>NC_136067.1:775220752-781171710 GCF_964261635.1 Lissotriton helveticus
TAACAGAGGAACCAGCAGCAGCCTTGCCCACAAAAACTATCCTGTAAAGCATTGGCGTCATTTAGGCCTTGCCAGGAGTTGCAGCTGCAACCCCTGTCTTTCCCCATGCGATACCTGGCAGAGCATTTGTGATCCCTGTCATTAGAGGTAGCAAAATCAGTGCCAGGAACACAGGAGGTGTATCTTGTAAGGGTATCTACAAGGGATTTTATTACCAATATCTCTTAGTAATATTCTTGATATTAATTCAGTAGAGAGTCAGTCATTCGATCAAACTCATATGTGTCCTTAGGACAACAGCAATCAATGGTCAAGTTCATACAAAAAAACAATGAAAAAGCACACAAGAGCACCTGATAGTATTGCGTAGATATGTATTTAAAAATGTCATATCTTTAAAACATGATTTACATGGGGATATATATACATAGAAAATCAATCAATTGCAAAAGATCATGAACAGATGTATGATTAATAGACAACTAAAGCAATTTGTGACATTCATCAGCTCCTTTAGACATGGGAGTAACTGAAACAAACGATATGTAAACGTTACTCAAAAGCAGATAAATGCTTATTTGGAGATGATGGAGAAGTCGACGTTTCGGTCTTGGCAGCAAAAGTCTATAAGACCCTCATCAGGACAATGGTTATTGCAGAATATGAGCCCCCTATATGAACACAATGCAATGTATTAGCAATTGTTTCATGTGAACAGTCAACATTAGTCACATTTTACTAAACAATACATTTTCATCAGGCGAAGAGCGGGTGCAAAAGGAACATACATTATTTTCAAATTGAGACATTATTAGTACATAGCGACAAATTGAATTCAAAGGAAGTGCAACATTGTGACACCACCAACGTACCCACTTTGTTTAAAATAAATAGTGCTTACTTAGATGTAGAAGGTACGCTATCACACTGAAAGTGATTGCTTGTTTTCAGACCGCAAAGGTGTCTAAACAACTGTTAAGAAGGAGAAAGTTTATAATGATCACTCTATACTTGATTTTATTTCTGGTAGATTTCAACCTTCATTTTAAAAAAACCAGAGTCTGACATACCCAAATTCCTTGGAGAATTGGTTCAATATTGAATCTTGAAGCATCCGTCTATTCAAATTTTTCTAGGTTACCGCAGTATCAGAGATAATCTAGAATTGGATATAATAGCCAAACGATAAACTCATATAGAGATGTGCTGACTAATCTTATTGGCAGAGTCTTCATTATCAATATATGCCTACATCATATTCTTGAGCATTGACGCTTTTGTCAGAGTATGGTCCATTTTTAAAGTCAGCTATTCTATACACAATGTTTATTGTTTCCACCTTAGTGTACTATCAGGACAGTATTCTCACCCTGGATAGAGTGTCTCAAACTGTCTCAAAAATACTAGATCGTACAGGAGTGTGACCCGACAGATCTCAAAGGGACTTGACAGAGAAAACATTTTTTAATGGAGTCATATATTTATCCGCCTAACATCATGTGAAAGACAACTATCACGCTTTAAAAATCAGAGCAGACATAGTTGTAGATTTAGTAGCGTTATGTCTTGCCGTCTACAACAAAGATACGCTGTTCGACCAGGAGGGCACTTTATTGAGGAATCTAGTTGACAAAATTCGACATAACTGCTTATCGAGGAATCTAGTTGACAAAATTCGACATAACTGCTTATCGAGGAATCTAGTTGACAAAATTCGACATGACTGCTTATCGAGAGTTGAACTCTTGCTATTTCGACGATTGGGCTGATGGGCACTTAGAACGTACACTCTGACCTGTTTGTAAGTCATACTGTTTAAAAACCAACTAAGGTCGAAAATACAAGTAGGCAGTATGCAAGTTTCTCGCTACTTGTATAGCTGTCTTAACCAGTGTTTATCAAAAAATATAATGTCTATCTGGCAACTAAGACAATCCATAGGTTACAATCTAAGTGACAGCATAAATTAGTTAAACGCTTTGTCCTATCAGAGGACAGCGTTAGTGTCAATGCAATCCCTCAGTTACTTACTTTCAGAGAAAAATAGAGTAGAGTACAGCGTGGAATCCGACTCAAACAGGAAACCGCATGTGTAACAAACATCCAAACGGAGTCGTATTTAAATGCGGTAACCCGGAAATCATTACCGGCTTTACTGTTAAGTCATGTGACACATTCCACTACCCACCAAAGAAAATCCTTCTCTGTATGTTTCATCCGGGAAAAGTGATCAACTAGGGGGGCATTTTCAGTGTGACAACGTATTCTGGACTGATGCTATAATATACGTTTATTTACCATCTGAGTAGTTTTTCCAAAATATCTAAGAACACACGGGCATTCTATGCAATAAACAACATTAGATGTATTGCAATTGGAAAAGGTTTTGAGTGTAATATCCTTACCATTCAGTTTAAAGGATTTAAGTTTTTTAGTTGATTGACAGGCTATGCAGTGATTACATTTAAAATGTCCTGTCACAGGGCTCAGTTGTCGCATATTTTCAACTAAATTTGTATCTGCGTTCTTGTATGCATGGACCAATGGGTCTCTCAAATTAGCCCCTCGTTTAAATGCAAACATGGGTCTCTGTGCCAGTTCCGGCAAGTTGGACAGAAGAGACCAGTGTTTTTTAATCAACTTCTTAATTACATTCGTGGCTGTTCCAAAAGTAGTTACACAGACCAGTTGGGACATTGGTGTTTTGGTTTTTACTTGTAACAGTGCTTCACGGTCATTGTACCAAGCACGTTTAAGGGAACGTTTGAGAAGTTTATTAGGATAGTCACGGGCATGTAGCTTATCCTTTAACTTTTTTGCCTCAAGGAAATAGTCTTCCCGTCTTGAGCAGGTTCTGCGAAGTCGCAGAAACTGCCCAAACGGTAATCCATCCCTGAGGGCTTGGGGGTGATGACTGTTGTATTTCAATAACGTGTTCCTTGCTGTGGGCTTTGTGAACAGCGTTGTATACAGAATATTGTGAACTCCTGCCATAATGGAGATGTCAAGAAAGTCAATTTTGACATTATCATGGGTTAGAGTAAATTGTAGATTTGTGTTTCTAGAATTGACCCATTCATGGAATTCCATCAAAAGATCGACACTTCCACTCCATATAAAAAAGATTTTGTCTATATAACCTTGCCAACATCTCAAGTTGGTCACAAATGGATTGGAGATACTTTGAATGAATTTACCTTCAAAATTAGACACATAGATATTAGCTATGTCCGGGGCGTATACTGCGCCCATCGCTACTCCTTTCTGTTGTTTAAAAAAAGTTTTATCATATAGAAAGAAGTTTTCACATAGTGAGATCTTGGTGCATTCTAATATAAAGTCAGTTGGTACTGGATGGGGTCTCGGACGTGACTCAAGTAAATTTTCAAGGATCCCCAGGACTTCTATTTGTGGAATGTTCGTATATAGGCTCTCGATGTCCATTGACACCAAGAGTTCATGGGTACCATCAAACGACAGACCTTCAACCACATTTATGACCGCTGTGGTGTCTCTGATTAGTTAGCTGCCTCAGTTGCAAAGGGACGAATAAAAAAATCCGCATACTGGGCCAAGGGTTTTAATATTGAGTTACAACCGGCCACAATGGGTCTGCCCGGAGGGGTTAAAGCGTTTTTGTGGACTTTGGGTAATATGTATATTACTGGTACTGTTGGAAATTCGTTAATAAGAAATGCTGACTCTTTCTCACTCAACCAACCTCCATCCAGTCCAGATTTGCTGAGCTCACCAATCAATTTACATAGTCTAGCTGTTGGATTACCAGATAATTTGGAGTAATGTGTCTCAACTGAAAGTTGTTTTTGTATTTCAGCATTGTATGCAGATTCATCCCAAAAGACAATCCCACCGCCTTTGTCGGCTGGTTTGTTATTGTCTCAGATTGTGACTCTAGGTTTTTCAGAGCTAGATGTTGTTCTCTTGTTAAATTGTAATGGACATGTGTCGATTTTTTGAAACGGTTATCAATTTCCGTCATAACAGCATTTTCAAACGTTATGATTTCTTTGGCTACCATGCCATTAACTGGAAAGAACTTGGAACTATGATGTAAACCTGTTGTATCAAACCGGGCTTGCAAAGGTTTGTTGGCAATTTTTTTTATCTAATGGTTCTAAAGAATTTATACAGTTCCAACTTAGTTTGAAATAATTTGCTTTTGTTTGTTGGAACAAAAGATAGCCCCTCCGTCAGTACTGTTATTTCAACCTCCGAGAGTTGATGTTTAGAGAGGTTGAATATAGGAATGGTAGCATTGTTATTTACCATTCGTAGTACTGGTTGCAAGAACGACGGTACCCCGGTGTATATTGATTTCGGGACCATGTTCTCCTCGATGTTGTTTGTCAGGGTGGGTGGCCGGACCCTCTCCGGCCCTGCCCTAAAAAAGGTTGCCGGGATGTTGATGGCTGTTGTTCCTGCGCTTGTCTATATTGGTGATCTATACCTTGATCACCGTCGGTGTCAGAGTCAGCGACCGAGAATGTAGTCCTTTTCTCTGGTCCCCGGCCTGCACCTTGATAGGTACTCTGAGGTAAGTAAAAATCTTTCGTCAAGTACGGGTATGTTCTCTCTCTACTATATCTTTTCATATCCTGGTGTAATTTGTTTGTCTTCTTATGGGAATTAAATTCCTCAAAGTCCTTAATAGTTAATGAAATTTTATCCAGTAAAGCCTTGGCATTAACTATGCTTGAGTCTGAATTAATTTTATTTTCTAAGGTTTCAATTTCCTTGGTTAACAGCGTAATATGTTTCAGGGCTGTTTCGATACTCAGCACCATCCAAGTGCGAGAACACTTGTTTGAGGCGTATCTGAAACCAAGTTTGAAATCTTCGTCTTCTATGAAAATAATGGGGATGTTTTTAATTTGTAACCCTGTGGGAATAATGTTCGCATTCAGACAATCCGTAAGGAATTTTGCGTGAAGTTCAGTACGTACTAGTTTTTTACGTAGCCTTTCAAGTTGGTTTCGATCTGACTCGCATGGGAGATATGCGGTAGATCCACGGGCTCCTAGGAGAGAGGGCCCGGAGGCTATTTTCAGAACATACTCGTCTGTGTAGGACAGAGTCTCGGATTCAGACATAAGTGGTACCCAAGAGATTTCTTATCTCGGCTGAGACCACTAGTACAAAAAGTCACACAAAAGATATGAAATTTTGAAATACATATCTACGCAATATTATCAGGTGCTCTCGTGTGCTCTTTCATAGTTTTTTTGTATGAACTTGACCATTGATTGCTGTTGTCCTAAGGACACATATGAGTTTGATCGAATGACTGACTCTCTACTGAATTAATATCAAGAATATTACTAAGAGATATTGGTAATAAAATCCCTTGTAGATACCCTTACAAGATACAGTTTATTGCCCATACCTACAAGGGTTGATTGGGTTTCCCATCAGTTGTTTGTAGGAACACAGGAGGAGCAGCTCCTCGTCCTTATGGACATCGGTTGGAGCTCCAATCTCCTTGTCTTTTGTCAATTTTCTTCATTACACTAATAGTGAATACTAATATTATCCACTAATAGTGTAATAAAAAAGGAGTACAATTAGCTGGAATATAACCTTCCCTGGCAGCAGAGGGAAGTAATAAATACTTTTAAATGTATGTTGTGTGCATGCGAGCAGGTGAGAATGTGTTTACGTGAGAGAAAGTATGTGTATGTCTGATTTGTGTGGATGTGTAAGCATGTGTGTGTGAGTGAACATAAAGGTCAGATGGCCTATGATGCCACTTCCCCTGCATCTGTTTTTTTTTTTTAAATGACGTTCATGCTCCAAAGGCTCTAGCCCACCAGGTGAATGCCTGGTGTTAAAACTGGCAGTCCAGGCACGGGCATGATCAGCAGTTTTCAGTTGTGTGTGGGTTAACTAATACTTGAATTTATTCAGCAAATGGAGATGAAAATTAGCAGACTGAGTAACTTGATTAAATATGAGAGATGAAGGAGTGACTGTTGCAAACTGTGAAGCCCAGGAATTTAGCTGTGGAGGAGGGAGGGGAAAAATGTGTTGACCTGGAGTTAATGTTGAAACATGCAGTCCAACTTGTGTCTGAGTTAGACCAGATAACGAGGAATTATGTGTTTTGGATGTTTAACGGGAAAACGTAGCCCTGCAGCCATTCTTGGAGTTTTAAGAGGCAAACTAAGAGGGAATAATCAAAAACACCTCCGTTTCAATGCCAAACTGCCGGTGTAGTAGCAGCACTACTTGAGCCATTCCAGATGTGGGCTTACCACCAAAGGTTGAGTTCCTTTCCTTATCAATAGAGTTATTTTCCTAAAGTGGTTTATGACAGCATGGATCCACTCTCAGGGAAAGAACTCTGTCTCTGTCCTACCCCTTAAAACGCATCTCACCAGTATCTTCACTATAACCTCGCCCTCATCTCCCCCTCTATATAATTCCCCTATATTGTCCCTTTCTCGCGACCACCACTGAACTGAGGTGGGTCCTAGAAGTGGATCTCAAGTGGGGTCCGCTTCCAGCATCCACATACAAAATGTCCATGACTTGCGTTGGGGACATTTTCCCAGATTTCTGATACTGCCATGATTTCCATGGCAGCCTCACAGAGATAGGACTCTGTCAGAAACGACATCCGCAGGATACCCTAAAATGTGCAGCCAATCTAATACCCCAACACCAATGTTCCCTCTAATTTGTTTCCTCTATGTGAGACAATAGAGTTGCTCCGTGCACTGCAGGTAAGGCTGCGTGTGCTAAAGACAGGCAACAACTTAATAAGCAAGCATGTTCAGAATGCAAGCTACCGAAATTAGCGGATTAGTAAGAGTGCCATAGTCCCTAATGCAAACAAGAAAAAAATGCTTCCCTTACCTCTAGGTTGGTACTAAAGGGGCACAGTGGGCTTCTCGCACCCTTGGCAATGGATGCCAAAGCATCTTGTGTCCTAATTGATCTACCTACAATTCCTCTCTATTTGATATCTCCATGTCGCTCTTATCTCCCCCATGCAGCTTTCCTTATCCCTATCCACTACCACTCAACCTCTCTCGCTTGTCCTTATCGCCTACCTCCTTTTTTTATTTCTTCTTCTCTCCTTGCTCCTCCTTAGCTTCTCCAGTTTTCTTTCTCTATTTCTGTTCTGCTGTACTTCTCCCTCATCCTGTCCCTCTCTTCAATCTACGTCCTCCTCTTCTCTCTCCCACAGACTCCCTCTAATCTCCGTTTGCTCTCATTCCAACCTTACTCTATAAAGTCTATATCTTGAATATGTTTCTCCCTCACGCACCTTATTTTTTGTCTTGTCCCCGACCTCCTGCTGTTCACCTCTTGGTCTACCTATCCCTTTTTGGTTGTTTTATCGTCCTTTTTTTCCTTATTCCTTCCTCTCCTTTTTTTCTTTCTTTTCGACATTGAACTCCACTTTCTTTTTCCTCCATATCTTGCTTATTTACATGTTCCTTTTCTATCTTGCTTCCATCGCTTATCTGCTCCAAATATGCCTCCTTTTCTCTCTACACTCACATCTCTTCTCTCTCTCACTCCCAAACCTTCTTTCTGCTCCATATTTCTATTATTTTTCTCCTTTCTTATGCAGCACTTTATCTTCCTTTCCAATCCCCATACTTATCCTTTCTCCTTTTCTCTACTCTCCCATCTTCCTTTCCAGTCTGTCTTTACTATCTCCTTGTTCATTTTTCTAACGCTATCTCTCTTCTTCCTTTATTCTCTCTACTTCATATTGCAATCTCGCCCCTCCATTCTTTCCCGCTTTAATATCTTGCCTCTACAGGTGCCCTCGTCCTTCTAATCTCATTCTATCCACCTCAATTTAATTGCACCCTTCTGTTTTTCTTAATTTCTGCTGCCTTTTCACCTTATCCGTCAGCTTCCACCATGTCTCCTTGTCCTCTTTTCTACCGTACGACAAACTCCTGCACTAGCCATTGAATGAAGGTTTGGCATCTGCCCCACTGTATCCTTTATTTTTAGTTTTACCAGTGCCTGCCTGGGACCAGTTTCATTCTCTGTTTGAACGACTCTTCCCCAACCCCTTCCAGAGGAAGATATCACACAGAGCTAAACTCAGGGGGACACTTCAGAAAATTCTTCGCAAAATCAGGGCAGTCTGTGGCTGTTAGTCGTCTGGTTCAGGGAGAACTTAGCCTGGCAGTTTGGCTGGACTGTTCCTATTGGAGCAGAGTCAACACTGATTTGCATATTGCTGGGTCCAAACTAAGTTGGCATGGCGGGCAAAAGAATGATGGTTTGGAATGCTACCCCAAGTGGTTGCCAGTGGTTAGACAGGGATGTGAGCCAAAATAGTATGTCTCCTTGAGGCAGACACAGCAGTGGAGCAAATTTTAAAAGTCTCCAATTTTTTCAAACTTTGCATGTGAGTTGCACTGTGCTGCACACATATAGTGGGACAAGTCATAAAGGATATTTTTGCCACTGGAAGGATCCCCTTCCCGAACAAAACCTATACTTGACAGAACCCCCTACACCCTTGTACTAAGGTCAGGGCCACTAGAATTATGCAAGGTCATGGCATTTTCCACATAACTAGGGATTTTTCAAATGTGCCACCTGATCCATCATCTACTGTATGAGCTGCAGATTTTAAATCCATAATATTTTTGTAGCTTGAATGGATCGAATGGTATTAAAACTGTGACTACCTTTATTGCTGCGAAGTGGAAGATCCTTCGCAAAGCTTAACTGGTCACCTGTCTGTTGCTAATTGTTGTATTTGGATGTTAAATTGGGACTAACGAGGTACAACATTTGCCCAGTCAGTGTTAGCATGTGTGAAAATGCCGAAATAATATAGTAATACGATCACAAAATATGTCACATTGTACTGCATAATTTGCATTTTCTTGCGGCATAATTCAACCCTGATGCATAATTTGGTCCTCTCCAGATGCATAATTCCTGTGGCTCTGACTATGGTGCAAGGTACAGGTGGGTGAGCCAACAAATTAACAGGGACAGCTGAGCCAAGGTTCGGCTCTAGCTCTTTAGAGCCCATGCACAATCCAAGCCTAGAAAATATGTGGCATGTCAATCATGCAACACAAATCATGTAAGAATGTGGTATGTTGTTTTCAAAAAGTAAAAATTTAAATGTGGAATCGTTTCATCTTAGGGCCACTAGAACTATTTGATTCTGCGGCAGTGGCTTTTTTCTCAAAATTATGGATTTGCCGTACTTGCCACATAATCCATCATCTGCTGTATCACTTTCAGATTTTGAGAAAAAAAAATTGCTTCTAGGTCAAACGGATCACAGGTTACTAAATATGTGGCCATATGTGTTTGCATGCAGTGGGAGGCACTTAGCAAATGATAACTGGTCATCTTTAAGTAGATTATTTCTGCATTTGGTTGTTAAACTGGTAGTAATGAGGCGAAGTCTGCGCATACATAGTTTTATCATGTGTTAAAATGACAAAACAATGAAGTTCTGCAATAAAAAAATGTACTACAATATGCCGTGTACTTTGCCTTTTCTTGCCGCATAATTTAGTCAAACCTGACACATTATTTGGTTTTACTTTCCAGCATAATTCTTCTGGCCATGACCTTAGAACAGAGCAAACACAAGGAGATTATGGACGGAGCTCTGAAACTTTTCGGACACTCACCCCCAGTCACAGATCTGGGTTGAATCCATCATCATTCTTTAGCTCACTTCGCCACCTCAGTTCAGTTCCCATGAGGCACATGGTCAAGAATGATTTGCATATAGCTGTGTCCCCACTGAGGTGGCAAAGTGAGCTAAATAATGATGATCGATTCAACCCAGATCTGTGACTGGGTGTGAGTGTCTGAAAAGTTTCAGCACTCCGTCCATCATCTCCTTGTCTTTGCCATGATCTTAGTACCTCAGATTGTGTGCTGAAGGATTTATTAAAAGTGAGTATTTAAAGTGAACTGAGAAAAATCCTTAAAGAGTATTTTTTTGTTGTTGCAGTTTTATGTAGCAAACACAACCAAAAAGTATTGGAGCACTTTACCTGATATTCAGACTGGAACATGTTTTCCCAGTTCCAAAGTCGGCAGCAGCTCTGGCAGTAATTCTATATACTCACCCTCTGTTTGCCATGAGAAATACAATCAACATGTGTTTATTTCACACTGCCTGTTGCCCATCTCATAAAACGCTCCAAACTTGAATGCAAGAAACATCCTCTTTTGTCACAGATGCATTTGCTGGGCCTCCTGCCATGAAAAAAGATTAGGGGAGTTTTCACACCTCCGTTTATTCTCTATTAAGTCTGGGAACAACAGGTGTGCTCCCTGCAAGAGTCTGTGTGCTCGAAGTTGAAAGGCTGCACGCACGTGCAAGCACGCAGCCTTCAGGGAACATAGCCTAACACTCTTTCATTTAGTGTCACATATGCCAAATGGATGTTCCCAATGGCAGATTTGACAGCATCTCTTGCATCCGGAAGACCACCTTCCACTAACATAAAATAGTGCAGAAGAATGGACAGGATGCATGCCTTGTTTTATTTAATATCCCGTTGCTGTCCACCGATAATCTTTGGCCTAGTAATAGCTAAACTCAACTGGTGATTGCTGCTAAATATTGTTAAAATGTGCGATTGAATGCATTTCTAATACAATTTCTGATAAAACCAGTTTCAAGGATTAATTGAACTAATCCAGACTCAAGCTTTGTCTTCACATTCAAATTAGTAGAGACTATCTATGGGAAAAAAGAGATATGCTTGTTCTCTTCGCAAACCCACCTCAACAGACTGAGGGACTCTTTTAGAACCAAATCCTCCTGATAGCTTTGTAGCCTCCTTCCACATCTCTGTTGGGATTTGGTGTTAAGTCTGTCAAGTGTGCTCCACTAATTCTCAACAGATGAAGTGTGATGAGCATTACAAAGGTTCTGCCTTTCAATCAAAAGATCGAGGGTGAACACTGCACCTACTATTTTTACTCACTATTTTTCTTGGGACCTTGCACTTGCACTTTGCTAATGTGAGCAAAGCTTGAGTTGCCTACGATGTCACTCAGAACCTCGAGATGAAAAAAAGCCCCTTTATTCCCTTTCACCCATGTGCAATTTTATGTTATTTATGGCTCTCAAAAACATATGTGCCTGCTTTCAACTGCTACGCAGGGTCAGAGAGATAAGAGGAAGCCATATATAATATGGCTTCCCCTCTCTTGCCAACAAACCCAATACCTTTGGTGGGCTCGCACACCATCCCCTCCGAAGCTGAGCCCTCTCTCCTCCATCAGAGAAGAGAGCCAGCACTGTGCTGACATGCTCACAGAAAGGCCTTGAATTCCATATTGATGTAACAACAATGGGTAGCAAGTTTTGTTACCCACTGTTGTTACGTCAGAGAAGTGGATTATCAGATTAAGAATCTGATGTTCAGACTAGTGGCACTCAGTGAGAACCATCCATAACATATAGAATTATTGATGGGTAATTGTGAATAATGAGCGAAAGACTACTAGAACAAAACTCAAGTTGTCTATGATGTCATTCAGCACCCCGAGGTGAATGACTTTTCCATCAGTTAAAGTTTAGTTATATCTAAATTTATTTTGTATGTGACCCCAGAATCCTCTGCCCCTGCTTCAACCTACAAGCAGGGACAGAAAGAGTAATGGGGCATCCCACCCCATCTGAGCCCAAATCTGCGCTCTGAGCTTAGATGTTGAGAGCTTAGATCTGGAACCGTGCTGACAGTGACTCTTTGATAGACTGCCAACTACCTTTCCACCTCCACACTCGTATTTTTTGCAGACTCATGTTAGGCTGTATAACAAATAGAAAGCAAGGATGTAGCCTTGTGGCTAGAATGATCGATCTTGAAGCTGGGGAATCGGGTTTGAGTTTTGCCAAGAATGATCAACATCCTGTGATTCTGGACAAATCACTTAATCTCCCCGTGCCTAACAAAAATGAATGTGTCGTTGTGTAACATAACTAATGCTCATGTAAAGTGATCTGATACCTGATATCTCCGGGTCAAGTTCGCACTGTGTAAAACTAAAAAGGAAAAAAAGAGAACTCTCCTCATGGTAACATTACAATAGTGGTTAACTGCTCTTGTAACACCCCTTCTTCTAGGCCATCCTCTGCCTTTTTGCATAATAAGTATCCCTGGGGACACGGCACAACTGTTGAAATAGGAACCCAGAGACACACATCAGTATACCTATTAGGAAAAAAAGGCAGTGGATGGCCTTGAAGAAGGATGTATGTCATTACATCGCATTCTAATACCACGCATACCATTACAACGCGGGTATTACAACGTGATGACAATGACATCGCATGCCATTACATCGCATACTTTTACCACGAGTATGCTTTTACCGCGCATGCCATTACAACGCAAAGGCATGCGTGGTAAAGCTATACTTATGGTAAAAGTATGCAAGGTAAGTTACATCTCTATCCCTACACCTACACAACAAACTACTCCCACCCTTACACTACCCCAACCCAAAAACACTACCACACTACTACACTACCCACACTACCCACACTACCCACACTACTCCCACCCTTACACTACCCTAAACCCTAAAACACTGCTACGCTACCCACACTACTCCCACCCTTACACTACCCTAAACCCTAAAACACTACTACGCTACCCACACTACTCCCACCCCTACACTACCCTAAACCCTAAAACACTACTACGCTACCCACACTACTCCCACCCCTACACTACCCTAAACCCTAAAACACTACTACGCTACCCACACTACTCCCACCCCTACACTACCCTAAACCCTAAAACACTACTACGCTACCCACACTACTCCCACCCCTACACTACCCTAAACCCTAAAACACTACTACGCTACCCACACTACTCCCACCCTTACACTACCCTAAACCCTAAAACACTACTACGCTACCCTCACTACTCCCACCCCTACACTACCCTAAACCCTAAAACACTACTACGCTACCCACACTACTCCCACCCCTACACTACCCTAAACCCTCAAACACTACTACGCTACCCACACTACTCCCACCCTTACACTACCCTAAACCCTAAAACACTACTACGCTACCCACACTACTCCCACCCTTACACTACCCTAAACCCTAAAACACTACTATGCTACCCACACTACTCCCACTCTTACACTACCCTAAACCCTAAAACACTACTACGCTACCCACACTACTCCCACCCCTACACTACCCTAAACCCTAAAACACAACTACGCTACCCACACTACTCCCACCCCCACCCCTACACTACCCTAAACCCTAAAACACTACTACGCTACCCACACTACTCCCACCCTTACACTACCCTAAACCCTAAAACACTACTACGCTACCCACACTACTCCCACCCTTACACTACCCTAAACACTAAAACACTACTACGCTACCCACACTACTCCCACCCCTACACTACCCTAAACCCTAAAACACTACTACGCTACCCACACTACTCCCACCCCTACACTACCCTAAACCCTAAAACACTACTACGCTACCCACACTACTCCCACCCCTACACTACCCTAAACCCTAATACACTACAATAAACATACACTACAACACTACACTACCCTAACACCTAAATCACTACACTACATAAACACTACACCACAACACACACTAAAACGTTTTAAAAAAACACAAACAAACATTACCACACTACTTTAAAACTGCCCTAAACCCTACATAAGTAACCACCACCCCATGCGCAAAACCCCTTGCCTGTCTCCTCTCCAACGTCGCCTACGGATCCTGCTTCCTCCTTCCTGCTGAGTTCACGTCGTTGTGAATAGCCGCCCCCGCCGCCGCCGCCATTACACATTACATCGCATGCGTTGTAAAAGTGCATGCGATGTAATGGTATATGCGATGTAATGGTATGCATGCGTTGTAATACATGCGATGTAAAAGCAACGCGTGGTAAAACCCGCGTTGTAATGGTTGTTCCCCTTGAAGAAGTAAGTAAGCATGGGAATTATTTAGTGGCATATCTCCTGATAGCCACAGTTGAATATACTTGGTCTCCGACTTCATTTTTCCTGTACCCTGGGCAGTAAATATGGGTTACTTTTACCTGCTGACTCGATGTTGTATTTTTACGTTTACTTAGGATTTGATTACTGGCCCGCTCCTCCCTGGCGAGACCATGACGCATTAGCACGGCGTCTTAAATGTACATAATATGCTGTTCATGTGTTTGTTTGTCTGTCTTACGATGCCTCACCAATTGAGTTGAGAAATGTTTAACCACCATGTGAATACAACAATGTTGGGCATTTTGCATTAACTCACGCACAGTGTGATCACATGATGTAGTTTTATTAGACACCTTCACAGAAGGGTGTTTCTCTTCATTGCGGTTTTTCTGCATAATCCAGTGTTTGTCAGCCAAGGCTGATGAGCCTTCTGTTCTTTAAAATTCTCCACTGTTTCTTTCAGATACGGATTGACGATTTTCGGTTACCGTATGTATGATAGGGGTAGGCGCATGTCATACTATCTGTTATGTCCTTATTAATGGATCTTGAGGAGTGGTCCCAATAGGGATTTATTTCCTATAGGTCCTGATGAAGAGCCAATAGGGGAAAGGCTCGAAACATGTTAACCGATCAATTATGAAGATAACTGACTCATTATGGTCCACCCCTTCAGTCACTACCCCTGATTTTAACCATACCAGCTGAAGGCAGAAATAAACCAATAGATCTACAAGCCAGGTATTTTGAAACCTACCAGCACTGAATTTCCACTCCCTTCACCAATACTCTCTTTATCATACACTCCATCTGGGAAGTGCTCCTGTGTAACCGTTTGGTTGCAGCACACCTGGAACCGCAGCGGATTGGGACGAACCCCAATGATGAAGCATGCCACCAAGGGACAACCCTGGTGGGTGAGGGGCTCTAGGAAAAACTACCCTTTCCTACTAACTATCTTGGTGGAGATCTATTGCTTCGTTACACACTGTTTCCCGTAGTGGGTTTCTTTTGATTCTTTCGAATTCTGCAAATAAATATCTATAAGGAGGGCAAACCTAGCTTCTACCTCTCTCGTTTTTTGCTGAAAAAATGTTATAACGAAGACAACACAAGGCACAGGAAAGCAGGTTGAAAGAGGGAGAACAAGGAGCAAGAGAGACAAGAGGCAGCAAAGTTGTCTACTTCCCGATAAACAGGTACTGGCCAGACAGTACCAGCGCATTCGCCTCACACCCAAGACTGGTCTTATTTATTAGCAATGCATGTATTCCTCATGCACACGGAGCAAGTATAGTAGCTGTTGCATAACAAGCTTCCACCATACACAGCAGGTGCCACAGAGGATCTGAATTGCAAGAGTCCTTTTCTTACAGAAGGGGAACCACATGGCCATCTGCTATGGTTTACTTGTACTCACAATGCATTGGCAGCTACACTGAAAGTTTTCCTCAAACATACAGAGAACAAGTGCTATATGGGTAGCGGCAGTGTAAGCTACTCTCATATACATGCATAAACAGGCGGACTGATCCAACCGAGTGGATGGTCGGATGCCAGCCCCTTGAGTGATGTCTCCGTAGAGCAGACTCTAAACTCAAGCCCTGCTTATGCGAATATGCAGAATAGCTGCCTGATAGCTTTCCTATTTAACTATATATTGTTATCCTTTCAAAGCTTTGCTTCACTATTGGGGTGTAACCAGGTCTTCATAACAACGTTTTCGAAAGATCGAGTCTCTCAAAAGTGCAGAAACATTGTTAAGAATCCCAACATGTCACATTTATTTGCAGGTCTAAAATATTCATTCCTGATTAAGTACAAAGTGTCTCTTACCAAGATATTCACAGGAATAAATAATTGACTATTACGCTGTGATGTTGGTCTGTGTCCTGAAAGAAAATGATCTTTACGTAGGGTCACTGTATAAACACAATGGCCTCTGCAGAGATGCATATAAAAGATTTGTGAATGTGTTCTAGTGAGGGCAAAGGTGTTTACAACAAATTGGAAAAGTGCCTGAGACTTGGCCCTTGGCTTCTTCCCCGATGCCTCAACTTGAAATTCTTTCCTCTACTTCTCACTGCTTGCTATTTATTAGTTCATGTGGAGATTAAGACCCTCATTTAGGCATTTTCAATACATGTGCGGTACTATAATGAGTTGGTAATTGCACTGTTGCTCCCTGTATGCCTGGTGGTACCATTATTTTATGTTTAAATGGGGAATACCTTGCAGAAACAGTACTTCCACAAGTTTTCCACATTTATTAGTACTGAGTTTGCAGTAGCTTTTAGCATGTGCATTCCAATATGTTATTATCGGGCATTCCTCACCCAGCAATACCACATTACTTTAAATCAGAGAAACATGTTAAACATGTGTAACGGCAGCTCCTTCATATTTTACACGACCTTGGCACACTTTTGGCCTTCTTTGAGAAGATAACGCTCAGTCAAAGTTAAGTTTGAGAAAAAAACCTCAAGGAGTGTTCAATATTTTACAGAACGTTCTTTAAATATTTCTTTTGTATGTGTTCATATTGTGCTAAAAGCACTGAGAACGGACGCCACAATCATATAAGAAACTAAATCACAATAGAAATAAGACATGCAATCTAGGAAATTTTTGCAGCCAAAGATGGCCTGCTTGACATCCAATCCCATAATATGACTTTACAAATTGTAAAATAGGAAATTGCTTAGAAAAGTCCACGCTTCAGTCCCCTTGTAATTTCCTGTTAGGACGTCTGAGGACCTAAAGATCCATTGAATTCTGCCTCTCTACCTGATGCAAGCTTGCAAGAGCCAAGACAACTGACAGGTCAGTACAGTGCACGAGGTTGCAGGAAAATGGGCAAAAAAGGTGGCCTTACAGGTCATTATTTTTTGTCAATAACTATGTAAATGCGTGTACATCCATTCACATACTGCTATCACTAAATATGCCAGAGCAAAGCCCACATCCAGGGGCTCATTTACAAGTCCTGTGCGCTGCCGTAACTTCACTTTTTGTTACGTTCCATATCTACAAGGCCACGTTTAGCCACCCTGCATGGCTTTTCATGCTCTTGTAGACATGGAGTGCGGCAACGCAGCGCAAGGTGCTGCTTTGCCTCACACTACGATGGGGAGGCATGCCATGGGAGTTATGATGGGTATTCTCACGCAACACCCATCGAATTTCACAAATTCCCAGATTTACAACAAACAATAGCCCTGGGAATGCATCAAAAGCCCACACCTTCCCAGGGGTGGCGTAGGGGAAGCGCAACTAGGAGAAATAACATCATTTCTCCTTGTTTTTTCCTTTCTATGTATGCTGCATTCTGCAGCACACATAGACAGAGGAAGTCACCTCCTTTGATTGTTTTTTGCAGGAAGGTGTCCATTCCTGCACAAAAACCAATCATCCCTACAACGCAGACACCCATGAACCATGGTGCAAGGGTACCTGCATCGGCACATGGCAGCCAACTGAGCACAAGTGCAGAGAAAGAGGATAGGAATGCCCCATATCTGATAGATGCAGTGCATTCACAGCCTTTTCTTTTGCCATAGGGCAGCGCCGCAGAAAGGCTTTCGGCGCTGCCTTACGGCGAAACATTGTAAATGAGGCCAGCAATTGCTGCACACTCTAACCTCCACCAAGCCCGGCTCTAGGGATGTGACCGGGTGCTGACTTCGGGTGGGGGTAGGAGTGGAGAAGCGTGGCTCAGTGGTTAGAGGTGGCAGACCCGGAAGCTGAGATCGGCCGTGGACCAGGGTTCGATTCCCCACCTCGGCGGGTCTCGGGCTCAAAATTCCACGGACTCGACAATTCTCGCTCCGGTGCCTACTCGACTCACGGGGTCACACTGTGCGACTCTGGGCAATAGCTTGCTTAATCTCCACTACGGCCCCTCGCGGCGGGATGCCTGGCTTTCACCTTGTGGATACCCTGCCGGGGTATCTCACAGGGGAATACCAGGACGGGTTCCCTAAGCAAGCGCCTTGATACCTTCGGGTGATACGTGCGCTATATAAGTCGCAATACATTTACATTTACATACATACATACATACATACATACATACGATGTTTACAAAGCACCTACGGCCACTTCTTGGCCTCCAGCCATTTTCAGGCAACAATATAAATGTCAAGATAACTCCGATCGCGGAGAGAGATTGGAGTTTTGCCCAGTGGAAGTTTTGACTCATCATAAGGTAGCACAGAGGGTTAATATGCCCGCTCCAAAGAACGAGTACCATGCAGATCGCAAAGTGCATATAATGTAAACAGGTCAATGGGTTACTTATTTTGTCATATAGATCCTTTTCTTACTTGCAGTTTATAAATTAAAATCCTAATATAGAACTGTGAGCTATTAATGTCATCAAAGAGATACATGCAAACTGCAAACTATAGCTTAGAGCATTTTGATGTTTTCCCAGGCCTTAATTATCCTAATGTTGCAAAAACGGTTTACTTGGGTAGAAACTATTGTTATTATCAAAGAGAACCCCCAACCATGGTGTTCTGTTTTAAATTCTGAGTTTTTGCTTCTTGGGAGCAAACACTCTTTATCTGCACTTTCTACCAGTATGGATGACATGTGAGTACTACACCCGGTGGTCCCCTGTCTTATGTAACATTTCTTATACACTGGTTTACACACGTATGCTTGATTGTCTCAGTGTAATGTGTGTGTTATTTAAAGAGCTCTGACACCCTACACTGGTGTGAGTGGCACTTTAAATGAAGTAAATGCATCTGAACGAGAGTGGTTATGGAGGCTTGAGCTGCACAGATAAAGGGTAGTAGTGAAGGAATCTGTGGCGGAGGTGGTCATTGGGGGGCGCCAACGAACACTGTCGTACCGGGCTCCACCAGCGCTAAAGCCGGCCCTGACCGCCACTTTTGCATGCACCTCGTGCTTTAAGCTTAAATTCTGTACCATAAGTACAGCACAATACTAAAACGAACGTCGTCTTGTGGTATTACGGCCTGTGGGTCTTCCTGAAGGTATCTGTCAGTCGTAGGCACTCAAGACATCCTGATTCTGTTACAGCAATTCTAAATATGCAGCGCCCGCAGACTGCCCCTACCAGTCGTAAACAACATGCACCAAGCCTGCAGATCACATGCTATCATGTCATTCGATGACCTACTGCAAGCTCCAGCCTGACAAATGCCTCCAGCTGACACACATCCAGCCTGCTTGGAGTGGCAGTGCACAGCCACTGAGCACAAATGCTCTCCCTTATAAATCATGAACGAAACCTCAGCTGTGAAGCCGGGTTATTTTGGGACAAGTTCAAGCGTCATAACGGGGGCATATTTATGAAAAAATGTCGGAGTGCGGAGCTGCGCCAAATTTGGCAGTGCTGCGCACTGACATTTTCAAAATGCAGGGATGTGCCATATTCGCAAGAACACAGCACACCGCCCGTGTTTTTCCTAGCGCTGGGACCAAGTTTAGCTGCTTAGCTCCAAAGCAGGTACTCTTACACCATAGTGCAAGGTTGACTGCACTGAAGGAAATGATTGTTGATGCGCAGGAAGGCAGCCCTTCCTGCACATGAACAATCATTAATGGCGAGTTGTTACTTCTATGTGTGCTACAGAATGCCCCACACATAAAAGTACCAAATTGTTATTATTTAATGATTGTTTATGCGCAGGAAGGAGCACCTTTCTGCACACAAACACTCATTCATAGCAGTTGCAGCACACATAGAAAAAGCAAGTATTTCTCCTCGTTTCGCCATTCTAATGCCTGCTCCTGGATGCTAAAAGAGACTTTCTGGTGGCGATATCCCCTTGTAAATATGCCCCATAGGGTTCTTTGCATTTCCATACATGATTGAAACTAATTTCATGTGTCCAGTACGATTGATCTTCATCTGTAGAACACACTTCTTGCACCTTCCAGCAATTCACTGTTACCACATAAACGGACACAGCACTTGAAAGAGTAAATTGATCACTAGTGGTTTACTGTAGGGAAGAGTAAAAAAAGCCACCCATTGGTTTATTGGGCCTGCTAAGTATTGCTGGAAACTGCAGTGGCTTGATTGTGTGCTTTTTCACTCTAATACATACACTTGCACTCTCACACATGCACTCGGTCTGTCTCAAACAGTCTCATACAAAAACGCTCGCATTCTCAAGAACTCTCTGTCAGTCTCACACACTCTTGGTCTCTCCCATGGTACGGTTTGTACAATGAATTCTAATGAAATTATTTTTGTTTTCTTGTTGATAATTTTATTTTTTAGTTAACTTGTTTTGTAAATTAATAAATGTTTAGTGTAGCACTTATGGCTAGTTAAATTACATCATTAATGGCGACACTGATAGCACCATAGTAATATACAGCATAGAGGTACAGTGTAAATGTGTGGATCCACAGCAAGTTAATAGTGCAAGCCCTGTACGCATGCATGATGGTGCATATTTTTAAATTCTCTAAAACAACTGTATTGATTTACGCCAAATCACAAAAAGCACACTTTCTGAGGAAAGCTCTAGCCTTTTGCTAAATTTGGTGTAATTCTGTTCAGCTGTTTATTTCTATACCGCTTCCCAAACTTTCCAAGGAAACTTGCATGGGAGAAACACGTTTTGGACCCTTCCCCCTTTTTCATCACTCTCACTTGATAAATCGCTCCAAAACTGACCCAGAGCTGAGGTGGATTAGTGAAACGACTCCAAAGTTATTAGCAAAACAAATAGTGCTCTTCCTATGGAAACTCTGACTTAACTATAACTACACTTTGGCATCTATCTATCTATCTATCTATCTATCTATCTATCTATCTATCTATCTATCTATCTATCTATCTATCTATTTATCTATTATCTATCTATCTATCTGTCTGTCTGTCTGTCTGTGTAGATTTGTTCACTGAAAAAATAAAGGTCAAACTGACGTTATACTTAGGTGAAAATGTCAGTTTAAACATAACATTTTAAACAAAAAACAACTGAGATTCATCAGTTATAGTTATGTCAAGTTAGTAGGACTCACACCTTTGCCATGCACATAATTATCATCAATGATATTATTTCAGATGTCAGCAGTAAGGTTATCAATGATATTATATAACATGTCATGAGTGATGTAATATATGAGGTCATAAATAGTGCATGATGATGGCCTGAGTTATAGTTACTTGGAATAACTATAACTGGTGAATTTCAGTTTTTTTTTTTGTTTAAAATGTTCCGTTTAAACTGTCAGTTTCACCTAACGGCGGCCAGTGCCGGCACCCAACCCCCTGTGAGCAGCCAATCCCCCGCTACACCAGCCTTCAGGAGTGTGCAATATGGAGTCTGCCACAGGGCTTGACCCTCTGCCATGCACAGCCTTCAGCTGTGTTCAGTGTGGATTACAGTGGTGGCTGGTGACATTTGAAAGTAGTGAGGCGGGAAATAATTGTTGTAATGCACTGCAGCGAGCGAGCGTAGCGAGTGAGCCCGAACAACCTACAAGAACATTTTGTTAAAAGAGTGGACCAATAGTGCATTTTCAAGCAAATTTGAGAAAGCAGGAAGGTTAATAAAGCAATTGTTAATTGCCTTGCTATTTCCCTGTCAAGCAGCATCAGACCCCTGTACATCTCCCTTCTATGTTCATTGCCTTTTTATGTCCCTGTCATACACCAGCTTAACCTTATGGATGGATTTTCTTTTCAAGCCTTTCTGTCAATGCTTGGACTGCTTTGTTATCCCTTTCTCCCACACTAATACTGTTTTGATATCACGTCTTACCTTACCGTGTTGGCAATATATGTTTGCCATCCCATCCTGCGATACCTACACTGTTTTGCTGTCCCTTATTCCTATGCTAATATGTACGTATCTCACGCCCATGTATGTATCCACTCTCTTTCTCATATGCCCCCTCTACGCTGTACCCTTTGTCTTTTATAACCCTTGCTGTTTTACAGTGCTCCAATGGTTTGCAGCGAGGCTCGCGCTTTAGAACACACGTACATGGAAGCAGGTGATTGCCACACACTTGACTCACTACATGCCACAGGGTGCGCACAAGAACTGCTGTGGAGAAACACGAGAGTGTGACGTATCCACTCCATTCTTTCGCTCACGTCCGTCTTCTGGACATTAGCCATGTTTGAGTTTATTTTCCCTGCTTCGCTACAGATCATATTTCTGTGAAAGATGTGTGTGGATGTTTTTATTTGGAAAAGGGAAAAGTGTCTGGAGTTGTATGAAAACACCACGTTTAGCGTATCTGATGCAGGCCTGCTGCTTTACATTTTATTCATTCTGGTCGAACTCGAGAACGCTTCACTTTATGCTTTCCTCACTTGTTATAAGTTTGGGAGATCAGCAATTGGCCAGACTGTGTAGCCATGTTTTGTTCCCTTTATGGATATTAGATACCTGGAAGGACAGATGCTGGTGAAATCAAGAGTTATGCTGCTAGGCATTCGTTTCATATTATCACAATTTCTTCATACGGACCACCAGTAAACGCATTTGCAACTAAGTGTGACATTCAGTCATGGCTCGCATGACTCACGGGGGAGGGGCGCAAAAAGGGGGGTTGTATGGGGGGGTTTGAAAAAAACGTTAAAAAAACTTCCCTTACCGGGTCCCATGCCACCTCTGTTCCTGGCCGGGTGCGAGTCCCACGCCAGCGGTTTCCTGGAACAGGAATGAAGCATTCATCCTCCCCTCCCCTAAACCAATCACAATGCTGCAATGGCAGCATTGTGATTGGTGTGGACAGCGCCCAGCTGAGCGCCTGTAGGGAGGCCATTTTCTCTATGTAGGCTGCAAGCAGTCTACATAGAGAAAATGTAGAAGAGTGCGCATAACTGGTTTGGTCGGCCCCAGAGGGCCAACCAAACAGTCAGGGCCCACAACAGTGGGCAAGCCACTCCTCCCGTACTTACCCACCTGCCTGCCTTCAACCAGACATACCCTCCCGCCCACCCCCAACCAGGCATACCCTGTCTTATTCAAAATACCATTTTATGTTTCTGCTTCTTGCACTGCGAGAAAGCAGTGGGGCGACACTCTCCGCCCCAATGGAGGAGCCACCCCTGGTCGATTAGCTGCAAGGCCAACTGCCTGTATGTGGCTAACCCACCACAGACACACACACCCATCTCTATTTATAAAATGGTTTTCCGATCCCTAATCTTCAAATGCTGGAGTCCAATTATTCATCAAATTACACCACGGGACCCTCTGATTACACTAAGACAAAGAATACACTGCTGTTGTGAATACTATTTATCCCTGAAGACAGAGCCACTGACTAGCTGACACCTATGTGGAGTTTTGTTGTTACTTGAGATTATTTAGTTTAAGCGCCCTGTCCAAAGCATAAACACTCATCCTACTTTCTTCCAGAAATGACCTTCTCTGAATTGAGATGATGGATTGGGGACAGGGTGGTCTTAGTCCGATTCAATAGAACTCCATGCCAATCCAGGGAAGTGAAAACCAGTTTTAAATCTGCCTCTTCCCTTGAAAAGGAAGAAGCAGATACCAGCCAATCGTCTACGCTGAAATAACCTTATTCAAACTCATCTAGGTGTGCTACAATTGGTGCCTGTACCTCGATAGAAACTCAGGGTTGATACCAGAACCAAACCCCCACCCTCCCTTGCTACGCCACTGCAGTGAGCAGATCAGAGAATCCTCTGTGCGCACCCAAGAACGTTTTGTACAATAGGAGGTTTATTATATAAGAGCCCTCAGATATATCTGGAACATACATTTACATGTTTGTCATATTGTGGTAGGTATTTGTATATTTGGGTTAGGGAGGACAATTTTTAGTGTCAAATGAAAACTTTTAATATTTAGTGTGTGCCTAAACTGCTTGTGTACTTCAACTCACTTGGATGGATGTTCCCAATTTACCAATATCTCCTGAGACATTCTTATGTTGAATCAAAGGTTTAAAACAGTGAAAAGGTAAAAATGGGACTTTACAGTACATACAGCATATTTGAAAGTAAATTAAACATCTAAACAGTCCACTGGCCAGCTATCTGAGTAGACAGAGGGTGATAGCAGAGCCCCATTCTTTTTACAAGCATGGCGCAAAGTGTGAATATCAGTGGTCTGTGAAGTATGGAAAAGGGTTGCAGTAACACCCACCAAGGCACAAACCACAGACATGACACCTCCATAGTTGTTGCAGTAGGTTCTTCTATATCCTCTTCTATTGCCATTATCGTGCATATCAATGTTTGTGACCGGTGACATTTTGCTTTACACTCCCAATAGTTGCCGCTCTTCTGCTTCTTCTATGTCGCTATGATCCAGCGGGCTATAGGAAATATGTCATAAGCTACGCTACCCAACTCCACAATATACACCATCAGTCAATAATCAATCACAAGGCCCATAAATCTAACATGACATATCTTGCCCAACTGAATCATGTGACCTAATTAACCTATTCACAAATTATATACATTTATATACAACCGCGGTAAATGAACTCATCATACTTTACAAACTCTACAAATTAATTAAGCCACTGTGGCGATAATATCTTGCTAATGGTAACCTAAACTCATGAAATAACAAGACCAGCTTGTTTTCAAAAGTAAGATTTTTATTAGCTATTTGTTTAGAAAATGCATATAGAAATCTTTATTAAAGCATTTTTATTAGAATCATTGCAAATAGTTTTGTCGGTTTAATGCAATCAAAAATTATTGTTCAAAATAGAAATAAACAGTTTAGCATTATTAAATCCTAAGTCCCTAACTATACTTGCTAAGAATAAAAGTAAAAGTCTTTTGAGTTTTTCTTACGTGCTCCAAAGAATGTCCGTCTGCACGAAACCCTCATCAAAGGTCAGCAAGAAGAAGCGTGACTCTTCCACGGGGCAAGAGTTTTTATACCTTTCTACGCTAAGCTAATCTAAGAAAATGTATATTTCTCTGCTGAAATCGGAGTCCAATTGGTCCAAAAGTGACAGGCGACGTGTCACCACATTTTTAGAATCTCAGTTCCGTCACCTTCTTAGAGACCATTGTCTCTAGTTTTCGAACAACACAGCTTCCTCCAGTTTGCAACATATAGTACAAGAACGTTTTTGCTTCCTCAGATACAATGCTGTCACAGGCCTCCTTGCCGGTTCTTGGCCTTGGCCTTGCTCGACTAGAGGATTGTCAGCTCATCACGACAAATTTGTTTCAGGCTGGAGGAACTCTTTGCCAACATGGACTCTTTCTGGCTCCAAGCAGATTTTTAGCAAACGCGAATATTCACTAGGCCCAACGCCTCTTTCAAAAACTATCATATAAACAAACACAAAAGAATAATTAATGCGAGTAATACAGTTCGTTCTGTTGCCACCCTCCATTTCTAATGATTAACCCATTAGTCTAAATTACCTAGCTGAAGCGTACAAATAAAGCAGCATTTTATTATCTACCATCCTTCTTTTAATCCAGCAGGATTCTTTATGCACCTATAAGAATAGAGTGACACCACATAGACAGGGAAGCAAAATAAGCACATGCCATTTATTCTAAACAGCTGCAATTAATTATGACACAACAATAGACACGATTAATTTATTATTTTTCACATACAAGGAAATGCAACATAATTCACGTTTATAAGCACACATGTTAGTAGCCCTTTATGTAATTTCTCGTGTATGTAACTTAAAACTAGGTTGAATTAATACACATACAGCATAATTGTTAGCATTATTATTTCTTATTATGGAAGTGTAACTTCGCGAGTTGAAATGAAAAAACATTTCTGAATCTCGCTCCATCAGCTACATCTATGTATGTAAAATGCCCTGTGAGTAGGGTGACTGATACTCTGTGTTATCATGGACACTGTTCCCAGTCCTGGGCTCCTAACTTACGCATCAGATGTGTTCATTTTATTAGTGCAATGGTCATAAACCAAGCCCACAACATTTTTTACTGTCACATGAAAGCCGAGGATTGGAAAATGTGCCTGTGAAGACATGGAGTGAGGTGGCCACTGAACCTGTATAGTAAGGAGACTGATAGCTTTAGGATAACTTTGGCTTTCTGCTAGGACTGGAGCTGCCAGTGCAATTCGTAGAAATGTGCACCCTGTTCACCTATCCAAAAGTTATCTGTGGTACTACCAAATTCTCCCAGATTAACTGTGGCTGTCAGTCCTGAAAGTTTTCAAGAGACTAAATGGCCACATAAACCATATTGCCTTGTGTTCCCTTAAACAAACCTCACACTCCTTTCAGCAAATTGACAAATGAAATCCTGTTAGCCCACTGCTCCTAAAGGTACCTTCCTATCAGAATTAAAGAACATTGATTCCGTGTGGGTTTGTTTTCCAAACAAATTTCCCATGTCAATCAGACTCAAAACATTAACGATCAGAAAGTCAAAATTAAAGGGCAAGCAATTTCCATCTTTGAAATTATCATTTTGACCAGACTTACTTTTAACTATAGATCTGCTCCTTGAGGTATGTGCTTCTCCCGCCTGGTTCCTTTTTTGCAGGACCTTATTGGTCAGAAAGCGTAGTGCATAAATGCCTTAATAATTAAATTGTCTTCTTCTAATCTACTGTTCAGAGCAACTCATATCAGACAGATTACATGATAAATCATTGCTATCAAATGTGCAACATTATGGAAACATGATTTTGAAAAAGCATAGGTTTCCATTAGTTTTCAGCTCTTTTGAAAAAAATACAATATATTCTATTTACTTTAGGAATCTTGACTAATATGAGCTTCATTATGCGTTTATCGAAATTCCGGAGGGATTGTTAACAGGGTTACCATCCCCATGGAAATTGACAGGATCTGCAGAAACTTCATGGACTTGTCACGTTTTCCAGGAAGATTTTAGCTGCTTTTAGCAGTCGAACTTCCGAAGGGAAACTGGTGAGGAGAATGAGGAATTACCTAATGAATGGGACCAGGAATTACTTTTTCCCGTGGTAGTTCATCATTATTCTGGAGAGCCTCTGGGTTTAACCCATTGTACCCATTAGTTCTACACCTATGGAGTTAATGGGACCTCCGGAAATAATGGGACCCACGGAATTAACAACCTCTACACTTGGTCAATCATATTGACGCCCATTGTGGTTTTGTGGTTGTTTTTTGCCTGATTCAAGCAAGAGTGCGGCCATCTTGACTTTTCAGTTCCTCTTGTGTTACCATTTGCATTTGGCTTGCTAGTGTTATGTATGAATAACAAAAGTAAGATGTGTGCAATATATGTTTACTAACCTTAGATCAACTAATGGTGAAACGAATAGATATTTATGTTCAGTGGTATTACTTTTTATGTTTCTGTACAATTCATGCATGTAGGAAAGTCATACTTTTTGCCCTGATCACCTCCCATCTATGGACTAATGCAGGGGGTTACTGACTCTAAAAGTGTCCTGGGCTCTGTTAATCAGGCTCAGGGACAATGCTCTATCCTCCAAACGTATATGCTGATTGTTATTATTCTAATTGGTAAGGGCAACCTAACAGTAAGTCCTCCTAGTGGCCTTAATGTACTTAAGTGTGCACTGCTGTGGTGTCTGCCGTCTTTTTAAATTCAGCCATGCCTTTCAGGCTAGTTTTGAAAAAAGAATCGACTTTAGTATTAAAAGCACTTCCAAAGTCCCAAACTACCTTTTCTATTACTAATAAGTCATCGATAAGGTCTGCCCTAGGCACCCCGAGGGTAGGGTGCATAGTTATATTTTATATGCCCTGGTTGGGAACAAAAGCCAAATTTGTTTTACCCTATGGTAGTGCAGCTAGTCCCTTAGAATAACATATGGAAGACTTTATTAAATTTAATAAAGTCTAATTTTGGATTGAATCTAGCTAGAAATTACATTCAAAGTATCAAATTAATAGTTACATTAAATCCACCAACCTGCCATGGTTGGACTAAATATAACTAATTCAGGAATGTAATTTTAGAATTTACTATCCCGATGTTACCTAAAACAGCCATGTAACAACCTCTTCTGATTGGTCAGCCTTTGACCACCTGAGACAAGCTTTTTCCTTAGTACGTATGAAAAGCCTGGGTGTCTAACAATCCAGCCACTTGGTGGGAGGAGATCTCCTTCCTGGAGCAGCCAGGGAGTGGAAGGGAGCTCAGTAGATGAGCTGGACATCAAACCCAGGAGCATCCATAGAGAACAGATGTCTCACGACCCAGCCCTCCCCCACTTCTTTGATCTCCAGTCAGATAAGAGCTCCCCTAATTAGATTAGGAGAGGGGCTGGAAGAGGATTGTAGTCACATCTCTGGGCTGGGATTCACAGATACACACACCAGAGATTCTCCTCATTTTTATTTTCAGAGAATATTGCATTCCGGGCTGAACGTTTGCTACACTTCACAGGAAGTGGTCATACTAGAGGGAGGAAGCCTTGTTCCTATTTGTGAGGGTGCCCCCTCCCTCAAGCACTAAAATGAAGGATAAATTAGGCAGCTCTGCAGAGCTCACAGAACACTGATTGGAAGAGAAGAAGAGAAGAATGACTGTCTTGCTGTGACTACACCTGCTGCACTCACAAGGCTCCACAAAGAAAGGCCAGTGCCTGACTTCAAAAGGAAAGGAGGGGACTCCCTGACCAGAAACAGGGACAAAAGCTGAAGACATCACCTGCAAAACCATAGAGAGAACACCCAAGCTCACCAGTTGTAACTGGATTTTCCCTAGATTGAGCAAGTGCATTCTGGGAGATTGAGTCCTAGCCCCCAAGTGGCATCCCAGAGCCTCTAAACCCTTGACAAGTGCTAGAAGGCACGTATCTCCCCAAAGGAATCAAGAAACAGCATGATCTGGAAGCTTTGAAACTTTCTGCAAAGTTTTGCATAAAACCTCCAGGAGAAGACCGGCTCAACTTCGAGAGTGAAGTTGCCGCCGTCGACTCCTCAGCCCCGATCGCTGACTTCGCCTGCTTCGTGGTTCTCCTCTCCATGGAGCACCCTACTTCCCCCTTTTCATCATGCCACCAAGCTGCAGCAGGCCTTTGTCCTCGACTCGGTACTTCGGTTCCAACCAGCCCGAAAACCCGCCGATGAGCCTGTTGACCAGACAAAAGAACCAAGAAAATGTCTATGTCCGAAGGTAAAACTTTGGTATGGACAATGTCTGCAGCCTAGTCGGCCTGCAGTTCATTGCAGTCAGCCTGAAACTTTGACTTTGTCCCAGTTCTTCCCCCTAGTGGTCATGAGTTGTGCTTTAGGATTTCGGGCCCTATTAAGCAATTTTATTTTTGTTTAAGCCTCATTCAAAATTCATATCTCTGGATACCCACTTTGGATTTTTGTCACTCTGGTGTCATTGTAAAGATACAAATATTTCCTATTTTTATAAGTTGGTGTTGGGCTTTTATTACGTTGTGTCTTTTACTTATTTACTGTTTTGGGGGTATTAATTGCTCTACTCATGCCTCTCTCTTAATATTAGCCTGAATGTTCGTTTGCCAGGATACCAAGGCTTGAGCAAGGATTAATTCATTGAGACTTTACTGAACCTATTAGTGATTTTAGTATTATTCCTAGCTGAGGGGGAATACTCCTGCCTACTAATAACCCACTTTCCTGCAATGCATCATCACAATTTCCCCAAAATGCTTTCAGAATATGTCTGAGCTATCAAAGTAAAAACCACATACAAGTGGAAGTGTGCGTATTCCAAGTTATTTCACAAATTGTTCAAATTATTCCCAACATTCATGCAATTGACTCTTAATAACGAATGACACGTAATATTGTGCATAACGTTTGCTTAGATACATATTTATAAGGATTAGTAGCATGTCTTTACCCTGTGGCGATCCTAAGCACCATTGTTTTCATGTGCCAGTGTTCTGCAATTCTCTGTTGGCTGACATAAAATATAGGTGGGCCTAGATTTGTAGGCTTCTTCCCCACACCTCTGATATTTACTCATGCAAGTAACATTTACAGATCATAGCCAGATAAAGAGTATAGGAAACTGGAATGTTTGGAAGACTTTGAAACATTTCTTTAAAAAAAACATAAACTTGGTCTGGAAGCCACTAAAGTAATGCCCCGGGAAGATTTATATAGCTGCACCCAGTTATGGGAAAACATGAAGTACTTATGTGAATAGCAGAAATAGTTATGCACTTTTTAATTACTATTACTTATATTTGCCGGATTTTTAGTAGTAATTATCGATATAGGTCAAACTGTATGTAAGAGCAATAGGATTTTATCACTATATTTGTAACTTATATGCCATGAATTCGTTTTTTTCACGCTAGACAGTATACTTAGTCTTGCCTCAGATAATCAGTTGCAAACAAATATCTTGCTGGATAATATAAAACGTTTCTACCTTTTCTAGGGTCACGGTGACATCGATGTGCAACATGGATCTAAGTCGATTTCCTCTGGACACACAGACCTGTTCTCTGGAGCTGGAAAGCTGTAAGTTTAGCAGTAAACGTTATAAGCCTCTGCCTTGCATTTGACAGAGTAACCTCAAAAATGTAAATTCTCACTTGATCCTGTTCTGTATGGCAGTTTAATCTGCATGCAATCTAAAAACCAGGGATCTGTTTTGTAAACCTGCAATTAATGCTTTTTTTTCAAAACGTTTAAATGAATTGTACCCACTGACTCAATGGGACGGTTTAGCCCAATATTTCTTTCCATTTGGGTGGCAGGAGACGGGTTTCAGTTGCTCGGTGCATGTGTTATGAGAGTTGAAGGTGATTTCCTTAACCAGAATTTGTAAAGGGTGTTGAATGCCTTTCACAGGATGTGGAACCTTGGTGAGGGTTGCCTTCCTCAATCATGGGTAGAGCAGCTTTCTACAAAATGAATACTCCTCAAAAATGCCTTTATCTGCTGCAGAACACAGCAAAGTAGTTGACTGTCACCTTTTGTCCATGGCCTGATATGGCACAGAAAAACTGAGAGAATAGCAGTGACAATGCTATCTTTAGAACCAAGACTCCTGAGGCGAAAAGCCGGGAGTAGGGCATTTCTGTGTGCATTTTGTAACTTTCTGCTCTTGTGCTGTTACTAGCTTTTAATTCACGCCCTTTGTGCACTTTTGTGTTATTTTTAACTTACCAGCGCCGCTTCTGCACTTCCCTCTACTGTCCCCCCCAGGGCATTTCGCCGCTTCCAGGGGGCGATTTAGGGCTTACTTTGGGTGCGGGCCTCATCTCCCCGGCGCAGATTCATGTGCGCCATCTTAGGTGGAGGGCAAGGTTAGCGGACTAGTGCTGCGGCCGAATCGGGCCCGGCACTACAAAATGAACACCATCCCTCTTCCGCGTAGCGGGCGGGCGGAGCGGGTGTGCCGATCGCGCGCCGGCGTCGCGCCAGAGGCAAGCCCGTCTGCGCCCACACGGGCCTAGGGCCAGAAACCCTGCCAGTTCCAATGGATCACTTTATTAGTTACTCGCGCAAGGCTCTTTTACAACTCAGACCTATGAAAAACCCTAAATGCCATTCCCTGTACACGCCAGACAGCACATATACGTATTGCAGTCTCTGCAGTCTGGCCTCTCAGGGAAAGAAGCACGAGGTGTTAACCACGACCCAACTGCGCATGGCCTTACTAAATTGTAGGTCATTGCCTAAACATTCCTTGGAGATTAACTTTTTGATCCAGGATAACAAACTTGATATACTCTTCCTGTCGGAGACATGGTTAACCCCGAATTCGGAAGTAGATATCGTCAGTGCGCTTCCCCCAGGGTTTCTTATTCAATCTCAGAACAGGCCCATTGGTAGAGGGGGTGGGTTAGCCATACTCTATAGAGACCCTTACCTGTAGGATGACGGACAGTGGCATATCCAACTGCGAAAGCCTCCACTTTGCCATACAAATCTCCCCCACCAACTCTATATCTGGCCTGCTGGTGTATCGTCCCCCAGGCTGCCTAGGGCAGTTTGTTAGTTCACTATTGGAAACAGTTACTGTCTCCGCCTCCACTGCGTCCAACTTTATTGTATTGGGAGACATGAACTTACATCTTAATGACCCCCACGATAAAGTAGCGACTGACCTTCTGTTCGATTTTGAATTCTACGACCTGAGACTCATTAATATAGACGCTACTCATAACAAGGGATACCTCTTGGACCCCATCTTTTCCAACATCCCTCTAAAGTCCAACCCCCCAATCTCTCTTCCCTGGTCCGACCACTTCTTGGTCCCTTTCTCTTGGCAAGGCGAGACCGATCCTCCTGAAATTCCGGCCTTGCACACTCTGGAGAGAGCTTGGTCCAAGCTCCCCCTTGAAAAGTGGACTCTTAAACTTGAACAGACTGCCCCCTTACACGATCCTGATCCCGTGGTGGTGGATACAAATTTCAGGAGCAGGATTGACAGCTCACTTGACCTGGTTCTGCCGAAAAAAAGAATCGATAAAAAGGGTAGAGTTTCTAAATCCTCTTGGTACACTCCGGAACTTAGATTGCAAAGGAAGAGTTGCAAGAAACTTGAGCGTATCTGGAGGAAGGACTGGGCTGACCACAGTAAAGTGGCCTATCACGTTGCGATTAGAGCCTATAAAGGCTCTCTCAAAGACGCTAAGACCGCATTTTTTGAAGAAAGAATTAGAATCTCTTCCAATTCCTCTGGAGAAACTTTCCAGATCGTTAAAGAGCTATTGAAGGTTCCTGACCCTCCCCTAACCCTGGACATCTCAAGGACCAAATGCAATCAGCTTGCGGACTTTTTCGATTCTAGGATTCAAAACATCCTAAAAACTCTGCCGCCACCTGAGGGCATCTTAGATTTCGGTGGCAGGCACGACGTGCCTAGCTCGCAGCTGGATGCCTTCGCCCCAGTCTCGGGGGAAGAGTTCCAAAAAACCCTGGCAGCTATGAAAAGCGGCTCTCCCTGTGATCCCGCACCTATGTACAGCCTTAAACAGGTTACTTCCACCATCTCCTCCCTTGCCATCGACCTAATTAATGCCTCCCTTTGCCAAGGCATTGTTCCTTCAAGCTGAAAGGGGGCAATTGTAAAAGCCCTACTAAAAAAGCCTCAGCTGGACCCTTCGGTCTTGGCCAACTTTAGGCCTATATCACTGCTACCGGGACTCAGTAAGATTGCAGAGAAAATGGTGAATCAACAACTGTCCTCTTTTCTGGAATCTAAGAATTATTACGGAGTTCGCAGACAGGCTTTCGACCAGGTCATGGAACAGAGACTGCTCTTATATCAGCCATCGAAGAGGCAAGGTGCATCTTGGATTCGGGAGGATCAGCGGTAGTGATCCTCCTGGATCTAAGTGCAGCCTTTGATACGGTTAACCACCGTATGCAACTATGGATACCCTAACAGGGCCCCCTGCCGCTTCTGGCCCTAAGGGTGCATGCAGGGGGCACATGTTGTGCCCCCTGGAATTGGACCCCCATTCGCACATGGTGTGTCATGCATGACATGGTGCATGCCACACCTTGTAGGAACATGCTGCAGCTGCAGTCAAAGCAGTGGTTTGCTGTTAAGCCTCTCCTATGAGCCTAACACAGCCGCCACCGTGAGACTGCGCAGCACTGCCCGCCCAACCTGGATTGCACTCATAATCTGGCGGGCAGGCGCACCACAGGCTCGGCGGTCCTCCTGCAAGCGCAGCGGTGGTGGTGCTGCAGGAGGACCACGAAAGGGGGCAAAAAACTGCTCTTCCTATGGGAACTCTGACTTAACTATAACTATACAGTGGTATCTATCTATCTATCTATCTATCTATCTATCTATCTATCTATCTGTCTGTCTGTCTGTCTGTCTGTCTGTCTGTCTGTCTGTCTGTCTATCAACATGTCTTTCTTTGTGTTTGTCCGTCCATCTACCTGCCTGTCTATCTGCCTATTCATCACTAGGTCCATCAGACTCGCACGGTGCTGCGGTCCACCCACCACCACACTGGTAGTCCGACCGCCCTATTACAACTAGGGCGGTCGGACCACCGTTGCACCGCCACAACCGACAGGGATCTCTGGTGGTGCAGCGCTTTTGAGGTTGCAGTATTCTTGACATTACCACCGCGGTCCTGCCAAGCATATTACCAGATTCCTCCCAACCAAGGTTTTCATAATGGTTTTTACTCCATGGAAACTGTGGCAGAGAGGAAACAAAGGTGTCCTAACAGGGCCCCCTTGTGCCTCAAGGCCAAGGTTTACATGCAGGGGGGCACATGTTTTGCCTCCCTGTGTGCATGCACCCCAGTACCTGCAAGGCATGGACTGCAAATGTCTATGCCAAGCAGGTACTGTCTTTGACGTTCCCAATAAACGCCCAGCACTGACAAAACAGTTGTAATCTGGAGGGCGGTGCGCACACGGATTTGGCAGTGCGGCCACCAATGTGGCTGTGCCCCTCCCACTCCGACAAACTCATAATCATGCCCTAAGTATGTTAATTTCTACAAGTGAAAAAATACCAGTAAAGAAAAGCTACGACTTCAAGTGTGGCCAGTATGACAATGAGGTCACATTTAGTTTCATATCAGCATATTGTTTTGCCTTCAGTACCTGAGTCTTAATACTTTTGAAATATCCACTTAAACATCATGCTTTTTGCTCTGTGATCTGGATTCCTTTGTAGTAATGTAGGAATGTTCTGTCGGCAAGTTTGAATACAGTAAATAGAGTGAAACGTTGATAGATAAGTCTTCTACACATTAGAGTACAATTCAGCTGAATGTAATACCATTAAGTACAATTGTTAGTTCTTTTGCTGTGTCCATCTGATTGATGATGATTCACAAATGAAACCTGCAAATCCATTTTCAATGGCTTACTCAAAGCTCTCTAAATGTGAGAAATACATTGAGTCATTTGATAACCGTACTTAGAGAAGCAATATAAAGCAAGAGGTACAGTTAATGTATGCCTATTTTAACGATGATGACAATTTTGCCGAAGCTTTAAAATGAGCGGCGCAAATAACTTTTCCACAACATGCAACATAGCATTATTTTTCTCAGAAATAATGAGGTTGGTGATAAAATTGGATAATACTTTTAACTAAGGTTTCTTTTGTTTGTCCTACAGCATAAGCACCTTGACTGGTTTCCTGGTAGATACCTTGCTCTGGGTGCAAATGTCAATGCATTTCATATCTTCTTCAAGCTCCCTAAAATCCTAGACCACCAAAAGGAAAGGATTTTTCTTGTTGTGTTGTGTTTATACTCTATTACTGGTTGTGTGCTGCATACATACTATTCACATTGCCTCTAACTTAAGCCTGGATGCTTTATTGCCAATGGACTAAAGGGTTAGGTACAGGTTAATTTGGTGACTAATGTTGTTTCTCCAGACCTGAATTGTGGTTTTTGCTTGAGTAGGGCGTCCACCCCCTTTAGCCAATAACCCCATTTCTTACACTGTACTTTAACAATGTATTTAGTGATGTTCTTTAGAGTTTTGTAATGACATTTGTTAACCACTTGGTAAAGTGGTACAAAAGGGGGTGGTGATGGACGGAGCATCTGAACCAATCAAACACTCACACCCAGTCAAAAGATCTGGGTTTGATCCACCACCATTCTTTAGCCCACTCTGCCACCCCAGTTCAGACATGGCTATATGCAAATCAGTCTGACCCTGTGCCTCATAGGAACAGTCCAGCCCGAACTGCCAAGCCATACCTTCCCTGGACCGGAAACAAGCTTCCGAGGACCGGTTTCTGGCATTCCAGCCGTCTTCAGCCCCGGCTTGCTTGAATCCAGTGGCAAAGTGAGCAAGGGACTCACGTCTGAGCATACCCTGCCACACGTATGGCGGCCAAAGCGGTACAAAAGGGGGTGGTGATGGACGGAGCATCTGAACCAATCAAACACTCACACCCAGTCAAAAGATCTGAGTTTGATCCATCACCGTTCTTTAGCCCACTCTGCCACCCCAGTTCAGACATGGCTATATGCAAATCAGTCTGACCCTGTGCCTCATGGGAACAGTCCAGCCCGAACCACTTGGTAAAGCAACTATGCACTGCAAGAATTGTCCCTAAGTTCTGGCATTTCATTATCCCTTGTGCCCACCCTATGACCACCAAGATCACTGTGCATAGTGGCGGGGCACAGGCATTTTAATTGGTTAGGCCCTGTTCCAAGGCACCGTTTTACTATGCCTAGTAGTGACTGGGCCAGGTCTTCATCTCTTGCCTTGAATGGCACCCATGCTGTGTCCTGGATTTAGATGCATGATCTTGTCTTTGGCCAGAGTACATTGTGGCAATATTGCACTGCTCCTCTTCTTTAGTGATTAGAAGCAAGGACTGACCATATATTGTTGGTTGTGTTAGTAACCAGGGTCACATTACAGTGGCTGTCTCTGCTTTTTTTTATTTTGCGGATTCAGAACCACTGCTACAAATGGCACCAGAAGTTAGTGGTGGTGAGGGGCTAAATGTGATTTGGAGTTCCATGGTGAATTTCTGTATGGTACAGTCACAAAGTTGCTGTTAGGAGGTTTCTAGTAGCCAGACGTACTTCACTAAATTCTGCAATCCGCTCGTCCAGCTTAACAATTGATAATATTTGAACTTCTAAACCGAGTTCCCACATACCGCTGAAAGGTGAGGCCAGGAGATAAGTTCTGCATCAAATAGCAGTTGCCCCCATGTGGTGATACCACAGCTTCGAAGGGGAACTGCAAGGGCATCTTCCAAACACGGCGGCGTACCTGGGGAATCTCAAACTGGGGTGATGTCAATATAATACAGGATTTTTAAAAGGCGTCTTACCTGAGACCAGAGCTTTATAGCTGATGACAAAATCTTCACTTTTACCTTTTAAAACAATTTTGGGTGGCCAAATTTTAAAAGGAAGCACCCTGCTTGTTCAGTAAAGTCGGTTGTAAGAGCTTTATAGAGTGGTGAAAAAGTTGAACTCTCCATCATTAGTTGCTGGAAATTTTTTAAATGAAAGGCACAACAATACAGATATAATTCAGGGGTTGCTATGCCTCGATATTCTTTCTTCTTTCTGAGTTTCTTTAGAGCTATTCTTGGCTTTTATTTCCCCACATATGTGGGAAAGTGGCTGATTATTGGTGCAGGGTCCACAGGGTGCTTCAGGAAGTTACGGGTGTCGCACTTTTGCCTGAAGCCAGGTGATGCCTGTTAAATGTTTGGGAGCCCACTAATCATACTGTAGCCTGGACGCAATGGGTAACCTTGGGAATGATGATTGCTAAACGTAATATTGCACAATTGTGGGGATCCCAGCGGCCTCCTACTATCGAGGGTTGGATAGACGACATGGATTGGAGTATGTTCAGGGAAAAGACTGTATACGTGGCTCGAGGTCGTCCCCGAAAGTGGCATAAAATCTGGGCCCCCTGGAATCGCTATAGAGGAGATATCTGTGTACCACCTGAGACTGTTGTATTTGATCCCCCGATTTCCCCCTGACCTTGACTGCAAAGTATATTTGATACCTCTTTTTACTTCTTCCTCTCCCCTTCCCCCCCCCCCCAATCATATTCCCCTTTTATATTGTGGTCGGTGTACTGATGGTTCGCCCTTGTACAGTCTATTTGCTTTATGTACTTTATTGATGCCTTGCTGTTTTCTTTGTTTATTTTTTAATAAAAGGAAATATAAAAAAAAATTATTTCCCCACATGAAGCTTGAAAAAAGCCCCTACACCTTCTTAATCAAAATTTTGGGGAAATCTAAGGGGTTGGTATTAAACAAAAACGTGTATTTTGGCAAGATTGACATTTTTTATAAATTAGATTTGCCTAGAAAGGAAAGTGAAAGTGCCCCCCAAGATTGTAATTGTGAGCTAACTTTCTTTGTTGCTTTTTCAAAGTTAACTTGGGCTATTTTGTCAATATTTTGGACTATCTGGATTCCAAGATATCTAATTTCCTTTTTTGTGTAAATACTCCTAAAATTGGTATTCCATTTCATTAGTTCTGTTTTTTGTTGATTTAGGAGATATCCAGAAACTTTTCCAAAGCTCTCTATTTCTGACCATATCTCTGGATACGATCTTTCCAAATTACCGGTGTGAATTATAAGGTTATCCACATACAGACCAATTTCTTTTCCCCAACCATTACATCTGAAGTGGATAATATTTTGGCAGGCTCTTAATTTACATGCAAGGGGTTCAATGTAGATATTAAAAAGTAAAGGGGAAAGGGGACAGCCTTGTCTGGTTCCTCTTCCAGTTTGTATTGAACTAGTTAGTTTCCCGTTAATGCGAATTTTTGCTGAAGGGTTTTTGTATACGGCTTTAATTGCTGTCAAACACGTTTTGCCTAAATTAAAGCGCTGGATTACTTTGAACAGGAAAGACTATTTGACCCGATCGAAAGCTTTGGCAGCATTGAATGTCATTACTGCCAAAGGGGACCTATTACTTTGTCTAAATGTTTAGTGGTAATCTGGGTTTATATTTTATGATCGCAGTTCAAAAGGGAGATAGGCCTATAGGACTCGCAGAGTCTTGGATTTTTATTTGGTTTCACCAGAATTGTTATGTTTGCCTCTTCCCATGAAACGAGTGGAGTATGACCTTCTATAAAGGATGAATTAAACAATTGAAGAAGATTAGGTGCCAGTTCATGTTTTAATATAATGCAGATCTCATTAGGGATGGAGTCAGGGCCAGCAGCTTTTCCCTTTTTTAAAGAACTGATGGTTTTGAGTAATTTCCTCCATATGTATGGGGCGATTTAATTGCGCTTTTTCGTTTTTCGTTTTGTTGGAGCAAGTTAAGAGCTAGCTCTGATAGAAATGTTTCCATGTAATTTTCATCAAATATCGTCTCTAAAATAAGGCTCTTATTGCCGCCTCAATCACCGCACCCCAATTTGTTTTGCTCCATAGATTTGGATAAGAGTCTGCAGTTGGTGACATAGCTGTAGCTATCTTCTTGAGTCACATACATTTGTGTCATTTTCCCAGGAGTTATACATATAAAGTGGTAGCTTGAGAATGTGTAGATTCGCAAGCAGTGCTACAAATTGTGCCTGCAAACAGGTGTTGTTATAAAAAAAAAAATTGAAAGGCAGTATCTACGCCTCTGTGATCTCCCACATCCTGTCTGGGTTCTGACTAGGCTCCCACTCATGTCTGAAACTACCCAAATGTTTTGTTCCATCTAGTACAAGCTTTACAGGCATTTGTGAATGCCTATCATCATGTAATAGCAACAACCGCAACATTTTCATTTATGGCCATCCAATTCGATTTCAAAGATCCACTGTTCCTTTGAGAACCTAAGAATCTTGCATTGCATCAGATTTATTTTCAAATGAATATTTGGCCCCTCCTCAGATCCAGATGTCCAGATAATACCTATATTTAGAAACACGTCAGCGTCTTCAGATACTACTGAGTGAATTCACACCAAATCCCAGAGGATTTATTCTGAGTGAAGCTATAGTTTCATTTGGGTGTACTTCTGTTTAGCAGTTTTTTATTGAAGTAATTGGGAGCACACATTCCCATGGGACTCACAATGAAAAGACTTCTTTTTTGATCTCTCACCATTTTTAGCTACTACTCACTCGCAGACTGCTCTGCACAATAAGGTTATGGTCAAGCTTTCACATTAACCACCCTGCAGTGGCAACACTAGCTCAGAAGGTGTCTCCATTTACCAACTTGCATGCCTCTAAATAGATTCCATTATCTGAATTAATTATTGTAGGTGTGAGGTATTCATTATCATCACAAGTATGTGCATACTTTGTTGTCATCATTTCTTTTCAAGATGCCTACACAGACGAGGATCTGATGTTGTACTGGAAAAATGGAGACGAGTCCCTGAAAACGGATGAGAAGATCTCCCTGTCACAGTTCCTGATCCAGAAGTTCCACACTACCTCCAGACTGGCTTTCTACAGCAGCACTGGTAAGAGTCCTCTACTGTCACTTTCTCTCCCAAAGTCAATTCCACAATGCTTGTTCAAAGAAAGTTTTGTAGCGTACTTATCTTATTTTTGTTACATGCTCTAAAACATTGCTACGCAACAAAATATCAACCAATGGAAATGTCAACATCCATCACAAAATATAACCACAATGTCTTGTCTGCAAAGCTGGGTTCTCTCCACAGCAATGGGAATGCAAAAACCAGCAGTGCGAAAATAAGATTTTAACAATTTAGAAACATATGGTCAGAGACCTGATCTGTCACTTTTCACATTAAAAATATTTTCCTCAAAAAGTCTTTTTTTGCAGAACATAAAACAATTACTGTGCATACTAACTAAGGATGTAAGGTATACAGGCAACTTTTATTGGCTGTATGGAAAGTTTTAATTTTTTGAGGTAAAATTGACCAATGGTGAATTGATGAATTGTTGTTTGCTTTTGTTTGTGAGAAGCAGAGGGATTTCCGTGTTTTCGATTCTTTTGACTGCTGTTGTTCTAAGGCTAGGCTGTATTTATTTTACATGCATCCTACAAATGGTTAAATGTAGCTTACAGAATATAGAGCATACTGGTGGAGCTACCAATATTAATATGTAACTTAATCAATGCGAAAGTAAGTACAAGCTAAAAGCTATATGTTCAGCAAGAATGTGTTTCTCAAAATCAAAATTGGGGTGAATTTCCTTTGAATAGTTGTGGCTTATTTCAGACTTATCTGTGTCATACTCATAAACGTTTAGAGGCATGGTGGCCACTTGAAGGACCTCGGGCCCTTGAATTTACACGGTTGGTCAGGAAATATGGGGAGAAAATGCGCGATAAAGATTAAGATTGTTGACTTCCTTAGTTCCATGATGATTAGATGGTGTTCCCAAAACTTGTTGGCGACAGGGTTAAGAATGTTTTGTAAGGTAATTAGTTAGTCAAGGTTAATGAAAATGTTGTTGTTGTTGAACTATGACAGTTTTTATATCTCATATTATGAATGGATGAGAAACTCATCTGGCTTTTATTGTAAATGTGTTGAGTCCGCTGCAATTTTAGAGAATTTAAGGAGCACTGATGTACATTCAAATTAACTATTGCAAATATCTTTGAAATACAAATCCATCCTAGTTATTGGGTAGTAAGGACTTTTCTCCATTGCATTCTACTCACACATTTCAAGACTAAGGGTCACATGTAGTGATCTATTTTGCATTCGCAAACGGTACGAATCGCTAAATTTGACTGTTTGCTAATGCAAAATAGTCTTTCACGATGTATGAAAATCTTTGGCAGTGCATTTTAGGTAATCACAATTTTTTGTGATTACCTAAAATTGCGACTCTAAATAGAAAATCGCAATTTGCAATGCCCTAAGCACATGTACGAAGCATTTCCTAAATGCAAACCGGGCATTTAGGAAATGTTATTATCATTGACTCCAAGTCGATGATAACCATGTGCAATTTTTGAAAACGCATAAAAAATTCGTTTTTCATGAGCCATTTAGCACACACATGCCCCTAGGGCTTGTGTGAGCTTTACATGTGCACATTTATTTGGAGGGTGCTTGGTTTTGCATTTCCTAATTTGCGATTACCAATTGGGTAATCACAAATTAGATAATGCGAAACCATTCGCCTGAATGAAGTAGGAATTCCCTAATTGAGATTGTGATTCTGTAGGAATCGCTATTTTCTTACATACCATTTAGCACTCCCTAAATAGCGGTTACCTAAAATTAACTTTTTAGGGAATAAAAAATGGAACTTTGATACATGTGACCCTTAGACATGCTTGCAAACAAAAAAGTGTTGTGTATTAGTGTCATGAGAAAACCATGTTTTAATCCAGGGAGTGAATGTATAAATCACATCTAAGTTTACAGTAAGGCACAACCACTCATACAAAATTATTTCTGAACTGAACTGTAAGGTAGGCGGCAAAACACAATTACTCTTAGAAAAAGCTTTCTGCGTTGGGCAATTTGTGTCACCTCGCATCTCACAGTCACACATTCTGAGCAATCTTGTCACATTCAGATGAATCATTATGTTTGACAACTGAAAAACTGTGAAGGTTGTATCTTACACCTGTCTTACAGGTGAATTACCCTTGAATATTCAGGCTTTATGCAGAACGCATTTTCTTTGACTGGTTTCCAGGAGTCAGACATCTTTATTCAAGGCAACAGTGAGCAAGCAAGTTTTACTCCTGGAAATTCATGAGTAAATTACACTTAATCCTGAAGTACGTACACCTACTCACAGAAAATGCTCTGATAATCAGGCCTGAATGTTCAGGTATAACAAACACTTACGATTGGAGAAAGACAGACCAACTCATAAAATAGCATTGTGAATCGGGCCAGTTGTGTTTTTTCTCAGATTACTGCAAAACTGCTCCGCTAAATGTCTGTATAGTTGTTTTCCTGCAAACAGTGTGCTTCAAGCTTTGCCAAACATGCAGAACGAGGGTTCTTCTTTAAGAAAACAACCAATCATGTATAAACGTGCATTTCCAAAATTTAGCACCACCAGCTACTGGAATGTTTCATATGTGCTATTGGGACATCCACTCTGGTGCGCCAGAACAAACTGGAGCCTGAAATTTAGGCTTTCGTGAGATTTCAGTGGAGAAATAAGTAGATGACCGATTTCATGGCTTTTGTTAAATTGATCATTTTCAAAAAAATAACACTGCCTTGTATGTCCAGTATAATTGGCGATGATTTAGCGTGTCTGTCTGGCTCTATACCTGCACAACCACCAGCACCACCACAACCACCACCAGCAATCTATCGTTTCTATACCTGTGATTGAACACATAGATTCTGAGTCTAGTTCTGTTCAGTACTGTGTATCTTCAAGTTTATGCATAACAAGGATAGCGCAACCCCCCCCCCTTTATTGGAATGTCCCTTTTCCTTTCACTGATGAATCCCTCAGTCGGCTCACAGACTGCTACCAACCACCCTCCCAACCATGACCAATATGTTTTTGGCTCTTTTTTCTAGGATGGTACAACCGCCTTTATATCAACTTCACGCTGCGTCGTCACATCTTCTTCTTCCTGCTCCAGACCTACTTTCCGGCCACCCTGATGGTCATGCTGTCTTGGGTGTCCTTCTGGATTGACCGGAGAGCGGTGCCTGCCAGGGTTTCTCTCGGTATGACAGCATGAGTACTTCATTTTTACAAAACAATTCTTTGCATCAATTGATCTTGAACACAACCCTCTGCAGTGGTAATTTAAAAAAAGTTATTTACTGACCTCAGTTACTTCTCTTGCTCCTTATTTCAACAGATCCAGGTGACCTGCCTTCTCTGTATCACCAAATATATGTTTGCCTTACGTCAGTACTGTGATATGATGTATAAATACGTATATTATAAATATAAATCAAAGGTTTGACTGAGAAGCGCATCTCAGACCTACGAAGGTATCATAAATAGTTGAAAGAAATCACCAATAATCAACAGATGTCAAACTGCAGTGTACTTTAAGATATATGCCAGAGAAACATATGCTTGCACAAAAGTGTTATGATTGACCCAGCTTCACATAGTTGCTGTCTTAATTATCTGATTGGGTTACTGGAACCATGAGTACGGGGAGTAGGTGTGATGGCTTTGTGGGGTCCATGAAGTACATGTGAAGCTGGTCCTTGACCAATTCATGTTACCTAAGGGGTAAATAGACTCCCGATGTTGTGAAGAGGGCAGGACATTTTCCTGAGCACAACTAATATAGCCAGAATATAGGAGTGGTAGTGAATCCAAGAGACCATGGTGTTAATTATATGAGGGTGCTCTCAAAGAGAATAGTGGATCCCAAAATTTGAGGATTTGTCAGTAGGATCTTAGGTCCGGAAGAAATTAGACAAATATAATTCTGAAGGTAACATGTTGACTGAGTAGATGCAGGGGCACATTAAATGCAGCAGGGGTATCAGTAGTGTTTTAAATCTTGCCAGGGGAGGCCTATAACAGTAAACCCATTCAGGAGTCTTATCCTAGGCAATTTTTACTCTTTTGAGTTTCCTGCTACCCAGAGGCTGACAGGGCCGGCCTCAGTGGTATCCAAATACTCCCTTGTGAGTGGGGTAGAGCCGCATTGGTGTTTAGCATCAGCCTGGTGTTGACCTTATGATGATGCATGCCATACAACTAGCATGTCGGTCAGGGTCCATATATAACAAGCATTGGCATAGCCAATAGGTCTCGCTTTTGGGACCTTATAAGTATTTAGTTATGCAGCACAATATCCTTGGTGCAACAACATCAACTGTTGCTTGGCTAACCACTTATAAGGTCCCAAAGGCTAGACCTATTGGCTATGCCAATGCTTGTCTTCTTTATTTGAAGACATGTGCAGAAGTAAAGGACAGCCGACACATGTTTCGCTCAGGGGCCAGCAGGCCAGGGCTTTCTCAAGGCTGACTGTAAAAATGAAAGATGAAAGAAAAGGGAGATTACATAGGGTGGACATATCAACAGATGGGTACCGATGACGATCTGGGAGAAAGAAAGTAAGAAAGAGGTAGAGAGAAGGTAGGGAGAGTATAACATTGAAAAATGGTAGGTGAAAAACTAAAATATAAAAGTAAATAACACCCGATACATCACATATGTGAAAGTGGGATTAGTAGAGAAGGAGTAGTTCAAACACAAGTATAAGTTAATTAAGGTAAAACTGCTGTATGATTACAGTTGCGAAAATTGCACTCATACTGTTTAAAGACCCCAAGCTGAACAGATATATACATAAGATGTGGTAGTAGTCATCATTGAGATTATCATTCATCTTTCACATAAGGTTGTTGAAGCACCCACAGAGGTAAATCAACTTAATGCATAGACAAGTTAGCCAATATACATAGTATGACAAATAGTCTAGTTTTCAGCATAACATGGGAGAAATAGGCCACACAAGCTTTGTAGAGCAAAATCCCAGCCTGGATAAAGACATTTTGCAGCGCGTGCAGAGAATCCGGGAAAAGGGATTATAAATTGAGCAAAGGAAAGATTTACAATGACTCCCGTTATGTATACATTTATCCATAATTTGACAAATGCGAAGTCTGGTTACGTTTACTTTTCGAACAACTGAACAAAAGATTCTGAAACGGAAGCATTTTATAGCCAGTAGGTTGTATTCCAATCTGTAAAGGTCAGAGATCAGTGTGTAAGCGGAAAATAAACTCGCAGAGAACAGCCTGTCACCAGTATGGGCAGAAAGTGAGGGAGCGTGATCGCGTTAAGAAAAGCAGTTTAAGTGGGCAGCGATCGCGTTAATGTAGGTGGGCAGCAATTGGAATAAATCCGGGAAAGAAGTAAATACGTGACAGTAGGACAATGGCTAAATGGCAGGGAGCGTAATGCCCGATATATTCCTATGGGCAGAAAAGTGTGCTAAAGTGGACGGACTAAGTGGCCAGGACGGTATCGTCCAAAAATATGGCAGTCCAATCTGTAAAGGTCAGAGATCAGTATGTAAGCGGAAAATAAACTCGCCGAGAATAGCCAGTCACCAGTATGGGTAGAAAGTGAGAGAGCGTGACCGCGTTGAGAAACAAGCATTTGCAATGCAATAGGTCTCGCATTATTAATGCTTGAGCTACTGGCATTGCTAATAATAATGCAACACCAATAGCTTAAACTGTAATAATGCAAAACCTATTGGAGCGCATTCTATGCGTTTACTCCAGTGTCTTTGTGATGAAGTAAATTAGTAGGAGTTACGTGTGAGCTTTATTGGTGTACACTATCTATATCAAGTAGTGGCACGTCTCGAAATGCTGACGAGCTCTATCATCCTTGTCTGTCCTAACGCTATTCATCGTATCGACCTCCGAAGGATAAACGGCCGAGTTGTGCCCATTGAAAAGAAAACTGCAAAATTAGTATTATTTGAGCGCCGGTTTCTGTTACCCAAACTTTAATACTGACTTTTTGGTTGGTTGTGGTAATACAGATCGTATTGGAATATTTAGTGGCCTGCGCTGTGCACAATAGCCTTTGCAGCTGGGGTAGTAATCTATTGACCTCTCTAAAGCTGGTTAAAGTATTCGTTGAGCATTTTTTATTTATTTAAAATAAAGACCGAAAATCATCTAGCCCTAACCGGAGCGACCCGCTGAATATTTTTTGGTATGTTAATGCGGACCTGTGGCGATGGTCGTATTGCTGTCCTATTGACTGTTAGGAAGGCGGCGCTGCTGTTTCACCGGCCACAGGTAGGTAGAGGGCTCTGTGTAGGCTGGGACACACACGGGGGGGTCAGGGTAGGCCTATTCCCCGCAGGGCTCTGCGGGGACTTAAACAGGAAGTAGTGAGTGATGCTTTGTGTCTGGGATGTGATTAATGGCTGAGCTCAAGGGGGGAGGGAGTCGAGGGGCCATTATCACACCAAGTATGTCTACAGAGGGGTCAAAGATCAATCCAGCAGATGGGGCAGTGGGAGTAACTTGCAGTCCGTGCGTGGAGCGGGGGAGGGGTCGCATTGCTGGCATTTCGACGAGAGGTTATTGCATCTCTTGACCAAAACAACAAGCAAAAACCAGCTGGAGATCACATAATGAACACAATTTGATCCTCACAGAAGATGGGATTAGAGCGTGATGTCACGATATTGGTTCTGGTCTCAGATTTGCCAACGCACCCATATCATTCGAGTGGAAATGGTCAATAAAAATATAGTAACACAAACATAACTTCTAAGAAGAACATCACAATTCCAGTGTGGCAACGGGACTTCGTTATAGTTATTTCGACAAAACAAAATGTAAAGTTTAAAAAATAATAGTTAAACGTAAACTGTCAGCGAGGAAAGTAAATACAAAACCTCTCTCGGTCTGCTGTAGTGTACCTGCAGAAAGCCTTGGCAAACAATGCATCTTGGATTGTTAAAGTCAATGCATCTGTAAGAATCCCCTACATTGCACTGTAGTGATTCCAGAAAAACCCCACGCCCCTATCGTCCCCCGGAATCGTTTGAGCTGTGGTCGGAGAGCCCGCACCGCATCGGTTTTAAGTAGCAAGTGCTCTGCTGAGGCACCAGAGTGTGGCAGGGCGAGACGTTGTAATCTGGCTTTGTGTTCTCACAACATGTATCGCTGAAGTTTACTAGAAAACGTAACTCAAGTTATACGTTTGGTGAATTTGGAGTAGGGATCATGATTAAATGGGGTTTCTTGGGAGGAAAGTCGCGAAAGGAGATTTAGATGCGTTTGATGGGAATACAGCAGGAAAGTGTGACATTTGGGAAGTTCAGAATTATGGTCACGCTGAGGCTTAGATGTGCTATGGAGTAAATTTGTGTCATTAGACTAGTGTGGGGTGTAACCTCGTCCCATACACGAATTACAATAATTATACGACAATGGGATAGTATTCATTGGCGATGAAGGGTATGCAAGTTTAGTGTAGTAGTGGGAAGCAACACTTGGGAAGGAAGGAATACAGGGTGTGTGATCACTTTCGCGGCCGCTTTGATGTTCTCAGTGGCCGCACGGCTCACTGAGAACATCAAAGCGGCCGCGAAAGTGATCACGCAGGCTGATAAATGGAGCGCGCGCCCGGCGCACATGCACTGTACCCGATCCGCCTGCAGCCTTTGGGAGCACTTTTAAAAGCCCCTTACTTAATATCTCGCATAGCATCGCTTACGCGATAGCTAGGCGAGACCTAAAAACGGTTTAAGTGGGCAGTGATCGCGTTAATGTAGTTGGGCAGCAATTGGAACAAATCCGGGAAAGAAGCAAATACGTAAAAGTAGGACCATGGGTAAATGGCAGGGAGTGTAATGCCCGATATTTTCACATGTGCACAAAAGTGTGCTAAAGTGGATGGACTATACTATCGTAAAATATGCATAATTTGCCTTTTCTTGCTGCATAATTTCCTCAACCCTGCAGCTTGACCCTGCTAACTTGACCCTCAGTTGCCGCATAATTCCAATGGCCCTGAGTGTAACTCTCCTCCCTTATGTTATTCACCATGGCATTCCACCCTCTAAAGATAGTTTCCATTGCAAGAGGCACTTTTTTACATCTAAGAAATACTCATGACCCATGAAAGGTTTTATCTTATAGATGCTTTGCAGAAAGCACTCGGTGTTTCTTTCTTTTTCACTGCAGCAAGCTACTTTCATGTTTTATTCGGAGCTCAAGAAGCAAGCCAGGCCAGCTGGCTTTAGCGACCACTGTGCATTCCTTGCCTGTAAAAGCACAATGCTAGAGTAAACCCGCAAACACCACCAACTCATCAGGACCGCCAAGAGGACCGCCTTCAAAGATCGCCTAGACAACAACGCACACAACTCCAAAGAGCTCTTCAGCATCGTGAGAGAACTCTCCAACCCTAGCTCCAACACCAACGACATCCCACCCTTTCAGGACCTGTGCGACTCTCTGGCCACCTTCTTTCACCGCAAGATCGCCGACATCCACGACAGCTTCAACTCCGACACCCCCACATCCACCGCCGAGACAACCAGTCCTGCGACCTCCACCCGCACCAGCCGCCTGACCACCTGGACCAACGTCAGCGACGAAGACACCATCAAGACCATGAACTCCATACACTCCGGATCCCCATCTGACCCATGCCCTCACCACGTCTTCAACAAAGCCAGCGCAATCATCGCACCCAATCTCTGGAAAACAATCAACTCCTCCTTCGAGACAGCAACCTTCCCGGAGAGCTGGAAGCATGCAGAAATCAACGCCCTACTAAAGAAACCAAAGGCGGACCCCAACGACCTCAAGAACTTCCGGCCCATCTCCCTGCTCCCCTTCCCGGCGAAAGTCACGGAGAAGATTGTCAACAGACAACTGTCCAGCTATCCCGAAGACAACAACATCCTGGACCCATCTCAGTCAAGCTTTCGCAGCAACCACAGCACTGAGACCGCCCTCATCGCCGCCACCGACGACATCAGGATCCTGATGGGCAAAGGAGAAACAGCCACCCTCATCCTTCTAGACCTATCAGCAGCCTTCGACACGGTCTGCCACCTCACCCTAACAGCTCGCCTCCATGACGCCGGAATCCAAGAGAAGGCCCTGGCCTGGACCACATCCTTCCTCACCGGCAGAACCCAGAGCGTCCGCCTCCCACCCTTTCGCTCCAAGACCAGCGAGATCATCTGCGGCGTCCCAAAGGGATCCTCCCTCAGCCCGATGCTGTTCAACATTTACATGGCACCACTCGCCCACGTCGCGCGACAACATAGCCTCAACATCATCTCCTATGCCGACGACACCCAACTGATCATATCCCTCACCGGAGACCCCCACACCGCCAAAGCCAACCTCCACAGAGGAATGAAGGCCGTCGCCGAATGGATGAAGCACAACAGATTGAAGCTGAACTCAGACAAGACGGTGGTTCTCATCCTCGGCTCCGTCCCCTCAGTCTGAGATGACTCTTGGTGGCCATCATCGCTAGGAACAGCCCCAGAACCCACCGACCACGCACGCAACCTGGGGATCGTCCTAGACTCCGCCCTCTCCATGACCAAGCAAGTCAACGCAGTTTCTGCATTCTGCTTCAACACCCTCCGAATGCTCCTCAGAATCTTCAAATGGATCCCCCATGACACTAGAAGGACCGTCACCCACGCCCTCGTCACCAGCAGACTGGACTAGGGGAACGCCCTCTACGCTGGAACAACAACCAAGCTCCTAAAGCGACTGCAACGCATCCAGAACGCCGCGGCACGACTCATCCTCAGCATCCCACGACGCAACCACTTAACACCCCACCTGAGAGACCTGCACTGGCTCCCCGTCAACAAGAGGATCACCTTCAAACTCCTCATCCACGCACACAAGGACCTCCACAACGCCGGACCAGCAAACCTCAACCACCGACTCAACTTCCACACCCCCACCCGCAACCTCCGCTCTGCCAACCTCGCCCTCACCACAGTACCTCTCACCCGAAAATCCACCGCCGGCGGCAGATCCTTCTCCTACCTCGCCGCCAAGACCTGGAACACTCTCCCTACGCACCTGCGACAGACCCAGGACCTCCCGGCCTTCAGGAAACTCCTCAAGACCTGGCTCTTCGATCAGTAGCAACCCCCCCCTCAGCGCCTTGAGACCCCCACGGGTATATAGCGCGCTTTACAAATTGTATTGTATTGTATTGTATTGTATGCATGCGGCCTGTGAGGTACATGTGCTCTAATACCTGAGGCCTCCGAGGGTGCAGGCTGGACCTTTGTAGTGAAGTGCATGGGGGAGGGGGTTTATTTGGACATGTGCCTTCGGACGGTCGCCCCATTGTCCTGCCCCTTTGTTTTTCTTCACAAGGAGAGAGCGGCAGCCAGTCCCTCCTGGGGCGCCCCCTTTTAATGGGACGAATGATTGAACCGGGAGGCTGGGGGTCTTGAGGGGCGATAGGGATGAACATTATCTTCCTTCTGAAGTGTTACTTTTCCGCCCCCGCTGGGGGACACATATGCATCAAAGGGAACCATGTGGGGGTACAGTTGTCTGTTGACTCCACTGGAGAGCGCCTCCCCCCACCCCTGCCATCTGAGTGCTGGGAGCACAGAGAGCCGGGCATCTGTCGACCCTTCACCAGGCGCACAAGTAATGGCCGCTACAGCCCAAAGCGCTTAGGACCCCGCACCGTGATTTAAGGCGCTACAGTGAACCGACCCTTAAGGATACTCCCGCCCCCTGCCAAAATGCAAACCCTGCAGCAGGGCACCCTTATGGCGTTAACTACCACTCCACCCCTCTCTTGGGCAAAGCCACTGACCATTTCCAAATATCCTCACAACTTGTTACCACTTAAAGCTTCAGGCAGAGGGGCGCACCCATACTGGAGGGGGCTAGGGAAGCTTGTCCTAGAGGCTGTGTTGACAGTATATAGGGTAGGCTGGAGGACTTTCACGGGCCCAGCTGTGAAATAAACAATAAATACACTTGTGTATTGTGGCCCAGTAATGCATCCTCGGGGTTCTGGTGCCAATCACAAATCCACCCCTCATTGGCTCGGTGGCCGATTGTCATGTGATCGCGCTAGCCCACGGCATTCACACTGCTTCCCGGTATGTACAATCCTCCCATGATGCACGTGCACGCACGTGTACATGCCACACATGTATATCGCATGCGGAATTCGTCAGTTCACTGCTGGTCGCAGGCTGTTGTTGCTCGGCATCTGGGGCCTTCTGAAGGACATGGAGCCTCTACCCCCCACAGCTCTCCTCAGCGCTGCCCCCGGGCCGCTCCAGGCCTGAGGAGTGAGGGTGGAACCTGGGAAGAGCAGCCGTCGAGAGGAAGTAGGCAATAAAAGAATAAAAGCAGCGCGGCCCGTCCGTGGGACACACAGTGAGGCAAGGGCGGGCGGGCCATTAAAGGGCACTAATTGCACCCCTAGCGATGTTTGTTGTTTGCCCTCAACCCCCAGTAAACGGCACTTAATTACCTACGTCCAGCAATAAGCTCTGTTTAAAGTGTAAAAACACACACATTTCGCCGTCTCCGCGAAAGAGGCCAGTCACTTCACACACGATCGCGCCGTCGAACACATGCCATCCGTTTCTGAAGGATGAATGGCTGAGTCGTCCCCTCCGGCCCTCCAACATTTTGCCTGCAGTGTGTACGCAGGTTTCAATAAACCCCTAGTGTTCCATGTTTTATTGTGGTGTATTAATTAACTATGCATGATAAAAACTGATATTTTGATATCTGTGCTCCTGCGGTCACGGCGGGATGGCCTGCACCGCCGCCTTATAATTATCGATCGATTGATCATCAGTAACTCGGATCTAGGCAGCTGCGCCCTGCCGGCTCTCCTCTTCTGACCTCTCATGGCCCCCCTGAAACAAAAACAGGCAGAGTCGGCCGGCGGCGGCAAGATCGGGGCCCGGGGAACTGATCTCCCAAAATGTCCCCAGGTGGGACACGCGGCTGCCCTGGCGGCGGGACTTGTTTCTGCCCCCGTGAGACCTAATGGCCCTGTTGCTGCTTCGGCAGTGGGATCTGTATTGCCATGGCTGCCGGACCTGTTTCTGCCCCGGCGCTGACTGACTCTGGAAAGTGCTGAACTTTCTGCAACCAGACGGCGGGTGCGAGAGGTGAAGGATGTGGTCACCCAGGGCGCATCTAGGGGTCCCGTCAGCTCTCCCACCGAGCGGGCTGCACGGACCGGGCTGGTAAAAAGGGGATCTGAGGAGATAGACTTTCAACACAAGCTGTCCGCTTCATGTACAGACCTGGACTAGGGCTGGAGGGCAGCAGAACGCGACATAAGCCTCTAAGCGAGTGGGGTGGGGTGGGTCCGGCCGAGCGCTAGAGGGTCACCCTATCACTCACCAAGTGCTTCTTCAACCTTTGCATGCTGCTTCTAGGCACTCAGCGACAGGAAAGAGCGATGTGATTGGCCATACTTACAACATACTTAAAATGTATCCGAACCAGCACATACTACCTATCCTCGAGCTGTCAACCCCGATATATTTTAAAGTACACAAGTTACGTATTCAGACCAACAAGACGTACGTGTGGCACATACAGACATACATACACACAAGACCATCCTGCGCAGCACATACATACACGAAGCGTCCAGATCAGACAGTAAAGAAAAACAAAAGCGCGCGCCTCGCCCTGAAAGTGAAAAAAAAAGTTAGAGGAGGAGGCAGCGAGGGGAAGTGGGGGGAGAGGAGGGGCCTGCGCCTTCCCTTGCGGGAGCCAGCAGGAACCATCTGTTAATTACAAACAGATGGTTTCAAGCTCGCTCCCTCAAGGGAGTAGCCAAACGTGCACGCGTTGCCATTGAAAGCAATGCAACGCGTGCTCGTTTTTGTCCCAAAAAACAAGTCGATTACATGAGGTCCCCTAAAAGGGAGACCTTTTTTATCCCTATTTATGGGATTGGGAATAGGTATGTGATGAGTTTTGTTAAGGTCAAACTTCTTTGTTAATATGATTATTTATCTGATGTACACCACATAGTGTAGAGAAAAACAACTGTTTAATAGAAAGATGAAAGAGGAATTACATTATGGAATATACACACACACACATCATTTTAGTTAAAGTAGTATTAGACAGTGCAACAAAATATATGAATTGAAAAAGAACAAAGACCTAAAGACCTAAAAATTAATGATTCTTGATAAGAATTTTAAGGAAGATTTCTGAGCCAAAATACTGCTTTTCGTGTTCATTACTTTAAAACATATGAACATTTTGTATGATGGTAGAACATAAACATAGAAAGCTACTTTTGATTCTGCCCATTTTTTTTCAGAGGCTGCTATTATAACATAGTGTAGATTACATCAGAATTTTGACAGATTTCAAATTAAATTAATTTAGATAGCTATTAGGTTCTTAATTCTGTGAAGTCAATAAGATATATATGTACAATTTAAATTGTTTTAGGTGGCAATTACCAACTAGCCTTTATTTCTCGTGGTCAGACCTGGAGGAATATAGATAGCTTTTAATCATTATAGCAATTTAACAGTGCTCCTTTACACATGCGAAAATGAGCGCTATGCAATGCCTAGTGCTGACTACTCCTAATTCACAGATCTTGCTACAGTGTTGAAAATGAAGTTATTCTATTGAGGTTAATTTGTGTACTACAATCCATATCAGGGCAGTTTGTGAGCATATCCTCCAGTCTGCAGTTTGGAAATGCAACTCTGCTTCTATCCCTTTTTGTGTACTCAGAGGTCTTGTACCATTAATTATGTACCTAAAGCAAGATGCGCTGTTGAGGATTGGAGCTGATGGGACTCGTGGTGGAAGACTATCTTTTACATGTTATATGTTTAACTATCTCTGTTATACACTTGGGGTATCACTACTCTTTGTACGTATCTTGGTGGGTGGTGGGAGACATGTTGTTTGAGGTTGTTGTGCTGCTATTGCTACCAAAGTGGAAGATTCACTTCTAGGAATACAGATGATTTGTAAAGAGCATATCTACATTTAAAGGACAACACTTTAGGTTATTTTGTTTAACTGGGTCTCCCAGTAAGATGGGATTTAACACAGCTTTTCCTATTTTCTGGGATGTTTTTTTCTTCTATATATTGTTCAAGTATTTGTTATAGATCTTCTTATAAAGAGCCTCTATTCTTAAGGGTTTCGCAGGCGTCTCTCTGGATTTTGTTTTCCTGGGTATGCTGATAATTTCAAATCTTGATCGTATTTTGTGTAGTGTGTGTTCTCTGTGCCCCACCTTGTATGCGTTTCCCACTACTCCCATTAGATTTTAGATGAACTAGTAAAATATGGTGAATGGGTTTTCAAATCAGATATTTTCTTTTGGCATGGTTGTTCATTAAGTATTCACAGAGACCAGTGATGTAATGAGAGTCATATTGTTCTTGTGCACTATCTAGAAGTTGATAATAGAATACTGTAACAATTATTGATCATGGAAGCCCTAATTCGACTTGTATATAAGAATATCGACTACACGAAAAATGTGCTAAAAAAATATCGTAGTCAAAATAGCAAAAAATTAAATATTGTGGATTTAGTAATACATAGGTAAGTACATATGTGCTAGTCTTAATTCTACATCTGTGTACTTAAAAAGACGTACATCATCAGGGTACATATAAGTGGAGTTAAGTGTAGTAAACTTATACTTAACTCTTTATACATACCATGTCAATATTGTGGTCATTAATATTTTTGCTACAATATTTGGTTAGCATGCTATTAAGTACTCAACGTTCTAGTACCTTACCTTACTTTGGGGTGACATACAATGGGAATTTATAGACTGTCCTTATATGTGAAAATCATCAAACATGGACTAGACCTAATTTATTCTCTATTAATATATAATGTACCCATTCAAAGAGCCCTATGAGATCACACTAATTTCAACATCTTGTGTCCTGATTACTAAACGACTACCGGCCAAACTAAATCCATTTGAATTAGAGGACCCTAACCTCACTCAACTTTATCTTTGTCTGAGGCAGTAATACAGACTAACTCTTTGGTTTCGGATTCTCTAGACACACTAATTCCTTTCAAATCAATATTTGGCCACCTTCATCCGCCTTCTGCCCATGGGTTTAACCAAGATCTAGGCAATCTCGAATGCAGCTGTAAATAAGCTGAGAATGCATGGCCTAGAGGCATCTCTCCCTCCAAGGGTGTGCAATGTAGTTCCATCCTTAGGGGCTGCAAATAAAAACTTTTGAGTTACACAGGCAGCGTTCTAAGCCACACTTATTGAGTCGTCGGCCTAATAACACCAGGTAAATATTTGAAATTTAAAATTCTCTGGTGAATCCTACATGCTTTAATAATATAGTTAAAGCTTCTTAATACTTCTGTGACAATCTATCTCAGTACTTTCATGACAAAATTGCAAATACATGTAGCACATTGCTTTCTCTTGAGACCTCACCATCGCACATTCTATCAACATTTAAGTCATTCTCTGCAATTTCTGATGGACATTTTTTGTGCTCTTTTTCATCTTTATCCCACGAAAATGTGACATTTTGCCCATCAATTCGAGTACTTCTCTGGAGTCATGCCATGTTTATCTTAAAAAAAAATACCAAATGTGATAGGACCTATAGTCTAAGACCTTTGTAATCCCTCTATTTCAAACTCAACTGCTACCTCACTTGGAAGAAGGTGAAGGCTGTTCCTCTGTTAATTAACCCACAGCTGATCTGGCAATCCTTAACCCCTTCGACGCTCATGACGAGCTCAGCTCGTCATGGAGTTTCCATTGATTTCAATGGAAATTGCATGGAAGATTATCAGGGACCTTAGCATCCAAGTGGTTAACAACTGTTATTCTATATTCATCTTCCCATTCTATTTTCTTTGAAAAAGAAATCCATAGTCAAATCTATGAGTTCCCTGAAGCCTTTAAATGTGTTAGATACTAACTTTTTTTTATCAATTCATAATAATGAGTCGTTCTAGTCTCAATTTTGGATGATTTGAGGTGAATGGTTGATTAGGATTTCCCTAAATTCTTGACCTGCAGCTGTTGATAAACTGTCAGATCAAATTTGACTTACTTGTATCTTTCCAGTTGGTGTTCACACCCAAGCCGTTACTTTTAGTGCCTTCGGTCCAACTGTTAGGTGCCATACCGTCTTGACCCCTCCATTCAGATCGGCTTGTATGCCTATGTGCATGTAGTTCCACAGTGCTCTGCCATCAGTCCTATATTGATCAACATCTGAATTGTCCTTCTGGCAAAGCTTGTACGATCATTTTGCCTTACATTCTTGACCTATGCTGATGGCACACAGATCCCTGGTTCACCTGGACTTGGCAATGGCGGTGTCTTGAGCAGTTCTTGTCTCCTGCCTCACTGCTGTAGTCTGTCGGATGCTTGTAAATTCCCCCCAAATAAACACTTACAAGACAGAGATTATAGGTGATTTTTCACATATGAAGATTTTGCTCCAGTTACTTCTCCTGTTGCTTTTGTTAGAAATTTGGATTTAGTTTTGACTGATCTCTGTCTTCTCGCAGATCAACCAACTCTCCTAGTCCTGCTTTTATCACACTCGACTTCTACATAAAATCATTTCATTAATGCGTTTGTCAGCTCGTCAGATGGTTGACCAGGTGGTAATCCTTTCCTGTGTAGATTACTACAATTCATTTTATCCTGGTTTACTTGTGGCTTCTATGGCTTGACTCTCTTGTGTCAAAAAGGCTGCAGTTTGTGATATTTTCTTTCTCTCTTGTCAGAGTCACACCTCTCCCAATCTTCCTTCCCTCCATTGGCTTCCAGTCCCTTTCAATTTAAAATTGGATACCCTCAGGTCCATCATGCCTTTCATGTTGCAGTTTCCATACATCTTCAATGAAAGCTTTCTCACTCCGCTGCTGCTTGTACTCTACTATCATCCCCTCATCTGTTTCTTGCAATGCCCAGGATGCATTGTGCCCACTCAAGAAGGTGTTCCTTTTCCTGGCAGCTAGGAACAGGAACAATCTTCCTTTCAATTTTCGCTTCATTGATAATCATTTGACTTTCCTAAAGGCTTTACAAATGCATTTCTCTGGCTTCTCGGCTTTAGTTTTCCTGATCAGGTTTAAACACCTAGTTGGCATCTACCGTTATCATTCTCAGGGACAGGATGTCTTTATCTGGGTAACAGTGTGTCTACAAATTAGGTAACATAGGATTTGTTACCATAACATTGTGTTTAATTACTAATATATTGTCTTAAAGTCTATTTCTAATTATTCTGATGGCTTCATAATATGCCCTGGTTTTGTCCCCAAATTGCTGGATGCTGTATATATCATGAATTTATAATGACGCATGCTTTTGAAGGTTTATATTCTCCAAAAACAGAACAAAAGGTAATTTGTTTCCTAGCTGTGATCTTAGATGTACACTGGGCAGGGAGGCTCAAAGACTAAGGGCCTAATTTAGATATTGGCGGACGGGCTACTGCGTCACAACGGTGATGGATATCCCGTCCGCCAAAAAATGAATCCCATTATATCCTAATTTGGCAGATGGGATATCCGTCACCAGTGTGACAGAGTATATCGGCTGCCAATATCTAAATCGCGCCCTAAGTTAACATTGTATGTTTACATACATGGAAACCTTTTTCTACTCATGCTGTCCAACCATGTTGCTTTTTCTTTTTTCCTTCCAAAAAATTGCAATTCTGCTGGTAGATCATATTAAATAACATCTATTTTGATATAATTGATTCAGAAATACACTGATGTCTGAAAAAAGGAGATTAGTATATTGAATAGGGACGGATAAAATGCCTAGCAATAGCTTGCTCAAAGAAGTTGAGTTCACTCACCCTGACACCATTCCTGTGCACCACATTTTGCAAAAAGATGAATTCCTTCTACACTAGCACTTCTACTAAATGCATCTTTGAGGTAGCATTGAACCACATAGGAAAACATGTTCTAAGTTTTTCAAAAAGTTATAATTTTCTCTGTACAACGGATAACTCAGCAATGTCTGTGTATAGTCTTGGCGAAACCTCCTAGCTTCGTTTATTGATGTGGGAGGAGATGACACATATGACAAACCTATCTGGCCTTACTTCCGTACAATGACAGATCTTAAAATACATTACTTTGGACAGGAATGTTATTTTACCAGATAACACATATTCCTAAAGTGTTCACTCCCATCTAACAAAGCATGATAAAAATCAAGATTCTAAATTTCAGTGCCATTTTCTGCCAACTGTAAAAATGTTATGCCAAAAAATATGAGCCAACAATGAAACAAATCCTCCACATATGTATCTAATTTAGTAACATTATAAAATGTATTCTCAAAAATTTTAAACTCATAATATAATGCAAGTTCTCTAGTAAACGTGTCCCAGATTAATTATCCATATGTCATAGTCAATTATTTCTTACATTGTGGCGAAAAGGTACCCTGGCAACATTTCCTAGCTGAGGAATTCTTAGAGCACATGAGGAGAAACCATTCTAGGACCCTGAGAGGTACCTCAAAGATAACGTTCCTCTAAAGAGCCAGTAATAAGAATAGTAGGTGTGCGCTTCAGACCGTGAGAGCTTGAGGCAGGCCCCCAAAGGTCACCACAAGGGTCCTGGTACCCGTGACAGGGAAGCTGTTTAAAAACAAAAACAAAGGGTGAAGGAAAAAAGACGTGTACTATTGAGAAACATTTAGTGACATGACCCAAAAAATTGTCCAAGACTAAATTTCAAGCAGAGGTCTCATACACTCAAATGAAGCATCCAACCACTTTGGACAAGATTGGTGCATTGGAAGATACCCTGCACTAACAACCTTTGTGGTCTTTGTAGGCACTCAGATACACTTAAGGGGAGAGATTTTCTAGTGTAAGAACTGTGGTAGTATTAAGGCACCTCTGGGTTGGATGTCATCTGTAACTAGGTCCTTAACCACATCGCTGCGGCGGCTATTCCGCCGCAGCGCTAAGGGGGCGGGGCGGCCGCACGGTGGCCGCATGCTGGTAACGGAACCGCTCCGTCATCAGCCGCTGTTGGGCTGTGCTCATGACGGAGCGGTTCCGTCATGGCCCCGCCCGCTCAATAGAACGCCCAGCGCAGGCGCTGCGGCCGGGCCATGACGGAACCGCTCCGTCATCGGCACAGCGCCACCACAGCTGATGACGGAGCGGTTCCGTCATCAGCATAGAAAGGGTTAAGAGCAATGAAAGACCCTACACAATAACTTGGGTGACAGAGATCAAACTCTGTAAGTAATTTAAGGCCCTGAAAGACACCTCGAGTGGAGCCAGGCATAAGGCAATACAATGTAGTGAAAATAATGCACAAGACAGCTCAGAAAACTTCAAGGAACATATCAAATGAAGCCCACAGTAAGACACTTGTAGGGCTTTTGTATCCAGGACCCGGTTAAAATGTGCCCCTGTGCCTTGGCCTAAAACTCTTTGTAAGATCCGAGGAGTGCTGTGAACATGAAAGATGAGGGAGGACGGTGTGTATGCAAATGCACAACACCTAATTATAAAGGGTATGGCAAAGAAGCCAGAGCATTGAAGGAAGCTCTATTCTCCAGTCTCCTGTGTGGGCCCCGGAGACAAAGGAACAACATTGAATGCCAAGAACTATTTGAGGTGATGTTGTGGTGTAATTTACGTGATCTATTCTGTACTGGGCAATAATGATCTTTGTGTTGTGTGCATGTTGGTCTGAACATACCATAACTATGAAGCAAGGGGTCTAGATTTATCAGTATCAATGTAATACAATTGTAAAAACAACGTAATGAAGCTGCTTGGGGTAAGATGCTCTGTATTGTGTGAATTGACTGGACACAGTAACCATTGATGATGCTGATTGCACAATCCTTAGGTTAGGTTTGTGAATAATAAGGATTGTTAATCATAGACCCAGGAACTTAAATTTATCTCTGGGTCATTCTATTAAAATACCTATTCTACTTCCCTAGTCTTCTTTGATTCAGCCTTGCAGAAGCCTTTTTATTTGATGGTACTAATGTTGTGATGTATTAAAGGCACCACCCTCTCCTCTGCTGGTTTTGGGCCCCTTCACATACTATTAGTTTTCGTAAGCTCTGTTTAGCAGAACACCTGTGCTATAACTCCATCTGGTTGCCTTGTATAGAGATGCTGGCCTCTCACCGGCATCTCATTGAGCTCACGCCAAGAGTATCTATGGCTGCTCAGAGAAGGGACACTCACTGTCTGCTCAAAACTTCCTAGTCTGACCATGGCCAGGGCCATGACCTGTCATCCACTCATTCTGCATTGCCCTCCTGTCCTGTTATAATCTGGAATCAATACCAGTTTCCCTGCTTGTCCAAATTGTGTGATCCTAGGCATGTATTTAATTTCACAGTGCCTCTTTTTTTATTCTCACATATGAGCGCACTTCTAAATACTTGAGTTAAGGATGTCAACTGGCTGTACAAGCAAATCTTATATTTGATTATTAAACTATAATGTTGCTCCATTTATGATACAAATCAGATCTACATGAGTACTGACCTCCTTACTTCTCAGGTATCATTGTCGTTGTGGGGTGAGCCATGATTGTTTCTGAAATGTAATTGTTCAGATTTTGCATGGAATCTTTAGAGCCAAGCCAGACCCAGGTCTTGCTCTGGCCTGCTCTATTAATTTCACTGTGTGCCCTCTTCTATTTGCGACTTGGGCTTAGTACATGGCGCTATCAAGCATTTTATAAAATGTTTTGTAAAATGTGAGGATCAGAAACATGGAGGCCTGCCCCTATGCTTCGATTTAGGAACTCTGCCATCAAGGATTCTTTTGGCAGTTACAAAGTAGATTGCGTGCTGTGAAAATACATTTAAAATAAGGCATCTCAGGACAGAGACTCAAGAAGGCTGTGTTGTACAAGACTGTGGTCATGAGTTCCTAGAAAGAACTACTAAGCCCAGGTGGGTTGAGCAGGGGGATAGCTTCAGCTGTGATGTTTGAGATGTAATACCCCTTGAATGTATTCTTGGTTAGGTAGTTGGGCCTTTGGGCCCTGAGTTGGCCTGCTATGGCTGTGTTGGTTTTTTGTTTGGTTATCATTTCATTTAGAGATTTACACTTATTTGTTTTTGGATTAGACCTTAAATATATATAGCCTCTGGTTTAACAGAAAAGTAGTAAATCTTCACCCATAAAATTACTCCTTGAGTGGGTGCACATTTTCTTCTTTTCTTTTTGGAATTCACAAACATTGGCAGTAGTAGACTTGGAAAAGCTGCACCATTCTCAAGTTTCCACTCACTACTACTGGCAATAAAATACCCAAAGGTGAATGATATGAATGCTTTCAAGTAGCCTAACCAGCAGTGTAGGAAATTGGATTACTTGTTGAGGAAGGTGAAACCATACTTAGGCAGTAACCACAATTCTTGTCAGGGTGAAACACAAGCAGCACCAAATTATCCTGTGCTGAACCCTCTGGAAGCTTGGCACAAAAGTAGTCAGGTTTAACTTAGAGGCAATATGTAAAATATGTATGCAACACTTCAAACAGTAATAAAGTAAAGACACAACTCAAGAAATATCCCACATCAATTTAGTAAAATTTAGTAGAACCGGAAATAAGCAATTTCAAAGATTTCCGATAAGCACCTAAAAGCACAAAGAGCCACTCACAGTTATCTGGTTGTGCAAGACCGGGTGAAAGCCACAAGTTCAGGCTGCCTGCCATGGAGCATGGGCCGGATACAGGGACCAGGTTTGTCCTGCTGAAAAAGTCTAGTGCGAAGAGTGCCGTTCATAGTCGAGGGGGTAACGAAGAGCAGGGAGAGCGTTTTTGATGGACGTTGATGTAGCACGAAGACCAGGCCTGGCGACGTAGATGGTCTTCGCTGTAGTACAAAGATCCTGTTGGGTGTTGTGGATGGTCGTTGCTGGAGGTTTATGTTGGTGGTCAATATGGCTGTCGATTCTTTAGCGTGAAGTGCAGGTATTGTGCTGCAGGGCATCACTGGTGGGTACACAAGAGCTTCGCAGTGGTGGGCGACAAGATCTTGACACAAACAATCCTGCTTAAGGTTACGAGGAGCCCAAAACCTCAGGATTTCTCCTTTCTAGAAGAGGGAGTTCAGCTGAGACCACACCAAGAGTCCAGGACTTGAGGGGCACCTCTTGAGAATCAGGAACTCACTCTAAAAGAGGCCAGCAGGGCTCATCAGGTCCAGCTGCAGGTCCAGTTTCAGGTCCAGGCAGCAGGTCAGCTGGGCTGCTTCTGGAGCTTGTTATGTCTCTGTAGTTCAGAACAGGGGTCAGTCTTCTTTCCCTTGTAGTTACGCAGCCTGGAATGAAGAACTCAGGTCCTGTCTTCCTTCTTAGCAAGCAGGGAAGCAGGGAGCAGTGCAGCAGAGTAGCAAGACAATAAGGTAGCAATCCATCTGGTAGCAGAGCAGCACAGCAGCACAGCAGCCCTTCTTCTGTAGTATCCACAGGTCCAGAGATGTGCTGAGGAGATGGGTATTGTATTGTATTGTATTGTAATTGCATTTATATAGCGCTTACTACCCCTGACGAGGCGTCGAAGCGCTTTTTCGGCGGGTAGCACGCTACTCCGGGACCCACAGAGGATTAGTGTTGAATTAGTATAGTGAAACATGCAAGTACATTTTAAGTGGTGGATAGGTTAGTCAGTTATTTGGATTTGGAATTATAGCAGAAGGATAGATGAAATATGAGGTAATTTCAGTGGTGTATATTAGTCTGTTACTTGGAGTGAGAAGGATAGCGGATGGATAAAAGGAGAAGAAAGATTTGCATTCATATAGCACTTGTTACCCCTGATGGGTGTTGAAGCGCTTTTTGGCGAGTAGCACGCCACTCCGGAACCCATAAAGGAAGTGTTTAAAATTAGTATAGTATAAATATGAAGTAATTTGAGTAGTAGATATGTTATTCAGTTATTTGGGCAGTATATTAGTATAGTTGAATATGGAACATGGAATTTGAGAAGTGAACATGTTAGTCTGTTAATTTTTATAGAAAAAAAGGATAGTGGAGGGATAAAAGAGTGAAGGGTTTTTTTTATGAGAAAAAGGGCAGCATTTCTGTCCCTAGTCCAGATCAGTCTCGAACAGGCCCAAACAGGCAACTACCCTTGTCCTCTCCACCCTTAGCCTCGACGCCCGGGCTGAGACGCCCTAAGCCTGGCCTTTTGTGTAGCCCTAGTAATCAGGTGACCCCTTCAGCCAATCGGAACCCTAGCCCTAACATTATCCAATCACAACATTAGCCCTAACTTCTAGAACCAATAGGAGACCAGGACCTTGCATCCAATCTTAACCCTAGTCCAAGCACCCAATCAGTTCAAAAACCCTGATCTCTACGTCCAGTAAAGGCCCTAGCCCTACCACTAGACTAGTCCCAATCCAAGTCCAAGCAGCCAATGGTACAGGTAGCCCTAGTCCCTACTTCCAATAGCAAGCCTAACCCTACTCTTAGTCCCACACCTGGTCCAACAACCAATCACACCAGAAGCACTAAATAGCTACTTCCAATTGAAGGTCTAACCCTAGCCCTAGTCCCACCCTACTCCCAACAACCAATAACATAGGAAGCCCTAGTCCCTACTTCCTATAGAAATCCGAACCCTAGCCCTAGTCCCAAACCTGCAATGATTGAATCACAGACCGAGAAACCAGTCAGAACCCTCAAATACCCAACCAATGAGGACATTAACCCTAACCCAATAGAAACACCAGATACAACAACCATTCAGTGTACACATGTGCCAACCACCAGCACACCATATAAGGTCCCAGCAACCTCAGACAAGGTTTGCTGGCCAGGGAGTTGGAAGCTGCTTGCTCCTGTTCAGAATCTCCTAGGAGACAGACAGGCTCAATCCACAACTTTGGACTTCAGCAGGTAAAGGCTTCACTAACTCGAAATCTAACAATACTGTTTGAATAAAGCTTTACTCCCCCTGCTGGCCAAAAAATGAAGTGCACAGGCCCCAGTAAATACAGCTCACAGAAGCACCCTCTGATGTAGAAAATCCCTGTAGCTGGGGGGGGGGCAGGGGGGCTGGCCTCACTGGCTTGTGAACACAAAATGGTGGCGGGGGTGCACTGTTTGAGCACACAGGCCTAAGCACAGAGCAAAGGAGAAATTTGGAGGGAAAACAGATTTGTCACCAAGGAATTAGAGGGACAAACTACAGAGGTTGAGCGGCAAATCCCACAATTCAACACACTAAATGAAGGCAATAATGGGCAGGGAAAACCACACATTTAAAACACAACACAGGTGATAAAATATGCAATTACAGGCAGGATAAAACTACAAATTTTACCTGTAACAACCACAGGCATATACAGTAAACACAGAAAGTGAAAATCGTTTTTTAAACAACTTTTTGTCTTGGGAAGAGACAGCACTAGTCTGTCTCCTTACCACTTCCTGGACTCTGCTCAAAGGGTATGAGGGTCCAATATTTATACTTGGTGCAAGTTTTGAAGTAGGAGATGTTTCTAGAGGGTTCAACCCCCAGAGGTGCTTGGAACCTCCCTTCCATGGGCCAGCTTGTTTGGTGACTCAAAAGAAAAGTGTTAAATCCTTTGTGAGTGTGTTCAGAGAGAGCCTTTGTGATGTGCAAGTTTGGTAGGTGACAGCTCCCTCCCCTATCAGGTCAGAGATGGCCCATCCTGCCAACACCTATTCTCCCTTTGTCTCATTGTCTGGGAGCAATACACAAAGACCACCTGCCAGCTACACCTAGTCAAGTGACCTAGAATACAGGCTGCAGGCACCAAATGGTTGGGAGAAGAAAATGCCAGTTTTCTAAAAGTGGCATTTTCAGAATTGTGACTTAAATTCCGACTTTAATAATTAAAGCAGGTTTTAAATTACTAAACTTAAGACACAAAATTCAATATTCCTATCTGATCCTAATTAAAAGTTATCATTTATTAAATGTAATATGGTAACCCGATGTTATCCTATGGGGTGGTTGGCCTTGCACTAGTGAAAAAGAGTGTAAGAGTTTTTCAATACCAAAAAAAGTAAAGTTTAAAAGTGCACTTCCAAGTTTTTAAATACGCTGCATCCTGACCTCCGAGATGTTTAGGGCCTGGCCAAGGGGTGAGCTATGTGTTAGAAAATAAGGTTTAGGCCTGAACAAAAGTCTATTTTGCCAGGTTTAAACGACAGTTTAAAACTCCACACACAGGTTGCAAAGGCCAGTCGGAGACAGGTTTTAAAAGGCTACTTAAGTGGGTGGCAAATAAGTGTGGCAATACCACTAGTAGCAATTAATTTACCTGCCCTTGGCACATGTAATACCACTGTACTAGGGACTTACAAATAAATGAAATGTGCCAATTGGGTGTAAGCCAGTGTCACCATGTTTAAAGGAGAGAGCTCAAGCACGTTAGTACTGGTTAGCAGTGGTATGGTGCGCAAAAACAAAGTAAGCAAAAGCAGAAGGATGGAAGGCAAAACGTTGGGGGAAATCACTCGACAATGTCAAGTCAAACAAGAAGCAATTGCTCTGGATTGCATTCCGGCCTAGTGATTTTTACCCGCTGTGCCACTGTAGACTTTTTCGCCGATTGTGCCACTGTAGGCATAGGCCCACCTAATGCAAATCAGTACTGATGCTACTCCTAATGGAAACAGCCCATATCAAATCTTGGTCATCTCACCCCTCCACCCTACTGTCCACTGCTATTTTGGTTGGGAAATTTGAGAATCGCAACCCCCGAATTCAGCTCACTGTGTCTAGGTATGCACTCTGGGTCCTGCGCCTCCCCTATTGTTTTCACCTTATGTTTGGCCTTCAATTTCCAAATGGTCTCCGTCTGCTGAATATCTCTCTGTCTCACTGTGGCTTGCAATCTCCCCCCTTCTTGTACTTCATTTTACATACCTTTTATCTTTAAAAGAGGGACATTCTGAAAGTCATGGAAACTATTTTAGAAAGTAACACGTAATATTTACCCCCCTTATGCTAAATGGACTTTCCAGTAAACATAGGGCCTTGCAACCCTCATGCAACATTTATTTTTTAGATTTTTATTTGCATGCCTGTGCTTGTAGTAATAATGAGATAGCTTGGGTGCCAGACCAGATGGTGCCTGTTGCCATCTTATACCATACCTTCTCTTTCTCTGAAAAACACTTTTTAATATCAAGAAATGAGTGCATCTTATTGCATAATGGAAATGGCTTTCAGGAGGGCACTGCATTTTTTTTGCTCCCGTCTCGCACCACAGCTCTGGTACTAACTTCTTACAACATCACACTGCTATTGGTTTGCTAATAAGTAGCATCCTGAATACTGATTGTATTATTAATTAACTGTGCAGCACAGGGTGTTGAGATTAATAATCATAGTCAATGGTGGGTGTGTGGATGTCAGATGCTGTGTGTGCATCTAATTGTCTGTGTGGATGATTGAGTATTTGCTGGTGGGTGCTAGTGTTTCTGATTGTATACACAGGTCTCCGGTAGTGGTCATCATAGCTGATCACGTAATAAAATCATGGGGGAGTGGGCTTTATTTTCCTGGCAGCTTACTCAATGGTGTTGGGGTATTTCCTGCCTTTAACCCCACACTTTGGCCAAGGGCAGAGTGTTGATTTTTTTGTGCACCCCTTCCTTGCCCAGTGACAAGAATGTGGTGAATTCACCCTACCTTGCTGAAAGGTGGACAGGGTATTTTCAATTTTAACCCCTCAGGCTACCCTGCCTTGCAGAAGAGATTTGTATATATATATTCCCTTGTCGTCCATTCCACCTTGCCCAACAATTAGGGGGGCTGGTGTTTTTGCTGTTCATCTCTCCTGATGTGTGCGGGAGGGATACAAAGTGAACAATTGGTGAAGTGTACTCTTTAAAACAAAATGAGAACAGTTGTTTTCAATACAATTGCATTTTTTTAAAATGGCTCCACAGGGCAGATGTGCAGGTAGAGCAGATTATTGACGGCCCCTGCCTTGAACAATGGTGGGGCATCCTTTTTAATCTGCCCTTGCCTTGCCTAAGAAAAGGCCAGTGTGTGTGTGGCCTGAACTCTCCCTCCCTTCCAGAGAGCGGGGAGTATAGAGGGTGTCCCTTTGCTCCCTCCCCTCCTGGCTCAGCGGAACAGGTGTAGTTTTTTAACCACCCCAACTTGTTCAAAGGTGGGGATAGTGTATACCCTTCTCCCTCCTCCACCTTGCCTATGGGTGAGAAGTGCATTACAAGTAAAGGGGATAAAGTAGCACTGAGCTAGCCTGCACCTCTGGTGCCTGGCAAATCGAGCAGCGTAAAGGACTCCAGTAGATCAGGGCTTTCCCAGTACTCTGTTCACAATTTGCAAACCAAGGGACTGTGCAATTGTGCTTCATCCTTAAAAATGGGATAGAGCCGTGCAGCTGCCACTGCCCCTTGCTATTTTGTTTCCCAAACATCAGCTTGAATTAAAACAGAAGCAATGCTTCACTCATTTTCTTGTGCCCCTCACCCTGATTTGCACAAAGTGGAGCATTGGTCCTTTCTAATCATTTCTGGTCTAGGGTCTCTATAGTCCCCTTACCTTACCCAGGGTGGTGGCGGCCCTTTATCTTGCTCATTACCCACCTTGATCAAGGGTGTGCAGGCAGGACAAGGGCAGATGTGATGTGCACATTTTCCTCACCTTTTGTCCAAGGTTTTTAGTGGGATGTCATCAGAGCAGTAGTGCTCTGCCTTAATTCAGAATAAAAATTGCCCTCCTGACCTTGTGCATGGTGGCATCATAAAGGCTAGTGCCAGGGAAGAATTACAATAAAACTCTCTATCCATGGATACAGAAGAGGGTGTATTATAGAGTCTCTTTCCTGGTGCTTTCAAGACCCAGGAGGATACATGCTTGATAGGCTAGAGTATAGGTGTAACCCCCTAGACGGAGCAGGACCAGGGGCAGAGGTGGAAGTCCCTTCTTTTATTTCATCTCTCCACAGCCTTTTCCTCGTATATATCAGAAACAACCAGATACAAATTGTCCCCACTTAACAAAGGCATCAAATGATAGGTCTGCTATGGAGACATTTTTTTTTATTAAAAAGTAACACTTTTATGGGTACCTGCTTAACTCATTAGCGGTTTGACCGAGGAGCACCACAGTTGGCTTGCTATTGACCTGAATCCGGAAGGATGTTTCCCATATCTTTGGTGTAAATTGATCACAGGGGACAAAGTTATTGAGGGCACAAAATCTGGCCTCTTCATACCTTAGTGGCAGAGGCATGTAGTAGGAGTCACTTGCTGTTTATGCATGCAGAGCGTATTGGTTTAGATAATTGCACAATGCGTCTTACATGATTGTTAAAAGATCTACTTTGTATTTTCCCAACTCAGGTATAACTACTGTACTGACCATGTCTACGATCATCACGGGTGTGAACGCCTCCATGCCGCGGGTATCCTACATCAAAGCTGTGGATATATACCTCTGGATCAGTTTTGTTTTTGTTTTCCTTTCTGTGTTGGAATACGCTGCAGTGAACTACCTGACCACTGTTCAAGAATGGAAAGAGAGGAAACTGAGAGAGAAGGTAACGAATAAATACATCCATTGCCAAAGTCTGACTTATGATGCTTGGTCCAATGTCACATTATAATATAAGCCTTTAGCAACTTGGAAACATAGAAGGTGTTTTTCAAGGAGCTGAAAAAATTGCGAAACTCGGACAAATGTATTTTTTGTGTCTTTGCTCACAAATGGTATCAGCATTTAATGGTGGCTTGTGACACCGATTGAGGTAATATACAACTAGACAATCCTCTACAGATCCCAAGGCTGGCATATGTGGCACGTAGCTTGCAGGCTAAAGGGAGGCCAGATATATTTGTTAACACCACAAGCATAACTCTCGCAGATGGAAAATGGGTTGAATCTGCACTTATGGACAAGCTCAGGTGATAACGCGAAGATGTTGCTCTAACAAAACATTCTATGTGACATGCGCTATTGGTGAAAACAGTTAGTAATATTGAACCTTATCTGACCTGGGATATATCGTGCCATCAATGCCGATTGTTGACCCATTTTAGGTTACATTTATTCCATCATCTTGTGCCTTGTAACCAGGGTTGTTTTAAACACTCAGATCTTTCCCCGTGCAACTGCAACAATACTTCGATCAATCAATCAATCAATCAATCAAGAGTTTTTTTTTTTTTTTTTTTTTTTTTTTAAAAACCTTTATTGAAAAAGAAGGGTAGAAGTACAAGCGCTGGCCTACAACCACAGGGGCCGGCCGCAAAGTCAGGAGAGTCAAAGAAGAAACATAGCGATGTATACGACAGGATGAATACAGGATGTATACAAAAATCACGACATCGCCAGCGCCAGGATATAGAGGTTTCATTTTACATTACTTAAAGGAGGTAGCAACCATATCTACTAGCGCGTCATGCAACATAAATCGAAAAGAAAAACGGGGGGGGCGGGAGGAAGCAGCCCCCCACGCAAGCAAATGACACAGTAGGGCAGAGCCCAAAGACCACACACGCCCACATCAGGAGCAAAATAGACAAAGGACACCAACAAACAAATAAAGTGGACGCCATACGTACAGCCCACCCGCCCCGAAAAGGAGAAGGTGCAGACGCTGACGAATAAAGGAGCGAACAACAAGGGATACAGCCCACCCCCTAAAGAAGGCAAAAAAGGGACCATAGAACAAAACAAACTAAAACAACAAACACCCCCCCCCACCCTACATCACTGTAACGGCTACGGTCTACCCCATGGAACAGCGTGCCTGTCGCCCAGATTTACCCGAAATATAGAAAAAGAAAAAGAATAATAATGAGAAGAGAGAGGAATAAGAAAAGGAAGAGAGAGTAGAGATCCAGGAAAGCTGAGCACATAGAATTACATCACAGCGTGAGCAGGCAATAGCGTATCAGGAAACCCAACGTTAAAGCAATTTCCAGGCAATATGGCGGGTACGAATAAAACAACAAAGTCGCCAGTATAGCCAATCCACGCCATGTACAGAGCAGCCCACTCCCTACACGTCCCTATCCTGGACCAGAGCAGAAATTAGATAAGAAAAGCGCAGAGAAATAATAAAAATAAGGCCCATAGAAACCAACATAAGAACTAAAACCTACCCCCCACCCTACACCATCGCAGAGGCTACGGCCTGCCCCCCCCCGCAGTGTGTCTATCGCCCGCTAAAGAACCCGAAATATAGACAAAGAAAAATGAGAGGGAAAACCCTAAGAAAGAAAAAAGAAAAAGGTCACGGTTGAAATTAGGGAGAAAGAATAGAAAATCCTAATCTATAACTCCCAAGAAAGAAAAAGGTGTGGGGAGGAGCCCATTAAACACCGAGTCTCTCGGACACCCCATCCATGTAGCAACTCCCATCCTATATAGCACCTAAGGAGTACAATTTGTGCAGTATGAAACAAAATAGGGAGAGAGCACACGCAACATAATAGTACGCATATAAAGGGCGTCTCATCTCGAGGCCCCACCCGCCTAACAAGTCCAGTCGTCCCATCCCCCATGTGTAACAACAAGAACAACGCAAGGAGAGTTACAGTCGCATAATGCATGAATCATTGCAAACCGAGATGTAGTCAGCCAGGAAGACAAAGGCCACCAAGAAAGTCCGCTAACCCTGACCAGTACGTATTCGCCCCCACAGCCAAAACCCTCGCATGGCAGTCCAGACGGGCTGAACAAAGGGACAAGATGGCCGCTCTCGGCAGGAAGATGGTGTTCCACAACAAAATGGACGGGTCCGTCCACGATCAGTTCCATGTATCCCACTAGACAGCGCCAATGGTTGCTCACTGGTCAGCGAGAGAATGAATAGCAGCAACAGGGCCAGATGAACATGGGCAAGCAGATCTGCTAGCTGCCGCGCCCGCGACGGCATCACCAAAGGTAGCAAAGTCTCGAAGGAAATTGTGAGCACTGGTGGAGGTAGCAACATTGTAGCGCCGGTGAAATAAATAGGCAGCAGCGTGCGTCCGCCAACACCGCCGGGAAGCTGAAGGAGAGAGCAATTGTTCGGCAACAAAGTAGCCTGGATAGGAGTAACGACAGACACAGCCTCCCAGTGAGAGAGGCAGACCGGTGATGTGCAGGTCACCACGGGCGCAGCAGCCCCAAGCCTCCCATACAGTGATAAAAAGCCTACAAGCATTTCTGACCACAGGTCACGGATAGCAGCAAGAATGGAGCCATAAGTTGGGGCCGCCGGGGGTTCCATATGCGTCTCGATCACAGGCGCCGGATCCCAGACAAGACAACGTCCAAGGGACCTTAACAGAGTCCAGGGCTTATCCGAGGCAGCGTTAGCAGGAGATGCAGCCAGGATAGCCAGTGCAAGAGCCCCGCCGGGAGAGCAAAGGGGCGCAGGGGCGCAAATGCCACAGAGAACACAGGGATGTAGGTCGCTGTCCGAACGCAGACATACAATCAGTGGGCGACCCGCGATGAAAGGCTCACGGTGGTCGGGATCAGGCTTGAGGGAGAGCTGCGGTAATTAAGTGTCCGCCATCATGGGGGTGACGCTGCGTACCTCACTTGCAGAGCTCGGCAGTGGAGGCGCCCGAGGATGTTTCCGGTCGGCAGGCACTCCGTGCATAAGTGAAGGGCAGGCGCAGATAATCGTAGGTAGAGGCGCCAGTCAGGGCGCTATAGGCACTCCGCCACCATAGCCTCGGCAGCTCCGGTAGTCGCCATGTCAGCGCGTCCGTCTGGGTCTCGGTCTCAGGGTAGAGATGGGCTCCGCAGTTATCTCGGCCGTGCAGTGGGTTCCAGGCAGGCAGGAACCGCGGGAGAGCACCCGTCAATTCCGCACACCGTCTCCGTCCCCTCGTCAGCGTTTCGAAGCAGGATAACGTCAGGATTTCGGCGAGAGGAACAAAGGATCGGGGAGCCGAGAGACTTCACGTCCGTTCACATCGCCATCTTGGCTCCTCAATCAAGAGTTTGTTAAAGCGCAACTACTCACCCGTAAGGGTCTCAAGGCGCTGGGGGAGGGGGGGTGCAGGTTCCATTCCATCAAGGAGGGGGTCTGCCGAAGAGCCAGGTTTTGAGGTTTCTTGCGAAGATGGGGAGCGATGTTGTCTGTCTGAGGTGGAGCGGAAGGGCGTTCCATGCTTTGGCCGCGAGGAAGGAGAAGGAGCGGCCTCCCGATCTGGTCTTTCTGGTGCAGGGGACCACGGCGTAGGAGAGCTGGGCTGATCGTAGGGTCCTTTGGGGTGCGTGGAATTTGAGCCGGCTGTTCGTGTATGCTGGTCCGGTGCCGTGGAGGGCCTTGTGTGCGTGGGTGAGCATCTTAAAGGTGATTCTCGCCTCGACGGGGAGCCAGTGGAGTGTGCGCAGGTGCTGGGAGATGTGGCAGTGTTTTGGCAGGTTGAGGACCAGTCTTGCGGCGGCGTTCTGGATGTTCTGTAGCTTGCGGAGGATGAGGTTTTTGTTTATTCCGGCGTAGAGTGCGTTGCCGTAGTCGAGTCTGCTGGTGACCAGGGCGTGAGTGACTGTCTTTCGGTGTTCGAGGGGAATCCATTTGAAGGTCTTACGAAGGAGGCGGAGGGTGTGGAAGCAGGAAGATGAGACAGAGTTGATCTGGCGGTCCATTTTGAGCTCGGAGTCCAGGATGATTCCCAGGTTGCGTGCGTGGTCTGTGTGGGTTGGCGGGTTTCCGAGGGCGGTGGGCCACCAGGTGTCGCTCCAGGCGTCGGGGTTTGGGCCCATAATGAGAACTTCTGTTTTGTTGGTGTTTAGTTGTAGGCAGCTGTTTTTCATCCATTTGGCGACGGCTTCCATGCCTTCTCGAAAGTGGCGTCTGGCGGTGTTGGGCTCGTTGGATAGGGAGAGGATGAGCTGGGTGTCGTCTGCGTATGACACGATGTTGAGTCCGTAGGTTCTGACGATGGGGGCAAGTGGAGCCATGTAGACGTTGAAGAGCGTCGGGCTGAGGGAGGAGCCCTGGGGGACTCCCCAGGTGGTAGGTGTGGGGTCTGAGAGGAAAGGGGGGAGTCTGACCCGTTGCGTCCTGCCGGAGAGGAAGGAGCATATCCAGTCGAGGGCCTTGTCCTGGATTCCTGCATCGTAGAGTCTGCGTATTAGGGTGTGGTGGGAGACTGTGTTGAACGCCGCTGATAGGTCTAGGAGGATGAGGGCTACTGTTTCTCCTTTGTCCAGTAGGGTGCGGATGTCGTCTGTTGCGGCGAGGAGGGCGGTTTCCGTACTGTGTTTTTTTCTGAAGCCGGATTGGGAGGAGTCGAGGATGTTGTGTTCTTCAATGAATGTGGCGAGTTGGCTGTTGATGGCTTTCTCGATGACTTTCGCTGGGAAAGGGAGCAGGGAGATGGGTCTGTAGTTTTTGAGGTCGGTGGGGTCCGCTGAGGGTTTCTTTAGGAGGGGGTTGACCTCGGCGTGTTTCCAGTCGTTGGGGAACGAGGCGGTTGCCAGGGAGCGGTTGATGGTGTGGCGGAGCATGGGTGCGATGGTGTCGGCGGCTCTGTTGAAGATGTGGTGGGGGCAGGGGTCCGTGGGGGCCCCTGAGTGGATTGACTTCATTGTCTTCAGTGTGTCAATGACACATTACATGTGGTTATGTTCTGCCCAAAATATAGTTACCTGTGTCACAATTGTATACGCCCAATTCTATTACAGCTCAATTTTAACCAAGTTAGACCAGCCTTATTTTTTTTACCGCTGCTGAATTCACCTCTTACCTGCTTTTTTCTTGTACGCTTTCTGGTGGGAGTTTTGTAATATGAATGACTATGATACTGATATTCTGTATGTTGTTTTTAAATTAGCTGTATTTTGTGATTTTATCTAGAAAATCGAATAAAGATTACCATGATGATGATGATAATATGTGTGAGACTGTAAATAATATTTATGTGAGACTGTAGATGAATAACTCTTTTTTTCCCACTTGGCTGGTTTTAATGAACTTTTATGAGTTATTAAACAATCTGAATCAAAACTTACAATACACACTTCAAGGAGCTGAGCTATTGAGCAACACATTGCTTTGGATCTTAGCCATTCTTTCCAAATGTAGATATCTCTTTTTTCACCACAGCAGACCTCTTTTACTGTTTTACTCAGCATTTACATTTTGCCTGGTTGAGAGCTCTATAGACATTATAACAAGCATGGGCAAAGCCAGTTTTCTAAGCGCAGATTCATCACCTTAGAATACTCCTCAGGCACAAGACTGGATCCGGAAACATTTTCCAGCAATGTTCTCATGCACCTCTAGGTGGTGCTGTGTGGTCCCACGTCAGGCTCCATACTGCCCCGGAAGTGACAGAGTGGCCCGGATATAAGCACCACCAATGTGCACTAACATCAGTTCCTTTCTGTGCTGTTCCTCTGCGGATCCAATGCCCTGCTCCCAAAATTTGTTAGCCTTTCAATGACTCCTAAAATGAAAAACAATATGCTGGGCATTAATGTCCCTTTCTAAAGTTACAGGTTTCATTATATACTGTGACTGTAACAAACAGATGTTGGTCAAAGACCAGCACAAGGTCTGTCTCTGGTGTTTGAGCGTAGGACACGATTTGGAGGTTTACGATAAGTGTGCCTTCATTCACCCAAAGGCGATCCGAGTCTTAGTAACAAAGTTGTACATCACCAAACATGAGACGAAGTTGAGACCCTCATGAAAGTCCTGCTCCCGCTCCAGGTCACCAGTACAGATTTGTTTTTGCTCCCATTGCCATTCCCGCAAGAGGTCAACTCTGCTGGCTAAGTCCTCCGGTAGGTCTAAGTTCAAATGATCGCAATAATCAAAAGAGAATGGATCAATTGTCCTGTCAAATCAGGGTCTTTATTGGAATCATATAAAAACCCTCATAAAACGTACACAGACCGTTGGCGGTGTATCTTGATTCGCCGCCTAGGTGTAACGTTCCAGCATCATCATAGGGTTTTGGATTAGGGGTACTAGCGGTAGGGTTCTACCTTCTACCTGATTTTTTTTAACCGTGTTGATATCTCGTCTTCTCAAGTGATATTTACATTGAACCTGAGACCTGGGTATATTTTTAAAATCTTGCTTTTGTTGTGCACTCTGGTTAGCACTACAGATGTTTTTATATCGTTTTTCCTTTTATTAAAATAAAAACTTACTGTTGCATTTTAGTTGTTGAAAACTCCGCCCCCGCCTATTTCCGCCGCAGCTTGTGCAGTTTTTTGCGGAGGGCTAAGGGTCCGGATACACTTCTCCGTGTTGGGCAGCAGTTGAGGGAAGCGCGGGACGCCCGACCCACTGCTATTTAAACAGCATGTCGGGGCGGACGCACAGCGGACGCGCCGCTGGCGCGCCAAAGGCTTGCCAAAGACAAGCCTGTCTGCGCCCGTCCGCGCCTGGACCGGGCCCAGGGTCACCCCTCCTGTCTGTTCATCACCAAGTTCAATAACAATTATAACATATTCAAGAGATACTCTTTTAAATCTTAATGCCCAGCTAAAAGAACCTTGTCCGCAATTGGATCTTTTTCAAGAGCCTGTGGTTTGCCCGCGGTGCAATATTAAGCTCCTTTTTACTAAAGCCAGATGTAGTCCTGGGGCACAACAGACTTTTAATTCCCATATAGTGGCACCAAAATGTTTGCGAGGCTTACTTCTTAATACACGCTCTTTGATCAAACATAACACGGCTTTTGCGGAACTGCTGGAGGCTCATGATATAGATATGGCATTTGTTACAGAGACTTGGGCAGATGACACATCTGATATAGAGCTTTCATTAGCTATCCCCAAAGGAAATCTATTAATTAGGAATGATAGACAGGAAAAACGGGGAGGGGGCGTAGCAATCATTGTCAAGGATAATCTCACAATAAAAAGTTTCGACCTTAGGAAGTGGTCCTGAGTGCGAACTTCTCTCATTTGGAATTACTATTAGAGAAAACTACATATTTAATGGTGTATTACTTTACAGACCACCAGGAACCAAGAGCAAATTTTTAGAGATAATCAGCCATATCATTGAGGCTAGTGTTGACCATCAGGAGTTTTCCATTTTAGGTGACTTCAATTACCACCTTGAAAATGTTAATGATATATATAGAAGTTCACTTTTAGAGTTGATGGCCACTGCCTCGATGACACAAATGATTAAACATCCTACTCACGAGGCTGGACACATTTTAGATGGTATATTTACATCTAACCCTCATCTGAAAGTGCAGGAGATTTTGCAAATTCCGTGGTCAGATCATAAAGCTATTCAGTTTTCACTTACGTCATCCCATCATCTTGCTCGTCCTCATTCTGCCTATAGGTCCTTTACAAGGAGAAATTGGAAGGAAATTAGATCATTGCAATTACAATCAACTTTAGCTGCCTCCAGACCAATATTGATATCTGAAGTTAATATAGCCACTAACACTTTTAATATTTGGATAAAAACAGCTGTAGACATCCTGGCCCCATAAAAAACATTTACCAGTAGGCGACTGAAGAAATCAGAACCTTGGTTCGATGATACACCCCGTTTTCAGAAACAAAATTGTAGACGGGCTGAGAGGCGTTAGAGAAAATCTTATGGGAATGTGGAAAAATCGAACTATACTCAGTCACTGACTGTCTATAAAAAAATGATTTTGGAGAAAAAATGTAGCTATTTCTCTAATAAAATTGAGCAGGCAGGTACTTCTAGCAAAATACTTTTTTCAGTGTTAAAGGAGTTAGTGACACTTCCGACCTCACCCTTATTAAACAGTAATGTCACACTTTGCAGTCAACTGGCTGATTTCTTTAGGGATAAGGTGCTCTCTAATGATGAGACATTCTGTGAAAATAATAGTAAGATTTAAGTGAGCGAACCTTCTCCTTCTTCGAAACAGTATGATCATGATTTGGCTGCCTTTATCCCCCCAAATATAGAACAGATCCTGCAAATAGCCAAACAGGTGAAATCAGGAGCTCCCTTTGATCCTTGTCCCCCAAAAATATTTCATTTTGCGGCTGAGGAGATCAGCGAACAACTTTGTTTGCTTTTTAAAGAGATTTTTGACTCTGGCATTTTCCCTGCGACATGGAAGAGGATCTCTATTCTTCCCCTGTTGAAAAAACCTGGTTTGGGTCCTGGTGTTCATAGTAATTATCGACCAATAGCCAGGATCCCGTTCCCAGCTAAGGTGTTGGAGAAGATTATGAACCGCCAACTCACGTCCTTTGTTGCCTCACAGAACTTGCTGGATCCCACGCAATATGGCTTCTGGGAGGGGCATGGTAAGGACACAGCCTTGGTCATGGCAGCAGAGGAGCTTCAATCATCGCTGGACTCAGGTGTGAAGGCCGCCTTGATCCTTTTGGATCTTTCGGCGGCCTTCGACACCGTAAAACCATGACATTCTCATCTTGAGGCTACATAGGCTGGAAGTTTCAGGTCTGGCGGTAAGTCTGCTTGAATCTTACCTTAATAATAGATGCCTGTTTGTTCAGATTGACGACCAATGTTCAAAGCAATTTTCACTTCCATGTGGGGTTCCGCAGGGCTCATCTTTGAGCCCTACGTTGTTCAACTTATATGTTACCCCTTTAGCAGATGTCATCAGGCAGTTTGGTTTTTCGTTAGTGTCTTACGCTGATGATACTCAAATCGTGGTCTCTATTTCTGGGAATCCAGATGAGACAGCAACCTGTTTTTATCAATGTATGACATCTGTAGAGCACTGGTTGAGTACAAATTGTCTGAGGTTGAACGGAAGTAAAACCGAGGTGCTTATTTTGGGCTCAGATCCCTCTATATGGTCTGAGAAATGGTGGCCTCAGTCAATGGGAACTCCTCCTATACCACTGGGGGAACTGCTAAAATACTACATCAGAGTTCTGAAGTCGCCCGAAAACACCTTGAAGCACTCGCTAAAAACCATCTTTGGGGAGGAGGGCTCCCCATGGCAAGCCAAGGTGGAACTGGCCATTGACCTTCTGAAGATCGATGGGCGGAATCTGCACTTACACGAAATCCCATATTCCACCTGGGCAAAAGCCATCAAGCGCCAAGTCCAGTCTATTTCCTTTGAGCTAGATCTTTCTTCGCTCCGGCCCAACCCGCTAACGTTGGCCTTGGACAAGTCCTATATTCCTGGTAAACCTCAACCATACTTCCAAGACTCACTAACAATCGAAGCAAGACAAAAAATTCTGTTTATGCGCCTCTTGGCCCTCAGGATAATGGACTTTAACCCACGTTGGGCACGCTCGGACGGAGCCACTGCCTGCCGACTTTGCAAATATCGCAGAGAATCCTGGCTACACTTGCTATGTTGCTGCCCTAAGCTGGCCAGTGACCGACAGCGATTGCTACGTCCAGCACTACGTATCCTGGGTCTCAGAACTTGCAGAGAGGCATCGAATTGGTGTTTCTCTGAAACCACAACATGTTTATTAGCCAGGATAGGCAAGTTCATCCATCAAGTTAAAATGGCACTCGAAAACCAACTAAAGGACACCATCCCGAAGAGCCCTGTGACCCGCCGCCCTAAAGTTGGTAATCCACAGATAACACAGGGAGTCGCCGAAAAGCTGGGGCCGATTCAGGGGCCGATAAAGCCCACAGTGCAACTGAGGATGTCCAACTTTTACACCCCTTCCAGACTCTAGTAGCAAGGTCTCATGATGACACTAAAAACTTTAATTCTTTTTAATATTAATAATGTATAGTACCAGTGAACACAGTCAGTATCGAGACCACATAGCTGCACCAATGGTCCCCGACCGGTGTAGGTCGAGCAGGGGGGGGCGTATTTTACTGTATTTTATTGTATTTTTTCTGAATCAAACTGCATATTTATACACTGTAATGATTTTAAATAATCGCACAGTTTATCAATAAACTTACTCCTCCTATACCAGTAAAAAAGGCCAAAAATTTGGGAGTAATTTTTGATGACAGTCTTACGTTTCAATCTCAAGTTAATAAAGTTGCTTCCCAGGTACATTTAACCCTAAAACTGATTCAGAAGGTGAAACCTTATATTCCGTCATCTACTATTAAAACACTGGTAACATCTTTGGCCTTAGCTAAATTGGACTATGGGAACGCCCTGTATTTGGGTCTTCAAAAACAACATGCTTCAACTGGTTCAGAATTCCGCTACCAGGATGCTGCTGGACATCTCCAAGTTCCAGTCGGTGTCCCAAGGCCTTAAACATTTTCACTGGTTGCCGGTAAAAAAAAGAGCAGAATTTAAGGCCTTATGTTTGGCCTTCAAAGCCCTCCTGTGCCAATTGAGGGGCAGCAGGTGCTGATTGCCATGGCCAACACCACCATTGTGTGGCATTGCAACAAGAAGGTTGAAATGGGGTCATCCTTGAATGCCAGAGCCAGTGTGCCAAGCCACCAGCATCTGTCATATCACGGATGGTGTTTAAATCCAGAGGTAGCACAGAATATCTTCTGGCAGTGGGGAAAACAATGGCTAGATCACTGTTCTGCCTGGTTTCTCAGATTAGATAGGACCAGCTCATCAGAGCATCACTAACTCAGCCAGAACGTTACCACCTCCCCCTCCCTAGGGCCTATTCACAACAGGTAACAACATACATCTACCACCTAAGGACAGGGAATTCCTAGGATGCATACCATGTACCTCCTATAATATCAGCAATTGGCGGCCTCGCGGTCCCATACGAACCCAGACCTCTCTACCCAGACGGCAGTATCAGAATCGGCGGCCTCGCGGTCCCACACAAACCCAGACCTCTCTACCCAGACGGCAGTATCAGAATCGGCGGCCTCGCGGTCCCACACGAACCCAGACCTCTCTACCCAGACGGCAGTATCAGAGTCGGCGGCCTCGCGGTCCCATACGAACCCAGACCTCTCTACCCAGACGGCAGTATCAGAATCGGCGGCCTCGCGGTCCCATACGAACCCAGACCTCTCTACCCAGACGGCAGTATCAGAATCGACGGCCTCGCGGTCCCATACGAACCCAGACCTCTCTACCCAGACGGCAGTATCAGAATCGGCGGCCTCGCGGTCCCATACGAACCCAGACCTCTCTACCCAGACGGCAGTATCAGAATCGGCGGCCTCGTGGTCCCATACGAACCCAGACCTCTCTACCCAGACGGCAGTATCAGAATCGGCGGCCTCGCGGTCCCATACGAACCCAGACCTCTCTACCCAGACGGCAGTATCAGAATCGGCGGCCTCGCGGTCCCATACGAACCCAGACCTCTCTACCCAGACGGCAGTATCAGAATCGGCGGCCTCGCGGTCCCATACGAACCCAGACCTCTCTACCCAGCGGCAGTTTATCCTATGATTACCATTACATAAAGGGGTCAGTCTCACTATTCATCAGGGGTATAGAACTACAGTATTACCGATCACACAACGGTTGCCAATTTGGATAATGTACAACTTATTCTCTAATTCAAGGGGCTCCTCTCTCCCATATTCAGTTACCACTTACCTGATCAGGGTTAGCATCTGTTCACATAGCAGCATCTGACTAGAAGAACGGGTTACCCTCTCATACAAGAACACGCAGCACATGTCGGTTCACTAAGAACTGGGGTACTTTATTTCTCATTACAATAAACAATCATATAACACCACACTACAACACATAACCTGCAAAGAGAAGTGAAAGATTAGGTTGTACAATCTAATAAGAAAGGGTCGACATCACCTTATTAATATGAAGTCTGCACTCAGCAGTCATCTAGGTTCCCTTCCCGTCTGTGCCTTGGCTCGTCTTGAAGTCACACCTCCGCAATCACGGGTACACGTCGGCACCGCTATGCGCTGTTCCCTTCACCCTTCTCCAAGTCACTGGAACCTTCCTCTCATCGGCTACTCTCTTTTCCCTGGCTGTTCTGCTAAGAGAGTATCTGTTTCTCGATTCTTCTCCGCCTTTGGAATGGCGCCTGTCTTCCCTGGAATAAGTAATAGCTTTGCTGCTAACGGCTAGATGCCGCCTACGGACTAACTCACTAACTGTCTCGGCTTTTCACTAATATAGAAGCGTGTCTCCTCATGGAAAATTCCGGCCAGTACCCTGCCGCCCACCAAATTCTTGTACCTCCCCGTACCAAGGACACGTTCCCAGCCGGCCGGCCTGATGTTGTGTCTTCGGTATGAAGAAAAATACAATCCTTCGACAAGGGCCGGCCTGAACCGGTTCTCTCCAAGCGAACAACACCTCATAACTAAAACATTACACTTGACCTAGAAGCATCCCAAGCTGCCGGAGCAGAAAGAAAGATGGAGTCTCTCCCGTTTGAGGCCTACCAGGCCCGAATTCAGCATTACTCCATGGAAAGTATAATAATACCCTCACTGAAGGACGGATTATCCCTAATACTAACGAATCTATCCCCTAGCCTATGTGTATAAGCCCTAATCTAAGGAGGAGAATACAGAATTATATCAAAGTGCCTTGTAAATAGGCTCTATTCACTACTCTAACCCTTGCACTGGAATGATAAGAGACTGAAGTCACCTTCAATCACCTTTCCTCAAAAGAGGGCCGGGAAAATCGAGCAGAACATTTCACCCTTGACTACAGTCTATTATACATTCATCAAACAGAACTAACATCTGTGGACGAGTAATATGAAACAAAACTAACTGATCTATGTCTAGTACCAGGTTTGCAGTATTGAAGTAGAGAAGGAATACACTGAATGAAGCAACAGATAGCAATCAGAATGCTAATAGTAAGCAAAATACCCCCTAATATTTGACGCAACATATGTAAATCAGGTAACCAATTAAAGAGCCAGTCAAACCAGCCCTGGTCAATGTGTTTTCTAACCTCTTCCGTCAAGTCATGAAGTTTGTCAATATGAGCCTGAATGGATTTCGTATGGTCAGACAGGTTAAAACAACAAAGACCCTCAAAGTCAGAACAATCATGTCCATGTTAAAGCAAAAGATAATCAATAGCCGCCCGGTTCTGCAAGATAGCTCTACGTTCACCCTGGGCGTCTAATAGTATGTCAGACAGGTACTACTTCATTCACAACTCATGAAAGGACTTTGTGCTTCCGAAGATCACCGAAATTATGTACTTCTGTTCAAAATAATATGACTTGTAAGAGTTTAGTGGTTACCCCCAGTCATTATCGTACAATGCTGCTACCCTCTGGTTGGCTCTTCTCTTGTGGTAATACATCCTGGCCATATATTCCCGCGAACATTTCCGGAGGCCCTTGTGCCATTACCAGACTGAGTTTGTTGATGTTCTCATCGCATCCTAATGCTAATTCCCGTGTGATCCGAGATACTGTAATGCTACAGGAGGACTGTGATTCGTCTATGCATTTATATTCCAAATCTGAATACCTTAGTTTAGCTATCTCAATTGTTGGTGTTCCTGCCTTGGCGGTCTATAATGCCAAGTCTATTGGGAAAATGGCCTGCTGGATGGTAAAATCCATTAATCATACTTCTACGATCCTGTCTGACATACTATTAGACGCCCAGGGTGAACGTAGAGCTATCTTGCAGAACCGGGCGGCTATTGATTATCTTTTGCTTTAACATGGACATGATTGTTCTGACTTTGAGGGTCTTTGTTGTTTTAACCTGTCTGACCATACGAAATCCATTCAGGCTCATATTGACAAACTTCATGACTTGACGGAAGAGGTTAGAAAACACATTGACCAGGGCTGGTTTGACTGGCTCTTTAATTGGTTACCTGATTTACATATGTTGCGTCAAATATTAGGGGGTATTTTGCTTACTATTAGCATTCTGATTGCTATCTGTTGCTTCATTCAGTGTATTCCTTCTCTACTTCAATACTGCAAACCTGGTACTAGACATAGATCAGTTAGTTTTGTTTCATATTACTCGTCCACAGATGTTAGTTCTGTTTGATGAATGTATAATAGACTGTAGTCAAGTGTGGTACATAAATAAATAATACCCTATTTTTGACTAGACTTATAGCATAACAGATAGCTCAATAAATAAGAGTCAAGATTCGAGGTAGTAGGAGTTTCTGCAGGTTTATTACAGCATAAGGACAGGATCAGGACAACCTGCATGGGAACAGGACAATAAGGCCCGGCAGGACAACTGGGGCCCAGCAGCTGCCGGGGCTTGATCTGGGATGAGCGCACTAATATTTAATAACAAAACATTGACTTATATACATAGCGCAAACACATAGCATTACATTGCAGTAGGCGTAACAGTAGGTGGAGTAGAAGGCGTGACGCGTAGCAGTCGCGAGAGATAACAGAAATAAGAGGTGTAACTGGGAGTTTACTTAGACATGTGATGCAAAACGTAACAGAATATGTCATGAATGGGCGGAAACATTGGAGGGGGCTACCTAAGGAGCCGGGACCTCTAACCTAATGGTGCGCGAAAACTAGCAATGACGTGTTACTAGGAGAAGCTGGGGGCTACGAACTCTGTGTTAGGAGCAGAGACTAAAGTCTGGAGGGTCGGAGCGACATGTACCTAAACCCTATCTGGTATCTAATGTTTAGGGAACATGTTGATATAAACTAGAAGTCATGAGGGGAGAGGCTAACCTGATTTCTAAGACTGGACCATGCATTATTCTACATGTAGTGCGAGAAGAAGAATACTAAATGACCATTAAATACAGTATTTCTCTAACGTGGAGCCGAGAAGGCTAGACAATGACGGAAACTATTGATGCAGTTCAGTAGCTTAGGAATGCAGAGGAGGAGGACTGAACTGATAGCAGGAACTATAACATACTTTTGGCAGACTCAGAGGCAGAGCCGGGGTGCACCGGGCACTGCGAGGCAGGAAGTAAGTGAAGGGTCGAGGATACAGGTGGGGGCTGTATCGCTCCTTAGCGAGGCTTTCAGGAGACAGGAGCTGAATCTGTGGTCCGGGCCCTTTTGAGGCCTGGAAACGGGGACTTTATAATTGAATAACGTGCACACTGAGAAACGTGGCAACATTACTTACATAGGCCTGATATTCGTAGTATTCACGAAGACTGGAAAATAGCATACTAGAGGTGGACACAACTGTAATTGCGTCATTAATCAGGCATGGGGAATAACATATGCATATTGGTCATGCACACATAACATATGATGGATGAGGCGTAGGGACACAGAACATGGCAATTTACTTTTCCACATTCCCTCCTTGTCACTACGTTTCCATCAGGAAACATCAATATTCATGATACCGTCTATCATTTCATACAGTACCATTTGCTCGTCTCGAATTGTCTTGGAACGGGATTTAGAACAGGGCTTGGGACGGGGAATACAAGAGGTAGCACACATGCTGCAAATCGCAGGGCCACATTGTATACAGAGGCAGCAGCTAAATATGATCGCTACTGCAATACCTAGAAAGGACAGGACTTTCCAACCCCATGCGGAAATTATATTCCAGAACCAACCGGACCATGTCCAGGTGCCTGGATCTTGGTGTAACAGATGGGCAATTTTATGGAGTCTGGTTATAGCTGAATAAACAGACGGCGCGTTATTTGGAATGAAAATACAACAACTGGATCCGAGAACTCTACAGGCCCCGCCCCTATCGGCCAGTATGACGTCAAGGACGAGACGATTCTGTAAAACGACAATTCTCATAAAGGATTGCTCTTCAGTTAAGTTACCTAGAGCGGAGGCAGTCTCATCTACTACTGCTTCAAGGGTTCTTGTTAACCTACGGATTAGCTTACTATTTACAACTGTACCTAAATAAGGGAACACACCTTTATCTATATCAATGAATTGCTCTGCGGCGGTTTCAGTATAATCGACAATCGGGAGATTTCTCTTGTGTCTAGTGTGTACTAAGAAAGAATTCCTATGATAGTCAGGTGGGGCTAGGAAAACAGGTGGCAGTAGGAAGGCAATGTAACAGGTTCCCTCCCAATCGAGGGGCAGACGGACATATGCAGTTTGACCACAAATAAAATAAGAATGACGTGAAGCTTTGAAAATAGATTTCCCACTGTCACTATACTGGATAACAGTAGTACATTCACTATGACCTATATGTACAGAACCATAACTACGGACACATAATTCGCCTTTGACTGGTAGTACTGAAATAGCGGATGAGTCTGGAGTAGTATCAGACTGAACATTCAGAACCATGAAATTCGACGAATAATTTCCTAAATTATATACTTCATTTTCTAAATCTAAACCTGTTCTGTGGGGGAGACCTTGCTTGTCTGGGAAACATGTACTGTTAAGAAAAGACATATCTGTTGAGGATGACGTTAACGTGGACCATGCTCCACACGAACCATTGTGTGAGAAGGGATAAGGAAAGAGTGGCAGAACTCCCTTCGGTGTCTGGAAAGGGGGGAGTCGACCACACACCCAACAATTTGTGGCATTGCTGGTCTGGTGTGAATAATGTAACATACGGATAAATGTGTTATTACGCATAGCGAGGCGGTATGAATATTCGTGAGGAGGCAGATCACTAAACGTGTGCTCTACTGTAGCATGAGCAGACATATTTACATGAGGAACTGAAAAACACAGATAGAAAGCATAGCTGGTGCAGGAAGCCATTATGCTGAGAAATAATACGAAACTCAGAAAAACGATACATTTGATTGAGCTTTGACTGACTCTCTCACTATGGGGGTCTATTTTATACATGTCAGAAACAGTCTAACCGTTTCACCTAGGGGAGGACTTATACAATCAAACTGGCTGACTTATTAGACCTGAGTTTTAACTTATACTCCTGTTGCGGAGTTTTCTCTAACAAGGGAGGGGTTGTAATAATGTCTTGTGCGGGACAGTCCTTTAAAACAATGTTCTGGCAATCCTTCGAATCCTGGGAAATGTTCTTGGAAATGTTTTTGAAGACTGGTTTCGATCCTTTGAAAAGTTTTACATGAGAAAGGTGGACCCACCCCTTCCTGCCTTCCAACTTGACGGCAGTTCGGGTGGTCAAGAGGACCTGACGTGGCTCCTTCCAACGTGGTTCCAGCGGACTTGATCTGTCAAAATTTCTGATCATCACAAGGGAGCCTGGAACGATCTCGTGCGGTGCCACCTCGGTATTGTCTGGAAATGCGGCGGCAACCTGTGAACGACATGAGTTGAGGGCAGACATCAAGGAAGCTAGGTAATCTGTCAGCATATTACATGAAACATCGGTAATACTTCGGGGTCTAGGAGTACCCCACATGTTAGGGGGGTGGCCGAATACGACCTCGTACGGGGACAGACCTGATCTGGAATGTGCGACCATACGCATGTAAAACAGAGCGACTGGCAAAGCTACTAACCAGTCCACACCCTTGTCTTTACAGACTTTTGCAATGCGGATTTTCAGAGTCTGATTATGCCTTTCGACTAGTCCAGCTGCTTCTGGATGGCGTACACAATGGAACTTCCACTGGTACCCTAACAAAAGGGACACGTGTTTCATGAGTTCAGATGAGAATGGCTGGCCGTTATCAGAATATACGACTCTAGGGAGTCCATATCTAGGGAAAAATTCACGAACCAACTGCTTGGCAGTGGTCGCGGCTGTGTAATCTGGGACTGGATATGCTTCTGTCCACCTGGACAAAGCGCATACAACTACAAGGACATACTTGAAACCTCGACATCGCTCCATTTGAATATAATCCATCTGGAGGACCTCAAAAGGGTGGTCAGGGGGCTGGAAACCACCTTGTTCCACCGGGACACTTTTACCTGGATTAAACTGACAACATATCATACAGGTACGGACTTTCTGCTTGGCTGCAGCTCGTAAATGCTTGTTGAACCAAATGTTCTGGATACTGTCTAACATAGCTTTTTCTCCTAAATGGGCTGGACTATGTGCGGTATTGATAATGACTTGAACCATAGAATCGGGGAGAAACCATGTGGCTCTACCCTTCGTTAACCATCCTTGATCTGTCTGGACCCCTCCTTGTACAGACCATTTCTTGATTTCATCGGGAGTAGCATGTGACTGTATATCTATGACATCTTGTGTAGGGTCCTTAACTGTCATGCATGTAATCGGATCTGGAGTATGTGTCATATTAACTGGAATGTCTGGAGTCTGTGCTGTAAGCTTGGCTGTGCGGTCTGCTAAATCATTACCTTGGGAAATAATGTCTGTGACTTTCGTATGTGCTTTGCATTTCATGATAGCAATAGATGTCGGTAAATGTATGGCATCTAACAGGGCTTGAATAAGGAGACCATGCTGAATCTTGGTTCCATGAGAAGTCATAAAACCTCTCTCCTGCCAGAGCACTCCGAAGTCGTGTACAACTCCGAATGCGTAACGTGAATCTGTGTAAACATTAACCTTCAGATTCTTGGCATGTATACAGGCTTGTGTCAGAGCGACTAGCTCTGCTGCTTGAGCGGACAGAGTATCAATACGGTGTGTTTCAATAACTTCAGTGTCAGTAGTCACTGCATACGCGGCGACTAGTTCTCCTGTACTAGTTCTCATACATGAACCATCCACATAAAGTGTCAGGTCAGGATCTGGTAACGGAATGTCTGTCAGGTCTTGTCTTGGCTTTGTCGTAATGTTAACTACTTCCACACAATCATGTGTGTCTGGATTTGAACTAACTGATGGTAACAGTGTAGCAGGATTCAGGACGTTGCAGCGTCTGATTTCTATGTGTGGCTGGAACAGTGTCAATTCATAACCTGTTAAACGTGCAATTGTCAAGTGCTGAGTTTGTGTTCGGTTTAAAAGAACTTCTACTGAATGTGGGACCTGTACTGTCAGGGAATGTCCTAAAACTATAGAATCACTTTGTCTGATAGCTAGTGCTGTGGCTGCAACTGACTTGAGGCACGCAGGCAACGCCTGGGCGACTGGATCTAATGTGCTCGAAAAATAGGCACAGGGCTTGTATTGACCTGCTTGATCTTGTGTGAGAACAGATAATGCTGTACCTTCCCGTTCAGTAACGAAAAGTGTAAAAGGCTTACTGTAGTTCGGTGTAGCTAGAACTGGAGCTTGACATAGGGCTTTCTTTAACTCGTTGAAACTAAGTGTATGGTCAGATGTCCAAGGGAGGACAGTCGATACGGCTGCCTCCTGTGTCGTTAACTGTATCAGTGGCTTGGCTAGGAATGCATACTGGGGAATCCATTGTCTACAATAAGAAGTAAGGCCGATAAAGGCACGTACCTCCTTCTGGGTTCTGGGCTGGGGAAGACTCGCTATTAACTGGATACGGTCGGGTGTCAACTGCCTACCCCTCTTGGACAGCAAGTGTCCTAAGTATACCACTTGCTGGACACAGAATTGAAGCTTCGAAGGTGACACCTTGTGCCCCATCTCGGCAAGGAAATACAAAACTGTAAGTGATGCACGCTCGCAGTCACGTTCAGAACGGGCTGTGATCAGTAGATCATCGACATACTGGAGCAGGGCAGTGTCAGTTGGCATGTGAATGTTGTCTAGTTGTCTCTTGAGTGCTTGACTGTAAATACTAGGGCTTTCTGTGAAACCTTGAGGAGCGCGTGTGAACATATAGCTCCTTCCATTTAAACAAAATCCGAAAAGAAACTGGCTGTCTGGATGAATTGGAACACTAAAAAATGCATTCTTGAGGTCAATAACAGTGAAAAACATGGCTTCGGAATCAATGGCTGTTAACAGGGAAGAAATGTCTGGGACAACTGGGTACTGAGGAATAATACATTTATTAAGCTCTCGCAAATCAATCACTAATCGATATACTGGGGGTGCATTTGGATCAGTACGTTTCATGACTGGAATGATCGGAGAATTACACACATTGGAGTCAGTTTCTACAACTACTCCTTGAGCCCTGAGCTCGTCAATAATTTTGGATAAGGCTGCTACAGCCTCAGGTGGCAATCTGTACTGTCTGATACGGGGTAACACTACACCTGGTTTGAGAGTCACACGATAGGGTGTGATTTGCATGTAACCTACATCAGTTGGACCTTGCGCCCATAAATGCTGCGGAACATTAGACAATCTTGAATCAAAATCTCGTAATACATAGTGACCCTTAAAGTCACGTAGGAACAGACGTATTCCCTCTGGGGAACAGCAAATAACTGCACCTAATTCTTTCAATGTCTTAATGCCTAATAGATTTTCTGGACATGACTTAGTAAGTAACAGATCAGTAGTACGGGACAATGGACCTACTTCTAGAGTAACTGGCTTTGATATCTCATTAACTATGGGTTTTCCTGAAAATCCAAGGGAAACATTTCTTGAGCCTGAGAGCGGAGCCCCTGGAACTTCGGCGTGACTAATTGTGGTCCTACTTGCCCCTGTATCGATCAAAAACTTTCTGTCTTTCCCTAATACTTGACTGTGAACATAGGGACCTTCTTGGTCTACAGGTATCTCGATGAGAGGCAAGCCTACCTCCCTCTCTAGGCTGTTTCATGAATATGACTGGTACTCTGGATACTCGGACTGTGCATACTGGTACATCTGCGATGTAACATGCTGTGTTGCAGCAATAGGCTGCGGTACTGTAACTGTCTGTGGTGCATTCTGTGACTGAGGAGTCTGTGAAACTTGTTCTTGTCTCGGCGGACGTGGTCTTTCTTTAGTCTTACCAGTAGCTATGTTGTGTTTCAGAACTGCACACTCGTTTATAAAATGACCTGGCTGTTTACAATAATTGCAGTTCCCTTTAACGGGAGCCGCAGGATGACTGGCTTGATTCGGACCCCTCTTCTGACTGTCTTGAGGAATAGATTGTGCAACTAGCACTTTCATTTTCGTGTCTTTCATACGTTTTCTTTCGTGTTCTTGCTCTTCTCTGATTCTATTCTGGTGATACTGGAGCATCTGGAGCATCTGGGACGGAGTATTTGCTTGCCAGGTGCTTTCGACTTTCAAAACTCGGTTTTTAATTTGTGGACTTGAATTCTCGACTAATTTGGTAACGAAAAGATGAGGGTATGACTCACTACTTGTCTTGAGACCACTGTTAATACTGAAACATTTTTCAAATCTAGAATAAAAATCACTAATATCCTCATCTTGTTTCTGTTTACAGGCTGAGATTGCATCCCAGTCTTCTTTCCTAGTTGTCAATAATCTGGGTAAAACTTGAATCAATAATTCTGGTAATTCTTTACATTTATCTCCAAGACCGGTACCTGGTACTCGTGCCTTGTCTTCAGCTTCTAGAGCTGTCCAATCGATCTTTTTCTCTCCCACCTCCCATTCTTTTTCCTTTAACTTTTCATACACCCCTGCGGGTAACAGGACCTTTAACATTTTAATGATATCTGGGTAAGTGTATTCTCCCATACGGAGCATGTCTTTTAATTCTCTATGGAACCCCGCTGGATCTTTGTCATGACAGGGGATTAGTTTCTTCATTTCAAGAAGTTCCATCTTTGAAATCGGAGTGTATACAAACACTCGTTGCATTACGCCACCCGCCCCTTGGACTGGGTGGACTTCTCGTAGCGGATTCTGTCTGTCTATGTAGAATGGTTTACTTTCTGGGGGTGAGACATGAACAAAATGCGGGTTCAGGAACGTTCTATATTTGTGACGCTGTTCTAGAATGACACTAATTAAATCGGTACCTAGACCTCTCCATCTGTACTGGAGTAACTCGTTCAGGATATCATGTAACGGGCCTGGATCAGAATGTTGACCCTCATACAGGGTAATGAGGTGCTGGATCATATACATACCCACCAGTCGTTGCTCGGCTGGGGGCAGTTTCAGAAACATTTGTGCCACTATTTCGTCTGGAAAAGTGGTAGAATCAGTAATCCATCGGACTGCTGATCGGGCTAGTTCTTGTTCGTGCATGGTACTTAATTCGCTATAACCGACTCGTGATTTCAGAATGTGATCGGTAGCTTGAAATACTTGTTCTAGGGAACCTTGTTCTGGTGCTAGATGTCGAAAAATAGACTTAGGTTCTGGACGTAAATGGCGATCTGGAAATCTGGATTTTCCTACATACGCTATTCTGGCGGGATTCTCGTCTTCCTCTTCAGGATCAGAGATACTTTCTTTCTCGCTTACTTGTGCTGCTTTACGCTGGTCGTGTAACCTTATTATTTCTTTACGAATCTTCTTGTACATACTTTCCATGGCACTAATGGTCTTGTGCTTACCCTCGGCTATATTATCACTCCACCTTGTTAGGATTCTCATTTCGGCGGGATCTTTAGACGGGTAATCTTGTTCTCTTATTAGACAATTGATCAGGAACTTTAATATCATGAGCTGAATCTCGGCTTTCCTTTGAGACATAATCTCGCCAATACTTTCTGGATCATCCCCTGTACGGATGAAACGATATATTCTGTCTAGATCTTCTTTCATATTCGGCAAGGTGACTAGATACTCGGTCACTCTCCTTACACGTACGGAATATAAAACCATATTATACTCGCCTGGGACTGCGTCATAGACACATTCGGCAAGGGCTTGTCTGATTTCTGTAACAGACTTATTACTTTTAGGGGTACGCTGTGATGCTTGAGCATGTAATTCGAGTGCTGATAAACGCTTGTGTGGCGGCGGGGTTTGAGGAGGACCTCCTCCTGCGGCCCCTATACTAGAATCGTCGACTGACATTCTTCGTGCTTGCAAGGTCGGTAATTGTAACGTGGGCTGAACTTGTATGGCAGGCTGACCCGGGGGTACCGTAACAGGTACTCCGGTGTCTGGAGGAACGGGAAGTGCCTGATTTACAGGGACAGGTGGAGCGCGAACTGGATTTGCATATTCTGGAACTGTGTCGTCCAAATAGGACGAAATAAAAATATCAGCTGCGGTCGGTTTGTGACGTAGCTTGGTCGGAACTAATGGCGGCGGGAAATTACTGGGTGCCTCTGGGGTCGCTTTTGGCAAGCCCTCGGCAAGGAGAGGATACATACCCTTAATAAGGGCATGCCTCTGTCTGTCTGACTGTTCGGCTTTGACTTGTTCACCTATCTCGATTAATTCTCTTTCTTGGGCTCGTTCTTGGGATTCTCTACTTAACTCTGACTTTCTGACTTCCTTTTCCGTTCTTCTATGCGCTTCCTTACGCCATAACTCGATGGCATCTTTCTGTGACTGTCTGGCTTTCTTTTTCCATAATGCTTCTTCTACTCGCATGATACATTCGGCATCCCATGTACCCGATACGGGCCATCTATACTTTTCTTCTAACTGTTTGGTATACTCTACCCATAAATCTAGATACAATATGGCGCTTATGCCATGTTTCTGATACATAAAGTGACCTGGACTGTCCCTAGGCGGGACAGGAACTGCTTCCTCTAACAGACCCTTTCTAGTTTTTAACTGACGTAACTTGGAAAAGAGCGGCATTCTAAACTTGAATCGGAACACAATACAATACACGAAAAACAATAACAATTGGGAAAACAATTCAGGCATACCACGACGTTGAAAATACATTAAACAACATTATAAATAACAGTTCGAACAGAATACTACCTGAAAATACTGAAAACAGAAACAGAACAGAATTCTCGAGAACGGAACAGACTAGAGTTACTGGATGCACTGCTGTAACAGTACGGAACATACCGGTCCCATAAAGGAACGCATCAAGACCCGTATCCACCTAGGTGAACACTTCGTTTGTGGGCTTGGGTACCACCAACCCACGGACCAGAGTCAATTTAGACTGACCCTGTCTAGACACTACCCCAGCAATGGTACTCACCGGGCAGCACGGAACGGAAGGCCTCGGACGGGACTGGACTACGACGACGAACTTCGGACTTCGGACTTCAGTTACGGGTGGGCCTCCGGATACCTCGGACCTTGGACTCTCGGCTTGGGCTCTGGTCGGGACTCGCCGCGTTCCTCCACCGTCTCGTTCGGATGCTGGACCGCCTCCTCCGTCTCCTCCGTGGGCCTGAGGGATACTTGGAGCAGAAATATCTGCCAGTGCACGGTATAGTTCCGTCACGACTGCAGAGGGTCAGGGGGTCGGCGTGGCTTCACCGACGCGTGGGGAAAGGGCAAGTCCCTGTTCGGGCGCCATTATGTGGTACATAAATAAATAATACCCTATTTTTGACTAGACTTATAGCATAACAGATAGCTCAATAAATAAGAGTCAAGATTCGAGGTAGTAGGAGTTTCTGCAGGTTTATTACAGCATAAGGACAGGATCAGGACAACCTGCATGGGAACAGGACAATAAGGCCCGGCAGGACAACTGGGGCCCAGCAGCTGCCGGGGCTTGATCTGGGATGAGCGCACTAATATTTAATAACAAAACATTGACTTATATACATAGCGCAAACACATAGCATTACATTGCAGTAGGCGTAACAGTAGGTGGAGTAGAAGGCGTGACGCGTAGCAGTCGCGAGAGATAACAGAAATAAGAGGTGTAACTGGGAGTTTACTTAGACATGTGATGCAAAACGTAACAGAATATGTCATGAATGGGCGGAAACATTGGAGGGGGCTACCTAAGGAGCCGGGACCTCTAACCTAATGGTGCGCGAAAACTAGCAATGACGTGTTACTAGGAGAAGCTGGGGGCTACGAACTCTGTGTTAGGAGCAGAGACTAAAGTCTGGAGGGTCGGAGCGACATAGGGTATTATTTATTTATGTACCACATAATGGCGCCCGAACAGGGACTTGCCCTTTCCCCACGCGTCGGTGAAGCCACGCCGACCCCCTGACCCTCTGCAGTCGTGACGGAACTATACCGTGCACTGGCAGATATTTCTGCTCCAAGTATCCCTCAGGCCCACGGAGGAGACGGAGGAGGCGGTCCAGCATCCGAACGAGACGGTGGAGGAACGCGGCGAGTCCCGACCAGAGCCCAAGCCGAGAGTCCAAGGTCCGAGGTATCCGGAGGCCCACCCGTAACTGAAGTCCGAAGTCCGAAGTTCGTCGTCGTAGTCCAGTCCCGTCCGAGGCCTTCCGTTCCGTGCTGCCCGGTGAGTACCATTGCTGGGGTAGTGTCTAGACAGGGTCAGTCTAAATTGACTCTGGTCCGTGGGTTGGTGGTACCCAAGCCCACAAACGAAGTGTTCACCTAGGTGGATACGGGTCTTGATGCGTTCCTTTATGGGACCGGTATGTTCCGTACTGTTACAGCAGTGCATCCAGTAACTCTAGTCTGTTCCGTTCTCGAGAATTCTGTTCTGTTTCTGTTTTCAGTATTTTCAGGTAGTATTCTGTTCGAACTGTTATTTATAATGTTGTTTAATGTATTTTCAACGTCGTGGTATGCCTGAATTGTTTTCCCAATTGTTATTGTTTTTCGTGTATTGTATTGTGTTCCGATTCAAGTTTAGAATGCCGCTCTTTTCCAAGTTACGTCAGTTAAAAACTAGAAAGGGTCTGTTAGAGGAAGCAGTTCCTGTCCCGCCTAGGGACAGTCCAGGTCACTTTATGTATCAGAAACATGGCATAAGCGCCATATTGTATCTAGATTTATGGGTAGAGTATACCAAACAGTTAGAAGAAAAGTATAGATGGCCCGTATCGGGTACATGGGATGCCGAATGTATCATGCGAGTAGAAGAAGCATTATGGAAAAAGAAAGCCAGACAGTCACAGAAAGATGCCATCGAGTTATGGCGTAAGGAAGCGCATAGAAGAACGGAAAAGGAAGTCAGAAAGTCAGAGTTAAGTAGAGAATCCCAAGAACGAGCCCAAGAAAGAGAATTAATCGAGATAGGTGAACAAGTCAAAGCCGAACAGTCAGACAGACAGAGGCATGCCCTTATTAAGGGTATGTATCCTCTCCTTGCCGAGGGCTTGCCAAAAGCGACCCCAGAGGCACCCAGTAATTTCCCGCCGCCATTAGTTCCGACCAAGCTACGTCACAAACCGACCGCAGCTGATATTTTTATTTCGTCCTATTTGGACGACACAGTTCCAGAATATGCAAATCCAGTTCGCGCTCCACCTGTCCCTGTAAATCAGGCACTTCCCGTTCCTCCAGACACCGGAGTACCTGTTACGGTACCCCCGGGTCAGCCTGCCATACAAGTTCAGCCCACGTTACAATTACCGACCTTGCAAGCACGAAGAATGTCAGTCGACGATTCTAGTATAGGGGCCGCAGGAGGAGGTCCTCCTCAAACCCCGCCGCCACACAAGCGTTTATCAGCACTCGAATTACATGCTCAAGCATCACAGCGTACCCCTAAAAGTAATAAGTCTGTTACAGAAATCAGACAAGCCCTTGCCGAATGTGTCTATGACGCAGTCCCAGGCGAGTATAATATGGTTTTATATTCCGTACGTGTAAGGAGAGTGACCGAGTATCTAGTCACCTTGCCGAATATGAAAGAAGATCTAGACAGAATATATCGTTTCATCCGTACAGGGGATGATCCAGAAAGTATTGGCGAGATTATGTCTCAAAGGAAAGCCGAGATTCAGCTCATGATATTAAAGTTCCTGATCAATTGTCTAATAAGAGAACAAGATTACCCGTCTAAAGATCCCGCCGAAATGAGAATCCTAACAAGGTGGAGTGATAATATAGCCGAGGGTAAGCACAAGACCATTAGTGCCATGGAAAGTATGTACAAGAAGATTCGTAAAGAAATAATAAGGTTACACGACCAGCGTAAAGCAGCACAAGTAAGCGAGAAAGAAAGTATCTCTGATCCTGAAGAGGAAGACGAGAATCCCGCCAGAATAGCGTATGTAGGAAAATCCAGATTTCCAGATCGCCATTTACGTCCAGAACCTAAGTCTATTTTTCGACATCTAGCACCAGAACAAGGTTCCCTAGAACAAGTATTTCAAGCTACCGATCACATTCTGAAATCACGAGTCGGTTATAGCGAATTAAGTACCATGCACGAACAAGAACTAGCCCGATCAGCAGTCCGATGGATTACTGATTCTACCACTTTTCCAGACGAAATAGTGGCACAAATGTTTCTGAAACTGCCCCCAGCCGAGCAACGACTGGTGGGTATGTATATGATCCAGCACCTCATTACCCTGTATGAGGGTCAACATTCTGATCCAGGCCCGTTACATGATATCCTGAACGAGTTACTCCAGTACAGATGGAGAGGTCTAGGTACCGATTTAATTAGTGTCATTCTAGAACAGCGTCACAAATATAGAACGTTCCTGAACCCGCATTTTGTTCATGTCTCACCCCCAGAAAGTAAACCATTCTACATAGACAGACAGAATCCGCTACGAGAAGTCCACCCAGTCCAAGGGGCGGGTGGCGTAATGCAACGAGTGTTTGTATACACTCCGATTTCAAAGATGGAACTTCTTGAAATGAAGAAACTAATCCCCTGTCATGACAAAGATCCAGCGGGGTTCCATAGAGAATTAAAAGACATGCTCCGTATGGGAGAATACACTTACCCAGATATCATTAAAATGTTAAAGGTCCTGTTACCCGCAGGGGTGTATGAAAAGTTAAAGGAAAAAGAATGGGAGGTGGGAGAGAAAAAGATCGATTGGACAGCTCTAGAAGCTGAAGACAAGGCACGAGTACCAGGTACCGGTCTTGGAGATAAATGTAAAGAATTACCAGAATTATTGATTCAAGTTTTACCCAGATTATTGACAACTAGGAAAGAAGACTGGGATGCAATCTCAGCCTGTAAACAGAAACAAGATGAGGATATTAGTGATTTTTATTCTAGATTTGAAAAATGTTTCAGTATTAACAGTGGTCTCAAGACAAGTAGTGAGTCATACCCTCATCTTTTCGTTACCAAATTAGTCGAGAATTCAAGTCCACAAATTAAAAACCGAGTTTTGAAAGTCGAAAGCACCTGGCAAGCAAATACTCCGTCCCAGATGCTCCAGATGCTCCAGTATCACCAGAATAGAATCAGAGAAGAGCAAGAACACGAAAGAAAACGTATGAAAGACACGAAAATGAAAGTGCTAGTTGCACAATCTATTCCTCAAGACAGTCAGAAGAGGGGTCCGAATCAAGCCAGTCATCCTGCGGCTCCCGTTAAAGGGAACTGCAATTATTGTAAACAGCCAGGTCATTTTATAAACGAGTGTGCAGTTCTGAAACACAACATAGCTACTGGTAAGACTAAAGAAAGACCACGTCCGCCGAGACAAGAACAAGTTTCACAGACTCCTCAGTCACAGAATGCACCACAGACAGTTACAGTACCGCAGCCTATTGCTGCAACACAGCATGTTACATCGCAGATGTACCAGTATGCACAGTCCGAGTATCCAGAGTACCAGTCATATTCATGAAACAGCCTAGAGAGGGAGGTAGGCTTGCCTCTCATCGAGATACCTGTAGACCAAGAAGGTCCCTATGTTCACAGTCAAGTATTAGGGAAAGACAGAAAGTTTTTGATCGATACAGGGGCAAGTAGGACCACAATTAGTCACGCCGAAGTTCCAGGGGCTCCGCTCTCAGGCTCAAGAAATGTTTCCCTTGGATTTTCAGGAAAACCCATAGTTAATGAGATATCAAAGCCAGTTACTCTAGAAGTAGGTCCATTGTCCCGTACTACTGATCTGTTACTTACTAAGTCATGTCCAGAAAATCTATTAGGCATTAAGACATTGAAAGAATTAGGTGCAGTTATTTGCTGTTCCCCAGAGGGAATACGTCTGTTCCTACGTGACTTTAAGGGTCACTATGTATTACGAGATTTTGATTCAAGATTGTCTAATGTTCCGCAGCATTTATGGGCGCAAGGTCCAACTGATGTAGGTTACATGCAAATCACACCCTATCGTGTGACTCTCAAACCAGGTGTAGTGTTACCCCGTATCAGACAGTACAGATTGCCACCTGAGGCTGTAGCAGCCTTATCCAAAATTATTGACGAGCTCAGGGCTCAAGGAGTAGTTGTAGAAACTGACTCCAATGTGTGTAATTCTCCGATCATTCCAGTCATGAAACGTACTGATCCAAATGCACCCCCAGTATATCGATTAGTGATTGATTTGCGAGAGCTTAATAAATGTATTATTCCTCAGTACCCAGTTGTCCCAGACATTTCTTCCCTGTTAACAGCCATTGATTCCGAAGCCATGTTTTTCACTGTTATTGACCTCAAGAATGCATTTTTTAGTGTTCCAATTCATCCAGACAGCCAGTTTCTTTTCGGATTTTGTTTAAATGGAAGGAGCTATATGTTCACACGCGCTCCTCAAGGTTTCACAGAAAGCCCTAGTATTTACAGTCAAGCACTCAAGAGACAACTAGACAACATTCACATGCCAACTGACACTGCCCTGCTCCAGTATGTCGATGATCTACTGATCACAGCCCGTTCTGAACGTGACTGCGAGCGTGCATCACTTACAGTTTTGTATTTCCTTGCCGAGATGGGGCACAAGGTGTCACCTTCGAAGCTTCAATTCTGTGTCCAGCAAGTGGTATACTTAGGACACTTGCTGTCCAAGAGGGGTAGGCAGTTGACACCCGACCGTATCCAGTTAATAGCGAGTCTTCCCCAGCCCAGAACCCAGAAGGAGGTACGTGCCTTTATCGGCCTTACTTCTTATTGTAGACAATGGATTCCCCAGTATGCATTCCTAGCCAAGCCACTGATACAGTTAACGACACAGGAGGCAGCCGTATCGACTGTCCTCCCTTGGACATCTGACCATACACTTAGTTTCAACGAGTTAAAGAAAGCCCTATGTCAAGCTCCAGTTCTAGCTACACCGAACTACAGTAAGCCTTTTACACTTTTCGTTACTGAACGGGAAGGTACAGCATTATCTGTTCTCACACAAGATCAAGCAGGTCAATACAAGCCCTGTGCCTATTTTTCGAGCACATTAGATCCAGTCGCCCAGGCGTTGCCTGCGTGCCTCAAGTCAGTTGCAGCCACAGCACTAGCTATCAGACAAAGTGATTCTATAGTTTTAGGACATTCCCTGACAGTACAGGTCCCACATTCAGTAGAAGTTCTTTTAAACCGAACACAAACTCAGCACTTGACAATTGCACGTTTAACAGGTTATGAATTGACACTGTTCCAGCCACACATAGAAATCAGACGCTGCAACGTCCTGAATCCTGCTACACTGTTACCATCAGTTAGTTCAAATCCAGACACACATGATTGTGTGGAAGTAGTTAACATTACGACAAAGCCAAGACAAGACCTGACAGACATTCCGTTACCAGATCCTGACCTGACACTTTATGTGGATGGTTCATGTATGAGAACTAGTACAGGAGAACTAGTCGCCGCGTATGCAGTGACTACTGACACTGAAGTTATTGAAACACACCGTATTGATACTCTGTCCGCTCAAGCAGCAGAGCTAGTCGCTCTGACACAAGCCTGTATACATGCCAAGAATCTGAAGGTTAATGTTTACACAGATTCACGTTACGCATTCGGAGTTGTACACGACTTCGGAGTGCTCTGGCAGGAGAGAGGTTTTATGACTTCTCATGGAACCAAGATTCAGCATGGTCTCCTTATTCAAACCCTGTTAGATGCCATACATTTACCGACATCTATTGCTATCATGAAATGCAAAGCACATACGAAAGTCACAGACATTATTTCCCAAGGTAATGATTTAGCAGACCGCACAGCCAAGCTTACAGCACAGACTCCAGACATTCCAGTTAATATGACACATACTCCAGATCCGATTACATGCATGACAGTTAAGGACCCTACACAAGATGTCATAGATATACAGTCACATGCTACTCCCGATGAAATCAAGAAATGGTCTGTACAAGGAGGGGTCCAGACAGATCAAGGATGGTTAACGAAGGGTAGAGCCACATGGTTTCTCCCCGATTCTATGGTTCAAGTCATTATCAATACCGCACATAGTCCAGCCCATTTAGGAGAAAAAGCTATGTTAGACAGTATCCAGAACATTTGGTTCAACAAGCATTTACGAGCTGCAGCCAAGCAGAAAGTCCGTACCTGTATGATATGTTGTCAGTTTAATCCAGGTAAAAGTGTCCCGGTGGAACAAGGTGGTTTCCAGCCCCCTGACCACCCTTTTGAGGTCCTCCAGATGGATTATATTCAAATGGAGCGATGTCGAGGTTTCAAGTATGTCCTTGTAGTTGTATGCGCTTTGTCCAGGTGGACAGAAGCATATCCAGTCCCAGATTACACAGCCGCGACCACTGCCAAGCAGTTGGTTCGTGAATTTTTCCCTAGATATGGACTCCCTAGAGTCGTATATTCTGATAACGGCCAGCCATTCTCATCTGAACTCATGAAACACGTGTCCCTTTTGTTAGGGTACCAGTGGAAGTTCCATTGTGTACGCCATCCAGAAGCAGCTGGACTAGTCGAAAGGCATAATCAGACTCTGAAAATCCGCATTGCAAAAGTCTGTAAAGACAAGGGTGTGGACTGGTTAGTAGCTTTGCCAGTCGCTCTGTTTTACATGCGTATGGTCGCACATTCCAGATCAGGTCTGTCCCCGTACGAGGTCGTATTCGGCCACCCCCCTAACATGTGGGGTACTCCTAGACCCCGAAGTATTACCGATGTTTCATGTAATATGCTGACAGATTACCTAGCTTCCTTGATGTCTGCCCTCAACTCATGTCGTTCACAGGTTGCCGCCGCATTTCCAGACAATACCGAGGTGGCACCGCACGAGATCGTTCCAGGCTCCCTTGTGATGATCAGAAATTTTGACAGATCAAGTCCGCTGGAACCACGTTGGAAGGAGCCACGTCAGGTCCTCTTGACCACCCGAACTGCCGTCAAGTTGGAAGGCAGGAAGGGGTGGGTCCACCTTTCTCATGTAAAACTTTTCAAAGGATCGAAACCAGTCTTCAAAAACATTTCCAAGAACATTTCCCAGGATTCGAAGGATTGCCAGAACATTGTTTTAAAGGACTGTCCCGCACAAGACATTATTACAACCCCTCCCTTGTTAGAGAAAACTCCGCAACAGGAGTATAAGTTAAAACTCAGGTCTAATAAGTCAGCCAGTTTGATTGTATAAGTCCTCCCCTAGGTGAAACGGTTAGACTGTTTCTGACATGTATAAAATAGACCCCCATAGTGAGAGAGTCAGTCAAAGCTCAATCAAATGTATCGTTTTTCTGAGTTTCGTATTATTTCTCAGCATAATGGCTTCCTGCACCAGCTATGCTTTCTATCTGTGTTTTTCAGTTCCTCATGTAAATATGTCTGCTCATGCTACAGTAGAGCACACGTTTAGTGATCTGCCTCCTCACGAATATTCATACCGCCTCGCTATGCGTAATAACACATTTATCCGTATGTTACATTATTCACACCAGACCAGCAATGCCACAAATTGTTGGGTGTGTGGTCGACTCCCCCCTTTCCAGACACCGAAGGGAGTTCTGCCACTCTTTCCTTATCCCTTCTCACACAATGGTTCGTGTGGAGCATGGTCCACGTTAACGTCATCCTCAACAGATATGTCTTTTCTTAACAGTACATGTTTCCCAGACAAGCAAGGTCTCCCCCACAGAACAGGTTTAGATTTAGAAAATGAAGTATATAATTTAGGAAATTATTCGTCGAATTTCATGGTTCTGAATGTTCAGTCTGATACTACTCCAGACTCATCCGCTATTTCAGTACTACCAGTCAAAGGCGAATTATGTGTCCGTAGTTATGGTTCTGTACATATAGGTCATAGTGAATGTACTACTGTTATCCAGTATAGTGACAGTGGGAAATCTATTTTCAAAGCTTCACGTCATTCTTATTTTATTTGTGGTCAAACTGCATATGTCCGTCTGCCCCTCGATTGGGAGGGAACCTGTTACATTGCCTTCCTACTGCCACCTGTTTTCCTAGCCCCACCTGACTATCATAGGAATTCTTTCTTAGTACACACTAGACACAAGAGAAATCTCCCGATTGTCGATTATACTGAAACCGCCGCAGAGCAATTCATTGATATAGATAAAGGTGTGTTCCCTTATTTAGGTACAGTTGTAAATAGTAAGCTAATCCGTAGGTTAACAAGAACCCTTGAAGCAGTAGTAGATGAGACTGCCTCCGCTCTAGGTAACTTAACTGAAGAGCAATCCTTTATGAGAATTGTCGTTTTACAGAATCGTCTCGTCCTTGACGTCATACTGGCCGATAGGGGCGGGGCCTGTAGAGTTCTCGGATCCAGTTGTTGTATTTTCATTCCAAATAACGCGCCGTCTGTTTATTCAGCTATAACCAGACTCCATAAAATTGCCCATCTGTTACACCAAGATCCAGGCACCTGGACATGGTCCGGTTGGTTCTGGAATATAATTTCCGCATGGGGTTGGAAAGTCCTGTCCTTTCTAGGTATTGCAGTAGCGATCATATTTAGCTGCTGCCTCTGTATACAATGTGGCCCTGCGATTTGCAGCATGTGTGCTACCTCTTGTATTCCCCGTCCCAAGCCCTGTTCTAAATCCCGTTCCAAGACAATTCGAGACGAGCAAATGGTACTGTATGAAATGATAGACGGTATCATGAATATTGATGTTTCCTGATGGAAACGTAGTGACAAGGAGGGAATGTGGAAAAGTAAATTGCCATGTTCTGTGTCCCTACGCCTCATCCATCATATGTTATGTGTGCATGACCAATATGCATATGTTATTCCCCATGCCTGATTAATGACGCAATTACAGTTGTGTCCACCTCTAGTATGCTATTTTCCAGTCTTCGTGAATACTACGAATATCAGGCCTATGTAAGTAATGTTGCCACGTTTCTCAGTGTGCACGTTATTCAATTATAAAGTCCCCGTTTCCAGGCCTCAAAAGGGCCCGGACCACAGATTCAGCTCCTGTCTCCTGAAAGCCTCGCTAAGGAGCGATACAGCCCCCACCTGTATCCTCGACCCTTCACTTACTTCCTGCCTCGCAGTGCCCGGTGCACCCCGGCTCTGCCTCTGAGTCTGCCAAAAGTATGTTATAGTTCCTGCTATCAGTTCAGTCCTCCTCCTCTGCATTCCTAAGCTACTGAACTGCATCAATAGTTTCCGTCATTGTCTAGCCTTCTCGGCTCCACGTTAGAGAAATACTGTATTTAATGGTCATTTAGTATTCTTCTTCTCGCACTACATGTAGAATAATGCATGGTCCAGTCTTAGAAATCAGGTTAGCCTCTCCCCTCATGACTTCTAGTTTATATCAACATGTTCCCTAAACATTAGATACCAGATAGGGTTTAGGTACATGTCGCTCCGACCCTCCAGACTTTAGTCTCTGCTCCTAACACAGAGTTCGTAGCCCCCAGCTTCTCCTAGTAACACGTCATTGCTAGTTTTCGCGCACCATTAGGTTAGAGGTCCCGGCTCCTTAGGTAGCCCCCTCCAATGTTTCCGCCCATTCATGACATATTCTGTTACGTTTTGCATCACATGTCTAAGTAAACTCCCAGTTACACCTCTTATTTCTGTTATCTCTCGCGACTGCTACGCGTCACGCCTTCTACTCCACCTACTGTTACGCCTACTGCAATGTAATGCTATGTGTTTGCGCTATGTATATAAGTCAATGTTTTGTTATTAAATATTAGTGCGCTCATCCCAGATCAAGCCCCGGCAGCTGCTGGGCCCCAGTTGTCCTGCCGGGCCTTATTGTCCTGTTCCCATGCAGGTTGTCCTGATCCTGTCCTTATGCTGTAATAAACCTGCAGAAACTCCTACTACCTCGAATCTTGACTCTTATTTATTGAGCTATCTGTTATGCTATAAGTCTAGTCAAAAATAGGGTATTATTTATTTATGTACCACACTTGACTACAGTCTATTATACATTCATCAAACAGAACTAACATCTGTGGACGAGTAATATGAAACAAAACTAACTGATCTATGTCTAGTACCAGGTTTGCAGTATTGAAGTAGAGAAGGAATACACTGAATGAAGCAACAGATAGCAATCAGAATGCTAATAGTAAGCAAAATACCCCCTAATATTTGACGCAACATATGTAAATCAGGTAACCAATTAAAGAGCCAGTCAAACCAGCCCTGGTCAATGTGTTTTCTAACCTCTTCCGTCAAGTCATGAAGTTTGTCAATATGAGCCTGAATGGATTTCGTATGGTCAGACAGGTTAAAACAACAAAGACCCTCAAAGTCAGAACAATCATGTCCATGTTAAAGCAAAAGATAATCAATAGCCGCCCGGTTCTGCAAGATAGCTCTACGTTCACCCTGGGCGTCTAATAGTATGTCAGACAGGATCGTAGAAGTATGATTAATGGATTTTACCATCCAGCAGGCCATTTTCCCAATAGACTTGGCATTATAGACCGCCAAGGCAGGAACACCAACAATTGAGATAGCTAAACTAAGGTATTCAGATTTGGAATATAAATGCATAGACGAATCACAGTCCTCCTGTAGCATTACAGTATCTCGGATCACACGGGAATTAGCATTAGGATGCGATGAGAACATCAACAAACTCAGTCTGGTAATGGCACAAGGGCCTCCGGAAATGTTCGCGGGAATATATGGCCAGGATGTATTACCACAAGAGAAGAGCCAACCAGAGGGTAGCAGCATTGTACGATAATGACTGGGGGTAACCACTAAACTCTTACAAGTCATATTATTTTGAACAGAAGTACATAATTTCGGTGATCTTCGGAAGCACAAAGTCCTTTCATGAGTTGTGAATGAAGTAGTACCTTTCAATTTTAAACGCACACACTCAGAAATAGCATTGGGATCGCAAGTAAGGAAAAAACATAAATCACCCTGCGTGATATTATAAGTGATTATCCGGGACTGGATCAGGGGTGTCGGATCGGACAACTCAGTACATAAAGGGCAGTATTCATGTGTAGCAAAATCTCCCAAAAGGACATTAGGGCGGGCATTCGATATATTAAAAATATGGGCCAAAGTCTCAAATGAAGCAGGGACAGCAACTAAACAAGTCGCTAGAATGTCAGTCACCGAACGCATCGGTGTTAAACAAAAATGAGGGGCATTAGTCACTCGCTTGGCCAAAGTAGTCCAAAAGTTCGATGACGAATCCCACGCAGCAAAGGAACGCGGTACTCGGGTTCTCAGATCAGCCCGGGTCGATGGGTTCCCTCCTCTCTCGTCGTAGCAGTCCAAAAGGAGTCCAACGCCGACACATCCTGCAGCAACAGTCCAGAGAATGATCTGAAAGAAAATCAAATACAGGCATTATTCATTCTCGTAGGTAACATTTGTCAGCCGGGACAGCTTCCCAGCTATCTTTCCCTGGTCTCATGACTAGAACAGTATTATCATGACCGGTTGCAATAATCTCAGCTTGTTCAGGGGGATTCTTAGGCGATTGCACCCAAACTCTAGCTCCAGGATTATCCGTGGAACCAAATCCTTTTTGTCCTCGTACAGTTAGCAACGTTGGGGCAGTGCCTTTTGTGATCTCACCACTGAAAACAGGCATTATCAACAATTGAGCAATTCGGTCAGTTTTATAAATCGGTAAATCAACCTCACTGCTATTCAGCAGGAGCACCTTAATCTCTCCCTGATAGTCACTGTCAATGACTCCTCCGAGTACTTGAAGACCTTTCACAGCCAGCCGCGATCTAGGGGCGATTAATCCAAAATTTCCAGTGGGTATACAGACACCAACACCGGTTTCAATGATGACTCGATCTTTACTTTTTATAATAGTATCATTCATGGCATGCAGGTCTAGACCTGCCGACCCTGGGGTCGCTCTGCATGGAGCCAGTGCTCCGGGGGTAATTTCCCAGTACATCACAGTGTCACCAATAGAATTGGGCTTTGCATCAACATTCGGAGGAAACAAACGCATCAATGGAGATTCAGCATTTAGAAAGGGACGATTATTCAAAATTAACAAGGCCTGGAACAAATAATCCCTCCAATTCTTATATCTGTCATCGGTCAATTTACGCAGTTGATTTTTCAGCAAACCTTTCAACCTTTCAATCAGGCCCGAGGCCTGCGGATAATATGGTATATGAAATACCCATTCAATATTATTTTCCACACAAAATTCCTGCAACAATCTTCCACGAAAATGGGATGCATTATCAGATTGAATTTGGAATGGGACACCATAATAAAGCATAATCAATTCCAATGTTTTAATGGTATTCACTTGGGTAGCTTGTTTACAGGGGAAGGCCACTAACAGGCCACTGTATGTATCAACAATGGTGCAAATGTATTGACAATTTTTACTCATAGGAAGTGGACCAATATAATCAATTTGCCAAATTTGAGCGGGCAATTTTCCGCGATGTAAATGACCTTTAACAATTTGAGGCACTTTCCGCTGTCTAGCATGCTGACAAATGGGACAATGCAAAATAATGTCTTTGATTAAATCTAATGGAATATAAATTCCTCGATCAGCGGCCCACCTGCTAGTGGCTTTCTCTCCATAATGTCCTGCTTTCTGGTGGGCCCATTTCGCCAATCCTTCCATATCAGAATCCTGCATGTCCACCAGTGCCTCAGCAATTTTAGATTTTTCATCTGCAATATTATGAAAGAATTTGTCAAGGGAGTCTATTGGGGTATGAGCATCCACATGAAAGATTGTAACAGTACTTTGCGGGAGCATTTCCCAAATCTCTTGCCATAATTATTTTCCCCACAGTTCTTTTGAATGCAATTCCCAATTATGGGAATGCCAAGTCGGTAACCAAACTGCCAATCCATTGGCAGTAGACCAGGAATCAGTAAAAATATGACATGTGCCAGGTAACTCTTGTTTCAGAACTTGATAAACAGCATAAAGCTCAGCGAATTGGCTGCTCTTTCCCTCACCAGTTGTACTCAGCAACTTTTGTGTGATCGGATTATAGGACACTGCCTTCCAATGTCGTTTTGTACCTATGAACCTTGCCGAACCATCCGTAAACCAAACATGGTTTCTGTCCTCCGTGGACAAATCATCAAATGGCTTACCCCACTTAACAGGGGATTCCTGTACTAAAGGTACGGAACATTCACTCTCCGTCTCAACCGATGGCGCCCGCGCCACCTGCTCATGCAAGGATGCAACTCCCTTTGGTCCCACACGTGCCCTGTCTTGTATGTACCATTTCCACTTAATCACACTCGCCTCCTGAGCGTGTCCAATTCTGTGAGTTTTCGGCGAACTCAAAACCCACTGCATGATAGGAATTTCAGGTCGCAGGACCACATCATGTCCCAAAGTTAATTGCTCGGTATCCACCAGAGCCCAGTAACATGCAAGCAACTGTTTCTCAAAAGGTGTATAACGCTCACCAGCATCGGGTAACTTTTTGGTCCAAAAACCTAACGGTACTTTACTTCTGCCTTGTTTCTGCCACAAACTCCAATTTGCATAAAGGCTTTGTACAGACACATTCAAATCCACATCACCATCGCACACAGGCCATAAATCCAAGGCATACTGAATCGCTTCTTTTGCCAAACTAAACGCATCTTGCTGTGGTTTACCCCATTCAAACGCATTCTTTTTACGAGTGACTCGATACAAGGGGGCCAATATTTGACTCAAATGTGGAATATGCTGGCGCCAAAAACCAAACAAGCCGATGAAGCTTTGGGCTTCTTTCCTACTCCTCGGAACTGCAAAATCAAGAATCTTCTGTTTTACCTGTGGGATCACTTCTCTGTGACCTTCATGCCAATTAATACCCAAAAATTTTACAGTCTGGGATGGACCTTGTAATTTATCCGGGTTGATTTCCCAACCTTTCTCACGCAAACACTCAAGGATTTTATCTAATTGGGTCTGAACTTCATCTTGTGTTTCACCTTGAATCAGAACATCATCAATATAATGACATATCTGAATTCTCGAATGTACAGGTACCTCAGCCAAATGCTCTGCCACCAGCCGGTGACATATCGTAGGACTATGCACATAGCCCTGGGGAAGACTTCTAAATGTCATTTGACGTCCGTTCCATGTAAAACTGAATTGTTCCTGGCATTCAGGGGCAATCGGGATTGAAAAGAAAGCATTAGCAATATCAATGGACGCATACCATGTACCTGGATGCTTTTGGATTCTTTCAATTAAAGTAATGATATCCGGTACTGCAACAGTCAAAGGGGGTGTATACCTATTCAGTTCTCGATAATCAACAGTCATGCGCCAAGAATTATCACTCTTACGCACGGGCCAAACAGGATTATTCCAAGCAGAAGTAACCGGAGTTATAACTCCTGCATCCACCAAATCCTGAATAGTGGTACTAATTTCTTCATGACCACCTGGAATACGATGCTGCTTCTGGCAAACCACTTTTGTCGCCTGGGGAATCTTTATGGGGGGCATTCTTAAACGACCAACCCGTACGGGTCTGGATGATATATAATGTTTAGTTCTACCCAGACGGCAGTATCAGAATCGGCGGCCTCGCGGTCCCATACGAACCCAGACCTCTCTACCCAGACGGCAGTATCAGAATCGGCGGCCTCGCCGTCCCATACGAACCCAGACCTCTCTACCCAGACGGCAGTATCAGAATCGGCGGCCTCGCCGTCCCATACGAACCCAGACCTCTCTACCCAGACGGCAGTATCAGAATCGGCGGCCTCGCGGTCCCATACGAACCCAGACCTCTCTACCCAGACGGCAGTATCAGAATCGGCGGCCTCGCGGTCCCATACGAACCCAGACCTCTCTACCCAGACGGCAGTATCAGAATCGGCGGCCTCGCGGTCCCATACGAACCCAGACCTCTCTACCCAGACGGCAGTATCAGAATCGGCGGCCTCGCGGTCCCATACGAACCCAGACCTCTCTACCCAGACGGCAGTATCAGAATCGGCGGCCTCGCGGTCCCATACGAACCCAGACCTCTCTACCCAGACGGCAGTATCAGAATCGGCGGCCTCGCGGTCCCATACGAACCCAGACCTCTCTACCCAGACGGCAGTATCAGAATTGGCGGCCTCGCGGTCCCATACGAACCCAGACCTCTCTACCCAGACGGCAGTATCAGAATCGGCGGCCTCGCGGTCCCATACGAACCCAGACCTCTCTACCCAGACGGCAGTATCAGATTCGGCGGCCTCGCGGTCCCATACGAACCCAGACCTCTCTACCCAGCGGCAGTTTATCCTATGATTACCATAACATAAAGGGGTCAGTCTCACTATTCATCAGGGGTATAGAACTACAGTATTACCGATCACACAACGGTTGCCAATTTGGATAATGTACAACTTATTCTCTAATTCAAGGGGCTCCTCTCTCCCTTATTCAGTTACCACTTACCTGATCAGGGTTAGCATCTGTTCACATAGCAGCATCTGACTAGAAGAACGGGTTACCCTCTCATACAAGAACACGCAGCACATGTCGGTTCACTAAGAACTGGGGTACTTTATTTCTCATTACAATAAACAATCATATAACACCACACTACAACACATAACCTGCAAAGAGAAGTGAAAGATTAGGTTGTACAATCTAATAAGAAAGGGTCGACATCACCTTATTAATATGAAGTCTGCACTCAGCAGTCATCTAGGTTCCCTTCCCGTCTGTGCCTTGGCTCGTCTTGAAGTCACACCTCCGCAATCACGGGTACACGTCGGCACCGCTATGCGCTGTTCCCTTCACCCTTCTCCAAGTCACTGGAACCTTCCTCTCATCGGCTACTCTCTTTTCCCTGGCTGTTCTGCTAAGAGAGTATCTGTTTCTCGATTCTTCTCCGCCTTTGGAATGGCGCCTGTCTTCCCTGGAATAAGTAATAGCTTTGCTGCTAACGGCTAGATGCCGCCTACGGACTAACTCACTAACTGTCTCGGCTTTTCACTAATATAGAAGCGTGTCTCCTCATGGAAAATTCCGGCCAGTACCCTGCCGCCCACCAAATTCTTGTACCTCCCCGTACCAAGGACACGTTCCCAGCCGGCCGGCCTGATGTTGTGTCTTCGGTATGAAGAAAAATACAATCCTTCGACAAGGGCCGGCCTGAACCGGTTCTCTCCAAGCGAACAACACCTCATAACTAAAACATTACACTTGACCTAGAAGCATCCCAAGCTGCCGGAGCAGAAAGAAAGATGGAGTCTCTCCCGTTTGAGGCCTACCAGGCCCGAATTCAGCATTACTCGATGGAAAGTATAATAATACCCTCACTGAAGGACGGATTATCCCTAATACTAACGAATCTATCCCCTAGCCTATGTGTATAAGCCCTAATCTAAGGAGGAGAATACAGAATTATATCAAAGTGCCTTGTAAATAGGCTCTATTCACTACTCTAACCCTTGCACTGGAATGATAAGAGACTGAAGTCACCTTCAATCACCTTTCCTCAAAAGAGGGCCGGAAAATCGAGCAGAACAATCACTTTGCCACTTTTGAACACAGGCAGGGTAAAAACTTTGCTGTGTTGGAGTTTCCGTGAGAACACTCCCTAGTCAATGTCAGGGTCGGAACTCTTTCTTCTAACCTTTAGGTGTGAAGATGTTTCCTGGTTCCGGGTCTTGAGGGTTCTGGTCTGTCCGAGGTAGGGGCGACCCTTTCGGGTAGCCACAGCACTGCTGAGAATTCAACGTCCGGGCAGATATTGCCTTTCTGAAGGAGTCCCCGAAGGGAAAAACCTCTGATGGAAGTGATGACTCCAGAATCCAGGCAACAGGATACATCAAGGAGGATAGTCAGCAAGGCGATGATAGACCTGAAGAAGAGGAGAATTGTGGAAGGAGGAACCCAAAGCAACAAATATCAAACTGGAGCAAAGTGTCACCAACAGAACAAATAGATATCAACAGGAGTGAAGAGACACCAACATGAGTGAAAACACCAACAGGAGCGAAGAGACACCAGCAGGAGAGAAGAGTGTTGCAGCACAAGAACATTTGAATTCCAGCCCCTTGAATCACCAAGGACAGGAAAAAGATAACCACCTTTTTGGTTTGGGAAGAAAAAGGAAAAAAGTAGAAAAACCTCCATTTTTTTCTTTACCATTCCATCTTAGAATGGTGAAGAAAAAACCATACCCAAAGCATTCTGGGAACCAGACAGAGGAATTATGAGAGGAAGAGACATGAAAAAATGGCCCCTAAACCAAGACTGCTGGCAACTCATGTGAGATCTCTCCAAGATTCAGGTAAGTCTACAGTACCTGGTATTCACAGGCAGTCTCCCATCTAGGTACTAACCAGGCGTGACCCTGCTAAAATTCTGAGATTAGACGAGATCAGCTGTTTTCAGGGTGGTATGGCCACAGGCAAGCCGCCGCCTACACTTGCGACGTGCCCCAAAAGAAAACAGAAATGCTGCGTGCGGATACTTGCGTCCAGAAAAGAAACAACGGTCCACTGCACTGAGCTCGGCGTGCCCGGTAGCCACAAATAGGCGCTGCGGACCGGTTTTTGGCCCGCGCCATTGAGGCGGGAGGTGCCACGGACCGTGTCCAGGTACACGCGGCATACCAGGTCAATGCATTCTGGCTAGCATGGAATACAGGGCTCCCTGTAGGTCTTTACATCTCTGCTTCTCTGCCCCTTCTTCCCTGAGTTCTGAAAAAGATCAGGAATAGCGAGGCTCAAGCCATCCAAGTGGCTGTGGATTGGGCCAGGAGGGTGAGGTACCCGGAACTTCTGGGATTTAGCATATGACAACCAATCAGGCTACCACTTTGGGTGGATCTTCTGTCATAGCATCAGGGAGGGACCATCACTTGAACCTGATACATCTAAACCGTTATGAGTGGAGATTGAGTGGCAGCAAGTGAATGCATTTGGTCTGCTGTCTGAAAAGGTGGATGACATCCTCATTGCCAGGTACCCTTCTACAAAGTCCATTTGTGCCACACGCTGGGTCAAATTTGTGGCCTGTTGTGGTATCCACAATGCAAACAAAAAGAGAAAATTGCTTTACCGTAGAAAGGCAATTGAGCCAACCACATTGGTTGTTGCACTTTAAAGGCAACCACAGGCAAACGAAATAAATTTGAAAGGAGAACACCAGCTAGCTTCATGTTGTGCATGTCAAATCTTGATTAATTAAAAAAAATACTAATTAAAATCATTACAACTAGATAAGAACAGTATACAGGACAGTCTTCAAAATGTATATTTTCCCCTGATGGTTCCACGTCGTCCATGTGAGTATTGACAAAGTGGAATGTGCTGTTCTAAACAGGAGTTTTGGTCATACATTTGAAAATAAGGTGGCTCCTACTATGCCTTTATATCAGTGTGGAATTTTACTCCACGTATGTCTTAATGCATCAGCTTTGATCTAGTGACTAATAAAGTGCAATGTGCGGATCTTAAAAGTGGCCATCTTGGATTTAAAAAAGGAATCTGCTGTCCTTGAGGAGCCACTCGTACATCTAGAAACAGATAATGTCTCTTGTGCAGCCTATATAACAATAAGCAACTTTGCTTCACATATGCCTTAATTGATCCACATTAGTCAAAAAGTACAATGTGCTGAAAAGAAAGCCACTCTTACATTTAGAAAGGAAGGTGGATTCTGCAATGCCTTAATAACAAAATGCAACGTTGTTTATCTTACGACTAGCAAACAAATGAGCATCCATTCATACATTATTTAAAATGAAAAAACAAGAAAAAAGAAAGCGAAAATAGGTCCCACATGCGATAATAAGCATTATGCCATTATAGGCAAAATATGACAATTGTCTATGAGAACTTAATAGCTAATGGATCCCGGCCTTCTGACTGCAGTTTACTAGCCATGCTGCACAGTTCTACCAAGACCAACTTGATATCAGCAACCGTGCGGTAAGCTGGCCAGAAGCACTCTTCAGGCTGGCTTCCACTGCTGTGATACAAGTTCAGATATTTAAGCATCTAAATATTGGTTTTATCCAGAATTTCTGGAGCTCAATTAAACTAGGGCAAATGCAGACAACAGGAATTAATGATTCCTCTGCAGCCCTCAACTAATGATTGCTCCACGGCCTGTTACCCAAAGTACATGCTATTTTCAACAAGAACTCACTTTTTTAATATTAATATCAAAATACAAAAACATTCATGATAAATCCAACAAACATAAAGAAGAATATAAATTGATTCAATAATCCAAAGCGGCCAGGCTGATATTAGAATGTATGCCCTACGGATACAATTTAGGAAGGAAATAGATTAAGGGTTAAACATTGAAAAAGTACTAATACTGCCTGAGTGTCTTTCAAGGAAACAATTGGGGAGTCTCTTAGTGCAGCACAGTTCTTGGTATAATTTGATCATACAGTCAGACACAGAGGGTCTGATTATGGCATTAATGGTCTTCCTGCTGGACCGCCGCAGTGGCGGTCCGAGGAAGACCACCAAGTCATCGACATTCCCACCCGCCAGATTACAACAGTAATCTAGGGCTGGCAGTGCAGCAGCGGTGTCAAGGCGGCAGGAATGTTTGGCTCGTAGGAGAGCCTAGACAGCAGACCGCTGCGGTGACCGCCTCTAGCACGTCCATGCACATTGTAGCATGCACCATGTCTTGCATGCCACACAGTGCACTCATGACTGTGCACTTTTGATAGGGCAAATCATGAGCCCCCCATGCATGTCAGATTAGCCCAGGGGCCCTATTGGGGGCCTCTTTACATGCCTTTCCACCAAGCATTTCATGGCGGTCACCCCGCCTGAAATGCCTGGTGGAAAGGTAGGTCATTATCTGCTCAGCGGTGCCGGCATAGGCAACGCAGTGAATCCCGCCTGCTTTCCCACCACGGTGGGATCCTGGCTTTTGGCTGTCCCACTGCCACCATCGTAATCAGGCGAGAGGCCCGACGCGATAGCAGCGGTCAGACTGCCACCCACAGGTATGGTGGTCGCAGGACCACCGTGCTCATAATTAGGCCCTGAGTCCTTACGATTTAGCCCAAGGATTGCAGGTCATTACCATACACATGCATACCATGCATATTTTGTAATTCAGGCCCTTCGAGTTTTTTTGTAAATCAAATATGTAGTTAAATATGTATGCAGTTCTGCTGTGTTAAATCAAATTACATTCACTTAAAAAAAATAACAGTAGTCAGTTCTTGTCTGCAGAAAGCAAGGATCACGAGTCCCCAGGAAGTAGCTTCCTGAAGTGCAGCCTATCACAGTACTTAATTCAGAGGGTCTCCTCTAGCCATTTTGAAGAAGGTCACTTTGCAAGGAAAACACAAGATGTTCATTGAGTGTGTTAACCCAAAATGGGAAGTGCATACTTGATAGAAAAATAAATAAATAAATGTATTTTGATAAACGGATACACTGATGTTTGGAAAGAAAATTATTAAAAATCCAAAACATATTTAAACTGCTCTTAGAATGATAGTTCATACCAGGTTTTGGAGATTTATAACTTCTAGTATGTCCTTTATGCCAGTGGGCACTTACTGCAACAATGGTTATGTCATTACATTAGTCTTGTGGAGAAATCTTATTATGATAAACCTTTTCCTGACAGTGCTGTTAGTATCCCCATCTTATGCATAGGGGCGGTTGGTGTTCAACTACACTATAGAATTTAAATATTGTCTAGCCAAAATATTGTATACAGAATATAGACTACCATAAAATCATGAAGGTAAGTATAATTGTATTTACATTCTAAACTCCTCATCTATTTATCCTGAATGTATACATACATTGAAGGTACCTAGATGTGAAGTTTAGAATAGTGATAAAGTAATATATGTACCCTCAAGATATTGTATAAGTAAGCATTCTGGGTATGATATTTTGGAATCACTCAATTTTGTGACATGCTTCTTACTAGTAATTCTGCAAGGTGTGACCCCTTTGTGATTATCTTAGATGTGGCCACTACTGTAATAATTTTCTAAGTTATGAGTAGCTCAGGACTATTTTCATCCCTGACAATGTTTTGAACTGTGTTCTTCCTGTAATCTTTTCAGTGCCTTTGTTCTCTGTTTTCTTCCTAGTTTCCCTGCACTTGTGGCTTACCTCACACAAAGACTATGTTGCTGGATGGGACGTACGGTGAGTCAGATACAAACAGCCTGGCTGGTTACACACGGAACCAGATTATAAGTGATGATGTGGAGAGACATGACAAGATTGTGGTGCACATGGGGGTGAACAACGAATCCAACTCGGCGCGCAAGAGGAGACTAAAAGGCCCCATGGGCCTGCGAATCATGCAGAACACTCACGCCATCGATAACTACTCAAGATTAATTTTCCCAGCCTCATATATATTTTTTAATTTGATATACTGGTGTGTTTTTTGCTAGAAATGAAGAAAAGACTGATCAACAGAGTCAATTTTGAGAGCTCGCTTGTGTTTTTTACTGACATTTTGGATGGTCAAAAAATTGCAATCCAAGCCTTCTCTTCAGAAGAGCCATGAAGCGCACAAACTTTAGTTGCTAGAAAAGGCTTTATGATTCAGGCTCTACCTGGCATTTTCCTTTCACTTTTTGGTCGTGTACAGTTTCTGGTTCTTACGGAAGTGCTTCCTTCATGTTGTTCTATGTAGTTTAGCAGGGGTTTCATTGATCAAGCTTCTCAGAAACCTTTTTTAGGTTCCGGTGCTGTGTTGGCACATTGTTCTGATGCAAGGTCCACTGACAGAGACTACCTCTGAGCAGTGGCATAACTATATATCTGAGGAGAGGGCCCTGCCAAGTACGTGTATGGGTCCCCCCCTCACATCCAAAACTCGTTTTCAGCTGGAAGATGACAGTGGGCTGGAGGCCCCCCAACAACTAGGATTGTGGGGGTACCCATCAGCTGTGGCGGATGTGGGACCCTGTGTTAGTAAACTGGGGCACCCGCATACTACTGCCAATTCATTCAGCTGTAGTTTGTGTGTACTGGAATATGTGTTGCAAAGTAGAAGATTTAAAGTTGTTGTTAGAAACATGTGAAATTGACAAACACACACACATGAAACGTATGAAAAATGATTTTCAAACAGATCACCGCACATAATCAACCATGAACGTTAACATCTCATCTCAGGGAATGTCTACTTATGTTATGGTATTAAAAAGTATGAGTCGACAATCACAATTGGAAAGAAAAGTAGTGTAACAGAATTTCTAAGATCGCCTACATTTCTCTACAACGGTTCTCCTCTGGTATCGATTAAAGGAAGTTATGCTGGTGGGCCAGGCAAAGCTACACCACACGAGTCCTGTGCAGCTGCTATCCACTTGCATAAGCTGGGAATTTGATATATGCATCCCAAACTCATGTACACGGCTCCAGACATGTTGATAAAACTGTGATCTTTGTAAATTGGGCTGTTTTGCATTTGTGCTGGTTCAATGTATATTTGCACTTGCCCAAACCTTGAGTAATTCCGCCACAGCCTTTGTGGCAATATATTTAGTCCGTGTTAGTCTTTCTAAAGATGTTATTGTTGTGATACCTGTTTTCTTTAGTAGCCCCAGCTGAACAGCACTGGGACTTCTCTGTCGTACAAAAATAGTTATGACTTACTGAAAAATAGATTATCCTGAACATGCCAGTTCCTAGCACAGCTATCTGCGAAAACCACTGGGATGGCAATGCACAGGTAAGAGAAACCATGTATAGTCAAATGTAGGAGAAGAAACCATAGTAATTTAATACAATAATTATGAAAATGATTGCATCTATAATATCTAAACACCTTTGCATTCAAGAATGTTACAATTGTTAAAACATTAAATGTTAAGTTATCTTCATAAGTAAGGAGAAAAGCCAAAGATAATATGTATGTATTGTGTACGGGATGCAATAGATGTGTTTTATGCATGCTATGTGTCGGGCAAACATTTTGAGGGTAGGGTCTGATAAATCCCACACTTTCTATACTTGGAATTCCAAGACAGCCTTCAACACTTTATGTAAATGTATGATAAACATGACCATAATGATTTGGGAATTTTCTTTCCCCGGGGTAGATTTCTTATCTTGGTCGCCCAAGAATATCGCATGAAATACAAAATTGTAAAGAAATTGCCACATTTCTTCTGGAGCCACACAGGCAGAACTAAGCCTGGTAGCTCACGTTTCATTTGGTGTGTGTCAAAGATCTGTTCAAGTTACTTTAAATGTCTGGATTTGGTGGAACTATTGCAATATGCGTAAGATGGTAATCCATATTATCTCCTGCAGTTTTCTCTAAGGAGCAACCACTTTGTGTGTGCTGGTAGACTGTTTACCCAGCATTGACAGAAACAACTCTACCAAAGCCTTTTTCTTCAAGCTGGCCAATCTTGAAGTAATGGATGTGGATACCATCACCCACTTGCAAGCATGCAAGTCCCATCTCCTCTCCTTCCACCTCAAGATAAAGTTGAAAAAGGAGGAATAAATGGTGTATTTCAAAGCACAGTTTTCAAATAAATGTTTTTAAAAAAATCTGAGGTACTGTGGGGGCACCAATGACACAGTCCAACATTGTTGTAGTGTGTTGAGCAATCCTTACATTCCCCATGGAAGTTGAAACGCTCCCTTGTCAAGAAGACCTTGACGAAATTGAGACAAACAGTGGACCTTCCATCAAAATGACCACTAAAACTCTCCTAAAGAGTTATATGCATTTCAGGCAGTTCGGAAAGACGTCGGAGAGGCAGGCTGAACAAATCAAAAGGTTTACAATTACAAACCCCACAATTGTACGCCACAGACAGCAGCGCTAGGCAAATTGTATAGGCTTAAATTCCAATTCCACTGTAAATTACATAGATATTACAAGATCAAGTATCAGTAGTGATACAAGATTTAAAAATGTAGCTTATAATAGGTCTGGAAGTAACAACTATTGTAGTAATGGCCCTCTGGAACCGAAGAACTAACTTCAGCCATAAGTGACACAAACTCAGCATGACCTGTAGCTCAAATATCAGGTTTAAATGTATTTCCCGAAATGTGCTAATTTTGTCTATGACAGTAGCATGCCATTGTCTGAAAAAAACGGACATTTTATAAAGAAATACAAAATTTAATTTTGGATCAATAAGCTCAGTGAAGCTAAACAAAATCTTGTCATCATTTAGAAAAAAAAAAAAGAATAACAGCTTTTTGTCCCAAAATACAAGATTTTAATTTTTAGTTAACGCATTTTTGCCCTCCAAATCTAAACGTGTTATTTTCTATTAGTACCCTAGTTTATTACTAGTAAATCTATCTACCTTCTGCATACAGGCATGTTCATCCTATGGATTTTTAAAACAATTGCATCAGGAACTGACAGAATCATGTCCCTAATGGCCATTGTATGTCAAGGATAGAGGTTTAGAATGCAAGGGATTTACAGAATTATGTCAGCTGATCAACAATAGCTGAAATTCGGGAAGAATTGGCCACTGCAATGCCAGTGGTAGCCAATATTTCCACCAAGAATACCTACAAATATGTTGTGCCAGGATCGCAGAGAGACCATACGTTTCCACAAATCCCCACACATTATTTTCACTCAAAAAACTATTACACAGAGAGTCAGCAAGTCGCCATAAATGCTTACATGTATGTCATACATGTGCCACTAATATGCAAGGACAGCATGCAGTCATTAGCAATGTCCACTCATATGTTGCTCCTGGGCCAGTACTATGCAGGTAACCATAAAGAATTAGAGTTGGCTCCTGGGTCACTATCATTCAGGGGCATCCAGCTGTCACCATGAATGTCATTGGCTACTCTTGTGCAGGGATAGTCAGCATATCGCTAAGCGCTCTCCAAAATGTCAGGTATTATCGTCTCTATTAGCCACTGGCTGGGCCTCCAGCAAATGTGTTATCATATGCACACAGAAACAAAAAGACACACACACAGCCCCGCATACACAGACACACACATACATATACAAAAGTTAGAAGTTACTCAAAACTAACATTGGGAGATAGCGGGTGGTCCTCGGCACACACTCCCAGTTCAGCACATCCCAGGTCGATAATTTGTGGTTCCAGGCTTCAGAGGTCTTGTAGACAGCACCCCAGAACAGTACCAAATCGAAGCTGTCATGATTGGCTGCCCGGTCAGGTCCATGTGCCTTGGCCCAATCCAACACTGGGACAGAGCAGGAGGCCCAACCTCGTTCTCTAACCCTGCTTCCAACAGGGTATGACACACGTGATTAACAAGCACGCCCCAATGACGCTCTGTTAGATGGCATGCTACAATGCCTGAACCATATACAGCATGTTGTCTGAATATTGTGCCCATATGAGCTGAGTCCTATTGCTATCTCACTCAGACGTCTGCAATAAGAGTAACTTCCACACCTGACATGATATTACAGCTGTTACATGTAAACAGATGATCAGTGAGATTATTTACTTTTATGTTAAAGCTCTAATAAGTTGTTGTGCAAGTACTTGGAGAGGGAGATGGGCAAATTCCATAGTTTGTGGTTCCCACTGTATCCGTTTATTTTAATTTGTACATGCCTATCTAATGGCGCACTTGCTCTAACAATCAATGGTGGTTCGTTAATATTTTTTTTAATTTTAAACCTGAAAAGTAGACATTTAATAAAAGCTGCCTTTTGGAAAGTGGAGTTGAATAAATGAATCTGTCCTGATATTATGATCGCACTCTCTCACCCTCAAACATGTGTTTATGGGGCCTCGCCTGTTGGTCCCTAACTGGCCAGCCACCACTGATTTTAATCTCCATTGCAGCTACCTTTGTGAAGGCCAAGGAAGGCCCAACTGCTGCTTTACTTAACATTTCCCTGCTGAAATCACTTCTTCTGCCATATTCGCTCAGCAAAATTTAACTACTTTCATGCTCCGATATTCATTCTTCCACCCTTCACCTTCTTTTCATGTTGTTTCAGTTGCTTAAAGGTAAAAATACTAATGCAAACATTTCATAAAATTGCTGAATGTAAGAAGCAACAACTAGATAATTTAAAATGTTGCCAATGTGACCCCTAAAGGTTCCCAATCAGAGTACATTATTTTTATTTGGGAAGATTTAAACACATCTTCTATGTACAACCACACTGTTACCTGTCAAAATGAAATAAACACCTGGAATATCTTAGCTGACATCCTGCACAGCTGCAATTTCATTGTAATGCACAATTGTGCATACATGTAGAGGTGTTCCTCTGTTTCATGTGTACAATTTAAGAGGGGTCAGATATGTCAGCTGATCCGGCACATCTGCAAGGCAAAATCTTAGACCTCTGGAACTTGGGGAGGTCCCTGCGGCTGTCTACCCAATGGAACTCTAGGGTCCAGGCAACCTACCAATGGTGGGTTCTATGTGCTCAGAAAGATTCAATGCCCTATAGAAATATGCCGGGGCCAAGGCCAGACTAAAGTAGAGGACTGCCCTACAGTCTATTTTTGTCCCTACGTAGGACAAAAATAGATCTTCTGGGATCGTATTTCTGGTCCACAGACAGGTAACCCAGTCCTTCCCTCAATGCACTCCTAGGTTCAGCAATGCTGATTAGCTGGAGTACCATTCAATACCATCTTTCAGGTTGCTCTTATACTAGGTCTCAGTGTTGCCTAGACACATTTCTGTCTGGAAATCTCCATGGCTGGGTTAGGCATATCTTTCTAATTAGATACCATTGAAGCTATTCAAACTACTCACCACTTTTATGTGCACCGAAGATCCACGTGGGTGCACGAAAAATCTATCTGTGGACACAACTTGCAGATTCTGATTCAAATATATTTACGTTCATAGATAACACCTTGTGCTGTGCAAAATCCTGCATTACGGCGATATTCCACCATGGCAAGCTTATTAGTAGGGTCAGATAAGGGGTGTTCATACTGGAGGGGTGGCTTTATATAAGATATTAGCCACCCAAATAGTCATAGATTTAGATTTATTTACACACTTTCCAAAATAGATTCTCATGTCTAATCTCCATGACTTCACTTAGTGCCAAAAAAGGCAAGCATAAATGTACAAAGAGTGTGTGCAAAACACCAGATATCTCCATATTTCTGAAAGAAAGGGTTGGGAAGGAGATTTTGACACAAGGGAAAACAAATCTTGGTAGAGAAAGTAAAAGAAAAAACAGACTATGTGCTACTGCGCATGTCTGCCATTCTCACTACTGTGGATGGTCTACCTGGCAGGCCTTCGATGGGAGTACATCTAGAGGGGATGAGTTCTCATAGAAAGGGCTGCAGTGTTCAGATTTCCTTGAGTGCACTGGAGATTTTGTGAATCACAAAAATCCCAGTAATATACCCTATAATTAATATATTTATTATTTTTAAAAGTATGGACCTGCTGTACAAAGCCCTTTTGCTGTTGGTATCTACATGATTCACAAAATTACAAGGCTTGCAACCAGAGAAACCATTTTGCCAGTTTGCCAGTCAGAAATGCCTTTTGTATATGCAAAAGGGGTTTTGGTGCTCATTCTGAATTGTAATTAGAAGGGTGTGTGAAACTGGTGCCCACTTCTAATTAAGATTTGCAGTGACAACTATTAATTATTTGTGACCGCACTTGCAGTCTCAAACCATTAATCAGAGGATCACTGACAGAATATTGGAAACAAAAATATCAAGTGGATAGAATATTGTAATCAAACAAAGCAAGACGAAGGGGGTCAAACGCTGTGTGCACTGCAGAGCCAATCCTATAAATTATTTTCCTCTTATTAATACTTTACTTAAACGCTCTACTTCTCGTGGTCCACCTTCACCAACAACAATTTAAAAACATTTACAATACTCTAGAAGGAGCGGTGGATTTATACAAAAATTCTGCAATTAAATATTGGAGTCCAAAAGAAGATCCTTAAGATGTCTGCTTCATATTCTGTTCTTTATTTTGCATCCAATCATATCATCAATATCATCCAACTTGAAAACAGTTAATGCTTTACACAGCCAACGCGTTTCGTCCCCTTCTGGAACATCATCAGGGCTTCAAACTGTAAGAATCAACTTTATCCTTATCCAATCCATCAACAAGCACCCTAGATTATATTCCTGCCAAATTGTCAAGATCTCTTTACTAATTCTTTCTCTTCCAAAAAACACGATTCTCCACAAGGTTATTTTACTTCTAAGCAAAATCCTCAATCCTCTAGCATATCTTGCATCTATTCAAAATGTATCTGCCCATATATCAAAAAGGTGTCCTCAGTCCGGCCCGATAAATCCAGGCCGGACTGAGGACACCTTTTTGATACGCATTGTTGTTTTTCATGTTCTCTCGATATGTTTCCATAATCAAAACTTTTCTTTTAAGCAGCGTCTCTTCCTTTATTGAACATAGGCAACTTAACAAAAATATGTCCCTACCAGGAATGCGAAAGCAGGAATGGAGATCTGCTGCTCTTGCAGGCCGCAATCCCTGAGTACGTAGCCTATTGGCGGTGGTCACAAGTTAGGCGTTCGTTCTGGGCCCCTTTGTGAATAACCTTTTTGCAACAAAACCTATAAGTGCTTAGGTGACATCGCAAAAGATTTGATAAGTCAAACAAATTCAGCGCATATTTTGCACCCACAATTTGACTCCCGCCTGTACATACATCTGGACAGTGGATTAGCAAATCAAGCCAAATGCAAAAAGGATTTCTTCCTCAAAAGCCCCAAGACCTCTATTTGAGTTACGTGTTTTAACTATTTCCTTGCGAGCCTAAAGTTCTGCAACAATATTTCACGAGTAAGCGCTTTATTTTCGCTGATGATGTTGAATCAATCGACTGGCGGAGATAATGGATAGTCATTGAGCAGCATAGTCTAAGGGTTTGAACGTGAAACTTCAACAAGAATGGATGACGTCATGAAGGGCCCAGAACACGTGCCAGCTATGCATTCAATGACACACTTAACGGAAATTGCCACCATTTTCTACTTATGTCTTTGAGATGAAGATATGCTAGTTTCCCCTTAGAAGTAACGAAACGGCCGCCTCTTGTATGGTATTTGAGCCACAACATGCCGCCCATAGTAATAGAAATTGCTTCAGGTAAGTGCTTAATGCATATTCATAAGGCCTGGACATGATTTTCAGTAGCTGCAGGCTATGATGCATTATAAATCACTGTCCTCTTTTGCTACAATAACGTTAGTGTGAGGCACATTATCTCGCCTATATAAAAAGTATTATTCTCCCTAGAGAGACAGGGATAGTTTGACTTTAAAAAAAAACATAGAAATTACACAGCATCTTATGTTGAGCTTTTTCTTCTTTAAATACCCAAACTGCGAGCTGCGGAATTTCCAAAATGGCTTCCTGCCGTCTATTTCCTTGCACTTTAACGCCGTCAGCACTATTTATGCTTATTTGTGTCTTCTGGGCTTGCGCATCAACATATTCTAGTAATTTCATGTGACTACGGGCTCTCCACATGTCTGCATTTCGACTGTCCTCTGGCTACATAAACTAATTAGTTATCGAGCTGACATACTGTATTTATGCACATCGTTCAGAGTTTATTAAAAATCTGTTGTCATTGAAAATAACTTTGACCTAAGATTCTCAGATTTCAGCATTGTCTCTGGCCCTCCTCTTCATACAGGATAAGCCTGTTTTTCTTGCCTCTTTAACTTCAAATATTAGTTTATTTATATTTTAAATGTGAACTATTTAAATACGTAAACTTTTAATGCAGCTAAAAGATAAAACACAACAAATAAAAAGGTTAGATGTTAAAGTATAAACATCATTTACAAAATACATTGTTTTAGATAAAATAAATATATATAAAAATGAACCTCAAGAGCATTCTTTTACATGAGATCGTTTGATCTAAAATATCATTCTTATTAGTACTGACGCTACAAAAAACTGAAACCGTGGAGTGTCTAAATCTTGACATATTTAACAATCAACAGTAATATTTTTCAATGTTCTCTTTTGCTTTTCTATATAGACTACGCTCAAATTGATTAATCCAATGTGGCTTCCAGTGCCTAACAGGCCAGAGAGTTCTCAATTTGCAAGGTTCACAGATCTAATCCAATTTACTATCTCCCCGCCACATTTATTCAACGTTTACAATCATGTGTGCGAGTATTTTGCCTTTGTCAATGTCATATCTACCCTCCTGAGTTAGTCTTTCAACGTAGTTTAATACCTTAGCATGCATATACTGGGAATGGGATTATTTTATAATTAAATACCCCTTAGACTTACTGTATTTTGCCACACCTTTAAAAAGTTGCATAGTTATAGGTAGCAGTAGAACTCCTTGCCCATTTTTCTTCATTCGGGAGCATTGGAAGTGTGTTAGGTGCACCTCTGCTCAATCTAAAGCAACCATTTAGAAAGTTTTGTGCCCCAAGTACTTTTATCCTGATCCCTATATCCTGGTTACTGTTTGTTTCATCTGGAGGATCCATGCAATTCTTTTTAATACTCTTAGCCTACTCACTAATGCCCTTGGTATACCTTTGTTGTAGATTAGTATGGGAAAATGTTACACTCTTGTGAGGGTTGGGCCAATAACTCCTCCCAATAGTCTAAGTTATACAATATAGAGTTTGTTTCCCAGCATGTGTACTATCCTAATGGATCAATTTAGTATGAAAGCACATCTGTAAGTACTTGAGCACACATTTTAAAAACATATAAATACATATATCTTCACCGCAGCTATTCAGTGCCACTGGTCCTCTAAAGTAATGGTTCTTACTCTTGAAAAGGAATGCAGGAAGCGGTCGCAGATGTCAGTGAGAGCGTGGGCTGATAAAGGAAAAATTGACTGGCCAAGAAAGTAGGGAGTTTCTGGTGTACATCTTTCACCACAATCATCAGTACCTTAAAAGACGCGCAAGCACAGTTGGGCAGACAGCGTTATGATCTCAGCAATGGGGTAATATGTGCTCTTTTTGTCCACATCACCACCCGGGCAGCTGGTTTCTGAAAAGTTAAAATCCATAGAAATATTTTTCTCGTGAGGAAAGACAGATGGTATTGATGAAATCTGATCTAGATTGGGTACATAAATAACTGTGGTGTGGAGGCTGGAACCACGTACAGGAAGGATCTTTTTGAGCATGTGCATTTTGAAAATGCAGATATTTACAACATTGATAGATTAAACATAGAGGGAAAATGTGTTTTCAAGAAACCACCCATAAATTCCACAGCATGTTCGAGGGTGAGAGGGTGCGATCATAATATCAGGACACATTCATTTATTCAACTCCACTTTCCAAAAGGCAGCTTTTATTAAATGTCTATTTTTCAGGATTCAAATTAAAAAAAAAACATTAGCCAACCACCTCTGATTGTGAGAGCAAGTGCGCCATTAGGTGCTTGTACAAATTAAAATAAACTGATACAGTGGGAACCACAACCTATGGAATATGCTCTAGGGCCAAAGGTGGATATAGAATTGATAGTGATCTCTCTGAGATGAAAAACTTGATACACTTCATTACTGTGTCAGTAAAACCAGTTGCTTCAAGTGTAAAAAAAGCCAATTGAGGTCTAGTTTGTGGAAAGCAGATGATGAAGCTAAGAGTGCTTACATGCTGACTTTGCCACTATAAGTGAACTGACAAAACTTATCAACAGCCGAAAAGATGATCGACTCGGTTCTTTGTCAAGGACGAAAACCTGTCTGCTTCCTGTTGAACAGACTGTTTGATTCAAAAGAAAACAACAATATTCTTTGAAAATAAGCTGAGATAAGAGAGTAAAGGCTACACTAGCTGATAACCCATTTTTTCGTTAGAAGCAGATTTGTGTTTACTTTATCATTTGCAAAAAATAGCCCTCTTGACTTATGCCAGCACATACCTTCTACAGCTCCATAGTGCCTTTCACTCATGCATACTAAATAATCCCTAGTCAGTAAGAAGGCAGGCCTTCCTGGCCAAAAAAGTAAACTTCTCAGCAATGCAAGCATAATATTTCAAAGTGAGAAAAGAATTCTATCAGCAAGTCTTAGAATCCAGTTACTCTGATGTTAGCCCCAGATTTATTTTGATTTTCTGTTGGGGTTGTGTCTCTTTTGTGGTGCAGCCCTGGCGCAAAATCATGTTTGGCATTACTAAGCCACACAATGCCCCTTTTCATGGTTTGGTAAATATAACACAACGCAGCCAATATCACTTCCATGAGTTGCTTTGCATCGTGTAGGCATTTCATGGGTGGAGCATGGGCATTCCACTGCATCCACCCATGTATTTTGAAGCAAACCCAGATTTACAAAGACTTGTAAACTTGGGTTTGCTCCAAAATTGTGCACCTACCTGAGGCTGGAGGGACGAAGAGAACTATCGTTATTTTTCTTTGTTACTCCGTCTTTCCTTGTGTCCTGCATTCTTCACACATAGAAAGAGGAATATGCCTCCAAGCGTTGTTTTTGTCCAGGAAGTTGTGCCTTTCTGCACGAAAACAATTCTGCCCGTAACGCAGGCATTGTTGCACTATGTGACAAGGGTGTCTGCAATGACACTAGGCAGCACACAGTACACCAGTGGAGCAAACGAACAGACTCGCTCCATCGCTTTGTAAATATGGAGCATTTCTGCTCTCCTCCTCTTATGCAATGCAGCGGAGTGCACCACGTTGCGTGAAATAATAGTAAATGTGTCCTTAGATTTGATGGCCTGTAAACTTCTTTCAGACTTCCAAGTTTTGGAGAAAGGGGAGCGGACCGCTTTTTGCATTGTCTGGTCTCAGTTATAAGTTTCAAATAAGACCCCCCATCTGAGACAGCCAGATCTGTACATTTAAAGAAGAATATTAAGAGAAATTAAGCATACCCTAGAATTGCCTTTTCATCTATCATTAACGTCGGTTAATCTCTGTTTTACTCTTTTTTATATCTCAAGTACATTGGATAAATGTATAATAGACTTTTACATATACATAAAAATAATCCTAGAAAGCTATCTTAGATAGCCCATTACAGTCTGTAATATTTTATTTTCTTCCTTCAGCTGTTTATAGCCCAAGGCAGTTGTCAAGGTTCTACTTAAAATATCTATGTACATATGTTTTTGTAAATAATTGTGTATATTCTTATACAGTGTGTGTAGGAACAGGCCTGCACTTTTAGTTTGTAAAACTGCTGGGCATTTGCCTATCATGTAAAAAAATACTAGTAGAATATTGGCAATAAAAATGATCATATATATAAAGTGATTTAGCGACTCAAATACGCTTTATTGTGCTGTGTCACAGAAATGCTAATGTTTCTGATTTCTAAATGCAGAGTATAATTGTGAACCACAACACATGGGAATGCTTACGATTCAGTTTAACCAAGCACTGAGTTCAGAAACTTAGTAAGTCACCTAAACTAACAAATACTTCTCATTAGTACCAGTAGCACTTTGCTTGTTTGTTTGTGTGTAATTACTTTGAAAGGTTTCTCTTGGAAGTGTAAATAGCTAAAAGAAATCAAGTATAATAAACTCTGATGGATACTTCTAACTGCAGATTCCTAGTATTGTGAATCTCCCCAGAAGAATCTCCCCAGGAGGTGGTAGCATCAGCCTCCGCTGTGCATACCTTCTGTCCTCAGACATGACAAATCAGCCATTCAGAAGCGCCACCTCTGCATGTTGAGGTCAATTCCCTGTTTTTCTGCACCCTTTGACACAGGCCCAGACCTCTCCTCCTACAGATTTTGGTATTTTACTGAAACTATTTTGCTCTTATACATCTAAATAAATTGCTTTGGTAGTGTGCAGGGACACTGCCCTCAAATACAACAAGAGTCAAACCACGTCTCATTTTTCTTTTTTTGTGAACAGATTTTATTGAGTTATAAAGAAACAAGCACACAGCGGCAGACATAAATCACATATGATATACTGTCATCATGGTTGCAAGCATCAACCCAATTGGAGTCCGGTAATGTGAAGCTGTGTAGATAACTCCCCTCCCGCCTTCATGCATCGGAGGTAATGAATCAGGTGAAAGTGCACGGGACAGAGAAGTGAAGAGTATGGTGGACTTCTTCTCCAGTACATTACAGTAATACATTATCTGCTGTGTAGCCGACCCTGAGCATTTCTCGTTACAAGTCTCTCAAAGTAACATATTATCAAGGGGTGTCTGGTGCAGAATCAGTTAGGGGGGTCAACTGGATGCTTAAGCTCCTCCGCTAGGTTCTCCCACGCCCTGGCCACCTCTAGAGATCCCTGGCCTCAACAAGCTTCATGGAGCAGGACCGTTCCCTCATAATCAGCCCACTTCACCAGTCCTCGTCTCCATGCTGCCACCACAGGACCCCTTGTTGATATCCAATGTCTAGTGATTTCTCCCTTAGTGAGAAAGAAGGCCAAGTCCTGAAACTTAATGGTCACTTTCGTTTAAGATGTGTGGGGGAATTTACTCATTAGGCAATAGCAAGGGACCCCTCTATCGATCACATCCGCCACCGTCTTGGCAATAGCCATCCAATAGGAGCCCAAGTGCGGGCAGGACCATAACATGTGGAAAAAATCTGCTCCCACCTTCCCACATTCGGGCATTTTGCTGTTGTCATATGGAAAAATCCATTAAGTCATGTAGGGGTATGTCATGCTCTGTTCAATATGTACAAATTATGGAGCTTAAATCTGGTGTTCCTATTAATTTTATGCACGCACTCAAAAATATATGTCCAGTCTTTCTCAACTATGGGATCTCCCAAATCCTCTTCCAAGCGAGAGGGTAGTGTGTCTTAGGACGAACCATGGACGCAGTACTGTATTAAAGGCTCCCTGAAGTATCCCTAGGCATGAGAAAGTGGGAAGCCAAATTCTGCATCGCTGAACACAAGAAGTGGAGTTGGTTCTGATGCATTTGTCTGGTCTAGTTCAGGTCAACATCACCTCATTAGGTTAGGTGAAGTAGAAGGACAATTAAAAAAAAAGTAAATGTGGTTCTTATATGTACCCAAGCTTCCCAATATAAGAAGAGCTTTTATAGTTGGCATCCAAAAACCTGACTATGGCTTTGCCTTCCTCTTTAGACCTGGAGGAGATGCACTGTGAGTTCCCCTAGCAATTGTTGACTCTGCACTAAGTTGAGGCATTCATTAAGGTCATGCTGCAAATATTCAAACTTATGCAGGCTCCCTTTGGTGTGCCTTCAGGGCACAATAACTCAATGGGTTCATCTAGATGAACTCACTTCTGCTGTTGGGCCTATTCCTGGCACCGACTGAACCCAATCAAAATCAGCACACTCCAACTCTTGTGCCGGGCCATGAGTCCACTGGTCGTCAGCAAACCTCACCAGTTATGCATCCATCAACCAGGCCAGCAGCTTTGATGAGGCTGGCTCTAGATCTGGTTTCAGCTTTGCCATGGATTTGGACCCATCTCCAGCTAGAGTTCACCCTGTATCATGCTATAGATTCTGGTTTAGGGACCCGGACCAAAGAAAGTGCATTTTTCGCAGTTATGGATAAGTAGGGTGGCAAAAGTCATAGAACTGCACCTTCCAGCTCAGTAGTCTAAGGCTAACCTTACAGAGATTTTGTAATTTGGACTTTGTACTCCAGAAACTCTGTTTTGATTTAAGCATTCTCTGATTGGCTCAATTATGTCAGCTTGGAAACCATTTTCAGTGCAGACAGTGATTCACTCCATTGCTAGGTGCCTTAGATCTGCACTTGTTGACCCTAAGCTCCTAATACAACCTCCCCCTCCAAAGAGACTTGTGATGCAGACCAGCAAGTGCAAAGTGAACCCTAACTCCTTTCTGGCAGCTCCTCCAGACAGGGAGTCCCAGAGAATTGACACAGTGGGCACAAATGTTTTCTCTTTGGGCAGTCTGACACTACTCTCTTTGAGCACTGTATGCCTGTTGGGTAACAACATTCACACCCTGTGGGACATGGTGTTTGATATTCTTCCTGTGGTGCCTGAAGACCTATGTAATATGTTTGCATGAACAGTACAAGCTGGACAAGACGCAGCTAAGAAGATTTTAAGTTCTGGCTTGGAAACCATATACTCAGTTGCTCATGCAGTCGGCACTCGTATCATTATCAAACAACATGCCTGTATGTGCTCTATTGTATTTTCCAGAGATGTGCAGACAAAATTGATGAAGCTACCCTTAGTTGAGGCCAGAAGTTTATGGAAGAGGCTGATGCAGCACTGAAGCACTTCAAAAACAGCGGAGCTAAGGATCTCCTCTGGGATTGTTATATCCTCGACCCAACACTTCCATCAGCATTAGAGGAGGTTCTGGGCTTTTCTTGGGGCATTGCTTTCCACCAGCTGCAGAAATAATTGTTTTGTGGCGTACACGTCACGTTCAATGATAGCAGCACCATCGGCTCTGTTTTTCAACAGGCAACATTTCAAAACCCTTTTAGTTGCCCTTCAAGGGCAGAAATTGAGTCTGTTATGACATGGCTTACCCTACTAGCACACAGTTACATTGGATCTATGGCTTGTTATGTCCTTCCCTTTTTATACTCTTCCTCATATTCTCCCAAATGCCAGTGGACCACACCAGCATCCACTCCAAACAAGTTCCTCGCCAAAGGCGTTATCAAGTTTGTTCTCAAGTATGGGATTTTACTTGTGTAACCTCCTGGTCTCTAAGAAAGATGTGGAGTTAAGAGTCTAGACTGATTTTAGAGCTCTGAGTTCTAAGCTTGTTCCTCAAGTAGGAAAATTCAAGATGTCCCTAGCCACATGTTCAGTTGGCTTGGACTATGAGAACTGTATGGTGCCCCTCGACCTGCATGAAATGTTCTTATATTTACCAGTCCTGCAGTCCCACAGGATTGGTCTCTGCTTTTTGGTGGGCTCAGACTACTTCCAGTTCACTCTGCCCACTTCTACCCTTACATTGGCCCCTCAGATCTTTATGAACGTCATGTTTGTGGTCATGGCCCATCTCTGCAGGGTTGATACAAGTATACCCATGCCTCAATGAGTGTCTGTTGAAGGTGGAACTACCTCATCTACTCATGGACCACCTGCAGAAAACAATTTGGGTGTTGCCCACTCTGGGATTTTCTATCAACATGCCCAAGTCTCATCTTTTTTTTTTTTTAACTTTATTTTTCAATTTTCAGCTTAAAGTACAACTTATACCCCCCCTCCCCCCCTCCCCCCCATGGTATCTTTAAAAACATTTGTACACAGATCGATGGACTCATTATGGCACATTTACGGAGTTTGACAACTTCTGAAAGTACACAAGACAATGCAGTTAAGCGGTGGAAGCCCAAGTCTCATCTTTAACCTTCACAAAGACTGACCCCGTTTAGAGTCCATCAGGATGAGTGGTCACCTTCGGGGCCTTTTTGCATTGAATCTGTAAAATTCAAGTTATGATCCTGATATTTCAAGTAACTTGCATCCTGGTGGTATCCCAAGCTTAGAGGTATGTGTGAAGCCTTCAATGGAGCCTGCAACTGCAGAGTCCCCCACATTGGGGAAATCGTGTACAAGATCGGTGTCTCATGTCTGGCAACTTCCTTTAGAAATAGATTTCAGATGCCAAACTAATGTGCAGCAGGCCATTCTCCTTGCCTGATTTGGAGGTAACAGTAGTAATAGATGCATCATCTCTTGGTTGGGGAGGGTACATGGAATCTGTGGAGATCAGAGGACTCTGGTATCCAGTGGAGCAACAACCCCATATAAATCTACTGAAGTTGTGTGCAATCTGACAAGCTCACAAGGCCTTTCCGGCTTTCCTCTACAGCACATTGATGCAGGTACTGATGGAAACACAACTGCCATGTGGTCCTGCAACAAGCAGGGAGGCATGGGAACCTGGGTCCCCTGTTAAAAGGTGTTGTGATTGTGATGCTGACTGACTTCACGGGATCTGCGTGTTGGTCAACCATCTAGTGGGATTCTTCAACATCAGAGCAGACGAGCTCAGCAGGATCATCTTGCTGCCCATGAGGCACAAATGCACGTGGAGGTGGTGCAGGACATCTTGGCACATTGGGGAGCACTCATTATATGCCCTTCTTCCACCTCTAAAAACACTTGGGGGATTATTTACAAGCCCCTTGCGCCGCTGATGTGTCACTTTTTGGTGGCACATTTTCCTGGCCCATATTTAACAGGAAAAGCCACCCTGCGTGGCTTATCCAGTCCTTGTAAATGTGGCCCTTTTACATGCAGCACTTTGTGTGAAAGGGGCTCTCCATGGGTGTTACTGTGGGTGTTCCCATGCAACACCCAAGGAACCTGAGATATTTCCATATTTTAGAGAAATCGTAAACCTGGAAATGCATCTGAATGCTATGCCTCCCCAAGGAAGACATAAGGAGGCACAACAAGGAGAAATATATTAATTTCTCTTCATTTGTTTCCTCTTTCTATGTGAGCTGCATTCTGCCGCACACATAGAACGAGGAAATCGCCTCTGGTCATTGTTTATGTACAGGAAGGTGTCTCTTCCTGCACATAAACAATCATGCCCATGACGCAGACATCCTTGCACCATGGTGCCCAGATGACTGCGTCGACGCAAGACAGCTAATTGTGCGCCAGCACAAGGGAAAGCACAGGGAGGTCACATATTATTGTAAATATGTCCATCCCTGTGCTTTGAAAGTGCTGCAGCGTGGCACAGCCAAAGGGCTTGCGGTGCCGAGCTGCGGCACTTTCTTATAAATGAGGCCCTTAGTACATAGTGGTTTGTGCTCTAGACTTTCCATCTTGAAGGTCTCCAAGATACTTCAGTCAGACTTGATGAAAAGGTAAGCGGAATGGAGCACAGCTCATTCTGATTGGGCTGAAGGGTCTGTTATTCTGAACTACAGATTCTATACATATGCCCTCCTCTTTGACTTCTCCTACAGAAGAATCTGGTGTCTCAACTGCATGGTAATGGTGTTGCACCTGAACCACCACAGTCCATATCTCAGTGCTTAGTGCATGAGCAGGGCCGGACTGGGAACCAAAACCGGCCCTGGCAAAGTGCTCGGCCAGCCCCCCCACCCCCCGGGGGGGAGGGGGCGAGCGCTTTGCCAGGGCCGCTTTTCAGCCGATTTTGTTGCAGGGCCGTTTTTTGCAGCTATGCTGCGGAAACGGCTCTGCAACAAAAACGGCCCCCAGGGCCCCAAACCGGCCCCCACCCTTGCGGCCGACCGGGGGATTGCCCGGTGCCCACAACGGCCAGTCCGGGCCTGTGCATGAGTGGAACTAACTGAGAGATTTTGACATTCCATCAAAAGTGGTGGAAGTCATTCTGAATGCCTGCCTCCTTCCCAACAAGTCTATACATTCAGGCAATTGTGCTAAGTTATCATCTCTTCTGAGGTGAAGCCAGTTGACGCTCTACAGTCTGTTCTGTTGTTTGTATTGTCCTTGACCCAGTAGGGCTTTCCTCTAGGCATGGTTAAGGTCACTTATCTGCCCTTTCTGCCTTAATTTGCTTGATCAGCCCTCATTATTCAAATAACCTACTGTAACGCCTTACTAAAACAGCTTTTCACAAATATATCCTCATACTCCCTGTAATATGCACTAGTGAAACATAAATGTGGTTCTAACCTTTTTGTTGAGTGCTTCCTTCGAGCCACTCCTCAGCTGCACTCTGGGACTCTTGACCCGGGGTACTGTGTTCCTGATTGCCATTACTTCTGCGCACCACCTTTAGCAAGCTGCAGCCCTTGTAAGTTCAGTCTTCATATATTTCATTTTCCTTGACAAGCTAGTCATGTTCTTCCTTTCTCCCAAAAGTGATGTTATCTATCCACGCGGCACATCTGTCATGCTCTGGAATCTTTACTCCACCCCATCTATCTAAAGGGGACAAGAGACTACGCAGCTTAGACCCATGGCATGCCCTTAGTTTACACATTGATAGAACTAAGGAGCACAGTGTTGAGGAACAACTGTTTGTTGGATTTGCAGGTCTGAAAGACCGCCCAGATGAATTGTCCTTGGCATCAAACTGTGCAATTCCTTAGTCAAAAAGGATCCTTCATAGGGCCTCTGAGCTCATTCCATGAGGGCAAAAGCCCTCAACACTTCTCCAGCCGAGAATGTTCCTATCTTTAACATTTGCTATTCTGTCACATGCATATTTGTCCATGCTCTGTCCATGAACTTCTACACTGATTTTCAAGTCTTCAAGGAGGGCCATTTTGCCTGCTTATTCCTGCAGGACTATCTACTGTAAGTCTTGTCCCAGGCCCCCTCCTTCTTGGAGGGATCATTACTTTGGTACTGTTTCACAAGTTGAGGAATCTGCAGTTAGAAATACCCATCAAAAGAATAGGTTATTTAGCTTTACTAATGCTCTTTCTGGTGGATATGACCTGTAGATTCATCTCCACCTGCCTGATTCCCCGTTATGTGAATTAGATTTTGGGAATAATAAGGTCCTTACCTCAGCTCCCTTGGGTTATATCTACCAGCCATTTTTTGAGATCCCCACCTGCCTGGCTGATATTGCTGTGCCTACAGCGCCAGCGTCAGTGTGGCAGTTGCAATGAAGGCAAAACAGCATTCAGAGCAGTGGCCCTGAGAAGTAAAGTGCTACCTGCCTGGCACCATAGTCATTCACTGATGTCTCTGCCCAGGACTCCCATGCAGGGCATTGAGGTCCTAGGCAGTAAAATCCAGTAATCGTCACCCCACCGTAAATAGAATGGGACAAACATCACTGAGACCTCACTCTCTGGGGCTGATGGACAACCAGGTCAAGTGCTTCCTTAGACCGTTTCATTGTGACTCAGGCTGAGGAACTATGAGGCTGGTGAGTTTTCGACAGCTGGGATCTTTGAATGACCACCACAAGTTCCTTTGTAGAAGACATTGGCCTATAAACATGATACAACCACCTTGGCCTGACTCCCAATGTTTTAACAAAGTACAAGTCAGATTTATGGCTTAAAACGTTACGAATAACAAACACTAAATATTGAGTGCATACAAGACATACATACATGTGTGCATTTACAACATTTTCTTTTAGCATCTAGCTTTCACACTATAGGAAGTGTAGTAAACACACCTGTCGGTCCAGTGCTTCCAGAATTTATGTGGGAGAGTGTACACAAATTAACAATATATGAAAAAAATCCCTCAAATTATCCAAAGTTACAGCAGCAAATATGCACATTTGCACACTTTATTCTTGGCACAATCTTTAGTTGCATTGTGTATGTACCTAGGGTTAATAATTGGCGTTCAACATGAGAGTATTCGAATGCCAATGTTGTGATATGTGATATGCTTATTTTCTGCATAACTCACACAAGAATGGACTTGAATATCTACAATAAAACAATGTGCATAAGGATAACATACACATTATCTAGTTTACATCTTAATCTATAACTTTGTGCATTCACCAACTAAGTTGTTTTCTCTTAGAAAAAGTCTTTCAAGCAGGAGTTGGTCCCAGGAGAAATCTGAAAAAGGAGGCAATACCCCTGGACTGGCTTGGAGGTCACTCCAACATCAGTTCTTCTGAGAGTGCAGGATGTCTTTGGAGCGGGTTCATTGAAGATCAACAACTCCAGGCTGACTGTGCCAAGTGCTTGTAGAGACAGTTTCCCACGTTGAAATATGCTGGTAAGTTTTGCTAAGGATCACTTCCAATTGCAAGCCACAGCCAATACTTGATCTTTTTTCAGGTGTTCTTTCTTGTTGGATCACAGACAAACATCATTTCCTGTACCTTGAAGTGGTTCAAGCGCTTGTCTTGCTGAGGTTAGACTACGGCAGTGGTAACCTCTGTGGCCTTCCCAAATACGGTCTGGCTCCACTAAGGGCTGCACTTAACTCAGCTGCTAGACTGGTTACTGATACCAAGCGAAAAGATCATATATCCCCAGTCCTAAAATCCCTCAATTGGTTGCCCTTCGAAGCACAAATTCAATTAAAGATTTCTGTTCTCACACACAAAGCCCTTCACCTAAATACTCCTACGTACCTTGCAAAAAAACTTAAATTATCCTGTGGCATAAGAGCTTCAAGATGTGCCTCTTCCCTCCTCCTGAAACCATGCATCCTTAAGAAAAAGAGAAGTTGCCGCTAGGCTCTCTCCGTAGCTGCCCCTAAGATTTGGAACTCTCTCCCACCGGAAGTTCGCAGAATCTCCTCATTGACGGCATTCAAAGTGGAAGCCAAATGAACACATTCATACCCTAATAGGGTTTGTCTCACAAGCCCGTTGACATTGCACCTGCTGACTTTGTTCTTACTTTTGATACAGCTCCCCCTTGAACACTGTGTTTCACCCTTGTTATCCGCCCACACTTATTTTACTGTATTACCCTCCTAGTTGCAATGTATTTTTCTTTCTCTCCCTTACTCTTATGGATATTGCTTTTGTCCTTCCTCCCATCATATTGTAAAGCGCTCTGTTATCGCTCGGGATCTTGTTTGCACTATAAAAAACGTTATAAATAAATGGCAATGCACCAAACTGGAGTTGTCCCCACTTCCTAAGATGATAAATTTTTTAACACACATACATAAAATCTTTTAATAACAGGCAACATCTTAAATTGGGGCAAAAGTAACATACTCCCACCTAGATGGACTAAATGCACATGACAGCAGACACTCCTCCTAGTCACTGGCCCTTGGTAGCCTCCACAGACTTATTGGACACAGGAATTGTCATACAGTGGCAAACCTCTTAAAATGTCCCTGTCAAGCAGCTATGGAGTCGAGTCAAACTTGCTGTGAAGTTTTCCTCAGTTCTGGCAAGTGCATTTGGCAGAGTTCTTCCTGCAAGGTGGGGCACCACACACGAGAAAAGCTTTGTAGCTATTTTCCGTCAGCTGTTTATTTATGTGGAATCCTGGAATCCTGATTGGTGAAGGCTTGTAGCCTCCTAAGTAGCCATTCAGTAATCCTCGAACTGAACCCTAGCCCTACCATTGCCCTTGGGTAACGTTTATATTTGGCACTCACACCACCACGCAGTCCTCAAATAATGCTTGTACCTAGACTTGTATACATTTATTTCACTAAATATCGACACACACCCTCAAACACGCAGACCATGAATGTATAACGTGCAGGTGCGTTGAATTTTCTTCATTGTCTCTTTAATATATAAAACATATAATTCTATCATCTCATATTGAAACCCTCAGTGCCCTGGCCCTGCATCAAATAATGAATGACCTTACACACCAGCCATCCATTCACTTGCACTCATGTTCATTGGTACAACAAATGCAGGCCTAACACTACAATCATGGGGGGACCATTCCTTGAGCTTTCTCCATCTCCAGCTTAGCAGTTTGAATTACTCAGGGCATAATGAACTAGAGACAGACTCCGAATAAGAAGACAGCCACAGCAGACTTCCGAACATCCTAGTGCAGAAACAAACCAAAATCAAATCAAAAAGCCACTCTTGAGGATTATTTTAGAACCTTCTTCCAAAGCACAGAATGAACCTTCTTTTCTGAAGAGAGACATATTGAAGCCTGAAAATAATCCCAGAAATAAATGGTTAATACCAACCTCAAAAGAACAAGTGGAAACTAAAAAGACAATGGCAACTCTTGAGCACAGAGGAAAAATATTAGTTGCATAATGTAGAGGCTAGACTACTACAATATTTTCAACAGCCAAAAAAACAGCCGCGCCGCTCAGTCAAATCCTAGGATCGTGGGTGTTGGTTGCCACGATACACAAAGAACAGAAAAAGCCAGGAGCAGGTTACCTCGTCACCGCGTGCTGGGGTATTGAATATCCCTGATACAGTCACTTGGTCAGGCGGAGTGAATCTCGCTGACGGCTTTCAAAGCACTGTCAAGCGCAGCTGCCTCACTAGAAGGGCCCAATCACAGAGCTTCCTTCAAGTGCTCCCCATTACGTCCTTTCCTGATGAAGACCCCAACAAGAGGACAAACCAGCCCGTAACTTCATTGGGGTCAAAATGTAGACTTCTACCGAACATCAAACACGTGGGACTTAAATAAATGAACCCGATATGTCCTAGGTGTTATGTTAACAAGGAGAATATGTGGATCTTTTTGTAGACCGTAAAGGTTTTATTGCAAATATCTGCTATTGTGCACGACACGATACCTTTACCCTTTCCCTCACTCATTCAATCACCCCCATTCCGCTACCCAATTCTATTTCACTGTGAGCACTGTATATAATAACACTGAAATATGCCAAATGTTTTGCGTATAAAAGCATTGATTATGTGTATATATTAATGACTAATGTGGAGTAAAAACATGATTTTTCATTTATGCTTTATGTGTCACTCACTAAATATATATGTTTGATGAACTAGATAAGCCATTCTTTTGTGGTGGTTTTTCTGTTTTTAAAATATTTGTTCAATAATCAAACTAACTCGACCACTCTCTATAACGTAATGCTTTGATAACCAAGGTCGGGTAGTTTTATTTGGGTCATCCCTGTTAAAACTCAAGACCCTACATGGAGGCCCATCAGCCCCGGACACAGGCCTGTCCCCAGGCAGTCCACTAGACTGTATCCTCAAGCACACTCAGCCTCCTGTAGGATCCACTATAGGGAAAAAACGCGCATCAGGGACCGAGACCCCCAGATCCCACATATATAAATACAATCCTCTCCACCATCCAGGCCTCTCTGGCAGCGGTGGAAGCCAAGATCCCTGTGGTGGGAATGTACATCTTCATCCTTTGACAAGACCTCTGTAATATAGCCGGTAGGGTGACAGCGGTGAAGGAGAGGATCTTGTCCATGGAAGACAAGATAATCACTTTCAAAACTAACATGACAATGGTGCTGTCATCCACACACCCCATCGAGCAGCAGGTGGAGGACCCCTAAAAGAGGGCTAGGTGTAACAATCTTTGCTTTTTCAGCTTCCTGGAGGGGGTCGAATCCTCATCCCCAACACTGTTTCTTGAAAATTGGCTGAAGTCATGGATATCGAATGACAAATTTTTCCAATACTTCGTCTTTGAGTGCGTGCACCTCTCCCTAGTGCCAAAAATCCCAGCCCCGGGTCCTGGCCCCGGCTCCTGATCGCCCATCTGCTCTACTACTGGGATAGAGATGTCATCCTGCGTGAGGCCCAGCTCGCTGGCCCATAGACATTCCAATTTTTTCACATTATGATCTTTCCGGATTTCACCCAAGCAACCCAGAAACAAAGGCGATCCTTCGATGAAGTGAAACAAAAGCTCTGTGCACTTAAGATCCAATATAATGCTGCTCTACCCGTCCAAACTCAAAGTGATTGTTCAGGACTTCAAGTACCTCTATGACACCGAAGGCCACCTGGGAATTCTTGATGGGACAAAAAAGACCTGAAACTAATGTCTCACCAGGGGTGGGATAGCCGTGACCTGGTTCAAACCAACCATGACTGCTCCAAGTGACCTGTCACACTCGGATGAATATGACCCAAACAAAGAACTCCTCCGAGTCCTTCCGGTCGGACTCCACCCCGAGATCCCAGGAAAGCCCTTCCCCGTGACCAGCAGTCCCTCCAACTGCTGACACTGCCTATCGTTCACTGTTGCACACACAGACCAACGGCAGGCCCACTTTTGACTTTATGGGCCCGGGATGGCTTTGAAGCATGCAGCTGGGGACAGTAGGAGGCCTCCTGGGATTGGAAGACCCAACCCTGAAAAAAACTCCAGACAGGGGTCGAACGCTCACAGAATCCAGAACACAGGAGGATGTCCCTTTCTAGGCCTATAAAGTTGAGTTACATGTTTAAGTGAAACAGGGAGTTTGAAGCAACAGATGCTTCACCTGGGAAAGTTTGAAGGGTGTTGGGGGAAGGGGATTTGTTTTGTTTTGTTTATACTGTTGATTGTTGACCAGCACACTGACCACACTCAAAGTGCAACTGCTACCATTTACTCATACCAGGCAGCATTCCACATGAGCAGACCACCCCGGAGAGTCGGCTCTCCATACATGGGAACCACCCCAAGTGAGACCCTGCCACATGTCCATGCGTGCAAATCCAGATGACACAAGCAATGGTGTTGTTGTGGAACATTAATGGCCTCCTCAATCACATCAAATACATGCTAATCCTCAAACATGCTAGACACCTTCAACCCCTGGTCCTCATTGTTTCAAGAGACCCACTTACTGGCTTCCCGCTGTTCGTTCTTGCACAAACTTGGATATGACAGGGTACACCACGCGGGCTTCTTGCGGGAGTCCTGAGGCGAAGCAATACTCTTATACAAAAGTTTCCATGTTGGTCACATCCATACTCGAGGACCCTCTCTAAAGATTCGTAGGAATAGTGGTATCCAAGGAAGGATAGCACAACAATTTCCTTAGTGTAAATACCACTCCAATTGCAGACAGCCACACTAAATGCCCTGACTGACGTTATCTCAAACCTTTCCCACAGGATGATCGGCATGGGAGGTGACTTTAATGCCATTCCTGACCCTAATAGAAATATCACAGGCCCTCCTCCAACTGATCTCCAGCTGAGGCCCCAGAGACTAGGAAACTGGATTACTTACTTACTTTGATAACTTTATTTCGGTCATAGACCATAAAAGTGCAATACAATATATACAAGCACAATGTTAAAATATAAATACATCGAGTTAAAAGGTTATTAAACAGTAGATATCAAAGTAATAGTTGTGAATGGAAGCGGCCGTCCCTTAGTCCTTGTGGATTATCACGGATCTTCTCCTCCACATACCGAGAAGAAACCTGGAAACAGCGAAGACAATGGGGGGGGGGGTAGTATCATAAGTTAAGACTCTAAGGGCGAGAGCACAGTGCCTAAAGCCCAAGTTCTTGCAAAGTGGGGTAATCCAGCACTTCCGAATTTCGCCATATGCTGGGCAGAAGAAGAGGATGTGTATAATGTCTTCCCTGTCATGATTGCAAGCAGGGCAATTAGGTTTCGTCACTTTAGCCCATCTTGATGTGAATTCTCCAATTGGTAGGGAGCCATGTCTCAGTTGAATATAAAGCTTTCTTGCCAGTGGAGGTTGCACCAAGTCCAAAAACGCCTCCATCCTGAATTCATCTTTAGTTGTTAGAAACTCATTGGATAGTCTGCCCAGGGAATTAGAGGAATGTAGCATTTTGAGGTTATATACTTTAACAGCTGCCACCAGGACAGACCTTTGGGTCCTCAAACAGCTATCCTCCGGTGTGTCCCAAAGTTGGGGAAGGCCGATTTGATAGAAAAGGGACTTAACATGTGCTAGCCATGGTATGTTCTTGATCTTTAACTGCCCCCAAATGATTTTAAATTCTGCTCTGAACGGTTCTAGCTCCGGGACAGACCAGAGCCTTCTCCAATAGAGCAGAGGTCGGGCTGCCGCCAGCTCAGTAATAGGTTCCAGACCCAAGTCCAGACGTAGTGGGAGCAAAGGTGTACTTTGCGGAAGATCAAACAGATGCCGCATGAAAGAATGTTCTGCTTTCATCAGGTTGCATGTGTTAGTGTGTCCCCAGAGTTCGGCTGCATATAAGGCTGCAGACCTGACCTGTATGTTATATATCTCTAGGGCAGGGGTAACCGGTTTATAAATTGAGGCACTGCAAAATCTGCCTATGCCGCCCACTATCTGTGCTAATCTCAGGGAGGATTTAGAGACTTGCTGGTCCCATTTAAATTGTTCTGTCAGAGTCACTCCCAAGTATATGAAGGTCTTAACTCTCTCAAGAGGGGTTCCGTTTAATGTGGGGTTGGGGCGGGTGTGCCTCGGAGGGTTGAAGATCATAAACTTGGTTTTCTCCAAGTTGATCTCCAAGCCTCGTGTGGCGCAAAAAGAAACAAACCCATCCAAAACCCGCTGGATGCCCGATGATGTCCGCGACAACAACAAGGTGTCGTCCGCGAACATCAGAGCGGGCACCCTACCAGTGGCCAGGCGTGGTGCATCATTGTCCTTGACACAATTAAGTCTGTCTATCAGGCCGTTGACATATAAGCTGAAGAGGGTAGGGGCTAGTACGCAGCCCTGACGTACTCCTCGTGTGACAGGGAATCGATCAGATAATTCCCCATTCTTCCCACACCTCACCTGGGCATAATTCCCAGTGTGGAGCCGAATTATGGAGCGCAGTAAGTAGGGAGGGAGACCAAGATCCTCCAAGACCGTCCAGAGCCTCTCCCTCGGGACCAGATCGAATGCGGCCCGCAGGTCCACAAAGACAAGGTAGAGGCTGCCACCCTCTACTCTTGCAGTTTTCCAATATAGGACCTGGAGTCGAAAGATCTGGTCCAGGGTCGAGACCCCTGATCTAAAACCGGCTTGGAGGGTGGTCAAGATTTTGTTTTCCTCCATCCAGCCCAATAGCCTCTCCAGCAGAATTCGGCCCATCAACTTCTGTGTGGTATCGAGTAGACTAATTGGTCTATAGTTTGATGGAGCAAGTGGACAGCCCTTTTTAAAGATTGGAACAATCTCTGCCCCCAGCCATGTTTCAGGGACTGGGGATCCCCGTATAACAGCATTAAACAGAACCAACAGACATGGGGCCCAGATCTTTGGCTGGGATCTAAAAAGATCTCCAGGGAGCTTATCCAAGCCCGGGGCCTTATTCGGAAGCAATTTTTCAATTGCCAGTTCGACTTCCCTGAGTGTGATGTTGATTGGGCAGTAAGCGGGGGCTCCAGTAAGGGCACCTATTTTTACAGTTGCAGGACAAAGTCCTGTCCAGGGCCCAAGGCCACCGACAGTCTACACTCATGCGGGGGGTCTGGGGCCATTGGGAGCTCGGGAGCTCGGTTAGAGCCATGCGTTCTCTGAGGGGAAGACCTTGAGCCCGGGGCCCCCTGCAGTCGACACTCATGCAGGGGGTCCCGTAGTGTGCTGATGCGGGTGTTCGAGGTCCCCGGTCCCAAGGCCCCCGGCAGTCGGCTCTCGTGCGGGGGGTCTGGGGCAACCGAGGTCTCGGAGGCCCGATCAGAGCTAAGGTTCTGGCAAGAGCGGGACCCAGTGACCGGGCCCCCAGCAATCGACACTCATGCAAGGGGTCCCGAGTCATACGGGTGCAAAGGACCAAACTCTCGGTCCCCGGGGCACCCGGCAGTCGGCTCTCATGCCCGGGGTCCCGCGGCACAGCATCCCGTGTAGTCCGAGCCAGTTCTGAAAACTCTCCCTGGGGCAACCACCCACTAACCTCCCTCTCAGGGCTTGTGTAAAGTGACTTAAAGTGAGCCTCCCACACTATAGGGGCAATGTTCGAAACCCCAGTGTCTCTCTCACCTATCGCTGAAGAGGTGACAATTAGCCAAAAGGTCTTAGCATCTTTTAAAAGCAGTGCCTGTCTCAGCTCCTCCCACCTAGATTCCTCCCACTCACTCTTTGCTCTAATAAGTGCCTTCTTATACAGCAGTCTAGTTGTTCTAATTTTAGGGACCTCCTTGGATTTAATAGCCATAAGAAGATCTTTCTTAAGATTTTTGCATATGTGGTTGTGCCAGGGATGTATTTTGTTCCGGTGTGGCTTGGACCCGCAAACCGGATAAAATACCGCCCCTAGACTCTCAACTAACTTTGTGTGGATTTCTATAGTCTGCCCATGGGAGGTAGAGTTTCCCATGTCACTTATTAATGGGACAGCTAACTGATAAATGTGTGCAAGACGGGTAGGAGAGTCTAGACACGAAGGCCATTTTACTCTTCTCCTATTATTAGATAAAATATAAGGTGGGGGTGCCAAGATGGAGTTAGAGGCAGGATTAGTCAACCCAAATGCACCGGGTTTAAGCGATAATACCAGGGCATTGTGGTCGCTATCATGCCTTGGGACAACTTCAAAATCTTTAAACTTGCCCCAGTCTTTAGCCTCCATCATAAGGTAATCGATATTAGAAGTTCGATTAATCCTGTTATATGTAGGCAGGGCAGTATTTTTATTATTGCCCCTTCCATTGCATGCCCGCAGAGACATTGCAAGGGTCAAGGCGTTAATTTGTAAAACTAGCGGGGTCCAGGCTTTTACTGGGGTTATTTTTGAGGCGGGAATTTGCCAAAGCAAGTCCACCTCATCCTCCTCACACGACTCAGATCCACTCAGTGGCTCGTACTGACAATTCAGATCACCACCTAGGATGATCGAGGTTGCAGGGTCAAGTGATTGAAGGAAGTGGTCGAGCGCTTGAATGGTGCTCGATTCTTTTCCATTAATTATTGGCCTAGAATAGATGTTAATAATAGCTAGTGTGGATCTGCTAACAGATGTTAGCAAAACACACAGAATATCAGGCGAGTTTGTGGCCACCTGTGCGCCCTGCATGCCTATATGTAGACCTACCCATATAGCAAGGCCTCCCGAAGGACGGCCTTTCCCGCGTGTGACTGCAGGAATGGCATAGGTTGCAAAACCAGGGTTTTCAATCTTCTCAAGGGACCAGGTTTCTTGCATTAGGCAGATATCAAAAGTGGACATGAAGGAGGTCCAGTCAGGCATAGGTAGCTTACTTTTTAGACCTGCGACATTCCACGAGAGTATTTTTATACTGCACTCCCCATCCCTTACTTTATCCTTTACACCCCCTCGCTCATTTGGTGGTACCTGATTATGTCTCTGATCAATCTTTGTCTCCTCCCCCATTAAAGATTGTGGGGAGAGAGTCACAGAGCCATCAGAGGATAGTGGCTTTTCTTGAGTTACAACGTCTACCACTGGGCTGCCTTCTTTGTGTTCTCTTGGGGGTGAGCAAGACCGCGTGAGTCAATCCACCTCCTCGAGGACGCTAAACCTATTCCAGTGGGGTTGTATTGGAAAGAGCTGGGCTTGCGATGGGAAACCCTCCCCTAAAGGCTGCCAGGGATGAGTCCCGTTTAGATGGAAGACAGGAATCCTAAAGTTCTGTGGTCTCCTATTTTGGGGCTGTTTATAGCTCGGAGTAGGGTAAAAATAGGACAAATGCATAGGAAATATTTGCGACTCTCTTTGGAAGGGGATCTGCAAATGTGGTCAACAGCAGAAGGGTCCCTAAAATTGATTGTTATAACATCCCCTGCCACTGTTTTGGGGCCCCTCCTAATCCATCCTACTCTTCTCACTGCCAATATGTGGCCTGACATATTAGGGGGTAGGGGTCTGTTCAAGCTTAGCCACTGTATGCACTTATTATGTAGTTCAACCTCTGGCTCTCTCTTCCCCTTACTAAGGGGTGGAACTCCCACTAGGGCCACTACAAATGGTTGGGCTTCTGGAGGCAGATCTATTGTTGGCAGAGGTTTAGATGTTACTTTGGATGTGAGAGTTCTTGGTGTTGCTTTTTTTTTGTGCTGTGTTTTTACCCTCCTTGGGATGTTGGCTGGGTCTAGCAAACTGACCCACAGCGGGAGAAGTTTTAGGACCTGATGACTTGGGCACGGGTATAGGTACAGGGTTTGTGTTTTTAACAGCAGTGGTTGCCGGACCTGGCTTTCTATTTGAGTCTGCCGGGGTAGTAGATTTAGCTGTGTCTGGGCACGGTATCTTTACAGAGACACTATCTTGAACAGTGGATAGCGGGTTGGCTTTGGGGATGTGTGGTTTAGTTGTACCCATAGACTTGTTATTTAACATTGATGCTATCCTATCTAGTTTGGAGACCAGGGGTTTAATATGGGATGCAATTATTTGCTCCAAACTATTCTGAAGAACCGTCACCATATTGGTAACCCAGCAAGGTATCCCTGTAGGTGCGTTCCGAGGGTGGTCAAATGGGATTACCAAATTGTGGTTGGACTGTTTCTTCGTGGTTACAGTCTTAGTGGGATTATCCTTTTTTATCTTAGAAGCCACTCTGCCGGTTTTTGATTTAGCCACAGAAGGGGAAGAGGGCAGGATACAGGATTGATCAACTTTGTTGGTGAGAGACTCCACTAGAGCTAGAGATGAGTCATCCACTATTGGAGGTTCAGTCGGGACCTGTGCACAGGGGAGCTCGGCGAAGGTGGAAGTTAGATAAGAATCAAGGATCGTAGAGTACATAGCGATGACTGAGCAATCTAAGCCTTGGTCTGTAGGACCTATTGTGGGCGGGAGGGATAGTCTTCTTTCGATGTCTTCAATTACATTGGCGACCACCCCAATAGTCGGTTTCAACATTTTGTCTATTGCCGTCAGTGTTGGAAGAGGCTGCGGCATTGTGGCTTGAAGTCTTGTGTTGGGGCGTGAGGTGGATGATTTGGCTTTCTTACCCTGAATGCTCATAATTAGCGTGAATTGCCTCGTTGGTGCAGGCTGAAAGTATGGAGGGAAAAGCCAAGGGAGCAATTAGGCCAGCTAGAAGTAGGGTATAGCTCCCACAGTAGAATAGGTCACCTCACTTTACAACTATCAACAAGAGGCACAAATGGAGGGAAGGGCTGATGACAGTACCTTAAGAATGGATGCCAAAATCTTCTCGGGAAAGATGTCTTGGAGACAAGGGGGAAGGGCCGTCCCGTCCACAGTCGACCACGGACGGCCCGCCCTCTGCCCGGGCTCAGCCCGGCGTTGCCCACGCGCGTCCCGCGGCGCGGGAGGAAGGGCTTGCACAAGTACGCTGGGGAATGTAGTGTCTCCTGCCCATCCCCTCTCGGCGGCCGCGAGTGATTTGCGGTGGCGGGGGCAGGCAGGGAAGGCTGGAGTCCTGGAGACACAGCAACGAGATGATGGTAAGCCCCAAAGGTGGTGAAAGTGATCCCCGCTCTGCCGAAGGAAGGGCTTGCACAAGTACGCCTCCCGGCGGAAGCCCCAGCTGGCAGGCGGCGTCCCCGCAAAGCAGGGGACGCTGGGGAATGTAGTGTCTCCTAAGTCTAAAGAGAACTGGGGTTTTTTAGAGTTAGGGAAATACTAGGCGCACAGCACACGGTAGTGTAAGATACTGATGGGTCAGGGTGCAAGAAGGTGAGGGGATAAATGCCCAGCCCCTCTCGGCGGCCGCGAGTGATTTGCGGCGGCGGGGGCAGGCAGGGAAGGCTGGAGTCCTGGAGACACAGCAACGAGATGATGGTAAGCCCCAAAGGTGGTGAAAGTGATCCCCCTGGATTAGCACACATGTCTGTATGATAGCTGGTGGATCTGGCACCCCCAAGGAGAAGAATACACCCACACCTCTGAGGCCCACAAAACACTGTCCTGCATTAACCTCATCTTACTACTCGTAACTGACATGCTACGAATAATTTCTGTCCATATCCACCCAAGAAGCATTTCTATTCATTTCTCCATCACACTGACCTTAGGAGGTGGAAGGGTATCCCTGAGATCCATGTGGTGCCTTAACACATGGTACTTGAGAGATTGGAACCAAGGCACAGTGGAATCACCAGCGGACATTATGGGCTACGAGAAAAGCTGCCTTCAGAGAAATTGCTAAAGGATATATCTGTGGCAGGAGAAAGCCCAATTTCAACAAAGAGAGAGGTAGGGAGAAAGTAGTCATACACTCTTGGTCCCCAGCTATACTAAATTTAAACAAGAAAAGAGTGCAGGAACTCTAATAACAACAGCAGGAGCAGGGAAACAGGGATACAAAGGACCAATTTGGTTTGTATAGAAAGCCCTCACTCACCAACCTGGTTGGTGACATGCTTCATCATAGGGCCCCACTGGGAGAGGCCGAGTGCCTCCCCAGTGTGCTTCAACGCCAGATTTACTGCGGAGCGGGTATTGTAAAATGGTGATAGTGATAGTGATGGTGAAGATTAAAAATGTCTAAGTTGTCTCAAAAAATAATTTAACGTTTGATCAGTTAGCCATATTAAAAGCAAAGTGTTGGAAAAGAGGCCAATTAAATTGTTTAGCTATTTCCAGATATTTATACAAATAGGTCAACATGTTTCTGACATAGGTGGGGTAGATTAACCAGGCATTCGTCAGGACTAAAAAGTGGACTAAACCCCGGCGGTATGAGCACGCTAAGGCTCGCCCTTACCTGGGGACGTGAAAGTGAAAATATGTACAAAAGTGCAAGTGAAGGAAAAATCCTTCTGTGGTACTCTCAATTTGAGAAACCAAAAATTGTGCACCTGCAAAGAAAGCGACATAGACATACATGAAAGAGACAAAGCAAACAGTTAGTTAATGAACTTGGCTCAAGGGTATGTCTATTGTGGCTATAAAGTGTTCTCATTGTAAAAAACTACCAACATGTAGTATAGCGATATAGTTAACACCAAACCAAGACAATTAGGTGGTGTTCCAGCCAGGGGGTGGTTTAAAAGGTGCATGAAAGTCCAGTTAACATGCACAAGGCTGTATTTGCATGCTGGGTGGCCAACAAGCGGGCGTTTGTGGAGGATAGGATCAATGTACAAAAGGCCAGTGACCCTATAATTACATACAGATATTTAAAATGTTCTCACTTAATTGGTGAGAGACTGTCACACCATGGATCTCGGGAGGGGGGTGGTGGCGAAATCAGCACACCCTTTAGGGTAAAACAGACACCAGTCAAAAATTAGGACGGACAGTTTGTACTTAGCTCGTGGTATTGTTGGTGGTGCCGTGTTGACTTACGCCCTCGACGCCAGGCACCCACTGGAAACCTGATACTCGCCCTCTGGAACCGGATCCCGAAGATAGCTCTTTGTTCCGGTAGCGAGGTATATGAAGGCGATAGAAACCAGAGCCCCATTCCGGGGTGGGCGTGGCCACGTCAGGAGATGTCACTGGGGCCAATCAGGGAGGTTCGTACAGGTCAGAGGCTAAGGCAACAACTAGACCGAGAGCGGTCCGTGTTTGTTGAAATACAAAACTTTATTGGAGAGATGTTTGTGTACAGCAATAGGATTGCTGACAGGGGGACAATAAAACCCTATGGCTCAATGCTAGCAGTACTGAGATAGCGATGGATGTTGTTCAGGAGATAAGGTACCCAGTGGGGCCCTATGATGAAGCATGTCACCAACCAGGTTGGTGAGTGAGGGCTTTCTATACAAACCAAATTGGTCCTTTGTATCCCTGTTTCCCTGCTCCTGCTGTTGTCATTAGAGTTCCTGCACTCTTTTCTTGTTTAAATTTAGGAGAAAGCCCAAGACATAACGACCCTAGAAACCTGTTTCTTTGATCTTGAGACATAATACATTGACCACCCAACAGATACCATTAACAGACAACTGGCCATAACAACCCTGAAACAACCTGCAATGGCGGAGGTCCACCAATGTTGGTAGGCCTCGACCTGAAATGTCTATGAACACGGTGAATAAGTCATGGAAGTTACTCTATTGGCTGGATATCAAGGATATGACCTCCCAAATAGTCCCTAATGTGCTTGCCATTGATGGGACCCTGACAACTAGCTCTCCGGAGATTGTGGCAGCTTTCGCAGCACACTACGGATCCCTGTATGCTAGACGACCTAACACCTTGTGGAAGTGCAGCACCCATTGATAAATGAGATACTGCTGGCATCACTCCCCAAATCTGACTGGGTCATATCAGTACCCAGATCACTGTTGAAAATGTTGTGGTAGCGCTATAAGGGCAGAACCTGGACAGGACACTAGGACCGGATGGGTTCCTGTCTGAATACTACTGCAGGCACTCCAAATAGCTCTCCCCCCACCTGTTTAACCTATACACTGAGGCCGTAGCCAAGGGACAGTTCTCCTCAGAGATAGACCTGTCCAACATAGTGATAATTCCCAACCTTTGTGCATCATATAGGCCCATATTCTTGATCACCACGGAAATCAACATCTTTGTCAAACTCATAGCTAACAGGCTTCTCCTGGTACTACTTACCCATATCCACCCTGACCAATGTAGTTTCATGTTGGGTAGGAGTACATATCATTGTATCCGGTGAGTGCATGTTGCATTGGCTATAAAGGGGGAACTGGATGACCCTTTCGCCCTCCTCCTGGTCAATTTCGAAAAAGCATTTGACTCGGTGGACTGGTCCTTTCACAAGTACTGGAGAAAATGGTGCCAGGACCCAGATTGCTTAAGTACGTTCAACTCCTCAATGCCAAACACCAAGTTTGCTCACTAATCAACAGAGTGCTCTCTGACCATTTCCTCCTTCAGCGGGGAACCTGACAGTGTTTCCCACTGTCCCCAATCTCTTTCTCCCTAGTGGTTGAACCCCTTGCACAGGTACTGAGATGTGATGCCCGCATCTTCTAGTAATGATGGCCGGACGGAGTGGACTACAGGGTTTCCCTCTACGCAGTTGACATCCTTCTCTTCCTCGCCCACCCCAGATCCTCCGGCCCACACTACATCGAGATCCTTGGCCTATATAAGGAAGCTTCTGGTCTCCGTGTCAACCAAGCCAATCAGCATTTGTATCACTTCATGTGATCTTTTGTCTACGAAATAGCGCAAGAATATCCCTACCCAACCCATTACCTTCAAGTACCTATGGCACTTATGGAAAATCACACTTCTGAAAACTATGATCTTGCCACTCTACCTATATGTCTTCAAAAATGTCTCTCTCCTGATTACCCCATAGTTGGTTCTGAGACCTTACATTGATGATATAATACTTCCTCTGGTTCAACTCCCCCCGCCGCATAACACATTCGAAGTGTGGGAAATCGGTCTATGACAGGGGCCTGGTTCTTGCTGACTTCCAACTCTACCATAGCGCAGCACTTCTACTGGTCATCAACGACTGGCTGACCAGGGGATAGGATGACACAGCCTACTGAGTGGAGCTCTCCCTCCTCAGCCTAGACCAACTGATGGGGCTCTTATATGATAACACTATTCCAAACACCCTTCCCGAAGTCACCAAAGTGGTCCTTCAGAACTGGTGTGCTTCCTTACAGGAGACTGTGTGGGGGAAGTCTCTGACACAACAAACCCCCCTATGGTAGGGGTGTCGGCTCACACACACACACACAACTTAGCGGCTTCTCAAAGTGGGACAGGATAGGTATTCCCCAACCTTAAAGACATATGGAAAGGGGATGCAATCTGCTCCTTTCAAGACCTACAAACAGACTATGTCTTATCAGACACTGAATTACACAAGTACCTCCAGCTCAGCCAATCCCTCTCATAAAAACCAGCCCACAGACCTCCCAAAAGCAACCACCTGGAGGCCAAACTGCTGACGGATAATCTGGGCCTAGCAGGCATATCCCATATCAACCACACACTGATTCACCATGGCCCCAATCACTTTCCCTCCCTGAGACAAAAATGGGAGATATGGATTAGCCCACTCGATGACATGGACTAGACCCTTGCATGCCTCACACCTTGCGTAATAGCAATATCCTCTGGATTTAGACTCGTCCAACTAAACTACCTGCACACGACATAACTTACCACATGCGTACTATGACATGTAGGGAAATCCCCGCCCCCAAATGTTTTTCGAAGTCCCTGCCACATTGCAGTCTTTAACAATGCCCCCCCTTGCAGTTTTTTGGCAACGCATCATGAACTCTCTCAACCGGGTGCTGGAGACCCCATCACCCTTTACCCTGAAACAAGCACTTCTGGGTATCCTGAACAACCTGGGAGACAGTTGTGTAGACTGCTACCTGATTGGTAGGGCAACCATTTTGGCCAAAAGAGAGATCTCACTTGTAAATAACTGTCCACCACCCTGCCTACCCTTCCTTGGTGGCACGCCTGTATGGATTGGTGCACCAAACGCAAAGAATCCATCTACACAGCATGACGCTGCCCACGGAAGCATGGTCGGGTCTGTTGCAAATGGCTGCAACACTGTGTCCTGGACTAAAGGAACTTAACACCAGACAATGACTACCCACAAACGCTATACATTTGATTTGATTTGGGGATCTGTATAGCGCATGGCTACCCTAAGGCTTCCCCGCGCTGATGATGAGTGCTGTGGTAAGAACGAAGCTCATGGTTTAAGGGAAATAGCCAGGTTTTCAGTTTTTTCTGAAAGCCTATCCCTGAACATTGAGTGTGACTGGTGCTTACTTTCCATTGTTTATTTCAATGTGTTACTGGTAATATTGAGTATTTACTAAAACCATTATTAAAATTATAAGGGTAATAGGTCAGGATGTAGGATTATGAACTGCCTGTACCATGTGATATCTGGATGATGGAAACTTAGCTTTACATCAACCTTCCCCAAACAGAGATCTTAAAAGTGGCCATCACCAAGGACAAAGAAATCCATTTTTCCCCTGTCTCCATGGGATTGACTCCCAACACCTAACAATAAAGTGCAAAAACTGTGCATTTCTTTTATTACCACCCTGTCTTTTGAACCTCAAACAAATTAAGTGATAAAAAAAATATTTACAACTTTCCATTCTCAGATAAATCCACCAAGTCCACTCGGCAGGTCACTGGATAGGACTAAGAAGGTTCTAGGATACCTTCAGAAACTTGCAAAAAGTTTACACCAGCAAGAGCCTTGATATCATCAAAGTTACAAAAGATCACCCAACCTAGATTCCAATTCCAAAAACATGGAGGCATGTCTCTCATAATCCAAGGAACAACCTTCTGGAACACCTTAGAACCATCACTAAGAGCTGAAAATCCTCTTCAGAGTTAGGAAGCTTCTTAAAGGGTACATCCAATTAATGATGTCGCAATAGATCTCAAAACCCCAGTTGACATCATGAAAGAAAGAAATGTTCTAAAATGCATTTTGTTATTGATTGTTGGTTGAGAGAAAATAAATATTTTCCTCTACACTGGGCTCTTTTAAACAACTTTATTCAGACAATCTATTCAGTCAGTCAGAATAATGGATACTTTATTTGATACATCTTTTTAATTTGACAATAAGTTCGGACTGGGACAAGAAAATAGGTGCAGAAACCAAAATAAAGGTGGCACCGATAAGCAAACCAGATGGCTAAAAAGTGGCCCACTTTTGCAAATCAGGCGAATTTTTGGCTTGTAAAGACACTAGATGGGTATTTTGCAAGGTTTGGGAGGCTGCATGCTTTTGTGTTTGCTGCAAGCATGTTTATGGCAGTCAGTGCACAGTTTGAGCTGGGGCTTAGCACCAGCACTTAATCATCAACACCAGCACTTTTCACAAGCACCAGTTAAGGACACATTTATTTATGGGGAGACTAAGGACCAGATGGAGGAGAGCAAATACCGGTCGGTAACGGCCGATTTAGGCCGTTACCGACCAGTATTTTTAGGATTCGGCATGTAGGGGCCATCATTGTACAGAATCGGTAAATCTACCGAATCGGTAAATGTACCGATTCTGTAAAATACCGAATCGGTAATTTTACCGATTCGGTAAATCCACATGTAGGTAACACTCCTAAGAGTGCCACAGGCCCTTAAGAGTCGGTATTTTACCACCCAATCCTATTGGGTGGTAAAATACCGAATTCAGGTGTGCATGCACATCTGTGCATGCACACCTGTGCCATGTGACACACAGACATGCCCTTAGGGCATGAATGTGTGCCACATGGCAAGGTGCCTGTATTCGGGGTGCTAGAGGGTGTCAAAGTGACACCCCCTGCACCCTTGCAGAATTCGGTATTTACCGATTCGGTAATTACCGAATCGGTATTGCCCATTGATTCCGATGGGCTTCAAGGCCCATAGGAATCAATGGGCAATACCGATTCAGTATTTACCGAATCGGTAAATACCGAATCGGTATTGCCCATTGATTCCGATGGGCTTCAAGGCCCATAGGAATCAATGGGCAATACCGATTCAGTATTTACCGAATCGGTAAATACCGACTGTTACCGAATCGGTAATTGAAAAATACATTTTACCTACATCTCCCACCTTTTAATTTACCGATTCATAAATACCGAATCGGTAAAATTCGGTATTTATGAATCGGTAAATTAGAATTACCTACATCTGGACCTAAGTGATTTACCCAGAATCGCAGGATGTTGAGCTGACACTGAGACTCGAACGTGGTTCCCCAGCTCCAAAGTCTGCAGCTCTGGCCATTACACCACAGCCTCTCCCCACGTTCATAGTCAGCAGTTGGTTCTGTTTTAGGCTGCACTAACAGGAGAAATCAGCTGGTGCATGCTGCCTCCTGACGGGTGCCCGACACTTATTTGTTTACAAATTAACTGCTGATGGTAATATTAGAGACATCAACAGTAAAAACCAGCCCACCTGGCCATAAAACAGGCCCACAAACTGCAAACAAATAGCCCACACACTGAACTGTCAGACCAGCCCCACAGGCACTGCCTGATTGCCCTATAGACCCGTCGGACCCTGCTTGGCAATCAAGTTTCAGCTGTTGTTAAGGCTGCACATTTCCATTTGTCCAATCTGACAAACCTGCCCCAATCCAAATGATCCTCTTAATTCACTTGGTAGTCTTTCCAAGAATTCTTTATTGCTCAGCCACCTATGTAAATATAACTCAAAGGAATTTAAACAAGCTTCAGGCTGACAGAACAGCGCCAGGAGGGAAGTTTTTGCATTAAAAAGGTCAGATCATCTGATGGTTCATATAAGCTCCTTTCGGTAGCTCCCCATGAAACCGTGGAGTATTGTTGATCCTATAGAAGACAATATGGGGCTGCGATCCCAAAAACCGATTACATTTCTTTAATTTTAAAGCTTGCTTACTAGTTTGTACTGGCACTTGTGTTCTTGTACGTCCTTTATGTTTTATGTATTTGACTATATTGAGGTAAGGTTTTAACAGCAGCCACTTGAAGCATATTTTACCAGCATATGTTGCGTTATACAAAAATTAATAACCAAACAAACAATAATTTAAAGGGATGTAAGCATCATAGAAAAATGGATCCCCCTCAAATCTACCAATCCTGTATCATATCGATGCTGAATGCACTAGGACCCATGTGGTTCTGGGTGTATTCTGAACAGGTACCACATTATATGCTGGAGAGGTTTTAGGGTGAGGTTCTGGGAAGTATGACGTAATGTGCAGTGCGTGAATGAACACTGGAGAATAAAGACATGTTCAACCACGGCTCCTGTGCTCGAGTAATCTATTTGTATGCTCCAGGGCTGGAAAAGATGCTACAAATCTCTACCAAATGAAAAGATCTGCCCAAATACGACTCCTTAACTTCTTTGTTGTTCTGTTCTACAACTAATTGGTATGGACTATCAGGAAATTAAGTAGACATATCAGGGCAATATCTAAATTGATCCGCACCTACAACTGATTGCAAAGGAGGTCTGGTCCTTAAGAAGACATAGCATGGTCTTCAGTAAGTTATTCATCACTTGAGGAAAGTGTCCCAGGACCCGGAATGCAGAGATGGAAGAAGCAGAAGGACTGAATTTCAGCTGCCAACATCAACTAAGAATGAAACTTGCATATCCTTCAGTTGTTACCTCCTCATCATGTCCTCCTTGCCACTATTTTTCAGCATGCCTCCACAACGTCATACTACTATTGCTGACGTGGACTGTGGGTTGTCACCTCCATTAAATCCTGATGACCATATAGACAATTTACATGTGCGCTCGAGAGCATTCAAGTGACCTTAATGCAACTCACTAGTGCTATAGAACACTTCCATACTAATATTATAAAGAGAGAGCTGAAACCTTTGAGGCGGGTAACTCAAGAAGTACAGCACCAATCACAACACCCAATACAGCATTGGAAAGGGGAGTTGCAGCAGATGGACATAGGCTATACCGGTGGCCACCATATACATTAGAAACGTCAAAGAACCTTAGGGGTAAAGTAGTCCCTTGTGGGCGTTGGCGTGTTCGGGGGCGTGTTCGTGGGCGTGTCAAACTACACACATTTTACTTTGTGGCCATAACCGTTGTCAGAGGGGCGTGGGCGTGTCAAACTACACACTCAGAGGGCCGTGGGCGTGTCGGGGGCGTGGTCGTAGCCGTGTCAAAGTACACACATTATACTTTGTGAGAGGGGCGTACCACAACAGCGTTCTCAGAGGGGCGTGCCACAAATTTTATAACAAAAAAATGGCCGCGTCATTCAGTAGCGCGCATTTCCATTCACGAGTTATAATCACTTCTCACACGTCCGTATAGAAGACACAAGGTGCGCCGCATTTACGCACATTGCCATTCAGGCGGCGTTAATAACATATGTTGCGAAGAAACCTTTGTGGGCATAAGCGTTACCGATCTCAACCGGGGATAAACGCAGGCGTCTCAGAATGCACACGCCCACACGTCTCAGAATGCACACGCCCACACACAACAACGCTGAACAGCATGCACACCTCACTACTTGCACGAACACTAATCTCACTGTGATGAAATACCGTTCGTGCACGTCGTGAGGTGTGCGTGCCCTTCAGCGTTGTTGTGTGTGGGCGTGTGCATTCTAAGACGCCTGCTGCATTGGAAAGCGGTGGGGTAGCATTCAGTAAAGTTTGCCGTCCTTCAGGTAAATCTTTTTTATACCCGGACAACGTCGGGACGGGCAGCTAGTATGTAAATAAATAAACACGCATTTGTCTTCCAAAACAAAACTTGTTTTGTATTAATAATGGTTGTTTCTTTTTTTCAGCCATGAACTATAACACATTTTAGATACAACAAAAGGAGAAGAAAAAAACAGTCTAGAAATATAAAACAAGCATTGGCAAAGCCCATTTGTCGTACTTGTAAAACCCATTGGCTTTGCTTTTACCCTGGATCGCCTTGTGTGTGTGTGCACACAGGCATGGTGACCACCTGTTGATGTCTTTTTTGTTTAAGGAAAACATTCAAAGATTGCCTCCATGCATTCTCAATCACAAAGGCCTTCTTTGAATGTTCTTCCTGTACATACATTGATTCAGAGGTGATTGCTGCAAGTAGGCTTGCACCCCAGGCAACCACTTTTGAATGGTTATCTTTAGCAAACGAAAATGTATTTCAAATCCGTCTCTGTGCATACATGGTCATGTGCGGTTGACCAAAATCACAATTTTAGGATGGCTTCTGTCTATACAGTGGCAGGCTGCATTCACAGTGCAATATTTAATAAAAAGAGTGATGTGGTAAGGTGGGAGAAGGTACAGGGAAAACAAGGAGAGAAACTAGTCCCTTACATGCAGTGCCCTGCAGTGCAATATCAGATGTCAGCCACAGAAGTATAAATGCCATCCATTCAAAACACTGTGATTCCAAAATGCTCATTGAGCAGGAAAAATGGGACATCATTGAATCAGAAGCAGCTAAGTGAGATAGACAAGAAAGCCATCAAACATGGGCAAGGCGTTGATTCAAAGACTCCTCTAAGGCCCTGATTCTGAGTCGATAGAATTCGGCAATCACTGCACATACCCCTGTTAGCACAGGGTCGGAATTCCAAGAGGGGTGGTATTTCCCAGACCTGGTAATTACTGGGTGTGTTTGACACTTCACATTTCAGCAAGTGGAACCTACTGGGATTTAACAGGGGGAAACTATCCAGTATTTATCAACACCAAAATCCACATTGTATTCCTCAAAATCGTGGAATAGATGTTATTACTGCACCCAATAAATTCTGAACCCCATAGTACCATATTTTATTGGGTGTGATAACACGTACTCTTCCTAGTCAGATGGAATTATGGCCCATATATGTATTGTATTGTACAAATAGGTATTTGAAAACAGACCACTAAAGCTTTCTGCAGGAAAGACTTTATTGCTATTTTACCACTCGTCCCTCCATTCCTACCATGCTATGAATCCTTACAAATTAATACCTTTGGTACATCACCTGTTTAAGATGTCTTTAACTGGTAGATGAATTTTAGTTTTTTAGTACCATTCCAGAGTTTGTTAATTTAAAGAAACAATTGGTATGTACACTTTTAAACTCTCAGCTTTAAAGGAAATGTACTTTTTCTGAAATCTGGAGACACCTACTTCATGAATAGGCAGCATGCAATCTTGCACATGATGAACCTGTTCTGCAGCGATAAGGCAACACGGTTGAAATTCACAAAGTTTACCCACTTGCTGCACCAGTTAGCGCTTATTCCTGGAGATGTGTTGAAGCACGCTGCTTTGGAACCCAAGGTTAGGAGTTCAAGCAGTGGTTATTGTTGTTTAACAAGATTAGTCTTGGAGATCATTCCATGCACTTACTCCAATATCTTTGTGGTGAATTACATTAGTAAGCGTAAGGTGTAATCATCAGAGGGGGGTATATGACTTCATGCAGAAAGTTGGTGGGATTAGTAGATGAGCTAAGCATTAGATATTGTGAGGTTGCAAGGTATGACTTTAAAAGAAGAAGAGGTTGTGATCTACAGGTCCATCATTTAATAAGAAGATGCCACCTGCATGCCCAGTGCCTGGATTGTGGGAAGAGAGGTTCTTAAGTGGCAAAGCAGAAAGTACCTTGAATATTTACCACTGACATAAAAAACGGTGCTGCCTCTCAGAACTCATCGCTCCTAACTCAATGCCACTCATTTTGTTAGTCATAGAAGGGTAAAACTCGGAGTCAACAGAAATCGAGAATCGCGTTATCCAGCTCTCTTAAGCAGCCTACACACACTATTAAATTTGCCAGTACTTGAAAAAAACACTTAATATATACAGGATATTCAGTTCTTCCAGAAGAACAATTAAATGAGCCCATTGGGAGCCCAGTGCATTTTATTTTACTAATGATTTTTAATGGATGCCTTTTGAAAGGTGCCAATACTTGGACTGTACAACCAGATTATATGCCTGATGGTGTGCGTTCTTCCAGGGATTTTCAGTGCACTTTTTGGTTTGTAATGTATGAATTAAGGCAGATGATCAGTAGTTTGGCACCGCCATTACTTTACACACCATTTCTTGCATATGAATGTTTCATGCCTCACGACCAGATGTGCTTGGACTTCACTTTACCAATGAGGTTCTCCTTCTAACAATAGTAGTTTATTTCCCATAGAGAGTGTAAATGTTTATATTGATCAATTCTTATCATCCTTTTTATGTTCAAGAAGTTCAACTGAGGTGGACTGGACGCCATTGAAGATGACGGTGTTTCATGAAGCTCTATCGCAGCTCAGATAGGATTCATATGTCAGCATAATAGTGGTGGGACTCATCCCATTGTGACTCTTGTCTTGGGTCTCTACACACCTCATGAGCACTACGCAGGGATATAATGTAACTCTTACGGGGTGAGCATGAATTTTGGCACTTTTTTCTCTTCACTGAAGATTGTGGCTTCCATTTTATTTATGATACACGCACATTTGACATTTGGCAGGTTTCATAACTATTGTGGCTGCCCAAGCTTTTTATTTTTCTCTGTTGCCTCTACTTGGATTTTTCTGCAAGTTAGCATTTGATTGTGACATTCTTCTGACTGTCAGTTTATTTGTGGAATCCCCTCTTTACTACAGCAAATTTCAGCTTGGTTGGAAACAAGACATGAATGACAAAGTTTAAATCCAAAGACTGCAACAGGCTGGTGGAAAAAGCCAACGATTTAAATTGTTCAATTTCGAGCCCACTCTATGTATATTGTTAGCAGTAGTTCTGTGTAATTGCTATTCTGTCAAAACCCAGACCTGGAAAAAAAATAATGCAGTGGAAATTCTGCCCTGAAGGTTTCTGGAATCCTGGGGTTTCAGGATGTTTTTAAGATGTGTAGGCCTCAGTTGGAATATTCACAACTGGAAGTGCTTTCCAGACAAATCAAAATAGATTTATACTGATTTAGGCTAGCTCATGGTGCAGAAAACATCACTTTAGCAAACTACGGCATCTTAGGGGGCTCGGTTATTCAGTAAATACTGAGATAGTTATCTGGTCAAGTATGTATCGCCTATTCAGAGATTCCTTTAAAAAAAAGTGGAATTACATGGTAAATTGGTACTTTTCACCCAAATTCCTCATGTATTGGAACTTACTGTGCATTTTTCGCCTAGCTATTTTCAGAATGATTAACCTACCACAACTGACCTGGGGATATAGGAAACGAGTTGTAGAATACAGCTTTCAATGAAATGCAGTGACCTGAATGATGGTCTCTAGCGTGAAGGATAAAAGTCATCTTCAGGGCAGGCAGCCTGTGGTCATTGATTTGGCATTCAAAAAAGAAAATTAATGCATAATAAGATGAATTGCTTTCTGCACTGATAACCAGAACAACCATGTCATGTTGGCCCCCTGCAAAGCTATCCGGGCCTGGTTTGTCAAGTAACGTCCCTTTTATTGGCCCCTAATAATGCTTGTTTGATCAACCTGTCCTGTACAAATGGAGCTCTCACTGGTGACTTGCTAATGGGATTATGGTTTTGGAGTAACGAAATGGCTTGTCTAATATTATTTAATACTGTACAGGGAAATGTCTGATGGTGGTGGAGATGGAACACCAAATCCTCTTAGAACTGTTAATTCAGAGACCTCGCCATTATTGTTTACGAAAACACTTTTAATTATATTGATGGGGAATGCAATCACGGTATTTAAAAGATATTTGGAAAGTTTAACTTGCATGATTCGCTACCTTGGCATGGATTAGAATGAAGGAATTATGTTGCTTGTTTTGAAACCACTTGATAAGGAAACAAGAACATTGTATCAGAGACTGGGGATCCATATGTTTGCTAACCCTTATCAAAAAGGATTATATAAAAAGATCATGTGTATGAATGGGGTTGGGTTTGTGGAGGTGTTGACTTGAGGGCCCTTGTTCATCTTATTTTTGAATGTTCACTATTTGCTCAGTCGTACATAGTTAAATGGAATGATGTTGTTGATCCTTTATTATAATATTGTTGAAAAGCTTACATTCATATTCTAGCGCCTCTGAATAAATTGTTCTGAAGCGCTGTATTTTTTTCAAACTTTGTGCTAATATTTTGAATGAGTTGCATGAGGTAACTGTCTTTTAATTATAACAATGGACATTTTTGGGTGTTGGATATATTGTAAAGTTAAGATAAGCTACACAATAAAGATTTTGAAAGTGGGAAACAGGGTCTCTTCATAAAAAGCCATGTCCAAGACCACAGTTTTTCAAAGAGTACTCTTCCAGTTTGGTGTCTCCAAGGGAGCTATAGAATTCAACTAATGGTTTATTGTAATAGAGACGGACCACAAGCAAACTTGGGTACCATAAAATTGTGCACACCTTTCAGGATAAAACAGCCAAAAATATTCATAGCAACTAGTTTTACAGATTTTTGTATTTGCTATATGTCACTGGCCTTTGTGGGAAAGATAGGATGTGGCACCCCAGAGAGGTCTTTCAGCAATGTCAGTAGGTTCAAGCGTACAAGAGATTTGCGCAAACACCGTCTTCAAATAGGTTATACAAAACAGTGACAAATATTTAGGGAAACTTGAGTGGTTTCCGATGTTGTGCTTAGAGAATATTGACTGGGACAATAGCAAGGTTAAGCCCAATGTTCAAGACTATTTCCTTTGCTAAGAGATAGACTATTTTCTCTGATAGCTTCCAATACGTTTGATCAATTCCCAGCATCCATATTATTTGATGAGTGTATACTTGGGTGACAACAATCTTGTTCGAATAGCATAGCATGATCAGTGTATCAGTACAATATTAGACAATGCTATCGTGAAAGAGTGAAGCTGGGGAGCTTTGATCATAAGATTTTGAGAACATGTAGGAAAGGGATATTACTTTGGGGTAAAGGGTACATCCTTAACTTTCATAAATTCCCATGAAGTGACTATATGCACTTTAGGAACTCAGAGAGGACAGAGTGTATCCAAAGCATTTAAACAGAATATAGAGAGGATTCTATGGCATAGTCCTGGGCAGGACAAAGCATCAAGAGAAAAACATGGCCAAGAAATGTAATTGTGACAACAAGGACAAAGGTTTGGTCGTCATTGTCATACACTGATTATTAGTGAAGGCTTCTGGGTACCACAGGGTGTCACGTGTCTTCAAATATTAGAAAACGGGTTGATATTATTTGTGTGGGTGGATAGCAGAACTGGCATTTCACAGGGAAAAATGGCTCCTTGGCCTTCAACTTCAGTCCTATGGTGGGTCTTGAGAGGCTTCATGTCTAAAGTGTCTGACAATAACCATTTAAGTTCAGAGTATCATACTGAGCTCATATAAATCTTTAAACAATACAAGATGGCACTCACATTTCTAACATGAATAGTGGACTTGGAACAATTTTGACATTCAGCTGGTTTTGAAATGTATTTGTAACTTCAAGGTTGTTTTTTTCAAAAATGGTATTAAAAACAGAGGACTAACCAGTACTTAAAAAATACATATAATTATGAATAACCACCTTTGTACAATAGGTATGAAATTAAATCTGGAGAGGAAAATATTTTTGTCAGGATTTATATTAATTGACTCACTGAAATATGATGGTGGTCTGTAATATTTACTTTAGGCCATGATACAAATACATTGTTGAATATTTAAAGATTGCTTCCATATATCCAAAGTAAGTGATGCATGTCACACACTTTTGCTCCTTGCAAGTGTTATTCCAATTTACCAATAGAAAATCATCAGTCTTATACAAATTATGTAGTCAAATCTGTTTGGGTTGGTGAATGTGTGAAGCTTATTCTCTTTCATTAGGGTCAGTTACCAGTGACAATTACCAGTGATCCATGCAATAGTTGTTGTCCTGCTGTGTTACAATATCACATATGTGAGTGTGTATGGGATTTCAATCACTGACTTCATTATGAACTAAAATATTTTATTGACATGATTTCATTTGATATTTTGTATTATGATTGAGTAGACTAACGGTATATCCATTGATAGGCAATATTTCTGACTTTAGCCATAATTTTGCCATTATATGTTGGAAAGGTTTGTTTACCATTCAGCTCAGTCGTGACATATTTGTAGAATGGTTTGTGTACACACAAAAGGATATATTATCATTGGTTTGTCGAGTTACATTGTAAATGTAAGTAAATATTGTTTTTCATCTTTATCAATTTTAGTAAAACATTATGGTAATAAAGATTCACTTCCCTTTGCAGGCTTTAATAATATTTTTTTAATATGTCCCTGATGAAAGTTAGGAACTGAAACACATTGGGGCTGTTATTATCAAATGAGGCATTGGATATTCCAATCCAATCCAAAAATTCTTTATTTCGGCCTCATGGGCCATAAAAGAAGCAATAAAAATACATACAGATAAAAGACAATATATACAATAAAAACCAACTGGACCTGCAGTGTTTAGAGAAGCGTGGTAAAATAGATTAAACAGACATTTTCTTTCTTATTATCCATGCTGCCATTAGGAATTTGGAAACCGCAAACACAATGTGGCCCAGGGTATTAGTTTTCAGCACCCTGTAGGCTTGTAAGTAGTTACTGAAGCCCAGATTCCGACAAAGAGGGGCTAACCAGCGCCTCCTCGGACTCCCGTAGACATGGCAACAAAACATTATGTGCAAGTCATCTTCTTCCTTAACTTTACAGCATGGGCAGAGCTTGTCGCCCCCTAGCGACCACTTATGGGTAAAAACTTTAGTAGGGAGCGTACCAAACCTCCATTGCAGGAACAGTTTCCTCGCCAAAAGAGGGTAGATAAAATCCATAAAAGGTTCAAAAACATAAGAATTTTTGGAAACAATAAAACATCCTGTCAGGGTGCCACTGTCATATGCACTGTCCATATCAGCAAGGGTTTTGTTCTTGTAGAGCTGTGCAAGGGTTTTGCGCGGAATCCTTCTACATCCCTGAGCTGGGTCATCCCATAGGTCTGGCAAGTTCAAGCTGGAACATTCCGATTTGATAAGTGCCAGCCAAGGGATCTTACCATTTACATCCAGCCTCAAGACATGTATGAGGTCCTGCCTATAGTGGTGCAACTCCTCAGTGGACCATAGCCGATGCCAATACTTCACCGGTTTCGACCGCAAGTCCTCTGCGATTGACGGGAGACCCAGGTCAAGTCTTAGGGGGAGGAGTGGTGTACCCTGCGGAAGAGCAAGAAGACGTCTAAGGAAACAATTTTCCACCCCTGCCATGACCTTCCCAGCTTTATGGCCCCACAGCTCACTGCCATACAAGGCAGCCGCCTTCGCCTGAGTCCTGTACATTTCTAAGGCCGGGCTGACAGGCTTGAAGGTGGACTTATTAGATACCCTCAGGAGTGCGCCCGAAAGCTGGGAGAGTTTCAGCCTAGATCTCGCCACCTGGGAATCCCAAGTCAGATTTTCTTGAAGTGAGACCCCCAGGTATGTAAAGGTAGAAACCCTTTCCAGACTGGTTCCCTCGAGTTTTGGGTTGGGTCTGGTCTTGGTCGGAGGGTTGAAGATCATGAACTTAGTTTTTTCCGTGTTCACCTCCAACCCGTGTTGTCTACAAAAGTGACCAAAACCATCCACGATCCTCTGAATCCCCATGGGGGATTTGGAAAGAAGGAGGGTATCATCGGCAAACATAATTGCCGGGACCCTCCTTCCTGCCAAAACCGGGGCATCATTGTCCCCGACAGCGTCAAGGTGTTGAATGACGCTGTTGATGTACAGACAGAACAGTGTCGGAGCCAGAACACAGCCCTGTCTGACACCTCGGCGGACCGGGAATTTGCCCGAGGGCTTGCCATCCCTCCCACACCTTACTACCGCAAAGTTGTTCTCATGCAGTCTAATGATGATTCTAAGGAGGTGGGGGGGGACTCCTAGCTTCTGCAGAACCTCCCATAACTTCCCCCTCGGGACGAGGTCAAAGGCTGACCTCAGATCCACGAAGACCATGTACAGTCGGCCTCCCTCTAACGTAACCGTCTTCCAGTACAGAAGAAGGAGGCGAAAGATTTGATCCATGGTCGACGTGTTCTTTCTGAAGCCAGCCTGTAAAGGGCTCAAGATGTCATTGGCCTCGACCCAGTCTAGGAGATGGTCCAAAATGAGGCGCGCAAAGATCTTTTGGGGCACATCTATGAGGCTTATAGGCCTATAATTGGAAGGGAGCAGAGTAGAGCCCTTCTTGTGGATGGGCACAATCTCTGCCCCCAACCACGACCCAGGGATCGCCATACCTCCAAGAATGGCATTAAATAGAACAAGAAGGTATGGACCCCAGATATCCGGGTGATGCCTAAATAGATCCCCGGGTAGCCTATCCAGGCCTGGCGCCTTCCCCACTGCTAGACGTTCTATGGCAAGCTCCACTTCCCCCAGGGATAATTCCATTCCGGACTCCTCAGTACCCAGTTGCATCTCCACGGCCGGGCAGGAACTGGTATCTAGGTAGAGAGCCCCAAAATGGGACTCCCACACCGCAGGGGCTATGTTAGGCTCAATCGCTTTACTAAAATTCCCTGACCCATTATTTACAAGTGCCCAAAACTGCTGGGGATCCCTGGATTTGAGGGCATCATAGAGGTCCTGCCAGTACTTCCAATCCCACTCGGTCCTTGCAGCCACCAGCACTGATTTATGGAGGTTCCTCAGGTCACGCACTTTGGCCTTATCTGACCCCTCTTTTATGGCTGCAATAAGGTCAGATTTTGCTGACCTGCAGTCTGGGGTATACCAAGTGGGAACAGGAGTCCTTTTCTTTCGAATTGGGACCTCCGGATGAAATACCTCGGCCAAGTCCCTCACTAAAGCCTGGTGAATGTTTCCCAGTTTCTCAGAGTACTCAGCGGTTCTTGGTTCATTCAGGAGGGTCTCAACCTCCATGAGGCTAGGGAGCGCCAGCTCGTATAGTTTCTTAATTGACTCCTCCGAATTTACAAGCTTCCCCCACTTAACTCGGCGCCTATTTGTGGTCAGGAGCAGATCCCCCGTATCAGCCCCTTGGCCAGCTGGGGATGAGTCCGTCAAGGGCGAAGGGCACAGAATATTTAAACAGAGAGCGTTATGGTCGCTGTCTGTCCTCTTGATAACCCTAAAGTCCCGCACTTTGGGCCAGAGTGAGATATCCACCATAATGTAGTCTAGCCTTGACTCGTGGCCCCTCCTGTTGAATGTACACACCGAGGGGGTATCGGAAGGAGTACGACCGTTACACGCCCTCAGCGCGCCATTCAAAGTAAGGGACATGAGCTGTAAGGCTAGAGGGGACCAGGCTTTAGGGTGAGGGGAAGAAGAGGGTGGAACCCCCCAATGGTCGTCCTCAGCCATAAGGGCACCATCGAGTAAACCTTCCAGGGGTTCAAAGTGGCAATTGAAGTCCCCTCCAAGTACCACCTTGTATTCACCCGGAAGTTGACCCAGGAAGGAAGCTAGATCATTTAAGGTAGGTGATTCACTTGACGAGGCAACCGGGCGCGAGTAGACATTGACAATGACCCACGGAGTTTTACCAGGCCAAGTGAGCCGCACACACTGGATGTCCTGCGAACACGTATGTACCCGCTCCGCCTGACACCCAGTGTGACTCGCAATCCAGATTGCCAAACCACCAGATGGCCTCCCCCTCCCAGCCCATGTGGCAGGGATTTCAAATACCTCAAACCCTCTCCTGCTCTGAGCGACCCTCGCCCAGGTCTCCTGAAGGAGAACAATGTCACATCCACCCACCAGGGAGTCCCATTCAGGAGAGCCCTCCTTGTTCGCTATTCCTGCCACATTCCAGGAGAGGATTCTCAATCCTGGGTCAAGTGGCAGGCTGCCCTTAGCTCCAGCATGAGGTTGCAGGATAGCCTTGGGTGAACCGACGTCAGAGGCGCCGGTTCCGCCGACAATGGTGACGGCGCAGCCATCCAGCTCTGCTGCCCCTGCTTGGTGAATGTGGACTAGCCCGGTGTTAGGTGGGGGACTCAGTTGGCACAGATTATCAATCATATCAGCCCCTCGCTCATTAGCATCCTGGAGCCGGGTTAGTTCCGACATGGGGATCACACCCAAACCCACGTGGCTTTGCGCCTCATCCACCCCATTTTCATGTCCAGACAAGATTGGCCTAGTTTGTGGTCAATCAACCTGGTCCAGACAGGAAAACCTGTTGTGATGGGTGAAGTTTGCCTGAGCAGTTGGCAAGGAGGGCCTTGGTCTGTAACGGGAACCATCTACGGCAAAGCCCACCCTGGTCCATCCCTTCTCACTCCCTCCCACCGTATTGCTACCACTAGGATAGAAATAAGAAAGGGGTACAAGATCTATTGTGGACTTATCTGGCCTTACAAGCCAGTTGCAGATGTAATTAGCAACATGCGGGCTCCTGAAACTTAAAACGATACAGTCCCCTGACCTGTTCTTTTTGGTAGGGCCAATCCACGGGATCCTCCTTACCATCAGAACCTCACCCTTCAAATTTGGGGGCAACGGCCTATTAATGCTGAGCCAGCTTATAACCTTATTACGTAGGGAGTCTTGGGACTCCCTAACACCACCAGCTAGCTCAGGAACTCCCAACATGATTGCCGTGTATGGGACAGCCTCTGGGGGCAGATTAACCTCCCTGCGTCTATCTAGGGGAGGGACACAACCATCACTTCGGGCGTTTGTAGGACCCACTGTCGCCCTTGTCTGCGGCACAGGGGGTGGCTTAGATCTCCTGGGTGCCGGAACAGGGGGCCCAGGCACTGAAGGTAGCAAAGTGCGCGTCTGGGAAGTAGACACACCATTTGCTCTAGGCAATGCCCTGCTTGAAGCCTGTAGTGATGCAGAAGGAGGTAGACTGTCCCCAGATGGTTTCCCGGTGGCTACAGGGACATTTGAAGCTACGTCAGGGCTACTCCCAATAGGAATATTTCCCCGGGACTGAAGTAAGTTCTCTATAGCCTCTAGTCTAGCTAAGATGGGGGTTAACAGGTTCTTGATAGTGGCTGTGAGGGAATTTATTACTGCATCTGAACTATTAGATGATAGCCCACCAAAGATAAATGGGCCCGCCACCACTGGTGATAACACAGGAGCTGGCGAGGCCCCAAGATCCGACCCAGAACCAGGTAAAATGAGCTCAGGGGAGACCGAAATGTCTGTACTGTCTTCGAGTGTTGATTCAGATGCAACAAATTTTGCCCTTTTTGCCCTCTTTAATTCGACTGGCCTTTTCCTTTTTAAGGGCTGGGTCACCCCACTGTCAACAGGGACTGTTGTCAAAACCACTTGACCCGCTTCCAGCGTGGTTAAACCCATACTATCCAGGACAGCAGAATGGTCGGAAGTCCCTGCTGGCCGTGGGGAATCTCGATCCCTCTGCGTAACCGGAGTTCTTAGCTGCCGGAGTACCGACTCGATAGTCTGGTCGATGCTGTCCAGCAGAGACATGTGGGTGACGTCCGTAGTGATGGGTGTGCTAGCATCATTTGAGGCAGATTCCTCAAGGTCCAAGAACACACTTTCGGGACCCGTCTCAAGGTTCGAGTCCGTGGATAAGTGACACTTGCTGATTTGGGAGGTCGCCTTGGGGAAAAATTTTTCCAAAGTGCTTGTGCCATGTTGTACCGACTTACTCCTTAGAGCTCTGGATGCCATAATGAAGTAATGAAGTAAATGGAGTGCAAATTAGCGGGGGCGTTAGAGGGGTGGCCCGGTCCGGTCTCTACCGGCCTCTAACGGCCTAAAACGGCCCGCTCTTTGCCCGGTCTTCGCCCCGATGACCGCCCCGCGCGCGTCCCGCTGCGCGCGTGAGGAGGTTCTCCTATGTATGACAAGGGGGCGTGTCACTGGGAGGGGGCGCGAGGCGCGGCGGGAAGAGGAACCAGCTGGCGCTGCCAGATGGACTGCTGGTCCTCGCAGTCCCGCTCGCCTCCGCCTCTCACCTCCGCTGCGGCCGGTCCAAACAACAGCAATCCCCAAGGTATGTCCGCACCCAAAACGCTCCTGGGACAGGAAAAGCAGGCAGCAGTCCAAACTCCTAGCGCGAGCGGCTCCCGCGGAGCGGGGGCCGCGAGGAGTAAAATACTCTATCAGGCAGGGGGGCGTGGCACTGGGAGGGGGCGCGAGGCGCGGCGGGAAGAGGAACCAGCTGGCGCTGCCAGATGGACTGCTGGTCCTCGCAGTCCCGCTCGCCTCCGCCTCTCACCTCCGCTGCGGCCGGTCCAAACAACAGCAATCCCCAAGGTATGTCCGCACCCAAAACGCTCCTGGGACAGGAAAAGCAGGCAGCAGTCCAAACTCCTAGCGCGAGCGGCACCCGCGGAGCGGGGGCCGCGAGGAGTAAAATACTCTATCAGGCAGGGGGGCGTGGCACTGGGAGGGGGCGCGAGGCGCGGCGGGAAGAGGAACCAGCTGGCGCTGCCAGATGGACTGCTGGTCCTCGCAGTCCCGCTCGCCTCCGCCCCTCACCTCCGCTGCGGCCGGTCCAAACAACAGCAATCCCCAAGGTATGTCCGCACCCAAAACGCTCCTGGGACAGGAAAAGCAGGCAGCAGTCCAAACTCCTAGCGCGAGAGGCAGAGTACATTGGATATTTTTAATGGCACCTGTTAAATGAGAAATAAGTATACAGTAATAACATTGGTTTGAATACATAAATTGAACAAGAATGATGATTGTCTAATGGTGAATTAGAATAATGCTTTCAGGGAGCAAATGTGCACAGTATATTTGTGTGTAAGCAACTCGAAACAGATTTTGGTTCGGGCTGCATTCCTGAGTTTTGCCGCAGGCAGTAGTGTCATTGTCTTACCAACCCATATTATAGGGAACTAGATATAGAATATGACATTTTTACAGAATTAGAAAAACAGGGGTGTGCAGTTGTTAAGTGTAAGAACTTGGGTTACTGGTTAGGGGATGAATCACTACAGAAGCAGGAAACACTGTCTTTCTCATTGTGAAGTTCCAACAAACCCTAAATTAACCTGTGCTCAACCCTCGGGCAGCTTGGCACAGAGCAGTCAGGCTTAACACAGAGGCAATGTGTAAAGTATTTTTATAACACTTCAAACAGTAAACATTTGAAGACACACCACAAAAAGGATCCCACACAAATTTGAGAGATATCAACACAATACACACAATAATTCAAATGGAAACAGGTAAGTAAACACAAATATACAGTGCTGTCCAGGGGGAGAACACACCATATACTAAAGAAGTGGAATGCGAACTGTGACCAAAGTCTAGACTTAAACCAGAAGACTCAGAAGAGCTGGGACCCAAGCAACCACCCAGGGTTAGAACCCAAGAACCCCACAGAGGCAGTATACTTGTCTTCCGAGCACTCAAATTATAACATTCAGTCTTGGAAACGTAATCTTCCAATTTGTTGTCCTTTATTGTCCAAAATCAAATGTACTCCAATTCAAGTTCCATCAAAAAATTCGATATAGCCAATCAGATGCACTTTAATCCAAGTTCCATCACATAATTTTATACAGCCAACACGTGTTTCGTCAAGTCCATTAAGACAAATGACTTCTTCAGGGCTGCAACCCAAATAGCAAAGTAAATAACAATTTTAATAAAATAAAATTAACTCAGTTCATGTTACCACACCTTTTCCAAGATAATCCATATATTATAAATAAAGTTGGTAGGTAAGAAGGAAAACACCCCTAAATTTGTACCCGAGTATCCACCTTAAATAAATAAGATGGATTAGTAGAGTGTAAAGTACCAAACGTCCCTATTTGGTAAAGTAATAAATCGTTCTAAGATTTAGCCATGAAAAGTAGTTCAGGGCTCGTATGAGTATATCAGGTTGTGGTTATTAAGTGACATCATTCCACCCATTTCGAGTGGATTATCCAAGTGCAAAAATGTCATGCATCAAAATGGCAATAGTCGTTGCTCACCGTAAAAAAAAAAAATTCTCACTCACAATTCCACAAAGGTCCTCTCGCCCGGTTAAATCTATTTACAAGAAAAACAGTATCCCTCATTTGTCCTTAATTGTACTACGTAGATCTTAGGTAATTGATTATGTATTCAACTTGACACAAAACCTCACCTCATCAAGGTTCCACATCCGAAATCAATGTAATTTTAAAGGACAACAAATTGGAAGATTACGTTTTCAAGACTGAATGTTATAATTTGAGTGCTCGGAAGACAAGTATACTGTTTATTAAGCCACTCAGTGGTTCACTGCTGGGGTGTGGTAACCGCCTCCTCATCCTCCTGAGCACCACCTTACTGATTGTGAATTTACATTGACCTGGACTTGCTGTGCGCTCGTTTATCTGTTGCCTATTGCTTGTAAAAAAAAAACACAGAGGCTGTGTGCAAAGGGGAAACACAGGTGCAAACTCAATGCAAGTCAACAGTTGCAGTTTTTAAGAAGAAGGGCCCTTTTCTGTGGACAATGAAGAAACTGTGGGTAAGATGGAAGATTGGAGAGTCAACCTACCCGCGGATACCACAGGAACCAGGATACCTACACCATGGAAGTCGGGGGGCATAGGTTCTGAAGTGACATCGGAAACCGCAGTAGACCACAATGGAGATCTTCAGTAAAGATGCAGCTGGCGTAGAAATGGAAAGAGTTTGGTGGAATCCAACGGTGTATTCTTTATGAGGAGTACCTGCAAGCAGAGGGGACAGAGTCTATGCCACTCTGAAGTGACCAGAGGCACAGACGTCCAATGACCACCTTTGACAGAAGGTGCAGGAGTGATTACAGTGATCTCGTGTTGCTGCAACTGTGAGGAACATGCGATGCTGTGGAAGACCAGGAGCTGTTCATAGGCTGTCCCAGGGCGGATGTCAAGACAAGAACCAGGGGGTGTGCGGCGGGAGCACCAACTAGTCTTGGCAGCAGCAACAGACGTGGTAAACAAATAAGCTGCAGCGTTGGGACCAGCAAGGTCCAGGAGACTCACCAAATCAGAGCAGATCAGAGTCTGAGCAGGCCCCAAGCAAGCAGGGGAGCCCACTGAACCCAAAGGAGACACCTTCACTCCAAGGGAGATTACTTTGGGTGTCTTTGATACCCACAGGCTTGGAGAAGAACAAGGATGAAGCACAGGCACTGACGACACAGAAGACTAGCAGGACGATGAGACCAGGACCAGCAGGATTCTTCCTTGATGCAGTCTTGGTTCCAGACGAAGTCCAACAAAGTCCAAGGTGCCCAGATGCTTTAAGTTGAAGAGGTTTCAGATTTGAATCTTGTCCCGTGACTAATCTGAAGAGCCACCTACAGGTAAGCCCTTAAGTACCCTAGGAAAATGGTTGGGATGATTCAAGGATCCCTCCCAGAGGAGGGGCTGGACAGAGGGGATGATACTCCCATGTCCTTTGTCCAGTTTGGCGCCAGAGCAGAAGCTAATGGCTCCCTAAACTGGCTCAAACTAGAGTATGCAAGGGGGGCATCAAATGTTTCCTTCAAAGCAGTTTGGTGGCGCTGGCAATTTCCCCCACCCCAGCCCAATACACTAAGTCCTGTCTGGGAGGTGGTCACACCTCCCTGTGACAGGAAACCTTTTGTTCTACCTTCCCCTGCTCGAGCTCAGCTCAGCAGCAAAAGGGCAGAATTGTATCTGTGGTTTGCAGCAGCACTAGCTTGCTGTTAGACCCCAAAAGGCTGGTACCTGGGATACAGGGGGGCACCCTAGTGGAGCCCCCCAGTACATGGAATCCTACATCCAAAACTGGAATCGGTGTTGGGATAGGATTCCAACATGTTTGATACCAATCATGAATGGATTCGCTGCAGTCAATATATAGTTAGATAGCACACATTTGACTTGGTGTCCACTATATGTATTAAATGGCTGACCACACTTACAAAGCCTGGAGAATCGACTCTGGGGTTTGTAGAAGGGCCCTGCTCATGCAGGGGCACTCTCACACTAGTAACCAATCCCCCGGCTCTCAGGATTGAAGAGCCTACCATATGGGTGACTTAAAGGTTTTAAGAGCAGTAATATCAGCTGTAAGGAAACTTACATCTGTTGCAACTGGTGATAGCAACAACTTACTCAGGCTGTAATGGCAAGCCTGTAGTCACAGTTCGGGTGGTCTCTCATGGGTGGCATAATACATGCTGCAGCCCATGGGAGACCCCTGGTGTACCTATGCCCTGGGTACCTTGATACCACATACTAGGGACTTACCTGGGTACACCAGTAGCCAATTGGGAAGGTACTAAAGTACTTACCATGGTCAAATGTAGGGAGGAAGCACAGTGACTGGGGTCCTTATTCGCAGGATCCCAGTCAGACTAGTCAGAAAATAGACTAACTCCAGCAAAAAGTGGGGGCAACCATGAAAGCAGATATTACTTTCTTACAAATATCATAACATCAAGGGAATTCCTAGGAGCTTTAGCATTTCTTCAAAACCCATTATGTTTACAATTGAAAAGAAATGTGGTACCCCATAATTAATAAATGCTCTCTTGACTTGATTTCACTTACAGTGGAAGAATTATCTGCAGTGATTACGAACGCTGACATTTAAATTACAGAGATTAAAAAACAGTTGGCTAAACAATTTGAGAAAGAAATCAGTAATCAGTCTTGGAAAATGTTAACCTAAAGATTGAAGTCTATTTCAAAGAAGTTAACTAAATAAATTCCAGAGAGCTGCTATTGACTATAAAGTAAATGTGTACTCCTGTGTGTAAGAAAATCAGTTCCAAAGTAATACACCCAAAATCTTGTTGGATCCAACATACAAATTGAAACCTAGGCTCAACCCATGGTAGCTGTGGTTGAGAGCAGAAAGGCTTAACCTAAGGAAAAGTGTGTAAAGTATTTAGCAATATCAAAACAATTAAAAAGTCAACGTACAACACAATAAAAATCCCACAATGAATTTCTAAAACACAGAACAACATTTAACAAGAGGAAAATACATACAAATTTATAAAATCCAATAAGGGAACTGGAGACATTACTTTTGAAAGTATTCGGGCCATGAAAAGTAGAGTGCCAATAAGAGGTCACTGTTTGTCATTGACTGAAGCCTGGGCATGATTTCAAGCCGACTGAGATGGAGCAGAGGTTGGATACCCTAAAAAAAGGTCATCCCATTCAAAGTTTTGCCTTTTGACTTAAGGGGTGCTTTATAGTTTGGCAGGGACGGTACTCCCTCACAACAAACTCAAGGCCTGCATACCCAATTTAGAGGCTGGCAGAACTTAAGTATGTCAATGATGGAGACTACTCCAGCTCCGTCACAGGGTATGGGACATTGGAGGTTAGCAATCCAAATACCTGCCCAAGTTAAAGTGGGAGACCAAATGGCTTTTCTTTGCTGTCCGTCACCCCCAGGTAAAATCTGTATGTGAGGAACGTTTATGAATAGTTATGACCTCCCCTCCATGGGAGAAAACTCACATGGTATGGGATCATTTGTTTTTCATTTTTCAAAACCAAACTCCGACTTTGGGATTTTGAAAATGAAAAACTATACAAAAGTTTGATTGGAAGCATCATGTTTAATGGAGCAGTTAATCAAACGTTTACAACATTGACAGGAACTGCTGTAATATCGGTTCCTCCCAAAGTCAGTAGATGTCCACAGGGCTGGTATATATCTCTAGATTTGGGGGGCAGGATGTTTGCCAGCGTTTGTCAGTGATTTAGTCTGATGCCTTGGCTGACATTACTCCATCTGCCCACATATAAATCATGCCCTTAGTCCCTGAAATGGAACTCAAAACCTCCAATGTGGCAAATCTGCAGGCTGTATCTGGTGTAGTGTAATCAAAGTTGGCTAGCCATTGGATGAGGTCCCCCTAAAGCCTTTGGTTTTGGCAGGAAAAACTATGAGCTGGAAAAATTCCAATTTCATGGCCACCTAAATGATTTAGCAGGGCAGATACTTTTCGCGGCTTTACCAGACCAAGATTTCTACTTTCATACTTTGAGTCTGATTTAGAGTATGGCAGATGTGTTTCTTCTTCTCAAATGTGACCGATATCCCGCCTACTTTACTACAAGTGCCACAAGACATAATGCACTTGTAATAAGGTGGACAGGAGATCTGTCACCTTTGTGACTGAGTAACCCGTCGGACAAGCTCAAAATCAGGCCTTTGTTTTGTTCCTTTTATTTCTCTTTGTTTTTGCTTTTTCTTTGTGTGCTGCATTCTGCAACACACCATTAATGATTGTTTGTGTGAAGAAAGGTGTCCCGTCCTGTAAATAAACAATCATTAAATAATACAGTACACATAGAAATAGCAAATCACCATTATTGATTCTTTATGTGCAGGAAGGTACACCTTTCTTCCCCTAAACAATCATCCCTGCAACACAGTCACTCTTGCACTATGGTGTGAGGGTGTTTGTGTTGGAACTAGGCAGATATTTTTAGCACCATCGCAAGGGTAAACACAGAAGTGGGCAGAATCCTTGTAAATGTGGTGCGTCTGAGTTTGGAAATGGCGCAGTGCGGAGCTGCCAAATTTGCATTGTGTTACACTATTTCCTTGTAAATATGCCCCAAAGAGTTTAAAACACTGGAAATGTACGACATCTTTTCTGCACAGCTTCTTGTTATCTACACCAAGGTGAGGTTTATGAATCAAAAGAATGCGTATACTTTTTTATGGGGATGGGAGATTGGCATCAGTCCTTAACTGCCCTCATGCTCTGTTTTTGACTCTGCTGCCCGGATGAGTGTATTAGAATCCAATCATGGATGGGAATGTTTGTTTACATTAGTCTTTGCTAGGATCATCTGAGGCCAGATTTGTTTGCCCTGCCTTCATTTTTGTGAAATTGTCTTCTGGTCAGTCGCTACACATTAATATAATTGCGTGTCTTGTGTGGCTTCTAGCAGTGCAGATCCTTTTGAAGTGTTGATGCGTTCTCTCTGAACCAACAAAACAACCCCAGGAGAGGAATCAGAGTCTTCACAGAAAGACTGGATGATTAATTGCATGAGATAATGATGTTTTAATATGACATAAAGGGCTGTCAGCAAGCACGTGAAGAGCATTCTTTTTCCTGTAATGTCTAAACTTTTTAATTCCGTTTACTAAACTAAAAAAAAAAAGTCTTAACAATTTTTATTTTCCTGAAATCCCTTCCCTGATTTACAGCTTAAGTTGTAAAAAAAAAAACCATAAGTGCAGGTATCCAAAGCTAGGCATATTCTTAGGAGTCTGATGCCGAATGCCAGGTTTGGCAATACCAAGCTTGCTTAGTCTTAATTCCAAATCATGCCTCTTTCTTCAACTACCCCACACCACCTGTCTCTTAACCTCTCGCAAGTTATTTTTCGGTCTTTCTTTTCTCTTGTTGTCACTGCTTACCTGTCGTTCTCTTCTTTATGCCTTGATCTGGGTCACAGTCCTCTGATCAGAAATCAGTCTTTGTCCCCAAAAATGAGTGTTTGTGCTCACCACTGGCATAAACTATTGGGGCTGTATAAAATAAGGCGCATTTTCCTTGTTAGTGCCGGGCCACCTTTCAAAAGGTGCACTTGGCACTTACAAGGAGAGTGCGCCATATTAGATTGAATGCGCTGCCCCCAGGGCAGCCGCTGCTACCCTTGGGCAGTGTATTCAAGTGAAATGGTGAGCGGCTCTGAAGCAGCCGCTCCTGTTTCACAGTGAGCGACTGCACCCACCTGCAAGGGGGATGTCTAGAGGGCCCAAAGGGCCCCCTTCGCCCTCTCCAGCGGGCTGCTATAAGGAGACACACTCACAGTGCTTTTAGGTGGGAGCGCTGTCAGCGCACCTCCCAACAGCTTCTTTACCTTTGCGCCCGTGTCTATAATACGGCACAGGTGCAGAGGCAAAGAGATTTCCTCATTTGCAGGGGGCCAGGCCTCAATGCAAATGTGGTATGCCCTCTGATGATAGTGCTATATGTTTGCCAGCGCTATCTGTTTTACAGAAAGGGCCACACAAGTATCTGGGGCCCCTTCTGTAATACCAAAGTGCCCTGGGGGTGCGCAAAGTGGTCACAAATGCCATAGAACCCCCCAGGGCACTTTGTATAATACGGCCTCTGATATGCAATTGGCCTGCATACTTACCCATTCATTGTCCTGCAATTTGTGACTTGCTGGGCAGCAGACTGACGGGGGAAGCTGGACTTGTGCCATCCCATACACCATTCCTAACCTGGGCTCTGACCAACTTGGAGGATATATACTTCTGAGTTTGTCTGGGCATGTGCCAGATATTAGGGGTCTTTGCCGATTCACAGAAGCCGTAGGGTCACTTTTCAGGGAAAATGGTGCCTGCCACCAGGTTCAGGCAGACCTGTTCATGTGGCATGGGATGCCTCCTAAAATAATTAAGCCAATCAATGCTCTCATGAAGTGACTACATGGAAGGATGTTAACTCTCAGCAATGCATAAAATTAAATAAATAAATATGATTTCAGAGAGTTACACTTTTTGGGGTAAACATTTCAACTCCATTAAGGTCAGAAGTAGGTGGGAAACCTAGGTCCAGAAAAGCTCTTGAGCCACTTACATGGGCTACTCATGATAAGCCACAAGACAAAATAAAATATGCAAATACAAAAAAGTGGAAAAGTACTGCCATTTAAAAAGAGCTGCTGAAGATGATTGCCCCCTCCATCCATGACAGTGTATCTTCATAGAGAAACCAACATGGGTGCAATGCCCTGCCTACCTAACTCCCTCTAATTTATTTTCCAGTGTGCTTTCTAATTCAGCGTACATTTACAGTTCCTCCCTCTGCCACCCATGCTCTTCTTTCTTTCTAAATTCATTTTTCAGCAGTTTGCCACCTATACTAGGTCTGCACCTATAAACATTCAAGCAGTAGTCTCTGCAGTCATATTTTCCTCTCTGTACCTGCTTTACATAAGGTGTTGCCAAATTGTCTGAGATTACCAGGAGAAGGCCCTGTGGGCACCTAGAACCTGGGGAATCAGCCCTAACTCAATAGCAATGATTGGTGTCGCTTCAAGTAGGGATTAATAATTTTCTTGTTCCACATATGTTTCCTTATTCAATATGTTTTCTTATTTTTGCCAACCACTGTAATATATCATGGGCCAAATGTATCAACAAGCCATACAACACAATGAAGTAAGTTACCTTGCTGTGCAGTGTGAAACAGAGTTGGCAGGAATGCGCTGTATTTGACATTGTATGGTGCCTTCCTGCTCTCTGTCTGCGCTAGCGCACAAACTGCTGCCTTGAACCAATGCAGGCACTCTTACACCATGGTGCACGGATGCCTGCTTTGTAGGCAAGATTGTTTTTGTACAGGAAGGGGCTTCACAGGCATTTTCCTCTTTCTATGTGTGCTGCAGTATCTGACACCCATCCCAGGTGCATTATCTAATCAATCTCTTTGCATGCCCTTGCATTTCCGGCTCTGCGTTTATAGGGCTGTTCTTGGTCTCAACATTCTTGGAAAGGCCATAGGGTTTCTAAGTAGGTTACAGGCATTCCTCTACGCTAAAACCCTCATCAGAGCCATTAGTGAAGTCTGTTTGACATGCCCTTCGGAGAATGGAAGTGCGACGCCGTAGACCCTGTCATTTTCAATAAGTAAGAACCTTCATCATTCTTGCTGTATGCACTGACTCCATCTACAATCAGGTCCCCCCAGTGAGGATGACTGTCCCGCTACTGCCACTCCTATCTTCATTGTTGAACAGACAGTCGGATGAGCCTGTTACTATCAGTTGAATTGAGAAATTTGGCAGTAGCGCTTTCAGTGCATCTTTAAGACCTTATAGTAAGCTAGCACTTCAGGGGCTGAGCGTGGAGCTAGCTTAGATTTTCATCAGATTCTGCTATTTTAAGTTTCGAAAGGCCCTTAAAACATTTCTTTTTCCCAAGGACTCCTAATTATCGGTACCCTCTTCAGTTTGTTCTTTGTTCTTTTGTTTAGCGCTGGGATGCTTTTGGGCAGCCATGCGCTTTATAAATCAAATTTCATTTCAAAGACTTTTATGGGTTTCTACTTTTGTGTATTGTTAATAATGTGCAGACTGTATTTTCAAACTCGATTCACTGTAACTAATATAGTACTGTTACTTTTGAAACTAGTTCTCTGTGATATGTAGAAGTGGGTTTTTTCTGATCCCTGTAAATTAGGCCCCAATTTCAGTACGATTACTATCTTGTTTAAAAAGGAAGCCACTCTTTTTACCCATGTGTTCCCCCCCCACCAATGTCTCTACTCAATTTCTTCAACAAATAGTTGAGCTGAAGTGAATTTCTTTATTTCCACTGTCAGTTTATGTTCCCCTCAATTAATTTTCCCCAGCTCATTCACAAACTAAAATTAAAGCTCCTTTCTGGCTTACTGTGCCCTACTCATTCATATACCAAGCTACTGTTGATGTTTCTTGTTTGTTCTAGCAAGTCCGGGCAACGTTAGCAGAGAGGGTGCTGAATTATTATTAATGTAGTGGGATAGTGCTTAGGTGCTACGGCAATATGACGTTTACATTTCACCTGCTCAGATTTGCTGATGAAATGGTACATTTGCTCACACCACAGTGATTCTGCGATTTCTGTAATTTCATATACAAAATAATGTATAAAAACCCTTGATTTGGGGGATGAGCCAAAAGACATTCCTGCTGTACTAGGAATACTGTCCATTACTCTCTCAATTTTGCTGCCGAATATGAGTTACAATAATCTGTTTTTGGATTTTGCAATGAAACCATTTCGCTTTTTATTGATCTGCAACTCAGTTATTGAGTGGGCCGATATACATAATTGAATATTTTCTAATATTTTGATGCTTTGGACGGTGCCTTACTGTGGGGGCACATTTACTCATGCAATTGAGGTTCAACACAGTCTCCAACCCAGTGACCGTGGACATTGAGATTGAGGTAGATTTTAGGGTATTTAAAATTTCTGAGTAGTCTGCACCCACAAGTTCACCCCTGGGGCTCCCTTCTATGAAGGTATTGGCAGTGATGTTCTGTCATTTGTACTTATATCTCTTCACTAATGTCTTGCTCTTCCCAATGTAAAATGAATAATAAATAGGAAATGGATGAGCTAGTGAAAGGCACTTGTTTCATGATTCTTAAATGAGCAGCATGACAACAAACTACTTTACCAAACTTCTACCAAGACATTTCCTTCACATAATACCTCAGTAGACACTACCAGAAGCCTGGATGAGCACTTTGGGGCATTGGAACGTTGGAAGCTACATTGAAGACAATGAGTGGTCTGAGGAACAATAATAGCTGTATTTGTTCTCATGTTTTCACAGGTTGCAAGACCAGGGAATGCAAGGCAAGACCAGTTTGGACTAATCTAGTTGTCAGTGTGGAGTCTTCCCTGTCTGTGCATAAAAGAAGGCCACTGTTGTCAAGAGACGGTTGCTAGCACAGGATGAGGGGGTTTTACTGCAACAGCAGAATCCAGCTTTAAAGAGATTAAAGAGGACATCTAACCCCAAGCCCTGTACAAAATACTAGTTTCAGGGAGGGGGCCCTGAGAACATGAATGTCCAGGCTTTCATGTCCATCCTATACAAATAACACATGCAAGACTGCCATCTTGTGAAAACATGCAAAGGGTGTTCCACATGGATACCTTCCCTTCACCTGTATGCTCACATATACAACACAATACCCACCAATGTATCACATATGAGGATAAGCAAGGGTCCTTGTTATGGGAACTGAAATGGACATTTAAGCTGTAACCCCACTGGGGTGCAGGTACAAAGGTCTTTTCTTTTTAAATATAATTTTTCAGTTACAACAGACAGTCAATAGCCTGGGATGAAATGGCGTTAGCCCCATCACACTGGGAGGGGGAACACATGGGGTAACCCCATATCAGCAGAGACTCATTCTGTGGTGCAGTAAAATACTCGTGCACTTTTGGAACACTTGCATATTCCAAAGATCACTGGAGGAAAAGCACAGGACAGGCCGACATAATTACCAGTGCATGGATGGACATATCTTCCAAGCTATGCAGGGTGTAAATGTGTCACCATGCAGTACGCTGCAGTGCAAGTCACTACAACATATCCAGTGCATCTGGACTTTTTCAGATAGGTAGATAGTTTAATGTTATATATATATATATATATATATATATATATATATATATTTCAGCTCCAAAATCCTTCGCATTTCAAAAGGAATTTTCCGCACTCGCGGGGTATCTTGCAAAAGGTTTTTATTTTACCAACACGCAACAGACACGGTCGCGTTTCGGCAAAGTGCCTTCTTCTATGTCAATAACCATTTCGAATCGACATGTTTTTAAGCTTTCTACTTTCACCATAACAGAGAAAGGGCTATCGCGCTTATCTTAAAGTACAGTGCCATTTTAAAGTGTCTAATACTTCTACATTTCATATGCAGCATCAATCCTTGAGACAGAATTACGCTTTTAGCAGCAATTCATCTTGTGTAGTATTCCACAATCTCAGGTAACCTCTTGTCATTGTTTCAACCATCTTTTTACATTTTCATATATATCATGGCTGACATGTTCTTTTAGCCGTATATCGGCTCTCTGGCAATGGTTCTGAGACACTTACAAAATCTTGCCGTGGATCGGCGTATGTCCCTTCCCTGCTAAACTGAGGTTGTACATCACCTAAAAAAGAGAGATCTTTTTTGTACCATCTTTCTTAATTTTACATTCACATTCTTTTGCAAATTGACATCAGTGGATCAACTACCTTATCCTTTTACATTATTTTGTTTCAAAATTCAGTATTCAAAATTCAAAATTCAAAATTCTAAGAATTCATGAGCTACCTATTCATAATCCCACAGTTCATGGATTAATTCCTTCCAACTTCGACATGTTACAGAAAAATCACAGGAAAATAATTAATTGAATTAACAGACTCCAAATTGATGTACGAACACCTCATTTCATGAACACATTTATAACTATACATTCCAGACAAGTCCTCCAAATACAGTCAGTTCTTCACCACTATTTAACCCCCCTGGAGTTTTTGTAAGGAGGTCTATTATATATCGTGATTCAAGTCTCCATAGCTTTTTTATTCTGTCCCCCCCTCGGATGTTTGAGGGAACATGATCTAAACCAAAACACTGTAGCTGATTCCGGTCACTTAAATGTCTGTCCGCGAAATGTCGCGCCCCCGGGTATGACTAATCGATCTTGTCAATTGCCCTCATGTGCTCTAACACTCTTATTTTCAACTGATGTACCGTGCTGCCTATATAGCGCAGCCCACACGGGCATACCAGACAGTACACTACATAGGGCGTGCTACATGTTATGAATTTGTTTATTTTCTTTGTTGTCCCTGTATCTGGCATGGTATTTGTTAATACCCTCTTGCTGTTCGAACAGGCTTTACACTGGCTACAGGGATAAAACCCCTTCATCTCTCTGAGGGTATTGGCTCTCGTTGGTGTCTTTTGGAGGTGACTTTTTACAAGCTTGTCATGTATAGATCTTGCCTTTTTAAAGGTCACTAGTGGGAAGTTTGGAATATCCTCACCTATCACACTGTCGGTCTTCAGGTGTGCCAATTCTTTTTTAGCATATGTTTCAAATAATTGGCCTCCATGGAATAAGGTGTAACTAGTCGAAATTTTCCTTTGTCTTTCTTGGGTTCCTTTTTTCTATCAACAGTGTCTCTCTTGGTATTGCTCTCACTTTACACAATGTAGTATTCAAAGTAATTGGATTATATCCTCTTACTGTAAACCTGGCTAAACATTCAGAGGCAGCCGCCTCGAAATCCTCCTCTCGTGTACAGTTTCTTTCTAACCTAAGGAGTTCGCTGTAAGGTATACTGTGTATACTAGTTTCTGGGGGTGACTGCTGGTGACACATAGTATGGAATTCCCTGCAGTTGATTTGCGATAAAGGGCTGTTTCAATATTGCCCCCATCAATGAACACTCTCAGGTCCAGATAGTCCATTGCCACTGGACTAACCGTACCCGAGAAGTGCAAATTGATGTCATTGGTGTTGAGGATGTCGATGTATTTTAGGGATGTATCTTCCGTTCCCTGCCAAACGATGAACACGTCATTGATATATCGATACCATTTAATTACAGAACCACTGGTCTTTTCGTCCTGGTAGGTTCTGGGCACCCGCTCCTCCCACCAGCCTACGAACAAGTTCGCATAGCTGGGGGCGAAGCAGGTGCCCATCGCCGTACCGGACAATTGTCTGTAGTATTGCTCCTCAAACAAAAAGATGTTATGTGTCAGGCAAAATTCCAAAAATTCTACTAACATGAGGTTATGTTGTGCATACCTCAACTGTCTTTTATTCAAGTAGAATTTGATAGCCTCCACCCCCTTTCCATGTTCAATACATGTGTAAAGGCTTGTTATGTTAATACCATCAATAGATAGCTGGGTTTCCATTGCAAGCTGTTGATTTTATTTAAAAAATCTTAGGTGTCTTTTACATAGGAATGCAACTGAACCACAAACAAGGATGGAAAATGATCAAGGAACATTGAAACATGTTCTGTCAGTCCTTGCACAGATGAAACAATAGGCCTAGCAGGTGGATGTAAATTGTCTTTATGTAATTTCGGAATGTAGTAGAAGGTCGGGGTAACCGGATTCGAGCTCCGTAAAAATAGATGTTCTTCTTGGCCCAACATCCTTTTGTTGTACCATTTCCGGATTAGTTCATCATAAGTTTGAATGCTTTGATGATAAATTTCCATTGTTGTTTTTTGGTAACATCTTTCATCCGATAATTGCCGTATGGCTTCTTTGTGATATTGCTCCCTTGTTTGAACCACCACATTACCCCCCTTGTCCGAGGGTTTAATAATCACAGATTTGTCTCGTCCCAGTTTATCCAATGCTGTTTTTTCACTCTGCCAAAGATTATTTGTGGATATCCATTTTTTGTTCCTCTGCCTGAACTGTAAAAGGTGCTTAACCATGGCATCCGAGAATACATCAATCGCATCTGATGGCATTTGTGGGTTGAAGAGAGATTGAGGTTTAAAAGGACTCTCTTCTCTTTCTTGTTCTATACCTACACTTGTAGCTCTTTCTGCCAGATCTTGATTCAATGAACATTCTATATGTTGTTGAGTTCTTAAACTTTCCATGAGTTCTATCGCTGGCAGATCTGATCCTAAAAGACAATGTGTAGCTGTTATCCTTGCTGTAGGCCTCCTAGTGTCTTTAGTATGTGCCCTGATTTTGAAATACTTCTGCAATTTTAACTTCCGTACGAAGTTAAAAAGATCAATCCTTGTCTGTGTATATTCTAGATGGTTACTTGGGCAGAACGTTAATCCCAGACTTAATACTTTGTGTTCCACATCCGTGAGGGGTCTTTCGGTGAGGTTCACCACAGTTAAATTCGTTGTTTCTATTACTTCTTGGTTACTTTTCTGCGGTTGGTCCATCCCGACACCTTTCCTCTTCCTACCGCCCCCGGCTCGTCGCGTCTTTCTACGCCTTCTTCTGGGGGCTTGTTTCCCACCCCCCGAAGCCAGGATTGACGGATAATTTGAAACTCGTCGTGAAAAGGAGTCTGGGTTTTTCTACCTTCCAATACTCTTCCTGTTTGATCATCGCCCGATTCATTCTCAGTCTGATCGGATTCTGAGGTCTCTACTCTTTGTGATGTTTGTTTTGTTCTTGAACTTAACTCTTTTCTTGGGCCGTCAAACTTTTTCGCGAAGGTTAGTACCCTGCCCTGTAAGTAATCGTTCTCATCTCTTTGGAATTTTTCTTGTTTGCGATTTTTTATTTTCTGTTCGTATTTCAACAGTCTGGTCTTCATCTGTTCCATTAGTTCTCCAGTCTTTTTCTTGTCCTCTTTACTTAATTCTTCTTCCAGCTGCTTAATTTCCTCCAATGTTTTCTCGCAGTCACTCCAAGCATATTTGACCAATATGCACAGAGTTCCCTAACAGTACTGCGCCGTGTGCTCAGCCCAATCCGTAAGTAGTTGGGGGTCTGGATACTCGTATGAGGGGACAGTATACACCCTCTGTCCCCTTGGAAGTCTGTTCTCCTAAATGTAGCTTTGTAGGCTTGTGGCTTCCCATCACTTTCTGGTTTCTCGCTCATACAAACGCTCTAGCTTGAGCAGAACCTCATTTAACTTGTTCCTTGGTTGTTTGGGGTCCGGGATAGTGGAACGCGCCCCTCCTGCATCATGCTTCCTGAACATGTCTTTGGCTGCCTCACGCCTAGTCGGTTCGCAAAACATGTCTGTTCCAATAGATATTGCTTGTGGTCAAATCATATATACTGTTGTGACCTTTTTGTTTCTCCAACCTCATCACACCGCTACCAGTTACTGCCAGTTCATAACAAACAGCAAAAAGCTTATGGCTCACCCGTTGTGTCTGTCCCGATTCACTGCGCGTCCTCCGAGGCGCCGCTCGTCGTGCTCTCCACGTTGGGTTCCGCCTTCAATAATTTTCTTTGTAGCGTTCGTGGTGCCTCCGTTTTTCATGCACGCTCCAGTTTTCCACAATGTTACGGCGCACTCTGGGACGGTTGCGGAAAGCGGTCATGGCACCGCTAATTATTTCAGCTCCAAAATCCTTCGCATTTCAAAAGGAATTTTCAGCACTCAAGGGGTATCTTGCTACAGGTTTTTATTTTACCAACAAGTAACAGACGCAGTCGCGTTTCGGCAAAGTGCCTTCTTCTATGTTAATAACCATTTTGAATCAATATGTTTTTAAGCATTCTACTTTCACTATAACAGAGAAAGGACTATCGCCTTATCTTAAAGCACAGCGCCATTTTAAAGTGTCTAATCCTTCTACATTTCATATGTAGCATCAATCCGTGAGACAGAATTACGCTTTTAGCAGCAATTCATCTTGTGTAGTATTCCACATTCTCAGGTAACCTCTTGTCATTGTTTCAACCATCTTTTTACATTTTCATATATATCATGGCTGACATGTTCTTTTAGCCGTATATCGGCTCTCTGACAATGGTTCTGAGACACTTACAATATATATATATATATATATATATGTATATATATATATATATATTTCAACAACAAAGAGCCCATTATGGAGACGCCACTAAACTGCGGGTTTCGCAGCCTTTAATGCGAGGTATTTCAGGTAGGTAACAGCGGCAGTTCAAACCACAGTGCAATTCTGGCCCAACGCGTTTCGAGCACCCCAGTGCTCTTGTTCACGGGCAATGGCGGGATACACGGCTGTTGAAAGGACGCTTTGATATGCTAATGCAAGTCCCGCCCCTGTGGGCGTGTATGCCAAAGGCATGCTGGTACTTGATGTCCGTTCATTAGTTTTTCCCAGTGGAAGCCGGTATGCGCCAAAGATTAAAAATTAAAACAAAAGTGTTCCCCCAGTGGGTTGGGTACGTGCTGCCATTCTCACCATCTGTTCATGCTGCACCCGGCATCGGCCCCTCAGTTCCATAGTGCTCTGAACTTCAAAGCACCCGGTCCGTTGCACACGGCAGGGCGTCTCCGCGACCCAGGCAAAGCCGCTATCAATTTCAACAACAAAGTGTCCATAGTGCTCTGAACTTCAAAGCACCCGGTCCGTGGTTTGAACTGCCGCTGTTACCTACCTGAAATACCTCGCATTAAAGGCTGTGAAACCCGCAGTTTAGTGGCGTCTCCATAATGGGCTCTTTGTTGTTGAAAAAAAAAAAAAATATATATATATATATATATATATATATATATATATATATATATTGTAAGTGTCTCAGAACCATTGTCAGAGAGCCGATATACGGCTAAAAGAACATGTCAGCCATGATATATATGAAAATGTAAAAAGATGGTTGAAACAATGACAAGAGGTTACCTGAGAATGTGGAATACTACACAAGATGAATTGCTGCTAAAAGCGTAATTCTGTCTCACGGATTGATGCTACATATGAAATGTAGAAGGATTAGACACTTTAAAATGGCGCTGTGCTTTAAGATAAGGCGATAGTCCTTTCTCTGTTATAGTGAAAGTAGAATGCTTAAAAACATATTGATTCAAAATGGTTATTAACATAGAAGAAGGCACTTTGCCGAAACGCGACTGCGTCTGTTACTTGTTGGTAAAATAAAAACCTGTCCGTGGTTTGAACTGCCGCTGTTACCTACCTGAAATACCTCGCATTAAAGGCTGTGAAACCCGCAGTTTAGTGGCGTCTCCATAATGGGCTCTTTGTTGTTGAAATATATATATATATAGATATATATATTTATATATATATATATATATATATATATATATATATATATATATATATATATATATATATATAAATATATATATATATATATATTTATTACATACTGGTGGTCACCAGTAGGTAGTTATAGTTAGGCCCTAGTTTCCCTAGGAAAAGTGTTTTTTGATATGCCTATATCTTTGGCGCCGTTTGACGAATCTTGATCTTGGCAAACATTTTCAAAACTAATGGGGCGCTCCGGTCAACTCCTGTCTTGAAAGTTTCGGGGTGATTCGTCAAAGCGGGGGCCGAGAAGAAAGGGGGTCCCAAAACACGTTTTCTCCATGTTAATTTCCATAAGAAATTTTGTCGCAGCTACAGCCCGAATTGCTGAACGGAATTACACCAAATGGGGCAGAGAGGTAGCTCTGGTCCAGAGTGCACTCTTTGCTTCGAATGGTGTAAATCCGTTCAGTAGTTCCTGAGAAAAGTAAAAATAATAAAATATCGCTATCTGAGGGCCGAGGAGGATTTCTGAACCCTCCCGATCACAAGCTTCATTTTGATTGGCAGCCATCCTGTGACTCGGTATTACCGAGTCACAAGGAAAAAGGGAAGAAAATGGTTATTCAAAAGAAAAGGGGGCAGGGTAGAAATACCCTGACCCCCTCAGGCTGCTCAGGGAGTACCACAGGGACCTTTATGGCCAAAAAAAGCATTTTTTTAAAAACTTTCGGTGGAATTCTCGCACTGTTCACGAACCCAGCCCAAAAAGAAAAAAAACAAAGTGCGGGCTCCCGCGCTTCGTTTTCTAGAAACCCCTGGGTGGGCCAGGTCATGGGGGCTATGCACAATTATTATGCAGGGGCCCGTGGGGCTAAAATATTTAAATAGCATGGGGGGCTCCTGCCCCCCACGCTGCCCCGGGGACTACCACCTCCCTGGGGCATTTTTACATTTTGGGTGGCGGGCCTCTCGGGCCCTCCAAGTCCCGGGGACCACCACCTCCCCCGGGCTTCAATGTTTAAATGGGGGGGGGGGGGGTCGTGCCACCCCTGCAACCCCAGGAACCACCACCTACCCGGGGCAACATAAATTAAAAGTAAGTTTAGGAGGGGGCTCCTGCCCCCCCACACTGCCCCGGGGACCACCATCTCCCGGGGATTTAAACAGTTGGAGCCCTAGATGGCCACCCCCCAGAACCGGCTCCTGCAATATCCCAGGGTGCCCACCCCAGGACATTGTCGTTTGCTATAGCAGGGCGGGAGCAGGAAACACTGCTTTGTTTCGGGGAAGCGAGAGCAGGAAACCTGCTCTCGCTTCCAAGAAGCTAAGCAGAATTGCTTTTGGACTAGGGGAGATGCATGTCAGCAGCTCCCCTTGTCCAAAAGCAATGCTGGCTCTTGCAGGAGGCGGGGAGCCGGAGGGGACCTCGGGGGCATTGGCTCTCCCCGCAATCCTCAACGTAAAGCGCCGGCCACAGGGGATGGGGTCACAGGTGCCAGAAATTACCCAGAGGATCGGGTCACGTGGCCCCCCTCATGACAAAAAAAAATATTTTTTAAAAAACGAGGCAATGCCCCAGGGATGGGGTCCCCGGGCCAAAAAAGCCCCCCCCCCCTTAATTACAAAAAAGCTAAATAAAAAAATTATGATATGCCATGACCTGGGGGATAGGATCCCCGGGGCCCAAATCTGCCCCCTTCCTGTTTAAAAAAACAAAACCTAAAATATGTTAAAGGCCCCGGAGGATGGGGTCCTCAGGGCCCACAAAATATTATGAGCAGGGGGGGCACACAGCCCCCATTCTAAGGAAAAGAAAAAGAAAAAAAACACCATCTCCCTGGAGGCACACTTCAAGTGGTGCATTGTAGGTTGGGTATTAAGTCCCCTAGATAACTAAGGGTCCTTAGGGGCCAACTAGCCAACCAGGTATCTCCAGTAAACCCCACACAGTGGGATTGCTGAGAGGTGGTACAAGGCTACGCCCCTATTTACACCACTCTACAAACGCACCACTTGGTGCACTGCTGGTGGGGCAATGAGGTCCACATGTGTCCTGAGGACCTCAAGTGTAAAGTGGATTTCATCCCCCGAGCAGCAGTGTACCAGGAGGCGCGTTTACAGAGTGGTGTAAAAAGGGGGCATGGCCTCTGACCACTCTCAGCAATCCAGCTGTGTGGGGCTTACTGGAGGTACCTGGTGGGCTAGTTCGCCCCCAGGAACCCTCAGGATTCAAGGTGACTTAATCCCCCAACCCAGAACGCGCCAGGAGGCATATTTACAAAGTGGTGGAGAAAGGGGGCGGGACCTGTGTCCACCTCTCAGCTATCCCACTATCTGGGGCATACTGGAGGTATCAGGTTGGGTAGTTGCCCCCTAAGGACCCCCAGCAGGGAATGGGACTTTAATCCCCATTCAAGAGCATGCCGGGAAGTCCATTTGCAGAGTGGTTAGAAAGGGGGGGGTGGCCTGGTATGAGAACTTAGCAATCCTGCTGTGTGGGACTTACTGGCGGTAATAGGAGGGGTAGTTGGCCCCCAAGGTTGACCTTGGGGGCCAACTACCCCTCCTGTTACCTCCAATAAGTCCCACACAGTGGTATTGCTAAGAGGTCTTCGGATGCCACGCCCCCTTTCTCCACCACTCTGCAAATGCGCCTCCTGACATACTACGGGTTGGGGGATGAAGTCCACTTGACTCCTGAGGTTCTTTGGGGGTCAAGAAGCCCTCCTGGTACCTCCTGTAAGTCCCAGCAGAATTCCTAAGCGCTGGTCGGTGGTCCAGCCTCCTTTCTGCACCACTCTGCAAACATTCCTTCTACATTATAGTTATAAATAAGCATTTTAAAAACCTTAGAAATTCATTGAAAAAAAACATAGGTTTCAGGGACGTTATAGTTAGTAATTAGCATTTAAAAAACCTTAGAAATTCACTGAAAAAAACCATAGGTTTCAGAGATGTTATAGTTAGAAATTAGTATTTTCAAAACCTTAGAAATTCACTGAAAAGAACATAGGGTTTCAGGGACGTTATAGTTAGAAATTAGCATTTAAAAAAACTTAGAAATTCACTGAAAAAACACAGGTTTCAGGGACGTTATAGTTAGTTGGACATTTCACTCGTATAAAACCAGATAGATTCAGCCATTAGCAAACTATAACTCGCGTCCTTGCAATGCACAGCTGATCACGTCACACATTACATCTCAAATGACATCACTGATGATCCATATGCACCGTCCCTTACCATAGTGGACATGCCCAGGAGACACTGTGCTGTTACGGGAGCAGTGTTAACGCAATGGGAGGAAGCTGGAATCCTGACAGTTGGGGACCTATACAGCGAGTGCCCACTGCTCCGCACTCCCTCTTACAAGCTCCACTCTCAGCACGCCCCATTCGTACCAGGCGAGGCCTCGTAATGTATGATCCATGCAGGATCTTCAGCTGCACTAATCGGAGCCGCATTTGGATAGCAACTACCTTGGGGGAGGACACTGCCTCCACCCAATCCTCGTCGTCAAGTTCTAGCCCGTCCGCACTCCACTGTGCTCTAACCTTCAACAAAGGGTTCTCGGAGTTATTAACCAATTTCCGATATATCAATGAAATGGTCTTCTCCGGAATATGCCAATCCAGTACACGGTCCTCCAGAGGGGATGTGTCTGGGAGATCCGTGCCCTTGGGGACATGAGTGGTGAGAGCATGTCTCACCTACAAATATCGGAAGTACTCATTTTGGTGTAGACTATATTGCTCCACAAGGGACTCAAACGTATGCATCGAGCCTTTCCCCCACACATCTTTTATCCGGGTGATTCCAATGAGGTCCCATCTGTCGAAGCCTTTAGTCTTCCACATACTGCCCAATTTATCAGAATTAAATAGTGGGGTGGCCAGTGTCAGCCTACCCTCCCACCCGAGACTTTTGCTGGCTGCGTGCCACACCTGTATCGCATGTGCAGTCGGACCGGTCAGAGGAAACCTTCCAGGCCTGGAATACAGAGCTCTATCAATCATCCCACCGGGGGCTTGACCTCGGTCCATGGCATAGCCCGGGTCTCCTGGAAGCCCGTAAACTATATGGTTTACTGCAGCCAACTTCGAGGCCCAGTAGTACTTACCCAAATCTGGAAGTCCTATCCCACCATCGTACCACGGGAGGGTCAATTTATTAAAGGCAATACGGGCGCCGCCGTCCCAGAGGAGCTGTCTCTGGAGGGCTTCTATCTCCCTGAAATACGCGGCTGGCACCGGGTCAATTGAGTTTTGCAAAGCATATAGAAACCGGGGCAGCGCCATCATCTTAAAGAGAGCAGCTCTCCCAAGCAAAGAAAGAGGAAGGGCTTTCCAGCGCTCCACGTCCTTCCTGCACCTGCTCAACGGAACAGCTAAATTACTGTCATACCGCAGCTTTGGGTCAAGTGTGATATATATGCCCAGGTACCGAAATCCCATTGTCTCAACCCGTACAGGACACGACGTTGGGACTGCCGGTGGATCGCCCACCACCACAAACTGCACCGATTTTGCCCAGTTAATGGCCAATCCAGAGTATCTGCTAAAGATGGCCAGTACATCCTAGAAGTTCGGAAAGGACTCCTCGGGGCTAGTGAGGTAGAGCAGCACAGCATCAGCATACAAAGAAATCTTATCCTACCAGTCTTAAGTCCACCGCAAACCCCAGATCGACCTATCCCATCTAATGGCTCCATAGCGAGTGCGAAGAGCAACGGAGACAGCGGGCACACCTGTCTGGTGCCCCTCCCCAACGGGAAGTCACAGGACTTGCAATTGTTGACAACCAATCTAGCCAGAGGTTTCGCACCCATCTGACAAATTCGCTTCCAAAGCCCAGCTTCGCCAGCACAGCACAGCAAACAGATACTGCCACTCCACTCTATCAAAGGCCATGGAAGCATCTAGGGAGACTAATACCGTCAGCTCATGTATTTTCGAGCCCCCCCCCCCGAGGACTCCGTGCAGCCGGCGCATATTCAGCGCCGTATTGCGACGTGGCATGAACCCGGATTGGTCCGGGTGAATCAAAGATGTGATCACCTTGACCAGCCTAGTAGCGAGGAGTTTCGACAATATTTTGAGCTCTGCATTAAGCAATGATATGGGCCTATAGGATGAGCACAGTGTATTAGGTTTGCCCGCTTTATGAATGACCACTATATTTGATACATGTTTGTCATATGGAAGTTAGCCGCACTCTCTACTCTCCATGAACATGGCGCGAATATAGGGGGCTAGTTTGTTCGCATTTAGCTTGTATAGTTCCATAGGAATCCCATTTGGGCCTGTCGCTTTACCTGATTTTATCTGCCGAATCGCTTGGGCAACCTTGTCATCTGTTAGTGCGGAATCAAGGTAGCGCCTGTCCTCCTCTGACGAACAAGGCAAGGGAAAACTCAACAATAGACAATTTATATAGCACTAACAGGAGTGGAGATAAGGCATAATAGTTATTAGCATAGCTAGTGAACAGGGAATAAGGCAGAAAATTGGTATGAGGTGGACCAAGTTGTAACTGATCAGACATGTATCTTGGCAAAGTGGGAGGACACCTATCTTGGGATACGATCCTAGGACTCAGTTTCTTTGGGGAAAACACAGCATCTGCAAGAAACAGAGAGAAGTTAGGAAGTGAAAAGGAACCAGCTGTGGCCCGTCTTTAGGGGCAGAGTGGCCCTGACCCCATCTTTTATCAAACATAAGAGTGTCTGTTAGGTTGAGCAAAGGTGAGCCTGACAGACACTCTTTATGTTCAGGTAAGACAGTCAAGCGCTGTACTTGCACGAAATGTGCAGGCGAGTGGCTGCCTGAGCTGATCTTTGCCGGGCTGAAGATGTCACAGTTCTGTGGGCGTGACTTCCTCAGCCTGGCAAAGTGCTTGGTGATCCTCCCCCTCATAATTAAGGCGAGAGTCAAAAATAGCCTCAGATCTGAGCACTTCACTTTGAAGAAAATATGAGTTGAATGATTGTGACAAAATTACACCACATTTAGGGCCTCATTCGGTTTGACCGAGCCCATGTCGGAAGCCAAGTTTCCAACCGACTCTGAAAAATATCTGACCCACCGATTACGATGTGATACAAAGTAGTTGGTCGGTCATTCGGAATCGGTTCCGACAGGCATTCAGAGAGTCTGAGTAGTTTGGAGCCGAACTTTAGATCTCTACAGGTCGCCCGACCGATTACGATGTCGGATTTTGACAGCTGTTCGGACTCAACACAAGATGCAGCAGCGGACCCTACAGCCTGGGACCATCCATGCCGCTACGGTGATACATCTACGTCAACTTATACAGGTTTACGACGACCATACACCTGAACACGGTCAGGAAAAGGAAGGGACAGAACACCCTGGTATTTCTTTGATATAAATTCCCAATACCGGAACCGTGAAATTTTATATGGGGAAGAATATATCCCCCTTATAATAGACCAACACAAGAACCACTAGATGGGCAGGAATAAAGAAAATCTATTGGAAAAAGAAGGATCCAACCCCACTTTATCGGAGAAAGACTGTTGTGCCCTGAAGAAACTCCCTGGAAAGGAGTGAAACGCGTTGGCTGATCTTTTTTGCAAACTACCTGATGATTTGTATTTTAAGAATGGATAAAAATAAATAAAGAACTTTTCTATATACTTGAACAATACTCTTCTTGGACTTCTGTTTGGTGCGCCCCCATAAACATTTGAGCAAAATAGCTGTTCGGACTCAGTCTGTCCGACATGGATCTGCTGTCAGAAACCAACTTTGGGGGCCATAGCAGCCCCCCTTTTCCTGGAGCGACCGCGAGAAATGCAAGCCGGTTCCCTGCTCTATTGGAAAGTGTTTCTCCATGTGAGATTGACCTATTGGCCTACGCACAGCGTGTGACTGTCGCCTCCTGTGTATCCGGAAATCAATACAACCAAGTCACCCCCCCCTTTCCCCCTGTACCACCCCCCCCCCCTTGTCTTGATAAAGATCCGCGTGACCACCAACCGGGGCACATTAGGATCGAAACGTCGACGCACAGTACTGGTCAAGAACCCTCCGGGAACGGGCACAGTCACCATCTGTCTCCTTGGAGTATTAACTCAGAACTCTGACCGCCAAAAATCTTTCCCCTCGCCCATTCTTCCCTGTATAAACTTTGTAAATATTTGTAAATAAGTGTCACTGAAATTGTTGCACTATTCACCTTGTTCACCAATAGTCACTTTTTCACTTATAATTGAAATTGAAATGGAATGAAGTAATTCCGGTGTTTTAATGTGACTTTGTTCTTTCATAAAAATACTTTGAATTTTATTTGTTGTCAGAGAGGTTTTCTCTTAAAATTTGTTATCTTCTGTTATGAGCTAACCTAGCCTTCACGTAAAAGCAATTGATTCACCCGACGGAACCATTTTTGTCTTTAACCCCTTTTCCTGGAGGCCTCCGGTTGGGGCATGTGGGGGTACCCATGGGTCCCCTCTTTCCAACCATGCACAGTGTGGCAGGCTCCATGGGGCGTCCGCCACAGGGTGCAAGGTTTTCCACACCCACCCCTTTTTTCAATGGGAGCCTGTGTTGTCAGTCGGAACACATGCTCCCATTGCAGTCAATGGGAGTCTGATCAAACAGTGTTCAGAACAATCGTAATCTGTCGGTTGGACTCCCTGAACTAGAGGCAGACTTAAACCATTCCAACAAGGAGTCGGTCAGAATGCTTACAGGCCAACATTGTAATGAGGCCCTTAATGTTGTTCCCTCAAATAGTAAAAGGCTCACTCTTAAGGCCAATCATTCACATGGCCCCAATATATACAATTACAAACACAGAAAGGAGAAACACAAACAGACTTATTATTATATGTACAATATAGAGTACTTTTATGAAGAAGGGCAGCACAAGGAGGTTACAACACAATAATAGTAATGGACATCATAAAGTTTATATTATTTTATAAAAAAATTAATCTTTTATTCCTTCTTTTCTTGAACATAGAAATAGTAGCATGAGCACAGGCAAGGACACAGCCAACGCGTTTCGTCCTTTTACATAAGAACTTCCTCAGGGTGATTTTCCTGTTCTCTGTGACCAATAGTTACTACGCTTCCATTGTTTTTTCAAACGAGTCAAAACATTCACTACATCTGGCACTCCAAGAGTTTTCTGTGTGTACCACTCTCCAAGTCCTTCTTATTTCAGCCAATAATACTCCATAACTACTTTTAATAATTGGACAGCTGTTCATACGCCCAAAATGGTTTAGATAATAGGACTCCCTTTTGCTACGACCCGGCCTCCAAAATATTGGAGATTGTGCTAGCAGACGCTGGGTTGTGACGCAAGGGAGTCCTATTATCAAAACCATGTCGCTTGCCAGTCCCATCCAAGGACCCAATACATGAGGTTCGTGGATGGCAAGAACAACTCCACAATTATGAGGAATGTATTCCTGATCCTGAATCATTTTTGGAAAAAAAGGGGTGCGTGTATGTTGCCTGTCTGGATGTCCACAGGGCTTTTGAAATGGTCGACTGAAACTTTATATTTGGAACGCTCAAGAGATATGAGCATGCTCTTGTGCGAAGGGTTTTGCTGTTTTACGGTGGCCTAAGTATAAACTGGTAAAGAAATTTCAGATATTTGAGCAGTAATAATGGAATGATAGAAGGTTGTCCGTTCCCCCACTGGTTTTTGTACTATTAATAAAACTATAGGCGCAGACAGTAAGATCCAGACACATGGGTAATGAAAACCATTACAGAATGTACTACATGTCATATCATTATATGTTAATAATATATTGTTCACATTCAGGGAGCCTACTAAGACATAGCATGACATCGAAACTACACTTTGAGATGTGGGGGAAGTGTCTGTCTTTTAGTGGAATTTAACCAAATCCATTCTGTACCATCTCTCAGCAGTCAAACTGGGTGATCTACAGGGATTTTCATTGACAGAGCTGCTGACTTAAGCCATGTAGATGGGTATCCAAGTAAGTGTGACTCTTGAGGAAGTATACAAAGAGAATACAGAGGTGCTTCTAACATCACACAATAATAGCGTAGAAAAATGGATGAAATATACAATGTCACTAATGAGGTGAGTAACTTTAAGCAAAGTGATAGTTATCCCATGAGTGGTGTATATAATATAAAACATGCCAGTGTTAATTCCAGAGCTTTATTTTCAGAGACTCGACAGATGGATGAGACAACAGTATTGCGTTGGAGCCAGAATCTCACAAGAGGCTCAGAGAATAATGTGGGAGGAGCAGTGCTTAATTTAAGCAGGGGCTTACCTGCACTCTTGTTTAGGGACCAGGACTTATTTTTACTCATTACAGTTTGGCTCAGAAAAGATGGAGAGAGATACAGCAAGAAGGGCAGGAAGGAAGAAGATAAAGACAGATAAACAGTGACAAGGTGAGAGCAGGGATGGAAAGGAACCTACAAAAAATGAGACATGCGGTAGAGACAGTATATTGGTGGAATGAACAGACATGAGGAGATAGATAGCCTTGTTACTCGGCAAACCTAACATGCGGCAGCAGTGCAGAAAGACTTCTGTTTTTTTTCAGATTTTTTTTGCCAAGGCACTTATGTTTTTTCCAATTTAAACATTCGTTTAATACTTCAAACCAAATATATTTCCTGCCAATATTGACGAGGAAAACAACAAAGACGATGCCCGTGCACATACCGACCACACCAAAGGCATGTAACACGGCAGTCAAGCAAAAAAAGTCACAAATATATGTTCATGACGCAGCTCCTAATATGAGGTGCTGTACTGAGCCCTCCTCTGCCGAAATTCGTGTCAGCAGAAAACGATAGAAGACGGCACCAGCAGTTAGATGTGTAGACAGGGGGGCAGATTAATGGGATAAGCAGATTTCTGTGCTAGATGGGAGATTAGAAACACACACTTTCGCACTTACGTAAATATAGCCACAGTAATCAGCAAAAACTGTCCGTTCTTTTCCAAAAGAACCAGACGTTCACAAGATTAACCAGGCGATGCTGGAATTGGGAGAGGAGGGCAAGTTAATATCCGAACTGCACACAGCATGTATACCCAGAGATAATAAAGAACTAGGAGGCATATTATCAAGAACAGGCGATAAAATTATCGCCGCTTTATCGGCAGGAAACTGCTGCTAAAGCAGCCATAATGGCCTTGTGAGTCCCCATAGCAGCCCAGGTTAACACCAGAACCTGGGCTGCTATGGGAATTCACATGGACATATTATCAAGGCCATTATCGCCGCTTTAGTGGGAGTTTCCTGCCGATAAAGCGGCGATAATTTTATCGCCTGTTCTTGATAATATGCCCCTAGACCCGTACGAGGACCCCTAGAGAAAGAACTCATGTCAAAAGACTGGAGGAAAACATTCACAATTAGTCAAAAAGTCATTGGAAACGCCAGGCTCAAATTGATACATTTGTAATGCATGGACAAAACTTAAATGCCCACCCAATGACTACAGAGTCCGAACACAAGAGAAGTGTGGCTCAATGGTTAGAGCGGCAGACCCTGATGCAGAGGTCTGGCCCGGGACCAGGGTTCAATTCCCGCCTCGGCGGGGTCTCGGGCTCAATTTCCTCAGACCTGATAATTCTCGCCTCGGTGCCTATTCTAATCATGGGTCCCACTCTGCAACTCTGGGCAATAGCTTGCATAATCTCCACAACGGCCCCAACAGCGCTAGGATGCCTGGCTGCACCTTGGGGGTGCCCAGGAGTGGGCACCTCACTGGGGAAAAGCCAGGAAGGGTTCCACAGCGGTATGCATACAAGCGCCAGAGAGACCCCATGTGGGGTGATTCGGGCGCTATACAAGTACTACAACATTTACATTTACAACACCACCGGATCTAAAGTGTGATAAGCATTGGTATATACATACGTACTGGTTATGCTATAAGCAGGGGGATACAGAAACTTTGGGGAGCAGTAACACAAAAGCTAGGCACACTTCGGCCCAGATTGCTCATAGTGTTTACTTGTCCTTGCATCAAGGTAACGCCAGGGCAACGCAACACTAAAGTAATATTTACCAAGCAATGCAAGGTCACCTTGCTTGGTTCTGCTATGCTTGGTAAATGTGGAGTAAAACAATGCAGCACAAATTGCTGCCTTGCAACACTCTGTCCCAGGGACATGTTCGATGGGTGAACTACCCACCCATGGACTTTGGTGCATTCCCAGATTTACCATGAATGGTAGCCCTGGGAATGCGTCAAAATACTGCGCCTTCCCTTCCTCGTTCTTTCGTCTTTCTAAGTAGCACAAGTAGAAATAGAAAAAAGTCTCCAAGGATTGTTTGTGTGCAGTAAGGTGTCTCTTCTCGGACAAAAATCAATCTTACCTACAATGCAGGCACCCGTGCACCACGACGCAAGAGAGCCTGCGTTGGTGCAAGGCAGCACATGAGGCACCAGTGCAAGGAGAGGACAGGAATGAGCCATATAATTTAAAATATGGTACATTCCTGCCCTTTCCCTTTCAATCAAGCAATCAAGGATTTGTAAAGTGCAGCAAATCACATGTGAGAGTCTCACGGCGCTGGAGTTAGTAACTGCTTGATGGTCATTTGTTAATTTGAACAGCCAGATCTTGAGTCCTTTCCTGAATTTCTGGAGAGATGAGGTAGTCCTGGGGTGCAAGGGAAGGTCGTTCCAAGCTTTGGCTGCCAGTTATAAGATGGTGGCTGCCAGGTGTGCAAAGGTTTCACAAGGGCAGCAAGATGTCTTGCAGCATTGCATGAAAATGTGATAAGTGTGGGCCAAAGAAGCATAACACTGCAGCCCAAAGTTTGCCCCTTCATGCAGCAGAGGTAAAAGCAGACTTGCCAACTCATACAGTGCCACTGAGTGACACACAATATCAGCTTCCTTCACATGGGCACCCGGTGAGGAGCTGATATCACATGGTGGCAGGGAAAACATGCTAAAAACCACTGTAAACAGTGGATTTCCAGTTTGTTTTCACTGGCTTAGAACAGCCTACGTCAATTAGGAAGTGTTAAAACACCCCACCAAACTCAACAAGCTTTTAGTTTTTGGGAGAAGAGTGTTTGGGGGCAGGGAGGGTGTAAAAGTGCCTCTTAGGTACTTCTCGGCAAGAGGCCCCACACCCTCCAAGGCACAGCCCCATTGTCACACATTGAAGTTTCTGATTTAGTTGGCAGGTCTTGTTGTACGGTTAATACTATATCAGTAAAACTGTGTGTTTGGACAAAAGAAATGCCAAAACTGTGCGAGACTGACTTCATGCACATCATCAAGATATGTTGGCCTTACTCCTGATTAGAGCACAGTGCACCCTCTGGACTTCTACACCTTACAAGGTACCAGAAGGAAGTGGTGCAAATTCAGAACATGACAACTCTGACTTCCTCAAGAAAATCATGGAAACAGATCAGTTACTTTCATTAGTACCTCATGCATGACCAAAGGGAAACACAAGAAATACTCAAATTGGCATTTCAATAATTTATTGAAGCATTAAGATTCTTGTGTAAAATACGTGCACTGCAATGAGTAATATAGGGAAACAGAATAGAGTAATTAGCATCACTAGAATTGTAAAGATGAACAATTCAACCATTGTGCTGTTGCATTGATTATAAGCATACAAGTAGAATCATATCTATACTCCTACCTAGCACTTCCTAACCTAGTGGGCTGTGGAGATACAAATCTGCCAGAATAATAATAATAATAATACTTTATTGTGTGATTACTTAAAACTATTAACATTTTTCAGTTTGAGATTAAAAAAACTTGTATGATTCTAATGTGCAAAAAGTCAAAGCTTTAGCCCCTTCGCTGCGGGGATAATTCCCCCACTGTGCTGGGGGGGAGTGGGGCGCGCACAGCGCCCGCATGCTCATGACGAGATCAGCTCATCATGAGGCACGGCTCTCCTGTGCTCATGAGGAGCTGAGCTCGTCACAGGTGCACCGGCTCCCGTGGAACGCTCAGCACAGCAGGGGAATTCTCCCCGCACCTGAGCGTTCCACGGCTCATGACGAGCTGAGCTCGTCATGAGCACCAGAGCACCGTGCCTCAAGATGAGCTTAGCTCGTCATGAGCATGGTAAAGGTTAAAAGACTCAGATTAATACTAAAACAATCTAAAACGGGAAGGTGTGATTAAAATATCCTAATGTTAATTAATTGCCTGTGACAATCAGAAACTGCGGTTTCAGGTCGATCATGGCATCGCCTTTTTTTCAAATCTGTAAAGGAACAGCCAAACTAGCGGTTTCAAAAAGCTGTCTAAAAAAATATGAACAGTTGATATTAAGCAAACAGCAATGTTCTAATAGACAGTACTGAGTGACCAAGAGTTCATGGGTTGAGCCTGAAGCGGCGTAAAAGGGCAGCCAGGTTCAGTAGGATTTGCAGCCCGTTTTTTTCCCAGCAATTTGGTCGCTCTGTTTACAAATTTTGTGAACCAAATGTGCAGCTTCGTATTGTCTGAGTTCAGGGCCGCAATTATGGCTTGTTGACATGTACGAACTCTGAGTTTGTTCTATTCTTCCCGCATCAAGGATCGTCTGTCAATGAGCAAGACGGGACATACACAGGCTATGTGCTCCATTGCTTTGGAGTGATAGCCACACTCCCTGCATTTGGTACTAGTACTGGAGCGGCGGCATTCAGGCAGATTCTTTAAAAAAGGGCATTCTCCCATCCTCAGGGCCATAAACTTTAGCTTCCAAGAAAGTGCAAACGTGCTTGATAAATTAGATGATTCAACCCTCAGTTTGAAATCAGAAATTACCACCCAGGCATGTTTCCTTCTGGACAGTGTTGCCCTGTCGGAATGGAAAGACCACAGCCTCACGCTTCCTTTGATGACGGCCTTTAGCGCCGGCTGAGATGGGTTTGTTCCCCAGTATTCCTTGACGCCGAGTAGTTGCAGGCAGTGGTCCAGATGATGCCGTTGTTTATGGCTTGATTGGCATTTTGACATTTCGTTCCAAAGTCTGGCCTCCAGACTACCTTCCCTGGTGTTGTGCAATCTGTTACGGAGCTTTATGAACGCTCCTGCCTCGACGCCGTGGTGGTCTAATAAGCCTAGTTCAAGTCTAACTTTTGCTGGCGATGCAGATCTTGGCAGGCGAAAAGCTTGTTTAAAAATGTTGATGGTTAGTTTGTTTAATAAAATACTTTTTTGCCCCTTCATGATCTCGTGACCATATGACAAGGAGTTGGTAATCTTTGCCTTCATCTTCACCTTTAGCATTGGAGTTAGCCTTGAGCCGAGTAATTGTTTCGAAAGCTTGGCGGAGGCAATCTCAAGTGACAGAGCTTTGGCCATTAGTGCCTCTTTCTGCTTTACAAAAGAGCCTCTGGTGTCAAGAAAAATTCCCAAGTATTTGTAGTGGGATACTGATTCGATCTTTTTGTTGTTAAAGAGCCACCCTCCACTCTGCTGCTTTTGCTTCCCAAAAGAAATTGTTTTTGTTTTTGACAAGTTCAGCTCAAGGAGGTTTTTTGTTGTGTAGGGGAGCAGCAGAGCGAGTAGCCTCTGTAGGCCTACTTTTGTGTGAATTAATAACACAAGGTCGTCGGCGTATAACAGATTAATAATGCGGGTTCCATCTATTTGTGGGGGGTGGCTGTTAACGCTGTTGAGTATAGTGGATACATCTGAAATTAACAAATTAAAGAGCAGTGGAGCCATCAAGCAGCCTTGTTTGACGCTGCTTTTGGTCTTGATCTTCCTGGAGACATGGGAGTCTTCTCCCAATTTAGGGACCGATTAGGATGGCGGACGGACTTGCGTCCGTCCGCCACCCCCGAGGAAGAGGGACCGTCCGCATGGGCAGCGGCGGTCCCTCCATGGCAATTAGGATGTGACCGCCACCCTGGTTTGGGTTGATTCTCTTCCCTGGGTGCCTTTTCTGGGTATAAATTCAATGTCAATTATGTCTTTTGACCCCAAGATGCTTAGATCGATTTAAAGAGTCTAAGGATGTTCCCACTATTTAAAATGTTGTGTGGGCCTCTGGAGACATATTCTGGAGATAACAGCAATTTTGTCTCTGAGCTATTCATTGGGATGTATGACGTTACAACGCATACTATTAAAACGCATGTTTTTACAACGCATTTTTTACAACGTAAAAACCTTTACAACGCATGTTTTTACAACGAATACTGTTACAACGCGAAATAGAGTTATTAATAGGAAAGTACTATTACAACGAAATCAATTACAACGCATACCTTTACAACGCATAAAATACGTAATTATTTTTTGGGGTAAAATAAAATCTGGCACGGGATGTAGGGAAATTAGGGGTTTTGGGTGGGGAAGTGTTTTAAAATGTAGATAAAAACTAAACGTTAATTCAAACAAATGCAAAACATTTCTTAAAATTAATACTCGAGTATTAAAAAAAGACTCATTTTTATGAAATTAATGAAAATTTTACACATGGAAAGAATTATAAAATATAACAAACTTACAATATATTATTTTAAATGATAATAAATATGCGTAAAAACAAATATTTAACATAATCATAGTCGCCATTTTAAACTGTGTAGTTCCTAAATATGTCCTACAACTCTTTCTATGAAAATGATAGCACAACACTACTTTCAAAATGGATGCCAAATCGGAAAGAAAAAGTCAAAACTACACATCTTTATATAATTTTAAAAATTATAACTTTCCACAGTAATGAAACGGAATTAAATAATGAATACCAGCGCTATGTTTCTTAAAAATAACTGTGGCACTGACTCAAACTTATAAATACGAGTAAGACACCATTTTTAATTCAGTTGATTATCAACTAGCAGAGTGACCAGACGCCAAAAGCTGACCCTCTGACCTCTTCTTTGAGATAACACCCGATTCCGTTTAAGAAGCATTACTTTTCGCAATACAAGTCAGTTTGCAATAGTAATAACAAAAATATTTTCTTAAAATATTTACTATGCGATCCCTAAATAAGTTTGATTTTTAAATTTAAATTAACATTATTACTACCCAGATATTACGATAATTAATGAGACGTATATTAATAAAATTAAGCACAATATATTTATAGATGATTATTATTTAAATTACATGGATTATTTAATAGAAATATTTTCAAATATCTAAAAATATATTATTTTTCTAACAGCACGAAAAGTGAAAATACTAAATATAGAAGAACTTCTATATATTGTGACAAAAAAGTCAAGTTTTAAAAATTGGATTTTACTAAAGGATCCATACTCCTCTTCAACAATAATTTCAATGTATTTTTCTAATTTAAATAAATCAAAATTCAAATTTAATAAAAAGGTTATTTTTTTTATAATCCACACATATTGAATCTAATTTTTTCACAGAAATTCAAAAGCGAAAACAAAATAAATACTTTCATCTTTGGAAATTCAAACTTCGAGTTTTAAAAATGGTAATCATTTTATAATTTAAATAACAGCATTTTTATACTGTATTCAAGTGTAGCAGTAGTAAAAAATTGCAAAAGTGTGGGATGAAATAGGAATATAAATTACTATTCTAAAACCAATAATGAGCAGCAGTAGGGAAAATGTGGTATACAGTAGAGATAACGATTACTATTCCAATTCAAGAAAGGTTCAGAAGTAGGGAAAGTGTTGGATAGTATAGGGGTAAGAATTACTATTCTAACTCCAGGAAGGTATAGCAGTAGGGAAAGTGTGGGATAGTGTAGGGGTAACAATAACTATTCTAACTTGAGGAAGGTGCAGCAGTAGGAAAAGTGTGGAATAGTGTAGGGGTAAGATTTACTACTCTAACGCCAGGAAGGTGCAGTAGTAGGGAAAGTGTGGGATAGAGTAGGGGTAAGAATTACAATTCAAACTTCAGAAAGCTGCAACAGTAGGGAAAGTGTGGGATAGAGTAAGGGTAAGCATTACTATTCTAACTCCAGAAAGGTGCAGCAGTAGGGAAAGTGTGGGATAGAGCAGGGGTAAGAATTACTATTCTAACTCCAGAAAGGTGCAGCAGTAGGGAAATTTTGGGATAGAGCAGGGGTAAAAATTACTATTCTAACTCCAGGAATGTGCAGCAGTAGGGAAAGTGTGGGATAGTGTAGGGGTGAGAATTACTATTCTCACTCCAGGAAGGTGCAGCAGTAGGGAAAGTGTATTAAAGTTACTTGGTAATGTGAATGTAATATAACATATGCAGAAAAGTATGTACATATTTGACTGTATCTCAAACATTTAAAAAAAATTACATTTCATTTTTTGTCACATTTTTTCAGATACTCAAATAAATCTCGTTAAAACAAAATCTGAAAGCGAATCCCAGAAGACCAGACAACCAAAAAGACCTGAAAACAACGAAGAACCTGAACAAAAACTAGACCAAGAATAAAACATCTACATCAAAAGGTATTTCAAAAGCACATTACAAAGCACATTACTATTCTAACTCAAGGAAAGTGCAGCAGTAGGGAAATTGTAGGATAGTGTAGGGGTAAGAATTAATATTCTAACTCCAGGAAGGTGCAGCAGTAGGGAAAGTGTGGGATAGCGTAGGGGTAAGAATTACTATTCTAACTCCATGAAGGTGGAGCAGTAGGGAAAGTGTGGGATAGAGTAAGGGTAAGAATTACTATTCAAACTCCAGGAAGGTGAAGCAGTAGGGAAAGTGTGGGATAGAGTAAGGGTAAGAATTACTATTCTAACTCCAGGAAGGTGCAGCAGTAGGGAAAGTGTGGGATAGAGCAGGGGTAAAAATTACTATTCTCACTCCATGAAGTTGCAGCAGTAGGGAAAGTGTGGAATAGTGTAGGGGTAAAAATTACTATTCTCTCTCCATGAAGGTGCAGCAGTAGGGAAAGTGTAGTAAAGTTACAAGGTAATGTGAATGTAATATAACATATGCAGAAAAGTATTAACATATTTGACTGTATCTTAACATTTAAATAAAATATTACATTTAATTTTTTGTCTCATTGTTTTCAAATACTCAAATACATCTTCTTAAAACAAAATCAAAAAGCGAATCCCAGAAGACCAGACAACCAAAAGACCAGAAAGAAACGAGAAACCAGAACAAAAACTAGAGCAAAAAGAAAACATCTACATCAAAAGGTATTTAAAAAGCACTTTACAAAGCACATTACTATTCTAACTCCAGGAAGGTGCAGCAGCAGAGAAAGTATGGGATAGAGTAGGGGTAATAATTACTATTCCAATTCCTGGAAGGTGCAGCAGTAGGGAAAGTGTGGGATAGTGTAGGGGTAAGATTTACTATTCTAACGCCAGGAAGGTGCAGCAGGAGGGAAAGTGTGGGATAGAGTAAGGGTAAGAGTTACTATTCTAACTCCAGGAAGGTGCAGCAGTAGGGACAGTGTGGAATAGAGCAGGGGTAAAAATTACTATTCTCACTCCATGAAGGTGCAGGAGTAGGGAAAGTGTGGGATAGTGTAGGGTTAAGATTTACTATTCTAACTCCAGGAAGGTGCAGCAGTAGGGAACGTATGGGATAGAGTAGGGGTAATAATTACTATTCCAATTCCTGGAAGGTGCAGCAGTAGGGAAAATGTGGGATAGTGTAGGGGTAAGATTTACTATTCTAACTCCAGGAAGGTGCAGCAGGAGGGAAAGTGTGGGATAGCGTAGGGGTAATAATTACTATTCTAACTCCAGGAAGGTGCAGCAGTAGGGAAAGTGTGGGATAGTCAAGAGATGATAATTACTATTCTAACTCCAGGAAGATAGAGCAGTAGGGAAAGTGTGGATAGAGCAGGGGTATGAATTACTATTCTAACTCCAGTAAAGAGCAGCAGTAGAAAAAGTGTGTGATAGTGTAGGGGTAACAATTACTATTCTAACTCCAGGAAGATAGAGCAGTAGGGAAAGTGTGGATAGAGCAGGGGTATGAATTACTATTCTAACTCAAAGAAGGTGCAGCAGAAGGGAAAGTGTGAAATAGTGTAGGAGTAAGAATTACTATTCTAAGGCCAGGAAGGTGCTGCAGTTTTGAAAATGTAGAATAATATTATGTCTTTTTTGTCATTTCAATTGACATACTAAAATAAAACATTGTTTCTTTACAGATAATGTGTGCACAGGAAACAGCTACTTACATAAAATCCAGAAAAGGAAACAAATTACTTAAGCATGCAGGTTACATATATTGTAAAGAAAGGATAAGTTTTCCCAGAAATCATTGGAGGTGCGTGCAATACTACTCATCCCATTGCAGCGGCAGAGCGGTTACCCATGAAAATATTATTATTAAAACAACTGATCATAACCACTCTGCCTCTGCAATGGAGATTGATGTATAGGAAAACCCTAAATGAGATGAAAGAACTTGCAAGCAATGATTCTACAGGATCCATTTTAAGAGAGATTGCACAGCATGTCCCCAGTCATGTCGCTAGTAATATGCCTATAATTCCTAATCTGAGGCGAATTATACAAAGACAAAAGCAGGCAAGTAACACACAAGTAACTACACCTCATACTTTTTCTGACATTGTTATTCCACATGCACTTACTATTTCTTTTGCTGATGAACCCTTCCTTCTCCATGACAACGAAAACCCTCAAAAACGTATTCTAATTTTTAGTACACCCCGCAACCTTGTTAAGTTAGAAAATAGTGAAATTTGGATGATGGATGGGACGTTTAAAAGTACACCCCATCCTTTCACCCAAATTTACACTATACACGCTAAAATTAACCATAATGTGATCCCCTTAGTATATAGTTTACTGCCTGATAAGTCTTCTGCAACCTACACTGAACTTTTATCAGTTATTAAAAATACAACAACCAAAAGTCCGAGGAAAATAATTGTCGATTTTGAATGGAGCATGATCAATGTGATCAGTAAAACGTACACGGATACCCAAATTCAGGGTTGTTTTTTCCATTTTTCCCAGGCATTCTGGCGTAAGTTACAGAAAACAACCCTGGTTGCAGAATACTCAACAGATAGCAAACTACAAGTTGAGTTAAAAAAAATAACAGCTCTTTGTTTTGTGCCTCCCGAAAGTGTAGATGAGTACTACACTGCCATTACAGAATCAAATTATTACAATGTAAATGAAGAGAAATTGGCACCCATTCTAAATTATTTTGAAGACACATGGATTGGGCACCTAAGCAGATCGGGTCGCAGGAGGAAGCCACGTTTCCATGTGGAGTGGTGGAACTGTTACACGAGCTGTTTAGAGGGAGAAGCTAAAACAAAAAGTGCCATTGAGGGATGGCATAACTCCTTCAACCATACAATTGGAAAACCACACCCTAATTTCTACTCTTTTTTGGAAACTTTGAAGAAGGAGCAACGTTTTCGAGAAATGAGACTTTCACAAACATTAGCTGGTAGTCTAAACCCACGAGTTACACAAAAAACAAAGGAAATGTCTGAGAGACTATTGGGTATTATACAACAATTTTCGTTATCTGTGGCTCTAGACTACCTTGAAAATGTTGCTAACATTCTAAGCTTCTAAATAATATTTGCACCTTACTTTCCTGCTTTGCCCTAAATTTTAACAAACACTAATTACAATTGGCTATCACATTTTTCCAAAAACATTTTTTTTTAATTAGTTGGGTCTGCATATCTTTTTTTACCTGATATTTTTTTCTTCTATGTTTTCAAACTGTACTAAACCAATGTTTGAAACATCACAATACCCCAATAATCCGAAATATCAAGGTGTTAATTTTTTTAAATTTTTAGAAAATTAGTAAAATGCTTTCCCATTTGACAACCACCTGACAACATATTTTTTTTAAATAAAAATGCATTTTAATTTAAAAATAATTTCGTCTTTTTTTTTCTAAAAAAAATAAACTTGGAAAAAGCTTCTTTAAATTTCCATATAATTGTTCAAAAAATTGTGGTTACAAGCACAAAATGTTTTTGAAATTCTATATACCATAGTAATAACAAAAAATATTTCAATTATACTCAATTATTCTTCTATTTTGGTAAACCCCAAAATCAAGTATCTCGATAAACATCCAGATAAAGTCCACAATATACAAAAATGGTACTCTTTGACACTCCTTGTTGTTATAATATGTTGATCGATCGTATTATTAATTATATTTCATATATCAACAATTTGTGAAAATTATAATTGCATCTTAAATAAAATACCACCTCCTAACAAAACATTTTCTCGCTATATCACCCTACCTATTTACGAATTTAATGCTAAAAAACTATGCAATTTATTAAAAAAAGAAACAAATCTTCCTCCAAAAAAGCATATTCTCCCTATCTCCACCTCTACTAGTTACAATAATAAATTAGAAAGATAACTATATATTAGCTTTCTAACCAATCCAAAGTAAACAATTATTCCGTCCTTCTAAATCATACTATCACTGTCAATCATAATACTTTCAAAAAACAACGCATACAAAGTAAATTATATATCAGACAATATCAAATTTCCAAAATTACAGTAATAATTCGAATAAGCTTTTTTCAAAAATCGAATAACCACAAGTTCTTTTTTTAACCAAAAAACAGCAAAAAATTATTGAAAAATGCATTTTTCAAATCTTCTTTTAGTAATCCTTTTTTTTTCATTTACACATTTACTTGAGATCTAATTTTTGATGAATATCAATGAATTCTTATCCAAAATAACTTTTCTCTTTAACTTTTTACTTTCTACGACCCGACATAGGCATACTCTAATTACATGATCGGCGACATGTTATTTTACAATATTTACATTACATACATGAACTGCAATCTCTCCTTATCCCTTCTTTACAATATATGTATACTTTTTTTACTTAACATGTATAAATAATAATTTGAAATGTTTCCTACCTGGACGCAGATCAGCTTCCAGCTGCTTCCTCCATCGATCCTCTGCAAAATGGCCGCTTACGTTCACGTTTACGTCTTTACGTCATCGAAAGCTGCAAAGATTAAAAAGGGACTATTTGAATTTAATTTTTTCATATTTTATTATTTAAATAAATATAATACATTAAAATACAGAAAAATATGTATAAATTTCCTTTATCAATATGCTATTTTGCTATATTTTTTAAATAAAAAAATACAAAATTAAAACAATGTATTCTTTTTTTAATAATCTATTTATTTAATCTAAACCTCTTTTTTTAAAGTTATTACTTCTAAAATAATGTAATATTATCCTTACCTGTATTCTTATCCCATTTCCTTTCAAAAGATTCCCTTTCTTCTTCTTTTAAAGCTTCATTTTCAGTTCCGTGGAACAACCAGATTCATCTATGGAAATAAATAAAGGACAATTACTTCCATTAAATTCAATGCAAAATCGTGTGAATTTAAAAAAAAAAAATTAGTAATAATAATTTTAACAACTATTAATCATAGTAAATTAATTTTATTTTTAATCTAACACTTTTAATATATTTTTATAGATTTTTTAATACATTTATTTATTATTGAAAATTAAAATTTAAAAAAAATTGTTTTTAATGTATTTAAATAATACCTTAATACTCTTAAAACAATAATTAAAAAATAAAAAACACTTTTATAAACATAGCCAACATTTAATATATTTTTTTAATTAATACTAAAGTATTAAATCAAAGTACTTCAGTATTACTAAAATGTAACTATATTTATTTTCAGAGTTTCAAAACAATAAATAAAAACCACTTTTATAAACATAGCCAACATTAATTATTTGTTTTTTTTAAATTAATACTAAAGTATTAATTCAAAGTAATACAATACTTCTAAAATTTAAATATATTTATTTTCAGAGTTTCAAAACAATACTATTTTCTCTTTTAATAATTTTTTAAATAATAATAATTCTTATTATTTATAATATTACTACAATTTTTAAAAAAACATTTTTACACCATTCTTAAATAATAATACTACAGTATTAAATCAATGAACTTGAGTATTAGTAACAATAATTTAAATTTAATACCTGAGTATTATTAATATTATATAAAATTATAATTATTATAAAACTTTAAAAATAATAATTCAATAATTCAATAATTCAAACATATAATTATAAAAATATAAATATATTTTATAAAATTTTTATAAAATGAAATATAAAACATATTACATATAACACTAATTGCGTTGTAAAAGTACTTGCGTTGTAAAGGTACTTGCGTTGTAAAATCTTGCGTTGTAAATCCTCTTGCGTTGTAAAAGTTTCGTTTGTAATGGTAGTGCGTTGTAAAAGTTGCGTTGTAAAGGTTGCTCACCGGATGATACATGTGGCAGGCAGAGGAGGAGCCAATTCTCGGAGGTGGTTGGTTGGTAATGAGGTGGGGGGAGTTTTACACCTAGCTGCCAGGGATTATTGGCTAAATGAAGTTGGCGGATACAGACTGTCAGACACCTTTGCTGCATGTTGCATGCCTGGTCTGTTGATCCCCGCTTGAGGTGGAAAAGGAGCACTAATAGCTGGGGGTGGTTGCTGAGGATTCACGGTCATGGCTGGTGCATTGCCAATTGCTGGCTCCTCTGTGGGTTGTAATTGGTTAAGTCCGATTGTAACTTGAGGTGATGGATGCAGAGGGAGCCTTGTGGCTTATGGCGGCTCTGCTATTTATGAGCTGGTCAATTTTTAAAGATTCTTTTTGTGGCGTTATAGGTTGTACTGCTGGTAGCAGACTAGTATTGGCTCTGGGCGTAGCAGGCGAGCCCTGTGATGTCACTATGTTGTTCTTTAAGAAATAACTGGTAATTGCATTTTTTGTTTCCACTGTGTGCCTGTTCCGACTTTTCCGCAGTCTTTTTTTTCCCCATTTTGACAGCTGATGGGTATTATGATGGTGTGGTGCTTCGGTGAATGTGTTAGAATCTGTTGGCACCTTGATTAGCGGGGAGGGGGCTCTGGTTTGAGCTGGCACGGAAGTTGGTCCCTCGGCCTCGTCCAGGATTGAATATGTGAGACAGGGGATCGGGGAGCCCCTATGATGGTAACTTCTTAATTTCTGATAATACTGAGGAAAGAAATTGAGGTAGTGAAGATAGGGATTCAATGATGGGAGAGCAGCAGCATACTGATTGAACAAGTTGGACTTGAGATTGGGCTTTTGTTATCAATAAATTAAGTGCCTTCAGGTTTTGGTCAATCCCAGCAGTGTATACCGCAAGAGTATTCAAGAGGTCCACCTGTAGGTCCATTTTGTCTGAATGGTAGGTGAAGGTTTTTCCAGGACGGTGGACCTTTTAGGTTCATTGATGAAAAAAGACAGCTCTAGGGAATTATTGGTCTTAGTGTCTTGTGTCCCAGCTGGGTTATCCTTTTGGTGGCGTTGGTTAACTATATTTGCTGAGCATGCTGGGGACATTTTAAAATTGCTTGGGTGGGTGTTTGCCAGAGTCATGACTTGTGGAATCAAGACTTCAGAGCTCCCTTTAGGATAATCCATTGGTTTTGGGGGCTTACGTGCCTTGGGAGAAAACTAACTTGGATTCTGAGCTGACTGGAAAGTTGGCGAAAGGGCCTCTATTGGGATTGAAATTTGGCGAGAAGCCTGTACACCAGAAGGGTGAGCGACTAGTGAGCCAAAAAGTTACTGATCAGAGGCCTGAAGCAAGCAACGGGTATCGGGGACTTCGTTAGAGAGAGATGCAACGGTTGCTGAGGGACCTAATGACAATGAGCTGCCTGTGTGAATCATAGGCTGAACCAATATTTGGTGCAGAGCTGCGACTGGACTAATTGAAGAGGGGACTGGAAATGTGTCAGAGGTGCTGAGTCTTGGCTTTGGAGCTGCAACTGAATTCCTGAAAAAGTCTCTCAATGACACCTTTTTTTTCAAGGAGGTTGCGGTTGCTGAGGGTCCCGTCATTGCCTCTTCATGAATCGAGCCTTCCTGGTCCACAACTGCGCCCCGTGAGGCGTGGTGCATGGAGGGGCCTTGGGAAGACCTGACTTGGATTAGGGATTGCCAAGGTTGGGGCTCGTATCCCGAGTCAGGGCCCAATTGTGGTTTTGCTGGTGTTGCTGGTGTTGCTGGTTGCTTTGGGCCCATTACTTCTTCACCCGAGGGTGCGTGGGCGGCCTTTGTCTTTAAAAATTTTCTACAGAGTTTTGTTGGGGCTTTCCTAACTCTCGCTGATTTCATCCTTGGGAGCTTCTGCCAATTGAGGGATCCTTCGGTCTTCCTATTGGTGTTCGCTTGGGTGCTAAGAGAGACTGAAGACTGCGATGTGCTGTTTAGCAGTTTTAAAATAATTTGAAGGACCGCTGGGAGCTAAGAGCTGGCCTAAGAGCAGTCCAAAAGCAGTCTGAAAGCAGTCTGGTTGAGGATGGAAACCAGGATATTTAATGGCTGGAGGGAAGGTCCAGGATTGACTCAAGCTGGTCAGAGTCAGACAGAGTGGCCCGGGCTACAACAACAAAGCTCACTGGCGGGGGCAGAGGGGGTGGAGGGCGAGTGGGAGGGGGCACAGAAACCTCAGAACCCCCATCAACACCCTGCAGAAACGTCCTCCACCTAGCAACCCTAAGGTGCTCACCTTGGCATCGAGATTCTGTGCCTGCGCCTGTTTGTGCCACTCAGACTGAGAAGCTGCTCCAGACAGTACGTAGCGGGGAGCAAATGTGGAGAAAGCCAAGTGGGGCACTCGAGGCAGGGGTCGTAGGCTGCACCTGATCTAATCAGGCTGCCTCCGTGATACAGCCAGGGGCTCGCGCTTGCTGCAGCTGCCGGCTAAAAAGGCGGCCGCATTTGCCACTGGGATCCTTCCTGGATGCAGGCTGTGGGCTGATGCGGCTGATGGGCTGGTGCGGCTGTCAGAGCAATAGGCGATGAAAGCGCCGAACGAATCAATGGAGATGATGGGAGCATTGGGAGCAGTTGGAAATTGGGCGCCGCTGGCGAGGAGGATCTGCCCTTGCTCGCTGCACCTCGCTGCTCCTCGTTTCTTCCCTGCCCATTGCTCACCGCTCTCGCTCTCACTCTGGCTCTAGCCGCAACCGACAAAGGACTTCGGAATTCGGCCCAAGTATCAGTGCCAGAATACCCTAGGTGATCGAACTTCCCTGTTACCTGTGGGTATGTTTCATCCCTTTCTTGTGCAGAGCAGGCCATTGTCCTTCTCAGGAAGATAAACAGGATTCAGCTGGGCTGGAATTGCGGGCATGGGTCGACCTTGATAGTGACAGTGAAGTGCTCCTCTGCCTAAACAAAGGATTGGTGTTGTTTAAATAATAAACATCACCTACCATACCAGTGCCCCAGTCAGGTCGTCATTATTAATTCTACCCTTACAGGGCTGTTGCCGAGCAGACAACAGCAAACAGCAACATTTTGCGCAGTAAATTTAAGTCTGGTACACAATGTTCAAGGCCGTGATAAAATGACTACGAAGAAGTGTACATATAAGCAAATCCATGTCAGAGAATATTATACTACAGGTGCACTCATGCAAATGCGTGTTAGGAGTCATAGTTTAAGAAAGATGTCAACTTTAAACGTAAACATGTAAAATTGTGGTGTTCCTCAACAGAGGCTTATATAAATATATAACAATCTGTAAAAGCAGTAATAAAGAACAATCAAATCAGAGATAGTACTAAGGAAGAGAAGGATTGCACTACAATGGAAAAGATCAAGGGGCAGATTTACTTAGAAATTATGTCACCCGGTACAGCAAGGCAAGTTTCTGCACTGCGTGAATGGGAGAGAGCTGAAAAACACCATATGTCCTAAAACGTGGCACTCTTCAGCTCTGACTCTCATTGCTGGTGCACTTAAGGCTGCCTAGTGCCAATGCAGGCACTCTTGCACCATGATAAGTTCTATTATTTAGCATGAGGGGCAGTGTTGATGCATCTCTTAAACATCAGATACTTGTCCCTCAACATGAGATAGAAGATCAATTTTTATATTCATGCTCTCTTTCATCCTTCTCACTGTACTGACATTAAGAATGATATATTGACCATTGGGTCCATTTGGCATAATTGACTTCATTTTCTGTGCTGATTCCATCTTGTGCAACAGACTCTATTTTCTGTGCTTGCGCGTAGATGCAAAGTTTGGAGGGTATGTTTTCGCTTTTCACTTGTTTTTCCCTCCTCACCGAACAGAGTGAACTGGAAAATGTTGTGTGGGATGCGTGTTTGGTACCTTTCAGGGAATGTGCGGAATGTACAGCTCTGTCTCTGAGTCAAAATACATGAGCCTGGCCAGCTTATGTCTTGATCTTGACACAGACCAGTACAGTCAGCTTTTTTTTTCCAACAGAAGAAAGGGGTCAAGGTTTCTAGAACCTTTGCCTCACGTTGAGTAGAGGTATTAAAGCTGGAAGTCTTCGGAAGGGTGGGTAGGAGCTCAATCGCAGAGTAGACATACTGCTGCGAAACACATGGAACTTGGGTCCCGATCGAACTCCTTTCTGGGCTGTCGAAGGGCTCCTCCAGCTTGAGTTGGCAAGGATGTTGCAAGATCAATTGGTGAGGTGTTCCTTACTTTATGTACATAATTTCTAAGTTTCTTTGCTACATGTATATATGCTACATTTTATTCTGGTTTTTGCACTTGAGTTACTTGATATTTGGGAGTCTGCATTAACTGATATATTTTGCCTTCCTTTCTAAAATATTTAATTAATAAACATGTGTGTGTCACTTTAAATGCACCTGAATGTGTCTTCTTGCCTCGCCTTAAGAGAGTGCAGGGTTTTGTTTTATCGAACACGTCTTTTGGGTGCTCTGTTTAACGTGTGTTTTTTAACCCTTTGCGTGCTGGTGATGGAACCACTCCGTCACCAGCCACGGACGTGCTGTGCTAATGACGGAGTGGTTCCGTCACGGCCCGGCCGCCGCGCCTGCGCGCCATAAATTCCGCGCCTGCGCTGACCGTTCTATTGAGCGGGCAGGGCCGTGACGAAACCACTCCGTCACAAGCACAGCGCGCCCGTGGCTCGTGACAGAGTGGTTCCGTCAGGAGCATGGCGGCGCCGCGTGCACCCCCCGCACGCCCAGCGCCACGGCGGAATTACCGCGGCGGCCAAGGGGTTAAAGGTGCAGTAGTGCATTTGCCTCCTCTTTGGATTGCAGGGTCCAGGTGTATCCTATTGTGTCAAAATTACAAAGCACTACACTCACCAACACCAAACAGAATTACTGTTGCGCTTACCTCAAACATGGATCTGATGACTAATTATACTTACATCCTTCCAATTATCCTTCAGGGTGGGGTAGGTTCCGAACATATGTGTGTCATCTGTATTTGGAAAGCCTCACTTCTTACGTAGAATTTCCTATGTCTTCACCCACTTTGCCACTTCTCCGGGGTCCAGCAGGCTATATGTAGGGTAAAGAGATGATTTCTCTTCAGGGTAGCAGGACTTACAGTGGAATATAAAAGCTCAACGAATACGTGCTATGGTGTTTGAATATCTTCATTCAGCAAGCATTTGTTCCACTTCTAGTAGACTGGAGTTTTCCGCTTGTCCTCTGCAACACACAGACGTTCATACCACTTTACAACTGCTTTTTTTGTGTTCCACTTATATACAAATCTCTTTCCATAGTCAAATTCTTGAGGATCACCTCTTGTTTTAATGCAGCAAACCATTAATAGAGTTGTATATAATTCAAATTTCACAAACTGCCCCTAGGTCTCTGGGATATTTTTTCCCAAGATTTCAGACCTTTGACGTCTATAATGTCACTACATCTTACACACTTGGCTGACTTAAGGGGTGGGCTTAAGGCATCTTCCAGGCATTTGGGAAACCTTGGGGACTCCCAGATCAGTGCCTGATCATAGTAGTATGGAATTGCCCATCTGCCCCTTACCTTATCTCAGACTCTGGTGTCTGTTTTTAGTACCCACAGTCTGACTTGTTTGATGTATTTAGGAGCACCAAATATTTATACAAATTAGTTAGTGCTATTCAGGTTGTGAGTCATTGTAAAGAACAAATATCCCACTTCGGAGTTGTTCTGTGTTCCTAGAGGCATCATAAAAGATTTCAGCTGAAAGGCCCAACAATATAATTGGACGTTTGGAAGCTGTAACCCTCCTTTTTTGTAGTCTACTCCTCAATATTTTTCCAAGATATCATTTCCACTTTCCCGGCCCAGATAAAACCTCTGAAATTTCTCTGGATTTTTTGAAAAGCTCCTGAGTTGACACATAATGGATACACGTGAATAGCAAGGTCAGCTTGGGAAGGATACATATCTTTACAAGGTTTACTCTGCCAAATATGGTCAGAGGAAAATTCAACCATTTCTTAAGATACTTCCTAATTTCAAGGGCTATCCTGCCCTCTTATTTTTGGGGAATTAAGTCCAGATACTGGAAAATGTCTACACCCAAATATTTCATTTGAGTACACACAAGTCTATTGATATTTTCTACTTCCCAAGTCGTAATCTCAGTCTTCTATTGATGGGTAAAGTATCCTGCCCAAATCCCGAACTCACTTGCTAGATGTTGGAAAGTGTGAATATATAACTCAAATTGAGTCCTGTGGTGTAACACAGGCCCACGCTTCCCCTGCAGTGTGGGGGGGGGTGAGCTGCATGGGACCCCCTCAGCACACTACTCTTCTCCTGATTAAATCTGGAGTGGGAGGTCCTCCATATACCTTGCAGGAGGGCCTCCTCAAGTTTCATTACCCACTGATTGAGTAGTGAATAATATTCAGTCATCTGGATAAAGTGCAATCTTTATCCTATATGCATGACATTGAAACAGGACTATATTCTCTTCTAGCCCAATTACTTGCACTAGAGGCTCAATGAGCATATAAAAAAAGAATGGACAAAAGGGAACAATCCTGTCACGTTCCTCTCATTATCAAAACCCTTTCAGTTACCATGTTGTTTATCAGAATTCTGACTGAAGGGTTATTATACAAAAATGAAATTGCCTCAATAATGTTTGTAAGGAACCCAGTTATTTAGACAAGTCTAATAGATTTGCCATATATGAGTTAAACCAGAACGATCCCAGAGGACGAGCGGGCACCTCTGAGTAGATCCTCACACACTGGCACGCAGCTGGCATAGACACACTGGGAGACTTATATACCGATGGCTGTCTGCTTTCCTTTGAGGCTCTAGCGGAGGATTTTGGCTTGCCGGCAGGACAGTTTCTCTTGCACAGTTCTCTCACTAGGGCCCTCTTGACTGCCTGTGGGGACATGACGGATGAACCAATGACACACCTGCTATTGCAGTACTTGCACATAATGGGTGAGGGTTCACACATAGTGCACTGGCTAGTGACAGCTCTGCTTACACACACGTTGAAACCCATGTTGAGTCTTCGCACACGTTGGGAGGCGGACAGGGTGAAACCATGGCCGGAGAAAGAGTGGACTGCCATCCTGGCCAGCCCCACCTCTATACCGAGGAGTTCCAAATTTAAGCTTATACAAACGTACATTATAGATAGAGCATACCTCTCGCCCGATAACATAAACACATACTTCAACACTGCCACTTCTGCATGTCCGCGCTGTAAACAGCTTAATACGAACCTGTTACACATGCTCTGGTCCTGGACCTCCCTACAACTCTACTGGCACAAAGTAAACACACCACTTGATGCCTGTACTGATGCGCCCCTGCCACACATGTGGAAGGTTTGTATACTGGGACTATATGTCAGGTCAAAGAAAAATAAGGTCACGTCCCGATTTCGCGATCTGGGTCTGATAGCGGAAAAGCGAATTATCACGAAGAGATGGAAACACAATACCCTCCAGAAACAGTTAGTTTGGAAAGATCACTCACAATATGGGCACAAGCAGAAAGCACTACACTGCACAGAGAGGAGACAGCAGGACTTCGCAAGTATCCAATAGCACAGGCATGGGACACCATACTTACAGCTTTCACTCACATGGATGACACTGAAATTGCTGATGCCCCCCCTGACAGTGCCTAGCTTACATGCCAAAGGCCCAGAGCCCGGGAATCAGTGGCAACCATCACTACCATTGCGGCCCGTGGCGAAACATATCTGAGGCCTAAACCTGCTACTGTGTATCTCCCCTGGTCCCCGATCAACTATCTAATATGCCCCGCCCCTTGTAGCCTTAATAAGTCATGGTGCCCCCCCCCCTATCGAATCAGATAGACGTATGTACCCATACCAAGTTGTGTATGATTTCTTGATGGTAGTTTGTTTAGTTAGATATTAGTTTAGTATATCAGTTAATGTATTTCTTATTGACACATTTTGCAAATTCCTAATTTATACTGAGATGGCCATACGTTCACAGCCCCCACATGGGTTCGATTTTGTATATCACAAGTGTTCGCAGAGAGATATCATGTGAATCGGGACTGAATATTTCGCAGAAGTTGTCATCCACGAACAAGAAGCTGGTGTGATGTAATGCAGAGGATAAGCAGCATGCAACTGTTTAATGACATAGTGCACATGTGGAGGTGCGTATATGCATATGTACCCACTACTCATGTTCCTGCTATACACTCATTCACAGTACAGATCTATACTCGTATGTATACTTATCCGAATGACCTCTGTATGTTATAAAACCTAAAAATGCAATAAAGATATTTTTTTTTAAATGAGTTAAACCAGAACGATATTTGTGGAATCATGCCAGATACTAGAACGATAGACGAACTAGATGAGGGAACTTCATTCTTAGAATAATAAGTGGCTAGCACCAGCATAAGTGGAAAGAAATGCCACCTACCTGGTATTATTAAAAAAGTGAGAGAAATCCCTGCAAGAGGCCCTTGAGAGACTGGATGATTAGGCACGAAGGAATAATATAAGGATCATGAATGTTCCAGAAGGAGCTGAGGAGACAGAAATAAAGGCATTTGTGATCAATGTAATTCAACATGGGCTACTTAAGGGGAAAAATTAGATTGTTCATGAAGGGTTGGTACACGAAATCCAGAGGGTGCTTAGAGACACTTGCAGACATAATCCCAGGTGAAGTCGGTCCAGAAAGATCTGTAACATTTTTTTCTTTTTTAGCAAATCATTCACATATAAAAATTTTGCTTGGGAGATTAAGTTGAATATCTGTCAAGCAGCAGAATAAAGGCAATGGAATCTCAGAAAGAAAATGAGCAAGTTACCGGAGCTGGAGGCAAAGGCTCAGCTAAGATTTCCAGCACTGTTAAATGTCATGTGGAACAGCAAGATACATATAATTAAGAATGAAGAGGAAGCTAATTCAAGAGATTGAATCCACTAAAAAGTAGATGCTGGTGAGTCATAATTGAAAACGACTTGGAATTAAAGATAACTGTTTGATCTCCTAATTTTAGGGAGTGTATCAAGTAATTGCGAATATAGCAAGAAAGAGGGCTGGCTTTCTTTATTCTCTTTCTTAAACAGCCCTAATGGAGGCACGGAGTCACTCACCTGGCTAAGTTTGGCCAATTATTTAATGGAGGATTTCCCAAGGGAGGTATTTACACAGGTGGGAAGCATACGGAAAAAAATATGCCAAAATGTATTTTTCTTCTCTTGTCAATACTCACAATATAAGGGCTGGCCTTATGTGAGGTAGGCCGTTGTGCGGAATGGAAGACATGCCCTTTAGATTAGCCTCATAGAATGTGAAAGGGCTGAGGGTGAAGAAGAGTGAGAGAAATATAGTGGTATACTTAAAGGGGCTCATAATATTATTCTACAGGAAATATCATTAGCTGAGACAGAAGTTAAACACATATTTAAACATCAGGCATGGGTTCAACAAGTTGTCTGTACAACACTGGTAGCTGAGATTTAGACTGAATTCAAATATACAGATCCTCACCTCAGAGGTGGAGGGAAATTGGAGATGGGTTATAGCACTATTACAGGTTGAAAAGAAAAAACACATTTTACATGTTTAGGGTACTATGGACCTAATATGGATGACACAGCCCATCTGAGGAGGTTGTTTGAGCGAGTTTTAGGGACATATTTATTAAATTGTTATGCACCACAATGCAGCAAGCCACCCTTTTTTATGAAAGGGAGAGGGCAGGCGTGGGCCATATGTAACATTATACGGTGCACAAACTGCTGCCTAGCCAACGCAAGCACCAACACAGTGCCAGCACAGGCATCTTTGCACAATGGTGCAAGGGTGCCTAGGTTGCAGGCAAGATTGTTTTTGTGCAGGAACACCTTCCACCACAAAAACAATCCTCAGAGGCATTTTCCTCTTTCTATGTAGAATGAGGAAAAACAGGGAGAAATAAATATATTTGTAGCATTGTGACGCATTCCCAGGTCTACCACTAATGGTAAAACCCACACTCCATGCCTACCTGGGGCAGAGTAATAATGCAAGGCAGTGACTTGCCCTCCCTTGCGTTACATCCCATTTACCAAGCTGTGCAGGGTCACTCAAGGTTGCCTTCAATCACTTGGTATATATCAGTCTAGGTTTTGAGGCATCCTTGCGCCCTCTTGCCTGGCACAAGGGCAAGGCAAACCCATAATAAATATGGGCCTAAGAGTATAATGCGTGAATCTCCTGGGGGTGGGGGGAATTTTAATATGCTCATAGGTTTGGCTTCAGATCATTTAACCAGTAATATGCATTGTAACTCGCCTAAGATGGCGGCATATTTAAAAAATAATTAGCCTTGAAGTATCCTGGTTTTGGAGATGCCTGAAGAGGGAGAGCGAAGCAGAAGAGGGTCTATTCTTTCCATAGTCAGAAATATGGCAATAGCTCACTAATAGATTACTAGCTGGTTGATGGTTATTCTTCAAAGGAAGTAAACACTGTTAAATATATTCCATCCAGATAATGGCTTAGTAGAGTCTGTACTTTTTTTTTTTAGTTCTAATATCTTTATTAATTTAAAAAGGACATATACATAGTTAAGATACAATAAAAAGCAATACACTGACAAAAGAGCAATACAGCCCTCAGTGTAAATACTGTCAAAAATAGCTCCTACATAACAATGCAATTAGCATGTTGCAAAAATAAAACCATAAAGGAACCATACTAAAGAGTCAGGTGCATCACTTGATAAAAATTAATCATAAGAAAAAATAAAAGGAAGAAGGAAAAAGAGAAAGAGAGAAAAAAGAAAATAAGAAAGAGAAAGAGAAGAGAGCGAGTCTAAGAAATTATGGAGACGACACAAAGGGGTATTTCTCTACCATACCTTTTGAAGCTAATTCCACATATCTATCCAAAGATCTCCATACCCCACTAGAAATAGAGGGAGAAATATGATTCTCCTCCACAGAGGTTTGAGCTCCACGGAGAAAAGAGACCCAAGCCCACCATGTATGATAGGCTATGGACCCAAATGATTTCCACTCAGTAAGGGTAATCTTCACCGCAATTGTCAGCAACAAGTCTAATAACTGCATATCTAAAGAATCCAACTGCAATGGCAATAATGTAGCCCATGGACCCAACAAAATTAGAGGTAATGAGAACTTAAACTGAATGTTAAAAATTAGCACGAGATGTTTACGAACCAGTTCCCAAAAAGGTTGGAGTAAAGAACATTCAAAAAACATGTGTTGATGTGTACTAGCGGCTAAATTACAACTCCAACAGAGATCATTATCCTTAGGATTGAGGGAGTGCAGGCGTACCGGGGTCCAATGCTGCAGATTAAGAGCAAACATTTTTAGACTGAATTAGAGAAGGAGCAATTTTATTACGTAAAGAAAGTGTCCCAATAGTTTGGCAAGTTTCTGGGGATATATGCTTAAAAAGAACATGGTCAAAATGATGTAGCCATTTCTGTTGTGTAACGGTAAACAACAAAGTCGGTGTGGAAGATAAATATTTATAGATTTTAGAGGCCACATGACCTGTTTTGAGCCACATAGATAAGAGAGAAACTGTATGAGAAACTGGATCAAAATGAACCTTAGCAACGGCAACTTTAACTTTCAAAAATGTATAAAAATCCAAATTAGTGAGAGAAAACTGCCGAGCTAAGGAAGAAAAAAACAATGGATCATGATTTGGGTCATAAAGATGTTGGACTAACGTGATACCCTTGTTAGCCCAATAGGCCACTAATGTCGAATCAATATCAATCTTAATTTTAGGATTGTGCCACAAAGAAGACCGTCTAGACTTATGGATTGGCTTAGCTACTTTTTTATTAATAGGTTTCATGGCAGCAATGGTATCTAAAATAATAGCACGAGAAAAAGGAATAGATAATGTGGACGCAGTTAAAAAAGAAGAGATAGGTAGAGGAGAAGATAATTCTCGCTCAATAAACACCCACGGCGGAGTATGTCGAGGATCTGTAGAGAACCAAAGAGCCCCTTGGGAGGCTAAAAAAGCCACTTGGTATCGATCCCAGTCAGGAAAATTACAACCTCCCATATCATAAGGTTTCCTCAAAAGTTTATAGGCTTTTCTGGCTCTCTTATCACTCCAGAGGAATTTTGAAGTGAGGTAATCAATTTCATGAAAAAAAGACGAAGACAACTTAACAGGAAGCATTGAGGACACAAAATTAATAATGGGCGTGATCATCATTTTTAAAGTTTGAAGACGTCCCCACCACGAAATGTATTTAGATGACCAAGTATCCAGTAGTTGAAGAACCTTAAATAAAATTTGAGCTTCATTATACAAGACTGTGTCTGTTAAAGTATGGCAAAACCAAATCCCCTAATATTTAATGTGTTTTGATTGCCATTTAAAGCCAGCATTCCCCATGTGCGCAGGAAAACAATACGCATTGAGGGGAAACATGTCCGTTTTTTTCTTTATTGAGAGTATATCCTGAAACACTTGAAAATACATTAATAGTCTCGGAAATAGCAGAAATTGCATTAACTATGTCATCAAAAAAAATTACCACATCATCTGCATAGGCAGCTGTTTTGATACAGGGTGAACCAAATTGAAACCCTTTAATATCTTGATTATGATTAATTAAGCAAAGAAGAGGGTCAATTGATAACAAAAACAAATGAGGCGATAACGGGCACCCTTGTCTAGTACCCTGACATAGATTAAAAAAGGAAGAGGTAGCTCCATTAACCCTGATATTTGCCCTAGGATGAGCGTGCAAAGACATCACCATATTGACAAAGGAATCACCAAGATTGTGAGATCGAAGCACTGCATGTAAAAAAGGCCAGGAAACCTTGTCAAAAGCCTTTTCGGCATCGAGTGCAAGGGCCGCCGCAGGAAGGCTAGATAGCTTTGTTTTCCCTAGGATATGACAAAATGTTTGGATATTATCCCTAGCCAACCTACCCTTAACAAAGCCAGTCTGCGATGGGTGAATAAGCGAAGGAATATATGGTTCTAGACGTTTGCCCAGGATCTTGGCGAAAATTTTCGCTTCCATATTTAGAAGAGATATGGGGCGAAAATTTTAAGGATCCAAGTGATCTTTACCCTCTTTAGGGATTACCACAATAGTAGCCTCAGCTGCAGAACCGGAGACCAAGCCTGACGAAACAAAGTCATCAAAAACATCCTTGAGACGAGATACGAAAGATGGGGGAAAGGTCTTATAAAAAAGAATGGGAAACCCATCTAGACCCGGAGCTTTTCCTGAGCAAGTGGTCTTGATAGCATGGATAATTTCCTCGGAATAAATCGGTCCCGCAAACTTTACCCCATCAGCATCAGAAACAGTCTGAATAGGAGTTGAATTTAAAAATTGTTGGCATTGATCAAGAGAGGATTGATTATGAGGAGTATATAATTTACTGTAATACTCACAAAAGACCTCAAGAATCTCTTTAGTTTGAAATTTCCTAGCTCCAGAACTGTCATTTATACAAGATATCTGTGCAGATCTAATATTCCTTCTTAATATCTGAATTCCTTTTTGCCATTTTTTAATGATCTGTCCCCTGATTGTACACTTAAAAGCGTCCCACAAAACCACAGGAGAGCTCACCGAAGACTCATTCTCAAAGAAAAAATTTGCAATAATATCCTTGTTAAGTAAGTCAACTTGAGCTTGATCATACAAGATCTCTGTATTCAGATGCCAAGTGCGTGGTTCCCTATTGTCTGAAAAATTGAGGAGCGTAAAGGAAACCGCTGCATCATCAGAGACAAGGATAGGATGAATGACAGGATTCGAAGAGTATTTTAGAAGTACTGAGTGAGCTAGGAGATAATCAATATGAGAAAAGCTAGAGTGAGCAGAAGAAAAAAAGGTGAAGTCGCTACCAGTGGGATTATGCAATCTCCACAAATCAGTAAGATTAGAGGAAGAACACATGTTAGTCATCTGTTTGTGAGCCCTAGGGGGACGAAACTTAAAAGCAGAGTGTCTATCCAAGATGTGGTCCATTGGGAGATTAAAGTCCCCTCCAACAATCAAATTACCATTATGAGGAACTTCTGAAAGCTTTTTAGTAATACAACGCCAAAAAGATGGATCATCACTATTAGGTGCATAAATATTCATGACATAAATATCGAGAGAACCATTGGATAAACGAGTCAGCAACCACTTACCCTCAGAATCATGCTCCGCAGTAACAATAGTCAATCCGGAATTTTTGGAAATCATAGTCACCACTCCATTCTTCTTACCAGAAGCCTCAGAACAAACAACATCAAGAACCCACTCCTTCCGCAACAATAAAGCTTTTTTATAAGATATTTTGGTTTCCTATAGCAATACTAAATCACTAGAAAGGCTTTTACAATAATCCAAAATTTTCGCCGTCTTCACAGGATGATTCAAACCACGCACATTGAGTGATAAAACGTTTAAGCCTGGCATAGTAGTGAAGAACCAAAATACCAAATACTACTTGGTGCAAGAGAAAATAAACCCATAACATTAGCATCTGCATAACAAACACAAAACAGACCCAATGAAGACACAAAAAATAGATACCAGCAGGGGACTCTAGAAAAGAAGGAATAAGTAAAGAATGGAAGAAAAGAAAAAGCAAAGAGAAAAAGAAGAAAAAGAAAGCAAGATACCGGATAAAGGGGAAAAAAATCCCACCATGGGAATTTTATAATAGACAAAATGCATACGAGGGAAGAACATGAAGGAACAACCAAGGAGGCCAACAAAAAACCCAATCGACCACATAAGCAGAAGCAATAGAGAATAAGAAACAGAGGCAGCAGAGAGAGGCAAATCTAAGTAAATATATAAATACATTCTATGAATTGATTGAAACAGTTGAGCTAACAAGGAGCTAACAATCAATATGAACAGCATTTAAGAAGAAGAGCTTATATAATATTCATCCTATACAAAACATAGCAAAATGCAATATATATATTACTATAGAACAATATATGATAACGGTAAAGTACACAAATTGATATAAAATTACAAAATCAAAAGAGAATTCATATACAACAATTCATATATCTCATTAGGGAAATGCAACTAGCAAAGAATAAAGTTCATAATACCAATAGGCTATCTAATAACAGGGTATGGGAGCATTGGAATATGGTACAAAATATAAGAATAATGAAACAACAAAGTTAAAAGTGAAATATGAACTATCAGCTTGAATGAACTGTGAGTGAATTAGAAAATCACTTCATGCTATACTCACATAAAAGAAAAGACATAACAGAGCATAAATACACAGACACACTATCAGACAGGAACAAGAGAATAAGAAATGACATAAGCAACAAACAAAACCTCAACACAACCCATATATATATATTAAGCTATCTAATAGAAAAAGGAGTACTAATATAATACATGAAACTAAAAAGTAGCAAGGAAGAGAGCCTCGAACAAGAAATGACAATAGTTCCCCAGCAACCCCCAACAACCAAGAAATAAGAGCTTAAGAGAGAATAGGCAAGGAGTTTAGAAAGGTAGACCAAAGAGAACAGTAGAAAGAACACCGTTACTGGAGCCATAGACAGAAAAAGGAAAGTAAAGGTATGAAAATAAACGCATCTTGTACCATTGGAGCAGAACCTGCAAATAAAGGGTTAGAACATACGTAAAGCTGCAAGTATCATCAAACAAATCTCCTAAAGTAGTAACAGAAGCCCTAGCTTTATCGCAGGGATACTGAAAACAGGTAAGAGCAAAATTCACAAGAAATACTCAAGACCCAGAAGGACCAGGAGAAGAAGTAGACTCCATCCGGGATTCGGTCTGATTATCCAAAAAGGTAGACAACTCAGGTTATTCGAAATCGTGAAGGACCAGCAAAATAAAACGGAATGTTCATGTCTTGCAGTCTTCTTCGCAAATTGAAAAAGCCTTTCCGCCTGATAACAGTATCTCTAGCAAAATCATGGGATATAGCAATTCTGTGGCCTTCCCGATTAATCGCTTTAATTTTCCTCATCTTTGCCAAAATTTGCTCAAAATGTTGATGTCTCAATGGTTTGAAAACCACCGGTCTAGGATGAGGTGAAGACTTTGGTCGAAATGTAGGAACCCTGTGTGCACGCTCTATTTCAAAGTCTCTCTGAAAAGAAATATTCAACACAGTAGGGATCCATTTGAGCAAAAACTCTAACATTGATGGTGCTGTTTTCTCTGCATCCTCGGGCAAACCAATGATACGTAGATTGCTTCTACGATTCCTGTCCTCCTGCTCCGTAAGATCTCTCCGTAAATCAACCAGGGAGTGCTCCATATTCTGCATGGATTTAGCCTGTTGAGGTGAGGAATCCTCCACTACACTTATCCGTGATTCCGCATTGGAGACACAAAGTGTTAAATTCTTAAAGTCATTCCTGAGAGCCGCAACTTCAACTAGAAGTAAATCAGTATTAGTTTTAGTGCTCTGCGCAATATCATAAACAGCGTTTAGGCGAGCGAGAATAGCATCTAATGTAGTACCAGAGTCTTTCGGTACAAGCTCCAGAGTAGGAGAAGTTTGTTTAGATCTTTTAAGATTACCTTTAGAGTCCTTGGTTTTGGGAGAAGACCCATGTTATCTGCCATGAGAAAAGGCAATAGAGACAATAGAGACAATGAAGAAGCCCTCAGCTTGTATTTGTGTCCACTGATGTAGCACCAGACACCTCACTGTTAAAGGACAGCCTCCTGAGAAACAACAGCATGAGCAACTCTGGGCGTAAAATATAAAGCTCTTATTGCCCTTCAACAATAAATTCAATACAGCGCACACACCTGCACCCAAAAAATAGTAACCTAGAAGGGCAGCAAAAAGACCACAATATAAAATAATGGTGCGTTTCACAGCTTAAAAATGTGCTACGGTAATGCCAGAGAAGACGCAAGCATGACCAAACCTCAAGCACAATGGAAAATGCATGGCAAAGCGGTATCCACAACAGGATAAAGATACAGCTGATGCATTAATTACTTGAAGAGAGCGTCAAACAGAAGAAGATCCACCTGAATATTCTGCTGCAATAGCTATATGTTGAGGCGCAAAAGCAGAAACACAAAGAAACGCTGACTGAAAAGTTCAGTGTAAAGTCAATAGCGAACAACAGGGAATACTTATCCCGCAAGCGCCGTCGTTCCAGTCATGCTGCTCGTGCCGCCATTTTGAGGAGCGCTCCTGAGGAAACAGCCGTCACAAAGATTATTAAGTCCAAAACACGCCGCAGCCTCTCCACAACCGCTCTCAATACTCTCTGCACATTTCGCCTGCAGAATCCAGCAGTCTTGTATGGAGGAACAGGCTCGGTCACATATTAAAAGACACGACCTCCCGGAGACGTGACGGAGCTTGTAGGAAAGCGACCATCTTGGCTGCTCGCAAGCCACACCCCCCTGGTAGAGTCTGGACTTAACCTTTGGAAAAAAGAAAATCACAGATGGGCCATGGAAAGATGATTTCTTTTTAAGCCCACTTCATTTCAGGAACTAAAGCTCCAAAATGCCTCTTTAGTGAAACAAATGTTGATAGTTCACCAATGATCATATTGTGGGATCCCTATAAGGCTTACCTTCACGTGGTTATCACTAAATGGTCATAGAGGTATTCTACGTCAGAAAGGGCAGAAGAGCAGGGGCTTTGGGACTTAATGGAAAAATTGTAAATGCAACTAACTACATTAACTTTGCCGTGGATGAGGGGAGAATAAGATCTGATTTAAATAAGTGTAAATAAAAAAGAAAGTTGCTAGTAGAGCATAAAGTACAAGAAAGGTGGAAAGCCAGATACTAGAAGAATTTTGAATATGGTGAGAAGTGTGGCAAATTCCGGACTAGGAAAGTTAGGATGCATAATTCCAGGAATAATGGGCTCGATGTAGGTAAATAGGTTTTACCGATTCTAAAATACAGAATTTTACCGATTCGGTATTTTAGAATCGGTAAATCCTATGTTCAACATCTACATGAGCCCCCTCGCGGCCATCGCACGCCAACACAACCTCAACATCATCTCCTACTCTGACGACACCCAGCTGATCCTCTCCCTCACCAACGACCCCACCACCGCCAGAACCAACCTTCACAAGGGGATGAAAGACGTAGCCGAGTGGATGAAGAACAGCCGCCTGAAACTGAACTCAGATAAGACGGAGGTCCTCATCCTGGGATCGTCACCCTCCGCCTGGGACGACTCCTGGTGTAGTGTAGTTCCTATTATCCCAATAGGCTCTGCGCATTGGAATAATATCTTCAATAGTATAGACGTAGGACAGAGGTTAACTAGGTCTTCTACTGTCGATATTAGACTTAAAGTTATGTGTGTTTGCCAGCTAGCTCAGAGTTCACTAGAAACGTTCTCGAATAGACAAGGAGGAGTTTAACCTCCCTGGATAGACAAGAAGGGATTTAGTTTCTGACAACCATAGAACATGACAACTTTGCTCTCCCCTAATCAAGAGTGTATCTCTAGAGTCGTGTGAAAACAAAAGACAACTTATTTTACTCAGTCAGTTCAGTGCATTCTTAGTTTCACCAGATTGTAGAGAAAAGGAAGAGATGGGCGTGTTCAATAAAAGATGTTATTTATTGATCAGTCTCTTTTCTCATACAAGAGAAATGAATCGCTATTATTGCAATACTTATTGTTAAGTAAAGTGCATACAGTAATAACAGAATTATAAAATAATACTGTAAAAGCATTGATATGGTTTCTTAGCCATATGATACTTAAAATGGATAAAATAGATACATACATATATACATTGACTAATCGTACTCAACTGGTGCTTCTAACTATGCCTACCCCAATGTACCTAATACGTGGCGGGAGTAGATAAGTAGCAGTTTAAGTTAAGTTTGCTTTGCCAAGGGTCTGCTTCAAGAATTCTCTACAAAGGATGATTCAGTTCAGTACCTGGGATTTAGAGGGCTGGAGGGCTGGTATCTCTATCTCAGGTCTTGATATTCCAGCTGCCTGCGAGGGCGGCTTGGAAGCGCCGGAGCTGGATTTCTCGGCAGGAGAAAAGGCAGCGTCTCTCTCTCAGCGCGTCAGAAACGAGGGGCAGCGTCTGTGGGCTTCGCTGTCAGCTGGGCTCCTCGGCAAGTCTCGCTGCTCCAATCTTGTCACCACCTCGTGTGTTTGCTTAAGGCAATGTCGGTATTATTTATACCTGAAAGGTGCCGGGATTGACGTAAGGATGGACATAAATACGTCAATAAGGATGTCATACGAACTGGTCGTTCGCACATTCTTTACTGAAGTTCTCGGCTAAATCAAAACAATGGCTGTGGGGATTTCCCAGGTAGTGGTAGGTTTGATTTGTTTTGAGAACACCGTATGCCTATTAGGGGGCTGGAGAAATAGTGCTTGCCTAATGAGATGGCATGCGCTATGACCTAATCAGATAACGGGCTTCTGTGCTGTTGTTTGGCTAATCAGATAACGGGTTTCTGTGCAGTTGAATGGCTGCTAGTTAATTATTAACCAGACAAGGGTCAGAAATAGGGGGATCGATACAGTACCCATAGTAAATACACCACACCCACTCCACGTAATCTATGTCCATATTTACAAGTCTAGGCATAGTAAACAAAACTAGTAGTGCATGTGTATACCGAACCACCCCAAAATACAATCATTTGCATATTGAAATTTGGAAATGCGAAACACACGAAAAGATGAGTATAGTTACTATATGCACTTCAAGCAGTATAATAATGCTAAATCTAAACGCATATTTTGAAATCAGCATGAATGAAATGCGGAAATTACACATGAAATGGCTCTTAATACAGAATAAAAGGTCGAGACCATCTCATCACAAAAATCATAAATACTTGTGAACATGCTAGAGGGTAGCTAATGTCTCTAGAGTAGCTAAATATAGAAATTTTGTTCTCTAGGAATAGTTTTACTTTAAGCAGAAGATAAGTGTCCCAAAAAATCGTAAATATTTTTGGAAATGGAAGGGGAAAAAATTTTCTCGCTCTCCGTAAAAACTGGTGAGAAAATTTCTTATTGCTTTATTTTCAAAGTTGAAGGCCAAATTCAGGGTGTATGGAACGCCGTGTGCTAGTTTGTTCAAAGTCATTCTTTCTGCTCTGGTGAAAACATCATATTGTTGAGACTTTCGAAAAAACTGTCAACTGCTTCCTGCGAGAGTTCCACTAACTCGGAAAAATTTTGTAACATGCATTCATGAGCATGATTGCCTTCATTGATGTTTCGATCAGCATAGCTGACAGAAAGTCGTACCTGATCGATGCTGCTTTCATCTTGTACTTCACAACTCTTCAATCGTAGTGGTGAAGTCTCCACGAATGCCGTCATCAGGATTGGTAGCCGCTGGGGACAGCACAATGCATGAGCCGTTACCGGACCCAACAAAGTCTCTGCGTCCATTGGCATATCCGATTGTAGTGTCAGACAGGTGTCCAACACGCATTCTTCGCCGCATAGCAAGCACCTTAATACAGGCATAACACAACTTTGCCACATCGGTCTGAATGAAAGAAACCAAGTCATGTTCAAATCTCGTAGCCGTGCTAGTCCAAGGACTTTAGTTATGCGGTCCCGGTAGCCAATAGCTCGGATTGTTTCTTCCATTATCGCTGGTGTCTTGTCTGTGACGTGGTTTGCCATAGCGAAGTAACAGGATCAAAAATAGGATTCCTGCCACTAGTCCCAAAAGGAGAGGAAGTCCGCCAAAGATGGAATGGACAAAATCAGGAAAAATACCCAGGATGGCTTTGAATGGGGTTAAAGCTCCCGAGAACACTGTCTTAAATATACTCGTGATTCCGCTTGTATCAGAAATATTTAAGATTTCGCTCAGTATTTCTGCGAAATGTATGGGGGAATTGGTTGATAACAGTGAATGAATCTCAGCAGTTGTACTTGCAACTTGGAGATCATACGTTTCTTTTGATGATGTTAACATGGTTGGCGTCTGTAGGAGCACTGTCTTCATTCTGCTTAAAGTATCAATTCGAATAGAAGAAATTTTCAAACTGGGCCACAACCTTGCCTCCCTGTCTCGGGCATCGTTCGGGAACAATACTCGTTCACAGCACATGACCTTCGTAGTCACGGTTATGAGATAAGGTTTTCCGGGCAGCAGACTGCAACATCTGCGATCTACAATTAGAATGTAACTCCCGTTCGAGAGTCTCTTAAAGAATGGTTCTATTTGTGTTGCAGGTGTGCCTAGCTGGTGACATGAAAGGTTATTTGAGTTCCCTTCACATGCTCCATGCAAACTAATACCCTGACACAGAAGTGTACCGCTTAGTGACCTTTCACAATTATTGCCACTAAGGAACACACTTTGTCCTTTATTACTAACACATGCGTGTGTATAGGGCAAGTTCCATGTTGACTTAATGTTTCCTGTACCCAACCTTTCATACTGGCCTGCCTGTATATATTTTTGGCAGTATTGAAACTGGAAAGTTGTTATCGGAATATTTATTATCCCATGTACTGTCCATTCAATGACAGGTCGTTCTGACATTGTCAATGGTAATCTCTCAAGTTTTTCAATGCTCAGAATTGTATAGTCAGCACCCTTCTGTGCCAAACTGATTTGTTTATCAGTAAGGTTAAAGATATTAAATAGTGACGTTGTGTTGATAAAACGCCAAGGCACATAGCCTGAACGCAGATTTTGGAACGTCCAGCCAAGTTGTACAATAGAACGCAATTGGGACTGACCGTGTTGTAACATCAGTAAGTCTTGCGATATTATATCGATTGCTGAAATCACAATACTGTCCAGTGAATATATTCTGGAGGACAGAGTCATTAACCCATTGTCCACAACAGAAAGTGATTTTTCCAAATTAATACGGTCAATTTCCCGTATTTTTTCTGCTGTCTCAATTTGAGTTACTTTCCAAACTTCATTGTAAGCTGCATATATAGAGGCCGCTATGAAACATTTTTGACGCTTTTTGCGTGGTCCCATAATGAAATCACGCAAGTCAGCACCCTCTTGAAGTAAAGTTAGGTGTTGCTTAATTTCTGCCAGTGTGGATGTTTGTAGCCATTGAAGGCAGAGCTTGCCCACACTGTAAGTAGTTACTATCCCTGGATGTTGTCTTTGGGAATATCTAGGGTCTGGCCTGGTCAATTTGAACCCCTGTATTTTGTTCAGGAATCTGTCTTGACAGTTATTAGTGTCTGAGGGCCAGATCAACCATTGTTTCCAATCAGGATGTGTTCTGTTTTGGTTTAAAATATGGTCCACGTCTATCTCAACATCTATAGAGCTATTACTGTTCGTTGTTGGCTTTGGAATAGACGGTTTGTTTAAGTCTTTGATTTTGGCTATGCCAAGACAGGTAGTTTGTTGAATGGTGTCATTCAAAAATATAATTTGTTCTGGGATCATGCAGGCTCTGAACAATGATTCCATACCTTGTACTTGCCAATCTTTTGTACCCCAAACAGTTTTTGTTTCAATGTTACTGTTCCAGAAATCAAAACCAAATGTATTCATTTGCTCAAAAAACGAATCTGAATATATCAATTTTGTGTTTGTAAGCATGGTCTTCATACCTGTCTTATTTGACAATTTGAAATAAAATGTTTCTGCATTACTTGTGTTAAACCCTGAAAAGTATGAATATTTATCAAAAAATGTTTTGGAACTACCCTTTGGTGGAGTAGCACAATGTTCCCATTGGTTATAATTTAAAACATTTCTAGGTTGTGCAGATTTATGGAGATAGTGGTTACCATAGTGGTTATAGCAGAACATTTGATCATAATTAGACGAACCCTGCAAATAATCATGTTCTGTAAATTTAGCAGACATTACTAGGTCAGACATCATATCATTAATACTTTCAAAGTCCCAATCATCAGCAAATGTGCTTGGTTTTACAAAGTCACTTAACAAGATCTTAAATTGGTGTGGATACTTCAGGATTTCAACCGGGCCATAGATTTCATAATCAGTATTGTCCCATGCTACACCGCCTGGTATAGGGTTGGCTGTGAAGTTCACTGAAGAAAGTTCTCTTTTCTTGACGTGTGAAGATGTGTGTGGTTTAAGGACCAAGTTGATTTTCTGGCTTGCTGTGTCCATTTTAGCATATTTTCCCTCAATGAAATGTCCCAAGCATAGTACCATGATGAGCCAAAGTATGAGGATAAATGCACCTAATGTCACCCAAATTTCAATCCATGGAGAAGTCAGATAGGTTCCCTTTAGTTGATGAAAAAGTTCCTTTGCTTTGTCTTTAAAAGTTTTTGTTGATGGCTGTACTTCTGGTTCGCTTTGTTCTTCTGAAGAATCATCGAAATTGATGAAGTAGCCGGATGCCGTTCTGTCAATTGTTCAAATTGCTTCTGGATTACTTTTTGTTTTTGGATTTTGCTTTGTTTCATTAGTAAAGTCTGTAGTTACATCATCGTAGGTTGTTGTTTCTTGATGAAAAGGTTTGATTTGGGTTTTAAGAGGTTCAAGTTCCATTGCTTTGTTGCATAGTCCTTGTTGTTTCACTGTCGATTTTCCAAATGTGATCAGTCTTTCAGTTTGAACCTCTGTGGATGTAGCAAACTTTGGTGTTCTGCTACTTCTTGGGAGTCCACTTGGCCTACTATTTGTTATCGGCCACATGATTGTGGTTTAACCAGGTCGATGGATATGACTCGGTTCTCCTTTTTACCAGCAAGGGGCGGTAGTACTACTGATCTTGTCCCGTTGATAGACAAGTCAGGAACTGCTTTTCTGTAAGAAGGCCCAAATTCCTTCTTTACCGCGATCTTTTCTCTGACCAGATCCCCGACTTTTGGAATCCAGACAGGCCTTGCTGGGACAGGTGGTTTTTCTTCAGTGGTTGTTGGCTGCTGTTTCAACTTTATGTTGCTCAGGTCTTTTCTTGTTTCATTTAAGTCCTGTAAAATAGCCAAGCGATTTTTGATATCAAAGCATTTTTCTTTAACCACTGAAGTCTGACTATCTAAGTCCTGGATTAACATTCTAGTCCCAAACAATAGTTCGTACGGACTGAGTCCTTTCAGAGAATTTCTTGGCAGGTTATTTAGACTACGTTGGACACTTATTAGATGTTTGACCCACCCAGCTCCTGAACCTAATACCTTTGCTGTTATAGATTGCTTTATGCCTTGGTTTTTTCTTTACACCATCCCGTTTCCCTCAGGAAGGAAGTGAGAAGAGTCCCGCAATGCAATGTTCATTCTGGCCAGGCACCCCCCATAAGCTGTTTTATAGCTAAAGGAAAGATTTTGGTCAGAACGTAACATGCTTCTAGTGTATATGCCATTTTAGACTCGCAAATCTTTGTATAACAGTTCCGACGTCAGCCGAGAGTTGGGGTCTACATTATAAGTGAAAATAGCCTTTACATGTTAATGTGACGCATTATTCATACTGGTTTTTTTTTCTATTGTTGATTTGATACTTTCTGGAGTGAAACGCCATGATATTAAACCGTTTCTCTCGCCACTGCGATCTCTATTGCAGTCTGGGCAGTTTTTTACAAAAATGTGATGATGCAGGCTCATGCCTGGCCACCAGTACACTGATTGTAATTCTTCCAGAGAATCTTTTAGCTTAAGGTGTCTGAGACCCTCACCCATATGTGCGTCTGCTATTAACAAGCCTCTCCTGTCCTTGTTTGGAATTACTCTATCCCCCACTCCAGGGATTCGAGCAAAAGGGACTGAGTTTGCATCGATTATGTATGTATAATTGAGTGGATAGTTGATCGGTAATGCTGAGCAGTCGCCTTTTGATGACGTTTTTACTGCCAGCACAGTTTCACCGTCAATGTATTTTACTGCACGCTTTTTTATAGCTACGGAAGCCGATTTAGTTGCTACCGCTGTGGCTGTCTCAGCCAATGAATTCCCTGCAACGTGAACGCCATCACGCTGATGACTCAGTGAATGTATCACGTGAGTTTTTGGTAGTTCTTTCTGTAAATGAACTACTTGTTCCCAAAGCACTTTTTGCTTTATTGTTGCACCTGTGTCATCTTTGTAACCGTTTTGAATCCATTTCTGTAAATCGTTATTGTATGATTTGACGCAGTAATATGAATCGCACACTATAAGTGTCGGGAATTCGCGATCGGCATTATCTAGCGCCATTTTTAACGCTATTATTTCAGTTTGTTGTTCTGAATTATTTTCTACTGAGTGTGTTTTTGTAAGTAGAGGTCTTAATTTACCTCCGCGCCACACTTCTTTTACAATTTCGCATGTGGCATTGTAAGCCAGCTCTCCCCAAACTGAGGGTTGAGCATGTCCGTCTGTATATATTATACAGGCGTACTGTCGTAAAGGCAGAATGTCGATTGGCAGAGGGTATTCTCTTTCATATTCTAGATATTTTAATTCTTTCATTTCCGGGTCAAAATAGTATTTTACTTTGTCTGTAGCAACAGAATTTACCCATTGTATCCATTCTGGATTCAGTGCCGTTGTCGGTAAATTACATGGTGTTGTTAATGCCTCAAAAGCTGATTCTGCTGTTCTGACTGTAACCTGTCTACCGTCTGTTTGGTATTTTTCTTTTGCTACAGCTGTTTGAACCGCATGAACAATGTTTTCCTTGATGCTGAACCTTTTTTCAGCTTCTGTGTACAAATGTGATTTGTATGCTATTGGTACCTTCTCTCCCTCATTAGAGGTCAGGTATGTGAATCCGCATCTTCCTGGGATGACTCGAATCACAAGGTTGCGTGTGTTGTCACGTGTTTGTAATGTTGTTTTAACTAACATATCTGTTTGTAAAGATCTCAAAATTTCTGTGTGTTTTTGAGTCCAATTGATTCTTTTAAAATCTGGTTTTATAAGATCATAGAGAGGTTTAACTCTCTCTGCATAATTTATAATGTAAGTTCTTCCGAAATTTAGGAAACCTAGAATTGATTGTAAGTTTTTTAGTGTTCTAGGTGCTTGGATTACAGCACATTTCTCTAGGAAATTGTCAGCCAGGCTTTTGCCTTCACTTGATAGTTCATATCCTAAAAACAGGACTGTTAGATGGGCAATTCTTGACTTTTTAAAGTTGAATTTGTAACCCTCTGCTGCGAACCCAAGTATTATGGTGTTCACTCTCTTCAAGTGAGTATCCAAGTCATCATCTGTTAGATAGATGTCATCTACATAAGATAATGCCTCATCATCATATATTTGTAGTAACTCTGTTACTCTTGCTGAGAATAATCCTGGGCTGTTCTTAAACCCCTGGGGCAAATGACAAAAAATGTTTTGCGCGCCATTTATTGAGAACGCGGTCAAATATCTGCTTTCTGGTGCTATATTTTGACAGAAGAATCCATTAGAGATGTCTAATGTTGTTTTGTATTTCTTGCGCACTATGTTATTCATTAGTGCAGCACTATGCGAGTTTTGTACTGCAAAGGTTTTGCAACATGAGTTAAGGTGTCTGTAGTCCAAAACAAGACGATATAAATTGTCTGGTTTGGAGACAGGAAACAAAGGATTATTCATTTGTGAGGTGCAAGTTTCAATCACCCCCTGGTATTCAAGTTGATCTAGGATCTCTTTTACCCGTTTTTTTGCTTCTTGCTTAATTGGGTACTGCCTCTGAGCAGTAGGTTGTGATTTTAACTGGATTTTGTGAGGAGGAGAGTCCTCATCCCATCCCACATGGTTTTTATATAATGCAGGAGCTTGGGCTACTGCCCACTTTCTTGCAAGTGTATATTTTTTATGAATTGGAATATTATTTGAGAAGGCAGGCATAATTATTTCTTCGCCATGAGGGCACTCCCTGACAAACTCTGGTGGCCAGTCTCTTTCAGCTAGAAGGATATCATAGCCCTTGGAGAGATTATCCCAAAAGAGACCCCTTATTTTCCTAGTCTTATCCCCCTCTATACGCAATGTTATTTCATATATTTTATGAGGTTTGCTAACTCTGGTGTCTGCAGTTTCCACCTGAACGTATTCATTCGTGTCCACTGTCTCCAGATGATTCATAAGGATCTTGCGAGCTATGCTCACTTCTGCTGCGCTGTCTAGCATTGTCTGAGCCCATTCTCCGTTTTTCAGCTGTGTCCTCAGTATTCTCGGCATGGTTGATTACTTTAATACTGGCTACCTTCTTTTTTGGAAACTGTAATTTTTTATTTTGATGAGCAGGTTCCTTGTGTTTGGACTTGACGTGCTCTTCCCTGTGTTCTGATCGTCCTCTTCTTTCCGATTTCTGCGAGGAAGTCTGAAAAGATTGAGAGGGACGTGTATCAATATCTTGATATCTATCAGGTTTCTTCAGATTATCCCTATTTCTAAGGTTGTATTTTTTCTCAGAGGGCTCCCTCTGGGGAGACTTGTGCCCTTGGTCCGGAGATCTTTCTCTCCGCCGAGGAGACCTTCCTCTGGACTGGAATCTTTTTTCTTTAGGAGTGGATTGTTTATTTCCATCCCAGCTCTTTTTTGAAGTGTTTAGATTATTCTTAATAAATATTTTTTCAGGTTTTTCAATAAGTTGGGGTTTCACCGGTTTTCCACCCAAACTATCTCTTCCTAGTTCTTCATAGGATTTTTCTATGATTCTGGCAATCTCGAATGGTTGGTCTGCTATATCTGTCTCTTTTAACCTCTGGCGGATCGCCACATTTGCTGCTTCTCCCTTTATATTGGCTAATAATATTGCCGAGACCTGCTTGAAGTCTTTTAGTAATTTCATACCAGGAGTTAAAGCAGGTTCTGGACCGTATTCATCTTGAATTTGTTTTAGCACATCTGGTATTACTGACATGGACGGAACACCATGTGTTTTTGTGTAAATGGAAGCAAAGACTGTACCCCAAGTGTCACAGTCCTCCACATGTGGTGCGATTCCCATTGGAAGACAGATAGTCAGAATCCTGTGTTTCTCAACCGGGGTGGTATCTGGAAATACCGCCTCTATTTGAGTGATTTTTTGTGCTAACCAGAATGGAATTTGTTCCCGTTTTGTGGGTACTTTACCTAGACAGGACTGTATGTTCTGTGGTGTAATTTTATTTGTGTTCCCTTGGTGAGGGATCAGCTGTGGAATTTTAATAGCTGGTTGGACTGTTGAAGTCCGCATTACATATTGGACTAATTGTCTGTGTATTTCAATTAGTTGTTTTAGCTGTGCTAAAAGATCTGGTGCAGACATTTCTTCAATGTCTGGATGTGGTGTGTATCCGGATAGGACCGGCCACGTTGCTCCTGGTCTACCTAGTGGACCGAGCCTGGTGATGTGATTGTTATGTTTTAGGGCGCCATTAAACCAGAGCAGGTGCTCTTGGTATTTGAGTGGTATTTCCACCTCCTCGAAAGGAGTGTACTCATTAGGAGGTTCCTCTATTTTGTAATAGTGGAAGTCCTTTGTTACAGCGTTTGCTGCTGGAAAGTTTATCCATGAATAGAATACCTCTGTCTGCCGATATTCGTGTGCCTCAATTACGAATGTAACTGTACCACCTCTCGGTGTCAGCCCATTTTCTATACGTTTTAAAGTTATAGATTTCCTTATGTTGACCGGGATGAGTATTGCCTCCGGGTCAGTTTGCAGCAGAGTATTGTCAGCTGCTATGAGTTCAGCTGCTATTCTAGCTGTCTCCCTTTCTTCTTCATTTTCTGACATTCTACTGTCAAGAAGATTTTGTTTATTTGCAGATCAGGTTTCTATGGAAACAAAGATTAGATGCACAATATTTTGGAACAGTGTATCCTTCAACGTTGGATAAACCAAGAACCATACATAGGAGTCTCCTCCTACTAAGTTTGGCGGATTTAACCTTTCACCCACTCCAGACGTCTTTGGAGTATTATGGGGAAAAAGGGGTCTGTGTGAAAAAGCACGACTGAGTTACTCTAATGTCTTACGTTAGATTTATCGCCTATCCAAACCGTTGGGCGCCATGTAGTGTAGTTCCTATTATCCCAATAGGCTCTGCGCATTGGAATAATATCTTCAATAGTATAGACGTAGGACAGAGGTTAACTAGGTCTTCTACTGTCGATATTAGACTTGAAGTTATGTGTGTTTGCCAGCTAGCTCAGAGTTCACTAGAAACTTTCTCGAATAGACAAGGAGGAGTTTAACCTCCCTGGATAGACAAGAAGGGATTTCGTTTCTGACAACCATAGAACATGACAACTTTGCTCTCCCCTAATCAAGAGTGTATCTCTAGAGTCGTGTGAAAACAAAAGACAACTTATTTTACTCAGTCAGTTCAGTGCATTCTTAGTTTCACCAGATTGTAGAGAAAAGGAAGAGACGGGCGTGTTCAATAAAAGATGTTATTTATTGATCAGTCTCTTTTCTCATACAAGAGAAATGAATCGCTATTATTGCAATACTTATTGTTAAGTAAAGTGCATACAGTAATAACAGAATTATAAAATAATACTGTAAAAGCATTGATATGGTTTCTTAGCCATATGATACTTAAAATGGATAAAATAGATACATACATATATACATTGACTAATCGTACTCAACTGGTGCTTCTAACTACGCCTACCCCAATGTACCTGACCTAAGCCTAATACGTAGCGGGAGTAGATAAGTAGCAGGTTAAGTTAAGTTTGCTTTGCCAAGGGTCTGCTTCAAGAATTCTCTACAAAGGATGATTCAGTTCAGTACCTGGGATTTAGAAGGCTGGAGGGCTGGTATCTCTATCTCAGGTCTTGATATTCCAGCTGCCTGCGAGGGCGGCTTGGAAGCGCCGGAGCTGGATTTCTCGGCAGGAGAAAAGGCAGCGTCTCTCTCTCAGCGCGTCAGAAAGGAGGGGCAGCGTCTGTGGGCTTCGCTGTCAGCTGGGCTCCTCGGCAAGTCTCGCTGCTCCAATCTTGTCACCACCTCGTGTGTTTGCTTAAGGCAATGTCGGTATTATTTATACCTGAAAGGTGCCGGGATTGACGTAAGGATGGACATAAATACGTCAATAAGGATGTCATACGAACTGGTCGTTCGCACATTCTTTACTGAAGTTCTCGGCTAAATCAAAACCATGGCTGTGGGGATTTCCCAGGTCGTGGTAGGTTTGATTTGTTTTGAGAACACCGTATGCCTATTAGGGGGCTGGAGAAATAGTGCTTGCCTAATGAGATGGCATGCGCTATGACCTAATCAGATAACGGGCTTCTGTGCCGTTGTTTGGCTAATCAGATAACGGGTTTCTGTGCAGTTGAATGGCTGCTAGTTAATTATTAACCAGACAAGGGTCAGAAATAGGGGGATCGATACAGTACCCATAGTAAATACACCACACTGGTGGCCACCTGCCCTGGGCAGCGCACCCAAACCGACGGACCACGCACGCAACCTGGGCTTCATCCTGAGCTCCTCCCTCTCGATGACCAGACAAGTAAACGCCGTCTCCTCGTCATGCTTCAACATCCTACGCATGCTACGGAAGATCTTCCGGTGGATCCCCACCGAAACCAGGAAGACGGTCACTCAGGTGCTCGTCACCAGCCGACTGGACTACGGTAACGCCCTCTACGCCGGAACCACAGCCAAACTTCAGAAAAGGCTCCAGCGCATTCAGAACGCTTCAGCACGACTCATCCTGGACATCCCCCTAAACAGCCACATCTCCGGACACCTGAAAGACCTGAACTGCCTCCCCGTCAGCAAGAGAATCACGTTCCGACTCCTCACCCACGCACACAAAGTTTTCCACAAACAGGGCCCCAGATACCTCAACGACCGACTTACCTTCTACACTCCCACACGCCAGCTGCGATCGACCAGCCACGCCCTCGCCGCCGTTCCACGCATCCGAAGAGCCACCGCGGGAGGAAGATCCTTCTCCTACCTGGCTGCCAAAACGTGGAACTCCCTCCCCATCCACCTCCGCCTGACCCAAGACCACCTCTCCTTCAGGAAGCAAATCAAGACCTGGCTGTTCGAGCAGTAGCGGACTCCCCCCCTCCCCCCCAAGCGCCTTGAGACCCTCCGGGTGAGTAGCGCGCTATACAAATGCTTGATTGATTATGTAGCTAATTAATCGATAAAAAATACCGAATCGTTAAGATTCGGTATTTACCGAACCGGTAATTACCGATTCGGTATTTGCCATTCATTCCAATGAGCCTGGAGGCCTATAGGAATGTCAATTAGATTCGGTAAAATTGGAAAAAATTCAAGGGTGGCACGGTGTCACTTTGACACTCTGTTGCACCCCTGATTAGTGCTGGTGTGCACATGTGGCCTACATACATGCCCTAAGGCCATGTATGTCTGTCACTGTCACATGGCACAGGTGTAAATGCACATCTATGCATTTACATAGGAATTCCTTATTTACCACCAACTAATAGTTGGTGGAAAATAACGAATTCTTATAGCCCAGAAGCACTGTTTACAGTGCTTCCTACATCTCATTTACCGATTCGGTAAATACCGAATCGGTAAATGATAATTAGTTAAATAACGAATCGGTAAATACTGATTCGTTATTTACCAAATCGGTAAAATAGCCTCCTACATAGGAAAAGGCTTTTACCGGTCGGTAACGGCCAATTTCGGCCATTACCGACCGGTAATAGTCTACCTACATCTGGCCCAATATCCCTTATTTTCAGGAGTCAATGGAAGGGGAGAATATTTATGATAGCGAAAAGATTGGTAAGGCTTTTCAAAACGTTATGTCAAGCATCATATAAAGAGCAAGTGGTCCCGAGAAACAAAAGAGGGAAGCTTGGCTTAAAATCCTACAGCTCACCAAATTGGACCCCCAGGAGCAGAAATACCTAGTACAGGAGATAAGGGCTGCCATAGCAAAACTTAAGAGAGGCAAAGCCACTGGCCTAGATGGTCTGCCTGGAGAGCTGTATAAAATCTGGCTAAGTAAGTATTCCCCTGTGGCTGAAGTTGTTTCATAGCCTTCTGATCAATAGATAAAAACCTTCATCTTCTTGGGGGAAAGCAACAATAGTTGTAATACTTAGGCCACATAAACCTGCATGTAGGTGCGAGTCTTAACGGACAATTTTGTTATTGAATAATGACTATAAAATGTTTGCAGCAATATTGTCTAAAAGACTTGCAGGTGTAGTGGGGAAATTGGTGATGGATGATAAAAGGGTTTTGTGCCAGGTAGACAATTGAATGAGTTAGTCAATCAGGCGGAGCAATTGATTTAGCTAGCACATTTCTTGCACCACTGTTCTTGAACACCCAGGATGCAGCTAAGACTTTTTATCACGTTAATTGGGAATTTCTATGGAGTTGTTTATATCATACTTGTGTTGGTAATTTGCTCAACAAGGTTGTTACCTTTGCAGCCACTGGAAACAACACAATGCTTATGCAGACATCACGCATGGGACGATCTTTAAGGTATCCCCCATATTACATACTCAGCAAGATGTGTCTACTCGTCAGGGCTTTGGGGAGTCCTGAGGCAGGTGGCCCTGAAGGAGGGCATCCTTAAGAAGCACAGGCTCCCTTGCTGCACTATATGACTACTGTATTTGTTTTCTGTGCATGTGAAACACAGAGACACAATGTCATAGCTGCACACAAGTGCATATGGGCTGCATTTTGGCTCCCAGTGTTTGAGTATTTCCAGGTTTGGTCAGATATTGTCATGTGAGATGCAGAGAACGGTTTTAGGGATCAGTACTTCTGAAAAGAGGGACAGCCATCTACATTTTTGCAAGGCTGCTTGGCATTTCAGATGTTGGTCCCAAGTCTCACACAGAACAGCAAGACCCGCTTTTTGCTTGTCTTGTGGAAGAGTAAAAGGACTTGTTGAGTATAGAGCAGCTCATCCATCTGAAATCAGATAGGCAGCCCTGTGGGATGTCCGAGTTATATGAAAAGTGCAATGAATGGGCAGCATGTGCAAATGATCAGCATGTGTCTCCATAAGTAAGTAATTCGGAATGGCAGCAGTACACTACTAGTACTTCCATACCTTTCGAAAGGTAAATGCAGAGAAACTGACCACCTGCATTAAAGAGTCCCTGACCAGCAGGGATGCCTTTACATTGACCTGATTGAGCTAATGTCCAGTTTATTCATTTATTTATTTTTATTGTAGCACTCTTTAGAAATGCATTAGCAGTTTACTTTCTATAGAACAGGAAAATGCAAGTTAATGACATTTAGGGATTTTTGCAACCCTTTTTTCACCTCTATAGTATGTTGGAAGTTGGATATTTGCACACATCTCTCATGTAGCTGTGTTAGTTGTGCATGCACCCTACATTTTTTACCTTTTTCTGGACCCTGTTTTTGCTGGTACTAGGACTCTGTGTACTGTGACCATTCTACTCAGTGCCACGGAGTGTGCTCTGCCCCTAATATGGTGCTGAGAAATTTGTTTCACCTATTTAGTATATTCAACTTTCTAGTAGGGCCATTGCTGTGCGGTGAAGAAATTGCACCAGTGGCATGGAAGTTAAATGTCAAGTAGCGGCTTGTCGAGTGTTCTTGTACCACCTACATGTATGACAAAATATTCAGCTGCAAGATGCATCACTATACTCTGCCAGGGCTGCAGTTTAAAAGAATAGCAATGGCACATGGAAAGAAAACATTCTTTTGACATGTTGGAGAAAATATTTTTATCCATAGAGGAGACACCCCAAAGGTATTAGGGCCTGATTCACCAAGAGCCACCACAGAGGCTCTGCAGTTGTGGCTTGATCTCTGCACTTGTGGCAGTATCTCTGCCATGAGAAACTGCAGGACAGAGATCCTGCTATGAGTTTGGAGATCCAGCCACGACTGTGGAGGCTCTCTGTGAATCAGGCCTTAAGTATTAAACCCACAGGACTCAGTGCGTATACATGTTAGGAATAGCACACCATCATAGTCAATAAATAATCAAAAGCTGTTTTCATTATGAAGGTTAAGGTTAAGATTTTTCTTGAATGAATCGGCTACAGCCAAGACACCGAGTCTACACCGGATAAATATATTGATATACGCTTACACGTGACTGTAAGGAACATCTTGGATTCCTTCGGCCTTAAAACATTGTCTTTGACTGGAATTATCCCTTCCTGTTTCACCCCGTATTGGCGTTTTTGCTGCTCACTGTGCACTCTCAAGTGAAATATTATCCTTGCCATTAGAATTAGCCGTGGTGGATGCCGGTCTGCACTTTGTACCGCCATCCGGTGTTGCAATGTATGCCTGAATAGTGTACTCGAATACTGTGATACTCTCTGGGAAACCCGACCGGGTTGGAATTATCACCGGTGCAGGGATTATACATACCATCTACCTAGACTTTGGCCCTGAAGAGTCGGAGAGCACTGTTTCTCTGACGAAACACGGTTCGGCTGACTGTTCTCTGTGCCAATATACATTAAAAGAACCAGGAAAACTACAGCGATTTTTGTTTTGTTATACTGAATACAAGCATACACTGTTCATGTTTGACTTTTTATGTGTGCACAGGACTGTTTGGCTATGATTGATTACAATCTTTCTTTAATATCTTTGTCTGAGAAAATGCTAGAATATTGATTCAAAGTTTTTTCCCTCTTATTTTCAAAAATGTTAAAACTTGATTTTGCTAACTTTAGTGGGAAAAATACTTCATAAAATTGTGCTTCACAAGCCAAAATTGGTTTAGAACCAGTTTGTCTCCCAGTCCGACTCCAAAAGCTGAATACACATTTCTGGCTGAGGGTTAACAACCTTACTTCCAGTGCACAATGGCTTCACCTCTGTGCCTAGTAAGGTAGAGATGTTGTAAACAACTCCCAAAATAACTTTGATTAGTCATCTAAGACGGACACAGGAACTGTTGACAGAAAAAAGAACAGGCTTCTAGCTTATTCTAATTTGGAGATGCCAAAGGGGGCTGACAGTATCTGCTAAAATTAAGTCCCAGGGCATTCCTAGAACTTTTAGCTCAAACCCCAGCAGCAGTGACATTTTGTTTTTGAAACAAAAATAGCATATGTTAGTAAATTGAAAATCCTATTGTTTATTTGATGTGATATTCAAATGCTTCAATTAGGGTAGTTGAGTATCTTGTTTGGTAGAACGTGGGGGTTCAGGATGTCCTTGGAGAGCGACCTCCTGGACATGGAACAGTTCTGGTTATTCTCCCCTTCCTGTTAGTATGACACTCATTCTTCCTGTGCAGATTTCCTTCAGCTGCACAGTGTTTTTCATTGTCAGTTTGGTCACATTACAGCCCATGCCTGTATTATTTCAGTGTCTTAGATGGACTGAGTGCTGCATGGCCTCTGGATCACAATGAAAAGGGATCTTGCCTTGGCCAAACCAACTAGTGTGCTATCGGCATTTACCGTGCTAGCACCGGTTATATGTCAGAATATTGAGTATTGTGGGGTCAAAATATCATGAACTAAATATGGAGAACCAAAATATTTTGAGAATAAGTGCATATAGATCACTGTAGATTTTCTTTTCTTATCTCCTCGTGCCCACACCTGGTCAGTAGTTAGATCCCTATAAAGGTCTCTTTGTAAATTCAGTTTCATCCAGCACTCCAACGTATCTTTTGTGGGGACTAGTAACTGTTTCAGACTTCGTTTAGTGCCTTACCGCTTCATGGGACTCACATGTGGAGGCATCCCATCTGTGCACACCACATAGTCACTTTGTGCACTCCTGGATCTCACCCTCACAAGGTAGTACAGTCCTCCCCTGGAGAACAGCAGGTGTCTTTGGCTTGTCCCACTCCATCTCACTTGATGGCTCCTCTTCTTCTAATCAGCATCTCCCCTGTGCAATAAAAAGCTACAATGCCCCTCCTGTGCAATTTGTCAGATCCCTCTCTCGAAGAAAGACCTCTTCTGGGAGAGTTGGCATGAATGACCTAACCTGGAGCACATAGTTTCTTGTCACCACTGGTGTGAAGACCCTGGATTCCAGTAGAGCAACGTTGGGACACTGGCTGGAAGTTTATGTCCACTCTTTACACTAATATTGCACGCAGCAGTTATGTATTTCCAACAGTCAGCCATGTTACCAGTTCTAGACAGTTCTGTCCCCTTTGCTTATTCTACTCAGTCACCATGTGTTAGAGGCAAGGCAGGGTAGAGGTGGGAGTTTCAAGGCAGGGAAAATCCAAAACAAAAGCACAAAAGCAAGCATGACTGTCCTACTTAAACACCAGCTAAACTGTGGGGAGGCAGGGTGTAGCCATTCCAGTGAACAATGGGCCAGGATAGGTCAGGGGGACACTCCCTAGCTTTAAAGAGGGCCTCCGCGTCAACAACTTCATAGCCAAATATCTAACCTACTGCCAACAAAGGATCACTGGAATTGTCTGGAGGAGCCCTGTAATTTTTATCAACCCTCTGGGTTCTCTCCAACGTTCCATCTTAAGTGTCACTTGGCTATAGCAAATACAAAATGGATTCCACCATGGCTATGATGACATGTATTACATACACTTCAAATTTACATCCTCTACACATAAAGAAAGATGCATTCATACAACATCCATGTGCCCGGTTTCAGGGGACCGGCTGAACACTTTACAAAAAAGTGACAGAAGCTATTTGGTGACTCTACCTGGCACATACAGGTAAAAAGTTCCACCTTGCCACTATAAACTTTTTCAATGTCACCACTGTCAGTCCTCTCCTGCCTGGCAATCTGATGGTAGTGAACACTCAGCACAGAGGGTACACATGGTTCACTCCTCCAGATTGCATAGTCCTGCTCTGGATATAATCAATGTCACACTGGCCTCTAGGGCACATGGAGAATCATTGTGTAAGATGAAGTGGTGTGTCAAAAATCTACAGCTTGCTATTGTGAACTCAAAGCAGAAGTGTTATAAATTGGGGTGCTGGTTGGCAGAGGTATGCACCTTGTTCAAGCAGGACCACAATCCTAGTCAGGGTTAGTCACAACACACCCTAAATTTTCCTGTGCTCACCCTCTGGTAGCTTGGCACAGCGCAGTCAGGCTTAACTTAAGAGGCAATGTCTAAAGTATTTGTGCAACACTTCAAACAGTAACACAGTGAAAACACCACAAAAGACTCCACACAAGGTTAGGACAATGGAGCTTACTTCTATAAATAAAACAAGACCAAAACAATAGAAATTCAACAAGTAGAAGTCAACATATGAATTTGTAAAGAAGAATTGTAAAATATCGCTTTGAAGCTGAAATGGGATATCTGGTCATGCCGAACCGGGGCAGAGTCAAAAGTTCAAGCACATCACGATGGAGCGTGGGCCGGACACAAGGACCTACTTAAGCCCACTGAACAACAGTACCTATATCTGGGCTTGCATCGACATCGAAGATGATCCGAGGTGCGACCGAAGCGATATGTCGATGTCGAGCCTCACAGTGGACGAGATGCGTTGAGATCGTAATACACAATGCCGGCGACAGTTCCGAGTGCATGGCACCGGTTCCGAAAGTCTCAAAGATGTTAGCCTCAGGGGTAATTGAGCCCTCTAATAGTCCCTGGTCAAGCCCTGTGGTGTTGGTACTAAAGTCTGCCACACTGGGCACCATGGAAGAAGTCTACAAGATGTTACCCTAAGGGGAGGATTGAACCCTTTAATAGTCCCTGGTCCAGCCCTGTGGTGTTGGTACCAAAGGCTGTAACTTAAAATCCAACTTCACCATAAGTTGTGAATTTAAATTGTGAGTCCAGTGACACAAAACTTGAAAAGTATATCTCTTCACACTTGGGAATTGCAATTAAAAGATGTAATAAGGTAAACCCAATGTTATCATATGGGAGAGATAGGCCTTGCAGTAGTGAGAATCGAAACTGGGAGGTTTTTACTACCAAGGCATGTAAAACTTAAAAGTACATCTTGCCTTTTAAATGCATTGCACTCTGCCCTGTGGGTTAGACAGATGAGTTATAACGGGGTAAACCCTGAGATCTCTCTGACCTGGGTCAGTCAATCAGATACATATAGAAGTGGTCGGAGTCTATTGCTTTCATAGACAACAAATGTCAACAGATATCACATGTCAAAGTTATGCAATTAAGAGTCCATAAGTGCAGTGCATATTTTATTTTAGCACATCATAGAGTACTAGGAATCAATCTATGAATAGTGAAGTATGAAAAAATCAAGAACTCAAAACATATCAATTGCTTCATTAGATCAAGGAGAGATTGAGAAATTACAAATTTAAGAAACAAATGTGTTCATCAAGTAGAGAGTCATTTACATTATAATATATCAACGCGCTCATAAGTGAACAAGAAATAGGATTAGTTAGAGGGGATGGGTGTGATGGGATAAAGGTGGGGACCGGGTAAAGGTGTTGTGACTTTAAAACAATCACAGTGAGATTCAATGTAGCCTTTACAGTCTGGGTTAGATCGGTGGTTCCGTATAGATCTTAAGCACAGGATCTGTATTTATCCATTGATTGTTCCTATGCTCAGAGAGAAGCCATGGGCTCATTGTCTACGTTTCGACCCCTGGTGGTTAGGGTTGTTGGGAACCTCATGGTGGGGTCTTCCTCAGGACACGAAAGGAGCAGGAGCGCCTACAAGTAATACAGTTGTAATGAATGTATCTATCAACTAAGAAAGAATGGTTGTGCACTAGGACTAAAAAGGGAAAAGAAGTACATACTTTACGTAGGGCCAGATCAATGACCGTTCAGATAGGACCTTCCTTAGTTCCTATGTGGTTGGAAATGGCCTGCAAATATTTGAAAGGATCGAGGTCATAAAGGGATGAAGAAGGGGGTTCCTTGACTCCCTAAAGCACGAGTAAAAATATACAGAGGGGGCACTTACTGGGACGTGGTAGCTTTCCAGGTAGTTATTCTGTATAATTCGGAGTCATCGTCTGTCCAACGCTGGTCATGGGGGTGCGTGGCTAGACTCACCGACCTGGTGGTTTCTAGGAAATATAATAATTATGACTTGGGTCAGTTGGATATAGACTTTGGAAATAGTATACGAGTGGGCCTGCCCGCCTTGTACTTGGGACAAAGGCCACATCCGTATTGGAGATAAACATACATGGCCAACTTGCAAAAATAAGGTGCACACATGGTCAAGAGCCCCATTGTTTTTAGTACGCATAGTGGTAGGAGTCAAAGCGACTGACTCATATCAGGTCCGTTCGCTCTTGCCGAGTGATATGCGTTCGCTTAAAGTTATCAGACAGAGCTTAGACAAATAAGCGGGGTATTACGTAGTGACTGTTGCCATGAAGGGCTGACTCAATACAAATAAACGTGTCGGGCCTGACACATAAAATGTGGGGAAAGGTCGGCTCGTACCTAATCTGCACCAAGATAAACATACACGGCCGACTTGCAAAAATGAGGGGCGGGCATGGTCAAAATCCCAATTGTATTAAGTACGCATAGTAGTAGGAGGCAGAGCGACTGACTCATATCTAGTCAGTTCGCTCTTGCCAAGTGATATGCGTTCGCTTTAATTAATCAGAGAGAGCTCAGACAAATATACGGGGCATTACGTTGTGACCGTTGTCATAAAGGGCTGACTCAATACAGATAAACGTGTCGGGCCTGACACACACAATGTGAGGAATGATCGGCTCTTACCTAATCGGCACCGTGGGGGCCGCCTTGCTCTGATGGCAGCCGCTGGAAGTCTGGGCTTACCGCGAGGTGCAGGCGCTCAATACTTCTCGGAGGCTTGTCATCCGACAGCCAATCGCTAGAGAGTATTCAAGATGTTCTTAGGGAGTGGGGCAAAGGATTCCGTCTGCTGGGAGTAGGGTCCGAGGGAGCTAAACTATGCAGATTTTCTAAAGGAACCGATTCTCAATTAGACTGCAATACTTTCCCAAGGGATAATCCTCATTATATATTCATGGCAGATATATAATCGATGTTCTAGAGTCATCATAAGAAATCATCATTGTGCAAGAGAATATAAGTATACATTGAGTGGCACGCGGGTTGTATACTTCTCCTAGTGGATTTACAACATAGTTAATACGCAAAGAGACATACATTCCTTGCACAACATTTTTTTTTTGTATACATGAAATTGCACGCTGGTTGAGTATCCCTCCAGTAGATTTACAAAAATATAGTCAATATGCATGAAAACATACATGTAACATAGGCGCATGTGACAATTATGTGTTACTGTTCTGTTGGGTTTAGGTAGTGGCGGTACATACCACAGAATCAAGGTATAGGCACTCGTTCAGAGTCAATTAGGGTCGATCACAGCCATCTGGGCAAACGTAGTCTCCAATTCGTTAAGACCATTATGGACAGAGTCAAAGGACTGCATCCATTTACATTCTCTGATATTCAGAACAGAGTTGAGGTTCCCCCCTCGTGGGCCTAGTGTGATCTTTTCAATGACTACCCATTTTAGAGATTCTGGTGTGTGATTGTTAGCTACAAAATGTTCTACCAGCAGGGCCCCTGGTGTTTGGCATCTCATTCTACTGCAATGTTGCAGCACCCGGTTCTTGATTTTTTGCTTGGTTTGGCCTATGTAGACAAACCCACATGGACAAAAGATGGCATATATGACTCCATGGCTATTGCAATTCGTAAATAATTTCAGGGTAATAGTCCGGTTGTTATGCGTAATAGTTTTAGTTTCTAGACATAATGCACAAGCTTTGCAGTTACTGCATTTATAGTTTCCAAGTGTGATGGGCAGATTCCACATTGTTTGTATGGTAGGGGCCGGTGGGTTACCCAACATGGAGCATACTACATAGTCCTTAACACTCTTCGCTTTCTTGAAAGCGTGCATTGGTTGATTGGGCATTTCAATTGCGTCAGATACCACTTTCCAATGTTTATTGACAATCTTACGTATCTCATTACTCTTGCTGCAATAGGTAGTGACACAGATCATTCCTCACATTGTGTGTGTCAGGCCCGACACGTTTATCTGTATTGAGTCAGCCCTTTATGACAACGGTCACAACGTAATGCCCCGTATATTTGTCTGAGCTCTCTCTGATTAATTATAGCGAACGCATATCACTTGGCAAGAGCGAACCGACTAGATATGAGTCAGTCGCTCTGCCTCCTACTACTATGCGTACTTAATACAATTGGGCTTTTGACCATGCCCGCCCCTCATTTTTGCAAGTCGGCCGTGTATGTTTATCTTGGTGCAGATTAGGTACGAGCTGACCTTTCCCCACATTTTATGTGTCAGGCCCGACACGTTTATTTGTATTGAGTCAGCCCTTCATGGCAACAGTCACTACGTAATACCCCGCATATTTGTCTAAGCTCTGTCTGATAACTTTAAGCGAACGCATATCACTCGGCAAGAGCGAACGGACCTGATATGAGTCAGTCGCTTTGACTCCTACCACTATGCGTACTAAAAACAATGGGGCTCTTGACCATGTGTGCACCTTATTTTTGCAAGTTGGCCATGTATGTTTATCGCGGGTGATTTTATGGTTACTGCTTACTGAGTCAGTATGTACCAAAAAATATATATAAGAAAGAAAAATTTCTTTCTAGAGTCCCCTCACTCACCGGGGTTGCCCCACGGTGACATGCTTCATCATTGGGGCCATCCCAGTTCTCTACGAAAAGGGGCGTGCTGCGACAAGGCGACTACGCTGGAGCACTGGTTTTGTGAGATGACTATGTGTGGTGCAAGTGTGATAATGGTGGAGTGGGTGTGGGATTAAAAATACCGTGCTAGTGGGCCTCAACAATTTATTTCGCTCCTAGTGTGGTATAAAAAATTTAAAAAGGGGTAACACTGTATTCTAACTTTTACTGAGCTAGATCAGTGTTAAGGTCAACATGTTTCAAGCTCCCCCAAGCTTTTCTTCAGGACCATACAGGGTCCAGCCCTGTATTGCCACTCCTGTTTCCAAATGAAAAAAGTGTTTCTAAAAAATATATATTTTTTACAATGAACGCTGTTGTTAATAAAACATGCGTGTTGTACATACGTTTTGTATTTCACTTTGTTTTCTGCAAAATAGAACAACAATTGTTAAATGATGGACATCCCCTTCCAAGAAGGGGAACAACTCACAAGCATCTCACTCCAACTAGGGCGTGAGTGTGCCCATGGCATCATATTGACGCGTGCTGGTTTTCAAGACGGTGTTGAAAAATAAATCACTGTGAATAAAGTGGTTTAGTGGTTTCACACATAAAAAACATATAAACATATAGACTAAATGTGACTATTGACAAAACACACAACAGGTAGTACCGAGCGGGTCTGCCGATAGGAAGTAAGTGTATGGACTATGTAATTTTGCAAGAAAGTCGGCAATTCCGAATGGGCAAACAAGAAAAGAAAAAAACCTCCTAACTCTGCAATTTGATAATCCTTTTTTCAGCAATGTTTCCACGAGGCGTTCCTGCCCTTGCCTAAGACCATGGGGTGTAACCATACACTCTTTTATGTAAATATGACCACCTGCCATATTATTTCGTGTGTATATGTTGTGTGTTTTGTCAATAGTCACATTTAGTCTATATGTTTATATGTTTTTTATGTGTGAAACCACTAAACCACTTTATTCACAGTGATTTATTTTTCAACACCGTCTTGAAAACCAGCACGCGTCAATATGATGCCATGGGCACACTCACGCCCTAGTTGGAGTGAGATGCTTGTGAGTTGTTCCCCTTCTTGGAAGGGGATGTCCATCATTTAACAATTGTTGTTCTATTTTGCAGAAAACAAAGTGAAATACAAAACGTATGTACAACACGCATGTTTTATTAACAACAGCGTTCATTGTAAAAAATATATATTTTTAGAAACACTTTTTTCATTTGGAAACAGGAGTGGCAATACAGGGCTGGACCCTGTATGGTCCTGAAGAAAAGCTTGGGGGAGCTTGAAACATGTTGACCTTAACACTGATCTAGCTCAGTAAAAGTTAGAATACAGTGTTACCCCTTTTTAAATTTTTTATACCACACTAGGAGCGAAATAAATTGTTGAGGCCCACTAGCACGGTATTTTTAATCCCACACCCACTCCACCATTATCACACTTGCACCACACATAGTCATCTCACAAAACCAGTGCTCCAGCGTAGTCGCCTTGTCGCAGCACGCCCCTTTTCGTAGAGAACTGGGATGGCCCCAATGATGAAGCATGTCACCGTGGGGCAACCCCGGTGAGTGAGGGGACTCTAGAAAGAAATTTTTCTTTCTTATATATATTTTTTGGTACATACTGACTCAGTAAGCAGTAACCATAAAATCACCCACCAGGTCTCTGGACCTTTGACATAAGGTCCCTGTATTTCGTACACAGACTGGAGGCCGACCTGGTCTGGTTTAACCTCCTTCTCCCCCTTCTTTGTTCATGTATGTTTATCTCCAATACGGATGTGGCCTTTGTCCCAAGTACAAGGCGGGCAGGCCCACTCGTATACTATTTCCAAAGTCTATATCCAACTGACCCAAGTCATAATTATTATATTTCCTAGAAACCACCAGGTCGGTGAGTCTAGCCACGCACCCCCATGACCAGCGTTGGACAGACGATGACTCCGAATTATACAGAATAACTACCTGGAAAGCTACCACGTCCCAGTAAGTGCCCCCCCCTGTATATTTTTACTCGTGCTTTAGGGAGTCAAGGAACCCCCTTGTTCATCCCATTATAACCTCGATCCTTTCAAATATTTGCAGGCCATTTCCAACCACATAGAAACCAAGGAAGGTCCTATCTGAACGGTCATTGATCTGGCCCTACGTAAAGTATGTACTTCTTTTCCCTTTTTAGTCCTAGTGCACAACCATTCTTTCTTAGTTGATACATACATTCATTACAACTGTATTACTTGTAGGCGCTCCTGCTCCTTTCGTGTCCTGAGGAAGACCCCACCATGAGGTTCCCAACAACCCTAACCACCAGGGGTCGAAACGTAGACAATGAGCCCATGGCTTCTCTCTGAGCATAGGAACAATCAATGGATAAATACAGATCCTGTGCTTAAGATCTATACGGAACCACCAATCTAACCCAGACTGTAAAGGCTACATTGAATCTCACTGTGATTGTTTTAAAGTCACAACACCTTTACCCGGTCCCCACCTTTATCCCATCACACCCATCCCCTCTAACTAATCCTATTTCTTGTTCACTTATGAGCGCGTTGATATATTATAATGTAAATGACTCTCTACTTGATGAACACATTTGTTTCTTAAATTTGTAATTTCTCAATCTCTCCTTGATCTAATGAAGCAATTGATATGTTTTGAGTTCTTGATTTTTTCATACTTCACTATTCATAGATTGATTCCTAGTACTCTATGATGTGCTAAAATAAAATATGCACTGCACTTATGGACTCTTAATTGCATAACTTTGACATGTGATATCTGTTGACATTTATTGTCTATGAAAGCAATAGACTCCGACCACTTCTATATGTATCTGTGGGTTAGACAGGGCCTACCTTTGGGGTGAATTATTTATATAAAAAGGGAAGGTTTAGGCCTGGGAAAAGCTTTATCTTACCAGGTCGGAATGGCAGTGTAAACTGCACACATAGGCTCTGTATCGGCTGGCCTAAGCCATGGTTAGATGGCTACTAAAGTAGCTGGGCTTATGCAGTACACTTTACTAGGGACTAAGAGGTAAATTAAATATGCCAATTGGGCATGAGTCAATGTTACCATGTTTAGGGGAGAGAACATAATCACTTTAGCACTGGTCAGCAGTGTTAATGTGCACAGACTCCTAAAACCAGCAAAAACCAGGTTAGAAAAATGGAGGGAGGCAGGCAAAAAATTGAAGGAAGACCACCCTAAGACTGTCAGGTTTAACAAAAGACGTGTGCTCTTCCAAGCCATGCCTTGGCCCTTTCTCTGCACCAAGAGACACTCGTTTATTTTTTCCACCTAAAGTGGACTGGGAAAAGGTACTGTGGCTCCAAGAAGGATGTACACATAGGAGGAAAGAAAATTGATTACTCAGAGTTTGCCATACAGAAAACTAGTTCAGCAGGATCTTCCAGTAAAGGTGTCTGGGCCTGTCAGCTACAGCTTCCAGTCCTGCACCGTTGGTAGATTCTGAGAACCAAAAAAGCGTCTAAGACAGAAGGTCAAACCTTGGGGGAAAGGTGTCATATCTATCCCAGCACTGAAGGAATCTCAGTGTTTGTGAAATCTAGTTTTTCCCCACTATGAGCTTTTGGTGCCATAGCCAACAGCTTCAGCAGGAGCTTAATGGCATCGTATTAGCCTTGAAGAACCAAGGCGACCCACTTTCTGTAGCCGACTTCCTCTTATCGTAGTTGGCCTGAAATCTCAGCTAGTTCCTGGTCAGCTGAGGACTGATAGTTTTCAATAGTGCTTTCCTCTTTCTAAGTGCTTATCCTGATTATGGCTTTAGTGCCTATTTCTTTTTTTTAGCTTGCTTCATAGTTCTCATGAAATTGCAAATATGTGGAAAAGGGCATAGGAACAACATGATTTCCCCTAAATTAAGTAGGAGAAACGAAATTGCAATGAAGATTTTTCCTTTCCAAGATCATAACTTTTCCACTTATCTTGCTATAGTGAGTTGACCGTTATATGGGGCATTTCTCCCATGTGTTAATATTCATTGTGTATTTGCAAAAGTAATAATGTCATTATTCTTGCTAGGTCCAGTAAAGGTTCCATCAATTTAAACCTGAACTGAACCACAGTAAGGCCTAACTTAAGAAAATGTGTAGAGTACTGAAACAGTTACAAAGTCAAAAACAGAACACAATACAAATCCTATTTATGAAATTAGACAATAATTTAATTAACAAAATGTCACCAAAACAGCACAAATCCAATAAGCGGAAATGGAGATATGAAGTTATAAAGTTTTAAATGAAAATAGCGCCTAAAAGCATTAGGTGACAACTGCAGCCATCTGGTTGCCCTTGATTGGTAATGAAAGGTGATTTTAGGCTAATCACAATGGAGTGCAGGTCGGTTACAGAAACCAGGTTCAACCCAGTTGTATGTTTTACCTTCTGACTTAGTCTTTGAAATAGAAGTTAAAAATTCTCAGAAGGGCAAGGCAGCTGGCTTTGGCCGAAAAGGGCTCCAAGGGGCCACATAACCGTAGGATGAGGTCCAGATGAAACCATTGAATTTTAGAGAAAAAGCTTTGAGTGAGAGGAATTCAAAATATGTGTCTGAGGAAGGCCTTTAATGGCTGGACACTTTTGGCACATTTGAACAGTGAAAATGTCTATGTTCGGACCCAGTCACTTTTTAGGAGCTTGGATTTCTCCAGCGAGGAAAGACTACAATCTATAGCAAAATAGGGTGGATACCTTCTCTGCTGACCCCGCTGAAATGTATTTGTTGCTGCAGAAAGCAGGCAAAGCACCCTGAATCTTTGTCCCAGTTGCAAAACACGTTCGTCGGATTGACTTGGCAGGTTTCTCTCAGTCTTCCAGAGGTTTTTGGAGCCATAAAGTCCCAATTTTTTCAGGATTGTTGGAGGAGTACACTTCGATTCCAGCCTTTTTAGTCTCCTCGCAGGTCTCAACAGCAAGGGTAGTCCTTCTTCTGTCTTCCATAGATCCATTAGTGGAACACTATCTACCTCAGTCCAACATAGCAGAACCGTTCTTCTCCCGTGCAAAGCTCATGTGCCCACCCCAGATATATGGCCAGGGAAAGGAGTAACCTCTGATTTGTGGTCACTTCTAAACAGTTCTCATGGCAGACCCTCTCTGTTAGAAATGGAGGTCTCTAGTTGGCAATGGTTTGCACCGGTTTCCAAGTAGGGACCCTTCTTCCTAGTCAGGGTAAGGGGGATACACTTCTAAAATAACCCCTGCTCACCCCTTGGTAGATTGGCACTAGCAGACAAACATATCCCAGAGGCAGTGTGTAAAGTATTTGTGCACACATACAGTTATACAGTGAAAACACTTCAAATGGACACCACAACAGTTTAGAAAAATAAGTATTCTTTATCTAAACCACACAAGACCAAAACAACAAAAATCCACAATACAGTATTCAAAATATGACTTTCAAAAGGTATAAACAGTTCTTTTCAAAGCAAATTGCAGATGCAACACTTTTCACACAAAATACCTCGGGTGCGTCACACGCACAAACAAAAACTGGCACAGGGAAGGTGATGCGTCGGTTCCTTACGTCCAGGGAAGGTGATGCGTCAGTTCCTTACTCCAGGGGAGGTGATGCATCGGTTTCTTACTGTAGCCCCGGCGTTCATGCAGGCATGGTGCCCAGATGGGATGCTTGAGGATCAGGAATGTGTCGGTTTCTCCAGCCGCGGTCCCACGAAGGGTTGGTTCTTGTAACCGCACAGCCAGGCCTGCGTCGGAATCAGTGCGGTGATCTTGGACTTCATACATAAGTGCACTCGATGCGGTGTGCAATGATTTCTCAAGCCGTGGGCAGATGCTGCGTCGGTTTCTTCGGCAAAGCATCGGATTTGTCGCGCTTCTCGTCGTTGCATTACTTTCCCAGCTCCCCATGGCAGGAAGAACCTCCAGAGGCCTAGAACAGCAGCAGGCACCTCTTGGCAGGTCAGAACTCCCAGCAAGGAAGTTCAGGGTAGCTGGGGGTGAAGTCTTTGTATCCTCGAGACTTCAAAAACAGGAGACAAGCTCTACTTTAAGCCCTTGGAGATCTTCCTCAACCTGGGGGCACAGCACACAGCAAAGTCAATGTCCTGTCCTTGGCAGAAACAGCCACTGCACGCCAACCCCAGACAGCACAAGGCAAATGGGGCGGTACTTCTCCTAAGTATATCCAGCTGTTCTCCTTGGCAAAGGTTCCTCTTGAATCCCAGAAGTAATCTCTGAAATCTTTTCTATCCCTGAGACTTCCAACAGGAGGCAAGCTCTACTTCAAGCCTCTGGAGAAACCTTTAACAGCAGGATGATGAACGTACAGTCCAGTCCTTTCCCTGCTCAAGACAGAGGCAACCACTGCAGGCCAACCTCAATGGCACACATCACATGGCAGTACATCTCCAGCTTTCCCGGCTCTCCTTCTTGGCAGGTTCTTTAGTTCAGAAGTAATTTAGAAGGTTGTGTCTGGGTCCCACTCTTTACAGCACAAAATCCTTTGTTCTCTGGAGGCAGCGAGTGTCTTTGCCCAACCAGAACCAGTGCTATCCTCTCTGGTCCAGCTGCCCAGCAGGAGGTGGAGACAGCATGGTCCTAGGCAGACCAAACCCATTCAGGTGTGAAAGAAATCTCCTCCCCCTACACTGAATGCAGCCCAGGTCTATTCAACCCAGCCTCGACTCACCCTGGAAGGCAGGACACACCTCAACCCTCCAAGTGGCTGTCTGAACAGAATGCACATCCCCGGCCCCTGTCACTCCAAAGCCAGACAGTCAATACACAAACCTAGCAGAAGCACACAGGATGGCTAAGCAAGAAAATATCTCCTTTCTAAAAGTGGTATCTTCAAACACAGAATGTAAAAATCATCCTCACTAAAAGAGGCACCTTTATATTCAGGCATGCTAAACGGTTTTCTTCCTATGTTGTCATAATAGGAAGTTATATTAAAAAGATATTATAAATGAACTCCCATTCTATCCTATGGGACAGATAGACTTGCAATAGTGAAAAACAAAATTGGCAGTATTTCACTATCAGGACATGACACACACATTGTGGCATGTCCTACCTTTCACATACACTGCACCCTGCCCACAGGGGTACCTTGAGTCTACCTTAAGGGTGATTCACATGTAAAAAAAGGAAAGGTTAGGGCCTGGCGAGTAGGTGCACTTGCCAAGTCAACATGGAAGTACCAAACTATGCACAGACACTGCAGTGGCAGGTCTGAGTTACATTTACAGGCTGCTTATGTGGGTGGCACAATCAGTGTTGCAAGCCCACCAGCAGCATTTGATTTACAGGCCCTAGGCACACACAGTGAACTGTACTAGGGACTGACTAGTAAATCAAAAATGCTACTCATTGGATCACCAATCCATAACAACAATTTACAGAGGGAGCACTTGCACTTTGGCACTGAACAGCTTTGGCAATGTGCTCAAAGCATCTCGACCAGCAAAAACAAAGTCTGACACCCAGCAAAATAACAGGAGGCAAAGGCAAAAATACTGGGGAAACACACGCCAATGGTGCCAGGTCTAACCCTCTCCCAAATGTGTGCCTGTCAGCTAAAATTTGCCTGACAGAGTAGCACTCTTTGAAGTTTGAAGTTAATTAATTTCATGGGCACAGCTCGTGTGGTTCTCCTGCCAGAGGAACAGAACAACTCCCCACAACCAAGGCCTTTGTCTCAGCTCTGGGACCAAGTTCACATGTCATAAACTGGCTATTTAGTTGCTGGGTTAAAGTTGGAAGCTCATGCAAATGGGCTTCTAGAGGCTGTAGGCAGGGCAAAGGAGATTTTCTAAAATTCCCTTTTCTAAAATATGTGTTACAAATTCAAATTTACCAGTAAATTTGCCTTGTAATACAGAAGAATTAAAAAGTCCAACAATCAACTTTGTAGCTGTTTTCTAGGCAAACATATCAGTATTATACTTAGTATTGTATCCAAATGGTTTCCTATGGAACAGCTAACACTGTGTGAGAAATTGGGTTGTTGATTGAGGGGTGGGGGTGAGATGAGCCCTTCTCAAGCAACAGCCACAATCCTTGTCAGGATGAACCTCAAAAGGTCACTAAATTAACCACTGCTTAAGCCTCTGGTAGCTTGACACAAAACCAGTCAGACTCAACTTAGAGGCAATGTGTAAAGTATTATGCAACACTTCAACAGTGTTAAGGTAAGGCAAACCCGTCCGCACCTGGACACCGCCAGACATGCTGGTGGTTTGGATAACGGTAAACTTGCCTACTCTGGTGACTAGCTTCTTGCCATTAGAGAGGCAGTGATCCCTTTGTACTTCCTCTCTACGTAGCATTCTGGATGGCCCATTCCGCTGCGGGAACTGTGGTTTCAACTCCTGCGCAAGTATCCTGTTACCTCCCACTTCACTTTCTTGGGCTGGGACGACTATTAAACTACTCAGCCTAAACTGTCATTCCCTAGCCATTTTCCTGATGTTTACAACTTGTTAATGAATGAGCCTCCTGATGCTCTCTTTCCGATGGAGACATGGTTGTCAGCTGACATGGTGACTGAGCCAGGTATGGCACTTCCCCCAGGCTATAATTTTATGACTCTCAATAGAGAGTCTAGAGGGGGAGGCATTACAGTTGTTTTTAAATCCCACTACACCTGCACTTAGGTTAAAGAATCACTGGTAGGATGTGAATGTGCGCACTATGGGATCTCTTTTAATGCTAACTTCACCATGTCTGGCCTAGTTTTTATCATCTGCCAGGACCCTCGAAGGAGTTTAGGGCTGCATTAATTGAGACAGTTAGTTCCATAGCTATGAGATCTGCCAATTTCAGCGTTGTTGGCGACCTGACTCTGCACCTTGAAAGTTCTCATGATTCAGAAGCTGGTAATTTTTCCACGGATCTAGCGGCGTGTCAGCTGCTCCAAATGCTTCTTGGCCCTACCCATTTTGCCGGCCATTTGCTAGACCCGGTCTTCCCCGATCTCCCCCATCTCTTAGTCGCTACCCCCATTCCTATAAGCTGGTCTGACCACTTTTTGGTCTCCATGACACTCTCTGGGGTTGAACCCCGACCGAGGGTGGTCCACAACCTCTCTTTTAAACGCCCCTGGCATAAATTAGACATCGATCACCTACTTGCCATCCTTATGAGGAGCACGCCCAGTCTGTCAGAGGATCCAGATACTGCATATAACACACTGTCAGATTTCCTACTCCGCCCGCTGGATGCACTTATTCCTGCAAAATTGTCTAAATGTTGTAACACTAAATCCAGTCCCTGGTATAATGACACTTGCCACCATGCGTAAAGCATGTAAGAGGCTGGAGCGGGCTTGGAGGCAGGACTATTCAGGGTGCTATCAGGCAGCCATTAAAAAATATCATGGGGCTATCCAGTCCGAACAGGCAGCCTACTTTTCTGACCAGATTAGGAGCAGCAGGAACCCCACCAAGAGTATTTTTCTATACTCAAAGATCTGAAATCAGCAGGTGTATCTGCAGCGCCCTTGATCACGTCGGACGAGCACTGTGAGGCTCTCGCCACCTTTTTTGTCAACAAAGTGAAAAGCACCTATAAAACCTTCCCTCCTGCCCCTACGTGTCGATCTCGATCTACTCACTAGCTGGCCACGTTCCCGCTGATCACCCAGGGTGAGCTGCATGCTCTGTGAAGCAAAGTTAAATCGGGCTCTCCTGCTAGCCCTATGAAGCCCGAACAACTGATGAAACTGCTACCCATGCTTTTTACACCACTGGGTCAGGTGATCAATGTGTCTCTGTCCACTGCTATTGTCCCCAGGTCCTGGAAGCAAGCTAGAGTCATTCCACTGCTAAAAAAACAACCCTCGATGCAGCCAAATCTGAGAACTTTCGTCCTATCTCTCTCTTGCCTTGGGCCTCTAAGATCTCTGAGGTCCACATAAATTCCATCCTGACAGGCTTTTTCGATGAGAACAACATACTGGACCCTTCTCAGAATGGCTTCCGGTCTGGTCACAGCACGGAGTCTGCTCTCTTAGATGTGACAGAACATCTGAGGGCAGCACTGGATGTGGGGAACACTACGGCACTGATCCTTTTGGACCTCAGTGCCGCTTTTGATACAGTTCCCACCAGATCCTTCTGCAAAGGTTGGAGGAGGCAGGATTTGTGGGCCCTGCACTGGATTGGTCTAACTCCTTTCTTTCAGATAGGACCTTCCAGGTAATAGCCCCCACTTTCACCGCTATGGTCCATTCCATCAAACGAAGTGTGCCACAGGGCTCAGCCCTTAGCCCTACTCTTTTCAATCTCTTTGTGCAACCACTGGCAGCAGTGGCCAGAAGCAGAGGGCTTACAGTTGTGTCTTACGCAGATGATACACAGCTGGTTGTGGCACTCTCTGATGACTCTTTGCGGGATGCCCAAAAGTTTCAAAGCAGTCTTGTTGCCGTCGCTGAGTGGATGACTGCTAACTGTCTCCAGCTCAACGCCAGCAAGTCCAAGGTCTTGCTGGTAGGTAAAAATCCTGAGCTGTGGAGTGAACGATGGTGGCCTGCTGCCCTTGTTTGTGCGCCGACTCTTAAACAGGTGGTGAAAAACCTTGGAATCTGGGTAGAACCGGCCCTAAATTTTCAAGTTCAAACCAAGAAAGTGTTAGGGACGTGCTTTGGAATACTAGGGAGTCTCAAACACTGTTAGGCTTTTTTGATCCGCTCAATAGACAGGTTATTGTCCAAGCATCTCTCCTATCGAGACTGGATTATGCCAGCTCGCTCTACGGAGAACCAACCAATCCAAGATTCTGAGATTGCAGAAGGTACAGAATGCTGCAGCCAGAATTCTTCTCTGCCTTCCTAGAATTTGTTCCACCACTAATGCTATCCGTCGGCTACATTGGTTGCCAGTGGCTAGACACGTTGAGTTCAAGGCCCTCTGCATCACTTTTAAAATTCTCGCTTCCCCTGGTGTTTTGGCCAATCTGATGTCACTTTATCTCCCCACTTGCCAGCTCCGCTCGATTGGTCACCATCTGGTGGTTGTTCCCAGAGTACGGAGGAAGCGGGCTGGTGGGCATTCCTTCTGTGTTCTGGCAGCTAAATTCTGGAATTCACTTCATCGTTCCAGCTGTGCATTAACAACTACCTTGCTTTTCGTAAGGCCATCAAGACTCATGTTTTCCCTCCACTGTAGGTCTCCCATTTTCTGCAGCTTCCCCTTTCTGTTGCTTAGCACTGGGAGCCCCCTTTGCTGGGGCAACTGTGCGCTCTACAAAACGTTATAACATAACATAATCTGAAAACACAACCTAAGAAAAATCTCCCAGCAATCTAGAAAAATAGAGTAAAATTGAATCAAAACAACACAAAAGCAATTAGTAGAACAGGAGCTATGAATTTTTAAAGTTTATACTTTGTAGTAGTGCCTAAAAGACCAAAGTGCAAGCTGCGGACATCTAGTCGCTGAGCAAAGTCGAACGTTATGCCTGACTGCAATGGAGTGTGGGTTGGATACACAAAGAGGATCGGGCCCAGTCCCTGCTTAACTTTGGACTTGGAAGACATTTCGATGAAAAATGTCTGAGAAGGTAAGAGTTAAGTGAGGCAAGGAAGCCAGCGGTTTCCAAGAAGAAGGCGTCATCATCAAGGAGCCGCTGGTCGAAGTCACGGTGAAGATTTCTACATTCAGACTGAGTGCTTGATTTACTTTTTAACGGATGGTCCAACGTTCTGCTACAAGGACAGAATAAATTACTCCTTCCCCATGGAGGAGGGACCGCCAGTCAAATTTATAAATGATCGCCAAGGAGACGGCCATTCAAAATGCAATGGCAGGAACCGCTGATCTTGGCGGTTACTGTCAATGCATTTTGGTGTTTGTTGCAGGGCAGTGTCAGACTGATGCAACCCTGAACCAAACAGTTTTCATTTTTTATTGTCAAAATTTATTTTTTTTTAAATGATGTGCCCCTTTTGCCAGAACATTTTTTAAGACCCAAGTTTTGGATTTGGGCAATCTTAGCACCTTGAGCACCTCTTTCAAGGGTCCAGGATGGGAGGAGCGCCACTTGGAGGTTCAGGACTCACTCGGGTTCAAGGTGGTTGGAGCCCTTGGAATCACTCTGGAAGTCCTGGGTTCATTTAAAAAAGCAACTCAGGCAGAGGGCAGTCTTCTGAGGGCAAAGAGCAGGCTTCAGGCAGCAAGGCAGCAGGGCCAGCCTGGCCGTAATGGGCATCAGGCGTTTGCCCGTTTTATATACTGGGGGCCGGTTTTGCAGCAATGCAGCATTATCGGCCCCTAGTAACAAAAGCAATAGTGGTAAATTCCAGTTTTGTCAAGCAGTAGTGCTTCACATGTGCACCCACCCGTCAGGGAAGACATGGCTTGGCAGTTCGGGCTGGACTGTTCCCAAGAGGCACAGGGTTAGACTGATTTGCATATGGCCATGTCTGAACTGGGGTGGCGGAGTGAGCTAAAGAACGGTGATGGATTAAACCCAGATCAGTTGACTGGGGGTGAGTGTTTGTATTGTCAACGCTCCGTCCATCACCACCTTTGGTTTTTCTTTGTTCGCCCTAAGTTGGCAGGGTATGCTCAGACGTGAGTCCCTTGCTCACTTTGCCACTGGAGTCAAGCAAGCCCGGCTGAAGACGGCTGTAATGCCAGAAACCGGTCCTGGGAAGCTTGATTCCGGTCCAGGGAAGACATGGCTTGGCAGTTCGGGCTGGACTGTTCCCATGAGGCACAGGGTCAGACTGATTTGCATATGGCCATGTCTGAACTGGGGTGGCGGAGTGAGCTAAAGAACGGTGATGGATTAAACCCAGATCAGTTGACTGGGGGTGAGTGTTTGTATTGTCAACGCTCCGTCCATCACCACCTTTGGTTTTTCTCAATCAAAGGTCAGCACTTATTAAATCTAATAGGGTAACCCAATGTTTTCCTGTGGGAGAGGTAGGCCTCACAGTACTGAAAAATGAATTTTTCACTACCAGGACATTTAAAACTTCACAGTACTTCACAGGCAGACAGTTTCGGGCTGACCGGCTACATTAAGAACATTCTGGAAACGCTCACACACGCAAAGAAAGGGTGCGCGGTGCGTCAATATCCTTCGGGTGTGGCTCGACTATAAATAGCCACACCCGACGCTTCCAGACGCTTTGCCTTCATCCGCCCTCGAGAGGAACTCACCTCAGCAGAATCCTGGGAACCCAATCATCTGGCAACGCCCAACAGCATCCGGACTGGAATCCTTTTCTTCATCGCGCTGCGCTGCAAGAAAGAACAAAAAACTTAAGCTAAGTGAAACCTTTTCTTATTATCACAAGGCGCCCAACGCAAGCAAGCAGCAATTTGTTGAAAAGACTAAAAAACTTACCTGAAAGCATATCCGAAGGCATTTGTTGAATCCTGGTAAAGGAGATATCTTGACATTTGATTTCCTGAAAGAAACAAGAAAACTTTGAGACTAATCAAAGAGAAATCTTGAGAAATGTACATTTGATGTTATGTTTCGTCATTTGCTTTTCTGTTTAGTTTATATTATTATTTAGGTTGTGAAGAACGTGAAAGACTTGAGAGAATACTAAAAGAGTACTGATATTACCGATTGGGCCTCAAACCTCTCGACGACAACAACAAGACTCTTCACAACGACAACACGGACGCGACGCCTAGCTTCTAAAAGCCGCAGCTAGGCTCTCTTTAGGTACAACGAAAGAGAATATAGTAGAGAAGATTAGATAGTTAATTGTTTACAGAAAAAGGGGTAAAGATTACAGACGTTTTCTTTGTTGCCTCGCAGGTCGACAACCAAGGAACAGGTAGCGTCCCCGATCCGGCCTACCTCCCTTTTTTCTATTCAATTACCTAGTGTACAACTTAAATCACTGGGTGTTGCCTAGGATTCGAGGAAGTTGGTCCATAACGTCTCTGCGAAATCCATCTACAAGCATCCTACAGGTAAGAGTGCTTGTAACCTTGACAGAAGGCAAAGCCCACGACAAATATTTCGCCCAGACGTTATGGATCCTACAGCCTCGATTTCTCTGCAAGACATAGCAAATATGTTGACTAGTATACAATCTGAAAATGCTGCCCTTCGTAGAGATGTTACTGTAATTCAAAACAGTATTCAAGGAGCAAATGTTTCTGGGCCTAGTACCTGGAGCTTTTCCCCAACTCAGAGATCGGTGTTGAAACCACCAACTTTCCAACCAGGACTCCAAACCTTGCATTCTAGTTCCCCAACTGCCCCAACTCAGATTCAAGTGGTTACTCCAGTACCAGTACCCTTAGCACAACCTGAAAGATTTTATGGGGACAGTAACAAGTTCTCAATCTTCTTAAATCAATGTCATTTACACTTTATAGCCAAACACACAGCTTTTCCTGACGATTCCTCTAAGATAGCTTTCATTTTATCCTATTTAGGAGGAGACGCGGCCTTGTGGTCAGTACCGATAGTAGAACGAGATGATCCTATTCTTTATGACCTTAGACGGTTTAAAAATACGATGAAAAAACTGTTTGCTAAACATGTTTTTGTTCAATCTGCAGATCATGAACTACTTCATTTAAAACAAGGTTCATCAGACTTACTACATTACATATCTCAGTTTAACAGATTAGTAATTGAAGCTCGCTGGCCGGAAGGTAAGAGGGTTTTGCTCTTTTATAAAGGCCTAAAACATGAGTTAAAGGATATGATTACACAAATCTTAGATCCACCTGATGATATTGAAGAGTTCATAGACCTGGTGGTAAAATTAAATCACCGTTTATCTGAACGCAGAGGGGAAAAAGGGAAAACTGAACAAAAGCTATTTTCTTTCAAAGAAAGAGTTAGTTTCAAGACAGAACCTACACCTAAAGTGGATTTAGGAGAACCAATGCAGATAGGTACCATCAAAGGACCTCTGACTAAAGAGGAAAAAGAGAAAAGGTGGAAGTTAAACCAATGTCTTTATTGCGGTAAACCAGGACATTTCGTTAAGGAATGTCCAGTACGCCCAAATAAGCCTAAAGGAAAGAACACTGAGGTAGGTTTAGTTCAGCAGTCGGAAAACTAACTTGCTCGACAAATCAAGAGGTCAGTTTGTCGAGTATGTTATCTAGTTTGGCCTCCACTACTCCAGACGTAACTTCTCATCATCTCAGTATAAAGATTTCTTTACAGTCTTTTTCCAGAAAAGAAAAAGTCTGGTCAGTTGACGCTTTGATTGACTCAGGGGCAACAGGCAATTTTATTGATACACATTTTTTGCAGGAATTAGATTTTAAATCAGAACCTAAAGAGCACCCAGAGGTAGTTAGAGCAGTCGACGGTAAAGAATTAACATCTGGACTCATTCAATTTCACACTGAAACTCTTCAAATGACTTGTTTAACCAGGCATAAAGAAAACATTGTATTTGACATCATAGATGCCCCTCAATTTCGTTTGATTCTAGGAATACCTTGGCTCGTAAAGCATAATCCCAAAATCGACTGGGTGAAGAAAACAGTATTATTTGATTCCGAATTCTGTCATTCTTCTTGTTTTCAACCCCAAATTTCAGAATTACTAATACAAGGTAGTAATTTTCCCATGAACTCTAAAAGTGTATTGCTGTTGGAAGGAGTCCCAAAAGAATATTCTGATCTCCAGGATGTATTTGATAAAAAGAAGGCCAATACCCTACCACCACATAGGGATTTTGATTGTCGAATAGATTTGGTACCAGGGGCTACCTTACCATGTAGTCGGATATATGCCCTCACTGAAAAAGAAAATGAACATCTGAGGGAATATTTAGATGAGTACCTGGCCAACGGTTTTATTCGACATTCTAAGTCACCTGTATCTTCACCTCTCTTTTTTATCCCTAAAAAGGTAGGTGAATTGCGTAATTGTATCGACTACCGTGCTTTAAATAATGTGACCATTAAGAACAGATATCCACTTCCACTAATTCCAACTTTATTAGACCAATTGAAAGATGCTACCATTTATACCAAATTGGACTTGCGAGGAGCCTACCATTTGGTAAGGGTTAGAAGAGGAGACGAATGGAAAACCGCATTCCGTACAAAATTCGGTATATATGAGTATCAGGTCATGCCATTCGGACTCTGTAACGCTCCAGCAGCTTTCCAATTTTTTATAAATGAAGTTCTAAGAGACTTTTTGGATATTTGTTGCATTGTGTACATAGATGATATTCTCATCTACTCTAAGAACACCACAGAACATGTACAGCAAGTAAGAGCTATTCTTCGAAAACTCCTTGACAATTCCTTGTACATAAAATTAGAAAAAAGTACCTTCCATACTACAAGAGTAGAATTTCTTGGGTATGTTTTAAGTCCCAAAGGTATTGAGATGGATCCAAAGAAAATTCAGGCAGTTCTCGATTGGACCAGTCCCTCCACAGTGAAGCAAATTCAAAGTTTTTTGGGATTTGCCAACTTTTACAGGCGATTCATTTGTAATTTTTCTTAAATTATAACCCCAATAACTAGGTTATTACGAAAAAATGTAAAATTTGAATGGTCTAGTGATGCAGAAAAAGCCTTTCGAGATCTAAAACAGCAGTTCACTTCAGCACCGGTGTTAATGCATCCAGATCCATCCATTCCCTTTATAGTCGAAGCAGATGCTTCACACTATGCCATTGGGGGTATTCTATCTCAAAGGCATAAGGAGACTGGTCAGATGCATCCCATAGTATATTACTCAAGAAAACTTACCCCTACTGAACAAAATTATGCTATTGCTGACAAGGAATTGTTAGCCATCAAAGCAGTTTTTGAAGAATGGCGTCATTATTTGTTAGGTGCTAGACATCCAGTAACAATCTATACGGACCATAGAAATCTACAAAGTTTACGCTCTGTTAAAGCTCTCACTGCTAGGCAGTTGCGTTGGACATTATTCTTTAATGACTACAATTTTATAATCACTTATCGTCCAGGAAAAGAGAACTTAAAAGCTGGTGCTTTGTCACGTATGGGAATCTCAGAAGAAAAAGATTGTGCATCTGAAAAAACTCAGCCGGTATTGTCTGATCACTGTTTTAAAATTGGAGTTACTCATGTTGATATAGTGGAAGAAATCAAAAAGGGGATACATGAAAAAACTGTGCAAGAATGGCAAAATCAGTATCCTTTATTACAAGTTAAAGATGACTTATTATACATGAATGAACAAATTATGGTACCCACTCAAGAACTACAACAAAAAGTGATACACTTACATCATGATACTTTAATGTCTGCACATCGAGGAGTAACAAAAACCAGTCATTTAATTAAAAGAAAATTTTGGTGGTCATCTATGTTTAAAGATGTTCAAACTTATGTTGAGACCTGTGTGGTTTGCACCCAGAATAAAACACAACATCAAGCACCTAGTGGTCTTCTACTTCCACTTCCGATACCACCTCAACCATGGCATACTGTATCCCTTGATTTCATAGTCGAGCTTCCAAAAACTAGGAACGGTTTTAACACCATTTTGACCGTGGTAGATCACTTTTCTCTTATGGCTCACTTTATTCAATTAAAGAAAATCCCATCTGCTAAAGAATTAACACAAATATTCTCAAAAGAAATAATTCGCTTACATGGCATCCCCTCAGTAGTAATTTCAGATTGAGGCCCCCAATTTATTTCTCACTTTTGGCAAAATTTAGGAAAAACCTTAGACATGGATGTCCGCACATCTTCTGGTTATCATCCTCAGACAGATGGTTTAACTGAAAGAACCAACCAAACCATAGAACAATTCTTAAGATGTGCGTTAGTAGAGGAAGAACAAGAATGGTCAGACATATTATGGATCTTGGAATTTGCTTACAACAACATGGATAATTCCTCCACTACTCTATCACCATTCTTTAGTACCTATGGTTTCCATCCTAAAAATATCCCTGGATCAATACGGTTTCCTTTCATAATCCCGTCATTGGAGGAACACATAAAAAGACTAGTTCACATCCAAGATTTGGCCCATTATCATTTGGCACAAGCAAAAGAAAAACAAAAAGGTACCTCAGATTTACACAGAAGACCACAACCTAAATACTCCATTGGAGATAAGGTGTGGCTATCCACAAAAAATGTAAAGATAAAGACTTGTAAAAAATTCTGTCCTAAGTTTATCGGGCCATTTGATATTGAAAAGGTAATAAATCCTGTTAGTGTAAAATTGACTTTACCAATCAAATATCGATTTCATCCAGTATTTCATGTATCATTGATTAAGCCATGTAATCCTATGACCAGATTTAGGAAACACCCCACAGCTATACAAGTAGATGGAGTTCCAGAATTTGAGGTTCAGAACATTATAGATTCAAAAAGAATCTGTGGAAAATTGTTTTATTTAATACATTGGAAGGGTTATGGCCCGGTAGAACGATCCTGGGAACCTCTTTCTAACCTACAAAATGCTCCACGATTGGTAAGGCAGTTTCATCTTCAGAATCCAGGAAAACCAAAACCAGTTCCTCAGATGTTGGGAGGGCTCTTGAGAGGGGAATACTGCCATGACTCCGTAACCCTAACACACTATGCTCTAGAAGAGAGCTGTTTATCCCTTCTGAGAAACCCACCCCTGTCCCGTGCACCCAGCACGCCATAGTGAAAAGCCTAATGATGATTTGGTGTGACTGTAAAATGTTTTCTGTTTCAAATAATTGTTCGTATCATTTTCAGCTTCACATAATAATTATTCATGTCATGGTAATCATAGTAAATTACAGTATGGAATTCAGTTGAGTAGAATTGCAAATTGTAACTTGATTTGATATTGGAAATCAGCTCTGGGGAGGCTTGTTACAGGCAGACAGTTTCGGGCTGACCGGCTACATTAAGAACATTCTGGAAACGCGCACGCAAAGAAAGGGTGCGCGGTGCGTCATTATCCTTCGGGTGTGGCTCGACTATAAATAGCCACACCGACGCTTCCAGACGCTTTGCCTTCATCCGCCCTCGAGAGGAACTCACCTCAGCAGAATCCTGGGAACCCGATCATCTGGCAACGCCCAACAGCATCCGGACTGGAATCCTTTTCTTCATCGCGCTGCGCTGCAAGAAAGAACAAAAAACTTAAGCTAAGTGAAACCTTTTCTTATTATCACAAGGCGCCCAACGCAAGCAAGCAGCAATTTGTTGAAAAGACTAAAAAACTTACCTGAAAGCATATCCGAAGGCATTTGTTGAATCCTGGTAAAGGAGATATCTTGACATTTGATTTCCTGAAAGAAACAAGAAAACTTTGAGACTAATCAAAGAGAAATCTTGAGAAATGTACATTTGATGTTATGTTTCGTCATTTGCTTTTCTGTTCAGTTTATATTATTATTTAGGTTGTGAAGAACGTGAAAGACTTGAGAGAATACTAAAAGAGTACTGATATTACCGATTGGGCCTCAAACCTCTCGACAACAACAAGACTCTTCACAACGTCAACACGGACGGAACGCCTAGCTTCTAAAAGTCGCAGGTAGGCTCTCTTTAGGTACAACGAAAGAGAATATAGTACAGAAGACTAGATAGTTAATTGTTTACAGAAAAAGGGGTAAAGATTACAGAAGTTTTCTTTGTTGCCTCGCAGGTCGACAACCAAGGAACAGGTAGCGTCCCCGATCCGGCCTACCTCCCTTTTTTCTATTCAATTACCTAGTGTACAACTAAAATCACTGGGTATTGCCTAGGATTTGGGGAAGTTGGTCCATAACGTCTCTGCGAAATCCATCTACAAGCATCCTACAGGTTAGGTGTCGCTCGCTTTGAGGTTTTTTCTGTCACACGTTTCCTGCCGCTACAGGAGTAGCTCCCTGCACTGACATTGCTCCAGCCCCTTGGTGAGGAGGGAAGTATCATCGTCTGCGTGGCCGCAGCGGAGGTGCGAGGCGCGGCTCCGGGACTGCGAGGCTCAGCCTTAAACTCCATCAGCTGCTGCCTCTTCCCGTGCGAGCCGCGCCCCCTCCCAGTGCCCGCCCACCAAGCTTCATAACCTCTCGCGGCCCCCGCTCCGCGGGAGCCGCTCGCTTTGAGGTTTTTTCTGTCACACGTTTCCTGCCGCTACAGGAGTAGCTCCCTGCACTGACATTGCTCCAGCCCCTTGGTGAGGAGGGAAGTATCATCGTCTGCGTGGCCGCAGCGGAGGTGCGAGGCGCGGCTCCGGGACTGCGAGGCTCAGCCTTAAACTCCATCAGCTGTTGCCTCTTCCCGTGCGAGCCGCGCCCCCTCCCAGTGCCCGCCCACCAAGCTTCATAACCTCTCGCGGCCCCCGCTCCGCGGGTGCCGCTCGCTTTGAGATTTTTTCTGTCACACGTTTCCTGCCGCTACAGGAGTAGCTCCCTGCACTGACATTGCTCCAGCCCCTTGGTGAGGAGGGAAGTATCATCGTCTGCGTGGCCGCAGCGGAGGTGCGAGGCGCGGCTCCGGGACTGCGAGGCTAAGCCTTAAACTCCATCAGCTGTTGCCTCTTCCCGTGCGAGCCGCGCCCCCTCCCAGTGCCCGCCCACCAAGCTTCATAACCTCTCGCGGCCCCCGCTCCGCGGGAGCTGCTCGCTTTCAGGTTTTTTCTGTCACACGTTTCCTGCCGCTACAGGAGTAGCTCCCTGCACTGACATTGCTCCAGCCCCTTGGTGAGGAGGGAAGTATCATCGTCTGCGTGGCCGCAGCGGAGGTGCGAGGCGCGGCTCCGGGACTGCGAGGCTCAGCCTTAAACTCCATCAGCTGTTGCCTCTTCCCGTGTGAGCCGCGCCCCCTCCCAGTGCACGCCCCCCTCTCACCTGACAGAGTATTAAGGCAAGAGCATAGACGCGCATCGCGGGACGCGCGCGGGTCGTAGTTCGGGGCGAAGCCCGGGCAAAGGGCGGGCCCGTTTAAGCCCGTTCAAGCCTGGGCAAGTCTGGTCTGGGCCAACCCATTTTCCTCTTCATTTGCCCATCGTTATCTACACCGCATCTTGGTCGCCCTTTGCTATTATTTTTAACACTCAATAATCCACGTGTGTTACAGCGCCATCATGACTACTAGGGCAATGAGGAACAAGACGGCACAAGGACTGGGTCCGGTGACTGGCCCGATCGACCAATTCATTACTAAAGCCAATGACGCGATCAATCAGGGGATCGTACTCCTAGAAAGACGTGTCTCCCAGTACCTTGCAGCAGCACGAAGATCCTCATTGGGCCTTCTGGCTTTAGCCAAAACACCTAATCAACAGGGAACTAATGTCCCATTATTGCAGGAAATCCGTGCTGAACTTCACACCATTCCAACGAGCGTCGACTTATCTGTCACTCACCTATCACTTGGGGAAGTTACTCTGGAAGACCTGGAGAAAACACCTACTCTGGTGATTAGCCCCACCCAAACTGCCCTGTTAACTCTGACTGAGTCGCAACCCTTAACTGAGTCGCCATCTTCAGTAGCACCTTCCCCCCCTAAAACTGATAAGGAGCCAAGGGAGGGTGCCTTTTCTAATCAAGACAGCACAGGACCAGTAGTAAAGACTAAGCAACACTATCTACCAAAGTGCACCAGGTCTGAAAAAACGCCTCGTACCAACCTTCGAAATAATGCAAGCCATTCATTGCCGATTATTGTGGATGCCCCCTTTGCTTTAGCTCCATCGTCGGACGACGCTTACAGGGGTCATGATGCTGCCAATTTAAACTATCCCGAGCTTAACTCACAAGTGCTAGACATAATTAAGGATCTCATAAAAACCCAACTATTACCAATAGAGCGAACATTAAACAACATCGAAAAGCAGATTGCTAGATTAATTAACCACACTAGTTATCTTAAACCACCCACTACCACCTTACCTTCTTTAGCTCCTACGACTGCCAACTATGCTAAGGCAGTCACAGCACAGAAATCTACCCCTACCCCAATAACTCTCCCGAAACAGAATCCCCACAGTAACAGTACAACTGTCGTAAACAAACCCCCAACATCTAACAGTTCATCCCTCATTTCTAATATGAACATCCAACCAGCCACTATTCAGTCAGGGAACTCTCATGTACCATCCCAACAAGGACCGCAGAAATCCACCCAATCTAATCACTTGACTGCAAAGGCTCAGCAGCCAAAGATACCGTATGAACAATCATATAGGTCAAGACAGATTCCAACACGTATCACCCTTCCCCCTGAATGTGGAGCCTATGTCCTTGTACTGGTAAACGTACCAACACTCAAACAAGAACAGAGTGAAACAACATCATCCCTGAAAAACAAGATACTTCACTGGCTAAGCTTGAACTGTAACTTCCCAATAGAATGTGCCGGGGAAATTTCCCACACTCAAAGAGTAGGCTGGATAGGCCCCCAACGCAAAAAATTCGAGGGGGACTGTGTAGCGATTACCTTTAGAAATCCCCAGTGGGCCGAAAAGACACTAGCTAAGGCACCTCCACCTTCCACATGGGAATTCAATACAACCCTTCTCCCATTGGGCTATTTCTATAGGCATCTACTAAACACAAACAACAATATCCCGCCTACCTCTATGAATCCAACTTAAATCACTGGGTGTTGCCTAGGATTCGAGGAAGTTGGTCCATAACGTCTCTGCGAAATCCATCTACAAGCATCCTACAGGTAAGAGTGCTTGTAACCTTGACAGAAGGCAAAGCCCACGACAAATATTTCGCCCAGACGTTATGGATCCTACAGCCTCGATTTCTCTGCAAGACATAGCAAATATGTTGACTAGTATACAATCTGAAAATGCTGCCCTTCGTAGAGATGTTACTGTAATTCAAAACAGTATTCAAGGAGCAAATGTTTCTGGGCCTAGTACCTGGAGCTTTTCCCCAACTCAGAGATCGGTGTTGAAACCACCAACTTTCCAACCAGGACTCCAAACCTTGCATTCTAGTTCCCCAACTGCACCAACTCAGATTCAAGTGGTTACTCCAGTACCAGTACCCTTAGCACAACCTGAAAGATTTTATGGGGACAGTAACAAGTTCTCAATCTTCTTAAATCAATGTCATTTACACTTTATAGCCAAACACACAGCTTTTCCTGACGATTCCTCTAAGATAGCTTTCATTTTATCCTATTTAGGAGGAGACGCGGCCTTGTGGTCAGTACCGATAGTAGAACGAGATGATCCTATTCTTTATGACCTTAGACGGTTTAAAAATACGATGAAAAAACTGTTTGCTAAACATGTTTTTGTTCAATCTGCAGATCATGAACTACTTCATTTAAAACAAGGTTCATCAGACTTACTACATTACATATCTCAGTTTAACAGATTAGTAATTGAAGCTCGCTGGCCGGAAGGTAAGAGGGTTTTGCTCTTTTATAAAGGCCTAAAACATGAGTTAAAGGATATGATTACACAAATCTTAGATCCACCTGATGATATTGAAGAGTTCATAGACCTGGTGGTAAAATTAAATCACCGTTTATCTGAACGCAGAGGGGAAAAAGGGAAAACTGAACAAAAGCTATTTTCTTTCAAAGAAAGAGTTAGTTTCAAGACAGAACCTACACCTAAAGTGGATTTAGGAGAACCAATGCAGATAGGTACCATCAAAGGACCTCTGACTAAAGAGGAAAAAGAGAAAAGGAGGAAGTTAAACCAATGTCTTTATTGCGGTAAACCAGGACATTTCGTTAAGGAATGTCCAGTACGCCCAAATAAGCCTAAAGGAAAGAACACTGAGGTAGGTTTAGTTCAGCAGTCGGAAAACTAACTTGCTCGACAAATCAAGAGGTCAGTTTGTCGAGTATGTTATCTAGTTTGGCCTCCACTACTCCAGACGTAACTTATCATCATCTCAGTATAAAGATTTCTTTACAGTCTTTTTCCAGAAAAGAAAAAGTCTGGTCAGTTGACGCTTTGATTGACTCAGGGGCAACAGGCAATTTTATTGATACACATTTTTTGCAGGAATTAGATTTTAAATCAGAACCTAAAGAGCACCCAGAGGTAGTTAGAGCAGTCGACGGTAAAGAATTAACATCTGGACTCATTCAATTTCACACTGAAACTCTTCAAATGACTTGTTTAACCAGGCATAAAGAAAACATTGTATTTGACATCATAGATGCCCCTCAATTTCGTTTGATTCTAGGAATACCTTGGCTCGTAAAGCATAATCCCAAAATCGACTGGGTGAAGAAAACAGTATTATTTGATTCCGAATTCTGTCATTCTTCTTGTTTTCAACCCCAAATTTCAGAATTACTAATACAAGGTAGTAATTTTCCCATGAACTCTAAAAGTGTATTGCTGTTGGAAGGAGTCCCAAAAGAATATTCTGATCTCCAGGATGTATTTGATAAAAAGAAGGCCAATACCCTACCACCACATAGGGATTTTGATTGTCGAATAGATTTGGTACCAGGGGCTACCTTACCATGTAGTCGGATATATGCCCTCACTGAAAAAGAAAATGAACATCTGAGGGAATATTTAGATGAGTACCTGGCCAACGGTTTTATTCGACATTCTAAGTCACCTGTATCTTCACCTCTCTTTTTTATCCCTAAAAAGGTAGGTGAATTGCGTAATTGTATCGACTACCGTGCTTTAAATAATGTGACCATTAAGAACAGATATCCACTTCCACTAATTCCAACTTTATTAGACCAATTGAAAGATGCTACCATTTATACCAAATTGGACTTGCGAGGAGCCTACCATTTGGTAAGGGTTAGAAGAGGAGACGAATGGAAAACCGCATTCCGTACAAAATTCGGTATATATGAGTATCAGGTCATGCCATTCGGACTCTGTAACGCTCCAGCAGCTTTCCAATTTTTTATAAATGAAGTTCTAAGAGACTTTTTGGATATTTGTTGCATTGTGTACATAGATGATATTCTCATCTACTCTAAGAACACCACAGAACATGTACAGCAAGTAAGAGCTATTCTTCGAAAACTCCTTGACAATTCCTTGTACATAAAATTAGAAAAAAGTACCTTCCATACTACAAGAGTAGAATTTCTTGGGTATGTTTTAAGTCCCAAAGGTATTGAGATGGATCCAAAGAAAATTCAGGCAGTTCTCGATTGGACCAGTCCCTCCACAGTGAAGCAAATTCAAAGTTTTTTGGGATTTGCCAACTTTTACAGGCGATTCATTTGTAATTTTTCTTAAATTATAACCCCAATAACTAGGTTATTACGAAAAAATGTAAAATTTGAATGGTCTAGTGATGCAGAAAAAGCCTTTCGAGATCTAAAACAGCAGTTCACTTCAGCACCGGTGTTAATGCATCCAGATCCATCCATTCCCTTTATAGTCGAAGCAGATGCTTCACACTATGCCATTGGGGGTATTCTATCTCAAAGGCATAAGGAGACTGGTCAGATGCATCCCATAGTATATTACTCAAGAAAACTTACCCCTACTGAACAAAATTATGCTATTGCTGACAAGGAATTGTTAGCCATCAAAGCAGTTTTTGAAGAATGGCGTCATTATTTGTTAGGTGCTAGACATCCAGTAACAATCTATACGGACCATAGAAATCTACAAAGTTTACGCTCTGTTAAAGCTCTCACTGCTAGGCAGTTGCGTTGGACATTATTCTTTAATGACTACAATTTTATAATCACTTATCGTCCAGGAAAAGAGAACTTAAAAGCTGATGCTTTGTCACGTATGGGAATCTCAGAAGAAAAAGATTGTGCATCTGAAAAAACTCAGCCGGTATTGTCTGATCACTGTTTTAAAATTGGAGTTACTCATGTTGATATAGTGGAAGAAATCAAAAAGGGGATACATGAAAAAACTGTGCAAGAATGGCAAAATCAGTATCCTTTATTACAAGTTAAAGATGACTTATTATACATGAATGAACAAATTATGGTACCCACTCAAGAACTACAACAAAAAGTGATACACTTACATCATGATACTTTAATGTCTGCACATCCAGGAGTAACAAAAAACAGTCATTTAATTAAAAGAAAATTTTGGTGGTCATCTATGTTTAAAGATGTTCAAACTTATGTTGAGACCTGTGTGGTTTGCACCCAGAATAAAACACAACATCAAGCACCTAGTGGTCTTCTACTTCCACTTCCGATACCACCTCAACCATGGCATACTGTATCCCTTGATTTCATAGTCGAGCTTCCAAAAACTAGGAACGGTTTTAACACCATTTTGACCGTGGTAGATCACTTTTCTCTTATGGCTCACTTTATTCAATTAAAGAAAATCCCATCTGCTAAAGAATTAACACAAATATTCTCAAAAGAAATAATTCGCTTACATGGCATCCCCTCAGTAGTAATTTCAGATTGAGGCCCCCAATTTATTTCTCACTTTTGGCAAAATTTAGGAAAAACCTTAGACATGGATGTCCGCACATCTTCTGGTTATCATCCTCAGACAGATGGTTTAACTGAAAGAACCAACCAAACCATAGAACAATTCTTAAGATGTGCGTTAGTAGAGGAAGAACAAGAATGGTCAGACATATTATGGATCTTGGAATTTGCTTACAACAACATGGATAATTCCTCCACTACTCTATCACCATTCTTTAGTACCTATGGTTTCCATCCTAAAAATATCCCTGGATCAATACGGTTTCCTTTCATAATCCCGTCATTGGAGGAACACATAAAAAGACTAGTTCACATCCAAGATTTGGCCCATTATCATTTGGCACAAGCAAAAGAAAAACAAAAAGGTACCTCAGATTTACACAGAAGACCACAACCTAAATACTCCATTGGAGATAAGGTGTGGCTATCCACAAAAAATGTAAAGATAAAGACTTGTAAAAAATTCTGTCCTAAGTTTATCGGGCCATTTGATATTGAAAAGGTAATAAATCCTGTTAGTGTAAAATTGACTTTACCAATCAAATATCGATTTCATCCAGTATTTCATGTATCATTGATTAAGCCATGTAATCCTATGACCAGATTTAGGAAACACCCCACAGCTATACAAGTAGATGGAGTTCCAGAATTTGAGGTTCAGAACATTATAGATTCAAAAAGAATCTGTGGAAAATTGTTTTATTTAATACATTGGAAGGGTTATGGCCCGGTAGAACGATCCTGGGAACCTCTTTCTAACCTACAAAATGCTCCACGATTGGTAAGGCAGTTTCATCTTCAGAATCCAGGAAAACCAAAACCAGTTCCTCAGATGTTGGGAGGGCTCTTCAGAGGGGAATACTGCCATGACTCCGTAACCCTAACACACTATGCTCTAGAAGAGAGCTGTTTATCCCTTCTGAGAAACCCACCCCTGTCCCGTGCACCCAGCACGCCATAGTGAAAAGCCTAATGATGATTTGGTGTGACTGTAAAATGTTTTCTGTTTCAAATAATTGTTCGTATCATTTTCAGCTTCACATAATAATTATTCATGTCATGGTAATCATAGTAAATTACAGTATGGAATTCAGTTGAGTAGAATTGCAAATTGTAACTTGATTTGATATTGGAAATCAGCTCTGGGGAGGCTTGTTACAGGCAGACAGTTTCGGGCTGACCGGCTACATTAAGAACATTCTGGAAACGCGCACGCAAAGAAAGGGTGCGCGGTGCGTCATTATCCTTCGGGTGTGGCTCGACTATAAATAGCCACACCGACGCTTCCAGACGCTTTGCCTTCATCCGCCCTCGAGAGGAACTCACCTCAGCAGAATCCTGGGAACCCGATCATCTGGCAACGCCCAACAGCATCCGGACTGGAATCCTTTTCTTCATCGCGCTGCGCTGCAAGAAAGAACAAAAAACTTAAGCTAAGTGAAACCTTTTCTTATTATCACAAGGCGCCCAACGCAAGCAAGCAGCAATTTGTTGAAAAGACTAAAAAACTTACCTGAAAGCATATCCGAAGGCATTTGTTGAATCCTGGTAAAGGAGATATCTTGACATTTGATTTCCTGAAAGAAACAAGAAAACTTTGAGACTAATCAAAGAGAAATCTTGAGAAATGTACATTTGATGTTATGTTTCGTCATTTGCTTTTCTGTTCAGTTTATATTATTATTTAGGTTGTGAAGAACGTGAAAGACTTGAGAGAATACTAAAAGAGTACTGATATTACCGATTGGGCCTCAAACCTCTCGACAACAACAAGACTCTTCACAACGTCAACACGGACGGAACGCCTAGCTTCTAAAAGTCGCAGGTAGGCTCTCTTTAGATACAACGAAAGAGAATATAGTACAGAAGACTAGATAGTTAATTGTTTACAGAAAAAGGGGTAAAGATTACAGAAGTTTTCTTTGTTGCCTCGCAGGTCGACAACCAAGGAACAGGTAGCGTCCCCGATCCGGCCTACCTCCCTTTTTTCTATTCAATTACCTAGTGTACAACTAAAATCACTGGGTGTTGCCTAGGACTTGGGGAAGTTGGTCCATAACGTCTCTGCGAAATCCATCTACAAGCATCCTACAGGTTAGGTGTCGCTCGCTTTGAGGTTTTTTCTGTCACACGTTTCCTGCCGCTACAGGAGTAGCTCCCTGCACTGACATTGCTCCAGCCCCTTGGTGAGGAGGGAAGTATCATCGTCTGCGTGGCCGCAGCGGAGGTGCGAGGCGCGACTCCGGGACTGCGAGGCTCAGCCTTAAACTCCATCAGCTGCTGCCTCTTCCCGTGCGAGCCGCGCCACCTCCCAGTGCCCGCCCACCAAGCTTCATAACCTCTCGCGGCCCCCGCTCCGCGGGAGCCGCTCGCTTTGAGGTTTTTTCTGTCACACGTTTCCTGCCGCTACAGGAGTAGCTCCCTGCACTGACATTGCTCCAGCCCCTTGGTGAGGAGGGAAGTATCATCGTCTGCGTGGCCGCAGCGGAGGTGCGAGGCGCGGCTCCGGGACTGCGAGGCTCAGCCTTAAACTCCATCAGCTGTTGCCTCTTCCCGTGCGAGCCGCGCCCCCTCCCAGTGCCCGCCCACCAAGCTTCATAACCTCTCGCGGCCCCCGCTCCGCGGGAGCCGCTCGCTTTGAGATTTTTTATGTCACACGTTTCCTGCCGCTACAGGAGTAGCTCCCTGCACTGACATTGCTCCAGCCCCTTGGTGAGGAGGGAAGTATCATCGTCTGCGTGGCCGCAGCGGAGGTGCGAGGCGCGGCTCCGGGACTGCGAGGCTATGCCTTAAACTCCATCAGCTGTTGCCTCTTCCCGTGCGAGCCGCGCCCCCTCCCAGTGCCCGCCCACCAAGCTTCATAACCTCTCGCGGCCCCCGCTCCGCGGGTGCCGCTCGCTTTGAGGTTTTTTCTGTCACACGTTTCCTGCCGCTACAGGAGTAGCTCCCTGCACTGACATTGCTCCAGCCCCTTGGTGAGGAGGGAAGTATCATCGTCTGCGTGGCCGCAGCAGAGGTGCGAGGCGCGGCTCCGGGACTGCGAGGCTCAGCCTTAAACTCCATCAGCTGTTGCCTCTTCCCGTGCGAGCCGCGCCCCCTCCCAGTGCACGCCCCCCTCTCACCTGACAGAGTATTAAGGCAAGAGCATAGACGCGCATCGCGGGACGCGCGCGGGTCGTAGCCCGGGGCGAAGCCCGGGCAAAGGGCGGGCCCGTTTAAGCCCGTTCAAGCCTGGGCAAGTCTGGTCTGGGCCAACCCATTTTCCTCTTCATTTGCCCATCGTTATCTACACCGCATCTTGGTCGCCCTTTGCTATTATTTTTAACACTCAATAATCCACGTGTGTTACAGCGCCATCATGACTACTAGGGCAATGAGGAACAAGACGGCACAAGGACTGGGTCCGGTGACTGGCCCGATCGACCAATTCATTACTAAAGCCAATGACGCGATCAATCAGGGGATCGTACTCCTAGAAAGACGTGTCTCCCAGGACCTTGCAGCAGCACGAAGATCCTCATTGGGCCTTCTGGCTTTAGCCAAAACACCTAATCAACAGGGAACTAATGTCCCATTATTGCAGGAAATCCGTGCTGAACTTCACACCATTCCAACGAGCGTCGACTTATCTGTCACTCACCTATCACTTGGGGAAGTTACTCTGGAAGACCTGGAGAAAACACCTACTCTGGTGATTAGCCCCACCCAAACTGCCCTGTTAACTCTGACTGAGTCGCAACCCTTAACTGAGTCGCCATCTTCAGTAGCACCTTCCCCCCCTAAAACTGATAAGGAGCCAAGGGAGGGTGCCTTTTCTAATCAAGACAGCACAGGACCAGTAGTAAAGACTAAGCAACACTATCTACCAAAGTGCACCAGGTCTGAAAAAACGCCTCGTACCAACCTTCGAAATAATGCAAGCCATTCATTGCCGATTATTGTGGATGCCCCCTTTGCTTTAGCTCCATCGTCGGACGACGCTTACAGGGGTCATGATGCTGCCAATTTAAACTATCCCGAGCTTAACTCACAAGTGCTAGACATAATTAAGGATCTCATAAAAACCCAACTATTACCAATAGAGCGAACATTAAACAACATCGAAAAGCAGATTGCTAGATTAATTAACCACACTAGTTATCTTAAACCACCCACTACCACCTTACCTTCTTTAGCTCCTACGACTGCCAACTATGCTAAGGCAGTCACAGCACAGAAATCTACCCCTACCCCAATAACTCTCCCGAAACAGAATCCCCACAGTAACAGTACAACTGTCGTAAACAAACCCCCAACATCTAACAGTTCATCCCTCATTTCTAATATGAACATCCAACCAGCCACTATTCAGTCAGGGAACTCTCATGTACCATCCCAACAAGGACCGCAGAAATCCACCCAATCTAATCACTTGACTGCAAAGGCTCAGCAGCCAAAGATACCGTATGAACAATCATATAGGTCAAGACAGATTCCAACACGTATCACCCTTCCCCCTGAATGTGGAGCCTATGTCCTTGTACTGGTAAACGTACCAACACTCAAACAAGAACAGAGTGAAACAACATCATCCCTGAAAAACAAGATACTTCACTGGCTAAGCTTGAACTGTAACTTCCCAATAGAATGTGCCGGGGAAATTTCCCACACTCAAAGAGTAGGCTGGATAGGCCCCCTACGCAAAAAATTCGAGGGGGACTGTGTAGCGATTACCTTTAGAAATCCCCAGTGGGCCGAAAAGACACTAGCTAAGGCACCTCCACCTTCCACATGGGAATTCAATACAACCCTTCTCCCATTGGGCTATTTCTATAGGCATCTACTAAACACAAACAACAATATCCCGCCTACCTCTATGAATCCGTTTCCAGAAAGATCTTTCCCCTCCACTTCCTACCCTTCCACTTCTTTCCAGAATTCTAAGTTCCTCTATCCAATAGGTTCGGTACAGTGGCATCAGAGCCAAACGCCCATACCGCCAGCTACCCATCCTTATCTCTCTGAAATCCCTTATCAAGAGAATGGAGATAATCGATGGAGACAAGCGGCCCTTCCATTGGCTACTTCTTATAATATTCCAACTTACAATAGATTTAATGCTCTTTCCGGTTTAGACTTTAACGATTGACTGCCCAATTCCTATTCTACCAGGGAATTCCCACAACCATCTAAAACAGAGATAACTTTACCATCTAATTCATGCACCGTCTCTGAAAAAATGTCAACACAGCTGTCTTCAACCCCCGGCGAACTTAACTGCTCAACAACAAATCATTATAATACAGATGCTACGGTGATCGTAACATCGGCTCCAATTAATTTGGAAGCCGCTCAACTGTTAGCTGATACAGGTAATCCCGTTGATCTTATTTCAAATACTTTGCAGATTCATTTCACTTTTTGGAATATCGCAGGTCTTTCTGCAAAGAAGACAGACCCCGATTTCCTGAGACATATCAATTTGAGCGGTTGTATCTGCCTTCAGGAGACTTGGGCCATAAGGCCAATACATATGGTGGGCTTCAAAACTTTCTGGTCACCTGCGCAGAAATCAACCTCTGGTAGAAATAGCGGAGGTTTAGCCACTTACATTACAAATACTCTTCCTGTGGATGAGGTACTCCCCCTAAGACTAGATACAAACTTCCAGATTATAGTGCTAAAGGTCACCAAACAAAGACTCTACTTAATTATAAACTTTTATAACAACCTCTCTCACGCTGATATGATTACTCTGCTCCCAGAGATCTCTGCAACATTACAAGAGCAACGAACTAAATACATCAAAAAGTCATGTACAATAATCTGGGGAGGAGATTTTAACCTTCACTTATGCAGTAACAGCGATAACAATAAGTGCGGTATTAGCGATGAGGTTGACACAAACCTTACGCACTTTACACATTCTAATGTGGGGGAAACAATGACCGAAATTATGGCTGAACTAGAGTTAAGTTTCGCTAATGAAACAAAGATCCCATCTGTTCCTTTCCAGCCCACATTTAATGGAAGAGGTTTAATAAGCCTAATTGATTTTATACTGATTTCACCACTTATAGGATTTATCATAGAAGATTTTAAGGTCCTTAAAAATCCTTTAAGTGACCATTTTCCAATCATCATGGTTCTCGCTGAAACAACGAATAAACCACATGACATCATGACTGCCCTAAATCAATGTGATTTAGAACTAGGCTCCTCGAATGGCTTTACACTGAAGTGGGGCAGTATTGACAAGGAAGCAACAACCAAAAAAATAGTCAAAAATAATCAAACTGATATCATAAAGTGCTTGGACTCTACTACACAATCATGCGAAACTATAAAGAGCTTCCTGGTAATTACAACAAGTATACAAAAAGAACTAACTAGGACGCACAAACAAAGGCCCCAGTTAAAGAAAGGTTGGTTCAATCCAGCATGCACAAAAGCATCCACACGTTTAAAAGAAGCTCTAAACAGTGATCACAGGGATAGAGCTGAAATTACTAGACTCAGAAAGGAGTACACGGCTGCCCTAAATAACAGGAAAAAAGAAGTGAAAGCTGAACTATGGTCAACTCTGATCCAAAGCTCGGAATTAAAAAATAGTGCCTTGTTCTGGCAGGTAGTTCGTTCCCCATTCTTAACAGATAATGACAATTCTCCCTCAATTGATGTTGCTATAAGTGAACATGAATGGGTGAGCCATTTTACAAAAGTCTTTGCGAAAGATTCGACAGAAGATATAGATCAACCTGATTTTCTGCCACACATTGCCTATCCACTAAACCTTTATCTTACCCATGAAGAGGTTCAAAAAGCCTTAAAATTCTCAAAAACAGCTAAAGCCCCAGGCCCGGACGGTGTCCCCGTTGACATTTTCAAACATCTCCCGGATCTTTGGACCCCCCTATTGACTAACGTCCTGAACGCTAGCATTGAAGTGGGCCTCTTGGACTCTTGGAAAACATCAACGTTGGTACCTATTTTTAAAAAAGGAGATCGAAACAGTCCATCATGCTATAGGCCGATCTCCCTCCTGGACTCGTTAGGTAAGATGGCAGGACGAATACTCCTTGAGCGTCTCCAGGAGTGGGCTACCGACCATAAGATAATCTCAGACCTACAATATGGTTTCCGGGAGGGGCTAGGAACAGTTGACCAGGCCCTAAACCTGTCCCTATTGGCGGGCAAATATCTGGAAGCTAAAGGGTCTCCTTTCCATATGGCATATGTCGATCTCTCCGCAGCGTTTGATTGCGTGGCACATTCAACGTTGTGGAGAACTATCTTGAAAATGGGAGTTCCTACCCCAATCGTGGACTTCCTTCGAGAATTGTACACAGGCACTACAGGCAGGGTAAGATTCGGGGTGAGGGGTGAGCTCACGGACACCTTCAGGGTGGAAAAGGGGGTCAGGCAGGGGTGCGTCCTGGCCCCCTTTCTATTCACCCTCTATACGAACGGCTTGGAGGCCGCCATGTTACAAGGCAGCAAGGACCTTCCTCTAATAGCTCGTCGGCAGATACCAGCGCTCCTATACGCCGACGATGCTGTTATTTTAGCCAGAACACCAAATGAACTACAGTTGGCCTTGAACAGATAATGCACCTTTATGGCAAGTCTGAACCTGAAATTAAATGCAAAAAAAAACTTATACAATGCATGCAGGGGAGAAACGAAATGTAAAACACAGGAAACTAATGGTACAGGGTGAACATCTGGATAGGACTACTACTTATCCCTATTTAGGGATTGTCATTGACGAAAAATTTAAATGGAGCCCAGCTATCAATGCAAGGAAACTGTCATTTCTCCGAGAGACATCTTCGCTAAAAACCTTTTCACAAAGATTGGGGCAGCGACCAATTAAAGAATTATTGCAAATATATAATTCAAAATGTGTAAGTACAGCAACATATGGGGCGGGGATTTGGGGCTTTACAAAAGTGGACTCAATACAAAGAATAGAGGACTCCTTCCTGAGATATCTGTTGGCGGTACCAAAAACTTGTTCCACCTATGCCTGCCATATTGAGTTGGGCATTGACTATATTACAGACATTATAAAACTGCAGCCGATAATGTTGTGGCGTAGAATATGGGTCACTGAGCAATGTCATTTGACTAGGGCGATCATTCAAGACATCTTAACATTAGATCACTCTAAGAAGATTAAATGGTTGTCCTATGTCAAAGCACTATTAACAGATCTAGGATATAGGAAGTACTTCGACCATCCGTTGCTGATAAAAGAAATCCCAAAAAAGAACTTAAAAAGCGAGTGCCTTGTTCATCTGCGCCAGTTACGCTTACTATCCGAGGTCCATAAACCATCTGTTCAACACTCTTTACTTGCCCAGACTGTGTTCACTGTTGAACCCTACTTGAATTTTAAATTAACACAGTTTGAAAAAATGTTGCTCACTCGTTTCAGATTTGACCTGTTCCATTTATTGGTTGCATTTCCAAAGCAAAATGTCAGGATATCCACACTTTCTATGTGCCCTTGCGATCTAGTGTCCCCTCAATCAACTATACATACAGTGCTATTCTGTAAATTCTTTACTGAACCCCGTAAACGCTGGATACTCCCCATACTGAAATTCTGGGGTCTTCGACAATGTCGCCCAGCGTATCTGGCACTTCAGTACCTCGAAAATGAAAACTATGCTAAAGCGATTGTACTTTATCTTAAATTTTGTATACGCCACCGCATGAATTTATGAGCACGAATAACACTGCAATTTTGCACAAATGAAAGAAACTAAGATAACAGGAAAAGTGTATGTTACTATAAATGCTGAAAAACGTACACAAATTGAACTGAGAAGTAGTTGCTATTTTTAACATGTTTTCTTTTAACAAATGCATACTTAACGGTTTTTAACTTCTTTGAAAAATTTGTAAACTGCTTATTTTGAACTTTTATGGTGTTTTTGTAAAACTACCGAATAAAGTTATTATTGAATTGAATTGAGTGCTTGTAACCTTGACACAGAGAACCGTGGTTTTAGCGGAGAATGAGCGTCCGCCCATTCTGGCTTTGGCATAACGATGGGTAAAGAGGAGTACTAGATGATTGGACTTAAGGTTCCTTGTTTGGTGTGATTTATAGATTCTTTTTTGTAGATAGTGGGGGCCGACTCCATTTATTGCCCTGTAAGCAAGGGTGAGAGCTTTAAATTCCGTCCGTTTCCTCACCGGTAGCCAGTGTAGGCTACGCAAATGTGGTGAAATGTGATGTCTGAAACTGACATTTCGAATGAGCCTTGCAGCTGTATTCTGTATTGTTTGTAGCTTTCTAAAAAGATAGGATGGTAAGCCTAGATATAGATTGTTGGCATAGTCCAATGGCGACGTAACTAATGCATGGACAATTATTTTTCTGCAGTCTATTGGTAGGAGGTGGAGAAATTTCCGAAGTGCCTTTAATTTCCAAAAACATGCAGAGGAGACATGTCCTATCTGGGTTTTACACGACAGGGTATTGTCGAATTTAAATCCAGAGTTTCTTGCCAAAGAGACAGGGCATGGGGGAGGGTCGAGCTTTGAAGGCCACCAAAGTTCAGGTCGTGGGGGGCACGGTTGATTGAAAAACAATACTTCAGTTTTATCGGTATTAAGCCGCATGCAGTTTTTGTCATCCAAGTAGAGATATCTGTCAGACAGTGCCTGAATTTAATAAAAGCTGCCTCTGAGTGAACTTTAAAAGAAAACATCAATTGTGTTGTCATTAGCATATGAGATGACACTAACGTCATGTTGCTAAATGAGTGGGGCTAGGGGGGCAAGATAAATATTAAAAAGGGTCGGGCTAAGAGCCGAGCCCTGTGGCACTCCACAAATCAGGGGGTGGGGTGATGAAACATGCGGCTGCCATCTTGTTCTTTGGAATCGCCCCTCAAGAAAGGAGCTAAACCAGGCCAGTACAGTCCCAGTGAGTCCTAATTGCCTGAGCCTGTCGAGGAGGATCTTGTGAGACACCGTATCAAACGCCGCCGACAGGCAGCACCAGCATTGCACAGCAACCTTTGTCCAAGGTTTCTCGAATAGTTTCAGTGACCTCTAGCAGTGCCGTCTCAGTGCTGTAACCAGCTCTGGATCCAGACTGCGTGTCATGCAGCAGTTTATTAGATTCTAGGTAGCTGGATAGCTGTTTCTGCACCTCTTTCTCCAGAACCTTGGCTGGCGCTGGGAGTAAGGAGATGGGTCTGAAATGTTTTATTAGAGCTGGGTCTGCATCCTCTTTTTTGAGGATGGGTTGAGTGAGTGCAGTTTTCCAGACAGACAGGTAGGAGCCTGATTTTAAGGATGTGTACCACAGCAAATTTAATGGAGGATTAATCAGGTGAGCCAATAATTTGAAAAACCTCGTCGGCCAGGGATCCAAGGGGGAGTCGGATTTGATTTTTTGCAGTAGCTTGAGTGAGGTGTCCGGGCTAATAGGGCAAAGGTCTGACCAGACTACTGTGGGAGGGGGTGAAGGTGTTTTAAGGATCTAAGTCTCAGTAAATGAGGCATAGATATCTTGACTTTTTTCTTCAAAAAAGACGAAAGGTTCTCACAGAGAGTAGCAGACGGAGTGAAGTTGCTTTTCATTATTTCAGGTATCATGAAGTTTTGGACAATTTTAAAGGCTTCTTTAGTAGAATTGTCTGATAGTTTTATTTGGCTAACTCTATGAGTTTTTTATGGTGAAACGTTTTAGTTTATGAAATTGGTTCACAGCTTTCCTATAGATGATTTTCATTTCAATGCTGTAGGATTTGCACCATGTCCGCTCAAGTTTTTTGCAGCTGCTTCTTTCTGCTTGTAGTTCCTGTCTGAACCAGGGGGCGGATGGTTTATGTCTGGCTGATTTCATGATCTTCATGGGGGCTATGGTGTCTAAAGCAGAGGTAACCCAGTGATAGAAGGTTACCGCATCACTATTGGGTTCGCCAATAAATAATAAGGGCGCTCCGACTAAAAGCTCCTCCTTCCAACCTTCTCACTCTGGAAGACCTCCTTCTTTCGCACATGCCTACATGTCTCCACCCCACCACACTGTACAAATGTATATTTCTGCAAATTTATTCTATTAGCATTGCATGTAATGTATTTATTTGTTCTCCACCGATCTACTCTTAGTCCCCTGTATGTCCTCTCTGTTACCCTTCATGTACAACATTGTTTTACCTACTGTCATCATGCTATGTGCATCCCTCTTACAATGGAAATGAGCTGACAGTACAACACTGACATGGTGACAGAAGAAAACACTGCAAATTCTGATTACACCAGCACCAAATACTCAAATACTTGGGTCCCTCTAAGTCAGGGCTTTATGTGGGATGAAACAGTGTGGGGTTTCTAAAAGGGTTGTGGCCAAAGAAGCGTAAATAGAAATCGTTTCCAAGAGGCATGACCTATATAATTAAGGGTCTAGCTTAAAGCATGTAAGCTAAAATCCTGTGCTTACACTCGTACCACCTGAACAATATTTTGATGCCTACACACATTTCACACAACCACAAACAAATGGCCAAAACAATCCAGACCTATTGGCTTTGCCAGTGCCTGTTTCCATAATCAAAAAGCATTTAGTTGGGATTGATGAGAAATTAATCTGTTTCCATTCCAAGAAATATGAGGCTGAATTAAACATTAATAAGGTCTGTAAATGGGGTAGTGGTATTCTGAGTGTCTGGTCCACTCCTGAAGGTTCCCTCACACACAGTGCTTGAAATGGAAAAATAGAAGTGCAGGTACTCTGTACCAGAGTACCTCCTTGTTTCTGAGAAGTGACAGTACTCTCCAATCAAAAGAATAATGCCTCTCTTGAAAACTGCCGGTACTCTTCCTCTAAAAATAAAAGTGCTGGCACTCAGTACCGTGCTGAACCGGCCCATTTAAAGCACTGCTCACACAGCTTTCCTCTACGGTCTCTCACTCTGTAAGGTATTTAAGCCATTTTTCTCCCCACATATTCCTAAAATCCTCCATTTGCATATTTCACACATCCTCTCTTTCCTCTTCAGTCTTTTCTTTCTGTCCTTCTGCACGTGTTTCCTTCCACCATCCCCCAACACATACAAGGCATCCACTCAACTGTAAGCATTGCATTTTATTTTCCTTTGGCTTTGTGCCTCTTTCACACACTTTACCCCAATGACAATTGGCACATATGTGACTAATGCTCTGTCTGTTCTACAGAGGGCTAAGGATTGGATGCACTGGCAGTCTCTTCACCTTTAAGCCCCACTGCCAGGCACTGCGAGAAACTGGCACTGCCTTCCCCCTCAGCTCTGGAGCTCTCAATCCTGTACCGTCATAAACACCCACCCCCAACCTGGCTTATCTCAGACACCTGGACGGCATTCATTCTACTTCATGCACAGAGTCGGATTGGTAACGCGGGCACTCGGGCAATGCCCGAAGGGCCGGTGTCCAGTTTCAACTGTGGGCTGCTATTTTGAGCAGTCTGGGGGCGATTTGCCGGTTTCTGCGTTGTTCGATGCCACTAGCGGGTGCCTGAGTGGCCTTTCTGGCGGTAGATGGGTGCCCATTACCTTCCTTTTATCAAAGGGCAGAGGTATCACTCCCTTTCTCTCGCTGGGGCATGTCCATTAACATATGGATATTGAGGGGGGTCAAGGGGCCTGAGCAAAAGTGGCCTCACTTGTATTCAGGTGTGTTTCGCCACTGTAAGCTAATGTGTGCATTTTTTCATTTTTTTATCCCCCACCCCCTTTTTTTTTTTAATAAAACTTCGCCGAAGCAGTGTTTTGCAAAGGCAATATGCAAATGTGGGCCACTTTTTTTTTAGAGTGCCCGGGCCATTTTTAATCCCAATCCAACCCTATTCGTGCAGTATACCAACTGTCATACCTTGCTTGCAAAAAAAAAAAATCTATAGAAGCACAACATCTGGAAAAAGCAAAGAATCTTAGGGAGTGCAAGATTAATTAAAAGATAGAATAGAAACAAGGACAGCACTTCTGACATTGATTGAATTAAGTGTTTAATTGGTGAGAAATCGATTAGTGTTTTGCTGATAGTGTTATGGGCAGGCAAAATCACTCAGAGCAGAGCTTTAAGTGGGATGGTCCTGAAAATAATCCCCACCGGCCCTACATTTCAGTGCTCAATTTGTGAAAGAAAGAGTGCCGGTGCCCGAAGCTCTGCTCAGAATCTGACAACGGAGCAATTAAACAAACATTGGTGGTCCGAATGCCAAGGCTAGTAGCCTTGTTCTCTCTTTTGCAGGTTCCTGTATTCTCCCTTTGTGACTGACTTGTTGTATGTCTCTTCCTAAATCTTTCTGACCTGTGGGTTTTTTCCTCTCCTGTACTCTGCAAATATCATATGTGGGAAATAAGTACTGGTGGTCCCCACCGGTGACCACAGGCTCAAATTAAGCACTGCCTACCAGCTTCATTATGTTGGACCTCTCGCCATACAGTGCTTAATATTTTGTAAAAAAAAAAAAAAAAAAAGGGAATTTTAAGGCTGCTTATTCTTAATTCCACTTATGGCCTCTCCTTCCACCACCAACTACTTCCTGTCTCTTTAACCACCCATCACTCCCTGTCTCCATACTACTCTTTAAGACGTTCTTTTTCATCACTGCTTTCTTCCTTTGTCACTGTTTCCTTTCTCTTCCTCCTTTTTCCTCTATTTACCTTTTCTGTCTCTTGCTTTTGGTAAGTCTGATGATAAAAAATAAGTCCCGGTCCCCATTAAACAGCGCAGTTGCCAACTACCTGCAACCACAGGTGAAAATTAAGCACAGCTGGTAGGTTTAGGGGCGGGTGTCTTCTGGATTCTTAACAGTTTTTAATTTTTTTTACCTGCTCTTTCTGTCCACATAAAACTATATTAAATGCAAAAATGATAGCGAACATTGCCTAGTGAGCATCACAAAAAATTGCTCTTGACTGTAAAAGATTAAAAGGTCATAAACGAGGTCTAAAAGTCGAATTATGACTACTCATTTGAACAGAGAAGCTGCTGTATGTGGCTCAAACATTCATGCACAATGTAACAAACAATACTAGTCAAGAAGATGGGCCTATGTCGGCCATCCCTTCAGTTGTTGCTGTTCTGTTTACTACAAGGAGACAACAGCGCCATCTTCTGTTCGCTATGCAACACTTCCTCAAACGATCCTCTGCCCTTTACACCATACGTGTATGTATGGCGTATGCTCCTAACGATGCTGTCCTGGCTGCATAATTTGTAGCCAGATGGTCAGATGTAAACGTCAGTCGATTACGATCCTCGTGTCTCTGGGTTTGTAACAAAAGCAAGTACAAATACAGGTCCAAACACACGAACTTTTGCAAAACATCCACATTTTTGAGTTGCGTCTTTTTGAGCAAGTTTGAACCAGCAAAATCCTCCGTCTCTTTATTCTGGAGAAAACAACAGCTGTGCACTTTAGGAGGGATAACACAAATGTTGCTGCGATCTACTCTTGGTGTACTCTTGACTGAGAGCTTACTCCTGGAATTCAGGAGTAAGTCAGGAATTCTACGGGAGTATAGCATACCTACACATAGCAACATCTTTGTAAATCAAACATAGCAAACTGTCTTTCATACACTGGTTACTGCTGAAGTATATGGAAAGACCGTGCATAATAGAATAGGTACTCTGCCCGTCGATAAAATGTTTTATACATAAACAACGGTATTAGCATTGATGGCAGACATCCGAATAAATAAGTTAACAGAGTCTGTCTTGGTGGCCAGCACATCCATAGATAATAAACATTATAAAATGAAGTTATAATACAATTCCAAGCATTTCCAACAACCGAAGCAAGACACGTGGGGGCTGGCTCAAAAGAAAGCCCTTTACTGGCTTTAATACATCTCCTTGGAGGTAAGAAAGGAAGTGCAAACAACTTTTACAACCACATCATAAAAGAGGATTGTGTAGGTGGTAATTGTGACAAGAATGTTTGTGCATTTTTGTTGTGCTGTATTTTGTTGTGGTGGTATAGTGTTGTTATGCTTTTTTATAGCTATATTGCATTACGTGTTGGTTGTGTTTAGTTGTGTTTGTTACTGTGCATTCTGTTTTGACTGGTTTATTAAGTTTGTGCTCTATTATATTTATGTTATGTTTTTATTTTGTTCTGTCATATATGTTATTGCGTTGTGTAAAACTTTAAAGATGCCAACAAAGCTCCGGCGTTCTCTGCTAAAAGCAGCAGTTTCCTTCAGAGTTTTAGTAAGAAACAACAAGTCAGGGTCTTGGGTCAGACATAAGAGGGACATTTTTGACGACAGAACAATACACCACCCAAAAACCACCAAAAGGAATTATTTAATGGCAGTGCCAGTGCCTCCCCTTCCAGTGCAAATTTCCCAAGAATTAGACTCAATGCTACACAACAGATGTGTTCCACCCTTTTAAAAATATGTGCACCTGTTTCAATATGGTTGTTCCAGTCTAGTATATAGAATAAGGTAATAGCTGTGAAGTCGGATGCGTATATATACCAGTCTTTTGAAAACCAAACAAAGGTATGTCACAGTCCAGTTGACTGAAATGGATTCCACGCAAGCTCTGGTGGCTAAGGAATATATACCTTGAATGCCTATATATTCTGCATATACAGCTGTATGATAGTAGATGGTTAACTTTCAGTCCTTATATATTCTCCATATAATAGTGGATGATAAACGAGGGTTGCATTTGAATGCTTACTTATTCTATTAACAGATGATTATCTTTGAATATTTACATATTCTCCATATAGTGCCGTGTGTTGATAGATGCTGTGCAAGCTTTCTATCAAATTAGCTGGTTGATTAAGGAGATTTCTGCCTTTCAGGGTTCTATATGACCTTAAAACACCCCATTATTGACTTAAATTATTTAAATAAAACCTACCACTGAAAATGTACCAGAAAATGTATCTTCGATTACATTCATTCTTTTTCATTTGTCTATCCATTCCATGAGATTTTGCCTCCTGTCCAGCATGAGTGAAGCGGGCTAGTACTGATATGGTAAATATATTTATGTCACGCACATCCTGCCATTAGTATAGCACCGCAGAGCCTTCGATGCTTGGGACCTTCTCTTGATTTTAATGATTTCTACCTGGACTGGAGCTTGGTTGGGTTTCCGAACTCTAAAGTCAGTTGTGTATTTTTTTAAATTATTCGTATTTGGGATTTATTTTTATGGGGGAGTAACTGCACCAGACAGGGTTCAGAATGCTGCACAATAAACTTTAGGAGAGTAAGTAAAAACAGACTGGGCAGATAAATGAAAGAAATATTACTATGACTGACATAGCAACTCAGCAATAAGACATGGAAGGCAGAAATCTATAGACATGTACATCATTCATAAACAAGCATTTTAAGACTAAACTCGCAATATTATGATGGATTAAGACTATACATTTATACAGGAAGAACAGAAGTTAAAGGCACTTTGTTCGTGGCTTTGTTCACAACTGATGTGTTTTACTGATTTAAAGATTGCCAAGTTGTGTAGTTTAGTGAGTGTGTGCAGAGGTCAAAACCCTCTAGTTACAGTCTGGGTTAATTGTCTGGAACTATATAGCGCCTATGAGGACCCAGCTAAAGTTTCCTGCAATAGGCGTTTCACAGACATACCAAGGCCATGCTCAGAGTGGAGGCCCACTTACTAGTGGGGGACACGGTTTCACCTCACCTGTCCCTATCCCGATCGTGTAAAATAGCGCCTTGAACCCGTTGATTGGCGGCATGTCGTAGCCAAGGTCCATTCGCAGCCATACAAACACGCAAACAAACATAGTGCCTCTCACATCGAACCCCGTGCAGCTGACACATAACTTGATGCTCTGGGCTCGCGTTTGCGAAGTGGTGTTTGATGGTAACATGGCATCGGTCGACAGCTGGTTAGTACGGATTAATTCTTAATGAAGGGAAAAAAAATCTTTATGTAATGTAATGCTCTGGCCGTGGATCAAGTGTTGCAATCATCCACCCCCGGAAAACGCTCAAATCCGGCTTTGATGGAAAAGAAGACAAAAAATCTGCCAGCTTTTAAGGCTTGTCCCCACGGCCTGCAGCCGGCAGGACAAATGTCAGGTTTGCCATCAGGTCTGGCTTTCGAGCGGGGTTACAGCTGTTAATTTTCTGGTGTGATTCCCGCTTCGGCCAAAGCCCTCCGGTTGCATATGGAGGTAGGCTGGCTATCATTAGTCAGGGAGGGGGATCAGGCCGCGTAAGCTTTCGAGGATTCCTCTTTGAGGAAATAAATACTGTTCAAGATTAGCAAAGCCACGTGACCGGCAATGAGAAAGTTACTTGCTCCTTTTAGCGCGCGCCTACATTTATATTCTTTCGCACATCTGTAAAAACATCCAGTTACAATTATGTGTACAAAGATTACATGCAACGCAACCATACTTCTATCTTCTATTTCCCATTCACTGAAAACCCTGTCGCAACCAAACAACAGCAAAGGAGTGACGCTTTCAGCCAAAATGCTGGGAGTAGCGGGAGTGACATCACACACTCTTTTACCTTAGAGACATCACAGAAAGTGACGTCATATGACCTTCATCCCAGAAAGTGATGTAATATGACCGTGACGCTGATGGCATCACAATAATTGATATCCCTAAGTTCCAGAATAGCTCTATGATTACTATAACAACACAGCAGGGAAAATGTCTATTTGGGATACCACCTATTTATGGTGCTGACAAGATATTCCGCAAGAAGGTTACTTGTGTCTGTGGCAGCTCGGTAAGGTGGAGTGTTGTCATATAGACACGCTTTGCCTATATGCTGTGTTAAGTTAGGAGGAGCTTATTAGAAGTTTAAACGCCATTTTTCCTTTCTGTTGCTTTTGCACACGACACATAAACTGTTGTTTTAGCTTCGATTCACACGAGAATAATACGTTATTACTCTGATATCAGCTTTGCTTAGTGAACTGTGTCTGTACAGTGAGTGCTGAAGCCTTCAAGGATAACTCGACACAGTGGTTGTTGTGAGGTCTGATCTTCGCACCTTCCTAGACATAACATACATGCAGCGGCAGCCAAATTCTGGCTTTAGGCACGTTTTATATATTGCTTCACGTAGCGCACCCAAACACACACTTGATGGTGCTTCGCATGCAGAGAGCTGGTGGAAGATGATGTGATCCCTTACCACTAGGATCTTGAGGTATGGGGCCGCCCTGCTAAAACCCAATGAGACATTCTTAGATATAATATAATATAATATGATAAGTAGGGAGGGTGAGAATTAGGTGTTGTTAAACCCGATTCATTTCAGCATTTTAGCATGTTGTCACCTTTCGTACTCTATGGACTAGTAACTATGCTGATTACTTTGCTTCTTATAATATGTTTGCTGGTATTATCTAAGATACTGCTTTTGAGAACCCTGCATTAGTAAATAAACATTTCAAATATGCTTGCGTCCTCATTTACTCCCTGTTTTGAATTGAAATGATTGTATAACGAAAGAGTGTTCATGTGTTCCACGTTACCTGAGGTAATCTAAGTCCATGTTCTGGTTTGTCTAAGTATTGGAAGTTTGTAATGACCAATAAGACACTGTAGCTAGTCAGGTAAGGGGATTTTGGGTACTAAGGTGAGTTTTGGCACACCCTAACTTACTGAGGTTCCAGGTCTCTATGCACAGTTCTGTAGGAGAACAGGATCCCTGCTACAGTGTTAGAGCTGGGGGTCGCTAGTTGGCTGAGGTAGATACCTTTGGCCAAATAGGAACCCTTGCGTCCACGTCAGGGAAAGGAAGGACACCTTCTGAGATAGCCCCGCTCACCCCCTCGGTAGCTTGGCATGAGCAGCCAGGCTTATCTTCAAAGCAAGTGTGTAAAGTATTTGCAATCACGCTCTCAGTAACCCAATGATGACACCACAAATCGACTCCACACAAGTTTCATAAAAACAAGTATATTTTTATATAAAAATATAAACTATGCGACCACACGATATATATCCAACATATGTGTATTTGTAATATTCCTCCTGGCCGGCTATTAGGCCAGCCAGCCCTTGCAGGTTCTGGCGATATTAATGAGCAAGTCTAGATGATCCACTGCAGTCCTAATGCAATGCTATGCAGTTCGCAATGCAAGAATCAGTCACTTCGCAATGTAAAAATAATGCATATCGTTATGCAACAATCAAGCAGTACGTAATGCCAAAATAATGCAATGCGTAACACAACAATCAGGCAGTTCGTTATGCAAACTAATGCAATGGGTAATGCAACAATCAGGTGATTCGTTATGCAAAATTTTTCCAAAGCGTAATGCAACAATCAGGCAGTTTGTAATGCAGAAATAATGCAATGCGTAATACAACAATCAGGTAGTTCGTAATGCGGAAATAATGCAATGCGTAATACACTAATAGGGTACTTCATAATGCAGAAATAAAGCAATGCGTAATACACTCCAGCACCGATTACGGTTCTTTAGCCAGGCTCTCCGCCACTCGTTTCTGACTCGCGGTCAGCTTCCGTCAACAGATGCCCCCAACACAGCTATGGTGTAAACCAAAGTGCAGCTCCGTACCTTGGCCCCGGTACTGCCGCTCCTCGGCAAGCACGGGCAGCGATACAAGCTGAAGCAGAGGCTCACGCTGCAAGAATGGGAGAGGCAGAGAGTGTCCCTCTCCGAGCCCGCACCCTGCCCCAGGTAACAACACACGTTACCTGGGGGGGGGGGGAGGCTGCGACCTCGCTCTCCTCTCCTCTTCTCACAACTTGGGCCTTCAATGCGACTTTGTGGATTCTGGGCCGTTGGCGATAAGGAAGATCTCAGGCTGCAACAGGGCATACGCACACAGCGGAGCTGAGACTCATTTGAGCTTAGGGTGCACATGATCACAGGGCAATCCTCACGAGGGTCTCAGGCTGCAAGAAGCACACACACGCACAGCATTGCTGGGACTCACTTGGACTCCGGGTGCCCAATAACAGGGCAATCCTCACAAAGGTCTCAGGCTGCACAAAGCACACGCACACAGCGTCGCTGAGACGCAATTGGACTCCGGGTGCACGATAACAGGGCAATCCTTATGAAGGTCTCAGGCTGCACAAAGCACACGCACACAGAGTCGCTGAGACTCACTTGGTCTCCGGGTGTGCACGACAACAGGGCAATCCTCACGAAGGGCTCAGGCTGCAAAAAGCACACGCACACAGCATCGCTGAGACACACTTGGACTCCAGGTGCCCATGATCACAGGGCAATTCTTACGAGGGTCTCAGTCTGCGCAAAGCACAGGCATACAGTGTCACTTAGACTCTCCTGGAAACTTTTGTGTTCCTGAGTTTCCACAACAGGGAGCCAGCTCTCCTCGGGTCCTTGGGATTCAATTACTTCAGGACACAGCAAAGTCCTTTAAAGCAGGGGGACACAGCACACAGCAAAGTCCCTTTAGCCTCTCCTTGGTTAAATCAGCAAACTGCAGGCCAGCCCAAGAACACACACAGCAAGGGTCAGTCCTTTCCTTCAGTCTCTTCAACTGGTTCTTCCTTGGCAGAGGTTCCTCTTGACCACAAAGTAGTTTCAATCCTTTTCAGTCTTGAGCAATTCAATGTTCAGGGGTTTCAGCTCTCATAGTTATACCCCTAAATATCTTTGAACTCTTTGTGTTCAGGAGGGCACTGACCCCTGTCTAAACCAGTTCTGGGTGTCTCCCTACCAGTGACACCTTCTTCCTTTGATAGTGGGGGGCTAGATCCTTAATGACTCAGCAGGAGATGGAGCCATTGTTTTATGGCGGTAGCCCAGGCCTCTTCACCTCCAGGGGCTACTCCTCCCCCTACACTCCAGATGCAGGTCAGCACGTTGCTGTCTCACCTCCTCCCCTGGATCAAGACATTCCCCAGCTCCTATCACTTTCAGATCCAGACAGTCAACCTACAACCAGGCAGAGACACACAGAAATGTTAGAGCACAAAAACCCAGCCACTTCTAAAGGAGTGGTTTCTAAACATACAATGCAAAAATCACCTTCCCAAAAAGATGTGTTATTAAATTGTGAGTTCAGGCACACTAAACTTCACCTCTCCATCTTAAGCCTATGCGAAGATAGGCTAGATACATATTACTCAGCCTCCTCCTTCTAGTCTGTGGGCAAGACGGCCTTTCAACAGTGAAAAACGAAATGGAGATTAGTTCACTGTCAGGACATGGTACTCACCTCAGTACATGTCCTACCTGTCTCATACACTGCACCCTGCCCAGGGGCAGCCGTGGCCTGTGGAGGGAGTTCCGTGGGGCAGAGAGGCGGGCGGGGGAGGTGCAGGGTGGGGGTTGCTAAAAACCGGAATATGGATAATTGGAGGTAAGTAAACAATTTAATAAATAAAATGAATTTCGTAGCGCACCCAGCATCGCAAAGCCAAACAATCCTGTGCACTGTGCATCTTCCTAACCAGACTAAATTATTTATACCACAAACTATCATGATCTAATAGTTTCCCCACTCTACACTGCAGTTAGAAATGTATTGATAAATCATAGGGAGAGGAAAAAAAGATATTTTAAAAAACAATAATAATTATGTCCACATGTCTTAAGTGATATTGAGTATATCCCTAATTTACAGCACAGCAGAAAGGATTCTCTGCCACAAAGGTGACAGAGTATCCTTCCCACCACACTGAAGGTCCGTCCATCTAATTTGGAGTCGGGTGGACCTTCACTATGCCAGCGGTGGAGATTGGCATTTGTCCGCCTGCCCTATTAAGAGTGCCCAAACAAATGACAAGTTTTCAATTTCACTAAGTTCATAGCTACGAGGATAAAGCTACTACAAGCAAAATTGGTACTACCTGACCAAGCAGGATTTGTCCCAAATAGATCTACCACGCAAAACATAAGAACTATTTTTGCCCTTTATCACCACCTGGATCCGGAGCTGCCGGCAGCGGCGGCACTGCTAGACGCTGCGAAAGCTTTCGATTCGGTGGAATGGAGGTACATGTTTGTAGTGCTGCACAGGATTGGCCTCCTGGAGCGCTTCTTGAGATGGATAGACATCCGGTATACCGATCGACTACTGCTAGAATCAGAATAAATGGACGAACATCTGCCCCAATACATATAGGAAGGGGGACGAGACAGAGATGTCCACTATCACCGATACTGTTCACACTGATCTTAGAGCCCCTGTCCTGTAAGATACGGCAGCACCACTCAGAAGCTGCCCTACAGCTAGGTCTGCGTTCTCTCAATATTTCCCTATACGCAGGCGACATGGTGCCCTTCATTTGTAATCCAAACACCCACCTCAATGACCTGATCACGGAGTATATCCGCTTCGAACAATATGCAGGACTGCGATTAAACTGGGACAAGTCAGTACTAATTCCTTTAACGCTAGGCACGACTCAGCCAACACTGAACTACCCCTTAACATGGCAAACTGACCCAGTCAAGTACCTGGGAATATGGTTACATAGGGACCCAGATCAAGTAGTAAGGGAAAACTATGGAAAGGCGCTAACTAAACTTGATGAGCAGGTATCCAGGTGGACACAGCTGCCTTTATCGTTGCCAGACAGGATTGCGCTGCAGAAGATGATAGTCCTCCTCAAATTTTTATATTTATTTATCAATATCCCAATCTGGCTGACGTTTTTCTCCAAACTGCGAACCTTGTTGCAGAGACTCACGTGGGTGGGCAAACAGGCCAGAGTAACCTGGAAAGTACTAACAAAGCCATACCAGCAAGGCGGTTTCGGAGCACCAGACATGCAGCTATATTTTTAATGCGCACAGGCGCAGCACGTGCACTATTGGACGACACTCCACGCGTACATTCCACACGTAGCAGTAGAAACGGAGGGCGTACACCCAACTCCACTGATGACTTTTATATCCAACCCTACGTCCTAAACACACAGACATGGGCCAACTTGTGCGCTGTACCTCAAGAGCATGGAACACACTAGTGATTTGGGTGGACAAACTTCCTATATACGCCCCGGCACTCCCCATAGCTAACCACCCGAGACTGTCGATAACGCAGGAAAAGAAAATGATACGGTTGTTAGAGGACATATTTATACAATGAAGAATATTTTCCCACATGGCAAATTCAATCAGCGAGGCGACCCATCGCTAAGCATACATAACACACCAATGATGATGTTCGCCCAAATGTGCCTACAGATGGCGATAAGGGATATGTATGCAACCCATCCGGAGGAACCACCAACACTACTCGCACTAGAAATCCTTGTTGAAAGCACCATCACATCAGAAATGAATAACCCGCCGATACACTGCATCACAATCAGAACAAACAGAGCTTAGTAACAAATCACTCCTTAGGTGGGAAACGACGCTAGGTGAGACCATCGAGGTACAAGATCGGGAATATAGCTGTACGCAACTACAGTTACTAACATCAAATTGTAATTTGCGTATTATTATACACTTCAAATTTCTACACCAATTTTATTATTCCCTGACTCAATTACACAGTTACGGACTCAGAACGCATGACAAATGCCACAGATGCGACGCTGAACATGCCGGTGTTTTGCACATAGCATGGGCATGCCCGCATATACACAAGTACTGGCAAGAAATAATAGATGCACTGACAGGGATGCTAGCTGAACTAGTGCCAAATACCCCTTTGGTATGTTTGCTGGGATATATAAATTAAAACCCGCAAAGAGACGGTCCCTACTGCTAGTGAAAAGAAGAGTGGCTATTAGATGGGGTAGCAATCCCCCCCCAGGTTTAAGGAATGGCTGGTTGATATGTCCTTTTGTAGGGACACTATGGAGGTATATGCAGAAGAACTACCGCAGGCATCAAGGCCCAAGGACTTCTGGGAACCGCTAAAGCAATATCTTTTGAATATGCAGAGTGATGACTAAAACGGGATAAAAGATGTAAATGTGATTATTAGAGGTCGGCGGGGATGTATGCCTTAATGGGAGGGGAATAGTATGAATATACAACTGTCATTTATCCACATGGCTACATGGGTGGTAAGATGAAGAATGTACTAGGTAAAATATGCAATATAGAGGGCCCTAAAGACACTAATGACTGTTCTTACATCAATGTATGTACTCATGTGTCAATGATACCTGATGGTAGGCAGCAGTGAGATTAATTGTCGAGAACCGCTTGATGTTTTTGGTATGGGCTAATGTTAATTTACCTTAGGTAGGGGATACTGATTCACTTGAATGTTCTGAATAAGGTTACGTAAGTCTACGCATAACCTTAATTTTCCATTCGCTTTTTTTGGGAATGACCAAGGGCGCCACCCATTTTGAAGATTCTACTGGTTCAATGACCTCAGCTTTTTGTAAATCTTCCAACTGTATCCTTACTTCCTCTTTTAATGAAAACAGTATTTTTCTAACTTTGTTAATGCATGGTTTGGCATTGACTTTCAGTTGGATTTTGTGTTGGAACCCTTTCAACGCCCCAATACTACCTGAGAACACCATGGGGAATTTCCTTGAAATTATCAACCCAAATTCCTCCTCCGGTTGTACAATTCAAACTGGTTCTGGACTCTTTGGGCTAAGAGTTATGCCCAACTTGTCTTGATCCATCCAACCAATACAGAATGACCGGTGATGGAAACATACAGTTTGCCCATAGTTTCTCTGCTCGTAAATATGAATTTCAGTTTCCTGCTACCCATGACTTAATAGGTCCATCTGTAAACGTTTTGAGAGTAATATCGGGTTGTACCAACTCTCATCCAAATTTTTCACCCCACACTTCTTTATTTACTATTGTGTATGGTGAACAAGAATTGGCAACAATAGAGATGTTTACACCAGCAATAGACATCTCGCACATGGGTATCTTTCTCTTAGCCTTCTACCCTATACCTATATTAAGTATTTGCACATCATCCACATTCAAACCACACATATTAAGATCAGAATCATCAGAAGACCCGAGTTGTATTCCACCACCTGATCTACGATCTTCACTTTGCCACCTGGCTTCCTCTGGAAAACTTTCTAAAACTGTCCTACAATGCCACACTTTGCACATTTCTGTAGGCCCGCTGGACATTTCCTCTGGCTCTATCTGTGCTGCAGGAGTGCTGTGCAGGTGACATGAAAGGTTATTTGAAGACCCTTCGCAGGCTCCATGCAAGTTAATACCTTGACACAGAAGTGTACCACTCAGTGATTGTTTACAATTATTACCACTAAGAAATACCTCCTTTTTCCCTTCACTATAACATTTGTGTGTATAAGGTAATTCCCATGTCGACTTAATGTATCCTTTACCCAACCTTTCATACAGGCCTGCTGGTATATATTGTTGGCAATACTTAAACGGGAAAGTTGTTATTGGGATTGTAATCGTCCCATGTATTATCCATTCAACAACAGGTCTCTCTGACATTGTCAATGGTAATCTACCAAGTTTTTCAATGCTCAGAATCGTATAGTCTGCTCCTTTTTGTGCCAAACTGATTTGTTTATCAGTAAGGTTAAAGATAGAGAATAATGACGTTACGTTGATTAAACACCAGGGCACGTAGCCTGAACGCAGATTTTGCAACGTCCAGCCAAGCTGCACAATAGAACGTAATTGGGACTGACCATGTTGTAACATTAGTAAGTCCTGCTCTATTATATCAATAGCAGATGATACAATGCTGTCCAGTGAATATATTCTGGAAGACAGTCGTTAACCCATTGTCCACTACAGAAAGTGATTTTTCCAAATTTATACAATCAATTTCTCGTATTTTTTCAGCTGTTTCAATTTGTGTTACTTTCCAAGCTTCGTTGTAAGCAGCGTATATACCGGCATATATGAAACGTTTTTGACGCTGTTTGCGTGGTCCCAGTATGAAATCACGCAAGTCAGCACTGTCTTTAAGTAAAGTCAAGTGTTGCTTAATTTCAGCCAGTGTGGATTTCTGTAGCCATTCGAGGCAGAGTTTCCCTACACTGTATGTTGTAACTATCCCTGGATGTTGTCTCTGGGAGTATCTAGGGTCTGGCCTGGTCTGTTTAAACCCCTGTGTTTTGTTCAGGAATCTATCTTGACAGTTATTTGTGTCTATGGGCCAGATCAACCATTTTTTCCAATCAGGATGTGCTCTATTTTGGTGTAAAATATGGGATACGTCTATCTCCACATCTGTAGTGCTATTACTATCAGGGATGGGCTTCGGAATAGACAGTTTATTTAAGTCTTTTATCTTGGCTAAACCAAGACAGGTTGTTTGCTGAATGGTGTCATTCAGGAATATTAATTGTTCTGGGATCATGCAGGCTCTAAATAATGCTTCTAAACCTTGGACCTGCCATTCTTTTGTACCCCAGATGGTTTTCGTTTTCAATGTTGTTTTTCCAGAATTCAAAACCAAATGTAGTCATTTTTTCAGAATATATCAATTTAGTATTTGTCAACATTGTTTTAATTGCTGTCTTATTTAACATTCTACAATAAAACGTTTCTGCATCACTTGTGTTAAAACCTGAGAAGTATGGGAATTTCTCATAAAATGTTTTCGAGCTGCCTTTAGGCGGTGTTGCACAATATTCCCATTGATTATAATTTAAAACATTTCTAGGTTGAGCAGATTTATGCAAATAGTGATGACCAAAATGATTATAACAATACAACTCTTCATAATTTGATGAACCCTGTAAATAATCATGTTCTGTGAATTTAGCTGACATTACTAAATCTGACATCATATTATTAATATTTTCAAAGTCCCAATCATCAGAAAAAGTACTTGGTGTCACAAAGTCACTTAAGGAAACCTTAAACTGGTGTGGATATTTCAAGAGCTCAATCGGGCCATAAATTTCATAATCTGTTTTGTCCCATGCTACCCCACCGGGTATTGGATTGGCTGTGATGTTCACTGATGACAGATCTCTTTTCTCGATGTGAAAGAATGTGTGAGGCTTTAGGACCAAGTTGATGTTCTGACTTGCTGTGTCCATTGCACTATATGTTCCATCAATGAATTTTCCCAAACATAGAACCATGATGAGCCAAAGCAGGAGGAAAAGTACACCTAACACAATCCAAAATTCAATCCATGGTGAAATCAGATATGTTTCTTTGAGTTGATGAAAGAGTTCAGTTACTTTATCTTTGAAAGTTTTTGTTGCTGGCGTTTCTTCATGCTCGCTTGGATCTTCAGAAAAGTCATCGAAATTGATGAAGTAGCCAGATGCAGTTCTGTCAATTGTTGGAATAGCTTCCGGATTTTCATTTGCCTTTGGATTTTTCTTTGTTTCATTAGCATAGTCTGAGGCTACATCGTTGTAGACAGGGGTTTCTTGATGAACTGTTGCAATTTGGGTTTCAAGAGGTACAAGTTCCATGGCTTTGTTGCATAGTCCTTTTTTATTCACTGCAGGTTTATCAAAGGTGATTAGTCTTTCAGTTTGAACCTCTTCGATTGTAGCAAATTTTGGTATTCTGCTATTTCTTGGGAGTCCACTGGGCCTACTACTTATTATTGGCCACATGATTGTGGTTTTACCAGGTCGATGGATACAACTTGGTTCTCCTTTTTACCAGCAAGGGGCGGTAGTACTACTGATCTTGTTCCGCTGACAGCTAAGACAGGTACTGCTTTTCTGTAAGAAGGCCCAAATTCCTTCTTCACCGCGATCTTCTCTCTGACCAGATCCCCAATCTTTGGAATCCAGACAGGTCTTGCTGGGACAGGTGGTTTTTCTTCAGTGGCTGTTGGCTGTTGCTTTAATTTTATGTTACTCAGGCTTCTTCTTGTTTCATTTAAGTCCTGTAAAACAGCCAAACGGTCTTTGATATCAAAGGCTTTTTCTTCTACCACTGAAGTGTGACTATCAAGATCCTGGATATGCATTCTAGTGCCAAACAATAGTTCGTAGGGAGTGAAACCTTTTAGAGAATTTCTTGGCAGATTGTTAAGACTACGTTGGACACTTGTTAAATGTTGGACCCACCCATCACCCGAACCTAATACCCTCGCCGTTATAGATCGCTTTATGTCACGGTTTTTTCTTTCCAGTACCGCATTTCCCTCAGGATGGAAGGGAGAAGAGTACCGCAATGCAATGCCCATGCTGGCCATGGCCTCCTTGTAAGCCCTAGAGCTAAACGCAGGACCCTGGTCAGAATGTAGCATACCAATTGCGTATATGCCGATAAAGACTCGCAAATCTTTTATAACAGTTCTGGCGTCAGCCGAGTGCTGGGGCCACATCCAAATGAATCTCGTGCAGGAATCCACTGCGACCATGATATATTTATAGTTGCCGTCCCTTTGTAAGGGACAACAGTGGTCCAGGTAAACACACGCTAATGGTTTATCTGAGATTAGAAGGGGTGTCTGTGCCGGTCGTTTCACTGTTGATACTTTCATTCTTTGGCATATTTCACATTCTAGAACATAGTTCCTAGTTTGTTTTCTAATGCGCGGCCACCAATATCTCAGTTTTAATATCGATATTGTGGCTGAAACACCAGCGTGTGCAGAAGCGAGCCCTTCGTGTGCCGCTAAAATTAGTCCTAATCTGTGTTCCATGTTTGGAATTGCCCTATCCCCCACTCCAGGGATTTGAGCAAAAGGAACATTATTCGCATCAGTTATGTATGAGTACTTTACTGGAAAGCCTTTCGGGAGTGTTTTTCTATCATCTTTTACTGACCCACTGACAGCTTGCATTATATCGCTGTCTATTTTTATTTTTGACCGGGTGATAGCAGCTACAGAAGCCGTTTCCACAGCTGCCTTCGCGGCCTCATCAGCCAATGAATTCCCTGCAACGTGAACGCCATCACGTTGATGACTCAGTGTATGTATCACGTGAGTCTTTTGTAGTTCTTTCTGTAAAAGGACTACTTGTTCCCAAAGCGTTTTATGCTTGATTGTGCCACCTTTTACATCTTTGAAGCCGTTTTGAACCCAGTTCTGCAAGTATTCATTATAAGACTGGATGCAATAATATGAATCGCATACTATTAGTGTGGGGAATTCGCGATTGGAGTTTTCAAGCGCCATCTTAAATGCTAGTAGTTCAGCTCGCTGAGCTGTACAATCTCCTAGACATTGGGTTTTAGTGACCAGTGGTCTAAATTTTCTTTCGTGCCAACGACCTTTAACAATCGCGCACACAGCACTGTAAGCTTGTTTACCCCCAACTGCGGGTTGTGCTGATCCGTCTGTATATATTATACAGCCGTAATGTTCTAGAGGCAGGATTTCGGTCGGCAGAGGACATTCATATTCATATTGGAGAAATTCTTGTTTTTTTAATTTGGGATCAAATTTGTATATTACGTCTGTTGCAGCAAGAGAAATAACCCATTGTATCCATCTTGGATGTCGTGCTTTGGCATTTGGAATGCTTGCTTTTGTTACTGCTTCTAGGGCAGGTACTGGTGTAAGGATTATTATTCGTTTACCTTGTGCTAGGGCTCTTTCTTTTGCTACCGCAGTTTGAACCGCAGTTAGAATTTTTTCAGTAGAACTGAATTTCATTTCAGCTTGTGTGTACAAATGTGATTAGTAAGCTATTGGTACCGTTTCTCCCTCATTAGAGGTTAGGTACGTGAATCCGCATCTTCCTGGGATGACTCGTATTACAAGGTTGCGAATGTTTTCGCGAGTTTGCAATTTTGTTTTAGCTAACATGTCTGTTTGCAATGATCTTAAAATTTCTGTATGTTTCTGAGTCCAATTTATTGGTTTGAAATCAGGTTTTATTAATTCATAGAGAGGTTTAACTCTCTGTGGAAAAGTAAATTTTGCCATGTTCTGTGTCCCTACGTGTTCCCCATCCTATGTTATATGTGCATGATTAATATGCATATGTATTCCCTTATGATCGATTAAAGACGCAATTATAGTTGTGTCCATCTCTAGTATGTCAGTTTCCAGTTCTCGTGAAAGCTACGAGTATTAGGCCTATGTAAACCTATGTTGCCACGTTTCACAGTGTGCACGTTAATTCAGTAAAAGTCCCCGTTTCTAGGCCTCAAAAGGGCCCGGACTCAGATTCAGCTCCTGTCTCCTGAAACCCTCTCCGAGGAGCGATACAGCCCCCACCTGCATCCCTGACCCTTCACTTACTTCCTGCCTCACAGTGCCCGGCTCGGCCTGGCTCTGCCTCCCAGTCTGCCAAGAGTATGTTATGATTCTAGTTATCAGTCCAGCCCTCCTTCTCTGCATTCCTAAGCTACTGAATCGCATCAATAGTTTCAGTCATAGTCTAGCCTTTATGTCTCCATGTAAGAGAAATACTGTATTAATGGTCATCGAATATTCCTCGACCCGCACTACATGTAGAATAATGCATGCACCAGTCTTAGAGTCTGTTAGCCTTTACCCTGATAACTTTTGGATTCTATCAACATGTTCTCTAAACATCAGATACTAGATAGTGTTTAGGTACATGTCGCTCTGACCCTCCAGACTTTCGTCTCCTCTTCTAGCGCAGAAGTCATAGCCCCCAGTTCTCCTGGTAACACGTCATTGCCAGTTTGCGCGCACCACTAGGTCAGAGGTCCCGGCTCCTTAGGTAGCCCCCTCCATGTTTCCGCCCCATTTATGACATATTCTGTTACGTTTACATCACATGTCTATGTACACGCCTCTTGTTACACCTACTTTCTGCCTTATCTTTCGCGACTGCTACAAACTCCGCCCACTGCTACGCCTACTGTACTGAATGCTATGTAATTGTTTTAGTATATATATGTCATGTACTGTTATTAAAGTTAGCGCGCTCATTCCAGATCCTGCCCGGCAGCTGTCGGGCCCCCCTGCTGGGCCCTGCCATCCTATTCCCATGCAGGTTGTCCTGTTGCTGTCCTTTATGCCTGATTAAAACCTGCAAACTCCAGCTACCTCGAATCTTGACTCTTATTTATTGAGCTATCTGTTATTAGTATATCTTGTCAAAAATAGCACAGGTATTTAATTATTTATTTACCACATAATGGCGCCCGAATAGGGACTTGCCCTTTCCCCACGCGCCGGAGAAGCCACGCAAGCCCCCTGATCCTCTGCAGTCGTGACGGAACCATCCTGCGCAGTGGCAGATATTTCTGCTTCAAGTATCCCTCAGGCCCACGGAGGAGACGGAGGTTGCGGTCCAGCATCCAGACGAGGCGGTGGAGGAACGCGGCGAGTCCCGACCAGAGCCCATGCCGAGAGTCCAAGGTCCGAGGTATCCGGAGGCCCACCTGTAACTGAAGTCCGAAGTTCGTAGTCCGTCGTCGTAGCAGTCCAGTCCAGTCCGAGGCCTTCCGTTCTTGCTGCCCGGTGAGTACCGTTGCTGGGGTAGTATCTAGACAGGGTCAATTAATTTGTCTCTGGTCCGTGGGTTTGGGTACGCAAATCCAACACGAAGTGTCCACCTAGGTGGATGCGGGTCCTGACGTGTCTCTTCATGGGACCGGTATGTTTCGTACTGTTTCAGCAGTGCATCTAGTAATTCTAGTAAGTTCTGTTCTCGAGAAATTCATGTGTTTCTGTTCTCAAGTATTCCAGGTAATGTTTCTGTCCGAACTGTTATTTTAATGTTATTTCATGTGTTTTCAATGTCGTGGTATGAGTGATCAATCTCAAGTCATTATTGTGTTCATTGTGTATTGTACTGTGTCCAGATCCCAGCTTACGTCATGCCTCTGTCCTCCAAGTTACGTCAGTTAAGAACTAGAAAAGGTCTGCTCGAGGAAGCAGTTCCTGTCCCGCCTAGCGACAGTCCAGGTCATTTTATGTATCATAAGCATGGCATAAGTGCCATATTATATCTAGACTTATGGGTCGAGTATACTAAGGAATTAGAAGAGAAATATAGATGGCCTGTATCAGGCACATGGGATGCCGAGTGCATCATGCGAGTAGAAGAAGTATTATGGAAAAAGAAAGCCAGACAGTCACAGAAAGATGCCATCGAGTTATGGCGCAAAGAATCTCATAAAAGAACCGAAAAAGAAATCAGAAAGTCAGAATTAAGTAGAGAATCCACAGAAAGAGCCCAAGAAAGGGAATTAATAGAAATAGGTGAACGAGTTAAAACCGAACAGTTAGACAGACAGAGGAATGCCCTTATCAAGGGTATGTACCCTCTTCTTGCCGAGGGCTTGCCAAAAGCAACCCCGGAGGCATCCAGTAATTTCCCGCCATCATTAGTTCCGACCAAGCTACGTCACAAACCGACCGCAGCTGATATTTTTCTCTCGTCCTATTTGGACGACACAGTTCCCGAATATGCTAATCCTGTTCCGCCAGCTCCTGTAAATAATGTAATTTCTGCTCCTCCAGCCACCGGGGCACCCGTTACGGTACTCCCGGTCCAGCCTACATTACAAGTACCCGCTACATCGGTCACTCTGCCAGCACGAAGAGTATCAGTCGACGATTCCAGTTTAGGGGCCGCGGGGGGAGGTCCCCCGGGAACCCCGCCGCCACACAAACGTGTAACGTCAGTCGAGTTACATGAACGTGCGTTACAGCGTACGCCCAAACATCAGTCCGTTGCAGATATCAGGCGAGCTCTTACCGAATGCCGTTATGATCCAGTCCCAGGTGATGATAGTATGGTTATATATTCATTACGCGTAAGACGGGTGACCGAGTATTTGGACACCCTACCGAATATGAAAGAAGATCTAGACAGAATATATCGTTTCATTCGTACAGGAACAGATTCAGAAAGTATTGGTGAAGTCATGTCTCTAAGGAAAGCTGAGATTCAGCTCATGCTATTAAAGTTTCTAATTAATTGTTTAATAAGGGAACAAGATTATCCAGATAAAGATCCGACTGAAATGAAAGTCCTGACAAGGTGGAGTGATAATATAGCCGAGGGAAGACACAGGACACTCAGTTGTATAGAGAGTATGTACAAGAAAATTCGTAAGGAAATAATAAGGTTACACGAGAAACGCAAAGCAGCACAAGTAAGCGAGAAAGAAGACGACTCTCCTACCGAAGAGGTAGACGACGAGAATACTTCCAGAATAGCGTATGTAGGTAGAACTAGACTTCCCGACCGACATTCACGCCTAGAACACAAGAAAGTTTTCTCTCTTCCAGCACCAGAACAAGAAAATCTTGAGCAAGTATTTCAAGCTACCGATCACATTCTGAAATCACGAATCGGTTATAGTGAACTAAGTACCATGCATGAACAAGAACTAGCCCGATCAGCAGACCGATGGGCTACTGATTCTACCACTTTTCCAGACGAAATAGTGGCACAAATGTTTCTGAAGCTGCCCCCAGCCGAGCAGCGACTGGTGGGTATGTATATGATCCAGCACCTCATTACACTGTATGAGGGTCAGCATTCCGATCCAGGTCCGTTACATGATGTTCTGAACAAGTTACTACAGTACAGATGGAAAGGTCTAGGTACCGATTTAATTAGTGTCATTTTAGAACAGCGCCACAAATACCGAACGTTTCTGAATCCGCATTTTGTTCACGTCTCACCCCCAGAAAATAAACCCTTTTACATAGACAGACAGCATCCGTTACGAGAAGTACACCCAGTTAGGACAGCGGGTGGTGAAATGCAACGAGTATTTGTTTACACCCCGATTACAAAGATGGAACTCTTAGAGATGAAAAAGTTAATTCCCTGTCACGATAAAGATCCAGCAGGGTTCCACCGTGAATTAAAAGACATGCTCCGTATGGGAGAATACACGTATCCAGATGTAATTAAAATGTTAAAGGTCCTGTTGCCTGCGGGCATATATGAAAAACTCAAAGAAAAAGAATGGGAGGTGGGAGAGAAAAAGATAGATTGGGCAGCTCTAGAAGCTGAAGAAAATACACGTGTACCAGGTACCGGTCTAGGAGATAAATGTAAAGAATTACCCGAACTATTAATACAAGTTTTGCCAAGATTATTAGCCACGAAAAAGGAAGACTGGGATGCAATCTCAGCATGTAAACAGAAACAGGATGAAGACACTAGTGATTTTTATTCTAGATTTGAGAAATGTTTTAGTATTAACAGTGGTTTGAAGACGAGTAGTGAGTCATACCCTCATCTTTTTGTTACTAAACTAGTCGAGAATTCAAGTCCACAAGTTAAAAATAGAGTTTTGAAAGTCGAAAGTACCTGGCAAGCTAATACTCCGTCCCAAATGCTTCAGATGCTTCAGTACCACCAGAACAGAATCAGAGAAGAGCAAGATCATGAAAGGAAACGTATGAAAGACACGAAAATGAAAGTATTAGTTGCACAATCTGTTCCACAAGACAGTCAGAAGAGGGGTCTGAATCAAGCCAGTCATCCTGCAGTTCCTGTTAAAGGGACCTGCAATTATTGTAAACAGCCAGGTCATTTTATAAACGAGTGTGCAGTTCTGAAACACAACATAGCTACTGGTAAGACTAAAGAAAGACCACATCCGCCTAGACAAGAACAAGTTTCACAGACTTCTCAGTCACCACAGAATGCACAACAGACAGCTCCAGCACCGCAGCCTATTGCTGCAACACAGCATGTTACACAGCAGATGTACCAGTATGCACAGTCCGAGTATCCAGAGTACCAGCAGTATTCATGAAACAGCCTAGAGAGGGAGGTAGGCTTGCCTCTCATCGAGATACCTGTAGATCAAGAAGGTCCCTATGTTCACAGTCAAGTATTAGGGAAAGACAGAAAGTTTCTGATTGATACAGGGGCAAGTAGGACTACTATCAGTCATGACGAGGTTCCAGGGGCTCCGCTCTCAGGCTCTAGAAATGTTTCCCTTGGATTTTCAGGAAAGCCGATAGTTAATGAAATTTCCAAACCAGTTTCTCTAGAAGTAGGTCCATTGTCCCGAACTACTGATTTATTACTTACGAAGTCATGTCCAGAAAATTTGTTAGGTATTAAGACACTGAAAGAATTAGGTGCAGTTATTTGTTGCTCCCCAGAAGGAATACGTTTGTTTTTACGTGACTTTAAAGGTCACTATGTATTACGTGATTTTGATCCAAGATTACTGAATGTCCCGCAGCATCTATGGGCACAAGGTCCAACTGATGTTGGTTTTATGCAAATCACACCCCATCGTGTGACTCTGAAACCAGGTGTAGTGTTACCACGAATCCGACAGTACAGATTGCCACCTGAGGCTGTAGCAGCCTTATCCAAAATTATTGATGAGCTTATTGTTCAAGGAGTGGTTGTAGAAACTGACTCCAATGTATGTAATTCTCCTATCATTCCAGTCATGAAACGTACTGATCCAAACGCACCTCCAGTATATCGATTAGTGATTGACCTTCGAGAACTTAATAAATGTATCATTCCCCAGTACCCAGTAGTCCCAGATATTTCTTCCCTATTGACAGCCATTGATTCTGAAGCCACGTTCTTTACTGTCATCGACCTCAAGAATGCATTTTTTAGTGTCCCGATTCATCCAGACAGCCAGTTCCTTTTCGGATTCTGTTTAAATGGAAGGAGCTATAAATTCACACGAGCTCCTCAAGGTTTCACAGAAAGTCCTAGTATTTACAGTCAAGCACTCAAGAGACAACTAGACAATATTCACATGCCAACTGACACTGCCCTGCTCCAGTATGTCGATGATCTACTGATCACAGCCCGTTCTGAACGTGACTGCGAGCGAGCGTCACTTACAGTTTTGTATTTTCTAGCCGAGATGGGGCACAAGGTGTCCCCTTCGAAGCTTCAATTCTGTGTCCAGCAAGTGATCTATTTAGGCCACTTACTGTCCAAGAGGGGTAGGCAGTTGACACCTGACCGTATCCAGTTAATAGCGAGTCTTCCTCAGCCCAAGACCCAGAAAGAGGTACGAGCTTTTATCGGCCTCACTTCTTATTGCAGACAATGGATTCCTCAGTATGCATTTCTAGCCAAGCCACTGATACAGTTAACGACACAGGAGGCAGCCGTATCGACTGTCCTCCCTTGGACATCTGAACATACACTTGCTTTTAATGAATTAAAGAAAGCCTTATGTCAAGCTCCTGTTCTAGCAACACCGAACTACAGTAAGCCTTTTACGCTTTTTGTCACAGAACGTGAAGGTACAGCATTATCTGTTCTCACACAAGATCAAGCAGGACAATACAAGCCTTGTGCTTATTTTTCAAGCACACTAGATCCAGTAGCCCAGGCTCTGCCTGCGTGCCTCAAGTCAGTTGCAGCCACAGCACTAGCTATCAGACAAAGTGATTCTATAGTGTTAGGACACTCCCTGACAGTACAAGTTCCACACTCCGTGGAAGTTCTTTTAAACCGAACGCAGACTCAGCACTTGACAATTGCACGTTTAACAGGTTATGAATTGACACTGTTCCAGCCACACATAGAAATCAGACGCTGCAACGTTCTAAATCCCGCTACACTGTTACCGTCAGTTACTTCAAATCCTACCACACATGATTGTGTGGAAGTTGTTAACACTATGACAAAGCCAAGACAAGACCTGACAGATATTCCATTACCAGATCCCGACCTGACACTTTATGTGGATGGTTCATGTATGAGAACAAGTACAGGAGAACTAGTAGCCGCGTATGCAGTGACTACTGACACTGAAGTTATAGAGACACACCGTATTGACACCCTGTCCGCTCAAGCAGCAGAGCTAGTCACTCTGACCCAAGCCTGCATACGTGCCAAGAACCTGAAAGTTAACATATACACAGATTCACGTTATGCATTCGGAGTTGTACACGACTTTGGAGTGCTCTGGCAAGAAAGAGGTTTCATGACTTCTCATGGAACCAAGATTCAGCATGGTCTTCTTATTCAAGCTCTGTTAGATGCAATTCATTTACCGACAGCTATCGCTATCATGAAGTGCAAAGCACATACGAAAGTCACTGACATTATTTCCCAAGGTAACGATCTAGCAGACCGAACAGCCAAGCTTACAGCTCAGACACCAGACATTCCAGTTAACACGACACAGACATCCACTCCAGAACAGACTACTTGTATGACAGTTAAGGACCCTACACAAGATGTCATAGACATACAGTTACATGCTACTCCCGATGAAATCAAGAAATGGTCCGAACAAGGAGGGGTCCAGACAGATCAGGGATGGGTGACGAAGGGAAAAGCCACATGGTTTCTCCCCGACTCAATGGTTCAAGTCATTATTAATACCGCACATAGTCCTGCACATTTAGGAGAAAAAGCCATGTTAGACAGTATCCAGAACATTTGGTTCAACAAGCATTTACGAGCTGCAGCCAAGCAGAAAGTCCGTACCTGTATGATATGTTGTCAGTTTAATCCAGGTAAAAGTGTCCCGGTGGAACAAGGGGGATTCCAGCCTCCTGACCACCCTTTTGAAGTCCTCCAGATGGATTATATTCAGATGGAGCGATGTCGAGGTTTCAAGTATGTCCTTGTAGTTGTATGCGCTTTGTCCAGGTGGACAGAGGCATATCCAGTTCCAGATTACACAGCCGCGACCACTGCCAAGCAGTTGGTTCGTGAATTTTTCCCTCGTTATGGACTCCCAAGGGTCGTGTATTCAGACAACGGCCAGCCATTCTCATCTGAGTTAATGAAGCATGTGTCCCTTCTGTTAGGGTACCAGTGGAAGTTTCATTGTGTACGCCATCCTGAAGCAGCAGGTCTCGTAGAGAGACATAATCAGACCCTGAAAATCCGCATTGCTAAAGTTTGTAAAGAGAAAGGTGTAGACTGGCTAGTAGCTCTGCCAGTCGCTCTGTTTTATATGCGCATGGTCGCACATTCCAGATCAGGTCTGTCCCCTTATGAGGTCGTATTCGGCCGCCCCCCGAACATGTGGGGTACACCTAGACCCCGAAGTATTACAGATGTTTCCAGTAATATGCTGACAGATTACCTAGCTTCCTTGATGTCTGCCCTACACTCTTGTCGTTCACAGGTTGCCGCTGCATTTCCAGACAATACCGAGGTGAAACCGCATGAGGTCATCCCCGGGGATCTCGTTTTGATAAGGAACTTTGATCGTTCAAGTCTGCTGGAGCCCCGCTGGAAACAACCTCAACTTGTCCTTCTGACCACCCGCACGGCTGTGAAGCTGGAAGGCCGCAAGAGCTGGGTGCACCTGTCCCACGTCAAGAAATTCCATGGATGTCGCATAAAAACATTGGACTGTTCCATTTTTAAGGACTGCCAGAATTCTAAAGACTGCCCTATTCTCAAGGACTGTCCCGCTACTGACTTTGAAATCAAACCTCCCCTGTTAGAGGAAACTCCGCAGCAGGAGTATAAAAGTAAGCTCCGGTCTAGTAAAATAAGTCAGCCAGTTTAATTGTCTAAGTCCCCCTCGGGTGAAACGGTTAGACAGGTTTCTGACATGTATAAGATAGACCCCCATAGTGAGAGAGTTAGTCAAAACTCTATCAGATGTATCGTTTTTCTAAGTTTTATATTGTTTCTAAGCCTCATGGTTACCTGCACAAGTTATGCATTGCATTTATGTTTTCCAATTTCTCATGTAAATAAGTTTTCTAATACTACAGTAGAGCACACATTTAGTGATCTGCCTCCTCACGAGCTATCCTATCGTCTTGCTATGAGAAATAATACATTCATTAGAATGTTACACTATTCACACCAGACCAGCAATGCCACTAATTGTTGGGTGTGTGGTCGACTCCCCACTTTCCAGACACCGAAGGGAGTTCTGCCACTCTTTCCTTATCCGTTTTCACATAATGGTTCGTGTGGAGCGTGGTCCACGTTAACGTCATCCTCAACTGATATGTCCCTTCTGAATAGTACATGTTTTCCAGACAAGCAAGGTCTCACCCATAGAACCGGGTTAGATCTAGAAAATGAAGTTTATAATTTAGGTAATTATTCTTCGAATTTTATGGTCCTGAATGTTCAGTCTGATACTACTCCAGAATTACCTGCAATTTCAGTACTACCAGTCAAAGGCGAATTATGTGTCCGAAAGAATGGTTCCGCACATGTAGGACATAGTGATTGTACTACTACTGTCGAGTATAGTGACAGTGGGAAATCTATTTTCAAAGCCTCACGTCATTCTTATTTTGTTTGTGGTCAGACCGCATATGTTCGTCTGCCCCTCGACTGGGATGGAACATGTTACATTGCCTTCCTACTGCCACCAGTTTTTCTAGCCCCGTCTGATTATCATAGAAACACACATCTAGTACACGTCAGACCTAGAAGGGAGATCGAGTCCCCAATAGTCGATCAAACTGAAACTACTCTAGAACAATATCAAGACTTTAATAAAGGTTTCTTTTTCTTTATAGGACCTGTCCAGAATAGTAAGTTAATACGTAGGTTAACCAGAACCCTTGAAGCAGTAGTGAATGAGACTACTTCTGCTCTAGGTAACTTAACCGAAGAGCAATCTGCTATGAGATTTGTCGTGCTCCAAAATCGTCTCGTTCTTGACGTCATACTGGCCGATAGAGGAGGAGCATGTAGAGTCATCGGATCTAGTTGCTGCATTTTCATTCCTAATAACACGCCGTAGGTTTATTCAGCTATAACCAGACTTCATAAAATTGCCCATCAGTTACACCAGAATCCAGGCACCTGGACATGGTCCGGTTGGCTCTGGAGTATAATTTCTGCCTGGGGATGGAAAGTATTGTCATTCCTAGGTATAGCAGTAATGATCATATTCAGTTGCTGCCTCTGTATACAATGTGGCCCTGCGATTTGCGGCATTTGTGCTACATCTTGTATTCCTAGTCCTAAGTCCCGCCCTAAGTCCCGTTCCAAGACAATTCGAGACGAGCAAATGATACTGTATGAAATGATAGATGGTATCATGAATATTGATGTTTCCTGATGGAAACGTAGTGACAAGGAGGGAATGTGGAAAAGTAAATTTTGCCATGTTCTGCGTCCCTACGTGTTCCCCATCCTATGTTATATGTGCATGATTAATATGCATATGTATTCCCTTATAATCGATTAAAGACGCAATTATAGTTGTGTCCATCTCTAGTATGTCAGTTTCCAGTTCTCGTGAAAGCTACGAGTATTAGGCCTATGTAAACCTATGTTGCCACGTTTCACAGTGTGCACGTTAATTCAGTAAAAGTCCCCGTTTCTAGGCCTCAAAAGGGCCCGGACTCAGATTCAGCTCCTGTCTCCTGAAACCCTCTCCGAGGAGCGATACAGCCCCCACCTGCATCCCTGACCCTTCACTTACTTCCTGCCTCACAGTGCCCGGCTCGGCCTGGCTCTGCCTCCCAGTCTGCCAAGAGTATGTTATGATTCTAGTTATCAGTCCAGCCCTCCTTCTCTGCATTCCTAAGCTACTGAATCGCATCAATAGTTTCAGTCATAGTCTAGCCTTTATGTCTCCATGTAAGAGAAATACTGTATTAATGGTCATCGAATATTCCTCGACCCGCACTACATGTAGAATAATGCATGCACCAGTCTTAGAGTCTGTTAGCCTTTACCCTGATAACTTTTGGATTCTATCAACATGTTCTCTAAACATCAGATACTAGATAGTGTTTAGGTACATGTCGCTCTGACCCTCCAGACTTTCGTCTCCTCTTCTAGCGCAGAAGTCATAGCCCCCAGTTCTCCTGGTAACACGTCATTGCCAGTTTGCGCGCACCACTAGGTCAGAGGTCCCGGCTCCTTAGGTAGCCCCCTCCATGTTTCCGCCCCATTTATGACATATTCTGTTACGTTTACATCACATGTCTATGTACACGCCTCTTGTTACACCTACTTTCTGCCTTATCTTTCGCGACTGCTACAAACTCCGCCCACTGCTACGCCTACTGTACTGAATGCTATGTAATTGTTTTAGTATATATATGTCATGTACTGTTATTAAAGTTAGCGCGCTCATTCCAGATCCTGCCCGGCAGCTGTCGGGCCCCCCTGCTGGGCCCTGCCATCCTATTCCCGTGCAGGTTGTCCTGTTGCTGTCCTTTATGCCTGATTAAAACCTGCAAACTCCAGCTACCTCGAATCTTGACTCTTATTTATTGAGCTATCTGTTATTAGTATATCTTGTCAAAAATAGCACAGGTATTTAATTATTTATTACCACATTAATTTAGAATGTATGTTCTTCCAAAATTCAGGAAACCTAATATTGATTGTAAGTTCTTCAGCGTTTTAGGTGCTTGGAGTACAGCACACTTCTCTAAGAAGTTGTCTGCTAGGCTTTTGCCTTCACTTGATAATTCATATCCTAAAAACAGGACAGTTAGATGGGCAATTTGTGACTTTTTAAAGTTGAATTTGTAACCCTCAGCTGCGAACCCAAGTATTATGGTGTTCACTCTTTTCAAGTGAGTCTCCAGCTCATCATCTGTGAGATAGATGTCATCGACATAAGATAATGCCTCATCATCATATATTTGTAGTAACTCTGTTACTCTTGCTGAGAATAATCCTGGGCTATTCTTGAATCCCTGTGGGAGTCGACAGAAGTGTTTTTGCGACCCCATTATTGAGAAAGTGGTCAAATACCTGCTTTCAGCTGCAATGTTTTGACAAAAGAATCCATTAGAGATGTCTAATGTTGTTTTATATTTTTTGCGCACGATATTATTCATTAGTGCTGCACTGTGCGAGTTTTGTACTGCAAATGTTTTGCAACAGGAGTTTAGGTGTCTGTAGTCCAAAACTAGACGATATGAATCATCTGGCTTGGAGACAGGAAACAAAGGATTGTTCATTTGTGAGGTACATGTTTCAATCACCCCCTGGTATTCAAGTTGATCTAAGATCTCCCTGACTTGCTTTTTAGCTTCTTGCTTAGCTGGGTACTGCCTTTGTGCAGTGGGTTTATTTTTTAACTGGATTTTATAATGAGGAGAATCCACATCCCATCCTACATGATTTTTATATAATGCAGGAGCTTGAGCTACTGCCCATTTTCTTGCATATATGGATTTTTTATGAATTGATATATGATTTGAGAAGGCAGGCATAATCATTTCTTTGCCATGAGGGCACTCCCTGACAAACTCTGGTGACCAGTCTTTCTCAGCTAACAGGATGTCATAGCCTTTCGAAAGGTTATCCCAAAAGAGACCCCTTACTTTCCTAGTCTTGTCCCCCTCTATACGTAATGCAATTCGTATAATTTATGGGGTTTGCTAACTCTGGTGTCTGCAGTTTCCACTTGAATGTACTCATTCGTGTTCACTGTCTCAAGAAGATTCATCAAGATCTTGCGAGCTATTGTCACTTCTGCTGCGCTGTCTAGCATTGTCTGGGCCCACTCTCCGTTTTTCAGTTGTGTCCTCAATATCCTCGGCATGTTTTATTATTTTAATACTAGCTACCTTCTTTCTTGGAAATTGTAATTTTTTACTTTGCTGAGCAGGTTCCTTGTCTTTGGACTTGACGTGCTCTTCCTTGTGTTCTGACCGTCCTCTTCTTTCCGATTTCTGTGAGGAAGTCTGAAAAGATCGAGAGGGACGTGTATCAATATCTTGATATCTGTCAGGTTTTCTCAATTTATCCCTATCTCTAAGGTTGTATCTTTTCTTAGAGGGCTCCCTATGGGGAGACTTGCCACCTCGTTCTGGAGATCTATCTCTCCATTGAGGAGACCTGCCTCTGGACTGGAATCATTTTTCTTTGGGAGTGGATTGTTTATTTCCATCCCAACTCTTTTTTGGAGTGTTTAGATTATTTTTAATAAATGTTTTTTCAGGATTTTCAAGTAGTTGGGGTTTTACTGGTTTCCCACCCAAACTATCTCTACCTAGTTCTTCATAGGATTTTTCTATGATTCTGGCAAGTTCAAAAGGTTGTTCTGCTATATCTGTTTCTTTCAATTTCTGGCGGATCGCCACAGATGCTGCTTCTCCCTTTATGTTGGCTAATAATATAGCCGAGACCTGCTTGAAGTCTTTCAGTAATTTCATACCCAGAGTTAAAGCAGGTTCTGGACCGTATTCATTTTGAATCTGTCTTAGTACGTCTGGTATAACCGCCATTGACGGAACACCATGTGTTTTTGTGTATATCGAAGCAAAGACTGTGCCCCAAGTGTCACAGTCCTCCACATGTGGGCGATCCCCATTGGAAGACAGATAGTCAGAATTCTGTGTTTCTCAAAAGGTGTAGTAACAGGAAATACTGCCTCTATTTGAGTGATTTTTTGTGCTAACCAGAATGGAATTTGTTCCCGTTTTGCGGGCATTTTGCCAATGGCTGATTGTATATTCTGTGGTGTGATTTTATTTGTGTTCCCCTGGTGAGGGGTGGTCTGTGGAATTATTATTGCTGGTTGGACTGTTGAAGTCCGCATGACATATTGGACCAATTGTCTATGTCAAAGTCAAAGTCAAAAGCCAGCTTTAATCGATTAGTTAAAATCATAAAAGCAACAATACAGTACAATTTATAAAAACAGTTGTTAAAAAATTATTTTACATATCGTATAATTCATATGGTTAAAACTGTTTAAAAATCAGTCAAAGTGCTATGTAAATCCAGTCAATAGTTTAGATGTTAAAACAAAAACAGTACATTCGCAATATAACCATAAGAAGAGTAGTTAATTTAAGAAATATTAGCTAAATCTGCAATGTAATGAGGGCGCCCTTCCATGTCCTTCGGGGATAGCTTCCTGGTTTTTGTGCGCATAGCTGCGACCAGAAAGCTAGCAACCCCGAAGATTATCTTGGTACTCCCTAGTAACTGCAAATGAAGAAACGCTGGGCGCACCTGAGTAAAGCCTTTTTCCCTTAAAATAGGGACCAGGTATAGTTTTCTACTCTTCTTGAAATGCTCACAAAACATTACAAAGTGTAAAAGGGACTGCTCTGAAAAATTATCGCAGCTACAGGGTATTGACTCATCTGGCACCCCCCATACAGGGAAGACTCCCAGAGAATACTGGATGATGTTGAACCTAAATCTAACAAGAAGGTGTCGATGGTATGGACGGCTTACAATTGTTAGATAAGGTTCAATCGACGGTGTGGTCAGGAGGAGAAAATTTGCTCTTGCTCTGGGTTTAATCAACTCCTCACTTTCCCGCTTTAACGCTGCCCTCCTCAGGAAATTTTCCTTAATCCAGTTCACGTCCCCCTTGCAGATTGTATTAGGGTGGCTAAAAAGGTTGGGCCTACCAAGACTTTCCAGGGCGCCCTTCACATAAGCTAACCACGGGATCTTTAAAGCATTTTCCAACACCATACAATCCCTAAGAATAATGTGGTTAAGCCTAATTTCATTATTCAGCCAGATTTTAGCCCAACATACCAATGGTTCCAAGAGAAGCTGATCAGTAATAAAGCCCAGGCCTAACTCTGTGTGTAGGGAAAAAACTGGGGAGGATTGTGGAACACTTAGTAGTGATCTTAGAAACTGATTTTCCACAATCTGCAAATCACCGGTTGAATGGTAACCCCACAGCGCTGCGCCATAGGTGGCTATGGAAAGGCATTTTGTTTTGTACACTTTCAGTAGTGCCTCCATTGGACGTGAGCCTAGTCGCTTTGCAAAGCTTAGCAAGGCTGAGGTTGAGCGGGTTACGGCAAGTGACTTAGCGCACACCTGCGGTTTCCATGAGCCCTTCTCCTCAAAGATCACACCCAGGTAAGTGAAGACCTGTACCCTTGAGACCCCCTCACCACAACAACTAAAACTTTTTAGTTTTTTTGGCCTTTTCCGCCTCCCGGCCACCATAACATGAGATTTTTTATTATTGATCAGGAGGTCGAGTTTCGCCATAAAATCACCAAATGCATCCAGAAGCTTTTGTAGCCCCACTCCCGTACGAGCGAGGAGGACCGCATCGTCTGCGTATAGCAGAACAGGCACTGCGGCCCCCCCCACGTACGGGATGTCAAGTGTGGACCCCTCCAGAGCTTTATCCAAAGAGTTGATGTATAAGGTGAATAAGAGTGGGGCTAAAATGCAGCCTTGCCTCACTCCTCTTCTGGATTTATAGGGTCTGGTGGTATTGCCATCCTGGGTTATTCTAATGGAAGCTGATAAGTCTTCATGAAGGGCCGCCAAAAAATCTACAAGAGGAGGATCAAACCCTATCCCAGCTAGAATGGCCCATAACTTGGTCCTATTGACCAAGTCAAAGGCCGAAGAAAGGTCCATAAATGCAAGGTATATATGACCCTCTTTTGCCACAGTATATTTGCTAACCAGTATATGTAAATTCAGGCACTGATCAATTGTGCCCCGTTTCTCACGGAAACCATACTGGAGTTCCGAGAGCACCCCCTTCTCTTTAGTGATGTTGCTCAGTCTAGTCAAGATAACTCTGCCGAGAATCTTGACAGCGGAGTCAATTAATGATATCGGCCTGTAACAGGACGGATCGTTTCTTGGCCCCTTCTTATATATTGGGACGATAGTTGAGGTGGCCCAGGCTTCAGGAAACCCCGCTGTAACCGTTGCATTAAAAACGTTAGTAAGTATTTTGGCCCAAAGGAGTGGACTCGAGCTGTATAAGTCTGCCGGAACACCGTCGGGTCCTGGAGCCTTGTGTTTGGTCATCTCAACTATTGCCTTGTTGACCTCCACTTCATTGAAAACAACCGGGGGGGCTTCTGTCGTGGGCTGATGGAACCTACTGGGTGCTGGGAGCATATCACTCTTGTAGATCTTACTAAAATGGTCAACCCATTGATCTTCAGAGATTACACAATCCATGACAGTATTGGTGGATGTAGAAAAATAAGGATGGTTAATGACCATCCAAAATTTGGAGCTATCCTTCAAGATATTGGTCGATATTAGACTATCCCAAGCCTCACTTTTAATAGACTTTTTCCGCTTTTCAGTCGCCTGTCTATATTTTTTCCTAAGCCCAGCCACAAGGTCTTTATTTCTTGGCTGTTGTTTTAGGGCTTGGAGTAAATCCTTATGTGTCCTTGAGCATTCTTTATCAAACCATCTTGGGGTGGAGAGATCAACCTGCTTCTTAGTGCAAGTTAATTCCTTATTAATGTTAAAACAAATAGTGGAGAAAGAACTAATGATGACACTACCCTCAGATGTACTATCCATGCAAATTGACATGTTGTCTTGGGAGTTCTGTACAAGGTTATTCATAAAAGAATCCGGCACCACCTTTGCCCATTTTAGTCTGCGGCCCTGGTCCTTAGGGATAAGGGTATCACTGCGACCCCCCAGACGCTCAACCTGGGTGACGCTGTTGAGGCCCATGTTCAGGAGCAGGACCCCTGGGTTGTGATCACTAAAGGGGGAGGGAATCACTTCGTAAGATACCACTATGTCGATTAACCCTGGTGTGATAAAGATATAGTCGATGACCGTGCTAGCATCTCTGCCAACAAAGGTTGGTGTTCTTACGTCCTCCCATGCCCCGTGTGCCTCGTACAAGTTTTGGTTTGCTAATAAGTTCTCCAAATCCGCCCCCTGTGGAGTGTGCTCAAAATGAGTACTGAGAGCTCCTGGTGGGCCCAATAGCTCCTTATTCTGACATCCCCAATTACACGGATGAACATTAAAATCTCCCATTAACAGGGTTTCGAATAAAGCAAATTGCTGTGACTTATATGATATTAAAAAAGAAGTTAGAGAACTCAAATGTGAACAGCATCTATCTCTAACAGGTGCGTTATAGAAGTTGATTATCAAAATTAAGGGGGAATTTGGTCTTGCCCACTCTATACCTAGTATATTATCAGATGAAAACGCTATTTTCCGTGCAGAGCCCCGCAATTTTAAGGAAATAAATATATACAGGCCCCCCTTGTGTCTGCCACCCTCCCCAGGGGTGGCTTTAGTAGAAAAACTCCGATACCCATCCATGAAGAAATCCCCACTGGAATCCCAAGTTTCCTGGAAACCCAGGATATCATATTGTGTGATTAGATTTAACCACCTTTCATCAGAGACTTTCTTCTTTAGCCCAGCAATGTTCCAGCTCATTGCAGTGACATGACGACCACTAGCTACTGAAGTGACAACCCGAGATGGTGAGACAATGGGTGGTTGTCAATCATTTGTATCTAGCGTAGAAGTGTTTAAAAGAGGATGGAACCTATTGCTAAGTGTGATCCCTGGCCCATGACTGGGGGTATGCTCTACTTCGGATGCTATTACTGGAGCACTATTTGGCCTTACCCGCAATAATGCCTGCTGGGTTTGGTAGGATACATGAGTCTTCACTCCCTGTCTCTTCACACTGCCTAAGGGGACTGGGACACAAGGGAGGTTTGTTTTGGGTTGAAGGTAGGAGGGGGGAGGATAAAAGTACCCTAATGGGAGTGGTCTGATACCTCCACTCCCTAGGTCAGAACCATCCCAAAGTAGGGAATCTGCAATGTTGGGTATATCAAAGTTAACAATCACGCAATCTCCAGCAATGCATTTAGGCCTCCGCCCTACCCAATCTACCATTCGTGCCGCTATAATATGTTTACCCACATCCAGACTGCCACTGTTGAACTGGCCACACCATCTCCTAGTTCTATTTAGCAAATCTAAATCGGATTCCCTCTGTTGTGGTTTAATGCGCGGAATCCCTGTTAGGATGACAACTAGGCTTGCTGCCTCCGGGGGGAGATCCACTGGGCGGGTCAGTCTATTACTGGGCTTACTGGAGGGGTGCACCTGTGGTCTAGGGGTAGGTAACGTATCTACCCTCCCCATCTCCTCGGCCCCTACTAAATGGGTCCCCCGTGCTAAATCAATATTTTTGTCAAGTAACAAGGATGCAGATAAATGTTGCAAGCTGTGCACTTCCATTTGTGAACTAGATAAAGCCGCAGTTGATGTTATAACCCTCGCCTCGTGTTCACATGCCACTCTGCTTCTAATGTGGGGCTGACAACGTGGGCAATGTATATTAGGGTCCGTGAGATATTTGTCATTCCTTTCACATTTTTTCATAATATTATCTACACATGATTTGAGAGTGTCCACAATGTCTTTAGCCAAATTCACAAGTAAAGGTTCCAAACAAGATTCGATTAAGCCCTCCACTACCTCAACCAAATTGTCCTGGAGGCCCTGTAATATCTGTTTATCCGCTTTAGCGCCATGTACTTCATGTGACTCCTTCCCTCGTAAGTTTTTAGCCTTATGAGGCGTGTTTACAGTAGAAACCACATGTACAGTATCGCTATCCAGGGCATGTGGAGGGGTAATGGCCCTGGGAGCAGGGGAGGCAGTAGAAGTCGCGACTTCTATAATGGGTTCCAGGGGGATGTGTGTAACATGCTCAGGAACCAATGTGTCTATTAAATTCCTCCTCTCTGTATCCGAGTGGACAAGGCCCAGTTCTTTTTCCGCACTAGCAATTTCATCGTTTAATGCCCCTACTGCAGATGTCAGGTATGAAATAATGGTCTCTGATTTCTTAGGGACTTTAGCCTTCTTACCTTCACCACCAATCGTTAATAGCTTGCGTTTTCCCATTGCGAGGGGCAGAGTCTCTGGCCCTGCCCTGCCTCCTCCTGCCAACGACTGCCAAAGACTGTCCCGCCCTTGTCCCGGGCTTCTCCCGGACGCTCCCGCGCGCGACTCGCGGGGCGAATGGGGGTGTCAGCCTTTTACAGGCGCCTCCGGGCGCTCTTAGCACGTCACGGGCGCGCTGCCGCCCCAGGGGCTGCTGGGGAGTGTGGTCCGCTCGACCGGGCTGCCTCCCGGCGTCCTGCTGCTGCCGCCGTTCCCCTCACGGCTCTGGCCCGCTGGCGTGGCAAAGGTAGGTTTTTGGTGTTCCCCCCTGGGCTCCCGGGGGGTCAGCCTTTTACAGGCGCTTCCGGGCGCTCTTAGCACGTCACGGGCGCGCTGTAGCCCCAGGGGCTGCTGGGGAGTGTGGTCCGCTCGACCGGGCTGCCTCCCGGCGTCCTGCTGCTGCCGCCGTTCCCCTCACGGCTCTGGCCCGCTGGCGTGGCAAAGGTAGGTTTTTGGTGTTCCCCCCTGGGCTCCCGGGGGGTCAGCCTTTTACAGGCGCCTCCGGGCGCTCTTAGCACGTCACGGGCACGCTGCCGCCCCAGGGGCTGCTGGGGAGTGTGGTCCGCTCGACCGGGCTGCCTCCCGGCGTCCTGCTGCTGCTGCCGTTCCCCTCACGGCTCTGGCCCGCTGGCGTGGCAAAGGTAGGTTTTTGGTGTTCCCCCCTGGGCTCCCGGGGGGTCAGCCTTTTACAGGCGCCTCCGGGCGCTCTTAGCACGTCACGGGCGCGCTGCCGCCCCAGGGGCTGCTGGGGAGTGTGGTCCGCTCGACCGGGCTGCCTCCCGGCGTCCTGCTGCTGCCGCCGTTCCCCTCACGGCTCTGGCCCGCTGGCGTGGCAAAGGTAGGTTTTTGGTGTTCCCCCCAATTGTCTATGTATTTTAATGAGTTGTTTCAGCTGAGCTAATAGTTCCCAGTCTGACATTTTTTCAATGTCGGGATGTGGTGAGTAGCTGGCTAGAACCGGCCACGGTGCTCCTGGTCTATCTAGTGGACCGAGCCTGGTGATGTTATTTTGATCTTTTAGGGTGCCTTTAAACCAGAGCAGGTGATCTTGGTAATTTAGTGGGATTTCAACATCCTCGAAAGGAGTGTATTCATCCGGAGGTTCCTCTTTTTTGTAATAGTGGAATTCGTGTTTTACAGCGTTTGCTGCTGGAAAGTGTATCCATGAATAGAATACCTCTGTCTGCCGATATTCATGGGCCTCTACCACGAATAGGACTGTACCACCTCTTGGTGTTAGTCCATTTTCTATAAGTTTAAGTGTTATAGTTTTTCTTACATTTACCGGAATGATTATAGCATTCGGGTCATTTTCTTGGAGACTTGTGTCATCCGCTAGGAGTTGAGCTGCTATTCTAGCTGCCTCCCTTTCGTCTTCACTTTCTACCATTTTTACTGACAGAAAGTTATTTTTTGTTGCAGATCAAGTTTCAAGGAAACAAAGATTAGGTGCACAATATTTTGGAACACTGTATCCTTCAATGTTGACTAAACGAAAAACTAATACATAGGAATCTCTTCCCACCAATTTCCGGCGGATATTAACCTTTTACCCACTCCAGACGTCTTTTGGAGCATTTACGGGAAAAAGGGGTCTGTGTGAAAAAGCACGACTGAGTTACTCTAATGTATTGCGTTAGATTATCGCCTTACCAAACGTTGGGCGCCATGTAGTGTAGTTCCTATATTCCCAATAGGCTCTGCGCATTGGAATAATATAAACAGCAGTGTAGACGTAGGACTGAGGTCGACTAGGTCTCTACTGACTATATTAGACTTAATTAGTTTTGCCGGCTAGCTCAGAGGTCACTAGAAACTTTCTCGAGTAAATAAGGAGGAGTTTAACTTCCCAGGATAGACAAGAAGGGATTAGCTTCTGACAACCATATAACATGACAACTTTGCTCCCTCAGAATAAAGAGTGTATCTCTAGAGTCGTGTGAAAACAATAGACAATTATTTCACTCAGTCAATCGTGCATACTTACTTTCACCAGAGTGCAGAGAAATAGAGAGACGGGCGTTTTCAATAAAAGGTGTTATTTATTGAGCAGTCTTCTTTCTCATGCAAGAGGAATGATTTGCCACAATTGCAATACTTATCATAAAGTAAAGTGCGTACAGTAAAAGGAGTATTATGAAATAATACTGTAAAATCATTGATATGGTTTCTTAGCCATATGATACTTTAAAATGGATAAAATATATACATACATAAAAACATTGACTAACGTCCTCAACTGGTGTTTCTAATCTATGCCTACCCCGGTGTACCTGACCTAAGCCTAATACGTGGGAAGGAGTAAGTAAGTAGCAGTTTAAGTTAAGTTGAGTTTTTGCCAAGGATCTAAATCAAGAATTATCTTAAGGGTTTAGTCAGCTCCGTACCTTGGTAATAGAATGAAGGAGGTCTTGTATCTCTCTCTCAGGACTCGATATCCCAGCAACCCGCAAGGGCGGCTGGAAACACCGGAGCTGGATTTTCTCTGCTGGAGAAAAAGACAGCGTCTTTCTCAGTGCGTCAAAAGGGAGGGGCGGCGTCCGTGGGCTCTCGCATCAGCTGGGCTCTCGGGCAAGTAGATAGCCGCTCTGCTCCAAACCCTGTGTGTTTGCTTAAGGCAACGTTGGTATATTTATACCTGAAAGGTGCCGGGTTTGACGTAAGGTTGGACATAAGACAACACCAAGAAGTAACAGTTCTTTCTGACTCTAGGAGTTCTTGTGCAAATCAAAACAAGAGCAGGGGGATTTCCCGGGCTGCTGGAGGCTTGGTTTGTTTAAAGAACGAGTTGTACTTTCTAGGAGTCTAGGGGAGTAGCCTTGCTGTATTTGGACTGCATGGGCTATTACTAAATATGGATATGATTCTTATGCCTTTAGAAGGATACTATTTATTATAACCACATAAGGGCATAAATCGAGAATATCGAATTAGGGTCCTAGATAGAAACACAACACCATTTAAAGTTGAAAGAGTGTTGGTAAATTTGTAAATCTTTGCGGGACGCCCCTGTCAATGTCTGCTACATCAGACAGGGCGGTTCTGATTTGACTCTCTCTTGTCGACTCTGCAAGAAAGAGATGAAAGGCCCATTCTGAATTCAAGATTTTCTCTGAGGCATTTGTGGCTGACAGTGTCAAACGCCGCTGATAAATCTAGAAGTATTAGGATTTACTTTGGTCTAGTGATGTTTGTATATCATCTAGAATGTTTAGAATGGCAACCTCAGTATTGTGTCCAGGCCTGAAACCTGATTGGTGTTTGTCCAATTGGTCAGCTAAGGACTGGTGTATCTCTTTCAGTAGGTGGGACGGAATGGAGTCGTTGAAATGTTTAGTAGATTTCAATGACTGAATGGTTTTCAGATAGAGATCAAAGGCTGTTCCAGAAGGCTCTGATTTTTTTTAGGACGGTTGGGTCATATTGGTTAGTATTCTTGCTGTGTGCTGTGAGATTGGTGTTGATTGATTCCCTAGGCTGGGTACTAACTTGGCTGTGGATAGAGTTGCTTATGGTTGTGATTTTTTCTTTAAAGAAAGTGGAGAAGGCGGTGCAGATGTCCGATGAGCTGTTTGCTAGCATACAGAGATGCAAGCCAAACTGTGCGACTTCAGTTTGCCAGACTTGGTTGGATGATATCAGTGTGCCCATAAACGACACACAATGGACTTACTGCTGCTTCCAGTCCTAGGCCCTGTGCCCGAACTACAGGCTGCATCTAATCTTTTTAAAATTCTTACATAGAATTGACCACTTGCCTTCACGCCTGTTGTGAATGGGGCTCCTGGATGACACGCAATGCATGCTGCCCAGTGCACCACATTCCTGCACTTGGTGTGGGACTGCCCGGAGAATTAGGATTTCTGGGAGGAGGTATTTCAGGTTGTCACTCCCTCCCTCCCACCAGGGCTGGAACAGAGTGTTACCTTCCCTCCTATCCCTCCTATCCCTCCTATCCCTCCCATCCCTCTATCCCTCACTCCCTCCATTCCATCCCTCCCTCCCACCAGGGCTGGAACAGAGTGTTATCTTCCCTCCTCCGGAGCGCTCCCCCTTGGTCTCGCTGCAGGGATATGTCAAAGAGGTTCCCCCAGAAGCCAGCAGGCTGACAGCCATACTTCTGCTATTGGCTAAGTGTAATTTGGTGATGCATTGGGGCAGAATGCGGTGAACCAGTTGGGACAAGTGGCTGCAGGATGCTTCAACATGCCAGGAGCTATTAAGTGAAAGCAGGGAATTGATGCCTGTTTGGTCACACCCGCAGGATATTTGAGCCCTCCTTGTGCACTATCTGAGACTTACTGCTGACATGATTGAAGACGCGACCCCCCCTAGTGAAGCCCTCAACGACTTAGGTGCCTGTCTGTTCCCCTTTAGGTGACATCTTACCTGACGGCTCTGCCACTGTGGACTGATATCCTGTTCTCCTATCATGCCAGGTTTCTTACTATCAGGCACTATTGACTAGGAGGTGTTAGGATCTCTCTAAGTGACTAGTTTGTTTTCCATGTTACCCTCCATCTCACCCTGTAAACTATCATTAATCTTACCTTTCCTGCTACCCATCCTCTTCTCCCTCTCTCCTCCACCTTCCTATTGCATTCATGTGTTGTGGAATGTTTACATACCATGCTTATATTCTAACTACAACTGGAATGTATGCTGTGCTTTGGAACTGTTGTAGTTGTGTTTTGCCAAAAGCCAATAAACAAATTAATGAAATTTGGAACTTGTGGTAAAATCTTAGGTGGGAAGATATCTTGCAGAGTTTTCATAGTAATGGAGCTTGATCTTGCTAACCTAGCCACATGGGCATTCATTGGTAGCTTGGAGTCCATGGCAATTCCAAGGTTTCTTACTTTAGAAGTTGGTCCCAGATCATCAGGCCAGGAGCAAAGTTGCTCACAATATTTCCAATTGTTAGTATTTCAGTTTTAGATGCATTCAAGCTGAGGTGGCTCAATGTCATCCACCCATCCACAGCTTCAAGACAGCATAAGATTTTTGAGTTTCCAATGTCTTTATGGCTTTCCAGTTTCAGAAATATGTGTGTGTCATTGCGTATTTATAGCATGTGAGCTGAAATTCATTGATCATTGCTGGCAATGACTTCATGAAGAGGTTGAAAAGCATGGTTGAGATGATTGAGCCATCAAGGACTCCTGCTTTTGTGAAGTACGATTTGGATGAGAAAGAGGAAGTATGGATGACATTTGTTTTATTTTTAAGGCAGGATGTCATCCAGGTAAGTGCAATACCCTCTTGGTTGACTTCATGGAGTCTTTGGATTAGTGTGTCATGATGACCTGAGTCGAAGGCAGCTGAAAGGTCCAAGAGAAGAAGTGCAGCGATCCTGTTCTGGTCATATGCATTCTTAATGTCATCCCAGATAGGGATAAGGGTAGATTCTGTGCCTCTTCCTGGACGAAATTCTGTTTGGAAGTCAGAAAGTATGGAGTTATCTTCAATGAATTGTGACATCTGGGTAAATGCTGCTCTTTCTATCAGTTTGCCCAGGAATAGTCCATTTGTAATCTGGCAGTAATTTGGATCATGTGGGTCCAGGTTTGTTTCCTTTAATAATGAGCATATGTATGACTTTTTTAAGTGTTCTGGAAAGACTCTTGTTTATCCTCAATGTGTACCACCTTCAGTTCTTTAATATCCGAAAAACAGTTCAACAGAGTAGACCTTCTCAAAACCATTTCCTGATCACCAAAAAGTACTATGAAGTCCACAGTAGATGGAACATTCAACATATGCAGAGTAGACTGTGGAGCTGTATTTTTTTGCTTTTTTTTAACAAAAAGTACTATTTATATGCAGAGAACATGCCTTAGCATGCATGTTTAGGATACCATTGGCGCTAACGTCTGAAAATCCAGCATTTACCAGTTTTAAATTTGCCACAGCTGGGTCAGCCTGTGGAGCACAGATAGCCAGCTGACTGACAAATACTTTATCAGCTGTCTTCTCTAATATGTTTCTGTCTTTTTCTTCTTCTTTTACTGGCAGCCAGATAGGAGCAATGCGTAGTTTTCTAGATAGTTTTTTGTGCGTCCTTTGTTGTTTTTAATTTTTTTGTTCCTTTCCGCTTTCTCCGTTGGTACTTTCACCAGCTTGACTTTCGATGGTCTAATGGCGTTTTTACACTGAAACATTGAAGGACATTAACTGCATTTATGTGAGGTGATTTGTTTCTGAACGGATTGGACTTTGTTTTCTTACAAGCCCGTATGGGTACCATCCTGCTGAATCAAATTTATTTATAAAGTTTATTTACTTATAAAGTTTTATATAGTGCAAACTTGACCCAAGAGGGTATCAGAGCGCTTTACATACAGGATCGTTGCATTAAAAATTACATCAGATACAAGAGCAAAGTAAGGTACATTACACATAAACAATGTTTTAAGAATTCGTAGGAGGGAGGGGAGGAAGGAGTAATACCAGGGAGATGAGGAGGAACTGTGCCCAATGTCCGGCTGGGTAGGTGACGGTCAAGGCGGAAACCAGGGCCAATCTCCTCATTAGCTGTCTAACAGCTCCACAGGTCATCAGCCATATTGCTCAGGTCTCAACGTTCAGGAAACCAGTTTTTAGTTTATTTGATTTGAGAAGGTTATATAGCGCTGTCTAGACCCGCAGGCATCAGAGTGCTTAACTAGGGGATCGTTGCATTACAAGGTACATCAAGAAGGATTATGTGGTGCTGGCTAGACCCAGAAGTATCAGAGCGCTACAACACAGGAGCATTGCATTACAAATTACATCAGGTACAATAACGTAATAAGGTACAGTAAACAAACAACAAGGTTGAGATCATTTGTAGGAAAGGAGAGGAGGAAGGAGCCATAGCAGGGAGACGAGGAAGAACTGTGCCCAATGTCTGGCTGCGATACCAAAGGGGATGATGGACGGAGCGTTTGAGCAAATCAAACACTCACCACCAGTCAACCGGGTTTAATCCATCACCATTCTTTAGCTCACTCCACCACCCCAGTTCAGACATGGCCATATGCAAATCAGTCTGACCCTGTGCCTCATGGGAACAGTCCAGCCTGAACTGCCAAGCCATGTCTTCCCTGGATCGGAAACAAGCATCCTGGGACTGATTTTGGATTCATAATCCTCATCAGCCAAGCTATCTTGAATCCAGTGGTAGAGTGAGCAATGTCTGACTGGGTAGGTGACGGTCGAGGGGGAAAACCAGGGCCAATCTCCTCATTAGTTGTCTAGCAACTCCACCGGGCATCAGCCATGTTGCTCAGGTCTCAACGTTTGGGGAAAACAGTTTTGAATAGATACATAGGCTACGAGAATAGAGGTAAAAGAAGGAGGTGGGGGGAAGGAGTAAAAAACAAGCCAGAGGAGAAGCTGGGGCTACCATATAGGCTGATTGGGAATGTGACCAAGGACTGTTCAGAGTCCGACGGTAGGGAAAACTGTGGCAGCCATCTTGGGGTCAGGGGGGGAGCCATGGACCGAAAGAATTTCAGACCTCCTCTTGAGGACAGGCACAGTCCTGGAAGGGTTGAGTAAGGAAACGTTCAGCAAGGGGGAAAAAGTCATTGTCAGTCATGTTGGTGTCAGGCATTCTTGGACCCTTTTCCATACCGAGAGTGTGCCGAGTACGACAGGGCTTTCCAGGCTTAGTTCTAAAAAAAAAAAAAAAGCCACAAGATCACTACCGGCGTCCTTAGGCACTCAGGGAGCAGCACAGACCCTGTAGGTGCGCTGGAACACATCTCCAATTACGGTGGGCAGCGCGGTGGAAGCAGCCATTTTGCCTCACGCAGGGGGAAAGGAGGACCGTTGACCTCGATCTTCGGCAACATCAGAGATGCAATGTATTGAGTCTCCGTTTGTATTTCCTGCAGCTCACACCTCAGCGCTGTAACGATCGTTGATATTGTGGCTCAGCACGGTGTCTCAATCAAAGCTTTCTAGACTTCGTTTGGAAGCTTTTGCCTATGCTATCCCTCTCAGGCATTTTACTTTATTGACCCCCTGGAGCAATGTCCCAATTCTGCAAAACACTACCCGAAATAGTGCCTAAACTCGCAAACCCTTCCTCGAATTTTACTCTTCTAGGCGACTTCAATGTTCACTTGGATGATCTAACCTCGACAGCCGCAACAGACCCATCCCTTGATCTTGCAGCCTATCAGCTCACACAGAAGGTGCTACATGCTACTCATTTGAAAGGACACCACCTAGATCCTATATTCTCTCATCTGGAGGAGTTAGTCAGGAACCGATTCCTATCCCATGGTCAGATCATTTTCTGATTCCTTTTCTTTGGTCCCCCACCTATGTCACCCCGCCCCCCCAAACCCAGACAACACGATCAATGTCCAGCTGCTGGCTGAAACTTCTTTTAGAAAAGTGGGTGTCGGTACTGGAAAATTCCAGGCCATCTCCTGAATCCGACCCAATTTTAGATAACAAAAGATTCAACAACTGGATTGAGGGACATTAGACAAGGTCCTTCTAAAGAAAATCACCCAGATACATAAAAGGTCCAACAGAATGGATTGGTGCACCCCTAAACTCCGAGAGCTAAAGCAGATCTGCAAAAAACTGAAAGAGTCTGGAGACAGGACTTCTCCATTAGCAAGAAAACGGAATACAGGGACGCCAACAAAACATATCAGATGAAAATTAAAAAGGCTCAGACATCTTACTTTGAGGAAAAAATCTCCCTGGCAGCCAATTCCCCCTGCGAAACATTTCTTATGGCAAAAAGACTATTGAAAGCTCCCTCTCCCCCTAATACACCCGAAGCAATGGTCCAACGCTGCAATGAACTTGCAGATTACTTTTATAACAAAATATAAATGATCTACGGATCCTTGGCCTCAACCGATGGTTACACCACCCTGCAGCCAGAGAATCTTAGCCCTAGGAGCAAGGAAAAGTCTTTAGAAACTTTTCCTTTAATGAACTGTGAAATGCTCCAGGCTACTTCTGCACTCGTCAAGAGTGGGTCACCCAGATACTCAGCTCCGCCCAACATCCTGAAACAGGTGTTTGAATCAGTCAACCCAATCATACTGGATGTAATCAACTCCTCGATTTCTGCTGGTATGCTCCCTCCCTCATGGAAAAAAGCAGTGGTGAAATCCCTTTTGAAAAAAATGGGCTTGGAACAAGACTGCCTTGGCAACTATCGACCCATTTTGCTTCTCCCAGGGATCAGCAAAATTGCAGAGAAGCATGTTAATTCTGTGCTTTCTACATCCCTGGAATCCCACAACCTTCTTCAGTCCTCTCAAACGGGCTTTTGTTGACGCCAAGGAACAGAAATGGCGCTTCTGGCTGTCGTTGAAGATTCCAGAAAGATCCTCAATGCAAGATGCTCCTCAGCTGTGATACTTCTGGACTTCAGCGGGCCTTTGACCCAGTCAACCACCATATTCTGGTTCAACGACTCAGAAGTTTGGGGGTGTCTGGAGTCGCCCTTACGTGGCTGCAATCTTTCCTGGAAGAAAGATCTTTCCAGGTATTCGAGGATGAGGCTATTTCACAATCTCTCCCCTTCATTGTGGGGTTCCCCATGGGTTGTCCCTGAGCCCCACTTTTTTTAATGTGTATATGGCTCCTCTTGGGGACATCGTTCTTCCCTTGGGGGTGCATATTGTGACCTATGCTGATGATACTCACCTGGTTGTTGCGCTGAACCACTCTGACAGGATCTCTAGCCGGCTTTGTCTCTGCCTTGAAGAAGTTGCCAAATGGATGAAATGTTCACATCTAAAATGGAATGGCGATTAGACTGAGCTTATGCTCCTTGGTAATCCCCTTCTTTTTAAGGTGGACACTATGTGGGAGTCTGCATAGGCCCGCACCTGTCCCAAAGCCAGAGATAAAGAGCCTGGGCGTTTGGCTTGATACAGGTCTCAGCTTTAAAGCCCAAGCCAGGAAGGTCGTGGCTTCCTGCTTTGGCATCTTAAGGATGCTCTGTAAAGTGCTCCCACTGCTCCCCTTCCAGGCAATAAAACTCATTGTCCAGGTGCTTATTTGTTCCTGCCTGGACTTCGGGAATGCCCGTTACCTTGGTGCCCCGAGCTAGGTCCTTGCTAAACTGCAAACAGTGCAGAACAGCGCCGCGAGGATTCTGGTAGGGAATCTGAGTTGGCAGTCTGCAAAACCTGCCTTGACAGCTCTCCACTGCCTCCCGATCTGGGAGAGAGTCCAATTCAAGGCCTTGTGTATCACCCACAAGATGATAGGAGGGAAAGGACCTGCAATTATTTCCTCTATGGTCCAGTCCTACCGAGCAAACACGTAAAGAAAAACAATGGTTCTGTTGGGTGTAAAAGCTATTTCTTGTACAAATGATCAATCCACTCAGTGATTCCCTACAATCTTCAAATGTTCAGATCTGAGTTTAGTTTAAGGAACAAACAAAAACACAAAAGCGACACACGTTGATGGGTATTATGTTATACATATAAATTGCTTCATTCAAATATACCCAAACAATTATAAGAGCTGTCAAACACAGGGTGCAATATAAAGTGATACATGTTCAAGTGACATATTGTGCTCAGTGATAAACCTAGTGCATATTATGTACAAAGTGACTAAAATATATACACGGGAAAAAGGAAAGAAGGCCAGAATAAAGCGGAAAACTTATAACTTTTTTGCTTTAAACAAGTTATTCTTTTGCATGCAAAGTCTTCATCTGGACCAAGAAATATCGTCGACGTTTCAACCCAAGGTATGCACTACTAAGTAGTCAAGGGCACATGAGGCTCAAATATATGCAATCTTGGCCCGCCTCGAGGTGCCAAAAGAAACACATCTAGAACCATCCTTTGATTTACATCACCACATATAAGTGCCCGAGCGCGCTTTTAAAGACGAGCGAGCATTTCCAAATACTGCACCCGCCATCATACCAACTTTGAATTGCCTCCATGGGGCCAAGATTGTATGTATTCAATTCTCATGTGCCCTTGATGCTTAACTGAGTATCTGTAGGCTGACATCCCCCGCATCTTTGTCCTGATGAAGACCCGCATTGACTACTTAATAGTGCATACCTTGGGTTGAAACGTCAACGACATTTCTTGGGCCAGATCAAGACTTTGCGTGCAAAAGATTAATTTGTTTAAAGCAGCAAAGTTATTGGTTTACTTTAAATTGCATTATAACCAAAAATGGATCTGTTCTATAGGTGAATAAAGTGTTCAGAGATCCCTAGAATAAACAGCATAAGTATAGCCGCTGTTCAGTCACACAAAGTAGGGTGACCTTAGACGTATGGAGGGATCTCCGAACACTTTATTCACCTATAGAACAGGTCCATTTTTGGTTATAATTCTGTGAGTGGGGGACAACCTGTTCTTTACCTCCTTCAGCTCCTTTGTGTATATGTTTACTTTATATTGCATCCTGTGTTTGAAAGCTCTTATAATTGTTTGGGTATATTTGAATGAGGCAATGTATATAATTAACATAATACCCATCAACGTGTGTCGCTTTTGTGTTTTTGTGTGTTATTTAAACTAAACTCAGATACAAACATTTGAAGATTGTAGAGAATAACCGATTGAATTGATCATTTGTACAAGAAATAGCTTTTACACCCGACAGAACCATTGTTTTTCTTTACATATCCATGCCCAGGTTCTGAGGGATACTGAGTTCTCCCATTGTTTATTGAATCTACTGAGCAAACAGGCGGCTGCGTTCAGATGAGCAATTTTTGGCCCCTGTCCCCAGAATTAAGAGGGCCAGAACCGGTGCCGGCTTTTTTCATACAATACTGCCAAACTTTGGAATTCCCTCCACCTTCAGCTACGTAAGGAGCCTAATCATATGGCCTTCCGTAAGCTGTTGAAAACATTGCTCTTTCCCAAGTGATGCTTGACTCTTTAGTTTCAGTGCTTAGCGCTGGGATGCCTCCGGGTAGCTATACGCTCTATTAGTGCTATTTTATTCATTCAAACTTCTCATCTCTTATACTTTTCATCTTACTGGCCAATTAGGCAGCAATACTGGCAATCCACTCAGTCTAATCTTACCGCACTGTCAGTGTATTCAACAGATTGGGAAAATATTGTAGCCAGATGCCTCACTGGTACCACCTGAAGCAAACACCACAACCATATTGCCACCACAGTCATGAGACCATCTGCCCTCACCAAATCCCTGATGTCACCCTCCTGCAACACAACTCATTGATTGACCGGAAGGGACCACGTGAGGCAGGTTAATCATGGCACGCAAAGGCAAGTAGGGCTATGGAACAGCTGCCCAGGCCGGAGCACACAAGCTGATTTCATGGCATAAGATACTGTATAATTGAGCAGTTTCACTGCCGGGTCACAAAGGGAAATCCATCATAAAAGCACTGAATCAGTCACAACACTTCTCTGAGCCCCCTTACTATACAAAAGAAATCTCTCTTTCTGGCTATCGTTGGTCCCCATAGTAGAGGCTGGTAAAGAGAAGATGGTTACATAGTAAGATGGAGGCAAGGGGGTCAAATGATGGGACAGTGGCTTCCTAGCTGATAAGATTTGGTAAATTAAATAATTAACAAAAGCCCTTCCTTGTTCCATCGTGGTCCACAGTTTCCTCAGAAGTTCTGTCGTTGCATACCTCCTACCTCATGGTGAGAAGGCGAATAGAGGGTATGAAGCAGACTTGAGAGAGCACCTCTGACAGCCTGACAAGAGCCTTTGTCGGCCCCACAGCTCTGGCAGTGCAGCGGCAATGCCGGATAACCCCGTAGATTAGCGAGTTGCACCACCTTCGCTGCACCATGTCCTTCCTTCTCTTCCTTCATGGGATACAACTGTGGCAGCACCCGGACACCAAACAGCCCATGCTGTCAATGGCCCAAATTTCCCAATGACCTAACAGCAACCATGGCGAGCAGCTACAACCCCACTTCGCTCCATGTCCTTCCTCCTTCTTTCTCCATCAACACGCCTGTTCTCTGACCTATGCGCCAACGTCACAATGTCAGCTATGACTACATGTCCTACATCCTTGAATGTTGTATAGTGTCATTGTGAGGGGCCTCCTGTATTGACCATTTGCATAGTTTCTATGACTGCTTTTTGTAGTCTCTGTGTGTCTGTGTGAGTATTAGCAAGTTTAATTGGATGTTGTTAGGTAAATGTGTAAGCTACAAATGTTGGAATGGCTTTTTTTTCTTTTGTTGTTTATAAGAAAGAGATTTACGCGTCCCCTGTGTACTCCCATTCTTGTATGCCTGAGCTGTTGTCTGAAATGCTGAAAGGGAATTAGGTAATAGAATGTTGGTGTGTGGTGTGGAGTGGTAGCTAGGAGATAGAGGCTGTTGGAGCAAGGATAGAGCCCTGACATGACGTTTTTCTGATATTGCTGTAATCTAAGGGTCTAATTTCAAATAAAGAAATGACCTCTTACCTAAGTGGCTCCAGACTGAAGACCTGCCCTCCAACTTCAACATAAATCATAGTCTTTTGTTACCTCTCTAAGTGAAATATACTCAAGTACAATTTTTTTTAATATGCAAATTGTGCATTTGTGTACCAATCAATATTTAGATGTAACTTTTGTAGGTCCATCCATATGGCTTGGTTAAGCTGGTAAACACACCTTTGTATGGAGGGGTATAGGTATATTTTAAGGATTGTTGTGAGAAGCTGGGCTAGTATATGGTGTTCACTTCTGTAAGTGTAGCACCCTGCACTAATCCAGGTGGCCCTTATGGTGGTTTTAGTGGTTTAGATAACCATAGATAGCTGCCTAAGTGGTAGCTGTGGAGAGCTGCCTTCAGGCTTAATCTAGGAGGAGTGCAAAGCAGCTCGGTTTACCAGTATCCAATCCTGTAGTATATGCTAAATGAAAAAGAACCCAATAGTGTACTTATAAAAGTAGATATTTATTACAATCACTCACTAACACTCTACGGTATTGTTGTATCTGGTATTCATTGCTATGCATCTTCCCTTCTTCTTTGCCTTGCTGCTCAGCTAGAGTGGATGTGTTATGGAATGCTGGTGCATGTGAGGTAATGGAATGTTGGGGATGCCTGGGTGGATGAGTGTCAGTTGGGAGTATGGGCTGAGCAGCAAGGAAGCTGCTCCTGGCGGGGCTCTCATTATAATCTACAGGCTTACCTTATGACCTGTAATAAACCTGCTTCATTGATCAACACCTCAGCTACATGGACTTATTTACCATTACCACATTTGGCGACAAGGATTTATTTCTGTCAGGTTTTTTTCCACCTTTGCGCTAAGTATGGTAATGTGCATGGATAGTCTGGCATTTGAGGGTTTTTTCTAAAATGTTATCATTGTAGGTACTTCCAGCCGGTGTATTTTTCATCCATTTATGTGTGCTTGTATGAGTTTCCTGTGTGTTTTCCGAGTTGGGAGTACCTCTTCTCTTTTCTGTTTGTTCTATATTTTCTTTTTGGCGTTCACTGTTTATCATGCATGCTTGTCTGGCCAACTGGTGTGTACTGGTGTACTCTGGACATTTTGTCCTGTGTTCTTATCTCTGGTAGTGCTTTTATTACTGAGTGTTTGGTGAGAGTTATGTTTTATTCTTATATTTCTCTTTCTCATTTAGTGTTTCCTTGCAATATGGTTGTTCTCCTTCAGCCTTTAACATGTGAAACTTTGTTTTTTATTGTAACCAGGATTTGTATCTTGCATTTTCTTGTTATGTTTTACTAGAAAAAAGGGGAAGATGTGTGTCATGATTTCATCTTATGTATTTATTGATTGACTTTCCATTATATGCTCTGTGCTGTCCTGTTTACATTACGTTATGGGCTGCATGTTATTCTTTGTTGATAATTTATAAAGGGGGGAGATGTGTTGTATCTAGTATTCAGTGCTATGCATCTTCCCTTCTTCTCTGCCTTGCTGCTCAGCTAGAGTGGATGTGTTATGGAATGCTGGTGCATGTGAGGTAATGGAATGTTGGGGATGCCTGGTGGATGAGTGTCAGTTGGGCGTATGGGCTGAGCAGCAAGGGAGCTGCTCCTGGTGGGGCTCGCATTATAACCTTATGATCTACAATAAACCTGCTTCATTGATCTACACCTCGGCTACATTTTACCATTACCACAGGTATCTCCTACCCGGAGATATACATCATACATAGAATACTTTGGTAATAGAACAGTCAGTAGCACCAATAGGGGAGACCAGACCATATATATCAAGATAGGGGATTGTGAAGCACGACCTAAGTCGAGACTAGACAGAGGAGGACGTAAAAGTCGGGGACCCACAGAACCACCCCAGGTGAGATCCTAGTAACCCCACAACGGTTGTGTGTAAAAGAGGATACACGACCGCGTACTCAAATACTGATCAGTGGGTATGTCTCGGTTGCGGTCTTACCACAGATGGCCGAAAGAGTTGGTTAGAACCCAGAAGTGAGTTAGAATCGAAGAGTACCTGAAAGCAGAGGGGACAGAGTCTATGCCACTCAGGGGTAACCAGGAGGCATGGAAGACGAAAGCCCTTGTGTTCAAGGATGCAGGTAAAAAGAAATGATGAGGAGCTTCAGAAGCTGTTGCACCGAGTTGGTAGCTCTGCCCGAGCCACAGTGACATTGAAGACAACAGAGTCTGTCAGTTCCAACCAACCTCGTCAGAGTGAGTCAGTTATAGCGGAGACAGACTCGTTGAAAGAAACCTTTCGATGCTCCTGACACTGTTGGCACGAGTCGGTCGAGACAAGCAATGAAGTTGCCTTGCGATGAAGCAATGCAGCGAAGTGGTGCACAGGGGTACGGTTGAAGAGATCCCGATGAAGGATACCGGCCTCAAACCTCGATGAGATGACAGTTTAGGCCTCGAGGGAGTTCTGGACCACCACCTCTGTTGCTGAGCCTTGTGGAGTCCGTGAGAGCCTTGGATCTGCAAACCGGTCAGCTGGGTTGAGGTGTCTCCGGATGCAGGGGAATGACTCCTTCACCCCAAGGGAGATTTCTTCAGTTGTCTTCGATGTCCACAGGCCTTGGAAGGACCTGTACAAAGCACAGGCATGGACATTCAAGTGAGCTTGTAGGACGGGGAGGCCAGAGCATCTGGGAACCTCCCAGCTGCGTTCTCTGTGCCCAGGGTGAAGTTCAGCAGAGTCCAGAGTACCCAGATGGTCGAAGTAGAAGTGGAGTTGGATCTGAATCAAATCCCATGACGAGTCTAGGGACCCACCCACAGGTAAGCCCTTAAGTACCCTAAGTTGTCGGTTGGGACGATTCAGGGGTCCCTCCTAGAGGAGGGGTCGGACAGTGGGGATGATACTCCCATGTTCTTTGTCCAGTTTTGCACCAGAGTGGGGAGCCAAAGGCTCGCTGATCTGGTTTGAATTGGAGTATACCAGGAGGGCACCAAATGTGCCCTTCCAGCAAACTATGTGGTACTGGTCAGTGCCCCCGCGCCGGCCTAAAACACTAAACCCTGTCTGGGACATGGTTACACCTCCCTGTGGCACGAAACCTATTGTCCCACCTTTCCCTGCTCGGACTCTCTCCAGCAGCAGGAGGGCAGAATCATGTCTGGGTCGGCATCAGCCCTAGGTTGCTGATAGGCTTTGTAAGATCAATCCCGGGAGCATGGAGGGTTTCCAGGAGGGGAATCATACCTCCAACACCGGACATGGTGTTCGGGTATGATTCCAACATATTTAATATCAAACATGCCCAGGTTCGTTACAGCCGGCTTAGAGATGGCCATCATGTAATGACGCATGGCCTCTCTATATCATAATGGCTGATTCACTTACAAAGCTCAGAGAATGAACTCTGGGACTTGTAGGGGTGGTTGGCTTATATAGGGCCACCCTCACACTCATAACCGAGCACCCTGCCTTTGGGACGGAAAGGTCTGCTAGAGGGGTTACTTATAGGTTCCAAGTGCAGCGACTTTGGATATAAGGTAACCTATATCTTTCTTGAGGGGTGCATGCACCAAGTCACGCAGGCTGCAGTAGCAGGCCTGTAGCCATAGTTTGGAGGGTCCCTCGTGGATGGCGTAATACATGTTACAGCCCACAGGGGACCCTGGGGTACCCATGTCCTAGGTACCTCAGTACCATATACTATCGAACTAACAAGGGTGCCCAGTAGCCAAATAGGAATGTACCAGTTACACGCCAAAGCCAATTTAGGGAAGAAGAACAGTGACTGGGATCCTGATTAGCAGGGTCCCAGTCAGACTAGTCATAAACAGTTAGGACACCAGCACAAAGTGGGGGTAACCATGAAAGCATATCCTATTTTCCAATATAACCCCCACCAAACTTAGGAAGCTGAGACCAGTTGAGTCTTCATTTTCTAAGTGGAAATATCTGGAGAGTCTATCTGCTTTGGCATGGTTACTCCCAGGTATATGTTCCACTGTATAGTCCATCCCCCGTAGGAAAACGGACCACCTCAAAAGTTTGGGTGTTTCACCCTTCATCTGTTTAAGCCACAGGAGGGGCTCATGGTCTGTCTGAACAATGAAGTGAGTGTCAAACAGGTATGACCTCAACTTCTTCATGGCCCAGACCACAGCAACGGCCTCCCTCTCTAAGGCTGACCAACGTTTCTCCCTGGGGGTCACCCTTCTGCTTATAAAAGCTACTGGTTGATCCTTGCCCACTGCATTGAGTTGAAACAACACAGCCCCTACCCCTACCTCAAAAGCGTCTGCTTGGACAATAAAGGTCTTGGAGTAATCAGAACTTTGCAGAATAGGAGCAGTGCACATGGCCTACTTTAGGTCATCAAATGCCTTCTGACATTTTGCTGTCCACAGGACTTTCTTGGGCATCCTTTTGGATGTGAGATCATTAAGAGGAGTCACAATGGACCTATACCCCTTAACAAATATAGTACCCAGTCCAGTCAGGCCTAAGAAAAAACTCGGACACATGTCTGGGTAGTGAGAGCAACCCAGTCCATGATGGTCTGGATTTTGCTCTCCAATGGTTGAACCTGGCCTCCACCTGGCATTTACATTGGCACAAGGTTTGTTGGGCTAGCACAAGGGCTATCTGAAGGTTCAATGACCCCCGATTCCAACATTTTCTGGCCCTCAGTTTGGATACAGTCTCTGACATGGTCAGGCTGTCTGTAAATCTTGTTCTTCACAGACAGGCTGCCACCTGTGTCCACTTCGTGGGAACACCAGGTCGTTTGACTGGGTGTCAGAGGAAACAGACTCTTAAACTGACTGAGGACTTTCCTGCAATCAGCTTGTTGCTGGGCAGTGGGGCGGCCTGCCAACGCTACTTCTTCAACTGACCTGTCAACAGGGTTTTGAGAGAAGAGACCAGGAAGAGGGTCACTCTCTTCTTCCTGTCCCTCATTAGTGACTATGAGCAAACCCATATCTGCCATGTCCACAAAAGGTTTCAGGCCGCTCACATGGAGTACCCTGTAGGGAATCCTGGGAGTGCCGTGGTCCACCAAGTAGGTAACCTCACCTTTTGGTTCATAGATGGTGTGGGGGCCATGCCATTTGTCTTGGAGAGCTGCTGGGAACACAGGCTCCAACACTCACATATTCTGTCCTGGCTGGTAGACAGTCAGCACAGCCTTTTGGTCATGCCAGGCTATTTGTAATTCCTGACTGGCCTCAATGTTTTTACTTCACCAGACATATGGGACCCCTAACTGGATGCCCAAACAAAAGTTCAAAAGGACTGTAGCCAACCCCCTTTTGTGCCAACCCCCAGGGTAACAAGACATCCCATTTTCACCTGAGTTTTTCTGGGAGTCCCATGATCATACCCTTTAGGGTCTTGTTGAATCTCTCAACAAGCCCATTGCACTGTGGATGGTAGGGTGTGGTAGACGTAAAGATTAACGCCACACTCTTTCTACATTGAAGTGATGTAACTTGACATGAAGTCGGCACCTCTGTCAGTTAGAACCTCCTTAGGGAAGCTCACTCTGGAAAATACTCCCAGGATGGCCCTAACCACCACAGGAGCTGTAGTAGTCCTAGGGGGACTGGCCTCTGGATACCTAGTGGCATGGACCACTGCCCCTAGTTTGCAACTGTGTCTAGATGCTGTTGGAGGGTTTAAGGGACCAACAATGTCTATCCCTATCCTCTGAAAGGGAACCCCAACCACTGAGAGTGGAATTAAGGGGGCCTTTGTAGTGCCACCTGACTTAACACTGACTTGGCAGGTAACACAGGATCAACACAACTCCTTGGTGTCTTCAGACATGTGGAGCCAATGAAAGTGAGGGACAAGCCTGTCCCAAGTCTTATTTTGCCCAGGGTGTCCAGCAAGGGGAATGTTGTGTGCTAGGGTTGGAAGGAACACCCTGAACTTCTGAGGTATGACCAACCTCCTGGTGGTACCAGGCTTGGGGTCTCTACTCACAGAGTACAAGATCCCATCTTCACAGTAAACCCAGTAGGGCCCATTGACATCCCCAGCCTCCTCAGCAGCAGCTTGCTGTCTGACATGTTCAAGAGAGGGGCGGGATTGCTGTGGGATTGTTGCTCCAAACTCAAGTCTGCCATGGAAGAGCCCCCTGCCCCTAAGGAACTCTGCCTGGTCAGGCCCAAGGTCCTCTGGGACAGTTCCTTCACAAGGACTGAGATGCTTCCCCTCAGGAGACTGATCTTCACTGGGCGTTTAGGAGTAAGATAATTCCTTACCCTTCCTACTCCTCCTCTTAGGAGCAACCTCGTCCATTTTCTAGGATCCAGGGCCCCCTCAGTGCTGTGCTGTTTGGCTTGAGCACTGGTGACAGCAAAAACACTAACAGAGATGCCCATCATCCTTCCATGATTCCTAAACTCTACTTTAGACCAAGCTGAAGTCTCTAAATCATTGCTCAACAGACAATCCACAGGTAGGTCTAGAGAAACTACAACTCGTTTAGGGCCAGTTACCCCACCATAGCTGAGGTTTACAACTGCCAAGGAATAGTTAGTCCTGACGTTGGTAGGGGTGGTGACTTGTTACTGCTGTCCAAGTATGATCTGTTCAAGTGACACAAGTTTCACAGTCACTATTTTGAATATGGTACCTGTGTCCCTGTAGGCCATAGACAGTCAGTCAGTCAAATTGCTTTATTTCGATAACAAGTATCATAAAATCATCAAACAAGCCATATTGAAAAAGATACAATATATACAAATAAGAATTTTATAAAAGTCATAGCAAGTGCATGATATTTGATCAATTCGAACATAGAAAAATGACATTTCATATAAAAATGTCATTATAGTACGAACAAAGGCTAAAAGAATATTAAAATCTAATGTGCCTCATGAAAGTAGTAATGCATGGATGTTGCTTTGGGCACTATTCAATCAATCATCATGTGCTCTGGATTATTCTCCATAAGGCTTATAGTTTGAGGTTAGGACGCCTTTCGTAAAGCGTTGTGTCTAACTATCCAGGCGCAACACAAAAACTTGGCCACTCCGCAAGCAAAAAGGGTTCTTGCATCAGATTTTAAAATGCGTAAAGCGATGTGATGATCAAGAGTTCCTAGTTGCTTGAAGATTGGTGTTAACCACCTAGACCTTGCCCTTGAGTTCACCGGACAGGCAAACATAAGGTGGGCGACGCTCTCCTTTGGTGCACTGCAGCAAGGACAGTCTGCTTGTTTGTTTTGGGGGCGCCATTTTGCAATCAGTACGCAAACAGGAAGCAAACTGAATCTGAATTGGCTGTAAAGAGTCCTGTCTCTTGGTGATTGGATTGTATCCAAATATGAATTCAGGCTTATACAATGTTTATGCTGGAAAAATTATTCTGTTATCCTCCCCACATCTGGGTTGCTAGAGTCCCGGATATCGATCCAGCCCCAATAGTTGCGTTTTAGCTCAGCCTTCCTCTGGGGATTTTGGTTGTCCCAGGAATCCTTGAGTCCAATGGTTGTCATTAATTTCTTAACATTGGGGATGTATGTCATTACCACGCATGCTTTTACAACGCATACCTTTACTACGCAACTTTCACAACGCAAGTCGTTACAACGACTTGCGTTGGGGGGTGCTGGATAGTGAATAGTTTAATTTACTATTCCAACTCCAGTCCCCGTGGATAGTAGGGAAGGTTTTGGATAGTAAATTAACTATTCCCTATCCTAGAGAGCCCCCCAGCGCAAGTCGTTGTAACGACTTGCGTTGTAAAAGTTGCGTGGTAAAGGTACTGCGTTGTAAAAGTTGCGTTGTAAACGCTGTTCCCCATCATTGGCTATCCACTAAACCCTGTGATTAACATCAAGGCTCATTAGTTCAATGAATGCTTTAGCATAGTTCGTAAGTTCAGGGGTCCGCACAAGGCCTGCCCAAATAAGCAGCAGGCGCAGCTTTGCAATATTACTGAATGAGCGTCAGCCCATATCGTACATCAGGGGAATAAGTGGAGTGTTCTGGGGTAACATAGCCAGTTCCCTCAAGAACTTATGTTCTGATTTACAGATCTCATCAACATTGTCAAATCCCCAAAGCTCGGCTCCATAAAGCGTCGAGCTAACTGCCTTTGCGTCATAGACAGTGAGTGCCAGGGCAACTGGCCTACTTTGCGAGGAGCGAAGTTCTTTTCTAGTGCCCCCACCGCACGTCTGTGGCTCAAAAGCATTTTGTTAAGATGGGGCTTTTTGGAGAGGCGAATGCTGAGATAATCGAACGTACTGACCTTCTCCAGACATGTCCCATCGAGGGTGAGATTATTTCTAAAAGATTTATGGGGCTTAAATGTCATAAACCTGGTCTTGGAGGTATTTATGACCAACCCCCTGGAGTTGCAAAAGGTTGTAATGTATTCAATAATTTCTGCAACCCAGCTGAGGTCTTAGAGATCAGCAGTGTGTCATCAGCAAACAGGAGGGTAGGTACCTTATCACCCGCCAGAGCTGGGCATCTGCTGGATCTTCTTGTAGGCCATAGCCTCTTTTCTACTAATTAAAAGCTGCTGTCTGTACTTGCCCAAGGTAGTGGGACTTACCAGTAAGGCGGCAAAATCCATACCACCATCACTGACAAGGACAGCCTGAGCAGGAGTTCTGACTAGGCAAGAACCCTCCTAAGAGCCCAGGTTAACCCTACAAATCGCTTGGGGGTAGTACTACCACATATACTGGAGCTAGGGGGTGCAGTTGCCTTAGGGGCAGTGGTATTATCTTCCTTGACATTAGGACAATTGGCATATTGTGTCCAGTGGGTCTTTTCCTTACAGAAGTAGCACCAAGGCTTCTTCTTGCCCTTTTTGGGGTTTTGGGACCCACCCTCAGATGAAGGTTTTTTGGGGCCTGAAGTAGACTCTTTCCTGTCTTTATTTTTGTCCCCACACTTGTCTTGGCATTTAGAAGAATCATGCTTCTTCTGGTCACCCCCACCACCAAGGTTTCTTTGCTTGACCCTGGTGCATACCCATTTGTCTGCCTTATTTCCCAATTCTCAGGGAGAGGTCAGATCAGAGTGCACCAGGTACTGGTGTAAAGTTGATTCTGACAATGTGTAAAGATGTGCTCCCTCATGATCAAATTGTACAGTCCCTCACAGTCCTGTACCTTGCTTCCATAAAGTCAACCTTTCAAAACCTTATAAGCACCATCTACAAAATCAACCCAGTCTTGAGTACCTGCTTTCTGGGTATCTCTGAACTTAATTCTGTATTGTTCAGTGGTTAAGCCAAACCCATTGATGAGAGCAGGTTTCAAGACAGTGTAGTTGTCAGCATCCTCTTCCTTAAGAGATTGTCTCTTCCTTTGTTAGCAATGGAGAGCCACAGGATAGCTGCCCACTGCCATTGAGGGACCTTCTGTACTTTACAGACCCTCTCCAAGGCATTGATCCATTTGTGGATGTCATCCCCCTCCTGGAAAGGAGGGACTATCCTGCTCAGGTTCCTAGTGTCAAAGGAAGATTCCCTGTTTCTAGGGATGCCGGAGCTGCCACAATGGGACTCTAGTCCCAAATTCTTTCACGCCTTCTGTACTTCTAAGTCCTCCTTATCCAGGGCCAACTGATCTCACTTGAGCTTGAGTCTCAAAGTCTCGAGCTTGATCCTTTGGTACTCCCTGTCTATGGAGTGATCCCTCTTGTCAGAGACAGATGTGCCTACAGAAGTAATAGAGGCCATGGACTCTGCAGAGGAAGACCTAGCCCTTTTTTGCATACCCTGTACCATCCCAGGTGGAATAAAGGGGGACATGTTTCTAGAGACACCCTCTGTGCCATCTGCACTATCCTCTGGAGAATCTGATCTCCCAGGTGGAAGCCATTAGACTCCTCCTGGTTGGGTCAAACTCGAGGTCAAGGAGGGAGGCCCCTCCTGTCTCTCCTCTTCTGCCCCTTGCCCCCTCATTATGTCCTGCTCTTCTGACCCACCAGCTTTCTAGAGGTCATCCTGCAGCAGCACTTTTAAGAGGCGCTGAGTGCTAGGACTTTTCCCTGTCTTAAGTTACAGAACTTACCTGTCCATACAGTATTATATGATCCTCAATGTTAGTGATGGTTTTTCATTTAGGCTCCACTCAGATTAGCAGGTAAACCAGTGCAAGCTTGAATCCCAACCACTGCGCACCAATGTGAGAAGCTGGGTTAGTATATGGCGCCCAATTATGTAAGTGTAGCACCCTGCACTAATCCAGGCAACCTTTATGGTGGTTTTAGTGGTTTAGATAACCGTAGAAAGCTCTCTAAGTGGTAGCTGTGGAGAGTAGCCTTCAGGTTTAATCTAGGAGGAGTGCAAAGCAGTTTGGTGAACCAGTATCTAATCCTGTAGTATAGGCTAAAAGAAAAAGAACTACACAGTGTACTTATAAAAGTAGATATTTATTACAATCAATCACTAACACTTTAATAGTATCTCCTACACAGAGATATACATCATGCACAGAATATTGTGGTAATAGAACAGTCAGTAGCACCAATACACAGTGGTTCCCAAAGGGAGACCAGACCATATACCAAGATAGGGATTGTGAACCATGACCTTAGTCAAGACTGGACCCAGGAGACGTAGAAGAGTCAGTGACCCAAAGAACCACCCCATGTTGGAGTCTAGAAACCCCACAACTGTCGTGTGCAAAAGAGGTACACGACTGCGTACTCAAATACTGTTCAGCGCATACATCGCGGTTGCAGTCTTACCACAGATGGCCGAAAGAATAGATTGGGACCTGGAAGCAAGTTCGAGTCGAAGAGTACCTGAGAGCAGAGGGGACAGTGTCTATGCCACTCAGTGGTGACCAGGAGGCATGGAAGACAAAGGCCCCTTGTGTTCAAGTATGCAGGTAAAAAGAAATGATGAGGAGCTTCAGATGCTGTTGCTCCAAGTCGGTAGCTCTGTCCGAGCCACCATGACATTGAAGACGACAGAGTCTGTCAGGTCCAACCAACTGCATCAGCGTGGATCAGTTATAGTGGGGACAGACTCGTTGACAGAACCTTTTGGTGTGCCTGACTCTGTTGGCATGAGTCGGTCGAGACAACCAATGCGGTTGCCGTGCAATGAAGCGATGCAGCAACTCGGTGCACAGGGGTGCAGTTGAAGAGCCCCCTGACAAGGGATACTGTCCTCAAACTTTGATGAAAGGAGAGTTCAGGCCTGGAGGGAGTGAAGGACCAATAACTGTGTTGCTGAGCCTTGTGGAGTCTGTGGGAGCGCAGGATCGGCAAACCGGTCAGCTGTGTTGCAATGCCTGCAGATGCAGGGGAGTGACTCCTTCACCCCAAGATGGATTTCTTCAATTGTCTTTGATGTCCACAGGCCTTGTGAGGACCTATACAGAGCACAGGAACGGTTGTTCGAGTGAGTTTGCAGGACTAGGAGGCCAGAGCAGCAAGCATCTTATCAGGTGAGGTCTAGGTGCCCAGGGCGAAATTCATCAGAGTCCAGAGTTTCTAGACGGTCGAAGTAGAAGTGGAGATGGATCTGAATCGAATCCCACTACGAATCTAGGGACCCACGCACAGGTAAGCACTTAAGTACCCTATGTGAGGGTTGGGATCATTCAGGGGTCCCTCCCAGAGGAATGGTCGGACAGTGAAGAGGACACTCCCATGTACTTAGTCCCGTTTTGCGCCGGAGGGGGGAGCCAATGGCAACAGTCTATGGGGCGCTGGACAGCGCCCCCACCGCAGCCTAGTACACTAAACCCTGTCTTGGATGTGGTCTCACCTCCCAGTGGCAGAAAACCTATTGTCCCACCTTCCCCTGCTTGGGCATGAAATATAAAATATGTAAAAAATGGAAATATAAAGTAATGACTTGGAGTGTTTAATATTTTTAGAAGCAGTATGTCAATTTGTCTGGTTACTTTTAGCTTATATATTTTTTTCAGTTCATACTTTTGAAACTTTGAAGTCTTTTCTCTGCAGCTTGTTGCAGTCCTTTCTGCTGTATTTCTTTTGGGCTAAGTGACAGTCTCCTCTTGTGGTCGCTTGAAGCACAGCCGATTGTTGCACATTTTCATTTATTATTTATACTATTTTTTATTTATGAAAATGTTCCTATTTGCTAACTGGTTTTCTTTTGAATTTCATTTGTTAAATGCTTTGAGTGTTTTTTCCCTTTTGGGGAGGATGCTTCTTAACCTTTTTTAATTCTGGTAAATAAATAAAGTGTAGGAGTAAATTATATGTGTAAATTACTCATAATCGTAAATTACCTTTGTGAATAGCCCCCTAGATGTGTAGATTTACTAGTAGTAAATTTACTCTTACACTTGAGTAACTTTACTAGTTTGTGCTATTCACAAAATCTGCATTTTAAGTTACTCAAAAGTGTTAAGAGTAAATTTACTAGTGGTAAATCTACATATGTAGTGGCTATTCACAAACAGGTGGAACCAAATTCTCAAGTATAAAAACACACTGCATAAAGGAGCAGTTGTAATTCCAGCACTACAAAGGGCCAACCACTGATGCTGCGACAACTTCTCATAAAAAATAATGGAGGCAGGGACCTAAAATAGAATACCCATAGGAAATTAGGTTAAACTTAATATATTATTTAGAAGTCTGAGATATATGCATATATTGAATGTATTGTTAAAAAAAGTAGATATAATTATTACATATATTTTATTATAAGCATTTTGTAATAACCGTTTTAACTTAAAGATTAATGTATGTTTAAATAGTAAAAATAATTACTAAATCATTTTAAATTAATTCCATACACAACTTTCTGTTAATGTGTACTACATAATAAATATAGTTACTTTACTCTAGGTGGAAGTTAAAAAATAGTTTAATATTTTTTCAGGTTTAATACACTTTTCCCTTCACTCTACCAGAGGAAGCCCTCTGCCCTGGAAAGAAATCTGAAAATAGTCTTATATTAAATATTCCTGTGAATTCATTTTGTATCCCAATTTGCATATTATTATAACTGGCCATGCAATTAGGGAATGTGCCACTATTAATATGAAAAGTTGTGCTTTATTATGAAAAGGCTCTGCGGAGACTATAGTTTAATAGAAGTGCCAAGGAACAGAGCTGGGTCGATAACACTTGTCAGGTATCGAGGATAAAAGGGAGAGCATTTTACAGCAGCTGCAGAGCAGGAGCAGTTTGAGAGGCAGATGGCAGCAGAGGTATTTAAATGCGCAGATGTTAGATTACGGTGCAGTGAGTCACATCCTTAATCTGGGACCCGTGGTGGATGCATTCGGTACAAAAAATCATCAAGCAGACGCGCGCTCTGACTCTCACCCATAAAGACCACGCACGTTTGTATATTTTCTATTTTTTATTTACTTTACATAATGTACATTGATACTTCCAGTGTTACACCCGATTGCAATCAATGCAAAATGTAAACATCAAAGAAAAAATATTAACTCCAAGCTGAAGATAGCCTGATGCTATTGGCAAACATTGCATTCTCACACGTCACTTCAGCCTATCTCACATTAAACAATGTATCTTGCATAGACTTTGCAGAGTAAACAGTTTCCTCTGTATCCATAATGTTCACCAGTACCCTATAGGCATGCGTTGTCGGTCTATAAGTTACGTATAGCGGGGCAGATAGTCCTCTTCTATCCCCTTGAGTCTTGGTCCTGAGTTCCTATAGCATGCAGCCTGTTCATTTCACGAGGTGAACATTCCGAATTTTATTATAATGTCAGGTAAAACTATGCCAAGTTGCATAGAAATTACACGGCCCTAAAACCAAAACGAAAGAGCATCGCCTGAAATCTCTAGTTATGCTGCGAGGAAAGGCGTTTGCCTTTGCATTAATATTTCTTTTAGGGTAAAATATCTATGCGGTTTCCAACGCGCTGCATTCTGGTATTAAGGAATAGAAGAGTTGTTATTTAAGTCTGTGCATTTTAATGCTTTCTCTACCTTCTTCATTTTGCACTTTAAGAACTTTGTTCAGATCTCATGCATAACATAGTGTGCATATTTACAAGCTCCTATCGCCACTACAATGTCACTTTCAGCGACGTTGTGATGCAGTTAGGGGACTCGCCTTATTTACAAGGCAGCGATTAGCCACTTTACTGTGGCTTAACGCTGCCTTATAAATAAGGCCCCTTTTCACTCTGCATTTAGCGTGAAAGGGGAGGGTAATAGGAAGCAGCGCCAAAATTACGGGAAAACCTGGTCTTAAACAGGCGAAACGAGGAGAAATGGTTTATTTCTCCTCGTTTTTGCTGTTTCCATATGTGCTGCCTTGTGCAAATTGCCTATGATTGTTTATGTGCAGGAAGGTCCATTTCCTGTACATAAACAATAATTAAAAAAAAGAAAAATTCATTTTGCATTAGGCAGCACACATAAGTCACAAAATAGCATTTAAAGATTGTTTATGTGCAGGAAGTGGGACCTTCCTGCATGTAAACAATCTTCCCCTCAACGCAGACACCATTGCACTATGGTGCAAGGATGCCTGCATTGGCGATAGGCTGCCAAATTTAGCGCCAGCGCAGGGGGAAACAAAGGGCCGCACCATATTATTGTAAATATGGTGCAGCCATGTGTTTCAGAAGCGTGCCAAGGAGGCTAACAGTACGCTCTGTCACTTCATAGTAAATATATCCCAAGGTGTATTGGAAAAGAACACTTTCACTTAGAAGTGTATCTTGACACTGAATAACAGATGTCTGTTGTTTATCAACTGTACTCAGTTTATCGACCTTAGAAGGACGAAATTCTAAGTAGACTGTGTGGGGACTTGAACCTTTGAGCATGAAGTTAAACACAGGACCCTGCAATGGGCACCTCAGTCCACTAAGCCACCAGACTTAACTTACAACATGGTCTAGCTACTATTATCTTTATCATTTAGTTTTAGCCACATACACCTTTAAATTGGTTGGTAATCATCCACAATAACTACCATTGCTGTTCATATCATGCCCTGGCACATACGGTGATACTTTGAACCAGCAGCATTGTACTGTGGGCTCCTTTATTACCACACTGGGAAAAGACATGATGTGGGGATAAGAATTGATATATGCTCATACTGGTGGCTGTACGATCCTTTAAATTCTCATAGCAGTGAAGATCAGTTTAGTCATAATATGAACAGGGTATATTATTGCCTATTGTAATGATATACTATGCACTGTTCATCAGGTTTTGGAAACACAGGCCTGTGTGGATTTATAACCTAACCAAACATTTACATGGGAGACAGCAACCTAAGGAAGGCCACGACTATCAGTTGCACAGTATGGAAGCAGACTCTGTAGGGATAATAAAGAACAAAACAATGATAAATTGTAAACAGTTCAGTGGCAATAATAAAACTTAACAGTGCGTTGTGTAGTTCCTATAAACCTATATAGGATCTGGGCATTTAGACAACATAGACTGCAGGATTGGTGTCCAGACTGATTTCAGACACCCCCACTGGGTATGTTTGCCTGTATACCAGCTAGCCCACAGTGCCACTGAAACCCCTCTTACCAAGGAGAGAATAGTTCTTGGCAACTATCAAACACAACAACTCTGTCCCATCAGGGATCGTGGAAACAGTACAGTACTTTTTGCTCAGTCATGCATGCTCACTTTGTCTCAGTGAGATACACAGAATAAACGGTGTGGACGTTTTCAATAAGCATTTATTGAACCAGTGTCATTCTAGTGTAAAATAGGTGCGCTGAAACAAACATTAGACAGAAACAGATATAAATGTTTATAAGTACCAACAGAGTAAAAGGATGGTAGATTCCTACCATAGTGCTAAAACAATGAATACAGGCAAGTATACAAATACTCAATAGTAATAATGCGTACTCCTACGATGCAACCCTAAGTAGATGTACCTAAGTGTACTTAGCATGTATGTAGTTGTAGAGCCAAGAATCCCTCTAGGATAAAGTCAACCCCATTCCCTGAAGTGAGACACCATGGGACCCCGTCTTGGTCTCAAGATGGACACCCCGCGAGGGATGTCAGACCACTGCGAGCTGGAGTGTCCGCAGGCAGGAACCTCAGCGTCTCACGTCTGTGTGTCAGCATGGAAGTCCTTTTTCTCCTCTCCCTGCCTCAGAAAAGATATGGTGTTTATATACCCAAAGTGGTACCCTCAGGGGATATACCTTGCTGTGTCATGTTGGACTTAGGATGACGGAAAGAATGACCCTTATAGATAGTTATTATGCAGGAGATGGTAGTCCTGCTGAGTTTCCAAAAATCCTCATGCATAACGGATGAGGTTGGTTTTTAGGGAAAACTCCATGTCATTTAGGCATTACCTTAACTAGGTCAAAGGTCAGTAATAAGAACTGTTATGTAGTGTAATGTCACGGAAATATAGGTGAAAGGTCTGGTTGCTACCTGAGCCTATATCGGGCACCTGTATGAAACATAACAAGTGCTCCAGTGCAAGATAAGGTGAGGGTGACCCTCATATTCCTGTGAAATTAACACAAACTGTCTTAAATTTTACTTGGCCACTGCAAAGGTAAATTTACAAGTGTAAGTTTACGCTTGCATTTTCGAGTAGTTTTACTACTTTTGGCTATTTAAAATTTACGGGCCTAATTCACAAAGGTAAACTTACACTCTTGTGTAAGTTTACGATTGCTTGCTATTCACAAAGGGATTTACGAGTACCATCCTTACGAGTGCAGAGTCTCCACACATAAAAACATAGGTCTTTTTATTTCCGGATACACCGCACTCGTAAAGATACTACTTGTAAATCCCTTTGTGAATAGCAAGAAATCGTAAACTTACACAAAAGTGTAAGATTGCTATTATTACTCAGACCCAAAAGTGTAAATTTACTCAAAAGTGTAGACTAGTCCTCAGCCCCTGAATTCAGTGGGTGGAGTCTAACACTTGTAACTTTTCAGGCATAGGCGGAGCTCTTAAACACAGCAGCGATATCTCCTTAAAGTAAAGTATAGGAAAAAGTTTTAAACTTTAAATGTTTATTAAACTTAAAAATAAATTAGATAAATTAGTAAGAATATTGTAATCTATACTACTATTATAAAGAAAGAACTTTGGGGCTTTGAGGCGGGTAAACTCGGGAACCACAGCACCAATCCACACACCCGATACATCTTTGTAATCCTCAGGGTGTGCAGATGGACATAGGCTATATAAAGTAAAAAAAAGTTATATTTAAAACTATTTACATTAAAAAAAAGTAGTCCCTGAGAAGTAGAGACGGCCGTGACCTGCGTGCTCACGTCAGGAGCGCGAGGAGGAGCGGCGGACATGGCGCGGGGGAAGAGCGGTGACAAGCGGCCGGTGAGGAGCAGCGGACCGGGCGGACATGGCGCAGGGGAGGAGTGGTGACGAGCGGCCGGTGAGGAGCAGCGGACCGGCGGGAAGAGAGGTGAGCGGCGGAGCGGTGAACTGAGGAGCGGCGAAGAACAGAGGTGAGCGGCGGAGCGGTGAACTGAGGAACGGCGGCTGAGGTAGGGCTCCGGGGGACAATGTCGGGGCAGGCGGGGGACTCAGAGCGCCTCAACACGGACAATGTCGGGGCAGGCGGGGGTCGGGGCAGGCGGGGGACGGGGACTTACGCACATTCTGTTAACAGACCGTGGTAGAGGCCTTTGCATAGTGGTAAGTCTGTCACCCAAGCTGGGCTGCGTTGATAGGTTCACCGGATTTCAAAAATCAAACACCGGAACATTGCATAAACAAGGAAGTAAGACTGCAATTTATCATCAATCAGTGGGCACAGAATGACTTAACCAAAAGTGATTAGCATCACAGAAAACACTAACAGTGAGTCACTAAAAGGAATTAAATGCAACGTTTACACACAGTGTCCTCTGTTTTATACTGCCATAATTGTGTACTTGTCAGCGTTTCACAAGGTAAGGCTCCGGGGGACAATGTCGGGGCAGGCGGAGGTCGGGGCAGGCGGGGGACAGGGCGGGCGGGGGCCCAAAATGCTGGACAATGTCGGGGCAGGAGGGGTTCGGGGAAGCCTGATTGCTCCCGGATAACGTCGGGACAGTCTGCTAGTGTTAAATATTAATACAAATGAACTAAAAGTAGTTCTGTCAAATGTAGAACAAAATAAACAAATGCTATTGAATTAATTTAATTTCTAATGAAATATTTAATTATTTTTAATATATTATATTAAAGATTTCAACCTAAGGTATAACTTTTATATGTATTTATAATGTAGAAACATTATATTTTTAACATATTAAGCTATGCAGAGTGGGCGCCCCTGAGTGGATGGAGTTCATTAGGGACGTTCTGTTCGATGTGCTGAGTTGTGCAAAGGTGTTGAGCGGGTGGTTGGTGGTTGCCTTTGTGGGAGTGGGGAGGCTGAGGAGGTTGGTGGGTTAGGACTTGAAGTTTCTGTATAATCTGGCTATCTTCTTGTGGAAATGGTCTGCAAGAGCTTCGCAGAGTTCCTGTGATGAAGGGATTGAGTTTGCGGTGGCTGTTAGGCAGGTTAACTCTCTGACGGTGGCAATGAGTTCCTTGGTCTGGTTGGCCTAGCCTCGATGTAGTGTGTCAGGGTCTCCTTTTAGTGACTTTGGGTTGGTGGTGGTAGTTGTTGAGGGCTGACTTGAAAGTGGCTTGACCAGTGTTGCTTCTGCTGTGTGCCATCTTCTTTCCAGTTGTTTGCATCTGCGCTTCACTGCGCTGAGTTCTAGGGTGTACCAGCGGGCTTATTTGGTGGGTCCGTGCCTTCTGGCTGGTTTGGTGATCCAGGCGTTGAAGTTCTCTCCTGCTCTATTCAGGTTTGTGAAGCCATCAGGCTGGGTGATGCTGAGTGTGTTGGTTCATTAATGCTGAGTGACCTTGGTCCAGCTGTGAAAGGAGGCACTGTGGTGGTTGGGGGTGGTGCAGGGAGCTTCAGCAATGGTCAAGTGTACAATGAAATGGTGGGACCAGGTGAATATCTGTGGAGTAGTTGTATCTGATTCTGTTGCTTGACGTGAAGATGGGGTCCAGCATGAGTCCTGCTCTATGCATGGGGTATGAGATCAGCTGCTTGAGACCGTTATTGTCCATTCGTTCCAGGAGGTTAGTGGAGTTGGTGTCTGTGGGGTAGTCGAGGTAGAAGTTGATGTCCCCCAGGAAGACTTAGTGTTTGAATTCGATGGTGAGTGGGGTGATGAATTCTGTGATGGCATCGCTGAGGCCGGTTCGTGTTCCTGGGAGTCTGCATGCAAGGGTACCTTTGTTATTGGTTTTATCATTGGTGTGGAGTTGGAAGTTCAGGTGTTCAATGATTGGTGTGGTTTTGTCTTTCTTCGGTGGTCATGCAGAGAATTGATTCCTTGTATATAATGGCGATGTCACCTCCATGTCTGTTGGTGCGGTTGCAATGTTTCATCTTGTAGCCATTGGGTGTTGTGATGGCAATGTCCGGGGCTGATGAGGGGTTGAGGCAGGTTTCTGTGATGAAGGTCACTTTGGGGAAGAGGGTGGAGATGGTTTCCCAGATGTTGGTGGTATGTTTGTAGAGGGATCTGGCATTGATGAGAAGGCATCTGAGTTGTACCTGGATGTCTCGGCCGGCAGGGATGGTGTGGTGCAGGTTTCCATGAGGACGGTCATTACTGTGGTGGCACGGAACTGGCAGCGGAGGCAGATGAATGGTCCTACTGTGAAGCAAGGTGATGAGCGGGACCAGTTGTTGCATCTGGGGTCCAGGGCATGGAAATCTGCAGCAGAATACCTGTGGGGTTCAGGGGAGCAAGGGTTCCTGGTGCTGGGCACAGTCAAGGTGCAGACAGGTGCAGGTGGGCTTGCCTTTGGCATGCCCTCTGCGTGGCTGCACTGCAGCTTCCAATAAATAGGTTGTGTGAGGGGTGCTGGGGAGGCGGCAAGCAGGAATGATGATACAATTAATTAGGGAGGGCGCAGGCTGTAGGAGGCAAGGGCTCAGAACCTGGGCACTGGAACCTGGGCTGGTGGCGAGAACTGCTGGCTCAGTTAGCTTGTCAATAAGTAACAAATTTATTAAGTATAGCAGACATTAAAATGACCAATATGGTCCGTATCAGAAAAACATTAAAAATCACATCATATAAAATACATTACAACGGGACAGAAATATACGGAAAGAGTTTTGTAAGTTCCTATTAGTAAATAGGAAACACAAGAAAAAGATGAGCACAATTCAGCTTAGCGTCAAAATTGTTTTCTCTCAAGTTATGATGTGTTTTTCCTTAAGCATCAACGCGTTTCGGTGAACCACCCAGATATCATCACCTTCTTCAGGAAAATGTATTACCATCCCATAAAAATCTGTAATATTAAAAATATATATAAAAAATAAATTTAACAATCTGCATAACATAACTAATGCATCTTATGTTCACTTACAATAAAGCTTCAATATTACTACATATCCCTATACATTTAAAATACACATGGAGCCTGTAAATAACATACCATGTTATACAAACATAAATCACATATTTAGATACCAAGACACCTAAGAAACCATTTAACAAACATTAATGTACATAAATATGAAGTGCGATATTTCATTATCATATTTGCTGTTCATATAACATTTCCTTCCTACGGATAGGATGAGCTTAGGAAATAACCCAGTATTTGGAATAGGACTGTTCCAATAAAAACAAAACGCTGGTGGCCCCATTGATAAACACGCCTACCATGAAGAGAAATACAACCATGGATTTAATACACTGTGGGTTGTACAAGAGAAGGCCAAAGGTACATATCCACAAGCTATTCTATATCTGAGCCTTGATATACTGAGCACAAAAATAAGAACAGCGTACCTTATACGAGGTATCATATAAAGATTAGCACATTCATCAAACGTCGCCTTTGCACTATTTTGTGTTCGTTTCTTCAAGTCACATCAAAGACATGATCCTGTCTACGTGCAGCGGCAGAATTCTAAAAAACACACACAGCAACACCACAGGTATAGACTTAGTTGGTAATCAAGCCCCCCATATAGTAGCTCTTTCTCTGAATCAACAGGTTCAAAGGGCTGATATAAATGAGCCACAATAAACGCACATTTAAAAATTGGTCACTCAGAAATCGGGGAATCCGTCTCCCGATACTCCGGTGTGTTATCTGCTTCTAGATGAAATACACTGAGCACGGACCCCTGAACAAGCAATGGTAAAATATATAGTTACAGCGGGGGTCAGAAATATCCCAACAATACGTAAATAGCGGGAGAGATTTTAGTAACTTACTAAGTCGATATCGTGTGCTTTCTTTTAGCGATATCAGGCCTTAGGTGCTGCTAACATATAGCCGGTAAGTATACAGCAACGTGCTTACGTCTAAAACCTCCTAGCACGTTCGTTACTAAAAATAATTAAAACATCGGGTCAGTCTTATTATTCAGACATCGACCTGCGTAGCAGAACCCCAACTACCCGTCCATTTTCCTGACATACCTTTAGAGTTCTTAATACACAGACAGCAACATGGTCCGGGTTCCTCAATCGCATGGAGAGGACACCATATTGAATGCTTCGTATTTATACACATCCGCACATGCGCGGAAAAATCAAAGACAGATTCGTCTTGCTCTCTATCAAAAACAACAACTAGAGTGCTAACCCGCCATGTAAAGACGGAAAAATCGAAGAAAGACTACTTTCATAATGTAGCACTAACTCACATGGCTCGCACTGGTCAGAGAGATCTCTCGTTACAAACAGCAAGTAACGCTGGGTTTATGGAATGCACTTAAAGGCTCACTATTAAAAATATATTGTAAGCAAAAGACTCTGCATAATTACTAAAGTCAAAGCCATCAAAGACAGACTTAGATGCAATATACATCTATCTCCACGCATAAACCATCGTGTTCCAAGCACTCCATTAGTAGTAAATCAAATATATAAAATCATAATTCTGAATAGCCCACCAGGTCAAACTAACTAAAAACAATATCCTATTCTTATATTTAAGTGTCACATACTCTATTTACCAATATTTAAAACAGAGCAGCTGAAAAAACGACAGTTATTTAGATATCCACACATAAACGGTGAATAGAAAAAAACAGTCAGATAGCTCCAATGATACACTCCCATTCCTCCTTGGTGTTAAGTCCTTTCCTAACAGTGTTAAGAACGGAAATATACCACTGTTCCCGGCGTTTCCATACAAGTTGTATATTTCCACCCCTTTTTCCAATTTTGACCTTCTCTAGGACAAACCACCTAAAATCATTTTCTCCATGTTTGTATTCCAAAAAATGAGGCACCAAGGGAGCAGTGAGTTTCTTCGTTTTAATCTCAGAGCGATGTTCCTGAAATCTGGTTCTGGCCTCCCTGCCCGTCTCACCCACATAGGCAAGACCACAGGGGCACATAAGCAAATAGATAATATCTTTGCTCCTACAGTTATTATGGGTTCTGCTTTTTAGAGTAACTCCATTGTGTGTGATTTCTGAGCCCACAATACATTGTGGGCACATATTACAGGTACCACATCTTATATTACCTACCACTTTCACATTATCAATGGTTCTTTGATTGTCGCTAGCTTCATCCCTATATGTATGAACCAAGAGATCACGTAAATTCTTGTTCTTTATGTAGGCTAACAATGGTTTTTCTAGTATGGTCTCCTCATCATGATTTAAGATGTGCCAATTTCTATTAATAACATTTTTAATTTGGTTACTCACATTGGAGAATTTGCTCACAAAAACCACCTTTTTAGGGAGCTCCTTTGTTTTAGTAGGTTTGTTTATAAGGGCATCTCGGTCGTAGAACCTGGCTCTTTTACATGAGTGTGACAGTAAACTTCTTTTTCAAATCATCAGCGTGTCTATAATAGTCATGCATGTCAGAACAATTTCTTCTAAGCCGAAGAAACTGGCTAAATGGAATACTCTCCCTCTGTGATTTCGGGTGAAAACTTGAAAAGTGAAGGAGAGTATTCTTAGCCATTGGTTTGGTGAAAAGTCCAACCTCTAGGAAGCCATTGGTATTTTTAATAGAGATATCTAAAAAGTCCACCTTGGTTGTACTAAAATAAGAGGTGAGTTTCAGGTTGGGGTCACCTAAATTGAGCCACTCCAAAAAATCCTCCAACAATTCAATCGGCCCTTCCCAAATAAGGAGGATATTATCAATGTAGCGGTACCAGCCCGCTACATTCTCATAAAACGGGGCGATTTCATTTTCAATATGTTTGGCTTCAAATTCACCAACATATAGGCAGGCCAGACTAGGGGCACAGGTGGCCCCCATGCTGGTCCCCTTTAGCTGCTTGAAATATTCTTTTTTTAAAACCACAGTGTATTAAATCCATGGTTGTATTTCTCTTCATGGTAGGCGTGTTTATCAATGGGGCCACCAGCGTTTTGTTTTTATTGGAACAGTCCCATTCCAAATACTGGGTTATTTCCTAAGCTCATCCTATCCGTAGGAAGGAAATGTTATATGAACAGCAAATATGATAATGAAATATCGCACTTCATATTTATGTACATTAATGTTTGTTAAATGGTTTCTTAGGTGTCTTGGTATCTAAATATGGGATTTATGTTTGTATAACATGGTATGTTATTTACAGGCTCCATGTGTATTTTAAATGTATAGGGATATGTAGTAATATTGAAGCTTTATTGTAAGTGAACATAAGATGCATTAGTTATGTTATGCAGATTGTTAAATTTATTTTTTATATATATATATATTTTTAATATTACAGATTTTTATGGGATGGTAATACATTTTCCTGAAGAAGGTGATGATATCTGGGTGGTTCACCGAAACGCGTCGATGCTTAAGGAAAAACACATCATAACTTGAGAGAAAACAATTTTGACGCTAAGCTGAATTGTGCTCATCTTTTTCTTGTGTTTCCTTATTTACTAATAGGAACTTACAAAACTCTTTCCTTATTTTCTGTCCCTTTGTAATGTATTTTATATGATGTGATTTTTTTTTTCCGTAAAACAGTTTTTATTGGCATTTTAGCAAGAAGCAGTACAAATATCTGAAATTATCTCTTCATTAACAAATAGTCTTTCAGTTCAAGTTTCGCGTGGATCTTACTCAACATTATATTTATCATTACATAACGTATGCATTATACTCGTAGAAAAGGAGAGGCATTCAATGCTTGTACATCTATACATAAACTTCAAATGTATACGTGTCATATGTCGGTTTTTAACGATATGGCTACATCAACAATTTACCATCAACGATTCTATTGGTTCTTCTCCTACCCCGGAATATGACATCATCATACATATTGTGCGGGTTCCATCCCGCTCTACGGGCTTGTTTCAGCGTCCGATAGACCTTGTGGGGGTTCACATATGTTCCCTCGGTATATATTCCATTTTTCCCAAATTCTAGACCATTTCTTCGGGCATCCCCTATGCATATAAACCGCCCTTTCTACCACCATTGCCGCATCCATGTCATTCTCCCATTGTGTACGCGAAGGTATTGTATTAGATCCCCACTTTTTAGCTATATTCCGTTTCGCTAGAGCCATCCCCAGTGTAGCCCAGGTTTGCAACCCCCGGTTAAGGTCTGTGGGGGCCCATAGATTTAGAAAGCAGCATCTGGGTTCCGGCCGGAGTTCCACCCCACTCGCTTCAGAGATATCGGACATGACATGTGCCCAATATGTTTGAATTTGAGGACAATCCCATATAGTGTGGTAGTATGTACCCTGCAGCCCACACCCCCTCAAGCAGTCAGGTTCTGGTATGTGTCTCAACTTGTGTAGGAGGGTGCGTGAGTAGTATACTCTGTGCACTATCTTTAGTTGTATGAGTTTAAGCCGATGATGTGATTTTTAATGTTTTTCTGATACAGACCATATTGGTCATTTTAATGTCTGCTATACTTAATACATTTGTTACATGTACTTAGTATACTTAGGATTTTTTGCATCGCTTTCTTTTTTACTACATATTTACCTATTGTATTGTGATTTGTTATTTGATGTGAGTAGTTTTACTCAGGTTTATGTACCCAAGGGGAATTTTACTTATTGACATTTGTCCTTTGGTGCCCACTCCCTTTGGTGTCTGGGTCCCTCTCTTTTATTAGAGTTAGTTAGCCTGTCTCCCGAGGTAGGAGCAGTCTGGCAACCAGCTGGGCAGCGAGGGAGCAGCGAGGGAGCAGGCACAGACCTTCTCTATTTTCCCAACTGAAGGGCACTAATTGATTGCTTGACCCACAGGTGTAATAAGTTTATTTAAACAATGGTTCACAGGGAAATCAATCTCTTTATTAGCAGGGAAACTCAAATTGCATGAGCAAATCTTATTGCAAGCAATCAGTTTACACAGGGTGAGAGACAAATATTTTCATAGCAAAACACTTTATTGCTAAAACAACTTTGAAGTAATATACCATAATTGACACAAACTATTGCTCATGGTTTTCAGTGAAGGAAAGGTGCACTGGAGTGTGATAGAAGGAATAACAAACAGTGCATCACTTAAAACAGACATATGACTCCTGTCTTAATACATTTGAAACATTAAAGGAGTCCATTTCAGTCTGGTTGTCGACGATGTTTCGACCTCTGTTATTCTGAGGTCATCATCAAGACTGAGTGAGAGTGCTATGAATCTGTATAGCTAGAATCAAAATTACTTTGATTAGTCAACTGGGCATGTTAATTGGGCCCATCAAAGGTAGTTCCAGACAGTCACTGGTTTCAGACAGGGACAGAGAGCCTGAAATGTCAAGGCTGGCCAGCCTGAGGCGAGAGCATCAGCGTTACTAGATGCTGCTGTGATTAGGCGATACAGGCTCATCTAGATATGGAAATCAAACTTGGCCTCAGAGAGCTTGATTTGTGGCAATGATTTCACAATGTCCTTCGTAGACCACTTCAATCATTTTCTGCCACAGACTCTCTGAAATTAGGATTCTCAACCCTCACAATATAACTCTTTCCTGAGTTATAGCTCATCTTTGACACTTTTATATTTTTGTTATTCACCATCACTGGTGAGAGGCTAAGAATGTGGGTTCCATGACTGATGTATAATTATATCTTTCAGCTTTAGCATATGACTATCATGGCTGATGACAGTAATAATCTAGACCAGTGTTTCCCAAACTGGGGTCCGTGACACATTCCCGGGGGGTCCGTAGGCAGCAGTTTTAAAAGCACAGGAAAGTTTCTTGTATAATTAGCAGCTTTCGAGCAACAATAAAAGTGTCAAGATAATGTCAGTGATTAATGTACCTGCTGGAGAGAGATGAGTTTTCTTTAGTGGCAGCTTTGACTTAACTAATGTAGCACAGAGGGTTAATATGCCTACTGCAAAGACTGTGTAACATGCATTTTAAAAAGCAGTATTTTATGTGCATAGGTTTGTGGTTACTTCTTTTGTCACAGAGATTCTTTTGTTACGATGCACTTCATAAGTGACAATCGTAATCTAGCAGAGGGACCTATTGACTGTCATCATAGAGCTGCTTGCAAACTGCATGGTACCAGTTAGTAACTTATGCTTTTCCCCAGTCATTCATTATCCTGATGCAACTAAAAAGGTTTATTTGGGTGGAAATACATTTTGTTAAAGTCAGTGCTAGCAACTGTGTTATGTTCTGAATCCTGAGTGTGTGCTTTTCCAGACCAAGTACTCTTTAAAAATGCCTACCAGTATGAATGACATGTGAATACTACACCTTGTAGTCCCCTTTACCTTATGTAACATTTTCTATACACTGATTTACATGTATGGTTCATCATCTCTATATGTGTGTGATGTAAAGTGCTCTGACATCCTACAATCGTATGAGAATGCTATAAAACAAATGAAATACACGTGACAGAGGGGCTGTAGAGAGATGAGAGGCACTGTTGGAGGGTGATAATAAGGAAATCATTGAAGAACCCAACAAAGATTGTTGCATCCTGGTGCATAGTAAGGCCTTCATTTACTATTCTTTAAAAGTGTGTTGTACAATGCACCATTGTTTCCTAAATATTTTGAAGGGGAGAGCCTCCCAAAGCCCCCTTTGTAATGGTCAGGCTCACTCCCCACACTTGGGTGCAGTGTGGGGACTGGTCGGAAAACATTTAGGGGGGCTGCTATGGGTTTACAGTCTGGTCCTGGCAGAGGCAGGAGCCTCGTATTGCGAAATAAAACCAACAATTTATAAAGTTAGTCACGGAGATGCAGCACCAACCTTCCCATTATTTTTTTTCCTTTTTTGCAAATTCCTTCAATATAAAATACTAAGGGCCAGATGTACGTCCCGTTTTTATATGCGCAAACAGGTTTGCGAACCCGTTTGCGCATGCAAAAACCTATTGGGCCATGTACATAGCCTATTCGCGAGTCGCACATTTTTTGCGACTCACTAAATAGGTTTTGCAACTTGCTATTTAGAAGGGGCATCCCCTTCCAAATAGCGAGTCTCAAAACCATGTACAAATGTTTTGCGACCGCAATTGCGGTTGCAAAACACTTGCAATTACCACCTACTTTAAGTAGATGGTAATGCATCGCAAATGGGAAGCGGTCCCCAGGAGACCCCTTCCCCTTTGCAAAGGCATGCAAAATTATTTTTTAAGGGCAGGCAGTGGTCCCAGGGACCACTGCCTGCCCTTAAAAAATTAAACAAAAACGTTTAATTGTCTTTTTTTTTTTTTAAATGCTTGGAAGACAGGCTGCATTTTAAATAAAGAAAACTGCTTTATTTAAGAGCAGTCCCATACATGGTGGTCTGCTGAGCCCAGCAGGCCACCATCCCAGGGAGGGCTGGCATTCCCAAAGGGCTCGCAAATTGTGAGAGGCTCATTATTATTAATCAGCCACGCAATATGCAACCCCATTGGGAATCCCAAACAGTGTTAAACACACTGTTGTACATTTCATTTAGCGACTCGCAATTGTGAGGCACTAAATGAAATGGTCGTACATCTGCCCCCAAAATCCTTAGTAATTTGAGTATTTGTTTTGTGTGCACACATGTTTTTTTTTTAATTACTGTTTTAATATTTGAAATTGAAATCATACAAATTGCTTGGGGGTCCCCGGCTTCCAGTGGTGACTCAATGGGGGTCCGCAAGAGTCAAAAGTTTGGGAACCACTGATCTAGACAAACAAAATGGCAGCTGGTGTGTTTGATTTTACAATGAAATTGATATAGGCTTCAGCTGTCTTGGATTGAGGACAATGACCTTGTATAGGCACTCTGATAAAGTAGTCATCATGGTTCTTATCCTTCCCTGGACGATGCACAATCCTATACTTTTGTGGCTGTAGTCTCCATCATTCAATGTGAGGAGGCGTCTTGGAGTTTGGACATCCAAATATAGGGGCTCATTATGATCGCGGACGGACTTGAGTCCGTCCGCGACCATCGAGGAGGAGGGAACCTCCGCATGACCTGCGGAGTTCCCTCCTGTCCAATTAGGATGTGACTGCCACCCTGGCGGTCACATCCTCTATTTTTAACATTGCGGCGGGTGCAGCTTCAAGCTGCTCCCGCCGCAATGTTAAAAATGCATACATTGCATTTGTATGCAGAAAGCGGCAGGCACCGCGCGGTGCCTGCCGATTACTGCATACAAATGCAGGGGGGTACCATGTGCACCCCCCACCCCCCTTCACCCAGGGGGCCCGTAACGGGCCCCCGCAGTGAAGCTCCGTATGCTTTTCCACAGCGGAAAACCCACCGTGGAAAAGCGTTTCTTTTTGGGCATCCTAATATGGCTGGCGGTGTCTGAGAGACACCGCCACCATATTAGGGCTTTTCCGCCGCGGTTGTAAGCCAACCGCGGCGGAAAAGCTGCGGACGTAAACCTGGACCCACCAGCCATCCTAATGTGGCGGTGGGTCTTTGGTGGGTCCGCTGTGGTTTTTCCGTATCCTCCGGGCCGGCGGTGGCTTCCGCCGGCCCGGAGGATACGGAAAAACCGGTATCCTAATCTGCCCCCAAATTAGTAAAGCTTGATGATCAGTTGCCAGTGAAAGAGGCTTTCTGTACAGGAATATATGGAAATGTTCACAGGCCCATACCATGGCTAAACTTTCTTTTCCCGGTTACGAATAAGCATGTTCTGTTTGGAACAAACTCCTACTGGCATATGCTACAATATGCCTTTGAGCATTCAGGTATCCGCTATACTGTGCAAGGATAGCTTCTAAACTGACTGGGCTAGAACTGACAACAACCTCTGCATGAAGATACAGATTGAAATATTCTGTTTCAGTAGCATTTACAATGGCTTGTTTGATTTTCTTAAAACTTTTCTCACATTCATGTAACCAATGAAATGAAACATTCTTTTTCGTCAACTCTCTCAATGGAGCACTTACAGTGGCAAACTCTTCCATATATCTGGTAGCGGGACATGCCAAGAAATGAATGCACCATTGAAACATCTTGTGGGGATCAGCATTTGATATTGATTGGACTTTAGCACAATCCGGTGATCCCCATCAGAAAAGATATGACCAAAGAAATGTTACTTTGTCTTGTAGACCTCATGTTTATCTGCATTCAAAGTCAAACATGCATCCCTAAGTAAACGGCATTCTTGTGTGAGAGCTTTATTTTGCTCTTAGTCTGTAGCTCCGAAAACGAATCGGTCATCAATATAATTGAACGCAGTCACTATAGGCTCAATGATATGTCAAATGATATCTTGAAAAAGTTCTGAAGCCAGTGACACATCAAAGCGTAGGGCCTAGTTTAGATCTCGGCGAACGGGTTACTCCGTCATAACGGATATCCCTTCCGCTGAAATATAAATCCCTTAGGATACAATGGGATTTATATTTCGGCTGATGGGATATCCATCACTGTTGTGATGGGGTAACCCCTCCTCAGAATCTAAATCAGGCCCTTAGTCTTTTGTATCGAAACAGACCAAAATGTGTAGAAAAGATTGTAATGTACCTGCAATTTTCTTCACTTTCCAACTGATGATAGCCTTTATTCAAATCAAGGTGAGAAAATACTTTGACACAATTTAATTGCGTTATCATGTCAGCAATGTGTGGACCTGGATACTGTGTACAGCTCCTTCACTTTCCTTTTTGGGCTCTACCACTATGGAAGAAACATATGGTGTGGGACCAGTAGATCCTTCAACGATATCAAACCAAATCAAATCAATCTTTATTTCCATTTGATTAATTAAAATCTTACAAAGAAGCATCAATCATAAAATTCATTAATAACAGACCATAATATGTAAGCACCAAATAGAATAGGGCTATTACCTAAAGCATCTCCAATGGATGGATGACATTACAACGCATGCTTTTACCACGCATGCCTTTACAACACAGTTTTTACAACGCATGCCCTTACAACGCATAGTGCTTAGGGGTGCTGGATAGTGAATAGTTTAATTTACTATTCCAACTCCAGTCCCCGTGGATAATAGGGAAGGTGTTGGATAGTAAATTAAATATATTCCCTATTCTAGAGCGCCCCCCAGCGCTATGCGTTGTAATGAAATGCGTTGTAATAGATGCGTCGTAAAGGCACTGCGTGGTATAAGTTGCGTTGTAAAGGATGTTTCCCTTCTCCAATGAGTAGCTCGTGAGCTACTGGTAGCTCTCCAGCTACCTGTAAGTAGCCATTCTGTGTGCAGCCCAGTCTACTAAACTAAAAGCTATTGCTTGGCTGAATTTTTATATGGATTCCAAAATGGAGCGTGTGTAATCAAAGTAAAATTGTGTTTATTTTAAGAACTCATAAGATAATATTTGGAGAACCTGGCTGAATCTCCAAAATATATTTAAGCTGATATTTGAGTGATAAATCATGTGGCATTGGGGAGACATTTTACAAATGTTATTACCTTGGTGGCGAGGCATTGAAGCTATGGCTGTTATGTATTTCCCATGTAGAGGCATGACATATTGTCAAAGTTTTTTTCTATATTACTGCTGGTGGCCATGCCAGATGCACTGAAGAGATCCCTGGCAGTAATCTTGCATATGATGGGCACTAATGCAATCTTGTGTGATGTGGTCACTATTAGAACACTAAGAACATTAGTTTTATTGAACATAAGTAGGTCTTATTGCATAAAAGGCTGAGGCCCTGGCCTAAACGATGTTACCTGGCTGATACCATAACCCCCTTGAGCCGCTTGCTCAAAGTATCTATAGGGGCAACCGGAAGTTAAAGTGCAAGTGTGCAGCTGCTAATAACATTCTTGGGAGCTATCCAGTGCTTGACAAGCTTGTAAGTTCCATAGAGACCCCCATGGGAACCAAGGAAAATGGAAATGCAAGGGGGTATAAAAGCACTGCTTCCTCTGGCTGTCTATTGGGGCAATGGTAAGTTAAAGTGTTAGAATGAGGTCAACCAATTAATCAATCATCAGGATTCTTATATAGTGTGGCTAATCACCCTTTAGGGTTTCAAGGTGCTGAGTGGTTGGGGGGGGTTCTGCAGTTCAGTAGACAAGACAAATTGTGAGGTCCTTCCTGAACTGAGGAAGTCAAGGTGATTGCCTGAGTTTTCGAGGAAAAGAGTTCCAGGTCTTTTTGGTGAGGTAGGAGAAGGATCTTTCTCTGGCTGTGGTCTTTTGGATCCATGGGATAGTGGCCTAGGCAGGTTGGGGGAGTGGAGGGTCTGGTGGGAGTGTAGAAGGAGAGGTGGTGGTTGAGGTATGCAGGTCCGATAATGTGGAGGGCCTTTTGTAGGCATACGTGGTGAGCTTGAAGGTGATTCTTTTGTTGACTGGGAGCCAGTGGAGGTTTCACATGTGACCGGTGACATGGTTGCAGTGGGGGATGTCCAGGATAAGTCTTGCTGTGGCATTCTGGATTCTATGCAATTTCTTTTGGAGCTTCTGAGTGGTAGCCGGCATAGAGTGTGTTGCCATAGTCCAGTTTGCTGATGGCGAGTACCTGGATGACCGTTCTTCTGGACTCAGTAGAGTCTTTCAAAGCAGGCGGAGTGTGGAAGCAGGAGGATGCAACGGTATTGATTTGGTGGTTCATTGCGAGCGAGGAGTCAAGGATGATGGTGAGGTTACGTGGTTGGTAAGTGGGGGAGTCTCTGAGCATTGCGGGCCACCAGGAGTTGTCCCAGGCGGCGGGGGTAGTTCTGAGGAAGAGGACTTCGGTTTGGTCGAAGTTGAGTATGAGGCAGATGTCCTTCATTCAGGTGGTGACTACCTTCATCCTGTTGTTCTTTACATCTGTAGGTTCATCGATGAAGGAGAGAATCAGTTGGTTGTCGTCCACGTAGGAGACAATGTTTAGTCTCGTCCAGTTATGCAGCAGCTAAAAAACATTCATAGGGGCTTTCCAGTGATTGCCAAGCATGTGAATTCGCTAGTGACCCATCTAAGAACCAGATAAAGTGCTTGTGGCAAAGTTTAAAAATTAAAGTAAACATGCACAAGAAGAAATAAGTAAGCACAGGCAATTTCAAGTAGATTAAAACATCACACCACTGTTGATAGGAACTGTCCGCCGCTTTGGCGTAGGGTCCAGGAAGCCACTGCCAGGGTAGCATTGAGGATAAAAGGAGGCTGAGCTCCTTCTAGCTGCCAGGCCCAGTCAGGTTCATACTTTTGTTAGTGGCTTTCCCTGGAAAACCAGGATGCACCGAGCGGCATTAGAGTTTGGAACAGGAAGTCAAGTGCACCAGAGCAGGGGAGCGGGGCTTTCAGCAAATCCGTAATTTACATGAAAATGACGATGTGGCCGGTCTCAGGTTGATCGTTAGGTTCACTGGGTTAGCAATGCAGTAGTTTACTTGGGTGGGCAGTTTTATTTCAACTTCGTTTAAGAATTTCATGCAGCAACAGTTTGATATGGGATCATTTGGCCACAGTCAGAATATCACGGTGTGCCTATATGTATGGATTCCTTTACTTAGAAAAAGGGGTTTGAGGAGGAGGAATAATGATTCTAGTCCTTTTTCAACAGCGTCTGGTAAATGGAAAACAGTTTGTCTATGTCTTTGAGCAACAGGACGGACGTCCTCATTAATATGCAACTTTACTTTCATGGTCTTGAGATTTCCTAAACCATGAAATAATGAAGGGGATTGAGTTACTATTTTATGGTGAACATTCATGCCGTAGTTTACAGAAATCAGTCCCATATCAGCAACTATGCTGAAATGGAGTAGACAGGCACTAGACGCTGTAGTTGAAATCACGTGGATGGGTACTTGCACCTTCGTTTTCTTGTGTTTCATCGTCTCTACAGATGAATCTTGATGTTTTAAGGGCGACGATGCAGCCCATGTTTTACACTTTTCGATGGTGTCAGCTGCTGTAATGGAGACAATTCCTTATATTTCTGCCAGGGATAATGTTTATCGAAGCACCGCTGTCAATGATGAAAGGTATCAAACAATAATTTACTTTTAGTGTAATCTTCGGACAATGCTTGAATTACTTTAGTGCCTTAGCATGTCGACTTTTCTTTGACTGGCATTTTTCTTCACATGCGGGCAGTCCAGCATGCACACAGTTTTCTGAGGTAAACATCGACATGGCACAACCATCTTCTTCGCTTTCACTTGATACTGATATAGAAGAACTGTTTGATGATGATTTAGATGACAATTTACTTTGTTTAGTATTGATTTGTCTCAGTTGATGTCGCCGCTTGGCCTTGTGGGTGCGCATTGAGCGCTGCTTCTGGAATGTTCTGGCAGCATTTTGTCTTCGTGCTGTGATGCACTTGCTTTTTCCTTGGCTTTGCAAAGCATCACAAAATGGTTCTTCTTCCCACAGCCTTCACATATCTATCCAGAGGCGTGACATTTACCTTCATGTGGAAATGAAAATCCACATCTAAAACACAACTTCTTTTTACCTGTGAACATCACTTTGGGTCCTTCAGTCTTTGGCTTTGGCTTACTTTACACACTCATGACTGATTCATTCTGGGAACCTTTGGCCTCCATGTCAGCAGCTTGTCTATTGGCACGCTCTTCAGCTCTTGTAGCCATTAACACTTGCACTAGACTCAGCATTCATTGTCTGAATGAAACTGACAGGCATCCATGAAAATCTCTAAGACGTAATGCTTCTTCCTCATTAAGTTAGTTGAACTTACAGTGTTGATGAGTGTGTCAAGTCTTTCCACAAATTCATCAATGGTTTCACCAACTTTCTGTTGGTCTTGACTGAAAATGCATATTTTGTACTCTATATCGGGCATTGATTAAATTTGAGATTCAAAGTTTCTTTAATCTGACGGTGTGTGATTTCTTTGTCAGTTCGCAGCATCTTCCTGATGACTTCTTTTACACCATCACCAGCAAGTTTTTTGAGGTATTTGATCATCTTTTTGTTATCAGTCTCTTCAAGTGCATCAATGAAATCTTCAAATGCCTCTATCCAAACCATCTATCACCAATAGTTTGCTTTTTTGAGGTATCGAAGGGTGGTGGCAGTTTCATGAATGCAGCAGCGTTGTAGACCATTGCGGAACTTAATGACACCACTTGTCGATCACCCTGACTTGGTTTATGCAACTCTTTTGCAAGACCATGCAATGTGCTAGTCTCTGCATCATCTTTAATGATAGTTGGAAACGTGACTTTCTTTGCTTCCATCTAAACCACTTCACTGTTCCGAAAGTTAATTTCGGCTCTTTATACTTCGAAGACCTGTGAAGTTGTTCTGAGCCCTACTCAGCAGTTTTGGTGGCTGGCCACTTCAGGTATGTATGGCTCATTAAGCATAAATCTGGGCAGATTTCCTTGGGCCATTTCAGTACACCAGTACAATGACTCTCTTTAATGGTTTTGGCAAGTTAACTATTTCTTCTTTTCTAAATGTCAAGTTGGACTTTCTGACACCTGCTTTATCTTCGTATTGCAACACTTCAAATGACTGCTCTTTAAAAACCTGGTTGTGATCGCCTTCAGCAGTAACACTGCGTATAACTTATAACTGTGACGGTGGGCAGTCAAAATATCAAATTTTAAATATCAACATACATTAATATCGAGTTTTAATATCTGAGGGACAAAATATCGAAGTCAAGAATATCGTTGACCAGAATATCGACCCCAAGGTAAGTAATATAGTTTTCTTAAATATTGAAGTAATAATATCGAAGTAAGTAATTTCGTAAGCAAAAATATTTTTGTTAATAATATCGAATTTTATTTAGTGTTATGTATTTTAGTATGTATTATATGTATGTTAAACATTTTTAAATGTATTTTTATAAATTTTAAAATAAATGTTTAAAAATGTGTAAATTGTCCGTTTCAGTATCAGAGTGGGTCGTGGGTTTATAGGGGAATAGGGTGCGAAGTAATTTAATTATAATTAATTAATTAATATGTTTTTATTCATTGGTATTGATGATTAATTAATTATTAATTATTAATTGGTTATTCATTTTTATTAAGTGATTAATTGATAATTAAATTAATTATGTGATTTTTTTATGTGTAGTGGGTTGTGGGTTTATATGGGAATAGGGTGGGAAATAATTAAATTAAATTAATTAATGAGATTGTTTTTATTTCTTAGTATTTTTTATTAATAATTGTTAATTATGAATTGTTAGTACGTTTTTATTAATTAGTTAATTATTTTAATAATAATTAATTTAGCAATGCTTTTTATGTATTGTTATTGTTAATTAATTTATTGTTAATTAATGTATTGTAAATTAATTATTAATTGGTGAGTAATTATTAATTGGTAATTAATATTTATTAATTAGTTAATGTATAATTATATGAATGTATTATTAATTGTTATTAATTGATTAATTGATAGTTACATTAATTGTGTTTTTTTGTATGTGTAGTGTGTTAAAGGGGGAATAGGGTGGGATGTAATTTAATGTAATTTAAGTACATATTGATTTAATCTATTGGTATTTATTAATACATTTTTTGTACATTAATTATTAATATATTATTATTTTTATAAAAAGGTATGTAATTGATAAGTATGTTAAGTTAACCCCTACACTATCCAATGCTTTCCCTACTGTTGCACTCACTGGAGTGGGAATAGTAATTTGTACCCCTACGCTATCCAGCGCTTTCCTTACTGTTGCACTCTCTGAAGTGGGAATAGTAATTTTTACCCCCACGCTATCCAGCGCTTTCCCTACTGTTGCACTCACTGGAGTGGGAATAGTAATTTTTACCCCTACGCTATCCAACGCTTTCTCTACTGTTGCACTCTCTGGAGTGTGAATAGTAATTCTTACCCCTATGCTATCCAACGCTTTCCCTACTGTTGCACTCACTGGAGTGGGAATAGTAATTTTCACCCCTACGCTATCCAGCGCTTTCCCTACTGTTGCAATCTCTGGAGTGGTAATAGTAATTTGTACCCCTACATTATCCAACGCTTTCCCTACTATTGCACTCACTGGAGTGGGAATAGTAATTTTCACCCCTACACTATCCAACAGTTTCCCTACTGTTGCACTCTCTGGAGAGGGAATAGTAATTTTTACCTCTATGCTATCCAACGCTTTCCCCACTGTTGCACTCCCTGGAGTGGAAATAGTAATTTTTACCCCTACGCTATCCAATGATTTCCCTACTGTTGCAATAAGTATATATATTATTTATATGTAGATGTTTAATTAATTTTAAAATGTTATGTATTAGTTATTATTTTTTAAATATGTTTTAATTTTTATACCTACAATTTTGTAAATTATACATATGTTTAACTTATTTTTATATTATTATTAAAACATTTCAAGAAACAATATTTTTAACATCGATATTTTTGACAACGATATATTTTTTTCGATATTTTTGTACTAATCTTTATGTAGATAGGACATCGATATTTTTGTCTTCGATATTTCTGTCGATATTATTGTATGTCGATTTTTTGTCTGTCGATATTTTGTCATACAACCACTTTATCTGGCGTGCCTGTGCAGTACCTTTTTGTATGGCCTGACCAGCAGGTTCTCGGCCAATGATGTGTAGATTTTCTTCAATGCATTCTTTGTCTTCAGCTGCTTCACAGCGAGTGGAGCTGCACTTTGACTCCACATGCATTAAGCGTTGATTCGGTACTTGGACCACAGCACATGTGGCAAACACAAACAGTTTGTTTGGACCAAGGCAAACTCTCTGGGAAAGCACAGTCAATCTTTGGGTTACTTATCCCCTATGTCATCAACATTTGTAGCGACATCCCGGCCTGGGTGCCCATCAATGATTACACCGTACATGGAGCTTAGTATTACACATCTTTATTCTTTTGTGTGTAACTGTGAACTCAACATTCTAGATAAGTCTTCATTATATTCCGCTCTTCATTGTATTACGCTCTAACACTTAGGTCACAGCTCTATGGAGTCCATAAGGAGTCAATAGCGTTCCATCATTACTAACTCGCAAGACACTACATATGAGGCTAATGAAATCACTCTCTGGATAGATACCATCTTGAAAGTCACATGTTTCACAAACATGTTGAGATTTTACAAGTCCAATACCGGATGATATCATCTGTCCACCCTTGGCACCAGAAATAGTAGGGAATAGAAACCTCACCCTTGTTAGAGCTCCAAAACTGATACTATTGCTCCTTTCAAGAACAGGGGTAAAACCCTTGGAGGATCAGTTGTCTTTTTCAATTATGTTTTGGGTGTCAGCGTCTGACTAAATAACAGTTTGATTGGGATAGAATGAAACTCTATTTCATAGCCTTGACTGACTATAAACAGTACCCATTTGTCTGCCACAATTCTGCCAGTGATTCTAAAAGAGCATTATTCTTGCTAGCACTGTAGCTGAGTAACTGTAATGGCTTCTGCTGTTGCTGCTTCCAAAACAATGGTCTGCAGTCTTGCAAGCTGGTTGGTAATCCCTGCGTATAGGGTGTTTCCATAGCCTAGTCTGCTGTTTATGAGGCTATAAGTGATCATTTTGCTGGTGGTGTCTGGTAGCCATTTGCAGGTTTTCTTCAGCATCCTTAGTGGGCTGGAGTAGGCCGAGACTACTATTTTAACTTTGGCGGTCATATCCAGTTTGTTGTCTATAATGATTCCAAGGTTTCTCGTTTGCAAGCAGGGCATGGGGGTGGATCCAAGGTCTGTGGGCCAACAGGTGGAGTACTAAATAGTATGACTGAAAAGGTTAGTGCACACCCTGTTAAAGCAAATGAAAACCTATGTCATCCAATGTACTCAAAAGTCCCATGGTGAGGCATTCTTCCCAAAGACCACCACCAAGGTCTTGTTGGAAATCATTTTGAGGAAATTAGATTTCATCCAGTTGGCTACTTCTGTCATGCATATTGTGAACTTGTTCCTGGTGTTAGGTGTTTTGTCCAAGAGGGACAGTATCAGTTGTGTGTCGTGAAGATGTTTATTTTGTAAGCTCATATAACTCAGCCTGCTGAGTCATGTAGATGTGGAAGAGCATTGGGCTGAACAAGGATCTCCACGGGACTCTGCAACTAAGGTCTCGTGCTTCAGAGGTATGGGGGTATGTTGACGATTTGGATTCTTCTGGTAAGGAAGGAGCATATCCATTTGAGGGCGAGTCCCTAGATGTCTCTTTTGTAGAGTAATTGGATTAGAATGGGATGGGAGATGGTGTTGAAGGCTGCTGATAGATACAGAAGGATTAGGGCTGTGGTTTCCCCCATTGAGGATCATCCGGATGTCATCTGTTGCTACTATTATGCTGGTTTCAATGCTGTGGTTGGGTCTATGTCCTGGTTGTTTGATTTTGAGAAGCTGGTGTTTGGTGAGATTGTCATAGAGGTACTTGTTGATAGCTTTTACTAGGACTTTGGCTGGGTAAGTAAGGAGGGATGTTGGTTGGTAATTGGAGATTTTGGTCGGGTCAGCTAAGGTTTTCTCAGTGCTTAATTTGAGCCGGAGCTTTCCGGTGCTGAGCACCGGCACTTAATTGGTTTCCGGTGCTCGGCACCGGCATCTAATTATCAACATAACACTTAGGGCAGTCTGCCACAAGGTGGCGCTGCTCATGTAATTTAGAGATGAGCAGTATAACAGTTGTTTAGGGAAACGATATACGTAAAAACAATTATTAATACCTGCCTCCCCAGCCATTGCTTTAGCTTTGGGGGCCTGGAATAAGCTAAACTATCGCATTTACATGCAAGAGAGATGGTTAATAGTTGCATTGGCAGCACTGACAGGGGCGATGGGTGGTGCAAGCTGCAGTGGCCTCCTGGTCAGAGCCCTGGCACTTACAATTTTACAAATTAAGCACTGGGTTTTCTTTAGGAGAGCGTTGACAGCTGCATATTTCCATTGTTCCAGGGCAATGGCTGTACTGATGGAGGTGTTGAGAATAGCGGTAAGGGGCTCACTGGTAGGACCTGCTCCTTTGTTGAAGGCATAGTGGGGGCAGGGTTCAACGGGCCCAGAGATAATGTTTTTCATGATTGTTGTTGTTTCCTCTGAGCTAATGGAGTCTCTTATGGTGATTGTGTTGACTTCGTCACTGTGAGACTTCTGGAGAGGCCCAGGGGGAAGTTGCTGCATATGGTTGCAAAAATCTAGAATATTTATTTTATTGGCAACAAATTCATCTACCAGTGTATGCATTTGCTAGAACACCACTCTGAAGGATGGTTTCCCTTAAACACTTGTGAAGACATCGAATACAATTCACAGTGCACTGGGCCATACTGTGGAGTTTTTGAACACTATGAAGCTCCCGTCACCCAAATTCCATTTCTAGTTGCTGTGGACAGTCGCATTTCAATTTTGTTTAATCGTCCCAGCCTTCTTTAACTTCAAACTCTTCACCTAACAACAACTTAAAGGCTATCTGCCTCCTCTGAATCACATCCATAAGTGCTGAAACAATGCCTTCATTTTTAGTGGGAGGGCGAGAGCTTGAATCGGTCACTCCTGTTTCCTTAACATCCACATGCACAGCTTTCAGCGGGATGCCTCTCCGGATCTGCTCTAGTATTCCAGGCTGCTCCATTTGCTTTTCACTGGCTGGCTCACGGTTTTCTTTTGGACACCCCGATCTTTCTGACTGGGATGGGTTTAGAGGTTGAGGAAGCAGTTTGGAGTTACCTGAAGGTAAATGAGTAAGGGGTGATGGAAACTGCATTGTAGAGTCAACTGGAACCGAATGAATGCAAGGAGGAGAGGATGGTGGTGAAAGATAAATCCCCGCATTTGACACCTCATTACAGTATTTATCAATGGTGGAATCGTTACGCTCTGGTGATGGAAGTGGTAGGAGAGTGGGGGGCTCAACCGATGGAAAAGAATTGAAAGGGGGTAGAAGTGATTGAGCCAGGGGATCCAAGTAGGTCTGATTTTTGACAAATGGAATTGGTGGCAGTGGTGGTGTCACGGGGACCCAATCATCTGCAACACAAGGAAGAGAAGGTGGAAGCGGTGGTGGTGGAGGAATGTGGACAGAATCAACAGCATTGCTGTTACTACAGGAAGAGGATGTTGAAGACTGCACAGAATTTGAAGTGTGCCATTCTAAAGCCTGTGGCAGTGGTGGAGGAATGATCGGATCACAAGCAACATCAGAATTATCCAAGGAAGGTAATGATGATGGTGGGGGAGGGAAGTTCATTGAAGGGCAATGATTTAACGGTAGAGGTGGCAGCATTGTGCACTCATAGGATCTTGTGAATGGTCTGCAGATGACGTTTCCGATGGAGAAGGACTTGATCTCAATTCATCTGATAAAGCTAAGCTCAAGGCTTCTTGTCGCACAGCTTCCATCCCTCCTTTTCTTTCAAGGATCTCAAAAATCCTTTTGGAAGTTTCTTTGATCCATCAGATCCTCTTGTTGAACGCCAGCTCTGCTGAAGAGAAACTTCAGATCCAGATTCACAATATACGTTGCAAAACGAGATTCCCATCCAATGTGAGCGACATGTTTGAAGTCACATGGAGCTCCAATGTCCTCCTTGCTGATCTTGAACCCACCAGTTCTTCCATCAACCACCAGTGCTCCGGAACAGGACCCAGATTGAAGTTTTCCTCCAGGAAGGGACGATTCTTTGCCCTCAGCCATAATCAATCAATCAATCAATCAATCAATCATGCCATTTGTATAGCGCACTACTCACCTGGGAGGGTCTCAAGGCGCTTGGGGGGAGGGGTATGCTACTGCTCGAACAGCCAGGTCTTGAGTTGTTTCCTGAAGGCGAGATGGTCCTGGGTCAGCCGAAGGTGGATGGGGAGGGAGTTCCAAGTCTTGGCAGCCAGGTAAGAGAAGGATCTTCTTCCGGCGGTGGCTCTTCGGATGCGTGGTACGGCTGCGAGGGCGAGGCTGGTGGACCGTAGCTGGCAGGTGGGCGTGTAGAGGTCAGGCGGTCGTTGAGGTACTTGGGGCCCAGGTCGTGGAGAGACTTGTGTGCGTGGGTGAGGAGCCGGAACGTGATCCTCTTGTCGACGGGGAGCCAGTGCAGGTTCCTCAGGTGGCTGGAGATGTGGCTGCATCGGGGGACATCCAGGATGAGTCGGGCGGAGGCGTTCTGGATGCGCTGGAGTCTTTTCTGTAGCTTGGCTGTGGTTCCGGCGTAGAGGGCGTTTCCGTAGTCCAGTCGGCTGGTGACGAGTGCCTGGGTGACAGTCTTCCTGGTCTCGGTCGGGATCCAGCGGAAGATCTTGCGAAGCATACGCAGGGTGTTGAAGCACGATGAGGAGACGGCGTTGACTTGTCTGGTCATCGAGAGGGAGGGGTCCAGGATGAAGCCCAGGTTGCGTGCGTGGTCGGTTGGCTTGGGTGCGGTGCCCAGGGCTGGGGGCCACCAGGAGTCGTCCCAGGCGGAGGGCGAAGATCCCAGGATGAGGACTTCCGTCTTGTCCGAGTTCAGTTTCAGGCGGCTGTCCTTCATCCACTCGGCGACGTCTTTCACCCCGTTGTGTAGGCAGGTTCTGGTGGTGTCGGGGTCTCTGGTGAGGGAGAGGATCAGCTGGGTGTCGTCGGCGTAAGAGATGATGTTGAGGTTGTGCTGGCGTGCGATGGCTGCGAGAGGTTTCATGTAGATAGCCATAGCGTTCTCATTCAATTGAGAAGGGGTTTGAAACATTGAACCAATGAGCTGAAAAATCTCCATCTTTAAAGCAAACCACTCCTTCAACAAATGGGCTGTCCGTGCGGGTATCCTATTCTCTTTTCACATCATATGGTTGCAATTGTGCTGTAGAAGAATTTTGAGATGTCATTACACAGATCTTGTGATGGGTGATCTCTAGTGACAGCTGTGGGTGTGGTGAAGCCTTTGACAATTGAGGCGCTAGAGGGCGCACATGCAGAATGGTCGCACGTGAGTGAGGCTCCTGCAAGCCTGGAATATTAATCCTAAATTTATCCTTCAAAACCAGCATCGAGACCCGATCAGAGCACACAAGAAGGTTGAGCATACCGAACTCCTGACTCGGTGAGAGTTTGAATGAGATCCGACATGCCAGCCCGGCGGGAGGAGTAACGATACCTCCGACCGGCAGCAGCGCTGGAGACTGTGAGAGCGAGGGGTCGGCAGCCGGGGGCTACGCTACACCGAGGCTCCCCTCCTGAAGTGTTGGCCCAGTGGAAGTGACCAATGCGGAGAGATGGAGTCAGCTAGCCTGTCCCAGCGCTGCAACATACAAGGTACCAGAGAGTGACAAAGGGACATCCACTGCTGTCACTAGCTCCTAGGAGATATATATTTTATAGTAAAGAGCAAGACAGCGCGGCAGGCCCGGAGCGTGGCTAGAGGTTGTGCTGGTTATCACCGCGCCACCAATGAGCGGAGAGACGGCTGAGCTCATAGCGGAGGGGATAGAGACACTCGAAGCCGTGTGCGGGGCCCGCAAGTGCATAAAATCGTGAAGGATTCGCTGATTCACCGCACGTCGAGCCTCCCGAGGAGATCAGCCTGGTGGGGACTATATTGCCGGACTGGTGGACACCCTCGGCGAAGACACCTGTCTCGATCTCCATTGCAGATAGGGGGATGAAAACTTGGCGCGCTTAGCTGTTGGTAATATGAACTGCCCGCATAGCGTGTAGTAGATAGCGAGAAGGCACCACACAATGGAGCTGCTGGGGTCACAGTGCTTCACGGCGGGACGGATCACGTTGCATAACTGAAGTTCACGGAGGCAACGGCCTTGCGGAACCTGTGACTCTTTATGGTGCAGAGACTTAGAAGCACGCACTCCCCTCCCTACCCAAGAGGCAGATTAAAGTCTATTGTGTGGCGGAGCCCATTCGCGGCCCTGCACAGCAGTCTGTAGACTCTCCTCCCCCGAGGCGCGGCGGCAGACCAGCCACGTGGGGGTGTCGCGGCTTGGCCTAGCACCTGGCCGACTGTTGAGGTGAAAGACGCGACAAGACAATAAACGTGAGCGGGGACTGCAGATGACGCACAGCCACGTCAGGCCTACCCTGGGATAATTCCTGTGCCGGTCACGAAAAGACAATATCCGCATAGTCAGGAAAGTGCGGCCTAGGGGGACACTGATTGAAGGAGGCTTGCACCCTTACACTCAATTGCTGGCAGGACGCCTTCCACGGAGAAAGCACCGGTACGCCCCCTCATAGATGAGCATTGAGAAACTGCACAGAGGACGGGCACTGGCATATTAAACCTATTCGCCACTCCTTCTGTAATTTCTATACAAGCTATCTTTTCTCGAACTTGACACGGTGGGGATAGACAAAACACTAGCTGCTCCTACATTCTTGCCTTCATGGTCACGGCATCGCGGATACCACAGGACTAACTGGGGTGAAGACTCTTTAGACAGCAGTGATACATCGCGACCCTCTCCTGCCTGGACATAGACTCTGATAACATCCGATCAGAAACCGCGTGCACATTCTCCCCGGTGGTTCATAGACAAACTGCACTGTGCTCATGAATACAGGCTCTGGCCTCCTCCGGGAAGCACGTATAAAGCAAACACCATCGAGTGCTTCTAGTCCCGGCAACAGAAATACTATGGGTAAATCAGACAATTGTCAATCTAAGTTGTCCTTTGAGTCTACGGCTCCCAAAAAAGGGACGAGGAACGCACAGGATGTAGGGGGGTCGCAAAGCCCATCGACGGCAGGAGCGAGTTCTAGTTCTTCCACCACAGATATACAACAGCTGGTGCAGGAAATGAGGCAAGGATTCACCACAGTTGTGGATAAAGTAGACCGCATGTCATCTAGGATGGACGCTATCGCACACAAATTAGATGTACATGAAGAACGACTCACAGAAACTGAAAGGCGAATTTCTGATAACAATGACACCACAGCCTCGCATACCACACAGCTCACGAGAATGGACAACATCCTCAGAGTAATTGCTGCTAAAAACGAGGAATTGGAGGCGCGTAGCAGGCGCAACAACATCCGCGTTATAGGCGTGCCAGAGTCCACCAACACAGGGCGTATGGAGGATTATGTGGAAAAGATACTCCTGGCTGCGATTGGGCCTGCAGCGTTCTCCAAACAATTCATAGTCGAGAGAGCAGATTGCTCGCTTGGACCGCGGCCTGAACCCGGGGTCCCACCAAGACCCATTATTGCACGGCTCCTCAACTACCGTGACCGTGATGTGGCATTGAAGTCCGCACGCACTAACCAAAATCTATCATGTGAAGGCATTAGCTTCTCAATTTACCTTGACTTTACCCCGATAGTACAAGAACAGAGACGTACATTTTTAGAGGTTAAAAAGAAACTCCGTGCTCTACAGATAGACTATGCACTTTTGTACCCGGCGAAGCTGAGAGTGACCCACCAAGGAAGGAAAACAACATTTCTTCATGAACCCGCAACAAGTGGAAGATTTCTTAAAAACTTTGCGGCGTGCAAGGGCAGGAAATGGAAATCGCGATGAAGACAGGCAGGAAGACGAGAATTCGATGACAGGTGACCTCTGACTTGGCGCACTGGTCGCTGGGGTACCGCGATGCCCCGGTGGTATTCACTATGTGGTCCATATGAGGACTTCTATTGAGTATGGCAGATGCCGCAGGGCCGGAATACCATGGACAGGTATTGGACTGCTGGTGGTAATGTATTCCAGGCACCACCCCCTTCCCTTGAATAAGCCCACGCAGGGCCAAACAGGACGAAGGGCAAAGGCATAGGGGATGGCAATGTGCATACCTTGGATGCCTCCCGTAGGGAATTCCCCAATGTTTATGTTTGTTACACTACCGATATTGGGGTGTTTATCCAATGTTGTGGGTGGGGGGCGGGATGGGAACTCTGGCAAGTTGGGGATGCTTCAGTGGGAGGGGCGAGGGGAGGGGCTCACCGGGAATTGCATAGCATTGCATGCTGCTATCGGAAGATGTTTTTTTTTTTGCGAGGCAGACATAGTTACAGTTGTACGGAGTATAGGGTACCTAGCTTACTAGCTAGAGGGCAGTTGGTACCAGATGAGGCAGGGCAGAGTACAGACCTTCTGGGACATGTTTACTTGAAAGCGACTCGGACTGAGTTAAATCAGTCATTGAGTGAGGGGGAGGGGAGAGACAGGCACTATGAGGACCAAGGTATTGCACAAATCTATACTTACAAGCATTCAAGGGGTCATATAGGTGAGGCACAGGGGGAATCCTTTGCTGAAATGATTACCACAACAATGATCGGCCATGGCTGACAATAATGGAATATCTTACATAACCGTTCTTTCTTGGAATGTCCGAGGGCTTAATGATGCATGAAAAGGCAGAAATGTTATAGCTTATTTGGAACGTCAGCAGGTGAACATAGCCTTATTGCAAGAGACTCACCTTGCACCCCGACTGGCTCATACCTTTGCGAGCAAATGGGCGGCTGTTAGGGTATTTTCTTCATACTCTTCCTATTCCAGGGGCACTGTTAGTCTGATCAAGAAGACCCTACATTTTACAAAGCTTGGTGAATTCAGTGATGCAGAAGGAAGATATGCTATACTATGGGGTAGGCTTGGTACTGATACAATTACCATTGTCAACTGTAATGCACCAAATGTAGATACGCCAGAGTTTTTTACAATATTGTGGGGGAGAGTTGTTGATATTGGTTCAATGCACATACTTTGGGGTGGGGAATTCAATGTGGCACTGACACCAGCATTAGACAGGATGGATGGATGTGCGCAATATAATAGGAAATCCAAAGATGCAATATGTGGTATTATAGAAGAGGGAGGCTTGATTGACAGCTGGCGATTTTTACATCCTGGGAAGAAAGAGGGCACACATTTCACATCCCACACCAACACATGGGCCAGGCTTAATTACTGTCTCCTCTCTAGATGTCTAAGCATGGACATGGACAAGGCCCTACATTTAGCCAGGACTTACTCGGATCACTGCCCCGTGCTAGTGCAACTGAAGCTTCCTGGGTATGACGGAGCTAGACCCGCGTGGAGATTGCAAACCACAGCCCTGCAAGACAATGTCTTCAGCACGGAACCGGGGGAGGAAATTACTCGTTTTTTTCCCTCGGAATAAAGGATCAATGGATAGTGTGGAAACGATATGGGAGGCGTTTAAGGTCACAGTGAGAGGGTTCTGTATATCTAAAAGCTTAGGGATATTGAGAGACATCAGGGGCACTATACGCACATTGGAACGAGAGTTGAAAGCACTTGAAGCGCGGATGGTCAGGACTAGTGATGGGAGACTCCATAAAGAATTTAGACAGAAACTGTCAGAATTCGAAGTAGAAGCAGACCGAGAGATGAAGTTCAGGGGGAAGCATTGGGTGGCCCGTAAGTACTGCGAAGGGGAAAGACCAGGACACGCATTGGCAGAAATCATCAGGCATCCTCGGTTTGGAAACACTGTACAAGAGGTCACTATAAAGGATGGTGGGCAATGCAGAGACACGGAGGGCATTCTTTGCGCCTTTCATACACATTACAGAATGCTTTACACGACTCAAGGGCACACAGCAGAAGGTACCGAAAAGTATTTTGACGACATAGCACTGTGTTGGCTAAGCGATGTGCACAGGCAGTTCCTGGCGGCCCCTCTCGAGCTCGATGAGATTAGGGAAGCAATTATGTCACTTAAAAACAGCAAGGCGTCGGGCAGCGATGGGCTGCCGGCTGAATTTTACAAACACTACATAGACATAATGGCCCCAGTTCTTAAGGAGGTTTACGAAGAGTCTTTGGAAGTTGGCGTACTGCCCTGCTCGATGCGTGAGGTGATTATTACCTCCCTCCTGAAACCAGGGAAAGATCCCACAGATTGCGATTCTTATCGTCCGCTGTCCCTTATCAATTGCGACGCCAAAATATTGGCCAAGGTATTGGCCACACGTCTCTCCTTGCTTATGAACAAAGTAGTGCTTCCGGACCAAGCTGGATTTGTTCCGGGACGTTCAACAAGCCACAACCTGCGCACCCTTTTCTCACTGATCCAAACCATAGCACCTGACTTGCCGGTGGCCGCTGTATTTCTAAATGCCACAAAAGCATTTGACTCGGTTGAATGGCATTACTTATTCACCATACTACATAGCATGGGATTCCCCGGAATGTTTATATCATGGCTCCGTTTGTTATACACACAACCTACCGCTAGAGTCCTGATTAATGGCCGGTTGTCACCACACCTCTCGATCACAAAAGCCACTCGACAAGGGTGCCCTCTGTCCCCCCTGTTGTTCGCCATGGTGATAGAACCCCTAGCTTGTCGGATAAGACAATTACATAAGGCGAGCGCTTTTAACTGCTTTCAGAGGCAAATAGGGGTGTCATTATACGCGCATGACTTGACGCTATAGGTCAAGGACCCCCAAACGAACCTCAACCCATTGTTAAGAGAGTTTTTGGTGTATGGGAAGATGTCTGGCATACAGATAAATTGGAGTAAGTCACAATTTTTTCCCCTCACCACTGCTGTTAAGGAGTTTCAGCTAGATTACCCGCTCGAGTGGTGTGGTTCGGACCTCCGATACTTGGGCATACAGGTATCTACAGATAAGGAAGAGACGCTACGATTAAATTACGGGACGGCGATCACCAAATTGACAGATAATATAACACGCTGGATTTCATTATCGATTTCCTTAGCGGGTAGAACATCTCTTATAAAGATGGTTATTTTACCACGCTTTCTTTATCTATTCTTGAATATACCCTACTATCCGGGTGCATTTTTTTTCGCAACACTACGGTTGGAATTACTGCAACTGTTTTGGGGAGGTAAGCGGCCGCGCCTCAAATGGGCTACGGTAACGCTCCCAAATGATAAAGGTGGATTTGACGTACCAGATTTCGAGGTGTACTATTTGAGTGCACAGGCGCAATATGCATATCACTGGATGGTCCCAACACCATACATGCCGCAGTTAGCGGCGGAGGACTGGGTGGCACATCCGCTCCCATTATCTGGCCTTATACACGGTCCAGTCACAGCGATAGACACCAATCCTACCACTGTATCATGCACGATAGATGCCTGGCAACGAATAGCACGTAAATGACAGGTGAAGCTGATATACTCCCAGCAGATGCCACTCACATATCACCCATTGATGCCTCTTTTTCAGGAATCGGGATTTCGAACAATGTGCAAACGACTAGCGATTACTAAGTCGGGAGATTTATTCCAAGATGGGCAACTTCGAAAGAAAGAACAATTGTTCCAGGAGCTTCAGCCTACACCACTCGAGGTGTTCTATTATATACGCATCTCACAGGGATTGAGGGGGTACTGCCGGATTACCCGGCTGAACCAGATGTAACCGCCCCATTAGATAGGATGTTGTGCTCGGGTGCAGATGGGCATTTAGTGTCAAATATATATAGGAACATAAGAACACACAGCCCAGAGGCCGATAGCCCGGCTCGTACGAAATGGGGGATGGATATTGGAAGTGAAATTACAGAAGAACAGTGGTACTACTGCTGTGCTATGACCGCTCAAATATCGGCGAGCTGCCGTCTAAAAGTGATACACTACAAGTTCTTACAACGGCTTTATTATACGCCGGTGCTGAAGCTTAGATTTCAATTATCAAAAGACGATAGATGTCTGAGATGCAAGGCAGAAGGTGCAGGTTTCATACACCTAGCATGGGAGTGCCCTGGGGTATGGGACTACTGGACTGAAGTACATACGACTCTTCAGGCAATAACTGGATGTCCCTTTGATAAAGACCCACTGATTATGCTATTGGGAGACACTATGCAGATACCCAAGCAACATCGGAGACATTTTGACATAGCACTGCTGCTCGCCAAGCGTAGAGTAGCGTGTCAATGGGGGCGGGGCAGGGCGCCAAAAGTTAAGGATTGGCTAGCAGACCTCACACATAGCGAGGAACAACATGCTGTATATGCTGACACACTACCATTGCACTGCAGACCTAAAGATATCTGGGGACCCCTCTAGGTGTATTTATTGAGCACTACAGATACATCCAGTGACAATGAGGGGATAGCGGGTGAGGATACTGTTACCCCCCTGACCGGATAAGCAGTGATCTAAGTCATAATCAACTGTCTATGATCTAAGCTAGCTGGGGTAAGCATAAATGACATAAGTTATATTACAGTCCTACAAGAAGGGAATATATGATTGTTCTAAGACGATATCTACATTATCATTATCAATAGAAATGCCGCACTTCATTGTTCATACTGCAGCAATGTCGTAAGTCGCAGATGTAAAGGACGAATGACCCCCCCTTTTTTTTTTTTTTATCTTGGACTCTTATCATCGTAATAATGCTGATTGATGATTATCATACTATGTACAACAATTGTGCCGATTCTGTCTTAGTGCCTCACCGACACCTAATGCTGTTTCCCTTTTATTTCCATTATTTGCAATGTTTGTGTAACTGCCTTATTTTGTACTTTCTTCTATACTGAAAAACGTATAAATAAAGTCTTTGACGATTGAGATAGGCCGTCCAACCACCCACCATATTTACAGTGGACTGTCAGATGGCTTTTGCTTTTTACTGTACCTCACAACCTGGTATAGCCTGGCAATACGGGACAGCAATAAGGGACAGTAAACAAAGAACAAGCATCAGCAAAGCCAATAGGTCACGTCTATGCAAGAGCTATTAGCATTGTCCATGTCTTTTAGCCGTGTTGTAGAGCAGCACAACCACTGTGCAGCATGGCTAAAAGTTGTAAACAACAGTGCTCAATGCATCATAGCACTTTATTTTTCTTATGGCGTTGGGGAGGGCAACACAGACAATAGGGAAAGGGAACCGGGACATAAAAAAAAGTGCCATGATGCGTCCAGCGCAGGCCATGTCCCATTGCTTATTTCCAAACGGCAGGTGGAGGGTGGGTAACATAGACAATGGGAGTGTTGGGGGTTCACAGGGGAAGAATCACCACAGACAACAGGATAGTAGGTGGGGGAACAAGCAACAGAGACAACATGAGAAGAATCTACTCGTACTACGTGGAGTTTGGAAGAGAAGAAGCAAGATAGACAACGGGTGGTGGGAGGGGAAGGAAGCAATACAGACCCAACAGGAGTGAGAGAGTGAAATAGAAAAAATAGAAATAGCTACTCAATCACAGTGCGATCCACTGAATGACATCAATCATGCTGAATTATTAAGTACTTGGCCATGCTCCAGCTGAAAGAAGAGGAAGTGAAGCCGGCATCCGCTGGTTAATTAGAAGGCAGCAAATAAGAGTGACAGTGAAGCCAAAGAATTGTAAACGATGGGTGGGTTGCAAACTCCTAGTTGTGTACAGTATCTCAATTATCTCTCTGCAAGACCACATAGAAATGCAATTCTTCTTCAAAGCAGAGCCAACAACTGACAGTTCCAACAGATTACTGCTTCTTTACATGGACCATTCGAGACTTCCAGTGCTCTGTCTGCATACTATTCCTGGTCTCCCTGGTTATTAGCAGAATGCTGTGGAACATTAAAGGACCATAGTTGTACTCCAAAATGTAAAAATCATCTAAATACAGTATTTTGTGCTACTGTGTCAAACAACTTGAGTGGCTTACTAAGGCTCTCAGTGGTACACTTGTCAAAATAGTCAAGCCCCTCATAGTGCAGATAGATGCCTCAGACAAAGAACCCGGTGCTCTCCTGACAGCTCAATGAGAAAAGAAGAGCATCTGGTTTATTTGAATAATCTTCACTCTATGACTGTAGGAGACGCTGCGTGTGAGGAGGACTTTGGCCAGCAGCTGTGGGGGCGAGTGCGAGGCCCGGCAGCCCCTCCCCATTCCCGCCGGGGGCTTTAACAACTTCTTGCGCCTCCCGCTTCAAAGGAGATGCTGCATGTGAGGAGGACTAGGCCAGCAGCTGTGGAGACGAGTGCGAGGATCGGCAGCCCCTCCCCCTTCCCGCCGGGGGGCATTTAACCGCCCACAGGCTTCCGCAACGCGGGATGCGCGTGGGCGGCCGTGCTAAGCCCGGGCAAAGGGCGGGTCGTCTGTGGCCGTCAGGGGCCGAAAGAGGCCGGGCTGGGCCACCCCATTTGCAGTGTGCTTTAAGGTGTTTGGCCTTCAGGAAGCAAGGTACGTGTTAATTACACATAGTTCCGCCGAAAATATACCATTGTTAGACCACTGCCCCACTGACTGCCTTTAAGTAACAAATCGACACCACCGCCAAAATGAGCAAACGGAAGGGGGTAGTTGGAACACTAGACGATTTCTTTACAAGGGCGGAATCGGTGATTATACACAAGATACAGGCAACTGAGAGACGACTGTCATTAGATCTTGTTCCGTCACAACCTTGTTTGTCATCTAGGGGCACCCTAAACTTTACTCCATCGGGCTATCCAATATCTTCCTCTGTGCCTTTAAGCCCTGATATCGTAGTTACAAATACTCAGTCTTCACTCGCCTCTATTAATCAGGACCTAAGTGCTCCCGCTAACAACACCCGTGGGACCTTGAGCAAGATTGCCAGAGGGGAGACATTGGTTGCAATAGCGCCTGGGGGAAAGAAAAACGCGGTAAAATTAAACCAATTAAAACTCAGGCAAAAAACTACACATTCTAATTCTGTGCAACAGTGATGGTACCAGAGGTGATGTGATAACTGAAGTCCAGATGTGCAACTCCATTTCCACCCAGACTGAGGATCCTTGGGTCAACGGCCCCAATACCTCCGACATGGGAATCAAAATCTTAGACACTTTGATGGAAGGTTTTGAGTCCAGACTGGACGATGTGATGGACATTTTTGTTAAGAAACTTGATGTTCTTTGGGAGAATATGTGCAAGAAACACACCTCGATAGCTAACACAAATAGGGGTGGGGCCGGGGAAATTTCTCCGCGACCAGTACTCAAGGATCAAATAAATGGTCAAATTATCTGTAATGGTGATTTGCATTCCCAAAGCGCAGCAGATCCCATAGTGTCCCACCAAACTGCCCTTTGTCACCGCTGTGGGACAGAGGGAGCACCTCCGGTAACAAACGATGGCCGTATTAATGGAAGCAGCGGGTTGACGATAAGGAAGGACGGTATGGGTACTCCCAAGGAGGTCAATAATCAGGGTAGGCAGCCCAAGAAGGGTCTAAGGCCAGTTAATGCCATCAATACTGTGAATGGTGATCTTAGTAAGCCCGGTTCTCATCCCAACCCTAATTCCAACTTCAACTTGGATGCTCTACATCTTCCCCCAGCCTCTGCCCCATATGTGCTTGTCCTAACCGGCGTTCCTGGGCTTAGGGAGGGACAAAAAGAATCTTGGTGCGATTTGCAAAACAAGTCAGTAGACTGGCTTCACAAACACAAAAAGTTCGATCCGCACAGGATGGATGGGATAATCATGGCCAGACGAGTAGGGTGGGTAGGACCTTCAAACAAATCCATAGAAGGGGACTGCATTTTCCTAAATTTTAGAAGACCCCAGTTGGTCCGTCGCCTTTTATCCATCACAGAGGAATCATTTAACCCCCCGACTAACATTAGCACTCTCCCTCTGGGCCACTTTTACAAGCCTCCCCCAATTCCAAATAGAAGCATTGAAACAGTTATGCCCCTTTTCAATGGATATCACGCTCTGTCCACTCTGGATACTCAAGATTAACTATTAGATATGGTACCCAATGTAGAAGCGAATGATAGGTCACCCGTAAACATCCCACTCAGAGCCAATTGCCCCCTAGAGAAGTCACACCCACTAACAAGCGGCAACGATATTAGACTGAGTGTTTTGAGTTGGAACGTGGCAGGTCTACGCACAAAACTTGATAATGTAGATTGGGTAAATATGATTAGGACATATGACGTCGTCATGTTCCAGGAAACGTGGGCCACAGAAGAATTATACATCGAGGGGTTTCATAGCTTTAGTGTCGTATCCCAAGTACCTAGGATGGGGAGACCCTCGGGAGGAATGTTCATGGGAATTAATGTGGCCACTGGTGGACGTTTTAAGGCTATCCCATCTGATAGTTCAGACTATCAAGTAGTATTGTTTAAAAGAGGGGTTTCCTTCCACCTGATAAACTTTTATAACAAGGATTTTCAGTCAGCTCCAATTAAGAGTTTTATAAAGCTCTTTGATTTTATATCGAATTTGGACTATTACTCCAATAATGGGGATTTATTGGGCATTATACTGGGGGGATTTTAATGCTAAATTATTAGATACACATCTTGCAAAAGGACCGGCTTATCACAGTCAATCGATAAGCAGAGGTAGAGAACTGTACTGGTTCATAAGATCACATAACTTGTCCAATGTTATGGACGTGGTTAAGGGGTCAACTACGATCAACCATCCAACCTATAGGGGAATGGGTCGCAGCTCTATCATAGATTTTATTTTTGTATGCCTCCTGATAGAAAAGCAACTGGTATCTGCCGAGGTGGTACCTTCTGATTTCGGAGATCATAACCCTATTAAGATAGTGATATACACTAGCCAAAAGGCCGACTTTTCAGACCGAATGTGGGGCTTCAAATCTAATAGTGTCAACTGACAATTTAAGATTGTGTTGGAGGGGGGTTGACAACTCTGACATTTTTAGGAAACTGGCAGGGGACAACATGTCCCTTATTGAGTCCTGCCTTTCATTAGACCAACCACCGGGACAGATAGCTGGGGATTTTGGTAAGATATGTCACACAGTCAAAATTCTCCTTTCTAAAACCTCGTCCTGAAGTAGCACCCAACCCTAGATGGTTCAACTAGGATTACTCACTAGCTAACAGGAATTTACGCAGGGCCCTCTCAGCCACCCCGAGGTGTTCAACAGAAGTTAAACTGGCCAGAAAAAATTATACAAAGGTAATTAACGACAGGAAGAAGGATCTCCTGATCGAACAATGGGAAAAACTGTCTGAAGCTGCTAGCCAGAACAAGGGCAACATTTTTTGGTCTGCAGTTAGGGACGTCCGTTCTATGGGACAGTCTTCGTCACCTATTAGCTGTAATATAGCCAGCGTGGTATGGGTGGAACATTTTTCGGGTATCTATACCCCACCACCCCCTTGTGAGGCTACTTTTACCCCAGGTAACCCGGCCCCTATAGACATAAGTATTTCAGAAGTTATGGAAGCTATTAACCAGAGTTTAGCTAATAAGGCTCTGGGCCCAGACGGGCTCGCCATCGATTTAAGTAAGTGGAACCCGTTTTTTTTGGGCCCCTCTACTTTTAAATGTTTTTAGTAATTTAACCCGAGACTTGGGCAAGAAGCATTACAGTCCCGATTTTTAAGAAGGGCGATAGATCCCTCCCGTGTAACTATAGACCCATCTCCCTTATAGATAACACCCTCAAAATTTTAGGAAGAGTTTTATATAATAAAATTGTGGGATAGACAGAAGAAAACGCTATTTTGGACCCATGACAGCTGGGGTTTAGGGGGAAGGTGGGAATCGTCGAACAATGCCTTAATTTAAATTTAATTGTGGGAAAATACACCATTGCCAGGAAGACCCCCATCTACATGGCTTTTATGGATTTGTCCGCAGCTTTTGATCTAGTTAATAGGTCAAAGCTGTGGGCTATCCTTTTGGAAGGTGGGCTGGACGAAACATTGGTTAACTTCCTAGCATATTTACATAGAGACCTTCAGGCTCAAGTAAGGATAGGGATGGGAGGTGAGGTTTCGGGGACCATTGATATTGGCAGGGGTGTCAGACAAGGATGCGTGTTGACACCCCTGCTTTTTATCATATATATCAATGGGCTGAACACCTCTCTGAAAACGGCTACTCAAGATGTCCCATATGTTAACAAAGAGCCCATCCCGATACTCCTTTAGGCAGACGATGCGGTTCTCATAGGTCGCACCCCTAACTCCTTGCGTCTTCTTGTCCAAAATTTTGACAATTACATGAAAGAGCTAGACCTTCGGATACATTTTAAAAAATCCTTTCTTATGAGCAGTGGCCCAGGGAAGCGCGAAATAGGAACGATCACGGTAGATGGCCAAAAATTGACCTCTGTGAAATCATTTGTCTACTTAGGGTTGGCCTTTGCTGCGAACGGCTCCTGGAGTGAGCACTTAGCTCATGCCAGGTGAAAGTTCTCAAAGGCCACCAATTAAATTTTAAGCTTACCCCGCCCTAAGACTGCGGGTGCTCTTTTAGCAGTACAGAAAATATATAATCTCCAATGCGCCCTGGTGGCATCCTACGACGCAGAGATTTGGGGAATTGTTAACTGCTCAGCAATCCAGCAAGAAGAGAATAGGTTCTGCAGGAAATTACTGAGCACCCCAATCTCAACCCCCCAATATATATGTCACAAGAAGCTCTATATTAATTTTATAACTGATTTTATTCGAGCACGGCCAGCACTTATGTGGGTATCTGTATGGAAGAACGAAGCGGCACTTCTGACACAACAAATTATAAAGGAATGTCTACAGAAAGGCCTAGAAATCCCATGGCTAAGCGGTGTCCTTGTCAGTCTGCGCAGTATAAACAAAGAAAGTCTTTTCCTGGATCCCACATCAGTTGAATTAGTCCCTAAAAAAGAACCTCGGAACGCTCTGTATTCATTATATAACAACGAGCGGGTAGTGGTGGAGTCCAGGAAAACTTTGTGCGAAACTATATAGCCTTAGAACAGCACTGCTATCCGCTTCGCATGTACTTGACTCTACCAATGAGCCGTTGGGAAAGGAGCATCCTCTTACGATTAAGAGCAGGCACAATCCGATTTGTCTTCTGTTTCCCACTGGGCTATAACAAAAATATTAATCAAACTTTGTGCCCTTGTGATGATAGGAGCGAGCAAACGACCATGCACTTTATATTTTTCTGTAAATACTATCTTAAATATTCTAAACAGTTGCTTTACCCATATTTTAATAAGCAAAGACCAATTACCCTGGAGGCAGCATATCGCCGCATGCTAGATTTAGACAATGTTGAATTGATCTTCCGCACTGGCACTTTTTTAAAAAACTGCAATAAAGGCTGCGTAGGTCTATGATTGTTTCTTGATATTTACGCAATCTGTTAACTGTTTCAATTAATTAGTTGTAGCTATCGATATGATGATTGCCCTTGCACTAGCCACTTAGGATATATGTACATGGAATTTCACCTTTTAATCATTATGATGTATTGAAATATTTTGCACTAATTATTGTGGACATATGTACATGGAATTTTATCTTTTTAATTATTGTGATGTTTTTTTGTCTTGTGCTTTTATGGTTACTATTGTATCCGAATAAAGTTAAACTGACTGACTGACTGTAGGAAAAAACTGGATAGGAAATAAAATAAAAACAAATAAAAAAATAAGAAGAGCATATGTTTTTAAATGCTTTCACATTCAAAGTAGAGATATGCTACTGGCTGATTTCTGTAGTGTGGCCACCACAGTTCTACTGCTTCAGGTACCCTGATATCTCTGTAATTGACTGCTATTGTCTTTCCACATGATTGATGCTGAGTTTTTATTTCTCCATTTTCGAACCATCAGGGCCTTGTTTCATTTGCTCCCTCAAAGGAAGCTAGGGTGCATGTTGCGGGTAGGGAGCTTGAGGGCATTAGCCCATCTAGGAGGGGTTTTATGTAGCTCAAATTCCATCCAGTTTTTAGAATGCTTTACATGAGCACCAGTTACATCATACAAGATCACACTCATTTATTGTTATAAGTATAAGAAGCGCCTTTAAAACATTTGAGGAGTTCGGTTTAAGGCCAATAAATGAGTGGTGAATGAATTGGACTTTCTTTTGCTGCCTCTGGGGGTCATGTAAAAAAACGAAGTAGGGGCTGGAGCGGATGAAGGAGGATGTGGCAAAGAGTGAGAAAGAGAAACAAGCTGGGTTTGTGGGAAGTGTCACTAAGAGCTTGTAAAGCACCTGTAAGGAGAGGGCACTCTCCTGCTCTCTCCTTTTCATGCAGCGTAGCATTTTCGGCTGCTGCACTGGGATACAGGTAAATCTGGCCTTCTTTCTCCTCTCTTGCACCTTCTACTAGTAGAGGAATACATATTCAAAAGTCATACTGCTGATACTCCATTACCACACGGAATTCCTAATCATCCCTGTTCTGCCTTTTGGGAACAGAGGGGGAGGGAACATGTGTTCCAGAGGCGTCTCCTCCGAAATGGCAGAGGAACGCCACCCTCACTAAAAGACGAAAAAATAAAATAATGATAAAAGTATTTTATTATCATTTAATGTTTTCCTGACAGCTGCTGATGAAAGTGCTCAGTGGAGGAGGTGTGGTAAATAAAATATTACCCTGGCATAATTTCTAGGCATTAACAATTAGCATGTATCAAATGAGAGGCAGAGAGTCCGTGGTGTCCAAGTTAAAAGGGCTTTATTTACATAACTCGAGTTAGGGAGAATCTGTTCCATCACCACTGAGGTTCAGGAAGGGTCTTCTAACATTTAATAACAAAGAACAGTATATATATACTTTTTACTCCTTGTACATAGGGAGCTCGAGGCAGAGCAAGACAGAAAATGAGATAAGAGCATGTGGGCGTGCATGAGGGTGTACACTTTATGAGTCATAGGTAGGTGATAGGTAGGTGTCATAGGTGGGTGGTACACAGAGGAGGAGTTTGCATGACCAGCTGGAACTTTGCCCTACTTGTGTGCAACTTGTCATGACGTGCAATTGACGTGCAATTGACGTGCAACTGGGAGGAGAGCTGACTTTCAGTCTAGTAGAGAGATCTTTAGTGTCAAGGCGACCAGTACATCTGGTACTATCTGATATCTTGAGTCCGGGATGTATTATCTGAAGCAAAGGGTAATGCATCACTAAGAATCATAAAGGGCATATATTTCTTCGTTCATTACATGGGGCTGTGAGCTTTCTGGAAATGCAAGCACTGTGATTTATTTTAATGGAGACAGAGAGGCTAGGCCCTATCTTCGCTGACGGGTTCTGTTTACCTTTTTAACCGGGCATGCAGATAACTGTTAAGCAAAATATACTGTCTTGGCAACCCTTACTGGGCTTCTTTCGGCTGAGCTAGAAGCAAGCGAGGTCAAAGATACGTAATTGCAGCTTTCAGTGTGTCAGGAGTTAAGAAAAACCCTTATTTCAGAAAGTGGCTCAGCTGAACCACAAAAAAGGTTTCATCGTGATTTATTTAAAAGTGTACAATGTAAATACATGGGCCTTCATGTTAGCTTAATATTTCTTGCATGGGAGACTTAATTACTGGCATCCTAAAACAGGACGTAAATGCAGAGGCCTCTTTGTTCAGGCCACTTAAGGGAAGCATGGGTGACATGCACATATATGTAACCCACATGTAACATAGGGTACACGTAGGGGGCATCTTGGTCAGGCAAAATTTCATTTTCCTCAGAGGGCAGGCAATCCTGTTGGACAGGTATGGCAGGGGGAGTAGTGGTGGCCACTTTTAAGTGTGCATGTGTGTTTGGCCAGCCGTCCTAGACTGGCCAAACACACATGCGTCCTTAATTTTCTTCAGCCCAGCTGCATGCACAGCCAGGTTGGAAAAACACCTCAGGCTCCAAAGCACTGTTTGAGTGGCAAACAAATCCACTCAGAACAATGCCAGCACTTCTCTCATGCTGGGAATAGTATTCCCAAAGCAAACACAAGGAGATGATGGACGGGGTGCTGAAACTTTTCAGACACTCACCCCCAGTCACAGATCTGGGTTGAATCCATCATCATTCTTTGGCTCACTTTGCTACCCCAGTTTGGACCTGGCCATAAGCAAATCAGTCTTGACCCTGTGCTTCAGGGAACAGTCCAGCCCTAACTGCCAGGCCAGGTCCTCTCTGGACAGGAAACAAGCCTCCCAAGACCGGTTTTGGGGTAACACACCTCATCAGTCAGGCTAGCTTGAATCCAGTGGCAAAGTGAGCAAGGGACCCACACCTGGGCATACCCTGCCAACTTAGGGCAAACAAAGCAAACACAAGGAGATGATGGATGGAGTGCTGAAACTTTTCAGACACTCACCCCCAGTCACGAGAGAAGTGCTCATATTTCGCATCTATGAACCTGCGCAATCAGAGTCCAGGATCGGAGGAGAGAAGCAAGGTGGCGGCCGTCGGAGCATCAGGTAAGTGAAATTTAATTATTTTTAGTTGTGTTTTCAGTTTTGGTTGTGAATCCTCCCCCACCCCACCACTAAACAAGTATAGCAGCCACCAGTAATGTGGTCTCTGGGGTGCATTTTTACTAGAAAATGTTGGAGCGCGGATCTGTGCCAAATTTGGCAGCTCCACACACCGACATTTTCAAAACGCAGAGATGTGCTGTATTTACTACAATATAGCGCACCTCTGTGATTTCTGAAGTGCTGGTGCTAATATTAGCTGTTGAGCTGTAGTGGATGAGCCACTTTTGTGGTTTGATGCCCTATAATGACCCTCAATTACCACCATTTTGTATTGACTTTAGTGTGTTATGTTATCCTAGCCTTAATATAGGATGGTCTTGCATATGCCTACTTCTCTTCTGTTCTATAATCTTGCTGTCTTTCAGTAGAATAGTCTTGCCAAGAATAGAAGGTGTGGGATGTTGAGGTGCAGTGTTGTTGGTGATGGTGCACACATGTGCTCAATGTTGGATACTGAGGGATTAAGTGTATAATGTTATTTGGGTTGGTTGATTTATGACTTTGACCTATTGGCTTTGACGTGGTCTAATGTATTGCCTTTGACATGCTCTCATGTCATCTTGCTTTGCAATTAATATTATCACATAACATAGTGATGTGTAGGCCTGCCTAGTAAGAATAAGCTACAAAGTAGGGTTTGATTATGTCCCTTTCTGTTTCTGACTATATCTTGCTTAATGGCAGGGCTTGCCTATTGGTTTTGGCATAATCTTATGCCATTTTGCTTACTAATTTTGGCTCTTTTGCTGGAGTAGTGGCCTATGCTTAAGCAACTCCATTTTCTGAGCTGGCGCCATCTTCTGAGCCTTTCTAGGTGAGAAGCTATGTTTTGCTTTTCACTTGTTTTCTGCACTCTGCACTCTGCATGCTAGTAGGAACTGGTTCTTATCAGAGGAATGTACATGCTCTGTCTCAAGGCCATAGCAAAGACCTGATCAACCGATGCTGTGGCCTTGGTGCAGGCTGGTGCTGGCTCTCATGAGAATGAGGGGGTGAGGCTCACCAGAAGCTTCGTCTTATGTTTCCACTTGTACTAAAGGAGGTGTCTTGGTTTTGATCTTTGGTGGTTCAGCGCAGCGCAGACCTGCGGCTGTGATGGTGGAACCAGTGACCCCAGTTCGGCTAGAGAAATGGACTCCCCTCTGGCGTAGTGGAAGCGGGATGAATAGATACTTGGTGAGGTGTTCCACTAATTCTTATATTCCTACTGTTCTTGCTTAACTATCTGTTTCTGTTTTCAGGTTCCATACATTTATATACATATATATTTCTATATATATGTTTGCCTTGATTGTGTTTCAATCGTACTATTGATATGTTAGAGTCTGCTATGATAGATGTATTTGGCTTACCGTGTGGTGTTATTATAATGTACTAATAAATATATCCCAAATATACCAATTCACCTTTTCCTTGTAGCAGGAGGTGTGGACTCTTCTTGGCCACATCCTTATGTTGTAGAAGCATGGGTGAATTCCCTTCTAGCAGGTAATTATAGGAAGTTGTTCTACTCCTGGCAAGTGATGTGCAAATTCTAAGTATTTCACCCCCAGAATATACTGACTGGTTCCTTTCTCTTGTGGTGAGGGGTTTTGTATCTGTTGTATGTGGTTCTGTAGCAAAGAGGATCTGCTAATTGCCTCATGCACAGTGCCTGTCGCTAGGAGGATTGTTGTTGTAGAAATCCTCTCAGCAAGAGACAAGATATAAGTGGTATTCCTACCTTGGCTAAGTATTGTAGAGTATTGTGGAGCTTGGTATTTTTGGGTCCCAAAGGAGGATATGTCTGTATGACCTGATTATTGGCAAAAATCGGGTCATTACATCTTGGCGTCATGACTCACAGGATCGAAGAAGTGCTCCCTTGTAAGGCAAGAGAACACAGCATACTCCGACCCTAAGAGAGTTGGGAAGAACTTGGTGATGAAGCATGTCCCTGGATAACATCCAGTGAGTGAGAGTTCCTTTATTAAAAATGTATTTTCCCTTTATCCAGTGGGCCCACCCTAGATGACTGGAGGCTTGCTTCTCGCTTGAATATGACAAAAAAACAACATAGGCATAGTAAACCCAACTTTGGCTCCTAGACCTAAGTACTGGGCTAAGAATACATTTTTGGGATGGGTGTCATACCCCAAACACCTTCCCTGAAACTACGCACTAGGTAATAGTCTAAAATACCCGCAACCATTGTGAACATCATGGAGCAGAGCTCATTTTAAGTCTATCTCTTGGAGCACACTTGATCTTCTACAAGAGTAGGAACTTCGGGGAGGTTTATGCTTGAAATGCAAGGTATAAGTGTGCTAGCAAGTTGCCCCTAAAGCTTGGAGTCAAGCTCAATGTCTGCCTCAGCTTGACCCATAGCCCCTCAGTAATAGCAAGCCAAAATAGAGCCGGATCAAGCAAGCCAGTGACTGACACTTACTCTCCCTGATGGTGTTTTTAACAGACAAAAATTGCTGCCTGATTTTCAGCTTTTATTTTTAGTGAACTTCTCTCAATGCATGGATATCATCTAATACACAAAATTGAAAAACAAAGGTGAATAAACAGCTTTCTTTTAATAAGAAGAGGGTATTTATCAGATTTTTACACAGTGTAGGCTGTGAATATCGAATCTCAAATATCAAAAGGACAGAATATCAAAAGGTAAGTTTCCATACATTTTCTATACCTCACTCCACTTTACATACCTTAGTGATATATATAGATCCAAGCTACATAGATGTGGAGTTAAAAAAAATATAAATGCTTAGCTCCCTCCGTGCACACACCCTTTGATATTTTGTCCCTTGATATTGTGGTAACAATATTCTGTACTGTTGATATTAGGGATTTGATCATTCTTACTACAATCTTTTTACATGTTGAGGCATACTTCCAAAGCCCCTGTGCCACTCGAGCATCCATTTTTTTGATGCCCTAGTAGTGCACAATGCTGAGCCGTATTTGCAAGGCCAACTTGCGTCTCTTTTCATGGCCTTGTAAATATTTTGTGGATAATTCTGCGTGAAAGGGGCATTCTATGGGTGTCGCTGTGGGCGTTCCCACGCAACACCCATGAATTCTGACGCATTCCCAGATACATAAGGATTTGTAAACCTGGGAATGCATCAGATTCTAAAGCCTCCTCAGGGGAGGCACTAAAGTGGCGCGCCGATGAGAAATACCTTTATTTCTCCTCATTTTTTCTCTTTCTATGTGTGCTGTATTCTGTAGCACACATAGAATGAGGAAAAAAACATCAATTATTGTTTTTCTGCAGGACGGGGCCCCTTCCTTCACAAAAACAATCATCCCTGCTGCGCAGACACCCTTGCATGGTGCCTGCATTGGCGCTGGGCAGCCTATGGTGCACCAGCGCAGAGGAAAGCACATGGATGCGTCGTATTGCTGTTAATATGACGCACCCCTACACTTTCCTAATGACGCAACTCGGTGCAGCAAGATGGCTCGCGGCGCAGCGCTGCACCATTATCTATTAAATATGCCCCATTGGTTGTTGTCTGACGTTGCGAACATTTTGATGACTCGGCTCGTGCTTTGGCTCTTAGAATTAAGTCGAGCTCGGCTCGCTCTATGAACTTTCTAGTGTGTGCACCTCTCAACTACCCATTAGAAAGGTTTGGTCCAATCTGTAGTTGCTCCGCCATCTGCAAGATTGCCAGTACTGAAATTCCGGTAGAGGAGTACTCTGAAATATTTGTGAATAGACAGGACTGACAGTAGAAAATAGGTCTATTTCCTTGGCAACGCTCAACAGTCTGCATCTGCAGTGCTTATTTTTTTCTGGTGGTCGCAGGTAGCACTCACTAGGGACAGAAACTTGTTTTTCATGATCAGATATGACCCAGCAAGAAAGCGGCAGAGTGAGAAAAGAGAACGATAGGAAAAAGGTAACATAGGGAAAAAACAGGAATGAAAAGACACCCTCAAAAGGGAGATGAAGAGACAAGCATTTAGGGTGGTGGAAAAAGAGGAATGAGATGGATTCACAAAATAAGAATGGTATCTGAATGTTATATATCCAATCATTATTTCAAAGTCCAATATATTTTACAGAACGGATGCCCCCTCCCCGGAGTAGGGCCTCCAAGGTTATGTCAGGGACACACCACCAAATCAACGCAAATTACATGTTCTTCTTTTATTATATGCAAGACTACAGGTGGCTATTCGCTGGGGAGAAAAAGGGTTCCTAGATTTAAAGATTGGCTGTCTGATGTGACATAAGGCCACTCGCAACTTGGCATATACTGGGAGCTGATGCCCCCGACTTCAAGACCACATGATATATGGGAGCCATTCCTATGTTGGGCCCGCGCTGGTGCCGAAGACTCTGTGCCTGATCTCGATGCGAATACCTAATAGCAGTGGTTGTATGTCAATACAACGCGGGCTTTTATCCCGCATGCCATTACAACGCGGGGATTACAACGAAAGTCGTTACAACGACTTTCGCTGGAGGGCGCTGGATAGTGGAATAGTTTAATTTTCTATTTCAACTCCAGCCCACGTTGACAGTAGGGAAGGTGTTGGATAGAAAATTAAACTATTCCCTATCCAACAGCGCCCTCCAGCGAAAGTCGTTGTAACTACTTTCGTTGTAATCCCTGCGTTGGCTGTTCCCCAATAGCAGTTTGCCTACTTGTATCAGATTGATCTGCTTTGTTTTTATACACTTTCCATTGTGCATGACTTTGAATTGTTAGATATGGCTGAATTATGCTAGTTGTTCACCTCAGATGTTTCATGTGCCTTTCTTTGTTTCTCATACGTAATGGGTTACACAACAAATTGTGATGTGTATAGCAATATTGCTACCTGGACAGCGCGCACTGCATCCTTTCAGATATGCAATTCTAATGTACTGTAACTTGAAGATTTCTATATTACTGCATTGACATGCTGGCTGGTTCTTCTTTTTTGTTGGAACTCCAGTTCCTACTGTTTGTACTGGACATTTGTAAAAACTCAATAAAAACAATTTTAAAAAAAAGAAAAAAAAGTGCAATATATTTTTGTTTTCTAATTTCTGGTTATAGGGGAAAGCCGACGGTTACATACTAAACATAGAGAGGTGGCCACAAAATCATATACAAATAAAGATGATATATATTTTCTAATATTAGTATTCGGGGGGGGGCTTCTCAGTGCAGCGCACCTTCTAAACCACCACAGAGCTTAAGACAGCATGAGTGTTCCTGAGTGCAGCAGGATTTATAGTAAACGCATATTCAGCATCCCTTAATCCACAAGCACATTTTTTCTTTCTCGTCGGATGTATTAAATGAAAAATGTAGAGCCTCAGCCTTTACGTGGGAGCACGAGACATCAGAGGCAGGGGGAGGAGGGAGCATATGGCCTACCAAGGACTGACCTTGCAAACACTGCAAATCTCATTAGGGGAGCTCCGAAAATTCGCCTGCCCCCCGAATTACCTCTGGTCTTTACTCCTATTTTGTTAGGCTGCCATTTGCACTGATGTAAGCTCTTTCCCTGCACGGCGAAGAAGGCTCAATGCGTTGTTATTCTGAGGGGAGCACAAAATGGTGGAGCTGCAAAATAAAAGTGTCAAAGGCTGGAGAAGCGTGGGGACATATTTTTCTAGGAGGGTTAGACTGGGATAGAAAAGAGGCCCTAACATCAAAATAAAAGTTGCCACCATTAGCAAATCAGACAGCTAAAAGAAGTTTCCTACATTTGCAAATCGGAGCAGTTTTGAACTTACAAAGACGTTCTGTATTGGTGATTTTCATGGTATGGAAACTGTATGCTCTTGCGCTTGCTGTAGGTAATGTTTGCGGTACAATCAGGGAAATCAACAGTAGAAAGTCGCCACTAGACCATAAAACAGGCCCATGAACAGCCAAAAAATCTGCCACACACTGGCCTGTCAGAGCAACCCTTCAGGCACTGCCAGATTGCCCTATGTTTCTAGCCATGGCTGACCAATGCAGCAAACACAACTTCAAGATGTGTGGGGTGGACCACAAGGCCAGTGACAGAATAAAAAACACAGGTAGTATCAGAAGGCATGTCCTTACCACACAGTGCAGCGGGAAGAAGAAACTGGGCTCCAAAAGACAATCATTTCTCTTCGGCTCAACCTGTAGCCCACTGTGTATGGGCTGCAGGTGGTCCTGTAGGAGGCTTAGTAGTGGGAATTCGGAGACAGATGCTTCTCAGAAAGTCACTGTGGACGTCTGATGTGCAGAAGATATTCTGAGGTCCTACTCAGTATGTCACGTTATACTGTAGTACCCTTGTTTGGTCTGCACTCCGGATCTTCTTAGGATTCTATAAGGTCTTTAGCCCCAGTTTCTTCACTCCTACCTTCACCCTCAAGACTGAATCTAGTTGTTCCTCACGCTCAGTGCGCAACCTCTTTCATGCAATAAGACAGGGGACTGAAATGGCAGTTGCCAAATGTATATTGTGTACAGCTGCTACAGCGCGGCTCCAGAAATCATTTCTAATCCATACTCACCATTTCCCTGAAACCTTTAAACACACAAATATTCGTCAGTGGGGCCCATAACACTGCACGTTTACTCTGTTCACTTACATTTGGCTTCAAGGCTTTTAGTGAATCACACTGGAGAAATGCTGTAACATTTAGTGGAGTATCTAAAACCTACTTAAATCAGTTATTATTTACACCTACGGATTATTACACTTTACCATGGTTTTATTCAAACATTTAATTATTCAGATGCACCACCATAGTGGCAATGGATCTGCTAGAAAGAAAATTAGGCGTAGGAAATTCACAAGACCAGCTTTTAAAATTCCATTTTCCCAATTTTATTAAAAGCAAACGTTATTATGTCTGACATCTATGCATTACTTTATTCTTTATTCAATAAATCTTAAACTTTATTTAAAAAAATAATCATTTTATTTAGAGCTTAGGAAAATCGCTTTATTTTAGAAATCAGTTAAAGTTTAGCAAAGAACAGATAGTTCCAAATTCATTCTCTCCTAACATCCCTAGCTAACACCCTCATCTTATCCTTCAATCCTGAAAAGCAAACAAGTAATAATTATTAGAATCTTACATCCAGGAATAGGTCATCAGTCGGGCAGCACTTCCAGTAGAAATTGGAAAAAGAGACTCCCTCTAGACAAAACCAGGGGTTTTTATATCCTAATTTCCTAACTTAATCTATCTAAAATGTATCTAGCACTACTTATTCGAACTCTGATTGGACAAATTCGGGGTGGGTGAGCATCATCTCACCTTTACAACATAATTTTCTCGATGGTTCAGCAGAAAAATAAAGGGTCTTTGTTTTAGGCCAGTCAATAGCTTAGCTATTTCCTCTAGTTGAAACATCGGCACCTTTTCCCATGATTACAACATTCAAACGTGCATGTTTGGCACCCATCCTAGGTTCCGGGCCAAGGTAGCCTTGAACCTCCTCGAGCACAGGCAGTTCTCTCTGACTTGCAGGCTTTTGGTGGGCCTGCGCTGTCCAGCTCTTTCTCACAGTTTACCCGAGCATCCATCTTTTATTTAGGCCTCTGAGGCCACTTTTGGAACTATCATAGAAACAAACAGAAATTCATATTAATTATTGAAATAAAACCCTTCTCTTTACCTCCCACCATACTAATGTTTCCCCATTAATTGTAACCTAGCAAATAAGCCACACAAATGCGTTTATACTTACATAATCGACCACTTCTTAGCACAAAAAACGTGTACAGTAAGCATATTTAGGTTGCGTTTGTTTATAACTAAGTTGCACATTAATTCACAACACAATAACAATACATATTAGCGAGTTTATTGCAACATGCAAGCAAAATTAATACTCCCGTGTATAATAAAATGTGTGCATCTTATTCTATGGTTGATTAATTTCACAAAACATACTTTTAGTAAATGTTAACGCTATGGGACATTGACTTCAAGAGGGGTACACAAAATATTGTGTTTACCACCTCGCTCCATCAATTCCGTCATCTGGTGATTTTATCACCAAATAACTCTCAAAATTTTGGAAAATTTTGCAGAACATGTTTCAATTTCTTTTGTTAATATCATCTGTACTTTTGTTTCTTTCTCTTTTGAATCTTTGAAAAACTTTTCTCTTATTTCTTCCATTTCTATTTCATTCTTCTCTCTCATTCTTGTCTGCTGTTCCTCATTCCTTTTTCTTATTGACTTTCTAAAATCTCTTCTACCTTTGTATATACAGCATAATCTTATCATAAAAATTACTATCACTAGGATTGTTATCGGTATTAGTATTTTACCTATAATCGAACTACCTATTTCTTGGAACCAGTGCTTAATTGCTGAGAAACTTTTACCCAGCATTTCAAGGACACCTTCAACCTCCAGTGGTTCAATTTCTCTATGCAAATCTGTAATATTTATAATATACTTTTCAATATTCTGACTTTTATCTGGGATATTTTAAAATCCCACAGACTCCTCCCTATTTTGCTAAAATTATATCAAGGGCAAGTCGATTTTGCATAACCATAGCTCTCATAGCAACCATTTCAGTATTTACCATCAGGAATCCTCCTGCTGTATCTGTTGATAATCGATCAACTATTGTAGACAATTTTCTGATTCTATTTCCATTGAACGAAATTCCCACTGCTGGTCTCAGTGCTCCAAATACATCACCTATTATTTCTAACACACTTTCTCTTCTTCTCCTACTCAAAACTTTGCCTATCTCATGCTTTCCATTAGTACTTCTATCTACATGAAAAATTTTAGGAAAGACCAAACCCACATAACATGTCCCATACCAATGGTCTTGTAATCTATAATAAGCTCTGTTCCCACAAATGAAATAAATTCCAGGAAAAACAGGATCATCTCCTACTTTAAATCCCCAACCCCATATAATTCTATAGGTGTCTTGACATTGACTTGCACCCACAAATAATTGTCATACATTGAATTGTCTCTTCTAAAACAAAATTTTCCCAACATTGGAGCATCTATATTAATGGCTACATTCACATTCTTATCCTCAACATTCTCATCATCATATGTAAAGTATTTAGATTTTGCATGTTTCACTTTCTCATTTAGTTTGTAAGCAATTCTCCTTTCCTCAACCATGTTTAAAAATGCTTTCTCTTCAATTCTCATCTTACATGTCAAGTTATTATTAAAAGCGTATTCATGTGTCAACTCGTCTACTTCTAGGAAATACTCTCCCATTTCCTTTGCAGGTTTTCTTTTATTCAACGTACCATCAATTTTTAATTTTGCAAATATCTCATTTACATTGGGATAATGATATTCCAATTTCCCAGTCTTGTAAAACAAACTTGCAATTACACTACAAGTTACTCCATATGTAAGAGGAAGGTGGTGATATGTCACCCCTTCTGACACTGATGCTTTCAATTTTACACTAACATACAGTCATCAACATTCATGGTTTTAATGAACTCAAGTAACAACTTCGAAAAAGTGTTTTAGTAAAGTCACTGATAGATCTATCTTGATGCAACTCTGGCTTGTACACATGAGTCTCGTGCACCTTTTCTTTCTTCTCAATTGGCTTAATTGAACTCACATCTGGTTTTAATTTTGTTAAATTGTTTTGGAAAGGAATCACAATAGCTAATATTATCCACAATATAATCAACAACCCCATGCATATTATAAAGCATTTGCACCACTTTCTAAAAATAGAACATTTCGTTTTGTGATTATTCATTGCCATTTTCCCTAAAACCGTTTCTTCGACCTTATGTCACTTACAAGTTACACACTACTCAATACACTAACAAGTTTTCTTCGACCTTGTGTCAATTTCTATTCTAAATTATACTATAATTAGATTTTTCTAACAAGTTTTCTTCGACCTTTTGTCAACTCTGACCTCTTTTATATTTACAATAACCGTCTCACAGGACTTCAGACTTTTTACTTTAATATCATATACTTTGAGCGCCTATCTTCTATTTCTTAGTTGACTTCTTTACTCACTTTTCCCAATTGGCTTTGGGTTGTACAGGTTTTCTTGACTGCTATTAACCTCAACAATTGGTGGCAGGACAATATATGTCCACTCAGGTGATTTGTACCTCTGATTTGGACGTCTTACTCTTTTTGGCCTTTGAATAGTCTCTATTTTCTTACCCAGTGCTTCTTTTTGACTGGTAATCTCGTTCACTTGGTCTTCTTGCTCTTTTGTTTTGTTCACTATTTTGAATCTCAATCCTCCAGCTCCTTTAGGCCAATTGTCACCTTTGCAGACTTTCTTGGTCTTTAGCTCTATTGTGTTATGCTCCACTCTCCAGGCTCTTTTTCTTGTGCTTTTTCTTAATGGAGTTTCGTCTGCACTGTCATCAGTTTCACTTTCAGTATCTTCTACTGTATCATTGATTATGATCATCACAATGTCTCTATCTTCATCAGATTTAGTTTTCTCTTCTGTTACTCTGTTAGGAACACCTTCATAACTGGTACTTGGAATCTTATCCTTATCGTGAGTTACTGCCTCTTCCCCAGTCTCAGGATTTCCGTTCCTGCTTTCAGAGTCTTCAGATTGCTTTTCAGTTTTCTCCTTTTTAGCAACTTTCTGTCAGGTGTGCTTCTCAGTGTCATTAAAACAAGTGGCAAAGCATCACGCCACTTAATTCCTGTTGCCAAACGCATCTTTGCAATTCTGTTTTTAATTATTCCATTCACCTGTTCAACTAATCCGGAAGCCTCAGGTCTATATGCACAATGCAGCTTCTGGCGAATGTCCAGAGCTTCGCAGATCATCTGCATAAGTTCATTTTTTAAATGCGGGCCTCTGTCCGACTCAATCGTCATTGGAAACCCGAAGCGTGGTATTATCTCACGCAAGAACAGTTTAGCAACAGTTAATCCATCATTCCTCCGCGTGGGGAAAGCTTCTACCCATCGAGAGAACAAACAGAAAATCACAAGAACATATCTGAGTCTGTTGCATGGAGGTAGCTCAACAAAATCCATCTGAACTCTTGTGAATGGGCCACCCTCCCGTCCTATGGTTCCCAAACTTACAACAGTTTTTCTGTTTGGATTAAATTGTTGACAGATCAAGCATCTTAGACACAAACTTTCAGCAATCATTCTGAATTTTGGATTATACCAAGTCTGTCTAAAGAGACAAATCATAGCATCTCTACCAATGTGGGCCTACCATGGTACATTCGGGCCATATCTGAAAGCATGCTATCAGGCATTACTGGTCTTTCATCTTTGTAAACCCAAATTTCATCTTCCTCCCTTTGTCTGCATCCTGATTTTAGCCAGATATCTTTTTCCTCTTCTCCTGCCTCTTCCTGCATCTGTTTCACTTCCTGCCAAGTCTCAACTACAGTGGTTAGCATTAAATGACTTGGAACATGCTCTTCAGTTTTTTCTCGATTGATTGAAATTTGGTTCTTTGCACAATGTTTTGCAATTGCATCTGCGTAACTGTTACCTCGGGTGATATAATCCTCACCCCTCTTATGAGCAGAACATTTTACCACAGGCAACTTTTCAGGTAGCTGAATCAAGTCTATCAGTGTCTTCAAAAACTCAGCATTCCAAATAGGTGTTCCTGCAGAGGTCAAATAACCTCTTTGGGACCAAAGCTGTCCATAATCATGAACAACTCCATAACCATATTGACTATCAGTCACTACGGTTACTTTCACCTCTTTCCCCAATTCACATACTCGTATCAAAGCAATCAATTCCGCTATCTGAGCAGAATAAATTCCTTTCAGACAAGATGCTTCCAACACTTCTGCCATTGTACAGACAGCATATGCAGCACTTAGAACACCACTCTCTGTTCTCAAGCATGATCCATCCACAAACATTACAAAATCGGAATCAAGTAAAGGTTCATCTTTGATGTCTGGACGAGGCTTTGTACAATACTCCAGAACATCCAAACACTTATGATCGAGCTCACCTTTCACTTTTGCCTCAAGGGTATCCGGTAACAATGTCAATGGGTTGACATTCACACATCTTGCGATTGTCACATTCTCAGCTCCCAAAATTATTTTCTCATATCTCGTCATCCTGCTGTTTGTCATATACTGTGTTTTTGCTCTAGTGAGGAGAATCTCCACAGAATGAGGTACGTACACCCTCACAGGAAATCCCATCACAATTCCTACAGACTTACACTGGTTGCTGCTACTGCTTTCAGACATCCTGGCAAAGCTTTTGCAACAGGATCCAGAACAGCTGAGAAATACGCAATTGGTTTTCTCATTCTTCCATGTCTTTGAATCAACACTGACAAAGCACATCCTTCTCGCTCACTGCAGTACAGTTCAAATTCTTTTTCATAATCAGGCATTCCCAAAGCTGGTGCTTCACACAACTTAGTTTTAAACTGTTCAAATGCTTCCACCTCTGTTTTGGTCAGAACAATAGGGTCTCTAATATCTGCCTTTGTCAATCTTTGCAATGGTTTTGCAATTAATGAAAATCCACTTATCCACTGTCTGCAATAACCTACCATTCCCAGGAACATTCTTACCTGTCTTTGGGTTTTAGGTGGCTGCATTCCTTGTAACATTTTAATTCTCTCAATTGTGACCTGTCTGATTCCTTTAGGAATATTATGGCCTAAGTACTGTAATTCTTTTTGACAAAACTGTAACTTTGATGGATACACTTTATGTCCCTCCTCAGCCAAATGATTCAACAATGCCACTGAATCAGTTATACAGGCATCCTTTGTTTTTGATGCAACCAAAAGATCATCAATATACTGCACTAACACTGACTCTCCAGGCATGCTCACATTTTCTAATGATTTCTTTAGCAACTGATTAAAAATCGATGAACTCTCAGTATACCCTTGTGGAATTCTGCACCATGCCAAGATACTGTCAGCTATATAGCCAGATTCCACGGGAACGAAGAAGAATCCCACTACCTCCAGGACACAGGAGCAAGAATGTGAGAGGAAAACACACTCCTGTCTACTGTCCCCTAAAAGTATGAGGGAAAAACCCAAGGAGTGTCCACCACTCTCCTCATACTAGGGGGTCAGGGAGAAGTACGTTGAGTGGAGGTCCAGGCTAGGAAAAAGAACAGGAGACACTACATATATCATATAATCTAGGTACACAGTAATATTCAAGACATTGACATGCGTGATGGTTACCAGGAAATCTTACCCCAAGTGAAGGTCGTAAACGCTGCAACGATGAGTTCTGTAGTTCAAGGCGAATTCCTGAGGGCGTAAAGAATAGGCCAGGAAGGGAAGAACTCATCAAAGACTCACTCACTCAATCATACAAAATAAACAGGAAGGAATAAGGTGTACCGACCGGCTGTGTAGAGCAAGCACAGCGGAGCAGTCACACACTCAGGAGGTGAGACACCCGGCCCCAGCAGGAGAAAGGGCGGAGCGCTCACTCTCAGAAGGAGTGCACCAAAGAAAAGTAAACAGGGGACTTCCGTGTAGCCACAGGGATTGGAAATGAAGACACGGGCTATAAAGACGCCCGCAAAATGCGTGGGATATGGCAGGGAAAATAGCACTGCCTACACGGGAGCTGTGCAGGAGAAAGACCGTCACCGGACAAGAACCTTGCCCGCAAGGAACACAGCGAGGACAGAGAGGCGAGGTTACCGGCAACCGAAGGCAGGCAGAAAGGAGCACCACACACCAAGAAGGAGCTGCAAGACGCCACGGCCGGCGCGTACAGGCTGTCAGGAACCAGGAAGTAGGAAGGGGGCGTGGTACTGGAACAGTAAGCCAAGCAACGGCTACGTTCCGACGCGCCCCTTTACGAGCACTAGGGATCGTCTATAAACTCCTTCTTCCTTGGTGTTTAGGGAATCAGGACAAATTCTAAAATGGGGAATCCGGAACTAATACACATGTCAAGATCTCTCGCAACCTCACCTAATCCTAACAGATACGATTTTGGAAACGGAACGCAAAAATTGGTTGGCTTTCTGGATGCAATGGAACAGTAAAGAACGCATTGCAAAGATCGATCACTGTGTACCATTCTGCATCATGAGGTATTTGGTACAGAATCACTGCTGGATTCGGAACAATTGGACAACATGGGACAACAATTTTATTAACCTTTCTCAGGTCCTGCACAATCCTAAATGTTCCGTTTGGCTTTTTCAATCCCATAATTGGTGAATTACAAGGACTGCTCTCAATTTCTCTTAAGATTCCCTGCTCAATCATTTTGTCAATTACTGGAGTAATTCCTTCAATTACCTCTGCAGTCATTTTATATTGAGGTATATTTGGGTAACTTGCACCTTCTTTTATAGACACTTACACAGGATCAACCCCTTTCATCAATCCTATATCCTTTCCAGTGAAATCCAACACTCTTTCTTTCACTGCCTCTTTCAGTTCAACAGAAATGTTCTCTTTATCAAAAACAGGAAACAGTTTATCCTGTTCTGCCTCAATCATTGTCAATTTATACAAACTGTCTTCATCTGGAGTTTGCAATTCTATGCCATCTGGTGAACAGTATATGGCACAGTACATTTTACACAATGTATCTCTGCCCCAGCAAATTGACAGGACTGCTGTCGCACACCACAAATCGATGCATGTCTTTATATGTCCCAATTTCTATTTCAACTGGTTTTGTCAAAGGAGTATTTATTTGTCTATTAGCTGCACCTACAACCTGGATTGTCTCACCCGAGAGAGGAAGATTTTGAATTTCCTCTGATCTAACAGTAGAACGGGTTGCACCAGTGTCCACTAGGAAAGTTATTTCCACATCATTCTGTCTCTGCACTGTATCTCTACGGATTCCCTCTGTATGGCAGTGGTGGTTGCGGCACCTGACTTTGCTGATTTGCTATCTGCTATTGTTGCGGTTGCTGCTGATTTACCTCAAACTGCACCTGTGGATTCAATGATGTATGTTCCCCATTAAGTCTAGGCGGACATTTACACTCTCGTTTCCAATGCCCTAACTTGCCGCAATTGAAACATGGCATTTTCTTTTTCAACTCATCAATATTACCTACCAATTTAAGTTTGCCTTTTAAACCACCTTGATCCCCTGTATTTTTACTTTCCAACTGTGCTACTTGTTGTTCTGCTACCTTTACTTGTGCCCACATAGCTTTCTCTTTCAACTTTTTCTGTTTTGCATAAATTTCTTCACCGCAATACTTTGCCTGTCTCAGTACCTTATCTACTGAACTCGACTGCCAATCCATCATGCTGTGTCTAATCATGTCTGAAATTTCCGGTCTCAATCCATATACAAACCTATATACAAAATGGCTCATATCCTTTTCATTTAATTCCTCATAACCACCATACTGTTTGAAAACTAACAACAATCTTTCATAAAATGAATGCACAGTTTCTTTCGGCTCCTTGGTGGTCCTGTCTATCTTTACCCAATCAGTTTCTTTTGGAGGTATTTTATTTTTCAACCACACTATCACTTGCTCATATTTTCTCATCACACCTGGTGATGGAGCTCCTGTTTTCTCATCTCTGGGATACTCCTCCCTTGGCCAATCCACAGATATTATACATTCTGTCCATAAATCTGTTGGCACCACTATGTCAAACAACCCATCCAAATCAATCCATAATACTTTTGATACTTTTACAAATCTGTCAACTTGTCGATACCACTCCACTGGCTTCTCTCTTAATCTGGGGAAATCATTCGTAAATGACAATATATCTTGTCTGCTCCAAGGAACATGTACATATCCTCCTCCAGGAATTTCTTTCATAGGGAATTCAGTTGCCACTGTTCCCTTTTCTCTAATAGGGAAAGCTAATGTGGAGTTGTCACTATTCTCTTCTTTCTTCTTTGCCCACTTGACTCTCCATTTACCTACATCACCCCATTTACGCAACAGCACAATCAAGTCTTTTATCTGAACTAATCTTCCAGCAGTATTCATGTTTTCAATGTCTCTTTCTGCAAAATCTACTCGATAAGTTTTCTGCAATGATTTTATTTTTGGAAATTCTGTTCCACATTCACTTGCCACCTCTTCTAGTTGATCATGCATTGTCTTAGCTCTCCATGTTATGCTTTTACATAAAAACATAAGCTCATCATCCCGGTAAGTTTTTAATCTGTCTGTCCCAATCGTTCCAATTATTAATTCTTCCATATCTACTTTTAATTTGGCCACATCTAACACTTTTGATTCCTGCTCTTTTAATTTTAACGTTTTAATCCATTCACTCAACTCTCTTTCTGATGGTCCCATGGGTGTTTGCGTTAAATCTATTTTATCTGCACTTCTCTCTGGAGTTGCAGAGTCAGATTCTGCTCCTGTCGGATATCCGCATGACAAATTTTGATTAAAAGTTCATTCTGGTGGATTTACACTTATATTCTGCCTTATTACTGACAAATCAGGGTAAGTACTCTCTTTTGCTCTCTGTAGACTTTGTTGTAATGGAATGGTTAATCTCGGCTCCTTTATTTTCTGATCTTCAAATACTGGTATCACAGGTCCTATTGTTACTAGGACAGTTACAGCTTCCATATTTCTAGTAAGGGTTTGTATCAATTCATGCGTGGAACGCTCATAATCAGACATATTTGGCTATTCATCATTTCGTCTTTCTGCATTTAACACAATTCAGTGTGAATCATTACTTTGTACAGGAGTACCTATAATTCTAGCTTCTCCTATCGGTGTACTTGGGACATATCTTGTTTCCACTCTCTCAGGGAAATCTCTGAAATCTGATGGTTGTCTTGGCATTTCACTAACTCTTTCTTCTGCCATCGGGGCATTTGGTGTAGTCCATAAAGAACTTGGTTGATATGGGGGCAGTCTCCTATTTAATATTTGTTCTTAAACAGCATCCTCTAATTCACTTTCACCATAACTTTGATTTCCTAATTCAGTATTCTTTTTCTTTTCTGTACTTTTCCGTCCCTCATATTCTTCTACCAATCTGACTGGATACATACCATCACACATATTTCCATTCCTCCATCTCCGCATTCTAGTTTCATGGGTTTCTCCCCATAAATCTCTACCTTTACCTCTTGGTCTAAGATATCTACTTAACCTCTCACTTTCTATTTGATGCATCTCATCTTCCCACTCAACCAGTGCTTCAAATTGAGTTGGTCTGGGTCTCGGTTCAAGTTTCATCATTTTGTCTCTCAAATTCCGCAAAATTGCAAAATCAGTCAGGACTGTCTTACAGATACATTGGTGCACATGGCATGCGTTATACTTGATGTGCATGATACAGGCAGAGGCGCGCGGGGGTGGGGTTATGGGTGGGTGAGGGGTGGGGGGGTTCCTCAGTTTCACCTTTTTGCTTGTATGTTTGCTTCTTTACAGGAACTGAATGCATTTGTAATTGATACATTGATACTGGTGATTGTCTCTGGATGTCAGAGCATTGCGTAATATGTGTTTACTATGCAATCAATAAAATCTGTTTTAAAAAAAAAAATTGCAAAATCAAACGACCCTTCTTCTGGAAAGGCTAATACACCATCATCCTTGGTATACTGTACCCAATTCTCCAACCAAATACACGTATGATAACCATATTTCGATACCATATAAGAAGCACGTGTTTTCGGTGAAGGAAGTATTTTTCCCTCTATCGTAACTACCTCTTTGTCTTTTACAAACGTGTTTTTCAGCCTTTTAAACCATGAAGGTTTCTTCTTGTCATCATTATAATAGTAGTATGACATTTTCGGTAAATTTTCCTGCTTTCAAAAGATCGCATACTATTCTGTTTCTGATTCTGTAACACCAACCTATCACAGTGCGGTTCGCACCAATGAACCAGTTAGAACACGATGCGTCACTATAGTGGTTAACCAATAGCCTTTGCTGCTTTCTGTGATGCACCAATCAGCTCCTACTCTGTCTTGGTCACGCGGACTAATCCCAGCGCGACACTTTTGACGTCACCAGCGCTCCGGTTTCTGCAGCGCCAACTGACCCCTCCTTTACAGGGTTTTTTCAAGAAGCCGTATTTACAAGATATTTTACAAAACCAGTTAGTAACTTACACAAAACAATTCCACTAATCTGTTTCGCTGATAAAGTGATAGAATTTTCAATCGCACAAGTATTCTGTAACCGGAGTAGACGACGCTTATCTCCTCAGAATTTTTAGACTCGTTGATAAAGCAACACTACTGGCTTTACCCTTCTTTCAGGCAATAACGAACTCGTTTCTCCAGGAAAGCACATACAGAGATCTTTTTCACCTCCTTAGAGAAAATCCCAAAGTTTCACCAGAACGCGTATTGCAATATCATTTACACACGTTGATACGGAAAACTCTATTCATATATACATGAACTTTGTTTTACCAGTAGGCAGCCCATCCATCTAACCCACCACAGAATTCCTCTATCGTTAGTAAAGTAGACGCCGCTCCTTTACCCTTCTTTCAAGCTCGGAGTCCTACTACTCTCCCAGCAGTAAGTTTTAATCAGGATACGCAATGATCCCCGTGCTTGAAGGCTGAAATTTCATAGACTGTCCTCACTATACATTTATCCTTTCCTGCCTATTGTCCCTAAACAGTGATATGCGACGATACCACCGCAGTATTCGGCGATACTCCTTTTTTGAAAGAGACTAATACACTGTGCGACTTTACCTTGCCACACTTCCTCCGCCTGGAGACAGAGGCCCTGGCTTCACGCAACACTTGGAAGCCTTTTCAGGACTACATATAACGTAATACAAACTCAACAGATGTTAGTCATAATTCTTTACATCAATTTTTATATAGTACTTTATACATAACCCTAGCTAATTTCCTTAGCAACCACTAATCTGCTACCAGGATATAACTGCTACAGCATGGCTCAAGAAATCATTTCTAATTCATACTCACCATTTCTCTGAAACGTTTAAACACACAAATATTCGTCAGTGGGGCCCATAAGACTGCACGTTTACTCTGTTCACTTACACTTGACTTCAAGGCTTTTAGTGAATCACACTGGAGAAATGCTGTAACATTTGGTGATCTAAAACCTACTTGAATCAGTTATTATTTACACCTACGGATTATTACATTTTACCATGGTTTTATTCCAACATGTAATTATTCAGACGCACCATCATAGTGGCAATGGATCTGCTAGAAAGAAAATTAGGCGTAGGAAAATCACAAGACCAGCTTTTAAAATTCCATTTTCCCAATTTTATTAAAAGCAAACTTTATTATGTCTCACATCTATGCATTAATTTACTCTTTATTCAATAAATCTTAAACTTTATTTAACAAAATGACCATTTTATTTAGAACTCAGAAAAATCGCTTTATTTTAGAAATCAGTTAAAGTTTAGCAAAGAACAGATAGTTCAAAATTCATTCTCTCCTAACATCCCTAGCTAACACCCTCATCTTATCCTTCAATCCTGCAAAGCAAACAAGTAAAAATTATTAGATTCTTACATCCAGGAATCGGTCATCAGTCAGGCAGCACTTCCAGTAAAAATTTGAAAAAGCAACCCCCTCTAGACAAAACCAGGGGGTTTTCTATCCTAATTTCCTAACTTAATCTATCTAAAATGTATCTAGCACTACTTATTCGAACTCTGATTGGACAAATTCGGGGTGGGTGAGCATCATCTCACCATTACAACATCATTTTCTTGATGGTTCAGCAGAAAAATAAAGGGTCTTTGTTTTAGCTTAGGTAGTTCCTCTAGTTGAAACATCGGCACCTTTTCCCATGATCACAACATTCAAGCGTCCATGTTTGGCACCCATCCTAGGTTCCGGGCCAAGGTAGCCTTGAACCTCCTTGAGCACAGGCAGTTCTCTCTGACTTGCAGGCTTTTGGCACGCCTGCGCTGTCCAGCTCTTCCTCACAGTTTACCCTGGCATCCATCTTTTATTTAGGCCTCAGAGGCCACTTTTGAACTATCATAGAAACAAACAGAAATTCATATTAATTATTGAAATAAAACCCTTCTGTTTACCTCCCACCATACTAATGTTTCCCCACTAGTTGTTACCTAGCAAATAGGCCACACAAATGCGTTTATACTTACATAATCGACCACTTCTTAGCACAAAAAACGTCTACAGTAAGCATATTTAGGTTGCGTTTGTTTATAACTAAGCTGCACATTAATTCACAACACAATAACAATACATATTAGCGAGTTTATTGCAACATGCAGGCAAAATTAATACTCCAGTGTATAATAATATGTGTGCATCTTATTCTATGGTTGATTAATTTCACAAAACATACTTTTAGTAAATGTTAACGTTATGGGACATTGACTTCAAGAGTGGTACACAAAATTTTGCGTTTGCCACCTCGCTCCATCACAGCAATACAGAGCAGGTTCCTGCCCAGACAAGGTCTCCTACAAAGAAAAAGAACATTTGGTTCTGACTCTGGATTAATACACTTACCCTCTCTGCCCCCCCACAAGCTCCACTATCTGGAGAGCCACCCATCCAGTAGTCCAACCCCATAGAGATTATTGTTTCAGAGGTGCTCCTTACTTGAGAAACTCCTATCTCAGGCATGAGTTTCCTTTTTTCTTTGTTACATTTGCTTCTTGGTGATGATGCAACACACCCTTTGCCTTTACTATTAATTTCAGATTTCTTCTCCACTCCCTCTTTTCTCTACACTAAATTCCTTAACAATCTCACCATCTGCATTTCTCGCTGAGTGCTACCAAGTCAGCAACATGCTCTTAATCGGCCACACAGATTGCTACTGATCTAAGTCTTCCTTAAGGTGTTGGTGATGTAGTGTCACGATCTTTTAATTTTGCATAACATATATATTAATGCACATCATATACTTATATATATTACCTACTGGCGGTCGCCAGTAGGTATATATAGTTAGGATTTTTTCTCTATGGGATTTTTGAAAATTCTATGTCTAATAACTTTGCCGTTTGTGGACGGAATTGGCTGAAATTTTCAGGAAAATGGAACATTTTGTTTCTGAGCAGCCCCTGAAAATTTGGGGGGGTTTCGTCAAGGGAGGGCCGAGAAAAAAGGGGGGTCCCAAAACGTGTTTTTAACATTGAGTTTCCCATAGGGCGGTTGGCCTCACTTTTAGCCCGAACGGCTGAATGGATTTGCACGAAACTTGGCAAAATTGTAGGGACTGGTAGCCCGATGTGCCTTTGCTAGGTCTCAATATATGTGCTTCAGTGGATTTTGAGAAATTAACGTTCAAAAAAAGATATATATCTGTAACAGCGGACCGGGCAGCGCTCCGGTTCGCGGACTTTTCGCGGTACGGAGCTTTGTGAAGCGAAGCTGATTGGTTCTCCGGCGTCTGTGAACATTCCAAACAGTCCGTAGCGGCCGCCATCTTGTCTCTCGGTAGGATCGAGAGACAAGAGGAGGCCAAAGCGAAGGGGCAAATGACCATAAGGGGGCATAGTAGATCCTCGCTGACCCACTAGGTTTGATGTGGAGGTTTTAAAAGGGCCCCGCGAGGCAAAAAAAAAAATAATAATAATAATCGAACGGCTGAATGGATTTGCACGAAACTTGGCAAAATATTAGGGACTGGTAGCCCGATGTGCCTTTGCTAGGTCTCAATATATGTGCTCCAGTGGATTTTGAGAAATTAACGTTCAAAAAAAGATATATATCTGTAACAGCGCTCCGCTTCGCGTACTTTTCGCGTTACGGAGCTTTGCGAAGCTGATTGGTTCTCCGGCGTCTGTAAACATTCGAAACAGTCCGTAGCGGCCGCCATCTTGTCTCTCGGTAGGATCGAGAGACAAGAGGAGGCCAAAGCGAAGGGGCAAATGACCATAAGGGGGCATAGTAGATCCTTCCTGACCTCTTAGGTTTGATGTACCATTTTGCCAAGTTTGGTGTAATTCCGTTCAGCCATTCAGGCTGTAGACGTATGTAAATGTCCTATGGAAAATTGCATGGGGAAAACACATTTGAAAGTGTTGAAATTTAGAACCAATTAAAATGTTACTTTGGTTTTGTATTTGTGTGTGTTGAAAGTTAATTGGTTATGTATATATCTCAAATGAGAGGAAACCACAGCCATTTTGTGATACTACTGTCTGAGGTACATTTGTGAGGAATTTTTGGTGGTGAATTTCTGGTGTTTGATTTACACAGTACTAACACTTCTCCTACTTTTAAAAAGGTGAGTTGTTAATTTGTAAGGGGAACTATGTTGTACACTTGAAGATAATTTGAAAAATGTTTTCTGTTATTTATTTGCAGTCCTTCTGTTATACTAAATACTTGATAAAGTTAGTTTTATATTATGTATTACTAAAAACGATAAATGAAAGTGATTATTTTTTTCTGCAATTTACAGCAAGCAATTTAAAAAAAAAATGGCTCACAATGAAGAGACCGTGGAAATTTCTTTTGAATTGTCCACTACATTGATTGAAATTGACAGCACCAATAATGAAATATTGTCACAAGGAGGAGATGACTTGAATGATTCCACTACATTGATTGAAATTGACAGCACCAATAATGAAATATTGTCACAAGGAGGAGATGACTTGAATGATTTTTTTGATCAATCTGTTGATGGCGAATTTATCGAATGTTTGGAGACCATAGAGTTACAAGAATCATCATTGCAGACTTTTAATGAGGAGATTCCAGATGAGATGATTGAAGAGGAAATTACTGATGAGGACATGTTACTAGTTCTTTCAAATTTAGAAAATTCAGAAGAATAAATTTATATTTAGAAATCAAAAATTGTTTGAGACATTATTCATTTTTATTTTTAATTTATGAGGTTGTAGCGAAGTGATTGTAGTATAAAATGAGACTTATAGTATAGAGTGCAACATTTTTATGTTACATGGTAAGTTTACTCATATTTACTTCCCTTCTCCCACTATATTATCTCCAATGTGTATTTGACATCTCTTCTTCATCTCCGGCCTCCTTTCTCTCACTGTGTGTCTCTGATGCATCTTATCGCTGCTATTTTGTGTAATTACAGAAGAGAGTAAAATAAAATAGTTCGGAACGTGAAAAGGGGGCAAAGTAGAGTACCCCTCACCCCCTAGGCCTTCTCAGGCGGTCCCAAAAGGATCAGTTTCTGCTTTCCTGAGAGATTATGGTATGAGTTCTATATACCACAATAATTTGCATTACAACATGCAAGATATATATCTCCTATTACCAACTTTTGGAGATATTCGCGCTAAGCGCGAATATCTCCAAAAACTAACACCTGCCCTGAGCAGTTCTTAGCCATGTTATCCAATGGGAGGTGGATAACATGGCTAAGAGCATTAGCTCGGTAATGCATGAATATCGCTGAGTTTTCAGCGATATTAATGCATTGCGGTCGTTTTTTATCGCATTTGCGATAAACCTTGATAATAGCAAGGTTTATCTTCGATAATTTCTGACGATGCTTAGCGGTAAAAAATTCGTTGGTAAGCATCGTTAGTGATAAATATCGCTTAACTTTGGTAATATGCACCAACGTCTGTTAACGTTCGATTCGAAGGAAATGAGGAAGTGTTGAAAAACATTGTTTGCGCCATCTTGCCTTTTTTGAAATGCCACACTTTTGTCGTGCACGGCAGCCATTTTAGATGCCTTGACCAGACCCACTCTCTGCACGCTGTCGATTCGTAGCATGGCTCCCCACCCTCGCAAGCATCTCCCCCAGGCACTGGTCACCCCCGCTCTCTGTGTTATGCATGGGCAATAAACCTCTCCCCATCTGCGCTGCTCTTCCCTGAGAATCACACTCTGTGCCCGCCCGACACCTCCCTTTCGCCCTATTCACTACCGCACCCTCTGACACTCCTCTTCCTCTGTGTCCGATTGTCCAGGCTATCAGCTAGCCCTGCAGATGTAGTTTATGGCCCCAGCTGTAAAGAATCACCCCTCTTCAAAGGAGTTATAGTAGATCAAGGCCCACACCCGATGAGATCCGTCACACCACACGTGTTCCTACTATCTGAAAACCATCCTGTATTGTGATTGGGGAGGGGACCGAGCCTGAAGCGGAAGATTCCAGGGATGACTCTTTGTACATCAAAGTTTTTACATTTATGTGTCACATTAAAAATATATAGCACTCCAACAAAGTAGTAGGATTATAAAACTTTAATAACTTATAAATATATACAACAAAACAAAAACAGTAAAAACATTTAAACAACGAAGAGACCGTGGCAATTTCTTTTGAATTATCCAATACATTTATTGAAATTGACAGCACCAATAATGAAATTTTCTCACAAGGAGGAGATGACTTGAATGATTTTTTTGATCAATCTCTTGATGGCGAATTTATCGAATGTTTGGAGACCATAGAGTTACAAGAATCATCATTGCAGACTTTTCATGAGGAAATTCCTGATGAGGACATGTTACTAGTTCTTTCAAATTATGAAAATTCAGAAGATGTTGCCTGGGGGTGGGTCGTCAGTAGCAGTCTGTTGTGCGAATAGTTCCAAGGCAGCAGAACGCGCTGAAATCTAGATGGCACGAAGGTGATGTCTAGTAAGTTGCCGCCCAGCAAATAACGGCGTGGGGCGCCGCGGGGGTGAGTGAGTCCAGTAGGCACCACAGGTATTCTTACCGGCATTGCAGAATTACTGCTGGGGACAATGCCTGTGCTGTAGCAGGGTCACAGCAGAAACAAAAAGGATTCTGTTGAAGATGTTGTTGGTTTTCAATTTGAAAACAGTTCTGGTGTCAACTGCTATGCTAATGTAGTGGTTAATGTTTTGTTTTCTCTAGAAAATGTAAAAGAGGGGGAGGCAGTCCAAAGTTCTGGTAAAAGGGCAAAGGAAAGGATCGGTGATTTGAACTATCAGTCAAAAAGGGGAGGGGGTGCAACAATTTTTCCTACCGGGTCACAGTGTGCTTTCACCGGAACTGAGGTTTGCAGGATTCTAGTAATTCAAAGTGAGGCTGGCGCCAGCATGGGAGCGCCGACGTCCCGCGGATACAGTTTCGTCACTCCACGGGCGATCATGGCAGTCATTCCCCATCGGGGGTGTCTGCGGGGGTCGGAGACTCCCGCGGCTCCTCTAGAATCTTCAAGGTCGTGGAGGACTACTGTGGTGGAGTCAACCAGTGACCGGGCCATTTCTTTATGCTGGGCCCGCTCTTGCCAGGTCGATCGCCATTTTGAGAGTTCGGTAGCTACTGGCGATCGCGGGGTCAAATGAGCGGACGGGCTCCACCCTGCCGGGCGAGACGTTGCAGCATCGCCACAGTGGAAGAACCCTTTTCCGGGCGCCTGGAGCGCTGAGGGTGCAGGTGGGAATCCTCCACTGGGGAGGCGGGAGAGGCCTGTTCGCACCGTCTCTCCCTCCCAGTGCACCCCACGGCGTCTCGCTTGAGATTTGTTATGGCCGGACCAGGCGATGAGGACGAGGGGGGGGGGGTCGGAGGCATGTGCAAGACATCCCCCCCAGTGTTGTCAAAGCCATTATTCAAGAAAGAAGAAGTGTCCCGTCCGTCTTCGGGCCGGGCTTCCGGTGGATGTCGGCCGGACGCCCCTTGCTCTGGCCCCATGAACGGGTTCCTTGGTTTATCGGCTGCAGCCGGATCCCATCGGCCCCGGCCGTTGGTGGCCGGACTGGTAGAGAATGTGGCGGGACTACCTGAAACTGTCAAGGGCCACCGCGGCCGGACTGGGAGAGAGAGGGGAGGGTCGAGGACACGGACATTCCCCCCCCTGCAACTCTCCAGCGTTGTCAATCCCCCTGGCCGGGTCCCGCTGGCCTCGGCCTCGGCCTCTCCTCCGGCTACACCCTACGTGATGATCTCCGAGGCGTGGTAGCAGGACCCGCCTTATATGTGTTGCTTCCGGCTGGGCGTAGCCGAAAACCTGTTGCCCTTTGGAAGTTTCTAGAATGGGGCGGATGTCTGCTGACTTCTATCTTTCCCAGTTTGCCGTTATTTGGCCGTGGCAGGCGGTGGGACAGACACGTTTTGGGGCAGTGAGGGGCGATGTTTTCAGGTTTCTTATTACGGGCTTACTTCTAACGTTTCTTGTTCCTAGGACAATAATAGGTTTTATCATTACGTATTGTTATCGTTTCTTTGTTTGTTATTTAATAAAAAGTTCATCAGTGGCCTACTGATTTTCGTTTTCCTATTCTTTTCTTTCCAGGTTGTTTCATGCTAAAGTTTCTGTTAACAGGATACAGTGATCACTTCGTTATTATTGCATATGTCCTTTTCACTAGGGGTGCTCTCTTGTTGGGCCAGATATCTCTAGTAAATGGTCCGGGTGAAACAGGTGCATCAATCAGTGGGGAGTAGATAGGCATGACAGATTACAACGGGGGAGAAAGGTCCGCATTACCTACCCTTTCACTACTTGCAAAGACTTTCCTACGTTTATTTGCAAACAGGGAATACCTCCAAAAAGAACTAATTCCCAAACAGTCAATGTTCGGACAATCAATCAATCAATGAGGAATGAAATAGGTACGACGTGTTAAAGGCTTGCGTTACCTACCCTTCACTATCTGCAAAGGGAGAGAGAATATTCCTATTCTTCCTTGTTTGCAGGCAGAGAAGATCCTTAAGAGAACCAACTTCGAACAATTCAATGCTCGATTCAAACAATCAACAAGGGGTACTGTGAACACAAATGAACGCCACTTATGTACATACACATTGCTATTTTCAACAGGTTGTTCCTAATGTTTCTATTTTAGCGAGGTCAAAAAGAGATCCCATTAGTGGCCTACTGATTTTGCTCGATTCCTTTTGTTTTTTTACACGATTTTTCGCTATCTGCAAAGACTAAACAGAGTATTGCGACTCTGTGCTTGTTTGTAAATAGAGAATGAACCAAAGAGAACAATCAATCAAATGGAGAGAGAAGCAGGCACGACGGATTACAATGGGGGCAAAGGCCTGCGTTAACTACCCTTCACTATCTGCAAAGAGAGAGTACTCCTAATAGAAATGAGGGGTGGGGGGCAGCATTCAAAGCAGATCAGTGTGCATAAACACGAAAATGTTTTTACTTACCACGTACTTGACATTCGACAGCTTATGATATTTGCTATTAAAAAACCATTGAAATTCACTGAAAAAACCATAGGTTATAGACCATATATAGTTAGGAATTAGCATTTACAAAACCTTGAAAATTCACTGAAAAAACCATAGGTTATAGACCATATATAGTTAGGAATTAGCATTTACAAAACCTTGAAAATTCACTGAAAAAACCATAGGTTAGAGACCATATATAGTTAGCTGGACATTTTATTGACATAAAACCAATGAAATTCCATATATAGTTAGTTGCACTAACTATATATCGCGCACCCGCAATCCACTGCTGATGATGTCACATATTACATCATTCATGACATGGTCAGTGACATCACTGATGACATCACTGATGACATCTCAAATGACATCACTGATGACATCACTGATGACATCTCATTTGACATCAATGACCACATCACTGATGATATCATTCATGTGACAATACAATGCATCTCCTCACATTTTAATATAACCTCTGTTTCACCCAGTGTTAAATACAGAGTATAATTTTTGAAACCATTGACACACCAATACTAGTTACTACGTACGCACTCACTGATTGCTACGTCTACACACACCTTCACTCATTCACCCATACAATCATTCATACATACAATCACTCATCTTTACAACACTATCATATGCACTCATACACCTATACAGACACTCACAGTCTGCCACTCATCCATGGAGTTACTCACACACCTAGTCAGTCCTGTAAAGAATCAATGACACTTCCATTTTCTTGTCTATACAGTTAAACATAGAGCACCTTACATTTTCAAACATATACTAACACATACTTACCTTCTTATACAATCATTGATACAAGTACACATTGATCTGCACAGAGTCACACACCTCCCAGCTAGCCACACACACACTCAGTCTCCCATACAAATACTTGGGCAATCAATCAATAACCCATATAGTTACTCATATAGCTACTGATCAACACATGCAGCAGTTTACAGAACAACAGACATAATGATGCACAAATTAAGACAGTTTAGTCACTAACCCATGCACTCAGTGAGACACATTTAATCACTCACTCATACAGTCAGTCATGCACCTACTAAATCCTTCGTCCAGACACTTACACATCCACTCATTCTTCAATATGTAAGACATATTTAAACTTTACAGAAACAAAAAATCACTGGATGTTGTTATCAGTGATGTCATCAGTGATGTCATTTGAGATGTCATCAGTGATGTCATCAGTGATGTCACTGACCATGTCATGAATGATGTAATATGTGACATCATCAGCAGTGGATTGCGGGTGCGCGATATATAGTTAGTGCAACTAACTATATATGGAATTTCATTGGTTTTATGTCAATAAAATGTCCAGCTAACTATATATGGTCTCTAACCTATGGTTTTTTCAGTGAATTTTCAAGGTTTTGTAAATGCTAATTCCTAACTATATATGGTCTATAACCTATGGTTTTTTCAGTGAATATATATATGTGTGAGTTCAATGTTAAGATTGATCATAGCTAATGATTTCACATTAAGTTAGCCATAGTAAATGTAGACCTCAGTTCAAATGACTCTTGCTAACATTGAAAATGTTCATTTGGCTGCTGTGCTTTTCCTCTCTCCTTTCTCTTTATCAGGAGCCAAGCTACAGTATTTTGAGTTAATTAAATGTTGCAAATGTTTAGCATTTCACTGAAAGCTGAATAATGAGTCTGTTATATCCTGATTGTATTAGTATATGTTTCCCAGCCTAGCTGTTTCCCTGCTGCTCAAGCAGAGTGAGAGCTGGTATTGGAATGTTGGTGTGACTGTGATGCATGGAATGCTTGGGTCCCTGTGTGGATGAGTGCTGACAGTTGGAGATGGGCTGAGCAGCAGACAGGCTGCTCCTGGTGGGGCTGGCGTATGAGCTGAGGAGGCTGGCGTATCTGACTTATGATCTGACGTACATTTCTACCATCCTGCAACTACGAAGTTAATAAAGTTATTCTTCAAAGACAACTTGGCTACATCTGGTAAGGCACAACAGAGTCCCCATACCTGTGCTTGAGACTAGTTTATCGTGATGTATCATCCTTCTTTATGAATCTCTGAAGGTCGTTCAGCTGGAAACTTTCATTGTGCGATGGCTGGGAAGAAGGGTGACGCCATCCTATTGTGAAGCCCTGGATCCTGATCGACCCCCTTATCCTGAGAATTGTGGGAGTTTTGCGTCTTGTTAAGAATTGTATGTTTTACTTGTGCTGTGCTGAGCTGGTTAGATTAAGATGCCCCTTTAAACTCTATTGAAACTCGATGTCTTGTTTTGCTCCAGCTCAAATAGTTAGGGTAATGAGCAAATCCATTTTTCTTTGCCAGATTGAATCTTCATTTGATTCTGCCTTTAGCAGCTTTATTTGCTGACACCTGCTATTTAACAGCCCCTAACCTAATTTGAGTTCTTAGTACGGGTGGGCGTAATTCACTTAATTCGGTGATGCATAATCATGCTGAATTACCTCAAAACTCAGGGAGATTATGCAGAATTATGCACATTGCATCTTCCGCAAGTCGCATCAGAAAAATTATGCTGGTTACACCGTTCGTGGTAAAAAACAAAAACCAGCACAAACGCAATGTTGTGATTCACATGCACGTTGCCAGTTTGTTTTCTAAGGCCTGCCTAACCATGCCCTCACGTTTCTAGAGCCCCATCCAACCAAATCACCTCTTTCTGCTCCATCTGTCAACCTTTTAAAATATATTTTCTCTTTTTGATTAGTTTCCTACTCCCCTGTATGTTTATTTTACATTTTGTGTCCCTCCCTTCCACGCTCTAGCTATGGCAGAGGAAGGCAGTACCGGCGAGTCACACACCCCATGTAGCCGATGGCAGCATGGGTGGGTGACGTCCAACCACATTTTTAGCGAGGTGGAGGTGCGGGTGCTATTTTGTTATGCGCAGTGCCATCTCCCCCTCATGATGGCATCAGGCATCAGGCCTGGCCACCACACAACGAAGATTACTTCTCGAAGCCCCATTCTGAGGAATATCGGCGTTTTATTCTATCGGACACCCAGCGTTTCTATCTCTGACATGTTTTGGCTGTACGATCAGCCTTGTTAACAGGTGAGCCAAGTAATAGTGTAGAGTGATGTAGTCCTTAAATCCCTTTAAACACGTGACCTTCTTTTCAGAAAATACAGATCCCAAATTGCACCTGAAACACAAATACATTCTGGGTAACTTTCATTTTTTGTTTTGCTTAAAAGCATTCAAAACATCACGTTATCTTGTAGTCCATGAGCACATAGTGTTCAATTATAAAAGTCACGCATTAGAGGGAGGTTTCATTTTGTATTTGCATTTTCGCTCAATATGATGTTCCCGGACTCACATCCGTATTATAAGGGTAAAACACCAGTTCCCAGAAATGGCAAGAGGAGACACTTCTTCTCCTGATCCCTTTCTCGCCGCAATTCTTCATCATAGTGATGCAAAAAGAGGCAAGTGGGACATGCTCCCCAAATAGATCCGAACAAGCATTTCCTTTTGCTGGGAGCCCCCATCCCTGCAAGGTGGCTTCGTCAGGACAGGTAAGGAGTGTCCATATCGGTGTTTTATGAAGCTTCCCTCTAATGCATTACTTTTTATAATTTCACCAACTTTTTGTCATTCTTGAATGAAAATGTATTTTCGCAATCTACATTTGGCATTGGATTGAACTTGAAATTCAAGTTTACTTTAATTTGATGGTATGTAATTTTGTCAGCTCGCGGCATTTTATTTATGACTTCTTTTACACCTTCACTTGCAAGATTCTTAAGGTATTTGATAGTCTTCTTGTTATCTGTTACTTCTAACGCATCAATGAAATAATCAAATGTCTTTATTCAAGCAGTCCATCTGTCGCCAATATTCTGCTTTTTGGCGGTATTGAATGGTGGTGGTGGTTTCAGGAAGGCGACGGCATTGTAATCATTTATGAGATTGGCTGACACTGATTGGAGTTCTCTCCGACAGTCTGATGTCTGCTAGGAACTGCTTTATTCATAGCATCTCCAAGGTCCTGTGCTGTGCTGGCCTCTGGGTCATCTTGGCCAGTCTGTGGAACCTTGGCCTCCCTTTTGGTCTCCATTGAACCCTTCAATTTTTAGAGACTTGTGGACTTGTTCTGAGCCACCAACTGGCAACTTTGGTGGTGTGCTGGTTCGCGTATGGACGGCTCCTTAAACACAAACCTGTGCACTTCTTCTAGGGCTACTTTTCCCAACATTGGTGGTAAGATGACTCTCTTTACTCAGTTCTGGTAAGCAGATGACCGTTTCTTGTATCTGAACTGCTTTCCTTTTACTCTTTGTACTTTCTGACACCTGGTTGAGCTCACCCTCACAGCCCTTCTGATCAGAGCATTATCTTGTAATTTGCTGTCACTATTTGCTGCTCTTTCAAAACCTGGTTGCTTTTGCTTTTAACGTTATCACTCCATATGATGTGCGGCTTTAGGTTACATAGTAGCACAGTACCTCTCTTTACGGCCTTAGTAGCAGGTTATTGGCCAGCAATGTGTAGACTTTTTAGTGAGGCTTTCGTTATCTCCAAATGCTTCACACTGGCTGGAGTTGCACTTTAACTTCACATACCCCAAATGTTGATTCAGCACTTTCGAATGGGGCACACGTGGCAAACACAAGCAGTTTGCTGGACCACTTCACACTCTCTGGGAGAGCCCTGTCGTTTTTCGGGTTACTCATCTCCTATCTCGTTGCCAGTTGTAGCATTTTCCCCAGTCACACACAGAGCTTTATTCATCTACGACTAACTGCAAATTCAACATTTGAAACCTGCATTCACTTAACTACGTTCTAACACTTATGTCACAGTTTTTCGGTGTCCATCAGGAGCCAAACAGGGTATCTTCATCGCTAACTTACACAAAACTACACTAACTATTCTAACAATGACTACATAGTGGCAACGACAACTCTGCAACATGTATATATATTTATCAAAAACAATGAAAACAATACCCTTTCAAACTTAGAGTGCCACAAAAATTATTCAAAAAAGAAATTATGAAACTCTGGGTAGTTCCCATGTAGTTTGAATGTATTTAAATGTTTTTTGACAAATGTGGTGTTTCTCACAAAAGATGTGAAATCTATCACCCAGAAACTAATGGAGCAGTAGAGAGAGTCAACAAAACTCTCAAAGAATGCATACAACTTGCTAGAGTCAATGGTTTGAATTGGAAAGATGCACTATAGTACAGAATTACATCTTACCGCATGTCTCCACATTCTACCACTGGGAGATCTCCTTTTGAACTATTTAAAGGAAGAATTCCCAATACTAAATTGTGTCCTGGGTGGATGAAGTTAAACAAAGGTTTTGTGGACAACCATATAGGAGAGTGGAGAAAGAGAGAGTTAGATAAGCAGATAAATAGAAAATTAGATTTTGATGATAAGAAATGTGCTCAGTTTCAAGAGGCGAAAATAGGTGATCTTGTAAAGATCAAAGCTCCTGTTGGTTGTCAACCATAGTCCAAATATACTGATTTCAGACCTGTTGTAAAAATCTTCAAGAATGCTATAAAAACTAGTGATGGGAGGGTATGGGATAAAAGTCGTATTGTAGTTGTAAATTCTAACGTCTCTTTACCAGATGACCACTGCAAGGATGCTAATTCCTATTCCAAGTTGTCTAGCACTTCGTATTCTTCCACAGGTTCTTCTGAAGTTCCTAATGTTATTAGAGAAAGAAGTCAAAGGCTGGGCAGACTTCCAATGTATATGAAAGACTATGTTTAACATTTTTTGTCTCACTTATGCTACTCTATGCATTTATGTATCGTTCTCTGTTTTAGTTATTTAGTTTTTTTATTTTTCATTGTTGAGGAGGAAGATGTGTGATATTGATGTTAAGTAATCTTTCTTACACGTATAGAATCAGAATGTAGAATGTAGTTATGCAATGCTCTTTTAAAGAATGTTCGCTTAGGATTTGTATTATTTGATTTCTTACCTGTCAGTTGGATGCTGGCTATTGGTGGATGAGGTGCAATAAACCTTACCTGCTTCCTTCAAATCTTCGAGTCATCTTTTATGTATATGTGGAAAACACCACAATTCCCAACATCAATCAATGAATTTTCACCAATGTCAGTTGAAACCAGCCCACCTGACGTATATGCTCTGAAGCTGAATGCAGCTAAATTCCTTCTGGGCTGTGGTACTCTCCATTCTCACAAGGCTGATGGACTGACCACTTGAACACTCCCCGCATATGGTTGTCCTTGGGGGTCATCATAGGATAGCAACAGACAAACTTACAACCTGTTCTTGGACCTCGCCCTGCAGATGGCACGCCGAGCAATAACCCTGCAATGCCCCACTGCATCCACTGACATCATGGCACGCTGGGCTCCAACACTGGGCCCTAGCAGAAAGAATGGCCTTAAAGAAGGAGGAACAGCAAGGGCTTAGGCAGGTCCTGGTAGACGACTCTGGGACAATTTATTAAAGGCACACAATGATGATTAACAGTGATGACCATTCGTCTTGAACACAGATGGCCCAGATCAAACACACAGGTTCTTTCCGACACCATAAGGCCCCACCCCTCGAAGCCCGCCCCCAACTCCCCAGAGAATACCCGAAATGCCATGAAGCATAATGTGGGCCTCTATACTTGCATTTCTACTCATGAGACCTTCCACTCTTCCCTCAATCCCCATCACAGAGCAGTTAATGTTTAGTGCATATTATTCTCTTCACTTTTGGAAGTTTGACGTGATGCATGTATCCAAAACTATTCTTTTGCTGTACAATGTGTAACAATGTATGCCGGTGCTGTTCCTCCATAAGAATTGCAATGCGTTCATAATTCCATGATTTCAATGCAAAAATCAATAAAATGGTTTTGGAAAAACGGGATGGTCTTAAAAAACCAAAGCATCGTGTAAAAATCCAGGACTGCTTGAAGGTGCACAGGCAACTAGCTTGTTGGGAGCTATGAAACCTTATTTGCATATTTCATGGAGTAACTTGTTTCATTTGCATCATGCATAAAAGAAACATGTATATCACCTCATGCCTCTTTAATCCACCACCAGACACTCCCTACCTCTTTATCTCACTCTTTAAGGTTCTCTATCTTCTATGCCTTATTTCTTTGTCACTGATCTTCCATCTCTCTCTTCACTCTTCCTTTTATCCATTTGTGTTTTTCTCTCTCTTGCTCTTGTTCAAGGTCAGTTTAGGAAAAATAAGTGTTGGTCCCCAAAAATGAGTGCCATAGGGCCCCGCCTGCCACCACAGGCTCAATTTAAGCACTGTCTCAAAGATGGTAATGTGTGAGACAGAGACTGCTAATGAGGATAGACAAGCAAGAGACTGAAGAGAAATATTGATATCACCAAAAAAGCAATGAAGGTTTTCATAATTTGCCCAATTCTGTATATTGGCTGAAACAAAGGTAAACGAATTGTATATGTATATGGGAGATACCAACATACTGTATTTCATAACATGATCAAAAAATCTGAAAGCAAATATTTTGCCCGCTTTCATTTTTCAAACTCGTAGTATCGATAAAACATTCAAGATTGCTACAGAGATAACAAATAAATCCTAGCTTATTTGATCTTCCTATTGCACACACACCAGTTACACTTTCTGTTTATGGTAACTGTAGTCATATTCCTGTACAATGCTAAGTCAGTTCTCCCAGGTTATGTCCATCTCTGATGTGTAAAGCCTGACTCTCGTGTCAGAAATTCTCGAATAGCTTTATCTCAACCCGTCTGTGTCTCCCATCCGGTGCTGCTGCCACACCTGCTGCGCTGTGCTCTGGCTGTGTACAGTCCTCACGTTCGTCCTCAGAGTCAGTTAGTTACACTGCTGTTCCTTTCTTTGTGGCAAGGTTATGCAGAATTGCACATGTTGGTATTATTTTGCAACAGATGATGGGGCGGTACTGACGTGCACCTCCACTTTTGTGGAGGCAACGGAACCTGCTTTTTAGTAGTCCAAAGGTGCGCTCCACAACATTGCGCGTGCTTTTATGTGCCACATTGTATCTCCTCTCACTTGGGGTGGATGGGTTGAGGTATGGAGTTAGGATAAATGACCGCACGGCATATGCGCTGTCACCTAAAAGGGAAAGCAAGTTCCATTAATTTGAGTTACCAATACATTCATCCAAGGTATACATCAGGGGGTTTTACTAGGAAAGGTAGAGGATTTCACCTTTGATGGGTGTGTGCACAATTGTACTCCGACCATGTGGTCGCCCACGAGTTACTCGATTTCTAATAACTTCTCAAGTTTATCTTGTTCTTTACAGATATCCTTTATTTTCTTGTTTATTCATATTCGAATTTTCAAATATTTCATAAGAGTATTGCGATTTACCTCATCACTCCACATCTACCCAATGCATTTCAGGTCATATGTGACCCTTCATCAGGGGTCTGTGTACAGAAAAAACAAGGAAGTATTTGAGCCAGCCTTATAGATAAATCATAAAATAATCATAGCCTAAATAACAATAAGTGAGTCTGAGTAAGTAAAGTCCCATAGCACAGTCTTAAATCAGAATCAGGGATACTAGCGATACTAACACATAACATTCTTATCAAAAATGAACCTAAAATCTATGATAATCCATATTCAAACACTGCTACGTAAATAAACATGAATGACTGCTGCGTGTAAAATCAATGTATCTTACTTAAGAACCGCAAGAAATGTAACATAATATCTAACAAAAAACTAAAATAACTTCGTTTGAACTTACGGAAGTGTAACTGAAGTCAATCACGAGTCTTCAGCCAATCCAAATTGTGCTGTGAATTCACCACGAATGCTCACTTTGAACTAGTCTGTTGGTTGAGCCAAGTTTGGTCACGTGATCGCGACCAAACAAAGAAGCCGAAAACAGCTGATTCAAGGAAACTAACAATTTTAAAAATCCTACGATGTCCACATACCTGTATACTCAATCCTGAGGGTAGTTAAATGTTCAACCAAAAAACGACACATATAGTTAACAACGTAAAATGTGTAAATACATATCTCAAATGTATCAGTGTCTCATGAATAACATAAGTAACAGAATGCAAAATTTTTCAAGTAGTTTAAAATCACCGGCAGTCAATGACAGGAACAAAAATGAAATGAACATTACCTGAATGTTTGTGTCAGCCATCTTAGATTGGGATGTTACTTACTCCCATGTTGTATTACACAATCTCAAAAGCATTTATCAATAAAGATGTGTCAATAAAGATTTACAAAAAACACGATAGTTCAATCCTATCATTTAATCCTTGAGGTTGATGACTGGCCATCTTCCGAATCCAATAATATTCAGATCTGAGTCTTTTTTTGTGATTGTCCATATTTTCTTGAGGTTTGATCACTTCTAATATAGTAAACCGAAGTTGGGATATGTTATGTTTTTCTTCCATCCAGTGTGTGGCTATAGTTGACTTCTGATTCTTCTGTCGAATATTGCTCTTATGTTCAGTGATTCTTATTTTAATTTTCCGTTCAGTTTGGCCAACATATAGTTTTCCACAAGGACATTTTATACCATATATTACATTTTTGGTGTCACATGTACTGGAATGTAATAATGGAATCGGTTTGCCAGTCATAGGATGCATGGATATTCTGCCTGTTATAACATTATTGCAATGTATGCAATTCTCACATTTTTGCATTCCTTTGAAATCATCAGGTTTACTCTTAGGTTCTCGTCTTTTCAATAGTTCTTTAATGTTTCTTGATCTGTTGTATGCAATAGTTATGCGATCAGAGAATAATGGTTGAAGGTCTGGCTCTTGAGTGATCAAAGACCAATGTTTTCTCATTGTAATATTGTACATAGAACTGTCTACCCCCGTTGGGAGCACCATCGTATAAAATGAATTTAGAAGATATTGCGCAAATCACGTCAAACAAAGCTGAAACTTTAGCTTACACCCCAGAAGAAGCAGAACATATTTATGGATTAATCAAGGAAACCAGAGCCTTCAGCCCACAATTAAACACAGTGAACCAACTACTTAAACAATTGGAATTTGTAAGTAAACGCGAAATTAACCAAAGGTTACATGCAACAACTTTAATTCATTACCATCTAAACAAACGTATCCCGAGAGGCTTGAGAATTGCACTTAAGCCCATGTTGTGCAGAAACAATAAAGCATTTTTGGAAAAGTGGTACCAAATTTTAAATAAGTGTAGTTTGGAATTAATTTTATTGATAGTGGAAGAACTTTCGAAAGAATTGAAATTAGTAGAAGAAGAATTGGAAGGCATCAAAAGCGAATTAAATACTCATGACGAGTTAACAGAGATTTTGGAGGACGTAAATCAAAAATTGGAGAAATATGCTAAGGAGATTCAAGACAGAAAAATTAAGAAATACAGACGTGATACAATTGACTATAAACTAGAGGAGGTTTATAGCTGGGCAGAAGTATATCACCAAAGGAAATGGCAACAACCTCAGACCAATACAGCTTCATCACATGAAAGTATTGTGTCAGATTCAGACACAGCACAAAACAGAAGACCCATGGTAACGGAAATTCAGAGCATACAAAAAGATCAAACAGACAAGTCGACTTTTTTGTTAACCAGCCCAGCGGCAAACAATGCCCCGTTAGAAAAACCTGGAGGAGAGTCATCAAAACAAGGAGGGGAAAAAGAAAAAACAAAAGAAACAGAAGAGGAGAGAGAACTGAGATCAAAAACAAAGAAGAAGACGAGCTTGTCATAAACATTTCAGATAAGCAGCTAACTAATGCTCAAATGGTTCTATTAAACAAAGGCCTTACATTTGTACCAACGTATAAATCTAATCCACAAGAAACCAAAATTGCCATTTTAAAGTTTCTACGAACATTACGTCTCAAACATTTCTTTAATAACATTCAACCTATGGAAAAACCTACAACGTCACAGAAAGAATTTAAAGTGAAAAGCTCATTTTGTGCACCAACATCTCACAAAACCATTGATGCTTATGAAAGAGTAATTACGTCAGAGCTAAAAAATATTGATGATCAAAGTGGCACTAAAACCAATTTTTCCAAAAAGGATTGGAGTACGCTAACAAACTTGATTAATATGCCGGAAATTACCACACAAAAAGCAGATAAAGGCTCAGCCCTGCTGGTGATGAACACTGCATATTATGAAGAGTGTGTGGAAACTCACTTACAAGACAGAAATACATATCACAAATTGGAAGATGACCCTACAACCACGTTTGCTACTATCCTGAAGACCATATTGGATCATGCCTTAGACATGAAGTGGATCAGTACTAAGACTTATCAATTTTTGAACATTAAATACCCAAGGAGGCCGCAATTTTATATGCTTCCCAAGATCCATAAAAACGCCACAAGACCACCGTTCAGACCTATAGTGTCAGCATGTGGATCGCTTTCAGAACCATTGGGCCAATATTTGGATTGTTTTTTGCAACCTTTGGTACAAAATTGGGAAACTTACATTAAGGACACCTCTGCGTTTCTCAACATACTCAAGGATATTGACATCTCACCTCTGGAGGAAATATGGTTATGTTCGATAGATGTAACATCATTGTATACCTCTATCCCTCATAATGAGGGACTGAAAGCTATGGAAGGGCGTCTACTGGAAAATGACATTGAAGTAGCAGATAAGACATTCCTCATGGAACTAATGCATTACGCATTATTTCACAGGTATCTACAATGGAAGGATGATTTTTATGAGCAATGCAGTGGGACCTCAATGGGTTTTGCGGGGACCCGTCCTACGCAAATACCTTTATAGCAAAATTCGAAAGAGACCATATTCTCAACAACCCAAATTGGCAAGGTGATCTGGTAGTATTTAAAAGTTACATCAACGATATTTTTATCGTGTGGAAAGGACAAGAGCTAAATTGGAAGAGAATATTCATGTCTTAAACCAACAACATGAAAGGATTAAATATACTCACCAAATCGACCATAAAGAATTGGCATTTCTGCATGTAAAAATTACTATAATAAATAAAGAATTGTGTACCAACGTTTACACCAAACAAACTGACAAGAACAGTTGCTAACATTATGACAGCTTTCATCACCATTCTCTGAAAAAGCATTTACCTTTCTCACAATTTATTCGGCAGAAAAGAATCACATCAAATCCTAATGACATTTCAACCACTATCGATAATCAAATCCAAAAGTACCAAAGACGTGGGTACCCAAAATCAATACTTGAGGAATCCAAAGAGAGAGTTATGTCATTAAACAGAGAAGATCTACTCAAGACCAAGGAACGAACAGAGTCAAAACTGACAGTGTGTGTTTTAAAACATTCGTCACAAACGAAACAAATAACTAGGATAATGAGAAAACATTGTTCTTTGATCACTCAAGAACCAGACCTTCAACCATTATTCTCTGATCGCATAACTATTGCATACAACAGATCAAGAAACATTAAAAAACTATTGAAAAGACGAGAACCTAAGAGTAAACCTGATGATTTCAAAGGAATGCAAAAATGTGAGAATTGCATACATTGCAATAATGTTATAACGGGCAGAATATTCACGCATCCTATGACTGGCAAACAGATTCCATTATTACATTCCAGTACAAGTGACACCAAAAATGTAATATATGGTATAAAATGTCCTTGTGGAAAACTATATGTTGGCCAAACTGAACGGAAAATTAAAATAAGAATCACTGAACATAAGAGCAATATTCAACAGAAGAATCAGAAGTCAACTATAGCCACACACTGGATGGAAGAAAATCATAACATATCCCAACTTCGGATTACTATATTAGAAGTGATCAAACCTCAAGAAAATATGGGCAATCACAAAAAAAGATTCAGATCAGAATATTATTGGATTCGGAAGATGGCCAGTCATCAACCGCAAGGATTAAATGATAGGATTGAACTATCGTGTTTTTTGTAACTCTTTATTGACACATCTTTATTGATAAATGCTTTTGAGATTCTGTAATACAACATGGGAGTAAGTAACATCCCAATTGGCCTAACGGCTAGGGCGCTCAACCTCGGACCTGGGGATCTGGGTTCGAGTCTCGGTAACGACGCCAAAACCTCCTGTGATTCTGGGCAAATCACTTAATCTCCCCGAGCCTAAAATGAATGTGTGTCCGTCCTCATGTAACGTAACTGGTGCTATGTAAAGCGCTCTGATACTTGATTCGGTTCGGGTCTAGTTCGCGCTATATAAAACTGCAAAAAAAAAAAGATTGCTGACACTAACATTCAGGTAAGGTTCATTTCATTTTTGTTCCTGTCATTGACTGCCGGTGATTTTAAACTACTTGAAAATTTTGCATTCTGTTACTTATGTTATTCATGAGACACTGAAACATTTGAGATATGTATTTACACATTTTACGTTGTTAACAATATGTGTCATTTTTTGGTTGAACATTTAACTACCCTCAGGATTGAGTATACAGGTATGTGGACATCGTAGGATGTTTAAAATTGTTAGTTTCCTTGAATCAGCCGTTTTCGGCTTCGTTGTTTGGTCGCGATTACGTGACCATACTTGGCCCAACCAACAGACTAGTTAAAAGTGAGCATTCGCGGTGAATTCACAGCGCGATTTGGATTGGCTGAAGACTCATAATTGACTTCAGTTACACTTCCGTAAGTTCAAACAAAGTGATTTACGTTTTTTGTTAGATATTATGTTACATTTCTTGCGGTACTTAAGTAACATACATTGATTTTACACGCAGAAGTCATTCATGTTTATTTACGTAGCAGTGTTTGAATATGGATTATCATAGATTTTAGGTTCATTTTCAATAAGAATGTTATGTGTTAGTATCGCTAGTACCCCTGATTCTGATTTAAGACTGTGCTATGTGACTTTACTTACTCAGACTCACTTATTGTTATTTAGGCTCTGATTATTTTATGATTTATGTATAAGGCTGGCTCAAATACTTCCTTGTTTTTTCTGTACACAGACCCCTGATGAAGGGTCCCATATGACCCGAAATGCATTGGGTAGATGTGGAGTGATGAAGTAAATCGCAATACTCTTCTGAAATATTTGAAAATTCGAATATGAATAAACAAGAAAATAAAGGATATCTGTAAAGAACAAGATAAACTTGTGAAGTTATTAGAAATCGAGTTACTCGTGGAAGACCACATGGTCGGAGTACAATTGTGCACACACCCATCAAAGGTGGAATCCTCTACCTTTCCTAGTAAAACATTTCACTACAGTGTTCTTAGACAAAACACTTCAGGAGTAGTTGCACAAAAATTAAAACGGACGAAGTAAAGACAATAAATAAGTTGATTAAAGAGTGCACCAACGGACCTAGTAATATTATATATCAGGGTGTTTCACATTGATTTACCTAGCAGGTATCCTTCTCCGAATTCACCAGCAGTCAGACGTGTATAGATCCCACTTTTCCTGAATATGTAGGAGTCATGGGTACTCCCTGGAAATGTGGCCACAATGTCAGTAATGACGTAGTCTGCATCACATATCACCTGCACGTTGATGGAATGAGTGGATTTGTGGTTGCGATATATGTATTCTGTAGCTGCAGGTGGGCAGTTTGGTATGTGGATACCAGCAATGCACCCTATTACATGTGGGAACTGTGGCTTTTGGTAGAAATCCAGCTTTGTCTTCTGCAGTTCGGCCTGTGTGCTGGGGAAGCGTATGTAGTGATGCATTCTCTGCATCATGCATCCAAAAAGGAGTTGAAGAAACGGGACAGCAACTCTGTGACACATCACCTGCCACAGCTATCACACCCTGGTAACTTCCTGATGTGAGTAGGTGCAGGTTACAGAGCACCTGCACATGTGTTGGTATGGCATGCGCCCTTGGTGTCGGATGCTCCAGGTATGGGTGCAGGTCCCGTATCAGGTCTAGGATGGTTTGTGGGTGTAGCCAGTACCTATCATGCATTTCTGCCTCAGTCAATTGGAACAGTGTGACACGCAGTCTGTACACACGCTCTTCCCATCTCCAAACCCTCAGTGCTGCTGCTCGCAAACATAGCCGCCTTGCTATGACTTAGAGGGCCACCATTGTGTTCACACTGTTGCATTTTGGGGCTGTTTTTATGCACTGCACCTGATTACCACCTGCTCTGGGTCAGTGGTAATTACCGATTCTTAAATACCAATTTTTGACGAATTCGGTATTATTTTATTGTTTTATTTTATAATATTTGTAGAGCGCAACACTCATCCCAAGGGATATCAAGGCGCTGACAACCAATTTTGCTGGTAATTCTGCAGGGCTGTTGCTTAGAGTTTAGGGAATATGTGTGTTTTTAGGTTTTTTTCGGAACTGGAAGTAGTTAGAGGTGAGTCGTAGGTCTTGGGGGAGCTCACTCCACCTCTTGGCTGCTAAATAGGAGAATGATCGTCCTCCTGTCCTTACTTTATTGATACGCCTTGTTCTGGCAAGGGGTGATTGGAGCGACTGCAAACTCCTTGTGGGAGCATAGAATTCAATCTTCTCCTGAAGTATTCTAGGGCCTGTTTTTTAAAGAGCTTTGTGAGTATGGCTAAGTAGTTTGAATACTGCTCTTTGGCGCATCGGCAACCAATGCAGTTTCTTCAAACAGATTGAGGCAGAATGAAACTTCCCCTTATTGCAGACAAGTTTTGCAGCTGCATTCTGCAGCGCCTGTAGTCGTGTAAATAGGTGATCATTCATGCCTACAAATAATGCATTCCCATAGTCCAACAGACTAACCAGCAAGGCTTGCGTCACAGATTGTCTGCAGTCCAAAGGTATCCAGGGAAAAAGTCTGGGCAGAAGTTTCAAGATAGCAAAACCTTTGCATGGTCAGGGCGTCCATCCATAATGATGCCCAGGTGTTTTGCGTGTTGTTTTGGAGTTGGTGCATTGCCTAGAGTGGGTGGCCACCAGGTAGCGTCCCACACTCGTTTGGCGCCACCAAACAGTAAGATTTCAGATTTTCCTGCATTCAGCTTTAAGCAGTGTGTGTGCATCCATTGGGCCATCTCAGAGAGACAGTTGTGCAGCTTTGATTTAATAATATCTGGTTTTTCGTCAAGGGCCACCATCAGTTGCGTGTCATCCGCATACGAGCAGATGCCAATGCCCCACTTCCTACCAATTTTAGCCAGTGATGAAATATAGACATTGAATAGGGTGGGACTCAGTGAGGCCCCCTGCGGGACACCACAGCCGATGGGGCTGGGTTTGGATTGAAATTGACCGAGATGCACTGATTGTGTTCGGTTGCTTAAGAATGAACGTATTGTTTTTACCAAGAAGGGGTAACCCTGTGTCCCTCAGAACCTGGGTATGTATGGTTAAAGACAAAAATGGTTCCGTCGGGTGAGTCAATTGCTTTTACGTGAAGGCTAGGTTAGCTCATAACAAAAGATAACAAATATAAAGAGAAAAAGAGAAAACCTCTCCGACAACAAATATAATTCAAAATTTTTTATATGAAAGAACAAAGTCACATTAAAACACCGGAATTACTTCATTCCATTTCAATTTCAATTATAAGTGAAAAAGTGACTATTGGTGAACAAGGTGAATAGTGCAACAATTTCAGTGACACTTATTTACAAATATATACAAAGTTTATACAAGGAAGAATGGGCGAGGGGAAAGATTTTTGGCGGTCAGAGTTCTGAGTTAATACTCCAAGGAGACAGATGGTGACTGTGCCCGTTCCCGGAGGGTTCTTGACCAGTATTGTGCGTCGACGTTTCGATCCTAATGTGCCCCGGTTGGTTGTCACGCGGATCTTTATCAAGACAGGGGGGGGGGGGTGGTCTGGAAAGAGAGGTAAGTATTGTGTCAGAGAGGTAAGTAACAATTATTTGTAGTGATGCAGTGTGGCGAGTGCATCATACTCACACAGGGGGAAGGGGGGGTGACTTGGTTGTATTGATTTTCGGATACACAGGAGGCGACAGTCACACGCTGTGCGTAGGCCAATAGGTCAATCTAACATGGAGGAACACTTTCCAATAGAGCAGGGTACCGGCTTTCATTTCTCGCGGTCGCTCGATTTATTATAGTAAGAATGAACGTAGCCAGCTCAGTGCGTTGGAATAGATTCCTTTTTCGTAAAGGATATTCATCAGGCTATCATGAGAGACCGTGTCGAACGCTGCAGACAGGTCCAACAATATCAGAGCAACTGTCCCTCCTTGGTCAGTGCATAATCTGACACTGCCCGACACTGCCAGCAGCGTTGCCTCTGTACTGTTGTTTACTCTGAATCCTGTCTGAGATGGATTGAGAAGAGGATTTGTTTCCAAATACTTGGTCAGCTGCCCATTTACCAATTTCTCTAGGACCTTAGAAAGGTAAGGGAGCTGGGAAATGGGACGATAATTTTCAGGATTGAGGACATCGTTCCTGCTTTTTTTAGAAGGGGGATTACTGAGGCATGTTTCCATAAATCGGGAAAGATGGCAGTTGTTAGGGATTTGTTGAAAAGCTGGGTAATCAGTGGGCAAAGCGTGGGGGCAATCTGCGCGAAAATGAAGTGGGGACAAGGGTCTAACGGGATCCAGATTTCACTGTGCTCATTGCCTTCAGGACCTCGTTGTCTTTGAGGGGAGTAAAGTTACCCATAACTGATGTAGCTTCGGGATGGGGAGTTAAAAGAACCTTGTTTATTGTATTAATTTTACTATGGGAACTGAAAGTGGTGTAGATCTTTCTTATTTTTCAGTAAAGAATACACTGATTCTGTCGCAGGCCTCTACTGAGGGGGTTAAGCTTTGAGCCATGCTAGACGGCTTGCTGAGTTCTTTAACAATTCTAAAAAGTTCTTTAGCTGAGTTGCAACTCTTGTTGATGCGCAGGGAACAGTAAGTTTTTTGTGGTTTTTATGGCGAGATTATAGGATCTAAGTTTGGACTTATATCTTAGTTTGTTTGCTTCATTTTTGGATAGCCTCCATTGGTGTTCAAGTTTCTGCCATTCCCTCTTGAGACTTTTAAGTTGTGGGGTATACCATTTTTCCGTGTGGGCCGTGTCCAAGATTTCCGAGTAGTGGCCAGTTTATCCAGTGTTCGGTAAATCTCTGTTTCAAGGGTGGCTGCATCTGTACATACTGTGGTGTCAACTGGGATCTCTATATTAGCGCCTAAGAAGTGTGTTGCGAAAGTGGATTCAGTGACTAACCTCCAAGCTCGATTTGATGTTTGATGAATTACCCTGGGTTTAGTTGGTTTAGCAGATATTACCGATTTTATGTACATCGCATTAGCGATTTGTTACCAATTTCCTATTACCGATTCGGTATTTTGTTGTTTCGGTGTCGGCCGATTGGTAAATAAGGAATCGGTAACTGGTTTCCCTTAATTTTACCGATTTGCTATTACCGATGGCATTCGGTAATACCTACATCGCACATGGCTAAATACAGGTCAGTAACGCTGAATTTTACCGAATTTCGGTGTTACGGACTGGTATTAAGCCACCTACATCTGGCCCTTGATCTATTCAAATTAAAATGCCATATATTTGACCGTTTTTTGTGAGAAACTATTACAACGCAATACGTGTCAGTGAAAATATTTTATTATAGTAAGTAAACATACACATGAACATGTTTGGAAATTAGAATGCGTTTCATACTTTATATTTTACATCATTGTTTCTAAAGTGATTAAAATTAGTTGGGAAAAGTCTAGGTTGAGAGGTGCCCGGTCTTTCAGAAATTACTGGGCCTCAATTGCGTCATCTGTGGTCTTTCACCACTGGTGCCCTGTGGTCTACGTGAGGTGCACCCCCAAACGAGAGACTGATAGAATGAAACACATGTCAGAAAGCCTAATAGTCTAACTTGTGTTGAATACAAAAATAGTCAGAAGCAAGTCAAATTAACCAACAGACAGATGTGATTTAACCGACAAGAGCTCCCACTTAAAGTGTAGTCAGTTGGACCATAAAGTTAATCTCAATAAAAAGTTGACAGTTTATACAGATTAGTACACACTACAAGTCTATGGAACATAAGCATCCGATTGAAACGTTTCAACGTTATGCAAGCCTTAGCTAATGAAGCAGGCGGGAGGACATTCACAAGAAGAAAAGGCAAGATGTCCTTAAAAAAGTGACATTAGTCATGGATAAACCGCTGACTTCATTACTTTTAAAAAATAACGCTTCTAGTTGTCAACTTTCAAAATAAAGCTATAGTTATGGCATAATAAGCTAGAAATGTGCAAATGTGCAACAACTAATACAAATGTCTCGGCCTACTGGAGTCCTTGAAATTATCATGTTTTTTAAGATTAATAAACACTTCAGATTAAAAAAAAAGTTCAAACATGGGTATATAATCAATGCTTAATTTGTGAAAAAAATAAGTGCTAGGGCCCACCTCCGGATGCCACCGCAGCTTGCACCACCCATTGCCACTGTCAGCGCTGCCAATGACAGTACCTACACTACTAACCATCACACTGCTATGAGTGTGACAATTCAGACCGTTCAAGGCCCCCAAAGCAATAGGGATCACTTGGCAGCAGGTTTTCGATGTTTTAAAGGCATATTGGAATAATATTCAACTATTATTCTGCTCATCTTTAAATTACACAAGTACCGCCACCATGTGGCAGTTTTCATAGGTGCCGGAGTTGTCAATTTAGTGGGCGTGCCGAGCACCGGAAACTCTCGGCTCAAATTAAGCACTGTCAGGGGCAGATGTACGACTTGTTTTTGCGGTCGCAAATGGAAATTTGGTCCGTTTGCAAACTCAAAATAGGTCAGCCCCATGTACAAACCATATTTTGTGACTTGCTAACCTATTAGCTACTCGCAAAATATGATTTGTGACTCGCTATTAGGAAGGGCGTGCAAGAGCGTTCCTTCTTAATAGCGAGTCCATAACCAATGTATGATTGTTTCGCGAGAGGCTTACCACCCTTCTCAGAAGGGTGGTAAGCCTCTTGCAGATGGGAAGCAGTCCCCAGAGAAACCCTTCCCCTTTCTGAATGGGGGCGCACATATTTTCTAAGAGCAGGCAGTAGTCCAAGGGACCACTGCCTTCCCTTAAAAAATTAAACTGAAAAGTTTAATTTTTCTTTTCTAAATGCATCCTGTTTTCCTTTAAGGAAAACGGGCTGCATGTTTTTTTTAAACTGCTTTATTGAAAAAGCAGTCACAGACATGGTGGTCTGCTGACCCCAGCAAGCCACCGTCCCTGTGAGTGCGAGCCTTTCCCAATGGGGTCGCAAATTGCGACAGCCTCATGAATATTAATGAGGCATGCAATTTGCGACCACATTGGGAATCGCAAACAGTGTCTGAGACCCTATTGTACATTCATTTTTGCGAGTCGCAAATTGCGAGTTGCAATTTGCAACTCGCAAAAATGAATGGTCGTACATCTGGCCCTGTATAACATATCAATGGATAAGGTAATATGTGCACAAGAAACATCATTGTTAAAGCAATAGAAGCACATGATTCTGTTTTCACATGAGCAAACACCCATCTCTCAGGGCTGTGAGGCAGAAAGGTCCAAGGCTGCCACAAGGAGTTGCTGTGGGATAGAAAGTCACACCTCAGCCAAGCATCCAATAACACTCAATAAATTAATGTCCAGTAAGTACTTTTTGTTTTAAAAAGGGAAAGTGCTACACTACACACATGACTAAATATTACGCACCAAATTACAAACATTTACAAATGGCAGCTGAAAAAAGAATTGGAACCCCTCCGAAAGAGGCTTTACAGACTAGACTGGGTGCAAAACTCTGTTCCAACTTGATCTGCCTTAGACCCTGGTGCTGGCCTTTTGGAGTGAGTCTTGACCCCAAAGTGCTGTCTAGTAGTATATAGCTCCAACCATTCTTGATTTTCCTGTTTTCTTTGTGCCTCTCAGATAGGTTTTTTGTAGGTTGTGCATAGCAGGTTGACCTTGCGCCGTTGAGAATCCATATCTGGAATGCTTTTAGTTCTTCTCATTTCTGGGACTTGTGCTTGTTTCTGTTCCCTCAAGGACTTCGTATACCAGCAGTTTGGAACAGAAAATTGGTCTGTTAATGATGAATGAGAGGCCCCAGTCGAATAAGGATGGTGAGTAGATTAACTGAAACACTTGCAATACACTTATTAAATTTGGTTCCTACTGAGGTGAGCTGTCAAGACAATTTACCACGTGTGGTACTATTAGTAAATGTCATGTTCTAACTCACTCTTTTCTAGGTGTCCTGGTTACTGAAGATCTCAGTTGTGTACTGGACTAGCATTATCATGCCACAGTCTCTTTTGACCTTCTCCACAACTCTCCGTCTCACAGATGTCAACTGAAGCCCAAGCAAATGATAGTAAATTCTTCAAAAAGTCACAATTACTGCAATTCACATCAACCTGACATCGCTGGTAGCCACACTTGACCCCAGCATAGATAGTGGAGAAGTGTGGCTCACTGGTTAGAGGAGGCAGACCTGGAAGCAGAGGTCAGCCCGGGACCAGGATTCAATTCCCGGCTCGGCGGGGTCTTGAGTCCTAAAATGTCCATGGACTCGACAATTCTCGCTCCGGTGCCTACTCGATTCACGGGCTCACACTCTGCGACTCTGGGCAATAGCTTGCTTAATCTCCACAACGGCCCCTCGTGGCGGGATGCCTGGCTTTCACCTTGCGGATACCCTGCCGGGGTTATCTCACAGGGGAATACCAGGACGGGTTCGCTTAGAAACCGCTTGGTGATTTGCGCTATATAAATTCCTGTACATTTACATTTACATTTACATTTACATAGATGTTTATAACCTTCATCCAGATGACGGCAGATCAAGTTATGATCATTGAGAGCCAACCCCTATGCACCACAGTACACCTACAGCACTGACTGAAAATGCATTATAAGACAATGAGAGAATAAGTGAGAAGAACCAAGATGCAAGAGGCATGGTGGCACTGAAAAACATTTATGCCATCCGCAGGCTTACTAGCACAGACTCTGGGACAGCATACTATAAAGCCAAGAGCGACCTTCGTCGTTCCCCTCGCCACCACCCAGCTGCCTCATTTCCTCCTGCTGTCTGCCGCCGTCTCCCGCTCTGTCCTTCCCGCCGCTGCGTCCCTGCGGCCCCACCCCCAGATCCCCATTGGCCACCCCGCTCCCGCCTCCAAGCTGCTCCTTCCTCCCTTTCCACCTCTTAAGGGGGCCGCGCAGTGGGGTAGGAGCGACCTTTGACCCCTCTCGCAGGCAGGTCGCTCCTCACACCACCACACAGCCGCCAGCAGCCTCGTTTCCTTCTGCTGCCTGCCGCCGTCTCCCGCTCCTTCCTTCCCGCCGCTGCGCCCCTGCGGCCCTGCCCCCTGATCCCCATTGGCCACCCCGCTCCCGCCTCTCAGATGCTCCTCCTCTCCCTTTCCACCTCTTATGGATGCCGCGCAGCGGCCGCGTACAGCCAAAGGTGTGCCAAAGGCAAGCCCATCTGCACCAGTCTGCGCCTGGACTGCGCCCAGTTCCAGAACCCCTGGACTCCGCAAACGCCACAACACCAGACTCCGCTACGATGCCAGCACCCTCTACGCACTCAACGCCGGCCGAAACCACACCTGCTTCCAAGCTGCCCCGAAATGGACTCACGGACCTTTCTCCTGCCACACCTGCAGCTTCACCTGCGACAGAACCACCAAACCTCCAAGGACTGGACCCAACCACCTCCACTGCATACTCCTCAACACCCGCTCCGCACGCAAACATGCCGTCGAGTTCTGGGATCTGCTCAACACCTCCGCCCCAGACGTGGCTTTCCTGAATGAGACCTGGTGGAACGACTCCTCGGTGCCCGACATCGCCGTAGCCATCCCAGATGGCTACAAGATCACCCGCAGGGATCGGGCCAACGGAATCGGAGGAGGAATAGCCATCATCCACAAGTCCACCCTCAAGGTCGCCACCCACGCAGACAACACCTTCAACACTGCCGAACACCTGCACTTCCGGATCCACACCGACCCCAACACCACCCTCAGAGGAACACTCATCTACAAACCACCTGGACCCCGAGCTCAATTCAGCGACTCCATCGCCGACCTCGCCAGCACCCACGCACTTGCCTCCATGGACTACATCCTCCTCGGGGACCTGAAATTCCACCTTGAGAACAACAACAACGCCAACTCCGCCACCCTGATCGACAACCTCGCCAAGCTCGGCCTCAGACAACTCGTCACCGCACCCACCCACGCCGCTGGCCACATACTGGACCCCATCTTCTCCACAGGCACCTACGTCGCCTTCGCCCACACCTGCAAATTCCACTGGACCGACCACCGCTGCATCCATTTCACCTTCAACCACGCACCACCGCACCCAACAGCTGCCTCGCCACTGCTGGAGCAAAGTCACCGAAGACCAGCTAATCACCACCCTCGCCCAGAACCCACCCACCGACCCCACCAACCCAGACGCCGCAGCCCGCAACCTCAGACATTGGATCGACAACTGCGCCAACACCCTCGCCCCACTCAAGAAACCCTCCAACAACCACGCCAGCAAGAGAGCCACCTGGTTCACCAACGAGCTGCAGACCTCCAAACGCGCCTGCAGGAAACTGGAGAAGATATGGCTCCATGAACGCACTCCGGACAACCATGCCGCCACAAGGATGCCACTCACAGACACCACCACCTCATCAGAATAGCCAAGAGATTCTCCTTCAAAGATCGCCTGGATAACAAGGCACACGACAGCAAAGAGCTCTTCAGCTTTGTAAAGGAACTCTCCAACCCCAACGCCAACGACATACCGCCCTCACAAGAACTGTGCAACTCACTAGCCACCTTCTTCCACCGCAAGATCACTGACATCCATGACAGCTTCAGCACCATGATCGCCCCGACTATGCCAGACCCCACCTCCCCTGTGAACACCACCAGCGCCAACTGCCTGATCTCCTGGTCCAACGTCAACAACGACGAGACACGCTAGGTCATGAACTCCATCCACTCAGGATCTCCGTCAGACCCGTGCCCACACCACGTATTGAACAAAGCAGATGCTGCCATCGCACCCCAACTACGGAATGTCATCAACATCTCCTTTGAAACTGCGACATTCCCGGAAAGCTGGATGAAAATCGTCAACATGCAACTGGCCCACCACCTGGAAGACAACATCTTGGACCCGTCCCAGTCCGGGTTCAGACAAAACCACAGCACCGAGACAGCCCTCATCGCTGCCACAGACGACATCAGGTGCCAACTAGACAACGGCAAAACATCAGCCCTCATCCTCCTGGACCTGTCAGCCGCCTTCGACACGGTCGGCCATCGCACTCTAAAGACACGCCTCCTAGAAGCCAGAATCCAAGAGAAGGCCCTTGACTGGAACACGTCCTTCCTCAAAGGCAGAACCCAGAGCGTCTGCCTCCCGCCCTTCCGATCCAAGGCCACCGACATCTTCTGCGGCGTCCCCCAGGGCTCATCCCTCAGCCCAACGCTGTTCAATGTTTACATGGCCCCCCTCGCACAAGTGGCCCGCCAACACGACCTCAACATCATCTCCTATGCCGACGACACCCAGCTCATCCTCTACCTCACCAAGGACCCGCACACTGCCAAAACCAACCTCCACGAGGGACTGAAGGCCGTCGCCAACTGGATGAAGAACAGCCGTCTGAAGCTGAACTCGGACAAGACGGAGGTACTCATCCTCGGACCCAGCCCCTCAGCCTGGGACGACTCCTGGTAGCCGACCACACTGGGAACAGCACCGACACCCTTCGAGCATGCACACAACCTAGGATTCATCCTCGACTCCTCCCTCTCCATGTCTAAACAGATCAATGCCATCTCCTCCTCCTGCTACAATACCCTCTGCATGCTCCGCTGGATCTACAAGTGGATCCCGACCGCAACAAGAAGAACGGTGACACAGGCCCTCGTCAGCAGCAGACAGGACTACGGTAACACACTCTACGCAGGAATCCCAGCCGGGAGGATCATCAACGTCCCCCGCCGCAGCCACATCACTCCCCACCTGAGAGACCTACACTGGCTACCCGTCAACAAGAGGTTCACCTTCAAGCTCCTCACCCACGCACACAAAGAACTCCACAATGCCGGACCAGCCTACCTGAACAGCAGACTCAGCTTCTACACCCCCACCCGCCAGCTCCGCTCCCCCAGCCTCGCCCTCGCTGCTGTCCCCCGCATCCAACGAACAACCTCCGGTGGTATATCCTTCTCCTACCTCGCCGCCAAGACCTGGAACACCCTCCCTACCCATCTACGGCAGACCCAAGACCTACTCGCCTTCAGAAGACTCCTCAAGACTCCTCTTTGAGCAGTAGCGCCCCCCTCCCGCCCCCCCCCCCCCTCAGCACCTTGAGACCCTCACGGGTAAGTAGCGCGCTTTACAAGTACTTTGATTGATTGATTGATTGATTGATTCTCAGCAGAGCTTCCAGTAGAAGAAGGTCTCTCATCAGGGTCATCAGAAACTGCGAAAACCCAATACGTGATCCACTATTCCACACAAATAAGAACTTCATGGCAATTGATCACTCCATAAAGGACAAGATCAACAACATCAATGTGCAAATGCCTACAAATACTAGACATCACAGGGTGTTAGACGGAAATGCTGTAATCAGTCTGAGCCGCTAAGTTATCTGAGCACATTTTACTTTATGACTGACTGAACTGTCGCTGCTGGAACATGCCAGGGCTGGTTCCATAATTGGTACCTGTCTGCATTGGAGGCAAATCTTTTCAAGCTCTTGGGCTAAGATCTAAAACGCCATCCCAGCACACAACAGGCGTTAGCACAACATCCTGTGATTCTCGACAATTCACTTAATCTCCCCTACCCCGTAGGTAAATCGAAATGATTAAATAAATGATGACTCTAGGCCTTATGTAATGTACCTCTTTGATACCTGGAGGTGGGGGAGGAGTGGGGTCCCGGCATGTGTTAATTTCTGTGCTGAAGGCCGGTGCCACCCCTCAGGGATGCAGATGGTTTCACCTGTGTGGTCTGGGTATAATTTAGCTCCACATGGGCCCGAGTGCTGTGCCGCATATCCTGAAATCAGAAAATGTGTAATTAGCTGTTAATACGTTTATTTTTTACTTAAGAGGTTGAATCTGTTAGATAGAAGTGTGCCATTTGCTGTGGTCTGTTAATATGAGAATGCCTTTAAAATTGTCATTTTTTGTTTGATGATATACCTTGAATACAATTTTTTGTTTTAATGTTATGTTTTCTGTTAATCGACATGACCTGTGTGTATCCAAATGAAGAGAGCTTGGCGGGGGGTAGGATCCATAACTGGGAGCCTTCTGGGTCTATAAAATCCAACACTTCACAGTAGAACTGAAGCTCATGTCTTTTATGGGAACCCCATCCTCCATTGTTAAAGACCTAGCCCCTTCTATCTGAGGCCTGTATAAGCAAAATAACTCTGCTACCTCTGCTCACCCTCCCTTTATTTTGATTTTATTTAGAAAGTTTTATATAGCGCGAACATGACCACCGAGGGTATCAGAGCACTTTACACTTTATACATCAAGTTGGATACAAGCTGTCAAAACATAATAAACAAGGATGAAAATTAACAGTCTTGTAGAGCCAGGCATCCTCTGGAGCCATGGCAGCTAGGACACAAATCGGCGACGGTGGCCTCAATCTCCATTGGAGCAGCTATCTAAAGGCAGAAATGTCTTCATCAAAAACACTTTGACTTCCTTTTTGAAGAGGACAGTGGAAGGATTCAGCCTGACTTCGGGGGATAGAGAGTTCCAAATCCTCGGGAAATACCTGAGAAGGCTTGATTGTAGGTTTTTCTTTTCTTGAATGTTTGTGGTTTGAGTAGTAGATTGCTAGCACTTCAGTAGGCTCTTGGTCCACCTGAGGGCTCCAGTTTTTGAGCGAGGTACAGCGGGGTATTAAAATGAATGACTTTGTGTACCATGCATGCAATTTTTAACTGTATCCAAGCTTCATATGGAAGCCATTTCAGGGATAGCAGATCTGGCGATATATGGTTGTATCTTTTAGCGGTTTTCAAGAGCCTAGCAGCACAGTTGAGGGCAACCCTAAGAGAAGCCTCCTTCGCTATAGGAAGGCCACAAAGGGCTGTGCTGCCATAGTCTAGCTTTGAGATCACTAAGGCTTGCACCGCAACCTTTAGGACATGAGGAGGGAGAAAGTGTTTAATTTTCCTTAAGATGCTGAGTTGGAAGTTCGCTCCTTTGGTTAGGGTACTGATGTGCTTCTGCATGTTTAGACTTTTGTCTAGCATTATTCCCAGAGAGGTTGCGGAATCAGCGAGGTGTAGCGTACAGTTCAGAGCAGTAAGCAGGTTCATCCATTGATCTATGTTGCTTGTGTGGTGCGATTAGGAGGAATTCCGTTTTGAGAGCATTTAGCTTCAAGTGGTTAAGTGTCAGCCAGCTTTGTGTTTTCAGTAGGACAGGGGAGGAGATTTTCAGGTATAGTTGGGTATCATCAGCATACATGTGATAGTGAATGTTGGATGATTTTAGAATTTCTGGCAGAGGCTCCATGAGCAGGTTGAAGAGCGTGGGTGAAAGCGCAGAACCTTGTGGAACCCCCCAGCGTGAAGGGAGAAGGATGAGAAAGGGACTCTTTCACCTTGAAGCTTTGGGTGCTGTTGTGAAGGAATGAGGAGAACCAGTTTAGTACAGGGCCAGACAACTCCATCCTGTGTTCCAGGAGGTCAATTAGGTTATTGTGTTTGACAGTGTCAAGTGCTGACAAAAGGTCAACAAGGATCAATAGGCAAGATGCATTTTGATCCAACATTCTTAGCACATCATCTACAATGTGAGTGAAGACAGGTTCTGTACTATGACGCGGGCAGAAACCAGATTGAAATTGGTCCAGGAGTTGTAAATGATCTATGGGGTTACAGAGTTGGGCGAGGGAAACATCCTTTACGACGCAACTTTTACCACACAGTGCCTTTGCCAACGCAGGTTTTTCAACGCAAGCCATTATAACGAATTGCGCTGGGGGGCGCTCTAGGATAGGTAAAAGTTTAATTTACTATCCAACACCTTCCCTACTATCCACGGGGACTGGAGTTGGAATAGTAAATTAAACTATTCACTATCCAGAACCCCCCAACGCAAGTCATTGTAACGACTTGCGTTGAAAAACCTGCGTTGTAAAAGCATGCGTGGTAAAAGCATGCGTTGTAACAACGTACATCCGTTGGGCGAGCACATATTTCCCCAGGAGTTTTGGGGATGTTAGAGATTGGGCGGAAGTTGAGTAGGTCGGTGGGATCAGCAGATGGTTTCTTTAGAATGGGGTAACTTGCCCCGATTTTAGGCAAACCGGAATAGCACCTTGCCAAAATGAAGCATTGACAATCTTAGTCCAAAGTGGGAGTAAGGAGGTTCTAATTTCAGAGAAGAGGTTTGCTGGCAGGGGGTCGTTGTAGTGATTTGAAGGTTTCAGAGTAACCAGGATTTTGTGTATAGTGCTTTCATCCAAGGTTTTAAAAAGGCTCCAGGGTGAGTTATTTTTTGGGGGGCAAGGCTGCGCAGGGACGGTGACATCCAACCATGGAGGAAGGAGGGTGCTTGTGGACTGATCTACAGGTGCTCAAGGGCTGAGCGTAGTTCAGCTTCAATCTTAGTAGTCTTATCTGTGAAGAAATCAGCGAATTCTTCGCAGTTCGGCTGTGTTCCACAACCCAATGCAGAGAGATTAGGATGACTGTTAGCTTGAGACTTGTGAGTTCAAACTGGTTTTATTTTACTTTTTTTGCTAGCTCTAGTTGATTTCTGAAGAAGGTGGTATTTGAGCATCTGATGCGTTTGTTGTCGATGCTTCTTAGGGATCTCAGATGGTGGAGGTGTTCAAGGGAGGGATAAGATCACCACAGTCTTTCCGCAAGTCTTAAATCCCTTCTTTCGGTATTAAGACTATCATTGAACCATGGTTTGGAGACTTAGGAGGACAGTCTTTTTAGCTGTAGCGGTTCCCTTGAGTCTAAAACATTTGTCATGGAGCGGGTATAATGGGCCGTAAGATCATGGACATCAGACATGTTCATAGGAGGGGGCAGGATGTTATCGCAGAGAGCCATCAGATCATGCGAGGTAATGCTTCATAGACATCTTTTCAAGTGTTTGGGGTTCTTATACAGGACACTACTAGCCTTACCGAATCCAGGATGAGGAAGGTGATGCAATAGTAGTCTGTCCTATCACACGGGAGGATCAATTCCAGAAGGATGGTATTGGGCTTACCAATGACAAGATCTAAGGTAGCTCTTTTAATATGCGTGGGGCTGTCACAGATTTGGATTAGGTTGGGGTCTAGCAGGAAGGATTTAAGGCTATCGACCGCCCATCATTCACATAATTTCAGTAAAGGTTGAAATCTCCCAGTAAGGCCTGAGTGCCATGTAAATCCGCGTTAGCTGACAAAATGTCCATGCTCTGTTCTATGAAGGGAAGGTTTGTTGCGTGGCAGGTGGTAGAATGTGTGCAGTTTGCATGGGTGATTATTGCCACCAGCCACTTCAATACATAGGTATTCAGAAGGCGGCAGGAGGTCAGATTGTAGTACTTTCATTGTTAGTTTGCTATGATGTATACAGGCTATGTCTTCACCTTGTCCGCTTGCTCTATCCAACCTAATGATATTGTAGTTGGGAGGCACTAAAATGTCCAGAATGGTAACAGCTGAGTCATTTAGCCAGGTTTCAGTCAGCGTTACAAGGTCAAGGCCCTGTGCAAGGATGAGGTCAGCAATGTCAGCAGCATGTCTAACTGCCAATCTACAGTTGAGAAGCACGCATTTGAGTTTTGGGTTGGTGTCCATTGGGGCAGAGAGTGTGGTGGTGACTCTCGTGAGGTTGTTCTCATTTAAGGCTCTGGTGTTTAGCCTGGTTCCCTGAAAGGGTCAGTAGGGATGGTTTCAATTTGGTGAAAGTTTGTTATGGTGGAAGAATGTGCCAGATCATTGTTTTTCTTATACACCAAAAGTTGTTTCCAACTGTCTTATACAGCGCCCTGTTACTTCCCAGCTAGGGTTGGCATACCTAAATGCATGACATACAAACACACAAACACACGCACATACACTACCTTAAAGACCAATAAAGTGGATTTTTGCCTTAGTAAATACAAGTAGTGTGCACGATTGCAAACATTTCTAACCTTCTCTTGCTCGCTATCTACAAATTATACAGCCAATTCAGTTCATATTGTGCTCTGTACAACTCTCACAAACAAATATTTATCTGAACAAAATTTGCCTCAGGTGCAAAAGTAAGGCAGGACAAACATCCCTAAAACCAGTTTGGGTTGGGGGAGGTCTGGATGGTGCGTGGGCAGAGGAGACTGAGCGAGTAAGGGAACCTCAGGAGAGGAATGTTTTCTATGTGGTATGCTTCCTGACAATGGCTCGCACAGGTGAAAACAAGAAAGACATGTGCAGCAGGAAGGTATATTGATGTTGGCATTCATACTCTTGAGTTCCTGTTATTCAGCTGAGATTGGCTATAACTGCGTGGAAAGTCATTCCCAGACTACTAAAAGGGCTGCAGTGCCATACATATAGCTGATTATGCTCTATATAAATTCCAAACACTGATACAATGAACAAACACGGTTCTGTTAACTGTCAACTGGCCTCCTCTCATGAGACTTAAACACCCACAGCAATGCTAAGGAAAATTAAACTAAGTGTCCCTGCATGCTTCTCTGCTGGCCGAAAAACAGCACTGGCTGAAAGTCACTGTAGCAATCTGAAGAAAATGGACATCTACACCTGCCTCGCTTCTGAAAAAGACTGAGTAGGCCACTTGTGCATACCGCTTTATCTGTCTGTTATCAAAAGACATGTGTTCAATGCCAAAACTTAGAGTGGGCGTCAGGTCTGCCCATTGCTTATTATTGGTGGGCTTGACTATCAAACTTATTTCATTGCTTCTTGTTCAATTGCTTTCATTCCTTTTATTGTGTGTGTCCTTCCCCTTGAGCATAGGTTTTTACAGTGTTTCTGGTTGAATGAGTTATATCCTTCCATTGCTTACAATGAGGGAACGACTTTTTCTTTCTCTTTTAACACTCTATTGGAGTACGTGTTATTTTTTTCTTCCCTCCTTCTGTGCTTGTTTACATTGTTGCCCCTCCCTTTCTGCTGTGTCTTTTACTTCTTTTGCACTCCACTGAGTGCTACTCCTACTGCAACACCCAATCAGGGGTAGCAAGCGCTATATAAATGCAAACCTTTATCCCTCTTCTATCCCTCCACTATCCTTATCAATTCAAATAACTGACTAACCTATCCATCACTCAAATCACTTTCATATTTCACTGTACTAATTCACCACTAATCCTTTATGGGATCCGGAGTAGTGTGCTACTTGCCGAAAGAGCGCTTCAACACCTCGTCAGAGGTAGTAAGCTCTATATAAAAGCAATTACAATATAATTACAATATAATACATCTGTGTAAGTTGGCTCTGGTGGTGGAGGGGGTCTTCTGATTACGAGAGGATGAGCTGGGTGTAATTGGCTTAGGAGATAATGTCGAGTCCATGCGATTTGACAGTGCTGGTCAAGGGAGTCATGCACATGTTGAAGAGGGTGAGGCTGAGGGACGATCCTTGGGGGACGCCATAAAGAATCTTCTTGAGATCTGAGGTGAACGGTGGGAGACTAGTTCTCTGGGTTCTTCCGGTGACGTATGAGGCAATCCACTTGAGGGCGTCTCCCCAGATTCCGATGTGGTAGAGTCTGTTGATCAAGATCTGACAGGAGACAGTGTCAAAGGAGGCTGATAGGTCCAGGTGGATCTGGACTGCCATTTTGCCCTGGTCCAGGAGTGCCCTGATGACATCGGTGGCTGTGATTAAAGATGTCTCTGCACCGTGGTTGGCTCAGAATCGAGATTGAGAGAGTTCAGGGGGTTGTTGTGTTTCAGGTGTTTGGTGAGGTTCCTGTTGAATACCTTCTCGAGTACCTGGCGAGTTTCTTGTTGAATGCCTTCTCGAGAACCTTCGCTGGAAAGGGGAACCAGGACATAGGCCAGTAGGTCTTTGGTTCTGATGGGTCAACGGATGGTTCCTTCAGGAGGAGCCTCCCTTCAGCATGTTTCCAGTCCTCAGGAATGGAGCCTGAGGTGATGGAAGTGTTCAGGACTTACTTGAGCTTGTCGCCAATCCTCTTGCTCCCAAGTCTGAAGATGTGATGGGGACAGGGGTCCGTGGGTGTTCTCTAGTGCATGGAGTTCATGATGAAGATCATGGCTCGAGTTGCAAGAGGGTCCCAATGGGTGAGCAGGTGTTCGGGGTCTGCATTCATGGATGTGAGCAGGCTGATGTTGTCAGCAGCCAGGAGGTTGGGGTTTGAACTTCTTGTGTATTCAACTTTACTCAGCTCTCTCCCTACTCATATCAATCATGTAGGGTACCTTCTCTAGCTGCAACATCTCAATCTCCTTGTCGCTTCACCCATTGTTCTTAGTCATATGTGCTATTTAGCAGGCCCTTGATTTGTCCTCCTCTGTGTCCTGATTTCTCAAGGTGTCCACATGTCCACCTTGTGTCTTAGGTACAGTACTTTTTAAAGGCGAAGCAGTGTCTGCCTCTGTGTGACTGTCTGTAAATCAGTGTGACATGAGAATGCCCATCATCCCTAGTGCCCCAGTTGTCCGGCCCTGCTGAACTTTCAGATCTCGCTCCCGATAATCCTGTAGGTCAGTCTACCTCTGGTCTCAATTTATGAAATATATAACTTAAGGAATAACTCAGCAGTTTAGGTTCTAAACTTGGGATAGGCATACAGATGAGGGATAGCTCTGGTGTTCGAGGTCCAGGCATGTAATTTCTATGTAACTATCGTGGCTATAGGAGATCTGACCCTGTAAGGTGTATGTAACCCAAGGAGAGCTCTGCTTAGGGCTAAATATGTACAATTTGTAACTTGAGGTTCTTATATTGAAATACTACAATGAGCAGACAATGTGAGTGATACACAGAGCTTAGTTTGAGCACTTATTTTTCCTCATCAGACATTTCCTAAGAGAATGAAAAAAAACACAAAGGGAAGAGAAAGAAGAACAAACGGAACCAAGGGAGAAATCAGGAACCTACAAGAGTGAAATAAAAGGGCAAGGAGTGTCTGGCAGTGTATTAAACAGGCATGAGGGCAATTCGTAACTACGCAGCCTTGATATTCAGCACGCAGATTTTTTAGAAAACCGCCATAGCGGAACTGTGGGCACCAGCACTCATTCTTTTACAAATCAAGCACTGGTTATACACACCCCAACTGCCCACTTCTGAGACACAGGATGTCCAGGAGCGCTTTTTAAACTTTGAAATTGGTGATGTTTTAATCTGTATTTGGTTTGCAGTGATTGAGCGAGTGGAGCAAGTGAGTTTCCTACAGAAGGATGTAGGCATGAGAGAGTTTCAGTCTCTGACAAGATTTCCAAAACAATAGGATCAAATACTGCATATTACATCATCATTTCCAAAGAAATTGACTAAAATAGATTCATTGGAGGCACTGATGTGGCATTAACGAAATATTTCATGATCTGCTGAACAGGCCTGTTCATAATCAAGGATGTATGGAGCAGAGGCTTTCCCTTCAAAAAATGGACTAAACTGTACATTTCATTTTGGTGTTCAATTTCCCTGAGAAATTGACTAAAGAATCGTAGGCTTTAGCCATTCTAGTAACTCGCACGTGCAATCCGACAGTGAAAACTTGTGAAAAGTATGGGAACGAAAGCTAAACTTTTGTAAAAAGAAAAAAAAAAGATTTCAATAATTTTCACATTTTCGGTAAGGTTGAGGTATGTACTTGTGCTACAGATTTGCAACAACAAAATCTTCACTGGTTGTTCCCTAAATCTATTTATAGAGTGGCACTGCAGATCCTTTTCAGTTGAAAATTTTAAGGTAAACACCATTACGTATTTTTTTATTTAAACATGTGGGCGGGCACTGGGCAAAGGAACTCCTCATCTGCAGCCAGCCTTGATGGGAGGCAACACAATTATTGTGGGCAAATAGACGCATCGCACAGGTGTGGAGCCAGAACCTGACATGCCACAGGAGTGCAGCACCAAAATAAATGAATCCCAGGCCAGACCTTATCAGGAGCCCCACGTCCAACCACAGATGCCACATCTACAGAAGTGCGAGGGGCGGATGGGGCATCGACCAGCATTGCACAGAGTTCGGACTGCAGGTCTCCAAAGAGATTGAAAGACTCCCTGCTTCTACTCTGGATTAAATAATCACCATCTGAGCATATTTGTATTTATCGTTCACTTTTTGAAAGAAGTGGGAGGGATGGCTAGACATCACAGTAGGTCAGACATAGGGGGGCTTTTTTACAAGGCCCTTGCGCCACTTTTGCGTCATTTTTAACATGGGAAAATTGACGCAAAAGTGGCGCAAAATGCTTGTAAATCTGCCCCAGGATGTTTAATATGTACTTCGAAGGAGCGCTGTGCAGGCAGGTTGGGACAGGGATCCTTATGGTGACATTATCATTTATTTTAAACAAAGAAAACCTACAGTCTAAACTTCACATGAAAGGTCCGTGCATTCCCAGTAGCCCGAGAAGCAGAATTTTGTGAATGGAACACTGATGATGTCACAGAAGCTTCAATGTGATATCAGGAGTCTTCCATTTGATATCACGAGGCCCACGGAAGTTCAGACGAGAGGCCTACACTCAGAGAAAAAAAGATCACTTTTGATCTACTATGTAGAGTAGGGTGGAATATTTTGATTTAATCTCAGAGTCATTTTTGTGACTAAATAGATGGATTTATAGAGAAAATTGTTCTTTGACTCCCCTCCCTGTTAATCTGAAACACATGGTCTCACCCGCAGAGTGGTGATGCCTGGTGGAATGTTTAGACGTCTCCATTGTGACGTGTCGTTGGTATAAAAGGCTGGTAACCACGCATCTACGGCATTGCGCTCAAGACACCGGACAAGGGTGGCCACTGCTGGCTGCTGGAGCTGAGGACAGGGAGGGACCGAAGCTGGAGGGGCGCAGCAGGCTCCAAAGAGGAAGGGGCCAAGAGTGGGGCCAACGGGGAAAGGTGAGTGAAAAAAAAAAAAAAAACAGAACTGAAAACCAAACCGAAAACTAACATGAAACTAACTTGAAATTCCAATTTACCTTAATCCTTCATTTCTTCACCCGATTCTTTCACCCCTCCCCCCCCCTTCTTGAGGTGAATCCCATAGACCGTCCAACATCAGGCTTCCATTCCCAACCTTATACTTCACATTTCCAAATCAAGCCCTCCTTTTCTCTCTTTACTCGTCATCATCAAAAATATTTATTCGGCACAGTTACAATCGTCATGAAAGTACATCAATAAATAAAATACATTAAGAACAATAATGATAAAAATGGATAACAAATACCAGGGATACTTAATTCATATTTACCATAATACCTCTCCTATAATGTATAACTCCCCTTATATAAAGTGCGGTGCTGAAACTGACTAAGGGTTTATCTAGTGAAGTGATATAGCATAACGCTGTTTTGTAATCCCTAATATTCTGTGCGAGGAAGATAGGTTTTAAGTAATGTCTTCTCAAGGCCTCATAAAATCTGCAGAATAAAGTAAAGTGCTTTGCATTACGGCTCCATCACAAGGGCATGTGGTCTTAGCTAAAGGGCGTTTTTTCATTACCGGAAAGGCAACTAGGTGATGTACAATACCCAACCACAATCTGATTAAAACATAATGATGCTGAATTTTGGTCACCCAGCTCAAATAGGGTTGGCATCCTTCATAAAAGCCAATTGACATTTACGAAACCACAGTATGTTTCCTAGCTTCTTAACACATCCTACTTTCCTGTCTATAATTTTAGAAAGAGGCTTTAACTACACTCTTTTCTAGGAAAAAAACTTTTGAGATTCCTGCTTAAATGATAAACTGATTTAGCAATCCATTTACATATGAGAGCCAGGGAGGTCTAAGAGCATAATCTAGGGCTAAACTATCTAGGACATCAGATTTAGTAAAACCAGTTTCAGGTTTTGCCCAAATAGACTGGCAGAGCAGAAGGGGTTTCTTTAGTAGTGAATCTTCCAAAAAGCTCAGCCCAACCTCCTTATCCATACTAATATTATAAAGAGAGAGCCCAAACCTTTGAGGCGGGTAATCTCAGTAACCACAGCACCAATCCCAACACCCAATACAGCGTTGGAAAGGGCAGTTGCAGCAGAAGGACGGATGTACGTTGTTACAACGCAGGTTGTAACAACGCATACCTTTAGCACGCGGCCGCTACAACGCAAGTCGTTACCACGACTTGCGTTGGAGGGCGCGGATTTAGGATTTTTATAATTTTATATTCCAACATCAGTCCCCGTAACAGTAGGGAAGGTGTTGGAATATACATTTATAAAATTCCTTATCCCACAGCGCCCTCCAGCGCAAGTCGTGGTAACGACTTGCGTTGTAACGGCCGCGTGGTAAAGGTACCGCGTAGTAAAAACTTCGTGGTAAAGGTTGTTTACCCAGAAGGACATAGGCTATGCAGACGGATAAAAAAATGTAGTAAAAAAATTGCAATAAACTACATCATCCAGAAGGCCGAGGGCCAAAATAACATCAAACAGGAAATGATGTAATAATGTGACTCACTATATTGAGACTGAGAGCCTGGAGCCAAATTGATCGTGAACAAGGGATATCCAATCCCGAAACGTGTAGATTTGTGCCTGCCTGCTTGAGAAACTCCATGCTGTGAGGATTAAATAAAAAAAGCACCTAAGTGAAGACAAACGCGAGTTCGTCCCATTTTTCTCCCAGCTGGGGGAATTGGTTGTGGATTTAAATGCGGCGTGGTTCTGCCACGGGAATTTACAAACCGGCGAGAGAGCGCTGCAAATTCTGGCGAAAAGGAACCAAGGGGTATCAATATATATATATATCCATACTAATATTGTAAAGAGAGAGCCCAAACCTTTGAGGCTGGTATTCTCAGTAACCACAGCACCAATCACAACACCCAATACAGCGTTGGAAAGGGCAGTTGCAGCAGAAGGACATAGGCTGTGCAGACGGCCACCATATACATTTAAAAGGTAAAAGACCCGTGCCAGCAAAGTAGACCCTTGTGGGCGTGTCTGCGTTCTGCTGCGGGCATGTGCTGTGGGCGTGACAAACGCTGGATGCGTGTATTACGTTCCGCCCTTCATGCCATGTGAGTCGTAATTGCGCCTCATCAAGGGGCGTGACACGCTGGGGCCGTGACAAACGCTGTGGGCGCGTGTCCGCGCTGTTGTGAAGAACTGTAATCTTCATTCTCAGGGAATACTTACTAATAGAAAAAAGAACTTGGCACAGAAGCTGAAAATATGAAAAGACATCTTTATTCAATTTAATAAGTGAGGCCACGTCACACAGAAGCCGTAGCAACTGAATGAGGTAGTGTGAGGAGTACAGAGAACAGAGGCCTTATATATGCTCACGGTTACAAAACTCAACATAAAAGTAAGGGGCAGTCCTTGCTTTTGCAAGCATGCTAAAAATGCCTAACATGGACATGCATGGTCTGCCAAACGACAAACCCATTTTACAGTTGTCCGGCCCATAATCAATCATTGAACAAACCCAACATTCTTCTTTAGACAAGCTGGACAAACCCATAATAAAAAGGACCACAACCCATATCGTGAATAGGCCATAAAAGAAGAAACAGAAACAGATAGAAGTAGGATAAGGCATGTTTGTGTGCAGTAAAACTTTATGATGTCCTGTGCTCTGATCCTTAATCTTGATCAGCTAAAGGGCAGGAACTAGTTTAACAAGGTCAGCTTCAGGCAACAGGGTCAGTTCACTCAGGTCAAACAGGAGTCAGCATGAACTCGAGCTAAGGTTTACATGTCCTTAAAAGACTAGTTCAGCCACAATCATTGGCCTATGTGAGGGCAACCACAAAATGGCTGCCATACACAAAATGGAACCCACGGGTTCAGAATTCACAGAACCTCAGACCCTCCTTTTGCCCTTACATAGGCAATCACTCAGTCTGTATCTGAATCGATGTCAATATTATCCATTATTCCCTTCACTAAGGCATTATTACTCGAGTTATCTTTCATGGAACGCAAGGGATAGACTTCGTTGGCATAAATAAACATCGTCTGATATGCCCATACAGACCCATTGTAACTAAATGACAGAACCAAATAGGGAATACCTCTATCTGTAGTATGTGGCATAAGACCACACACCCAACAATTAGTGGTGTTCATTACTAACTGGTGTTGATGCAGAAGCTGTACAAAGGAATTATTAGTAAACTCTGACCTCCTAACCAGTTCATGTTCAGGTAAAGTATGGAAAGAATGCGAAGAAGTAGTAGTAGGAAGAGACATAGGTTGGGAGGTGGGTACAGATGTCAATTAGGTAGCAAAAACAATCCAACCCACAAAAGACAACGTCATGCTTAAAAATACTAGAAAACGGGAAACAACCTTTACAACGCAACTTTTACAACGCACTACCATTACAACAAAACTTTTACAACGCAAAAACTTTTACAACGCATACCATTACAACACATGTTTTTACAACGCAAGTACCTTTACAACGCATACCATTACAACGTAAGTATTGGTAAGTAAATAATTATATTTAAAATTTTATATGTTTGGGTTTTTTAAGGGGTATTTTTAGGGTTCAGGGTCAGTTTTTAGTTTTTGGGTCAAGGGGTATTTTTAGGGTTCAGGGTCAGTTTTCAGTTTTTGGGTAAAGGGGTATTTTTAGGGTTCAGGGTCAGTTTTCAGTTTTTGGGTAAAGGGGTATTTTTAGGGTTCAGGGTCAGTTTTCAGTTTTTGGGTAAAGGGGTATTTTTAGGGTTCAGGGTCAGTTTTCAGTTTTTGGGTAAAGGGGTATTTTTAGGGTTCAGGGTCAGTTTTCAGTTTTGGGTAAAGGGGTATTTTTAGGGTTCAGGGTCAGTTTTGGGTTTTTGGGGTACAGGGGTATTTTTAGGGTTCAGGGTCAGTTTTGGGTTTTTGGGGTACAGGGGTATTTTTAGGGTTCAGGGACAGTTTTGGGTTTTTGGGGTACAGGGGTATTTTTAGGGTTCAGGGTCATTTTGGGGGACAGGGTAAAAAAAATTACATTAATTTAATTAAATTAAATTAGGGGTACAGGGTAAAAATAAAATGAAATTAACTTAAATTAAATTAAATTATATTAATTTTAATTAATTTAAAATAAAAAAAATAATATATACTTACCAATACTTACGTTGTAATGGTATGCGTTGTAAAGGTACTTGCGTTGTAAAACCATGCGTTGTAATGGTATGCGTTGTAAAAGTTTTTGCGTTGTAAAAAATTCGTTGTAATGGTATGCGTTGTAAAAGTATGCGTTGTAACGTCATACATCCCTAGAAAACATGTTATTAAGAACATATGGACAACAGGAGAAAATAATGACCACTATTACAAACAAATTATCATTTTTCACAACTCTAAGCAGAAAGCAAATCCTAAAATAATCTAGTAACATTTTTTTATGGCTCCTATGCATTTCAGTAACTTATTATATGTTCAGGTGAAACAGTGGTGATCCTCATCAATGCTCTGAGGTGAAAAGGGATACTCTTCCACAGGGAATGGACTTTATTCTGCTTTTACTAAACAGAATACTACTTTAAAACAATGCCAGCAAAACAGCAAAAATCAGTCTCCTAACACCCATTTTATGCAATCGCACGGGAAATACCCAGAGTCCGTCCAAGCCTCTCCGGCAGGCTTCTATTGTTCATCAAATACTCTTCTGTTGTTTTCTTCCGCATTGGCCTCTTTATTCAGGCCTTTCATGAAAATGGTCCTTCTCAGTATCCGTTGGAGTGCCCTCCTGGCAAACACTCGCAGTTTATTTGAAAGTCTCAATGTCTCAAGGCAGTGCACCAATATCTCTCCTCTGCGGCAGGCACTACAGATAGTGTGCTCTCCATTGATCATGGGCACAGATCATCTCATGCAGACCCAAGTACTATTAATCAGGAAAGAGCAACAGGCTTTCATACTCAGCAACACTTTCAGACTCCAACACTCGCTTTTCAGTGTCAGAGGATGCTCGGGCTGCTCTTTCATTTAATCATAGGTACCACAATGTAGTGCCTTTTGCCGGTCTTGGATCCTCCGGTGCACTGCCTTTCCGTTGGAGCAAAGAAAAGGGGGGTGTGGCCAAAACTCAGGCCAAGGGGCTCAATGGACTGCCTACTGTCAGAGGTTCTTGGAGTTAAAACAGGGACCCCCTGAATTGGATAGATTTCCTGGGTCAAGGTAGAGCAGTTGAAAGCAAGGTAAAATACCCAGGCAAAATAAAAAACAACAATCTGGCAAAATAAGTCTTAAACAAATCAATTTTCAATTAGTACGTATAAGAAACACACAAAAAGAGCAATATAGACAAAAAATTATAACAACGTATAAAATTTAATCATGTAAATATTTTTGATATAGACATGTTTGGTATTACATCAAAAGCAAATATTGTTTAAAAACATTATCCAACTAACATAAATTTCTCAATCATAATGTACAATACTGGGCAATAATGAATTTTTGATGGTTCCCAGGATTAATTAGAGAAATAGAAGACTGTCGACGCGTTTCGACACATACAGTGTGTCTTCATCAGGACAATTTCAAATGATTTCTAAAATTTTAAAAAACAGTAATTTAAAAAGTGCTCTCTTTCATGTACAATTAATACGTAATCTGATAGCGGGTTAACATAGTCATGTTCAATTCTTGATGCCAAATGGTTATTGATTTAGACTATTGATACCGTTTAAGAAAGTTACCTACTATAATATTTACATATAAACATATATATATATACAATATTTACAATCCTACTGCATCATAATCATCCACGAGAAAATTCAGGATACAAAACAATGACAGTTTCAGAAAGAAAAATAGATGAAAACAAGGACTGGTGCTAGGAAACCCTTTTAGTTCCTGATATAAATGCTGAATGTTTATTTAATAAGGTCTCTTCTCTTCATTAAATGTCATATTCCAGATGGGTCTAGGTGGGTCTAGGACCCTATTTATAATATTCTCAGCTTGAAAAGTTCAATTTATCTTACCTTTGAACTTGAAGGCAAGGCTTTTTATGCTCGAATTCTGGGGAAACAGATAACCTATACGACGATATATTAGTATTAGAAGTGCTTCATGATCGCCACGACCTACGAAAACAGAAAAGCAACACGGCACTATAGATTAAATTATTGCTATTCTGCGTATTATACTGAGAGGCCACAGGTTATTTCGGGGTCAAAATGAAGATGTTCTATCCTAATTTTTATCAACCCATTATTTGAACAGGTTATATATGAGGATCAAGTACCTTGATTGAGTAGGCTCTCTAAGACGTCAATTAGGGTATGTCAGACGGAAAAGAAACAGGCCAAGAAGATCCTCAATCTGCAGTTCTAAGACAGAATACATAACGTAAACATATCTTGTTTTAGCCCAATAACGGAAAGCAAAAGATAGACGTTTTAATCATTGCCCCGCACACTCTGTCACCTGATAAGGGGAGCAGATCGAAGGAGGATATCTACTTTCCACTTCCCGTTAGAAACTAATCGGTGATAAAAGGGGCTACAGCCACATACGTTCTTCATTAATTGCGCTGTCAAATGAAATATAGAACACAGCTTTATATAGAAACGCTATGATGGTCTGCTATCTTAACGTAATTTTTAATCTAGTATGGCTAACCACATACCTTGCTCGATATTTTACTAGCAGCGTCTCAGATGATTCCCTGAAGTAACGATTATCAAACTCCAGTTTCAATATCTCATTTCTGCAACCGACAAACCGTGTCCTCTATATGGGGCGTGATTCCGCTATTCACCAAAGAAAAAATAAGTGGGTTTTTATATATAGCGGCGTTGACAATAAAGGTTAGTATGGCGTTTTGGAAAAAGCCCCAAACGGTTTGATTACTGTCAGAGGTTACCAGCACATGACAGGTGAAAAACTAAAACCTCAAAATAACTGGAATCCTTCTCTTTCGCTCTTTTGCACTGAAACTGGTTCTGTGATGTCCAATGTCGTCTGATGGAGCAAGTACGATTCTTTGGAGATACCATGGATGGCGCGCTGGCGATCGCTGTCCAGCCTTGCTGCTTTTCTGGGTGCTGGGACTGTCACTGATGGGAATTAGCTTTTCATCAAAGGTCCGCAGGTTATTATGACTTAATCCCGCAGAACCTAGTGACGTAGGAAATGGGACACATTTATTAGTTACCTTCAATTTAGTACAAAAAACAGTTTGTCTTTAACAAGAGGATTGCAAGCAGGTGGTCTGCAATCTGCGAGGGAGTGGCCATACGCCATGAGACAATTCTGGTCTAGAACACACTGTCATTCTCAAAAGCAATACAAAGACAAAGGCAGTAGGCAAAACAGTGCCTCTAGCCTCTTCAATTCATTTCCATGTGAGAGCATGTTCTCTACCATCTAAAGGTAGATAGCGACATAGGGATTCTATCTGAATGGATGTCCTCACGCATGATGACATCGTCTAATGGGGTAAACATATTTTTTCTCTCAATGATTAAGTCTAGGTGTTCCTAAATTCCTTATCTGGAACATCTCAAAAGAGAAATTGCATGATACAGATTATCAGGGACATGTAAATACCTCCCTTTTAATAACTGTACATCATGTGCACTGTGCAATACACAGACTAATGATCAAAATGTGGAAACTCGTCTTATAATAGCATTGAGTCAGTTAACCAGTCCATCACTACCATGACGGTCAGACTGGAAAACATCGAGGTAGGCCCAAAGAAAATTCTTAAAAACCAGTCTTGTTATACAAAAGGGATTTATACATAATATGGGGGTCTCTGGTACATTACTGCAATCTGGAAGTGTGAACCTAATACAATAATAATAATAAAAGAAGGCTAACTGGTGAAAGGAATATGGAAAAGGGAAAATGGGACTAGGACACAGCTAACATCCCCAATTACTAGGGATGATGCAACATCAATCAGGGGAGAAGTGACGAAAGAAAAATCTATAGGAAGAACAAGAAATTACTTGGGTGATAGTCAGGCATGTGACACAACACCAAGAGTGGGGGTGATACATAAAAATCAAAATAGTTCATGATAGTCACGCATGTGACACAACACCAAGAGTGGGGGTGATACATAAAAATCGAAATAGTTCACGAACGTTGGCTCTACCGCTGGCCTCTACACCATATACAGTAATCTCAGCTAATGTTCCAGTTCCCTTTTTCAGGGAAAAAAATTAAACCTGGTTTCCTTTATGGTACAAGGCCATACACTATTTAGGAAGCAGAACAAAACTGACTAATGTAATATAAAAATTAGGTCACCATGTACAAGAGTCACAAATCTATAATTTATCCTTACGTCCAATCAGGATACATAAATTTAGGGCTGCCTGTTCCTTAAGGGAAGGGGGGGGCAGTAACGTGACTAACTGTAGGTGAAACCTTGTTTCCTGCATATCTTTTTTTATTTTTGTTCAAATACCATTATAGCCAAATTTGACATGCACTGGTGAAGTGTTGTCTGTCTTGCTCACAGGATGAAAAAATATCATATCTGTGAAATTTAGAGCAAATTCACCCAGCTGTTGTACAGGATACACATCGTCATGTATAGCCCTTCACAACACAGGTAAACTTGTAATAGTATTGATGGAGAGCTGTAATTTCTTCTGGTAGTTTCTCAATGCAAAACCCTCATGCTACCTCTAATTTACCGCTCAAAAGGTGTTGGGCCCTTCACACCATGTATTACCTTCAGGAGATTTTAATAAAGATGAACAGTCAAAATACAATTATTATTGTAAGCCAATAAAGAGAGTTGTTGATTATTTTAAAGGGTTTTATTTTCTAGTCAAAAAAGTTAATTTTTCTCTGACCCTTTATTCATTAGTAAAATATCAATTAGGTTACAGAATTTGGAAAACAGGAAAAATATCAATAATACAGAACACATTACAGTCTGCATATAAGCATTACATGTAGTTATGAAAAATGTGGCGCAAAAGTCTTAAAGAGTTTCTAAGAAAAATAGTCTTGCAAAGCTAATCAGTACTTAAATAGTTTGCAAAAATATGCTATTAAGAGAAATAAATGCATAAATCAAATAAATCTTTTCAGACCTAATTAATTAGTCAAAACATAAACTTAAAGTTTAGCATCTAATCCTATCCTGATCCACTGCACTCTCTGTCTGTCTGTGTCTAAAGAGGAAAGCAGCTCGCCCTTCACAGGCCTCAAAGGAATGTGGCATGAAGTGCCAAGATATGACGTGGAAGCAAGAAACCTCCCCCTGACACTCCTCGGACGCAAGCCCGCCCTTCAGCAATCTCCCGGGACGTTTCTCGTACCTAACCCATAAAAGCCAGCTGAGCTGAGAAAAAGAAGAAGTGCCAGCCCCCATCCAGAGAGGACAGTATTTATACCATAATTATTGGCAGAGTACACAAAGATGTAACATTTTTCAGTAAAACCTTTACGTGATTGGTCAGTCATGATGCATGAGGTCACACTTCCCTGACTCATTCTAAAAACCTGACTTCACTAGTCTTAACAAAAGAAGCATACATGAATAACTACATTTATAAACATTTGCAACATTTACTAGGAAAAATGTTTCAATCTAATTCATCCTTCCTTCCTTCTCAGCGCAGTAGATGGACACTTTTAACTAACTGGTACATTGGCAGAATGACAAGAATGTGCAGTTCACGCTGTCCTTGACTTCTTGTCATGAGGAAAGCTGCCACAGTCTGCGCATGCTCCCTTCTCATTAAATTGCAAGCCATAGCCTTGATGGATTCACAGGCAGCCATGTTTTGTGTAGGCCCCAAAAATAAAACAAACACAAAGATAATATTAATTTCATGTAAATCAGTCCATTATGTTTCCCACGTGCATTCTTAATTCACACACATTATAAAAAGAGGTGTTATTAACTGAAAATGTTTATCAAAATATGCAACAAGTCAAAGTCTATTAAGACAGGAATAATACATCTAGATTACATGGATGAGCTGGGAAGAGAGAAACACATTCAATGAATCTTCAAAGGTAAAAAGGCCACTTTTTCTCTACATTGCAAAAAAACATGTTAATTCAGCAAAAGCATTTTCAGGCTTCACTTTCATGTTTTTCATGTGCCATGTTTTTAACCTGCACCAAAATGTGCGTGGCAATTTAAATGCAGCCTGTCTGTAGCACAAAAAATAAACAATGCATGACTGCAGATGAAATCTGCTCCATCAAATCCACCCTTCTGATAATTCAAATCATAATAAAATGATTTATAATTCATCACACATATTTAATTTCACAAGTGACAGTATTTTTTTTTTTTTTAAATTGCAAAAGCTGAGCATATAACAATGTTACTTCTATTTCTAAGGCAAACACAAGTTTAGTCTGTAATCAGATCATATATAGCCAAGTTCAAATGTTTTAGTGCAGAGTTCTGTAAGTAGCTTTTTGGAACAGTTAGTCTTCTTTAAAATAAGTAACTAAAATAATAAAAAAGGAATTCAACATGACAGTTTCAGCATTTCTTTGCTCTGTGTCATCAGCTTGCCATCAGAATGGCTCATAAAGTGTGGCATTCTGTACTTTTTCCATGCAAATTAGACTACTTAGGTGCTGAGAAACTCTGGCAGAGCACCATCAATCCTTTGCACTTTTTCAACCAAGGCCTTTCACTCTTATTTTCACTTTGATCAGATTCAGATGTTTCACCACAGCATCTCTCAGATCAAAACCGTTGCACCATCCATTATGCAGATCTTGTGTAGCAGCTGCAATCTGGTGAGAAACTGCACACTGTACATCAACCAGACCTACACAGCAATGGCTAGTGTTCTCCTCAGTGTTTTCCACAAGTGCATTTGCATATGCATTTTCAAGCCACTTTAGTGTAGCTGAAACACAGTCTTTTGCAAAAGGTAACTCTGTGCTGCCATTGTGTTGCTTTATTATGCGTGACACTTCAGGCAGATGGCTACAATCCATTTCTTGTCCAATCTGTTGTTCTGCACTCATTATCTTTGAGACCACATTATGATCTGATTTCAGAGAAACTGGCAATCTATACCTGGGCATCAGTCTTTGCAATAACACATTTGCCACTTTGCAGTTGTCATTTTTCTCAAAAACAGTTCTGATACAACCCTGTTGTGCTGCTTCAAAAACATTTTCTTGAGCCTCTTTTAATTCAACTGTGAAGATTCCATAGAATGTATATGCTAACAGAACACAATTTTGTGCAACTGAATTAGCATTTCTCTCTCCCATGACTACAGTGACTCCCAATTGAGCAGATATACTGCATGTTATGGTAAGGGCAATCAATTTCGAATTTTGGGCTGGGGTAATTACTAAAAGCCATGAAGCTTTGACAACATCATGTATAAGGAGCACAGCATGTGCTGCTTTTAATGTGTCACCTTTCAAACTTGGGCCATCTACAAAAAGGACACTGTTGGGCTGACTCAGATGTTCATCCTTCAAGTCTGAATTTGGCTTTATGCATATTTTCATGATATTTAGACACTCATATTCATTTTCATCATAATCCAATTCATTTGCTGACATTTCTGTGAAGTTAGGGTCAAAGGTCATTGGGCAATACATCACAGACCTTTGAACACATTCATCTTTTTGAATAAGCAATGAGAGAGCGCAGCCCTCCCTCTCACTGCAAATTAGTGTATTTTCTTTCAAATAAACTTTCATTCCTAGTGCTGGGGCGCGCCATTTTTTCTCTTTCAACTCTAGGAATGCTTTTGTGCAGTTGTTGTCCAATGGAAGCGGATCAGACACACCTGAGTGTGTCAGCCTCAGTAAAGGCTTAGCCACTAGGGAACTGTTTATTAACCACTCTCTACAGCAGCTAACCATTCCCAAAAATGTTCTGACTTCTTTCTGAATTTGAGGTGGATTCATCTTGGAAATTAATTCCACCTTCTCTGGTGACACCTTTCTACCTCCCTTTCCAATTTTGTGTCCCAGGTATTCATCTTCTTTTTGACAGTACTCCTGACTATTCTCATGCAATGCCACTGTGACATGAGCTTGGCAAAAATAAATAAAAATAAGCCACTCTTCAGCACATGGAATGTGAAAAAATATTTTGGCTGGATTCGGTACCACAGGAAAACATGTAAAAAATATGCTTTTAATCTCCTGCACTATTCTATTCTTTTCATTTATTTTCTGTGAACCTGTGATCAGAAAGTTACACAAACTTCCAATCAATTCCATCAAAAATCCTTTTATTGGTAAAATTCCTGCAACTGATGGTATTCCTGAATACATGTCATCTTGTTCTAATTTTAATAAGACATGCTCTGCACATTTTATTAATCTGGCATCCTTCTCTGTGAACTCTCTTATTTCTGTGTTTATTATTTTTTCCAAAGCAGAAGGTAATTTTTCAACTGTCTTTTCTGAAAATAATGCTATAGCTGTCTCTTGTTGGGCCATTTTAAAATGTACATCCTCATCAGGAATCTGAAAAATAACATTATCTGGTGTACAGTAATCTGTGCTGCTTAATTTGCAAAATAATTGTTTTCCTGCTAGGCCTGAGTCACAAACAGCAGTTTTGCAATCTTCCTCAAATGGGCCTAATTTTGGGGCAAATTCTTCTAAAACTTTGTTTGTAATTTCTTTGTTTAAAACTCCTGCAACTAAATCTGGACTTTCCACTGCCTTCACAATGCAATTGGTAAATTCAGAATTGTGAGTGTTAAAACTCTCATTTGCAAACACAGTAACCTGTTGAACTGGGTTCTGATTTTTTCTCTGGAAATAATTCACATTGGCTCTGGACAACTTATTTAAATTCATGTTGGCATTTTCCATATTTTGTGAGACCATCTGTGCTTGAAAAATTCCTGCCATAGGTACCTGTTTCTGAACTGACATTTGCATTTGCTTAACTGGCATATTTTGCATCTGCAATTCTCCATGTTTAATTTATTTTCCTTCATCCAACGCTCAAATCTCTTAAAAAGATGGCAAAAGGACACATTTTCCAGCAGTACAACATCCATACCTGAATATGCACTAACCAAAATACCTTTACTTCCATCCTGTGTTCTTTTAATCTGTACCCAATCAACATCTTTTGCTAGCACTCTGCCTTTTAGGAAATAAATCACTGCTATATTTTCCTCCATAACAACAGAAAATGATGGTGCATTCAAGCAAACCATTTTCACTGTCTCCTCACCTGGCCCTTGAACAACAACTTTAGATTCAAACCACAATTTAGTCAGCATGGCAATATAAAAGAACATTTCCAAATTAATGCACAACTCTTTTAACATTTCATCAAATCCATCAATTTGTGGGTACCACAGCATAAATGTGTCTCTAAATTGTGGGAATGTGTTCAGAAATGCTGCAAGTTCACTTTTATTCTGTGGCATAGGAACATGCACTTCTCCCACCATTTCTCTCAATGAGTAAGCAAAAGCTTCTCCCTCATTCTGCTTATTATTATTTTTCTCAATTATATCTGGTGGCTTCCTTTCCTTAGCCAGTTTCCTTGCTAGGTCTGGTGGTTTCTTTTTCTTCTCATGTTTTCTTGCCCACTTGTCTCCTAATTTCTCAAACCCATTGCATTTAAACATATATTTTATTTCTGCAATGTGCAATTGCATTCCTGAAGAACACATTTTCTCATCTGCTTCATCATCCATGTGTACCCTGAAACTTTTCTGAAATGGAAAACTTCCTGAAACATCAGTTTTTATATTTTTGAGCCAAATCTGTCAGTCCATTATGTGTAGTTAATGCACATGCAGCTGTTTCCATACCCAGGGAAATTAATTATTTTTCCTGACACTGGTTCACATTTTCATTATTTAAACAGCAAGGACTGTTAATTTCTTCATGTTCACATGTTCCCTTTAAAACACTAGGCTGTCTCTCTTTTCCAGGGCCTGTGTTAATATGTTCTCCCATGTTTTCTATCTTTTTAATCACTGCTGCTTCCTCATAGCAGGTTTGAAAAATCCCATTTTCAAATATATTTATTTTATCCTGGGCTGCAGAAGTTGTAAATACCATTTTTCCCTCACCTTTCAGTGCTTGGGGTAATTTCTGTTCAATAATCTGTGTATTCTGAGTTTCTGAAATAAACTCTGGCAAAATCACTGATTCTGCAGCTCTTTGAACTTTTTCAGTAGGGACCATATTAATTGGGACAGTCATAATTTTTCTAGGCATTATCTGTGCATCTGCAGTTTGTAATTCTTGGACTGAATCGGGCACATTTGAAGCAGTAACACCTGGAGGTATCACTGTCAGTGCTGAATTAGCAGGTAATGGGTCAATATAAAATGTCTGCACAGTTCTCTCAGTCTGTATTTCTCTCTGTTCAACAGAAGCAGTAGCCCCTGTAGTATTTACTGGTGCACCATTCTCAGTATTTTTCACGGGAACCACATAAAGTGGTGGACACTCAGTTAACAATTCATCCATTATTTCATCCCCTGAATCATTATTTATTTGAAGCTCTTTTTCATCACTAATTTTCTTCACCTGCATCTGGTGCTTTACCTTTTTATCCTCACTTGCTTTCTCTCTTGCTGTCTTTTCCCACATGCTTAAGGCCTCAAATTGTGCAGCTTTAGATGGTGTCTTTATTTCACATAACACTTCCCTTAATTTGTCAATAATTTGCAATTCAAAAGTACCATCTTTTGGAAACCTCAAAGCACCCTCCTTTTCAGTAATCTTGCACCATTGGTGAACCCACATACATGTATTTTGTCCCAAACTGGTAGACATAAAATGCACAGGTGTTCCTTCAGGAGCATCACCAATAAAAAACGAATTTTTCACTTTACCTCCTAACAGCTTCTTTAAACCTTCAAACAGTTTCATTTTTGCAATAGTTCAATGCAATTTCTTTTCTCCAAAGCTGTCAATCTAAATTTCAGTCAGTTTTACTCCTACCACTGACCCTCCACAAAATCTTATTGCAATATTTCTCTTAATCAATAACTCTGTTAGTAACAACATAAATACATTCGCTACTCTGTCTATTGTGCTAAATAAAGGATAGATTTATATTCACTGCGAGTAACACATTCCGCTTACCCTTCACAAAGTAAGACTTTCCGTTTACTCTTCAAACACTACAGGTAAATCCCTTCCGCTTACCTTTCACTCAAGCTCAGAAGAACCTGCTACTCCTTTGGACTTATCCTTCAGGATATATCTTAGTCCAAAGTTTCACCAGCGAACCCTTTTGCTGTCAATCAAGCTCAGAAGAACCTGCTACTCCTTTGGACTTATCCTTCAGGATATATCTAAGGCCAAAGTTTCACCAGCGAACCCTTTTGCTATCAATCAAGCTCAGAAGAACCTGCTACTCCTTTAGTGTGACCCTTTCTAGGTGATATCAGACCAAAGTTTCACCAGCGAACTCTTTGCTATTAATCACTCACACAGAAAATAGTCCCTAATTTAACACTGCCAGCCCTCCTTAGCTTCTCAGTGTTATTCCAACAGACGAGTAACCTCAGTGCAGTGTGGCTTCCATTTACCACCCGCTATTCCTTCCCGGGATTCCACAGGTGTGCATACCTGCGTGTTCCAGACAACAAAGAACAAGACACTAACTTAACATGAAGAGTTAAAACATGTAATCCATACCCAAAAAAATATGTCCTATGAAATTACCACTATAATCAATAACACCATCAATTCAAAATGAGCAAAATTTCACCAACAGTAAAAAAACCTTAATATTTTCAAACTTCAAAAATACATGCTAGCATATTAACAACATTTCACAACCCTATTGATACTCACACCACTTCTTGCATCACCTGCCAGTACTGCTTTGCCAGTCTTCAGGTTCTGAGCATTGGAGTCAGGAATCAGGATTTGGACATTTATCTAACTTGGGCAATTATTTTACTTCACTCTTAAGGTCAATGATCCATTAGTTGAATAGTTGATGGTGAAATCAATAATCATTAATCACCAAACTAATCAATAATGACCATCCTCTGCTTACCAAAAACTGATGGAGAGCGGTAATTTCTTCTGGTAGTTTCTCAATGCAAAACCCTCATGCTACCTCTAATTTACCGCTCAAAAGGTGTTGGGCCCTTCACACCATGTATTACCTTCAGGAGATTTTAATAAAGATGAACAGTCAAAATACAATTATTATTGTAAGCCAATAAAGAGAGTTGTTGATTATTTTAAAGGGTTTTATTTTCTAGTCAAAAAAGTTAATTTTTCTCTGACCCTTTATTCATTGGTAAAATATCAATTAGGTTACAGAATTTGGAAAACAGGAAAAATATCAATAATACAGAACACATTACAGTCTGCATATAAGCATTACATGTAGTTATGAAAAATGTGGCGCAAAAGTCTTAAAGAGTTTCTAAGAAAAATAGTCTTGCAAAGCTAATCAGTACTTAAATAGTTTGCAAACATATGCTATTAAGAGAAATAAATGCATAAATCAAATAAATCTTTTCAGACCTAATTAATTAGTCAAAACATAAACTTAAAGTTTAGCATCTAATCCTATCCTGATCCACTGCACTCTCTGTCTGTCTGTGTCTAAAGAGGAAAGCAGCCCGCCCTTCACAGGCCTCAAAGGAATGTGGCATGAAGTGCCAAGATATGACGTGGAAGCAAGAAACCTCCCCCTGACACTCCTCGGACGCAAGCCCGCCCTTCAGCAACGTGGTAAGTGCCTCGTTGTAAACGTTACGCGTAGTACTGCCTTCGTTGTTAATGATGTTTCCCGTTTCTCGTACCTAACCCATAAAAGCCAGCTGAGCTGAGAAAAAGAAGAAGTGCCAGCCCCCATCCAGAGAGGACAGTATTTATACCATAATTATTGGCAGAGTACACAAAGATGTAACATTTTTCAGTAAAACCTTTACGTGATTGGTCAGTCATGATGCATGAGGTCACACTTCCCTGACTCATTCTAAAAACCTGACTTCACTAGTCTTAACAAAAGAAGCATACATGAATAACTACATTTATAAACATTTGCAACATTTACTAGGAAAATTTTTTCAATCTAATTCATCCTTCCTTCCTTCTCAGCGCAGTAGATGGACACTTTTAACTAACTGGTACATTGGCAGAATGACAAGAATGTGCAGTTCACGCTGTCCTTGACTTCTTGTCATGAGGAAAGCTGCCACAGTCTGCGCATGCTCCCTTCTCATTAAATTGCAAGCCATAGCCTTGATGGATTCACAGGCAGCCATGTTTTGTGTAGGCCCCAAAAATAAAACAAACACAAAGATAATATTAATTTCGGGAAACGGCCACTACAACGAGGCCGTTTCAACTAAAACCATAACCACGCATGCATTACAACGCATGCGTGGTTACAACGACAGCCTTTACCACGCATACTTTTACTACGAAGTACGTAGTAAAGGCATGTGTGGTAAAGGATACAAATAAAAAAAGGGGGGGTTGGGGGGGCTTGCCCCCACCAAAAAAAAAAACACTAACCTTTAGAGAAGATGTGCAGGAAATCGGCGGCGCTGGGGAAGGGAACGGACGTTTTTTTTTTTTACGTATGACGTCACCACGGAAAAAACGTGGAGAAGGAAAAGCGTGAAAATAGTGTTCCGTTGTAACGCATGCGTGGTAAAGGCATGCGTTACAACGGAGTTCGTTGTATCATCATACAACCATTAATTTCATGTAAATCAGTCCATTATGTTTCCCACGTGCATTCTTAATTCACACACATTATAAAAAGAGGTGTTATTAACTGAAAATGTTTATCAAAATATGCAACAAGTCAAAGTCTATTAAGACAGGAATAATACATCTAGATTACATGGATGAGCTGGGAAGAGAGAAACACATTCAATGAATCTTCAAAGGTAAAAAGGCTTCTCTACATTGCAAAAAAACATGTTAATTCAGCAAAAGCATTTTCAGGCTTCACTTTCATGTTTTTCATGTGCCATGTTTTTAACCTGCACCAAAATGTGCGTGGCAATTTAAATGCAGCCTGTCTGTAGCACAAAAAATAAACAATGCATGACTGCAGATGAAATCTGCTCCATCAGTATCATAAGCAGCAACATAAAACAAAAAACATGCACAAAAAAAACCCGCACAAAACGGACATGTCAAGCCATCAGATATACTTGCTGTATATCAAGCACAAAAAAAACCCATAAAAAAACAATAGCATATGTGAATGAGCGGTGACGCACACACTTCAAGTCCTGTACTTTATGCACTGTGAACCTGCAGCCCAAAACCCACTATTCAGGCCTTCTTAATTTGTCAGGTTTAACATCAAAATTACACTTTCTTTTACACACTTTCCCTTACTTTCCTCACACTTACTTTTACTTTCCTTACCCTCCTTTTGACAGCTGATCACCAGTCAGTCGTGATCGGCTGGCAAGACAATCTACTGTGTCATTTGAAAACCACTTGAACATTCCTTTCCAAAGGAGTTACGCAAAAACACATCTCTTTTCAACCAACCAAACTTACGTGTCTTGTCAGCCTTAAAATCACCCAGAACAATCCATGAATGATCTGCGGGCAGAAGCCAAAAAAAAAAACAATACAACACACAAAAGAGAGACATTTCTCATAACAAACAAATATCCTTTATGACTTGTAATCAGAAGACAAAGCATGATATACATTAACAGACACAAAAATAAATTTCCATTACTTAACTGTTACCATCTTGTCGGTCAGCTTGCAACATTAAACTAAAACTAAAATTCTTTTGCTTACACTCCATGTTAGCTTTGTGCCACAATTTCCACTTTGAAAAATAATTCTTAATTGGCAAATCGTTTTCACTTAGGCATGTAGCCTTCAAAATTTGAATAAAGAGCTTCCTCCTATTTTCTGTGTAAAACTTAATGCCATACCTTATTTTCTGTCAAATAAAAGCAACTGTTCTTATGGAGAAACCAGAAAACCCTCCCTTTAGAGGCCTGTTTAGCAAGGTCATTCTGCATTTCACAGAGACAAGGCCCTAATTTAAAAGGTCACAAATGTCAACATGACAGCCTCCTTCCATTGTTTACAGGGAAACTAAAGATAACACCTCAGCGCGACTTGAGCAAGCCTCTGCAGCTCTACTAGCCCCCACCCTCTGCTCATTCTGAGGCTGACAAAGGCAAAAGGCCTTCCTAATTCGTCCTAACCTGCAATAATTCACTCTATTTGAAAAATAATATCTCCTTTTTAGGCGCTAAAAATTATCTCTGTTTCCAGATTATTAATCAACATTTACTGTGAATAATTCACAGAACCTAATAACACACATACCAGTTTTAGAACAAGTGCTTGTTGCAATGGTACTTATTTAATCAACCTTAAATGAATCTCACTGGGCCATTTAAAAGCAAACCCCAAATGAGGACAGCCTGCAAATTTGTATTATACCTAAATGTATGCATTCACTGAAGCCTAAAAGCACTTTAAAGCTATTATAAATGGCAAAAATACCCAAATTCGACTTTGATATTTGGGGCACTTAAAAAAAATATCCTATAAGTATATTACATATTAATCATCCTCAGAATGTTCTTTACACATTACAGATATTAGACATTAGACATATCTCATGCAAATCCTTAGAAAAATGAGTTTTTTACGCCTGCGCTAAGTGAGATGTCATATGCTAATAATCTCATTATGCAGTGCAACACAACTCAAATTAAATTATAATGCTAGGAGGTCACAGTATGAGCATTAAGCTTCATGAATAGTAAAAAACGAATTTTGTAGCACTTATTTTTAATAATTATTTTTCATAATTTAATAATTATTTTTAATAAACCCAATCATTTTTGATAATACCACATTCCTTTTCCGGAAAAAATTGAAAACGCTGCTGTTCCCAAAATAAAGTCCCCTCTCCCCTCTGGCCTCCACAAATGCTACAGCGCGGGGATGCCTCCGGGTCACCAGGCGCTCTATAAATCGCTAAATAAATAAATAAATATAAAAGCAAGCTGCATCCCTTGCCTATCATTTTTAGACGCATTCATTTATAAGCTTAAGCACAGAAGCCTAACTTAAAACATACCAAAATTTGGTGCCACAATTTTCTTTCTAAAAAGGACAATTTTTATTTAGCAACAGAGCCCAGAATATGCGTACAAAAATGCTTAAAGAGAGGAAACCCTTAATTGAAATGTCTTCCTGTAATACAAAATAATGAAGAAATGCTATAAGTTGGTTTTTCTACAAAAACACACCATTTGTTTTATGGGGGGCTTTTTATTCCTAGTGAATGTGAATTTTAATTTTATTTTTTTAAGCATTTAGACATTTTGCTTAATAGACTGAAAACATACAAAACCACAAACACACATACATTTGAGCTCATTTCAGACATAAATAGAAAGGGGTGAAACACTCAGGACACACAATACGGCGCGCTATAGCCATGCATTTCATAAATAGCGCCATCGCTATGTACTTACCGAAGTTGCACTAATGGGAAAACCACATAGACATTTAAACACACATTTAACCCACAAATCAATACTCAGAACAAAAATAAAGGACAACCCACAGACTGTACTTAAACCAAACTATTTGCAAATACTAGTTGTAAGTCATATTTACAAGAAACGCTTCTCAATAGTGTTCCAAAAGACTGCAAAAACAGACTGCTCCATATCCAAGAAGCCAAAACACACTTAATTCACTAGCTTTGGCTGGCAGAACACCAAAAAATCGCTCTGCATATCTTCATTTATAAAATTGCACAGAACAAAGGATCCTTGTTTTGTATTATGTCATATTTTAATTCCCTGGGGATTACAGAATCACCAAGGAAGAAATATGTTTGTGTACTTAAACCTATTTAAGTATTCCTTCTAGGAGAGCCGGCTAATTAATTTCACATCACACTATGGTACCTTCCAAATAAAGCCACACATTCTTCTTATGTGAGCTTTTAAACAGGCATGCCAAAAATATTGCAAAATATACAATATTATAATCAATGTAGTGCTTAATGTACTTTTCGTACATGCACCGTTCAACTAAACCAAATAGAGAAAATTCTCCTCATTACCTCTTCTACACAAATTGCAATTTGCATATACAAACCTATATAAATCCAAAGTTGGCCAACACAAATTCCAAAGTTCCAAAGTTACAGTCCTAAATTTGCTAAGACCAGGCATTTTATAGCTCACTAATCTAGCTTCAAACTTCAAGGGGTTATCAAAAACGATATACTCGCAAATATACGAGCCCCTCTGCTTTGGTAATTGCAATAACCAAATCAAAACCAAGAAACCAACCCCTCGGCTTTGGTAATTGCAATAACCAAATCAAAACCAAGAAACCAAACAAAGTCGTGGGAGCGACCCACTTGTACTTCTTATTCTTACTAATCAAAAGGTTATCCAAATTCTAACTGTCAAGTTCTACATGACCTAACGGTCTTTTTTAGAATACTCACGCCAAAAAGGTTCTCAGTCAGGAGTGACATCATGTGGAGGATCAAAATCAGGAAGATCAGAAATATACTGGGCTGCAGAAACAAAGAATCTCCAGAAAGCCTGTGCACAGAGTAGCTCCTTAGTAGAATCCTGTTCTGTCCTCCTCAGTAGATTTCAGTCCTCTGACAAGATCACTCCCACAGATAGTCACTTCTCTGATGAAGCCCACGTTGGCCGCGCCATTTGAAGAACTGTAATCTTCATTCTCAGGGAATACTTACTAATAAAAAAAAGAACTTGGCACAGAAGCTGAAAATATGAAAAGACATCTTTATTAAATTTAATAAGTGAGGCCACGTCACACAGAAGCCGTAGCAACTGAATGAGGTAGTGTGAGGAGTACAGAGAACAGAGGCCTTATATATGCTCAGGGTTACAAAACTCAGCATAAAAGTAAGGGGCAGTCCTTGCTTTTGCAAGCATGCAAAAAATGCCTAACATGGACATGCAAGGTCTGCCAAACAACAAAACCATTTTACAGTTGTCCGGCCCATAATCAATCATTGAACAAACCCAACATTCTTCTTTAGACAAGCCGGACAAACCCATAATAAAAAGGACCACAACCCATATCGTAAATAGACCTTAAAAGAAGAAACAGAAACAGATAGAAGTAGGATAAGGCATGTTTGTGTGCAGTAAAACTTTATGATGTCCTGTGCTCTGATCCTTAATCTTGATCAGCTAAAAGGCAGGAGCTGGTTTAACAAGGTCAACTTCAGGCAACAGGGTCAGTTCACTCAGGTCAAACAGGAGTCAGCATGAACTCGAGCTAAGGTGTACATGTCCTTAAAAGACTAGTTCAGCCACAATCATCGGCCTATGTGAGGGCAACCACAAAATGGCTGCCATACACAAAATGGAACCCACGGGTTCAGAATTCACAGAACCTCAGTTGGCGTGTGTCCGCCCTTCATGCCATGTGAAGCACCAATTACGCAATTGCGCCGCATCAAGGGGCACGCTGGGGGCGTGACAAACACTGGGGGCGTGTGCTACGTTCCGCACTTCATGCCATCTGGGTCGTACATTAATCAGATCGTCTGCTGTGGCCGTGTGCTGGGGGTGTCACAAAGGCGTTCACCGTGAAGCATGGTAAGTAACCATTCGCAAGACTCCCTTGGGGTACTGCCCGTTGTCTCACACATACTGGGGGTGCCGAATGCAGTGTGTGCCTTGGCCTGGGTGCGTCTGAAAGGGCCTAACGCAGCGTGTGGCTTGGCCTGGGTGCGTCTAAAAAGCACTCGGGCCGAAGAGCGTCGGTGTGGGTCATAAAAAAAATAAGAACAGCGGGAAACAATCATTCAAAACTCACACAATTCTAATTGTTAGACGGTTGCCGCTGGCCCTCAAGCGGGGGCACACGCGACTGTGCATGTCTGCGGGGACAATTACTGCAGCCTCTCATGCCCGCTATTACTGAACTATCACATTAAACCAAATTACACGCGCCTGCTAACATCAGCTAGGGCTGTAGCCGGGCTCAGGCGGCGGATCACTACACTAATTACATGCGCCTGCTAACATGAACCAGGGCTGCAGCTGGGCCTCAAGCGGGGAGACACGTGCCTGCTAACATCAACCAGGGCTGCAGATGGGCCTCAAGCGGGGGAACACGCGAATGACCGTATCTGAATACACACATTACACACGTTCTATTTCATACCCGGACAACGTCGGGACGGGCTGCTAGTGAACTATAAAGGAGGAGGCGAGGTGGACAGATATAGAAGGTGCCTGAGGAACGAGTTCTCTTCTACCTTCAGGGAGTTTCAGGGAATGTAACCCCACAGGCCTCCGACAAAGGTAACAGCAGACAGCCCTCTCGCCTTATATATTTCAACCATTTCCCTGACTTGCCTACTTCCAATTTTGGATGCGAACCTAAGACTCCCTCACATATTTGACTCATCTTCAGGTGGGTATTTTGAACCTGTTGCATCCAAGATCCATTATTACTAAATAGGATCCCTAAATAACAGAATGAGTTAACACTCTTAATAGGTGAACCACCAATGAAGAAACTCCTATACTTCTGAGCTTTTCTCCCACAAATCATCGTGTAGGGTTTTGTCCTGTTTATCTAAATTTATCTAGCTTCCATCAAATTCCCAAAGGTGTACATCAGTGTCTGTAAACCAACAGGCGTCCTTGATAATAGGATGGCATCGTCGGCATACAGTAAAACAGGTACCGGAGGGCCAGCAACAGTAGGTGCATCAGCCTCCAAAGTCCAGAGGGTACCATCAACACCATTAACAAAGCGGAATGGTGTCAATACACACCCCTGTCTAATTCCCCTTTTGTCGTTAAACAGAGGGGAGCCTTCCCCATTTGGGCCATATTGAACCATTGAAGCCCAGTTCTTATACAATCATGCAAGAAAACTGACTATGTCGCTCGTGCCTTCCAGAGATATTAGCGTGGACCAAAGAATTGAGTGGTCTACCAAATCAAAGGCACTGCTTAAGTCAGCAAATAATAGGTAGATAATTGCTTCCTTAGCTTTGCTATACTTTGCTATGAGCAATTCAAGATGTATACATTGCTCCATCGTCCCCAGCTCTTTCCTGATTCCATATTACACCTCTCTTATAATAGAGTTTTCCTCTGCCCACTCCTCAAGCCTATGCAGGAGGACCTTACCCATTAATTTGGCTGAGGAATCCAGGAGAGAGATGGGGCAATAAAATGTGGGGTCAGATTTATTTCCCTTTTTGAAGATAAGGACTAGAATTGATACGGCCCAATAGGGGGGAATTGAGCCCCCAACAGCTGCATTAAGTACGCTGGTCAAAATGGGGCCTCACAACTCCTTCAGTGCTTAAAATGTGTCAACAGGGTGCTCCACCTGGTCCTGTTGCCTTCCACCAGCAATTGTATCTAATGTGTACAGAACCTCCTCCAGGGTAATGGACAATGGGATTGGACTCTTAAGCATCATGCCCCGTCTAATATCAGGTCCTCCAATTGGGAATCAAAAGTGGCCATAAAACTCGGGCAACGAGTCATCTTTTAGGAAATGAGCATTCCCTACATTCCAGAAAAGATTGTTATCTTTTCTTTTTGTCTCAGCTACCCTGGTCAAATTTGACTAGGCCTCCTCCTGTAGTACCCTCTTCCTTGCTACAAGTGCCTGCTTATATTTCTTATGTGAATACTTAATAACCATATAATCCCTGGGAGAACAGTGAAGGGCATCCCTTAACAATTTGGATGCCTGGGTGCATGAATGATCAAACCAACCCCGTTTCCCCACATTACCTGGTCGAATGGGTCATATTAGCAATAAACTAAGTGACCTGGTAATCTGCATAAAGGCGTCCAGTAACCTGACATTGTCCACTTCCGTACCGAAACACAAACTGAACTCGTCAAGATTTGTTCTTACCAGTTCCTGCAAAACTCTTCATGGATTACTTCCTAACCACTTAATCCTAACACCACTAGGCCTGACTGGAGTAACATTTGTAACACAAGCAACTCCTTTAACTTCTTGCTCCTGGATTGTCTCCTTACTAATTTCTTCCCTCTCTTCCACTTTCACCTACTTCCTTTCTTTCTCCAACCATACCCCTTCCCTGACCTCACCTCCCCTTCAGTTTCTTTACTACATATTTTTACCCACACCCTACTTTCCAATTCATTTCCTACCACTTCACTCCTTTCATCTGAGTCCCTTCCCTCTCTCCCTTGCCCATACTTTTTACTTCCATCCCATTTCCTGCACCCTTCCAGTACCCAGTCCATCCATACCTCTCTTTCCAGCACCATTACATTTTCTTTCATATCCACTCTTTTTCTTCCTTGGCCCTCACCTTCCCTTAAATACTCTTTCAACCACCCTATCTTTTCTCATTCTTTCCTTCCTCCATTCCACCCTTTTACCATGTTATCTTCCTTTCTATCCACTTCCTACTCCCATCCTCTTTTTCTAAGGGTCACCCTCCTCCTGTCCCTTCCAAGCTCAACCTTGGTTACCCTCACCTTCCTAAACAATGTATTCCCTTGTATAATCTTCCACATCTGCTCTTTATCATCCCTTACCTTAATATTCCCTTCAATTCTGTACCTCCTCTGCCCTTCCTTTCTCCTCTGCTTCCTTACCCTGCCCTTCCTTTACATTCCCTCACCAGCCACCTTCCCCATCCCTTCCCCTCCTCCCTCTCCCTCTTCCCTTCCCTTTCTTTCCCTCCTCTTCCCTTCTCTTTCTTTCCCTCCTCTTCCCTTCCCTTTCCCTTTCAGTTTCCGTTTGGCTTCTTATTTCCATTCCTTCACTACCCTTCCCTTCTTTTCCAATCTCTCCTCTCTTCTCCTCTGGATGTCTCATTCCACTCCCCCTCAAATCCCCTCCCCACCCCTCCTCTCTTTTCCTCTGCTTCCCCCTCCTCTCCTTTGCTCTCCTTTCCTCTCCACTTCCATTTCACTTGCTTTCCTTCCCTCCTTTCACTTCCCTTCCTCTGCTCCACTTTCCTTCCCTTTCATTCCCTATCTCTACTATCCCTTTTCCTTCCCTTCATTAACCTTTCCTTCTCTTTTGTCCTTCTCTATCACTTCTATCCTCTCCTTTTCCCTCCCACACTCCCGACCCTTCCCTTTTCTCTTCCATAATTTTCCATTCCTTAGTCCGTCCATTCCATTCCCTTTCTCTTTTCCTTCTCCCTTCTCTTCACCCTTTCCTTCACTTCCTCTCCTCTCCCTTTCCCACATTTCTCCATTCCTCCCCTCCCCTCCCCACGACTCCCCTTCTCTTCTATCCTCTCCACTCCCCTTTTCTTTCCATCCCTTTCCTTTGATTTGCTTCCCATCACTATCTCTACTATCCCTTCCCTTCCATTTCCTTCTCACCCATTCTCTTCCCTTCCCTTTCTTCGCTTCTCTTCTCTCTGCTCCACTCCTCTTCCCTTGCCTTCCCTTACTATATCCCTTCCCTCCACTTCCCTCCTTTCCTTTCTCTCCTCTTCTTTCTTTTTCTTCCCTATCCCTCCTCTCCCTTCCCTTTTGCCCTTCTCTTTCTTTATTATTCACTCTGCTTCCCTCCCTTCCTCTTCCCTCTTCCATTACATTCCCTTCCCCCTTCCATTAGTTTAAACAAAGGCTGAGAAAACCCAAATTCCAAAATTCACATGAAAGTTCTGTGTATTCCCAGTAGCATCAGAAGCAGAATTCTTCCCTATATCTCCTCTCCTTTATACTTCTCCCCCCCCTCCCAAGTCCTCCTCTCCCTTTCCATCCCATCCCTAACCTTCCCTGCAATATAGTTTTACTATCACCTTCCCTTCTTTCTTTCCTTACCTCTCCTCTCCTCTCCTCTAGACTCTCATCCCTCTTCATCCCTCTCCCAACTCCACTCCCCTCCAGCCCCTCACAGCCTCTTCCCATCCCATCCCAGCCCATCCCTTCCCCTCCCTGACATATCTCTACTATCTCTTTTCCTTCCCTTCATTAACCTTCCATTCTGTCCGTCTCTTGCTCTGCTATCCTCTCTGTTTCCCTCCCCTTCCTTTTTCCATTCCATTCCTTTCCTTCTTCCATTCCATTCCCTTTCCCTCCCCCTACCTCTTTCACTCTCCTCTCCTCTCCCCTACCCTCCTCTGGCTCCTCCCCTCCTTTCCTTTCCTTTCCTTTCCTTTCCTTTCCTCTACTCTCCTCCCTTCCACTCCCCTCCCCTCACTTTCCCTCCCCTCTTCTCCCGTCCCCCTTTCATTCCACTAGCCCAGACTATTTCCTCTATCCCATTCCCTTCTGTTAGCCTAACAGCCTTAGGGTTGTCTTCCCCCAACTTTTTGCCTGCCTCCTCTGCTATTCTGATCTCGTTTGTGCTGGTATCAGGAATGCTAACCAGTGCTAAAGTGCTTGTGCGCTCTCCCTTAAACATGCTAATATTGGTTCATCGCCAATTGGCATATTTAATGTACTTATAAGTCACTAGTAAAGTGGCATGGGGCCTGTGAATAAAATGCAACTAGTGAGCCTGCAGCACTAATTGTGCCACCCACTCGAGTAGCCCTCTAACCATGGCTCAGGGCTGCCATCGCAGAACCTGTTGGTGAAGTTTTACACTGCCATGTTGTCCTGGCAACAAAAAAAACATTGCCAGGCCAAAACCTTCCCTTTCTTACATATAAGTACAGCGCAGAGGACAGGGTGCAATATATTTAAAAGGCTGGAGATGTACGTTTAAGTTTTACAAGTCCTGATAGTGAAAAACTCCCAACGTCATTTTTCACTACTGCAAGGCCTATCTCTACATAGGATAACACTAAGATTCCCTTATTATATTTTAGAGGAGTCCTTTCCAAATAGGAAGAGATAAATCTTTCAACTTGGTGTCCCTGGAATCACAATTTAAACTCCCGCCTTATAGTGAAGTTGGATTTTAAATTGCCATTCTGAAAATTACACTTTTAGAAATTTGCCATTTTCTTACATTAGTCAATTGGTGCTTGCTGCCTGTCTCTGATCACATTTCTGGGGAAGGTGACAGCTAGGCTTTGTGTATTCCCACTAATCAGCCATACACAATGACTGCTTGGGTGTGACTTGATGAGCCATCCTGGCAGGATGGGAGGGAGGAGCTGTAGCAAGCCTCACTGACACCTGAATAGGCTGTGTCCTGTCCACACACATAGGGCTGCATGACGCCATGTAGTGCGTCCGGAGCCGGGGCAGGAAGGGCAGGACCTCTGTGCACTTCAAGCCAAGTCTTGGATGTTCATAAGTGGGCCTAAGGTGCTTGCAGCATAACTGATGCATCTTCTCTATTGGGTAACTCTTCTCCAAGCAGAACCAATGCATCTTCTCTGCTGAGTGATGCAACCCTGAGCAGAACTGATGCATCTCCTCGGCTGAACAGCGCATCCCCGAGCAGAACAGACGCATCTCCTCAGCTAAGCGACTTATCCCTGGACAAAACCGATGCATTGCCACTGCTGCTGCATGGTTTTGGATCAGTCACAAAAGACTCGCATCGCCACCACCTCCAGCATCTTGGGACTGCCGCATTGCCTTCGGAACAGCCTGTACATGGTGCTTTACCCGGCTGAAGCTCCTCACAAATTCAATATCGCCAGTTCTACTAATTGGATTATTGTCATTTTTGTATTGATTTATTCATTAAATCAAAGTCAATGTTTCTAACCTGGTATGGAATCTATTTATGTGGTGTTTTCACTGTTTCATTGTTTGAAATTTTGCACAAATACTTTACACATTGCCCCTAAGTTAAGCCTGACTGCTCTGTGCCAAGCTACCAGAGGGCGAGTACAGGTTAATTTTGCATTTGCTTGTGCCTTTCCCTGCCTAGGATTGTGGTTACTACTTGACTAGGGCTCATACCCCAGTCAACCAGAAACCCAATTTATTACACCTGCCATTTCCTTCCATTCTTTTCTGTTTCCTCCTGTGTCTACTCTCCTCCAAACTCCTTTCCCTTTCCTCTATTCCCTTCTCTTCCCTTGCCTGACCTTCCCAGTTCTCTTCCTTCCTTCCTTCCTTCCTTCCTTCCTTCCTTCCTTCCTTCCTTCTCTCTCCTCTCCTTTACACGTACCCCTCCCCAGTCCTCATCTCCCCAACCCTTCTCTTCCCTTCCTTTCCTTTCCTTTCCTTTCCTTTCCTTTCCTTTCCTTTCCTTTCTCTTCTATTTCCTTCCCTTCCCATCATTTTTTCTTTTCTTTTTTCTTTAATACTTCCCTATCACACCTCCTCTCCCATCCCCTCCCTTTCCACCTTCCCTATCATCTTCACTTCCTCATACTTTGTGGCTGTGGAATCATGGATGTGGATGGGTGGATGAATGAATGGGTAGATAGATGGATGGGTGGATGTTTGTGTGGATGGATGGATGTGGATAGATGGATGGATGGATGTGGATGGATGGATGTAGGTGTGGATGGATGGATAGATGTGTATGAATTGGGGTTGGATGAATGAATGGATGGATAGATGGATGGGTGTGCATTGATGGGTGGATGGATGGAGGTGTGAATGGATGGTTGGATGGATGTGAATGAAAGGATTTATTAGAACTATGTGATCTTATGCATCTATTAGGGGAAGAAATCATAGTAACATGTAGGTAGATACTTTACTAAACCTTGTTTAGCTATCAATGTCCTGGATAGCTAGCACAGCTAGGAGCCAATCAAAATGTAACATCTTTGGTTGTATACTGCTGTCTTATTTACAATTTGACTTCACCTTCACAGCATTTAGTTCATGGTGCATTTCTCATAGGGTGCAGTCTTTTTTTCAGCAGCTCGCCGTTGTCCTCCCTTTAACATTTTCTACATGGTCCTCATGATGATTGCTGGAGACCTCTGGGAGTCATCTGCTTCGTAAATTCTTTGATCATGTCTGTAGACCAGGTACCTGACTTTCCATAGTCACCTCCTTCTTGGGTCAGATAGCACAACCATATTTTTTTCATTTTTTTCTGCTGTTTTGCTTGGGAACATTAGAAAAATTCATCCAATGCGAATACTTTTTTTAATTTGTTACATTGACTTCATGTTCTGTTGGCAGGCTGGATCTTGGACTATGTTTTTCCAAAGTTTGGCTCAAATTGGTCAAGAGGTCGCTCAAAGTTGTCAGCAACCCAAAAAAATGAATTATCCTCTGGAGGGTTGGGTCATCCCTAAATACAGAGGCACAAATGCTTCTTATTTGAAAGAGGTAGCTGTGTGTGTGACATGTGACATTGCAAACATGCTCACACATTGCATTGTATTGTAATTTAGTTTATTTAGTGCTTTTGATCGAGCAAGAATTTGCACATTACGCGGCTTGCTCGTACTCATGAACCTCGCATAACTTATAACCATGTAATTCAACCTGTTCGTCTTACTAATTTCCCTTTATTCTGACATTTGGGGTGTCCTAGAGACGCTTGCATATGTGTTTACTAACTCAATAACGATTGTTCCTAAAATGGCCGCTGCTTGGCGGGTTTTCTTTCTGCGCATGCGTTAGTCACACTCACGTCACGTGACGCACTTGCAGTTCTGGTGGGAAACTTTGCGCTTGCGCACTTGCTTTTAAGATGGCTGTCTGTGTTCTCACATGGTGAAGCTTGCGCATATGTTTTATGTTATTGTCTGTCTGCACTAATATATTCACGCATTAGTATATTATAAGTAAAGGGGTATAGAGTAGCTATTCATGGTATACAGTGAATTCATTTATTTCTATGTTTTAATTTGTTTTCGCTTACTTTTCATGTATCGCAACTTATGGGCCTGGGAGGGAAGAAAACCCCATCTTGAAAATCCCTACTGCGCATGTCACCCTGGCAGAGGGAAGACAACCTTGAACAGTGGAGCACAGCCAGCTGGCAGCCACAGTCAAGATGCTCCTGAGAACGTGACCTGCGACCCAGCAGGATGGAGCTAAGCTGTACCGCAACTGATACAAATGTATTTCTTCTATTGTATTCTGTAGAATATCTCATGGGAACCCCAAATTTGCTAGGCGGTCCCAGAGAATGCAAATGCCGGCTTGAAGAGAGTTAATGTGATTGGTGTGTTGACCTATCCTACTTATGGACCAATCGAAATCGGGGATTCTGACACTTGCAACATTTGGGGGGTGGTACACTGACCCGAAAACAGTATAACTAGCCTAGGTTTAGCTAGAGAAATTGTCCGACTTGTCCGAATAGCTGACCTGTCACTGACCCAACGCACTCAATAGGTGACTGAATACAGAGCACTGCGGAGCACTCTGTCCGAAATATACCATAGACTCAAGAGGTTTTACTAAACCTTAAGTGCTGGCGGAGCACTTTGCTGGGGAGTTCGATAACCCAATCGGGGTTCTGGCCGATAGCTGCAGAGAGGGTGGAGCGCAGGCGTTGCTTCCAAACTGCGGGTGCTGGTCGTGCCTTGGTGGTCCTGTCCTGATCCTAATCTGGTTTCCCTGTCCTGTCCTGGGGTGTCCATTCTGCACCTGCTGTCCCATTGATGACTGTCCTTCCTTGGGGTTTTTCCTGTCCTTGACTGATCCGTGGCCAGGGTTGGTCTTCACACCATTCTAGGTAAATATATAGTGCTGAAACTCTATACTGCACTTTCTATTTTCTGTCTTTTCTTTAATAAAGACATACTCTTGCTCAAAATTGATTTTCCATGCTTTCGCAAAGCTACTGAATGAAAGCTCATACGTTATTGCTGTTTTTTAGCATGTTCCTATGTTACCCTTCCTTTAAGCACAATTCTTCATACCGTTTATGAAAATATAGATGTGGTTTATAAATTTTCCTCCTCTAGAATTGATTGAAGTAAGGTTTCCAGAACTATAGCGTGTTCCAATTTTACCCTTCCTATAGATGTATAGGATTTCTAACTTCTCACCCAACTGTTGAAGTATTTCCCCGTAGTGAAATTCTAGTACGTGCATAAACGTGCCCGTTCATAGTTATACTATCTTAAGTTCCATTCTTGAAATCTGTTTAGCATTTCTCATCTTCCTATAGACTCATAAATGGTTGTCCTGATTTACTTTCTCTATGGTTATGTGCTGTTCGTTATTTTGATTATTGATTGCCTTTTAGTTGTAAACTGTATGCTTTCCGAATCTGAATTCTAGATAAAACTTTAAAACTTCCTAGTAGTTTGTGGTCATTTACGAATACAAGGAAAGATAAATGTTGCTTTTTGGTTGTCTGCCTTTCTTTCACAGCTAGCTCCCTGATCCGTTGTGGTCATAGGTACCCGTAACGGTGGATTGGTAAGTCGGGTACAGGTAGAAATAAATAGGAAGGAACCAGGGTTACTGGTAGTAGAGTGTAAGGTCACCCGATTAATGTATATGATATAATTGTAAAAATATGGGCCCCGTACGTGCATGGTGAAATTATTGGCCGGGTGACCTGCGATCTCTATCAGTAATTTTCTGGTAGCAGAGCTATGGTTAGGGACTAGTTAAAGTTAGGTAGGACTAGTTAAGATAGGTAGGTGGGTCGGATGCTGCTAAAAAGTTATTGCTGCAAATTGTGAAAATCTTGCTGCTAAAAAAAACGTTCGAACGTATTTACAAATGTGTTATTGCTTTTGAAAATTATGAAATGTTTTAAATTGTTTTTCTTATTGTTATATTGATTTATGTATTAACCCACTCGTTAGTAATTGTTTAGTGTTTGTCTGGAATCCCCGGGGAATGGAATAAGCGAGTGGTGAAGAGAATCCACTTCGCTTTGAGGTCACTGGCTCTAGGAAAATTGGTGCAGGTTAGGCAGAACTGGAAGCACTAATTAGGGTTTTCTGAATATATGTTTGAATAAACAATAGCAACGAGTTCGCTGGCAAAACTTCTATTGTGATATAACCTAGTAAGGGTCACGCCGGAAGGAGTAGCAGGTTCGTCGGAGCTTGAGTGACAGCAAAGGGGTTCGCTAGTGAAACTTTAGACTTAGTATATATCTAGGAAAGAAGTGGATGAGTCAAAAGGAGTAGTAGGTTCCCTAATGCTTGAGTAAAGGATAGGCGGAAGAGATCTATCCGTAGTGTGTGAAAAGTAGACAGAAGAGGTTTACTTGCAGTAAAACGTATCTTTTCTTTCTAGACACTCGAGTACAGTGGCGAATGTGTTTTCGTTGTTAAATAACTAAAAGCACTTGCACTTTAAGAAAGAAATTTAGTTTCCGTTAACTTGTAAGGGAGGGAGTCAGTTGCGGAGCTGCTCTGACGTCACTCTGTGCTGCGCTGGTATTGGTCGAAACAGCGGGAGTGTAGTGGAGCTGAAATTGTAAAGGAGGGGTGAGTGCCAGGGCGTGAGAACTTGTCTTGCGAAAGGCCGCGCACCCATTGGTCGAAATTTTTGAACTCGTGCATTCTATTGGTTGCACGAAAATAAAAGGCGCATTTGGATTGGGAGTGATTTGTAAACAAAGTCACTCGCAGATATCGTATGTGGCACACGTATAGACCGAATACTAGACCTGATCCACGACATTTAGGGATTGAGAACGATCAGTGGAAAGGGCATAACACTAGCATTATGTATGGAAATAAGAGAAAATTGTCCCTTGTAAATAAAGTGAAGAATTATTTCAAAAAGCACAAACCTATTAAAACCAGAGAAGGTGTTGTCATACCGCCACCTAATACCCCCGCATCTTTCATGATGTTTGATAAAGGGTACCACTCATGTGTATGGTTGGAAAATTGGGCGGAATACACAAAAGACGACGGAATTTTGTCTTTTCCGTTAGAAGGTACATTTAATGGTAGAATTCTATTTCATTTGAGAACCCGAATGAATGACTTACATCCCAGACCTAGATTAACGCAGTACGAAGCATTGGAGGAATGGGAGATCGAGGCTTTTGAGAGAAACAAGCCCCGATTGGACAAGGGGTTAACAAAATGTTATCCGAAGTTAAAACAAGAGACCCGTGATAAAAAGATGAAACAGTGGAGGCAGAATATGATTGTGGAAGAATTGTTTCCAATGATGCCAATGGGTGGTCCTGCGGGAGAGAAAAAGACAGAAAAATGCAAACATTGGGTGCCTCTTGGGGAGTCGGATGATAAATTATTAGATGACATGTTTATGAAAAGTCCGCCTCCTTATAATGAAGGTCCCAGATCGTCTAGTGTAGGGGATACCTCCCAACGTCCCCCGTGTCAGGAAGGGAGTGGATCTGGAAACCCAAGAGATAGCTGTCAACTACCTTCCTATAGCGAGGGCCTAGGACTCATAGGTGCCAGAGACACCTGTCTAAGACCACCATTTAGTGGAGAATCAAGATATTCAGGTGACAGAGATTTCGGTTCAAGACCTCCTTATGAGGGAGGACCAAGAGCCTTAAATACAGGAAGCTGTTTCCCAAAACCTAATTATGGTGAAGGACCAAGTACGACGCATCCCACTGCCCTGAGTTGTGCTCCAACTTTGACTCCACAGGTATTGCATGAGAAATCCCTAGAACGGTTATTGGAGGAAACAGAGCGAGAGGCTCTAGCCAAACAGAGAACTGAAATAATTCAGAAACTCTCCCAGTTAAATACAAGCCCCGAAGCCTTGACGATCCCAGTAACTATTGGACCCGTTGTTCCTTTGTATGGGGATAGACAAGTGAGTCCACAAGCCCCAATTATTACCCCGACTGTAGTACAGCCCCGAAGAGAGCCCTTAATTGTAGATGATCAGACGAGTGAATGTGAATCTGAAGCTTCTTTAATGGATTTACCAATTAGGAATTCAGGGAGGAGTCTGCAGAAGAGACATAATCCTTTCAATACGGGAGAAATTCAAATGGAATCGACTTCAGGTACCAAAAGTGTCACATTAGTGACTCCTGAAGAGATTGAGAGATGGAGTCGAGAATTAGAGAGACAAACTCCTCCGACCAAACTATTAGATATTTATAAATTAAGAATTGAAATGGAAGAACTGACAGCTGGAAATATGGGGTTAGACAGATTAAATACCTTTTCCGAGGAAGAGCTGCTGTTTATCTGCAAGAGTCTTACCCGTAATACCAAAGTACTCCATGAGAAACTAACAGACACTGCAGCTAGTATGGGAATAGATATTTCGAAATCAAAGCCATTACAAAAACCCTACAGAGCAGATTTTTCAGACAAGGATCTGGAGAATATGAATGTGTCAGGAAAGATGGTTCAGATCAAAGAATTGTTGACCGTGTTGCAAAAATGGGGAGATGTAGATAAATGGAAAGCCAGGTGGGCAAAGAAAAAAGAAGAGGTTAGGTCCAAACCGACGACTTCTGAGTTTGCTTTAAGGGAAACAGACAAGCCAGAACAGTTATACTCCATGCGAGAAGTGCCAGGTGGAAAATATGTGCACGTTCCATGGTCCCGACAGGATATTGTGTCCTTTACAAATGACTTTCCAAAATTGCGAGAAAAGCCTGTGGAATGGTACAGGCAAGTGTAAAGGTTTGTAAAGGTGCAAAAATGCCTATGGAAAGACCTGGATGGGTTTTTCGACATAGTGGTTCCTGCGGATTTATGGACCGAATGTAAAATTGCCGTTGATTGGCCTAATAAAGAATACACAAGGGACCCTGCTACAGGAGCTCCCTCTGATGAGGTGATGAGAAACTACGACCAGGTCATGTTACACCTAAAGAAAAAGGTGCCTGCAAAGGAAACTGATTGGACCAAGATAGATAGAACCACGCAGGAAAGGGATGAGACTGTGCACTCCTTCTATGAAAGACTGTTACAGGTGTTTAAAACGTACAGCGGTATAGATAATATCGAGATGAAGGATATGACCCACTTCATTTAAAGGTTTGTAAACGGTTTAAGACCTGAAATTTGTCAGTGGATCAAAGACAATAAAATCTGTTGGCAGTCTAAGAAAATAGATGAAGTCTTGTGATGCGCAAAGTATTGCGAGGACGAGATGGCAGACAAGCGAAAGGCTCGAAAGGAAAAAGTTATGTGGGCACAAGTAAAACTAGCGGAACAGCAGGAAAAACAATTAGGTAAAATGAATAAAAATTCCCAAAATCAAGGTTCTGGGGGAGGAGGGAAGCCCAGAGTGAAAATGAGTCGAGAAGAAGCTAAAAAGAAATTTCCCTGTCACCAGTGCGGAGAAATCGGGAACTGGAGAGACGAGTGTCCATATTTACAGAATGGTAACCTCCAAAACACTGATTTAAATCCACAGACGCAGAATGAAAGGCCAAGAAAGACCAGCAACAGGAAAAGGCAAGTCAGTTGCCCCGTGCACCTAAACCGAATTATAAAGGGAAAACACCGCAGGGTGATGACATAGAGATCTGGGGAGGAAATGAGGATAGAAATGCAGCAACTTCGCAATTTCTGTTGAATGACACTTTTTTCTGTGACGACCAATACTGACGGGGCCTGAGGGGGGAGGACGAGGAGTGCGTGCTTGGCGCCTCCTTGCCGGTAGACCAGTCTGGGCCATACATTGAAGGAAAGGTTGAAGGCAATGATGTCACCTTTCTGTTGGACACTGGTGCTACCCGTTCTACTGTAAGAACAGCAGACGTTCCAAACCTACCCCTCTCGGGAGAAGCAATCCAAGTAGTGGGTGTATCTAATCAATTGATTAGTACCCCAGTTACTGAGCCCATGGAGATTACTATAGGGAACTTCAAAGAAATGCATAGATTTGTAGTTTGTGACACCAGTCCAGGAAACTTACTAGGACGTGATTTGTTGTGCAAAATGAACTGCACCATCTTTTGCACACCAAAGGGTGTCGAAATTCAAACTCCAGATGAAGATGGAATATACAAATTAATGTTAATAAAACCTGACTCAGAAATTAAACAATTGACTATACAAGACTTACCCGAAGAACTCCAAAAGACAGTGAAACCAGAAGTATGGGACTTTACTGGAAAGGATGTAGGCTTGATGGCAAACGTTGACCCAATCAAAATAGCTATGAAAGAAAATGCAGTTTACCCCAATACCAAGACTTACAAAATGAGTGCAGAAGTAAGAGCAGGAGTTGCCATTGAAATAAAAAGATTATTAGAAGCAAACATCATACAAGAAGTGATGAGTAGCCCGTGTAACTCACCCATAATTGGAATCAAGAAACCTACTGGCAAGTATAGGGTAGTACAGGACCTGGGAAAGGTAAACAAAATTGTCGTTCCCTGCTGCCCTATTGTTCCGAACCCAGCAGTGATTCTGTATCAGATTCCCTGGGATGCTGAATGGTTCACCGTGATTGACCTATGTCATGCATTCTTTTCGATTCCATTGCATCCAGACAGCAAATTTCTTTTCTCATTTGCTTTCGACAGTCACGTGTTCGTTTGGAATCGCGTCCCTCAGGGGTACACTGAAAGCCCCTCGATCTTTAATCAGATTCTGAAAAAGTGCCTTGAATCTTTAACTTTACCTGGAAACTCAGTTTTGGTGCAATATATAGACGACCTCTTGGTGGCGTCTAAGAGTCAGAAAGACTGTGTTGTTGACACCATTGCCCTACTGAACCATCTAGGTGAAGGAGGACATAAAGTATCACCTGACAAACTTCAGTTCTGTACCAAGTCAATAAAATATCTGGGGCAGCAGATAAAGAAAGGTATCAGAAAGGTTACTTCAGAAAGAATTAGAATAATTCGGAATATGCAGTTACCCAATACTCAGAAAGAAGTCAGAATGTTCCTTGGATTCGTGGGTTACTGTAGGCAATGGATTGTGGGATTTGCAGTCCTAGCAAAACCTTTGATCAAAATGACAAAGAAAGGAGCAAAGGGCCCAGTGGAATGGGATGAGGAGAGCCTGACAGCATTTACTAAATTACGAGAATGTCTGTGTACAGCCCCTGCTTTAGGCATGCATGATTATTCTAAGGAATTTTCACTGTTTTGTGACACACGAGACAATTGTGCACTGTCAGTTTTAACCCAAGCCCATGGGTTGACGAGACGTCCAGTGGCATACTTTTCTGCCACTTTGGATCCAGTGGCTGCTGGATTACCTGGATGTCTGAAAGCTGTAGCTGCAACTTGCACAAGTCTTGAGCAAAGCGAGTCCATTGTTATGGGACATCCTGTAACTGTGTATGCTCCACATGCAGTTGTAATCCTACTGACTAGAACGAAGACTCAGTATCTCACACCTAGTCGGCTGACTAAGTACGAGAGGATTCTTGTAGGTGCTGCAAATGTAGTCATTACTCGGTGTAACATATTGAATCCAGCAACCTTGTTGCCTGAGTCACTGATTGCAGAAGCAAAGGGAGAGGTCGAGCATGATTGCATTGACCTAACAGAGTTCAGTACTAAACCACGCCCAGACATCAAGGAAGTACCCCTCCAGTAGAAGATAGCGAGCTGTTTGTGGATGGCTCATGTCTGAGACACGATCTTATAGGCCTAAGTGCTGCTTATGCTGTAGTCACAGTAAAAGGCACTATAGAAGCATCATGTTTATTTGGAGTGAAGTCTGCACAAGTAGCCGAATTGATTGCATTGACAAGGGCCTGTAAAATTAGGAAGAACGAAAGAATAACAGTATATACTGACAGTCCATACTGTTTTGGGGTTGTGCATGACTTCGGCCAATTGTGGCTGCAAAGAGAGTTCCTGACTTCTTCAGGCACTCCTATCAGAAATGAAAAAGTTGTACAAGAATTACTGGATGCAATCCAGTTACCAAAAGAATTGGCAGTGGTAAAATGTGCTGCTCACAAATCTGGCACTGATCATGTGACAGTGGGAAATAGATATGCTGATGAAGTGGCCCAACATTGTGCCAAACATCGAATGTCTGTTAATGTTAAGTTGGGGGGATTTGGAAACAGCTGCCAACTTATGGTGTTTGAAGAGGTGCCTACATGGGAAGAATTGAGAGATTGGCAGTATGCTGCACCACCAAAGGAAAAGGAAAAATGGAGAAAGCTTGGTTGTCGACAGAGAAGTGAGGATGGTATCATTGTGGGCCCTGACAGTATGCCTGTGTTGCCTAGACGCTTGCTTGCTTCTATGGCCAGATTGATGCATGGAGATGCACATGTTGGCAAGGGTGCCATGGTTCTGGTTTTCCAACAAACTTGGTACAACCCGAAGTTTAGGAAAGTAGCAGAGTCACTTTGCCAGAGGTGTTTGACATGTCAGCAGTTCAACGCTGGGAAAAGAACAGTAGTTGAATTGGGGAAAATTGGGAAATCAGGAGGTCCCTTTGTAAGATTACAAATAGACTTTATCCAGTTGCCCCTTTGTAAAGGAATGAGATACGTCCTTGTCATTGTCTGCCTGTTTCAAAAAGGGTAGAAGCCTACCCAGCCAAAAAGAATGACGCCATTACTGTAGCCAAGTTGTTACTGCGAGAACTAATACCTAGGTACGGGGTTCCAGTCACAATTGAATCACATAGAGGTGGCCATTTCCAGGATGAGGTAATCGATCAGCTCTGTAAAGCATTCAAGATTACACAAAAGCTGCACTGTGCATATCGTCCAGAGGCTTCTGGAGTGGTGGAACAAATAAATGGCACCATCAAATCAAGATTAGGAAAGATGTGTGGATCCACTGGTATGAACTGGATAGATGCTTTGCCTCTTGTTCTGATGGGAATCCGAAGTATTCCAGACCGAAAAACAGGCCTGATCCCCCATGAAATCCTGATGGGAAGAGTGATGAGACAGGCATGGGTACCAGGATACAAACTGTTAAGCATTTCTGATGATTTGGTACTTGAATACTGCAGGCAACTAGGTGACCAAGTGCGTTCTATCTCTCGCCAGATTGGGGAGGACGCCATCGCCAATCCAACAACTCCAGTCCATAAATTGGTTCCAGGTGACTGGGTTGTACTCAAGAAACATACTCGTTCAAATTGCCTTGCACCGAAGTGGGGACAACAACGCCAAGTGATACTGGTGACCACGACAGCGGTGAAGTGTACCGGCGTCCCGAAGTGGATCCATGCCAGCCATACCAAGAAGGTAATAAGAGACGAAAAGAAGACTGACGCTGAAGGTTGCCCAGCTGAGGAGTCTCCAGACGTAGGTTCCGAAGTAGCTGATGAAGAACAACCGAGCACCAGTCAAGATGAGTGGATACCCATAATCGACCTGACCGATGACCCAATCAGAACAAGAAGTCAAACCTACGCAGACAGAGAGTGGAATAGTGAGGACGAGACAGGAAAAGGAGAGGACCATCAGATTATCGAGATCCAGGTCAAATCTGAAGGAGAAGAAGATCAGATAGGGACAGAACAAGTGATCGACACACCTCCACAAACTCCTGAGATTGAAAAGGGACAGACAGAAATTAGGGCGAAAGTTCAAGCGGAAGAAAATCAAAGATTCGAAGTGCTTGAACAGGACCAGATAGAATTAGAAGAACGTGTTCAGGACACAGAAATAGAAACACCCAAAAGCCAAATCCAGTATACACCTGAACAAGGCCAGCTTAGTGACCAGGCAGAAAAAACTGAAGAAAGACCTGGGACTAGTCAGCCAGGAAGGGAAGAAGCAGAAGAAGAAGTGCCACAAACAAACAAAATAAGAGAGCATTAGAGGAAAGCCAAACTACAGTGCCAGCTAAAAGACTCAAGAAAAAGAAACATATCGAACCAAGATATATTAAGAGACTGAGACTGAGACTAAAAACAGTAGAAGAAAAGCTTGAGCAAAGAAGAAAAAGTTCTCGCATAGCAGAGCAGTCTGGAGAAAGCTCCAAAAGAAGAAGTGACCGAATAAAAAGACTAAACAAAAAATATCAGGATCCTGAATGGACCTTTTTGATATTGGAGGAATTTGAGGATCTTGTTATAACTGACGAGAGTGACGAAGAACAGACAGCTGATCAGTCTGCTGAAGAAGACGAACCAACCTGAAGTTGCTCAGTGTAAGCTATCTGTGCAAAGTTAGAAAGAGGGGTTGGAAAACTTCTGTTAAGCAGAAATGTCTGATTCAATTGTGAATGGAAGACCTAGACGTAGTTGTTGTAAAACATGCTGCCAAGTATGCATATGTAGCGTAGCGATAGTACTGATCATGTGGATAGGACTGACTGTAACCCTTCCTTCTCTGATAAGTAAAAATCCAAGCCTGTACCCGAATAATAACTTACCTGACGACACTGTAGAATCACACATTAGAACGACACCACGAAGAGTAGACACACTGGACAAACCACTGTGCCTGAAACGGAGACAGTTAAATTCAGAAGCACCAGATGAGGAAGTATTACACTTTGACAAAATTAAGAACAGAACTCACTTAAAAGTTTTCGCAAACCTGTTATTGCATTACGTATAAACTATGGAAATAGACGACTGCTATGTCTGCATGAAGCTACCTACTTCTGTAGCTGAAGGCGTGACTTATCATCACTTGCCCTTGACTTATGGAATTTCCTGTAGTATACTGACTAGCTTATTTTACATAAGAGGACCTTTACAGTATTACTATTCAAACTATGACGTGACATTTTCTGAACTTCCTGTTCGACAAAACCTAAACCCTGTACAGACGACTAGAGATGTAGCTAAATACATGAGTGATTATTTTCTAACTGTAGGAAAAATTAATATAGATGATGCACATAAAAATAACCTGACCTGTTCTTTACATGAAAAGGAAAAAGAATTTCTGGACATGGTAGAGAAAAGAAGAGAGAGTTTCCAAAAGAAAGCCAAAGATAGGAACCATAAAGTTCCTAAATGGGCAGAAAGTATAGGGAGCACCTCAAATGGTGGAGCTACTGCTGCTATGCTCCTTGATTTCGAAAAGAAGGGGAAGCTCTGTCTTAAAAGGGAAATGACTAGTTATTATAACAATGTTTTCATCGGTTCCAGTGAATGTGAACATAATTACAAGGTAATTGGAGGTTGGGGTTTCAAAGATGGGACAGAGCCTGTGTTTCCTGGAATTTATTTTATTTGTGGGAACAAGGCTTACTTCAAATTGCCCGACCATTGGTACGGGAGTTGCTACTTTGGTATTGTCTTCCTGAAGATATACCATGTGGGGAAAATCACTGGAAGCAATGAAGAAACTAACAAAGTAGTACGCACTAGAAGAGAAACTGCTGGAGAGATTGTAGGAGATATTTTTAGCGCAATAATACCTGCAGTGGGAGTGGTTCTGAACTCAAACAAAATTTGCAAATTGTCAACAGTAGTAGATCGGTTATCCACCGACACTGCTGGAGGGTTGCTGATGGTCAAGACCGAAATGGTTGCGATCAGATCTATGGTTTTACAGAACCGACTTGCCCTTGATACTCTATTAGCAAAAGAGGGCGGAGTCTGCAGAATGTTGAAAGCGCAACATTGTTGCACTTACATACCTGACAAAAGTGTAGGAATCCAAAGGTATGTAAGGAACATTACAAATTTGAGAAAAGAACTTAAACCACTGGAGGTTGACAGTGCCTGGAAAAGACTTACTGATGGTCTCTCCGCTGTAGGTCATTGGTTTGCACAGTTAGGTAGAGGTTTGTTGTTTAAGGTACTGATGCCAATTGCCATAATAGGGTCTATCATATTCCTTATATTTGTCTGTTGCAAATGTCGCAAACACCAAAAGAAGTATACTGTGAATAAAAGAGGTGTGAAACGGAGTGTGGACGAACTTGGATTAGAGGAACTGAATAATCAGATTTAAAAAAAGGGTGAAGAATTCTCACCCTAACAAAGAAACAAAAGAAAAACTGAATAAAATGTTGGAAGAGATTGAAATGAACAGATTGTGAAAAAGTTCGCATCTGATTCCATTAGTTTTTTTGTGATGATAGTAAATATCATCAAAGAGGGGATTGATGGAGCAAGAATTCGCACATTACGCGGCTTGCTCGTACTCATGAACCTCGCATAACTTATAACCATGTAATTCAACCTGTTCGTCTTACTAATTTCCCTTTATTCTGACATTTGGGGTGTCCTAGAGACGCTTGCATATGTGTTTACTAACTCAATAACGATTGTTCCTAAAATGGCCGCTGCTTGGCGGGTTTTCTTTCTGCGCATGCGTTAGTCACACTCACGTGACGTGACGCACTTGCAGTTCTGGTGGGAAACTTTGCGCTTGCGCACTTGCTTTTAAGATGGCTGTCTGTGTTCTCACATGGTGAAGCTTGCGCATATGTTTTATGTTATTGTCTGTCTGCACTAATATATTCACGCATTAGTATATTATAAGTAAAGGGGTATAGAGTAGCTATTCATGGTATACAGTGAATTCATTTATTGCTATGTTTTAATTTGTTTTCGCTTACTTTTCATGTATCGCAACTTATGGGCCTGGGAGGGAAGAAAACCCCATCTTGAAAATCCCTACTGCGCATGTCACCCTGGCAGAGGGAAGACAACCTTGAACAGTGGAGCACAGCCAGCTGGCAGCCACAGTCAAGATGCTCCTGAGAACGTGACCTGCGACCCAGCAGGATGGAGCTAAGCTGTACCACAACTGATACAAATGTATTTCTTCTATTGTATTCTGTAGAATATCTCATGGGAACCCCAAATTTGCTAGGCGGTCCCAGAGAATGCAAATGCAGGCTTGAAGAGAGTTAATGTGATTGGTGTGTTGACCGATCCTACTTATGGACCAATCGAAATCGGGGATTCTGACACTTGCAACATTTGGGGCGGGGGGGTACACTGACCCGAAAACAGTATAACTAGCCTAGATTTAGCTAGAGAAATTGTCCGACTTGTCCGAATAGCTGACCTGTCACTGACCCAACGCACTCAATAGGTGACTGAATACAGAGCGCTGCGAAGCACTCTGTCCGAAATATACCATAGACTCAAGAGGTTTTACTAAACCTTAAGTGCTGGCGGAGCACTTTGCTGGGGAGTTCGATAACCCAATCGGGGTTCTGGCCAATAGCTGCAGAGAGGGTTGAGCGCAGGCGTTGCTTCCAAACTGCCGGTGCTGGTCATGCCTTGGTGGTCCTGTCCTGATCCTAATCTGGTTTCCCTGTCCTGTCCTGGGGTGTCCATTCTGCACCTGCTGTCCCATTGATGACTGTCCTTCCTTGGGGTTTTTCCTGTCCTTGACTGATCCATGGCCAGGGTTGGTCTTTCCACCATTCTAGGTAAATATATAGTGCTGAAACTCTATACTGCACTTTCTATTTTCTGTCTTTTGCTTTAATAAAGACATACTCTTGCTCAAAATTGATTTTCCATGCTCTCGCAAAGCTACTGAATGAAAGCTCATACGTTATTGCTGTTTTTTAGCATGTTACTATGTTACCCTTCCTTTAAGCACAATTCTTCATACCGTTTATGAAAATATAGATGTGGTTTATAAATTTTCCTACTCTAGAATTGATTGAAGTAAGGTTTCCAGAACTATAGCGTGTTCCAATTTTACCCTTCCTATAGATGTATAGGATTTCTAACTTCTCACCCAACTGTTGAAGTATTTCCCCGTAGTGAAATTCTAGTACGTGCATAAACGTGCCCGTTCATAGTTATACTTTCTTAAGTTCCATTCTTGAAATCTGTTTAGCATTTCTCATGTCCTTATCTTCCTATAGACTCATAAATGGTTGCCCTGATTTACTTTCTCTATGGTTATGTGCTGTTCGTTATTTTGATTATTGATTGCCTTTTAGTTGTAAACTGTATGCTTTCCGAATCTGAATTCTAGATAAAACTTTAAAACTTCCCAGTAGTTTGTGGTCATTTACGAATACAAGGAAAGATAAATGTTGGTTTTTGGTTGTCTGCCTTTCTTTCACAGCTAGCTCCCTGATCCGTTGTGGTCATAGGTACCCGTAACGGTGGATTGGTAAGTCGGGTACAGGTAGAAATAAATAGGAAGGAACCAGGGTTACTGGTAGTAGAGTGTAAGGTCACCCGATTAATGTATATGATATAATTGTAAAAATATGGGCCCGGTACGTGTATGGTGAAATTATTGGCCGGGTGACCTGCGATATCTATCACTTTGAGGGCACTAAAGCACTATGGACAGATGTACAACCATTCTATTCTGTGAATTGCAAATTGCGATGTTTTGCGACTCGCAAAATGGAAAGTGCAAAAGTATCTGAGACACTGTTTGCGATTCCCAAATGGGTTGCAATGACCTGCCTCATTAATATTCATGAGGGAGGACGAATATGACGACCCAATGGGAACGGCCAGCACTCACAGGGATGGTGGCCTGCTGGGGTCAGCATACCACCATGTTTGTGTCTGCTTTTTAAATAAAGCTATTTTTTTAATGCAGCTCGTTTTCCTTGAAGGGAAACGGGATGCATTCAGGGTTGCACTGGGAACCAAAACCGGCCCTGGCAAAGTGCTTGGCCAGCCCCCCAGGGGGTTGGGGTGCGGACGAGCAGTTTGCCAGGGCCGGTTTCGGCCGATTACGTTACAGCAGCCAGTATTGCAGCTATGCTGCAAAAACGGACCTGTAACAAAATCGCCCCCCCTGGGGTCCAAAACCGGGCCCAGCCCTGATGGCCCACCGGGGAAATGCCCGGTGCCTGCTGCAGCCAGTCCGGCCATGGATGCATTTAAGAAAGAAAAATGAAAGTTTCTGTTGCAGTTTTTAAGAGTCTGGACCACTGCCTGCTCTTAAAAAATATTTGTGTTGCCCAACACAAAGGGGAAGGGGTCCGCTGGGGACCCCTTTCTCTTTGCGACTGGCTCCCCACTTACTTGAAATAGGTGGGAACAGCGATTGTTTTGAGACCACATAAGCCCCTTACTGAAGCGATTCGCAACCCCTATTTTGCGAGTCAGTAATAGGTACAGGCTTTGAAAATAGGGTTTGTACATACCATACGCCTTTTTAGCAGTCGGTTTCCCGTTTGCGACTGCTAAAAATAGTTGTACATCTGGCCCTGTATGCCGAGTAGCCCGTTACTCCAGATCTCAAGGTTAATGGTTCATTTAGTGGTATTTGGTTAGTGAGCGTCATCTTGTTTTCCTAGAAGAAACCCTTACCGGCCTTTCGCCAGGTTGTTGGTGGTGGAATCAGAGGGAACTGGATGTCCTTGCTAGTAGGTGTGAGCTAAATGTTGGTTGACGTGAATGACAGGTGGAGTCTAGTATGACGTTTATTTGATTCCTGACTGAGATCATATGATAAGTACTTTAGACCATGCAAGTGTGTTACGCAACTCCTCCTCTGAGTGGGCAGCGAAACGCGTATAAAACTGCTTGCGTAGGTACAATTTACGCACATGAGGCGTGCTTAGCTTTCCCTCACTTTTCTTGGAAGCAGCGACTTTATAAAATGTCGCCCCGGGGCTGCCACCTCAGACAGGAAGTCTCTCCCACAATAGCTCGTTTAGACAAAGTGAATTGTGTCTGTGGAGATGCGCCTTCTCCACTCTCTCAAAATCCCTGCCATCTGACGCGGGAGGATTTATAGCTTTAGCAGAAATTGCTTTCCCCGCTGCCCCCGGATTAAATACTGCGCGATGATTTTTTGTATTAGTAAACATCGTAATAACGCGCCGGCCGACCATGTCTTGAAGCGAGGACGAGACCCTCCTTTCGGTGCCTCCGGTGCGGACTATTTCTGGACTTTTTAACCCCAAGGTACCATGAGGAAAGCCAGCCGCTCCCAGCTTGGATTGTTCCTCCTGCTGTGGGGGTGGGCGCTGCTCGCCCGATGCCGGGACCACGGGCAGGATCGAATCCACGAGATGTTCAAGGTGGGGAGGTAAGTGCCCAAAAAGTCCATTCTGTTTATGTGGAGATTGATTTGTTTGGCACCACGCGACGCCAGGGGCTCTTCCTGCTTCTGGACGCAGGTCTCGAGAGCAAGAAATAGCTGTCCACCGCCACTTTAATAAAAAAAAACATAATAATGTGTGTGGCTCTTGTTTGCGACACATTGTGTTGTTACCTGACCAGGTTTCGCTGTCCCTGGTCTGTGCTCGCCGTTTATTGGCCCAAAAAGAGACGTGCGGTCGACTTCCTCTTGGAAAGAAAGCTTGTTTGCCTTGTAATGTCCCGCGGAGAAGTAAAATATTTTACAGATGCCCGCTGCAAAACTCTTGCCCTGGTGAAGCTCTTAGATATGGAATATTATAGGCAGTGGACCTGGAGCTAAGGGTTCTGTGGTAGTGGAAGTGCTGGGGGGTGGGGAGGGGGGAGGGAGTAGGGCAAATATTGAGGGACAGCCCTCACCCCATCCCCCAATCCCGACCTCAGAATTGGTATTGCCCATTTATACTCAAGCCATAAATGTACTGTTTAAGCACCACTGCTCAGAAAATAGCCCCAACACCACTATTTTTAGCAACTAGCAAAACATTGGTTTTTTTGTGGCTGTTTTCTGCTGTAAATTCGATTTTTCCAGTTCTAGAAAGAATTTTGAGATTCTCCTGGTGATCACCAGTACTACAAGAGTATTCACTGCACAATTGTGAATCAGTCCCAATATTTTGGCAATTGGTGCTGAGGATGTGAGGTCCTTCGTGCAACCGGGTACCTTCCTTAAATCTAATATGTATCTTAAGGGTAAGCAATGCAAAAAAGGCTGCACGTCTGCTCAGCGCGCATAGCTGGGGTGGATAAGGACTTTGCCTGGACTGCCACTGAATGAACAAATCCTTGACTCATATTCCTGAGCATTTCTCCACTTGTGGGAATGCATGCCTCATCCGCGCGGCCGCTGCACGTTGCTCCCGTGATTAGCAAACAGGAACTGACAGCGCGAGCGGCCATAATTAAAATGAGACAGCCGCCCGTGGCTTCAAAGGCTCGCGAGGACTTGGTTTGCAGGCCAGCACACATTCATTATTCTGCTTTCAGGCTGATTTCAGGATATTAGATCAGGCCCAGACAAGGGCTTGCAACCGATTGGAAATGACACCCAGTGCTCCTCCGAGAGGACATTTTAGGAGCCATTGGTGAAGGCCAGGCCGAATCCCCACATCCTGGGGCCTTGTCTTTTTATTTTATTTATTGAACAGCCACTATCATTTTGAAAATAAATGACGTACGAAAGAACCGCTGTATAATAGTCTGACGTGGTGGTGAGCCTAGCTTGCCATTTCTAAGCAACCTATTGAATAGTAACAAAAAAATTGCTGACCTCAGAAGCAAGGAAGGCTGTGCTGCTTGAGTTGGCCTGCTAGTATGTGTTTTAAACCATCTTTATTTTCATTTTACATGAACAAATTAAACAACTTCGATGAAAACTCAAAGCAGGGCATTTGCATATAGCATTTTCCATGTGTGACTTGCGCATCAGTAGGATTAATGATTTTGGGCCAGTATGGAATGTTGGCGACTGGCTTCGATCTAGATTGGGTATGGACATCAGAAGTGAATGTGTGTCCTTCCTAAGACAACAAAATCATTTGTCCCAAAAAAACAATATGCAAGAAATTTACAAAAAGTATACAACTAATAAATGGCACTGAAGGCAGATTAAATATTTAATCATGCTTTGTGAGGGAAGTCAGTGGCATGGGAGACATCAGGCATTTCTGTCGGAAGTGAAGGCAGGGGAGTCTAGGCCTGGTAGGGTACCCCCAAACCAGGGAAGATATTTCATAAAAGTGATGTGGAAGAGAGAGCAAAGTTTGTCGCTCTGCTGCGAAATAGAGGGCCCTCATGAACACGAGAGTGGAGGCAAGACTCCTCCATTGTTCAGAGTCCTTTAGCTTGGGATGACCACTTTGCTAGGATGCTGATCAGACAGTCAGATGGTGCCTATGGCAGCAGGTTATCTTCTCAGGGTGCCGCAAATGTGAGCAAAAATTCATCCCACTTTCTAGGGATCAGGAGTTTTCATAGGGCCCTGGCCTCTTCCCTGCTCTCTGCCTGCTCCCACTTCACAGTAAACACAGTAAGATGATGAACAGAGGGCTGAAACTTTTCAAATGCTCACCCCCAGTCAAGAGATCTGGGTTAAATCCATTGTTCGTTTGCTCATTATGCCACCCCAGTTTGGACCTAACCATATGCAAATCAGTCTTAGCCCTGCTCCCAAGAGTCCAGTCCGAACTGCCAGTTGAGGTTCACCCTGGACCACAAGCAAACATCCAGGGATTGGTTTCGGGGTATCACCCCCTCATCAGCCGGGTTAGCTTGAACCCAGTGGCACAGCAAGCAAAGGAGCCACGTCTGGTCATACCCATTGCCACTTAGGGTTAAAACAGCAAAAACAACAAGATGATGGACAGAGTGCTGAAACTTTTCAAACACTCACCCTGAGTCAAGAGATGTGGGTTAAATCCATCTTTCCTTTGCTCACCATGCCACCCCAGTTTGTACCCAGCCATATGCAGAACAGCCTTGACCCCGCTCCCCATGAGAACAGTCCAGCCCAAACTTCAAAGAGGCCAGGTGCTACGCCATGAACATAGGGAAGAGCGAGACCTCCCATCTCATGATGTCTGCTGGTTGAGCTATTAATAGTTCAATGTCTAGGAATCAGGCTGTTACCTTATTTTTCTTAGGCTTTATCCATATTCCAAATTAGCAAAGGCAATCCAGTGGTGTTCACAAGCTGTTTTGTTTCTTCTGGCCAATATGTCCCTTGGTATAGACAGTCCCATAACACGTGGCAGAAATCTGCAGACAGGGCACCACATTCATAATGTTCATGGTGGGAAGGAATGCCCTGCAAAATATTAAGCTGTATTAATTTAGATTTGGCATTATGAAAGAAGCTATGTGTGGGTCTTCTAGTGCTCTAGCCCTTTATCATAAGCTGACCTTCAAATCTCTAATCCCCATGTGTCTCTTAGGGGCTGTAGCAAAACCTGGGTGTGGCCATGGAAGGTTTTATATAGGCAGCTAATACATTTCCTACCATTACCTTTCACATGAAGGATTTGTACAAGGGAGTGGCATTCGGGCTTTGTGTCAACCATGGACCATTTGGCACAAAGGATGTGGTGCAGTAGACCAGGTGTGAGGAATTGTCCTTGGTGTAAAGTGAATTGATCTGTAGGTAGCAGAAAGAGTAAAAGTTGGTAATCTTGAAAGAGGTCACCTAGAGTTATAATGCCGACCGCCTCCCAGTGGTGTAGATTCTGCACAGTAATGCACTTCTACTCTTTGAGGAGGCTGAGCAAGGGTATTGCTGAGTCATGTGGTGTAACCCTGTTAGTACTGAGCAAACGTCTGGTGAGTCATCACTACACTGTGAAGCATCAGTTCATATATTTCTTCATGGCACATGGGTTGACCAATCTTACTGGTCTCCCTAAGTGCGAAACCCGACAGCCATTGCAAAAGCCATTGAAGGTGTGTTGCTAAGTAGTAATGTTTAAAATTGGGGGCATCAACCCACCCTGGTCAACCAAAAGATGCTTAGCCAGGGCAACCCTACAATGGCTAGTGTGCCTGATTAGTTCACCTAGAAATGTGTCAGTTTCTCAGAAGAACTTTCAGGTAAGGAATACTGTGATGTTAGCAAAATATTACAAGAGGCAAGGCAGCATTAGCATCTCAGATAGGGCAATGAGCCCCATGGATGAGAAAGGAAGTTTCCTGCAAAATGCCACTTAAGCCTTGAGGGCTTACACTGCCCTGGTAAGATTGCCATCTTGATGATCTTGGTTAGAGTGGTATATACGGATACTCATGTAGATGAATGAGGCATTTTTCAAGCTGACAGGGTCACCCCAGATCTAGGTTTATTGGGAGTGCATTAGGATATAATGGGAACAGACAAGACATCTGCCAATTAGCTAAGAGTCCAGAACCTGCTCTGAACTCAACATGGGTTCAGAAAATGATGAAGTCATCACTTCTAAATCTTTAAGGTAGAGCAAGGCATCCTTTACATACAAAGATATTTCATGAGTGTGTCTTAGTGTGGTATCTGGCTTCCCCCACTCCAATCGCAACAGTGTGGCCAGAGGCTCCATAGCTAGTGCAAAGAGGAGAGGGGCACCCCTGCCTGTCCCCATACCATAAATAGGGGCAATCTTGAGCTTACTCATGTGGACCCTGGCCATGCGAGTATAATCAACTGCAAAGTGCAATTCCCAAACCTGAATTTGGCCAGAACATTGAAGACGCAGTCTCATGCCAGCAAATTAAACACCTTTTGTAGGTCAAGGACCAGACAGGCAGCAGGGGACCACATTAGCAGGGCCACCTCCATCATTTTGTACAATCTCCTCATATTTTGGTCAGTATTTCTCCCTGGGATGAACCTATTTTGGTATTCATTAACCAAGAGTGGGATTATGCAATGTATGTGAAGAGCAAGAATTTTACTAAGGATCCTGCAGTCACATTTCAATATTGCAGTTGGTATGTATGAAGAAATGTCTGTGAAATAATGCCCTGTTTTAGGTACAGAGACCAAAGAGGTTTACTTGGGGTTCGAGGGTAAGCTTCCCTTGGTTATTGCCACCTCATACATGAGGGTCAGTTTGGGGCCAGGGTGTCTGCATGAACCTAAAAAAACTGTATTGTAAATCTATCAGTGCCCAGGGTTTTACTGGATGCCATCTCCTTTAAAGCTTTTGTAGAAAAGTGCCCTTTTTGTACGGTCACCCTCCACTCCCACCCCCCCACCCCCCAATGCTAATGTTTATGACTCTGAAAGTGAACTGGAACCTGCTGCCCAGGCCCCAGTGCTCTCTTCCGCAAAAAAAACGATAAATTGGTATCTCAAGTTGGCAAGGAATTGAGGGCCCGATGTAGGTCACCAAATACCGGTCGGTAACGGCCGAATTCGGCCGTTACCGACCGGTATTTGGTGATTGAGATGTAGGAGGCAATATTTTGCACAATCTGTAAATTTACAGAATCGGTAAATTTACCGATTCTGTAAAATACCGAATCGGTAATTTTATCGATTCGGTAAATTCCAGATGTAGGTAGCACTGTTTACAGTGCTACAAGCCTTCAGAATTCGGTATTTTACCACCCAATCCTATTGGGTGATAAAATACCGAATACAGGTGTACATGCACATCTGTGCTTGTAGACCTGTGCCATGTGACAGACAGACATGCCCTTAGGGCATGTCTGTGTGCCACATGGCACACAAGCCTGTAATTGGGGTGCTAGAGGGTGTCAAAGTGACACCCCCTGCACCCTTGCAAGAATAGGTAATTAGCGAATCGGTAAATACCGATTCGGTATTCCACATTGATTCCTATGGGCTTCAAGGCCCATAGGAATCAATGGGGGATACCGATTCGGTATTTACAGAATCGGTAAATACCGAATCTTACAGATTCGATATTTACCGATTCAGAATTACCTACATTTCCCCCCCTCTAATTTACCACTTCTTAAATACCGAATCGGTATGATTCGGTATTTTAGAAGTGGTAAATTAGATTTACCTACATCGGGCCCTTAATCCCTTATAAGTCCCTGGTGAATGATTGTAGGGGTACCCAGGGCATGGGCATTAAAGGGGCCACCAGGGCATAAAGCACTGTTTGTGCTACCCTGAGTGACCCAAGTAACCAAATGACAGCAGCCCTTCAATTGCAGACTGCATGAGCAGTGCACCCTGCTCAAACTCGATTCTGCCCTCACCATGTGTGACAAAGTAAATGCACTATTTTTAATAAATGCCAGTAACCGTAAGAAGGGCCCCCTGAACCCAGGAAACACAAGGAGATGACGGATTGAGTGCTGAAACTTTTCAGACAATCACCCCAAGTCACAGATCTGGATTGCATCCATTATCGTACTTTGGCTCACTTTGCTGCCCCAGTTCAGACACAGCCATATGTAAATCAGTCTTGACCCTGTCCCTCATGGGAGCAGCCCAGCCTGAACTGCCAAGCCAGGTCATCCCTGGATCAGAAACAAGCATCCTGGGACCGGTTTCGGGGTAACACCCCTCATCAGCCAGGCTAGCTTGAATCCCGTGGCAAAGTGAGCAAGGGACCCACGTCTGGGCATACCCTGCCAACTTAGGGCAAACAAAGCAAACATAAGGAGATGATGGACGGAGCGCTGAAACTCTTCAGAAACTTACTCCCAGTCACAGATCTGTGTTGAATCCATCATCGTTCTTTAGCTTACTTCGCCACCCCTGTGCAGACTCCGCCATATGCAAGTCAGTTTTGACCCTGTCCCTCATGGGAATAGTCCAGCCCTAACTGCCAAGCCAGGTCTTCTCTGGACCGGAAACAAGCATCCTGGGACCGGTTTTGAGGTAACACTCCTCATCAGCCAGGCTAGCTTGAATCCAGTGTCAAATTGAGCAAGGGATCCACGTCTGGGCCTACCCTGCCAACTGTGTTGTCTAGACAGCCGTTGAAAAGTGAAGAATGACAATAGATAGATATACATGTTTTGATATATTAAAAATAATATATTTAAAACAAGTTAATTGTTGTGTCAGTGGTTTTTAGATATCATTTTCTTGAAATATTTGTGTTATTTGAGTCAGGAGAAGTTTCACACATGTTAGAGGGATCATTTATAGGCACTTCTAGTATTTAATGTTTGATGGAAAATATTATTTTACAATTCCCCTTGAGGAGATTTCATTCACTCGACTGAACTGTTTGTAGCTCATAACTGATAACTAATTTGAACACATCCTATTCAACTATTCGGGAGGAGGCTGAACCATTATTATTCTCAAATAATTCCTGTATCTGGCTTCTAAGGCCTTCCTGTGTCAACGCCTGGAGTTGCCAAGTGGGAACGGGCAGAAGGGTGCTGCCCCAATCTAGATGGACCATCAGGGAATTGTGATAAGATATCTCCCTACCTAAATGACAGGGGAGGATATCAGTACACAGAGCATTATGGGGTAAACAATCCTATCTAGTTGCATGTATAAATCATGTGTGGGAGAGTGAATTAGTCTAATGTTAGGATTACAGAGGCACTGAACATCTTTTAAGGGTCATTATTGAAGCCAAAGAGACAGTGTCAGTCCATTGTGAGCCAGGGTGTGTGAGACGGTTAAATGAGATCTGCCTAGAGTGACACCCAGGACACTATTAAAGTTGCCCCCAAGTAGTCATGGGATGTGTGTCTCCTTCCCTAATTGACTGAAGAATAGGTGGAGCAAACTTTGTTCGTCTGAGTTTGGGGTATAGATATTACTCATGGCAACAGTGTGCCATGTAAACTTACCCTTGGCCAAAACAATCTACCTTTTCTGTCTGTTATGACCATACCTACTTTGAATGGTATTCCTGTTTTGAGACAGATTAGGCCCTTCTAGCGTAGTCAAAGAAGTCGGTGGTAAAGATCTGACTTTGCCATCTGGAACCACACTCCCTCAATGAAAGTTATGTGAGACTCCTGGAGCAAAGCCATCCAGATTCACCTTCACTTGAGAAAACAGTGGGCTTAGAAACATTTGGTCAGGGTATGCATTCCCCTCATGTTCCATGTAATGACGGAAAAACTCTTTGAGTGTGCTATGGGGGTCAATCGTTTTTGGGACAGAAAAGTCCACTGCATGGTAAAAACGTGTTCCCCTGCCTTGAGTACCCAACTGTACTGTTGCCTGGATCCCTAATACAGATTTGTTTCATCATAGGTAAGCACAGATCATGCATGTGTGCTATGACATAGGCCTATTTCACTGATTGCTGTCTTGTTGCACCGGAAGGGTGCCCAAAGTGCTACCCTAATAGTGGTGGAAGGCTACCGTCTACCCCAAGAGTTAAACAGCATGTGCGTAATGGAGGCAGCTTACCATGTTATGATCAGTAGACGTGAACAGATTCTTTTTTCCATGTGTCACTTGAATGATGCCTACAGGCTTACTCACCTTTTTGGATAGTTTCAGTGCCATAGAGTGCTGTGCAGTGCAGGAGAGGTGACTCTGCTCTGGATGTATGCGTGCCTGGAAATGGTACATTATAGGGATAGAGCAATGCCATGCAGTATAAGCATGGTTAGTGCAACTACTGAGTGTATGTATGCCTGCGAGGGATACATTACATGGGAGATGTAGTGTTCTGAAGTGCGTGCACAATGAAAGTATGTGCTGGGTGTCTGTTTGCTTGTGAAAAGTACAAAACATGAAGGATGAAGTGTTGTTCAGAGCATGCATATTGAGTGGGTGTGCTGGCAGTGTGTGTGCTTACAAATAGCACACCATGGCACAATATAGAAAGGATCCAGGACTAAGCAGGGTGCACATAGGGATTGTGTGTGCTGGATGTATATGTGCCTGGGTGGCACAATACATATAGGTTACAGTACCAGACACTATCTGTGCCTTTTAAGAGGAAGAAGAGAGTGAAAAGTTTACGCTTCAAAAGAAGCAGAACCCCAACATAAAACTTCGAAGTCCCAGACCCTAAATCACATTTGGTGTCTGGAAATTAACTATAGAACGGGGAGGTTGAGACCCCAACATTTGTCATCTGCCAAGCAGCTAGATGGGCTGTGTGAGAAGGGAAAGCTCTGCAAAATTTCTGCCAGGTACCAGGCTTGGGGCCCAAGGCCTTCCAGTCTCCCTGCTGGGTGAGGGGATATCACCCAGGGAAACCAAGGCACCTGTGCTGGAGCCTGGAGCACCAGGGTCTTCCTGCTTGCCAAGACTACTTTGCACGGTGAGGAAGAGAAGAGTGTTGGAGGGAACGGGTTCCAGTGGGGAGTCCTACTGAAAGGAATCCCTGTGTGAGGTGTGAAGAGATGGTTGTGCACCAATCTGGTCATTGCCTGTGTGCAGGAGTGATTCAATGACCACCATATGCCAGGAGAGAGCTGCCATGGACTGAGTCGTGCATCAAGCACTGTAGTGTAGTTCCTACATCCCTGATAGGCTCTGTGCATTGGAATAATATACACTATAGATTTGACATAGGACTGAGGTCAGTATGTCTCTATCAATTACATTAAACTTAATTACTTGTGTGTGCCGGCTAACTCAGAGGTCACTAGCAACGTCTCGAATGAACAAGAAGGGATTAGTTTCTGACAACCGCATGAACGTGACAACTTTTTTCCCCTTAGATTCAGAACAATCTCAGAATCGTGGAAACAATAGATTACAGTTTCACTTGGTCAATCGTGCATGCTTCTTTTCTACAGAGTTGCACGGAAATAGAGAGACGGGTGTTTCAACAAAAAGGGTTTATTGAACAGTCTTATTTCTAATGCAAGAGATATGAACTGCTACAATCGTAAGACAGAATGCGAAGTATAATACGTACAGCATTAGCAGTAATATAAAATAATTCTGCAATAGCATGATCTGTAGCTATGACATATATAAAAATACATACATAAATAACACAGGCTAAAATACACAACTGGTGCTTCTATAATAATCCAACCCCAGTGTACCTAACCTAAGTGTAGTACCTGGGAAGAAGTAGGTGCTGTTTTAGCTATAGTCCAGTTTAGCTTAAGTTTAGTTTTGCCAAGAATTGTGTAGTAAATACACTTAAAGCGGTGAAGTATTATACCAGTTTAATAAGTACAAAATACATCAGGTGCTCCCAGCTGGGCGGACAGTCTCTCACCAACGTTCTGAGGCTGCCTCTCAGTTGACAGCTGGGCTGAACCACTATGTGAATAAGGAGGGGGGGCAGGGGAAAGGGAGGAACCAAAGGAAGTTACAACACATCTTCCTCCCTAAAGGAGAAGGGGAGAGGAACTGGGGAAACATTGGTCCGAGGAGCGGACAATAATACAATAACATGCTTGGTAAAGAAATATGAGTCAAAACATTTCTGTAAAAAAGAATCATCACTAGCAATGCTGCAAAGAACGTTACTATTAAAATAGAATCATCTCATGCTATACTGCCTATGCCAGGACGGAGCGGTCTTCTTCCTGTGACTTTCCCTACGTTGCCCCTGAATATTGGCTCTGTCATCTGGCTGTGTACCAACCCCCCTCGACTGATCACTCTTGGAGGTGACAGGAACTACTCTATCTTGACTCCATACTCTACCATCCTGCATAACTACAACATTACTCTTGACCTCCCTTATCCTTCCTGGGGCAAAGAACCTGTCCTCACTTTTGCCCATTCTGTCAGGTCTCCTGATGTACACCAACTGTCCTCTGCTGAGATTCTTTTCCTTCACCCCCCACTTCCTGTCGTACCACTCTTTGTACTTGTCCTGCTTGTCTTCAATTCTCCTCTTCATCTCTTCCAAATCCACCTCTGTGAGAGTGTCTTTTCCCATCCACTGCGGGGACAACTTGGAACCTGCTTTTCTTCCTCTCATTAGCTCGAAAGGTGATCGTTCTGTGGTGGAGTTGGGGGTAGTATGGTAAGCCCATAATGTCTCCATTACCGCAGCTTCTATATTTTTTCCTGATTTTCCTGCTAACTTGATGCTCTCCTTAAGTAGACGGTTCGCCCTTTCCACCTTGCCATTGGCTTTGGGACAGTACAACGGCGTGCGGATATGGGAAATAGAACAGTCTCTCAAGAATTCTTTCATTTCGTCAGATGTCAGCTGGACACCATTGTCCGTTACAAGTGTTGCTGGTATCCCCTCTCTCGAGAACACCTCCTTCAAGAAACCAATAACGGACTTTGTACTAATGTTCACTACAAACTTGTGAGTAATCCAGTTGGAATAGTAATCTATGAGTACTAATAGGTACCAGTCTTGTGGGCCTTTTCCATGAATGGGTCCCGTGATATCAAATCCCAGTTTTCTCCAAGGGACAAGGGGTACTTCCACTGGTATCAAGGGTGAGTGCTTGGTAACCTTGGATTTATCACTGATGCTGCATGCATAACAGTCACGCACTTTCTCTTCCATTTCTCGGTCCATCTCAGGGAACCAATAGTCTGCTCTTAATCGCGATTTGCAAAGGCTTCTGCCCAGATGACCCTCATGGGCTAGAGCGATGACATGCTGTCTCACTCCCTCCGGGGGAACTAGTTTTCCAGATTTCAGAATATAGTTCGCCTCCACCGAGATATCTTCTCTCACATTCCAAAACGGTTGGATCTCCCTTTCCACTTCTTTGCACTTCTTCGGCCAGCCCATGGTTATGTGCTTCTTCACTCTCTTCAAAGTCTCATCTTTTTCCATATGATTGTCCCAATCTTCCTTCATTACAGCTGCTACGCTTATCTCCAGGATTGTGTCTTCCACTTTTTCCTCTTCCGTCACACTACTCACTGGAGCTCTTGAGAGAAAATCCGCTGCTCTGTTCTGATGTCCAGGGATATACACCGCTCGGAAATTATAACCCTGAAGACCCAAAACCCATTTGGCAATGCGCGGAGTCATTTCTTCCATGTTCTTCTTAGAAAACAGGGGGACCAACGGTTTGTGATCCGTGTGCACCTCGAATGGAGCTCCCCACACATAAAATTTGAAATGTTTGATTGCCCAGTATACGGCAAGAGCTTCTTTTTCCACTGTCGAATAGTTAGTTTCTGGAGATGTGAGTGTTCTTGATGCAAAGGCAATTACCCTAAGTTGCTTATCTCCTCTTTGTGATAGGGTTGCTCCAATTCCCTTGTTACTCGCATCCGTGGTTATTATTATTTCTTTTTCCTGATCAAATTTGCCTATGAAAGGTTCCTGAATTATGGCATTCTTTATATCTCTGAAAGCCACTTCTTGTTTTTCACCCCACTCAAAGTTGTTGTCCTTCTTGACCAATTCTCTCATGGCATGTGTCCTGCCAGCAAAGTCTTTTATGAACTTGGCCATGTATTCAGCTAGTCCCAAAAATGACAACACTTCCTCTTTGTTTGTGGGTGTAGGAGCATCACTAACAGCATTGACCAAATGACACTTTGGTTTGATCCCTTCCTCAGAGATAGTATGGCCCAGATAATCCACTGAACTCACACCCAGTTTACATTTACTCAATCTGGTGGTGAATCCAACCTCCTTAAGTCTTTTTAGCACCTCTCTTAAATTCTCACTATGTTCTTCCACGTCAGAACCATAGATTAGTATATCATCCTGGAAACACATAGTCTTACAGCAATTCTTAAGGACGTGTTGCATCACCCGTTGGAAGGCTGCTGCCGCCGAGGCCAACCCGAAAGGCATCCGTAGAAATTTATAGTTACCAAATGGGGTGGTAAACGCCGTCAGGTTCTGTGAGTCCGGATGTAGCCCAACCTGATAGTATGCCGAAGACAAATCCAACACACTGAAGTACCTGGCACCCTGTATGGTTGTCAACATTTCTCCTATTCTGGGGAGTGGGTACCGGTCAATCAGGATGTTCGCATTCAAGTCTCTTAGATCTACACACAACCTAATGTTCTTTCCTCCATCCTTGGTCGTGAGAACAATCGGGGCCAACCATGAAGATGTTTAATCACTCCTTGCCTGACCAATTTGTCTAACTCGATTTTCAATGGCTCTCTCATGCGAAGAGGTATGGAGCGTGTTTTGTGTATCACTGGTTTAGAGTCCTCCTTGAGAGTGATCTTATGCACATAATTCTTTAACACCCCTAAGTCCTCACTAAACACCTCCTTAAATTCTTGAGTGACATCTTCTGCTACACTGGTTGGTTCCACTAAAAGCACTTGTTCTTTGTTGTTGGGATCTAGCTTGATGCCCAGTTTCTTCTGATCTTTCCATCCCAACAGATTAGAACCTCTCATGGAGACATACACCTTCCCCACCGTGTGCCTGTCTTTAAAGGATATTCTCATTTTTGTCATACCCTCAAGCGGTATGCGCTCCTTGAAGTATCCAACGGGATTTATGTCTGCCTTCTCTAATACTACTCCTTGTCCTGCAAACTTCTCATCAAATTCCCTTTTGTCAATAAGAGTATAAGGGGAGCATGAATCTGCATAAGCAACAAACTTCTTACCATCTAAAACAATTTCACATGTGGGATAAACATTACATTCATTTTCTTCCTCATCCCCCACCTGGAAGATATACGTTTTTTCTCTCTCATCTACAATTTCAACATTTTCCACCATATGTACTTTCTGGTTGAAGTTTTAACACACCTTGGAGAAATGCCCTCGTTTATTACACTTCCTGCACAGAGTGTTCCTGGCAGGACACTTCCAGTTATTCGCTAAATGACTAGGGCTACCACATTTGTAACAAAGTAATCCCGGTGGGTTGCTGCGCTGATCACCCTTGGCCTTCTCTCCCACCTTACAAATAGTATCCCCCTCGTTAGATACTTTGCTTTCCCCTTTTTCTCTAATTGCCCCCTCATGTATTTTCATCTCCTTCATACACATGGCTGTATGCTCCAACCCTTTAGCTATGCTCAAAGTTTCCTCCAGATCAGGGTTCCTAGTAAGGAGTTCCTCCTGTATTCTAGGATCATTCGTGCACCTCACAATCGGATCCCTTATCATAGAATCAGTAAGCACCCCAAAATCACACGTAGCTGCTAAACCCCTGAGGACAGCTACATAATTGATCACTTTTTCATCTTTCTTCTGTGCTCTTTTGTAGAATTTGTGTCTCTCCAGAACAACATTTATTTTAATTTTAAAGTGTTCCTCTAATTTCATCAAGGTATAATCATATACATTTACCCCTTCAACTTCTTCCTGTTCATCATCAACTAATCTGCCAGTTATATCCTCAAACACTTTTCTTCCATGTATGCCTAAATTGTGTAACAAAATGTGCTGTTTTCTCACATTGTTATAATTTCCCCCTCCTATTGCTATGAGATAGGACTTGAAAATCCCTTCCCATCTCTTCCATGGTATTTCGGGCTCCCCTAGGTCATTTAGAAATGGTGGAGGTTGGCTCATTCCTGCCCCTGCCATGGCCATGCACAAAATGACACTAAATAATATAATAAAGGAGATGACTGAAAACCACCAGAAAATGAATGAGGAGGGAAGAGTTAAATTTGACCAGGAAGGATTATTTCAGGTAAAAGGTCTTAATTACAAACATAGGAAATTAATACCCCACAGAAGGATCACAAAGGATATAAGTGTTGGCTGTCCCTTCACAAAAACGAATCAAGTCCTCTTTCTGCCTCTACCGTACCCACAAGGCTCGGAGGCAGGCGGGAACTTCCTGGGAGGATCTTTGTTACCTCAGGAGGAATCGAAACGACACGATGAAGGAAAAGTCTCCCAAATAGTCAGGTCACCTTTAACAGCTGGAGCGGGTACATATCAATGAGACAGCGCCATAGAGACACCCGCTGTGAACACGGAGCGAACAGCCAAGGAAAGACGCGATGGGGCTGCGCTGCTCACCCGGGGCGCTCCGCTTCCATCCCAGCGAACAGACAAGGAGAGGTGCGGTGAGGCTGAGCTGCTCTCACGGGGCGCTCCGCTTCCTTTCCAGCGCCAACCAACACAGTCACCAGGCTCGTTGGGAAACACGAAGACTTTCCCCTCACAGGCAAACTCAGGGCACAGCTGATCACCGGACGCTTAAAAAGTAGCAGACTAATCACCGCTTGAATCACCTCCGTGAAAGCTGAGAGGAGTGCGGGAAAATGCCTCCGGATCAACCCAGCACACACGCTCACCTCAAAGAGTCAGAAGAAAGCCGTAGTACCATATACACAATCCATTCGCTTCTCTCCTGTCAAGTGCTTCAAAATCTCGAAGCAGTGGCGCACGGAAGACAGCACAGTAATTTGGAGTTTCAAAGCGAAGTCCCTGCACCAGGTAAGATGAACGTCCGATCCGTCCCAGCAGAATCACATCCAGGGGGGGGCACCACGCTGACCCTGGCTCAGCTCCTTGACCCTCGTCGCCAGAAAAGTGTAGTAAATACACTTAAAGCGGTGAAGTATTATACCAGTTTAATAAGTACAAAATACATCAGGTGCTCCCAGCTGGGCGGACAGTCTCTCACCAACGTTCTGAGGCTGCCTCTCAGTTGACAGCTGGGCTGAACCACTATGTGAATAAGGAGGGGGGGGGGCAGGGGAAAGGGAGGAACCAAAGGAAGTTACAACAAATTGCCAAATGTTTTTATAGGTTCTAGTCAGCTCCATACCTTAGAATGAGAGAGGTTGGAATCTCCTTCCCAGGACTCGATCTCTAACATCCCGCAAGGGGAGCCAGAAACTCTGGAGCTGGATTCTCGGCGAGGAGGATGACAACATCCGGTCAGTGCTTCAGTGGGGACTTGACTTCCTTTCGGGACTTGCTGTGGCGAGCCGCGTCATGCAAGTAGGTAGCCGAACTGCACCGTGTCTTGCCATAGCAAGTGAAGGTATATTTATACCTTGAAGGTGTTTAGGAATGCCAGTATTGACGTACAAGTCGGACATAGGAACGTCATGAATGAACCCCTAAGGAATAGATCTTCGTGCATAATAAATCAGTTCTTGGAAAAATCAATATCCAGGCAAAGGGGAAGTCCTAAAGGCTTAAGAGTCTGTTTTTCCAAGAACTCGTTGTGACAAAGAGGATTGGATGTAGTTGACCATGCCTGTATTTGGTTAGCATGAGCAATGCCTAAATAAGTGCTGGATTTCTATGCCAAAATAAGGGCAATGTGAGTTGTACCTATATAAGGGCATAAATCGGGAAATCTATATACGGTATCTAAATCGGCACACAACAGCACCTTGTGGGGAGTTCCAGACCCATCCTGCCCTACTGTAATTGACTTCTGTCTTCGTGGGTTTTCATGCACATAGGCGGCATTTGTTAACCTCTTATACTTTAAACTGTGTTGCTTTTTAGTCTTTTAAAAAACGTATTTTGCGCCGTATTTTCTTTTATGAATTCTATGTGTTGTGCAATTTGACTACCTTTACGCAGAACATTGCCATAAATCACATACCTCACCGCATTTCCTCCCCGCTCCACCGCAGCCTGTGCTGTTTGAGTGGAGGGAGTGGTGTTGCGACAGAGTTCCCTTGCCTTCCTCACTTCCGGTAGCAAAGCTTGGGGCAGCCATCTTGAGAAGTGACGGACTAGTCTTTTCACGCAGAACAGCCATAAATATGCTAATGGCGCCAACGCGCAGTGGTAAAGCTGTAACTGACTTCTGTCTTCATGGGATTTCATGTGCATAGGTGGCATTTGTTAACCTCTTATACTTTAAACTGTGCTACTTTTCAGTCATTTAAAAAACGTATTTTGCGCCGTATTTTCATTTATGAATTCTATGTGTTGTGCATTTTGACAACCTTTCTGGAGCACAGTGCCATAAATCACATACCTCACCACATTTCCTCCCCGTTCCACCGCAGCCTTTGCTGTTTGAGTGGAGGGAGTGGTGTTGCGACAGAGTTCCCTAGCCTTCCTCACTTCCATTGGCAAAGTTTGGGGCAGTCATCTTGAGAAGTGACAGACTTGTCTTTTCCCGCAGAACAGCTATAAATATGCTAATAGCGCCGACGCGCGCAGCAGACGCGTGCAGTGGGCACACCGGCAGCGTGCCAAAAGTGCCCCAAAGGCAAGGCCGTCTGCGTCCGTCCGCGCACCGTCTGCGCACAGTGCCAGCCATTATGCTGATTTTGGGGAAAATCGACACGCTGCTCCTGCTCTTAGACATCCGAGTGTCTCTCTCCAGGCAATGGGTAAGCAGGAGGAAGCTGGGGGGGATGCTCAATTAGTGGCCTCGGTTGGATAGGGACAGTAGCTAATTCGACCAGACAAACTCTCTGAGATGTGGCCTGCTTAATGTTAGGTCCCTCTGTAACCATTATCTGGAGACACAGATGTTGTTAGAGTTTCATGACTTGGATGTCCTGGTGGTGACGGAGACTTGGAATCATCCTGATTCTGATTTAGAAATGGGCTTAGCCTGCCCTCAGGTCTACAAAGCTTTTCATGAGCCACGTCCTTGTGGCAGAGGTGGAGGGGTTGGGATTTTATTCAAGGATGTCTGGAACTTCTCACCCGTGGATATCAACATGGTTGAAGGGGTCGAGCTATTGGGCTTTGTTCTAAACGACCTTGGGCACCAGGTGCTGACAGGTATCATCTGTTTCAGGCTACCGGGAGTGGTCAGCCTCCTTCAACAGAAAAACCTGATTGATGTGTTTGGTAATATGGCTCTTTTACATGCCAGGCTCCTTATATTAGGGGATTTTAATTTATGGGCTAACGGGAGTATGGATCCAGGGCATAACAATCTTCTCCAATCATGTATGGATTTGTCCCTTGTTCAATGGGTGGTAGAGCCAACACATACGGGGGGACATACCTTGGACCTGATATTCGCCATGGAAGACTCCCTGGAAGTTGTGAATGTTTTACCGGTTGGTTGGTCTGATCACCATCTGATACAATTTGATGTGTTTGATATTAAACAGAACGACACTGCTATGAAGGAGATAAGATGCTTTCTTAGCAGGGACTGGAAAGGTCTGCTGAGGAAAGCTAGCTCTTCCCCATTATTCCATCTTGAAGGCTTGTTTGATCCGTGGAAACCGGTGGAGGATAACTATGCCATGTTCTGCTCACACATTAATGACCATCTTGACCATCTTGACCAGCTCGCCCCTCAAAAAATGATTAAAAGAGATGGTAAATCCTCAGTGCCCTGGTATAACACTGTTTTGAAAAATGTTTAACTTGGCTGTAGACAGGCAGAGCGGAAATGGAGGAAGGGGTACTCTGACACAGACAAAGCTATCTGGAAAGAGAACATTTCTAGTTATAAGAAAAGTATTGTCTCTACCAAAGCCGAGTACTTCGCAGATGTAATTATGAAAGCCCATAATAGCTCCAAAAGCGTTTTCAAAATACTGAACGATATTGCCAGCCCGGCCTGCACTAAAAATAAGGTCCTACCTACGCAGGAACTCTGTGACAGTCTGGCTGCTTTCTTTGACAATAAGTTTAACAATATTATTGAAGGGCTATAGGAGAACAGTATAGCTGATAAGACTACTGGCCCCCACAGGATGGGCAGGAGGACCTGAGAGTGAAGAGGAAGGCCTCGGTTCAGATGCCTCTTCTGGATCACTTTGATATTCCTTCCATTGAGGTGTTTGAGCAAATCACTTTTGGGGTTTCTTCTGGCTCATCTTTAGACCCTTTTCCACATAGGGTTTGGAAAGCGTTTGGATCTGAACTGCTTCCCCCACTTAGGCAGCTGTGTAATCAATCCCTGCATAGTGGGGCGGTTCCCTCCTGCTGGAAGCAAGCTGTTGTTTCCACCCTATTGAAGAAACCCTCACTTGACCCAGCCTGTCTTAAAAACTACAGGCCTATTTCACTCCTTCCATATCCAATGAAGATCATTGAGCACCTTGTGAGCAGGGCACTCTCCCAGTTTTTGGAAGCAAATGATCTACTGGATGACGATCAGTTTGGATTCCGCCCAGGACATGGGACAGAGACTGCCCTGTTGAGTGTGCTGGATGATCTTCGTTTGCGTGCAGACAAGGGTCAACATGCCATCTTGATCCTATTAGACCTGTCTGACGCATTTGACACAGTCAATCATAAGTTCCTTTTGGAATGGCTGGAAGGAGTGGGGGTAGTTGGTTAGGCACAGAAATGGCTTCATTCATATCTATCTGATAGATGTCAGGCCGTGGCTCTCCCCCCTTTTCAGTCCAAGTTTACAAAGATCCACCATGATGTGCTGCAGGGCTCTGCAATAAGCCCCATTATTTTCAACGTCTGTATGCGTCCCCTGGTGGATATTATTAAATCTTACGACATAGGCCTGGTAAACTATGCAGATGACACCCAGTTGATTGTATCACTGTAGGGAGAACAGTCATCCTCATTGGAGAACTTCCATGTCTGTATGCAGAAAGTGGTTCATTGGTTAAGAAACAACTCTCTGCAATTTAACGCAGATAAAACTGAAATCCTCTGTACTGAGGGTGGGAGAGTGCCCTATTCCCTTACGGCCGACTTCTGGCCTATTCCTGCTGATCCCCCATTGGTACTATCCAAGTCAGTTCACAATTTGGGAGTTTCATTCAACGAGAAGCTGACCTTGGAAACACACACGTTAATAAAACCATGGGGAACTGCTTTTCTCTTATTAGGGTTTTGAGGAAAATTCTTCCTCAGCTCCCTACTCAAACACGCTCCTTGTAAGTTAGGAGCATGATTTAGAGCAGGTTGGATTACTGTAATTCTCTATTGTTAGAGTCTCCCAAGTTTTTAACTGGTAGACTGCAGAGAATTCAGAATATGGCAGCCAAACTGGCTTTGACACACCCCGTCACTCTTCCTCCTCTCAGGCCTTTGCGGAGCTGTACTGGCTTCCCATAGTGCAGAGGATTCATTTTAAATCCCTCTGCGTTTTGTTTAAAGCACTGCATGGATTGGGTCCCATATCATTCCAGAGTACATTTTGGCCTTTGGTCCTCTTCAGCTAACTGGGTGAAAGTACCTCTGACTAGAAGAGCTAAGCGGGGCGGACAAGCTTTCAGTGTTGCTGCCGCAAGACTTTGGAATAAGCTACCCCTGGAGTTGCGACAGATGAAAGATCTTCTTCCTTTTCGTAAACAAATACAATTTGGCTCTTTCCCAGAGTTTAACATCTATCTGCTCCTGTCATAGTTGTCTATTACTGTCTTTCCTCTTTAGCGCCAGGATGCTCGATGGGTTGCAGTGCGCTCTATAAATATATTTTACATTACATTACATTGTGGCTAGCCCTTATGCCAGAGGAGGCCACCTCTGAAGTGATCGTGCTAACAAGTGCACCAATTCTCATATATGCCTTAGAGGTAACCCCCATATGCCAGGAGGGGTCACCGTGGAGTGGATGATTGTACTGGAGGAGTCTGCAATGTGCCCACAAGTACTGTGGCGACCCTGTATGGCAGGAGTGGATGCCAGTGCTGAGTTTTGCCAGAAGTTTGGGTTGTTGCCCAAGAAAGTGAAAGTTGTGACCTGCGGGTCGAGCCTGCGTATTAGGATTTGCACCCAACCAACCCAGAGAATTTCAAAGTATGCAAAGGAGGACATCTCACCATTGCTGGGATCCATTTGGGTACCTGAAGATCAACCCCCTTCGCCCCTATGCAGGGAATACAGACTTAATACATGTACAGAAGCTGGTAGTCTCTCTGGTCACTGAGGAAGCCAGTAGCGCCACTCATGAGTCTGCACCTGACTGGTACTGCAGCGAGAAGCCTGACTTCTCCAAACAGGACCATGTGAAGTGTTGTTACACATTCGGGTCATATCTGTATTATATAATATCATAAAATTAAATATTGCAAACATTGACGAATGACCCACAGTTCTATTTTCCTCTGTGGTTCGTAGTGGTGCAAGCACATGTACTTTATCTCAATTTTTACTGTTTCCTTCATGTTCCAAGACAAGATATGAGTAATAGTTGCTGATCTGTGTCGAGGGAGCAAGTGGACTGTTCATTTGGGTGCTGACACTGCTAGTATTTTGTGACTAGAATAGGTCCATGGGCACTTTCAGGGCTTTATTATGGCAGCTCAAACAGTCATATATGCAGTCCCCCTAACTTACAATGCATGGAAATGTCAATAATGCCCAAATTGCCACTCCTATCAAATAGAGGGTTCTATTTTTCATTAAATTAATAAAATAATGAATTCTGATACTCCATGGCTCGGCTCTTAAAACCAACCCTGACGATGTATGCATATGGTATTTCAATAGCACAAACCTAGCCAAAAGGCACTTTACAGTGTGAAAGGCAAGCATAAAGTCAACAAGTGAGAGATGTACCTGGTTTGTGGATGTTTTGTCATGTAGATTTGAGAGGTGTATTTTCAAGTCTTTCCAAATTTGGGACAGTGTTCTGGTGGTCCTGATGGTTATAGGCATGTTGTTCCAGACCCTATTTTACACTTCTTAGCCTACAGTCTGATGGTGCCCTGCTTGCAGGTGTCCTAAGAAGCACCAGAAATGGTGAACTTGTCTGCAAGATAAGCGACAGTGCTGGGCAAAATGGATTTGAAAATAATGCAGCTGGCTTAGAAGATGGTGCAGGCCAGAAAGTGAAGCCAATGTAGTTCCATCAGCATGGGGTAATGTATCATATTTCTTCAGGCCGAGGACGGACATGCTGTGGCATGTAGGATGCCCTTAAGTGGTGCCAGTGTGGTGCCTGGAAGGCCATAGAGCACAGCTTTACCACCATCCAGATGCAGAAGTGCTAGAACAGCAGTTCTGAAATCTAGAGTTAGTAATAGGCCGACTTTGTTATTTTGGCAATGTGTTCCTTAAGAATGAAGTTGGTGTCCAGGTTGAATTGTAGTGACTTGGAGTTCAGTAACAGTTGGGGCTCAATGCCAACAAGGTTCATGCCACTGAGAATATGAATCTTGAATGTAGTGAAGGAAGTGTAGGGATTCTAAAAAATCTAAATTGTGAGTTTATATTTGAGAGACATGATTAGTCTTGGGACAGATGTTTACAGGTTGTATTCCATAGTCATAGGTGTTCATTACTTGTGGCCTGATGTGATAATTATTGAACCAGATAAAATCAGACACAAATGTGTTCAAATTTAATGGGTGGGATAATCGTAATCTATTCTGAGTTTTTTCTGCAAAAATGTGCCACAAAATGTGGACCTTGGTGATTACTGTTGGGCCCAGGCGTCACCTTTCACAATTTACGTAGAAAAAAACAGTTGCCATAGAGCTTGGCAGTCCAGTATGTGCCGCAACAGAAGGTACTGTTCAAATCAGGATTTAACAGGCCAATTTTAGTAAGGTCAATATATGATAAACAACCTTTTTTGAGCTGCATCATTTTTACGTATTGCCTACACACAGCTTTCAGGTGTATGTAGACAATATATCATTGCTCTATATTATGCAGATGCTTCAGCAATAGCCATGAACATCCCTGGCCAAAACTTTGGCACAGCCAATACGTCTACATCGGCAACGCCAAAAGACACAACCCATTGGTTTTGCCAGTGTTCATTTTTGGTGAAATGGGGTTTGTTGGAATAAGGAGTGGCATGGGGGTAGGGTTTTGATTTGTGTTTGTGATGTACTTGGTGGATGAGGTACTTTTTACTTTTTAGAGGACATGGGCATAGGTGATAAAAGTCATTTTGAATGTTACTCAACACATACTTCTAGGACCCGGTTTCTATATGCTTATACCAGGGTAACAATATTTTTCACCCCTCTAATTGTTGTACATGAAAAAAGATTTTGAAACATTGAATTGAAGAAAGTAATTGCCATTTTCACCATTTCCGTCTTGTGGGTAACATGTATTATTCTATGTGTAAAGGGAGGACGATGTCTCTTGATGAAGCAAGTGTGGTGTCTTTTGGAACAAGCTGTAACTGGAGGCAAACCCCAAAACTAATGAGAGGTTCAATAGCTCACAATCTCTTTCTTATCTTCTCAGTGTGTGACTACAGGGAACGCACGCCCCCACTGGCTTATGAAGACTAACTAAAATATAGGACATGTAGGTCATGTGTGTGCATGCTGTACATGGTTTGTCATTTTAGTTTGCCTTACTGTGAGTGCTTTTAAATGTATTTTCACATGCAGGCTGAACCCTGTCTGCAAAATGGAGTGGTGGCTTCACGTGTTTGCATGCCTTGTTGCACACGTTATGAGCAAACAAATGTTGGCCAGAATGCTGACTAAATCATACATTCACTCCCAGTGAAGAGATCTGGGTTAAATCCATTGTTCTTTTGCTCACTAAGCCACCCCAGTTTGGACCCAACCATATTCAGTCCAGCCCGAACTGCCAAGCCAGGTCCTCCCGGGGAACGGAAACAAGCATCCTAGGCCCAGTTTCAGGGAATTACCCCATATCAGCCAGGCTAGCTTTAATCCAGTGGCACAATGGGCAAGGGACCCAAGTCTGGGCATACCCTTCCCACTGAGAGGGAAAAGTGATATGCAAACAAATGATCGACGGAATGCTGAATAAATCATATATTCACCCCCTGTCTAGAGATCTAGATTAAATCAATTGTTCTTTTGCTCACTACGCCACCCCAGTTTGGACCCAGTCATATGCATATCAGTATTGACCCTGTTCCTCATGGTTACAGTCCAGCCTGAACACGTTAAGCAATTTGTGTTAAAGAATGAGACACTATAATGTAAGGGGGCAAAAGATACACCCCTAACAGGTACATAACCGTATGTTCTTTTTCCAATCTAGAGACCAAAAAGATATGGTCTGTATGTTGTATGCATGCTTCATGTTGTTTGTTCCATTTAACTAGTCCAGAGTTGGAAATACCAACTCTGAATCGTAGGGATTCAACATAGTTTTTGGTCTTAAAGAAAGCCTACTGACCCTTGGTGACATATAGATGGCTGAAACATGCTGACTCACTGATGTTGTGGGTCATTGTACCCACAAAACATCAATTTGTTTTTATCTGTGTCAAAAACCTCAATAGTAAAAAGGAGTGAGGATCAGGAAGGCAATTTTAATTCACATTCTAAATCACTCCTTCTTAGCTAAAGAACTTTGCTAACGAACTGCGTCGAGCCCACCCACTCACACTAGGTGTATTACCCCATTAACCTGTGTTTGAGGATCCAACTAAAATATCCAAGAGATGACAGGATCGCACTATGCAGGCAATGTTTGGTTTAATATCAGGATTTCAATAGAAAAACCTGGCCCAGGTAGTACATAAAACAGGCCCACAAACAGCCCACAAAAGGACGCACACTGACCTTTCAGACCATCCCATTGTGCTCTGCCTGTTTGCCCTATGGGCTAGTCCTGCCATGCTGAACATTTAGATTTCTCTCCTGATAGTCCTGTAGGTCAGTCTACCTATGGTCTGAATTTATGAAATCTATAACTTAAGGAATAGCTCAGCAGTTTAGGTTCTAAATGTGGGACAGGACAGGCAACTGAGGGATAGCTCTGGAGTTCGAGGTCCAGGCATGTAATATCTGTGTAGCTATCATGGCTATAGGAGATCTGACCCTGTAATGTGTATGTAACCCAAGGAGAGGTCTGCTTAGGGCTAAGTATGTAGAATTTGTAACTTGAGGTTCTTATATTGAAATACTACAATGAGTAGACTAAAGTGAGTGATACACAGAGCTTAATTGTAGCCAGTGGTTGCCAGTGGGATCCACCAACACTCTTTTTTGAGGATCGGAGATTATTTTTCCTCATCAGACATTTCCTGAGAGCAAGAAAATGAAAAAAACACAAAGGGAAAATGTTAGAACTGGCTATTTCTGGTAGGCTAAGGCTGACGCCAAAGCCAGGCAGAAACCACCATTCTAGTCAGGGCGAGGGAGTCACACGCCAAGATAACCCCTGCTCACCCCCTTGGTAGCTTGACACGAGCAGTGAGGCTAAAGTCGGAGGCAATGTGTAAAGCATTTGCGCCAGCGCACAACAGCAACAACATCCTAGGCACACCACAAAAGGAACTCCACACAAGGTTATATTAAAATAACTTTTGTATTGTCAAAACACATCAGATAGAAATCACACATGTACATTGTGCCAACTGGCACGGACAATATTCATAAGGGATTATTTACAGGTCAGGGCCACATGGGCCACTGTCAGAATCAACACTTTTAGAAATAGCACTTCTAGAACTTAGAATAAGTATAGCACAAAATAACAGTTATAAATCACATCCAGTAACTACTGGGAACAGGTAAGTACCACCTATGCAACCCTAACCACCTTAGGAGAATGTCACGCAGGGGACCAGGACCTCACTAGGACCACCTGTATTAGAAAGAACAACCACCTAAGAATAAAATACATTTAGGGGTATAAACAAGAACACATTACCCATGATGCATGAAACACATTCAGAGGAGTAGTAAAGAAAAACACATGATGCTCAAAAACATTCAGTGGTGTTAAGAACATAGCACATGATGCATCACAAACACATTCAGAGGTGCAGCGCTAGGAGACACATGGCGCCTAAAACATTCAGAGGTGCAGCGCAGGGAAAGAAAGACACAACTCAATAGCGCAAAGACACATGATGCCTAAACATTCAGAGGTGCAAGGAAAAACCACACAATTGCGCAAACTCACATAAGCCACCACCTGTGGCAGTCCCTAGGCCAACTGGCCTCGTTGGGGCTAGGACGCCCTGTGTCTCAATGTCAGGGGCCTAAACGGTGCAGGTGCCCACTACTTGCTGGGCACCTGGGAACATCCCAAGACCTAAACAGTGCAGCTGCCCACTAATTGCTGGGCAGCTGGGAATCATCAAAACTGCGCCAGGGCCCTCACTGGCCCTAGAACCAAAGCTGCACCAACTGGGAGCCACACAGGCTCTGGACACCGCACATGTCGCAAACGTTGGAGCCACACAGGCTCTGAAACAAATATGCCCCATGGAGCCCTCAGGCTCAGAAACCAACTATGCCCTCAAGAGCCTCTCTGGGCTCCAAGCAAAGAAATGCGGCGTCGTTGGAGTCCCCCACTGGGGACTCTGAACTCACTATGGCCCCCAGAGCCCTCTCAGGGCTCTAAAACAAGGAATGCCGCCTGGAGCCCTCGTGGCTCTAACCACACAACTGGGCCGTCGTTGGAGTCCCACTCGGGGGACTCTGAAGCCACAAATGCCCCCAAGAGCCTCGGGGCTCAAAGAAAGACTGCCCCTGTCGTTGGAGTCCCTCCCGGGGGACTCGGTATCAAGTGGGCCCCCCCCCGGCCTCTTAACACCCAAGCACTGGTGCTGGAGGAGAGGGGCGGGCACCGGCAATGTGCCCCGACGCCCCCTCTCCCTCAAGTCACTCACCGGCTGTCTGCGGCTGCTGCGGGGGCAGGGAAGCACTCACTGCCGGTCTCTTCCTTTGGGCAGCGCGCGGCTCCTCTTCCACCACGGAGCCCCGCCTGCACGCTCCGCTGCTCTCTGCCGCTCTCCTTCTCTCGGCGGCGGGCATCTCCGGTCTCCCTCTCCTCACGGGAGACCGGAAGGAAACATCCTTGCTTCCCTCTCTCGGGGCTCCCTCTCGGTCACGGGAGCCCCATAGCGGCCGCCGCCATCTTCTTCTCTCTCTGGCCGGGTTACCGGCCAATCAGTGCGCGGCGGCGGGGACTTCCTCCGAAAACCGGAAGTCCCGCCCCGCGTCAGGCCTGCGATGCCTGACTTCCTAATGGCGGCACGAGAGGGCCGCGGCGGTGATAAACAAGGGCCAAAATGAGGGGTGGGCACCCTCGGTATCACAAATAAAAGTAGAAACGGGGTGAGCACCCGTTAATTAATTAAATAAATGGGGTGGCACCCGTAAAATAAAACATAACACGAATCGGGCGCCAAGCAGGGTTGGCACCTGCCAAACCACACGCAAAATGCGTGATAGCGACACGCTCGCTATGGGTAAAAAATAAAGCGCTCTCCCAGCGCTATAAGCACTAAAGCAGCCCCCATGAGTGAAGGGGGCAGGAGAGCCAGGCAAAGGGGTCCCCAAAAGTCCTGGGCAGCAAAGTCCAGCAAAAAGTCCTTCAGGGTCCAGGACAAGTCCATCAGGAAGGTGAAGCAAAGGGGACCCAGTAAAAGGGTCTCCAGAGTCCAGGAAAACAGCAGGAATCCAGGGCAAAGCCAAGTCCCCCCATCAGCCCAGGCAAGGCAGAGGGGTCCCCCAGAAGTCCTCCAGGCATCCAGGGGCTGGGCAGCACCCACCCCTGGTAGATTCAAGTCAGAAACAAGAACATTTTGGAAGGGGACACAACCCCTTCTTATACACAGAAAAGTCTTTGAAGTCTTTGTGCAGGCAGTGTGAGAACCAGCTAGAACTGGTTATAGGGAAGTCCTTTCAGTATCAGGGACAGGGGTGACAGTCGCCCAGCGGGGAGGTGGAGCCAGCATTGTGGCAGGCAGGCACAGCCTCATTCACTCTCAGGTGCTATCTCCACCCACTTCCCTGGCAGCAGATGCTGCCTTTCATCCCCGGGCTGACTCAGACAACCTCCTGGGGGCTCTGCAGCCCCTGTCACCCTCAAACCAGACAGTCAATCCACAAGCAGGCCCAGGCACTCTGGGCCAGGCTCACCAGCCAATCACACGCCAGGCACAAATTACACAAATATGCCAACTTCTCAAAGGGGCACTTCTAGACTAGACACAACCATGCCGCATACACCATTACACAGCATTCAATCTCACGAGTTCGCACATATAAAACTCGACCCTGCACTCCCCACACATCAGGAACTACCATGGGCATACATATTCCCCATTCATTCCTATGGGAGGGCAGGTCACTCACCATACATACACAGAGATCTCACGCACTTTACACTGTACCACAGTGAAAAAGTGCGCAAAGGCCTAACATCACCAACACCAGGTTCCAGAAACAGGCTAGGAAAAAGCAAAAAGTTTAGGGGTGAACCTGCCAAAAGGGCCAGGTCCAACACAACCCCCTTCCAGCCAAAACGCAGGGCAGACCAATCACTCCACTGATGGGCTTCCTTGCTTTGGGCGACAAAACACGGACACGGGCCCGCAAGGCAGGGACACCCTCCTGTTTTTCGCCACTCTGAACCTACATAGATTTCTCTAAAAAAAAAGCTCTCTGGCCACTTCACAGAGTGTGTTGGGCAGTAACCCCTGGCACACAATAGCCATTCTCCACTCTCCCTCTCAGTGTAGCTACAACTACCACTGATCCTTCAACCTAGGGACCACACCCTCAGGCTGACCAGAGGTCACAGGCAAGAATGCCCCACCCTACCTCTACTTCTGGGTTCCCGCACCCTCACAGGGAAGCACCCACCAGAACACAATTCTCCTACCAGTTCAGGACCTCACTCCATCACTGGTCTACCACCTGGAAACTATTTCACTTCTAAGGTACAAAGCACACAGCACAGTTCCTCTTCAAGCAGGTGGGGGGACACAGCACACAGCAAAGCACCCTTTCCTCTACCTTAGTGGAAACAACAAACTGCAGGTGGGCCCCAGAACACACAGAAAGGGCAGCCCCCTCAATCTCTTCAGCTGATCCACTTTGGTAGAGATTCCTCTTGACCTGGAAGCTTCCTAATCTCCCAACCTAGGATCTAAACTCTCAGGTTGCACCGGGGTTAGAAGTACACCGTCCCTCTGCACCCCCTTCCAGAGTTCTGCACCCTCCACTTAGGAGCGGTACCCCTCAACACCAGGACCGCCGGAGTTCTGGTTACAGACACTCCCCGTCCTCTAGACACAGGAAGATCCTCCTCAAATGACCTGTAAGTACAGCCTAGGCCCCTGACCTGGCGCTCCCGGGGGAACCCTCCAGGCCCAGAGACAGGGTTTCGGGCCAACGTGGGACACACCGTCCCACACTCACTCCGCCTCCACTGAGACAGGACGTGAGCCCCTACACCCCTACCATCCTAATGGGACCTAGCTGGGCTACACATGAACCTCTTCACCTACACAGGATCATCAGATACACAAGCCACTATTTTTAGAATCACTCCCTAATGTCTCTGCAAGACATCTAGCACACCGCCAGACATCCACCTTCTTGTCCAGTGCCTCTGCAGGACCTCCTGCACACCACCAGAGGTACACCTCACGTGCAAGCTCCTTAAAAAAACTCACACCAACTCCTCCAGTTCAACACAGCACTCATCCACACACTCCCCCTCCAGACTGGCGAGACAGTTCCTCACTGCCCCTGACTCTCAACCTGTACCCCTCTTACTGAGCACCAGGCACCATACTCTGGGAACTGGGAATGGGATTTCACGCACTGGACACATTTTAGCTGCCACCACTGGAACCTACCATACTGGGGAATCCAGACACACACACACTACACTCAGGGGATAACCACCCTCCCAAGCAAGCCATTTCTCCTCCACACTCCCTCTCTTCCATCTACCCACACAGGGACAGGAATTGGCCACTGGACCCAGCAAGGGATTCCTAATCAATGGGAACCTCCCCCTCTACTGGCGTCCCGCCCTGTCATTTTCTCTCATCTGCCACTAAACATAAAGCGCAGGAACACCATCTGAAAATGACACTCTTGAGGAAAAACAAAATCATAAACAATAATCCCAAACATGTGACTATCTAAAAAAGTAGAGTTTTGTAATGTAGCCAGTTGTCGCTGTGGCACTGCGCAAACACAAGTCCAAATCCGCACCGCTGACCAACAATGTTAGAACTGGCTATTTCTGGTAGGCTAAGGCTGACGCCAAAGCCAGGCAGAAACCACCATTCTAGTCAGGGCGAGGGAGTCACACGCCAAGATAACCCCTGCTCACCCCCTTGGTAGCTTGGCACGAGCAGTGAGGCTAAACTCGGAGGCAATGTGTAAAGCATTTGCGCCAGCCCACAACAGCAACAACATCCTAGGCACACCACAAAAGGAACTCCACACAAAGTTATATTAAAATAACTTTTGTATTGTCAAAACACATCAGATAGAAATCACACATGTACATTGTGCCAACTGGCACGGGCAATATTCATAAGGGATTATTTACAGGACAGGGCCACATGGGCCACTGTCAGAATCAACACTTTTAGAAATAGCACTTCTAGAACTTAGAATAAGTATAGCACAAAATAACAGTTATAAATCACATCCAGTAACTACTGGGAACAGGTAAGTACCACCTATGCAACCCTAACAACCTTAGGAGAATGTCACGCAGGGGACCAGGACCTCACTAGGACCACCTGTATTAGAAAGAACAACCACCTAAGAATAAAATACATTTAGGGATATAAACAAGAACACATTACCCATGATGCATGAAACACATTCAGAGGAGTAGTAAAGGAAAACACATGATGCTCAAAAACATTCAGCGGTGTTAAGAACATAGCACATGATGCATCACAAACACATTCAGAGGTGCAGCGCTAGGAGACACATGACGCCTAAAACATTCAGAGGTGCAGCTCAGGGAAAGAAAGACACAACTCAATAGCGCAAAGACACATGATGCCTAAACATTCAGAGGTGCAAGGAAAAACCACACAATTGCGCAAACTCACATAAGCCACCACCTGTGGCAGTCCCTAGGCCAACTGGCCTTGTTGGGGCTAGGACGTCCTGTGTCTCAATGTCAGGGGCCTAAACGGTGCAGGTACCCTCTACTTGCTGGGCACCTGGGAACATCCCAAGACCTAAACGGTGCAGCTGCCCACTAATTGCTGGGCATCTGGGAATCATCAAAACTGCGCCAGGGCCCTCACTGGCCCTAGAACCAAAGCTGCGCCAACTGGGAGCCACACAGGCTCTGGACACCGCACATGTCACAAACGTTGGAGCCACACAGGCTCTGAAACAAATATGCCCCATGGAGCCCTCAGGCTCAGAAACCAACTATGCCCTCAAGAGCCTCTCTGGGCTCCAAGCAAAGAAATGCGGTGTCGTTGGAGTCCCCCACTGGGGACTCTGAACTCACTATGGCCCCCAGAGCCCTCTCAGGGCTCTAAAACAAGGAATGCCGCCTGGAGCCCTCGTGGCTACAACCACACTACTGGGCCGTCGTTGGAGTCTCACTCGGGGGACTCTGAAGCCACAAATGCCCCCAAGAGCCTCGGGGCTCAAAGAAAGACTGCCCCTGTCGTTGGAGTCCCTCCCGGGGGACTCGGTATCAAGTGGGGCCCCCCCGGCCTCTTAACACCCAAGCACTGGTGCTGGAGAAGAGGGGCGGGCACCGGCAATGTGCCCCGACGCCCCCTCTCCCTCAAGTCACTCACCGGCTGTCTGCGGCTGCTGCGGGGGCAGAGAAGCACTCACTGCCGGTCTCTTCCTTTGGGCAGCGCGGGGCTCCTCTTCCACCACGGAGCCCCGCCTGCACGCTCCGCTGCTCTCTGCCGCTCTCCTTCTCTCGGCGGCGGGCATCTCCGGTCTCCCTCTCCTCACGGGAGACCGGAAGGAAACATCCTGGCTTCCCTCTCTCGGGGCTCCCTCTCGGTCACGGGAGCCCCACATCGGCCGCCGCCATCTTCTTCTCTCTCTGGCCGGGTTACCGGCCAATCAGTGCGGGCGGCGGGGACTTCCTCCGAAATCCGGAAGTCCCGCCCCGCGTCAGGCCCTGCGATGCCTGACTTCCTAATGGCGGCACGAGAGGGCCGCGGCGGTGATAAACAAGGGCCAAAATGAGGGGTGGGCACCCTCGGTATCACAAATAAAAGTAGAAACGGGGTGAGCACCCGTTAATTAATTAAATAAGCGGGGTGGCACCCGTAAAATAAAACATAACACGAATCGGGCGCCAAGCAGGGTAGGCACCTGCCAAACCACACGCATAATGCGTGATAGCGGCACGCTCGCTATGGGTCAAAAATAAAGCACTCTCCCAGCGCTATAAGCACTAAAGCAGCCCCCATGAGTGAAGGGGGCAGGAGAGCCAGGCAAAGGGGTCCCCAAAAGTCCTGGGCAGCAAAGTCCAGCAAAAAGTCCTTCAGGGTCCAGGACAAGTCCATCAGGAAGGTGAAGCAAAGGGGACCCAGTAAAAGGGTCTCCAGAGTCCAGGAAAACAGCAGGAATCCAGGGCAAAGCCAAGTCCCCCCATCAGCCCAGGCAAGGCAGAGGGGTCCCCCAGAAGTCCTCCAGGCATCCAGGGGCTGGGCAGCGCCCGCCCCTGGTAGATTCAAGTCAGAAACAAGAACATTTTGGAAGGGGACACAGCCCCTTCTTATACACAGAAAAGTCTTTGAAGTCTTTGTGCAGGCAGTGTGAGAACCAGCTAGAACTGGTTATAGGGAAGTCCTTTCAGTATCAGGGACAGAGGTGACAGTCGACCAGCGGGGAGGTGGAGCCAGCATTGTGGCAGGCAGGCACAGCCTCATTCACTCTCAGGTGCTATCTCCACCCACTTCCCTGGCAGCAGATGCTGCCTTTCATCCCCGGGCTGACTCAGACAACCTCCTGGGGGCTCTGCAGCCCCTGTCACCCTCAAACCAGACAGTCAATCCACAAGCAGGCCCAGGCACTCTGGGCCAGGCTCACCAGCCAATCACACGCCAGGCACATATTACACAAATATGCCAACTTCTCAAAGTGGCACTTCTAGACTAGACACAACCATGCCGCATACACCATTACGCAGCATTCAATCTCACGAGTTCGCACATATAAAACTCGACCCTGCACTCCCCATACATCAGGAACTACCATGGGCATACATATTCCCCATTCATTCCTATGGGAGTTCAGGTCACTCACCATACATACACAGAGAGCTCACGCACTTTACACTGTACCACAGTGAAAAAGTGCGCAAAGGCCTAAAATCACCAACACCAGGTTCCAGAAACAGGCTAGGAAAAAGCAAAAAGTTTAGGGGCGAACCCGCCAAAAGGGCCAGGTCCAACAGAAAAGAAGAAGGAAGAGAAAGAGCAACAAACAGCACCAAGGGAGATTTCAGGAACCTGAAAGAGTGAAATAAAAGGGCAGGGAGTGTCTGGAAGTGGATTAAAGGGGCATGAGGGCAATTCGTAACTACGCAGTCTTGGTATTCGGCACACTGATTTTTAACAACACGGCCATAGCAGAACTTTAGGCACCAGCGCTCATTCTTTTACAAATCAAGCACTGGTTATACACTTCCCAACTTTCTACTTCTGAGACAAAGGGTGCCCAGAGGCGGCTCGTAATCTTTGAAATTCATGATGCTTTAGCCTGTGTCTGATTTGCAGTCATTGAGCGAATGAAGCAAGTGAGATTTCCACCGAAGGATGTAGGCATGAAAGAATTTCAGTCTCTGAAAAGGTTTCCAAAACAATGGGACCATATATTGCATATTACATCACAGTTTCCAAAGAAATTGACTAAAATAGATTTCACTGGCTTCTCTAATGTGGCATTAATTAAGCTTTTCAATATTTCATGGTCTGTTGAACCAGCCTACTCAAACTCAGGGATGTTTAAAGGAGTAGCTTCCCTCCAAAAATAGGACTAAACTGTACATTTTGCTGTTCAATTTCCCTGAGAAATTGACTAAAGAATCGTAGGTTCCAGGTAGGTTACTCCCCCTCCGCACAGCACCTCCTGTGTGTCCCTGCCCCAGCTGGCGCTGCTGAGGAAGTTCGAGGCCCTCCACCACCCACATGCTACCACCTGCGCCTCATCCCTGGTGGCCAGGTTTGTTCATCTTCCGCTTTATTGTTTTATTGTATTGCCTTTAATTCATTGTTGCGTCTGTGACTGCTGTTGTTCTGTCTTTCCCCGCTGCCCGTTTGTGGTCCGTGCCCGTTTTCCTCCCTCTGTTCCCCTCGCTGTCCGCGTGTCTCTCAGCCCGGTTTTTCCTTCTGTACCCTTCGCTGCCCTGTGTCTCTGCCCAGTTTTTCCTTCTCTATCCCCTGTGTCTCTGCCCGGTTTTTCCTTCTGTACCCCTCGCTGCCCCCATGTCTCTCAGCCCGGTTTTCCCTTCTGTTCCCCTCTCTGCCCCCGAGCCTCTCTGCCCAGTTTTGCCTTCTGTTTCTCAGCTGCCCCTGTATTATTGTGCCCTTTTTGCCTCTGTGACACTCGTTTTTCCCTGTATTTCTGTGCCCACTTGCCTCTGTGACACTCGTTATTCCAGTGTTTCTGTGCCCTTTTGCCTTCTGTGCCACTCATTTTTTCCCTGTATCTCTGTGCCCTTTTTACCTTCTGTGCCACTCATTTTTCCTGTGTTTCTGTGCCCTTTTTGCCTTTGTGCCAATCGTTTTTTCTGTGTTTCTGTGCCCTTTTTGCCTCTGTGCCAATTGTTTTTCCTGTGTTTCTGTGCCCTTTTTGCTTCTGTGCCACTCGTTTTTCCTGTGCCCTTTGTGCCTCTGTGCCACTCGTTTTTTCCCTGTATTTCTGTGCCCTTTTGCCTTCTGTGACACTTGTTTTTCCTGTCCTTCTGTGCCCTTTTTGCCTCTGTGCCATTCTTTTTTCCCTGTATTTCTGTACACTCTTGCCTTCTGTGACACTCGTTTTTCCCTGTATTTCTGTGCCCTCTTGCCTATGTGACTCTCGTTTTTCCTGTGTTTCTGTGCCCTTTTTGCCTCTGTGCCACTCGTTTTTTCCCTGTATCTCTGTGCCCTCTTGCCTTCTGTGACACTCATTATTCCTATATTTCTGTGCCCTTTTTGCCTCTGTGCCACTCGTTTTCCCCTGCATTTCTGTGCCCTCCTGCCTCTGTGACATTCGTTTTTCCTGTGTATCTAGGCCCTTTTTGCCTCTGTCACTTATTTTTTCCCTGTATTTCTGTGCCCTCTCGCCTTCTGTGACACTCGTTTTCCCTCATTTTTTGTGCCTTTTTGCCTTCTGTTCCCTTTATCACCCCTCACCGCCCCTGCCGCTGTGTCCCCTGCGACCCCGCCCCCATGACTGCCCAATCGCTGCCCCCGCCTCCCAGCTGCTCCTCCCTCCCACCTCCTCTAAGGCAAGCACGTCTGCGCCCGTCCGTGCCTGGACCGCACCCAGCGGCAGAACCCCTGGCCCCCGCACCACCCACAGGGGTGGCTCTAGGCTCATGGCGGCCCTGGGCAGGGAGCGTAGGTAGGGGGCCCCGGAAGAGGGGGTTCGGGCGGGGCGGAGCACGGAGGCCAGTGAAGACAGGGGGGCTGGGTGTTTGGAAGTGGAACAGAGTCGGAGGCTGCCAAATCCCTGCCAGGGGCCACAACACAAATATGTATCCATACTCAGAGGATTATTATATAATTATTTTAAGAATGTATATTGGCGTGGTGGCCCCTGGGGTTTGGTGGCCCTGTGCAGGTGCACAGCTTACACATGCCTAAGGCCGCCCCTGCCACCCACGACGACCGCCACCACTACGACACCAGCACTCTGCACTCTCTCAACTCCGGACGATCCTACACCTGCTTCAAGGCTGCCCCAAAACGCACACACGGTCCCTTCACCTTCCGGAACTGCAGCTACACCAGCCTCAGAGCCGACGAACCTCCCACCAAGAAAGACCTCAACCACCCCCAATGCATACTACTGAACACCTGCTCCGCACGCAAACCTCATCCTCACCTCCAACTCTTCAGCCTGGGACGACTCCTGGTGGCCGACGGCACTGGGGGCAGCCCCGACACCCACCGACCACGCATACAACCTGGGAATCATCCTCGACTCAACGCTCTCAATAACCAAGCAAGTCAACACCGTCTCCTCGTCCTGCTTCAACACCCTCCACATGCTCTGCAAGATCTACAGATGGATCTCCAGATACAAGAAAGACAATCACCCAGGTCCCCGTTATCAGCAGACTCGATCACGGAAACGTCCTTTGCGCGGGAGCCCCGACCAAGCTCATCAAACGACTACACCGCATCCAAAACGCCTCGGCACGACTGATCCTCGATGTACCACGACACAGCCACATCACTCCCACTTGAGAAACCTGCACTGGCTCCCGGTCAACAAGAGGATATCCTTCAAGCTCCTCATCCACGCACACAAAGCACTCCACAAGACCGGCCCAGCCTAACTCAACAGACGGCTCTCCTTCTACATTGCCAACCGCCAGCTACGCTCAGCCGACCTCTCACTTGCCACCGTCCCGCGCATCTGAAGAACAACCACCGGCATGAGATCCTTCTCTCACCTTGCCGCCAAGACATGGAACACCCTGCCACTGAGCCTATGACAGACCCAAGACCTGCTGACCTTCAGAAGGATACTGAAGACCTCGTTGTTTCATCAGTAGCCCCCCCCTTCTCCCCAGCACCTTGAGACCCTCGCGGGTTTGTAGTGCGCTTTACAAATTATTGATTGATTGATTGATTGATAGCCATTCTAGTACTCGAACATGGAATCTGACATGGCATCTGATCATTTTTTTAAACATGAAAGTCATCTTGCTTCTCTTATACCATCCACTTGCTTTAATTTTCTGTTGTTCAGCCCCAGTAAATTCTAAGGGCACTCTTTTCAGTGGCATCACATCCAGGTCATTAGACTATGTGACTTCCCTTTCCTGCTGTGCCTCACCTGCACTAAATTGATTTCAGAGGAAGAGATCACATGGCCTGGCCTGCAGCTGCTGGAAGGGTTGATGGAAGGGGACTGGGAATAGTGGTGTAAAGGTGAGATAGGCAAAGAAGACAACAGTCTTCATTAATTCTTCAATTTGGTAGGAAAAGAACAACAGCTCATAATGAATTCCATGTTCATCTACACACAAAATGGAAAACCCGCATGGGCCCTGATTCCGCCCAGATCAAAAAAGTGGAAAGGAAGCACTTCTAGCCTTACTTAGGATAACCTATTGTGGCATCCTCCCCAGCCTGGAAGCATGAAAATGAGTATGCTGCATACAGAGCACTGCAACAAGTGTCTTTATTCTTCAACATACGACTAAGCTCATCACGCCTTATGTCATTACCCTTTATAACCACACCTTAACACCTCCCAACAGATTACGTAATACCCCTTAGAATCTCTCCCGAACCACGAGGGTCCTAGCGCACATAGCGTCAACGACACTACACCTGTAAGAAGATGGCCCAAGTGCCTGTGTAACTACCACAAACAGTTCAGCTGAAGGGTTTTCCATAGACATGTTGGGGCATTGCTGCATTAGTAACCTCCAGGTGCTAAATGAGCTGCTGAAGTGCTGTGGATTTTATTGTGGTTCACACTGCTGCCCTCACGACATGACTGCTATTTCACTGAAGTGGGGGGCAATGAATGGTGCTGTTGCTATGCACAGCAACGCATAAATGACCCACATGATGGAGAGGTACCCAGACAGGGAGGACTGGGTCTGTGCAAAAGCCACGGGGAAGTGTTCATCATCAGTCAAGGAGAGGCAGATGCGGGCGAATCAGTCTCTCCTTTGTGCCATCATGATGTGTCATGTGACACCTTATGATTCATGACTGGCAGCTCACGTGATGATGCTATCGTCGAAAACAGCTTCTACTCGGCATGCCTCACAATTGCAGGTATGTTTTGGCAAAAATAATTTTAATATTTATTGATTGCGTCAGATCTCTCCCTTGGCCTGGTAGTCGACCTTTTTTCCTTTTAAAAAAAAACCTTTTAATTAGCCTTTTCTATTAGGAAAATGTTAACAAAAAGATGTTAAAAAACAAAAAAGGTTGAATACGAGGCAATTGTTTCCTCCTGTGCCACCTCAGACAAAAGAACAGCATAAGCAAAATATCTTTGAACCTTCTCCAATAGGAACAGTCAGCCAAAACTGTCAGGCTCTGTCCCTTCAGTTCAGGAACACAAGCAACCCCAGACCGGTTTAGCCTACCTCAGTCCGATCCGTGCAGTTTAAATCTTGAGCATGGGACACACGTCTGGGCGTACACTTTGCAGGTAACTGAAAAAAACAACTACATCTATGGTGCAATGCTTTAGTCACAGCCACTGACACTGTGAGCAGCTCACATTGACATAATGTTCTCACCCAGAGCCAAAAGTATATCCCACTTTAAATTTGCAAAGGCTTAAAAACATTGCATCAATGCACAGTTTGTATTGTGATACTTTGAACTATTACACCCATCATTGAACACAATACATTAATTCCATAAGTTAGTTGTTCTCAGCTGGAATCTAACTATTACTTATTCAGTAAGGGCATTAATCTGGTGAGAACTGCACATTTTTAGTCAATAATTGCCATCATTCTTAATCCCCAAAAAGCTTCTCATCCCTTCTGGTCAGCTTCATGTGGATGGCTTCAGCTACACGCCATTCCTCCACATCTTTTTCCAGCTAGGCACCCTTGAGACCCCGAGACTTACTCAGTGAATTGTCAGACGCCTCCAAGCCATCAGCAGTGAAAAGGTGAAACGTTCCCTTTTAATGGCCTCCTATTTGATTTTAGTAATTACCAGAGTCTGAGATTAATTCAAGCCATCCACTCACATTGTTTTTGTTGTTGTACTCAACTATTCACTATTGTGAGCACTTCAAATTGTCCACCAGTGCGATCTCTGCCAGTGTCCACAAGTGAAAATACCTCAAAGCGGCTACTAGTACAGGCTTATTACACTGATGATCGGTCTCAATTTTTCACATTGCCAACTATGAGTATGTGCATTTTTAGCATTTCATCAATGCAAGCATCTTATATAATGCATGTTAGGCCTGTCAGACATAGGGTGATCTTCCCCCAAACATTCTTCCTTCTCCCCTCTGTGTTGCTGGATTTATTTTGGCTGGCCTTAGGACTCAATGCACTTTACCACTAATAACCAGTACTGAAGTGCTTGTGCTCACTCGCAAAAATTTATGGTAAAATTGGCTCAAACCTGATTGGCAGATTTAATTGTCTTATACGTCCCTACTAAAGTGATATAGCATATTCCTAGAGTAAGTACATTAAAATGCTACTAATGGGTCTAAAGCGCTTATTGTGCCACCCACTTCAGTAGCCCTCTAAATCATGTCTCAGGCCTACCATTACAGCCTGTGTGCAGCTATAAACTGTCAATATAATTTGGCAAAATAAACCTTTTGCCAAGCCTAAAATCCCCTTTTTAATACATATAAGCCACTCCTATGGTAGGCCCCAACCATCCCATAGGGCAGGGTGCATTGTATTAAAAAAAACTGGAAATGTACTTTAAACATTTTCATGTCCTGGTTGTGAATAACCCACATATTTGTTTCTCACTATTGTGAGGCCTATCTCTACCATAGGATAACTTTGGGTTATCCTATTTTACTTAATAAGTGATAACTTCTGTTGTGGAACAGATAGAAATGTCAGTTTTGTACTTTAAAATCATCTTTAATGGTAAAGTCGGATTTTAAGTCACAATTCTGAAAATGCCACTTTTATAAATTTAGCATTTTCTTGTTCTCACCATTTGGTGCCTGCAGCCTGTATCCTGGGTCACATAACAAGCTGTAGTTGGCATTCAGCCTTTGTGTATTCCTCCCAGACAATTACATAAAGGAGACTAGATAATGGCAGGATGAGCCATTCTGGCAGGATGGGAGGGTGAAGTTGTGCACGGCCCCACGTACGTTTCAAAGGAGCTGCATTAGTGCACACACAAAGTAGTTCACACCAGCTTTTTATGACCCCAGGCCCTGTGGATCATGGGGAGAGAGGCAAGAAATTCCAGAACCATTTGTGGGGGAAAACTCTGGAAGTTTCTTCCACTTCAATGGATTCACTTGGTATAAAAGTGAGACTCTTAAGACCCAACTCTTCAGTAAACTCCTGGACCCGTGGATACTACAGAGGGACTACCTGCTGCCAGAGGACTGCCCTGCTGCTTGAGGCCCCCAATGCTCTCTTAGAAGGATGACTGGACCGGCTCCCTTCATCCTAGGTAGAGTGACTCCAAGGGTCGGCTGGCTAACTGACTGTTCTTAGTTACAGGGACACAACAAGTTCCAGAGGCCTCCCTGTAACTGCTCAGCTGACCTGCTGCAATTGGACCTGCCTGAACCTGCAACTGGACCTGCTTGAGCCCTGCTGGCCTCGGCTAGATGACTCCCTGTTCCAAAAGAGAAACCTCCCCTGGTTGAGGGCCCTTGGTTGGCATCAGAGTGCACTTCTCTGAGGAAAAAGGGAGAAATCTTGAAGTTTTGGGCTCTTCACGACTGCAAGTGGGTCAGTTCATACTGAGATGTTGCCACCTGCAACTACTGCCGGCACAAAGCTCTAGTGGACCCGCTTCTTTGTGCTACAGCGACCTCTTCCGAAAACAGCCATTGCGAGATCTGCACTTTGTGCTTCATCAGCCTGTGATGATCATCAGTGCAAAGATCCAGCAATGACTGTCCGACACTCAACAGGACCTTTGTGCTACAGCGACAACCGCATACAATGCCCAGCCTGCTCTACGCACTACTACAAAGAGCGAAAGTGGGTCAGGGGGATAGATAATCAAATATTTAAATCATAAAGGACTCTCAATTCCCTTATATTAAGAGCATAAGTCTCTTCCTCAAGTATATATATACATCAAAGATTGCATATCCAAAACGAGAACAGGATTATACATTTTATTTATAATAATCCATTGTGCAAATCAATGCTTTTCTATGATTCCATCAATAACATTTCATATACACATATATACACAAATATTTACATCCAATCTGTACAGCTAACAACAAACAATGAAACAAAAAACATATATACATTTTTCATTTAAACACATAAACACTTTACACCCAAAGATGTACTGAAACACGAACAGTGCCCCCCTACTTATTCAGGGAGTCCACTAAGAGGAAGTCCTGTCTCCATACAATCAGTTCTAATCAATCAAGAACAATAAATCAGCGATTGTGATGACTCAAAGTCTCATAATTAAAATAATATCCCCAGACTCCTCTAAAGGATTTGCAGCATGTCGACGTGGACGCGTTTCGGCCTTTTGATATCTTGGCCTCCTCAGGAAGCGGGTGAAATCAACGAATCTGTTATCCACCTTTACATCTGGATGGAAATTTCAAACAAAAACTTTGTGGGTTCCAAAGCTCATATCAGGGGAAACCACACGGCAATCAAAAAACCCTTTCGACTCGCGGCAATTCTATTATCTTCAATCTTCATCTATAAATTGTTATCCCTGACCTGAAAGTACAGGAAAGCACGCCACGGCACTCTCTCCTTACTCCAATACTCCAATCTGATGCTCTACGCACTACAGCAACTAACCAGGTACCTGCATCCAGCCTGTGCTCCTTTGTGGTCCGCCTGAACTTGTGACTCCCCCCAGTCTAGCAGATCACATAACCGCAAGTGGCGCTATGTGCTTTTAGATGTTACTCTTACTTAAATATTTGAAATTGCATATCTCTGGTTCTACTCATTAGAGTTTTATAATTGTAGTCTCATTGTATTTATTAAGAAAATTATATTTTTCTAAATTGGTGTGCAATTTTTCTTGTGTTGTTTTTTACATTTATTTTTGTTTTTGTGGTGCAGAAATACTTTACACAATGCCTCTAATTTAAGTCTAACTCCTTGTGGTCCAGAGCGTTAAGCACAGGTTAGTTTGGTGAATTGTTTGGTTCACCCTCACAAGGACTGTGGCTATTGCTTGAGAAGGGCTCACATCCCAATTTCCCACAATGCAGTATTGGCAGTTTGTCATACTGCCCCTCCAGGGAGAGCTCTTTACACCATCGATCAGTATCTTCCCCTGATAGTTAACTGTAGCAACCCTCAATTCTGCATCTCATTTTATCAGCTCTTTTTCCTTGAGAAGTTGCTGACAAGTGCATTCCTAGGGCATCCTCAAAGTTTTTGCGTCCTCACTGTTTACCAGCCAATTCCAATGAGGCTTTTGATCAGGCCAGGAAATGGAGACAACCCCACTGTGCATGCTGAATAACACCTGGAGAGTGGCAGATGGAGGCACTGTCAGTGCTCAGACACTGTGTGACTTGTCAGCAATAATTCAACTCTCTGCTTAATTTGAGTGGGTGCTTTCCGGTGCTCAGCACCAGCACTTAATTAGTTTCCGGTGCGCGGCACCGGCACCTAATTGTCAACACCATACTTGGAACAGTCTACCACAAGGTGGCGCTGCTTATCTAATTTAGAGATGAGGAGACAACTGTTGTTTAGGAATACAATATACATAAAAAATTGCTAACACCTACCTCCCCAGCCATTCCTTTAGCTTTGAGGACCTGAAATAATCTGAACTGTCGCATTTACATGCAAGAGAGATGGTTAGTAGTTGTTTTGGCAGTGATGTCAAGGGAGATGGGTGGTGTAAGCTGCAGTGGCCTCCTGGTCACAGCCCTGGCACTTAATATTTTACAAATTAAGCACTGTTTCAACAAAGACATCCTCCTGGGCTCAGTGATTTAGAATTGTAGACTGTGCAGATAAAGTCCTTTTTTGCTCTTTCTAGAGCCAGTTTTAGCTTTCAGTGAGAGCTTATACAATCAATACAAAGAGAAAGGGGCAATAGATTAGCCTAAACAGACATTGCATGTTGAAAGTCCCTTTTACATTTTGTATCAGCTGACATCAGAGCCAGTGGGAGTTGCAACAGTTTCTCTGACCTCCGACTGGGAGGCATCCAAATTGTGCACTGTGAGTCTCTGCTTCCTTTCAGTACGTTGCAGGTCTTGGTGCTGCAGCACCAGCTCCTACTTCTGACCCCACTTCTTTCACAAGGTGAGTACCCCTAGCTGGTCTCTAACCAGTGATGTCATGTCTTCTCTGTGATGGCTGGTCGTAGGCCGCTCCTTCTTTACTAGTTCTGTGCTGGTTATGGCAGTATAGGCAGGGCAGCTACGGCACAAGTAGTGAGAATTAGTGAGTGATGGTGCAAATCTGAACAAACACTCATGGTTCTTGAGTGATGTTGAAAATCTGACATTCAGTCCAACATTTCTGAGAGATAGTGAAAATCTGGCATGAATGTAGGATTAATAAATACACATTAAAACCTGAAAACTATTGAGTGCTTGGGCTCATCTGGGCAGGCAGTCACTATTTACAAGTGAAGGTGCACAACTGCGTAGACTCCTGAATGGCTGTGCAAATCTGAGCACACATTTAGGATTATTCAGTGATGATAAATAGCTGAAAATACTCCAAGGAGAATGTAGAAAATCGGGCCACGAAGGCAAGATTTCTGAATATGAACCTAGGCAAAGAAATAAATGCATTTTATCAACATAATTATCCATGCATCAATCTATGTACTCACCCATCTATGCACTCATGTACCGCTTCATAGAGCCATTCACATATTCTTCCATCCATGCAACCATGCCAGCACACCACTTTTATCCATCTACACAGTCTTCCATTCTTTCATCCACTCGTTGATTTATTCTCACTTTCAATAAACCACACTCAAACACATCATTGAAGAAATACTTTTACATTCTCAAAATCCAGAACCATTGGTGTTACGCAGATTTGCCCATTAAAATCATATTTTCTCTATTTTCAAATAATGCTTCACATTTTCTGAAAACACAATTTTTAGGAAATACCAGCTTTTTTGGGGGTAAATAAAATAAGTTCACCCAAATACGAATGTTTGGAGATTCTGAAAACATCACCCAGTTTGCTTGTCAACACCAGCTTTGACCATTTTTTATGTTTGAAATAGCACAAAAGGCAGCTCCTGCTTAGTAGAACACTTTAAAGAGAGCTGTTTTATTGTGGCAGGAGTGTCTCAACCATGAGCTTTCAGACATAGAACAACAGTGTTTGTGGTGGGGGTCTAACTGAAGCCCGATTACACAACAGAAGTTCACAATTACACATATTGGCTTTATAGCACACCTGTTTACAACTTAAGACACATGGCAATAAAGTTATTTGCGCAAGAGTTTTTTAAACATACACCATGCTAGCGATTAAGCATGTTTACTTTGATGTAATTAGTTTCACCTTCACATCACCAGACACATTATGTAAGAGGCACCTTCCTCATGGCCTCCAAAAGTTATTAAAAATAACATTGACATAGAGAACTCTACAATAAACACAAGCCTTGATAAAGAGCTAACTTGTCCCAATGTTATGGAATGTTAAACACCTCTAAAACAAATTGTCCAAAATGAGCACATAATGTGTCGCTAGAACGTACTATAAACATGAAATGTCTAGAACACATTCATTTACCAAATAGACTGCATTTTTATGGTAATCGGGAACATATCTTCTGGCTCAGTATGAATAGAACACTTGGGTCATAATGTTGCACGTTTCTTAATATTATATATATATATATATATATTTGTATATGGCTTTATGTGTGTGTGTGTGTGTATATATATATATATATGCGGTACGTGACATCCTCAGCAGTACAACAGTACAACAAACAACCAATGGAGGTAAAGACGAGACGAGACCCAACTCGTGATGTTTAGAGTTTTATTGCACCCAACACCAGTCTGCCACGACGCGTTTTGGCTCCCAAAAGCCTTGATCACATGACGCAGTCATGGGGCCTGGCCACCATTTTTAAAGTGCAAAGTGCGTGATAGACATGAAAAACATACTATATGCCTGAATGCATTGTAGTTCTAACACATTTTGAAATTACAACCGACATAAAAGATCTGCCAGTAAAATACAGATTGGAATTCAAATTAGCTGTATGAATACATTATATCAAGCTGATTAACACTGATCCTGATACCAAAAACTGTTTGTGCACAAGATAGAAGCAAATGAATATGAATAGAGGGGGTCACCAGGTTTGAGAACACATAAGTAAAAACCCACCAATTTCTTAACAATTTATATACATATGTTCATTATTCATATTTAACTCATTTTGCAAATATGATTGTAACATTTGCCAAATTCAAGCACATGTTAGAATTGTCAACCGTGTGTTTGATTAAAACAACAATAAAAACAATTTTAAGACATATGTAAAAAATATATATAAAATATGATTTTAAAATGGGTCCATAATGATTAAGACAGGTATAAATATATAGTTGATAATACCCATGTGGGCAATGCAATTACTTGTGCAAAAATCGCTAGTAGTTCAGTGCATGTTGGTTAAATGTGCATCATCACGCAGTAAAGTCTTAAAGTGATACCAATGTGAAAAAAAGATAGTGCCCAAAGATAAAAAGGTGATAAAATCTCAGAATGATCTACATAATGGTATGTGTGGAGGATAGGGGAATTACATTAAAAAGATAGTTGCTGAATAAGATGGTAATTAGTTAATGCAGAATTGGTTCAAGGTGGAAAAACTCATATTGTGACATGGTTATAGATAGGTATGGCAATCTTCACTCTTGTTGAGCCCGTTAGGCATCTTGCTGTCCAGCAAGATGATATAACGGGTCTCAAGTTTACGAAGAAGCCCTTCCCTGTCACCTCCCCTGCGTTGGGGCGGGACCCAATCTATGACAAAATAGGTAAGGCCTTGAGTGTTCTTGTTGTGTACCGTTTCAAAATGCCTGGCCACGGGATATGTGGGGTCTGTGTTGGTGATGGCCCTAAGGTGTTGCAAGATTCTTTTATGGACCTGGGGCCTTGTGCTACCCACATATCTAAGCCCACAAGGACATTGCAAGACGTAAACAGCAAATTCTGTTTGCAATTGAGTTTCTCTCCTATTTTTATTGGGACAGGAGAGAAGGGTATTGTATATTCAGATCTGCTGATACCATTTTTGCAGGCCTTGCAGGTTGCGCATTTCAAAAACCCTTTGCTCCCTGCTAGCCACGTGCCTGTGGCTACCTCGGGGCTGCTAGAGACCAAACTATTCTCCATGGATCTCGCTTTTCTGTAGGTGATATTGGGCCTAATAGTTACCAAGTTGCCAATAACCGAGTCACTTCTAATGAGGAACCAATTATTCTTCACTATGTTACGGATATATATATACTAGCAGCCCGTCCCGACGTTGTCCGGGTATGAAATAGAATGTGTGTAATGTGTGTATTTGGCAAGGGATATTTATTTTAAAATCTCGCGGTAGACAACATTTTTTGTTTCATTAGAATTGGGACGGAGAAGGCCCAGCTGCAGCCCTGGTTGATGTTAGCAGGCGCGTGTAATTGGTGAAGTGATCCGCCGCCTGAGCCCGGCTACATCCCTAGTTGATGTTAGCAGGCGCGTGTAATGTCGTTGATTGAGAGAGTTATCAGCTGCGGGTAAATTCATTTAATGAGAGAGTTGAGTGACAGCGAGTAGGAGAGGCTGCAGTAATTGTCCCCGCAGACACGCTCATTTGCGTGTTCTCTCGCTTGAGGCCCAGATGCAGGCCTGTTTGATGTTATCAGGCGCGTGTTTCCCCGCTTGAGTCCCAGCTGCAGCCTTGGTTGATGTTATCAGGCGCGTGTAATTAGTGTACTGATCCCCCGCCTGAGCCCGGCTAGAGCAATGGTTGATGGTAGCAGGCGCGTGTAATTTCGTTGAATGAGAGAGTTTAGTAACAGCGCGCAGGAGAGGCTGCAGTAACGTTACTTACCAGGCCTCCAGGTGAACGCGTTTGTCATGCCCCAGCACACGGCCACAGCAGACAATCTTCTGATTAATGTACGACCCACATGGCATGAAGGGCGGAACGTAACACACGCCCCCAGCGTGCCCCTTGATGCAGTGCAATTGCGCTCACATGGCATGATGGCCGGACACATGCCCCCAGCGTTTCTTACGCCCCCAGCGTGACCCTTGATGCTGGGCAGCAACGTAATTGGCGCTTGTATGTACGACTCACATGGCATGAAGTGCGGACACACGCCCCCAGCATTTGTCACGCCCCCAGCACATGCCCACAGCCCACGATATGATGGCCATACCACACGCCCCCAGCATTAGTCACTCCCCCCAGCCCACGCCCACAGCACAACGCAGACACGCCCACAAGGGACTACTTTGCTGGCACGGTTCTTTTACCTTTTAAATGTATAGAGGAGTTGGCCTAACGGCTAAGGCGCTCTACCTCGGACCTGGGGATCTGGGTTCGAGTCTTGGTAACGACGCCAAACATCCTGTGATTCTGGGCAAATCACTTAAACTCCCTGTGCCTAACAAAAATGAATGTGTGTCCTCATGTAACGTAACTGGTGCTATGTAAAGCGCTCTGATACCTGATTCAGTTTGGGTCAAGTTCGCGCTATATAAAACTCTGCAAAAAGAAATGGTGGCCGTCTGCATAGCCTATGTCCTTCTGCTGCAACTGCCCTTTCCAACTCTGTATTGGGTGTTGTGATTGGTGCTGTGGTTACTGAGATTACCCGCCTCAAAGGTTTGAGCTCTCTCTTTATAATATTAGTATGGATATATGGATATATATATATATATATATATATATATATATATATATATATATATATATAAAAATATTTTATTTACTTATTTATATATAATTATGGGTACTGCACCAGAACACGTGCATTTAAAAATACAGAAATGGCTAAGATGCCAACATAGTATTCCAAATTATTTAGAACAAATTAAGACTCTCGACATTGGGCCGCACAGCATGCTATGGGATACTTTTTCCCATAAGGTGTGTGTTATTTCAATTCCTTAGTTCCTCTTTATAGATGCTCTAGTGTTTTGCAAATGTCACCTAAGCAGTTCACTCACACTAGTGTATTTATCTTTCAAATGTACAGTCATCAGGTTTCTAGCATTGCACCTTTTATGAAAAGTTTACAGTATGGTCCCTTTCTGTCTCTGCGTTTGTTGATAAAGTTGTATGTCGAATTTCAAAAACAAAAATTCTTCAGATTTTATGTTATGGTCCAAATATTACATATACAATTATTGCTCCACTGGGTTTAGATTTTCTGTCATTAACACCAATGGAGCAATAATTTTGTGAAAGATATTTAGGACATAAACATTGCCGTCAGTCGACCTTTAGGCCACAATATTCTAATACAACCCAATCACAGAGAAATAATATGAAATGCATTTAGCAAAAACCTTTGGCCTGCAGTGGTTAATTTGTAAAAAAAAACAACAACAAAAACAGAAGGGGGCTTGCTCCAGCTCATTTCTCCTGTTAGTGCAGCCTAAAATAGAACCAACTACCAGCCATGAAAGAGAAGTGAGGATGTGGCATAATGCCCAGAGCTGCCAACTTCGGGGCTGGGGAACCACGTTCGAGTCTCGGTGTCGACTCAACATCTTGTAATTCTGGGCAGTTCACTTAATCTGCCTGTGCCTAAATGAATGTGAATGTGTCCTTAACTGGTGCTCATGAAAAGTGCTGGTGTTGATGATTAAGTGCTTGGGCTGAGCACCGGAAACCAGAGGCTCAAATAAAGTAGTGTTGACCTGTAGCCACTTATTGAACTTTTAGGGATTATCATTCATACCTCTCCTCACCTGTTCGATGGAATTAGAGGCTTTCAAAAAGGTTATAGGAGGCTCTTTTGGTAACCTTATTTATAATTTGGGATAATAATGCAGAATGCTCCATGATATCTGATTTGCTTTGATTTGATTTGCTTGCAACTCTGCTTATTCACCTGTAACAGCAAGCTCAGGTTGTTCTGAATTCTCAATATTAAATAAAAAGCAATTGTGCACCAAGATAAATATGGTCAGGTTGAGGAGCATGATGTTGTGCTCACAATGTGAGGCTGAGCCATCACAAGTATAAAACCCCAGAATAGAGACCAGTTCTCAGAGGATGAAGGAAATCAACTAAGTAGCTGAATCAGAGTTTGTTGGAGTGGGTACTCCAATGGCGATGGAGTACCTTCTCCCCCAAATTGAAGGTCTGCCTGCCTTATTTACTGTTAGGCACTATACTACTTCGACTCCGTAGCTGCCATACTTCTCCGATGCCCAAAGGAGTAAGAACGGGCAGTTGAATATCCATTTTTTACTATCCCTTCCCACTGTGAAAAACCTGGTGGTAAGGGAGAGTAAAAAACCTTTAAATTACCCCCTCACCATGGGAGACAACACCAATGGTGTGGGGGTCATTGGAGTGTGTTTTCTAAACATAACAAGTTAACAGTTTGACAGTCTACCAACATGTTTGACGAAGCCATCCGTCATACTTTTAACTCATTGACAGACGGTTCCTGTCAACGACTGCAGTTATCTGCAGGGTAAGCGGACAACTCTAAATGTGGAGCATATGTACTCCGCCAGGGCGGCGGTTTATTTTATCAGTCACCCTGACAAAGTAACTACCCATTCCGATATTTAAATCAAGCCCTAAGCCATTAAAAACAACCATCCTCTTTTTGTTGGCAAATACATTTGTTGTTAAACAAATTACTATTTACCCAAAAAATGTACCTATTTCCGTCCCAACATGCTAAAGTTGCCTGCCACTTAGTGAATTGAAATGCAGGTGGGTACCATGGGTACCCCCCAGTGCACCACCACCTCCCCCCAACCCATGGGCGGCCCCAACAGGTCCCCAAAAACAATCCCTGCCAGCCCTTTCATGGTGGTTTCGCCACCATGGAAAGGATGGCTAAAGCCAGAATCGTAATTTGGTGGACAGTGCCTGCTAGGCACCACCACCATTTTAGGCATGCTGACCGCTCTGCAAGGCAATTGGTACAATTGCCTTTAGCGGATTTGTGGCGTGCGGTCTTTGTACACACCGCAGTCGTAAAAAGATTCCCCCTGCCATCCTAATTAGGGGGGTGGAGCAATTGCTGTTCGATGGCAGAGGTCCCGCCACCACATGGCTAGCAGTGGTGGACCCTCCGCCATCGTAATCACCCCTCAAGACATCAATGCGATCCAGATGTGTGCACCCTGAATATTGAAGCAAGAATATTGAGGGGCGGCAATTATCAAGGATAAGATATTGAGTACAAAAAGTCAAAAGATAAGGATGTAAAGAATTCCTTTACTTAACTCCACACCTACGTACCTTGATGAAATATATATATATATATATCTTCAAGGTACATAAATGTGGAATTAGGAATAATAAATATCAACTTCCTGTAGATTTGCTTACCTTTTGATATTTTTGTTTTCAATATTTGATGATGAAGCAATTTGCATCACGCACATCTGCTCCAAGGAGTGGCCCATCATGTAGCGTTGGTCGAGAAAAGATGGAACACTTTATATTTAATTCTGCACAAAAATCCTGCGTTTGAGCCTTTTTTTAAACACTGCAACATTACTCTATGCGTGAAGCCTATCCACTAGATGTTCCGGTAGCCTATCGTAAAGGGCATTGCCGAAGTCCAACCTGGAGGCTATCAAGACGTGAATAACCATTTATTTGCAGAAAAGCACAGGTAGTGTAAGATGTTTTTATAAGGTGCGCAGTATACCAACACAAGTGCCTACCACTGACCTAAATTGAGGCTTAAAGGACAAAGTGTCATCAAATATGAGCCCTAGATTTTTTACTAGCCCACCCCTGCAAACCTGGAGGGAGTGCAACTTTGGCCCAGGAACTCTGCCAAAATTCTAAAAGAATATTGCCCCCAAAAAAATTCCATTTATCTGCACTTGAGTGGATGTACTGTCATCCAGTGGAAGTCTGCAGTTCAGCATGTTTTGATTTGTAGTCCTGAGATCTCTTCTCCCTTATTTCAAGAAAACAGCAGCTGTTTATCATCAGCATAAGGAATAACTTTACCCCAAGGGCATCAGCAATTTGGGCCAGGGGAGTGAGATAAACATTGAATAGAGTTGTACTTAGGGCAAAGCCCTGGGAAACTCCCACTGTCAGTTCTTGCGGTTTTCTGGAAAAAGGGGGAATCTATACTTGTTGGCTTCTATCTGCCAGAAAAGAAGTGAGCCAGTCCAGGGCTAGCTCCGTTAACCCAATAGACTAGAGACGAACCAGAAGTCTGCAATGGGGGACCCTATCAAAGGCTACAGATAGGTCTGTCATGATCAGAACAGCTGATCATGTACCATGATATTCATAGCTTTGATATTCAGTTGTACAATCAGATCCAGACTCGATAGACGATCAACATCACAATCCCCTGACAGGAGGACTTTTTCCCAGCGATCTACTAGTTTATATGTTCGTAGCATGTTGAGGTCTTTGACAGTCTGCAGTGAAATCCCTTCACCTAACTGACAAGTAAATACTCATCAGGCACCTAAAATCATCCATAAGGAGCAGGAACATGCTCAGAAAATTGGATTGCAGGCTGATAATGCTTGTAGACGTGATGGTTCATCAATCAATTTGTATAATGCGTCTGCATTGTTACTTGTTTCCAAGCTAATAAACACTTATAGCAAAGAGATCCTCACTTATCACCCAGATATCACAATATCGATGCACCTCCTTACTCACGTGGCCTGTCAGCCGGATCCTGTACTAATCTTTTTGTGGTTCTAGATATGTCACACGCAGTCATAACACCTAGAACCTAGGACCTAGAAAATTATTTAATTAGGTCTCTCAGGACTCCTTATTCAAGTATCTTGATCATGCTTGCTTCAGTCATCATAACATTGAAGTTGTTAGCCTTTTTAACTTTACTCAGTGGATGATATCAAGTACACTGGTACTCTCTCTGAAGGGATTTCATTTGTTTGGGGCAATAAAAGGGGTGCCTTTTGTCTCTGTCCCATTTTTGGTAATGTTGGAGCCATTTGTCATTTAATTAGATACATAAATATAAAGAGGACTTCCAGGTTAGTGGCGTGCAACATTTAAAGTCCTATATTCTGAGAACATAATTATGAAAATATCTGACTGGAATAATAAACACTAGCTTTAGATTTTTGTGAAAATTGTATTTCTCCGTTATGATATTTCCCTAAAATCTCATTTTGACAGCATTTTTTCATCATGCTGACATTCTCCATTTTTCTGCTTCTTCATAATGATGGAATGCTACTTTTATTAACATGGGAAGGGGTCTCACTCAAGAGGCTTTGAATCCTCAGCAAAGTACACTGTTCTATTAAACTTGTGCTTATGTTGCCCTGCACTCAGCATGTATTCGCATTGTAACAGCTAACACCTGCACCCAGCATTTATTCACATTGTAACACGTAGCTCCTACACTCAGCATTTATTCACATTGTAACACTTAGCTCTCAGCATTTATTCACTTGTAACACTTAGCTCCTGCACTCAGCATGCATTCACATTGTAACAGTATTTATTCACATTGTAACACTTGTGAAAGGCATTTATAAAGCGCAGCATAGACTATACAGTTTCTTGACACTTAACACCTGCACTCAGCATGTATTCACATTGTAACACTTAGCTCCTGCACTCAGCATGCATTCACATTGTAACAGTATTTATTCACATTGTAACACTTGTGAAAGGCATTTATAAAGCGCAGCATACACTATACAGTTTCTTGACACCTAACACCTGCACTCAGCATGTATTCACATTGTAACAGCTAACACCTGCACCCAACATTTATTCAAATTGTAACTCTTAGCTCTCAGCATTTATTCATATTGTAACACTTAGCTCCTACACTCAGCATTTATTCGCATTGTAACACTTAGCTCCTAACTCCTGCACCCAGCAAGTATTCACATTGTAACACCTAACACCTGCCCCTAGCATTTATTCACATTCCAACACCTAACGCCTACACCCAGCATTTGTCACATTGCCCCTAGCTTTTCACATTGTAACATTTAGCTCCTGCACGCTGCATTTTTTCACATTGTAACACTTAGCTCCTGCTCTCAGCATTTTTTCACATTGTAACACTTAGCTCCTGCACTCAGCATTTTTTCACATTGTAACATGTAAAGCCTGCACTCAGCATGTATTCACATTGTAACACCTAACGCCTGCACCCAGCATTTATTCACATTGTAACACCTAACGCCTGCACCCAGCATGTATTCACATTGTAACACTTAGCCCCTGCATTCTGCATTTATTCACATTGTAACAGCTAACATCTGCCCCTAGCATTTATTCACATTGTAACACCTAATACCTGGAGCCAGTATTTATTCTCTGTGCAATGTTAAGACAGGGTTAACATTGTATTTCATGGTCTGACCTTCTCAACATTATGTGGGTCGGGAGGCCTCAGTTAACTCGTCCATGGGACTCTATTTAACTATGGACTAACCTATTCTGTAATAACAATAGCTGCTGTTGTCATGTGTCCGCAGCCATAGGTGAAGCCTTATGTCAGATATGCTTCAGATTCACTGCATTCACATCCCTATCACTCTGTGCACAAAAACAATCAGTCACAGCTTTTGATGGGTCATATTTAAAGTCAATAATTAAACTGAGCTCATGCTCCCACTGGACATCATTGGAGGAAACTTTGTGCCCCAATACATCTAAGAAAACACTTGTTTGCATCACTTAATCAATGAATCAAGGGAATAAGCTTTAGTGAGTTTAAAAAACCATTTGTGTCTTTCTTTCTACTTTAGAATCAGCTTATTGACACATGCCATGCAATTATTATACTGTTCTTCAAGGATAATACTGTTGGAGAAATGTATCTTTACCCGTGCTGCCCGTGCAGGTAGAATCTGTGTGGCGGTGGGGCCGGGTTGACAGACAAGCACGAGGGAAAAGTAAATAAATAATACATTTTCCCTCGTTGTCATCTGTCAAAATACCTCCCTCCTACCCAACACCACGTCCCACCGCTCTTACCTGCACAGGCCACTGCTGCTTTGCCCACTCATTGAAAGGGGATAGCTTTACCATTGCAGAATATAATCTCTTTCCTCTTTAGCTGATTGGCAAATTTCCCACTGGGTCACTTTCTCTCCCGCCTACCTACTTCTACCCAGCAATACACTGAGTAATCATGTAGAACTGTCTTCTTAACGGACCCCTTCCCCTTTGGGAATGGTGCTGAAAACGCTTTTTTAGGAGCAGGCAGTGGTCCCTTGGAACCCTAAATGAAAAGAAACCTTTTCATTTTAGTTTTTTAAACACAATTAGGTTTCCATTTAGGAAAACAGGCTGCATTTATAAAAAAAGAAAATGATTGCTTTATTTACAAGCAATCACGGACATGGTGGTCTGCTGACCCCAGCAGTCAATCAATCAATCAATCATAGACATTTATAGAGCGCACTACTCACCCGGAGGGTCTCAAGGCGCTTGGGGGGGAGGGGGTGCTGCTACTGCTCGAACAGCCAGGTCTTGAGCTTCTTCCTGAAGGAGAGGTGGTCTTGGGTCAGGCGCAGGTCGGTCGGGAGGGAGTTCCAGGTCTTGGCGGCCAAGTAGGAGAAGGACCTTCCTCCTGTTGTCGTTCTTCGGATGCGGGGGACGGCGGCGAGGGCGTGACTGGTTGATCGGAGATGGCATTTGGGAGCGTAGAAGTTGATGCGGTTGTTGAGGTAGCTCGGGCCTTGATCGTGTAGGGCTTTGTGTGCGTGGGTGAGGAGACGGAAGGTGATTCTCTTGTTGATGGGGAGCCAATGCAGGTCTCTCAGATGTCCGGAGATGTGGCTGTGTCGTGGGATGTCGAGGATGAGTCTGGCTGAGGTGTTCTGGATCCGCTGGAGTCTCTTCTGGAGCTTGGCGGTGGTTCCGGCGTAGAGGGCGTTGCCGTAGTCCAGTCGGCTGGTGACGAGGGCCTGGGTGACCGTCTTCCTGGTCTCGGTGGGGATCCACCGGAAGATCTTCCGTAGCATGCGCAGGATGTTGAAGCACGACGAGGAGACGGCGTTGACTTGTCTGGTCATGGAGAGGGAGGAGTCCAGGATGAAGCCCAGGTTGCGTGCGTGGTCTGTTGGTTTGGGAGCGGTGCCCAGGGCGGGGGGCCACCAGGAGTCGTCCCAGGTGGAGGGCGAGGAGCCCAGGATGAGGACTTCCGTCTTGTCCGAGTTCAGTTTCAGGCGGCTGGTCGTCATCCACTCGGCTACGTCTTTCATCCCTTCGTGAAGGTTGGCTCTGGCGGCGGCGGGGTCGTTGGTCAGGGAGAGGATCAGTTGGGTGTCGTCAGCGTAGGAGATGATGTTGAGGTTGTGTTGGTGTGCGATGGCCACGAGGGGGCTCATGTAGACGTTGAAGAGGGTGGGGCTCAGCGAGGATCCTTGAGGGACGCCGCAGATGACTTCGGTGGCCTCTGACTTGTACGGTGGTAGGCGGACTCTCTGTGTTCTTCCGTCGAGGAAGGAGATGATCCATTCCAGTGCCTTCTCCTGGATTCCGACGTTGCTGAGGCACTGCACAAGGGTGCGGTGGCAGACAGTGTCGAATGCCGCGGAGAGGTCTAGGAGGATGAGGGCCGCTGTTTCTCCGTTGTCCATCAGGGCTCGGATGTCATCGGTGGCAGCGATGAGGGCGGTCTCGGTGCTGTGGTTGGCTCGGAAGCCAGACTGTGAGGGGTCGAGGGATCCATTCGTCTCGAGGAAGGCGGCCAGCTGTTTGTTGACGGTCTTCTCGATGACTTTGGCTGGAAACGGGAGGAGCGAGATGGGGCGGTAATTCTTGAGTTCGGTGGGGTCCGCTGTTGGTTTCTTTAGTAGAGCGCTGAGTTCGGCGTGCTTCCAGCTCTCCGGGAAGGTGGCGGTGTCAAAGGAGGTGTTGATGATGTCCCGCAGGTGGGGTGCGATGACAGCGTCGGCCTTGTTGAAGATGTGGTGAGGGCAGGGGTCGGTCGGAGATCCGGAGTGGATGGAGTTCATCGTGCGGACGGTGTCTTCGGTGCTGATCGGAGTCCAGGCGCGGAGGGTGGTGGTGGGGGGCGGTGGTTCGGTCGTGGCGTGTGTCGGTTGGGTGCTGAAGCTGTTGTGTATGTCCGCGATCTTGTTGTGGAAGTAGGAGGCGAGGGAGTTGCAGAGGTCTTGCGATGGGGTGATGTCGTTGCTTCCGGCGTTGGGGTTGGAGAGCTCTTTCACGATGTTGAAGAGTTCCTTGCAGTTGTGTGCGTTGTTGTCCAGCCGGTCCTTGAATGCAGTTTTCTTGGTGGCGCGGATCAGTTGGTGGTGTTTCCGGGTGGCGAGCTTGAGGGAGGTCATGTTGTCCGGTGTTGGCTCCCTTCTCCAGGCTTTCTCGAGGGCTCGGCAGTTCTTCTTGGAGCTCGTGAGTTCGTCGGTGAACCATGGGGCCTTTTTGCTGCCGGGTCTGCTGGGCGGGGTCCTCAGTGGGGCGAGTTCGTCCGCGCAGTTGCTGATCCACTTCGTGAGGTTGTCGGCGGCCCGGCTGGGGTTCGCTGAGCTGGTGGGAGGGTGCTGGCTCAGGGAAGCGGCGAGCTGGTTGGCTGTGATCTTGTTCCAGCTTCTTCGAGCAACCTGTTGCTGGTGGTGGTGGATCGTCGTTCTTCTGAAGGTGAAGTGGACGCAGCTGTGGTCCGTCCAATGGCGTGGCTGAAGGCGATGTCTTTGCTGGATGAGAAGACGGCGTCGAGTGTGTGTCCGGCGAGGTGGGTGGGGGTGGACACCAGCTGCTTGAGTCCGAGGTTGGCGAGGTTGTCGAGCAGGGTGGTGGTGTTGCGGTCGTTGTTGTTCTCCAGGTGGAAGTTGATGTCCCCCAGGAGGATGTAGTCAGCGGAGGGGAGGGCATGCGGGCTGCGATGACCTCGCTGAATTGTGTGCGTGGTCCCGGGGGTCGGTAGATCAGGGTGCCTCTGAGGGTGGTCTTCGGGTCGGTGTGGATCTGGAAGTGTAGGTGTTCGGCGGTAGTCAGGGTGTCGTCGGTGTTGGTCGTGATGTGGATGGTGTCCCTGTGGATGATGGCGATGCCTCCTCCAGTCTGGTTGACGCGATCTCTCCGGGTGATCTTGTATCCCTCTGGGATGGCGATGGCGATGTCGGGCGCTGAGGAGTCGTTCATCCAGGTTTCCGTGAGGAAGGCGACGTCAGGGGCTGTGGTGTCGAGGAGGTTCCAGAGTTCGATGGCGTGTCTGTGGACGGAGCGGGTGTTGAGCAGGATGCACTTGAGGTGGTTGCTGCTGGTGTTCGGCTTGGCGGGTGCTGGTGCGGGGCAGGTCCGGATGTAGGTGAACTTGCAGGTGTGGCAGCTGAAGGGTCCGTGGGTGCGTCTCGGGGTGGCTCGGTAGCATCCCGGGACTCGGCCGGTGTTGAGTGCGTTGAGGGTGGCGGCGGTGTACGTCCGGCGGGTGGGCTGGGGTCCTCGGGGGCCAGGGGTTCGAGCGCTGGGCGCGGTCCAGGCACGGACGGGCTTACCTTTGGCGCGTCTTCGGCGCGCCCGCTGCGCGCGCCCGCTGCGCGTGCACGCTGCGCGTTGGCCACTCTGCCATATGAGAGTGGGGGGGCGGAGCGAGGGAGGGGCCGCTGGGAGGGAGAGCGGGATGGCGAATGGGGATGGCGAGCGAGGGAAGGGGGCGGGGCCGCAGGGGGGCAGCGGCGAGGGGGTGGCGGGAAACGCGGCCGGGGCTGGTCGAGGAGGGGGGAGCACTGGGGGCTAGGGAGAACGGCGGGGAAAGAAAGCAAAACGGCGGCGAGGCAAGCAGGTGGCAGGGGGCACAGGAGCTCCGCGGACCAAGCGGATCCGGCGGTCAGGCCCAGCCAAGGGCACAGCTGGTGGCAGGAAGCACTGGAGATCCGTGGAAGCGGATCTGGCAGAGATGCGCAGTGCACAGGGCACAGCTCAGGGCAGAGGCGGCACCAGGGGCCGGGCTCACTCACGGGGAGTGTGCTCGGGGGGGTGACCTGCCCGGAGGGACAGTGGCAGTCTACCATCTCCATGATTTTAGCAATTCCTAGGGGGTCGCAAATTGCAACTGACCTCATTAATATTAATGAGGAAGGTCAATTTACGAGCCCCTATGAATAGTTAAATGAAACTCTTGGAGTTTTATACATTTGGAATACGATTACCAAATTGCGATTTGCTGGAAATTGTAATTAGGTCATCGCTATTCCAAATGTTGATACATGTGACCCTGAGTGCCTTATTTATGTTATCAGTGTTTCTTTGGAGAATGGTGTGGATGTGCCACTCAACCTGCGTCTGTTGCTTCTAAGTGTAAATCTGCACGGAGAAAAGGAGCAGTTATAAAGAAGAGTTAGGGACTCATGTAGAGCATGGCAGAATCAATCTTCTGGTAAATTGGCAGATGTCCAATTCCACGACACTTACAATTACCATGTCTGATTTGGAGAAGAATACATCACTGTGATTCAGATGTAACAGGAGCGCCTCAGTTGGCTCCACCATTAGAACCATCTTGTCTATAGGTCAACTACCACAGGACCACTGGCTTCAGAGCACCAGAAGATCCGCCCTATTTAGGGCAGTGCTTTTGATGGTGATTTCGCTTGCTCAGAGCAGAGCATGGTGTCCTTGGCCTGGACAAAATGTAAAATGTCTTCCACACTGAGGGAGAAAAATCACCGTAAATCAGAGACATTTGTATTGTGTTTGTTTGTGAAAATACAAAAAATGCTGAAAGTGTCTGAGGGGTGCTGTAGCTGAAAAAGAATCCCCACCAGAGCAATTGGAGGCACTAAATATGACATATTACCTCCACCACTCAGTCGGTTTGGCGACACCCTCCTCCCCACCCCACCAAACTTAAAATGATCCATTTAATATTTCTCTTTCCAAGCTAAGCGGGTATGCTCTTGTTAATTCTGGACTGCCTATGTAGAGTTTTCTGGTTCCTGTTTGTCACAAATACGAAGAGAAGGTCGGTGTTAAAAAATGAACCAAAATTAACTGAGCAATAGGGAAGCTTGATCATGCATTAACACCCTGAAGGTGTAGTTATGTGTTTTTGTTTGTGTTTGTGCGCACAGAAATATATTAATGAATGTTACACTAATGATATACCACAGTAATACTTAATGGACGTACTAATAATGGATATGGCATTTGTGAACTTTCATGTTTCGATGTTAGTATTAATAGCAATCAAGACTAATCAAATAATGTATACTATCTCTAATTAATAATAATATTGAAGAAAATATTTGTTGTTGCTGATGCTGTTAATACAATGATGACAATAGTTACATGTTCAATAAATACATCAATTAATCGATGTTAAAGTGTCACCAGGGCTGTCAAAAGCCAGTTCCTAATCCCCATCCAATTTGTACACCTCTGATGATAAAAGGTTGGGCTAACCCTACCTAGATTCAACCATGTGATGTTTAGATGGGGCATTGATCTCTGATGCAGAATACAACAAACACCGGATTCGAAATCTCAAAGTAATTGATTAATCCATTTGCATTATTATCCGGGTCATTAGAATTATGCGGCAAGGAAGCACCAAATTATGCAGCACTGTAGACTAAATTTTGCAGCAAGAAAAGGCAAATTATGCAGCATGTTGGGCCACCTTAGTGATAGTATTACTTCATTATTTTGTAAATTTGACACATGGTAATACTGTCTGGGAAAAGATTTCTCCTCATTAGTACCAGTTTAACAATCAAATACAGAAATAAGCAACTGAAAGATGACCAGTTACCTTTTGTGAATGGCTTTCCACTGCACACAAACACGTTGCAACCCTTTTAGTAACTTTTAATATACCTAAGCTGGAATAATGTTTTTTTGTTAAACTCTTCACAATACCTAGTAGATAAGCAAACAGGCCTTCAGTAATGAAGACGCCGCACACCACTCCAAGAATTATTTTCGGTTTTTTATTTCATGTGGGTATTCCCCTACGTGTTTCGGACAGTAAATGTCCCTGGTCACGGTAAACAAACATTTGTCCTTTGTTTATGTCACCTTTATATACCATAGACACCATGTGGCAGTGTTATGTTGCATTATGGGCTTGGTAGTTGTTCATGATTGGCAATTTTTTAAAGCTCATCCTTAGCTTTCGGAAGGCCGGTGTTCGACATTTATGAAACATTATGGGACATGATTGATCTCAGTTGGCAGTTTATGCCATTTAACTGAATGTGATTACTCGGATAAATTCCTGAATCATCAACCTCTGATTGCGTATTTTGCGCATCTGGTTTATGACTAAGTGTCATTAAGCGTTATTGGTTTAGTGCCTTTGTTTGCTATTTGTCCCATTGAATCATTCATGTCGATCTCCTCGTCTGTCTAAGCTTGGATGCCAATTAATTATTACTAAATTAGATTGCTTAACATGTCTTACGATCTTAATTCATAAGAGTACAGATTTCTAGTCCAAATTCAAATGAGGTTACTGTTCATTGTCAACATCACAATTTTCAGAATTTTCAATAAGTCCTTAATTGTTCATATTTGTTCTAAATGTTAGAGATGTACATACATTTCGTCATCCACGTTCAGTCCCCATGGGCTCCGGGTTTTGAATCTTATTATTTGTTTAGATTCAAGACGTCTCAGTTTTTTGTTTCTGTCTCCACCACGTTCGTTCTCTTTTATCATTGCAATTCCCGCATACTTTATGTCTTTCCAGGTTTTTCCTGGATGGCTTTTCAGATGTTTCGCAATGGCATAACTGTAATCGTTGTTTTGAATTTATCGAATATGTTCAAGTATTCTCCTTTTGAGAGGACATATAGTTGACCCAATATATTTCAGACCACAGTAGCATTGTAGTTGATAGACCACAAACTGTGAATCACAGGTTATTTTGTCTTTTATTTCAAAGTTTCTTCCTTTTGGATCTTTCAGACTTTTGAGATTCTGACCAATTTTGCATGCCTTGCATGATTGGCATTTGGTGAAGCCTAGTTGTCGTTTGTCCAACCATGTAATAGGTTTGTCTTTTTTGAAATGACTATTTACCAAGGTATCTTGGATTGAGGGAGATTTCCGGAATGTAATCAGTGGTCTATCTCCTATCAATGATCCTATTTCTGTATCTTTTTTTAAAACACTCCAGTATTTTGTTAGGATGTGTCGTATTTTGAAACTTTCCTTTGAGTAAGTGAGAATCAGTCGTGGTTTGTCATCATCTGCTTTGATATTGCTTTTGTCCTTGGGTATGAGGGTTTCTGTTCTTGTTTTAGCCCTTGCTCTTTGTTCACCTCGTTGTATGTCAGTATGTTTATATCCACGATTGGCGAAACGATCTTTAGTTTCCTTGAATTTATTTTCCATTTCTGATGGTTCAGAACAGTTGCGTTTCATGCGTAAAAATTTGCCATAGGGAATGCTTTGTTTTAATAATGTAGGGTGGAAGCTCGTGCCGTATAGCACGCTGTTTGTCGACGTTTTCTTTCTGAAGACTGTTGTTTCTAATTTATTGTTCTTCACATAGACCTTAGTGTCTAAGAAGTCAATTTCTGTTTTCTGGATGTTGAAAGTGAATTTCAGTCCCACTTCATTTTGATTAATAATTTCTATATACTCTATCAGTTTTTGTTTCGGACCTTTCCAGAGGAGGAAAAGGTCGTCTATGAATCTGAGCCACAATACCACGTCCGTGGTATAATTCTCGTTCTCTTCTCTCCAAGCTATGTTTTTCTCCCACCAACCCATGGTGAGGTTGGCATAGCTCGGAGAGAAAGAGACGCCCATGGCACAGCCGCATATCTGTGCATAGAAGTTCTTGTTGAATAAGAATACATTGTTGGTTAGACAAAAAGTTATCATTGTTAACAGCATGTTAGTATGTCTCAAATCAGATATTGGTCTTTGTTTCAAGAAATATTTAATCGCTGTTAGTCCTATGTCGTGTTGTATTGACGTGTACAACGATACGACATCAATGGTGGCTAACCAGTATTCAGGATGCCAATCAGTCTCCATGAATATTCTTAAAAAGTCACCGGTATCTTTGATGAATGAATTGAGGGTGGGGACGATAGGTGCCAAGAAATAATCCACATATGATGCTACAGTTTCACACAATGAGCCACAGCTTGGTTTTATTGGTCGGGCTGGTGGATTGATTAGTGTTTTGTGAATCTTTGGCAAGAAGTATATGGTAGGGGTTATTGGATGTGTTACAGTGAGGTATTTTGCTTCCTCCTTGCTGATCAGTCTATTTTCTTGCCATGCTTGAATCAGTTTGTGTAGTTCAATCGTTATGTCAACAGATGGACTTCGTTGTAGTTGTTTGTAGTTCATCACGTTGTTTAATTGGTGATTAGCTTCTTCAACATAGTCTGTTTTGTTCAAGATGACTATGTTTCCCTCTTTGTCTGCCGGTTTTATTTCAATTAGAGGATACTATGCGGCTGTGCCATGGGCGTCTCTTTCTCTCCGAGCTATGCCAACCTCACCATGGGTTGGTGGGAGAAAAACATAGCTTGGAGAGTAGAGAATGAGAATTATACCACGGACGTGGTATTGTGGCTCAGATTCATAGACAACCTTTACCTCCTCTGGAAAGGTCCGAAACAAAAACTGATAGAGTATATAGAAATTCTTAATCAAAATGAAGTGGGACTGAAATTCACTTTCAACATCCAGAAAACAGAAATTGACTTCTTAGACACTAAGGTCTATGTGAAGAACAATAAATTAGAAACAACAGTCTTCAGAAAGAAAACCTCCACGAACAGCGTGCTATACGGCACGAGCTTCCACCCTACATCATTAAAACAAAGCATTCCCTATGGCGAATTTTTACGCATGAAACACAACTGTTCTGAACAATCAGAAATGGAAAATAAATTCAAGGAAACTAAAGATCCTTTCGCCAATCGTGGATATAAACATACTGACATACAACGAGGTGAACAAAGAGCAAGGGCTAAAACAAGAACAGAAACCCTCATACCCAAGGACAAAAGCAATATCAAAGCAGATGATGACAAACCACGACTGATTCTCACTTACTCAAAGGAAAGTTTCAAAATACGACACATCCTAACAAAACACTGGAGTGTTTTAAAAAAAGATACAGAAATGGGATCATTGATAGGAGATAGACCACTGATTACATTCCGGAAAGCTCCCTCAATCCAAGATACCTTGGTAAATAGTCATTTCAAAAAAGACAAACCTATTACATGGTTGGACAAACTACAACTAGGCTTCACCAAATGCCAATCATGCAAAATTGGTCAGAATCTCAAAAGTCTGAAAGATCCAAAATGAAGAAACTTTGAAATAAAAGACAAAATAACCTGTGATTCACAGTTTGTGGTCTATCAACTACAATGCTACTGCGGTCTGAAATATATTGGGTCAACTATATGTCCTCTCAAAAAGAGAATACTTGAAAATATTCGATAAATTCAAAACAATGATTACAGTTATGCCATTGCGAAACATCTGAAAAGCCATCCAGGAAAAACCTGGAAAGACATAAAGTATGCGGGAATTGCAATGATAAAAGAGAACGAACGTGGTGGAGACAGAAACAAAAAACTGAGACGTCTTGAATCTAAACTAATAATAAGATTCAAAACCCCGAGCCCATGGGGACTGAACGTGGATGAGGAAATGTATGTACATCTCTAACATTTAGAACAAATATGAACAATTAAGGACTTATTGAAAATTCTGAAAATTGTGATGTTGACAATGAACAGGAACCTTATTTGAATTTGGACTAGCAATCTGTACTCTTATGAATTAAGATCGTAAGACATGTTAAGCAATCTAATTTAGTAATAATTAATTGGCATCCAAGCTTAGACAGACGAGGAGATCGACATGAATGATTCAATGGGACAAATAGCAAACAAAGGCACTTAGCCAATAACGCTTAATGACACCTAGTCATAAACCAGACGCGCAAAATACGCAATCAGAGGTTGATGATTCAGGAATTTATCAGAGTAATCACATTCAGTTAAATGGCATATACTGCCAACTGAGATCAATCATGTCCCATAATGTTTCATAAATGTCGAACACCGGCCTGCCGAAAGCTAAGGATGAGCTTTAAAAAATTGGCAATCATTAACAACTACCAAGCCCATAATGCAACGTAACACTTCCACATGGTGTCTATGGTATATAAAGGTGACATAAACAAAGGACAAATGTTTGTTGACCATGACCAGGGACATTTACTGTCCGAAACGCGTAGGTGGGGAATACCTACATGAAATAAAAAACCGAAAAGAATTCTTGGAGGGGTGTGCGGCGTCTTCATTACTGAAGGTCTGTTTGCTTACTTAACTTGCGAGGCTGTCCTAACCTTGCCGCCAGCACCAGCTATCAAGTTGCTCCCCCCGCCTGGGACATTTGCTCGTGATAAATACCTAGTAGATGGAGGATTATGTGACAAATGCAGCAAATCCACAATCATGCTAAAAAAGCAGTAGCCACAGAATTGCATATTTCCATTTGCCCTGTTTATAATAATATTATTTGTACAATCAAATTATACTGTTATATTTGCTAGGAGTTTCCATGGGAACTTCTTTTTAGGTCTGGAATGTCAGTTTTAATCATCTGCTATAGCTCATGTAATGATTAAAGAAATAATACGCATAGAGGATCTTTGCTTCAGAGCCTTCAGCCATTGCTGGTGAAGTTGCATTCACATATTGCATAGATGAGGCTATGGGTGACCCCCTTTCAGCTTTTGCTTTATTGGCATTGTCATTCACGTTTGTGGGTCAGCCAACCAGAGAACCAGGGAGTGTCATTCATAAGTGATGGCATTTTGTATCTATACGAATCAGAAGGGGCAAGCATAAAAATGCAGAGAATTGATTTCCTGACTACTACCATGGCATAACGCTCACTGACCCTCCAAGGAGCTGGAAGTTGTTAAATGCAGTGCAAGCACTAGGGCATGTGACAGCAGTGCATTTCTGCTCATGGAGGCTGCCTGCGCCACCTGGACACTACTTGCTTACTTTAGGGGGAGAAGAGTTGGCCTCATGGCTAGAGCGGTCGACCTTGAATCTGGGGAACTGAGTTTGAGTCTCAGCAATGATGCTGAACATTGTGTGAATCTGGGCAAATCTTACTCTGCCCGTGCCTAACAAAAAAAAAATAAAGAATGTGTCCTCAAGTAATACAACTGGTGCTATGTAAGGCGCTCTGATACTTGATTCACGTCAAGTTTGCGCTATATATAACTCTGTAAGAAATAAAAAACAATAAAGCTATAACTCCCTCATAATGAGTGTGCATATACCTTGGCTTATTAAATATGGGTTGTGCTTATCAATGTGGCCATTCAAGGCTGCTTGTACTTTTTAAGCACTGGATACTTGAATATACTCCTAAAATATGTCATGACTCCTACTGCATGAATTAATGTTGCACACTGACAGTAATAATTCTGAGTCACATTATGGCAATATATTTTATATGTGAAGATGGGTCTCAAGTCATGCTTCTGTCACCATTATAATGCATGGGGACCTAAACAGTGTGTTTCGCCCATAGCAGCAGATTTTGTCTATAGCTTTAACAAGGCTCATACAACAGTTGCAGTTAATGCCCAGCCAAAAGTGGTTTCTGTTTGCAAAATAATATGCAATCGGAGACAGAATCTTGTCAAGCTTGCCATTGGGCGGTGAACACAGCTCCGTTCACGGTGTTTGCAGAGTTTCCCGCACTCCACGTTACCAGTGGCGGCTGGTGACATTTTAAAGTGGTAGGGCGTAAGTGTTGGATTTAAGTGTTATTTCGTGTTTGGGGAGAAAACCTTCAAGAAACCAGTGGCAAATGGTACATTTTAAAGAAAATTTGAGAAAGAGAGGTTTATTTAGCAATTGTGAAAATGCAGTACTGAAATATTTAAATACATCAAAACCTGCTCCATATCTTACTGCCTTAAATATATTAAACAGTTACTGTAGTGAGCCACTTGTACGATTGGACTTAAGTACTGTGCAAATGAAACGATAAATGTGTTGCACATAAGCAATATGAAGACTCAGCAGCTATAAATAATGAGATCACCATAGTGCAATATATGCCATTGAGAGCAGCTATGCCTCTGCAAAGAATGATTAACAATTAGTTATGGCCAGTGTCCAGGGAATTGAGTTCATTATTGTTGTTGAGTAATAAATATGGAGTAGTCCTGCAGGAGTGTGTCGACCGAGTGGAAGTAAACATATACAATGAAACACAGCCCCGAAAAATGAAAATCTGGTCTTAAATAATAGATGGTGACATTTGCATTAGAAATAATTACATTTGAGTTCCTTAGGATTATAATTGTCAATTAACAATTAAAAACGCACAAAAAGAAACCCCATTTGCTTCATATGTAAATGTCACCATGTAAAATTTAGATCAGCTTTCCGTCTTTTTTTATTTTCACTCGTCACGCTGCAGCAGGAAGCAGTCACCAGACAAACACATCCCTGCTCACAATTAATGATGTCCACAGTCTTGCCCTTTTATTATCAGAAATGATAAATCGGTTACCAGTTCAAGCACATTTTGTCTAGAAGTGAAAGCATACGGGGGGAACGGTGTAACTTCACTTCTGGCATGAAACGTCAGCTACCGCCTTAAAACAAACATTCAAGGAAAGGCGCGAGGCATTTTTACCAAGGACAAAAGTAATGTGCAAGGGCAGGAGTGCAAATAATAAATATGACGTGAAGACGGATGGTGGCAAAACACCAACACGGCAGCAATGAAACCAAGCGTAGTTGCCAGTGTATATAAGCAGAGCAGTGCAGGACGATATGACTTGGCACACGGCGAAATCCCTATCGCCTCAAAAGAGAGATAAAGATAGCTCCTAACAGAGAAAATATTTATACATCTGCCTTGAGCCGAACTAGTGTTCTAGGAAAAAAAACACTAAGTGCTGTACAAGTCTCGGCGACCGGCTCCAGTATATCCTGTGATTCTGTGCAAATCACTTATATTGCTGGTGCTTTAAACACATCTGATCTTGATTAATGTAGCCCGGGTACTCATGCAATGCGCGCCAATATATTTGGTTCGCGTTTGCTAACTACAAACTCCTGCGTGAACACCATATGGATGCTTAACTGCACGTAAAAATTCCATAAAAAGGTATGTATATTAATGACAGCTTAAAGGGAAAATTCGGCACCTACCAGCCTGTATTCTTTTGGGCCTACGCTGTAACAACACCAATGAAACATGGCTCACTTTCGGCTCCATAACACTTTGAAAAGTGAAAGCACTGGTACCCTTGCTTATGTTCTTGTATTGGATGTAACGACCCAATTGACCAGCTGAAAGGGCAGCGAAAGGACAATATAATATTTATTTACCGTCAGACTCCCGAGGCGAGCTGCGAGCACACAACGACGACGGTCAGGACGACTGGTGGTGGTCACGCGTTTTGTCTTCGTAACTCTCCAGACTCTGCACTTTCACTTTCTTCACTTGAGACTTGAGCTGTTGTTGTGATCTGGCCGGGTTTCACCACGCACGGTGACGTCCCCGACAGCGTAGAAAATGGCCAATCACCTCGATATTGCTGGATAGCCATATGGTGATTGGCAAATTTACAGTGCAGCCGGCAGCCCCTCAGCAGAGCAACCAACGTGCGGACACATCCTGCTGCAGCAGCCAATCCTGGCGCAGCGTTAAAGCAACACTGCGCCAGGATTGGGCTACGAGCAGGATACTATCTGCCCATTTATGAGACCGGGGGCCCGGGTCCCTACCTGACTGTGCTTGTGTCTCGAGAAGGGGGGGGAGGGAAGGTCTACTGTGCGCATGCGCGGGCCAGTCGAAGTTTTCACTACTCCTGGATCCCACAAGCGCATTACTGATTTACTGTCCCAGCTATTCTCACTCTGCCTGTGCATGCGCTGCCTGTCACTCTCTCTGCTGCAGCCCCGCTCCCCGGCCACGGCCCACTTCCTACGATGCCCGGATTGTGTCAGGCTTGTCCCGGGGCCGGTAGCGCACAGTGCGCTCGGATTTATTTTTTCATCAGCTGCTGCTGAGCTGACAGCTGCAGACAGCACAGATCAGATCCTTGGCTTTCAATGCAAGTGCGGTCGTCCATGGCTAGTGGGGCAACGCCCCAACGCCCCCAATGGACGGACCGCCACTGCACGTTACACGAAGCTCGCAGAGTTCTGAAAAACTCCGGTTTGCACAGCGGGAGTGGGGGTTTTTCCTCGCTCGTGTTCGCCAACTTCAAGTTGGCGAGCGAGGAAAATCCACCTCCCGGCGAGACTTTTACTCATTTGCAATGGCCAACATCAAGTTGGCGAGCGCGAGCGTGGAAAATAAACCTCCCGGCGAGATTTCTCAACGGGGCGTGGGGGGTCAGGTTTCTCATTGCGAGTGGTTACGTATGCTCGCGTCGAGAAACTTCCCGTTTGCGTTGAGAAAGCTGCCGCTCAAGTAAAAATCTACTCGAGCGGCAGAAAAGGTAAGCTTGTGCTGTGCATGATGCTGTACGCAATGATTGCACAGTGCGGACAAGCATCCGGCATTGTGCAATCACCGCGAACAGCATTTTTCTACTGTACTCTGCCGCGGAGCTCCGCGTAATGCAACAGAGTTTTTTTGCACTCCGTGTAGCTCTGTGTTGTGCAACTCAGCGAACTCCACCCAGGGTTAATTGTGAGCGAAACACATTTCAGCTGAAACTAAAGCTCCTATGTACAACTGCCAAGAATTTTCTTGAATAAAAGATAAAACTATTGTGAACATATTTCATATTGGCTAAGCTTGAAGCCTTTAATTGTTTACATTTATTCTATGAAATGAGTTTGGCATCCATATTGTTATATTGGTTGCTATTGGTTTGACAATAGCAGCACCAAAGTGTACATGATTAAAAGAAAGTTAAGGCTTCTACAGAGATATAGGAATACCTCACAGCATTGCCACTTTGGGCTTACATTTAATTTACATTATTTAAAAAGAAAATTATTGGAGATGCTGAATTTAGTTCCTGAGAACCCAATTACAAAGACATAGGCCAACCTTTTGCACAATAGTATATTCAGAAGATGATCACATCTCTCTTTATGTCGGAACTGCAGTATTAATAAATGTAATAAAGTAGTCGCTAATTGTGTATTGTGACCCATACCTATTTACACGTGACAGAAGCTGGATGCAGAGTGCAACTGAAATAATAATTACCTTGCAATAGTTGCAATGCAATATAATATCGTTTTGTGTTTTGTGGAAAGGGTACTTAAACCATTATTTGTGAGTTGAAGAGAATGCTAACACTAACAAAAAAATAAAAGTTACTCAAAGTCCACATTTGACTTAAGGGGAAAGGTTATTCTCACTTTCATTTTGATGCATTCTCATGGCAAAATGCAAGAAATCAGCAGGGGACCAAGATCTGTCTGAGTCATCTACATTATCAATCAAGAAAGCTTAAGTGCAGGCTTAGCCTTAACCATGGAGGGATTTGAGAACATTAGATCAATTGTGCCACCTTCTATGTGAGTGGGTTCCATGACCAGTTGCTCCAGATTAAAACCTTCTAATGCGAACAAGAATTGCTGCGCAGATCAGTTATTTTGATCATCAACATGTAAATTAAAAGTACCACAAAATTATCGTGCAGAGGAGATAATTGGTCAAGTGCATCAGATAGTACTTGGAGAGACTTGGTCGGAGCATCGGGGCAGTGCTCCAGGCACTAAGACAATAGTGAATGACAAACCTTCAATGATGTTGATGCTCAACAATTTTGAGATGGAGCAAGAACAGGAGAATCAGTATATAATATCAAGCCCCCCACCAATTTTCTGCAAATGATCCAGATGTTTAATGGAGAAACCAGAAGGCATGGCCAAGGCTATAACAGCCGCCAAGCAGTCCTTGAACCAGGTTTCTGTTAGAAACCACAAATAACAGTGATTATCAATGAGTACATAATACATGTCTAAGTTATGTCTAGGTAGAGCAAGACAGTTAATTAGACAAGCATAGAAAGTAGGAATGCGAGTGGTCGAGGTTATAGCCTTTGACACAATGCAGGGGGTTAAAACACCGCCCCCATCAATAGGCACATCAGACTTGGCATAGTCATCTAAGAAAAAGCCACAACCTGGGTAACGGTGCCCCAATACTCAACAGTCACCACAGGCTGAATAACATGATTGCAGAAAGCAGTAGTAAGATTCAAGAGCTCAGCCCTATAGTATGCTCTAGCAGGGGCCTTGTGGCTAGCCTTACCGGTAGCCAGGCTGAGTTTGGTCGCAATCGGAGTACCACAAAATACTAATATAAAATGAAGTTGTTGCGAACACCGATTTAAAAACTTGAGTTTTAGCAGCAACCCCCAGTCAGTGCAAGTAAATATTCACAGTGCAAAAAAAGGCGTATCAAAAATGTAAAAACAGGTTTCTGAAATTTAAAAAACAATAAAAGCAGAGCTAACCGCTGCACATCCGAATGCATTAAGCCCTGTGAAAACAGTGGAAAAGTAAATCCCGAACACAGGCGCGCAACTCAGCAGAAATGGCGTCTCTCAGTGGGCCTGCGAGCAGGAATGCGGAAGAGAGAGTGGGAGTGGCGCATACCACAGGATATAAATGTAGAAGGAAGTGGCCCAGAACACATTTAAAATGTGCTTTTTAGTAGCATCCCACCAACCATCCCCCTCCCCAGTCAGTGCAAGTAAAATATTCACAGTGCAAAAACAGCACATCAAAGATTTTAAAAACAGATTTCAGAAATGTTAAAAAACTATTAAAGCGGAGCTCACCTAGGGCCATATGTCTCAAGGCCAAATGGGTTCGCAAACGCTGAAATTCGGAGAAGTTCGGGGTTTGCGAACCCATTTTCGCAAAATGGTATGTATGAACGTATTTGGGTGCAAAATAAGGAATCGCAAAATTTGCCATTCCTTATTTTGCGATTGCAGTTAAGGAATCGCAAATTTTGCGATTCCTTAAATGCAATGTATGATGCAAAAAAAAATCCAAAATGCCCTTAAGAAATCGCAAATTACCACCAACTTGTAGTTGGTGGTAATTTGCGATTTCTTTTACAAATGCGCTTCATTAAATTTGTAAAGGTGCCATGTGACGCTCATACATGCCCTTTGGGCATGTATGGGCGCCATATGCGCACACATGTCATTTTCCGGGGTGCAGCTGGGTGTTCTTGAGACACCCCTGCACCCTTGAAATTATTCTCAATTTGCGCTTAGCAAATTGTGAATCGCAAATTGAGAATAATTTCACATTCATTCCTATGGGCCTCCTGGCCCATAGAAATGAATGGGAAATTATTCCTTAATTGCGATTAGCAATTTGCTAATCGCAATTAAGGAATTTTAAGGAATCGCTAAAAAAAGCGATTTTCTACATACATACCATTTTGCGATTTCTAAATAGCGATTCCTTAATATTCGCTATTAAGAAATCGCAAAAGGATATGTTGATACATATGGCCCCTAGTACTGATATGAGAGCAGGGTCGTTGTTTCCAGTGCTGGTGAAATCAGTAAGTCTTGGAAATTAAATAGCTTGTTAAAATTGTATTCACCACAAACACATAGACATACAATCTGAATAAGGCTTCATTTGAGGTCTCCCTATAATGTAGAAGAGTTAATATGTTTCCAAGTATTGAAGACAGCTACTTTTTGCAGCATACATGACACTAGTGGGGTAGAGAGGGATCCTTACATTGACTGGGCCCTTTACATTAAAATAAATTATGAAATATGTACAGAAAGAGGCTTTGGGTCAGCCACCTTCAGCTAATACATGATTTGAAGTGTTAGGCAAATTTTTAAATTTTCCAAACGAGTGTGATTCAACAGTCCGCCAATGACATATGTAGCTTGTCAGCTTATAGCTGCAGACATTAGGTGGCAGTTGTATTCCTCTGCTTGTGAGGTCTCCAGGCAAACTTTGTTAAAAATGTATATTGTGCATGAAGGTGACCAGTTGCCCCCTTCAGTCATTGCTTTGTTGTAATACTGGTTGGCTCGGCCCGAGGATCGGCAATTGAGAAGAAAACAAAGTGGCGGATGTAAATCTATAGGGCTGCATGGATCCACTGACCATAAAAACGGGCCTGCAGTGAACCCAGTTGAATTGTGAGGTGAATCTCTTCATCTAAGATGGCCGCCACATGAATGTGATGAAGTGGCAGCCATCTTAGATGAGAAAATTTTCCGCACAATCCAATGAGATTTACTGAAAGCACATGTACCGCTTTTTAATGCCAGAGTGTACAAATGAAGGTTCATTTTAAAGGAGCATGTGGATAAGCTGACTACCACTAAAGCAGGCTCCCATCCTGCCAGCTACAATAGGCAACAGATATAAACTGGTTTCGTTGATGGTACCACAGAGCTTTGGCCCCAATCCGCATAGTAAGTCTTGAGCTTATAGTTTACCATAAACTATGTAGAACTGAGGTATGTGGTACTGCGCACACCTGTTGCTCATTACTGTGCTTGCACCTTGGAGGCACAGTGTCTTCCCTCTTCAGATAGACCTACAATGAGTCAACTGTTGGATGGCCTCCTTACTCTCCATCACTTATCATCGGAGACACAGGCTATAATGTTGTATTTGGCTCATTTTTCCATGATACTGTTATAGTGCCCCACCCTGTGGCAAGACCATAAAAACTCATGCCTTCATCATTGAGCTTGTGAGGGGTTTGTGCATTGAAACAAGTAGAGGTGTTACATTTTGCTGTGGCCAGGTTGTTTGATTTGTTTGGTGTCATGCCCAACTGCCACAGCCTGCAGTGTGCTGTCCGGTGGTCCAGCTCCTGTCCAGCAACTTAGTGGTTGGCTGAGCAGGTGCAGCTCATGCTTTTTTCTTCCCACTCCTCTGGTCTGAGACAGGAGATGGCAGAGGCCCCAGCGGTCTCTATATGCCAGTTCATTGGCTCCTTGGTTAGTGGCATGATTCACATGGTTGCCTCTCTTCTCCCAGGGTGGATGGAAAATCCAGTTTCACTGCTGAGGATGAGTTAAAATGTGGCCTCCTAAATCAGCAGCAGCACAGCAACATCCTCATCCACCCAAGGTGTGAATGGAGTGTACAACACTCATTGGTTAACAGGTGCCAAGAGAAGCCGAAACAAATGGATTAAATGACACCCTGGCAGTATGTGTGGAGTGATAGGAGAATTAGACAAGAACAGTACCTCAAGCACAGGAGAGGAGTTAAGCATTGACTACCACTGATACCAGGACCTGGGAATGGATGGGTGTGTTGCCAGTTCTGGCTGTCAACAGAAGTACAGCTGATGAGTATGGCCATGGAAGGGCTCTTGCCACCTAAGTGGCACTTCTGAGGAGGGCATTGGGGAGTAAACGTGGTGAATTACTGCTGCAAGATTAGCAAAGTAGCAGTACATTGTACAGTGCTGTTTGATACTATTTGTTGCTTAGTTCAGAGTTAAAGAACAAATCTTCCTACAGACATTGGACGCCATTGGTAATCTCTCTCTCACTTAGATGTATACTCTCTGGATGGCAATTTGACCATTGTATTTTAGGATGCTGCCCCTGTGCTATTTCAAAACTCCTGTATTGTACAGAGCATCTTGAAGGTGAGCTCAGAGTCTCTGGCTGATGTGGGCTGGATGACCACACCGAGGATGAACCATGGTGTTCTGCAGTACCGGATGCACAGGCGTCTTCCCTAGCAGCATGCAATTAGTAAATTGCAACTTGATTGTGCCACTTTCCTGTGCTTGAAAATGGGCTAGTGAGTTTGAATGGATAGCTGCACGGATGGATGAATGCAGTGTATAGATCAAAAGCTTCATAAATGGGTGGGTGTACCCACAGAATACCATACATGCCCTTAAATATGTACACAGGGCTGTACTTACTTTATTCACCAATTAGCTATCATACCAACCATCATAACAGGGTTTAGTCTGTGTGCACCAGCTATTTTAGCTGCATGATGTGGTACGATGTGATACTATGAAGAAGTTATTTATCAAATGTCCTATAGAATTTATTCCTTATTGAACATATGAGCATGGAGTAAATGGCAAAATTCAAGGATTTATTTCCAGGATTCTGGTTTATCCTGACATTCAACTGTTAATCATTCTGTGAGAGGTAAACTCCCTGAATATATTTTATATTTCTCCAGTGCCAATGGACATCTCTAAATTTGGCAGATGGTTGTCCATTAGGGTAGGGTTGTCCATCAGGGTAACAGAGGTTATGTCCTCTACCACCTTGATAAATGAGTACCATTCATCAAAACATAAATCAAGCCCTGAGTTTCTTCTTATCTTATCTTGACGTTTGACATTACCTTCTAATCCTGGTATGACTCTCACTAGTGCCTAATGATCACTAGTGCCATTAATTAGGTGGTTTCAACCTAATGGGAAAGATGGATATGTTGTGGTCCCTGCTATATTAGTATAGCACACTCATCAATTACTTTGTTGAATCTTTGAGGAAAGCACACTGTGACTGCTTCAAAACTTTGCATTCTTTAGGCATGTTTAACTGGAATATATAGTATTCAAATAATAATAGTATGAAAATAAGAATAGATCTATACCCACATTTATCAAGTGATAATCTTAGTGCACCACCACTGTTATATTCATTAGATTGGGATCATCATAAAAGGCCCACAAGTGGACATTCCTAGTTATAGAGTTACATGTTGATAGTGGCTGATCAGTGTCACTACCCGAATGTGTCCTAGAATACGACAAATTGAGTAATTCAATGAATTGGTCTTTGGCAGAGGTTCCTTTTAACAGACCCCACTGAATGTCAGTTGTTATAAGGGGTGGGCGGTAAAATCCGCTCCCCTGGTGGAGTTCTCAGAGTTTTTAACACTCCGTGCTCCATTTGTAGCATGAAGTTCAGCAAAAACCACACAACTGCAGAAAGAGCAGAGTTTACCAACACTTTACAGCGCTAGGGCTGTGTTAGAGGCAGTGAAACAAATGTCAGAGGGCTTGGAGGATCACAAGTCAGTCAAACAAAACTGTGGCTTACTCTGCCCAATGAGAACAGAACAGTGCCACTTCTACTCCCTCTGGTCCAGTCAAAGAGTCAAGAGGGGCCAGTCCATCTTTGAGCCCTTTCCTGCTCTTATTCTCCTTCCCCAGTTTGTCAGGGTCCAGTTCCGAACCTCCTGATGTCTCCTCCTCACCCTCCCGCCCAGTCCTGTCAGCTCGAGCCGGTGAGCCCTCCCTCATCCCTTCTCCCCCTCCTCCCAGCACTGTGATGTTTCCCGCACCTTCAGGCACTGGTGAGGAAGATGGCTACTTCCGGCACCGACAGTAGCAGCAGCCTCAGTGTAACCTCAGGTCACGTACACAAACCTTCTGCCGCCCTTCGCTGGGGCTGAGGAACAGTGCAGAGCAGGAGACAGCAGTAACAGAGAAGGGGAGGAGATCACTTGCAGAAGGGTGAGAGGGTCCTGGATTCTGTAAGTCTTCCCTACAAGCCTGCTAGAAATTAATATATAGTCATAGTGCAAGTGATAGCTGCTACGCTTAATGGAGTTGACTCCATGCTGCTCGTCATTGTTGCGCAACTCACAACGTACTGCTGTCAGATGTGATAAGGTACACTCTAAAAATTCGAGTGTGACTATATGGATCTGTGCGATGGTGTTGATGATAATGGGTAATTATTTGTAATTTGGTGATATTAGTGGTTTTTAAGTGGGTAAATACCTCGTGCCAGATTGTTGTATGAGTTGTCAAGTGAAGTTTAGGGGTTGTTTTCCTTGCAAAACAATAACTTTGCCTGAATGTGGAACTCCACGGAATTCTAAAGAGTTTTTCGGTAACTTCAGGGAATTCCGTGAACTAAAACTCCACGAGCTCCACCCACCTCTAATTAATATTCACACAGTTCTCCTATCATCTTCTCAATGTGGTGCGTTTCTACCCCCGTGGACTTATAGCTGGTCTTCTTCAGGACTAGGGTTCTGAGTATTTGTCACCTGGCTAGTGGTATAGCACACTTGACTTCAGTCACAATGTATTTGTCAGAGAGTCCCAAGGCTTACAGTTGGCATTAATTGATTAAAGTAATGTAATATTGTTTTTATCCTCAGAGTCATACTTCCTGGTGTTGTTAAAAATTAATGACAGGTACTCGCTGTTTAGTGAACCTCCTGTAAGTGCACTATGTCCCTTTCAATGCAGGTTTTGTCAATAAATCTACAACATTTGACCACATTAATCCAGTGTTATTAACATGACAATAGCTCTCCATGTAAGGAAGATCCCTCTCTCAGATTGCAGTTATTGCCCACCAGGTCTTACATACATTCACCACCTAGTACTTAGCTTTGACACTGAAACTGCCATTTGGTCTCATAACTCACAAAGTAGGGAAAGTCTTCTCCTAGAACCTTCAGTTTTTAAAAAGCAATGCACAATGGTCCTTTTCAGGCCATGCTACAAGAGTCTCGAAATCTTTACCATTGAACCTGCCAGCCATCTATTCACAGGCATCCTTTAAGAATGAGCTGAAGCATATTCTCTTCCAAAGATAATTCTTGTCTGGCTGCAACTAAATTCCCCTTTTAGAAGCTTGCCTCCTTCTCTGACTTTTTTGCCTAATTTCACTCCCACGTTCTTCTTTGGCGCTTAGCCCCTTGCCTCCTTTCACTCACTCTCCTTTTTCATGCTCTTACCTAAGTTAAATCCTCTCAGGATGTCGTTCCCATTACTACCCTTGTCTGATCTACCTTCTCATTGTTGCTTTTACCTCTTCAACCTCTTTCAACCATTATTTTGCCCATTTCCTTTATGCATATGAGGTTTTTTATTATGTATATATCCTATCTTGACTCCCTCTCATGCTCTCATCCTTCTTATGCACTGAACATGTTTTCAGAAATGTGTAAATACCCCATTATGAATTTCTGCTGTACATTTAATTGATTGCCTTATTTCCTTGTGTTTGCTCTTGCTGCAGTGGCTGTATACTTCCTCTTGTAACTTTCTTCCATGGCCTTCTAAAGACTTCTAACATTTTTGGGCCATGCTCATGCTATATAAACCTGTACAAATCAATAAAAATAAATAAATATTGCTTATTGATACTTGGAGTGATTAATATCACTAAGGGTCGTTACTCCAAATCAGACACATAAACACTTTCTCTATGTCTTTGCTACTACTGTGACAAAGGGCCAGATGTATTAAGTAACCGTTTTGCGATTCCCTAATTGTGAATCCTTGCAATTCGCAATTAGGAAATTGCAAAATGGCATGTATGAAAGTGTGTTGAACACTTTCTGTGATTCCTAAGGGGTTGCAAATGACCTACCTCATGAATATTAATGAGGTAGGTTGCAATTTGCGACCCCCTAGGAATCGCTAAAATCACGGGATGATGGCCTGCTGGGGTCAACAGACCACCATGTCTGTGATTGCTTTAAAATAAAGCAAACATTTTATTTTTAAATGCAACGAGTTTTTCTTAAAGGATAATGGGTTGCATTTTAAAAAAGAAAAATTTTTCTTTTCCTTTTTTAAGGCCGCTGCCTACTCTGCAAAAATGCTTTTGCTGCCATTCCAGAAGGGGAAGTGGTCCCTTGGGGACCCCTTCCTGTTTGTGGACGGGTTACCACCTACTTGAAGTAGGTGGTAAAATGCAGATGTTTTGCGACCACATTCATGGTCACAAAACATTCATACATACCATTACAATTTGGTGTTTGGAATGGACACCCCAAACACGCCGCTTCCAAATACCGAATCACAAATCTATTTTGCGTTTCGGTAACAGTTTACCGAATCGCAAAATTGGATTTGATACATGTCAAGAGCATTTTTTGCATTCGCAAATGAATGTAAAAACTCTTGATACATGTGGCTCATAAAATCTACATCAAGTTAAAGTGACCCGTTTTATACAATAGGCTTTTCTTATTTAACTTAATTGCCTAAATATAGACCTTACATCTGTCACAAGATTTAGATTGTCTCCAACATCGGCACAGTTGTACCTTGCATGTCATCTTCAACGATCCTAAACAAGCTCTGTAATGCTTTCAATGTTCTATGTGATTGTGACCTTAACGAGATTGTATGATATTTAAATGTCTAGTTGAAAGCTAGCAAGCCCAGATCTACAAATTTTTCAAGGAACGCAGGGCAGCATCCAACTTTACTGTCTTGCGTAGTACAATGAGGGAAATGCAGCACTGTGCTATATCTTCAACGATTGATCTCCTGCCGGTGTTGTCCTCTGTGATGACTTACGAGCAGGATGCCTTGCGTGATGCACAACCTTGCACCACAGTGCTGAGGCGGTCTAGTATAAGGTTTGTATTGGAAGCATACCCTTTCAATACAAATTACTATGCATAAACACATTCTGGATGTTCCCGTACATTGCATGTGGGCTGTGTGTGCCGGCACACATGCAATGTTTTGTTTTTAATTAATACATTTCTCTGTTTTAAGTAAGCAATAGTTTTTGGCAGAAATCCTAGTCTGGCTGCATTGGAGGACTGTGCTTTGTGTCCAAACCCATGGTTGTTTTTGTTGATCTTCTCTAGTACTGCCCGTTAATGCGTAGCGGCACAAAGTGGTGCAGAGCAGTTTCTACATTTTGAAAAGTCCACCTTTGCCCTAGATAATTAATAAGCTCACCACTTTGGGCCATCTTGTGACACTTTCTGTTGTGCTAGCACCAGCACAAAGTCTTTGTAAATTCTGGGTCATCACATCTCATGCCTCTGGCTTCACTCTGGAAATTGACTTTGATTTATGCAGCTGTCGCCATTACAGACCAGAATGTTAGTTAGCAGAAATCTCTTTGGATCAGCAAAGGTAGAAGCTAGATATTCCACATCCAGTCGAACCAACAGCTCAGTCATCATCAGATCCAGAGGTGTCTCACTAGTTCTTCTTTTCAGTCCAATTTAGAAAACAGGCTTATGAAATAAGATGACATTATGAGAATCAGGAGATCCACAGTTGTCAGAAACAAAGACTAGGATCCTGGCTGGAAAGCACTGCACAAACTCCAGGTCACTGAGTAGTTCTCCATTAAAGTTCAGCCCTTTCTCATGTGAGTCCAGAGCGCACCCCAAAAGGCAGATGCCCTTAAGAAAAAACACGTAAGTGACTGCACACTGAGGCTACCTTAATTTCATAATCTGGGATACAAAAATCCATAGCAAACTGTCAAAGCAAGAATAAGAAAGATTCTTAAAAGAAAAGAAAGAATTGCTAGAGTCTAATTGTAGGTGTATCCACAGGTACACTGGAGTATGCGTAAACGGTTTTCTTAGAAAATGTCACAAATCAGCGGAGTAGGGTTGAGCTCATAGAAAGCTGCAGAGCTATCAATGTTTTGGCCGGAGACGTAAAAGCCAGATTATGCCATCCCCTGAAAGGAATGCTTAGTCTGCTATTGTCCATCTTCACTTATGATCTGTAATCTGTTTTCCAGTAGTCAAAAAGTTAACTTACTTTACCACTGTCGCAGTTCCCCAGATAGTAGATCCTTGTGAAGTAACCATTGCCTCTCTCATGCTAAGGCTTTCACAATCTTTCTTTGGGAATGAGGTATGTGTGTTTCCTGAACAGAATGATCTCAGCCTGTGTTTTCTTGAGATTCATCAAAATGCTTCTCATTTCCTCTTCCCACCGAGCCCATTGACATTCCATCTAGCAATTTTTCCTTAGAGTCAACTATTAAGTTCTAACAAAAAAGGAAAAAGACCAGTTACCTTCAATTACAATCTTGTAGAAAAAAGAAAAACAGATATACTTATGAAGACCTCTTTTGACTACATTTATTAATTTTCCCTAACTTGCTCTGCCGCTCTGAAGCACCTGTCGAAACACCTCCTTCATATCTCCCTCAACCCTGGAGAAATCCCAACACAATTGTGTGTAGTCATGCTTGCTTCTCCTTAGGTGGTCCATGTGATTAAGAGCGCTCCTGCAAGAGAGAGAGAGAAATGAAAATGGAGCAATTATAGGGGAAGACAAAATAATAAACTGCTTCAAAAGAGGCATTAGACCTCATCTTTCAAGTATTCAAGTATCTGTGCCTCAGCATCTCCTTGAGATGGCTTGCAGATAGAATGCAACAACAGATGTTTCTCCGCATCTTCACTTGAAACAGCCAATTTGGCATTATTAGGGCAAAGAGCATCTAATTTTGTGGGGTGCTGCTAAATGGGGTGACGGTGCTCCTAAATTGAGCTATAACTTAATAAATTGCCTTAATTGCTCCCTCCTGTGATTAGTTAGCCTGGATAGGGCTGATTAGATCAAGACGTGTGCTTTCCCAAGTTAAAGTGGTTTGTGAGAAGTTTTCAAATCAATTTGACCTTGCACCTCAGCTCTCTGTCCTGTTGATACATATAGCTGGGCTATCATTGTATACATTGGATAGGGCTACAGTTTGCCACATTAAGCATTTACTCTTGTAAGAACTTTACCACAAACCTCTTTAAATAGTATTTATTTTAGCAGTATCATGCAAGACAATTGGGTGAAGGTTGTCAGAGCTGATCGTGAAGGCTGTAGTGAGTCCCCAGTTGCTATGAAACTATTTCCTGCTCCAAAATCTTCTTTTGATAATAAGTTACAATTTCCATATGTCTTTTTAAGGGCTCTTGAACACCAAGGGCCAGATGTAGGTAGGCATTTACCGGTCGGTAATGGCCGAATTCGGCCGTTACCGACCGGTAAATCGAATTTGAGATGTAGGGGGCATATTTTTACAGAATCGGTAAATTTACCTATCGGTAAATTTACCGATTCTGTAAAATACCGAATCGGTATTTTTACCGAATCTGTAAATTTGATATGTAGGTGGGACTCTTCTGAGTCCCACAAGCCTTACCGAATCGGTATTTTACCATCAAATTCAATTTGATGGTAAAATACCGATTCCGGTGTGCATGCACATGTGTGCATGCACACCTGTGCCATATGACAGGCAGACCTGCCCTTAGGGCAGGTATGCCTGTCACATGGCACCCGAACCTGTTTTGGGGGTGCTAGAGGGTGTCAAAGTGACACCCCCTGCACCCTTGTGAAATTCGGTATTTACCGATTCGGTAAGCTCCAAAGCCCATAGGAATGAATGGGCATTACCGGTCGGTATTTACCGAATCGGTAAAACCGACTTTTACAGATTCGGTAAATCCACATCTGGATTTACCTACATCTCCCTCCTTATATTTTACCGATTCATAAATACCGAATCGGTAAAATTCGGTATTTATGAGTCGGTAAAATATATTTACCTACATCTGGCCCTAAATACTTGCCCTTTGGTTTTGTTTTAGCATGAAGACTGTGAGGTCAACTTATTATCCTGTGCAGAAAGTGCAGTTTGTTTCTCAAGGCCATGTTACGTTTAGCTGTATTTCATATATTGCATGCAGTGTGAGTTCTTTGACCATAGACTGATCATTCTTATGAAATTCAAGAAGGACAGCAGTATCATTAAAGAACTCTGTCTTGAAGGAGTCAGTCTGACTCCTTGGTAAGCCATAAGGTTTGCCTATATTGATTTTTATATCAGAGTGTATACCACTCAGTGATTATTTGGTTAGCAAGAGGTACAAGATCAATTAACAAGATCCATGGGATTATTGTCACTGGAGAGTTGCCAGTTATTCACATTCATGGTAGGAACTAGCTGGACCTCGATTTATTAACAACTATAAATATGCTTACTGAGTTCTGAGTTTCTACCCCATACCACTACCTTGAGCAAGCCTTATGTTTGAAGCTACTTTAAGATTCAAGTGCTAAAAGGGTGCACTTGGTGACCAATCTTGTATCCATTGGACCAAGGCTATTCATCCAAACTAAAATCCCAAATTGACAAATCTGAAGCAAGTAGCTTGTATTTGCCCAGTGGCCCTCCAACTAGTTCTTACAATTGCTGACTAGCAGAGACAGATTAGTAGATTCTAGTTTCAATAAATGCTAATAGCAAATAAAAATGGGAAAAATCAGAAGTGCAAAAACTGCCCCTACAGACATGAAAAGAAATGTGTTGGGATAGAAGGCGGACGGTCCCAAGATCATATTAGTTAAAGTAGGTTTTATGATAGAGGATTGGTAGTAGCAGGGTAGACGGCTGCAGGATTCTCATGGGGAGAGATCTATGGAAGAGACCCCACAGGAGAGCACTGTAATCACAGGTTCTCAAAGCCATTTATAACACACTTCCTCTACACTATTGACTAGGGTGTCCCTTAAAATATCCTTGACACATTCCCTATACCCTACTTCTAGGCGCCACCTTGTCCATTTTCCTTGATATTTCTCCATTATGAGGGTTAGGCCTACTCTAGGCTCCAGCTCTAGAAACAAACAGCTTGGGAGGATGAGAAGGACAAAGAGTTTAAGAGGAGGCAGCTGAAATGAGCCACTCAAGCAGATTAGGAGGCGTGAAAGGATAGATAGAAAGAGTGGCATCAGACAAGAGAAAGGGAACTGGCAGAAAAGGAGAGAGAGAGGGAAAGGAAGGAGAAAAGCTAAGGGCCTGATTATGAGTCTGGCGGTCTTGTGACCACCAGACTCTCGGTGGCTCAGGAGTGGCAGTCCACTGTTTTGCAGATTACGACTTTGTTAGTCGGTAACAGCGGTGGACCGCCTACTGCGCCAGGGAACGACTTACTGCGCCAGGGAACAGTCGTTCCCTGGCAGTGGCGCAGCAGTGCCACAACGCATCATGCTGAGCAGTCGAGCTCAGCATATTTTGAGTTCCTGGACCGCCAGCCTTTTAATGGTGGATCCCTGCCATGAAAAGGCTGGCGGTGCAGGAACAAAGGGGGTCCTACAGGGCCCCATGCCCCGGCCATGGGGATACATTCAGGTGGGTACCACATGTACCTCCTGTCTGTATTCCCCCCAGTTCCAGCATAGCACCATCTATGCCATGCTGGAACGTTTTGGGCGTTCCCATTGTGGTGCCTGTTTTCAAGGCATCGTCATGGGAAAAACCAAACGGCTGCCAACTGTATTACAAGTTGTGCTTTTACAACTCATAATTCTACCAGCGGTCCATGCGTGGGTTTGGCGCGATAGAGGCAGCGTTGAGCCGTCGCCGCTGCGTGCTGGAGACTCTGATTGGCCTGTTTGGGCTGAAGCCAGGCCAACAAGAATGAAGATGGGGACCTGTTTGAAAACTCAGTTCATTATGTGGTTATGCAAAATTTCGCAAAGCAAGATTTTGCAAATTTGGCTTATCATGAAATTCAGGGATTTTTCTAATTAAGCCACCATATTTTAACTTTTATTTAGGCCTAATTTATGCAACTAGGAATTGACCTTTGATTTTTGCCTTTAAAGACCTCTGCAGCATGCTGATACATGGATACCTACTTTGACCCATGACACCATGTCACATTTGGCCAAGTGATACTAAGGGCATTAGATTTGCCTTCTTTTTGCCCTGGGTGACCTGCAAATACTTGCCATTGTTGTTGAAACATCCCGAAGTAAGACCAGGGAACTCACAAGAGAGAAGAACCCTAAGTACAGTATTGTTATGGATGGCCATAGTGCATAGCACTGCCCATTCTCTGAAAAAATCCTTATGCCCACACCTTCTTCACTCAGTCCAAAGTATACCACCAAAAACAGAAAATAAATGCTGAAAATCTTTTGTTATATGGATATTAAGATAACCATGTAATGTATGTAAAATAAAAACTTAGAAATTCCTTTAAAAACCTTAGTTTGGGGAGACGTTATCTATATTCCATTATATGAATGTCTGTTGGATGGTGGATATTTCTCTGGACTCGTCAACTGCTATTCACAATTCTGATATTTTTATGTTAACTTTGTTGTATCTAGGTATGTATGGGCTGTAGTCATCCACAGTAGGCCCTGATTGCAGGTGCAGGACTAAATTATGATCACTGTGCAAACACTGTAATAATGGTATTTACCACTTGTGGTAAATACCTCACCTATTACGCCTAACGATGACTGGGCCCAAACATAATAGGAATATTTACAGGCCAGGTGTAATGAGGGCCCAAGTAAACTGAATAAGATTAAGATTGTGTGTGGGTGACATCAGTTATTTGTTTTGCCTCAGGCAGATATCCTGCAAGTGTGTTGACTTTGGCTGAACATATAGTAACAAATAGCAAAAGACAAGATTTGTTATGTCAACACCAGAAAGCAGTTTCAACTGGACCGGTTAACACCAGAAAGCAGTTTCAACTGGACCGGTTTTGATATCAATATTTTCAACTGTGAGTACTCACATTAAAAAGTTCTTCAGAAAAGATGGGAAAGCCTATGTTTGCCTACAAAAGGTTTTACAATATCAAGGAAATTTTAATGAGTCGTCTTGTGCGATAGAAAATGTTTTGGAAAGGAACAAGGAAATGCTATAACTGTATACATTGCAATAACATTATAGAAGGGAATGTAGTGACACATCCCATGACAGTACAAGGTGTTACCTTAAAACACTCTACCACATGTGATACCAAAAACTGTATATACTCTGTGAAATGGCCTTGTGGACTGTTGTACATCAGCAAAATGGAAAGAAAAATAAAGACTCACATTTCTGAACACAAAAGCAACATCAGAAACAACAATTTCGTACTGGCTGATGCACAGAGCGTTCTGGACTCCAGCCCATCTGGCAGCTGCCTGTATTAGAGAAAACGACAAATGCTGGAACTGCCACAAAGAGAAAGGGGACCTGGAACACCTAATCCTACACTGCTCCAAGGTCAGAAAATTATGGATCCAGATAAGGCAATTCATCTCTGAAATGACTGGCCAAACGTTACAAGGCAGCATCACTGAAATCACCGCGACAGCATTAGCCCCGACCCCGAAAGCCAAAGACGATAGAGACCTGATGGACCTCCTCTTAACATCAGCGGTGAAAATGATCCTCATGAACTGGAAGGACACCAGGAAGGCCACCTTCAAAGGCTGGCTAACCTGGATCACCTTCTTGAGAGGGGCAGACAACATAGCCTCACACCACTCACCGAACCACCACTCAGGGGGGGGAATGTGGAGAGCACTAGACGAACACATGCTCACCCTCAAACCTCCGTAAAAAGTCCCCGATCACAAGCGAAAATCAGCTGACAGAGATCCCCCCCCACACCCCCCCCCCTTGGGTTTTTCTTGCTTCCTTTTCTTTTTCTTTCTTTCTTTCTTTCTGGTTTCTACACAAGGTCAGCGAAGGAGGGAATGCAAATGCAAGTGCTTAATCGTATATACCAAACAGTCTCATACGCATATGCGAAGAAACCACTGTAAACCACGCTGAACCACCCTCGGTATATTGAAACACCGAGACTGCACTGTATGTATATATAATTTTCTTAATAAAAATTTGTGAAATAAAAAAAAAAGAAACAACAATTTCAAATCCAGTGTAGCCATGCATTGGCGTGAGCATAACCATAACATCAGTCAATTACATTTTCAAGTCTTAGAAATCATCTAGAGAGAGCAAAAACTGGGCACCTTTTTATGAGCCTTCCATAAAGTTTTTTTTAATTTATTGGTAGTATTCATTTGCTTTAAGTGTCCTGCTGAAGAAGGACCGATTTGGTCCGAATTGCATTGGGGCAATGAACATATAGTACTTCTATGCAGAGCAGAATGATATGTTGGCCAGTGAACAGAGCAGGTCATTGTATGACTTGCGTGGTAAAAGAACGCGTGGTAATGTCACTGTCGCGGTCGTGACTGCGGAATAAAGGCATGCGTGAGAAATGTATGCAGGGTTCCCTCATACATTGCTAGGCACACACACCTGCTCAGTGCCAGGACATCCGCACAGGTGATGGCACACTTTAAAAATACACATAATATAACAGATCAGAGTTAAATATAGAAAGATCATGTTAATGGCATATGATGGTAAACGCCACACCAAAACATTTTGCTAGATAACTTCTTGTTGGAGCCAGTGAAAGAATACGGATGTAAGACGGTACAATGCGTACCGTCACAACGCATCCCTTTACCACGCATTCCTTACAACGCAAGTCGTTACCACGACTTGCGTTGGGGGGCATGGATTTCGAATAGTATAATTTACTATTCTAACACCAGTCCCCGTGGACCCTAGGGAAGGTGTTTGGATAGTAAATTTACTATTTTAAATCCTTTAGCGCCCTTCAGCGCAAGTCGTGGTAACGACTTGCGTTGTAAGGGATGCGTGCTAAAGGTACCGCGTTGTAAAAACTTCGTGATAAACGATGTTTACCAAAGAATACTGTTATTTGACGTCTCATAGGGTAAGAAGTTGTTTTTATATGTGTTATAAATGTGTGCAAGAGCTCACTGCTCAAACCCATGATGTAAAGCCTGCATCAGGCGGGCCCAAATAGAATAGAAGTGGGAGCGGGCTGCTTACCCTCTCCAGCCTTCTTGGAGCAAAATATAAAGGGAGAGGAGCATGTAGCCCCTCTCCCTGATCTTTAATAGGCCCGGGACCCTATCCACAGGGGCCAAATACAATAAAAAAGGGCCACCCAGTAAAGATTTCAACACGGCTCGGAATCTACAAATAATTAGAGATTCTGTGAATAACAACAAACAGATTACTGTTGTCATGTAATTAAAGTCCTGAGGAAGGTGGCCCTATCGAGTTTCATTCACCGAAACGCCACATCGACAACTCTATGGTTTTGTTTATTTTATATGTACATAGAGATTAACATATGCCAGATATCTTTGTGCTTTTTTAAGGCGATATGGATGATTTGATGTGATTTTAATTCATGTACATTGATGTGTATATTTTGCCTGTTGATATACTAAGAGATATTTTTGTGATTGACTATTAGAATTTGTCAGGTTGGGATTTTAGATTTTACAATGAGCACTGTTTTAAAAGAAAATCATACTACTATATTAATAAAATCTTATATTATTACATGTAATTGGGTTCGGTCATTCAGGTTGAATGGGCGAGTTGTAAATAAGTGAGTGATTGATGTGTAAGATAACATAGTGTCACGTGGGGGACACTACCTTGATTTCTTAGAAAAGTATTGTACAATACTCACCTGTGGCATGGGGGAGTTGTTTCTCGAATTTACAAGTGAGAAGGTAGGGAAATGCTGGCCCACACATAGTTTATGATTTGTTGAAATGGGTAATAGGAGTGGATGTACTGTCTGTTGTAGTATTGACATCGCCCAGGTCCCCTCAGGGTGTGCCCCACTCAGTCCATTAAATTTACTCCGATGAAGACCTCACTGCAATCTCCGAAGTAAAACATTAAATAGGTAATAATCTATGGATTATTTCTAGCAGTACCATTTGCCAGTTCTGATCTAATCCCTGTGTTCAGCAGTTTTTAAAAACTAGAAGAATTCTGGAGTGAGATATCAAGGAAAATCAAATCAGGCCCTGAATAGGACATTGCTGAGAATGATTAAATAGAACTATTAGGATTTATGGAAGCTTAATATGACTGCTCTCCTGACAGTGTTATCTCTAGGGCCATGATAGATAATAGGCTTCTGGTAGCCTAGTCTTGGATCTCTTTTGAAACTCCTTACACAAATAAACTGCTCTTCAAATTTATGAAAATCCATTTACTGAAATCAAGAGTAAACACAGATGCACAATTACATTGAGTCACACACATTGTGTATTAAGAGGGGTTCATTGAAAATAATAAATTATTTATTTTCACTATCTTGTTACTGTCACAGGTGCATTTTCCATAGAACCCCCCCCCACCACCACCACCACCTGTATTACCACAACATTTTTATGATTGATTGTTGTACTTTGTCCTGTTTTATATGTTAGTGCCAGGTTATATATTATGATATGACAGCTTTCGTTATGTGATATTTGTACCTGATTGAGGATACATCAAGAAAACAATGTATATAGAAGAGAAACGGGTGTTTTGTACAGATTTTTGGTGTTGACAAAAATGGTTGCACTGACCGGGGCAATCAGTTATGCATTTAGCTTGGTCAATGGGGAAAGTTTACTCATATAGGAAATTCACTAACATACAGAGAAAAACTCGCATGAAGTACCCCACAACTCAGTTTTTCAGATTTAAGAGTGTGGGTGCAAATGTGAATTGTAAAAAGAGGCAGGTGCCTAATGTGAATGTGTTTCCTCATAAGAGGATGCAAAAGAGCTCATTGGAAGCTTGACTCCTCTATGAACAATATTAGGTATTGGTACTTTTTCCTCTTACAGAGGCAGACGTCTTAAATGTCACCAAGGTCGGCCTAATGTAAAATATATCAGCTGAAAACATGTACTTCCAGGGAGTATGGCAAAGGGGTTGCAGAAAAAAAACTTTCTCTGTCAAAAAGGTTCTTCCTTACTGTTCGACTTGACATTTCCACCTGCACGGGCGTAGCTTCGGTGATGCTGCAAGTGCAGTACCACAGGGTTCCAGATGTGGGAGGGAACCAATGGTGTAGCAAGGGTAACTAGATCCCACTGCAGGCAAGGAAACTGTCCTCCTCAAGACCTGCTTGTGGGCAAAATATAGCAATAATCAAGGTTGGTTTCTTTCTCAAGCGTCTGGGCCCCCGTTGTGTACCAGAAACAACACTTGAAGGTAGTAAGCGTGTACTTCCAAGTTAGACGTTTATTACAGGATACAGGAGCCCACTTTCTGCATGTCCTGCTTCCATGAATTTCAAGCTGCAACTGAATGGAGTTGTATTTGGAAACCATAGAGAAGGAATGCCGAACTGTGAGGCTCAACAAAAGTAAACATGGCGCGAGGCAGTACATGCAGTGTCAGACAAACTAGTAAGTATAAATGAAATAAAGAAAGGACAAATGCAAAACAATGTCAATCTAAACAAGTCGTACCACTACAGCCCCTCTTCCACTGCAGTTGCTGCACCATTGATAGTTATGCCTCTGGAGGGATCCCAGCCTGCCCTGCACTAACTGCAATTATTTTAGCGGTCGCACGTGCAGAACTTTTTCTAAACATATAGCCTGTCTGGGCGCTCGTGCTTGCTTTTAGTAGAGCGCGGGTGAAGGATGGGTGAATAAAAGAAAAAGGCAAAATTGAGCAGCAAAAGCAAAGGGTTGAAAGAAAACAGAGGGTGAAAGAAATGAAAAAGTGACTTAACTGGAGAAGTAGTTGTAAGAGAGAAAGCTAAAGGAAAAAAGAAGGAGCAAAATGGGCAAGGGAAGAGAAAGAGAAAGGGGGCCAGAAATTTGGATGCCACAGAGAGCAGGAAGGATGGAGGAGATAAGGAAAGAGCAACAGAAGAGGGCAACAGAAATGGGGATTAGGAAGAGAGAATGAAAGGGAGGAAATATATTAGAGGAGAGAAGAAGATGTGAATACAATAAGAATACAAAATGAGATAGGAAGATATGGAGAGAAGGTAAAACCAGGTAAAAATTGGAAATCTCTAAGCAGGTGTCGAGACGCCATGCTCCAGGGTGTGAGGGGCTCACTGCCCCTAATTATATGTGTGTTTTAAAACCAAACCAGGGTGGCATGATGATCAGAGCCTCTGACACTGAGGCAACGTCACTGTCTACCTGGTACCCCATTAGAACCTGATAGAAATAGTTCTGCCAGACAGACTGAAAGTTGGTCTCTTTGGTCTCCAGCTCAGAGGTAAAAGGGCCCTTTAAGATCAAACTCTCAACCCCAATACGTTTCTTAAATGTCTGCCAGTGTCCCCTCACTGAAAAAGCCAGAATAACACCATCAAAATCTAGTCTTTATTTGAATATTTCCTGTCAATTCACTGACAGTGTTATGATACAAATTCAGGATTTGGGATTTGTACTTAGTAGAGGCAGGAGCCCGGCTGCATTTGCATGGGGATACCCCGTTACCCGTAAGCACAGGAGTGAGTGTTTCACGTCCAACTACAGATTTGTAAATCATTTTGTCATCTGCCTTCGTTAGGTCCGGCCTGTGCAGCAACGTTAATTGTCTCGCCATAGTATTGTTTTTCCAAGAAATGTATACATAATATACATAAATAGAGTGTTTTATGGCCAGCGTACTTCATCCATTGGTCTATTTATATGTCATTTACAGATTGTTTCCATTCTCCTCAGCATAAAGCGTAAGACAATTTTTATTTATTTATTTATGCATTTTTATATAGCGCGGACTTTACCCGAAGGTGTCAGAGCGCTTCACAATAGGAACAGAACTGATACATGAGAACATTACAAGTGAGCAAAATACAAAGGCAAACGTTACATTAAATGAAGCAAAATTACAATTGTGCGCCAACAAAGTATAAGAGGTAGTAAACGGTGCATTACAAAAGTGACAATCGTGAGTCAACAAAATACAAGAGGTAGCAAACGGTGCATTGCAGGAGGAAAAAGTGACGTGTGCAGGTTACAAAAAGCTTACAAAATAAATATAGAGGTATAATACTGCAATATATGGAGGACACTCCAGCACAAGAACAAACGTTACGTAGGCACTGGTGGCACTTGTGCAGGTGTCGAAACAAACAAATGTAGGAGGTAGAAAACAGTGTGTTACCGGAGAGAGTGACGGGTGCAAGTCACCCACGAGTCCCAGACACAGGAGGAAGGACAATACTGCAATAAGAGGCAGACTTTCAAACCACAAGAACACACTTGGAAGACACTTCCATAGTCAAATAAAGTAGGTTTTTCAGTAGTTGAAGGGATTCCTTCAGATAGCAGAGAGGGCATGAATTACATTTGGAAATGTCTTTGAAGAAGGAGAACTTTGAGGTCAGATTTGAAGGCTTGGGAGGAGGAGGTGGTCCGGAGCTGAGGCGGTAGTGAGTTCCAGATTCTCACTGCGCTGCCTGAAAAGGATTGGGCCATCAATCTCTCCTTCTTGAAAGTGGGAGGTTCAAGCAGTAGATTTTCCGCATTTCGTGATGGTCTAGAGCCTCCAGAGAGTTTCAGTATATTCGCCAGGTAGCGCGGAGAGGAGGAGTGCAAGGCTTTATGGGTGATGCAGGCAGTCTTGTAGATAGCTCTCGCCTCGATGGGGAGCCAGCGGAGGGAGGATAACATGGGAGTGATGTGGTCGCTTCTTTTGGCCCCATAAATGAAACGAGCTGCTGAATGTAGAACAGACTTAAGGGGGGATAGGTGGGATTTGGGGAGGCCAGTCAGAAGAGAATTGCAGTAGTCCAGTCTGGAGAGGACCAGCGATTGGACCAGGGTTTTGAGGTCATGCACCGGAAAGAAGCGACGAATCCCCCAAAGAAGGCGCAGTTGGTATCGGGCAGACTTTGCAATTGAATTAATGTGGGAGAGTAGATTGAGTTTTGTGTCGAGTATGACACCAAGGGATTTTGCGCTGTCGACAATGATGGGATTAGTGTTCAGCAGATTCATCTGGTCCATCCATGATTGCACCGGGGAAGGAGAGAGTGAGGAGGAGAGGAGGAGGAACTCAGTTTTGGAGGGGTTCAGGATCAGTTGATGTGTTGACATCCAGTTATGAATGGAGTCGAGGGTAGAGTTTAGGACAGAGAGATCGTGCGTGGAGGCAACCTTGAGGTAGATTTGAGTGTCGTCAGCGTAGAGGTGATATTTGACCCCAGATTTACTTAGGAGATTTCCCAGAGGTTCCAATTAGAGATTGAACAATGTGGGAGCAACAATAGAGCCTTGGGGAACACCTTGACCCACTGCCAAAGGAGGTGAGAGACTGTCCTCTATTTTGATCATTTGGGATCTATCAGAAAGGAAAGAAGCAAACCATTTAAGCACGGTGCCTTCCATGCCCATTCTCTGTTGAAGGGTGTTGAGGAGGGTGTTGTGGTTGACAGTGTCAAAGGCTGCCGAAAGGTCAAGGAGAATTAGAAGACAAGACCCCCCCGAGTCTAGTATTCTCAGCGCGTCATCGATCACTTGCAGCAGGGCAGATTCAGTGCTGCAGTTTTGGATGAAGCCGGACTGAAAATTGTCAAGAAGATCATTTTCCTTGATATGACGTGAGAGTTGTTTCGCAACACATCTTTCTGTGATCTTCGCAAGAAAGGGTAGGTTAGTGATGGGGCGGAAGTTGTTGAGGTCATTCGCATCCGCAGTGGGTTTTTTAAGCAGAGGGGTGACCTGCCCAGATTTGAAGGGAACAGGGAGGGAACCTTGACAGAGGGAGAGGTTGACCAGAGTGGTCCAATAGGGAAGAGAAAGGGTATAGAAGTCAATGGCAATGGCACTGGGGATGGGGTCGAGCGAGTGGTTGGAGGGCTTTGTTTCGAGGATGCACTTGAGGAGGACATCTTCAGAGATGGGGTCGAAGTTCTGCCAGATGACTAGTGATTTGCGCTCCTCTGGAGGGGTAGGATGAGCGACCTGAACCACAAGTGATTTCACTTTTTCGTCAAAGAATACAGCGAAATCAGCAGCTTTCTTTGTAGAATCCTCCAATTTGGAGGTTGGGGGAGAGTAGTTAGAGGTCTTGATGAGATCAAATAGTTTTTTGGGTCTATTTTTGGCTGAGTCAAGGAGGGTTCTGAAGTGTGATGCTTTCCCAAGGAAGATGTGCTTGTGGTACTCGGATCTTGCTGAACGAAGCGTTGCCAAGTTCTCGGTGGAGGGTTCTTGCCTCCAATGTTTCTCCAGGCGTCTTAGGTGCTTCCTTTCTTCATATAGAGATTTGCTGAACCAGGGTGCTGAGGGAATGGGCCTTTTCTTTTTGCTTTGGAGAGGAGCAACGCTATTGATTTCGACTGCAAGGACTGAGAGGCATTGTGAAGTGAGATCATCAACATCTAGGTTCGGGTCTAGCCTTGGAAGTGACAGCAAAGCTGATTCACAGAGGGAAGCAGTGTCAATGTTTTTAGCGTCACGGAACCAGGAGGTAGCCCTCTTAGGTTGGCCAAGAGTGATAGAGTGTGCTAGGAGAAGAGAGAATGGAATGAGGAGGTGATCAGACCAGTCTACGTGAATAGGGGTAGCGATAGAAAGCATGCCTGCTTTAGAAATAACAAGGTCCAGGATAGAACCCTTAGAGTGTGTTGATTCTGTGCAGTGTTGGGTGAGATCGTTTGTAGAGAGGAATGAGGCCAGCCCGTTCGCGGAAGAGTCTTGCATGGAGCCCCAGTGGAGATTGAAGTCACCCACGAAGGTCTGATTGTCACTTTGTCACTTTGTGCGTATTGGTCGCTGATGAAGTCAGTGAGTTCCTCCATAAATGAAGGGCCACTTCCAGGTGGGCGGTATATGACATGGAATCTAAGAGGTGAGCGGTGGTGTAGTTGAAGCTCAAGAGATAGACATTCAAAAGTGCGGAATGCGCTGATGGGAAAAGCCTTGAGTTGAAGGGAGTTTCGAAAGATAACTGCAACACCTCCCCCAACTTTGATAGGTCTGTCATTCCTGAAAGAGGTATCGTTGAACCAGGTCTCTGTTAAGAAGAGCAGGTCAATATTGTGAAGGGTGATGGTATCAGAGTTTTCGAATTTGTGTTTTATTGCAGATCTGCAGTTGTGGAGCATGCAGCGCAGTTCTGTCGAGACTGTTTTGGTGACGGGGGCACTTGGGCAAAGAAGGGTGATAGGGATATTATACCTATATGGGGGTGCACGGGAGTGTCTGGGTGGATGCTTGGTTCTGACAGAGGAGATGGTTGGAATGGAGTAGGTAATTGGGTTACTCGGAGGTGCTGGTTGAAGAAGGGTAGCGTTCAAAGGCTTGTGTGAATGAGCGATGTTTGCGGACGACAGGTTATGCTTGGCTATAATGGTGTGAGGGGTCGAGGTGCCTCTCGTGGGAAGGTGAGAGTTTTCCAGAGGAGTTGATGAGAATGGGAAAGTTGAAATCTTAGAGCTTAAAAGTGAAATGGAAGCTACAAGCTGGGAGATGGAGGTGATGAGAGAGCATATCTTATTTTCGAGAGAGAGTAGGGCAGAACACGGATGGTTGGGTGTCTCGATGGCATAGGGATGGGGTGGTATAGGTGGTGGGAGGCAGGGAGAGGTGGGAGGACAGGAGGAGAGTTGAGGTATAGGGTTCATAGGTGGGGAGAGGGGGAGGTTGAGAGCGGGGGTTGGGGTATCAGAGGAGAGGGGGGAGTTGTGTTTGATGGCGCTGCACGAAGGGAAGGAATTATGGACATGTTTAGGGGGGGATGGGTGCGGAACAAGACGGTGGGGAGAAGGGAGAGGGGAGGACTGTGAGGAGACATAGGAGAGTAGGAGGTTTGGGCGGAAAAAAGGGGAGGTGGTTGGAGAGGTCCTGTTGGCTAGGAGCGGTGGCTGTGAGGGAGCCGGTATCTGGTAGAGTGGGGGGGGTTGGGAGAAAGGGAAGTTGACGACAGGAAGTGGTTCTGCTGTGCCTGAAGGGGGGGGGTGGAAAGGGGTACCAGGGGGGTAAGCGGAGTGGGGGGAAATAAGAGATGCCATGGGATTGTGAAGAAATCGGGGAAAGAGGTGAGGAGAGGAGGGGGTAGAGAAGAGGGGGAGAGGGAGGGATGAGGGGAGCATAGGGAAAGTTAGCCGGGAGGGGAGGTTGGCGGAGGGGTGGACTGAAAAAAGGGAGTAGCAGAAAGGAATAGGAGGGACGAGATGAGATTGGGGTGCCGAGACGGTGCCGACTGGACGAGGAACGTATTGCCTAGTGGTAAGGCTGACGTGATGAAGGGTGGGGCATACTGTGGAGTGGGAGGAAAGGGAGAGGAGGGCACAAGGGAGGGGGAGGGAAGAGGGCCGACCTGAGCCTCCCGAGGGTGCAGCCTATTGGAGTGTAGGGGGGTCAGGGGAGGAGAAAGGGAGTAAAGGGTGGAGTTGGCTGGAGAGTCGGGGGAAAACCTGTTCGCAGGGGAGGGGAGTAGGGAGGGGAAGAGGTGGTCAAAGAGAGAGAGAGATGTGTCTTTGCCTTGGATCAAGACAGTACCATTGTTATAGATTGAGATGGTGAGGAAGCCGTTGAAATACGCAGAAGGGGAAATCTTTAGTTGTTTCCCATGAGGGATAGAGGAGGAGGAGGTGACGATAAGGGAATTAGATAAGCTGTTGGACCAAGAAGGGGTGTCGTGAGTGAAGAAAATGAAATCATTTTTGCGCCTCCCAGAACTACAATTGTAAAAAAGGTCAACAAAAAGGGAATCAGGGAAACGTTCAATAGTCTCATGCTTCAATCGTTTAGCTGAAGCTTTAGTTTGGCCAGGAGGATAGATGATTTTGTAACAGTTAATTCCATCCTTAACTCTAGAGGTGGCCATGTTGGGGACGTAGAGAGACGGAGAGAGAGTGCTAGGAGGGTATGAGACGGGTGTACCTAGGAGAGCAGTGCAGATGAGAAGTATAGGGATTAACAGGGGGCACATATTCCAGGCGTTGGGAGTGGAAAACTGGACAATGTGTAGTTCGGGAAGAGAGGTGGGTGTTTGATGGGCCCTTCATCTAGGTGTAAATGAAAACCACTGGCACAAGATAATATTTACAAGGGACATGATTACATATGATAGAACCAACTGGGTCACTGTCAAAACCATCACAATGCACAATTAGTCAAGGAAAAGCAGATCACTGACGAACGCCCAGTGACTATTGGTAATCACAGTACATAGCATCAGCCCGAAACACAAGCACATTCGGCACCAGCCGCATTGTACGCCCATAGTCTCAGCGGACCACTAATGGACTCTAATCAGAAACCATAATGTCAAGGTTGCTGCCAAACCATCGAGAGTTCTGCCTCAATCAGAAATTAGAAATGACCCCAAGTAAAGAGGTGACAAAAACAGTGCAGCTGGCGCTACTTGCAGCACAGCTGTGACGGGCCCGAACGGTGCAGCTGGCAGTGTTTGCTGCGCAGCTGTAAAAAGGTCTAAACGGTGCAGCTGGCACTACTTGTTGTGCAGCTGAAAAAGACCTAAACGGTGCAGCTGGCACTACTTGCTGCCCAGCTGTAAAGGCCTAAACGGTGCAGCTGGCACTACTTGCTGCGCAGCTGTAAAAAGGCCTAAACGGTGCAGCTGGCACTACTTGCTGCGCAGCTGTAGAAGGCCTAAGCGGCGCAGCTGTAGAAGGCCTCAGCGGCGCAGCTAGCACTACTCGCAATGGGTCAGCCTACTTTATCCAGTGGCTCTCTTCACCTTGAGTGACTGCTCAAAGCGCATGCACATTGTTAATATCTGCCTGAATAAAGTTCATTGGCAGATCTGGTTCAAAATGTGTGTTTTTATAATATTTATTTGTATATTAAATTTTAACCCCTGCTATTTATTTTGCCTGCACCCCTTTTTAAAGCATATGTGATAAAGTATTTAATGTAATATTGTTAATTGAAGCTGCCTGTGATTTGAGTGCTTGATTAGGTGCTAAATTATCCTTGTCTCCTTCATAAACAATATTAATAATAATAAAATGCACGGCACAACGGAAACGCTTACTGTTTGACAAAACATCACTAGCACCACAGCCATATCAGTATTTTTTTTCCATTTAAAATATTATTGTCAATATGTGGCAGCCACATTTAGATGGCGACTTGTGTACTTTTTCGCTGTATACTTGCAATCATAAATTAAAAATAGGAACTGTTGCAACGGACCTTTTGGCTTTGCCAATGCTTGTTTGATCATGCTTTCTTTTTCTTTATTGCAGTAGACTTCAAAGACAAAAAAGAGAAGTGCAACGAGAAACCCACAAGCAGGGCAGGTAAGATAATTAATGCATCACTCAATCAGACGGATCATAAAAAGGTAAATGTTGCCCGCCGGGAGAATTCGAAAACAGTAAAAACCCGAATCCAAGGCGCTATGGACTGGTTTAAGTTATTTCCTCGGTGAACGTCTGGGAAATGCAGATGTTTCATAGGGAATTGTAGGTTATTTGGTAGACATGCTCGGAAAGTATTTCCCACCGGAAAAGTGAAACTGCTTCTAGGTGCAGTATTTCCCAGATACAGTTTTACCTCTCACTTCGACGTTCTGTGCCTCAGAATTGAGGAATAACACAGTGATACTGGATGTTTTCCCTGTTTCGACCTAGGTGCACTATTCAGTTTCAAAATATAGTTGCCAGTGAATTATGTCCATGTCTTAATGTTCGGGAAAGAATGTGTGGTACCTGAGAGTGCTGCTGGGTTGTAGTTCGGGGGTTGAGATGCTCTGAGTATGGAAGATCTATTTTCTCCTAGAAGTGTGGTATTATTGAGCCTACACAATGTAACATGTAACCAGCAGCAGACTGGATTCAAAAGAAGCCTTGGCAAAATTTTTCAAACCAGCACCGATTTTGCTTGATTTTCTTTTTCCATTTTTAGGTCTAGCCTATGCAGCACACATGCTGTACTTAGGAGACCTTTAGCCGTCGTGCAGCTCTTTTTCAAAGCACATATTCGTGCTTGTGGCGGCATACGCCTTGTGGGAGTGCCCAGCGGCGCGCCACAAGCACGAGTATGTGCTTTGAAAAAGCATGGCACACCCCAGCGCGCGTGCACCACTCTTGGGCTAATTAACTTTCACTGCCAACTCTACGCTTGTGTTTTCAGTGCTTTCTTTCCAAAGCTTGTGTTCTGTGTCTATTTTTCATGTTCGCCGACTTTTTATGGCTGTAGGGTTTTGCATTGTTTTGCAAATTGCCCCCTATCTTCCCTCCCCCTGAATGATGCTTGTTCCCCTTTAAACTGCTGAGAACAATGACGTGTTCGTGGGATTGCTACTGCGTTTCCACTCTTCAGAGTGAGGCATAAATGGCGACTCTCGGCTGAGGCCTCTCACAAACAAGGGGAAAGAAACAAAGTCAGCAACAAAATGTGGTAGACTTGTTCTACATGCATTCTTTTGGCTAGCATAGCGAGCCATCCCCTGCCAAGTTGGTATTGGGCAAATCCGATCACATGAAATCATTCATACCTGTCATAGTAATGCCTCATTTGTTCCATGTAATGTAAAGAAACCAGAGAGTCATTCAGTAAGACATTCTGCGAAATATTAGTACATCGAAAGCATTCACACATTTAAGTGTGTGATTTCTGTTACTCACATCCCGCCGCAGCTGCTAAGCTATCCGATTTTATATGTGCATGATAATATAAATGTCACAGTAGAAAGTGAGAAAAAGACATTTGCATCATAGTCCCCAGAGAAGCTATTAAGTAAAATTGGTGTAAGCTGACTACTTTTGCCGTTTACGCTTCACTGTGGTGGGTTTCAGGTTAGACCGCCGCGCTCTTTTAGTTGACGCTTTGCCGCTTTATTTTCATTTAGTTCAATTCTGTTTATTAGGGCTGTTTAGTGTTTAGTTGCTTCAGTCAGTGTGCCATGCATTCCAATCCAGTATGAACACTGTGTCATTTACTCATGGTAACGTTTTTTCTAGTTGAAACCTATGCATTATAAGCATTTGCATTCTTTGTTTACTAAATAGATCTTTAATTGTACGTTGACTTCATTAGGTCTCAGTTTCAATTGGATGGTCATTTACGAATGCAACTGCTGTTTAAACCTATAAATAAATTTTCAATCAAATTCTCCCAAAGAACATTGCATTCAGAAGGTAGGCATTAATTCTAGCTACATTTTAATGCATTATGTTTTCTTTCTGGTATAATTGATTAACAAAATGCAAATATTTATTTTTAGACCCCATGGCTATTGCTTTTTCAAGCTCAGCCATTAGTATTGCGAATTTTGTGTTTGTTAGCTATATTATTTCTTAGGAAAGTTGCTAAATATACTTTAATATATTCAAAACCTCACATTAGAGTGCCTCACTCACTCAATCATTGGCAAAGGCAGTAGATTTGGGCTCTAAAAGGCCCAGCTGTGGGCTTTGCCAATGCTTTATTTTCAATTGCACACTTTCACTTGCATCAAGACCCGTGCACATGCATGGTTAGCAATCTTGAATGGTTTTTCTTTTAAATAAAACCCACTCCAAGAGGGCTGCCGATATGTAGGCAGATGTTGTGATACGTGCATATGTATACACTGTGACTGATGTGGAGGTGGCCATTCTTTGTGACACAGGGTTAATTTTTTATTTACATTTACCAAGGCAGGTGGTAATATTAGAAAGGTACATTAAAATGTTGAAGAGAACATTAAAAAATGTATGTAGGTAAAGAAGTGAGCATTGAGGTGGGACTTTGTAGCTGAAGGACACTCTAAAAAACACAAAACAACTAACAAACAATTACATAAACTAACAAGCATTGGCATAGCCAATAGGGCTTGCCTTTGGGACCTTATAAGTGTTTAGTCATGCAACGGTTAATGTTGTTGCAGTAAGGATATTGTGCTGCATAACTAAATACTTATAAGGGTCCAAAGGTGAGACCTATTGGCTATGCCAATGCTTGTTCTTTTTCACCTTGCCCTCATGTGCCTGCTACCATATGCCCAGAGGCAGAGAGTGACACTGGCAGGCATGAGTAGCTGTGAAAGGAAAGTGTCCCAGGATGGTGTTGCCCTAAATGTATTAAGCTTTTTGAATTAAGTAGATAGATGAAACTGGACTGGGGATGGTTTTGTGCCTGGTGGTGCAAAGAACATTCAGATCATTAGAACAAGATCTTGCCAGCATATGGCTTCTAGGGTGCCTTTGCGCATGAAGCAGACCAATTCAGAAAGTGGCCTGTCGAAATCTGCGGCACTGGTTCAATTAATGTCCCAACCATAGTTTGTAATGGGGAGTGAGCTATGGCCACTTGCAATGCAGGAAGTGTTTGACATTGTGGGGCATATTTATGTAGGTTTTGTGTCGGCCTGGCACCCCCTCAGTAGGATTTATCAGGCCAAACAAGGCTATCTTGCGTGGCCCGAGTGGCTTGATAAATACAAATTAAGGCAACTCAGTGCAAATCACTGTGTTGCGTTACTCTGCCCTGGGAAGGCATTCCACAAGTGGACCATAGGTGGTCCCTCTCATTCACACATGGATTATGTAGCATTCCCAGATTTACCATTACTGGTAGACCTGGGAATGCATCAGAATACTGCGCCTTCCCAGGCGAGGCATAACAAGTAGAAATATCTTTATTTCTCCTCATTAATTCCTTGGCTCTATGTGTGTGGTATTCTGCAGCACACATGGGAAGAGGAATATGCCTCAGGAGATTGGTTTTGTGAAGGAAGGTTCTCCTTCCTGCCCAAAAATATTCTTGCTTTCAGCACAGGCACCCATGAACCATGATGCAAGTGTATCTGCGTTGGTGCTAGGCAGCACTGGAAAATGACAGGAGTGTGCCATATATTGTTAAGTACGGTGCATTCCTATCCTTTCCGTATCAAACAGCGCAGCAAGGTGGCTTGCTGCTCTGCCCTGCATGATATCTTAGTAAATATCCCCTTTATATGTTATTGTTCTGGCAAGGAGAGCAGGGATATGAAGGGGCCTTGGCTGTTGCAGGGTCAGATATCCTAAAACCATAGAGCCTTCTCTTTTAACGTGGTGTGTTGGGTCAAGGTATAGCCTTCACCATGTCATTTGTGGCTGCATGATCCTAGGCTAGTTGTAGGTTTGGGCATCCTGTGTCATATAGGTTTATATTTTTTGGACTGTATATTGTGTGTTCTGTCAGGAGAGAGCAGTCCATCTGTCATGGTGGTTTCCGTGCGAATGAGAACTGTCTGGTTGTAGAGCCTGAGAACCTGCAATTGCCTTCTTTTCTCTAGGTCATTGCGTGAGTCTTTAGGGGATTGCTCATGAAGTGCAGTAGTGCAAGTTTTTTTTTAAAGTCCTAATTCGTCATAATGAGAGAGCCCTTAGCCAGGGTCACTGAAATTTTGCAGTAGTGAAGCATCAAATTATGCGAGAGGGATGACTAAATTATGCAGTGAAAAAAGGCAAATTATGCAGCATAATGCATCACATTTTTGATCGTTTTACCTATTTTGTCAATTTTACACATGGTAATACTGTCTGGGCAAGGTTTTAACCTCATTTGGACCAGTTTAAGAACCAAATACAGAAATAAGCAACTGTATAATTACCAGTTAACCTTTGCATAGGGGCTGTAACAGTGTGCAGCACATGTCACCATATGTTTTTGGTAACTTTTGATCCGTTTGAGCTAGAAACAAATGTAGTTTTTATTAAAATCTGTATATTATGTAGCAGATTATGGATTATGTGGCAAAACCCTAATAATGCAAAAAATGCAGCGGCCACAGAATTGCATAATTCCAGTAGCCCTGTCCTTCCTTAGCACCATGAATTACAATGATGCTGTCTGGGACCAGTAGGGAATTTCCCATCTCCGTTTCTTTTAGCTCTTTTGGCATAATCATTGACCTTCTCCTGTGTTTAGTTATTTGCCTGCCATGACAGAAGCCAGACCACAGTTCTCTAGTTTTGTTGCTAACCTAACACTCCAACTCCATTTTACACACTGTATCCACTGCTTCTAATCAATTCAATTCAATTCAGCTTTATTCGGTGCATACAAAGATCACCATAAAAGCACAAAGTTCATACAATATCAATATCAATTAATAAAAATCACAGTTCATACAACATAAGAATAATAAAAACGATATTTCATTAATAATTTGCTTTCATAGAGTAGAAGTACTTGTTTATAGGATGGGATATGTATAATATTTAAGGGATTGCAATTCTCTCTACGTGTTGAACTTTCAATTGTAAAAGTTTATATTTACACAGCTAAGTTGTATCATCCACATTCTCATATGATAAGGCTTCCAAATAGATATGGTATTTTCTTTTTCTAATTGCACATTGTACACATCTGATAACGGAGTTAATAATTTTTGCTTTTGCTAAATTACAAATAAATCTAAAAGCATGTTTGTAGTTAAAAAGTCTATTAGATAGAAATAGAGGCTTTAAAACGATTTCTGTATATCTATATAAAATTTACAAAATAGGAAAGAGTGCATAGTTGATTGTGCAGATCTTCCATCACATGGGCAGTTAGGTAGTTTGTGGTTCCATTTTTCCTTTTTTGGGAAGGCTACTAAAAGATGTAATGTATCCGTCCTCAACCTTGTTAGGTAAAATCTATACTGGATGTTTCTCATCAATACAAGGTATAAGGGTAAGCCAACCGTGGCCACCCGTTCATGGTAGGAGACAACACTTTCTTCTAGATTAGCATCTCTATCTCTATCATTTTCCACAGCTTTGGAATGTCTGGTCCCCAGATCCCTTTTGCTAATCTCTTGAATGGTCAAAGGATTCTTTTTATCAAAGTCAATTTTGCAGTATGTTAATAATGTGTAGATGTGCTCCTACCATGGCATTTTCCTGTGAAAATCAAGTGACAGATAGTCCAATGCAATTTCTTTCGAGAATTTAGTTTCATCCTTGGACCATATCCCTTGCCACAGGATCAAGCCAGCTAAGTTTATCGTATCGGTTAGATATGGAGCCATTAGTTCCTTATGTACCATGTAATTTGCTGTAGCTTGCGGGACCTCTAATAATCTTTAAAAAAAATAAAAATTCTTGTGTTTGTAAGCTAACAATAGGTGCCCTCCCCCAAATCGCAGCCCCATAGCAAACCATAGTGATACAAATCAATTTTGGTAGTGTGAGCAGTGTTAAGCACTGATTTGTGTGTGTTTGGGATGCTGGTGTACATGCTAACAACAAGGTATACTTTGTGGTGCCTAAGATTGTTGTTCATGAGATATGTTACTTTGGTGTGAGCTGTGTAGTTTGTGGGTTTGTATTCATTGACTAGTTGTGTGTGCATGGTGTTTTATGTGAAAAAAGGTGTGTAGCTTCTGAATTTGCTGTTTCTGGAGTGCTGTGAAGGGGCTTTCCTGCTCAGTCATGGAAAGTATAGGATGCTGAGGGTATCTTCCAGTTAAGGGACATATTTGCTACTTGTGAGATGTTGCAAAAGAGCATATTACGATTTAGCCTGTGTGATGCAGTCATCCATTGATTTTAATATCGTTGCTCTGAATTCTCAAAACATTTTCCAAGCATAAGTGAGGCTTATATGGAAAATTTAAGCATTTTATGCCTGAGATCAGACTTTTTCAATGTTACTTTTGACACCAACTACACCCAGTTCGTCCTTTTAACTATTGGAAAGATGTCTGTTTCATGCTACCCCTGACACCATCTTGACTGTCTGCTGTAGCCAGTAAGGTGGTTTACTTGGTTGTCCTAGGGACAGCTTGTTTGAGTAATTAGTTTGGAAGCCCCTAAGCTCTGGTATTCATGGCCCTTTCGTTTTTCTTCGAGAAATGGAGTTAGCTTGCTAAGGTTTTTAAATATTATTTTATATTATGTTATCCAGAACTTATAGGGGGCACATACACCATAAGGTCTTGGCAGTAAGGTAGTGGAAGCAGCAACTTGCAGCCGAGTTTGCCATAAGCTTGTCTAAACAGCCAGGTTTTTAAGAGTTTTCTAAATCCCACTTAATTGACTGATGATCTTATGCCTGGGGGAAGAGTGTTCCAGGTGTGTGGCGCCAATACAGAAAATCTGACCCCTCCTACCCTCTTTCTCTTGAGACAGTGGGTACATTCTGATGAGCTGATCTAAGATGGAGAAAACATGAAAACTGCTTTTTGTCAGAACACATGATGCTGCAGCACTTGCCACTTTGTCAATAAAACAATAAATCATCCAATGTTGCAAAAATAGTTGGATAGTGAATTTGGTTGTGCAAAATTACAAAAATGTTTATTCTTCTGTTTTTCCTTTAAAGTGCAAAAAGAGCTAAAAATTGCCACAGTATGCAAAAGATTCTTCCTCATTGCATAAGCCAAGAGTACACCAAGGTTTCACCGGCATCCATATGTTTTGTCCAAGGCTGTTTTTTGTAAGCTGATTAATATGTACTTCAATTGTCAGAATGTTATGTTATGTTATGTTATGGGTGGTTTTGTAGCGCACTCAATTACTCAGGAGTACCATGGCGCGTAAAGATGCAGATAGGCAGTGAACAGAAGAGCTTGAAGAATTAAACCGTCATTTTAAAGAGATGGGTCTTGAGTGCCTTTTTAAAAAGATTGAAATTCTGGGTGGCACATAGCATCAGAGGAAGGGAGTTCCAGGCAACAGCTGCTTTCACGGCGATGGAGTGCCCGCCAAGATACATACGTTTGAAGCGTGGAACAGCCAGCCGGTATTGAGTGGCTGACCGGAGGGAACGGTTGGGTATGTACAGGGAGAAACGTTTCCTCAGGTACAGTGGCCCTGATCATGAATGGCTCTATGGGCAGAAGTAAGGGTCTTGAATATAACCCGTTGAGCGACTGGGAGCCAATGCAAGCTGCGCAGGTGTTGTCGGACGCTAGACTTCCGCGAGATGTTAAAGAGAAGTCTAGCTGCCGCGTTTTGTATAATCTGAAGGCGGTTGGTCAAGTAGGCCGGAATGCCGATGAACAGGGCATTAGCGTAGTCAAGGCAAGAAAGATTGAGAGCCCTCGCCACTGTTTCTTTGGCCATCCTCAGAAGCAGAGGAAAAAATCTGCGGACAGCCTTAAGAGTACCAAAGCAGCGGCAGGTAAGTTTTTTAATATGCTCATCAAATTTTAAGTTTTCCCCGAACCATACCCCCAGATTTTTTGCCGGTTTGCGAACAGAACTAGGGTGAGGAACATCCGGAGGCCACAAAGATTCTCTGAAGTTAGAAGGGAACTGACCTTAGAGAAGAATTTCCGATTTATCTTCATTGTACTTTAACTGGGCAAGTGCGAGCCAGTTGAAGACTGAAGAGAGGCAGGTTTGGGCAGATGAAATGTCCAGATCCCTACTCGGCCAAGTGAACAGCAGCTGCGTGTCATCTGCATAGGCTAATATTTTAGCGCCTAGTTCTTCGGCCAGGAAGATCAAGGGGGTCAGGTAGATATTAAACAGCAAAGGGCTTAATGTGGACCCCTGTGGCACCCTGGGGGAAAGAAGCTTGTCCGAGGACGAATAGCGGGGCAGCCACACCTGCTGAGTCTGGTTGTCCAAAAATGAAGTCAACCACTCTATGGCAGAACCAGTAATGCCAATGGATGACAGCCGGGTGAGAAGAAGCTGATGGGGTACCGTGTCGAAAGCGGCAGAGAGGTCTAACTATATCAGAGCCGCTCTGCCGCAGGCGTCCAGGCACTCCCTAATGGCCTCAGACATTTCAACCAGGGCAGATTCAGTGCTGTACGCAGCACGGAACCCAGATTTTGCAGGATGGAGAGCAAGGGAAGCTTCAACAAAAGCATCCAGCTAGCGAAATGCGATCTTCTTGCATACTTTGGCCAACACCGGCAGCAGGGAGATGGACCGATAAATAGCTGGAGCTGCAGAGTCCAAACCTGATTTTTTAAGAAGCGGCAGAAGTTTAGCCTGCTTTCAGCAGCCGGGAACTGTAGCAGTCCGAAAGGAGAGATTAAGAATCTCAGAGACCTCAGAGCACACCACCTCTGCCACCCCTCCTAGAAAACGGGCGGGGCAGGGGTCGGTGGGTGATCCAGACTTCATAGATTCCAGGACCGCTAGAGTATCAGCTTCAGATGGTGGAGAGAGTTCCCTGAAAGCGTGAGTGGTAGAGGAAAAGGTGGGGAATGGTCCAAGGCAGAATTACTCTGACTAAGACAGGCAGTGCGCAGGCTGTCCTGAATCCCAGCAATTTCATCTGCGAAGAAAGAGGACAGATCCTCGCACCATTGCACAGAAGATGGCATAGTTGGTTGTTCGGCACAAGGGGAAAGAAAGCTAATAAAAATCGTAAAGATTTCCTTGCTGTTGTTAGTGGCCCTAAAAATCCTGCCTGCATAGTATTCGCTCTTAGCCGCCCTAATGGCAGCATAATATTCCCTCTGAGTCGCACGTAAAGCTCTCTTAGCAGTTGGACAGTAGGCGAGTCTCCAGCATCTCTCCAGTTTTTTACAACCAAGCTTCAGCTCTCTCAGGGCATGCGAGAACCAGGGCTTGGAGGGCACAGAGTGTTTGTTGGAGCTAACGCCCTGTTTCACGGAGGCCCCCACCCCTGAGCTAATCCAGGTGTTAAAACGCTGGACGGCAGCGGGAAGCTCAGAGCCTAATACTGGGCGCCTCTGATGTAAAGCGTTGGACAGAGCAAGAAGATTAATCTTTTGGTGGGAGGTGTTATGCAAAATATCACAAGATGGCTTTTCTAAAGGCCAGGAGAACCTAATCAGCATATGATCAGACCAGGTGAGAGCTCCGGGATCAGTTATCGTTAAGGCAAAGTTGGAACAGACTACATCCAGTAGATGGCCTCCCGAATGCGTAGGCAGCATAACCCACTGTGTTAACTGGGCTAGGTTTAAGGACTCCAGAAAACTTTTGGAGTCCAACTACTCAGCCACATCTACATGAATATTGAAGTCACCCAAAAGAAGAAATTTAGGGAACCTCATGGCCCGAGGCACAATAACGTCCTCCAATGCATTCAGGAAAGACCCAGGAGGACCTGGGGGGCGGTAGACCAGCGTGCCTCCCAGCGTGAAATGAGGTGAAAGGGCAAGAGAGAAGTGAAGAACCTCCCCATCGCCCAGTCACTGGAGGCCTCACTGTGGAAGGACCAAGCATCTCTAAATACAACAGCAGACCCCCCTCCTCTCCCCGTTGCACGATCGGCCCTAATAATTTTGAAGCCTCTCGGGATGGCAAGTTCTCCCACAGGGGCACAGGAGTTATTTAACCATGTCTCCGTGAAGAATAAGATATCAAGTTGGTCATCGTTCAGAAGCTCAAAAATGTCGGCAGCATGTTTACCCATAGATCGAGAATGGACTTACTCAGAGTGATTGTATCATCCACAATTATCCATGGTTCACAATTTTTCTAACTTTTTAGGTCTCAGATAGACAGCGCTTGCGATGTCTCAAAGAGACTTGTTGTGTTTAATCTGTGGCCTTCAGCCCGCCCATAGGCTTCTCATTTCCTCTCACTACAGCATCTCATATTTTTTGTCACCATATGTCCCTGGCATGCATGGTCATGCCTCTTCTTGTTTTTAGCCCTCTCCGCAGAGCATGGACCAAGTACTTGTAAACATCCACTGCTTCAGTCTTTACAACCATTTTAGGACCTAATTTTTTTCATTTTCAGCACTCTACACAGTTCTCATGCTTTTACCAGCTCCTTCTCCTCCACCCATACTAATGCCCTGTCCACAGATCACCCTGTTACTGCTATTCCCTTTGTTGCTGCTTTCCGTTTCCCCCACCTCCACCATCCTATTGTGTTTTTATCTAGGAGCCTAAATCGATATTCCTATTTTATGCCCTTGTCCGGTTATAATCAATAATATCCATACAACGGCATAGTAATCATATCCATATTCAGTCGTAGCACATGCTGTCACAATAAGCAAGGCTACTTCCCCGGCTCCCTAGAAAGCACAACGAGTTCTCTAAACAATCCAAACCTCCAGCAACCTGGGAAACCCCCTTGCTTTGTTTTGATTTCATCCTAGAACTCCTGTAAAGCACTGTAAGAACGGCCAGTTCTTAGTGACATCTTTATTGACGTCTTATGTCCAGCCTTACGTCAAACCCGGCACCTTACAGGTATAAATATACCAACGTTGCCTTAAGCAAACACACGGCGGTGGTATTGGGAGCAGCTATCTACTTGCCCGAGAGCCCAGCTGATGCGAGAGCCCACGGACGCTGCCCCTCCCTTTTGACGCACTGAGAGAGATGCTGTCTTTTCTCCTGCCGAGAAATCCAGCTCCGGTGTTTCCAGATACCTTCGCGGGTTACTGGGATATCGAGTCCTGAGAGAGAGATACAAGACCTCCTGCTTTCTATTACCCAGGTATGGAGCTGACTAAAACCTTAGAGAGAATTCTTGAGTCAGATTCTTGGCAAAACAAACTTAACTTAAACTGCTAATTACTTACTCCTTCCCACGTATTAGGCTTAGGTCAGGTACACAGGGGTAGGCGTATTTAGAAGCACCAGTTGAGTACGTTAGTCAATGTATATATGAATATATATTTTATCTATTTTAAAGTATCATATGGCTAAGAAACCATATCAATGCTTTTACAGTATTATTTTATAATCCTCCTTTTACTGTACGCACTTTACTGTACTATGAGTATTGCAATTATGGCAATTCAATCCTCTTGCATGAGAAAGAAAACTGCTCAATAAATAACAACCTTTTATTGAAAACGCCCGTCTCTCTTTTCTCTGCACTCTGGTGAAACTAAGTACGCACATATGACTGAGTGAAATAGCTGTCTATTGTTTTCACACGACTCTAGAGATACACTCTTATTCTGAGAGAGCAAAGTTGTCATGTTATATGGTTGTCAGAAGCTAATCCCTTCTTGTCTATCCAGGGAGGTTAAACTCCTCCTCGTTTATTCGAGAAAGTTTCTAGTGACCTCTGAGCTAGCTGGCAAACCTTAAGTCTAATATAGTCAGTAGGGACCTAGTCGACCTCAGTCCTACGTCCACACTGCTGAATATATTATTCCAATGCGCAGAGCCTATTGGGAATATAGGAACTACACTACAATCCCATCTCTGCTTGCTCCTTTGCACCTCCTGGTGCTTGCCCCATTCACAAATCACCCCTTCCCGGAGCCGGTCACTTCTTTAAACCTCCATTGTAGTCTGTTTCATTCTAGTGAGTGGTGGTTTTCTGCCTTTTAAGGTCCTGTTAACTTATAGCAGATGTGCTGTTGGCAGCTGCTTTGAATTGGCACACCTGTAGTCTCTCTTTATTTTCCATGCATGTGAGTACTAGGTGTGTGGTCATTCGGCAATGGTGTTGATAGCTGGAAAATCAGACCTCAAGTGACTTAGGTATGCGTTATCACAGGGTATGTCAGAGCTTCTAAAGTTCCTGTGTCGTCTGCTGTAATTGCATAGCCACATTTCATCTGTGCGAAATAATTCAACTGTTCATGTCCCACCTTGTTGCTTCTCATTTCATATGGTGGCACTCTATTTCTTTAAATTTCTCCTGTCAGGACACTTTCTTACTTTTTCCGCATTCACTTGTGAAGTGTTTCCCTGCACCATTCCTGTTTAACTTGAATCCTCTTCAAAGGAGCCAGGCTGAGTCTTGATGTCATCAAAGTCTGCCTTGCCCTCAGTGTCCATGACAAAAGTAGTCCTTTTAATGTAGTTGCCAATGTGATGTAGTTCCTCATGTTCACTAAGGTAAATCAGCCTAACATTGTGATTCTTTCAGGTTTTTATGTGCAGTTTAATATAGTGCCAACAACACCCGAAGGTAGTGGAGCGCTTTACATTAGCACCAGTTACTTTTTTGTGCAGTTTTATATAGCGGCAACACCACTCTAAGGTATTGGAGTTCTTTACGTTACCAGCACCAGTTCCTTTAAACAAGGACACATTCATTTTTGTAAGCACAGGGAGATTAAGTGGTTTGCCCAGAATCAATGATGTTAAACCGACACTGAAACTTGAACATGGTTTACCAGCTCCATAGTCGGCAGCTGTGGTCTTTATGCCACATCCTCTCCCAAGATAGTGCCACATCATCTTCCTAGCCAAGGCCTCAGTTCCACATTTTGTGATTACGGCCAAATCACGTAATGTCCCTGTAGCAGCCCGCATTTGCTGTTGGTTCCCCGTCCACCTAACGTCCATCTCTGTTTGCCCCGCTAAACTCCATTGCACAGATTACCTCCCCCTGCCTCTGCTTTTCTCAATTGTTATCTCTTTTTTCTGCAGTTTTTTATATCGCCAACACCACCCGAAGGTATGTTAGTGCTTTACATTAGCACTAGTTAATTTTTTTGTACAGTTTTATATAGAGATAATTCCACTCTAAGGTATTGGAGCGATTTACATTAACACCAGTTATTTTCCTCAAGGAAACATTAAACTCCCTGTGCCAGTCTGCATTTGCTGTTGTTTGCCTTTCAACCTCCCGCCCTTCACTGCTTGCCCATGCTGAACTGCCATTTTTGTGTTCGCCCAAAATCAAGGATGTAATGCAGAAGCGAAACATGAACCCTGTTTACCAGCTCCATAGGCAGCAGCTCTAGCCCTTACACAACATCCTCTCCTGAAAGGAATCCATATCATCTCCCTAGTCTCGGCCTCAGTTCAAGATGTTGTGATTATGGATAAATCACTTAATCTCCACGTTTCTAAACACAACAAGCATTGGCAAAACCAGTAGGTTTGGCCTGTCCGAAATCCATAGTTTTTAGGGCTCGGCTAGACAGTGCATGCGCTCTCTCAAAGAGATGTATTGTGGTCTATCTTTGGCCTTATAGGCTGCCCATCTCCTACCATTGGTAAACTTCAGTGTTGCTCTCATTTTCTTTGATGCCATTCATCAGGGCATGCGGACGTCATGCTCTCTTCTTGTGTTTGGCCCTCCCATAGCACATGAACCATGTGCCTGTCTCCTTACACTACTTCCAGTTTGCACAGCTATTATTTCTTTGTTTTCAAGCCCTCCACAGGAGTACTTGTTTTTTCAGGCAGTCTCCCTTGTAAACGCACACACATACCACTAAAATGCACGCATGTGTACATAAATAAATGCATTTCTTAAAAAGTTGTTAAAACACAAACAAAACTTGTTTCTTTTTATTTTTTGCACGATCCGATTGTATTGGAGTGCTCGCTTTGTCTTCCGTCTTGCCATAGCGCCAACATGAGTCGATGGGGTTGGGGCGCTTGTAACTGCTTGCCAGTTACATTCTACAATGGCACATTAACTTTTGCCGCTGATCATTCTTCAATTTGGGTATATTTTGCAGACGTCATGCCCTCTTCTTGTGTTTGCCCTCACACAGCACATGAACCATGTGCATGTCTCCTTACACTACTCCCAGTTTGCACTGCTATTTTTTTTTTGTTTTCAAGCACTCCACAGGAGTACTTGTTTTTTCAGGCCGTCTCCCTTGTACACGTACACACATACCACTAAAATGCATGCACGTTTATATAAACAAATGCATTTCTTAAAACGTTGTTAAAACACAAGCAGAACTTGTTTCCTTTTATTTTTTGCATGATCCGATTGTATTGAAGCGCTCGCTCTGTCTTCCGTCTTGCCATAGGGTGTTGCCGTGCTTTAAATGCTCGCTAGTTACATTCTACAATGACACATTAACTTTTGCAGCTGATCCATTTTCAATTTTCAATTTAGGTATTTTTTTACTCCTTCATTTTTGCTTCCTCCCGCCCTCTCCCATTGTTGCTTGACCAACTCCCCGCCCCCTCCTGCTTCCCTGCTTGACCCATCCCCCACTACCTGCCTTGTCACTGCTTTCTTTCTTTCTTTATTTTTTTGTACTATCCAATGTTATTGGAGCACTTGTTCCTTCTTCCATCTTGCCATAGTCTCCCTTATACATATAAAAACATACTACTAAAATGTATGCGCGTGTACATTAGCTAATTCAAACTAAAACACATCAACCAAGTCCAAAAGGTTGTGTAATAGTTTCATGTGCATTTTTAATAGAAAGGACAATAGCAGGGATACTCCAAAGGTCACAATAATGGTTGCATAGTGGCTGCCCTGACTGACCTATGACAGTGATACTCAAAGTACGTCCTGGGGGCGCTTGCGGCCCTGCTTACCTTTACATGCAGCGCCCTGGTCAGGAGAAGTGGTTTGCAGCTTTCCTGATTCAGAAAGATGTTAAAATATCTAGCAAGAATTTATTTATTGTTTTACTGAAGGAAGTAACTAATGTGTCCTAAACAACTTAACTTTAGGAGCACTTTTATTTTTAAAAACCATCTTGCAACAAACATTTTGTTACAGCAAAACTATGTCAAATTGTTCCAATTTCCTATAAGAAAGATTTTAGAGATGAAAGTGCACACAAAATATCACAAACGATATCAAGAGTGGACAAAAGACCTCAATTGCTGGGTGTATAGTTGTTAAGGGTCCCTTTACCAGAAATGGTGTTCAGTTGGTACAGAGACCTGGATGATATTTTTTGGGAAGGACAGAAAATCACAAGCAATAGGGGATTATAGTGTATGAGTAATTGTCCTTCTTCTATGACATAACATTAACATAAAAAATATTGTGATACACAAATATTGCAGCAAAAGTGTTGTATATTAATTATTGAGTTTACAAATTTTCAGTGTACAATACAAAATGATTGTTTTAAAAATATTATGGTACTAAATATCAAGATTATGTAGCCAATCATATACATATTTAGAAGTATTTAAAAATATAATAACCTTAAAAAACGTGTATCGAACACCTGTACCTCCATACAATCGTGCACAGCCTTCTTTTGAACAAACACGCTGTGGCCCAAATTGCATTTTAAGCGTATTTTTTAATCAAGCAAGACAACTCTATGCATTTTGGAGCACAGGCTCCTTGTTCACGCGTGTTTTAGAAAACAATTCCTGTTGTCTATAAACCAAACCACGTGACAGTGAAAAGCAATGTACTAGAAAACAGACTTTGCCAGCAGATCGGAAAACCATATTGGGCATTTATCAACATAATAAATGTTACTTGTTTGCAGAGTTATTAGCAATTGTAAGGAAAGAGCAACAATCCTTTTCTATGACTAATTGCTTCATATATCGTATTGTATTTCCGATATTTCGAGTCTCAAAACTAGTCAATAAAGTTATAGCCCAAAAAAATCAAGATTTCCATATTGTGTCGCAGCTCAGTCTCAATAAAGCTTCAAATGATCAATAAAAACCAAAACATAACAATGTGTAATACATATAACAGACACCCCTGTTTAAGCATCATGCCATTAATATTAATGATGTATTTCATGATCTCTACCTTGTGGTAAAACTTACAATGTTTGATTTATGTGCATTCAACAACAAAAATATTTTTTAATCTTAAACAAACTTTGCTCTTCCTATTCATTTAAGGTATTTGGTCTCATTTTATATAAAATCCAATTCTGCCCAAGTGGGCTACCTTAATTCATGCACTCCCTAACTCCCAAAATTCATTATACACATTAGTGACTCATATCCACCCTACCATATGCATATGATCAATCATATTTACATTGTCATTGTAAAGTCAAATATTATTCGCTCTTGTACCTCCAAATCTCTTCCACAGAACAGCTGGTGCATCTGAAAAAACATACAGAAAAAACCTCGTTAAAATAGTCACATATAAAGCAATGTGAAAACAACAGATATTTACAACCCTTAGTGAGGATAGAATTTCACAGCATTAATGACAAATGTATATGCTCATCAGGTTACCCTAAATGCACTGCTAATTCCTCATCAAAATTATGACCTCTGGGGTGCAAGGTTTTGAATTTTATTATCAATCTGGATTCCCGCTGTCTGAGTTTCTGAACTCTGTCGCCTCCTCTCTTCCTAATGGGAATTTTATCAAGATCACAAAAAGATAACAAGTTGCTGTTTTGATTATGTTGTGTTTTGAAGTGCCTTGCTATTGGGTATTGTTTATCATCCCTATTGATTGCCCTTAAATGTTCAAGGATTCTTTTTTTTTATTTGTGTATTGTACTCCCGATATAGTATTTATCACAAGGGCATCTCAATGCATAGATTACATGATCTGTGGTACAAGTTAGGTGTTCTGTTATTTTGAAAGGTTGTCAATTTTTGGACAATGTATCCACTTTACAATTGTTTTTGCATGCTTTGCATGTGCCACAGGTGTAGAACCCTTGGATGTTTGATATATTCTGATCTGAAGTAATGAGGGTTCGACAAATAATGTCCTTTAAAGATTTGGCCTTCCTGAAAGTAACCTGTGGATTTTCCTCAATGTGCTGAGCACAATCAGAGTCAGTCTACAATACCTCCAAATTTTTTAAAACCTTTTCTTAGTTCTCCTGATTGTTTGTGGAAAGTTGTTATGAATCAAATGTTATTATCTGACTCTTTCTTACTCTTCTGGATGAGTTGTTTCCCTCGTTCATGTTTTTCTACTTGTATGCAGGCTTGTTTAATTATCTTGTGTGAATAGCCTCCGGCTAAAATCTTTTTGTCATTATTAGTTTCTCTTTTTCGAATCCCTCTTGAGAGCTGCAGTTTCTTTTTGATCTCAGTAGTTCTCCAAGAGGGATACTCCAAATTAGACTTTCAGGATGACACCTCTAGCATGTAACAGGCGATTACTGCTGTTTTTTTATAGTATAAATGGCTGTCTAATCGATTACCGTTCACTACAAGCCTTAGATCTAAAAAATGTATAGTCTCCCTGTGTAGTTGACTGCTAAAGGAAAGGTTCAAAGTGTTCTCATTAAGTATATCAACAAATATCTTTGCTGCATCAATTCTGCCTTTCCAGATGATATATATTTGCCATCCACACAATTTTTTCACTTTTGATAAAAATAGATACAAACAGATATAAGGGGCTGTTTTGGGGACCTGCTACGCCCCCATTTTCACATGGTTGTACCTGGGCTGGTGGGAGTAGCAGGTTGTCAGCAGTATTGATCTCTTTGAGAAACATGTAGTAGTGTGGGTAAGATACATTGATGAACTTTTCTGCATCTGGAATGGCAGCTTTGATGCAGCAAAGAGATATTTAAATGTATATATTCACTGAAAAAAACAAATGCTACAGTGATGTTATAGTTAGGCTGACAATTCACTCATAAAAAAAACAGAGAAATTCAGCACTGCTTATGACCTCACATATTATATCACTCATGACATGGTCAGTGACATGAGTGATCACAACTCAAATGACATCACTGATGCCATCATCCCATGACTGTGAGTATTTTTTAAAAGCTTATGAGTGTTAAATATTTATACCAAGGTCTTGATGAATCAATGGGTATATGAGTGCCTTTATGGATGATTCTGTGGGTGCGTGACTGACTGTATAACTCAATGATTAGGTGTCTCAGTGAATGTATGGGTGAGTGACTAGGTTGTGTAAATGTCTGTATCAGTCTGGCAGTTGGTGTCTCAGTGGCTGTATGGGTGTATGAATGTCTGTGTGGGTGAGGGTGTGTGTGACTGCCTGCATGGATGAGTGAGTGGGTGGGTCAGTGGCTGTAAGGGTTTTTGAGTGTGTCTTTGAGGGGCTCTATGGGTGACTGAGTGTGTGTATGGCTGTGTCAGTGAGTGAATGGATGTGTTGGTGCTATATGGGTGAGTAACTCCATGTGGAAGGCAGTATAGGTGAGTGTTGGAGTATTTTAGGGACTTTATGAGTGAGTGAGTGTTTGTGAGGGTGGCTGTATGGGTGAGTGTGTGCTTGTGTCACTGATAGTATATGTGAGTATGTGTTAGTATCTGTATGAATATGTGAGTGGGTGTGTGTATAAGTGTATAGGTGAGTAAGTGGCTTGGTGTGTGAGTAGCACTATGGGTGACTGACAGTGTGTGAGGTGTTTAAGTGGTATATCAGTGGCTGTATTAGTGAGTGAGTTGGTGTATGAGTGGCTGTATGGGTGACTCAGTAGATGTTTGTATAGACCTATGAATCAGTGAGTGGGTGTGTGAGTACCGGTCTGGGTGTGCCAAAGGTTTTGAGAATGATAGTGTGGAAGTTGGAGTGGGTGTCAGAGATTCTGTGGATGATGTCATCAGTGATGTCCTTTGAGATGTCATCAGTGATGTCACTGGGCATGTCCTGAGGGATGTAATATGTGAGGTCATAAGCAGTGCAGTTCGGGGGCATGAGTTATATTTAGCTCAGCTAACTATAACTGCTGAATTTCTTTAGTTTTGTATGAGTGAAATGACTATAATGTCCCTGTAACCTTTGTTTTTTTTCACTGAATTTCTAAATTTAAAATGCTCTTTCCTAACTATAACATCCCTGTAACCTTGGGCTTTTTCAGCACATTTCTACGTTTTTTTATTTAAAATTCTGTTTTTATTTGTAACACCCATTTATTTTAAGTAAGCCTCTAAGATTTTGGTATTTTCTTTCTATAATTGGATATTGTATATTATATACCACTCATTTTTTAAATTTGGTATGTGTTTATCAGAACGTTCGTTGATAACTGGTTTTATTTAAATTGTCAGCACAACATTGTGAGTTGATGCATAGGTGCCTTTGTCCATTTGTAAGTAAGTATGTGACTGGCTGACTGGATCTGTAAGTGGATACATGAGTATCTCTAGTGGGTGTCTGAGTGAGTGAGAGGGTGCTTGAGTGACTGAGTGGATTTGTGACTGAGTGCATGAATCTATTAGTTGGTCTATGACTGGCAGTGTGAGTGTCTGAGTGGTTCTGTCAGAGAGTGTGTTGGGCTATGAGTGCAACTGTTCATGCGTACATGTGTCTCTGAGTGTATAGGTAATGGGGTGCATAAATCTCTTGGTCTACTAGTGGCTGTGTGAGTGACTGTAAGGGTGTATGAGTGTCTGAGTGAGTCCGTGAGTAGATGTATGAGTGTCTGAGTGGATCTGTTAGTGGGTATATGAGTGTCTCAATGGGCCTGTGAGTCAGAGCATAAGTCTCTGAGTGGGTGAGTAAATGAATGCAAGCATGAGTGTCTGAGTGGGTCTGTGACTTAGAGGGCAAGTGTCTGGGTGGGTCTGTCAGTGGATACATGAGCTGTGACTAGGTGAGTGAGTTTCTGCATGTATGAGTGACTGACTGAGTCCATAAGTCTTTGAGACAGTCTGTGACTGAGTGTGGGAGTGACTGTATGTATGGGTACGTGATTGGGTCTAGGTGTGCCTTGGTGTATTTGTGAGTGGGTGTATGAGTGTCTCAGGCGGGTCTGTGAGAACATACATGAATTTGTGAGTAGGTCTGGAAGTGGGTGCAGGAGTCTCTGTGTGGGTCTGTCCATGGATGTGCCACTCTCTGAGTAAGTCGGTAGTGGGTGTATAAATACCTGAATGGCTATGTGAGTGAGTGCATGAGTATCTGAGTCAGTATGTGACTGAATGTATAAGTGTGTGAGTGGATATGTGAATGGGTGTATATGTGTCTGACATGAGTATATGACAGTTACTGGCGAGTGTTTACAAATATATATATATTTTTTATATTTTCACCAATATTCACAATTACGTCGTGATATTTGCGATGTCCCCACCATGGAACATGGGGCCGCGCTGGCAATTGTGTTGTCATCGTCAAGAATATAGCACGCGATTAAAATATTTTGGACACATAACTTGTGTCACTAACACACCCATTTCAAACATGGGTTCAGGTTCAGAGTATCTCCACCCTGACCCCTTATATTAGCTTTCATTCAAATTTTCAGCCCTGGGAACTGTTCCTGCACAATAAAGTGGTGGGTGCAACTTTCTGTTCAGGTTACGTCCAGCCAATCAGAGCATTCCCGTTGATGCATATATTTGTGATTCTGTGGGAGTGGAATAAAATATAATTAGGATATGAGGAAGTGGTTCCCAAACTGTGCATTGTGGCTCCCTGGGAGGCCATCAAACCTAGCCAGAGGGGCCGAGAACCAAGCACATTAATGCATTTAATGTTGAATGGTCTTTTGGCTTCAGTTGAACAAATTAGACTTAAACACATGATGTCGATGATTTCTAAGTGACACACACTCCCACACCCATACAGTCACTCACACGTCCACTCAGAGACCCAGTTTACCACTCACACACCCACTCCCTACCCACACAGGTACCCACACACCCACGCACATAACACTGTACATACCCATACAGCCACTTCAACACCTACTCAAAGACCCACACAATCCCTTACATCCTTTCTCACACACCCATACATCAAAAGTACTGACAAATCTACTCACATATGCATAGAACCACTCACATACCACTCAGAGGCCCACACAGCCACCTACACACCCACTCATGCATCCCCTCACATACCCCTACAGATACTCACACACCCACTCTGAGAACGAGAAAACAACTCACACTCCCATATAGATACTCACACACCCAGTCACACATCCATCTAGCCACTCACACATCTACTCACATACCCATGCGGTCACTGATACATCCACTCAGAAATCCACTCACAAACCCATTCACAGACCCCCTCAGACATTCATACACCCACTCACATACTCACACACCCACTTATACACTGACTCAACCACTCACACACCCATACAGCCACTCACACACCCAATCAGAGACCCAGAAGCCACTCACATGCCCATTTCCATACACATACAGCCATTCACACCACACACCCATTTGCAAACCTGGAGAACCACTCATACATCTACTCACAGACCCACACAGGTTCTCATACACCAACTCAGACACGCACACATCCATGTACACACTCATACAGTTAGTGAGACACACAGTCACAGACTCACACAGCCACTTACACACCCAGGGGCCCTTGGATTGGCTGCTATGGGGAGTTGACTACAGGGCCTGGCCCCCACTGATCATGGCCAAAGTCTTTGTGCAACTTGGCATTGGTTTCATATGGGGGGGTTTGTTACACTGCCTGGCAATTGGCCAGGTTTTGTGACCAACCCCCCATTGTGCACGGGTAAAGGCTGTGCACAGCATGAGGTTATCTGCATGTGGGGGTTGGCTGCAGGCTCTGCAGCCAAATCCCCACCATGCACAATCTTCATCTGTGCGTGACAGTGGTTGAATTAAAATGTGGTAATTCAATATTACTTTAATTTTTTTTAAAACTAGAAATTCACTGGAAAAAAGCAAAGGTTAAAGAGACATTATAGTTAGGAAATAGAATTAGAAAAACTTCATAAATTCACAAAAAAACAAAGATTACAGGGGCGTTATATTTAGGTTAAGATTCTACACACATAAAACCATGGAAAGTTGCAGTTTTAATTATCTCAAGAACCTATAATTCGTGCCCTAAGGTAATTATAACTCACACCCTCACCATGCACTGCTAATTACCCCACATATTACATCAGTCATTACATCTTCTATGAAATCATTGATAATATCACTGCAACATTTGCAATAAAATTATTGCTGAGAAAACTGTGCATGGCCATAGTGTGAGTCACAGTTACCTTAGCATACAAGTTATAGTTTTGGAGTGATTAGTTAAGCAGGGGCCGAGAAAACAGGGGTCCCAAAACGATTTTTCCCTATGTTAATTCCCATAGAGATTTTCGACACGAAGACAGCCGAAAAGTAGCTCTTGGTTCAGAAAGAGAACTTTTTTGTTATTTGGTGTAAATCTGGTCAGTAGTTTTGGAGATATTGAAGAAAAACCAAATTTGTATATCTAGACGCACAAACCCTCCGCTAATATACCCGATATTGTGCAGAGATCTGATCGGCTGCCAAAACTTCAACCAGGAAGTGTTGGCAGCCATTTTGAAACTCGGTCTCAGCTGAGTCCCAAACAAAAGGCTAAAAAAAGAGAAGGGAGCAGGGTAGGAATACTCTGACCCCTTAGCCTCGGTGCTGAAGACCCCACCAGATTAGTGAATTTGTGGCAAAATTGAAAACAAATAAGTGCAGTCTTCTGTGCTTGCTTCTAGTTGTGGTCCCAAGTGGGCCAGGTCCCAGGGCATGTATATTTGAAATGTAGGGTGGTGCATTTGGCCCCCCTATGTGTACTTCATAGTGCCCCGGGGACCACCACCCCTGTGGCTTTAATTATATGTTAGACAGGGGTTGCACGGACCCTTTTTCTTTGACTCAAAGAGCCCCAGGGATCACCACCTCCCTGGGGCTTGTTAATTAAATATGAGGGGGCCACATGGAGCCCCTCATTGCTCCTTGATGTATGTGAGAGACTGTATAAGTGAATGAGTGGTGTGTGAGTGTCTGTATGGGTAAGTGAGTGCGTGTGTAGTGTACCTGTGAGTGAGAGGGTGTGCGAGTGGCTGTATAGGTGAGTATTTGAGAGGCTGTGTGGATGTGGATGTGCTTGTCTCAGTGACTGTTTAGTTGAGTGAGTACATGTGTTAGTGTCTGTATGAGTAAATGAGTGGGTGTGTGAGTATATGAGTGCCTGTAGGTGAATGCCTGTTTGAGTGGTTGTATAGGTGAGTGAGGGGGTATGTAAGTAGCTGTGTGGGTGAGTGAGTGGCTGTGTGAGTGGTTGTTTGAGTGTATGAGTGAGTGTGTGTCTAGGAATTGGTGTGTGAGTGGCTGTTTTGGTGAGTGAGTGGGTGTATGGATGAGTGAGTAACTCTATCAGTGGCTAAATAGGAGAATAGGTGAGGGTATGAGTAGCTGTATGGGTGAGTATATGGTTATGTGAGTGAATCTATGGTTGTACAAGTGGGTGTGTGAGTAGTTGTTTGGGTTAGTGGTTGTGTAAGTGGCTGTATGAGGACATGAATGGGAGAAAGAGTGGCTCTATGCAAGAGCGAGTGGGTGTGTAAGTAGTTAAATAGGTCTGTGAATGGAATGTGAGTGTGTGGGTGGGTGAGTGAGTGGGTGTGTGAATGGTTCTGTAGATGATGTCATCAGTAATGTCATTAGTGATATTATTTGAGATGTCATCAGTGATATCATCAGTGATGTCACTGACCATGTCATGAGTGATGTAATATGTGAGGTCATAGTCAGTGCATTGTGGGGCATAAGTTATACTTAGCTCAGGTAACTATAAATGCTGAATTTCTATGGTTTTGTACAAGTGAAATCTGAGCCTAACTATAGCGCCCCTGTAACCTTTGCTTTTTTCAGTGAATTTCTAGGTTTAAAAAAATTCTATTTCCCACCAGTAATGTTCCTGTAACCTCTGTCTTTTTTCAGTGGATTTCTAACTTTTTTATGTTATTTCCTAACTATAACGTCCCTGTAACCTTTGGTTTTTCAAATGAATTCTAAGGGTTTTAAAAAACAATTATTTCCTAAGTGTCTCAGTAAGTCTGGCAGTGACTGTGAGAGTATCTGAATAGGCAGACCCCCCAGGATATTGCGGCATAATTTAGCAAATTGTGCGGCACAAAAATTGAAATTTAGCAACACAAAAATGAAATTATTGCAGCACTTTATTTTACTCGTAATCATTCCTTTTCAGCTCTAAATCAATGGAACCTGTTTTAGCATAGTATTCCTCATTGAAATAGGCATGTTTAAAGTTTCTGCAGCTCTATGAAGCACAGCTCCAATCTCCCAACCTACTAACCTTGTGGGAGGGGGCCGTATTTCTAGCGCCCATGAGTGCACCCCTGCCAGGGCACCACTATCATTGCTCCCTCTATGCAGTCACACAGCCCCCCTACGCTCCATGGGTGCGGTCACACCCCCCCCCCTTTGCTCCATGGGTGCAGTCACACACACCCCCATTCACTCCCTGGGTGCAATCTCACAGCCTCCTCTTGCGTCGCGTGACTGTCACGTTCTCTCCCCCTTAAACACCATACTGCCCCACTGAGAGAAACTCACACTGCCCTCAACTATAACCCAATTGTGCCCCACTATAAACACCTGGATGAAGCTCAATTTAAATTACGCACTAGACAAGAGCAATATGCTGCCTATAAGAAAAAGTAACATCCTGGAAAAAGCAAACACTCATAGGGAATGCAAAATTAAGTAAAGCATGTGAAATGTAAGCAGGAACAACATGGTTACGTTCACGCTTTTACACTCACTATTCAGAAATCAGTGAGTGCTTTTGCCTGAAAAGTTAAGGACATGACTACAGGGCACGTAATGGACCCATTTCAATGTCCATTGCTTATATACTAACAGAATGGAAGCAGCATAGTAAAAAGACCAATTCCCTGAACACCGAGCCACAGTACACATTTTGTTTTCCAATCCACGTGTTGCAGTGCCTCCAGAATTGGTGCACTAGTTCCACCCCTGGGTGAAAACAAAGCTATTCAAAGAAAGACAAGTAAACAAAAGTAGTACTTCACTGGCAAACTTTGTAGAGTGGCGCAAATGTTTTGGGTATGAATAAAATCAATCTGCTCACTTTTCTTCCACTCTGTTTTGGCGTTATTTTTCATATGTTGACCATTGTATTCCCACAGCTGCTCTTTGGAACAGTGCTTTCAATATGTCGATACTGTTTGGTATGGAGTACCGGCATTTTTTTTATATTGATAGGGAGAGAGTACCGGCACTTCTCAGAAACAAGCAGGTACTCTGTTACAGAGTACCTGCACTTCTATTCATCCATTTCAAGCACTGCTTTGGAATAGAAAAATGTCAGAAAAAGACGAGTTACAGTGTTTTTCTTTTTTGGATCCATTTCACAGGGGAACAAATCAACGAAAGAAGAAAAGAGGGGGAGAAACGTTTCTGAAGTCAGGGTTTTCGGTTAGAGAGGAGAAGCTGCTTGACAAAGAGAGGGAATAAAAGGGAGGAAGAAAGAAAGGGGGGAAGGCAGTTGAATCGGCAGAGCGGACACTCAGTATGTTCTGTGTGCAATAATAAAACAAATTTCGTAGCGCGCACTGCATCGCATTTTGCGATGCAAGGCGCACTACCAAATACGTTTTATTAATTCGATTGTTTACTTACCTGCAATTATCCATATGCCGGTTTTTAGCTCCCTCCATCCCGCCGCTCCCCCTCCCCGCCTCCCTGCCCCACCGTAACTCCCTCCACGGGCCGCGGCTGCCTACAGGGAGACTTTTTTTCGCGGGCGGTTTGTTAAATATCCCACCCACCCTAATAACATTTTCACAGTTTGATGAATCTTCACAAAACTTTTCAAAAAATATTTATCCATCTTATCTTCGTCCTTGAAAGTTTGGGGTGGTCTATCAAGCAGGGGCCTAGAAAAAAAAGGGGGCTCCAAAAGTGATACACATTGGCAGAAAGCTAGATCTTTACCCAGAAACCATGCTTTTTTGCAATGAAAAGCATGCTTTTTGTAATTTGGTGTAAATGCGTTCAGTTGTTTTATAGAAAAAACAATTCAAATTTTTGTATATTGTATGCTGTGGAGAATCCGCGGAGCCAACAAATCTAATAATAAGATTTGATTGGTTACCACCACATCAACAAAGATGTGGTGGAAGCCATTTTAGGGCCCGAAGATTCAGCCCTCAGTCCTACAAAAGGTTAAAATAAAACATATAGGGAGACATGGTAGGGAAACCTTGCCCCCTTAGCCTGGTGGGGGTGCCCCTAGTTCCAAAAACATATTTGTTTATCAGTGGATATGCAGCGCCATAAAATTAAATGTGGGCTCTCACCCTTTGCTTCTGCTCAGACAGGAGCAGAGGAAAAATCTGCACCGGCACAGCGGGAGCAAAACAATAGAACAGGCTCCCACCGGCACCACAATGGATGCTGTTTGTGGATCCAGCAGGGGCCATGGGAGCCATGGGGCTTCCCCTGCAGCCCTCAACTTGAACAAATCAGAGTTTGGTGCCTTGGTTTGCACCAAGGCACTCACGGAAAAACTGCCATGGTCACCTCCCGCTTGCACCACAATGGCTGCATGCTATGAAGCCAGCAAGGGCAACAAGTGCCTTAGGGCTACCTCCATGGCCTTCCTACACATGCTATGTTATGGGTAGCTCGGGTGGGCATCCAAAAAAAAAGAATAATGAACCAGCAGTTGGCGCTCCTCATTTATTATTCACTGCTTCTGCAAGTAGCATCCCATAATGCCTTGCTATGGCTTTTTCAATTAATATTTTTACTTCCTGTGGTGCCCCTAGAAGGGACAGTGGCATCACTAACTATGTTTTTCTTATGTTATTAAGTTATCTGGGTCATTGAATCCATGACCTGCGGAAAGCTTACCATTGTTTTTGAAGCACTCCAAGCTGGTATCTATCCCAATAGGCCCTTTTGTGTAGGCCAACAATCAAGTTGGCCACACCGTTCTTGAGCAATTTTAAACCACTTAAGTACAATTATAGCTCAGGTGGCACCCGGCACTGGAGAGCACCGCTGATGCTGCTCTTGCCTCATACAGTTACTGTTTTCTCTTTGTGCAGTGACTGTTCTGCTGTCTCGGACTTTATGGACAACTTTGTTCTCCACAGCTCCCTGAAGAATCAATGTGCACTATGCCATTGTAGTAGCCGGAGGGGGGTACCTCTCATTGATTGTCCTTTCCGGAAGGGAACTCAGACGTAGAGATAAGATGTCATCACTCGTTATGGTACGCCAAACACCCTATGCTGTCCTGTTGTTGATCCAAAACATGATTGACCCTTCCACCAAAGCTATGGATGAAAGAGGGTGACCTTTTGCTGTTCTCTCTGTATTTTGCATTAATGTATTACCTTGTGATGAATAAGCTTTATTGTATAGTTAGTTAAAACCATTACAAAAAGTAGAAAAAGGAGCAGCGGTTTAAAATGAATGATCAACGAGCATCCGTGGTTTAAATTTAGCAATATTAAAAAAAACAAGATTACATACAAGGGACGTCAAGTGCCAAGTCAATTCAATTTTATATTGTCCATTTACTTGTTGAGGAACGGTGAGTGGAACTCATCTTCCGTTGACTACCAAAGAACAAGCGGGAGGTGGAAGACTTGCGTGACATTAAAAAGAGGGAACTAAATCTTATTTACTCTAAAATTAGCAGCATAATCTTTATCTTCATAGTTTTTTTCTTTTTCAAACTTGCATGATAGTATCCCTTTTGTTCTCAAAGTTCGTGACAAGTTTGATTGATCTGCAGATTAATTGTGGATCCGCTGTACACAAGACTTGTATGACGGCGGAGCGGCAGGTACGTACTCTGTATTCAATTAACTTTGTCTTTAACCAGTACCGTCGTTCCTGATCCAGTGCAGGACAGATGCAGAGTAGGTGGATAAAGTCTTGTTTTGCATCGCCACATAAATCACACTCCTTGGTGTCTGGTTTCCTCCAATCTGGTTTGTCTGCGTTTGTGGGCAGATTACCCATCCTTAAATTAAAGTATTTCTGTTTGACATATGAGGAAATGGAGAGACCAAGATAAGCTGCCAGTTTGAGCACTTTGTACGATTGAATTATCATCCAGGCATGTGATCGGTGACTAAGGATTGACTTGTCATTGATCAGCGAATGCCTGTTTGCAGCCTTTTTAATCGCTAGCTTGAATGATGATACCGGTAGCTTAGTTTGCCACAAGGATGTAAGTTCAGTAGTGTCGAGGGATAGTTTTAGATACTTGGCGTACTGAGAGTTGGAATTATTTTGCATTGCATCCCACGTGGCTTGGTTGATTCCTGTTTCCCTGTTCATCCAAATATCGTACCAGAATTTAATGGTCTCATACTTTTTTTGCAGTTCTTGGGATTTCAGGCTGAACTCCAGTCGGACCTGCGCAGGTGATGCATTGGACGGTACGCTAAAAACCCGCTTTTAGACTCCAGTTTGGATTCGGTCTAGAAGCTGTGCACTTCTGCCATGATGTAACACACTGCCATAGCCTATTGTGGGTAACAGCTTGGCTTTGATGACTGTCAGAAGTGGATTAAAAAACAGGCCCTTTAGCTGTTTGGAGATGCTATTAAACGCATGTAACAGGGCTATTCCTTTTTTTTTTGATGACATCGAAGTGCAGGGAAAAGTTGAGGCGACTGTCCAATTGTATTCCCAAATACTTGTAATTGCCCACCACTTCCAATTTTTTATTGTCTATGACAAAAACCGGCAGAGTATTACGTCGACGGGTCAGTATCATGATCTTTGTTTTCTGGCTGTTGATTTCAAGAAGATTGAGTTTTGTGTAATCTGCCAGTTCATGCAGGAGACGTTGCAGACCTATCTTTGTTTGAGCACCACATCATCGGCATAGGAGAGATGTGTCAGCCGTAGTGTTCCTAGCCGCGGTGGGTGAGCATTAGTGCTACCCAGCCTCGGGGTTAGGTCTGCCATGAACAGATTGAAAAGATAAGGGGCCAACACACAGCCCTAGTTTAATCCGTCATGTGTGTTAATCTTTCGTGTCAGCCGGTGCCCATTAGCGATCTTTACCTGCATCCAGGTTTCTGTGTATAAATTCATTATAGGGTTTAGAATTGTATCCGGCAAGCCCTGCTGCTTTAATTTGGACCATAGTAGTTGACGGTTAATACGGCCAAAGGCCGCCTTGAAGTCGACGAAACAGGAGTACAAAGCTTGATGGTTTTGCATACTTTTTTCGCCGAATAAACTTATTGCCATGGCGTTGGCCATGGTGCCTGTGCCCCTACGGAAACCAGTCTGGTTTACCGGGATCTTCTGATTATCCTCAGACCATTTTAAAAGGTCCATTAAGACCAAGGATGCGTAATATTTTGCTTCTGCATCGATGAGTGCTATTAAACGGTAATTTGCTGGGTTTTTACGGTCTCCTCCTTTGTAAATCGGATTTATAATCGCCCCTCTCCAACTTTCTGGCAGCCGGCTCGTGTCATTTATTGATCTGAATAGGATGTTTAACTTGCGTGCCCAGAATTGAGGGTCCTCCTTGTAGATAGCCTGGGGGACACCATTTGGTCCAGGTGCACAGTCTTGTCTGCTTCTCTTAACTATTTGCGCTGTTTCGAATTCCACGTATGATCTTAATGTCTGGTCTCCGTATCGCTGGATGACAATCAAGTTGTTAAGTTCTACAGGGACAGTGGTCTTCACTTCCACTATTTTTAATATTTTTTGTATTTTTTGAGCTTGTGTTGTAGGTGGCACCAATTGGACCCATGCATTTTCCGTAACACAGGTCATGCTTGTTGTTTGCACTGATCTATTTAGTGAGTTTACTTGTGACCAGAATGCTCTGGAGTCGGATTTTTTTATGTTGTGTAGCAATTTGGTCCAAAAGTCAGTGACTTTGGTTTTATTTTCGAGCCGGATTTGTTTTTTGTATTGTTTCCTGATTGATCGAAACGTTTGCCAAACGTGCATATCCGAACTGCGACCCTTTGCATGCCTCATGGATGCCCGCAGACGCCTTCTTAAGGACAATATAGTCTTGCTGGTCTGACTATGTTTCTTTTGATTGAAGTTCTCGCGCAAGTTGACTCCAGTTTTTTGGTAGCTTCTCCAAAAAGGCAGTCCATGTTTCTGCACACAGTTCGCTTTTATCGGTTATGGTTTGAAGTAGGTGTTTTGTCTCCTTGGCTATTTGTGGTAGTGAGTTAGTCGTCCACCTTAACCGCTTCAGGTTGACTGTTGTTATTTCCCCAGCTGTTGATCAAGCTTTTAAGTGTTTGAACGGTGCCAATTTAATCTCAATGTGCTGCATTAAATGATCACTCTCCGGTGAACTTTGAATTTGGAAACTGTTGATTAGCCCCAGCAGGGGGAGCGAGACGATGGTATAGTGGAAACTGTTGATTAGCCCCAGCAGGGGGAGCGAGACGATGGTATAATGTATTACCTGTGCTCGAACAGTAGGCTAACGGTGTTAACAACAGCCCTAAAAACTGAATAGCACCCATCCAGATTCCAGATGATGCTGAGCGCGTCTACGACAGTGTCAGAAATTAATTAATCCATAGAAGAATCCTCTAGCTCGAAGACCAGGCCACTAAGCCTTTAAATCATAAGGCCAACATCTAGATGTCTGACCTATTTTATTCCCTTGTATCCATTTAAAGCTCTGTCCAGCGCGTGGCACCACGGGTCTTTGTCTGAAATAAATGTAGAGCAGCAGTTAATCAGATGACAATATGCAGATGGGCAGCGTGTCTCCTGGCTGTGCGCCCAGACAATTGCCATGTGTTGTTGGACTTGTGTCAGGGGGCTTCCGGTTGGAAGCAGCGTGGCGTTGTAGGCCAGGCTTCCCACAGCTGCAGAGCTGTTTCTGTGACACTACACTGTCCTCGCGGTCTGTGTTCTTAAGTAAACATCAATGCACTTAATTGTCTGTGAAGTCCACAGCACGTTTAAACTGGCAAGCGATCATCACCCTATAAACAAAATGTAAATCGGTGAATTATATAGGTGTGGTCATTTAAATTTCAATTAAACTTTTATTTAAGGTGTATGTCACATATCAGCAATATCGACCTAACAAAATCACGTAGTTACTATATAAGCTATCACTGTATCTTCCAAATAAATATATATTTCATACGTTTAACTCCACATTTACTGACCTTGATAATGCAATGGTAGTCAATGTAGTGGTTGCAATATTTTTGACATACAATACATTGCACACAATATAGTGACCGCCAACTGCTTATTTTTAGTTTATGATAACCCATATAAGAATGTACATATTAAGAGTCATTGTACATTTATTGTATTTGAAAGCATTATTTACCATATACTTTACATAAAAATCAATATTGTCTAAGTATCTGAATAACTATTCGCTCTTTACAGACGATCACATCGCAGTACTTAAGAAACAGTTTGATTGCACATTTTCTAATGCAGCAAGTTGTGTATGTCACTTATCAACAATATCGACCTAAAAAAATTACGTAGTTACTATATAAGCTATCACTGTATTTTCCAAATAAATATATATTTCATACGTTTAACTCCACATTTACTGACCTTGATAATACAAAGGTAGTCAATGTAGTGGTTGCAATATTTTTGAGATACAATACATTGCACACAATATAGTGACCGCCAACTGCTTATTTTTAGTTTATGATAACCCATATAAGAATGTACATATTAAGAGTGATTGTACATTTATTGTATTTGAAAGCATTATTTACCATATACTTTACATAAAAATCAATATTGTCTAAGTATCTGATTAACTATTCGCTCTTTACAGACGATCACATCGCAGTGCTTAAGAAACAGTTTGATTGCACATTTTCTAATGCAGCAAGTTGAATTTAACACATATGAGTAGTAGGTACGAGGGCTGAACAGTGATGTAAAAACATACTCAAGAGAAATGTATGTGGGAGTGTATGTTAATTTACAATATGTGTTATTTTAATTAGTATATTTATGAAATCCTGTCTTGCTTTTTGAAAGTGTGCTTACTTAGATTTCTTCCAAAGTCATGGCGCACATGTATTTAATTACTTATTAGCCGTGGCTGCTGGCATGGAAGGGGAGTGGCTGGGGGGGTGAGGGAGGGTTGAAGAGAAAAAAACACCTACTTCCTCATGGGATTGTCTCTCCTCCATCTTGTCTCTCCACTTCGCTCCCCGGAACGGAAGCAGGAAGCGCAAAGGCTCCCCTAAGCCAATTACTGCACTGCTGTCACCATTACAGCAGCATCGTTATTGGTCTGCATTCCATGGTTCGGCTTTCAGACAGGTGTTGGGAGCCTGTGCATGTTCTCCACCCAGACTGTGCATTACTGCCCAGTGAAGAACATTCTAAGTGTGCATTACTGTTTGGTAGGCCCAAGATGGCCAGCTAAAACACCATGTTATCATTTTATTTTTCCTTTTTTCCACAACTGAAAAACAGTAGGGCGACGCTCCTCCGCCTTGGAGCTGTCACTACTTATTAGAGTGTTTTGCAGGATGCCATTTTTGGGGCAGTTTACTGTGCAGTTTGACTTGTTAACAGCAATATAAATTGATGCACTTTTTCGCAATACCAAACTCAAATCCATTTGCAAACGTGCGAACCGTCTAGCACTTAAATGACCACTTCTGAATTTCCAGAGCTCACTTAGCCAATCAGCAACAGGACAGGCATCTTACACCTTCTCCTTTGTATGCGCAGCCATCTTCTCTAACACAGCCACAGTTTCATTTCAATCACCAGCTCTCTCTCATTGACTAGTTACCCAGCCCTAGTGTACTTCTCATGCAACCACACAAATCAACCTTCCTCACCCAGAACACACGAGCAGTGCTTTTTGCAATGAGATAATAACTGATGTCACCAGTTCATCTGAACAGTAACCTTGAATCTGTGGTATGTAGGGCTTCTCTCACAAGCTAAACCGTTTTGAAGATTTTGACTGTTCTGCCTGGGTCACACAGGGATAAAAGGAGCATGGTTGGTCATAGCAAACAAAGAGTAGAGCATCCGAAACAGACGAAGGACTTTTTGGAACGCGAGCAAAATATATTTTGGAGCTCTCTGTTTGGAACAACTTTGAATTTATCACCCATTTTCATCAAATTCAAGCCTTCATGATGCCAAACAATATTGAATTAAAGTTTAAACTTTCAGAGATGTGCACACAAACAACACTGAAAGCTGAAACCGATTGGTGTCTGCTAGCCAAATAATGCTAAAAGGAAGCTCCCTCGAACGAGCATTAAAAAAGCTGTTTCTTTAAGCACTTGAATCTTGATATTTTACTTGCAACAATAACATTTTATATTGATTTCGGTGTTTGACCAACCCGTTTCTGCCATTGTACAAAGATCACAGTGAGGATGACTTGCTAAATGTTTAGTGGACTAGTGTATAGTATTACATTAAGTCCTATGTACATAGTGCTTGCAATTGTGTCTTTAGTTGCAGCTATTAGCTATTCATAAATCACAAATAAAACCTCGCTCTCTACTGGTGTTCTTGCTGCAGCAGAGCAAATTAATGCACTGTTTTAAGCAGTTTCACAATTCTATAGGGTGAAATCTACAAATGTTCTCCTAATTTATCTTCCACTTTCCTGTCCCTCTTCTCCTCCTTGAATATGTGCACCTCTCTGGGTAGAAAGTTACCTCCGACTCTGCTGAGCAAAACAAACAGAAAGGAGCAAGAGGCAGGAGATGGACACAGGAATAAAGAAAAGGAATGAAGAGATAGCAATGAAGGGGGTCGATAGGTGAGTAGGGAGAGTAGGGAGAGACTTAAGGTAATGAGAGAAAGTTGAAATAGCCAGAAAGACGAAAAGAGTTATAAAGAGGAAGGTAGAGAGTTACATCAAAATACTTGTCTTTACAATACAACACCTTTACCACACATGCCTTTACTATGAATATGGCCCTACCATGCATGGCTTCACAACGAAGGTTAAGTATATTAAAGTAAGCCAAACATATATATTGTGGATGAACTGTATACTATTTATATTGCCAAACCTGTGTGAAAATATGTCCATTTGGAGGCGAATGACTAACTGGAACATAGTCTTCATATATTTAGAGAAGTTCAAACACAGACTGGAGTTTCCAGTTGGTTTTGACATCAAATGTATCATGCCAAAATGGTAGCTGCAGAGACATTGACTCTGGGATGGCGTCAGTTCTTCCATATTGGCCACACTTCCTTCCCTGCCATCACGCGCATTACCTCTGTTTTTAACTTGCACAGCTCGACTATTTTAAATTTGCGTCGCCGTATTTGCGCTGCTGTATTTGTTTTTTCTGGGCGCTTGTTATTTCTGTCACCTGGGGATTAGATAGGCTTACCTTGCATCTAAATTGTACCCCCACAAGCCGCGTTTGCGGGACTGAGTTAGAGGGGTCCCTGGTCCCGGTGATTCGGCCGCCATCTTGAGTAGGTCGTGACGCTCTGGGAGATTCTCAGGCGCCATATTGGTTGGGTCAGAGGCTCGAGCAACCGGAAGCCCGCATTTGGAGAGCTTATAAAAGCTTCTCTTAGCTCTCGCTCTTTAGACCTTCCCTGCCATCACGCGCATTACCTCTGTTTTTAACTTGCACAGCTCGACTATTTTAAATTTGCGTCGCCGTATTTGCGCTGCTGTATTTGTTTTTTCTGGGCGCTTGTTATTTCTGTCACCTGGGGATTAGATAGGCTTACCTTGCATCTAAATTGTACCCCCACAAGCCGCGTTTGCGGGACTGAGTTAGAGGGGTCCCTGGTCCCGGTGATTCGGCCGCCATCTTGAGTAGGTCGTGACGCTCTGGGAGATTCTCAGGCGCCATATTGGTTGGGTCAGAGGCTCGAGCAACCGGAAGCCCGCATTTGGAGAGCTTATAAAAGCTGCTCTTAGCTCTCGCTCTTTAGACCTTCCCTGCCATCACGCGCATTACCTCTGTTTTTAACTTGCACAGCTCGACTATTTTAAATTTGCGTCGCCGTATTTGCGCTGCTGTATTTGTTTTTTCTGGGCGCTTGTTATTTCTGTCACCTGGGGATTAGATAGGCTTACCTTGCATCTAAATTGTACCCCCACAAGCCGCGTTTGCGGGACTGAGTTAGAGGGGTCCCTGGTCCCGGTGATTCGGCCGCCATCTTGAGTAGGTCGTGACGCTCTGGGAGATTCTCAGGCGCCATATTGGTTGGGTCAGAGGCTCGAGCAACCGGAAGCCCGCTCGGCGTAATACCATAACTAGGATGTGTAGGCAGACGCGCAGCGGATGCGTGCAGCGGAGGCGCCGTAGATGCGCCGGAGGTGCGCCAGAGGTAAGCCCGTTTGCGCCCGTTCGCGTCCCGGGCGCCCCTGGCGCACCTGCCTCTCCATACCCTGCTGATCCCCGCCCTGTTCCCACTGAGGACTTAGAGCCCGAGTCCACTCGTATCCCGCACAAGACATTGTCTTGCGGCTTGTTGAATGCACGTTCTTTGATAAAGCATCACGCTGAGACTGCTCTATTAATTGAATCGTCACAGCTAGATATACTATTTGTGACTGAAACGTGGGCCACAAAGGACTGTGGCATGGAACTGGGCTGGGCTTGCCCGCCAAGCTATTTGATAAGGCACACTCCTCGTACCTCAGGTAGGGGTGGTGGGGTAGGCTACATTTTTAGAGATTCTATCTCCTTGACCGAATTGGTGATTACGGAGGTAGCAGGGTTTGAGCTTAAGGGCTTTTCCATCGTGGCTCAAGGAGGTACTTTAGTAGCAGGTCTTTTATGCTACAGACCGCCCTCTCTGCCCACGACAGCCCTTCAATCTCTGATTGATCTGATCTACGACCTTTCCAACTCGCATACCAATTTTCTAGTACTGGGTGATCTCAACCTGTGGCCCTCTGGCCCCCACGACTCGGCCTTTCGAGAACTGTGCCAAGCATGTAGCAATATCCAACTTGCTCAACTGATCCAGGTACCCACCCATGACAGGGGACACATACTAGACATGGTATTTGCTGATAAGAACTTGGTTGTGGTAGATAGGGTCGAGGCCCAGGGTTGGACCGATCATTCCCTGATTGTTTTGTCCCTCCTTATGCCTGTCCCATGGAGACCCAATAAACCGACTGGCAGGAAGTTGAATCGACAATGGCGTCGTCTCCTTAGGGAGCCGATTCGACCCACACTGCTACCGGGAACCTTTCACATGGAGGAGAATGTGGATAAGAGCTATGCCTCCCTCTGCCGGCATATTGTATCATCTCTTGATGACCTGGCCCCTTTGCGTAAGGTGAGAGACAGGCCCAGAGGCCTAAATGCCTGGTTCAGTGAAGAGCTGGGGCACTTCAAACTTCGCTGCAAACAGGCGGAGCGCACATGGAGGAGAGGATATAGGGAGCGGGATAAGGCGGCTTATAAAGCAGCCCTGCACGAATACAAGGCCCAGCTAAGAATCGCAAAAGCTAAGTTTTTGGAAGACACTCTGGCGAAGGCCTCTAACAAATCTCAGACCCTGTTCAGACTGGTTAAGACTTTGTCTGACCCGCCTTGCATGGCATCTACTATCCCGGCCTCGCAGGCATTGTGCGACTCGCTGGCCCTTGCATTTGAGGAGAAAATCAGGATCATCCTGACTGGACTCAAAAATACTGAACAATCTGTAACATCTGCAGTCTCTTTTTTGGACCCTCTTGACAACTTGGGTTCCAATTGGGCACCTGACAAGGAAGATATGCCTCAGCTGTCCAGCTTTCCCGTTCCCTCGTTAGAGGAATTTGTTATCTTGGCAAGCAGTGTATCATCAGGGTCACCGCTGGATCCAATGCCTCATAAGATCTGGAAGGCCTTTCAAGATGAGCTTTTCCCTCCGCTGCATTCCATCTGCTGTCAATCATTGACCACAGCGTTAGTCCCAGACAGCTGGAAGTTGGCTATTGTAACACCTTTGTTGAAAAAGGCTTCTCTGGACCCTCTCTGTTCGGCTAATTACAGGCCAATTTCGCTATTACCATTTGCGATAAAAATTCTGGAGAGATGGGTCACAAGAGCCTTATCCAACTTCCTGGAAACAAATCTTTGTCTGGATGTTGCACAATTCGGCTTCAGGCCAGCGCACGGCACCGAGACGGCCTTGGTCACCGTGTTGGATGATCTGAGAACGCGAGTCGACAAGGGCAAGTCTGCATTCTTGGTGCTACTTGACATGTCGGCCGCGTTCGACACGGTGGACCATGAAGTACTACTTGGCCGTCTTCGGAGTGCAGGAGTGAGCGGTCTGGCCCTAGACTGGCTCACTTCCTATTTGGATAACCGACAACAAGCCGTGGCGTTACCACCATTTCGATCAGCCACTAGGCAGGTGAAACAGGGAGTCCCTCAAGGATCGGCAATTAGTCCGATCCTATTTAATATATATCTCCGTCCCTTGATAGCACTGATAAAGTCATTCGGCATATCTGTTGTCAACTATGCCGATGACACTCAGTTGATTTTTTCATTTGAGGGTTCAGAGTCCATCTCAAGGGATGCCTTTCACCGTTGTATGGCAGCCACAGCAGCATGGTTGCGAGCCAATGCATTGCAATTCAATGGGTCAAAAACAAAGGTACTCCACTGCTCCTTGGACCGAACTCCCCGTACACTACCGGCCGATTTATGGCCAGTGTCCATCCCGGGCTCGGTGGAAGCGGCAGAGTCAGCTCGCAACCTGGGAGTTCTATTCGAACCCAATTTGCAGCTTGATGCCTCCGTAAACAAAACAGCAGCAACGTGTATGGGTTTGCTCCGTGCTCTACGGAAAATTTTGCCACTTCTCCCACGGGGCTCCAGAGTTGAGGTAGTGCGTAGTTCCATTCTCAGTAGGATTGACTACTGCAACGCACTACTTCTGGGTGCCCCGAAGATTCTGGTCCTAAAGCTCCAAAGGATACAGAATATGGCCGCTAAACTGGCCTTGTCTCGACCGCGATCCGCCTCTTCATCGGCAGCTTTGGCCGATTTGCATTGGCTCCCAGTCCAGCAGAGAATTGCGTTTAAAGCTCTCTGTCTTGTTTTTAGGGCCCTGCATGGACTGGGACCAATACCTCTTCAGACTCTTTTTCTCTGGTATCAGGCAGCTAGACCTCTAAGATCATCTTCGGCGTTCCTGGTAAAAGTCCCTAAAATCAATAGAATGAGAATGGGTGGTCGCGCTTTCAGTTTTACGGCTGCCACGCTGTGGAATACTCTCCCCCTAGCATTAAGGAGTTGCCCTGATCTGCTTACTTTTAAAAAGGATCTTAAAACTTACTTGTTTCCCAGAGTAATGTAGTTTTTATTAGATGCATGGTTAGGTCTCAGCGCCAGGATACCCTTTGGGTGACAGATGCGCTCAATAAGCAATAAAATACAAAAAATACATACTTCCATCAACCAATAAGAACATTTCATAGGACTTTTAAACTGATCATGTGATAATGATCGTGTTTGTTGCTCTTGTCAAGCGAGCATTGAGAAAGCCATTATATGCTGAAATGCATCTTCTGATTAAAAGAAGGATTTATGACCCTGCGAGTGCCTTGTGTTGCTTGTGTATTTGAATATTTACGTGAACGCCACTCTCAATACAAGGAAGCACCCACCCGTGAGTTTGGTGCAGCTCGGTGGAGTCATTGAGATTCATTAATTGTAAAGTGCTAGAACAGCTGAATTGACATTTAACGAGGTACTTTTCTAAGCGACAAGGATCATGAATTATTTATTTCAAGGTTGTTTCATTATTCAACTGATGCCTGTTGGATTGTGCACACTGACTCTCAATATTGCCGCAGGGCGAGTGGCATTCTCCTTTTATATACTATCGCTAAAGGTGGAATAGTGCAACCTTTATGGAGTCGAGGGGCAATTCTTGCAGGATGGAGTTGTGGAGGAACTGTATTTATTTTGCCAAACCTGTGAGAAAAGCGTGGGCTTGCATGCTTCATTTAATGCAGCCTCCCGGGTGAGCCAGGTCTCGGGCAATAACAAATATAAATGTGGGGACCTGCGTGGTTCCCCGCAGCCCATGGGGACCGCCACCTACCAGGGCTAATTGTTTGAAATGCAGGCGGGCCATGTGGCTCCCCTGCAGCCCCAGGGACCGCGCCCTCCCTGGAGCTATGTTTAATTATAATGCATGGGGGGCTGGAGCAACACCTGCAGCCCCGGGGACTGCCACCTTACAGGGGCTACTATACTAATTGCTGGGATGCCACGCGTCACGCCAATGTAAATGTAAATGTGTTGGATTTGTAAAGCGCACAGCTGCCCGTGAGCGTCCCGGCGCTTGCTTAGGGAACCCGTCCTGGTATTCCCCTGTGAGAAACCCCGGCAGGGTGTCCACAAGGTGAAAGCCAGGCATCCCGCCGCGAGGGGCCGTAGTGGAGATTAAGCAAGCTATTGCCCAGAGTCGCAGAGTGTGACCCCGTGAGTTGAGTAGGCACCAGAGCGAGAATTGTTGAGTCCGTGGAATTTTTTGAGCCCGAGACCCGCCGAGGCAGGGAATCGAACCCTGGTCCACGGTCGATCTCAGCTTCCGGGTCTGCCGCCTCTAACCACTGAGCCCCGGGGACCACCACCTCTCTGGGGCTATTTTCCAGATGGGAGCCGTAAATGGCCCTGGGGACTGACACCCCCAGGGCCAGCTCCAGTAATGTTCTGTGGTGCCCTCCCCTGGAACATTTCAGTACTCTGCTCCGCTCCATGGAAGCAAGAGCAGTAAAAATGCTCTTGCTTCCATGAAGCAGAGCAGAATTGCTTTTGGACAGAGGGAGCTGCATGTTTCCATAAAATAATAATAAAGGGCAGACCCCGGGGCCAAATTTGCCCCCCTTTCTTTCTTTTTTTTAATAAAAAAAAGGAACAGGCCGGGCCCCGTCGGATATGGTCCCTGGGGTCTCAATCAGCCTGGGAAGGGAGGCCGCACTGCCCGCCTCCACATTTTAAAAAAAGGCCAGGCCCTGTGTATGGGTTCTTTGGGGCCAAAATCGTCAACTCAACAACATTTGAGATGCATCAGTGATGTCATCAATAAAGTCACTGACCACATCATGAGTGATGTAATATGTGAAGTCATAAGCAGTGCATTGCGGGGCGCGAGTTATAGTTAACTCAGGTAACTATACTGGCTGAATTTCTCTGGTTTTGTATGAGTAAAATCTGACCCTAACTATAACGTCCCTATAACCTTTGTTTTTTTTGTGAATATATATCTTCCAAAAAAGGAACAGGCCGGGCCCCTTGGGATATGGTCCCTGGGGTCTCAATCAGCCTGGGAAGAGAGGCCGCACTGCCCGCCTCCACATTTTAAAAAAAGGTCAGGCCCTGTGTATGGGTTCTCCGGGGCCAAAATCGTCAACTCAACAACATTTGAGATGGCATCAGTGATGTCATCAGTAAAGTCACTGACCACATCATGAGTGATGTAATATGTGAGGTCATAAGCAGTGCATTGCGGGGCGTGAGTTATAGTTAACTAAGGTAACTATACTGGCTGAATTTCTCTGGTTTTGTATGAATAAAATCTGACCCTAACTATAACGTCCCTATAACCTTTGTTTTTTTAGTGAATATATAGCTTCCGAAGAAAATTCCCACCCAACGTCCGTGTGGCATGCGATATGTAGTAAGCACAAAACATCAGCTCAGGAGACCATTGTAGAACATCAAAGGGCCATAACCAACATGGATTTCAGTTATCCTGTGGCGGGGCATTTCTACAACTCACATAATAGCAATCACAAATTACTTGTCTTCTGTGGCATCGACAGAATAATAACCATATGCGTGGTGGGACAGGAAGAAACAGTTATGAGTTCTTGAATCTTGATATACTATCAACCAGAATACCAAGATGCCTTAAGGCTTAAACAGGGAAGACGAATTGAGCACCCATATTGGTCTCTGATGCCTTACCTGATATGCACACAAGTGTCCATTACCATGTCTAATCTGTAGCTCAGAAATCTGTTAATTTTATTTTTCTGAAGCATTTCTTATGTTTTTCTTCCTTTCATACCTATTTTGTCTATTTTGTGGTAGGGGATGTCTTTTCCCCTGTGGCATTATATTTTTTATAAATTGGGTGCACACTCACATTGGTTGTGACATGGCCTTGGGTACAACCTTATATCTGGACATTTGTCCTGAATTATGGTTTCAATCACTTGGACATTTCGAAATGTTGTCTGATCTGTACACGTAATGATGCTTCCACATTTGGGCACTGGCCCTTGATCAGGAGGTTATTACTTAGGTTCCTCTTTTTGTCATATTAAGGACACTAGCATCTATATACAATGTTTCTTTAACATGTATCAGATCAGAAACATAGGTTTCGCTAGTCATAATGTATGGTTTCATCAGGCAGGTAACCGATTGCTTGTGTCCATACTTCATTTCTGTCACTTAAATATTTATCTTTCACGCAAATACTACATTGCATTCTTTTTGTCCAGGGTGAATTAATCAGGATTGAAATATATTTGTATAATATGTAACAATAGTTACTCTTTGCTCTATAACCGTGCATGAATGAAGGAAAGGTGGACCTACACATTTCTAATGAATTGAAGATGGGATGTAATATGCTATATATTTTTTTTAAAATGTATTCTTATTTTTCATCTTTCATTGATATGTACATACGTTCCTCATTATCTTTTAGGGTTGCGATATTTATCGTTTAATATTATTTCCAATTGTCATCCATCAAGCTGAATTCTTTGCATTGAATTATGTGATGAACTACGTAACACTAGAGTAACTCCTCTATGTCTATGGCAACGTAGGGATGTGTGACATTCACTTATTTAATTTACATGTACATACATTTTTTATCATTTCTATAATTAATTTTGTGATTACGATATTTACTGTTGTACAGCATTCAAAATTGTTGTTCATGAGGTCCGAACCTTTGCATTGATATCCTTGATAATAATAATAATATCCACATTTGTAAAGCGCACAATCACCCGTTAGGGTCTCTAGGCGCTGGGGGCCGTCGGGAAGATTAAGCAAGCTATTGCCCAGAGTCACATGGTGCTGGGCTAATCTGCCGCCGGTGCCGGGGATCGAGCCGTGATCCCCAGATTCCGGAGTCAGTCGCCCTGGCCGCGGCGCCAGACCTCTTCGAATTGTGAACAACAGGGTAACTTTTCTGTCTCTAATATGACGTACAATTTATTAAATGTTTACCTGCTAGCACTCTGGTAACTTGACAAAGGCCTCCTAGGCTGAAATGGTTTGTTGTTTTTGAGCGATTAAACAATATAGGTATATATATACATATAGATATATATACATACAGATACATATATATATATATATATATATATAATTATTTTTTTGCAACAACAAAAACCTTCTTTACGAAGACACCGCACTCCTCTTGAAGTTTTACATTCTATTTATTGATCTGTGATCTTCCACTTCCATATAATAAAAAAAGTATGATATTTTAATTTGGGGGGGGGGAACCCCGTCAACCCCCCACCTTTTCTTAAATAATTATAACTTTACCTTTTTTAATTGGAGGAAACCGCCAAAGTCCCTCTTGTTTTGTAATTATACTTAGCGCCCTTTGCTCCCTACCCCTAAACAATAAAAAACCCTTACTACCATATGCCCCTACCCACCTCTAAACCATAAGACACCCTCACCACCCATACCTCTACCCACTCCACACCTTAAAAATACCCTTAAAACCCAATACACTTACCCACCCATAATCTGTAAAATTACCCTTCAACCCTACACCCTTGCACACCTCAAACCCTGAAAAAACCCATACCACCCTATACCCTTACTCACCCCTAAATCATAAAAATACCCTTACCACCATATACCCTTGCCTACCTCTAAAGCCTAAAAACACTCTTGCCTCCCTATACCCTTACTTTAAGAAATTGGGTTACTGATTGAGGGGGAACCTTAATCAAGCAGCAACCACAATCCTTGTCAGGGTGAATCCATAAGCAAACCATAAATGAACCTGTGCTCAACCTTCCGGTAGCTTGGCACAGAGCAGTAAGGCTTAACTCAGAGGCAATGTGCAAAGTATTTGTGCAACACCATGATTTCTAAGGTATACCCCGAATGATTGTTCATAATCCCTGTCACAGATGATAAACTCTGTAGGGCCTGGGAGGAGGACCTGGGGTACCCCATCCTTAACGAACAGTGGGTCAAATGTTGTTCCATGACAAAAACGGTTTCCCTAAATAGCCGCCACAAGTGAATTCATTTTAAATTTTAATGCAGGCTCTACGTGACCCCAGCGACAACCCACAGAATAGACCTGACCAGACCACACAACTGCTTAAAATGCAGGTCTCCGTAGGCGGACTTTGTTCACCTAGCTTGGACATGCACAAAGATACAAGTTTATTGGGTAGAATTGCATAAGACACTAGGGGACATGGTAGAACTAGAGGTGGTGCACACACTAGAGGTGGCGCCCACACCAGAGGTGGCGCTACTGGGCTATGTGGCCAATTTTCCAAAAACAGTCCGGAAATTTGCCGCCCTCAGCTTATTGTTGGCGAAAAGAGAGATTGCCCTACACTGGGTGCGTAAAGCCGCTCCTACCTTTAAGAATTGGCTGAACAGCTTAACTTATTGCAACACAACTAGTGACTTATACACCAGTATCTTGCGATGCTCCTCGCGGCCTAAAGACATCTGGGGTCCACTCAAGAACTATAGGGCCATGAAGCGACTACATTCCTCCACATCAATTGAGCAGGGCAGAGTCCCCGCCATGGTGGGTTGATGACACTGATGGCCTGGATGAGACATCTTTTTTCACTTTCTAGAAATGGATTTGCAAAGCTATGCACAGGTATCATGTTAGATATGCCACAGGAAACTGCAGAGAATGGGGGAATGTTGGGAAGATTGCAAGCAGCCTCTGGGATGGAATTTGATATTCTTATGTGATGACTGTACATGCCGTTATGTTTATGCTGACGAATTGTGACCAGTGAGCTACATGTTTTATTTTCTGATGCTGTATGATGCAAAATGATAAATAAAGTTCCACAAAAAAAAGTATTTGTGCAACACTACAAACATTACTAATGTGGGCACACAAGAAGACTCTTGAAACCAATTGCCACAACTAGAGTGATTTTTAATAAATAAAACAAGACCCAAACGATAAAACTCCAATCAGTATAACCAGAGATTGATAGGCAAATTTAAAGATGTCTGTGAAAATACTGCAAAAAAGCCCAAAAAGTCACTCTGGAGTATCTGGTTGTGTGAGACCTGGAGAAAGTCAGGTCAACCACGATAGACGGCGAGGACCAGATTAGTGCTGCTGAAGAGTTACTTTCTCAGTCCAGTGCAAGGTGTTCTGTTCATGGTCAAGGGAGCAGTGAGCAGCAGGGAAGCATCGAGGACAGTCATTGATGTAGCAATAATAGCAAGGCTGGCATCACGGGTGGGCATCACAGTAGAGCAAAGGTCCTGTTGTCGACGCCAAGGGTTAGCCTGGTGCTTCATGATGGCACTCCCCCCAAGCAGTCGATGCTGTGGTAGGAATGGTCCGGATGACTGAAATTCATATTCACAGGCTGAGTGAGTGACAGAGGTTCAGCGCCAATGAGTCAGGTTGCGATCACAAAGAGCCCAAAAGCTTCAATTCAGCCTCTCCGAGGCCACATCAAGGGCCCAGATGTTATAAATCAGTATTACAAGGCAATTCGGAATAGGTCTCTTCCACATGAATTGGTATATATTAATTCTGTGTATAATCTTTGTCTTTTACTTGATCTTCTTTACGAGCACTCCGTTCAATCGTTTTCCTACTCACCTTGGAGCAACTTATTTTAACACCTATAAAAAAATATATATATTTTTGATCAAACATACGATAAAATCAAATAGCTTTGCAGTTTATAGCGTGTCTCTTTTCTACATTTTGGGTACTATGAATGTTAAAATAAATCCGTTGGGACCAATTGTTTCTGTACCAGGACCTGAGGGGCACCACTTGGAGGCCGGGGGCTGGCTCAGCTGGATCTGGGGTTGTTTCAAGTGGTGTTATGTCCCTGTGGCACTGAACAGGAGGCCAGCAGAAAAGCCCTTGGATTCACTCTGGGAGTCCTGAGGTTCAGGTGCAGGTCTAAATCCCTCAAACTCAGGCAGGAAAGCCTTAAGAGTAGCAGACTGTTTAGTTTAATCATTTGTTGTTGTAAACTTTTAAAGAAAGGCATGTTGTATTCAGTTGTTGCTGGAAACAGTTGATTATGTGCATTGAAAAAAATTTAATTGTTTTGCATATTGTTTTTCTGTTATTGTTTACATGCTTTCACTTTTACTAACAACTCTCTCCAGTATTGTAGTACATTTGTTTAGTAGTGCTTCCCTATTGGGCAGTGCCCCCAGAGTAGCTCTATTAGTTTTATGCAAATCTTTTACAGCACCTCATTGCACAGCTGAATAAATGTATTTTGACAGTGTTTACTTTAATCTTTTGATAAAACAGACAAACTCCAGCACTCTTGACTAGCATTTACATATGGAGCCGCTTTCTAAAGGCATAGGGCATTATTATGATGCCGGTCAGACGAGCATCTGACCGGCATCATTTCAGAAACGGACCGCCTGACAAGGAGTTGGCGGATCCGCTTCCTTAATAATGATGGAACTGCCTTTACGGCAGTCGGAAAATGTATATTTCCTATTGTGACTTGTGCTGAGCGCCGCAGGACGAGCTGTAATAGGAAATATACACTTTTGAAGCATCCATGCAGTGTGGCAGGCACCATGCTTGCCACACAATACTTGGATGTTTTTGGGCACACCACCGGTGCCCACCAGGGCCCTTAGCTAAGTTACAGGGGGGGCCTGGGCCCTTCCAGGGGCCCCTAAATTCCCTTTCTGTCTGCCTTTCTATGGCGGTTGGACTGCCATAGCAAGGCAGAGGGAAAGGGGCACTGAAATCCCTTTAGGAAGTGCCCAAGATGGCACCTCCTCTATTCTAGGGATTACTGTCCATCCGTTGGTCTGACGGGCTCCTTCAGCCCATCTCAAAGCGTTCGTTGGTCCCTCAGCCTGCTGACTCCAACCACACGCATCGTAATGCAGCAGTCGGACAGCAGCAGCAGATGTCGGGTGATCCCCCACTGACGAGCTGTCGGATGGCCTTCCGCCTGACATCATAATAGGCCCCGTAGTTCCATTCTTACTGATAAGTAGGAAGACCCGCAGGTGTGTAGGGACCTGTATGCATGGGTCAGGAGTTCCCAGAGGTAGGGAGTGATGTGGGTTCATCTAGGGAGATACAGGCCGAGTCTGAATGTAGTATCTTGTGTGGTCTGTAGTCTTCGAAGGAGGTTAGCTGTGATCCCTGCATAGAGATCTTTTGGGGTAGCAATTTGAATATCTTACGATTGCATGCAGAGGATGAAGAAGCAGGAGGAGGAGACGGAGTTGACCTGAGTTGTCATAGTTAGCTTGTTGCCCCGAATGATGCCTTGGTTTCTTGTATGGTCAGTGGGGGTAGGAAAAGGTTCGAGTTCTAAGGGCCTACAGGTTGCATCCCATGGAGAAATATTGTTTCCAAGAATCACTGCCTCTGCCTAGTCCAAATTGAGCTTTAGGCAGTTGTCCTTCATCCAGTTGGCGACAACTGTCATGCAGATGTGTAAGTTGGTCTTGGTGGTGTCTTCAGAGAGGGAGAGGATGAGTTGTGTGTCATTGGCATAGGCTAATCATGTTGAGTCAGTGGGTTTTGACGATGCTGGCCAGTGCTGGAGAGGGTGGGGCTCATCGAGGATCATTGGGGTACTACACCAATGATTTCCTTGGGTTCAGAGGTGATTGGGGAAGTCTGACTTTTTGCGATCTCCTGTTGAGGAAAGAGGTGATCCATCTGAGAGAGGCTCATTGTATGCCTATGTTGTGCAGCCTTGTGATGAGTATCTGGTGAGAGGCCATATCGAAGGCTGCAGAGAGGTCTAGGAGGATCTGAGCCACAGTCTCTCCTCAGTCTAGTAGGGCTTGGATGTCGTTGGTAGCCGAGATGAGGGCTCAGTGCTGTAGTTGCTGCTGAATATGGATTGGGAGGAGTCGAATAGGAGGTTCCATTCCAGATATTAGGAGAGTTGTTGGTTGATGGCTTTTTTCTAATACTTTGAATGAGAACGAGAGCAGCGAAATCGAATTAGACAGACAGAGTCAGGCAGACGTCTGACAAAGTCATGGTACAGGGTCAGTGTTAACAAAAGCCTTCGATGACCTCCACATCACTAGGGACAATGGCAAATTATGGCCCTTTTGACAGACCCTCTAGGAATTTGTGATTTAGCAATTCGCAAACAAAATAGCAACTCAGGATTGTTGTAAGAATCTTATGATTTTTACAAAAGCCCCTCAAACTTTTTAAGACTGCCAGGTTAATAAAAGGAGGTGGGCAGGAGAGAGGTGGTTTCATTCTATCTCTCCTTTTTGTGATGCCTGACTGTGAGCTCCTGGAGGGCAAAGCCTGCCTCCAAGAACCTCGAAGAAAGCTGTTCCCGGCGTGCACTAAAAGGGTTAAATAAAATAGACTGCTGGAGAGCAGGACATTGCAGGTATGTGAGTGTCATGGCATCCCTTAGCAGTCTTTTCAGTGTTCAGACAAAATATCTCAATTTTAATATCGACCTACAGAATTATCAAGTTGAAAATATTATCATACAGAAATATCATCTGCAAGATTAAAATTGACAAGATTATTGGTTTTAAGGTAAGTAATATTGATGTTACAAATATAGACAGTGTAAATATTGGTTAAATAAAAATATCTATGTTGTAAATACCGATGTTAAAAATATCACTGTTAATAATATGGATTGTTAATTATTTTTCACTATTTTACTATACATTTTAATTATATATGTTCTAAATTGTTTGTATGAATATTGTTTCTTAAAATAGTTTGTGAACTTTTATTAGTGTTTAAATTTAAGATAATAGTTTTTTGTTATTTTTAGTACCAAAGCGGGAAGTAAATTAATTACAATTAATCAATAATTATTTGTTAATTAATATTATTATTTAATTGATAATTGATAATTGTTTATGTTAATTGCATTTGTGTTTGCTTTTTTAAGTTACATTTTAGGTGCCTGTTGTGGGTTTTTAGGGGTATATGGCGGGAAGTAAATTAATTATAATTTATAATTGATTAATAATTAATTTGCAATTAATGTTAATTATTTAATTTCATATTATTTGTGTTAGTTGTATCATTATTTTTTCAAAGGTAATTTTGAGGTGCGGGTTGTGTGTTTTGTAGGGGTATAGGGTGAGAAGTAAATTAATTATAATTAATTAATAATTATAGATTTATATAATTAATTATTTAATTGATAAATATTTAAATTCTGTTATACATTACATTTTTTTTATGTGGTTTGTTTTTGCTTGGGTAAAGGGTTTGTAGGAAATTAAGTATAATAATAATAATTGATGTTAATTCATAATAATTATTTATCGAATAATTAACTATGCCAATTGTATAATTAAGATATTTTTAAAGTTATATATTAGGTGTGAGTTGTTGCATTTGTAAAGGTATAGTGTGAGAAGTTAATTAAACAAAATTATTTTATTAGAAGTTAAATATCTTTATTAATTGTTTAATTGGATAAATAAATAAGTCAATTATGTTATTAAGATATTTTTAATTTACATATTATTTGTGGGTTGTTCGTTTGTGTACGTATAAAGGGTGGGAAGGTAATTAAAGATAATATTATTGAACTATTATTAATAGTTTAATTGATAACTAATTATGTAAACTGTAAATATTATAATGTAAAAAATACATTTTAAATCATTTTACCCCTCCACAATTTAGCACTTTACCTACTGTTGCACTGACTGGAGTGGGAATGGTAAATCTCCCCTCCCGTAATCCAACACTTTCCCTATTCTTGCACTGGCTGAAGTGGGAATAGTATATTTTAACTCCTCCACAATCCAACACTTCCCCTACTGATGCACTGACTGAAGTAGGAATTGTAAATGTTACCCCTCTGCAATCTAACACCTTCCTTACAGTTGCACTGACTGGTGTGAGAATAGTACATTTTACTGCTCTGCAATCCAAAACTTTCCCTGCTGTTGCAATGACTGTAGTGGGAGTAGGAAATGTTACTCCTACACAATCCAAAACTGTCCCTACTGTTGCGCTGACTGGAGTGGGAATAGTAAACTTTACCTGCCTGCAATTCAACACTTTCCCTACTGTTGCAGTGACTGGAATAGGAATAGTAAATTATACCCCTCTGCTATCCAACACTTTCCCTACTGTTGCTCTGACTGGATGGGAATAGTAAATTGTACCCCTCCAGAGTCTAACTCTTTCCTTTGTTTTGCAGAAAACATAGGTTTCAGGGAGATTATAGTGAGTTGGACATTTCTCTCGTACAAAACCATAGAAATTCCCCCGTTACAGTTAGTTCAGCTAACTATAGCTCGCGCCCTCGCAATGCACTGCTGATGACATCACATATTACATCATTCATGACATGGTCAGTGACATTCGGAATGTCACTCGTTGTTTGATGTTTTTGTGTTAATTTATGTTTTTCTAATAAAGTACTGTTTTCCACTACTGTTGACTACTAGACTTCATGACCTGGTGCACCCCCATTTCAGTGACTACAATCTTGGATCTGGAGCACAGAGGCATCAAGCAATGGCTGAGGTTGGTTGTGCAGGAATACTATGAATTGGGACGAGCGCGTGGTGCGGATACAGATGATTTTGTGGACATGCATCCAAGACTTGTGAGGAAGTTTAATAGGGCTGGCTGTGAGACGCCTCAAAGTTGGTAGTTGGAAGGTACCGGAGGCCAACAGGTGCCACACAGCCAGCAGCTTTGTCTGCGGAAGGATGTTGATTGTCCGCTGTGTTGGTACCATCAGCCTGTGGGCAATGTGGCAGTGTGCACCAAGTTGAGAAGGGGGCGATAATTCTTTTGCTGCGCTAAAATGCTGATAACTCAGCGGTAAGTCCCCACTGTTGGGTTATAGGGTGACTCTAAAATGAGCCCTTGTGTTTATTAAGACTTTGTTGAAGCTACATGGGAATCACAAGAAAGAAGATGAGAAAACAAGAAAAGTGGGCATGGTACATACACCCTGACCCTCTAGGCCTGCTCAGGGGGTCCCACAAAACCCCCCAGGGCCAAAAAATGACTACTATTTTATTTTTTAAAGCGTCTGGGTGCACGAATCCAGATGCAAAAATAAAACAAATGATGGGGCGTATTCTCAAGACCTTATCGCTGAGTTATCAGCACTTTAGCGCAGCAATACCTGCAAAAGAATTATCATCCCATTTTCAACCTGGTGAAAACTGCCGATATCGCCAGTTTTCCAGCGATAGCTTCCGCAAAAAAAATAGCCACGAATGAGAGCGACAACGAACGCTAATGATATGCAGAGTAGGCATTCCAGTGCAAAAAAAACACAGCAACACCACTTCCTGATATTTTCAACGACCAGCCAAATCTGCGATGCGATCCAAAAACTGGTGATAAGCCGTGTAAGCAGTAAGAATTTAACATCTGCCTTTCACTGGTGTAAAGCAGGACGACTACCTACAGTATGAAAGGGATACCAGCCCAGAGCCACATCTGAACACCAACACATGTCATAGAGCTACTGATCATGCAGCTCCGACACCCAAGAAAGTCACAACACCCACCGCCACCACCCCCAGGACCTCCCCCCTGGACCATCCCCCCTATTACCAGCTCAGAACAGGACAGCAGACATTCCCAAAATGGCATGGCCCCTCAGTCTCACAATAGCTGAATGTTGGCAGAGGTGGGAACCAAGTATGTGTGAAGGAGGCGAGTCACCCATTAAGAACAATGCACACAATGCCAAGTGTAGCGGTGATGTGCTGGACAGACCTCACTATGCAGAGCACAGACATCTCCATGTGTACATATACTAATGCTGCTTGTAGTGTTGTGGACAGTGGACGCAAGCATGTTACCTCAGGCAGTGGGGAAGATCCCGGTCATGCAGCTGGGTCCCCCCCATGTAGGCGGAAGTGGAAGCGGAGTGGGCCGGTCCAACGTACGCCATTCCAGCGTAGGAGTGTGAATAAATAGGCTGGGGCTCTGGGTGTGGTTCACTTCTGGGAAGGTCAAAGCGTCTGCCAGAGCGTTGGCCCTCAACCTGCCACAAGGCCACTGCCATGACCGCCGCCTCCTCGACACAGGCCCCCTGAGAACCCAGCAGCACAGCACCGCAGAGTTATGTCTGTAGAGACGACTGCCTTCGATGTACACTGCAGACAGCAGGGCTCACAATTCAGATCGAGTCTCATTGCAGATGACGCAGTCCAGTAGGCAACAGACATTGCTACCAGTGCATCCCGCCCGGAGCACGCATCATCGCATCCTGCACACACGCTGAATGCATCTGGTGCCACTAACTGTGCAGCTCAGCTCAACGCCACGTGCCTGTGGACCCTGGCTGACCGCTGCCTCCGGCCTACACTGTGGACAGCAGGGCTCACAATTCAGATCGAGTCGCAATTGCAGATGACGCAGTCCAGTAGCCAACATGATTTAGGGGTGGGGTAGCACACCGTAGTTTATATTCAATGTTAAACCAGTTCTCTTTGTCCAAGTCGCGTGCACACTGGTGACGTGCTCAGCCCGTGTTGCACGTAATTTGCTAAACAACATCTATATGGAACACCTTCACGCTCCATCCAGTGGCACAGCTTATTTCAAAAGCATATGCAGCCAATTTTTCACTTCTTCACATTTTTCTTAATTTCACGTTCATTTCTGTTCATCATTATTACTCTTTCATCACTCTTTACTTCCACATGCCAGGAAACGGCATTTTTCCAAGTTTCTTATGTAAATGCAGGGCCATCCGAACCTCTTAGCAAAAACACGTGCTGAAGCCAAAATCCGTGAAAAGCAGTTTTATTGTAACCCAATGCATTTCAGGCCTCCCAGGGCCTTTCTTCAGGGGTGACTGCAAGTACAAGATACATAAATTAACTCTCTCCCCGTCACTCATCAACAACAGTAATGTATACATCAATATTGTTCCAGCTATTAACTAAATTCATTAAGTTTTCAGAAGGCTATATGTGTAATCTGTGTGGAAGTTCTCCTTCGCATCCAAATGCTTAATAAGTTATATCATCATTAGTTTACCTCCCAAAAGCTTTTAAAATCGTCTTATGGGAACCTGTATAACCAGTCCTCCCACCAGAGTTTTAAACTTCACATTGTTACCCACTTCTTAAACACTTAAGCGCTTCAGCTAGCTTACCTGCTCTCTATACAAACAAACTTCCTCCCACCTCGAGCAAGGTCATTTCATGCTGTCTATCTGCAACTTCGTTATAAACATGACTAGCGCTCCTCCCTCCATAATCCTCCCACTTCAAGCAACATCATTAGGACCTGTGAAATGCTTGGCCTTCCTCGTGCACTCTCAATTACTCTAACTCCCATAATGCATCAATTATATCTACATGTATAACTGGAATCTAACTAAATACCACGCTAATGAATTTTTCCTGCACAGATATTAAACAAGACTGCTTTTTGTGACGCTTTTTATGCTCTTTTGCCATACACGTGAAATACTTGGCAGTCATATTTAAACTTAAACAAAACACACTCCAGGATTAAAGGTATTCCGCCTGGCATGGGAATGATGTCGAGCCTTTTGCCAAATGTCAATTAAGTACTCCTTGCTGTCCGGGTGCTTACCCCCGAGGGCTGAAAATTGTAAACAACATGATTTAGGGGTGGGGTAGCACACCGTAGTTTATATTCAATGTTAAACCAGTTCTCTTTGTCCAAGTCGCGTGCACACTGGTGACGTGCTCAGCCCATGTTGCACGTAATTTGCTAAACAACATCTATATGGAACACCTTCACGCTCCATCCAGTGGCACAGCTTATTTCAAAAGCATATGCAGCCAATTTTTCACTTCTTCACATTTTTCTTAATTTCACGTTCATTTCTGTTCATCATTATTACTCTTTCATCACTCTTTACTTCCACATGCCAGGAAACAGCATTTTTCCAAGTTTCTTATGTAAATGCAGGCCCATCCGAACCTCTTAGCAAAAACACGTGCTGAAGCCAAAATCCGTGAAAAGCAGTTTTATTGTAACCCAATGCATTTCAGGCCTCCCAGGGCCTTTCTTCAGGGGTGACTGCAAGTACAAGATTCATAAATTAACTCTCTCTCCGTCACTCATCAACAACAGTAATGTATACATCAATATTATTTCAGCTATTAACTAAATTCATTAAGTTTTCAGAAGGCTATATGTGTAATCTGCGTGGAAGTTCTCCTTCGCATCCAAATGCTTAATAAGTTATATCATCATTAGTTTACCTCCCGAAAGCTTTTAAAATCGTCTTATGGGAACCTGTATAACCAGCCCTCCCACCAGAGTTTTAAACTTCACATTGTTACCCACTTCTTAAACACTTAAGCGTTTCTGCTAGCTTACCTGCTCTCTATACAAACAAACTTCCTCCCACCTCGAGCAAGGTCATTTCATGCTGTCTATCTGCAACTTCGTTATAAACATGACTAGCGCTCCTCCCTCCATAATCCTCCCACTTCAAGCAACATCATTATCACCTGTGAAATGCTTGGCCTTCCTCGTGCACTCTCAATTACTCTAACTCCCATAATGCATCAATTATATCTACATGTATAACTGGAATCTAACTAAATACCATGCTAGTGAATTTTTCCTGCACAGATATTAAACAAGACTGCTTTTTGTGACGCTTTTTATGCTCTTTTGCCATACACGTGAAATACTTGGCAGTCATATTTAAACTTAAAAAAAACACACTCCAGGATTAAAGGTATTCCGCCTGGCATGGGAATGCAGTCCAGTAGCCAACAGACATTGCTACCAGTGCGGCCCTCACAGACCACGCATCATCGCTGGCTGTGCACACGCTGAGTCCTTCAGGTGCCATTAACTCAGTGCACCAAAAGTCACTGTCACATAGCCTTATTATCTATATATCCAGGAAACTCCTTCACGAGAAAAGAGCAGAGGCCACAACAGGGGAAAACCATGGAAGCCCTTTATTTTACAAAAGTGGCGAATGCATTTCAGCATATGTTTGCTTTCTTCAGCGCCCAAGTGTTCCGGAGGCTTCCCTTCACATTTTTAGTGTCCTGCCACCTATTTGTTAGTTCAAACGTGCTCCGCCCCCAGGAATGTCAGCTCACCTGTTGCCAGTCCTCGGAGCTCTTATGGACTGCAGAGCCCAGAATGCACTGTAATGCTTCCAGGTAGGTGATGCTAGGGGGTAATTCTGCCAAGTGGTTGCACAGGGTGTAGGCTATTGAGCAAAGATTAAAACCATTTTCCTGCTTGTGTAAATATTGAAAAGCGCCTCCTCGGGTCCCCAACCGCTTCAGTCTCTAGGTTCAGGAATCCATTCAGCGGGGGCAGAATGACAGTGCATGTCACCAAGGGGCAACCCTGGTGAGTGAGGGGACACTAAGAAAAAGAGCAACTTCTCCTTTTCTCCCATAGAATACACTATTCCAACCCCATTGAGCGTTGTGGATAAGACTACTAACAGCTAGGCTCTCGATCTCTGTTCCAGAGATCATTTGTGATTCATTCCATAATACTATACAGAATAAACATAAAGATAGACAATGAAATACACAAAGGACTAATAAACGCAGAGAACATGTTACCGCATCTCATAACTGCAAGCGGATCAATGCCGCCACAGGTTGAGAATTCACATGCTTCTTCAAATTTGAAAAAATGCATTTATGTAAGATGCTTAAACGATCAAGTGAAATAAAATATAATACATCATGCATCAATATTGTAATATGGACTATTGTACAGTTCTCAAAATCCGTCTAAAAAGAGATGGATATATCTGCCAAGTCCTAATGGTGAGCATGTATATATCGCTACAAAATTGGAATGGTGCAAATTGATCCACTATGTCATACCTGATGCAAAAAACTTCTCTAATTTCATATAAGGCATAAAGTAATAACTCAAAAATACCTGTCTCCACATATCATATATGTGTATAGATCCTGCTTAATACACTTAGGTTAAAATAAATACTTTCTACGTAGTCGCAAAAAGTGTGGGTGACAAAAATAATAAGGTAATGACGTGACTACTCAGGCACTGGAAAGATGTAAAACCCTATAGAAATATTATTTAAACACTATAATAATGGATCCAATATTTACAGGAAAAATACTGCATAAGGACGCTAATGCCTTCTATGGGAAGAACCAAGTGGTAACCACCAAATTACAAGCCAATGCCAGATTCAAAGGTACCATAATCTATGTAGTTCACTGTAATGGACCAAATTTCTCACTTCTGAGAAATGTGATTCCAGACAAATGTCCGATGAAGGATTGTGCCCTGAGTCAGGTCAAAACCACTGTGCAACCAATATAAAATTGTACTGTCAGAAAAAATCCTCTAACACAAAATAAAAGAGACTAAGAAAGAAAAACATAACTAACGAAAGAATGCAGCTTATTAAAATGGACCACATTCCATAAATGTAGATACAGCAGGGTCACGGAATAAGAAAGTCAAGAAGGACAGTGCCTTAGAGACCAATATGGGTATTCAATTCTTCTTCCCTATTGAGGCCAAAAGGCATCCTGGTGTTCAGATCCATAATATACCTTGATTCAAGAACTCGCAATTGCTTTTTCTTGTTCCCACCACGTATGTGTTTGAATATTCTGTCAATACCACAAAAGCTTGGTAATTTGTTGTCACTATAATGTGAATTGTAGAAGTGTCGCGCGATGGGGTAAGTGAAATCCATGTTAGTTATGGCCCTTTGATGTTCCAGCATGCGCCTCTTGATCTGATATTTTGTGCTCTATATGTAGCACATGCCGCACGGACATTCCCAACTGATATACAACAAGGTCTGTGGGACAAGTAATTAATTTTTTAATAGTTCTTTCCCTGCCATCATGTGCTTTGAAAGTTTACAGCTGGTGGTATGCCTGCAGGAATTGCATTTATAAAATCCTTTCTTCCGCTGTAACCAAGTTTCAGTAGATTGTGTCTGTTGGTAACTCACTATCTTACTGATCACGGGGTCAGCCTTTACGAGACCCCAATGTTTCTTCATTAGTGATCTTTTTTTTTTTTTAACTTTTTTATTTCATGACATGAGGTCAGCGTAGCAATAAGATTAAAGGAAGCACAACAATACCAAAAAATAAATAAAAAATAAAAAAAGCGTAATCATCATACAGATTTTTCCAAATTTACATAGTGCCCTTTCACCCCGAATTTTTGCTATTGAATATTCCATGTTATATGTGTCCTTAACTATAGCCCACCAATCTGCAATCACTGGAGTATCTTGTGCGATCCATACTCGAGCTATAGTTAGCCTGGCACATGCCACTAAAATGTTGATAAGTTCTCTAAAACTCTGATCGCATGATTGAGGACCCAGTAAGATATGTATAACCGTAAATGAAATAGGTATTTTTAGTTTTTGAGACATAATCCTTTCCAGTCCTTCCCAAAATAATGATAACGATGGACATATATAAAACATATGCTTTAGATCATCTGCATATAGATCACATTTCGGACATCTAGTCCTGTCACTACTTAAACTATTTGAGTTATTTATTGCCCATTTCGAGATGCGTGAGGGGGTATAAAAAAAAGCAAATAGTTCTATATGATTGCAATCTTAGATTGGAGGAGTATACTGATTTGCGAATAGTATCCAATGCGAGGGATATTGAGTTAACCGTGATAGAAGTCCCCAATTTCTGACTCCACCGTGTAGCTAGTTTCCCACAGTCGCCTCCCTTTTGAGAGTTAATTCTTTTATATGCAAAACTAATCAATGATCTGTCCTTTGCTAAGTAAATACATTCCCAAACATTAGAGTCAGTCAGTTCATTACGTTTAAGGTTGTGTAAGAAATAATCTCTAATTTGATAGTATTTAAAGCGCATATTCTCTGTAACATTATACAGTAGTTGGAGTCTGACAAACGTTGAAAATCCAGTGTTATCATATAAGTCACCCAAATCTTTAATACCCAGATGTGCCCATTGCCTCCCTCCCCATCATGAAATATTCCCGGCAGGGCTGGATTGTCCCATTCAGGTAGTTTAGAGTGATACATCGATATTTGAAATTTATTAGTAATAGCCTTCCAGATGTAAACTATGTCCCGTACGGCCTTAAATTTAACCCGCTTAAAGTAATTCGGATCATTGATTCGGTGTAAAAACATTTTGGACTCAGCACCCAACATACATACATAATAGAAAAAAGGTTCCTTATCCGGATGAATCATGCTGCGGATACGCCCTAAGAATGCTGACCAAAAGTATGTCTTGAAATCAGGGAAGTCCATGCCGCCTTTTGCATAAGTTAATTTAAGTACTTCAATTGCACGCCGTGCTTTTTTATAGCTCCAGATGAAGCTGCTGAGTATGCCGTCTAGGCGTTTAAAAAAAAGATTATTAATACGCAGTGGGATAGAACGAAATAAATACATGAACTTGGGGAGAATCTTCATTTTAATTAAATTAATTTTACCAATTAAACTAAGTGGAACCTTGTGCCATTTTTTTAGAGTATTAGTTGTATCTTTTAACAGTAATTCATAATTAGGCATAGCTATCTCTTCTGGGCTAGCTGATATTTTAACTCCCAGATAGATGGCAGTTGCCCATACTCCCTGAATTGGGTCCTTTGATTTATAATTCATTATTATTTGTGTTTGATTAGTATTCAGCCTATAACCAGAGACTATACCGAATACCCTAGCATCGTCTATAATCCCTATCATTGCCTCAGCTATATTCGGGGAGTATATTCGGGGAGTATATCGCCTGCATACACCGTCATCTTAAGGGTATCTAAACCAGATGAGAACGGTATTATGCACAAGTTATTTTGTAGTGCCACTAAAAAAGGTTTGATAGAGAGAGCAAATAATAAGGGTGATAGTGGGCATCCTTGATGGGTGCCCCGCAGAATAGAGAATATACCCGATTATACCCCTGCATAACAAACTTTAGCTCAAGAGTTAACATACAAAGCCTGTACCCATTGCATAAATAAACCCTTAATGCCAGATCTATTCAGCACAGCCCATAGATAGTCCCACCCCACTCGGTCAAATGCTTTCTCAGCGTCTAATAATATCATACTGAGTGTGGTGGATCTAACCTCAGCAATATCAAAGGCTACAAAAGCTGTATTTACATGTGTTGTGGTATCCCTGCCGGGTACAAATCTGTGTTGTTGTGGAGATACCGGAGTAGAGATAATTGGAGCAAGTCTATTTGCCAATATTTTAGCAAAAATCTTTGCATCCGTATTGATTAGCGAAATTGGTCGATATGACCCACACTCAACTGATGGTTTACCCTTCTTTAAAACAAATAATATTTGTGTGATGGTCCATGATTCGGGGGCTTTTCCCCCTTGTCCAATAAGTCTAATCACTTGAGTAAGTATAGGGGCTAACTCCTCAATACAATGTTTGTACAGTTCTAGCGGGATTGAGTCTTCCCCTGATGCTTTGCCAGAGGGCATGGCAGAGACTGCCAATCCAATCTCAGCCGGGGTAATTTCTCTATTAAGCATATCCGTTTGATCCTCGCCAATGTGTTTCACTGCATTAGTTTGTAAATACGTATTGATATCAGCAGACCCTGGGCAATTTTCATGGGTATAAAGATCCTTGTAATAGCTAGAACACTGTTCCAATATTTGAGGGGGGTTATTATATATCACATTGTCTGGGCCTTTAATAGTCCTCACTAGTGTTTTAGCTTCACTTTCTGCCACTTTGTAAGCTAGCACTTTTCCAATTGTTTCCCTACCCTCATATTGTGAGAGACGATATTTGTGCAATTTAATTAAGCTTTTTTCTCTCAGCGTCTGTTTTAAAGCAGACTTGAGATCAATTAAGGTATAGCCTAGCTCTTCTACTAAGTTGGAGCCTTGTAAGAGCGCATCCGCTAGTTGTTTTTCTGCCTGTAATATTTTTGATATGGTATCATCTGTATTTTATTTGCTTACGAAGTTCTGCCCCTAATGCTGGCCATACAGGAGTCCCAGACCATGTTAATGTTTATTTTAAGTTCAATTATAAAATCTGTATTAAGAAATAAATGTCTTGGAAATGAAAAAGAGCGGTGGTTTATTTTCTTTGTTAATATCTTAAATGAGAGAATAATGGGGTTATGATCTGATGTGACCCGCGGGCAGATCTCCATGTTGCTTGTATCCAGAATTTTATCTGAAGCCCAGGCCATATCTATGCGGGAGCATGATTTATGCGCCGCTGAATAGTATGTATAACCAGCAACGTCAGGGTGTAATACTCTCCAAGCATCTTTTATGTTGTGAATTCGCCCTAGTTCTCTAATAGCAGCACGAGTTTTGCGCATCCTCCTAAATGCTCCCCTTCTGGTGGTATCAATATTATAATTCATAATGCAATTAAAATCACCAAATATCAAACATTCCCCCTCCCATTCAAGAAGTTCCAAATTAATGTTATCCATAACAGTGGGATCATCTGTATTTGAGCCATAAACCACACAGAATATATATTTATTGTTTTCTATAATAAATTGAGCAATGGCCCATCTACCGCTTTTATCTGTAGAAGTTTTAATAGCCTCAGCTTTAAAAAATGTATTTTGTAAAATAGCAACTCCTCTAATTGAGGCATTTAAGTCAGAACTTATGATAACGTTATATCCCAGTTCTTTGAGTACTTTCCGATCCTTGTGGGAAATATGTGTCTCTGACAGCAAAGCTATATGCGGGTTATACATCCTAAGCTCCTCAAAAACTAAACGCCGTTTATTCTTATTATTTAATCATGCCACATTCCATGCTAAACATTTTACTCTGTCCATAACAATATTTTGTCATTCTCTCCTTGCTTCCTACGTATCAAATAAGAACGTAAAGAAAATAGAGAATAAAAAAGAGAAGCTTTTCCGCTTATTTTTCTAGAAACTTGCCTCATGTCATTTTTACTATTTTTACCCCATCCCAAAAAACCCCTTCCCCTTAAACCCCACTCCTTGCTATCCCCACCCACCCCAACCAACCCCCATTTTCCATAGAGGAGGATTCCTGTCTTAAACAGCTGCCGTTGGTTTAGGCAGCCAAAAAGAGTTGCAGCAGTGACCCTCCCCCCATTCTCCCCCAACCATATCAGTAGCTCCAATACCACCATATGTGACGCAAAAAATAAAGAATACATTACTTCAGCATTGCATCCTGAATCATGTAATAGGATTTTTCAAAATTTTGTAAGATAGATAGAGGGGTAGAAAAATAAGCAGAGAGAAAAGAAAAGAAGGCTAAGGGAATAAGAGATAGCACAATAATCAGGAGCAGTTCCCACTTAAAATAAGACTTTTTTTCCCCTTTTCTTTTACCCCTCTCTCCCTCCTTCCTAGTCAGATGTCAAATGTCAGAGAGAAAAAGCCCTTTGGGATTCTCAAGCCATTCTTAAATCGTTCTCTGAATTATTATACGATTCTACTGTTTTTCAGTCGATTCTCCCCGCCATTTTCCCATCATTTTCTCCACATCTTGACCATAAGAAGAAGGAATGTATGACCGTTCTTAAATACTTTTAAGCGTGCCGGCTCTTGTAGAAAAGCTTGACCACCCAGTGCCTTAATCGGGTCTATATATTGTTTTAACTTCCAGCGCTTCTCCATAGTTATTTTGTTTAAATCTGATCTTACAAAGAAGGTTATTGATTCTTTGGTAACAGGCTTACTAGGTCGAGCCTTTACAGAGATTGCTTGTCGCAGCAGAAAGTTACCCATGTAAATCAAAAAAGGCCTGGGATACTGATTATCCTTGTTTTGTTGGGTTAAGGGTAATCTATGAACCCTTTGTAATTGCGAATCCCAGTCACAGTCCGACAAATCCGGGAAGGCCTTCTGAAAGAGTTGAACCATGAATGCCCCTGGGTCTCCACCTTCAGCCCCTTCTGGTATGCCAAAAACACGGAGATTCTGTCGTTTTTGTCAGTTTTCCATATCCTCGATTTTCGTTTGCAGATTTGCAATCTGAGTTTCATGACTATTGACACATACTTATGTGCGAGTGGAAAGTTCCTCTGTATCAACAACCCTTTGTTGTAACGGCAATTAAAGACCGTGGCATTTTATCGTTATCTTCCCACATTTGCGTGTAGTGTAGCTGTAGCTGGGACTCATGACTCTGTTTGTTAAGAAGTTGGACAATCAGGCTAAGTGATGCATCCTCTTTGTTAGCCTCATTCGCAGGCTCATTCTGAATCCTGTTTGCTATCTGCAATTGGGCAGTTACTTGATTCAAGCCTGTATTCTGATCTCCCATATTATGAGTTACGACAGGAATATCATCGGTACTGGGGAGACTGGGGAGGCTTTGTTCAGGCGTAGTTAATGTACAGTCATCAGATGCATTCACATTTTTTGTCTGATTCTGATTTTCTGTGGAAGCTCCCTCCCCTGGGCTATTCCCTGACAGCCGAAGTCCCATCGTTTTAACCCCGCCTTTAGCTTGCACCCATTTTCTTAAAGGGCTATTATCAGCAATTGCTTTAGCTTTCGGCCCGCTTTGACCAGACAAAATGTTCTTAGTTTTGTTTTTTAATTTTCCTCTAATTTTCTTTGCAGCAGAGCCCTTATTTATACCATGAATTTTCCTTAATATATCCTCCTCCATTTCTTCAAACTCATCATCATTAAATTCAGAGTCAATTTGAGAGTCATCGCCAGCTATGATATTATCTGTAGCGGCAACCATCTCTGACGCAAAGTTTTTACCGTAGTTGTCAGTAGGCGGTTGTGCCTGATTATCAGAGTTAGATGGTATAAGAGAGTCCGAGCAATTAAGTAAAGAGCCCTCGCGCAGTATGACACCACCTGCACCAGCGTCTACTACAATACTGGCACCCAATACATTAATTACTTCCTCGCTTGTTGTGTATCTAGCAGAATTTTTGGATTAGAGGTGAAGCCGGTACCCCACTATAAGGGGGGTCTTTAGGTGTTTTAGATGTTCCATTATTGACATATCGTTCTGTTGGGCTAGCAGCGCAGCTACTATTGAGTGCGCACTGATCAGCAGCCAGTCCATTTCCTCCTCCATTTTTCCTGTCTAGAGACATAGCTGCCGCTACTGCTGCTACTGCTACTGCTTTAGGAGGTTGTAGTATCGGGGGCTTAATTAGAGGTAGACCTAGTTTTTCATATACGGGCCCTTCACTCCTGGGATGATTAGTCTCTTCAATTACTGCCGTCTTTCCAGCACGTGTAGCTCTCGCCGGGTTTTTAGGTGCCATCTCCCAGCCTTGAGAGTATTGTCTTTTTATCTGCCCATTACTCTCCACAGAGGTCCAAATCCGGGCTGGGTTAGTAATAGCAGAACTCCAATTATAAGGCCCCAGTCGGCCTGTCGTAGGTGGGTATTTCACCCGTATTACCATCCAGACTCGGGTCCCACTTAATCGCAGCATCCGCTGCTTAATATTTCCAAGTCCTTTTTCTTTTTTCCAGGTATTTAAAGTATTTAAAGTTTTAACGTTTTTAAATCAGTCAGCTCTGAGAATCGGTTTTATCCCACCCTAGGTGCTGGCTGCTAATTCCACTGACAGCTCTCCGCACTGCCTCAAGACCAGCCTCCAGCAAGCAGTCACAAGCAGAAGGGAGCAGGGAGGGATTTCCTCGGTTGTCTATCTGGCTATCTGCCGGCAAAAAAACTCACCAGATGCAGGGGGCGCAGCATCCGCCATCAGCACTCGTTGGGACGCAGAGACGCTGTGGTTGGTGAACGCAGTAGCAGGGTAGCAGAGCCAGTCACCCTTGCTCACCCTGGCAGACACCCGTGTGCAGCTCAGCAGCGCTTCGCCTCGCTCGTTCTCTCCTCTCTCCTCACGTACAGCCGCTGACGCCTAGAGGCTGACGCCCTCTACTGCTCTCCAGTTCCAGCACCGGGAGACCGACTCGGCTCTGCGCCGCGTTGCTGCCTCGGCTCAGCTCTTGGTTTCAGCCCCCTTGCCTGCAGATAAGCTCGGCTACCACGAAACCTCTGACCCCCAAAGAGCACTAGGGGGGAGCGCTGGTAGGATTCAGGTGGCTTTTGCTGATTTGCTAATCGTGCATCACACATCAGGCGGACAGCGGAGGAGAGGATCCGCTGCTGCTACTCTCCCGTGGCGGCTTCAGTCTGCCATTTTTACTCCTCTCCTGTGTTATTTCTTCATTAGTGATCTAAGATTCCCAGATTTCACATTATATGTGATGATCATGCGGGGGCCACTAACAGATGTGTCCCTGACAGGCAAGATCTCACTTTTGCCAAAAAGAACCTCAGTTTGATTGGAGCTACTCAGTTTATCCGTGGCTTGTTAGTACTTTGTCAGAATAACCAAGCAGTTTAAATCTTTTGATCATATTTGCACTTTCAGCACTGTAGCCTTTATCCGTGCTACAGTTTCTGCGTGTACATAGCAGTTCCCCATAGGGGATGCTATTGATCAACGAGGAAAGATGATGGCTGCGGTCATGTAATAGGGTATTACCTGCGGTCTCCTTTCTAAAAAGAGCTGTTGTGAGTCTGTTTTGGTCTACTGTGACTCTGATGTCTAAAAAGTCACAGGATGATCCACTGATAGAATGAGTGAAACTCCGATTTTAGGTCGCTGGCTGATAATACATCGATGAACTCAGTGGCCAGATCCAAACAACCATCCCAAACGATAAAGAGTTCATCGATGTATCTCAGTCATAACGGGATGTGCTCAGTGTATTTTTCAAATGCATCAGTCCATACCACCTGATCCTCCCACCAGCCGAGAAAAAGCTTAGCCAGGCTGGGGGCAAAGCAGGTGTCCATTGCTGTACCGGACCTCTGCTGATAAAGTGTCTTGTCAAATGGAAACATTTTCTCCTGTAGACAAAAAAGCATAATTTGTTTCAACATTAATGTATGATTCAATTTGTCTATTGATTGATGTTGCAAGTAATACATGCAGGCTTCAACACCTTTACATTGATCAATACAAGTGTAAAGTGAACACACATCTTGAGAGATCATGGCAAAAGTAGGTTCCCACTCAATATCATGAATTCTTTTCAGAAATTCTGTAGTGTCTTTGCAGTATGATCTAAGGTCTACAACATATGCAGATTAAAAGAAATCCCCAAAAATCAAAGTGTTCTCTAACAGACCATTGTTGGAAGAGACAATAGGCCTCCCTGGTGGGTTTGTGGGATGCTTGTGTACCTTAGGTAACAAGTACAAACAAGGTACTCTGGGATTGTCATGGTATTTGGTTATCGTTTCATCATATTCTCTCCCGCTTATAACCTCATAACAGTTTGTGTCACTCAGCAGTGTAATGCTTCCTTTTGGTAATCCTCAGTGTCCATTAGCACAACATTCCCACCTTTGTCTAAAGGTTTAATCGTTATGGATGGATCCCCCAGTAGACTTTTGAGTGCATTTCTTTGTTTTAGAGTAAGATTGTCCCTAATGCGGTAGTTATGGTCATTTCTTAATTTGGCCAGTTGGTGGGTTAGCACAGAGTGATATGCCTCAATACTATCAGGAGCGACATTGGGATTGAATTTAGATTTTACTTTGAAACCACTTTTGTGTGTAGTGTCCACCGACAATCCTAGGTACAGCAGCTGTATACCAGTAGGATAGAAGTGTGTTGTTGGTACCATTACTTTCCAATTGGTGAATTTCAAGAATGGTTCCAATTTCCTCCATCGTAAAATTGGAAGGTGAGTGGGATACAGCCTGTATATTACTGCGATCTAATCTTTGTTGTTGCCCCTGATTGGCCATCAAGTGTAGCTTCATCAAGTTCAATTTTCTTATATACAAAAAAGGTCAATCCTAGAATCAACATAGTTCCAATCACTGGTCGGGCAAAAGGATAAACCTAACTTGAGAAGGGTTTCTTCATCAGTGGTCAAAATGCTTGATGACAGGTTAATAATAGTTTTGTCACAGATGTCAATATATGTTGTGTGCTTGTGCCAAAATTTATTTCTACCACCTCTCCTTGTTGTTCTTAATCCTTCATTTTGGTTTTTGCTCTTCCTCTTGGTCTTCCGCGGCCTCTTCCTCTTCCTTCTACTGCACACGGTGTCCTTTGTTCCTTCTACTGTTTCAAGATCTGAAATTCGTGCAGGAAAGTTAGCAGACGTACCCCTTAATGGACAGCTGTAAATGTCCTGTTTTTCACCCTGAAAGAATTGATGATCCTTTTGAATCCAGTCAAAGCATTTAGCATATGTCAAGATTCTGCCTTCGGCATAGTCTCTTTTGTCCCAAAGACATTTTTGATGTTTTTTAACTTTAATATTTTCTTTGTAGATTTTTAAGCGACGCTCCAAAGTTTTTAAGAATTTTACTACCACTTTTTCATCCTTGTGTTTAATATTTTCAGCACGTAATATGGCCAATTCTTGACTCGCTTTGGCCAAATCAATCTTGGCATTCTGAATCAGCATTTCCAGCATGCCTTTGCAGGTTTTGGCCATGAATATTGCCCATTCTTCCAATAGTTCTTGGTGGGGTTCTCGTAGGTCGGTATAATGGAAATACGTAAACCTCTGGGTACACGTCCAACTTCTACATAACTAGTGAGCTATGTTACCTCCCACCATTTATTTAATTCTCGTTTGCATATTTTTTCCAATAATGGCAAATTCTGTTCAAGCATAAGTTCTGAGGTATTCAAAGCAGTTCCAATATTCGTGGGAACAGTATTTAGAGCCACATTTTCATCAAAATGGGAAAGCGCCACATTCCTCCAAAGCGATAAAGCGCTCACAAAGCTTGGATGACGCAGCGGAAACAATAATATCCGCCGTGTGACACAGCTCCAGGAAAATCCAGCAAAATTGCACTGGCGGGCATACGAGAGAAAGCGGCAGCCACTGGAAAGGGAAACACAGCCGCACAATGCCCTCCGACCAGTGCGGATATGCTCCCACCTTCCCAGGAAAACCGCGATATCCACTCGCCGCCTCATCCTGGCATATACAAGATCCGATCCAGCAAGCATCCACTCCGGAGCGGCTGGGGCGGCTATAGTAAACATTTCAAAACCATGTATCGCCAAACGCTGCACACCTGCCACGTCGTGCCAGTGCCTGCCATGGTAGCAAATAGCCACAAATCCAAAAACAATTCAAACCCCATGGGAATGAAGCGGCACACCATCCAGATGAAGTGAGAGCTCTGTTAGCTTACAAACAACGCATTTCAGCCATGAAGGCCTTTATCAAGTTACCCGAGTGAAGGTAGGATGACATTTTAAATAAGACAGCGTCATAATAGACATGGAAGAGTTACTTCCTCGTACACAAGTCAATGCACACAAATTAAATATAAAATTAATGTAAACATTCTAAAATCTATAAAGTTCATCATGAAAAAACATGTTGATATGCTGCTCAACCTGAATGTTAAATACATGAATACAAAAATTTGTAAGCGTGAATACACTTTGTATACGTGACGATTGCTTACGGTGCAGCATATCATCAATGCTGCGAATCTCATGTACTAGCGATATGAAAAAATCATTCAATGCGCAATATATAACAATTGTTATGACATGTTATTCCATAGTACTAAATAGAATAAACATAAAGATAGACAATGAAATACACAAAAGACAAATAAACGCAGAACGTGTTACCGCACCTCACAAATGCAAGCGGATCAACGCAACCAACAGGTTGAGAATTCACATGATTCATCAAACTTGAAAAAATGCATTTTTGTAAGATGCATAAACGATCAAGTGAAATAAAATAAAATACAACATGCATCAATATTGTAATATGAACTATTGCACAGTTTTCAAAACCCGTCTAAAAAGAGATGGATATATTAACTGTTGTATATTTTCGGGTTTTCACATTTACCCATAAGTATGATGCCGTGAAAGCTAAAACGGGCATGGGTCGCCAGCCTAGAAATCAGGTGGGCTCTGGTGAGACAGTTCTGGCGCCAACCTCTGCATCAGATTTGAGTTCCGCCCCAGAGAGTGAACCTTAGGGAGTAGCGTCAGGAAATCCAGGATTGGGGTTTACAAAGCTAACTCTGGCGCAGGAGGTCGACTGCTTGTGCCAAGAGTGGAGGGACACGCTAAGACCACGAGCCCAGACTGGTAAAAAAAAAAAAAAGGGCAGCGAAAGAAGAATGCGCAGCCAGCGACGCAAGGCAGACAAACAAAAAACCAAGAGGCAGATGGAATCGCAAACAGAAGTGATGCACATTGCAGATTCCAATACAGTTGCCTACCTAACTGACAAATATTTTGACTAAGGCCGAAAAACAAATTCTTGCACTAGGTCTCTCGTACAGCCCGGAAAGTATTTTTAATTACTCTGAAACAAGGATGGACGTTTTTAGATTTATTAGAAAATTAAAACTACGCAAGTTTCATCTGCTAGGGGAAAAAAGCAACCAGACTCTATGGAACAAACAATTCACAGTCCATCCCTTTTCACAGCGGGTGATGTCAGTCTATTTCAGGACCTGGTGGATTTACAGAATGAGCAATCAGCTGCAACAACGAATCTTGGTTTGGAATTGACCGACATGAGTGAAACAGTGAAAACTCCTTTTAAGCCTAAATCCATTTTTTAACCGGTCATGTTGCCTGACAACTTGGACGTTTATAATGAACAGGTTGTATTGGAGTTGAAACACCTATATAAATCGATTAGCAATGTGAGCCATACATGTAGCCACCAAAATCATTGCTACATACAACTTATGAAAAAATTACAAAAAAACAACAACCTCATAGTGAGACAATCAGATAAAGGAGGGAATGTTGTTTTGTGAATAATCCTGGTCAGGAGTATCTTTTATGGGGAATGCCTTAGAGCAATGAGAAAGTGCAGCAATAGTAATGATGCCGAAAATGAACTTACATGTCTGAGAACTTGCTTCTTAGCTAGGGGTTATTCACAAGCATGTATTGAAGAGGCGGTAAGGAAGGCTAAATGTAAATCTAGGGAAGAGATACTGTTCAATCCCAGCAAGAAAAAGCAACAAGTAAAGGCAGATCTTAATTCTTGTAGAATGATCACCTTGTACAATAGGCAGCATAATAATCTGAGAAACATCATACAAAAACATTGGCATTTGATCTGTAATGATTCCATTTTAGGCAAAATGGTCCCTCGTAGGCCACAGATGACTTTCAGAAAAGCGCGCTCCCTCAAGCAGGCCCTGGTCAGTAACATGCTACCTGCGACCAATAAGAAAAAAACTATCAGCCTGATTCATCATTCTCCCGTTTTGCGAGCCCCTAATAGCGAATCATAAGGAATCGCTATTAAGGACTTGCAAAACGGTAATCATGTAGGAATTGCAAAAAATATTGCGATTCCTACATGTTCCTTATTTGCGATTAGCCTACAGGCCCATAGGAATGCATGGGGAGTTATTCCTTATTTGCGATTAGCAATTAGCTAATCGCAAATAAGGATGCGAATTCAAGGGTGCAGGGGTGTCCAAAGGACACCCTGTAGCACCCCTGAAATGTAATCTACATTGGTGTTGCGCACACACATGTCCAAAGGACATGTGTGTGTGTAACATGCAACTTAGAAAAATGCATTTAAATGCATTTTTCTAAGTTTTTGCTATTTACCGAGAGGTCTGACCTCTCGGTAAATAGCGGCCCAAAATTGAAATTTCGCAATTTTAAAATGATTCATGAATTGCATTTAAGGAATCTCAAATAGAGATTCCTTAAATGCAATTCTTCGCAAATGTGCGAATTTTGCATTTGGGAGGATGAATCCCAAATGCAAAAATTGCACTCGCAAAAGGCAAGATTCTGAGAATCTTGCCCTTTGCGAGTGCAATTTAGCTTGATGAATCAGGCTGTATGTCCTCATGGCTCAGTTGCAGGGAAGGATTTTGGAAATGCGCTAAATGTAAGGCGTGTATCCATGGTAAAAACACTTCTACCTATACACTAGGCTTGTCAAAAGATGAAGAGAAAATAAAGGGACATGTTTCCTGTAAAACTGATTTTGCTGTCTACATACTTCAGTGTCCTTGAGGCCTGAGGTATGTGGGCAGCACGACTGTCCCGGTTCACAAACGTGTGCTGCAAAACCTGAGGGCCATAAAAAATGGAAATAGAACTTACCCTGTAGCTCGACACTTTGAGCAACATCATGGAAAGGACATAAAAGGCCTGTCTTATTCTGTTGTTGATGCTGTCCACCCAAATGTGAGGGATGGTGATCGAGTTAAAAGATTAAGAAGGGGGGCGTGGCCAAGATGGCAGCGTGAGCGGTTGTGCTATCCCGAGCTCCCGCCGACGGCCCTTTTAAGCACGGGCTAATTGCCTCACAAATCCCCTTACCGGCCGAAAACCGGGCGGTGAGGGGGTGACGCGGACCGTATTATCCTGACCGCCGGCGTGGCCTGCAAGCCTGTCCGTCACTGCGGAGGAGCTGCGGAGGAAACGCGACGGCACCGGGCGCGGAGTTTGCCAGACCTGAGTATGTCTGTCCCGGAAAACCGGACTCGGGGACTGATGGCAGAGGCGTGCGACGCCGGAGTGACGGTGAGGTCCGACCCGCGTGGGAGCTGTGCAAGGCCCCAGGTCGCAGAGTTGAAGGGGGCTACTGCGGACCCGCCGCCTTCTCCTACTATTCCCCGGCTGCAGGTAGGGAGAGCGGGGCAAGAGCCGGGAGTCCCAACGGAGGTGGTTTGGGCCCAGGGTCCTGCCTGTGGAGCTGCAGTGCGGGCGATAGGACTGCCCGACGAGAGGCCTGGTGCGCGAGGCTGGTTGTGGCCAGCGGGGGCCCGGACTGTTCGGGGACCGGTGGCGGGCAGTTGGCGGCAGTTGGCCCTCCCCGCGCCTGGGGCTGTTGCTTGTGGGGCTTCTTTGTGGTCGGCCGGGGGGGCCGGGAGAGGCGCACCGCCCCTCGCCACCCCCTGCTGGAACTGTATGAGCGGCCTAGGCGGGCCGAGAGGCCTTGGATCTGCTGGGGACCCATAACAGTGGAGTGCTGGGTTTTGAGGGGGGCACCCGGTTGGCGGTAGGGGTCCGCTGCTCTGGTGGGCCTTGTCGGAGAGTTGCTGGAGAGCCGTGGGCGGCCCTCGGAGCCAGGCAGATGACTTTGTCCATGTGGCGTAGGGAGGGGTGATCGGGCCCTTGGAGCTGGCGGGTCCCGGTGGCGGTGGAGGGCCCCATTCCTCATCTTGGAGTTGAGAGTCTTGGGTCCAGTGGCCTACGGGGGGGATGGACCCCCCCTTCCGTTGAGGGGCGCAAGCGGAGCTCTGGCAAAGGCGAGGGAAGAACGCCGAGTTGCGATGGACTTGTTGGCAGTAGGCACGGCTGACGGGGGCCCACACGACTACGCGGTGTCAGGAGAGGTCGGTGTGGATTGAGTGTGGGTGAGCACCTTCTTGGGACGGGTTAGAGGGCCTCGATAGCTCGCTGAATGTAGATTGGCCCGAGAGGAGGTGGGATTGGACTGGCCTGCGGAGGTGGCTACCAGTGTCATACCACAGACTCGATGTGCCAGTTGTTTGGTGATGGTTAGCGAGGCGAGCACGAGGGGGGGGTGCTCTGAGTTTTGGTAGGCACGGATACAGATGCCTGATACCCCTTGGGCTGGAAGAGACTGCCGGGGTTCGCTCCGGTTTCACTGCCTGCCCGGCGTCGGCGAGAGCCCCTTGCTTCACCCAAATCCCTTGGAAGGCCTATCGTGGGCAATGTCCTCGGCCAGAGGACGGAGGGATAAGACCATCAATGACTTGTTTGCTAAAGCTGAGGGGATACAAGCTGATCCCGTGGCAATGGCTGCTGGTTCTTCCGCTCTGGGCCAGACGGATGGATCAGAGCCTATCACCAAATTCTTTCTGGAATCCTTATTTAACACCCTACGAGATGACATCCACACCTTGAAGCGGGAACTCAAGGAGGAGATAAGGAGGTCCGACGGGACACGGATGCTTTCGGGGAACGGGTGGCGGACCTTGAGGGCAAGTGCGATGGCCAGGGCGCAGAAGTGGAGGCACTACAGCAGGAAATAATTTATATCCACGATCAGCAAGTGGACCTTCAGGTCCACCTGGAGGATTTAGAAAATCGTTCCCGACGTCACAACATCAGGATTAAGGGAGTGAAAGTGACCGAGGACTCTAAAGATCTTTTCCGTTTTGCCTGAGAACTGTTCAATCACATAATGGGGCGCCCCTCTGATGCAGAGCTTCGCATCAATAGGGCACACCAGGTGGGTCCCCTGCATTCTGCCTCCGCTCCACCTCCTGATATTTTAGTTTGTATACAAGACTTCCGCACAAAAGAGGAGATCCTTCAAAAGGCACGTCAGATGAATGCACTTACCTTTGGAGACCACTTACCGGTCCTTTTCCAGGATCTGTCAGCCCTCACTCTGCAGAAGCATAGGACCTTCAAACCAGTTACAGCACTAGGTATGTTGGGGTATGTTGGGACTGATCGAGTTACCCGTATAGTTGTATTACCAAGCATCTACGGATGATGGACACACTGTTCGAAAGTACTGTTTTTCTCTTTTTGGGGGGTTTGGGGTGACAGGGGGGAGGGATTCTATGGTCCTTAGTCCACCAAGAGCCTAGGCCGGTTCTGACCACCCGAGATTGCCGCGTGGGGGGATCTGGTACAGGAGGGGGGGTACGGCCTTTCTCTGGTCAGTAGGCTTCAATGGCTATCCATACACAAAGTGACTAGATGCCAGTATCGGAATTGAAAATACTTACGCTTAATGTGAGGGGGCTGAATAACCCAGTCAAGTGTAGGGCTGTCTTACTCTGTTTGGAACAAACCCATGCCATCATATGCCTCCTGCAGGAGACGAATCTCTTACAGCGAGACTGCCAGCGTCTTCAGTCTAGGAAGTTTCCCCTCCAGTTTTTCTCCTCTAGTTCCACCAAGACAGCGGGGGTGGCTATCCTTGTGTCCCAGAGATTAAAGGGTCAGGTCCTGGATAAGTTAGTAGAGATCAAGGGACGATTGCTCATCTATAGATTTTCTTTAGGCTCTACTTTGTTTGCTATTGGCTCGGTTTATGCGCCGAATAAAGGGCAAGAGAGGTTTTTTCACACGATGCTTACAGAGGCTACCTCTACATCGGACTGCCATATACTGCTAGGGGGTGACTTTAACCTGGTTTTTGATAATGTTCTGGACAGGTCCTGCCAACGCACCACACAAGCAGGAGTGTTATCGGGTGAGGGTATAGCCCGGCTGCATGAGTTAGGCTTTAGGGATCTTTGCCGTAGTTTTCACCCACGGGAGCGAGAATATTCATATTTTTCAAATGCGGACAAAACATATGCTCGCCTAGATTACACAAGCCTTAGCCACAAAGGTGGAGATTGGAGTCGCTTCCTTATCTGACCATGCCCCGGTAACTGTTGCCTTGTTCTTCCCCCTCTCCAGCGCGCGCAGCGGACATGGCGTCTTAGAGAGACATTACTGCACCGGAAAGATGTCATCTCACGAATACAGCGTGCCTTCACAGTCTATCTCGCCCATAATAGCAACACTGACACCACGCTTGCGACACAGTGGACAGCTCTGAAGGCGGTTCTTAGAGGAGAATTTATAGCGATCTCGGCTGCGGATAATGTAGAAAGGCAGCGCAAGCGGGATGACCTTGCTCAGCAAGTTAAGTAATTGAAGAAGATGCACCAGTAGGCTTCAATGGCTATCCATACACAAAGTGACTAGATGCCAGTATCGGAATTGAAAATACTTACGCTTAATGTGAGGGGGCTGAATAACCCAGTCAAGTGTAGGGCTGTCTTACTCTGTTTGGAACAAACCCATGCTAACATATGCCTCCTGCAGGAGACGAATCTCTTACAGCGAGACTGCCAGCGTCTTCAGTCTAGGAAGTTTCCCCTCCAGTTTTTCTCCTCTAGTTCCACCAAGACAGCAGGGGTGGCTATCCTTGTGTCCCAGAGATTAAAGGGTCAGGTCCTGGATAAGTTAGTAGAGATCAAGGGACGATTGCTCATCTATAGATTTTCTTTAGGCTCTACTTTGTTTGCTATTGGCTCGGTTTATGCGCCGAATAAAGGGCAAGAGAGGTTTTTTCACACGATGCTTACAGAGGCTACCTCTACACCGGACTGCCATATACTGCTAGGGGGTGACTTTAACCTGGTTTTTGATAATGTTCTGGACAGGTCCTGCCAACGCACCACACCAGCAGGAGTGTTAATGGGTGAGGGTATAGCCCGGCTGCATGAGTTAGGCTTTAGGGATCTTTGGCGTAGTTTTCACCCACGGGAGCGAGAATATTCATATTTTTCAAATGCGGACAAAACATATGCTCGCCTAGATTACACAAGCATTAGCCACAAAGGTGGAGATTGGAGTCGCTTCCTTATCTGACCATGCCCCGGTAACTGTTGCCTTGTTCTTCCCCCTCTCCAGCGCGCGCAGCGGACATGGCGTCTTAGAGAGACATTACTGCACCGGAAAGATGTCATCTCACGAATACAGCGTGCCTTCACAGTCTATCTCGCCCATAATAGCAACACTGACACCACGCTTGCGACACAGTGGGCAGCTCTGAAGGCGGTTCTGAGAGGAGAATTTATAGCGATCTCGGCTGCGGATAATGTAGAAAGGCAGCGCAAGCGGGATGACCTTGCTCAGCAAGTTAAGTAATTGAAGAAGATGCACCAGAAGACGGGGGCGCCCAGAGTTTGGAGGCAGTTGAAGGCAGTAAGGCAACAACTAGTGGCGTTAGACCAGGATAAAGCGGAGTTTGCAGCCTTGCGATTGCGTCAAGCTTTCTACACGGATAGAAATAGATGTGGGAGATTACTGGTGCACAAGTTGAGGGAGACTAGACAGCGGCAGATAGTGCAAGAGATTGTTCGGAGAGATGGGAGACATGTCACTGAAGATCACGACATAGCTAAAGCATTTAGAGATTTTTATGCCGACCTTTACACGGGTGAATTTACGTGCGATGCGGGGGAGAAGGTCTTCTTGAACTCCATTCCCCTCCCGACGCTTTCGCGGGGTCAGGTAGTCCTTTTGGAGAGCGCTATTAGGCCGGAGAAGATCATAGCAGCCATCTCTCGCTTGAAAGTGGCCAAGACACCGGAGCCTGATGGGTTTCCCGCGAGTTTTTATAAAACGTTCTGTGCGCAAATTGTTCCCTTACTGGTGCCCCTTTTTAATTCCTTTTCGGAGGCAGGAGCAATCTCAAGTGACCTCCTGGAGGCCTCAATTGAGGTTATCCCAAAGCCGGGAAAGGATCGAACACGTTGTGAGGCGTACCGACCTATTTCACTTCTCAACATCGATCTAAAACTGTACATGGAAATCTTAGCGGCACGCCTTAGACCACACATGGTGGATCTGATTGCCATGAATTCGCCACCTTCCCCTCCCCCATTACCCCATCCTGGATAATCCGGACTTTACTCCGGGATTAGACACTGTGGCCTTTGCGGGCTGGCGGGCAGCAGGATGCCAATTTCTTTACCACCTATATGCAGCTGATGGGGTGATTCCCTTTACTCATTTTCGGCAGGAATTTGGGCTGTCGGAAGGGGAGAGACTCCGCTACATGCAGGCACGACATTGGGCTCTTAGTGAGCAGGTTCGCTCCGGGGCTGACAGACATCTTACTCCCTATGAATATTGGTTGATCACACATAAAACAGATAAGAAATTAATATCTGACCTCTATAAGATGCTACTGAATAAATACACGTATGTTTACAATGCTAGAAGGGCCCGCTGGGAGAGGGAATTGGACAGGACTTTTAGCCGCAAAGAATGGGAGGGTATTTATTATAGAGCGCGTCATTCCACCTACCATATGGGGCTTACAGACACTCTAACACAAATTGTAACATATTGGTACTACACCCCGGAACGTCTTCACGAAATGGATCATACTAGGGAGGCATTGTGTTGGCGGGGCTGTGGACAAGTGGGGAATTTGGTGCATTTGCTCTGGGATTGTACACAACTTCAGGGTTATTGAAAACAGGTTCTGGATGAGGTGGACGCACACTTTGATACAGAGATTCCCCACCTCCCATCATATGTCCTTTTGGGGCTCCCGAACCTCCTGATGTATCCGTTGCGCTCCTGTAGAGGCCGGCTGATTGCGATTGCGCTGGGCTCAGCGCTGCAGAACATTGTCACTCACTGGCGGACAGCACTTGTCCCCACACTGCATGGGTGGCTCCATCGTCTATGGATGGTGCTTGGCACGGAAAAACTCTCTCTAATAGCAGCCGGGGAGGGAGCAAAATATACAGAAATATGGCAGCCCTTTTTGTCCCTGCTGTCTTCGGAGTTCCGTGAGGTCACCTGCCCACAGTACCTTAGATTGTTACGTCTCTCTGAGACAGAGGGTGGCGAATAGAGTTAGCAGGAATGAATTGGCTCAAATACGGTGTACTAGGACCAGGGGGAGGGGAGGGTAGGGGAGGGGAGAGTAGGAGCGTAAGGGGAGGGGGGGTTTGGGCATGGTTGTTTCTTTACTCTGTTCTTCTTTCCTTTCTCCTTGACTTCTCTACTGTTGGGGTTGTTCACACTTGGATGCTGCACTGGTTTCAGTTCATGGCTGCCTGCTTGGACGCATTCTATCTCGTGTCTTCAGCTTAAGTTAAGCTATTTCATGTAATATCGTTGATATTCTGTGTATGAATATTGCGTGACACTCCTTCAATAAAAATGATTTAATACTAAAAGATTAAGAAGATTAGAGTCAAACTACATTATCAAACTCAATTCAAAAACCCCGGAAGGTCCTAATATGGAGGAGGACCTTCACACGCATCTATAAATGATGGGAATAGTCTGTATCCCGTTCTGTTTTAAGCTGTATTAATTCACCTTTTTTTATGAGCACTTTCTTTCAACAGACTTAGTATTGGTTAAGGAGGTCAATAAAATTGTAATCCATATACATAAATTATGGGAGTTGCCCACTGGGGCTTAATTTCTTGATCAGGAACCTTTAATAAATTTCGAAAGTTTATACTTATGTTTGCGGGCAAACTCATTGGTGGCATATATGCAAGAATTCTTTGTCATGTAATAACAACTCACCATGTGGTTAAGGTAAAACATCAGTATATGTTTTATAACTTTTAAAATACATAAATGGAGGACTCCTGTTTTGTGTTACATGCATGTATTTAGGTGCGGCGATTGAAATGGATTTGTCCGTTGCTGTTCTCTTGAATGTGTAATGACCATGCGGTGAATTGATTCTGTTAAATACTTATTTAAACAGAATGTCAGAACTTTAAGCCATGAAACAAATGTTGTTTTGCCTGCATATACAAATTTGTAATGAAGTTTCGAACCATTAGAACAAAATGGGGTATGGACTACTAATTGTAGATCTGTTAAAAAACTACAAGTCTGTTGTTGCACTCTATTATGCACGTGACACGGGAGTTTGTACGTTTCAAATGGTTGATGTAACTTTATTCAATTGTTAGTGAGCAAGCCTGCTGGGCAGGCGAAACGCGTCTAACATTATCGTCTGACAATAAACCAACATTTTTTGCAAGGACACGGCGTCGACTCTCTTGTTTCAAGAAGTGTGACAGATTATTCAGACTGTGCCTGGAGGTCCGTTCTCTGTCGACGCGCCCTCTGGTCAGGTGGCGGTAGGTCTTCTTTGGCAAACGTGGTGTGTGTAAATATATATTGTTTATATATATATATCTCTATATATATATTTCAACAAAAGATGAATACACAGCACACACCTCGAAGAATTTCAGCTCTTTATTTGGACAAAAGAGCTCTCCTCCTCCAAATAAAGAGCTGAAATCCATCGAGGTGTGTGCCGTGTATTCATCTTTTGTTGAAATATTGTCAGCGAGAAACAGTCCTTTTCTCGCCACGGGCACCAGCTATATTGTATTCCACCCACCAAGGACTAAATTGCTGAGTGATGTGTGAGTGTGTGTGTGTCTGTTTGTGTGTGTGTGTGTATATTACATACTGGCGGTCGCCAGTAGGTAGTTATAGTTGGAACCTAGTTTCCATAGGAAAAGCATTTTTTGATTTGCTATTACCTTTGGCGTCGCTTGACGAATCTTCCTGAAATGCTCCAAAAAGTAGTCTATCCAGGTCAGCTACTATCCTGAAAGTTTGTGGGTGATTCGTTAAGCGGGGGCTGAGAAAAAAGGGGGAGCATTTTCTCCATGTTCATTTCCATAGGAAGTTTTTCGACGAGGTACAGCTCGAACGGCTGAATGGAATTACACCAAATTTGGCAGAAAGGAGAGCTTGGTTCAGAAAGCGACCTTTTTTTTAATAGTTTAAATCCGTTCAGTAGTTTTTTAAAAATTCCAAAAATAAATGTGAAAAATAATTTTCCCATAGGAAACTTTGTGTTAGGCTACAGCCGAAACTACTGAACGGAATTACCCCAAATTTGGCAGAAAGGTAGTGCTTGGGTCAGAAAGTGTAAATCCTTTTAGTAGTTAATGAGAAATTAGAAAAATAATGTTTCGATATCTGCGCGGCGCCTAAGTCGCGTGTACAAGCTTCACTGTGATTGGCTGCTAGCACTCCAAACCAGGAAGTGTTGGCAGCCATCTTGTGGCTCGGTAGAAGCGAGTCACCCGAAAGCAGGGAAACCAAGGTATAAAACAAGAGAAGGGGGCAGGGTAGAAAAACCCTGACTGAATAGGTCTGCTCAGGGGGTCCCAGAAGGACCCCCAGGGGCCAAAAAATAATTAAAAACAAAAAACTAAAAATCTGCACAAATTCACGCTGGGGTCGTGGGTTCTCGCATTTTATTTTAATGAGGCCCTTGGGAGGGCTAGGTTCCGGGGGTATTTCTTAAAAAATAATAGCAGGGGCTCGCACCGGTTTCGGGGGTCTGCTGGGGTCCACGCAGCCCTGGGGCTTCACTCATGTTGGGAGGGGGTTGCGCTTCCCCCCTCCTGTAGTCGTCTATGTGCTTGTAACTTTGGCATCGTTTGACAAATCTTTATGAAATTATCTAAAACGTTTCTCTTTTTTGATTAGATCATGTATTGAAAGTTTGGGGGTGAATGGTGTAGGAGGGGCTGAGAAAAAAGAGGGTCCTAAAACATGTTTTTTCCATGCAATTTCCATACAAAACTTTTCAGAAGACTACAGGTGAAACTGCTGAACAGAATTACAACAAATTTGGCAGGGAGAAAGGTGATGGTCCAGAAAGCATGCTTTTATTTAAATGGTGTAAATCCATTCAGTAGTTTTTGAGAAATATCACATGTTACAGATATCGATATTTGAGAATTCTGACATGTGATTGTCTGAGGGGCTACAAGCACCAGCTTGCGGCTTATTGGCTGTGAATGGTTGAAACCAGGAAGTGTTGGCAGCCATTTTGTGATTTACTCCGTCAGCTCGCATCTCTCTGTGTAGAAGCCATCGGGTCCACAGTTTTATCTGTGCGAGGCAACACTGGCATCTGTGTCTGTGTGAGATTTGCCTTTCACGCTGCATCTCCTCATAGCACCAGGTCACGGGTATGCCTTTAGAAGCCCGTCCGTCGGCTCGGAGCTCTTTGAGTCAGTCTGTCGGTACAATCCCCTTCACTACCCAAAGACTACTCAAACACCACTGCATTGTCGTAAACTCTAAACCACTACCGTCAGCAGGACCCCCTACACTACACAAACAACACTGCACTACCCTAAACTCTAAAATACTACCACCAGCACAACCTCCTACACTATTGAAACATCACTGCATTGTCGTTAACCCTAAAACACTATCCCTAGCAGGACCCCTACACTACCCAAACACCACTGCAGTACCTTAAATCCTAAAACACTACTCTCAGCACAACACCCTACACTACAAAAATACCACTGCACTGCGGTAAACCCTAAAACACTACTCCCAGCATGACCCTCTACACTACCCAAATACCACTGTACTGCTGTAAACCCTTAAACACTACTTCCAGCATGACCCCCTACACTACACAAACACCACTGTACTACCCTAAACCCCAAAACAGTACTCCCAGCATGACCCCTTACACTACCCAAACATTAGTGCATTGTTGTAAACTCTAAAACACTACATCCAGCATGATTCTTACACTACCCAAACACCACTGTACTATGTTAAACCCTAAAACGAAATGTCCAGCACAAACCCCTTACAGTACACAAACACTACTGTACTACCCTAAAGCATAAAAGAGTACCAGTCTGTCGGCTTGCAGCTGTGCGTCTGCGAGCCGAGGTGTCCTTAGCTGTATATGTGCGAGTCACTCCGTTAGGTGATAGGTGTGTCTCTGCTAGTAGGGCCGTTGGCCCGTTGGTGTCCCTTTGCGAGTTAGACCCCAGCTCTCGCTCTGTGAACCAGCACGCTGGTGTGCGTTTGCGAGCCGACGGCCCGTAGCTCACACTGTGCGAGCCGAGCCAACAGGTCACAGCTCTCCCTCTGCGAGCCTGCTCCACGGCCCGCAGGTCTCCTTGTGCTAGCCGGATCGCAGCAGTCACTCTACGAACCGTTATTGGGAATATAAGGCGGTTTTAAAAAGAGCCCTTGTGTTTATTAGTTGGAGCTACATAGAAGTGCAGATGCAAAGCTTCAGGTTCTTCAGAAAAACTCGATTTCCCTGATCTGTGAAGTGTACTTCATCACTTCTGTAGATATCAGCCATATCAAAACGTATGTCGTTGTTGCAGATCGACCCCATTCTATGGTCTATGAGGTATGCAGACACAGCTTTGTTGACATTCTTCCTCATTTTTTTAATCTGAGGACAAAATTGGTTTGACCATTTCCACTTCCGTCTTTGGCATATGTTAGAATATACAAAGCCAGTTTGAGGCAAATGCAACATCAATTGTCTAAAGGTGTCCTTCAGCATTTCCAAACCTACCCCAGTCAATGTGCACAATCATGAGGTCAGGGTGTTGGAGATGCAAACAGGTTTTAACCAAAGGCAACAATTAGTGCCACGTCAATCCTCTCTGTCCAAACCATTTAATGTCCACATTTTGTAAACCTAGGTATAAGTCAATACGTCTCTGTTCTGCATAACCCTTGCACCAGAAAACATAGCTATGTCCTACGATCCACACTAGCATTTTAAAGGTATGGCTGGGAGATATGGATAGATGTCTGTAGCTCATGCAGTCCATTTTACGAATAAGAGATATGTTTAAAGATGGGGAACTTTTTTTTCCCATGCAAAACGATAACTGATTGGGAGATGAAAAGCATTGTTTTTTAAAAGTAGGGTGCACAGTCATTTTGTGGGAAAGCATCTTTGTGATTGGTTAAGAAAAAGCAGTTTAAACGTGGAGTACATAACATAGGATAAAACAATCGTGAACTTTTAACCTGCACGTGCCGTCAAATGGTCGAGAAAATGTTGCAAACAAATATAACCTGCACGTGTTGTAGAATATTCTAGAAAGTGTGCTGATAGAATAGATTGCACTTCTGACTTCTATGTGTCCTTGAATATTATAAAAACTGTTTATATGGAAATTTAATAAAAAACAATAGAGAGAAGTTTTGCAATCTAAAAGAATCAAGGAACTATTCTAATTTGTTCTTTACATGTATTTATGTGTGGAGGAACAAAATTACAGACACAACAGCACCAGGAAGAGGAAGAAGCAGGGAGTGGGGGGACGGTGGGAGATGGGCACAGTGGCACACATGCACAATTAAGTACAGCACAACTACAGACAAACCATGGCCAAATTGAAGCACACCAACAAGGAGCACAAGTCACACAACCTGCCAACATCACACCTCTGAAGAAGCATAGAAGTGTAAACCACACTGCCTGAAAGGGAGAAGGGTGAACAAAAGCTCACATGAAGGGACATCTCACACACAATGGAGCACACACACATAGGAAGCAGAGTACACCAACATTCAACACAATGTTATCCAAACACAAACATTCGCACAATCGAAAACAGGACACAAATGCTAGCAAGAAAGTTCAGACAAAGAACCTTTCATCCCTACAGTAACTTCTCTAGCTGCATTCATACAGGATGTGTACAAAGGCCGGTCGTGGGTGTTGTGGGATGTCTGCGACCCTGATCATCATGGTTGAGATGCCCTGCATGTGGCATATGGGCGGGTTCACTGTGTGTTACGTTGCCAAACAGGTGCTCCTCCCTCCTACGAGCCACAACACTTTTGTGTGGTGCGCTGTTGTATCCCGTGCACTCCTACGGCACACCATTGTAATGCCTATTTATTCGAGCATGTCCTGCGGCATTCCAACCGCACCGTGACACTGCCGTTTGGAGGTGGTACATGCCACTTTACAACATGGACTGCTGCGGTTCTTGTGGCGGCCACACCAGAACACAGAGACACACTTACTGAACTTCCTGCACACGGACATGTCCGAGACACCCCGTTCCCCTTGCTGGATAGGCTCAACCCTCCGCTGACCTGCGAACGCCGAACAGCACACGCCGCTTGTGCATGCAGGAGGATGAGTGCGTAGCCACATGTCAGGCTCACTGCCAACGCTGAGATGACATGGTAATGTCTGCTGAAGACAGCACATTGTGATGTTGCAGGGCCCGTGCCCATCGTGCTAACACAATGACCACACAAACACATTTGCTCAGATGCGGGTTCGGGCGGCATCGGCAGTCCTGTGGTTGTTGCGATGAGTGTTGTGGCCCTCATGGGTATCCATGTATCCTGCCCATTGACTCTATGGCACATGTGGGTGTTCGGGTGTGGCTCTTGGGGGTGTTCCCTTTCATGTTAGAGGTAGTCGTCCTGCTCAACACCAGCAGAAAGCGGGTGTAAAATCCCTTTTGCTAATGCGGCTTATCGCCGGAATTTGTTTTGCATCGCAGTTTTTGCCTTTAGTTTTGAAAGTTGTGATGTGTTTTTTTCGTGTACAGAAAAATAAACGAACTGGGCAGTGTATCCCATCAAGATCCAGCATCTGACTCACTATTCCCAATCAATATAAATACAATGAGATTTCTTCATTGATTTTGTGTGTACACTGTAAAGGAACCCACTACCACAGTGCAATTCAATACAGGATTTTAGTATTTAGAATAAATCGTTAAGGTGCACCTCGTGTCTTTTTGCATGGGAACGCCTACTTTGCATCTCATTATCAGCACTTTAATACAACTAAAGTTGAGATAAATCTAACACACTATTCAGAAGCTGGTGCAAACTGCAGACAGAACCAGTATTCCAGCGATAACTGCCCCAAAACTTAACACCATGATGGACACCACCAAATAACAGTAATAAGAACGAGAAAGAGTCACACAGCACTTAAGTAACAACCAAAAACGTTATTGAAATTTTTTTTTTCAAACTTTATTTTTCCAATTACGTACACATAGAGGATAAACTAAATTTAACAAACTCAACACAAAACAACAAGGCTCCTGTCGGGACCATGAATGTCGACGACACAGCCTGGAAAATAAAGCACAAAATAAGGATGTGTGTAATGCGCATATCAAAGGAGTGAGACACAGAGAAAGAAAGAAGGGAAAAAAGCTTGGAGAAAAGGAGAGGGAAGGAAAGGAAGGGAGTGAGAAAGGGAGAGAGAGTGAGAGAGATAGAAGGAAAGGAAGGAACAGAGAGAGAGTGAAGAGAGGGAAGTGAAAGAGAGAGAGAGAGAGAGAGACACTGCCGCCCCTGTGCATCCATGACAAAATAATTACCTGCTGCCACAGGAGTGTCTACTAGTGGGCACTCCATGTGCCCGTGAAAGCCCCAGGGCCGGGTCCCGCCACCATGGCTTGGTGCATATTATGTGGACCCGTTCCGCGGCCTAGCAGATCCCACACATGTCGCTGGGTCCTGAGTCATCAATGGCGGAGACCACATCAGCTTTTGGAGCTGCTAACCCTGTGCAATGCAAGTCAGCGCCACGTGGTGGTAGGCCGCTGACGGCCATGCAACTTAGGGTGCGACTAACCCTGTGCAACTCAAATCTGTGCCACGTGGTGGTAGGCCCCTGATGGCCACATTAGCTTTGGGTGGCACTAACCTGCGCAACTCAACTCTGCTAGTGGGCCCATGAGAGCCACATCATCTTTGGGCAGCACTAACCCTGTGCAACTCGAGTCCACGCCACGTGTTGGTAGGCCCCTGACGGCCACATCAGCTTCGGGTGGCACTAACCCTGTGCAATTCCAGTCCACGCCACGTGATAGTAGGCCCATGACGTCCATATAGCTCTGGGTGCGAATAACCCTCTGTGCTACCTTTTATGGACTCTTTATGATTCAGACCCGTTGAGCGTCCGCCATCCAGTCATCGCAGGCAATAAAGTATGTGACGTTGTCGGTCTAATATATTTGCGTGGTCACATGGCCTGTGACGCATGTGCCGATGGGTGTGGTGTGTGTGCAAACCTGCCCTCAGGGAGTGGCCATGACATGTTGACAACTAGACCACTGACCTGCACACCAACAGCGAGTATGCCTGCGCAGGTAGCTATGTGGGGCCAACGTCGGAACGTAATCGGAATGGCGTGGCGTGGCATACGACGGAACAGGGCAGGGATAGCCACAATGACACAGACGGCTCGTAGTACTGTGTCTGTGAGTCGAGCGGACGAGCAGAGGTTGTCCCTCTGCGAGCCTGAGTGCAAATTGTTCATACGTCACACTACATAAGCATTGAAAAGCCATTTTGTGATTCAGTCCGTCAGCTTGCTTCTGTCTGAGGCATTTCTGAAAACATACAGGAGTTCTTTCTGTGAGAGATACCCCTTTCACGCTGAGTCTGCCCATATTAGCAGTTAACGCAACCTCTTCCCACATTGCCAACTTACCCCCAACAACCTTTTTGGACCCTGAAGTGTCCCTGTGCAGTTGGACAAACAAGTATCTTAGTCATGTATAGATTTACATATAAAACATTTTATTTAAAGAAAACAACAACAAATAAAACTTAAGGGAGTCTGGTGCTGTGGTCGCTGCCACGAAGTTGAGGTCACTGCCATTCAGGACTCAGGACACAGTTCCACATGTGGGATCGGCTTGTGTTGTATAGGGTTAGTGGCACCACGTGTCAACGGCCTTGCATATGGAAATATGCCTCACTGATCAAAGGGAGTCTGGTTCTGTGGTTTTTTGCCACGGACTTGGGGTCACTGCCATTCAGGACTCAGGACACAGTTCCACATTTGGGATCGGCTTCTGTTGAACAGGATTAGTGGCACCACGTGTCGCTTGCTTGTGTTGAACAGGGTTAGTGACAGCACGTGTCGCGGCTTGTGTTGAACAGGGTATGTGGCACCACGTGTCAAAATGCGAATTGTGAGCTCTGCTGCCCGCAGTGTAGACTTGTATTGAGTGTTCGTTTACACTTGAAGATTAATTTGTTGATTGTACTAAAGCTATAACTGATATAAAAAAGTTCTTGAAGCAAGGATACTAAAAGGATATTATATAGGTTTTAAGCCTGTGATAGTTACTTGCCTAGTGCATATTACAACATTCATGACAGGGTCAGTGACATCACTGATGATATCTCAAATGACATCACTGATGGCATCACTGATGACATCATCCACGTGAAAATCTGATGCACCTCCTCACACCTCAATATAACCTTCCATACACCCACTCTAAAAAACAGACTACCATTTTTGAAAAAATAGACACATTAATACCAGTTACTAAATACGCACTGACTGATACCTAGGTCTACACACACATCTACTCATTCACCCATACAGTCACTCATACATGCAGTCACTCATCAATGCAACACTATCATTTGCACTCATACACCTATACAGACAGTCACACACTGCCACATATCTAGAGTTACCCACACACCTAGTCAGTCATGCAAAGAATCAATCATACTTCCATTTATTCACCTATACAGTTATACAGAGACCACCTCACGTATTCATACTTATACTAACACATAATTACTCTCTTTTAGAATCACTGATACAAATACACACTCATCCATGCAGCCACTCTCACAATTACTGACTCTCACATATAGTTATTTATATACACCATCGCTCACATATACTGCCTTTTACATATGTACTTACTTGCACAAGTACCACTGAGACATCCATTCACTCATCAACACACCCTTACACACACTCACCCACCCATACAGCTGTTTCCACAGGCACTCTTGAACCCATACACCCAGTGAATCAACCACTTACACATCTATGCACATCCCTCCCACCCACCCACACACAGACTTAGGCAGCCATACAAATACTCAGGCAAGCAATCAATAAACCATATAGACACTCATGGAGCTACTCACCAACTCATGCAGAAGCTTACACAACAACAGACAGACTGATACAGACTTTCACACCGTTTAGTCACTAACCCATGAACTCAGTAAGACACATTTAATCACTCACGTATACAGTCAGTCACACACCTACTAAATCCTCCATCCAGACACTTATACACCCACTCATTTTTCGATACACCTTGGCATATATATAAAACATATTTACACTTTACGGAAACACACAGTCACTTGATGACATCATCAGTAATGTCATCAGCGATGTCATTTCAGATGTCATCAGTGATGTCATCAGTGATGTCACTGACCATGTCATACATTATGTAATATGTGACGTCATCAGCAGTGCATTGTGGGGGCGTGACTCATAGTTAGCTGAACTATCAATTTCAATTTCAAAAGTGCTTTATTCGAGTATTACTCATAAAAGCAGACAAACAAACACATAATAAAAAAATACAATTAAATTACAGTTTCGAATATGACTTAAGCACAATTCGTTTTAAAAGACAGTTAAAAATTCATTTCATACACTGTATATAGACCAAAAGTGCAAAGTTCGTATAATAAAAATAGATTAAAACAGATAGGACACCTCGCATGGGGAACAGAGAGTAGATAATCTAGCAATCTCTGTTCAACTAAGCAGAGAGTAGTTACCCTACTAGCAATCTCTGCCTAATTACCCACGACCACCCCAAAAACTTTGCGGTCGCTATAGTAATCCAATTTAAGGAGGTAGTTTTCATTATTCGTAAAGCTACCATGCTGCTTTTAGTACCCAGATTTCTAGACATAGGAGCCAACCAGACACGTCTAGGAACAGAATATGCATAACAAGAGAACAGAAAATGACCCAACGTTTCCTTTCCTTCCCCACAGACTGGGCATAGAGCTGGGCATCCCTCTTTCCATTTTGCAGTTAGATTACACAGAGGTAGAGAGCCAGCCCTCATTTGAAAAAACAGTTTCCTATCCATGGGTTTCGTTATTAAATCCCAATAGGTTTCGTACATGGGAAAGAGCTTGGCTTCAAGAAAAATAACCGTCATAGACCCATGGTTGTTGCTAAGAAGACTCCTGTTTTCTCCCTGTTCCCAGAAAAGATTTTGTAAAAATTTCTTAGTAGGGAAGGACGACCCAGTTGGGTCGGACCACAATTCTGCTAACCCTAAGTCGCCTAATGCTGCTTTTAAAGATCTGAACCATTTAATTTTGTGAAATCGGTCTGCTTTAATGACATCAGCAAACCCAGCTGCATATTGTGACAACTCAGGGGTGGTCCAGATTCTACGCCAATATAATATTGGACGTAATTTGCACATTACCGATATTTCTCTCCTACCGAGATCATATCTGAGGGGCAAAAGAGGACTACTCTGTGGGGTACCTGTTAGTTTACGGAGGAAATTATTTTCTGAGACCTGGAGGTCCAGAAGATTTTCTTGTCCCCACATCTCAGCCCCATACAAGGCTGACCCTATGGCCTTAGCCTCATATATGATCAAAGGAGGTTTAATTGGTTTTGTCAGGGATTTAAGATGCTCCTTAATGATGGTACCAGCCAGTTGTTTATGTCTTAGAACTGCAGTGTTTATATGTTGGTTCCATCTGTTGTCATTTGAAATATGAATACCCAGGTAGGTAAAAGAATTTACTACTTCGAGGCAACGCCCACTCATGGTTATTTTAGATTTAAAATTTCTACATGGATTAAAAGCCATGAGTTTTGTTTTATCTGCGTTGACCTCCAGGCCATGGTCACTACAAAATTTGTCAAAAATTACCAAAGCCTTTTGGAGACCGCTAGGGGATTTTGATAAAATTAGGGTGTCGTCCGCAAACATTAAAATAGGAACTTTTGCACCAGCAAGGGAAGGAGCATCCACTGACTGTGATTGCATGCGGGCAACGACTCCATTAATAAAAAGAGTGAAAAGTGTTGGTGCCATTGAGCAACCCTGACGGACTCCTCTGGCGACTGGAAAATCAATAGTGTCGTTGCCATAGCCACCCCATTGGATTTTGGCATAAGTGCCCTCATGGAGTCTCATAATCAACGTTAAAATAATCTTTGGGACCCCTAAAGCTGCAAGGACCTCCCACAACTTTGCCCTTGGCACCAGGTCGAATGCAGCCCGCAGGTCTACAAACGCTGCGTACAGGCTGCAACCTCCCAGTACCACGGTCCTCCATTGTATCAATTGAAAACGGAAGACCTGGTCCACAGTGCTGGTTGCCCTGCGGAACCCAGCCTGGAAGGGAGATAAAACATTCTGCTCCTCAGCCCAGTCTAACAAGTTGTTAATAATTACACGCCCAACAACTTTTTGAACCGTGTCAATTAAGCTAATTGGCCGGTAATTGCACGGTTGGGCACGGTCTCCCTTTTTATATACTGGGATAATAACAGCACCACGCCATGATACCGGGATCTCTGCTCCCTTGGCAATATGATTCAATAAAAGGCAGATGTATTTACTCCACCTGTCGGTGTCATTTAAAAAGACATCCGCAGGGACTCCGTCTATTCCCGGGGCTCTACCAGGGTGAACAGATTTCAGGGCAGACAGTACTTCACTCTGCACAAAGAAATCTTCGTCGGCGTACAGGTAATTCAGACTTAAGCTATTAAAAAGTTGATCCCTGGAGGAGTACTGCTCACTGAAAAATTTAACCCACGCATCATGGGAGACGTTGTTATTGGGAGTTTCTGGAGGCCTGTCATGACCCCATTTGACGATGTGCCAAAAGAGTCTAGAATGTTTCCGGTCGCTTGCACCCTGTAGCTTCTGCCAGTGTTCTTCGTCCCAGTCTCTTTTAGCCCTTACAATACAATTTTTGTATTGCTTCCTAGCTGAACGAATCCCATCCAAATTTTTGCCTTTAATTGCAGCTCCTAGATTTAATCTTGCCGTCCTACAGGCTGGATTATACCATTTTGCTGGTTTGTATGGGCAGGCCCTCTTATTCACAGGTTTCAAAAAGAAGCCTTTGACTTCCGTAAAGAGAGTGATATGAGCGTTTATAATATCCTCATTGCCCTGGGAACACCCGTCTACATTCTCCAATGCCATAATGGCCTTGTCAGCCGCAGCACTTATTTTTACAAGGGTCTGTTGATCTGCCTTGACACCTGCCCACCTTAACCTACGCAAATTGTTGGATGGAAGAATCGTTGGGGGCACAAGTTCATCTGAGGGGTTGGGGATAATTTCATTAGATGTCCACCATTTGTGTGAAACACATAAAGGATCATGATCGCTTTCTGGCCTGGCTATTACTACCATGTCATTGAGAGATGACCATAATGACGTACTGCAAATGACATAGTCGATACGACTTTTGTTACGCCCATTATTAAAAGTCGTAGCAGGAACACGGTCTGATTTAGTTCGACCGTTCAGGGCTCGAAGCCCGTGCTCCAGACACATTGCGTTCAAGCCTAATATGTCAGATGTCCAGCGGGTTATTGGCGGAGATTCTAGTATGGGGATATTCCAAAGCTTATCTTCCTCTGCTCCAAGAGGAGAGTCCCCAGTGATAAGAGGTTCAAATGTGCGATTTAAATCGCCTGCAATTAAAATGTTTTTACCTGCCGAATGAGTCTCAAGAAAATTAAAAAGACTCAAAAGAACCTCTGATTTGCCTTTACTACCACCTCTAGCATAGATATTATAAATATCTATGGTGATGGATAAATCACTGGTCAATCTGATAAGCTGAATGTCTTTGTGATTTAGCTCCACACATTTTACTATTGCTTTTATAGACTGCCTGATCCATATGGTAAGCCCCCCCATTGGCCGCCCTTTAGGGCCCTTAGTGGCAGGAACATAGAAATGTATATACCCCAGGGCGAAGATAGGGTCACATGCCCAAGTCTCTTGAAAGATACAAAGATCATATTTATTAATGAATCCAAACCAGTCAACGCAATCCATCCTTGAACATAGTCCAGCCACGTTCCAGGACAAAAGCTTCCCTGAGTTAGATATCATAAGAGAACAAGGGTTTATAATAGTCTCGTGACTCTCGCAACCACCAGAGTTCTGCACACTACTGTTTTCGTTAATGGGGGCTACTAAATCCACAACAGAATTCCCCCGAGTACAATCATTAACAACATTATCAACCCTATCAACGAAACCTCCTTCACAATCAGTCAAAATCAAAGAATTACTGCTAGGTGGTTGTCAATCGCAAGCATTTAAATTCGATAATGCAGAGAAGCGGTTTTCCAACCCCAATCCCCAGTCCACTGAAGCAACATCCTTCCTCCCCCTCTTTGTCACAATGTTCCATTTGGTTCTTAAGATACTAGGATTTGGCCCGCTTCCCTTTCTTGGGTAAAAGAAGTCCAAAGTCAGTGGGACAATTGAGGTTGATCTCCGTTGTGGTGGGAAAATGTTGGGCAAGATGTTAGGTAAAACCCCTGGATCGGAAAAATGTAAAACAACACACTCCCCCTTAAACTTTTTCACTCTGTCCCCAATCCACTGTACCCTTCTCGCTTTAACAAGCTCTTCTGAAAGTTGTTGCTTACCCCAGGGAGTAATAACCATATTATTGGTCAACCACGATAAGGATTTATTAATTAAGGAGGATGTTGTTTCCCTCTCTTCGTGGGCCAATGGTGGAACGTTGGCAAGAACAAGTACTAGAGGGGAGGCTTCGACTACAAGCTCGAAAGATCCTTTTACCACAGCTTGGTCTTCCGTGTCGAGAACTGGGATGAAAACGCTAGAAGCGTCACCAGCCGGAACACTCCTGGGTGCCAATTGAGGATTTGGGACAGAAGTAGAGATTGATCCGCTGCTAACATTTGTGTCTGGTTTGCTTAGAATGGCCTCAATCCTAGTAGAAACATTTTCTGGGATTTTATCCATCTCGCCCACAGTGTCTTTTAATAGACCTTCTAGTCGGCTAACCTCAGATGTTAACTTATCTATTTTGCTGACAAGAGGTTTGACGGCACCTTTGATTTTGTTATCAATCAGAGACAATAGTCTATTGAATTGGGCATTAGAAAATGTAAGAGAAGCCTCGTTGGTCAAATCAAGCTCCTCTTCCTCGGAGTGTTTCCTAGGGGGGTTTGCTACTCTGTTCTTAGCTGACCTTAAGCCCTCCCGTTTCCCAACAACTAAAGTGGGAGCTGAAGGGGAAATCAAGGGTTCGCTACTATTAGTGATCTCTACCAAAGCCTCATTGATACTGCGGTCTACAATTCCAGCGACAATACCACTAGGCTGAATAATACTAGTATCAGGAGCGGGATCAGGCATTTCGCCACTGGAGCAGGTATTGATCTGTAGACCAAAAGGATCATCTAAATCAATATCAGTGAGGGAGGATTGGGTAGTTAGATCTATTCCAAGGGAGGATCTCCTATCGCTATTGATTCTTTCAACAACCTGTACAAGATAGTTCTCAATAGAGTTACTAGAAGTAACTATCTTTTTAGCCGGCATGATTAAATGTGCGCACAGCGTCTACAATTTACACTTGTGAAAATCACCAGATTTGCCAGATGTAATAACACAGCGTTTACAAACACCACCAAAATAAGGGACCTGGCCCAACCCAACCTTGTCCAACCTCGGACGGCCTCAGACGGCCCGCCCTTTGTCCGGGCTTCGTCCGGGCGTCCCGCGCGCGTCCTCGCGGGACGAGGGACCTGCCAACGCTTTATGCGCCGCCTGGCGCGCTGTTCCTCGTCGTAGGCGCCTCCCCCTGGAGGCTGCTGGGGGATGTAGTTGACCGGCGGAGCCAAGCCCGGCCGGTCGTCAGGAAGTGCGGTTTGGCGGAGCAAAGCCCGGCCGCTGTGCCAGTAAGTTCAGGGAGTTAGAGACCCTCGCAATTCGGGCAGCAGAATGGATGTCAGACAAGGGACTCGGCCCCTGCCAACGCTTTATGCGCCGCCTGGCGCGCTGTTCCTCGTCGTAGGCGCCTCCCCCTGGAGGCTGCTGGGGGATGTAGTTGACCGGCGGAGCCAAGCCCGGCCGGTCGTCAGGAAGTGCGGTTTGGCGGAGCAAAGCCCGGCCGCTGTGCCAGTAAGTTCAGGGAGTTAGAGACCCTCGCAATTCGGGCAGCAGAATGGATGTCAGACAAGGGACTCGGCCCCTGCCAACGCTTTATGCGCCGCCTGGCGCGCTGTTCCTCGTCGTAGGCGCCTCCCCCTGGAGGCTGCTGGGGGATGTAGTTGACCGGCGGAGCCAAGCCCGGCCGGTCGTCAGGAAGTGCGGTTTGGCGGAGCAAAGCCCGGCCGCTGTGCCAGTAAGTTCAGGGAGTTAGAGACCCTCGCAATTCGGGCAGCAGAATGGATGTCAAGTTATAGTTAGCTGAACTATCTATAACAGGGGAATTTCTATTGTTTTGTACAAGTGAAATGTCCAACTAACGATAACATGTCTGAAACCTATGTTTTTTTCAGTGAATATATATTCAAGGGGTGCTTTGTTTCTTTTAGCACATAAGGTCATCGACAGTGTCCATCTCGCCTGCACAGACCCATCCAGCTACCTAGTTTCTACTCACCCCATCATCGCCCGGCACCGGAACAATGCATTCTGGGCCATGCTGTCCATCGCTACACAGTGGACAGTAGTGCGGGTGTATCTATCCACTTGGAGGGGGAGTGATTGGGTTTTAACCAACCAGCACAGAGCGGGATGTATTTCTTCAGGTACTGGGCACGCCTCCTGCAATACTTACTTGGCACTGAAGAAGGCTTAATGGCCGAAATGCATTTGCATTCAGTGATTTCTTGAAATAAAGCGGCCTCCTTGATGTTCCCCCGCTGGCTCCTTCCAAACCTTACGCCACTTTAGAGTACACCATACTGGGACTGGGACTGGGACCTACAGAACGGAAAAAAAGTGTAGCTACCCGCTTTACTGATCTAGCCCTGCTACTTGCCAAACGTACCATAACAATGAGATGGAAGTCGGCTAGGCCGCCAGATCCAGAGGTATGGAGAGCGGAGGTACTGCGTTGGGGAAAGGCGGAAGGTACGACATTGCAGCGCGAAGAGCGTAGGGGGACTCAGGAAGACTCTAACGTCCTTAGATTGGAATGCTACACTGGGGGCCTTTGAGATGGGTGATGACACTGCATCCAATTTATCAACCACTGATGTATGAGGGGCAGAGTGATATGCTTGGAGTATGCGGAGCTTCTCCTATAATTGGTGCCAACCCATGCTCCGATGAGAGAGAGTAGTTCTAGGTGCAAAAATTAAAAATTGGAAATCACATATGTATCGTACTGTACGTAGTCCTCTACAGGTTTATGTTAGGACAATAACTGTGAATTAGCTACACTAGGTTGGGTCAAGTACCATGAGTGACAAATGCGATTAACCGTGAGTGCCGGGGGGGAGGGTGAGGGTGGGAGGCGTATATATGGGAATAATTGGGGATATACAAAATGAAAATGTTTGATTAACAACTCACTGTGGCTATTATGTACAAACCATGGACTATGGGGCCTATACTTGTAATGGAATAGATATATGTGTTCTTACTTATACTGCTAATAAAAAGATTTTCAAAAAAAAAAAACTCACCCTTTAGAAGTGCAAAGAACTCAGACAGCCGAGCAGGAGATAAAGCATTTTTCTATCGGATGGCTAAAGCATGGAATAAATTCTCTATTTTTATTCGTAGGGAATTGAACTATCTCAGCTTCAGATAGCTTCCAAAGATGGGTTTTGTCACTTGACCACATAATGAAAAATTTGAATACCATAAGAATCTTTGTGAATAGTTTGCTGCAGAAGCTTTCTGCTTTTTGCTCCATAACCTCACAGCTGAGATAGCTTAAGGGACGACCACACATTTTATGAATGTCAAATATTTTTTTTATAGAAGATGACATGCTCGATCTTTTAAAGTACCTAGGGTACATGGAGAAAGTAGTTGGGGAAAGGGTAGTTGTTTGGAAGGGAGAAGATTGAGGGAAGGAAATTAGAAGGGAGAAGGGAGACAAAGGAAGGAAGAGACTTGGATAAAGAGGAAATCAAGATGAAGATGAGGAGAGAATGGGAAAGGATGCAGAAAAGGCAAGATAGTAAGGAGAAAGGTGAAAAGAGAAAGCATTGCGGAGAGGGAAAAGAAGAGAAAATGGAGCTGGGCAAGGGATACACAAAGGCCCTGATTTTGATGTCGGGTGGAATTCTTTCTGCCCGACACCAACTTGGTCCTGGGACTGGACAACAAACGGTCGGCGGTCTGACCATCTCATTAGGATGCGACTGAACACTGTTTGGTCACATTCCCATATTTCACTATGGGAGCATGCATTACGGCCATAAATCAGCCATAATGCATGCTCCCATAGTGAAATGGGAGTTGTGGTTTATCCCTGCACCCTGTGCCACAAGGTGCAGGGATTAACAGGGTTGCACCATAGGTGCCCCCTCTGCCTCTAACCGGAGGCCGTGCACCAAAGGGGCCCCTGCTGGACCCCAAACACGCTTTTTCAACATGGTTTCCATGTCTGACAGGTCAGCACGGAAACCATGTCTGAAACCATGCATTGTAATCTCAAGGGCGGAAAGGCCTGCCCTTGAGATTACTAGCCAGCTTCCAACTCTGAGCCCGTCGGAAGCCAGCCAGAATGACCGGCTGGTTTCCTTTTCGACCATCTCCATCATAATGAGACAGTCAGAAAGAAAACATAGTGGCTGGGCTGCATCGTAATCAGCCCCAAAGTGTTAAAGTTAAAGGAAAAGGACTAGTTAAAACGAACAAGAAGAATGAAAGAGGGGTGAAAATAGATATGCATGAAATCAAGCTTTCTTGGATTCTAACCCCACCTTCTTAAATTGATTAGATGAAGGAGAGTGAAAATGCAGCATAAGCAAGCGTATGCTAGCTTTTGGTAGCAAGAATACTAGCAGGATCCTTCTTGTGGAACTTGATACCTCACATATGTTAATGGCACCTTTAGTAGTGGACAGTAGTACTACTGCCGGCTTGCTGTCTGACTGCCAGCATAGGTCACTGAACGCCCTCAAGTAAATGATTGTCTCACGTTTTGGAATTGTATTGCCGGGGAAAGTGTGGTAAATAAATAAATAATACCCTATTTTTGACTAGACATATATCATAACAGATAGGTAAATCCGGAGGGGGTGTCGCCCTGATCGCCAGAAAGGATCTACCATTCCAACCTATCAGTTTTCCCTCGATAGGCACGGCCGACTTTTTAGTCGCTCGCTCTCTTTGTTACCATACTCCCCTCACCTGCCTTCTTATGTACCGCCCTCCTCAACCGTCGCCTACCTTCTTGGACGGATTTCAAGAATTGGTGGCCTCCCTAGCTGTAAACAATTCATCCGTCCTGCTCCTGGGTGATTTTAATTTCTGGCCTTCCGACCCAGCTGAATGCTCTACTTCTAAGGAATTTTCTGAAACCTTACGCTCTCTTAATTTCATCTCGCATATCAATACCCCGACCCATATTCATGGACACACGCTCGACCAAATCTGGTCTCTGAACTGCCCTATTTCTTCTCTGTCCATCTCTCCCTGCCCCTGGTCTGATCACTCATTGATCTCTTTCTCCTCTCAACTCGCACCGCCTATCAAGTCCCCGCACCCCAAAAACATCTGGGCCCGTTCCTGGGGGCGGGTAGACCTGGCTGCCTTAGCCTCCTCTCTCTCCTCCTCCTGCCCCGATCTGTCCGGCCTGCCCTCAGCGGATCAAGCTAATTCCATCAACTCGTGGCTACTCTTAGCCTGCGATTCCATCGCTCCCCTGAGGCGCATTTCCTCCAAACGGACTAATGATTCCAACCTGTGGTTCAATAACGATCTGAAGGCACAAAAACTAGCGGTCCGCCACGCAGAACGAGCATGGAGAAGACAGTACTGCCCTCAGCTTAAATCACACTACACTTCCCTTTTGCAGCAATATAAGAAATCCATACTGTCCACCAAAAAAGAGTACTTCTCCTCCAAAATCCTAGTTGCGGAGAACAAATCCAGAGAAATTTTTGCCATCATTAAGAAACTCGCATACTCTGATCGAACCACCCTCACACCCTCCCCCTCTCAACCTCTTTGTGATACCCTGAACTCCTACTTTTTGGACAAAATTGCGACAATCAGGGCCAATATTCCTCCCCCTTCCCCCTCTTTCCGAGTCCCTCCTTGTCCCCCGACAGACGCCCGCCTTCACTCATTCCCTCCTCTAACAGAAGATTCTTTCCTTTCCCTCCTCCCTCTGGTCAAATCTGGCTCCCCTCACGACCCTTGTCCTGCTCATATTCTTGCTCATGTCTTCACCAACTGTCCGCTACCCCCCCTCACCTTTCTTAACAGTTCCTTGGCCCAAGGCGTGGTCACCCCCGCTCTCAAATCTGCCATAATCCTGCCCATTCTAAAAAAACCTGGATCAGATCTTTCCGTCCCTGCTAACTACCGCCCCATCTCCCTCCTCCCCTTCCTAGGGAAAGTCCTGGAGCGGCATGTCATCAAAGCACTATCTTCCTACGTGGAAGCAAACCGAATCCTGGCGCCCCGTCAGGCCGGCTTTCGACCGGCTCACTCCACCGAGTCGGTCGTGCTTTCTGTACTGGACAACCTTAGAGAGGGAATGGACACTGGCATCCCCCAGGCCCTGGTGCTACTCGATCTCTCGGCCGCATTCGACACGGTAGATCACTCCATCTTACTCTCCCGTGTCGGAGCGGCGGGGATCGGAGGCACCGCCTTGGTCTGGCTGTCCTCCTTTCTAAGCGGACGCACCCAGGCAGTTCGCCTGGGGGACTTCTGGGCTGAACCACGGAAGGTAGTGTGCGGGGTCCCCCAGGGCTCCTCCCTTTCCCCCCTACTGTTTAATTTGTATATAGCCCCCCTCATTTTTGCTCTTCAACAGATGGAGGTCTCCGTATACAATTATGCGGATGACCTCCAGCTCATTTTTTCTCTGTCTCACTCCCCTGACTCCAAATCCAAATTCCAATTCACCATGCTTTTCATCCGGGACTGGATGAATCACAACCACCTGAAACTAAATCCAGATAAGACAGAGCTTGTTCTGACAGGTGGTTGCTCCAGTCCCTGGTCCCCCCTCTTCTGGCCCTCCTCACTTGGTCCTCCCCCACCCCCTACCTCCTCCGTCAAAACCCTGGGCATAAAAATCAATGATCAACTCACTATGCACTCCCAGGTGAGCTCGGTGGTTTCCTCCTCTTTTCTATCCCTCCGCACTATCCGTAAAGTCTCCCGCTTCTTCTCCTTCACAGCCCTGAAACTTATTGTACTGGCCATGGTCATCTCCCGCTTGGATTATGCCAACGCTCTTTACCATGGCATGCCAGCCTATAGCGTACGTCGTCTCCAGCTGGTCCAAAACCAAGTGGCGCGCTTGGTATACAACCTGACGAAATCCCATCACGCCACTCCCCTTTTGAAATCCCTGCACTGGCTCCCTGTGCGCGAACGCTCCCTTTTTAAGGTGGGCTGTCTCGCCTTTCAGGCCCAGCTAGGCAGGTCCCCTGCTTTTATTTCCTCGGAGATCATACCTTATGTCCCCCCCAGGGAACTTCGCTCCTCTTCTCACCACCTACTCACAGTTCCTCGCTTCCGTCGTAAGAAATGGGGAGGGTCTAAATTCTCCACCCTCGCCCCTGTGTTCTGGAACTCCCTTCCGATGCAACTCAGAACTTCCAATCAATACCAGCCCTTTCGAAAGGCCTTAAAAACCTTTCTTTTTTCCAAAGCATTCCCCTCATAAATTCTCCTCATTTTCTCTCCCCGCTCCATGACCTTAGAGACTCTGCCTACTGTAGCGCCATGAAACCTTTGGGTGTACGCGCGCTGTATAAATATTTTAAAATTCAAAATTCAAATTCAATAAATAAGAGTCAAGATTCGAGGTAGTAGGAGTTTTGCAGGTTTAATACAGCATAAGGACAGGAACAGGACAACCTGCATAGGAATAGGATGATAGGGTGACAGGGCCCAGCAGCTGCTGGGGCTGGGATGAGCGCGCTGACTTTTAATAACAATACATGAGCATATATACATAACGCAAACACATAGCATTACATTGCAGTAGGCGTAGCAGTGGGTGGAGCAAGAGGTGTGACGCGTAGCAGTCGCGAAAGATAAGGGTAAAAGTGGGTGTAACTGGGCGTATACATAGACATGTGATGCAAACGTAACAGGATATGTCATGAATGGGGCGGAAACCATGGAGGGGGCTACCTGAGGAGCCGGGACCTCTAACCTAATGGTGCGCGCAAACTGGCAATGACGTGTTACTAGGAGAAGCTGGGGGCTATGAACTCTGTGCTAGGAGCAGAGACTAAAGTCTGGAGGGTCGGAGCGACATGTACCTAAACCCTATCTGGTATCTAATGTTTAGGGAACATGTTGATATAAACTAGAAGTCATGAGGGGAAAAGCTAACAGACTCTAAGGCTAGAGCATGCATTTATTCTACATGTAGTGCGTGATGAAGAATATTAAATGACCATTAAATACAGTATTTCTCTTAACATGGAGACGTGAAGGCTAGACAATGACGGAAACTATTGATGCAGTTCAGTAGCTTAGGAATGCAGAGAAGGAGGACTGAACTGATAACTGGACTCATAACATATTCTTGGCAGACTCAGAGACTGAGCCAGGCTGGGCCGGGCACTGCGAGGCAGGAAGTAAGTGAAGGGTCGAGAATACAGGTGGGGGCTGTATCGCTCCTCAGCGAGGTTTCAGGAGACTGGAGCTGAATCTGGTGTCCGGGCCCTTTTGAGGCCTAGAAACGGGGACTTTATAATAGAATAACGTGCACACTGAGAAACGTGGCAACATAACTTTACATAGGCCTGATATTCGTAGTATTCACGAGGACTGGAAACTGGCATACTAGAGGTGGACACAACTGTAATTGCGTCATTAATCAGACATGGGGAGTACATATGCATATTTAATCATGCACACATAACATATGACGGATGACACGTAGGGACACAGAACATGGCAAAATTTACTTTTCCACATTCCCTCCTTGTCACTACGTTTCCATCAGGAAACATCAATATTCATGATGCCATCTATCATTTCATACAGGACCATTTGCTCGTCTCGAATTATCCTGGAACGGGATTTAGAACGGGGCTTGGGACTAGGAATACAAGAGGTAGCACACATGCCGCAAATCGCAGGGCCACATTGTATACAGAGGCAGCAGCTGAATATGATCGCTACTGCGATACCTAGAAAGGACAGGACTTTCCATCCCCAGGCGGAAATTATATTCCAGAACCAACCGGACCATGTCCAGGTGCCTGGATCTTGGTGTAACAGATGGGCAATTTTATGGAGTCTGGTTATAGCTGAATAAATAGACGGCGCGTTATTTGGAATGAAAATGCAGCAACTAGATCCGATGACTCTACAGGCCCCGCCCCTATCGGCCAGTATGACGTCAAGGACGAGACGATTCTGTAAAACGACAAATCTCATAGCAGATTGCTCTTCGGTTAAGTTACCTAGAGCGGAGGCAGTCTCATCTACTACAGCTTCAAGGGTTCTTGTTAACCTACGGATTAGCTTACTATTTACAACTGTACCTAAATAAGGGAAAACACCTTTATCAATATCAATGAATTGTTCTGCAGCAGTTTCAGTATAGTCGACAATCGGGAGATTTCTCTTGTGTCTAGTATGTACTAGATGTGTATTTCTATGATAATCAGGTGGGGCTAGGAAAACAGGTGGCAGTAGGAAGGCAATGTAACAGGTTCCCTCCCAATCGAGGGGCAGACGAACATATGCGGTTTGACCACAAATAAAATATGAATGACGTGAAGCTTTGAAAATAGATTTCCCACTGTCACTATACTTGACAACAGTAGTACAATCACTATGTCCTACATGTACGGAACCATTATTTCGGACACATAATTCGCCTTTGACTGGTAGTACTGAAATAGCAGGTAAGTCTGGAGTAGTATCAGACTGAACATTCAGGACCATGAAATTCGAAGAATAGTTACCTAAATTATACACTTCATTTTCTAGATCTAACCCGGTTCTGTGAGGGAGACCTTGCTTGTCTGGGAAACATGTGCTGTTAAGAAAAAACATATCTGTTGAGGATGACGTTAACGTGGACCATGCTCCACACGAACCATTATGTGAAAAAGGATAAGGAAAAAGTGGCAGAACTCCCTTCGGTGTCTGGAAAGGGGGGAGTCGACCACACACCCAACAATTAGTGGCATTGCTGGTCTGGTGTGAGTAATGTAACATGCGGACAAAGGAATTATTACGCATAGCGAGGCGGTAGGACAGCTCGTGAGGGGGCAGATCACTAAACGTGTGCTCTACTGTAGCATTAGCAGACTTATTTACATGTGAAACTGGGAAACATAGAAAAAATGCATAACTGGTGCAGGAAATCATAAGGCTGGAAAACAATATGAAACATAGAAAAACGATACATCGGATTGAGTTTTGACTAACTCTCTCACTATGGGGGTCTATTTTATACATGTCAGAAACAGTCTAACCGTTTCACCTAGGGGAGGACTTAGACAATCAAACTGGCTGACTTATTTTACTAGACCGGAGTTTCTGTTTATACTCCTGCTGCGGAGTTTTCTCTAACAGGGGGGGTTTTGAATCAATGTCATTTGCGGGACAGTCCTTAGGAACAATGTTTTGACAAGTTTTTAAATCCTGGGAAATGTTCTTGGAGACCGGCTTTAATCCGTAGAATTTCTTGACGTGCGAAAGGTGTACCCAGCCGCGGCGTCCTTCCAATTTCACGGCTGTACGGGTGGTGAGGAGGACCTGACGGGGCTCCTTCCAACGTGGCTCCAGCGGACTTGATCTGTCGAAGTTACGTACGAGGACCATTGAACCTGGAACGATTTCATGCGGGGCCACCTCGGTATTGTCTGGAAATGCGGCGGCAACCTGTGAACGACATGAGTTGAGGGCAGACATCAAGGAAGCTAGGTAATCTGTCAGCATATTACATGAAACATCAGTAATACTTCGGGGTCTAGGAGTACCCCACATGTTAGGGGGGCGGCCGAAAACGACCTCATACGGGGACAGACCTGATCTGGAATGTGCGACCATGCGCATATAAAATAAAGCGACTGGCAGAGCTACTAGCCAGTCCACACCTTTCTCTTTACATATTTTGGCAATTCGGATTTTCAGGGTTTGATTATGTCTCTCTACCAGACCAGCTGCTTCAGGATGGCGTACACAATGAAACTTCCACTGGTACCCTAACAACAGGGAAACGTGCTTCATTAACTCTGAGGAGAATGGCTGGCCGTTATCAGAATATACGACTCTAGGGAGTCCATAACGAGGGAAGAATTCACGAACCAACTGCTTGGCAGTGGTCGCGGCGGTGTAATCTGGGACTGGATATGCTTCTGTCCACCTGGACAAAGCGCATACAACTACAAGGACATACTTGAAACCTCGACATCGCTCCATCTGAATATAATCCATCTGGAGGACCTCAAAAGGGTGGTCAGGAGGCTGGAAACCCCCTTGTTCCACCGGGACACTTTTACCTGGATTAAACTGACAACATATCATACAGGTACGGACTTTCTGCTTGGCTGCAGCTCGTAAATGCTTGTTGAACCAAATGTTCTGGATACTGTCTAACATTGCTTTTTCTCCTAAATGTGCTGGACTATGTGCGGTATTGATAATGACTTGAACCATAGAGTCGGGGAGAAACCATGTGGCTCTACCCTTTGTTACCCATCCTTGATCTGTCTGGACCCCTCCTTGTTCGGACCATTTCTGATTTCATCGGGAGTAGCATGTAACTGGATATCTATGACATCTTGTGTAGGGTCCCTAACTGTCATGCATGTAATCGGATCTGGAGTATGTGTCATGTTGACTGGAATGTCTAGAGTCTGTGCTGTAAGCTTGGCTGTGCGATCTGCTAGATCATTACCTTGGGAAATAATGTCAGTGACTTTCGTATGTGCTTTGCATTTCATGATAGCAATGGATGTCGGTAAGTGTATGGCATCTAACAGAGCTTGGATAAGGAGACCATGCTGAATCTTGGTTCCATGAGAAGTCATGAAACCTTTCTCCTGCCAGAGCACTCCGAAGTCGTGTACAACTCCGAATGCGTAGCGTGAATCTGTGTAAACGTTAACTTTCAGGTTCTTGGCGTGTATACAGGCTTGTGTCAGAGCAACTAGCTCTGCTGCTTGAGCGGACAGAGTGTCAATACGGTGTGTTTCAATAACTTCAGTGTCAGTAGTCACTGCATACGCGGCGACTAGTTCTCCTGTACTAGTTCTCATACATGAACCATCCACATAAAGTGTCAAGTCGGGGTCTGGTAACGGAATATCTGTCAGATCTTGTCTTGGCTTTGTCGTAATGTTAACTACTTCCACACAGTCATGTGGGTCAGGATTCGAAGTAACTGATGGTAACAGTGTAGCAGGGTTCAGGACGTTGCAGCGTCTAATTTCTATGTGTGGCTGGAACAGTGTCAATTCATAACCTGTTAAACGTGCAATTGTCAAGTGCTGAGTTTGTGTTCGGTTCAAAAGAACTTCCACGGAATGTGGAACTTGTACTGTCAAGGAATGTCCTAAAACTATGGAATCACTTTGTCTGATAGCTAGTGCTGTGGCTGCAACTGACTTAAGGCACACAGGCAAAGCCTGGGCGACTGGATCTAGTGTGCTAGAAAAATAAGCACAGGGCTTGTATTGTCCTGCTTGATCTTGTGTGAGAACAGATAATGCTGTACCTTCGCGTTCAGTGACGAAAAGTGTAAAAGGCTTACTGTAGTTCGGTGTAGCTAGAACTGGAGCTTGACATAAAGCTTTCTTTAACTCGTTGAAACTAAGTGTATGTTCAGATGTCCAAGGGAGGACAGTCGGTACGGCTGCCTCCTGTGTCGTTAACTGTATCAGTGGTTTGACTAGAAATGCATACTGAGGAATCCATTGTCTACAATAAGAAGTAAGGCCGATAAAGGCACGTACCTCCTTCTGGGTCCTGGGCTGAGGAAGACTCGCTATCAACTGGATGCGATCGGGTGTCAACTGCCTACCCCTCTTGGACAGTAAGTGTCCTAAGTAAACCACTTGCTGGACACAGAATTGAAGCTTCGAAGGGGACACCTTGTGCCCCATCTCGGCTAGGAAATACAGAACCGTCAGTGACGCTCGCTCGCAGTCACGTTCAGAACGGGCTGTGATCAGTAGATCATCGACATACTGGAGCAGGGCAGTGTCAGTTGGCATGTGAATGTTGTCTAGTTGTCTCTTAAGTGCTTGACTGTAAATACTAGGACTTTCTGTGAAACCTTGAGGAGCGCGTGTGAACATATAGCTCCTTCCATTTAAACAAAATCCGAAAAGGAACTGGCTGTCTGGATGAATAGGAACACTGAAAAATGCATTCTTAAGATCGATTACTGTAAAGAACATGGCTTCGGAATCAATAGCTGTCAATAGGGAAGAGATATCTGGGACAACTGGGTACTGAGGAATAATACATTTGTTAAGTTCTCGTAAATCAATCACTAATCGATATACTGGGGGTGCATTTGGATCAGTACGTTTCATGACTGGAATGATCGGAGAATTACATACATTGGAGTCAGTTTCTACAACTACTCCTTGAGCCATGAGCTCGTCTATAATTTTGGATAAGGCTGCTACAGCCTCAGGTGGCAATCTATACTGCCTGATTCGTGGTAACACTACACCTGGTTTGAGAGTCACACGATAGGGTGTGATTTGCATGTAACCTACATCAGTTGGACCTTGCGCCCATAGATGCTGTGGAACATTAGACAGTCTTGAATCAAAATCTCGTAATACATAGTGACCCTTAAAGTCACGTAGGAACAATCGTATTCCCTCTGGGGAACAACATATAACTGCACCTAACTCTTTCAGTGTCTTAATGCCTAATAGATTTTCTGGACATGACTTAGTAAGTAACAGATCAGTAGTGCGGGACAATGGACCTACTTCTAGAGTGACTGGCTTTGAAATCTCATTTACGATAGGCTTTCCTGAAAATCCAAGGGAAACATTTCTAGAGCCTGAGAGCGGAGCCCCTGGAACTTCGGCGTGACTAATTGTGGTCCTACTTGCCCCTGTATCAATCAAAAACTTTCTGTCTTTCCCTAATACTTGACTGTGAACATAGGGACCTTCTTGATCTACAGGTATCTCGATGAGAGGCAAGCCTACCTCCCTCTCTAGGCTGTTTCATGAATACTGCTGGTACTCTGGATACTCAGACTGTGCATACTGGTACATCTGCGATGTAACATGCTGTGTTGCAGCGATAGGCTGCGGTGCTGTAACTGTATGTTGTGCATTCTGTGGCTGAGGAGTCTGTGAAACTTGCTCTTGTCTAGGCGGACGTGGTCTTTCCTTAGTCTTACCGGTAGCTATGTTATGTTTCAGAACTGTACACTCGTTTATGAAATGACCCGGCTGTTTACAATAATTGCAGTTCCCTTTAACGGGAGCTGCAGGATGACTGGCTTGATTCGGACCCCTCTTCTGACTGTCTTGAGGGACAGATTGTGCAACTAATACTTTCATTTTCGTGTCTTTCATACGTTTTCTCTCGTGTTCTTGCTCTTCCCTGATTCTATTCTGGTGATACTGGAGCATCTGGAGCATCTGGGACGGAGTATTAGCTTGCCAGGTGCTTTCGACTTTCAAAACTCGATTTTTAATTTGTGGGCTTGAATTCTCGACTAATTTAGTAACAAAAAGGTGAGGGTATGACTCGCTACTTGTCTTGAGGCCACTGTTGATACTAAAACATTTTTCAAATCTAGAATAAAAATCACTAATATCTTCCTCTTGCTTCTGTTTACAGGCTGAGATTGCATCCCAGTCTTCTTTTCTAGTTGTCAATAATCTGGGTAAAACTTGAATCAATAATTCTGGTAATTCTTTACATTTCTCTCCTAGACCGGTACCTGGTACTCGTGCCTTGTCTTCAGCTTCTAGAACTGCCCAATCTATCTTTTTCTCTCCCACCTCCCATTCTTTTTCCTTTAGCTTTTCATACACCCCTGCGGGCAACAGGACCTTTAACATTTTAATTATATCTGGGTAAGTGTATTCTCCCATACGGAGCATGTCTTTTAATTCTCTATGGAACCCTGCTGGATCTTTGTCATGACAGGGAGTCAATTTCTTCATCTCGAGGAGTTCCATCTTTGTAATCGGGGTGTATACAAACACTCGTTGCATTTCCCCGTCCTCTGTCTTAACTGGATGCACTTCTCGTAACGGATTCTGTCTTTCTATGTAAAATGGTTTACTTTCTGAGGGTGAGACATGAACAAAATACGGGTTCAGAAACGTTCTATATTTGTGGCGCTGTTCTAGAATGACACTAATTAAATCGGTACCTAGACCTCTCCATCTATACTGGAGTAACTCGTTCAGGATATCATGTAACGGACCTGGATCAGAGTGCTGACCCTCATACAGAGTAATGAGGTGCTGGATCATATACATACCCACCAGTCGTTGCTCGGCTGGGGGCAATTTCAGAAACATTTGTGCCACTATTTCGTCTGGAAAAGTGGTAGAATCAGTAATCCATCGGACTGCTGATCGGGCTAGTTCTTGTTCATGCATAGTACTTAACTCACTGTAACCGATTCGTGATTTCAGAATGTGATCGGTAGCTTGGAATACTTGTTCTAGGGAACCTTGTTCTGGTGCTGAATGATGGAAAACTGGCTTGTGTTCTAGGCGTAAATGGCGATCTGGAAATCTAGATTTTCCTACATACGCTATTCTGGCGGTATTCTCGTCGTCTTCCTCTTCAGGATCAGAGTGACTTTCTTTCTCGCTTACTTGTGCTGCTTTACGTTGTTCGTGTATCTTTATTATTTCTCTACGGATTTTCTTGTACATACTTTCCATGGCACCAATGGTATTGTGCTTTCCTTCGGCTATATTATCACTCCACTTTGTTAGAGTTTTCATTTCTTCCGGGTCTTTAGACGGATGATCTTGTTCTCTTATTAGACAGTTAATTAAGAACTTTAATATCATACGCTGGATCTCAGCTTTCCTTTGAGACATGGCATCACTAATACTTTGTGGGTCATCCCCTGTACGGATGAAACGATATATCCTGTCTAGATCTTCTTTCATATTCGGCAGGGTGACTAGATACTCGGTCACCCTCCTTACGCGTACTGAATATAAAACCATATTATTCTCGCCTGGGACTGGGTCATAGGCACATTCGCCAAGGGCTTGCCTGATTTCTGCAACAGACTTATTACTCTTGGGAGTACGCTGTGATGCTTGAGCATGTAATTCGAGTGCTGATAAACGCTTGCGTGGCGGTGGGGTTTGAGGAGGACCTCCTCCTGCGGCCCCTAGACTAGAATCGTCGACTGATATTCTTCGTGGCGGAGCGGGAAATTGAAATGCTGGCTGGACCGGGGGTACCGTAGCAGGTACTGCAAGGGGTGCCCCGGTGTCTGGAGGAGCAGGATGTGCCTGATTTACTGGGACTGGCGGAGCGCGAACAGGATTTGCATATTCAGGGACTGTGTCGTCCAGATAGGACGAAATAAAAATATCAGCTGTGGTCGGTTTGTGACGTAGCTTGGTCGGAACTAACGGTGGCGGGAAATTACTGGATGCCTCTGGGGTCGCTTTTGGCAAGCCCTCGGCAAGAAGAGGATACATACCCTTAATAAGGGCATGCCTCTGTCTGTCTGACTGTTCGGCTTTGACTTGTTCACCTATCTCGATTAATTCTTTTTCTTGGGCTCGCTCTTGGGATTCTCTACTTAATTCTGACTTTCTGATTTCTTTTTCAGTTCTTTTATGAGCTTCCTTACGCCATAACTCGATGGCATCTTTCTGTGACTGTCTGGCTTTCTTTTTCCATAATGCTTCTTCTACTCGCATGATGCATTCGGCATCCCATGTACCCGATACGGGCCATCTATACTTTTCTTCTAACTGTTTGGTATACTCTACCCATAAATCTAGATACAATATGGCACTTATGCCATGTTTCTGATACATAAAGTGACCTGGACTGTCCCTAGGCGGGACGGGAACTGCTGCTTCCAGCAGACCCTTTATAGTTTTTAACTGACGTAACTTGGAAAATATGGGCATAACTGGACTGTAATCTAGACACAATACAATACACAATAAACACGATACTTAATCCCCATTCATACCACGACATTGAAATACATGAAAAACATTTAAAATAACAGTTCGAACAGAATACTACCTGGAAATACTGAGAACAGAACACTTGAAATTTCTCGAGAACAGAACTGACTAGAACAGAAACTAGATGTACTGCTGAAACAGTACGAAACTTACCGGTCTCTTAAAGAGACACGTCAGGACCCGTATCCACCGAAGTGGACACTTCGTTTGTGGGACTGTGTACCACCAACCCACAGACCAGAGTCAATTAAATTGACCCTGTCTAGATACCACCCCAGTAACGGTACTCACCGGGCAGCAAGAACGGAAGGCCTCGGACTGGACTGCACTGCTACGACGATGACGACGAACTTCGGACTTCAGTTACGGGTGGACCTCCGGATACCTCGGACCTTGTACTCTTGGCTTGGGCTCTGGTCGGGACTCGCCGCGTTCCTCCACCGTCTCGTCTGGATGCTGGACCGCCTCCTCCGTCTCCTCCGTGGGCCTGAGGGATACTTGAGCAGAAATATCTGCCACTGCGCAGAAGAGTTCCGTCACGACTGCAGAGGGTCAGGGGGTCGGCGTGGCTTCACCGACGCGTGGGGAAAGGGCAAGTCCCTGTTCGGGCGCCATTATGTGGTAAATAAATAAATAATACCCTATTTTTGACTAGACATATATCATAACAGATAGCTCAATAAATAAGAGTCAAGATTCGAGGTAGTAGGAGTTTTGCAGGTTTAATACAGCATAAGGACAGGAACAGGACAACCTGCATAGGAATAGGATGATAGGGTGACAGGGCCCAGCAGCTGCTGGGGCTGGGATGAGCGCGCTGACTTTTAATAACAATACATGAGCATATATACATAACGCAAACACATAGCATTACATTGCAGTAGGCGTAGCAGTGGGTGGAGCAAGAGGTGTGACGCGTAGCAGTCGCGAAAGATAAGGGTAAAAGTGGGTGTAACTGGGCGTATACATAGACATGTGATGCAAACGTAACAGGATATGTCATGAATGGGGCGGAAACCATGGAGGGGGCTACCTGAGGAGCCGGGACCTCTAACCTAATGGTGCGCGCAAACTGGCAATGACGTGTTACTAGGAGAAGCTGGGGGCTATGAACTCTGTGCTAGGAGCAGAGACTAAAGTCTGGAGGGTCGGAGCGACATGTACCTAAACCCTATCTGGTATCTAATGTTTAGGGAACATGTTGATATAAACTAGAAGTCATGAGGGGAAAAGCTAACAGACTCTAAGGCTAGAGCATGCATTTATTCTACATGTAGTGCGTGATGAAGAATATTAAATGACCATTAAATACAGTATTTCTCTTAACATGGAGACGTGAAGGCTAGACAATGACGGAAACTATTGATGCAGTTCAGTAGCTTAGGAATGCAGAGAAGGAGGACTGAACTGATAACTGGACTCATAACATATTCTTGGCAGACTCAGAGACTGAGCCAGGCTGGGCCGGGCACTGCGAGGCAGGAAGTAAGTGAAGGGTCGAGAATACAGGTGGGGGCTGTATCGCTCCTCAGCGAGGTTTCAGGAGACTGGAGCTGAATCTGGTGTCCGGGCCCTTTTGAGGCCTAGAAACGGGGACTTTATAATAGAATAACGTGCACACTGAGAAACGTGGCAACATAACTTTACATAGGCCTGATATTCGTAGTATTCACGAGGACTGGAAACTGGCATACTAGAGGTGGACACAACTGTAATTGCGTCATTAATCAGACATGGGGAGTACATATGCATATTTAATCATGCACACATAACATATGACGGATGACACGTAGGGACACAGAACATGGCAAAATTTACTTTTCCACAAAAGGAATCTCATACATTGAACATAGATGCAAAGATATATGAAGCAACATGGGTTGATCATTATACTGGAATCTTCAGCTATTATTCCTCACCAGCTCCTGAAAGTGTGACCCTTTACGGTGCCGTCTTTATATATAGCAATGGAGGAAATTAACCAAAAAAAGGCAGGGGCCAAAGACCTGTTCAAAGGACAAAGCCTAAGTAAAGGAGTATCTCACCCGAAGTCAAGTAAAGTTACGGGTCCAAGAAGCTGTTCTCTTTTTACAGTCCTGATGGTACCCAATTCTGAAAAGCTATTCAGTCCAATTTACTTCAATAATGGAGTTTCTGAAATCAAGGAAAAGTAGTATATTGTCACAATACATAAGGAGGGGTCTCTTCAAGATGCAAAATTATACAGGTCAATAGGTTTGCTTGACATACGTCATATGGTCGGCACATCAGTCATCCTACAGATAATTGAAAACCTGGAAGGAATCATCTTGCCCCCTGTTCAGTTGAGTTTTTACGAAGGTCTTTATAAAATCGACAAAATCTTTATCCTAATCCACAGGATTCACACATCAGCAATACCATGACTTTACATGAGCATTCAACTTAGTGAAAAGAGACAATCTATGGAGAAAACTTAAAGACTTGCATATGGCATGTACGCTCAGATAACCACTGGAAAGTAGAAAACAATAGACAAATTGTTATGTTTCTGCTTTTTCTATTAGGCATTTAGGTTTCCATTCCCTCTTTGCAAAGGGAGGTGAGGGGCCATCCCAAGAAAGAGAGCCAGAGCTGCACTGCTGTGGTATTTCAGCTGAACAGTTTGACTCTTGCCCACAATGAGCTGAATTTACCCGCCGCTAGGGAGAGGGGATGGTAACCAATCTATAGCCCTCAACCGCAGGGCAATAATGGCTTTTAATGATCCTCTCCAAAACTGTGGGCCCCATAATTGTGGGAGAGGCTAATTAACAACCATTATTGCCCAGTGTAGGCAATAGCAATCAATTGTGGCACTTCATACCATACCAAGCTATATTGAGTGATGATATCAAACAGTGTGGGCCTTATTTCAATGTCAGTCGGAGTTGCCTCCGACGACACCGTTTCGGGGATGGCACTGGCCAACCTTAGGTTGGCGGTACCAACAAACCCATTAGGATGAGTCTGCTAGGGATGCAGTCGCAAACTTTCATTTTTCAATGGGAGCTTGTGTGGCAGGCTAAAACCGCCCGCAGCACAAGCTCCCATTGAAAAATGAAAGTTTGTAAACATCCCTGCACCGTGTGGCAGGCACTTTCCGGTGCCTGCCACACGGTTCAGGGATGTTTTGCCCCCCAGGCCAAAATGCCGGGGGGGCAAAGTCGGTTTCCGACAGCCAATCTATGTCGAAAGTCTAACATGGATTGGCTGTCGGAATCCAACATCATAATCCCGAAGGTGGAAATACCGTCCTTAAGGGATTATGGTGCAGTACCAAACAACAGGAGCCCGTCGGAACCGAGTCTGAGTCCCCCATTGGTTTAAACACCGACCGCCGTCATCTTAATGTGGCGGTCGGAGTTTAAACCTACAGTGTCGGTCGGAAAGCCTGTGACTGATATCAAAATAAGGCCCTACATGTAGAACGATACATTTTTTTTTTACTATATTCATAGTGAGGAGTGTTAGTTTGTGTTTATCATATGTAAATGTTTTTTCTTTTCTGCTGAAGTTTAAGCAAAGAGAGTTAGTCAGAATATTCATCCCAGTGAGCCTCATTCAGAATTCAACTGTAATTATGATGGACAGTGTAACAGATGATACCAGTCTCATCAGAAATACAAAATCCACCGGAACACCATGGATCCACTGACAGGGTTAATGGGTTGTGACACCACCTAATAATGGATTCAGGTATATTTAGTTGGTCCAGGGACCTCCAGTCGGGCTAGCAGTGTCTGTGATCAGGTTTCCACTTGGATTAGCAGCCCTCATAGAACAGACACACATCTCTAGGAAACTTTGAAGAGATTGTACACACCCACCCTTCCTCGTCCTCCCATACAAAGCAGGCCAGGAATAAACAAAGAAGTAGATAGCTCTTATGTGGTGCAGAGAAGCCTTTTAAATTGAATACTATTTTCATCCATTTTGCCCTTTTATTGGCAGTGATGGTTGGAAAATCTCTGCTTTACACCACTAGAATCTAAGTGATCAAGCTTCGTCAATGTCCATGGTGCTCATCCTGACAATTGGCCTTCTAAAGTACTAAAATAGTCAGGTGAAACTCAGGGAGGGAGGATGACAAATTATCAGGGAAATCAGGTGTCTTATTCCCGATTTCAGGTATTTCCTCATTTCTCAGAGACCCTCGGGGATCAGCTTCCTCTTCTGTGTTACCAATACCCCAAGTATCTGTAACTCCAGGAAGGGGAATAACAGGCCTATTTATGGCCATCTTGTACTGATCCATGTGTCTTTACTGCATGCTATTATTTGGCACCAGATCACTTAGTGAAATGTTATATAAGTATGTCACATTGTCATACTAAGATAAAAGTACTGAACACAGGTTCACAGCACCTAAAAATGAAAAGGCAGACAGCTTACCTATAGGTCTAAGTCAAGAGGAAACCCATATTGTTAAACCAATAATATCAGTACTAATATCACAAAAAAGTGGACTTTACATTTTAAAATGTACCTGGACCTCTTTGCACGTCTTCTGAAAGGCAACATTGTTAGCCACACATCACATCCTCTGTTTTCTAGCAACACATTGCCAGGAGGGTTTCTTCAGAAACCTGGGCCCAGATTATCAAACAATTTGTGCTGGGTTTGCATTACTTTTCTAACACAAACCCATGTAAAGTGTTCAAGTGGGATTTACTAATTTACAAATTGTGATTTGCACTGGATAGTACCCCAAACTAACGCAAAGTTGCACAATGGACTGCTTTTCGTTACTTTGCGTCAAGGGGGAGCTCCATGGGTGGTGAATGGGCGTTCTCATGCAACCACCCATGAATTTTGATATAAATAGCACACATACAAAGTGGGTAAAGCCCTAAAGCATAGGTGCTGTACTGGAATGGAGCCGTTCCAGTACGAAACCTAGGTTTCGACAACACTGACATCCAGGCGCTAGGACACAGCTTTACTAACTACCCTGCGTTGAGTGACTGATTGAAAAATCTGGGCCCTTATTTCCAGTATACAATGCTGGTATGAGAAAGTTCAGCTGTGTATCGCTTTACTCTGTGTAATATGTGTGCAATGGGAATAAAATCTCATGCTGGAGGTTTCGACAAGTTTGATTGTGTGGTTATATTTGCTTCCATACTGTGATCTGCAACTTTATTATTAGTGGCACTTTCCTGGGGTACAATAATTGCCACTGTTTCTTTTTTCCTATGCAGCCCAATGCTCAAGCGAAGTCCAGATATCACAAAATCCCCACTAACAAAATCTGAACAGCTCCTGCGAATAGATGACCACGATTTTACCATGAGACCAGGATTTGGAGGTAGGTGAAGGCAATGATGTCCATGAGTCCAAGTCATGTCTGATACAAAGGGTGCTATAACACTGATTATTAATAGGCACCCTTGTAGATGTAAATGGACCATGGAATGACATTAAGTAGCTATCTTCAAAATATTCTATAAAGAGAAAACGTTGCAGTATTCTGTGGTTATGTTACTAAAAAAACAGGCAAAGTATAGACTAGTCATTACCAGATGTCCCCACTGACATTCATATGTAATGAAACGCCATTACATGATATAAACGAAGCTGTGTTATTCTTAAAAAATGCATAAATTATGCTCATGGGGTTGTTATATGCCATAGATATACTATCATATTATTTAAAGCATGCACAATATTTTACAACACTGCAAACCTATTCCCAAATCGCTAATACGTAAATGGCATGTGGCATTCTATTTTAACTAATGTAATCTTATGAAAAAGCAGCTATATCATTACTAATGACTATAAGTGTATGGATAGTGATATCACAATAGAGCCTTCTCTGAGTTATAATGATTGTGATGACGTATTAACCTTCACATCAATGATGTAATAGTCTTTGGTCTCCCTATTGTATTGTAGCTAAGACACTTAAGGGGTTGTTTAGAATTTGGCGAATGTGGCACATCTGCCAAACATTGGGGATGTCCTGTTCGCCCAACTTAGCGTGTATAACCTGATATACTCTCTAAATAGGCAGGGGCGTAGCTAGAGCTTGTGGCGCCCGGGGCTATCCTTCGGATTGCCGCCCCCCCCCTGGGGGGTGCTGGGGAAAAAGGACGTCGAGCACCTGAAAGAGATCCGAGAGACACGCAGTATCGCCGCTAATAGTTACCTTGATCATGCAAGTTACATGCACATACATGACACGGTCCAGGGCTAGACAGCCCCCGTCCCCAAAATAGTGCCACCTGGGGCGGACCGCCCTCACCTAGCTACACCGCTGAAGGAAAAGCAGAAGGAAACCCAAAACTTACATCAATTCTATCTACCCTGTTTGTGACATCTCACTCGTAACAACACAGCTTGTGCAGGGCCCTTGTCCCCTGTCCCCTATCTGCCCCGTCCATGACCTCAGTAATGTCTGCAGACCGGTCCACCACACTCGGTTTGACCACGATTCCCCTGGCAGCACCTTCAGGATACTACAGGTGTGTCCAATGCACCGGATCACTAGACTAACTTGAGTAATGCAGTTGGGGCAGTAGCAGCCCTGCAGTGGAAGCCTTTTCGCTCCACCCACGCCCCCCATGAGAGCTCAGTAGAAGCCATCCCACATGCCCCTCCCACTACCAACCACCCCACCTGCGGCACAGTAGGACACTTCAAGGAAACGGGTCCTATCCGGGGAGTGTCAGGCACCATAGCTGATTCACCCACCATCATCGGGGAGTGGTGGTAGGGGTGCCAACAATCCATGCATTTTCATCACATTCTGCAGCATGCCAGCCAAGTACGTGCAGAGACAGACACATAACTACATACCTTACAACTGGCTATCACATCACGTCATACTTGTCAACAAAAGACAACACATAAAGTACATTAAAGAGAGCATCCCTCATAAAGATACGCTGTGTAGTTGGCTATGAGGGGTGACTAAACCAGTATGAACCAAAGCAGGTTACATAAAACATCCCAAATCCTACATTAGAGCTGCTGGCATGCATCCAAGAGAACTGAAATGTGCCATAAACTATCACTACTGACAGTGCCATCATGCCATCTAGATAATTTTACCATGCTCAGTCCACTGTGAAATTTAGGGTCTTCAACCACATTTTCACCAGCATACTAACACCCAGAGTTCAATTCATTCAAATCCGCACCACATTGTCCAGCTGGCCCACTCACGATCCTTTACATATCGATCCAATGGTCAACCTTACATCAAGCAAGTCACACCATGCAGACGTCAACATCAACAGTTTAAAACATTTGAACAAGCTGAAGTAAAATGTGTGGCTGGTAGAGTATCCCTTAAATCTTTCATTTATTCCTTGTCCGATTTGCCTCCGCACTCCTTTAATTATCCATTCTATTACCACTTTTTATTCGAACCATCTCCTACCCGAGTTGTTTTCCCTCGACTTTGTAGGTCTCTTGTTTTTTCAATTGAATACCCCTTTAAGAGTTTTCCAATAATTTTTATTAAAGCTTTTCAACATTTACTTTATCAACACAATAAGTAAACGGAGAGAGTGTGAACATTCAGCAAGAATCGAATCATAATCAGTAAGTAATCAATTATCAAACAGCACACAAAAGACTCACTAAGCAAAAATAGAACTACAAAAAGCATCTGAGCAAAATTAATACCGTATTAAAAAACTGTAGGGGACATTAGAACTCATTTATCAAACCATGGACTTTTGAAACTACATACATGAATAAAATATGCAAAGAAAGACATCATTCAGTACAATCCCCATTAGAGTCTAATATATACCTCTGCAAAGGATTCAAGCAACCTGCCCGTATAATATAACCAATATCAAAACTAATCTGATCATAAAGTGCTGTACTCGTACATGTGTAAGCAGAAAAATCCATACAGTGCAAAAACCATGCCTGCATTTAGGCTCAAAAGCAGGTCATTCTACCCAAGGATCCGGGGCCAGCCAGAGAGCATAAACCCAATCCGACAGAGGCCCCCATATTCTTTTTCCCTTCTGCCTGGACCTTCTTCCTTTGTGCTCATACAATGGGATTTCTAAATTCAGGATAGACAATACCAGCCCCCTGCCATTGCTGAAACGTGTGAGGCTGTGGATCGCTGATGTGATGCACATACGAAAACAGCCATGGCCACATATATTAAGGAATCACCCCCTCTAGCCATTCCTGCCTCCTGTATCCCGAGGAGCATAGTTTGAGAGGTTAGAACAATATTGGTGTTGCATAGCTGCCTAGGTTTTAGAATGCCCTGTGTGACATTTTCATAATTTAAGTGTAATTATGAGTGACATTTCAATGACTATGAGTGACACTTTCTTGTGATCAAATTTTAGCACTGAATACAAGGGAAACATACAAATATCAGAAATGACACCCATATGAGCAATGAAAAACTCTAAGGAGATCTTGAATATTGCTTCAAAGCACCAGAAATGGAAGGGCACTAACTGGAGACGACTCCTTGCAATCCAGCTGCACAGGCTATCGACACCACTACATTTACTAATCTGAATGCAATCTAAACTTTATGGGCAAAACAATATTTCATAAAGTAAACAAATTCAGTTATGGTTCACAGCAGAACTCATTCCAAGAACTTTATTAACGTTTCTTCCACAATCATATTTTGTTAGTACTTACTCCGCAGTCTTACAGCGGACCAACTCATCATGGCCGGTCTTTAGCCTCTCACCGCGCTCACTTGACTGACTGCATGTTGCCTTGAGGTAGCCCTCCCGGGCTCCCGGAAATAATTTGCTGGCGGGCGGCGTCATGACTATTTAGTGCAGGGCCTGGTCCCACAGCGCGATATAGGCCCAGCTGGGCAGGTCTTACTGGGGTGCAAATAGCAGTGTGCTGCGGGGCGAGCACCATGATTTTCCGCCCGCCTGCAAACCAGTGGGCAGCTCCATAGCTGCCAAGGTTTCAGATTGCTTAGGTGTGACATTTTTATAATGTAAGTGCAATTATGAGTGACATTCAACGACTATGAGTGACACTTTCTCGCGAGCAAAATCAAGCAGAGGAAAACATAGAAATCAAAAATTACTCCCAACAAAGCAACCAAAAACTCTAAGATCTTAAACCTGCTGCAAACAACCAAGATTGGAAGGGTACGGTGTGACCAGAGTGTACCAAACAGGGTGTGGGAGGCCATACTGCCTGCAAATGAGCCTCATGTTCCTGTCTCCCTCTGTGTCCACTGAAATGTTGCTACTCAATTAAGCCGGAGTGGGCAGTGCGTCTCTTTCACTACGACCTTTGCAGGTGACACACACACACTAGTCGTGGAGCAAGATTGCATGTAAACCACAGCTGGCACTTCATGCGCAAAACTCCCTTTAGCAGGTTGGCCTCCTGAACGGGCGAAGCATATGAATACAGCCATCACACTATCACACTCAAGCTCATTACTGACAGCTTATGAGGCACATAGGCGTATACCCCCACATTCAGTCATGAAAATCACGATTAGTCCTAACTGTTGACAATTAGAACATCAAAGACTAATGAATCTCAGTGATTGCATGTCATTTGTGCGGAACACCAAAAACATGTACTGCAAGGATTGGCCACTTGCCCCCCAAGTCCAGAGATCTAGCTTGGAAACCCCACAGTCTTCATGTTCTACTCTGCCAATCGCAATGTTCCTTTCAGTTTTATACGGGGATAAGTCTGCACTACATCTTTATTTTGGAACAGCCCTGTGCCCGCTGGGAAGAGTTTGATCTTAGGGATTAATCATTATGCACTGTATATCCATGTCCCTGGAAGGCATTTTAAGAATTATTTTAGAAGGACGAAAAAGCGACATCTTTTTCAAGAAATTGTAATAACCATTTCTTCTGAATGGTCCAGGTCAACACAAAAATTATGTTAATGATGTTATGGTTTGTCAGTGTTATATGGTGTGAGCGATGGTTTAATTCTTTTGGCGTTTTTATGGACAAAGATTGATCGTTTAGTAATTGTTTGTGTTTTCCATGTTTTTGTATTAACATTTTGTGTATTCACTACACTAATATTGCATACTTTGGTTATCTCGAATATTTTTGTGCCATAAAATGTTTTCTTCCAGATGACTTAAGCCTAAGAGGTTAATTATACCACTGGCATCTAGGGTGACCAACCGTCCGTAAATTTCACGGACAGTCCGTAATTTTGGCCGTCTGTCCGTTGTCCGTGAAGGATTCTTTAACGGACGCCATTTGTCCGTAATTTTAACCGGGCACACAGCTGGCCCACACCTCCCTTCTTGCCCCCACCTCCCTTCTTCACTTTAATGCTGTTGAGGTCGGGTGTAAGACTCCGATGCTGTGTGAAAGCTCAGACACCCATCAGCACTGGAGAGGCACAGCGGGATGGCAACCCTCACACCTTCAGCCCTTGATGAGCTGTTAAGAGGTGCTTGAAGGTGACTGAGGGCGGGAGGGGGAGGAGGGAGGGGCTTCAGGAGCAGGGGCATCTATTCAGATGCAAACAGCCCTGAGTGCGTCATGTCTCTGCAATTTGTGGGAGACATTCTCTTTCTGCCCAGGGCCCCAAACATCCTACAACCGGCCCTAGGTAGCACATGGTTCTCTTCACAGAGCTTAATTAGTCACTACATTGTAAACAAACCTCGATTCTTCAAACATGCAGTCTATAATGTAATAAAAGAGAGAAATGGCACAATCACACCCACACTGATTAAGAAAGTATGGAGGACAATCAGTTAAATCAGTTCTCTTGGAGTATCTCTTTTCAGTTCTGTACATCAGCGTGGTGGGGTGAGGGGGGCAAAATTAACATTTTGGAAAGAGAGCCTGTCTTCGCGTTGTCTTGTCCAGGAGGGGGTGAGGAGCCCTAACCCACCCTGGAAGAGACCAGGATGATACATGCCCGTCCCTGTGCCCACCCTGGTGGAGGCTGTCCCCGCCCCCCCCCCCCCCCACTTGTGGTGGCTCCTGCAAACGCCGGTGATGGCTCCCGTCCCCCCATGTGATGGATCCTGTCTCTGCCCTGGGTGGCTTCTGTCCGAGTCCTGGGATGGCTCCTGCAGCGAGGGTGAAGTTCTTGATGGGTCGGCGAGTGAGTAAGTGAAGGGATGGCTGGATGAATTAGTGAAAGGTTGAATGGATGAATGAAAGATTGAATAGATGGATAATGGGAGAGGCTGGATGGATGGATTGATGAGTGAGTGGAAGGATGGAAGAGAGAAAAGGTAAATAGCTGGATGTATGGGTGGAAGGGCAGCTGGATGGGTAAAAGGGTGCATGGATGAGTGAAAGGATGAATGAGTGAAAAGGTGGATGAGTGAGTGGGTGGGTGGATGGATGGTAGAATAAAATGATGGATCCATTGATGAATTGATAAGTTCAAGGGTCGATAGATAGACGCATGAGTGAAAGGGTGGATGTAAGGATGGATGAGTGAGTGAAAGGGAAGTTAGATGGACAACATGATGAAAAGATGAGTGAAGGAGTGAAAGGATAAATGGATGAGAGAAAGGATGGATGAGTGATAGGGTCAATGGATGGATTCATGAGCGGATGAGTAGGTGGGTGGGTGGATGGATGGAAGGAAGGATGGCTAAGTGAAAGAGTCGATGGAGAGAGAAAGAGAGGATGGATGTATGGATGACTGAAAGGGTGGATGGGTGGAAGAATGAGTGATTGGGTGGATGGATGAGTAAGGGGAAGGATGGCTGGATGGGTGAAAGGGTAAATGGCTGGATAGATGAGTGAATGGATGGATGGGTAGAAGAGTGGATGGATGAGGGCACAGATGGATAGGGTGAAAGGGTGGATGGATAATGGTTGGATGAGTGAAAGGATGGATGAAGGTATGGATGAGTGAAATGATAGATGGAAGGATACATGATGGATAGGTTTGCAAATGGTTGAATATGTTTGGATATGGCTGGGCTTACTTATATACTATTGCACGACCTCTGATGTGTCTGTAAAACGTATCCAATTGTCCTGAAGTTTTGTCCTGAATTTTGACCTCCTGTCCTGAATTTGTGTCCTGAATTTTGACCCTTTGTCCTGAATTTTTACACTCACCGTCCTGAATTTGAACAAATGCCAGTTGGTCACCCTACTGGCATCCTACACAAAAAGGATAGATGGGTGAAGTAATTGAAAATTATATTGGAATAATATTCATGTGTAAAGGTCATTCCAGTTTCCTTATTCTTGTCTCGCCTTTCTTTTTTCAATGAGTCACAATTTTAAAAATCGGCGGGGCTTTACTGTAGCAGCCTTTCATTGTGTTCCTGGCGAGTGAAACTGCACACATGCTCCACACCTTCACAGAACACTTAACAGATTTTCAACGCCTACTAATAAGAATCCAGGAGGCACTCTCACCCTAAAAGGGAAAAGTTGCCGTGGCCTCTCACCCGCACGCCTGCTGGAAACGATGTCCAGCTCATTAAATGTACCGTGCCTTGAGCACTATTCGCCGATCATGATCACAAGGCGCCTAGAAGCGGGATGTATTCACATGACCGTCTGAAGTCTCCCAGGATATTTGAGGTAGTTGGAAGGGCACCATCATGCTGTCAAAGCATCCGTCCAATCTACAGTGCAAAGGCAGGCCAGCTTGCACGAGGCATGTTCGAGGGAATAGGTGTCACTCAGAGAAAAGGTAATGCAGGAGACAGAGCTGTACTAAGTCAGCCTCGGTGCATACTTCCTTCCCGCCATTTGTAAGCAGTGTGTACGCACACAGCAGCTATTATTTACAATTCCCTGATTTAGGGTGCCTAAATTATCGATCGAATTTGTAAGGATGAGTCAGTCGGTGTTGGCGATTCAATCTCGGCACCCTTAGATCACCGCATATGTCAGCGAAGAGCGGTGAACTAATTGCATAACTGGTAACACAGGGGCACCAGACACTGAGGCAGGGTCTAGTCACGTCACGTGCATCCAAAAAAGAGAAAAATAAGCAGTGAGCAGAGCTCCCAGCAGTGATAATCCTGACGCTGTAAAATTAAATGTAACGTTTACATTAATAAAGACTATATACTAAGGCTAAATATGCACGCATTTGCACACCCCGTGACACACCTGCAAAACTTCCACTGTATGAGCCGGTTCGGTCCAGCGTCGGTCCCGGCAGTGAGCCACATCGTCACACTCTGCAGCAGAGGCCTCTCAGGCACCATGCTGATTCTGCTGACAGTTTTGCGCGCAGTGCACTGTGTGTCCAGATACCGGGACACGATGATCCCGGCCAGTCCGCACCAGAGTAGGTCCTCCGACATCGCAACATTTAATTCGCGCTCTCTTGAAGCAGGATGTGACGTCAGGCGTCCTCTTGCAGCGCTACGGCCGGGCCAATCTGAAACTACATCAACAACTGCACCTGGGCCAGCCTGATTGACACGGCCGCCCTCAAAATAGTGCCGCCTGGGGCGGTCCGCCCCCCTCGCCCCCCCTAGCTACGCGGCTGAAATAGGTCAGATGGGATGTCCGCCAACTTTTAGATGATGTTCCATATCCACTAAACTCTGATTAACACCCTTAGAATTGATCAGTGGTGGTGTTGTCATATCTTTAAGTCATGTCACATATAATTGGACATAAGAGATGTAGGTGATGTAACCAGGGATGTAATTTGTCATCTCATGAATGAGGTCATGAGTATTGTATTGTGGAAGAGCACGGTTCATATCGGAGAAATGTAATTGATTCTTATGTGTCATAATAACCACACACTCTCCATCAAATGAAGTATTTTAATGCAGTATTTATATTTTCATGATCTTGATTAGGTACTGGTCCTAGTTGACAGCCATAATGCCCATTAATGGAACTTCCTTTAGTGTTTTGTTTGTGTTTAGGGGTGGGAGTAGGTTGTGCATAGGACCTGTCACCCAAGCCCGGCCAACGGTCCATAGGTGCCCACAGGTGACTAAACTATTTCACAATATAAAGGGAGTTGTTTTAAGTAAGGCAGTCCTACTGACTTTATCAATGGATAAGAACAACAAAATATAAAAAGTGGGCCTACTGGCTTTATGAAGTGGTGAGCGTATCAACATATATAAAGCACACCAATAGCCAATATTATTTATATATATATATATATATATTTATATATACATTCACTTAAAAAAGGTTAAAGGGATGTTCTAGTAACGTGAAAATGTCAGTTGAAACATATTGCATTAAATTAACAAAATCACTGAAATTTGCCAGTTAGAGTTGTCTCAAGAAACTATAACTCAAGCTCTAAGGTAAATATAACTCGGGTCCCCGACGTGCACGGTTTTGTCATAAATTAGGTCATTTCAAGTGTTGCAGTGATGTTATCAGTGATGTCATAGATGATGTAAAGAGTGAAGTAATATGTGGGGTAATTAGCAGTGGATAGCAATGGCACAAGTTATACTTATTCCAACAATAAAGGGCCCGCCTGGATGGCACCTCTCTTGACTTACGCAAAGGACTTAACAAAAAATTAATTAACTCCTTGTCCTTCTAGTGTGTTAATTTACACTACTGTATTTAGTCATGGTGCACTTTCAATACTTAAAAACCATCATCACAGGTCTATACTAATTCGTGAAGAAAATGAAGTGTGTTAAGAGAGAGTACCTCACGGTTGCAACACCCGTGGGGGCTACTGACTAATAATCGCCAGTCTACCCACTTCTCATCATTGGCCTCTCTCTCTTTTTTTGAGTGTGAAAAATATACCAAAAGTTATATGCTCCCTTTACATCAAAACCTCATATAGTGAAGAACTAGTAGGCGCAGTTAAATGGGCCCACTCCACAGACCACATAAGTTATATGCTGTGAGTGGCTGCATGGTGAGACAGTGAGTGAGCGCATTGAGACAGTGATTGCTAAAACTTCGACAGAGGACGTAGATCTGTTGAAAGTTCTGGCTGTCTCGGACTCTCTGGGGTCACTGACTACGTGTTACCTCAACAGAAAACTTGAAGGGAAAATGTAGACGCGAAAGAGAAGACACTGGAGTGCTTGCTGTTGCATATCAGAATCAGCAGAACCCAGGGCAGAGTAGTCTATGCTTTTGGAGTTTCCAATGCACTGTCTTTCAGATGAAATGTGGAAGAAAGGCTAAATGAGTACAACAAGAGGTAGAGGTTAGCAGGCAGTTAGTATTCATACATAATAAATATCCAGAGTCCTGAAACCCAAAGGTAACCAAACTATTACCCGAATACTGAATGAACAATGCAAACGTCGACCATGAATGTGGCCTTGCCCCCCATAATTCCCATGCACTGGAGACCAAGGATCATCAGTGAATGGACGTTCTCCAAAATACAAACAGACAAACTAATAGAAACAACACAAATAAAGGAGTCTAGGTAGGGCCTAAATGAGGGAACAAGCAAAGGGGGAAAATAGCAACGGTGTAAAGGGCACAGATCAGGATGCTTGAGCTGAACAGACCAGAGAGCCAATACAAGTGTGAATCATTGACAGGCAAGGAGCACTGCGTGTAGAGAAAATATATATTTTCTCTGCCTCTAGTGTGCCAGATGGGTACTGAACTGGAAGCTCCCATACAGTGGTGGTTAGCAATATAGCTTTTTGATCCTTCATTGCCAGGCCTCCAAAGCTTTCATTTTTCTCCTCTGCTGTGCATTTCTGTGCCCTGCAGAGAAATCAATTATTGGCTCCCACATGCAGGAAGATACATTCATTAGTGTCAGGACTGTTGGTAGTTTGTTTGTTTAATGCTAGCAAACTCCAACTTTGTCTTCCACAGACCGAAATCTTGAGCGATATCAACAGAACATGGTAACTGCTTGGCATATCATTAAGTCTTCAGTGAAGTCAGTGGATTTACAATGATTATTTTGTTCAGAAATTAAAGGCATGCTTTCACATAAGCTTCCTTAGAGATGTATTGAAAATAGGAGCCATAGGTCAACGCATCTACTAAGAAATATTTTGTTCCTGTTTAAGTTCTCCTATAAAGCCAGCTTCATCTTTTTTTTCAGTTTCATAACACTCTTCTTTGAAGGTATAGCTTTATGGTTTGGCAGACAGAGTACAGTCTTTCAGGGGGGTGTAGGACATTACTACCTCCACCCTGATGGACTACTGTCCACTAGATTTACATATGGCTGCCTGCCTATCTTTGTACCTTGAAACAAAGGTCTCAGAATCCTTTTCAGAGGGTCAAAGGGCAAGCAGGAGTCACTGGGCCCAACCTTGGTGGTTTAGTCCTGTTACTTCTTAGGTCCCAGGCCCTGACTTATTATGATCACTGATCAGCTGGGTCAAGTACTTCTTTATCATGGTTCGAGCAGTCCAAGGCTTCTCAGGAAGGAGGTAGTTGTAGGGTGAACACAGCCTTAAAATTGGAAATACATGCAGCAATCCTCAATAAATGATTGTCTAGTCAGATACTTGCTTTTATATGCACTATGTATAATAAAGCACACCATATATATTACACACAGACTTCTCATGTCCCAAAATTGAGCGCAGATGCCCGTGGACAGCACCATTAAATATTAGTGTGTTGAATACTATTGCTACATAGCCTTGATTCCACCTCATACTTCTTTAATCCACCAGCAGACACTTCCTGACCCTTTGTCCGTTTATTAAAGTTTTTCAGTTTTTCTTTTCCACCTTCTTTCCCCTTATGTGATTTTTATGCTCTCGCCCTTGGTCAATGTCTGATGAGAAAAAATAAGTGCCTATCCCTAAAAATGAGTTCAAGGTGGGTCTCACCTGCAATCAGTGGCTCAACATAAGACTGATTTGCATATGGCTGGGTCCAAACTGGGGTGGTGTGGTGAACAACAGAACGATGGATTGAACCCAGATCCTTGTGACTGGGGGTGAATGAATGCATTGTTTAGCATTCCATCCATCATTTGTTCCTTTTGCTTCTTTTGCCCTAAGTGAGAAGGGTATGCCCAGATGTGGGCCCCGTGCTCACTGCGCCACTGGATTCAAGCTAGCCTGGCTGATGAGGGGTGATGCCTAAAACAGGTTTCAGGATGCTTGTTTCTGATTCAGGGAGGACCAGGCTTGGCAGTTTGGGCTGGACTATTCCCATGAGGGGCAGGGTCAGGACTGATTTTCATATGGTTGGGTCCAAACTGGGGTGGCGTGGTGAGTGTTAGATTTGGGGGTCTCTAGTTGGCACAGGTAGGTACTTGTGACAAATGGTGAGCCTCTCCTCTAGTCAGGACAAAGGGACTACACTCCTAAAATAACCCCTGCTCACCCTCCAGGTTGCGTGACGCTAGCAGTCAAGGCTTATTTCAGAGGCGTTGTAAGTTAAGCAGTTGTGACCACATACAGTAACCCAGTGACAACACTACAAATGGACACCACACAGGTTTTATATAAAAAATAAGTAGGCTTTATATAGAGTTACCACAAGACCATAAACGACAAAATTACACACCATGCTTACTTTAAGATGGTAGATTTACGCTTAGTTCAGTTGAGTTCTTAGATGCAACACTCTGCATCAATGTACCTTAAGTTGCGTTGCGCTTCCACGACAAGCAATATCGCAGTGATGGGAAATGCAGCAAACTTCAGATACAAAGAAATAAAGACGTCAAGATCTTCCAGATGCGGCACGCTTCTCGGGGATGCGAGAAGCTCTCGGTTCGATGCGTGGACTGCAGCGGCGACACCCTCACAATGCGACGACAACAGCTCCAGTGGCGAAGCTCTTCTCCCACGATGCGTGAAGCTTCCGCTCGATGCGACGACTACAGCGGTGACATCCAAGATGCGACGGCAGCAGCTCCGACGGCGGCGCTCTTCTCGGGGATGCGAGGTGCTCTTGGTCGATGCGGTGCAATGCAACAGTTCCAGCGGCGACACCCTCCTTCGGAGTTGTGATGGCAGGCACAGCGACGGCGTCACGCTCTGACCTCGTTGCGAGACTCTTATCCTGATGCGGTGCAGTGCAACAACTACAGCGGCGACACCCTCCTTCGGAGTTGCGATGGCTGCAGCAGCAATGGCGACACGCTTCCTCTTCGTTGCGGAACGCTTCTCTCCGATGTGGTACAGTGCGACAGTTCCAGTGGCGACAACATCCTTCGGAGTTGCAACGGCAGGCCCAGCGACGGCGACACGCTTCTTCTCGTTGAGTCGCGCTTCCAGCTCCTTGCGACACGCAGTTCCTCAGAAGGCCCAAAACAGCAGCAGGCACTTCCAAAAGAACTCTGGGGAGCTGGGAGGTAAAATCTGTTGTCCCTGAGATTTCAGCAGGAGGCAAGCTCTTTTCCAAGCCCATGGAGATCCTTCACAAGTTGAAAGCAAAGTACCCAAAGTTCCTTTCTCCTTCCTTTGGCAGTAAGGCAACCACTGCAGGCCAATCCCCCAAACAGCACTTCAGCTTGGGAACAGTCTCTCCTCAGTTTCTTCAGGTTCCTCTCCTCAGTAAAGGTTTCTTCTTGTAGTCCAAAGTGATCTAATTTCACGGGATCAGGGTCCCAATATTTATACCCCCAAATCATTTGTTCTCTGAGGGGAGAGGGGCCTTTGCCTAGTCCAAACCAGTTCTGAAGCACTCTGTTTACCAGACTTCTCCTTTCCTTTCACAGTGCAGGGCAGGCACATCAGACGCCCCACAGGAGGTGGAGCCAGCATTGTGGAAGGCGAGTACAGTCCTGGAGCACTTTGTTTACAGGACTCCTTCTCTTCTTTCAGTGTGCAGGGCAGAGACATCAGCTGCTCCCCAGGGGGTGGAGCCAGCATTGAGGAAGGCAGGCACATCCCTATTCAAGGTTCAGGTGCAACTCCTCCCTCCCATCTAGATGCAGATCTCTCTACTCACCACCGGGTGACTCAGCCTGTCTCCTGGGATTCACCAGCCCTGTCACTCACAAAACCAGACATAGGAATACACAACCTAGCAGAGGCAAGTTTGAATGGTTAGACAAGCAAATACCTACTTTCTAAAAGTGGTATTTGCAACACAGAATATTAAAACCAACTTCACTAAAAGATGTATTTTATTATTCTGAGTCCAGGCATACTAAACTCGAATTTCTACCATGTTCTCTGAGACAGTTAGGATTATAACATGTAATAACTCTAACAGCCCATTCTGGCCTATGGAGAACAGGTAGCCTTGCAATAGTGAAAAACGAAAATGGCTGTAATTCACTATTAGGAAATGCCACACACACCAGGGCTTGTCCTACCTTATCCTTACAATGCATCCTGCCTGTGGGCCTACCTTAGGGGTGACTGATATGAAGAAAAGGGAAGGTTTAGGGACTGGCAAGTGGGTGCACTTGCCCAGTCAGCATGATAGCACAAGACTGCACGCAGGCTCTGCAAAGGAAGACCTTAGACACATTTTACAAGGCTGCTTCTGTGGGTGGCACAACCAGTGCTGCAGGCCCACCAGCAGCATTTGGATTTACACGCCCTGGGCACACTCAGTGCACTAGACTAGGGTCTGACAAGTAAACCAAACAGCCATACATGGAACCACTGATTAATACAACAATGTACAATAGGGAGCACTTGTACTGTGGCACTGGATAGCAGTGGCACAGTTCCCAGAGCATCTAATACCAGCAAAAATACATGAGGCAACAGCAAAAATGGAAGGGAGACCCACACCAATGGTGCAGGTCTAACACGTGTCCCCTCCAGCTGAAAAGTGGGGAGAACTACCCTAACTCATGGGAGTTCTCTTCACTAAGGCAGTAAAATCTGGACAGATCATCAGCGTTGGCGTGTTCTGTACCAGGGCGGTGTTCAATCGTAAAGTCCATACCCTGTAGGGAGATGGACCACCTCAACAGCTTTGGATTCTCACCCCTCATCTGCATCAACCATCTGAGAGGCCTGTGGTCTGTCTGAACCCGGAAGTGAGTCCCAAACAGGTATGGTCTCAGCTTTTTCAGTGCCCAGACGACAGCAAATGCCTCACGCTCAATAGCACTCCACCTCCGTTCCCGTGGAAGTAACCTTCTACTGATGAAGGCTACAGGTTGATCTAGGCCCTCCTCATTCATCTGTTGCAGAACAGCCCCCACACCATGCTCTGAAGCATCTGTTTGGACGATAAACTCTCTTGAGAAGTTGGGTACCAGGAGCACGGGCGCCGTGCACATGGCAGCTTTCAGGGCCTCAAAAGCTTTCTGACAGGTGTCAGTCCAGATCACCTTCTTGGGCTGCTTCCTGGAAATCAGCTCTGTCAAGGGTGCAACAATGTTGCCTTACCCCTTGACAAACCTCCTGTAATACCCCGTGAGTCCTAAGAAGGCCCTCACCTCTGTCTGGGTTTTGGGTGGCTCTCAAGCCAGGATGGTTTCAATCTTGGGTTGTAGAGGCGCCACCTGGCCGCTCCCAACTTGGTGTCCCAAGTACACCACGGAACCCAGCCCGATCTGGCACTTACTCGCCTTGATCGTGAGGCCTGCCTTCCGCAGCGCCATCAACACTTCCCAGAGGTGGCACAGATGTTCCCCCCAACTGGCACTGAACACTGTGATGTCATCCAGGTAGGCTGCACTGAACTCATCCAGTCCAACCAACACCTGGTTGACCAATCTCTGAAAGGAGACAGGGGCATTCTTAATCCAAAAGGACATAACACGGAACTGGAAATGGCCATTTGGTGTGGAGAATGCTGACCTCTCCTTTGCCCCATCATTCAAGGCGATCTGCCAGTACTCAGACGTTAAGTCAAACGTGCTGAGGTACCGTGCAGCCCCTAGCCGATCAATGAGCTCATCTGCTCTGGGGATGGGGTGCGCGTCAGTCTTCGTGACTGAACTGAGCCCTCTGTAGTCCACACAGAACCGGAGTTCGGGTGTGGCACCCAGCGCTGCAGCCTTCGGGACCAAGACCACTGGGACTGGCCCAAGGACTGCTAGTGGACTCAATCACCCCAAGTGCAAGCATCTTTGAGACCTCCTCTTTAATGCAAGCCCTTACCCTGTCAGTTACCCTGTAAGACTTGTGCTTCACAGGTAAGCTGTCTCCTGTGTCCACATCATGGCCGAACTAATCTGTGACACTAGGAACCAGGGAGAACAGATCAGAAAACTGTCCCAGCAACTGGCGGCAGTCATTCTGTTGGTCAGGGTGGACGAGAGGTTAACACCATCCACTGACCCATCTTGCTCTGAGGCTGAAAGGAGGTCAGGAAGAGGCTCAGTCTCCTCCTCCATCCAAGCATCTGTTGCCAAGAGCATACCCACTTCAGACCTCTCTAAGTGGGGCTTAAGGCGGTTGACATGTAGGACCCTCAAGGGGTTCCTAGGAGACCGCAAGTCCACCAAGTAAGTAACTGGACTCTGGCGCTCCACAACCTCAAATGGTCCGGTCCACTGATCTTGGAGCACGCAGGGCTCCACTGGGGCCATGACCCACACCTTCTGGCCAGGTTGAAGCTCTACCAGAGTGGTATTCTGGTCATACCAGCGCTTCATCTCCTCCTGGCTGGCTTCCGGATTAGCCTCAGCGAGTTGCCTGAAACGCCTAGTCTGGTTTCTGAAGGCCAGCATGTAGCTATATACATCCTGGAGAGGTTTACTGGGAGATTGCTCCCAGCCTTCTTTAACCAAACTCAGAGGTCCTCTGACTGGGTGTCCATAGAGAAGCTCAAAGGGACTGAACCCTAGAGATTTCTGTGGCACCTCTCGGTATGCAAAGAGTAGGCACGGTAAGAGGACGTCCCATTTACATCCCATGGGTTCCTCAAGACCCATTATCATGCCCTTCAGGGTCCGGTTCAACCTTTCAACCAGCCCATTTCCCATTGGGTGGTAAGGAGTGGTGAACTTGTAGGTTACACCACACTCCTGCCACAGGGACTTCATATACTTGTAAATGAAGTTGGGGCCCCGGTCAGACACTACCTCGCGAGGGAATCCCACTCGGGAGAAAATTCCCATTAGTGCTCGTCCCACCATGGGGGCCGTCACTGTCCTCAGAGGTATGGCTTCCGGGTACCGGGTGGCATGGTCCACCAAGACCAGGATGAACCTGTTGCCCATGGCTGTCTTGGGGTCCAGTGGCCCCACAATGTCAATCCCCACCTGCTCAAAGGGTGTACTGACCACAGGGAAGGGCTGGAGAGGTGCCTTGTGTTTCCTCCCACTCTTTCCACTTGCCTGGCAAGTCTGACAAGTCCTGCTATGAGCATCAGAACTCTTGAGCATTTGGGGCCAATGAAAGTGGGTGAGAAGCCTTTCAAAGGTCTTGTCCTGCCCCAAATGTCCTGCTAACGGTACATCATGAGCCAGCCCCAGTAGGAAGGCTCTGAACTTCTGGGGTACCACCAGCACACGGGCTAACCAGGTTCAGCAACCTTAGGCTCACTATACAGGAGACCATTCTCCCAGTAAATCAAGTGTGACCCTAACTGATCACCTGCTGCCTGGCTTGCAGCCTGTTGCCGCAGGCCCACAAGAGAAGGGCACTCTCTCTGCTCCTTGCAAAATTCTTTCCTGGAGGGGCCTCCTTCTTGCTGCCAATGGGTCAGCTCAGACAGGTCCCCCAGTTCAGCTACTTGCTCCCCGGTTGGCTCCAGGGCATCTCTCTCAGGGTCTACCTCCTCCTGGGCCGTGGGAACTTCGGGGGCCTGTTTCCCGTGCCCCTCGCCACTTTTCTCTTCGGCAGGTTCCTGGCCCTCCCTCTCAGGCTCCAGGTCCTCTTGAGAACCTCTACTGGTTGACATTGACCGGGTGGTCACGCACGCCAAGTCAGGCAGTCCAACCATCTTCAAGTGAGTTGTTTTCTCCACCTTTTCCCAAGGGGAGCTCTCCAAATCATTTCCCAACAAACAGTCAACAGGCATGGCTGGCCTCACAGCTACCTGAAGAGTACCAGAGACCGCCCCCACTCCAAGGGAACCTGAGCCATTGGACAATGACTCTCTGTGTTGTCAGCGTTAACAATCCTGCAAAATGCATGAGGGACAATCTGCTCTTGAGACACCAGGTGACACCGGACAGCTGTCACACTGGCTCCTGTATCTCTAAGAGTCTCCACCTTTTGGCCATTGACGGTCACTCGCTGCCCATATTTCTTAGTATTCCTGGGCAGCTGAGCCTCTGGGACCATCTCACTGTTTCCTAATGAGACTAAGGTCATCTGTGCGGGACCCCACCCACCTTGGACTTCAATCGCCTCCTCCAAGGCTACACTAGGCATCTGCCGGGGTGGAGCACCAGTGGGTGCTTTTTTACCAAACAGGTGGCACCTGGTATCATTCGCCTTATGACCCTGGTCACCACACTTGTAACATTTCAGGGGCCCCTGGGGAACAGAACTACCTGTGAGGACCCTTGCTTTCTCTCAGGGGAGGCTGGGAACCATTCACGGGGTTCCCTTGGGGACTACTTTGGGGCCTTGCCCTTGTTCCCCCCACTCTTCTGCTGGGGACCCTGCCCACCTTTGGTTGAGTCTCCCATGTGACCCTTGTTGATCCAGGTGCTCACCCAGTGATCTGCCTCCTCAGCAAGCTTCCTAGGGTTAGTCAGCTTGCTATCTATCAGATGCTGGCGCAGCTCTGGAAAACAATTTTCAGACAAGTGCTCCCATGCAATCAAATCAAAGAGACCTTGAAAATCATTAACCTTGCTGCCCTTTACCCAACCATCCAATGCTCTGCAAAAGAAAGTGACATATTCAACCCAAGTATTGTTTTCTAACTTTTTGCATTTCCTGAACCTCTGCCTATAGAGCTCAGGTGTCAAACCATATCTAGACATCAATGCATCTTCATGTGTCTGTATTAATTGTGGACTTCAGAAGGCAAGTCTAACAATGTATCCCGCCCCTAATTAAGGAACCTTCCCCACAATCCCGCTCCCCAATCTCTCTCAGGGACCCGGTGGGAAGACATGGCTACCTCATAGGCTCTGAACCAATGACCAATATCATAATTTTTGTAAAACTCCTTCACCACATCCTTGGGAATATAAACTCTACTATCTATATGTACTGACGGTATGCTGCTTCCAGAGAGAGTAACTTCTAAACTTGTAGTTTTAAACTCCAACTCCCTCAGAACTTTTTCATCCTCAAACTGCATTTTCTTTTCCTCAAGATCTAATCTCCTATTTTCTATTTCCAGGTACCTATTCACCTTGAACTTGGTCTGTTCCATTTCATGCCTCCTTGATCTTTCTCTGTCCTCCAACTCCTCTGGAGACATTTGTTAGAAGCATTGCTGCCTGCAGGGGAAGGTGGTCTCCTTCCTCCTAAGCCTAATGGCCCTTTCTGTTGTACTTCTGTATCATCATCTTCCTCAATCATAGTAGTTTTCCTTGCCTCTACCCAGGCCTCAGCGCCTTGTAGAATTCTTCCTTCACTTTAAATCCAGAAGTGGAAACATTTAATTTCTTTAAAAAGTACTTCATCTGCTTTACTGTATAGCATTCCAGCCTCTCATCTTCCCATTCGCAATTAAGGAAGGCTACTGATTCTGCTCTCTCTACTACAACTGAATCAGGCATCTTTCAAAAATAGGCAATCAAAACAATTCCAAAGGGAATCTACCAAAAAGTATGTGTTATCGTTTTGGTCTGCACTCACTAAGTAGTGTTCACCAGTCACTGTACATGAGTCACAAATGCAAATCCAGAATCCTTTCGCTGCTCCCAATGTTAGATATGGGGCTCTCTAGTTGGCTCAGGTAGGTACTTGTGACAAATAGTGACCCTCTCCTCTAGTCAGGACAAGGGGATTACACTCCTAAAATAACCCCTGCTCACCCTCTAGGTTTCATGGCACGAGCTGTCAAGGCTTATTTCAGAGGCGTTGTAAGTTAAGCAGTTGTGACCACATACAGTAACCCAGTGACAACACTACAAATGGACACCACACAGGTTTTATATAAAAAATAAGTAGGCTTTATATAGAGTCACCACAAGACCATAAACGACATAAATATACACCATGATTCCTTTAAGATGGTAGATTTAAGCTTAGTTCAGTTCAGTTCTTAGATGTGACACTCTGCGTCATTGTACCTTAAGTTGCATTGTGTTTCCATGACAAGCAATGTCGCAGCGATGGGTAATGCGGCAAACTTCAGATGCAAAGAAATAAAGACGTGAAGATCTTCCAGATGCGGCACGCTTCTCAGGGATGCGAGAAGCTCTCGGTTCGATGCGTGGACTGCAGCGGCGACACCCTTACGATGCGACAACAACAGCTCCAGCGGCGGCGCTCTTCTCCCACAATGCGTGAAGCTTCCGCTTGATGCGACAACTACAGCGGCGACATCCAAGATGCGACAGCAGCAGCTCCGATGGCGGCACACTTCTCGGGGATGCGAGGTGCTCTTGGTCGATGCGGTGCAATGCGACAGTTCCAGCGGCGACACACTCCTTTGGAGTTGCGACGGCAGGCACAGCGACGGCGTCACGCTCCGACCTCGTTGCGAGACTCTTCTCCTGATGCGGTGCAGCGCGACAACTACGGCGGCTACACCCTCCTTCGGAGTTGCGACGGCAGCAGCAGCGACGGCAACACGCTTCCCCTTCGTTGCGGCATGCTTCTCTCCGATGCGGTGCAGTGCCACAGTTCCAGCGGCGACAACCTCTTTCGGAGTTGCAACGGCAAGCCCAGCGACGGCGTCACGCTTCTCCTCATTGAGTCGCGCTTCCAGCTCCTTGCGACAATCAGTTCCTCAGAAGGCCCAAAACAGCAGCAGGCACTTCCGAAAGAACTCTGGGGAGCTGGGGGGTGAAGTCTGACTTCAGCAGGAGGCAAGCTCTTTTCCAAGCCCTTGGAGGTGCTCTTGGTCGATGTGGTGCAGTGCAACAGTTCCAGCAGCGACACCCTCCTTCGGAGTTGTGACGGCAGGCACAGCGACGGCGTCACGCTCCGACCTCGTTGCGAGACTCTTATCCTGATGCGGTGCAGTGCGACACTACAGTGGCGACACCCTCCTTCGGAGTTGCGACGGCAGCAGCAGCAACGGCGACACGCTTCCTCTTTGTTGCGGCACGCTTCTCTCCGATGTGGTGCAGTGCGACAGTTCCAGCGGCGACACCCTCCTTCAGAGTTGCAACGGCCGGCCCAGCGACAGCGACACGCTTCTTCTCGTTGAGTCGCGCTTCCAGCTCTTTGAGACACGCAGTTCCTCAGAAGGCCCAAAACAGCAGCAGGCACTTCCAAAAGAACTATGGGGAGCTGGGAGCCTTCACAAGTTGAAAGCAAAGTACACAAAGTTCCTTTCTCCTTCCTTTGGCAGTAAGGCAACCACTGCAGGCCAATCCCTCAAGCAGCACATCAGCTTGGGAATAGTCTCTCTTCAGTTTCTTCAGGTTCCTGTCCTCAGTAAAGGTTTCTTCTTGTAGTCCAAAGTGATCTAATTTCATGTGATCAGGGTTCAAATATTTATACCCCAAAATCCTTAGTTCTCTGAGGGGAGAGGGACCGTTTCCCAGTCCAAACCAGTTCTGAAGCACTCTGTTTACCAGACTTCTCCTTTCCTTTCACAGTGCAGGGCAGGAACATCAGATGCCTCACAGGAGGTGGAGCCAACATTATGGAAGGCAAGTAAAGTCCTGGAGCACTTTGTTTACAGGACTCCTTCTTTTCTTTCAGTGTGCAGGGCAGAGATATCAGCCGCTCCCCAGAGGGTGGAGCCAGCATTGTGGAAGGCAGGCACAGCCATATTCAAGGTTCAGGTGCAACTCCTCCCTCCCATCTAGATGCAGATCTCTCTACTCACCACCGGGTGACTCGGCCTGTCTCCTGGGATTCCCTAGCCCTGTCACTCACAAAACCAAACATAGGAATACACAACCTAGCAGAGGCAGGTTTGAATGGTAGACAAGCAAATACCTACTTTCTAAAAGTGGTATTTGCAAACACAGAATATTAAAACCAACTACACTAAAAGATGGATTTTATTATTCTGAGTCCAGGCATACTAAACTCGATTTTCTACCATGTTCTCTGAGACAGTTAGGATTATAAAATGTAATACCTCTAACAGCCTATTCTGGCCTATGGAGAACAGGTAGCCTTGCAATAGTGAAAAACGAAAATGGCTGTAATTCACTATTAGGACAGGCCACACACTTCAGGACTTGTCCTACCTTATCCTTACAATGCACCCTGCCCTTGGGCCTACCATAGGGGGGACTGATATGAAGAAAAGGGAAGGTTTAGGGACTGGCAAGTGGGTGCACTTGCCCAGTCAGCATGACAGCACCAGACTGCACGCAGGCTCTGCAGTGGCAAACCTTAGACTAACCATGGGCGAATTTTGCGGATTTGCCGTCCGCAAATTCGTGTGAAATCGCAAAAAAATCTGCAAGTTCGCGCGAAAATTCGCGAACGCGCAGATTTGCATCATGACCACGTGTGTCTGTACCTTTGCCACAGCGCCGAAAGGCGCCGAGGTCCCTCGAGTGAGCTGTCCATCATAGTGAGGAAAGGGCAGGAAGAAGTTGCATCAGGGACCGATCAGAGCACCAGATGAGGAGAAAGCAGCCTCCTGTTCACAGGAAGTACAGGGGGATTGCGCTAGAGAAACTCGTGGATGCAAAGACCTCCATCAAGGATTACATCTAATTGTAGACGGTAGATATGGGGAGGAAGAATACCTGCCTAGCCCCGACCGTGCTCACTAGTTGTTTGGGCTAATTATAATGCGTTACTGAATTTGAGCTTCAACTCGGGCACCTGCTTTATTTATATCTGTAAGTGCTTCCTGTTGAGATTTAATTTTTGTGACAGAAGCATCGTGCCAGGATGAATCCTGCCTGCATATTTATCCACGATGATGCCACCGGTTGTGCCATACCTCTACTCAACTGGAGTACTTTCTGCTGGCTAATCAGTAAGTGCTAACTCATTGGGTAAATGTATAGTGCTTTTGCTACTCTACAGCTGCGTAAAGGCCCAGAAGAGTTGTCTCCAGTGATCCCGTGTGTCTAAAACTTTGCCCCCGCGCCGACAGGCGCCGAGGTCCCTCGAGTGAGCTGTCCATGATAGTGAGGAAAGGGTGGGAAGAAGTTGCATACCCTAGTGTGTGTGTGTGGCGGGGCCAAATGGGCGGGACTTCTATGCGAGTTCACATGCCTCTTGTTTATAAAGGGTCAGCGACCGATCAGAGCAGCAGATGAGAAGAAAGCAGCCTCCTGTTCACAGCAAGAACACAGGGATTGTGCTAGAGAAACTCGTGGCTGCAAAGACCTCCATCAAGGATTACATCTAATTGTAGATGGTAGATATGGGGAGGAAGCACACCTGCCTAGCCTAGACCGTGCTCACTAGTTTTTTGGGTTGATTATAATGCGTGACTGAATTTGAGCTTCAACTCGGGCATCTGCTTTATTTATATCTGTAAGTGCTTCCTGTTGAGGTTTAATTTTTGTGACAGGAGCATCGTGCCAAAATTAATCCTGCCTGAATATTTATCCACGAAGATGCCACCGGTTGTGCCATACCTCAACTGCAAAAAAAAAAAGAATTGCCGAAAATCCGCGAAAATCCGCGAAATCCGCGAGCGGAATGGATTTGCGCCCACCCTTACCTTAGACACAGTTTACTAGGCTGCTTCTGTGGGTGGCACAACCAGTGCTGCAGGCCCAACAGCAGCATTTGGATTTACACACCCTGGGCATACTCAGTGCACTAGACTAGGGTCTGACAAGTAAACCAAACAGCCAAACATGGAACCACTGATTAATACATCAATGTACAATAGGGAGCACTTGCACTGTGGCACTGGATATCAGTGGCACAGTGCCCAAAGCATCTAATACCAGCAAAAATACATGAGGCCACAGCAAAAATGGAAGGGAGACCCACACCAATGGTGCCAGGTCTAACAGTGAGCAAAAGAACAATGGATTAAACCCAGATCCTTGTGACTGGGGGTGAATGTTTGCATTGTTTATCATTTTGACCATCATTTGTTCCTTTTGCTTTTGTTGCCCTAAGTGAGAAGGGTATGTCCAGGCGTAGGTCCTGTGCTCACTGCACCACTGGATTCAAGATAACCTGGCTGATGAGTTGTGATGCCCCGAAACACATCCCATGATGCTTGTTTCTGGGCCAGGGAGAACCTGGCTTGGCAGTACGGTCTGGACTGCTCCCATGAGGGGCAGAGACAAGACTGATTTGCATATGGCTGGGTCCAAACTGCGGTGGCGTTGTGAGCAAAAGAACAATAGATTAAACCCAGATCCCTGTGACTGGGGGTGAATATTTGCATTGTTTAGCATTCCATCCATCATTTGTTCCTTTTGCAGGACCACTAGCATTACCTGGGTCAGCTTCTCAACTCCCACCTCCCCATCTAAAGTCTGTTGTTATTCCCCAGTTACGTGAAGTGACATCATAGCTAGGCTCAGGCTTTTAGGATAAAATGATAGAAGTTCCACAATGGCATGGCGAAAGTTGAAGTGTCCCTGTGGCGTGGTACGCACGTCAGAGCAAGTTCAGCCCAAAGCCCGCTCAGTCAATTATTCTGTCTTACCCAGTCTCACTGGAGTGTTTGAGCGGAGTGTCTGAGCGCATGTCTGTGGCCTGGCAATGAGCAGAGATCTTAATCCTGTATCAGGGTGGCAGGCATCCTCAGCATTTATTCAGTCACAAATAAATCTTCATATATCCAGCAGAGTTGTTGAACGTTTGTGGATTCAGGACATTGAATCTTTGCTCTTCTTCCGCACCGCATGTCACAGCCCCTCCTTCTTTATGGCTGCACACTGCATCACGGTGATGGCCCTCGCACTTCACCACGGCCCCCTTCCTGGCATACTGGGGGGTGACAAACTCTGGTACACAGGATGACAGTCCCTCTAGGTCACAACCCTGCACATGGCAATGGCCTTTTCTTGTCACAGCGAAGCATCAGGGCGACGGTTGTCAATCTTCTCCGTGATCCCCACGGGCATATGGGGTGGCCAGCAGTACCAATAAGGTGACGGATCTCTTCAGGTCATGGCGCAACACAAGATGACGCCTTTCTGTCATCATAGCGCTGCACTGAGGGCAATAACCTTCATCTTCACCAATGCACCACTTGGCAGACGTGGTCGCAATAGTACAAACTGGCAGACAACCCAATTGGTGCTGTGGTCTGTAGACCTGAATCTCACACTTTGCTCCTGTGATCCACTCAGGTGGATCCCCACTGTTCCTCAGTCCCTCCAGGTGATCTCCTTCTCCTCACAAGGTCCTCTGATCTTGAATCAGGTAGAATCTGATGCTCCAGGCTCCTGCAGAGTGTTTTTGATTCTCTTTGGTGATGTCTCCTCACCCATCATGAAAGACTGGGTCACAACAGGCAGAACTCGTTCTAAGCTTCGCCACACTGATGTACAGCTTCTGTTTGACAATTTGAGAGTCTAAAGCGCTTCTCCTTATAATCTGTTTCAAGACACAGATGTGATATAGTGTCTCTGTAGTTGAAGGGCCCAGTCCTCTGCGTTCTCTTCCTTCACAAAGCAGTCCATCATACCAGGGCAGTCTCCAATCTTGTTAGGCCCAAACACAGGATATGGGAGTGACCAGAGGTTCACATCTGGATGTTAGCCTCAGTAATGTTTGCCTCAAAATGTTACAGAAGGACCCCAGCCCTACTCTTTTATTCCCTTATCAGTCCTATCTTCTTCCTGTGATGTGCAGGGCTCCTTTCACCAGTGACCTCTTTGAGAATCAAAGAGCTCCTTTTCAAGTATACTGACAAGCCTGGCTTTTCTTTCCTTCAGTGTGTGTCCCACCCAGCTGTCAGGAATGCAGCAATCAAAAAATCGGTCTGGGGGAATCCTCTACATCCACAAGTTCATTCAGTCAGCCCTGGGGCTCCCACACTGAGCCCATATGTCTCATTCATGGAATCATTCAAAAGCACTTGGGCATCCTTAGCTCTGTATGCAAACCGACTTGTAGCTTCCCATGTACTACTGCCATGGGCACACATTCAGAACAGCATATTGTGTAAAAACATGTGCACAGGACTCCATGCACTGCTTCAGCTCACACACACACATAACAGCGTGCTGTGTATGCCTCCATTCACTGCTGCCACGAGGACTGCTGCCAAGGGCATACATACATAACAGCGTGCTGTGTAACACACACTTTTGCCGACCCACACTCCATCCTGAGCTAGGCCTTGTACAAGCTAAGCTTACAGGCAACCGAACTTCGGTTGAGTGGACCAGTTGGCCCTTGTCCCATTATGCATGGAAATCGGCCTGGCTATGCTATGGATTACACATTACAAAACGATTTGCTTCCATCACCGTGCTCATGCTACTTAATGCTTGGGACGGGTTGTAGCCCCCACCACTATGATGACAGCGCATCATAACCCCCTCCCGGTTTAACCAGACCACAATCCATGAGGCAGGCCCTGGTCATGGTGCACATGCATGATCTTTGTTCACCCATGACCAAAAATTGGTACCAAAATATCCAGATATCACCAAAGCTGGTGCACTCTTGGCAGAGTTATGGTTCTATTACCTTGCAAGGTACTTTTCTGTCCCTACAGAAGCGCAGTGACAGTAGTTCTTTTAATGTAGAAAACGTTTAGTGGATGAAACTGCCAAAGTCCCTGTCCCTCACCCCCAGGTTTTTGCTGGTATTGATGGATAGGGAGGAAAGACATGACAGCAACCACCCCACATTTGGCGGGTGATATAATGTCCTTCCTCTGATAGCCTTTACTCCGTCAGGCCGTCGAAGGAACTGTTGCATCAACGTGTCTACCAGGGATTCCGTCAATGAAATACTTAAGATCCACATGCCTTTAAACGTGGCAGTCTGACTGGGGGTTTGTCGGGCAAGGCACTCAGTTGCATTTACACAGAGAACCCTGTTGACCAAACTCTAAATTGGACCCTTCCCTTGCTAATGCAGTCAGCTGTTCTGCCTGTCTCCACATTTTTGGTACCACAAATATTGCTTCCTTTTCAATTTTCTTTCTACAACTTTATGAGTTTATAACACACACAATCACTATCTATTACCAAACACATCCCCTAACATAAATCCAGAACTATTGGCTTGTTGTCCTTAAATGAGAGAGAGTAACAGAATGTGGAGCGCTTGATTCCAATCAGTGGGATAAGGTTTACAGGTGTAAATGTACCCACATAGAAACCAATAAGCTCCTAGATGCAACACTGTCCTGCAATGTCAAGCACTTACTAAGGCAGTTGTTTAAAGTTACAGTTTTCACAAGCATGCTCAATGGCGTGCGTTGTATGAGTATTCGCTAAGTGCGCTTGCATGTGATTATGTACATGTGTGTCTGCAATTATGTGCGCACATGTGTGTGTGTGTCTCTGCCTCAGTCAATGTGTGAATGCCTTGCTTTGTATTACTATTGTGCATAAGGCTTGGTATGTCTGGGATGCTATGTCTGCATTTGAGTACTTCTTTACCTACGATCAACTGAACTAAAATGCTGCAATTTATCTCCCCTGCCTAAGATGCCAGATATACATGCAATCTTGGGATACCATTACAAAACAAGGCAGGAACTAAGGTCAACGCTAGCAATAGTGCAGCAGGTGTCGCTCTCCAAATATGGGTGTGTTGTACTACCCAAACAGGAGGCAGTGGAGCCCATTTCCCCGGCTTGAACCAGGGCCCTCGGTACCCCCTCTTCACAACTGGCGTTTAATAGCCCATATTCATGGTCTGTTGGAGACAAGTCAGGGAAGCCTTTTTCCTGAAAGTAGTTCCCCTCGGGTATTGTTCACACCTATTCATCAGACAGAGCATTCACTTAGCTGCCTTTTTTGTCTTCCTCCATTTGGTTAAGGAAACATTTTCTTCTGCCACTTAAAACAGAATTTTCCCCAGTGCATTAGCATGATTTAATGGGTCCCCACCACAGGTAACATAAGCAATTATTATATTGAACTATAACTTTCCTTTAATCGTTTGTTTCTTAAGTGAATTTTGGGATTTTTATTTATCAAAAGCTAAGATCTTATTACCATTAATTTCTATGGTTTTTGATCAGACTATAAGTTCATGCCCAATCCCTTGGTGCCACCTGAGTTCAGGGTTGTCCGTAGCAGCGGTTGGACATATTCCAAATCGGCTGTGGAGCACACAACACCCACTGAGCACAGCCAACGGCATGCACTGTGTGGGTTTCACTTAGGGCCAGTGCACCCAACCACCCAGGGAGCAGCGAACCCCTGTCACACCTATGGTCAGGCCCTCCATGCACTCGACTGCAGGGTGGCTGACCCCTGCAGAGCGGCCAATGGCAACTGCATGGCTGTGCAAGCAGGGGTTTGCCGCAGGACCTGGCAAAAGGACCAGCATTGTGCCCAATTCCTCTGGGAGGGAAAATACCCCACTGCACATGAACGTCAGACATCCACAGCTAGGCTTGGCCTCACTGCCTGCACCAAACCTGCTATGGAGCAGCCAACTACAACTGTGCATGGCCAGGAACCGAAAGCAAACCCTAGTGAGTGCCCAACCATCCACGGCCACTCAACCTCTTGCTGCACACATCCTTCATCAATGTTCAGCTGAGGGTTGGACCCTGCAACCACCCCACTGCAGACAGCCAACCCCCACTGTGTAAAGCCTGTGACCACAATGAACCACAATGACTGTTGGCCACAGGGTCTAGTTTATGACTAGACCGTTGTAATATTTTTATTGATTCTTTGTTACTGTGCTACCAAGTGCTGGTGACACAGTACCGGTGACACAAGATAATATATATATATATATATATATATATATATATATATATATATATATATATATATATATATATATATATATATATATATATATATATATATATATATATATATATATATATATATATATATATATATATATATATATATATATATATATATATATGGTCCAGTTGAAGGCATCCGCTAAAACGTGTCGACCGTCCCTTTTTTTTTGCACTTGGTGTTAAAAAATAACTATATTTTAAAACTTGACTTGCCGTGCTGAGGAATCCTTTGTTCCGTGGATACTCTGGTGGGGGATACTGCCAAGTTGTTCTGAAGAGATATATTATATATATATATATATATATATATATATATATATATATATATATATTTATATATATATTACCTACTGGCGGTCGCCAGTAGGTATATATAGTTAGGATTTTTTCTCTATGGGTTTTTTGAAAATTCTATGTCTAATAACTTTGGCGTTTGTGGACGGAATCGGCTGAAATTTTCAGGAAAATGGCACATTTTGTTTCTGAGCAGCCCTTGAAAATTTGGGGGGGGTTCGTCCAGTGGGGGCCGAGAAAAAAGGGGGGTCCCAAAACGTGTTTTTAACATTGAGTTTTCCATAGGGCGGTTGGCCTCACTTTTAGCCCGAACGGCTGAATGGATTTGCACGAAACTTGGCAAAATTGTAGGGACAGGTAGCCCGATGTGCCTTTTGTAGGTCTCAATATATGTGCTCCAGTGGATTTTGAGAAATTAACGTTTAAAAAAAGATATATATCTGTAACAGCGGACCGGTTAGCGCTCTGGTTCGCGGACTTTTCGCGCAACGGAGCTTTGTGAAGCGAAGCTGATTGGTTCTCCGGCGTCTGTCAACATTCCAAACAGTCCGTAGCGGCCGCCATCTTGTCTCTCGGTAGGATCGAGAGACAAGAGGAGGTCAAAACAAAGGGGGAAATAACTATAAGGGGGCATAGTAGATCCTCGCTGACCCCCTAGGTTTGATGTGGAGGTTTTAAAAGGGCCCCGCGGGGCAAAAAAAAAAAAAAATAATAATAATCGAACGGCTGAATGGATTTGCACGAAACTTGGCAAAATATTAGGGACTGGTAGCCCGATGTGCCTTTGCTAGGTCTCAATATATGTGCTCCAGTGGATTTTGAGAAATTAACGTTGAAAAAAAGATATATATCTGTAACAGCGCTCCGCTTCGCGTACTTTTCGCGTTACGGAGCTTTGCGAAGCTGATTGGTTCTCCGGCGTCTGTCAACATTCCAAACAGTCCGTTGCGGCCGCCATCTTGTCCCTCGGTAGGATTGAGAGACAAGAGGAGGCCAAAGCGAAGGGGGAAATGACCATAAGGGGGCATAGTAGATCCTTCCTGACCTCTTAGGTTTGATGTACCATTTTGCCAAGTTTGGTGTAATTCCGTTCAGCCATTCAGGCTGTAGACGTATGTAAATGTCCTATGGAAAATTGCATGGGGAAAACACATTTGAAAGTGTTGAAATTTAGAACCAATTAAAATGTTACTTTGGTTTTGTATTTGTGTGTGATGAAAGTTAATTGGTTATGTATATATGTCAAATGAGAGGAAACCACAGCCATTTTGTGATACTACTGTCTGAGGTACATTTGTGAGGAATTTTTGGTGGTGAATTTCTGGTGTTTGATTTACACAGTACTAACACTTCTGCTACTTTTAAAAAGGTGAGTTGTTAATTTGTATGGGGAACTATGTTGTACACTTGAAGATAATTTGAAAAATGTTTTCTGTTATTTATTTGCAGTCCTTCTGTTATACTAAATACTTGATAAAGTTAGTTTTATATTATGTATTACTAAAGACGATAAATGAAAGTGATTATTTTTTTCTGCAATTTACAGCAAGCAATTTCAAAATAAAATGGCTCACAATGAAGAGACCGTGGCAATTTCTTTTGAATTGTCCACTACATTGATTGAAATTGAGAGCACCAATAATGAAATATTGTCACAAGGAGGACATGACTTGTATGATTCCATTAGATTGATTGAAATGGACAGCACCAAGAATGAAATATTGTCACAAGGAGATGACTTGAATGATTCCACTACATTGATTGAAATTGAGAGCACCAATAATGAAATATTGTCACAAGGAGGAGATGGCTTGTATGATTCCATTAGATTGATTGAAATGGACAGCACCAATAATGAAATATTGTCACAAGGAGGAGATGACTTGAATGATTCCACTACATTGATTGAAATTGAGAGCACCAATAATGAAATATTGTCACGAGGAGATGACTTGAATGATTCCACTACATTGATTGAAATTGACAGCACCAATAATGAAATATTGTCAGAAGGAGGAGATGACTTGAATGATTTTTTTGATCAATCTCTTGATGGCGAATTTATCGAGTGTTTGGAGACCATAGAGTTACAAGAATCATCATTGCAGACTTTTAATGAGGAGATTCCAGATGAGATGATTGAAGAGGAAATTACTGATGAGGACATGTTACTAGTTCTTTCAAATTTAGAAAATTCTGAAGAATAAATTTATATTTAGAAATCAAAAATTGTTTGAGACATTATTCATTTTTATTTTTAATTTATGAGGTTGTAGCGAAGTGATTGTAGTATAAAATGAGACTTATAGTATAGAGTGCAACATTTTTATGTTACATGGTAAGTTTACTCATATTTACTTCCCTTCTGCCACTATATTATCTCCAATGTGTATTTGACATGTCTTCTTCATCTCCGGCCTCCTTTCTCTCACTGTGTGTCTCCGATGCATCTTATCGCTGGTATTTTGTGTAATTACAGAAGAGAGTAAAATAAAATAGTTCGGAACGTGAAAAGGGGGCAAAGTAGAGTACTCCTCACCCCCTAGGCCTTTTTAGGCGGTCCCAAAAGGATCAGTTTCTGCTTTCCTGAGAGATTATGGTATGAGTTCCATATACCACAATAACTTGCATTACAACATGCAAGATATCTATCTCCTATTACCAACTTTTGGAGATATTCGCGCTAAGCGCGAATATCTCCAAAAAGTAACACCTGCCCTGAGCAGTTCTTAGCCATGTTATCCAATGGGAGGTGGATAACATGGCTAAGAGTATTAGCTCGGTAATGCATGAATATCGCTGAGTTTTTAGCGATATTCATGCATTGCGGCCGTTTATTATCGCATTTGCGATAAACTTTGATAATAGTAAGGTTTATCTTCGATAATTTCTGACGATGCTTAGTGGTAAAAAATTGGTTGGTAAGCATCGTTAGCGATAAATATCGCTTAACTTTGGTAATATGCCCCAACGTCTGTTAACGTTCGATTCGAAGGAAATGAGGAAGTGTTGAAAAACATTGTCTGCGCCATCTTGCCTTTTTTGAAATGCCACACTTTTGTCGTGCACGGCAGCCATTTTAGATGTCTTGACCAGACCCACTCTCTGCACGCTGTCGATTCGTAGCATGGCTCCTCACCCTCGTAAGCATCTCCCCCAGGCACTGGTCACCACCGCTCTCTGTCTTATGCATGGGCAATAAACCTTCCCCCATCTGCGCTGCTCTTCCCTGAGAATCACACTCTGTGCCCGCCCGACACCTCCCTTTCGCCCTATTCACTACCGCACCCTCTGACACTCCTCTTCCTCTGTGTCCGAATGTCCAGGCCGGTCCTAGGCTATCAGCTAGCCCTGCAGATGTAGTTTATGGCCCCAGCTGTAAAGAATCACCCCTCTTCAAAGGAGTTATAGTAGATCAAGGCCCACACCCGATGTGATCCGTCACAGCACACGCGTTCCTACTATCTGAAAACCATCCTGTATTGTGATTGGGGAGGGGACCGAGCCTGAAGCGGAAGATTCCAGGAATGACTCTTTGTACATCAAAGTTTTTACAATTATGTGTCACATTAAAAATATATAGCACTCCAACAAAGTAGTAGGAATATAAAACTTTAATAACATATAAATATATACAACAAAACAAAAACAGTAAAAACATTTAAACAACGAAGAGACCGTGGCAATTTCTTTTTAATTATCCAATAGATTTATTGAAATTGACAGCACCAATAATGAAATATTCTTGTCAGTAGCGGTCTGTTGTGCGAATAGTTCCAAGGCAGCAGAACGCGCTGAAATCTAGATGGCACGAAAGTGATGTCTAGTAAGTTGCCGCCCAGCAAAAAACGGCGTGGGGCGCCGCGGGGGTGAGTGAGTCCAGTAGGCACCACAGCTATTCTTACCGGCATTGCAGAATTACTGCTGGGGACAATGCCTGTGCTGTAGCAGGGTCACAGCAGAAACAAAAAGGATTCTGTTGAAGATGTTGTTGGTTTTCAATTTGAAAACAGTTCTGGTGTCAACTGCTATGCTAATGTAGTGGTTAATGTTTTGTTTTCTCTAGAAAATGTAAAAGAGGGGGAGGCAGTCCAAAGTTCCGTTAAAAGGGCAAAGGAAAGGATCGGTGGTTTGAACTATCAGTCAAAAAGGGGAGGGGGTGCAATAATTTTTCCTACCGGGTCACACTGTGCTTTCACCGGAAGTGAGGTCTGCAGGATTGTAGTAATTCAAAGTGAGGCTGGCGCCAGCATGGGAGCGCCGACGTCCCGCGGATACAGTTTCGTCACTCCACGGGCGATCATGGCAGTCATTCCCCATCGGGGGTCGGAGACTCCCGCGGCTCCTCTAGAATCTTCAAGGTCGTGGAGGACTACGGTGGTGGAGTCAACCAGTGACCGGGCCATTTCTTTATGTTGGGCCCGCTCTTGCCAGGTCGACCGCCATTTTGAGAGTTCGGCAGCTACCGGCGATCGCGGGGTCACATGAGCGGACGGGCTCCACCCTGCCGGGCGAGACGTTGCAGCATGGCCACAGTGGAAGAACCGTTATCTAGGTCGTTCCGAAACTGTGCAGCACTGTAGTTGTTAGGATGCCACCGCCTGGAGCGCTGAGGGTGCAGCTGGGAAGCCTCCACCTGGGGAGGCGGGAGAGGCCTGTTCGCACCGTCTCTCCCTCCCAGTGCACCCCACGGCGTCTCGCTTGAGATTTGTTATGGCCGGACCAGGCGATGAGGACGAGGGGGGGGTCGGAGGCATGTGCAAGACATCCCCCTCCAGTGTTGTCGCAGCCATTATAAAAGAAAGAAGTGTCCCGTCCGTCTTCGGGCCGGGCTTCCGGTGGATGTCGGCCGGACGCCCCTGGCTCTGGCCCCATGAACGGGTTTCTTGGTTTATCGGCTGCAGCCGGATCCCGTCGGCCTCGGCCCCCCGACCGTTGGTGGTCGGACCGGAAGAGCATGTGGCGGGACTACCTGCAACTCTCAAGGGCCACCGCGGCCGGACTGGGAGAGAGAGGGGAGGGTCGAGGAGACATTCCCCCCCCCCTGCAACTGTTCAGCGTTGTAAAGGCAATCCCCTGGCCGGGTCCCGCTGGTCTCGGCCTCTCCTCCGGCTACACCCTACGTTAGGATCTCCTGGCCGAGGCGTGGCAGCAGGACCTGCCTTATATGGGCTGCTCCCGGCTGGGCGTAGCCGGAACCCTGCCCCACCTTGGAAGTTTCCAGAGTGGGGGTGGATGTTCTACTGACTTGCATTTTCCCTAGTCTATCGATTTTTTTGGCGTGGCAGGCGGTGGGACAGCGAGGGGTGATTTGGTTTCTCTTACTGTTTTTCTGGTCTCTCACCACTGGCATATTTTAACGTTTTCTTGTTTCTAGGACATTAATAGGTTTTATCATTACGTTATGTTATCGTTTCTTTGTTCGTTGTTTAATAAAAGTTCATGTTCATCAGTGGCCTACTGATTTTCGTTTTCCTATTTTTTTCTTTCCAGGTTGTTTCATGGTAAAGTTTCTGTTAACAGGATACAATGATCACTTCGTTATTATTGCATATGTCCTTTTCACTAGGGGTGCTCTCTGGTCGGGCCAGATGACGTATCTCTAGTAAATGGTCCGGGTGAAAAAGGTGCATCAATCAGTGGGGAGTAGATAGGCATGACAGATTACAACGGGGGAGAACGGTCCGCATTACGTACCCTTTCACTACTTGCAAAGATTTTCCTACGTTTATTTGCAAACAGGGAATACCTCCAAAAAGAACTAATTCCCAAACAGTCAATGTTCGGACAATCAATCAATCAATGAGGAATGAAATAGGTACGACGTGTTAAAGGCTTGCGTTACCTACCCTTCACTATCTGCAAAGGGAGATAGAATATTCCTATTCTTCCTCGTTTGCAGGTAGAGAAGATCGTTAAGAGAATTAACTTCGAACAATTCAATGCTCGATTGAAACAATCAACAAGGGGTACTGTGAACACAAATGAACGCCGCTTATATACATACGCATTGCTATTTTCAACAGGTTGTTCCTAATGTTTCTATTTTAGCGAGGTCAAAAGAGATCCCATTAGTGGCCTACTGATTTTGCTCGATTCCTTTTGTTTTTTTACACGATTTTTCGCTATCTGCAAAGACTAAACAGAGTATTGCGACTCTGTGCTTGTTTGTAAATAGAGAATGAACCAAAGAGAACAATCAATCAAATGGAGAGAGAAGCAGGCACGACGGATTACAAAGGGGGAAAGGGCTGCGTTAACTACCCTTCACTATCTGCAAAGAGAGAGTACTCCTAATAGAAATGAGGGGTGGGGGGCAGCAATCAAAGCAGATCAGTGTGCATAAACACGAAAAAAAAAATTCTTACCACGTACTTGACATTCGACAGCTTATGATATTTGCTATTAAAAAACCATTGAAATTCACTGAAAAAACCATAGGTTATAGACCATATATAGTTAGGAATTAGCATTTACAAAACCTTGAAAATTCACTGAAAAAACCATAGGTTATAGACCATATATAGTTAGGAATTAGCATTTAAAAAACCTTATTTTACTCACACAAAACCATTGAAATTCCATATATAGTTAGTTGCACTAACTATATATTGCGCACCCGCAATCCACTGCTGATGATGTCACATATTACATCATTCATGACATGGTCAGTGACATCACTGATGACATCACTGATGACATCTCAAATGACATCACTGATGACATCACTGATGACATCTCATTTGACATCAATGACCACATCACTGATGATATCATTCATGTGACAATACAATGCATCTCCTCACATTTTAATATAACCTCTGTTTCACCCAGTGTTAAAAACAGAGTATAATTTTTGAAACCATTGACACACCAATACTAGTTACTACATACGTACTCACTGATTCCTACGTCTACACACACATTCACTCATTCACCCATACAATCATTCATACATACAATCACTCATGTTTACAACACAATCATATGCACTCATACACCTATACAGACACTCACACTCTGCCACTCATCCATGGAGTTACTCACACACCTAGTCAGTCCTGTAAAGAATCAATCACACTTCCATTTTCTACTCTATACAGTTAAACATAGAGCACCTTACGTTTTCAACCATATACTAACACATACTTACTCTCTTATACAATCATTGATACAAGTACACATTGATCTGTACAGAGTCACACACCTCCCATCCAGCCACACACACACTCAGTCTCCCATGCAAATACTTGGGCAATCAATCAATAACCCATATAGTTACTCATATAGCTACTGATCAACACATGCAGCAGTTTACAGAACAACAGACATAATGATGCACAAATTAAGACAGTTTAGTCACTAACCCATGCACTCAGTGAGACACATTTAATCACTCACTCATACATTCAGTCATGCACCTACTAAATCCTTCGTCCAGACACTTATACATCCACTCATTCTTCAATATGTAAGACATATTTTAACTTTACAGAAACATAGTCACTGGATGTTGTCATCAGTGATGTCATCAGTGATGTCATTTGAGATGTCATCAGTGATGTCATCAGTGATGTCACTGACCATGTCATGAATGATGTAATATGTGACATCATCAGCAGTGGATTGCGGGTGCGCAATATATAGTTAGTGCAACTAACTATATATGGAATTTCAATGGTTTTGTGTGAGTAAAATAAGGTTTTTTAAATGCTAATTCCTAACTATATATGGTCTATAACCTATGGTTTTTTCAGTGAATTTTCAAGGTTTTGTAAATGCTAATTCCTAACTATATATGGTCTATAACCTATGGTTTTTTCAGTGAATATATATATATATATATATATATATATATATATATATATATATATATATATATATATATATGTATATATATATATATACATATATATTATTATTATTATTTTTTTTAATTTACTTATGGGAGGGTCCTTTTGTGCCACTCCCCAGGGTGTACCTCCATTATGTTGCTTTCCTTTTTTTCCCCAAGTCATGTAAAAAGCGCTGCAACATTTTCTTCAGTGTTGTGCCAGCCAATCAGATTATTCTCTAGTGTGGTACGGTAATACCACAGTACCGAAATGACCAACTGGAGAAAAAGCTCTCTCAGTCAATTTGAATGTCAGGTCCAGCTGATCAGACATACTTAACTTTTTCTGAACCTCTTCATTACAAACCGAGCCCCATTTAAAACACAAATTTCTCAAACACAGGTGAACAGATTTATACCAAATTGCAAAAAGCATGGTTTCCGAGTAATGTTCTAACTTCTTGCCACATTTGTTGTCATTCCAATCAGTTGTTCTTCTGTATTGAACAGCAAAGTGTCCTGTGTGAATTAAAATAGTAAATCAAACTTTTTGGACCCCCTTTCCTTTTTTTCTTGGTCCAGCTTATCAAATCAGTACAAATCTTTTCATTAAGGGGCTACGGTGAGTCAAGGTGAATGAACATTGTTTTTAGAAAGTTTTATGCAGATTGGTCAAAACCACCAAAGTTACACTAATCTAAGTATAACTACACAGTGGTGGCTTCCACAGTGCAATATATGTGTGCGTGTGTGTGTGTGTGTTAATTCTAAATATAAGGGTGTGTGTATGTATGTGTCGGTTAATTCTAAATATAATAAATGTTTTGAATATATGTATGCATTACATTTTTAATTAAGATAACATTATTTAAAATTATTTAATCTAAATTTAATTATTTCAATTTAATTGTAATTCTTATTTCATCTAATTTATTTGAGTTATTATTAATTAATTTTACACTATACTTTACTACTCATAAACACTACCCATCACCGAACACTGAAAATAAAAGCCCCTCACACTGCACATAGGTGAACCCTAAATAACCTTTACTATTCCAAAACACTATCCATCACTGAACCATATAAACCGTCTTACAAGCCCTAAACACTACCTATACCTCAACCCTAAAACCGCCTTTAGTACCTGAGAAATTACCCAGTGTGTATAACAAGGACCCCGTGAATTACAAATTCATTCAATTCCTAGGTCAGGGACAAATATATATGAAAAATAGCAACCTAGGCAATTATATCATCTTGTCTATACAGTGATAACTGTGAGAGGCAATACATTAACAACTGAGGTTCTGCTTTTTATTGTCACAATTATAACTTTAAAAAAGACACATTTTAAAAATACATATTTCATTAAAAAAGACTTGTTTCCATATGCAATATAGACCAAATCAGACAATATTATTAAGACAAAATCACAAAATTAAAGGAAAACAACAAAATGTGGCAAAACAATAAATTCGACGCGCGTTTCAGCAAACCAGCACCTTCTTCAGGAATAGCCACGTATTACTTAACAGATACTTTAGACAGTTCAAGAGGAATGTTTAAAAATCTTTTTCATATTGATATGATGATTAGTTTATATGAGTATTACGGAATATTCTTCCTCAAATCGTACTTTTCAATTCTAACGGACTGCTTGTATTCGCGATGTCGAATAAAACCAACCACAACTCGGTAGCCTTCTGATATGAAAATGACTTTCAAAACGCGAAGCTATGAAAATGCTTGGCCACAAAGAGTATCAAACATATCCTTCCGCCATCAGCCTCCGTGTGACGCAGGACGCCGTTCGCCTCTGGTTCTTTGTGGCCAAGCATTATCATAGCTTCGCGTTTTGAAAGTCATTTTCATACCAGAAGGCTATGCCTGCCGCTTAAATACACTAGCTTCACGTTTTATCAGTTTTCCATATACCAGAAGGCAACGTTGTTCGTCTTAAGACATTAGAAATCTTCAGCAGCCTATCGTTATAAACATCCTACAATAAGGCGTATTTGTGTGACAGTTTTATGCGCTTCATCAAATACATGACGTTGCCCCAATATGTATTTTAGCGGCAAGAGAACATGTGAATAATTGTCTGATTTGTGGTTGGTTTTATTCGACATCGCGAATACAAACAGTCCGTCAGAATTGAAAAATACGATTTGAGGAAGAATATACCGTAATACTCATATAAACTAATCATCATATCGATATGAAAACGATTTTTAAACATTCCTATTGAACTGTCTAAAGTGTCTGTTAAGTAATACGTGGCTATTCCTGAAGAAGGCGCTAGTTCGCCGAAACGCGCGTCAAATTTATAGTTTTGCCACGTTTTGTTGTTTTCCTTTAATTTTGTGATTTTGTCTTAATAATATTGTCTGATTTGGTCTATATTGTATATGGAAACAAGTCTTTTTTAATGAAATATGTATTTTTAAAATGTGTCTTTTTTAAAGTTATAATTGTGACAATAAAAAGCAGAACCTCAGTTGTTAATGTGTTGCCTCTCACAGTTATCACTGTATAGACAAGATGATATAATTGCCTAGGTTGCTATTTTTCATATATATGTACCTGAGAAATTACACATCACTGAACTTTAAAACCCCTTTCAATCTCTAAGCACTACATCCTGAATCCTAAAAACAACCCTTACCATCGCTAAACACTACCCAATCCCTTAAGCCTAAATATTCTTTACCACCCCTAAAACCTCCCTATGCCTCAACCCTAGTAACAACTTATCATCCTAATAAGTACCCATCACTGAACTCCAAACATTACGGACTACCCCTAAAAACTACCCATCTCTGTAACAGGGGTGTGGAATGTAATAAATGATCTATTTGTCCAGGGTACAGGTTGCTTCATAAACCTTCTTATCCTATTACAAAATCCACTTGTCTCTTTCATTCCATGTAGTGTAGCGACAAATTATGGCAGCAATCTAATTATTTAAGAGCTCTAGTATATATCCTCTGATTATGCCAGGGCTAATACCATAGTAGGTTTGAATACTAGCAATTCCCTTATTTTGCCCCCTTTCTGCAGATCTACATGCTGGGGCTGAAAGTAGTGGCAAGCAAGAGTTACAGGACTGGAATGCCCTTTTGAGTCTGTGCAAACCTACTTACTTGCATGTTTTAAGGGTTTGCACCAGCTCTTCTCTAATCTTTCCTCATACTGAGAAATGTTGGGAATTTACTCCTGACAATGGCAGACGGAAAACTTCTTCCAGGGTTGGGAAAAAAGTGAATGGAGGGAAAATTAACTTGCAAACGCTCAACAGATGTTCGGATGAGCAAATCTACACATTTATGTTTGCTCATGTTGAAATGTAGTTCACAAATATTTTCTAGGACTATGATTTCTCGACCTACTTCTGTAAATTCTTGTGCACTTCTAAGGTTTCTTTAATAATTGGGCCCCTAATTAAGTCTGGCATTAACCAAGACCGTTTGTGTTTATTAAAATTGTATCTCTCTCTGCCTAGATGCTTGTTTTCGGTCCAGGGATGACCTGGCTTGACAGTTCAGGAGTGACAGCATTCTAATCATTCACAAGGAGCATATTGGCACACAAAGTAGTTTTGTTAAGTGCTAGAAACTAATGTGGCAATGTGTACTTTTTGAGACAATTATTTTATTTTACTGTTAGCCAATGCATGTTATAATGGTGAGGGCCCAATAGCTCCAACGCCAAGAAAGTTTTACAAAAATCATGCCAAAACAAGACACACAATGACAAAACCAAAAGGCTGACCACCAATTTCAGACCTATAGGCTTTGCCTATGCTTTTTTATTTTTATGTTACCATAATCTTGTTGAACCTAGTTACACCGATTTTCTATTAGGAATACTTTTTAGAAATACTAGCATGCATCAACACATTTTATTAATGATGCTGCAAAGAAATGGTTCCTAAAATTTGACAGTAGGTTAGTAAAATGTTTTTTTTCCTAGTTGTATTTTTTGGTGAACATTTTATTTTCAAAGCAAAGAATTATCCATCTTGCTTTCAAGCTTCTGCAATGCAACGAGAGAGCATTCTGGGAGCATTATACATAGCTTCATACAGCTAAACTTTGAAAAGGTGTGTACACATGTTTATACTGGAACGCTGTTAGTAGTGCAGTCCAAGCTTACAACATTTCCTTAGAACACTCACCCTATGAATAAAGGCTTTACATTAATGAAGCATAAATACAAGTTCGAACAGCATTAACATATGATCATACAAATTACCCTAACTGCAAACAATGGCCTTCCCTGATCAATAAAGTGGTACTGTAAACTGGCAGCCAACAGGCTTGTGCTGCAGGGGGTTGGGCCTACTTGTCCCAAGGACAAAATACATATGAAGATTTCTCCTTGACCTCAAACAATATGACCTGGCTGACAGGCTATAGGAATTCCACACCCCTGACTTAAACCACCTTAACACCCCCCCCCCCCCAAAAAAACACTCTTATTTACCAATGCTTAATTTGAGCCCATGGTTGCGGGAGGGACCCCTGTCACTCATTTTTGGTGACAAGCACTTTTCCTCATCCAACTTTGACCCAGAGAAAGTGAGAGAACAACACAAAAAAGAGGCAGAAGCAAAATACACAAAAACAATATCTATAACTCACAACTCTACCATGCAGAATTTTCTTACAAATAATGTTATTTGAGATGTCATACGTGTTGTTACTTATTTATTTTATTCATAAAGTTTTATATAGCGCAAACTTGATCCCGAGGGATATCAGAGCGCTTTACAATTTGAAGGAAAGGAAGGTAACAGTTCAGTACATGAGCCAAAAGGGGCATATACACAGGCAATGAATCAAATAGGCTCACATAACAGGCCATTTACAATCCTGGGGTCAGCAAAGAATGGGCTAGTCGCTGATACATATCGACATAGAAGGGGAGCAAATGAGACAACAAAAGAGGAAGGAGAGAAAAAAACAATACCAAAAAACAATAATAATATACAAGATTAACAACAAATTCTGGAGTATGTCCAATGCAATTAGAGCAGACTGTCGCACATCGTATTAAGGTAAGAACTTATTCACAAGGAATCTTTTTACTTCCAGTTTGAAAGCAACCTTGGAGGAGATTCTATGAATTTCCGGTGAAAGAGAGTTCCAGATTTTTGGTGCAGAGCCGGAGAAGGCTCGTTGGCATGTTCTCTTTTTTGCAAAAGATCTGAGGTTTCAGGAGGAGAGTGTTTAGCACTCCTAGACGGTCTATCCCCTCCGAATAGTTCTAGTTTGCACTAGATAGTTGGGGGTTTTGAAGTGGAGGGCTTTGTGAGACAGGCAGGCAATCTTTAGCTGAATTCTAGCTTCATAGGGCAGCCAGTTTAGAGATTTTAAGACAGGGGAGATGTGGGCATTTCGCTTGGTGCCCATAACCAATCAGGCCGCCGCGTTCAGTGATGCCCTTAGTGGGGCCAAGGTATATTTGGGGAGGCCACAAAGCGTAGCACTGCCATAGTCAAGCCTCTGCAAAACAAGCGCTTGGACCACCTGTTGGAAGTCCGCTTGAGGTAGAAAATGTTTGAGATTCCTGAGTGTCCTCAGAAGGTGGTTAGCTCCCCTGCACACATTGCTGATATGAGTCTTCATATTCAAGTGCTTGTCAAGGGTGATTCCTAGAGATTAAGCTGAGTCAATAATGCGGGGGGAGCAGTTGAAGGCGGTGAGTTGGCTCATCCAGAGGTCAATTTTAGGAATGTGTTTTGGGCGGAAATGAGGAGGAATTCGGTTTTGGAGGGTGTTTAGCAGGAGGTGGTTCTCAGGTAACCAGTTTAGAGTAGTCAGTAGGTTGGAGTTGAATGAAGTGATGTTATCCGTGGAGGAGATTTTCAGATACAGTGGATGTCGTCTGCATACATATGGGAGAGAATGTCCATGGATTTTATTTCATTAGCTAATGGTTCCAGGAACAGGTTGAAGAGAATGAGAGATAAAGTGGACCCTTGGGAAACCCCCATGGTGACTGGTGATGGCTGGGGGAGAGAGTGGTTTGCCTTAACTCTTTGGGATCTGTGCTGGAGGAAGGACGAGAACCAATGCATCACCTGACCAGAGAGGCCCATCCTATGCTCCAGAATGACTAGGAGGTTGTTGTGATTTACAGTGTCAAATGCAGAGGAAAGGTCAAGGAGGATAAGGAGGCAGGATTAATTTCGGTCAAGGATTATTAAAATGTCATCCATCACTTGAGTGAGAGACGATTCAGTGCTGTGCCCACTACGAAAGCCAGATTGGTGTTGGTCCAGGAGATGGACATTTTCAATGTGCGTACATAGTTGTGACTGGATGCATTTTTCAGGGATTTGGCTAGTGTGGGAATGCTGGAGAAAGGGCAGAAGTTGTTAAGATCAGCGCTGTCTGCGGTAGTTGTTTTTAATATAGGTGTTACCTGTGCATCTTTTAGGCATTCTGGGATCGTGCCTTGTGACAAGAATGCATTGACGATCTTTGTCCAGATGGGAGTGATGGCATCCTTAATTTCTTTGAAGATGGAGGGTGGTAACAGGTCACTGAAGTGATTTAATGGGTTGATACTCCGAAGAAGCTTTTTGATGTCATTTTCATTGAGGGGGGTAAAGGTGACCCAGGATGCATTGTTCTTGATACCCCGGCTACTCGGTTCAAACTTGTCTAGTAAGGCCGGGGGGTGCAGACCCATTGGGTAGCAATAGAGCCTGCCTAGTTTCCAGATCAATGTTAATGAGCCTAGATTTCTCTGTAAAGAAAGCAGCCAGATCATCACATGAGGGTGGGGCTGACTTCAGAATCAGATTGGTTAGGAGCATCCACCGATTGTTGTTTAACGAGTTCAAAAAGCTTCTTGGGGCAATTTGTAGCTTGGTTAAGTTGGGATCTGAAATATTCCGCCTTAGCTGTCTTGATTTGTTTTTTATAAGAGTTTCTTGCTGATCTAAGGATTTTTAGCTGGTCCGCGGAAGGAGTGGATCTCCAGGAACGTTCGATAGCCCTTAGATTGCGACGTTCCGAGTTTAGGTTGCCGTTGAAACATGGTTTGGATATTTTTGTAGGTGCATTTTTTGTTGGAGTGGAGCCATGGAATCCATGATCCTAGAGATAGAAGATATGTAGAAGTCTGTGAGTGCATGGACCTCGTACATGTCCACTTGGGAAGTGAAGGCACATTTACAGTGGGTTGCTACATCAGCTGTGTTGATATCTCTGAGGTCCCTTTTCCAAATCTTTGTTTTTGTTTTTTGTGCCTTACTCAGAGACACCTCAAAGTTGATATGGAAGGAAATGATGTGATGGTCAGACCAATCGCAGGGTATGATGGAATCCATTCTGATGGTGTGTCCTTTGGTGAATATGAGGTCTAGTGTTTCCCCTTTAAAATGGGTAGGATGGTCACAATGTTGAATCATCTCGTGATCATTCAAGAAGAAGTGAAGCATGATACTGCTTGGTCATTAGGGTTCGACCAGTGAAGGTTGAAGTCCCCAAAGTAGATGTGGGACTGCGCGGAATCCACAGTGCCAGAGATGATTTCCATTAATTGTTCGATGAAGGGGAGGTTGTCCCCCAGGGGGTGATAGAATGTGTGTAGTTTGCAAACCAGATGATTGTTACTAGAGATGTGGAGACAAAGGTATTCACATGTTACTGGCGAAGAGGACTCCTAGAGGGAGACCGCCAGCATGCTCCGATGTATACAAGCTAGGCCACCTCCTATTCTTAACTCTGTCTAGACAAATTATGCCATGGGTAAGGGACACCAGGAGGTCTAGGATAGGAGTGGACAAGGGCTTGAGCCAAGTTTCTGTGAGGATAATGATGTCTATCTCATTGTGTTGTATGAGGTCGAAGATAGCGGAGGCATGTTTGTTGGCTGACCTGCAATTGAGTAGTACGCATTTGAGTAGTACCAGTGTATGGGGGGGAGAGTCTGAATGATGTTCACTCTCGCAAGGTTGTCGTTGTTTATGACTCTGAGGTTGTGATGGGGTTCTCTGTTCTGGTTAGGGCGAATGGCTTGAATTATTCCCTTCGGAATCATGTTGATGTCTGTGCTGGATGAGTAAGACTTGAGAAGGCTGTCAATTTTGTTGGGCGCAAGACAAGTCAACAAGCTTCTTGGGCGAGAGGCTGTGTTAGGTAGGGGCATGGTTTTAGAGATAGTGGGGGAAAAGAGTTGGTCAAGGAGAGCACTAGCACTGGCGCTGGCGGGGGCTCTGGGCAGATTCGGACGAGAGAGGAGGGAGCTTATCAAGGGGAGATATTCAAGTGAGAGGGCTTTCAAATCGTGGAGTTCGAGGGAGAGAAGGTGCAGCTGGAGGGAAATATCGTCCAGGCGTGCCACCAAGTCTGGGTGTTGGGAAAGGGGAGGACATTGAGTGTGGAGATCTGGAGAGGGGGAGGGCATCGATGTGTGCTGGAGGGGTCAGAGGCGGTAATGGGAGGTTCCGGGGGGGGGGGGTTGTCACTGAGTATTAGCGGTGTTCCAGGATGCGTTGCCAAGGAAGTTGGTAAAGGTGATAGGGTTAATGGCTGCAAAATGTGTGGTTCGATCAGTTCAGAACCCGGCAGGGGCAAGGGAAGGGTGGTGGGTGAGGAGGGAGGTAAATCTGAGGAAGAAGTGTGAGCATCGCTTTGGGGTGTCCTTGAGGTGACTAGTGATAGATCTTGTCGCACAGAGGTTGAATTGTTAGCCACAGAGTTTTTGATATTCACAAAGCGTTTGTTGAACTGCTCTAGGTTTCGATTGGATGCTTGAGTGAGAACGATCGCGTTGTTGTAGATAGTAATGGTGAGATCTACTTTGAGGATAGGAGAGGAAGTAACAGAAAGACTAAATCCATGAGGTGTTTTCCTTACCTGTTTGACCTGGAAAAATTATATGAGGGTTTCTCTCTATTGGACTCTTCTGTTCCTGAAGAAGATTAGGTCATACATGATGTTGCCATTAGACATACAGAAATAAGTATCTGATATAAGTGTTTCCGGGTGTCTTTTGATTATGTGGTGTTTGAATGTGTTTGATGCATTCTTAGTGAGGTTAGTGGGATAAATAATCTTAAAAGCACTGAGGCCCACTTGAGAGTGTGAGCCTTCAGTCGGCTGGTCATAGAGGCAGCCATGGTGGGGGAAGGGCACAATCAGAGGAGACGGTGGAGTCAAGGGACAATTCTGGTCACTCACAAATTGGCTAGCGCGAGTAATTTATAAGTAAATGCCCTGTATTAATCCTGAGCCATGAGGTCTTTCATTGGACACTATAAATGGAAAAAGCCTTTCCAAGATGGCTGCCAGTAGGTCGAGACTGGCTCCTCTGGCAGTTGTAGTCCTTTTTTGTTTTCAGTGCCAAATCCTCAACCGTGGTCCCTAGACAAGGATTAATGAGAGCAAACAATAAACATAGACCCACTCAGTACTATATTTTACAGCTCTCCAACCGGACAGGTGTTTTTAATATATAGTTGCATAAATATACACAAAATTCAGCAAGAAACAAATACATTGGGACACAAGCCTGTTGACAGGCAAGACATGTTGTAACATAGGTTGTTCACAGATTGGCCTCGACCCCATTCCTTGTCACTAGAGACTGCGGACGTGGCTCACAGGTTACTGGCTTGCCGTCCCTGAGATACTGCAGCCAACAGCAATTGGCTACTCTGATTTTGAGACCGCTCCGCAAACATTTCAAACGCCTCCTTTAAGCTGTTACAGCCTTTATTAGGTCAACTCAGACCCAGCATCCAACTGCACAGACTGCGGCTGTCTGCATCCTTTACTCTCCTTGTACTTGGCCTGGACTTCTACTCGGTCTTCGCCTGAAACAAACCTCCTACAAGTCACTCTGACCTGGATCTGGGCAAAATGTATACAGGCATACCATTGTTAATGTCCTGATGATGATCCTATATCTTTTTTAAGGATCGTAACGCCATTGACTTGTTGTACACCATATACACCTCTTTATTTAATACTTATTATGTGTAATGGTGTCTCCAATATAATTTGTTGGTCCTACCAAAATGTGTCTCATACAAACAATTTACTCTGCCTGAGCCTTTTTGTTTCATGTTGTACGTCCTTCCCACTAAGTTGGATACAGGCTTGTGTCCCACTTTATTTGTTTCTTGATGAATTTTGTGTATATTTAAGCAACTATATATTAAAAACAAATGTCCAGCTGGACAGCTGTAAAATATAGTACTGATTGGATCCATATTTATTGTTTGCTCTCATTAATCCTTGTCTAGGAACAACTGTCTTTAGAAATAGTAGAGTGGAGTGCGTGCAGCATCATAGAGTAGAGTGGCATAGACTGGAGTGACATACAATGGAGCATTGTGTCGTAGGGTAGAGTGGAGTGGCGTAGACTTGAATAGCATAGAGTAGAGTGGCATAGAGTAAAGTACGTTTACAGATGGTTCAAAATGCTGCGGCGCAACTACTCTTTTGTTCACCTCGGAGGGCCCCAGTTACCCCCCTACTGCAGTACCTCCACTGGCTCAAGGTATCCATACACACTGAATTTAAGGCTTTGTCCTACATGTTTAAGTCCAAACATGGCCTAGCGCCGTGATACATTCAGGAACTGGTGACTCCTTACTCACCCACTCAGCCACTGAAACCTTCAAGTCAAGCGCTGTTCTCCGTACCAAGATTTCGTCTCACCCTAATGAAGGGTTGCTCCTTTTCCTATCTAGGCCCCAAACAATGGAACACCTTGCCTGCTGACCTCAGGAATCCTAATTCCCTACTTGCTTTTCGTAAGAACCTGAAAACGTGGTTATTATAATGACTGATCATGGGACCGCCTATCTGCCTCTACCTGCGCCGGGAAACCCTTCGGGGTAGCTCTGCGCACTACAAATCTCTTAAATAAAAAATAAATATGTAGAGCGGAATAGCGTACGGTGGAGTGACAAAGGGTGGAGTGGCATAGAGTGGAGTGGCATGTCATACAGTGAAGTGGCATGTGGTAAAATGAAGTAGCGTCTTTTAGAATTCAGTGGAGTGTCATACAGCAGAGTGGACTGTCGTGGAGTGACGTGTTGTACAGTGGAGTGGCATGTCGTGTCATACAGAGAGGAGGGGTAGTGCATGATGGAGTGTTGTATGGTAAATTATGTTACAGTGGAGGAGTAATGAGTGGAGTGGTGTAGAGTTTAATGGCATGTTGTCAAGTAGAGTGGCGTGAGGTAGACTGAAGTGTCAAGTTGTACAGTGCAGTGGCGTCTCGTAGAGTGGAGTGGCCTTTCGTACGGTGGAATGGAGTGGCGTGTTGTGTTGTGTCATAGAGTATTGTTTAAACAGAGGTAGCATAAAAATGGCTGAAAGGATTTAGATCAACTGTGTCAGAAATATAGATTATGGGGTATAAAGGGTCCTTTTCGGTAGTAGATCTAAACAGTTTGAGTCGTTTTAAAGTTATATGGCTTGATTCTGAATGATAAACTTACAGTTTTGTGTAAGTTTATGATTGTTTGCTATTCACAAAGGTTTTTTACAAGTGGTATTTTTATGACTGGGGAGTGTCTCCACACATAAAAACTTATGAAAGTCCTATAATTTTATGTGCGGAAATTCCGCAGTCATAAAGAACCTACTTATAAAATATCTTTGTGAATAGCAAGCAATATTAGATTTACATAAAAGTGTACATTATCACTGTGAATCAAGCCCAGAAGGCACAAAAAGTTAGCGATATATTGGGCCACGGTATGTAGTGGTAATTTCACAGTATACCACAGTACATGTCAATGACAAAACAGTATATCATTGGCTAATGACTGCCCTTTCAAAACGTAAAGGCAGCCACACTGTTTAGACCACATTTTGGCGTTGTTCTGGCTTTTAATTGTAAATATATCATCCTTCTGTTTTATGAGTGGATAGGAAAGGATGAGTCAGTTTATATAACCATATTATTTACACTAAACTGCACTGAATCTGTGTTGTGGGTTTTAATGGTAAATAAAGTGTAGTAGTGTTTTTTTCAATAGTTTAATTTTTTTTTAAAGTAAACTGTACTACACTTTATTTCCCTTTAAAGCCCAGAATGCTGACTGTGTGTTTTAAACAATGTATCACCCTTCCTAATTTGAAAGTGGAAATAGACCCTTACTGTGCGTTCTGGGATATAAGTGAAAAGATAGTGTGGTATAATGTTTTTAAATGTTTTTTTTTTTTTACATATTTCATTTCTTTTTAAAAAATTTAAGTAGACTGTCCTACTCTATATTTTGTCTATAAAGCCAGAATGCAGAGTAGGTGTAAAAAATAAATTGTATTAAGAACAACACTGTATTATTACACATTTCCCCATAAATGTTGTGCAATAGCGATTTTTGTAATTTACATTTAATTTCCAGTTTTTTTTAAAGGAGTGCAGTTGCTTCTAGGTAGCAATGCTGTGCTCCATAAACTTTAAAAAAACGAAATATGCAAATTTGTGAAATATAGCGCAGTACAATATATTTTGTCTTTTTTTAGTGATACTTCCTAGGTAGTAACAAGGTACTCCGTAAACTTTTCTTAAAATATATAGAATAAAATAAATATTTTTCCCAACCTACTACCTCTTTAAAAAATATAACATATACTACCTACCTATATCTAAGGCCCGAACCCATCACACGGCCAAAGTTTAACAAAAAAAAACACAATGTGGCTGCCTTTTACTTTTGTAAAGGCAGCCATTAGCCAATCATATACTGCCTTGTCATCAGCTTATACTACGAAATTACTGTGATATACCACAGCACAATATATCACTACGCTTTAGTGCCTTATAAATACGAAGCTACTGAACGGATTTTCATGAAATAGCAAAAAGAGTTCATTCCAGACCATAATCTATATTCCTGCCAAATTTCATGAAAATACTTTTTGCCTCTACATTTGTCTTAAAAGTCTATGGAAAATGTATTGGGGGGAAATGTGTTTTATGCCCTCCCTTTTTTCTTTTCCCTCCCCCTAATGAATCACCACAAAACCTTGCATCATCTGCCAATGTTGAAAAAGAAATAGGACTGCAAAGTTTTGTGGAGATTTTTCAAAGGGGCTAAAGTTAAAAATCAGATGAATTCTTATCTCTGGTGATCCTAACTATAACTACAGAGCAGCCAGAGCCACTCTGTGAGATGTATATAGATATGTATAAATTACCCAGTGGCGGTCGCCACTGGGTAGTTGTAGTTTGGTTAGCTGGTCCAAAGGAACAGCGTTTTTGTTTTGCTAAAAACTTTGGCCTCGTTTGATGAATCTCCACAAAACTTTCCAAAAAGGTGCTACTTTTTTACATGTAAATGGAAAGTTTTGGGGTGATCCACCAAGCGGGGGTAAAAAAAAAGGGGGGTCTCAAAACACAAACGGCCACATGCATCATCCCGGCCGTTTGCGAATTCCAAATTGCGAAAAATAGCGAATCGCAATTTGGAATTCGCAAAACGGGATGCATGAATTTTTTCTAATATTATTAGCGATTCGGTAAAATTCGCATTTTTTACCGATTCGCTAATATTATGCGAATTCTAATTTGCTAATTCGCTTTTCCCATTGATTCCTATGGGCCAAAAGGCCCATAGGAATCAATGGGAATTGCGAATTTGCAAATTAGGATTCGCATAATGTTGATGCATTCCATGGGTGCAGGGGGGGGTCCAAAGGACCCCCCCCTGCACCCCTGAAATTTATTTTTAAGTGGATGTTTCATACACACATGTCCTATGGACATGTGTGTCTGTAACATGCAAGTTTTAAAAATGCTTTTTTTTGCTTTTTTAACAATTTTCGCAAATTAACACGAGAGTCAACCGCGTGTTAATTTGCACTTCCAATTTTCAAATTCGCTATTTTTTAAAAAAATGATGCATTGCATTTAAGGAATCGCACAAATGCGATTCCTTAAATGCATTCGCAATTTTTAGAAATGCTAAAAATAGCGAATTATGCACAAAAGTTTGATGCATCCCAAAAACGGATTTTGCATTCGCAAACGGCCGATTTTTCCGAATCGCACCGTTTGCGAATGCAAAAAACGTTGATGCATGTGGGGGAAAATGCTTAAGAATGGGTACAGCAAAAACTGCTGAACAGAATTACACCAAATTTGGCACGAAGATAAATCTTGGTCTGCAGATTATGCTTTTTGTGATTTGGTGTAAATCCATTTAATAGTTTTTAGAAATTAAGCATAATAAATAATTGTACATCTTGACGGTTGGGGCAGTGAGAGGCTTGAGAGGCTGTATTCATTAATTATAGTCCCCATGAAGCCCACCCCGGGCTGTATTCAATAATGGGAGAGAGGCTCCCTCCCTGAGCCACTAAATGCCCCAGGGAGTCCACCCCAGGTCATGAAACGTCCCGGGGAACCCATCCCCTGGGCCGATTCCAATGATAAAGGGGTGGGTGAGCCACAAGGCCCTGGCATATTTACCTAACTATAATGTTACTTTAACTTTTGGGTTTTTCAGTGAAGATAGATAGATGGATGGATAGATAGATAGATAGATAGATAGATAGATAGATAGATAGATAGATAGATAGATAGATAGATAGATAGATAGATAGATAGATAGATAGATAGATAGATAGATAGATAGCTAGATAGATAGATAGATAGATAGATAGATAGATAGATAGATAGATAGATAGATAGATAGATAGATAGATAGATAGATAGATAGATAGATAGATTGAAAGAAAGAAAGAAAATGGCAGTAGATACAGTCATAGACGATTCACACCAAAACTGCATTGAAATGAATTTATTAATTTATTGCAGACATGGTTTTTGCATGGAATGTCATTTCACACACAGGGTTGCTCCATATTGTGTACTAATGTAAGAATCAATTGTTTAAAGGAGTTTACATTGTAATGATTTTCATTCTAACGTTATGTAAATGTGTTAATTCAAAGTGCTAACATTTTGACGAACATTCAATCAGACATTTAGGTGTGAATACTCTCTCAAAGGAAATTGTTTTGTGATTGATGCTTTAGACATCTGGTTGTGATATGAGTGATTAGTGTACTGTTTCTTCATTATTACTTATTATTTATCTCACCCTGGGTCAGTAATTTGAAACTTGATCAAATCAGTTTGATTCTATGGGTTAAGAGTAGACTAAACTGTTTACTACACAATATTCAATTGATTTCATGTTATGGAAATTCAACAAGTGATGCACTCACACCCCATGTTTGTATGTATATGATATTGTGTGGAATGGTTTGACTATAGCACAAATTGTGTTTTGTTATCATTTTTAAATATTTTTTTGTTACCTATCATTGTTATTTTGTGCATGATTGGTGTCAATTGGAATGGACTCTCAGTTTTAGTCTCCCTTAAATAAATGTTAGGGCACTTTTTTAGTGTGGCATGTGTATGACTATATCTACAGTCTTTTTTCGCTGCATATACGTGAGCAACTGAGAACCCCGCCATCGAGCTCTGATCCAGAAGTAGGGAATCAACACATTCTCAGAACCTTGTCTACTATATGGTACTATTTTAAAATTAGGGCTCTGTTAAGCAACTGAAAACGTGGTTAGGCTGAGTAAACAGGTATAGAAAGGAATGCTCTACCTATGCAGTCAATTGTCTCTTTCATTATTTTACGCCCTTTTAATTATACATTACTCCTTAAATTATAAAAAAAAATAATATCTTCCGTCACAATTTTAACCCACTTGTGTAATGTCTGCACTAAAATCTCAATGCTCATTTACTCTAGTAAAGTCTTTAAATTCAACAATTCCTATTTCCTACAACATGGCTTCAAAAAGGCCTCCTTTTTGTCTTGAAGACAAATTGTTAGCAATCTAGTTGTTCATTAGAGCTTTGTAGTGAGCCGCTTTATTAGGAAGTTAAATGACAGTCTGTGCTGTTGTTGGAAATACACATTTGACTCTGCGTGGTAGCATTTTGTACTGAAATGGGTGAAGATGATATTAGAGACTCACAGAAAGGGTGACCTCATTTCAGCACTAAGCATAATTTATATGACAAAATTAACCCTCTCAATTTTTCATTTTCAGCAGCATCCTTTGTAGAAAATGCTTTTAGCTTTACAGCTTTTATTCCATCTTAGTTCAGGTGTGCCAGACTGCTGTCATAAATTCAGAATGTTAGTATTCTAATTGCTCATTAGAACATTTTAGTAAGGCTGCAGTTGATCACTAGGGAGTTAATTGAAAGCTGCTTTTGGAAGTATTCGTTTGACTCTAAATGTCAGAAGGTTTTTATTGAAATGGATGACGAAGATATTTGAGAACTGACAGAAAATGAGAACTCATTCTAGCTTTCTAGAGCACTAACCATTTTATTTCTATTAAAATACATAATTTTGTTCATTTCCATATGAAATGGTTTAAGTTTAAAAGCTTTGATTCCTCTAAGAGTGCTTTTTAGGTGTGCCATGCATTTGCCATGATTACAGAATGTTAGCACTCTAGCTGTTCATTAGAACACTGGAAAACTGCAGTTGATTACTAGGGAGTTGAATGTTAGACTTCTGTTGGAAGTACATGCTTCACTCCACATGTCAAAATGTTTTACTACAGTGGATTAGAAAGATATTTGAGAACTCATAGAAAATGTGTCCTCATTATAGTATTTTAGAGTACTCGTCATAATTTCTAAGACTATCAGACCGTCCTCATTTGGTACATTTCTAAAGAACGATTTAAGTTTTACTGCTTTGAACCAATCAAGATGGCTTCAGGTGTGCCATGATTTTGTCATTAATACAAAATGTTAATACTCTATTTATTCATTAGAACACTGTGGGATGGAGGAGTCAAACTGTAGTCAACCGACAGGCTGCTGCTGGCTTTGAAAGTACATGTTTCAATCTGCATGTCAGAATGTTTTATAGACATGGATCAGGAAAAATGTTTGGGAACTTATAGAAAATGTGTCCGCATTTTAGCTTTCTATGGCCCTTACCATAATTTCTTTGCCAAAACAAACCCCCTAATGTTGCTCATTTCTAAATGAAATGCTTTAAGTTTTACAGCTTTGATTAAATCAAGATCTCTTCAATCAAGATTACATTCAATATTTATGACAAAAGTGTGGCACATTATTGTTATAAATACAGAATGTTAGTGCTTTAGTTGTTCTTTACAACACTGCAGAAGCTGCAATAGAACACTGGGGATTCAACTAACAGACTGCTGCTCTTGCAAGTACCTGTTTTACTCAGAATATTAGACATTGTTGAGGAAGATACTGTGAATGTATAGAAAATATGCTTTAATTTTTGCTTCTGAATTACCTCTCATAACCTCTAAGAAAAAATCATGAGATAGAGGTTTGTACAATGCACTGCTTATACCCTTTCCTATAATAGCATTTATACCATGTGAAGCTATGGCCAGGCCAGGCCAGGCCCGCAGCCAAACCGGGCAGCGCACAGCCAAAGACTATGGCCGGCAGGGGGTTAACTTAGGTACGGTAATATTACATTACATTAACAAGTAACTATAAATCGTGCCCTAAAACAACTATAACTCGTTCCCTCACCATGCACAGCTAATTACCTCACATATTGCTTCACTCATGGCATGTTCTGTAACATCATTGATACCATCAATGAGCTCCCGGTAAACATCAGATGCTCTCCGACCCTGCACATGTTCAGGGAGGACATCAAGACCTGGCTTTTTGACTTATCCGGAACCTCCCCCTCCCTTCAGCGCCTTGAGACCCTCACGGGTGAGCAGTGCGCTTTATAAACACCCTCATTGAACATTTGAAATGACATAATTGATGGCAAAACTGTGCATGATGGGGGCACGAGTTATAGTTACTGTAGGGCACGAGTTATACTTACTATAGATAACTCTAACTGGTAAGGTTGTATGACGATCCATCGGCCGCGGCCAACACATGGTAAATTCAATTACATCGGACATTTTGGCATCGCACGTCGTTGCGACGCAAATGCGGCCACAGCCTCGGATCGTGTGTCACATCGGCGATATTACATCGCCCGACATGACAACGCGATGTTTCACACAGCCAATGCGTTGCTGGGGGGCTGGGGGGTATATATGGTATATTTTGAGTTGCACACCGTGTCTGCAGCCATTTGTGCCTGTGTCGTTGGGTGGACAGGCTTTGCAATCGTTAAGGCTCCAGTGTGCTGGTGTTTTATATTTTGTGCCCTATGTTTTTTGTGCACTTGTGCCCTATCTTTCCCTTGTTTTTCGTGCCCATATGCCCTATGTTCACCTCGTTTTTGTGTGCCTTAATGCCCAATGGTTCCCTCTTTTTTGTGCACCTCAGCCCTATGTTTCAAACGTTTTTCTGTGCCCATCTGCCCTATGTTCCCCTCGTTTTTGTGTGCCTTAATGCCCAATGTTTCGCTCGTTTTTTGTGCACTTGTGCCCTATCTTTCCGTTGTTTTTCGTGCCCATCTGCCCTATGTTCACCTCGTTTTTGTGTGCACTTGTGCCCTATCTTTCCCTTGCTTTTCGTGCCCATCTGCCCTATGTTCACCTCGTTTTTGTGTGCACTTGTGCCCTATCTTTCCCTTGTTTTTCGTGCCCATCTGCCCTATGTTCACCTCGTTTTTGTGTGCCTTAATGCCCAATGTTTCAAACGTTTTTCGTGCCCCTCTGCGCTATGTTTCACTCGTTTTTGTGTGCCCATCTGCCCTCTGTTCACCTCGTTTTTGTGTGCCTTAATGCCCAATGTTTCGCTCGTTTTTTGTGCACTTGTGCCCTATCTTTCCCTTGTTTTTCGTGCCCATCTGCCCTATGTTCACCTCGTTTTTGTGTGCCTTAATGCCCAATGTTTCAAACGTTTTTCGTGCCCCTCTGCGCTATGTTTCACTCGTTTTTGTATGCCCATCTGCCCTATGTTCACCTCGTTTTTGTGTGCCTTAATGCCCAGTTTCGCTCGTTTTTTGTGCACTTGTGCCTTATTTTTCCCGTTTTTCGTGCCCATCTGCCCTATGTTCACCTCGTTTCATGCACGCATCAAGCCACACCCAGCCATACATTCAGCCACCATCACCCAACCATTCTGCAACATCCACCATCACCCATCCATTCACTCATCCATCCATGCAGTATGCCACACATCCACCCATCCCCTAGCAACCACCCCTAATAATGTTCCTTGTAGCTCTGCCCATATTAATGCCAGCCATCCATCCATTCATCCACCAATATCCTTCCATTCATCCATTCATCCACCAATATCCTTCCATCCATCCATCCTTCATGCATGCATCCAGCCACACCCAGCCATACATTCAGCCACCATCACCCATCCATTCTGCAACATCCACCATCACCCATCCATTCACTCATCCATCCATGCAGTATGCCACACATCCACCCATCCCCTAGCAACCACCCCTAATAATGTTCCTTGTAGCTCCGCCCATATTAATGTTCCTTTGTGCTCCATTTTGTTGACACATTTGCCAATTTGTCATGTTTTTCAACATTTTGTGTTTGTCATGTTTTTCAACGTTCGCATCGCGCTGTGATTTATTAAACGTTTTGTGACACATTTGCCAATTTGTCATGTTTTTCAACATTCGCATCGCACTGTCATTTATTACACATTTTCTGACACCGTTGGCAATGTGTCATGTTTTGCATCGCGCTGTGATTTATGAAACATTTTCTGGCACATTTGCCAATTTGTCATGTTTTTCAACATTCGCATCGCATCATTTTCTGACACAGTTGGCAATGTGTCATGTTTTCCGACATGTTTTCCGACATCGCATCGCACTGTCATGTCTAACATCGCATGCGTTATAGTTGCATGCGATGTTAATGACATCGCGCCGTCGTTGCATGCGATGTGAACGACGATGTGATGTCAAAATCGCGCTGCGATGGCACCGCGAGGTTTTGACTCCGATGCTGTGGGCGCTTCCCAACTGGTAAATGTAAATGTTTTTTTAATTTTAAAACGCTATGTCACTGACATTGTTTACTAATTATAATGCCACTTTAACCTGTTTTTTTCTGTGGATATATATTCTCTGAAAAAAGCTAATTTTAAAGTGATGTTATAGTTCGGTGAAAATGTTTTTGCCATTTTAAACGCCCAAAACCACAGATATTACCCAGTTATAGTTATTGCCAGTAACTATAACTCATGCTCTAACGTAACTATAACTCGCCTCCACCATGCACATAGACTGCACTTTCAATGTTTTTTATTTTAAACAATGACCTTGTCACTGAAACATTCAAATGTTTCTGAATGCATTCACAATGTCTTTATTGACAACTTTTCCACAGGTGTATCATGTTGCACTCTTGGGTAGTAATATCTAAGTTATACTTTTCATTTTGAAACCAGTTTTATGCTAAGTTGTCTCATACACTTTCACAAGTTGCACGTCTGGTCCTATCTGTCCTTCCTAAAGATTTGACATGCAGTAGCTTAAGCCCAGCCAACCAGACAAGTTCTAATTCCAATCTGTAGGTGGTAATAGTATAATAGATTTATCACCAACGATATTCAGAATCCAGCACTTCTCAGCTACTATGCTACACTTTTATAACCTTTCATTCGCAGCTGAGTACATACACCACCTATTTTCAGGGCTATAGTTAATATCTTGTTTATAAATAAGTAATAATTACAACACTGTCCCAAATGCTTAATTCCTTGACTCCTTTGTTAGTTGTTTGAAGTACCATTCACAAATATATTTCCTCTTTGGACCCAGGATCAACACATTGAGCCTTCTCATTTTTTAACCAAAACCAATCTATACCTTCTGATCATTACAAATAACATTTACAATTATATATATGAGAAAATATATAAACTGTTAGTTATTTTTCATGTAAATTAATACATTCATAAACTTTCTAGAAATCCATTACCTGCATCTTATAGATTAAACTATTAAAATAATTGATGATGATCCCCAAATCACAGTTGATAATAATACTCTTATTATATTCACATGAACAAGAACAACTGACAATATTCTTCTCACATGTACATAAATCATAAAAAGTTGTCATGACACATTTTTTATGTTTATGTACAAGTAGTTTTATAATATTGTGAAAATGGCTTTTTAGAATGTTTATGACATGAATTTACATTAAAACTAATATTATTTACATTGTTTTCAGATATATGATTGTAAGTACAAATTTGTTTTGGCTAAAATTTTATCAGACTAAGGGGCATATTAGCAAGGGTGATATCGCCGCTTTAGCGGGACATTTTCCCGCTAAAGCGGCAATATTTTTGTTGCTCTATTAGCAAGCTGTTGCTAACAGAGCAGTTAGCGACAGCTTGTAGGCGTTAGTTACAGGTTTAGGGCCCGCTTTGCATGTCAGCCATATTTATCGATAATGACATGCAAAGTGGGCGTACCCAACCTGTTAGCGACTGAAAGCAGTCGCTAACACAGCTATCGCCTATTAGCAAGGAAGGCGAAGCAATTAAAAAATTCGCGCTGGACGTGAATATCGCCAGAACCTAACGCCTGCTCAGACCACAACTTAACCTGTATATCCAATGGGAGGTGGACATTCAGGTTAAGTCCCCATTAGCGATAATGCCTGAATATTGCTGGATTTCCAGCGATATTCACGCATTGAGCCGCTATCGCCGGATATTTTATTGCATTACAGATAAACGTTGCTACTAGCATGTTATCTCTGCGATAATATCCGTCGATAGGCGGCGATAAAAAAATGCGCTAAGCGCAATTAGCGATAATTATCGCTATTTGTTGCTAATATGCCCCCAAATGTGTAGATCCTTGGGGCAAAGACGAAATATATTTGTGAATGGTACTTTAATCCCTGTACCCTATGTGTCAGAGAAGTTACTGTCTGTGTAGTGATCACCTGTCATTACTTCTGCAAAATGCTCACCATACTGAAATTACTTTCATCACTCCAGCACAATCTTGACCAAACTTAGGCATACTGCAATTACTTTTTATTTTTCTTTGGGAAATATCTCAACAAGATAGCAGCCATCCTATAAAAAAATACTCAAAGCATAAGCATAAGCAAACACCTTCCATGATGGTTTTCGTTCATGCAGCCACAAGCACAGTGGTCATCTTTGAATGATCCCTCTTAGGTTTCAAAGAACAAGATGGCTGCAGGGCACAAACAGTTACCATCTGGTGCAAACAGAAATAATATGTTGTCAATTGGTTTTGCCAATCCTTTTTTAAATACATTTCCTGTTCAAAGTTGCAAATGTATGGATGATCAGTTTGCCAGCAAGGTTATCATGAATCTATTAATATCTAAGGCTTTTAATTATCCAGTGCCTGGCAATACCTTGTAGTGTGTCCATCTTCTCTTTGCTCATAGTTTTTTTTCTTTTCCGTCCAGGAGTCGTGTTACAAAAATTGACTAAAAAACTCAATCAGACTTTTCACAAAGGTAACTTACATTTTTTAGTAAGCTACACATGTACGTTTGCTCTTACACTTTTGAGTACATTTACTACTTTGGGCCAATGAAAAAATCTGAATGTAAAGGTACTCAAAAGTGAAGACTTACTCATCTCCAGACCCCGCAGCAGTAAGTGGATCCAAATTTATCAATTTAAATTACTACTGCCAAAAATTAACAGTAGTAAGTCCAGCACCACACATTGCCAACCACTGTTGCCAACCACTGCTACTTCAAAAACCTCTGAAGAAAATAATGGAGGCAAGGGTTTAACAGCAAAGCCCATTTGCAACAATGTTAAATTAAATTAAATTATTTTAAAGAGATAAATATTTAAATTATTATACTTTAACGTTAAAAAATCCAAGAACAAAACACAATTAATATCTAATATTATAATAGCTTAACAGACTTTTTGAAATTGATAAATCAAAGTAATAATAATGTTTATATAACTAAACTATTTCAAAATAATTCTATACAATACTTTTAAGAATTATAAATGCATAAGATCTCCACCTCAACTGTTGACTCTCCCTATGTTAAAGTATGAAAAGTGTATTAAAAAATATAAATACTTTTTTCATTTCAAATATTATCTTAAATTAATTTTATATATTTATTTTAAATGTGCAAAACATAAATATATGCCCCAGCTCTTAATTGTAAATTAAATCCTTAATTGATTGTAAATAAAATAACAAATATATTTCTGACATTTAAATTCTCAAATAAAGTAAAAAAATATTTTTTATTATCCATTAATAAATATTAAAAGTGTTGCATAGAATTAACTAAAAGTAATGTAATTATATTTTACTAACAATTAAGCTTACATTAATTAATAAAATAAAAAAAGGTTGTTAGAATATTTTATAATTAAATACAAAATGTGTTTAATGTTTAGCTTTTTTATTCATTTATATTTATGTATATTTTTAACTATTATAAATGATTTAATGTAACGTTATTTCGTATGGGTTTTAATTTAAGTCCCTACCTCCATTATTTTCTATTGGAGGGTGTGGCAGAAAAAGTGGTTGCCATGTGTGGTGCTGGACTTACTTCAGGTCTGAGCTGAATTAATCTACCACAGTTTTGGGTCCTTTTTTGGCCGTTGTAACCCTAGAAGTGCAGTTTGTGAATAGCAATGATCTTCCTCTTTTGTAGATGAGTGCTTGCACCTCCCTCAAATTCACCCTAAATCTCCCTAATCTCCTCTATACTCCTCCCTAACCCCCTCCCATTACACAGTAAGTATGCTCAGTTTTATAGCCATTCTCCCTTATCCCTCCCACATTTACTTCTAAATAGTAAACATACATATGTGAGGATCTCCCCATAGAAAAAATTGGAGTGGTTGAGATATAAAACGGTAGGTTTGCGAATAGCATTTTGTAGTACTTTAGGAGTACTAGTTAATGTTGTTAGTGAATAGGCCCTAATATGTCTATTTTGTCATTTGGAGAGTTCAGTACTATACTGTGGGTACACAAATCTATTTTGCTTTTTGTAGTGGACAATATTCAGAACTTACCTGAATCACTTTCCACCCCGGTCGGAATTTTCAGCATTTCCCTATACCTATTCCCTCCTTCTTGGGAAACATTCAGGGCTTCTGTGGCACTGCAGATCCAGCCCAATTGATGTGGCAGCGGGGATGCTTTCATATAAAGGCTGCATTTACTAGAATCCCTGCTTGCTGCTTGTGTCTCCACCCGTACAGACCAAGGATTCCTGGTGGGATGTGCCTGGCAGGTCCTAGCTTGAACACCTGAAGCACGTACTCATTATTAGGAGCTTTCATAGACTCTTTGCCTCAGTCAAGCTTGGTCACTGATGAAGTGTTCCTGTTTGTGGGACCCTGTGTTCCCTGCGCTTTACTAAACCTTGTGTTGCACCAATTGTTTTCTGAACAAGCACTGTTTAGTAGTGTATCACTGTTTCTTTAGCAGTGTATACTTGTTTCCCAAACTATACCTGTCTAGGGGACACTGTGTGCTGGGATTCTGTTCACTAGTCTCAGGAGGGACTACACCATCCAGCATTCCTTGCTCCATGAGGAGTGGTGAGTCGCCAGCCGCTTCCCATGCCGCCGACACTACAAAGCGCCAACCGTTCGCCCGCGGTGGAGGTCGTGTGCGTGCCATGCCTAGGAAATGCCCAGGCCAAGGGCGAGCCCGTCTTGCACCCGTCAGAGCCCAGAGGAGGTTGGGCCCGCTCTTGGTTTTGGAACTTTGCCAATGGGCGTGGTGCAGTTGACCAGCTGCGGCTATCCCTGCTAGACCCAATGACCTCGCAGGGGGAAAAACAGGTATTGCACCTGACACCCTTAGGGGCAGAAAGGAGCTTTTACAGAGTCAGACTTATCAGTAAAATAGTAACTACTGAATTTGGCTTGAAACAAGAGATCGTAATTTAAGGTTAATTTAGGAGAGAGGCGGGCCTCTCTTTTCTTTTTTCTTTCATTCTTAGCAGAATCTAAATATAAATTGTGCATTTAGTCGCCTAGCTGTTCTTACTCATTAATCGAATGTCCTGTTGTATGAATGTTTTTTTTTTTAAAGGTGCTTGAAGTTACTCTGAGTGGACCAAGGCGATATTGCATTGATTAAACATGGGGAAACAAAAGGCAACAGAGGTAAAGGGGAAAAACGTCCAAACTGAAAGTAAGTGCATGGGAAAACTGCACAATAGCTGACATAGATACTCTTATAGAGGACGTCAAGAAAATGCTAGGATGAACAATTAAGAAAAAAAAAACGCCATCTAAAAAAATAACTTCATTCTACACGAGGAAGGGAATGCCGCAACAAAGGGAAAAACCATGTCATGAAAGCCCAGTAGTACACGCGGCCAGTCAGCAGGGACCATGGGCACAAGTGGCAGTACAACCAGAAGTGCAACAAATTATCTAGCAGCCTTCCACAGCGACAGAGGGTAGGACAGAAAAAAGATGATAACCTAACACCCATTGCATCCAATCCATCATTTTTTTTGCTCAGCATAGCATTCCAGTTATGGACCCAGCCATATGTAAATCAGTCTTGACCCTGCGCCCAATGGGAACAGTCCAGCTGAACAGCCAGACCAGTACCTCTCTGGACTGGAAACTAGCATCCTGACTTTCAGCCCTCATCAGCCAGGATAGCTTGACTCCAGTGGCATGGAGAGCACGGGACCCACGTCTGGGCATAACTGTCCCACTCGGGTGACAAATGTAAAAACAACAATGATGGACAGAATGCAGAACAATGTCATCCATTCACCCCAGGACAGAGATCTGGGCCTAAATCCATCGTTTTTTTGCTCAGCATGTCATTCCAGTTTTGTTTGCGTAAAATACAATGACTGCTGCACCAAATATGATCTGTGCTTGTCAAGGTAACAGACACGCAGCTGCATAGAGATATCTGTTGCATCTAAACCTATGAAAAACCATTTAGAGAGACAGTAGAGCAACTGAAGTGTCTGCAACATTTGCAAAAGTCACAAACACACAGAAGCAAATACACAAAATATTGCAGAGATCAAGCCTTATTTCAAATTTCTAGACAGATGTTTTCCATCACATTTACCATCTTTCAGTGATCTTTCTTGACAGCGCATCTGTGTCGTAACATGCTATTTTTCCCTGTATGCATTCCCTACAGAGAGCAATACTAGTTTTTTGCTTCTTTTTTCACAGCACTTACAAAGCTGATAGTGCTTGCTTTAATGTGCTAAACTAAATTTGCGTATGCAACACGTGCATACAGGAGGCACGGCTCCTTCGTAATAGCAGAGGAACTTTACCCCACTGCCAACAGATGAAAAATAAAATGATAATAATTTGTTTTATTATAATTTAATTTATCACTGCCTGAGCAGCTTGAGCCATGGAGACTAGGGCAGGGCCATGGCAGGGTGTAGGAGCGATGGGCACTTATAAGTGTGCATGTCTGTTCTAGGCCAGCCAAACAGACATGCGCACTTATATTTCTGCAACCCAGTTGTGTACCACAGCCAGGTTGGAGAAAAGCTACAGCCTCCCTGTGCCCGAGCGAGCATCTGACCAGTCCGTTCAGACCAATCAAGGCACTTCTGTCATGCTGTGGCCCAAGAACTGCCAGGAGGAGAGCTGGAGAGGAGCACCAAGGCGGCTGGCAGCGTCAGCGGCAGGTAAGTCTTTTTTTCAAATGTATTATTATGATTGGGTATCAGTTTTGTTAACCACTTAAGAAGTAATTTCCCCAAAATTAAGTAATGTCGGTATGAAGGTCTTTTTATGGTGTAACTCCATGTCAAATCCTGTAGGGAAGGGCTTACAACATGAACTCTATTTCAAATAGAATAGGTGTGGCTTTTACATTGTGAATTCTGAGACAAATGCAGAAAGTTAGGGTTTTAGATTGACAAACCTTCTTACACAGATGTCTAGTTCAAGAGGTGCTACAGAGGTCTTATTTTCATTGTGCACCTTTGTACTTTTATGGTTAGTACATTATTGTGTGTGAATGTAAGTAATTTTTATTTTAAAAGTAAAACCACCAACTGAAGATTGACTGATCAACTCTAACTGTGTGCTTTGCGGAGTTCTTTGATTATAACTTGCACCATGTACCAGAATAAACCAGGCCAGGGTGTCTTAAGGGTCAATTGTGAAAGGGGTGTACTTGGTACTCTGTCACAATTCAAGCTCAGTATCCAATTGCGACTCCCTTAACCAATTCCCACAATATCACATGAACTTCAAAGAATGTGCATTGTTATTACCCGCTTCCCAGAAGAAGCCATCCCTGGCACTGCTCATCTCCCACTGTGCTCTCTGCTATTGTACTAAAAGATCCACCAGCAATAGTGTTTCACGACACGTGCGTCAGGATCAGGGCTTGTACAAAGTGGCACGATGCAGTGTGGTGGCTGCATCCAAAAGTAATGAACTAGCATCATATGTAGTGTGCTGGTGAGTTTTGACAGGTTGCAGCAATCATACACACAGCTCAGCAGCTTATGGTATGAATTTTCTTGACCACTACCTCCATCCCAGTGGGCGATTTCAACGGTGGGTGGGTTTATGTTACGCAATACTGGTTTAGCTAATGCGTGAGCTTGGTGCTCTTCTGAGTTTTATGAGCTTGTCGCCTCATACTCAGTATAGTAAGCCTTGCCAAAAGCATACAATGCTTATTCCATCAATTTCACTGCATTGCACATGCAGCAATCTTGTGCCCGCCACATTTGCACGTTTGCTCTACCAATACAATTCCCACACCTATCAAAGCAGCAATCACACAATAACAGAAGCGTTCTCACACACCTTCCAAATTAAATGTCTTGCAATAATGACAACACTCTCAAGCCCCTCAGAAACTCACAGCAAAGCTTCGACTAAGGCTCTCCTCTCCTCAGCACCTGGATACCCCCCTGGGTATACGCTGCGCTATATAAATACTGATTGATTGATTGATTGAAGCCAACAAGCCAGCCTGATAACTGAAGTGCAAGAATGATGTGTCAATAAGTGCATGAACTGATGGCTGAGGTATCAGCCTGGATTGAAACATCCAGACACTTTTAACTTTAGCCAGACCTATCGACTTTGCCAATGCTTCTTTTGAATTGTGATTTATATGATGGATTTTTAACCTGAAAAATAATTTTGAGAATTAAGCATTCATTGTTATAACTTTCTATTCAACCTGCATTCTACACATATAGTTTATTTATGAAGTTGTAGACTAGAGCGGCTGACTTTGAAGCTGGGGAACCGGGTTCGAGTCTCGGCAGGAGGCTCAACATCCTGTGATTCTGGGCAAATCCCTTAATCTCCACATGCCTAAAAACGAATGTGTCTGTCTGTAAGGGAGCTGGTGCTCATGTAAGCACTCTGATACCTTCGGGTCGAGTTTGCGCTATATAAAACCAAAAAAAACATTAAAACACGTTCCTTTCAAGGCTCCAAGATATCTCTGGTGGTGGGGGGAGGAATGGGAATAGGGTTTCACTATGAGCTGTTTATCTCAGAGGTCCAGCTTGAATATTTATAAGAGGGATGGTGGGGAGTATAATACACATCTTGGCCTTTGCTCACATCAATGTCCATAGAGATGGACAGAAGCAGCAGTAGTGAGAGAAATATACCTCTGAAGTCAGAGTAACAGAGCCACCACGTGTAATAATTGAAACATGCGAAGAACTATGGGGCATATTAACAAGGCAGGCGATTTGAAATTATCTCCGTTTTTGCGGCCTTTTTCGGCCGAAAAGCGGCGATAATTTCTTCGCCCTATCAGCAAAGACACGCTAGCGCGTGTTTTGCTGATTTTGCGCCCTTGTCAATTTTGCCCAGCTTTGCATCTCTAATGAGATGCAAAGTGGGCGTTCCTGGGCAAAATAATAGGAGAAGCGACATTTCTCCTATTAACAAGCTGCTCGCTAATAAGCAGAGCGTTAGGAAAAGTAGCGCTAACCACAGTTAACGCTACTTTCCTAACGCCTGCTTGTGACCTGTTCTTAGCCATGTAATCCAATGGGAGGTGGATTACATGGCTAAGATTGTCCTGCCCTATCAGCAAGGTTATCGCCATTTTCAATGGAATATCGCTGGAAAACCAGCGATATTCCATTGAAAACGGCGATAATCCCCGCTATCGCTGGGATTTTTATCTCCATGGTGTTAAGCGTTGTTAATACAACGCTACCATGGAGATTGGCATACCCTGCCAACTTAGGGCGAACAAAGCGATACCAAAGGGGATGATGGACGGAGCGTTTGAGCAAATCAAACACTCACCCCAGTCAACTGATCTGGGTTTAATCCAACACCATCTTAAGGCAGCTGGGTTAGAGGAAACAAAAGCCCCCAGTGCTCTACTGAGCACTGTTAGAGGCCGCTCTCACCAATCCTGGCAGTGCCAGGGTTTGCTTGAGAGTTTGGAGCCTGCCTGCTTCAAGCTGAGAAGACAATCGAGGAGGACCTCGAACTCGCAGTAGAGTGCTTTTAATTTAATTTTCTTTTTTTTAATGACCCACCCCTCCCACCACTTTCGGGACATGCCAGCCCCGACTGCCGGTGTGTCATTATATCTCACTCACATCTCAGAGCATTGGATACAATTGATTCCCTAAATTCTATCGAAAAAAAACGATTAGTAAAATTCCCTAAATCTTGGGTCAACAAACAGATCAGAATTTACGGTCAAGGCTATTTTTGGAAGCAATGGGCATCAAGAAGTATTTCTCTTCTCATAAATCATAGTAAGGATACGGATCCTGTTTCTTTTGCTGTTTTACAAGGCAAACACAAATTATCTAACCTAGATTGTTACCCTTTCTTAAAGTTAAAATCTGCTATCAAGAAGTTAGCCCCCATTCACCAATCCACTCTCTCATATATATTAGGAAATTTCACAAAGATAGAGCATGCAGTTTCCAAAATTAATAACCTTCCTAAGGCCCCAAAACCTGAGTGACAAAATACAACTACAATAACTGGAATTTTGTCTTTCACTTAGAACCTTATGTTGATATCCCCCCTTCGGCATTGTCAAAAATATGGAGGTCCCATTTTATAGGAAAGATCACACCTTCTCACAAATTAGACAATGGATCGTAAACAATGTTTATTGGACACCAACTAAGCTACATAGATTGGGTTTATCAGAATACAATCTATGCTGGAATTGTAGCATGGCTCCTGGTGATTCCGCGTACATGTTGTACTATTGCAAGCATGTTCGCCCCTTACGGCAACATGTAGAAACCATGATTCAAAAGATGTATAATGTCCATTCCCACATAGATTCCCCTACAGCGTCACTAAGTATACCTGCCTCATCTTTTTCCAACAGTTTTTCTCCCTCTGATACCCATTTCATTGATTTACTGCCATCCGTTGGTACCAAATTGATACTTTCAGAATGGAAAATCTCTAACATTTCCGCTCATACAGGATTGTCTACGGTTTGTTTTATCAGAAGTACAGCTAATTCCTGTTTCAAAAATGTTTTTGTCTTATCATCGTCCAGGAAATTATGGGATGCCCTAGACAGTTATTTACAAAAGAATACACCTCCTTAATTTCAGCCACAAACCTTGATATATGCTGAGGTGACTCCAACTTTTGAACAATGGAAGGTGATAACCCGTGGACATGTTTTACACAATGCGCTTTCTTCCTAGTTGGGTCTCTTGCTGCCTTCGATTTATCAGATATATTGCCCCTCACCATCCCTCTACTATCCCTTTCTTATTTACTTTCTCATTATTAAGGATTTGTAGTTGCCAAAATGTATTGCATTTCGATTTGCTCATTTGTTATTAATCCATAATTTAAGGTACCTTTGACCTTTTCGTCCATACAACTTTTATTTTTGTATACATGACTCTTAGTACCTATCTTTGTGATCATATGATTGCCATTCTTTTGATCTCAATATGTTTCATTTTATTTGTATGCCAAATTATATCTTTATGCAAGCGCGGATTTAATTATGGATGTATCTATTATACCAAATTCTATGTTATGCTTGTATCTTTTCAATAAACACTTTCGAAATCGAACATTATATTATAGTACATCATTTTTTTGTATTTGAAATTATAAACAAACTTTTCAGCACTTACCAGACTATATGTGAGCAAAATATTGTCCAAAACCTCTAATACACAAGAGAAACTAGATTTCTGTTTCTTATTACATAAAATAGAATCTCCTCCTCTGCATTTCTTACAAACTATGGGAGATTGAAAAATTTCCTAGCTATTGTAACAGAATGTTTCAATTCTATTAAGGACACAGAGGCGAGGATTATGCTATAGCTTTCTCTGCTTTTTTCGAGCAGCGAAGAAAGTGGAGAAAGCTAAAGCATAATCCGAGGCTCCAGTCCTGACATAGAATCCGGTACTCTGTAAAGATTGGTACAGAGCTTTCAATGTATGTTTACGATCCATGAATAGGTTCCAATTCTAACCAGCAAGAGAGAAGTGTATTTTATAACCTTGTCTTGGCATGGTGCATCAGATGGTGAAATATGGGACAAGTCTGTTGATGTAGTCAAAATACTAGAGAAGCACTTCTCAGTCCAAAACAGCAGTTTACTACTGAATTCTGCACCGTGGTGGTGTACTTTGGTTTCTTGTGTCAACATTTGAGCCATTACACATTTGTATTCATTCTTGAGGGACAAATATCTAATTTGGACACCCTCATGTGTATCTTAACATGTAGTACAACTGAAGTAGTCTACCTTCTAGGGTTTGATTTTTCAATTATGGTCAAAATATGTCTTGCTGGCGATGTGTGTAGTTCTTTATGGTCGATTATCAACTTGGTAGTTATGCAGGGGCTCCCGATTCTGTCTCTGTGCTCTATCATGCCTCACCTTGTGTGTCGGTTTCAAAAAGGGGGGGAGGCGAGAGGACACTATTAACCACTCAAGATGGTGGAAGGTCCAGTAGCAGCTTAGTGTCCGTACTGAGTACTAGAGAAGCAAATCAAAAAATGGGGTTGCTGCACTGTTCCATGAGGAAATGGAGGGAGGGAAATAGTTAGCTGGCGTGACCAAGAAGGGGAATTAAATGATACCCTGGGGCATCCATTATGTTGGATGTATTTGCCTCACACACCCCGAGGAGTGTCATGCTTCATCATTGGCGGTTGCTCCTCGTCGGGGAGGCGGTGCAATCCCCGACGGGCACACCTCAGAGAGGGGCTCTTTGGCGGAGATCTTTTTCCAACTGCCTTTTGGTGAAGTGGGGGTATGTGGGCAGGGTAGTGTATTCCTATGATAAGGCGGCTAAAATGTAACAAGGGGTACCGGAATGGACTTTATTCTAGGGGTCCCCTGGCTACAGTTAAAAGGTGAAGCTAGTTGCCTAGGTGTCAGCCTATTATGTTGTGTGACCCCTAGTAGAAACTAGCTGTGCATGTGGTCAACATGTTTCTCGCTAATGGTATATTAACCGCGATTCTTCAGGACCAAAGTGAAGACAACAACATGCTAGTATCATACGTGTTGTATTGTTACCTTAGTGGATCCTCCTATGCCTATAGAAAGGATAAGGAAACAGTAGTTAAACAAAAAAGTAGGTCACAATATTGCCAGAAAGAAAATCTACTAACATGCTGGTGGTATTGAACGTTATTTTACACATCCACCGCATGCCAAGTGTATTGAGCGTGCAAAGTCAAAGTGAAGTGCACACACAATAACTAGAACTGTGAAAAGGACCGTGAATAGTGAGGGTGATAGTTTTAAAACAACAATGTAAAAATACAGTGTTAAGAATGCAGTGTTAAAAAATGCAGCAGTCTTAATATCAATGCCTGCCTGTAGAATGTCAGGTATTAGGCAGGTCTTATGTGTAACACCACTTGGTAACTTAGTGGGCATAGTAGCACTCTCCCTGTGATCTACATAAAACATTTAAACAGGCATGGGTAAAAAACTTGCATATGTAGAAGCTCCTACTCACCTAGTGGTCATATATTAGAGGCCACATGAGTGTTCGGCAGGGCTGAACTGCAGAGCTAAGCCCTCGAGGTATGGCTAGAGAAGGGGTAGGAGAAAACGCGGTAATGAAAAGCGAGTCCCTGCCTTAAATGTGGGTGGACTGAATGAGGCCAGAAAAACCTGTATTGGCGCTGATCGCTCACCATTTGTCAAGCGCTAAACGCACTCACCTGGAGTCTTCTGCGTCCGGGCGTTGTGACCTACCCATCCCCGCCGAGCTCGAGTAGATGTTTGAGCTCGGCGGCGCGGGTCATTTCAACAACGCCGGGCGTTCAGCGTGACGCGTTGGGTAGCCGCCCCCTGCCCAAGGTCACGTGTGCAGAGCCGAGTGTGTGGCGGCCATCTTAAGCTGGTGTAAACACTGCAGAGCAGCTGTTGCCCTGGCTTACCGCCACATGTAAAAAGCGGTAAAAAGAGCGTGGATTACCTCAGTTAATTGGACGTTTGCATAATGTTTGAAACCAAAGGGTTAGACGAATAGGCGATAAATAGATTAGATAGTTATGAGGTACACGTAGTTGTGAACAAGGCTAGTGTCTAATTGCGGGTGGCGGCCATGATGTAAGGGGTCCCTTTGGGTGCCTGTGTTGCAAGGTACAGGTTAATTGTGAACGGTAATGTCGCCCACAGGTCGCCATGGTGTCAACAACTAAACTCTCTGTGTCACAGCATGTCAGTAGTAAACGGTAATGACGCTCACAGGTCGCCAAGGTGTCAAGGACTAACCTCTCAGTGTCACAACATGTCAGTAGCAAACGGTAATGCCGCCCACAGGTCGCCATGGTGTCAAGGACTGACCTCACTGTGTCACAACATATCAGTGGTAATCCCTGGTCAGTCCGTGTAGTGGGACCTAGGTCTCCTTATGTTGGGGGCCCATGTAAGTGAGTGCCCTAGGGTCAGTGGAGGTACCTGCAGGTAAGAGAGTGACCCGGAAGTGGTGAAAGGTCAATGTCACTGTCAACTCTCGTTGCTAGGGAATGTATCCGGTCACTGTGTCTCGTGAGTAGATATTAAAAATGTGGGAATCTATAATGAATGCCAGGGGATGTCTTCATTGAGCCCCTGTTGGTCCGATGACAACCGATGCACCCATCTCTGTTCTTTATTGAAGAGCACTTTAGTAGGGCAGTTGGGACTGGACTCCAGAACTACCCACTTCATGGAATTCTCATCATGGTTTGCTTCCACATAATGTTTGCACATTTTGGTGTGGGTCTTTCTGCAGCGGAAATTGCTGCGATGTTCTGTGATTCGAGTCTTGATAGGGCGGGTTGTCATCCCTATGTACTGCAGGTTGCACGGGCATATTAACAAGTATATGCAGTGAGATGTATTACAATTTGTGTGTTGCCTGAGCTCCCATTTGAAGGTTTCGGAGAGTAGTATAGTTTTGAGAGTCAGGGTGTATCTACAGACCCCACACATGCCACATGGGTAGTGGCCCACCACAGGGGGTAAGTGCCATAAAGTTAGTTGGGTTGCTTTCCTCGTATGTTTAGGTCTGGTGCTAATCAAGATATCTTTTAGGTTTTGTGACCTCTTGAAAGCAAATCTGGGTTCCTCTAAGGTCATGTCACCTGTGTTGAGTATGCCCCAATGATGTTTAATCGTGTTCCTGATTTTATTGGACAGGGAGGTAAAGGTAGTCACACAGGTGATCGGTTGGTTTTCAACAGGGGCTCTCTCCTGTCGTTCCAGCAGGGCTTCTCGATTATTATTTCTGGCACGTTTCCTTGCCTTGAGAACATCACCCTTGGGGTAACCCCTGTCGAGGAGGTTCCTCGAAAGAAGAGCAGATTCCTTCTTGTAATCAGCCACAGCGCTACAATTGCGCCTAATTCGTAAGAATTGGCCAAAGGGCAGATTGGTACGTAGGGCTCTGGGGTGGTGACTCGTATAGTGCAGGAGGCTGTTACGATCTGTAGGTTTCCGGTACATGGTGGTCTTTATGGAACCTGCTTCCAATCTGATCGTTAGGTCAAGGAAAGCGATTTCCTGGGGTGAGGATATCATGGTGAAGTGTAGGTGAGGGTTAAGTGTGTTGACCCAAACCAAGAAATCTTCATGTGAGGTCGGTGGACCGCTCCATAGGATAAGGATGTCATCTATGAAGCGTTTCCACATCCTGATGTTATCGCGGAAGGGATTAGACTCATGATGTATATGAGTATCTTCAAATTTGGCCATGTACAGACAGGCTACCGAGGGGGCGAAAGTACTGCCCATAGAAGTCCCCTGGGTCTGATGGTAGAATTTGCCTCTGTATTCAAAGTAGTTTTCCGTAAGGGCTAGTGTGGCGCACTCCATGATGAAGGTCTGGGGAGTGTTGGAGCTCCACAGTTCTTGCCCAAGTCTTTCCTCAATTACCTCAAGAGTCGCCCTCTGGGGGATATTTGTATAGAGTGCTTCGACGTCTAAGGTAATTAGGAGGTCAATCTCTCCTATGTCCTGGACTGTATCCAGTATTTAAACACATCTGTAGTGTCCTGAATGTAGGAGGGGATGCTTTTCACCAGGGGTTGCAAGAAGTGGTCGCAGAACTGAGACAAGGGCTCTAGCACAGAGTCAATCCCAGAGACAATAGGCCTCCCTGGTACTGGTCTAGTGGCTTTATGGATCTTAGGCAGGATGTAAAAGTATGGTACCCTGGGGTCCTTTTTCATGAGAAATTCTGCCTCTTTTTTACTGATCCACTGATCACATTCAGCACCGGATACCAGGCTTGTGATCTTGGTCTGTAATCGCGCGGTTGGGTTATCAGTGATTGGAGTGTAATATCTCTGGTCACTGAGCTGTCTGTTGCATTCCAACTCGTAATCCACAGTGTTCATCAAAACTGTGGCTCCCCCTTTGTCTGCCTGTTTGATTGTAATAGAGGAATCATTAGCCAATGATTTCAGTATAGTCAATTCGTTCTTGGAGATGTTAGAATGTGGTGTCAGGCGGTCAAGCCTATTGATGTCTTTCAGTACTGCCTGTTCAAACGTCAACACTTCGTTGGGGACCATACCATTGTGAGGTGTAAAGGTTGAGGGATTATGGAGTCCCGAATCTTCAGTGGGTTCAATGGGTTTCCCTTCAAAGAAGGCTTTCAACCTTATTTTCCTGAAGAACGCCTTAAGTTCCTTAGTTTGTTGGAACTGATCGATCCTGGGTGTGGGGACGAAGCCCAAGCCCTTTTGTAGGACTTCCTCCTCTCTTTGTGTTAGGTGATGATCTGATAGATTAACCACCAAACTCACTGTTGCCCTGACCGACTCGTGCTCCTCGTGTCCATCCCTTGGGGGCGTGTATCCTCCCATTGGACCCTTTTCTCTGCTGTGTTGCCTCTTTTTCGCCCTCGCCCTCTGCCCCAACCTCTGCCTAAAAAAGGAGGGTGTGAAGGGTTTTGGGGGGGATAGAATGTAGGGTATTGTGGGCCAAAAGGTGGTTGGAAGTGGGGGAATTGTGGGTATTGCCAGAGTGGGGGGCCCATAGGTTGTCCCTGATTTTGGTAATTGGGGAAGTTGTCTTGGCCCCGTCCCCTACCTCTTTTGGCCCTGGGGGGCATCTGTGCAGGGTTGTTGTCCCCACTGCTGTCCGAGCCACTATTAGAGCCTCTCCTTGATGAAGTCGTGCTGGAATCTGAACCGTAGCTAGTACCTGGGGGAACATAGTCATCCCTTAAGTAGGGGTAGACTTTCTCTTTAGAGAATTTTTTAATGTCCTTTTGTAATTTAGCTACCTTCTGGTTCATAAGGTACTCCTTATGTTCTGCCATTTCTTTATTGATCTCGGCAAGTTTTGTTTTAAAACCTGGGTTTTGTACCGAGGTCTTCAGGGCAGCCTCTGCTGCTTGTATTTTGACCAGCAGAGCATCGGCTAGTCGCTTGGCCGTGTTAACTATAAGGATGAGAAGGTCGTGTGTACATTTCCACGAAACCTGTGACCATTCCACCTTAAATTGTCCGTCCTCCCAGAATATTCTTGGGAAGTTTTTAACTATCAATCCGTTGGGTGCAATTTTGGCTTTGAAATATTGTGCCATCATAGCTCCATGGATAGTTACCCTAATCCATTCCCGTTTGAGGTCTGACAGGGATTGCCATTCTGGGGTGCTTCTGCTCGTTCCCGGTTCGATATCAATGCCAAAAAGAGAAGGTGTCCTCATTATGGCTGCTGCATCCTCCTCACCGAAACTCAGTCCCTGCCCCTCCATGCTGATGAGGTCTGATAGGATTGGTACCGGTGCGGTGGAGTCCTTCACGGAAGGTAGGGAAAAGGGAAAAGGAGAAGAAGTAAGGGTGGTACACTATGGAAACAAACCCTTGAGAGAGATAAGAGTAGGTCCAACACTGGATTCGGATATGGACCGAGTGTGAGCCACCGCAAAGGTGTGGGCTCAAGTTTTTGGGGGATTTGAACAGACTAACCCACCATATGAGAGCTCCCACGGTTTGCACCGTGCACGAGTAGGTTTCAAAAAGGGGGGGAGGCGAGAGGACACTATTAACCACTCAAGATGGTGGAAGGTCCAGTAGCAGCTTAGTGTCCGTACTGAGTACTAGAGAAGCAAATCAAAAAATGGGGTTGCTGCACTGTTCCATGAGGAAAAGGAGGGAGGGAAATAGTTAGCTGGCGTGACCAAGAAGGGGAATTAAATGATACCCTGGGGCATCCATTATGTTGGATGTATTTGCCTCACACACCCCGAGGAGTGTCATGCTTCATCATCGGCGGTTGCTCCTCGTCGGGGAGGCGGTGCAATCCCCGACGGGCACACCTCAGAGAGGGGCTCTTTGGCGGAGATCTTTTTCCAACTGCCTTTTGGTGAAGTGGGGGTATGTGGGCAGGGTAGTGTATTCCTATGATAAGGCGGCTAAAATGTAACAAGGGGTACCGGAATGGACTTTATTCCAGGGGTCCCCTGGCTACAGTTAAAAGGTGAAGCTAGTTGCCTAGGTGTCAGCCTATTATGTTGTGTGACCCCTAGTAGAAACTAGCTGTGCATGTGGTCAACATGTTTCTCGCTAATGGTATATTAACCGCGATTCTTCAGGACCAAAGTGAAGACAACAACATGCTAGTATCATACGTGTTGTATTGTTACCTTAGTGGATCCTCCTATGCCTATAGAAAGGATAAGGAAACAGTAGTTAAACAAAAAAGTAGGTCACAATATTGCCAGAAAGAAAATCTACTAACATGCTGGTGGTATTGAACGTTATTTTACACATCCACCGCATGCCAAGTGTATTGAGCGTGCAAAGTCAAAGTGAAGTGCACACACAATAACTAGAACTGTGAAAAGGACCGTGAATAGTGAGGGTGATAGTTTTAAAACAACAATGTAAAAATACAGTGTTAAGAATGCAGTGTTAAAAAATGCAGCAGTCTTAATATCAATGCCTGCCTGTAGAATGTCAGGTATTAGGCAGGTCTTATGTGTAACACCACTTGGTAACTTAGTGGGCATAGTAGCACTCTCCCTGTGATCTACATAAAACATTTAAACAGGCATGGGTAAAAAACTCGCATATGTAGAAGCTCCTACTCACCTAGTGGTCATATATTAGAGGCCACATGAGTGTTCGGCAGGGCTGAACTGCAGAGCTAAGCCCTCGAGGTATGGCTAGAGAAGGGGTAGGAGAAAACGCGGTAATGAAAAGCGAGTCCCTGCCTTAAATGTGGGTGGACTGAATGAGGCCAGAAAAACCTGTATTGGCGCTGATCGCTCACCATTTGTCAAGCGCTAAACGCACTCACCTGGAGTCTTCTGCGTCCGGGCGTTGTGACCTACCCATCCCCGCCGAGCTCGAGTAGATGTTTGAGCTCGGCGGCGCGGGTCATTTCAACAACGCCGGGCGTTCAGCGTGACGCGTTGGGTAGCCGCCCCCTGCCCAAGGTCACGTGTGCAGAGCCGAGTGTGTGGCGGCCATCTTAAGCTGGTGTAAACACTGCAGAGCAGCTGTTGCCCTGGCTTACCGCCCCATGTAAAAAGCGGTAAAAAGAGCGTGGATTACCTCAGTTAATTGGACGTTTGCATAATGTTTGAAACCAAAGGGTTAGACGAATAGGCGATAAATAGATTAGATAGTTATGAGGTACACGTAGTTGTGAACAAGGCTAGTGTCTAATTGCGGGTGGCGGCCATGATGTAAGGGGTCCCTTTGGGTGCCTGTGTTGCAAGGTACAGGTTAATTGTGAACGGTAATGTCGCCCACAGGTCGCCATGGTGTCAACAACTAAACTCTCTGTGTCACAGCATGTCAGTAGTAAACGGTAATGACGCTCACAGGTCGCCAAGGTGTCAAGGACTAACCTCTCAGTGTCACAACATGTCAGTAGCAAACGGTAATGCCGCCCACAGGTCGCCATGGTGTCAAGGACTGACCTCACTGTGTCACAACATATCAGTGGTAATCCCTGGTCAGTCCGTGTAGTGGGACCTAGGTCTCCTTATGTTGGGGGCCCATGTAAGTGAGTGCCCTAGGGTCAGTGGAGGTACCTGCAGGTAAGAGAGTGACCCGGAAGTGGTGAAAGGTCAATGTCACTGTCAACTCTCGTTGCTAGACAGGGGTTACCCCAAGGGTGATGTTCTCAAGGCAAGGAAACGTGCCAGAAATAATAATCGAGAAGCCCTGCTGGAACGACAGGAGAGAGCCCCTGTTGAAAACCAACCGATCACCTGTGTGACTACCTTTACCTCCCTGTCCAATAAAATCAGGAACACGATTAAACATCATTGGGGCATACTCAACACAGGTGACATGACCTTAGAGGAACCCAGATTTGCTTTCAAGAGGTCACAAAACCTAAAAGATATCTTGATTAGCACCAGACCTAAACATACGAGGAAAGCAACCCAACTAACTTTATGGCACTTACCCCCTGTGGTGGGCCACTACCCATGTGGCATGTGTGGGGTCTGTAGATACACCCTGACTCTCAAAACTATACTACTCTCCGAAACCTTCAAATGGGAGCTCAGGCAACACACAAATTGTAATACATCTCACTGCATATACTTGTTAATATGCCCGTGCAACCTGCAGTACATAGGGATGACAACCCGCCCTATCAAGACTCGAATCACAGAACATCGCAGCAATTTCCGCTGCAGAAAGACCCACACCAAAATGTGCAAACATTATGTGGAAGCAAACCATGATGAGAATTCCATGAAGTGGGTAGTTCTGGAGTCCAGTCCCAACTGCCCTACTAAAGTGCTCTTCAATAAAGAACAGAGATGGGTGCATCGGTTGTCATCGGACCAACAGGGGCTCAATGAAGACATCCCCTGGCATTCATTATAGATTCCCACATTTTTAATATCTACTCACGAGACACAGTGACCGGATACATTCCCTAGCAACGAGAGTTGACAGTGACATTGACCTTTCACCACTTCCGGGTCACTCTCTTACCTGCAGGTACCTCCACTGACCCTAGGGCACTCACTTACATGGGCCCCCAACATAAGGAGACCTAGGTCCCACTACACGGACTGACCAGGGATTACCACTGATATGTTGTGACACAGTGAGGTCAGTCCTTGACACCATGGCGACCTGTGGGCGGCATTACCGTTTGCTACTGACATGTTGTGACACTGAGAGGTTAGTCCTTGACACCTTGGCGACCTGTGAGCGTCATTACCGTTTACTACTGACATGCTGTGACACAGAGAGTTTAGTTGTTGACACCATGGCGACCTGTGGGCGACATTACCGTTCACAATTAACCTGTACCTTGCAACACAGGCACCCAAAGGGACCCCTTACATCATGGCCGCCACCCGCAATTAGACACTAGCCTTGTTCACAACTACGTGTACCTCATAACTATCTAATCTATTTATCGCCTATTCGTCTAACCCTTTGGTTTCAAACATTATGCAAGCGTCCAATTAACTGAGGTAATCCATGCTCTTTTTACCGCTTTTTACATGGGGCGGTAAGCCAGGGCAACAGCTGCTCTGCAGTGTTTACACCAGCTTAAGATGGCCGCCACACACTCGGCTCTGCACACGTGACCTTGGGCAGGGGGCGGCTACCCAACGCGTCACGCTGAACGCCCGGCGTTGTTGAAATGACCCGCGCCGCCGAGCTCAAACATCTACTCGAGCTCGGCGGGGATGGGTAGGTCACAACGCCCGGACGCAGAAGACTCCAGGTGAGTGCGTTTAGCGCTTGACAAATGGTGAGCGATCAGCGCCAATACAGGTTTTTCTGGCCTCATTCAGTCCACCCACATTTAAGGCAGGGACTCGCTTTTCATTACCGCGTTTTCTCCTACCCCTTCTCTAGCCATACCTCGAGGGCTTAGCTCTGCAGTTCAGCCCTGCCGAACACTCATGTGGCCTCTAATATATGACCACTAGGTGAGTAGGAGCTTCTACATATGCGAGTTTTTTACCCATGCCTGTTTAAATGTTTTATGTAGATCACAGGGAGAGTGCTACTATGCCCACTAAGTTACCAAGTGGTGTTACACATAAGACCTGCCTAATACCTGACATTCTACAGGCAGGCATTGATATTAAGATTGCTGCATTTTTTAACACTGCATTCTTAACACTGTATTTTTACATTGTTGTTTTAAAACTATCACCCTCACTATTCACGGTCCTTTTCACAGTTCTAGTTATTGTGTGTGCACTTCACTTTGACTTTGCACGCTCAATACACTTGGCATGCGGTGGATGTGTAAAATAACGTTCAATACCACCAGCATGTTAGTAGATTTTCTTTCTGGCAATATTGTGACCTACTTTTTTGTTTAACTACTGTTTCCTTATCCTTTCTATAGGCATAGGAGGATCCACTAAGGTAACAATACAACACGTATGATACTAGCATGTTGTTGTCTTCACTTTGGTCCTGAAGAATCGCGGTTAATATACCATTAGCGAGAAACATGTTGACCACATGCACAGCTAGTTTCTACTAGGGGTCACACAACATAATAGGCTGACACCTAGGCAACTAGCTTCACCTTTTAACTGTAGCCAGGGGACCCCTAGAATAAAGTCCATTCCGGTACCCCTTGTTACATTTTAGCCGCCTTATCATAGGAATACACTACCCTGCCCACATACCCCCACTTCACCAAAAGGCAGTTGGAAAAAGATCTCCGCCAAAGAGCCCCTCTCTGAGGTGTGCCCGTCGGGGATTGCACCGCCTCCCCGACGAGGAGCAACCGCCGATGATGAAGCATGACACTCCTCGGGGTGTGTGAGGCAAATACATCCAACATAATGGATGCCCCAGGGTATCATTTAATTCCCCTTCTTGGTCACGCCAGCTAACTATTTCCCTCCCTCCTTTTCCTCATGGAACAGTGCAGCAACCCCATTTTTTGATTCACCTTGTGTGTCGTCATGCTGACATATGCGCCGATAGATCAACATATAATCAAGTACACCTCATTTTTTTTGTTTAAATATCTTTACTGTTTTTCTTAAATTTTGTAACAAGTCAGGATCATCGGAGGCATCATACCTGCATATGTGGATTGACATTAGGAGAACTGTTGACAAATCTGGGACTGGTTACATGAATATAGGTACAATACACAGTAATGTATACTTGTTTCTGCAGGAAACCTATATTTATAAAACGCTGCATGCTACTTCCTATTCGCGCTGATGTACTTCAGTTCCCAACCTGCAAGTTATAAAGCCCAAGAAAATGCAGACACGACTAATTGAGCCAATTAGCTGTGACATGGGGTGTAGATCGGCAGCGTGTATGGGAGTTATAAGTGCGTATCAATGTCATTATTATACTGGGAGATTGCACAGAGAGGAAGGAGTCGGCCAACAAGACATATGCTAATCAAACTTCAAAACTAATAATGTAATAAAGGAACCGCCATCAAAGAATAATAATAAGAATAATAACTTTGAATTTGTAAAGCGCACAGCTACCTCCGAAGTGGTTTCCCGGCAATGGGGGCCCTCAGGAAGGATGTATGACGGTACGACGCGGGCTATTACCACGCGTACCGTTGCAACGCGTGTTTTACAACGCAAGTTGTTATCACGACTTGCGCTGTAGGGTGCGGACTTAGGAATAGTTTAATTTACTATTCCAACACCAGTCCCCGTGGATAGTAGGGAAGGTGTTGGAATAGTAAATTAACTATTCCCTGTCTTTGAAGGCCCTCCAGCGCAAGTCGTGGTTACGACTTGCGTTGTAAGAGACGCGTCGTAATGGTAGCGCGGGGTAACATCCGCGTCGTAAAGGATGTTCCCCCTCAGGAAGAATAAGCAAGCTATTGCCCAGAGTCACATGGTGCTGGGCAGGCCTGCCACCAGCATCGGGGATTGAACCATGAACCCCGTGGTCCGGAGTCAGGCACCCTGGCTGCTGAGCCACACCTCTTAATATTTAAAGCATTACAGGGCACGCAAATGCGTATCTCGTACGTGACATTACGGTGGCTCGCCAAGGTGACACTAGGACTCATGAGGGCATTTGAGATCCCTGTCGTTTAGCATAATCAAGTACTCCTCATAGTCAGTGTTACAGTTGGTGATGTGTTCTCAACTTTAGGTCCCTTTATTTGACAGCCTCTGCATTTTTGCACATTCCAAAGGTGCTACATGGAATGCAAAAATGAAAGGAAGTGAAGGTTGATACTATGGAAAATTATATGCCGCATGCAACTGCCTCTTCCAGATTGACGCTATCACCTCAAGCTTTTTAGATACTTCTGGAGAATTGTGCTACAAAATGCACCATGTTGAAAACGCATAAACCTATTTGTCACACATCCAACATCATATTTTACACTTCTGGTATCCAGTAAGTTGGGAGACCCATGTGTTACATTTATGGTAGATTGCACCCTCATATTTCCTCAAATTAGAGGCATTAACAATTTGTCTGCTGGTAGGAGCTGTATTATATTGCTAATCATGTTTAGGTATGTTTTGCAGTATTTAAGGAATGTGTAATTTACTTTCTATAGTATTTTATGTCAAGCTACTGAATAATTAAAAGTAAGAAATCATACGCAGGATTTATGAAAGTATTGGAGCAAAGCCAAACATTGTCCACTCTTTGGAAATGTATTGTTGTAAATATGGCCAGAGGCTTTTATTCTGTGGGTGGAGGTAATATCACCTTGAAAGACATTTTAAACCGAAAGCATTGAGGTTGAATCGTGATTTTAAAACAACCAAGACCTGCTTTCAAACTTTCACCAATAAAATTATTTCTCAATTTAATATTCCCTCACAATAAAAAAATATTAATAATCGAAACATTGATGTGTCCTATTTTCCTCCCCCCACTTCTCCACTTCCGTGTAAGGTGCTTGTGAATGAAATTATATTTCTGAAATTTTAGAAGAGAACACGTTAGGATCAGATAAGTTTTCAGGCATGGGCAAAGTGGGCCCCCTGATAGAGCCTGCTATGTCCTGCAGAGAACCTTGCCCTGATGACCTTGAATAATTTTTAAAGATTGTTGTAAATAGCGTTTTTCTATCATTTATCTTTAATGTGTGAGAGTCTATTACAGACATTTTGCAGACAAAATGTGTTTGTTTCATGCAACAGTCATATAAAAAGTTTCTTTTAGATCAATACAAGACTTCACATATGAGAAATGGTGTGTGACAGATTATTTGACCCCTCCTTCTCCTGCTTCAAAAGGGACCTGAAACTCCTTCTCCTCAATAAATACTTTACCGACCAAGTCAACTGATCTAGACTTCAATAACGTAGCTGACTCTCCTCTTAACTAGACCATCAAGGATAGGTGGTTATTTGACTGTTTCAACTACATCAGCTTTCACCCTCCCCTTTACTGTATGCCTTCTTATAATGTTATGCTTATCTCTTTACGCACCCTTATGTCCTACTACGTCATGCTATTTTTCCTTTGTGTAAGTAAAGCGCTCTGATCCCATGGGTCTAGCTAGCGCTATATAAAACCTATAAATAACAACTTATAAATAATTTTGTAGTAATATTAGTGAGCTGCTGCTACTGTGTTACAATAATAAAAACACACACCACTAACCCTGAATATCAGATGCACACACATTTAGAATTTGACCAAGAAGGCATGAAAGAGCTAAAACTGGATCATAAAATCAAAGCTGTTCCGAACAGTGGCCCTCCAAAATACATTCTGCCCAGGGCCCCCAAAATCCCTAAAACGTCCGGTGTTAGGATCCATTATCTTATCTCTGTCAGGCAAAAGTTGTATTTTATTTATTAATTTACGTTCAGACTGCAACTGGGAGTTTTGAAAGGACTACCCTCCAATCTTCCAGGCTTCGTCAGAAACAAGGTTCTATATTTAGAGTGAAACTATTGCCCGTTTCAGTGTTTCTGTGACATCCAGCCAGAGGGGGAGGTGCTGCGCGCGCACCAGCAATCCGATAAGAAGGCGGAAGTGGAGAAGCACAGCTGGCCGGGGGATGATTGCTGTTCACTCTAAGCTGCCCCACTTCACATAACAGCGCAGGGAGTGCATTAGGAACAAAGCAGTGTGCAGCGTGTGAGGTGCTGCCGGGGGATGCGAGAAGCCTCAGAACTGCTCCAGTGAGCCATTTAGGGCACCCGGCAGATAAAAATAGATGGCTTAGCCTTATCTTTACGATAAAAGAAGTACTGGTGACCAGGCCCAGTTCCAGGATTTTTGATCTAGGATGGCCATGATGAAACATGGGTGGGCCATGAAGGTGTGGTTATATTTTAGGTCCAATATTGACACATTTACCACAATACCTCGACCCAATGAGCTTCATATAATGCGCCATCCTGCACCTAGGTTGATGAGAAGGGTGCTGCTTGTCAGGACTTCAAGGTGTAAAAGAAGTGCAGCATGTTCATTGGTCATATACAGCGGTACAACCGTCCCTGCTGCCACACTTGTCACCCTTAATTCTTTTAATATTTTTAAAAAAAATCATTTTTGGCAGCTTAGCACTTTGCATGGAATTTAACTTTAAAAATGTGATGCACTAAGCCCTGTAACTATTTTGCACGCTCTTTTATGCCATAATAAACTGCTTGCTATTGTTTACCTTTTTTCTACAAGCACTTTCACTAAAAAAAGAACATAGTTCCGATTCTGGCTCAAATGCAGAAGACTACTAAAATCTGCCACTCACTTATGGTCGGCAATGCACAACACCTATTGTAACTCATGTCGCCCGCCAAGCCCAATACGCCAATTTGCCAAGAGATTAAAACAAAGAAAAAAGTAATGAAGAGAATACCAAGGCAGGCAGCATGAGCTATGTGTGTTGTGGGCATTGTTAACCATAACTGGTGAATGTTAATATGTTTTTTGCGTTTGATCCAGAATTATAACTCCGGTTTTAACTGTGGATTTTTTTCAGTGAATATAAGGGGAATTCAAACTCCATTTGTGGCTAATCTTTTGAAATATTTGAATAAAGTTTACTAAACTTCAGATGCCATTTTGAAATGTACATGTGGTTACAAAAAAAAGTTTAGTGAACCTTAATCAAGCTCTTCATACTTTATAGGATGAAGACCATTTCTTACACCTGTTTTATTACTTTTCTTATTTTTATACACAACTAACAGCACAGTACAAAAATGTCAGTCATTAGTACAAATAACAAACCAACAGCCCCAATTTGGATGTGCCAAAATAGTCCCAGGATTGAAAACCAACCAGCTTAGTCACGTCCAGAATCCAATCACCTAACCAAAGAGGAGTATCTTTAGTCAATTTTCTCCCCAAGGTCATCCACTTTAGGGCATTATGCCAACTATTGATTGGTAGTTTCTTATTTAAAAGTAAAGAAGCAGCTGATCTTCTACTACACAGTTGCACTGATAAGCCACATTGCTCCAAAAAGTGCAATTCCAATCTAAGCCGCATTATCCTGATCCCCAAATAGCCAATCATAAATGGGGATAATTTGGACACCCATTACTAATGTTTAATGACAGGAATATCTAAACCCCATTAAAAGGCGATTGCACACATGTATTGAATGCCAACCTTCGAGGGACCCAAGCCACAGGAGGGATGTTAAATGTATTGCGGCATATTAAAGAAAGAGGGGGCAATGTGAAAGGGTAGTTGTGTAATATGTAGAGAATCTGTTAAAAAGGCAGCTCTGTCCATTTTGGCGAGTGGTAACCTCCCATAGGTCTCCATTTGCCCGTTAAGCTTATTTAAGTGTGGTGCAATTTTTAAATTCCACCTTGCCTCGTGATACATAGAGATAGGGACTCCTAAGTATTTAAAATGACCTGAAATAATTTTCAGCTTAGAAAGATTTATTTTCTTGATGTCTACCTCTTAAGAGAAACCGAACTGGCCTAATGCCAATTTACCTGCAGACCTGAAGCATATCCATATATTTTAAAATATCTATGGAGGACAATTTTTAAACATACATATTGTATTGAGTTTTTCATTTTTTAAGTTCATTTAAACAATTTGCAACTTTTCATGACAACACTGCAAAAGGGAAATGCGGAGACTTTGCAAGATGTGCATATTACACACAGTTATCACCAAATACGGGAATAATGCAGGCAAAATGGCACGATAATCCATGTGAACACTTATAAGCGGTTTCATCCACCTCATAGTTGTGCTATGCCAAATGATCAACACTATTACAGGATTCACATGCATAAATTAGGAATAATTACATTATTTTTTTATAGTGTAATAGTGTGTTTTCGTTTTAAAAAGAACCTCAACTGATGTGTTTCAGTAATTTTTACATATTGTTCCTTATGTGTTTAACATATTAAAATAAATACATAACTTTTTTTATGTAAACCCTGCTACTTTAAGCAATATGTGTTCCTATTAGTTGACAAAGTGTCACCTATTTTATCAACCTTAGAAGGATGAAATCATGAGATGGGTCTGCTAGGATTGAAACAGGGGCCTTAAGGGTTGCACAGAAATCCCTACAAAAAGCACCAGTATATCAGTAACCATATCCTTAACATATGAATGTTTTGTGGATTAATCGAATGGTGAATAGAATGTTTTTTTCTTTGAGCCAGTTATAGGATGCAACATTTCTTTTGTTGATTTTTGCATTAATTTATTTTTCATACAGTGTTGCAACTTATAAATGACCTCGCAACAGGAAGAACATAAAAATTTCCATTTACTTTTCTAACAAAGCCAAAATCATTTGTAGAGAACATCTGTCTTATCAGTGTTTTCGGCTTCTAAGTACCTTGGATTGGGAGTCTCTAGCCCCTTTTGGTATAGTAAACGTATTCAGGAAATCTGTCTTGTTCAGGCCCAAGTCAATGATGTTAATCATTAAGATTAAATGATTAAGCATAGCCTACAGTGCTGCTGGTCCCTGTGAAACATTAGGGAAAAAAGAACAAGCAACGTTTTTTCAGCTCTAAATGTCTTTGGGTGGGCCAAGTCTCTTCTTTGGGTGGGCCAAGCCCGCCTGTCCCACCCTCTAGAACGGGGCCTGCTGGTCACCATTGACGTTTGCCACGCCTAATGCTTCACTGTGTTGATGCAGGTCCCCGTCCCTGAAATACATTTGTGTTGCTAAAGTGAGACTCCATTTTGGAATTTAATGTTTTTGCTTTTACACATGTTCGTCCTGTAATCGGAACTCTCAAGTTTTCCATGCCCGTCTATGCATATCTTATCCAGTTGAGGTTTTTGCCTCATATTCTAGGACTTGTGGTCATGTTTCTGCCATGACATAAGGACTACAAGTCCCAGAATGCAAAGAAAACAAAACTGACGTTATTGAGCTACTCAAGTGCGGACCTAGGAAACTTGAGAGCTCAGATGCAATCCATACTAAAATAATTAGGCACTTTAGATGGTTCAAATACTTAAAAGCATGCACTCCTCTCTTCACTGAGCCAGCAGATTTGTTCATAATATGTTCCAAGTTAGCTCAGGTCTTACTATTAAGACGTTTTGCTCAATCTGTCACTGATAAAAAAAAAAAAACAGAACTCGGCTTAAGATATAAAGAGCCTTTAGTCATTTATATGTTTGGGTCACCCACTATTATCCATTGCTTTTTGAAACTATCTTCACAGGTGGGCCAGCCCACAGGAATATTTTGTCTTCACTGTTTGTTCATTGGCTTTTACATGTGTTAATCTGCTTAGTTATTTCAATGCCGAATAACGAGAGACGTGTGGCAGGATGCCATATTGTGGTTGGCAAGAAGCGCAATGAGTGACTGATGGGCATCTGTTGCTATGGCAGAGAAGACACAGGTCCGACATCTGCTGCCTAGCTGCCCACACAGCTGCCTCAACCCTCAGGCGCTCCTTCTCTTGCCAGCTCCTCTGATCTTCACTAACCTCTCAGTGGCTGCCATGTCTCCCGTTCATGCCCAGAGCTAGACATGCAACAAGACACCTTATTGTGGTTAGCATGATGTGCTGAACAGTTGATGAATGTATGGCCAGGAGAGAGTGAGACAGATCTATTGTCAGTCGTCTCCCAACCCACCCATATGGCTGCTTTACCAGTGATCCTCCTCCGATCCTTCTTTTCACCACCCTGACATCCACTGACATGTCTCCTGTTCATGTGCTGACACCCAGATGACTTCCTCTATGCCACTTTGTTCCTTTGCTTGCTCGTCTCCTAATCGCCACCCTGCCATCGACTATTACATCTCTTATCTTTGTGCTTCTGCTGCTGCAGCTACTATCTACTCACAAATGAACAGGGCAGCACATTCACTTATTTCCAATTCCCATTTAGTATGTTAGCATGTTAAATTGTGTTTGATATTTATTCTGAAATACAGCTTGTATGTAGGAAGAGACTGAGATATGCAATTATGGTATTTACCATACAGGGTCTTTCTGTCATACATACTTTCCTTGTCGAGCAAGCCCTGTGCAGGAGTAAGTTGACCTTGATGTCGTGAGGCCACCCCCTTGCCTTCTTACCCCAGATGTAACATTGCTCATAACACCTTTATGCTCACTTTAGATGCGATGGCTATTTCACAGTAGACTGAAACTGCCCCCCCCCAGTCTGCTCTTGTTTCTGGAAGTATTTGGATGGTTTTATTTTTATGCTTCCATTTAGCTTGGTTAAAACAAGCTTTGGGAAAACAAAGCAGCCAATCGCCACTACACTAACATATCCCAGCACTGGAAACCCACCACCCCAGCTGTACCTCCACCCCACTAGCAAATTTCCACACCAGCACCACTATTTATTTATTTATTTATTTATGCCATTTTTAAAGCGCGCTGCAACCCTACGGGCATCCTGGCGCTACGGGCATCCTATGTCCTACAGATAACTGCAGTGCCCATCTTTCCTACTGTGTTATCGCCGAATTACAAAAACCATCATGGCAGTACCAGACTAGCACAGCACTACCACAAAATGTTATTACACTGCCACTCTTCATTACCACACTATCCGCCCATCCTTATCATGCTACCAGTTCAACATCACAACACTACAACCACATCAGCTCCCTATCATACTACAAAACCACCCCAACTATATTAACATCTTCGACCACTGCACAAATACCTCACTACAGGTCACTTCCACCCTCACTCTGATACTGCAGAACCATTAATATCCTTACATTACTGTATGATAACCTCCCTAAACTCAGCACATCACACTGCAACACCCTAGAAAATACAGAACCTACTTAGAACACCACACCAACAGCCTACCACCACTCTGCCCCAGAGCACTGCATTACTACCTCATACAACTAAACTGCCACTTCGTACACTACTATCTGCCATCGCTACTATAAGATAATACAGCAAATGCACACTCCCAGTGGATTATTTGGGATGGGTTGCTACCCATCTCAGAGAATAATCACAACCCTTGTCAGGGTGAACTCTAAAAGTCACCAAATTAATCCAAGCTCAACTCTATGGTAGCTCTGACAGAAAGCAGGCAGGCTTAATTTAGGTCAATGATAAAGCATTTATGCTTCACCAAAAGGGCAATAAAGTCAAAATGCAAAACAATAAAAATCCAAAACCAAATAAAAAAAATAGCTTAGAACTAAATAAAAAAAAGATACACAATTGACATGATTCCAATAAGGGTAAAAGGAGATATTAATTTTTAAAGTTTTAGGTAGAAATAGCACCACATAGTGCTAATGATTGTCACTCGTCATGGTAGACCAGGACCTAGGCACACTTTGAGGCTGACTGCAATGGAGCGCTGGTCAAATACACCAACCAGGTTTGTCCTGGTCACATATTATCACTTTACTTAGTCCTTTAACTCCCATTCCACCACAGAAGTATACTTCTAAAGCCCCCCAGGACCTCAGGAGAGGCACAAAGAGACAGGGTGTAAGGCAGATGCCAACAGGAGAGTCCAGTTCAGGTCCAGCTGCACTTTGCAGCTGGGTACATCCAGGAAAAGGCCTCCTGTATCGAGTTGTATCGCAGTAACTTCAACAGGAGGTCAGTCTTGTGACCCTTGGAGTTCACTTAATTTCCCTCGGTATGAAGAACTGGGCTCTCAAGTACCCAGCGGCGCCAGGGACACGCCCGAAGTCCTCTGGATTCCCTTGCCTTGGTATACAGAGACACGGAATACTTCTAGGTGGCGTCAGAGATCAAATTTATTAGCTGCAGCTAGTAGCAGAAATCCCAGCAATACAACACGGTGTACAACTCAAGAAACTGCTCAACTTTACAAAGCAAGTCATCCCTTTTTATGCCAAACATTATGCTTCAGGCAAACATTCCTTGTGTACAGTTTAACCAATCACATGTTTCTACAACAAAAGTATTGCATGACGGTAAAACCCACTTTTCAGTTGCCCAGCCCATGATCAATTATCGGTCAAACCCAATATTCTTCTTTAGACAGGTCGAACAAACCCATAATAAAAAAGGCCACAACCCAATCATAAATAGACCATAAAGAAAGGAGCAGAAACAGGTGAGAGTAAGATAAAGCATATTTGTGTGCAGAAAAACTTTACAATGTCCTGTGCTCTGATCCTTAATCTAGATCAGCTAAAGGGCAGGAACTGGTTTAACGAGGTCAGCTTCAGGCAACAGTGTCAGTTCACTCAGGTCAAACAGGAGTCAGCACGAACTGGAGCTAAGGTATACATGTCTTTAAAAAGACTAGTTCAGCCACAGTCATCAGCCTATGTGAGGGCAACCACAAAATGGCTGCCATGCACAAAATGGAACCCAAGGGTTCAGAACGAAATCCCTAAATACGTAGTGAATCCATCGGTCTAACATGACGAAAACACTCATACTTGACGCACTAACTAGTTACGGTTCGCTAATATCAAATTCGTAACAAAACCATGCCATTTATAAAACGGGTTCAGAATTCACGGAACCACAGACCCTCCTTTTGCCCTTACATAGGCAATCACTCAGTCTGCGTCTGAGTCGATGTCAATATTAATCAGATCATCAAGATGCTGCTGGAGCATCATCCTATTACTCAGGACTTCTCTCGAGACAGGTCTTCTCACACACGTAGTAGTACAAATGGCCACATATGGCAGGGCCACACTGTACACAGAGACAGCATGAGAAGAGAATCGCGAAAACCATCCCAATTATCATCAGAATCTTCCATCCCCAAGTGGATAACAATCCCCAAAACCATCCAGTCAACGACCAATCTCCTTTATCCACATGTATAGACTCGGAGATCTTATGCAGTCTGGAAATGGCCTCGTATACTGTAGGAGCATTATCTGGAATGAAAACGCAACAACTCGATTGGATCACTTTACATACCCCTCCTCGGTTCGCAAGTATGACGTCCAAAACCATTCGATTCTGTAATGTCATAAGGCGATCCGCTTGAAGCTCAGCAGTCAGATTACTAAGGGCACCGGCAGTTTCATTCACGGTGGATTCAACCACTCTCGTTAATTGCCGTAAGTTTCTACTGTTTGCCATAGGTCCCCAAAACGGTAGGAAACCCTTAAAAAAGTTTCCCACTTCTTGTCCAGCTGTATCTTCCTGATCGAAGACACCTCTAACAACTCTCGTCCTGTGGTAATCTACAGCAGCAGTATACGTAGGAGGCAACAAATACGCCACATAACATGTGCCCGAAAAATCAGGGGGCAACCATGTATATGCTCTATCATAGCAGACAAAATAGTGCCCTTAGCTGCTAAAAACGGTGGGGAAGTTTGGGACGCAAAAACATACGTCTGAGTACAAACACTCTTCCCTAACTGAGCTCTCGGATTCTTGCCTTTCCCTTGCAGACAAAAATGACCACGATGGGGTACAATCCAAATCGGAGGTGACCTTTTTCGCCTCTGCTTCTCACCCAGACTAATACTATATCCGGTTGTATTCCAGCCAACATATGCTAGTAACTCATCCTTGGGAATAGTCTTATACGTTTCGATATCTCTACTCAAATCTGTAATTCCCTTCACCAAGGCTTTATTACTTGAGTTATCTCTCATGGAACGCAGGGGATAAACTGCGATGGCATAAATAAACATCGTCTGATATGCCCATACGGACCCATTGTAACTGAATGGCAGAACCAGATAAGGAATACCTCTATCCATAGTATGCGGCATAAGACCACACACCCAACAATTAGTGGTGTTCACTACTAATTGGTGTTGATGCAGAAGCTGTACAAAAGAATTATTCACAAATTCCGACCTTCTAATTTGCTCGTGTTCAGGTAAGATATGAAAAGAATGCAAAGAAGTAATAGTAAGAAAAGACATAGGTTGGGAGGTGGGTGCAGAAGTCAATTGGGTAGTGAAAATAATCCAACCCACCAATGCTAACGTCATGCTTAAAAACATCAAAACACGTTACCAGAAAACATTTGCTATGCATTAATTTACATAGTTTCATTTTAAAGTTCATTTTCTCAACAGTTCTCTCAATCTCAAAAAACTCCATCCTCTAACCGATGCTGTTCACGGCGGTTGGTTTTCTTCTGCTAAAGAATGCTTCTGTCAGCCCAGGGAACTCCCTTAGACCAACCAGAACCGTCAACCTTGCGTCTTCGGCAGTGGCGGCTGGTGACATTTGAAAGTGGTGGGGCGTAAAATGATTGACATTATGCACCGTAGCGAGCGAGCGAAGCGAGCGAGCCCGAACAACCTGAGGAGGGTTCGGGGTGGTTTCCCCCCGAGAAAATTTTGAAAAAATAGTGGCCAAATGGTGCATTTTCAAGCAAATTTGAGAAAGCAGGAAGGTTAATAAAGCAATTGTGAAAGTTCAGTTACTACATTAATAAAGAGATGTCCTATAACATAGGTAGCTGCTTATTCAAGCTTTCTTTCACCCCATAGTCCTGCAGGGTCTTGATAAAAGACAGACAAGAGAAAAAGCAGTGTGGTCCTCGACCAGGAAGACACTCATATTTCGTTGGTAAGAAGTCAAAAGATTGGTCAAATTGAAAACCTGAAATGCAATATGCAATCCAACAATTTGCAAGTACATCTCATCTATGTTCAACAAGCCGTGTTTTTCCCATGATTGGAATTGTGAATCACCAAATAAACTGAGCCACTGCAATCAAAATCAACCAAAACTGTGGCTCAAGTTTACATATTGGCAGAAACAATATAAAACAGAAACACAGTCTAAATAACTATGAAAGTGACACATAAATATTGACCATGCAACTCAAACTCAGAAATTCCAGATTCAATTCACTGCCAAAGCAGGCCTCCAGTCCCACATATCATTTCATGTGGGCTAAGTGCAGTCTACAATGCATTACTTGCCAAAGCAAATTAACATTCTCTCATATTTACAAATTCCTGTAGCAGACAACATTTTAAGTTACCCCAAAGCGGGAAAAGATTTTACATTCCAACATTCAATGGTCTGTTCCAGTGTCTGATTATACTAGAGATATCACAGCCACACAGGGTTTGTAAGTAGGAATACTCGTTATACCCCTCTCTCTCTTTCTGCCACACTCTCTCATTCTGGCTCTGCTTAGCTCCATCACTCTCTGTTTCACCCCTTCTCTCTCGTTCTCTCTAACAATCCATTGCTTCTCTCTCCCACACACACACACACTCTCTCTCTCTCCTCTCTCCCATTCTGGCTCTTCATCTTTCTTTCAATTTCACTTCATCTCTCTTGCTTTATTTATCAATCTATTCTCTCTCTTATGTTATCAATTACATCCAGTTTAGTTCCATTACACACCAGGCATGACATTTTGGTTCACAGGTGCGTCCTGTGTCTCTTTTCTCTTTGCTTTCCATTGACTTTATCTCCAAGTATCTGTTTTCTCTTTTTCTAGGCCTGTATCTCTTTCTTTCGTTTGTTCTCTATCTACATCCATATTTCTTTAGGTCTGTCTTTCTCTTCTTTGCGCCCTCTTTCACCCTCTGTGTCTGTCTCTTGATTTCTCTCTACTGTCTCTAGCACTCTTTGTTCTCTCCCAGTCCTCCGTAGTCACACTCTCTCAGGGGAGATCCCCATCACTGCCCAGATATAAACAGAAAAGTAATCAGAGAAGTAACCAACAGACAATATTCAGAAGAATATAAACACCCAGTTCATGGAACTGTTATTGAGCAGTTAAATAGCCTTTGTGAACAAACATGCGAAGGAATAAAACAATCTCCTACTAAACCAAGGCTTAAATGGGAAATTAATAAAAAAAAGTGGCCAATAACTCGAATAATAAATTGAACCTGTCATTTCAAAATTCTCAAAACAGAAAAGATGAGCTAGAGCAACGTGTTTCTTCACCCCTCTTAAATTTTGTGACTGATGTGTTGGAAACATTTATAAACAAACTGGAGACCTTTGCTGGTACGGAAATAGACTCCATTTTCTGTTTTGGTAACCAAACGCAAATAATCGAACAAAAGCATCAGTTTTCAAAGGGAGTCAACAGTATTCTAATTTACCAAGCAAATATTGAAAACAAAATAATTCAGAATACTTTGTGGAGAAAGAAGCAAACTTTGCAGTGCCTCCTTTTAAATTTGACGATCACACACCAGCCCAAAAAGGAAAATTTATGTTATGATACCTGGCACGCACGAAATTAAAAGCAAATTTGCCACACGTTCCATCTCATCCACAACTTTCTGCATACTTTGCATATTTTAGCAAAAAAACTGTTTCTAGCTAAAATGGATAAAAAGTTTTAAAAAACATACTGCCACGCATGTTGTAGGCCTTTGTCACACAGAGGCAGCTCTCATTTCATTGCAGACTGCTGCATTTAGTAGTTTAACTGATATTAATACGGTGAAATGCTTGCACATATTGTATTAACGTGTAAAAACTACAAATTAGTAAAGCAGCATTGCTTCACCGCCAAAACAAATTTTTGCTGCATTATTCAGTCAACCCTGCCACATTATTGGCCTCACCTGTTGCTTAATTCTTGCGGCCCTGCATATAGTTTACCTAATATGTATCACCATGTGTCCAATCTAAAAGGTGCAATATGTCTGCACTCTGCACACACCGAAAGTACCTTTTCATTCACAGAAAATTGCAAAATGTAAAACGAATTTAGATTTGGCACACCAGCAATGATATGACAGTGAAAATGAAATAATACAAATCTGCTGTCAAGCTATGCTTGATGTGTGGCAAGTGTAGTTAACAGCTGCCGACCAGCATGGCACCCTCCAAGGAAAAGGAAAATAATGTAATACTCCTCATTCTTTCGAGTCCCGGGCATTAAGTACAGGGGCTCTCATCAGCGCTTCTTACTTTTAAATGGATAGTGTTGTCTGTAACAAACATACGGAAATTGGTTATAAATAGATCAATGTGAAGGCTCCCACCACCTCACTAAGAATCCTAATAATGTTTTAAGTTTAAATGTTACCAAATCAAGAAGACTGGTAGCCAATACTTCCACACGGTTTCCTGTTGATGGGATCAGCGTAGTAGATTCTGTTAGAAGCAGAATCAACTCGTTTATAAGAGTTTTAGTTATTACACTCACACTCAACATCTTTGTAAAAGCATGAATTGCCATAAAGCCTAGCTTTATCACTGTAAGAGGCTCAGAAGTCTCGTTTTTATGAGGGTACAATGCAGCCGTGGACCTACAAACATAGACTGAATTATAATCCTGTGTTTTAACATCATAAGGACTCACTAGATCTTTATGCAATTTTTGCGGCAAACCTGGCGGTTTTGCGTTTGTTCCCTCCACCTGTGTTTTTTAATTGCCTTCTGGCTCTTGCAGCGCGGCCGGCCATAGCCACTAGAAAACGCTGTGGAAATAGATGTATAATTGCACCTGATTAATTGGGATCGATCATGTATGTTGAACAGTACTGATGTTGAAAGCTCAGGGGTCTGATGCTAAGAGCCCAGTGGTCTTATGTGGGCTCTACACGGGGTGGGGTCACAGCCTCTTAGGGCTCTGATCCTATGAGGGGGCTTTCATGGCCCCTCCCAGGCCTGACCCTCAGATTCACAGAGAAGCCCCTCTTCTACACTGAAGGTGGGGGCCAGGGACAGAGGAAGCCCATTTTCTCGTATTCGTGACCTTTGCCCCGTGGCCTGACACTGTAGCCCTCAGCGTCTCTTGGGTGACACGTGCCGCAACATGACCCTTTTGGGGTGCTTATACAGAGTCGATGTCTTTAGAGGTCGCTTTGTTTATTCACTGTATCTTCCGATATGATTTCGGTTCTGTCTCTCGTGTAACTAAATTCCGCGGCAATCGGGTGCCCCTGCGGTGTTTGGCCTCTCGTCCAGACTCCACTGTGTGCACTCATCCGAGTGACGGGCACTTGTCAGCTCCTGGTGCGTCTGTCTGCACATCCTCGCGAGTGAGGCCCTACCCCAAAGAGATGGCTTTTAATACTTGATGCTGCCTGCTCCACTGATACCAACCTGATCTTATCCTTGCGGTAAAAAAAACTGCAGCACACATATGAGACACCACTGGTGCACATGGACACGAGGGTGCACACCCCTGCACATTATATCCCGGATTACTTGGACAGGTGCAGAAGGCGACATGCAGACCTGCACCTCTTTTCTCGTGGTGTTTTTGGCATACTATTGGGTGAGAATAGCTGTATTAAAAAAAACAGACCGGTAATAAAACTTAATTGCCATGTCCTTTTTACTTTAACACACATGCTCCCTATAGTGATATTTAAATGACGCTTATGTACCAATGTGAACAAATTCTAAACACACGGCAATGCCACACGGATCTGCTCTTCTGCACGATGCTAGTGCATTAGAGGTGAAAAGGGAACCGCACAATGTCTCAGTTTCAACCATTCACCGCACTGAGTATACACTCCGTCCTTTGCTGAAAGGTGCTTCTAAAAGCACTTTATTTCACGGTTTACAAGAGTAGGGAAGTCCATGTCTTCCTTAGCTGTTGGCACATTTTCGATCCATTCTACTGTTCATTAATCTTTAGTCAATTACTCTCCCCACCTTTAACGGGTTTGAAAATTGGCAAGCCTGGGTGCTCTGACGTGCTGCTTGTTAGGCCTGGTCTGCATTAAACTCATAACAAGGGTTTCGCTTTTCCAAGTACACCAGTTTGCCAGAAAGCATCAGTACCGTTTTATTAAAACTATAAACAATGGTCCTTTTAACTGAATATTGCAATTATGTATACATGCTGCCACAGTTTAGGTGGATCTTTGCAGCATGTAATAAAAAACATAACCGTTGCACCAGGTTGCCAATGCCAGACCTACTACTTTGCCAATTGTTCATCTATAACATTCATCTCTCCTCGTGACACTGAAACCGAAACATGATTTACTAGAGAGCTCCTCATTACCCAGACGGACCTTCAAGGTGCTGAGCATGTTGTGGTGCCCTTTCCTAAAAACTGCACGCAGCCAAAGTCCAGTACCAACAAACTGTCTCTATTCCCCTTATCACATACTCCCACAGAGCCCTGGGCATCTATTTCCTCAAGTCTTCTTATTTCTGGGTATACACCTGCAATCAGCGCATCTCCTCGCCTCTGCTTGCATGCCCTTTATTGTAGGTTGCGACTTCTTGACACACATGCATAATGCAAACTAACTACAGGTCACAGAATAAAAGAACGGGAATGTCTGAAGGCGTCACGTGATGCGAAGCCGCTTCACAGCGCTGGATGTTCACTCCACCTTTATTACGGCACGAGGGTCAGTAAACGACCACTTCTAACATGTCTACCCCAAAATACCTGCCTTCAGCAGCTGCCTGTGGGTGCCACCGGTACCACCGGTACCACAGCTCTGCCAGCTGATAAACACATGCCTGTCTTGAGTCACAAGTATACTGTCTGACTCACAGGTGCCTGGGGATGTTTATCAGGTCTCAGCACAGCCTGCAGGCACCTGCCTCCCCCTGCTGATCTCTGAACATCTTACTTCACCTGTGCCCCCCGCCGCCCCCTTCGTGTGTACTCCGTACTCCACACCGCAGAGCACAATGCACACAGGAATAATTGGGTACATAATTCACCAGGAAGCCTAGTAGAGCCTTCAAAGTGTCAACCGAGCAGAGAGCACTGAGTTCTAGCACAGCCAACCGTCATCAAGTACTTCAGAGTGAAGAACCGATTCCGAACCCTCAATACAACGTTACCCCTCCCCAAGAATCACAGGGTCCCCAGGGCACCTCACTTGACCCCACCCCAAACTCCTCACATCAAACGGACAGAGTACTGATGCTCTGCTTAAGAGAACATTAACTATTCAAAATTGTTCAAAAAGGCGCACCCGCTAAAGAATAAAACAAACATACCTTTTATTAGCGGGACGGGGACACGCACTCAATGCGAGTCGACGTGAGGCAGGCTTGCTTTTTCATTAAGCCTTTTCCCCATCTTTCCAAAGCTGCCGAAAGAGGAAGCAAGTAATATGTTTTCCCAAAGTGCGTATTCGTAATACTTAAAATTGTAAATAAAGTTATAATAGCCCTTTCTGGGCTCCTACCTACTGAGCCAATCAGCCACCCACCCACGCGCGGCAGCACCACCATCCTCGTGCGCGTGAACTCGTATTAGCCCTGCTCTTTAGCCAATCCTGGCGCAGTGGCGATGTTATGCCTGCACCAGGATTGGCTGAGACTCAGCCAATCCTGGCGCAGGCATAACATCGCCACTGCGCCAGAATTAGCTAAAGAGCAGGGCTAATACTGCCCATAATGAGACCCGGCTCCCCCGGGTCTCTGCCTGTGTCACGGCTAGGGGAGGAGGAGGAGGGAAGGGGCTTTTGAGTGTGTGCGCATGCGTGGGCAAGTCATGAAAATGACTTGTCCTAAATGCGCACACACACTGCTGCCTGCAACATGCCACTCACTGCTGCAGGCCCGCCCCCCACACCTTCCGCGATCGCACTGGATGACGTCACGATTTGTGACTCCGGTAGCTCATAATTTTACTTTTGTCGCTCATAATGTTACTTTTTTTAGTGTGTCACAGTGTCAGACAGTGACAGCAGTGACGGTCGTCCATGGATGGTGGGGCAACGCCCCAACGCCCCCAATGGACGAACCGCCACTGGTCTTCGGCTGCACTCCCTAGTCTTTACACCGTGACCCTACAGCCGAACCCGGATGGTGGTTCACAAAAATATACCAAAAAAGTTTCTTGGCTGAGAGAGTTCAGTTCCAAAAATCAAAAAGGAATTATTCACTTTATTATTTCATTGTCCCTAGGTCGTAGATTATAACGGTCTTTTCCAGGCTTCGTTTGACTTTGGAATAATAGTTCAGATTCAGTGGTGTCCAATCTCAAATGTGGAGGCACAGCAGCTTGTGGAACTTCATCATCCTCACGTTCAGACCGTGTCCATGTCAAATGAGCATCACTAAATGGAATGAATCTATGGACCTTCTCACAATCGAAATCAGCTTTACCATCCCTTACCCACTGATCATATGGCAAAGGCAAAGGAACTTTTTTACAGTGGGTGGCATGCACCCAGTTCTTTTTGCCTGCTACTCTAACAGCGGTTCTAGTAACCAGCAAAATCAGATAGGGGCCGGTCCATCTAGGCTGTAAGTTCTTGGTACGCTGGAAATTCTTCACAAGAACGTACTGTTCAGGTTCAAGAACGTGGCCTGGATCTGTAGTGGCTGTTGGCAGAGTGTCATAGACCTGTTGGTGGAGAACACGTAATTTAGCAGTCAAGACATGTAAGTAATCCACCAACATAGGGTATTCAATACTGCTGTATTCTTTCGGACGAGGCACACTCCAAACATTCGCTGGACGACCAAACACAATCTCATACGGACTAAGTCCCACTCTAGAATGCACAGTCGTCCTTGTTGACAAAAGAGCCAAGGGCAAGGCATCTGGCCATGTAAGACCAGTGCTCGCTTGTACCTTAGCCAATTTTAGCTTAAGCGTACCATTGTAACATTCAACAAGTCCAGCAGACTGGGGGTGATTCGCTGCGTGGAACTTCTGACTGATTCCCAATCCAGAGCATACTTTCTTCATGATCTGACCCACAAATTCACTCCCATTGTCCGCCCACACAATTCTCGGCAAACCATACCTAGGGAAATACTCTCTCAACAAAACCTTGGCTGTAGACAAGGCAGTATTATCTTTTAGGGGTAAGCCTCTATCCATCTAGAAAAGGCGCAAACAACCACGAGAACGTATTTTAGGTTGTTGCATCTGTCCATGTGAATATAATCTAACTGTCAATCAAACAAGGTCCACCTCATATTGGGTGGGTATATGTCCGGATGTCAATGGAATACACCTTCTTTGTTAAAATACCCCTCACACACCAAAAGGGCCCTTGGTGTCATGCTTCATCATCGGGGTCTTCCCGTCCCGCTGCGGGGCGGGGCAGTGCTGCGACAAGCGGATACGCCGGAGCACCTTTAGATGGAAGTGCTATGTGTATGGAGTGAGTGTCAGTGGGGTCAGGAGTGAAATATTAGTGAGATGTTAAAAAATACCTGGCCTAGTGGAAAAAAAGAATTTTATTAAACACTGGCTGGTATTGTTAAAAGAAAAGTGAAGCGGAGAGATGGAGCTAGTTAATGGGCTCTCTCTCCTATGTGGGTCAACATGTTTCGAGGCGCAAAGCCTCTTCGTCAGGACCTTAGGGGAGATCCCCCTGTCACTCACTAGTGTTTTCTCCACAAAGGTAGAAAAGGTGTATGTACAAAAAGTGAAAAAAAGGGACTATGTGTGTAAATACAATTAATAATTACAACACTTTTATGCTACCACACTGATAATGTAGTTTGCCTGCAAGATAAGAAAATCTGATTAATAATAGCGCCGATCCCAGTATGCGCTTAACTCTAAGTCACCTGTAAGGGAAAAGAGACATACACACACAGATATACCGGTATGCAATAAAGGATCTAGCATGAATAGTGAAGAAATATGAAGAATATCTTCAGACATACATAGTCACACACTCAAAGTAAGTAATGGGGGATGTGAATAGCCAGGGATAAAAGAATTCAAATACATACTTTTCAATGGAGGTAATAATGCCTCATGAGTCAGCTTATGACAGAAGGGTATAGTGGGGTCCCAACTGTGGAAGGGAAAAAGAGGGGGGGTACATTGTAAGTTCTACCCCATTTGTAGTATCTCTAAGTGCAGGTAATGCTGGGATACACAAGTTCGTCCTCTTGGAACCGGCTACGCCGTACTTACTGAGCCCCTTGCACGCTTGTGCTTCCTCCTTCGTCTGCTGCTTCCGTGGTTATGAGGGAGGACGGGAGCGGCGAGTATTTATATGCTCCAAAGATTGGATAATTGATCAATTAGCTCTGGAAAGGCCCGCCGAAATTACAATGGCCAAAAGGAGTGGTAAGGCGGGCGGCCATGTTGGAAGGTCCGCCACCCGCTCATTAGTATGCACTGCCGATCTGAAGTATGGTAATAGCAGAGATCGGTACATGACCATACAGTGGAGACCGTTGCAGTTATAAGCTAGGAGTACTCAGGGAAGGTTTCACCTCGTTAGTCGCTGAGCGGAGATGCTCGACGAGTGCGCAGTGTACAGTGCGCACGCGCCGGTCTCCTCGCGCCGCGCGCATGCGCGTTGCAAAGACACTATCGCCTTGCATGTGCGCATGCGCACATGTACCTAAATGGTAGTGGTCATTGCAGGCACGCGAACCAATGTTTAGGAATAGGCTTGTCGCAGCACTGCCCCGCCCCGCAGCGGGACGGGAAGACCCCGATGATGAAGCATGACACCAAGGGCCCTTTTGGTGTGTGAGGGGTATTTTAACAAAGAAGGTGTATTCCATTGACATCCGGACATACACCCACCCAATATGAGGTGGACCTTGTTTGATTGACCTGAATCCCTGTTAAGAGGAGGACGTGCCCACCTCGGTGCCCATCGGCACCACCTCTTCACACCCCCTTTTTGATTTCCCTGTTCTCTAGACAGCGTGCAGCTGTGGGAGTCTTTTTCTCTCGTATTTATCGAGACACCAGTAGTTCTGGACCTACACATAGCACCGCATTAGGCTGCCTTGTGTTTATTTTCTCTATTTTCACGCACATTACAGCTAACACTCGCACATAGTCACCACACACTCGTTCTAAGTAGCCATCCACCATGGAGGATGCAGGAGGCCTTACCTTTGACGATGAGGAAGTCGATAGAATTCTAGCCACGCTCCGCCCTTTCGAGGGATTAAGCAACACCGAACCTTGCGGAAATGACAGTGACTGGGATGAATTGGCTGTGCTCAGAATGACACAGATCAAGACGGCCCTACACAGTCTATTCATGTCAGAGTATCTAAAATCCAAGACAGCCCCAGCTGGGTTGATAGTCAAAAACGAACCTTTCATCTTTACCCATGACCTCGAATTTAAAAGAGACTGGTCCTTGATCAGCTGGCGATGCACCAGAGATTGGTTGGTTCTAATTGTAAAGACAGCAACCAAGCTGACCCAAGAACTCAAAATTGAAATTTCCAAATTAGAAGTCAAAATCAAGAGTTACCTATCCCCTACGGCCCTGAAAAAACGACTTGAGGAACTCAATCAAGAAATGACTGAGTTCGAACTCACTCTGAAAAAAAGTAAAACTAAAAAACATAAAAAAGACACAGAGGAGTTCACACATGAGCGGATCTATCCGTACATCAAGAAAGACTATGTGTCAAAGAATCAAAACACTGATCAAGACACTACCTTTTCTGATACCAGCTCAAATAGTTCTAACTCCAGTAGAAATAGTAATCAAGGTGCCAACAGAGGAAAACCCTCCTTCAGAGGACAATTCCCAAGGGGTGGAAGAGGATGGATGCCATACCAGGCCCCCCCAGGGTACATGCATTACCAACCAGTACCACCCTTCATGGGTCACCCATTCCAACCTTGGGACCCACAACCTCCCCAATTCAATTACTATGGGCAGCAGCCTTTTTTAGGCCAGCACCGAGGCCCCAGAAGGGGAAGGAATCGAAAAGGAACCCAGGTCCATTGGAACCAACCACCGGAGACCACACCCGGTGTATCGACTCGGAGCCAAACAGCCTCCTCCAGTCGGGGCACTTAGTAGTGAACCTATCAGATCAAGATTTAACAGAGGCCCAGACAAACGTTTTGTCAAAAGGTCTAGGTTTTGTCCCTACCAATAAAATGGACAAATTTAAAATCTGTCTGGAAATGAAGGAGTTCATGCGGAAACTCAAACTCCGAGCTTTTTTTCAGGATTCCACCAAAGAGGGCACTGAGCAGTCAGATACAGGGTTGAAGAAAAAGTCGACTTTTACCCCATTAGACTCAACTATCCCTGTTGAACTGCTGACCTTTGAAAAAGCAGTAATGGATGATCTTGAGAAGTTGCCAACCGGTGACAAGATCTCCTTTTGGAACACGTCCAGGCAAGAACAAGTAGCACTACAAGAACTTGCAAATAACCAGACCATAGTGATCAAACCAGCCGACAAGGGAGGGGCCACAGTTGTACAATCATACTGTAACTATGATAGAGAATGCAGGAAACTGCTGGAAGATGAACGTAATTATCAAGAACTAAGAGATGATCCATCTGAGGAAGTAAGGATAGCGATCCAGATTATGATCGAAGAAGCCAGAGCTAATGATTGGCTGACTAGGAAAGAAAGTGAGTTTCTAGTCCAAGATAAACCAAAAGTACCATACTTTTACACTATACCCAAGATCCACAAGGACGCCCCTTATCCACCTGGGCGTCCGATAGTGTCTGGTATCAACTCACTTTTGGAACCATTATCAAAGTTTGCTGACGCATTCCTTCGGCCAATTGTCCAAAAAACTGACACCTATCTCAGAGACACTAAGGCAGTCCTCCAATTGATAAAAGACGTTCCTTTTGAACCAGAACATGACCTCCTGTTGGGACTCGACGTGGAGAGCCTATATACAAGCCTCCCACACAAAGAAACGTTAGAGATAATAGAGGAAGTACTTTTCTCTACAACATGGGATTACCACACCCCTAGACAAGTAGTCTTGGAATGTATCTCTCTGTCCCTCACGAAAAATTTCTTCCAATACGAGGACACTTACTACCTCCAAAGACATGGGACCAGCATGGGGAGCACTTGTGCCCCCAGTCTGGCGGGTCTATACGTACACCACCTGGAATCCACAAAAATCCTGGAACAGAGCAATCCCTACAGACATCACGTACTGACATGGAAACGGTACATAGATGACATTTTTGTCATCTGGAGGGGTAACCAAGACTCTGTTATCCAGTTCATGAACTGGCTGAACCAACAAGATCAGTTCCTGAAATTTACACATACGGCTTCCAATGAAAATCTTGTGTTTCTAGATTTAAACATCTACCCGAAAGAAGGCAAACTAGCGACAAGTACTCACTTTAAACCTACAGCAAAGAACAGTCTACTCCTGTACAGCAGCTTCCATCCACGCCACTTGCGGGAGAATCTCCCGTATGGACAGTTCCTCCGCTTACGTCGGAACTGTAGCAACATTGAAAATTTCAAGACACAGGCGGCAGATTTGGAGTGCAAACTCCAGAACAGGCAGTACCCCAAGAACATTGTTCGGAAGGGCCTCAAACGTGCACGCAATAACAACAGGGAAGCACTTTTGGAGGATACCGAAGGGAAGGAACCCGACCCACGCCCCATCTGCGTAACGACTTACAACACTAACTCCAACCAGATCACGAAGATCGTGAACAAACATTGGAGAGTGTTATCCTGTGGAAAATTGAATTTTCCCAAACCTATGTTTTCACATAGGAGAGGAATGAACCTGAAGGATCTTCTTGTTCATACCAGACCGAAAGCTACCGGTGCTATTGAACCCTCCAGGATAGCGGGTGTCAGCGGACACCACCCCTGTGGCACTTGTGTATCTTGCCAATATACGCAAAAGAGCAGAAACATCACATTTTCTAACAAGTCTACATGGGAACAGCGAGCCTTCACCAATTGCAACAGCCGCAATGTGGTTTACCTAATCACATGTCCCTGCCACATGGAGTATGTGGGAATGACCAGCAGACCCGTGAAGATCCGAATGGGCGAACACCGTAGCAACGTCCGCTGCCATAAGACTACCACGAAAATGTCAACACATTTTGCTACTGTTGGACACAGTGTCCATGACCTAAAATGGACCGTCATAAAAGCCTTTCCCAACGATAGAGACCTTCTATCGAAAGAGCAACGATGGGTGTACCGTTTGGGGACACATCGCACAGGCTTGAATGACGACATTCCATGGGCACAATTGAATACCTAGGGCCTTTTTGTGTGGGACATAGCCACTGACAACCAGAATCCTGTGTAAAAAAAGTCCCTGTAAAAAAAGTCCCTGACAAACAGTTGTGTGGTTCTACAGCTTTCCCTTCCTCAACTGGTTCATCCCCTCATATTTAGGCCCTAGACAGGACTGCACTTCGTATGTAATAACAACTAATAGTAATTAGCTCCACTGTCTGACTATCAGCCTCTTCTTAGCCTTGAATGAACTGACAGTGAATATGCTATTGAAAAACCTCCAGATTATGGATGTAGCCCAATAAACTGTAATTCGTCCCTCATTTGTAATTCGTCCCTCATTAAGTCATTATATTCATGCCACTGTATGCCCCCATGTTTGCCTATTCCTAAACATTGGTTCGCGTGCCTGCAATGACCACTACCATTTAGGTACATGTGCGCATGCGCACATGCAAGGCGATAGTGTCTTTGCAACGCGCATGCGCGCGGCGCGAGGAGACCGGCGCGTGCGCACTGTACACTGCGCACTCGTCGAGCATCTCCGCTCAGCGCCTAACGAGGTGAAACCTTCCCTGAGTACTCCTAGCTTATAACTGCAACGGTCTCCACTGTATGGTCATGTACCGATCTCTGCTATTACCATACTTCAGATCGGCAGTGCATACTAATGAGCGGGTGGCGGACCTTCCAACAAGGCCGCCCGCCTTACCACTCCTTTTGGCCATTGTAATTTCGGCGGGCCTTTCCAGAGCTAATTGATCAATTATCCAATCTTTGGAGCATATAAATACTCGCCGCTCCCGTCCTCCCTCATAACCACGGAAGCAGCAGACGAAGGAGGAAGCACAAGCGTGCAAGGGGCTCAGTAAGTACGGCGTAGCCGGTTCCAAGAGGACGAACTTGTGTATCCCAGCATTACCTTCACTTAGAGATACTACAAATGGGGTTGAACTTACAATGTACCCCCCCCTCTTTTTCCCTTCCACAGTTGGGACCCCACTATACCCTTCTGTCATAAGCTGACTCATGAGGCATTATTACCTCCATTGAAAAGTATGTATTTGAATTCTTTTATCCCTGGCTATTCACATCCCCCATTACTTACTTTGAGTGTGTGACTATGTATGTCTGAAGATATTCTTCATATTTCTTCACTATTCATGCTAGATACTTTATTGCATACCGGTATATCTGTGTGTGTATGTCTCTTTTCCCTTACAGGTGACTTAGAGTTAAGCGCATACTGGGATCGGCGCTATTATTAATCAGATTTTCTTATCTTGCAGGCAAACTACATTATCAGTGTGGTAGCATAAAAGTGTTGTAATTATTAATTGTATTTACACACATAGTCCCTTTTTTTCACTTTTTGTACATACACCTTTTCTACCTTTGTGGAGAAAACACTAGTGAGTGACAGGGGGATCTCCCCTAAGGTCCTGACGAAGAGGCTTTGCGCCTCGAAACATGTTGACCCACATAGGAGAGAGAGCCCATTAACTAGCTCCATCTCTCCGCTTCACTTTTCTTTTAACAATACCAGCCAGTGTTTAATAAAATTCTTTTTTTCCACTAGGCCAGGTATTTTTTAACATCTCACTAATATTTCACTCCTGACCCCACTGACACTCACTCCATACACATAGCACTTCCATCTAAAGGTGCTCCGGCGTATCCGCTTGTCGCAGCACTGCCCCGCCCCGCAGCGGGACGGGAAGACCCCGATGATGAAGCATGACACCAAGGGCCCTTTTGGTGTGTGAGGGGTATTTTAACAAAGAAGGTGTATTCCATTGACATCCGGACATACACCCACCCAATATGAGGTGGACCTTGTTTGATTGACCTGAATCCCTGTTAAGAGGAGGACGTGCCCACCTCGGTGCCCATCGGCACCACCTCTTCACTCCCCCTTTTTGATTTCCCTATAATCTAACTGTATCACCTCAAACGGATTACGTCGGAGGAGCAAAATGACCAGCTGGAGTTGGAATTCCCTTACCAGGATTATATTGCAAACAAATCATACAATGTTTCACCACGTTCTCTGCACATCTCGGGATTCCAGCATTCTGCCAAACTGGAGCCAACAACTTGCATATCCCTTTCGAACTTATATGAGCCAATCCATGAGCCATCGTAACCACTGGGAGCACATATGGGTCTGGCAACAACCATCGCTGGTGTTCCGACAACTCAATCCAACAACCTGTAGAATCCAACATACCCGTACTCTCTCTCCAAACATTCATTTCATTTTCTGGAGCTTCAGCCTGAATCATCTTCACACTTTCTATCGTGTCTTCACACATACCACCAGCCATAACCCAATTAGCTGGTCCTGCAACATACATACAGCTCATCATATCTTTCGCTGTTTCCTTCGCAATTTCATCCGCAAACGCATTCCCTCGACCAACATCGTCCACAACTTTCTTATGCGCACTGCACTTCACTATGGCAATCTGTTTTGGGAGAGTGAGAGATTCCAAAAGTTCATTCACTAACTGCCCATGTTGAATTTTAGTACCATGGGAAGTAAGGAACCCTCGTTCTCTCCACAAACGCCCAAAACTGTGAGCAACACCAAACGCATACTGGCTATCGGTATAAACATTCACTCGTTTTCCTTCTGACAACACACACGCTCGTGTCAGTGCAATCAATTCTGCTGCTTGCTCAGAATTCTGTGGTATGCGCGCTGTCTCAACAACTGTATGTAAAGTTGTGATAGAATACGCTGCAGTCGTTTCACCATTCGGAAGCTTGAAACACGAACCATCAACCCACAGCGTACCATCAACATTATCAAAAGGAGTGTCCTTAAGTTCCACTCTAGCTTTTGTTTCTTCCTCTGTACGAAGGAAACAATCATGCTGTTCTTGAGCATCCGTCTCTGTAGAGATCGGTAACAACGTAGCTGGATTCAACGCGTTACATCTCTTAATATGAACATGGCTAGCCAACAGTGTCAACTCGTAACCTGAAAGACGTGCACTAGTAAGGTGCTGTGTCTTAGTCCTGTTTAATAAGGTATCCACTGCATGCGGAACCATCACAATCAGCGTATTATCCAATACCAAACCAGCAGACTGTCGAATAGAAATGGCAGCTGCGGCTGTAGCTCTCAAACAACTTGGCAAAGCTTTAGCAACTGGGTCTAACGTTGCTGAAAAATACGCGCATGGACGCTGCTTGTCCCCAAAAGATTGTGTCAACACTGACAACGCACAACCTTCTCTCTCATGTACATACAACGTAAAAGGCTTGCTATAGTCTGGAGTACCCAACACAGGAGCCGAACACAATGCATCACGCAATTCAGAAAAACTTTTCTGACATTCGTCAGACCAAGGAAGAGGATACGGAGTATCCTTCACAGTCAATGCCAACAAAGGTTTCGCCAGAAGAGAAACATTGGGGATCCACTATCTACAATATGACGTATTACCCAAAAAAGCACGAACTTCTCTCTGTGTGGATGGCACACTCATTTGCGCAATCGCTTGAATTCTTTCTGGGGTCAATCGCCTTCCCTCCTTCGACAAGAGATGACCTAAGTAGGTTACTTCTTGGCGGCAATACTGTAACTCCAAAGGTGACACTTTATGATGAAGGTCAGACAAATACCGCAACAATGAAAGAGTAGCCTCTTTACAAATCTTTTCATCATCAGCAGTAATCAACAAATCATCAACGTACTGAATAAGAGTAGCACCAGCAGGTAACACAAAACCATCAAGCTGTGTCTTCAACGCCTGACTATAGATTGAAGGACTTTCACAATAACCTTGGGGAGCTCTCCTAAACCGCAAGTTTCGTCCTCCTAAAGAGAAGCCAAAAATATCTCTACTCTCCTCAGCAATCGGAAAGCATTCTTCAGGTCAATAACAGAAAACCAAGCTGCCGAAGCAGGAATCAGAGTCAACAAAGCAGTGATATCAGGGACAACAGGAAACTGTGGCACAACAATTTTATTCACTTCTCGAAGATCGATCACAAACCGATACACAGGTGGCTGAGAAGCATCAGTACGCTTAAGGACAGGCAAAACAGGACTGTTACACACATTACCTCTCGTTTCTTCAATTACACCCTTTTCAATCAAATCATAAATTATCACCAAAAGAGCTCTCTCGCCATCACTTGAGATTTTATATTGGGGAATACAGGCAATCTAGCATTCGATTTGAGCGTGACAACATACGGTGGAATCTGCAAAAGGCCAACATAATTTGGATCCGTAGCCCAAAGCGTATCAGGAAGCGAACGCAATTCCAGTGGCAAACAATCTTTCGACAAATACATTGGAGAAATCACGTTCTTACCAACGGTAAGCTGTACTCCCGAAGGAGAACAATGCAATGTCGCATACAAACTTTTCAGCAAGTCCAATCCCAACAGATTCTCATTACAACCAGTCGTTAGAATAAGTGGAGCTTCCAATTCACAAGGGCCAATAGAAAGGGACAAAGGACTAGAAATCTGATTACGAACTGGGGCGCCTGAAAATCCTACGGAAACATTGGTTAAGCCAGACAAAGGTGTGCCAGGGAGTTTAGAATGCATAATAGAACTCTTTGTCGCACCAGTATCCAAAAGAAAAGGCTCTGCTACACCTCATGTAATCACTTCAACATAAGGTCCACTCTGATCTACTGGAACTGACACTACCCCCTCTCTTTGCCCATGGCTGTCCTAGCTATCATTATAACCAGAACTCTCACCTTCGACATAGTAATCCTCAACATAATACTGGGCAGACTGTCCACTCGGAGCATTCTGTCTGTCGAAATAATTAGCAGAATTCTGTAGGGAAGAAGAACGCTCATTCTGGGGGATCACACCACGACCTCTTCCTCTAGGCGCTTGCTGAAAACCACCACGACCTCTCTGACCAGGTGCACCATTCGCACGTTGTAACAAAGCCGGGCAACTATTCTTGAAATGACCTTCCTCTCTACAATAAGCACACTGATTAGGGCCAGGAAAGAATCGCTGAGCATATGGCTCAGGCTTCTGTAACAATCTCTGAAATTGCGGAGGTTGCTGAAACTGAGGCTGATTCTGACGAGGCGGATAAGCTTGCTGCAAAAGAACTTTCATCTTTAAATCTTTCGTTTTCTTCTCCGCTTTATCCTTCTCATCTTTATCCCTATTCTCGTAATATTGGGCAGTAGCCAATATCTGGGCCGATGAAGAAACAGCCCATGAACTCTCAGAGTCCTTTAACTTATTAGAAAGTTCGGGAAGCAAATTAAAGACAAATTTATCCACGAACAACCTTTGACCACCTTCCGTACATATATCCTGACCACTGTGATCGATAAACGTCTCTTCAAACCTAGTGAAGAAATCAGACACACTCTCATCTTTCTTCTGCTTACATGCTGCTAACTTATCCCAATTCACTCGTAACGCAGGCATCATCGTTTTCATCAAAGTAATAATTCTACCTGGCAATTCTGAAACCAAAGGTTCAGGTTTAGCACCTCCTACTTGTCTACCATCTCCTGCGACAATATTCGCCCAAGTATCTCCTAATTCTGTTGCATGATTCTCATGACGAATCTTCGCCCACAAAGGTTGCGGAACTACATTACCCATCAACATATCTATGTCAGCTAAATTCATGATACATGCTTCTACTGTCTGAGACAACTCCTTGTAATAACCAGCAGGATTCTTACGAGGGTCAGGTAAGGTCTGCTTAAGAGCCAAGACCTCTGCTCTCTTCCAAGGAACATGTACCCATACTCGCTGAAAATATGGCAAAATAGGCGGATTAGCAGTTGCGTCTCCTTCTTTCCAAAGTGGAGGAACCTCTCTCATGGGATACTGTCTCACTTTCCTCCTAACAGAGGGATCAGGTTCGTACAATATCTGAGGAGGAAGTCTAGACCTAAAAGCCAGTATCCTCTCTACGGCATCTGTAATATCAGATTCCACTATCATCCCTTTAGCAAAATCCGACTGAACATCAAGTAGTTCCTGCGGGATCAAACCCAAATCATTATCTTCCCATTCCTGACGCAGAAACATACACATCACATTAAAAGCATACCTTTGCTTAGGCGGTTCCCACTGAAAGAAAACATCCATAACTGCTGGCAAACTATACCTTGAGGCATTTATAATCCATTTACGAGCCAACAAATCCAACACTGCCCGTTCCTCGGAACTAGGAAGCTGACTACGACTCTGCTTACGTTCCGAAACAGGGGTCATATTCAGTGACCCAAACAATGGAGACAACAAATTAGAAACAGTTTCTTTCATTCGTTTTCGAACAGAAGGAGAAGAAGCAGACATAAGAACAGGAGAATAAGTATTCTGAGGCAAAGAAGGTGTAGGAATAAGAACAGTAGGAGTCTCAGATGCAGAAGTAGAAGGCAAAGGAGTTTGAGGCAAGGCTGGTAGCAAAGTTGGCGACCCTAGAGTGGGTTGCGCAGGAGGAGGTAAAACCATATGTGGAGTAGCGGGTGGCTGAACAACAGCAGGAGGTTGAACAACAAAGGGTGGAACAACCGGGGGTAATAGAGGTGCAGTAGCACCCTGCACATAAGGAGGTGGTAATCTCAGTAGATGAGAGATCAAAGGATCTTTTTCAAGGTCTTCAATCGTTTTTGGAGGAAGAGACGGCAGAGCCGGATAACATTTATCTATGGCCATGCAACGCTGCCTAACTAAAACTTCACTCGCTCGCTCCTCTCCATCATCCCTATACTGCCTAGCAGCTTGTAGTACTGACATATTCTATTCTTATTTTTCTTATCTCTCTTAGCTTGTTCAATTTCTCTCTGTTTGGCTTCCTTTCGCCAAAGGCGGAAAGAGTCAAACATTGCCGGCCGGGCTTTCTTCCTAAATAGCCTAACTGTTAGATTGTCTAAAATCTCTGTTTCAAAACTACCATGTGGGGGCCATTGTAAAACACCATCTTTTTTTGTGAAGCGGACCCATACTTCGTTATAAGTAATAGGGCCCACTTCATGTTTAGAATAGAGCTCATAAGTCGGAGTTCCAACTGGAGGTATCGGACATGAATCCTCCAATCGGGAATCCCTGTTACAACCACAAACAAACCAATTACCAAATTTACCAAGACCAGGCATCTTGCTCACTAGTCTGGTTTCAAACTTCAAAGGGAATTAAAAAATGATACACTCGTAAATATACAAGCCCTTCGGCTTTGGGTACTGCAGCAACCGAATCAAAACCAAGGAACCAAACAAAGTCGTGGGAGCGACCCACTTATACTTAACCAAATATCTGTCACGCCACCAGAAGACCGTCTATCGTCTCGCTTTACAAACATCAATCGGCAGGTCCAAGACAAGGCGACAGTCAGGGCAGCAGTCCTTCGTAGCCGTTGGAAAGCGGGAAGCCTCGCAGAAAAGACCTTCGGTCCACGTTGACATGCAGGGGTCGATGAAGTGGGGCCCCTCCTCCAGAGTTTCCTCACGTGGCTCCTCGCAATGTTTGGGCTTGGACCGGTACCACTGAAGTCGTACCATTACAATTTCAATCTGTACTCTGGGTTTTAACATAGGACAGCTACATCTACCACAGTGAAATTAGATTTTGGGTGCTAGTCACATGTCCATTCACCCTTCCTTGTGAACTATTAATATTTAGAAGAGATATTTTGACCTATCAGAAACATTTATTGTGACAGGTCAAATTACTGTTTTTGCACTGCTATAGTCAGGATACAATGGTAGGCCTGAAGCCATGGTTGCACTGTCACTGTAGTGGATGGCCCAACATATGCTGCAGTCCACTAGTGCCTTTTAACTTCCAGGCCCTGGGTACACTTTGTACAATATACTAGGGGCTTATAGGAAAGTTAAATATGCAAATTAGAAGTATGTCTGTTCAAACATGGCTAGCAGGGGTAAAGTGCACAGAGTTCTGCATCAATCAAACATATAGAGTCCAGCAAAAGGCAAAAAGTCCAGGCTGACCGCACAGAAAAGGCTAATTTCCTACACTCTAGCATTATTCTCATAAAGCACCACATAAATAACCAAGAACACAACACAACCAACCCAATTATCTCCCCTGCCACCACAAAACCACCTCACACCACAATGTATTCACTTATTACCACCACGTTACCACACCAAGGCCTAGATGTATCAAGATTCCATTTTGCGAATCTTAAATAGCGATTTTTTGCGAATCGCTATTTAGAATTCGCAAAATGGAATGTGTGTAAAAAATTGTTTTTTTAGCGATTCCTTATTAGTCTTTATTTGCGAATTCGCATTTTGCGAATTCGCAAATAAGGAATAATTTCCCATGCATTCCTATGGGCCAGGAGGCCCATAGGAATGATTGTGAAGTAATTCTCAAATTGCGAATTCGCAATTTGCTAATCGCAATTTGAGAATTATTTCAAGGGTGCAGGGGTGTCTCATGGACACCCTGCTGCACCCCTGAAACTTACATGTGTGTGCATATGGCGCACATACATGCCCTATGGGCATGTATGTGTGTCACATGCCACCCTCAAAATTGCCAAATTTTGGTTTTTGAAAGGATTTCGCAAATTAACACGAACCTCAAGTTGGTGTTAATTTGCGATTCCTTAACCGAAATTCACAATTTAAAATGGCATCATACATGGCATTTAAGGAATCGCAAAATTGCGATTCCTTAAATGCTTAAGCAAAATAAGGATTCGCAATTTTTTGCGATTCCTTATTTTGCTAATTTCTCATACATCCCAAAAAATGCGAAATGTCCGTTTGCGATTTGTTAAGGCCGAAATTCGGCGAATTTCGGCCTTAACGAATCGCAAAAGGCTTGATACATCTAGGCCTAAATCACTCTACCGCGACATCATCACTGTGCTGTCATTTAACAGAACTACTGTACCATCCACTATCACTACCAAACCCAACCACTGTTCTACCATATCTCGCCAATGCATTACTCTCCCCATCATGGCACTATCATCTATCAGCACCGCATCCCACCTCTCACCAATAAACTGCCCCAACTCACCACCACCCCTCACCAATACATTGCTTGGTCACAGCATCCTATTGCCCCACCACTCCAAACCCACTCTATAAGTTCCACATTGCACCATAAATGCACATTGCAGATGTGCTGCAGGTGAGTTACCGACAAAGACAACAACTCAACATTAAAATACCTAAACAACATTGTAACCCAACAACAATACAATCTAAGACACCACAGCACAGCACAACACATCTACAACTCAACACCACAACAACAACAAAAACCAACATGTCAACACCATATCCACACAATAATACCACACCTCCATACCACACCAATAGATGTCCTTTAAGGCTCAAATTACTGTAGTTGTATCGAATTACTTTTTAAACTTAAAATTATTAAAAACAGTTGTCCCTTTTTTAGCCCAGAACCTTCATGCTGAAGTCTGCCTCTGCCTGCTGCCTCGCATAAATTGACTTCCGCAGTATTCTTTATCTAGGGTTACCCAATTCTTCTCCAGTGTTTCAGTGAGTGCAAAATATTGTGGTCTGGTTAGACTATGAACTTAAAAAATTATTCTGTTAGTCAGGCAAGAAGACATTTCTAACACTTGTTAGGCATCATTGTCACTCTCATTTGCTTACTTTTCATAATTTGGTGTGTGCAACATTCTCTTCTGCTTCTTGTGTTTGTCCCTCCCCTTGAGAATGGTCCAAGTACTTGTGTCCTTCCATCCACTTCCATAATCGGGCACTACTTTTTCCTTTCTGTATAGGCATTTAATTAAAGTCTGTGTCTTTTCCAGCAGTCTCCCTCATGTACTCATCCTCCTGTGTTGCTTCAGGTCCCCACTCACCACCCTTCATGTTGCTTCTCCTGCAGTGCTACTTAACTCCCTCCCATTGTACTTGTTGTTGCTTGCCCCCACCATTGTCTGTGTTGTTGGTTACCTCCTCCTGCTGTCTGTGTTGTTGCCTCCCTCCTCCCTCTGTCTGTGTTGTTGTTTGTCCCCATCTACTGCATATAATGTTGGTCTTGCTCCCAAGCCCCCTCCTACCCACCCATTGTCTATGTTTTTACTTGCTCCCACCCACTCTCCATGTTGTTCTTCTCCCTCCCGCTTCCTCCCACAACACCCTCTGTCTGTGTTGTTGTTCTCCCTCCTGCCCAACCCGCTATCTGTGTTGCTTCTCTTTCTGCCCCATCCAGCACTCGTCCCTCCCTCCATATTGTGTCCAACCTCTACCCCACAATAAACAAAAGAGATGCTATGATGCGGCCAGCGCTGGCAGCCTCACAGCACCTTTTTCCTCCACACTCTCTATTCCTGTTGCCTCTCTTTATGCCCTCCCTCCATGTTGATGCCCACCCCCTGTGCAATAAAAAAGAGCTATTACACAGCCACCGCTGGCTGCATCATATTGTTTTATTGTTTTAATTTCAGCCATGTTACACAGCAGCTGTGCTGCTGTACAACATGGCTAGAACATTGACAAAGCAAATTGTCTTCCAGACAAGACCTATTGGCTTCACCAATGCATTTGTAAGCGCGCTCCTGTGCAAAATGGCTAAACATTGAGAAAGCAAATAGCTCTCGTCTTGTAGGTGAGACCTATTTACTTTGCTTGTTTTCATTACAATCTATCTAGAAACTTGTGCCCTAACTCCCAAAAGCTGCTTTCTGGACCAGATTTAAGACGTCCAGATCTGTGGTTCCTGCCTTACCTTTTATCGTCCACAGATCTGGAATAGTCTTTGTTGGAAATGGCCCTTTTTGCAGGGTCACTACCAAATAGTTTGCCTTCCTCTTCCTACTTTTTGCTGAATTTGTTTTTGTTGGCCTTAGGACTCTTTGCTCCTAACCACTTCTAGCCAGTGCTAAAGTGCCTGTGCTCTCTCCTTAAAACATGGTATAATTGCCTTATACCCAGTTGGCATATTTAATTTACTTATAAGTCCCTAGTAAATTGGTACTATAAGTGGCAGGCCCTGTAAATTAAATGCCTGCAGTACTGGTTGTGCAACCCACATAAGTAGTCTTTTTAACCTGCCTCATTGCTACCATCGTAGAGCCTGTGTGCAATTTAAACTGTCATTTTGACCTGGCAAAATAAACCTTTCGCCATGCCCTAATCTTAATTTCTAATACACAGAAGTCACCACTATGGTAGAGCCTGTACAACCCAGAAGGAAGGATGCAATGTATTTAAAACGGGCATGTACTTTTAAGTTTTACATGTCCTGGTAGTGGAAAACCCATACATTTGTTTTTCAATACTGCAAGGCCTATCTCTCCCATAGGATAACATGGGAATTACCTTTTTATATTTTTAAGTGTAATATCCCAATGGGAAGAAATAACCCTTTCAAGTTTGGTGGGTTTGGAATTGCAATTTAAAATCCTAACTTAAGGTGAAGTCGGATTGTAAATAATTGCAATTCTGAAAATGCCACTTTTAGATGTTGGCATTTTCCTGCCTTAGCCATTTGGTGCCTCTAGAATGTCTCTGGTCACCTGACTGGGTGTGGTTGGCAGTTCAGCTTTCTGTATTCGTCCTAGACAGCCATGCACAATGGGAGCTTAAGTATGACTCAGTGGGCCATCACTGGCAGCATGGGAGGGAAGATAGTGGCCTAGCCTCCCTTACATCTGAATAGGCTGTGCCCTGTCTCCACATAAAGGGCTGCACACCTCCTGTAGTTTTCTGGAGCCAGTGACAGAGAAGGCAGGGCATCTGTGCACTTCAAAGGCATGCCTCTAGAAGCTCCTCCCCACTTCAAACGCACAACTGTGTATAAATGAAGCACCTCGGACATCGCCACTTCAGAGTACTTCTGAACCTGTGGATACTCTGCAAGCAAGAATGACTGACATGCTGCTGAAAGACTGCCACTCTGCTAGTCTGCACTCAGCTGGACTCTTGGTTTGCTGTGCTGACCTACTACCCTCTTGCCTGGGTGAGAAGGTCTGGACCTGCATCTCTTGAACTCAGAACCAAGAGCAACTCCAAGGTGTAGTTGACTGGACTCCTGATCTAAAGCCTCAGGGACATAACAGGTTTTTGACCTCCTTGCACCTGCACCTGGACTCTTCCATCTGTGAGGCTACCCTGCCTGTGGTGCCACCCCAACCCTGGACCCTTAGAAGTGGGCCTAAGTTGCTTGCCAGCGTAACCGATGCATCTTCTCCGCTGAGCGATGCATCTCTGAGCAGAGCTGATGCACCTCCTCGGCTGAGCGGTGCATCGCCGAGCAGAACCGACATATCGCCACTGCTGCATGGATTGGACCTGTCGCAAAGACCCACAAAGCTCCAACGGTGTGGTGCCTCCACAGCTCACATTCTTGAATCTCTCATTGACGACAGCCTCGACAACAAAGTCGGGCTACACATCTCAGTCTTGCAGCTCCTCGGAACCAAGGCATCACCTGCTGCATGCCATATCCTCGATGCGGGACATAGCATCACAAGCCTTGTCAACAGGGTCCTTGACAACGATGCAACAGAACCTCACACCACGGCCTCGCAGCATCGCTTCGGCTGTGCGGCGCTCCTTCAACGCAGATCCATGTAACGCTCCACAACCAGGATTTAAGGTACTCTGTTCAGCAGGCCTAACTGAGTTCCTGTAGCTGGTCCGTGTTTAATGTGGTTGGCCTGAACTGGTGACTTTGTCCTATCCTTTGCAATCAGATATCCTAGTAGGGGCTTTGTGGTTTTTGGTGCTATCTTCACTAAAAACTTTAAAATTCAATATCTCCCATTCTACTTATTGTATTGTTATCGATTTGGTCTTGTTTTAATTATCAAAAGGCATTCTATTTTTCTAAATCTGTTGTGGGCTCTTTTTGTGGTGTGTTTACACTGCGTTACTGTTTGAAGTGTTGCACAAATACTTTAAACATTTCTTCTGAGTTAAGCCTGACTGCTCTATGCAAAGCTACCAAGGGAGTGAGCACAGGTTGATTTGTGGTTTGCTTGTACCTTACCCTGGCCAGGATTGTGACTGCTGGTTTACCAGGGCCTACACCCCAGGCAACCAACAACCCCATTTCTTACAGTCTTCTATATATGATAACAAAATATTCCACCCTACTTGAGCTTTAGGCATGCTCTAAAACTCCATATATTCAGTTGAGCTGTTGTGTCTTTTACACTTAATTTAGTTCCTTAGCATCAAGATTCCTTGTTGGTGCATATATATGCTTGATAAATAATAATAACAAAACAACTCACTTGAATGATAACCCAATAAAAATAATTCAACAAGACAAAAATACATCACGACAACACAACACCGTATATCATGCAACTAGGCAACACATAACATGGCAATACAACACACAATACAAAACCAGAACAATTTTTTTTTTTATAATAAAGCAAGAGAAGAACAAAATAACAGCACCATACAACAGTGACAACACAACACAAGACAGCAAATTAACAGCACAAAAATACAATTGTGTTCTATTTAATGTTTAGTTTCAAAGGTTTGAAATGTTTATTTATCTCATGCCTTAGTTAGTTAAAACCATACATGAAAAATAAAAACACACACAAATAATGTAAGAGTAGTAAGATTTGCAATAGATGAGTCCAATTTAGAATGCTGCAGGCAGACAGTAATAAACTAAGCTAAAGTAATAAGTACTAAACTAATATTTAGTAATTCTCATAAAGTAATCAATCAATCAATCAGGGCTTGTAAAGCGTAGCTACTCACCCATGAGGGTCTCAAGGTGCTGAGGGGGAAGGGGGTGCTGCAGGTCCCTCGGGGTGTAGTAATGCAACATAACATACATTATCCATTAATTTGAAATACAGCAATAGAACATTGAGCAATTCTCATAACTAACGTCCAATAGTTGCTAGAAATTTAGAAAGATATCACGTTTCTAATTACACATACTTGTGTTTAATAAAAACATCTTGATTAATAGAAGACGACTGTGAGGTTAGTATGCTACATAAATAGACAAAACCTTACAATCAGTGTTTGTATAATTTTATTTAACAAACATTCACAAATTTATATTGTACAATATGGTTTGAAAATGATAAGGTAAGTCATAGACATGAAAAAGAAAACTAATTTATCAAACCAAAATTATTCTTGATAACAAACTGTAGAATGGATTTTAGGAGGTTCCAATTGCTGCACATAACAGTCACACTTCTCTCAGTGAAGATGGCAGAAGTAGGGGCAACTCCTTCCTGTAGCCACTGTGTTGCTCAACACTTTCATCATTTGAGGGCAACACACTTCTCTCTGAAGGGCTACTTCATGGTAGGAAAAGCCAAGAAGCATAAAAAACCTTGTGACAGACAGGCACATTTTAAGGTTGAAAATAATGGAGGAACCTGGAAATCACAAAGCCCGGACAGGAGTAGATGAGTACCATCTCCCAGAGAAGTAGGATTCCAGGAGATGCAGTTGAAGGAATTCCCTTAATAGTACAAGAGTGCTAAGAGTTTGAGACAAGCATTTGCAATGCAATGGGTCTCGCATTTGCGAGGGTTTGGGCTATTGGCATTGTGGATGATGATGCCTTTTGTTTATCTGTTTTGCTAATTAACACATGGATAAAGGGCATTGTTGTTTGCAGTGCCAATGGCTCGGACTCTTGTAAATGTGAGACCTATTCAAAGAAGCGGCTGCCATTGTACCGTGGTGCTCAGAAAGTGAAAGCGTGCATGATGCACTGAATGTTGCAGGAAAGCATGTCGGAGAAACTCATTAAAGAAAATAGTGCTTATAGACAAAATAAAAAACAAACAAAAATAAAGTGTGAACAGTATAGATGTAATTTGTTTTACTTTTTTGTAAATCGCTTCTCTGTTTTCTACATGCTATGGGATAATCAAACTTAAAATGGCTCACTGTAAGGCAATTATGTGTAAAAATCATCTTGTTAATCATTCTTCTGTCAGAGCAGCTGCAACTTGCTGGAGGTGGTGTGGGATTGTAGTGTAGTTCCTATATTCCCAATAGGCTCTGCGCATTGGAATAATATAAACAGCAGTTTAGACGTAGGACTGAGGTCATCTAGGTCTCTACTGACTATATCAGACTTAATTAGGTTTGCCAGCTAGATCAGAGGTCACTAGAAACTTTCTCAAGTAAACAAGGAGGTGTTAACTTCCCTGAATAGACAAGAAGGGATTAGCTTCTGGCAACCACATAAACATGACAACTTTGCTCCCTCAGAATAAAGAGTATATCTCTAGAGTCGTGTGAAAACAATAGACAGCTATTTCACTCAGTCAATCGTGCATACTTAGTTTCACCAGAGTGCAGAGAAATAGAGAGACGGGCGTTTTCAATAAAAGGTGTTATTTATTGAGCAGTCTTCTTTCTCATGCAAGAGAAGTGAGTTGCCACAATTGCAATACTTATCATGAAGTAAAGTGCGTACAGTAAAAGTAGTATTATGAAATAATACTGTAAAAGCATTGATATGGTTTCTTAGCCATATGATACTTTAAAACGGATAAAATATATACATACATAAAACATTGACTAACGTACTCAACCGGTGCTTCTAATACACGCCTACCCCGGTGTACCTGACCTAAGCCTAATACGTGGGAAGGAGTAAGTAAGTTGCAGTTTAAGTTAAGTTGGTTTTTGCCAAGAATCTGAATCAAGAAACCTCTTACGGTTTTAATCAGCTCCGTACCTTGGTTCTAGAATGAAGGAGGTCTTGTATCTCTCTCTCAGGACTGGATCCGCAAGGGTGACTGGAAACACCGGAGCTGGATTTCTCGGCAAGAGAAAAGACAGCGGGCCTTATTTATGAAGGCCTTGCGCCGCCGGTGCGTCACTTTTAAAATGGGAAAAAGTGACGTACCAGTGGCACAAGGCCTTCATAAATAAGGCCCAGCGTCTCTCTCAGTGCGTCAATGGGAGGGTCGGCTTCCTTCGGCTCTCACATCAGCTGGGCTTCGGGCAAGTAGATAGCCGCTCTGCTCCAAACCACCGTGTGTTTGCTTAAGGCAACGTTGGTATATTTATACCTGAAAGGTGCCGGTTTGACATAAGGTTTGACATAAGACGTCACTAAGAACTTAACAGTTCTTTCTGGACTCCAGGAGTTCTTGTGCAAATCAAAACAAAAGCAGGGGGAATTCCCAGGCTGCTGGAGGCTTGGTTTGTTTAAAGAACACGTTGTGCTTTCTAGGAGTCTATGGGAGTAGCCTTGCCATATTTGGACTGCATTGGCTATGCCTAAATATCGACACGATTCTTATGCCTTTATAAGGATATGCTTTGTTATAACCACATAAGGGCATGAATCGGGGATATCTATTACGGTCCTAGATAGATTCACAACAGGATGCCCTGGGGAGATGAGGTGATTTATGGCAATCGTAAAGCGCGTGCTGCCGCTCTAGTTACAGAGGCTAATCCCACAAATCAGAGTCTCCAGTTAGCAGACAGGAGGTTATCTCCAAAATAAATAAGCACACTGCAGGCAATTAAAAGAAGTGCCAGCAGAGTGGAGGAGAGTAAGAGTCCAGTGGAGTGTTAGGCAACTTTATGAGCTCTGCCCCAAGATACCTAGTGCATGCGGCCATAGCATGAAGGTAGACCAGGACGTAGGATGCGAACATTGCTCATTTAGATATAACACGAAGGGTAAGATAAAGCGAGGGGCATCTAGCTTGTCCTGTGGTCTGCTTAACTGTAGATCAATGTGTACACAAACTAGACATTTATGATCTACTCACAGATAAAAAGCTTGATCTCTTATTCCTCACGGAGACTTGGCTGGACGCCGATTCTGAGCCAGAAATGATTGAGGCTCTTCCCCCGGGATATATGATTGTTTTTTTTTTTATTTCTTTATTGCATTTAAGTGTAAAGGGGCAATACAATAGAACAATCCCGTGCAGAATCCCCCCTCCCCCATCTGACATTACTGACTTCCTCTGCTTGCATTACAACTTTGCATCCCTCCAATAAAGATATACACAGCCATTCAGCCAACAACCCTTAGTGGGGCAGGCGGCGCTTCACCATGATTTTAGACTGGACTGCTGTTAAGAGACATTCTGTTCAATTCGCCATAACAATGTAAAGCCAACCTCCCGAGCCCCAGCTCAGTCACATCTGTATTCATCGTGTACAGTGCTCCATCATTCTGTGGCCCCCTCGGTTCCCTCTCTGTTCCTTAAGTATGTTTGGTACAGGCCCCAGAAGTTCTTAGGTCTGCTGGTGGGGGGCTGCAGCTTGCTATAATTTTCAGATTGAGTGCAGCAATAGAGCATGTTGTGTTTCCAGCGCTTAGGCGTTGGCAATGGGCCCCTCATCCAGCAGCAAGCCAGTACCCGGCGGGCCACGAGCAGGCCCATGTCTACTAGTCGTCTAATCGCCCATGGCAGCTTCCCGGTGTATCCTAACAAGGCCATCAGGGGGTCAGGCGTAATGTTAACCTCCGTTAGTTCACTAATATCAGCAAAGATTTTCCCCCAGAAGTCCCAGACACCAGGGCACTGCCAAGCAAGGTGCAGGAAGTCCGCATCCGGTGCGCTGCACCTCTCACAGCGAGCAGAATCCCTCAAGCCATATCTGCACAGACTAGCTGGGGTGTAGTACACCCGATTTAGAAATTTGAAGTGGACCAGTCTGTGTCGTCCACTAAGCGATACTGTCTTAATATTAGCACAGCAATATCGCCAAGTGTCATCGTCTAGTACAGTATCTAAATCAGTCTGCCATGCTAGGCGCGCCTTAGTGTATGCTTGGTGTGTGTTCGCTTGTGTTAATTTGTATAGATTGGACAACAGTTTCCGGGGGAAGCAGTTTTAATGACATATGTAAGCTCAGGGACCTCTGGGGGTTCTGCCATGTCCCCTCCCAGCAAGTCACTGAGAGCGCTGCGCACCCTGTGGTACTGGAATCGTGTCAAAAGGGGAGGGCGTGTCACAGATCCCCTGGGATTGCTCCCATGTCTTTGCAACCCCGTCAGTGAATAGGTCACCCGCTGTTTTTATGCTCAGTATCTGTAAGGCAGTAACTACTCCCTTCTCCTTGAGCGGGGGCAGCCATCTGGCCCAATGTATTGGCATCTCCGGCGAACACAACAGAGAGCCACCTTGCTTCTGTAATAGACTATGCCATGCATGATTCGTGGCTGTTACAGAATCTAATAGGCCAGTTCTGCGATCAAGCGGTTTGAAAATCGTATGTGGGAGAGGGTTAGGGCTTGCAAAGAGAGTCTCCATGCGGACATGCGGTATGTTACGGTCCCCATGTATCCAAGTGTGTAGATGTGACGCCTGAGCTACTCGGTAATATGTTTCCAGATCCGGGGCTCCGAGCCCCCCCATAGAGTATGGCATAGTGAGTATCGTCCACCGGACACGTGGCTGTCCGCCCGCCCAGGCCAGCTTGATCATCTGCTGCTGCAGCCGTGCAAAAAATGATTTGGGGAGAACAATCGGGAGGGTCATGAACAAAAACAAAAATCTGGGGAGTACCACCATTTTCATTATAGATATGCGTCCCATTAAGGACAAAGGAAGTTTACTCCAGGTTATTATGTCGTCTTCGAATTTACTGACAGCAGTGCCATAGTTAGCTCTAAGGAGGGTTTCCGCATCCGTGTGCAACTGAATCCCTAAATAACGGACAGGATCCGTAGTCCACTGGAGCGGGTATTCCATAGATGTTGGCTGAATGATCGGTATATGATTGTTAGGCTGGATAGGATATCTGGCAGGGGTGGTGGGATAGCCATTGTTTTTAAATACCCTCTAAGCTGCCAAATGGAACCTATGGTCATAGCTGATAGTGAGGTAGGTGCATTTACAATTGGGGTCAGTCCGCACCTTACAGTGAAAGGACTTCTGGTCTATAGACCTCCTGGCCCATATGCATGTTTCGTCCCCAGCCTGCTGGAAGGCATTATGGATTCCACTCTATGGAAAGATAAATTCCTACTATTGGGAGACCTTAATATTCACTTGGAAAATCCCCTTGATAGGGGGGTTGTAGATTTACGTCAGGAACTACAGTCATTACAATTAAACTTGAATTCCTTGGCCCCTCCCCATCAGCATGGCCATCTATTGGATCCATTATTTGCCAATTGGGGGGAAGTTGAAGTGAGTACTCCTATCCCTATTCCCTGGTCCGACCACTTCCTTGTACCCTTTATGGTAAAGACTCTTGAAACTAGAGACCCTGAACAACCTGTACTTAACCACCCGTGTCGCAGGTGGGCTGGCTTCTCACAGCTGAAGTTTAATGAAGCTTTGACTAAAGGGGAACAGCCGGGGGGGTACTTATGTTGAATCTGCCTGCTGTAATTTAGAAAGACGCATAAGAGAATCCCATGACAGCGTAGCTCCACTACGTCTGAACAAAACAGTGAATAGACCACAGAAATCTGCACCTTGGTATAACGACGATTTGCACCTAGCCAGGTCAGAGTGCAAACGGCTAGAGAGGCAGTGGAGGATAGCTTTTCTTAGTCAGGCAAAACTGGAATACCATAAAAAGCAGAGAAACTATGATGGCCTTATTAGACGGGCCAAGCCACTTACTTTGCTGAGAGAATTGGGGCGGCGGGAAATTCCACGAAGGAATTATTCAAGATCTATAAGGAGATTTCCTCACTTACATCGTCTACCGTTCCCACAGTTAGTTCTGGGGAATCCTGCGATCGTATTGCGGGTTCCTTCTCAGAAAAAGTTGGGAAAATATACTCTTCCTTCCCAGGAGAAAAAAAAGCGGGTGCAGAGTTTGTGGAACCAATTGGTGGTGTTGAGGGAAATCAGAGGTTGGATAGTTTTATTACCCTTCCCTCTGAGTCGCTCTGCAGAATCTGCTCTATAAAGTCTGGCTCACGCAGGGATCCTACCTCACCAAAACTGGTTGGGGAGAGTATTGCCACTCTTGAGCTGTATATCAGGCATCTTTTAGATGTATCATTTAGTATGCACACGGTGCCTGATAGCTGGAAGCAGGCTGTGGTACTGCCACTTCAGAAGAAGCCTAACATCAGCTTTGAGATACTGGATAACCTCCGACCTATCTCGCTGCTACCTTACTTGGCGAAAGTGGCAGAGAAGGCTGTAAATCTACAACTTATGGCCCATGTGGAAGAAGCTAATCTTCTTCATCCCGCACAGTTTGGGTTCCGGTCACTCCACTCTACGGAGTCGGCTCTACTTATGGCCACGGAGGTCATTAGGCAGGGAGCTGATGAAGGGCAGACAGTGGCCCTCATTCTTCTGGACCTGAGCGCCGCCTTTGACACTGTATCACATTACAACTTGCTGCAGTGTCTGAATAAGGGAGGTGTCTCAGGCGCGGCGCTGAAATGGATACAATCATTTTTAACGGATCGTAGTTTCCAGGTAAGACAGGGTGCCCCCTACTCTAGAGCTGTGAAACTGGATCAGGGTGTGCCGCAGGGCTCTGCCCTTAGCCCCACCTTATTTAATTTATATGTATCCCCAGTGGCGAATATTGTGGAGGGCTTTGGAATCCAGATCGTGTCATATGCCGATGACACGCAGCTGGTGATCTCGCTATCACGGGCGCCGGATCAGGCTGCCTCCAACTTCAGAGCATGCATGCAGGAACTTGCCTCCTGTATGGCCAACAACTGCCTGAAGTTGAACGGTAGCAAGACAGAGGTGCTCGGGGTGGGGTGGGGCCCATCTGTGTGGTCTTCGGCATGGTGGCCATCTAGCTTAGGCCCAGCCACGACGCCGTGAGCCCAGGCTAAGAACCTGGGTGTGTGGGTAGATTCGGATCTTACATTTGAACATCAAATCAGATGTGTGGTGGGACATGTTTTGGCGTCCTCAAAGGTCTGCGTAAAACCATGGACCCTCTTCCTATAGAAGCTAGGAGGACGCTGGTGCATGCTCTTGTCACCTCACGGTTAATTACGGTAACATACTATATCTAGGGGCGACGGTCAAGAGTCTTGACCGGCTTCAGGTGTTACAGAATGCAGCTGCCCGGCTGGTCCTTAGGCTTCCAAGAAGGGCCGCTTCTAAAAGGGCCTTGGACGCTCTTCACTGGCTTCCTGTCAGGAAGAGAATTGTGTTTAAGGCCCTTTGTACGTGTCACCGCATTACTCAGGGCACTGGGCCGAGGTATCTGCAGAATCTCATCACTGTCTATAGGCCCGTCCGGTCTCTTAGATCTACTGGGACAGGCCTGATGGTGATTCAAAAAGTCAAGAGAGCCCGAATGGGTGGCAGATCATTCCGGTTCTTGGCGGCCAGGAGCTGGAATAAACTCCCTCTTGAGCTTCGATTAGAACCTTCTGAGACCAGGTTCAGAAGAGAGCTTAAAACATACCTGTTCCTTCACTAATGGGCCTGGGCCTGAGTATCAGGGCTCTAGTATCATCCCACTTACTACAGGGCGGGGACACGCCGGTGGGAGTAACCAGACGCTTTACAAGCTCCCTTAATAATAATAATAATAATGATAGAACTACAGTTAGGGGCCGCTGCTTCAGGACTACAAGGAAGTTAGCAATGGATCAACAGCCAACAGAAAGCAAGATTAAAAAAGCAATGCCACAGGTAAACCAATCACAAGAGGAAAAACAAATTACATGGCGGTTAAGGCAACATACAGATTATTTTAGGTCTCGCTGAGACAGCCCATGCAGAGCATGCACTGCACAGGCTCAACCTAAAAAAGGAACAAGTACCAAAGTAACCAGGAGGGAAAACCCCACTTGCACAGTTACTGGAGTAGTTGTAACTCATGGTGATTATGGTTTCAGTTCCTCATGTAGGGAGCAGTTCCGGCTTTAGTGTGGTGCAGCCAGTCCCACCGCACTGTGCCCAGGGTTGACTGTATATGTGCTGTGGCAGGAGAGGAGAACAGAGCAGACCGGTCAGGTCATGTGTCACAGGAGAGGCAACAGAGGCCTGCTGCAATCTTTGGGTACCCAGCAATTTTCAGAGGATATCAACAACAGCAAGATAACTCTGGCAGTTAATGTACTCTCCGAAGAGATCCTTGTTTTGTCTAGTAAGTTTTGACTTAGAAGGTAGCACAAAGAGTTAATGTGCTTGCTGCAAAACACAACGTGTAACATGCATATCACAGATTTGTATTTTATGTAGATAACTCAGCGGGTTACTGGTTTTGTCACAGAGATCCTTTGTTGCTACCCGCAGTTTATGAGTTACAATCCTTCTAATATAGCACAGTGAGATATGAGCCAACATTAAATAGCTGCATGCAAATTGCAAGCCATAGGTTTAGAAACGTTTTGGCATCTTATTTCAATCTGTCATCATTCTAGGGGTGCTATGAAGGGTTCCTTTGGGTAGTAATAAAGTACTAACCCTAACCACTGCTGATATGTTTTAGATCTTGAGTTTGCGTTTAACCACACTATGCACTCTTAACATTTATTGCCTATCAATACGGATGATATGTGTCTTCTACACCCTGTAACTCTCATTGTGTTATTTAACATTTGCAATATATTGATTCACATACTTGTGAAGCATACTTGTACTGGTAAAGCACTTGGACACCCAATGTTGGGATGAGTAGCAGCAAAGACACATTAAATACATGTTAGAGAGGTGTTGTGGAGAGATGAGAGCCACCACTGCATGGTGGTTGTGAGGAAATCCACGGAGAAGGAGGTCATGGGTGCACCAACAAAGATTGTTGTAATAGGTGCCACCAAAGCCAAAATGGCCCTAGTAGGGAGAAACAGAAAATGAAGAAAGAAAAGAAGCTCTAAGTGATGTACAGGGAGTTAACCCATTTTGATTGATTGATAAACTGGCAAATGATGTATTAGTAGAGAAGGCTGTATAGGAATGGGGAAGGCATATTGTGCCACTTCCTCTTTCATATACAGAACAAACGGAGAATGTAGTTATATCGTGTACAACATGGAACCAGAATCCACTAAACAAATTTCTCAGGTAAGGATGTGAGTCGATTGAAGAGATTTTCCCCAACTCAGCCTTTTAACAGGATTCACTGACCTAAAGGGTCCAGGACTATCAAGGATCCTGCGTGTGTTCAGGACGAAAGACAAGCACCCGGCTCTCCCACGTCTGCGTGGCCCACAGTACCGCCCCCAAGACCAAGTCCCACCAAGGCACCGCGCAGGAGCAATGTAAACCCGAGAGGTAGCTTGGGTGCACTTGTGGTCCCATAAACCACCCAGCACGGTAAGGGGATACAAAGCTAATATCAGTGGACCCCGTGAAATACCTGGAATACATGTATTTTTTAAAAGGTTTAGAAAGACTACCTGAAAATCAAATAGGGATGTATATCAGTTATATTGAGAATATGTTTGTGAATTCTAAGAATAATTGGCTATCTGGACTAATGATTTTAAGATTCTGAGGGTTGAGATTTAAAATGTGTCTTGGTAAATCCATTTCTTTTAGATTGCATGAGAAAAAGTCAGTAAGACAGCAAATAGTTAAGTTGACCCTTAACACATGCAAACTCCTGGAGCCAGACCCACCTCCACGAAAGCCACAATCATTCATATTATGAAATTAGCTACCATGTAGCAACTATTTCCAAAAAACATCTCTTTGACATAGAGCTTTAGCTAAATCCAGGACAGCCATTCTATAAAATGTTACCAAATGGAAATTACGTTCAAGAATATGCAGTTTTACCCGGAAACAACAACTTTCCCTGGAGTTTGAGCGACACTATGAAAAGAGCGACAGTATGAAAAGCCCAAACCCTCCCACTGTGAAAAACACAAACACATAAAGTACTTAAAAATTACTTCCTACTGTGGAGCATGACCACATTCTCTAATTGCCCACACTATTCAGATATTTATACATAAATGGTGTTGCAAATCAGTGGCCAGTGGAGACTGTGCCAATGGTCAGTGAAGAGGGAAAAAAATCGACAAGTACTTCATTTGGTACCACACATAGTTGACTACTTTGGGAATTGGTCAAGGTAGCTTAAAACACACACAGACACCCCCATAACACCTGCCCCCCTAAACATTCTTGGGGGCTAATTGATGAGAGGCTTGCGTCACCGGACTGTTACTTTTTTTGACTTTCTGGCAGCGCAAACCTCTCAATCATATCTACTTAGCATGGCTTTGCATGTCCTCTTAGATATGGAGTAAGACAAAGCTGCACAAGCCTTACTCTGCGTCAAGGAGGCCATCCATGTGCGTTGCAGTGAGTTTTCCCATAGATTTTGATGCTGTGCCTGATTAACTTAATCACGTAAACATGGAGCAATTCCAAAACATTACCCCTCCCCAGAGCAGGCATAACGAGGAGAAATATTTGTATTTCTTCAATTTTTTTCCTCTTTACATGCATGCTGCAGAATGCAGCACACATGGAAAGAGGAAAGTGCCTATCTGGATTGAATTTGTGCTGGGAGGTGCCCTTTCCTGCACAAAAACAATCCTGCATGCAATGCTGACACATTTGCACCATGGTGCAAGGGTGCCTATGTTGGCACTAGGCAGCAAATTGTGCGCCTGTGCAGAGGGAAAAGACAGAAATTGCAGCGACGCCCCACACCAATTACCCATAAATAAGCCCCTTGTTTTTGAGGTAATTCTGTGTTGAAATGAAGCCAGTAGAAATACAGCATTTACAGAGGAGAATGTGATTTCTGATGAGAGTCTGATAAGGTGTGTAGTCCCAGGAACTTTCTGGGTGTATGTGTGGCTCTCAGAAACATTTACAGGGTGTGCCTATCACAATTCCCTATCACAGTGAGTTGCGTAATGTGAAGAGACTGCTGTCTTCCTTGTTTTGTTTAGATGACAACGGAGATTTAGAAATCTTGTATGGGTCTGAACTTTTTTTTTCTTTCTTTGTGTTCATACATGCACCACTCACTGCCATCAGGCTGCGCCAGGATCCATTTAGAATTAGGGAGAGATTTATCAAGGTTTTGTGTGTCACACAAGGGGCCACAAGGGTGACGCAAAACCTTAGTGAGAATTATCAAGGCACGCATGGCCACCTCGCGTGGGCCCGCATGGCTTGATATATCTGGAGTAACATAAGACAGCTCAAATCACTGCAGCAGGGAGGCATTCCATGAGTTCAGTGTGGGTGTTTCCACAAATCCACTCATGGATTTTGGAGCATTTCCAGATTTACCATTAGTGATAGACCTGGGAATGAGTCAAACTGCTACGCATCCAGAGGTGAGGTGTAACGAGGAGTAATCTCTTTATTTCGCCTCCTTTTTTTCTCTTTCTACATGTGCTGCATTGTGCAGCACACATGGAAAGAGAAAACGCCTCTTAGGATTGTTTTTGTGCAGGATAGTGTTCCAAATCTGCCTACAACGCAGGCACCCTTGCAAGATGACACCAAAGTGCCAGTGTTGACGCTAGGAAACAAATTTCGTTGCGCGCACTGCATCCCCAAATGCGATGCAGTGCGCGCAACGAAATTCGTTTTATTTATTTATATGTTTACTTACCTGTAATCTGCCGTAATCCATAGTTTACTACCCCCAACCCTGCCCCTCCCCCTCCCCACCCGCAGCTACTCCCACCACTGACCGCTACTGACTATAAACTATCGCTCCACATACAGGGGCGGACTGCATCGCTCGCGGTTGGGGTGGCGGGCACAGCGGGTTACCCGGGGATTGCTGGGGGGGCCGCATGTGGGGGGAATTAAAAAATAAATAAAAAACTTACCTTGAGGCTGGGTCCCATGTCTCTGCTCCTGCTCTCCTGTCTTCAACTCCAGGAGCAGGAAGCAGGCAGTCAGGCTCCCTCCCCTAAGCCAATCACAACGCTGCATGGGCTAGAGGGGTGGGCATGTTCCCCATGCAGGCTGTAATGCAGCCTGTATGGAGAATGGGAAAGTGCGCATGACTGGTTTGGGCGGCATGAGAGAGATGACCAAACAGTCATTGCGCACTTAGGAGTGAGATAAACCACTCCTCTGAGAACAGTGCAGCTCCACCCTCCTGCCCGCAAAGCAGGAGGATACAGAGCATAAAATGATGATAACGCAAAAAGTTATTATCGTTTTATGTTTCATGCATTACACTGCTCAAAAGCAGTGGGGCGACGCTTCCGCTGCCATTGCGGAGGAGCAGCCATTGTTCACAAATAGAGGTCTCCATTAGTGGTTTTGTTTAGTTATTTCAATTGATTTTAAATGGAGGGACAGTAATGATATCAGATGAAGCCTGAGAATTGCAATAGAGTGAGTGCCATTGAGAGTAGAAGGATGCAGGCTTCTCATTTCTGTCTATTCACAGCCTTTGCCCTGATTTCAAAAGACCCAGAGGATAAGTCATAAATTCCCATCAGATAAAATCCGACTTTCTGTGTAAAAGAATTTAGCAAGTGTGATAAATTATACATATTCCGAGTTTCTGGGTCATAACATAAAGATTGTTGCTCAAAGATCTGCATATCACTGTAAATACTGTACCCTTTTTCCCTTTGTAAATCCTGGCAGGTTTGACCTGCCGAAGGTTTAAAGGGGGTGTAGACTCTGTCGCACCCAGTAATTGTCAGGTGTTGTATACTTCAAAGAACCTGTTATTTTGACCGCAGAACACTGACCCACTCATAATCAAGGCCACGTCTTCTACAGCAGTAAAAATCCCCCAAAATGTGTCATTACTTCCAGGATCATTTAGGCCTCAATACCAGATCAGCTGCCATCTGGGGGACAGGAAATACCTGACAACTGAACTCCTCTGTCTAAACTACAGGGAACTTGAAAGGAAGACCTCATTCAACACTAATCTACCCTTTCTATGGCTACTGTGACAGTTGTTGGATAAATACTGGTGGCTTGCTGTAGTCTGCTCGTTCTTTAGATGACTGCTCATTGTGGTACTTATTGCTTATGTGCACATAGATAAATGGTACATATTCACCAATTACCTATTCTGACTGAAAATATTGGATTTAAAAAAACAGGCTTTCATTGGATATATGGCCAAGTGATAGTGGCTACACAATATTGCTGTAGAAAATGTCTTTTCTACATGGGCTGCAATTTTCAGATCTACCATCTGAACAGTTTTAAGCTTGTACTCTAAGGTAATATCACACCCAGGCATATTGAGAAGTCGGGACTTGTGATGCAACTCTTACAGGAGAAGAAGAGAAACAAGATAACAAGGTAAGTAGAAATTCAGAAAAGTTAAAATGATAAGGAGCAGGAACAGAAGAAAAGGGAAGCTCACAGGAGTTAGATTCAAGGTCAGCGTGCTTCTGGGTGCACCAGGAAGAGATGGATCTGGACATTTTATTTTCCCTATGGCAGAGGTCTCTATTTTGCCCCAATACAATGCAACAAGCAAGACTCCTCGTTAAAGGAAACATAGACCCACATTATGTTGAGAAGATCATTAGCTCCCTCTTGGAGGTACAGATCCTCCCACCAGGTGAGAGCTACCACCCTTTTCAGGAAACAACAGCATCAATGATGGGGTGATCCACCAAGAGTCCCTGCGCGCCATTACTGCTGACTGATGGGCAGGCGGAGCCTTATTTTCATGGGGAGTCCACCTGCAAGTAAGGCCCATTCTTTATTTGAATGCATACAAACACAAATTCACAGACAAAACAAACACACAGACCTGTTTTTTTTGCTCTAACTATGGAGAAGGTTTGTAGGGTGGGAAACTTGCAGGTCTTCCAATGACTTACCAGTAGGATGTCGTCTTGGAAATCTCATGCACCACGACTTCCACCTGGTGGACAACACATGACCACTCGTCTCAGCCTGTATGTCTCCCCCTAACATTTTAGGGATCATTCAGTAGCAAAAGGAAGGAGGCTGGAAAACGATTTGCGTATTTCCCACCTTTTTGGGTGGAGAGTGATTCATATTTGTTAGTATTACCTCCCTGCCCAGGATTTACCACGTGGCATTGGAATTCATGGCCACCTGAGAAGGACAGGGATTTTTATATAATACGTGAACACCTGAGTTATTGTTAAACATTTTCTGCAAAACTTTTACTACTTCGACATGATCCTACCTTAAACCTCCTGTTTATCTCAGAGTATTTTTTCTATATCTATATCAACAAATCACAGTAGTTATTATACGTGTTTATTCCTGTGTAGCCATCAGAAATGCCTATCCACCGAGTGTCAACTATTGCTCTTTAAGAGGATGGCATCTTTAAGACATAGAAGGCCTAAATCTTCTTCAAAATATACAATTCTTTCATTACAATTCTTATTTTGAGACTGTGACTCCATTCACATTAATGTGTTTTATTGTGAAGTTGGAACATGTCGTTTTTCCCAACCAAAATCTTGGAGGTGTATGTGTAACTCTTTTGGAAAATTAGGTTATTTTCAATTGGATTTATTTGGGGGGGGGGTGTTAAATGTAGTTATATTTATATGACTTTTTTTCTGTTATTCTAATGAACTAAATCCAATATACCCCACATTTTTAACAATATATTTGCCTTTCTTCACAGGCCCGGCAATTCCCGTAGGGGTAGATGTGCAAGTTGAAAGTTTGGACAGTATTTCTGAAGTGGATATGGTAAGTTCCGCTGCCCTTTTACTTTGTGTAAAACTTTGAACACAGCTGAGTGCATCCTTTCGTGCAATAAAGTGTTATCCTATGCTTGCAATGTACACAACCCAAGTTTGCGTTCCCCTTCGCAGGAATCTTTTTTGTCAATAATCTGACTATATTAAACCTTTGTTTTCTTTTTCATCCAGACGGAATAATGTGAAATTAATGGAAACTGTTTTCTGTATTTATCCCCCATTGGGCTCTCTGATTCATACATGACTGAAGACGGGGCCTAACTTGCTATAGTTTTTCCATTATCTAAGTATGACAAATGAGAGATTGGAACGTCAACTGTCTGTTTACAAAGGAAATTTCCATGCTCATAACAGTCTTCACCAGAAATCTGGAGCATTTTACACTTGCTTGTTATACAATATTTACACATTTTCAAGAGAGTCATTTATTCATGAGTGTCAGTGTGTGTGCGCACACGTGTGTGTGCGTGCGCAACTGACTCACTTGCACGTTTTTGCTCACATTTTACAAGTGGACCACCCCAAGGGTGTGTCGGAGGAGCGAAAAGGGAAATTTCCATACAAATGTGATGATCTCCCACTCAGGTATACCATTGTGCTTATGACCAATTTTTTTAAAGTGCAGTCCCCAGATATTATAATATGTAAGCCACAACTGAACGATGACGAGGACAGTGCTGAAGCAACACCAGTTGCTCAAATTTCCTCATGGGTCATAACTGGAAGACAGCAAATCTTGCAGAAAATAGTTTATTAACAGACGAAGGTTTTCAAACTGTAGTTAAATAATGTGTCTTATTTTCTAACCCGAAATTATCATATTTTAGGCAATATTTTAAATGCACAACCTTAAGGGTATGAAATAAGCCTTTTTTTAGTAATTCTCATACATTTAAGTCGGCTCTGTTATGACTGTTTGGCTTTGGAAGTTTATTAAACACCTTGCATGGGTATAAATTACAAACAGACATTGGATTAAGTTAGGACTAATATAATTTATGAATACTTAACACATCAGGTCTTTTGCGACCTCAGAGGAAAATTTACCCCCATATCAAGTTCCTCTGTTAACGTAACAGGGAAATACCAGGCAGGGGTGGCTGCACTGCAATTGCAGGGAAGGGTCGCCCTACTGGCTCAGAGCCAGCAGGTGAACAATAAAACAATATACTATGATCGCTTTTTTTTTCTTTTGCCGGCTTTGAGCCAGCGTGTGCAGGGAGGGGCGGGACCGGGGCCATGGGAGGGAGGAGGAGGAGGACTGGTTTGTGCACTCATAAGGGCGCATATGTGTTTGGCTGGCTGTCTCAGGCCACCCAAACACACATGTGCACATAGGTTTCTCCAACTGGGCTGTATTGAATAGCTGGGTTGGAGATACAGCACAAACCCCTGTTCCTGAGCGGAGCATCAAAGCTGCCTGCTCAGGCCAATCCCTGTGCTGCTTTCATTGCATTTACGTAGGATGGGGATTGCACAGGGAGTCTCTGCTGGTGCCCTGTGTCTGCTGGGACCAGGAAGCAGCAGAACATCAAGTGCAAGGAGCGATGCTGCTGGCCGCTTCAGGTAAGTGTTGTTTTTTTATTATTACCCCTGAGCTCCCTCTCACATGCTCCCCCTTGTCCCCTCCACACGGCTCACCACCTCTTCATTTTGTCGGCCGCCAACGATACCAGGGCCGGAGTTGATTATTCCAGGTAGTGTTTCCCTGTGAATTAACAAGGATCACAAGTTAAACTCCCTGGAATGAGGAATAATTCTAAGAACCCAGAATTAAGGGGCCCTTTTGGGCAGGTTTTCCCCAATTCTGGCAAGTTGTCTTGTGAGTTAGCGATGATGGGACCTTTTAGGTTCCTGATGGACTTCATAGAATTATGAAGTGTTCGGATGTTGTGGATAGAGTTCATGTTTAGAACGTTGAATTCGCAATTACACATACAGGAAAAAAGATATGTAATACTAATCTGCGTGTTTGGCGTCTCATTTACGAGTACCCAGGCTGGGGAGGACGCTACAGAGCTGGGGTCACAGAGGGAGTCTTCAGGGTAGAGAGACTTAAAAATAGTCATGAGGCAGTCATTTTTGACTTCAAAAATATGTTCAAGACCATTTTAAAGATGAGCCTTAGTAAATCGGTGCCAGTTTTATGTCAATTGTACAACAGGAAAACATTCTAGTAAATCTGGAATAAACCACCAGTTTTCATGTTTCACTTACCTGGCTTATATCGCCAATTACCTCTACTTTCTTCTCTTGTCCTTCTGCTTCTAAACTTAAACTGGAGTTTTTACAACCTCATTTTTGAATTGCATTTCTTCACCCTATCAGGTCTCATCATAAATTTGTATGTTGTTTTCTATGTGGTACTTTTACGAATAAATGGAACTGTTAATAGTTTTGGTTTGACAGGAGAGCATTTTGAATTAAAGATGTTCCACCATTGGTAGGTTTTGAAATGACTGCTGCTTTATCTGAAATGGTTAAGTAGGCAGTCTGGTTTGGTAGTTCATTTTGTGTCAGAACCCAGTTGGTATGGTGAAGTCAGAGGATTCAGATTCTTTGGGCATTATCAGTTACAACGTTCCACTTCAGTAAACTATGCTTAATTCACGTAAAAAAACATTCAAACAGTTCAGAAGGGGTAGAAACAGGACCTCAATTATATTAGCAAACATTAGCATTTAATCAGCACCATTTGAATCTCCTGGGCGGTGTAGCTTAAGCAAAAAAAGACCCCCTCACGCCCTTTGCGATACTGAGGATGGGGGTTGACCATACCTTGAGAAATGTTTTTTACTGGATTTACTGTGAATGGAAAATGAATGTTGACGGAATGCTGATCTGAGGTGAGAATGAGGAAGCTGATATTTATAAGCGCAATAATTCTATGACTTCAGGGGAAGACTAAGAGCAAATAAACAGTAAAACACAATAATCTGAGCTGCAGATTCAAGAGCAGATGCAAACAGATTTGGCTGCTGTCTTGCTTGCTGTTGGCATGTGTAGCGTCGCGGCTAGCAGAAATGAAGACACGACACTGGATAGGGTACAACTTCTTTATTTCTGCATGGGGCTCGGAGCATCACATTCTATGTCTTCACCCTATCACTGCCAATCCTTATCAGCCTACTTCCTCACCAAGCTTCTCCCCTTCCTTCCCCTGGCTCCATCCGGGAGCACGATTCCCAGCCAGGGTCCTAGTGCCCCAATACTCGATTGCTCTATTACAACATTACATCATGGCCAACGCACTGCATGGTTGTCATCTTTGTGCCCCATCCCGACCAGAGTTATGACTAGTGAAATTGAAGAAGGTGATGAGAGTATTGGTAATGTTGAACTTCAGCCACATGTCTCAAGTTCCTTCCCTGGTAACTATAAGTCAATAATCACACAGAAACTCACCAGCTCAATGGGGCATGAAGAAGGCTTTCTTTGCCCAGTTGTGCATTCAAAGGCATTTCATAAGTGGTGGGAGGACACAAGGAAACACACATTATGAGCTTTATCTTAATTAGAAAAAAGGAGAAGAACTACATAGAAGCCAAAACGGGTAGCACACTATAGAATCAGTTACTAGTTGCAATTTCTTTCACTGATGAGTGAGACATTCCAAAAGCTGGACTAATACACTAAAATAATTTGTTTTGCTATGTCACTGGAACAAATGGTATCAATGATATCAGACAAAATGTGATTCATTTCATTTCTACCTTCAATATTCAAATAGGGTTCTGGAACCACGGTTGAAAACAGCAGACAGGTATTAGGATAGAACATGTGTTAAGAAAAACGAGTTGAATTATATTGAGATAAGTATTAAAGTAGAAATAATTTAAAATAGTCAATTGAACTTATATATTAATCATATAATATATTATCACAAATATATTAACTCCTTACAATAAAAAAGAAAAGGGGGAAGAGGGATAAAGAAATGGGAAAATAAATAATTATACATAACAAATGTGAAGCAGCCAAATAAAAACTGTTAGAGTAAACCCTAGTGCAGACTAAAACATAAACTTTTCCAAACAGAAAGGGAAATTAATGACAGAGAGATGTAGTATTTACAGGGGTTTGAGAACTTCTTCCAATTTTTGTGTTCATCTGTAAAGGGCTATCTAGTGTAATTAAGAAGTAAGGTGATAGAGGACAATGTTGATTTGCTTTTGAAGTCTACTGAATGGTGAGTTACAAACACTGTCTCATCTATGATTGTTGCATCTTTCAATTACTAGTTGTTTGTTGGAAGACAATAGCCAATGGAAATGTATGTGTTATTAAGTAATTCAGAAAATCATTAATCAAACAAGCTACCTATAAAATATGCTTGTGGGTTTGAAGGGAAAATTAACTTTAAACATTATAATAATTTGAACGCCTATCTTTTCCCAAAAAGGGAGAATATTTGTGCATAACAATAATATAAGTCTATAAAAGGAGGAACAAGGGGCGATATAAGTCCAACATACACGCCCCTAATGGTACAGGTTCAGTTAAAGGTATGCAGTTCCTTAAAAGGGATAGGAATGGTCGGGAGCACATGAGGTATCAGGTTAAGGGATCTCTTTCATCAAGAGCAAGAGCCCTCAAACACCCCAAGGGGCGTCATGCTTCATCATAGGGCGGCTCCTTGGGGTGCTCTTTGCCGGAGTTTTTTTCTGTTGCCAATTTGAAGAGTGAGGTCCAGTGTAAGTGTGCTGAAGTGAGTAGACTGCTGTGAAGTGAATTTAAAATGAGCTAAAGTAACTCCAGAAATGAATTTAATGTTTGGATCGCTCTGTTACAATAAAAACAAGTGATGGCCAGGAATGGATATAATGGTCCACGTTGGCTCTAAGATCAAGTGGAGGTCGACAAGTTGCTTGCCATTCTTATGTCAAAAAAATGATCACAGCAATTCTTCTGGTCCGGAAAAAGGTGAAGGCTATACTACTCAAGGGTAGGTTGGTCAAAGGTATGTGTTCTTTCTAAAGCAGTACCTTACCCCAATCACACATAGTATGTAGTATACCTTACGACAAACAGTAAATAAACCGACCGCCAATAAGATGGGATATGCCACCACAGTCGGTAGCGGAGTGCGCTCAATTGCATCAGACCGCGGTTAGTTGCGGACGCTACTAATGTGTGCCACCTACCCAGATCTCTGCTACTGCTGGTGTAGTGATATTGGAGCCAATGTGGACCATTATATGCATTCCTGGCCATCACTTGTTTTTATTGTAACAGTGCGATCCAAACATCAAATTCATTTTTTGGATTGACTTTAGTTAGTTTTAAATTCACTTCCCAGCATTCTACTCTTTTACTTACACTGCACCTCACTCTTCACAATGGCGACAGCAAAAGAACTCTGGCAAAGAGCCCCCATGCGGGTCCCACCAGGCAGTGGAGCCTCAACCCAACAAGGATCTGTCTGGTGATGAAGCATGAGACCCCTTTGGGTGTGTGAGGGCTGTTGCTCCTAATGGATCAGATCCCATGACCTGATATCTCAGGTGCTCCATAAGAATAATATATGCATTAAATCACTTTCACAAGACCAGCAAGTGTTATTTTTAGCTTTGGAAGCTTCACAATTGAAATTGCTCTTCTGTGGATCCTTTTATGGATGAAGAAATAAGATTTCAGAAAACGAAGCTTTGACTGCATACATCTACAGATATGGTCATAGACAGGGCAGGACGGGCTACCGGACTGTTTGGAATGCTGCTGAGCTGGGGGCTGATTTCGTTCCTGGAGATCTGCGTGTGCTAAACGAAATTCATTTTGCTTTAATTATTTCGAAGCACACGCGGGTCAAATCAGCCCCCACTGCAGTGAAATCAGCACCCAGCTTGGCAGCATTCCAAACTGCCCGGTAGTCAGTCCGGCCCTGGTCATAGATATATAATATCCAGCACAATTGTTGCCAGCACTTCTCAGCACTTCACATTTTTGTTTATTTGACAGAGGGTACCTTCTCACCAGGGAGCAAAAATTAGAAGATATTTTCGTTTTTCTCAAACGTTCTACTGCACCTGAGACTGTACATTCCATTATCACTGGAAATCTATATTTATTGTACTACACAAGAGTGCACCTTAAACACATTATAAAAGCTTTATACATACACTATTTGCCTCCATGATAGAGTAGATTCACTGAAAAAAATATATAAGTTCTAGATAAGGTTGACAGGAATACAGGTTACAGTGCAAAGTCTCAACATGGGAATAAGAAATGAGAAAAAGAATGTATATATGCCTGAGTGTGTGAGACTTTAGAGAGACTCATTCAGGAAGTTGGTAGTTTGTGAACAATATGCACGTTTTCAACCTACATTGTTATACATTTGCATGTGTAAATGATAGTGGTATCATTCATGATATTATATATAATTTCCTATGATATTGCATGTGTGAAATAATAAAAAAATCGCTGATGGTGGAACTTAGAGTGGCGATAAGATTAGGTTACTACCCGTAACTGTTTTCTTTCATGAATTTTGAGAGCCGAATCCTATAGCGTCAATGGACAGAAGCTTCACTGAGGGATGATGTCCTCCACTGGGAATACACCTCCATAGCCTCAAGCAGTAAAAGCTTTAATTAGTCCAGCCAGCAATCAATTGTAACAATTGCCACAAACATTACAACACATAAATAACCCCGCTAGTATAAGTCTAATGCTCACAAACATGAATGAGCATTAATGACCACAGGCAGCAAGGACCATACCTGGCCCCCAATAGTGAGTATTAATGAACAGAATCATAAGTAACTTTAATGGGAGAAACATGCAGAAATAGCCCTAGTGACCAAGGAATTGTAATGTCCCCTTGAATTAATAATCATTAATGTCCCCAGGTGTTAGTAAACAAACAACTGTACTTCCCTCTGCCTTCAATGTAAAAATTGTAACAATGTCAGGAGAGAAATGTTTTGGAACATTCTGTAAAAGGGAAAAGGATTTGACTAAAAGGCTGTGACTTGTGTAACAGAAAATGAAATGTTGTTCAAAGATCATAATGTACACGTGGCAAATTATATGTAAACCAAACACCATAGCATATAAGAATTCTGATTAACATCAGAACCAGAAATTAAAAGTGAGAATGGCAAAGCATTATTGTGAGCAAAAACCTGATGTTTCTCAGCTACAATTTCTGGTCTTCAAGGTGTTGACACAGCTATTGTGAAAAGGAGATTGTAAACAGAATCTGTTGTAACAGGAAGCATTGTGGACCAATCATTTATAAACACTTTACCCAAAAGCATTACATGAACATTGGTCGCTAACAGCATTACTTTAATGGCATGTTACTATGACAATATCATATGGTCAAAGAGTAAGTAAGGAAACAAAGCTGAGTAAAACCCTAAAGGAAGGTTAACACATGATTGCAGAAAATTACATGATTGGCAATGGTGGCACACAATGGGGATAGGAATTTATTTGTGATGCTTGGATTCATAAGGAGAATGTAAGGTTGTTTCTTTTCACTATGTTGGTTATTGAACGCTGCATTGATGATATATTTGTTTTGCATTAACACAGAAACATTAAGAGATATATTTGTTTATCTTGGAGGATCTAATAATGCTCTTGAGGAAGAAGGGATCAGCATAGAGGTGTTGCAAAATATAAGCATTTGAGGCTTCATGAAGTTGACTGAAGTTTCTATACCTGACCTGACTACAACTGGTGTCGGCGTACAGGGCACTGAAGGGTGATGTACTGGTAGCTATGTGGCAGGGCTCCGGAGGTGCTGGAAGCAAGGAAGTGGGGGTGCCGCAGCACCCCCTAAAATAACTACACTTTTAGTTACAAAAGCAATAGGTTTAAAGATGAATTTAAATTTTGTTTTCATCTTGTGCTGTGCGTTCAAAGCCAATGTCAAATATCAGTTTAGTCTTCCAACAAATTCCTGCTTATTCTTTTAACATGGAGACTCAGGTTTTCCTTCTCTTACTGAACAGTATGAGGTTTTTGTAGCGCGAATTATGAGACATCTTACTGGTGTGAAAGGAAAGGCTGCAGGTTCTTCTAACAAACAAAATTTCAATACCTATAAAGGACCTTTCCAAATATTTCAAAATAAATAAAAAGGAAAGTACAAATAAAAAAACATTTGTCTAATTCTGAAGGGTGAAGGAAACAAAGATTTAAATAAGATCAAAACAAATCACTTTACTTTGTGATGCGCAAATGACAAATATTCAATTGCCGATTTAGTGGTCATCTCAAACTAAAATGTAGTGTCTGTAAATGACAGTATATTACCACACTATACTTTATAATATATTTGTGACCGTATGTTCCTAATTGCAATACCAGTTACATACTACACCCCTAACAATCTCCGGCTGAATCTCTGTGGCTCATTTGAAAAACATGTCCTTTGTGTGATACTTGGATTTTTCAGAATCCCTATGAGTTCAGTATTGTAACAGTGATGGCAGCACCCCCAGTCTGAAATATTTTCCAGAACCACTGAAGGGCTCAATGTTGGGCTGATCCTGTCTGGGGAGCCTGTGGGAAAGGGATAAAGGGAGAGGCTCAGTGCCATGGGTCGCTGCCGAGCTGTGGCAGTAGACCCATAGCTCTGCGCGGATACTCATGCCCATGCCCATGGATGGCATGGGCCATTTTCTGCCGTACCTCTTTGCTGGAGCTTTTTATGGTGCAAACCTCTTTAACAAAAAATATGTGAGGTTTTTAAGGCATGGGCTAAAGAGGACTCCGAGAATGAGGAGAGGGACAGACAAACTCTCTGAAGAGCTTGGTAACAGCAGAGGTAATGGCTGAATAGCTTCATCACCTGCATTACTCCTTCGAAAGACAAGTATCACATGGAAGCCTATATCTGGCAAGGCATTTTGCTAAAGAAAAGATGCCCTAAGAGAAGAGACTAAACTAAGAGAAAGTGACCTTACAAATGAATATGGCCCAAGAATGGGCTTAGCCAGTGGCTCCAAAAGTGAGACCCCTGGAGCGACAGTCAGTGTTATCAAAATGGAAGACAATGTACATATAGCAACTAATTCCGGATTGTTGGAAAATGAGTTGTAAAATAAGCATGACCCCTTCTTTGAGATTCACAATGTATTCAAGAATTGATGAGGTGACATAGTTACAAAGTGAAAGATGTCTGTTTTTTCTTATTTTTTTATTAGAGGACGTTGAAGTCGCAGATAAAAGTTACATAGTAAACTGGATGATTCATTCTTTTTCATACCTTTATTACCACTAATTACGTATTTTCTACCTAAAACAGGATATGAAGAGGAGGAATAGAATAGATAAAAGAGAATAAAAATCATATACTTTAGAGTTCATTTTCTTGATTATTACTACCACTAACCATTATCGCTATTAGTGAAAAATTGGTAATTAGTCTAGCTTCGCAATGGCCCCCAATTAAGCGGCCTCTTTTCTTTCATTCCTCCCTCTGCAATGGTAAAGAGCCTGTTCAATATGAAAACTTGATATATAACATTTCCACCATTGTTGGGGGGAAGGTGGTTCAGGGCTCAGCTATTCAGCCAATAATGATGCCATAATAGAGTGGATGGCAAATGCCCATGTCTGCATCTTGTCCTAATATAATCAGCTCAGTCCTGAGTGAGATCTGAATTCCAATCAGGGCACTAATAACTTCAGATATTCTCTTCCAGTATACATCTTGAACATTACATGAAGCAAACATATGGGCGGCATTTGCATCTGCATCTCCATAAGGGGAACAGTGAGAATTATCCCTGCAGCTCCTCCTCCATAGCTTAGCAGGAGAATAATACATATTGAATATCGTAATTCTGAATTTTAAGATTGGCAGAAAGTAGCATTGAACCGCCTAACTTTGGAGATTCTTCAGTGTGAACCTTTTCCGCACTTTTGTTTAATCTCGTAGAGAGCCCAAACAGCCACCATTTACGTAGGCAATATGTGTCTCTTGAATACATAATAGATCTGGATTAAGAATTTTAAGCTCTTCCCTTAACATCAAACTTTTTCTGTTATCATTTAATCCCCTAATGTTGACTGAGATTATTCTAAATTTATCCAGACGGCCCATGTCTGATGTACCAACAAAGACCAATCTTGCATGTTAACAAAAAATATTTTCCTTGATTTTGTTTGTACTGGTAGAGCCCAATTTTTTGTCTGCCACCTGCTACGTGACTCCTTCCTCATCCTTCCCCAACCATCCCCAACACAATAAACAACCAACTTACTAGCCCTTCACCATACCGCTGCCCACTAACTTCAGTTGACTGAACACAGCACCCTCACCCAAACGCCTCAAGGTTCTCCAAAGGAGAGGGCCTCCCAAAAAATAAGGAAAAACACTCCAACCACATGCCAAAAAAAGGCTATAGTGTAGGTCGCGATGGTTGCATGCTCATTCGGCTGCATCAGACTAATACACAACAGTACAATGCATATTGGTCACAATGTTACCTTTAAATGAATAATTTTGCTTCCGTAATCTCAGCATCAGTTCCACATATCATTACAGTATGTCTAATAATTCTTTCTCTTTTATCACATAGAGTATAAAAATAGATTTTTGAGTTCCTCACGGCTTTCAAAGCTTGTTGGATCCAAAGAAAGGTCTTGCACCTCTTTTTAGGAATGGCTTTTTAAGTTGTCACAATGCCACCTCTGCTCAACACTTACATGGCTGAAGTCAGGTCTAACAAAAAATGTGTGACCTTCAGCTTTTTCCTTTTTTTGCATCAGAAGATGCCTTTTAAAAAAAATAACAGGCTCAGGTGTAAGCTCCTGAAAACATCAGTATTGCTCTAGGTTTCATTACTGGCTCTTTGTTCAGTCTATTTGATTATTTCAGTGTCAGCAGAAATGTATGAACCCTCTAAATTTGTCTTTCTCAATCCCTGTCACACAATTGCGGGAAAGATGTTGCAAACAAATGAATAACAAATGATCTCCTATCGCTCCCTCCACATCTGCCTCTATGCTTAAAAACCTAAGGTTATTTCCACATTGTCGATTTACCAAAGTCTTCCAATTTCCAATGGATGCCTTCAATTTGGGCAGTCTGCACCCCAACCTGTTCATAAGTATGCGTGTGACTGGATTGTATGTGCTCCTTGAAGATATAGAGCCATTATCAGAGTTGTCAGTATTGGTTTTAGCTGAAGTATTGGAAGACTGGTTTGATAATTAAATACATTGCTCACGTAAATCACACTGGGTATCTAGGCTTCATTGCGGGGTTTGAACTACCCTGATTTTTAAAGAGCTGTACTGGCTTAGAGATCATGGAATCTGGCAGTGTATCCACAGAGCTACGTTCAGGTATGCCCTATCTTCTTTGATGGGAGCTGAGCTCTTATTTCTTTATGACTGTGTGCAAAGTAAAGGTCTTGTGCTTACCAACCCCCTCCTACCTATGTGTTGGAGCCAGCTATCTCCCCCTTGCAAATATGAGCATCAGACTCAGAATTTATGTCAGGATTTAGCACTTTCCTAGTTTTAGTATTCATATCAATCCTTTTCTGCCTGAATGGTAAGATACATTTTCCACCACAACTAGTATTGTGTACCTGATGTTGCAGGCTGCACCTAGTCGGTTCTTTATGAGGGTCCAGCAATGGTTGCTGAGAAGTCAGTGTGAAGGTCAACTCTGTGAGGCGAGTTGTCAGGGGGTGGGGGAGGTGCAGATGTCTGAAGTCTCTGCAGCTGGCAGCACTGATGGTACAGCAGCTCCACGTTCCAACGGAGTGTGGCTACAAACTGATGCTGTCTCACAGTTCTCGACATGGTGTTCAGATGGTTTAAAGTAAGAAATGATGCCAAGCAGATCACATGCCCAGCAGATTCTTCATTCAAGGGACGAGATGGTGCAGTATGCATCCTGCGACTATCTGACACTGAGACGGCTGATGCACTGGCTGCATCATTCCAGCCTCCTGTGTACCTGCTCTGTGGTCTCTGCTTCCAGCCCAGTCTGTCTTGACAACCCCGAAGGGCTTAGCCTGCCTGCTGATTTTTGGTGCCATCATGTCGGGTGCGATCATGTTTAATCTTCACCCTCAGGCTCCTACAGGCTGAGCCCTAAAGCAGCTTCTCTGCCTCTGAAAGTAAGGCACATACAGAAAACCCCTGTCACTAATTAACCTCATAGCCTTAGACACTACTCAGAATATTAGTATCACATACGCTTAGCTGCTGGTATTGACGGGCGGCTGATGCTCTGGACAAAATACAAATGGCAGCCGGCTAGCTCGGGTGTAAGATGCTTGGGTGTAAGATGCTCGGTTAAGTGGAAGCTGTCTGTGAATATTGCCTGCAGGCTTCATGTGGTCCAGCAGTCCAAGGCACGTCTGCAGAAGGTATGACAGAAATTCAATATTAAATATTTTGGGACCAAATGGATGTGGACTAAATATTGAGAAGCAAAATATCTTGAACGGAAGTGCATATAGGTAAAGTACAGACTTACAATTCATAAACGACACATACAAATCTTGTAGCACTCAAATTTAAACCAGCCCCTCTATTTTGACCCACATGAAACCGCAAGGCACAAACTCCTTCGCAATTATCTTCCCCCCGAACCTCTCCCCAAAAGCAAAAAGAAACTTTAAACATAATCTAATCAGACAATACCCTGACACACTATTCGCAGACACTTACCATTGCTCCGCCAAAGGGCAGATAAAGATGGATCTCATCTTTCACACGGGTAGCCCGGATAAGTGGAACACCACACTAAGAACGCAACTTCGCATCTCCAAAATGACGACCACCTCAACAGCTGCAAACTGACGACCTCTCACCCTAACCACTCAACTAAGAATGGGAACACTTCAGTGACCATTTACTCAAATGGCACAATCTTGATACAGGCAAACAATGAGAACTTAGAGGCCTTTGACTCTCTCTTCCCTACACTCCGAACCGCCCATCTCCACAAGCTCCGACCTTCCTTGGCCCAACTCCCTTCCCCGGACAACCTGTCCCTCCAGATGGAGCAAACATTCACTCCCAGTCCACGTGCACTCCCCGCTCGAGCCTCTACTCACTACTGCGCCCCCGCAAAGCGCGTCCCCCTACCCTGCGACAAACATCAGACCCAACCCCCCCCCCCAGTTGCACCAGCAGGAACACCTGAACCCAACCCTACACTGCGGGCTCTGGCCTCCAACCTTTATGTCACACCTGTAGAATTCACGTCCCCTGATCACTATGCCACCCCTGCAGAAATCACGAGGCTGAATTCCCGTCACCACCCTTGGCATCCCTCAGCGAGGGCTGAAAAGAGAGGCAGCAAAACAACACAAACAACAAGAGACACAAACAGCAAAAGACAACTTAACTCAGTCCGGCCCCCCTCACCACAAGAAGGCCCTAACACAGCCGTCATCTCCCCAGCTCTGGAAAACATGGTGCACCGTCTGACCCTCTTACAAAGTCAGTTAGAAATAATATTACTCGGCCTAAATCAAATCCTATCCAACCTCGATAAATCCCGAATACCCCAGCAACCCCGACCTAGATCTCCTACTCTGACCAACCTTAACCTTCCAAAACACCCGATAGGGGCCTCAACCACCCACCTGGCCTGGTTACAGTATCCCACTAGAACTGACGCAGAGACCTTGCTACTGAGTCACACAAGAACCATAGCCCCGGCTTCTCAGACACAGAGTCTCCCAAGAAAGGAGGACGAGATCCAGACACGCAGACTTACTAGAATCATAGCTGCAATGTCTGAAGAAGAAGCAGCAATTCTAGCCTCCACATACAACACACCTCCCACAGCCTCCCCAACTCTAAAATTCATGTGATCACAGGCTTCAGAATAGACTACCCCCCACAAAAAAAACAGATCCCCACCCCTCCTCACCTCCATACCTAGGGCCCCTCCTGGAAACAATCTCAGCACATCAGGGTCCTCCACCAACTCCATGCTCATCAATTGCAGATCAGCCACTAAACATGCAACAGAATTAGCAGAAGCCATCCACTCTCAAAACATAGACATTGCGTTTATCACGGAGACTTGGCTAATTGAGATCTCACAACCATGCTAAGATATGCTTGTGCCCCCTGGTTTTACTGTCGTAAACAAAGATAGGAAAGATCAATGAGGTGGAGGTGTAGCTATAATTCACAAGGACTACATCGACATCATGGAATTGGGCTCATGTAAATACAACTCCTTTGAATGCCTTACTGTCAACATAAAAATTAAGGACAACAATCCAATACTCTGCAAACAATTTCCTATGCACACACATTATCAATTCAAATACAGAGTGTTATGATCATTCATCCGTTCAGTATAATCCTAGAAATTATTTTCCACTTCTTGAATGAGCAATTTTTTTCTTTTATTGCTCAAGTGATCTTACGCCAGCCGACACGTGTTTCATCAGAGTACAGATTGCTCTGACTCTTCAGGGCTGGAAATAAAACAAAATATACATAGTACTGAAATTTCTGTATCACAGCTCAGTATACTATGCGATTTTACATGTACATGGCAACATTAGGAAGAAAATCTTAATGTTGTGATTCAACATTTTGTGCAACATATGCACGGTAGATTGAAATTAAGGGGTTTGAAGATCAAAAGTCCTATTAATGTACAAAACACGAACCCCAATTTATCGACATCATTATGTTAAAGAAAACACTTGTTACACTTGCACATTTCACTAGTGTAAGTGACTTGCACATGCTCAGGAAAGGTGAAAAAAGTGACCAAAAACACGACGCGTCATTGCACATAATGAGCTGAAATTATACATGTTCTCGTACACACCTGCATGTAGAAGACAAAGCACATTTGAAATTGCTAAGAACAATGCATATACAGATTAGATGTAAGGATATTCGAAAATATTGTGCTCATGAAGGTGAAAAATCCCAAGATAAAGATGAGAATTTTATTGTCGATGATAAAGACCAAAAGAAAAGTCCCTCCACCTCCGTTATTGTGAGCGATAATGAAGGATGTTTAGCAATATTCGTGCTAAAACATACCTTTCTTCTAATGATGGCGTATGTTGTAGTTCCTATAAAACATTAATGAACTTAAGTAATGGGCTTAATGCGACTGGGAACGGATATAACCGTTATAAAATTCCGAACCGATGTATTTGAGACAGCAAAACTTACCACTTGACCGGTGATAATTCCAACCCGGTAAGGGTATCTTGTGTAATCACTTGTGATAATGATCTTCGCTCACTTCTTCATTGTTATGGACAATATCCCGCAGTCATGTGTACAAGAATAAAAAAGAAAGGTCTAAGTAAGCTAATGTTTCTAACCCAGTGTATATGCGAAAAGTCAAGTTGCCAAAACCCTTTTTCAAGATCTTAGTCAATGAAAACGTCAAAAAACATTGTGATAACACTGTTAAGAAAAAATGGAAAGTCTGAGGCCATATGGTTGTTACTAACTTGCGCGAAACGATATCCATATCATTATATTGCTCTCTTATTTAAACAAACGACAGATGCGACCCTACTTTTTGACGATATCTTTGTCGCCCTATAGTCTTCCAAACTACCAGTCAGAGGAAACGTAATTCTAAACATTGTTTCGCTATGGTAGAACAACCTGAAAGGTCTTTAGTTCCCCAATGATATTCTCCGACCAAATCGAATTTCATGTCGGTACAATTCTATCTCGTTCTATTAAGTGGCAGTCACTCCCCCAATGTCTGCCTAAATCAATTTCACCCCTAACCTTCCAATGCTTGATGTGAAAAAAGGGCAATTTAACCAGAACAAATATTAGATAGTATGGTCTTAACCTTACATGGTAAACCTTCTAACCACCCTTTATTCAATCGAATTTAATAATCAATGCTCACCTTTAAAGAAAAATAATTATCATGTTCTAGAATGCCAATACTCTGTCACCTTCTCTACCACCCTCCAGGTAACACTCCCACAATCGGGGAACACCTCTCTGACCTGATTTCACATTGCGCACTCAGAGACGCTAACAGCCTAATCCTGGGTGATTTGAACCTACGATGGAACGAATCGAGCAACACGCTAATTCAAACGCTAAGCAATCTTCTATTTGACAATAATTATTCCAACATTGCACAGAGGAAACTCACAACAAAGGAGCAATCTTGGACGCCATCATCGGTCAGCGAGATGCAATCACGATTGACTACATTCTACCTGTGGACTGGTCGGATCACCACATGATCCTATTCCACATCAACCAAAAAGTGCTATTCCGGCCGCCCACACAAGACGCACCCAAATGGTCTAACAATCTCACCAAGATTCCACTGGACATCATGGAAGAGAGGCTAAGCACGCTCCTCCCCAGCGGCAATGAGCTTCTCTCCACAATAGATCTCACCTCGCTCTATAATGCGAACATGGGGGTCCTGCTGGATCAACTAGCACCCTTGAGAGGAAAAAAAAGCAGAGCCTTTCCTTCCAGATCATGGTTTGACTCAGATATAAACGAAGAAAGGAGACAATTAAGAGCCTCAGAAAGACACTGGAGGATTAATCCTACTAGTATCCATCGCGATAAACTTAGATCAGTTTGGAAAAAGTACAACAGCCACATCAAGAACAAAAAATCCACGTTCTTCTGCTCCGCACTGGACAATGCAAAGAATAGACCCAAGGAGCTCTTCAATATCATCAGACAACAAACATCCAAGCCAGTCACGTCCACTGTTAGGCATCCAAAGAACTTTGACATAACTTCACCAACTTCTTCAATGATAAGTTCTCCAAGCTCGAGCTCTCTCTGGTCCATACCAGCCCCCCCTTTTCAATAGCAGCACGGCTGGATCACATGGCATCGCTCTCTTATCCCACACCAAACCCTGGTTACTCTTCCACCCCATTCCTGAAGCTGAGATAATGAACTTGATCTCCAACTCCAAGCCCTCCGAGCACGTCGTAGACCCTCTACCCGCGCAAATGACCAAAAAACTGAAATGCCCCTTAACCCCACTCTGGTGCAAGATTATAAACAATTCCCTAAAAAGCGGAATCGTCCCAGACTGGCTCAAAGTGGGTCGAGTCACCCCACTGCTGAAAAAACCTGGCCTAGATACGTCCGATTTGAACAACTCCAGACCCGTCTCCAACATCCCTCTTCTATCCAAAATCTTAGAAAGATGTGTTCTACAACAACTAACACAACACATGGACAGTACCAACTTTCTTGACTCCCATTAATCTGGTTTTAGGAAAGGCTGCAGCACAGAATCCGCGATCCACAACATCATCGATGACATCCACAAATCTCTGGACTAAGATCAATGCTGTCTCCTTATTCTCCTCAACCTATCGGCTGCGTTTGACACAGTAAATCACAAACGTCTCATCAAGGCTCTGCAAGAAAGGGCGGAGCTTAATGAGATAGTTCTCAAATGGTTCTCCTCCCTCTTACACAACCGCTCCCAGAGAATCAAAATCAATAACTTTGAGTCTGACCTTCACCCAGTCAACAGAGGAGTTCCTCAAGGGTCAGTGCTCTCCTCTCAACTATCCAACATCTACATGCAACCCCTCACCACCCTACTCAAAAAAGCTAACATACCCTTCCATCTGTATGTTGACGATACGCAGATCTACCTGGAAATCTCATCTGCAAAGGTCATTCAAAGACTCAACGGCATACTGAAGGAAGTTCAACTCTGGCTGGCAAGCAATCACCTAAAATTGAAACCTGACAAAATTGAATTACTCCTCATATCAAACAAAACAGAGACCCCTAAATGGTAGATTGGCTAAAAACTATTGATGCACTCAATGGAAACCTCACCCTGGCGGACTCTGTTAAATCACGAGGCATCACGCTAGACCCGAAACTTGACACGACCAAGCACCTCTTGCTCCCCTTAAAACTACATTCAAAGCGGCTGCCAGAATGGTCACTGGACTCAAGAAATATGAGTGCATCTCACCGGCACTCAGAGAACTCAAATGGCTCCCAGTAGAAATGCAGGCTAACTTCAGAACAGCCTGTCTCACTCACAAAGCCCTACACACCGGCAAACCCGAATACCTGGCTGCCAAACTTAAAAAAGCAGGACAGAACAGGAACAGGAACCTCAGAAGCTCAAACACACTTCTACTCATACCACTGAAAGCTCGTAAACAAAAAAAACAGCAGCCAGATCATTTGCTGGAAACGCGCCCAAAATATGGAACTCTATTCCTCCCCACATCAGAACTAATCCCTTTACTAAGTTCAAAAGTCAGCTCAAAATCCTGTCCCTCGATCGATCCCTAGTGAAGCGTTAGGAGCTGTCGGAGCGCTGTAATCGACTCCTCACTCTGCCTTGACTCTACGCCATCTAGACCTCTATCCTGATCTTTCTGGCACCGTGACTTTTCAGTATGTGTATTTCGTGACAGTCTGCATCATTGTATTTGTGTTTAACATGCCCTGTAATTGATGTAAAGCGCTCCGATACCCACCGGTCAGGTCAGCGCTATATAAAACTCCTCAAATATAGTCAGTTGTTATTGATGATATTTTTGTTCTCGATATTTAGACCTCGATATTTTGTACTCGGTATTCTGGTGGAATACCCCATGTACATCATATCATATTTTAGTATTGCAGGCCCTCACACGTGTTATGGAAATGGCCTGCAATGTCAGCAGTTAGCAAATGCCAATGCAGGATTAGAAGTCTGCTGTTCTTTGTTGGCCTCCATCCCTGCATTTATTGTGTTTCGGTAGACTTTGCAAAGGGAACTTGCAAATCTTGTACAATGTCAGTTTTGGTACATTGATGAATATAATCTTTGCAGCGCAAATATATATTCTCCAATCACAAACCAGTTGCTGTTGAAACACCGGAGAGAAGTGATGAGTGGTGCTGAGGCACAGGGGGTGGATTCCTTGATCAGCTAAGTGTAGAGGGTCAGTTGTACTTTCTTTATGTTGTCAGTGCAAAGGTACAGGCCATTTTTAGGTCGAGCCTAGCAGCAGTGCGCATGCACTTCTCACTCTGTGAGGCATGCTGTAGTAGAGTATGCTGTGGAAGCATCACCCACTCTTCTCCAATATTTTTCATTGGCTGGTGTCATTGTCCTTGGTAAATGCTGGCTTCAGATTCATTATGAGGCGTGTTAGTCCCTCCTTGTTACCGCCCTGTCACCATTTGTTATGGCCCATAAGGACTGGACCTTTTACTTGGCATGTTACACGGACTGCTTATCTAGTGAGTGAGCACTATTTTTTTTTTTTTTTTTAAAGAACCTTTATTTGTTACCTCAAGGAAATACACGTATGGGCCTACAACCACCCCGGCCGGCCGCTAGTCAAGTTGCAAGTACAGCGAAGCAACATAGGAGAATACAGCAACCCGAAAATCAGGGTCCAACAATAGTCCAGGATATAACTTGTATTCGAGCGTACAATACAAAATTCAGGATTCGAGAAGGTTCATTTTATAATAAAGAAAAATGCAGAATCAGTGTCACACGATCATACAAGGTCCTACAATAGCTAGCATAAAGCAGGAAATCCGCAAATAGTGCAAATATGTGCGAAGTATTGGGGGTAGGGCAGACAAGTCAGGATAAATGTAAATAACAAACACGTTACGCCATAAGGTTGCGCCCCACCCCTCAAAACGAAACATACTGTAGGAAACATGAAAAACGGCGACACCAAAAGGAAAGACAGACAAAGGGCCATAGAAACAAAGAAAGGACAAATTAACAAACCCCGTCCCCCTACCCCCCACCCCGCATCCCTGCAGAAGGCCACGGCCTAACCCCCCCCAGCAGCATGCCTGTCGCCCTAAATAGAGACCCGAAATATAGAGGAAGAGAAGAAAGAGAAAAAGAGGAGAAAAAGAGGAGAAATGGAGGGAACAGCCATCGATCTAGCCACCCGGCCCCCTCCCCCACCACCGCGCATAGTAAACATTCTAAAAGCAAGGTCAGGATAGCAATGGAAAACAATAATCTCGAATAACACAATCAATAACATTCCCGCTGAGTGTCCCCCAAATCACCGGCAGCCAGCACTAAGTTCCATCATGGCCTAGACGATTTCACCCCTGGCCTGTTCTATCAGTAGTACCAACAGACATCCACTTATCAATCGACACACAGAGCAGCGTGGAGGGTCCAAGAAGTCCTGGCGGACCGAGCAGTGTTATTACTCCATGGGACCTCAGCCCCCAAAACCCAGTCGAATATGAATAGCGGAAATCCAACTGTGTCTGCAGCAATCCCGAAAACACCTTCCAGTTCGAACACAGTCCCGTCAGCCAGGGAAAGAGAGTCACACCATCCAACAAGCGCTGAAACGCCTCCGGGGCAGCCCAAACCACAGAACGACGTTGTTCACCCAGCCGCCGAGCAGACAAGGGCCCCAACGAGGCACCCGCATGTACAACAGGTCTGTCCGAAGCGATCTCATGAGCCGGATATTCCGGCGTCTCCACGAACCGAGGTGTAGCTGGAAAACCCATCACTGACGCAGAGGCCGGCACATCTGCGCTTCCTTGAAATCGAACTATGTCCGTGTGGAACGGCGGTACAACAATGGCGGCCATCCGTCTCTCCAGATCTCGGGCGTCCCGGAATAGGGTCATGTGCAAGGTTGTAAGCGCCGCCAATACATCTCTGGACGTGGGCATCATCTCGTGTCGCCAGACCCCAGGACTCTCTCTCACAGCGGTTTCTCTGTCTGGATGTGGTCTGCGCAAGAGGGTGCCATCCGCCATCTCAGCTGATTCGGCCTCGCCCTTCTCCATCTCACCTTGGTACCGGCCCCACACCGGGGCGCAACAGGATTCATCACGGGGACCCCAAAGGTCAGGGTAGGCTTCTCAACGAAGGGTCACCAAAGGGCTAAACAAAATCTCCGCCGCTCCCCGTGAGCCGCCCGTCAAGGCCGGGAAAAGTCAATAATCATGCCCGGACACAACACTGGAGAGGGGGCCAAATATCGCGCACTGCCCTCGACCCTGCTGTACCGCACACCTCACAAGGCACTCCGCTAGACGCATTGGGGCAGCACTGTCGCCAGCGGCCCATCAGACCATCGGTGCCCTCCTGCCGACTCCCACCTCCACCAGTGGCCGCTGTTGTCACAGTCGCGGCCGGCTGTTCGCCTCACTCGACACCCCGGTCCCAGCTCCGTGAAGGCCGCAAAACAGGCGGGGACATTTCCACAGGTCTGCCGCACGTAGAAGCCTCAAAAGCATACGGTGAGATGTTGTTGCGATTCAGGATATTTGCCAGGATGTATGTGCGGGGTGAGAGGGCTCACGGAGCCGAGCGTCTAAGCAGCCATCTCGGTCGCCAGCTTGGCTCCTCCCCTGGAGTGAGCACTATTTTTGTTATTGACACTGATGGGGACAATGGCGGCTGGTTTATTTTGTCGTATTTGCATGTTGAGCGGGGCCGCCCGCTTCAGGAACACCACGCTCAGTTTATTATAATTTTTTTGATTAGATACGGAGCGCGGCATCCGCTTCAGGGACACCGCGCTAGGATTCATTACTTTTTAAATTACCTTTAGTCACGAGCGTGGCGCCCGCTTCAGTGACATCACGCTCTTTCTTTTTTTTCTTCTTTTTTACACTTTAATGAGCGTGGCGCCTGCTTCACAGACACAGCGTTCTGCAATGCAATAGGTATTGCTTTTGGTATTGTAAATGACAATGCCTTTTAATTTTTTATAAAAGGCTTTGCCATTTACAATGCCAGTAGCTCCAAAACTCGCAATTGCAAGACCTATTGCATTGTAAACGCTTGTTGCAGATGTGGCAGGAGAAAGTCTGTATAAGTTCAACATGATTATTTGATGTTTAATATTTGTCACCAATTATTATAAAGTATTGTATAGCGCATAGCTACTCACACAGAGTTTCCTGCCACTTTGGCAACAAGGTAGGGACTAGCAGAATAGACAAGAATAGAACGTCCAGGTTTTCACTTTTTACGAAAGATGGTCAGAGAGGGACAGCTTCTCAGGGACTTAGGCAAAGTGTCCCACAGCTTGGGGCCCAAGTATGAGAAGTAGTGACCACCCATAGGAGTCAGTTTGACTCTGGGAACAGTACAGAAGTATCAGTTGCTCGATCGCAGGGAGTGAGACGGCTGGAAAGGGACTACCAGTTCTTGTAGATACCGCTGACCCGTGCTCGACCTGGCTTTATGCATATTTCATAATGCTTTGAACTGTATCCGTTTGTCCACTACAAGCCAATGAAGCTCGAGAAGGCGACCCTACACAGATGCATGTTTAGAAGACGATATAAAAGCCTGGTGGCAGCGTTCTGTACTACCTTCAGGTGTCTGATAGAGGCCTTGTCTGTCCCTAAATAAAGGATGCTTCCAGAATGCAGTTTTGATAAAAATCAAGGCCTGAATGACTGTCCTTTCAACTGAAAAATGGAACATCCAGATGATTTTTCCAGCCACTTTAGGACCGCAAAACATGTCGACGCTACCTTAGTGACCTGGGATTTCAACGTCAGATTAACCTCAAGCCAAAAACCTAAGGTCTTTACTTTGGGGACCAGCTCTGGACGAGCACCCAAGGTTTCAGATCAGTGTTGTGAAGCCATCTCAGGTGCTTAGTGGCTCCCAGAAGGGAGGATTTGGTGCCAATTACAATGCATTGCCCAATTTCTAGTTATTGGCATACTAGTCTTAAATACCAAATGGTTGTTTATTTGTAACAAAAGAAAAATTATGAAAAAGGAAAATCAAACTTACTAACTGCAGCACAGTGGGTGAAGGTGACAACATATGCTTGGTGCTCTTTTATTGGTGATACACACGTGATAATAGTGGTCAAAGTACACATCCATATAAAGAACAGTGCGGCTCGTTACAAATTGATAAACATTACAAATAGGGTTTATAACCGCGGCTGTGCAGCAACCACATTTTGCACCTTCACCCACTGCGCCATAGTTTATAAGTTTGATTTACCTTTTTCATATATTTCAGATATACTATGACTACCCAAGGTCCCTGATGACTCTCATATTCCCTTGGTACTTAGTAACAATTTTCAAAGTTGAGACACTGATTTAGTGGAATCTACTGGCTATGCCATATAAAAGTGGAATTCCTCTTCAGTTCTAGTGGAGAAGAACTGACTGACAGAAACTACTGCATTTATCTGAATACCTTACTTACTGCTTCAAACCCTGGCCTCGCCATCTCCTGTTAGGAGTATCTTATCCATCATGGAGACCTGCCACTGCATGTTCCTGGCAGGCTGATACAAGCCGTCCAGACACTGGCTCTGACCCACTTCTGCTGGATAGAACTTTGCTCCAGGCAGTCATGGATAACATCTATAACCCCAACAGCAGCTCTAGCAAGTTTGTACCTTGAGGTTGATACTTTGTCGATAACGGGATTCAGGGCCTTGTGCAAGGTCAGCTTGAGTGCACTAAGACTTTAGTTCGATAATGGCATGACTGGTCATTGTGCCACCATGGCATTTTCCCAGTGGGCTACATGCTGCGGGCTACTATTAGAGCATGATAGGCCACCATGACCTAATCATGACCCCCATGGCCCTATTCTAGCTGTGGCCTTCTGCAGTGTGGCGCTGGTTTGAAAAGTTTGCCAGTGCTGATCTTGGTTTCCTGTCAGGCCCTGGTTTCCATTCTCGCTACACTGCCTGCAGCAGCTTCACAACGGTGTACACAGAAGATGGACATATTTCAGTATAAATGTGGTTAAAGAATCGAATGTACAGAAAGGATGTGGGGATCAAATGAGTATAAAAAACTCTTTCAAACACCGTGGGTTAAGCCCAGACTTCCTGGTCCAAGATGGAGTCTGACACTAAAGAAACAATGTGAATTGGAGATGTTGAAAAGGAGTGCTAATCGTGATTATGTAGTGATGTAGTAATGATCTGAACAGGGGGGCGGAGCTTGCCGGCGTCGATGGCGGTCGCATGAGCGCTTAGCTCGGCCGATTCACCCACATAATCCTTCAAAAATCCTGGTTACTTCGGCGACTACTGCCTGGCGACGAAGGCTTACCGCCCACAGACTTCATCGACCCCTCCGACGCCTTGAAGGAGTAAAGCACGGCGCCTCCGGAGCACGGAAAGACGATCCTGCGAGGCAGGGTGGAAGGCCCCTAAGCCACGCCCTCGCGCCTCATTGCTCCCGGTGTGCGTAACGCGACGTGCAGCGCGCGTTGCACCTTATGCCCGGTGGCGCCGGAGGTCGGACGCCGGGATCCGGGGGACGAGACCGGGACAGCGAGCAACTACGGAGGGGAGAGCCGGGCGACACAGTTGCCGGTCCCAAGTTCGGGCTCTGGACATTTCTGAACATTGTGACCTCCTTTTGAAGCAGCGTGCGGTCGACGCGTAGCGGCCCGGGGAACCAGGCGTGACTGGGCAAGAGCTCGTGGGGCCCATCCCACTACTCACGTGAAGTGCAGCTCGGCCCCCCCCCCCCCCCGGGGCCAAGACGCAACTCCTGAACCTACCGCGTCGCTGGGGACGGCCGAGTGCTGGAACGCGCGGGCTCCTTGCCAGATACGTTGATCCCGACGGCGGACGGCCATCTCCCCCACGGGGACACAGCACCTTCCTTCCCCCAACGGTCTGCTGGGCCGATAAGACCACCTGATCCGTGGGAGTGGATCCTATCGCAGCCGGAGTGTGCCTGTTAAGACCTGGACAAGGATACGACAGAACAGTGGTGCAACAGTCAGCCACACCACGGCAGAAATCACGCAGAGTAGGCCGCAGAAATTATTTCACCCCCGGGGAAGCTCGACCGGCAACGGCCTGGTGGCACGTCAACGCTACGAGATGGGTAAGGGCGATAAGACACAATCCAAATTGCCATTCGAACAGCGGCGCAATAGGGCCCAAGACGCCGGGGACCCGGACACTAACCAGCCCACTACGACACAAGAAGGCTCGTTCTACTCGGACATTAAGGAGCTGCTGGTCTCTATGGAGAAGGGCCTACAGGACAGCATGGCGTCAATTGGAACGAAGATCGATGCGCTCACTTACCGCATGGACAGAATGTCGGAGAGAGTCGATAAACATGCGGAGCGCCTCGACATGTCCGAAAGACGAATCACGGAGGTCAAGGATGGGCAAATGGAACTTGACAAAGACCGCAAGCACATGGCGAAGCTCCTGCAGGTCATCCAGGACAAATCGGAAGATTTGGGGGCCCGCTCCAGGAGATCCAACATTCGAATTACGGGAGTGCCGGAGACGACCCAAACGGGCAAAATGGAGCTATTCGTCGAAAAACTACTAACCACCTTGTTGGGGGAAAACACATTCTCGCCCATGTTCATAGTGGAGCGGGCGCACCGCACGCTGGGCCCCAGACCACGCTCGGGAGCTTCACCTAGGCCCATTATCGCCAAGCTCCTGAACTATAGAGACAGAGACATGGCATTACGTGCTGCCAGAGAGAAGGGCCAGCTACAGTTCGAGGGGTCAAACATCTCCCTCTATCTGGATTTCACCGCCAGGGTTCAGGAAGAGCGGCGTCGTTTTGCCCCGTACAAACAGCAGCTGCGGGATCTCGAGCTGGACTATGCGATGCTATACCCGGCGAAGTTGAAGATAAACCGACGAGGCCATTCCCACATCTTTACGGACCCCAAAGAACTTCAAAAGGCGCTGAAGACATGGTCGAAGGAAACGCGGAACAGTCCCAGGTCACAATCGGAAGAACAGGACCCCACTAGTGGGCTGGATGAACAAGAATGACCGTACAGTGCCCACGTTTCCCTTCCGGGAGACCCCCGGCTGGCTGCGCATGACTGAGCGGCGGTCGGCTGCCGACACTGATTATCGCACTCCCGGAGGTTGAGGACTTCACCGACGGAGTGTCCTCAGGGCACTTCCTGAACGACTGCTGTCTCCAAGCCATAGTGAGAATGTTCCAAGTCTTTAATCCTACACTCCTACTGTTTGACTCTTACACCGATTACATCTATTATCTAGTAGTTGATGTGGAACTGTTCCCCCATCGTTGCAACTGCACTGGGGTTGTTGGAGGGTGGGTGGTGGTGGGTCCTAGCCCGGGCAGTGTCCACTGTTTTCCACATTCAGATACCCGGACATGAACTGCCGATGACCGACATGAAAGGGGTGATGAGGCGGGGGAGCCGAGCTGCAGAACTTGTGTGGTACTAATGTTACCTGAACTAATTTTGGTGACCTCCGCCCTCATGCTAACAGCACATCAGGTTCCAGTTGGAACCTATGGGGAATGCTCGGGGATTTGGGGTGGGGGGGTTTGATTCAGTCTGGGCCAAGTTGGGGTTGGTCTGCTGTGGGAGGGGGGAGCTAAGAATTTTGGGTTGTTTTGTCTTGTTTCGTTATGCCCAGCCTCACGTACCTTATGGTGCATGATGCGCCCGCCTGCTTGCCTGCAACGCTGTCTGCTCCATGTAACTGAATGCGATATTAAGAACTGTGCAATATCCCCATGGCTGTAGAGGGTGGTGGGGGAGCCGAGGTGAGGCCCAAACTGTTGAACATCCTCACATGGAATATTAGAGGGCTCAATGATCACAGGAAGCTCAGGAAGGTGTTATGCTATCTTAAACGCCATCATATAGATATTGCACTCCTGCAAGAGACACACCTCCCGCTCACGAGCAATATGCTACACACTAGAAGTCTAGCGGGGCATATAGCGGCAGCTGGGTTCACCACACACGCGCGGGGGGTCATTACATGGGTAAACCCGGCATCGGGAATTCAGCTGCAGACCCTGAGTGCTGATGCGGAAGGGAGATACGTAATAGCGTCCTGCAAAGGGAGGGGGAGAGACCTATTAGTTGTCAACACATACGGCCCCAACTACGACTCCCCGGACTTCTTTGATGCCCTGGCCAGTGAAATTGCTCGATATGACCATCCACACATAAAATGGGTTGGGGACTTCAATCTGACGCTTAACCCGGACATAGACAGGTCATCGGGACCCCCCCGTCGGCCATCCACTGCTGCACAATCGCTCACAGCAAAATTAGTGATGCTGGATATGGTTGATGTGTGGAGGGGCAGAAATATTGGGAGGGGCGGTTTTACACACTACTCCGCATTTCACAATATACACACTAGGGTAGACTACTGGTTCGTCACGGCGGGCCTTGACAGTGCCATTGAGAAATGCTTGGTCCTCCCGCGCACACTCTCAGACCACTCCCCTATTCTGCTCTCTTTAGACACCACAGTGCAGGGACACACGCCCTTCACGTGGCGCTTCCCGCCTTACTCTCTGTTGGACCCGCTCTTCCGCGGCGAACTAGCAGAGGCAATCGAAGTGTTCTTTGAGAAAAACGTGGGATCTGTCGAGGACTTCCAGATAGTGTGGGAAGTATTTAAAGTGTATATCAGAGGCATAGCGATGTCCAAGCACTCCAGCGTCCCAAAATCCATCAGAGCCACCTTGGCTGATCTTGAGCTACGACTGCAAACATTAGAAGCACAGAGTAGGGCTAACACAGACGGCACCACAGAGGGGGAAATTAGGCGCCTTCTGGTGGAATACCACGAAGCCGCGGACAGAGAAGTACAACATTTGGGCAAATATGCCACGGCCCGGACCTACGGCGAAGGGGAGAGGCCGAGCTCCGTCCTGGCGAATATCATCAAAGGTCAGAGGAGGAGGACGCTAATCCCAGAAGTGCAAACCCCGGACGGTGTCAGGGTGACAGACGAAACGGGTATCGCCGCGGCCTTCCGAGACTACTACTCGGAGCTATATTCCTCCAAAAGCGGCGACATGTCAGCCGATATTCAGGATTATCTGGAACATGTACGACTCCCGTTTCTCTCAAACTCCGAGAGGGAGTTCCTGATGTGCCCTATACAGATGGACGAAATCAGGGATGCGTTGGCCTCCATGAGGTCGGGCAGTGCACCAGGAATCGACGGACCGTCGGTCGAATTCTATAAGGCGTTCCAGGAACAGCTGCTACCGCACATCCGCACCCTTCTCGAAGATATCAGTGAGCAGGGCACTATGCCCAGTACAATGAGAGAGGCGATGATAGTGACGATTTTGAAGCCGGGTAAGCCACACGACGATTGCAGTTCGTACCGCCCAATCTCGTTGTTGAACGTCGACACCAAGCTCTACGCCAAGGTGCTCGCGAATAGACTGGCGCTGCTGGCTCCCGACCTAGTGGCCCCGGAGCAGGCGGGTTTTATCCCGTCCAGAAACCTGTCCAACAACATTAGAACGGTGCTGGGGACCATTCAACATGTAAAGCAGGACACGCCAGCGGTAGCGCTCTTTTTAGACATGGAGAAGGCATTCGACTCCGTCGAGTGGCCATTCCTGTTGCAGGTGTTGCGCCGTATGGGACTTGGTGAGCCCTTCATCCAGATGGTTGGCGCGCTCTATGATGGCCAGTCGGCGAGGGTCCGGGTCGGTAATGCGATCTCCAGCCCTCTTTACATAGGACGGGGCACCCGTCAGGGTTGCCCTTTATCCCCTCTTTTATACGCAATTGCCGCAGAACCTCTGGCTTGTGCACTCAGGGAGTATCATAGTCACGAGGGGATTCGATTCCCCACGTATAAAATTGTGGTGTCCATGTATGCTGATGACACGCTGCTATATGCCCATGACCCCGCTACCACTCTTCACCCACTCCTGAAAGAGGTAGTTCGCTTTGGGGCACTTTCGGGGCTCCAAGTTAACTGGGCGAAATCGGTGGTGCTACCGCTCACCCCAGTGACCACAAGGGTGGAGACGGAATACCCTATACAGTGGACGGAGGACCCGATAAGGTATTTGGGGATCCAGATCCACTCGGACCTGGACCAACAGATCGGCCAGAACTACGGGAGGGCAGTCAGTAAGCTGGAAGACGATATCGAAATATGGTGCAAACTACCCCTTACGCTACTGGGCCGCATAGCCATCATGAAAATGATAGTGCTACCGCGATTTTTGTTCCTTTTCAACGCGTTGCCTATTGTGCTCTCCAAGGCTTTCTTTCACCGCTTAAACAGCCTAATGATTAAACTGGCATGGGCAGGGAAGCAACCGAGAGTCAAATGGACGATGCTCACCCTCCCGTACAACCTGGGGGGATTGGCGGCGCCAGATCTGGAGCTATACTACAGAGTGGCCCAGGCGTCGCACCTCCACACCTGGGTCCATGGGGACACGCTTATCCCACACGTCATGATGGAACGGTTATTCGCCCATCCGCTCCCTCTCCCGGCAACGGTCTGCCAACCGCAGGATCGTCGGACGGGAATACTAGACTCCATCTCGTCTACTAATCACGCTTGGCACTCACTCCTCTTTCGACAAGGAGGGGCGTTGATTTATTCGCCGGAGATGCCGATTGAGCGGATGCGGTGGCTTTCACCGATGATGGACAAAGCAGCCACACAAGAACTGAATAAACTGGGGCTGAGCAAGGCAGGAGACCTGTTCCAGGATGGCGCCGCCAAGACCTGGGACCAAGCCCGGGGGGAGTGTACTGACCCTCTGCTACTCCAGCGATTCCACTTCCATAGAACCCGGAGTGCCCTTTCGGAACTTCTGGGCCCTGACATGGCGGAGCCACCGGACGTCCCAGAATTATCATACGTAATTACACACAAAGACCCCAAAAAACTGTTGACTAATCTCTACAAGACAGCTAGGTCCCATGCGGAACACCAACTCATGAAGGCTCGCCAGGAGTGGCAGAGTGACCTAGATCTTACGCTGGATGACGCGACGTGGCGCTATTGCTGCGAAAACACCAAGCGCATCTCCCTTAATGGGAAACACCGGCTCATACATTTTAAATTCCTCCAAAGGGTGTATTACACCCCAGCACGGCTCCACCGATATGGCCTGCGCCCGGAGGCTCACTGTGAGCGTTGCCGAGCAGCGGACGCTGACTTTCTGCACCTGTCTTGGGAGAGCCCGGGGGTACAGAAGTTTTGGTGCGAAATCTTTGCTGCGATGACCAAAATACTAGAGGTAGACTTGGAAGTTGACCCGGGATTAGCACTCATAGGTAATTCGAGGAGGCTCCCGGTGGCGATCCGCAGACTTACTGACATGGGGATGCTAATGGCCAGGAGAATAGTAGCTCAATGTTGGATGCGAGGCCCCCTGCCGACTAAGGCCAGATGGGCCCGGGACATGCTGTACTGCAGCACACAGGCGGAATCGTACAGTGAACTGCTGCCCCCTAAAAGCCGCCCAAAGAACTTCTGGGCCCTGTACAACACATACATGCAGAGACAACAAGCTGACGATGCGAGTTCCACGGACGACACTGTACAAGAATTGACGACAGACCCTCATTGTGACACTGCCCCGGCCCCTGGTGTAGGCGAGGTGTGAGGCGGGCGGGACTTGACGAGCTGGCAGGGGGAGGGTTGGGGGGGCAGGGGCGATGACCGCAGCGAGGAGTGTTCCTGCGGGGGTCTACTAGGAACGTGACACACCTTACGAGTATGTCTCCAGACGCTGCCCGGTTGAGAGGAGGGGGGTCCAGGCCTCCATCAGGGCTTAGCTATCCACGATCTTCCAGATATAAGCGGAGGAGGAGCGGGGAGGGCGATTGCAGACGGGACAACGTGATGCGGGGCGGGGACTTTCTTTGAGGCTATGGGCAGGGGTAAGGGGGTGGGTAGTTTAATGGAGGTAGTTCTGTGTTCTGTTAGAGGGAGAAAAAGTTAAACTGCACACGATTATTTGCTGTTAGTAGTACTAATGAACAATTCTAGATTCTGTGACTGCTGGTCCTATTTCACGCCGCCAGACCGCCGGGTTGTTGGCCACCAGGCTGTGTAACAGATGAAGTGAGGGGCGTTGTAAGACCTGAGACGCGGCCGGCCCAGGGGGGTTGTAGGCCAAGAGCGATGTTCGTTGCCATTACCATCTTTGTGCAATAAATAAAATAAAAAATAAAAAAAGTAATGATCTGAACAAATCAAACTAACCAGCTACTACATTACGGCACTTGATACATTTCCCACAGTGACCACTGCTTCTGCCTCCTCAATTGTACATTTATCTACTAATACCACAAATTTTTTGTTTATTGAGAGAAATTCTTTAGTGGTGTCTTTTCAGTGAATTTCAGGCGCTTCTGTTGCTTTTAGACATTACCAGATATGCATTCCCCTATGTTGACCATATTCTAGTGGAAGGTGAACAGAGGATCATTGGGGCAAAGTGGGACTCAAATATTTGAGCAACGTACTCGAGATCTAACTAAAAAACTCCCTGTTACCTTTTTCATAGGCTAGCTCATCCATGAAAAAAGCAATTTGTCAATCAATCAATCAGGAGTTTGTTAAAGCGCGACTACTCACCCGTAAGGGTCTCAAGGCGCTAGGGGTGGGGGGGAGTTGGGGGGGTGCAGGTTCCATTCCATCAAGGAGGGGGTCTGTCGAAGAGCCAGGTTTTGAGGTTTCTTGCGAAGATGGGGAGCGATGTTGTCTGTCTGAGGTGGATCGGATGGGCGTTCCATGCTTTGGCCGCGAGGAAGGAGAAGGAGCGGCCTCCCGATCTAGTCTTTCTGGTGCGGGGGACCACAGCGTAGGAAAGCTGGGCTGATCGTAGGGTCCTTTGGGGTGCGTGGAATTTGAGTCGGCTGTTCAGGTATGCTGGTCCAGTGCCGTGGAGGGCCTTGTGTGCGTGGGTGAGCATCTTAAAGGTGATTCTCGCCTCGACGGGGAGCCAGTGGAGTGTGCGCAGGTGCTGGGAGATGTGGCAGTGTTTTGGCAGGTTGAGGACCAGTCTTGCGGCGGCGTTCTGGATGTTCTGTAGCTTGCGGATGAGGTTTTTGTTTATTCCGGCGTAGAGTGCGTTGCCGTAGTCGAGTCTGCTGGTGACCAGGGCGTGAGTGACTGTCTTTCGGTGTTCGAGGGGGATCCATTTGAAGGTCTTACGAAGGAGGCGGAGGGTGTGGAAGCAGGAAGATGAGACAGAGTTGATCTGGCGGTCCATTTTGAGCTCCGAGTCCAGGATGATTCCCAGGTTGCGTGCGTGGTCTGTGGGGGTTGGCGGGTTTCCGAGGGCGGTGGGCCACCAGGTGTCACTCCAGGCGTCGGGGTTTGGGCCCATGATGAGTACTTCTGTTTTGTTGGTGTTTAGTTGTAGGCAGCTGTTTTTCATCCATTTGGCGACGGCTTCCATGCCTTCTCGAAAGTTGCGTCTGGCGGTGTTGGGCTCGTTGGATAGGGAGAGGATGAGCTGGGTGTCGTCTGCATATGACACGATGTTGAGTCCGTAGGTTCTGACGATGGGGGCAAGTGGAGCCATGTAGACGTTGAAGAGCGTCGGGCTGAGGGAGGAGCCCTGGGGGACTCCGCAGGTGATAGGTGTGGGGTCCGAGAGGAAAGGGGGGAGTCTGACCCGCTGCGTCCTGCTGGAGAGGAAGGAGCAGATCCAGTCGAGGGCCTTGTCCTGGATTCCTGCATCGTAGAGTCTGCGTATTAGGGTGCGGTGGGAGACTGTGTCGAACGCCGCTGATAGGTCGAGGAGGATGAGGGCTACTGTTTCTCCTTTGTCCAGTAAGGTGCGGATGTCGTCTGTTGCGGCGAGGAGGGCGGTTTACGTACTGTGGTTTTTTCTGAAGCCGGATTGGGAGGAGTCGAGGATGTTGTGTTCTTCAATGAATGTGGCGAGTTGGCTGTTGATGGCTTTCTCGATGACTTTCGCTGGGAACGGGAGCAGGGAGATGAGTCTGTAGTTTTTGAGGTCGGTGGGGTCCGCTGAGGGTTTCTTTAGGAGGGGGTTGACCTCGGCGTGTTTGGCGGAGCATGGGTGCGATGGTGTTGGCGGCTCTGTTGAAGATGTGGTGGGGGCAGGGGTCCGTGGGGGCCCCTGAGTGGATTGACTTCATTGTCTTCAGTGTGTCTTCGGTGGTGAGGGCTGTCCAGTCATCAATCGCTGGTTTCCGGGTGTCGGGGGTGGTTGGTGAGGGTTCAGTGTGTTGGTTGTCTTCGTCGAAGTTGTCGTAGATGCTCTTGATTTTGTGGTGGAAAAAGATGCTGAGTTTGTCGCAGAGGTCTTGTGAGGGAGGGATGTCGGTAGACTCGCTGGTGGGTTGGGCGAACTCCTTGATGATGCTGAAAAGTTCCTTGCTGTTGTGTGCGTGGGTGGAGATTCTGTCTTCAATCGCTTTTTTCCTCGTTTCTCTGATGAGTTGATGGTGGGCGTTGGTGGCGGCTCTGAAGTTGTTGTGGGCTTCTGTGGATTTGGTGTTTCTCCAGGCCTTTTCGAGGCGGCGGCATGTGCGCCTGGACTCTCGAAGTTTGGTGGTAAACCATCTGGCTTTCTTGGCACGGGTATTGTTGTTTTTCTTGAGGGGGGCTATGGTGTTGGTGCTGTCCGAGATCCATCTATGCAGGGTTCGGGCTGCGGTGTTGGGGTCGTCGTTTTCCGCGATGGTTGGGGTGGAGTTGTTGAGTGAGGAGGTGAGCTGGTCATCGGTGATTTTGGTCCAGTTTCTTTGTGGAAGCAGGTGCTGGTGTCTGTGGATGGTGGGTGTTCTGAAGGTGAAGTGGACGCAACGATGGTCGGTCCATGGGAGTTCGGTGGTGTGGCTGAAGGTGATGGAGTTTCCTGTAGTGACGAGGGGGTCGAGGGTGTGTCCTGCTGAGTGCATGGGCTCGGTCACGATCTGGCGGAGTCCAATGTTGTGGAGGTTGTCCAGGAGGGATGTGGTGTTGGGGTCCAGTTGATTGTCGAGGTGGAAGTTGAGGTCTCCCAGCAGGGTGTAGTTGGTGGATGCGATGGCCTGCGGGGAGATAATGTCCGTGATGGAGTTGGCGAAGGGTCCGCGGGGTCCAGGGGGTCGGTAGATGAGGGTTCCTCGGAGGGCTGCGGTGGGGCTGGCCAGTATCTTGAAGTGAAGGTGTTCCATCAGTTCTGTGGACTCGTCAGGGAGCGTGCTCAGGCGGAGGCTGGATTTGTGGACGATGGCGATTCCTACTCCTGGGTGAATGGGGCGGTCCTTCCTGGAGATCTTGTATCCTTGGGGGATGGCGATGGCGATGTCCGGTCCCGAGGTGGTGTTGGTCCAGGTTTCGGTGAAGAATGCTACGTCTGGGGTTGTGCTGTCGAGGAGGTCCCAGATTTCTGTGGCGTGTTTGTGGAGGGATCGGACGTTGAGGAGGATGCATTGCAGGGTCTTCGGTTTGGTTGTGTTCTTGTGGGCGGGTTGTGCTGGATCTGTGTTCTTGGCGGTGCTGCAGGTGTGCCGGCAGCGGTGACAGCTGAAGGGTCCATGGGTGTCGGCTGGTGATGCTAGCTTGCAGTTGTTGTTGCAGCCTGGGTTGAGTGCGTGGAGTGCTGCTGGGTCGTAGCGTTGGCGGGGCGGAGGTCCAGGGTTCCTGGTGCTGGTCGCGGACAGGTCGCAGACGGGCGCAGACGTGCTTGCCTTTGACGCGCATTCGGTGCACCAGCGGCGCGCCCGCAGCCCGCGGCCGCGCAGCGGCCGCGCAGTGGCCGCCATTAAGTAGGGGTCGGGGAGGGCTGGACAGCTGGGAGGCGGGAGCGGGGATGGGAGCTGGATTGGGCCGGTCGTGCTGGGGGGGGGAGGGGCCGCGGGGGCAGAAGCGGCGGGGAAAGGTAAAGGGAGGAAAGAAGGGATAAAGAAAAAAGGGAAAATAAGCAGAAATAAGGCACAAAAGAGCAGAGATGCAGAAAAGAGCAGAAAGGTGAAAGATAGAAAGGGTAAAAAAACGAGTGAAAACGAGTGAAGGAGCAAGAGGGAGAGAAAGGGAAAATGGGCAGAAATAAGGCACAAAAGAGCAGAGGTGCAGAAAGGTGAAAGATAGAAAGGGGAAAAAAACGAGTGAAAACGAGTGAAGGAGCAGAGGGAGAGAAAGGGAAATGGGCAGAAATAAGGCGCAAAAGAGCAGAGGTGCAGAAAGGTGAAAGATAGAAAGGGGAGAAAACGAGTGAAGGAGCAGAAAGAAAGAAAGGAGACAGAGGTCCACTGGACCACCAGGGATGAGGTGCAGGGAAACCTGCGGGTGGAGGAGGGCCTTGATCACCAACACTCAAGAGTGCAGGGGCAGGGGCACCTCACTTAATGGTGGAGCTGCGAGGGTGGGAGAGCAATTTCACTGACAATGAGTCAGTGGTCTTGCTCGCCTGTCCCCGCAGTGGCCGCCATTAAGTAGGGGTCGGGGAGGGCTGGACAGCTGGGAGGCGGGAGCGGGGAGGGGAGCTGGATTGGGCCGGTCGTGCTGGGTGGGGGGGGGGGCCGTGGGGGCAGCAGCGGCGGGGAAAGGTAAAGGGAGGAAAGAAGGGATAAAGAAAAAAGGGAAAATAAGCAGAAATAAGGCACAAAAGAGCAGAGATGCAGAAAAGAGCAGAAAGGTGAAAGATAGAAAGGGTAAAAAAACGAGTGAAAACGAGTGAAGGAGCAGAGGGAGAGAAAGGGAAAATGGGCAGAAATAAGGCACAAAAGAGCAGAGGTGCAGAAAGGTGAAAGATAGAAAGGGGAAAAACGAGTGAAAACGAGTGAAGGAGCAGAGGGAGAGAAAGGGAAATGGGCAGAAATAAGGCGCAAAAGAGCAGAGGTGCAGAAAGGTGAAAGATAGAAAGGGGAGAAAAACGAGTGAAGGAGCAGAAAGAAAGAAAGGAGACAGAGGTCCACTGGACCACCAGGGATGAGGTGCAGGGAAACCTGCGGGTGGAGGAGGGCCTTGATCACCAACACTCAAGAGTGCAGGGGCAGGGGCACCTCACTTAATGGTGGAGCTGCGAGAGCAATTTCACTGACAATGAGTCAGTGGTCTTGCTCGCCTGTCCCCGCAGTGGCCGCCATTAAGCAGGGGTCGGGGAGGGCTGGACAGCTGGGAGGCGGGAGCGGGGAGGGGAGCTGGATTGGGCCGGTCGTGCTGGGGGGGGAGGGGCCGCGGGGGCAGCAGCGGCGGGGAAAGGTAAAGGGAGGAAAGAAGGGATAAAGAAAAAAGGGAAAATAAGCAGAAATAAGGCACAAAAGAGCAGAGATGCAGAAAAGAGCAGAAAGGTGAAAGATAGAAAGGGTAAAAAAACGAGTGAAAACGAGTGAAGGAGCAGAGGGAGAGAAAGGGAAAATGGGCAGAAATAAGGCACAAAAGAGCAGAGGTGCAGAAAGGTGAAAGATAGAAAGGGGGAAAAAACGAGTGAAAACGAGTGAAGGAGCAGAGGGAGAGAAAGGGAAATGGGCAGAAATAAGGCGCAAAAGAGCAGAGGTGCAGAAAGGTGAAAGATAGAAAGGGGAGAAAAACGAGTGAAGGAGCAGAAAGAAAGAAAGGAGACAGAGGTCCACTGGACCACCAGGGATGAGGCGCAGGGAAACCTGCGGGTGGAGGAGGGCCTTGATCACCACACTCAAGAGTGCAGGGGCAGGGGCACCTCACTTAATGGTGGAGCTGCGAGGGTGGGAGAGCAATTTCACTGACAATGAGTCAGTGGTCTTGCTCGCCTGTCCCCGCAGTGGCTGCCATTAAGTAGGGGTCGGGGAGGGCTGGACAGCTGGGAGGCGGGAGCGGGGAGGGGAGCTGGATTGGGCCGGTCGTGCTGGGGGGGGGAGGGGCCGCGGGGGCAGCAGCGGCGGGGAAAGGTAAAGGGAGGAAAGAAGGATAAAGAAAAAAGGGGGCACCCAGAAATTTTCTGCATCCTCCCGCTATGTCCTTGTTTTCTACTCTCACATAGGCAATCTGTTTTCGAAGTCTCTGATGCATGTCCACCTCGCCCTCAGTGCAGTATTAGTGCCTACCTACCCCTAGTGCAAATCCTGGCTTCCTGGTAGGTGTGATCAGCAAGCGTGTTAGCTCAATCCAATATATTTTGCCACATACAGTTTAAGGCAAGGCATAATGCTCGAAAACTCCAATTGCATAATTCCAAATGCTTTAGTTTGTCTTCACCTCATGCTGATTTTCTGTTAATTATGGGAAGGTATGCAAATATGTTTCACGTCGAGATGAGTACACCAGGGGTGTTACTACTAGCTCAATTAACTTTTGATTCAAATGGGCAGGGTGAGCAATGTAGATCTAGGAGGGCTGAACACATGCCATATTTACGAGCTATCCACCTAAGATAAATCTGCATAAAGTCAGTCTAAATATTCTAAAAGTGAGACATTTACATGATCAGTGGGTAGACTCCAAATCCGGCAATTGTTCTGGACTCACTTTGGATATGCCTGTTATAGGAATTCCAAGGATGGTACAGGTCAGAGATACTCCACATTTTAGTAATTTGTCATTTACATCAATTGTATGAAAACCGATCTCCTGTGGATAACCTGAAGATCTGAGGTGGTTCTTGTCCCCGTGAACCAAATATATACACTGCAAGGTGGAAGCTGAGATGGTGGACACTAAATACTCAAGATCCTGTACTTTAAAAAGAGTGGTAGCTTAAGATACGTATAAATTGTAGTGGGTGTTGAATTAGGGTAGTCTTCATAAAGAATATTTATATATGGCAAAACCGGCCGGCAACAAACAAGAAACTGAGTTGTGGATGGGGTAAGAGAGGAAGACAGTGCCGGCATAGCTAATCAAAGCGATTTTGGCTGTCAATGTGGCAGTCCAAGCAGAGCAAATCAAATATGATATTTTAAATACCAGAAATATCAAGGGGTTGTTAAACCTATCCTCATTTAACAGATTTAGAAGGAGGCTGGAAAAGAGTATATGTGAGAAAAAATCTACAGACCCCATTATAGACAGACAAAGCAAAGTGTGTTTGTTTCTGTAGTGTTGACAATAGTCTCGAGTAGATAATTGGTTGTAATTCAGTCATAGTACAAAGATATGACTCATGTTACATTTCTTTTCTTTAGGACTTCACCATGACCCTGTACTTGAGGCACTATTGGAAGGATGAGAGGCTATCTTTCCCCAGCAGCACCAACCAAAGCATGACATTTGATGGGAGGCTTGTGAAAAAGATTTGGGTTCCAGATATGTTTTTCGTTCATTCTAAGCGATCTTTTATCCATGACACAACTACGGACAATGTAATGCTGCGGGTTCAGCCAGATGGAAAGGTGCTATACAGCCTGAGGTACCACTTCATTATCTTAACATTCTTTTCACTATAACAGTACATAGTCAGAGGTTTTTGTGCGACATAAAATCAACATACATGTTCAAAAGGGTAATAAAGTTATTGAAAATTAGAGTTATACTTTTATTACATTATACAAGAGTTATCAAATAATGCAATGTACTCAACACTGTATTAAGCAGCATTGTAATGAGCTGCAGTACAAATGGGAAAGAATAATTATTGTGGGAGTACTGAGAACAAATTCATTGTACATTGAAGACATTGGTTGTAAGGCGTCCCCTCAAGCATGTTCACTTACAAACTGTTCACAGAATCGACTTCATTGAAACTCTCTCCTTATATCACAATCAGCTGCAGAAACATTTGCAACACAGCCCGTCTACTAAATACATATTTCTCCAAAACTATTTACAGCACATCCCTCTGTCTCCTACGTACCCATTGCTAAACTTGCCTAATAACAGTAATGTTACGGATAATGGTATGAGTAATACATGACAAAATCATACATTTTTCAGTGACATCCTCTTTTTTCGTCATCTAAAACATATCCCTGCTTCTTTTTCCACATCCTCTCCTCCTGTTCACACTGGCTACTATTCACAAAGGTTAGTTAGTACGAGTAAAGTTAGACTTTTGGTTTAAGTTAAACTTTTGGTCTAACTTTACCTTTGTGTATACCGAAAAGAAGTAAAGTTAGACTTTTGATCTAAGTTAGCCTTTTGGTCTAACTTTACCCTTGTGATTACCCGAAAAGTAGTAAAGTTAGACTCTTGGTCTAAGTTAGATTTTTGGTCTAACTTTACCTTTGTTTGAATTGTGCCCAGAGAGTAGAGTCTGGAAACCGAATGTTGCACATGGTGGTTTAGCTATAACTAGAATATTGAAGTTGGCAGATTATTGATACCTGGTTTGAGTGAGGCAAATGAAAATGTGAGCACGGTAATGAGGAAAAATGCCAGGAACTACTTTGGGTACTTGTGTCAATTGTTTGAAGAGTGCACCAATTTTAACTTAGAGTAACTTGGCTTCCTGTTGAATGGATTTGGTAGGAATGTGTTTAGGAAGACTAAATAAGGTTCTGGTAGCAATAACCAATTCTTTATGGATTAAGGGGCTGAATAACAACACTCTTACAGAGTTTAGCATGTGTGGAGCTAACTAAAGATGAATGACAATGAGTCAGTTAGACATATGTGATTGGCGGTACGTTGATTAGAAAGGAGCAGTGGATTTCAATGGCACTGGTGTAGTAAAAATTCAAAGGAAGAGATATCACCAAGGATGGTGGTGTAGAGAAACACATCTTCCAAAAATTCTAACATTCTTGTTGTGAGTGTCTCACTTACAATTTCCACCTCAGGTCACCTTGCGTATTAATCCATAAGGACAAACATATAATTATTTTTCCACTTTATGTCTCTTCTGGGCCAGCCCATCATCAACTTAGCCATTGGAGATAAATTATAAGTTCACGGTTGTGGACAAACGCCTTCTGTGCTTAATCACTCATCCCACAGGGGGAATTTTCCTTCAATACCACTTCATAATGAGCATTCATTTTCAGCCATCAGTACAGTTTGCCCGATGTCACTTAGACCTGTCAGCCTTAGGTTTGTCTTACCTCCAAACATTTTGCCTTTACCCATCCTTTTTGTCAGAAATCGCTTAGTGGCCTCAGGACTCTGTCCACTTTACCACTGATAAAGTGCTTGTGCTCCCTCCCTAAAACATGGTAAAATTGGCTTACACCTGATTGGCATATTCAATTTACCTGTACGTCCCTACTAAAGTGGGATACCATATACCTAGGGCCTATAACTTAAATGCTACTAGTGGGCCAGCAGCACTTATTGTGCCACCCACTTAAGTAGCCCTCTAAAACATGTCTCAGGCCTGCCGTTGCAGCCTGCCAGCAGTTTTAAACTGCCAATTCGACTTGGCAAAATAACCTATTAGCCAAACCTAAAACATCCTTTTTAATACATAGAAACCACCCCTAAGGTAGGCCCTAAACAGTCCAAAGGGCAGGGTGCATTGTAATTTAAAAGATGTACCTCGTACCTAAGCAGACAGACACACGCTGTCCTGCTACTTGGAAGGATTGCCACAGGCTGAAGTTGATTCATTCTCCATAAGAGACACCGAAGTGAGAATATTCTCACCCTCCATATGATAAAAGTATGGCCTCGTTGTGATTAACAAAAGAAGGAAGTAGCCTGCTTCCATTCGTGCGCTCAGAATCAGCACTCGATCCGTCTTGACAGCGCTTTGATCGTGCCATCCTCCGCACACATGGAGCCTTACATTGTGTGCATTAACATAATAGCTGGCTCACCACTCACCTCACACTTGGGCACCCGGCTGGGACCCATGTAAGTTTCTTTTTCTTATCCTTTGCACTGTGCCACACCCTCCACACGAGCTGGTCCATTACCCTTCAGGTGTCCCTACGATCATAGGTCCTGAAGAGACCCTACACTGCACACAAGTTGCATAAATGAACCATTGTTTACCAGCACTGATCACTGTATATAGCGCTGTCCACTGTACATATATATTTTAATTGTCGTTTATATGAAGCATTGGAAACTTAGTATATATTTCACATATATGTTACTAATTTCCAAAGTTCAGTTTTTCAGTGGGACACCTCTCACTCAGAACTATATGTTCAAATGTATTACTTTGGAACATTATTTAATTTCAAGGATTATATAAATATTTTTGATTCAAAAGCAAATCAGATGTGTATTTGCTTCCTTCGCTCTCCAATATCACTATAACCCAATATATTGCCATAGTGCCCCTATACATTGAGATTACTTCATTAAGCCCACAGGAGCCTATGTTTTTTGATAATACATTTAGAAAGTTGGCATTTTTGTGACCTAACCATTTGGTACCTGCAGCCTGTTCCTGCGTCACATGACTAGGTGTTAGTTGCAGTTGGCCTTTGTATATTCCTCCCAACAGCCACACAGTAGGGGGATTAGATTCACCTGGAGTCATCTTAGGCAGGATAGAGTGGAGCTGTGCATAGACCTACTTTGCTTCAATAGCCTGTGCCCTGCTCTATTACAAACAACTTTCCAGGAGCCTTTTGTGCCTGTAGCAAGACTAGAGCCGGGGCAGGAAGGCAGGACATTTCAGACACTTCTGTGACAGGAACAGAGGTTTCTCCTACTTTAAAATAGGCCCAAGTATAAAAAGGGGACCCTTGGGCCCACTCTTCAGTTCACTTTATGGGTCTGTGGTAGGACTAACAGAGGACTGTCTGCTGTTGAGGCCTGCTTTGTTCTTCAGAAGACTGCTTTGCTGCACCAAGAAAGCCTGCTCTGTTGAGGCTGGCTTTGCACAACCAGAAGTCTACCCTGCAGCTTGAGCCCTGCAATTCATCTTAAACACAGGACGCCCACAGTGACTGCAAGGGCTAGTTGGCTGACCTCCTGATCAGAGCTTCAGGGACAGAAAGGCTCTGAACATCTTGAACCCATGCCTAGACCCTCCCTGAGTGCGTACTGATCCTCTAAATGGTGCCTCTCCAGTCCTGGACCCTTGGAAGCAGTTCTAAAGGTGCCCAGATAGCCTAGATATAATGCTGTGGAGTTAGAAAATGTTCTGCCAAAAAGTGCTCTGAGAACCGAGAGGTAGCCAGGTCCTACCTGTTCATCAATCCGCCGTGGGTGCATAGCTGGTCGTCCTGACTTCACGGTTGCTCCAGCTATGATCTTCTCAGCAGCTGCACATCTTTTTCACCGGCTCCTCGCGGAAGGGTTATCCGTCCTCATGGAGGCCTTTTCAGCTACAGCCTGCAGCTTCATGCGGTTGGAGATTTTAGACTTCCAAAAAGGAGACTAAGGGCCTTATTTAGATCTTGGCGAACAGGGTACTCCATCATACTGGGGCCGAATATCCTGTCTGGCGAAATACAAATCCCATTATATCCTACTGGATTTATATTTTGATGGACGGGATATTTGTCACCGGTGTGATGGAGTAATCAGCCTTCCCAGATCTAAATCAGGCCTCAAATCTGAACGTAGGAATCTTCACTGTGACTTTGTCTAGCAGCTCCCCAATGACGACAACGCCACCTCGGACATAGCCAGCTACCTAGCCCTGCTGAACTTTACTTTCTTGGACATTTTTCCTTTAAATTCATTTTAAGTCCACAGGTAATCAGAGACCAGACCCAACCCACTTTGTGCATGTTATGTTATGTTATGTTATAAGCATTTTGTATCACGCACAATTACTCGTGAGCATCCTGGCGCGCAAAGTTACCAAATCATGGCAGAGCAAAGGAGTTTAATATGAAAGGATGAAGATGAAGGTTTTGAGTTGTTTTTAAATAACCTAAAGTCGTGGATGTTGCGTAAATCCGGGGGAAGGGAATTCCACGCTTTAGCTGTTTTCACAGAAAGCGGCTGACCGCCAAGCCGCATTCTCCGGAATCTAGGAATCACCAGCCGGCGTTGCGAGGCTGAGCGCAGTGCCCTGTTCGGAGCATAGAACGCGAAACGCTTCATCAAATACAATGGACCCAGGCCTTGCAGGGCTCTGTGGGCCAGGGTGAGAGCTTTAAATTGTACTCTGTATGCCACAGGGAGCCAATGCAGATCTCGAAGGTGCTGTCTTACACTTGATCTTCTGGAGATGTTGAACAGAAGTCTGGCCGCGGCATTCTGTATGGTCTGCAGTTTTTTTTAACCAGATAGCCTGGGATGCTAAAGTACAGAGCGTTGGCGTAGTCAATGCGGGAGAGGATAAGCACTCGGGCAACCATTTCCTTAGCAGGCCTAGGGAGCAGAGGAAAGAATCGTCGAAGAGATTTAAGTGTGCCGAAACACACTCCGGTTAGTTTCTTATTTTGCGCCGAGAAGCGCAGGTCTTCTCCAAACCAGATCCCCAAGTTCTTGACTGGGGTGCCCACAGAGTTTGGTTGGGGAAAGTCGGGAGGCCACAAAGATTCTCTAAAGGGAGGGGAGAATTGGCCATACAAGAGAACCTCCGACTTGTCCTCATTGCATTTCAGTTGGGCGAGTGCAAGCCATTTAAACACCGACGCAAGACATCTCTGGGCCCCTTCAGTCGACAGTTCAGAGTCTTTCCAGGTGAAAAGCAGCTGGGTGTCATCGGCGTAAGTGATTATTTTTGCTCCTACCTCCACCGCCAGAAAGATCAAGGGAGTCAGATAAATATTAAAGAGCAGAGGGCTTAAAGTGGAGCCCTGTGGGACTCCCCTGCTGGGAGCGTTCTTCCTGAAAAGATTTCAGCCAGTCCCAGGCCGAACCGACGATGCCAATGTTGGAGAGCCGTGTGTGAAGTAATTGGTGGGGCATCGTGTCGAAGGCGGCAGAGAGATCGAGAAGCACCAAGGCTGCTCTGCCGCCCGCGTCCAGACATTCCCTTATCGCCTCACCATTTCCACCAGAGCACTCTCCATGCTATAAGATGCCCTGAAGCCAGATTGAGCTGGGTGCAGAACACCGGATGTTTCCACATATGCCTCAAGCTGTCGGAAGACCACTTTTTCGCAAACCTTGGACAATGCCGGGAGGAGAGAAATGGGGTGATAGCTAGTGGGTTTCAGTGGATCCAAGGAGAGTTTTTTTAAGAGTGGCAAGAGCTTCGCCTGTTTCCAAGTCAGAGGAACAGTGGCAGTCTGTAAGGATCGAAGTAACCTCAGGACAGACCACCTCGGCTACCCCAGCCAATACTCTAGCTGGGCAGGGATCAGTCGGGGAACCCGATTTGAGAGATCCAAGAATGGGCAATATATCAGATTCAGCTATGGGCAAAAACTTGGTAAAAGGAGGTACTGAAAGGGTAGGGACTAAGGGGAGCAGAGGGAAAGAATCCCTTGGCTCCCGAAGTCCGGCCCCCAAGCTGTTTTGGATAGTCTGTATTTTGTCAATAAAAAAGGAAGACAGTTCCTCACACCATTGTGATGAAGTTGGAGGGGCTAATTGTTCGGCACAAGGAGTTAGAAAGCTTCTAACAATGGAGAAAATCTCCTTGCTATTGTTGTTGGCCTTGGCGATCCGCTCTGCGTAAAAACTACTCTTTGCCTCCCTAATGGATGCCTAGTAGTTGCTCTGGGCTTCACGGAGAGCAGATTTGGCCAGGAGGCAATAATCACGACACCATCGAAATTCAAGTTTTTACAGCCCAATTTGAGGACCCTAAGAGAGTCCGTGTACCAAGGTTTAGATGGAGATTGTCTCGGGCGTTTGTTCGATTGGAATTTGGAGGCAGCGTCAACCCCTTGGCTGATCCAGGAGGCATGCATCTGAACCGCACTCCATCACGGTCAGCTACTGCTTACCGGTGCTAAAGTGCACATGTGCTCTCCTTTAAATATGGTAACATTGGCTTAAACACAATTTTTTTTAAGTATCTTTATTGACATTTTGAATATGTACAATACAGTTCAGCGTAATATACTAATGCACTGTGCTTCATCAATTTGCAGCATAGAGCACTCCACATGGAAGGCTTCGTAATGTATATAGGGTAGTTGCAAGGTTACAGGTAAAGTACTTTTATCACTAAAGATCCTCTATTGTATTTCTGTACCTCCTGCTGTATTCCAATAGTGTGCCATTGTATGTAAATCCAACACCTTTTAGCCCTGTGCATATTTGGGGATTTTCCCTCGTCAGACTGCATTATTGAAGCAGGGAGTGTTGTATTGCATGCCTTAAAACTGGTTTCAAACAAACTTTAATAACTCAACTAGAGTAAGAGAGCAGTCTACATATATTTGTGAGAGCTACAGTTGGGGGGTTCTTGGTGGTCGAGTAGAGTCAATGTATATTTTGTTTGCACTTGATCATGTCTTGCCTGTGGGGTCCATATTTCTTGGGGAGGAGTAGCAATCACTTTAACTATCTTCTAATTATGCACTAGTTCTGTCGTTGTTAGCCATTATATTCTAAACCGTGGTACCCTCGCTGCTTTTGTTAGTGTGGCTCGGGTGTTCCCAGGTGAATACTGTGTCCTTCCATCGTTCAGCAATTGGGTGTTGTTTCTGTTTTTTTGCCTCTTCACTATGTAAAGCCCTACCATCCGCACCAGCCCATGTAACCACATCATGGTTCCAAACATGTATTAGCGGGCCTGGGACAGATTTCCATGCCATGGCTATTCTCCTTTTGGCCAATGCCAAGGCCAGGTCAAGTAATTCATTTAATATTTTACGCTAGGGTGGATGGGGGAAGAGCCCTAGCAGACAGGTTTCTAATGTGGGTGTAAGGTAACGCCCTAGTGTAGTGTTAATCTTGGCTATCACTTCAGACCAGAATGTGCGTATTCTCTCAAAACCCCAGGTCACATGTATAAAATTAGCATCAGATTGGTTGCATCTTGGGCATCCTTGTGGTTCCATTCCATAAATAGTGAATAAGCGGTGGGGTGTAGTATATGGCATCTGTATGAAGTTAAAATGTATGTATTTCAGCAACGTATTGCGGGCAATCTTCTGGTTTAAACCCAATTGGCACATTTATGTTACTTGTAAGTCCCTAGTAAAGTGACACAATATGTATCAAGGGCCTGTGAATTGGATTCTGCTAGTTGCCTGCAGCATTTATTGTGCTGCCCATTTAAGTAAACTTTCTAAACATGTCTCAGGCTTGCCATTGCAGCCTGTATGTGCAATTTTAAACTGTCATTTTGACCTGGCAATGTAAACCTTTTGACAGGCCTAAACCTTCCTTTTTAATACATATGTCACCTCTAGGACATGTCCTAATCAGCCCGTAGGCTGTGTTATATTTAAAAAGTTGGACACGTACTTTACGAATTTTACATGTCCTGGTTGTGAAAAAACTCTTAAATCCATTTTTCACTACTGCAAGGACTACTTTTCCCATAGGATAACATTGGGTTACCTTATTATTATCACTTATTAGTTAATAAGTGATAACTTTCAACTGGAAACAGGTAGGGAGGTCATGTTTGGTGTCTAACAACCCTCTTTAATGGTAAAGTCGGATTTTGAATCACAATTCTGAAAATGCCACCTTTTGAAAGTTAAAATTTTCTTCATGTAACCATTTGCTACATGCAGCCTGTCTGCCTCAGCACACCCACAAAGGGGTGCACATTAGTCTTTTGTGCTCCCAGACAAGCTGGACACATGGCAGGGAGGTAGGAAAATCAATGCACCTCTGGGGGTGAAAACCTCTAGAAACATCTCCTACTTTATAGCTGGCACCAAGTATAAATATTGGACCCTGAGGCCTATATTTTCAGTACACTCTTAGAACTGTGGCTACTACAGAATAACAGTCTTCTACATTGCTACTGGAGACCTTCTGTACCTGCTGAGAAAAAAGACTGGACCTGCACCCTTCATCCCAGCCTTAAGTGATTACAAGGGTCAGCTGACTGACCTAATGTTCTGAACTACAGGGACATAAGATCCAGAGGCATCCCTGCATCTGCCCAGCTGACCTGCTGCCTGAGCCTCTGCTGGAGTGAGTTCCTGATCCCCAAGAGGTACCCCTCAGGTCCTTGACCCGTGGTGTGGCATCAGTTGAACTCCTTCTCAAAGACCAAGAGAAATCCTGAAGTTTTGCGCCAAGATCTTGCCTTCCATGACAACCGTCAACGTGACGCTCCAGTTAACCCTACTCTTCACGCTCCAGTGACCGCCAGCAATGGATAAGGATACACACACCCCTAGAAAAGATTCTGTAGCTGGCAAAGAAACTGTTATCCCCCCACTGTGATGCTAAGTGGTTAATACTATGCTCTACATAATGAGTTTCTTGTAAGTATGCCACTTCAACAGCATGTCTGGCAAGGTAGGCTAGTACCTGCTGTCCCTTTCGAGGATTAGAGAGCCCTTTCACGTTCCATGAACTACATTTCAGTCGAAGTTTCCCAGAACCTTTGTTTGACAAGATTATTTACACAATAAAAGACATATGGATATGCAATAATGCGTAGGATACGTTCATGCACAGTCAGAAGTGCAAATGATGCCCTGTATATGTGCAATGCCAGAAGAGACAACCTGAAACAAAAAAAAGCCCAAATTCCCAACTCCCCACCCACATCGGATAGTAAACAGCCAATATCCGGTGAATCCCTCCATTACCCCAAATAATAACTACTAATATAAACTGTAGGAGAAATCCTAGGGAGTAGGCCACACTCACAGGAGAGTGCCAGCAATAAAGGGTTTATATGTTTTGATTGATCTTAGTGCAGCCCATGGAAGTTCGGAATTGGGGAGATCCCCCAGTGAGCCACATCTGAGGACTCATCAACAAGCCAGTCCAGGACAGCCTGCAGCGACCGGGTACATAGAGCCAGGACCAACAGCATGAGAAGAAAACATTTTGTCACAGGTCTGCTGGTTTCGACGGAGGGTTTGCCACCTCGCCGTCGTCTGTGCTGGAAGCACTTTCCACTTTATGCTGTTTCCAAAAACTGGAGGCCTCTGCTGATGTATCAACAACATGCGATTACCAATTCATCTGGATGCGAAACCGCACCGGGTACAGCATAGCATAGCGCATGTTTGCTTTTTGAAGCGTGCATTCAAATTCTGTGAATTTACGACATGCCTCCTGTACCATCGGTGTGAAATCAGGGAAGAAGGCCAGTGACATCCCCTGGTGCTGGGTATTTCTTTTGTCAAACAGAGGGCTGCATCCCAGTCATGATAATTGAGGAGCCGAGCGATTATTAACCCCGGATGTGTGCCAGGCGCCAGTCTTGGGGCCAGTGATCTGTGTGCTCTATCAACTGTTGAAGTCATGGAGAATTCCACCATGCCACATAGTGCCATGAGCCACTCCACATAGGCATTCATGGGGCCAGTGTTTGTTGATTCTGCCATGCCAGCTATTCGGATGTTATTCAGGCGTGACCGTGCCTCAAAATCTTCCGCCTTAGAGGCCACCTCTTTAAGAAGGCATTCGGCTCACTCAAGTCTCTTAATGAAGTTGGGTTGTGGGTCTTCGAGGTTCGATATTCTTTGCTCTGCGGTGTCTATGCGAGCCCTCTGTTGCTCAATGTGAGCATGTACGTCTTCTAGCCAGGCTGTCATTATATCTAGATGCGCGTCAATTGATTTACAAACCTGCCCGCAGTTCTGCCATTATTGCTGCTGCCCCCTCCAGCAGGGGGGCCCTGCCCCAGACGACTCATCAATCTCCTCGCTGCAAGGGGTCTTAGTCGAGTCAAATGTGAGTTGACGTTGTTTGGGGTCGCTTCGCCCCATGGTGTGGTTTGGGTCAATACGAAAGCCCGTAGTTTTATGAAACCATTTCTATTAAGCAATCCCTGAGCTCTAAGCTGTACTGTGAGGGAATGACACTGGTCCAGGTCTATGAGGAAAAGCCCCCTGCTTCAATTTCAGCAGAGCAAGCTGAGGAGGCACAGCGGGGTATAGAAGGTGAAAGTCCCCTGGCTGGGGGTGGGGGCTCGCCCAGCAGTTGCCAATCTGCAGCAATTCCTCCACTATCGGGCCACCAGCACCGTTTGATTATCTCTACGCAAGAGGGAAGAGGGGCCTCTAAACTCAGCCATGTCCAAGGCCCCTCTCATTCATGTCCACAGCACAGTGGCATCACATGGCACCCCAAACTATGGTCGGGATCAAGTCGCGGACCGAGGCGAAGGAGAAACAGTGCCGCAACTGGGAAGCAGGAACTCACTGCGTCTCTTTCTGGCAGCAGCTGGAGCATCAGGGTCGATGGTGCACTAATCCGTTCCAGCCGGGAGACCTCCATTTCGAAAGGGCCCGGCATCCATTAAGCAGCTCCGGCCTTGATTAGATTGGCGCCACCGTCCGGCACACACAAGGCCCCGCCCTCATGCTCGCCCACAACACCTGTTGTTTCGGGGCCTCCAACGTCACATCAGGCCGGGAGCATCACATGCCACAGCTTCTTGCTTGCTGGTTTTAATCGGCTCCCATGAGGTCCGGGCCGCACCACAGCTCCAGAGTTATCAACACCCCAGTTACCGCCACGAGGACACAAGTTTAGCAATGGGAGGCTCCGGAGCTTCGCTTTCGAGCAGTCATCTTGGTGCTCGGCCTACCCACACCCCCCTAGCATGAGGGTGTTTTAACAACTGATGAACTAGTTGAACAAGAATTTTCCATGTAGCTGACTTTCCCATATCTTTTATTCAATCCTCAATCTTAAACTTCCTGTTTGATTTCCACTTTCTTAGCACTATGGACTTTCTTTCACCAGCAAGGTCCTCTTTAAATGCACAGTACTGGCAAGGAACAGCACGGTTACCTAGATAGGTCCTTTAAAATAAAGAGCTAATTAGTGTTTGTGAGTGTCAGACTGTCGTCAGAAACATTCAATATAATCCATCACTCCACAGTTCTTCTGCATCTAGAAAGTCTCCCAAGATATGCCTGCATGTACCCTTTTCTTTACTGCACCGCCAGAACTACTCTGAACTGCACATCTTCAGTGTCCACATTAATCCAGAGTTTTTTTCTGCACTTAATTATGCTGAGTATCAAAAAATACTGTTGGCCAATGTGTTGCAGTGTTATCTGCCCACAGGTCCTCATTTCACTCAATTCTATTTTGGTCCCAGAGTACCAAGTTGTCAGGTTGTATTCTGTTGTAATCTGTTGAAGATTTCACATTAGTTGAATACCTGAAAGTATGATCTTAAATACTGCATCAGCTATAAGTCCTCTGTTACTCCCAATTTCAAAATGCTCTTAATGTCCCCTTCAAGTACAAGATAGTTCCATAGTTCACTAGTGGGTAGATGGAATTCCAGATTACATGTCATCAATGGCTTTACCTTACCTATTTCTATTAATTGAGAGCCAGTCATGTGTCTATTCGATTCAGTCCTGCAATTTTTGCCTTCTCACTTGTCCCCTATGTGGGGAATCGTACAGATCTGGGCTGGCTGTGTCATGCGCATTCCTCCTCACTACCTGGAAGTTGTTTAAAGTTTGCTTGAACCCTTTTATTCTTCATTATTATAATACCTTCTCTGCTAACTGTAGAGTCAGATTCTAGCTTTACGCCATCTAGACATTGATTACAAGTTTGAAGGGGCAGTAACTCCAGTGTGTGTACCGCTGTGATGATTCCACATGGTTCCGTATCGATGCATTCAGGATTACCAGGTACCAGAACACTGGACCTAATATTACTGGGTGAGAACGCACCCAGTAAATTGCATGCATATCAGGGGCTGTTGGTAGAGGCATAGCAGGCACCACTGGACCCACTGCAGCACCGTTGGGAGAGTTTTAGAACATTCCCCCAACTGGAACAGAAACTGTCCTGTAACCTGAGACCCTCCTAAGCCCCTAACCTCAACTCTGCTTTGGCCCTGAAGCTACAACTTACCACTTGCACAGATCGGGTGCTAAATCGAAGCACAAAAGTTGCCAGAATCATGGACTAACATGCAAAAAAGAAGCCAGCTATTTTGGATCTTCATGTTTATTCTCCATTCTGGGGATTTGGACTTAGATGAAATTGGATTATTATATAGAGTCAGCGACTGTTCAACTGCAAGAATAATCATAACCCGTGTCAAAGTGAACCCTTAAAGTCAGTAGTTAACCTGTGCTCAACTCACTGGTAGCTATGGCATACAGCAGACAACCTTAACTAAGTGAAATATGTAAAGTAGGCATACAGTGATAAAATAGTAATAAAGACAAAACACCAAGCAATAAAATTCTGAAAACTGAATTAGAAAACTAGAAAAAGATTTATCAAACAAAATTATATAAATGAAATAAGTGGAAGCGAAGATACAAATTTTTAGTTTTAAGAAAAATTGCATCAAGAAAAAGTAAAGCTCCAATGATAATTAGTTGTCTTAGCAGACTGAGAACAATGTCCAATTTCAGGCTGAACGTGATGGAGTCCAGGCCGAATACAACAAGCGTACCTGTCCGGGTGAAAGTCTAGAAGCCTAAAAGTTAGAAAAAGTTTCTAAGTCACACTGGTCTGGAGGAAGGGTTCTTGGAAATCTCTAAACTTTCTTCTTGTGCCAAAACAACTACAGGAGCACACTTCTAAAGCCCCCAGGGCATCAGTGACTCACAGGGTGTCAGGCAGAGGCCAATAGCAGGGTCCTGTCCACGTCCAGTTGCCACTTGGCAGGTAGGTACTTCCAGGAAACTGCCCCTTACAGCCTGTTGTGTTCCTGAAGCCAAATAAGTTAGCCAACTGACCCTTGGAGTTTACTTCTTTCTCCTGGGTACATAGGAGAGCAGATCTATGTCACACATTGCATCACAGTCCTCTTCTGTTCCTTCCCCAGGTCCAGAAGGTATTGTATTCAGTTGTTGTGTGGTGCCACATTTATGCCTAGCACCGGGTTGTAGGTGGGAGTGACTTGTAGGCACTCCCTAACTAATGGAATAAAAGTTCCCTGGGGCAACCCAACCCACTTTTCCAGTAGTTTCTGTTTGCCTTATTGTAAACAGGCCCAAAATGCCATGTGTCAGGGCATTTTGAAGAGGGTGAAAGTCTTTGCCCACAATAAAGTTGGGGGCTCTGAGAGTTGTTGGTGTATAGGGGAGTGCGCTATGGTAGTTACTAGTGTCCTCCCACATCTAACACTAAAATACATTTGGAAAGGGCACTGCACTCACAACGAATCAATACAGATATCTGGCAGGCCAAATTGAGGGTCATTAAGAAACCAGACAGGAGATACACAACAGTTGTCCTGTTCTCAGCCTCTCAGTTCTCCTGTTCTCACCCTCCCATGTGCACCACAGTGCCAGGCAGGTGTCAACCAAATGCCCCCAGGCTGCATATTCTATTTAGCTTAATCAGAAGAGTCATCTCTGCACATTCAAGCCAGCCTATTGTGTGCTCCTGGGGGGAATTTCACACATCTTTCACACTCCTTCCCAGGGTGAGCACCTGCTATTGCTAAGTAGTCTTCTGAAAGTTCAAGCATGTGAAGCGTAACTTTGTAAAAAGCTGCATTTCCTTAATATTTATTACAAATCAGTTTCACCATTGAAATGGATTTTAATAACTAATAAGATTAGAACATTATTTAGTTTTCTAGCTGGTCCATTTCCCAAGTTGCCAATATTAGTATTTTCATCTGTACTTTATTTTTCTACATAGGACAGCTAGACCTGCCATAGTGAAAATAGCTTTTGGGGGCCTTGTCATAATATAAACATGGTAATTAGTTTTCTGCATCTCCCACTTTTACATATTATGCACCCTACCTTATGGACTGCAAGGCTTAGATCAGGTGACTTATTAATATTTAAAAGTTTTTTTTTATAACTTGTCAAAAAGAGTTATTTTAACAGGTGGCACTGCAGGTTTTACACTGCAGCAGTCACGCTACACAGGGTAGGCTTATAGCCATGTATGTTTGCACTGCCACTGTAGTTTATGGCACAATAGGTGTTGTAGTCCACATTAAACTTCCCATGCCATGGGTGTATTTGAGCATCATGTACCGGGACCCTATAAGAAAGTTTTATTTCAATATATACTTTATTCGGCATAAAAAACAACACCATAACAGCACAGGCTAAAAAACAATTCATACATATACAATTTCGACACCAGGGGAACGTATATAAATGAGTGTTGCTAATCCCACTAACATCAGATTACTAACCTAAAAAACTCCCTCCTCCCTACATTTCATTACACGTATTTCCTATCTCACCGGCTGGCACCGCAAGGCTATGATGTAAGGAATCCAGCCTGAAACGCATCATTAAGAATCTGTCTTGGGCACTGTGAATAATATATATAAATAGGGTTCAATGTCCAAGCAGGATTTAGTTAGGATGTGCATTCTCACAGCAGGTTTTCTTATCTCATGATCTTCCCTGCTGGAACCCAGAAGTTTCAAAAACTCCCCCTTGACCACAACCTTGTCCTTGGCCAACAATTTCGTTGGGTGTGTAAACAATTTCTGGACAACCCAAGGCCTCAAAGGATTCCGTAACATAGTTAAGCCATGGGATATTCATCCCTTTATCCCTTGCCATGCAATCCTTTAGGAGTTCTCTTGTCAGTGTGGCCTCTGGGTTAGTCCAGATTTTGACCCAACAACTAATGGGCTTTAATTTTATCCTGTCACTAATATAAGCAGCACCCAATTCCTCATGAACAGTGAAGCCCGGGATACTTTGTGGCACTTTCAGTAATTTACTAAAAATGTGTTCTCTTCAATATGGAGGGACTTAGCATCCACAAAGCCCCATACCTCACTGCCATAGAGTACTTTGGCACAGCATATTGAATTATAAAGATTCAGAATCTGATCAGGGGACCAGCGGCCCAGCCTATGTGCATAATTCATGATTGCACCCGTACTTCTGGTAAGGCTACAACACTTTTCCTCCACCAAAAGTTTAAAATTAAGTCTAGAGTCCACTAATATCCCCAAGTATGAAAAGGACTGGACTTTTTCTATACAATGTGCCCCAATCATGTATTTATATTTCTTTTTGGGCACCTTTCCTACCTCCATTATATATGATTTGGCCAGGTTTGCCGACAAGTCCAGCCTCTCCATGAAAAGGACAAACCCATCTAACAATCTTTGGAGGCCCGAGGGGTTCGGGGCAGCAATTCTGCATCATCTGCATAAAGCAAAACCTGAACCCCCCTGGCCCCTATCCTTGGCGAGTCTACTCCCAGATCAGCCAATGCTTTCCCTAGACCGTTGATGTACAAGGTGAATAGAAAGGGTGCCAATATGCAACCCCGTCTAACTCCCCGTGTACATGAGAACTAGTCAGTCATGCTATCCTCTTCATTATACCTAACCTGGGCGACGGTGTCCCAGTGTAGTGATCTCAGGATATTTACTAACCCAATGTCCACTCCCAACTCCTCCATGAGTTCCCATAGTTTTATTCGATTCACCCGATCGAATGCCGCGGTCAGGTCCATAAAGGCCAAGTACACAGTCTCTTGACTAGCGATCGTGTACTTGGCCGTCAGGAGGTACAGATTAAGGAATTGGTCAGTTGTAGAACGTCCGACCCTAAATCCATACTGTGTGTCAGTAATAATCTTATTTTCCTCTGCCCACTCTAATAAACGATTGAGTATGGCCCGACCAAGAACTTTCATGGACACATCAATGAGGGAGATAGGTCGATAACAAGACGGGCTCTCCCGTCTCTCTTCTTAAAAATTGGTACAATTATTGCTGTTGACCAAGATGCAGGCATACCCATACTTAACTGCAGCATTTATAACCCTGGTCAAAATGGGGACCCACAAATCAACTTGAGCTAAAAACAAATCAGGGGGGACCCCGTCTGGCCCCGGTGCTTTATTCCTAGTCAATCCCTCCACGCCCGCCTTGATTTCATTCAGTGTAAAAGTTATTTGTTCTTCCCTTCCTTGCCCCTCCTTAGTTACTAGACAATCCTTCGGGGTACTATAATTGTATAGGCCATTAAAATGCTCGACCCATGACTCCGGCAAGATATGGTTAACAATCTTAGGCTTATCCCTATCTTGGAAGCATGGCTCGTTAATGACCTTACAGAATGCCGTCATGTTTTTTGTCTGAGCTGCTTCCCTCAAGTTCTCCCAGGCCTGCTGTTGGAGAGAAGTTTTGCGGTGCTTAACCGCCTCTTTATATAGGCCTCGACATGCCATAACTCTACTTTTGTCCCTGGGGCAGGTTTTCACAGTTACAGCTCTCTCAGGGCCTTGGAGCATGCCTGATCAAACCACCCTTGTTCCGCCGTGCCTTTTTTCCCGGGCTTTGCCCTAAAGAGTCTGTCGATGTGCATTGTTACCCCCTTCGTAGGCCTTGACTAAATCAGTCCCTTCTACTGCAGGATCCAGGCACCTCCACACATGGTGGTGTTTGTCCGCCATTAGTGCTCCATAAAAGGCATCGACATCCACCTGGGACCATCTCAGCCTTCTCCCCTGATCAACCGCTGTTAACACCCCATTCACACCCCTCTTTTCCTGGGGTAGTCCTATTGGGGTCCCTCAACACAATAACTAGGGGATTATGATCACGGAATGCGCTCAGTTCTATATCAAACCCCATGACCTCATGTTTCAATGTGTTTGATACAAAAATAAAATCTATAATTGAGTCGCAACCTCTACCTTTAAAAGTTGGGCGCACCCGACCAGAGTCCCCTCCTTTCAATAGATCCAGAGTGTGTTGGAGGGCATAAGTTCCCAGTACCATATCAAGCTCTTTTCCCTCTATAGTATGCTCTAAGTGGGGGCCCTTTTCCAGTGGACAAGAAGACCAATTGCCCCATCTATTTTTCACATTAGGGCAAAGGTGACAATTGAAATCTCCTGCGAGCACCAACTGGGACATACAACCCCCCTGATCGGCCTCCCCAACCAGCCTCTTTTCAAGTTCTTTAAATCTAATCAGTGGGGACCCTACCTCTATCGCATTGTAAAAATTCACAAAAAAGTATATTCGGACCCCTTGTGCATAGTTTTAACCCCTGTAGAACATCCAAGTCCCAGCTCATGTCTTTCCATGTCCCTTTCAATTTTAAATCCACATACGGGACCAACCCTCCCTTGGCTCTTCCCACCAGCCATTTCTTTGCAGGAACAAAAAACAATTTAAATCCTTCCAGGGCTATCTGGTCTCTATTCCATTCCCATGTCTCCTGTAAACATATGACCTGCAAATTTTTTATGTAGGCCAGCCACTCATTATTTGTTAATTTAGCTGAGAGGCCCGCTATATTCCAAGATATCATCTTGATAGAAAAAAAACTAAAATTATGACAGGGTCCCAGGGAAAGAGAGTTTAAAGACCTACAAGCACCCTATCCCCTAATCTAGCTAATGAAAAAACACAAGGGGGTACTAGTGGTCTATAAGGGCTGGTAAGATTAATGCTTACTTAGAGATATAGTGTGTGTGTGCGAGGACTGCTGAGTAAGGAGAGAAGAGAAGAAAACCCATCAGCCCACCCAATGGCGGAGCTTCATCATTTGGTATTCTTCTGTATAAACTGGTATCCACCAAGTAACTTGCTTAAAGAAATCGCAAGGGAACTACTGGTTACGGATCCACCAGTGATGAACAGCCAAAAGAGTGTTATGGTTGGGGGCTGTGGGGAGACAAAGTGTTGCAGTGCTCGAAGAAGGTGTGTAGTAGTAATGTGATGTTAAAATTGACTATCATGGTGCCTAACAAGAAACTTTATTAAGAGGGCCACCATGATGGCAAAATTAAAAGCAGGATATGGATAGAATTTCAAACAAATATTACTATCCGATGGTAAATGTACTGGTCAACATGTTTCAGCCACTAATGGCTTTCTTCAGGACCTATATTTAGTACTACTGCAACTGTGAAGACAAAGGTGAACTCAATTGTCCAAAGGACCATGCAAAAGAACATGTGACATACCATGAAGTGATGCTAAATGGTAGGCAATGAAGTCATGGATTGAGGGGATCTTCTCCTAAAACAAAACAAGATATGTGCAAACACACAGTCATAAACAATGTAAAGCAATATATACATGATAAATTAACATGTACCAACCCAAGAGCAATGGCTCAGTGCGAGAGGTTTTATTATTTTAAATCACTCACCCAAATTCTGCTTGGGAGTAGCCTCACCTCGCCTGGCACTCGCTCAGGAAAAAGAGGCCCCGCTCTGAGGAGATGGAAAGCAAAGAACACACACCATTTCATGAAAATTGCAATGGTATATAAGCCATCTCCTTATATCAACTCTGCTGTCTAGGTGGAATTAACAAGACTATGGACTCCACTAGCCCCGTGGAGCAATGAACAATACTAAATAAAACGTTGTTTGCTGATGTTGTTACAAAAATATATTATTTCTATAGATTCCAAGAAAAAAGTAGCAAAGTTCCTGGGTGTAAGATGTAGCACCCAAACTATCCAAGTAAAATAATTCTGTTGCGATCCTTGTAAATCGCGCAATTGTAACAAGTGAAACTCACAAAGTTTCAATACTATGAACAGTAAACCCAGAAAAGAGGATGAAGGTAAAACTATGAGCAACACTGGACTGTGGAGCCAGCTTTAAAAACAGCGCTTACTACACATGTAAAGTACTAATATCTACAGCATTTGTTTAAGAAAGAGGCAGGTTCCAAAGCAAGCTTCTGGTTAAGAGAGCTCTGGCAGAGGAAGAGTAATGGTATCAAGAAAGCCTCTGACCTGCAGTAAATGTAAAGGAGGAACACCGTGCATTTAAAGTCGCGAAACCCAGACCCACCTGTCCGTCGGTACCTCCAAACCCCTACTGAGCCGAGGGGAAGGTAGCGTACCAGGCAGCGTGGCCGGGTTAAGTTATGCACTAGCGGACCGGAGGGGGAACAAAACCGCTAGTCTCAGATTGGTTAGACAGCGGGCCAATGGCGGGATCCGCCTCCAGGTCCGGATGTTATTGCTACATGTAGGTATATGTAAACGACAATCGGCAAAGGAGCTCGAGCCGCAAAGGAAAAAAGAAGAAGGCGGCATTCGATTGGGTTATCTGTTTCTGTGCTGGTACGCCATTGGTCGATCTGTCGGCCAATGGGATAGAGTGAAAACCGATAACTAAGGTGACTTTCGTGGATAGACTGGGAGTGCTTAAGATATTACAAGTGCGACTCGGTTTGTGGTGGTGCCTAATTTATTAATTCGTAAAGCAACGTGACTAATTTATTAGTTCGTAAAGCAGCGTGACACACCCCGCAAGCTGATACGTGGGTAGGCACAGTGATGAATAGCAATAAATAGTCGCGCTGAAAAATCACCCGTGTCCGGAAAACACGTCATAGAGAGGATGCGTGTCGTGCCTGACGAACAAAAAAGTAGCCCTAATAAATGGCCCGTATCTAAGGGAATATTACGCAGCGAGTGTGCACACAAAAAGCCTGACGGCCAGATTGAATGTTTATAAAGTATGTATTGAGTACACTCAACTGAAATAAAAGGACAACTTAATAGCTCTCATGTATGAACTACCGGTCACTGCTGCATGCTGAGACCAGCGGGTAGTCAAAGGTCTCTGGAGGATTAGATGGTTCGAAGGACATGACCAATCGTACACCAGCACACTAGGGACGTGCACTGTCTAATGTGGTAGAATGGTGACTCAATGTAGACATCCTACTATACAGTGGAAGAAAGCAACAGTGAACAAAGTGTCCAACAATGTAGAGTCACAGAGATGATGTTATGAAAGAGACAGTGACAGCAGTAAATAGATGGACATTGAATTAGAAAGGATCTTCATTAACTTAGTTACTGGCTGTCACATTCAAAATGTCACTGAGCGGAGTGGACACTGAAAAATTTCAGATTTGAACCCAAGGGATCTCGTCATTAAGCCCCACCATATCGCATTTTAATCTGAAAATCCATTTTTGCTCCCTGATAAATAAATAGCGGGAAACGTCGCTAACGTGCTGTGGAACAAAAGGTTGCTCAAGTACTATCCACTTTATGTCGTCAGCGGTATGTCTCATGGTCAGGAAATGGTTGGTCATGCGAGTAGCCCGCCGGTTGCATCTGATAGTGCTCTTGTGCTCCTGAATCCTGAGCTTTACTTTCCTCGTGTGTAAGATAAACAGGAGTAAACCCATGAACCACGTTGGGATGGGTGAGTAATGCAAAAAGAAACAATTCCCAACTGGTCTCAATAGAAGTCAATTAAATACAGTATGCAATTAGCATTACAAAGAACAGGACAGAACCAAGGAGTCTCAAAGACGTTTTTTTAGAAGAAGCTTATTATTTAGCAGGTTTTTAGGGTCTTTCACATGGCTAAATACAGTTAAACAGCACTGTGTCGAGCAAATCATGTGACAACCGAAGAGGCACTTGGTGAATGGTGATATTTACAATAAATGAAAGTGCAAGTGCTAAAGTGAGCAGCGTGAACGACGCATAGTGACAAGAAATATGTACAGTGATGGCTCCACAGTTTCAAGTTGCAATTACTTTGAAGCAAAATTCAATAAATTGTTTGGAGCACAAAACGTAAAATGCGTCAACAAATAATGCTGCAGTGTCGACGACGTTTCGATCCCCGTGAGTCGGGATCGTCATCAGGACAAGGTTGTTGATGAGGGCAGTGCCGCGCACGCATACACTGATTGCGTGAGACAAGTCCTCCGGACTGGGTCTGCGGAGGGGCGGGCTGATCGTGGCTTCAGGGAGTCAGCGGCGGGGAAGCCTGTATTACTTAGGGACTGGAGCGGGCGGTGAGTGCTCTCCTAGCATGGTAGGCTCGCAATGGATGCAGGAGCGACTTTCCTCGTGGTCATACCAACGTAGCGAAGGGAGCAAGGGCAAGTTATCAGGTAACTTACCCTTTCGCTATTACAGTTGGTATGACGTTTCAGGAGCCTTGGGCGCTCCGTGCCAATGTCCAATGTCCACAGTCTTGGTCTTTTCTGTCTGTGGACATACCGAGCCCGCACCGCAGGGATAATGACCCTGTACTGGAGGAAGGTCCCATAATGTAGTGATCGAATCTTGCTGTATTGAGCGTGGTCTGGTGTGTACTAGATCATCCCGTAGATTGTGACTCCTTTTGAAGGCAAAAAGCGGGGATGGAATAGTAACCCCAGCAGTATTCAAAATACGCCAGTGCCTGCGAATGATTTTTTGTTCCTTTGTAGAGGCTGTACTGAATGTAGTAACAAAGATCAATTCCCCTAGAGGAGGTTTATCCACTGGCGGACCAAGTAGAGCATCGCGATGGTTATTCGATGCCCTTTTGCGTGCCCTACGAATCAAAGCACTTGGATAGTGACGATGTCTGAGCTTGGTGCTTAAATCACGGGATAGCTCTTCATAGTCACATTTCTCCGAACAATTTCTACGGACCCTTAAGAATTGCCCAAAGGGCAAATTTTCTCGCAGGGAACGTGGATGGTGGCTATCAAATTGAAGGAGAGAATTCCTCGACATTGGTTTGCGATACAGTTTACTAGCTAGGTGGCCGTCCTTCGGAAAGATGAGTAGGTCCAGAAACGGAAGTTCTGTCACACTGTACTCCACTGTAAATTTGAGGAATTGGTTCCGGGTATTTAACCAATTTTGAAAAGCAAGTATGGTGGTTGTATCCCCTCGCCAGACTACCAGGACATCTTCAATGTATCTCTTCCACAACACCGTATGATGGTGAAACGGATTGTTGTGGTCGAGTACAGACTGTGTCTCAAATCGATGGACATATAGGTTAGCCAGGCTAGGGGCGAAAACACTCCCCATCGAGGTCCCAGAGGTTTGAAGATACAGAGAGTCCTCAAACTGGAAATAGTTTTCAGTCATAGCTAGCCTAGCTAGTTCCATGATGAATTTTATCGGGGTAATGCTCGTGTGATCTTGAGTCTCCAAAAGATCCCTCACTGTCTGCAACGTTTCCTCCTGCGGAATGCATTTATACAGGGATTCGACGTCGAAACTGACAAGGTAGTCAGTTTCGACGTTGAACTCCACCTCAGCTAACAGACGAAGAACGTCCTTCGTGTCCTGGAGGTAGGTAGGCATCCTCCGGACCAGAGGTCGCAAGAAAAAATCTACAAACGTAGAAAGTGGCTCTAAAAGGGACCCAATGCCCGAAATGATGGACTGGCCAGGCGGTGGCCTGGCTGGTTTATGTATCTTGGGCAGTGCGTAGAAATAATGGGTCACTGGGTTGTTATTAACCAAAAATAGAGCCTCTTGTGGTGTTATCCAGCCCTCCGCACTTGCTTCTTCTACTAGGTTCTTTCTTAATTTCAGACGCTAATCTGGTGGTGGGATCACTAGTAAGTAATATGTAGGAGTTAGAATCTCCTAACTGTCTCAAGCATTCAGCTCGATAAGTGGCGGTCTCAAGAATGACTACCGCACCGCCCTTATCGGCTGGTTTGATCCTGATGTTGTTGTCTTTGGACAATGTCTCGACTGCCATCCTTTCTAACTTCGACAGGTTCTGAAAGATGTCATGTTTTGTCAGATCCCAGGAATCAATCTCATGGATTACTGCCTTTTCAAAGGCACCAACCATCGGGGGTACCTGTTGTAGGAGAGGGGTGAATGTGGACTTCTTCTTGAGACCTGTATTGTCATCTTTATTGATCTGATCATGGTCTGTGATGTTGTTTGAAAAGAAAAAGTGAAGACGGACTTTGCGAAAGAATTTCTCAACTTCACCTCGCAGCATGAAGGCGTCTCCACTATGAGTAGGAACAAATCTGAGTCCTTTATTAAGGACTTGGTGCTCGGTGGAAGTGAGTGTACGTGAACTCAAGTTAACTACTAAGTCCTCCTTGCTTCCTGGGGTAGTTGTTGTTGACCCCTCCGACTGCGAGTGTTGGGAAACTCTTGTTCGTCTTCCCACTGTACTAGTGGTTTGTGGTAAATAAATAAATAATACCCTATTTTTGGATGAATGAATGAATAACAGATAGCTCAATAAATAAGAGTCAAGATTCGAGGTAGTAGGAGTTTCTGTAGGTTTATTACAGCATAAGGACAGGATCAGGACAACCTGCATAGGAACAGGATGACAGGGGAAAAGAGGCCCGGCAGCTGCCGGGGCTTGGTCTGGGATGAGCTCGCTAACATTCAATAACAAGACATTCATTTATATACATAACGCAAACACATAGCATTACATTGCAGTAGGCGTAGCAGTGGGTGGAGCAGAAGGCATGACGTGTAGCAGTCGCGAAAGATAACAGTAAAAAGAGGTGTAACTGGGAGTTTACTTAGACATGTGAAGTAAAACGTAACAGAATATGTCATGAATGGGCGGACACATAGGAGGGGGCTACCTAAGGAGCCGGGACCTCTAACCTAATGGTGCGCGAAAACTGGCAATGACGTGTTACTAGGAGAAGCTGGGGGCTACGAACTCTGTGCTAGGAGCAGAGACTAGAGTCTGGAGGGTCGGAGCGACATGTACCTAAACCCTATCTGGTATCTAATGTTTAGGGAACATGTTGATATAAACTAGAAGTCATGAGGGGAGAGGCTAACTTGATTCTAAGACTGGACCATGCATTATTCTACATGAAATGCGTGATGAAGAATACTAAATGACCATTAAATACAGTATTTCTCTAACAGGGAGACGAGAAGGCTAGACAACGACGGAAACTATTGATGCAGTTCAGTAGCTTAGGAATGCAAAGGGGGAGGACTGAACTGATAGCTGGAACTATAACATACTTTTGGCAGACTTGGAGGCAGGGCCGGGCTGCACCGGGCAGTGCGAGGCAGGAAGTAAGTGAAAGGTCGAGGATACAGGTGGGGGCTGTATCGCTCCTCAGCGAGGCTTTCAGGAGACAGGAGCTGAATCCAGGGTCCGGGCCCTTTTGAGGCCTAGAAACGGGGACTTTATAATGGAATAACGTGCACACTGAGAAACGTGGCAACATTATTTTACATAGGCCTGATATTCGTAGTATTCACGAGGACTGGAAACTAACATATTAGAGGTGGACACAACTGTAATTGCGTCATTAATCAGAAATGGGGAATAACATATGCATATTGATCATGCATACATAACATATGATGGATGGGGCGTAGGGACACAGAACATGGCAAAATTTACTTTTCCACATTCCCTCCTTGTCACTACGTTTCCATCAGGAAACATCAATATTCATGATACCGTCTATCATTTCATACAGTACCATTTGCTCGTCTCGAATTGTCTTGGAACGGGATTTAGAACGGGGCTTGGGACTAGGAATACAAGAGGTAGCACACATGCTGCAAATCGCAGGGCCACATTGTATACAGAGGCAGCAGCTAAATATGATCGCTACTGCAATACCTAGAAAGGACAGGACTTTCCATCCCCATGCGGAAATTACATTCCAGAACCAACCGGACCATGTCCAGGTGCCTGGATCTTGATGTAACAGATGGGCAATTTTATGGAGTCTGGTTATAGCTGAATAAACAGACGGCGCGTTATTTGGAATGAAAATGCAACAACTGGATCCGAGAATTCTACAGGCCCCGCCCCTATCGGCCAGTATGACGTCAAGGACGAGACGATTCTGTAAAACGACAATTCTCATAAAGGATTGTTCTTCAGTTAAGTTACCTAGAGCAGAGGCAGTCTCATCTACTACAGCTTCAAGGGTTCTTGTTAACCTACGAATTAACTTACTATTTACAACTGTACCTAAATAAGGGAAAACACCTTTATCTATATCAATGAATTGCTCTGCGGCGGTTTCAGTATAATCGACAATCGGGAGATTTCTCTTGTGTCTAGTGTGTACTAAGAAAGAATTCCTATGATAATCAGGTGGGGCTAGAAAAACAGGTGGCAGTAGGAAAGCAATGTAACAGGTTCCCTCCCAATCGAGGGGCAGACGGACATATGCAGTTTGACCACAAACAAAATAAGAATGACGTGAAGCTTTAAAAATAGATTTCCTACTGTCACTATACTGGATAACAGTAGTACATTCACTATGACCTATATGTACAGAACCATAACTACGGACACATAATTCGCCTTTGACTGGTAGTACTGAAATAGCGGGTGAATCTGGAGTAGTATCAGACTGAACATTCAGAACCATGAAATTCGACGAATAATTTCCTAAATTATATACTTCATTTTCTAGATCTAAACCTGTTCTGTGGGGGGAACCTTGCTTGTCTGGGAAACATGTACTGTTAAGAAAAGACATATCTGTTGAGGATGACGTTAGTGTGGACCATGCTCCACACGAACCATTGTGTGAAAATGGATAAGGAAACAGTGGCAGAACTCCCTTCGGTGTCTGGAAAGGGGGGAGTCGACCACACACCCAACAATTAGTGGCATTGCTGGTCTGGTGTGAATAATGTAACATACGGATGAATGTGTTATTACGCATTGCGAGGCGGTATGAATATTCGTGAGGAGGCAGATCACTAAACGTGTGCTCTACTGTAGCATGAGCAGACATATTTACATGAGGAACTGAAAAACACAGATAGAAAGCATAACTGGTGCAGGAAATCATTATGCTGATGAATAGTATGAAACTCAGAAAAACGATGCATTGAAATGAACTTCGACTGACTCTCTCACTATGGGGGTCTATTTTATACATGTCAGAAACAGTCTAACCGTTTCACCTAGGGGAGGACTTATACAATCAAACTGGCTGACTTATTAGACCTGAGCTTTAACTTATACTCCTGTTGCGGAGTTTTCTCTACCAAGGGAGGGGTTGTAATAAAGTCTGGTGCGGGACAGTCCTTTAAAACAATGTTCTGGCAATCCTTCGAATCCGGGGAAATGTTCTTGGCAATGTCTTTGAAGTCTGGCTTTGGTCCTTTGAAAAGTTTTACATGAGAGAGGTGGACCCACCCCTTCCTGCCTTCTAACTTGACGGCAGTTCGGGTGGTCAAGAGGACCTGACGTGGCTCCTTCCAACGTGGTTCCAGCGGACTTGATCTGTCAAAGTTGCGGATCATCACCAACGACCCTGGAACGATCTCGTGCGGTGCCACCTCGGTATTGTCTGGAAATGCGGCGGCAACCTGTGAACGACATGAGTTGAGGGCAGACATCAAGGAAGCTAGGTAATCTGTCAGCATATTACATGAAACATCGGTAATACTTCGGGGTCTAGGAGTACCCCACATGTTAGGGGGGCGGCCGAATACGACCTCATACGGGGACAGACCTGATCTGGAATGTGCGACCATACGCATGTAAAATAGAGCGACTGGCAAAGCTACTAACCAGTCCACACCCTTGTCTTTACAGATTTTTGCTATACGGATTTTCAGAGTCTGATTATGTCTTTCGACTAGTCCAGCTGCTTCTGGATGGCGTACACAATGGAACTTCCACTGGTACCCTAACAACAGGGAAACGTGTTTCATGAGTTCGGATGAGAATGGCTGGCCGTTGTCAGAATATACGACTCTAGGGAGTCCGTATCTAGGGAAGAATTCACGAACCAGCTGCTTGGCAGTGGTCGCGGCTGTGTAATCTGGGACTGGATATGCTTCTGTCCACCTGGACAAAGCGCATACTACTACAAGGACATACTTGAAACCTCGACATCGCTCCATCTGAATATAATCCATCTGGAGGACCTCAAAAGGGTGGTCAGGGGGCTGGAAACCACCTTGTTCCACCGGGACACTTTTACCTGGATTAAACTGGCAACATATCATACAGGTACGGACTTTCTGCTTGGCTGCAGCTCGTAAATGCTTGTTGAACCAAATGTTCTGGATACTGTCTAACATAGCTTTTTCTCCTAAATGTGCTGGACTATGTGCGGTATTGATAATAACTTGAACCATAGAATCGGGGAGAAACCATGTGGCTCTACCCTTTGTTAACCATCCTTGATCTGTCTGGACCCCTCCTTGTACAGACCATTTCTTGATTTCATCGGGAGTAGCATGTAACTGAATATCTATGACATCTTGTGTAGGGTCCTTAACTGTCATGCATGTAATCAGATCTGGAGTATGTGTCATGTTTACTGGAATGTCTGGAGTCTGTGCTGTAAGCTTGGCTGTGCGGTCTGCTAAATCATTACCTTGGGAAATAATGTCAGTAACTTTCGTATGTGCTTTGCACTTCATGATAGCAATAAATGTCGGTAAATGTATGGCATCTAACAGGGCTTGAATAAGGAGACCATGCTGAATCTTGGTTCCATGAGAAGTCATAAAACCTCTCTCCTGCCAGAGCACTCCGAAGTCGTGTACAACTCCGAATGCGTAACGTGAATCTGTGTAAACATTAACCTTCAGGTTCTTGGCGTGTATACAGGCTTGTGTCAGAGCAACTAGCTCTGCTGCTTGAGCGGACAGGGTATCAATACGGTGTGTTTCAATAACTTCAGTGTCAGTAGTCACTGCATATGCGGCGACTAGTTCTCCTGTACTAGTTCTCATACATGAACCATCCACATAAAGTGTCAGGTCAGGATCTGGTAACGGAATGTCTGTCAGGTCTTGTCTTGGCTTTGTCGTAACGTTAACTACTTCCACACAGTCATGTGTGTCTGGATTTGAATTAACTGATGGTAACAGTGTAGCAGGATTCAGGACATTGCAGCGTCTAATTTCTATGTGTGGCTGGAACAGTGTCAATTCATAACCTGTTAAACGTGCAATTGTCAAGTGCTGAGTTTGTGTTCGGTTTAAAAGAACTTCTACTGAATGTGGAACTTGTACCGTCAGGGAATGTCCTAAAACTATGGAATCACTTTGTCTGATAGCTAGTGCTGTGGCTGCAACTGACTTGAGGCACGCAGGCAACGCCTGGGCGACTGGATCTAATGTGCTTGAAAAATAAGCACAGGGCTTGTATTGACCTGCTTGATCTTGTGTGAGAACAGATAATGCTGTACCTTCGCGTTCTGTAACGAAAAGTGTAAAAGGCTTACTGTAGTTCGGTGTAGCTAGAACTGGAGCTTGGCATAGGGCTTTCTTTAACTCGTTGAAACTAAGTGTATGTTCAGATGTCCAAGGGAGGACAGTCGATACGGCTGCCTCCTGTGTCGTTAACTGTATCAGTGGCTTGGCTAGAAATGCATACTGGGGAATCCATTGTCTACAATAAGAAGTAAGGCCGATAAAAGCACGTACCTCCTTCTGGGTTCTGGGCTGGAGAAGATTCGCTATTAACTGGATACGGTCGGGTGTCAACTGCCTACCCCTCTTGGACAGCAAGTGTCCTAAGTATACCACTTGCTGGACACAGAATTGAAGCTTTGAAGGTGACACCTTGTGCCCCATCTCGGCTAGAAAATACAGAACTGTAAGTGATGCTCGCTCGCAAGCACGTTCAGAACGGGCTGTGATCAGTAGATCATCGACATACTGGAGCAGGGCAGTGCCAGTTGGCATGTGAATATTGTCTAGTTGTCTCTTGAGTGCTTGACTGTAAATACTAGGGCTTTCTGTGAAACCTTGAGGAGCGCGTGTAAACATATAGCTCCTTCCATTTAAACAAAATCCGAAAAGAAACTGGCTGTCTGGATGAATTGGAACACTAAAAAATGCATTCTTGAGGTCAATAACAGTGAAAAACATGGCTTCGGAATCAATGGCAGTTAACAGGGAAGAAATGTCTGGAACAACTGGATACTGAGGAATAATACATTTATTAAGCTCTCGTAAATCAATCACTAATCGATATACTGGGGGTGCATTTGGATCAGTACGTTTCATGACTGGAATGATCGGAGAATTGCATACATTGGAGTCAGTTTCTACAACTACTCCTTGAGCCATGAGCTCGTCAATAATTTTGGATAAGGCTGCTACAGCCTCAGGTGGCAATCTGTACTGTCGGATTCGGGGCAACACTACACCTGGTTTGAGAGTCACACGATAGGGTGTGATTTGCATGTAACCTACATCAGTTGGACCTTGCGCCCATAAATGCTGCGGAACATTAGACAATCTGGAATCAAAATCTCGTAATACATAGTGACCCTTAAAGTCACGTAGGAACAGACGTATTCCCTCTGGGGAACAGCAAATAACTGCACCTAACTCTTTCAGTGTCTTAATACCTAACAGATTTTCTGGACATGCCTTAGTAAGTAACAGATCAGTAGTACGGGACAATGGACCTACTTCTAGAGTAACTGGCTGAGATATTTCATTAACTATGGGTTTTCCTGAAAATCCAAGGGAAACATTTCTTGAGCCTGAGAGCGGAGCCCCTGGAACTTCGGCGTGACTAATTGTGGTCCTACTTGCCCCTGTATCGATCAGAAACTTTCTGTCTTTCCCTAATACTTGACTGTGTACATAGGGACCTTCTTGGTCTACAGGTATCTCGATGAGAGGCAAGCCTACCTCCCTCTCTAGGCTGTTTCATGAATATGACTGGTATTCTGGATACTCGGACTGTGCATACTGGTACATCTGCGATGTAACGTGCTGTGTTGCAGCAATAGGCTGCGGTACTGTAACTGTCTGTGGTGCATTCTGTGACTGAGGAATCTGTGAAACTTGTTCTTGTCTAGGCGGACGTGGTCTTTCTTTAGTCTTACCAGTAGCTATGTTATGTTTCAGAACTGCACACTCGTTTATAAAATGACCTGGCTGTTTACAATAATTGCAGTTCCCTTTAACGGGAGCCGCAGGATGACTGGCTTGAATCGGACCCCTCTTCTGACTGTCTTGAGGAATAGATTGTGCAACTAGCACTTTCATTTTCGTGTCTTTCATACGTTTTCTTTCGTGTTCTTGCTCTTCTCTAATTCTATTCTGGTGATACTGGAGCATCTGGAGCATCTGGGACGGAGTATTTGCTTGCCAGGTGCTTTCGACTTTCAAAACTCGGTTTTTAATTTGTGGACTTGAATTCTCGACTAATTTGGTAACGAAAAGATGAGGGTATGACTCACTACTTGTCTTGAGACCACTATTAATACTGAAACATTTCTCAAATCTAGAATAAAAATCACTAATGTCTTCATCTTGTTTCTGTTTACAGGCTGAGATGGCATCCCAGTCTTCTTTTCTAGTTGTCAATAATCTGGGTAAAACTTGAATCAATAATTCTGGTAATTCTTTACATTTATCTCCAAGACCGGTACCTGGTACTCGTGCCTTGTCTTCAGCTTCTAGAGCTGTCCAATCGATCTTTTTCTCTCCCACCTCCCATTCTTTTTCCTTTAACTTTTCATACACCCCTGCGGGTAGCAGAACCTTTAACATTTTAATGACATCTGGGTACGTGTATTCTCCCATACGGAGCATGTCTTTTAATTCTCTATGGAACCCTGCTGGATCTTTGTCATGACAGGGAATTAGCTTTTTCATTTCGAGGAGTTCCATCTTTGAAATCGGAGTGTATACAAACACTCGTTGCATTTCGCCACCCGTCCCTTGGACTGGGTGGACTTCTCGTAACGGATTCTGTCTGTCTATGTAGAATGGTTTACTTTCTGGGGGTGAGACGTGAACAAAATGCGGGTTCAGGAACGTTCTATACTTGTGACGCTGTTCTAGAATAACACTAATTAAATCGGTACCTAGACCTCTCCATCTGTACTGGAGTAACTCGTTCAGGATATCGTGTAACGGGCCTGGATCAGAGTGTTGACCCTCATACTGAGTAATGAGGTGCTGGATCATATACATACCCACCAGTCGTTGCTCGGCTGGGGGCAGTTTCAGAAACATTTGTGCCACTATTTCGTCTGGAAAAGTGGTAGAATCAGTAATCCATCGGACTGCTGATCGGGCTAGTTCTTGTTCATGCATGGTGCTTAACTCACTATAACCGACTCGTGATTTCAGAATGTGATCGGTAGCTTGAAATACTTGTTCTAGAGAACAAGGCTCTCGTTCTGGTGCTGGATGATGAAAAATAGACTTGGGTTCTAGACGTAAATGGCGATCTGGAAATCTGGATTTCCCTACATACGCTATTCTGGCGGGATTCTCGTCTTCCTCTTCAGGATCAGAGATACTTTCTTTTTCACTTACTTGTGCTGCTTTACGCTGTTCGTGTAACCTTACTATTTCTTTACGAATTTTCTTGTACATACTTTCCATGGCACTAATGGTCTTGTGCTTACCCTCGGCTATATTATCACTCCACCTTGTCAGGATTCTCATTTCGGCGGGATCTTTAGACGGGTAATCTTGTTCTCTTATTAGACAATTGATCAGGAACTTTAATATCATGAGCTGAATCTCGGCTTTCCTTTGAGACATGATCTCGCCAATACTTTCTGGATCATCCCCTGTACGGATGAAACGATATATTCTGTCTAGATCTTCTTTCATATTTGGTAAGGTGACTAGATACTCGGTCACCCTTCTTACACGTACGGAATATAAAACCATATTATATTCGCCTGGAACTGGATCATAAACACATTCGGCAAGGGCTTGTCTGATTTCTGTAACAGACTTATTACTTTTAGGAGTACGCTGTGATGCTTGAGCATGTAATTCGAGTGCTGATAAACGTTTGTGTGGCGGCGGGGTTTGAGGAGGACCTCCTCCTGCGGCCCCTAGACTAGAATCGTCGACTGACATTCTTCGTGCTTGCAGGGTCGGTAATTGTAACGTGGGCTGAACTTGTATGGCAGGCTGACCCGGGGGTACCGTAACAGGTACTCCGGTGTCTGGAGGAACGGGAAGTGCCTGATTTACAGGGACTAGCGGAGCGCGAACAGGATTTGCATATTCTGGGACTGTGTCGTCCAAATAGGACGAAATAAAAATATCAGCAGCGGTCGGTTTGTGACGTAGCTTGGTCGGAACTAATGGTGGCGGGAAATTACTGGGTGCCTCTGGGGTCGCTTTTGGCGAGCCTTCGGCAAGGAGAGGATACATACCCTTAATAAGGGCATGCCTCTGTCTGTCTGACTGTTCGGCTTTAACTTGTTCACCTATCTCGATTAATTCTCTTTCTTGGGTTCGTTCTTGGGATTCTCTACTTAACTCTGACTTTCTGACTTCCTTTTCCGTTCTTTTATGAGCTTCCTTACGCCATAACTCGATGGCATCTTTCTGTGACTGTCTGGCTTTCTTTTTCCATAATGCTTCTTCTACTCGCATGATACATTCGGCATCCCATGTACCCGATACGGGCCATCTATACTTTTCTTCTAACTGTTTGGTATACTCTACCCATAAATCTAGATACAATATGGCGCTTATGCCATGTTTCTGATACATAAAGTGACCTGGACTGTCCCTAGGCGGAACAGGAACTGCTGCTTCCAGCAGACCCTTTCTAGTTTTTAACTGACGTAACTTGGAAAAGAGCGGCATTCTAAACTTGAATCGGAACACAATACAATACACGAAAAACAATAACAATTGGGGAAACAATTCAGGCATACCACGACATTGGAAATACATTAAACAACATTATAAATAACAGTTCGAACAGAATACTACCTGAAAATACTGAAAACAGAACAGAATTCTCGAGAACGGAACAGACTAGAGTTACTGGATGCACTGCTATAACAGTACGGAACATACCGGTCCCATAAAGGAACACATCAAGACCCGTATCCACCTAGGTGAACACTTCGTTTGTGAGCTTGGGTACCACCAACCCACGGACCAGAGTCAATTTAGACTGACCCTGTCTAGACACTACCCCAGCAATGGTACTCACCGGGCAGCACGGAACGGAAGGCCTCGGACGGGACTGGACTACGACGACGAACTTCGGACTTCGGACTTCAGTTACGGGTGGACCTCCGGATACCTCGGACCTTGGACTCTCGGCTTGGGCTCTGGTCGGGACTCGCCGCGTTCCTCCACCGTCTCGTTCGGATGCTGGACCGCCTCCTCCGTCTCCTCCGTGGGCCTGAGGGATACTTGAAGCAGAAATATCTGCCAGGTGCACGGTATGGTTCCGTCACGACTGCAGAGGGTCAGGGGGTCGGCGTGGCTTCACCGACGCGTGGGGAAAGGGCAAGTCCCTGTTCGGGCGCCATTATGTGGTAAATAAATAAATAATACCCTATTTTTGGATGAATGAATGAATAACAGATAGCTCAATAAATAAGAGTCAAGATTCGAGGTAGTAGGAGTTTCTGTAGGTTTATTACAGCATAAGGACAGGATCAGGACAACCTGCATAGGAACAGGATGACAGGGGAAAAGAGGCCCGGCAGCTGCCGGGGCTTGGTCTGGGATGAGCTCGCTAACATTCAATAACAAGACATTCATTTATATACATAACGCAAACACATAGCATTACATTGCAGTAGGCGTAGCAGTGGGTGGAGCAGAAGGCATGACGTGTAGCAGTCGCGAAAGATAACAGTAAAAAGAGGTGTAACTGGGAGTTTACTTAGACATGTGAAGTAAAACGTAACAGAATATGTCATGAATGGGCGGACACATAGGAGGGGGCTACCTAAGGAGCCGGGACCTCTAACCTAATGGTGCGCGAAAACTGGCAATGACGTGTTACTAGGAGAAGCTGGGGGCTACGAACTCTGTGCTAGGAGCAGAGACTAGAGTCTGGAGGGTCGGAGCGACATGTACCTAAACCCTATCTGGTATCTAATGTTTAGGGAACATGTTGATATAAACTAGAAGTCATGAGGGGAGAGGCTAACTTGATTCTAAGACTGGACCATGCATTATTCTACATGAAATGCGTGATGAAGAATACTAAATGACCATTAAATACAGTATTTCTCTAACAGGGAGACGAGAAGGCTAGACAACGACGGAAACTATTGATGCAGTTCAGTAGCTTAGGAATGCAAAGGGGGAGGACTGAACTGATAGCTGGAACTATAACATACTTTTGGCAGACTTGGAGGCAGGGCCGGGCTGCACCGGGCAGTGCGAGGCAGGAAGTAAGTGAAAGGTCGAGGATACAGGTGGGGGCTGTATCGCTCCTCAGCGAGGCTTTCAGGAGACAGGAGCTGAATCCAGGGTCCGGGCCCTTTTGAGGCCTAGAAACGGGGACTTTATAATGGAATAACGTGCACACTGAGAAACGTGGCAACATTATTTTACATAGGCCTGATATTCGTAGTATTCACGAGGACTGGAAACTAACATATTAGAGGTGGACACAACTGTAATTGCGTCATTAATCAGAAATGGGGAATAACATATGCATATTGATCATGCATACATAACATATGATGGATGGGGCGTAGGGACACAGAACATGGCAAAATTTACTTTTCCACAGGTTGACCCCTCCGCCTGCCCCGACTCCGGCCACGGCCCTGTCCTAAAAAAGCCTGTCCGTCATAATGTTGGGGCTGCGGATAGAACTGCGGCATAGGTTGAGGAAATTGGGGATAACCCCAGGGGGCTGGTGGGCACCAGGGACCTTGTTGGTAAAAGTTACTTTGCCCAGCTCTTCTCCGATTTTGTCGATTGAATTGGCCCCTTCCTCTCCATTGTGGGGTCCCACTACTCCCCGCATCTGAGTCACTAGATTCAGGATCCGAAGAAGATGTAGAGTAACTGGATCCGTACCTTTTCCCTTTTGTAGTGAAGTCTCGTGGTTTGTAGCTCTCACTGGTATACGGGTAGATTTTCTCGTGAGAGAACTTCGCCAGATCCTTCTTGAACTTCTCTATTTTGGTGAAAAAAATAGAGTCTCTGTATTCTTTATTGGTCTTGTTTGCTTCATCCAGTTGCTTCTTGAACTGGGTACTTGTAAGGGTAGTTCTAATCTGGCCTTCAAGTACCTGTATCTCAACAAGGATGGCATCAGCCACTCTTTTGGCAGTCGTAATAATAAGAATGAGCCAATCGCGGGTGCATCGCCACGCGATAAGCGACCAATCTTTAAGGAAGACCTTATCCGTAAGAAACAGTCTAGGGGCATTGGTAACCAAAAGGCCCGTGGGTGCACATTTCCCATGTAAGTATTCCGCCATTATCTGCCCATGTATAATAGTGCGGGTATGGCTCTTTTTAAGATTGAGAGTAGTATCCCAATCACCCAGAGAACTAGCTCCAGTAGTTGGTATTGAATCGAGCATGCTCGGATTTTCATCCAGGATGGATTGTAAAGTATTGTCATCAAAGGCAAGGCCCGCAAAGTCCGCCATCTTAAGAACCACCTAATGTCTACAGAGGAGAGCTTTAAGCAAACCAACAGAAGGTCGCCTGTAAAAAGGAGCCGCAGCTGCACTCTAATAGCAAAAAAAAACAAAAATTATGACAGGGTCCCAGGGGAAGAGAGTTTAAAGACCTACAAACACCCTATCCCCTAATCTAGCTAATGAAAAAACACAAGGGGGTACTAGTGGTCTATAAGGGCTGGTAAGATTAATGCTTACTTAGAGATATAGTGTGTGTGTGCGAGGACTGCTGAGTAAGGAGAGAAGAGAAGAAAACACATCAGCCCACCCAATGGCGGAGCTTCATCATTTGGGATTTTTCTGTATAAACTGGTATCCACCAAGTACCTTGCTTAAAGAAATCGCAAGGGAACTACTGGTTACGGATCCACCAGTGATGAACAGCCAAAAGAGTGTTATGATTGGGGGCTGTGGGGAGACAAAGTGTTGCAGTGCTCCAAGAAGGTGTGTAGTAGTAATGTGATGTTAAAAGTGACTATCATGGTGCCCAACAAGAAACTTTATTAAGAGGGCCACCATGATGGCAAAATTAAAAGCAGGATATGGATAGAATTTCAAACAAATACTACTATCCGATGGTAAATGTACTGGTCAACATGTTTCAGCCACTTATGGCTTTCTTCAGGACCTATATTTAGTACTACTGCAACTGTGAAGACAAAGGTGAACTCAATTGTCCAAAGGACCATGCAAAAGAACATGTGACATACCATGAAGTGATGCTAAATGGTAGGCAATGAAGTCATGGTTTGAGGGGATCTTCTCCTAAAACAAAACAAGATATGTGCAAACACACAGTCATAAACAATGTAAAGCAATATATACATGATAAATTAACATGTACCAACCCAAGAGCAATGGCTCAGTGCGAGAGGTTTTATTATTTTAAGTCACTCACCCAAATTCTGCTTGGGAGTAGCCTCACCTCGCCTGGCACTCGCTCAGGAAAAAGAGGCCCCGCTCTGAGGAGATGGAAAGCAAAGAACACACACCATTTCATGAAAATTTCAATGGTATATAAGCCATCTCCTTATATCAACTCTGCTGTCTATGTGGAATTAACAAGACTATGGACTCCACTAGCCCAGCGGAGCAATGAACAATACTAAATAAAACGTTGTTTGCTGATGTTGTTACAAAAATATATTATTTCTATAGATTCCCAAAAAAAAGTTGCAAAGTTCCTGGGTGTAAGATTTAGCACCTAAACTATCCAAGTAAAATAATTCTGTTGCGATCCTTGTAAATCGCGCAATTTTAACAAGTGAAACTCACAAAGTTTCAATACTCTGAACAGTAAACCCAGAAAAGAGGATGAAGGTAAAACTATGAGCAACACTGGACTGTGGAGCCAGCTTTAAAAACAGCGCTTACTACACATGTAAAGCACTAATATCTACAGCATTTGTTTAAGAAAGAGGCAGGTTCCAAAGCAAGCTTCTGGTTAAGAGAGCTCTGGCAGAGGAAGAGTAATGGTATCAAGAAAGCCTCTGACCTGCAGTAAATGTAAAGGAGGAACACCGTGCATTTAAAGTCGCGAAACCCAGACCCACCTGTCCGTCGGTACCTCCAAACCCCTACTGAGCCGAGGGGAAGGTAGCGTACCAGGCAGCGTGGCCGGGTTAAGTTATGCACTAGCGGACCGGAGGGGGAACAAAACCGCTAGTCTCAGATTGGTTAGACAGCGGGCCAATGGCGGGATCCGCCTCCAGGTCCGGATGTTATTGCTACATGTAGGTATATGTAAACGACAATCGGAAAAGGAGCTCGAGCCGCAAAGGAAAAAAGAAGAAGGCGGCTGCTTTACGAAATAATAAATTAGTCACGTTGCTTTACGAACCAATAAATTAGGCACTACCACAAACTGAGTCGCCCTTGTAATATCTTAAGCACTCCCAGTCTATCCACGGAAGTCACCTTAGTTATCGGTTTTCACTCTATCTCATTGGCCGACAGATCGACCAACGGCGTACCAGCACAGAAACAGATAACCCAATCGAATGCCGCCTTCTTCTTTTTTCCTTTGCGGCTCGAGCTCCTTTGCCGATTGTCGTTTACATATACCTACATGTAGCAATAACATCCGGACCTGGAGGCGGATCCCGCCATTGGCCCGCTGTCTAACCAATCTGAGACTAGCGGTTTTGTTCCCCCTCCGGTCCGCTAGTGCATAACTTAACCCGGCCACGCTGCCTGGTACGCTACCCTGCCCTCGGCTCAGTAGGGGTTTGGAGGTACCGACAGACAGGTGGGTCTGGGTTTCGCGACTTTTAATGCACGGTGTTCCTCCTTTACATTTACTGCAGGTCAGAGACCTTCTTGATACCATTACTCTTCCTCTGCCAGAGCTCTCTTAACCAGAAGCTTGCTTTGGAACCTACCTCTTTCTTAAACAAATGCTGTAGATAATAGTGCTTTTACATGTGTAGTAAGCGCTGTTTTTAAAGCTGGCTCCACAGTCCAGTGTTGCTCATAGTTTTACCTTCATCCTCTTTTCTGGGTTTACTGTTCATAGTATTGAAACTTTGTGAGTTTCGCTTGTTACAATTGCGTGATTTACAAGGATCGCAACAGAATTATTTTACTTGGATAGTTTGGGTGCTACATCTTACACCCAGGAACTTTGCAACTTTTTTCTTGGAATCTATAGAAATAATATATTTTTGTAACAACATCAGCAAACAACGTTTTATTTAGTATTGTTCATTGCTCCACGGGGCTAGTGGAGTCCATAGTCTTGTTAATTCCACCTAGACAGCAGAGTTGATATAAGGAGATGACTTATATACCATTGCAATTTTCATGAAATGGTGTGTGTTCTTTGCTTTCCATCTCCTCAGAGCGGGGCCTCTTTTTCCTAAGCGAGTACCAGGCGAGGTGAGGCTACTCCCAAGCAGAATTTGGGTGAGTGATTTAAAATAATAAAACCTCTCGCACTGAGCCATTGCTCTTGGGTTGGTACATGTTAATTTATCATGTATATATTGCTTTACATTGTTTATGACTGTGTGTTTGCACATATCTTGTTTTGTTTTAGGAGAAGATCCCCTCAAACCATGACTTCATTGCCTAACCTTTAGCATCACTTCATGGTTTGTCACATGTTCTTTTGCATGGTCCTTTGGACAATTGAGTTCACCTTTGTCTTCACAGTTGCAGTAGTACTAAATATAGGTCCTGAAGAAAGCCATCAGTGGCTGAAACATGTTGACCAGTACATTTACCATCGGATAGTAATATTTGTTTGAAATTCTATCCATATCCTGCTTTTAATTTTGCCTTCATGGTGGCCCTCTTAATAAAGTTTCTTGTTGGGCACCATGATAGTCAATTTTAACATCACATTACTACTACACACCTTCTTGGAGCACTGCAACACTTTTCTCCCCACAGCCCCCAACCATAACACTCTTTTGACTGTTCATCGCTGGTGTATCCGTAACCAGTAGTTCCCTTGCGATTTCTTTAAGCAAGGTACTTGGTGGATACCAGTTTATACAGAAAAATCGCAAATGATGAAGCTCCGCCATTGGGTGGGCTGATGGGTTTTCTTCTCTTCTCTCCTTACTCAGCAGTCCTCGCACACACACACTATATCTCTAAGTAAGCATTAATCTTACCAGCCCTTATAGACCACTAGTACCCCCTTGTGTTTTTTCATCATCTTGATAGTGCCTTGGACTGGAATAACTGTACTGGGCAGTATCTGTCCGCCTCTAAGCGGGGGCAGGGCTAGTAATGTCTGCACATTCCCATTTTTACGGTGGCTATCATAGGCTCTCTCAGGGGAGACAGTGGTTGGTGTGCTCCCTGATCTTACTACTGAGCCTCCAACTAGGTAACTGCATGGTGCTATGGTCTTACTGAAGCTATCCACAAGGCCAGAGCTCTCTTTGCGTCAATCAATGTCTTTTACACCCTGACAATTTGCTAGTGGGGCATAACGATTTTTTGTGAGTATCAAGGGCCCTACTCCAACACTGCCACTGTGCTTTGCCATTCAATCTCACTGGGAGGTCTTGTCCTTGGATCCCGATAGAAAAAGCCCAGCGGTAGCAATTGGATAGATGTGCCACTCTCCCCCCGAAAGCCGCCCCGAGAGTGAAGAAGAAGATCCTGTACCATCCCCGGGAATCTAAAATTTAGAATCACTGTGTCTCCTGGAAAACACTTCCTACTAGGACCTATCCAGGACACACTTCTTGCCATTAAGATATGCCTGTAATGCTCAAGCTTAAACTGGGCATTATTACTTAGTCAGTGAGCTGCCTTGTTAATTAGCTTTTGGGGGGTTTCTTCTCGTGTTTCAGTAGAGGCGGGGACCCCTGTCAACACTATTGTGTATGGGCTGGCTGCTGGCAGGAGATCCAAGATGTGCAGGTCCACCGAACTCCTGGCGTGCTCGCCCCCACCAGGCACAAAGGGTTTCAGTGCACCCGTCCCGTCCCCTATTCCCCCCTGTACCCTCAAGCTTTTTGGCCGACTTGAGGGTTGCGCTAACTGCCCTTCCTTCTTTTGGGTCGAGTCTCTCTCCTCCCCTCTATTTCTCCCATCTTTGTCAGACCGCTGAGGCTCCACTCGTTCATTACCCCTGTCATCGGCTTCCCTTTCTCCTTGTTGTAAATCCATATGTAATGCTCCCCCCAGCCCGTTCGTGCATCGGACTACCTTATCTTGCATTTTTTTAGATTGGGAGGTAGCTCTACTAGAAGAGTCCTTCTTCAGTTCTAACAGTAGGGTCACTTTTTCTTCAATCACTGTGATTTTCATATGGAGCGGGGCTAATTGGCTAGTGAGGAAAGTTTCCAGCCTTAGCCCTAATGCGGAATCCGCCCCATCACCCTTGTCCGCCCCTCTACACTTAATGCAATAGGAAGTACCCTCCCCCTCCTGGGTGCCTTTAGTCCCACCCTCCTTTGGTGTCTCTTTCTTATTCCCTTTACTATTACCCATCTTGCGCCCCCCTCCACCTCCCCCTCTTGGGCACTTAGCTATAACTGGGGGAACGCTTGCAGGCACCCTTGCCCTGCTGGTCAAGTGTTTGGCTAAGAGCGCCCTTCTGGACCGGGTTACCACCTCCACGATTTCCTTTTGGGCTAGTTCACAGTTCTCCAAAACTTCAACCAGCGCCAACCCCTCTTCCCCTGCTCCCTCCCCATCTAGTGATGACATATCTAAAAACGCAGGACTACCCTCCTCCCTCTCCCCAATAGTGCGGTCATTCTTTTTGAACATATTTTGTGGCAACTCCACTCTGTGTTTTACCACTGAGTCTGAACTCCCCTGGGACGATAACACAATTACTGCCGCATTAGTATCAGGAGTCTCAGACACTCTCTGTGGCGTATTCTCTCCATCTGAAGATCTCGGGGTTACTACCTTCGTTGTCCCTTTCTTTGCTGAAGCTCCCATTGATAACCTTTTCTGTACCCTGATCGAGTCCAAAGAAAGTCTTTTTTCAGCTGAAGAGATTTCTTGAGCCAGGGCAGACTCGGCCCTAACAAAAAAGGCACCAAGTGTCCCTTTTAAACTACCCCCTCCCCATTGTCTATCTTCGTCCCCCCTTTCTTCATCACAGCGGTATTTCTCAATAACCGACCCGGGAGAACCAAAAGCCACCCTCCTTTCTATCTACACAATGTCTAAACAATATTATGTGTTCAGATTAACATTCCCCGGCGCTACTTTAGTCCTCACTCATATATGTTGAACAAGCTTTTTACCGTTCTGCGTGTCCAAGCTATTCGGCCACAAAACAAATGCTTCCTTCGTTAAGGGTGACAATGGCTCCCGGTATTCCTCACCCTCACTCTTTGCCAGCGGGTGGACGCAGAAACAATCCAGTCATAGGGTAGGACGGACGATGTTAGAGCCCTGGCCCACCCCTGCCTCCTCCTGGCTACGACGGGCACAGACGGGCCCACCCTTGGCCCGGGCTTTGCCCTGCGCACGCCCGCGCACGTCCCGCAAGCGGGGGAAACTACTTGATTAAAGCCTCCTGGTGATGGAGGGAGGGGCTGCCACTGAGCACTGGGCCTCGCTGGTTCCTGGGGTGTGTAATCCCAATTCACGCTGCCCCTGCTGCAAAAGGTGAAGCGCCTCCCGCTTTGCGGGAGGCTCAAACAGTTTTTAAAGCACCTGGTGATGGAGGGTGGGGCTGCCACTGAGCGCTGGGCCCCTCTGGTTCCTGGGGCATGTAGTCCCGATTCAAGCTGCCCCCTGCTGCAAAAGGTGAAGCGTCTCCCGCGAAGCTGGAGGCGCAAACAGTTTTTAAAGCGCCTGGTAATAGAGGGAGGGGTTGCCACTGAGCGCTGGGCCCCGCTGGTTCCTGGGACGTGTAGTCCCTATTCACGCTGCCCCCTGCTGCAAAAGGTGAAGCGTCTCCCGCGAAGCGGGAAGCGCAAACAGTTTTTAAAGCGCCTGGTGATGGAGGGAGGGGCTGCCACTGAGCGCTGGGCCCCGCTCGTTCCTGGGGCGTGTAGTCCCGATTCACGCTGCCCCCTGCTGCAAAAGGTGAAGAAAGTTAATTGCGCTAATCAGACTTAAGTCAATTTCTACATGTTTAAAGATGGAACACAGGCACTTTATTCCTGTTTAGAAGGGGTAAAGTGCACAGAGTTCTAATGCCGGCAAAATAAATAAGACAAAAATTGAGGGCAAATCAACAATAGATGGTCATTTCCTACTAAGCTCATAATCACATGGTGTAGGTGTGCAATTATCTGACAGAATTAATGATTCCAGTCACTGAAATTTCAGAAACCCACCGCCATGCAACTCATAATCAGGCCCATATTGTTTCACAGCTTGAAAAAGTAATTTGTATTGAACTGGAGGTTATATGATAACTACTAAAGGGAGTATAGCAAGCTCGTGTTTGCAACCTTATTAGTGAAATGTTTGCCTCTTTGTTGTACTGTAATATAGTCGGTAAAGAGTTGACCAGGCATTGCAAGTGTTAGTTCGAATTTCTACTGGCAATTGCTCATCGCATGCAGCATGTTTGGTAACACCGCCATTTTAATTACATTAGGAATAGCACCTAAAGGTACTGGTTGAAAGAGAATCCTCTAAGCATGGTTTTTTTATTTGACATTATCCCAGGATGTGTGTTTTAATACTATATACTATGGGGGAAGTAATATTTGGAGAAGCTACATATAAAGTTATAATTTCTAGTTTCAACAACAAAATACTGATAATTTGGGTAAAAAATATTGCTGTGTCTCATTTATTCTTAGATGCAGGTCACAAGAACAGTGGTGACACTGCAAAAATCAGGCTAAAGCCACAAGACACTTTTCAAAGTGTTCGGATAAAGAGTGGCGCTAAATGGTTCTGCTTTAAATATCCTAGGTTGCTAAAATTAATTTAAGCTGAAAGTGCTGGACTTTAAATAAATAGGAGAATGGATGCATATAACTGGGTTTTCTTTTGTAGGGTCACAGTTACTGCGATGTGCAACATGGATTTCAGCCGCTTTCCTCTGGACACACAAACATGCTCCCTAGAGATCGAAAGCTGTAAGTAAGCAATAAAAGCCAGTTGTTTTATATCATGACCTATTTTTTACAAATCCCTTGTACTCCCACTATTGACTCTGAATTACACAACAACATTTGTAGTGCTAACTAAATTCCTTGATCCCATTTAAACGTGTATCTCCTGTCCAAATTTCCTCATACAGCTGTCACATCAACATGCCAAATGAATGCCAAAGTGTTTTTGTTCCTACTTGACTTTCCTTAAATACACAAAATGATGTAATTGCCAGAATTAGCATAAAATTGTAGCGATGACCTTGGATTGAAATATTTCATATTTGCTATATAAAAAATGAAACCGGTACTAAATAGGCTGTTTTGAAACATGTTTACTGTAAGGTAAGAGTGACACAACCCCAAAGGTCTTCCGGTCCACCCCTTCATCTGAACACTAAGCATGTTCACATTCCCTGCCCCAGCTGGTATTTCAGACATTTTGATTATTTTGTGTATTCTGTGGTTGGATGAAATCTCCAAGTTTTCCACTGATCTCCTCCTTGGACCTGATTAGGTACAACCCTACTACTGGATGCAGGAGGGAATATAGATTTGGAAGTGGTTGAACACTCTGAGCATTTGTAAATCTATTACCAGGTACCTGATCCCTCTCATCACTGCTCTTAATTATTGAGTGTGAGTTCGCCCAGAAGATAACCGCGCACCTCATTTAAAAAAGAAAACATTCTCAGTTGAAAGTTTCATTGAAAGATTCCCTTTTTAGGTTTCGACCTGGCGAGAGCACGAAGTGCTCCGCCCAGGGCGAAAACTTTTGTCAACAGTATGGATGTTCGGCACCGCCTCTGTTTCCCATTGGCTAGCTCCATAAATGGACGCTAGCCATTGGCAAACAGAGGCGTCCGTCATCCTGCGAGGCGACTCGTGGGCGTTCCTGGGATGTTTTTCTCATCCGGCCCCTTTGGTCACGTCAGTGCGGCGGTGGGCGGGGCTTATTTTTTTTGGGCGTCCAGGTTTGTTTTGGCCATTCCGCGGCCGACCGCCGACGGAGGAAGTCCAGGTGAGTGCTTGTTTCCTTTTAAAGTATGTTAATGTTCCATCATAACAAGGTGTGAGTGCTTCTCTTTGGTGTTGCTGGGTTTTCGGAGGAAGTCCAGGTGAGTGCTTGTTTCCTTTTAAAGTATGTTAATGTTCCATCATAACCAGGTGTGAGTGCTTCTCTTTGGTGTTAGTGGGTTTTCCTCTTTCTTGCAGCTCGGAAACTCCATCCACTAGCGCTGCATCCAGTCGCTTTCCCGTCAGTGAGCCGCTCAGCTGGCTGTTCAGTGTGGTGAATTAATGCATCCTGACTCTAGCGCCCCGAATCCATGTTTGGTGTAAAGTTCTCAATAACAGCTAAATAGCTAGATTTGCATTGCCGCGTTTTCCACAACCTTCTCGGCTGTGGAGCAGTGACTTGTATAAACACCGCGATTGGGGTGCCCTGCTGGCAGTAATGTAATGTGCGCCCCAAAGCGACATTGGACTCTTGCACATGGAAGAAGAAGTGCTGCCGGGACGCCTCTCGGCTCTTCAATTAAACCCACCCCATGGCTCACATCGGAAAGAAACCTGTGCGACCTCCCCTGTCCCAATCTCCGATTATACGACTTTTCAGAGAATTTCAGGGCAAGGAGGCCCGCCGACACGTCCAAAGTGGGCGGCCCAGGGCGCTGATAGTGGCATCATGTCCATTTTTTGTGAATAGCACTTTTTTGCGTGTGTTCGGGGGGGTCGAGGGGGGCACAGCCCCTGCTGAGGTGCGTGTGCCTCAAGTTGTATGGCTCCGGCACTCTGCCGCTCCGGTTCGTTATCAGGGTGGGAGTTCGCTGACAGACGGGCACAGTTATGGAAACTACCCGCCCTCGGCTAAAAGCGAAAGAGCTCCCTCTCCAAATGAGAGGGGGTGGACGAGAGCAGAAGTGCAGGCTGTGCAAGCCAGACAGCCCTGGCAGCCTGCCAGCGTGTGCGAGCCCCCTCCCTCTCGCTGCCCACCAGAGAGCCCATGCGGGATCACATGCCCCGGAGTTCCCAGACAAAGAACGGTTCACCCCCTCCCCTCCCCCACCCTGCAATATCCCGACAAAGCCAGAGAGGGGGGGCAGCCGGCACCTGAGTGGACTGTGCAGCTCCAGGGTTTATGGGTAGGTAGGTCCCTTCTTCACCTTCCTCTGTGTGTGCTGGGCTGTGGGGCTGTGCAGGCAGGCAGGCGCTGGGGCGAAGCCTGCCGCTGCTGCCTGGGTCCTCCCCCTGCCGGGAGGAGGGGGAGCCCCGATCACCCCCCATCCATCTCTGGAGAGCTCTGCTGCTCCGGAGATGGGGGCGGGGAGGGATGCAGCCTGCACGGCCACGGAGAAGTGATGGGGTGCAGGCTGGCGCTGTGAGCTTAGAGCTGGATTGTGTTTCCGTGTCACACGTTGTGCTTCCTCCCCGTGTCCGGAGCACACTGTCTTTTGGGGGATGGCACTTTCTTCCTGAGTGGGTAAGGCTTGCTGAACATGGGGTGAGAGTTCTTATTCGTGGATGTACTTTTTGTGCAGGTTCGTTTTGTTTTACTCGCGTGGGGCCGCAGCTGCCGGTGCCTCGAAGTGCCATTTAAACTGCTGAGCGGGGAGGCGGCAAACGGATTGTTTATGTTTGTAAAAGTCGCTGCTTCTCCGCGTGCTGCAATTTGAATCTTTGGTAGCAGCCCCTAAGGGTCAGTCTGTGCAAAGGTGAGGGGTGTTCGTATTCTGTGAACTTACAGGAGTGAGAAGGGGGCAAGTTAAGGCCGGGTGAAGACACGCCCGGTTATCGAGTTAGAAGCCGGAGTCAGGGGCATGGAAGTGCCCCTTCAACTTAGAGGTTCGGGAACACCCCCCCTGACTGCAGGCAGCTTCGGGGACATGAACCTACACGCACAGTACTATCTCACGGCCCACCTGTATTCCGATCTGCTGTTTTAGGTGTTTCCTTGGATTTCAATGCGTGATTCCACCCAAGGCAAAAGAAAACTTGAATTTAAAGGTAAAGTTTTAGAAATGCCGTTCACAATCAAGGCCTCTGCCTGTCCTTCGGGTCGACAGAGTGTGGCGGGCCTGCATTAGTTGTCCAGAAGTTTCCGAGCTGCATCATTCCGGACTTGGGAGAACCTGCACCTCAAGGCACCCCCTCCCAAGAACTTGTGCCTTCTTGCACAACGCGAGATATGCAGCCCTCCTTTTCGCCCGGAAAAGATCAAAGTTATCCATACGGGGCGAAAACATCTAGATGGAAAACAAGGCACTACGGAATCTGGCGGACGCAGAAGCAGCTAAGGGCTACTTTGTAACGCGGAGACGATTGCACGCATGCTTCGGTTTAGTTGCATGTGGAGCTCTAGGGTCCACCGTCCCAGAACGCTCGCTTTGGGGGTCCCCACATTGGCGCTCGCGTGTCTTTTTTTACAGTGACGAAGCTTTCTGGCCGATTGGACCCACCAGAAGAGGTTGGATGCACAATCTGGGATTTCAGCTTGTTTCTACAAGAGTTAATAGGGTTCCAGAGTGATGCTTCCTGCACCGAGACAGGCCGCACTGCAGAGTGAGGAGAGGCAGGGGGCTTAGCATTTCTGTACCCCTCAATATTGGTGCTGTTTTGCTTGGAATGTGGGATGGCATACATTGCAATAATGTTCTATTATTTTTGGCCCATTTAAAAACACTGCAAAATTTGGAAGCATCAACGATAACTGCCCATTGTGAAACGTGCCCTCTTCTGTAAAACAAACCATGCACATGTTTATTAAATATTAACCATCATTTAAAACTGCGGGTTGTCAAAACTATTGTCCAGGGGGGGACTAGAAAGAAGCCATGACATTAAAAAATACACAAGGAGCGATTTAAGCGCATAGTTCAGAGAGTGACTGCAGAATGCTAGGGAGTGCTAGGGAGTGCAGAGTGACTAGGGAGTGCAGAGTGCAAGGGAGTGCTAGGGAGTGCAGAGTGCAAGGAAGTGCAGAGTGACTAGAGACTGCTAGGGACTGCTAGGGACTGCTAGGGAGTGCAAGGGAGTGCGAGGGAGTGCAGAGTGACTAGGGAGTGCAGAGTGACTAGGGAGTGCAGAGTGACTAGGGAGTGCTAGGGAGTGCAGAGTGACTATGGAGGGCTAGGGAGTGCAGAGTGACTAGGGAGTGCTATGGAGTGCTAGGGACTTCAGAGTGACTGCAGAGGCTAATGGCAATGTAAATGACAATACCATTTATTTATCTGTTTTCAAAACCAACACATAAATACAAATTTTGTCATTTACAATGCCAATAGCTCTAACTTTTCCAAAGGCGAAACCATTGCATTGTAAATGCTTGTTATGTTTTAGAGAAGTATTTTTTTACAGCAGGCACTGCCTCTCCTTTTTCTCATAAAACCTTCTGTGATTGTTTACTGTACCCATCTATTTAGAGACGATCTGTAAAAAAAAAAAAAAAATAAGAATTTAGGTAAGAATATTTTTTCTTTACATTATATAATGTATTCCTTAGAGAGGGATCTACGCTGGGCCAGTGACACCCATCCTCTCGAAATGTCCACAGGATGTGCTCTAGCCGGTGGCAGCGCATGAAACCAACAGGTTCACAGGTGGAGAGGAGCCACACTCCAGCTGGTACTGGGAAGTTGCTGATTTCATCCTTTCTTGCTTTTACTACAGCAGTGCAATAAGTAAGGAGCATGGAACCGGAGGCATGCAAATACCACGTAAAAGCCCTAAAGATCCATATCAGAGCCGAGGTCATAGGTACTTTTATTACAAATGAAGACATCCAAGCAATTTCGTAGCGCACCCTGCATTGCAATATGAGATGCAGGGCGCGCTAAGAAATTCGTTTTATTTATTAAATTGTTTACTTACCTCCAAGTATCCATATTCCGGTGTTTAGTAGCCCCCACCCTCCCCCGCCCTACCTTTCTGCCCCACGGAACTCCCTCCACGGGCGGCGGCTGACTAGCACAGGGGAAAATTCAGGGCTGCACCATATTGTTGTAAATATGGTGTAGCCCTGCATTTTAGAAGTGGCGTTAAGGCAAGAAAGCGAACGCCGCGCTCCGTCACTTCTATTGTAAATATGCCCCAAAGTTTGTTGGCAATGCTATGCAAGATTAGCAACATATATGGTAGTACTTGGATCTTATGTGAAACTACTTTGCTTGTGCCAGATATCAGAAATATATGCTCATGTAATCTACATGTTCTTGCTATTTACCATATATTCCCTTCATATGGGCAGACCTCGAAAGGGAGGTGCTAATTTTGTAGAGGATTGTATACATTTTTAACTGTATAGCCTTGCAAGATTGGGCAGATCATCACCGAATAGTGTGGGATTTTTTTAAATATATAACCCTGAATCGTAGGTTTGTCCCAGCATGGTACTGAATCCATTTTACTTCTTTTTAAAATTTCTGCTTGGGAAGCTGGCCCTACACAGCACTCTTACACTCGATAAGCCACGCATTGGTGAGCAGGCACTTCTCATGCGGTGCACAGATTTTCAAAGCACTACAGTGGATTGAATATCATCTGGGATCCCTACCGTTTTAAGCCATGCAATGAAGTGTAGCTTTTTTAAAGCAGCAAGCTGATCCCCGTAGTGCAGGGCTATTTCTAATGCCCTACAGGGGATTATCTGTAGGATAATACAGCCTTTTTTATATTTTAAAGCTATGGAGGGGGTGACATGCCACACTGAATAGCTCGGTAGTATTTTTTTCAAATCATGTTTCTGCATGCTTCACTATTAAAATAACAGAAAAGCTCCATTATCTATAGGAAAAAGGAGTCTTACTTCCATGTTGATTGTGCAATAGACATTCAAGAAATACTTCATGTTCCTGTAGGCGTAGAAGGAAATATTTGTCCTACTTCTGTCGATCTTTGGACACAAAGCTAAAAAGCCCTAGTTGTCCTACTTCTTGAACAAAGGAAAAGTAAGCCTTCTGTAAATGTTCCTGTGCCTGGCAGCCAACGGTCATGTAAATATAATTGAAAGACTTCCTTATATGCCTATAGAAGAAGTTCATGACTCTTTTAAATATATTATGAAATAGACATATTTTCCTTTTCATTTAGTTAAGTAAGTCAGTTACTCCAGTACTGGATTTTTCATAGATTAATATGCTTCAATGATTACCTCTCATCGAGTTGGGAGTCCTACCATAACCATCAAGTAGCAGCATAATGACCTGAAAGACCCCAAACCTGAGACTTTTGGTAGGCCAATAACCTCATTGGGAAAGACCCCTATGTCAGGGAAGTGAGGAAGTAGCGCCACAAACTCGGGTCTTTCCATACATTAGTTCTCCACAGATTTCTACTGAATATCAAGTGGAAAGCGAGTTCTAGAACTTTGTTCTATTTTCGCAGAGAAACTTTTTTTTAACTTCAATAACCATAGACCAAGACATTCCTTGCGTTGTGTGTGAGGCTTGCACCACTACCCCTGGATTAAGTAGATAAATACATTTTTGTTCATGGTATTTTCAAAGAGAAGACTCTTCAAAGCCTATGATACTTGAGATAAAATGAGGGTATATATTAATGAGCCTCCCAGGATGAGCATATACTACAAATCTCAGCTAAAACTCTCCATGAATGAGAGGGAAGATTGCTGAAGTGGCTTCAAGAATTTAAGGCTGTGAAACCTCCTCATGTGCAGAGGGGTCCATTCAACAAGTTCCATTTGTGCAAGGTAAGAAAATGCACAAGTGCCACGTGGAAACTCCCAAAAAATGAAATTTGGTGTATTTGATGGCTGAATCGGCATCTACCTCGATGAACCTCAATCAGAAATTCATAAAAAAAGCTCTCAAAAATTTGCACAGATCTGCCTTCCATTCATCTGAACATGAAATGGAGAAAATCCACAATTCAGCCTTTACAGTCAACTATGACACAACCAATTTCTCCTCAGACGAAATAGGTGTAATCATTGTTAACTGCTCCCCCATCGATTGGCTTCTCAGTCAATGCTATAAATAAATATGACCACTGCACCAGCATCTATTCCTTCCTGCCCATGCTCGTCATAAATAAATCCAGCGATGAAGAAACAGCAGTTGATGAGCACTCCGTCAGCCACAGCCATGCCAATGATTGTCTTATCAAAAAAACTCCAGCAACCAGTCTGCTGACTATAATCCTAATGGATGACGTTGTGTGTGTGTTCTGACGCTATAATTTACATATTCTGCATAGTAGTGTTTCCGGATCGTAGAGTCCGGGACGGCATTAACCTATATATATATTGCCTACTGGCAGTCGCCAGTAAGTAGTTATAGTTAGGAACTCGTTTCCAAAGGAAGAATGTTTTTTCATTTTCCAATATCTTCACAAAATTTCAAAACCCATACGCCAGTCAATTCAGCTGCTGTGTTAAAAGTTTTGGGGTGATTCGTCAAGCGGGGGGCGAAAAAAAGGGGAGTCTCAAAATGCTCCATGTTAATTTCCATAGGTAACTTTAGACACAGCTACAGCCCGAACTGCTGATATGCTCCCGAGCCATATACCGCCCCAGGGACCACCACCTCTCTGGGGTTGGCCCATGCATAACAAAGGAGTGGCGCTGAGCGACACCCCTCCTGGAGCAATATATGGCCCTGAGGACCACTACCCCAGCTATGTACTGAGGTGTCCACACCCAGGGCATGACCCCAAACATGTGACAGGGAAAGAGATACAACTATGATTCTGCACGCAGGGTGCAGCCTTTCCAGCAGGTTACTGCATGCAGCAGCAATGTTGGCTACCGCAGGAGGCAGGGAGCTGGCTAGGACTGCAGAGGCCTTGAGGCTCCCCTGCGGTCCCCATACTGTACCCAGGGACATATGGCTGGGCCCTGGGGATGGGGTCCCCGGAGCAGAAATTGGCCTGGAGAGAGGGCTGTGTGACCCCCCTCAACCATTGAAATATGGTGGGCCCCAGGGGTTGGGGTCCCTGGGCATAAATAAGACTTGGGAGGTGGCCCACGCAGCCCCCATCACCATTTTTAGATGGAGAATAAGAAGCAGAAAAGGGGAAACAAGGGTCAGAAAAACAAGCAGAAAAGGCAAAACAGGGGCAGAAAAATTAGCAGACAAGGCAGAACATAGGGTAGAAAAACAAGCAGGAAATGCAACACAGAGCAGAAGAGGGCAAAACAGAGGGCAGAAAATTTAGCAGGATTGTCAAAGCAGAGGGCAGAAAAACTTACGGAAAAGGCAAAATAGAGCAGAAGAGTGCAAAACAGAGAGTACTCAGACACTCACAAACCCACTCACAGACCAACTCAGAGACTCACGCACCCACTCACAGGCCCAATGACACTCAGGGACTCATGCACACACCCACAGACCCACTCACACATCCATTCACAGACCTATTTAGACACTCACACACCCACTCAGAGACCCACTCAGAGAATCATGCACTCATTCACAGACCCACTGAGAAACTCATGTGCTCACTCACAGTCCCACTCACAGACGCACTCAGAGAATCACACACTTTGACAGACCCACTCAGAGACTCATGCATCCACTCACAGACCCACTCAGGCACTCATGCACCCAGTCACAGGCCTGCCTCAGAGACCCACGCAGAGAATCACACACTCACTGACAGACCCACTCGGAGACTCATGCACTCACACACCCACTCAGAGACTCATGCACTCACTCACAGACCTATTCAGAAACTCATGCACCTACTCACAGACATTCACACACCCACTCACAGACATACACAGGAATTCATGCACCCACTCACAGACTGATGATTCATACACTCATGAATACACTTGCAAACTCACACAGACACTCTGACACCCAGCCACAAACCGACTCAGACACTCACGGGCCCACTCAGACATTCATGCACCCACTCACAGAGCCACTCAGACACTCACATGCCTACTCACACACCCTGTGAGACACTTATGTAGCCACTCCCAGACCCACTCAGACACTCAAATGCGCATTGACAGACTCAATCAAACATTCTCACACCCACTCAGAGACCCACTCAGAGAATCATGCACTAATTCACAGACCCACTGAGAAACTCATGTGCTCACTCACAGTCCCACTCACAGACGCACTCAGAGAATCACACACTCTGACAGACCCACTCAGAGACTCATGCATCCACTCACAGACCCACTCAGGCACTCATGCACCCAGTCACAGGCCTGCCTCAGAGACCCACGCAGAGAATCACACACTCACTGACAGACCCACTCGGAGACTCATGCACTCACACACCCACTCAGAGACTCATGCACTCACTCACAGACCTATTCAGAAACTCATGCACCTACTCACAGACATTCACACACCCACTCACAGACATACACAGGGATTCATGCACCCACTCACAGACTGATGAATCATACACTCATGAATACACTTGCAAACTCACACAGACACTCGGACACCCAGCCACAAACCGACTCAGACACCCACGGGCCCACTCAGACATTCATGCACCCACTCACAGAGCCACTCAGACACTCACATGCCTACTCACACACCCTGTGAGACACTTATGTAGCCACTCCCAGACCCACTCAGACACTCAAATGCGCATTGACAGACTCAATCAAACATTCTCACACCCACTCACAGATCCACTCAGACATTTTAAAAAACGTAAACATAGAAATTCACTTAAAACACCAAAGGTTACAGACACGTTAGAGTTAAGAAATAACATAAAGATGTAGAAATTCACAGACCAAAACAAAGGTTACAGGCACATTTTAGCTAGGAAATAGAATTTAAAAAACCTTAGAAATCAGGGGGAAAAAACAAGGTTACTGGGACATTATAGTTAGGCTCAAATATCGCACAAAACTATTGAAATTCAGCTGTTATAGTTACCTGAAATTACTATAATGTATGCCGCTACAATGCACTGCTTATTATCTCACATATTACATCACTCATGACATAGTCAGTGACATCACTGATGACATCTAAAATTACATCATTGATGACATCATCTAGTGAGTGTTAGTGTTTTGTAAAAGTTTAGAAAGCAATGAAAATGTGTACAGTCAGCATTGGATGAGCAAATGGATCTATTTTAAAATGTCAGATTAACCATCTCTGTTAACACTAGCCCTCTACATGAATATAGATTTGCCCTTTCTAACTTGTCATTTCTCGAACCTAAACAAATATGCTAAAACAAACACTGTAAGGTCTCACCTACAGTGTGAAAAACAGGAAGAGCATTGAATGATGCAAAGGCTTCTCCTGAGTTCTTCAAGAACAGCATTTAGTTATAAAATGAACAGTGCACATCTTAATGCGTGCAATGTTAAAACAATAGAAATAAACACATGATTATTATGAGACAGCTGAACCGGGGCTTCCAGCGAGTTTACGACGAGTTACCAGACATCAATCTGGATGTGCCTCTTGCGCACAACATCATGGAGAACATGGTGGATCTCTGCTTCGAGGAGGCCGCCATCACCAAGCAGCTGGGGGATGCCTGCCCTTCACGGGGACGCAAACGTTTTGTGAGCGAAGGAGATGGCGGACGGATTAAGCATTAACCCGAATCCTGAGCACACCACAATCTCTCCAACCTTCAATGCTTCCTGCAAGACCACTGCAACAGGGGGGGCAGGCGTGGTGTGGGGGGGAGGGGAAGTTGGCACTTTTCATCTTGAGAAAGCTTTGTTTTAGGATTCAATGAACATGTAAATATGTGAATGGTGGCCCGGTAGCTCAGCAGGGTCCAGCCTCCAGCAGCATGCTGACCTGACGGGGACAGGTGCTAATTATGTCTGACGGAGCCATTGTTCTGGTGTTAAACTGATAGAAACCCTTCCTGAGGCCTTGGGTAGCGTGAGCTTGAGCTGCCCTTGCTCTGTTTAGAGGTGGTGCTGGTCCCCTTTACCAAAGGTTCTCCCTGTTGATACGAAGTGACTCAATGTGTGGCAAGCTGTGTAACAGAAGCTGGGCAGTTGACATCTGTGCACATCCTTTTACTGACCTTTCTGAATATTGCTTAGTGGCCATAGTGCCAATATCGGCCCACTCACCAGCCCGCTCACAGCAACATGCATGTCGCAGAAATAAGCAGACAAGACAACTTTTTGTTGGAGAAAAGTAGCTGCAGGTTTATTAGCATATACACATGCCAACAAGGTGGGTTATCTTACAGACGATCCAAAGGCAAGCCGCCCCTCGCGGCCTACCACCTGATGGGCCAATTTGCAACGTGGCCTTAGCCAATCGTTGCTTAGCGGTTGTGGTGAGGAGATAGCCCCTCCCATTACCGGTGAACCATTGGTCCACACTCTTGCTCACGCCCCCCCCCTACGAGGGGCGGAGCGTTCAAGCGACCCCCGGTTGTACAGGTTTCCAACCGCCCGTAGGATAGCGGGGCGCCGTCGCACCCCCAGGGTCCACCGCACAGACTTCCTGGGGATATTAGGCCTCAGCATCCTTTGTGCTCCTGAAGAGGGTACTCCCAGGTACCTTTCCGCCTCTGGATCGCCCTGTAGCTCTGCCACAGCCTTGGGCGTGGCGACCGTCGCAGCCAGGGCCCCCCACCAAGGCCGGCATTCCTCCTTCTAGTTCTAGCGTGTAATTTCTAGGGCCTCTCCCCTAACCAGCCTGAACCAGTCCAAGTTTAAATCGGGCAGGAGTGCCAAAATATCCTCCCAAAGCCCATTGCGCTTGGCGTAAGGTCTCCCAGGTCTTATCACGTCCTGTCTCCTCTGCCCTTTGAATTACACACAGTGCAGGACTTCCTGCGCATTGGCTCCAGCGCCTCCCCTGACGAGCGCCTTGCCTACAGAGATCGAGACATGTCTGACCACTGAAATTTACCTGACCCCCACTGGTGGCAGAAACCCCACCGTGAGTTAAATGTGGTCATTCTATCAGGTGCATAGCATGCCGTGATGGCCAGCGCAAAAATCGTAAAAAGATCCTTGGTGCACACACTAGGTGTCACGTTCAGGATTGGGGAATTAGGAGTATAGGGTCCGAACATGAAACACTGCGAAAATTTTGCAAAGTGTCAACCTACACTGCTTGCTGAACATGGGACTGGTCACAGATGCCTGGACCCTGCTAACCGCTTGAGACCCTGATGTCTACACCAAGAAAGTGCAGACTAGAAAGATAGTGTGTCGACAAGGTTCCCTATATGGTGGACAAGGAGCATCCGCTGTAACCCGTCTGTGAACGTGAGTTACAGTGACACGCACCTCAGTCCGGAAAACCCATGCATGATCCTCAAAAGACACCTAGCGACCGCTGCCCCCCCGCAGCGCAAGGTGAGGGAAAACGGGCCCAGAACCTCCAGACTGAGTTTTGCACACTATCACCACCACAGGATCTAGCTAAGGATTGGCTACCCCTGACCTGGCAAAGCCTGTCGGAGGCCAACCCCCCCCCCCCCTAGTTGACTACCCAGCCCCGGGGAAGTGAGCTTGCAGTAAACCCGCAGGGGGGTTAATGACCGAAAACATGCCAGATAAGAGAGCAGAGAGGTGCCCAACAGGCCTACTTCCAGCAAAATGTGCCAGAATAAGCTCTCTCCCCATGCTCCATTCAACATAATGCACCCCAACTAAGCAAGACAGTTAGTCGCGTGAGCCCAAACCTGTCTAAGGGCAGGACTTGAAGACTGTCTAGGATGATCTAGATGAACCCTCTCGTGGTGCATGCCTGTACTTCCAACAGCCCAACTGTTGCATAGTCAATGCTGCTTAGTTGCACAAGATAAAGAAGCCACACTTAAAGCTTTCTTGCCGAGCCGACCACGAACTGGCCACCCTTTACAGGGCTACCCGGGTTAAAATGCTAAGTGTGATGTTTCCAATAGTTCAGTGCACAACGAGTGACATTGGTTTTATCCCTGCAGTATGTATAAATACTGATATTACCTGCCCCCTCTGGGCCCTACAAGTGCATCAATATACCAAATACATGAAAATACGAGGTGCCTCATTGTGGTGCTTGGTGCCCAATATCGTTAGTTGGACAACTCACTTCGTGGCCGCAAGCTTCTCCATCATGCGTATAAGGCCGTATTGAGTTTTGCTTAGGCCACATCCCTTTAACACTGTGTAGAATATCTCCTCATGTTATGAAGCTTATAACAAGCAGCCTATCCAAATGGTATACCTGTAGTGCCGCTAGGGGAACTATAACTTCCTCACTTATACTTCCTGGCCTGAGAAACTGTAGAAGGGAACCCTACTTAGGTATCTGAAAAAACCACCAAATGAAATACTGTCAGGTAACAGCCTACCCGTGGACTGCGCCACTGGTCCTCCCAGCGTGTCAACCCTAGTTGTTGAATTTTGACTGTTGAATCTTTCCTGCCACCTCGGGACCCTACAAGTAAGATCAGCCAGCCAGGCGCCTACTTGGCCACAAACACCCTAACCTGTGTCCAGAGAGGTGGAGCCAGATAGAGGCTTGTTGTAACAGCCAGACCCGGCGCGGGGCCAGACTTGAAAGTCACCGTGGGGTCAGACTGTAGGAGGTATGTGCGGCTAGAGCAGGCCCAAGAACAGTGCAAATTGCTCACGCATCACCTAATGACAATGGGCCACCGTACAAGAAACTGGTGATTCAGTGATCAGACTGAAGAGAATGTCACAGAGTGGGCCAGAATATAGGAGGGAATACGTGTGGCTTATGCAGGCCCAACTAATCAACGGGGCTACCCGGCGTGCTCGTGCAGTGTGCTGACGATGACCTGGTGAATCCCAACTGACCAAAGCCTCACTATAATTACTCATTCATTCATTCAAAAGTGCTTTATTCGAGTATTACTCATAAAAGCAGACATACAAACACGTAATAAAAAACAATTAAATTACAAAAGTCACATTTGACATAAGCACATATCACTGTAAAAAACAAATGTATTTCAGCAGAATTTACATAATCGCAGGTGTAAAGTTCATTATTGTTAAGAATCCAGTTAAAAACAATACAATATCGATGCTAAAAATCAATAGAATTCCAGTCCGAGATGACACGTGAAGAATACCATACAGAGAATAGATAAACTAGCAGTCTCTGATCAACTAGGCAGAGAGTAGTTACCCTACTAGCAATCTCTGCCTAATTACCCACGCCCACCCCAAGTACTTTGCAGTCGCAATTATAATCCAAGTCAAAGAGGTAGATCTAACAATACGCAAAGCGACCATACTGCTTTTAGTACCCAAGTTCCTACACATAGGAGCCAACCAAATTCGCCTTGGAACAGAATATATATGGCAGGAGAACAGGAAGTGACCAAGTGTTTCATTTCCATCCCCACAAACTGGGCAAGTAGCTGGTCCTCCGTCTCTCCACTTAGATGTTAGATTACGAAGAGGGAGAGAGCCAGCCCTTAGTTGAAAAAACAGTTTCCTGTCCATGGGTTTCGATATGTAATCCCAATACATTTCATATATAGGGAACAGTTTAACCTCAAGAAAGGTGGTAGTCATGGACCCGTAGTTAATACTAAGCAAACTCCTATTTGCAACCCGTTCCCAGAATATGTTTTTTAGGATTGCTTTAGTGGGGAATGATGACCCAGCCGGATCAGACCATAGTGCATATAGTCCAAGTTCAGATAAAGCGAGTTTTAACGATTTGAACCATTTAATTTTGTTAAAACGATCCGCTTTGATGACATCCATGAACCCATCCGCATAGTGGGAGAGCTCAGGCGTGGTCCAGAGCCTACGCCAATATAAAATCGGACGTAGTTTACCCATTTCCGAGATTTCTCTCCTGCCAAGCTCGTATCTCAGAGGCAAAAGCGGGCTGCTCTGTGGGGTGCCTGTGAGTTTCCTTAAGAATTTATTCTCAGATGTTTGAAGCTCCTGCAGGTTTTCTTGCCCCCACAACTCAGCCCTGTACAATGCAGACCCAATTGCTTTAGCCTCGTATATGATCAAGGGTGGTTTAATTGGTTTGGTCAACGATTTCCTGTGCTCCTTTATAATGGTACCAGCTAATTGCTTGTGTCTTAATAATGCAATGTTTATATGTTGGTTCCATCTGTTATCATTGGCGACAAGGATCCCCAAATATGTAAAGGATTTTACAACTTCAAGGGTGCGTCCGCTCATGGTGATTTTGGATTTAAAATTTTTATGAGGATTAAAAACCATGAGTTTGGTCTTAGATGCGTTTACCTCCAAACCATGATCGCCACAAAACTTGTCAAAAATTGCCAATGATTTCTGTAGACCACTTGGGGTTTTGGATAAAATTAACGTGTCATCGGCAAACATTAAAATAGGAACTTTTACACCTGCAAGAGAGGGAGCATCCACTACCTGAGATTGCATATGGGGGACAATGCCATTAATAAAAAGAGTAAATAGTGTTGGTGCCATTGAGCATCCTTGCCGAACCCCGCGCTCAACAGGAAATTCGGCAGTGTCATTACCGTACCCGCCCCATTGGATTTTGGCATAAGTACCTTCATGTAGTCTCATGATCAAGGTCAACAAGACCCCTGGGACCCCCATAGCCGCAAGCACTTCCCACAGTTTTGCCCGTGGTACCAGGTCGAATGCAGCCCGCAGATCAACAAATGCTGCGTATAGACTGCCTCCACCTAGTACCACGGTCCTCCACTGGATCAGTTGGAAGCGGAAGACCTGATCCACAGTGCTGGTTGCCCTGCGGAACCCTGCCTGAAAAGGAGATAAAATATTGTGGTCCTCCGCCCAATCGAGCAAGCTATTTATAATCACTCGCCCCACAATTTTTTGAACAGTATCAATTAAGCTGATTGGGCGGTAGTTGCAAGGTTGGGCACGGTCTCCCTTTTTATATACAGGGATGATTACAGCACCCCTCCATGATACCGGGATTTCTGCACCCTTGGCAATGTGGTTTATTAGCAGGTGAATATATTTACTCCACCTTCCAGTGTCATTTAGGAAAACGTCCGCTGGGACCCCGTCAATACCAGGAGCTCGGCCACTATGTGCAGATTTTAGAGCAGACAATACTTCACTCTGAGTGAAGATATTGTCTTCTGCAAACAAGTAAATTGGGCAGATGCTGTTCACAGACTGATCCCTAGTAGAGTACTGTTCGCTGAAGAATTGAACCCATGCGTCCTGTGGGACGTTGTTGTTACAAGCTTCTTCAGACCTTTCGTTACCCCATTTGACGATGTGCCAAAATAATCTAGAATGTTTACGATCACTTGCACATTTCAACTTGTTCCAATGGGCTTCGTCCCAATCTCTTTTCGCTTTAGCAATACAGTTTTTATAATGCTTCCTAGCAGATCGAATCACCCCCAGATTTTTGCTCTTGATTGCTACTCCCAAGTTGGTTCGTGCCACCTTGCAATTGTGATTATACCACTTAGCAGCTCTTTTGGCACGTAGACTCTTGCTATTTACGGGTTTTAGAAAATAACATTTTACGTAGGCGGGAAGAGACACTAGGACTCCTTTACGGTACTCAACAGCACACAGGGTGGGCCTGGGGGGGGTTTGGGGGTAGATTAGGTTAGTTTTTTCCCTTTCCTTGTTTCTGGTTACTTGTCCTTCCCTGGTTCGTGAAAGACCGCATTTTTATGCCTCCATTTATTGCCTATTGACTGTCTTGCTACCACGCTGGGGACCAACAGTGCAAGCCCGCTTTGCTTTTGATGGAGTTGTGACACTGAGTGACGCCGCTGGGCCTCCGGGATGCCAGCACACCGGCTGTGTATTAGGCGCTGCGAATCAAAAAAAAAAAAAAAAAAAAAAAAAAAAAAAAAAAAAAAAAAAAGAAAATAACATTTAATTTCATTAAAGAGAGTCACGTGTGCTTTGGTAGTATCGTCATGGCCCAGAGAGATCCCTGCCACGCACTCCAAGGCCGCAATAGCCTTGTCAGTCGCAGCTCCTATTTTTTCTAGGACCTGGAGGTCCGACCTAACACCAGACCACCTCAACCTGCGCATGTCATTTGTTGGTACAATGAGCAGTGGTAGAAGTTGGTCACAGGGGATAGATACAGTATCTTCAGACAGCCACAATTTATGAGAAACACTTAAAGGATTGTGGTCGCTCTCGAGCCTTTCCGTCACCACCATATCACCAACAAATGACCATATAGACATGCTACAGATGACATAATCAATCCGGCTTTTGTTTCTCCCATTATTGAAAGTCATCGCAGGTACTCTGTCAGACTTAGTTCGACCGTTCAGAGCTCTTAGCCCATGTTCGAGGCACATTGCGTTTATACCTAATATATCCACAGACCATCGAGTTACTGGAGTAGTTTCTAAGGTGGGGATATCCCATTGCTTATCTTCCTCTTCACCCAGTGAAGCCTCTCCAGTGACAAGAGGTTCGAATGTGCGATTTAAATCGCCTGCAATTATTATATTCTTCCCTGTCGAATGTATCTCTAGAAGATTATACAGGCTTAAAAGAACCTCAGATTTTCCTGCATTTCCTCCTCTGACATATATATTATAGATGTCGATGGAGATGGATAAATCACTCATAAGTCTAATAAGCTGGATATCTTTTTCATCAAGCTCCACACTTTGTACTACAACCTTTAGGGACTGTCTGACCCATATAGTGAGCCCCCCCATTGGGGGCCCCTTTGGGCCCTTGGTGGCTGGAACATAAAAATTTAAGTACCCCAAAGCAAAAACAGGATCACAGGCCCATGTCTCTTGGAAAATGCAAATATCGTACTTGCTTACAAATCCAAATCAGTCTGCACCATCCAACTTGGAACATAGCCCAGCCACATTCCAAGACAATAGATTCCCCGTATCGATTTCCATGCCAAATTCGGGACTAGAAACAAACCCATTCAACACCGCATCAACATTACCGCAGCAGTCTAAATTTTCATTAGCTGGTCCTTCAGTAACCTCAGGAATGACCCTCTTAGAGCGAGCTTCTACTAGATGACCGGTCTTCCCATAAGTACGTACATCACAGGTGTTTTGCAACATATGATTATGGTTAAATGGTTGTCAATCACAGGCATCCAGGCCTGAGAGGGCAGAGAATCTATTCTCCAAGCCTAGTCCCCACTCAATAGAGCCCACGTCCATCCTGCCTCTTTTAGTCACAACGTTCCATTTTGTTTTTAGAATACTAGCATTCGGACCTCTTCCCTTCCGAGGGTAGAAAAAGTCCAAAGTCAGTGGAACAATTGAAGTTGATCTTCGCTGTGGAGGTAAGATGTTGGGCAAGATGTTTGGCAAGACCCCAGGGTCTGAAAAGTGGAGAACAACGCACCCCCCCCCAAATTTTTTAACCCTATTGCCAATCCACTCGACCCTTTTGGCGTTTACAAGTTCTTCAGATAATTGCTGCTTTCCCCAGGGAGAAATAACCATGTTTTTAGTGAGCCACGATAAGGATTTATTTATTAAGGATGATGTTGATTCATTTTCTCCTGGAGCTAATGGGGGGACATTAGCAAGGACAAGAACCAATTGAGAGGCTTCTACTACAAGCTCAAAAGACCCTTTCCCAGTGTTAGAATCATCAATAATGGGAATAGGGGGTACAACATCAGAGGCACCGACAGAGGAACTAGGAAGTGATGCCGTTGGTGGATTTGGCGCAGGAATAGGGATGGATCCAATGTTTTCTACAGTGGCAATTTTACTCACTAATGGCTCTATCCTGGACAGAATGACTTCCGGGAGATTTCCTACCTCCCCCAGAGATTTTTCTAATAATCCTTCTAATCGACTGACCTCGGCAGTTAGCTTGTCGATTTTACTGACCAGAGGTTTAACTAAACCTTTAAGTTTTGTATCCATCATATGCAGTAATTTATTAAGTTGAGCATTGGAGAGAGTAACATAGGCTTCACTAGTCAAATCATCCTCTTCATCCTCCAGTGGTTTCATTAGCGGGGTTGCAACTTTATTTTTAGCTGACCTTAGACCCTCCCGTTTTGACGTAACCTTTGTTTTATCCCCTGTGATCCTTGGGGCTGGGACAGGAGCTGCAACGGGGGTTGGTGGCTCATTATTGGTGGATATCACAGTCACAGCTTCACTGTCACTATTATCATCAGTGCTGGCAACTATGCCACTAGGCTGGATAATAATAGTGTCGTGGAGAGAATCCTGTGCATCACCTGAAGGACTGCTGGTTTGTTGTGCAAAAGGATCCTCTATCTCTATGTCGTCAAAAGGAGATTGGTTAGATAAGTCTAATCCCAATGAGGATCTCCTGTCGCTGTTTATTCTTGCCACAACTTGAACAAGATAATTGTCTATGGTATTATTTGCAAGGGCTTGCTTTTTCGCAGGCATCGTTCAATAGGACAATATACTCGGAGCGTTATAGTTTCTCACAAAGCTCAACAGTTATGATAAATACCCAGGGCAATGTCTTCCGAGATGGGCGGTATACTACGCTTGGTCGAAATGAATTTAGGACAGAGTCTCGGGCCCAACCCAACCTGGTCCAACCTCGGACGGCCTCAGACGGCCCGCCCTTTGCCCGGGCTTAGCCCCGGGCGCTCCCGCGCGCTTCCGCGACGCGAAGGAAGAGGCTGGATTTAAAGCGCCTCCTGGCGCTTTTTTTCACGCTGGCGGCTTCCGGCCGCGGTGCAAGCTGGAGTCTGTGGCCATGTCAGCCTGTGCTTTCCCCCTCACAGCGGCCGCAAACGGAAGATGGAAGCGTGCTGCGGCGGCGGGAGGAGAGCGGGAGTAGAGCAGAACAGGTAGGCGCAACTCAGGCAGGAGATCTGCTTCAACAAAAGGCAGTGTCGGCGTTTGAAAAGAGCCCCCACTTCACCAAGGAAGAGGCTGGATTTAAAGCGCCTCCTGTCGCTTTTTTTCACGCTGGCGGCTTCCGGCCGCGGTGCAAGCTGGAGCCTGTGGTCCTGTCAGCCTGTGCTCTCCCCCTCACAGCGGCCGCAAACGGAAGATGGAAGCGTGCTGAGGCGGCGGGAGTAGAGCAGAACAGGTAGGCGCAACTCAGGCAGGAGATCTGCTTCAACAAAAGGCAGTGTGGGCGTTTGCAAAGAGCCCCCACTTCACCAAGGAAGAGGCTGGATTTAAAGCGCCTCCTGGCGCTTTTTTTCACGCTGGCGGCTTCCGGCCGCGGTGCAAGCTGGAGTCTGTGGTCCTGTCAGCCTGTGCTCTCCCCCTCACAGCGGCCGCAAACGGAAGATGGAAGCGTGCTGCGGCGGCGGGAGGAGAGCGGGAGTAGAGCAGAACAGGTAGGCGCAACTCAGGCAGGAGATCTGCTTCAACAAAAGGCAGTGTCGGCGTTTGCAAAGAGCCCCCTATAATTACTATAAAAGGAGCACTACAACTACAACCAGCCCATCTTCTGGCTTAGTCCATGCCTTAGTTGCCACAAATTTCATACAACGCCCGAGGCAGGTGTAGTGTTGTGTCTTGCACCAAGTCGTAGATAAAATGCGAAGACTGGAATGACCATAGCACAATGGTGAGTGACAATAGAATCACATCTAGACTCGTAACGAGAAAACATCCTGTTAATGCACAGGAACTACCTGCTCTGGACAGATGCAACGGTTGACCACCGAAGTGTTCCTTCCATGGAGCGTGACCTGCGCGCCCCAACCTAGGGCCAGCCATGAGTCCTGTGGAGGACCTGGGGGACCCGGACCCCAGCTCACTGCCCCTTCCCCAGTGTGCCTCACCCTTATACCTGTAGATATTTCAGGTGGCCCCCCATGTGGGTTGTGCGGTTCCACAGCGTGGTTCCTGCATGTGAGACAAGAAACATAGATTAGCAGCCCTGCCCCCCTCACATACCCATTTGTGATCTCTGCAATCAGGCAGGGGCCAACAATGCCCCCCACGCTACCTAGGTCAAGCCTGTTTATCTGATACGAAAACTGGTTTGTCCCTATTACATCCTAGGAAGGAGTACGGAGGGACCAACCCTTGCGTGGCGACAGGGCAGGAGAATAACATGTTGTATTAATGTGGAAAAGACCTTACGTCCTCTCCAAATAAATACTCTAACTATGGGAGTGCCCTCACAATGGATACAAGGCTATCGGGTCTGCCAAGAAGAAAGGGATCCTTCTAGGTGCTGAATAGCAGTAGTCTCTTGATGCCCAACACAAAAGTACTCGACTGTCGTCCTCAGAGGATGAAAGGCTGGGAAGGTCCACCGGGAGTAGAACCTGTTTCCGTGGTGTCAGGCTCCGACCCCTGAGGTGGATCAAGTGCCCTGTGCCACCCAACCCGGCTTCATGTTTAGTTCCTAATGTGAAGCGCACAGACCCCTTAGAGAAAGTTCCCCGCTAAATGGGGCTAAGTAAGATAGAGTGCCTGATTGCCAGCTGCAGCGTGATGCACACTGCCCCCATCGCGCTAAGACCTATAAACCTGTAGTTGGTCCAGGTGGCCCCCGTGTGGGTAGGGCTGTACTCCAGCGCTGATCCTGCAGGTGAGACAAAAAACAACCATAAGCAGCCCTGCCCCCATCACAAAACCAAATATGTTCAGGCAGGGGCCAACAATGTCCCCCATGCTACCAAGATCCAACCAGAAAGTCCGGTACGAGAACTAGTTTGTCCAAATAAATACTTGGAGGGAGTGGGGAGGGACAAACCCTTGAGTAGCGCTGGGCTATTGTTTATACGTGTCATGAAACGGAGTTAGCTGGAGGTATGCTAGGACAGGAGACAACCCTAGCACTAACGGGTGCAGACCCCGCTATGTGAAGGCATAAAATATTGTGCACCAAACCTGGTGAAAATCTGCCCTCAGAGACACCCCTTAATTAACTGCACCCGGGCCTTCCTGTGCTTGCGGGAGGAAGTCTGCCTCCCGACTGGCACCTAGTAGTTATGGCCAATGTATCCGGGAAAAGATGCAGCAGAAACATCAACCTGACGACTCCAAGGAAGTTGACTTTGAGGATTCCCTAAGGAGCTGAGTTAAAAGCCACAGTGGGGCCTGTAAATAAGACTTCCAACTATCCCTTGAGCACGGTGACAGATCGTAATGCTTGAGATCAGTAAGCACCACATCCTGACGAGATTAAACTGACCCTCCCCACCACTTGCAGAGACTACAGTAACAAATCCAACCTAACTGTAGCAAGCTGTGGGTGACGGAATAAAAAATTCACTGTGTACTACGAGGGGGATGCCTGCTCATAGGCAACTTCCCCATACAACCGAAAGGGGAGTAATAACACACACCTAAGTCAATAGACTGGCGCCAAGTGAATCAACTATAAGCCCTTGACCCCTCTTTACTGAGACAGCATAGACACAGCATTGTTAACACGCACCATGTCCCTGTTCCCCCAGCCAGACTCAGAAAGCTTCTCTGCAGTGCCACCACGAAGCCAAGTATGGTCAATATGAGTGCCATGAAAGAATCCAAGAAAATCCCCAAAGCATCCTGGTTCCACCAAAGCACCGCGTCGCAAACAGAAGCCTTCCTGGTCCCTGGGCATCACTAATGACAACGCCGGCCCATACTTGCAAAGTAATATCTCACAACGCTGGCAGGGAAGGAAGACGGGCAAATACAAAGCTGTGCTATTGCTAGGGAAAACGTGAAATAGAGCAATATTTGCCAACTTTTCCCCGTAACACACCGTAGGCGAAAGTACCATGCTGACGAGCCTAGGCTAAGTAAACCATCCGTAATGAGCACCGCGTGGCAGGCGCCACTATCAAACCCGCCGCGACACACTCCGCTTATGCTGCCTCCGCACGGTCTAACCCTAATAACCTCAGCATGGCCCGGTTTTCCATATTTGTCCAAAGGCACGCTCGCCACATGCTCCATGCCCAGAGTGTCACCCGCGTGCTAGACAACAAGCGTCGCCATCCCCTGGCGGCCCCAACAGCCGAAACCCCAATATAACATGGCTGTGCCGCCATGAAAATCAGGACCGCCTAAAGCACCGCGGCATGCCCCTGGCGTACAAATGGATCCCCCTCCCTGAGCAGTCCTGCACGTACTGCTCCCAGCTTGCATGCAGGCTCCCAAGATGCCACATCCTCTGGCTCTGGGAACCGATGTGGAGCAGGCCACATGCCTCAATAATGAAGGGCTTTCTTCCCCGTGCTCCGCACTGGGTGACTCCTGGCTCACAAATTGGACACTGCCCCGGGGAGAGAATGCCGCAGGGAGACGGGGCAATGTGGCAGAAGAGGGAAGACTGTCACGTTCAAGCGAAGGAGATAACCACACTGGAATCTCCCCAGCGAGTATGAGCTTCCTCGCTGAATCACCGGGGTGGACAGCAAAGGGGACCGCACTGCCTCTCGCGGCTCCAATCCCAGCACCTGGGGGCAAAAGGAGTGAAAACATCCACCCCACGAGCTCCCACCCCAACGAGAAACCACAACGAGGGACACGGCCACCACACCACATGCATACCAGAACTCGTGCACATAGGGGAAACGGAAAATTCTGCCTGTTCATAATACCGTGTCCCACAGAGACCACAGTGCTAGACTAAACACACCTGTACTGTGGTATAGTTGGTACATGAATGTAGTGTGGCCGGGAAACCTCAAATCTAACACCCTAGACACATCTATATCCAGGAAATTCAGCGTACGTCCAAGAAAATAAGTCTAAAGTCAACCCCACTCTGAGGACTCCCGTCGAAGCCAGAACCAAGACCCTCTGTGTCACACCCGAGGTGTCACGCCCCGAACACCAACAAACAAGAGAGGTCTTTTGCTGGGCCAGCAAAGGAAAAAGTGGGTCTTAGAGAACCACGTCCCTCACCCATTCTTAAAGACAGTGTAGACACGTAAACTAGAAAATAGCCAGAGGATCAAAAGTTCGATATTCCGATTTAAAGGTATTCCCAGCTCATCCAACACTGCCTAGTAAGATCTCACTACACCTCCAACCTGCCTATTAAGCATCTTGATGCGCCGGGAAAAGAGGGGGGGGGGGGCAACCTATTAAAATTCAGGGCACCAGAAGAAAACGAAACTGAGCACCTCTTCGAGCGCGCTGCGGGCAGGCCTTCAGAAGAAGAATGCTAAACAGTAACGTACCGGGAGAAAAAGGAAAAAATAGCCCAAGGCCCACTACTGCAATCCCCTGTTACCATACCAACAAAAGTTACAAACCCGGTGCCTAGAACACCCCCGGGCACTCGTGCGGGCAATCTCAAAACTTGAGCGCCATTTTGAAATTCCTTAGCTCCGAGGAGGAGACCTCAATCAAGTGGGCACCATTTTGCCAATGCACACATCCCCATGGAAGAGTCCGGGGGGCCCGTTCCTGTGGGGCCATTTACAAAATGCTCGCTGCCCCCTGGTGCGAGATCCCTGGCACGTGGGAGCCATAATTGTGGAGAGTGAAAAAATCTGCCGCTACCCGGGATCGAACCCGGGACCGTGGCTCCAAAGGATAGCGCTCTCCCTGTTGAGCTACAACAGCTCCTACACGTTGCACAACAAAAGACCGGCCCTCCTGGATACATTACGCAGTAGGTGAGCTCTTTATTATTATTATTTAATTTTTTTCCCGAAACCGCAGCGCCATAGTCGAGTATAAAATGTGCAGCTGTCTAAAGGGCTCAGCTAGTTAACCTTTGCTACTGCTGTCTGCATGAACAAGAATGTCACGAGTATCAGTCAGGACAACACACCTTCCATCCTTCTTAGGTCGGTTATTTAAGTAACATAGTATTGGCTGTTTATTAGAAACGTTGGCGTTATTGTGCATAGAAACGTGAGGAAAGTCGCACGCAGCGCTATAATACAAGTTCCTATTATATGTTGCATTTCACTGCCCAGCAATGCCGAGATTGTGTTTAACAAAAACACATTTTGTGGACGGTGTTGAAGAATTCAGAACAGCCCTTCTCTGCAAAACGTCTTTAATAGACTGCCTTCTAGAACAGCCTTCCAGAAAAAAGACTGGAATACAAGTGTTTAAAAAATCTGTTTATCAGAGTTGCGTTTAACAGATAGGTCTGAGGGCAGGAGAAATGAGGCGCGAGATTAAAGTTTACTACGCCGCAAGGTCCAAGATACGGCCCCCTGAGAAAACAAGAAACAAATACCGCAACACCCCGAACCCGATTGCACTTAACCGGGATCAACAGCACTCCAGACCCGATCAAAGATCACATGCGCATACACCCGGTGCACAAACGCACCGCTTATCAAAGCCCTCTCGGAGCAAACTGCTCCCCACCCCCACCAGAGCGTACTGCCTCACACCTGGGCAGATACCGCATCTCCGCCTCATGAGATGACGGGAGGGGGGCGGCTAGTAGTGAGCAATACGCACTCACCACACAAGCAGCAGCTCCTGACACGACCGAGGTCACGACGAAGACAACAAAGGGGACAACGGCGTCAGGGTGAGGGGACGGCGGCCAAAGAGGCCGCTAGGTGGGCGGGGAAGGAATATATACTCTCCCCCGCCCACACCAGGCCGGAAGTGACGCGCAGGACCCTCGGGATCTCCTAGCACTGGGCTGCCCCGTGTGCCATCTTGTGGCACTATGGGGGCCGCCATCTTATTGTGTCCCCTGCGGGGTCGTGTCGGTCGGCCTGCAGAGTCGGGAGTACACTGTGCCAGTCATCGTGAAGAACATATTCTCTTCCACTCCCTTTAGCGCCCTCGTACTTGCAGACATATACCCTAATTGTATACGTGTGCATCCAACAGTAGGTGGTATTGGATAATCAGTAACCCAGCAGGTTTCACTGCTGCGGCTCACCCTCCAGTCTAAAGAGTCTAAACTACAAGTGCGTAGTCAAGTTTATAAAGTTGCAGCTGTTTTCCGACACCGGTCTCGTATATCTCTATGGCATTTCCCATGCTGTGCAGAAGGGCACTATGGTGCATTCACCCAAACCTCTGCATCTCCTGCGGAAATAGAACTTCTTCCTATGCGTTAATGAGGGTGATTATGTTAATCCAAATTGCCTTTTTTTGCCTGTGGCTCCAGGAAAAACCAAAGTGGTGCCAATGTATACTTTGGCCACCAGATGGGCAGATAAAGCATGCTATTACCTAAATCACCCTAAAAAAGGTACTGAGTTCTAGTTTGATGTTCCAACAACTGGTCTTGATTGCTTGGTGATGGCAGAAAAAAGGCCTGCTCCCTCCTCCTCACCCGTTTCTTCAGAGTGTTCGTGCACAGCGGTCCTTGTCTACATTAGTGAAAGGGCATCCCTGTTTGTACCCAGTCCATTTTCTGTGGCATTAACAAAATAAACTCTGGTAGTCACAAGTTCATGTTTGTGAGTAGCCTTCGTGGAGGGAACTCTTACCTGAAGCTCCTGTGTACAGTTTCTGACATACAGTGCTGTTGGTCAAAAAATAAATTGGAAATAAAATAAACACCTCTACAATATTATGAGACAGCAGCAACCATTTTTTTAAAGATGAAGTGGAGGCCTATTTGAGGCCTAGTTTGCATAGGTCAGAAAAGCAAATTTCTAATTGTCTTACTGTGTTTTCTTTTCAATTGTAAATAATTCATGTTACTATGCGCATATGATTATAATCAGAAAATAACTCCAACAATGTGCCATGGCCAGCACATCCTAAAATAGGAATTCCATCTGCAAATTTGCCATTGCATACCTCCCCAAGCAAAATACCACTGCAACCACCTAATATGCTTCTGGAGGCCGAGCTGGAGTAAAAGTCAGATCCTGCTGACCCTTTTGGGAGTGCATAGAGTCAGAACAATTTAAGGTCAAATAGAGGCAGCAGTGCTAAGGAGCAGCCTGTAGTGGTATCTTATCTCAAGTTGTTCAGACTGGTTTTCTCCTCTTCATCTTATCTGCAGTTGTTTGTAGGATGCCCCTAGCAGTGCTCTGTAAAATCTGCTGTTGTGGTCCATTGTACTATTTGTGGCAAGATTGTGATTAGTGAGGTTGGTATGATTGATAACAATAGTTTTGATATCCCCATTAAGATTGTTGGCTTTTTTCTGTTGCACCCTGGAAGGGATGGCATAATCACTGGTGTAAGACTGAGGGACCGAGAAGTGTCAGTGTTGTCCTTTTATGTATTGAAGGGCATCATCAAAGTGCTTTCCATCTCAAGCTGACTTTGTAATGATGACTGATTCTTGAATAGAGGGATGGCAGGAGTTTTCAGTAGGGGAAAGCGAGAGGACTGAGATCCTGCTAAGAGACATACTTACACATAAGTGTGCTGTAGATAGGTATATCAGGAAAGGCTTGCAATATATCCTACTTCGAATAAGTCACTTGTTAGGTTTGATGTGAAAAGACAACACAATATTGATATTTTACATCAACAAGAAAGGAGAGTAGGTACTGCCAGCAGAAGTGGCATTTGGCCATTTGTCACCATAACTCCACGAGAGAGGAATTTCTTCCAGGGATAGTTAACAACCAAGCATATTGGCTCAGTTATATGACACAAGATAACTTTGGAGCTCAACAACAGCTCATTACAAGAAGTATTCAAGTCATGGGGCAAACCAAGGCTAAACATTTTCTCAATGTGGGCAAACAAAAAATTACAGTTGTTTTTAGTTTTTTTTAAAATGTAAGATAAAAAAATAAATCATAACACAAGCAAGTATGTTACTATTATAAATAAGGTTTCTGGTTGGCTAGGGAAGCACCTAAGCCAGGTAGAACCAGCCACCATAGTCAGGGTAAGCTAGATGAACAACTGAGATAACCTGTGCCCCCCCTCTGGTAGCTTGACGCAGAGCAGGCAGGCTTATCAAAAGAGGCAATGTGTAAAGTGCTTGTGCAACACACACACACACACACACACAGTAAAACCCTGAATACACCACAAAAAGTCTCCACGCGGGTTATAAAATAACTCTCTGTATTAGCAGTAAAATACGACCAAAACAATATAAATATTGTGAATACTTTTCAATTTAGGAATTAGAATGCATACTGGTAAACACAATGTTACCGCAACCCCGGGTGAACCTGATGAACCTCAGGAACTCGGATCACGGGCACACCCCTGGTCACCGGGGAAACACAACGCTCGAGGGCCACACTGAGTGAGGTGGCACTGGCAGAGGTGATAAACACACCCTGGAAGTTTCAGTGCTACTCCGAGTCAGGAGCGCTGATGCCGGACAAAGTTGAAGCACGCTCTCTGCAGTCAGGCAAAGTGTGAGTTGAAGAATATAGCAAGCTGGTGAACCAACACGCTGAGCTTCGGCTGTAGAGTTCAGCCACCGGACGCATGGCGGCTATGAAGTCTTTGCTGGCCCTGAGACTTTAGGAACAGGGGCAAGACAACAAGACACTCATGAGTGTGCAGCATAACTACAAAGCCTTGTGTATCTGGCTGACATCTCACAGTACCTCACTGGGGAAAAAATGCTGTAGTCGGCAAGGCCAGGACTTGACTGATGTGGATGCCAGGCGTCGGAGGTGTCGGCGTTGAATACCCCGTGCTGCTCCTGGGTGCAGGCCCGACTGATGAACCTCAGGAATTGAGATCATGGGCACACCCCTAGTCACCGGGGCAACACAACGCTTGAGGAACCTACTGAGTGGTTCAGCACCAGTAGAGGTGTTGATCGGCCCAAAAATACACCCTGGAATTTGCAGCACTAATCCGAGTCAGGGGTGCTGATGCCAGACAAAGTTGAAACACTCTCTCCGCAGTCAGGCAAAGTGGGAGTTGATGAATATAGCAAGCTGGTGATCCAACATGCTCAGCTACGGCTGCAGAGTTCAGCTACCGGACGCATGGCGGCTATGAAGTCTTTGATGTCCCTGAGACTTCAGGAACAAAGGCAAGCCAACAAGCCCTTGGAGAACACTTGAGTAAAGCACAGCAGTAGGTAGCAGGCAGTAGGCCTGCAACACAGGGCAGGTAGCAAAGTGGTAGTCGCTCCTGTCAGCACAGCCATTCCTTCTGGCAATATGAAGCTGTAGAGTCAGCGATGTCTGGTTACAGGTCCAAAAGTGTCTGATTTTAGGGGGTCAGAGACCCAGTATTTAAACCCAAAATGCCTTTGATGTAGGTGATGACTACACAAGAACTCTCTGAAGTACACAAGGACACTTTCAACCTAGTCCTCTCTGCCTGGCTAACCCTGGGGGTATATCAGTGCTTTGTGGGTGGACGGGACTCTACCTATTGAAGTGTGTCAGTCCCTCCCATCCACCCTGCACAGGAACACCTATCAGAATGAAGATGAATGCAGATGAGTGCTCAAAATACAGATGAGCCTTACCTTCCTGTGTTTGTGGTTTTCGAGTATGGACAAAGTATCACCCAACCCAGACGTGTATTGGAGACAGTCTGTCAGGCACAAAGAGCAGTAAGTCCAGATAATTGTCCACTTTCTAAAAGTGGCATTTCTAAAACAGTAAGTTTAAATCCAACATCACAGACAAAATTATAATATAGTAAGAGATGATAAAATATCCTATCACAATCTGAGAAAAATATAAAATGAAGGATTCATAATATCGATGACATACATCAAAAAAGCTTTTTAGTTTTGTAAAGACATAAAAGCATTAACAATAGCGATGTAAGATAAATAATTGGTAATTGGTAACCACAGTTTATCACATTTAAATGCTAACTGTAGGGAATTCAGATTAAATCTGTCCAATCTGTGGTTGTGACCTACTAAATCCCACCAAGAGTTAATAAAATTATTTTCTTTGGATTTCCAGTTAGAAGTAATGAACTGTAAAGAAATTGCTATTAAGAGGTCTATAAATGTTCCTAGCTATATGCTATGAGCCCCAAACCGAGTGCACCCCTCTCAAAATAGTTTATCTGAAGAAAAAGGTGAGGAAACATTGGTAATAACTTCAACCTTTTGCCAAACATGAGTCCAAAATTCAGAAACAACTGGGCATTGAAACAACATATGCAAGTATGAACCAGCATGTGCATCACAATGCCAACAAGTATCTTGTTGAATGAGTTTAGTTTTAAAAAGAAAAACTGGAGTCTAAAATAATCAATTGTCGAAAAAAAGTGTGTGTTAAAGTAGCAGAGTGAGCTGTAGAATGCACTTTGGCCCAGATTTTATCCTAGGTGGAAACCGCCACGTACAATGCAACTCCAACTCCCACAAAGCTTTGTTAGGAACCTTAGGTATGTCCATATTCGATGGTGGGAGCAATTTGTATATGACAGCAGTTTTTGAGAGCGTATTCCTTGAAATAGGACTATTCTGCACATGAAGAGCCACAAAGCTAGAAGAGGTGAGTGGCCCAAGTGCAATGTGGAAGAGAACCTTTATACTCATTGTATTGTAAACATATAACCTGAGAGAATATATGTACTAGATAGTTCTGAAAAAGAAACAACTGAATTATCCTTTAATAATTATGAAATGGTGGTCATTAACGAAGCAAGATGGCGTCTGGCTAGAAGCGGTTGAGAACGCTCCCGATGTCAGCATCGCCGATATAGATGTCTTGGGTGCATTTAGCCACATACCTTGATGGAATTTGCCCGCAAAGGTGGCGATTGTTTATGTACGGCCGAGAGGCTGATTCTCGAACTTTTGTCAGCAGCGACAGCCGCAGTAGCTGAGCTGCAGGAGCGGCAGCTGATTACAGCTGAGGGCAGTGGAGCCGTAAAACCACCGGAGCGACGAGCAGTGGATGCCGATGCAGGTGCAGAGGCTGCCCGGCTGTGGGAGTGCTGAGAGGAGCCCTGAGCAGAGTATTGGATCGGGTGAAGCAGAGCGGAGTCTCGTACGACGAGGACAGAGTAGCCGTGGCGCCCAATCCAGGTAAAAACAGAGATACGAGCTGGTTGGAGTAGGCTGGAGAAATAAGCGCCGAATCGAGCAGAGTGTTCCCGGTGCTACCACTCAACAAGAGGCTATCGGAGACTAGTCCAGGGATGGCCCCAAAGAACGTGAGAGGAGGGAGAGGGAAAACTCCTGAGACAGAGCAACGAGCGGCTCTGCCCCCAAAAACCCCAGTTCCACTGAAGGATCCGGGAAAGGCTGTGGTGAAAGACACCAGGAAAGAAGTGGACAATCCCCCAGGTGAGAGTGGTAATCTACAAAAAAGAGCAAGAATGATGCAGGGACCTGGAATAATACCAGGGGTAAAAAAACTGTAGCAGCAAATGCGGGGGGTCATTACTGGCTTTCTTTCCCCAACTAGCCAGGGAGTCTCTCTCAAGAAAAATATATTAACCACCGGTACTAACACTCACAATGCCTTAGGACTATCTGGTGCAGAGAAAGCAAACCAGCCAGGGTCTTCACAAGCTCCAGCGTCTCAGATTGCTCTGCCCATAGCCCCTGAATTACAGTGGGGGGGAATAATGGAAGCCGATGATGCTTGCGACGCTCTAATGACCAAGGAAAATCAAGGCGCTCTTAATAATGCCACATGTAACGAACAGAAAGAATGTCCTGAAGCACGGCAGGAGAACATACAACTGGAAATTAGGGGTGGAAAATCTCGCAAATGAACCCGGAATGGAGCAGCTGACAACAGACTGGTTAGTGCAAGAGATCACAGCAAGTAGTGGCCCTAGTGGCTCCGAGGATATTCATGACTTAGTCGATAAGTTCTTTTCAGTCACGGATGGGTTAGAGGGATCTCCCTCAGATATACAGGAAAGCGAAAGGGAGAATCTCTCAGATCTAAGCTTGATTTCAAGCTCTGAAGGGGCAAAAAGGGCATCATCAAGGGAGAAAGAAACAGCTGTAAGGAGGAAAAAGCTCCCCCGCAGGCAAAGAGACTCACACTCTCAGGAAAAAGCTGCAAGTGGTCAAAGGCGTGCAAGCGGGGCAAATCCGGAACTGGCCTTGAGGTGGGATTACTCAGCAACATGTAATACCTATCCGAGCAGATTTTACAGGGGGGGGGCTACAGGGGAAGCTTCCTCGCTACAGCTAATATTGGATTCAATAAAACAAGTACAAGACGAGATAAAGATTGAGGGTAAAAAAAACAGACTGGCAAATAAGAACGTGCAAGGCGCAATCAGAAAAGTAGCTAAAATCTGCACCGACACAAATACGAGGGTGACACAGCTAGAGGATCGTATAAGCATTCTCGAAGACCACCAGGATAAAGATTCAACAAGGATGAATGGATATGACAAACAATTTATAGATGTCCAGTGGAAGCTAGAAGACTTAGAAAACCGTCAACAACGTAATAATCTTCGGGTCCTGGGCATTGAAGAAGGGGTTGAAGGAGATGACATCAAGACCTATGTATTAAATTTGATGAAAGGGGCATTCCCAGAGCTAAGCCATTGGGAGTGGGATGGGGAAATCCAGAGGGTACATCGCTTCCCAATGACAATAAAGAAGCACCAGCTCAGAGTACAAGGCGGAACCCCAAGGCTGAGAGCAATACTGATATATTTCGTCAATTTCCTGTTAAGAGGGAGGTATATACCAGAGCCGGACCTAATTCAAAACGTTAATTTGAGGCTCAATCCTTCTTTACAACCCCAGACTATTATCATTCGACTGCAGAAAGGCGCTGGCGGCTACGAGAGCTTTTGGAACCCTGTCATCAGATGGGACTACAGGCTTACTTGATGAATCCGGCAAGGCTTAAGATTATATATAAGAACACCACAAGAGTTCTCTTTTCTGAAATACAAGCAAAAGCTTATATGGATTCACTTAAGACAGGAAATGCGGACCCAGTTGTCCTGTGATTTTTTTCTGACTGTTGAATTGTTTTTCCGCTCTGTGTTTTGCTTTTTCTTACTCACCACGGTGTAAAACGCTGGGAAGGAGGGGGGCGGAGATATGGAGGTGGGCAGGGACAGCGGGCAAGGAGTGTTGCACTAGAGCAATAATTGTCCACAGTTAGATATGTAGAGCAGTAACATATTAGTTGGTTAAATGCACAAGCTAAATATAGAATGACGGACGGAGGCTGACGGCCAGACTCCATCACAAAGGCCTTAAGCCTGCTTGCTTCATTAGGAGGGGGGGAGGGTGTGGTGCTGGCAGAGGGGTGGGGTGGGACAGGGGGGTTGTAGGGGATATATATGGGGCTAAACAAATCATCATCAGGTAGGGAAAGACGTCAGAGATGTATAGATAGGAAATGGAACTGGGAAGTTAAAGAAAATTCATGCGGATAGTTACAATTAATATTTGTGGATTAAACGATGCAAAAAAGAGGAGGGATCTGAAAGAATATTTTAAGGTGTTACAAGCAGATTTGATATGTATCCAGGAAACACTGGTGGGAAGATATCCCAAATTTTTTGCTGGAACAACTAGGATATCAGTTGTTGACTTGTACGACACAGGGGACAAGGACCCGTGGGGTTGCGATATTGGTGCGAGCAAAGACAGTTATATTGAAAAAACAGAGGTCAGATAAGTATGGCCGATGGGTCTTAGCTGAATGTCAAATGCAGGGTTTCAATTTTACACTATGTTCTATATATGCACCAATAGTAGATGACCCAGAGACTTTAAATCATATCAATACACAATTGTCTAACTGGCCTTTGCCAATTATAATGTGCGGGGATTAAAATATAAATGGCCTAAACGGCCTTTGGAAAAATGACCCCGCCAAATTTATTGGCAAGAAGAAGAGAAGCCACAGAGCTCTGATACAGCTAATGCAGGATAATGGGCTAATTGATGTATGGGAACAGGAAAACGTAGGCGGGGGCAGTACATACTATTCAGCACCCCACAAGAGTGTAGCACGCCTGGACTATTTCTTGATATCACCGTCGTTAATACCTAGGGTTAAGATTAAAAGGTTGCCGAGGGTGATGTCAGATCATAACCCGCTAGCTCTCGAAATCTTAATTCCAAGCTCTCAAAAAGTAAAAACGAACTGGACTTTCGAGAGAGCTTTATTACAAGATGTTAACTATGTGGTACATATGGAGGGCTGGCTTAGAGAATTTCTGGAGATCAACAGGGGGACGGCTTCACCAACGATAGTTTGGGATGCCTTGAAGGCGGGTATCAGGGTCGAAACCACCAGCTTCTCTTTCAGGCGGAATAAGCTGGAGAAGGAGGTTATTGAGGAGAAGATAAAGTCAGTCGCCAGATTAGAAGAAGAGTTGATTAAAGCTATAAGTGCCAAAGGGGACTTGACAAGAGTATTACAAAATTTGGCCATGGCTAAAGCAGCAGCAGGGGAAGTTCTTGCTTCAAAGGCAGCTGGAAAATACCTAGCTTGGAAACAAAATCAATATGAGTATAGTGAGCAAGTTGGGCATATCCTAGCCATTAGAACTCGGCAGGCGGCCACCAAGGGAGGAATCACAGCGAGATTTGCTTGCTATTCCAGGATTTTTACCAAAAATAAATAACCAGGGTAAGGGGGCAAGCATAAATGAAATAGAAATAGAACACTATTTAGAGGCTGCATTATTAGATAGGCTCACGCCCGATGATAAAAATGCTTTGGACGCTAACTTCATTTTAGAAGAAATACAAAGAGCAATTAAAGACCTCCCGTCGGGGAAAGCTGTGGGGTCCGACTCAATACCGTTGGAGTTTTATAAGAAATTTCTCCCAATCTTAGAAGTTGAAATGTATAAACTTATGGTTACAATACAAAGGGGAGCAGTACCGCCTGGGTCCTGAGGTGAATCTGTTATGGTGGTTTTTAAAAAAAAAAATAAAGTCTCTACCGATCCTGGGTCATACAGACCAATTAGCCTTATGAACACCGACACCAAGGTTTACTCTAAAATCCTTGCTAACCGTTTGAGCTCGATAATCGGCAAGATCATCTCCCCCCGCCAACATGGGTTTATCCCCGGGAGGGGCACTGCCGATCATATAAGGAGGGTGTGTACACTATTTGACGGGACGGCAGCCTCACGAGACCCTATGGCGTTAATATTGCTGGACGCCGAGAAAGCGTTCGATGGGTTCTCGTGGGGTTTCTATGGGCGGCATTGAGTAAAATCAATATTGGCAAAGTCTGCATAGGGGCTTTGAAAGCTCTATATGTGAATCCCAGCATCAGACTCAGATTAATGGGGGAGCGTGGAACAAGGCAAAGATGCCCCTGCTCACCGCTACTCTTTGCCTTTTATATAGATTCATTCATAAGAAGAATAGAGCTAAATAGGAATATCTTGCCAATAACTCTGAATGGGTACGAGACTAAAATATTAGGATATGCAGATGACTTAGCTGTTATGTCCCCTGATCCTGTCACTGCACTAGCCGAAATAGAGCGCGAAGCGAAAATCTATGGGATATTATCCGGGTATAAATTGAATCAAGGAAAAACACAAATTGTCATAAATCAACAAGCTGCAATAGTAGATCAGAGAGTTACAGAGGCGGCGGTTTATCTTGGTATCACCATAACATCAGATATATCGAAGATTGTAGAAAAGAATCTGACACCAGTCATTAAAAAGGCTAAAATGGATCTAGACAGGCTAGATAATTTGCATTTAACAATAATAGGACGATGCAATATTATAAAGATGTTGTTTCTCCCTAAAGTCTTATTCCGCTTTCGAAAATTTAGTAATAGATGGTTTAAGGAAATCGAGGGACTCACCAATCGCTTCATATGGGCAAAAGGTAAAACACGCACGGCATTAAAATTAATGGCTTTATCCAGAGATCGGGGGGGTCTGACCGTACCAGATTTTAAGGCCTATTATCTTGCGGCAGCCCTGCAATATATCAGAGGATTATTAGGTGGGAACACGAATGATCGGTGGAGGAGTAATGAGGGTATTCCTGATATATTTGAATTATTAATAGCGGATTCTAAGAAGGGACTTCTCACATTTAACAAGCCGAACTACTACAAGAAGACAAAATTTAAGATGCTAGTGGCCGCTTCTTCAGTTTGGTCTATGGTTTGGAAAAAAAGTAAAATTGGGAGGATGAATTTTTATACCCCTCTGTATAAGAATTCCTCTTTACCGGAGGTCTTCCATGATCAGGTGATGAAACGGTGGGATATCCGCGGGGTTAGTACCATAGGAGATCTCATGGACCATACTGGTCTAATTACTTTCGATAAAGCACAACAACTATATGGCCTTGAGCACAGAGATTTTTTAAAATATTTGCAGATAAGATCAGCTTTACAAAAAAAACAAGCGGGTAACATGAATATCAAGAAGGAGGATCTCATGGAGCATGTAAGAGATGAGGAGGGGTGCTCGATTTCACAATTATATGCTGAAATATGCAAGTATAAAGAGAATGACCTGCCGAAAGTAATAGAAAAATGGGGAATAAAGCTGAATCTAACCGGGAATGAGGTTGAAAAATCGCTTCTCTTTGCAAATACAATATTAATGGTAGCGAACTTGCAAGCGCAACATTACAAGACAATGTTTGAACTTTATTATACACCACACAGAATAGCTCGATGGGGGGGCACAAGCGGGATATCATGTCCGAGGTGTCAAAGCTTGCAGGCAGACACAATACATATGTTTGCCTCATGTCCCAACTCAGGTCCTTTTAAACATTCATTAGAACAATTTTTGGATAGGGCATTATGGATATCCATCAGCTTAACTAACGAGGTAATGGTCCTAGGGGTAGTGAGAGATGGAATTGAAATACCTCATCAAGAATTTATATTTTTGGCAATGACATTGAGTCGGTTATGTATTGCAACTTTATGGAAAGACGCAAACCCACCATTATTTCAACAATGGCTGTCACGGCTACTTGCTATATATACTCTAGAGAAAGCTATGTATGACAAAAAAGGTTGGAAGGCAAGGCAAGTGGGAAAACGGGTCTGGGCACCGGTTGAAGAATGGAAACTAAGGATGGATGGATAAGTAGTATGAACAAACTAGAGGCCTAGCTTCTATATAAATTGGATATTATCACTCTTCCTTGTCCATAAAAACGTATTTTTTTTTTCTTTATGCATGTTTCTTTTTTACCTTTATTTTTTCCCTTTCTTCTCCTTCTTTCTATAGCTGTATAGTATCGGTATATATATTGCGGTATAATCATGTATTTTTGACTTCAAAAGGCGAATATTTGTTTCATTGTATATATTCTCTGAAATTTGTAACTGGTAAAAGTTCTAATACCTGATGATGAATAAAAAAAATAAAAAATAATAATTATGAAATGGTGAAAATACCCCTATTCATCCACTTTTTCCATGATATGGTTTTACCATTTGTCTTACTCAGTTTATTATACCAGATGTGACTGTTATACAGTAGAGGGCAACCAAAACATGAGTGGATTAAACATAAGAAAAATATTTTTTTTTTGCGAAAGAGAGAAAACCAAAGCCCTCTCTAGATAAAACCCTAATTTGCCAATGTTGCAGACAGGGTCCACTAAATGAACCTGAATTTGTGTAACTTCAAATGCCCTGTGATAAGTGGAGAAATCTGGAAAATAATTCCCTCCTGATACTTTGGGATTTTTCAATCTATCTAGGTAACTTCTAGCTTTATTCCCATTCCAAAGGAACTGAGATGATATGCTATCTAAGGTAGCAAAAAAACCTTTTTTAAATGTTAACCCGTATCATCATAAATAAAACGTTTACAATTGTTAGAATAATTATCTTGATTGTGTCAATGCGACCCCACCAAGATAAAAATAAAGGAGACCATTTTTGTGTAAGACGATGGACTTTCCTAACTATTTCTTTTGTATTGAGTTTAAGAGTCTCCCTAATAGAATTACAATACAAGGTCCCCAAGCATTTGATCTTAGTTGTATTTCAGGAGAAACCCGCTACAACAAATGATTCTTTTGTGCAATGACATAGCAACGCAAAAGAAGTAACACTTGATGTTCTGTCAGAGCTCGCTGTTTCTCCCTACAACGCATTTACATCATTAGTAACAGCACAGTTTAAATGGAAGAACCAACAGAACTCAATAATAGGCACAGACAGATATTAGATGGATTGGTTATTGTATTAAAGATTTAAAGTCCATTGTCACAAGCAGTCTCTTGCGAATTTCAGTTAAGAATATCACAGCTTATGAAAAAGCGCCAAACATTTAAGCAGGCTTTATTAAATGTTTATTATAAAATCAGTTTACAGAGTTACAGAGTCCCACCACCATTAGGATGGTGTAGTACGAATTGTTTTCTAACAGCTCAAACTTCACGAAGAAGGGGAAAAGGTTCAGACTTCTAGTCCAACTAAGGGCGAGTCCATTAGCATAGAACTAGCAAATAAAGGAAATGAAAAATAAAAATGGTTTAGCAAAGAAGGTTTCAGTCCATCAGCTATGGCATGTAGCATATCAGCAGGGCAATCCAAAGTAAGGGAAATAGTTCTTAGAAATCATTGAAAATCGATCAGCACAGCGTCCACGTCTCTGAATACGAAATATTCAGAATGGTCTCTTTGCAATGCCCCTCCTTTGGGGTTTCTTCATTTATAGAGTATCTTGTAAATTCCAATATTGGGGCATCACACCACCATCGTAAGACAGTCGTATACTCAAATTCACATGTCACCTAGAACACAGTGAGATGCTTTCCCCTACTGCTCATGAGAAACAAAAGATCTGAGAGTCCACATAGGCCTAACATCGGTAAAAACAGATACAGACTAACCATCTATAGCAATAGCTGAAATCCTGTTCTCACAGGACAATTTCGCTGTGAACATTGAAGAAACCTTCAGGAATGCAAGGGTTCATACATGTAGAGAACAAATAAAGCAACATTTCACTGGTGGTAAATGGTCTATTTTATTAAGTGGGGGGGAAAGGTCAGAGCTAGAGCAAAAGCATTTCTCGAAAAAAAGCCTTTAAGTTAGCATCACATGTTTTAAATGAAATGAGCTCTAAATCCTATCAATTATAGTCGTAATAAAATCAATTCAAATAGGGAATATGTAAAACTTTCAATGAAGATTATTACATAGAAATAGCTAATGTTAAAAATATCCTACTACAACAATTTTTCTCAACATTTATTTAAGTGTATAATTTCCTGAATTCACATCACAAAATTTGTTTTACACTTTTCATAAACTATAGAATCTCTAGTTCTTAAAACGACTCTCATTAGTGCAACTCATTTATATTTATTAGAATAGATTTGTATGTTTTCTTCATCTTGCATTTTAAAAGCACACTTTTACGGTGCTTCTCCTATTTTCATATGTCACTGTGTCAAAGTGTACTTTCAGCTCATCGTGTCTTCAATCAGTAATATTGTGTATTAAGATTTTTAAAATCATGCTACATCACTACCTAGCATTAATTTTAAGAAGAAGCCCACAAGCTTTTTCAGTAGTGTATTTGTTAAACTGTATTAGGTCTCCAACAACTCATCTAGTTCAGCTTTAGTATGTTTTGAAGTATAGTATCAATGTTCTAACCTCTTTATGTTGTCAAGAATAGATGCAGTTTATTTTTCAGCATTTTTGTTTTTGAAGGCAACATAACTAATTATAAAACCTCTGGAGTCAGCCTTAAATGCATCCCAGGCTACATCACTACCTAGCATTAATTTTAAGAAGAAGCCCACAAGCTTTTTCAGTAGTGTATTTGTTAAACTGTATTAGGTCTCCAACAACTCATCTAGTTCAGCTTTAGTATGTTTTGAAGTATAGTATCAATGTTCTAACCTCTTTATGTTGTCAAGAATAGATGCAGTTTATTTTTCAGCATTTTTGTTTTTGAAGGCAACATAACTAATTATAAAACCTCTGGAGGCAGCCTTAAATGCATCCCAGGCAGATTGGAAGAGAGTGTTGCCTGTATTATTATCAAAATATTCTTTGACAAAAGTTTTGTAGGTGTTAATGAAAATCTTATCTGAATTCAGGGAATTATTAAATATCCATTGAGATTTCCTATTATTTCTCTGCAGAATATCTAGCTCTGTCCAAACCGGGGCATGGTCAGAAACCAGAGTGTAGCTAATTTCCGAATTAACCAAATGTTGAACCATGCTTTTACTTAAAAAATGATAGTTAATTTTAGTTTGAGAATTATGAGTGATCGAGTAAAAAGAGAACCCTCGAAGATCTGGGTAAAAAAAGTCTCTAGAGGTCAGATAAGGAGCTCTGGAAAATTATATTTTTAAATGCCTTATGACCTCACCTAGTAAGAAATTATCACTGGAATGTTTAAGTGTTTTCTGTGAAATAGGTTTTCCAAAAAATTGATCGAGATGAGTAGGGCTATATACATTAATTATTGAAGGGATTTAATCCTCTATATTGCGTTTAACCAAAATCCACTGTCCCTCAGAATTATTTTCTTGTGAAATAAGAGAAATAGGCAAATTATAGTGACAAAATATAGTAACACCATTCTTATTAGAGATAGAGGAGGAGAAAAATGCTTAACCGGCCCATTACTTCTTAAGTTTAAGAACCTCAATATCAGAAAGATGTGTTAATTATGTTAAAACTAGCTGAGACTTAAGCCTAGTCAAATGTGACAAGACTCTGCCTCTTAATAGGGTTTATTTAATCCTATTCATTACACATAACAATTCTAATATTCATTAAAAATAATCTCATTGAAAAACACTTGACTCAATAAACGCATATTATGTAACAATCCCAATTTAAGGAAAAAAAGCAAGAAGAAGGAAAAACAGGCAGGAGCAATAAGAAAGAAAGAAAACAAGAAGTGGGGAACAATTCCCAACAAACTACCAAAGACATGAATGACGACAAAGAGAAAAAGAAAGTTCCCTAGTCATAATTGAACCGTTACGGATATGAATTGAAACACCCCGAAGGATGTGAGTGCAATGGAACCCCTAAATGCAGATGTACAGATCATCACTCCACAAACGGAAAAAGAAAGAATAAAATATATTCACCAGAGTGACAAATTAAAAAGAAAAAGAACGATGAGGAAGTGCAAGTAAAACAGGTGACACACAGCTCAATTCCAAACAGTAGAAACATAGAAAAACACATAATATCAATTATTCAAAAGTCTCCAAACCTACCAGTAATGACATAGGGATAGGTCAAAAAGGAACCGGGAGATGAACAACAAGAGGAGGTGGTAACACAACAAAAAACGATACAACCAGCCAGTCTGAATTGTAAAAAAACAATGAGACATGGATTATGAAAATCATGGGTTCTCCTACAAACCAGGAAATAACAAACATGTTAGATGCAATTGGACATTTCTTAAGCAGATAAAAGAAGAACAAAATCATGAAGTAACAGAAGAACTCATTTCCATGTCTTCAGATCTGTGCTGTCTTATAAAATCTTTCAACTTGTCGGGGTCATCAAATGTAAAAGTATTTTCTTTGTACGTGACCTTGAAAAAGCAGAGATGCACTAAACAATAACTAGCATTCATAGGGTTGAGTTCCGGGTGACATGCAAGAAATGTATTCCTTCTAAGTGGTGAAGCGTTGGAGACATCTTAAGAAAAGAAGACTTTTTACCTGACCACTACAATTCTCAGATTTTTTTAGCTGCTGAAAAAGCCTTCATCAATTCTGGGAACTGCAGAAGAGAATGATGATGCCCGTAGGCCTTGTGCTAGATGGAGAAGTGATCTTAGGGCCCAAGCGATGAGCCCTTGGAGGCTGAGTGGACCACGATCTCCCAGGCAAACAATTGAGGGAAAAGCCTTTTGTAAGAATGAGATTATGTTGGAGCCTTTGGGTCCCTATGGTATACCATAGGGGCAAAGATTGTTTTTCCTGTTTTTGTATTCCAAGTCCTCTATCTTTTTTTAAATTGTTCACTTTCCTTGACAAAATGGGAAACGTCTGGCATGGAATCTTCAGCATTAATCACTCTCTGTTCAATGGCAGATATTATCGTATCGTGAAAATGCAATTTTTCTTCAGTTCTTTGCAGAGTTGTATTGGTTTCCATGACAAAAGATGTCAGAGCTCTAATCTCTTCCATGAAATCTTTCAAGGTCAAGGGGGAAGATGATTTGGAGGGAGAGTCTACATCCTTTTTGGGCCTTTTAACAAAAGTAGATGTATTAGGCTTTTATTGATGGTGCCCCTGAAACTTGAGGATAATCAGAGCACCCTTGTGAAAATACACCTTCTTCTTCCATGCGAGCTCAAGAGATAAGTTTACAAGATTCTTCTGACACTTTTTAGTCTTGATAAGGGACAGAGACTAGAAGGAAAAAGAAGTAGGGTTAGTGCCAGCCCTCACCTATGGCAATCTTCCCCATTCCTTCACAGGAAAGAACCGCATGTGCCAAATCCCTCATGTAATAATAGTTAATAGTGATGCCAAAAAGATTCATGGCAAGGGCCCTTAGCCTGGACATCATACCAATTCACTACATCAATGTTATGAAAGAGTGGTTTTCAGCACAATATAGGAACAACCATGACTTCACAATCCAAAACTAAATCTGTAGCAAGGTAGGCATGAATAGTCCTCAAACTGTTGCTAAGTAGGTGAAGGAACCAATAACCCCACATTTTATCAGAACAATTAATATGGAGCCTTAAAGAGAGTGCATGTCAAGTCAGGCACTGAGTTAAAACCACACCACTGCAGGAGCTTAATTGAAAATAGGCAGAGCGGTATTTTTTCAGTTATAAATAAACAAAAAAAAGATGCTTGGCATTTTGCTTTATAAAGAATCCTGAGGAGAAAAATAAATAAGCTGCAAAAAATGTTTCCTCATACATCAAACGGCCTTATCTAAATATGCTGCATGCATAAATGTTCTTGTGTCTTTTAAAACTGTTTCAGTGTGTTCCTGTTAATAAAGAATGTATGAAGTTACAACGCATACATTTACAATGCATGCCTTTACAACGCAGTTTTTAAATCGCAACATCCTTTACAACGCACTCCATTACATTGCATGACACTACATCACATTATGAGAAATTACCTTTACAACGCATTCCATTACATCGCATTATACCTTTTATGCATTTAAGGTAAGTATTGGATAGTATAGGGGTAAAAATTACTATTCTAACTCCAGGGGGTGCAACAGTAGGGTAAGTGCTGGATAGTGTAGGGGTAAAAAGTACTATTCGAACTCCAGGGGGTGCAACAGTAGGGTAAGTGTTGGATAGTGTAGGGGTAAAAATTACTATTCTAACTCCAGTGGGTGCAACAGTAGGGTAAGTTTTGGATAGTGTAGGGGTACTATGCTTTGTAATGGTATGCGTTGTAAAGGTATGCGTTGAAATGGTATGCGATGTAGTGACATGCGATGTAGTGTCAAGCGATGTAGTGTCATGCATTGTAATGCCTGCGTTGTAGTGACATGCGTTGTAAAAGATGCTGCACTGTAATGACTGCGCTGTAAGTGTAGTGCAATGTTTGCATTGTAAAGGATGTTTCCCGTTAATAAAAACCTTCTCAGTATCAGGAAAACAGTTTTACATTCATTGCAGAAAGGCTTTCGAATGCTTTGCTTACTTAACAAATGCATTGACTTGAAAGGCAGAGCAGTATTATTTTAAGTCATTATTATCTCTGTCCTGCTATACAGCCAAATTAAATCTGTACTAAAGAAGCCTTTAACAGCAATAGAGATAAAGTGAGAGAGTTAAAACCTTGCAAATGACCTCAGCATGCCTTCAAAACATGACAGACATGGCGCACTCATAAAAAGAAACACATAGTATTCGCCTTGGCAATGGAACCCCTTGTATGCCTTATCCGCTGTGAGGTCCGTATTCAGTGGTGGTCTTGGGATGGTGGCCCAAAGGAGCTAATCACATTGTATGCAGGGGATCCTTTGTGTTCCTTTGTGTTCCTTGCAAACCCCCATGACTCAGGTCCCCAATGCTTCGAAATCCTCCAGATCTATGGAGAGACATCTGGTCTAAGGATCAACGAGGCTAAATCCCTGTTGCTGGGGATGCGAGCATTTGCTTTTGGCAGTCCACAATACAATGTATCACTTGTCCTTCAAATACCTATGCATTCACATTTCACGCCTTTCAGACTTGGCCTGGACTCTTACTCTGACCCCAGTGGTTACTAAAATAAAGAGGGACGTGGTCACCTGCCGTTGCAAGTCCTAGGGAGGGTGGCTTTTTTAAATGACGGTTCTACCCCTCTTCTTCTACTTCTTATTGAACTCTGTTTCCAATCCCCGGTGCTGGATCTAGAGAAAACAAGAACTATGTCAGATAATTCTTATTGATCTGACACAGCCCAGACAATTCTGGTTCACTGACATGCTTCACCCAGTGTAAGTGGCATCCATTCCACTGAGAGGAATCTCCAGTCCATATGCTCGATCAAGTCCTACACCAAAACCCAGGCTCTTTTAAATTATGAGCTTGGCACTAGAATTCAACACAGTTTCTCATTTAGACATTCCTGCAGACAATAGAGATTTGTATGCAGGCAAGTCCACTAACGGAACATAAGCAGCCCAATGGAATAGATACTGTATGTGATATTCTTCCAAAGGCCCTCATCCTCTGTAAGTACAGCCCCATCAGATGTTGCCCTACCTAATAGAATTGGCTCATACAGCCACAGGCATGCATTGATCTAAGTACATTTCGCACCCAATTCCCAGGTATCTTCAATCTCTGAACACTCATTTTTTATAGTCACAAAGGTCTGTTTAGGAATTTATGAAGGGTCTTTCCAGGGCCTTTCCTCTGACAAGAAATCTACTGATAAATTATGAGCCTAACACAGTAGTCTATGTCCATTAGAGCCTATCTACAGGGATAGCCTTAAATACCTATTTTGGAACATGGTATTACTACGAGACCTTACTTGAGCTAGAAGTGCTAGTGAAGAGTTGCAGAAACACAAGCATTTATAATTTAAGAATCCTATATGCAAATCACCAGGGATGCTATCACACCCTGCACTAATCCATAAAACCAAACGCACCTACCGACTTTCACCTCAATTAACTAAATCATTCTCAAAACGCTGTATTAGCAGTCTTTGAATGCATCCAAGAAAACACTTCATTATTTTTATATAGAGATATGCTGGAAATTCTATATAGTAATGGACAAAAGAAATCACAAAGTCTGATCAGTTGCTAGAATCATTCTCTAATTCATGAAAGGGTTATCCATTGTCAAAACAAGGACTCTCCAGATGGGTAGCAGCAGCCATCACCTACTTCCGTACAAAAGTGGAATAACTGTTTGGACAGTCACAGACCATTCTGCATAGAATATGGCAGTTTCAGTGGTGCACTATGTGTGAGTGCCCCTTATGGACACCTGCTGTGGAACTCCATGTAGAAGTTGGCACACTTTCACTCATCGTAACTGCTTAGATGGAGTAGCAAACAGAGAGCGATATAAAAAGCAGTTTGTCATTATCTTTTAAGATAAGTTAAGCCTTTCTATCGTTATCCCGCCTTTTTCATCGTTGATATGTTAATTTGTGGTTCTGCTAGCTCTTCAAGCATGTGAATATATGAAAGATCCAATGCTGGAGAAGTAAAAAGTTATTTAGCTCTAACTACAGGTCTCCGCCTTTAGCATCTTTCATTAATTCAAGTACAGTCCTCCATCCTGCAAGAGGTGCTCCTTCAGTCATTTGCTTTTTTTAACATGTGCTATAAAACTAAGGTGAGATGACTTATGTGAGGAGTTGAATTCATGTCACACTTACCTCATTGGCTGCCTCCAAGTCTTTTTCAGTGAGGTGATTTTACTACTAATGGAACACGGGGTTGATGAATTTCAGGATGCTATGCTCTATAGTACTGGTGTAAGGTTACCGTGGAAATCCCACCTCCTCGATAGGGAATGATTCAAGCATGTAGACTATGAAAGAGATCAATACTGGGGAATTGTTACAGGTAAATAACTGTTTTGTTTCTTTTATCTCCTGCAGAAATTTGCCCCAATCACAGGAGTTTAAAAACAACAAGCGCTGGCAAAGCCAATAGGTCTCGGCAATGTTGGAGCTTTGATCTTTTGGCGTTGTCAATGATATCGGTCATATAGGATTAAATAGAAGCACATTTTAAATGGACGTCCACACAGAAATCCAGTCTATGGAATATGTACTTTTGCGTCCATTATGCAGTTTCAGACTTCTCTCATACTGTATTTCCACGTAAGGGTTACCTTTATCAATGAAATACGTAGTAATAGAAAAATAATATATACATTGTTGAAGACTTTGGCCAGCATTAGGCTTTGTATGACAACAATAGTATATCGTTATCTACAGCATTCTTAAATGTGATCTCCAAGATGGGCGCGGTATTAGAACGTGTTTCAGCAGTCATCAAAACTGGAGCAGCTTGTGTAGTACACGCAGGAGGGCCACCGGGCTGTTCAGCCCTGTATTGCCCCTGACTCTAATGAGGACAAGTGTAAAGAGTGGCTGGTGGAGTCTATCTGGTTGTGAGTAATAAGGACGCCCGCTGTGGAGCATTCGTGGAAGGGGTGCTTGTGCACAACAGTAGAGGGGGTGGAGTTTGTCATCAACAAGAAAGGGGAGTCTGTCTCACCGAGAAAGTGGAGGTGGTGAAGTGGGTTGTTGTACTGAGGTAATAAGCGAGGGGAGGGTTCTTGTTCTAGATCAACAAAATGCCCCCAAAAACCGACGTCCCCAAACTATTAGTGAAAGGAGGTGCACAGCGTAATGCTGCAGTGTCATTCTGCTCTGACGCCTCTGTGCATCACCACAATGCAGAATTATGAGCATAAAGATGCAGTTGTGCGTCACATAACCGTCCAGAGAGCTTCAACCTGCAGGCCAGGTGGTGTATTGCATAGCAACATTTATACAGCGCTTACTACTCATGTGTGTGTGTGTCGTTGAAGCCCTTCTGTACATGGGTAGTGTGTTACATCATATATGGCTTGGTTTGTCCCGAAAAATAAAGAGATAGTCCTGAAACAATGCCCTATAATACTCGCTGCGCATGTTTAAATGTGGTTATGTGGTGTGCTCTGGAAGGTGTTGTATGTATGCATGCCCTTGACAAATGGGGAGGATGAAAAATGGAGCGACGACGGTGCCAGCAAATGGGAAGCCTATGGGTGGGTGGAGCCCATTATGTAGATACAGGGGGCCTCATTTATGCCTAGCGCAGTTTTGCGCTTCCGATGTGTCACTGTTTGTGACGCATCAGTGGCGTAAAACATGCCTCCTGTTGCGCACTATTTACAAAGTAAGCAGATGTGTCACTTTGTAAACCCCTGCGCTACATTATAACTGCGTCAGGTATAATGTATGCAGGGGGGGGCGTTCTCCCGCAAAAAGCCTTGTAGAAGTGACGCAGTGAAATCTATGAGATTTCACTGCATCACTTCTAGGACGCCATTGCGTCAAAATCTTGTGCCTGCCTCACAGCAGGCGTAAGACTGACGCAGGCCCGTTCACAAGGGGCTTGCCCCATGTGAAAGGCCGCATTTCTGGATTTGCGTCACTTTTGTAACACACTCCAGCAATGCGTCACTTTTGCGCTTACAGATACGTCAGAAATACTGGCGTATCTGTAACTCCTTGCGACATGATGCATCATACATTAAATATGACGCATCAGGTATGTCGCAAGGAGGGCGCACTGAGAAGTGACGCATCGCTGCTTTCACGCAGCGATGCGTCATTTCTCATAAATGAGGCCCAGGATGTCTCGGTTTGAGACAGCGCATGCGCAGCATCTAGAGCTGAGGCCTATTGAACGAGTCCTGTATTTCTTTGCATCGCCCTACTTTCCCTCCACGACATTAAACACACAGCACATTTTTGTGGTGAACTGCTGTTCATCTAAAGGACTTTAGCAAACATACAGCACTGTAACAGCTTGCCCCCACAGCAGGGCTAAAAAATGTTGCTCTCAAAGGCCTGTCCTACATTGTAGGGTGTTTTATAATGGAAGTTAAAAGTTACACTGCTTTTCAAGGTCTATAAATATAGTGTGAGGGCCTGATGGCCCAATAGCACCTCTCGTTGGCTTGTAGCATTTAAAAACAGAAACCACGAAACAGCTTGTCCTTGACTACACTCGCTGTGCCTGACCATAGGGTGTCTGGCACATTGGGCATGCACTTCTACCGGGGGGGGGGGGGGTGAAGGCATAAATGGTACCACGTCAAATTCCACAAATCAATCAGAAAATCGAAATCAACGGACCAATGAAAATCTTGTAATACTTCACTAAACAACAGAGTTCAAGCAAGTTTCCTGTAAGTGTATTACATCTAGGAGAAAGCAAAGGGAAGAACATGATCTAAAATGATGTCCACGTAATGCTTGGCTGGTAATTGCAAAGTTGCAGGAATTTCATCAAGCAGGGGCAGGACTTATATCCAAAAGTATAATAATATCAATTATTTATACCAGTAGATTAGGTCTAAAGAGCATTGATTACACAACCAAGCAAAATCCAGTGATAGAACATAGTGTGTTCAGTGTAATTATTGTACAGATGTACTAATGAAATGCAAAAGATAATCAAAATATTTGCAATTGTCTCCACAGATGCCTACACAGAAGATGACCTCATGCTGTACTGGAAGAATGGCAATGACTCCTTAAAAACAGACGAAAGGATTTCACTATCACAATTTCTTATCCAGGCTTTTCATACTACCACGAGACTTGCCTTTTACAGCAGTACAGGTTATTGTGCTTTGTTTGTTTAAAAAAAATAATGCTGTCTTGGTAAAAATGGCACATTCATCTGTGGATGGGTGTGAGAGCATTGTGTGGCTTGACTATGTGCTTCAATGAGATAAGCACACTAAAATCTGACAAAAACAACCATTACGATTTCAGGAAAGCTTGCAAGACCATTTATGTCACCTAGAGCAAGCCAGGGGTTACAGCTCCTAACCCGGGTTTATTCTTTGGTACCTCTGATAGTATCCTTGCTACCTGTGATCTCAGAAGCCAAGAAAATAGCAAGAGGAAGATACATTTAGGGTGTTTAAGCTCTATATACATCCTGTAGTGTTCTTGCATTCTTTTTCCTAGTACTCTAGAGGCAAAAGAGAGGATCTATAGGGCTAAAGTTGGGACAAGTGGTACCACCTTTGATGTACCTTTATATCAAAGGATGCATGGTGTTGTTACTACTAGCCCTGGTATTTGGGTGAATGGATGTCTATGCTTAAGACTATTATGTATTCAACAAATGTTGTGCTGTCAAAATCACCTAATGCAAAAACACTGGGGCAACCTACTAATCACTCACGAGATGGGGATCTACAGATAAAACATAAGGAATTATCACAAGTGATTGTGTCTATAATTCAGTGGACTGGTCACACAGAACCCCCTCCATATTCAATGAAATGGTGTACAGAGGCATTTTGGTCTTAACAACCTATGTAACATATGAAATATATATGAAAAGGCAGACTCTGTGTCGGGTGTATAAAATAGGTAAAGCAATTTATATTTGCACACAAATACGTTTTTTTTTCCAATACTAAATCACACGATGGTGGACGATTTTTCAATACATAATTACAGTTTCTGTTTTTCAATACTAAAATGACCACACATTAAAAAATTTACACAGAAGTAGGAAGGATCAGAACAGAGAACATACACCAGAAAAGGCTAAAAGTATTGTTCTAATGCAATAGTCCATATAACTACTTAGCCCAAGCTTAAAGCCTCTATGTTGCCCAATATAAAACATCAAATGCACATTCCATGGGCTGGTGGGAGAAGGTTATGGACATTTTAGTCTCAGATGGAAGCAATCCATGAGACTACCCTCACGACATTGTGTCTGTGTACAATAAAGGTGGACCCTTTAGAAAGATAGTCATAGGTGTATTCTGTTGTCTAGATCCCTGATGCTGAATTTTTGTCATAGGAGAACACGGATCATGCATGTGTGCCATGACATAGGCCTGTCTCATGGATTGCTGTCTTGTTGGACCGAGACAGGCACACAAAGCTCTACCCTCATACTTGTGGAAGACTACCACGTCCACCAGGAGTTAAGCAGCACAAGCACGGTGGTGGCAGCATACTGTGTAGTGTTCAGTAGTGATGAACAGGGCATTTTTACCCTGTGTCACTGGTGTGAGGCCAACAGGTTGCTCACACTTTTAAAAAGTTCTGCTGCTGTGTTCTTAACTCACCCGTGGTCTACATCAGGTAGATGTGTGGTACAGCATAGCGCAGGGGGTAGTGACTCTGTGCTTGATGCATGTGTGCCTGGGAAGGGTACAGAACAGGTAGGCTGTCCTGTTTTAGATTTAAACCTATTATTACTGATAAAAACCCAACCGAGAGCGAAATATCCCTCATCAGTGTAAACATATGACCACTGATAAACACCTGCACAACCTCAAACTAAATGCTGTTCAAGAAAAAGGAGAGTGAAAGTGTCATTTTTATTTCATCCTGAAGGGGCCAATACAATCTAACTTTGTTATACAAGGTAGGAGCAAGAATAACTGGGCTAATATTATCCTGCTAGAGTTTTGTTCTTATGGGATGTCACTAAAATATTGTTTCTTCTTCCTTTTGCTTTTTTTCAGTTTTGCAGTCTTTGGTCTAACGATGCAGGGTTTAGAAGCATGTTGTAGGGGTTATTTTATCATTTTATAAACTGTTGAGAATCAGATCATTTCAATGTCATATTTGAAAATTTTGGCTATGTTTGATTCGTTCACTGTATCAGTATCAAATTTATTTGTATCAGTTAATTAAAACTATTACAAAAAGTTTTTAAAAAATGTTTAAAACTGCAAATCAGTTCATACCAATATATGGGTACATATTTAACCCACCCTTTTTTCCCTGTATAGAATCCTCCAACACATGACGGGTCGATTATCTGGGGGAGGTGGGTTATATAATTGTAACTGTTTCTTGGGACACAATAGAGCAGGATAAAGTGCTGGTGCCATACTATATTCAAAAAGTTCGGCACAGAAATTGAAGTGCATTAAAGATTTTTCAATTGAGCGTTCTTAGCTCAGTGATAATTGTAGTACTTTGAGGTTCGCTTTGAATTCCTGCGGAGAGCCTTCCTTTGGTGTTGCAATGTGCGACAATAACAACATGGCACCAAAGCATTTCTCCAACTCTTTGGGTTTCCTGGAATAGCCGGTGCCATAGGCAAAGTTATTTGTCTCCCACTTTCTTTGTGTTGTAGTCCAATATCAATTTCTGGACTTTATAAGAACATTGCAAAGGGTCAGGTGAAGTGCATTGCGGAGTATTTTTACAAATCTCCCACAACAAGTAAGGGTCGGAACCTCCGCTTGAGAAAAGCATACTGCTAATGCCTCTGTGCAGGTGTGGGCCCCATGTTTCAGAAATAATTGCCTTGGTAGAATTCTCCTTTCTTTGATCATAGCAGGAAAATAGCACAGATGGTGAGGCCATGATTCGTGTTTTAATTGCATAACCTGCAAGCAGCTCCGTTGTCTTGGTTGGCCCATGTTGGATTGAGTAGGCCTAGCAATCGCATGTACATAATTTCTCTCCAGGTTCTGAATTTGAGGGTAGCTGATAGATAGGGTTGGGTTTTTGCTACCAAATACGAAGAGTTTAAAGGGCGCAAGAACTTTGTTGATTTTGAGGAAGCTTGATCTAGCTGAAATGAGCCCTGTCGCACTTGTCTATTAATGGTCTTTTTTCATATAGAGTAGCGATCGCTGTTTGGTTTATCGCAGTAGTCACTATTGTTCTCTTAAGTTGTTTATTCCACAGGGATACTGGATTTTCAAAAGTGCCTCTGAGTCAGGCCTTGAGAGAATTCTCTGGTGGTTTTATTATGCAAATGTAAAATTTGAGGAAGTCTGCCTCGACAATGAGGGATTGTTTCACAAACCCAAGTTTCAATCTTAGTCTTGCTCTACAGAGGTATTTCGGCAGTTGAAAGGTTTTCTAGTATCCCACCAGCTGCACGTGTTCCAGGTGTTCAGAGCATGCTCCTTGGAAGGCTTGATGGCCATACTGAAGTGCTGGAAGGTGGGAGGCTTGAATGACTTTGCATATTCCCTACGCAGACGAGCTGCTAAAGTTGTTTTTAAGCCTGGCTAAGACACAGATGATTGCTGGTTATAATGCATTTTTGTGAGCGGATGTTTGAGCATATTCAGGTACCACACCCCCAGATACTTATATTTGAGGCCCAAAATGATGATCGTAGGTCCCATGAAACTTGTTTTTTGTTCTTGTAGCAACCAAATACAAGTATTTTGGTTTTATCTGGGTTGATGGCAAGAACGTTTTTTGCATTATAAGCGTGTAGGCTGGTCAGTGCTCATTGAAGCCCCACTTTGGTGTGGTCCATAATAACAATGTCGTCCACATATTGAAGAATGTGGAGTGATCTATGACCTAAACGAGGGAGGGCATGCAGCTGTTAGCCAAGACATTCCCTAGATGTGCTGCGTATAGATTCAAAAGTAGAGGCGCTAACACACAGCCTTGTTTCAGACCCAGAGTAGTGGGTATTTTGGCGGAGAGTGTAGCCGGGCCTGTATTCACGTGGACCTATGTTGCAGCATAGAAGGAGATTATGGCAGTTAAAAGAGGTGATGGAATACCACAGCATGCTAGTTTCCTTCAAACAGTCTGTCTGTCAACTTTGTCAAATGCTGCAGTAAAATCAATAAAGCAGCAAAAGAATGGGAGTTGGTTATGCTGCACAGCTTGGTGGCTAAGTGCGGCTAGTGCGATGATATTGTCATTAGTGGCTGCTCCTCCACGAAGTATGTTTAGAAAAAGGGGAGCAGCTTGTTTTCTAATACCCAGCTTTCCAGATTTGTCAGTAAAAGTCGGCTATACGCTTTTGGCTACAAGTTTAGCAAAGCTATTATGCGGTAATTACATGGCTTTAAGGGATCGCCTTTTTTAAATATTGAGCATACGGTGGAACCTCTCCAAGCTTCTGGAATTTGACCCAAGCTGTAGGCTGAGTTGAAATGTTGGGTCAGAAGAGAAGCCCAGTCCTCTCGTGCACATTTAAAAATGCTGGCTGAGAGACCGTTTGGACCAGGTGCTCCATCGCTTTTCATTCCTTAATTAGCTTAACAATTTAGGATGATGAGGTTACATTTTGTGGGTCTCCTGTTTGCGGCAGGGTGGGCTCCTTATTGTTTGTTTTCTGGTGAGTGGAAAAAAGGGCGGTTACATGTTTCTCCCATTCGTATTCAGAAACTGCGTTTTCTCTTGTTAGGCAAGGTGATCTTAATTTGTTCATGTAATTCCAGGAACAAGCAAGAGATCTTTCCTTAAGCATCCTAAACATCGTTAGCCATTCATTTTCTTGTTGTGCTGTCTTAAGGTCCCAAATAACTTTTTTATGTGCTTTCTGTGAGTCTTTTACTGCCTATAAATTTCTGCTCGTGGGGTTGATTTTACATAATCGGATGCTTCTCCTTAGGTTATTCCATGAGGGATTAATGTCCCGGTTGGGCAGCTGTTTGTTTAGATAGCATTGTGGTGGCTTTATAGATTGTGAATGACACCTGCACCCCAGGATAGAATCAAACAGTTCTGTGGTCAATGTATCCAATTGTGTTAGAAACTGCCCCCCAAGTCGGTTCTTATAGCTGTTATTTCTATTGCGGAGTCATTTGACCACCTGTGTGGAATGAAAGGGTCGCCATTTGATTCTTTCACTGATATTTAAAATAGCTAGTTTTATAAGAATATTTTCCGATGTGTACCATCACATTTACCCACAGACAGAGAATAGGTAAAACCCTTTAAGACATCAGCCCTTTTTTCTAGCAAGTAAATATTGATAGCAGGTGAACTGACAAACACCCCAGGCTTTAAACATTAATTGCAAGGTGAAGTGACAGGTGTATGTGAAAAGAGTGCTGTTACCAAGCTTTGGGTTAGTGGTGAAAACATGACAAAAATTGGAACACAGTGTCACTTGGAATGTTGCTGCAAAAAGTTCTTAGCAAGTTTAACAAAGATTGGCATAATATTGTTTGTATTTGTAGTGATTGAGCTACCTATATGAAAACTTTTGTGTGATGAACTGTCAAAAGTGATACTTGAGCTGAAGTGCTTTCCTGTAAGAGATCCTTGCCACTTTCTAGATGGTATACCAAAAACATCTTTACAATGTTCATAGTTAATGAAGAATACTATTGGCTTTGAAGTCCATTCTGGTGCACTGTTTCGTTAAGCACGGGAGCGGAAACGCACATATTTCTCATTTTGTGCTCTGGTTGGCATCAAAGAAAGAGCCATCCCAACTGTGTAATTTAGCTAGTGGTTCGCAGTCCTAGGCACCGGGAATGCTATATTATCCATGTGGTGACCGTTTACAGAATTTTTGCTTGGTGATGATGACAAAGCCAAGAAATGTGACGGTCTTCGGTCGCATATTCATAGTGATGTGAAAAAAGTACACTCTACTGCATTCCTAGATTTTTACAGGAAAAAATGACTGCTGTAGTGGACATTATCAAAAAACCTGAAAACAACCTTGTCTACCAAGGATTCATCGTAATTGGTGTGGATGTGAAAGATCTCCTAGTTGAGAGTAGGCTAGGCGACACTTTTAGTGACTTTGGCACTGCAACATGTTCCAAGTTAGAATGCTTGCTACTTGGTAAGCAAAGAAATTTTGAGGAGCAATTCAGGAAATTTTATTTTAGAATGCATGAGAAATGGCTTGCAATGATGCATCGAAATGCACCTTCACCAACCATGGCATTTGAAGTCAACGAAGCCTCACTGTGGTACTCTGTACTAGTTCTAGATCTCTTCTGTAAAGGGGACATTTCTCCGGACTTTGAAAAGTACTGCTTCATTTTTGACCGCTTGAATAACTCTGAGGGCCTATGCACCGAGTTCAACGCATATGTCGCAGTACCTGTCCCAGAGAATTGCAATCTGCCGGTGCACCAGTATTAACATGGAAAGCTATGGCAGTGGCTAGAGTTAGCAAATTGTGTACTGCCTGTTTTGGCATTGTTCATCTCAAATGCCAATGTTGAGAAGGACTTTTCACAGATAAAAGTTTACATGGGAAGGAAAGAGAGAGCGTGCATGACCAAAGACTCACTGAAGAAATATTGTATGATGTACTACAATAAGATTGATTTGTGAAAATACATTTTTCTCTGTTTCATTTGGTCATTTGACCCGGTTTTTAAGGCGCCCCTTACCTGCACAGTAAATTGTTCCCTGCACCGCCGTTTGGGCGGGTCTGGTCCTGGGGTGGGTGCCCTGTTCGATTTTGGCCGCCATCTTGGAGTGGGGTGAGTGGATTGAGGCGTTTAGACCTGCCAGCGTTTTAGTGCGCATGTGCCGCCTGGGAACACCTATTCAAGGCGAGTCCCTCCTAATACCGCCCCCTGACAAGGTAGCTGACAACTGCGAGAGCGCTTAGGGCGCTTTACTGATAACTGCTAATTTTAAAAATTTTCTCTGTTTCATTTGGTCATTTGACCCGGTTTTTAAGGCGCCCCTTACCTGCACAGTAAATTGTTCCCTGCACCGCCGTTTGGGCGGGTCTGGTCCTGGGGTGGGTGCCCTGTTCGATTTTGGCCGCCATCTTGGAGTGGGGTGAGTGGATTGAGGCGTTTAGACCTGCCAGCGTTTTAGTGCGCATGTGCCGCCTGGGAACACCTATTTAAGGCGAGTCCCTCCTAATACCGCCCCCTGACAAGGTAGCTGACAACTGCGAGAGCGCTTAGCGCGCTTTACTGATAACTGCTAATTTTAACATTTTTCTCTGTTTCATTTGGTCATTTGACCCGGTTTTTAAGGCGCCCCTTACCTGCACAGTAAATTGTTCCCTGCACCGCCGTTTGGGCGGGTCTGGTCCTGGGGTGGGTGCCCTGTTCGATTTTGGCCGCCATCTTGGAGTGGGGTGAGTGGATTGAGGCGTTTAGACCTGCCAGCGTTTTAGTGCGCATGTGCCGCCTGGGAACACCTATTTAAGGCGAGTCCCTCCTAATACCGCCCCCTGACAAGGTAGCTGACAGCTGCGAGAGCGCTTAGCGCGCTTTACTGATAACTGCTAATTTTAACATTTTTCTCTGTTTCATTTGGTCATTTGACCCGGTTTTTAAGGCGCCCCTTACCTGCACAGTAAATTGTTCCCTGCACCGCCGTTTGGGCGGGTCTGGTCCTGGGGTGGGTGCCCTGTTCGATTTTGGCCGCCATCTTGGAGTGGGGTGAGTGGATTGAGGCGTTTAGACCTGCCAGCGTTTTAGTGCGCATGTGCCGCCTGGGAACACCTATTTAAAGCTCCTCCCCTAGCGCAGCGGGATCGCGCAGCGGGCGTGTCCTCGCGTGGCCGGAGTCGTGCCAGAGTCCTGCCCGTCTGCGCCCGTCCGCGGCAGGACGTGCAGGACGGGGCAGGTCTGTGGCCCCTTGTGGTTATTTCCATTAGGCCACAATGCTGTGCTATGATAGAGACAGACTAGTTGCCATCGGTCTGTCTTTGGGGTCCTGCGAGACAACGCGGGTGGACCCCTTAGGTGGCCCTCTCTCTTGTGGCTGTGGGCGGTTCAGTCTTCCCGCTCCCCTGGGAAGGGGGTCTGAGGAGCGTGTCACTGTGGCTGCTGGTTCATCTTCTTTTATTAACATCTGGAATTTGAACGTCAGGTCGCTGGCAAAGCACCATCCGGACATCTCCGACCTGCTATGCCATGATTTGCCAGACATATTTTGTCTGACAGAGACTTGGCTGCAGGACGCCGATACAGCCATTCTCAACTTGGCTTTCCCGCCGGAATACTCGGTATTTACTCCTAACCGAGGCTCTAGAGGCGGAGGGATAGCTCTTGCGGTCAAGTCCTGTTATCCATGTACGTGGCAGGGACAGAGGATTCTTGGCTGTGAAAGTGCAATCTTTAAGGTAGCCATCACGCCCAATTTCACCTTGTCGGGGCTATTGATTTATCGACCCCCCGGGAGTGAGGTGGCCTTTAGAGCTGCTCTACCAGATGCCATCTGTAAGCTGGCCGTTGGGTGCTCTAATTTCTCCATTATTGGGGATATGAATCTGCATTTTGACAATCTTTCTAGCCCATCGGTGTCTAGTTTTATTGCAGATTTAGAGTCGCTTCAGCTGGCCCAGATGGTCGTACAACCCACTCACATAGGGGGGCATATTCTTGACCCGTTTTTCACCAACGTTGCGGGAACCAGCATTACTAGCCTCACACCGCTGGCATGGACTGATCATTATCTGATACAGATCCAGTGCCCCGTACCTGTTACGCAGCCCAAACCAGTGGTTTGTCCAACACCTAGACGGCGTTGGAATAAACTTAAGCTGGACGAGTTCTACCACCTTTTATCGTCCGACCCACTAGACATAACTGGGGCGGTAGATCAAGGCTATGATGGTTTCTGTAACTGGGTGACTAGGGCTTTAGATTCCCTTATCCCCACAGTTTGGTGTAAATCAGGGGCTAGGAATACCAGCCCATGGTACGACGATGCGCTGCGGGCTCTCAAGACCTCTTGTAGGCGTGCAGAGCGGGCATGGCGCAAAACCTACAACATCCAGGAGAAGATCTTGTACCAAGCCACTGTGAAACTTTACCATCGAGCAGTGTGCAGAACCCGCGCTGCCTTCTACGCCTTACAATTTCGGACCAGTGCCAATCCCTCTAAAGCCATCTTCAAGGTGTTGAAAGACCTTACCACCAAAAAGGCGACTGCGATCTTCCAGAGCTCCGTGGAGCACTGTGAAATACTGGCGGATTTCTTTGTGGAAAAGGTGAATGCTATCCATAGGGCTTTTCCGTCGGCCATTCCACCCGCAGATACACCTCTTAAACCCTTGACCGCTGAGGAATTGCACTCTTTTCCGACCTTAACAACTGAAAGCCTTGGCAAACTGGCCTGCCAAGTGAAGTCGGGGTCCCCAGCAGATCCACTCTGTCCGGCTGTGTTCAAAGATCTTGCGGTGCACGACATCTCACCGCTATGCTCTTTGATCAACAAGTCGCTTACATCTGGCGCAGTTCCACTTAAGTGGAAACAGGCCATGGTCCGGCCTATCCTCAAAAAACCAAGCCTGGACGGGAGTAAGCCCGAAAATTACCGGCCAATTTCACTTCTGCCGTGGCCCGCCAAGGTGACTGAGGCGCATGTAAACGCGGTCCTCTCGGAACATCTTCACCAAGCCGATATCCTCGATACGACGCAGAATGGGTTTCGAGCAGGTCACGGCACGGAGACGGCTCTGCTGTATATGGTGGAGCACTTGCGCTCCGTGCTTGATGCGGGCCAAACGGCGGCGCTGGTGCTATTAGACCTGAGCGCCGCCTTTGACACCGTATCACACCCTATCCTTCTGCGTCGGTTAGAGGAGGCTGGTGTCACTGGTACCGCTCTCCAATGGTTCCGGTCCTTCTTAGCTAATCGGACCTTTAGCGTGACCGTCCCTCCATACCAGTCCAAACCCCATCTGCTGGATCTGGGGGTCCCACAAGGCTCCTCGCTGAGTCCTACGTTGTTTAATCTATACGTAAGGCCGCTAGCTGAGGTTGTCCGACAATGGGGTATGACTATGGTGTCATACGCCGATGACACCCAGCTAGCGGTCACGATCAGCGGGGATGCTGATGTGGATGCACCCAGATTCCAACAAGGACTGCGGGCGGTCGCTGGCTGGATGACGTCCAACTGTCTCCAGCTGAACGCTAGCAAGACCGAGGTCATGATTTTTGGGAAACAACCGGAACTTTGGGGAGGGAGATGGTGGCCTGGGGATTTGGGTCCTACACCTCTCCCTGTCTCCGAGCCTAAAAACCTCGGAGTATGGCTGGACCCCTCCCTTACGTTTGTATGTCACACCAAACGTACGGCGGCCTGTTGTTTTGGCATTCTACGGGGACTACGTCCAGTGCTCAAGTTTTTTGATGCCACCACCCGGCAACTCGTGATCCAAGCCACTGTCATCTCCAGGCTGGATTACGCGAGCTCCCTATTCGCTGGCTTAAACCAAGCTGAAATCGGTCGCTTACAGCGGATCCAGAATGCCGCTGCGAGAGCGGTGGTAGGACTACCTAGATCTTGTCCTACCTCCAGTACCTTGCGAACGTTGCATTGGCTCCCGGTGGCTCAGCGGATTCAGTTTAAGGTCCTCTGTGTCGCCTACAAAATACTCAAGGGATCTCCAGCGGTGATTTTGTCCAAACTTCTGGCTCAATACACTCTGGCGCGAGCACTAAGATCTGCTGACTTAGAACTAGCTGTTGTCCCCCGCTTTAAGCGCAGCAGAGCCGGTGGACGTTCCTTTCAAGTCCGCGCAGCTATGCTGTGGAACTCCCTTCCCCTGGCGATTCGCGCCCATAGGGACTTGCTCTCATTCCGTCGCGCGGTGAAAACTTTTCTGTTCCCTTAGCTTCACCCTACTGTGTTTTTACCTTGTTGTGTTATGCTGCTACCTTGTCGCGGCGCCAGGACGCTCCTTCGCTGGAGCAGCTGTGCGCCTAATAAAAGTGCATAACATAACATAACATAACATAACATAACACTTACTGTGTATCCTCAGAGAACTACAAGTTGAACGGAGATTGTTACTAAATCCCATCTTTTTAAGCAAGGGGATAAGATCCTGCAGACAAGTAGTGAAGGCATGCCTCGGAGGTGGAGATGTACAGTTACTGTGTCGCTTTGTACTGTTTATGGAAATGGCAGGGGAAAAAGCTCTGGCACCAAGAGACCAGCAATCCTTATCACTGCAACCAAAAGACTCTCACAGTGCCACTTTTCAGTGAACAACAAATATTCAGGTCAACCTCCATCTGAAAGACATATGCTGGAGCATAACACTCAACAGTAACACACCATCGCCGCTGTTAATAGACCAATCGACCATTGTACAGTTGTCTTCTTACAGAGACCCAAACACTGACTTTCTAACTATTGGAATATGCTTCCTTGACTCCTATCCCTTTTTAATTCTTCTTCAGGCACCATAAGCGATAACATCAGTAAAACTCTTGGAAAGTCGTTTGGACAAAGAATGATCAAAAAGATTTTGCCAACTCATTGTATCTGATATTAATTACTAATTACTGCTGCGACCATTTTAACACAAGGACATAATGTTTTACGATATGCTATTTGACTTTTTAACTATGAATTTTGCTGCTATGTTCTTTTTATGTGAAAAATGGTAAATGTTTTTATTAACCAAACAATAAAATATTTACTTACTTACTTACATATTACTGTGGCTGCCATCCTAGTGTAAACTCATTCCACTCCCATGAATTATGTTGTGGACAATCACCTTTGGAGTCGTGCCTGCTGTGACAGACTTTTTTCTTTGAGGAAGATGAATAGTACAAATGCTAAAAGAATCAGAACCCCAACATAAAACTTCAAAGACCCAGATCCTAAATTACATTTGGTGTCTGGAAATGGACTATAAGAAGGAGAGGTTCAGTCCCCACAAAATTGTCATCTGCCAAGCAGCCAGATGGGCTGTGGGAGTAGAGAGTAGAGTCTCTGAAAGACTTCCGCCTATGACCAGAAGCAGGGGCAAAGGCCTGCTAGTCTTCCTGCTGGGTTAGGAGACATCATTCAGGACACCAAGCTCACCTGCCCTGCAGGCTGGAGCACCATTGCCTGCTTGCCAGGACCAGGGTGCCCTGGAGAGAGCAAGGTCGACCGGGGAGCCATGCACAAGAATTCCCTGAGCAAGGTGTGAGGCTGTGAACCAATCAAGCAGTTGCCCTATGTAGCATTGGCTTTGCCATCTTCCTATGCCATACAAGGGGCTTGTTATTCTGAGCCATAGTGGAAGCACTGGGTGGGAAGCACCAAGTTCACCTGTATGCCACACGGGTCACCTGTGAACTGGGCCAGGTGTGGAAGACTTGTGACTGCCGAAATCAGGAACCCATTATGCCAAGCAGGGCGATCATCTAAGAAGAGTCTGCGCCCTGATCAAGAGTACCACAGCAACTCCGTATGGTAGGAGAGGGTGCCGATACCACTTTGGCCTGTAATTCGGATTGTTTCCCCAGATTGAAAACTGCTGTGACCAGCAGGTCGAGCCCGCATGACGTTATCTATTCCTGACAAAGCCCCCAAAGCCCCCAAGAGGGTGCGATGCCGCTGAGGGCATCGCACCCTCGTTTGAGGTCTGGTAGGGGTCGGAAACCTGATGATAACATCAGCACTACCCCCATGCTAGTGTTAAGAGTACCTTACCTTTTTTGTCTGCTGAGCAGGAGCAGTTCTGAACACTGGAACCCGACCAGCAGCGCTGCTCAACAAGAGAAGCAGAGTGAAGCAGCTTCTCTCTCAAGCGGCCCAATTTAGCTATAGAGGATCCTGACTTGGTAGCGCCCAAGGAGAGGGCACTCGCTGCATCGCAAAGCACTGCCATATTGCCAGCATAGGTAAGAATGAAAGCAGGCATTTGGGGCCACAGGGCCTTGCTCCTAATGGCGAGGTGGCACTATAGACACTGCTGACATACAGCCTGATTCATGAAGCGAAATAGCGCCCGCAATGGCTGCGAAAATGCAATTGCGGGTGCAAAATACGGAATTGGCATTCAAGAACAAAATAGCGAATTCGCAAACACAGAATAGCGATTATAATAGCGATTACGCTATAATAGTCGCAGAGTCCCGGTAGTCGAGCATTAGCGATACGGAAATAGCGACCAACCACGGAATCTGCGAAATGAATAGCGAAACGCAATATATTCGCTATCGGCATTCATGAAAAATATACAATAGCGGAAAACCCCAAAATCGCACTTTTGCGCGGCGCAAATTAAGGACAACTCAAAGCAGGTGGTAACCATAAAAGCCATGATTAAGAAAAATTTGAAAAACAGTTGGCCAATCACCAACAGGTCCAGGCCTGACCAATCACACATAAGGACATTCAGCAGCAGCATTAGGCGTTCCACAATGCCAGGAATGTACATGGTGGTGAGGCGGCGAAGACTACAGCGAGCAGCACGGAGGAGACGCATGAGGCAGGAAAGGATTTACCGGCAGCGGGTCACCTTGCTGGGCCAAACCAGAGAACAGATATATGCTAAATACAGGCTGAATGGGGAAATGATCATCTGGCTGATACATGAACTTGACCCCCTCATGCAGCACCCAACAAGGCGAAACAATTCGGTGCCTACACATGTGCAGGTATTGTGCAGCCTGCACCTCCTGGCCTCCGGCAGTTTCCAGGGCATAGTAGCGGCTGCTGGGGGGATATCCCAGCCCACCATGTCACGCTGCCTCCACACTTTCGTTGACGCCATGCTCACCCAGCTCCACCGCCACATCACATTTCCCACGAGCCAACAGGAATTGGACCTGACAAAACTTCAATTTTACAATGTAGCCCATTTTCCCCATGTCCTCGGCTGCATAGACTGTACCCACGTCGCCCTCTGCCCACCAGCTGCCACGGAGTATATGTACCGCAACAGGAAGTCCTACCACTCCCTCAACATACAGATGGTCTGCAATGCCAAGACCATCATCACTGACATTGTCGCCCAGTACCCAGGGAGTACCCATGACTCCTTTATCTTCAGGCACAGCGGACTCCACACATGACTGCTCAGGGGAGAGTTTGGGGAAGGACACCTACTTGGTAAGTACACTTTGTCGACAATGTCACATTGCAATAAAGTCACTGCGCTGCACAGGCAATCAACATCTGCTCCTCTCATTCAGGTGACAGTGGCTACGCCCTACGGGAATACCTCCTGACCCCTTACCTCAACCCTGCCACACCTCAGCAACGGCGCTACAATGTTGCACACATCCGGACAAGGAACTGTATAGAAAGGACATTTGGCCTGCTCAAGAGCAGGTTCCGTATACTGCACAAGACAGGTGGGGCCATGTATTACAGTCCTGCTGCCTGCTGCCGCATTGTGGCTGTCTGTGCAATGCTTCATAACATTGCAACCAAGCGCCGGATACCTGTTGAGATCTCAGGCAGTGAATCAGAAGGGGACGACCGGCCACCAGCACATGCGCACCATGCACGCGGGGAGAACCCAGCTGAAGGCCACAGACGTCGCAACCACATCACAGCGAACAATTTCTAGCCCACCCTCTTCCCCCACCCCACATATCACAATTGCATGCAAAATGTAATGATTACACAAGGCAAATGTGTGCAGCAAAATAAATATATTTGTTTCATTCACAAGAAAAAGGTAATCAGTACAACTATTTACAACCAACAGTATTCCTTCATACTGCAGTGTGAAAGTACATGGCAGGCTTATTGTCAGCCTGTGCCAGTGTTTTTCGGACAGAGTCAAGTGCGCCTCCTGCGTGTTATGCCCAGCCGCCTCTGTGGCTCATCCTCCTCCGGGGCACCTGTACCAGGCGTTGCCCTGGTGCTGCGCCTAAGTGGCGGGACTAGTGTTGCAGATTGGCTGCTGACGCTTGAAGCCCCCTCACTGCCATCGTCACCCCCTACAGTGGCAGGTAGAGCTGGAGGGTGTAGTGCCGTTACCGCGGTGGTTAGGTGCTCCAGGACCCTGGTGATGTCCTCACAGCACTGAACTAGTTGGTGCTGCTGTGTGAGTGACCGGCGCGACAACTGTGAGGTGGCATTTGCAGCCACATAATTTGACCTGCTGTAGGAGGCCAGCCGGCTCATGAGCTGGTGGTGGCGCCGGCTTGCTGCCCTGCGCTGCTTGCTCATCGCAGCAGTGTTTGCCTCCATGGCTGCAGTCATGCGGCCCATGGCCGCCGTCATGCGGTCCATGCGCTCTCCCACTCCCGCCACATTGCGCCCAATTTTGTGCAGCTGGAGCTGTATGGCACCTTGCTGCTGTGACTGGCGCTGATGGATCCTGAGCATGCGCCTCTCTACGCTCAAACAGGCATGGCGCTGTCCATTGCCCCTCCTGCTGATTGGAGCTGTGGTGTGACGGTGAGAACTCCCACGCCTGATCTGCTGGCCTGTCACAGTGGCTGGCCGCTGTGTTGCCGCTGTCGCAGGCCCAGATGATGAAGCACCAGCTGCAGGTGGTGTCACAGCAGGCGTTGCTGGTGCGGCAGGGACTGGAGGCACATTAGTGGGGTGCCTGGCTCTGGCTGCGGGTGGGACGGCTGATGCAGAGGCCACAACGGTGGGGGGCCTGGCTTTGGCTGCGGGTGGGACGGCTGATGCAGAGGCCACAACGGTGGGGGGCCTGGCTTTGGCTGCGGGTGGGACGGCTGATGCAGAGGCCACAACGGTGGGGGGCCTGGCTTTGGCTGCGGGTGGGACGGCTGATGCAGAGGCCACAACGGTGGTGGGCCTGGCTGCTGGTGTTGTTGCAGCGGCAGGGGCTGGTGCCTGGGTTTCCGGTTGTGAATCCTCCTCCTGGGCCTCCTCATCTATCTGCAGCCTCTCGCTGTCACTGCTTTCTGCGCCACCTGTGAGGGTAAGTGGATACTCATTAGTTGCATGTGACTGCCAGACGTGCTGATGTTACATGCATGCTGGGTGACATTCCCTCGATGGCTGTGGATTTGCGTACTTTGGAACCTGTCTGGCTGCATTGTGGTACTACTACATTGTGGACATACTACATCTCCCACAATGCTTCAGGGCATTTCCTGATGCGCAACAAAGGCATGACTAAGGGCCATTATGTGAGCCTATTTGGTCAGGGACGGTCATAGGGGACAGGGTCGCAGTCGCATGCCACTTACCTTGGGTGTCTTGGGTGGGGCGGGAGGAGTCCAGAGGTGTGACGCCAACGCACGCCTCCCTCTCAAGGGTGTTCTCGACCTGGTCCTCCAAGGGTGTGTTGGGAGGGACTGTAGGTCCGCCACCTCCAGTGCCCGATGCCTCTCCAAGGCGCTCCGCCACCCTCTCCTTGGCACGACCTCGGAGGTCATACCATCGCTTCTTGAGCTCCTCCAATGACCTATCGGCCACACCCACGGAGTTCACGCTGGAGGCTATTCCCAGCCAGATCCTCCGTTTGTCTTGCTCTGGGACCTTCCTGGAGTTGATCCCGAAGAGTCTGTCGTGGTTGGCCACCACCCCTTCTATCAGGTTCTCGAGCTCCTGCTCTGAGAACTTCAGCTTCCTCTTACGCCCTGCGCTGTTGCTGGGGCCAGGAACAGGTTCCTCAGACATGGCAGCAGTTAGGTAGTAAAGTCGCTATCACTAGTTTAGCTGCTGCTTTCCGACTTGCTCCCTCGAGGTTTGCCTCAATGTGGTGTTTGGGCGTGGGAACTGCCTGCTTCCTGGTTGTGATGTCATTACTGTGCTCGAAAAGCGACTTCCCGTTTTCCCGATCGCGCGAGATTGCGAGTCGCATTCCCGATCGCACGAGATTGCGAGTCGCATTCCCGATTGCACGAGATTGCGAGTCGCTTTCCCGACGCAGGTTGCCGGAAATAGCGATTTTTCTGCGATTTAAGTTAGTCGCTAACGGATTTAGCGCCCGCGTGCGAGTCGCTTTTTTTTCCCCGTAATGTACATGAATGCCGTTTTGCGTGTCCTCAATAGCGAGTCGCTATGAATCGCTATTAGGGCCACGCAAAACGGCCCGTACATGAATCAGGCTGTAAGTTCCTTAACAATCAGAGGGGAGAGCACTTGAGTACGGCCTAATAGTTTGCATTCCCTGATGTGGCCACCAGTGAATGGGAAATAACCTTGGACCCATTACACAAAGGTGCTTCACATTGCACTTAGAAAAATGAAAAAAATAAAATTTCAATCGCAAATTACCACCAACTTGAAGTTGGTGGTAATTTGCGAATCCTTAAGGCCAATTTGCATTTTTTCTTTGCTTCTTACATTGCATTTAAGGAATCGCAAAATTTGCGATTCCTTAAATGCAATCGCAAAATAAGGAATCACAAATTTTGCGATTCCTTATTTTGCACGCAGATTTGCTTAATACATACCATTTTGCCATATTGCGTTTGCGAATGCAATTTGGCTTGATACATATGGCCCTATGTTGCAAGTAAAGAAATTAATCCTCTCACCTGTTGAGAGGAAAAGCTTATATATTTCGCCAACTAGGACAGAAGAGAAAGTAAAATCCTAAGGCAGGCTAAGCAATGATATAACTCAAGAAGACTTATGGAAAACCTCTTTGTTAAATAGTAAAATGTTCACTGGGATTATTGGCTTAGTTTTAGACTCGTTGCTTAACAAAGGTTTATTTACAGAAACCACTGAAGCTTTTTAGCATTCCATGTATGACAAGTTCAGAATGAATCTTAATAATGTCATCATCCATAAAGAGAGATAGATGGGTCATAGCTCACCACCCTTTGCATATACAGAGGGATCAGGTATTATCAAACACATCTCTCAAAAATGGAGGCTGTGTCAACTGACTTAGAAGACCTTGTAAGTTAACACATGTGAGCTAGAGACAGGGCCGTAGTCACGGAGGGCATTTGAGGGCTGGGCCAGCCCATATAATTCTTTCCCTCCCCCCCACAAATGAAGGAGGCAGCTGTTACACTAATTATCGGAAACTCAGTTTAAAATCAATTTATCTTAACAAACTGAATTCACGTTTGAATGCACACCGTCTAATTGGAAAAAAAACACTGGAGTTCAGAAGGTGAATTAGCAATAAAATTATTTTTTTGTCTTGATACATTCACTGCATGTTCAAAAACAAAGGTAAAATGTCAGGCTATGTCTATTGACAAATGGCTGTTTTCTCTTTTAATGTGGAGATGATGTTTTCTTGTCTTTCTCCGACTGCAAAGTGAGAGGATTTTAGAAAGTGAACTATGTGACAATCTCACAAGGGTACAGGCGGGCCACTGGAATTATGTGGCTGGGGGGGGCCCAGATTATAATTTTATGGCAACGTTAAATGAATTATTTGGCAAGCGAAAAGACAAATTATATGGCTTAATGCGGTACATTTTGTGATAGTTTTAATTCATTATTTTGCAATTTTTACTTGTTAGCACTGTCTCGGCAAAGGTTTCACTTTGTTAGGACCAGTTTCAAATCCAAATCCAAATACAGCTATAAGTGCCTGAAAGGTGACCAGTCAACTTTTGCGGCTGACCTTCCACTGTGGAGCTGCACATGATGCAGCATTTTTAGCAACTTTTGATTTGTTTAATCAAGAACCATTTTTTGGGGTTAAAATCTGCAGATTATGCAGCAGATGATGGTTTATGTGGCAAATGCAGAAAATCCATTATCATGCGGAAAAATACACAGCTGTAGAATCACATAATTTCAGTTGCCCTGCATGCAGGAACTGTGAAAAGAAAGACTGCACATTTTGTTGAGTCGTTCTGTGTGACGGATAAAAAGATTCCAACAGGATCAAAACAAATCTTGGTGATGCATATGCGAGTTAAAATATCAAATTACATAACTATAAATTATCCCAGCGAACCATAGGTCAGCCCTTCTTAATTTACCTGCCTATCAAAGGTACTTTGCTGGTAGGGTTGTTTCCAATCTTTATATTGTAAGCTGAAGATTGAATTTGAGGGTGTGACTGTCTTTCTGGGTTCTCTTGCTGGAATGTGTGGGTGTAGCTGTCTTGGAAATAGCCATGTTTTCAACTGTCTTCTGAAGTAAATGTGTTCCTGGATGCCTCAAATGATCGCTGGTAGTGAGTTCCAGAGCTTGGCAGCTTTTTCTGAAAAAGCAGCACCTCCTAAAGATTTCTTATGGTATGGTGATAATTGTTGCAAGCCTAAAGTGCTTGAAATGTGTTTATAGGAAGAGCAGTGATTTTCCTTGGTGGCTCTGTGGACAATGAAAAGAGCCTTTAACATTGCCCTCCTTGCTATAGGTAGCCAGTGGAGTGATTGCAATACTGGAGTTTTGAATTTTTTTGGGTGATAATAGAGAAGAAGTCTTGCAGCAGCATTTCGGGTGAGTTGGGTTGGGTGCATATGATGAATGCGCGTGCCCCAAGGTAAGGGCTGTTGTCATTGTCAAGCTTGGAGAGTATGAGTGGGAGGATAGCTTGCAGCTTCTGTTGTATCCAACACAGGGGAGGAAGCAACAAAGTGTTTTCATTGTGTAGAAGGCACTCTGTTTGATGTTATTAATGTGTGGAATCAAATATTGGTCTGAATCCCTGGTTACCACTCGGTTTATGACTCCTCTTGATGATGTTGGAGGGGCCTCATGTTCCTTAATCCATATGATGGGAGGCTGGGATTATTACCACTGTCTGCAGGTCATATTTTCTCTCTTTGTTGTATTTAGCTTTAGATTGTTATTCATTATCCATGTGTTTATGGCCCAGAGTCAGTCATCAAGTTTTACATTGTAGAGGTCTTCCAGACCAATCATTTTTTAATGAATTGAGATTCATCTGTATAGTTGTAACAGGTGAAGTTAAATGATTTCATCAGGTTTGGTAAGGGGGCTAAGTAGATGTTAGGCACATGACGAAGTTGGATATAAATTAGGATAGTAGGACATACAGGCAAGCAACATTTGTACTGCTGTGTAAGGGGAATTTATACCCCTGATCCTTGGAATTATAAGATACTTTTTAGAGTAGGTCAGGTCTTATTGTAATATATTGTTGGGTGGGGGGGGGGGGCTGACTACTTACCCCTTGGTGCTTCTGTTTGTTTTTTGAGGATTTTCGGGGTGCCAACAGAGCCCTGGCCAAAATACCAGAGCTACTCATATACTCAGAACTAGTCAATTCATAAGGCAGAATCTTGATTTTTCCCTATGTCTTAGGGGGATTCCTTGTGTTTTCTCTCAGTTGATAGATAAGTCACACAAGTAGTATTGTTATTAGGAAAAGTGTAGGAACGTGTGTGGTGGACATTTGTGGATCCCGGCAGATTCCATTATCACGGTCTGCTTTCATTTTTGTTTTGCTGTGTTACGTCAGCGCTCACAGTGGAATGGACAATATAGCAAAATGATAAATCAAACTCAGGACTCGTGGGAAGCATGTTTCAGTTGCCATGCATGGTCTATGGAGAAGAGGGCTAGAGAGAAAATAAAAGATATTAAAAAGTATAAAGAAGATAAAAGAGAAGAAAGAGAGAAGAGGTTCTATAAAATGCGAGAGGATTGAAGGAAGGAAAGGAGAGTAAATAGAATAAGCAAGAGAGAGAGAGCAGGAGAGACAGTATGGGAAGATAGTTGCAGCAGCAAACAAAAAGGGATAGTGGGGTAAAAGGATGAGAGAAGCAGAGATGACAGAGATTAGGAGATTATACAGAAAGTAAGGGAGAGTCCAAAGGATCAAAAGGAGTGCTAGTTTCTGGAAAAGAAAATGTTTCTGGTGTTTTTGCCAGACACATTTTCTTTTCCAGTACTATGGACCGCCTGTTGAAGTCCACCACACCATTAAGGTAGTGTGGTGGGCATCAACAACTCATCATCTTCCCTAAAACAGTTAAAACTCACCAAATCCATGCAGCCTGATGTCCTGTCCAACAAGAATTTGCAACAACTTTCAGGGACATGATCGCCACGCTGCACTAACTTCTTTGTTCCATGATCACAGGGGAGTTCTCCAGTGCCGGACGGACCCCAGGATGGTAGGCTTCTGGGATTGGGGAACAGCAAAAAGCACACTGGTCAAAAAAAGATGGCAGGTTCTGCTAATGGCTATGCATAGCCAGGAGAGAGTTTCAGTTGCCATACATGGTCTGTGGAGAAGAGAGCTAGAGAGAAAGTAAAAAATATTGAAAAGTACAAAGAAGATAGAAGAGAAGACAGAGAGAAGAGGTTCTATAAAAGGAGAGAGGATTGATGGAAAGAAAGGAGAGTAAATAGATACACAAGAGAGAGAGAGCAGGAGAGACAAGATAGGAAGATAGTTGCAGCAGCAAACAAAAATGGATAGTGGGGTAAAAGGTTGAGAGAGGCAGAGATGACAGAGATTAGGAGAGTATACAGAAAGTAAGGGAGAGCCCAAAGGATCAAAAGGAGAGCTAGTTTCTGGAAAATAAAATGTTTCTGATGTTTTTGCCAGAAACATTTTCTTTTCCAGTACTATGGACCTCCTGTTGAAGTCCACCACACCATTAAGGTAGTGTGGTGGGGATCAACAAATCATTATCTTCCCTAAAACAGTTAAAAATCACCAAATCCATGCAGCCTGATGTCCTGTCCAAAAAGAATTGACAACAAGATGCAGGGACATGATGGCCACGCTGCACTAACTTCTTAGTTCCATGATCACAGGGGAGTTCTCCAGTGCCGGACGGACCCCAGGATGGTAGGCTTCTGGGATTGGGGAACAGCAAAAAGCACACTGGTCAAAAAAAGGTGGCAGGTGCTGCCAACGGCTATGCATAGCCAGGAGAAAGTTTCAGTTGCCATACATGGTCTATGAAGAAGAGGGCTAGAGAGAAAATAAAAAATATTGAAAAGTAAAAAGAAGATAGAAAAGAAGACAGAGAGAAGAGGTTCTTTAAAAGGAGGGAGGATTGAGGGAAAGAAAGGAGAATAAATAGAATAAGCAAGAGAGAGTGAGAGCAGGAGGAACAGGATGGGAAGATAGTTGCAGTAGCAAACAAAAAGGGACAGTGGGGAAAGGTTTGAGAGAGGCAGAGACGACAGAGATTAGGAGAGTATACAGAAAGGTAGGGAGAGGCCAAAGGATCAAAAGGAGAGCTAGATACATGTGGAAAAAGGTGATTAGAGATTTTAAGTGGAGTTTAGAGCGAATCATATTTTGGCTAATATACCTGGACCAATTTGATTTCAATGCTCAATTTTGCACTTTCTTTTCTAAAATGGATCTTAGTGTAAGATACAAGAATTACCTTGCATAGTGTTCTTTAAAGTTCTAATAAGTTATAACCATGGTTACTTGATCCACATTGCATTTTGCAAATTGTTTAACAATGGCACCCTCTAAACTTACTGCTTTTGGTATTCACAGAAGGCATTTAGTAGTAGTAAAGTTAGGACTCCTAACTTTACTAGTACTAAATGCCGTTTGTGTATACCGAAAGTCGAAAAGTTAGGATTTTGTCTCAGTTTAGTAGTAGTAAAGTTAGAAGCCCTAACTTTACGACTACTAAATGCCTTCTGTGAATACCAAAAGTAGTAAGCTTAGGATTTTATCTCAGATAAGTTCTGTGAATTGCCCCCCTTGTCTGTACTGAGCACACTCATAATGCCAGGGTTTTTATCCCCCTTGACCCACAAGAGGATATAGTTACTGGTAGGTAGTCCAGTGTTCCTAATAACAAATCACTTGGCCTAACGCAACAGTCGAAATCTTGATCACTTTGATGCAAAAGACCCATAACAGATGAGTCATTTTAAAAAATGTATTGGTTGTCCAAATCGCCCTTATGCGGCAACAATAAATAAAATGCCTTTCTGAAAAAACAGTGAAAATACAGGGGAGAGTAATTGCCTGCTCAGTATAACCACTCTGGAAACCACCCTTCAGGCTTAGAAAAGCAGACAAAGTAAATGATTATGAGGAAACATATATTTTTAAACACAAGAGGCCTGATTCACAAAGGTAAACTTACTTGTATGTAACGTTTCAATGGTTTGTTATCCATAAAGGTTTGTTACTAGTAGTATCTTTATGACTGCGGAGACTCTGTACATAAAAAGATAGAACAGTCCTACATTTTTTGTGCAGAGATCCAGCAGTCGTAAAGATACTACTAGTAAAATGCCTTTGTGAATAGCAAATAGTCCTAAAGTTACACAAAAGTGTAGGTTTACCTTTGTGAATCAGGCCCATAAGTTGTCTTGCACCAGAGTATCTCAAGAGAACATGGTGGATTGAGATGGATGCTTATATTTACCAATATTCATCTGAATTTAGGATAAATTTGCTGATTTCCTTATCCATAAAATTACACATCAGTTGTACGTTTGTGGTGGGAGAAGCAAAATAGAGACTGGGCTTGTAACATATTTTAAAGAAGTTTTCTTAAAATTGCCATTTTTGCTCTAAGACTTCCTTCCGTTTTTTTCTTCAACCCATATAGGATGGTACAACCGTCTGTATATCAACTTCACACTGCGTCGTCATATCTTCTTCTTCCTGCTTCAGACCTACTTTCCTGCTACCTTGATGGTCATGCTGTCTTGGGTGTCCTTCTGGATTGATCGGAGGGCTGTGCCAGCCAGGGTTCCTCTGGGTAAGAGCACATGTGTCTGTAAAATATGTGAAATGTTTAGAAATCCCTATTGGTCATGTCACTCTGAAAAAGAAAACTCTACAGGACTTCCCAAATGTGATGTGGTCCAGTATGAGCTGACGCGTGATGATGAGCAGTAAGTGACCATTGGTTGAGAATTTGTGTTTGAAATTCTTTTTACACATGAGATAGGAGTGTTCCTGGGTCTTACTCAATATTTCTTTAGAAATGTACGATTATGCTCTTGGGCTCAATGCTGGTTGAGACGATACATGAGTGGAAATATAAATAAAACATTAAAATCCAGTCAGGCATGACACTTCACCATTAGTTTGAGCCGGTGGTTTCCGATGCTCAGTACTGGCGCTTATTCATCACCAACAGCACTTTTCATGTGCACAGGTTAAGGACACATTCATTTATGGCAGGTACAGAAAGATTAAGCGATTTGCCCAGAATCACAGGATGTTAAGCCATCGCTGAGACTCAAACCTGGTTTCCCAACTCTGAAGTCGGCAGTTCTGGCCATTAGCCACATCCTCTCCCCGCTTTCATGGTTAGTAGTTGGTTCTGTTTTAGGCGACGGTAACAGGAGAACTGGGCTGGTGCAAGCTGTCTCCTGACGAGAGCCCCGGCACAAATTAACCGCTATTCTGAGCGATCTTATTTGTCAGCAGGCCAAACATAGGTTTAGCTCTATTTTTTGGTATTCCCTGTTCTCATTAGCAGGTATTTCCACACACAAGTGGTGTTTATTCGCACGTGAGAGTTCTGCAGATTGTCCAGTGGAGTCAATCTTTGATCGGGGTGGGGGTGGGGGGGGTTTGAGGGACATAGGTCTTCTTGGGAAGAGTTCCAATCAAGAGCCTGTGAATGCCTACAAAGTTGCAAATTTGTTTTGGCGGTCGCTGAAAATGTACACCTCCAAATAGCAGTTCCTGTCCACCCTTTCCAGCATGGCAAAGGCATGGATGTAACCCCAGGTTTCATATTGGTGCTGGGGTGCATTTTGCATCCTGCTGAGAAAAACAGCAATATTGAAATAATTTGTCCTTGCATACTTCAATTACTTGTTCATTAGTGGTTTGTTCACCAATTTGCAGAGATAGTCTGTGTATCTCTGAACATGCATAAACACCTGCATTGGTAGGCATTAGTCTACAATGCATAGAATACTGTGTTTATTTATTTCTCTTGTGAGTTTTAACGGACTCTTGTCACACCAATCTGCAAATCTACGAAAGATTTGCATGGGCATTTGCCCAATGCAAAGAGTTGCATCTCTGTACTTACCATTGTAAAGGCCTTCCTGCGCAGGTCTAAATTTCGCTGTAGATGCATAGATACAAATTCATAAACTTAGTGCTATTATTATGCAGTCCTGGTCAAGTCAATTCCTTGATGGTCTATTCTGGGGAAAAGACACCACGATCTGTCGACTGTATCCGCACAGAAGTCTCATCATGAGATTTCTCGTTTAATATCAACAGATTAGGATCAATATTATTAGTCGACAATTTATTCCACAATTTCTATCTGTCAGATTTATCGATTTATCAAAAGTGCTCTAATATTCTGTGATGCAGCAATAAATCATTATATATTTGTTACACGGCGGCTCAGTGGCAATAGTTTTCGACATGAGTATTTATTACTGCTCTCATGCCTCCTTTTGAATCTCATTTGTGACAAATTGAAGAATTTTTGTATTGTGTTTCAAGCATATCTATGGTGAGAAGATGTTTAACAAACAGTCTCTCATCCATATGTTGGAAGGCGAAGAATAATTCTTTTTTGGGGGGGCATTCCTAAGACCCTTTTTAAATAAGGTAACCAAAATACTCCTGCACCCAGATATTGGATCAAAGGGTCATAGAGCCCCTCTCCCTGTTTCTGACCCATGCCCTGCCCACCTCTGTAGACAACACAGCCTTGTATCTTCTCAATGAAAGTGCACAATTTTGGCTAGTGGGAACAGTGCTACAGGCTGCTTTGGTATCAAGAAACTCTTTAATAACTAAAATCACAAAAACAAAGTAAGAATATAGAAAGAAAGCAGCATAAAAGCACCATAAAACGTCTCATACCTATAAAACAAGAACCAAAACAATATCTAGTAGTCATTAAAAACACTCAAAGCCAACTGGAACCAGCCATCCCAACAGAAGAACTCCTCCAAATTTCATAAGGGTAGCATCTTTAGTGGTGTGCAGTAGAAGCAGGGCTGAGTGTACCTTGTGTCCTCCCTGGTAAGGAAGACACAGTCACACTGTGTTGGGAGTAACAGGGTGGGTGTCCGTGCATGCCTCAGGCTCTCGCTTCATAAAGCTTCCTGAAGCCGCGCCCGGCATCTGGATGATTGTGTGCATATTGCATGACACACTCAGGGCCGTAATGAGAACCCAAAGCAGCCAGGCAATTTGGTTGGTCTAGCACCCACCTGGGGGAGAGGTAGGGGGAGACAGGGATGCAAGCGTGAACTACTGCTGCTTAACAAAACCGGATCCCAGCACTGCTGCTTTTGTTACTGGGGGAAGATATTGCAGCATCACTGCAAAAACTGCCCCTACCCTTCCAGCCTCCTAGGCAAATGCCTGATGCCTGCTACGGCCAGTCGGAGCCTTGACACACTACAGCATCTATCATGTGTCTGGCATGGATTTCTAAAGTCTTTCCCCTCAATGTCACAGATTAGCAATATTATTCTGACCACCAATCAGGGCCAGTTTGGAGTGTCTAAAGCGATATTGTTCCCCTCAAAAAAAGCCTCTTAGCCCCTTTCAAGTTGTAGCCTCCTCCTCCTCTGAGGCTGGGTTTAACATTTTTGCTAGGGCTGGCTTTGGTTTTCAGTCCCGCACTTCTCACAATGTTTCACATTCCTCCAACAGTACTATTCATAGTAAGTGTTTTTTGTAGTATGGAGGTTCAACAGACCCCAAAGACCAAAATGATTGTATCACTGTAATGTGTTTATCTACCGCTGATTTCCAAGAAGACTGCGAATAGGGACACAACCCGAACAAGGGCCGCATAAACCCACTATGATATAAAATATCAAATGTCTTGTCCTGGTATCAGCTAATGTGCATAAGATGATATTACTAATAGAGTGCCCAGAAGGCCAAACAAATACAACATGGACTATTTGGATGTGAAGAGAGGTATTTGGTAGCCCGTCTTTAACGGTTGCAGCTGTATGTAATCGTGCAGTTGAACCTCATTTTCACCAGCCTGTTCTGTGCAAGAGCAAGGTTTGGTTTTGTCTTTCTTAGACAATATGAGGTCAACAGAAGTCAGTAATGAATGAATGAATGAATAATATTTCTAAACCACACAGTTATCCCAAGCAAGAGGTGCCCTGGTGCTAGGATAAGCTCGTCAGGAGGGTGCATTGTAGCTGTTTAAGGCTCATCAAAAAAGGTACAGTATGGATGTAAAGACAGCCAAGTTTTAGAGACATTCTGCAAGAGAAGTAATTAGGCTCCATCCTCAATGAGAAAGGCAGGGAATTCAAATCTAGGTGGTGTGGAAAAAGGAATGTCTTCCTATGCGGTAACGTCTGATTTTGAGCACTTGCAGGAGTCTGGCTCCTGATGAATGGAGAGTGTGTACAGGTGAATAAAGAGATCTTTCCGGACAGATATATGGGACCCTTGCCTGTTATAGCCTTAATAGCCAAGCAGGGAGCCTTAAAGACACAACTTTGCTGCACTGGATGCCAGTGAAGAGAAGAAAAAAGCATATTCACCGAATTTCTTCTAGAAAGGTTTAGAGTGATAAAAGCCACCATATTCTGTACCATTTGGAGCCTATCCAATACGTAGGCTGGCAAACCCAGCGAGAGGGCTTTTGAGTTGAGTAGGACATATGAGATAAGAGCCTGGACAGTGGTTTTATGAGCAAAAACTGGGCAGATATATAAGAATTTTGTGAATAGCCCCTAGCTTTGCAAAGCTCTTAGAAACTATCATAACGATGCAAATGGAAGGTAACTGTCAAACAGTACACCCAAGTTTCTTGCACAGAGTGGTAGATGTTGTGGAAGCAAGTTAATTCAGAAACCATTTAGAAAAACCCCTATGGACTATTGACATCTAAAAGTAACATCTCGTTTTTCCAGCATTAAGCTTCAGAAAGCTGTGGTTCATCCATTCAAAGATGTAACATGCAGGTAGAGAAACGACGTTTCTTCCAGATTTGTAAGAGATGGTAACAACAACCTGGGTGTTATCAGCGAGTGCAGGAGAAGTCATAGTATCTATTCTAACCAGAGCACATAGGGGAGCCAAATATATATATTTAAAGGTTTGGTGCTGAGAGAAGATCCCCGAGGCAGCCCACAAGGAAAACTAAAGGCCCCTGATACAAAAATGGGGGAAGACACAGTTAGAAAGGCCTCCTCTCCTCACTCAACAATGCTAATAGCATGTGCCACTCAGCACATCTACGTATATATATTAAATCTCACATATACTCTGTAGATAAAAATAGCCATCCTTTCCATAATTGATCAAAATCATTTTAAGTGTGATAATGAGTTTATGAAACAAACTTTTAGTTCTTGTGTGGAAGTAGTCACAGTGTTATGTATTCACAGTACAGAGCAACTGAGTTGACTTCAGAAAACCAATGTTACTGCGTTTTGGCCGTAGTAACACTTTTTAGAAGGTTTTCTCAAGAAGAAAGGATCATTTTTCATAGATTGCATGGATGTAATCATGTCTACAATTCAGAACAAAAAGTACTTCAGTATGCCAATAGCTTGCAAAAGCAGGCTATGGGTGTACGTCACATGGCAGTCATCTTTTCATGAGAGAAATGATCACAGGAAATACATTTAAAGCAATCACAACAAGACAGGGACCTTCTGGACCTCTTGTTAACCTCGGCAGTTAAAATGGTAGTCTCCAAATGGTAGGATACAGGGAGGGCATCGTTTAAGGGGTGGCTCAACTGGATAATATACCTGAGAGGCGCTGATAGCATTGCACTCCGCAACTCACCCTGGAAGCCAGCAACCAGGGGTATGTGGACCACAATGGATGAGTTCCTGGGTCACTATGAACCCCCGTGATCAACAGTATCACAGAGAGATCTACCAAACGTCTAATCCTTTCCTATACACACTTTTTTTTTCCATCTTTTCACTATAGTAGGACAGTACTAAGGGGGACATCCGATCATGTAAACCATATCGAGTACCTCAAGCAGGTACTACCCGATGGGGATGGCACCCCGTGAAGTGAAAGCGACGTTTAAATGTATGTGTAAAATTCTTAATAAAATACTTTGAAATTAAAAAAATAGAATAAATCAAGTCCAAAGTACTGCTGTGGTATATAAATAAATAATACCGGATCTATTTTTGGATGAATGAATGAATAACAGATAGCTCAATAAAATAAGAGTCAAGATTCGAGGTAGTAGGAGTTTCTGCAGGTTTATTACAGCATAAGGACGGGATCAGGACAACCTGCATAGGATGACCCAGCAGCTGCTGGGGCCGGGTCTGGGATGAGCGCGCTAACTTTTAATAACAATACATCAACTTATATACATAGCGCAAACACATAGTATTACATTGCAGTAGGCGTAACAGTGGGTGGAGCAGAAGGCGTGACGCATAGCAGTCGCGAAAGATAACAGTAGAAAGAGGTGTAACTGGGAGTATATTTAGACATGTGATGCAAACGTAACAGAATATGTCATGAATGGGCGGAAACATTGGAGGGGGCTACCTAAGGAGCCGGGACCTCTAACCTAATGGTGCGCGAAAACTGGCAATGACGTGTTACTAGGAGAAGCTGGGGGCTACGAACTCTGTGCTAGGAGCAGAGACTAGAGTCTGGAGGGTCGGAGCGACATGTACCTAAACCCTATCTGGTATCTGATGTTTAGGGAACATGTTGATATAAACTAGGAGTCATGAGGGGAAAAGCTAACTTGACTCTAAGACTGGACCATGCATTATTCTACATGTAGTGCGTGATGAAGAATATTAAATGACCATTAAATACAGTATTTCTCTAACGTGGAGACGAGAAGGCTAGACAATGACGGAAACTATTGATGCAGTTCAGTAGCTTAGGAATGCAGAAGAGGAGGACTGAACTGATAACTGGAACTATAACATACTTTTGGCAGACTCAGAGGCAGAGCCAAGCTGCACCGGGCACTGCGAGGCAGGAAGTAAGTGAAGGGTCGAGGATACAGGTGGGGGCTGTATCGCTCCTCAGCGAGGCTTTCAGGAGACAGGAGCTGAATCTGATGTCCGGGCCCTTTTGAGGCCTAGAAACGGGGACTTTATAATGGAATAACGTGCACACTAAGAAACGTGGCAACATAACTTTACATAGGCCTGATATTCGTAGTATTCACGAGGACTGGAAAATGACATATCAGAGGTGGACACAACTGTAATTGCGTCATTAATCAGACATGGGGAATAACATATGCATATTGGTCATGCACACATAACATATGATGGATGAGGCGTAGGGACACAGAACATGGCAAAATTTACTTTTCCACATTCCCTCCTTGTCACTACGTTTCCATCAGGAAACATCAATTTTCATGATACCATCTATCATTTCATACAGTACCATTTGCTCGTCTCGAATTGTCTTGGAACGGGATTTAGAACGGGGCTTGGAACTAGGAATACAAGAGGTAGCGCACATGCTGCAAATCGCAGGGCCACATTGTATACAGAGGCAGCAGCTAAATATGATCGCTACTGCAATACCTAGAAAGGACAGGACTTTCCATCCCCAGGCGGAAATTATATTCCAGAACCAACCGGACCATGTCCAGGTGCCTGGGTCTTGGTGTAACAGATGGGCAATTTTATGGAGTCTGGTTATAGCTGAATAAACAGACGGCGCGTTATTTGGAATGAAAATGCAGCAACTAGATCCGATGACTCTACAGGCCCCGCCCCTATCGGCCAGTATGACGTCAAGGACGAGACGATTTTGCAAAACGACAAATCTCATAGCAGATTGTTCTTCGGTTAGGTTACCTAGAGCAGAGGCAGTCTCATTTACTACAGCTTCAAGGGTTCTTGTTAACCTACGGATCAGTTTACTATTCTGGACAGGTCCAACAAAGAAGAAGAAACCTTTATTGAAATCTGTATACTGTTCTAGAGTAGTTTCAGTATAATCGACAATTGGGGACTCCCTTCTATGTCTAATGTGTACTAAATGTGTGTTTCTGTGATAATCAGATGGGGCTAGGAAAACAGGTGGCAGTAGGAAGGCAATGTAACAGGTTCCCTTCTAATCGAGGGGCAGACGGACATATGCGGTTTGACCACAAATAAAATAAGAATGACGTGAAGCTTTGAAAACAGATTTCCCACTGTCACTATACTGGACAACAGTAGTACATTCACTATGTCCTACGTGTACGGAACCATAATTACGGACACATAATTCGCCTTTGACTGGTAGTACTGAAATAGCAGGTAAGTCTGGAGTAGTATCAGACTGAACATTCAGGACCATGAAATTCGACGAATAATTACCTAAATTATATACTTCATTTTCTAGATCTAAACCTGTTCTGTGGGGGAAACCTTGCTTGTCTGGAAAACATGTACTGTTAAGAAAAGACATATCTGTTGAGGATGACGTTAACGTGGACCATGCTCCACACGAACCATTGTGTGAGAATGGATAAGGAAAGAGTGGCAGAACTCCCTTCGGCGTCTGGAAAGGGGGGAGTCGACCACACACCCAACAATTAGTAGCATTGCTGGTCTGGTGTGAGTAATGTAACATACGGATAAATGTGTTGTTGCGCATAGCGAGGCGGTATGAATATTCGTGAGGAGGCAGATCACTAAACGTGTGCTCTACTGTAGCATTAGCAGACATATTTACATGAGGAACTGGAAAATACAGATAGAGTGCATAGCTGGTGCAGGAAATCATTATGCTGATGAATAATACGAAACTCAGAAAAACGATACATCTGATTGAACTTCGACTGACTCTCTCACTATGGGGGTCTATTTTATACATGTCAGAAACAGTCTAACCGTTTCACCTAGGGGAGGACTTATACAATCAAACTGACTGACTTATTTTACTAGACCTGAGCTTTAACTTATACTCCTGTTGCGGAGTTTTCTCTAACAAGGGAGGGGTTGTAATAATGTCTTTTGCGGGACAGTCCTTAAGAGCAATGTTCTGGCAATCTTTCGAATCCTGGGAAATGTTTTTAGAAACGGATTTCAGTCCTTTAAAAAGTTTTACATGAGAAAGGTGGATCCATCCTTTTCTGCCTTCCAACTTGACGGCGGTACGGGTGGTCAAGAGGACCTGACGTGGCTCTTTCCAACGTGGTTCCAGCGGACTTGATCTGTCGAAATTCCGGACCATCACTAGGGAGCCTGGAACGATCTCGTGCGGTGCCACCTCGGTATTGTCTGGAAAGGCGGCAGCAACCTGTGAACGACATGAGTTGAGGGCAGACATCAAGGAAGCTAGGTAATCTGTCAGCATATTACATGAAACATCAGTAATACTTCGGGGTCTAGGAGTACCCCACATGTTAGGGGGGCGGCCGAATACGACCTCATACGGGGACAGACCTGATCTGGAATGTGCGGCCATGCGCATATAAAACAAAGCGACTGGCAGAGCTACTAGCCAGTCCACACCTTTTTCTTTACAGATTTTAGCAATGCGGATTTTCAGGGTCTGATTATGTCTTTCGACTAGACCGGCTGCTTCAGGATGGCGTACACAATGGAACTTCCACTGGTACCCTAACAAAAGGGAAACGTGCTTCATGAGTTCAGATGAGAATGGCTGACCGTTATCAGAATATACGACTCTAGGGAGTCCATATCTAGGGAAAAATTCACGAACCAACTGCTTGGCAGTGGTCGCGGCTGTGTAATCTGGGACTGGATATGCTTCTGTCCACCTGGACAAAGCGCATACAACTACAAGGACATACTTGAAACCTCGACATCGCTCCATCTGAATATAATCCATCTGGAGGACCTCAAAAGGGTGGTCAGGGGGCTGGAAACCACCTTGTTCCACCGGGACACTTTTACCTGGATTAAACTGACAACATATCATACAGGTGCGGACTTTCTGCTTGGCTGCAGCTCGTAAATGCTTGTTGAACCAAATGTTCTGGATACTGTCTAACATAGCTTTTTCTCCTAAATGTGCTGGACTATGTGCGGTTTTGATAATGACTTGAACCATAGAATCGGGGAGAAACCATGTGGCTCTACCCTTCGTTAACCATCCTTGATCTGTCTGGACCCCTCCTTGTTCAGACCATTTCTTGATTTCATCGGGAGTAGCATGTAACTGGATATCTATGACATCTTGTGTAGGGTCCTTAACTGTCATGCATGTAGTCGGATCTGGAGTATGTGTCATGTTAACTGGAATGTCTGGAGTCTGTGCTGTAAGCTTGGCTGTGCGATCTGCTAGATCATTACCTTGAGAAATAATGTCAGTAACTTTCGTATGTGCTTTGCATTTCATGATAGCAATGGATGTCGGTAAATGTATGGCATCTAACAGGGCTTGAATAAGGAGACCATGCTGAATCTTGGTTCCATGAGAAGTCATGAAACCTCTCTCCTGCCAGAGCACTCCGAAGTCGTGTACAACTCCGAATGCGTAACGTGAATCTGTGTAAACATTAACTTTCTGGTTCTTGGCGTGTATACAGGCTTGTGTCAGAGCGACTAGCTCTGCTGCTTGAGCGGACAGGGTGTCAATACGGTGTGTCTCAATAACTTCGGTGTCAGTAGTTACTGCATATGCGGCGACTAGTTCTCCTGTACTAGTTCTCATACATGAACCATCCACATAAAGTGTCAGGTCAGGATCTGGTAACGGAATGTCTGTCAGGTCTTGTCTTGGCTTAGTCGTAATGTTGACTACTTCCACACAGTCATGTGGGTCAGGATTTGGATTAACTGATGGTAACAGTGTAGCAGGATTCAGGACGTTGCAGCGTCTAATTTCTATGTGTGGCTGGAACAGTGTCAATTCATAACCTGTTAAACGTGCAATTGTCAAGTGCTGAGTTTGTGTTCGGTTTAAAAGAACTTCTACTGAATGTGGGACTTGTACTGTCAGAGAATGTCCTAAAACTATGGAATCACTTTGTCTGATAGCTAGTGCTGTGGCTGCAACTGACTTGAGGCACGCAGGCAACGCCTGGGCGACTGGATCTAATGTGCTCGAAAAATAAGCACAGGGCTTGTATTGTCCTGCTTGATCTTGTGTGAGAACAGATAATGCTGTACCTTCGCGTTCAGTAACGAAAAGTGTAAAAGGCTTACTGTAGTTCGGTGTAGCTAGAACTGGAGCTTGACATAGGGCTTTCTTTAACTCGTTGAAACTAAGTGTATGGTCAGATGTCCAAGGGAGGACAGTCGATACGGCTGCCTCCTGTGTCGTTAACTGTATCAGTGGCTTGGCTAGAAATGCATACTGGGGAATCCATTGTCTACAATAAGAAGTAAGGCCGATAAAGGCACGTACCTCCTTCTGGGTTCTGGGCTGGGGAAGACTCGCTATTAACTGGATGCGGTCTGGTGTCAACTGCCTACCCCTCTTGGACAGCAAGTGTCCTAAGTATACCACTTGCTGAACACAGAATTGAAGCTTCGAAGGTGACACCTTGTGCCCCATCTCGGCTAGAAAATACAGAACTGTAAGGGATGCTCGCTCGCAAGCACATTCAGAACGGGCTGTGATCAGGAGATCATCGACATACTGGAGCAGGGCAGTGTCAGTTGGCATGTGAATGTTGTCTAGTTGTCTCTTGAGTGCTTGACTGTAAATACTAGGGCTTTCTGTGAAACCTTGAGGAGCGCGTGTAAACATATAGCTCCTTCCATTTAAACAAAATCCGAAAAGAAACTGGCTGTCTGGATGAATTGGAACACTAAAAAATGCATTCTTGAGGTCAATGACAGTGAAAAACATGGCTTCGGAATCAATAGCAGTTAACAGGGAAGAGATGTCTGGGACAACTGGGTACTGAGGAATAATACATTTATTAAGCTCTCGTAAATCAATCACTAATCGATATACTGGGGGTGCATTCGGATCAGTACGTTTCATGACTGGAATGATCGGAGAATTGCATACATTGGAGTCAGTTTCTACAACTGCTCCTTGAGCCATGAGCTCGTCAATAATTTTGGATAAGGCTGCTACAGCCTCGGGTGGCAATCTGTACTGTCTGATTCGGGGTAACACTACACCTGGTTTGAGAGTCACACGATGGGGTGTGATTTGCATATAACCTACATCAGTTGGACCTTGCGCCCATAAATGCTGCGGAACATTAGACAATCTGGAATCAAAATCTCGTAATACATAGTGACCCTTAAAGTCACGTAGGAACAGACGTATTCCCTCTGGGGAGCAGCAAATAACTGCACCTAACTCTTTCAGTGTCTTAATGCCTAACAGATTTTCTGGACATGACTTAGTAAGTAACAGATCAGTAGTGCGGGACAATGGACCTACTTCTAGAGTAACTGGCTTAGATATCTCATTAACTATTGGCTTTCCCGAAAATCCAAGGGAAACATTTCTTGAGCCTGAGAGCGGAGCCCCTGGAACTTCGGCGTGACTAATTGTGGTCCTACTTGCCCCTGTATCGATCAAAAACTTTCTGTCTTTCCCTAATACTTGACTGTGAACATAGGGACCTTCTTGATCTACAGGTATCTCGATGAGAGGCAAGCCTACCTCCCTCTCTAGGCTGTTTCATGAATATGACTGGTACTCTGGATACTCAGACTGCGCATACTGGTACATCTGCGATGTAACGTGCTGTGTTGCAGCAATAGGCTGCGGTGCGGGAACTGTCTGTTGTGCATTCTGTGACTGAGGAATCTGTGAAACTTGTTCTTGTCTCGGCGGACGTGGTCTTTCTTTAGTCTTACCAGTAGCTATATTATGTTTCAGAACTGCACACTCGTTTATAAAATGACCTGGCTGTTTACAATAATTGCAGTTCCCTTTAACGGGAGCTGCAGGATGACTGGCTTGATTCGGACCCCTCTTCTGACTGTCTTGAGGAACAGTTTGTGCAACTAGCACTTTCATTTTCGTGTCTTTCATACGTTTTCTCTCGTGTTCTTGCTCTTCTCTGATTCTATTCTGGTGGTACTGGAGCATCTGGAGCATCTGGGACGGAGTATTTGCTTGCCAGGTGCTTTCGACTTTCAAAACTCGGTTTTTAATTTGTGGACTTGAATTCTCGACTAATTTAGTAACAAAAAGATGAGGGTATGACTCACTACTTGTCTTGAGACCACTGTTAATACTGAAACATTTCTCAAATCTAGAATAAAAATCACTAATATCTTCGTCTTGTTTCTGTTTACAGGCTGAGATTGCATCCCAGTCTTCTTTTCTCGTTGTCAATAATCTGGGTAAAACTTGAATCAATAATTCTGGTAATTCTTTACATTTATCTCCAAGACCGGTACCTGGTACTCGTGCCTTGTCTTCAGCTTCTAGAGCTGCCCAATCGATCTTTTTCTCTCCCACCTCCCATTCTTTTTCTTTTAATTTTTCATATACCCCTGCGGGTAACAGGACCTTTAACATTTTAATGATGTCTGGGTAAGTGTATTCTCCCATACGGAGCATGTCTTTTAATTCTCTATGGAACCCTGCTGGATCTTTATCATGACAGGGAATTAATTTCTTCATTTCAAGAAGTTCCATCTTTGAAATCGGAGTGTATACAAACACTCGCTGCATTACGCCACCCGCCCCTTGGACTGGGTGGACCTCTCGTAACGGATTCTGTCTGTCTATGTAGAATGGTTTACTTTCTGGGGGTGAGACATGAACAAAATGCGGGTTCAGGAACGTTCTATATTTGTGACGCTGTTCTAGAATGACACTAATTAAATCGGTACCTAGACCTCTCCATCTATACTGGAGTAACTCGTTCAGGATATCGTGTAACGGGCCTGGATCAGAATGTTGACCCTCATACAGAGTAATGAGGTACTGGATCATATACATACCCACCAGTCGCTGCTCGGCTGGGGGCAGTTTCAGAAACATTTGTGCCACTATTTCGTCTGGAAAAGTGGTAGAATCAGTAATCCATCGGACTGCTGATCGGGCTAGTTCTTGTTCATGCATGGTACTTAATTCACTATAACCGATTCGTGATTTCAGAATGTGATCGGTAGCTTGAAATACTTGTTCTAGAGAACCTAGTTCTGGTGCTGGATGATGAAAAATAGACTTGTGTTCTAGACGTAAATGGCGATCTGGAAATCTAGATTTTCCTACATACGCTATTCTGGCGGAATTCTCGTCTTCCTCTTCAGGATCAGAGATACTTTCTTTCTCGCTTACTTGTGCTGCTTTACGCTGTTCGTGTATCTTTACTATCTCTTTACGGATTTTCTTGTACATACTCTCCATAGCACCGACGGTCTTGTGCTTACCCTCGGCTATATTATCACTCCACCTTGTCAGGATTCTCATTTCGGCAGAATCTTTAGACGGGTAATCTTGTTCTCTTATTAGACAATTGATCAGGAACTTTAATATCATGAGCTGAATCTCGGCTTTCCTTTGAGACATAATCTCGCCAATACTTTCTGGATCATCCCCTGTACGGATGAAACGATATATTCTGTCTAGATCTTCTTTCATATTCGGCAAGGTGACTAGATACTCGGTCACTTTTCTTACGCGGAATGAATATAAAACCATATTATCCTCGCCTGGGACTGGATCATAGCAACATTCGGCAAGGGATTTTCTTATTTCTGCAACAGACTGATATCTAGGCGTACGCTGTGACGCTTGTGCATGTAATTCGGCTAATGTTAAACGCTTGTGTGGCGGCGGGGTTTGAGGAAGACCTCCTCCTGCGGCCCCTAGACTGGAATCGTCGACTGAGGCTCTTCGTCCTGGCAGAGTCGGTAATTGTAACGTGGGCTGGACTTGTATGGCGGACTGGACCGGGGGTACCGTAACAGGTACTCCGGTGTCTGGAGGAGCGGGAAGTGCCTGATTTACAGGGACTGGCGGAGCGCGAACAGGATTTGCATATTCTGGGACTGTGTCGTCCAAGTAGGACGAAATAAAAATATCAGCTGCGGTCGGTTTGTGACGTAGCTTGGTCGGAACTAATGGTGGCGGGAAATTACTGGATGCCTCTGGGGTCGCTTTTGGCACACCCTCGGCAAGAAGAGGATACATACCCTTAATGAGGGCATGCCTCTGTCTGTCTGACTGTTCGGTTTTGACTTGTTCACCTATCTCGATTAATTCTCTTTCTTGGGCTCGTTCTTGGGATTCTCTACTTAACTCTGACTTTCTGACTTCCTTTTCCGTTCTTTTATGAGCTTCCTTACGCCATAACTCGATGGCATCTTTCTGTGACTGTCTGGCTTTCTTGTTCCATAATGCTTCTTCTACTCGCATGATACATTCGGCATCCCATGTACCCGATACGGGCCATCTATACTTTTCTTCTAACTGTTTGGTATACTCTACCCATAAATCTAGATACATTATGGCGCTTATGCCATGTTTCTGATACATAAAATGACCTGGACTGTCCCTAGGTGGGACAGGAACCGCTTCTTCTAACAGACCCTTTCTAGTTTTTAACTGACGTAACTTGGAAAAGAACGGCATGACTGAACTGTAATCTGGACACAATACAATACACAATTAAAACACAAAATCACATCACACTCATACCACAACATTAAAATACATAAAGAACATTATAAATAACAGTTCGAACAGAATATTACCTGAAATACTGAGAACAGAAACAGAACAGATTTTCTCGAGAACGGAACAGACTAGAGTTACTAGATGCACTGCTATAACAGTACGGAACATACCGGTCCCATAAAGGAACGCATCAAGACCCGTATCCACCTAGGTGAACACTTCGTTTGTGAGTCTGGGCACCACCAACCCACGGACCAGGAGTCAATTTAGATTGGTCCTGTCTAGATACTACCCCAGCAATGGTACTCACCGGGCAGCACGGAACGGAAGGCCTCGGACTGGACTGGACGACGGACGACGAACTTCGGACTTCAGTTACGGGTGGGCCTCCGGATACCTCGGACCTTGGACTCTCGGCTTGGGCTCTGGTCGGGACTCGCCGCGTTCCTCCACCGTCTCGTTCGGATGCTGGACCGCCTCCTCCGTCTCCTCCGTGGGCCTGAGGGATACTTGGAGCAGAAATATCTGCCAGTGCACGGTATGGTTCCGTCACGACTGCAGAGGGTCAGGGGGTCGGCGTGGCTTCACCGACGCGTGGGGAAAGGGCAAGTCCCTATTCGGGCGCCATTATGTGGTATATAAATAAATAATACCGGATCTATTTTTGGATGAATGAATGAATAACAGATAGCTCAATAAAATAAGAGTCAAGATTCGAGGTAGTAGGAGTTTCTGCAGGTTTATTACAGCATAAGGACGGGATCAGGACAACCTGCATAGGATGACCCAGCAGCTGCTGGGGCCGGGTCTGGGATGAGCGCGCTAACTTTTAATAACAATACATCAACTTATATACATAGCGCAAACACATAGTATTACATTGCAGTAGGCGTAACAGTGGGTGGAGCAGAAGGCGTGACGCATAGCAGTCGCGAAAGATAACAGTAGAAAGAGGTGTAACTGGGAGTATATTTAGACATGTGATGCAAACGTAACAGAATATGTCATGAATGGGCGGAAACATTGGAGGGGGCTACCTAAGGAGCCGGGACCTCTAACCTAATGGTGCGCGAAAACTGGCAATGACGTGTTACTAGGAGAAGCTGGGGGCTACGAACTCTGTGCTAGGAGCAGAGACTAGAGTCTGGAGGGTCGGAGCGACATGTACCTAAACCCTATCTGGTATCTGATGTTTAGGGAACATGTTGATATAAACTAGGAGTCATGAGGGGAAAAGCTAACTTGACTCTAAGACTGGACCATGCATTATTCTACATGTAGTGCGTGATGAAGAATATTAAATGACCATTAAATACAGTATTTCTCTAACGTGGAGACGAGAAGGCTAGACAATGACGGAAACTATTGATGCAGTTCAGTAGCTTAGGAATGCAGAAGAGGAGGACTGAACTGATAACTGGAACTATAACATACTTTTGGCAGACTCAGAGGCAGAGCCAAGCTGCACCGGGCACTGCGAGGCAGGAAGTAAGTGAAGGGTCGAGGATACAGGTGGGGGCTGTATCGCTCCTCAGCGAGGCTTTCAGGAGACAGGAGCTGAATCTGATGTCCAGGCCCTTTTGAGGCCTAGAAACGGGGACTTTATAATGGAATAACGTGCACACTAAGAAACGTGGCAACATAACTTTACATAGGCCTGATATTCGTAGTATTCACGAGGACTGGAAAATGACATATCAGAGGTGGACACAACTGTAATTGCGTCATTAATCAGACATGGGGAATAACATATGCATATTGGTCATGCACACATAACATATGATGGATGAGGCGTAGGGACACAGAACATGGCAAAATTTACTTTTCCACACTGCCACACAGCAACTGGACCATGTTTTGTCTTACAAATAGACCTTGTACACATGGGTCCAATTGTCTTTTTGTTAGTTTACTGGAACTGAATAAATTACTTTTAAAGAATACTCTGACCACCAGTTAAAAGCATGCCATAGCTATATTATTGTCTGCAGGTGCGTAATAATGGTGTCTTAATTGCCCAACGAAGCCTCTACACTGGTGTATAATCTGTAAAGTCCACATTCATTCGTGAAACGGCATCTCAGTAGCACCCTCTACTGTTTGCACTCTTTAGCGTCATGCTGAGGATGATGTATCCTCATCCTGAGCATGTATGCAGCAGATATGATGCTAGAATATTGAAAATATTGTCTGGTTGAAATATCCTGTCCTAAATAGCATTCTCAAAAAATATCACCCCTTAAATTAATTATAGCAAAGCTACACCCAATGGGTATTTTTATATTCTGACATACAACAGTGAAGCAGCACACACGCACGTGTCTACTTCTGGTCATATCTCACTTCTGCAGTTACCTTCTAAATAAGATTTCCCTTCAGCAGGATTGAAAAAACCCTATCCTTTTTATCCAACACCAAAGCTAGAAGAATATGTAGTGCCTGGCTGGTTCACATCAACATTTTGTGAGCATTTAAGGCTGACTTACGAAAAAATGAAGCATGCTCCTTCAGCCACAGTTTAGCAGAAAACACATGCATTCAGGTGAGGTTTAGCAGCTCCATACTGCTGAGATGCCAGGGACACTGGTACTCCAGTCCATTAAAAAAATCCAGGATCAAATGCAAAATAAAATAAAATCCATCTTGTTCATATACGTATTGATGAACTTCAATTTAAATGGATTTGTCTCACTATAACTTCTGAAGAACGTCTTACCAGCAAATTTCCAAATATTGCAAGTATTTGCTTCTTTGTGGTACATGCTGATCAATACTATCTTTCTTGACAATAGGAAATAAGGCTAAAACATACACGGTATGGGAAAGACCAAACTCGACTCTGATCTTTCAGCAAATTGTAAACCTATCTAACATAACCGCGCTTGGTAAAGCTATTGAAACGTGTGTATCTTGACAACTCATTGCCTACACTAGTAAAGAGCAGCTCCGTTTATATCATTAGTCTGTTTTTCAATCCGGCTAAAACCCTGTGATGTACAAAATACAAATCTAAGATGGGGTAAATAGAATTCTTGATGGGTGACTGGTTCTCCTCCTTTCTAACTCACCGATCCTAGTTGGTGAAGATTGGATGCCGTCCCTCAGGCAATGCTGCAACACCCGGCAATATACTTCAAAGTTCTATGTCAGTAGCCACGCTGCTCAGCTGGTCTTGAGTTAGTAATTTGAGAGACTGGCAGTTTACATACACCAAATGCAAAAGTAACAAATGATGGATGGAATGTTGAACAATGCAAACATTCAGCCCCAGTCACAAAGATCTGGGTTTAATCCATCAATCTTTTTCTCAACACGCCACCCCAGTTTGGACCCAGCCAAACGCAAATCAGTCTTGACCCAGTTCCTCATGGGAACGGCCCAGTCAAACTGCCAAGCCAGGTCCTCCCTGGACCTAAAACAAGCATCCTGGGACCGGTTTCGGGGCATCAGCCCTCATCAGCCAGGTGCAGTAAGCACAGGACCCACGTCTGGGCATACCCGTCCCATTTAGGGTGTCAAATGCAAAAAAAAACAAATGATGGACGGAATGCTGAACAATGCAAAGTCTACACATACCAATACATGCATAACATCCAAATCTTTTCAAAAACTAAAACTGATAGACATCTCTCCTATCCATTTCACCCACAGAGAAATATTTAGGCTTTGTTCCGGAGTTCTTTCTTTCATCTCTCCCCACATAAATAAAATGGCCAAGGCTGCCAAATATCACCTTTTACTGTGGACCACCCATCTAAGAAACTGCTTCTTAGATAGTTAGATATTGGTTATCTTATACTTGGACATAAGCAACTGGATTCTTTAGAACAACGTTATACTGGCTGGTTTTAGGTATATTAAAATGGTTTGGTCTGGGGACTGAATCAAGCACTAGTGAATACACTAAATAAAACATTGCTCATTACTCACAGTTCAGAGTGCTGCTGGAATGTAAGAACACAAGAAGAAGTATGTTGTTTGCCTGCGGAAGGAGAGATAGAGGACTGTTCTTGCTTTCATTTGTATCTCTGACTGAAAAGGCTGCGTACAGGGCCAGGGAAGTGGGTTGCCTCCGGAAAACAAAAAAAGAGAAAAGTTTCAAGGACATCTATGCAATAACAACCAGCAATAGAAGTTGGAAGTAAACGTTGGTTGTGGTACTGACTAGGGACGGGCAAAAACATTTTCCCAAGTGAATTTCTGGTGTGTTGCACCGAGGCCTTCCAGGGTGCTTGACGGGCTTCTCCAGTGGGGGAAAGGAGACACCTGATCATCCTTTTCTACAGATCGCTCAGCGGCGACATTGCTCAAAAACAGTATGTGGCTCCAGCGGCCTGGGACCGAGAATTGTGTATGCCCATTTCAGATTCAAACTAGGTAGGAGAAATAGAACTGGTGTGCAAGGTCTCTTGTAATAATATCATTAAATTGCTTCATTTTCATTTTCTCCACCGCACTTATGTCACCCCACACAAACTGAATAAAATGGCCCCACCAGGGTGGGGAAATTTACCAGGTGTGGTGTGGTTGGGGACACGTTTCTACATCTAGCATGCTAATGTGCTCAAGTCCAGGGATACTGGGGACAGGTGCTGCCATGCCTAGACAGTGCCACTGACTTACGCATCCATCGAAAACAGTTGGCATGCTTGCTGAGAGTGGTGATTCGGCCAAATGGTCACAAGATTCCCTACAAACCAGCTCAGCTGGCCCTCCTGTAGGCAAAATGCCAAGCGGCCGTCGGGTGGATCGGGGCAAGAGTGCAGACTCTGGAACATTGGCTGAGGGATTTACGAGAATGCGGTGTGGCGGAAGAGCAACAAATGAGTGTCACGCACAGATAAGGGTGCAGCTGATGAGATATTGTTATGGGCACAACTGCTTCTTAAGTTTCAAATAAATGATGAATCAGGTTCCGATAGCGGTCTGAAGCATCTGAGTGACTGTGGTAGGGCTGTGGATGTGGAAAACGTTTCGCGAACCTCAAGTATGTATCTGTGGGACTCCTTGTGTACTGTACTTGCAAATCTAGTTCCCTTGCATTTCACGCCATGTATGCATGGCACCCAGAGCCCAAGGGATAGCCCCTGCCTATACTATTCAATGTTTAGAATGCTTGTATTATTTTATTATGACGCAGACAATCTCTTTTAATTGCTAGACTATAAACTGTTTGAGAATCGGATCACCTGCACTGTATGTTTTTTCTGTTTTGATTACTAATAAACCAATAAAAAAAACTTTGAATATAATTGTTGGTGTATTGTCCTTAGAGCAAGTTTGGGGACATTTGGAGCACCAGAACTGAAGTTACAGAACTTTGCTACAGGTTATTAAAGTTTGTACTTAAAATCAGTTCACATTGTGAAGGACCAAGCCAAGGTCCACATGTTCCCCTAAGAACATGGGACCTCAGCTGGCAAGTTTTTCAGGTTCCATGCACTTTGTGTTTTGTGCCGCAAGCAACAAATATTCAGCAGCAGCTCATAAAGAAGGTATCCAACCTTGCGGAGCTCTGCCTGGCCCCAGCCTGCAGGCTTGACCTTTTGATCAATTCTGACTGCCAGAAAAGTTTCAAGGAAAATCATACGAGTGAGAAATAGAACCAGAATTTGCCATTTTGGAAATGATCTCAGCAGCTACAATTTCAAGGTTTATCGTACACTGAGCATTTTGCAGCACTGCATGTAGCTTCGGCAAGACTGCAGAAACAGCATCTCCAACCTATAGAGTCCATCGCAGCTACAGTTTTCCCCTTGCCATGATGGTGGATTATGACCTCCAGGAAAAAGTTAAGTTCAAAGGTTAAATATTTGGCAGTGGTGAACAACTTGGCTTGGTTTGACTTCTCTCCATCACCAGTTGGCTCCAGAGGTGTCTACAATCTGCTCCAATTCAACCCCATATAAAAAGATTTCATGAAACTTTAATGTTCTTTTTGGTGATGCTGTTCATGTACAGCATGTATTCCTTCTAAGGAAGACCTCGGCGCTTGTACTCCCTGCCCAGATCTCCACACCGCTCCCGCCTCCCAGCTGCTCCTCCCTCGCCCCTCCCCTTCCACTATCCACATATGACAGATACCTCCGTGCGCAGCGTTCACGCGCAGCGGAAGCGCCCCATGCGCGCCGAAGGTGCGCCAAAGGTAAGCCCGTCTACGCCCGTCCGCGCCTGGACCGCGCCCAGCGCCAAACCCCCTGGCCCCCGCAAAATCCACTCCACCCGCATAACGTACGACGCTGTAACCCTCTCAGCCTTTAACCCCGGCCTATTACCAAACTGCTACCAAGCCGCCCCAGGACACACACATGGACCCTTCACCTGCCACACCTGCAAGTTCGACTGCATCAGGACCCACACCGAATCCACAAACTCCAAACAGAGCTCCGACACTAACCAACTAAAGTGCTTCCTGCTCAACACCCGCTCAGTCCACAGACACTCCATCAAACTCTGGAACCTACTCGACACTACATCACCGGACGTCGCCTTCCTTACAGAAACATGGATGAACGCCTCATCAGCCCCCGACATCGCCATAGCCATCCCGGACAGCTACAAGATCATCCGAAAAGACCGCACCAACCAAACAGGAGGAGGCATCGCCATTGTCCATAAGAACACCATCCGCATCACGACCAGTTCCGACGATAACCTCGCTACCGCCGAACACCTTCACTTCCAAATCCACACCGACCCCAAAACCACACTCAGAGGCACCCTCATCTACAGACCCCCAGGACCCCGCACACAATGCAGCGAAGACAACGCTGACTTCATCAGCCCACATGCCCTCCCATCCGAGAACTACATTCTACTGGGAGACTTCAACTTTCACCTGGAAAAGAAAAACGACAGCAACACCACCACCCTCCTGGACAACCTGGCCAACCTCGGACTCAAACAACTCGTTGACACCCCCACCCACTTCGCCGGACACACGCTTGACCCTATCTTCACCTCCAACAAGCACATCTCCTTCGATCACACCACAGCCCTCCATTGGACGGACCACAGCTGCGTTCACTTCAACTACAGAAAGTCCACGACCCACAACCTCCCTCAGCCCATTCCCCGAAGAAATTGGAACAAAATCACCACCGACCAGCTCTTCACATCGCTTCACCAAAACCCCCCTGCCAAAATTCATCGGACCCTAACCAAGCAGCCACCAACCTCACACAATGGATCACCCACAGCGCCGACGAACTAGCACCCTTGAAAAACCATCTAATCAAGCAAGGCAGCAAAAAAGCCCCCTGGTTCAACGATGACCTAAAAAAATCCAAGAAGCTCTGTCGTACTCTCGAGAAAACCTGGAGAAAAAACCCAACCACTGACAACCTAGCCACCTTCAAGAACGCCACCCGCAAACACCATCAACTGATCCGATCCACCAAGAAATCAGCATTCAAGGATCGACTTGACAACAATGCCCAAAACAGCAAGGAACTATTCAACATAGTCAAAGAATTCACTAACCCTTCCGCCGGCACTAACGACATCACTCCCACCCAAGACCTCTGCGACTCTCTAGCCTCATTCTTCCACAACAAAATCGCCGAAATACATAACAGCTTTGAAAACCAGTCCAAAGAACAGCCCACTACACCCACCTCCGAACCAAAACCGCATTCTAACTACCTTTGCGCCTGGAACCCAATCACCACCGAAGACACCATCCGCCTGATGAACTCCATCCACTCAGGATCACCAACCGACCCCTGTCCCCACCACATCTTCAACAAAGCAGACTCTATCATCGCACCCCATCTCCGTGATGTCATTAACTGTTCCCTCAACTCCGCTACCTTCCCGGAAAGTTGGAAACATGCTGAACTCAGCGCCCTTCTGAAGAAACCCACGGCAGACCCAACCGAACTTAAGAACTACCGCCCCATCTCGCTCCTCCCATTCCCTGCCAAAGTCATCGAGAAAGCCGTCAACAATCAGCTCGCCGCCTTCCTCGAATCCAACAAATCCCTTGACCCCTCACAGTCCGGCTTCCGAGCCAAACACAGCACCGAAACCGCCCTCATCGCTGCAACAGACGACATCCGAACACTACTGGACAACGGAGAAACAGTCGCTCTCATCTTACTTGACCTCTCCGCAGCCTTCGACACAGTCTGTCATAGCACCCTCATACAACGCCTCAGTCACGTCAGAATACAAGGAAAAGCATTGGACTGGATCATCTCGTTCCCCACCGGAAGAACACAGAGAGTCCGCCTCCCCCCTTTCAAATCAGAGGCCACCGAAGTCATCTGCGGCGTACCACAAGGATCATCACTCAGTCCCACCCTCTTCAACGTATACATGAGTCCCCTCGCCTCCATCGCACGCCAACACAACCTCAACCTCATCTCATACGCAGATGACACCCAGCTTATCCTCTGCCTCACCAAAGACCCAAACACCGCCAAAACCAACTTACACGAAGGAATGAAAGAAGTAGCCGAATGGATGAAGAACAGCCGTTTAAAACTAAACTCGGACAAAACAGAAGTCCTCATCCTAGGGCCATCCCCCTCTGCCTGGGACGACTCATGGTGGCCCCCGGCCCTCGGAACTGCACCCATACCTACGGACCATGCACGTAACCTGGGCTTCATCCTGGACTCCTCCCTCTCGATGACTAGACAAGTAAACGCCGTCTCATCATCTGGCTTCAACATCCTACGAATGCTCAAAAAAATCTTCCGTTGGATCCCCACCGAAACAAGAAAGACAATCACCCACGCACTGGTCACAAGCCGACTGGATTACGGAAACACCCTCTACGCCGGAACCACAACCAAACTACAGAAAAAACTCCCAACGCATCCAAAACGCCTCACCCAGACACATTTTGGACATCCCTCGGCAAGCTCACATCTCCGGCCACCTGAAAGACCTCCATTGGCTCCCTATCAACAAGAGAATAACGTTCCGCCTCCTCACCCACGCACACAAAGCCCTCTACGACCTAGGACCCGAATGCCTCAACACGCGTCTATCCTTCTACACCCCCTCCCGACAACTGCGATCGTCCAATCAAGCCCTAGCCGCAATTCCGCGCATCCACAGATCCACCATGGGGGGAAGATCCTTCTCCTACTTAGCGGCCAAAACCTGGAATTCTCTCCCCACCCACCTCCGCCTTACTCAGAACCACCTCTCCTTCAGGAAGCTATTAAAAACTTGGATATTCGATAAATAATAAACCTCCCTCCCCCAAGCGCCTTGAGACCCTCTGGGTGAGTAGTGCGCTATACAAATTTTGGAACTTGAACTTGAACTTGTACCAGGCTCCCAAAAGTAATTTGAAAGTTTCCTAAGTGAAACCTGTTTGTATTCCAAAGTGCTAGATTGTGTTAACCATGTGGGGCCTCAGGAACATCTCGTATGAATACTGGGGTCCCTCTCGTCGGTTGCTTGACAATCCAGTTTCCAACAGCCTTTAACTGGGGCCATCATGTCAACAGTCTGAAGTGAATTTAGGATAAAGGGCAACTTATTCACGTTTACACCTGATTCACTTGTGAATTAGAGTTGCTTACTCCTATGCAGCTAGTAGTGCCTATGCATCTGCATGGATAACGTAGACATGATGTGTGTTTCAAACTACGGTTTTGATCAAGTTCACACTTCTGGAAGAGCCTTGTTGTTGCAATGCCTAGGCATACACATATCCAATGGGAGTGCTGCCGGAATAGCCAGCTCCATAATGACGGAGTACATTTTTGTAAACACAGAAAGCTTTTAATGCCACATGACCTCCTCATGAGTTTTCCTCGCCACATGGGTTCACTATGCTTTTACTGTGGCGAGGAAGACTACACTCGGAGTTATGAAGATTACCGGTAAGTAACCAGGGTATTGGGGAGCGGAGCTTGCCAGGCTCCAAGATGGCTGTGTAAGCCCGACCGATAATCCTAAAGGATCCTGTCACTCAATCCAAAATAATCAACATAACCAAACCTGTGCTTGCTGGGGAGTAGATGCGGCTCACAAATCCTGCTGTTTCGACTTTCCGGAGATGCCAGTGAGCCAAGATTGAGCTCTGCCGACGGCCTGGTGCGTGGCCCTGGAGAGTGAAGGAGGAGAGGCGTACGATGGCTCTGCATCGTGCCGAGATGAGGTGTTTGGGTGTTGCGCGGAGAGGCCGGTGCTCCCCACTTGCCCAGAGACCTTGCCGCCTATTCCTGAACTGCTGCGGGAGGATATAGCGCGAGTCCTCTGAAGGATACGCTGCTTCGCCTGACCGCTAATTAAAAGTAAAAACTTCTGTTGCCGCTGTCTGGGTTCCGACGTGCCCCGGAAGGCCGTGGTGAGATTGGGGCCTCGTGAGGCTGAGTCCTCACCCGGGCCGGACCTAGCACTACCTCCCCTTGCTGTAGAGAGACCTCACAGTGCCCGCCACAAGGGCTCACTTTGCACTGGAATAACGCCAGAGTAGAGGCCTTTTCCCTATCCTAGCACTACTGCTGAGACTGATGTTTGGAGACACTATTGGAGCCCATTTGATCCTGATACATTTGCTGGGGGGGACACAATTGCTGTGATACCAGCGGATCAACTGTACAGCCCAGTGAAAGGGCCACATGTGTTTCCAAATGAGGTCGCACACTGCTCGTCCCATCAGCGTGTGACCCCGGAGCATGATGGTCGAATATTTTCGGCAGCCCACGCAGCAACACCGTGCACATGCCTAATCCCTGCTGACGAGCGTTAATGAACGCGAAACAAGTGTCCAGGGATGGCAAGCACATCAGTGAACACCCTCAAGATTCAAGACTCGGGTAGAAGCGCACCCGCTGATACCTACTACATCGACCATCATGCTCCGGGGTCACACGCCAATGGGACGAGCAGTGTGCGACCTCATTTGGAAATACTATTTATACAGGCTCCCTTGAGCCGGTGGAGGTGACGACCTCGAGATTCCGCACCTGCGCGCCATAAGAGGTATCTGGACCTACGAATATTTTCGGCAGCCCACGCAGCAACCCCGTGCACATGCCTAATCCCTGCTGACGAGCGTTAATGAACACGAAACACGTGTCCAGGGATGGCAAGCACATCAGTGAACACCCTCAAGATTCAAGACTCGGGTAGGAGCGCACCCGCTGATACCTACTACATCGACCAAAGGGCCACATGTGGTTAAACACCTGTAGGAACTGTGAAATTTTTTTGCTCTGGGGGCCTGATATACGAGGTGGTGTTGATAGCGCCTTCTTCCCTCTCCTCTAGTGCACACTGACTGTTTGGTATGGACTCACCCTAAAACTCAGACTCCACATGGGAGGGCCAAAGTTGACATAGTGGTTTCTACTGCTGCCCTTGCTAGTGACTATCATACGCAGTGGCAGTGGCAGCTAAATGACCCTGAGGGCTAATAACCCTTGAGCCCTCAGTCACACCGATCACTACATTTGCTGGGAGCGGGCAGTTGGTTTCGCCCATACCTTGCACTTTGGCAAGAATTGCCCGTCCAGGATCTGCATAGCTTTGGATTACGATGGGGTGCATGGACAAATCACAATCTAAGCTGCAATTCGAACCTCGCTAAACACCCAGATGGCAAGAGCTAGATAGGAATGCCTCGGAATCTGGCTCAGAGGCGGGCGACTCCAAAAAGGAGCAAGACCTGAAGCATATATTGTCAGCGATGCAGCATAGCATGACCAAATTAGATGGAAAAATTGAGGCACTCACATTTCATATAGACAGAATGTCGGAACGACTCGACAAGCATATGGAGCAGCTTAATGCTGTGGAAAAAAGGGTCTCCAATGCAGAAGATATTGCTGCATCGAGCACGCAACCTCAGGCCAAAGTGGACAAGATCCTGCAGGTGGTTCAAAGCAAAGCAGAGAATTTGGAGGCACAGTCCAGGTGCAACAATATTAGACTGATTGGTGTTGCTGAATCCACCAAGATCCCAAAAATGGAACATGTATGTAGAGTACCTCTTAGTCACACTATTCTGCAGGGAGACCTTCGGTGTTCATTGTAGAACGTGCCCACAGATCATTGGCCCCAGGCCAGTCCCGGGGTCCCCTCCAAGACAAATCATCGCCAAGCTGTTTAACTACAGGGATCGGGACCCTGCCCTTCGTGAAGCCAGGGAGCTTCAGGAGCTACAATACGAAGGAATAAACATTTCGTTATACCCTGACTTAACACAACTAGTTCAAGATGCCCGTCGCCAATTTCTGCCTGTCAAGATGAAACTGTGTGAGCTGAAGCTGGACTATAATATGATGTATCCCGCTAAACTGAGCATTCAGGTAGATGGGAAATCACACATTATCACAGACTCGAAAAAAGTAACACATTTCCCGAAGAAGCAGGAGCAGGATAAGCCCCGCAAGGGAAAAACAGACTCAACAACGGCTGTGGGAGAAGGAAGAGCAATAATTTATACAAGCTCGTTGTTCACTACATATTGCTGTTATTCCCCTCTACAGGTTGTCGGACACAAAGTTTCTGGGAGGTGTACGATGTCTGTCTGTATTTATAGCAGTTTTGTTGTGTAATGGTATGAGAGGGGCCAAAGCAGGCTGGGATCTGTCTAATTGCTTACTGCATTGATGTTGAATCAACCGAATTGTGCTGTTGACAGTACTGACGAGTGCATAGTTGTATAGGATACTTAAGGTTGGGGGCTCACACTCTCATTGGACCAATTACTTGCCTTACTGGGCTACACTAAAAAGTTAAAGAAAGACGTCTTGTAGCAATGGGTCTACTGCTATGCGTACAATATCTATATGTTGGGCTAAGGGCCCAGCTCCGAAAATGACGGATTGGTCCAGAGATATGTTATACTGCAATACGCATTCTGAAATGTATAATGAGCTATTACACCCTTAGAGTCGCCCTAAAAGTTTTTGGGGGCTGTATCAACAGTATTTGGTGGGTAAGGAAACTGGGGAAACAGAGGGTAATGACGCTGATTAGCTTTTCTTACCGTCCATTTGTTTTTCAGCTTAGTGAATGAAGCTATGGAGTGGGGTACAGTGGGATGTGGTTTGCGTAACTTATTGTGAAGCATATATCATATTTGTATCCATGCTGCATATTATTGACTCCCTATGGTGTATCATCACTCTGATCATTTATATATGCTGTTTCAACCCCTGCTATGAGTATATATGACAGACAGCCTTCATTATTGTATATTGTCAAGTCCTAATGTAATACTGTAAAAGCGTTAAATAAAATAATTTAAAAAAAAGTAACTAGTGTATTACCTCCTAGTAAGTCTTCCTTGCCACAGGAAAAAACGCAGTGAACCCACTGGCGATAAAGACTATGCTAGTCGTAATTAAGATTACCTGTAAGTAACTGGGGCATATGTCTGCACTTCCAATGCATATTTTTGTAATGGATAGCAAATCTACGCCTGTGTTTCCTTGCAACATCTGAATTAGGTCTTTCCTTAAACAGATGTCTGTGGGTATGGATAGCCAATGGATATGTGTACGTTTCTGTATTTCTCACCAGTCACTTTGTGGTAATATCTTGTGTCTAATGAGTGGTCTTGATATGGTTTTGCAGGTATTACCACTGTACTGACCATGTCTACAATCATCACGGGTGTGAACGCCTCTATGCCACGTGTCTCCTACATCAAAGCTGTGGACATTTACCTCTGGGTTAGTTTTGTGTTTGTTTTCCTTTCTGTGCTGGAATACGCTGCAGTGAACTACCTGACCACAGTCCAAGAACGAAAAGAAAGGAAACTAAGAGAAAAGGTAAGATCACCTACACTTAATTAATGTATTAGGCAGTCAGCATTTTAAATATTTAAGAAACATAACTTGCTCACCGATAATACTACAGATTACTTCGTTGGAAAGTTAATTTAATACTTTGTAAGTTGAAACTTAACACCAGTATTTCAAATCTCTACACCATTGTAACATTATTTCTATCCACACATCGCATTATTAAAGCAAGGCAGCTTAACTTCCCTTTTTGACAGCCAGTTATCACTTGATTCTGGGAATTTCTTTTTCATCTTTTATATTTCAGAACCCTTTTCCCACACACTCCAGCACTAGCTGTCACTCCACTCATTCTTTCTCTTACGACAGTCATCCAGTTCCTCATAGACATTTAGAGACACGGATCACTTTCAACTTTTGAAACCCTGTATATGGTATATCACCTTTATTAAATCCCATAAATGTCAAATGCCTGAATTTGACGCCATCTTTACACTTTAGGCACATAGACTCTGGAGTTAGTCTCACAATGGTTGACAAAACCAATATGAACACCGATAAAATCTTGTAAACGCAATGTGGCATTGGTCATTACGCATGGCCATATTTGTGCACAGGTTTTGCCAGATGTGCAAGACTTGGTAGTTGTTCAAGAAGTCTGTAGGTCTGATGATCGCTCCCCTGCCACAAAGTAGGGTTTGTTTGATAGGGCATTGTTGCTTTCTTGCACCCTCCTACCACTTTAGGTGACACATATGCTAGGTGATGGAACCACTTAGCCCTAGACATACCACTCAAGAGGACTGCTACAGTGCTAGGCACCCTGCTGGAAATATTAGGCAGGTCAGTTTCCTTAAAGGGCTGCCTTCTGTCATGGGAATCAACGTCATGTCCACACACAAGAACGATATGTGAGAGGAGTGTTTTAACAAACTACTCAAAAACATAAGGGGTTTGCTAGAAACCCCATTATTCAGAAATGATGCATCATCTGAACTTTAATGATTTTTGCATACGAGCACGTGCTGCAAACAATAGTAGGGCTGAGCTTCTTTGAGCTTCTGTTAAGCCATCTTGTCCAGGCCCCTTGCACACTGTCAAAGAGGGACAGGAATCTAACTAGAGGTCACCCACAGGTGATGTGATTGACTATGTGATGTTCCTTCAGGGAAAGATTGTTCAGATCATGCTTAGAAACAGGATTGCTTCCCATCAGCCGGGATTCATCAAGGAGTGATATGATCAAAAGGCCACTTTAGCTGCTAATCAGGACGGTCAGGATTTTCTCATCATGGAACCTATAAGACCATGTATTTTGAAGGACAAGTGGACCAGTCCTTTACATGACCCTCAAAAATCATTCTAAGTTGGATTAAAGTTCTAAGACCCACAGGGAAGATGGCTGCAGGCTCTGTGGCTGTAGACTAAGATGAAGAAGAAATATAGTCTCCCTCCGACTAGCCGGAGAGAAGACAAAGATGACTCAGTGGAGAAAGTGCAGCTCCCCTCTCTCCTCATTCGCTTTACGTACCCACATAAACATCCACGCACCAAATAAAATGTATGGCCATGCTTTGGCAGTTCTCTAAGCCATTTGCTTTAACTCTTTGATATAGGAGATACAGTGGCAGAGATATTTTAGTCTGCCATTTGCAATGATGCCTGAAGCCCTGCAACTTATTAGGAGTACAGTTTATAACAATGTTATACTAGGTAGCTCGCTTCCACTACTGAAAATGCCTAAGGTACGTAGTCACTATATTTTAATCAAAAAGGAGCTACAAGGGTTCTATATGGATCAGGTCAACCCCCCACTCAATAAATCAAACACAATGTGACCTGATCCTACTTCAAGAACAGATTGGCTTGGATTTCTACGTGTCTCTAGCTCCCACAATTTTGTGTGCTGTGTTGGCAGTTATTCATATACTATCGACCACCGCGAATCCCTGTTCTATTTTTTGTTCTGTTCCCTGCTTGTGCAACCCAGTGTGTAGTGCAACATAAATTCTAAAGAATGAAAAGAAATTAAAAAAGGTGTGAACAGGTATGGAGTGCCTCACGGAAGTAACACCATGGGAGTCCACTGGTAGGTTCTCACTAGTGGGCTCAGGTTCTCATCATTAGCACAACCATACCAAAACATAACAAACAAGCAGTGAACAGAACAAAAAATAGAACAGGGATTGGCGGTGGTAGATAGTATATGAATAACTGCCAACATAGCACACAAAATTGTGGGCGCTAGAGACGCGTAGAAATCCAAGCCAATCTGTTCTTGAAGTAGGATCAGGTCACGTAGTCACTATAGACAAGATTTGCTGGGTTGGCACATTGTACATTGCACTGAACTGGACGAGACATTTTTTGCCAAACCCAAAAGTGTGATGTTATGCATCGTGATGGAATCGAGGGATGGTGTAGATCTTAGTGCAACCCAAACAAATATGTTTGTATAGCTGAGTTGGGTCCCATGAGTTATTAAGAGAAAAAAAACTGATGTTTTTGCTTAAATCAAAAATATTATCCAGGCTAGATGATGACGAAGACCCAGTGGTGGAGGATGTTGCAGAGAGAATCCATTATTGGAAGATGATCTATAAAGCGAACAGATCCTCAAACTACTTCTAGCACAACAGCTTGCAATATAGCTTTGTGCTTTACTGTCTATAATTATTACAATCTTACTACCATATGATAGGAACCACAGTTTCCTTTAGGTTTGCATGAAATTCAGACATTTGAAAAAAAGAAATATGTAAAAATGTCTATTTATCACCCTCTGACTCTAGCTTCTTCATTTGTTTGCAGTTTCCTTGTACATGTGGTCTTTCGCAGCACCGGCCGAGTATGATGGACAGTAGCTACAGTGATGGGGAGGTGAACAACCTTGGGCACCGTGGATCTGAAAATGGAGAGACAGAAGATAGAATAATGGTCCAGCTCGCTCTTGGCACAGAAAGGCATTCCAACAGGAGAAAAAGTCAACGAGGATACGTCAGCATGCGCATTGACACCCATGCCATTGACAAGTATTCACGGACAATATTTCCAGGAGCATACATCCTTTTTAACTTGATATACTGGTCCATATTCTCCTGAGAGTGCACCATTTCAATGGACAATCTCTACGCAGAGCACTTGGTTGTTGGAACAAATTCTACATTTCATGTGACGCCACAGGAACTTGAGAGTGTATTACTACGTTTCTCCGAATAACAGACAATATTGCTCAGGGAACAAGGAACACTAACAAAGCCTATTAACTTATTCTGTGTTCCTGTTCAGAGAGCATCCGCAGTGTTATCATGACATTCTGATGCTACATTACTTTTGCAACTTTCTGTCTTAAATGAAAATTGACACTTTGTAAGAATAATCTATGTCATATATCACAGTTCTGTACTTCCTGATCTTTCTGCTCCTGGGCCATTAGGTGAGATTGAGCAGTGCCAGTAGGTTCACCTTTTTGTTACCTATTCCTACATATACATGGACAATATGGTTTTACGGTGTGTTGCGCAAGAGGATCAATGCTGCTAAAGTTGTCAATGTGCACAGGGCATACAGGCTTTGTAAATTATCTGCACTGAGAGCTTTATTCACTTTGATGGTTAAATATGCATAGAAGGGCGTTATCATGATGCGCCTGCGTCCCACTTGGCATTAACACAAGTGATCGACAAACAATCTGAAATAGGCAATAATGGAGACCAAGCAAACCTATATGTGATGATACGTTTGAGGTCTTCTGAAGCATTGGCATATTGATAGGCATAAAGGGCAAGGATGTGATCTACAAGGGTGGGTGAGTAGCGTAAATAATTCTGCTTCTATTGCAGGTGTTTTGGTTCAAATTAACGATTAAATAATTGATGTGAGTCATATCAGATCAGATAATCTAGCTATATCTAATACAAAATTATTATTTCAGGAACCATCCTTAGGTCACGTTTCCAAATGGGCGCCCTATGTGGTACAGAGTGGGTGAAATCAGATAGAACACTTTACAGTTATTCACATGACGTTTCAAACAAATGCCAAATACATTTATTCTAAGTATAAACCTTTCATCAACATCTGAAAGAGGTAAAAATTCATAAATTTATTATTTTGCGAATCACCCCTAGAGAATGTTCGTCCCATGGCTTTGGCCTCCTCTTGAGTTCAGCACTTCAGGGGTGGATCTGACAGGCATCATAGTAGAGAAAACCCCATTTTAAGATGAGAGGTTAGGGTTGGACAAGAACCCCTTTCAGAGAAGGTGATTTATAGGGAAGGATGTGGTGTTCCCTTATGTAAAATGGTATGAAGTCACCTAATGATGCCATTCATCCTCATGAATCTCGTATACCTAATATTTATTTTGTTTACGGGGCTTATTTAGGTATAATTTGCAGTTAGTACCTCGCTTATCAAAGGGGGACATGCATTTCATTGACTACTGCATTGTACACTTTGCATAGTTTCCTTTCAGACCCAACCACACCCTCTCTTCTTTCCTGCATTAGTGATATTGTCCAAATAAAATCAGAGATGGTCTTAACATAAGTGGGACCATATGGGAATTAAATAGTGGATGTGTACCGAACAATGTAGATAATCGTGCATAATGAAAACTCCAGTGGGTGGCCCATAGAAATGGGGGGAGGGGGCACCTCAAAAAAAGCTAAGATGGTTAAATATTTGCAGACCTTAAGCAACCGATCACATAATAGGAAGGTGGAGCCAGAACGTGCAAGTCTCCTTTAGGGTTTTAGTTAATTTATAAATTAATTGTTTCTAAAATATTTTCCTTGAAAAAGTGTGTGCAAGATTTTCCAATAGATGGTGTCTACAGTGTGAACTTAACATCTAAAGATATTGGCAGTGTGATAATGAAAAAGTAAATATAGAGAACTCTAGGAATACCTTAGGCCACATCAAATCAATTGATCGAATTCAATTTTGGTAACAGGAACTGCGGGACGGCGATCTGTTTTCTCCTATTTTGTCTTTTTTTCAGGGTGATCCCGAGGAGAACTTATCTTTTCTTCTTTGATATTCAAGCAGTGGGTTTAGGGACTAGAGCATGGCCAAGCAGCACCAAATGAGACATCCACAGTTCAAGGTAAATTGGTGAGACATACAGACACATTCAGCTCAGAATGCATCGCTTAATGTCTCTCTTGATTCACCCCTAAGCCTCAACAACCACGTAATCCCTGCAAATGCGCCTGAGAAAGGGCCAGATGTGGAAAGTTCAGATAGAAAATGGCTCTAAGGGCCAGATGCAGGAACTGAGATTTCCAAATTGTGATTCTTACCAAATCCCAATTTGGAAATCTCAATTCCCAATGTGTGATAGTTTTATTTTTAAAATAGTGATTCCTAGTTAGTCACAAGCCAACCTAAAGCATGACTATTAATGAGGTGGTTCGCAAATTGCGACCCACTATAAATTGCAGCCATCACAGAGATGGTGGCCTGCTCGGGTCTGCAGACTATCATGTCTGTAATTGCTTTTTAATAAAACATACTTTTTCTTTAATGCAGCTTGTTTGCCTTAAAGGAAATAGGACCACGTTTAAAACGAAAACATTCTTTCTTTATTTGTTTGTTTATGACGAGGCAGTGGTTAATGGCCGCCTCTTAAACAAACATTTTTTGTTTACATCAACAAAGGGAAAAGAATTGCTATTTGCGAATCTTTGCGAATCACAATTAGGAATTCACAATTACTAATGTATCAAACCCATTCAGTTTCATTTAGTGATTCCTAATGGGGTCGTGATCGACCTACCTCATGAATATTAATGAGGTAGGTCGCAAATTGCAACCCCATAAGGAATTGCGGCCATCACCGAGATGGTGGTCTGCTGGGGCCAGCAGACCACAATGTCTTTGATTGCTTTTTAATAAAGCAAACTCCCTTTTTTTTTTTAAATGCAGCCTTTTCCTTATAGGAAAATGGGATGTATTTTTTAAGTAGGTAGTGGTCCTTTGACCACTGCCTGCTCTTAAAAAATATTTGTTTCAACATTCACAAACGACGCCTACCCATGTATAATGATTATCACCACCCTGGAGGTGCCGGTAAAATATTGTTTTGTGACCATAATTCTTTCGCAAAGCATTCATACAAACCACTGCTGTTAGGTATTTGATAGAGACACCCTAAACACGCACCTTCCAAATACTGAATCATAAATCCAAATTGTGATTCGGTAACAGGTTACCGAATAGCAATTTGGCTGTTGTACATTTTTAAAAACTTTTTTGCAGTCACTAATAACCCAATTCTGCATATCGAGCCAATTGCAACTTCAAAATAGGTTTTGTACATATGGCCCTAAGAGCTTTATGGTTTTTGTGCTCCATAGGTAGGAAAGAGTAAGGCAGGAGGTGGCAGAGGTTGGCCTGCCCTGCCTGTAGAACTGGGCTTTTAAAAAATTGAGTAACAGGTTTTGAGACAGAAAAAGCAGTGCCGGTTTGGACATGGGTTCCCCATTAGCAGATTTTGTTTTCTTTTTGAGTATTAAACAGCCATATATTGCTGCTGATTTTCAATTGTAAACATAGTATATGTGTGCTTCTTTGTACACCTAAGGGTTTAGTGGGGATGTGGATGGCAACAGGAAACTTGAAGAAGATTCAATGATACATGTGATATAATTAAATATTTGATACACTTTTCATTAGGTGGGTCATGGAGCAGACTGTGAAAGGAACGCAGCTGCAGCACCCCAGACAGGGGTAAAGGAAATATCACTTGTTCTCACCCTTTTCTTGAAAATCCATCCTTGGGTAAATACTGTGACCTCATTTTAGTATCAGCAGTCCATCAGGGTGCTTATACTAACAAGAATTGAAAAAAACCAATAAGTTTGGTATACCGCAGGTTTTATCTACTTTGTACTTTGTGTTGTATTTAAAAAAACAAGAGACAACAACCCAGTGGCAGCTGATAGGGGGCTGTGGCGGCCGGGGGAGGCCTTTGCCGCTCAAAGAGGGACTGTGAGGCTGTGCATTTTCTCCTCCCAAGCTGTACAATACAGCCTGTGGAAAACATGCAAAGTGCGCATGACGGTTTGGCGGGCCGAGACGTCATGCACACCTAAGGTGCAGTCACTACTCCTCCTCCCTCGACATCAGGGGAGCCAGGCTGCAGGGCAACTGCAATACTAAAAATAAAATGATAATGAAGTTCCATCATTACCATTTTTTCTGTTTGCACTGTTTAAAGCCTTAGCGGAGGAGCCGCTCCTGCATGGCTACGCTGAGCAACACACCTACAGACATCTATGCTTGCAGACCAATACAAAAACACCACCACACACAGAACACCCACATACAAATTCCCACAATAACAGATTTACAGGTAACAATGCCGATACCTCACAGAGATCACCAGATACGCAATCGACTATGCACACAGACTTACAGACATGCAAATACTATTCACAGAAAGAACAGTTAGAGGCTCCTACATAAAGATGTACTGGCAACCCCATTATACATGCATGATGGCAGACAGCATACAAGCAAGCTTACATAAATGGAGAGGACAACATATAGATGGGCAGGCGGAAGGAGGGACATATGTATGCAGGCTTGATTAACACTTAATTGTTAGCCACTCTGCTCCAGAAATCAGACATGAGGTGGAGAAAGAGTTGAGTGACAACGTTCGTCCAATTATTGGCCTTTCCTTAGCTAATGGGCAATGGTATACTTTAGCCTCTACGTCCGTCTAGTCATAAACGTATAAAGCAAAGTAAATGGTGGAGCTGTAGGCAAAGGGAAAGTCTTGGTCAATGTGACAGAAGGTATGGCTACCTACGTGTTAAAATGTCTGTCGTCTGGCCCCAGTCAGCTCTTATTTACTACAGACTCTCTCTTGTAGTGCACTCCATAAGTAAACGTTAACATAACATAACTTTTTTGTATATAATGTGTTCTCAGAAGATTCCACTGTGTGTATAAATGTTTTTATGACTGAATGTCACAATAAAAACGTATATGTTTATTTTCCATCATGAAGCCTATGCCTAATGTATTACGAACACTACTATAATACAGTATGGAATTCATTCAGAAATTATTGACACTATCTGTTGAATGTTAACAACAGTTACTAGAAGTATCTATCGAAATTACACTAAATTACATACAAATATTACAAAATACCCAAATCATTACCCCTCCAGGAACTTCTTTTTGATGATATAAATGTCTTGCAGCAAGCTTTAGATCATGGAGCAGCTAGTAAGAAAAAGTAGATCAGATACCACACATCATTTAATTATTTCCCTGGACAAATAATGGATTACAGTTAGACCAGTGCATTCCCGATTGTACAATACCTTTGATAGCTAGTCTCATAACTTTAGGTTTGCACCACAAAATGGGTTTTTGCCATCTTGGACTTGGAACTTGTAAATAGTATTAAATCCACACTTATGAAATATGTTTCAGCAGAAGATGGGGGGTTTTATGCAATCATAACTGCCATGCTTGTTTTACCAATCTTTGTAAGATAATAGCTACTTAAAATGCGTCTGCATGAAGTTACTTTTTTAATCTTTTATTTGTAAATATTTCAAAATATTTTCTGTACATTGCCTCCAATTTCTTATAACTGTTGTAAACTGTGAACTGTACAATGACCACATTCCAATGTGAAACCGAAATGGACCTCTAAGCAGCTGATAATGTGGTGAATGATTGGACTCCTGTTTGTAATATGGAAATCTGTTATACTCTTATGTGCAATAAAGTCACCTTCATTAACGAGGTAGATGCCTTTCCAGCTTTTTTTCAAGACATTTATAATTGGACAAGACGAAACAGAACATCCTTGAGAGTGTCTTTATTAAAAAGAGCATAAGCACTGCAGAAAACTAACACCGTGAATCATGGAAGGTGTGACAGACATCTTTACCCTACGTCACACACAGTTCATCTCCAAATGGAGTCTGCCTTACTGCCATCAGAAGTATGGAAACCCCACATACAGCTAACTAATGTAATTGGACATATTTGTTTGCTCGCTTTTCACCTCTGTAAACCCCAGTAATACTTAAGGCATTCCCATGAAAAGATCTTTAATTTTAGGAAAATCAAAACAAAGTGGCCAGACGAACAGGCTATGGCAAACAAATAAAAACATGTCTCTGGGCGATGCATTAGTCATTTATGTTTCAAAGTTTCCTTCAGTATGGACTTTATACCCCCAAGGCAATCCTTGCATGCAGCTGTCATGCACACAATATATTCACTGTGTACTTGCTATACTACAGCCAATGGCAAGAGGAGACTTGCCGCCACCTAATCCATCACAAAGGTGTTTGAGCTAACGAGTCAATATCCAGAAAGCGCACGGTGTTCTGTGACAATTTCAAGCACCGGGGCTGCCATTGGTGCTTCAAAATAAAAGTGTGTAGTATTCAAGTCCACACACAGTAGATGATGTTAAGATGTTTATTAGCAGATAAGTACCGTATTTTCTGGCGTATAAGACGACTGGGCGTATAAGACGACCCCCTACTTTTCCTTTTAAAATATAGGGTTTGGGCTATATTCGCTTGCTTATTAAATGATACCGGCGTATAAGACGACCCCCAACTTTTGAAAAGATTTTCAAGGGTTAAAAAGTCGTCTTATACGCCAGAAAATACGGTAGATAAGATTGTACAGCCCACCAGGGGCATCCAGCATAATGCTCAACTCAATGACAACTGAAGGCCTCAACCCACAGATTCCCAACATTCTCTTGCGCATCATAGCTGCAGCATTCTACAGGCTGGGCTAGTGGTGGAGAAAGCATGTATAGTATATAAACAAGGTGCAAGGATACTACATTATCCCCTTTCTTATAATGAAAGCAAAAAGAAAGGAACACTGGTCAGAAAGAACCAAAGAAGTGAGAAACATAACCAGCACAGAAAATGCGAAGAAATGGAAAAACATACAGAAGAACCTACCCATCATCCTTTCCATGAATAACAAGAGAAAGAAAAGAACACAGCAAAAGAAAACAACAAAGAGGAAAACTAAGTATGAAAATACTAATGACTATCCGACAGACACACCTACAGGCCAGACAGGCATGTGAGAAGGAAAGACATAGTACAAGAACAAATATACGAAATAGTTCCACTCTCAGAGATAAACAATAAAGTACCACAACACGAGAGTGTGAACAATTAAAAAAACATGAAAAGATGGATAAAAATACAATAACAAAAGATGTTAACACTACCCATCTTCCCACCAGAAAAATATTATTAACCATAGAGATAGAAACATTTCCACGTAAGGAAAAAAAAACATACATTATAAAGATCTTACACCCTTTTAAGGCGAGCTCCTGCAGCAAAATCGACCATAGGCAGCATTGTGAGCTTGACAAGAATGAAGACGACATGAGGAGATCTGTAGCTGCTCCGCGCCACACCACGAGCCAGGTAAGGTGCACGAGTTGAATTCGAAATATGAATCGCAGCACAACACAACACAACAGGCCTCAATGTAAGTAAAATGACAAGTCCCGAAAACTGTACACATTTCACTCATAAGGCAACTCCTGTTGCAGCAGGCAGAGACTAGGCGATTTAAGTTAAGTCCAGCCATAGCACAAGCCCAATATTGAAAACATGCCAACCGATACGTAATAAAACTTTCTCACCTCTGTGATTTGTGTGCCCTTCAAAGTAAACTGCCTAAGAAGCAGTAAATCCACTCCGATGGGCCAAGAGCAATAAAGTTCAAAAACCATTTCCATGTGAAAGCGGCAGAATTATTTAATGTTCACTTTTACATTCCTGTGTGGTCCTGAGTTTCTTCCACATAGGCTCAGCTCCCAACACGTTGCGCATGACAGATAGGCACAAGGGATTCTCTAAACATATTGTGTGAACCACAGAAAATGATATTGCTGGATCACTCACATGTGATGAAACACGTCGTATCCACAGTTCATTGCTGTAAAGCGAATTTAGCATTACAAGGCAGGCAACTGTGGTTGGGCCTTTGGCACAAATGGAGCAGTGTAAGGCAGGTAACGTGGTTGGGCCGTCTGTTGGAATCGACGCTGGTGGGGCTTGCTGCCTTACGCTCCAAATGAGAAGCTCTTAACTTAGTTACACTTAGTTAATTCCAATTGATATAAGCTGTATGAATTTCAGGTACCTTGAAATCTCTTGGTTTCTGTTCATCTTTCTTCTTCTTTCTCTTTAGTTTCTTATTTGAGCATGTGGTCCTCTCCAGCTCGTCGCCATAAATAATGTAGTATTCAAGTCCACAAACGGTAGATGATGTAAAGATGTTTATTAGCAGATAAGTAGATAAGATGGTACAGCCCCACCAGCAGCATCCAGCAGGATGCTCAACCCAATGACAACTGAAGGCCTCAACCCACAGATTCCCAACATTCTCTTGCGCATCATAGCTGCAGCATTCTACAAGCTGGGCTAGTGGTGGAGAAAGCATGTATATTATATAAACAAGGTGCAAGGATACTACAAAGTGGTTGGGCAAAATATGAAGCAATACATGCCAAACAGTTAGGTGTTTGTTTAGATTGACTGGTGTGTTATGAATTTCTTCGATAAAACTCAATACAATTCATTAGAAATGATGAGACATTTGATTATCCCCAGAGATACAGGCTCAAAACATTGTATCTTAAACCTATCTTATATCATACAGCCTGGGAACCATCCATGTGGGAGGAAACATTCTTGGCATATGAGGATGTGTTGGAAGGGGAGGCCTGTTTACCATACAGGAAGCAGTCCCTACCCAAACATTGTCTTGATTGTCAGTCTTAAGGTACTACCACCTGTTGACAGTTCTGTGGATTTAAACGTGTTTGGTTATGCCAAACAAATGATGCTATGTCATGGAAGGAAAATTAGTTATAACAATTGGAGAGAGAGGGAAACACAGGGACACTCTCAGTCCCCCGGGTCTAAATATGTTAAACAACAAAAGAGTGTCAAGCTAAATGTAAGCACTAGAACAGAGAATAAAGGAATCCACCTAATTTATTCACACTTGGAAATCATTAGGGATTTTATAAGAAGCCCTCACTCACCACCCTGGGTGGTGACATGCTTCATCATCGGGCCCACCAGGAGAAGCCGAATGCCACCCTGGTGTGCTACAACGCCAGATTACTGCGGAGCTGGTTTTGTGACAATGGTGTGAAAAATAGTGATTAAAATTGTCAAGGAGCTGTACCATAGGAAAAACTTTATTCAGTGGTCAGCTTGACAAGATAAAATCATATGTGTTTGGAAATCTACCAAAACTTATATTGGATATTTCCACTTAAAGTGGGGTCGACATGTTTCTGCCCATATGTGTGTAATTTACAGGGCTTTCTTCAGGACCGTATGGATGTGTACCTAGGCGGTATGGGCACGCTAAGGCCCACCCTTGCCTTAGGACGTGAAAGTTAAAAATAGGTGAAAAATAGGTGCAAAAAACAAACCAACAAGTAGTGAGATTTACCTGAAAATTAGAGGAACCTGTATAGTCTGAAAAATAGAAAAGACATACAAACATAAGACAAACACATAGTTAGTGCGATCTGTCTAAGGGGTTTCTGCAAGAAACAGATCTCTGAATCGGTGTGCTTAAAACTTGTCCAGTAGTGTGACCATGGTGTTCTTCATATACGTTAAGTGCAGAAAAACACTGCTCTGGGAACAGGTCAGCGTGTGAACATGCACTATGGTAGGAGATGACTGCTCAATAGATGAAGTACGTTTAGTGCAGGAAACCGCTAGTCTGGGGCCAGACAAGCGAGTGAACATGCACTATGGCAAAGGAAGACTGATATGGCATCACTCGTGGTTAGCGATCAATGGGCCTGAAACACGGGCCGAAGGTGATGCAGTCACACATAGGACTTGGAGAAAAATTAAAAACTTAACACTAAGAAGTCAACAATCTTAAAACAAATGAAAGAATTCGCACTTGAAAGTTAAAATATCCACACCCCATAGGTCTCGTGAGGGGGGTGGGGGCGACAATGGCACACCCTGCAGGGGGACATTAGATTAGGTAAATACGGGTAAGTTACATCGTAATGGCAAAGGCAGTTTACTTAGCTCAGTAGTGGTAAGAGAAGAAAAGATCTTATCCTGCAACCGGACCTCGTGGATGTGGTCTCGGAGTCGGCAAACGCTAAAGTGAAGGTGTCGGTAGGGGCGGGGCCGGCCGGCGATGCGCAGCAGCCAATCAAAGCTCTGCCATCAGAGTGAGGCTTGGAACTCAAGCAGACTCGTGTTCTGACATCAGAGGAATGATCCACCAATCAGCTACGGTAATGGAAACGAGGCTTGGCACTCAAGCCAGGGTCATCGCGTAAAAAGAACTTTATTAGTTCATACGGGGACAAACAGGACAATAGACAGAACGTGACAGAGAGGGAACATGGGAGGGAAATGTCAATATTATTGGTATCAACCGAAATTGAAGGTGAAACAAATAATCGCAGATCGATATCGAGGGATAGAAGGCAGAGGCCAGGTCAGGTCTTCGATTAGTGGTGGTGGGTTAGTTGGGAAAAATAAGGAAGAAAAAGATTAACAAGGGGGCAGGGGTAGCCTGCATCTGGAGAAGATGGTACTGCCACTAAGGCCACTGCAGTGGAAGCAAAGGCTAAACAGCACCTAAGCTAGGTGGCTAGCGTCTAAGTACTGTGGACCAAGGAATTTGGTCGTTCAGGCCATTCAGATTCGTCCCCAGTCTGTATATCCAACGTTGTTCTTTCTCGAAAAGGACACTGCTCGTGTTCCTTTCAGTGGTAATTTGTTCAATGATGGTCCAGCGGAGATCGTTGGGGGTATGATTGTGTTGGATGAAATGTTCACTCATTTTGGTAGTCATTTTGCGGCATCTGATGTTACTGCGATGTTCGCAGATGCGTTGTTTAACTTTGCGGGTGGTTATTCCCACATACCTTTTTTGGCACGGACAGGTGATGAGGTAGACCACATTGGTGGAATTACAATTGGTATGTGTTCTTTGTGTCCATGTTTTGCCTGGTTCAAGAGAGAGTTGTTTGGTATGTGTGGTCAAATGACACACACTGCAATCCGAACATGGGTAATGCCCAGTGATTGGAGGTAAGCCCCATACACTTGTGACAGATCTTACATTTAGTGAATTAGATGTCTGAGGTGTTGGACGTGTGTGTACCAAGGAGTCCTTCAGGCTCCTAGCCTTTTTGAATGAAAAAAGTGTTTTTTCCCAGGTTTTTCTGTTGCTCGTGATGATCTTCCAATGTTTGTTAATGGACTTCTTCATGGCGTCTGATAGGCGGCCGTAGGTAGTAACCCATGTCAATGGTATGTCAGTTGGTTCCTTGATGGTATCTTCCAGCAGTGCTTCACGCGGTTGGTTTCTTGCCCGTTTGTTTCCTTTCTCCAGGATGTGAGATGGATAACCCCTTGATTGCAGTTTAAGGGTAAGGTCGGTGGCTTGAGTTTTGTAGTCTTTGATGTTACTACAGTTCCTACGTAGTCGGAGGTATTGACCATAGGGTAGGTTCTCTCGGAGCGGTCTAGGGTGGAAACTGGAGAACTCAAGTAGATTATTCTTGGCCGTGGGTTTGTAGTGTGTCTTTGTGGTTAAGACCGTGCCACTCACTGTGACAACTACATCTAGGAATACCACCGATTCTTTGCTAGTACAGTGGGTAAACTTAAGATACGGGTCTAAGGTATTTACCCAGATCAAGAACTGTTCCAAAGTAGTCATCACCTTTCCAGATGAGGAAGATATCAATATACCTCCTCCATAATCCTATGGAGGAGGTAAAGGGATTCGTTAGGGGTAGAATGTACTTGGCCTCGAAATCATGGACATATAGTCCTGCTATGCTAGGAGCAAATGTGCTCCCCATAGACGTTCCAGTACTCTGGAGATATAGTTTGCCTTGGAATTCAAAGTAGTTTTCTTTCAAGGCCATTTTTGCACATTGTAGTATAAATTCTTTTGGTGTATTGTATTCCCACACAATTGAATCCAGGGCAACCTTAACGACCCTGAGAGTGTCGTCCTGGGGAATGCTCGTATATAAACTCTCAATATCAAGAGTGACCAAGATAATGGAGTCTTCCTCAAAAGTTACCTGTTCCAGTAATTGCAGAAGATTTTTGGTATCCTTGAGATACGTGGGGGTGTTTTGTATCAAGGGTTTCAGGTAATAGTCACAAAATGTAGATAGGTGGAAGGAAAATTAACACAATTATGGAGTACGACATATTCTAGTTAGGGAAGCAATGAGATGGTGAGTAAATTAACAAATGTCACCATACTGAGGTCTTTAGCAGCAATGTTGGACTTTCGGACCATCGACTATGGTCAACTCTTGAGAGACCTGACTCCGATGAAGACCAAAAGTAAAAAGGTCCAAGAACAATGGTGGACTAGTTCTGATTTAACATTATTCTCTGCTATAATCATTGCCGAGGAGCATTGAGAACTCTCAGTAATTTATTGAGGTAATCATGGGGTAAGCCTTTTAGAGCTACATTCTCTGGGTATGTAAGTACCACTATAGAAATTCAAAAAACAAGAAGACGTGAACCATAGTATGAAAGGATGACTTTCATGCAATGCTTTCATTGTGAGAGTGCAATATAGTAGGGGATGCAAAAGGGTGTCCAATTGTGGATAATGTCTAATAGATGCAAGAGGCAATTTTGAAAGAGTTTGCAGGAGCTCTAAAGTAAATTCAATGTATGATATGAAGGGAGATACCTTAGGTTTAAATCCAAATGTAATACTCTGCGTTGCAGGAGAGAGAAAGCATAAGGGTCCTGCCACATGTCTATCACAACAATCTGTCACACAAACAGCAAGTTCCACTTTGAGAGATAATAAGTGTTAAATTAACAAGGGAAGGAAGAAATCTGGTCAATAGTGGGATATTAGGCCATACAAAGGTATTTCACACCACATCATATTGATGGAGGCAGTCACTAGGTACAAGGTAAGGAAGGTAACCTAGTCATACAGAGTGAAATTGAAGATAATGTTAGAGGACTTAAGCAGGAAGGACATTTTTGACTCAGCTGAATCTTCCCAATCTGTGGCTGAAGTTGTAATTCGCTTAAGGCTTTTGGAGAGTTATGGCTTTATATTAATCCTTGCAGCCTGAATGATATCTTTTGAGACGATTGACATCCTTTCCATGAAATGGTCCCAGCATTAGCAGAAATGACTGGCAGAGGCATATTACACATTTGCAAAAGAATATCATCCGGTGATGGTGGAAGAAAATTCAAGATACATAAGTGACTCCAGGTGGAATGTATCAGTATGAGAGAGTGTCATTTGGTTTAGTTAGTGTAGCATCAGTATTCCCAAAATTTAAGAAGGAGACCTTAAACAGAATGACCAGTCATTTTAGGGTGACATATTGAGTTTGGGCATCATGCCCACGTATATTCATGTTAAATGCATTCTGGAGGTTCCAGAATCTAATTTGAGATAGACACCAATCTAACCTGATATCCTTTATTAGGCTCACCAATTTTTATTTAAAATTTGTAAATGTGCATGTCACAATTGTAGATTTTCTAAGAGCAAGGAATGTAATATTTTCTCTTGGGAAGATATTGAAAATTATGCGGTTAAAACTTTCAAGTATGCAATACTTCATGTCCGTTATCTCAATTGTTCAATGTGGGTAAAAACATTTATTGCTGTGGGGATGCTAGCAATACCGTGAACACAGAAGTGCGATGCCAACACGATGAGAAGGATGACTGGATTGCGACCTAGGATTCAGGGAGACTACATGAAGCCGTGAGAAACTATTAAGCAATTAAAAAAGCTTCAAGCAAGTTCTTGGGCTGTTGAACATTACCACTTATTTCTCTGGGGACAAAATTTGTTTTGATAACTGATGCGTTGTTAGCGAAAACAATGTTTCTGGGTGGGGATGGATGCTGACAGCAAGGCGAGTATCTAAACGCCAAAATGTTTGTGGTTGGGTATGTACAATGCTTCATTTGAGCCGGTGGTTTCCGGTGCTCGGCACTGGTACTTCATTGTCAACACTGGCTCTAATGATAGCCTGGCACATGTTGGCGCTGTTTGGCTAATTTTGTGAGGAGCATAACAATATTAATTAAATATACATTGAAATTACAAATACCTGCCACCTAAAGAAATAAGAGTAGCTTGGACATCATGTATTAGTCATTTGTAATGTATATTTAAAGTCTGAATTGTTACACTTGTATGAGTGATGGTTAGTAGTTTTGTTGGCTACACTAGTGGGGGCAATGGGTGGTGCAAGCTGCAGTGACCTCCTGACAAGGGCCCTGACACTTATTATTTTTTTACAAATTAAGCACTGGGTGTGTGCTGGGGACATACAAGGTACGTGCAACGAGTCAAGCAAGTCATATTGAGTTTGAATGAGAGGTAGCTTACATAGGGCATTAAGGCAAGAATTAAATAATTTCCTCATTATGTAGTTTCGAGGGAGGAGTGGATCAAGGACATAGAACTGGGCGTTTATTGTTAATTGGCAATCAGGTATTTGTAGGGGGGCTGGCCCGAAGAAGGCAAGTTATATAATGAAATTTACAATCATTCTTTACGCTCCAGAGTGACTTGGCTCTAGAAGCTGGTAGTCTGTTAAGGAATTCAAAAATAGTTTCTCTCTTTGGGTTGAGAGGTTAAAGCATGCAACAGGGCTATTGAGGGTATCTTGAGATGAAACAAATTAAGCAAAAAGTCAGGGAATATTATTGATGGCCTAGGATAGATGAAACGATAGGCAGGCAGGTCCATAATTGCAACTTGTGCAAGGTCAGTAACAAATCCTCCAAATCTTGTTATACAAACCTGTAGTCTATTGAGCTACCTGATTGTCCCTGGTGGAATTTAGCTGTAGATATTTTTACTCCTTTTAGTATTTAGCCTAGGAAGGAGAAATCTAATTTAGTAGCTATTGAGTTTTTCACCAGAAAGCTAAAGGTATGGGTAGTTGAAATGGTCTCTATTGACTCGAACAGTTTTTCTGGTGAATGTCTTTTGAGAAGAAGGTTGAAATCTAAAGTTAGCGACAATGGTCCTAGATTTGAGAGCTTGGAAATGGAAGAATTTTGGGCACTAGTGAAACTGAGGAGAAAAGATGCTGTAAGTTTACCATACACCAGACATTGGGCAGGTCAAACGTTTTAACAAGGTGTGAGAAAGTGCCATCTTTCTTGCATTGGTATGCCCCCACTTTTTTCTGAACTGCTGATGTCCTTCCCTACAAAGAAAAGCTATGCTGAAACAAAACACCCAATTGGCATCTCTGGCCACCTGTCAGCCCCTAGTAAATGGTACCCTAGGTACCCAGGGCATGGTGACCAGAGAAGACCTCTGAGGGCTGCAGCACTTATTGTGCCACCCTCAGGGGCCCTGTACCCTGGCACCCCACACACTGGCTTTGCAGGCTGAGTGCTTAAGTACAGAACTAAAGCAAGAGTCGACATGGCACACATCCCTGTGTGAAATGCCCACAGAACCCACTGCCCTGGCATACTTCAGTCACCCCTCTAGCTGGGTGCCCTATGCCAGAGGTGAGGGCCCAGGTGCATGAGCCCTAGGCCCCTACAGTACCCAGGGCCATTCCTGGGCACTGTAAGTGCAGTGTTGCCATTCAAGAGTATATGGTGCTGGGAGGGCGTCATTTACGAACTCCACAGCACCATAATGGCTTCACTGAAGACTGACCAAACTTCTCAGCACATTAAACCTGCACTGATGCCAGTGTGGGATTTAATGTAAAATGCACGAGGGGGTATCTTAGAGATGCCCTCCAAAAACCCGAACCGACAATCCACGTCTGGGCTGAGTGGCAGCAGAGGCTGCCACACAGCACACATGTTGCTGGACCCCTGGGTGGAGAGCCCCCCGCTCTCCTTGGTCTGCAACAAAGCAAATCCTGGGCAAGGTGCTAGGTCTCCTCCCCCAGGATGGACAGGGGGAAGCTTCGAAGGCATACCGCCTCTGAGAGCTTCTCCAGACCACTTGCTGTACCCAGCAACCAGCCCCCCACCAGGCCTACCCCCACTCTGGCGGAAAGACTGGCGGGAAAAACTACGTCAGGAAGGGGGGTGTGCCAACCTGTGCCAACTCCACCCCTCAGGTGGAGGAGGCGAGGTGAAGCACGACCCCGGACCCCGGCCATCTTGTAGATGGGGAGTCCTGCCCAATCCCAGCTATGCTCCTGCCCCTCTCTCACAGGAGAGGAGCAGACTAGGGGGTGTACTCACCCCAGGACAGGGACCCATTGGTCCCTGCCCTTGCCCTACCTGTAACGCCCCTAAATTTAGTATTTAGGGGCTCCCTGAACCTTCCTTCCTTAGATCCCGATACCAACAAGAAGAAAAAAGATCAAGAAGAAGAAGACCTGCCGCGCAGCTGCTAACAGGACAACAACAACTGACTTGGCCCCAGCCCTACCGCCCTGTTGATCCTGGAACCTGCTCCTGCTTAATCCCGGCGACCTCCGCAGACAGCAACCTTGGGACACCCAGAGGACCTGCCTGCCTTGACCCTCTCGAAGATTGGGACTCCCATCAGCAGAGGCTCTGCTGCAACAACCCACCTGGTGCCCACCAGGAAGCTCCGGACCAGCCCACTCTGCACCAGCCGAGCCCGGGCCGGGCCAACCCGAACCAAGACCACGAAGATGTCCCCCCGGCGACTGGTACCTGAAGTCCAGTGCCCAAAGACTCTCCTCAATGAACCAGCCGACACCTGCAGACTCAGAACCAGGGGCCAACCCAACCGCGACAAGCCGAGGGTAAGCTTTTCCGACCCCTAAAGACACCCCTGCACCCGGCACCCCGCGGCCCCCTGTGCCTCCCTTTGGGGTACCTACCTGTGCTCCAAGATCCCAACTTACCTCTTGAAGTGCTGGTTGCCCCGGAGAATCACCGTCCCCGAGCCTGCAGCCTTTGTTCCTTTGTCAAGATCCTCATTGGATGACATTAAGCGCCCGACGGCTCAAAAGCACCCTGCACCCAGTCGCCCGAGTGCCGCTGGCTGTGACCTCTCTGTCCTAACCTACTTCCCCCCGTACCCTGAGCAAGTGACCAGGAGCTCAGCTCCCACAGCCGCATGGCCTGCTAGCCAGCCGCCACCAACCGAAGGCCCCCTGCCTCTCATTGACTAACGTTGGGCATAACTACCACTGCACCCGGCCGCCCCTGTGCCGCTAAGGGTGTACTAACTGTACCTACCTGATCCTGGGGGACCTCTGAGTCTGTGCCCAGAACCTTACCTTCACCAACCAAGTACTCACCTGGAGGCCGGTAATTCACTTACCTGCCATTGGATAACATTAACCCATTTTGACTCGAAAATGTTCTAAGTGTGAAGTTATGAAAACTGAAAATATTCCTATAAAATCAGCCAAAGTCCGAATTCGAAAATACTCACCTGTGATCAGGAGAGAAGCCATTACTGTACCTTCCAGCCCAGTACTGAACCGCCAAAATAATCCCTAGCGGGTTTACTAGTAACCTGCATTTTTCTCCATAGGAACCCATTGTCTGCTTTTCTATGAAATTTCTTCTACTTTTGAAAACTGCAAATATTCTTCAAAAATCGTACGAAATACTGAAAGGCAATTACCGACCTGTTAAATGAAGCCCCCAGTGCTGGCTATAGGAGACTAGTGCTGGGTTACAAAAGTAACACGATCGTACTTTATCTGTCACCTGAATTCCCTCCCATTGGATAACATTGTCAGAATCATCTTGAAAAGTTTCTAAGTGTGAACTTTTAAAACAGCTTTATATTCAGGAAAATCCAACACTGTAACTAAAACATTTTTGCTAATCTGGTTTCAGTTTAGACCCCAGGACTGAATCTACGACATAGCCCTAGAACTACCAAAGTAATCCATAAAGTAATCAACTGTACTTTCCAATGAAAAACCCATTGAGCTCAATGCTAGAGTGTGTTTCAGAACTGTATTGCTTATTAGCTATCCTGGAATTATTGTGTGTACAAACTTATTGCTCCTCTGCAAAGTATTTACATGAGAGTACTCGTATCTCGAAAAGTATATTTTTCTAAAAATAAAACAACTATATCTGAGGATATAATAACAATTGGCCTGGAGTTCAGTTCTTGAGTGTGTGGAACCTTTTGCTGACTGAGTGTGTACAACAAATGCTTTACACTGTCCTCTGGTACTGCCTTACTGCTCGACCAAGCTACCACTTTGGAGAGTAAGGTCAGTTCTGACTTTAACCTCTGTTAAACCTTTGGGGTTTGAGGACTCTATACACACTGTACTGCCTTATTGTCCAGTATATATAGAGCCACCTTCTCACACAAGGTGACTAGACAATCAATTTAATTAGCCACCAAAGGGATGCTGAGTTCAAAGAGAGCTTTACAAAAGACCTTTGTCTTATAGGATGATTTCAAGCCCCATCAAAACCTACTGTCCCCTTGAGTTTTTGAGGTGGTTGAAAATTGCGGACCTCTTTGACTCTGTGATGAATTAGGAATTAAATTAAGATACTAAGTAAGCTTGTTTTATGGAATTGAGGGAAAAGGTCAACGTGTATAAGACAAAATGCAGTTTTACACAATTAGTAGAATCAACAAAGCTTGTTGGCGATCAAATTTGTGCAATGGATGGGGATCAAACGGCCCACAGCCAAGGAAATCAGGCCACAAGTAGTCGGAAGCTGTCAAGGTTCCCAAAGCATTACAGGGTGCTCTGAGAGTGGAAGTGGGGAACCTCAGAAGTGTTTCTGTGTCTAATGTAGTTGGTAGTCGAGATAAATTGGGACTGGAGAATAGTCTGATAAGCCTAGTGTGTTTGTTGGTATTCCTGCAGGGAAGCAAACATCCCTCAAAGTAGAGATTACGTGTGCTTGATGGAGAAAAGTGTTTAGGAAAATTCAGAGAATGTGACCAGATATGGCTCCAGGTTGAGGAAGTTATCTGAGAGACTTAAAGACTTTCTTATGAAAACATTCTTTTGTTTGAATTTTTGTTTTGCTTCCATATAATTTGCTTTTTTCCTTGCCATTGTATATGTTTGGTGTAGTTGTGTCTCAGATGCATTATTTTTTATTTTTGTAAGGTGTGTAGTATTCCTCTTTTCCTTGTGTGATGTTTAGCACATGAAGGTTTGTAGGCGCATGGAGTTTAATTAGTCATGGTATATAGAAAGGTGAATGTGTGCAATGGACTAGTGGTTTGTGCGAGCAAACCTCCCAGCTTCAGTGTTTCCTCCCGTAGTTTTGCATCTACTGAAATACACTTTGAAAGTGTTTGTAGACCCTTCCTTCCTGCCTTTCCATCACCCTATACAATACATTTTCAAAATACATAAATGTAATTTAATCATGTGTTGCTTTATAAACATAATGTTGGCTTGTGAAATGTATTCATTGTATTATATTGCAATAAAGGCAGCACAACTGTGAATAATACAACCAACAATTTATTGAAACAAAAGAGTCTATCTAGGGTCAGCCGGCATGTGTTTTGCCCTATGTGCGGCTGTAGTGTAGTTCCTATTATCCCAATAGGCTCTGCGCATTGGAATAATATCTTCAATAGTATAGACCTAGGGCAGAGGTTAACTAGGTCTTCTACTGACGATATTAGACTTAAAGTTTTTGGTATTGCCAGCTAGCTCAGAGTTCACTAGAAACTTTCTCGAATAGGCAAGGAGGAGTTTAACCTCCCTGGATAGACAAGAAGGGATTTAGTTTTTGACAACCATAGAACATGACAACTTTGCTCTCCCCTAATCAAGAGTGTATCTCTAGAGTCGTGTGAAAACAAAAGACAACTTATTTTACTCAGTCAGTACGTGCATTCTTAGTTTCACCAGATTGTAGAGAAAAGGAAGAGACGGGCGTGTTCAATAAAAGATGGTATTTATTGATCAGTCTCTTTTCTCGTACAGGAGAAATGAATTGATATTATTGCGATACTTATGGTTAAGTAAAGTGCATACAATAAAAGCAGGAGTATAAAATAATACTGCAGAAGCATTGATATGGTTTCTAAGCCATATGATATTTAAAACTGATAAAATAGATACATACATATATACATTTGACTAATCGTACTCAACTGGTGCTTCTAACCACGCCTACCCCAGTGTACCTGACCTAAGCCTAATACGTGGGCGGGAGTAGATAAGTAGCAGTTTAAGTTAAGTTTGTTTTGCCAAGGGACTGACTCAAGAATTCTCTGCAAGGGGTTGTTCAGTTCTGTACCTGAGGTCTAGAATGATTGAGGGCTGGTATCTCTCGTCTCTGGTCTTGATATTCCAGCTGCCTGCGAGGGCTGCTTGGAAGCGCCGGAGCTGGATTTCTCGGCAGGAGAAAAGCAGCGTCTCGTTCTCAGCGCGTCAGGAAGGCGGGGCAGCGCGTGTGGGCTTCGCTCTCTGCTGGGCTCCTCAGCGCGTCTCGCTGCTCCGATCTCGTCACCACCGCGTGTGTTTGCTTAAAGCAATGTCGGTAATATTTATACCTGTAAGGTGCCGAGATTGACGTAAGGATGGACATGGATACGTCAATAAGGATGTCATACGAACGGGCTTGTTCGCACATTCTTTTGCTGAAGTTCTCGGTGAAATCAAAACAATGGCCGCAGGGATTTTCCCAGGTTGTCATAGGTTTGATTTGTTTTGAGAACTCCGTATGCCTTATCAGGGGCTGGAGGAATAGTGCTTGTCTAATTAGATGGCATGCGTTATGACCTAATCAGATAACACGTTTCTGTGCCGTGGTGTGGCTTAATCAGATAACGGTTTTTGCACCGTGGGTTGGCTGCTAGTTAATTATTAACCAGAACAGGGTCAGGAATAGGGGGATCGATACAGAACCTATAGGAATACATCACACCCACTCCACGCAGACTATGTCCATATTTACAAGATCTAGGCATAGTAAATATACTAGTAGAGCATGTGTATACCGTACCACCCCCAAAATACATCCATATGCATTTTGAAAACATGAAATATACGAAAAGATATATATATGCATTATATGCACTCAAGCAGTATAATAATGCTAAATAAATCACGAATATTCATACATCATTATTAATAAGATATGAAAATTGCACATGAAATGGCTCTTAAGACAGAAGAAAAAAAATGCGAGACCATTTCATCACAAAATAAAATATATTTGAACATGCCAGAGGGCAGCTAATGTCTCTAAAGTTCCTAAAATAGAAATTTAGTTCCCTAAGAATAGTTTCTACTTTAAGCAGAAGATAAGTGTCCCGAAAAACTGCAAAATATTTTTGGGGCCGCTGAAAAAATTATGTTCCGCTGTCCGTAAACTGGAAAAAATTGTTCATGATACTTTATTATCAAAGTTGAAGGCCAAATTCAGGGTGTTGGGAACGCCGTGTGCTAGCCTGCTCAAAAGTTATTATTTCTGCTCTGGTGAGAACATCATATCATTTAGACTCTCGAAAAAACTGTCAACAGCTTTCTGCGAAAGTTCCATTAACTCGGAAAAAGATGTTACCATGCATTCATGAGCATGATTGCCTTCATTGATGTTTTGATCAGCATAGCTGACAGAAGGTTGTACCTGATCGATGCTGCTTTCATCTTGAACCACACTACCCCTCAATCGTAGTGGTGAAGTCTCCACAAATGCCGTCATCAGGATTGGTAGCCGCTGGGGACAGCACAATGCATGAGCCGTGACCGGACCCAACAAAGTTTCTGCATCCATTGGCGCATCCGATTGTAGCGTCAGACAGGTGTCCAACACGCATTCTTCTCCGCATAGCAAGCACCTTAATACAGGTAAAACACAGCTTTGCCACATTGGTCTAAATGAAAGAAACCAAGTCATGTTTAGGTCTCTAAGCCGGGACATTCCTAGGATTTTAGATATCCGGTCCCGGTATCCAATGGCTAGGATTGTTTCTTCCCTTGTCGCAGGTGTTTTGTCTGTGACATGGTTTGCCATAGCGAAATAACAGAAACAAAAAAAGGATTCCTGCCACTAGTCCCAAAAGGAGAGGAAGTCCACCAAAGATGGAATGGACAAAGTCCGGAAAAATACCCAGAATGGCTTTAAATGGTGTTAAAGCCCCCGAAAACACTGTCTTAAATACATTTGAGACTCCACTGGTATCAGAAATATTTAAGATTTCGTTCAGGATTTCTGCGAAATGTATGGGGGAATTAGTTGATCACAATGAATGAATCTCTGCCGTTGTCCTTGCAACTTGGAGATCATACGTTTCTTTTGATGACGTGAGCCTGGTCGGCGTCTGAAGGAGCACTGTTTTCATTCTGCTTAAAGTATCAACTCGAATGGAAGCAATTTTCAAATTCGGCCATAACCTTGCCTCCCTGTCTGGCATTGCGCTGGGGAACAATGCTCGTTCACAGCACATAACCTTCGCAGTCGTAGTTATGAGATAAGCTATTCCGGGCACCAAGCTACAACATCTGCGGTCTACGATTATAATGTAACTCCCGTTCGATAGTCTCCTAAAGAATGGTTCTATTTGTGTTGCAGGTGTGCCTAGCTGGTGACATGAAAGGTTATTTGAGGACCCTTCACAGGCTCCGTGTAAAGTAATACCATTACACAGAAGTGTAGCGCTTAGTGACATGGCACAATTATCGCCACTAAGAAACACTTTCCGGCCTTTATTACTGACACAAGCATGTGAATAGGGCAAGTTCCATGTTGACTTAATGTACCCTTTACCCAATTTTTCGTACATGCCAGCCTGTATATATTTTTGGCAATATTGAAACCTGAAAGTAGATATTGGAATATTAATTATTCCATGTATTATCCATTCACTGACAGGTCGTTCACAGGTCGTTCTGACATTGTCAATGGTAATCTCTCGAGTTTCTCAATGCTCAGGATTGTATAATCAGCACCCTTCTGTGCCATACTGATTTGTTTATCAGCAAGGTTAAAGATATTGAACAGTGACGTTGTGTTGATTAAACGCCAAGGCACATAGCCTGAACGCAGATTTTGTAACGTCCAGCCAAGTTGTACAATAGAACGCAATTGAGACTGACCGTGTTGTAACAACAGTAAGTCTTGCGATATTATGTCGATTGCTGAAGACACAATGCTGTCCAAAGAGTATATTCTGGAGGACAGAGTCATTAACCCATTGTCCACTACAGAAAGTGATTTTTCCAAATTAATACGGTCAATTTCCCATATTCTCTCTGATGTTTCAATTTGAATTATTTTCCAGGCTTCGTTATAAGCTGCATATACAGAGGCTGCTATGAAGCGTTTTTGACGCTGTTTGCGCGGTCCCATAATGAAGTCACGCAAGTCAGCACCATCAGTAAGTAAAGTCAGGTGTTGCTTAATTTCTGCCAGTGTGGATGTTTGTAGCCATTGAAGGCAGAGCTTGCCCACACTGTATGTGGTAATTATCCCTGGGTGTTGTCTTTGGGAATATCTAGGGTCTGGCCTGGTCAATGTGAACCCTTGGATTTTGTTCAGGAATCTGTCTTGACAGTTATTTGTATCTGTGGGCCAGATCAACCACTTTTTCCAATCAGGATGTGTTCTGTTTTGGCTTAATATATGGTTTACGTCTATCTCAACATCTATAGAGCTATTACTGTTCATTGATGGCTTTGGAATAGACGGTTTGTTTAAGTCTTTGATTTTGGCTAGGCCAAGACAGGTAGTTTGTTGAACAGTGTCATTCAAAAATATAATTTGTTCTGGGATCATGCAGGCTCTAAACAATGATTCTATACCTTGTACTTGCCATTCCTTTGTACCCCAAACACTTTTTACTTCAACATTTTTGTCCCAGTAATCAAAACCAAATGTACTCATTTGCTCAAAAAATGAGTCTCAATATCAATTTAGTATTTGTAAGCATGGTCTTTGTACCTGTCTTATTTGATAATTTGAAATAAAATGTTTCTGCATTGCTTGTGTTGAACCCTGAAATATATGAATATTTGTCATAAAAGGTTCTTGAGCTACCTTTTGGAGGGGTTGCACAGTGTTCCCATTGATTATAATTCAAAACATTTCTAGGTTGTGCAGATTTATGCAGATAATGATTACTATAGTGATTATAGCAGAACATTTTATCATAATTAGATGAACCCTGCAAATAATCATGTTTTGTAAATTTAGCAGACATTACTAGGTCAGACATCATATTATTAATGCTTTCAACGTCCCAATCATCAGCAACTGAGCTTGGTTTTACAAAGTCACTCAATGAGATCTTGATTTGATGTGGATACTTCAGGATTTCAACCGGACCATAGATTTCATAATCAGTATTGTCCCATGCTACCCCACCGGGTATAGGATTGGCTGTGAAGTTGACTGAAGAAAGTTCTCTTTTCTCGACGTGTGAAGACGTGTGTGGTTTGAGGACCAGGTTGATTTTCTGGCTTGCTGTGTCCATTTTAGCATATTTTCCCTCAACGAAGTGTCCCAAACATAGTACCATGATGAGCCAAAGTATGAGGATAAGTGCACCTAAGGCCACCCAGAATTCTATCCACGGAGAAATCAGATAGGTTTCTTTCAGATGTTGAAAAAGTTCCTTAGCTTTATCTTTAAAGGTTTTTGTTGATGTTTGTTCCTTTGATTCACTCAGGTCTTCAGATGAATCACTGAAGTTGATGAAGTAACCGGATGCCGTTCTGTCTATTGTTCCTATTGTTTCAGGATTGCTGTTTGCTTTATTAGTGTGTTTTGTTGCAGCAGCATAGTCATTTGTTACTTCATTGTAGATTGGTGTGTCTCTGCTAAATGTTTTTATTTGGGTTTTTAGAGGTTTAAGTTCCATAGCATTGTTGCATAGTCCTTGTTGTTGTTCTGTTGGCATTTCAAATGTGAGTAGCCTCTTAGATTGAACCTCTGTGTTTGTAGCAAACCTTGGTGTTCTGCTACTTATCAGGAGTCAACTTGGCCTACTGTTTGTTATCGGCCACATTACTGTGGTTTTATCAGGTCGATTGATACAACCCTGTTCTCCTTTTTACCAGCAAGGGGCGGTAGTACTACTGATCTTGTCCCGTTGATAGACAAGACAGGAACTGCTTTTCTGTAAGAAGGCCCAAATTCCTTCTTTACCGCGATCTTTTCTCTGACTAGATCCCCGACTTTTGGAATCCAGGCAGGTCTTGCTGGGACAGGTGGTTTTTCTTCAGTGGTCGTTGGCTGTTGTTTCAACTTTATGTTGCTCAGGTCTTTCCTTGTTTCGTTTAAGTCCTGTAAAATAGCCAAACGATCTTTGATATCAAAGCTTTTTTCTTTAACCACTGAAGTCTGACTGTCAAGATCTAAGACCATCATTCTAGTTCCAAACAATAATTCGTACGGACTGAATCCCCTCAGAGAATTTCTTGGCAGGTTATTTAGACTACGTTGGACACTTATTAGATGTTTGACCCACCCAGCTCCCGAACCTAATACCTTCGCTGTTATAGATTGCTTTATGCCTTTGGTTTTTTCTTTACACCATCCCGTTCCCTCAGGTAGGAAGTGAGAAGAGTCCCGCTATGCTATGCTCATTTGGCCATGTTTTTTCATACGCTTTAGGGCAAGAAGAAAAAACATTCAGCCAGACGTAGCATGCCTCTAGCGTATATGCCATTATAGACTCGCAAATCTTTTTATAACAGTCCAGACGTCAGCCGAGTGCTGGAGTCTTACTTCATAAGTGGAAATTAGTCTTTTTATGTTAATATAACGCTTTTTTCGTGATAGGTATATAATTATTGTTGTTGTTTTTCTGGAGCGATGTGCCATGGTAATAGTCCTCCTCGCTCGCCACTGCGATCTCTATTGCAGTCTGGGCAGTTTTTTACAAAAATCTGATGATGCAGGCTCATGCCTGGCCACCAGTACACTGATTGTAATTCTTCCAGAGAATCTTTTTGTTTAAGGTGTCTGAGACCTTCACCCATATGTGCGTCTGCTATTAACAAGCCTCTCCTGTCCGTGTTTGGAATCACTCTATCCCCCACTCCAGGGATTCGAGCAAAAGGGACTGAGTTTGCATCGATTATGTATGTATAATTGAGTGGATAGTTGATCGGTAGTGCGGAGCAGTCGCTTTTTGATGACGTTTTCACCGCCAGCATAGTTTCACCGTCAATGTGTTTTACTGCACGCTTTTCCTTGACTACGAAAGCCGATTCAGTTGCTGCCGTTGTGGCTTTTTCAGCCAATGAATTCCCTGCAACGTGAACGCCATCACGTTGATGACTCAGTGTATGTATCACGTGAGTCTTTGGTAGTTCTTTTTGCAAATGAACTACTTGTTCCCAAAGCACTTTTTGCTTTATTGTTGCACCTGTGTCATCTTTGTAACCGTTTTGGATCCATTTCTGTAAATCGTTATTGTATGATTTGACGCAGTAATACGAATCGCACACAATAAGTGTCGGGAATTGGCGATCGGCATTATCTAGCGCCATTTTTAACGCTATTATTTCAGTTTGTTGTTCTGAATTATTTTCTACAGAGTGTGTTTTTGTAAGTAGAGGTCTTAATTTACCTCCGCGCCACACTTCTTTTACGATTTCGCATGTGGCCTTGTAAGCCAGCTCTCCCCAAACTGAGGGTTGAGCATGCCCGTCTGTATGTATTACACAGGCGTACTGTCGTAAGGGCAGAATGTCGATTGGCAGAGGGTATGTCATTTCATATTCTAGATATCTTAATTCCTTTCATTCTGGATCAAAGTAGTATTTTACTCGGTCCGTTGTAATTGAATTCACCCATTGTATCCATTCTGGATTCAACGCTGTTGTTGGTAAATTACATGGGGTTGTTAATGCCTCAAAGGCTGACTCCGCTGTTCTGACTGTGATACGTCTACCGTCAGCGTTGTCTTTTTCTTTTGCTATAGCCGTTTGAACTGCATGAACAATGTTGTCTTTAATACTGAACTTCTTTTCAGCTTCTGTGTACAAGTGTGATTTGTATGCAATTGGTACCTTTTCTCCCTCATTAGAGGTCAGGTATGTGAATCCGCATCTTCCTGGGATGACTCGAATCACAAGATTGCGTGTGTTGTCACGTGTTTCTAATTTTGTTTTAATTAACATGTCTGTTTGTAAAGATCTCAAAATTTCTGTATGTTTTTGAGTCCAATTGATTCTTTTAAAATCTGGTTTTATTAGATCATAAAGGGGTTTAACCCTTTCTGCGTAATTTGCAATGTATGTTCTTCCGAAGTTTAGGAAGCCTAGAATTGATTGTAAATTTTTTAGTGTTCTAGGAGCTTGGAGTACAGCACATTTCTCTAGGAAATTGTCAGCCAGGCTTTTGCCTTCACTTGATAGTTCATATCCTAAAAACAGGACTGTTAGATGGGCAATTCTTGATTTTTTAAAGTTGAATTTGTAACCCTCTGCTGCGAACCCAAGTATTATGGTGTTCACTCTCTTCAAGTGAGTATCCAAGTCATCATCTGTTAGGTAAATGTCGTCGACATATGATAATGCCTCGTCATCGTATGTTTGTAGTAATTCTGTTACTCTTTTTGAGAATAATCCTGGGCTGTTCTTGTGCCCCTGGGGTAAACGGCAGAAACTTTTTTGCGAGCCATTTACCGAGAACGCAGTCAAATATCTGCTCTCTGGTGCTATATTTTGACAAAAGAATCCATTAGAGATGTCTAATGTTGTTTTGTATTTTTTGCGCACTATGTTATTCATTAGTGCAGCACTATGCGAGTTTTGTACTGCAAAGGTTTTGCAACATGAGTTCAGGTGTCTGTAATCCAAAACTAGACGATATGAGTTGTCTGGTTTGGAGACAGGAAACAAAGGATTGTTCATTTGTGAGGTGCAAGTTTCAATCACCCCCTGGTATTCAAGTTGATCTAGGATCTCTTTTACCTGTTTTTTAGCTTCTTGCTTAATTGGGTACTGCCTCTGTGCAGTAGGTTGTGATTTTAACTGGATTTTGTGAGGAGGAGAGTCCTCATCCCATCCTACATGATTTTTATATAAAGCAGGAGCTTGAGCTACTGCCCACTTTCTAGCAAGTGTATATTTTTTATGAATTGGAATATGATTTGAGAAGGCAGGCATAATTATTTCTTCGCCATGAGGACACTCCCTGACAAACTCTGGTGGCCAGTCTTTCTCAGCTAGAAGGATGTCATAGCCCTGGGAGAGATTATCCCAAAATAGTCCCCTTATTTTTCTAGTCTTATCCCCTTCTATACGTAATGTAATTTCATATATTTTATGAGGTTTGCTAACTCTGGTATCTGCAGTTTCCACCTGAATGTATTCATTCGTGTCCACTGTCTCCAGATGATTCATAAGGACTTTGCGAGCTATGCTCACTTCTGCTGCGCTGTCTAGCATTGTCTGAGCCCATTCTCCGTTTTTCAGCTGTGTTCTCAGTATTCCCAGCATCTTTGATTACTTTAATACTGGCTACCTTCTTTTTTGGAAATTGTAACTTTTTATTTGGATGAGCAGGTTCCTTGTCTTTGGACTTGACGTGCTCTTCCCGGTATTCTGATCGTCCTCTTCTTTCCGATTTCTGTGAGGAAGTCTGAAAAGATTGAGAGGGACGTGTATCATTATCTTGATATCTATCAGGTTTCTTCAGATTATCCCTATTTCTAAGGTTGTATTTTTTCCCAGAGGGCTCACTTTGGGGAGACCTGCGTCCTTGGTTCGGAGATCTTTCTCTCCGCCGAGGAGACCTTCCTCTGGACTGGAATCTTTTTTCTTTAGGATTGGATTGTTTGTTTCCATCCCAGCTCTTTTTTTGAGTGTTTAAATTATTTTTAATAAATGCCTTTTCAGGACTTTCAATTAGTTGAGGTTTTACCGGTATTCCACCCAGACTATCCCTTCCTAGTTCTTCATAGGATTTCTCTATGATTCTGGCAATTTCAGTTGGTTGGTCTGCTATGTCTGTCTCTTTTAACCTTTGGCGGATCGCCACGTTTGCTGCTTCTCCCTTTATGTTGGCTAATAATATAGCTGAGACCTGCTTGAAGTCTTTCAGTAATTTCATACCAAGAGTTAAAGCGGGTTCTGGACCATATTCATCTTGAATCTGTTTTAGCACATCTGGTATTACTGACATGGATGGTACACCATGTGTTTTTGTGTATATGGAAGCAAAGACTGTACCCCAAGTGTCACAGTCCTCTACGTGTGGTGCGATTCCCATTGGAAGACAGATAGTCAGAATCCTGTGTTTTTCTACCAGGGTGGTGTCTGGAAACACCGCCTCTATTTGAGTGATTTTTTGTGCTAGCCAGAAGGGTATTTGTTCCCGTTTTGCGGGTACTTTACCCAGACAGGACTCTATGTTCTGTGGTGTAATTTTTTTTGTGTTACCCTGATGAGGATTCAGCTGTGGAATTTTACTTGCTGGTTGGACTGTTGAAGTCCGCATTACATATTGCACTAATTGTCTATGTATTTTGATTAGTTGTTTTAGCTGTATTAAAAGCTCTGCTGCAGGCATTTCTTCAATGTCTGGATGTGGTGTATATCCGGCTAGGACCGGCCACGTTGCTCCTGGTCTACCTAGTGGACCGAGCCTGGTGATGTGATTATTATGTTTTAGGGCGCCATTAAACAAGAGCAGGTGCTCTTGGAATTTGAGTGGTACTTCCACCTCCTCGAAAGGAGTGTAGGTATCCGGTGGTTCCTCTATTTTATAATAGTGGAACTCTTTTGTTACAGCGTTTGCTGCTGGAAAGTTTATCCATGAATAGAATACCTCTGTCTGCCGATATTCGTGTGCCTCAATTACGAATATGACTGTACCACCTCTCGATGTCAGTCCATTTTCTATAAGTTTTAAGGTTATAGATTTCCTTATGTTGACCGGGATGAGTATTGCATTTGGGTCATTTTCCAGCAGAGTATTGTCTGCTACTAGGAGTTCAGCTGCTATTCTAGCTGTCTCCCTTTCTTCATCACTGTCTATCATTTTACCGACAGGAAGGTTATTCTGTTTGTTTGCAGATCAGGTTTCTATGGAAACAAAGATTAGATGCACAATATTTTGGAACAGTGTATCCTTCAACGTTGACTAAACCAAGAACCATACATAGGAGTCTCCTCCTGCGAGGTTTGGCGGATATGACCTTTCACCCACTCCAGACGTCTTTGGAGTATTATGGGAAAAAAGGGGTTCTGTGTGAAAAAGCACGACTGAGTTACTCTAATGTCTTGCGTTAGTTTTATCGCCTATCCAAACGTTTGGGCGCCATGTAGTGTAGTTCCTATTATCCCAATAGGCTCTGCGCATTGGAATAATATCTTCAATAGTATAGACCTAGGGCAGAGGTTAACTAGGTCTTCTACTGACGATATTAGACTTAAAGTTTTTGGTTTTGCCAGCTAGCTCAGAGTTCACTAGAAACTTTCTCGAATAGGCAAGGAGGAGTTTAACCTCCCTGGATAGACAAGAAGGGATTTAGTTTCTGACAACCATAGAACATGACAACTTTGCTCTCCCCTAATCAAGAGTGTATCTCTAGAGTTGTGTGAAAACAAAAGACAACTTATTTTACTCAGTCAGTACGTGCATTCTTAGTTTCACCAGATTGTAGAGAAAAGGAAGAGACGGGCGTGTTCAATAAAAGATGGTATTTATTGATCAGTCTCTTTTCTCGTACAAGAGAAATGAATCGATATTATTGCGATACTTATGGTTAAGTAAAGTGCATACAATAAAAGCAGGAGTATAAAATAATACTGCAGAAGCATTGATATGGTTTCTAAGCCATATGATATTTAAAACTGATAAAATAGATATATACATTTGACTAATCGTACTCAACTGGTGCTTCTAACCACGCCTACCCCAGTGTACCTGACCTAAGCCTAATACGTGGGCGGGAGTAGATAAGTAGCAATTTAAGTTAAGTTTGTTTTGCCAAGGGACTGACTCAAGAATTCTCTGCAAGGGGTTGTTCAGTTCTGTACCTGAGGTCTAGAATGATTGAGGGCTGGTATCTCTCGTCTCTGGTCTTGATATTCCAGCTGCCTGCGAGGGCTGCTTGGAAGCGCCGGAGCTGGATTTCTCGGCAGGAGAAAAGCAGCGTCTCGTTCTCAGCGCGTCAGGAAGGCGGGGCAGCGCGTGTGGGCTTCGCTCTCTGCTGGGCTCCTCAGCGCGTCTCGCTGCTCCGATCTCGTCACCACCGCGTGTGTTTGCTTAAAGCAATGTCGGTAATATTTATACCTGTAAGGTGCCGAGATTGACGTAAGGATGGACATGGATACGTCAATAAGGATGTCATACGAACGGGCTTGTTCGCACATTCTTTTGCTGAAGTTCTCGGTGAAATCAAAACAATGGCCGCAGGGATTTTCCCAGGTTGTCATAGGTTTGATTTGTTTTTAGAACTCCGTATGCCTTATCAGGGGCTGGAGGAATAGTGCTTGTCTAATTAGATGGCATGCGTTATGACCTAATCAGATAACACGTTTCTGTGCCGTGGTGTGGCTTAATCAGATAACGGTTTTTGCACCGTGGGTTGGCTGCTAGTTAATTATTAACCAGAACAGGGTCAGGAATAGGGGGATCGATACAGAACCTATAGGAATACATCACACGGCGTGCAGGCTTGAGGCTTTTTCAAGGCTAATGATAGAGGTGTTTGATAGGCATCATCATACATTCAATAGTAGTAAACACTATGTATCTGCATTTGCAAGAGCAGTGTATCTGATTAAATAGGAGGGCGTCTAATGAAATATGGGCAACTTACTGCGCAGGTCAGAAAAGGAAGCAGGATCCCAAATAATGGTGAAAAGGAGGTGCACTCTTCCAGAAAGGTAGGAACATAGATTTATTGTACCATGAACATCAACTTCCTGGCAGCAATTGCCACTCTAGAATTCTACCCCTTTCCAATGCTCCTCATAGGGGACTTACACCAACATTGCAACTTATCTTTCACTCATCATGCCCCCTTTCCTCTATATAATTGCTGTAAGAAACAAGCACAGTTACATTACGAAACAATAAACTAATTAAATACAAATATAAATAACTAAATTTGAACAGATATTACCTAATAAAAGTCCACAGCATCATGAAATTAAAACAACCAATATTATATAAAATGAGGCGCAAAATGTACATTTGTCATATGGTTAAATGAAGCACAGCCTCCTATGGAACAGGGCTTTCGCATAGCGAAACCCCATTACATTGTATAATATTTAACCATTGCAGGACTCATTATTACTCTACAAGAAAACCTCCTTCGATATTTTTCATTCCCAAGTCAGAATTCTCCTTATTATTGGTTCACACACATACTCAGGACTTAAACTAAAATTGATACAAAGCACTTATTCCTCACGTTTCCATTCTCCAGAACAACTACATGATTTTTTACTTCCTTCACCCAAAAAGGTGCTGAAAAATGTGATAACGCACTACAGGTGTCCCCAACCTGAACCATAATTTCTTTGTGTTGGGCATCAACAGTATTGTACATCTTTTGTACTGCAGACCTCACACCCATTACACTGGTTATTTTTATGCATCAAAAATCATCATGCACATCCGCTCCTCATTCAATTTGGATCCAGAAACTCTAGCTCTAAACAGAGTGAAAGGAGATAACTCTGTGCTAAAATGAGGGGCAGTTCTCATGGCCCAAAACATGTAATCAACTACGGATCTCCAAATTAGACCATTAATCAGTGCCAGTTGTAACTGATCTATAATGACACAGTTAACCCTTTCTACTAAATCATTACTGTGAGAATGGTATATATATGTTCTCACATGCTTTATGCTAGCAAATTCAAACAAGCATTTGCAATGCAATAGGTCTCGCATTAGGAAAGTTTGAGCTATTGGTCTTGTAAATGACAATTTTTTTATTTATGTGTTGGTTTTGAAAATAGCTAAATTAATAGCTTTGTCATTTACAATGCCAATAGTTATAACTTTCGCAAATGTGACTCCTATAGCATTTGTAATGCAACATGTGTTGTATTTACGTGACTTAGATGTATTGATATTACAAATAAAAATGGCTTTTAATTTTTTTAAATAATTAATACTTAAATAAAGGTGATTGTAATTTATAATGGCAATAGCTTAAACTTTTGTAAAGATTATGTTCAGTGTATTTTATTGTGACGAAAATGCAAGAACAGAAGTGAAATATTAACATCTTTTTGTGACATTTGTAATAAAGCTTGAAACATTGAGAGAACATACCAGTTGTTGTTGAATGGTTGCACAGATTGATGCTGTGAGGGCGCGGAGTGATGTTGTGGTGGCGACGAGTGATGCTGTGGCGTTCAATGATGCTGTGTTAGCGCATAGTGATGTTGTGGTGCCCCTGAGTGATGCTGTGGTGGCCCTGAGTGATGCTGTGGTGGCCGTGAGTGATGCTGTGGTGGCCGTGAGTGATGCTGTGGTGGCCGTGAGTGATGCTGTGGTGGCCGTGAGTGATGCTGTGGTGGCCGTGAGTGATGCTGTGGTGGCCGTGAGTGATGCTGTGGTGGCCGTGAGTGATGCTGTGGAGGCCGTGAGTGATGCTGTGGAGGCCGTGAGTGATGCTGTGGAGGCCGTGAGTGATGCTGTGGAGGCCGTGAGTGATGCTGTGGAGGCCGTGAGTGATGCTGTGGAGGCCGTGAGTGATGCTGTGGAGGCCTCCACAGCATCACTCAGGGGCACCACAACAAACCTCAACATCTAATGATTGGTGTTGATGCTCTAGAGATTATTGAAAACATTGTTGTATGTATGTTAACTCCATTCAAGAGAACATAAGTTTAGCTACCAAGCAGATCATTGCTACAGACACACACAATTTGCAAGAGAAGTTGATGGTTGTACACGACAAGATCCTGAAAAAAGAATCCTTCCATAGACTTCCATTCCATGGGTGAGGGCCTGCTGTAAAGTAGTATCTGAACGGCAAAACTCTTGTTATGCAAGTCAACTCAGCAGAGGAACATGCTCTCTGTAGGAAGCCATCACATCTAGATACCTTCTTTGAAGCCATTTTTATTGTGTACCCAGATTGTTGGGTTCCTGCTCAGTCGGTCTTCATAGTTTGTTGCAGAGGAAATGTTTCCTCACCCACTAAAAGATTTTACCTTTACAGTCACAATCAGCGGTAAAAGAGGTTTTTCAAACGTTGCCTCTTCTTTAGTAAACAAACAGATCAAAGTTCTATTCATGGTGAGCAAAGGGGTCTTCAGTCCAAGGTGGCTAATATTATACACATGCTTAATCACGCTGCAGACATTATATTCGATATGACCTTCAACGGTTAGCAGGTAAAGAGATTACATATAAGTGCTACGACCCGAAGTGCAAAAACGTGCTGTGTTTCACGCAGGGCCTTGTGGCACCTTGGAACATGTTAAGATCATGCCCAAAATCATGTTCATATTGCGTATATACAACTTAATAGCTATTTATCTCAATAAACAACAACTCCTTTGTTCATTTCTAATGTAACAAGTACAAATCTGAACTAAATGGCTTGGAAATGTGGCAATGTAGAGAAAAACCTACACTGACAAGCCATACAAATCAATACTTCAATATCGATGAAAACACAGAATTTCTAGCTGTTTGTACTTGTGAGCCTCCATTATAACCAGGTGGGAGTTCAGTCTTAGCAGTAGTCAAACTCCGCAGCTTAAGGACTTCTGGCTCCTCAAAGTAGGGAAATCGGTCAGTATTATGGAGCAATAACCACGGGTTTCCTCCATTTTGAGGTAATAAAAAAGGAACCGGAACACATACCGCTCTATGGCATTTTCGCTGCCTAAAAAAAGTTAGTCAGGATTTCTCTCATCATTTATATCTGTATATTTTATATTTCTGTCTTAAGTTTCGATCCTCGGTCTGGTAAACTGTGATAGAAATGGTATCACCATATGCAGTTTTCTGTGAACTTGTTTCTATCTAATCAAAATTTCGTCTTAAGTACTATCCTTTGGCTTTTCAAGTGGATTGAGACGCTCAGACACCCCTGGGTCTGGTACGCTCTATCTATAGAACAGCAAAAGACAGTCATTAGTTTACGTGGAGCACATCCAGTAGACAGCTTTTGCATAAACTTGTTAGCATGAAATGATATTTTTCACTGAAACCTGCCTGAGGATTTATATCTTTCCCACTTTGTAAAGTTTATGTACTTGAAACAACTTTACCCCTCAGGTCATAAATAATTTATATCCAAAAATGATCCTACGCACAAGTCTTAGCAGGATAATCTCCCAGCTATTAAGGTTTGCATACGGTTTCTTCACTAAAACCAGTTGGATGCTTTTCAGACTCTGTTTAAAAACACGGGCAACTTTGTGAGGTTCACAATTTTGAAAAAGTTTAAAATATAACCTTGATGACTGAGGAGAGTGTGATGTATCACAATTTTGCCCACCTCTAAAACAAGAAACCCCCCCAACAATACTGGGCATAACAAGAGCGTCCTTCTCTATACCAAAAGAAGAACCTAAGCCCCCCTCCCCCCGTTACCACTGCCGGACTACCCTTCCAGCAGCAAAAATACACCCTGTGTACCATTCAACAGTATTTCGAGACCACATCTGTGCATTAATTTCTGGTCGGGCGGGTAATAGAATGCCCACAAGCCACCAAACGTGTGACTCACAAAGCCTACTTCCTTCACAGGTTCACACCGTCCCTCTACACAAGGTCCACCGTCTCCAACCCAGTGAGAGCCCCTGCACCTAGCTGCCGCTGGCCTCCTGGTTCAACAGACTCAATGATTCACCCACAGGGGGACGCTGATCCAAAGCCTCCTGGTCATTCTCTCCCCCATCAAATGCACCCATTCCCCAACGGTGCTCCGCCCCGACTAGCAGGCACATCTGCCCCACAGGCTCCGAGTTTGCAGCCATGCCCTGGGCCACTCACCTCGTAGCAGGCAGCAGAGGTTGCACACCAGCAGGCTCCTCAGCAAGGCGCCCATGGCTCTCCGCGGTCTCTAGCGGCCCCGTGACATGGCCACAGTGCTCCGAACGCTCTAGGCGCTGCTCTCCCAGCGTAGCGCGGGTCCAGTGGTGGTGGTTGTTGTCGGTGGGGCCCGGTCCCGCTGCCTGATCTCCTCCATGGCGCTGGTGGATCCGCCGCTCTGGCTCCGCCTCCCCCTCCTGCAGGGCCGACCGTGCGCACGAACACCAGGGGACTCAGAACCCCCGTATACTCGCTCGCCTGCTAACCCGGTCGAGAAAACATCACTAAAATGGAGAGATTATCCTCCGAATCCGTGCCTAGCAAAAACGGGAAGTGATAAGTCTGTGAACGTATTATAAGGAGCCTCTTTAAAGTTACATCAAAGGGAGTAAAGGGGGGCACTGCTGCAGAGGTAAGATTCATTTTTCACCCTGATGTTGAGGGCAAAAACGGAGTGCCCCATAGAGAACCGTTTCAACACTTGCTTTTTCGCCGGCAGGACCCCGGCCCAGTTAAAGCCCCTTTTTTTAACTCGTCATTTTTTCCCTCCTGGCTGAAATTAAGAGGAGAAGTAAACTGTTATTAAAATCCCTGAAGCAATCGGTCAGAGCATTTATTTCAGCCACGTTCTTTCTCCCTAGACTATGCCGCTAAGTAAACAATGGGATATAGCACTACTGGTGCGTTTTGTAGTCAAGCTGAACAATAGGAGCCAGGGGGAAAAGACCAGTGAGCAGCAGCGGTTCAGGAATTGTTTGCTAGTATCTTAAATGAGCCACATTCTTTCCTTTTTTTCCCCACATATTACTCTTTGGCAAAGAGGGACTGTCGTTTTAGTGTTAGATTAGCAAGGTTCTCAGTTTTGCTGCACTTCTAAGCATTATAGTGACAAAACACTTCTAGTTTCAGGAAGAGTAATGGCCATGCTTCCGACCATGCACCTTAGGGAACCAGGCTCGAATCCCGGTCTAGGTGCGTTATCCTGTACACCCAACAAATCTCCGTATGGCTGAAAAACCAGGCGACAGAGTGCACAAATACGTATGGGTGTACTGCCTAGCATTAAGAAGGACCAAAGGGAGAAAAATAAAAGATAAAAGATACCCTACCGCTCAGAGCCTTACACAGGGCACAAGTCCTAAAACAAGCTGAGTGAGGATCGCAGGGCGCGAAACAGCGCGGTGAGAGTGCACGAGACGCAGTGCCGTGAGCGTGCACATCGGCGCAAGCTGAAGATCGCTGGAGAAGACACGCCGACCTCCGAGTCTGCCTGCTGCCGAGACTGACCCGCTGCGAGGACACGCGGAAAGAGCCCGGTGAGTGTGGGGGTGTGTGGGGGAGAGAGGGAGGGGATGTGTGTGTGTGTGTGTGTGTGTGTGGGTGCGTGTGTGTGCCGGTGTGCCTGTGTGTGCCTGTGTGCGTGTGACCTAATTAACGCGCACAAGCTGTTCCACTGTGAAGCGCGTTCACAGACCTGAATCGGCTCGAGCCCTGACCTGAATCGGCTCGTGCCCAGGTCTGTCTCCCTTGGGAGGAAACACGGCGACTATAAGTCTCGTTGGCGGCAGCGCTTCGCGCTGCAACGCCAGCGAGACCTAAAAAATGTTTTCATTTGTTTGGACACCAGCTGGATGCCATTATCAGGGACTAGTTCTTCTGGATGCCCTCCGAGATTCACATATTCCACAAACCTCACCAATGGTCATTTAGCCAAATAATCAATCAAAACAAGGGCAAATTTAAGCTTAGTGCCAAAAACTCCAAAATGCCCTGATATGTCACTGAGGATACTTGCAAAACAATCTCAAACATAACGTTCCACTGCCAAATTCACTCCAGGCCCCCAAATATCCTCTCTTACTCTGAGCGTCATGGCTTTCACACCAATATGGCCCTCTTACTGGAACCACCAGTTGTTCACACCTGCAGACAATATCCCCCAAACAACCAGCTCTTCAGAAATTCCCCTATAAGGAATTTATATTTCCAAAATATATTTATTGTCATGCCAACAACTGGTAATAAATCCTACCAATTCAAGATTATCCTTATCGAATAGCGCTCCCAACTATTCCTCTTCAGACTAAGCTACTTTCATAGCACCATCAACTGAACCCACAGCACATACCATTTCCAAATCATCCTACATTTAATGAATGTTTCAGCACTCCTTCTGAGGTAACCTGGACGTACAATCAGCCACAAAATTCTTGACACCTGCCACATGCTCTGTCTTATAGTGGAACTCTTAAAATCTGTATTTCAACTTGGCAATGCGAAGAGTAGCTCTTCCTCCACCCCTTGTGCTGAACAAATCCATTAACGCTTTATGGTCTGTCCTCAAAATAAATGTGCTGCACGACACAATATTTGTAAAATACTAGACACCTCGCCATAAACCTAGAGCTTCGTTTTGTATTGTAGAGTATGAAACTTCTGCAAGTCTTAAAGTTCTTGATGCAAATGCAATTGTTTCCTCGCTACCGTTGCTTAATTTTTGCATAAGTCCTACTCTGCTTGCATCAGTAAAAATAATGCACAAATCATTGGTATCAAAAACTTTGAGAGATCAAGCAAGTACAATCTCATTTTTGATCATTTCAAAATTCACATCACATTCATCATTCCAAACATACTTTGTGTTTTTCTTCAGAAGTTTTACAAACTTGGCGTAGTACTCTACTAGACCTATAGATATACTAGATACTGATTCTTATCGATAAGTTTGGGTGCATTCTGAATCCCTTCTAAAATCCTAGCTTCATATCCAACACCCCGTCTAGATAGATGATGGCCCAAATAATGTACACCATCCTGGAAAAACTAGCATTGGTCTTTCCACAATGTCAATCCACTGGACTTCATAATTTATAAAAAAAACTTCTTAACCTACTGTCATGCTTGGACTCATCCTTACCATAAACTAAAATATTGTCCAGAAAATATGTGACCCCTGTTGTGTTCTTCAACGAATTATTCATCAGTCTCTGTAAAACCGCTGATGCCAACTCAAAAGAGATGCACATTTAACAATATGCCCTTCAGGTGTTAAGAAACAAGTGAGATGCCTTGAGTTTACACATAGCTTGACTTCAAGGAATGATGCAGAAATATCCAAAGAAGTGAAAAAACAGCCCCACGTAATGTTGCCAACATCTCCTTTATACTGGGCAAGGGCTGGCGATCCATCCATATATTAGAATTGAGATCCCTCAAATATACACAAAGTCTTCAAGATTTGTCGGCCTTATCAACTGAAACTAGAGGAGCAAGCCATTCTGAATCTTCAATCGGCTCTATAACTCCGAAATATACACAACCTTTTCAACTCAGATTTTATTTCACTACATAAACTCAAAAGTACTTTACGTGCTATGGGAGCTACAGCTTCAGCTTTGTCTTTCAAAATAATACAGTGTTGGAGACCCTTCAACTTTCCAAACTCTTATTTGAAAACTTCAGGAGATCCATTTACTCAAATGCCAAATGGCAAATATTCTCTGTTGTGAAAACACCATGTCTGGATAATTCGGGTCTAAAACAATATCAAAGTCAGTCACCCTCTTCACGCCATCCCAACAAATTGGAACCATCTCTGACAATATACACTGGCCCCACAGAGGAACTGGCCTCAAATTCTAAAGTGGCACCGAATCTCCCTACCACTTCTACTCTGACCTTAAAATGCAAAAATTTTGACGCAATACTTATGTAACTGAGTGTCTCCCAATTTTCCCAAATCTCTTTAATTGATTCATGTAAAAGGAGACCTTGAGACCGCCATACATTTGATCAACTTATGGTTTACTGTAATTTCACCTGATGGAGGTTTCCTTGTATTTAAAGCAGTCATAGAGTAGATTTCAACTACTCCACCACAGCCAAATTCTGAAGAAGACAACATTAACATAATATTATCCTCATCAGAATTTACATCCTTCTCAATGGTCTTGACTACCTGCAAAGTATGAGGCTTTGGTCCAGAAATGGACCTGCCCATCTGTATAAAATGCCCTTTCTTGCCACACTTGAAACAAGATTGACAAATAGCTGTCCAAAATTTGGCATTTCTAAGTCTGATTTACTGTTGCAATGGAAATATAAGATATTATTCCTGTTTCCACTTTTTTAGGGGAAAACAACTGCAAAGTTTGGGGGAACTTTTGAATTTGCTACTCTAGTTTCTTGCTTTGCACATTGTTTCAAAATGTGCTTAACCTTGCAGGATTTGGCACTGTAATTATATCTTTCATACAAAATTGAAACTGTTCAATACTCCTTGCCAACACCAAAGCAGTTTCTAAATATAGGTTCTCTGTAGACAAAAGTTTCTCCTGAATTATCTTGTTGTTTGGTCTTTCTATCAGTTGGTCTCAAATTGTTTCATCTTTAATTCCCTATAATTGCACTTTGCTGCAGGTTATCTTATAGCAGCAATGAAATCATCCTTTGACTCTCAAGGAATTTGGACACTTTGTAAAAATGTGTGCCCCTCTAACACAGTATTCCTTTTCGGGTTGAATCTTGTATCCAGCTGATGATGAATAGGTACTTATCTACTATAGTCAAGGCATCCCCATCTTCCCCTACACCAGAGTGAACATTTAGATTTCCAAAAGCAAAGTTTTGAAAATGCTTCTCCCTTCTGAACCAAAATTGAATCCCAAAAGTATTGTTTTGTTTTTAGAAGTAAAGGTGTCACCATCAATTGCTTTCAAATAAGCCTCAAAAGCCTGCCTCAACTTTTGCAAATGTAGTGCAGGAGTACCAGGTACATGAAGAAATGGGGAAGGTGGCATTATTCTCTCCATAAGGTGACCATACATGGGTGAGGTGCTGCCTCTACACTTGTTGCAAGTTATGTTTCAATGTATATGAAACAAAAACACCCAGCATAAATTACTGTAATAATATTACACGGAAAGCCCAATGTACCACTCACACTAAAGTAACAAGGTGTGCCTGTCCCCAATAGTGCAGGCAATAACCACTGACAGGGTCACGTTTTACTTATTATGCACAGATGTGCCTGTCACCAACAGCTGATGCACTTAATTCAAAAAACGAATGTATTTGTTATCCTGTAAAATCCAATTAAACTTTTCCCAACTTCCTAAAATGGCTGCTTGTATGTCAAAAACATCAAGTTTCTATAGCCTGTTGGGTATCAATTCAGTCCCAAATAACTAAAATGGGCACCACAGTCAGTGGGGCACGTTCTGAAATTTCTATTGATGGTTGCGCAACCCCAACTCCATCCCAACTAATTAAGATAGCCACAAACGTCGCACACGCAATGCGTGTGTGTCAATAGTCAGTGGGGCTTGACTTAGAGTGGAACTGGAGAACAATGAGCAGCTCCCTATTTTCCTTAAAAATGCCCCTGAATCGAAAACTTTACCGGTAGAGGTGCCTCACACAGCATGAAATTGATGGTCAGGCTTGGATGGATGGAACTGGACACAGCACGGCATGCTGCAGGGCAACCTGGTTAGGCCGAAATATCAAAGTTCCCAACATGTTGCATCAGGATAAAGATCAGATAAAGAGGAGTGGTTGAAGTTGCCAGTCACTCGTCATCACTGAAAAGGAGACACTCTCCCAGAAAGTTAAAAACATAGATTTATTGTTCCATCAACATCAACTGCTCTGCAGCAACTCTCACCCTAGTATTCTACCCCTCCAATGCAGGGAACACACACCAACATTCCATTTTATCTTCACCCATCAAAAGGTCTCTGAAGTTCTGTCATTGAGCATGGAACAAGTCAGTCTACTTGATCTTCGACCATGCTACATGACTGAGTACTGCAGAGACCTATTGCCCCTACATTGTTTTCTTGAGTGGGACGTTTTGCCTTTATGTGCCACACTGGCAAGCATACTGGTGCGCGTTCTTGGCCAACCCTCTTACCATTGGTTATCCAGTGGACCTTTTCTTTGCAGACTGAGAGGTAAAGGGAGTTAGTATTAAATCAATCAATTTCAATTAACAATGCAACCCATTTGGCTATACAATAAGGACCAGGAATTGGTGACTATCATTAAGAAAGTTTAATACAAGTTAACACTCAGGTTAAGCTAAACATATTTGTGTACCATACTGTAAAGATACAGAATATTAACCAGAAAACCCAACCTCCTGAAGAAGTTTAGGCATACCAATAGGCAAACAAGAAGTTTGGTTTCTGCAATACAAAAAGACCAATAGCAAGATTTGATGCTCAGATAAGAGCTTCTGATTTTCTCTACTATACATAAGTGAAGTCTAAAATGTTCTAAATTAAGTCCAAACTAAGGAGGATGGTTCCATAAAATAACTGTATCTCAAAAATCAGTTAAATGCCGAAAAATAGAAAAAAGCAGGAAGGTATAGGAAAGTGACAGCATTTCAGAAGTTTGGTCAAGAGTCTTCTTGGGTCAGGGGAAAAAGTGTTAGCATAAGCCACACTCTGCAAAGAATCAAAGGGAATAAGCAAAAAGGTCTAAACCTCTCAAAGTCCAAGGGAAAGTGGTTGAAACTCGGACAGTGTGAACTCTAGTTATTTCCACCATAATGTCCAGAGTACCACCCCTCTGTTTGCATCATGGGCTTCATTGTCCTTTCCATTCTCACGTTGTAAGCTGTAACATTCACCAAATATCCAACGACAAACATTGGAACTGTACTGTTTTTTGGCACCTGCAATTGTTTGCAACAGTGTGAATGGACGCTTTCAGTTACGCTCTGGGTCTCCATGCTCCTTTTCAAGGTCCTTGTCCCAGGCCCTCCCTCTATATCATTAGTACAGTGTTGTATCTTTTCTCAAACTAACAATCCATGTGCATTTACCTGCAAGGAAAAAGACATGCAAGCAGAGAATGGAAAACAGCAATTTATCAAAGAAGAAACATAGGCCTAGTCAGGACAACTTACAGCATTAAATCAATAGCACACATTTAATATACATGTGCACATTTAAACACAAATGAATAAAGCTGTCAGTACATTAGATTCACGTTATAGTTCATAAAGGTAAAATAACTGAGTATATATCTTTAAACATGACTAAGAACTACATTCAAATGCAAAGGTGAAACATTAATATACACACTTCATACATTCCGCTGATACATTTCACTAGTGTGAGGATGGTTTATTCAATCACCTAAACGAACAAGTTACTCACCTTCGGTCACGATATATCTGTAAGAAACATTAGTAGTGATAGATTCCTTAGAATTACCCCCAGGCGTCAGACTGGATCCGGAACGTTTTTCGTCAGCAGTACCCCTGCGCGTCGGTAGGTGGCATTGTGCGGCTCCGCATCCGTCGCTGGTGCCGTGGTCACCGAGATGATGTTGTGGCACTACTTAGATGCCGCTCAAGTGCAGTGACGTCAGTTCTGTACACAACTTTCCACGCCAGTAACGCAGAGCCATGCAAGAAACTGAACACTGGTGCATTGGAACTAGGGCCCTGAAAGGGATGACCTTAACCCTAGAAATCAGTTCGCAGAACGAGGAGGATGGGTGGAGCAGTAAGGAATCTATCACTACTAATGTTTCTTATAAATATATAGATATCTTGCAGGGCGACAGCACGTCCCATTGCAGTAGGGGCTGCAGTAGCTCTGGTGGAATGAGCCCGCAGTCCCACCGGAGATTCCTTTTTAGCCAACGAGTAACAGGCTTTGATACACAAGACAACCCAGCGGGAGATAGTCCTCTTGTGTACCGCCCAACCTTTCTTGGTGCCAACGTAGCCAACAAAGAGTTGGTCAACCACCTCGAACTGTTGTGTGCAGTTGAGATAGAAATAGAAGCATGCTTTGGGTCCAGACAGTGGAGCCTCTCTTCATCCCTGGAAGGATGCGAAGGTGGAAAGAAGGTGGGCAGGGTAATAGTCTGCCCAATGTGAAAGGCTGTAACAATATTTGGCAAAAAGGAAGGATGGGACCTGAGCACAACCTTGTCCGGATGGACCAAAAGGAAAGGAGGCTTGCAAGAAAGAGCCTGGCGCTCACTCACTCGCAAAGCGGAGGTGATGGCCACCAGGAAGGCAGTTTTCAAGGTTACGAGATGAAGAGGACAGTTGTGAAGAGGCTCAAAGGGAATGCACATCAAGTATGTAAGAACCAGGTTCAAGTCCCACTGAGGCATCACAAAAGGAATAGGAGGAAAAAGATGTGTAATGCCTTTCAGAAATCTATATACAACAGGGGACTTGAAAAGAGAGGGCAGATCAGGGAGCCTGAGAAAGACTGAAATAGCAGAAAGATAGCCCTTAATAGTGCCCAGAGCAGAGCCCTGCTGGGTCAAAGAAAGAAGGAACAGTAGTACTTCAGAAAGAGGGGCAGAAAGGGGATCCACAGCCTTTGCTGTGCACCATGCTACAAATGTTTTCCACCGACACGCGTATACCACTTTAGTGGAGGGGCGCCTGGCTGCCAGAATGACTCACAAACTTCAGGAGGCAAGTTGAAAGGAATCAACTGCCGCCGCTCAATTTCCACGCAAAGAGGTGGAGGCTGGATAGGTTTGGGTGGAAGACCGTCCCCTGCTGCTGCGACAGAAGATCCTCCCGAAGAGGCAGTCAGATCGGAGGATCGATGGTCACACTCAGTAGCTAGGGATACAATACTCTTTAAGCCCAGTCTGGGGCCACAAGGATGACCTTTGCACGGTCGCGTCTGATCTTCTTCAGCACTCTGGGCAGAAGTGGTATAGGCGGAAAGGCGTACAACAGAACGCAACTCCACTCGCGACGAAAAGCGTCACCGAGCGAGTGCCGCCTTGGAAATTCCAACACGCATAACTGATGACATTGCCTGTTCTCTTCGGTGGCGAATAGATCGAACAAAGGTTCTCCCCACTGCTGAAAGAGACCTTGCACCACCTCCAAGTGAAGACGCCATTCGTGATCTACCATGCAGCTGCTGCTGAGTTCGTCCGCCCTGGCGTTCAGAGAACCTGCCATGTGTTGAAGTACCAGGAAAACGCCCTGATGTTCCAGCCATGCCCAGAGACGCAGAGACTCCTGACATAGGGTCCACAACTTCATGCCGCCATGTTTGTTGCAGTACCACATGGCGGTGGTGTTGTCCCTGAACACCTGCACTACTCTCCCCTTGACAGAGGAAAGGAATGCTTTCAGTACAAGCCGGGTCACCCGAAGCTCCAGAAGGTTGATATGGAGCTTGGACTCCACCGGAGACCAGAGGCCTCTGATCTCCACCTCTCCCATGTGACCGCCCCATCCCAGGAGGGACGCATCCATCACAACTGTAAGCTCCGGTTGAGGAAGGGAGAGGGATCTGCCGTCGACTCAATGCCGGTTCGTGAGCCACCACAGCAACCGTCGTTCAGTGCCCTCCGAGTTCTGGACGTGATCGGACAGGTTCCCCTGATGCTGCACCCACTGGAACTTCAGGTCCCACTGCTGAGCCCGCATATCCCATCTGGCATGATCGATCAGCAGGATACAGGAGGCCATGAGGTCCAGCAGCTTCAGAGTCACTCTGACCGAAACCCGGGACAAGGGCTGAAAGATCAGAATCAGAGCTCGAATATCCCGGACTCGCTGTTCGAGAGGATAAACCCGAAACTCGCTGACGGACCCGGAAAGGGCGGACAGGCCGGCAGCGACACCACAGGCTCTGCCAAAGCCGTGGGGGAGGCACCACCCACACCCTCAGCCATGTTGCAAGACCGGCGAGGGGAAGTCGGAGAAGAATGACATTTCTTTGACTTCTTGTGCTTCACCTTACCCGAACGCGAGTGCGAAGACTTGGATCCCGAGGATCAATGATGATGAATCCGCGCACGGTCCCTCAACCTTCCATGGGACCGGGACCTCAAACAGCGTGGACCCGACTGCCGGGCCTCCAGCAGCTTTCGGGACAGCTCCCGCAAAGACTTTGGTGCCATGGCCCGGCAGTCGGGGCACAACTTGGGGTCGTGGTCGCGCCTCAGGCAGAAAAGACACACTCGGTGCAGATCCGTCACCAACATCATGCAATGATAGTCCTCGCAGGACCTAAAACCGGGCATCTTAACTGCACCAGGAGTCAAAGACTCGATGAAAAAACAGAGACAAAAAGCCTCAAAAAGTCAGTAAAAAATTACTGAGGGTACTTGCTAATCCCGGATCTGCGCTTGCTGGCGCGGAAAAACAAAGAACTGATGTCAGCCAGCGACGTCATCTCTGTGACCATGACGCCAGCAATGGACACGGGGCCGCACGACGCCACCTACCAACGCGCAGGGGTACTGCTGACGAAAAACTTTCCAGATCTAGTCTGACTCCTGGGGGTAATTCTAAGGTAAGGATTCTATCACTATGTGTTGGTTTCAGATTATAAATGTTCATTTGATATAGTGAAGGCACACTGTATATATGAATTCTCTAATCCTGCAGTGAATGCACTTCAATAATGATGTCAAATGCAACACTTTACATTAATATCATTAGGCCACACAGAGAAGAGGTGCTAAGTGCACGTTCATATTGTGTATTTGTGATGTATAAGGGTGGAGCCAAAAAATACAGTGCTCCAACACTACTGGCTAAATTGCTTTAAGTTACTAAGCTGGTATGGATTTAGTTTCCATGCGGTCTAGAATGTTCATGTTTTTAATATTATTGCCAGCTCTATGCTGATGTATTTTGATTAGAATGCTTTATATGAGATAGAGAAACAAACAGGACTCTACGGACTTACATTTTACATGACTACCTTCAATCTTGTCTGCAAACTATAGAAAGGAAACATTCATAAATAGAAAACATGGATTTACCTTGCTTTACAATGATCCTAGTTCCCAGCTAAGAAAATTAAAACAAGTTCTGTTTTCTGCTGTATGCGTTCTTCTTTGTGCAGAATGTATGTTTCACTTTGGCGGATTCTCTATCCATTTGAACAGATTACATTCTACATTGTTTTACATTGGTGAGAAGGAAAATGCTAGTTTTACTTGCTTTTTGACTTTTGAAAATGTTTTCAGATGAACATATTTGCTTGTTTAAGGCTGGTGCCTTCTTAAAAATCTGCGTTTGTTGAGCTTTAAGTAGCAAAGAGAGCCCCTGAACAAATGCTGATGCCTTCTGTTCTCCAGTCGAATGTGTCTGTCTCTGGAAATAGTGTATTCATTAAGATGGATGGTTTCTTAAAATCAGTGGTATGCATTTCTCAATAATTCTTTCTATAATGCTCGGTCTCTCTGGTACATTATTTATCTGCCTACCTGTCTCTTGTTAGTACTCTCTCTATATCTCACGCTGTATCTCTCTCTATCTGTAATTCTCGCTCTCCCTTGTTCATTTGTTACTACACTCTCCCTTGATCTCAGGGTTGCCCAAACTGTGTGTTGGACCCACTGGTGGGTCGAGAGTCAATGTTTGGTGGGTCGTGAAAGTCCTGGACCATATGTAAGTAATATTTAAAATAATAGGCCTTGTTTGTGCACCAGGGTGCTGAACAATGTCCCTCATTTAATTTTTTAACAAACGTTTGCAAGTATTCCCAAGTAAGACTCTGGGTGAATCTTCCAGTATTTGTTGTTGCTGTGTTTTTTACTTCACATTCTGATTGGCTCAGAGAGCTTTTTTCCTGTGGGCCATATCACTTCTATAGTAGTCAGACTCCTGTGGGAGTGAGTGCTCTGAATGGCTTTCAGCAACACGAAGAGCAAGCATTGGCAAAGCCAAACAGTCTCAGCACTACGAAAGCTATTGGTGCTGTGAATGTCAATATTTTTTACCCAAGTCCATGAAAAGAAGGAATAAAACATGCCTTTACAGATTACTCTGCCTGGTACATATGCTGCAGGATTATAACTGATGCTCGGTGTGGATAGTGGAAAGTATGCGCATTGCGATAAAGTGACTTGCCTAAGATCACACATTTAGTGAATCCGAGCAGCAAGGTTTTTAATTAACCTGCTACTAAAAACCACCTCAGTGCCTAAATGAAACCCAACTCTCACAAACCACGCTGTGGTCGGGCCCTAAAACACGGGATAGCCCACATCACACCCACCGCCTGTCTGCGGTGAGGGGCGTGGGGAATGCAGTCACAACGGAAGAATAGAGATTGCATCCACCATTACAGCATCTGGTAACCAAGTAGTCATTTATTTTCACTTTAATAAACACACATTATTATTACTATCCTGCCATATGATAATTCCATCGATGGAATTTGCATTTCATGCTATATCCGAGTCAATAAAACCAGAACATGCATTGTCCGTATAACACATGCCAGTGGGCACAAACGTAAAGATAAAGTTTACTCATCGCCAGATTAGGACCCAACGTTGCCGTCAGACGATTGTACCCAAGTACACAAATCAGTGTAAAACCAGCAAACACACAACCCCTCTGTCCAGACAACAACCCGTACAGCCTAATGCATCGGTCCTACACGAAGCGCCTAGAGCCAACCCAGTACACAAGCTCTCTTGGTTCCATTCCAGGCCCCCTCGGAGGAGGAAGGTGGCGAAGCAACCAATACCAAGCAGCAATGGGCAAGGAGACCAGCATGTGAGGGAAATGTTGGAAAGATGAGGCGAGATAAGTTTGACAGCGGACGAAGTAAGGGTGGCGAGGCATACAGGGGAGAATGAGAGAATGAATGACGAGACAGAGTATGAACTAGGGATGGAGAAAAGAGGGGAAACAAAGGAGTGCATTGAAGAGAGGGAAGTTAAGGTATTGCGAACAGGAGAAAATAGAAGGAGAGGGGGTGGGAGTGAAATGCAGCAATACGAATATTAACTTTAGCCATCCGGCACATCAGTCCACAGTATTGATCCCTTTAAGTGAATCAGAGAAACTGGGGGAAGAGAAAAAGTGATACTACCAGACATAAAAAAAGGCAGTAGTTCGAGAGGGGGAGAAGCTATGGCGCAAATTTTCAAAGAAAAGTCAAAGAGGTGAAAGAGAGTGGGTGTAGAGTATTTCCTGCAGAATGCAAGGTCATGGATCCACTCCTTAAGCTTGGAGGCCCTCCCTCTGCCCCATCCGGAGGCTATCCTGCGCTTAGCTAACATAAGTGTCAGGTAGAAGTACTTCCTCCGTATATCGGGGTTTCAGGTAACGGAGATCCTAACATTTGTTCCATAGCTATAAAAATGTGCATCGAATACTGCCTAATTTTGTCGCATCCCCATGCTAGGTGTAAAAAAATCTGCCCCCTCTCTTGCACAGCGATCCCATGTGTTGTCATCTCACAAATGAAACTTGGGCATTTTAGCCAGTGTGTGATATAACCGGTGGAGATATTTGAAATTAATAATAATGGGGGAGTGGCTTGAGGCGTCAAGATAGCGGTCGCACTCTAAGAGTGCTCTGGACCCCCTCCGCCATGCGCCTCACATCCACCCGCTGGCAGCTGGCATCGACTCCTGCCTTACACCTGTTTTGGCTTCCCCGACTGCTGGCTCGGTCCCGGTTCCATTTTGGGACGAATCGATGCTTCCTTCGCCCCGTTGGGCCTCCTCCCTCCTGGGGCCTTCCAGATGCTAAAATGGCGGCCTCCCTGCCGGTCCTTCTCCGAGCTTGACGGCCCTGCCCTGGCGGTCGGAGTTCGGCTGCCCCGCTGCCTGTGTGTGATTCTCCCTGCGGTGGCCTCTGAAGCTGGCAGGCTGAGGCGCTTGGCGGCCCGGTGCTGGGGTAAGAGGCCCCCTCCCCGCGTGGACGAGCGGTGCGGCCTGCATCGCTGGAGGAGTGGCGTTGCCTGGAGGCCTCCGGGTGCGGCCGTGGGGGCAATCTGGAGCTCTGTGCGGCGGCGTCCCGGTGAGTGCGGCCCGCCGGTGTTGAGCACTGCAGCTGCGGCTGGAAGGGGGCGTGTGCGATCGAGCCCCCCCCGGCCCTGTGTGTGGAGCTCCCCGGCCCTCAGTTGCTGAGAGAGAGACTGGCTGGCACGAGGTGTCGGCCCCGAGGCGCCGGAGCCGCTGATCCTGGAGGGTTGAGGCCTCCCCCCCCCCTGGATTGTTAGGAGCATTGGGGGGTGGATCTACCTGCTGCGGCCTGCTCCGGGCCTCCTGCCCCCCCTTCTGCACGACGGAGGCTCGATCCCTGCGGCCCCCTCCTATGACTGTTGGCTCGCGGGGCGAAGAGACATCTATCAGCTGCCCATGACCCCTGTGCCGGGTGAGGGGGTGGATGCCACTGGGCGCCCCTTCCCTTGTTGCCTGCACGCCGCGCCGCATCTACATAGGAGTCAACCCGGGACGGCAGATCCGGGCCTACCGCTCTGCTGGCCCTGCCCCCAGGCGTCCCGGTGGTGAGTGGCTGCTGGGCTTTGGGGGTGCGGCTGAAGTGGTGCCTGGAGCCGGGTGTGGCCTGAGCCACTTAACTGAGGAGGTGAGGAGGCGGGGGTGCATGGTGTGTTGCCTCCCCCCCCAAAACCCTTTGGTGGCCATACCGGGCCGCGCGGACACAGAGCAGAGGGACTGTGGCAGAGGCGGGCAGTGGGACTGTGCGCTGCAGTGCTGCCTGGCCGGCTGTGCCGCCCCTGGGGTCGATTCACTGCCTGCTCGTGACGCCGGTGAGCCCCATTGGAATCCCGTGTGTGACTCCCGCTGGGGCAACCCCTTTGGCCTGCTCTAACTATTCGCACCCTCTGCCATCTTGGGGTGCAGGGAGAAGATAAGTGCTGGTGGACCTGCCGGAGGAGCAGGGCGGCTGACCCGGGACTGTCCTGTATCCCCTGGGGTGCGCGGCATGGTCTGCAGTGAAGTCTGACACCTCCTTTGTCTGCCCTGCTACCGGAGAAGCGGGGTGTCTGACTCCCAGGGCCCGGCAGGTTCCCAGGCCTACCTCGGACTTGCGGCCTGGGAGGCCCGCCCTTCCCCACTATCTGCAGGCTGTGAGGTGTGCTGCGATTTGATGTGGGGGAGATCGGCTACTGTGTCGGGTGGCGCATGTGTGTGCCTGCCCCCCCTCCTCTTCCCCTGGAGGCCCGGGACCTTGCTGCGGAGGCCGGTGGGGGGGCTGTGGGGTCTTCGGCCCACCGGAGTTGCCTTGTGGGCCGCCACTGACGTGAAGAGTTGAGTTACCCTAGAAAGTGGCCTCCTCCCTTCATCGTAGGGGAGCGGGTGAGGGATCGGCCACCATACCGGGTGGAGGGGGCTGCGGCTGAGGTGCCGATGCGTCCGTCCCTTCCCCCCGTCGAACACCTCCACCTGACTCTTTGGGAACATGGGCAGAAACCGCGCTACTCGTGGAGGAAGATGGAGGCCGGCTAAGAGGTCCGGTCGGGAGCTCCATGCTCGCTGCGGTCTAAACATCAGGAAACCACCACATTATATCCATGTAAACCCGCAAACATGCAGTTGACAAAGGAATTTAACATCTAAGAACTGTAATTTATATCACGAGCATTTTGAGGCAATTTTGGGATGCAAACTACCTCACCTCATGATTCAGCCGGTGGCAGCGCGAACAGCAAGGGCAGAGCCGCGGTGAGAGCCGCGCTACACAGCGCACTGACGACGTACTCCGGGCTCTGGGCGGCCGCGTCAGGAGCAAGCAGAGACTGCAGGGAGGCGATCGGAAAGATCCCCTTCCTGTTCCGAGGCAGGAGTGGCAGCGTGAGCGCGGTAGACACCGCCGCAAGCGCCACAGTTTCAGCGGAGCCCTTTCAGTTCCGGGAAAGAAAGGGAAGCACCGGCGGAGTGGAGCCGGCAAAGTCAGTGAAAGCAGGTGGCTTCAGGGACAGCTCCACAACGGAGGCAACGGGAAAGAAGTACACGGAGGTGAAGTCTCCAACACTCCTCCCAGTAAAGGTGAGGAATTTCGGCACCAGAGAGCGGCGAAACTCAGCCGGGCTTGACCAGAGGATTACACACTTGCCCATGCACAAGGTACCCGGGGGGGGGAGGGGTCGGGGGTCGGGGAAGGCATTGCCTTGCTGGACTTGCTCGATGGTTGTAGAGGGAGCAAGCAGGTTAATGGTGATAAGGGGGTAGGAAAAGAGGCAGAAGCTGCAACCCGCACGCAATTTTGGAGGCTAGGGGAAGTGGGGAGACTCAAACCCCCCCAGTAGGGCCAATCCTAATCGAGTCACTAGCAGAGCTCGAACACGGTAACAGAATCAGATCTAGCTACTGCCTCAGGAACAGGCAGTTCCCTAAACAAAGCTTCCTCCCCCCTATAAAGCAAAGTGTTGCCCCCAGAAGCACAAAAAAGAAGCCCTGAGGGGTTCCTAATCTAGATACCCATGCACATAAAACAAAAGGTAAAACAGCAAAGGGGAAAAACCCGGGAGAGACCAGATAGAACAAAAAATCAGAGTGACCCCCTCTCTAAGATCCTTTTTCAAAGTCCAGCAGCAGGTCCAAGCGAGGGGTAATCATCCCGCTCTGCAAGATAAAAACAAATCTGTAACCTTTAACGCTGGCTCTACCCTAAGCACAAACTCCTTCACTGGAGCGGATTCTAACGCCACAACAGCAGGTGACAATATCCTGGGCATGAGGAAAGAGACAGCTACACTTACAGATCCACAAGCCATGGTACCAAGAGGCTTCACCATGGCAAAATCTGCTGAACAACCAGTAGGCAACTTAGGGGAAGAACAGACTGCCCTAAGCCAAACGGAGAAGCTCATGGAGAAATTTATGGATAAAATGCTAGGAGAAATGAGAGAGAAATTCGCAGTCTCTGAAGTTAATCAAAGTAAGATCCAGGAGGTATGCGAAACTCTTGATCGCAAACTGAATGCACTAGGAGAAAGAGTGACAGTGGTCGAAGCAGAAGTAGAAGCTCTCAGTAAAAAAGTGGAAACTAAGCAAAAGGAGATTAGATCTTTAAGAGACAGCGATAAAAACATGAAAGAGAAACTTGAATCGCTAGAAAATCAGGCGAGAAGGAACAACTTGAGGGTCTTGAACGTTCCAGAGAATCTGGAAGGGACGAATATCAAAAAGTTCATTGTGTCACTCCTGGAAGAGTATTTCCCCTGGGCCAAAGAAGCTGACCTGGCAGAAGACATACAGAGGGTTCACCGCGACCCTTTTGGCAAAAATAAAGAGAGGAAGACACCGAGGAAAATTCGAATTAATTTTAAAACATACACTTTGAAAGAAAGAATCTTAAGCAAGGCCTTAAGAAAGGGCCCCTTCAATAAGGACAACTGGTCTTTCAGAATCCGTTCAGACATGTCCAAAGCCACCCAGGACAGGTAGTGGGAATTGGGACAGTATATGCAGGAACTAAAGTCCCTCGGCGCCACAGTTCAAATGAAATTCCCTGCAGCCCCGAGGATCATGTGGAGATACAAAATGTATAACATTAGGGACCCCAAAGAGGTCGAAACTTTTTTAGAGCAAATTAAGGATCCACTGCGGACCACAACATAAAATAAGAAAGGTGAAGCTTGCGAACTAGGCGAAGCATGGAGCTCCAAGAGGACGAACAATACCGCCCAAAAAGAAAAAGGGAGGCTTCCTCAGGGTGGGTAACGATGAATCTCACAAAAAACCACAAATACAAAATAAAAAGAGAACACGGGCGGAGAGCAAACTAGGGAAAAAAACAGAAAAAAGGTCCTCACTAACTAAATCAAAAGGAGCATACGGGGCCTGCAAACATGAATTAGGTCATGCACTCCCCAATATAACATAAGAAGATGATGACAAACTCCAATTAATTTAAAATACTCTCTTGGAACGTTAATGTACTTAGAACAGCTAATAGAAGGAGGAGGATTCTTGAATACCTTAAGGCAGTTGATAGTGAGATAATCATACTACAGGAGACGCACCTTCTAAGCTCAGAATGGGACCAAATAATGAAAAATCTAAGCTGGGTCGATACCTATGTCTGCACTAACCATGACTGCAACATTAAAGGCATAGCAATAATTTTTAAAAAATCGCTCAAAGCTAAGATCGAGCACACGGTAGTAGACAATAAAGGAAGATGGGCAATAACTAAAATAAGAATATCCGATAATATATTCACTGTAGTAGGCTACTCCGGCCCAAACTCAGATGACCCAACCCCCCTCCAAAAACTCTACACAGAACTCCTATCAACAACCTCCCCTATATTAGTAGGGGGCGACTACAATATAATCTTAGATCCTAAAATGGACAGATCCCCTCCAGGAAGACCAGCAAATTTACCAAAAATGAGGGAGTGGTTAGGCAACTACAAAAATGATCTGGATTTGATGGATAGAAAAGGGCGACAAAAGACAGGCCTTTATCTTCCACAACAAAAAATTAGGACACAAATCGAGAATTGACTACTTCTTAATAAACAGGAGCCTACTAGGCAATGTTAGGAGCATAGAGCATCTGCCGGCTCACTTGTCCGACCACTCAGCAGTTCAACTAACATTGCAAATGACAAATAACAACACACAACCCAGATGGACTGTCAATCGCACTATACTATTAGACCCACATTTAATAGAAGAACTTAGGGTTGCGACAGTCAACTTCTTTCAAGATAACAAAGTTGGCACTTCGAAACAAATCATCTGGGATACATACAAGGCAGTAATCAGGGGGGGAACTGTTAAGTATGGGAGCATATAGATCCAAAGTTATGAAGCAAGAAATAAGAGACTTGGAAAAAGGTATAAAACTACTCGATATGCAAATGGCAACAGAGAACACTTCATGCACTAAAGAAGAATTAGAAAAGAAGAAGCAAGAACAAAAAGGAAAACTAACAGACCTTCTTGAGAGTAAAGTGAGGAGAAAATGGGAAGCCAGCAAGCTATCGAACCATGAATATGGAGAAGGATGTGGCAAAATGCTGGCGTGGAAAATGAAGACGGATCAAACCAGAAACAAAGTATCCAGCATCCAACAGCATAATCAAATAGAACCAAGCTCTGAGGACACTGTAATAATGCAGGAGTTCACAAACTTCTTCGCCAACCTATATAATGAAGACATAAACCCTACTGAGGAACAGCTTGAAAATTACCTAGATCTCCAGCCCCTCTCATCCTTATCGGAAGAAGAAAAAGAAGAACTGAATGTAGAAATTACAACTGAAGAAGTAGGAGACGTGATAAAAAGACTGAAAAGAGGGAAAGCAGCCGGCCCAGCCGCCTTACCCAACGAGCTCTACATAAACCTGAGAGAGACCTTGGCTCCACCAATAACGGAGTTACTAAACACAATCTATAAGGGTCAAGACAAAATCCCTGACTCCTGGAATGATGCAACTATTAGCATCATCTTAAAACCGGGGAAAAACCCAACAATCTGTGAATCATACAGACCTATTTCATTGCTGAACTGCGACTACAAAATCTTTATGCAGATCATGGCAAAGAGGCTAGAAACAGTAATGACAAAACTGATTAACCCAGACCAAAAGGGCTTTGTGAAAGGGAGACAAATATAAGAGATAACCGACGAACTCTTTGCTGCAATAGATATAGCCACCTGTGAAAAAAAAACATTAACAATAATCACCTTCGATGCTGCCAAAGAATTTGACAGAGTCAATTGGACATTCCTGAACAAGGCCATCAGCAAATACAATCTAGGGGAGAGCTTTAGTCGCATGGTGGAGGAAATATATAAAAAACCATGAGCTAAGATATTAATCAACGGAAACCTCACCGAAAATATTGAAATTCGAAGAGGAACAAGACAAGGGTGCCCGTTGTCGCAGCTACTCTTCAACCTCTACATTGAGCCCCTAGCAAGCAGCCTCAGAAACCATAGCTCGATAACGCCCTTTAAACACCACGAATGAACCAATCACTCCGCTCCTTCAACTTCATTTCTGCGGTCCACACCCCCACTCACTGCCTCGGTCATATCCTCGACCAAATTTGGTATCGAGATTGCCCGATTACATCACTTTCCACCACCCCCTGCCCTTGGTCCGATCACTTTTTTATTTGTTTCTCCTTCTCAACCTGGACAGACCCCAAACCCCCTCTTGCTAAAAACATCTGGGCACGATCATGGAACCGTGTAGACGTAGCCGCCTTGTCGGCCACACTTTCCGCGTCTAGCCCGGATCTTTCAGGGCTGTCATCTTTTAGACAAGCGGAATCTATCAATAGCTGGCTGTGGGCTGGCTGTGACGCAGTCGCCCCTCTCAAGCGCATATCGTCTAAACGGCCCAAAGATGCAAACCGGTGGTTCTCGCAGGACCTGAAGGCCCGAAAACTTGAGCTTCGACAAGCGGAGCGTCTATGGCGGCGGGACTATTGTCCCACTTTGAGAAACCGTTACACCGCCCTCTTGGCCCTTTATAAAAATTCCATTCTGGAAGCGAAGAAGGCCTATTTCTCATCTAAAATCCAGCTCGCCGAAAATCGACCAAGAGAAATTTGTGACATTGTCCATGACTTAGCCTATTCCGAAAGAGCCTCTTTGAAACCCCTACCCTCACAATCCCTCTGCGACTCCCTTAATACTTTTTTTCTGGAAAAAATCAGTACGATCAGAGCTAACATTCCCCCCCGTCCCTTTCCTTTACCGATCCCCCCCGCCCCCCAGTTACTGCCTGCCTTGATTCTATTCCTCCGCTTACGGCTGATTCCTTTTTGTCCCTCCTTCCCTTAGTCAAGTCCGGTTCCCCCCTGGACCCTTGCCCTTCCCACATTCTGAAACAGATTTATTCCTCCTGTTCCTTATCACCTCTTATGTTTTTGAATAGTTCACTTTCCCAGGGTATTGTCACTTCCTCACTCAAATCGGCGGTAATTGTACCTATCCTAAAAAAACCTGGGGCTGATCCTTCTATCTTAGCTAACTACCGCCCTATCTCCCTCTTGCCTTATTAGGCTAAAGTACTAGAACGTCATGTTGTGAGAACCCTGAGTGCCTTTGTGGAAGGGAACAATGTATTGGCCCCTAGGCAGGCTGGCTTCCGCCCTGCTCATTCGACAGAGGCTGTGGCTATATCTGTCTTGGATAATCTCCGAGAGGGCATGGACACTAATCAGCCCCAGGCCCTGGTCCTTCTCGATCTTTCCGCCGCTTTTGACACGGTGGACCATACCATCTTACTTTCACGTGTCAGGGCGGCGGGAATCGGGGGGTCAGCTCTGGTCTGGTTATCCTCCTTTCTGAGCGGCCGCACTCAGGCAGTTCGCCTGGGCGACTACTCAGCTGACTTCCGTCCCGTGCAGTGTGGGGTCCCTCAAGGATCCTCACTGTCTCCATTATTATTCAATCTGTACCTTGCCCCCCTCATTTTTGCTTTACAGCAGCTGGAGGTCTCTGTATACAATTATGCCGATGATCTCCAGCGTATTTTTTCTTTATCCCCTTCCTCTGTGTCAATAACCAATGTTCATTCTGTCATGACCTTCATCCAGGATTGGATGAACCACCACCACCTGAAACTCAATCCCGATAAAACGGAATTGGTGCTGACAGGTGGTTGTTCCAGTCCTTGGTCTTCTCTTTTCTGGCCCCCCTCTTTAGGTTCCCCTCCAAGGCCTGTCTCCTCTGTAAAAACTATTGGCTTCAAATTTAATGATCTACTCTCCCTTCACTCCCAAGTTGGTGCGGTTGTATCCTCTGCTTTCCTTTCCCTTCGGACAATCCGCAGAGTCTCCAGATTCTTTACCCCATCTGCCCTTAAACTTATACTCTTGGCGATGGTAACATCCCGCCTGGACTACGGCAATGCCCTCTATTGTGGCATGCCGGCGTACCTTGTGAGGCGTTTGCAGTTGGTCCAGAACCAGGCAGCTCACCTGGTTTTTGGCCTCTCTAAGTCACACCATGTCACTCCTCTCCTCAAGTCCCTGCACTGGCTCCCTGTCCAGCAACGTGCCCTATTCAAACTGGGCTGCATTATTTTTAATGCGCGGTCTGGTTCTGCCCCCGCTTTTATCACTTCTGCAACCCGCAACTACATCCCGACCAGAGAACTGCGTTCTGCTTCCCAACAACTCCTCTCTATCCCTCGCTTTAAGCGAAAAAAATGGGGAGGCTCTAAGTTTTCCACTGTGGCTCCTACATTTTGGAACTCGCTCCCACTCACTTTGAGATCCTGTTCCCAGTACTCCCTTTTCCGCAAAGCCCTTAAGACCTTCCTTTTCACCCAGGCATTCCCCTCTTAAATTGATTCCTGCCCCTAGTCCTTTCGCCCGTGGGGTTGTCGTACTAAAATAGCGCCATGAAACCGCTCGGTGTATGCGCGCTTCAAAAATACCTTAAACTCAAACTCAAACTCAAAAAGGTGGCTCTATACGCGGACGACCTGATGGTATTTACAGACAATTTTCAAAATTCTATTGCAGCAATAGAAGACACATTAACTAACTTTGGGAGAGTGTCAAGGTATCAGACTAATCAGGCAAAGACAGAGGCTATGAGCTGGAACACGCAATCCAACATCCCTTATGCCAAAGATAAAATAAAATACTTGGGGATCAATCTGGTTAAAGACCTGAAAAAAGTGCCCCAGATAAAACTCAGCATAATCGCTGGAGAAACTAGAAAACTTATTAAAGTATGGGGTGGGCTTCCACTAAGCTTCCTGGGAAGATCCAATATAATAAAAATGTCCATCTTACCTAAATTTACCTACCTTTTCAATACTATACCTTTGGAATTCAAGAGAGACGTAATGAAGAAAATTCAGGGAGAAATAACGAGTTTCATCTGGTCATCCAAAAGAACGAGAATCGCATGGAGTAAATTAAGGAGGAAAAAAAGAACAAGGGGGATAGCCAGTCCTGACCTTTTTGAATGCTATAGAGCATTTTACTTCAAAAACATAAGACCTCTCTTGAAGAGCTGTCATTACTACCCCGAATTTTTACAAATTATGACAGGAAGAACAGATCACTTTCTATATAAATTTGGTGACCCTAAATTCTTCAAAAAGATAAAACTAAAGACCCTAAACAGCGCAGTAAAGTTGTGGTACCAAATAAGAAGCACGCTTAACATACCATACTATAGCGCCTTGGCCCCTATATGGGAATCTCCGGGCACCCCAGACTGCCTAAAAGATTGCATGGCCTCCCCGTTGAAAGCAGCAGGAATTAAAGAATGGGGCCATTTGATGATAGAAAACTCCATAATCACTTGGGACCAACTAAATATAATTTCCAAAGCTTCACTATCTAAATTCAAATACTACCAACTTACTAGCTGGGCAAAATCACTTACCGAGAAAAAAAGGGGAAATGAAGATCTAGAGAAAGAGATGATGAAAGATCCTCCCACAAAAAAGAAATATCGAGGTGGTACTGGGCCCTCATAACAGCCGGGGAAGAAAACCTCCTGATCCCAGAAACAATCTGGAGGAAAGATGTGCCAGAGCTAGACTTAAAAAAACACATGGCGAAGATCCCTGGAAAAATGCTGGTCTACCATAAAACCGGCCGCCCTAAAGAGAAACCACCTATTCATTATACACAGGGCCTACTGGACCCCCAAAAGACTATCCAAATTCAAGGGAGCCAATAAAAAGACCGGCCCTAAATGTGGAATTGAGAAGGCAAACGACTTACACATGTTCCAGCAACGCCCCCTCCTCGACCCCTTCTGGCAGGAAGTCGGTAAGACGATAAGCATGGTATTGAAAAAACAACTGGACGTAAGTATAAACCTTATCATCTTTGGGATCGATACCACAAATTATCTGGGTAAGTTAACAAAAAAACAGGAAAATCTGCTGTTTGTATTGATATTATTGGCAAGGAGAGGGATATGCATAAACTGGGTTAAACCAGTACCACCATCACATGGGGACTGGTTGAACTCCATCGTAAAAATAAATAAACTTGACAGGAAAGGAAAACCCAGTAAAAAATATAGTTTTTGGGAAATTTGGGAAGACCACCAATCAGGCACTTAGGGCCAGATGTAGGTGAGGGACATTTACCGACTCATAAATACCGAATTTTACCGATTCGGTATTTATGAATCGGTAAATAAGAAAGAGGGAGATGTAGGAAAAATATATTTTTGAATTACCGAATCTGTAAAAATCGGTATTTACCGAATCGGTAAATACCGATTCGGTATTGCCCATTGATTCCTATGGGCCTTGAAGCCCATAGGAATCAATGGGCAATACCGAATCGGTATTTACCGATTCAGTAAATACCGATTTCTGCAAGGGTGCAGGGGGTGTCACTTTGACACCCTCTAGCACCCCAAATACAGGTACGTCTAACATGTGGCACACATACATGCCCTAAGGGCATGTCTGTGTGTCACCTTGCACAGGTGTGCATGCACAGATGTGCATGCACACCTGTATTCGGTATTTTACCACCCAATAGGATTGGGTGGTAAAATACCGACTCTTAAGGGCCTGTGGCACTTTCTGAAGTGCCACCTACATGTCATTTACAGAATCGGTAAATTTACAGAATCGGTATTTTACCGATTCTGTATATTTACCGAATCGGTAAATTTACCGATTCTGTAAATGACATGCCCCCTACATGCCAATTCCTAAATACCGGTCGGTAACGGCCGAAATCGGCCGTTACCGACCGGTATTTTGGGTCCTACATCTGGCCCTTAATGTACTATTTGACTCCAGAAAAACAAAATCCAATGATTAAGTGATGACAATAATTCAGACGGGAAACATTCCCGCCGAGTAGCCAGGAGGGCTAGCTTCCCCCCCCCCCACCAACACCACATGAGTGTACGGAATTATTGACCCAAACTAAAACAACCGTCAAAGGGAAACTCCCCACCCAGGTTGGCCACCAAGGGGCAGTGAAGGTACAGACGTTGCAGCGACGGGCTCCCGTTAACTCCTTATACATAAAATCGCACAATGAGGATTAAAAAAAAAAAAAGAAAGAAACCGCGATACTCAGGCCACCATTCCCCCAACCCAAACAAAAATGGACCAATTCACCAAGCCTGATCGTGACCCAGTGGGTGGGTCTACAGATACGCCTGGGGCGGCCGGAGGTGACCTCTCCACTATCCTGCAGCCGATTAGCGCATCACAGGCCTCGGTGGAAAAAAAGATTGGTGAGGTGAGGGTAGACGTGGCACTGATTCGACAAGACCTCCGTAATGCCACGGCCCGTATTACAGAGGCGGAGTCCTGTATTTCCACGATGGAGGATGACGTGTGTACTCTCAAATCCCAGGTGGCCCGCCTACATACACAGACCTCGGAACTGCATAGAAGGGATGAGGATGCAGAAAATAGGGCCCGAAGAAACAACCTGCGCCTCCTGGGTTTTCCGGAGGGAGTGGAGAAGGGACGCACCAACACCTTTATCGAGGCCTGGGTCCGATCCTGGATCCCCAAAGAGAAACTCTCCCCCTGGTTCGCGGTGGAGAGGGCTCACCGCTCGCTTGCTCCCAAACCCCCTCCCGGAGCTCCCGCTCGTCCCATTATCCTCCGAATCTTCAACTTCCGAGACAGGGATGCGATTTTGGAGGCCACCAGGGCACTAGGTCCACTGCACTTCCAAAACTCCAAAATTATGGTCTTGCCGGATTATTCTAGAGAGGTGCAGACTCAACGCCGTTCATACGACGAGGTCAAGCAAAAACTCAGGGCCATGGGCCTCTGATATGGACTCCTCTTCCTGGCTCGCCTTAAGGTGTTTTTCCAAGACAAAACATTTTTCTTTGACACCCCACAGGCAGCATGGACCTGGCTCACGGAGGAACGGCCCCTCCTACCTGGTGCGGCCCTCTTCCCTGCCCAGAAACAGCGACCCAGCCTGGCCAGGGGGCACCCAAGGCACAGCGGCTCTGAACTGGATCTAGAAGACGAGGCAACTGCCGGGGGGGGATCTATCAGTTCCCGGGGGCACAGTCCCGGCGCTCCCCAATTCAAACCTCGAGCCAAAGGTCCTCCTCCCCTACTCTGGTGTCTTCACTTATCGATATGGGTAGTGCCCCAGGATCAGACGTCACTCGGCAAAGGACCATGTCAGACTCTGACCTGTTTGGGAGCCCCGTGATCCGTGGCTCTGGTGAGGAGGAGGGGGTGTGATCGGTGTTATAAGTTGGGTATCTTCATTCCACCCTTCAGGACCCAATATAGTGGGCCTATTCCCGTCCCCGTGAACGGGGCTCTACCCGGCTCCCCTGGATGACCCGGCCAGGGTTTACCTTATCATTGCAATCCTAGCTCTGAACCATCCTATAACCTTTTTGTTATTCAATCCATGTTAAGCTACTGTGGGTACGCATCCATATACATGGAGGGGAGTCCTACTCAGCCATGCTCCTGACTGTTTGTTGCTAACCGTTTTAGAGTAGCGAATCACCTCTTTGTGGGGGGAGTTGGGGGGAAAGGGAGGGAAGGGGGACCGTTGTTCCTCAACAGTTTGTTATTTTTAACCACCTACGGGCCATTGGTTGCAGTTCTCCATGGTAGCCATGTCTCCCTGATTGGTCCAGTTGACAAGCAGATCACATCTTCCATCAGTTTGTTATTTTTGGCCGCCTACGGGCCGCCGTCGGAGGTTCCCATTGGTAGTCGTGTCCCCTCCTTTTTTGAGTTCCACAGTTGACGAGCAGATCACCAATTTCCATGGCCCCTTATCTGACCCCGGAGTTGGGTGGGTGATCCCCTCGGGCTGGGCAAGGTCCCACGTAGACATCCGCCCCTCCATATTCCATTCCTCTAGATGACTTACACCCTCATTAGGTCTATCCACATCCTTTCCTGGAATGTCAATGGCCTCTTGGACCGAATCAAGCGCATGGCTGTCCTCCGTGCTGCTCACCGCCACACACCGGACATTCTCTTCCTCCAAGAGACGCACCTCCGGGGTACACAATGCAATTTCCTAGCTCGCTACAGATTTGACAGGGTCTGGCACTCTGGTTTTACATGGGGCTCACGGGGATGGCTATCTTATTCAGGAAGGGGCTTCCCTTTACCCTGGCTAAAGCCGAGACTGATGCGCAGGGCCGCTATGTGGCCGTCTCGGGAACCATTGAAAGGCGCCCCCTGAACCTCCTAAGCCTCTACATTCCCCCTACACTCCTGCCCCCAACGCTTCGCCACTTTACATAGGTAATCTCCTCCTTCCCACAGGGTCTTAAGGTGGTAGGGGGGGACTTCAACGCTGTCCTGCAGCCCCTGCGTGACACGACGGGGACCCCATTGGGGGCCTGTGGCACCTCCGTGAAGATCCTCTCAAGCTGGTCCTCGGCTCTGGGTCTCTTTGACGTGTGGCGGGTTTGGAATCCCCGCGGGGAACAGTACACCCACACATCGGCAGCCCATCATACTCACTCCCGAATTGACCTTCTCCTGATGCCTGCAACAGACTGCCAGCTGATCTCTGGGGCCGTGATACTGCCCAGGGGGATCTCAGACCACTCCCCCATCTGCCTCCGTCTCGAGTCCTCCCCAACGGGCCCACGGGCGACTTGGCGGCTGAACGCCTGGTTCTTGCAGGACCCTGAGATAGTGGAGTCACTTGATCAGGAGTTGCGTCACTATTTTTGCACTACTACGGGCTCGGTCCCCTCGCCGGGGACATTGTGGGAGGCTGGCAAGGCCGTTATCCGGGTGGTGGCCAGGTGGACTGGTCCACGCGAAGCGGTCGGAGCAAACGGTCCAACTTGTCCAGCTGGAATCTTGAGCGGCACAGTTGGAAACAGCCCAGCTCACTAGCGGCCATCGGAATTCCTCCCTGCAACTGGCAGCAGTTCGCGAAGAGATTTGCCCGATCTCGCTGGAATCCGCTAATATGCTTTGGCGTTCATCGGTTGCCCGTATTTATGGGTGGGGTGATAAGAATGGCAAGCTTCTACACAACCTAGTGTCCTATACCAAAGTCAACTGTATTATCCCCGAGATCCGTTCAGATACCGGGGCCCTCCAAGTCCTCAGCCATCGCGCAAACTTTTGCTGCTTACTATGCGACCTTCTACACTGCTCGTCCCCCGGGCGCTCCTCTGGCTGATTTGCTGGACGGGACTGGTACTCAACTGCTGTGTCTCTCTCCGGAGACTGCAGAGGCTCTGGATCGCCCCTTCACCCTGGAGGAAATCCAGGAGGCTATTTCGCTCTTACAATCCGGTAAAACACCTGGTCCCGATGGGTACCCCCAGGAGTACTACGCGGCCTTCCAGGATATTCTGGCCCCCCCTCTGGTGGATCTATTCCGCCATGTGGCGGAGACAGGGACATTCCCACCCGAATCTGACGTGGTTATTCCGAAGACACAACCACCCTCCCTGAATTGTGTGGACTACCGCCTGATCTCACTGATCAACACAGAGATCAAGATCTTCGTTACCGTCTTGGCTCAGAGACTCTGACCCCTCCTACAGGACCTGGTCCACCCCGACCAATGTGGGTTCATGCCTGCTAGGGGCACTCGTAACTGCATTCGCCGCCTCCACTTGGCTCTGGCCCACCGCAGTCGCCTAACCCTGTATTTGGCGCTGCTTTTCATAGACTTTATGAAGGCCTTCAATACGGTGGACTGTGATTATCTGGAGGGTGTGCTGGAATGGATGGGTTTCGGTCTCCCCTTCCGCCATCTGATCAGGGTTCTCTACACCAACCCCAGAGCCCGTGTCCTCATTAATGGGGAGCTTTCCGAGGCATTCCCGATCCGGAGGGGCACGTGTCAGGGGTGTCCGCTCTCACCACTCTTATCCGCGCTGGCCATGGAGCCCCTGGCGGCGCTCATCCGACAGGACCCATTTATTCAGGGTTGGGCCTGGGACTTGAGCCAAGTCGATAAGATAGCCCTATATGCGGACGACGTTCTGCTTTACTTGGCGGACCCAGACAGCTCTGGCCCCAGGTGCCTGGAGGTTCTTTCCGCTTTCGAGCGGGTCTCTGGACTCCGCCTCAATCCGGCGAAGTCAACTTTGGTCCCCCTACACCCCTCCAGGGACTGCTTTGACTGGTAAGCAGTCATCCCCCTTAGGAGACAATCGGTCAAATATCTAGGCGTTTGGGTAACCCTTCTGCCAGAGCTCGAATGTGCTTTGAATATCACGCCTTTGGTCACCAGGATGAAGGCAGATCTCAAGAGGTGGCAGACCCTCCCCCTTAACCCACTGGGCAGGAGTGCACTCTTCAAAATGATGGTCCTCCCCCGTTTTCTTTACATACTGCAAAACATTACTATCCACCTCCCGGGTAGTTGGTTCCGCGAACTTGACGGTGCTCTCACCCGAATTCTCTGGGGAGGAGGGAGATCATGTTTATCCCTGGCGGACTGTCATATCCCCCCTTTTGACGGGGTATGGAGGTTACTAATCTCCACCTCTATTACCTGGCCACGAAGCTCATCGTGATCCACCATTGGTATGCGGGCAGCTGGTCCGACCCAGCATACCGCGTGGAACTCAGCACATCGGATTTCACGCAGATCCAGGCATTTCTATATGGTAGCCCAGTACCACAGGCTCTGCCCCCGGTCACCCGGAGGTGTTTCTGGCCTGGCGTACGCCCCTACGTCATGTGAGGTGGGACCGGAAACTCACTCGGCAGACGCCACTCTGGCATGGGTCCTGGATGCAGGAGGTCTCGTCCTTGCAGGGGTTCCGACGTTGGGACCTCATCGGGATTTCACTGCTCGGAGATGTAAGGGTGGGGGACCACATCCGATCCTTTGCGTACCTGCAGCAGCGCCACGCCCTTCCCCACTCCCAACTCTATAAGTACCTACAACTCAGACACGCCCTTCATACACATGTCTCACCCCCTGTCTCCGTTCCAGAGTTCAGCCCGCTGGAAGCCCAGGTGATGTTGGGAAACCTAGAGAGGGGAGGAGTGTCCCGCATATACCGGTCACTGGTGAACAATGGTCCCGCTTCCCTGGATCAGCTCATGGCTCGATGGGAGGGATGGCTGGGCCCCCTAGAGGAGGCGGATTGGAGGGATTCCCTTATGGCGCCCAAAACCCTGACCACGTCCTCCAAGTTACGCCTGGTCTAGCTTTACTACCTTCATACGGCATACCTCACCCAGACACGTCTATTCCGGGCCCAGATGAGATCCTCCCCAGCATGCGCGCGATGTGCCTCCACCCCCAGCCGATTTCTATCACATGGTATGGTACTGTCCGGCTTTGGCACCGTTCTGGAGGGGGGTGGAGCTTGAACTCACGCAGGCCCTGGGATGGGAGGTTCCCCACGACCCGTTACGTCTGCTGTTGGGGGTGTTTGGCGTCCTGGATGGCTCCAGGGCGGACAAGCACTTTTTGGGGACAGCCGTGGCGGTGGCCAAAAGAGACAGAGGAGCACTGGTCCCAGGCTAAAGCACCTACTGTACAGGGATGGAGGAGGGGAGTGGACTGGTGTGGGATCCAGGAAGAAGCCCTATTCGAAGCCCGGGGATGCCCTGACTTATTTAGTAAAGTGTGGGGTAAATGGTTCAATATGCTGCCACTATGATGATCTGCCTTCATTATCTTTTATGTACGATTGTATTTAATGATTGAACTGCCATGGCCAACCCCGATGGGCCGACCCTTGTCTTGTCAACTGTATCCATTGTCATGCCCTTTTTTAATGATTAATGATATACTACCAATGAATTCCCATGTAGTTACAAATCCAATAAAGTTGATTATCAAAAAAAATAATTAATAATAATACTTAAGCAGCTGCTGGCTGAGATCTGACCGGTCTGATGACAACCCTATCCCCATTGTTTGTCCGAGATCAATGTACCCAGATCAGATTCCCATTCTAAGCGCAAGTTCCTGGGGATTTCCTTTTGTGAAGTCTGTGTAGAGTGAAAGAGTATCAAAACCGCATGTGCGCCATCAGTGCGTTGCAGCAAAATGTGAAGCGGGGCCAGGATGTGGGGTTTAGTAGTGACGCTGGAGTGATTGCTTCACTCTGCCTTAGCCTAACATATGAACAGTTCCATCAGTGTAGGTTCAGCACCCTGACAGAAGTGATCTCTGTTCCGGAAAGTCCCGTTAACATAGGTCTCCCCAGTTCTCAATCCCGACTTTTTGCAGCATTTGGCATCAAGCTGGTTCCTGTGTCACTACAAGGCCTGGGTGGAAGGGAAGTGTCAGCAGTGGTGAATGCAGCATCAGGATCTTCAATTGCTTAGCCAGACCCGACTACGCCGCTGACAAGCATGCAACTGTGAAGGGGTCAGTGTCTCTAACCCAAGGCGGCAATACCACAAACACTGATAAGGGGGTTGGGTTCATATACCCTAGCTTGACAGCCAAGTGTGGCATGTAGGGCGGAGGGCAGTACCAGTACGTTGCAAAGTGTGCTTGCGCACTCAGGTAATATAACTCCATATCTGGAGCTTCAAATCCACCTGGCGAGAAAGATAGTGTCAACACCACCCATTTCAGTCTGGGTATGGCCCATGCAGGTAAGAGCAGTGGGGCAGGGTGGGGGTTGTTTTTTGACAGACGACGAGGGAAATGTAATTCTTTATTAAATTTACCCTTGTGGTCGTCTGTCGAATCTCCCCCCCCCCCGCAACCTGGCCCCACCGCTCTTACCTGCACAGGCCTCGGCTGCCCCCCCCCCCTAAGTTAGTCGTATCAGTTGTATTCTAGTATTTAGCAATATCTTGAGTCCCAAATCTGTAAACGGATGCTCTCTCTGAGCATGGCCTTCGTCTTCGTTGAATGCCTAGAAGTGCAAGTTTAGGCAAAGGTTAACTTGCTAACCAAGAGAGGCCGATAGAACCTGGGAGACCTCCATCGAGGAATACAGGTGACAACATTGGTGCAACAAAGTAAAATTTATAAATATGCCAGGACTATAACTGAGCAAATTAAGTCAAAATTGAGCCTCTGCACTCCTTCCCTTTATAAGTTACTCTTATTTTCCAGCTCGATGGTGAAATGCGTGCGAACAGCAACCATGAAACGCCTCATCACGGTTCAGTTTAGAAACAAATTCAATGGGGCACATCTCTCCAGCGCCCAACTGTCGCACTGCGATCAAGGAAATCATTCCTTTATGAAACTCTTGCTCCATAGATACATCATTATTATCTGTTCATCAATATTAATCCAACATCTTAACTCGTACATCTTCCTTAATCACGCCACTCCGGAGACAGCATGTTTGCATTTTGAATTCTTTATTCGTCATTTTCAAATACCAGGCGTTGCCAATCCAGGCTTTAACGGAGGCATGTGAGGACAAACATGTTTCAACAGTGGTTTAATGACATCAGTATGCTCCCAATGCATTTCGAATTATTAAAATTCTTCGTCAGGGGTTTAACTGAAAATATAATAAAAACACAATTAAGCTGACTGCTCGACCGTTATTTGTTAACTTACACTGATTCCTCAACCTCTACCCACAACCAAACAGACAAAACCCATATTTACACTGACATATGACACTCCCTCCGTGTTCAAACCCTACCCTCTCCCAAACTGTCAATCATCATTGTACTCGATATGTGCAACAAATTACAACTCCCTTCCAGCTACACAGTTCCCACTGAGCTACGAGACACCTTTCTCCCTAAGTTACCTTCACTGCGCCACAACCGGCAGCATAACATCACTTCACTTCCTCATGACAGGTTCTCTGGATGTTTTTCCCTCGCGCTCGTGCCTTTTTTAAAAAAAACAGAAAATCTCACACCTGTGAGCAATTAACCTGTGAACCACTCCGCCCCTCTTTTTTGTGAACCATACCTAATAAACTACATCTCCCTTGGTCCCCCACATCACAATCAAAGAAAACATGCTCCCTCGAAATTAGATCCACTCTTTTAAGTCAAACAAAATGTAAAGACATCAATCAAAAATAATGAAAACATCCAAGTGCCCTGTTAAACAAAATGCGTGTGAATGAACATTTACTGAAAACAAACAGATCCGGCAGCAAAGTTCAATTGTCTCCTCATTCTAATGTCGATTTTGTTAATCGTTGCTTTTAAATCATTCCACTTAAGATGATGTTTTCTTTCTGTCTCCGTTATGGCGATTCCTTTGGGACTATAACTGAGGCATCAAGCTGAAAAAACAGACTCAGCACTACTGATCCAAAAATGTGCAAATTACCCCAGAAAACTATTTTCAGGCCATCTGAGGAACCGAGCAACAGTTGAAAACAGAATCGGGGATTGAGGATGGCCTCCTTTGACGGAACCTTAAGGAGATAGCAAAAAGGGCTACTGAAGCGGAGGCTAGAATCTCCACAATGAAAGATTAAGTGCAGACTATTCAGACCAAAGTTGTGCACCTGAAAAAAAAAATCTGGCCACCTTGCAAACAGAGCAGAAGATACAGAAGTTAGGTCCAGCAGTAAAAAATCTCTGCTTTGTGGGAATAGCATAGGGTCTTGAGATGCCAGGCCCGGAAAAATTCCACACCAATTGTCTGAAATCATGAATGCCACACAATAGTTTGTCATTTTTCTTTGTGATTTGGAGATCACACCACACTGTGGTGGCCAGATCTCCCGCGGGTGCCCCACCAAGGTACATGATTGCAAGTTTCCTGAATTAATTAGACAGAGACACGATTTTCAGGGTGTCTTGTCTCAGGTTAGACCTCACTGTGGACTCCTCAAGGATCACCTTCTTTCCAGACTACACAATAACATGCAACAACAGAAAAACTTTATAGGGGTTAAACAGAAATTGAAGTTAATGCAGTGTGTTTACTTGCTTTATCATGCCAAAGTGAAAGAAATCCATAATGGAAAATGTCTTCGAAAAACCGCAGGCAGTTCGGGACTGGCTGGAGATGTGGAAGCCTAAAAGAAAAGGCTCTATGGAGCCTAAGACCTTTTCTTCCCACAAACAGAGAAATTGAGGGAATCGGCAACAAGGAGTCAGATCCACCACCAGAGAGGCAGTGCAACGTTAAGAAGATACATCCACATCAAGCGGCGAAGATAGTGGCAATGACAGACCACCAGCACCTAGTACTCTTCTTCCCTCTGAGCTTCCTTGTGAACTCTGATCCTTACACAATAGCTCTAGGTTTGAGTGGGGGGAGGACACTGTTTTGATATGTACGGAGCCTGCTCCGCGTTGTAACCGTGGGGCAGGGACTGCCACAATGTATGCAAGTAGGCAGCTGGTTGGGTGTTAATACTCTTTGCAATCTTAAGTTCTGAATGCTCTTTCCGTGTGATTTCCCCCCTCCTCCTCTATTTTGATGGTTAAGAAATTGTGTTGGGGTGACAGAAACTTCAGTTCTGGAAGTGTAGGGAGGGAGAGTGTGGGTTATTTTTTGTTTTGTAACTTTTTCTTTTGGTACAGCCGTATACGTATAGTCCTATGACCAAAGATGCAGAATGATCACACATGACATTTAAATGTGACATATATACAATGATCACCTGGAATGTAAATGGCCTCAGTAATCAGATTAGGAGATAGCTATGTGTCTTTATATTAAGAAATAATGTACACATGTGGTATTCCTGCATGAAGCCCACCGGTTAGATCTGAACCGGCGGTTTTTGGCCCGTCGAGGCTCTCAAAAATAGGCAATTCTCCACCACTAACACTTCCTGCTGAAATGTCAAAGGTGCACAATGATCAGTTGGGGAAGTCTGTAGTGGTGGAGCACTGGGTGAAAATCAGTAGACACTTGCTAGTGTATTTGCACCACCCACTGCAGTGGACAGTGTGCTTAAGGCACTGACAGATTGTCTGCATGTCACCACCAGGCACAACAGTGGTGAGGGAGATTTGAATGCAGTTATGGACCCCCTCTAAAGATACCACAAGCTCCCCTGCACCAAGCAGATCATTAAACGCGTCTGCTTGGGCTTGGTCACTCGGTCTGACACCCCTAAAGTGTAAAATATGCCAATGAAAGGGAATCATGCATCATTCAGCCCCCACACAACTGCTTCTCTAGACTGATTTTTTTTTGTTGCTACCACAAATATTGCATGCATAGCGGTGGACCAAATTCTGCCACGAGCTCTGAAAGACCATGTCCTAGTAGGAGTTGAGATCAGACACCCAGGACACGACAAAGGGGGTTTTAGCAACAGAGTGCCTGGTACCTCCATGACAAACGTTGCAGAACATCTTTGCCAAAGGGTGCTAGATTATTTTGACTGGAATGAGAGATAAGTTGCTTCAGCCACCACGATTGGAATGCCTTCAAAGGGATGTTTGACATTACAACGCATGCTTTTACCACGCATGCCTTTACAACGCGGTTTTTACAACGCAAACCTTTACAACGCATAGCGCTTTGGGGTGCTGGATAGTGAATAGTTAAATTTACTATTCCAACTACAGTCCCCGTGGACACTAGGGAAGGTGTTGGATAGTAAATTAAACTTATTCCCTATCCTAGAGCGCCCCCCAGCGCAATGCGTTGTAATGGTTTGCGTTGTAAAAGTTGCATCGTAAAGGCACTGCGTGGTAAAAGTTGCGTTGTAAAGGATGTTTCCCCCTTCAAAGCACTCATGCGAGGGCCAGCAATATGCTACCTAATAGGGACAAAAAGGGAAACAGAGAGAAAATCCTAAGCATTAAAGAGCAATATCCAAATCCTGGAAAAAGAACAGACCAAGGCCTTAAATTGAGAATTACGCCACTAGTTGGAGAAGATGTGACTGACAACGTGCAGCAACTCAACACAGAATAAACAAACTAGGCAACAGGGCAGGGAAACTGCTCTACTGGCTCAATTGATAAATGGACTTAAAGTTAATGTTATGCGACACGCCCAAGCGGATCCATCGCATGTTTCCGAATTCCTCCCACTTCTGCCCCCGCTGTAGAGAAGATGAGGCAGGGTTTCTTCGTTTGCTATGGTCCTGCCCTTGCCTCAGAGATTATTGGAGACGTATCTGCACCTCACTGAACTCAGTTACACAACTCCCAGTACCGGATGAAGCTCTAAATTGTCTCATAAGTCACCGGAGGCGTTCAAATATACAAAAAGTATGATTAAAGTTCTTGGATCTAGCACTTATCCTAGCAGTGAGAGCCCTCACTATGAGGTGGAAGTCCCCAAGATGCCCGGCTGTGTCCATCTGGCAGGCAGACATGCTTCAGTGGGGGAGAGCGGAAGGGACAGCCCTTCGCAGAGAGGAAGAGAGAGGGCTGAGGAAACAACCCATTTCACTAGAGTGGGAGGCTGTGCTGATTGAACTTGAAACACTTGATTTGTTGTCCCCATGAGCTATATTGCCCCAATAGTACACTACGGTGCCAGATAGCCGTGGACCCCTAGGTTCTGAGACCGGGAATAACACTTTCCAGCTCTAGACCATATCTGACCTCGGTGTAATATGTCTATAGTGAGTTACTCTGATATGATGATTTATTGACACTAAAGCTAATAGAGACCGGGTCCCAGGGCTAGTTTATCATGCAGAATACCCTACACAAAACTTGTATGTGCCAACTGTGTAGTAATGTAAGGAAAGAGAAGAGAAAATACTGTCTCTGATGTATTCTATGTATTCTATATGATGTGACGTAGTCATCAATAAAGTGTGTTTAAAAAAAAAAAGGTTAATGTTATGCGTCTGCACCTTGTCAGGACAAAACTTCCTCAAAGAGTTACCTTGTACTATTGATCTTTGTAAATAGCATGGAAACCTCCTCCTACAGAGCATATTATGCCCTTTATAATAGGGTTACTAATAGCCAGGTTTTCAGATAAGGCCAAAAGGGCATTAGGTAAACCTCTGAAAGAAGATGAAATGATAGCGACCATTATCACCTTGCCTCATGGAAACCTCAAGGTTTGAATAATTACGAAGGATTTCTCGCTCGAGTTCTTTAAAAGGTATGTAGCACAACTGACTCATTCTCTCCTGGCAATGTACAAAGAGGCCTTTGAGGTACAAAAGGGGGTGGTGATGGACGGAGCATCTGAACCAATCAAACACTCACACCCAGTCAAAAGATCTGTGTTTGATCCATCACCGTTCTTTATCCCACTCTGCCACCCCAGTTCAGACATGGCTATATGCAAATCAGTCTGACCCTGTGCCTCATGGGAACAGTCCAGCCCGAACTGCCAAGCCATGCCTTCCCTGGACCGGAAACAAGCTTCCGAGGACCGGTTTCTGGCATTCCAGCCGTCTTCAGCCCGGCTTGCTTGAATCCAGTGGCAAAGTGAGCAAGGGACTGGACTGTTCCCATGAGGCACAGATTTGCATATGGCCATGTCTGAACTGGGGTGGTGTGGAGTGCAAAAAAACGATGGATTTAGGCCCAGATCTCTGTACTGGGGTGAATGTCCTACATTGTTCTGCATTCTGTCCATCAACTGTTGTTTTGCATTTGTCATCCCGAGTGGGATGGGTATGCTCAGACGTGAGTCCCATGCTCTCCACACCACTGGAGTCAAGCTATCCTGGCTGAAGACGGCTGATAGCCAGAAACCGGTCCTAGGATGCTTGATTCCGGTCCAGGAAAGACATGGCTTGGCAGTTCGGGCTGGACTGTTCCCATGAGGCACAGGGTCAAATCTGATTTGCATATGGTCATGTCTGAACTGGGGTGGTGTGGAGTGCAAAAAAACAATGGATTTAGGCCCAGAGCTCTGTACTGGGGTGAATGTATAACATTGTTCTGCATTCTGACCATCAACTGTTGTTTTGCATTTGTCACCCCGAGTGGGATGGGTATGCTCAGACGTGAGTCCCATGCTCTCCACACCACTGGAGTCAAGCTATCCTGGCTGAAGACGGCTGATAGCCAGAAACCGGTCCTAGGATGTTTGATTCCGGTCCAGGAAAGACATGGCTTGGCAGTTCGGGCTGGACTGTTCCCATGAGGCACAGGGTCAAGGCTGATTTGCATATGGCCATGTCTGAACTGGGGTGGTGTGGAGTGCAAAAAAACTATGGATTTAGGCCCAGATCTCTGTACTGGGTGAATGTATGACATTGTTCTGCATTCTGTCCATCAACTGTTGTTTTGCAAAGAGGCCTTTGATACAGGTTATTTACCATATGACCAGAGAGGTGCAAAGTCCTCTGTAATTTTAAATCCAAGGAAGCCCCTAACATTTTGTGATGCTTATTGGCCTATATCACTAAGTTCCCTTGAAACAAACGTTCTAGTCAAAATTCATGCAAACAGATTGATTACGATTGTGATCCATATCCTTATATATAAAGAACAGATTTTTGTCATAACGTGGACCAAGAAATTACCTTGAGTGACTTTACATGGCTCGGTTTCCCGACACTAAGTTAGCACACTCTTAGAGGAAAGTAGGCAGAGTTTATTCTTTAAACAGATGGGTTTTTAACTGTTTACGGAACAATTTTTTGTCTGGGATGTATCTAATGGGAGAGAAAGAGCATTCCAGTGTTTGTCAGCAAGGACCGAACAGGCCAAGCCACTCCATTTCTTCCTTTTGATATAGGGTATGGACAAGAGATGAGCTGTCTGCGAACGGAGGTGTTGAGGGCAGTACCTGAATAGTCCGCAGGTAGGTGGGACCTGTTTTGTAGCAGACTGCATGCGCTACTGTCAGGGCTTTGAAGATGTCCTTTTTTTCACAGGAAACCAGTGTAGCTGGATGCCGTATTGAGAGACAGGGGCAGAAGGTATTCAGGGAGACCAATGTAGAGTATGTTAGCGTAGTCCAAGCTGGATAGTATTAGAGCCTTTACAACCAATTTCTGGGCTTCCCAAGGCAAGAGTTTAACCCGTTGCGTGCTTATGACGGAACCACGCCATCATGAGTCACGGGCGGCGTGTGCTCATGACGGCATGGTTCCGTCATGCGGCTGCCATTCCGCCCACGCGGCATTAATTCCCCGCCTGTGGGCGAATTAATGAGCAGGTGGGGCCATGCCGGAACCACGCCGTCATGAGCACACACCGCCCGTGACTCATGACGGCGTGGTTCTGTCATGAACACCGCAGCTCCACGCTCACCCCCTAGCCCCCCTGCGCCATGGTGACATTTGCGACGCAGAAAAGGGGTTAAGGAATTTCCAAAGCATTCCTAGTATCCAGCAGGCGGATATGACCATAACTGCAATCTGGGGATGGAAGGCTAGGCGCTTATTAATAGGCACCCCTAGGTTCTTAGCCACATCCCTTGGGTGGGTTCCAGGCCCCTGCCCAACCCAGAAGAGGGTCGGCACAAAACAGTAGGATCTCCGTTTTTCCTGGTTTGCTTTATTCCTGCGTTACATTAAGCCAGTCCATAACCACTGAGAGTCATGCACCTACCCAGACTCACCCAGAGACTCATGCATCCACTCACTGACCCACTGAGAATCATACACTCACTCAGAGACCCGATTAGACACAGATCCCCTCAGAGACTAATGCGCCTACTTACAGACACTCATGCACCCAATCCGACTCAGGCATCTACTCACAGACCCACTCAGAGATTCTTGTACCCACTCACAGACCCACCCACTCACTTACAATCCACCCAGACATTGTATTCACAGGTTGAAAGCCACTCACACACCCACTCAGACTGACACCCACTCACACACCCAGAAAGACACTTATGCAGCCACTCCCAGACCCACTCAGACTCTCACACCAACTGTGACACATGCACTCACTCACTCACAAAGGTGACAGATTACACTCAGGAAATACAATAAAAAAAACTAAGAAAGTCACGGAAAAGAACCAAAGGTTACAGGGACGTTATAGTTAGGCTCAGATTTCACTCGTGCAAAACCAGTGAAATTCAGCAATTATAGTTACTGAGCTAAGTATAACTTACACCCGCGCAATGCACTGCTTATTACCTCACAGATTGCATTACTCATGAAATGGTCAGTGACATTACTGATGATATCTCAAATGACATCATCCACAGAACCACTCACCCCTATACAACCTCACATCCACCTACTCTCACACAACCACTCACACATCCATTCACAGACTCATCCAAGTACTCACACACTCACTGATTCATCGAGCCACTCTCACATCCACTCACTCATAAAACCACTAACTCGCCCATACAGCTCTCATGCACCCACTCACCAATTCACACACTCACACATCCAATTATACAGACATTGACACCAAAACACCAACTCATGTACCCATACAGCTACTCACACACTGAGTCAGTCACCCATACAGCTACTCACACCCCTACTCACTCACCCATAATCACTCATACAGCCACACACCCACTCACTTACTCATACAGATACTAACATTTACTCACTCACCTATAGTCACTGACACATTCACACACTCACCCATATAGCCACTCTCACATTCACTCAACCATACAGTCAAACACACACTCATACACCACTTCTGTACCTACTAACTCATCTATACAGCCACTCACATACCCCATCCCTCACCTATACAGCCTGACAAACCCACTCATTCACCCATACACCACTGACACACCCATTTACTCCCACAGCCACTCACTCACCCATACAACCACCCACACACCCATTGAGCCACTCAGACACCTATCCACGCATGGATACACACAGTCACACAGCCACTCACATAATGTGCTACAAATAGTAGCATACTTTAGTAGTACATAAACTATACTAATATAACTTTTGTAGTATCTTAGTATATATATTTAACACTCAAAATTTTAGGAAAACACTCACAATCAATGGATGATGTTATCAGTGAAGTCATCTGAGATGTCATCAGTGAAATCCCTAACCATGTCATGAGTGATGTAATATGTGAGGTCATAAGCAGTGCATCACAGGTGTGTAAGTTAGTTAGCTCAGCTAACAGTAACTGCTGAATTTCACTGGTTCTATACGAGTGAAATCTGACCCGAACTATAACATCCCTGTGACTTTTGTTTTTTAGGGAATATATGTAAATGTACAGGAATTTATATAGCGCAAATCACCAAGCGGTTTCTAAGCGCTTGCTTAGGGAACCCGTCCTGGTATTCCCCTGTGAGATAATTCCGGCAGGGTATCCGCAAGGTGAAAGCCAGGCATCCCGCCGCGAGGGGCCGTTGTGGAGATTAAGCAAGCTATTGCCCAGAGTCGCAGAGTGTGAACCCGTGAATCGAGTAGGCACCGGAGCGAGAATTGTCGAGTCCATGGACATTTTTTAGGTCTAAAGACCCCGCCGAGCCGGGAATTGAACCCTGGTCCCGGGCTGACCTCTGCTTCCAGGTCTGCCTCCTCTAACCAGTGAGCCACACTTCTCCACAATATACATATATATATATATATATATACATATATATATATATATATATATATATATATATATATATATATATATATATATATATATATATATACACTGAAAAAACCATAGGTTTCACACCAGTTATAGTTAGCTAAACATTTTACTCATACAAAACCATTGAAATTCCCACGTTATAGTTAGTTGGACTCACTATAACTCGCGTGCCCGCAATCCACTGCTGATGATGTCACATATTACATCATTCATGACATGGTCAGTGACATCACTGATGACATCTCAAATGACATCCCTGATGACATCTCAAATGACATCACTGATGACATCATCCAGTGAATGTTTGTTCCTGTAAAGTTAAAATGTGTTTAACATATTGAAGAATGAGTGTATGTATGAGTGTCTGTATAGTGGATTTAGTAGGTGCGTGACTGACTGTATGAGTGGGAGATTAAATGTGTCTTACTGAATGCATGGGTTAGTGACTAAACTGTTAGAATGTGTGCATCATTATATCTGTTGTTGTGTAAGCTGCTGCATGTATTGATTAGTAACTATATGACAGGCTATATGGGTTAATGATTGGTAACCCAAGTATTTGTATGTGAGGGGGAGTGTGAGTGGAGGTGGCTGGGAGGTGTGTGATTCTGTGCATAGATGTGTGAGCAGTTGATTCACTTGGTGTATGGGTTCAAGAGTGCATGTGGAAACAGCTGTATAGGTGTTTGACTGTGTGCTTGGGTGTGTTGGTGACTGAATGGATATCTCAGTGCTACATGTCCAAGTAAGTACATATGTAAAAAACAGAGCATGTGAGAGTTGGCATATATGACATAACAGCCTGTGATTGCATAAGTGACTGTATCTATGAATATGTACGTGTATCAGTGATTGTAAAAGAGAGTAAGTTTGTGTTAGTCTATGTTTAAATAAGTAAGGTTTTGTGTGTATTACTGTATAGTTGTGGAAATGGGAGTGTGATTGATTCTTTACATGACTGACTAGGTGTGTGAGTAACTCCATGGATGAGTGGCAGTGTGTGAGTCTCTGTATAGGTGTATGAGTGCATATGTTAGTGTTGTATTGATGAGTGACTGTATGTATGAGTGATTGTATGGGTGAATGAGTGGATGTGTGTGTAGACCTAGAAATCAGTGAGTGCGTATGTGGTAAGTGGTATTAGTGTGTCAATGGTTTCAGGAATGGTAGTTTGTTCTTAACACTGGGTGTATCAAAGGTTAGATTAGAGTGTAAGGAGGTGTATTGTATTATCACATGGATGATGTCATCAGGGATGTCATCAGTGATGTCATTTGAGATGTCATCAGTGATGTCATCAGTGATGTCATTTGAGATGTCATCAGTGATGTCACTGACTATGTCATGAGTGATGTAATATGTGACGTCATTAGCAGTGCTTTGCGGGCGCGCCAGTTATAGTGAGTACAACTAACTATAATGTGGGAATTTCAATGGTTTTGTATGAGTAAATTGTCCAGCTAACTATAACTGATATAAAACCTATGGTTTTTTCAATGAATTTGCTAGGTTTTTTAAATGCTAATTCCTAACTATAACGTGTGTAAAACCTATGGTTTTTTCAGTGAATTTGCAAGGTTTTTTAAATGCTAATTCCTAACTATAACGTGTGTAAAACCTATGGTTTTTTCAGTGAATTTGAAAGGTTTTTTAAATGCTAATTCCTAACTATAACGTGTGTGAAACCTGTTTTTTTGTGTGAATTTTAAAGGTTTTTTAAGTGCTAACCCCTAAATAAAATGTGTGAAAATCTTTTTTTTTAATGAATATAAATACAACATTAAAACACTGAAAGTGGCTTTTTTTCTCCTTTCTTTACTGCCCTTCCCTTACTTTTTCATTCCCCTTAACTCACTCCTCTACCTATAGTCCTCTTCTTTCACTCACTCTTCGACTCCTCTTTTGTCACTCACCATACTCCCCTTTTCTCACTCTTTCTCTTAGTCCCTTCCTTCCCTTCACTCAGTCATTTCAATCACTCATTTATGCACTTCGCTTTAAAAAAAAATGAACGACACAGTGTATTTGGAATATAACTCTTTTTAGAGAATTGAATGAGTTCTGAAAAAACTTGTTTTTCTTTTGTTGTTTTATATTTTTTGTAGCTTTTTTAAAGTTTTATATTTTTGGGGGTTTTTTTGCAAAAAAATCAGGAACTGCAACTTGGAAACTATTCAACAAGAACAAAATAAATGAAAAATATAAAAAAATTATCTCTTTTCAGGGCATTTATGATCCTGAATGCTGCGTTCAATTACTTTCAGGCTCTGTTCACCAAAAACAATACCATCAAAACATTTGTTGCATCGCATATGCACATGTGCCAAATATGGCTTACGGTCCATTTCTGCTGTTGCTGGCGATGGAGGTCGAGCTGTAGATGTGCTGGCCGCAGCTGGTGGAATCTGCTGGGCCAGAGCTCTTGTGGCTGCTTGGGCATATTGCACAGGGTGTACATTTTTTACATGTCTTATCATAGTATGAATTGAAAAAGAGTATTTTTTAAGAGGGTTTCCCCTTGAAAGAACAGTACCACAAAGGGTACACGTTACTTTAGTGGCATTTACCTTTTTTAGTCCCTCAGGAAAAGTAAAAAACTTCCAAATAAAAGAAGATTTCCCCTTCTTGGCTTGCTGGCGATATTCCATGTGGGAGTCAGAAGAAGAAGATGTTCTTTCCTGTCTTTCTGCCATCCTGTTGTTTTTTCTGCTTCCAGCTCCAAAAAGGGTCCTTCTTCCAGGAGAATAAAGCAAATAGTGAGGGAAATGGGTGGGGTTTTTGAAGATTCTAGATCTGAAACTAATATGAACCAATGAAAAATGTTGTTTTCGAGTCACATGACTTTTTTTTTAATTAAATTGCGAGGTGCGCGACCGGGTGCGCGCACCCCGCAAATTGTTCAAGGAAAAAAAAAGGGTTTTTTGCCCGTCGGAGTTGTTTAGGGACCCCCTGAGAACAAAAAAACAGGGGGTTTTGGCCCGTTGAGATTCTTCTGGGACCCCCTGAGAAACTCTAGGGGGTCAGGGAGTGTCTAGCTTGCCTCCTTTTCAGGTTTTGAAACTTTTATGTAAATCGGGCAAAACGCCATTTTCAAGCGACGTGCGTGACCGGGTGCACCAGTCATGTGACTCGAAAACAACACTTTTCATTGGTTAAAAGTAGTTTCTGTTCTAGAATCTTCAAAAACCCCACCCACTTCCCTCACTATCTGTTTCACTCTCATGGGAGAAGGAGCCTTTGCAACTTTCCTGAGAATTTTCTGAAATGGCTGCAAGACAGGATTCGTCTGATTTTGGGGAAGAATATCGGCTACCACAAAGAAAAGGGAAGGAATCTTACATTTGGAAATTTTTTACTTTTCCTGAAGGGCTAAAAAAAGTGAATGCCCCGAAAGTCACACTATATGTGGCACTGTTCTGTCAAGGGGAAACCCTTCAAAAAAGTACTCCTTTTCAATTCATACAATGGTAAGGCATGTTAGACAAGTGCACCCTGTGCAATTTGCACAGGCATCAACAAGAGCTCTGGCCACACAAATACCACCATCTGTGGCCAGCACATCATCTGGAGGACCACCTGCATCTCCATCCACTGCAGAGTTGGACTTAAGACCATTCTTGACAAAAGTCCACATGAGATGTATCAAATGTATTTATTTTGTTCCTGTTGAACAGTGTTTCAGTTGAAGATTTCTGTTTCTGTTAGAAAAATCTAAAAAATATAAAACTTTCAAAAAATAAAAATAAAAAATAAAACAATAAAACAAAAAAAAAGTTCTTATCAGAACTAAATTATTTTTCCAAAAAGAGCTCTATTTGTTACGCACTGTGTCATCTTTCTTTTGTATGAATGTGTAGTGTATAAATGACTAAATGAAATGGATGACAAAAATGGAGTAAGGGACTGAGCAAATGAGTGAGGTAAAGGAAGTATAGTGACTGAAGATAGTGAAGTAAAAGAGTGACAAACTAGGGGACAGAGGTACGTTACATGGTGCATCTCTGCAAATAAGCAGGGATGCGCCAAGTAACCTACGACAAGCAAAACCACCCGTGCGCCACCACTGATGTCCCACATTTACAATGTGGCGCACCATGGGGCAAAAACGGCACACATGCGTGACGCATCTGTGCCGTAAAGGTGTCGCATTGCTGGAGTTGCGTCACATGCGCGATGCAGCTCCAGCAATGCTCCTGGGGGGCCCATTCAACTAATGCTGCTTCAAGCCTTACGCCTGCTTCAAGCAGGCGCAGGGTTTTGACATAGCATTGGCCTAAAAGTGATTGAGTGAAATCTTGTAGATTTCACTTAGCCACTTTTAGCAGGCGCTCCTGCGCAGGAACGCCCCCCCTGCACCAGAACGCCTCCTTAAGGTGCAGGGCTTTGCAACGTGACGCTTCTCCCAGATGCGTCGCGTTGTAAATAGCCCGCACCATGGCGCATCTTTTGCACCGCCGCTGTGTCACAAAAGTGACGCAACGGCGGCGCAAAAGAGGCGTAAAGGGCTTGTAAATCTGCCCCAAGATGTCTAAAGGTAGGGTAGTGAGTTAAGGGAAATTACAAATTATGGGAAGAGCAGTATGGAAAAGAAAGTAAAGGTGGAGGAGTCACAGAAGGGGAGTGAGGATGGATATATAGACGGAGAGTAAGGGACAAAGAGAGATACATAGAGTAGGGTTAGGGGAGTGAAGGTAAAAGAAATGGAAAGATGATGAAGGAAGGGGATTTGAGGATGATAAAAGGGAGGTAAGTGAAAGTGAGAATTGGGAAATAAGTGATTAAAAATTTGAGTAAGAGAATGAAGGGACTTAGGAAAGCATAGAAAGGGAATGGAACAGAGGGACAGATTTATGTTACCCAACACATCTCTGCAAAATAGCTGAGATGCGCCAGGAAAGATGCGATACACAAATTAATCCTTGCACCACTCATGATGCACCGCATTTGCAATGCGGTGCACCATGTTACAGGAATAAACAGATGCATGTCACATCTAGGGCTGAAAGTTTGCACAGTATTGAAATTCTGGTCCATGCAGGACGCAACTCCAGCACTTTTCCAACTTGCTCTATCTGTAACGTGCTACGTCAACCTTTACACCTGCTTCAACAGATGCAATGTTTTGACACATCAGTGTTGGTGAAGTGACTCAGTGAAATCTTGTAGATTTCACTGAATCATTTTTCAAAGGAGTTCTTGTGACGGAATGCCTACCCCTGCGTGGAAATGCCCACATGAAACCTGAGACTGGTTTCATGTGGTGCAGGGTTTTACAACGTGATGCATATCCCTGCACGATGGCGCTTCTTTTGCACTCCCACTGCGTAAGAAAAGTGACGCACAGGCGGTATAAAAGAGGCGCAATGGGCTTCTAAATTTGCCCCTGAGGAATTAAATGAGTGAAAGAGTGTGAGGGAGAGTAATGGAAAGAGAGAGGAAAAGAGAAAAGGGGTGAGATACAGACAGGAAGAGAAGTTAGACTGAGTAACACACAATAAAAGAGGGAGAAAAAAATATTCAAAATATGAGTGAGAGAGTTAATGAAAAGGAGGTAGCACAAGGGAATGAGAAAAAGAAATTAGGGAGCAAGATTGACAGATGAAGTGAGGAAAAGAAAATGAGGGGTACTGAAGAAATTGGAGAAGAAGAAAAGGAATGGGAGTGATGCACAGAGAAGAGAAGTGAGATTCAGTAAAGGGCAGTGATAGTGAGGGAAGGGATATAAGAGTAAGGGGAAAAGAGTAATGGAAAAAAAGCAAGATAAACGTAGTGATAGAAGAAGATAGGAAAGACAAGTAAAGGACAGAGAGAGAAAAAGGTAGTTAGACAAGGTGAGTGAGGCTGAAAACACAGTATTAATAATGACAGAAAGACTGTAAAGAAGAAAGAAGGGAAATAATGGGAATAAGTAAAGGAAACTAAAGGAGAGTAAAAAGAGTTAAGGAAGGCGAATAAGAGATAGATTTAACAATGACCAAGACACAAAGAGAAGTAAGAGAGTGATTAAAAAGTATTTCTGTTTGTCATACTTACCTTAGAAATAGTAACAAACTAATAGTACATTTCTTTTAAAAATATACTATCTGTGGAAGAAAAGAAAAAATAGAGTTATAATATACATTTCATAAAACAAAAGAAAGTAGGAGTGCAGGAAGCAGAAAGTGTAACAAAGGAAGAGAAAGGGAGAGAGAGAGAGAGGGACAGAATGTGTAGTGTATAAATCAATGACTAAGATGACACGGTGAAAGAGAGGAAGGGACTGAGGGAATGACTGTGGAAAGGAAAGTATGGTGAGGGAGGAAAGGAGAGTGTGATGAGTAATGGATGATGAGAGAAACAGTGTGTAAAAGAAAAGGACTAAGGGTAGAGGAGTGAGTTAAGGAGAGTGAAAGGGCACTAAGAGAAATAGAGTGAAGAAGAGTGAGTGAGAGAAGGTGAATGGGGTAGAGACAGGGAAGGAGTGTAAGGGATGGACAAAGGGAAATAGAGTAGGCTAAGGTGACTGAAGCATGGATTGAAGTGTGGTGAATGAGGATAAGTGAAGGAAGCAGAGTAAGGGAACAGGGGTGAAGTAGGGTAAGAGAAGGGCATTGAGATTGAGGAAACAGGGGTGATAGAGGGTGGATAAAGGCGAGTGAGCATGAGACAAGGGGAGTGAGAAAGTGAAGAGACAGAGGGAGTGAAGGAAACAGTGACAGAAGGGGACTCAGGGAAGGAGCAAAGAAAGGTAAATGACGAAATGTGGATGAGTTAAAGGGAGTGAGCGTGAGAGAAGGGGACTGACAAAGTGAGGGGATGACGGGAGTGAGGGTAAGAGAGAGGGAGTGAGGGAAGGATAGGGAGAAACAGAAATAAAAAACTAATGAAAAAGTATTTTTTATTAGTCGTACTTACCTTATAAATGTAATATCTGTGGAAGAGAATAAACAAATCAGTTATAATAAATATTTGTGAATACAAAATACAAAATAACTTGTACAATATGTAATATGGTTTAGGTTTGCTGTTCTCAGAATATATTGATTTTCACTATAAACAGTGAGTTCAATACTACTCATCATATAACAGTGGGAAAAAAAACACAATCAAAATGATTGTGTTTAAAAAACCCAGACAACATTTGATCACATAATGTAAATAGTTGAAAAAAACATGTCTTAAATGTTTTTCTCTAAATCGCAATTTCTTGTGTAAGGATGCTACATCTTCAACAATCACAAAGTAATAAAATAATATGACTTATTTTTAAATACCTCTCAATAAACTTCTGTACAAGCATGTTTTAACAAATTTATCTGAAGTAGTCATTTTGTTCTCAGATACTATTCCTCACGGCCAAATAGTATGAGTAAAGTCCTTATTTTGCAAATTACTTAATTGTACTCTTAACCATTCTTTTCCCGACCTTTAGTATGAAACGTTCCAACGTGTTCTGTACCATGAAACATTACTTAAACCTGTACCTGATACTATCACTATGCCAAATACAAGTTTCATTTTTAAATTTGGTTACCCTCACTCGCACGATACTTCTGAACAACAGAGTATCTTTTCTTCACAGCAGTAATCTTCCTACGCCAAGTAATTTTACTGAAATTTGGGTTGCAAAAACACCAGATAAGAATTTGGTAAGTCAAAAGGCAAACGTTTTTTAAAAGTCAATTGACTATCATTACAGTGAGTCCACCCTGTTGGAGATTTCGAATAAGCTGTGTAATGTCCTGATGTTGTTGAAGGATCATCATGGAAGATAATTGCTACAGTTACAAAAGTTCTTCCAGAAATTGATAGTTGAGAAGCCACAACATTTTTAATTGAAGTTGTCAATTTTGTTCCATCAGGTCTGCATCGTTGGAACATTGAAATTACATACTGTCCATATCTTCGGATAAATAATGTTGATATCATTTCTGAGTTACATTGAGAACAGACCATGTTTTGATGCGCATCTCTAACTAGATTATTGAAAGACACTGCTTTACAGTCTGGTAATGTTAAATATATAAATCTTTCAGTGTGTATGTCAGTAAAACTTGAAAATGAACAATTGTCGCAGTTATGTTGCCATTTATAAGAAAGGCCAAAAAGACTATCAATATCTACACCTTCATCTTGTAAAACTGTAAGCTTATACATAATAAATTCTTGACAATCTTGCTGAATATTCTGAGAAAATTGATTTAGTCCGGCACATATGTCTAAAATATTTCGAAGTTCAGAAACATTTCCTATTTGACTATTATCACTGTTACATTTCTGAAACACAGAATTTAATGAACAACAAAATGTTTGGTCCCGATTTTCAACAATCTGTTGCTGTAAACTTTTAAGAAAAAAACACAACATTAACCACTAAATTTGCATAGCAGTTGACACCAGAACTATTTTCAAATTTAAATCCAACAATCTCTTAAGTAGTAACTTTTTTCTTTTTGCTACCAATCACAGGTTCATCTATTTTTTTCGTTTCTCTACTACTTCAGTAAATTTTTCCTCATATCTCCTTTTTCGACCTACCACACACTTTTCAATTAAAGGATATTGAGGTAAACTTGGAGCATATTCTCTTCTTAACCTGTTATACTCCTTCACACAATTTAGATCTGCACTAATCTTTGTCTCATCAAAATCAATCAGATACAATCCAGATAAAGTTCTAACACGAGATAAAGCAACATAGGCCAAACCCTCTTTGAAGAGAGTACTTCAATATTTATCAAAGCACTATCTACACTTAAACCTTGAGATTTATGAATAGTCACCGCATATGCCAAACAAACAGGAAACTGTTTTCGTCGGACATATAAATCTTTTACAAACAAAAATCGATTTGAACAACGACTGACTTGTTGTACCTCTTCAATTCCATCAAATTTGATTTTTGAAAATTCAATCTCATCTCTATTTGGGTAATTCACAAAACCAACAACATTACCCATTGCTCCATTCACCAAACCTCTTTCTACATGTAAATTTCTTCGTAAAATAATCCGACATTTTAAACATACATACAGAGTCTTTTCTAAACCAGCAGTTTTAGATATTGATTTCTCTAAAGAATCCAATTTTAACTTCAACCTTTCTGGCAAAATAATAGTACTTCCTTCATGCTCTATTCTATCTTTAGCTTCCAGTTTCTTAATTTCTTGATTTTCTAACTTCAACATTTTTTCATTGAACATTGAACATTCTTGTAGAGTTGGCATCAAGCATATAACTGACTTATCTTCTGCCTCTTTACTATATATTTTCTCTGCCACATTATTTTCATTTGGAAACAAATTGGAAAGTAATGGTGTTTGTAAAGTTTCTTTGGCATGTTCACTTAGTTTTCCAATTCTTATATCTTGAAGAATATTTCCATATTTAGCATCCTTTGTCTGTTGCATATTTTGAATGAGTTCAGTATATTTGAAATGTGACCATATATTAACATTTCCAATACTTCCCAGGCACTTTCTGGTGTCTTCATGTGTAACAGTTTTAAATACAGGTTGTCCTTTTACAGGAGTTAGCTGCAGTAGATCTCCAAAAACTATGACGTGTTTGCCTCCAAATAACACATCATACTCTGTTTTAAGAATCTGTTGCATTCTTAAATGCACAAAGGCAAGCATTAAATTTGATACCATGCTTACCTCATCAGTAATGAGAAGTTTCATTTTTTAAGGACACTAGAAACTTCACAACAAGCTTCTCCAGATAGCTTGTGGTATTGTAATTTATTTTCATGTTCAACTGGCAGCATCAATAAACGATGTAAAGTAATCCCTTTAATGTTGTGTGCTGCCAACCCAGTTGGAGCAGTAACAACACAAGAGAGTGATGACTCAGTTCTTTGCTGTAGATATGTGGCAATTCCTTTAATTAGAAAACTTTTACCTGTTCCAGCTTCTCCACTCACATATAGTCGGACAGGTTGAAATGACATACATGAGCATTCTTTTTTCTCATGACGAAAACCATGCTCAATCTGCTCTGTCACTTCATCATATATTTATTTTTGCTCAAGATTAAGTTGCTTTTCCAATTCTTCTAAGTTTATTACATCCTCTTGAACTTGTTCCATTGCTCTTTCCACCTCATCCATGGCAGTGGCTGCTTCATTTTGGATAATTGGTTGTCCTAGTGGATCTTGACTCAACGAAGCAGAACTTTGACTATCTTGAGAACTGTCTCTAGCAATCTCTGCTGCTATTGTTGCTTCTTGCTCTATTTCGTCCTTCAACATTTGCAGATAATTACTAAAAACAGGACATTCTATACTATTTTTAGATGCGTTGAATGAATCTTCATAACTGTCAAAGTCACCAAGTAGTTCCTCTTCTTTACGCCATGGTTTAAAGAGTTGCAAAAGAGCTAAATAGTAAAATTCTCTTTTTTCAGGAGTTTCACCACTCAGTTTTCGGTGATTAATCAAATATCCTTTTCTTTGTTTCACCAGACATCCTTCACATCCAATCAAAGCATATACACCTTTATCAATATCCTCTGTAATATTCCTTTTAAAAGTGTAGTTTTGTAGTATTTCATACAAACAAATATTTTCAAGCAGATTACTTCTATTTGGATAGTATGTATCCAACATGTTTGTCTTCAGAATGTCTGTACTGTTTGGTTCTTTCTCTGCTAAATATTCAATTTCTTGAACAGGTTTCAAAACTCGGTTCGTGTTCTTGCAAGACCTAAACTCACCCAAATGATTGTTCGAGAATATGCGTAAAGACTTGCTGATGATAATCGATCACAACATTCATATGCTCCAATTTCTCGATGAGATAACATCTTCAAACTGTAGGCATACAATTTCTTACTTAGGCTCTTTTCATGAGGAATGTATTCCCACATATCCTTTAGTTCCGTCTTTTCAGATTTGGTGATGTAAGACGTTACATATCGAGCCACAGCAATAGAGTTGTCTGAAACATATTGAATATCCATGTTAGCATTCCACATGGACAAAATGACTGGGTTATAGTCATTTATGTATTTTGACTCTTCAGACATGACATCTGTTTGTGAGTGGGAGTGGCAGAGTGGCAAGATGGCGGCCGCATTAGCGGCCGAGTGAGAGGAGGTACGGAGCGTCCAGGAGCGTCCAGCCCGGTTCTGACCTCCTCGGAATGATTTCAGCCGGCTGCCGTGTTTTCTTCCACTGATTGGAGTTTCTGAGCGGATTGCGGAGGGCTGAGCTGGTGACGCTCTATGGAGAAGCCGAGTTGGGCCGTTTTTCTGTGTTGGTGTGCCGGTTTTGCTGCCAGTACCGGTGGCAGTGAAGCCTGTCTCTTGCGGCCGAGGGGATGACTGCTTTGGAGTAAGGCGGGCGGAGCAGAGGAGTTTGCTGGATCCGGCAGCTGCTTCTTGCATTTGACTGACGGGCTGCAGGTGCGGCTTTGCGGCTTTGCTGCTGGATTCTAAGGGCTGAGGCTGAGAAGGAAGGAGTCGAGGTTCGTTCCGGACCTAGGCAGCGGTTTCTCTGCATTCCTCTGAGTGACTGACGGCCTAGCATACAGTTTACAGGTGCGGTGTCGCTAGTGCTTTTCTTCCAGCAGCATTGTGAAAAACCGTCTGGGAAAACATTCATTTACTTACTCTGCAGCTGGGCAGCAGCAGGGAGAAACATTCAAAACCAGAGCCCCAATTATTTTGGAAGTACTGGTGCTGTACTGTGGCCTAACAATTCGGAGCATCTCTGTGAGGGGGGAAATATATACATATAACACTTTTTAAAGCAATTTCCATAGCTTGACAACACAAACCTGTGGGGGCATTATCTTGTTGTTGCTTTTCCCGGCGGGGGACATCCTCTCGTCATACCCCCCTCAGCCGCCGCAAGTCTCCTCCACGGCCGCCGAGCGAGGGGGGCAAACGGGCCCTAATCAGACGCCAAGAACTACCCTACCCAGGCGCCATAGCGGCCCGACACGCCGCACACGGACATCGCCAGGAGGCGCATTAAAGGCACTCCAGCCCCCGCGTCGCGGGACCGCGCCGGGCTAAGCCCGGGCAAAGGGCGGGCCCTCTAAGGCCCTCACAGGCCAGAGGAGGTCGGGTCGGGCTACGCCACTTGAACTGTCGACTGGATCAGGTATTGAGATACTTTTTACATTTTGTCTTGCTCAGTATTGCCTCTTCTTGTTTCTGCGGGGGACCGTGTACCAAATATGTCTCTTTGGGAGGAGCTTAACGCTTTGTGTGGCACCAAATACGTACCGGATGCTTCACCCCCCTCAAGCATTTCAATCGTGGGCGAAAAATCTGACTATGTAAGTGGTACTCCGCGGGCCCTACCCTCACCCCTAAACAAAGACTTAATTGAGCCCAATCCTCTGTCTCGGGGTTTCACAACTAAAAGGAAGCATGATGGGGCAAATGCTAATGAGAATCCACCGAAAACTAATAAGTTATACACCAGCTCCACAACATCCCCCTCTAATCTAATCACATCAATGGCGGATTTGGATCCGGTCACAACAGATGACCCTGTCTCGACCATCCATTTGACTTTGTTGGCTCAGCTCGAGCAATTGTTTCTATCGGTTATATCACCTCTGGTTACAAAACTTAACGACTTGGGGGATAGGCTGTCTACCATTGAGATAGAAATGAAAAGGAAACCCTCACCAACCAAGAAACTGGTAACACCCGTTCATTCTAATCTGCCCACTACCCCTGTCAAGTCCAGGTCATCCATTCACAAGAATGTCCAAACCAACATACCTCCACTCCCGCTTAACTTACCTACTGCAACAGGTCCTAAAGTGGCACTGAAACCATTGTTAACCAACTATACAGTGACCAGAGCAGATCCAGTAAGAACGCCACACATCAACCTAACCCCTGATGCTGCCCCATACGTGACTGTCCTCTCCGGGGTTCCCCCACTTAGACAGGGAAAACATGAAACATACCAGGAGCTGCTAAACAAAGCTATTTTCTGGCTACAGGACAAAAGACCTTTACCACCAGATTTAGATGGTGGAATCCTGAGTGTCAGGAGGGTGGGGTGGATAGGTACGTTGCCCAAAAACACCTCTGGAGACCTTGTTTTAATTAAATTTAAGAATAAGAACACCACCCCATACTTACGATCCTACCTGCCTAAAGAAGGAGACTGGCCTATCTGCATTTGTGACTTGCATGATTTTTACCCAAGTATCTCACCCAACTCGTTGCCCAGATTAATGACAAAGAGACACAACCCCTGGGGAAGGGGACCCTATACATCCAGCGCCACTAACCATCTAGCTTTTAACAGATCTGATCAAAGGTGTACAAATCGTATTTCCTTATAACACATTTTTCCTTTTTTTCCTAAACATTAGCTATTTTGTGGCACTGTATGTATGACCCGCATTTTACCTAGAGCTGTTATGAAATGTCCTACATTGATTAGCTGTTTTGTTATATCCATTTAATCCTATTTTAGCTGTTGAAATTATTTTTTGTAATGAAATGTTAAGGTATTTATTTTTGTATTGTTGTTGCTTTTGTGATTTTAAAGCAAAAATCGAATAAAGCTAATCTGAGACTCTTCATTTCTTCTTAAATTGTACGTATTTTTTGGTGATCTTCTTGTGACAGTATGTCGCAAAGACGACATAAAATTGTTCACTCTTCCTTTTGAAATTACTGGTCGTGGAAATCCAAGACGACATTTGGTATAGAATTTATCCTTTGATTTGAATTTTCATCGACAATATTTGCCACAACGATGGCTTTGAAATCGTAACACTTTCCCTCTTAAGTCCTTATCAATTGTACTTTTGGGTATATCACATGTTGCATATTTTTCAATGAAAGACAGTACAGTGTCATCTGAGTCTTTTCCAAATTTGGGAGCATCTTTGATTCATAATAGCATATGAATATGAGGAGATCCTCTCGCTTGATACTATTTTCTCCAAAAGAAATCCAGAACTTCGCCAAAGGAGGATTTTTTTTGTTTGTAATAAAAGACATCATAGCTTCAAATTATGATTAAAATATCTGCAAACATTAACTGGATCCAAAGAGCACAGTTCTCCAGGTGTCTTGTACTCTATATTTTCGATGTTTGCATTTGCCTCTCAAAGAAAGTCAAGTAAATCTTCCCAAGCATACTCAGCACAGCATAGGGGCCCATTAGGATGTCGGGCGGATTGCCTCCGCCAGGGTACCTTGCCACCCTGGCGGAGGCAATCCGCCCGACATCCTTCCCTGCATTCCCCCCGCCATATTACGATGGCGGAGGGGACCGCAGCGGTAGGAAACCCTGCCCGCCTGTTTTCTGCCCCGGTCGCCTTGCTGCCGGGGCGGAAAAGGGATAACATGATGGCGGTGTCTATCAGAAACCGCCAGCCATATTAGCATGGGCATTTTTCAATGCCTTTCCGTGGCGGAAAGGCAGGCGGACTTCACTCTGGGGGCCCCCTGCGGGGCCCCAGAGTGAAGCACAGTAGGGGGGTGCACACGGGGGGTACCTATGGTACCCCCTGCATTTCCATAATGAAAGCGGCAGGCACCGCGCGGTGCCTGCCGCTTTCATCATGCAAATGCTGCAATGCATTTTCAGCATTGTGGCGGGCGGTGCAGAGAGCACCGCCCGCCACAATACTGAAAATACAGGATGTGCCCGCCACTGTGGCGGGCACATCCTAATGGCACTCCCGGGACCCCCGCCCTTAAAGCGGGCGGTCCCGTTTTCCGATAGGGTGGCGGGCGGGCAAAGCCCGCCCGCCATCCTAATGTGCCCCTTAGAGTTAGAAACCATGTAGGTGCTCCTAAGTTTCTTAGCATACATTTCAAATCCCCATGACGACGGTACCAATACTCATTAGTACCACGCTGACATTCCATTAGATTAATTAGGTGAGAATCCAAAACAGTGTCTTTCTGTTGGACTTTATCCATAAACTCCCTTGCTGAAACATTTTGCAGATGTACTCCACTTTTTAGTATATGGTTTACTGCACAAGAAAGTCCAGATAAGTCACTCTCAAACAGAAGATGAAACAAATATGGAATACATTGACGAAATCTCGGATCTACTGCATATAATCTTCTTGTCCGGTATTCAGATGCAGGAATCTGCATAGGTCGGTCATCATATTGTACACCTTGACCTGTTGGAAATAACTGAGGAAAACAACGAGCTTCCAAGCTTTCTTCCCATACACTAATGGGAGTTCCTTCTGCTTTTTTCATCTAAAATAATTCAATAGCATTCCCCATTGCTTCTTTGGAATGCAGTGGATGAACACTGTAATGTTCATAAAATTTCTTCACTTCTGGACACATCCACTTTTTCAATTTGTCCAGCAGACAAATCATTATCCTCTTCTTCATTTATTTCTTCTACTCCTACGTATACATTTTTATAGTATTTATTGTTTTTGACCAAATACAACGTTGCCTTTTTGACTTTTCAAACATCCACTAAATCTTGCCAGATTTTCTTACTCTTTGTAGGCACACCATTAACGAGAATAACTAAAGGTTCCTCTTCTACATTTTCAACACCAATTGTCTCAATGTTTTTTTTTAAATCAAGAGGCAAATATACAACTATTCCCTTTAATCCTCTTTGTAAATCTGAAGGATTTAATTTTCCTGTCTTAGGCTCCATACGAACAATAGCCTGAAATGGATGCACACATTGAATCAGAATAGTCTCATAGGTATTTAAATCCTTCAGTTCAGATGGAATACTCACCAACTAAAGATTATTATGTACAGCTCTAGCAGGCATTCTATTATCACTTAATTTATTATAACAATATTTACAAATACGTTGATCAGAACCCAAATCAAAACAATTTTCTACCAACAAATAAGTTGCAAACTTTTTCCACTCACTATTATTTTCCTCTTCACTTTTTAAATATAAATCAACTAACCTGGTTTGATTTTTGTAATGAGTGAGTCGACAACACACACAAGGAAAATTTGTTTTTTCACCTGCAATAACCTTAAACTTTGTTATTTCCTGTTCAAAATTTTCAGTATTAAAATTCCGGACATTTTCTACCACATTTCCATCTATTACTGTATCAGTTCTGGACCAAAGTAACTAACCTCAATTTCTTCACAGATCTTCTTAACGTCTAATTCAGATCCATGCAAAAGAGCACTATTTAACTGTTTGAGCTTAAGTGCTGAACTTTTTGCATAATACAACCTTCTCCCTAATTTCATCACTTTGGTATGATGCACTGCTAACATCCTGAAATGGTGAAAAACACTCTGGCATACTTTTTTAGAAAGACAAGGCAGAGAATGCCCTTGCAGACCTGTTTTTTTCTCACTCTGCAAGGGTCTAATTCTTGCAACATTTTAACTTTTTGTTTAAGACTTTTCTTAGCATACTTACGTAAGAAATTGCGAAAGAAATCAATTGAATCCTGTCGTACACTGCAAATACTACTACAATTCCAAGTGTACACAGGAGCCTTAGGACGTCTCCCTAAAACTTCATTAGCTATCACCTCTTCTGTATTTCTAGGCACAATTTTCTCTTTTTCAATAGGACAACCGTCCTTCACCTCATATGCGCGACCACTGGTGTCAACTGCATGCAACATATCATTACTTTGAAAGTAACTCTCTTCATTAAAAAATGGCTCACAACTTGAACTATGCATCCATTTTCCAGAAAAAACATCACAAAAATTAGTCCGATTAATTACTCTTTTCCATTTACTCTTAGCTTTTAAAACTTTGATTCCCTTATTCAGTGTATTTATTCTATTAATTACTAAAACAAATAACTTTTTTTTGTCTCAAATGCGCGTTCAACAATATTCTCAATATACTTTTTTTTCTTATAAAAAGCAGATTTCCTTTTAGAAATGTTTACATTTTTTAATAAATTCGAAACTACTCTATTATAAAACATACGCTTCCTGATTTCCGCAAACTGATTAGTACGTCTATTAATTTGTTCACGGCAGAGTTGGGAAACATTTTTCTTTTTTCTCTGATTTCTCCTTGTAGATACTGCCAAATGTTTTTCCTTTCCCACATTATCCAAAAAATGTTTTCTTTGACATAATTTTTTTAATAAAATCCTTGGTTGTCTTACCAGGAGCACTCTTCTTTTTGTCCGTCCTTTGTTGATTACGTAATTCTTCTAATTGTTTTCTCTTGGAATAGTATGTTTGTTTTTGTTTTTTTCTTTTTTCATTTTTGTTCGTCACGTTGATTTTTCATTCTGTTCAAAATTATAATCTGTTATGAATAAAAAAATAATAATATAGACCTCTACTAACATATAACATAGAAATTATAACCACTAAATAATGTAAACACTGGTACAGTTTATAAGTAAAATTAAGGCATAGCAACAGTCTCTGAACAGAGTAGGAAATCATGTAGTGAGTGCTGTTTGTAACTTGATGGCAGTGCATTGGTGTGTCAACATTATAGACGTATTTGCTGAGAATAATATTTCAGGGTTAAGAACAGTACAGTGGTTTTCAGGCGGTGTAGGGGGTCATAGTGGAATTAATGTTTCTGACCCTAATCTCTAACACACTTCATTAAAACATTTATTCTCATTTTGATTAAACACATGAACGATCAACACTACAAGAAGACTGACTCGAAAAATGTTTTATTATAAATTATAAATTTATTCGTCAAACATTTCATAGTCCAATAAAACTTGTAACATGACTTCATCCGGTATTTCATTTTCATGATAAACATAATTTTCATTTTCCAATTCAAAATCTTCTACCACTTCAACAAAAGCACTGTCCAAACTCTCATCCAAAAAATCTTCATTTCCAGTATCATTTTCCTCTGGAACAAGTCCATCTTTCACTTCCTCTAATAAATCACTTGAGATGTCAAAATTCAAAACAACGTTTTCTTGATGCTCTTCCATTGTATCAATAATATTATGTTGCTGGTCCTTCCAAAAAAATATAAAGACTTAATTATATCTTTTTCACAAATAGATAATTAAAAACTACCTTTACCAATTTTATAAGTACATACATTACCATACTTTTAAACATATTAACTACATAAATTAATCTGCCACCTTCCTCTTTTTTGAAAACAGACTCACACTGTGATCCTAGGCACATAACACTATCCCTTGCAATTTATTTAAATAATTACTGCAGTCAAAGGGGGTCTTACTGTGAGCTTTGTTTAAGGGTTTTCTGGACTGTAGAACTGTTGAAAGACTTTATAATTTATTTCTAGGGATGGATTTTATGAGTTTAGCACAATAAACTGGTGTTTAAACTGTGTACAGACTGAAGCTGGAACTCACAGTGCACAAATGTAAATTCACTAAAAAGATTACTACCTGCCACAGAGACAGTTGCTTTTGCCTTTCAACAGCACACTCAGCATCTAAATTGCACAGCATGTACAAAATTTCACGCTAAGCATGAGCAACCATATCATAATAGACCTCTGCAAATGCATATAAAAGGGTGCAGAGAGATGGTACAGGCACAGATATAGAGAGATGGTGCTGACGAAAAATGAAATAACGCAGGCAGACAGTAAACTGTTACAGTCAGAGAATAGATGGTGCAAAGCTACAAGTAAAAGAACAGATGGAGCAGTTACAAAAAAAGAAGCTGCAGAGACACAGTAAGATGGTATGAGCAGAGAGACACGTAGTGCAGGCAGAGACAGACATAGTAGATTGCATGTAACATGCTGGTCATGTGTCTAAGATCACACTGGGAGTCAAATTTGATTTTAAATTAATCTGGGTGAATAATTTGCTTAGTTGATGTGTTTTAAAATCATGTTTGGAAGACAATTAGGCTTCAGGATATGTACTTTTTGAGGCAGCATATCTGTTAGGCCTCTTATTTGCTAAAAAATGGCTCTATAGTGTGCAATAAAGATCCAGGATGTGTTGTTTAAATGAAAAAGGAATGTTATTTCTTGCTTACATGTATATGGTCTGTTTTTTGACAGTAGAGACAGTGAGATGGTATGAAAACAGACACAGACACTGCAAGCAGACACAAACATGGTAGACACAGATGATAAAATGGTACAATAGAGAAAAAATGCTAGAAACAGACACTGAAATGTTACATCCAGAGGCTACATGAAGCACACAGAGGCGCAGATAGAGAAGACAGAGAGAAAACAGTACAACCAGAGAGTGCGAAACTACAGACAGAGAGGGAAAATATTTATCATGGTAGGACTGCATAACACACACCAACAGCCATATCATAATAGGCCTCTGCAAATACACAAGAACGGGTGCAGACAGATGGTACAGCCAGAGTTAGAGAGATAATGCAGATTTAGCAAGAAATAATGCACGCAGACACTAAACTGTTACAGGTAGAGGATACATAAAGTAGGACTGCAAAGAATACAACACATGGAGCAGTCCCATAAAAAGATGGTGCCGAGAGACAGTAAAATAGTATGACAACATACAAAAATAGTGAAGCAGATACAGACAAGGTACACATAAAAGATAAAATGGTACAACACAGAACAAATGGTGGAAACATTGAGAGAATTTTTTCTTATTATTTTAAGCTGCACAAAAATAGATCCCCTTTACAAATTAGCAACTCAACTTTAAAAATGGTTTTGAAGGTTCACAACACTCAATTACACTCCAGATTCTTGGATTTGAGCAGCAAACACTAAAAAAAAAAAAAAAAAACCACTAATTTTATTACCATGTTACACACATCTTTAATACACAGCATAGAGCCTTTTTGGCAAGTAAGAGGCCTAACAGACATGCTACCTAAGATTCTCTAGCAGTACATATCCTAAAGCCTAACTGACTTCAAGAAATGATTTTTTAACATATCAAGTAAGCAAATTATTCACCCAGATTCATTTACAATCAAGCTTGACTCATAGTGTGATCTTAGACATGTGACCAGGATGTTATATGCAATCTTTATGATATGTACTGCTAGAGAATCTTAGGCAGCATGTCTGTTAGGCCTCTAACTTGCCAAAAGGAATCACCATGGATTTTTTGGCAACTAAGCCTAACAGACATACTGGCTAAGATTCTCTAGCAGTACATATCATAAAGCGTAACTGACTTCAAGAAATGATTTTTAAACACATCAAGTAAGCAAATTATTCACTCAGATTCATTTAAAATCACGCTTGACTCACAGTGTGATCTTAGACACATGACCAGGATGTTACATGCAATCTTTATGATATGTACTGCTACATAATCTTAGGCAGCATGTCTGTTAGGCCTCTTAGTTGCCAAAAGGAATCACCATGGATCTTTTGGCAATTAAGAGGCCTAACAGACATGCTGACTAAGATTCTCTAGCAGTATATATCATAAAGCCTAACTGACTTCTAGAAATGATTTTTGAACACATCAAGTAACCAAATTATTCACCCAGATTCATTTAAAATCAAGCTTGACTCACAGTGTGATCTTAGACACATGACCAGGATGTTACATGCAATCTTCATGATATGTACTGCTAGAGAATCTCAGGCAGCATGTCAAAACAGGCCACCTATATATAAGCAAGACATAACATTCATTTCTCATTACATGTAACATGCTGGTCATGTGCCTAAGATCACACTGTGAGTGAAGCTTGATTCACCAATCAGTGTGATCTTAGACAGATGACCAGGATGTTACATGTAATCTACCAAGTCTTTCAAAAAACATGTAATTCCATATTTTTAAAAATTGTATGGTGCATATTGGAAATGTATTTTGGAAATGAGTTAGGTTTCTGCTTTGCTTTGTAGTGGACATTGAAATGGGCTGCGCTTTGTGTAAAAAACGATTTACTATGTAAAATGTTTTCTTTTAAAAAGCCATCACCCATCTAGTCATCATCTTAATATTAATGCTAATATTATTCACCCACATTCATTTAAAATCAAGCTTGACTCACAGTGTGATCTTAGGCACATGACCAGGAAGTTACATGTAAGCTACCATGTCTGTCTCTGGAAGCAGTATGTGTGTCTCTGATCATATTATTTCACTGTCTCTACAGGCCAAAAAGAGGCCACATATATATAAGCAACACATAACATGTATTTCTCATTACATGTAACATGCTGGTCATGTGCCTAAGATCACACTGTGAGTGAAGCTTGATTCACCCATCAGTGTGATCTTAGGCAGATGACCAGGATGTTACATGTAATCTACCAAAGCTTTGAAAAAACATGTACTTCCATATTTTTAAAAATTGTATGGTGCTTATTGGAAATGTATTTTGGAAATGAGTTAGGTTTCTGCTTTGCTTTGTAGTGGACATTCAAATGGGCTGCGCTTTGTGTCAAAAACGATTTACTATGTAAAATGTTTTCTTGTAAAAAGTCATCATCTATCTAGTCATCCTCTTAATATTAATACTAATATTATTCACCCACATTCATTTAAAATCAAGCTTGACTCACAGTATGATCTTAGGCACATGACCAGTTAGTTACATGTAAGCTACCATGTCTGTCTCTGGAAGCAGTATGTGTGTCTCTGATCATATTATTTCACTGTCTCTACAGGCCAAAAAGAGGCCACCTATATATAAGCAACACATAACATTTATTTCTCATTACATGTAACATCCTGCTCATGTGCCTAAGATCACACTGTGAGTGAAGCTTGATTCACCCATCAGTGTGATCTTAGGCAGATGACCAGGATGTCACATGTAATCTACCATGTCTTTAAAAAACATGTACTTCCATATTCTTAAAGACATCATCTAAGCATATTATTCACCCAGATTCATTTAAAATGAAGCTTGACTCACAGTGTGATTTTAAACACATGACCAGGATGTTACATGCAATCTTTATGATATGTACTGCTAGAGAATCTTAGGCAGCATGTCAAAACAGGCCACCTATATATAAGCAAGAAATAACATTCATTTCTCATTACATGTAACATGCTGGTCATATGCCTAAGATCACACTGATGGGTGAATCAAGCTTGACTCACAGTGTGATCTTAGGCACATGACCAGAATGTTACATGTAATCTACCATGTCTTTAAAAAACATGTACTTCCATATTTTTAAAGACATCAACTAAGCATATTATTCACCCAGATCCATTTAAAATCAAGCTTGACTCACAGCGTGATCTTAGGCACGTGACCAGAATTTTACATATAATCTACCATGTCTGTCTCTACAAGCAGTATATGTGTCTCTGCTTATAATATTTCACTGTCTCTGCTGGCCAAAAACAGCCCACCTATATATATATATATATATATATATATATATATATATCTACCAGACTTTTTACCAGAAAACATTTTCCATAGTAAATCGTTTTTAACACAGAGCACAGCCCATTTAAATGACCACTACAACGCAAAGCAGAAACCTAACTCATTTCCAAAATACATTTGCAATATGCACCATACAATTTTTAAACAGCATTACAAAACAACATGACACACAATGCAAAAAATAAAAAAGCACAATATGCTTCTTAATCTTCCCCATACTGCATACAGCAGTATATCTTCATTAAATGAATCATATTTCAGATAACACACAGGCACAGAGTAAGATGAGACACAGGCACAGAATACCCTTTAAGCTAAAAGAGGCAAACTGTTAGAAGGCACATGTGACAATATTGAAAATTATAAAAATATAATTTCTTACTTTAAACAGACACTCAGTGTAATCCTTGACCAAAATTTAAAAACCAGACTTTTTACCAGAAAACATTTTCCATAGTAAATCGTTTTTGACACAAAGCACAGCTCATTTAAATGACCACTACAGAAACAAAGCAGAAACCTAACTCATTTTCAAAATACATTTCCAATATGCACCATTCTATTTTTAAACAGCATTACACAAAAACATGACAAAAAATACAAGAATAAAGAAGCACAATATGCTTCTTAATCTTCCCCATAGTGCATACAGCAGTCTATCTTTATTAAAATAATCATTACTCACCTTTAAAAATGCTTTAGAAGATGTAGAACAGTGTCAGTCACACTCAACAGATTTTCTTAAGCAGAATCTCTGAATAATGCTTCTTTCACTGGAGCCTGAGAATAATGGCACAGATTCCCTCTCATTTCAGACCCATATTCTTGAACATAACCAATAAAAATTCTTCCCACACAAATTCAAAACCAAACTGCACATTTTAATTGGTTGTACATTTGAACTCTTTGAAAGTCACATAACATTCACCCGTGCTCATTCCCCTCTTACCATGGTAACTCCCTCCTAACCCAGCACACTGTTGAAAAGTTGATCATACTATGTTGCAAAAAAATGCAGCAAGGGTGTTTGACCTCTCAATGTACCAGCTAATCATGTGCAATGTTTCTTGAAATGACTTTTCCTCAACCATTGAAATTACTTCTTTAAAAAAAAGAGCATGCACCCTAATTTTCAGTGCTGAATTTTAAGAAAGCACCAATCATTTCTTGTTTTTCAAGTGCACTGAATCTCAACCACTTTTTTTCATAACTCCTACTTTCAAACTGCCATTTCATTTCCACAACTCATCTGAATACAAGCACATCTAACTTCAAGATGCCAAAAGTCTGGTTTGTGGGTCATAGCTTTGTCCACTGGAGTCAAAAATACGCAGCTAACAGAGGTATTTACAACCTTGATTTACCAAATGTGGACATTGTATGGATTGGACAGAGAGGATTGAGAAGTCACCAATTGATACCATTGGTAAAATCCTTTATGCATTTACCACACCCTGACCTCATAATTCTGCACTGTGGTGGAAATGATTTAGGCACATTGACTGGGGTAGGTCTGGAAATGCTTTTAATGGACATCTTTGGGCAATTGATGTCACTTTTTCCAAAAACTGCCTTGGTATATTCCAATATATGCCAAAGGCAAAAATGGAACTGGTCCAACCAATTTTGTCCACAGATTGAGAAAGCAAGGAAACATGTAAATAAATCTGTTTCTGCTTACATGAGAGACTATGGAATGGGTAGTATGTACCACAACAACTTGCGTTACAACATGCAAGGCATCTATAGGAGAGATGGTGTACATTTCACCGATGAGGGGAATAGAGTCTTCCTCTGTAACATAAGACTCTGCATCGGTATTTACTTGTAGGTTAAAAAAACACCCAATTAACACAACGGCTCTTTTTAGAGCCAACTAACATGTAAACACTCAAACTTGTAATTTAACTCCATTTTTTTAATCTTTTTTTGTCGCCGTAAGCGCACCGTGCGCGCACCTCGCAACTTTTTTGCGAGGAGAAAACAAAAAAAATGTTTCTTTTTGGCTTTGGGGGTCCTTAATGGACCCCCTGAGAAAACGTATGGGGTCAGGGAGTCTCCACCATGCCCCCTTTCCACGATCTCCGCTATAGCTTTTAACAGTCTTGTAAATCGAGGTGCGCGACCGGATGCGCGCACCCCGCAACTTTTTAGAAAAAAAAACGATTTTTTGGGGCCTTGGGGGTCCTTAATGGACCCCCTGAGATAAACCTAGAGGGTCAGGGAGTCTCCACCCTGCCCCCTTTCCACGTTCTGCCCCTTTGTTCTCTACAATATGTTGACTCGCACTGACAAAATGGCGGTCAACACTTCCTGATTTCCTCCGAATCGAATGTTGACAGACGTCAAACAGCAAATCAGAATTCCGCTCGCGCACAGGGGTGCACGCACGGTGCGCGCTTATAGATATATAATTGATTTCAACTTTAATTTTCTCAGCAACTACTGGAGGGATTTACACCATTTAAAGAAAAGCGTAATCTGCGAGCCAGACTCTACCTTTTTGCCAAATTTCTTATAATTCCATTCAGCCGTTCGGGCTGTAGCCGTGTCTAAAGGTCCTATGGAAAATAACATGGGGAAAACACGTTTTGGGACCCCCCCTTGTATCTCAGCCCCCACTTGACAAATCCCCCCCCCAACCTTTCAAGGAAGGAGCGGAGCGGGCCGTCTTCTTTGAGAAATTCGCGAAGATTCAACAACCAGCGCCAAAGTTATTCCCAATAGAATGTTGCGGATTTCCTATGGAAACTAGGTCCTAACTATAACTACCTACTGGCGACCGCCAGTAGGTAATATATATATATATATATATATATACACTGAAAAAACAGAGGTTTCAGGGACGTTATAGTTCGAAATTAGCATTTAAAAAACTTTAGAAATTCACAAAAAAAAAATCCAGGTTTCAGGGACATTATAGTTAGTTTGACAATTCACTCATACAAAACCAGATAAATTCAGCTGAAATAGTTAGTTAACTATAACCGTGCCCCCGCAATGCACTGCTGATGACGTCACATATTACATCACTCAAGACATGGTCAGTGACATCACTGATGACATCTCAAATTACTTCACTGATGACATCATCTAGTGACTGAGTGCTTCTGAAAAGTTCCAGTATGTTTTATATATATATATATATATATATATATATAGAGATATATATATATATATATATATATATATATATATATATATATATTACCTACTGGCGATAGCCAGTAGGTATATATAGTTAGGACCTAGCTACCATAGGAAAATTGCAACATTCTATTGGGAATAACTTTGGCGCCGGTTGAGGAATTTGCGTGCAATTTTCCAAAATTTAGGCCAGTTCCGCTGCGCTCCTTCCCTGAAAGTTTCGGGGAGATTCGTGAAGTGGGGGCTGAGAAAAAAGGGGGGTCCCAAAACGTGTTTTCCCCATGTTAATTTCCATAGGACGTTCTGACAAGGCTACAGCCCGAACCGCTGAACGGAATTACACCAAACTTGGCAAAATTGTAGGGACTGGTACGCAGAAGTGCCTTTGCTATATTTGGTGAAAATTGCTCCAGTGGTTTTTATGAAAATTAACTTCAAAAACACATATATATATATGGGCGGAGCCTAACCACACATCTCATCGTGAGATCTGATTGGCTGTCAGCACTTCATCCAAGAAGTGTTGGCAGCCATCTTGGGACCAATATACATGATAGCACCTCATTAAAAAGCATTGTAGTTAATAGAGGGTTTTAGGACTTTAGTTACATTATAAATCATTTGTTGATGGTACCATACTCATTTTAGGAATTGTGGTGTGTTTTAAGGTGATTTTACCATGTGAAAAAGCCTTCTGCTGGGATATCATGAATCCTGTTTGAAAGAAAACTATTATCTCATGCTTTTCCCACAGTGGTTTGGAATGGGATCTATAAGCTAAACTGAAAGCATATTTTCTGTAAATTCACATGATCTTTCTCAGTCATGTGAACATGAAGTCTGACATTCTCAGTAAAACATGTTATGTTATGTTATGTTAAAATGGTTTTTATAGAGCGCACGGCTACTCAAAAAGAGTGTCCCGGCGCTTTTAATTGAAAAAGGCTGCAGTAAACTAACATAACACATTAAAAGAGAAAGAGAGACCAAAATAAAAAACAGCACACAAAGAAGGCCTACTGGATAAACAGCCAGGTCTTAAGATCCTTTCTAAAGGCAAATAAGCTAGTGGCTCCCCGGAGGGAAAGGGGCAAAGAATTCCATAATTGGGGCGCCAGTAATCCAAAGGAGCGACCTCCCAAACGTGCTCTCTTCACTCGTGGGACAGTAGCCAGAAATAAGGATTCTGACCTCAGAGAGCGAGCTGGTTGATAAAAAGTCAGTCTCCTCTGGAGATACTTCGCTCCCGACGCATGGAGGGCCTTATATGTCAAAGTCAGAGCCTTAAAGGCAATCCGCTTACGGATTGGGAGCCAATGTAAGGTCTGGAGCAAACCCGCAGCACTGGTACGCCTGTTCACTCCGTAGATCGCTCTTGCCGCAGCATTCTGTACAACCTGCAGCCGCTGTAACAGGTACTCTGGCAGGCCCAGGTATAGAATGTTCGAATAATCCAACCTGGAGCCTATCAGGGCCTGTACAGTCAGCTTCCGGTGCTCCTCCGATAACAGGGGAAGAAACCTCTGAAGCATCCTAAGGAGGCCAAAACACATGCCCGACACCCCCAGAATCTGGGCTTTCATTGTCAGCCCCGTGTCCATCTTAACACCCAAGTTTTTAGCCATTTGGGATGAACACGTGGGGGGGGAACATGTCGATAGGCCACCAAGCCTGCCAGTCAGGATCCATGTCGCACCCGAAGAAGAGTATCTCAAACTTGTCGGAATTGCACTTGAGGCCGTGCAGTTGGAACCATTGAAACACAGCCCCAAGGCAATCCCGGATACTCTCTCCCTCAAAATCTCCTCCTCTCTTACACGAGAAGAGGAGCTGGGTATCGTCGGCGTAAGATACGATCCGGGCCCCAAGCGACTCCGCCAATGCTGCCAAAGGGGTCAAGAAGATATTAAAGAGGGTCGGGCTCAAAATAGAGCCCTGAGGGACCCCGACTCCCAGAGGCGGCATCACGGCGGAATCTGGTGAGGCCCAGACCGTTTGCCGGCGGCCAGCTAGAAAGGAGGAAAACCAGCTGAACACCGTACATCCATACGTATGTACATCCAACAAGGACAGAGACTGTCAGTTGATTCCTTTGTGTTCTATTGCAGCCTCCTAGAGTGTTCTAAAGAACAACTAGAGCGCTAACAGTCCTACTTATTACAAAGGTATGGCACACCTGAAGCCATCTTGATTGGAATAAAGTGGTAACTCTTAAAACATTTAATTTAAAAAGGAACAAAATGAGGGGGTATATTTTGCCATAGAAAGTATGATTAGTGCTGCAGAAAGAAAAATTAGGGCACATTTTGAGTGACTTCCCAAATTCTCTTCTATTTCATTAAAATATTCTGACATGCAGTCTCCCAAGATGGCCACCAGAGACAAAAGAGCCCAAATGTAGCCCAAATATCACCCAGATGTAGCCCAAGTATAGCCCAATGACAGAATGTCCCAGAGTGTTCTAAAGAACAACTAGAGCGCTAACAGTCTTACTTATGACAAAAGTATGGCACACCAGAAGCCATCTTGATTGGAATGAAGTGGTAAGTCTGAAAACATTTAATTTAAAAAGGAACAAAATGAGGGGGTTCATTTTGCCATAGAAAGTATGATTAGCAGTAGACTTCCCTGGTGAGCAGTAGCTTTACTACAGTGATCTAATGAGCAACTAGAGTGCTAACATTCAGAATTTATGGCAAATGTGTGACTCATCTGAATGCCTTCTTGATGGAACCAAAGTAAACAAGTATTGAAAATGCAATAGATCTCGCCCTCGTTTAAGTTAAAGCCATTCTGTTTGTAATGAGGTGGCTTTTTAGCTTTGCTTTTATTAGTGTTTTTAAAGCTTTCATGTAAATAACATGCATATGTATGCATATATGTATATGTATTCATGCATTTATATTTGTATTTATATAGATATGCAGATTATATATGTTTATATATGTATGTATGTATATATATATATATATATATATATATATATATATATAGACATACATAAATGCATATGCATATATATGCATATATATATGTGTATATGTGCGCGTGTAGAGAGAGGTAGAGGTGTAGAGGTAGAGAGGTAGAGGTAGAGAGGTAGAGACTAGTAGAGAGAGAAGTAGAGAGAGGTAGAGAGGTAGAGAGAAGAGAGTGAGTAGTAGAGAGTAGTAGAGAGCAGTAGAGAGAGTAGCAGAGAGTGAGTAGTAGAGTTAATAGTAGAGTGAGTAGTAGAGAGTAGTAGAGAGTGAGTAGTAGAGAGTAAGTATTAGAGTGAGTAGTAGAGAGCAGTAGAGAGTGAGTAGAAGAGAGTAGTAGAGAGTTAGTAGAGAGTAGTAGAGAGTGAGTAGCAGAGAGAGAGAATAGTAGAGAGTAGTAGAGAGTGAGTAGTAGAGTGAGTAGTAGAGAGTAGTAGAGTGAGTAGTAGAGAGTGAGTAGTAGAGAGTGAGTAGTAGAGAGTAGTAGAGAGAGTAGTAGAGAGTGAGTAGTAGAGAGTAGTAGAGAGTGAGAAGTAGAGAGTGAGTAGTAGAGAGTAGTAGATAGTGAGTAGTAAAGAGTGAGTAGTAGAGAGAGAGTAGTAGAGAGTGAGTAGTAGAGAGTAGTAGATAGTGAGTAGTAGGGAGTGAGTAGTAGGGAGAGAGTAGTAGAGAGTAGTAGAGAATGAGTAGTAGAGAGTGAGTATTAGAGAGTAGTGGAGTAGTAGAGAGTAAGTAGTAGAGAGTAGTGGAGAATATTCCAAAGATTGGCACAGCACCACTTGCACAATAAGTCCAATCAAGTCATATCACTTAGAGTCCTTATTAAAGCGCTGAATCTTGGCGTATATTCAAATGCTTTTATTTTCCTTAAGTTTATGTACCACAGCCAGCTGACGCGTTTCGTTCTGTACAACAGAACTTCTTCAGGGCGTTCTTATTTCCTTCAAGTTATGTCGGTATCCTGTTGTCATATAACTAGATATTTCTTCCAAATGTTAGACGAGACGTAAGTACATTCTTATTCAAAGTGACTAGGTATCAATTTTACCCACACAATTCGGGCAGACTTAATTTATAGCATCCTCAAAGTCAGTCTTTCAAAAATTCCAAAGTATAGGACATGATAATCCAAATCCAAATGTTACTCAAGAAAAGTCATTTTCAATCGTTCGGAATTTCGGCGTTTGGGCAGATATGACCCAGGGACCCCCAGTATGCAAGGGGAATTAGTCCCCCCTCTGCAAACACGCCAGTGGCCTGCGTTGCAGAGAGGTGTAAAAAGAGGCATAGCCTCATTACACCTCTGTGCAATGCAGCCCCCTGGCGCATACTGGAGGTTCCAGGTGGGCTAGTTGGCCCCCAGGGATCCCCAGTATGCAAGGGGAATAAGTTCCCCCTCTTCAATCATGCACGGGGCTGCGTTGCAGAGAGGTGTAAAAAAGGGTGTGGCCTCATTACACCTCTCTGCAATGCAGCCCCCTGGCGCATACTGGAGGCTCCTGGTGGACTAGTTGGCCCCCAGGGACCCCCAGTATGCAAGGGGAATTAGTTCCCCCTCTCCAAACGCGCCAGGGGGCTGCGTTGCAGAGAGGTGTTCCAAGGGGCATAGCCTCATTACACCTCTGCAATGCAGCCCCCTGGCGCATATTGGAGGTTCAAGGTGGGCTAGTTGGCCCCCAGTGGCCCCCAGTATGCAAGGGGAATTAGTTCCCCCTCTTCAAACATGCAAGAGGGCTGCGTTGCAGAGAGGTGTAAAAAGGGGCGTAGCTTCCTTACACCTCTCTGCAATCCAGTCCCCTGGCGCATACTGGAGAATTCTGGTGGGCTTTCAGGTCTTATATAGTTAGGAATTAGCATTAAAAAAAACTTTGAAATTCACTGAAAAAACATAGGTTTCAGGCCTTATATAGTTAGGAATTAGCATTTAAAAAACCTTGCAAATTCACTGAAAAAAACATAGGTTTCAGACTTTATATAGTTAGGAATTAGCATTTAAAAAACCTTTGAAATTCACTGAAAAAACCATAGGTTTCAGGCCTTATATAGTTAGGAATTAGCATTTAAAATACCTTTAAAATTCACTCAAAAAACTATAAGTTTTAGGGGTGTTATAGTTAGCTGGACATTTCACTCATACAAAACCATTGAAATTGCTCCTATATAGTTAGTTGTACTAACTATATTTCGCGCACCCGCAATCCACTGCTGATGTCACATATTACATCATTCATGACATGGTCAGTGACATCACTGATGACATCTCAAATGACATCCTGTATGCCCCAGGGGGCTGTATTGCAGAGAGGTGTAATGAGGCCACACCCTTTTTTACACCTCTCTGCAACGCAGCCCCCGTGCATGTTTGAAGAGGGGGAACTTATTCCCCTTGCATACTGGGGATATATGTATATTAGAAATTCACTGAAAAAACCATAGGTTTCAGAGACATTATAAATAGTTGGACATTTCACTCGCACAAAACCATAAAAATTCCGCCATTATAGTTAGTTCAGCTAACTATAACTCGCGCCCCTGCAATGCACTGCTAATGACGTCACATATTACATCATTCATGACATGGTCAGTGGCATCACTGATGACATCTCAAATGACATCACTGATGACATCATCCAATGACTGTGTTTCTATGAAGTTTAAATATTATATATATGCCAAGGTGTATTGAAGAATGAGTGGGTGTATAAGTGTCTGGATGGAGGATTTAGTAGGTGCGTGACTGACTGTTTAAGGGAGTGATTACATGTGTCTTACTGAATGCATGGGTTAGTGACTAAACTGTGTGAATGTCTGTATCAGTCTGTCTGTTGTTGTATAAGCTGCTGCATGGGTTGGTCAGTAGCTACATGAGTGTCTATATGGGTTATCGCTTGGTTGCCTGAGTATTTGTATGAGTGCCTAAGTGTGTGTGTGTGGGAGGGTGGGAGGTGTGTGACTGTGCATAGATGTTTGAGTGGTTGATTCACTGGGTGTATGGGTGCATGTGGAAACAGCTGCATGGGTGGGTGAGTGCGTGTATGGGTGTTTTGCTGAGTGAATGGATGTCTTAGTGGTACATGTCCAAGTAACTACATATATAAAAGGCAGTGTATGTGAGAGTTGGTGTACATAAATGACTATACATGAGAGTCAGTGATTGTGAAAGTGGCTGTATGGATGAGTGTGTACTTGTATCAGTGATTGTATAAGAGAGTAAGTATGCATATGTTTCTGTTTTAATAAGTGATGTGTGTGTATAACTGTATAGGTCAGTAAATGGAAGTGTGATTGATTCTTTGCATGACACACCATGTGTGTGAGTAACTCTGGATGAGTGGTGGTGTGTGAGTGTCTGTATAGGTGTATGAGTGCATATGATAGTGTTGTATTGATGAGTAACTGCATGTATGAGTGATTGTATGGGTGAATGAGTGGATGTGTGTGTAGACCTAGGAATCAGTGAGTGCATATTGTAATAACTGGTATTGGTGTGTCGATGGTTTAAAAAATGGTAGTCTGTATTTTACAGTGGGTGTATCAAAGGTTACATTTGAGTGTGAGGAGGTGCATCAGATTTTCATGTGAATGATGTCATCAGTGATGTCATTTAAGATGTCATCAGTGATGTCACTGACTATGTCATGAATGATGTAATTTTAGACATCATCAGCAGTGCATTGCGGGGCACGAGTTATAGTTAGCTGAATTAACTATAACGGTGGAATTTCTATGGTTTTGTACGAGTGAAATGTCCAACTAACTATAACGTCCCTGAAACCTATGTTTTTTTCAGTGAATTTCTAAGGTTTTTTAAATGCTAATTTCCAACTATAACGTCCCTGAAACCTATCGTTTTGCAGTGAATTTCAATGGTTTTTCAAATGCTAATTTCCAACTATAACGTCCCTGAAACCTATGGTTTTTTCAGTGAATTTCAATGGTTTTCTAAACGAAAATTTCAAATTATAATGTGCCTCAATCCTATGCTTTTCTCATGAATTTCTAAGGTTTTATAAATGCTAATTTCTAACTATAAAATTCCTATTAAGTCCCCTTGAATGTTGAAGGTCCCTGGTGGCCAAGTAGCCCACTGATTTTTTTTTACAAAAAAATGCTTTCTGGGGCCCTGTGGGTCCTTATGGGACCCCCTGTGCAGACCTAGGGGGTCAGGGTGTTTCTACCCTGACCCTTTTCTTGGTTTTTATTTTTTTTTTACAGTTTTTTAGTGACTCGGTTCTACCGAGTCACAAGATGGCTGCCAACACTTCCTGGTTTAGAGTGTTGGCAGCCAATCACAGTGAAGCTAATGCTCGGTAGGGTTTGCGAATCCACCGCTTCCCCAGATATCAAAACATTTTCTTTTTCTAATTTCTCAGCAACTACTGAACGGATTTACACCATATAACAAAAAGGTCTCTTTCTGAACCAAGGGCTACCTTTTTGTTGAATTTGGTGTAATTCCATTCAGCAGTTCGCGCTGTAGCTTTGTTTAAAGTTTTCTATGAATATTAACATGGTGAAAACGTGTTTTGGGACCCCCCTTTTTTCTCGGCCCCCGCTTGACGAATCACCCCAAATCTTTCGAGACAGGAGCTGACGGGAGCGCCCCACTAGTTTGTAAAATTTTGCAAAGATTCCTCAACCGGCGCCAAAGTAAATGGGAAAAAAAAGAAAATGTTTTTTTAATAGAAACAAGGTCTTAACTATAACTACCTACTGGCGACCGCCAGTAGGTAATATATATATATATATATATATATATATATATATATATATATATATATATCCACGCTCCTACACACCAGTTACGAGTCACTCCAGCAGCGGGTGCCGTTTTTCTCGGTGGTGCTACCGCGATCCAAAATGATTGCTCCACTTACTCCAAATTCTCCCAGCCGGGATTGAAGACAAAGTAAGGCACTCACTGGGTTTCTTTTAGCTCAGCAGCAGTATTTATTTTTCAGACGCGTTTCGGGAGAACGCTCCCTTCGTCAGTGTTTTACAAAAAACGCGCGCAGTGGCAGCATATTATATCATTTCCGTTTTACAGGCATTGACATAAACATAGGACAAGCTTCGAGTCTAATCATGCGTTCCATCTTGTAGTGTCTAATGCCATCTATTTGTCGTAATGGGTGTACGATTACATCAAACCAATTTGCCTAAATGAAAGTTATTCATATTATTCAATGTGTATGGCCATGATGCTTACTGGTGATCCACAAGTCAAAACTGTGGACACTATAAGGACGCCAAGATGCGTGTTGTGTGACCATCTAATTTAATAAATGATCAAATGTAGCCGTGGATCGGCTATAGCAGCATTAAAGCTGCCAGTATTTAAAAGCACCAAAATAGTGCAATGCGACTGAAGACCAAACGGTCTACCTGTCGTAATCTCGCCGTGGATCGGCATTGCAGCCACTAAGGCTGCTCAATACCTAAGTATGCTTCATGACCATAATTCCACATCGTAAATTCTAAGGCTGGTTATTCTATCACACCCAAACAAATGATTTTCCATCCAAAGCTTCAATCATCAGAACAGGACCAAATAAATTTCCAAATGTCCAAACGTAAAAAACATGTTACATAATTCAGAAAGCTCGTCTGTACATCAATTAGATCCAATTAATGTCAACATGTTCTACAGAACTGTAATCAAGAGCACATAACAACAGGTAAGAATTTGTGCTTTAGCCCAGATGAGTTGCCAATTCTTCCCCCATATTAAGCCCCCCCGGGGCCTTCGTTTCCATGTCTATTATATAGCGGGATTCCAACCTTCTGAGCATCTGTAACCTGTTTCCTCCTCTAGGATTGTCCACTACATAATCCACACAGAAGAACCTCAACAGATCCCTGTTGCTGTTGTGCTTGATAGCAAAGTGACGAGCGACCGGATAGGAAAAATCCTTATTCGCGATCGCTCGCATATGCTCAAGTATTCGAAGTTTTACCGAATTAATAGTGCTACCAACATATCTAAGTTGGCAGGGACATATCAAACAGTAAACTGCGTGATCTGTGTGACAGGACATAAACTTCTGTATCCTCTTTCCCCCTTTACAACCTTTCACCTCATATGACAATGTACGCCTGCTGTAGGCGCAAGCCTTGCATTTTCCACACGGAAAGAAGCCCTTAGTTTCATTTAGGGTCCCGGGGCTTTTTCTGGTGGAACTCAGATGACTTTGGACCAAATGGTCTCGTACACTTCTGGCCTTACCAAAGGTGATCAAAGGGACAGCTGGCAAATCCGATCCAATGATCTGATCAGTTTTTAGAATGTGCCAGTGTTTTTGCATGATTGCTCTCAATTGGCAGGAATTTGCTGAATAGGGGGTAATCATCCGAAATTGATTTTCTGGATTTGGACGTGGTTTAGTCTTTTGTTCAAAAAGAGAGTGTCTGGAAAGTCCTCTAACTCGGTTGAGTGCATTGTTTAAGAGGTTGTGTTTATACCCTCTTTCCGAAAATCTGTCAATACTCTCTCGAGCAGCCTGTTCAAAATCACTATCTAAAGTGCAGTTGCGTCTTAATCTGAGTAATTCTCCTTAAGGGATACTCTTCACTAATTTATTAGGGTGGCTGCTTGTAGCGTGCAAAACGCTATTACCCGCTGTTGGCTTGCGGTACAATGAAGTACAGATTTTATCATCCCTTATAGTGACTAGTAGGTCTAGATAGCTGACCTGCCCTTTACTGATCTCCCCCGTGAATATCAGATTACAATCATTGGTATTTAGTGATTGGACGAACTGTTTAGCCTCTTCTATGGACCCATCCCAAATAAGAAACAGGTCATCGATATACCTGTACCAGGCAATCACCTTCCTGTTAGATGTCTCATGTTGTGGGGCCCAGGCTACCTGCTCCTCCCACCAGCCCACGAACAAGTTCGCGTAACTGGGGGCGAAGCAGGAACCCATTGCTGTGCCAGACAATTGTTTGTATATCTGATCCTGAAATATAAAGATGTTAAAATACAAACAAAATTGGATAAGTTCCAACAACATTTTGTTGTGCATAGCAAATTTCAGTGGTTTCTTATCCAGAAAGTATTTCACAGCAAGCAGACCTTTCTCATGTTCAATGCTCGTGTAGAGACTCGTGATGTCAAGAGTCACGAGTGTATAGGTTGGGTGCCAATGGATCTTCTCAATTTTTTCAATAAAGTCAGACGTGTCTCTTATGTATGACTTTAGTGAAATCACAAATTCGAACAGGTAATGATCAAGGTATTTGGACAGATTTTCAGTTAAGCCACCAATAGACGAAATGATGGGTCTACCCGGTGGATTACTTATGCTTTTGTGGACCTTGGGAAGGTGGTAAAACGTTGGTAAGATGGGATGTATAGGTTTTAAAAACAAATATTCCTCCAGGTCTATCATTTGTTTTCCATGGCAGTTCTTCAAGATGTCATATAATTTATCTATGCTTTCGGCATATTCCTTTCTTGTTATTTTGGCATAACAATTCCCATCCTGTAATTGCCGCATTGCTTCAGTTGTATACTGTTCCTTTGTCATAATGACGATGTTACCTCCCTTGTCTGAGGGTTTACATATGATGGATTTATCCTTAGATAGAGTTGTTATTGCCATCCTCTGTTCTTTGGAAATGTTGAAAAAATTCGTTTGGTTGGTATGTTTTGTTCTCGATTTCATCAGGTCCTTGACGACTGTGTCCGAAAAAATTTCAATCGCGTCTACAGCCGTCTGTGGTACGAATTTCGAGGGTAGTTTCAGCCCACTCTTTGGAACCTCTTGTTCAACATCCACATTCATCAATCTTTGTGTTAATGTGTGTGTTGTTTCATTAACTTCTATGCTCCCTTCTGAACGGAGGTTTTGCAGCATTTCACATGCGGTCAAGTCGTTCACCGTAAGGAGATCGGTATTTTTCTTATTGAGTCTCAGATGTTTCGTTTCTAGGGCCGTTGGTTTTACTTTGAAGAATTTGTAAAGTTTGACCTTCCGAATGAATTTATAGAGGTCTATTCTAGTCTGTGTGTATTCAAAGTTCACATTGGGACAGAATGTCAGACCCAATTTAAGAACAGACTCTTCGGCTGATGTCAGTATTCTTTCGGACAAGTTCACGATGGTGAGATGGTTGGATTCTGTTACCATCTCCCTCTGCGTTGACTTCTTGTCACCCTCGTAGCTGAGTTGGTTTTTCCTCTGCCTCTTCCCTTTCCATCCACCTCGTCTGGTTTGTCTGTGTGTTCCGGGGGTTTGTTTTTGGGGGTGCCGCTCGAGTGAGGAGTTTGTTCTGCTTTCCTGCTTTGCTCGCCACAGGAGTGGTTGGGAGCCTACGCCTACCTGGGGGAACATTAATTGCAAGTCCGGCCGCAGCGGAGGTGAGAGGCGCAGGCGAGCGGGACTGCGAGGACCAGCAGTCCATCTGTCATCGCCAGCTGGTTCCTCTTCCCGCCGCGCCTCGCGCCCCCTCCCAGTGCCACGCCCCCCCGCCTGGAAGTGCTCTTTACTCCTCGCGGCCCCCGCTTCGCGGGTGCCGCTCGAGTGAGGAGTTTGTTCTGCTTTCCTGCTTTGCTCGCCACAGGAGTGGTTGGGAGCCTATGCCTACCTGGGGGAACATTAATTGCAAGTCCGGCCGCAGCGGAGGTGAGAGGCGCAGGCGAGCGGGACTGCGAGGACCAGCAGTCCATCTGTCATCGCCAGCTGGTTCCTCTTCCCGCCGCGCCTCGCGCCCCCTCCCAGTGCCACGCCCCCCCGCCTGGAAGTGCTCTTTACTCCTCGCGGCCCCCGCTTCGCGGGTGCCGCTCGAGTGAGGAGTTTGTTCTGCTTTCCTGCTTTGCTCGCCACAGGAGTGGTTGGGAGCCTACGCCTACCTGGGGGAACATTAATTGCAAGTCCGGCCGCAGCGGAGGTGAGAGGCGCAGGCGAGCGGGACTGCGAGGACCAGCAGTCCATCTGTCATCGCCAGCTGGTTCCTCTTCCCGCCGCGCCTCGCGCCCCCTCCCAGTGCCACGCCCCATTGTCATACTTAGGAGAACCTCCTCACGCGCGCAGCGGGACGCGCGCGGGGCGGTCACCGGGGCGAAGACCGGGCAAAGAGCGGGCCGTTCTAGGCCGTTAGAGGCCGGTAGAGACCGGACCGGGCCCCCCCTCTAACGCCCCCGCTAAATTGCCCCATCAGTTACCCCAGTATGGCGTCCAGAGCCTTAAGGAGTAAGTCTGTACAACAAGGCGCAAGTACTTTGGAAAAAATTTTCCCCAAGGCGAGCTCCCAAATTAGTAAGTGTTATTCTACCATGGACTCTCACCTTGAGATGGGTCCTGAAAGTGTGTTCTTGGACCACGGGGGATCTGCCTCAAATGATGTTAGTACACCCATCACTATGGACGTTACCCATATGTCATTATTGGACAGCATTGACCAGACTATTGAGTCGGTCCTTCAGCAGCTAAGAACTCCTGTAATGCAGAGGGATCGAAATTCCTCACGGCCATCTGGGACTTCTGACCATTCTGCTGTTCTGGACAACATGGGATCAAACACGCCTGAAGCGGGTCAGGCGGTCCTGTTAACAGACCCTGTAGATAGTGGGGTGGTACAGCCTTTAAAAAGGAAAAGGCCCAGGGAAATAAAGAGGGCAAAAAGGGCAAAAATTGATATAACTGAATCATCCCTCGAAGAAAGTACAGACATTTCGGTTTCCCCTGAGCTTATTCTATCTGGGTCTGGGCCGGATCTTGTGGCCTCGCCAGCTCCTGTGCTATCATCAGCAGCGGCGGGTCCATTTATCTTTGGTGGGGTATCCTCCAATAGTACAGATATAATAATTAATTCGCTCGCAGTTATTATTAAGAATCTGTTAACCCCCATCTCAGCTAGACTAGAGGCTATAGAGAATCTACTCCAGTCCCGGGAAAATAACCATACTAGGAAAAGCCCTGGTATAGCTACAAATGCTCCTATAGCTACCGGGGAACCACCTGGGAATAGTTCACTTCCCTCCACATTGCCCCAGGTCTCCAGTAGGGTATCGCTGAGTACAAATGGTGCGTCTGTTTCTCAGACGCGCACTTTGTTACCTCCAGCACCTAGGCCCCCTGTTCCGGCTCCCAGGAGATCCAAGTTACCCCCTGCGCCGCAATTCGCGCCGCAGTCAAGGGCGACAGTGGGTCCTATAAATGCCCCGAGTGATGGTCTTGCCCCCCCCCCTGATAGGCGCAGGATGGTTAACCTGCCCCCAGAAGCTGTTCCATATACGGCAATCATGGTGGGAGTTTCCTGAGCTAACTGGTGGTGTTCGGGAGACTCAAGACTCCCTACGCAATAAGGTTATAAGCTGGCTCAGCATCAATAGGCCGCTGCCCCCAAACTTGAAAGGTGAGGTTCTGATGGTAAGGAGGATTCCATGGATTGGCCCTACTATAAAGAACAGGGCAGGGGACTGTATCGTTCTAAGTTTCAAGAGCCCACACGTTGCAAACTATATCTGCAACTGGCTTGTAAGGCCTGATAAGTCCAAAATAGAACTTGTACCCCTCTCATATTTCTATCCTAGTGGTAGCAACACGGTGGGAGGGAGTGAGAAGGGGCTTTGCTGTAGATGGCTCCCGCTACAGACCAAGACACTCCTTATCAACTGCCCAGGCAAATTTCATGCATCATAACAGGTTTTCCTGTTTGGATCAGGTCGACTGACCACAAACCAGGGCAATCCTGTGTGGTCCTGGGAAGATGGTGGATGACGTGCAAAGACGTGTAGGATCGGGTATAGTCCCTACGACGGAACTAACCCGGCTGCATACCGCGAATGAGCGAGGGGCTGACACGGACAACAGTCTGTGCCAACTGGGACCCTCACCTAATACCGGGTCTGCCCATATTCTGCAAACAGGGGCATCGGAGCTGGCCGGGCCTGCCGCCATCGCGGTCTGCGGAAGTGGCTCCCTAGACACTGGTTTATCCATGGTCACTCCGCAACCTCTTATTGAAGCCCAGGGCAACCTGCCACCTGACCCAGGTTTGAGAATTCTCTCCTGGAATGTGGCAGGAATCGCAAACAAGGAAGGCTCTCCAGAATGGGATTGCCTGGTAGGTGGATGTGATATACTCCTCTTCCAGGAGACTTGGGCGAGGGCCACCCAGTCTAGGAGAGGGTTTGATGTATTCGAAATCCCTGCCAAATGGGCTGGGAGGGGGAGGCCATCAGGTGGCTTGGCAATCTGGATTGCGAGTCACACTGGGTGCCAGGCGGAGCAGGTTTACACGTGTTCGCAGGACATCCAGTGTGTGCGGCTCACATGGCCTGGTAAAACTCCGTGGGCCATTGTCAACGTCTACTCGCGACCAGTGGCCTCGCCAAACGAATCACCAACCCTAAATGATTTGGCCTCCTTCTTGGGCCAACTTCCGGGTGACCTCAAGGTGGTGCTTGGAGGAGACTTCAATTGCCACTTTGAACCTTTGGAAGGTCTACTGGATGGTGCCCTTACGGCCGAGGATGACCACTGGGGGGTTCCACCCTCATCTTCTCCTCACCCTAAAGCCTGGTCCCCTCTAGCATTACAACTCATGTCCCTTACCCTGAATTGCGCACTGAGGGCGTGTAATGGTCGTACCCCTTCCGATGCCCCCTCAGTGTGTACCTTCAACAGGAGGGGCCATGAGTCGAGGCTAGATTACATCATGGTGGACATTACACTCTGGCCTAAAGTGCTTGACTTCAGGGTAATTAAGAGGTCTGATAGTGATCACAATGCCCTTTGCCTAAATATCCTGTGCCCCCTGCCTATGTCGGATTCATCCCCAGTTGGCCAAGGGGAAGATCCGGGGGATTTGTTCCTCACAACAAATAGGCGCCGGGTCAAGTGGGGAAAGTTGGTGAGCTCGGAAGAGTCCATTAAGAAATTATATGAGCTGGCACTCCCCTGCTTCATGGAGGTGGATGCTCTCCTGAATGAACTAAGAACCCCAGATTACTACGAGAAACTGGGAAACATACACCAGGATTTAGTGAGGGATTTGGCTGAGGTATTCCATCCGGAGGTCCCAACCAGAAAGAAAAGGACCCTTGTTCCCTCTTGGTACACCTCAGATTGCAGGGCAGCAAAATCTGAGCTCATTGCAGCAATAAAAGAGGGGTCAGATAAGGCCAATGTACGTGACCTTAGGAAGCACTATAAATCAGTGCTGGCGACTGCAAGGACCGAGTGGGACTGGAACCACTGGCAGGATCTTCATGATGCCCTAAAAGCTAGGGACTCCCGGAAATTCTGGGCCCTTGTAAACAATGGGACAGGGGAATTTAGTAAAGCGATCGAGCCCAATATAGCCCCTGCGGTCTGGGAGGCCCACTTTGGGGCTCTTTACCAAGATACTAGTTCCTGCCTGGACGCAGATTTGCAACTGCCCTTGGGTACTCAGGATTTTGGAATGGAACTATCCCTGGGGGAAGTGGAGCTTGCCCTAGAACGCTTACCAGTGGGGAAGGCGCCAGGACTGGATAGGTTACCCGGGGATCTATTTAGGCATCACCCGGACATCTGGGGCCCATACCTTCTCATTCTCTTCAATGCCATTCTTGGAGGTATGGCGATCCCTGGGTCGTGGCTGGGGGCAGAGATTGTGCCCATCCATAAGAAGGGTTCTACTCTGCTCCCCGCCAACTACAGGCCTATAAGCCTTATAGATGTGCCCCAAAAGCTCTTTGCGCGCCTCATCTTAGACCATCTCCTAGACTGGGTCGAGGATAATGACATCATGAGCCCCCTCCAGGCTGGCTTCAGGAAGAACACGTCGACCATGGACCAAATTTTTCGCCTCCTTCTGCTGTATTGGAAGACGGTCACGCTAGAGGGAGGTCGACTGTACATGGTCTTCGTGGACCTGAGGTCAGCCTTTGACCTGGTCCCCAGGGGGAAGTTATGGGAGGTTCTGCAGAAGCTAGGAGTTCCCCCCCACATCCTCAGCATCATCATTAGGCTGCATGAGAACAACTTTGCGCAAGTGAGGTGTGGGAGGGATGGTAAGCCCTCGGGCAAATTCCCGGTCCGCCGAGGTGTCAGACAGGGCTGTGTTTTGGCTCCGACACTGTTCTGTCTGTACATTAACAGCGTCATTCAACATCTTGACGCTGTTGGGGACAATGATGCACCGGTTCTAGCAGGAAGGAGGGTCCCGGCAATTATGTTTGCCGACGATACCCTCCTTCTTTCCAAATCCCCCATGGGGATCCAGAGGATTGTGGACGGTTTTGGCCATTTCTGTCGACAACATGGGTTGGAGGTGAACACGGAAAAAACTAAGTTCATGATCTTCAACCCCCCCACCAAAACCAGACCCAATCCAAAACTGGGGGAAACTAGCCTTGAAAGGGTCTCGACCTTTATTTATCTGGGGGTATCACTCCAAGAAAATCTGACATGGGACTCCCAGGTAGCAAGATCTAGGTTGAAACTTTCCCAGCTATCGGGCGCACTCTTGAGGGTGTCCAATAAGTCCACCTTCAAGCCTGTTAGTCCGGCCTTGGAAACGTATAGGACCCAGGCGAAGGCAGCAGCCACCTACGGCAGTGAGCTGTGGGGACATAAAGCTGGGAGGTCATGGCAGGGGTGGAAAATTGTTTTCTCAGACGCTTACTTGCTCTCCCGCAAGGCACACCACTCCTCCCCCTAAGACTCGACCTGGGCCTTCCGTCAATTGCAGAGGACCTACGGTCGAAACCTGTGAAGTTCTGGCACCGGATATGGACCACCGAGGAACTGTATCACTATAGGCAGGACCTTATACACGTCATGAGGCTGGATGTTAACGGCAAGATCCCTTGGCTGGCATTTATTAAGTCGGAACTGTCTAGCCTGAATTTGCCAGATTTATGGGATGATCCAGCTCAGGGCTGCCGAAAGATTTCGCGTAAAACCCTCGCACAGCTCTACAAGAACAAAAGCCTTGCTGATATGGACAATGCTTATGATAGTGGCACCTTGACGGGACGTTTTATAGTATCCAAAAATTCCTTTGTGTTTGAACCTTTTATGGATTTAATTTATCCTCTTTTGGCGAGGAAGCTGTTCCTGCAATGGAGGTTTGGCACGCTCCCTACTAAAGTTTTTACCTATAAATGGACGCTAGGGGGTGACAAGCTCTGCCCATGCTGTAAAGCTAATGATGAAGACGATTTGCACATAATGTTTTGTTGCCATGCCTACCGGAGCCCGAGGAGGCGCTGGTTAGCTCCTCTATGTCGGAACCTGGGCTTCAGGAAGTATTTACAGGCCTACAGGGTTATGAAAACTAACACCCTGGGCCACATTGTGTTTGCGGTTTCCAAATTCTTAATGGCAGCATGGATAATAAGGAAGAAAATGTCTGGTTAATTCATATTACCTTGTATTTTCTAACATTGCAGGTCCAGTAGGATTTTTATTGTATATATTGTGTTTTATCTATATGTATTTTTACTGCATCTTTTATGGCCCATGTGGCCGAAATAAAGAATTTTTGGAATTGGAATTGGTTTGTTTTTGCCGCCCCTCAGCCAGCTCTCTCTTATTACTCCAAACTCCTGTTGAAAAGGAGTCTCCGATGTCATAGTTGAGGTGCCTGCCGCTTCATCACCTGATGCCTCACTGACGGTGAGGTCAGAATCAGAGGTTTCCACTCTTCCCTCTGTGGATCTGCCTGGTGATTGTTTCTTCTTTGCCAGGTCTTTGCGCGGTTGGTCATACTTTTTGGAAAAGGTGAGGACTCTTCCCATCATGTAGTCACGTTCGTCCCGGTCAAATTTCTCTTGTTTCCTCATTTTAATCTTGGTCTCATATTTTCCCAGTCTTATTTTCATAGCAGCCCTTAGTTGCTCTTGTTCAGTTTCATCTGGATTCTTGGAAAGTTCTTCTTCCAGTTCCTCGATCTCTTTTATCACCTTGTCTCGGTCACTCCAAGCAAATTGGACCAAAATTTCAAGCATTCCCTTACATGAGGATGCGATATGTGCGGCCCATGTCTCTAGTAGGAGGGGATCAGGATTCTCGTAGGCAGGGACAGTAAAGATACGCAATCCTCTTGGTACCCTCTGGACCTCTATGTATCCCTGCAGTGATGTGCCCTCCCACCACTTCCGCAACTCTCTCTCATAAAGTTTTTCCAGTTTCCTGTACTGGGTTGTCAAAGCATTGGTTGTTTCCGTGATCTTTTTATTCGGAGGTTTAGAAATGTCTGGATTTTTGTTTTTAAATATGTCTACTGCCGCTCCTTTGCGTTCCGACATGTTAAACATTTTAAATTTCCGCGTGATAATCCGATCCCGGAAGTATCACTATTCTGCTCCGCTGAGAATACTTCAGAACCCCTCGCTGCGCCGTCTGTCCCACACTGTCTGTAAAGGGGGAAAGAGGATACAGAAGTTTATGTCCTGTCACACAGATCACGCAGTTTACTGTTTGATATGTCCCTGCCAACTTAGATATGTTGGTAGCACTATTAATTCGGTAAAACTTCGAATACTTGAGCATATGCGAGCGATCGCGAATAAGGATTTTTCCTATCCGGTCGCTCGTCACTTTGCTATCAAGCACAACAGCAACAGGGATCTGTTGAGGTTCTTCTGTGTGGATTATGTAGTGGACAATCCTAGAGGAGGAAACAGGTTACAGATGCTCAGAAGGTTGGAATCCCGCTATATAATAGACATGGAAACGAAGGCCCCGGGGGGGCTTAATATGGGGGAAGAATTGGCAACTCATCTGGGCTAAAGCACAAATTCTTACCTGTTGTTATGTGCTCTTGATTACAGTTCTGTAGAACATGTTGACATTAATTGGATCTAATTGATGTACAGACGAGCTTTCTGAATTATGTAACATGTTTTTTACGTTTGGACATTTGGAAATTTATTTGGTCCTGTTCTGATGATTGAAGTTTTGGATGGAAAATCATTTGTTTGGGTGTGATAGAATAACCAGCCTTAGAATTTACGATGTGGAATTATGGTCATGAAGCATACTTAGGTATTGAGCAGCCTTAGTGGCTGCAATGCCGATCCACGGCGAGATTACGACAGGTAGACCGTTTGGTCTTCAGTCGCATTGCACTATTTTGGTGCTTTTAAATACTGGCAGCTTTAATGCTGCTATAGCCGATCCACGGCTACATTTGATCATTTATTAAATTAGATGGTCACACAACACGCATCTTGGCGTCCTTATAGTGTCCACAGTTTTGACTTGTGGATTACCAGTAAGCATCATGGCCATACACATTGAATAATATGAATAACTTTCATTTAGGCAAATTGGTTTGATGTAATCGTACACCCATTACGACAAATAGATGGCATTAGACACTACAAGATGGAACGCATGATTAGACTCGAAGCTTGTCCTATGTTTATGTCAATGCCTGTAAACCGGAAATGATATAATATGCTGCCACTGCGCGCGTTTTTTGTAAAACACTGACGAAGGGAGCGTTCTCCCGAAACGTGTCTGAAAAATAAATACTGCTGCTGAGCTAAAAGAAACCCCGTGAGTGCCTTACTTTGTCTTCAATCCCGGCTGGGAGAATTTGGAGTAAGTGTAGCAATCATATATATATATATATATATTACCTACTGGCGGTCGCCAGTAGGTATATATAGTTAGGATTTTTTCTCTATGGGTTTTTTGAAAATTCTATGTCTAATAACTTTGGCGTTTGTGGACGGAATTGGCTGAAATTTTCAGGAAAATGGCACATTTTGTTTCTGAGCAGCCCTTGAAAATTTGGGGGGGGTTCGTCCAGTGGGGGCCGAGAAAAAAGGGGGGTCCCAAAACGTGTTTTTAACATTGAGTTTTCCATAGGGCGGTTGGCCTCACTTTTAGCCCGAACGGCTGAATGGATTTGCACGAAACTTGGCAAAATTGTAGGGACTGGTAGCCCGATGTGCCTTTTGTAGGTCTCAATATATGTGCTCCAGTGGATTTTGAGAAATTAACGTTTTAAAAAAGATATATATCTGTAACAGCGGACCGGTTAGCGCTCTGGTTCGCGGACTTTTCGCGCAACGGAGCTTTGTGAAGCGAAGCTGATTGGTTCTCCGGCGTCTGTCAACATTCCAAACAGTCCGTAGCGGCCGCCATCTTGTCTCTCGGTAGGATCGAGAGACAAGAGGAGGTCAAAACAAAGGGGGAAATAACTATAAGGGGGCATAGTAGATCCTCGCTGACCCCCTAGGTTTGATGTGGAGGTTTTAAAAGGGCCCCGCGGGGCAAAAAAAAATAATAAAAATAATAATTGAACGGCTGAATGGATTTGCACGAAACTTGGCAAAATATTAGGGACTGGTAGCCCGATGTGCCTTTGCTAGGTCTCAATATATGTGCTCCAGTGGATTTTGAGAAATTAACGTTCAAAAAAAGATATATATCTGTAACAGCGCTCCGCTTCGCGTAACGGAGGTTTGCGAAGCTGATTGGTCATTCTGTCACTGGGCTATAGTTGGGCTACATCTGGCTGATATTTGGGCTACATTTGTTTTTTTGTGTGTCTGGCGGCCATCTTTGGGCTACATTGGGCTACATTGGGCTTCATTGGGCTACATTCGGCTAATTAGCAAATAGCTCATCGCAAACTAGGAATGGTAAAGAATCGCTATTTATTCCTTAAAGTTCGCTATTTAGGAAATGCAAATAACTTTGATGATACATATGGCGGTTCATCTCTAACAAGATAAGAAGCATAGGGATAGATTTATGATGACTGGCGCATCACCAGGGATGTGTTAGTCATTCTGTGCCGCTGTTCCGTCACCTATGGTGTGCTGCATTTACAATGCGGCGCATCACGGGGCAAAAACAGCACAGATGCGTGATGTATCTGTGCCGTAAAGGTGGCGCATTGCTGGAGTTGTATCGCAAGTGTGATGAAGGTCCAGCAAGGGTCGGGGGTGCCCCTGTCGCAGGGTTTCTGTTCTCACACAGAACTGTGGACAGAGGATTGGAACCTCGGCGAATTAGGGTGTCCCAAAACTCACGTTAGTAATCAAAAACTATTTAGCAAGCTAGGTACAGTGTCACATTGGATATAACAAACTCTCAATGTTTAGACAATCCAGAATATGAACTTATAGTACCTCAGGATACGTGGAACTCATGAACAGTCGGTCGTTATATATTTCTTAGAAACCAGAACATGGAGTTAAGAAGAACACATGTGTATTTGAAATGTTTATTTACTAATGCCGTCTTCTCAGGCGTAGTACCTTAGATAATAAAAGTACACATATTATCAGTAGCAAAATTACCAGCATAGTTACTAGTACATAAAAAGTGAATGGTGATAGTATGTTAACATGCTGTAAATGAATAAGAGTTAGCAACACTTATAAGCAGCCGCGGGCCGTGGAGGGAGTTACGGTGAGGCAGGGAGGCGGGGAGGGGGAGAAGCAGGGTGGAGAATACAAGTACACATATTATCAGTAGCAAAATTACCAGCATAGTTACTAGTACATAAAAAGCGAATGGTGACAGTATGTTAACATGCTGTAAATGAATAAGAGTTAGCAACACTTATAAGCAGCCGCGGGCCGTGGAGGGAGTTACGGTGGGGCAGGGAGGCGGGGAGGGGGAGGGGCAAGGTAGAGAGGGCTCCACCCTGCTTCTCCCCCTCCCCGCCTCCCTGCCTCACCGTAACTCCCTCCACGGCCCGCGGCTGCTTATATCTCACCCTCCCTAATACACATATTATATTATTTGCTAAGAAGGTCTCTTTGTGTTGGTTTAGGGCGTGCCCATACTTTAGTGTCTTAGATTTGAAGGAATCACATCAGCATACACCAGCTCTCTCTTCATGTGAACCGCATCAACTGTTGTGTATGTGTGTTCGGCAAAGCAATATAAAACCCGCCTCATGCCCAGAATTGGCAGAAGTTGCACTTATGTTATGAGTATGAAGTCGTGGAGATCAGACCTCATAACAATTCTGTATCGTGTTGTTCTTGAAACTTTAGCACTCGCTGTACAGATATAGTTTAACAAGTAAAGCAGATAGTAGACCAATAACATATTATTCTCATGTAAACCACGATGAACTACTAGGTGGAAAGCTAAAGCAACAACTAAATGTCGTGTGCAGAAGTTGCAAAAAAGGAAAAATGGCGTTTAAACCGGTAATGAGCCCATGCTAACTTAACACGGTGTAAAGATATCCAGGACCTAGATGACACCTCCTCATGATCCGGAAACGAACTGAATAAGATAATAGAAGTGCCATCTCATGAGAGCAGATTGCAAGTTTATATGTGGACGGTCCGCAAGGTAAAGCATTAAAAACTAGGAAAATTCAATGCTAAAGAAAAATAAAACAGCCAAGTACTTTATCGAGTCTTAAGCCAATAGGCAAGGTAAATAATAAAAACTTGACAATTAAGTCAATGAATTGTCAATGAAATTCTAGTACTCAGCATATGAAACATGAAAAAGGTCTATGACATAACTGTGTATGCAAAATAAGCTGCAACAGCCTCCAACAGGAAGTCACCGTCTTCATCCGAAAACAGTTCAGCCATCCAATTTAAAAGCGGAAAAGAACATACGTGCTCTCCCAGCACCGGATCCTCTATCACCATCAGAGGACAGCTCGGTGGGTTTTCAAGAAAGCTGTGTTCCAAGAAAGACTGTGCTGCCGCCAGTAAATTCCAGGGACCAAGTAGTCCATGCATCAATGCCACAGCCATAATCCTTTCGCCAGGACAAATCAACTCGTGAGTAATGATAGGAGTCATCAGCTGATTAAAGTCGACGTCAGGAGAAACCGGTCCGCAGAGACACAAATCAATGGCCCAATCGAAATCACAGGTCAGGCAGTGAAATACAGGCTGGACACAGGTGAAGTAGGAGAACCGAAAAGATAATCCATATGCCGTGCTTAATATCGCCAACGGCATTGTGCCATAATATTCTAGCATGCGATTGCGGAACAGTGTCAGCAGCTGCAGGGTCGGAGGTTGCATAGGAGGGACATCCATATTTAAAAATGTAAAAAAGCACAAGAGCGTCCGCTGGTAATGCAAGTAAAAATGCAATCCACGAACCAGAGTGGAGAAAATGGAATGAAAGGGAGCAGGGATGACTCCAAAGATTTTCTCAAATGAAGTCACGAGACCACTGGTAACAACTTTAAAAAAGTGTGCCAGGGATTTTGTGGAGGATGCGTTAAAGATAGTCGGAAACATGTTGCTGAAATTGAAAGGCAAACCTGTGTACGGGTGTTCGCTATGTGAAGTACGAAAGTTTCACGGGCCGAACTCAAGGCCACCTCTCTCTGAGACAAAAGAGCTCTTATTCTTGTCATGCCGTTGAAACGTGTCCCAAGGTTGGTATTTGTGGCCAGATTGAAAACTCCCTATGTTCATGTGTGGGAGGAAATAGAACATTTCTGCAGCAAATAACCCGTTCACTTACTGTTACGATAAAAGGAATACTTTTAATTAACTCAGAACAATCTTCATTATTGAGCATCAAATAACTACCATTTTCCAACAACTTGAACGTGGGGATGATAGCAGGAACTGGCGTGCCTTGCAACACGCAAGCCATATTTGGTCGGTGTTTGTTGCATGAATCGTGTAACTGTATGTGCCTACACATTAGTGAATGATCTGGCGTCTCAGTGCATTCCTCTCCATTCAGATAAACTTCTTGATCATCTTTGAAACATCTGTATGTGTATGGAAGCGACCAGACCTCATGAACAAAAGCACTACCTAAAGGTTCATAAAGACCTATTGGTATATATTTCATACAATTTGAAAACTTATATAAAGCAAAAGGCAGCGTTATTAAACCGTGGATAAGGCATGTTGCCAAAAAACCCGCAATCCTCTGCTGATGATGTCACTGAGCATGTCATGAATGATGTAATATGTGACATCATCAGTAGTGGATTATGGGTAATAGTATCTCTAGTTTACTCCCCTATAGCTGTCTTTCTTTTAACATAAGTGTGTGTTTCCTTCCCTTATACTTACTGTTTTTGGTTCGCTTCCAGTTCGCGTACCAGCGAGCGAACTAGGAAGCGAACTAAGAGAAATAGAGGTTGGCACAGTTCCAAATATTGTACCAATTTTTTAATAACGGGGAGGTAGTTCTGAAAAGAACTTTTTTTTTTATTTTTCTGAACATTTTTTTAATGTTTTTGAATTTTTCGGAACAGTTTTATATTTTTTTGGGTTTTTCTTGGAGGGGGCAATGAAAACGATTCATTGTAAAGGGCTCAACAGGAGCAACAAAACAAAAAAAAGAAGTATTTATTATTTTGGGCGTTTCGGACAAACTTGCATATGATAGTCAATAGCTCTGTTGATCAGAGTGATGCTTCTTTCTCCGTAGGAAATGAATCCATCGCAAAATACGCAGGTGTGTTTTACTTCACCAAATCTCATTTGTATATTTGGCACCATCTCCCTGCCCTCTGGTCCCGTTACTTCCGGTACAACAGATCTTCTGGCCATAATAGGGAGATTATCTAGGTCGTTCCGAAACTGTGCAGCACTGTAGTTGTTAGGATGCCACCTAGTCATATGGCGATGCATTGTGTAGTTTCCGAAACTGTATTTTTTGTCGGTCCCTCTGGACAGTCTATCTTGACATATAAGGCAAGTAACGTATCTTGCATTTACTTTTTTCTGACCTTTGGGAATTTTAAAAAATTGCCAAATGAAGTTTTCTTTCCGGTGAGACGTCTTGGGCTGCTCAGGCAAAAACTGCCTCTCTTCGTGCTCGTCCTCCTGTTCCTCTTCTTCTTCTTCTTGTTGAATTACAACTTGAGCAGGTGGTCCACTCTTCCTTGGATGTGGTGGAGGTGGTGGGGAAGCACCAGCTGAAGCTACTAAAGAAGCCATTGCTCAGTGATCACAAAGGGTCTTTCTCTCACAATGATGAAAGTCAGAGTGAGGAAAGAAGGAGGGATTTTCATCATTTGGGAAAAACAAGAGTTCTCAACCAATCAAAAGTGTTCATTTTAGATTATATGACCTAGTCTTACATCATTAGGAAACCAAAAGTGAAATGAACCAATGAAAAGTGTTATTACCAAGTCACATGACTTGCTGTGTTTACGTTAAGCGCTTTGCAGGGCCTCCCGGTTTGCTTCCAGAAACCTGCGCTTTGGCACTCGCTTCGCGTACCAGTTCGCTAACGTAGCACGTCATATGACGTATCACGCGACAACGTGGAACGTCATGCGGACGGGAGGCGTCACGATGTTGTTTTCTAACGCGGCACTTGCGGTAAAGAAACGTTTACCGGCTCGCGGTCTATTTCGCGGCATCAAGGTCAGCTAACGGGAAGCTTCCCGATTCGCGAAGCGGGAACGAAGAAAAAAAAATATTTTAAAAAAAAATTATTCATAAACATATAAAATATATTTTTGGATTTAAAGAAGAATACATTTTACAGCTACAGATATTAGCTGTTAAAAAAACAATGAAATTCACAGAAAAAACCATAGGTTATAGACCATATATAGTTAGGAATTAGCATTTACAAAACCTTGAAAATTCACTGAAAAAACCATAGGTTATAGACCATATATAGTTAGGAATTAGCATTTAGAAAACCTTATTTTACTCACACAAAACCATTGAAATTCCATATATAGTTAGTTGCACTAACTATATATCGCGCACCCGCAATCCACTGCTGATGATGTCACATATTACATCATTCATGACATGGTCAGTGACATCACTGATGACATCACTGATGACAACATCCAGTGATTATGTGTTTCTGTAAAGTTTAAATATGTTTTACATATTGAAGAATGAGTGGATGTATAAGTGTCTGAATGAAGGTTTTAGTAGGTGCGTGATTGACTGTATGAGTGAGTGATTAAATGCGTCTTACTGAATGCACGGGTTAGTGACTAAACTGTCTTAATTTGTGCATCATTATGTCTGTTGTGATGTAAACTGCTGCATGTGTTGATCATTAGCTATACGAGAGGCTATATGTGTTATTAATTGGTTGCCCAAGTATTTCTATGGGAGATTGAGTTTGTGTGGGGGTGGCTGGAAGGTGTGTGACTCTGTGCATAGATGTGTGAGCAGTTTATTCACTAGGTGTATGAGTTCAAGAGTGCATGTGGAAACAGCTACATGGGCAGTTGACTGTGTGCATGAGTGTATTGATGAGTGAATGGATATCTCAATGCTACATGTCATAGTAAGTACATATGTCAAACACAGTACATGTGAGAGTTGGCATATATAAATAACTGTGCATGAGAGCCACTGAGTGAGTGGTTGTATCGATCATTGTGAACTTGTATCAGGGATTGTATAAGAGAGTAAATATGTGTTAGTATATGTTTCAATAAGTAAGGTGTGTATAACTGTATAGTTGAAGAAATGGAGGTGAGATTGTTTCTTTGCATGACTGACTGGGTGTGTGAGTAACTCCATGGATGAGTGGCAGTGTGTGAGTGTCTGTATACACTGAGTGTATCTAAGGTTATATTAGAGTCTGAAGAAGTTTATCGTATTAGCACAAGAATGATGCCAAATGAGACGTCATCAGTGATGTCATCAGTGATGTCATTTGAGATGTCATCAGTGATGTCATCAGTGATGTCACTGACCATGTCATGAATGATGTAATATGTGACATCATCAGCAGTGGATTGCGGGTGCGCGATATATAGTTAGTGCAACTAACTATATATGGAATTTCAATGGTTTTGTGTGAGTAAAATAAGGTTTTCTAAATGCTAATTCCTAACTATATATGGTCTATAACCTATGGTTTTTTCAGTGAATATATATATATATATATATATATATATATATATCCAACAAAAACTTCACTCCAGTTTAGGAAACGAAGAAAGAGCCACACCGATCCGCACACACAAACACTAAATATTGCCGCTGGTCAGAGCAGTGCCAACATTTATTCCTATGTCAATAACTGTCCCTTTTTTTTAATTCTGAAAATCCAGTCACCCTACCTTCAGGGAAACAAGAGAGCAATAGGTTCCATGAGATTCAACACCGTCTTTTATATATATTCATACATATATTTATTATAATTTATTTTGCATGATATCTAGGCCTGCAAATATTTCTTTATTGCCCTTAGCAGTGACCAGACCTATTACTACTGTGGGTGGTAATTGGCAGCCAGTAGAGCTGGCAGTGCTTAATCGACGAAGACCTATCCTATATATTATTATATAATTTCTGTGTCAGATTTGACTAAGTCCACTGACATGGGGCAGTTTCTGCATTAGGGTTCAGGGGCTGTGCCCCTCTGAAATTCCTACACATTTGCATAAAAACATATTAAATAGATCGATTTATTTAGAGACACAATCGTATCTCTAAATAGATAGTTGTATTTAAGTCTGGGCTGTCCGTTTCAGGCTGCCTGCCCCACCTGGTTCTGAAGCAGGAGTAGGAAGCCAGGCAATAAATAAACTTTCTGAACAGTGACACACGAAGCAGGGCTTTCTGTTTTAAAGCCCTTCATTGCCATTGTGGTCTGTGGTTGTATCCACTCTGTAGGCCACAATTAGCGTCACAGTTTTCGGCGTCGGAGACTTCATCCCTGCATGATTTCAGACGTTCGTCATTCAAAGGCATAGATCCCACCCTTTTGTCATTCGTGAGAGTGGATGCAAGTATGTCTGATCTGGTGCCTTGTTCTCGGTAATGTTTGCATGCTAATGCTGTGTTATGTATATTGTGCTGAGACCCCTCATCACGCTAACCTCCCCCACTGTGACACCCCAGGCCCTCGCTGTTGGCTCCGCTCGAAGTGGAGCTGCTGTATTTGTTTTGCCGCAAAATGGATCCAAATAACGAGTAGGGTTCTTGTGGAGTTGAACCAAATATCCGAGTCAAGCAAGGCGAGAAATATGTACTTACAATGGACAGTTCTCTGATGTATGACATTAAAACTGTCTGTGTCTTCATGCCCCCAAGTTAACACTGATGCCAAAAACCTAGACTGAGTCACAAACAATGAATGTTAAAAACGTTGAGGGAATGCATTTCAGTGACTTAGTTCCTCTCTTATTTCACATGCTTTACTTGCATTCCCCAATAGTTAGCTATTTTAGAATGTTGTTGTTTATATGTATTGTTTTCTGTGCATACGTTGAGGCTTGAGTGATGCTAAGTGTTTATAAGGGACTCTGACTGAGCGTGCAGTACTGAGGCTGAAGTCAAACAAAGTGCCTGTCAGTGGGCTGGCAAAACTATAGAGCATACAGACCAATGTTTATGTATTCCATTTGCAACTGAAAGTCTGTGGATATGCGTGTGAAAGAGGTACACAGATGTCAAAATCTTTGCAAGACAAAAGTAAGAGAAAGTATAGTGCCTACATTTGAGGGAGTGTAGTGCATGTTTGGGGGCAGTGAAATGACAGATGCGAGGAAGTGCATTCAGGGAAGAGTGAAAAGGGGATGCTGGAAAGGAAAGAGAAGTGGTTGAAAATGTGCAGAAGGACAAGATATGTAGAGAAAAAGAGGATACACATCTAACAAAGCACACATAAATGAAGGACAAAACTACTTCCAGTGGCCTCAATGCTATTTAATTCACAGACTCAGTTTCAGAATTTAAACATTTCCAATGTTCATTATTTATAACAAATCAATGTTCTTACTCATTTATCTTAAACAGCTAACACCCATTGGCAAAGCCAATCGTACTGACAGGTTTTAGGTGTATGTCTATTGCTGTGTCATTTATCTGGATGCAATCACATCTCAGAGAGAAACCAAAATACAAGTTGGGGTGACACACTATGGGAATCACTGACATTTATTTGACATGTTCCTTTATAGAGAGCTCCCACTTTTCTCATCCCACTCAAAGATGTGTCTGCACTTATTTCTATATGAATGGTGGCAGCCAGAAGTGGTGGGTGCTAATGCTGCATCCAGTGCAAGACACTGGGCAAGCATACATTTTAAAGGGCTAAAGTTGTCATCCTGTACAATTTACACATTACAGTAACCGCTGAACATATTAATGCAGGAAGAAATGGGACAGTTTTTAATCTGTTTAATATTTCAAACCTATATGTTCCCACTGCTTTATACGCCTAGCTTTATCGCTACGTTTATTTACTTTAAAATGCACCGTTTGCCAATCTTTTTTTTTATTTCTTTCTCAGGAGAGGGACACAGCCTGGACCCCAAGTTTGTCCATTGAACTTGTTCACATCGCTCGCTATATAAAAGTCATGCCCAATGTTTAATACTTAACACTTTAAAGTGTCACCAGCCGCCACTGCCACACTTTTTTCAACCACTTTCAAGGGTCACCAGCCGCCACTGCCACAGACAATTTTTCAGTCACAAAAAGGGTAAGGGGGTTGAGCCTTTCTGAGTGACAAATAAAGCTTTTGCTAGAATCAAAAGGAATGGCTGGATTACTTACTGGTAATCTTCATTACTCAGATTCTCCTCGCTCGTCCCAGTACTTACGATTTGAGTGAATGTGTTCATTCACTATCCCTACACCACTGATTCCCATGCGGTCTTCCCTTTCCATGAACTAGTTGACCCTACCCATAAAGCTCTTCTCCTCTCCCAGGACTTTGTCTTTTTACAAATGTCCAAACTACAGCTGATGAAGGAAAGACCTCGTAAGTACTGGGACGCGTGAGAAGAGTAGGAGTAATTAAGATTTCCAGCAATTAATACGGCCATTACCTCCTCATCTCCTTCCTCAGCTCATTCCTCACGATTTGAGGTCTACCAAAGAAAGCTGAGAAAAACAAACTAGAAACTCAAATAGAGGTACAAAATATATTTTTTCACATTCTTCTTGAACTCTGTTATCATTATGTATACATGAAGATACTCCAAGACTAAAACTCCAAAACAAATGAAGAAATCAGTAGCCCATCATGGCATGGAACCGAACAAGACCTGGGAAACTAATGTTTGTTCAGAACCCTGAGCCACATATAATATATGATGTCTACTGATCATCGAAGGGGAAGCCCAGGTGGCAGCCATTTTAAATATCTCCAAACATGACACCTGCCAATTCCACTGAAGGTGCAGCCATCCTGCTAGTGTAGTGGGCTCTGATGAAACAAAGGATCTCATTGCCACAATCCTGATAGGCCAAATAAATGTCCGCCTTAAGCCACCTTGCTGTGGAAGAGGACGGTTTCTCGCCCCTTTTAACAGACTCGAAGTTGACAAAACTGGAGTCCGAAAGCCTAAATTCAACTGTTCTCTTCAGGTCAATTTCAACAGCCCACACCACATATAAAAAGATGTATTAAAGGGTCAGCAGCCTCACTGTCTATTCCAAGCACAGGTCGAACAATCTCTTGCCCTTTATGAAACCTGGAATTGAAATTTGGAATGTGTCTGTCTATAAACAAGAGCCCATAATTCACCTAAGCACCTAACTGAGGTGATAGCAGCTAGGAAGACACTTTTGTACCAGAGACATTTCTATGAACAAGTCACTCCAAAGGTTCAAAAGTAGCCTTCTGTAGAAATGTCATAACTAAAGGTAAAGCCCAAGAAAGGAAAGGGCTACGTAAACCTAGGACTCAAAAGCTCAAAACCCTTAAATAGCTTTGCATATTAAGACTCAGCTGGAGGGAGGTCCATCCATGGAGACCTAAAAGTGGGCATTGCAGCACACTGCAAACTCAGGATAGCAACTGACAGACTTATCAAAACCCTCCTGAAGAAATTGTAAAAGATTATATGCTGCAGAGACCGAATGTAAAGAGCTGAGAACACCATGTATCAAAGGAGGCTCGATGATCATAGGATCTGGATACCTGCAAGGAACTAGAAACAGATAGAAGCAAATCTGCGTTTAGAAAGTCCTCCCGCTCAACCACCATGTCGATAGCCTTCAACATCTCTGGAGAAAGAGGAGGGGTTTTTAAAGGAGAAGAGGATATTAAAAAAATCTATTTCTGATCCTTCTGCAGATGTCTCAGCAGAGAAAACTAGAAACCTTCTAGTCCAAAATGTCTACCTCTACTCCTTCTGTAATCTTGCTAGGATTCTTGGGATTAAAGGAGAGGGAGGGAAAGCATAAAGGAGATCAACCGGTCAGGCACGGGTCAGAGCATCTGTACCTACTGGCACGTGATCCTTAAACCTCAAGAGAAAAGAGGACGTTGGGCATTCTGGCGAGTCACAAAAAGGTCTATGCTGGGAGTTTTTCAGCTCCTATATATTTCCTGAAATATGAGAAGACTCAAGACAAGCTGCTGTGAGCTCTGGATAATCTGCCTGAGTATTCAGAGATCCCTTGATATAGAAGACTCTGACATTTAAGAAGTTGTTCCCTCCCCAGGTACAAATCTGCTGTGTCAATTTGTACAAGGACTCAGAGCCTGTACTGAACTGTTGATTCAAGTAAACTATGGTTACAGTATTGTCCACTCAGACCACTAAAAGCGCTCCCCTATAGAAATCAGAAAAGAGTCTGATTTGCTCTCCAGACTGCTATGAACTCCTTCCAGTGGAAGATCACCCCTGTTCTGACGTTCCCAAATTGCCTTGAACATTCAGACTCTGTAGAACTGGCCCCACCAAAAACTGCTGGCATCCGTGGTGAAGATGATTGGGTATGAGATCAGAAACCCCTGTCCAGAGCGGGAGTATCTATCCACCATAATAGACCATCTCGAACCAAGGCCATCAGGTGAACTGGGTATTCGTAACCTTTTTGGCACGGCTACCAGTGATTCAGGATTTGGATACCACTTGGTTCAAGTGGAGTCTTACCCATGGAACAATACTCAAAGTTGCCAACAAAAATACAACACTAGTATCAACTACTTAAAGGAGATGGGACAGAAAATGGGTAAGGAAAATAGTTGATCTCTTACCATATTCCCCTTAACCCAAAGCCACTCTCTGGCCTGAGCCTCCTGCTTCATCATAAGACACGTACATTTGACCTCAGCTTGGATTTCCTGGTATATGGCAGTAAAACCTAACCCTGGACTGTGTTGAAGGTGGCTCCTATGTAATCCAGTGGTGGTGAAAGTAGAAGATTGTATTTATCCCAGGAGACTAGGAACCCAAATCTCTGAAGTGACCCAATCAATAGATCTGTAGCCTGACTTGACGAGAGAGGACTGGATAGGAAGGTTTTACAGATATGGGTGTACTATGTAGAGACCTATCAGTGGTGCTAGAACTTTGGTGATTACCCTTGGGCACGTCTTCCTACTGAAAGGCAAAACCCTGAAATGAATTCCATTTAGACTCAGTCACTGCAAATTTGAAAACCCTCTGATGATGAAGAGCAACCGGGATATGCAGATAGGTGTCCTGAAGGTCTATCTTTGTTCAAAAATCGTCATTAAAAATCAGAGGAATAACGTTCAGCAGAGTGTTCATCTTGAAGTGGGTTGTGGAAATAAAAAGATTGAGGAACCTCAGGTCAATGATCATCTTAAAATTCCCTCAAGTTTTCTAGGCCAGAAAAATCTTTGAAAAACACCCCTGACCCTTCTCCAGTAGACAAATTGCTTTCTTCTGCCTCAATAAGGAGATACTGTCCTATAAGGCTTTCATCTTGGTCAGGTCGACCAGCCCAAAAAAATGAACATAATGAGGCTCTGAAAAATCTGGGGAAAATTCTATTTGTTATCATTGAAAAACGACTTGCTTGACACATCTGTCTGAAATGAAGTCCCTCCAAGCTTTTGGAAACAGAAGTAGTCAAACTTCCACTGGACCAGTAGTGTTCTCGGTACAGTCACAGACCGTGTTTACAGTTGTTCCTCCCAGGTTGATTAGAGTAGGAACCCAGTTCAGCACCCTTCGGTTGGAAGCAAGATTTGTTATGGTAAAAAAAAATCACTTCTGGATTCATATTTTTCTTGCCACCCTGCCATGGCATAAAGTCCTAAAGTGCTTCTGCCTATTAAAGGACTTTCTGAATGCCTCCTCTAAATCTACATCAAGCAGTTTGGTGCCTGAAAAAGACATTCTAAAAAGGAAGCTATTCTCTGCTGCTTCTGCTTTATAATTTCTTAAAGGAAGCTGGTGCCTGCCTTCAACCACTTCTGCCAAGGCCAAAGCAGTAGCACTCAGATTGTCAAACATTACTGAGAGGAAACAAGCCTAAATTTCCATTTGGGTTCACATCTGAGAAAAATCCTCATCTCCTGAATGACTGAGGTGAGTTTTTATTTATTTATTTTAATTTTATAGTCTTGTATAGCACCTGAATCACCCCATAAAAGGTATCTCCGCTCAGCAGGAGTGCTAAAGAGGGTCAGGAAGAGGAGTTCAAAATAGCTCCGTTTTCAAGAGCTTGCAGAATTGGAGATAGTCAGTACATTTCCGAAGGTGGCTAGGAAGGAGATTCCAATAAGAGGGAGCCAGATGGTAGAGAGCTTTCCCGCCTGTGCAGGATTTCTTAACACTGGGCATCACGAGAAGTGATTTGGAGCTTGACCGAAGAGTTCTAGAAGGCTTATATCAGATGAGTCTGTCGGATAAATAGCTAGGGCCATTGCAGTAAATCGCGTTGTGTACTATACAGCGAATCTTGAAACGGATCCGCTTGCGGATAGGTAGCCAATGTAGTCCATGGAGCAACAGCAATGAAGCAGACCTAGCAGGCGAGTTGGAAACTAAACAGGCCTCAGTGGTTTGAGCCACCTGAAGTCTGTTAAGGGAGGATTCATTGGCTGAGATTAGGAGAGCGTTACAGTGGGCTATTCAACTTATTACTAAAGCCTGTAGGAAAGATTTGAAAACTGTCATGGGGAGAAAAAGGAAAACCCTTCTTAAGAGGCTTAATACGCGGAAGCAGGAACCCACGGTGGTCATAGCTTGCTCCTTCATCGTAAGTTTCTGATCCAGCTAACGTCTAGATTTTTTACCACTGTTTTGGGAAGGGAGCCACACCCAGGTCGGTGGGCCACCAATCAGGGGACTAAAGTTGGAGAGCCTCACCAAATAGCATAATCTCAGTTTTCTGGCATTCAGCTGAAAGAAATTATTCCGCATTCAAGCTGCTATGGCTGTCGCCTTCAGAGAAGGTTGACTGGGTATTGGGAGAGTTTTTATCAAATGCCATTAGGAGCTGGGTATCATCAGCATATGAAATTGGAAAGAAGCCCAGTTCCCTTAGTAAATTCGCTAAGGGAGTCACGTAGAAATTAAATAGAGTGGGACTGAGGCAGGATCACCGAGGCACAACTTTCGTCAGCTCAGATGTTTGGGAGCGGAAGGTACCAAGGTTGATGGATTTGGTGCGATGAGTTAGGAAGCTGAATAGCCACTGGAAGGCAAGGCCATGGACTCCCACATTTCTTAATATATTTAGAAGAATGAGGTGGGATATCTGGTCAAATGCAGATGACAGATCCAACAGTGGTAGTAAGGCTGCTTGTCCATTATCCAGCGAGTACCTCAGGTTGTCTGTAACTGCAATCAGTGCTGACTCTGTACTAAACTTAGGTCGGAACCTGGACTGAGAGGGGTCAAGGCAACCTGTTGCTTCATTGTATTCTGAAAGGTGCTTATTGGTGTGTTTTCCAGGAGTTTGCACAAATAAGGTAACAAGGATATAGGACGATAGTTGGAAAAATCATCTTGAGATGCATTAGGTTTCTTCAGAAGGGTCCCTATCTCTAGTAATTGTGTCAAATATGCTCTCAATTTTCTGTATGAAATGATTAGCTAATTTATCACAGAGAGAGTTAACTCATTGTTACAAGCCTTGGGATTTGTAAAAGAATCGAGGATGTGGTAGAGTTCCTTAGAGGATTTCCCTGCCTGATTAAGTTGTGTCTCAATATGAGTTTTGAGTGCTTCCTTTAGGTTCTTACGATATAGGGCAAGAGAATTTTTGTAAATTTCTTTATCATTTGTGTTGTGGGAGGGACGCCAACATCTTTCCAATTTTTTGCAATAAGTTTTTTCCTCCTGTAGATCAGGGGAGAACCATGACGCCTGTGTATGTCCAGTCTTAATAGGATAGGCTTATAAAGTGGCTATTCGATCTAGGGTGGAACCTACTATATTGTTGGAGCTGGCTAAACAATTTTGAATATTATCTAAAGCCAAATTGGCATTGGTTGGAAAAACATTTTCGCAAAGCTGTCGGGCATACTTTTATGCCATTTTCTCCGCAAACTATGGGAGGCTTTAGCATGAGAGAGAGAAACACCTACTTCTTTTATCTGAAATCGAAATTGAGTTCTGGGAAATCCTTCACCAGAGATTGGGAGGAATAGACCTCATACATCTCTGACTGCAAATATAGACTAAGAGCAGCACAAGATTATTCTCTCTTGCAAAGGCTCTGAATTGCTAGAACAATCAGAACCTTGGGAAGGGCGGTCCTTCTGAAACTGGCAAAATCATACCCCACTTGTGCCTGGTTGGTCCTCTTCTAATGGCAACTGAATGTTAGAAAAAAAGAAGAAATTATCAGCTCTAAACCATCCTTCCAGATGTACTTAGCTCTAGGAGCAGAAGAATCTGTGGCAAAACTGGACTCCTCATAATATTCAGGCGAAACACAAGAGGAAACTGAAGAGGGAGAGGACACCGAAAACAAGGATCTCTCCGAAGGGGTGAGACTCGGGAAGAGGCGTTCTTCTGCAATGATGGTTAAAAGCCTCAGTAAGGACCTACCATGTTCTGCAGATGACTCTCGGACACAGGAGGAGGTCTGGCCCTGACACCATGGAGAAGCCTCTTCGTTTGAAGGAGAAAAACAGTGATACTTCTTCTGGTGCTTCAACAAAACAACGCTACACCAGACAGTGCATTAAACACACTCAACCAATATGAATCTCTGCCTACATGTAGCAGGGGTCCTCACTCTAGACGACCCCTCACAGAGTATAAATGGTCTTACAATTTAAAGGAGATATTAACTCCATTAAATCACTCAAACAAACCTCCGTCTCAATCCAAATGGGACTACTCTAAGTGAATGCCTTAAAATAACAGGAATTAAAATGGAATGCTCTAAAAACACTTCAAAAGACAGGTCAGACATAACCTCTGTAACATAGAAGGGCAGAGCCTAGAAAGTTACACAGCCCGAGGAAGTTCAGTTGGAGAACAAGCCTTGTAGAATGAGGTTAGCTTTCTCATAATTATCTCATCAACTAATAAACACACAGAACAAAACATCTGTCTTTAAAGCCTGCTGTCCCTTAGCTATGAAAGCAAAATCATCTCATCCCCTCCAATCCCAGGTGAAGGGAAGCACTATCAAACAAGGTCTGGCAAAGCCAACTGGTCTGGCTTCAAAGGAATGTTGTATGGTAATATGAAGAATTACACGTAAATAAAGGAATGTCAATCAAGTTTAAGTTTATTGATTCAGTTCATTAAAATCATAACAATTTCACAGGTTAAAACTATAGATCAGAACACTTTACAAAAATCATAAAAGGTGCATCGAAAAGGAAATTTCGACAGGTTATTCAACTTGTTTCCTGCGGACATATTTCTTAAAGCAAATAAATAGATTAAAAACGAGTTTGTGTAAAATGGCAACCCTTAACATAATATGTACAGGGAAGATAGCAAAGTCATTCACCTTTGACCTTTACCTGCTTCCTACTTCCAAAAAGTTTAAAATTAATTAATGGCTGAGAGCTGATGGGACACGTAGAGCTTTCTCAAACTTTAAACGTTTTGTAATAAGACTGACTACAGTGAAGTGCCTTCATGGGAATTCATTGCGCAGCAGTCAATCATCCTAGTCATTAGCTATTATAGTACAGGAGAACCTAGGCCAAGTTCGAAAGCTGAAGTAGTGCTTGTGCAAAATATCCAGACCACTTTGGGTTTTTCTTTGTTGCGGGTGCCACAGCATACGAATGGATATGAATTTGTGTGGAAGGAACGAACTGTAGACATAATATTAGTGTAGGTTCAAAGCTCAGGTGACAGCTGCACTGTCAAGCCAGGCCTAAACATCCATGTAGGTTAATCATTGCTGCTGCCAGAAGAACATACCATAAATGATCTAGTTCTAAGACACTTTAAGAGCATTACAATGTCACATGTGTGCCCTTGAAATTTCAAGCTCAGACTGATGGATAAAAAATACAAAATGATGGCAGCCGTGTGGAGGGAAAGCAATTTTTTGTGGAAGCACACAACTTCTGCCCAATTAAAACATGTACTCCTGGCTCCCAACATGCAACACTCACATATTTGTCTTGTGACAGCTGTGCTATCAAGCCAGAACATAAAAAGTTTTGGAACGCAGCGCCCAGCAACCACAACACAGCCAGAACTCATACACTCCATGGTGCCCCAGCAACAACAACCAAAGGAAAACATATGTGCAATGCTGAAGCAACTGCTGGAAACAGTCCTCTCTAAATTGATTGCATATACATTAGGTACACTCCAGATTGGTTACTGGGTTACCCTTGTGAGTCCCTAGTATATGGTACCTTAGGTACTAAGGGCATAGGTACCCCAGAGGCCTACCAGGGGCTGAAGCATGTATTATGCCACCCCTGGGAAGGCTTCCAAAATGGCACCAAAGGTCTGCTACTGCAGCCTGGGTAAGGTGGTGCATGCACCCCTTACTAAGATATAGGTTACCTATATCTACCTTATATCACTGACACATATAAACCTATAAGTTAACCGGTAATAGTTTTAAAGAGCCCTGGCATCACAAAATGGATGCCACAGCCACAGACACAAGTCTGACCTCCTACTGCTGGACAAAACTCTGGCAGGGGAGGCTTGGACAATAGGTTTCCAGTCCCAGGGAGGTGTAACCACCTCTCAAACAGGCTTTAGTGTATTAGGGCTGGGTGGGTGCATTCAGAGAATGCTTTTCAGACAGTGCTGGGGGCACACTTGGTGTCCCTGTGCGTATCCCACAGAGTAACCACCCCCACCCTGGGTCCTCCCATAGGTGGGACCCTAGAGTAAGCCCAACCCCTAAACTTAGTAGAAGTATAGGAACCCTGCCCGTAGGACTTTAGATTACCCTGGACAAAACTCTGCAACATATATCCTGGAACTTCGACATTCTATTTCGACTAGAAGATGGAAGAATCTCCCTTGGGGTCAAGGAGTGACTCCCTGGTTCAAACAGGCACCAAAGAAGCATCTTGCCGTTCTGCATTTCCGAGGTTCCCGACGGATTCCAAAGGTTTTGCGACAGAGGACACGGACTTCCAGACATCTGAGGCCGACACGAGATAACAGCAAAGCGGAGACCCGTAGCCATCACGCGAGACATGGGACTGGAACCCCTGGACACCGTGCACATTTGCAAGTGCATCGACTTCCCGAGCTTTCCCGAAGTTGTGCATTGGGCTACTCATAGTACATGCCCTGAGCACCATCTGTACCGATGATTGTAAGCCTACAGTCCACGAGTGTTCCGTGGGCCCGCTTCTAGCATTTCCGCTCGAGGCTCCTTTGCGATCCCTGGTCCGTCGAAGGGTGGGTCCCCACGAAGGTAACTCTTCTGTTTCTTGGGCTTTCCTGGTTGCTCCAGACGTGCCCTGACTCCCATCCACAGGGTGGAGGCCAAGGTTTGTTGGGTCCAATCCGTAAACCGACACCGCAGCACTCGACATCCTTCGTGGGACAGCTCAAATCCAGCTCCTGGTTGTCGTCGACGCCTCCTGGTCCTCGTGGCTGAAGAGTCAAGCTTCACCTTCTTCACCTGAAATCACCCGACATTGGTTGGCATCTTCTCTTCGCCTTCCTGGTCACTGGCTAGTGACTCAGACTCTGTCCCCTCTGTTTTCAGGTTCTTCAGATCTCCGATCCACCCTTGGATCCATCCAGACACTTTCCATTTGGTCGCCTTCTTTTCAGCTCGCCATAGGAAACGACGACGAAACCCGACACGAAAAGACACCTGTGAATCCAGCTTCCCTGGGTGAGGTAACACGAGTACTCCGGCGCTCCCGTGGGTCTTGACTCTTGAACTGTCTAATTCTGAAGGAGTTTGTTCTTAATCCACTACCAAGTGTCCTTAACCTGTAATTTTCCAACCGCGACTTTCCCCTTAGAAATTAATGGTGATTTGCAGCTGTGTTTAGACACTGCAAGCGTCCCCCGTGGGTCCCCTGTGTCACTACCTTGGGTGGTTCCTGGTGGCCCCAGCAGTTCTAAAGGCTCTAGGCCTTGTATCTATGACAGTCGTGGTTCTTATACCACTTTCTTAGTATATGGTTTGTGACCCCCCTAGGGCTAATCATATATTGTGCTAATTTACAGCGTGCGAAATAAGATTATGTTATGTACTTTTGCCCCTAGCCTCGTAAAGAGACTAGAGGGATATGTTTAGAATAAATACATATATCTGGTATATACCTGGTGTGGTTCTCCATTCATTTGGTCATTACATGAGATCATAGACTGGTAAAACAAGCTGCTTTACATTCCTTCAAGACGTAGCCTGAAGGCTGTTCTCTGCAGCTACCACTAGGCTAGCTTTCCATAAGGTTGTCTTTAACCTACCATCAATAAGGGGTTGTTTGGGTTGGTGCAAGGTGTCCACTAGAATAGTGGACAGCATATGCCAGGCCAACTTCTCACAAATGAAACTGAGCGTGGGCACCCCCTGACCCTCAACATTTAAATAAAGACACTACACAAAGGAAAGCTGGTAGTTGCCACTGCAAATTTCCAAAGCCCTGAATGCAACATGGCACACAGAAACAGAAGAGGAAGACCTGAGAGATTATGAAGGGTTTTATGGGTAGGGTCTGCCAGGACATGGAAAGAGAAGACTGTATTGGAAATAGTGGAATAGGGATAGAGAATGGGCACATTCACTCAAATAATAAGGAATGGAACAAGAGAAGAGAGGAGGGGAAATGGAGATGTACGCAAATCTAAGAACCAAAAATCATTTCACTGTTTTAAATCATATATTACCTCCCCACCTCACTTTCAATAGTACACTAAAAACTTTTTTTCTAGCTTACCCACACTGGAAAAGTGCACAATGGGGAAATTGCACGATCATGAAATTAACTTAAACTATTCCGGTTCCTACGCTTTCAATAATTACTTGTCGCTGTTGCGCATGATGGTGCGTCACAAGACCCATCAGAGTTTCAAAAAGAAAAATTGAATTGTTAAACGTCAATCTGGCCATTCTTCTTCATCCAATACAAAAATACTTCCAGTAACAATGAACCAAAGTTTGGCGAAGAGACTTCATATACCATTCTTTATGCCAAGACACAAAAAGAGTACTTCACAAGTTCTCAACGCGAGGCAGAACCAGCCCCACTGCTGAATTCTCTGATTTTAGCTGTGGAGTTATGATTAAGAGCTTCCTTTTGCGTTTCATTTCTAAAGTCCACTCTGGCTCTTTCCAAGAGGTCTGGCTCAAAAATAACATCCAAGGCAGTCATAGCCAAAGCTTTTGCGGTTCGCAATGTGTAAAACTGAGCTTCTTTAGAACCTGCACAAAAAAGGAAAAAACAACACGTAAAGAGACAACCTGAAGACAGAAAAAAGGAAGCCAGAAAGACTGAAAAGCTAATGAGAGATCACAGTTCTAAGAAGAAACAGATGGAAGAAATGGGAATCACAGCTAAGTGACAAACAAGTGAGATCTGTATTGGCAAGTGTGAGCATGCCTATGTTTGGGGGAATATCTGGGGTGATGAAAAGAGAAGAAAAAGATGAATACTCACGATTTTTTATTTTACAGTCATGGAAGATAACCTTACTAAAGCACTTGCATGCTTAAAGTTGTGCACAATTGCCCACTAAAAATTACTTTTTTTAATATAATATTAAGTACATTACTATAGGGCACAGACATAGCACATGCTCTACAATAATAGGACAAATGCAGACAGAACATTCTCCAGAAAGCACAGGACAGTAATTGTCTTTTGTGTTTCAAAACTTTGCTGTCAGAAAACTATGCATTAACTTAGAGATATTTCAAGTTAATCTATGCACAAATGCACACAGAAAATGGCGCTGACTCATCTCTTGGGGTATGTCAGAACGATGTTTTGTGATTATACTGGTTTTATTTCCAGTATTTATAGAATATAAGACAAAGGCCCCTTTGTTATTTTATTGATACAGTGCATTGTTTTTTTCTTTTTTAGGTCGAGCCTAGCAGCATTGCACATCCGCTACTCGCTCTGCGAGGCATTCTGCATTGGAGTATGCACTAGAAGCCCCGCCCACTCTCCGCCCATATTTGTTATTGGCTTGTGTCATTGTCCTTCGTAAATGGTGGCTTCTGATTCGTACATAGGCTTGTTAGTCTCTCCTTGGCACCGCCTTGTCTGCATTTGTTACCACCCATAACAACTGGACCTTTTACTTGGCTCGTTATGCTGTCTGCTTTATGTAGTGGGTGAGCACTATTTTAATTTATGGTCTCTCCCTATTCCACCCACACAACGCCGCAGCCCACTTTTATGTTGTTGTTACGTTTTCATTTGTAATTTGGAGCGCGGTCCGCTTTAGTGGCTGCGCTGCTTTATTTATTTAATTTATTAAGAAAAAGAATGGTTTGGCCCATAAGTTGCAACCTAGACTAGGCCCCTTAAATTTTATAAACAAAAACAATGTCTAGGCGTCAAATTCTATATCCACAATCGAATATAAAGAACCAAACATTTCCTTTTAAATGGCCCTTGTGATTTATTTAACTTTTCTTCAGTAATAATCTCTAAAAAAAAATTAGAACATTTCTTCACGTCTTTTTGAAGTACAATTTTTTTTTTGCTGAAGTTAGACGGTACATTTCAAAACACATTTCAATATGACAACATATAACACAAATCAATATGACAACATATAATGACAAACAAGAACAATAACGTATTTTACAATTTGAGAGCAAAATGAAAAATGGACCAGTCCTATATTTAAACAGAATGCCACCTGGCGGAAATGTCATTTGGTTGGTAATGCAATATATCCTGCCGGTGTAAGCTACTGGGGGCCACTAACCCTAAATGTATTATGCTAAAGGAATAGGCACCCCACCTTATCCCTCTGCTATTGCCGGTTTAGTGCAAATATTCTATCACCAGATGCTGGGTCAACACGTTTCAAACCCTCTGTAATTATTGGGGTTCTCCTCAGGACCTGGACATTTCTGCAAAAAGTAATATGAAACAGCGAATTACATTAATCTATGAAATATTTATATGTTTTATTTTAGTCAAGCTCCCTTATAAAAACCTGCACTCGATTCTATTGTATTAAGGTACCTTCAAATCTCCTCATGCTGTCAGGAGTCTGTGGAGATTCCTTGTTGAAAACCATGTGTATTCAATCATTAAATTTCAATGGTCAGGGGCGTGGCCAAGAGCGTCAAGATGGCAGTCGCACTTTAGAAGTGCTCCGGACCCCTCCGTCATCTGCTTTGCATCCGCCAGCCATTGGGAACCCAGTGACCGTACGATCCTGCCTCGCTTACCTAGGGGTCTGAAGGAAGGTCCCTGTTGCTGCGCTCCCTGGTGCTCTATGGGGCGGCGGGCTCCTCTTGCTTCCTGGGCCTCCCTACGGCCCTCCCAGCATGGCGGCTGCTATCGCGACCATCGGCTCCCTGCCCGGCCTGTGATCCTGGAGGCGTTGTGGCGGTGCGCCTGGGCCCCCGGTCTCCTGTGGCTGCCTGGGGGGTCTGCGGCATTGTCGGGGCCATTGGTGTTGGTGGCGGCCTGCTCACGAGATTGAGCTCTCTTGCACCCCCCCCGTGTTTCTGGGGAGCCAAAGCCTGTTACCGACGGGCCTGTGGCTGCTTCCCCGCTGGAGGGGTGAGGTGCGGGTCGCATCGGTGAGCCGCCTGTGGTGTTCTTCTCGTCTCTGCATCTGGGGAGGACGTGCTTCCACACCGCCGCTTTGTCTCCGCGGCACCTCCAGGCTGCGGGGGATTGCTCGGCTGTATCCTTGTGCCTGCGGGCCGGCCCTGGTGCGGCTGGTGCTGCGGGGGCCCAGACGGTGCCTGCCTGCTTCCCGAGGTGGCTCCAATCAGGCCCGGGCTCCCGAAGGCAGGGGGAGTCCGGGACCGATTGGAGCCACCTCGGGTGCGGCTGAGGGGCTGCATTGTCCTCGCTCTCTCCCCCCCACGAACCGGCAGTCTAGCCTTCCTGCTGTGGGGGGCCACGCCTTGCTTCTGTGGGCTGCTGCAAGTCTGGGGCAGACCTGATTATTGACGGAGGCCAGCGTGGGAGGCTGCTGACGGCGAACCTGTTGGCAACCTGTGAAGCTGCGCTGCGGAGGTGACGGGGGCGCCGCATGGAGCTCCTGGAGGCCTGCACAGTGCTGCACTTGCGTATGAGAGGTGAGGAGGTGTTCTCGTGGCCGTGGGGGTGCAGGCCTCTGGGGGAGGTCGGCCGTCGATCTGGCGGCAGGAGGGACTGGTGCGCGGAACTTCGGGCTTGTCCTGGGCCTCTTCACCTCCCCCCTCCTCCCTTCGAGCCTTGGAGGGTCAGTGGTTCCTCGACTGCCGCCTCGGGCAGTGGTGCTTGGGCTTCCCAGCGGGGGCTCTGCTCTCTCCTACGCTAGGGGAGGGCCGGCGCTGGTCGGGCCTACTCTCCTGGTCAGCTACTCCTGCTTGACGCAGGGGCCCTGGGCTGAGGCCGCTGCCTGGCGCTCTGGATCGGCCGCACGGCTCGGGCGGCAGGTGGGGGGGTTCCTGGTTGTGGGCCCCACCACTGGATCCTGTTGTCTGGAGCCGTGACGCCCTGCTTCTGCCTTTGGAGTTGGCCTTCGCCTCCCGCGCTGCGGGCCCCGGTCCGGTACGCCCCCCCAGCCTCCATCTTTGGTGGTCCGACGACCCAGGAGCTGTCTTGTGGTACCCTGAGGCCCCGCGGAGTATGTTTGGATTGGCGTGGGGCAGCGCGAGCCGAATGCGCCCCGGGCCTTCCCCCCTTCCCAGACTGCCTGGAGGTCATCATTGTCTGAGACAAAATACCCAAGAACCCGGCTACTCAAACCAGAATGGACCGGTTCACCACCACTGATCCCAGAGCTACTGGTGGTCCTGCTGGCGTGCGTGCCCCTGCTGCACCAGACCTTGCTGTAATTCTCCAGGCGATCCAGACGTCGCAGTCCTCGGTCGAGGGCAAGATTGCAGAGGTCCGTATCGACATCACACTGATCAGGCAAGACTTCGAAACGCCAATGCTAGGATTAAGGAGGCGGAGTCCCGAGTGTCAGCTGTAGAGGATGACGTTCAACAACTCAAGGCCCAGATGAATCGGCTCCAGACCCACACGCAGGCACTCCAGCGGCGGGCTGAGGATGCAGAAAACTGCGCCCGTCGCAACAACCTTCGCCTGGTTGGATTTTCGGAGGGAGTGGAACAGGGTCGGGCAGCAGACTTTGTGGAGCGCTGGATACGCTCCTGGATGCCCAAGGGAGCGCTCTCCCCCTGGTTCACGATCGAAAGGGCGCACAGATCACTTGCCCCCAGCCGCAGCCGGGTGCCCCGCCGCTACCAATTATCCTGCGGATACTCAACTACCGGGACAGAGATACTATGCTGGCCGAATCCCGGAAGAAGCAGCCGCTTAGACACGAGAATCTGACGATCATGGTCTTCCCTGATTACACCAGGGAGGTCCAATCTCAGCGTCACTCCTTTGGGGAGGTCAAGCAGAAGCTGCGCTCGCGTAACATTCAATATAGGCTCCTCTTCCCTGCGCGGCAGCAAGTGCTCTTTCAGGACAAATCCATCTTCTTTGAGACTCCAGAGGAGGAGTGGACATGGGCAACAGAGGAGCGCCCGCTACGGATGCCTGCTCTTGATCATGCTCCACCCGCTGTCACTGGTGGCGCTCGGCCGGATGCTCCGACTCTTTGCCCGCGCCGTAGGCGCTCTGGGAGGCGCAGAGGCCAGCGCCACGCGCTCTCTGCTTCACAGACGGGCCCCTCGCAGGGACGCACGCCTGGGCCCTGCAGGAAGGCCTCTCCGGCCAGGCGGCGCTCTGGCTCCTTGGGCCGCACCGACCTCAGTTTGGCTTCTCCTCGACCGTCCTTGATAGACCTTCTAGACACTGATCTTTCCCGCAGCCCGACGCGGCTCAACGGGCCGGCCTGATCACAGCACAGCAATATAGGCCTTTCGCATGATGTCTGGGACACCCGGTTGGGGTTGGTTGAGACTAGCGACTGAGACAGTATTCCAATGGGTCGCTAACTGTTCACCGATGGTATAGGACATGGACATCCTACTATGAGGAGGGGTCCTCCACGACTTACCCCGTTTCCAAGCGTTTTTAGCTTGCAGGGAACTTCACAAAAAGTGAAGACATTCAAACATAAAACATGGGTCTATTCTTTCTGAAAAAATATCTAAACCCTTAAAAGACATCAAGCGAATCAAAAAAGGTGAGGTTAGGAAAGAATTCTAATGCCAAAACAAGCCAAAAAGGGAGAGCTCAGTCTCCCCGAATTTTGTTACTAGGTGTTGTAAAAAAGAACTGACTTAACTGTCACCTTTCAGGTTTGATGACACAGGCGGAAGGGAGAAGCACTTGAAGGCGCAGTGCCAGTTTTTTGTATACATTTACATAGCAGCCAATGTGCTACCACTACCCTTCATTCCCTTTCCTTTTAAAAAGAAAGCTTTGTGAAAGATTTTCTATAGTCACTCTGATTTACTTAGTGACTGTTTTATTAAATTGGATGTTTTTTTAAGAATGTAAATAAATAAAACAGGTTGCACACATTTATTTTCAATACTGTGGAGCTCCTTTCTACACAAAGGTACTGCTCAGATGCATATGTTAATTTTTAAGTATATTTTATTAAAGTGCTGTGGAATCCTGTGCAAATATCAGTTGTTACCCATTCCTCAACCTCTACTAAGAACCGTTTTTCTACTGCGTACATTTACCAATCCCTGAACCCTAAAACCCTTTACTATTCTATACCTTTAACCGATACTGAACGTTAAAAATGCTCACTAGCCCGAACCAATACCTGAACCCTAAAATCCATTCAGCCTACCCAAACCTTACCCAACCCTGAACCTTAGAAGCCCTTACAACCTCATACCCTTACCCATCCCTAAACCATAAACACACCATACTACTCCCTACCCTTACCCATTCCTGAACCCTAAAAAGCCTTACAAACCTGAACTTTTACCCACTCTGAACACATAAGCTCCTGTCACTCCTCATTTCCCATTAATTCCCTTATTAAAATGGAATTTGAAAATTACCGGTCTGGTGAAGACTTGCATTGTAAAGTGCCAGAAAATGGCATACATGGTACTTACCTGCATGGTAATGTTCTGATTATTGCAATGCTTAATTTGTAAAAAGGTAAGTGCCAGGGCTCCTCTCGGGAGGCCACTGCAGCCTGCACCACCATTGCCCCTGACAGTGCTCCCAATGACAGTACTAACACAACTACTAACCACTGCACTCCTGCAAGTGATGCAATTCAGACTATTTAAATGTATGTTGGCTTATTAAACAAACTTGTTGTGCTCATCTCAAAATTAAAAAGACAGCCCCACCATGTGGTGAACTGTCACTAGAGACGGTGCTGACAATTAAGTGCCGGTGCTGAGCTCCGGAAACCACTTGCTCAAATCAAGCACTGGTTTATTGCTTTCAAGACTATTTTCTATTAGGGGATTCACCCCTCAATTAGAAATGCCATGGAATTCAAATTGTAAAAGTTTGCCAGGTCAATGGATTTCTCTGTTTTCAGCTGTGCATGACAAAAGATATATACACTTAAAAATCACTTGTGCTAACGCAAATGCTGCAAACCAAGCTAAAGATCGTTTATTACTTACCTGTAGCTTCTGTGTATTTTTCTGTATGGTTCAGGGCATCAGTCCCTATATAAAAATATGGATGGATTCCTGGAACTACAAACGTAACATTTCCAAAATCGGTGGAACCTGAAAAAGAAAAAGCAAGTTCTCAAAGGTCATGCCTGTTGAACTACATCCTACAAGATCTGCTTAAAAGAGGAGGTGTTGTGAAATTAGGTATAATTGTTCACATAGCTTAACAATTACTTGAAAGAAGGTTCACGGCATGTCTGTATAGCCCTTGGCATATAGGTTTAACTTTTTTTAAATATAAACATTACAACTGTTACATTATTATAAAAAGTATCTCATTTTAAGCCTCTGAGGCCAGAAGGTACTACTGAGCATAAGGAGGCCCAGAACAACTGTGGATTTTAAAGTCTAATCTATCATTCATGGTGCTTGGCCAGAATTGCCAATTCCGTGAAAACTAACTTAAAAATATGCTTTTAGAAGTAATATTATAACCGGAAAAAGGAATAATCATGGCAACTTGGCCAGGATCCCCAAAAAAGGCTGTTACCAACCCAATCATATCCAATACGAAATGAATATATTTTGCAGTACAACAACGAACTGAAAATTAGTAATGAAACACAAAAGCTAAAAGAACCAAATAATTAAGGCAAACAACTGTGTCACTACTTTATTGATGTGGTCTTTGGTACATCATAACTGCTGCTGCTATTAGTACTAATATCTTCAGGATTACTAATAGTGCTGCTGAACACGCATATACCACTGCAAATTGAGCATTACTACTATTATTACTCTTGGTGCCGCACATCAAGGCTCTGGAAGATTCAGACATCTGCACTTGCTTTAAGTGTAATCTTTAAGCAATAAGGAGGGTTGGGATGGCTCTGTTACCACACCAAGGAACATGAGCGTTGTATTGAGGGTGGGGCAATTTTATGTGTAGCTTTTGCTGTTTTTTTTGTTAGATACAAAGCGCAACCTCGTCTTGAATGCATTGGAGCGCATTGAGCACTTGTTACTGAACACATGGACACATTTATTTATTGGTAGTAACGGGGAGATTAAGTGATTTGCCCAGAATCACAAGATGTTGAGCCGACATTGAGACTCGAACCTGGTTACCCAGTTCCAAAATCTGCAGCTCTGATCATTACAATAATCAAACACATGGGGGTCAGGGGGATATTTAAAGACCAACAGTGCTACAGCCCCAAAGCATACAGAAAAACCAACTTCATGGTAGCACAGGGTCTAAACCTCATCAGAGGGATGCCTACTGTGTGTGAACGGTCAGCGAAATCCTTCACTGGGTACTCTCAGTGTAATAGAGGTTTCCCATCAGAATTCCAACCTGTACCGCCCTACATCATTTGGGAGTCTGGCAGAGGGCACACGGAGAGTGACCCAATGTACGATTTGGCAAGATCATACCTTTCGTCTCCTATGTCCCTATGTATCTAGGTGTATACCTCTATTACACTGAGAGTACCCAGTGAAGGATTTCGCTGACAGTTCACACACAGTAGGCATCCCTCTGATGAGGTTTAGACCCTGTGCTACCATGAAGTTGGTTTTTCCGCTCTGATCATTACGCCACATCCCCCCACGTGTGTTTCTGACATTCATATTATCAGTAAAAGGTCCAAAATGAACCAGAAATCCCATGTTCCCTCATTGTAGTGCTGGACTTCCTCACTCCGTCCTCTCTCTCCCTTTGGAGTTGCTTTGAAATCCTCCTGCTGCAAGAGAGGGCTTGGCAACAGCACATGGTTTCTTTGGGGATGGTGGTCCTTAGAAAGAAGAAGGTACTGGTTCCTCAAGGTTTCCCAGGATAAATGTTGTACGCTGAGGACACCTTTAGGGTAGAGTTGGGTGTTGTCAGCATAGAGCAGATAATAGATCCCAGACTTTTTTTAACGGTTTCCTAGTGGTTCCATGTATAGATTGAAGAGGGTATGCCTTGATCTGAAGCCTTTGATGTAGGGAGACACTTTGCTATTTTAATAATCTGAGATCTGACCAAAAGGTATGATTCAACCAGTGCTTTAAATGGGCCGGTACTCACCAGTACTGAGTACCGGCACTTCTCGTTTTTTTTTCTAAACAATTTTATTGATATCAAGAACAGTCATTGGGCATATAAAACACATTCCTTGCATACAGAGAGGGAGTCAAATCAAGAAATCCAGTACATTAATACATAGAAGGTAATTCAGCTGTGTCAGTTAGGTGACCCCACTGCCCTCCTCAGTTCCGCACCTCCCTCCACTCTACTCCGAATCGCTGTCGCTATCAAGCTGTGGTGGCTCGCAAATACACCCTCAGTATTCATTCCTTGCACCCCAGATCCTGATCCATTTCCGCGGACATTTATGATTCAGATACACTGCCCTTTCAGCCACCATCGCAGTATCTAAATCTGAACACCAATCCCTGAGCGTTGGTACCACATGAGATCCCCAGAATCTGGCAATATTTCTTTTAGCATGCATGATACCCAGTGTGACCCAGTCCTGCATGGAGTGATTAAGATCAGTAGGCTCCCAAATGTTTAATAAGCAGCATCGTGGTTCTGGGACCAAGGAGTCTTTTACCACTTGTGATATAGTCCGCATAACCTGAGCCCAGAAATCAGCAACCCGGGGGCAGTCCCAGATGGTATGAAAGAATGTCCCCTCCTCTCCACAACCCCGCAGACAGTACTTATGTGCGGCTTTCCATATCTTATGAAGGATGACCCTAATGTAGTAAACACGGTGTAGAATTTTCAACTGTATTAATCGGAGTCTAGATGGTATGGCCACCTCCCGTGGTGAGGAGAGCGCAGTTTGCCAATCCGACTCGTCGAACTCTCCCACCTCCACGGTCCAGGCCGCCCTGAGCTTCAGAGTGGGATCAGAGAGGTTATTAATAAGTTTACGATAGACAAAGGAGGTCGCCTTTTGGGGCATGTGCTCCGTCAGAAGCCTATCCTCTAGTGGGGTGGATTCAGGTAAATCGTCGCCGGGGTGGACAAGCGACCTCAGGGCGTGACTAATTTGCAAATACCGGAATCGTTCCGTGTGCGCTAAATCATATTGTTCCACAAGCTGTTCAAAGGAGAGAACGGCACCTCTCCTCCAGAGGTCTCCCACCATGGAGATGTCTATCAAGTCCCAGGCCTCAAAGCCTTTACTGTTACATAGACGGCCCAGTCGACGTGACGACCAGAGTGGCTTCATCTGCGTAAGTGTATCCTTACATTTCAGGCGGGCCAAAGCCAAATACCACAACCTCACCGTATGGGCCGTGGGGCCAAGCAAGGCCGCAGCACATTTTTTGTCGTAAAGTGCGGTCAGTACACCGCCATTGCCTGGGCCATACCTGTCCGCCTTGAATGCAGGCTCAGTCTGCGGAGCGTGCAGCCATTGGTTTATGATCTTCAACTGGGCTGCCCAGTAATATAGCTGAATATCAGGGAGTTCTATGCTTCCATCAAACCAGCCCCTAACTAATTTATGTCGGTGTAACCGGCGGGGTAGGGAAAGGCAGGAGACGGGTCTTGGTGATGGTTAAAAAAGGCTTTATTTGGTGGAACAATAAGTCAGTACAGGTTTTCCTGGATACGACTCTCCTCGGGGATCTGCTCCTCTCACGGCGGCTCTCTCAGTACTCCTTCCTCCCGTCGCCGAGTCGGGCTCCTCCTCCTCCTTCCTTCGTCGGGCTCCGTGGTGACCTAGGCTCCGCCGGCGGGGAAGACACAAGAGAGGGAGTATCAGGTACACGCTTGATAAACCAACAGTCGTGGGGAAGGGAGTGAAGACAACCTCAGTGCTCGGGGTAGTTAGAGGACGTGAGGGACGTGAGGGACGTGGATACCGGGGACTTAATAAGGGCTCACGGGGTGCCTCTACCCTTCCTTCCGACCCTACCCGCTATCCGGTCACGCACCTCGGATAGCCACGCCCCTCCTGGGGAGCGGCTGGGCGATGTGTGGTATCGTTGGCCTCCTGGCTCCTGAGTCACCGCTATGCTCCTTCGGATCCCGGCCTCCTGATACTCGCGGTTCTCCTCCGCTACCGATGCCTCTCCCGTCCCGTCCTCCGATGTCGCTCTCTTCTCCTCCTCCGATGTCGCTCTCGCCTCCTCCTCCGATGTCGCTCTCGCCTTCTCTGTCTGTTTCCTCTCTGTTCCACCTTCGTATTCGCTCTTGCTCCACGCCGCTCCTCTCCACTCACTGACCGCTCCTCCGGTGTAAAGACACACCTGTGCTCTCTTGCTGTCTTCTTTTAAGGTGGAGCCAGGCTCCTCCTCTGCAACACTCCCGCCAGACCAGTTAAAGGGCCCGAGGCCCATATCCTCATCATCGCAACTATACCGCTCCACTTGCCAGTTCCACACAGGGGTTGTTGACGGCTGTGGAAACAAGAGGGAGGGGTCACAGGTTACAGGCACACACCGGGGTACAGGGTGCGGGGGACACCCGTCCCCGTTACACACCATCCCCCCTGGACACTTCCGTTCGGTAAGTGGATGCTTGGAAAGGTAGTCAACCCCGGTATTGTCGATGCCCTTCTTGTGATAGACAGTGAAAGCGTATGGTTGCAGGGCCAAGAACCACCGCATCATCCTGGTGTTTTTCGACCTGTTGCGGGCCATCCATTGGAGGGGGGCATGGTCAGTATAGAGGGTAAACGGTTGTCCCTCCAGATAATACGCCAACTTTTCTACAGTCCACTTAATGGCCAAGCACTCTTTCTCCACCGTGGGGTACTTGAGCTCCCTCGGGAACAGCTTTCTACTGACAGAGAATAGGATGGTCAACCCCGTCCGCCCCTATCTGGGATAACACGGCCCCAATCCCATATTCGGAAGCATCCGTGTGAAAGGAGAAGGGACGTGAGAAGTCGGGAGAAGTCAGAATGGGGGAGGAGGTGATCAGGCGTTTCAGGGTGATGAAGGCTTCCTGCATCTCGGACGTGGGGGACAAGAGGTCCGTTTGTCTGACCTTGGTTTGTAGTGTGTCCGTGAGGGGGGCTGCTAGCTGGGCGAACTGTGGGATGAAGCGTCTATAGTAGCCGATCAGCCGATCAGCCCCAAGAACGCTCGCATCTCCTTCTTCGTACTGGGGAACGGGGTCTCGGCTATAGCCCTGACCCTCTCGATTTGTGGCTCAATAAGGCCGTGTCCGAGGACATACCCCAGGTATTTCCCTTCTTGGAATGCCATGCGGGATTTCTTTCCGTTGATTTTCAGACCCGCTTTTTCGAGAGTCTCGAATACCAGATGTAGATGGGTCAAATGCGTCTGCCAGTCTGGGCTGAATACGACGATGTCGTCCAAATACGCTGATGTGAACGTCGTAAGGTCCTTCAACACGTGATTCATTAGCCTTTGAAACGTGGCCGGGGCGCCATGAAGTCCAAATGGTAGCACCGTGAATTCAAAGTGTCCGTCTTCCGTGGAAAAGGCAGTCTTGTGTCGGTCCTCTTCCCTAAGGGGTACCTGCCAGTACCCCTTTGTTAGGTCTATGGTACTAATGTACCGGGCTTCCCCGAGTTTCTCGATCAGTTCATCGATCCGTGGAATCGGATAAGCGTCGAAAGTGGAGATCTCATTGAGTGCGCGGAAATCCATGCAGAGTCTTTCGGGGGTTGATTTGCAGTTTATAACTGGTGTTGCCAATGGTAGAGACCACCCGATAGGGACCTCCCCATTCTGCTTTGAACTTCTGAGTAGAGGAGGGCAGCAAAACCAAAGCCCAGTCGTCCTTCTGTAGTTTTCTCCACCTCTTCCCCTTGTAGTATATGGTTTTTTGCTTTTGTTGGCTTTGTTCCAGATTGGTGTACGCCAGGTCTCTCATCTTCCCTAGTTTGGATCGGAGGTTACGTGCGTATTCCAGTGTTTTAGCGTCTCTTCTGGTGTCTACTTCTCCCAGGCCTCTTTCGTCATGTCCAAGAGCGAGCGTGGTGGTCGTCCATACAACAATTCGAACGACGAGAACCCCAGGCTGCTCTGTTTTTGTCCTCGTATCACATCCAAAGCCAGAGGTAAGACCTGGTCCCAGTCTGCTCCGTTAATATCCAACATTTTCCCGAGAGTGGTCTTTAAGGTTCTATTATACCGCTCTACGAGACCGTCGGTTTGGGGGTGGTATACCGCGGTTCGTATCTGATGTATGTTCAGGAGTTGACAGACCTCCTTCATCAGTCGGGATACGAATGGGGTGCCCTGGTCCGTGAGGATCTCTTTGGGGAAACCCACCCTGGAAAAGAGTTCCAACATTTTGTCAGCCACTTGTTTGGTCGTAGTGGTGGTCAACGGAAATGCCTCCGGAAACCTCGTCGAATAGTCCACCAGCACGAGGACATATTGGTTTCCTTTCCGGGTCTTGGGCAGAGGCCCGATGAGATCCATACTCACCCTCTCTAACGGCACACCGATGATGGGTAAAGGCTGCAGAGGGACGGCAGGGGGTCGGGTCATGTTCCGCTTCTGGCATACCTCACATTCCTGACAGTATGCCATAGTGTCTTTGTAGATCCCCGGCCAGTAGAAATGTCAAAGGATGTTCTGGGTTGTTTTCTCTGTGCCGATATGGCCTGCGCCCAGATGGGCGTGGGAGTAGAAGAGCACCTGTTCCCTGAACGCAACGGGGACCATTAATTGTTCAGGGTCGTCTTTCTGTCCCTGTCGATAAAGCAGGTCGTTTTTCACAAAAAAACGGGGATATGGTTGGGGTGTTTGGCCCCGAGTCTGCTGGGCGTTCTCCCATGCGTTGAATAGAGTAGCGTCATTGGCTTGTGAGAAACGGAAGCTGCGGTCCAGTACCCACGGCTCAGGGGACACAAGGGCGGGTATAGGCTGGTTGTCCAGTTGGTCCCTTTTGAGTGGTATGCGGGGATTCAGGCTCTGGCTAAACATTTCCAGGAAAGCCGGGTTATCCGTCCCTATAATGAGGTCTTCAGGGAGAGTTGACATCACGCCTACCCTGATGCTCTGGGGTCTACCTTTCAAGGGGACTATGGGAAGGAGAGCCACCGGATACGGCCTAACGTCCCCATGAACACACCTGATGTGCACTCGGTCCTTCGGGATAACCTGGGTGGGCCTCACATGTTGGGTCTGAACCACCGACTGTCGACAGCCGGAATCTAAAAGGGCTTGGATGGGGGAATTGTTTACCCTTACACCTCACTCTGAATGCATGTCCCATTTCGGCTGAATATAATACATTTCTTGGTAAGTAGCCGACCTCCATTGGTTCCTCGGCCGGTTTCCTTCGTGGGCACATCCGGGCTATGTGGCCCCATGTACCGCACTCGAAACATTGCGGGCCGCTGTGCGACGGAGGTTCAGGTCTCCAAGGTTTCGGTTTAACCGGCTCTAGGATTTTCACAGGTTTCTTCTCCGTCTTACTGGCGGCTTTTTGTCTCACTAGTTCCCACAAGGGGGGAGGTCTTGGCTGGACCCGGGAGAAGGTAGTTGCTATGTCCACCGCCTGGGAGGTGGTAAGGTTATGATGTTGCCGTAACCACCTCTGGGTTGCGTAAGGAAGAGCCTCCAGGAACTGTTCAAGGTACACCCTGTCCATGATTTCCTCTTTTGTGCAGACGTTAGGGGTTAGCCACTTGTCGGCCGCCATTTTCAGCCGTACAAACAGGGTTTTGTGGGTCTACCCGGGGACTCCCTCTCTTTTCTGAACCGGAGGCGGTAGGCTTCCTGATCCAGTCCCAGATGGTCCAGAATTATTCTTTTGATGTCAGCATAGGCTGTGTCGCCCGTCGGATTAGCCACCTGGTAGGCGGCCTGGGCTTCCCCCATCAGCAAAGGGGCTAGAAAGAAGGGCCACTTGGCCACGGGCCACCCACAGGCCCTGGCGGCTCTCTCAAAATTTAGGAGAAAAGAATCGGGGTCCTCCCCCGGTTGATACTTCTGGAGGGAGACCCCGCTGATACTCTGAGGAGTCCCCCCGATAGATATGGGTCCAGTCACTATGGGAGGGTCAAGGGCGCGAGCAGTCATGGCTGCCTTTATGATTCCCCGGTCAGCCTCGGCCGACAGGATCTGTTGCTCCATCACCCATTCTAGTCGTTCCTGTCCCTTCGCCAAGCGTTGCAAAACTTCGACCATCTTCGTTAGGCAGATGGAAGGGCTGCCCGCATTCTCCACCACTGTAACCGGCGGGGTAGGGAAAGGCAGGAGACGGGTCTTGGTGATGGTTAAAAAAGGCTTTATTTGGTGGAACAATAAGTCAGTACAGGTTTTCCTGGATACGACTCTCCTCGGGGGATCTGCTCGTCCCACGGCGGCTCTTTCTCAGTACTCCTTCCTCCCGTCGCCGAGTCGGGCTCCTCCTCCTCCTTCCTTCGTCGGGCTCCGTGGTGACCCAGGCTCCGCCGGCGGGGAAGACACAAGAGAGGGAGTATCAGGTACACGCTTGATAAACCAACAGTCGTGGGGAAGGGAGTGAAGACAACCTCAGTGCTCGGGGTAGTTAGAGGACGTGAGGGACGTGGATACCGGGGACTTAATAAGGGCTCACGGGGTGCCTCTACCCTTCCTTCCGACCGAACCCGCTATCCGGTCACGCACCTCGGTTAGCCACGCCCCTCCTGCGGGAGCGGCTGGGCGAAACGTGGTATCGTGTGCCTCCTGGCTCCTGAGTCACCGCTACGCTCCTTCGGATCCCGGCCTCCTGATACTCGCGGTTCTCCTCCGCTACCGATGCCTCTCCCGTCCCGTCCTCCGATGTAGCTCTCTTCTCCTCCTCCGATGTCGCTCTCGCCTCCTCCTCCGATGTCGCTCTCGCCTCCTCCGTCTGTTTCCTCTCTGTTCCACCTTCGTATTCGCTCTTGCTCCACGGCGCCCCTCTCCTCTCCACTCACTGACCGCTCCTCCGGTGTAAAGACACACCTGTGCTCTCTTGCTGTCTTCTTTTAAGGTGGAGCCGGACTCCTCCTCTGCAACACTCCTGCCAGACCAGTTAAAGGGCCCGAGGCCCATATCCTCATCATCGCAACTATACCCCTCCACTTGCCAGTTCCACGCAGGGGTTGTAGACGGCTGTGGAAACAAGAGGGAGGGGTCGCAGGTTACAGGCACACACCGAGGTACAGGGGGCGGGGGCCACCCGTCCCAGTTACAGTCGGGAAATACGCGCTGGTTTGGCCCCCCAAAGGAGACCGAGACAAGTGCGTCTATGGCCCTGAAATATTTAGGAGGTACAAGAAATGGGGTATTCTCGAGGATATAAAGTAGCCGAGGCAAAGTCATCATTTTAAATAATGCCTCCTTTCCCAGAAGGGTCAGCGGTAAGTGCTTTACGTCACTACGAAAATGCTCGAGAGGGGGCGTCAAATTATGTCGAAAGAAGGCCTCCTGGTTGGGCGTCACCCAGACCCCCAGATATTCACAGGGCTCGGCAGTGACCACCAACTGACAGTCAGCCGGAAGCTGCGGTGGGGGGCCTTTAAGGACAAATAAAACTGACTTGGACCAATTAATGGTATACCCCGAGGCCCGTACAAAGATTTAAAAGATGTTAAGAAGCACTATAATCGAGCGTTTGGGCAGGGTCAGATAGAGAAGGATATCATCAGCATACAATGATATGCGGTCCTCCCACGTCTCAGCCCAGCTGAGTCCTTTAATCATGGGGTCCCACCGTATCCACGCGGCCAACGGCTCATGGATCAGTGCAAATAGCAAGAGCGACAGGGGGCATCCCTGACGTGTGCCGCTACCGAGTTGGAAATCTCTGGAGATATGGCCGTTAGCCACCACATGGGCTAGGGGCTTAGTGTAGAGTAGCTTCACCCACGCACAAATTTTGGTCCGAAGCCAAGATGCCGAAGAATCGCAAAGAGATAAGGCCATTCAACCATGTCGAACGCCATTCGGGCGTCGAGCGAGAGGATCACCGCCGGCTCTGGAAGTCTCGGTATCTGTGCCATCACCGCATGGACCCGGCGTAGATTAAGAGCAGTATTTCTGTTCGGCATGAACCCAGATTGGTCCGGGTGAATCAGTGTCTCTAGATGCGGGGTCAGCCGGTGAGCTATAATTTTTGCCAGTATCTTTGCCTCCGCCTTCAATAAGGAGATCGGACGATACGAGGTGCACAGGTTCGGGGGTTTGCCAGGTTTCGGAATAGCAATTATTGTAGCTGTTTGTTGGTCTCGCAGCAATTCCCTCTTGCTCAAACTATCTAAGAACATCCCCAGAAGGTGCGGAGCAGTTAGGTCAGATATTCGCTTATAAAGTTCTATGGGGATCCCATTGGGACAAAGGCTTTAACCTGATTGTAAAGAGTGGACTGCAGCAAGAACCTCATCCTTTGTGAAATCAGTGTCTAGAGCCGAGGCCTCGTCCTCTGATATGGAAGGCATTTTTATATCCTTGATATGGCACTTCTCATTTTTACCGCTCTGAGTACTGGCACTTCTCTGCTGCCAAGGAGAGTACTGGTACTCATCAAAGGTAGGCTCATTGTTGCTTTGGCTCATGCACACGAACGAGGCTGTCTGACAGCCAAAGTGCCTCTAGCCCAAGCTGAGCCACCTCTAAACAATTCAGCAGGGCTCATCTGCATAATGTCCGGTGTTCACCATCATGATGTGTTTGACAGAGCAGGGCCCATTCAGGCCCAATGGTGTCAAACACATTCACACCATGGTGTGCATTTGTGCACACACTCAAATCCAGGCATCCCGCTGACAGCAGCAATAGCAGCAATTAAGAAAGCCACAGGAGATAAGGGGTGTACAATGGCCTTTAGCCCAACTGAGTCTTTTGTGTGAGTGTCTGTCTGGTTCTGTCTGGGTGTTTGCCTGCTTGTGTGCACATGTTTGTGTGTGTGTGTGTGTGTGAGAGAGAAAAGCGAGTGAAAGAGGGAGAGATTCCAGGCACTACGGAGGTATTTTAAAGAACATTCTTGGAAAGCTTTGTGTGAGCACTGCTGCTTGTTTCTTTGAGTGCGCACTCAAGAATACATAAGTAGAGAGGAGGAGCTTAGCGCGCACCCAAGATGGTCGCGTGAGCTCAGAGCTCCCGGACCCTCGCCACCTCCACCGACTATCCTGCACCTTATCCTGATTTGGACGACGGGCTTTTGTGGTTGTGACCCTGCTGATCATTTCCTCGTTTTCGCATTTCGTCTAGGCTCCCAGGAGCCGGAAATATGGACTTTTGACCATTTTTGGCCTGCTCCATGGTACTGCCCCGGGCTTGCTTTCCCTGCCAGCCGGGTGGTAATTGAATAACAACGGCACGTGTGACTCTCCCCTGCCCGGTCTCCAACTTTCGGTTTCGGTTCCGGTGCCTCCACCTCATGGACTCTGCCTTGGTCGCCTAGGTGATTTGATCCTCTCACCTGGCCCGCAGGTGCTTGGCGATCCTGGTTTTCCCTGCTTCTTGACTGGTGGCTGGCCTTTACCGATTCTCCGACTTGCTGAGGGCACTTCGAGTGTAGCCATTTTCACTAGGTCTCAGAGTACCCCTCGGGGCGTAGGACCCAAATTGGCCACCAAGCCCGAGGGAGAAAGACGCAAGACCAGACCGGCAGTTCGAGGAGGCTCTGTGCAGTCCAACGTCATGGATCGATACACCCTCACTAAGGGCTCTCCGGGTGGACCGAGCAAACCCCCTGCCAACCTTGGGGACGACTCCCTGTTGGATGGAGATCTGTCGTTGAAAGACGTCATGGGCGCCATTAATGGGATGAAGGCCACGCTAGGTCAGCAATACGAGGCCCTGACCCATAAGTTGGACACAGTTGCCATAGATGTCACCCTGATCAGGGCGGACCTTGCGAAGACTAACGAGAAGGTCAAATCCCTAGATCTGAAGACATCTAGCCTTATTACCGACGTCTCCGAATTACAGACTGAAGTCGGTAACCTGAGGTCCGCCCGTGACTACCTCTCTCGACGCCTGGATGACTTTGAAGGCCGCGCTCGACGGAACAACGTCCGACTGGTCGGGGTACCGGAGACGACGGAATCATCATCGGTGGATCTACTGGTGGAGGACCTTGTCCTGAATCACTTGGCGCCCAAAGGCCTTAGCAAGTTTTTTGCAGTAGAACGGGCCCACCGTATCCCGGGTGGCCCGCCTAAGCTTGGAGCTCCCCCGCGGCCCATCATTGCACGGATCTTTAACTTTCGCGACAGAGACGTGATCCTCCAGGCTTCCCGCACATCGGGCCCTACGGCTTATGAGAATGCTTCGGTTAACTTCTACCCGGACTTCACCCAGCAGGTCCAGAAGCAGCGCCTTGGATTTCAGGGGGTGAAGAGGAGACTGCGGGACAGAGACATGAAATATGCCATGCTTTTCCCGGCTCGCCTGCGTGTGGTCTACAATGATAGGACATTTTTCTTTGATCATCCTGGAGCAGCCAGCGACTGGCTGGACTCACTGCCCCCTCGAGAACAATTTGACCGTCCTGATCACTCCGGTGGTGCGGGGGACGGCCCGGTGGAGCAGGAATGAGGAGCGAACTCGGCTCCCGGGCCGCCATGTTGACTTTCGGCAGTGGTTTGATGCTACGCAACTATTGTTTGCTATTGTGTTGTCAGAACGGGGTATGGGCGGGGGTCGGGTAAATCTTCCTCCTCTGGGGTTCTTTTCGTAGATTAGTTGTATATTAGGGCGACAGGCACACTGCAAGTTGGGGTGGCTCTTGAGTCTTACGCAGGGGTGCGGGGTGGGGGGTATGATGATGTTTTGGGGGGTTGAGGGGTTTTAATTTTTGTTTCTCTGTTTTTTTCAAGGCACTGTACTGATGATCTTCTGTATTTACGTGTTGCGTTGGGGGTGGGGGGGGCCTTGGGGTGGCCTGTGGGATGGGGGATAGGGGACTACGTATACTGTGTTGGAACGTCAATGGGTTGGGTGATAGAATTAAGAGGGGGGTGGTTTTGCAGATGCTGCGACGCTTGTCTCCGGATGTGGTTTTGCTTCAGGAGACGCATCTGCTCGGCAACACGTGCCATGCACTGAATAGGCGTGGTTATCGTCTCATTGCACACTCAGGTTTCACTTCTGGCTCCAGGGGGGTGGGTATTATGGTTAGGACCTCCCTCCCTCTCGCTGTAGACGATATTATACTTGATGATAGAGGGCGGTACGCCGCCATTGTTGGGCGCTGGGAGGGGAAGGTGATTACTATGTTTTCGGTCTATATACCTCCGGGCCTCCAAACTACGACTTATGCCGATCTGGGAAGAGTGATTCTGGGGGTCCCCGAAGGTTTGCTGGTTGTTGGGGGGGATTTCAATTCTGTAGTATCTGGGACATTTGACCGTTACCCTCCCCGTGTTATCGCACAATCTCAATCCTGGTTGGGGGACTTCCTGGAGGCGCTGGGGCTGGCTGATTGCTGGCGTTTACATCATCCTGGGCAACGCCAGTATACCTTCCACTCTGGGGCCCACGGTAGCCTTTCGAGACTTGATTATGTACTGATGCCCTCCTCTCAGGCTTCCCTTATAGGGGAGGTTAAACATCTGGCCAGGGGTATCTCGGATCATTCCCCGTTGTGGTTGGTTGTGAACGCACATCTGGGTTCGGAGGGTCGTCTCGCCCCGATTAACCCGTGGTACCTCCGCGATCCTAAGATCAGGAAGGAACTCCTTGCAGCGATCAATCACTACTTTACTGACAACGTTGGATCAGTGACCTCTTCGGTTTCTCTATGGGAAGCGTACAAAACTGTAATTCGAGGCCAGGCCCTCTCATCGATTGGCCATGTTAAGAGGTGTAGGCGGGAGGAGGTTGTCCGTCTTGAGTCTGAAGTTTCCGCCCTTGAAGGGGAGTTGGATTCTGGGGTCTCCCCTGAGAAGCTGCACCTTCTAAACCTGAAACAGCTTGAATATAGAGCGCTGGTGACTGATGCTGCGAAAGAGATGGGTCGTGAACGGCAGGGGCGGCTGTATGATGTGGGGGATAAGGCTGGGAAATTGCTGGCTTGGTTGGATAGGAGAGAATGTGCGAGTCGAGTAGTTCCTGTTGTGGTGGATGAAAATGGTGTGGATGTCACTGATCCAGCTGGAATCGTGACGCGCTTTGCTGACTATTTTCGGGGGGTGTACTCCTCGGTGTCAGATCGGCCGGAGCGGGACTCCCACTTGCTTCTGCGTCATATCTCGCTCCCATGCCTGTCTGATCAAGAGAGGGATCTGTTGGAAGCTCCGCCCACTGCGGATGAGATTGCGACCGCTATCCGCTCGATTCGCTCGCGGCGGGCCTCGGGCCCGAATGGGCTCCCCATTGAACTTTATAAGCTCTGTCCGGATGTACTGGCGCCGTATCTCCGATCGATGTTCTTGGAGTCACTGGAGGAGGGGTTTCTTCCTCCTGACCAGAGACTGGCCTCCATAGTAGTTATCCATAAGGAGGGTAAGCCGCGTGACCGTTGTGAATCCTTTAGACCTATTTCCCTGATCAATGCTGAACCTAAGATCCTAGCCAAAGTCCTTGCTAATCGTCTGGTGTCTGTTATAGGCGATCTGGTTCACCCGGACCAGTCCGGCTTTATACCGCACCGGAACACGGCACTTAACCTTCGGCAACTGCATGGAGTCCTCGCGAGAGCGGGGACTCTGTGGGAGCCGGCCATCTTGGCGTCCTTGGACGCCACCATGGCGTTTGACACGATCGAGTGGCCTTATCTTTGGGCGGTCCTCAGTAAATTCGGTTTTGGACCCGCCTTTATTCGCTGGGTGCAATTGCTCTATGCTGACCCCTTAGCCAGGGTGGTGGTGAATGGGCGGGCATCGACCCCCTTTGCTCTTGGTAGGGGGACACGCCAGGGTTGTCCTTTGTCCCCGCTCTTGTTTGCCCTAGCTCTGGAACCACTGGCGGCTTGGTTGAGGTGTTAACCGTCCTTGAAGGGAATTAGATGGTCCCCGGACTTTGAGGATCGGATATCTCTGTACGCAGACGATATACTTTTGTACCTTACGTCACCTCGTAAGTCGTTAATCGTCCTTTTTGATGTTTTGACTTCATTTCATAAAAATTCCGGTCTAGTTATCAATTGGTCAAAATCCTGTATCTATGTTCTTTCCGGTGACGCTCCACTTTTGCCACGTGGCTCTCCCATCTCGGTGGCGCTGGAGGGTTTCAGGTATCTGGGGATCTTTATTACCTTGGACCCCGTACTTCAATATAAACGCAATTTGCTGCCCCCCCTCCAGCGCCTCCGTGCGGATGTTGGAACGTGGAGTCGGCTTCCTCTCTCTCCTCTGGGACGAGCAGCGTTGTTTAAGATGATGTCGCTCCCCCGATTTCTCTATGCGCTTCAGAATACGCTCGATGTTGTACCGGCTAGCTATTTTCGGGAGATTGAGGGCCTCCAGAGGCAGTTGATATGGGGGGGCCGGTCTCGCATTGCCCTTTCGAAGCTTACACTCCCGTGGTACGATGGCGGCATTGCTCTCCCTGACATCCGTCGCTACTACTGGGCCTCTCAGCTGGGGGCCATCAATCATGGCTCCTACACTCCTTCGCCACATCCGGCCTTTGCTATGGATAAATGGTTGTTGCCCGGTGGTGACTACAACAGAGCTCTGTATGCGAAGTTGACCGTCGGGTCACTTACGGGGCCCACTAAAACAGTCGTGCAGGTGTGGCATCGGGCCACGGCTGCTACAGGCTGGGCTGATAAGTTGACCCGTGCCACGCCGCTTTATGCCTCGGATAAACTTGGCTCCCTCTGGCGGTCGAAGGGGTTGGATCGATAGGACATGATTGGGATCAGCAAGGTTGATGATGTATGGATCAAGGGTAGGATCAAGTCGTTTGATGAAATGAAAGTTGAATATGGGCTGAATGATAGAGAATCCTTTAGATATGCGCAGATCCGACACTCGGTCCTGTCTGTTTTCCCCCTGGGCTCGGATGTTCCGGAAGCGTCCCCGCTTGAGGATCGATACTGGATGGGCATGTCCCGGATAGCACGATCTCCCTCATTTATAAAAAGTTAATCAATATTAGGATTGATCTATTGGATAGCCTTCGGGAGTTGTGGACTAGTGATGGTCTGGAGCTGGATGATGAGGACTGGCAGGCTGCGCTCTCTTCTCCTAAGGAGGTAGCTATTCCGGCACGCCTTCGATTTGTCCAGCTCAAAATTCTTCATAGGGTATATGTGACTGGTCCGCGTCTGGTGCGCATGGGATTCTCGGCGGATGGATTGTGCAGACGTGGTTGCGGTATGGTGGCCACATTCCTACATATCATTTTGGAATGCCCTGCTGTACTACACTATTGGAATCGCGTGCATGATGTAATGAGTGAGGTTATGGGTGTGCGGTTGAAGCCTGAAGCACGGAGATGCTTGTTGAATGTTTGGGAACCGAATGATTGTACCCAAGCGCAGCTTCGATGGGTGACACTGGGTAACATGATAGCCAAGCGTGACATTGCCCAGCTTTGGGGCGCTCAGAGGCCTCCTACGGTTCTGGCATGGCAACAGAACATGGACTGGTCCATGTTTCGTGAAAAGACTGTGTATGTCTCCCGGGGCAGACCTGGCAAGTGGGGGAAGATTTGGACTCAATGGAACGCGTACCGTGGAGATATATGTACCCCCCCCTTTCGGAATTTGATACTGACTTGTCTTCCTCCCAACCTGATGAACAAGTTACTTACCTTCGGTAACGATATATCTGTAAGAAACAGTAGTTAGTATTAGATTCCTTACCTTAGAATATCCCCAGGCGTCAGTCTGGATCCGGAAACTTTTGCGTAGCAGTACCCCTGCGCGTCGGTAGGCGTCGTCTGCAGGCGTCCCCTGCGGCTCCGCGTCGTCGGCGTCGTGCGCCGTGATGACGTCGCTGGAGTATATAGACGCCGCCTCCGCGCGCTGACGTCAGTTCTTTGCACACAGCTTTTCCGCGCCAGAACACGCAGAGCCATGTGAGAACTAACACTGGTGCCATTAGAAACTAGGGCCCTGAAAGGGATGTCCTTAACCCTAGGTATCAGTTCGCAGAACGGGGAGGATGGGTGGGGCGGTAAGGAATCTAATACTAACTACTGTTTCTTACAGATATATCGTTACCGAAGGTAAGTAACTTGTTCATCTGAAAGAAACAGGTTAGTATTAGATTCCTTACCTTAGAATAGATACCCCAGCAATACCAACCCCGGTGGTGGGTCTGCGAACCAATACAACCTACACCAGAAAGTCCTGGAGGACCGAACGGCCAAAGAAGCCGTCCCTCCGGACTTGACTGTCCAGGCAGTAGTGCCTCGCAAAGGTGTGCAGCGAGGCCCACGTGGCCGCCTGGCAAATGTCCTGCAAAGGGACTCCCCGGCCCAGGGCAGTAGTAGCCGCCGTGGCCCGAGTGGAATGGGCCCTCAGCCCAACAGGAGGCTCCTTCCGAGCCAAAGAGTAGCATGCTTTGATGCACAGGACGACCCACCGAGAGATGGTCCGCTTCTGTACCGCCCTTCCCTTCTTCTCACCCACGTAGCCAACAAACAGTTGGTCATCCACCCGGAACTGGCGTGTGCGATCCATGTAAAACGAAAGCGCACGTTTTGGGTCCAGACGATGGAGCCGCTCTTCATCCTTTGAAGGATGCGGAGGCGGGAAGAAGGAGGGCAAGGTGATGGACTGCCCAATGTGAAAAGCAGAGACTACCTTGGGCAGGAAAGAAGGTCTAGTCCGAAGGACCACCTTATCAGGATGAACAGACAAGAAAGGAGGTTTAACAGAAAGAGCCTGGAGCTCACTCACTCTCCTGGCAGAGGTGATGGCTACCAGGAAGGCCATCTTTAAAGTGAGAAGACGGAGAGGACAGGAATGAAGGGGCTCAAAGGGAGCGCACATCAGGAAAGTCAAGACCAGGTTCCACTCCCACTGAGGCATCACGAACGGAGTTGGGGGATACATGTGCGTGATGTCCTTCAAGAATCGTAACACAATAGGGGACTTGAATAAAGATGGCTGATCAGGTAGCCTCAAGAAGGCGGAAAGGGCAGAAAGATAGCCCTTGATAGTGCCCAGAGCAGAGCCCTGCTGGGCAAGGGAAAGGAGGAAGAGGAGAACCTCAGACAGAGGGGCAGGAAGGGGATCCACAGCCTTTGCTGTGCACCATGCCACAAATCTGTTCCACCGGCAGGCGTATACCGACTTCGTGGAGGGACGCCTGGCTGCCAGAATTACATCACAGACTTCAGGAGGCAAGTCAAATGGCCTCAACTGCCGCCGCTCAATCTCCAAGCATGGAGGTGGAGACTGGACAGGTTCGGGTGGAGGACCGTCCCCTGCTGCTGCGACAGAAGGTCCTCCTGAAGGGGCAGGCGGATCGAGGGACCGACTGTCATGCTGAGTAGCTCGGGATACCAGTATCTTCGAGCCCAGTCCGGAGCCACAAGGATAACTTGGGCCCGGTCGCGCCTGATCTTCTTCAGCACTCTGGGCAGAAGTGGTATAGGCGGAAAGGCGTACAACAGACCGCAACTCCACTCGCGCCGAAAGGCGTCGCCGAGCGAGTGCCGTCTTGGAAACTCCAACGCGCAGAACTGATGACATTGCGCGTTCTCTTCTGTGGCGAATAGATCTAACCAAGGCTCTCCCCATTGCTGAAAGAGGCCTCTCGCCACGTCCGAGTTCAGACGCCATTCGTGATCCACCGAGCACCGACGGCTGAGTTCGTCCGCCCTGGCGTTCAGAGAACCTGCCAGGTGTTGAACCGTCAGAGTCACGCCCTGACGTTCCAGCCATTGCCAGAGACGCAGAGCCTCCTGGCAAAGGGTCCACGACCCCACACTGCCCTGTTTGTTGCAGTACCACATGGCGGTGGTGTTGTCCATGAACACCTGCACTACACTCCCGTTGACAAAGGGGAGGAATGCCTTCAGTGCTAGGCGAATCGCCCGCAGCTCCAACAGGTTGATATGGAACCGGGACTCCGCCGGAGACCAGATGCCTCTGATCTCCGCCTCTCCCAAGTGGCCACCCCAGCCCTGGAGGGACGCGTCCGTCACAACCACGTGCTCCGGTTGGGGAAGGGAGAGGGATCTGCCTCTGACCCAATCGCGGTCCGTAAGCCACCACTGCAACTGTCTCGCAGTGCCCTCCGAGATCAGGACATGGTCGGATAGGTTGCCCTGATGCTGGGCCCACTGAAACTTCAGGTCCCACTGCAGAGCCCGCATCCGCCACCTGGCGTGATGCACCAGCAGGATGCAGGAGGCCATCAGCCCCAGAAGCCGCAGCGTCAACCTGACCGAAACCCGGGATAACGGCTGAAAGATGGGAATCAGAGCCTGAATATCCCGGACCCGCCGTTCCGGGGGATAAACCCGAAACTGCGCCGAGTCGAGAACCGCTCCGATGAAAAGGAGCTTTTGAGAGGGACACAGGTGTGATTTCGGCACATTGATGGAAAACCCCAGCTCGTGCAGGAGGTCTGCCGTCATCTGAAGGTCGTGGACGACTGTCTGGGGCGAGCCCGCCTTCAACAACCAGTCGTCGAGGTAGGGGAAGACTGAAACCCCTAACCGGCGCAGATGAGCTGCGACCACCGCCATCACTTTCGTGAACACCCGTGGGGCGCTGGTAAGGCCGAAGGGGAGCACGATAAACTGAAAGTGCTCGTGGCCTACCGTGAACCGCAGGTAACGCCGGTGGGCCGGCAGGACGGGGATGTGAAAATACGCATCCTGCAAGTCCAACGCTACCATCCAGTCTTGTGGGTCTAGAGCAGCCAAGACCTGAGCCAAAGTCAACATCTTGAACTTCTCCTTCCGGAGGAAGCCGTTGACGTTCCGTAGGTCCAAGATAGGACGCAGGCCTCCTTTGTCCTTCTTGGGCACCAGAAAGTAGTGGGAGTAGCAACCACACCCTACTTCTGGCCCAGGAACGCGCTCGATGGCCCCCTTGGCCAAGAGGGCCGTAACTTCCTCCTGCAGAAGTGTCAAGTGGTCCCCCGACACACGGTGGTTCTGCGGTGGCATGGCTGGAGGAGTGGACTCGAAGGGGAGGGCGTAGCCCCTTCGAACGAGCTGCAGCACCCACCTGTCCGATGTTATCGCGCGCCAGCGGGAGTGGTGATGGCGAACCCTGCCACCCACTGGCGTCACGTGAGCCCGAAAGCTCGGACTAGGAAGGCTTGGATGCAGCAGCGGGGGGAGGCGTGGACTGACCTCGCCGCTGGCCTCTACCGCCACCACGGCGGAAACCACGGCCGCCACCGCGCTGGGGAGCGTTCTGCGGCGCGTGGCTGGCAGCATGTGTGGGACCGCCCCTCCCTTGGCCACGAAAGGGGCGAAACGAACCCGTCTGCTGGCGCTGGGTCGAAAGACCCAAGGACTTGGCCGTGACCCTGGAGTCCTTGAAGCGCTCCAGCGCGTGGTCCGCTTTGTCACCAAACAGGCGACTGCCATCAAATGGCATGTCCATGAGCGTATTTTGGACGTCTGGCGAGAAGTTGGCAGATCTCAGCCAAGCATGGCGACAAATCGCCACCGTCGTGGACATAGCCCGTCCCAGCGAGTCGGTCGTGTCCAGACCACAACGGATCGAGTACCGCGCCGCATCCCGGCCTTCAACGAAAGCCCGGGTGAGCTTGTCCCGCACTTCCTGGGGGCATTGCGGCAAACACTCCTCGACCGTATCCCACAGGGAGTGGGTGTAGCGGCCCAAGAGGCACGCGGTATTACAAGACCGCAGTCCAGCGCTCAAAGAGGAAAAGACCTTTTTACCAAATTGGTCATACCGCTTTGATTCCCGATCGGGCGGAGCCGACGGGAACGCGGACTGCGAAGTGGAGGCCTGGATCACCAGACTCTCCGGGGAGGGATGGGTGGATAGGAAGGCAGGGTCGTCCGAGCACGGACGGTGACGCCTGGCAACGTTCCGGTCAACCGGTGCACCGGAAACGGGCCTGGACCAGGTGCCCAAAAGGACATCCGTCAGGGCCTCATTAAACGGCAGCAGAGGCTCCTGGGGGCATGACTGCGGTTTAAACACTTCGGTCAGAATGTTCGGCTTGACCTTCGCGACAGAGAGCTCAAGACTCAAGGCCTTGGCAGCCCTCATCAGGACCACCGAATAGGCAGCACCTGCCTCAGACGCCACAGGGGTCGGGGAGACAAACCCAGGGTTGGGCGACTCGTCCAGACCACTGGCATCACCCAGATCACCTACCCAGTCCACATCATACTGGCAGGCACGGGATAAAGGGTCCTCAGACCCCTCCCAACCCTCTCCATACTCGTCCTCATCGCCGTATTCTGGATCGACGATATAGACCTCGGGGTCAATGGGCCCCATCGGCGCCGGATCCGGCGTCGGACGACGCCGGTCCGACTCCGCGTCAGGAGTCAGAGGGGGAATGGGGGTGGCGCCGCGTGGCGTCGGCGCCGGGGACCCGACGCCGGCCGGAACCGACGGCGGAGTCGCTGCACCGCGCGGAGGCGGTACCACGGGGTGGCTCAAAGGAACTGACGCCGGAGAGGCCGGTAGACCAGCCGGCGACGAACCTGAGGGGCCCAGCGGCGCCGAGGCCGGAGCCACCGGCGGCGTCGAGGCAGGAGCACCCGAACCGCTCGGGCCCCCAGACGGGACCGACGGACCCGCAGGCGCCGTAGGCCCCGCCGGAGGAGACCTCGCCCTCATAGCGATGAGGAAGGCCTCGATCTCCTCACTCGACGCGCCTTCCCCAGGGACCGACGGGTATGGGTCAGACGGCGTCGGCAACCCACGCGGGGCCGCGGGGGTGGGGCCACCCGAGCCCCCGGCCGCATCACGCGGGCGTCGGGGGGAGTCGGGGGTACGATGACGACGCCCCGACCTCTTACGCTTACCTGACGAACCGGAGGAATGGTGGCGACTCCCGGAGCGCTCATGGCGGCTCCGCGATCGTTCCTTCGACCGCTGCCTCGACCTCCGACCGGACCGGGACCGCTCTCGACGCGGGGCCGACACACGGAGCTCGAGAAGCTTGCAGGACCGCTCCCGCCTAGCTTTACCAGTCAAGGCCCGACAGTCGACGCAGGACTCCACGTCGTGGTCCGCGCCCAGACACCGGAGGCAGAGTCGATGGTGGTCGGTGACCGACATCAGGCGGTCGCACTCGTCGCAACCCTTGAAACCAGGCATCCTACCGGCACCGTAGAAGATTAAGTAATTAACAATAAACTTGGTCAAAAGACCGGAGTACTGCTCTTCGGATCTGCGCTAACTGGCGCGGAAAAAAGAAGAACTGACATCAGCGCGCGGAGGCGGCGTCTATATACTCCAGCGACGTCATCACGGCGCACGACGCCGACGACGCGGAGCCGCAGGGGACGCCTGCAGACGACGCCTACCGACGCGCAGGGGTACTGCTACGCAAAAGTTTCCGGATCCAGACTGACGCCTGGGGATATTCTAAGGTAAGGAATCTAATACTAACCTGTTTCTTTCAGATGTTTCCTCCGCAGAAGTATAGATGTATTGATTGTTTCTGTTCTCCTTCTCTTCCCCACCATCCCACAGTATATTTTGAATGCAATACTATTAGCTTTACGTTTGTACCCCCCCCCCCCCCCCCCCCCGCAAAACCACATGATGACATGCTTGTACTGGACTGCCTTGTTTTCTTTTGTTTTTTTATTTTCTTGTTCTTTACATTCAATAAAAAAGTTTAAAAAAAAAAAGAATACATAAGTATTCGGCCACATCGTAGAAGTGTCTTATATGTCTTGTCCTTAACCCCGCTCCTAGCCCGCCCACTTGCTACACTCATAGCTCATTTTAAGAGTACCTTTTCCTATTTAAATCACGGATTAAAACCATTTGAACACAGTGCCTTCAAATCCCATTCTTTGTTTTAGTGTGTTCAGAAGAGTGTTATGGTTTACAGTGTCAAAGGCTGCAGCTAGGTCTAGAACGATCCGGAGACAGGAGTTGCAGGGGTCGACCACTCGCAGGGCATCAAGAACCTGTAGCATTGCTGTCTCAGTGCTGCAGCCCTGATTGAAGCCAGACACTGAAAGCGTTTGAATATTCAGGCTTGTTCCGCCAGTCAAATCCAGTGTCCAAGTATGAACTTACATCAGCTGCTAATCATATGACCGTTTCAATGGAAAGACGGTTGAAAACACATCTCCGAAATATAAATGTAGGATGGTCTGCATATCCACTAACACGTCTTAAAATTTGCAAATCGTACTACTATTTTTCTAAAGAACCACTAGATGTCGCTACAGTACAACGTTGCAAGCACATCTGTTTGTTGACACCAAATAAAATTGTTTCAAATGTCTGAAACGTGATAGTTTCTTTTCAAGGCCACTCCAGCATTATAAAGGTTATGGGATGCGAGGTTTTATGTGCCAGTATTCACACCCGTCTAAAGACGTCGGAATCCATGTAATGGAGGAGCTACCGTGAGAAGATAAAGCGCATGCTACGGGCCATGTGGCTTCATCCAATATAACGGCAGCAGCGTCCATATCCTTCTCGCTCACACCTTTCTAAAGCTCACGGCGTCTATCGGCTAGCACCCGCAAAGGTTTCCACGGGCACCAGGATAAATAAGATGCACTTACCACCAGGAACAGGAGGCCAAGGTCTACAACAGTGCCCTTCAGACGCAGCAAATGCCAAAGAGTGCCTACACTATACACGCCATGGATAATAGTTTGGCGCATGAAATCACTTTTAAGGAATTAAGCACGGATACGGGGGGCATACCGAGATGCCAAACTTAACAAAATATGTTTCAAAAGCGATGGGGCTAAGGGAGCAGCAGATTTGAAGACTGCCTAAAAGCGTGCGTTGGTAATTGCATGGGGAGTACTAGCAGCCAAGGACCTTTTTAGAAAAAACATCTAGAGGGTAATAACACTTAAATGTAATTGAATCTTACTCAAACTTATGCACAAAGAGTCATACACCTGTACGCCAATCACGGAGACTTTCTAGCCGATTGGTAACAGTGCAACGCGTGAAGAAGTACCAACGTAGAAACAGAGGTTTTGTCAAAGCACAGACAGAATTAGTGCAATCTTAGTAAAATGTGAGTTCCCCTAGGCATCAACATTGATTGAGAAATGCCCCTTCCCTCTCAGGTAAGGGGGCCAGGAAAAAAGTAAAGGGGAAACATCCTATAGTGCACGCAAAAGACAGAACAACTAGACACCTCTTGTCTATTTAAAAAGAAACGAGCATTGACAAGCCAATCGACTGTTTATTGGATTTGCCAATTCATGCCTGTTGGCTTTACCAATGCTTGTTGCCAATGCTATTCAGCTATAACAAGAAAAAATATATATCGTTATTGCCAAAGCTGAACAGCATTGGTTAAAAAAACTCAATACAAAAACCAGTGATGTTATATATGTGCACTTGCAGAGTCGGTTTGGCAGGGCGGACAATCAGCCCGTGCCCGAGGGGCCTGTGACAGAGGACAACTTGTGGACCGATTTTTTTAGACTGTGGATCAAGAAACTACACATACCTGGGCTGATTTTCCCCACAGAGCTGCAGCTTCAGGTGAGAAGTAATCTGAGCAGGCCACACATTAGGACCATTAATTATTATTTGCCAAATGACAATAGGGCTTGCAGAGGACTGACATCATGGGGTGCACCTCCTTCTATCCTGGGCCCCAGAAGGTGTCAGTGAGCCTTTGAGAAAGGGGTGTCTTTTGACCAGTGCAATTACCAAGTCGTCGGTGTGGGGAGGAGGCTTTTGTCCCCCACAGCAGGTCACAACGAACAGACAGACAATCCTCAGGTGCCTGCGGCCAGTTTTCTCAGATCGAGGTTAGGAGTTTCATTCAAATACTATGCAATGGAATTAGAGAAAAAAACAAGAAACGCAAAAGTTTTAAATAACTTAGCAATTTAAAAAATATGACGGATAAGAAGATATCACCTTTTTCAGCATGAATAGTTGCAAACTGCAATTGTGGGCCACTGTTTAGGTCTTGCCTGATCCAGCGCATGCGCTGGTCTGGCTGAGACATTTAGTAGGTGAGTTTTCAAAGTGCTACTGGCTGGCTACTCGCGTTCACGCGAGCATGCACGCTCGCAGCCGCCATCTGTCTCCTACGGTTCAATTCTGGGGTGCTTTTTTAACTGGTCTCTAGTTCATTGCGAATCTTACTGTTACTAATTCAAATTGTGTTAGCTTTGGCTTATTTGCAATGCAAACTTTATTTCAAATAGTTGCTGTGACAAGCTGCAAGTCCGCTACAGAAGCCCATTCATTTGCTAATTATTTTCCACATACGGTTGCAAGACCATAAAGTGGAGTATTCGGATTTTGAATAGTTTATTATTTGAAGATGTTACTCTCTCCTGCGCACCCCACTCCTGTACTAAGGTTACGAGTGACTTGGCACCCGCCTTTCAGAGGTTCTTGCATTCACCCAAGTCTGGCCTGGCACTGGTGCGTCCCAGCCTGGCACACACCGGGTGATGATCTCCACACCTCCTTCTAGACCCCAGCTCACTACGGTTTGCAGTCTGTCACTCACCCCTCACCTCTCTGGCACTCACCCTTCACCCCTCAGGCCTGGCAGTCACTCCTCGCACCTGGCACGCACCCTTCTCCCTCTCTGGCACTCAGCATTGACTCTCTGTGACACAACTGTCACCTCCCTGGCACTCACCCTTGAACCCTCCTGATTTTTACGTTTCACCTCCATGGCACTCAACCTTCATCTCCCTGGCACTCACCCTTCATCCCCCTAACCTGGCACTCAACCATCACCTCCGTGGCGCTCACCCTTGATCCTCCTGACTCTTACGTCTCATCTCCCTGGCACTCACTTCTCACCTCTCTGGCACTCACCCTTCACCCCAATGGGCTAAAAGTCACCCTTGACCCTCCTGGCACTAGCGCGGTTTCCCCCACGAACAAAACATAACAAGCATCGGCATAGCCAATAGGTCTCACCTTATAAGTGTGTAGCAATGCAACGGATATTGTGCTGCATAAATAAATACTTAGAAGGTCACAAAAGCGAGATCTATTGGCTATGCCAATGCTTGTTTTTTGGGGGTAACCCGGCCGGGCCGATTTTTCATCCCAATCCGACCCTGCGCACATGCATCATTCCTCTATGGTGGCCCAGTACAATGACATATGCATGCATGCATCAGTAGATATAAACACGTGTCGTGACGCTATGCAGCCCAGTGTAATGACGTAAACACACGTCACGATCTAACTCATGATGCAGCCCCATTTAATTTATTTTTTCTAATTAAATGTTCCAAGATGGCGTGCACCTACCGAGAAGCAATAAAAAAAACAAAAAAACAACCACACAATAAAATGTGCACAGAAGCTCATTTCGAGACAGAAGCCATTAGTAAACTCTAGCTGCCAGGGCCAGTCAAAAATTAATTCAAAAACAAACAATTTAATGAAAATGGACTGGGGAGAAACATGGGGGGCTTAATTAAAACAAAAAAAAGAGCAGGACTGAGACAAACTGGTTGGGGAGGGTGGGAGATCAGCAAGTAGAGCTTGGAGGTGGCAGTGTGAAGGGTGAAGCAGCAGACAGGTGAAATAGGAGAGAGTAACTAAACACGCTCACATGGAGTGATAAAAAAAGCAAAAGAAACTAAAGCAGTTCTGTGAATTTAATGTAAGCAGTTGAATGATACAAGCAATTCAATCAATAGGATGGTAAAGAAGCTATGGGGAGAGATAAACATTAGAAAACGAAAAGCCATCGGATTTAAAGCAGGTAAATTAAATTCAACTAATGATAAACAACTGACCCCAAAAGCCCAATGTAAGTATTGTGTTGTATGCTTTAGCTCTTTCGACACCAAGCAGTACCTAAAATGAAGCCCAAACCCTCAAAAATGAGTGCTGATGCCCACTACTTGCAACCACAGGGACAAATTAAGCACTGAATACAATGCTTTAGTAGTGCGGAGTTTATAGTACAGCATGTTGTACATCGGACTCCTTCTATAGCTTCGTTTTTATACCACACTTCGAGGGGCTTTAATGGGGACTGTCACCTCTAAAAGAATTGTGAATGGCTCAAATTTAAACATGAAGGCAGTTCATGGTGATTGTTGTGTGAGCACTGGCCTATTCCCATCACAATGTGGCATTGCAGCTCGGGTCAATGCTGAAAAGAAGAGGCCAACGTCCTAGTTTTAAAATTTGAGGCACGCTAGTTTCAGAAACAAATGTTATCAAAGTAAAGTTATCAAAAGAAAAAAAAAACGCTACTGACACAATGTGATGTTCATCTTAAATATAGAATTTTAAATTGTGTATTTTTTTAGATGCAGTACGACTCGGCCTCCTTCTGTGATCAACCCGTGCACACCTTATCTCCGTTCCACCATGGTCCTGCAGCTCAGGCAAAGAAGAGCTGGTCACCTAGAAAGCAGATCCATTGCAAACTGACTCTGGGCAGCAGATCACTTGAGGAGAGGGTATATCGGAAGAGATATCTTCAAAGAAAACATCTGGGGAAAAACATTTAGGGTGCAGGTTGTCGAAGGAGAGGGTCACCCAGAGACCAGGTCACCTGAACTATTGTCTCAGTAATGTAACTTCTTTTGACGCAATGGAACTCCAGCGCAGCAGTAGCCCACAGGTACTGAAGAGGGATGCTCTTTAATAGCTACGCCAGTAGGCTCAGAGCCTTGTGGTCTTTTCAGTACTGAGGTTCAGAGAATCTCCATACTGGTCTTATTGCTGCAATCAACTGGTTATAGCAACATGTTTCTTTAAGCTCCCAAATGTTTCGGGTTTCAAAGGGTAGCCAGTTGAGAGATTTAAGGACTGAAGATATGTGCTTGTTTCTTTTCGCGCCTGCAACCAATCTAGGCGCGGTGTTCAGTGATGCCCTAAGTGGGGCCAAGGCATATTTGGGTAGGCCACATAGAGTAGCACTGCCATAGTCTAACCGTAGCAAAACAAGCGCTTGGACCACCTGCTTGAAAATCACTTAGAGGCAGGAAAGGTTTGATATTTCTGAGGGTTCTCAACAAGTGGTTTGCACCCTTACACACATTGCTGATATGAGTCTTCATATTTAAGTGCTTGCCAAAGGTGACTCCGAGCGATTTGGCTGAGTCAATGATGATCGGAGTGCAATTGAAAGCAGTGAAGTGAGACAGCCAGAGATCTAACTTGGGGATGTGGTTCGGGGGGGAATTGAGCATGAACTCTGTTTTGGAGGCGTTGAGTAGGAGATGGTTCTCAGTAAACCAATTTTGCTTAACCCGTCCGCTGCGCTGAACGTTCTGCGCTGGTGCGACGTTCAACGGACGTGCGCAGCACTACCGAGGTAGTGCATGCGACGTCCGTTGAACGTGGCCAGCACTCAAGGGGTTAAACGTGAGTATCGAGTTAAGTGAGATGATGCTTTCCGGGGATGAGATTTTCAGATAGAATTGTGTCGTCAGCATACATGTGGAAGAGAATGTTTGTGGAGTTTAGTGCTTTAGCTAGAGGTTCCAAGAAGAGGTTGAAGAGGATCGATGAAAGGGCGGATCTTTGGGGGACCCCATGTGTACTGGAGAGGTCTGAGAGAGAGAGAGTGATTTGCCTTGACTCTTTATATTCAATGCCGAAGAAAGGATGAAAACCATTGAAGCACCCGATCCGAGAAACCCATTCTGTTTTGTAGGCTGGATAGGAGGATGTCATGATTAATCGTGTCAAAAGCTGAGGAAAGGTCAAGGAGGATCAGTAGGCACGATTCATTTTTGTCTAGTATTTTTCAAATGTCATCCATAACGAGAGTGAGGGCCAATTCAGTGCTGTGTCCCTTCCGAAAACAAGATTGATGCAGATCAAGAAGTTGGTAAGTCGGGGGGAGGAGCTTGGCGGGCATCCGTGATGGCCGCGTGAGCACAGCGCTCTCCGGACCCCCGCCACTCCCGGCATGATATCCTGAACATATCCTGATTCTTCACGAGGATCTATGTAGAGGACGCTGGGCTGATCTTCCTGGGATTTTGGGAATTTGATTTGGACCCGGGGCGCCGAAGATACGGCGATTTGAACTTTCGGGGTCCGCCCTTGCAGTGCGCCCGGGACTGGGTGAGGCTCTCTGGCCGTCTCGGAGTTGAACAACAGCGGCAGGGGGATTGGACTTGTGGGTCCCCCTCTTAAGTTTCGGTTTCGATTCTGCCTCAGACTGAGACATCTGGCAGGGGAGTCTGGCCTGGGCTGGGTCCGGCGCACTGGACGGCTGTCGGGCCTTTGGCTGGCTTATTCTCCTTTCAGGCTGGTCCTCTCCTAGTGGTACCCTTGCAGCTGCCTTTTGGTCCCGACGCCCTGCTTTCCTGTGGCCATTTCCATCGGGTCGATTGAGTCTCCTGGTGACGTGGTTTCCGACATGGCGGGCAGAGGGGACCGAGAGACGCGAAAGACCAAGACGCCCCTGCGTGGGGGCCCGGTCCAGTCTAACGTTATGGACCGCTACACCCATGCGAAGGGGTCCCCCGGAGCCGCCCTGCCTGGCCCAAGTGCGGTTGACCACATTGTGGACGCATCAACGGAACCGTCCTTGCAGGACATCATGGGCGCCATTTCTGGCATGAAGGAAACGATAGGCCAACAATATGAAGCTTTGGCCCACAAAATCGACACAGTGGCCATTGATGTGAACTTGATTCGGGCCGACCTATCTAAAACCAATGAGAAGGTGAAGTCATTGGATCTCAAATCATCCAGCCTCACGGCAGACGTCTCGGAGATACAGACGGAGATTGGCAACCTCCGTAGGGTGAACGATTTCATGACCCGGCGCTTGGAGGACTTTGAGAACAGGGCACGTCGCTGTACTGTGCGTGTGGTTGGCGTTCCGGAGAATCCAGAACCGCACTCTGTTGATCTCCTGGTCGAGGACCTGATCCAGAACTACCTTTCTCCGTCTGGGCTGAGTAAATTCTTCGCAGTGGAGCGTGCCCATCGTGTTCCGGGAGGCCATGGTAAGCCAGGCGCCCCGCCGAGGCCTATTGTTGCGAAACTCTTCCACTATAGGGATCGGGACGCTATCCTGCAGGCATCACGTGTGAAGGGCCCGGTGGCCTTTGAGAACGCCACGGTGAACTTTTATCCGGACTTTTCTCAACAGGTGCAGAAACAGCGTATGGGCTTCCGTGGAGTCAAGAAGCGTCTCCGGGACATGGGATTGCGCTACGCTATGCTTTTTCCGACCAGGCTGCGGGTTGAGTACAATGACCAAACCTTTTTCTTTGATCGGCCTGACTCTGTGAATGACTGGCTGGACTCTCTGCCGGACCGACCTCCTGCGGCTGAGCCCGCCGCCCACCCGGGTGGTGCTGAGGGTGGTATAGAGAGCTGAACTATTTGTCTATGCCCGGGTCCTCGTGTAAAGTAACTTCTTCTGGGATTCTATGCCTAAGTGCCTCTACTATCTGTGTGTTTTCCTTGTTATTTATCTTGTTGGGGTGGCGGGTGGGCAGAGCCTTTCCTCCTCCGGGGTCTTTTTGTAGAATGGGGGTTCTTGGGCGACAGGCACACTGCATATTGGGGTGGCTTTTTAGCTTCTTGCAGGGGTGCAGGGTGGGGGGTGTTTCTTTTCTTGTTGGGGGGTGGGTGGGGGGGAAGTTTGATGTTTGTGTGTTGTGTCCTCAAGGCGATTCTATCTTGCTAATGATGTTTTTGATGTCATGCTCATTGGAGGGGGGTTGCGGCGTTGCTGTGTGGGATGGGGGTAGCGGGTTGAGGTTTATTTCGTGGAATGTTAATGGTCTGGGGGATCGTATTAAGCGGGGTGTGGTGTTGCGATGTCTACGACGTTTGTCTCCAGATATTGTTTTTCTACAGGAGACTCATTTAGTGGGCAATACATGTCGTGCAATGAATAGGTGGGGCTATCGCCTCGCCGCACATTCGGGGTTTACCACGGGTTCCAGGGGGGTGGGTATCCTTGTTCGGGCTTCCCTCCCCCTAGTTATTGATGATGTGATCCTTGATGATCGGGGGCGTTATGCCGTCCTCGTGGGTCGCTATGAGGGTCGGACCCTTTCCTTGTTTGCCGTTTATGTGCCCCCCGGTCTACAGACATCTACCTTTTCCGATTTGGGCCGTGTGTTGTTGAACCTCCCTGATAGTACTCTCTTCATAGCTGGTGACTTTAATTCTGTGTTCTCCGGTCTACATGATCGTCACCCCCCTAGGGACACCCCTTTGGCCCAACAGTGGCTGGGTGGGTTTCTGGATACGTTCGGCTTGGTGGATTGCTGGAGGCTTATGCATCCTACTCAGCTTCAATACACTTTCCACTCTGGGGCCCATGGGAGTCTGTCTAGACTGGATTATTTCCTGATGCCTGCGGCGCAGTCGCCGGCGGTTCGTGAGATTAGACACCTCCCCCGGGGCATCTCCGCTCTGGCTTTGTTTTGAGGTGGGGGTGGAGGCGGCGGGCCGGGTGGCTCCTATCAACCCATGGTACCTCACCTCCCCCGAGACCCGCAATCTCTTGATTAAGTCTTTGGACAATTATTTTTTAGACAACGAGGGTTCCGTCTCCTCTGCGGTATCCCTGTGGGAAGCCTTTAAGACGGTGATTCGCGGGCAGGCCCTTTCCCTTATTACTGAATCCAAAAAGGCGCGGAATCGGGAGGTGGTGAACCTTGAGAGGGAGATTGCTGAGATAGAGGCTGACCTAGAATCGGATATTACATCTGATAAACTCCACGCCCTGGGTCTGAAACAATTTGCTTATAAGTCTTTGGTCACAGATGCGGCTAAACTGATGTTTTGGGAGCAACAGGGTCGTTTGTATGATGTGGGGGACAAAGCGGGTAAGTTATTGGCATGGTTGGATAAGAAGGAGAGGGCGAATCGTGTGGTGCCTGTGATTCAGACTTCGAACGGTGTGAGAGTGACAGACCCGGTTGGAATAGTTGAATGTTTTGCGGATTATTTTCGTGTGGTTTATACCCCTGTGTCTGAACGGGATGTTGATGACTCTCGCCTTTTGTTGCGTGATATAGCTCTGCCCAGTGTTTCCGATTTAGACCGAGTCTCTTTGGAGTCCCCTTTTACTACGGACGAGATAGCGACGGCCATTCGCTCACTCCGTTCGGGCAAAGCTTTGGGCCCGAATGGATTGCCAATTGAATTGTACAAGCTAAGTCCTGACAAGGTGGCGCCCTATCTTCGCACCATGTTTTTGGAATCCCGCGAACAGGGTATTCTCCCATATGATCAGCGTCTGGCTACGATAGTTGTTATCCCCAAAGAAGGTAAACCTCGGGACCTTTGTTCGTCTTACAGGCCCATTTCCCTGTTGAATGTTGAACCTAAAGTCCTGGCTAAGCTCCTGGCTACCCGCCTCTTGACGGTCATTAGTGGCTTGGTTCATCCGGATCAATCCGGATTTATCCCGCATCGCAACACGGCTCTTAACCTACGTCGTCTCCACGGAGCTGTTGCGAGGGCGGGGCTTCTGACGGAGCCGGCCATTTTGGCTTCGCTTGACGCCTCGATGGCCTTTGACACGGTAGAGTGGCCCTATCTTTGGGCAGCTCTTGAGAAATTTGGTTTTGGACCTGAGTTTATTGGTTGGGTGAAGTTGTTATACGCCGAACCCTTGGCACAGGTAGTGGTGAACGGTCGGGTTTCTGTCCCCTTCTGTCTTGGTAGGGGGACCCGTCAGGGGTGCCCCTTGTCTCCGTTGCTTTTCGCGCTTGCTCTGGAACCGTTGGCTGCGTGGCTTCGATGGGAGCCTTCACTCAAAGGGATCCGTTGGTCACCGGATTTCGAAGACCGCGTCTCGCTTTACGCGGATGACATTCTTCTGTATCTTACTTCCCCGCGTAAATCCTTAAATGTCTTATTTGACGTTCTTACTTCGTTTGGTGCTAACTCGGGTCTGGTTATTAATTGGGCTAAGTCCTGTGTGTATGTTCTCTCGGGTGTTTTGCCCCCATTACCGGACAGGTTTCCTGTCCAGGTTGTCCAATCTGGCTTCAAGTATTTGGGGATCTTTATTACGCTGGACTCCTCGCTCCGGTTCGAGCGTAACCTCCTCCCCCCGCTTCTTAGACTGCGACTGGATGTGGCCCGTTGGCGTAAGCTACCCCTGTCTCCTCTGGGCAGGGCTGCCCTTTTTAAAATGATGTCTTTGCCGCGATTCCTCTACGCGCTTCAAAATTCTTTTGACGACATTCCCGCTACCTATTTCCGAGAGATCGAGAGTCTTCAAAGGCAACTGATCTGGGACGGGCGTCCACGTATCGCCCTTGCGAAACTTACCATCCCTTGGTATGACGGGGGCATGGCGCTCCCCGATATCAAGAGATATTATTGGGCTTCCCAGCTGTCTGCCATTAACCACGCAATGTATTCCCCGGGTCGGGATCCGGCCTTTGAGATGGATAGACTCCAGCTGCCGGGAGGGGATTTTAATAGAGCGCTTTATTCCAGATCGGCCGGGCGCCATCTTGTGGGCCCGTCCAGGACCGCAGTCAATGTGTGGCACGCCCCGAATGTGAGTTTGGGATGGGAGAACCGACTGACAATGGCGACTCCGCTTTATGCTTCTGAACGTTTGGGGTGTCTCTGGTCGACTAAGGGCTTTGACCGCTGGGATATGATTGGTATATGTAAAGTGGGTGATGTCTGTGTGAAAGGTAGAGTGAAGTCTTTCCAGGCCCTTAAGGCAGAATAAGACTTGAGTGATAGAGAGTTTTTTTCGCTATTTGCAGGTCCGGCATGCCCTGACCTCAGTTCTGGCTCCTGATGTGACCCTGCCCGAGTCCTCCCCCCTTGAGGATCGCATACTGGATGGACACCTGCCCGATAGCACTATCTCCCTTATTTACAAGAAACTGATTAATAATCGCGCTGATTTATTGGTCCGACTTAGGGAGGTTTGGGTCGGTGACGGATTGGACTTGGATGACGGGGATTGGCAGTCGGCACTCTTTTCTCCGAAAGAGGTCGCCATCCCCGCCCGTCTCCGTTTGGTTCAACTTAAGATCCTCCACCGGGTGTATGTAACTGGTCCGCGTCTGGTTATGATGGGTTTTTCCCCGGATGGCTTATGCAAGCGTGGTTGTGGGATGAGTGCTACATTTCTGCATATTCTTTGGGAATGCCCGGTGGTAGCAGCCTATTGGAGTGATGTGCTTGCGGTGATGACTGTTGTGACTGGTATTACCCTGCGGCCTGAGGCCCGACGATGCCTGTTGAACGTGTGGGAACCCACCGACTATTCTGTGGCACAGACCAGATGGGCGACCTTGGGATACATGGTCGCGAAGCGGGACATTGCGCAACTCTGGGGCGCATCCAGACCGCCCGAAGTCTCGGTGTGGGAGGATAACATGGACTGGTCCATGTTCCGAGAGAAGACCGTCTATGTGGCTAGGGGCAGACCCAGGGCGTGGACGAAGATTTGGGGTCAGTGGAATGCATATCGTGGAGATATTTGTACCCCTCCCTTGGTTGACACTCCCGATGTTACCCTATCTCCCTAGGCTGACGTTCCCGAAAATTCTTTCCTGTTATTTTGGGATTTTCCTGTCCTCACCGCTGGCCCCCCCCCCCCGGCCTTGCCGAGTTCCATTGATTTGCTTTTGTCTTCCTGAGTAGTGTCTCTCCCCTCCGCCTTTTGGGCTGACTTGATTAATGTGCATTCACCTTGTTTAGAGTTCGTTGTTTTTATGATTAATACAGAAAATTATTATGTTCTGTCCTATGTTTTGAGCAATAATTGGTATATGCTTTGTGCCTGGCCTCGAAAGTGATCGTTTGCTTCTTATGTTGTGCGTTGCTATTAGCGGCCAGCCCGTGTGGTTGTGGGCCCATCTCTGTAATTTTTATTTGATTGCTCAATAAAAGTCTTTAACCAAAAAAAAAAAAAAAGAAGTTGGTAAGTCTATGTGAGCACAGAGTTGGGATTCCACACATTTTTCAAGGAGTTTCGCAAGTGTGGGAATATTCGAGATATGACGGAAATTATTAAGATCAGATTTGTCAGCATTGGTTTTTTTTAGAATGGGTGAGACCTGGGCTGCTTTTAGGCAGTCGGGGATCGAGCCTTGAGATAAAGAAGCATTTCCACAGTGACCGCATTTAACAGGCTAGTGACATTGCAGCAAACAAGGGAGGTACTCATAGATTTAAATGGTGGTACAGCCGAGCTATGGACTCCTGAGGAAGGTTTGAGCCCATGCATCTCTCTCACCCAGTGACTATTATCCCCTGTAAATGAATGCAACAAGCATGAGAGTACTCCAAGTACAAACATGCAAAAAGGCTTTAGGGTTGATGTGTAAGGATGCAGATACTGCGACATCAGGACGTTAACGCTGATGGCAGGTGTGTGCAGGGGCTGAGGTTAAGGGGGGGGGAATAAACAATCCTGCACTTTTCCATCTTATTTTCTAAACATTCTGTAATGTTGAAATACATTTGAAAACAAATACAGAATTTAGCTTTATGTACTGTTCTCGTCAGTTATGTCTTCAGAAAATCAGATTTGAGTTTCTTGACTCACAGATTCTCTCCTCTTCCTGCTGAAATTTGAGAACAGTTTGGCTTTTTCACATGGGCTCTCTACTCTGAGGTACAGCAGTTCCGTAATTCCAGAAAGTAGCACAAATGAGGATGTTACCAAGTTCTCGGATGTACCAGCTTTACATCATGCCTGACCTGTTCTGCATGTATGGTCTTCCATATTTTACATGAAAGCACGCGTGCGACAGTGGGATGGAGTCTGACTGAGTGGATTCAAGAGAAGGAAAAATGTACTGACTAGTAAGTCCAGTTCACCATCATCAGTATCTTTCATAGATTTACATGCTTGAATTTTTCCCCATCGTAAGACTGGGAACTTCCAGTAAACAATGTTAGCAAAGCAGTGTACATTAAACTCCATAACTTTGAAAATTATGCTGATCATTTACATCCTATTCACAACACTGTAAATGACCCAAACACCAGCTAATCAGAGACTACCACCTTCAGCCCTCATCCTGACAGACCTCTAATTGCCAGATGTTATAGTCCCTTAAGTGTTTTATTCAATAACTGAAGAGTCACGAAACAAGAGTTGGGGGTGTTGCATGTAAATCTATGAAAATCACAAATACTGGAGAACTAGACTTATAGGTAAGCATTTTTTCCTTCTCATGCATCAAATCTTTCATAGTTTCACAAGCTTGAAATTAAAATCACCAAAATAGTCTATTACAAAATTGTTGGAATGAGGCCTACATTAAGTGAAAAGGTTTGAAAGCGTCAGTGGCATAGCTAGACCTTTTGATGTCCGTGGAAGTTCCTGCGGCCACATGCAAGAGCGGGGCGGGCCGTCAATAAGTTTGCTGCCCACGGTGGCCGCATGTAAGAGGCGGGGAGAGGCCACCACCGGTAAAACTCATGCCACCCAGGGCAGCCCACCGCCCCCCCCCCGCTACTCCACTGCAAAGCACTGCTTGTCACACTGCTGTTTTCTTGTCAACCTTAATATTGATGTACTAGTGTTTTGAAAAACTATGCACAGTCTTCCAAGTTGCTACTTTGCATATGTCCTTAAGTAGAATTTCTGCAAAAAGGGCTGGTGCAGTAGCTGTTGCCCTAGTTGAGTGAGCTGCTAATGTCTTTGTAAGTGGTCGACCTATAAATGAATTAACTAATGCAATGCAGAACACAATTAATTTACTCGAGTGTTTTGGTATTAGTCTTAAATTGTTTGAAGGATAGGTTAGTTGCATGAAAGAGTCTGAATTTCACTTACTTTCCTAGTTCAAACGGCGCACGGTATTTAACCCCTTCCATGCTGCCGCGATTCTGCTCCTGTGCTGAAGATTTCAGCGCGGGTGCGGTCATGACGGCCCCCAGCAGTCATCAGCACACGAGCACTGTAGTGCATGACGGCTGGGGGCCGTCATCAGCATGCAAGGGGTTAACTCCTATTATTCAGTCACCAATTTAACTTTAGGAGTACCATTCTAAGTAGACCCATCATAAAGTCTCTAACTATCCTTTCTGAATTTGATAATGTTCTGTCAGGAGATCTAAGAAATTGTGATACTGCAGCCAAAGGTACTTTAATGGATGCATACGATAGACCAGTATGGGCAAATTTCAAAAGATAAGGAAGAAACCGGAAATGGGACTGAGAAATTGGGTTGTTGGTTGAGGTAGGTGTGAGCCTTTCTCAAGCAACAGCCACAATCCCTCTTTGGGTGAACCACAAAAAGTCACAAAATTATCCATTGCCTTTTAACCCTCTGGTATCTTGCCATAAAAGCAGTCAGTCTTAAATTAGGGGCAAATGTGTAAATATATATCCAGCGCTTAAATATAAAGTGAAAACATAAGACAAGAAATATCTTATACCAATTTAGAAAAAGAAAATACATTTTAATATATTGACACCAAAGCGATAAAAGGGCATAGATCACTGTATTAATGCATTATGTGGACAGGACAAGGTCGTAAAGATGGTGAATTACCGGAGGTTCTCAGTGCCTCTCCCACTCTAGTACCTGTTATCAGAATCTAGGCTTCTGGCTGGATAATAAGTGCTATATGTACCATCACATTATCAATGGTGCATCTACCTGCTGTGGAATACTAAGATGGAAAAGGGAAATGCTCTGTTGTCTCTCTGTATCATCTCAAAGAACAGTGATACAGGCTTTGATCATCTCCAGGTTGGACTAGGGCAACATTCTCTACCTCGGTGTTCCCAAGGCTCTGCTTTAGCTGCTTCAGATAGTTCAAAATGTGTCTGCCAGACTAATTTTGCAGCCTCCTAAATTTATGTTTACAGCAAAGCTTCTTCAGGATCTCCACTGCAAACCTATTGAGAGACGAATTAATTTTAACCCTTTCGCTGCGGTGGCAATTCCGCCGCAGAGCTAAGGGGCGGGGGGGGGGCCGCACGGCGCTCCGACGCTGCTGACGGAACTGCTCCGTCACGCCCCTCGGGTGGGCTGTGTTTGTGACGGAGCGGTTTCGTCACAGCCCCGCCCGCTCAATAGAAAGCTCCGCACAGACGTGACGAGCGGGCGGTGACGGAACCGCTCCGCCACCAGCACAGCTCACCCGAGGGGCGTGACAGAGCGGTTCCGTCACCAGCGTGGGAGGGGTTAAAGCATTATGTTACATGCATAAACTTTTGTGAAACACGGGTCCCCACTACCTCAGATTTTTGGTGCTGCCTTATAAGTCAAACCTTCCTCTGAGGTCCAGTAATTCCAATTCTGCTTCAGTCCCCACAGTAAGAAGAATACATCAAGGGGGTCAAGCTTTCTCTTACCTGGGTCCCAAGCTGTGGAACTCGTTACCACCCCCCATTAGATCTTGCCACTCACTCAATCTTTTGTAAGCTGTTAAAACACAGTTGTTTTGAGTCTGTGTGCAGTGCTAGAGTTAGTTGAGATGCTTGGAGTGGCTTAGTGCTGGGAAACCCTTTCAGGCGACCTATGTGCTCTAATAATATTAATAATAATAAGGGAAAATGATAACAAGCGGTTGCAATCAGGCTGCTGGTACTAGAACGGGCCAAGAACCAAGGTACCAAGGTACTGATGTGATTGTAATGAGCATGCCCCCAAAAGAGATGGGGTAACCGTCGAGAGGCGAGGAAAGGAGCAGAGGTCGAGAAAACCTTGCACAGAGGGTGGTGCGCCTTCCCCTCATGGAGAGGTGAGAGACCTCGGCATCGAGGGATGGAGGCAACAGGGAGGGGACCCTTAGACTGCAGCCTGCCACGGGGTACCACCAGACTGAGATGGCTGCTCATGCCGCCTGCCCCGCAGAGCAGGGACTAGCGGGCTTCCCAGTGTTCCTTCCCCGTCTGACTACTCAGATGTGGGACCTGGACCACCCTCCTCCCCAGAGATAGGAGAGCCATTATAAAGGCAGCAAGCATGGTCAGAGATAAAGAACCTACTAAATAGGGAAAGCTTAACTAATTTACCAAATCCCTGGGGCACACACAGCAGGAAGATGAACCCAGGAGACCTGAAGGGGAGACTGCAAGCAAAGCTTGCAAAGAAATGAATCCGGGCACAGGGAATAATCACTGAGCCATTGAATCTTCCTGCCTAGCCATGGAGAACAAAATTGTCAAGGTCATCGAGGAGCAAGAGTTGAAGAAAACCACGGGCCAGGTCACAGAGGTCAAAGCCAATCAATCAAACAATCATTAATTTGTAGAGCACACTACTCACCCGTGAGGGTCTCAGGGCGCTGAGGGGGGGAAGGGGGGGTGGAGGCGCTGCTACTGTTTGAACAACTAGGATTTGAGAAGTCTCCTGAAAGTCAGCAGGTCCTAGGGCTGTCGCAAGTGGATGGGGAGGGTGTTCAATGTGTTGGCGGCGAGGTGGGAGAATGATCTGCCTCCGGTGGTCGCTGGGTGGATGCGTGGAATGGTGGCGAGGTCAGCGGAGTGAAGCAGGCAGTTTGGGGTGCAGAAGGGGAGTCGTTTGTTGAGGTATGTAGGTCTGGTGTTGTGGAGTGCTTTGTGGGCGTGGGTGAGGAGCTTGAAGGTGATCCTCCTGTTGACAGGGAGCCAGTGCAGGTCTCTCAGGTGGGCAGTGATGAGGCTGTGGCAGGGGATGTCTAGGATAAGACGTTCTGTATGCATTGGAGTCTTCTCTGGAGTTTGGCCGTGGTTCCCACGTAGAGGGCGTTGCTGTGGTCCAGCCTGCTGCTGACCAGGGCTTGGTGACCGTCCTTCAGGTTCCGGTGGGGATCCATCTGTAGATCTTGCGAAGCATGCAGGGGGTGTTGAAGCAGGAGGAGGAGACGGCGTTGACTTGCTGGGTCATTGATAGTTTTGAGTCCAGGATGAACCCCAGGTTGCATGCGTGGTGGATGGGTGTCGGTGCAGCTCCCAGTGTGGCCGGCCACCGGGAGTCGTACCAGGCGGAGGGGATGGAGCCAAGGATGAGGACCTCCGTCTTGTCAGAGATCAGTTTCAGGCTACTGTTCTTCATCCATTCTGCGACGGCCTTCATTCCTTTATGGAGGTTGGTTTTGGCGGTGGTGGGGTCCTTGGGGAGGGAAAGGATCAGCTGGGTGTCGTTGGCGTATGAGATGATGTTGAGGTAGTGCGATCGGACGATGTTGGTGAGCGGTGCCATGTAGACGTTAAAAAAGGGTCAGGCTGAGGGATGATCCTTGGGGGACGCCGCAGGTGAAATTGGTGGCTTCCGATCGTAATGGGGGAGGTGGACTCTCTAGGGTCAGCCCGTGAGGAAGGAGGTGGTCCAGTCCACGGCTTTGTCGCGGATCCCTGCATCATGGAGGCGTATGCGTAAGGTGTGGTGGCAGACGGTGTCGAAGGCGGCCGAGAGGTCCTGGAGGATGAGGGCCGCGGTTTCACCGTTGTCCAGCAGGGTCCTGATGTCATCAGTGGTGGCGATGAGGGCGGTTTCGGTGATGTGGCTTCTGCAGAATCGGGATTGGGACACGTCCAGGATGTTGTTCTCCTCAAGGAAGTGGATCAGTTGCATGTTGACTGTCTTCTCGATGACTTTCGCTGGGAACGGGAGCAAGGATATGGGCTGGAAGCTCTTTAGGTTCTTTCGGTCCGCCTTGGGTTCCTTGAGTAGGGCGTTGATCTTGGCGTGTTTCCAGCTCTTTGGGAAGGTGGCGGTCTCGAAGGAGCTGTTGATGATCTTCCGGAGTTGGGGTGCAATGATGGAGCTTGCTTTGTTGAAGATGTGGTGAGGGAAGGGGTCTGATGGTGAGCCGGAGTGGACGGTGTTCATGATTTTGATGGGGTCATCGCCGTTTATGTGGTTCCAGGTGAGCAGGAGGCCGGTGTGGTTGGGGGGTTAAGGGTCTGAAGTGTGGGCAGCTGTCTGGGGGGTCTGGGTGTTGAAGCTAGTCATGGAGGTCTGCAATCTTGCGGTGGAAGAAGGTGGCTAGGGAGTCGCAGAAGTCTTGCGACGGCGGGATGTCGTTAGAGCTGGAGCTGAGGTTGGTGAGTTCTTTCACCATGTTGAAGACCTCTTTGCTGTTGTGCGCGTTGTTGTTGATGCGTTCCCTGAAGGAGGTCCTTTTGGCTGTTCGAATGAGTTGGTGATGCTTGCAGCTGGTGTTCTTGAGGGCAGCATGGTTGTCAGGTGTCTGTTCGTAGCGCCACTTCTTCTTGAGTTTTCAGCAAGTCTGCTTGGATGCTTGGAGGTCGGTGGTGAACCAGATGGCCCTTCTGTCGGTACGTCTGTTTGAGGGTTTCTTGATCGGGGTGAGAGTGATGGCGCAGTTGTCGAACCATTGTCTGAAGTTGTGGACGGCTGTGTCGGTGGGGTCGGTTGGTGGGTTTCGGTCGAGGGTGGTGGTTAGCTGGTCTTCGGTGACCTTGTTCCAGCTGCGGTGGGGGTTCGTTGTGGGTGGTTGTGAGTGGGGTGTTTCTCAAATGAGAAGTGGACCAGTGGTGGTCGGTCCAGTGGAGTTTGGTGGTGTGGTTGAGCGCGTGTCCGGCGGAGTGGGTGGGTGTCGTGACGAGCTGTTTGAGTTTGAGGTTAGCGAGGTTGTCGAGCAGGGTGGTGGAGTTGCTGTCGTTGGCGTTCGAGGTGGAAGTTCAGGTCTCCGAGGGGGATGTAGTCTGTGGATGCAAGAGCGTGCGTACTGACGACGTCGGTGATGGAGTCGCTGAACTGCGGTAGGGGTCTGGGGGGTCTGTAGACGAGGGTTCGTCTGAGAGTGGTGTTGGGATCAATGTGGATATGGAAGTGAAGGTGTTCGGAAGTGCTGAGGGTGTCTTTGGTGCAGGTCAAAATTCTGAGGGTATTCCTGTGGACAATGGCGCTTCCTCCTCCTGGTTTGTTAGAGCGGTCCCTGCAAGTGATCTTGTAGCCGTCTGGGATGGCTAAGGCAATGTCGGGCGCTGAGGAGGGGTTTATCCAGGTCTTGTGGTACTGAAATTCTGCACCCGTGTCATCAGAATCGCCGTATCATGACGATTTTGGTAACATCAGACCAAAAATGACAAGTGTAAGGTGTGCGAGTATTTTTCGTCACATTTGAGTGGCGAGATCACCATGAAATCAGGGATTCAGTTCTGAACCCTCGGATTCCATTTTGTGTACGGCAGCCATTTTGTGGTTGCCCTCACATAGGCCGATGACTAAGGCCGAACTAGTCTTAGGAACACGTACACTTTCTTTTGACTTCTGTGTGACCTGGGCAAGCTGACTCCACTGCCCGAAGCCAAACCTGTTCGGCCAGTTCCTTTTCCAGTGGCCGACCGAGATTAGGAATCAAGCCACAACATGCCATAAACCCTGTATTGCACACAACTATGTCTAATCTTACTCACACCTGTTTCTGTTCCTTTCTTTATGGCCTGCTTTACGATGTGGAGGTGCCCAATTTTATTAGGGGTCCGTCCGATTATCTGATGAAAAGTGTTGGGCCTTGCCGGGTAATTGATTGTGGGCTGGACAAACTGAAATATGGACTTGTCATCATGACTCTGCTTTTTCTTTGTCGTGAAAATATGTGAATGGTCAACTGTAAATAATGAATGTTTGCCTGAAGCATAATATTTGGTATAAAAGGGATGACTAGCTTTGTAAAGTTGAGCAGTCTCCTGAGAACATACACAGTGTTGTACTTCTAGGAACTCTGTTACTGGTTGCAGCCAATAAATTTGATCTTTGACGTCACCAAGAAGTCTCTGCGTTTCTGTAGTCTGAGACAGGAGAATCCGAAGTCTTTGGGTGTGTCCCCTGGCACCGCTGGGTTCTAAATAACCCGGTACTTGGCGCCCAACGTGGGGCGATTTCAGCGGTACCGGTCCAAGCCAGAGGTTCGTGAGGAGCTTCGTGTGAAAATTCTGGAGGAAGGCCAACCACTTCATCGACCCCTGTATGTCGTCGTGGTCCGAAAGTCTTTGCTGCGAGGTTCCCCGCTTTCCAACGGCTACGAAGGACTGCTGCCCTGACTATCGCCCTGTCCTGGACACTTTGATGATTGTAGAGCGAAACGATAGACGAGTCTTCTGGTGACTTCATCGATACCTCAGTTAAGTATGAGCGGAGCGTCTCCCAGTCCTTAGTTTTTGGGTATCCCCTTGGGATCTTTGATTTGGAACTTGCAAGTACCAAAGCCGAGGGACTTGTGTATTCACGAGACTATCGTATTTGATAATCCTTTGAAGTTTGAAGCTAGACTAGTGAGCGAAGATGCCTGGTCTTAGCAGACTTGGACATTTGTTTTGTTGTGGTCGAAATAGGGATTCCCGATTGGAGGACTCGTGTCCGGTTCCTCCGATTGGAACTCCAACCTATGAACTCTATGTGAAGCATGGCGTGGGCCCCATCACATATAATGAAGTGTGGATCCGATACACGAGGAAGGACGGTGTCCTCAAATGGCCCCAATATGGTAGCTTTGACACGGAAATCTTAGACAATCTAGAGGTTAGACTTTTTAAGAAGAAAGCCCGGCCGGCGATGTTTGACTCTTTCTGCCTATGGCGAAAGGAAGCCAAACAGAAAGAAATTAAATTAGCAAAAAGGAATAAAAGAGAAAAGGGTATCTCGATAATGCAAGCTGCTATGCAGTATAAAGATGATGAAGAAGAACAAGCGAGTGAGCAGTTGCACAGGCAACGTAAAATGGCAATTGATAAATGCTATCCAGTTTTGCCGCCTCTTCAGCAGGATGCAGCAAAGGAACTTGAGAAAGATCATTTAATGTCGCATTTGTTGAGCTCGCCACCCCCTTATGCGCAGAGTGCTACAGCACCTCCGCAACCTTTAGTTGTGCAAACCCCGGTTGTTTTGCCTCAGGTTCTTCCACAACCGCCAGCTCCTCTTCAGTTGGCTCCCACTGCTATGGCGCAGCCTCCTCAAGGGCCGCCGACTTTGCTACCTACCCGCTTATACTTCCTACGACTTTGCCTACTGTATCAACTACTTCTTCCGATATTCCTCCTGATACTGCCTCTGCGTCTGCCTTGTCTCATCCTGTCTTTCCTCCTGTTCTTTTGTCGACTTCTCCTTCTGTTCGACAGAGAATGGCTGATACTGTTACTAGTCTCTTGTCTCCTTTCTTTGGGTCATTAACTACGACCCCTGTTTCAGAGCGTAAACAGTTACGTAGCCAACTGCCGGATTCTAGAGAGAAGGGAGTGTTGGATCACTTGGCGCATAAATGGGTTACTGATCCTGCAAGATATGAGTTAGAGTCTGTTATGGATGTCTTCCGCCAATGGGAAGCACCAAAGCAAAGATATGTTTTTGATAAAATGTGTGTTTTTCTTTGTGAAGAATTGGAGGATAATGATTTGGAATCCAATCCGCCTGAGTTGTGTCGTGTACGGTTCGAGTTCGCGAAAGGCACGATTGTGGGTTCCGATGTTGAGAGAGCAGTTGCGACGTTGTCATTTAGGAGTGAGGCTATCTCTCGGTCGTTGTTTGAACCTGATCCCTCTGCTAGGAGAAAAGCGCTACAATATCCGATGAGAGAAGTTCCCACAGTTTGGAAAGAAGGGGATCCAGCAGCTAATCCACCTGTTCAGCCTCATTTTCAGCGTGTTTGGGTACATGTTCCATGGAAACGTGCTGAAGTGTTGGCCCTTAAGCAGACTTTACCTGACCCCGGGAAAAATCCTGCAGGGTATTATAAGGAACTATCTCAAACTGCAGACTCATGTGTTATGAATCTAGCTGATATAGACATGTTGTTTGGAAATGTGGTTCCACAGCCTTTGTGGGGATTGATTCGTCATACGGATCATGCGCAGGAGTTAGGTGATACCTGGGTTAATATTGCTGCTGCAGATGGCCGACAAGTTGGTGGTGCTAAACCTGAGCCTTTAGTAGCAGAACTCCCTGGTAAGATCGTTACTTATATGAAGACTTTAATGCCTGCGATGCGTGTAAATTGGGATAAATTGTCTGCATGTAAGCAGAAGAAAGAGGAAACCGTGTCTGATTTCTTCACCAGGTTTGAAGAGACGTTTATCGACCACAGTGGTCAAGACATGAGTACAGAAGGTGGTCAACGATTGTTCGTTGACAAGTTTGTGCACAATTTGCTTCCTGAGCTGTGTAAGAAATTGAAAGATTCAGAGAGTTCGTGGGCAGTTTCCTCATCAGCACAGATATTGGCTACTGCACAGTACTACGAAAACAGAGATAAGGACGAGAAGGATAGAGCAGACAAGAAAACTAAAGAATTGAAGACGAAGGTTCTTTTGCAGCAGGCGTATCCACCTCGTGGTGGCCAGCGTGATTATCAGCAACCTCAGCAGTTTCAGAGAAACTCGCAAAGGTTCGAGTTTTCTCAGCAACGTTTTCCTGTAGGCCCTAATCAGTGTGCATATTGCAAAGAAGAGGGTCATTTTAAAAGTAGCTGCCCTGTTTTGTTACAACGTATGAATGGTGTTTCTAGCGCAAGAGGTCGGGGTGCTCCACAAGCTCCTAGAGGTAGAGGACGTGGAGGTTTTCCCCAGAACACACGTCCCTTTCCTCCACAGAATTCAATGAATAATTTTGATCAGCAGAATAACGCGTCTGGTAGAACGACTCAGTACTATGCTGATGACTACTATGCAGAAGGTGAGAATATGGAAGGTGATGATTGCTAGGACAGCCATAGACAAAGAGAGGGAGTTGTTTCAGTTCCAGTAGATCAGAGTGGACCTTATGTTGAGGTGATTACATCAGGTGTGTCAGAGCCTTTTCTGTTGGATACTGGTGCTACAAAGAGTTCTATTATGCACTCTAAACTCCCTGGCGCACCTTTGTCTGGCGAAATGAATGTTTCAGTAGGTTTTTCTGGCGCCCCGGTTAGGAACCCGATTTCTAGTCCTATGTCTCTTTCTGTTGGACCTTGTGAATTCGAAGCACCCCTTATCCTGACGACGGGTTGTGGTGAGAACTTGTTAGGATTGGATCTGTTGAAAAGATTGTACGCGACATTGTATTGTTCTCCTTCGGGAGTACAGTTTACACTGGGTAAGAAAGTGGTCTCCTCAATGTATTTATCGAAGGATAAACTTCCGGCAGAACTGTTTTCTCTTCCTGATTCTATTTGGGCTACTGGTTTTAATGATGTGGGTCTTTTGGAAATACCGCCATATGTTGTGACATTGAAAGCGAATGTTAAAATGCCACGTATTCCCCAATACAAGATCTCTAGTGAAGGTGAAAGGGCGTTGCTAGCGATTATTCATGACTTGATTGTAAAAGATGTAATTGAAGAAACAAGAGGTAACTTTTGCAATAGCCCTGTTCTGCCTGTTCTGAAGCGAACTGACTCTTCTCAGCCACCTGTTTACAGGTTTGTGACTGATCTTAGGGAGGTGAATAAAATAGTTGTGCCACAGTTTCCAGTTGTTCCTGATATCACTGCCTTATTAACGATGATTCCAGCTTCCGCCACTTGGTTCTCGGTGATTGACCTGAAAAATGCCTTTTTTAGCATGCCGATTGCCGAGGAGAGTAGGGATATTTTCGGCTTCTGTTTAGGAGGACGAAGTTTCCGGTTCAAACGCGCTCCCCAAGGCTATTGTGAGAGTCCATCAATATATAGTCAGGCTTTGAAGACACAGCTTGATACGATTGTTTTACCTGATGGTGCTGCTCTTATCCAGTACGTCGACGATTTACTAGTCGCTGCAGATACTGAGGAGATTTGTAAAGAAGCCACCTTGTCGTTGTTGCGTCATTTGGCCGATCTGCATCATAAAGTGTCCCTTTCTAAATTACAGTATTGTCGACAAGAAGTGACCTACTTAGGTCATCTCTTATCGAAGGAGGGAAGAAGATTGACCCCAGAACGAATTCAAGCGATTGCAAAGTTGAGTGTGCCAATTACACAGAGAGAAGTGCGAGCTTTCTTGGGTATCACGTCATATTGCAGACAATGGATACCGAATTTTTCCTTGCTGGCCAAACCTTTGGTGGCATTGACCTGTAAAGATACGCCTAATCCCCTTCCGTGGTCTTAAGATTGTCAGAAAAGTTTTTCCGAATTACGTGATGCATTGTGTTCGGCTCCTGTGTTGGGTACCCCTGACTACAGTAAGCTCTTTACACTGTATGTCCATGAGAAAGAAGGTTGTGCGTTGTCAGTGCTGACACAGTCTTTTGGGGACAAGCAGCATCCATGTGCGTATTTTTCGTCAACTTTAGATCCGGTGGGTAGAGCGTTGCCGAGGTGCTTGAGAGCGACGGCAGCAGCAGCTGTTTCTATTCGACAGTCTGCTGGTTTAGTGATGAATAATATGTTGATTGTAATGGTTCCACATGCAGTGGACACTTTGTTAAACAGGACCAAGACACAGCACTTAACTAGTGCTCGATTGTCAGGTTATGAGTTAACACTTTTAGCGAGTCATGTGCACATAAAGAGATGCAACACGTTGAATCCAGCTACGTTGTTGCCGATTGTAGCAGAGACAGATGTTTCTGAACAGCATGATTGCTTTCTTAGGACATAAGAAGAAACGAAAGGGAGAGTAGATCTTAAAGACACTCCTCTTGTGAAGTGTGATGGTACCTTATGGGTGGATGGTTCATGCTTCAAGCTTCCGAATGGGGATACAACTGCGGCATATGCTGTTACGACATTGCATACGATTGTTGAAGCTGCACGTATCCCACATAATTCAGCTCAAGCAGCCGAGTTGATTGCACTTACGAGAGCGTGTGTATTATCAAAAGGAATGAAAGTGACCATATATACTGACAGCCAGTATGCGTTTGGTGTGGCTCATAGTTTTGGACGATTGTGGAAAGAGCGTGGGTTTCTGACTTCGCATGGAGCCAAGATACAGCATGGTCAGCCGGTGAATGAGCTTCTTGAGTCACTTACCTTGCCATTGCAAGTTGCGATTGTGAAATGTAGTGCACACAAGAAGGTTACGGACGACGTTGGTCGCGGTAATGCGTTTGCTGATGAAGTGGCGAAAGAAACAGCAAGAGATGTGATGAGTCGAATGTATGTGGCGGGCCCTGCAAGATGGATTGGTGACGTTGGAATGTGTGAAGATACGATAGAGAGTGTGAAGTCTATTCAAGCTGAAGCTACAGAGAAAGAGCTGAGTGTGTGGAGAGAGAGTACGGGTAAATTAGATGCAAATGGTTGTTGGGTTGAATTGTCAGAGCATCAGCGATGGTTGTTACCCGATGCGTATGTGCTTGCAGTGGTTACGATGGCGCATGGAATGGCCCATATCAGTGTGAAAGGGATATCTAAGTTGTTGGCTCCAGTATGGCAAAATGCTGGAATTCCTAAGTGTGCAGAGAATGTGGTCAAGAATTGTATGGTTTGTCTGAAATACAACCCTGGTAGGGGAACTCCAACTCCAGCTGGTCATTTTGCGCCTCCAACGTATCCGTTCGAGGTTTTGCAGCTAGATTTCATCCACATGGAGAGGTGCAACAACTTGAAATACGTACTCGTTGTTGTTTGTGCCTTTTCGAGATGGGTTGAAGCATATCCCCTGAAAGATAACACTGCCTTATCCACAGCTAAAGCCCTTGTCAAAGAATTTTTCCCTAGGTTTGGTTTGCCGAGAATGGTCTGGAGTGATAATGGGAGTGAATTTGTAGGTCGAGTGATGAAGAGAGTATGTGAAGGGCTAGGAATCCGGCAAAAATTTCACGCTGCAAATCACCCCCAATCAGCTGGACTAGTAGAGTGCTATAATGGCACGTTAAAACTTAAATTGGCCAAGATACAAGCGAGCTCTGGTCTTAAATGGCCTGATGCTTTGCCCCTAGCACTTCTATCGACAAGAATGACTGTGCATTCACGAGTGGGACTTAGTCCGTATGAGATTGTGTTCGGTCGCCCGGCCAACATATGGGAGTGCTGAGGCCGACGAAATTCAGCGAGATTGAACACCCTGTACTGCTCGATTACTTGTATGATTTGACGGCTAAATTGCGTGTTTTACACCAACAGGTTCACGATACTCTGCCTCAGGCATCAGAAGATCCAGGACACGTCATCGATCCTGGTTCATGGGTTTTAGTCAAAAACTTTCAGCGGACAAAGAATGATCAGCCCCGCTGGAACGGCCCCTATTTAGTCCTGTTATCAACGAGATCTGCAGTGCGAGTGCAAGGAAAGAAGAACTGGATCCACAGCGTACACTGTAAGAGGGTCCCTTTGCCGTACGACCGGTGGGTCCAGGAGGGTATTGCAGATTCTGAAACTGAGACTGTGCCTCGTTTTCTGCCTTTTAGCGATGCACGTTTAATTGGGACAAATTCTGAGCGTGAAAGCGACGATCTTCTGCAAGAAGCCGTGCCATCTGCAGTTCGATTGGACACTACTGAGCCTGACCTGTTGTTTCGAGATGAGACATTACCAGGAAAAAGCCGTTACAATTTGAGGCCGAGAACTATGGACAAATAAATAAAAATTCCTTTTCTTTGCTATTTTTGAAAGTGCAGCTCTCTCATCTGAGAAACTTTTTTTTTGATTTTGGTTTTTCGAACCACCATCCGGGTTCAGCTGTAGGGTCGCGGCGTCAAGTCTTTGGAGTGCAAGCCGAAGACACAAGGTCGACGGTTCTGGTTGGTCCTTGGGAGTTCCCTGGACTGACAGGCGCATTCCTTAGCACGGAACACCCTACCTCCGCGAGCAGCAAGGTTAGAGTATGGAGTTTTTCGAGATGGAGAGACCTGCCAAAGAGATGAACTTTAGAGCCAAAATGTGTACAATGATGACTAGAAAACGTTTTCTGATACTATGCATTTTCATGTTGTTTAGCGTAATGATGTTTTTAATAGGATACGTTTTATTCTCTTTTCGAGTGACGTTTTTACCCACTGCACAGCCTATGCCTTCTTCTACTGTTTCCTCACATTCTTTTCACCCTCTGCCTGAACATGAATCCTTTAGAAGATTGGAATTCGTTAATAACTCTTTCGTTCAGCTTCTGCACCAACACCAATTAGTAGTGAACACAACTAACTGTTGGGTGTGTGGTCTTATGCCTCATACTACTGATAAAGGTATTCCCTACCTGGTCCTGCCATTCAGCTACAATGGTTCTGTATGGGCATACAGAACGATGTTCATCTATGCTCGTGAAGTCCATCCCCTACGTTCTGTAAAAGATAGTCCAAAGAGTAGTGCTCTAGTTAAGGGTATAGTAGATATGATTAGAGGAACTACTTCCTATGAGACTATCCCGAGAGATGAGACACTGGCATACATTGGATGGAATGTAACCGGATATGGAGTTAGTCTGAGTGAGAACCAGCGTGCAAAAAGATCCTCCCCGATTTGGGTTGTACCCCATCAGGGTCACTACTGTCTGCAGGGTAATGGCAAGAATCCAAGAGCTTAGCTAGGGAAGAGTATCTGCAAAGAGACATGTCTTTGCGTCCCAGACTTCCCCTTCGTTCTTAGCAGCTAAAAGTACGTATTTCATCTGCTACGATAGAGCATACACATGGTTGCCCCCTGATTTCTCTGGCACATATTTTGTCTCGTTCCTGTTGCCTCCCACCTACACAGCTGTGGCAGATTACCACAAGACAAGGGTAGTTAGAGGTGTCTTCACTGAGGAAGATACTGCAGGACAAGAATTAGGAGATTTCTTGAAGGGTTTTCTGCCGTTTTGGGGACCTATGGTTAACAGCAGGAACATACGGCAATTGACGAGAGTGGTTGAGTCCACCGTAGTTGAAACTGCCGGTGCCCTTAGTAACTTGACTGTTGAGCTCCAGTCGGATCGTCTTATGACACTCCAGAACAGAGTTGCATTAGATGTCATACTTGCAGACCGAGGTGGGGTATGTAAAGTGATCCAATCAAGTTGCTGTGTTTTCATTCCAGATAATGCCCCGACAGTGTACCAGGCCATTTCCAAACTGCATAAGATCTCCGACTCTATACATGTGGATAAAAGAGATTGGTCGTTGATGGGGTGGTTCTGGGAACTGATATCCGCCTGGGGATGGAAGATTCTGATGGTCATTGGGATGATCTTAGCCATTCTTTTTCTGTTCTGTCTGTGCGTACAGTGTGCTCCTACTATATGTGGCCTCTGTGCTACATCATGTATAAGGAAACCTATATCGAGAGACGAGCTAAGTAATAGGATGATGCTACAGCAACATCTCAATGATTTTATGAATATAGACCTAGACTCAGATTAGCGTGAGTGTAGGTTATTGCCTATGTAAGGGCAAAAGGAGGGTCTGTGGTACTGAAATTCTGCACCCGTGTCATCAGAATCGCCGTATCATGACGATTTTGGTAACATCAGACCGAAAATGACAAGTGTAAGGTGTGCGAGTATTTTTCGTCACATTTGAGTGGCGAGATCACCATGAAATCAGGGATTTGGTTCTGAACCCTCGGATTCCATTTTGTGTACGGCAGCCATTTTTTGGTTGCCCTCACATAGGCCGATGACTAAGGCCGAACAAGTCTTAGGAACACGTACACTTTCTTTTGACTTCTGTGTGACCTGGGCAAGCTGACTCCACTGCCCGAAGTCAAACCTGTTCGGCCAGTTCCTTTTCCAGTGGCCGACCGAGATTAGGAATCAAGCCACAACATGCCATAAACCCTGTATTGCACACAACTATGTCTAATCTTACTCACACCTGTCTCTGTTCCTTTCTTTATGGCCTGCTTTACGATGAGGAGGTGCCCAATTTTATTAGGGGTCCGTCCGATTATCTGATGAAAAGTATTGGGCCTTGCCGGGTAATTGATTGTGGGCTGGACAAACTGAAATATGGGCTTGTCATCATGACTCTGCTTTTTCTTTGTCGTGAAAATATGTGAATGGTCAACTGTAAATAAGGAATGTTTGCCTGAAGCATAATATTTGGTATAAAAGGGATGACTAGCTTTGTAAAGTTGAGCAGTCTCCTGAGAACATACACAGTGTTGTACTTCTAGGAACTCTGTTACTGGTTGCAGCCAATAAATTTGATCTTTGACGTCACCAAGAAGTCTCTGCGTTTCTGTAGTCTGAGACAGGAGAATCCGAAGTCTTTGGGTGTCTCCCCTGGCACCGCTGGGTTCTAAATAACCCGGTACTTCAATCTCCGTCAGGAAAGTGACATCCAAGGAGGATGAGCCGAGGAGGTCCCAGAGTTCGATGGTGTGCCTGTGGACAGAGCGGGTGTTGAGTAGTATGCATCTGAGGTGGTTGTGACCTGCCCTGGTGGGAGGGGTGGGCCGTGCCGGATGATGCTTTGGTATACATAGAGAATCCTCCATGCTCGATATCTGCGGCGCTATCGGTGTTTCATTTGTTTGAGACCTACGCAGGATGTCGTACAAATTGGGATAAGCCCATCCTTTACCAGCTTGGAGGCTGGGAGGGCCTCAACGGGGCAATGGTTACTTGCCGATCTATGACCTCCCTCTTTAACTACTAGGGTATGGAGGTCGGGTCAGATGCAGAGCGTTTCTCAAGCTTAATCTGGACCAGGTTCTGGGGAGATTCCAGGAGGGTGTCGACCCATGGCATAAACTCCTCCTAACGATAATGGGCAAAGCTGCCCAGTACAAAATGTTTGCCTTGCCCAAACTGTTCTACATGCTACAGAGCACCGTGTTCCATGTACCTAAAAAGTATTTTTTTTAAACTTGCCAACTCACTCATAACATTTCTCTGGGATGACAGTTGTCCAAAAATAGCTCTACAAACGTTGTATAAGTCAGCCAACAAAGGGGATTCGCACTGCCAGATATTGTGGCGTACCACAGGGTGGTGCACTTACATGTTGTTAACAAGTGGGGACAACGCCCACATGCTGAACTGGCCTACAGGATAGAGAGAGCGGCAATGCGACAGCAGACATTCCTTCATTGTGTCTACGAGAGATCGGGAGGAGGCGTCTGCCTGGACCAACCCAGGTCACTTTAAGAGCCTGGGATGATACCACTGCAGCACTAGGATGAAAGGGGGAAATCACCCTGGCAGTCCCACTATGGAAGGGTACGCTGCTGACAGAAACAAGGAAGATCATAGGTTTTCAAGGCTGGGATCAGATTCACATTGACAAGCTGGGGGATGTCCTGGGTTGGGAGGGAGACATTAAGCCGTTTGGGTCCCTACAACAGGAATATGCTCTGCCACCCACCCAACAGTTTAAATACATCCAATTAGTGCATGCCTTGAGAGCAGAAGGGATCCTAAGGATGGACTTCCTGGAGCGTACCCCCCTTGAGACTTGGGATCGCGGGAAAGCATTGCCTCACAAAGCGATATCCCAACAGTACCAAACAATACTTAATAATACACCAGATAACTTGGGGAAACTTTGAGTAAAGTAGGAAGCTGATGTGGGATCCCTAGAGTACAGAGACTGGGAGACCACCCTGATGCATCCCAGAGAGGTTGCCATTTCAGCTCACCTGCAGCTGTTGTAGTTCACTATACTCCACAGATCCAACTACAACAAGTCCAAAGTCTAAAAGATGGGAATAGCGAACAGTCCCAACTGCCTCTGCTGACGGGCGGCTGACCCCACACAGGATTTGTGGCTGCCCAAAGGTGAGCGCCTACTCAGGCACATAGTTGCGATAACAGAGGCAGAGATGAGAGTAAACCTACCCAAAACAGCCCAATTGACCATATTGGGGATACCCAAAAACATTGGCATTCACTGAAAGCCATTGCTGTTTTCTACACTGAGTTTTCCAGTGGCAATAAGGGATCTAGCCAGGATGTGGAGACAGGTATAGGTGTCAACGAGAGCCATGTGGCAGGAGGGAATAAACAGGTGTATGGGGCAGAGAGAGTGGTATAGAAGAGCAGCAGCTGCCCAAAAAGGTGTGGGGATCATAGAGAGCATATCATGGACTGTAGAAGGAGGCATGTAATGTACCGACAGATGGTGCGCTACAGTCACTAATTTCTCCCCACCCTCTACCTGGTGCTGGAAAAAGAAGAGGGGTGCATAAACTGGTGTTACCAGTGACCGTAATCCCTGACTGGTTCATCTGGGGGAAGGAGGAGGAGCAGAGCAAGAACAGATTGTGAAGGGTGGACAGACTGTGCATTGTTTGCTATGTATGCTGTGGTGTAACAAAGCTAAAAAAATAAAAAAATAAAAGCTAGGTACATGCCCTGGGAGTATTAACCTTCATGGGCCAGTACCTCGAAACTTGACAGTCATAGCCAAGATCTTTAGGTGGAAAGGGCACCAATGTACCCAGGGGTACCTGCAGTACCTACAGGCTCACTAGGTGACACTTGGGAACTGGGATATAGATTTAGGTTCCATCTGCATGTTAAAAATGATGATCTGCCCATGCCGCGACAGGTACTTCATAGTTCCATGAGGTATAGGGGGGGGTGTGGGGTGCGAGTTGCGGGGATGGGGAAGGTTGAGGAGGGGGGGATTGGGGGGTGTGGGAGAAAGCGGATGTTGCCTTTCTTGTTGTGTTTGGGTCCTGGGGTAGAGGGGGGGAAATGCACTTGTTATTTACAAAGATGCTGACGTTGGTGCGCAATGGGTGGTGTTGGCGCAGAGGGCCTCCTTGGCGGGTCACACTTGATTATGGCTAATGCGATACATAGACTCCCTGAGGAGTCCCTGCGAGTAATTACATGGAATGTTAGGGGGATGTTGGACAAGGTTAAACGTGGGGCGGTCTTGCGCTGGGGGAAGAGAGAGGTCGCTGATGTGCTCTTGCTCCAAGAAACTCATATGATGGGATCAAAGGTGCTCAGTCTGCAGAGGTTTGGTTATCATCAGGTTTTCCACGCCGGATTTTCCAGGGGGTCCAGAGGGGTTGCTATTTTAATTCATCGCAGGGTGGCCTACGTCCATGAGAAGCAGTGGGTGGACCCACAGGGTCGCTATCTCTTTGTCAAGGGAATGGTGGGCACAGAGCCTGTAGTCTTTGGGAGTGTATATGCCCCCCCCCCCCTCTGCAGTGGGCCCTAGCTGAGAGGCTGTTCACAGTGTGGGAGGACATCCCGGAGTCCCTGGCGGTGGTTGGGGGGGATTGGAATGAGGTGATGGATGTATGTATGGACCGTCAGAGGCGCCGGGAGATGCTTGGACTCCCCCCCCCCAACTAGGCTGCATGCTGTGAGTGAAGGAATGGGCTGTGTGGATACGTGGCGACATATGCACCCTACAGAGCGCGAGTACACGTTTGTATCTGCTGTGCATGGATCCTTCTCACGATTAGATTATGTGTTTGTGCCCAGAGTATGCCTATGCAGAGTAAAAGCGGCAGAGATCTTACCGAGGGGACTGTCCGATCACTCCCCGGTATCGGTCAGGGTGGAATTCCTTAGACACCGTCAGCCCTTCAGGTGGAGGATGTCCGCGTGGCATCTCCAGCAGCCAGGATATGTCCGACATCTTCGGGAGGCAATAGACCACTATTGGCGAGAAAACCTGATAGATGACGTCGACGCAGAGGTGGTGTGGGAGGCCTTGAAGCCCACTATACGGGGGGTGGACATCGCGTGGTGTACTGCGGCCCGTCGGGGGCGTCGGGAGACAATCACGGCGGCGGCCGCGCTGGTGGAAACCTTAGAGCAGCAGAGTCGGGGAGGAGGAGAGGAAGTTGTGATACGGTTGCTTCTCCAGGCGCAGCAATCATATGCGTCGATCTTAATGGATGAGGCCAAACAGGCGTGGCTGGCCACGCGGAGTAGAATTTACCAGTGGGGAGATAAATCATGCACACTACTCCATAGACTTTGTCAACGCAGCCTTCAACCCGTTACGCTGCCAGTTCTTACTGCTGATGACGGGGTGGTTATTACTGACCCGAACGAATTAGCGGCGAGCTTTGCTAGCTACTTCACGACACAATATGCCCCGTGTGACCGTTTATCTGCAGACGAGGTGGCTAAATTCATAGATGATTTGCCACCTAAAGCGGTATCGGATGAGACCAGGAAGACCCTTGATGCTCCCCTCACGGCGGAGGAACTGGGGGAGGCCCTGGGACAGCTCAATGTAGGTAAAGCCCCCGGGCCGAGCGGCTACCCATGTGAGTTTTATAAGAAGTTCCATGTACAACTAGGCTCCCACTATCGTCGTGCACTTGAGACGGCGCGGGCACGGGGCACGCTGCCCCCAGATTGGCGCCATGCCGAAGTAGTGGTCTTTCAGAAACCAGGTAGACCCCCGGATAGACATTATTCCTATCGCACCATCTCCTTACTTAATGTAGAGGCCAAAATACTGGCAAAGGCCCTGGCGAATCGGTTGCTCCCTTACATAACAGATCTGGTCCACCCGGACCAAGCTGGCTTCATGCCTCGCAGGGCAACGCGCCATAATATCCGGTGCGCACAGGTCGCGGTGGATGCCATGGGGGCTACGGGTGAACAGGCGGCTTTGTTGCTAGCTGATATCAAGAAGGCCTTCGATTCGGTGAGCTGGACATACCTTTTTGGGCTTCTGCCCCGTCTCAATCTAGGCCCGATATTTCTGTCATATGTCAGGCTACTCTATATTGACATCACGGCTGCGGTACGAGTCGCGGGGGCGGTGTCAGAGACGTTTAGCATTGGACGGGGGACCCGGCAGGGGTGTCCTCTATCCCCTTACTTGTTCGCCCTTGCCATGGAGCCTTTGGCCGCTTGGGTGCGCATAGATGCACAGATGCGTGGCTTTGTGTGGACTGGGGACCTCTCTGATAGAATCGCGTTGTACGCGGACAATGTCCTTTTCTTTCTTACTGACCTGCGACGCTCGGGGCCGCGGATGTTGGAAATAATGCGGGTCTTTGGGGAGGTCTCGGGCCTCTACCTGAACCTGCGCAAATCCACCCTATGGGTCCTTGGGGGTGGAGCTGTAACGGACCCCTGGACATCGGGACTGCAGGTAGTTGCCGGCGGTTTGAAATATCTGGGGGTGTTCCTGTCGGAATCGGTGAACTTTGCCTGGGAACGCAACATAATGCCTGTGTGGGAGCGGGTTCAAGCAGATGTGAAAACGTGGTCTCGGATGCCCCTCACTATTTTTGGTAGGTCCGCGATTTTCAAGATGGTGGCGCTTCCGCGCCTCCTATATCAGCTGCAGAATTATCCCCACCCCATCACACCCCGGTGGTTTCAGCAGGTCAACTCTGTCCTGGGACGCTTCCTGTGGGCTGGGGGGGCGGCCAGGGTGGCACTGCGTACATGCTTCTTATCTACATATTGTGGGGGATTTGCCACCTCGGACCTTCTGTCCTATTATCAAGCTTCCCACCTGCTCATCCTAAATGACTGGTGGTATAGCGACAGTAGTGATCCGGCTTACGCCCTAGAGCGCGCATTAATGGGCGACAATACGCTCCACACGCTCCTCTACTCAGCCCGGCTGCGGCGGACATTGCCTAGTGCTACGAAAACTGTCTTCGCTGTGTGGCGACAGGCGTTACGTCGCATGGGCTGGTGGGGCAGACTAACTGCTGAAACACCGCTGTGGCACAATGGACGTCTCCCCGAACTTGCCTCGCTGTCAGGATTTGACGGCTGGGACGCAATCGGGATCTCGTTGCTGGGACACGTGATGTCCGGAACTACGCTCAAATCGTTCCAGGAGCTCAGTGCAGAGTTCCATATGCCCCAGACCCAGTTTTTTCGCTATCTGCAATTTAGACATGCACTGACACCCAGCTTTGCCAATCTAGACTCACTTCCTGAATTTAGCCCAATTGAGGCGAAGGTCTTCATGGGCGACCTCAGGGATAAAAAGGTGTCCCGTATATACCAAACGATGGTCACTCACTGCTCCTCCACCCTTCTTCCCCTGCGGACGGCCTGGGAGGCTGACGTTGGCCCCATGGACGAGGATGATTGGAGGGAGGCCCTGGAGTCCCCGCGGGGGACTGCCATCGCAATACGGCTCAGACTAATCCAATTCAAAATTCTCCATAGGGCTTATTATACCCGTGAGCGGCTGTGGAAGGCAGGATTGATTGAGTCATCGGCATGTCTGCGATGTGGGGCGGCGGTGGGTACGCTGCTCCATACGGTATGGTCGTGTCCTAGAATAGTTGGTTTCTGGAGGGGTGTATGGAACTGCCTGTCTGAGGTACTGGGTTGGGACCTTCCACGCACTCATCGCCTGGGGCTTCTTCACATCCTTGAAGGGGTGATTGGGAACATATATAAACGCCACTTGTTGCTATTAGGACTAGTATTGGCCAAGAGGGATCTACCCCGCGCTTGGAAGGACGAGAGGCCCCCCCCCTGTGTGCATGGAGGGCCGGGTTAGACTTTTGTATGGGTCTAGAACGACCAATATTCGAGGCACGGGGATGCCCCCGCAAGCACTTCAAGATATGGAAGAGGTGGGCTGACTATAGGGAGCTGCCACTAGATCCCCCGGCGGAACCTGAGGAAGATCCCTAGGCACACACATTCACATGGGCCTGTGAAATGCGTCATATCAACCTCACCATGACCAAGCGCTGATGCTCCTTCTACACACGTGCACAGGGTTAGGGAGGGATAATGGGGAGGTAACGGGGAGTTTGGGTGGTGGGAGTTCGGGGGGGTAGGGGTGGGGGGGGGGAGTTCCCGTTTTTCATGTTCGACTATAACTCTTGATTGGACTCTGGCCCTGTGATGTAAATTGTATCAAAATGTCTGGTGGTTTCTCCTGACTGTGGAGTGCCACATTTATTGCTTTGCCTACTTCAATCAATAAAACTGTTGTGAAAAAAAAAATGATGATACCTCTGGAATAAAAACAGTATGGGACACTGTTCAAATGGTTCCAGAATCAAGACAACCAACCTCAGCCAATGACCTTATAAGGTCCAGATAAAAAAGTCTCTCCAGGGCTGAAAATAGGTAGATGTAGGTTGTCCTGAAATCGGAGTAGGGATCTGGTGGGTAGCGGACAAGATAGTCTGACCATTATTGCACTACTGGAATGCTTACTGATAAGCCCTCTGCATCTAGTTGCATTGATGCTTGAGTCGGGCCTAGGTAACGGGTATTAGGCTCAACTGAAACAAAATTCTCTCAGCAAAGATTTATGAGTTGGTAGGCGCCATTCAGTACAAAACAAATGAGGAGTAAGAGCTTGGTTAGTGGATCAGGCAGAAACTTACAGGCAGGAAAACAGATGTATATACATGAGACAATGAGATACTGAGTTTCTGGGTAGGCCAAAAGATAATGTACACACGTACCATTACATCTTATTGACACAGATAACTTTGAGTGGAACTACCATTTTACACAGCAACTCACAGTGCACTTTGTACGACGCAGAGGTTTTACTGGTAAGAGGCAGGCAACAACCCTCACCTCTAGGAGCACTTGTTAAAAGCTGCTGTGCCCATGAACTAAGATGAGCTGAAATGGACCATCAGTCCCCAAATATCCTGGAAGGAAATGGATAATGTCATCTTAGACTGTAGGTTAAGGTACACACTAAGGGATCCATTAGGATGGCGGGCAGACTTAGTCCACCCGCCATCCTATCAGTCTTTGGGACCGCCAGTAATAAGGGCGGGGGTCCCGTGGGGGGTATTAGGATGCGCCCGCCACAGTGGCGGGCACATCCTGCATTTTTAGCATTGTGGTGGGCGGTGCTCTCTGCATTTGCATTCACAAAGCAGCAGGCACCGCACGGTGCCTGCCGCATTGTGTATGCAAATGCTGGGGGGTACCACAGGCACCCCCCATGTGCACCCCCCACCTCGCCTTCACTTAGGGGGCCCGCAGGGGGCCCCCCGAAGTGAAGACTGCATGCCTTCCGCCACGGAAAGGCATTGTTGTAAGCCTATCCTAATATGGCTGGCGGTGTCCGATAGACACCTCCACCATATAAACCTTTTCCCGCCCTGGCCGCAAGGCGACCGGGGCGGAAAAGCGGCAGACGGTGTTTCCGTCCGCCGCGGTCCCCTCGCCATAGTAATATGGCAGGGAGGAAATGGGTGGCGGGCGGACATGAATGTCGGGCGGATCACATCGTAATGGGCCCCTAGGTGTCTCTCGGGTACATCCTAGTCTTGTGCTTTGCTGATAAACTATGTCCATGTAGAATTCAGAGACTGTGCAGTCCACAGTGGTGGGGAAAAAAGTCAATTTGGGGCAAGGTTTAATAGTTTTCTCAGCAATGCAACCACATTTGTCCCATGGCAATAGTCTCCTGCTCTTCATTGGTGTAGTTCGCAATGTCAAAAGTTTTGAACATGAAAATAGAGTTCACCTCTGGTAGAAGAATGATATTATGTGAACAGTGAAGGCATGTTAGCCTTCACATGCCCAGCCGGAAGTGAAAGGAAGGAACGGTCAGCCTGATTGAGAGTTTGTCCACCCGCCTCTATTTAGAAACGGGACAACTATGTTTTCAGCCGATGAAGCCCTGTTGGCTACAGAGTAGGGATCGTTAGATGAAGGACATTACACCACCTGCCCTATTTAGAGTGGACAGTGTGATGTCTTTTGTCCTGTCCATCATTTGCCAGGAACAACCTCGGGTAGAGGGACAGGAATAAAATAAACAATAATGAGCCCCACACTCTGGGAAGAACCTCTCATGATGTGGGGGCCATTTGTTTTGTTTTTCTAAAACAAACTCTTGCTTTCAGAGTTTGTTTCCGGGAAACAAAACGTTTGAAAACTTTGATGGATTGCTGTCAAAACTAAAGGTATGCTTACACCAAACTTTTAAAATCTGACGGACAGAAGTCCATCAGCATGGCGGAGGTAAATGTCCTCCGCTACTGAGGTACTGAAATTCTGAACCTTGTTATAAAAGTCGTCGTATCATGACGATTTTGGTATCAGCAGACCGAATATGGCGAGTGCAAGATGTATGAGTATTTTCGTCCTATTCGAGTGACGAGATCACCATGAAATCAGGGAGTCCGTTCTGAACCCTCGGGTTCCATCTTGCGTACGGCAGCCATTTTGTGGTTGCCCTCACATAGGCCGGTGACAGTGGCCGAACGAGTCTCCAAACACACGTACACTTTAGCTGTCTTCTGAATGACCTGAGCGAGCGACCCTCTTGCCTGAAGCCAAACTTGTTAAACCAGTCCCTTTCCCGGTAGCTGATCAAGATTACTGATCGAGACACAAAACACCATCAAACCTTTTATTGCGCATAACTATGCCTTATCTTGCTCACACCTGTCTCTGCTCCTTTCTTTATGATCCGTTTACGATGGGGATGTGCCCGTTTTTATGGTGGGTTCGATCGACCTGTCTGATGAAGAATGTTGGGTTTGACCAATAATTGATTATGGGCTGGACAAACTGAAAATGGGCTTGTCATCATGATACTGCCTTTTCTTTTTGTGAAGACATGTGAGTGGTCAACTGTAAATTAGGAATATTTGCCTGAAGCATAATATTTGGTATAAAAAGGGATGACTGGTTTTTGTAGGGGAGTAGTCTCCTGAGAACATACACCGTGTTGTACTTCTAGGATCTCTGTTACGAGCTGCAGCTAATAAAATTGATCTTTAACGTCACCAAGGAGTACCCCGTGTCTCTGTACTCTAAGACAGGTGGACCCGGAGACTAAGGCGTTTCCCCTGGCGCCGCTGGGTCTTAAATAACTCGGTTCTTCACTACGCTGAAGGACAGAATACCAACAGTCAAATTCTAAATCAAGCCTTTTTTTCAATCACAATACTGGTCTACATACTAAAAGGTGCCTGCAGATGTTGAGTAGTGCCCAATAAAGGTTTTCAACAAAATATCTGTTTGAAAAATGGCAAATGAGGGCAGAGCACAGAGAGCATGTATTTTGCTAATATACTGCAAAAATTACTGCCCGTACTGCATGTTGGGTATGGGCAGCACCCTATGAAACTCAGGGCACTGTCTGTGAGGTAAATTGGCCCAGTTTCCCATATTTCCATTTTTATCTGTGTAATATGTAGCTGGGTCCAGCATATACGGAGAGATATTCAGGGATCTTGGATATCAATGAAGATACCATAATGTAGACTTTGACACTCAACACTGTAAAAAGATGTTGCAGTGGCATCGATTGAGCACAGAAGGACTGGCGCATTTGATCAAGTTCCTATGCTATTTGTTCATGTTTGGCACATTTTTCAATAGCCTCTCCTGGTGAGGAAGACATACAAATTGTGGAGAGCAAGATGCAGCTGGGGTGGGAAAATGAACTGTTCTGCATTTTTACTGACTGATTTTCTCAAGAATCCTTCAGAAGCAACAGAAGAAATTTAAACGACTGAAGTTATCTGAACTTGGGAAAGAAGTCTTTAGGTTTAGGGAGTCAGCCGATGTACACTCTGCCACCGTGAATGTATTCTCTGAATTATTGCAACAATGCCATAAGCCCGCTAAATGCTGAGAAGGCAAAGAGGTTTGATAAAGAGGGATGCAATTCCCAGAACTATTGAAAATACAGGCTCAAACCCACACTGCGACATATGAAACACTGATTCGTACATGCTAAAAAAATATGTAATTGTGAAACAAGTAGTCGATAACTAGAATACAGTGGGTGTCATATTTGGTCTCTTCTATTAACCTGTGAAGCGAAAAAGGATTTATTTACTCATCAAACTTACGTATATACTGTAGTAATGCTATAAGATAAAGTAGACTTACCAGACACAGCATTTAAAACAACGTCATCTGTTGTAAATTCCATGCCAAGTGTTCTTCCATTTTCTGTATATGCTTTTGTGAGGGTCTTGTTAGGAAGGACATTGTAATAATCGTGTTGAGAGTTGTCGAATTCCACCTAATAGAAAACAATGCACTGATCAGGGAACCTACATAGCATACATCTTGGGATACAACTTGATGTAGTCACTCACACAGCCAAACTCTTCAAACATCTGCATTTTCACATTTTAAAAAAGTTTAAGGATGGATTTCAAGTTATGGTTTCTGTACTGAACTGCAACCAGTGACTTTCAAGGGGTTTTCATTTTTTTCATTAACCAGAACAACCCTTTAACTGTAAGTACATACATAGATAATGTTACCTACCCAGTAACCATCTCTTAGTAGCTTGCAGTGCTGTAGACTCACATTCCCTGCATAATCCTGCCATCAATTGTTAGGCCCATACGATGGCAACTTTTTTCTCTCCTAAGTCTGAGTCACAAGACCTGTTCACCTCAGAGTATTTTCTGAACAACATGTGAGAAGTGAATAATGCAGTGCAGTGTCAAAAACAGAGTGTGCTGTGCATATTAAAGTCAATAAATAAGGACACAAAAAATCTGTGATCATCACTGAGGATGACAAGTGAATATACAGCACTACATGCTACAAAACAGATGGTTAGAGGTAACATTTTGTGTTCATAGCCAGTGTGGCTGTAGATACACATGCTCCGCATGGACCATAAAAGCACTCCCTTTCTAAAGTGGAGGCTAATGAGCAAATGATGCTGATGTCTGAAAAAGTGTTCTTAATACAGCTTAACCAACTAAAGCCTTTTAACGTGGTAGAACATCCAACATAGTAATGTGCGGTAAGCATATGTGACATTGACCAAGTAGCAGCCTTGCAGAAGTCTATAAGAGGGATGTTAACCAAAAGGCTAATGTCACTCATGTATGGACTCTGGGAGACATGAGAAAGTTGAGCTTAGCCTTAGCATAACAGGTTTTGACGCATTTAACTACCTACTTGACCACGCCAACTTTCAAAATGCCACAACCCCTGTGGGCATTACCAAAGGCTACAAAAAAAGTTGATAGATTTTAACAGCCCTAGCTCTATCAATGAAATACAATAGCGCCCTCTTAACATCCACAGTGTGAAAGGCTATTTCCACTACAGACTCTGGTTGAGGGAAGAACACAGGGTGCTTAATGGTTTGGTTCATTTGAAAAGGTGAGAATCCTAGGCAGGAATTTAGGGTTGGTGCGAAGAACAACCCTATCTTTATGAACCTGGACTAATGGTTCCTGTACTTTAAGAGCTTGGAGCACACTGATTGGAGGTGACAAACTAGGAAAGCCACCTTCCAAGACAAAAGCACCAAATCACATGAGTGTATGGGCTCAAAAGGAGAGCCCATATGTTGTGCAAAGATGACATTCAAGTTCCACATGGGCTGTCTGTTGAGGTATGACCCTCTTTACATTCTCCATGAAGGCCTTAATTACTGGGACCTTAGAGAGATTAATGTTGTGTGTTCTGAAGGGAAGTTGTAACTGCAGTTAAGTGTAAGAGTTTGGAAGTGTAGACCAGGCCTGCTTGTAAATGTGTAGGAGGGTAAGTAAACTGCAGCACAGAAATTTAGTACGTCTAAATGTTTAGAGATGCAGTACAACATGAATCTTTCCCACTTAGCAGCATAACAGTCACACATAGTGGGCTTTCGCACATCCCATAGCATATACAGGCATTCCTGTGCAAGATTGAGGTAGCCAAACTCTAAGAACTGAGCTGCCAGATCACAAGGTTCCACTATTTGAGATCTGGATGTCTGAGCTGGCTCTGAAGCGGAGGTAGAAGGTCTGGCCTCAATACCAGCTTCTGCGGGGACTACCGTCTCCAGAGCTGTGCTGCCCAGTTTGGAGTCTCTAACAAGAGGGTCATGGACACCAGCCTCCACTTTGTCACCAAGTACAGGTTGCGGGGAAATGCCAGAAAAGCGGAAACAATTATCCCTGCCCATTTCATCCATTGTTCATTATCTATGGACTGGATGCAGGTATCTGCAGGCAAAGCTTTGTATTTTTGTGGAGAACAGGTTTACTGTGCAGGGTCCACCATTTCTGAAAGTACCTTTGACAAATTGTGGACTTGTTGATGGGTCCTGCTGAAAAAGTCCACATAGTCATTCACCACTCGTGGCAAATGCTCCAGCAGATGGATGTTGTTACGGGTTGCCCAATGTCGAATTTGTTGAGTTAGTTCAGAGAGTGTGGAGGGGGGACTTGATACCCCCTGCTTCTGGATGTAAAACATGGCTTTAATGTTGTCTGTCTTTATTACTAGTGTTTTCCCCTGCTTAAGTGTGAGAAATGTTGAGGGCTAGACTGAGGTCCAGAAGCTTCAGGTAGTTTATGTGGGTGCCGGAATACTGAGGGATCTAGGTGCCTTGGACAGTCATCAAGGAGATGAGCTCTCCACCCCACAAGAGACACATTGGTGGTGACGATCACCTGCAAAAGGGGGTTGAGAAAGGGTTGCCAAGCAACAGGTCATTGTTGTCCTACCTAAGCATAAAGTGCTGCACTCTGGTCTTTGCCAAATGTAGACCTTCCCCGTACCCTTTCGCTTGTGCCCTCTTCCATGAGAGGTGCTCCTGTAAGAGGCGTAAGTGTAACCTGGCATGTGGTACACTTACTGTGCATTAAGTCATTCCCAAAGGTTTCATTACAGTTTGAACAGTGATGGGTCCATGTGTCTGGAAAAGGCAGCAACTGTCAGAATGCTATCACTCAGTTAATTGGAATATGGTAGTCGTCGAGATGTTGACTCAGACCCCCAGTACTTTGGAGGACCAGGCACAACCTTTGTAAGGTCTATAGTGCTTCAGAAGGTGGACAAACTCCAACAGGGAGCGTTTCTTTTGGAAAAAAATATCCTACTCATCCTAGAGGACAACAAATTGAATTGAGAGGTTTCTGAAATCTGACACCTACCAAATACCTATATCCACATACCTATTCTAGAGGACATAAATTGAATTGAGAGGTTTCTGAAATGTAACATCTTTTAAAGACCAAAAACCACATTCTCACATGAGGACAAATACCTCTTACATAGCTGTTGCCCTCACATGAAGAGTCAACGAGACTTCGCCTACTTTCAGAGATACCTACACCTTAATGAGAAGATCCCCTAGTTCTTATATGTATATATGTATGAATAATCCAATATCCCGGCACTCAAATGTGACAATTTAATTGCTTATATTTTTACCGTAAAGGACTAAATTTGCTCACAGTTCCTGAGCATTCAGCCACAAATAACAATTTTGGTTCATATAAATGAATAGGTTTAATTAACACACATTAGAAACACCATCAGAAAATAATATACAAAACAGCCACAGAATGATACAAATTTCATTGGTGAAAAACTGGCCAAGAGAGGGTGATGAACAAAATATACAGGACAAATGAAATATATAGGTCCTCCTCTTCTTGATCCTCAAGCAACAACAGCCGACACGTGTTTCGACACGTCGTGTGACTTCCTCAAGGCTTCTGAATATTTTTAGTGCAAGTTTATTGACGTCTATGTCCGTAATCTTCTTTCGAATAACAGAGATTTGATAAGCCCGTTTGGCGAATAACTTTGTCCATATACTTTGTAGCTCCTCTTTACTTTGATTCATATGTCCAGCCCATATTCCATGTCTTAGTAACCTCCGTTACACGGAACCATAGTAATGTAGCCGTTTTGTTTCAAAAAGCATCACGGGGCCATCATAAAGTATCCTTAACTCAAGTATAGGTTCTCAAGTAAGTTATAATCTTCTCAGATGGTTAACCCTTAGGTCACTCTAATGTTTAATATCAACCACCTTAGTTTTCCTTTCTTTCTTTGGTAGACTGAGATTACGGCCTGGAACTCGTTTTTCAAGTAGTGAGCGTGTATATTCCTAAAAATCTATATTTGCTTATTTCCGTTTTTGAAGGCGTGGGTGATGGGCTCTGATATGCCGCATGTATGAACGTCCTCTCTATCAGTGTCACCGTATACGCCGAGAGGCACCATCACTAAATGTACTAATGCCGATGATCCATACTTTGTCAATCCCTTAATGTATGACCTAATCTGAGTATACTGTTGAATGAGGTGCGCCTCAGTTGCATTACTGCCAGTGAAATAACATGTATATATGTATGTTTATATCGGCCCTGAAGAAGGTGATGTAAATAATCTGTGTTTCTCAGAAACGTACGTAGGCCACATACATCTGAGAACTCTATCAAAGAAGATTATAAGAAATCAGGACTAAAAGCAAATTAGAACTTACACACTACTAAATCATCAAATAGTTGACAAAAATACTACCAGTTTTTCTTGTATCTCAGATGTATTGTTCTTTGTCTGTCTTTTTAGCATTTTTACACAGTATGTGAGTGAGTATGTATGAGTATTTGTGATGGTGAGAAAGTTAGGAATGACTGTTGTTTTCTTGGTGAAATGTACACTATTTAATCTTGTCTGGGGGTATGTTTTTTGAGCTGTTTGTTCAAACTTTTGTACAAAATAAGCCTGTTTATCTATGCAATTTTGTATGTCATGGAATTTCATTCTCCTCTTGGAAAATAATCTTGAAATGAAAATCTATATGTTGAAAAAAGAAAAATAAACACAATGAGAAATAATATGATTGTTTGAAATTCTGTATATGTGCAGCATCCACTATATATTATAGATTTATTCATCCAAAAACAGTATAGGTCAGTTCAGAGGTCCTTTATGGGTTTTTTCTTATATGTTTAGCCTGTTACTGCATTTTGAACTGAGTTGAGTCAGGAATACATGTCTTGCGGTTGATGATGCAACTTTTTAGGTCGAGCAGACTACTCTCAATGCGTGAGCATTGAGAGTCTGCTACAGACCTAATGTGGCCCGTATTCAGGAGAGTGGACACGACTCAGACGCGCGCTTTTGCAGTCTCAGTTTTGACCGCGGGAGCGCGCGTCTGAGCCGCGCTTGCGCAGACGAACTCCCAGCCCCTGCACACACACAGACACAGCCAGCCCCCACCCCTCTGCACGCACACACAGACGCTGCCGCCTCCCAACCCCCTGCACACACACAGACACGCACGCATACACACGCCACCCCCCTTACACCTAGAGCTTACTCACCGCATCGCCGCCACTCCGTCCTGACTTCTGCAGCCACCGCGGGGCATCAACTCCGTGGGCGCGGGCTTTGAGGAAAACGGAAGTCCCGCCCCAAGACAGGCGTGACGCTCCCGAACTTCCGTTTTCAGGATGCGCATGCTCGTTGCTTTTTTAGAAGCCTGTTTAGCGAGCGCAGCTCATCCGTCGTGCTGTCCCTTTAAAGCACAGGGCGTGCGCACGCGCAGTGATCCAATGCGATAGGAGAGGGAGGCGTCCTGGTATAGTTCACGTTCGACGCTCTCAGACTCTGTTCTGTGCGTATGACGTCGCCAGGATCGTTGTTGTCATGTGTATGGACATCTCTGTCCAGCGCTCACTCTTCAGTTGTCGGAAGTACTTAATCTGTACCTAAACAGCTGTCAGCGCCGAGCCTTGTTTTTCGTGCTGTGAATTCGGCAGATGTGAATACATTCCGACTGTTACAAGCTTCCCGCCTTTTTGCTCTGGTTTACAGTCGGACCTTTCTGCTTTATTAGGCACCACGAAAAACTGCAGCAGGGCAGTCAGAGACTCCTTGTGAGACCCCATCAGTGTCAGGGCAGGTAGGGAGGGCTGGGGGCTGCACAGTGTTGGGCAGAGGCTAGAGCCTGCACTGCTGTACAGATCACTGTGGCAGGCTGTCAGAGCCTGATACTTTGTTTATGATATCGGCACCGTGAGGATGTCAGCCCAGACTCTCTGTGCCATGTGCATTCAGCGTGAAACTGACAACACAGAGAGGCGGGCCCAGCTTCACTTGGATACCGTATTTGGCAGGCAGCAGTAGTATTACTCTTCCCCTTGGTGCCCACACCTAATTAGACAAGGTACTAAGGGTGCCGTGCAGGATGTTTTTGTGGCACCAGTTAGCAGGAAGACCAGGTGTTGGATTATTGGCAAATCAATTAAAACATAATTTTTCGTGTTTCGGCGCCCACAGCAGGCAGAGAGCGCGTGGGCCTGGTATCCTGTTGTCCACGCCGCGTCACATTGGTTCTGAACTCTCTGCATGCTGCCAGCCAGTAAAAGGGTATTCAGCACGCATGACTGATATCAGGCAGCATGCTTTTTAATTTTCCAACATCCTGCCGGAAAACAACAGGCAGTGGGTTTCCAAGCCTTTGAGACTGCTGCCAACCAGAGCGAGACGTCCCTAGGAGAGGAGACCTGCCTCTGACTCTCCAGCCCGAAGGCCCAAGAAACGTGGCAGCTGAAGATATGTAAACAAAGCTTGGTTGAAGCGCTCAGCTCGGAGACCCCCAGGCACTTGTGAATTGGCAGCAGGCAGGTGAGTCACGCTGTGCCCTGTGTTTATTTGTTATCAGCAACATGGGCTTAGCTGTATTAGGTTAACACAAATGTAATAGCATGCTCAATGATTTCTTTACCTTTACTTTTTTTTTTAACACGGCTTATTGTATTCTACTAAAAACAGATTGAAAGGGAATGCTTGCTTGTACTACATTTTCTTCTTCTGCGGCTATGGTTCTATCTCAAACATTTCATTTGGTCTTTGCAATGGAGCTTTGGAAACATTTTGAAAAATTGTAATTGCAGCCATGTATTTGCTTGCAGAAACAGGGAATTGTCACTTTATAGTCGTTGAACGTTACTCATAATTACACTGAAATTATAAAAATGTCACACGTAGCAATCTGAAACTTTGGGAGCTATGTTGCATACACATGGTAGCAGGTGCAACGTTACCCCTCCAGAGCTTTCTTTAACCCCTCCGACGCTCATGACGAGCTCAGCTCATCATGAGCCACGGTTCTCGTATGCTCATGACGAGCCGTTAGAACGCTCAGGTGCGGGGCTAATTCCCCTGCTGTGCTGGGCGTTCTAAGAAATGGGCGTGGTCATGACGGGCTCAGCTCGTCATGAGCACACGAGAAACGTGGCTCATGACGAGCTCAGCTCGTCATGGGCACCAGGGCGCTGTGCGCGCCCCCCTCCCCCCAGCACAGCGGGGGAATCGGGCCCGCAGCCAAGGGGTTAAATATAAACAAGTATTACGTGTGCATGTGTATTTACACAGTGGGGTAATGTACTGTAATTGCTCTCCTGTGACGCTGTGCTATAACTCAGTATTCATTTAAAAATAAATGTTTTGTTGGAAAACAGTGACCAGCACTTTCTGGGTTCTAAACAAGCATTTGCAATGGAATAGGTCTTGCATTTGCGAGAATTTGAGCTATTGGCATTGTAATGACAATGCCTGTTATTTATGTGTTCGGAAAAGCTGCAAGCGGTGGGTAAACACGCACTCATAGTCCCTGCATATGAAAAGAAAGACTGGCATTAAAAAAGGCGTATTTACTGTCAGTGTTGCTTTCCGTAAGCAACAACTGCACAAATATGCACAAGGTGCATGTTTAGGCACCGCTTGCAGATTTTTAAAATATATGAATAAAAGGCTTTGATATTTACAATGCCAATAGCACAAACTCTTGTGAATGCGAGACCTATTGCATTGCAAATGCTTGTTACTATTGATGCTAGAGCTTACCCTGTGAAGTGGAGACACTGCAGTTTGAGTGTGTGCTAGGCATGGCCGTTTGCTGCTGCTCTTGGATCAGCCAAATATCTAAGTAAGGAAACACATGTATGGTTATCTACATAGGTACTGCTACTATCACTAGGCACTTTGTGAAGACACATGAAGCTGTAATGACTCCAAATGGCAGGACCTTGAACTGCTAGTACCATCCACTTACCATGGACCAAAAGCACTGGTGATGCTCTGGATTTTAAAATGTGTCTTAGATGCAGAGCTAACATGAAATCGCCTTGGTGTAGTAGTAGGATGACATCCTATAAGAGGACCAAGTGAAAGTGTAGAGGAGAGGATTACCCTGTTCAATTATAAGAGGCCAAGGAGCAGCCAGAGTAAGCAATAGTTTTTGCCAATCAAAAAAGGAGGGAGTACACCCCTGCCCCCCACGCTAGTGTCTGGGCACTGGTCCTACTGCACCTTTTGTTAGGAGCCTCTGTACCTATTCATCTACAATGTGAAGATAGTCTGAAATTAGTATGTGACAGTGGGGTGGGAGGTTGGGAGGGGTTGTGTAGAGTTCAAAGGATTACCCTTCAAGCACAACAGAGCACACACTGGTCTGAGGTGATACTTTCCCGCTGAGCGAGGAAATGCTTCTATCTTACCCAAAAAGGTGTAATGTAATTAGAATGAAGGAAGGAGGAGTCACTGCTCTACAGTGAAGATTCCACCTGCAGATCCACCTGTGCCTTTGCCTTGTCCATATCCCTATAGCCCTCCCCATGGAAATGTTTATTCTGCTGGGGGTCCTAAAAGGACTGTAGGTTTCGTTTGTATGGGAGTCTCTATTCTAAAGCCCCTGGCTTGACTCCTCCCCTGGTTTGTTGCTTATGAAAAGTTGACTTGAGACTAGGGGACTGTAGGGTGCCCATATATTTGGCATTGTTGGTGGCCTTTTTGACATTTAAGAGTAGACGCTTGCCATCAAAAGGGACGATTACGACGTGCTGCGCACCTCATGCCTAATCCCTGACACCCTAAGACAGGCAGGACTGCAGAGGAGGATGCTAGTGTTAACACCCCTTGCAGCTGTGTCAATTGCATTAATGGTACTTCGAATGGTAGCACTGCTAAAGGTTATCCCCTCAGTAACCAGCTCCTGTCATCTTTTATGATGAATCTCTGGCAGGCGTTTTACAACGCCTCCATTTCCTACCTAGTGGTACCAGTCATAGCAGGAGAGGAGGCCCACCGAACTGGCGATGGGCCCATGCTCAGCTACTTCAGGTGCCACGGGCTTCCCTACAGACTCAATTTGCTTAGCCTCTTTCAAAGGTGGAGGGGCATCACCAGTGGCCTATGCAGAATCCCTTTTACATGCAGTGGGCACCACTAAGGAATCAGGCACAATCTGTCCATGTATACAAGATGGATCCTCTGAAGCAGGCTTATACTTCTTTTCTGCACTTGGAGCAACCACCCTGGATTTCACCAGCCCATTGAAATTATCAGCAGAGCATTTGAGCATGCCCTTGAACATATGGAGGTAGTGTATTTTACCCTCAGTTTTTGAGAGTGTTTCGATCATAAAGCTGTCTCATCTCCTGTGTGGAGCTTTACCTCGTGGTGTTTTGCAGCCCTTTGTACTAATACCTGGTAAGGCTCTAGATTATGGGTGGCTTTCTAGGTCTACCACATAGTCCTGCCAGTGATCATCCCCGTCCCAGGGACTAAAATGCTCATGATAGGAGCCATGCGGGTAGTAAGGGTTTTCTAGTCCTGAGTCAGTGTTGATGGGGCTCAAATGTAGGAGAAAGTGTGGGAGTGGTAGTGAAAGAGGTTTGAACAATAAAGATGGGAAAGGCATAGGCCTGGTAGCCAAATCTCGGAACCTTTGGGGCTTGGAAGGTTTGACCAGGTAGTTCCTCTCTGAAGGCCAGCTGGCACCGTTTTTTGGGATGCAGATATGCCCTGGAGCCATATGTTTTCCAAGATTGTGTCTGTGTCCTTGTGGATAAAAAGCTTCCTTTTTATTGAGGACTCCAGACAACCTTCCGAAATTGGACCCTTTTCCGTAGTGTCTGACATGGTGAGGGGTTCTTCAGCACCAGTCTCAGAGCCAGTTGCGGCTGTGGTTTCCGGACTGAGGTGATATCGTTTTTGGGTGAGAGTATGGCTCGTCAGAGCCTCAGGGCAGATGCAGCCTGGAAGAGTTTGGTCCCCTTGACTAGGGTTTTTTTGTGTACTAACCCAGCTTTGCTAGCCTGGGGTGGCATGGAATAGCAATGCTGATCGGTCCCTTTGGGTAGGGTTTTTTGGGTACTGACCCAGCATCAATAGTCTGGGGTGCACCAACTGAAGGTGCCGAAAGGTTTGTGCCACATCCTATTGGACTCAGAGCTTGATGTCCAACTGCCATAGGAGCGGTGCTCTGCCTCCACCGAAGAGTGTTTTGGGGCTCAAGATGGACCTCTCCGCCAGCACTTCTGCGCCTGGAGTCCGGGCCTTTATGATGCCTCTCTGGGTTGGATGCAGCATGGCTGTGAGCCGCCTGGTGAGTCGTGTGGTCCGTGGCCATGCCCTGATGGCTTGTAGGACCAACATTGAACTATCATTGGAACAACAATAAAGGCAACTCCGGCCAGGGCAACTCTACAGCACAGCCCAACGAAAGGCAGAACCAGAATCTCCAGGACTTATGCCACCTTGCTGGGCACGTGGGTTCAGCAACCTTTAGAATGTTAAGATTCAGTTCACCTCAGCCTGTGATTAACACCCATATAGTGGCACCCTCAAGGTGCAGACTCTCAGGGGAGAGACATCCCGGTGGAGAGGCCCACTTGTCCACTTCTCACCCAGAAGAGGGGTGGTGGAATCCATTCAGCCTAATCAGACTAGTGAAACTGACACGACCCCTGAATGGGGGAACACTTCCCCCTTCCTTCACACCAAGCTCAATTTTCCTCCAGAGACCATCCCTAAAGAACCCCCACCACCTTGTGTCTTGGGATGATTAAGGTTGCACCGGTGTGTGCTCAGGACTCAGTCCAAACCCCCTTACCTCCTTGAGCTTCCTTTTCTTTTTCACCCACATTATAAATCATGGCATAAACAGTGACGGTATGCAATGTTATTTCCCAAGAGTGACCAGCTTGGAAAGGGGGATCCGGTGTAATGGTGAATGAGTAGCCAGGCCATCAGACAAAAATGGGCCAATAAGCAAGGCGCCGTAAAGGATGGGGTGGGGCAAACTCACAACTGATGGACACAATATTACAAATGATTCAGGATACCAGGAAAGCACCTGGAGGGTATGAAGGATGAAATCCAAATTGACATGCCTCTTCTGTGCCAAGACCTCCACAATACAGCTAAAGGAGCCTATGAGGTGGAGGCATAACTATCAGAAGTCGAGAATCAAATGTGTGCCATGCAAGGAATCTTGACCCAGCTGTTGGCCATGGCTAAGCACCTCGAGGAAAGGGTGGAGAATGCCAAAGAGAGGGCAAGACACAACAACATCAGACTGATGAGCTTCCCAGAGGGGACAGAGGGCCAAAACCTGGCGACCCATCATAGCCTATTTCCTCAGCTAGGGCGACTGAGTCCTTAGAGCACATATTGTTTTCATAAAGCACAGTACCCACTGCCCTAAGATAAAGCTCTTCCGGGACTGTACATGTGCAGCAAGAGCACTGTTCCTTTGCCTAAGTGAGACGGAAGATGAAAGCAATTATGCTGTCCCATGCCTTGAGGTTCCCGGCCAGGCTGCATGTTCACCTTAATGGTAAATCTTTGTTCTTCAATTCCCCCAAGAGGCCTGAGACTCAGTTGAGGAAAGAAAAGTTATATGTGGCCACTTACAGCAACCTGCCCAACCACCTGCTGCCTTTGGAACTTCACGGCCTTCCCAGGTCCAACAGCAGAGATCCCATAAGCGCTTAAACAAGGCGGAGGCTCATCAAAAGACATGGGGCCTGATTCATAAAAGTAATCGGAGACAAAATCCTAACTTTACGACTTTTGGTATTCACAAAGGGCATTTAAGAGTCGTAAAGTTAGGATTCCTAACTTTACTACTCTTATATGCCCTTTGTGAATACCGAAAGTCGTAAAGTTAGGATTTTGTCTCAGATTACTTTTGCGAATCGGGCCCTCCATGCCCAATGATGCAGCAGGCGACTCCCAGGTAAAAACCCCTCCTGGAGGTGGTTCAATCCAGACACTTTTCGCCCAAATTGGGCCAGAGAAAGAGATTCTAGACGGAATCTACCACCTATCTTGCTGACTATACAAGCACATTTGCCTTTGTACTCCTCTTTGTGGTGGAATATGGATCACAGGCCTGGTGTTAAATACTAAAATCACGGACCAATTACCTTACCAGTGACCGTGGGGATTGATACTGGGTAATCTAACCTGGACCCCCTCTTTGATTATTCTTGCTCTCATTGACAGATCGGTTTAGGTTTCATTTTTGTTAACAGGTTACTGATTCTTTTCAAAGGTGAGAGATGCTTCAGGGGCACAAGTATGGAGTGAGGGCAGTTTGGATTTCTGAGCTAGCCTTGTATGTTATTGGTAGTCGTTTTGGTTGCAAATCTGTATGCTAGTACATATTCCAAACAGAGTTAGGGCTATCAGAGGCATCTACACAATCTGAAACGATCTTACCCCTCACAAGCCAACATGGATGCCCTCCACCCCAACTATCGCACACACGCGACTGCATCCTTTACTACATGGCTGCACAACCTGTGCAGTCTTTTGGCATATGATACAAATTTTACAGCTGGACCCTCCATGATACATGCCAACAACACACAGTATAGTTATGGCTTGGTATAGAACAATCTATTGGAATGTGAATGGTCTGCTAAATAAGAACAAATGGGAGCTATCCTTTATGCCAAACAATGCATGACCAATTTGCTTTAAAAGATAAACCTCATAGGGACACCATGCACGTTCAATGCTTCCTTGGATTTGTGAGGGCCCTTCACTCCTCCCAATGGGCTCGAAATTGTGCAAATGGGGATGTTTGAGGCCCCTTTCAAATAAGCAATACCATGTGCTAAAAGTGCCCACTGTCCCCACTCCTTTTTGCCCTGGTCGTTGGCCCATTTGCAGAGTTGATTAGGCAAGATCCTGGTTAATGGGGATTCCAATGGCCTCAGGATCCTTAAAGTGGAATCTCTTCATATGCAGTTAACTGCCTCCTCTTCATACAGCGCCCCAAAATCATGGTTCCAAGAATGTTCCACATACTGTAAACTCTGGAGATGTGGCAGGTCTCCAGGTAAACTGGAGAAATTGACATACATACCACTGGTCGGACACCCTCCACAAAATGCCTATATTTCTAAATTAAAACTGGCGCCCTCATACTTCAAATACATTAGCATGACGGTCACGACTGACCTCAGGACTAAACTGGAGCATTAGCATTGCCTTACTGCAGAGCAGGCTCTCAGGAACAGGGCTAAGCTCCCACTCACTACCATGGGTTGAGGCGTAGTCTTTAAGATCGTTGCCTTCCCTCTCATCCCATACACAATCCAAAATTACCCTTACTCACTTAAACAATTATTTCAAACACTACTGCACCACTTACTAATATGGATTTCAATGGGCAAGAAGGGACCCTGCATGTATCAAGTGTCAAATGCACAGAGACAATGTTTGACGGTGGGGTGGAGATCTCTAACCTCCAATTCTACTACTGGGTCTCCCGACTTATTCCACTGAATGACTGGCTCTTCAGTGATGGAGGGGTGGGGTACAGCTATACACATGGAGATACTTATAGTAAAACAATGAGACCTGTGCTTTCTTTCATATGGAGTCCAGGTCACACATGTACAAACTATGATTACTAGAATTCTAACAGACTGCTGGAAAGCAGCAATTATCATATAGTTTGGCATGGCAGGGTGTCTGCCTAGTACCACCAATGGCAGGGCACGCTCCTCAATCAGGTGGCCACACTACAGCGATTCCATGCCTGGGATCTTATTGGTATCCCCTGTATTGGAAACGTTTGGGCAACTGACCACAACAAATCATTTACACAATTAACATCCAACTTTGCCCTTCAAAGTATTTGCAGCCCTAGATAATCACACAGCTAAGTTGGATGCAGTGCCTTACCTCCACTCCCTGCATGCAAAAATCACTATGGAGCAGATTGGGCATAAGGGGCTAACAGAAGTCTACAGGTTATTAACTGTTAACTTCCCTGACCCATTTCATAGTCTCAGGGGGAAATGAGGGGAGTGGGGAATGATCTGGGTGTTCTTGATCAGGGATGGCTAGACCAAAGCAAAATAGACTCAAGACTACAGGTGATTTCAGTTAGACTCAGACTTTTACAAATTAAGTACTTGCTCCATTTATACTGTCAGCTCTCCAGGCTGCAGCATATGGACATAGCTCCTTTGACCACCTGCTGGCGCTGAAATAACACAAAGGGTACATTCCTACACCTTATATGGGCTTGGTCAATCAATGCAAACACAAGGAGATGATGGACGGAGCGCTGAAACTTTTCAGACACTCACCCCCAGTCACAGATCTGGGATGAATCCATCATGGTTCTTTAGCTCGCTTCGTCACGCCAGTTTAGACACAGCTATGTACAAATCAGTCTTGACTCTGTGCCTCATGGGTACAGTCCAGCCCGAACTGCCAAGCAATGTCTTCCCTGGTCCGGAAACAAGCATTCTGGGACCGTTTTCGGGCTAACAGCCCTCATCAGCCAGGCTAGCTTGAATCCAGGAGCAAAGTGAACAAGGGACCCACGTCTGGGCATACCATGCCAACTTAGGGTGAACAAAGCAAACACAAGCAAATGATGGCCGGAGTGCTGAAACTTTTCAGACACTCACCCCAAGTCACAGATCTGCAATGCATATGCACTCCTCTTTTAAATGCTTCCCCTTCACTGAAAAGTAGGAGTAATCATATTTCATTGTGTGTTTTGAGGAGTTATTACTAAATATGAATTTTACAAACAGACAAACCTGTTAAACAAGCCAGGTCAAAAATAGCTACTGGACTTCAGGGCATGTACTATGTATATAATTTAAGGATAATTATGTTTTTGCACGATGTTCTGCAATGCTATGAGCAGTTTAATAATGCTTCCTGCTTCATATATATTTATTTGATAGAGGAGAGCAAGATTACTTTGAGCTTGCAAGGGGTTTTGTAACTGCTATACATGGGTAATTTCCTTCTCATGTAGATTAGAGTCTTTTTCTTGTAGCAATAGGATTTCTTCTGCTGCTGTTGCCCCTACCACAAAGGGGGACATGAACTCTATACTGTTGTCTTGCAAAATCTTTCTGTGCCTTTCTGCGCCTTGGCCAGGTGTTTTCTCCAACCATAACCCTGTAAACCGCAATCTGCATAAGACACTAAAAAAGGAGGAATCAGAGAAGGAAAAATTCAGTTCCTTGTGCTAAGCATTCAAGTAAAGCATTGAAAAGGCAATTGGGATAATTGTTGTAGCGAAACACTATGACAATAACCATGGGCTGAAAAGGTTGCCAAGTTGACATTGAGTCGGACACTACAAGTACTCAATGCTTGATCTACAGAAAGCTTGCATCTTGACTCTAGATGTATTCCCGAAGGGCCTCATTATGATGTAGGACAAGAAGCCACCCGACAGCTCAGAGGTTTCTGTCCAACTGCCGTTTTATGATACTGGCGGTTGGAGGGAAACCCGCAGGGGAATACGGCCCCGCGTCTGGCAAGCTCATAGAGACTGTCGGGCGGCGGTTGGAAATGTAATCCCCAAATGGCAGCAGAACCAGCTTAGGCTCCACAGTCGGGATTACAATTTCGCTTACTGCACACCTTTCATGGCGGTCCGCCCGCCATGAAAAGGCAGGCAGAGAGTGACTTTGGGGGCCTCTAGCAGGGCTCTCTGGCCCTCCGCTATGGGGACTGGGGAGGTGGGGGGACCTGTGGTGTCCCCTGAACATCCCTGCACCACATGGATGGATGAATAAACTCTGCATTTTTTCCATTGCAGCTTGTGCTGGGAGAGGTAGCTCAAGGCACAATGGAAAAAATACACGATTCTACCACCAACAGAGCAGTCAGATCGTAATCTGGGAAGCGGGACACCAACTCCTTTTCAGGTTGTCTCGCTTCCACTATGATGCTGGTCAGACATGCATCCCACCGGCATCGTAATCAGCCCCTTAATTTTCAAAAGAAGTGCTGCATAAGCAGACGTTCTGTCAAGCATAACACTGCATTAAGGAGGTAACAAAAACGTTTTTGGGTACTGGATTAGTTATGTGGGGTTGGCATTGCATAATGTTCTTAGGTAAAAGGGTCTATCATTTTTTTGGTTACACTTTAGATTTTCTTACCATGGAATTGGACAATTGTTGAGCGAGCGGATGTTTTTCACCTTAGGCAACATTGGAATAAGGTAGTTAGTTTTTACAATTTCTTAATAATTAGTTATTAGTACATATCCATGCTCATTTATTATGGAAGAAGATATGTATATTGCACACCAGAAGATGGTTGAGAAAATCATTCAATTACCAAGAACAATCTAAGGTTTATCGCTGACATTACTGACTTCAAGTGAGGCAAACGATTTGAAATAGAGGATGATTACTTGAAATAATTCTCTTTGAAGCACTCTAGTGGCAGCTCATGGGATACTATGGTATTCATGTATTGGATATGTAAGCCATAAGATATGTTACATAATTGTGATGTGGCCATATTAAGTAGGTAAAATTTATGATGATACAACATACCAATTTTCTTTAACAAGTGTGTAACAGTAACTGATCCCCTGGAATATATGTTTGAGATGAAGTAATTGTATTATGTTCTGAGTAATGTTATGTGAAGACTTTTATAGGACATTATTATATTACAATGAATATATTCTTATCTGATAACCCAGAAGAAGATACGTGTCACGAAACACGTGTTGGCTGGCCTGAGGCAGGAATTGGTATCCAATTAATGCTCATCTGGAGAAACGAACGGAGAAGTGGATTTTCTCAGGTATTGGACTTTTTTCAAATAAAATTTCTATTTACACTGGTGTGGGGGTGGGGGTACCAGTGAGCAGAGATCAGAGCGCCAGGCTTTATTCCTGATACCCAATTTTTTCTTCTGTCAACTTGTCATTTAGATCTGCCCAATAAATATGTACATTCAACACCATCAAATGTAGAAGTTCTGCCACACATCACCCTCCCCTCCATGTTCGGATGCCTGCTTTATTTGTTTTGTGAAGAACTGGAGGATAATGAAGGGTACTATTTATGCTCTGCTAAGCCCAGCACGTCTGGGAGTGAGTTGCTTGACAGTAAAACTATTTTTATGGAGCGTGCTATTCGTATGTTGCAGAGGTGTGTATGCCTCAGCAGTAGCTTGTGTTAAAATATATCCTTTGTTTCCAACAAGCCAGACCACAAGGGAATCAGAGAATGTCATCATGTCGGAGGCTACACAGTTTTAAAACTGAATGCTGGTTGAAAGTGGGAAAGGAAAATTAGCAGATGCTTCTTGAGATGTCAACCTACACAGGTACAGATGTAGACACCAAAACATTCCTGGTGAAGAAAAACTGCTTTTAATGGAAAAATGACGTCAACCTTCAGCATTCAGGGAGCCAAAACTTTTATTGAGGGTTACCTGAAAACTATGAAGTATTACGGAGCCCTGGAGCAGTCTTCTGCCATAAGTGCCACTCAACTTTTACTGTTGGGTTTCTGGATCTCAATTTTCATTTGCTTTCCTTTTTTGCCTTTTAATGAGGAAAATTAAAGAAAGTATACAACACCGCATTGATTTTTTTTTTTTGCTAGCTTTAATTCTTATACTTTGTTAAAAGTATATATTTCAATACAATGGAAAAAGTAATTCTATTCCTTACAATAATGTTCTATGAATCCTGTACACGGGTCTGGAGATTACAGCACTGGTTAATGTTTAAAAAGAAACATGCTAAAGGAAGAAACTTACTAACCTTGTGATTAATAAAAGCGTGGAACAAAAAGGGGGTGAAAACCTAAATGCTGTGCGTGAGATGCACAGAGGAATAAAATGACAATTAAAATTGCGAAAAAATAACCGAGCACCTACATCACAGTAACAACATGCTGGAAACATCTTAACACAATCACTTTTCTCTAGTCTATCCTATCAAAGTTATACTACAAGAACGTGGAGACGACATGGTTGAATGAACTTCAAAAACAACCCATCATGTCTTAACATGTAAGTAAACGAAAAGCAAAAATCAGCGGATTACAGCCTTGGTACATAGTCAAATGCAGCTTTCAAAAGACTTACCCTGCACCCTGTAGCAACTGCTGCAGCTTTAAAGCAGGCAGATGTTTTTTTCTGGAGAACGGCAAGATCTTTCCGAGAGGGGGCACGCAGATAAAATTCTAGTTCAGAGTACGAAGGAATGATGTTAGGCTTTACCCCACCGTTTTTAATTACTCCTGCAGAAAATAAAAACACATAAAATATTTGCCTAAAACACTCAAGACCACGGATAGCACAGAAATGAATCATTTATAAATTATCCAGTACTTAGTTTAAACCGGGACTTACAAAGTGGGATCTAGCTCCGCGCTATGTTCTTCTGCAGGCCAATGGATCTTTGTCACCGTTTTAGAATGGAGCATAAATCAAACCATTTAAAATTACATCATAATTTTAGTCATTTAAGTTAAGGCAATGTTGAGAGTTAGTGATAGGTTCAAAAACCTTTGTTTTATTAAGAGATTATTAAATTCTTTATTCGCTTTATTCAAATTAGTAAATCAGATAAAACAGTTTACAAATATATAAAGAAAATCATGAATAAATCCCTATTCTGCATAAATAAGATTTAGAGAGTTAAGTAGAACCCACAAAGAGTTCCTGGAAAGAGTGAGATCAGTGAAGCATTTCAGCAGCAGGCGAACTCTCCGTAAAGTGCAGTTCAAGAAACTCAGCCATCTCCCCCTATGCAAGCAATGGTTACAGCAGTAGCTACCCCAGTCAAATCAAAAGGAAAAGGAAAGAAAAATCGAATGAGTCACTGCCCAAGTGGCAATTAACTAAAGCGGTCAGCAGTAGCTCTCAGCTAAGGTCTGTAAAAGAGGGCATCAGAGAGGGTCAGGAAAATAACTCCTCACAAGGAGTAGTTCAGAAAAATCTGCCATATTCGAACTAGGAAACACGCACTAATAGAAAAACACAAAACATGCATCAATGTATTCCATTAATAGGTCAACTCGAGCCAATACACAGCAATCGTCTGCTGCTTCGTTCTTCGTTCCCACAGTAAAGAAACGATGTAGACTGTGCCCTATTTACATGTATCAGGTAGTTACTAAACATTCATACTTGTTGCATTCATGTTCTCCATGAAAATCTCAGCAGTCCCTAAACTAAAGCTTTTTCAGGTTCCACTGCGTAACAAAGTACTACTCTAAAGACAAACATTTTACTTCAGCACCTTGGATAAATCAAGGGATTCAGGTCTTCTTGTAAGCTCTATTTGTTTTAATGTACTGTTCTTTATTCATCAGTGTGTGAATATGTGGAAGCTAGACACTACCTATATACAATGAGAACATTCAGCTTGTAAAGAAGAAATACATTAATATAAAGTCAGCACATTCTACAGTAATGAGACGTTTAAGCAAGTCAAACGCAGGTGAACTACCATGGTTTAACATTTCCTAAACATTTATTTATTAAAGAGAGAAAATAAAGGAAGATAGAAAAACAAAAAGGCCTAGTCTGGTCCTAGCAATGGAAATACAATAGAAATGATGGCTTGGTGTGTTTTGCACCATTTGTTTGCATCTCATTTTGAAAACGATCTGCACATTAATTCTGGACACAAGAATATGCGAGTTTAACAAAGGCACGTTGTCCATACGTGTCTGTTTTAACTTAAATAAATATGTTAATACCTAATGCAGTCTATCGGTAATTGTTAGAAATGGGGGTCTCTTGTTGGCAGAGGTAGGTACCTTTGTCCAAATAGGGACCATTGCTTCTAGTCAGGGTAAGGGGCTACACTCCTGGATGACTCCTGCTCACCCCCTTGGTAGCTTGGCACGAGGAGACAGGCTTATCTCAGAGGCAGTGTGTAAAGCATTTCTGAACACATACAGTGATACAATGAAAACACTACACATTGACACCACACCAGTTTAGAAAAATAAGTAATCTTTACTAGACTTAACACAAGACCAAACAACAAAAATCCACAATACTATAATGAAAAATAAGACTTTAAAATGGTATAAAATAGCTTAGTTCAATGTAGAGGGTCAATGCAACACTTTACTCTCAAAGTACCTGGGATGCGTCATGCAATACAAACAAAAAGGTCGCAGGAAAGTTGATGCGCCATTCCTTACACTCAGGGTAGTGGATGTGTCGGTTCCCTACTGCTGCGCAGGGGAGGTGATGGGTCGCTTCCTTACTGTGTGGGGAGTTGATGCGTCGTTTCTTACTGCGGCCCGGGGATGATGAGAGAAGATGGCGCCTCGATGCAATGCAACAATCCGGTGCGATGCAACAAAATGGCGTTTTTGATGCGATGAGACAATGTTGGATGCGATGCGTGCATATCAGACGGCCGTGCGTCAAAATCGGTAATTTCTGAGCCGTGACAGGCCCTGCGACACGCTTCTCTGGTGATGCGACGGCGACCTCTGCGGCAGCGACACGCTTCTCCGGTGATGCGGCACGCTTCGTCGGTGATGCGACGGCGAACAGCTAAGGCGGCGGCACGCTTCTTCGGTGATGTGACAGCAACTGCTGCGGCGGCGACACGCTTTTCCTTGCTGCATCGCGCTTCCAGCTCCCAGCGACATGCAGTCTTCTCAGAGGGCCCAAACAACAGTAGGCACCTCTCTGAAGGTTGAATTCCCAGCAAGGGAATTCAGGGGAGCTGGTATTGAAGTCTTGTATCCCTGAGACTTGAGGCGGGAGGCCAGTACACTTCAAGCCCTTGGAGATTCTTCTTCAAGATGATAAAAAGTTCACAAAAGTTCTCTTCCCCTTTCCTTGGTAAATAAAGTAACCACTGCAGGCCAACCCCAGAAATAGCAAACAGCACAGGGGCAGTCTCCTAATTCAGCTTCCTTGGTTCTTCTCCTTGGCAAAGGTTTGTCTTGATTCCCAGAAGTGATCTAAAGTTCTGGGGTCTTGGCCCTAATATTTATACCAGTAAATCCTTTGTCCTCTGAAGGCAGAGGGTGCCTGTGCCCAGCTAAAACTAGTTCTGTGCAGCGTCCTGGCAGGAGGTGGAGACAGCATTGTTGAAAGCAGACCTGGCCCAGGTAGCTGAAAGGAAATCTCCCCCCTACTCTTTTTTTTCTATGAGGTCTCAGGTCAGTGAAAGGAAATCTCCGCCCCCTTCTCTCTATTCAATGCAGGTCCTATTCAGCCCAGTCCTGACCGATCAGACTGCTGGAGCCAAAACCCTCTCCAGCCCCCTGTCACTCACAAACCAGACAATGAATACACAAACCTAGCAGAGGCAAGCTGGATGGTTAGGCAAGAAAATACCTACTTTCTAAAAGTGGTACTTTCAAACACAGAATGTAAAAATCACCCTCACTAAAATATGTATTTTAACATTCTGAGTTCAGGCATACTAAACTTGAATTTCTACTTAGTTATCTGGGTCAGTTAGGATTATAAGATGTTATAATCAAACTTCCCATTCTGGCCTATGGGAACAGGTAGCCTTGCAATAGTGAAAAACGAAATTGGCTGCAAATCACTATCAGGACATGCCAGACACATCAGGGCATGTGTTACCTTTTGCATACAATGCACCCTGCCCATGGGGATACCTTGGGCCTACCTTAGGGGTGACTAACATGTAGAAAAGGGAAGGTTTTAGGGACTGGCAAGTGTGTGCACTTGCCAAGTCGACATGGCAGCCCCAGGCTGCACACAGGCTCTGCAATGGCAGGCCTGAGCCACATTTTACAAGCTGCTTCTGTGGGTGGCACAACCAGTGCTGCAATCCCACCAGCAGCATTTGATTTACAGTCCCTGGGCACACATGGTGTACTGTACTAGGGTCTGACAAGTAAATCAAATAGCCAATCATGGAGTCACTAATCCATTACAACAATTTACAATAGGGAGCACTTGCACTTTGGCACACAACAGCAGTGGCAAAGTGCCCAAAGCACCAAGACCAGCAGAAACACAGGAGGCAACAGCAAAAAAATGGAAGGGAGACCACGCCAATGGTGCCAGGTCTAACACTAATGTAAATACAATTTCTAAATTGTCTTTTCTGTGTTATCACCACTCATGCGTCTTACTGCACAGGTCATGAAAGTAGCAACATAAACACCAACATTCAATAGCGTATTGCACTAAAGTGGCATTCAAACATAGATATGTAATACAAACAAGTTAAACAAGCATTTGGAAAGCAACAGGTCTCGTGTTTGCGAGAGTTTAAGCTATTGGCATTGTAAATGTCAATACCTTTTATTTAGGTTTTAAAAACCAAACCATAAAAAAGGCAGTGTCATTTACAATGTTAATCGCTCAAACTCAAGTAAATGCAACACCTGTTGCATTGCAGATGCTTGTTTAGTCGCAGAAAATGCACAAAAATAACAAAAGAATGTTATTCTTGATATAACACCCACAATCGAAATATTCACAAAATGTAATGTAATTAAAAAGTATTTCCAGTTGTCTCTCTCTGAACTTTCTCCAAGCAATTGTGCCTCAAATACAACAAGCCACAAAAGAAAGGCTTCCTTTTCAGACAAGGGGCGTCTGCAAGGCTGGGTTGTCATCCAACAGTGTGCGCTCTGGTGACCTTTCAGAAGGTACATAACTGGTCAAGAGTGACAAAAAATCTGTATTTTAGTTTACACAATAAGTGAACATATGCACGCAGTATGCCAAAGCAAATTAAATGTCAATATGTTATGATCAAAATATTTGGTCAAACAGCTTCAGACAAAATAAGAAAACTTGCTGGTGAACTTCCATGAGTATCAAAACAAAAATGAGTTTGTGTCAGTCACAGAAATTAGACATACTAAAATAAACAAACCGTCCAACGAGGCGTTTAACCCTTTCGGTGCTCAGGACGGCCAGCCGTCCTGAGACACGGTGGGCATGTGGTCCTAGCACCCACCAACGGGGGAAGCGTGGCGCTCCCCCGTGGACCGACGATCATGCTGACCCCCCGCCCCCGGGGAGGGCAGCAGAAGCCCTTCCGCTACCCCCACCCCTTCCTCCACGTCATCTAATGAAGTCAGCGCGCATCATCCATCGACATCATTAGATGTAACACGATGCAGTGGAAGCCATTTGCTTCCAGGAGGAGAAGGGGAGTTTCTCCTCAGGGAGGGGGGAATTTTAGAAACAAAGAGGCATCGGGGGAAAGGAAAGGGTTTTCCTTTCCGCCGATGTCTATTTGAGCATTCCTGCTGTACGATCGCTCGACCGTGCAGCAGGAATGCGTACTAGACACCAGGGATTGTTTATTTATTTATTTTTTTATTTTTTTATGTGCAATGTATTCAGGGAGCAGACCATTGGGCAAGGGTCGCTCCCCATGGGGAACATATTGTTTGGCCATTTCTTCCCCTTTGGGGGGGAGAGAAGGGGGGTCAGATCGGCCCAAATAATTTTTGGGATTGCCCACTGGGCCACCAGGGATTTTTTTTGTTTTTTTAATCGATTTGTAATGCATGCGGAGAGCGGCCCCTTGGGCAAGGGTCTCTCCCCTTTGGAGGACTTTGTTTGGCCGTTTCTGCCCCCCCTGGGGTGCAGATCGGCCCAACTCATTTTTTAGATGGCCCACTGGGCCACCAGTGATTTTTTTTGTTTTAGTTTATTTTTATTGTAATGCATGTGGGTCGCTTCCCTTTGGGGGACATATTGTCTGGCCGTTTCTTTGGGGAGGGTTAGCCCAAAATGATTTCAGATTGCCCACTAGGCCACCAGGAAATTCTTTTTTTATATAGATGTTTGTGGGGAGCGGCCCGATGGACAAGGGTCGCTCCCTTTTATGGGGTTGAATATTTCAGCTGTTTCTGCTCCCCTTGGGGTCAGCCTTTTGCTTTTAGGCCCACCAGCTTGGCTGGTAGATTGTGCGTGGACTGGTTCATTATTTGCAAATGTGATTGTAATGTTTAGTTTCTCCTTTTATTCTAGTACTTTTTGTTCTTGTTTGCGGTTTCTGCAGTTTTGCGTAGTTGCATTTATTTGGTAAGAAAAACATTTTTTGTAGTGGTTACTCCAAATGAGTATTATTGTCCTGTACAAGTGAATTTTAAGTAACTGGTGTCAAAACAGCAGCATATTTAGTTTGTTTTTGGAGCGTGAAATTCTTTGCGATGTCTTTTGCGTTATCTTATGTGTAATTTTCTTTTTTTTTTCTTTTTTAGTGGGATATTGTTGGTCCTTGCTGTGTCCGTGCAGAGTAGCTGGTGAGTCCATCTGCTTCTGACAGGTGAGTGGTATAGTTTGAGTATATAGGTCTGTGGTGATAAAGCCACATTTTGTTTATTAGTTATTTTACAATGTGTTTGTTGTTGTTGACAAGTTACCTTTGTTAGTAAAGATTATGGCTAGCAGCAGAATTTCCTCTGACCATGATTATGAGACTGACAGTGCATCTATGGGGGAGAGGAGGAAGTGCAAGATTCAGGCAGTGAGTTTTCTGTCCGCGAGGAATCATCTGATAATGAAGCTACTCCTAGTGCAGATGAAGCTACTCTCAGTGCGGATAAAGTGCATGTTTTAGAGGAGGACACTGATGTGCCGAGGAGTGTCCCGATTAAAATGACACCACACTTGCGTGGGTGTCCAATGCATAATTGGCTAAAAATAGATTTTTAAAAAATATAGCGCTTAGAATTTTCGGTGCTTTACCCTTAATCCCTATGTTTTGGGTTCTTCCCAGTCACAGGCCCTTGCCGCACCCACACAAGGGAGGTATCATTTTCCTCTGGAGACTGAAGGGAACACTGTGGGGTAGGACATTTGTGCCTCAACAGTGATTCCACCCAAAAATATGTGGAAAAGGTTTTTTTTCGAATCGGAATACTGGGAGATCATTAGCTGTGGGTTACCATGCAATTGCGGACGTTGTTCATTACTTAGAATTCTTCCGAACATTGGACTCTGAAACATTTGATATGTACAAACGCCTATAAGAATATACTGTTGGGGGAGGAGCCAAGATGGCCGACGAGACGGACGTGTAGGCTCCCGGCTCCGCGAGCCTTCCACTCCTGCATCGACATCCTGTTGTTTATCCTGTGCCTATGTTACGTTATTACAGCGATCTAACGGCGCTGTTTCCGATGGCGTTCTTCCGAGGTCTCTGCCTGCTGATTTGACGGAGGACTCGATGTGTTGGCTGTTCTCCGTGGCTGTCCCTGGACCCTGTGCTGGCCGCCGCCGCTGGGCGCTGCTATAGCGGTGTCGTTGGGACGATCTTGGGATGCTCTGACGCTTGATGGGGCACTGCTGCCTGCAGAGGGAGATGGTGTGTGCCCGTTCCTAAGTGGCGAGATTCCCTGCATGGCTGAGGTCCGTACTGGCGAGGCAGGTTCCCTTCTCGTGTCGCTTCTCTTTGTTCAGCTGCTGACGGGCGGGGCTGACTCCATCTTGGTGCCCGTTCCTCGCTGTGGATCGCCCTCCTCGACTGGAGGCACGGGGGCTCTCCCTGTGCGCCGCACTGGATGGTGCTCTGTGCTCCTACCGGCGATCCGGCATGAAGCTCCCCGGTGTTGAGGTCGCCCCCCTCCCTCCGTTGTGGTCTCTTTAAGGAGTGGTAATGGCGCCGGTCCCCCAGGGTGCGGAGTTGTGTGCCTCTTTGTCCCTTGGAAGTACTATCCTGCCTGGGTGTGAGCGCTATGACGGACCGATGGCGTCCACTCTCGGTGAGACCCGGTTAGAACGGCGGCGGGTCCCGACCTGCGGCGACATCCTGGCAGCTCTTACCGATTTGAGGGCTACATGGCTGCACTACGCCCGAGAGCTGGGTCGTACGATTGACATTGCATCTGGTCTGCGGCGCCCGTGGCGCTCCGGCTCCCTGCTGCCTTCAGTCTCTCCTGGAATGGATACAATGTTTCAGCCTGCGAGTGCACTAGAGCTGACTGTCCCTGGCATACATGAGTCGTCTCCATCTACCGACGGTGCCGCGGCTACAATGTCTTCCCCCGCCCTGAGATCTGAGACTCTGCCGGAGCGATCACTGCCATTACTTCGTTTGCCGCCTTCCCAGTTGCTGACCCTCCTGGCTGCCTTTGCCCCCGGAGCCTCTTTCCTACGACGATGGAGTGTGTTTCATCCTGTACTCGAGGGGACACTCGTTCTTTGGGACACTGGACTTCTTGGTAAAGGGGGATACTCATTTCCGCTTCTTCTGCTTCTTCTCTATTGGGGACGGCCATCTTGTCCCTTTGTTCTGCCTTCGGTGGGGTCCCAGCGGTGGCCATGTTTGGAGGGCTTTCAACGTTCGGGCCAGGGCTGATGGTGTTCTTCTTGCTGATCCTGTCTACTTGACTGGCGGAGACCCGGACTGGAACGTTTTTTGATACATTTTACTGCGCTGTGTGTACTGGGTGTTTTTTCTCCCCACTTCAGGTTGCGCCTGATATGTCCTGTGTTTGATCCTTGTTGGTGGGGTTGGGTTCTGTGCGGGCCGTGGAGTCCGGGATTAATTAATTGATTCTGGCCCTCCTCCGGTTTTCTGTGTTTCTATGGGAGTTTTAGATTAGGTTGTCCTTACTTACTCTCATAATTTGGGTTTTATACCACTTCTTCTTTCTTTCTCTTCTCTTTTCTTGTTCTATATTTCGGGTTTATTGGGCGACAGACACACTGCTGGGGGGGGGTAGGCCGTAGCCTCTGCATGCGTGTTGGGTGGGGGGTTGGGGGAGGGGTTTTTAGTTTCTTATTTTTTGTTTCTATGGAGCCTTGTATTTTTCTTCTTTTGTTTTGTCCCTTTTCTTTTCTTTTTTCTCTTTAGGTCCGTGTTTTGGCCTGCTAGCGGGTGGGTGGCAGTGCATGTTGGCTAGATTGCTGGCTCCGATACCCCTGTTGCACACGTTTTGCGTTGCCATGCCGCCTGGTGGGACTTGACTTTTTGATTCTTGACCTGGATGTTGATTTCTTACTCAAGCTTTGTTTTGCCTGCACGGACTCTGCTCTCTTAGTTTATGGTTTATGTCTTTCTTTGAAAAGCCGAAAGTCGACCTTACTAGTTGCAACGGAATTGAAATCACAAAAAACATTTAAAATCAACCTTCATCGCCTCTGCGACATGGTAGCATGCTGATTTATGGTGTAACTTCTCCTGCTCGCTAATGTAGCCCTGTGTTATTGTGTCGCCGGATTGCATGCGCTCGTGCTTTATAAGTTTCTGTGGCCGGCCTGTGGGTTGTGGGCCCGTATTTGTCTTTTTATTACTGCACAATAAAGGTTTTTCACAAAAAAAAAAAAAAAAAAAAAAAAGAATATACTGTTTTTACTTTGTGAAGCCCTGAAGAAGTCTCTTTGGGAGACTAAACGAGTGGGCCATGATCTTCTGCCTTTGTGAAAATAAGAAGTAAAGAGAAATCCTTTAAGAAACATACATCTTGGATTTGATTATCTTTCCATGTGTCTACTGTTTCTGAACACTGATGTTGAATTGCTAAGACTTGTTGTATAGTGCTGAACCCTCTTGTTTAAATATGTGGAAAATGTGTTTTTTTTCAGCTAAATTTGAGGTTTGGAGGGAATTCTGGGTAGGAAAAAGTTGGGGGATTCAAGCAAGCCATACCTGGCTGGACTCCCCCTGGTGTCTAGTTTTCAGAAATGTGTGGGTTTGGTAGTTTCCCAACATGGCCGCTGAGCCAGGGGCCAAAAATCCAGGTGACCCTAACTGCAAACCAGGTTGTTTTGAGATAGGTAATTTTGATGTCTTCTCAATAAGTTGTGGGCCCTTGCCTGTCGCGGGTTTTTGACTCACCCACGCAAGTGAGGTACCATTTTTATCAGGAGACCTGGGGTACGCTGGGTGGTAAGGAAATGTGTGGGTCCACACAGATTCCAGAACTTTCCCACACAGAAATTTGAGAAAAAAATGACTTTTTCAGCTAAATTTGAGGTTTGCAGGGGATTCTGGATTGGGAAATATTGGGGACCCATGCAAGCCATACAATGGTGGACACCCCCGTGTATCTAGTTTTCAGAAATGTGTGGGTTTGGTAGGTTTCCCTAGATGGCCGCCGAGCCCAGGGCCAAAAACTCATGGGACACCCCTTGCAAAACCAGCTTGGTTTGTGATAGGTAATTTTGATGTCTCCTCAATAGGTTTTGGGCCTTTGCCTGTCACGGGTACTTGACCTAACCACACGAGTGAAGTACCATTTTTCTTGGAAGACTATGGGGAACGTGGAGTGGGTGGAATTTTGTGGATCCACGCAGATTCCAGAACTTTCCACCACAGAAATGTGAGGAAAATGTGTTTTTTTTATTACAAATGTTTAGGTTTGCAAGGGATTCTGGAAACCAGAACGAACCTGGTGAGAGCCAGTTAAGTCACCCCATCCTGGATTCCCCTAGGTGTCTAGTTTAAAAAAATTTATAGGTTTGCTAGGTTTCCCTGGGTGCCAGCAGAGCTAGGGTTAAAAATCTACAGTTAGACACTTTGCAAAAAAAGGGGGTCGGCTTTCACTGTGAAAATGTGGTGTGTCCACGTTGCGTTTTGGGGCAGTTCCTGTCGCGGGCACTAGGCCTACCCACACAAGTGAGACATCATTTTTCTCAGAAGACTTTGGGGAAAGCGGGGTGGGTAGAATTTCGTGGATGCACGCAGATTCCAGAACTTTCCACCACAGAAATGTGAGGAAAATGTGCTTTTTTTGGACACATTTATAGGTTGGCAAGGGATTCTGGGTAACAGAATCTGATGAGAGCCAGTCAAGTCACCCCATCCTGGATTATCCTGGGTGTCTAGTTTTAAAAAATGTATAGGTTTGCTAAGTTTCCCCAGGTGCCAGCAGAGCTAGGGTTCAAAATCTACAGCTAGACACTTTGCAAAGAAAGGATCAGTTTTCACTATAAACATAAAGTGTGTCCACATTGCGTTTTGGGCCATTTCCTGTCCCGGGCACTAGGCCTACCCACACAAGTGAGGTACCATTTTTATCGGGAGACTTAGGGTAACACAGAATTGTAGAGCAACTTTTATTACCTATTGACTTTCGATGCATTTCTGCCTTCCAAATGAAAGACAATGTGTAAAAAATGTCATTTTGAAAAATGACCGTTAATTCTTATGCTAGTATGTTATGTTATGTTATGTTATGTTAGTGATATTTGTACTGCGCACAGCTGCTCCAGCGAAGGAGCGTCCCGGTGCACCGACAAGGTGGCGACAACACAACAAGGAGGCAGAAAATATTAAAAAAAGGGGTTTAAAAATTTAACATAACTGGAGAAACAAAAAGGTTTTAGCGGCCTTGCGGAAAGAGAGCAAGTCGCCAAGAGTCCGGATTTTCAAGGGGAGAGCGTTCCAAAGTGCGGCTGCCCGCACCCTAAAGGAGCGACCCCCCGCCCGACTGAGTTTGAATCGAGGGGCTACTGCTAATTCTTGGTCCAAAGAACGCAGAAAGCGGCCCGGGATGTAGGGGCACAAAAGTTGATGCAATAAGGGAGGCGACAAGTCCTTCAGAATCTTAAAGGACATGCACAGCACTTTAAAATGGATCCGCTGCCTAACGGGTAACCAGTGCAAAGCTCGCAGAGTTGGAGTGGCCGAGCAAAACCTAGGAAGTCCTACGATTGCTCTGGCCGCTGCGTTCTGCACTCTTTGGAGACGGGTCAGCTCGGCCTGGTTTAACCCTATAAAAAGGGAGCTGGCATAGTCCAGCCGAGCCAGAACCGTCGCTTGAACCACGAGTTGACGGGTTGCGGCATCGAAGTACTTAAGAGCAGGTCTCAAATTGCGCAAGATGCCGAAGCAGCACGCCGCCGTCCTTTTGGTGTGGCCAACAAAATTGAGGGAGGGGTCCAACCAAACCCCCAGATTTTTGATCTCCGCAGCCGGAGTGGGGGTGGGACCCAGCTCAGGAGGCCACCAGGAGTCTCCCCATAGTTCCGTCCGCTTACCAAAGACCATCACCTCCGTTTTTTTGGCATTTAGTTGGAGACAGTTGGACGTCATCCAACCAGCCACCGCCCGAAGTCCTTCTCTGAATCTTGGGGCATCCACCCCGGAGTCCCCGCTGATCGTGACCGCTAGCTGGGTATCATCTGCGTACGACACCATGGTCATACCGCAGAGCTTCACAACCTCAGCCAGCGGCCTCACGTAGATGTTAAACAACGTGGGACTCAGCGAGGAACCCTGTGGGACCCCAAGCGACAGAGGATGCCGTTTGGACTGATAGGGCGGGGCAGCCACACAGAAGGAACGGTCCATGAAAAACGAACGAAACCACTGGTGTGCAGTGCCGGTCACCCCTATCTCCTCAAGACGCTGCAGGAGAATTTCATGGGAGACCGTGTCAAAGGCGGCGCTTAGATCTAACAAAACAAGCGCCGCCGTTTGACCTGCATCCAGAACTGCCCGCAGGTGCTCGACCATGAATAACAGTGCCGTCTCCGTGCTGTGGCCAGCCCTGAAACCGTTCTGGGTATCGGCCAGAATGTTGGTACGCGACAGATGATCAGTGAGGGCGGTGTTAACGTGCACCTCCGCGAGTTTGGCTGGCCACGGGAGAAGCGAAATCGGGCGATAGTTCTCCGATTTTGTAGGGTCGAGAGATGGTTTTTTCAAAATGGGCATCACTACCGCATGCTTCCATTTCAAAGGCACCTGGCCAGATGATAGAGACATGTTGATTAAGTCACAGACCGGGCGAGCAAAGGTCTGATATCTGAACATTAGTGGCTTGAGCGGGTCTGCCGGCGACCCAGACTTGACTCGAAGAGCCAAGGCCGTGTAAGACTCCGAAGAGAGACAGGGGAAAGAGTCTAACACCACCTGACCCGGCAAGATGGATGACCCCGCGCTGGTTTGTGCAGCAGTGGGAAAGGCCCTATAGATGGTCTGGACCTTCTCCAGGAAGAAAGCCGCCAGCACTTCACAGTGGGTGTTGGAACTGATGGAATTACTGGCAGGCTTCCTTGCCACAAGGTCCTTAAGAGCCTTAAAGATGGATTTAACAGGATTCCCACTGCAGCGAAACTCCAGAGCATAATATGCAGCCCGGGCTCTACAAACCGCACGGTGGTAAGACTTGACAGTAGCCATGTACAAGGTTTTTTTGCTACTGTCATACCTCTTCCTCCAGTCTCTCTCTGCGCGTCTGCAGACACTTTTCAGGGCCCGCAGATTGCCATCATACCAGGGGCTGGGGTCGCGGAGGCCACACTTACTCGAAACCATCGGGATAAGGGAGTCGAGAGCTCTGGTTACCCATCCGCAGAAATGGTCATAACCAGATTCCACGTTCTCCGCTACACCCAGTGGATCGTCAGTAAGAAGGCGATAGAGATCTTCCGCCTTTAGTTTGCTCCAACGCCGTCTGGGCATGGCTCGCAGCGACGCCTTAAGTGGGGCCTCTATCAGAGGGCAGTAAATAGTCACGAGCGAGTGGTCTGACCAGGTCAGGGGGAAGGGGGAGGCCACTGTAGCCCCCTCTAAGTTGGAGAAGAAGGGGTCCAAAATGTGGCCACCAGTATGAGTGGGGTCCGAGACCAGCTGGAACAGTTGAAGGGCCTCGAGGTCCGCCACCATCCCACCCACTGAGGTTAGAGACAAGGTGTCAAAATGGAGATTCAAGTCTCCTACGATGGAAAAATTGGCAGACCCTACTGCCAGTGCACTGACTGCCTCAGGAAGGGACTCCCGAAATGCCACGGAGCTACCAGGTGGGCGATAAATAAGCAGCCATGACAAGGTGAAGTGCGATGTAACTGCAACCTTGAACAGGGCGCTTTCGCATCCCGCAATGTTCTGCACTGTCCAGGCACAGGAGTAGCAGGATTTTACTGCAAGAGCGACTCCGCCCCCTCTAGAAGAGCGGTTGAGCGTGTAGATGGAATACTCAGCAGGAAAAGCCAGATTCAATACAGTGGAATCGGTATCCTGCAGCCATGTCTCTGTCAGACAAAAGATGTCGGGGGGGTCAATGTCCATAAGGTCAGCAATATCCTGATAGTGCTTGACCGCCGACCTTACGTTCAAATTCCAGATGGTAATATGACGCGAAGAGGCATTACTGCATATAGCGGACTGCGCTATACTAGACCCCAAGCGAGATGGTGCTTCAAGTAGCCAACCACCACAAGCACATCGGTGAGGGCCACACAGAGGGTAAACACGGGCTCCATCACAGGGTGGCAGACGATTGTTAATCGCCAGGAGGGTTTCCCTGGTATACGTAGGCATAGTCAAGGCAGTACCTGATGATAGAGTCACCACCGAGCCAGCGCGACCGAGCGCGGATGGACGCAGACGGGCAGGACTCTGGCACGACTCCGGCCACGGGTAGGCGCGCCCGCTACGCGATCCCGCTACGCTCAGGGAGGAGCTTTATGTAGGCGTTCCCGCGATGACACATGCGCACTGAAGCGCTGGCGGATGTAGGCGCCTCTTCGCCTCTTCCCCACTATGGGTACTCACAAATTCAGAAATGTGCAAATATCTACTGTTTCTAAACTCTATATTTTGTTCCAATTTCCTAAATACATAGGTGTCTTTCATACCGATTTTTCCATGTATATATTTTCCCAAATTAATTGCTATATACCCAGTACATAATGAAAAACCATTGCAAGACGCTGCTCAGTTATTGACTCTGGGTTCGTCGGGTTCTTGGTGAACCTACAAGTCCTATATATCCCCACAACCAGAAAGGTCCTGCGGATGTAACGGTATATTGATTTCTAACAGCTGTCAAAATTCAGAAGAAGTTACAGGTGAAAACGATGGCACACATTGCTGTTTTTTTTCAACTAATTTTCAATTTTTCCTACATTTAACTGTTAGTTTCTATAAAGAAACCTTGAAGGAGCTACACAAATTTCCCCTTTGCTGAATTCGGAGTTTTGTCTACTTTTCTAAAATATATAGCTTTCCAAGATCCATTATTGCTTTCATACCCATTTCTACCATTAACTGGCAGAAGGTTGAAAGCACAAAAAATAGCAAAAATAGGCTATATCCCAGTAAAATGCCAAAACTCTGTAAAAAATGTTGGTTTTCTGACAAAAGTCTGTCAGTCCCTAAAAGTTGGGAAAATGGTGATTTCAGCTCCACAAATTCTTTGTTGATACCGTTTGCAGGGAAAAAACAGATGCTTTCATTTGCAGCACTTTTTTCCCATTTTTCTCAAAAACACCTACATGTTGCTGTATTTTGGCTAATTTCTGGGTCACCTCTAGGGGAATCCACAAACCCTGGGTACCTTCAGAAACCCCATGGTGTTGGAAGAAAAGGACACAAATTTGGCATGGATACCTTATGTGGTCAAAAAGTTACAGGGGTCTAAGCGCAAACTAACCCAAATATAACACAAGTAATGCTATACCGGTACTTTAAGCTTTGAGACCACCTTAGTTCAAGCATACGGAATAATGTTACTTTGATAAACAGGACCAGAACATGTGCCACAGTAAAGAAAACTAGCATTAAGAATGCAAATCTCGGGGAGTGGCCAAGGACGTCAAGATGGCGGTCACACTTTAAGTGCGCTCCGGACCCCCATCCGTCATCCGTCCTTGCCCATACCCATGCCAGCAGCCACCACCTGCAACCTCTGCCGCCGCCCAGGCACACACCTACTCCTGCGGCGTCCTCCGGTGCTGTTTGCGGCCCCTGCCGGAGGCCGGACACCGCTCTAGCCTACTCCGCCTCTCCGGGCCGCGCGCCAGACAAAATGGCGGCCCCCAGGCGAGGGCCGCGGTGACTTCGAGCCGCTGCCGCGGCTGCTCAGTTTTGGGCCCGTGCCCTGGTGAGCCCTGGATCGTCAGCGGGGCGGCCTGCCCCGTTTGCGGTTCCGGGGGTGCCATCCATATACCGACCGCCCAAAGTAAGGACTCCCGCGGATCCCGGGGCCTGGTGGAGTGGAAGCGGGCCCCGTGGGGATCCGCCTGCTGCCCTGTGTCTGCCGCCGGTTCGGAGGTGGTCTTGGACTGCCGCGTGGGGCCCGCGGCTGCCCGGAACTGCGGTGGGACGCCTACGCATGCGGGGGCCGCTCCATGCACCGGGGGCCCCCCCGCCTGGATTTGGTGATCTCCTGTGGGGGCGGAGGTCAGTGACCCGGCGATGGACCCGGAGGATGAGCCCTGGTTGATGCCCCTGCGGAGCCGCTGAGGGAGAGTGCCATTCCACGCTGTCCTCGGTGGGGACGAGGCCGGATTCAGCTTGAGGGGATGTTTGGGGTTGGCTGCTCCTGCCCCCCTCCCTACAACACGCCGATCTGCACCGGAGTGAGGCCCTGCCTGGCCCTAGACTCTGGGCACTCCTGACTGCCCTGATCAGTGGACGCCTGCGCTGGAACGCACCACTGCGGACCCACTTGATTGACCTGACCACGAGGAGAGTGAGGTGAGGAGGGGGCAGGGAAGGGGTTGGTGCCCCTGAGGGTCTCGCCCGTGAACTGGTGTGAGGGCTGGAAGACCGCCTGTCCCTGCATCCCCCGCGCTGCGCCTGTCACCGGGACTGCCCGCTGTGCCTCCCCATCCTGGGAGAACTGGTCTGGGACCCTCTGCCTTACGACCTGGTCTGGCCTTCCCTGCGATCCTCACCCACCCTGCGCTGGATAGCCATGCGGTCCTAGGCCCCCTCCTCTGCTCCTGATTGAAGGCCGGTCCTGAGCGGCCGTCCACTGAGTCTCCTCTGGCCATCTCGCCACCTGCCTTCTTAAGAGTGCAACCTGTGGACTGGCGAGGGAGCCGCCCGACCCCTGTCCTGCCTTCTCGCGGCTGGGGCTAAGCCCAGCGCCCTGGGACATTGTGCCCGGAGCGACCCCTGGAGTGCTCCCGCCCTAGATTACCTCCCTACACCTAAGACACGGCGGATTCCCTCGAGTCACTCCCCTCTGATCCTCAGCCCTCCGTGTCCTCCCTCCCGCACCGAGGGGGAACCCGGTGCCCAGAGGTGGTCCCCTGTCTCGGCCTGTACTACCCCAAGAGCTGACCTCCTGCGCCCATCGGGAGGTCGTGTGTTCTGACCACCTGCACATGCGACGCCGGCCCCCCTCGGCCCGCTTCTCCTGGAGGAGCCATGGTAAGGGGGAAAAACACACAGCCCTCGGTTCCTTTCGCTCAACTCCGTATGGACCAATTCACTAGGACAGACCCTGGCCCCGGCGCAGGACCCCCTCCTCCCTCCGGGGCGGAGGGGGGGACTTATCGACCATCCTCCAAGCTATCAGCGCCTCCCAGGCGTAGGTGGAGATGAAGATTGGGGAGGTACGGGTTGATGTCGCCCTCATCCGGCAAGATCTCAGGAATGCCACGGTGCGCATCTCTGATGCGGAGTCCCGTATATCCTCGACCGAGGATGACCTAGCCACCCTCAAGACCCAAGTGGCCCGCCTTCAAACCCTGACGTCTGACCTCCATCGCAGGGCGGAGGATGCGGAAAACCGCGCCCGACGGAACAACCTCCGCCTCATTGGATTTCCGGAGGGGGTGGAGAAGGGCCTGGTGGCTGATTTCTTGGAATCCTGGTTCCGCTCCTGGATGCCGGCGGAGAAACTTTCCCCCTGGTTCGCCATCAAGCGGGCCCATCGCTCCTTAGCACCCAAACCCCTCCGGGGGGTCCTGCCCGGCCGTTCATCCTCCGCATCTTTAATTTCCGGGACCGGGACGCCATCCTGGGTGCCGCCAGAGACTTGGGTCCCCTGAAGTTTCAGAACTCCACGATCATGATCTTCCCAGATTATCCGAGGGAAGTCCAGTCCCAAAAGAAATCCTATGATGAAGTTAAACAGAAGCTTCGGGCGATGGGCTTGAGATACGGTCTCCTATTCCCTGCACGGCTCAAGGTCCTCTTTCAAGATCAATCCTTCTTCTTTGATACCCCCAGGCCGCCTGGACCTGGCTCACGGAGGAGAGGCCCCTTAAATCTACCCGGATGCCTTCCCCCTCCCGGGGACTTGCCGCCAGCTCTGGCCGCGGGGAGCCCAAGCCGCGGCGGCGCCGGACTGGGTCCCGCAGACGGGGCCGCCGATGCCACGATGCCTCGACCTCGCCTGCAGGGACTGGGCGGCGATCATCTTCTCCTCCTCCCCCGAATCGAGGTGATCCCCGGCGGCGGGGCCCTCCACCGAGACCGCCGGGGGTGAGCCCTTGATCCCCGGCACGGACCTGCGCCAATCTGGATCGGACTTGGACTTATCCGGCAGCCCGGTGATCCGGGACTCTTCACAAGAGGCGGAGGCCTGAACCTGGTTTCGTGCTATTTCTCTGTCCCCGGTCGCCCGAGGGATCGACATGCTGGAAACGTCCCCTCGGGACTTGGCCTGACGCTTGGCGAGCGAGCGACCTACGGAGGGTCTCACCCGAGATCTGACTAACTCCTCCGGCCAGGCGACTGGGGGTATGAGATCCTCCCTGCACCGCCCCAGAGACGCAGACCTGTTCTCAGACTGTCATCTGTCTTACTCATTAATTTACACTGTGATGTTTCTTGCTTGGCACTGTTGGTTTGTATCCTGCACCATGGAGGGGGGTCCTCCCTATTGGTTCCTTGACCGTAGTTCCAACCCTTAGCTAACCGTTTTAGATTAGCACCCGTCCCCTGATTGGGGTGTTTTCTGTTGAGGGATTGCATTTAGGGCGACAGATGCTTCATGTTTTGAAGTGTAGGGTGGGGGGTGTTGGGGGGTATGGGTGGGTAGGGAGTCCGTTGACTCCCATTAGCTGGTTGTTATTGTTTTTGGCCGCCTACGGGCCGCCCTCTGTCCTGATTTTGGCGTGCCGTTGCACGGCCTGTGTTGTTGCCACTCACGAGTGGCAGGTTGCAGCTCTCTTTCCGAACACACTGCAGTTGAACGGTCTCGGTTTGAATGCTAGTCCTCCTTTTCACATGGTTTGTTATTTTTGGCCGCCCACGGGCCGCCACGGGGTCGCTGCGGGCGGCGGCCCCCCTGTCCTCCCTCTCCCGTTGGCCCCTGGCGTCCATGCTTTGTATGCCACACTTGACCCAGTCCTCCTGGCCCTGCGGGGTGCGGCCCTTCTCCCCCTTCTTGGGCCCTCCTCTAGGAGCCCATGGCTGCCCCATTGCTCCCGTCCCCCCTAATGGCCTATGCATTGACTAAACCCCTCCACGTCCTCTCCTGGAATGTCAATGGCCTCCTGGATCTCATTAAACGTGCGGCCATCCTCCGGGCGGCCCACCGCCACGCGGCGGACGTCCTCCTTCTCCAGGAGACCCATCTCCTAGGCACACAGTGCAATTTCTTGGCCCGCTGTGGGTTTGCGATGGTTTGGCACTCTGGGTTTGTTCGTGGGTCCCGGGGGGTGGCCATTCTCCTTCGAAGAGGTCTGCCATTCACCTTGACTAGGGCCGACACTGATCCCCAGGGTCGCTTTGTGGTGGTGTCCGGTGTGTTGGAGGGATGCCCCTTGAACATCCTGAGCCTGTACGTCCCGTCTGCTCTTCTCCCCACGACGCTCCGATGCCTCACTGGAATCATTTCCGCCCTTCCGAGGGGCTTGACGGTGGTGGGAGGGGACTTTAACGCCGTGTTGAACCCTTCTTGTGACACGACCAGGACCTCCGCAGCTCGGACTGCCTCGGCCCTATCGGGATGGGCCTCTGCCCTGGGGTTGTGCGATGCGTGGCGAGTTTGGAACCCCCGCAAGGTGCAGTTCACCCACACATCGGCCGCTCACCATACCCAGTCCCGTATCGACCTTCTCCTTCTCCCGGCCACTGACTGCCACTCGGACTCCAGGGTGGCTATTTTACCCCGAGGGCTATCTGACAATTCTCCCGTCTCCCTCCGCCTTGGTTCGCCCCAGGCGGGCCCGCGTGCGGTGTGGCGTCTTAACGCCTGGTTCCTTCAGGACCTAGAGCTGGTGGACTCGCTGGAGCAGGAAGTGATTCATTATTTTTCGGCTAATGAGGGATCGGTTCCGTCACCTGGCACCCTATGGGAGGCTGACAAGGTCGTGATCCGCGGGGTGGCGAGAGGGCTTGTGCATGCTAAGCGTGCGGACCGGCTGGCCCGTCTCGTTGAGCTAGAATCCAGGGCAGCGTGGATGGAGGATGACCAAACACTCCTCGATCGTGTAGACCCTACCAGGCAGCTCGCGCTGATCCGCGAAGAAATCTGGCAGATTTCCCTGGACTCGGCCCAGATGCTCTGGTGCTCCTCTGTGGCGCGGATCTACGGAGGGAGCGACAAAAATGGCAAGCTCCTCCACAATCTAGTGTCCTACCCCAGAGTCCACCGTATCATCCCAGAGGTCCGGGCACGGGACGGCTCCCTGCGGACGACTTCGAAGGCCATAGCAGGCGTCTTTGCACACTTCTACACGGCCCTCTATGCGAGGCAACCGGCTGAGGCTTCCCTGGTCGCCCTGCTTGAGGAGACGGGCGCCCGGCTGCCCTCTCTCCCGCGGGAGTCCAGGGAGGCCTTGGATCGCCCCTTCACTTTAGGGGAGGTGCTTGAGGCCATTCCCCTCCTACATTCTGGCAAGACACCTGGCCCTGACGGGTTCCCGCAGGAGTACTATGCCGCTTTCCGAGACACCCTTGCCTCACACCTCTTGGCCCTTTTTTGTCATGTGGCTGACACTGGCTCCTTTCCCTCGGAATCCAACCAGGCCACAATAGTGGTCATTCACAAGACCCATCCGCCCTCCACGGATTGTGGGGACTACCGCCCGATCTCCCTTATCAATTCGGAGATCAAACTTTATGCCACTATATTAGCCCAGAGGCTTAAACCTCTTGTCAGACCTGGTGCATCCAGACCAGTGTGGCTTCATGCCCGCCAGAGGCACCCGCCACTGCATCAGACGCCTCCACTTGGCCTTGGCTCACCGCGCTCGACTCTCCCCCTATCTGGCCCTCCTCTTCCTGGACTTCGAGAAGGCCTTCGACACGGTGAGCTCGGACTACCTGCAGGATGTCCTGGCGGAAATGGGTTTTGGTCCTAGCTTCCGCCGTTTTGTTGGTGCCCTCTATGCCAGTCCCGGAGCCCCAGTGCTGGTGAATGGGGTGCTCTCCGAGGCCTTTCCAATTTGCAGAGGCACGCGCCAGGGGTGTCCCCTTTCGCCCCTTTTGTTTGCGCTTGCGATGGAGCCCCTGGCCATGATCATTCGCCATGACCCCCTTGTCCGAGGGTGGGCGTGGCATGAGAACCACATCGATAAAACTGCCCTCTATGCTGATGACGTGGTTCTGTACCTGGCTGATCCAGCGACCTCGGGCCCCAGGAGCTTGCTAACCCTCGCAGCCTTCCGAAAGGTCTCCGGCCTCCGACTTAATGCCGCCAAGTCTACACTGGTCCCACTGCACCCGTCAAGAGACTGCTTTGACTGGCAGTCAGACATCCCTCTGCGGCATCATTCAATCAAATACCTTGGGATATGGGTGACCCTGTTGCCGGAGCTTGAGTGGGCCCTGAACATCGCCCCCTTGGTTGCCCGAACGAAGGCAGATCTTAAACGATGGCAGACACTCCCACTTAATCCCCTAGGGAGAAGTGCACTGTTTAAAATGATTGCCCTCCAGCGCTTTCTTTATGTCCTACAGAACACTTTCATCCCCATTCCCCGCGCCTGGTTCCGTGAGCTTGATGGAAACCTGACCCGATTTCTATGGGGGAATGGTCGCTCGCGCATGTCTTTGGCTCGCACCCGTATCCCCCCTATGATGGAGGACTGGGGATGACTCATCTCTTCCTCTACTACAGTGCCTCTAAGCTCCTCGTTGTTCATGATTGGTACGCGGGCGGCTGGTCCGACCCAGCTTACCGGGTGGAGCTCGAGGAGATGGATTTTCCCCAAATCCAGGCCCTCTTGTATGGCAGCCCTGTTCCGCAATCTATGGCATCCATCACTAGAACGGTCTTCACGGCATGGAGGGCTGCTCTGCGCCACACGGGCTGGGACCGTAAGCTCACTAGACAAACACCACTGTGGCATGGCACCTGACTTCGAGAAGTGGCGGCATTGGATGGCTTCCGCCTGTTGGATCTGGTGGGCGTCTCGGTCCTGGGGGATGTCTGGGTAGGTGACCACATCTGGGCTTTCGCGGACCTGCAGCGAAACCATTACCTCTCCCACACCCAACACTTTAGGTACTTGCAACTACGCCACGCGCTCCAGACCCCCCTCCCACTCCCAGTCCCCCTCCCGGAATTCAGTCCACTAGAGGCCCAGGTGATGATGGGGAATCTGGGAAGGGGAGGGATATCCCGCATCTACCACTCCTTAGTTAATAACGGCCCGCGTCCCTGGACATGCTGCGCACTCACTGGGAGGGATGGGTGGGGCCCCTGGAGGAGGCGGACTGGATATATGCCCTTATGACACCCAGAACCCTGACCACCTCAGCCAAACTCCGTCTGGTCCAGATTTACTACCTCCACGCGGCCTACCTCTCCCCCGACCGCCTTTTTCGAGCCCGCCTGCGACCCACCCCGGAATGCGCAAGGTGCAGTTTCGCACCAGCGGATTTTGATCATGTGGTGTGGCTCTGTCCTAGGCTGGCACGGTTTTGGAGGGGAGTGGAACGGGAGCTCACGCTAGCCTTGGGGTGGGAGGTTCCTCACGAGCCACTACGGCTGCTCTTGGGGGTCTTTGATGGCCTGGATGGTTCCGGGGCGGATAAGCGCCTCCCCGGAACTGCGCTGGCAGTAGCCAAAAGAGACATAGCAAGCCATTGGTCGTGACCTGTGCCGCCTGCAGTGGGGAGGTGGAGGAGGGGGGGTTGACTGGTGCGGGGCCCAGGAGGAGGTCCTATTTGAGGCCAGGGGAGCAATGGAAATGTTTCATAAGGTTTGGGGGAAATGGTTCAATCTGATGCCACCATGATCGAAGCCATAGTATATGACCTACGCCTCTTTCTCTTTGCCCCTATGAACCCAGGTATGGATTGGCATTGGAAGACCTGATTTACACGATTTATCTGTAATAATTTGCTGTGTGATTTGACCGTGCTGCACCCAATGAACTCTGTATGTTGTTTTAAATGCCAAATAAAGTTGATCATAAAAAAAAATGCAAATCTCTCCCACAGAGCAGGTACAGCATAGGCAGGGGCAGCACGGTATTGGAGTTTGAAATGGCACTCCTGCTTAGAAAATGTACAGTATCAGCAGTACTAACTTACCTCACACTTCTACATGGGAATCAGCAGTGCAAGACACAACCCTCTAAAGAACAGAGGCATTCTTGCGGATGGAAGTAGGACTGAGACATTATGCCTCCGGAATTCCTAAATTCCTCAATGGCTCGAGGACCCAGCCCAGTGAAAGTGACGAAAAATGTTGGAATAAACATCGACTCCGCTCCAAATCTGGCAGTGCATGTTTCAAAGGAGGTGAATTCTTGCTTTTTCCAACTCCAGACCCAGAGTCATGTGCTTAATTTTTTGTGGCCCAAACCAAATATTTAGTTTCAGGTCTTGTGCCCACTTGCTTACATTCCATCAGCACTATATACCTGGGTTTGAGCTCTTGTTTAATTAGTAACTTGCAGTGGATTCAGAATTATGCATCCAGACTGGCTAGCAGCATCAACTGTATGAAACGATTTTTCCCATTCTTGCTTCCCTACATTGGCTGGCTGCCGGTGAAGAAGCATATCCTCTTTAAATCACTCTCTCTAGTTCACAAAGCCTTTTATTTGACTAAAACAGCTAACCCCTCACGAACCCAAAACCCGGACTAAAATCTGCGTGTGACAGAGCTTTTTCGATCACTGCTTCAGAGAGATGGGATACGCTGCCTCTTCGTCTCCTTTCTGAAGCTCAGAAGGCTACTGAGATTGAACCTAGCTATCCCCCTGAACTCAGTAGCCTTTGGCAGCTCTGGTGATTTTTGTTTTTACTTCACTTTTTTTAAATTTGTGTTTTTAGCACCACTATAGCCCAGTATTGGTGTTAGAGCACTTTACAAATACACAATGTTTCTTATGCTGCCCTACAGAGGAACATAGTCATTTGTGGCTGCCTGATTTTTTCCTCTCCCAGGGTGTTCACCTGTCTCTTTGTCAAAACTTTCTTTCTCAATGAACTGCTGTCTGTGGGACAGAAACAGGAGGTAGTGAGAAACAGATAAAGGCACGAACTAGGCTGTGATGGTGGGGAGGAGCCATAACACTGGCCCGGTGCACACATTGGAAAGGCTGGCACAAATGGCATCGCTCCTCTGCCCAGGGCCGTATATGGCGTTGTGATAAAATAAGTTGTGGCTTATGTGATAGCAGGGCGGCTACAAAGCAATTTGGAGCTGCTGCTCGTGACTTTTCACCATGCTTTCACGAGTACCAGTGGGAGTGATAAGCTTCAGTGTCCAGGGAGTTATCTGAAGACCACTGACATCTTTCAAGACAGTCAGTCAGTCAGTCAGTCAACCAAGATAACAATGAATTACACTGCTCTGGTATAAGCGCATTGACACATAGGCAAAACAGCCTTGGCTGTCACAAAAGGAATGAAAGTCCTAGGGAAGGCAGCAAAGAAGGCTGATACCTCCCAACATCTCACCCCACCTCGTAGGCTTCCTGAAAGACGAGTAGAGTATAAAAATAAGTCTCAAAACATACAATTTATTTAAACATTTTTTCAAAGAACTGGAGTGAGAGGTTGCCTCAAGCCTATCAGATCTGAAGGTAAGTGGGGAAATACCAGTCACGGGAGGCACAGCAGATGACCTCAAGCAAACTTAAAAAGAAAGATCAGAAAAGCAGCCATATATATGTGGGGGGGGGGGGAGATGTTGGTCATGGAGTTGTACAACATTAAACTTAAGCAAAATCTGGAAAAAACGCGTATTCCACAGAAAGCCAATAATGGGCCCACGGGTCGAACCTTATATGCAGCTGAAAACAGAAGTGCGCTGTTTGAACCACTTCGGAAGCTCATGAGATTTTTGGTATCAGGGAAGGCTTGGAGGACAGTGGGGGAGCAGACAGTACAGTCAAAACAAGAAAAATGCATGCAATAAGTCAGACAGCAAAGCACCCTTGAAGCAGACGTTCCTATGGAAATATATGGCAGAAGCAAAGAGTGCTTCACCATGTAAAGAAGGTCAGCATGAGCACAGATGAGAAAGTGGCAGCAGACTGCAGTGAGAAAGGGAATTAATGAGCCACCCCAAGAAGTGGCTTTGAGTCTAGTGAAGAATAAGAACTACAGGACCCATATTAAAAGTTAAGGCCGGAGGGCATTGGAGTACCTTTGGCAGTGGAAGTGGATACTCACTATGTAAGATCTGGTTAACAAAAGACGTGTAGATGAAGAGGGCTGGCTGAAAGCCCCTATCAATAGTGTATATGTAACATTTTACTAAACATCAAAGGCTCTTGGCCAAAGCCAGACCCAACTAGCATTAAATCACCCAATAAGTCTGGCAGTGGCTGCCAACCCTTTGGTTCTGACAAAGCTTGTTTTGTCATAGGTTTTATAAATCTTTATTTCTGAGGAGATACAGTATTAGGAGGAAAAAACAGAATGGCTAAAACCAACAACATTTGTGACCCTACAAATCAGACTTTTACACAGTAGTCCATGGACCTGAAGGCTACTACTTGTGTGGAAGGGCTCGGTCAGAGAGCAGAATGTCATCACTCACAGTGAGGTTAGCCAGTGTCTGAAGTAGGCTGTCCAACTGCTCCAGGAGGCAGTGGGTAGAATTAAAATATCAATGACAAAAATAGACCAATGGATGAAGAGTGCTGGTTGAAACGTTTTTAAGCATAGGATTAGCACAGTGCCATCCATGCCAAGCTAGAAAGGGGCAAAGTATGTTGCCATTCCTACAGCAAAGTGTTTAAGCATTAGATCTGCGCAGTGTTTCAGTCTCCGCTTTAGGTCCCTAATTAGTAGAGTCATGGAAAAACGCAGAATTTCACAAGCATTCACAACTTGCATGAGAAGACAGGACAAGCCACTCCTGAACACCTATCCTTTTTGCATCAATGGTGAACGCCCTTGGAAAACCATTTTTGAAGAAACAAGAAATATTTTACAGTGGGCAAGGATAACTTTAAAGATACGATGTATACTGACCTTGTCTTCCTGCTCATCTCAGAGTTTTAAAAGCCTTGTTCTGCCTGTCATGCCTGGACTTGATAGATACTAAAAGGGCTTGCATTCAAAATTAACTTTCAAAAGTACAAAGCTTTGGATTAGGCTACAAAAAAATACCAAATAGCAGAATTAAAGTCCTGTTTCGCATCCCAGTAGGCATGCAAATACACCACACACCTAGGTGTGGGGCTTGCCCCAGCCAATCTCAAATATTGTTCAGCTTAATTACTGGTCACTCCTTAAATATCTAGACAAGGAACTCCAATCATGACACGTAAGGACTATCCTGAGTGGTAGAGAATGACAGCAGTCAAAACATCCGCACTGTCCAAAGGTTTATTTCAATACTGTCTAAGGACAATCACCATCTTTTTTTCTCATAAATGTACAGCCTACAGCGGCTTATTGAGAACATTATATGGAAAGAAGAGAACTAAGAAATGACAGGAAGGCAATGGTCCTCATCCCACGACATGGAGTTGTGAGGTATAAAGCATTCAATGCTACCCTCAGGAGGAGCAATTGTCTTTTTGGTGCAATGGTTTCACATGCAAACTGAGAAGTAGTGGTATTTCCTTACTCAAATGATTGAGAGTATGATCTATTTGGACAGTTCTTTGACAGAACTGTTCATCTTGTTATAAGGGAAAGTACTAATCACCTGTTACTAAGGTTACAGTGGGAGTTTAGGGCAAAGTGGGCATCTCTAGGGGATTAATTACATCTTCTTCTGCATTCATACCTATTGGCTCAAAATCTGAATTTCGGCTGGCTTTCCTCAGCAATAGTTTCACAATGGGCAAGGAAAAAAGCTTTGTAAAACGGGCCACTTAAGTGGCAAGGGGATAGTCAAATCATTCAAACAAATCATTCAAACAGATAAATATAGTCTAACTGAACCAGAGGTTCTGGTATTCTCAGCTGCAGCACTAGGTGTCACCTCCCACCATTAATTCAGCGGTATACAGACCACTCACATCTCTTGAAAAATGATCTGCCAACTTTGAACATACCAAGCATGTAATATCAGATATATAGGAGTTCTTACTGTTCAGCAAGAGAAAGCGGAGCGTAGTGAAACAAATGCATTGTGGAAGGAGCATATTGTTACACCTAATATGGCACGGCCCAAGGCTCTAAACATTTTGGGAAGATGTACTGGATATGGTAAACCGGAGTTATAGCATTGTTTTCCCAAGCATTGCAAACCTCTTCAGACTCTGGGCCCAAACCCTGGCTTATCCACAATTCACTCAATTCAAGAGAAACAAGCCGCCCTAATCTTGTTAATTGTGAAACAATCTATAATCGCACACCGAAGTAAAGCAAAGCCTCCCTCTCCAGTGGTGTGGCTTGTAATCATGATAGAAAGGCAGGCACTCACTACAGAAGACAATGAGGCAGATTCTGTGATAGACTATGGCAGTGCCTTGAGATTCCCGACCTCAAAAATCTGAGTGCTCCCTTTTCTTCTCTGAGTGGTCATTGTGATTCCAAATAACTTGACCCAACTAACTGACTAGAGAATAGACTGCGCAAGGGAGTAGTGTAGTGAAGGCCTGTGGGGCCCACTTTGGTTCTCCATTTAGTTTCATATTTTACGCATTAATAGATTTTGTTTTAGCTAGATTCTTTTATATATTTGCATGCATGATATTCTTCTGCAAAGACGCTGTACATGCTGCCTGTTACTAGGCATTCTCTCCTCCTACATTATCTGCACTTTGCATTCAAGGCTAGGAACAGTACAAGATATCCTAATGCTTACGACTGCCAGCTCAAAGACAGCTTCTGACATGTAGACTCACCATTACATCAGTGCTGAACTTTAACACAGTAAGCTTTTGTTTTATAAACACTGCACTGTTCTCTTAGGGGTCAGATGGGCATTCCAGCCAGGACGGTCCTTGAACGAATGCTGTTTTTCAACATGCGACTCTGCTAATGCCGATCTTCCATCCTGATCCTGCAGAGGGGGATTTCCAATCTGACACCAGACCAAGTTACTCAGGTATGGGGTCTCATGTTATCCTAAGAGATCGGGCAGAGGGTACCACTACAATGCTCTCGGATTAGAGGCAGGGCTAGGTAGGAGTACATGCTATCCAAATACTTAGTCCTAGCTAAGTGGGAACCGTATAACATGGTGCCGCTAACATTCATACTTTAGCTACTTATTTAACAGGTCTACGTGAGTAGTTCTTATGAGTGCCAAGATACCCTAATCATCTTCTAGATGGAGAGTCCGTGGTGTTAGGGATAATTGCGCTTCAGCATATCATGAAGCACCTCGTATTGACTGCAGGTTGTTCAAACTTGAACCTTTAAAAAGGATACGCCGCTGTACTTATTCCCTCTCTGAAATATATTTATTACATTGGCAACCCAAATTAATATTCATGCTAATTGCAGACGTGCTGTTAGCTGTATCATTACATGGCTTACAAAACAGGGATGGAGATGTTACATTCGTGGTTGAGGCCCATGGTGCTTATAGAGCTGAAGTTTCCTACTCATGAGTCACTTTCCAAGCACAAAATACTAACACAAACATTTCACAATTGTGAAGAAGGTAATTTACCTAATGCATACAGACCTTACACTGATTTAGAAATACCATTAACATATCAGGAACACCGAAATTGGTTCCAGGGCGCTCTACCACATACTTAAAACAACATACAAATGGAATCCCCCAGTAATGAGGGGGCCACATAGCCAGCAAAAGCTGGATACACACCATACCCAAATTTAGCACCGCTTAATACAGACGATTTACATATTCTAATAATGTAGTTAGCCCATATAGATGAAAAGCGCAGGTTGTTATACATAAAATGACTGCCCCAGCAAGTACTGTTGAAGGTGTGCAGCCAGTTAGCTATGCCTGCATTTAGTCCTCTAACAATTAATGCCATAATGTGCAAAGTTTCCACCAAACGAAAGGAGATTCCGTTTTGTATCAAACACAAAAAAGAGAAAATCAGCTTGAAGCAGTGTTTCCCCATACTGGACCCCAAGATAAACATAGAATTCTCACCTTATGCTTGCCTCTTAGAATGGTCCCCACCATAGACGACTGTGCCACTTAGGGTACAGTTTTTGCTGCAATATATACACCATAACACTTGGCACCACCTCACTTGTGGTTTTACTGTAAGTGTTAAAACAAATGAAAACAAATACAGGGAGGCTCCTGCAATGGATTTGGGATGAAACTAATTGGCAACTTTGCCACAGTATCCTCAATAATACTAAGTAACATTAAGAAGGAAGCAGTAGCATTGGCAAATTGGCAATAACTTGCGCAGGTCGCAGATCAGGAGCATGAGTTACCAAAAAAGTTTGCAGACACCTATATATCCATAGGTAAAGATAATTTGGGGGCCAGACCAAATAAGCAACAGCTTAAACATAGTTCAGAAAAGGGCAATACCAAACAAGCACCAGATTCTAAGAAATGCTGGCGCAAAAAAAAAGTGAGAAAGCTAAATCATGGGGTGGATCTCTGCACCCGGAGTCCTCTGAAAAACATTATGATCTACCTAACCGGGATATTTAAACAGCCTGATAGGTATCAGAGCACTGATACACGTCCTTCTCGTTCCTGTCAGGACTCATCGGAGAATTAGAGACAGGGGTCAATCCAATCACAGACAAGAAGAGCATGTGAAACTATAAAAGGACTCAACGCTCGTCTGACATCACAATGCAAAAGAAAGAAAAACTTCCACAACAGAAACCACAATTCACAAAGAAGGTTGCAGGAAATTCAGCAAAATATGCCACACATGGCCTTGGGCATCGGCAGGGCAAGAAACTACAGAGGGGGTGAAATACATGGTTGTCTTCCTGTCGGACTTGCCAAACGTATCATGGGAAAGAAAGATCGTTCCGATATGGGCGCGGGAACGCAAGGAGATAAAAGTTTGGTAACAATTGTATTGCTGCTGTGTTTACTCTACTAGCTGCAGAATCATCTATACCCGGTCCTCCCTAGGGGGTTTCACCAAGTCAATGCGGCACTGGGCCAATTTCTGTGGGCGGGGGGCATCAAGAGATGGGCTGCGGACCGGTTTTCAGTCGACGTACTGTGGGGCCTTGGCTATGTCAGCTGTCCAATTGTACTATATGCAGACCCTCCGGGATTTCGTGGTTTGCTGCGATATAGCCACTTTTGTAAAAATGCCGCGATTTTTACAAAAGTGCCCGCGAAATTGGCACTGCATGGACCACGGCTCCCTTTAGGTGTTAGTGAAGAAGTTGCAGCTTGGAAACTGGGATTATGATGGAGACTCGTATTGACAGACTGTTTTTTGTATCCTACTTAAAGCCCTGCATGTGGGCTCTCAGCAGCAGGGGCCCAACCGCGCAAGCCTCTGTACCTGCCTAGATGGCACGGGCTGCACCATGTGCCCCGGCGGGGGCGGCGAGGGGTGGGATCTGTCCCAGGAGAGCGCCCCCTTCCACTCTTATCTGGAGGAGCTGAGTGCTGCTCACCCGACGTGGGCAGCGGTGGATGTGGAGGGGGGAGGGGAGGGGTCGATGAGGGAGAGGAGGTAGAGGCAGCAGGGAGATTACCTGGGATATGGATACTGTGCTGTGATGACTGAAGCAGTAACTGGACAGGGTCAAGGTGAGTTGAAGGAGACTGCAGGACTCCACAGCTGGAAAAAAGAGGGGGGTTGGGAGGAAACAAGGGGAGAGGATGAGAGAGACGAGAGTGAAGGCAGTTGCAGACGAGGGGTGATGGAGAATCAAACAGATAGGAGAGAGGGGTTGTTTGCAGGTGGCGAGTGATGGAGAGGGAGAGGAGAAATGCACTGTGGATTGAGAGGGGGCAACAGAAGAGACGGTCTGTGAGAGAGGGCAGGGAAAAGGTGATCGAAAGAACGTGAGGGTGAACTAAAAGAGGGTGGGAGGACTGACACGGCGAGTGTGTCAGGAGCCCTTGTGCAAGGAAGTAAATGGGCCCCTGCCACTGTCTGAAATGTGAAATACAGCAATAATCAGGGTTAAGTGGGCCCCGAAGGCCTCTTGGCCCCGGTGCCACTGCACCCACTGCACCAAGGGAAGCTACGCCGATGGGGAGGAGGAATTCAAAAGGCGAGGGATATTGAGTAACAGAGAGAGAGGAAGAAAAGCAGCATGGTAAGTAAGTAACAAGCATTTACAATGCAATGGTCTCGGCATTATTAAAGGTAGAGCTATTGGCATTGCTCATGACATTTTTTTTAAAACATAAATAAATGGAATTGTCATTTACAATGGCAATAGGTGAGCAAGTGGCACGGGAAAATGGTAAATGTAAATAGGTCTCTTCCTATTAAATATTCCCCGTATTATTGTTCACCTGTGATTTCTTTATCAATAGTAAAAAAGTAGCGGTAGGTCCTATAAGCAGCCCCAGGTTTCTATCTGCAGCAATATCAGTTTCCATGGGGAAGGTTGGACTGGGCTGTACTACTGTTGTCCAAACCAGCAAAACGAGAGCACAATTGAATACAAAGTAACTTTCAGAATATGAAACCAAAAGAAAAATGCTCAACAAACAATGCTTGGTCAACAACCAAAACCTATTTGGCACCCTAACAGCTCTCACGCCAGCAGGTTTATAATTTCATACACCCTGCAGGATGTTACGATTTTGACCTATTTGAACTCCTGATCCCTGACCCCGAGAAGAAAACCTTAGAGTGATCATATTTCCTGAGTCCATAACTTACCTAGTCAGTCAACTGAATTTAGAAGGGTTTTTGTTCCAGGAAATGTGTGAGCTCTACAACAGTAACAGCTGTCTTTAGACAATTTGAGGTCTCTGGAGGCACAGTGTTGGCAAGGATATCTACCTACCACAGAGGGGGACATAAGCAGAACTCTTAAATTTACAATCCAGGTCCATGCCAGAAGCTCATCCAGACTATGTTTTTGTCTGATTTAAAAAGAAAAAAAGAATCAACTACAAACGCCAGAATTCTATGAACAAAACTGGGCTGGACTAGCTACTCATACATGGAACTGGGAAACATGAGAGTTCATAAATCTTGTGTCAGAACCGTGGCAAAATATTGCACTGTAAGAAAATCTCATTTGCAGCATAGTTAAACCTGACATTGGCCCGGGGAGAGCAGGGTTAATTTTGGATTCCCGTCGGGTTCTTTTGAACACGTCAATCTTGCAGCAGGTGAGCCCTGGTCTTGTTTTTAATTAGTGGGATTTTTAAAATGTTTTGAAGAACGGCTCACCTGTTTCATGTCAGATATCACAAGGTTTATTTTCTGATGAGCTATTAGCTGGGGGCTGGAAGCTGGATGTTCAAATGCTCAGTCATTGTTTAGGAAGACATTAAACAGTAAAATAGCTATACCCGAAAAGAAGACTAGCTGCATTTCTCGTGTTTGTCTCAACATATTTTGGAGCCATTTCTAGAAATGCACTCCACTTCCGGTTATTAACTCTGTTCCTGCCACCAGTGGCGTCACTAGGGTTGGTGTCACCCGGTGCGGGTAACTCATGGTGTCACCCCCTCACAATTTACCGGATGGACCATCTCACCCTCTGCCTGCACCATGTCCCCTCTGCCTGCACCATCTCCCCTCCGCCTGCACCATCTCACCCCCTGCCTGCACCATCTCTCCCTTAGCCTGCATCATCTCACCCTCTGCCTGCACCATCCCCTCTGCCTGCACTGTCTCCCCTCTGCCTGCACCGTCTCTCCCTCTGTCCGCACCATCTCCCCTCTGCCTGCACCATCTCTCCCTCTGCCTGCACCATCTCCCCTCCACCATTTCTCCTTCTGCCTGCAAAATCTCTCCCTCCGCCTCCACCATCTCTCCCTCCGCCTGCGCCATCCCTCCCTCTGCCTGCACCATCTCCCCCCTGCCTGCACCATTTCCCCTCTGCCTGCACCATCTCCCCCTCTGCCTGCACCATCTCCCCTCTGCCTGCACCATCTCCCCCCTGCCTGCACCATCTCTCCCACTTCCTGCACCATCTCTCCCACTTCCTGCACCATCATCTCTCCCTCTGCCTACACCATCTCTCCCTCTGCCTGCACCATCTCCCCCCTGCCTGCACCATCTCCCCCTCCGCCTGCACCATCTCCCCCTCTGCCTGCACCATCTCCCCTCTGCATGCACCATCTCCCCTCTGCCTGCACCATCTCCCCTCCGCCTGCACCATCTCCCCTCCGCCTGCACCATCTCTCCCTCTGTCGGCACCATCTCACCCTCTTCCTGCACCCTCTCTCCCTCTGCCTGCACCCTCTCTCCCTCTGCCTGCACCCTCTCCCCTCTGCCTGCACCATCTCCCCTATGCCTGCACCATCTCTCCCACTTCCTGCACCATCATCTCTCCCTCTGCCTACACCATCTCTCCCTCTGCCTGCACCATCTCCCCTCCGCCTGCACCATCTCACCCTCTGTCGGCTCCATCTCCGCTCTGCCTGCACCATCTCACTCCCTGCCTGCACCATCTCGTCCTCTGCCTGCCCCATCTCACCCTCTTCCTGCACCATCTCCCCTCTGCCTGTTGCGATGTTAGATATTGTGGCTTCTGTAGGGGGAGTGGTGCCGGGTGCGCAGTCACCTGATTTGTAGCAATGTAGGTGTTTTCCAGTGAGGCGATTGTGCTACTTCTGTTTGGAGATTTTCACTCGCACTTAAAAGTTTATGGTGCAATTTTAATGTAACCATGGGACTCCCAGCTTGGCCTCAGGAAATAATTCAAGCATGTCAATTTTTAAAAGATAACAAGACTGTAGAACTGTACCTTCACGAAGAACCCTATTTTGTCTCTCTCTTTCCATTAAGTTGTAAGCAGTGAAGTTTACTGCGTGCTTTAGTAATGTCTATAGTGTTCTTTTCTCCTCTCCTCACCTCCCTTCCCCCCCTCCCATGCTGTGGATGAAGGTCCGGTGTACGCCATGTGCATGGCTGGGTCAGGAGACCAGGGCAGGAGACGCTTGCTCGGTGGATCTCCAGCTTGCAAGTTGCAGGAAACCAACCCAGTTTTAGGCCACAGACACCTCCTTGATATTCCGGCTAGAATGTGGGACCCGTGAGATGCAGGCCGCGTCAGAACCACTAGAACAGCACACAGATTACGTGGAGCTAGTACTGTACGGAGACAGAAAATGACTCAATAGTTCTGCCACTAGACCTTGTGGGGGTGCAGGGTAAAAAGTATTTACTTCCCACAAGAGTGACAAGACTCAGCTACACAAGGGTCTTTGTGACGAGTCTCAAAATAATTAAGGAATATATGCAGGTGTCTGCAGAGAATTAGGGACATATTATATCAAGCCTGCCTGCAGCCTGGGCAATAAAAATCAGCAAGTTTGTAGTTTTGGCGGCGGGGACTGGGCGCTGACTCGTCTCGAAAAGGGCATGTGTGAGGGCTGTAATGTTCGAGACTGCAAGAAAGCCAGCTTGAGTCGTGGTGCACCCGCCCGAAGAGGGCCCTCAGGGGCGTGTTTTTTTCATTGGCCACTGCACTGCCACATTTTTAACTTATACTAGTACTACCGGAAGAAAGAAAGCCAGCTTGAGGCCAGGGCCCTGCCCTCAGGGCCGTGTGCGTGTTTTCATTTGTGTGCCACTGCACTGCCACATTTTTAACTTGCTACTACTTACTTCATGGGCATGCATATGATATATACATACATTAAAATTAATTATACTATTCCAGCAGTCTCTCACCGTTCCAAATTTGAAGGGGAGAGACAGACACTCACAGCAAAAGATAGTGCCGGTCCGGTGGTGGTCTCTGTGTCGTCGTCCGACTGGTCGTGACTCGTGGCGTCGGTATTAATTGTTCTTTAATTATTCTCACCACCGAGCACGCACTCTCCTGGCGGGCGCGTGACCGCGCCGTGTCAGAGGCTAAGAGCTGCAGGTGCAGTTGCGCACTACGCACAGCGCGCGGGGGCTGTCCCAGGGCCGTCACGTCATTGGTAGTAGGGCTAGATTGACGGCCCTGGGACCCAAACTGCTGGGCAAGTGAAACTGAAACTTTCTGAAAGTCTGTCTGAACAACAATCAACGTCGCTGCTCATGCCATTGCCTGATGATTCATAACAGGGTTCGGCTCTTCGGTTTTGAATCGTCACACTCACTCACAGAAGAAACAATTGCAAACCCTTCGTTGTGTGACTGTGAGTGGTGACGGGGGTGGTGCGCTTCTTAGTGTAGTAGATTGGTGTCACCCCCAGATAGGGTGACACCCGGTGCGGTCCGCACCCCCCGCATCCCCCTAGTGACGCCACTGCCTGCCACGCCTCAGTCTGGGAAGGCTCTCTTCTGAGGCCTGCATAGATCTTGCAGCTGCTGCACAGACTGCAGTTCTTCTAAAACACAATGCAGGTAGTGTTGCAGTGGTGTTTTGTCCCCCAAAATATAGGCCTTCTGCATTGTTTATAGCGGCCATGGATCCATCAGCCAGCTTTCATTTTTAATCAGGTAGTTCTTTGCATTCTGGGACCTGTAGTCTCGCATTTACTAATACTCGATACTGGCTGAAAGTGCCACGCACGACCCAGGGCTCATTGACAGCCAAAATGAGGTTTTGAATAAACTGAAACAATCCAACTTTCACAAGCCCTGGGGTCTCTCACAAAGAAAAGCCGAGGACTACGAGACAAATTGTCTCATCCTTATTGTTGCCGCTGCTCAAATCAATAACATCAGTAACGGGATCTGAAGGATGAAACACGGTGTGGCCCCAACTTGAGTATGCATTAGGGTCCACATGCTACTCGCAAACACCCGCCGGCAGGTTGTACAGAGGTCAGTTGCAAGAGCTATTCTCACTTTTCACATTAATATTGAGCTGTGGGAGGTGACGCGAGAGAAGCAGCCAGGCGGGAACAGCTCATGCGCTGATTACTAAACGCTTCGAGGCACTGCCGCAGACGGGGCGCGGTCTGAGGACTTCCTGACCTTTGAGACGGCCTCTGCGTGGGCTCGGCATGGATTGACGCAATGTAATGCCAGCGAGGCAAGTGATGCAGAGCGCACTCGGGGCCAAGCCAGGCCAGTGGTCAGCAGCGGGGACCGCGGGCACCGAGCAGCAATTAGAACCTGTTTTTACCATGCCCTGTAACCCTCGAGTGCCCGCGAGCTGCTCTGACGGAAGCTTTTGTGACCAAACTTAGTGCAAAGATCTCGAGTTGTACTACTGGCTCAGCTGTCACGCAGCCTCGCGTTAGGTCTGACTCCTTTCACCAGTCCTGCCTTATCAGTCGATAAAATTCACTTGAAATAGAATGTTGCGTTTTGGGGCTGGTAGTTTCGCTTTTAACATTGTGTGAATGGATCATCATTTCAGCACACAAAGGGTTGCCTGAAGAGCCAGTACTGCTTTGGACTGGTCAAGGGGCCACTTGAGAGTATGTACCAGGCCAGGTGTGAATACCTCGCCCAGTCCGACCTTTCCATTCTGACACATATGGTAATAGCAAAAACTAAAGTACCAGAATGCAAGAAATGTAGCCATTTACGTACATGTGGATGGGGTAAAGTAATGTCTCTGCTCAGCAACTCTAATTAAACTGACCCCTACACTTCTTTAAAGTACACCTCCTTGGCACAGTTCGGGCACTTGGGCATGTTGGTGCGGGGCGGTGTCAGGCGAGGTGTGCATGGTGCGTTGCTGTCAGGCTCCGAGGGCGGGTTACGGCTCGGCAGCTCACTCTGTCTCTGAGCCCTCGTCGCGTCCGCTCACCTCTTGTACACATTGTGTGGCAGGGTGGGGCGTCTGTGACTGCATCTGTTAAGCAATAAGCACCAAATGGAGAAACGTAACGTGGAGTAAAAAACCGCAGCAGATAAAACGATAAAAAAGACCACTAGAGAAGCAAAAAGAAAATAAAACCCGGAGCGAGTAGTGGAAAGAGAGCGATGCAATAAAAATACTGAAAAGAAAATGAAGCCAGAAGAAATGAAATAACATCCCGCCATTGGCTTACACCACAGGAAAAAGTACAAAGCCACAAGAAAGTATAACTGGAGCTCAATGAAGTAAACCAGTCTAGCGCCCCCCCTCCCCGACGCTGAGACGATCTCATCAGCGGGAGGGGAACAAAGACACGGACAGCGGGAGGGGACGGGAAAAAAGACGGCAGGAACGAGGAAAGCGAGAGCAGCCTACCTCAACCTTACCAGCAGGAAAATGGCTGCCTCAAAGCTTCCGAAATTTTTCGGATTCGGGGGCGTGTTTTGCTGTCCTGAGTGACGGACGACGTCACGAGCTAAAGAACAGCAAAACTTATGCCCCCAAATCCGAAAAAGACGTGGCTTGTTTGGAGTGACTCCCTTCTCTTCCAATGGCTGGCCTCTGTTTAGGAAGCCAGCCAATGGAAGCGAACGGAGCTGAGAGTCGGGTCTAAACTGCCCTACTATACAACATAAGATCTCCGGACCGGAAGCTGCTTCGCAGCTTATAGGTCCCTCGACCTAAAAAGACGCGAGGGCGCTAGAGTGAGTCAGGGAGGGAAAAGCTAAGAAGAAGTAAGGTTATGAAAGAGAGGGAGTAACGGTATCGTCATTACTTCCTCGTCCATCTTCCCCGCTACAGTCCATACCTGCAAGATTCTATCTCTGTCCCGCAGAACGTGTTCCCTTGCTGAAATACAAAACAAATCCTCCCAACATGGCTGTCATTCCAATGTGGCAGTAGAAAAGGGGAGGAGTTGGGACATCACATCCTGTGTATAAACAAGCAAGTTACAACAATTCACTATACCATGCAATAACCCCCTCTTAAAAACAGGACTGAATCGGGGAAGACCTGGTCTCGGAGTAGTGAAGAGAACCGGTAAGGAAGCGGGCCATTCCTAATCACTATAAACTGATTAAATTGGACAGAGAAGGTAGGGCTGGAGGGGGGAGGGGCCGTTGCCTTCTAAAACACACTTAACATCTATAACATTGGCTCACAAATCCCCAAATAGTTGGAGATATTTGTGTGTAAAGTAGATTCACCCAAGCCTACTATCTGGAAGGAGACTTGGAATCAGGGATGATTTGAATTTACTCCTGTTACATCTGCTTTCTCCTTATATTATAGAGGCCAATAATGTCCTACTGCTGATGGATTTCAATTATCATTGGGAGAATGTCCAAGACACAGAAGTCATCCAGTTGCTGTCAGATTTGGGTACGGTTGAAGGGACACAGACGATGTGTGGTCCGACACATGTGCCAGGCCACACGCTATATCGAATATTTAATTATTTCAATCAAATCATCGGTTGCTGAAGGGTGCATGTGTTTGTGTGAGTGGGTATATGCCCTTTCAAAGGGAAAGGATAAGTGGGCGTCGCGCTTAGGGTGGAAACTGAAAGCCCTAAAACTCAAATGTTTTCGATCGGCCAATAACTGGTCACGTGATGAGTATCAAACCCTCACTTCCGGGATCAGGCCACCAAGAGCAGTTTACAGTTCAGCTAGTAGAGCGATGGTATACTTAATTGCCCAGCGCTGGGGTCAGTGTTTTAAGTGACACATGAGCGGAGCATGGAGCAAAATTTATTCCAACCGCGAGCTCAAAGGGAGGTCTGAGGCAGACGGCATGGGCGAGGGGGGTCAGGGAGATAAAACCGGGGACTGCAATGTGCTTGACTGGTGTCAAATGCTTTTTTTGCAAATGTTTCTTGGTGGGCCCGCTGCGTGCCCAGTGTGTGGCGGGCCCTGGGGGGGCATTGCTTTTGGGGCATTTATTCATAAACCTGTTTATGTCCTATAAGTAGCCTTGAAGTCAAACAAAGTGTCTACATTGTAAATAAACCAAATATACATAGCTTCATGTTGTTAAATAACTCGAAAAACTAGAATATTTGTGTTTGTTGTAGGAAAAAATAGGCAAATAAAATGCCACTAAATTTCCATATTTGTGCCGCTAAATTTCCATTTTTGTGCCGCTAAATTTGCTAATCCATGCCACTATATCCTGGGGGGTCTGTATCAGCAGGTGTGATGCCATATAATATGGCATCGCACCTGCTGATACTGAACGAATGGTGGTATGGAGACAGGACAGACCCCGCTTATGCGGTGGAGCAAAGATGCATGTAGGAGTCCACCCTTCATACCATTTTATACTTGACACCCCTGCGCAACTCTCTACCGCCGGCCATGAGGTTGGTTTTCCAGGTGAGGAAACAGTCCCTCCGTAAGATGGGGTGGTGGGACAAGCTGAGTGGGGAAACCCCACTGTACCAATCAGAGCCTTTACAAAGTTTTGTTTATTTTGGTTTATTTCAAATGCAATGTGTATATATTATTGTTTTTATGGGTCACTACAAATCCCATAATGCCCTGCCAAGTCGCCACAGGAAATGATGTCATCATGAATGCACTTGAAATATGTGTAATGAAAGAAGGGGCGTTACCGTGAACAAGATCTCAGGGGTGATCGAAATGCGTTGGTGTGTTTTTCATGTTTGGAGTATCATGAAATAAGCTTACGTTTTGAACAATCGCTACCGGAGTGCGACCTATTTTCTTTGAAAAAGAAGCTTTGCATAAAAATAAAATATGCCACACATACTGAAAACTCTTCTTTCAGAACAAGAAATGACTCTGCTAGACAGCACTGCAGGAGGTCACAATAGTTTTCCTGAATCTTCAAGACGTTCTGGTTGCCTCAGCAACTAGAGACTTATAGAATTTGAATCCCCAGATCAGCGCGTTGCCCCTCCAGACAGACTATGCAATTTTGAGGTTGACATATAGCGTACTATTAAAGTAATATTCAAGGAAAATGTAACACTTATGACATTCTCTTGGCGGACGTCGATTGGCCCTCAGAGTTTGCAAACACATCCCCAAAAGGAGAGGAAGCAATTTTACCATCATTTTCAGTGCTTGTCCCCGATGAGGTAAAACAAGCCCATGCCGCAGAATGAGCCCTGGCACAAGCCCCAGCATTATACCGCAACCATTTGGGCTGGGATAAAGAATCTCCTTTGCACAATATACACATAAGGTCCAGTCCAGAAGTGCAACCACAATCTCCAATCAATCATGAAGTAAAAGCTCCTGTGAGAAATTCTCCCACAGCTTTAGTACCAAGGAAAAATTGAGTCCTGCATATCTCCCACGAAACCAGATCATTCCTATTGCAAAGTTTTAGACTATACACACTTAAATAGTCACAGATGCACATTTGAAATACAAAGTTGAAGTATAGTGGCGGGGGACCCTCACAGGTCCTTAGTAAACATCAGCATAAACTATCACAGGATAGCACAACAAAGTCAGTAAAGGAATCTTTAGTAGAACAGATAGACCAGGCAGACCAGGTAATAAAAGGCCAAGCAGTAAAAGAGGAATGGACAAGCCCCAAGAAGGGAAGATTCAGGAAGAAAAGGTTAGAACCTCAAGTGCATAAACCCAAAATTACCCCTCACTGTGAACCTACTTTACAGTAATGCCCAAGACCCCGATATTGAAAAACCCAGAAAATCCTTAACCTGCCAGTCATTTATTGTCCATAGGGGGAGAGGCTATTTCAACTCCTAGTTGATTCCAGGCTCTGGCTGACGATTTTCAGAATTGAGAGTAGGTTGCTTCCTATACTCAGAGGCTGGAACAGGAGGGTTTAGACCCTGGGACAATCATAAAGGTCCCACTCTCTCAGAGGGAGATGCAAGAGGACACGCAGACAGTACAGGGTGATATAAATAAACTATCCGAGCAGGAAGATGGGGTTTCAAGTCTACCGTCCCCCCAATCTGTTACAGACCTGATCCAGCTGCTAACAGCAGAAATTAAGATAAGATTTGACACTTAAAAGGAGATAATATCAGCTTGTGACAAGTTTTAGGAAAATAAATTGACGAGGTAACAGCTTGGACCTTGGCGCTGGACACAAAAGTGAAAGAGTTAACTCTCCAAACACGGGCAAATAAGGAATGTATCTGACTCCCTGAAGGAAAGTGGGACAGGCATGCAAGAGAAACTGGAATCCTTGGAAAATAACCAAAGAAGAAAAAACTTGCGCCTGTTAAAAATACCAGAAGGGGCAGAGGGAGACAACATAAAACTTTGTAGTAAGACTAATCAAAGTTGGGACCCAAGTCGACTGCTCAGAACAGGATCTTATCAAAGACATTCAGAGGGCACATAGAAACCTGTTTAAACAAACCCTTAACAGAACACAGTTTAGGAAATTCTAGTTCAATTTCAAACATAAAATAAAATAAAAAATCCTTACTAAGGCGCTAAATATGAAGACGGCGGATGGAGGAAGCTTTTAAGGTCAGATGTATCACATATTATGGCAAACAAACATTGGAAGCTAGGAAAACTGCTTGAACCTTTGAGGAAGATAGGCGCCACAGCGCAGTTGAATTTCCCGGCTACACTGTGAGTGGTGCAGAATTTAAAATGCTGAATTTTTTGTGAGTGAATTAAGTGGAACAATTTATAAAAAAAACATCTCTGAAGCAGGGATTAGTTAAAAAGGGATGAGGAATGGGGAGAGCATCACGTATGAGGGAGACATTTCTTCCCTTTCTATCTTTTCTGTCATGTTTTTCACTATATCTTATTTTTCGGTTTTCTTTACTTTAGTGTGCTCTTTATCTCTGTCTCTGTGCATTTTGGGTGTTTAGAAGGTATAAGAGAATAAAATATCACTAGCGGCACAATTATGCTTGTTTTTCTTTTAAACTTTCTCCCGACTTCGGGCCCCCACAGGTTTAGGCCATAAAGGAAGAAGGAGGGTTCTTCGGGGTGGGCGACTTCAGGGCGATAACAGTCAACAGTTGACTATAAAGGGGGTGGCTATCCAGATTTATTTTAAAAACATATAAAACAAGTAGTGTAGATAGGACAGGCAGATGGATCATAGTTAAAATAAAATGTTATTATCAGAAATTGGCCATGGTTGGGTATTATGACCCAAACACAGATGACCCTAGTCCATTCAGAAGACTGCTGAATTTCCCAGAACCTGTCATTTTGGTCTGAGACTTTTATGTGATTTTAGACAGCGGATTGGACCGCTCGGTTAATAGTAGAGCAGGGGCAAACAGTAAGAGGCTGTCTTTAATTAAAACTTCTATTAAACAGTTAGGGTGGTGTGATATATGGAGAAGATGGGAGCCAGGAAGGGGTTTACATAAAATAATAAAAAATAAGGGCATCAATCGAGAATAGATTTCTTTTTAATTGATCAAGAGATTAATGAATGTGTGCAGGATATTAAGCATGTTGAAGCCAATCTGTGAGATCACTCAGAGGTAACATTAATTCTTTCCCTATCCATTAGTTTAATACAGAGGAGATGGACGATGGACTGTGCCCTATTATTAGATGAGGTAGCCACCGAAAAGCTTGAATTGAAGACTGAGGAGTACTTCTCTATAAATGTGGACAGCACCCCACTTGGGGTTGTATAGGAATCATATCAGGCCTTTCTGAGGGAGAGATTAACATCCATCCAAGCATTTAAAAGGAAAAAGTTTAGGGCAGAGGTAAGTAAGTTGGAAAGTAATATTCAGCTGCTGGAACAGCAGCTATTAGCTGCTGTCGGGAAGAGTGAAATAGTAGAATTACAAACCTCTGTCCAAACATTAAGGATGGAACTCACGGGAGTAGTAGGAGAGATTAAGGTAAAGATGGCGAGCGAGTAAACTCACCCACTTCGAATATGGAGAGGGATGTGGAAGACTTCTAGCCTGGAAAACCAAGGGTGTACAAGTAAGAGGGTTTATAAAAGGAATTAATTGTGAGATTTCGGGCAGACTAGCTCATGGCAGTAAAGAAATAGAAGCAGCATTCCTTAAATATTTTGGGGCTCTATACCAGGAGGAAATGGTAGTTACGAAGGAGGATGTGAAGGTTTGGCTGGACCAGGATGTTCCCTGCAGTGTCAGTGAAAGCAGTAACAAAAACATTACTCTTATGGAGACCAGGAACACAATCAGGGCAGGGAAGTAAGATAAAGCAGCAGGTCCGGGTGGGTTACAGGCAGAAATCTATCAAATTTGTGGGATGAGTTTTAAACAGTTACTTCTAGTGAAGTGGTCCATTTCTTGAAATATCAATTATAGTAGTTTGGATCTAGTGCCACTAATCTCTGTGCCAAAACATAAAATCCCTTGTGCATGAGTTGCCCCCTTCCCTGAATTCCCCCGGAGCCTTCATTCTACTGCGTCTTTTAGCAGATCAGAATGATATACATGCTTCCGCAGGAAGCACAAGAAGTAAGATTCATCATTCTGCCTAGCTACCGTATTTTCAATTAATGCACGTAAAAGAACAGCATGGCATAAACCACAAATGCAAATGCAGAAAGAGTCGCAGGCTATTTTTATCACCGATGAGGGAAAGGAGGGACCCTATGACCAACTTAAGGAGTAACCTCTAATGAGACATGGCCCCTGCCTACACTCAACAATGGTAATAAATAGCATGTTACACTCTGCACATATAATACAAATTAGATCACAGTGAAAAAATGCTGCCATGATGGCACACCAAATATTTTTATTTTCAATACATAAAATAATTTAGTAAAGCTCTCACCATGAACTCTCCATGTTGGTTTCATCTGCTGTCTTAAGGCCGAGAGATTGCTGTATGCAAGAACAGCAGCATCTAGTGCATTTATTCCTTCCCATGGGTATGCAGCAGCATGGGATGCTTTTCCATAATATTTCACAGAAACACTAGTAAATAAAAGTATCACTTTTAATGCCTTCACATTTTATTGGAGAAATGTTTTTGGTCAATAAACTCAACAACTTCCTCCATAACATTCAGTTTGCAAATGGTCCCAAGACATTGCAGAAGCCATCTGTGTAATTTTATGTACAAAGTAAGGTTCAATTATATATAAGCCAACCATCTACATTAACCATACAAATACATATTTAGACGCGCAGTATAATGGTTTCAAACCTTAATGACTTAGACAAAAGAATTATTAAAAACGAATGCTCTGTTATCTTGAAATTCTAAGCTCACGACTGGCTAAGCTTTGCTGACTTGCAAAGCAAGTTCAGTCTCCCGAATCTGCATTTGTATTGATTCCTAAACCTTATGGTTCTGTTATCGAAAACTGGTCATCTGGAGGTGGCAGTTTTATCGATCCTAATTAACACATTTTATAGATGTTGACACTTTTATTTTACTTAAAAGCGTCGAGCTGCAGTAAGACTGATAAGCAAAGTGGATTAAGAAACTTTGTCAAGAACAGTTTTGAAATCGGCTCTCGCTTGGTCTTTTTAATATTATGTTTATTCAGTAAATAGAACTGCCAATATAGTGGTAATTTAATCAGCAAAACTAGTACAAATCATTCAATCAAGTGTATGCTCACGACACAAATTGCAAAAGAAAACAATAAGTAAGTCAAATAAAAAAAAGAAAAATCATTCAAACAGGTATACCATTAATATCAAGCCGAGGAATATGAACTATGTGCACATCACATTTCCAGTATGCCTGGAAATTGGCTAAAATAAGTCAAGCTTTTTTTAGCTTCGAAGTTTAAATAAACAACCAAGCCAAGTAAGTAAGTGAGACTGCCAAACGAATAATACACTCCCAACAGAAAATCGTTACAATGAGCCGAAAATGAATTAAGAGACGATAAATGTGAATAATCCTGTAGTGTTTTGATCAATACACACAATTCATGTGTTACAGAACAACTGAGACATTTTTAAATACATAGCAATTTGTCAGCAACTGAACCAAGATCTTGCACAAAAATAATAACATTTTCACCTGCCTTCTGTCTGGACACTTGTATCATTAAAATATAATTGCATTAAGCGTAGTCTCTAGATGAAGACTATGCACGCGCAATTTGCATTTAACTTTCTTGCCATACCTAATATTTATCAGACTGCAATCTGGCATAAACTATGCATGCACGAATTGAAACTTGAATAGGTCCAATCTATACTTCAGATAAGCTTCGTGAATTAGGCCTTGGCACTTTTTCCAGCATTTCATCTTAGTTCAACTGGCTGACGTGAGAAATATTTTGGTTCTCCAGAAATATTTTGGTTCTCCAAGGCCGCCTTGGTGATTCGTCCTCTACAAATATCCTTATGAGAACATTATACATTCAAACAGTCTTCTTAATAAAATGACATTTATATTTAAGGACTGCTTGAAAATTGAAAAAAGACAATTGGACTGAAAAGGTCAAAGCACAATCCGTATTACATAAAATTTACAAAAAACAGAAGGAGAAAAACCACAATTAAAATGATGCAAGTGATTATTGTTCTATTTAAACAATTTACATAATATTGCCTCTTGATGTGGCTGCTTTTGAATGTTTTAGCCGAACGTATTAAAATATAATATGGAGAGAAAAAAAAATCACATCTAAAATAGAAAACAACTCTTCAAAATACTCTCTCCTAATCGCCTGGTATCTCTTTAAAACATAGTGGTCATACCCGAAGTGGTTACACCCAAAATTGAACTGAATGAACAGACCATCCCTTGGCGCCTTATTATATTCTTACTCCCTCCATTAAGAAGACTTACTCGTGTTCAGCAGAATCGGGCAAAAACGGGGCATTTTCTTGGCCTGGATGTGCCATGAAGACAACATCCATTTCTTGAAATGCACCAGCTTCTAGAAGGTCAATCTTCCCTCCTCCATCTTCTTCAGCCGGAGTTCCTAAAACTATTATCTAGAGAGAGTAAACAGCACTAGTTAGAGGCAGAACAAGTCTTATCAGCTAACTCAACGCACTACAGGGCCAGTAAAGACAAAATGCCCAACAGTGTCTTTCACAGGGCTAATAACAGAGCTGGTCTACCGTCTAGAAGATGTTCTGTATTCCTGTAACAGGCATATTAAACATGATGGGCCTGCTAGCAATGCCGCTTCCAATACTGCTTGGCACACTTTGTCACTATTTTAGTTCCCTAGTTGATTCCAGCTCATTAATACAATTTTCAGTATCACAATGAAGTTCCATTTATAATGTATTGCTGCCAAATTTCACTGGTACACCGCAGGTAGCGACGCTATTCAGGAAGAACAAAAATATGAAAATAGGCATCCTGACAGTCCAGCGCTACCATCCAGTACATTTTTGCTGGCCTCAAACAGTGGAGAGGTAATTTCCATGAAAGCTCCAATTCCCAGAGTAGTTTGTGTCACGCCGTGAAGAAACCTTCTGATGACATAATTAATGCACAACACAAGTACATCAACATAACATTTCATATTGGAAATCAGTCATTAATGAGCAAGCGTCGTCAGACCAAAGTCACCGGTAAACAAAAATATAAATAAAGCCAGCAGAATTTCTCTGCATTTTTAATAGAACTAGCCACATCCGCTAAAACATTTAACTTGATTACCGAATCGAAACCTAGCCCTGTTGTTTATTCACACAGTATGCAATGTACTAACAGATAACCGTACACCAGCATGGTCTAAAACTGTGTATAAGCCCAAGGGCGGGGAGTGGGCGTTTTCAGGATGGTAAAACCTTGCAAAGTTGATGTAAAGTTACAAACTTCTAAGCTTGCGGGTTTTCATAAACTTCTGCAAAACACATTCCAACACAGGAAACAGTCTGTGATTTGATTCTTTCAAAGTGCAGGAGTAAATGTAAGTAGGGTGTGAATGAGGAAGGTGCGCACTGAAAATTAGTCGTGGTACAGTTGAAAGTATATATTCATATCCAGCCCAAACAATTAAAGGAAAATCTCAATACAAAGAAAAGAAAATGCTGGCAAGACCAAATGCACTTCATTCGCATTCACAGGGGTCAATATAAACGTACAGCATGTGCATTGATGCATGTGTAAATGTGAACGAAAAAAAACCTAGCTTTACTCCAAATGTAAGAGTAAACATAGGTGAAAATAAATTATTGTTGGGGTGAATTGGGCCGGACATGCTTAAGAGTATGAAGCTAAATGTAGTTGACTTGATGACAAAAGGTTCTACAATTTTTGAGAGAAGAAATCTTTAGGGATACAGTGCAGCAGAAGGTATGAGTATGGTATGTAACAAAGTGAACTTTAAGGTCAGGCTCTTTCTGACACGCACAGACTTCTCTGTGTCAGTCCTCTTCAGCCATTCTAAATCCCATCATCCAAGCAGGAGTATTTCTCTCCCACCAGAATGTTATTGACAATCTAGTGAAATTTAGCGTCCTGAGAGGCAACCCCCGCGTCTAGGGGAGGGGTGCCTTTAGTGGGATTTTAGTGCCAAGGGAACGGTTTCGTTTCCCTGAAAGTGGGCAAGGGAAGGGACGCCTGAAATGCGATTAAAGAAGGAGGTGCATTGGCGGTCCCTCCCCTTAGTTGATAAAACAGCCGGAATCAAGGGAGTAGCCCTCTTTGTCCTCTCGCCTTGTGGAGTAGCCGGAAAGGCGCAGCGGGAACAGTTGGCTTTGGGTGGCTACCTGGGCCCGGCGGCGTTGGTGACTCGCAGAGGTGAGGGGGCCTGACGCGTAGTTTAGGAAGCGTACGGGGCATCATTAGGATGTAATTGGCTCAATAATAATGGCATATTGTTGAAAGTGCTTTTTCGTATCGGGAAGCGCGGCTGGGTGTTATTGGGAAACTCTTTAAAGGTTTATCATGTGGGTTGTTTCAGCATCCACCGCCACTTTATCTGGTGACACACTGTTTGCTACCTCTTACATTTCGTTTGCTTTTAGCACCCCGGGGCTCCTACTTTAAAAATGAAACGGTATATGAGCTCACGGCAAGGCATGCTTAGAAGAATCAAGTGCGAGGCCTATCCTTAAAATTATAGAAATGTGGCTGGTCAGCGAGGCCTAGCAAAAACACAAACAGAGCAGTGGCAGGCAGCCACGGTCCTGCAGAGCAAGCAAGGCGCCTGCACACAGCAAACATAAGCAATCCGACAAAAAGTAACAGAAATGTACAGTGATCTGCACTACCTTCAGTGTTCACGAACTAATGCACAGAATGAAAGATATACATAAGAGCAGTGGCAGGCAGCCACGGTCCTGCAAAGCAAACAAGGCATGTATGCACAAATCACGTTATTGAGGAAAACGTGCACAGAGAGGTACTTCAAATTAAAGGAAATTATCTTATAACAATTACAGAGTGTGACCTAAGGACTAGGACAGTCTAATTCGTAGCTGGGGAACCGGGTTCGTGTCTCGGCAGGGACGCTCAACATCTGGTGAGTCTGGGCAATTCACTTAATCTCCCAGTGCCTAACAAAAACAGAACGGGTCTGTCTACTGTAATGCAACTGGTGCTCATGTAAAGCGCTCTGATGCTTTCTGGTCGAGTTCGCACTACAGAAAATAAATAATTAAATAAAATAAATAAATAAATTAACCGTTCACAATATCCAAAGGCCCGATTTACAATTTGTTTGCGGACCAGTATTTAAGTTTTGAGGGGCAAAAAGCCCACTTTTGGATTTTTGCATGTGTAATTTAGTCACTGTTCGACAGGGTCAGGAATTAGGAAGGTAATAACATTAATAACGCCTTAACTTGGTGTGTAGTCATATACATTTCAAGTAATGCATGTTAACGCATAAAGCCAATTTATAAAATATCGATGGAGAATGCCCAAATACGTTTTCCCGAACCACCATATTACACGGTGGTGTAGGAGTTTGGACTAGAGCTGCAAATGTTGCAACAGGTGTCACAGGTGGTAAATGACCTTAAAGCTGGCCGGGTTGTTGGCAGTCCAATAAATTGGTGTCAGACGATATCACATTTAAAGAACAGGGTGTGAATGGGGCACCGCAGTCTCGTGGTTAGGTCTCGGACTCTCATTCCAAAGATTATGCGTTCAAATAAGGTCCTTTTGAGTTCATGTTTGCGGTATTTCCTTAAAAAGGGGTTACTGGTGGCAAGTTTATGCACAAGTAAGATTCTGAAAGAGTGTGTATTGGGCTAAGGTTTTGGGGATGCATAGTTAGACACACATCAGCATGTGCTTGGCTTCAGATTGCTGATGCCCTACGTGATCTGCGGCATTTCTCAGTTGTCTCGAAAGGTTGACTGTTCGGTGGCAGTCGTATTGGGGTGGAAGATGAGATTTGCTGGGGTTTATAAAGATGAACTTTCTGCTCCACACATATGAGCGCCTTTGAAGTGGAAGACCATCTAATATTAACTGCTTGTTTTCTTTTCCTTTATATGCTGGCGGGGTCACACTATGTTGAGAAGGTGCAGTGGGGACAGCATCGTCCAGCGCACTCTGCAAATGGCAATAGGCCATTTGCAGAGTGCGCTGGACGATGGTATGCCCATTCCAGATGTGTTGGTTATTCACTCGGGGGTGAAATATGGTTCCGGGTGGCAGGAGGGGATGAAGAAGGCCCTGTTCTCTACCTTCTCATGGGTCAAGAGAGTATTGCCAGACACCATTATCTTATGGTCAGAGGTGTTTGCTAGTAGAGTCTGGGGTGATGGAGTGTCTTTAATTAATTAATTGTGGGTTTATATAGCGCTAGAATCAACTCCCGGAGGAGTATCTCCGCGCTTCGACCGCTGGGGAACCCGTCCTGGCTCACCCTGAGAGATGGTCCCTAATGGGTATCTCTAAGGTGCGACCAAGCATCCCCGGCGGTCTGGGGGGCCGTTGTGAAGATGAGGCAAGCTAATGCCCAGAGTTGCCGAGTGTGGTCCCTGACTGGAGTAGGCACCGAGGCGAGAATTATCGAGCCCGTTGACCCTGGTCCACGACCCTGCCGCGTCGGGAATCGAACCCTGGTCCCGGGCCGTCCTCTGCTTACGGGTCTGCCGCCTCTAACCAGTGAGCCACACCACTCCACACCAGTGAGCCACACCACTCCACAGTAGCCGCGGCGAACACGTCTGTGAGAAAACTGAATCGAGAGGTAGTGAAACTTTAGCGGGGTTCGCAAATTTATCCCAGTAGGCATAGTATGCTGCAGGCATTAAACTCGAATTTGTATTGGGCAGAGGGATTGCAGCTGTCCAGGGCAGGATTGGAGCTGTTTGTCCAAACTATACTGGGGGGCTATGGAGTTGCATTCAAAAGTATAGCCCAGAGCATCACAAATGGAAGGTGGAGCAGCTTGGGGGGGGGAGGGCAAGAGCGCCAGTGGGCTACTTGCCCTGTGGCGGGGTCCCAGACAAGAGGAAAAGGCCCGGGGACTTCTTTATGCGGAAACTGCCTGACCTTGCAACAGGGAGGCAGTCATTGGGGCTCTGGGCTGGCGGGAGAGGGGGCCATCCTGCTGGTGGTCCTGGACTCTCCGGCCCTACCCTAATAGCCGGTGCTTGGATGAAGCAATATGGTATCTCATATGGACGCAGTGTTAAGGGGTTGGGTTGTGTCCTGCTGGTACAACACGCCTCGAGTGGATCTAGAGCTGACGAATTGTAAATACATGGTAACCTGTGGCGCAGATGGATACTGCGCCTCCTTATGTTCAGTAATGGTATTAAGTGGTAAGGGGTTGGGTTGTGTCCTGCTGGTACAACACGCCTCGAGTGGATCTAGAGCTGACGAATTGTAAATACATGGTAACCTGTGACGCAGATGGATACTGCGCCTCCTTATGTTCAGTAATGGTATTAAGTGGTAAGGGGTTGGGTTGTGTCCTGCTGGTACAACACGCCTCGAGTGGATCTAGAGCTGACGAATTGTAAATACATGGTAACCTGTGGCGCAGATGGATACTGCGCCTCCTTATGTTCAGTAATGGTATTTTGATGGTTAATAAAATTGGTCAAAAGTTGGAGGTTTAATAACAAATAAAGATGGTGTTATTGACAAGTAATAAAAGCTACGCAGTGAACACCAAGTTCGTGTAAAGTGTCTTTGTGGTGGGGGTGGGGGGGGGGTGTGGCGGGCGAATGGCACGGATATACCCACTATAAGAAGTGCTTGAATTTCGTAACATGAGGAGCCATTTTACATTTGAAAACTACAATCAAGGATCACACATTTTGTCATATTCTTTCACACACGCATTCACCGCATAAACAGATACTTTTTTATGTTATTTGACAACAGCAGGGTTTTTTTTTCTTCAGTTGTCAGGACTAGAGTGGGACGCAGGTGCTACCATTGTCCCATCTTTCTAGTCCTTCACTGTCGCTTGTCCCCTTAACTCTTTCGGTGCCCGCCCTCCTTTCCCTTTGTCCCTTCAGTCTGTTCGTGGACTATCTGTGCAGACAATGCGACACAGCCAGAAGCAGAGCAGCGACAGAGGCTCAGCGGCCGATGCCCAGCAGCTCCACTCCCATGCTCTACCTGCCTTGTGTTCCTCGGACACCAGGCCTTTCCAAAGTCAGTGAGGATTATATTCCGAGTTACAAGCCCGGCATAATGGCTTTTCTAATGTTCTAGATTTGTTCTGCCGTTCAGTGGGCAGGATTTGTATAGACGTATACCAATAGTTTTGCATACTATAGTTTTTAGAAACACATGCAGATGAGTTTGGATTGTGGTTTTATGTCCAATAAACTTGCGCAGTGCCAAAGTTTTAGAAACACTGTTGTGATCTACAAACGGTGATCCGTGCTATGTCTAATAGAAATAGGAATTTACCATTCATCTCAAGTGCCTCCAACTATTCATTGACAACTAGGTGGCTGAAATACACACGTTTACCATGATTAGAAATACCCAAGAATTCTTTCTTTAAACCCACAAGGTCTTAATGAAGAAAGAAAGGTCCAGGTTTTGCGGTTAAAAAAAAAAAGCGTTGCAGAGAATCTTGACTAGGCAAGAGATGGAAACGACGTACAAATATTTTTGCCAGAGTGGAGGGAAATTTTTTTTTTGTGTAGTCACCCCCATTTTTTTCTTGCAACATTTTGTTGCTGGTTTATGACTCTGATGTCCAGTGCCCAGTATATGTGCTCAGACCCCTGAAAACATCTCAAGTTAGCTCTAGTCCTCATTGGAATATTTAGCTTACCTAGAAGTGCCTAGTATCTGGTACCAAAGAATACCCATGGCCTGTAATGTAAATGGCATTAGTGGACTGCAGCACATATTGAGCTGCCACCGCTAAAGTGACTATGACAGCCATGTTTCCCGTCCGGCCCCTACAGACTGGGTAGGCTGTTATTAAAATTGCTAATTCGACCTGGCAAAACAAACCTTTTGTCAGGCCTAAAGAGCCTATTTTCATACTTGTAAGTCACCTCTAAAGTAGGTCCTGCATGCCAATAGGGAGGTTGCACTGTATATAGAAAGTAGGACATTACGTTTTACATCTCTCAATTCCTCCTCTATGCCTTCCTAAAGGGCACCGAAAAGGATACCTACGCCGTACAAGACTTGGAACCAGCCACCAGTTACTGCAAGCCCTTCACACACACGGGGTGCTGTCTAACTGATCAGATGGCTCACAAGGGCATTGGTGGGGCAGACGCACACCAGGTTGAGTCCCTTGATTTTGCCCATCCCCTTCATAAGGAGTGGGATAACGTGTTGGCATATCCCAGACAAGTATCACAAAATATGTATCCAATTTTATATGCTGCAGAGGGCATACTTCTCGCCCAGATACTTCCTGGAGCCCTAATCTAATAGGGTGGAAAGGGCTTCTTTAGTTTTCATAAGTAGATGTATAATGCAGACAATTTTATTAGCCTATTTCTTGTATTGCACCTATACCCCAGGTGCCATTCAGGGTTGTTCTACAATGGGAGTTTCAACAATTTCTCGTGCCAAACTCAAAGGAGAAGCTATCTCAGATTTCCCAGGCAGCCCCTAATACTTTTGTGAAGCATTGAAGGCTTCAAAATGGTTTGGGTGACAATACGAATTTTGGTTTTAGAGTGTTGAATTCTGTGGTCTCCTAATAATGTCTCCTTATAATAACTCAGTAAATATTTTCAGCATGCAAATGTGGTTTATGTGTCTGTTGATCCAAGATATGAAGGTCAGTTAGACTGCTTTGGTATTCTTTATAAGCAATGCCGTGGTGGTAATGTTCCAATTACTTACTGCTAATCTTCATTACTCCTGGTCCAGATTGTTCTTGTATCATTTTTCACATCCCTCCCGGAATACTGACAGTCATTTTCGAGTTTGGGAGCTTGGTATTCTGTTGTATATCTCTTTCCAAATAGGACTGGAGGCTACAGTAGTAAGCACGCTTCAAGTTTCTTCACAGATCGAATCCTGTATCCGATAAGACCGACACCATCAGCTTCTCACCGAACTGCCTCAGAACATTACCATGTCACAAAGCTACTCTTATATAATGACATCACATCCCCTTGAAAGATGCTGCAACTATGAGCACACAAGGCCAAACATAATAGAACACATCCCCTTCCCTTCACAAACGCGGAACATACACATGACGAGCATTTCGGACATGGCAATCGAGCAATTGTCATAACAACACCAGTAGTGCACGAAGTGAACACTTATAGGCTTCAGACGTTTATCAAAATACCCTACACCACCACTGTCCAAATTATGTGGTTCCTGAAAAAACACTTGTTAACCTAGCATTGCGTGGCGTAAACAAATCATACATCTTTACATCAGGTCATGAAAATGGAGAAGGTTAGGGAACATTAGATGAATCACCACATGGTACCAGAACGTCCAGAACGTCACTGCATATTTAGGCAGACACATGATATTGTTCTCACTATCCTAACCAGTTTAGGATATGACACAGCGGCCTACATCAACATCAGGGAAAGTAATGTGAAGCAACACCCTAGGACAACCCTCCTGTGCTCCTTGTACCCATTAGCTGGCAATACCCATTAGGGTACCGGGCACAGCAGCCCCGGCGCTCCTCTGATAGGTACTGGGGTAACAGTGATTCCTTAGGATCCGGGGGCCTCCATCGAGGTCTTACCCCATCCTCAGAGGCCTTCACAATGCCTCAGGGCTCCTCCCCTCTGCCCTTCTTAGCAGCGGTGCGGAGAACCCCCACTACAGGGCAATGGTAGGCAAACACAAATGCCCCCACCGGTCTTATCACGGTTGAGGGCGTGTGGTGGTACTATTGCTGTCCTCAATCAGGTCCCTGGCAGTGCAGACCCTTCAACTACGTTGTATGAGAGGTAGATGGCTTCCAATTTGTTTGAGGCAGGGAACCACTCGTGGTCCACGGTGGAGTAACAGGCAGCTACAGCGAGGCCCCCATTGCCACGAGCGTCTTTTTTTTCCGGCAGCCCTGGCCTCCTCGATGAGGGTGGGGCCAACAACGTCAATGCCGGCCGCGCTGCTACTCTAAATGCAGCCAAGGTCTATTCAGCCTAGTGCTGAGTCACCCAGAAAAGGCAGGACACACCTCAAACCCCCTTGTGACTGTCTAAAGTGAATGCACATCCCCTCTCTCCTGTCAGTCAAAACCAGATGGCTAATACACATCTAAGGAGGGCACAAAACCTCACAAACACACATAAATGCCCACTTCTAAAAGTGCAAAAACAACAGGCGATGGACAGAATGCAGAACAATGTCGTACATTCACCCCAGTACAGAGATCTAGGCCTAAATCCATCGTTTTTTTGCTCGCCATGCAATTCCAGTTTGAACCCAGCCATATGCGAATCAGTCTTGACCCTGTGCCCCAGGGAACAGTCCAGCCCGAACTGCCAAGCCAGGTCTTCCCAGGACTGGAAACAAGCATCCAAGGACCGGTTTCGGGCTTTCAGCCCTCATCAACCTGGATAGCTTGATTCCAGTGGCATGGAGAGCACGGGACTCACGTCTGAGCATAACCGTCCCACTTGGGGTGACAAATGCAAAAACAACAGGTGATGGACAGAATGCAGAACAATGTCATACATTCACCCCAGTACAGAGATCTGGGCCTAAATGCATTGTTTTTTTGCTCACCATGCCATTCCAGTTTGAACCCAGCCATATGCAAATCAGTCTTGACCCTGTGCCCCATGAGAACAGTCTAGCCCGAACTGCCAAGCCAGGTCCTCCCTGGACTGGAAACAAGCATCCAAAGACCAGTTTCGGGCTTTCAGCCCTGAACAGCCTGGATAGCTTCTAAAAGTGGCATTTCTCAATCACTCAGACATTTTTAGAGCACGCAACTCACCCATGAGGGTCTCAAGGCATTTTTTTGGGGGAGGGGGTGGGATTCGAGCAGCTCTGTGGTCATCCGAAGAGCCAGATCTTGAGATTGGTTCTGATTAAGTGTAGTGTCTGGCATTGTCTGATGCGGCGGGGGAGTTCGCTCTGGGGTTTGCGGAGCAGTGTTTTATTGATTCCGGCGTATAGCGTGTTTCCATAGCCCAGTCGGCTGGTGAGGAGTGCGTGGGTGACGGTCTTCCTGGAGTTGGAGGGGACCCATTTGAAGGTCTTGTGGAATATGCAGAGAGTGTTGAAGCATGTGGAGGAAACAGCGTTGATCTGGCAGTTCATTGCAAGTGAAGTCAAGTATGAGGCCGAGATTGCAAGTGTGATCCGTAGGGTCGGGTGGGTTTCCGAGGGCAGGGGGCCACCAGGCGGTGTCCCATGGGGAGGGGGTGGATCCGAGGATGAAATAGTAATCTGCTTTCACCAATAAGCAGGATTTTTCACTACTATTCCAAATATACCAAAAATGGCCACACTACCCCCCTCATATCAGAGATTACCACTGAAGCATGTATCAGGAAATCCCCAATGCAAACCTATGAGAGGACAGCCTTATAGCAATGAGATACCAAATAGGCTGTTTGTCACTACCAGAACATGACCACAGTTAAGAAACATGTTTTACCTTTTACCTACACATAGGCTGTGGGGTTTTAGGTTTAAACCTATAATAACTGATAAAACCCCATTGAAAGAGAAATAGCCCTCACCAGTGAAAACATATAAACACTGACAAAACACCTGCACAACCACAAACTAAATGCCATTCAAAGAAAGGAAAAAGAGAGTGAAAGAGTCATTTATTTTCGTCCTGACGGGGCCAATACAATGTAACATTAGCAGTAACAAAGCCTGGGCTAACATTATTCTGCTTGAGTTTTGTGGTTTGGGGATGCCACTAAAACATTGTTTCTTCATCCTTTTCCCTTTTTCAGCTTTGTGGTCTTTGGTCTAAAGAAGCAGGGTTTAGAAGCATGTTTTAGGTCTCTTTTAATTATTTTATAAATTGTAGAGAATCTGGAAATATCAAAATCATATTTGATATTTTGGCTGTGTTTGATTCTTTCACTGATCGGTAAAATGGCTTGTTTCATAAGAATCTTTCCTAATATGTGTAATCACATTTACCCACAGAGAATGGGTAAAAACCCTTAATACATCAGCCCACAGTTTCTAGTGGGTCAGTATTGACAGTAGGTGAATTGCCAACAACTCAGGCTTTAAACATTTAATGCAAGGTATAGTGACAAGTATATGCATAAAGAGTGCTATCACCAAGCATCTGGGACAGTGATGAAAACATGACACCAGACTTTTGGAAAACATGGAGTGTCACTTGGAAAGCTCTGCAAAAAATGTTCTTTCCAAGTTCAACAAGGACTGGAGTAATATTGTTTGTATTTGCAGTGATTCAGCTACATATATGAAAAAGTTGTGTGATGACCTGTCAAAATTGATACCTGACCTGAAGTGATTCCCTGTAGGAGATCCTTGCCACTTGTTAGATGGTATGTTGAAAGCATCTTTGCAATCTTCAGGGTAAATGAGGGATGCTATTGACTTTTTAGTCCATTCGGGTGCACTGTTTCCTTATGCACAGGAACTAAAACGCAAATATTTATAATTTTGTGCTTTGTGTGGCATCAAAGAAAGAGTCATCTCAACTGTGTCCCTTAGCTGATAGTTCGCACTCCAAGGGGCTATGAATGCTATATTATTATTGTGACAAGCGTTTACAGAATGTTTGCTGAGTGATGGTGCAAAAGGCAAGAAATGTGAGAATCTTTGGTTGCATACAGATAGTGATGTGAAAAAAGTGCACTCCACTGCATTATTAGATTTTTACAGGAAAACATAACTTCTGTAGTGGACATAATAAAAAAAACTAGAGTTTGAAAACATCCTTGTCTGCCAAGTGTTCATCATAATTGGTGTAGATGTGAAATCTCTCCTGAAAGTAGGATGGGCGACACCTTTAGTGACTTTGTTACTGCAACCAGTATTGGCAGGAAAAGCTATTTCAGTGGCCAGAGTTAAATTGTGTACTGGCTGTTTTTGAGTTGCCCGTCTCAAGTGCCAATGTTGAGAGGGTCTTTTCACAGAAGTTTACATGAGAAGGAAAGGGAGAGCGCACATGACCAAAGACTCACTGAAGAAGTATTGTATGGTGTAATACAATAAGTTTAATTTGCAAAACTCTATTTGGACCTCATATATACTATACGTACATTGTCTATATATCATGTCTATAAGTGCAGAAAGCAAGCAATAATAAAAGCAAACCGTTCCATAAACACCGGAAAAACACTTTTTTTGTGGTTTTTAGTGGCGCAAAAATGTGTAACCACTGACAACAACCGTTTTTTAAGGTATTGAAAACACTGAAAAAAAACCACCAGAATTTACCAAAAATAGAAACTGAAAACAGGAAAGCCTACCTACACAGCACCCTGCCCATAGGGCTGGCTAGGGCCTACCTTAGGGCTGACTTTTATGTAGTAAAGGGGAGTTACAGATGAGGCAACAACTTTACATGCCACGCCACTGCGGCTGTAAACTGCACGCGTGGGCCCTGCAGCAATAGAAGCCTGAGGCAGGTCAAATTACCTATTGTTATATATAGTAGCTATTTGTTGACACTACTATATCTTTGCACTGATTTTATTCATTTGGAAGTAGAGAGGTACTTATTAAATTCATTTTCCTCTTATCACTCCAATTTTAGCCTTGTTCGCACCCCTTTTTTCACTCTCACTTTGATTCACGCACTGCTTCTCAGTTATCACTACACACCAACATACCTATAGCCCACTGGGGCACCCACTTTCTGACGAAACTTATAAGTGGTTGCCGTGTCTACCCTTCCCGGTGTGAAGGGTCCAAGATGATGACAAGGGCGGTATCGGTCGGTAACTGATGGGTATTTTTCACATCTGGAAAGTATCCGGTTGATCTTCTATCACTTCCTTAGATATATCTTTTACTTTTTTTCTCCTAGTGTCAGATGCATAGTTAGTCGACAGATTGTTTTTGACCCACAGTTACTTTCTGTTTGCTTAAACTTTAATAGGCAGTCTGCCACTTTGTTCTTCCAACCAGAAATAAACTCAATACTACAGTCATAAACTTGCATTTTGACTGCCAGCCTAGCTAAGCGTCCTGAACAATACTTGGCCCCATTTGGCCCGGGCACCTTACAGAATGGCTTATGATCTGTCCTGAGTGTTATTTTCATTCCCCAAAGGAAGGTGCAAGAGTGATTGGTCAGCGATATGGCAGCCAATGCCTCCCACTCAATGGCAGAGTAATCCCTTTGGCTTCTGTCAATGAGTGAAAACCAAAAGCCACAGTCCTTTCCACCTTCCCATGCATCTGGGAAAGCACAGCCTCCAATGCTGACAGCACTGGCATCCACAGTGAGTAACGTTTTGAAATAGTATTGAAATTGAACCAAAATGACAGAATTCAAATTATCATGAGTGATTTGCTCAAAAGCTGCTTTTTGAACAATTCACTACTATATGCCCTCTGGATAAACCTGTTAAGTCAATACAAAGAACGTGCACTGCCGCTGAGCCAAAGATTAATTTCCCACCTGCTCAGAGCTTTCCCACAGCAGCAAATCCATTTCAACGGAACATAACGGAGTGGCTATCTGGCCTTGTGACGCCCTGTTCAGCTACAGCTTCCATCCTTGCCCCGCTGGAAGAATCAGAGCTCCAAAAACGTGACTAAGTTGCCAAAAGTATCCAGTTAGCAACTGACCCTCCTTGGGCACAAAGTTTCATTTTGTCCCGCTCTGAGCTTTCCCAACAAAGCCAATGGTTACACCGTGACTTCATCAGATGGCTATCTGGCTTCATGGAGCCCACCTGTGCCACAGCCTGCTATCTTGCCCCGCTAAGGATTTTTGACCTCCATTTCAGAGACTAAGCCAGGAGGTAAAACCTCTGACCAGAAACTTGGTTTCTGTGTCCGATTCACGCTACCTCGTAGTCGGCCTTAACTCGTGTCTAGGCTCCGGTGAATCCCAACCAGATGACCGTGGTTAGCACATGGTTAAAGCTTTTTGGCCCTATTTCTATATAAACCTTTAAAGATTCAGATCTCCGATTGTTGTCATTTTGCCCATTAAAATATTCTCAATTTTCGTTCATAGTTTGAACAAGGAGGACAACGTATAACAGAGAAGGGGAATGTGGGAAGGAACAGGTAAAACAGAGAATCAGAGACTTGCTTAGAATGAGCACTGGCTAGTAAATGTGCAGAAGGTGGACGAGTGGATAATGGGTGAATGAGTGGGTGGGTGAATGGATGGATGGATGGATGGTTGAACAATTGATGGCTGGATGGGTGGGTGGATGGAGGGAGGGAAGGATCGACGATGGATGGGAGGATGGGATAGTCCTGAAGGTATTACTTTGGCAGTTGATAAGGGCAGCTAGGCAGGCATGAAATGGAACCCATGGAGAGCATTGTCTTACATTTAAAATGCGGCTTCACCTATACTGCTTGATTCGGAGGACGTGCTCTCTGAGCTAAGAATCGGCGCTGAAATAAAACATAAAAAGGCAACAATAAAAAGCCGGGAAAAGGCAGATGAGTATTTTTCCTCTAGAGACAGGAAGAAAAATTGTATATATAATTCAGAATCTTTATTGGGAAACATCAAAGCAATATCAGAAAAGGCACTGCGAAAAATCAGCCAAGATGCTATGCCTTCAACTTTTTAAGCTAGCCTTTATTGTAATGTAGACAAAAAATACATGTGCACTAGTTATTAAAAAACTGCCCAGCAGTCTTGGAGCAGGGAAATTATAATTCACTCCGCAGAAGGGATACAATGGAAACCTCTTGGTTCACTTTATCTCTGAGAGAAAAAAAGGCGCAGAGGAAGGAGTCAGATAAGGAAAGGTGGGGTGGAGTGGTGGGAGGATGGGTGTTGAATGTTGTCTCACAGGGAAGCGTTTCAGAGAGCAGTAAGTAACATGGTGCTGCCAATTATAAGTGTGCACAAAGAAGCCACACAAGGTCATGGCAAAAAGCAAGGCAGAGCAGTCAGTAATGGAAGCACCAGCAGAGCCAGGAGTTAAAACACCAGCTGCACACCCCTATCTCTCTGGGTATATGGAGCCCGTCGAGAGCGGGAGGGGGCACCCCCACAAATACAATCTTTTAAAGCACAAAATGTATTAACATTTCAGCTAAAAGCCTCATTTGCATCTGTGATGTGGTTGTATTTCACTGTCCGGGGCCTGCAAACCCTAGGCCCGGAGATATAAACAGATCTGCGGCCAGTGATGCATGTGTTAGGCTATACATTGCCTGAATCTATACATAACCCCATTATAATGTAATGTATGTGTTGGCGGACCCGGGTGTATCACGTTCTAGCCCCAGGGACCAGTGAGAGGAGCTACTGCCGCTGTCTGCGCTAAGAGGACGTCAGCTCAGGTCTGGGTGTTGGGCCAGGCGAAGAAGAGATAAGGTGGCGAGGAGCACCAAGCCGGAGCTATCCACAAGCAGTGGGTGGGGGGTGAGTATGGGAGGGGAGTCTGGGCTATTTGTATTTCATTCTGCAACTACGGAGACAATTAAGCAACAGAAAATAGACAGCGATACAAAGTCTACCTGAACTAAACAAGACTCCTGCGATCAGAGCCAAATTGACCTTATGAGGCCAGGGAGACACCCCCACAGTAGCCAGAAACAAGCAGCTCAAGAGGAGTGGTGGGGGCGGGCACAGGGAGACAAGGGGAAGTGGTGCGGGGAGACAAGGAGGCACTGCAGCTGCCGCCCAGCGCACCGCTGCTTGCTCCCGCAAGCAAAATGACGTGAGATTGAACCTTTGCAGAAGAGGTGGGACAGGGACCCACCTTTAGCCATTTGCAGACTACGATTACAAAATGACACATGCAAAAAGCCAACCCAATGCGTGGGGGGAGTCAGACCCACACAGAGTAGTTTGGAGTAGTTACAACAAGCCTCGCAGAGTGGCGCATGCACGCTGTGCTATGCTTGACTTGAAAAAACTATGAAAGTTGCATCATAGTATTAGAACTCCCTACCATAAAATAATCAGAAACCTTGCATATAACGATTCTTTCAAAAATGAAATAAAGACACTACTGTTCAAATGCCTCTTCTCCGTTTGAATTATTTTAGGAGAAACAAGGGTAACCCTACTCAGATGGGACCAGGGCATTTAATGTTTTTAAAAAAACAATGGTTCTTGTGGACAATGTGCATATAAATGGCACATAACTGCATGTAGCAAATTCAAACCAGAAGGTACGATGTCAGAAGGAGAAAAGGTTATACACAGATCAATAAGGAGTCCAATTCTTATTTTATACAATTAATATGTGTATTGAAATTTTGAAAGTGCTCGGTGTCCCATGTGAAAAAAGAACCAAAAACGAAATGTGACCCAATATCCATACTAATATTATAAAGAGAGAGCCCAAACCTTTGAGGCGGGTAATCTCAGTAACCACAGCACCAATCACAACCACCAATACAGCGTTGGAAACGGCAGTTGCAGCAGAAGGACATAGGCTATGCAGCCGGCCACCATATACATTCAAATGGTAAAAGAACCGTGCCAGCAAAGTAGTCCCTTGTGGGCATGTCTGCGTTGTGCTGTGGGCGTGGGCGTGACTAATGCTGGGGGCGTGTGGTACGGCCATCATGTTGTGGGCAGTGGGCGTGTGCTGGGGGCATGAAAAACACTGGGGGCGTGACCAACGCTGGGGGCGTGTGTCCGCCCTTCATGCCATGTGAGTCGTACATACAAGTGCCAATTACGTTGCTGCGCAGCATCAAGGGGCACGCTGGGGGCGTGACACTCTGGTGGCGTGAGAAACGCTGTGGGCGTGTGTCCGGCTTTCATGCCATGTGAACGCAATTGCGCCGCATCAAGGGGCACGCTGGGGGCGTGAGAAACGCTGGGGGCGTGTGCTACGTTCCGCCCTTCATGCCATGTGGGTCATACATTAATCAGAAGATCGTCTGCTGTGGCCGTGTGCTGGGGTCGCGACAAACGCGTTCAGGTGGAGGCGTGGTAAATAACGTTACTGCAGCCTCTCCTGCGCACTGTTACTGAACTCTCTCATTCAACAAAATTACACGCGCCTGCTACCATCAACCAGGGCTCTAGCCGGACTCAGGCACGGATCAGTACACTATTTACACGCGCCTGATAACATCACCCAGGGCTGCCGCTGGGCCTCACGTGGAGGACACGCGCCTGCTAACATCAAACAGGCCTGCATCTGGGCCTCAAGTGGGGGAACACGCGAATGAGCGTGTCTGCGGGGACACTTACTGCAGCCTCTCCTACTCGCTGGCACTCAACTCTCTCATTAAACGGATTTACCCGCGGCTGATAACTCTCTCATTCAGCGACATTACACGCGCCTGCTAACATCAACCAGGGCTGGAGCCGGGCTCAGGCAGCGGATCACTACATCAATTACACGCGCCTGCTAACATCAACCAGGGCTGCAGCTGGGCCTTCTCCGTCCCGCTTCTATTGAAACAAAAAATGTTGTCTACCGCAAGATTTTAAAATAAAATTGCCCTTGCCAAATACACACATTACACACAATCTATTTCATACCGGGACAACGTCGGGACGGGCTGCTAGTAGTATATATAGGGTTTCTTAAATACACATCAACGACCATTCACAAATGAGTAATGTCCTACAGAGGTCACCTTTGGGACTCAACATGGCCAGAAATGGTTTGTTATAGCACAAGACGCGAACATTTCAATCCTGTAAAGTATTGGGGGTCTCATCAGGACCTTAAAATAAGGGACTTCTGGAGATTCATTGGGTAAAGGACCCCAAATAGAGAAGTGTACACATTACAAAGTGAAACAACTGAGCGAGTATACCTCATGTAGGGCCCAGGAGGACGCCTAGTGAGGTTTGGGAGGGGAAACCAGAGTGGCGTAAGAGTATATCACAAGATGTAGGATTTTAAACTGGCACACACCCCAGAGGTGACTGTTACAAAGAGTATTGTCCATATCGGAGCGTGCATGGAGAGACGATAATAGTGTAAGATGGGGAGGGCTGGCAAGTTCAACCTTGCTGTACCATGTGAACCGGAGACAATAACCTGTGTTCTTGACAGAGAATAATAAGAGTGGGCTGCCGAGGTCAGCCGCACAGCACCGATGCTGCTTCATCTTCTCTATTTGAAGACATTCTCCTAGAATGTGGAAGGGTTCATAAAAAATGTTTTCACTATAAATATTGTACTGCAATTGATAGCCTCAAAAGGCTCCCCCATTATTTCCTCACTTTTACACTGCCTTGACTAGTGACTTACATCGGTTTCTTTGACTTAAACTTGTATCACTTCAGTTCTGGAACCAATAGTGTATAACCTGTATAGCACATTGTCACCTTGTTAGGTCGGATTCCTACCAAATAAGAGCTAAATAAATACAAGCATTGGTAAATGCAATGTTTCACCCAAGTGGGTAAGAAGAAGCTGTTTTTTGTTGTCAGTTGTAGGTGGTGGGTTGTGGGTTAACACAGCTAATGCATGAGGAAGGCAGAGCTGCTGACTTTGAAACTGGGGAACGAGGTTTGAGTCTTAGCGTCAGATCAACAGCACTTTATTCTGGGCAAAATAATTAACCCGCTGTTACAAATGGGATTTCTGGTTGGCAAAGGCTTGCGCCAAAGCCAGGCAGAAACCACCACTCTAGTCAGGGCAAGGGAGTTACACGCCAAAGATAACCCCTGCTCACCCCCTTGGTAGCTTGGCACGAGCAGTCAGGCTTATCCCGGGGGCAATGTGTAAAGCGTTTGCGCACAACACACACACAGAAGCAACCCCCTAGGCACACCACAAAAGGAACTCCACACAAGGTTATATATAATAATAGCCTTTGTATTATCATAAACACATTAGAATAGTAATCACACAATATACACTGTGCCACCTGGCACTAGGCAATATTTATAGCGGATTATATACACGACAGGGCCAACTGGGCCATTGTCAGAACCATCACAAGCACAAATAATAAATGTAATTACTGGCCAAACACTGTACTCAGCATCATATCCTGCAACATAAATCATATTATGCACTCAGCATCACATTAGGCGTGAAATACATTCTGCGCCAACCTCCTAAGCATAAACACATTATGCCATAACCTCATACGCCTAAACGCATTAGACCATAACCTCAAAAGCATAAACACATTATGTGCCAACCTCATAAGCATAAATCTCATATTAGGGAATAAACTCCTAAACATAAATACTAGAGGGATAAATCACATTTCCTAGCACTACATAAATCACATTGGGGCCTGGCGGCCTACACACCTCACAGTCCCCCTGGCCAACTGGCCTTCTCAGAGGGCTCAAATACCCTATGTCCACAATGTCACGGCTGGCTGCCAAGGCAGTAGAATCCAGCAGTGCCAATTGCGCTGGGGCATAGGAGTGTATCTCACTCCTGTCTCATCCACAATGCCTCTCTGGACCCCCACGGGCTCTAAAACAAATATGCCCCAGTGATGCACCAACAAGGCGCCCATGGAGCCCCCCTTGATGCAGCTGCCCGCTACAGCGGTGCAGCTGCGAATGCACGAACAGGGAAGGAGATCTCTCTGGGCTCTCCCCACCAATATGCCCATTGGTGGGGCGGCCCGCTCTCTGGTGGGTCCTCCCGGACTGAACACTGTCACTGTGCCTCGATCGGCACCCACACTGGACCAGGGAGGAGCCTCACTCACCCGAGTAACTTGGAGGATCTGTCTCTTCTCTGGTCACTCGGCAGCCCCAGGCACCGACAATGTGCCTCGGTGGGGCCCGCCGTCTTGGGAGCCTCTCTCCTCATCTCTCCTGACATCGCGGGGCTCTCCCTTGCTCATGGGAGCCCCGCCTGGCCCCAGGTGTTCAGTCCGCCGTGCTCTGCAAGCCGGCCGTGCTGCCATTGGCCTCCCGGGAAGCCTCTTCCTGGTGTGGGCCCGCCCAGAGTCAGGCGGACTCTGCCTGACTTCCGGGTCGGGCCGATCGGGCTGATCGGGCTGAGGCGGTGAATTTTCCAAAATGCAGGGTGGGCACCCACATATAAAATCAAGCACAAGCGGGGTAGGCACCCGCTATATTAAAACAGAATACACGGGGTGGGCACCAGCAGTTCACGAATATCCCTCAAGAGGGGTGGGCACTTGCTCAACGGCAACTTGGGGAATCCCTACGCCAGGGATTCCCTCTCTTCATCATGCAGCGCAGCACTGCCAAGCCCACACGTTCCTCCCTCCTTGGGGAAGTTAAGAAAATAAAGCACAGTGCTCACGAGGTGCTAGAAGGCCCAACAAGTCTCTGGAGATCAAGGGGGCAATGCAGGGCCCAGGGAGGCAAGCCCTCCTGGCGATTCCTCCTGGGCCGCAGCATGCCCCAGCAAGGTCAGGTACTGCACCAGCACAGAACAGAACAATTTCATGGGGTCACAGCCCCAATATTTATACCACAATATCTTTGTCTGCAGTGTAGGGCTTGTGGGGAACCAGATGCAACTGGTTATGGTGGGAATTGGCGCACTTTGTTTTCCAAGCTCCTCTTCCCCTTTGTCAGGTGGTGGCTAGGTGATCAGACGCACCACAGGGGGTGGAGCCAGCATTGTACAGGCTGGGCACAGTCCTATTCAGAGTCAGGGGATTGCTCCTCCCACTACTCCTGGCACAGATGTCCCATTCAGCCTAGTGCTGACTCACCCAGCCCCACCTGGAGCCACACACACCTCCCAGCCCCTGTCACTCACAAGCCAGACATGCAATCCACATCAGGCAGGCAGACACATAGCACACAGAAATGCCAACTTCTAAAAGGGAAATATCTCAAATAGTCATAATAAATCTGCGCACACCATAGCGCAGCATTTATTATTACAATTCCATACATACTAAACTTGACCACGCTGCTTCTCCCATATCAGGATTTATCACTGACACACTGATCAGGGAATCCCCAATGCATTCCTATAGGAGGGCAGGCCAATCTTACCAAATGTACACAGAGAGCGCACACACTTTACACTGGACCACAGTGCTAAAGTGCCCAGAGGCCTAAAACCACCAACACCATGTCAGAGAAAAGGCAAAATGTTTAGGGATGAACCTGCCAAAAGGGCCAAGTCCAACACCCCCCATGTGTAATAGCAAAAGAAAACAGCAACCCACGCTACAGTGTAACCTAATAAAACAGCACAGGGATTGAGACACAAGGTTGGGAAACACAATAGAGAGCGGCAGAAATGGGATGGGTTAGAAACAGGAAAGCGAGATGGGGGTTTTAGAAACAAAGGAAGTGGCAGGTGGGTTAAGGAGAGCAAGGAGTGGAATTTAAAAGAACTAAGGTGAGCGGTGGGTTTTAAAAATAATGGAGATCGGGGGAGGGTGGTGGTGAAGGAGAGGATTTGAAAAGTTTTCCAAAAACAAAAAAGTACCTACAGGAGCGTGTTATGAAAGGACTCTGGTCACCAGAAGCAGTACTTAATCCAGACTCCACGTCAGGACGAAAACCCAAAGCTCAGGTGATAGGCAAAGGTGAGAAGGAGGCGTAGACCAATAGTAAGCAAGGAAAGGAATGACGTGGGAGCCAGCTAATGGTAAGTAAAGAGCAGGCTACAAGCCTCCTTTAAAATTATTTGTAATTATATATTTTAATAAAAGATTTTTGGAAGCAGCGCGAAATTGCTGTGCAAGCAAAACCCAAAAGGAGTTCTCTTGGCTGGAGCAATAAAGTAGACCTGAATGGGCAGCGCCATATAACTGATGTAGTACACCTATCACAGTGCTTTTAATGAAGGTACTCAGCGCAGAAAAAAATACCGGCTCCACCAGAAGCAGGATGGCACTTACCACTTTTAAGCTGTATAGAACACTGCCTTATTCACCCTAACCTGCTACAACAAATTCACCCTTAATACAGTTCTGTCAGAGAACAACAATACAGAAGGGAGATGCTTGAGTGTCTGTTCTACAAAGGAAACAACCACCTAGAGGTGCCATTGCAAATGAGTGCCTAAAAAGTACTCTAATGTTAATACAATTCAAATTCACCACTGTAAATCCAATTCAAATCAACCCTTGCACAAAAAAGGAAATTGGAATCTCACCAGGGCACTCAACCTCTTTTGTGACATGAATCCTGCTGCTTTGAATTATACAGGAACTAATCACGACAAAACGTTAAGAGCAAGAAAAAATAAACTTGAGCCATGCTGCTTCGTGGGTGCGCTCTGCAGAATTTAAGAAGGGCAGAGTCCCAGACAATGACATGGAAAGATGATGGGATTTGAAAGACTGCAGGAACCTTTAAACCACCCCAGACTTGACTATGATGACCCCATCATTCATTGCAATTAAGACACAGAATTACAATCATTGAATGTTCAAGTGGGATTTTTTTAATGGGAGAAGTAGTCCTTTTCTGTTGTCATACTACTTTCTAAAATGGTTTTTACTTTTGCCATTATGAACACAGAAGCTCTCCGTTTCAAAACAAAAATGCACTGTGGGGTATATTAAGCTGAGCAAACAAAGGGAGATGATGGGCAGAGCTCTGAAACTTTTCAGACAATCACCCCAGTCACAGATCTGGGTTGAATCCATCATTGTTCATTAGCTCACTTCGCCACCACAGTTCAGACTCAGCTATATGCAAATTAATCTTGACTCTGTACCTCAAGGAACAGTCCAGGCCAAAATGCCAAGCCAGGTCTTCCCTGGATTGGAAACAAGTATCCTGGGACCGGTTTCGGGGTAACACCCCTCATCAGCCAGGCTAGCTTGAATCCAGTGGCAATGTGAATAAGGGACCCATGTCTGGGCATAACCTGCCAACTTAGGGCGAACAAAGCAAATACAAGTAGATGGATGGAGCGCTGAAACTTTTCAGACACTCCTGCTCACTTTGCCACCCTTGCTCCCTTTGCCACTCGATTCAAGCTACCCTGGCTGATATGGGGTGTAAAACCCTGAAACCGGTCCCAGGGTGCTTGTTTCCAGTCCTGGGAGATCTATTACAACACACCGACACCTATATAGTATAGGTGGAAAGCTAGCTGTAGGTCTACTCCTGAGAATTTCACTGCGGGCTAGTTTCTAAAACTGGGAAGTCAAGGGGCAAGTCTGTCCTGTCCATTAGCTCAGGTAGAACCACATACATATTTAGATAATACTACAACTGGAAAATGGCTACATTTCATAGTTACATTATGGTGAAATGCAAGTTTGACCCTGTAAATCAATGTCTTGGGACATCTGACCATTCCACGTATAGGTTTTTCAAACGTACCCCTAACCAAATTAATTTGAACTTACACCTAAAGAAAAAACACCTCACCCCAGCTGAGAAGCTTTAGCTTGCGTTCTGCAGATGACACACTGGGGGATTATTGGCTTCCAATCACCATTATCACTCCCTAGGTGAAAACCTCCATCTAGAGCAGTTATACTCAAAGTACAGCCCAGGGGCCGCATGCAGCCCTCCTTACCGTTACATGCAACCGCCTGGTCAAGAGCTGCACTGGGCTAAGTGACTCAGCACTAACATTAAAGAAATGTTAAATAAACTGTCAAGCATTTATTTAAAGGTTCATTAAAATTAAAGAATGTAAGTAACTAGAATGTCTCACTTAACTTTAAGAACATAATTTATAAAAAACATCTTGCAGTAAAAGTGTGATAAAATCTGTTAATAATTAATCAACATGCAGAACCGTTCACCTAAGTACATCAGATCATCAGTGCATTGAGAAGTATTTTTTTAAGAGATAGTTTTCAAACATGAATTGAGAAACATTCAATCTTCCATAAAACCCTGATAATGCCAATAGTGTACGAAGAGGCAAGTCAGTTGTCATGTGCACCTTTTGGGGGCTGGGATTTCTATTATACATGAAAAACACATAGTTTGTTAAATCAAACACTGGAGAAGGCTTTGTACAGCACACATCCTTAAGTCTTGTATTTTGTGGTATTTATATGCCTTTATGAGCTAATGAAGAAAAATGAGGGAAGTGAAATAAAATAATTGCCTAGGATCACACAGTTTGGTGAACCGGAGAAGCGAGGATTAATCCCAAGTTTTTGGTTTCATATTGTGCAATTCAGACACTAGATGTATATGCCTAGCTTCCCTTACACCCACCTTACCACAAACTTCTGCCCAAACCCAAACTGCCAATTTGATGGGATCAATGTGGTCCTCGGTCATATTACAGACCAAATTTGTTGGCCCTAGGAAAATGTCTGTGAGTAACCATGATCTGAAGTGACAAGTAGCCAGATAAAAGCAATTCACGTTGTCAGGGCCATGTGGCAGAAAATGCTTCCTGTGCACAGTTTATGCCAGTACCCTCAACTTTTTCTACGTGCCAGGACAGGACAGTCCTGTAAAACAGGGGAACCCAGATCTGGCAGTTACCACTGGACTTGATCACTGCTGCCCCTAGAGAAATTTGATGGATGTGTATGGGTGCACTTTGCCAGCACACGCACTTGAGGTGCTTTATGTTCAGAGAGGTAACCAGAATAGGGCGAGGGAGGCATCTATTTTTCATTTTCAGCTGCACACAAACAAACGCCTCATTTAAATGCCCATCAGTCTAATCCTCGCTGGAGGATAACACCTTGATGCGTGACGCCATCAAGGTAATAACAACGACACTCAACTTGGTGTCACTTCATGTGCCTAAGAAGATGATTTGCTGCCAGACAGCTTTTTTTTAAGGTTGAGCTGGTGTTAGCAGCGCGCAGCGCTGCATCCAGCGAAAGACCTTATGTTATTCACTTGCTGGGAATGTTGGACAGGGGATGGGCACGCGCAAGCCCTCGGCGATTTCACCTCGTGGACGCGCATGTACAGCCCTGCGCCGTGCACATGTCCTATCCCACATTCCCAGCAAGTCAGCCTCTCGCAATCGCGTGCGCACACACACAGCCACACTCACGCATGCACACACACACACGCGCACACACACACACGCATGCACACACACGAAGGCACACACACACGTGCGTGCACACACAAACACGCATGCACACACACACCCCTCCCCCCTTACCTCACCGGGCTCTTGTCGCTGCGCTGGTGTCATCTCTACATCACCTGGCACACGCGGGGCTTCCTTCGCTCATGGGAGCCCCGCAGAGCACTCCAGCTTCTCTGCCAGCATGACGCGGGGCTCTCATCTTAGGCATGGAAGCCCCGCAGTGCTATCCGCTGGTCGTATCAGGACTCTATCAGCCTCTCTGAATCGGATCAAAATCACCAGGAGGCGGCTTTAGGCTAATCGGACTAATACTCCGCCCCAAAGCAGCTTCTGTGATGGTTTCCCTTTCCGAAAGCCACCCGGCTTGTATGCCAAGAGTACGTCACTTCCTGCATGTCTTCCGTCCCAGCTGCGTAGGTAGCTCGCAGTGGCTTTAGCAACAGTAGTCGAAGGTCAAAGTTCGAGCCGAGGCTGGCTGTTAATTTAATAGGCCTGTGGTTTTGCGCAATTGTATAACATCGGCACGGCATGCTTATAATCTGATTTTGCGATGTGCTGAAAAGGCTGGAGTGCCGTACGTGTTGCAGGCACGACGCCAGCCCTCTTGGTAGCTATGCTGCCTGCCCCTCACTGTGACGCAGCCTCGAGACATTTGTGCATACCGATCGCAGGTCAACCTCCCACCTACCCGATGTTCTGGAAATAATCTGACATGAATTAATTTGCTCAAGTCGTTTTATAGTGCAGATTTAACATTTTTCAACTTTGGAGGGTGCCCATTACAAATGTAGGTATCATAGCATTTACATATTTGCCCTCGCGTAAGAAGTAAAGGGCCATAGATGAAAATGTTAAGGTTCACGTAGAATGTCTGTAAAACATTTGTCCTGTTCTAGGTTGTTTCCTTGTGGGTTAGGAATTTGAACAAGTGTTTGCCTTTTTCCATCCGTAACAAGTTTCTGGTTGAGCGAATTGCAAGATAATCATGTTATACAACTTGAAGACATGGAGTTTCTTCTTTGGACACTTGTGTTAGATCTGTTTTCATATAGAAGCTCCAAGTCGAAGGGCAACCAAAATAATGTTTATTTGGCAGTGCGTACTCATTCCATGTGGGCTTCCTGAGCAGGACAAGAAATCCTGAGACATGCCACAAACACTTGTAAGTGATAGGTGTTGGGAAAGCATTAACGAACTATCTATCTCCTGTTGCTCCGTGGATACAAAACCTCCCGTTAAACGTCATTGAGAGTAATATAAGAGAGATGATGCTGGTGCATGCAGTGTCCCTGGACGGCACACAACGTCCATTGGGCTACCGCAAAACGGGCAGAGAAATTTGGCCCTTATTATTAATTGTTTTGAATTTTCCGACCCCAGTGTAAACCCCTGTTTGCGCAGGGTTTCGAATTCCGAGGTGGGTGGCCTTTACCAAATAAGGTAAATTATCAGGTGCTTCAAATATCTAATGTGGTTACATTTTGGCAGGTCAAATCTGGAATTCAACAGGGGAGAAAATATATTGTAAGCACCAAAATCTGCTATTTACCACATCTGAGAAATAATATACCCCAGGGCATAGATATTTATCTGGTCCAATAAAAATCACCTGGATTTTGCCAAAATCTGAACCAGGGCCTTAATATTTATGATAAAAGAGTACAAACGTTTTTGTTTGTTTTAAGAAGTTTCCATTGGAGCAGTAATACTCCAAGTACGGGCCGGGGGCCGCATTCACCCCTCCTGACCTTTACATGCACCCCCCTAGTCAACTGCAGCACTGGGCTGCTGTTTACTTGATTCAGCACTATGATTAAAAAATATGTTAAATAAACAAACAATCCTTTATTTAAACGTCAATTGAAATTAAAACAATCATTTGCAATACAATAGGTCTCGCATTTGCGAGAGTTTAAGCTATTGGCATTGTAAATGACAATGCCTTTCATTTATGTTTTAAAAACCAACACGTAAATAAAAGGCATTGCCATTTACAATGCCAATAGCTCAAACTCTCGCAATGGCGAGACCTATTGCATTGCAAATGCTTGTTTGTTTTTCCTTTTCCAATCTATCTAGGGGAGTGATACGCATGCGCTGTAAGAATGTTAGGTGTGTCGGCGCATAAAAGTAAGCAGAACGAGGGTAGGGGTTATGGGACATATGAGGGAGCGGTACATTCAGTAGTGACCAAGCGCACCGCACCTTGAGTCTTATCGTAGGCTCTGGAAGTTTCTCGTAAGCAGCTCGGAGTCCCAGGGCCGCGGCCGCCCCCACCTCGGCGATAAGGTTGTGCCCGCAGGCGTGCCCGATGCCAGGCAGGGCGTCGTACTCGCAGAGGAAGCCCACTGTCAGCGGCCGCCGGGCGCTCTCGCCACCGCCGCTCTGCCACTCGGCTCGGAAGGCGGTCTCCAGCTTGTAGCGGGGCTCCACAGCCCAGCCTTCCTCCGAGAAGAAGCCGGTCAGCGTGTCGTGCGCCCGGCGCTCCTCATAAGCCAGCTCGGGCTGGCTCCAGATTTCGTGGCTCAGTCGGCCCAGCCGCTCCGCAGCTTCGTCAATGCGCTCCGAAACCCTCTCCTTTAGCCGCTGCAGACCACCTGCAGGGGTGGCCATGTGCTGCGCCATAACAGACATATTTTAATCACTGCAGCTCTTCTTCGTCTCAGGTTGTATTTATTTTGGTCTGCGACTCCGCCCTCTTGTTGCTGGTTGGGCAGCTGTGACTGATGCCCATTGCCCCCCCCACCTATTCCAGGAAAAGATTTTGAACAATTTCGTAGCTAGCCTGAGGAAACATTTTTATTCTAATAGGGACACAGAGACGAATATAACGTGCCCAACTGCCTTTACTTTGTTTTCACAGCAGTCATAAGAAAACTACAACAATCACATGTCAACCATGCAAAGCCATGACGCCTTTCAGGGGCGGTAAGAAATATTAGAGGTAACAAGCGTTATATATATATGCAAACCTTTGTCCCTCTTCTAGCCCTCTGCTACCCTTCTCAATCCAAATAACTGCCTAACATCCACCACTCAAATTACTTTCATATTTCACTATACTAATTCAACACTAATCCTTAACCCCTTGGGCGGCGTTTTTCGAAGTGGGCGGGATAATGGCAGCCCCCAGCCATCATCAGCACACGAGCCCCGTGATGCATGACGGCTGGGGGCCTTCATCAGCATCGAAGGGGTTAATGGGTTCCGGAGTAGCATGCTACTCGCCAAAAAAAAGCGCTTCAACACCCTATCAGGGATAACAAGTGCTCTATAATTGCAAACCTTATCCCTCTTCTATCTCTCCACTATCCTTCTTAATCCAAATAACTGATTGATATCCACCACTCAAATTACTTTCATATTTCACTATACTAATTCACCACTAATCCTTATGGGTTCCGGAGTAGCATTCTACTCGCCAAGAAAGTGCTTCAACACCCCATTAGAGTAACAAGCGCTACATAAATGCAAACCTTTTTTCCCTCTTCTATCCCTCCGCTATCCTTCTCAATCCAAATAACTGACTAATATCCACCATTCAAATTGCTTTCATATTTCACTATACTAATTCACCACTAATCCTTAAGGATTCCGAAGTAGCGTGGTACACGCCATAAAAGTGCTTCAACACCCAATTAGGGGTAAAAAGCACTACATAAATGCTAACCTTTTTTCCCTCTTCTACCCCTTCCGCTGTCCTTCTCAATCCAAATAACTGACTAATATCCACCACTCAAACTACTTACATATTTCACTATACTAATTCACCACTAATCCTTTATGGGTTCCGGAGTAGCGTGCTACACGCTAAGAAAGTGCTTCAATACCCCATTAGGGGTAACAAACGCTTCATAAATACAAACCTTTTTTCCCTCTTCTATCCCTCCACTATTCTTCTGAATCCAAATAACTGACTAACCAATCCACCACTCAAATTACTTTTATATTTCACTGTACTAACTCAAGAATAATCCTTTATGGGTTCTGGAATAGCATACTACTCGCCGAAAAATCGCTTTGACGCCTCATCAGGGGTAGTAAGCGCTACATAAATGCAAGTACAATACAATACAATACAATAAATGCAAATACAAATGCAATTACAACACTTCCAGATGTGCTAGTTGGATAACAAATTATTTTGGGGAGAAAATAAAGGATCAAATCCAACATCAATACTAACACCGTAAAATGCAGAGACGTTTAACCCCACCGCCTAATTTCCCACCCTCCAGGACAGGAAAAACATAGTATACCAAATGTCCAGGGGAAGTCACACATCAGGGGACGGGGGAAGGGGAGGGAACAGGGGACACCATAGCTGTGATCCGATTGTCTTATGAGGAGTCCCACTGCTCGTCGTTTCATGTCCGTCGGACACTGGATCCCCAACCTCCTTTATTGTTTTACTATTTTTTCCTCTTTCCGGCCTTCCCCATCTTGCATTTTCTCTCTCTTATTCCCCCACAGACCACCCCCCACACCTTCTAAAATTTCCTCAGGCGGCCTTGCCCCTCATAGACCACCTTTTCCCAGTTGTAGCCCAAATCAATCTCTTGTGTCCATTCTTGTACTCTTGGACTAACAGCAGTACCTCATCTCTGTGCAACCTATCTTTTTGCAAAGAGAATCCCCAGATTCCCCAAGGTTTTCTGATAAGAGTTGAGGCCCGAACCTTCCCACACCCCCAACAATGTTAGCTGAGCCTGCGGTGTAAGCAGTTCCCCAATCACCATCTCCAACCAAACTTTTACACCCTCCGAAAATAGGTGAATCTTAGGGCAATCCCACAACGTATGTACGAAGGACCCTTTCTGACCACAAGCATGTAGGCATTCATCATTCACCGCCCTGCCAATCTTATGTAGTAGAGTCCAAGGGCCCGATGTAGGTAATTCTTATTTACCACTTCTTAAATACCGAATTTTACCGATTCGGTATTTAAGAAGTGGTAAATATGAAGGGGGGAGATGTAGGTATTTCCAGATGTGTAAATACTGAATCTTTAAGATCCGGTATTTACCGAATCTGGAAATACCGAATCGGTATTTCCTATTGATTCCTATGGGCTGTGAAGCCCATAGGAATCGATGGGCAATACCGATTCTGTAATTACAGAATCGGTAAATACCGATTTGCACAAGGGTGCAGGGGGTGTCACTTTGACACCCTCTGGCACCCCCAAAACAGGCTCGGGTGCCATGTGGCAGCCATACATGCCCTAAGGGCAGGTCTGCCTGTCAAATGGCATAGGTGTGCATGCACACATGTGCATGCACACCGGAATCGGTATTTTACCATCAAATTGGATTTGATGGTAAAATACCGATTCTGTAAGGCCTCTGGGACTCTGAAGAGTCCCACCTACATCTCGGTGCCTCAGAATCGGTAAATTTACAGATTTTTTATTTTACCGAATCGGTAAAATTACCGAATCGGTAATTTTACCGATTCGTTAAAATAATGCCCCCTACATACCTGTCACCCATATACCGGTCGGTAACGGCCGAAAATACCGATTTTCGGCCGTTACCGACCGACCTACATCTGGCCCCTAGTGTAGTAAATCCTGTGAAGTGTTTTGAATTGAAACAGACAGAGTCACACCTGTATAGCTACTTCCCTCTGGAATTGAAATACCTCCTGCCACTCTTCATCCTCCAAATCACCCACATCCACCTGTCAATTCATTGTATAAGTTCCCACTGCATGTTGGGTATGAGGGTCTAATAGTTTTACGTGTCATGTGGTCATCTAGGAGTTGTCTCTCTAGTGGGGATTCTGTCATCGTGTCGTCCTCCGGTGCAATACGTCAGTAGGCGGTCCTTAATCATTAGATGGATCTCTCCTCCCAGTTCCTGTAAGATTTTCTGAAACATTTGACAGACCACAGGACAATCACACGACATCTCAAGAAGAAGAACAAGCATTTACAATGCAACGGTCTCGGCATTGCAAAAGTTAGAGCTATTAGCATTGTAAATGAACGCGAGTTTAAGTTCTTGACATTGTAAATGACAAGGTGTTTTATTTATGTTTTAAAAACCAAAACATAAATAAAAGTCATTGTCATTTACAATGCCAATAGCTCAAAGTCGCGTAATGTGTATGGCTAACTACAGTAGCCTCCTGACGAGTGCCCTTTCACTCAATTTTTTACAAATGAAAGCCCTGGCACTTTTTTTTTTACAAATTAAGCACGGGTGGTGTCCGTGTCTGTGCATGGGAGTGGTGGTGTCCGTGTGTGCATGGCAGTGGTGGTGTCCGTGTGTGTATGGCAGTGGTGGTGTCCGTGTGTGCATGGCAGTGGTGGTGTCCGTGTGTGAACGGCAGTGGTGGTGTCAGTCTGTGTACGGCAGTGGTGGTGTCTGTGTGTGCATGGCAGTGGTGGTATCCGTGTGTGTATGCCAGTGGTGGTATCCGTGTGTGTATGGCAGTGATGGTGTCCGTGTGTGCATGGCAGTGGTGGTGTCCGTGTGTGCATGGGAGTGGTGGTATCTGTGTGTGCATGGCAGTGGTGGTGTCCGTATGTGTATGGCAGTGGTGGTGTCTGTGTGTGCATGGCAGTGGTGGTGTCCGTGTGTGCATGACAGTGGTGGTGTCCGTGTGTGTATGGCAGTGGTGGTGTCCGTGTGTGCATGGGAGTGGTGGTGTCCGTGTGTGCATGGGAGTGGTGGTGTCCGTATGTGCATGGGAGTGATGGTGTCTGTGTGTGCATGGCAGTGGTGCTTACGCTGAAGCATTAGTGTACATGTTCACCTCCAGTTATCACTTTCTTGTGTATGTTACATGCTCCTCGATCATCTGTGCTGACTGCCGAGGAGCTGCAAAAGAGTTACACGCACTCAAAAACGTGCTTTTAAGCTGCTGGACTGCACCGTTATATACCTTCCTTTTGTTGGGTCGGATGTTATGAACTCTGGGATTGCCTGCTCCCAGAATAATTGATCAAACCAGAAGACGTGAAGGAAGTCGCAGAATGCCGACAGTAATGAGTTCCCCATGTGCAGCCCCACCCCTGGCCCCAGGATCCAGGCTGAACTGTTTAAACTGGTGTTGTCCTCATGGCAACAACATGACTTGTTTCCTGCACGGAATAATTGTTGTTTCTTGAGTCCGTTAAAAATCAGAAATCACCGCTGAAGTCATTGTTGTAAAATGCACACATGGCTGATGTCGCTGCCAGTTTTCAAGGCCTCCAGTTTAATCCATTCCTGGTGTCCTATTTCGAACAAGATCCCACATAGTGTTTCTACGCATTAATTCGTACATTAATTTCAACCAAGGCACGTTGGCACCAACAAAATAAATTCAGATCTATGGAAGCTTAATCCCACCTAGGCCAATGATTAAATATTCACTGAAATTCATATACATATACAGCATTCACCTGAGTCAATTAAACGTACGAATTGAACGCGCCTTAATAGAAGCTACATTTGTACAGGAAAAATAAATAGCTGAAACGACACACATGCTCTACCAAGCAAATATGAAAGAATACACCTTCAGAATGGACCATTTTGTACCTCGCGCTACATGACTGTACAGTCGCTGTCATTCGTTCTCTTAATTTACACCTATTATTGTGAGGTAAGGGTTCCACGGGTACAGACACTTTTGTATACAGGGAGATAGGTCCTGGGACGTAAGGACAGCTGGACCCTATATACATTTTTGAAGAAAAATAGTGCTGCCCATACATGAAATTTATAACACCTCCTTATTTAGAGTAACAAATCAACTTTAATTAAAGATTTGTTTGGTATTGTTTATTTATACCCTTTTAAATTATTTGTTTTTTGGTTAGAAAATAGTTCATACGAAAAGACATACCATATACATACACTTATTCAAAAAAAGGACATACTTCAAATGACTGTACTTAATCACAACAACATTACATAAGACATAAATCTGAACATTTCATATGTACATTTGCACAATATCTGCATTTTCGATACAGTTAATTTCAGGTGGAGAAGAGATAAATTAATAGCATGCACAGTATAAATCAGACTGAAAGGCCAAATGGAGACAAGCACTGTTTAAACATCTGGGAACAAATTGCTCCCTTAATGATTGAAATATCGATTAAGCCTTTCAGTCTGATTTATACTGTGCATGCTATTGATTTATCTCTTCTCCACCTGATTTTTTCTTTATTCTTTGATTGGAAATTAACTGTATCGAAAATGCAGATATTGTGCAAATGTACATATGAAATGTTCAGATTTATGTCGTATGTAATGTTGTTGTGATTAAGTACAGTCATTTGAAGTATGTCCTTTTTTTGAATAAGTGTATGAATATGGTATGTCTTTTCGTATGAACTATTTTCTAACCAAAAAAATAATAATTTAAAAGGGTATAAATAAACAATACCAAACAAATCTTTAATTAAAGTTGATTTGTTACTCTAAATAAGGAGGTGTTATAAATTTCATGTATGGGCAGCACTATTTTTCTTCAAAAAACGGGTACAGACACAGCATTTAAAAGATACCTAAAAATCACCGAAGTAAATAATTTAACACTATTTATACACACACGCCCGCACGCACGCAGGCACGCACGCGCACACACACACACGCACACACGCGCACACACACGCGCGCTATACAAAATGAATACACCACAACACATGCTATGACAATGCTATATTCGTGTTGAGGTATTTGTGTAGCACAGGGACTTCAGGGCCACTGGAATTAGGCAATTTTGCAGCTGCAGCTTTTTTCTGCACAATTATGAATGAAGGAAGCCGCTGCATCTCCTAAGATTATTACTCTAGGAAGCACTTTAGACGGCACGGAAAAAAAAACGAGGCGGGATATGACGTTTTTAAATTTGAAAGTGCTCGCACTTACATTGCGAGAACCGGACCTGATGCCATTAAAGCGTTTTCTCAGTGCCTGCCTGTTTATCACCGCCGCGCGCCTCTCTGCAGACTCCCCCTGCATTCCAGAGAGGCGCGCGACGCGATCCGGTCAGCCCTGGAATGCCGTGGAGACAAGACCTGGCCGCGCGCACAACGTTATTCTATGGAAAAACGCTGCACGCGGCCAGGTCTTGTCTCCCTTCGGCGTCTCAGACTGCTGAGACGCCGACAATAGTTCTCGGCGAGAACGCGCTTTCAGCGCGTTATAGCCGAGCCCTAAAAAAGGACGTTTGAGAGTTCCATAGTGGCCTCACTAGAATCATCTCCGCTCAATGACGCCTGGCCTGAGTCACCACCTTGGTAATCATGATCAATGACGGGAAGGCATAGTTCAACCCTTCAATTCTGGAGAAATGCATCCACTGTGGTTGCTTTGGGATTCGATCTCCAGCTGAAGACCTGTGGAACCTGCGCATTTAGTCTCTGTCATGATTCCTCAGCTCAACCCCAGATAACATGAAGCCTGGCAAAGTGTGCGTTATCTTGCTCATTAATGAGCCATGAATACCCTTGTAAAAACCCGGTCCTGTCCTGTGCAACCAGCACGCCATAGGTTTCATGTAGAAATGTGTTTAAGAACCTTTATTATAGTGTAAATAATCTGAACCATGCCACAATCAATGCTTTTGCAGTACTGATATTTGTTTAATATTTGTTGTCATGTTTATAGCACTTGTGTAACAGTATATCTATTTGTGAGTTAAACAGATACTAATCCGTTGTGCAAAGAAATGGAAATAATCATGCGAAGACTCGCGTGCATAACAAATGTGCCGCGTTTCAATCATCCCCATCTGACTGCCACAAAGGAAAGGAACCGAGTGACGTTGCACGTTGCATCACGTACTACTTGCGACGGCCATCTTATAGGTGTGGCAATACTATATATAGCCACACCCAAGTTCTGGAAGGCGCTTGGCCTTCCGTCTGTTGTCAAGGAGACAACTGTTCCCAAAGACGCTTACCTGACTCCAACACAGCATCCAGCTGGTGTCTTCTTGGTTCCGGTGCTCCGCTTGCAGACATTTCGGTATGATTTTCGGAAAATCTCCTGAAAGAAAAGAACCTAGGAGGAAGCTCAGTAAATATATTTCATTTTAACCTAGGCGCCTATCGCAAGAAAGCAACGAACATTACTGCATTCGTTTAAAAGGGTTAAAGACAATTTTTGGAACGTTTTGTCTGCTGAAAGAAAAAACACTTAAAAAGACTTTTGAGACTTGGCATATCATAATATCTAAAGGACATTAGAGTGTTGTCAAATTGTTTGTTAGTGTATATTATTATTTTTAACAGCATTTCGTGATGGAACAAGTTCATGGGGATAATGGCAGGTAAGGGTTAATGTATTGTAAAAACACAGTGTTATAATGTACTGCGATGCACTTATTGATGGTTAAAGGAATATAAGTAACTGTTGGAAATGGCTCTTTTTGCCGGGTTATCCTCAAACTTTTTAGGTCTCGCCTAAGCCATCCCGTTAGGGATGCTTGGCGAGATTGAAGTAAGGGCTCTGAAAAATGCACCCAAAGGCGGATTGCCTACAGTGCATGTGAGCCGGACACGTGCACATCGCACACCATTGGCAGCCTGTGAGCCTCAGCATCAGACTTCAAAGGAATCCGCACCCCCGCCCCCACCCCCACCATGCAATGCCGAGAGCTTGTTAAAGGAGCCTCTCCTCCTGCAAGCTCTTAAACACAAGGAATCCACTCCCTGCCCCCGCCCCGCCACACAATGCCGAGAGCTTGTTCCGTTTTACGCCCTCTCTGCTACTCGTACTACCCTGCTTTCCCCAGTTCTCTTCCCTCTGTATCTCTGCACTCCGACTTTCTTCCAGTAGCGTCTCTCTCTCTCTTCCCCTCTATCATCCTCTCCCTTCCGTCGCTTTCTGTCCCTTTCTTAACCCCCGTCTCTCACTACCCCCACCTTTTCTTCTGTTTTCTACGTGCGTCCGTCCCCGTTTTCTCAACTTCTGTATCTCCTCCCGCCTCTAGCTTTTTATTGCACTGTTTTTTTATTCCACCCCCTGTTTGTTATCTTTCTATGCTCGTTTGTTTTTCCTCTTCTGTCCTTCGTCCCTAACGCACCCCCTTTTATCTTCTCTTTTGCGCCATTTCTTCTTTTTTCACATCACTTACCACTTTTCCTCCCTGTTTCTCTTTTCTTCCTTTCTTTTGCCCACCCCTGATCGCTCTTTCTTCCCACTTTATCCCTTTATGCCCGTGTCTCCAGCCCTCGTGTGCCCTGAGGCAGGCTCTCGACTCATTAAGGCGCTGGAATGCGCCGGTCACGGAACGGAACATAAAGAGGCTCTTAAAATGTAATGAACTATTAACTTCTAATACGCTCCATTTAAAGGGAAGAACAGTGCCCCGTGACCCGCGAGCAGGCGGTGTGAGCACACCTAGGGCTGGTCTCTGGGGATCTTACTTCTCAAAGTAGGGGAACATTTGCAATCCGAGTTGCTGCCTCTCATCTATGCATAGGAGTCTAGTTCACCTCGGTTTGTACCTGTGATCTTCGTGGTGCACAGTGCAGACCTGTGTGCCCGGAAGCAGGCTCCTTGCAGCTTTCTTCTAGTGTTGGGGCCTAGCTTCTATTTGGCGCAGCAGGTGCACTGGCGACTTGACCCGAGGGCCCAGTGAACCCTAATTATTGCCCCAGCTCACTCATTTCCTTCCTTGCGCACAGATTACCTCGGCTGTGTGCCCGCTGCACGGAAATCGAAGCTGTGAGTAAGCGCACACCGTCACCACCATGTCAACAACCATCACGTCCGCCACGTCCACCACTGTGAGTAAGCGCACACCATCACCACCATGTCCACAACCACCAAGTCCACCACCACGTCCACCACCACATCCACCACCACCACATCCACCACCACCACATCCACCACAACTACGTCCACCACCACCATGTCCACCACTACCACGTCCACCACCACCACACCCACCTCCACCACCACCACATCCACCACCACTACTACCACCACCACCTCCACCATGTCCACCACCACCACGTCTTCCACCACCACCACGTCCATAACCACCATGTCCACAACCACCACGTCTACCACCACCAAGTCCACCACCACCACATCCAACACCACGTCCACCACCACCACGTCCACCACTACCACATCCACCACTACCACGTCCACCACCACCACGTCCACCACCACCACCACGTCCACCACCACCACGTTCACCACCAGCACATCCACCACCACCATGTCCACCACCAACACCACCACACCCACCACTACCACGTCCATCACTACCACATCCACCACTACTACGTCCACCACCACCATGTCCTCCACCACCACCACGTCCATCACCACCATGTTCACAACCACCATGTCCACCACCACCATGTCCACCATCACAACGTCCAACACCACCACCACGTCCACCACCATGACCACCGCTACCACGTCCGCCACTACCACGTCCACCACCACATCCACCACCACCACCATGTCCACCACCACCACGTCCACCACCACCACATCCACCAGCACCATGACCACCATGTCCACCACCAACACCACCACATCCACCACTACCACGTCCACCACTACCACGTCCACCACTACCACATCTACCACCACCATGTCCACCACCAACACCACCACCACATCTACCATCACATCCACCAGCACCACATCCACCACCACCACATCCACCACCACGTCCATCACCACCACGTCCACCACCACCACGTCCACAGCCACCACCTCCACCACCACCACGTCCACCACCACCACGTCCACCACCACCACATCCACCACCACTATGTCCACCACCACCAACACGTCCACCACCACATCCACCTCCACCACCACCACGTCCTCCACCACCACCACCACGTCCACCACCACTACCACCACCACCACCACGTCCACCACCACCATGTCCACCACCACCATGTCCACCACATCCACCACCACATCCACCACCACCATGTCCACCACCACCATCACCATGTCCACCACCACAGCCACCACCTCGTCCACCACAAGGCCACTACCACATCCACCACGTCTACCTCCACCACCACCACATCCACTACCACCACCACGCCCACCACCACGCCCACCACCAAGTCCACCACCAAGTCCACCACCACATCCACCACTACATCCACCACCACCACGTCCACCACCACCACCACGTCCACCACCACAACATCCACCACCACCACGTCGACCACCACCACGTCCAGCACCACCACGTCCACCACCACCGAGTCCACCACCACCGCATCCACCACGTCTACCACCACCACTACCATGTCCACCACCAACACCACCACATCCACCACCACACCCACCACCACCACGTCCACAACCACCACCTCCACCACCACGTCCACCACCACCACATCCACTACATCCACAACCACCACGTCCTCCCCCACCACCACCACCACGGCCACCACCACCACGGCCACCACCACGTCCACCACAAGGCCACCTCACTCTATCTATCGCCCTCACTCTATCTATCTATCACCCGCACTCTATCTATCGCCCTCACTCCATCTTTCACCCTCACTCTATCTATCGCCCTCACTCTATCTGTCACACTCACTCTATCTATCTGTCGCCCTCACTCTATCTGTCGCCCTCACTCTATCTATCGCCCTCCCTCCATTTATCTATCTATCTATCTCCCTCACTCTATCTATCTATCGCCCTCACTCTATCTATCTATCTATCTATCGCCCTCACTCTATCTAGCGCCCTCTATCTATCTATCGCCCTCACTCTATCTATCGCCCTCACTCTATCGCCCTCACTCTATTTATCTATCTATCTATCTATCTATCTATCTATCTATCTATCTATCTATCTATCTATCTATCTATCTATCTATCTATCTATCGCCCTCATTCTATCTATCTAGCGCGCTCACTCTATCTATCTATCGCCCTCACTCTATCTATCTGTCTGTCTATCTATCTATCTATCTATCTATCTATCTGTCTATCTATCTATCTATCTATCTATCTATCTATCTATCTATCTATCTATCTATCTATCTATCGCCGTCACTCTATCTATCGCCCTCACTCTGTCTATGTATCTATCTATCTATCTATCTATCTATCTATCTATCTATCTATCTATCTATCTATCTATCTATCTATCTATCTGTCTGTCTATCTATCTATCTATCTATCTATCTATCTATCTATCTATCTATCGCCCTCACTCTATCTATCTATCGCCCTCACTCTGTCTATCGCCCTCAAGTTATCTATCACCCTCACTCTATCACCCTCACTTTATCTATCTATCTATCGCCATCACTCTAACTATCTATCGCCCTCACTCTATCTATTGCCCTCACTCTATCCATCTATCGCCCTCACTCTATCTATCTATTGCCCTCACTCTATCTATCTATCTATTGCCCTCACTCTATCTATTGCCCTCACTCTATCTATCCCCCCTCTGTCTATCTATCTATCTATCTATCTATCTATCTATCTATCTATCTATCTATCTATCTATCGCCCTCTATCTATCTATCGCCCTCTATCTATCGCGTCACTCTATCTGTCTATCTATCTATCGCCCTCTCTATTTGTCTATCTATAGCACTCACTCTATCGCCATCACTCTATCTATCGATCACCCTCACTCTATCTATCGATCACCCTCACTCTATCTATCGATCGCACTCACTCTATCTATCTATCGCCCTCCCTCTATCTATCTATCGCCCTCACTCTGTCTATCTATCACACTCACTCTATCTATCTATCTCATCACCACAGCATCACTCAGCACCACCACAGCATCACTCAGGGGCACCATAACATCACTATGCGCTACCACAGCATCACTGAACACCACAGCATCACTCGTCACCACCACAACATCACTCAGCGTCACCACAGCATCAATCTGTGCAACCATTCAACAACATCTGGTTCAAATATGTTCTCTCAATGTTTCAAGCTTTATTACAGATATCACAAAAAGATGTTAATATTTCACTTCTGTTCTTGGATTTTGGTCACAATAAAATACACTGAACATAATCTTCATAAAAGTTATTTACAAAAGTTTAAGCTATTGCCATTATAAAATACAATAGCTTTTATTTAAGTATTAATTATTTAAAAAAAAATAAAAGCCATTGTTATTAGTAATATCAGTACATCTAAGTCACGTAAATACAACACATATTACATTACAAATGCTAAAGGTGTCACATTTTGTTGTGAACGTATCTAGGAACCTATTTAGATATTCCCGATTTATGCCCTTATGTGGTTATAACAAATCATATCCTTATAAAGGCATAAGAATCATATCCATATTAAGTCATAGCCAATACAGTCCAAATACGGCAAGGCTACTCCCATAGACTCCTAGAAAGTACAACGCGTTCTTAAACAAACCAAGCCTCCAGCAGCCCGGGAATTCCCCCGGCTTCTGTTTTGATTTGTCAAAGAACTCCTGGAGTCCTGAAAGAACTGCGAGTTCTTAGTGACGTCTTATGTCCAACCTTACGTCAAACTCGGCACCTTCCAGGTATAAATATACCAGCAGCTGCCCTAGCAAAACACACAGTGGTTTGGAGAAGATCAGCTATCTACATGCCCGACGCCCTGCTGTGGCAAGTGCCGAAGGAAGCCGACCCTCCCATTGACGCACTGAGAGAGATGCTGTCTTTTCTCCTGCCGAGAAATCCAGCTCCAGTGTTTCCAGTCACCCCTGCGGGTTGCTGGGAGATCGAGTCCTGAGAAAGAGATACAAGACCTCCTTCATTCTATAACCAAGGTATGGAGCTGATTAGATCCTTAGAGAATTCTTGATTCAGATTCTTGGCAAAAACTATCTTAACTTAAACTGCAGCTCACTTACTCCTTCCCACGTACTAAGCTTAGGTTAGGTACACTGGGGTAGGCATATCTTAGAAGCACCAGTTGAGTACGTTTAGTCATGGTTTTCTCTATGTATATATTTTATCTATTTTAAACACCTTTTGGCTTAGAAACCATACCATGCTTTTACAGTGTTATTTTATAATACTCCTTTTACTGTACGCACTTTACTTTATGACAAGTATTGCAATTGTGGCAACTCACTTCTCTTGCATGAGAAAGAAGACTGTTCAATAAATAACCACTTTTATTGAAAACGCCCGTCTCTCTATTTCTCTGCGCTTCTGGTGAAACTAAGTATGCACGATTGACTGAGTGAAATAGTTATCTATTGTTTCCGCAACTCTGGAGATATACTCCTTATTCTGGAGGGAGCAAAGTTGTCATGTTTATGCGGTTGTCAGAAACTAATCCCTTCTTGTCTATTCAGGAAAGTTAACACCTTCTTGTTTACTCAAGAAAGTTTCTAGTGACCTCTGAGCTAGCTGGCATTCATAATTAAGTCTAACATATTCAATAGAGACCTAGTCGACCTCAGTCCTACGTCTAAACTATCGTTTATGTTATTCCAATGCGCAGAGCCTATTGGGAATATAGGAACTACACTACATGGCGCCCAACGTTTGGTAAGGCGATAATTTAACACTAGATGCTAGAGAAACTCAGTCGTGCTTTTCACACAGACCCCTTTTTCCCGTATATACTCCAATAGACATCTGGAGTGGGTGAAAGGTTAATATCCGCCAAAACTTAGTAGGAAGAGATTCCTATGTATTAGTTTTTGGTTTAGTCAACGTTGAAGGATACAGTGTTCCAAAATATCGTGCACCTAATCTTTGTTTCCTTGAAACTTGCTCTGCAAACTTTCTGTCAGCAAAATGTCGGAAGGTGAAGAGGATAAAGACAGAGAAGCGTTAGCAGCTCAACTTTTAGCGGAAGACACAAGTCTCCGGTAAGATGACCCGGAGGCTATAATCATCCCAGTTAATGTAAGGAAGAGTGTACCTTACAAACTTATAAATAATGGAGTATCATCAAGAGGTGGTACAGTCATATTTGAGGTAGAGGCCCATGAATATCGGCAGACAGAAGTATTCTATTCCTGGACATATTTTCCAGCAGCACATGCTGTGACACGCAATTTCCACTATTACAAAATAGAAGACTCTCCAACGGAATACGTTCCTTTTGAGGACATTGAAATTCCACTAACGTACCAAGAGCACCAGCTCTTGGTACAGTGTTATTTTATAATACTCCTTTTACTGTACACACTTTACTTTATGACAAGTATTGCAATTGTGGCAACTCCCTTCTCTTGCATGAGAAAGAAGACTGTTCAATAAATAACGACTTTTATTGAAAACGCCCGTCTCTCTATTTCTCTGTGCTTCTGGTGAAACTAAGTATGCATGATTGACTGAGTGAAATAGTTATCTATTGTTTCCGCGACTCTGGAGATATACTCCTTATTCTGGAGGGAGCAAAGTTGTCATGTTTATGCGGTTGTCAGAAACTAATCCCTTCTTGTCTATTCAGGAAAGTTAACACCTTCTTGTTTACTCAAGAAAGTTTCTAGTGACCTCTGAGCTAGCTGGCATTCATAATTAAGTCTAACATATTCAATAGAGACTTAGCCGACCTCAGTCCTACGTCTAAACTATCGTTTATGTTATTCCAATGCGCAGAGCCTATTGGGAATATAGGAACTACACTACATGGCGCCCAACGTTTGGCATGGCGATAATTTAACGCTAGATGCTAGAGTAACTCAGTCGTGCTTTACACACAGACCCCTTTTTCCCGTAAATTCTCCAATAGACATCTGGAGTGGGTGAAAGGTTAATATCCGCCAAAACTTAGTAGGAAGAAATTCCTATGTATTAGTTTTTGGTTTAGTCAACGTTGAAGGATACAGTGTTCCAAAATATTGTGCACCTAATCTTTGTTTACTTGAAACTTGTTCTGCAAACTTTCTGTCAGCAAAATGTCGGAAGGTGAAGAGGATAAAGACAGAGAAGCGTTAGCAGCTCAACTTTTAGCGGAAGACACAAGTCTCCGGTAAGATGACCCGGAGGCTATAATCATCCCAGTCAATGTAAAGAAGAGTGTAACTTACAAACTTATAAATAATGGAGTATCATCAAGAGGTGGTACAGTCATATTTGTGGTAGAGGCCCATGAATATCGGCAGACAGAGGTATTCTATTCCTGGATACATTTTCCAGCAGCACATGCTGTGACACGCAATTTCTACTATTACAAAATAGAAGACTCTCCAACGGACTACGTTCCTTTTGAGGACATTGAAATTCCACTAACGTACCAAGAGCACCAGCTCTGGTTTAATGGTGCCCTAAAACACAAAAATCACTTCACCGGGCTCGGTCCACTAGGTAGACCAGGAGCCACATGGCCGGTTCTAGCAGGTTATACACCACATCCTGACATTGAAGGAATGTCAAGCGGAGAACATTTAGTTCAGCTAAAACAACTAATTAAAATACATAGACAATTGGTCCAATATGTCATGCGGACTTTAACAGTCCAACCAGCAATAAGAATTCCACAACACACCCCTCACCAGGAGAACACAAATAAAATTACACCACAGAGTGTATAATCAGTCATTGGCAAATTACCCGCAAAACAGGAACAAATTCCATTCTGGTTAGCTCAAAAAATTACTCAGATAGAGGCAGTATTTCCTGATACTACACCTCATGACAAACACAGAATTCTGACTATCTGTCTTCCAATGGGGATCGCACCACATGTGGAGGACTGTGACACTTGGGGCACAGTCTTTGCTTCAATATACACAAAAACACATGGTGTTCCATCTATGGCGGTTATACCAGACGTATTAAGACAGATTCAAAATGAATATGGTCCAGAGCCTGCTTTAACTCTAGGTATGAAATTACTGAAAGACTTTAAGCAGGTCTCGGCTATACTTTTAGCCAACATAAAAGGAGAAGCAGCATCTGTGGCGATCCGCCTAAAATTAAAAGAAACAGATATAGCAGAACAACCTTTTGAACTTGCCAGAATAATTGAAAAATCCTATGAAGAATTAGGTAGAGATAGTTTGGGTGGGAAACCACTAAAACCACAACTAACTGAAAATCCTGATAAGAGCTTTATTAAAAATAATCTCATTACTAAGAAGTGGGAGGGTAATAAACAAACTACTCCCAGAGAAAAACAGTTCCAGTCCAGAGGAAGGTCTCCCCAAAGGAGAAATAGATCTCCAGAACGGGGGGCCGGTCTCCACAACGTGAGCCCTCTGAAAAAAGATACAACCTTAGAAATAGGGTTAATTTAAGAAAACCTGACAGATATCAAGATAATAATACACGTCCCTCTCGATCTTTTCAGACTTCCTCGCAGAAATCGGAAAGAAGAGGACGGTCAGAACATAAAGAAGAGCGCGTCAAGTCCAAAGAAAAGGAATCTGCTCATCAAAGTAAAAAATTACAATTTCCCAAAAAGAAGGTAGCCAGTATTAAAATAAAACATGCAGAGGATTCTGAGGACACAACTCAAGAACGGAGAATGGGCCCAGACAATGCTAGACAGCGCAGCAGAAGTAACCATAGCTTGCAAGATCCTTATGAATCTTCTGGAGACAGTGGACACGAATGAATACATTCAGGTGGAAACTGCAGACACCAGAGTTAGTGTGCCCCATAAATTATATGAACTAACATTACGTATAGAAGGAGACAAAATTAGAAAAACTAGGAGACAAAACTAGAAAAATAATAGAAAAATAAAAGGTCTCTTTTTGGAGAACCTATCTAAAGGCTATGATATCCTGCTAGCAGAAAAGGACTGGCCACCAGAGTTTGTCAGGGAGTGCCCACATGGCGAAGAAATGATTATGCCTGCCTTCTCAAATCACATTCCAATTCATAAAAAATACACATATGCTAGAAAATGGGCAGTGGCCCAAGCCCCTGCATTATATAACAAGCATTTGCAATGCATAAGGTCTCGCATTAGGAAAGTTTGAGCTATTGGTATTGTAAATGACACATTTTTTATATATGTGTTGGTTTTGAAAATAGCAAAAATAATAGCTTTGTCATTTACAATGCCAATAGTTATAACTTGTGACACCTATAGCATTTGTAATGCAATATGTGTTGTATTCACGTGACTTAGATGTATTGATATTACAAATAACAATGGCTTTGAATTTTTTTAATAATTAATACTTAAATAAAAGTTATTGTAATTTATAATGGCAATAGCTTAAACTTTTGTAAATAGCTTTTGTGAAGAAAATGTTCAGTGTATTTTATTGTGACGAAAATCCAAGAACAGAAGTGAAATACTAACCTCTTTTTGTGACATTTGTAATAAAGCTTGAAACATTGAGAGATCATATTTGACCCAGTTGTTGGTAAATGGTTGCACAGATTGATGCTGTGGTGGGGCTGAGAGATGTTGTGGTGGCGACTAGTGATGCTGTGGCATTCAATGATCCTGTGGTAGCGCATAGTGATGTTGTTGTGCCCCTTAGTGATGCTGTGGTGGTGCTGAGTGATGCGATAGATAGAGTGAGTGGGATAGATAGATAGAGTGAGGGCGATAGATAGATAGAGGGAGGGTGATAGATAGAGGGCGATAGAGAGATTGAGTGAGCGAGATAGATAGATAGATAGGAATGAGGGCGATAGATAGCTAGACAGATAGATAGAGTGATGGCGATCAGTATCTAAATAAATAGATAGAATGAGGGCGATAGATCGATAGAAAGATAGATAGAGTGAGGGCGATAGATAGATAGCGTGAGGGCGATAGATAGATAGATAGATAGATAGATAGATAGATAGAGTGAGGGCGATTAGATAGAGTGAGGGCGATAGATAGATAGATAGAGTTAGGGCGATAGATAGATAGAGTGAGGGCGATAGATAGAGTGAGGGCGATAGATAGAGTGAGGGCGATAGATAGAGTGAGGGCGATAGATAGAGTGAGGGCGATAGAGTGAGGGCGATAGAGTGAAGGCGATAGATAGATAGAGTGAGGGCGATTAGATAGAGTGAGGCCGATAGATAGAGTGAGGGCGATAGATAGACAGATAGATAGAGTGAGGGCGATTAGATAGACAGATAGAGTGAGGGCGATTAGATAGATAGACTGAGGCCGATAGATAGAGTGAGGGCGATAGATAGACAGATAGAGTGAGGGCGATAGATCGATAGACAGATAGAGTGAGGGCGATAGATAGATAGATAGTTGTGTGTGTGGTTGTGTGTGGTTGTGGTTGTGTGTGTGGTTGTGGTTATGTGTGCGTGGTTGTGTGTGTGTGGTTGTGTGTGTGTGGTTGTGTGTGTTATGCTTTGTTTTTCTATGTTATGTTATGCTATGTTTTGTTGTGTTTGGTATGTTATGTTTTGCTAGGCTATGATATGTTTTGTTTTGTTATGTTATGCTATGTTTTGTTATGCTATGCAATGTATTGTTTTGCTATTCTATGCTTTGTTTTGTTATGCTATGCTATGTTTTTTTGCTATCCTATGCTTTGTTTTGTTATGCTATGCAATGCTTTGTTGTGTTTGTTATGCTATGCTTTGTTATGCTATGCTATGTTGTGTTGTGTTGTGTTGTGTTTTGCTATGCTATGCTTTGTTTTGCTATGCTATGTTTTGTTATGCTATGTTTTGTTATGCTATGTTTTGTTATGCTATGTTTTGTTATGCTATGTTTTGTTATGCTATGCTATGTTTTGTTATGCTATGCTTTGTTATGCTTTGTTATGCTATGCTATGTTTTGCTATGCTATGCTTTGTTTTGCTATGCTATGTTTTGTTGTGTTTGATATGCTATGTTTTGCTATGCTATTATATGTTTTGCTATTCTATGTTTTGTTATGCCATGTTTTGTTATGCCATGTTTTGTTAGGCTATGTTTTGTTTTGCTATCCTATGCTTTGTTTTGTTATGCTATGCTCTGTTTAGTTTTGCTATCCTATGCTATGTTGTGTTTTGTTATGCTATGCTATGTTGTGTTTTGTTATGCTATGCTATGCTTTGTTATGCTATGTTTTGTTATGCTATACTATGTTTTGTTATGCTATGCTATGCTATGCTTTGTTATGCTATGCTATGTTTTGCTATGCTATGCTTTGTTTTGCTATGCTATGTTTTGTTGTGTTTGATATGCTATGTTTTGCTATGCTATTATATGTTTTGCTATGCTATGTTTTGTTATGCCATGTTTTGTTATGCCATGTTTTGTTATGCCATGTTTTGTTATGCCATGTTTTGTTAGGCTATGTTTTGTTTTGCTATGTTTTGTTTTGCTATCCTATGCTTTGTTTTGTTATGCTATGCTCTGTTTAGTTTTGCTATCCTATGCTATGTTGTGTTTTGTTATGCTATGCTATGTTGTGTTTTGTTATGCTATGCTATGTTGTGTTTTGTTATGCTATGCTATGTTGTGTTTTGTTATGCTATGCTGTGTTTTGTTATGCTATGCTATGTTTTGTTATGCTATGCTATGCTATGTTGTGTTTTGTTATGCTATGCTGTGTTTTGTTATGCTATGCTATGTTTTGTTATGCTATGCTATGTTTTGTTGTGTTTTGTTATGCTATTTTTTGTTATGCTATGTTTTGTTGTGCTTTATTACGCTATGCTTGGTTATGCTATGCTTGGTTATGCTGTGCTTGGTTATGCTGTGCTTGGTTATGCTGTGCTTGGTTATGCTGTGCTTGGTTGTGCTGTGCTTGGTTGTGCTGTGCTTGGTTGTGCTGTGCTTGGTTGTGCTGTGCTTGGTTGTGCTGTGCTTGGTTGTGCTGTGCTGTGTTTGCTGTGCTGTGTTTTGCTGTGCTGTGCTGTTTTGCTGTGCTGTGTTTTGCTGTGCTGTGTTTTGCTGTGCTGTGTTTTGCTGTGCTGTGTTTTGCTGTGCTGTGTTTTGCTGTGCTGTGTTTTGCTGTGCTGTGCTGTGTTTTGCTGTGCTGTGCTGTGTTTTGCTGTGCTGCGCTGTGTTTTGCTGTGCTGTGCTTTGCTGTGCTGTGTTTTGCTGTGCTGTGCTGTGTTTTGCTGTGCTGTGTTTTGCTGTGCTGTGTTTTGCTGTGCTGTGTTTTGCTGTGCTGTGCTGTGCTGTGCTGTGTTTTGCTGTGCTGTGCTGTGTTTTGCTGTGCTGTGCTGTGTTTTGCTGTGCTGTGTTGTGTTTTGCTGTGCTGTGCTGTGTTGTGCTGTGTTTTGCTGTGCTGTGTTGTGTTTTGCTGTGCTGTGTTGTGTTTTGCTGTGCTGTGCTGTGTTGTGTTGTGTTTTGCTGTGCTGGTAAGGGTATGTGAGGGTGTGTGTGAGGGGGTGTGAAGGTGAGGGTGTGAGGGTGAGGAGGTGTGTGAGGGTGAGGAGGTGTGTGAGGGTGAGGGGGTGAGGGCGTGAGGGTGAGTGTCTCCAATGAATGTCACTGCTTGGCCTTCTTTGAAAATGTTCAGTGCTGCAAATAGAGCATGCGCCCTAATTATCACAGCATGAGGCCCCAAAGATATAATTATCACAGCATGCAGAGAGCCGCCCCACGCTGCTGGAGCACTCAACTGCACATTAATTATAGTTGAGTGCTCCAGCAGCCTGGGGCGCCTGTTGACATGCTGTGATAAGTGGGTCTCATGCTGTGATAATTGTTGCGGCGCCTGAGGAAGTGGAGACTCCTGCTGGGATAATTGGTCTTGTGGCGCCTCAGGACGTAGAGTTTCATGCTGGGATAATTGGTCTGGCGGGCTTGCAGCGCCTGACGTCCAACAAACGTGCACAAGCTGCTCAACCTTGAAGCACGTTCACAGACCTGGGTCGGCTCGTGCCCAGGTCTGTATCGGGCTCGTTCACAGCTGTTACTCCCTTGACAGGGAGGAAGGTGACTATAGTCTCGCTGGCGGGAGCGCTTCGCGCTCCAACGCCAGCTCGACCTAAAAATCATGTAGGATGGGATGAAGATTCTCCTCACCATAAAATTCAGTTAAAAAATCAACCTACTGCACAGAGGCAGTATCCTGTTAAGCAAGAAGCTAAAAAACAAGTCAGGGAGATCTTAGATCAACTTGAATATCAGGGGGTGATTGAAACATGCACCTCACAAATGAACAATCCTTTGTTTCCTGTCTCCAAGCCAGACAATTCATATCATCTAGTTTTGGACTACAGACACCTAAACTCCTGCTGCAAAACAATTGCAGTATAAAACTCACACAGTGCAGCACTAATGAATAACATTGTGCGCAAAAAATATAAAACGACATTAGATATCTCAAATGGTTTCTTCTGTCAAAACATAGCACCAGAAAGCAGGTATTTGACCGCTTTCTCAAGTATGGGGGCACAAAGGCAATTTTGTTGTCTCCCCCAGGGATTCAAGAACAGCCCAGGATTATTTCAGCCAGGGTAACAGAATTACTACAAATGTATGATGATGAGGCATTATCTTATGTCGATGGCATCTATCTTACAGACGATGACCTGGAGACACACTTGAAAAGAGTGAACACCATTATACTTGGGTTCGCATCTGAAGGGTACAAATTCAACTTTAAAAAGTCACAAATTGCCCACCTAACTGTCCTATTTTTAAGATATGAATTATCAAGTGAAGGCAAAAGCCTAGCAGACAACTTCTTAGAGAAATTAAATGAAAAATTGCACTTATATAGCGCGTAACTACCCGGAGGCCTACCCGGAGGCCACACAGAAGTGTGCAGTACTCCAAGCTCCAAAAACGCTGAAAAACTTACAATCAATTCTAGGTTTCCTGAATTTCGGAAGAACTTACATTCTAAACTATGCAGAGAGGGTTAAACCCCTCTACGAATTAATAAAACCTGATTTCAAACCAATCAATTGGACTCAGAAACACACAAAAATTTTAAGATCAATACAAACAGATATGTTAACTAAAACAAAACTGCAAACACGCGCAAATGAACGCAACCTTGTAATCCGAGTCATCCCAGGAAGATGCAGATTCACATATCTGACCTCTAATAAGGGAGAAACGGTACCAATAGCTTATAAATCACACTTGTACACACAAGCTGAAATGAAATTCAGCTCTACTGAAAACATTCTGACTGCAGTTCAAACTGCTGTAGCAAAAGAAAGAGCCCTAGCCCAAGGCAGGAGCATATCTGTTTTAACAGCAGTATCAGCCATTGAGGCAGTAACAAGACCAAGCATTCCGAATGCTAAAGCTTTAGATCCAAAATGGATACAATGGGAAAATTCTCTTGCTGCAACAGACGTGAAACACACATTTGATCCGAAAATGAAAAAACTAGAAGATCTGGAATACGAACATGAATGTCCTCTGTCAATCGAAATTCTGCCTCTCGAATAGTACACCTGTGTAATCTACATGGACAGATTTGCACAACACTACGTTGTGGAAAAACAAATTTACAATGCAGCATGCGCGATTGTTAAAGGTCGCTGGCGCTTAGGTAAATTCAGACCCATGGTCACTAAAACTGAATCACTCAGAAACTGTACAGCTCAGTGAGCTGAAATAAGATCTTTAAAGATGGCGCTTGAGAATGCCGATCGCGAATTCCCCACACTAATAGTGTGCGATTCGTATTATTGCATCCAGTCTTACAACGAATACTTGCAGAACTGGGTTCAAAACGGTTTCAAAGATGCAAAAGATGGTACAATCAAACATAAAAAACTTTGGGAACAAGCAGTTCTTTTACAGAAAGAACTACGAAAGACTCACGTGATACATACGCAGAGTCTTCAACGTGATGGCGTTCACGTTGCAGGGAATTCATTGGCTAGCAGAGCCAGAACGGCAGCGGTTCAACCGGCTTCCGTAGCTACAAAAAAGCGTTCTAAAAAACAAATAGATGGAGAAACCATGCAGGCAGTAAAAGTCTCATTAAAAGGCAACTATGCAGCATTACCTCTCAACTATCCACTTGACAATACATACATAATTGATGCGAACTCCGTTCCTTTTGCGCGAATTCCTGGAGTGGGGGACAGAGTAATTCCAAACACGAACCGGAGGGCTTACTTGATTCAAGAAGCACACAATGGGCACCAAGAGATCTTGAAATCTCTAATAGAATTACAATCACAATACTGGTGGCCGGGGATGAGCGTGCAAATTTATAACTTTGCAATGGATTGTCAGGACTGCAACAGAGATCGCAGTTGTGAACCGGACCAGACACCTGCCCGGACACCTCTTTTAGACAGCATTAGGCTATCTATACGCAGACATCCAGACGGAACAATGCGATCCCATAATTATTAAGACGAGATTCATTTAGATGAGGCCCCAGCGCTCGGCTGACGCCAGAACTGTTATAAAAGATTTGCAAGTCTTTATCGGCACATACGCAATTGGCATGCTACATTCTGACCAGGGTCCTGCGGTTAGCTCTCGAGCTTACAAGGAGGCCATGGCCAGCTTGGGCATTGCATTGCGGTACTCTAGTCCATTCCATCCCGAGGGAAATGCGGTAGTGGAGAGAAAAAACGTGACATAAAGCAATCTATAACAGCGAGGGTATTAGGTTCGGGTGACGGGTGGGTCAAACATCTAACAAGTGTCCAACGTAGTCTTAATAATCTGCCAAGAAATTCTCTAGGGGGAATGACTCCGTATGAACTTTTGTTTGGTACTAGAATGATAATCGAAGACCTCGATTGTCAGACTTCAGTGGTAGAACAAAAAACCTTTGCTATCAAAGATCGTTTGGCTGTTTTACAGGACTTAAATGAAATAAGAAGAAGTCTAAGTAACACAAAGCTAAAGCCAACGGCCACTAAGAAAAACCACCTGTCCCAGCAAGACCTGTCTGGATTCCAAAGATTGGGAATCTGGTCAGAGAAAAGATCGCGGTGAAGAAGGAATTTGGGCCTTCTTACAGAAAAGCAGTCCCTGTCTTAGCTATCAGCAGAACAAGATCAGTAGTACTACCGCCCCTTGCTGGTAAAAAGGAGAACAGAGTTGTATCAATCAACCTGGTAAAACCACAATCATGTGGCCAATAATAAGTAGTAGGCCCAGTGGACTCCCAAGAAATAGCAGAAGACCAAACCTTGCTACAATTCAAGAGGTTCAAACTGAGAGACTAATCACATTTGATAAACCTGCAGTGAATAAAAAAGGACTATGCAACAAAGCCATGGAACTTGTGCCTCTTCAAACCCAAATTGCAACAGTTCGGCAGGAAACACCAATCTACAATGATGTATCCTCTTGTAGTGTAGTTCCTATTATCCCAATAGGCTCTGCGCATTGGAATAATACCTCCAATAGTATAGACCTAGACCAGACGTTAACTAGGTCTTCTACTGTCGATATTAGACTTAAAGTTTTGGGTTTGCCAGCTAGCTCAGAGTTCACTAGAAACTTTCTCGAATAGGCAAGGAGGAGTTGAACCTCCCTGGATAGACAAGAAGGGATTTAGTTTCTGACAACCATAGAACATGACAACTTTGCTCTCCCCTAATCAAGAGTATATCTCTAGAGTTGTGTGAAAACAAAAGACAACTTATTTTACTCAGTCAGTACGTGCATTCTTAGTTTCACCAGATTGTAGAGAAAAGGAAGAGACGGGCGTGTTCAATAAAAGATGTTATTTATTGATCAGTCTCTTTTCTCGTACAAGAGAAATGAATCGATATTATTGCAATACTTATGGTTAAGTAAAGTGCATACAATAAAAGCAGAATTATAAAATAATACTGTAAAAACATTGATATGGTTTCTAAGCCATACGTTATTTAAAATGGACAGAATATATATATACACATATACATTTTACTAATAGTACTCAACTGGTGCTTCTAACTACGCCTACCCCAGTGTACCTGACCTAAGCCTAATACGTGGGCGGGGATAGAAAGTAGCAGTTTAAGTTAAGTTTGTTTTGCCAAGTGACTGACTCAAGAATTCTCTGCAAGGGGTGATTCAGCTCTGTACCTGAGTTCTAGGATGGTTGAGGGATAGTATCTCTCGTCTGAGGTCTCGATATTCCAAGCTGCCTGCGAGGGCTGCTCGGAAGCGCCGGAGCTGGATTTCTCGGCAGGAGAAGGGCAGCTTCGCGTTCTCAGCGCGTCAGGAAGGCGGGGCAGCGCCAGTGGGCTTCGCTCTCTGCTGGGCTTCGGCAAGTCTCGCTGCTCCGATCTCGTCACCACCGCGTGTGTTTGCTTAAGGCAATGTCGGTAATATTTATACCTGTAAGGTGCCGAGATTGACGTAAGGATGGACATAGATACGTCAATAAGGATGTCATACGAGCTGGTCGTTAGCACATTCTTTTACTGAAGTTCTCGGGGAAATCAAAACAATGGCCGCAGGGTTTTTCCCAGGTTGTCATAGGTTTGATTTGTTTTGAGAACTCCGTATGCCTTATCAGGGGCTGGAGGAATATTGCTTTGCCTAATTAGATGGCAAGCGTTATGACCTAATCAGGTAACGCGCTCCTGTGCCGTGGTCTGGCGTAATCAGATAACGGTTTCTGCATCATGGGATGGCTGCTAGTTAACTTGTTAACCAGAATAGGGTCAGGAATAGGGGGATCGATACAGAACCTATAGGAATACATCACACCCACTCCACGCTAACTATGGCCATATTTACGAATCTAGGCATAGTAAAACATACTGTAGAGTACCGTGTATACCTACCACCCCAAAATACATATAATGTATTTCGAAATTATGTAATATACGTGAAAAGAAATAGTCACATGTACTATATGCACTCAAGCAGTAGAATAATGCTAAATTAATCACGCATATGTATACATTATTAGTAATCGAATATGAGAATTACACATGAAATGGCTCTTAATACAGAAGAAAAGTTCGAGACCACTTCATCACAGTTCAAAAAAAAAATAATATTTATGAACATACCAGCGGGCAGCTAATGTCTATGAAGTTTCTAAAAACAGAAATTAGTTCTCTAAGAATAGTTCTTACTTTAAGCAGAAGATAAGTGTCCCGAAAAATTTTAACAAATATTTTGGGGCTGCTAAAAAAATTGCTATCCGTGGACTGGAGGAAAAGTTGATCTTGCTACTTTATTATTAAAGTTGAAGGCCAAATTCAAGGTGTCGGGAACGCCGTGTGCTAGCTTGTTCAAGAGTCATTATTTCTGCTCTGGTGAGAACATCATATCATTGAGACTGCTGAAAAAGCTGTCAACAGCTTCCTGTGAGAGTTCCACTAACTCGGAAAAAGATGTAACCATGCATTCATGTGCATGATTGTCTCCATTGACGTTTTGAGTAGTATTGCTGACAGAAGGTTGTACCTGATCGATGCTGCTTTCATCTTGATCTTCACTACCCCTTAATCGTAGTGGTGAAGTTTCCACGAATGCCGTCATCAGGATTGGCAGCCGTTGAGGGCAGCACAATGCATGAGCCTTTACCGGACCCAACAATGTTTCTGCATCCATTGGCGCATCCGATTGTAGCGTCAGACAGGTGTCCAACACGCATTCTTCTCCGCACAGCATGCACCTTAATACAGGTAAAACACATCTTTGCCATATCGGCCGAAATGAAAGAAACCAAGTCATGTTCAGGTCTCTAAGCCGGGTTAGTCCCAGGATTTTTGATATCCGGTCCCGGTATCCAATGGCTCGGATTGTTTCTTCCCTTGTCGCAGGTGTTTTGTCTGTGACATGGTTTGCCATAACGAAATATAAGGACCAAGAATAGGATTCCTGCAATTAGTCCCAAAATGAGGGGAACTCCTCCAAAAATTGAATGGACGAAGTCTGGAAAAATACCCAGTATGGCTTTGAATGGTGTTAATGCCATCGAAAATACTGTCTTAAATACATTTGAGACTCCACTGGTATCAGAAATATTTAAGATTTCATTCAGGATTTCTGCAAAATGTATGGGGGAATTAGTTGATAACAATGAGTGAATCTCTGCAGTCGTCCTTGCGACTAGGAGATCATACGTTTCTTGTGATGACGTGAGCCTGGTCCGCGTCTGAAGAAGCACTGTTTTCATACTGCTTAAAGTATCAATTCGAATAGAAGTAATTTTCAAGTTAGGCCATGCCCTTGCCTCCCTGTCTGGAAAGGAGCTGGGGAACAATAAGCGTCCACAGCACATGACCTTCGCAGTCGTACTAACGAGATAAGGAACCCCGGGCAGTAGACTACAACATCTGCGATCCACAATTAGAATGTAACTCCCGTTATAGAGTCTTTTAAAGAATGGTTTTATCTCTGTTGCAGGTGCGCCTAGCTGGTGACATGAAAGGTTATTTGAGTTCCCTTCACAGGCTCCATGCAAACTAATTCCATTACACAGAAGTGTACCGCTTAGTGACATCGCACAATTATTGCCACTAAGAAACACTTTCTGTCCTTTATTACTGACACATGCATGTGAATAGGGCAAGTTCCATGTTGTCTTAATGTACCCTTTTCCCAATTTTTCGTACATGCCAGCCTGTATATATTTTTGGCAGTATTGAAACCTGAAAGTAGATATCGGAATATTAATTATCCCATGTATTATCCATTCAATGACAGGTCGTTCTGACATTGTCAATGGTAATCTCTCGAGTTTCTCAATGCTCAGGATTGTATAATCAGCACCCTTTTGTGCCATACTGATTTGTTTATCAGTAATGTTAAAGATATGGAATAGTGACGTTGTGTTGATTAAACGCCAAGGCACATAGCCTGAACGCAGATTTTGTAACGTCCAGCCAAGCTGTACAATAGAACGCAATTGAGACTGACCGTGTTGTAACAACAGTAAGTCTTGCGATATAATGTCGATTGCTGATGACACAATGCTGTCCAATGAAAAGATTCTGGAGGACAGAGTCATTAACCCATTGTCCACTACAGAAAGCGATTTTTCCAAATTAATACGGTCAATTTCCCGTATACTTTCTGCTGTCTCAATTTGAGTTATCTTCCAGGCCTCGTTGTAAGCTGCATATATAGAGGCTGCTATGAAGCGTTTTTGACGCTGTTTGCGCGGTCCCATAATGAAATCACGCAAGTCAGCACCATCAGTAAGTAAAGTTAGGTGTTGCTTAATTTCTGTCAGTGTGGAAGTTTTTAGCCATTGAAGGCAGAGTTTGCCCACACTGTAGGTGGTGATTATCCCTGGGTGTTGTCTTTGGGAATATCTAGGGTCTGGCCTGGTCAATGTGAACCCCTGTGTTTTGTTCAGGAATCTGTATTGACAGTTATTAGTATCTGTGGGCCAGATTAACCATTGTTTCCAATCAGGATTTGTTCTGTTTTGGTCTAATACATAGTTTACGTCTATCTCTTCATCTGCAGAGTTATTGCTGTTCATTGTTGGTTTTGGAATAGACGGTTTATTTAAGTCTTTGATTTTGGCTAATCCAAGACAGGTAGTTTGTTGAATACTTTCATTCAAGAATATAATTTGTTCTGGGATCATGCAGGCTCTAAACAATGATTCTATACCTTGTACTTGCCATTCTTTTGTACCCCAAACACTTTTTACTTCCACATTTTTATCCCAATAATCAAAACCAAATGTATTCATCTGTTCAAAAAATGAGTCCGAATATATCAATTTTGTGTTTGTAAGCATGGTTTTTGTTCCTGTCTTATTTGATAATTTAAAATAAAATGTTTCAGCTTTACTTGTATTGAACCCTGAAAAATAAGAATATTTGTCATAAACGGTTCTTGAGCTTCCTTTTGGAGGGGTTGCACAATGTTCCCATTGATTATAATTTAAAACATTTCTAGGTTGTGCAGATTTATGTAAAAAATGGTTACCATAGTGGTTGTAGCAGTACATACTATCATAATTAGATGAACCCTGCAAATAATCATGTTTGGTAAATTTAGCAGACATCACTAGATCAGACATCATGTCATTAATACTTTCAAAGTCCCAATCATCCGCAAATGAGTTTGGTTTTACAAAGTCACTCAACGAGATCTTAATTTGGTGTGGATATTTGAGGATCTCAACCGGACCATAAATTTCATAGTCAGTATTGTCCCATGCTACCCCACCCGGTATAGGATTGGCTGTGAAGTTGACTGAAGAAAGTTCTCTTTTCTCGACGTGTGAAGACGTGTGTGGCTTGAGGATCAAGTTGATTTTCTGGCTTGCTGTGTCCATTTTAGCATATTTTCCCTCAATGAAGCGTCCCAAGCATAGTATCATGATGAGCCAAAGTATCAGGATAAATACACCAAAGGACACCCAAAATTCAATCCATGGAGAAATCAGATAGGTTTCTTTCAGCTGTTTCAAAAGTTCCTTAGCTTTATCTTTAAAAGTTTTTGTTGATGGCTGCGTCTTTGATTCACTGAGGTCTTCAGAAGAATCATCAAAGTTGATGAAGTAGCCGGATGCCGTTCTGTGTACTTTTCCAATTGCTTCAGGATTACTGTTTCTTGCAGCTTCAGCATATTCATTTGTTACTTCATTGTAGGTTGGTGTGTCTCTACTAAATGTTTTTATTTGGGTTTTCAGAGGTGTGAGTTCCATTGCATTGTTGCATAGTCCTTGTTGTTGTTCTGTAGGCGTTTCGAATGTGATTAGCCTTTTAGTTAGCACCTCTGTACTTGTAGCAAACCTTGGTGTTCTACTACTTATCGGGAGTCCACTTGGCCTACTGTTTGTTATCGGCCACATGATTGTGGTTTTACCAGGTCGATGGATACAACTCGGTTCTCCTTTTTACCAGCAAGTGGCGGTAGTACAACTGATCTTGTCCCGTTGATGGACAAGACAGGAACCGCTTTTCTGTAAGAAGGCCCAAATTCCTTCTTTACCGCGATCTTTTCTCTGACTAGATCCCTGATTTTTGGAATCCAGACAGGTCTTGCTGGGACAGGTGGTGGTTCTTCAGTGGTTGTTGGCTGCTGTTTCAACTTTATGTTGCTCAGGTCTTTTCTTGTTTCGTTTAAGTCCTGTAAAATAGCCAAACGATCTTTGATATCAAAGCTTTTTTCTTTCACCACTGAAGTCTGACTGTCAAGATCTAAGACTAGCATCCTAGTCCCAAACAGTAATTCGTACGGACTGAATCCCCTCAGAGAATTTCTTGGCAAGTTGTTTAGACTACGTTGGACACTTATTAGATGTTTGACCGACCCAGCTCCCGAACCTAATACCTTTGCTGTTATAGATTGCTTTATGTCTTGGTTTTTTCTTTACACCATCCCGTATCCCTCAGGAAGGAAGTGAGAAGAATCCCGCTTTGCTATGCTCATTTGGCCGTGCTTTCCCACAAGCTTGAGGGCTAAAGTGAAAACATTGGTCAAACGTAGCATACCCTAGCGTATATGCCATTTAGACTCGCAAATCTTTGTATAACAGTCCCGGCGTCAGCCGAGTGCTGGGGTCTACATTTATAAGTGGAAACTAGTCTTTATTTGTTAATGGGACGCATTATTTACACTTGTTTCACTGATTATTGTTTAGCCCTTATTGAGTGAAACGCCATGGTATTACCCCGTTCCTCTCGCCGCTGCGATCTCTGTTGCAGCCCGGGCATTTTTTTACAAAAATGTGATGATGCAGGCTCATGCCTGGCCACCAGTACACTGATTGTAGTTCTTCCAGAGAATCTTTTAGTTTGAGGTGTCTGAGACCCTCGCCCATATGTGCGTCTGCTATTAACAAAGTTCTCCTGTCCTTGTTTGGAATTACTCTATCCCCCACTCCAGGGATTCGAGCAAAAGGAACGGAGTTCGCATCGATTATGTATGTATATTTGAGTGGGTAACTGATCGGTAACGCTGAGCAGTCGCCTTTTGATGACGTTTTCACCGCCAGCATTGTTTCACCGTCAATGTATTTTACTGCACGCTTTTTTCTAGCTACGGAAGCCGATTCAGTTGCTACCGCTGTGGCTTTCTCAGCCAATGAATTCCCTGCAACGTGAACGCCATCACGCTGATGACTCAGTGAGTGTATCACGTGAGTCTTTTGTAGTTCTTTCTTTAACAGAACTATTTGTTCCCAAAGCAGTTTTTGCTTTATTGTTGCACCTGTGTCATCTTTGTAACCGTTTTGAATCCATTTCTGTAAATCGCTGTTATATGATTTGACGCAGTAATACGAATCGGACACTATGAGTGTCGGGAATTCGCGATCTGCATTATCTAGCGCCATTTTCAATGCTATTATTTCAGTCTGTTGGTCTGAATTAGTTTCTACTGAGTGTGTTTTTGTTAATAGAGGTCTTAATATACCTCCGCGCCACACTTCTTTTGTAATCTCACATGTGGGGTTGTATGCTTGTTCACCCCAAACGGATGGTTGAGCATGTCCGTCTGTATAGATTACACAAGCGTACTGTCGTAATGGCAGAATGTCGATTGGCAGAGGGAATATTCTTTCATATTCTAGATATTTTAGTTCCTCTAGTTCTGGATCAAAGTAGTATTTTACTTTGTCCATTGTAATGGAATTCACCCATTGTATCCATTCCGGATTCAATGCTGTTGTTGGTAAATTACACGGGGTTGTTAATGCCTCAAAGGCTGATTCTGCTGTTCTGACTGTGATGTGTCTACCGTCAGCTTTATCTTTTTCTCTAGCTATTGCGGTCTGAACTGCATGAACAATGTTTTCTTTAATGCTGAATTTCTTTTCAGCTTCTGTGTACAAGTGTGATTTGAATGCAATTGGTACCTTTTCTCCCTCATTAGAGGTTAGGTATGTGAATCCGCATCTTCCTGGGATGACTCGAATCACAAGGTTGCGTGTGTTATCACGTGTTTCTAATTTTGTTTTAATTAACATATCTGTTTGTAAGGATCTCAGAATTTCTGTGTGTTTTTGAGTCCAATTTGTTTTTTTAAAATCTGGTTTTATTAGATCATAAAGGGGTTTGACCCTTTCTGCGTAATTTGCAATGTATGTTTTTCCGAAATTTAGGAAGCCTAGAATTGACTGTAGGTTTTTTAGTGTTCTAGGTGCTTGGAGTACGGCACGTTTCTCTAGGAAATTGTCAGCCAGGCTTTTGCCTTCACTTGATAATTCATATCCTAAGAACAGGACTGTTAGATGGGCAATTCTAGATTTTTTAAAGTTGAATTTGTAACCCTCTGCTGTGAACCCAAGTATTATGGTGTTCACTCTCTTCAAGTGAGTATCCAAGTCATCGTCTGTTAGGTATATGTCGTCGACATATGATAATGCTTCGTCATCATAGGTTTGTAGTAACTCTGTTACCCTCGCTGAGAATACTCCTGGGCTGTTCTTGTACCCCTGGGGTAACCAACAGAATTCTTTTTGAGCGCCATTTATTGAGAACGCTGATAAGTATCTGCTCTCTGGTGCTATATTTTGACAAAAGAATCCATTAGAGATGTCTAATGTTGTTTTGTATTTTTTGCGCACTATGTTATTCATTAGTGCAGCACTATGCGAGTTTTGTACTGCAAAGGTTTTGCAACATGAGTTAAGGTGTCTGTAATCCAAAACTAGACGATATGAATTGTCTGGTTTGGAGACAGGAAACAAAGGGTTGTTCATTTGTGAGGTGCAAGTTTTAATCACCCCCTGGTATTCTAGTTGATCTAGAATTTCTTTTACCTGTTTTTTAGCTTCTTGCTTAATTGGGTACTGCCTCTCTGCAGTAGGTTGTGATTTTAACTGGATTTTGTGAGGAGGAGAGTCCTCATCCCATCCTACATGATTTTTATATAAAGCAGGAGCTTGAGCTACTGCCCACTTTCTTGCAAGTGTATATTTTTTATGAATTGGAATATGATTTGAGAAGGCAGGCATAATTATTTCTTCGCCATGTGGGCACTCCCTGACGAACTCTGGTGGCCAATCTTTTTCAGCTAGAAGGATGTCATAGCCCTTGGAGAGATTATCCCAAAAAAAGGCCCCTTATTTTCCTAGTCTTATCCCCTTCTATACGTAAAGTTATTTCATATATTTTGTGAGGTTTGCTAACTCTGGTGTCTGCAGTTTCCACTTGAATGTATTCATTCGTGTCCACTGTCTCCAGATGATTCATAAGGACTTTGCGTGCTATGCTCACTTCTGCTGCGCTGTCTAGCATTGTCTGAGCCCACTCTCCGTTTTTCAGCTGTGTCCTCAGTATTCTCGGCATTGTTGAATACTTTAATACTGGCTACCTTCTTCTTTGGAAGCTGTAATTTTTTATTTGGATGAGCAGGTTCCTTGTCTTTGGACTTGACGTGCCCTTCCCTGGGTTCCGATCGTCCTCTTCTTTCCGATTTCTGCGAGGAAGTCTGAAAAGATTAAGAGGGACGTGTATCAAAATCTTGATATCTATCCGGTTTCTTTATGTTATCCCTATTTCTAAGGTTGTATTTTTTCGCAGAGGGCTCCCTTTGGGGAGACTTGGGTCCTTGGTCCGGAGATCTTTCTCTCCGCCGAGGAGACCTTCCTCTGGACTGGAATCTCTTTTCTTTTGGATTGGATTGTTTGTTTCCATCCCAGTTCTTCTTTTGACTGTTTAGATTATTTTTAATAAATATTTTTTCAGGACTTTCAATTAGTTGGGGCTTCACTGGTATTCCACCCAAACTATCTCTACCTAGTTCTTCATAGGATTTTTCTATAATTCTGGCAATTTCAGCTGGTTGGTCTGCTATATCTGTCTCTTTTAACCTCTGGCGGATCGCCACATTCGCTGCTTCTCCTTTTATGTTGGCTAGTAATATTGCCGAGACCTGCTTGAAGTCTTTTAGTAATTTCATACCGAGAGTTAAAGCGGGTTCTGGACCATATTCGTCTTGAATTTGTTTTAGCACATCTGGTATTACTGACATGGATGGAACTCCATGTGTTTTTGTGTAAATGGAAGCAAAGACTGTACCCCAAGTGTCACAGTCCTCCACGTGTGGTGCGATTCCCATTGGAAGACAGATAGTCAGAATTCTGTGTTTATCCACAGGGGTGGTGTCTGGAAACACCGCCTCTATTTGGGTGATTTTTTGTGCTAACCAGAATGGTATTTGTTCCCGTTTAGCTGGTACTTTACCTAGGCAGGACTGTATGTTCTGTGGTGTAATTTTATTTGCAGTCCCCTGATGTGGGGTCAGCTGTGGAATTTTAACTACAGGTTGGATGGTTGAAGTCCGCATTACATATTGGACTAGTTGTCTATATATTTTAATTAATTGTTTTAGTTGTACTAAAACATCTGCTGCAGACATCCTTTCGATGTCTGGATGTGGTGTGTATCCGGCTAGGACCGGCCACGTTGCTCCTGGTCTACCTAGTGGACCGAGCCTGGTGATGTGATTATTATGTTTTAGGGCGCCATTAAACAAGAGCAGGTGCTCTTGGAATTTGAGTGGTACTTCCACTTCCTCGAAAGGAGTGTACTCATTAGGAGGTTCCTCTATTTTATAATAGTGGAACTCCTTTGTTACAGCATTTGCTGCTGGAAAGTTTATCCATGAATAGAATACCTCTGTCTGCCGATATTCGTGTGCCTCAATTACGAATATGACTGTACCACCTCTTGGTGTCAGTCCATTGTCTATAAGTTTTAGCGTTATAGATCTTCTTATGTTGACCGGGATGAGTTTTATATCCGGGTCTGCTTCTTGCATAGTATTATCAGCTTCTATTATTTCAGCTGCTAATCTAGCTCTCTCTCTTTCATCATCACTTTCTGGCATTTTACTGTCAGGAAGGTTATTCTGTTTGTTTGCAGATCAAGTTTCTTATGGAAACAAAGATTAGATGCACAATATTTTGTAACAGTGTATCCTTCAACGTTGATTGAACCAAGAACCATACATAGGAGTTCCCTCCTGCGAGGTTTGGCGGATTTTACCTCTCACCCACTCCAGACGTCTTTGGAGTATTATGGGAAAAAAGGGGTCTGAGTGAAAGAGCACGACTGAGTTACTCTAAAGTCTTGCGTTAGTTTTATCGCCTATCCAAACACGTTGGGCGCCATGTAGTGTAGTTCCTATTATCCCAATAGGCTCTGCGCATTGGAATAATACCTCCAATAGTATAGACCTAGACCAGACGTTAACTAGGTCTTCTACTGTCGATATTAGACTTAAAGTTTTGGGTTTGCCAGCTAGCTCAGAGTTCACTAGAAACTTTCTCGAATAGGCAAGGAGGAGCTGAACCTCCCTGGATAGACAAGAAGGGATTTAGTTTCTGACAACCATAGAACATGACAACTTTGCTCTCCCCTAATCAAGAGTATATCTCTAGAGTTGTGTGAAAACAAAAGACAACTTATTTTACTCAGTCAGTACGTGCATTCTTAGTTTCACCAGATTGTAGAGAAAAGGAAGAGACGGGCGTGTTCAATAAAAGATGTTATTTATTGATCAGTCTCTTTTCTCGTACAAGAGAAATGAATCGATATTATTGCAATACTTATGGTTAAGTAAAGTGCATACAATAAAAGCAGAATTATAAAATAATACTGTAAAAACATTGATATGGTTTCTAAGCCATACGTTATTTAAAATGGACAGAATATATATATACACATATACATTTTACTAATAGTACTCAACTGGTGCTTCTAACTACGCCTACCCCAGTGTACCTGACCTAAGCCTAATACGTGGGCGGGGATAGAAAGTAGCAGTTTAAGTTAAGTTTGTTTTGCCAAGTGACTGACTCAAGAATTCTCTGCAAGGGGTGATTCAGCTCTGTACCTGAGTTCTAGGATGGTTGAGGGATAGTATCTCTCGTCTGAGGTCTCGATATTCCAAGCTGCCTGCGAGGGCTGCTCGGAAGCGCCGGAGCTGGATTTCTCGGCAGGAGAAGGGCAGCTTCGCGTTCTCAGCGCGTCAGGAAGGCGGGGCAGCGCCAGTGGGCTTCGCTCTCTGCTGGGCTTCGGCAAGTCTCGCTGCTCCGATCTCGTCACCACCGCGTGTGTTTGCTTAAGGCAATGTCGGTAATATTTATACCTGTAAGGTGCCGAGATTGACGTAAGGATGGACATAGATACGTCAATAAGGATGTCATACGAGCTGGTCGTTAGCACATTCTTTTACTGAAGTTCTCGGGGAAATCAAAACAATGGCCGTAGGGTTTTTCCCAGGTTGTCATAGGTTTGATTTGTTTTGAGAACTCCGTATGCCTTATCAGGGGCTGGAGGAATATTGCTCTGCCTAATTAGATGGCAAGCGTTATGACCTAATCAGATAACGCGCTCCTGTGCCGTGGTCTGGCGTAATCAGATAACGGTTTCTGCATCATGGGATGGCTGCTAGTTAACTTGTTAACCAGAATAGGGTCAGGAATAGGGGGATCGATACAGAACCTATAGGAATACATCACACTCTGACTACACAAATGCAAAGATTAATGAAAACCCCGAAGCAATTCCAACAATTGACAGAACTGCATCTGGCTACTTCATCAATTACGATGACTTTTCTGAAGATCCAAGTGAACATGAAGAAACGCCAGCAACTAAAACTTTCAAAGAAAAAATGACTGAACTCTTTCATGAACTCAAAGGAACATATCTGATCTCACCATGGATTGAATTATGGATTGTTTTAGGTGTACTTTTCCTCCTACTCTGGCTCATTTTGGTTTTAAGCTTGGGAAAAATGATTGAAGGAAAATAAAGTACTATGGACACAGCAAGTCAGAACATCAACTTGGTCCTAAAGCCTCACAGATCTTCTCACATTGAAAAAAGAGAACTATCATCAGTGAACCTGGGTGTCTCCCTTGGTCATGTCCGTCCGTGCGAGCGGACCCGCCATCTTGGGGGTAGTTGGGCCACGTTCTAGTGGTCGGGGCTTCGCGCTCTGGGCTCCATAAAAAAGATTGCTGGAGCGAGTGTGCAAACCCTACCTGGCTCAGATAATTACAAAAGGGGGTGGTGATGGACCGAGTATCTGAGTTAATCAGAACACTCCTACCCAGTCAACAGATCAGGGCTTGATCCATCACCGTTTTTTAGCTCACTGCACCATCCCAGTTCAGAACCTGGCTATATGCAAATTAGTCTGTCCCTGGCCCAGTGCATCATGGGAACAGGGCAGACCAAACTACCAAGCCAATTCTTCACTGGAAAGGAAACAAGCTTCCGGGGACCGGTTTCTGGCATTACAGCCGTCTTCGGCCCGGCTTGCTTGAATCCTGATGGTGCAATGAGCAAGGGACTCATGTCTGAGCATACCCTTCCACACTCATGGTGGCCAAAATAATTACAAAAGGGGGTGGTGATGGACAGAGTATTTGAGTTAATCAGAACACTCCTACCCAGTCAACAGATCAGGGCTTGATCCATCACCGTTTTTTAGCTCACTGCACCATCCCAGTTCAGAACCTGGCTATATGCAAATTAGTCTGTCCCTGGCCCAGTGCATCATGGGAACAGGGCAGACCAAACTACCAAGCCAATTCTTCACTGGAAAGGAAACAAGCTTCCGGGGACCGGTTTCTGGCATTACAGCCGTCTTCGGCCCGGCTTGCTTGAATCCTGATGGTGCAATGTGCAAGGGACTCATGTCTGAGCATACCCTTCCACACTCATGGTGGCCAAAATAATTACAAAAGGGGGTGGTGATGGACAGAGTATCTGAGTTAATCAGAACACTCCTACCCAGTCAACAGATCAGGGCTTGATCCATCACCGTGGTTTAGCTCACTGCACCATCCCAGTTCAGAACCTGGCTATATGCAAATTAGTCTGTCCCTGGCCCAGTGCATCATGGGAACAGGGCAGACCAAACTACCAAGCCAATTCTTCACTGGAAAGGAAACGAGCTTCCGGGGACCGGTTTCTGGCATTACAGCCGTCTTCGGCCCGGCTTGCTTGAATCCTGATGGTGCAATGAGCAAGGGACTCATGTCTGAGCATACCCTTCCACACTCATGGTGGCCAAAATAATTACAAAAGGGGGTGGTGATGGACAGAGTATCTGAGTTAATCAGAACACTCCTACCCAGTCAACAGATCAGGGCTTGATCCATCACCGTTTTTTAGCTCACTGCACCATCCCAGTTCAGAACCTGGCTATATGCAAATTAGTCTGTCCCTGGCCCAGTGCATCATGGGAACAGGGCAGACCAAACTACCAAGCCAATTCTTCAATGGAAAGGAAACAAGCTTCCGGGGACCGGTTTCTGGCATTACAGCCGTCTTCGGCCCGGCTTGCTTGAATCCTGATGGTGCAATGTGCAAGGGACTCATGTCTGAGCATACCCTTCCACACTCATGGTGGCCAAAATAATTACAAAAGGGGGTGGTGATGGACAGAGTATCTGAGTTAATCAGAACACTCCTACCCAGTCAACAGATCAGGACTTGATCCATCACCGTTTTTTAGCTCACTGCACCATCCCAGTTCAGAACCTGGCTATATGCAAATTAGTCTGTCCCTGGCCCAGTGCATCATGGGAACAGGGCAGACCAAACTACCAAGCCAATTCTTCACTGGAAAGGAAACAAGCTTCCGGGTACCGGTTTCTGGCATTACAGCCGTCTTCGGCCCGGCTTGCTTGAATCCTGATGGTGCAATGAGCAAGGGACTCATGTCTGAGCATACCCTTCCACACTCATGGTGGCCAAAATAATTACAAAAGGGGGTGGTGATGGACAGAGCATCTGAGTTAATCAGAACACTCCTACCCAGTCAACAGATCAGGGCTTGATCCAGCACCGTTTTTTAGCTCACTGCACCATCCCAGTTCAGAACCTGGCTATATGCAAATTAGTCTGTCCCTGGCCCAGTGCATCATGGGAACAGGGCAGACCAAACTACCAAGCCAATTCTTCACTGGAAAGGAAACAAGCTTCCGGGGACCGGTTTCTGGCATTACAGCCGTCTTCGGCCCGGCTTGCTTGAATCCTGATGGTGCAATGAGCAAGGGACTCATGTCTGAGCATACCCTTCCACACTCATGGTGGCCAAAATAATTACAAAAGGGGGTGGTGATGGACAGAGTATCTGAGTTAATCAGAACACTCCTACCCAGTCAACAGATCAGGGCTTGATCCATCACCGTTTTTTAGCTCACTGCACCATCCCAGTTCAGAACCTGGCTATATGCAAATTAGTCTGTCCCTGGCCCAGTGCATCATCCCCGGAAGCTTGTTTCCTTCCCAGTATAAGAATTGGCTTGGTAGTTTGGTTTGCCCTGTTCCCATCATGCACTGGGACAGGAACAGACTAATTTGCATATAGCCAAGTTCTGAGCTGGGATGGGAAAGTGAGCTAAAAAACGGTGATGGATCAAGCCCTGATCTTTGGACTGGGTAAGAGTGGTCTGCTTAATTCAGGCACTCTGTTCATCACCACCCCCTTTTCTGAATCATTTTGTCCACCATAAGCGTGGAAGGGTATACTCAGATGTGAGTCCCTTGCTCATTGCACCATCAGGATTCAAGCAAGCCGGGCCGACGACGCCTGAAATGGCAGAAACCGGTCCCCGGAAGCTTGTTTCCTTCCCAGTATAAGAATTGGCTTGGTAGTTTGGTTTGCCCTGTTCCCATCATGCACTGGGACAGGAACAGACTAATTTGCATATAGCCAAGTTCTGAGCTGGGATGGTGCAGTGAGCTAAAAAACGGTGATGGATCAAGCCCTGATCTTTGAACTGGGTAAGAGTGGTCTGCTTAATTCAGGCACTCTGTTCATCACCACCCCCTTTTCTGAATCATACCTGGCTCAGAAGGCATTCGACGTGTTTGGCAGGGCTCTGCCAGCACAGTCGGTCGCTTCAGAAGCTGTCTGATTTTATTTCCATAATTTTTTAAAAAAGAGCTAGATTGCGATTGAAACGAACTAGACTGTGTTTTTAAAATTGTACTCTTGCCATTATATGCTGCTACAATTGCCTATTTCCACATTCCTACCTCGTGAAGGACCGTAGTCGTCGCCCGAGGCTCCTGGGTGTCTCCCCTGGTCGGGTCCGTCCGTGCGAGCGGACCCGCCATCTTGGGGGTAGTTGGGCCACGTTCTAGTGGTCGGGGCTGCACGCTCTGGGCTCCATAAAAAGATTGCTGGAGCGAGCGTGCAAACCCTACCTGGCTCAGAAGGCATTCGACGTGTTTGGCAGGGCTCTGCCAGCACAGTCGGTTGCTTCAGAAGCTGTCTGATTTTATTTCCATAATTTTTAAAAAAACGAGCTAGATTGCGATTGAAACGAACTAGACTGTGTTTTTAAAATTGTACTCTTGCCTTTATATGCTGCTACAATTGCCTATTTCCACATTCCTACCTCGTGAAGGACCGGAGTGGTCGCCCGAGACTCTTGGGTGTCTCCCCTGGTCGGGTCCGTCCGTGCGAACGGACCCGCCATCTTGGGGGTAGTTCGGCCACGTTCTAGTGGTCGGGGCTGCACGCTCTGGGCTCCATAAAAAGATTGCTGGAGTGAGCGTGCAAACCCTACCTGACTCAGAAGGCATTCAAAGTGTTTGGCAGGGCTCTGCCAGCACAGTCGGTCGCTTCAGAAGCTGTCTGATTTTATTTCCATAATTTTTAAAAAATGAGCTAGATTGCGATTGAAACGAACTAGACTGTGTTTTTAAAATTGTACTCTTGCCATTATATGCTGCTACAATTGCCTATTTCCACATTCCTACCTCGTGAAGGACCGGAGTGGTCGCCCGAGGCTCCTGGGTGTCTCCCCTGGTCGGGTCCGTCCGTGCGAGCGGACCCGCCATCTTGGGGGTAGTTGGGCCACATTCTAGTGGTCGGGGCTGCACGCTCTGGGCTCCATAAAAACAACACTGGAGCGAACGCGCAGCCCGTCTGCGCCCGTCCGCACCAAGGAAGCGCCCAGCGCCAGTTATGCTGCCTGTTTTGGCCTCCAAGAAGTTGCCAACAACCTCCCTGTCCCCCTTATTCGAGAGAGATGCTCATACAGATTGGTAAGCTTCACGCAGACAAAGGAACACTCAGACTGCTGCACACGGCCCAGCCACGAGCTGACTTTCTTGTTGATAATCTTTTGAAATGTGGGCTTTTGAATGTGAGGTCCCTGCCAAAGCATAGCGTAGAGATCCAGCTGATGATTGAGACACACGAGTTGGACGTCCTGTTTATGACGGAAACGTGGACTCACGCTGACTGTCTGGTCGATCCCGGCTGTGCCTGCCCTCCCGGGTTTAAATTCTTACATCTCCCTAGGCCTAATGGGAGGGGCGGGGGGGTAGGAGTTATTTTTAAAGCTACTAGCAGAATTGATATTATTGATCTGGACCCGGCGGTTGGAACGGAGCTGTTGGGTTTATCTATCCGGACTTGTTCTGGGATTGTCTTTACTGGTGTGCTATGTTATAGATCGCCAGGGGCTTTTAGCATCCAGCAGCAACAAGCGCTATTAGCCACCCTGACTAACATTGCAGCTTCCCACCATAACCTGGTTATTTTGGGGGATTTTAATCTTTGGCGCAATGGCTCCCTTGACTTGGGTCTTCTTAATTTACTTCAGTCTTGTGAAAGCTTTGGCCTTTTTCAGCAGGTCATAGGAACTACTCATAAGGCGGGGAACCTCTTAGACCTGGTGTTCGCGGTCCCTGACCTGCTGGCTATGGGGGAAACCCTGCCTATGGACTGGACAGACCACTCCCTCGTCAAATTCTTTGTAATAAGGGTGCTCATACTAGGGCTCCACCGGCTACTAAGGAATTTCGGTGCAGAGACTGGAAGGCTCTTGCTCGTTTGAAATCATCGGAGGGGGTATTTAATGTGAGTATGTCCTTTGGCTTGGATAAGCAAGTTGAGGAGAATTATACCTCACTCTGCTCGGGGATCACGGCGGTGCTGGATGCTCATGCTCCCTTAAAAACACGTAGTTGCAAGGGGAATGTCTCTGCCCCTTGGTTCAACGATACGCTGAAGAACTTGAAGCAGGGCTGTAAACAAGCAGAAAGAAGATGGAGGCGGGACTATGAGGAAGCATCTAGGGTGCTATGGAAAAGCAAAGTCTTGGAATATAAGAGTCTGATTAGGAAATCTAAGGCGGGCTATTATTCCTCCTTGATTTGCAAGGCTACTAATAGCTGCAGGAGTATCTTCAATATATTTAACAGCCTTACTAATCCTGAATGCTCCAAGAATGCCATTGTCCCGTCTCAAGAACTCTGTGAGAACCTGGCCAAATTCTTTAAGGAGAAAATTGAGCAAATTATTGAGGATTTGGAGACTACCCCTGACATCGGCCACCTTCATGAAACCGAACTTAGGGCGACGGTGGACAGGACTGACGAACCAGCCTGGGCGCTTGGGGAACCATTACTTGAGTTCCCACTCCTCACGGAAGACACATTTAGTGGGCTGGCTAGGGGGATCTCCTCCGGATCTCCTTTGGACCCTGTGCCACACAAAATCTGGAAGGAGTATGAGGAGGAACTATTCCCTACACTCCGCCTAATTTGTAACCAATCCCTTGTTACTGGTACTGTCCCAGCCCAGTGGAAACAGGCGGTGATATCTCCCCTGCTGAAAAAGCTCTCTTTAGACCCGGATTGCTCCAGAAATTACAGACCTATTTCCCTGCTGCCTTTCCCAGCCAAAGTTGTCGAGCGCCTGGTCCGTGCAACCCTCTCTAAACATCTGGAACAGCATCATTTACTAGAAAATGATCAATTTGGTTTCCGGCCAGCTCATGGGACCGAAACGGCTTTGGTCACCGCCGTGGATGAGCTTCAGAGGCGAGCAGACAGAGGACAGACAGCGTTTCTGATCCTGTTAGGCATGTCTGCCGCCTTTGACACGGTCAACCATAAGATCTTGCTGAACCGGTTATTTGAGGCTGGGGTGAGAGGTAGTGCCCTGATGTGGTTTCGATCCTTTCTGCAGGATAGGCAGCAGGCGGTGTCCCTGCCCCCCTTTCAATCGGCGTTCACTCAGGTGCCTCATGGGGTCCCACAGGGATCAGCAATTAGTCCCATACTTTTCAATCTTTATCTAAAACCTTTGATCTCGCTTATCAAAACCTATAATATCAAGACTGTAAACTATGCTGATGATACGCAGATGATCCTCTCCTTTGAGGGAGAGGATTCGACATCTGTGGAAGTTTTCCACAACTGTCTGCGGGATACGTCACGGTGGCTAAAGGATAACTCTCTTCAGTTTAATGCTGGTAAGACGGGGGTGCTCCTTAGCGCTGGGAATAAGATCTCCCGCCCGTTTCCAGAAAACCTTTGGCCTCCTGAAACAGTGACTATAGTACGGCCTGTGGTTTCAGTCCGTAATTTAGGGGTCATGCTTGATCAAAAGCTCAGTATTGAGACTCGTATCAAAAACATGACCGCCGGCTGCTTTGCTATCCTGCCATCCCTGAAGAAAGTCTTGCCACTTTTACCATTCCAGGCACGTGCTGAAGTGGCAAGGTGCACAATCCTCAGTAGATTGGATTATTGCAATGCCCTTCTGCTGGGGTCCCCCGAGTTTCTGTTGGATAGGCTTCAAAGGATGCAATCAGCGGCTGCTAAGTTGGCCCTGGGGCTTCCTAGAAGAGCACATGGACCGGCTGCCCTTGTGAAACTGCATTGGGTACCTCTGCGACAGAGGATACAATTCAAAGCCCTTTGCCTGGTTTTCAGGGCTCTCCATGGAATCGGCCCTGTTTCCCTGCAATCGAAATTCGCTTGGTACACACCAGCCAGGCTGCTCCGATCCTCAGCAGCTAGGCTGGTGAAGGTACCTAGATTCAGGAAGGACAGAGCAGGGGGGCAGAACCTTCGAGGTGGCCACTGCCAAATTATGAAATCTGCTCCCGTTTGAGATTAGGCAAACCACGGAACTTCTCCCGTTTAGGAGAAAGATCAAAACCTGGTTGTTTCCTAAGTAACGTATTGCCTGGTCATGCCCTGTCTGATACTTGTTTGCCCGTTGAGCCAGTTAGCGCCAGGATGCCTGCAAGGTGACAGTGCGCTTTATAAGTTAAATAAATAAATAAATAAATAATAAATAGTGAACATCACAGCCGTTCCTATACCTGGTGGCGTAACATGGGACACTACTCATTACGACATATATGGCCCGGTTGAGCTTTTAAGATATCCACATCAGTTCAAGGTTTCATTAAGTGACTTTTTATCACCTAGTACTTTCTCTGATGATTGGGACTTTGAAAATATTAATAATATGATGTCAGATTTAGAAATGTCAGCAAAATTTACAGAACATGAATATTTAGAAGGCTCATCAAAATATGAAGACATGTATTGCTTTAATCATTATGGGCATCAATAGTTTCATAAATCTGCTAATCCTAGAAATGTTTTTACTTATAATCAATGGGAACATTGTCCGACACCACCAAAAGGCAGCTCGAAAACATTTTATGAGAAATTCCCATACTTCTCAGGGTTTAACATCACTGATCCAGAAACGTTTTATTTTAAAATGTTAAATAAGACAGGAATGAAAAACATGTTGACAAACACTAAATTGATATATTCCACAAAATTTTATGAAAAAGGTCTACATTTGGTTTTGAATTTTGGAAAAACAACATTGAAACAAAAACCATTTGGGGTACAAAAGATTGGCAGGTACAATGTCTAGAATCATTATTTAGAGCCTGCATGATCCCAGAACAAATAATGTTCCCGAATGACACCATTCAACAAACAACCTGTCTTGACCTAGCCAAGAGAAAGGACTTGAATAAACCGTCTATACCAAAGCCCATACCTGATAGTAATAGCTCTACAGATGCGGAAATAGACGTATCCCATATTTTAAAACATAACAGAACTAACCCTGATTGGAGAAAATGGTTGATCTGGCCCACAGACACTAATAACTGTCAAGATAGATTCCTGAACAACAAACAGGGGTTCAAACAAAACAGGCCAGACCCAAGATATTCCCAGAGACAACATCCAGGTATAATTACAACATACAGTGTAGGGAAACTATGCCTCGAATGGCTACAGAAATCCATACTGCCTGAAATTAAGCAACACTTGACTTTACTTAAAGAAGGTGCTGACTTGCGAGATTTCATATTGGGACCTCGCAAACAGCGTCAAAAACGTTTCATATACTCCGGTATATACGCTGCTTACAACGAAGCTTGGAAAGTAACGCAAATTGAAACTGCTGAAAAAATACAAGAAATTGATCGTATTCATTTGGAAAAATCACTGTCTGTAGTGGACAATGGGTTAACGACTCTGTCCTCCAGAAGTTATTCACTGGACAGCATTGTATCATCTGCTAGTGATATAATAGAACAGGATATGCTAATGTTACAACATGGCCAGTCCCAATTGCGTTCAATTGTACAGTTAGGCTGGACGTTGCAAAACCTCCGTTCAGGGTACGTGCCATGGCGTCTAATCAACACAACGTCATTATTTTCTATCTTTAACCTTACTGATAAACAAATCTCTTTGGCACAAAAAGGAGCAGACTATACGGTGCTGAACGTTGAAAAACTTGAAAAATTGCCATTGACAGTCTCCGAAAGACCCGTCATTGAAAATACATGGCACAATTACAATTCCGATTACGACTTTTCAGTTTCAATATTCCCAAAAGCATATACCAGCAGGACTGTATGAAAGGTTGGGTAAAGGTTACATCAAGTTGACCTGGAATCTACCTTATACACATAAATGTTACATTGAGGGGAAAAAAGAGGTGTTTCTTAATGGTAAAACTGTAAAAATTCACTAAGCGGCACTCTTCTGTGTCAAGGAATTAACTTGCATGGAGCCTGCGAAGGTTCATCAAATAACCTTTCATGCCACCTGCACGGCACCCCAGCTACACAGATAGAGCCTTTTTTCAGACAACTTTCCAACGGCAGTTACGTTATAATAAGTGACCACAGCTGTTGTGGCATGGTGCCAGGAAGGGCCTATCTCGTCAGTGTAACTTCCATGGTCACTTGCTGTATGCAAGTATTGTATCCAAACAACAAACCAGACAAGGAGGCAACGATATGGCCTTCTCTGAATATCTCTTCTATTCAAATTGATACTTTAAGCAGAATGGAATCCATTCTTTTACAAACAACTGTGCCTTGAACATCGTCCAAAGAGACGTATGATCTGCAAGTTGCAAGGACAGCAGCAGAGATACATACAATAATATCAACCAATTGCCCCGTGCATTTCGCAGAAATGTTAGGTCAAATTTTAAACATGTCTGATACCAGTGGCATCGCACATGGATTTAAGACAATTTTTTCGGGACTATTAGCACCGTTTGAAGCAGTCCTGAGCATCTTCCTGAATTTCGTGCACTCTGTGTTTGGCGGGTTGCCTCTCATCTTGGGACTCATAGCAGGAATTTTATTCTTGTTCCTTCTGCTCCGATATGGCAAATCCAGCCACAAACAAAACTCAGGCTACCATGGAAGAAACGATCCTTGTGATGAGATGCCGAGAAAGAATAACTAAAGTACTCGGTTTAGCTCGACTAAGAGATCTGAATACCACATGGTTTCTTTCATTCAGATCAATCTGGCAAGAGTGCATCTTACCTGTTCTTTCATGCCTGCTATGCAGAGAAGAATGCGTGTTGGACGTCTGTCTCACATTACCATCAGCAGTACCTTTGGATATCGATACTTTGCTTGGTTCAGTAACGGCTCATGCAACGTGTTGTCCCCAGCGGCTACCTATTCTGATGATGGCATTCGTTGAGACTTCACCATTAAGATTAGGTGACGGTGAGGTACGAGATGAAAGCGGCACACAGGTACCACCTTCTGTGACCATTGCTGATCTGAACACCGATGACAGCAATGCCTCTCATATCTGCACTATTTCTGCTTTTTCGAACTTGGTCGAACTTTCACCTACTGTTGTAGACGAATTCTTTGCCACCCTATCTGAGTTAATGTTCTCTCCTAACAACGAGAATAACTTTTTAGCACACAGCGTTCCCTGAACTCTGAATTCGACTTTCAATTTTGAAAACTGAACTTCTAAAAAACTGTGGAACTATTTTTTGCCCTGAAAGCGAAATTATTTTTCCCCGTTCCCAAAATATTTACTTTTTTTGGCACAAGATACTCTGCTTAAAGTAGAACTTTTCTTAGGGAACAAGATTTCTATTATGAAACTCTAGAGACAATATTTTGGTTCAGCCTCTAGCACATGTACAATCTTGTATAAATATGTGATGAAATGGTCTCGACCTTCTCTTCTGTATTAAGAGCCATTTCATGAATGTAATTTTCGTGATTCATTCAGCCAATATTTCAACGTACTATACATGCATTATCTGAATGATACCACTGTTTAAAAACGTACAGTATATTACTAATTTTTCGTGTATATACCATTTCAAGTGCATTTTATGTATTTTGGGGTGGGATGGAAAACACATGCATATGTTTAAAATTGCTTATTATTTAGTAATGATGGACATTATACGTGGAGTGGGTGTTGTGAACGTATCTAGGACCCTATTTAAATATTCCCGATGTATGCCCTCATGTGGTTATAACAAATCATATCCTTATAAAGGCATAAGAATCATATCCATATTAAGTCACAGCCAATGCAGTCCAAATACGGCAAGGCTACTCCCATAGACTCCTAGAAAGTACAACGCATTCTTAAACAAACAAAGCCTCCAGCAGCCCGGGAATTCCCCCTGCTTCTGTTTTGATTTGTCCAAGAACTCCTGGAGTCCTGAAAGAACTGCGAGTTCTTAGTGCCGTCTTATGTCCAACCTTACGTCAAACTCGGCACCTTCCAGGTATAAATATTACAGCAGCTGCCCTAGCAAAACACACGGTGGTTTGGAGCAGATCAGCTATCTACTTGCCCGACGCCCTGCTGTGGCAAGTGCCGAAGGAAGCTGACCCTCCCATTGACGCACTGAGAGAGACGCTGTCTTTTCTCCTGCTGAGAAATCCAGCTCCAGTCTTTCCAGTCACCTTTGCGGGTTGCTGGGAGATCGAGTCCTGAGAAAGAGATACAAGACCTCCTTTATTCTATAACCAAGGTACGGAGCTGATTAGATCCTTAGAGAATTCTTGATTCAGATTATTGGCAAAAACTATCTTAACTTAAACTGCAGCTCACTTACTCCTTCCCACGTACTAGGCTTAGGTTAGGTACACCGGGGTAGGCGTATCTTAGAAGCACCAGTTGAGTATGTTTAGTCATGGTTTTATCTATGTATATATATATATTATCTATTTTAAACACCGTATGGCTTAGAAACCATACCATGCTTTTACAGTGTTATTTTATAATACTCCTTTTACTGTACGCACTTTACTTTATGACAAGTATTGCAATTGTGGCAACTCACTTCTCTTGCATGAGAAAGAAGACTGTTCAATAAATAACCACTTTTATTGAAAACGCCCGTCTCTCTATTTCTCTGCGCTTCTGGTGAAACTAAGTGTGCACGATTGACTGAGTGAAATAGTTATCTATTGTTTCCGCGACTCTGGAGATGTACTCCTTATTCTGGAGGGAGCAAAGTTGGCATGTTTATGCGGTTGTCAGAAACTAATCCCTTCTTGTCTATTCAGGAAAGTTAACACCTTCTTGTTTACTCGAGAAAGTTTCTAGTGACCTCTGAGCTAGCTGGCATTCATAATTAAGTCTAACATATTCAATAGAGACCTAGTAGACCTCAGTCCTACGTCTAAACTATCGTTTATGTTATTCCAATGCGCAGAGCCTATTGGGAATATAAGAACTACACTACAATTTGTGAAAGTTAAAACTATTGGCATTGTAAATGACAAAGCTATTAATTTAGCTATTTTCAAAACCAACACATAAATAAAAAATGTGTCATTTACAATACTAGTAGCTCAAACTTTCTAAATGCGACACCTATTGCATTGCAAATGCTTGTTGCTTCTTCCTCCCTTATTGTTCCTGACCTGTGGTTGTTGGCAATAGGACTCTGGACACTTTACCACTGCTGATCAGTGCAAAAGTGCATATGCTCTCTGTATAAATTGTTACTGTGATTGGTTATCCATAATTAGCATATTTGTTTGACTAGTAAATCCCTAGTAAAGTGCACTGAGTGTGCCAGGGCTGGTGATTCAAATGCTACTAGTGGGCCTGCAGCACTGATTGTGCCACCATCATGAGTAGCCCTAAAATGGTGTCATACTGACCTGACCAGTGTCCCCACTGGCCAGGCCTAACCCTTCCCTTTCGGTACACATTGGACACTGCTATGGAAGGCCCAAGGTACCCCCCTGGGCAGGGTGCAGTGTATGTGAAAGGTAGTTTAGTGCAGACCATTACGCTACCACATACTGTGTTTTGTTTTGGTTCTATTTTTGATCGTAACCCTGAAAGTATCCACGCATCATGTCTCAGAATGGTAAACCACCAAGTGAGGTTGCGGAACTGGAGTTTGATATTGAAATGTTAAGTGAATACAAAGTAGGTCAACTCAAGCAGTTCTGTAGGAGCTTTGGATGTCCCATGAAGAGCCGCTCCAGGAAGGAGGAGCTACAGAAGGCCTTAAGGGCCTGGTGGGAGACCAAAGAGGCTGGCGAGACAGATGGTGCAGAGGTGGATGAGGATGCACAAGGGGATGGTTTTAGGTCACAGGCTCTGCCTGTGTCCAGAGCAGCCTCAAGGGCTGGCAGCAACCATTCCGCTAGCAGTTTTTCTCCAGAGGAGTTGGAGGAAAACCAAAGGGCTAGAGATCATAAGTTAGAAGTCCTGAGGCTTCAGACAAAGCTGATGGAAATAGAAATCCAGAACAAGGCAGAGGAGAGCAAGAAGATGTATGCCTTGGAAGAATTTAAATTCACCTTGGCACATGAACTAAGGATGAGGGAGCTTGATTTGGAGCTCGAGAGGTTTTAGGCCATGAGTGCCTCAGCTGAAGAAGAAAAATGGTTAGCTCAAAAAGTGAGCTTTGCTGAGTTGGAGGTGGAGTCCAGCTCAGATGGTGGCAGCACGTTTGTTTTCTCTAGTGCTGAGGGAGCAGTACAAACACCCAGAGATGTGGCGCCTAACTTGTGGGAGGGGGTTGACATACACCAGGAGGTTTAGGCTTATGAGGTAGCTCCAGTGATTTGCAGTGCCCCTGAAGTAGACTGGGGGACAGACACAGGGGACCATATTCCTAGTGCTGGGAGGGACACTCTACTTACCTTAGTTGAGAGGTGCAGGGAGAGGGGTTCATCCATGGTAGAAACCTTGGTGTGTGAGTGTGAAGACCACCCAGAAGAATGTGGGTTGTGTGACAGAGACAGTCAGATACTGTGTTGCCAGTCTCAGGTGAGTGGTGTGGGGTACGTGTGCAAGGCACTGGATGGTGAGGTGAAGGATGGTTTGGTTAACTCTTGTAGGGGGCTGTGTGATTCATTTGTTGGAGAGCATATTTAAGTCCCTGTTTTCCAGAGCTATGCCAACACCCGGTGGATTGTGAGTTATCTGATTCCAGGGAACTTGCGCAGGAGGCAGACCTCTTGGTGGATTCGAGAGAGTCTGGAGAGGCATTGGGGAGTGATCCGAAAAGGAGTGGCGCAGATATCTTCCAGACCTGTGGGTGGAAGAGGTTCGGTGTAGCCCAGTTAGGCCCCAGTGTAGTGGGAGGGGTGTAGGGGCTCACTTTCTGTCTCAGTAGAGAATGAGTGAGCGTGGGACTGGGTGTCCCAAGGTGCCCGAAGCCCAGTCTCAGGGCCTGGAGGGTTCCCTAAGGAAACACCAGGATGGGTACCTAGGCTGTACTTGCAGGCCATTCGAGGGGGCTCTCCTTGTGTCAGGAGAATTGGGAGCGTCTGTAAGCAGAGCTCAAGTGGTTCTGGTGTCTGGGGGTACTGCTCCAATTGGGAGGGTGCAGAAGTCCAGACTGGGGGGTGAGAGGGGGATGTACTTCCCAGTGGGAGAAGCAGTGGGTCAAGCAGTGGGTCAGGGACCAGCCAGAAGGGCAGAGTCTCCCAGGAGTGGCAATGGTGACACCACTTCTGACCTGGAAGATCTTTGTGCACCGTCAGGTAGACAGGGGTTGGGAGATCTGCGACAGGAGGGCTGTCACAAGACACATGAGTCATGTGTCACACTCGGGGGATACTGTGCGAGTCCCCAGAAGTCCTGGCGTGCCAGGCAAGTGTTCAACCACAGGGTTTCGTCCCTGGGTTGGGAGGCCAGGTTCAGGATCTGCCCGAGCTGGAGGGAAGGATATCTGTAACCAGCGTCCTGACCGATTTGGCTTCCAGGGGTACCACCCCAGTTGGGGGAGTGCAGCCCTCTCGAAGGCGGTGCAGAGAGAGGGAGTCCTCGCCTCTGACCCCGGTGCAACCCGAGGGTTTAGACCCTAGGTTGGGAGACCAGTTGCTGGAGAAAGGTCCTGAACTGGTAGGAGAGTTGTGTTCTGAGGGCGCCTCTCCTGGGAGGAGAGTGCGGGAATCAAGAAGGTGGGGGAGGGAGAGAAGAGCCTCACCCGTGATCTCTGGTCAGCCTGAGGGTACAGACCCTGGGCTGGTGAGCCAGTGTTAGGATGCCCTACCTGACTTGGCAGGAGGGAGAGTGGAAGAAAGGTGCCAGGCACCTGGGGCTACTGCCCCCCACTTTCTGATGCCACAGAGGTTAGAGAGTCCTGAGAGGCATGAGGCCTGGCTCTCATCTCTGACTGTTGTCAGTGGCCATTATGGCTGGTTGTCCTGGTGGACAGGGTTGCCCCTGGAAGGGGGGCAGGAGTCACACCCTGGGGGTGGACTGGGCCACACCGTTCTGGTGGCCAGGTGGGTACTGTCTACCAGTGTGGACACATCTGTGAGTGAAGTAAGGTTAGGTGCTGCACAGATGGGGTCCCCAGGTGAAGAGAAGGGTCCCCCGTGGTTTAGCATAGTGGGCCCTGAGAGTATGGATAGAGAGATCCAACTGGGTTCAGGAAGGCATAGAACTGGAATAGCCCCCTGCTGTTTGGGCCAGTTTCCGTGTTCTATCCCCCTAAGCAGGGAATTCCATCAAGGTATCGTTTGGTCTACCCTGGCTTTAGGCTGGAAGGGGGTTGTGTTGGAAATGGCCCTTTTTACAGGGTTATCCCCAAAACTTTTTTCTTCTCATTTACTTATTTTTCCTGACCTGTGGTGGTTGGCAATAGGACTCTGGGCACTTAACCACTGCTGATCAGTGCTAAAATGCATATGCTCTCTGTATAAATTGTTACTGTGATTGGTTTTCCATAATTGGCATATGTGTTTGACCAGTAAGTCCCTAGTAAAGTGAACTGAGTGTGTTGGGGCGGGTGAATCAAATGCCTGCAGCACTGATTGTGCCACCCACATGAGTAGCCCTAGAATGGTGTCTCAGGCCTGCCAGCGCAGTGCCTGTGTGCAGTTGCTATCTGCCATGCTAACCTGACCAGTGTTCCCACTGGCCAGGCCTAACCCTTCCTTTTCGGCACACATTGGACACCCCTATGGAAGACCCAAGGTACCCCCTTGGGCAGGGTGCAGTGTATGTGAAAGGTAGAGCATGTACTAGTGTGGGTGACATGCTCTGATAGTGAAATACTGCCAATTTCGTTTTTCACTAATGAAAGGCTATCTTGCCCATAGGCTATAATGGGGAATTCTGTGTATAATATTTACCTGCATAACTTCCTATAGGAGCAAGATAGAAAATTAAAGTCTGGTATCATTAAACTCAGAATTTAATAATACATCTTTTAGGAAGGATGGTTTTTAAATTCTGTGTTTGAAAACAGCACTTTTAGAAAGCGGCTGTTTGCTTGTCTAACCTTTCTATGTGCCTTGGCCTGTTTGTGAATTGACTGTCTGGTTTGTGAGTGACAGGGGCTAGGGTGGCTCCCTGAGGCTGAATGAGTCAGCCTTAGGCTGAATAGCTTCATCTGCATCTTGAGTGGTGGGAGGGGATAGCACCTGGGCCTGAATAGGGCTGTGCCTGCCTTCCACAATGCTGGCTCCACCTCCTGCTGGGCGTCTGACAACCCTGCCCCTCTCTCTAAAAGGAAGGAAGAAGTCAAGTAAACAAAGTGCTCCAGGACTGACCAGAACTGGTTTGTACTAGGCCAAGGCCTCTCTGCCCTCAGAGAACAAAGAGAATATTGGTATGAAAAGGGCTACCCAGACGTCAGAGAATTAGATCACCCTGTAATCAAGAAGGAACCTCTCCCAAGGAGAAAGCTGGAAGACTGAAGAAGAAGGACTGACCTGCTGTAAGGCTGACCTGCAGTTGCTTTTCTGCCAAGGAGAGGGGAGGACTTTGCTGTTGCTGTGTCCCCTTGCTTGAAGAGCTCTCCAAGGGCCTGAGAAGAGCTGGCCTCCTGTTAAGAAGTTCCAAGAACAAAAGGACTTCACCCCCAGCTTCCCCCTGAACTCTGCTATGTGAGTTCTGACCTGCCTAGAGTGATTGATCCATTTGTGGGGCCTCTGGAGGTTGTTTCCTGCTGTTTGGAGAGCTGGACAAGAAAAAAAGAACAAGATCTACAATTTGCACGCATCCCTTACTTGCGGATCGCATCGTCGACAGTGCAAGAAAATTCCTGTCGCCACAAAGATCGTCGCAGCGCCTGTTGCCGCCGCAAGAACCGACGCATCGTTTGCTTGCGGAGCGCATCGCCCCGGTGTGGGAAGATTCCTGTCGCTGCGAGTATCATCGCAGAGCCTGTCATCGCTGTGAGAAACTGTTGCACCGCTTGCTTGCAGACCGCATCCCTTCGCTGCGAACATCGTCGCAGAGTCAACGCATCGAGGGGCAGCGACAGAAGAAGATCAACGCTGCACAGCGCATCACCGCCACACTGAAGATCGATGCCGCCCCGAAGAGCATCGCATTGTGCCTTTGTGAGACGCTTCTACCGGAGAAACCTGCACCCAGAATACATACAAGGTATCTCATCGCTCCCCATACAGACCGGATTCGTCGCAACACGCACACTGCGTGCAGCGGGGTTGTCGCATTGCCTCCCCAGGGTCTCAGGAGTGACACATCGATTGTTTTTCGATGCTGCAGTTGCGCTAGAAACTTTTGATGCATCTACAGGTACTTTGGGCTAAAAGTGACGCAACTGTGGATTATTTTGACGCAAACCCTAGAAGTCTTTTAAAATAATATTCTTGAACTGTGTATGTTGGATTTTGTCGTTTTGATCTTGTGCAGTTTAGATAAAGATACTTTATTTTTCTAAACTGGTGTGGAGTCTATTTGTGGTGTTTTCACTGTGTTACTGTGAGTGTTGGTACAAATACTTTACACATTGCCTTTGATAAGCCTGTCTGCTCGTGCCAAGCAACCAAGGGGGTGAGCAGGGGTTATCTAAAGAGTGCACAACCACGTCAATCACCACCACATCCCCCACCATGTCCACCACCACAACCATGTCCACCACCACCACGTCTACCACCACCACCACGTCCACCATCACCATGTCCATCACCACCATGTCCACCATGTCCACCACGTCCACCACCAACTTCATGTCAACCACCACCATCTCCACCACCACCACCTCCACCACCACGTCCACCATGACATCCACCACCACCACGGCCACCACCACCACCATGTCCACCACCACGTCCACCACCACCACATCCACCACCACTTCCACCACCATGTCCACCATGACCACCACCACCATGTCCACCACATCCATCACCACCACATCCACCACCACCCCATCCACCACCACCACATTCACCACCACATCCATCACCGCCACCACCACCAACTCCACCATGTCCACCACCACCATATCCACCACGTCCACCACCACCACGTCCACCACCACCACCACCTCCACCACCACCACCACATCCACCACCACCACATCCTTGCCACCACTACATCCACCATGTCCACCACTACCACTACAATGTCCACCACCACTATGTCCACCACCACCACCACCACATCCACCACCACCACGTCCACCATGTCCACCACTACCACCACAATGTCCACCACCACTATGTCCACCACCACGTCCATGTCTACCACCATGTCCACCACCATCACATCTGCCACCACCACGTCCACCATGTCCACCCCACCACGTCCACCACCATGTCCACCACCACTACCACATCCACCACATCCACCACCACCACCACATCCACCACCACGTCCACACCACCACGTCCACCACCATGTCCACCACCACTACCACATCTACCACCACCACTACCACATCCACCACCATCACATCCACCACCACCACATCCACCACCACCACCACCACCACATCTACCATGCCCACCACCACCACCATGTTCACCACCACCACCACTTCCACCACGTCCACCACAACCACCAAGTCCACCACCACCACCACTTCCACCACCACCACGTCCACCACCACCACCACATCCACCACCACCACCACATCCACCACAATGTCCACACCACCACGTCCACCACCACCACCACATCTACCACCACCACTACCACATCCACCACCATCACATCCACCACCACCACATCCACCACCACCACCACCACGTCCACCACAACCACCAAGTCCACCACCACATCCACCACATCCACCACAACCACGTCCACCACCACCATGTCCACCGCCACATCCCCACCACATCCACCAACACATCCACCACCACCACATCTACCATCACCGCGTCCACCACCATATCCACCACCACGTCCACCACCACCACCATGTCCACCACCACCACATCCCCCACCATGTCCACCACCACCACCATGTCCACCACGTCTACCACCACCACCACATCCACCACCACCATGTCCACCACCACCACCATGTCCACCACGTCCACCACCACCTTCATGTCAACCACCACCATCTCCACCACCACCACCTCCACCACCATGTCCACCACCACATCCACCAACACCACATCCACCACCACCACAACGTCCACCACCACCACCACCAACTCCACCATGTCCACCACCACCACATCCACCACGTCCACCACCACCACATCCACCACCAGCACATCCACACCACCACCACATCTACCATGTCCACCACCACCACCACCATGTCCACCACCACCACCAACATGTCCACCACCACTACGTCCACCACCACGTCCCTGTCCACTACCATGTCCACCACCATCACATCTGCCACCACCACGTCCACCACCACCACCATATCCACCACCACCATGTCCACCACCACCACCACCACATCCACCACCTCCACATCCATCACCACGTCCACACCATCACGTACACCACCATGTCCACCACCACCACCACATCTACCACCACCACTACCACATCCACCACCACCACATCCACCACCACCACATCCACCACCACCACATCTACCACCACCACCACGTCTACCATGCCTACCATGTCCACCACCACCACCATGTCCACCACCACCACCACATCCACCACGTCCACCACAACCACCAAATCCACCACCACCACCACCATGTCCACCACCACCACCACCACCACCACATCCACCACCACCACATCCACCACCACGTCCACACCACCACATCCAACACCATGTCCACCACCACCACCACATCTACCATCACCACTACCACATCCACCACCACCACATCCACCACCACCACATCCACCACCACCACATCTACCGCCACTACCACATCTACCATGCCCACCACCACCACATCCACCACCACCACCATGTCCACCACCACCACCACCACCACATCCACCACGTCCACCACAACCACCAAATCCACTACCACCACCACATCCACCAGCACGTCCTCCACCACCACCACATCCACCACCACCATGTCCACCACCACCACCACCTCCACTACCATGTCCACCACCACGTCCACCACCACCAGAACCCCCACCATGTCCACCACCATGTCCACCACCACCACGTCTACCACCACCACCACGTCCACCACCACCATGTCCACCACCACCTTCATGTCAACCACCACCACCTCCACCACCACATCCACCACCACATCCACCAACACCACATCCACCACCACCACATCCACCACCACCACAACATCCACCACCACCACCACATCCACCACCACAACCACCACCACCAGGTCCAACACCACATCCACCACCACCACCATGTCCACCACCACCACATCCACCACCACCATGTCCACCACCACCACCCGTGACGGGTAAAGTGTAACTGGAGGGGAGGGGTAATAGGAATGTCAACCCTGTCTGTACGTGGGACATTTAAGGATGCATTGGGTGTGAGAAGATGGGAATAGGGGCTAGAAGTATTGCACCAGACCCAAGATACATTTTGAAGAAACGCTACGTAACAGGGGCTCCTGTAAAAGCACTCGCAGCATCTCTACCTCACAGTGGCATACCTGCACAAGCCACTCATTCAAACAAACCTTCACATAGCCAATAGGTCTCGCCTTTGGGACCTTATAAGTGTTTAGCCATGCAACACTTGATGTTGTTGCACCAAGGATATTGTGCTGGATAACTAAACACTTATAAGGTCCCAAAGGCGAGACCTATTGGCTATGCGAATGCTTGTTTTTTTGCAGTTTTATATACAGATAGCTCCACCCGAATGTAATGGAGAGATTTACACGAGCACCAGTTACATTACAGGTGGACACAAACATTTCTTGGTAGGAAAGTGGAGATTAAATGATTTGTCCAGAATTACAGGATGTTGAGGCGACGCAGAGACTAGAACCTAGTTCTTCAGCTCCAAAGTCGGCAGCTCTGGCTGTTAGGCCAATCCTCTTATAAATGAAACGCAATTAAGACATATGCAGCGCTTAGAAAAGCGAAATTATTTCAGACAGCGTGATTCAAACAATCAAAAGCTTAGCAAATTTATTTCAACAAATATTATCACAATGGAGGCAACAGCACACACCAGGCAGTGCTAAACTGCTGGCACAATCTGTATGCAGGGCCTCAATTCCATGCATTAGACATTTATCATAATACACGCTTACAGTATGCCCGTTCATGATGTGGCCACTGCCACAGCGAGGCCACAGACCTCCTTACTTACCACCCACTGAGAAGCAATTAAAAGAGAAGCCAGACTGGGGGGAAAGAGATAAGCTTTCATTGATGATTAGCGTTGCATCCAGCTATGAGATAACCATGCTAGCAGGGTAACAAGCTGCCATGTGCGGCAGCGCAGCCAGCAGTACCACAAACTCATTTCTACAACTTCTGCTGTGTAAATGTGCACGGTTCTGTGTTTCTACATTGGCTGTATAGGTAAGGGTCACAGCGCCCAGTGGCTCTACTCATGGTGTAGTACACAGTAGTGACTGCACTCACTACAAATTTAAATCATAGTTAGGGATGCATAAAACAATTTACAAAAAAAAAGACTTACCTTACACTGCACGTCCCTGATGTCATACTCGAAGTTCTGCAGCACATCTGTCCTCGATATTCCTGTCTCCAGTCCGAGTGCGAAGCAGGTCCCACAGGGGACTCCATTATCCGGTCAAGATGCTGCTCTCATGCTGTTAAGCAACATGAGTGAAGCGTCTGTATTGGCTGAAGTGGGCTGGCTCTCTGCTCCGAAAGGCGCTGGAGCCTTATGCTTGCTCTCCAACCCAGCTGTCTAAAACAGGTGGGTTGGAGAGTTTGAATTGTGCAAGTCTGATTGGAAATAGCAAGGTAACCGGCCAAACCAACATGCGCTCTTCAAAATGAAGTGGCCACTCCTCACTGCTGCTAATCAGCAGCAGTGATGCACTGGCCCGCCCCCACACTCTGTTTGCTGGCAGAGAGTAAAAAGCAAAATGGTAATAAAATCATTTTATTGCCATTTTATATTTCACGCTTTCTGCACAGCAGTGTGGGGGGGCAGCGATGCTTCTCCACATTCATGGAGGAACTACTACTGCTCCCCAGGAGGGCAGAAGGCTGTCTGGTACCAGCAACTGCTCAAGGCCACTGGACAAACTGGACAAAAGAGGGGCAGCTTTGTAAAAGTTGCTTTTCCTTAAAAGTGACATTAAATTCCACTCACTTGGACATGAAGTCAGGTTTAATGCCACAATTAATCTGATACTTTGCAGTGTCCATTTTAGTAGTCCCATTTTGAAATTAGCCGGACTAAGTGGTCAGCCGGTAACTCTGTGTTAGCTAAAGCAGTCTCAAGTCCAGTTCCACACTTTGCATCAAGCCTGCCAAAGACTTCAATGGAGTGGACCTGATGCAGGATGCTGAGGATCCTGAAAGCTGCTGTGCGTGCTCTGTGGTCGGTGAGGGTGTCCTTGTGGGAGGTTATTTATCAGTCCATGGGTAAGTTGGCACCTTTGGCCAGAGTGGTCGGTGTCTCTCGAGGTCCTCTCTGAGCCAGCTGAAGGGGGCTGCGGATGGGCTATCAATTTCCGTACACCTCGGATCTAGCAGTATCCTGTGGTGAAGGCTGGTATCCGTCTTTGGCGAACAATTAGGACACAAGCAACACTTCTTGGTCTAGCAGACTCTGGTGTAACTTTTGCCCATTGAGGATTGGTCTTTTGGGTTGCCCTTGGGCATTCAGTGGTGATTCAATGAATGTGGCTGCTGACTATAAAGCAGGGGCTTCTTCAGCTTTGATGGCATTAGTGCTGGTTTCTAGTGGGTCAGCTTGCTGACCCTTGGAGTCATTTTGTTGGTTTGGGGCTCTGGAGCGACTTTTCCATGAGCCAGGACCCACAAGCAGAGCACTCTCTTTGCTAGCCCAAGGTGAAACAGGTACAGTCCAACAGTCTTGCAGCCTCTCCAGGTCCAGGGGTCAGCAGGGCTGTTCATGTTTGATTCTTTCTCCAGTTCCATCTTGAACTCTCAAGATGTCTGAACCCCTCCTTGGATGTTAGGAGCTGGTAGCCCATCCTAGAGGTGTAGCTACCTGTATTCTACACATCCATGAGAAAACCAGCTTGGCCTCTGGTTTCCTCTCTCTGTTCCCGCTACCAGCCTGTCTACCTGAATAAAGGGTTGCACTACATGAGTGTGACCACTGTTTCACCATAAAAGGCAGCTTTGCCTTTGAAGCTTACCTTTTGGGCCAACACCCTCGGTGCCCATGTGCAAGGGGGATATCACCACCGTCAATAGCAGGCTACAATTGTTCCTGAGTTTGCGAGTCATTCACACTACTCCCCAGAGCGGCAGTAGCCTGTCTGATGGCCAGCAACTTTTGAGGAAACTTTCTAAAAATTGCCTTTCCTTAAAAATCATATTAAATTTGACTTTGGGATAAAGTCAGGTTAAATACCACAATTAATTTGATACCTTGAAGTTCCCTTTAAGTAGTCCATTTCAGAATTTAGCTGGACTGAGGAGTCAGCCGGCCACTCTGTGTTAGCAAATGGGGCTACTAACTTTTCCATAACAAAAACGACAATTTGGATACTTTGCTGTTAGGACATATCAAAAGTATATGTCCTACTTAATAATATACAGCACATTTGTACCACCTGTTCTCCCTTTGGGTCAATAGTTAATAGTCAAATACCTTTCTGAGTAGTAACATCAAGTTTCATTCCATCATGTATTTAAATGTGTCCTTACAGACAACACCATTCACTCCAATGTAAGAAATTGGGTTGTTGGTTGCCTGGGCTGTAAGCCCTGGTCAAGCAGCAACGCAGTCCTCTCAGGGTAAGGCACAAGCAAACCCAAAATTAACCTGTGCTAACCCCCTTTGGCAGCTTGGCACAGAGCAGTCAGGCTTAACTTAGAGGTAATCTGTAAGTATTTGTGCACCACTTCAAACAGTAACACAGTGAAAACACACCTAAAAAGGAGCTCACCACAGGTTTAGAAAATAAGAGTACATTTTAATAAATAAAACAAGACTAAAATGACAAAAAGTCAATTAGTAGAACTGGAGATTTTTAGCATGTAATGTGTGTTGGCATGTCTGTACTTTTTTCATTCTTCTCTTTTTGTCATTTATTTTGAAGCAAGATGTTTTTGCTTCAAATATTGTGCCTAAAGGGTATCTATGTGTAGTATTTGTTGTATTCGGTTGTCTTAGCTCTGGTTTAAATGTATTTTTAATGTGTTATATAATTAGTTCACATAGGGTCTAAGATTGGGTTCTGGGTATTGGTATTTCATAGATATATGTATTTATGTGCGTTTGTATATATTGCCTTTACAGCACTGAAGAAGTCTATTGCTATGGACAAAACGGTTTAGCTGTATCTGCTGTAAATTGGTGATGCTGTTTTAGGAGGATTTGAGAATAAAGAGCAGAATTGAATATGCTCTGGAACTTCTTCCTAATATCTTTGTACATTTTCATGAATTGTGGTACACCTATATTTTGTAATAATGTAAATATCCCGGTCTTAGGGCAGCATCTGGGCAGCAGGTGCTGATATTGTATGCACACATAGGACAGAATCTCTGTGTTGAGAACCACTGCGGGCCATGGGATAGGTGTGGTAATTCTTGGTCCGCTTCCATAATCTTCCTTAATCTTGGTTTTAGTAGAACTGGAGATATTGAATTTTAAAGTTTATAGTGAAAATAGCTCCTAAAAGCACAAAGCATTACTTAGGAAAGCTGGTCGTGCCAGACCGGGACAAAGTCCAAAGAACAGGCTGACTGTGCCGCTGAGCACGGGCCGGCTACTGGGACCCAGTTAGGTCTGCTAAGCAGAGTACCTTAAATCCTGGTTGCAGATCATTGCGTGGATCCGTGTCAAAGATCGGCTGCGCAACTGAAGCGATGCAGAGGTTTCGAGATGCGGCGAGGCTGCTGTGCGAGGTCCTGTTGCGTCATAGTCAAATATCCCGTCAATGGGGCTTGCAATGTGAAGTTCGGCGCCAGGATGTGGCATGCAGCTGGCGATTCGTCAATTCCAAGGAGCTGCAAGGCTCTGATGCGGAATCCAGCATTGAGGCAACAATTGACCAGAGATGCCGTAACCTGAGATGTTAATGCACTGTGTCGTCTGCAATGCGTCGGACTGCGGTGAGCGATAGAGGTCTTCACGACAGATCCAATCCATACAGCAGTGGCGATGTATCAGTTCTGCTCAGAGATTTGCTGCTCAGCAGAGAAAATGCGTTGGTTTTGCTGGCAAGCACCTTAGGCCTACTCCCAAGAATCAAGGACTTTGGTGGCCCTACTTGGCAGAGAGGACTCACAGATGGCAGAGTCCAGGTGCATGGTGGTTGGAACCACGTTTTGTCCTTGAGTCTTCAAATTAGGAGGCCAGCCAACTATCCCTTGAAGTCACTCTGGGTCCCGGTTCAAGAGATGAAGGTCCAGTCCTTCTCAACCAGGCAAGAGGGCAGCTGGCAGCAGATAAGCACAGCAAAACAGGAGTCCAGCAGAGTGTAGTCCAGCAGAGTGGCAGTCCTTCAGCACTACAGCAGTCCTTCTTCCTAACAGAGTATCCACAAGTCCAGAAGTGTACCGAAGTGGTGGTGTCTGAGGTCCTTCTTTTATACACAGTTGCACCTTTGAAGTGGGGAGATGCTCCTAGAGGCACACCCAAGATTTTTACCAGAGGAGCGTATCAGAACACGTCAATGACAAAGACCTATACATGAGAATGACTTCAGACCCCACTGACACTTTTATGAAGATTCTGAAGACCATTTTAGATAATGCCATGGAAAAAGGCACTATCACTGACAAGGATCACAAATATCTGATTCATCCACATCCGAAATGTCCCAGCATTCACATGCTTCCGAAAATTCACAAGAATTTACACCAACCTCCATTTCGACCCATCGTGTCGACTAAGAACTCCATCCATGAGCCGACGGGCAAATACATAGACATGTACCTCCAGCCCATTGTGAAGGGAATGTCTACATACATACGTGATACCACCGATTTCCTCAATCAACTACTAAAAGTGACTTTAGATCATCACACCATATATACTTTAGTCACTATTGATGTATATGCCTTGTATACTTCTATACCGCACAACAGAGGCATTGAAGCCATGGCATCTTTTCTACTATCCCACCAAATGGATGAAGACTTGAAAGTTCTATTACTAGAAATGGTACAATTCACTCTGTATCACAGTTATTTTTCTTGGAACAACGAGTATTACACGCAGCTAGTGGGGACATCGATGGGAAACTGTGCAGCTCCCAGCTACGTGAATTTGTTTATGCACCGCCTAGAACTCGACCACATTCTAAACAATACCAACTTGTCCAAGAATATAAAGACTTATTGGCGATACATAGATGATATTTTTTTAATTTGGGCAGGATCACCTGATGGCATACCTGAATTTATCTCTCACATTAATAGTGTGGATGATCACATACGGTTCACCTATTGTGCTAGCTCCATGAGTGTACCGTTTCTGGATGTTCTAGTTACTCTTGACAATGGTGAGATTAAGACTTCTTTATTCAAGAAGACCACTGACAGAAACAATGCATTACTATATACCAGTTGTCATCCTACCCCTTTGAAAATGCACTTGCCATACTCGCAGTTGATGTGGGCTAAAAGAATTTGCTCTGACCCTGAAGTATATCACCAGACTGAATTGAACATTTTACAGAGATACAGGGAGAGGAAATATCCAGAATTTGCTTTACAAACTGCGCACAAGCGCGTTACATTGAAGAACAGTAATGAGCTTCTAACCTCCAGCATCAAACAAACTAGCAACGATAGGCCAGTTTTTGTGTCTAAATATTCATCTAGAAGCTCGAACATAAAGGGCATTATCTTGAAAAATTGGCAAATGATTCAATTTGAACCAGATTTTGGAGGAATTTTCAACTACACTCCGTTATTTGCATATCAGAGAGCCAGTAACCTTAAGAATCTTTTGGAAACCCAAACTGAGTCACCGAATACAGTGTTTTTGAGAACCAGACCTTGCCACAATTGCGGCAACTGCAATAATATCATTAAAGGCAACGTCATCAATCATCCATCATCTGGAAAACCCATAAAATTGTGGACTAATGCAACTTGCGACTCTAAGAATTTGGTATACCTGCTTAAGTGCCCGTGTGGCTTACCATATGTCGGGAAGACCGAAAGAAAAGTCAAAGTTCGTCTTAACGAACACAAAAGCACCATAAGGAACAAATCTTTGAAATCACCCTTAGCTGCACATTTTACCTCATTTCAACATAACGTCAGCCAGTTAAGGTTCCTTGTTCTGGAGATTGTTCCTATGAGACCAGGCATTGACAATCGTAAAAAACTGTTACAGCGCGAAACCTTTTGGATAAAGAAATTGAATGCTTGTCATCCTAAAGGACTCAATGAGAGGATCGAGTACAGTTGCTTCCTATGAACATTCGCTCTCTTCACGTTTTTCCCCTCTTCTGATCACCCTTTTGCTATCGAATATTTCATTTACTTACATTCCCCACATCTTTCGAACTGAACTTTGCATTTCTACTCATTTTTAGTTCATCTAAATTTCCTTTATGTCTTCCTTTTTTCTCACTATGATCGCCTATATGTTCTTTTTTTACACCTCCATTCCCTTTCACCCAGATTTCAGCTTCTACCCGCTTTTTCTTCCTTCATTTTATTCATTTCTTCTAATTTTTTTTCCACCTTGTGTCTATCTCCTCCCCTGTGATCCTTGTATAATATCGTTCAGACTGATAACTTGTGGAGTTTCACCCCCACTCAAAATGGCTGACACCGTTTGTCCACCTTTTGTTTTCACAGTTTCATCGCATTCACTTCACCTTTTTTTACCACGTCTTCATTCGTTTTTTACTGCATTTTTGTTCTTGCTTTTACTTGTACTTAGAGATGGTTTTACTCGCACATGTACTATTTAAATAATATGTGTCCAACCCTTCGGGACGTTTTGAGTTTTCAGTCTCACTAAGTATGTTTTCTATTTTTACTACACGCTCTTAAGCGACCCACACATTTCATCGGCGTGTATCCTCTTAACCCGGAACTCGTCGAATCACTTTCTGCACTATCAACCAGTGAGATTTTGCGGCCACTCTATCTACCTTGGGTATTTTTCGTGTTCGTGTTCGTGTTTATGTTTACTCTTAACAATGTATATGGCCCAGTGCTGTGAATCACTGGGACTCTAGTACGCACTACACACATTATAGTATTCCTTTATAACATTTTGTTTATTTCATCATGTCATAATGCCAATTTTATTATATTTTCACAATATTCTTCATCAATATCATTTGTAAAACAATGATATCCTTATCACAATAGCATAAGATTATGCATAACGCAACAGTTCTCAAAACACAGGTTTACAAACAAAACAAAAATTGAAAGAAACAACCCAATGCATTTCGGGGCATATTTGCCCCTTCGTCGGGGGTCTGAAAAAAGGGGAAGATACAAACAAGGAGAATATTAATCATACAAGCTAAACAATGTTGAATCTTTTTGAGTCATCAAGATTTGCTTATCAACGCTTACCTAAGTCATAAGAAGTAACGTGTATCCTGTGTATACTCTGTGTAAATATTTAAACCAGTTGTCTGTGAAAAAACCAAAGGTGTGTGAACTCATCAAGTTTCATAGGCAGTACCGACCTATTAAATATCAAATATCTAAGCAACTTCACGAAAATGATGCTTTACCTGCGAAGACGTATTAAACAGCAATTCTGCATTGTGGGAAACAAAAAATAATAAAGAAAAACCGATTGGCCACATGTGTACAAACGAAATAGGAAATGCAAACACGCTTTTTTAGTTTAAAAGAAACTCTGAAGCTCACCTACGTGTTATGCGAGACTCATTACTGCGTAGCGAAAACCTAAATCAGACAAGCGGCTAGAGTCAGTTCACATATACATTTATGTGTTTACGCGATAGAATAGTGAAAAATCGAGGTTCATTTACCTGCGAGTCTAAAATGCAGGCTTCGATCTCGCTGCCGTTTTCACACGCAAATACTAAAAAACGAAAATGGTAAAACTATTATATTCCCTCCACGAGCTAAAAAAGCGTCCAAAAGTAATACTGTGGAATACGCCAAATCAAGGCTTACCGTCCGCTGAACATAATGTTCTTTTCAGGGTAGTCTCTCCGTCGCCTTGTTTGCTAACCGGAACCTCAAGCGGGTGCACGAGTCCTACCTTACTTTTTAACTCTCAAGATGATAGAGAGTGGAAATAGCCGACAGACTACCTGGTCGCCTTCATAGTATTCGTTGTTTTGAACGAAAAAAGGGACCTTAGACCGGTCTAGTAAACGCGCGTACAAAACAAATGTAAACTTATTCAGCGAGTGAGCGGAAAAAATAAATATTACAATTTTCTAAAAAACGATTTTTTCTTAAGCTGCAGTGCTTGTGTATATTGTGCTTTGTCATTGCTGTCCATGCTCGTGGTTAATAAAGCATTTTTTAGGAAAAAAGTTTTTGAGTGATATCTGAAACTGCAATGCGCGTGTATATTATGCCTTGACCTTGAAGTTCATGATGATTGATACACCAATTTATACAGATGACAATCTGAATGTGAATATTAATAAATAAACTATCCGTATACAATTGCAACATAATGTAACGTTGTTAATACTAATTTTCAAATTTTCTTTTGCCTGCCTATTTACAATCTATATACACGTCATCATTGAACCTTATTACCAGAAGTGTTAATTTATCTATATAAAACACAATGCCTATCTGGACAATCCCATGATCTTATTATATGCCCTTTATTGTGTGAATGAACACTTTGTCTAGGGGGATGTGCAAATAATTTTTTCTGTGTACGTGCCTATGCACATGTAAATGTTTTCTAACTTGAGCTTAAAGAAAACACGACATCTCCATTTTATCATTCAGTCCTGACGGAACCATCGTTTGTAATTTACGGATCCAGAAAGCCTCTCTTTGCAAAAGTATCTTTGCGTTGTCCATGCCCAGTCTCTGGGGTACTATCTCAATAATTTGAAAACGAAGTTGAGCAATATTATGATTTTTTTCGATCCAATGTTGTGTGAGTGGTGACGTCAAGGTTTTATTGCGTATCCGACTCTTATGCTCAGTGAGTCTTAACTTCATTTTTCTATCGGTTTTACCGATATACAGTAGCCCACATGGGCATTTGATCGAGTAAACAACGTGTTCTGAGTCACAATTTGTGGAATGCCTAAGCAAGATTTTCTCTCCAGTCCGGGGGTGTAGTAGAATATTGCCTGTGATCACATTATTGCAGTTCTTACAATTAAAACACCTTGATGTCCCTTTGTGGACCAATTCTCGTTGTAATGGAGTTGGTTTATTGAGAAGTTCCTTTAAATTTTGTGCTCTTTTGTATGCGAATAATGGTCGTTCTTCAAATAATGTGCCAAAATCCTTTTCAGCCAATAGAATCTCCCATCTCTTTGAAATTGTCCTTTTTATGTCTCTGGATGCAGTCGAATACTTGGAAACAAAGACCATTCTGGTGCTTGTAGTTTTAGTTTTCCTTTTCAGCAATTCTGTTCTTGGCGTTGTTTTGATTTTTTCTAGATGTGCCTCGAGCAATTTTTTTGGATAACCTCTGTCGAGGTATTTCTGTTTTTGTTCTTGTAGACTTTTGTCACATTGCTCTGGATTGGAAGAAATGCGTTTGATCCGCATGAATTGCGATACTGGCAAATTATTTATCAAACTGGCTGGGTGAAAGCTAGTATACAATAAAGCCGTGTTCTTATCTGTTTCCTTTTTGTATAATCTTGTCTGAATGGAATCATCTTTGATTTCAACAAGAACATCTAGAAATGATAATGCTGTGTTGCTTACATTGTGGGTAAATTGAATTCTCGGATCCACAAGATTCAAACTGTTGATGTTATTGAGGAGTTCAGATTTGGGACGCTTCCAAATTATAAAGATATCATCTATATAGCGTCGATAGTAAATCAAACCTTGTTGCCAAGTTGGGTCCTCTAGAATATAGTCCAGCTCAAATTTTGCCATATATACATTGGCATATATACATGCCCCCGGAAAGCCCATTGCTGTACCCGTCAGCTGATTATAGTACTTGTCTTGCCACACAAAGTAACTATTAAGTAAGCAAAATTCCAACAATTGCAGTATCAAGATTTTTTGCTCATTTGACTTATCTGTTCTCAGGAGAGCCCACTCCATGGCTTCAATCCCTTGTTTATGCGGTATGGACGTGTATAACGCCGTGACATCTATGGTACAAAGAGTCCATTCCATGCATCCTGTTGTGTCCATATCTGTAAGACTTCTGAGAAAGTCTGATGTGTCCTGTAGATAAGTCGGCCAGTTTTGAATAAATGGTTGCATATGTGTATCAATGAAGATACCTAAGTTCTCAAATATCGATGAACAGCCTGATACTATCGGCCTAAAAGGTGGATCATTGATGTCTTTGTGTATTTTAGGCAAAAAGTAGATTCTTGGCCTCCTCGGGTAAATTTGCCTAAGATACCGCTTTGTAGTGTTGTCTATCCACTGCAGTTCTTCTGCCTTATTCAGAAGCTCATCCAATACTTGAATGATCATGGGTGTTGGATCTTGTTCAAGCTTAGCATAAGTGTTGGTATCGTTTACATGTTCATCACCTTTTTGTGTGTAAAACACTGAGTCCATTATTACAAGACCTCCACCCTTGTCTGCCTTCTGTATTGTTATTTCTTTATTCGTTGATAGCCGTTTAAGGGTGCTATGTTCGGCTCTAGTCAAATTATTCAATTTCCGTTTATAGTTGATTTTGTTCAAATCTGCTTTTACCAAAACTTCAAAGGTATCTAAGCTTTTGTGTGATACTGGTGCCATGAACTGACTTTTAGGTTTGAATGATCTTTCAATTTCGTCAGTTTTTTCCGTTGGATTTACCACAGTGAAAAAATACTTCAATCTAAGAACTCTCATGAATTTAAAAAAAGAAATTTCTGTCTCTAGCTCATTCGATTGATATGTACTAACAAATGAAGTACCTTTGTTTAAAAGTTTCTCTTCAAAGTCAGAGAGTGGGTAATTTGAAATATTTATTACGAGTTTTTTGTTTGACTCCGCAATCCTGTTTTTTTCAATTGTTCTCTCTCCTTCTCCTTCTCCCTTTCCTTCTCTTTCTCCCTTTCTTTGTCCTTTTCCTCTTCTCGTCTTATTTCTTGTTGTACAAGATACAAATCCGGTGGTTTGTGGGATGCTTGATCCTTTTCTAAAAAAGAAGAAGTTGATGACGTGCCAGATGCACTCTCAGTGAGGTTAGATGGTTGAGCTATTGGTTGTGATGATTGTGGTACTATCGATTTTCGCGCTGTGCTCAGTTCACTGTCCGATACGACACTCTCTTCTGAAGAGGTTGGCTGTTGCTTCCTACCGGTAAATCTCCTCTTTGCATATACTTCTGCCCACGTGTATGTTTCATTAAGTTTATAATCGATAGTATCGCGTTTAAACTTTCGCAGTTTAGTTTCTTGTAGCTCCTTTCCATATTTGTCTAACCGTATGTTGATATCTTCCAAGATTCTTTTCCATTGGTCTTCATCCAGTCTTTCGGATAATTCTCGTTTGGTGTTGAGAATTTCTTCTTCTAGTTCTCGTATGGTTTTAGCAAGTTCTTCAACCAACAGTAAGATCAAGTCCAGAGAACATTTATTCAAAATCTCGAACCATTTCTCCATAAATTTTGGATTACTGTTGAGCCTGTATAGCATGGGCCTGATGGCCAATCTTAGCCCTCTAGGAATTCTTCTAACCCGGTGATATTGGATCAGGGTTGTCGCATGTAGGCGTTGGTTCAACTCACGTCTAGTTAGATATTCAAGTTGCTTTAATTTTTGTTCAACTGATCCTCCTTGTGTATCAAAGGTCTTTGCTTCTTTAATTAGTTTATAGATTTGACTTGCCTCATCCGCTGTGTAGGCCTTAGTATTCGCACGATTATCAGTGATCGAAGCAATTGAGTCAAACGACATTTTGAGTGTGGTGCTAGTACCCTTAGGTGGCAGTGAAAGTGAAAGATGAATGAGGAAGGGTTCTGCACTCGAGTTTTTATTCAATTTAGAACGTTTAAAACGATAAGTGTGCTGTACCAGATTAGTGCCTGCCCACTGGTAACCTAACAATGTATATGGCCCAGTGCTGTGAATCACTGGGACTCTAGTACGCACTACACAAATTATAGTATTCCTTTATAACATTTTGTTTATTTCATCATGTCATAATGCCAATTTTATTATATTTTCCCAATATTCTTCATCAATATCATTTGTAAAACAATGATATCCTTATCACAATAGCATAAGATTATGCATAACGCAACAGTTCTCAAAACACAGGTTTACAAACAAAACAAAAATTGAAAGAAACAACCCAATGCATTTCGGGGCATATTTGCCCCTTCGTCGGGGGTCTGAAAAAAGGGGAAGATACAAACAAGGAGAATATTAATCATACAAGCTAAACAATGTTGAATCTTTTTGAGTCATCAAGATTTGCTTATCAACGCTTACCTAAGTCATAAGAAGTAACGTGTATCCTGTGTATACTCTGTGTAAATATTTAAACCAGTTGTCTGTGAAAAAACCAAAGGTGTGTGAACTCATAGGCAGTACCGACCTATTAAATATCAAATATCTAAGCAACTTCACGAAAATGATGCTTTACCTGCGAAGACGTATTAAGCAGCAATTCTGCATTGTGGGAAACAAAAAATAATAAAGAAAAACCGATTGGCCACATGTGTACAAACGAAATAGGAAATGCAAACACGCTTTTTTAGTTTAAAAGAAACTCTGAAGCTCACCTGCGTGTTATGCGAGACTCATTACTGCGTAGCGAAAACCTAAATCAGACAAGCGGCTAGAGTCAGTTCACATATACATTTATGTGTTTACGCGATAGAATAGTGAAAAATCGAGGTTCATTTACCTGCGAGTCTAAAATGCAGGCTTCGATCTCGCTGCCGTTTTCACACGCAAATACTAAAAAACGAAAATGGTAAAACTATTATATTCCCTCCACGAGCTAAAAAAGCGTCCAAAAGTAATACTGTGAAATACGCCAAATCAAGGCTTACCGTCCGCTGAACATAATGTTCTTTTCAGGGTAGTCTCTCCGTCGCCTTGTTTGCTAACCGGAACCTCAAGCGGGTGCACGAGTCCTACCTTACTTTTTAACTCTCAAGATGATAGAGAGTGGAAATAGCCGACAGACTACCTGGTCGCCTTCATAGTATTCGTTGTTTTGAACGAAAAAAGGGACCTTAGACCGGTCTAGTAAACGCGCGTACAAAACAAATGTAAACTTATTCAGCGAGTGAGCGGAAAAAATAAATATTACAATTTTCTAAAAAACGATTTTTTCTTAATCTGCAGTGCTTGTGTATATTGTGCTTTGTCATTGCTGTCCATGCTCGTGGTTAATAAAGCATTTTTTAGGAAAAAAGTTTTTGAGTGATATCTGAAACTGCAATGCGCGTGTATATTATGCCTTGACCTTGAAGTTCATGATGATTGATACACCAATTTATACAGATGACAATCTGAATGTGAATATTAATAAATAAACTATCCGTATACAATTGCAACATAATGTAACGTTGTTAATACTAATTTTCAAATTTTCTTTTGCCTGCCTATTTACAATCTATATACACGTCATCATTGAACCTTATTACCAGAAGTGTTAATTTATCTATATAAAACACAATGCCTATCTGGACAATCCCATGATCTTATTATATGCCCTTTATTGTGTGAATGAACACTTTGTCTAGGGGGATGTGCAAATAATTTGTTCTGTGTACGTGCCTATGCACATGTAAATGTTTTCTAACTTGAGCTTAAAGAAAACACGACATCTCCATTTTATCATTCAGTCCTGACGGAACCATCGTTTGTAATTTACGGATCCAGAAAGCCTCTCTTTGCAAAAGTATCTTTGCGTTGTCCATGCCCAGTCTCTGGGGTACTATCTCAATAATTTGAAAACGAAGTTGAGCAATATTATGATTTTTTTCGATCCAATGTTGTGTGAGTGGTGACGTCAAGGTTTTATTGCGTATCCGACTCTTATGCTCAGTGAGTCTTAACTTCATTTTTCTATCGGTTTTACCGATATACAGGAATTTTGCTTACTTAATAGTTACTTTGTGTGGCAAGACAAGTACTATAATCAACTGACGGGTACAGCAATGGGCTTTCCGGGGGCATGTATATATGCCAATGTATATATGGCAAAATTTGAGCTGGACTATATTTTAGAGGACCCAACTTGGCAACAAGGTTTGATTTACTATCGACGCTATATAGATGATATCTTTATAATTTGGAAGCGTCCCAAATCTGAACTCCTCAATAACATCAACAGTTTGAATCTTGTGGATCCGAGAATTCAATTTACCCACAATGTAAGCAACACAGCATTATCATTTCTAGATGTTCTTGTTGAAATCAAAGATGATTCCATTCAGACAAGATTATACAAAAAGGAAACAGATAAGAACACGGCTTTATTGTATACTAGCTTTCACCCAGCCAGTTTGATAAATAATTTGCCAGTATCGCAATTCATGCGGATCAAACGCATTTCTTCCAATCCAGAGCAATGTGACAAAAGTCTACAAGAACAAAAACAGAAATACCTCGACAGAGGTTATCCAAAAAAATTGCTCGAGGCACATCTAGAAAAAATCAAAACAACGCCAAGAACAGAATTGCTGAAAAGGAAAACTAAAACTACAAGCACCAGAATGGTCTTTGTTTCCAAGTATTCGACTGCATCCAGAGACATAAAAAGGACAATTTCAAAGAGATGGGAGATTCTATTGGCTGAAAAGGATTTTGGCACATTATTTGAAGAACGACCATTATTCGCATACAAAAGAGCACAAAATTTAAAGGAACTTCTCAATAAACCAACTCCATTACAACGAGAATTGGTCCACAAAGGGACATCAAGGTGTTTTAATTGTAAGAACTGCAATAATGTGATCACAGGCAATATTCTACTACACCCCCGGACTGGAGAGAAAATCTTGCTTAGGCATTCCACAAATTGTGACTCAGAACACGTTGTTTACTCGATCAAATGCCCATGTGGGCTACTGTATATCGGTAAAACCGATAGAAGAATGAAGTTAAGACTCACTGAGCATAAGAGTCGGATACGCAATAAAACCTTGACGTCACCACTCACACAACATTGGATCGAAAAAAATCATAATATTGCTCAACTTTGTTTTCAAATTATTGAGATAGTACCCCAGAGACTGGGCATGGACAACGCAAAGATACTTTTGCAAAGAGAGGCTTTCTGGATCCGTAAATTACAAACGATGGTTCCGTCAGGACTGAATGATAAAATGGAGATGTCGTGTTTTCTTTAAGCTCAAGTTAGAAAACATTTACATGTGCATAGGCACGTACACAGAAAAAATTATTTGCACATCCCCCTAGACAAAGTGTTCATTCACACAATAAAGGGCATATAATAAGATCATGGGATTGTCCAGATAGGCATTGTGTTTTATATAGATAAATTAACACTTCTGGTAATAAGGTTCAATGATGACGTGTATATAGATTGTAAATAGGCAGGCAAAAGAAAATTTGAAAATTAGTATTAACAACGTTACATTATGTTGCAATTGTATACGGATAGTTTATTTATTAATATTCACATTCAGATTGTCATCTGTATAAATTGGTGTATCAATCATCATGAACTTCAAGGTCAAGGCATAATATACACGCGCATTGCAGTTTCAGATATCACTCAAAAACTTTTTTCCTAAAAAATGCTTTATTAACCACGAGCATGGACAGCAATGACAAAGCACAATATACACAAGCACTGCAGCTTAAGAAAAAATCGTTTTTTAGAAAATTGTAATATTTATTTTTTCCGCTCACTCGCTGAATAAGTTTACATTTGTTTTGTACGCGCGTTTACTAGACCGGTCTAAGGTCCCTTTTTTCGTTCAAAACAACGAATACTATGAAGGCGACCAGGTAGTCTGTCGGCTATTTCCACTCTCTATCATCTTGAGAGTTAAAAAGTAAGGTAGGACTCGTGCACCCGCTTGAGGTTCCGGTTAGCAAACAAGGCGACGGAGAGACTACCCTGAAAAGAACATTATGTTCCGCGGACGGTAAGCCTTGATTTGGCGTATTTCACAGTATTACTTTTGGACGCTTTTTTAGCTCGTGGAGGGAATATAATAGTTTTACCATTTTCGTTTTTTAGTATTTGCGTGTGAAAACGGCAGCGAGATCGAAGCCTGCATTTTAGACTCGCAGGTAAATGAACCTCGATTTTTCACTATTCTATCGCGTAAACACATAAATGTATATGTGAACTGACTCTAGCCGCTTGTCTGATTTAGGTTTTCGCTACGCAGTAATGAGTCTCGCATAACACGCAGGTGAGCTTCAGAGTTTCTTTTAAACTAAAAAAGCGTGTTTGCATTTCCTATTTCGTTTGTACACATGTGGCCAATCGGTTTTTCTTTATTATTTTTTGTTTCCCACAATGCAGAATTGCTGCTTAATACGTCTTCGCAGGTAAAGCATCATTTTCGTGAAGTTGCTTAGATATTTGATATTTAATAGGTCGGTACTGCCTATGAAACTTGATGAGTTCACACACCTTTGGTTTTTTCACAGACAACTGGTTTAAATATTTACACAGAGTATACACAGGATACACGTTACTTCTTATGACTTAGGTAAGCGTTGATAAGCAAATCTTGATGACTCAAAAAGATTCAACATTGTTTAGCTTGTATGATTAATATTCTCCTTGTTTGTATCTTCCCCTTTTTTCAGACCCCCGACGAAGGGGCAAATATGCCCCGAAATGCATTGGGTTGTTTCTTTCAATTTTTGTTTTGTTTGTAAACCTGTGTTTTGAGAACTGTTGCGTTATGCATAATCTTATGCTATTGTGATAAGGATATCATTGTTTTACAAATGATATTGATGAAGAATATTGTGAAAATATAATAAAATTGGCATTATGACATGATGAAATAAACAAAATGTTATAAAGGAATACTATAATTTGTGTAGTGCGTACTAGAGTCCCAGTGATTCACAGCACTGGGCCATATACATTGTTAGGTTACCAGTGGGCAGGCACTAATCTGGTACAGCACACTTATCGTTTTAAACGTTCTAAATTGAATAAAAACTCGAGTGCAGAACCCTTCCTCATTCATCTATGTTTACTCTTAGGCATTTTCTCGGCATAATTTATGTTTTCATTAACCTTCGGCATTCTTGCCTTGCATGTTACGTCGCCCACATCTCTAACTTCACGATATTGAGACCACACCGTTTTTCACTAATTTTTCAGTTATTTTCCAGTCACTTTATCAGTGTAATCCTTGAATTCGTCTTTGTTACACTCACAGCCGTTTTTTCCTTTCTCCGTATCTAATAAAGATATTTTAGGCACCGGCTATTTCGTTATTCTACCTCCGTTATTACACGTTGGGTGGTTTCTCTGATGTACTCACACTTCTTCAGTTGTAGCATTTATGATTGTAGGGTTGTGCCTATATCCTGACTCCGTGTTTATTTCCTTGCAGATATTAACCGAGGCCAGAAGGGACTATTCCTGAGGCGCCCAGAAGCTTTTGAAGTTTATTTACTTTATTCGCGGCATAAAGTTAATCTTTGGAACATTTAAGCACCAGGGTGTGCCACACTATACTCACTTTCAATTTTACACCCTTGAAGTACACAGATAACCTGCCTTTCCTGCCCTGGCTCCAGTCTAACGTCAGGGGGTATGCAGGCCTTTGTGTGTGGACAGGAGACAATCTATTCAGGTGTAAGAGAGGCTGGGACCAGCTCCTCCCTTACATCCTCAGGCACACCTAAGCTCCCATTGTGTGTGGCTGTCGAGGAGGAATACACACATCCCTACTGCAAACTACACCCAATAATGTGAACAGAGACAGGCTTCAGGCACCAAAATGGCTAAGGCAAGAAAAGTGTGGCAGGGTATGCTCAGACGTGAGTCCCTTGCTCACTTGGCCCCTGGATTCAAGATAGCCTGGCTGATGAGGATTATGAATCCAAAACCGGTCCCAGGATGCTTGTTTCCGGTCCATGGAAGACATGGCTTGGCAGTTCGGGCTGGACTGTTCCCATGAGGGTCAGACTGATTTGCATATAGCCATGTCTGAAATGGGGTGGCTGAGTGGGCTAAAGAATGGTGATGGATTAAACCCAGATCAGTTGACTGGGGGTGAGTGTTTGATTTGCTCAAACGCTCCGTCCATCATCCCCTTTTGTATCGCTTTGTTCGCCCTAAGTGTGGCAGGGTATGCTCAGACATGAGTCCTGTAGGAAGGTAGATCCCTGACTATGGTTGCCCCCAACTTTTTGCCTGGTGTTTTGCTGGTTTTCTGACTTAGTTGACCTGGGACCCTGCTATTCAGGACCCCAGGCCTACTGCTCTCTCTGTAAAATGGATTCCATGTACCTTAGGTACATATCTAATTGGATACTGAGTCACCTTATCAGTCCCTGTATAGTGTACCTTAGGTACCCAGGGCATAGGTGTACCCAGGGCCTACCAGGGGCTGCAGCATGTATTATGCCACCCCTGGCTGGCCATCCAAATCTGACATAACTGGCTGCACGACAGCTGGGGCAAGGTGGTGTAATCACCCTTTGCTTTAGATATAGTATGCCTATATCTAAACCTAAATGGGCACACAGATCTCCTATCAGTCACTCCTATGGCAGGCCTTAACAATCCTGAAGGCAGAGTGCTTGGAATCGTGTGAGATAGTGCTCTGGCATGAGCTGAGCCTGTCTGCGGCTTTCAGGATCCATCCCTTAGCCGTTTCCATGATATCGCATACCATATACTCTTAAGTGCATTATAATCCTCGCGGTTATATGCCAACTCTGGTATCGCTTTATCAAAACATGTCAAGTAAGGTGTCATACGAATTGGAATACTAACCCCTCGCCAATTCTGGTGACGGGGTTAGCATTCCACCCTTCTAGAGGGACACGACATGTATGTAACCTGTAACCCCGGTTAAAGTTAAACAGAGCCTTAGCTCCACAAAATGGATGCTGCCACCGAGACACAAGTCTGCCCTCCTGCTGCTGGGAGTCCTCCCAGCCCAGGAGGCAAGGACAAAGGGTTTCCTGCCAGGGGCGGTGCCAGCACCGTCCCAGACAGGATTTTGTGTATCCTAGGTAGGCAGGGCTTTAGAGGAAGGTGACTGCAAGTGGCACCCCGGTGCTCACTGTGCATAGGCCGGCTGGAACCAGTTCCAGGGGCACTCCAGCCCCTGATCTGGGGAAAGCCCGCCAAAGGAGAGGGGTGTAGCCACCCCCCTCCTAGTCCCACCCATAGGGCAGGACTTAGTTGCGTGCCAGACCCTTTTTGCAGGATAAAGGTAGGAACTGGCCCCCTTCCAAATCAGATCATCTTTGAATCCTGAAACTACTTTCCACGAAAGGAACTCAAGACTTCTTCCCAAGATTCTCCCTTGTGACTAAGGAGTAGTCACCCTGCAGCAGCAGGCACCAACCAAGCATTGCGGTTTGTTGCCAGTCTCTCCTCCGGATCAAGACTGCTCCAGCACGACGAGAACTGGCTTCCCTGGCACCTCTGACCTCAACCTACATCATCAGCCCAGCTGTGATCCGTGGGTGCGACGAGACCTCGAGGGACCGGCCATGTTCAGAACTGCACGACGCTTGTCCAGCACGACCGCTGAGTGACCCTCGACTGAGTGCTTTGGGGTAAGAGAAGCCCCGACCCTGAGCAGCTCCAGCACCGAAGTTCAGCCCCCCTGCATCCACGAGATCTGCGTGGGGCCCTTCTGCACTTTGCTGCTCACCGCGTTGTCCAGGTCGCTTGCCCGTTGGCTAGTGGCCCTCTCACGACGCTCCACGACGACAACCACTGCTGGTCTGGTTGCTCCAGACTAGCCCTTGCTTCCCTTCTTCAGAGAAGCACCCTGGACCCTCCTGGTCCACCCAAGACGCCATTTTAGGTCCACCGCGTAGGCCTTGCATTTGCCAAGACTTGTTGCCCAATCCTGGGTCCAGCGACGTCGACAGCAAGAACCTTCGTGGGACAGCTCGCACCTCCATCCTGGTCGCCGACAACGCCTCCTGGTCCGAGAGACTGCAGAGCCCAGCAGCGCCCACTCACCTGGCTGAGGTGACTTCGTCCGGTGCCATCCTGGTGCCCACTCAAATCACTGGCTAGTGATTCAGAACTTGGTCCCCTCTGCTTACAGGTTTCTTCTTCCCTGATCCAGGCTTGGATCACCACGAACTCCTTCACTGGCCGCCTGCCAGCAACTTCTTTCTTCAGGCTCCTGGATCTTCAACGAGGGTTTCCGACGCAACTTGAACCCTATGCAGCCGCAGCCCCTGGGCTAGGTAAACCAAGTACTCCGGTGCTTCAGCATAGTCCAACACTCTAAGTGTTCGGATCCACTCTTGTTTTCGACCCACCTAGTCGGGTTCGCCCGAGAACAGTAACTTTGTCTTTGCTAGCCTCCATAGACTTTTTCCCGCCTTACGCGTGAGAGTTCCCACTCTGCACACGACGTCCACAGGCCTCCTGCTTCTAATCTAAGGGTTTAGTATTGTAGGCCTAGCGTTTCTAAAGTCTATGAGAATAGTTACTTACCTGCTAGTAATTCGCATTCCACTTTTGTAATATATGGTTTTTCGTGCCCCTCGGGCATTTGTGTAAATTGTGCGACTTAAAGTATTTTCGTAAGAGTTTTGTTGTGTGCTTAGCTCCCTGACTCATAAAGAGTTCAGGGTAGACTTGTTATAAATAAATATCTGTTTATTTTCATAACAACTTGTGTGGTGTCCTTTCACTTGGTGTTCAAGGGGTAATGTGATGGTAAAACAGCTGGCTTAACACGCCCTCTAGAGTCTTAGCCTTAGACTGCTCGTATCCATGCTACTAGGATAGCTGGTCTATAAGGTTGACTTACAACCAATCATCAATAAGGGTTGTTTGGACTGATACAGAGTGCTCACTAGAATAGTGAACATTATATATCAGGCCAACTTCTCACATTGGTGAGCAGCGGTTGGGATTTGAGCTTGCTGTTGTTTTACCACACATATCCTAAGAATATCATTTGAAAGATCACATAAGTACTAAGGTACATATAACTTAGCTTAGAATACTCTGAGTTCTACTGAACCAGCTGTTGTAGCTCCTAGGGCCTAGCACACCCTAAACTACAACTCTAGCAAGGGATCAGTAGGTAAACATATAGTGTAGGTAAGTGCACCACTTACACCTCACTAGAAAAGCATGTCTAACCATGGAGAATCCACTGAGACTCCCCTGGTAAGCATTGACCCTCCACAGGTCACTTCAAGATATGCAGCTCTCAGTTTCCAGGAGATGAGACAAGTGTGTACCTCCAGGAAACTGAAACAGGGGTCTAACCCCACCATTCCCTTTCTGATAGGTCTCTTAGAGACATATGATGCGAGAAAGATTTCTCAGCTAGATGGGAATATGCCAGCCTTAGAGGGTACCACTGGGGATCCAGACCTCCTTGGCACTGAAAATGCAGTTGAGGAGGAGGATCTTGAGGAACTCCCTGAGGGTGAGGCAAACAAGGGTCCTGAGTTAGTCAGCAGACTCACTAGGGCCAACTTAGACCTACTTGGGCAAGGATCTGGGGGACCCCCAGTACTGACCCTGATGAGGCCTAACCTTGGAGTTAGGAGAGATAGATCTCTTTCTAGGGACTCCATTAGATCTCTGCACTCTAATGCCTCTTCTCAGAGGAGAAGGAACTCTCCACAAAGGAGATTGACTTCCCCTCAGAGAAGAGAGCATGAAGCAAGGATGAGACAAGCTAAACTGAGGATTGAAAGGGAAGAACTTGCCCTGGCCAAAGAGAAGCTTGCCTTCGCTAGAGAGCAGCAGATGAGTGGGATAGTTCCCACTGGTGGCAGCAATCTCCCAAGAGATAAGGAAAGGAGTTTAGATACTAAACACCTGACTAAGATAGTGCCCCCCTTTAAACAAGGGGATGACATCCAGAAATGGATGGCTGCTTTGGAGAGGGCCTGCACTGTACAGTGCATCCCCCAAAGTCAGTGGGCAGCTATACTGTGGCTCTCCTTTGATGGCAAAGGTAGAGATAAGCTCCTCACTACTAGAGTTGAGGATGCTAATAATTACCAAGTCCTGAAAAATACACTGGTTGATGGGTTTGGCTTAACCACTGAGCAGTACAGGTTGCTGTTCAGGGATACCCAGAAAACTCAGTCTCAGGATTGGGCTGACTTTGTTGATTGTGCCACTAAGGCTCTGGAAGGCTGGCTACTGGGTAGCAAGGTTACTGACTTCACAGGATTGTATAATCTTATTATGAGAGAGCAAGTCTTAAATAATTGTCAGAACCAGTTATTACACCAGCACCTGGTAGACTCTGATCTGACCTCTCCACAAGAATTGGGTAAGAGGGCAGACAAATGGGTCAGAACCAGGATTAGGCCTAAGAACCAAGGTGGTGACCAGAAAAAGGAATCAACCAAGCCTCAAGAGAAGGGTGGGAATAAATCTTCAGATCAAACCACCTCAGGGCCCCAAAAATCCTCTGAGGGGGGTGGGTCCCAGAATCCTTCTAATAACCAGAAGAAACCTTATTGTTATCCCTGTAAGCAGGTGGGCCATTTGAAAACTGACAGCAGTTGCCCAAAGAACAACAATAAGGAGAACATACCCCCAAGTAACATTCCCAAGCCTCCTGTTACTACTAGTAGTAATCCCCCAGGTGGTGGCAGTGCCCCAAGAATTTGGGTGCATTTACTTTGGGAGTTCCTGGGGACTCTGGCCTAACCAGGTCCCCAAACTTAGATACTCTTGTCTGTGAGACTGGCATGGGGTTTGCCAACTTCACAACTTGTCCCAACACTTTGGGCAAGTACAGACAGGAGCCCCTCATCAATGGTATAAAAGTTGAGGCCTATAGAGATACAGGGGCTAGCATCACTATGGTGACTGAGAGTCTAGTCCCCTCAAGGCAACTTTTACCTGGTGCCACATACCAGGTGACCAATATTGATGGAGTACAGAGAGATCATCCCATGGCAGTGGTCAATCTCAGCTGGGGAGGTGTCACTGGCCACAAGAGAGTGGCAGTGTCACCAAACTTGCCTGTAGATTGCCTACTGGGGAATGATTTAGAGCTCTCAGCCTGGGCTGAAGTAGAGCAAGAAACCCATTCTAAAATGGTAAACTTCCATGGTAAGGTTAGTGGGGCAGTGATAGCCACAGCCCCAGTCCAAGATGTCCTCCCTGAACAGGTCAGGAGGGCTGTGCCAGTCACAGCCCAATCTCAGACAACTTCCATCCCAGAACAGGTTGTAAAGGCTGTGATGGTCACAGCCCACACCCAAACTGAGCCCCCTCCTGAAAAGGTTGGGAGAGTTGTGATGGCCACAGCTCAAACTCAGACAGATGATAGTGTTGTGAAGCCTGAAACTATGGATCACTCCACTCAGACAGAGAGCATTGAGGAGGAAGAGAAATCTCCCTCCCACCAGACTTTAGGAAAGGGTCAGCCTCCTCAGGGAACTGATCTGACCCCTTGTGAAGAAACTGCCACAGAGGTAGTCAGGCCTAGCCTGGCAGAACCCCTGATGTCAGTGGACCCTTCCAAGGTGGCACCCAGTCTGGAGCAGGTAACCTGCCCCTCTCTACCCTGCCTCAGTCAGCCCAGGGCTGTAGAGGTCAGGGAGGCCAGTGGTGGACCCCAAAGGGCCCCCTGTCCAAAAGAAATTCCCAATCAGCAGATTAAGGGCACTGAAGCTAGTAATCCTAGCCAGGTGAAAATAAAACAAACTCCTGATGGATCCCCCTTAAAATTAGTTAGGGACCTCCCACAGATGGACACTGTTGGGCACAGCCAAACCTGGGACCTGAGGGCCCCAAACCTGACCTGTCCCTCCAGTAAGCCAAACAAAGGGACTCAGCCTCCAGCTTTAGGTAGCCAGAGGTTGACCCTGAGAGCTCAACACAACTCAGTCTTGGAAAGAAAGGCCTCTATGGTGGATAATGATTGGAGGAAGCTGAGCCCAAAATTAGTGGAGCCTCACTTCAGTACTCCATCTCAGCACCAGCCTTTTACTTTGCCAAAACACACCACAGGTAGAGATTCCCTATGGTGGAGACCCTCAGACACCCTTAGGGTGAGGGATTGCTTAGTGGACCATGAGATAGGGGGTAACCATGCCAGTGCTGGTACTTCCTTATATGGCCACTTAGGCAATATAGGCTTACCTGTCAAGGATAGCCTTATCTCCTTTCGTTTGGGGGGGGGGGGTTATGTAGGAAGGTAGATCCCTGACTATGGTTGCCCCTAACTTTTTGCCTGGTGTTTTGCTGGTTTTCTGACTTAGTTGACCTGGGACCCTGCTATTCAGGACCCCAGGCCTACTGCTCTCTCTGTAAAATGGATTCCATGTACCTTAGGTACATATCTAATTGGATACTGAGTCACCTTATCAGTCCCTGTATAGTGTACCTTAGGTACCCAGGGCATAGGTGTACCCAGGGCCTACCAGGGGCTGCAGCATGTATTATGCCACCCCTGGCTGGCCATCCAAATCTGACACAACTGGCTGCACGACAGCTGGGGCAAGGTGGTGTAATCACCCTTTGCTTTAGATATAGTATGCCTATATCTAAACCTAAATGGGCACACAGATCTCCTATCAGTCACTCCTATGGCAGGCCTTAACAATCCTGAAGGCAGAGTGCTTGGAATCGTGTGAGATAGTGCTCTGGCATGAGCTGAGCCTGTCTGCGGCTTTCGGGATCCATCCCTTAGCCGTTTCCATGATATCGCATACCATATACTCTTAAGTGCATTATAATCCTCGCGGTTATATGCCAAATCTGGTATCGCTTTATCAAAACATGTCGAGTAAGGTGTCATACGAATTGGAATACTAACCCCTCGCCAATTCTGGCGACGGGGTTAGCATTCCACCCTTCTAGAGGGACACGACATGTATGTAACCTGTAACCCCGGTTAAAGTTAGACAGAGCCTTAGCTCCACAAAATGGATGCTGCCACCGAGACACAAGTCTGCCCTCCTGCTGCTGGGAGTCCTCCCAGCCCAGGAGGCAAGGACAAAGGGTTTCCTGCCAGGGGCGGTGCCAGCACCGTCCCAGACAGGATTTTGTGTATCCTAGGTAGGCAGGGCTTTAGAGGAAGGTGACTGCAAGTGGCCCCCCGGTGCTCACTGTGCATAGGCCGGCTGGAACCAGTTCCAGGGGCACTCCAGCCCCTGATCTGGGGAAAGCCCGCCAAAGGAGAGGGGTGTAGCCAACCCCCTCCTAGTCCCACCCATAGGGCAGGACTTAGTCGCGTGCCAGCCCCTTTTTGCAGGATAAAGGTAGGAACTGGCCCCCTTCCAAATCAGATCATCTTTGAATCCTGAAACTACTTTCCACGAAAGGAACTCAAGACTTCTTCCCAAGATTCTCCCTTGTGACTAAGGAGTAGTCACCCTGCAGCAGCAGGCACCAACCAAGCATCGCGGTTTGTTGCCAGTCTCTCCTCCGGATCAAGACTGCTCCAGCACGACGAGAACTGGCTTCCCTGGCACCTCTGACCTCAACCTACATCATCAGCCCAGCTGTGATCCGTGGGTGCGACGAGACCTCGAGGGACCGGCCATCTTCAGAACTGCACGACGCTTGTCCAGCACGACCGCTGAGTGACCCTCGACTGAGTGCTTCGGGGTAAGAGAAGCCCCGACCCTGAGCAGCTCCAGCACCGAAGTTCAGCCCCCCTGCATCCACGAGATCTGCGTGGGGCCCTTCTGCACTTTGCTGCTCACCGCGTTGTCCAGGTCGCTTGCCCGTTGGCTAGTGGCCCTCTCACGACGCTCCACGATGACAACCACTGCTGGTCTGGTTGCTCCAGACTAGCCCTTGCTTCCCTTCTTCAGAGAAGCACCCTGGACCCTCCTGGTCCACCCAAGACGCCATTTTAGGTCCACCGCGTGGGCCTTGCATTTGCCAAGACTTGTTGCCCAATCCTGGGTCCAGCGACGTCGACAGCAAGAACCTTCGTGGGACAGCTCGCACCTCCATCCTGGGCGCCGACAACGCCTCCTGGTCCGAGAGACTGCAGAGCCCAGCAGCGCCCACTCACCTGGCTGAGGTGACTTCGTCCGGTGCCATCCTGGTGCCCACTCAAATCACTGGCTAGTGATTCAGAACTTGGTCCCCTCTGCTTACAGGTTTCTTCTTCCCTGATCCAGGCTTGGATCACCACGAACTCCTTCACTGGCCGCCTGCCAGCAACTTCTTTCTTCAGGCTCCTGGATCTTCAACGAGGGTTTCCGACGCAACTTGAACCCTATGCAGCCGCAGCCCCTGGGCTAGGTAAACCAAGTACTCTGGTGCTTCAGCATAGTCCAACACTCTAAGTGTTCGGATCCACTCTTGTTTTCGACCCACCTAGTCGGGTTCGCCCGAGAACAGTAACTTTCTTTGCTAGCCTCCATAGACTTTTTCCCGCCTTACGCGTGAGAGTTCCCACTCTGCACACGACGTCCACAGGCCTCCTGCTTCTAATCTAAGGGTTTAGTATTGTAGGCCTAGCGTTTCTAAAGTCTATGAGAATAGTTACTTACCTGCTAGTAATTCGCATTCCACTTTTGTAATATATGGTTTTTCGTGCCCCTCGGGCATTTGTGTAAATTGTGCGACTTAAAGTATTTTCGTAAGAGTTTTGTTGTGTGCTTAGCTCCCTGACTCATAAAGAGTTCAGGGTAGACTTGTTATAAATAAATATCTGTTTATTTTCATAACAACTTGTGTGGTGTCCTTTCACTTGGTGTTCAAGGGGTAATGTGATGGTAAAACAGCTGGCTTAACACGCCCTCTAGAGTCTTAGCCTTAGACTGCTCGTATCCATGCTACTAGGATAGCTGGTCTATAAGGTTGACTTACAACCAATCATCAATAAGGGTTGTTTGGACTGATACAGAGTGCTCACTAGAATAGTGAACATTATATATCAGGCCAACTTCTCACAAGTCCCTTGCTCACTTGGCCACTGGATTCAAGATAGCCTGGCTGATGAGGATTATGAATCCGAAACCAGTCCCAGGATGCTTGTTTCCGGTCCATGGAAGACATGGCTTGGCAGTTCGGGCTGGACTGTTCCCATGAGGCACAGGGTCAGACTGATTTGCATATAGCCATTTCTGAAATGGGGTGGCTGAGTGGGCTAAAGAATGGTGATGGATTAAACCCAGATCAGTTGACTGGGGGTGAGTGTTTGATTTGCTCAAACGCTCCGTCCATCATCCCCTTTTGTATCGCTTTGTTCGCCCTAAGTGTGGCAGGGTATGCTCAGACGTGAGTCCCTTGCTCACTTGGCCACTGGATTCAAGATAGCCTGGCTGATGAGGATTATGAATCCGAAACCGGTCCCAGGATGCTTGTTTCCGGTCCATGGAAGACATGGCTTGGCAGTTCGGGCTGGACTGTTCCCATGAGGCACAGGGTCAGACTGATTTGCATATAGCCATGTCTGAAATGGGGTGGCTGAGTGGGCTAAAGAATGGTGATTGATTAAACCCAGATCAGTTGACTGGGGGTGAGTGTTTGATTTGCTCAAACGCTCCGTCCATCATCCCCTTTTGTATCGCTTTGTTTGCCCTAAGTGTGGCAGGGTATGCTCAGACGTGAGTCCCTTGCTCACTTGGCCACTGGATTCAAGATGGCCTGGCTGATGAGGATTATGAATCCGAAACCGGTCCCAGGATGCTTGTTTCCGGTCCATGGAAAACATGGCTTGGCAGTTCGGGCTGGACTGTTCCCATGAGGCACAGGGTCAGACTGATTTGCATATAGCCATGTCTGAAATGGGGTGGCTAAGTGGGCTAAAGAATGGTGATGGATTAAACCCAGATCAGTTGACTGGGGGTGAGTGTTTGATTTGCTCAAACGCTCCGTCCATCATCCCCTTTTGTATCGCTTTGTTCGCCCTAAGTGTGGCAGGGTATGCTCAGACGTGAGTCCCTTGCTCACTTGGCCACTGGATTCAAGATAGCCTGGCTGATGAGGATTATGAATCCGAAACCGGTCCCAGGATGCTTGTTTCCGGTCCATGGAAGACATGGCTTGGCAGTTCGGGCTGGACTGTTCCCATGAGGCACAGGGTCAGACTGATTTGCATATAGCCATGTCTGAAATGGGGTGGCTGAGTGGGCTAAAGAATGGTGATGGATTAAACCCAGATCAGTTGACTGGGGGTGAGTGTTTGATTTGCTCAAACGCTCCGTCCATCATCCCCTTTTGTATCGCTTTGTTCGACCTAAGTGTGGCAGGGTATGCTCAGACGTGAGTCCCTTGCTCACTTGGCCACTGGATTCAAGATAGCCTGGCTGATGAGGATTATGAATCCGAAACCGGTCCCAGGATGCTTGTTTCCGGTCCATGGAAGACATGGCTTGGCAGTTCGGGCTGGACTGTTCCCATGAGGCACAGGGTCAGACTGATTTGCATATAGCCATGTCTGAAATGGGGTGGCTGAGTGGGCTAAAGAATGGTGATGGATTAAACCCAGATCAGTTGACTGGGGGTGAGTGTTTGATTTGCTCAAACGCTCCGTTCATCATCCCCTTTTGCATCGCTTTGTTCGCCCTAAGTGTGGCAGGGTATGCTCAGACGTGAGTCCCTTGCTCACTTGGCCACTGGATTCAAGATAGCCTGGCTGATGAGGATTATGAATCCGAAACCGGTCCCAGGATGCTTGTTTCCGGTCCATGGAAGACATGGCTTGGCAGTTCGGGCTGGACTGTTCCCATGAGGCACAGGGTCAGACTGATTTGCATATAGCCATGTCTGAAATGGGGTGGCTGAGTGGGCTAAAGAATGGTGATGGATTAAACCCAGATCAGTTGACTGGGGGTGAGTGTTTGATTTGCTCAAACGCTCCGTCCATCATCCCCTTTTGTATCGCTTTGTTCGCCCTCAGTGTGGCAGGGTATGCTCAGACGTGAGTCCCTTGCTCACTTGGCCACTGGATTCAAGGTAGCCTGGCTGATGAGGATTATGAATCCGAAACCGGTCCCAGGATGCCTGTTTCCGGTCCATGGAAGACATGGCTTGGCAGTTCCGGGGCTGGACTGTTCCCATGAGGTACAGGGTCAGACTGATTTGCATATAGCCATGTCTGAAATGGGGTGGCTGAGTGGGCTAAAGAATGGCGATGGATTAAACCCAGATCAGTTGACTGGGGGTGAGTGTTTGATTTGCTCAAACGCCCCGTCCATCATCCCCTTTTGTATCGCTTTGTTCGCCCTAAGTGTGGCAGGGTATGCTCAGACGTGAGTCCCTTGCTCACTTGGCCACTGGATTCAAGATAGCCTGGCTGATGAGGATTATGAATCCGAAACCGGTCCCAGGATGCTTGTTTCCGGTCCATGGAAGACATGGCTTGGCAGTTCGGGCTGGACTGTTCCCATGAGGCACAGGGTCAGACTGATTTGCATATAGCCATGTCTGAAATGGGGTGGCTGAGTGGGCTAAAGAATGGTGATGGATTAAACCCAGATCAGTTGACTCGGGGTGAGTGTTTGATTTGCTCAAACGCTCCGTCCATCATCCCCTTTTGTATCGCTTTGTTCGCCCTAAGTGTGGCAGGGTATGCTCAGACGTGAGTCCCTTGCTCACTTGGCCACTGGATTCAAGATAGCCTGGCTGATGAGGATTATGAATCCGAAACCGGTCCCAGGATGCTTGTTTCCGGTCCATGGAAGACATGGCTTGGCAGTTCGGGCTGGGCTGTTCCCATGAGGCACAGGGTCAGACTGATTTGCATATAGACATGTCTGAAATGGGGTGGCTGAGTGGGCTAAAGAATGGTGATGGATTAAACCCAGATCAGTTGACTGGGGGTGAGTGTTTGATTTGCTCAAACGCTCCATCCATCATCCCCTTTTGTATCGCTTTGTTCGCCCTAAGTGTGGCAGGGTATGCTCAGACGTGAGTCCCTTGCTCACTTTGCCACTGGATTCAAGATAGCCTGGCTGATGAGGATTATGAATCCGAAACCGGTCCCAGGATGCTTGTTTCCGGTCCATGGAAGACATGGCTTGGCAGTTCGGGCTGGACTGTTCCCATGAGGCACAGGGTCAGACTGATTTGCATATAGCCATGTCTGAAATGGGGTGGCTGAGTGGGCTAAAGAATGGTGATGGATTAAACCCATATCAGTTGACTGGGGGTGAGTGTTTGATTTGCTCAAACGCTCCGTCCATCATCCCCTTTTGTATTGCTAAGGCAAGAAATTGCCAACTTTTTTAAAGTGGCATTTTCAGAATTGTAATTTAAAATGCAACTTCACCATAGGTCAGGATTTTGAATGAGGATTGCAGAGACACCAAACTTGAATTAGTTGTTTCTTCCTATTTGGAAATTACACTTATAAAATGTAATAAGTAGTTGGGTTGATAAGATTTGAAATTGGAGGGTGTAAAAGTTTGGGGTGAGTGCCCGAGCGTAATGAGCAAGCCTGACTGTCATAAGGTGAGTTTCGAGGGGGGCTCTCTCGACAAGAAAATTTGGAAACAATAGTATGCAAATGGTGCATTTGCAAGCATATTTGAGAAAGCAAGAAGGTTAATAAAGCAATTGTTAAAGTGTAGTTATGAAATTAATAAAGAAATTTCATATGAAAAAAAACATAGGTAGCTGCTTATTCAGTATAACCACAGAACTTCATAACAGACTTTGATATAACAATGCTGAGTAGCTCACAGATTTCTTTATTTATTGAGAGTGCTTATTAGTCATACGTATGTTTTCATGATTTGATTTGTGATTGTGAAGGACGGTCTTACGCCACTAACTACATGCTCATAGAACCCACAACACCAGCACCATCGCTATACTACACTAGGTTAAAATAAAAATCCTTCTGCGTCACAGTTCTGGCCTCAGCTCAGTCATGAATCATGATACATTTCTGCTGCACCGAGAGTGAGATGTCCACAGTGCTGAGTAAATACAAATGAATACATTTGAAATTGAAATAAATAATAAAACCAACAGTACACACCTCATAATATAAATGAATACATTTAATACGGCCCGTCTCTTACCTCCAGCACAGCTGGCAGGCAATACAAGGGGCATTAGAGAGCTCAAAAACGCCACCTCTAAACATGCAGATTTTATTTATTTTTATTTATTTATTTTGAAGGTCTTATAGAGCGCAAACAAGATCCTTGCGGATATCAGAGCGCTTTACATTAAATCAGGATAATTATACAAATATTAGCTCAAAAAGTTTTTGGGGGCGATTTCTTGCTTGGTCTAGTTGGTGGCTGAAAAAGTCAGCTTTTGTGCGCTTGATCTTTCTATAATAAGCATTTCTCTTTTTCCTTAGTAACTTGAGGGAATTAGAAGATGGGACTGATCTCCAAATGCGTTCATGAGATCTGAGAGACCGTCTATCCTCATTAAGTAGACCGTTGTACCAGGGCTTAGAGTCTTTAGTGGAAACTCTCTTTAGTTGAAGGGGGGCTACCTTGTTAATTATTGACGTCATAGAATTGAGGTAGTGGTTGGTGAGATCATGGACATCTGAAGATCCTACAGGGGGCAGAAGAAGGTTGTAGCTGGAAGAGGGTAATGTGTTGGGGTTGAGTTTTATCAAGTCTCTTTTCCAAATCTTTGGTTTTGTGGCTTGAACTGAGTTAAATTCCAATGTTTTGTTGATAAAAAAAAGTGATAATATAATGGTCTGACCAGTCACAGGGTTGGTTCGACTCCAACTGAATGACGTCACTTTTGGAGATTATTAAATCCAGGATTGAGCCTTTTTTATGTGTAGGGCTGTTGAAGATTTGGGTGAGGGCTAAATCATCAAGGAAGAGTTTGAGACTATTGACCAATGCGTTGTTGTGGTCGTTCAAATGGAGATTGAAGTCGCCCAGGAATATTTGGTATTTTGCAGCCCGGAATTCGTTGAAACCATATCCATGAGGTGTTCGGTGAAGATTAGGTTGTTTCCAGGAGGATGACAGATGATGTGTAGCTAGCATACTGGTATGCCGTTGCTGCTAATGTCAAGGCATATATATTCGCAAGAGAAGAAAACCAGTGATATGGCTCTGTTTACAGTGATGTTGCTACGATGTATACAGGCGATACCTCCCCCAATCTTATCGATTCTATCCAATCTAATGATGTCGTAGTTAGGGGGCACTAGAATGTCGATGAGTGGAGTGGAGGATTCCGTTAGCCAGGTTTCGGTTAAAATTATCAGATCCAGCTCCTGTGAGATGATGAGTTCAGCTATATCCGCTGCGTGTCTAGAGGCAGATCTACAGTTTAGGAGTGTGCATTTAAGACGGGGTGTGATGAGGGAAGAAGTGGGATCCTGAATAAGAGGGACTCTTCTTAGGTTGTTGTTGATGACTCCTCTATTGTTGTGTGTAGAGGACCTGAATGGGTTAGGGGGGGATAGTAGGTATGGACATCTGAATGTGAGTTAAGGGGTTCATATTAGTGGGTTCGTAAGAGTGTAGTAGAGAGATAAGATCGCTCTCAGAGAACGGATTGATGCTTCGCATTGGGCGTGTTAAGATATTACGGGACGGGACTGTTTTCCATCTGGGAACAGTACGTTTCGAGGTGCGAGTGGGTTGATTCGGGCGCTCACTAGATGTAGATGTTCTTGAGGAAGTAGAGCGCCATAGTTGTCTCGACATCACCTCCTTAACAGATTGGAGTTTCTTTTTGATTTGGTGAACTGTGTGGTCATAATCTCATCCAGTCTTGGGTCTGGTGCAGTTATGCGTGAGGTTGGTAACTGTGTCATGCATGTGAATGACTGCGAAGTGGTAGGGTTGGGTGTGTGATCAGGTGCAGGTGTGTGAAGTGTTGGCGGCAATGTTGCGAAAGTGGATGGATGAGTTGTGGCTGAAGATGGTTGTGTTATGCATGTGGATGTTTGCGGGGTGGTCCGGTTGGGTGTGTGACCAGGTGCAGAAATGAGTAGTGTTGGAGGCAATGTTGCGGGTGTGGATGGATGGGTTGTGGATGTCGATAGCTGCGATGTGGGGGTGGCTGTCTGTAGTGTGGGTGTGGGAGGGGTAATTGGGAGCGGGGTGTGTTCGGAGGGCAGCGGGTCTTCAGAATGGTAGTGGGGTGTCCTATTGTGTGCAAACAACTGACCTGGGAGGGGGTGGCCGTGATAGGGGGGAGTAAGTGTTATACGTAGCATTATGAGGCAAGGATGAAGCAATGGGAGAGATGGTTATGAGGGATGATGTTAGAGGGGAGGGGAGCTATGATCTTACACTGATGGGGGTTTACTATCTAATGGGGGAGCGTATGCTATCCCAGACGTGCTGGGTGATAGCATGTGTGGGTTTGGTGAAGTGATGTGAGGTGAGGTGTGTTGGTGGGAGGGGTAGTCTGGGTAGAAGTATCGTATGAGTCAGATATCAGAGGTAGATGGGGGTTCAGTATCTAATGAGGGAGCGTATGCTGTCTCAAACGTGCTGGGAGGTAGAATGTGTGGGTTAGGTGAAGTGATGTGATGGATGGATGGATGGATGGATGGATGGTATGAGTAATATGTCAGTCATGGATGGTGTGGTAGAGGGGCGAGGCTGTCCGACGGTGTGGGAGATATGACATCTTGTGTACTGGCGACGGGAGTAGATTGGGTAGAAGCTTGGGGTTTAGACACTAGTTTTTTAATGATGGGGAAGATATTGTCAAAGAGATTTAAATTACGGTCAGAGGCTTGAATGAGATAGTTCAGTTATTGTAGATGGTGATGGTTGCAGTCACTTGGAAGAGCTGAGAGGGGGACATACAAATAACTAGACCATGCGCATTTTTCCTCGAGGAAGAGATCGATAGTGCATCTAGAAATGCTTTCCTCCATTGAGCTCTTCATTTTCTGTGGAAAATGATATCAGTGGTTGTCATCTCATTGTGTGGTGAGAAATTGGGGTCAGCGAAGAGAGTTTCAGGGTGATGTTTTATAAAATTGTGCTTGAATTGTTTGGCTGATTTTTGTTTAGAGGTTGGAGGGGTAAATGATGTTGCAGGTGTGTGTTTGCCTGCAAGCTCCATGTTATGACCATCCCAGTGGGAGAACTGGGATGGGGCACAAGGTGGATATGAGCCTCGAATAGGTAAGTGGTAAGTGGTGAGAAGTGCTAGGGGGAGGGAGGGTATAGAAGAGTGAGGACAGCAGGTGAGGAGGCGGCTAAATATTCATGGACTTAGGGGGAGGCAGGGAGTAGGGTCTCTTGGCAGTTGCAAAGTAGGTGAAAAGGGATGGGGCGCAAGGTGGGTATGACCCTCAAGTATCCCGGTGGTTGCAAAGTAGGTGAAAAGGGATGGGGTACAAGGAGTGTATGAGCCTCGTGGGGGTTCGTAATGTTGCGAGGAGTGCTTGAGGGGGGAGGGTAAGGAAGGGTGAGGACAGCAAATGATGAGGTGGCTAAGTAATAATGGACTGAAGGGGAATGGGGGGGTTGGGTCTCAGGTATCCTAGTGGTTGTACCAGACTGTGCCGGGTCCAGCGTAAGATGTGTGGGAAAAGAAAGAAGAAAGAAAATACACAGGGCTACAAAATAGACTAGAGCGGAGTATATAGAGGGAAGAATATAAAGAAGTTCTGAACTAAGGTGATATGTTGGGGAGGTCTGTATCCCCGGAGAGTGTGGGTTATGATGGAAAAACCTAGTGCATTGCTCAGGGCACCCCTCTCAGACTTCTCTCTGCAGGGGGCAGCTGGCACAAGCACACAAGTTGGCATTACTTTTTGCTTCACAGAGTGAGTAAAGATCCCTCCCCCTCTGCTTTCCACCACTGGCCCCAAGTAACGCCTTGCCTAAACTGCCAAACGCAGTGGCCAGTGTAGAGAGCCATCCGGGTCCTCTACTACAATGTTGCCACCTTCACGCATTCACACACCCCTCAGGCGGGCTCGACCCAAGGGGATAAATAAACAGCCAGAGACCGCTCGGGGTCTTCCGGCCAGGAGAGTGAAACCACCTGTCTAGTGTGAAATTACTGCACTGGTGCAGCCTAGCTGTACCCCAGGCTCCGTTGCGTTACATTGGCGACGAGGCCGGTAGCACCCCTCGAGTGCTTGGCCTACCTTTCTGGTTCCTGCTGAGCCCACCCGCGCTGCCCTGCTCCCTCTGCTGCCTGTTGCCGTGTGGTGTCCTGTGAGGTGCGTGTGGTGCCCATCCATGCTGCTTCCGGAGGCCCTGACCTTCCGCGGCCTCTGTCACTGCAGCCCCTGCCTGCCTCAGGAACAATCTGGCCTGCACCCTCCCACGAGTCTCCCTGCCCAACGGGAGCATGTTCAGCCGGCGGCGCTTGCAGTGGCCTGCTTCACGTGGGTAAGTGCACGCTGCGTGTGTGCGAGTGCACAGGATGCCTCGCTGTGGCCAAGCAGCCCCTCCTGCATGGAGCTGCTCAGGGGGTTGTGTCTGCTCCCGCCCCCCCTGTGACCGAGTGATGCATATGGGCCCGTCGGCCGGAGACTGCTCCCCTCGCCTGCATCTCCTCAGCGAGGCCCCGGGACCGGGCTGCCCCTTCTGCTGCCTGCGACTGCCACAGCACGCTGCTACAGGGACACTCGGAGTTGCCTGTGCACACCCTGGTTCAGCGGCAAAGGGCCCATTAAAGCACAGCATATGGGGACAATAACTGGAAAACAAAAAAAGAAAAGGATGATAGAGCTGGTTATCCTGGGGCACAAATAACAAGCACCTTAGGCAAGACTACACCTCTGCAGCAGGCTGAACAAGAGTGGACCGCAGGAGATAGTGGGGAGAAGAGAATCACACGTCAAGGCAACGTTCAACATAGGCCTGCCGCAGTCGCACTTTCTCTCGCTCCCACAAAGCTGCGCCATAGGGCAAACCGCCTCCCCCTCATGCACGTGGAGCCACCGGACGGCCTGTGACACGAGACCACATGCTATGACACACGCCCAAGGGCAAACTATCAGCAAATAGGCCATGCCTTCGCACCTACGCACCGTCACACGGCCACAATGAGCAACCCACCAGCGGCTGGTGGTGCCGCCCAGCCAGATGGAGGACGCAACCCGGGCGGAGGTGCCAATCCGCCTACCCCATGGCACACCCACACTGCGGTGGTACCTCTACCCCCTTTTAGTGAAGCCTCGGACCCTGCCACTGCCGCGCTGAGATTGAAAGCCTGGGTTGGAAGGCTCAACCACTACTTCAAGGGGACAAGGGAAACCGATGGCACCGTGAAATGGTCACTCCTCATCTACTATGGGGGCACGGAAATCTATGACCTCTTCGAGACGCTCCCTAACACGGGAAATGACAATGACTATGTAGCGGCGGTCGCCGCGCTCAATAGGCACTTTGCCCCCCAACTCAACCATGATTTTGAGAAATGCAAGTTCAAGAGGCCGTGGCAGATGAACTCAGAATCCGTTGATATGTTCTACGCATGGCTACGCCGGCTGGCCAGCACGTGCCCTTTCACCGACCAACGGGAGGAGATATGAGACTAGATCATCCTGGGTTGCTGCTCAAAACTCCTGTGGAAACAAATCCTTCGGCAACCAGGAATCTCGCTGGACGAGATCCTGGTCCTGGCCCACTCCCACGGGCTGTCGGACGTCAGAGCAGAGGAAATGGAAGCCGCCCTACACACACCGCTTGCCGCCTCACATGCGCCCAGACACCCACTGATCAAGGAAGAAAGAGTGGAAGCAATTAAGAGACGCCCACCGCGACTCGCCAAGTGCCCAGACCGCCACCAGGTGGACCGTGTGGATACTGTGGTGAGGTTCACCCCGCGACGGCCGTCTGCGGGCGAAGGGGAAGACATGCTCCCACTGCGGTACTGAATCACTATGCAAAGGTATGCCTAGGTGGGCGGTTTAGCCAAACATCGTCAAGACCCAGGAGCATGCTCCAACGTATTCGCCAGGTCGACAGCGGACCTGCCACAGGAACGACACCCGATGTATGAGGATGAGGACAAGGAAGTGTTTGTGGTGTCGTACATCAGCAGAACAGGCACTCGTCGAAGGCCACCTCCCACGTGCTCTGTCTCAGTCTAAGGTACCGATGTACAAACCCTCATTAATGCCGGTGCATCTGTCAATGTGATGGACTCAGAGCAGTATGACCACCTGTCACCTCGATTCCCACTTGCACTTTCCACGGCCCGAATCTACACGTATGGAGGGACTGACCTGCTTCCTCTCCGTGGCATCATCCAGACCACCGTCGCCAGCGGAAATTACTCCTCCGAGGCGAGGTTCCACATCACTGAGGGAAAGAAGGGGACCCTGCTTAGCTGTCACACGGCCGAGGATTTAGGACTTGTCTTTTATCGCCAACCAGATCCATGACCCCCATGCTGAAGCGCTGCTGAAGGAGTTCCTGGCTCTCTTCAAAGGACTGGGAAAGCTCAAGGGCAAGTTCAAGCTCCACATTGACTCCTCGGTACAACCCATGGCCCTCAGGCACTGGCGGGTGCCGTTCAATCTGCGCCCGCAAGTGGAGGAAGAGCTGAGAAAGCTAGAAATCTAGATGTGATCGAAAAGTCTCTGGTCCCACCCCGTGGGTGTCCCCGCTGGTCATGGCACCCAAACCCATGCCACCGGGAGCCATTTGGCTCTGTGTAGACATGAGGTTGCCAAATACTGCTTTAAAGAGAGAACGTCACATCACCCCCACAATGGACGACATCGTGGCGGACCTAAATAGGGCCAAATGGTACTCCAAGCTAGACCTGAACGCCGGCTACCATAAGATGGAACTGGAGCCCGAGAGCAGGTACATCCTCACCTTCTCGACACTTGTTGGCCTTCGAAGATACAAGAGGCTCAGCTTTGGAGTGTTGTCAGCCGCCAAATTCTTCCAAAAGGCCATCAGGGAAGCACTGTCGGGGCTGCAAGGGGTGATCAACCTTAGTGATGATATACTGGTGTTCTCAAACACTCTCAAAGAGCACCACACCCACCTCCGAGCCACTCTGAAGAGACTGGTAGATTGTGGGCTGACTCTGCACAAGTCCAAATGCTCATTTTATCAGGAGACCATGGACTTCTTTGGATATACGTTCACCCGAAAAGGGCTCCTGGTGGACCCGAAGAAGGCCGAGGCCATCCGAGCGGCCAGCACGCCACGAAACCCCACCGAAGTGAGGAGCTTCCTTGACATGGCCAAGTATTGTGGGTGTTTCATCCCCAACCTCGCAGCCATGTCAGAGCCACTGCGGATCCTTACACGCCTTGATCACAACTGGGATTGGACACCGGCGGCCAACAAGGCGTCCCAAGACATCAAAGCGGGACTGCTAGACAAGACGGTGATGGCCTACTTCCATTCAAGATGACGCACAGAACTGGTCGTCGATGCCAGCCCTGTGGGCCTAGGAGCAGTCCGCCTTCAAGAACACGGACCGGAAGTCTGGAAGCCAGTCGCCTATGCCAGTAAGGCTCTCACAGACACTGAGACCAGGTACGCTCAAATTGAGAGAGAGGCGTTGGCTATCAATTGGGCGTGCCAACATTTCTACCTGTATCTGTGCGGCCAGGAGTTCCATGTTGGCCTTCAAAGAATCAAGAGGCTCAGCTTTGGAGTGTCGTCAGCCGCCGAAGTCTTCCAAAATGCCATCAGGGAAGCACTGTCGGGGCTGCAGGGGGTGATCAACCTTAGTGATGATATACTGGTGTTCTCAAATACGCTGAAGAGCACCACACCCACCTCCGAGCCACTCTGAAGAGGCTGGTAGAATGTGGGCTGACTCTGCACAAGTCCAAATGCTCGTTTTATCAGGAGACGTCGACTTCTTTGGATATAAGTTCACCCGAAAAGGGCTCCTGGTGGACCCGAAGAGACCGAGGCCATCCGAGCGGCCAGCACGCCACGAAACACCACCGAAGTGAGGAGCTTCCTCGACATGGCCACGTATTGTGGGCGTTTCATCCCCAACCTCGCAGCCATTTCAGAGCCACTGCGGGTCCTTACACGTCATGATCACAAGTGGGATTGGACACCGGCGGCCAACAAGGCGTTCCAAGACATCAAAACGGGACTGCTAGACAAGATGGTGCTGGCCTACTTCGATCCAAGATGACGCACAGAGCTGGTCGTCGACGCCAGCCCTGTGGGCCTAGGAGCAGTCCTCCTTCAGGAACACGGCCCGGAAGTCTGGAAGCCAGTCGCCTATGCCAGTAAGGCTCTCACTGACACTGAGACCAGGTATGCTGAAATTGAGAGAGAGGCGTTGGCTATCAAGTGGGTGTGCCAACATTTCCACCTGTATCTGTGCGGCCAGGAGTTCCAGGTGTTGACTTATCACAAACCGCTGCTCCCACTGTTTGCAGGTTCACCCCGGCTAGCGCCCCGAGGATCGAACGGTGGGCAGTGCAGCTGCAGTCATACAACTTCAAAGTAATCTATCGCCCAGGGGCCCACAACCCAGCCGACTATTTGTCTCATCACCCAGAGTCCACAAGGCCATCGGACCCGTCGGCTGATGCCTGTAACACCGAAGCCTTTGTCAATATAGTGTCATAAAGGGCAGGTCCCACAGCCATGACGCTCGAAGAGATTGGCCGGGCCACTCAGGATGACCACACTCTCTCCCGAGTGAGAGGAGCGCTGGAGAGCAATGGATGGGCCCACTTCATGGATGGAGCCCGCGTCCTCTGGCCGGAAGTCAGCCACGCCCAACAACAACTATGGCAGGTCCGTAACGAACTCAGTGTGGGGGTAGAAGGAGTTGTCTTGAGAGGACACCTGATAGTGGTCCCGGAGAGTTAGCAGAGACGGATCGTCACACTGGCACACGTCGGCCATTAAGGAATGGCAAAAACCAAGGCCAGATTGCGGGACAAGGTCTGCTTCCTGGCGATGGACTCCATGGTGGAGGAAATGGTAAGACAGTGCCACGCCTGCATGATCACCGGAGGTAACCCAGCGCCTGCACCCGTGATCACTGAAGAACCGAGCAAGACCCCCTGGACACATATCAGCCTAGACTTTTGGAGCTTCCCAGATGGACGTCACATGCTGGCAATGGTTGACTCATTCTCGAAGTTCCCCATTGTCAAAGTGGAATCGCCGACAGCATTTCCCCACGTGAAGAAGGTGCTGAACAAAACCTTTGCAATGATGGGACTTCCGGAAGAGGTAAAGCCTGACAATGGACCCCCATTCCAGGGCCGAGAGTTCCAGTCTACTGTTCAAGCGGGCCCCACGAGACAGTATTCCGTCAGACCGACGTAGGTGCCCGTGGAGCGGGATGATGCAGCGGTCCAAGCAAGGAGGGAGACAACGAATCGGAATGCAAGTGAAGCCCGAAGAGCACAAGAACCTCGGCTAAGAGTGGGAGACCGGGTAGTGATCAAAGACCTACACCCGGGTGGAAGTTCCGGATGCCCTACGAGCCAGAAGTATGGATTGTTGTAAGTGTTCAAGGGACCATGGGCACAGCTCAAAAGGGACCACACTCGGTAATGAGGAATGTGTCCAGTTTCAAGAAGACAGCTAAGAGGGCGCTGGCCCAGGAAGTGTCCGACTATCAAGACTCTTTTCCATGTTTCTCCCCTTCTGCCAGGGTGTTAGAGAAGCCCCCTTTCAGTGCAAGGTGGATGTGGGTGGCGTAGGCAGAGTATGAGACAAAATGTGTGCAAGGAACCCCATTCACCACAATACTGAAAATTGGTCAGAGGTCAGTGTATCTCTCTACAGCTTGTCATGCAGGGCTGTTGGATCCTTGTGGAGCACATGTGGTGCTCATCAGCAGGTGCAAGCTTTTGCGCCTTCTACAGTATACACACGCGTGCACATACATACAGTACAATACAGAGTGATCTGAGACGCTTTCATCTATGCTTGCAGTACGCAGTGTGCTGTCACTGTCTCTAACATAAATGGTGTGCAAATATCAACCTAGTGCATGCAGAGAACAACCTCTTCTGTACCTCTCAGCTAATTTCTCCTTCTGGCGGGTGAAGTAATTTTAAGTTTGTTATTATGATATCAGAATTACAAATGTTGTAATGTGGGCCATAGAGGTTGAGTTTAATTACTCATTTGGCTGGAATTACAATATACCCGACACACACACGACACGAGAGTGACTCTGACTCACCATCCAGACAATTCGTCATAGAAGAGGAAAACTCATGACTTTGCCTCCACCAGGTGAGGCATGCATGGGAGTTGTGACCAGCTCAGAACAGCTTCCATGTTCCATCCCTGCAACTCCTGAGCCAATTTAGATGCTGCTCCCTTGCTGTTAAACACCATGAGAGAGCAGTGTGAGGATTGGCTCGGTTAGGTGCTGCCAATGCTCCTTAGGAGATTTGGAGACTGTGCCTGTAATCCCCTGGGTTCATACATTGCACAGGTAGGCGAGGGTTCAAAGGGGCATGTCGGGCTGGTCGGAGCAAGGCACTTGTCCAACCTGACATTCGCACTACCCCCCAAGCAGGCCGGCAGCTGAACCCATCACAAGCTCCCACCCCTTCCCCTTTCCCACCCACATGCGCCCTTGAGGCTGAAAAGGCTACCTTTGCCGGGTTATGCTGTGCGCACTATAGGGTAAAAAATAAATAATCAAGGGCCAGATGTAGGTAGCCAAATACCGGTCGGTAACGGCCGAATTTACCGAATTTCGGCCCTTACCGACAGGTATCAGGATATTGAGATGTAGGTCTCCCAAAAACTCCCGAATCTGTAAAAATTCCGAATCTGTAGATTTACCGATTCGGAAAATATTCCGATTCGGTAAATGTTCCGAATCGGTAAATTTACCGATTCGGAAATTATTCAGAATCGGTAAATGTTCCGAATCGGTAAATTTACAGAACCGGAAAATATTTCGAATCGGTAAATGTTCCGAATCGGTAAATTTACCGAATCGGAAAATAAGAAATGGAAAAATAAGACCCTTGAGATGTAGGTGACCCCTAAAATACCGATTTTGCTGCAAATTTGGTATTTAAGAGTCAGTATTTAGCATGGATTGAAAGCAGGTGGTAACCAGGTGCAGGCTATAAAATAGGGCCCCAAAATGCAACAGTGTAACCAGAATGGCGGCATTCTACGTCATAGCAAGGCAGCTACGGCTACAGGCAGCAGGAGAGAGGGAATGGAGAAGGGAGGAGCAGGTCTACAGGCAGAGGATCACACTCTTCCAACTGACAGAGCGAGAGATACTGCAAAGGTACAGACTGCACCCCCAAACCATCCTGGAGCTGATCAGGGACCTGCACCCACTCCTGGAGCACCCAACACCAAGGGCCCATGCCATCCCACCCCATGTGCAGGTGCTCTGTAGCAAACATCTGGTTGCATCTGGGAGTTACCAGAGTGTTGTTGCTGCGGTAGGTGGGGTGTCCCAGAGCTGCCTGTCCCGTTTCTTCAGGAAGTTCCTGGATGCCATTATGAAAAGAATGGAGCATTACATCCACTTCCCAGACACTGATGCGGACCTGCTCAGGACCAAGACTGACTTTTACCTAATGGCAAATTTCCCACACGTGATTGGCTGCATTGATGGCACCCACATCCCAATATGCCCACCTGCTGCCACTGAGTACATATACAGGAACAGGAAGTCATCACACACAATAAATGTACAAGTAATCTGTGATGCCAAGTACATGATCACAGATATAGTAGCCAGGTACCCAGGAAGCACCCACGACTCCTACATCTTCCAAAACAGTGGGATCTACACCCGCCTGACAGCGGGGGAATTTGGGGAAGGATACCTGCTAGGTAAATTAATGTGTGACACTCCCTCGATAGATAATGCAGACGTATGTTAATGTGTGCCTGTGAGTAATGGTTTTCTCTTTTCACATTAGGGGATAGTGCATATGCCCTCCGTTCCTTCGTCCTGGCACCCTACCTCAACCCCACGACCCCCAGCCAGAGACGATACAATGTGGCACATAAATCAACCCGTAACATTGTGGAGCGCACCTTTGGCCTCCTGAAGAGCAGGTACCGCTGCCTCCACAAAAGTGGTGGGGCATGGAAGTACTCACCAGTAATATGCTGTAAGATCATTGCAATCTGTGCAATGTTGCACAACCTCGCAACTAAGAAGGGCACAGAGGTGGAATTGGAGGACAATGAAGACCATGACGATGACCAGGCACTACCTGCAGCCAACACAGTAGGAGTACCAACACCGACAGACGGCAGACAGAGACGGGCAGAGATCACACACAACTACTTTTGAGTAAGTATAGAGACACAGCAAGGGTTTAAATGCAATGAACGTAGTTTAATTGGCACTATGGTAAATGTCTGAAGACACAATTGTTACATCCTAAGTGTGCCTAGCACAACTGGGTGCAACCGAATTTTGCAGCCTCACTGCCTGCGCCCATGCACTGCACTATGTGATGCCTGAGGTTGGCTTTGTCCATTGTCTGCTGTGCCAGCGCCGGTACTCTGGCGTCTGCTGCTCCTCCGAATTTCCGGGATAGGGGTGCTGCTCCTGCTACTGGTGTTGTCTGTGTCCCCTAAACCTTCACCTCCTGTGGTGGCTGACTGGTTAGTCAGCAGCACTTCCATTGCTGTAGTGACTCTCCCCGTCCCCCTTGTGAGATCTGTGCAGCAGTGCACCAGTCCCTCCTGCATTGCAACAGAACGGCGACACAGCAGTGAAGTCGCTGTTGCAAGACGGTGCATGCCCCTTGTCTGCTGTTGCATGCACTGCCTCTCCCTGCGCCTTTGTGCGCGGTCCTCATGGAGTTCGTCACAAAATGACATCACACACTGTGACATGTCCCTGACCCCATCGGCCATGTCCCTCATGCTGTCCGCCATTGATGTTACCCCCCCGTTCATGGTGTCAAAGTTTTTGTTCATATGGTGCATTTGTCTGTGCACTGCACTAATTGCTTTTGCCTGCAGGCGCTGTACCTTGACCATTGTTGTCTCGAGGCCACGGAAGACACCCTCATCATGCCCACTCAAGCTTGCCTCCCGGACGGTATACAACCTTTACAACAAAACTTTTACAACGAACTACCATTACAACGCAACTCTTACAACGCAAACTATTACAACGCATTGCGCTGGGGGGCGCTCTAGGATAGGGAATAGGTTAATTCACTATCCAATAACCTTCCCTAGTGTCCACGGGGACTGGAGTTGGAATAGTAAATTAAACTATTCACTATCCAACACCCAAAAGCACTATGCGTTGTAATGGACTGCGATGTAAAAACCGCGTTGTAAAGGCAGGCGTTGTAACAGCCTGTGTTGTAACGTCATACATCCCTGACACTACGACGTCTTGTGCCTCCGGATACAGTGACAGGAGTGGATGGAAGACCAGCTGTATTTCCTGCCATTGACTCCATTGGGATCTCACCCTCCCTTTCCTCATCGGAGGATGTTTGTAAGATCCTTAGTAGGGGAATGTCATGCCTCCTGGGCCTGCAGATGTCTGACACCTCTGACTCTGCTGGTGTGGCAAGTTGTTGTGGCTCATGTTGTGGTGAGTCAAGGAGCAGAGGAGATGCTTGCAGTTGCATGGTGGCTGCCTCTGGTGTGACAGCTGCTTGTGTGCAGGGTGCTGAAGGTGTTGCAGTGATGGGCCCTGCATCCCTGGCTTCTTCCTCACTCCTCTCCCTTTGGGGTTGTGTCTTCTCCCTCTCCTGCATTGACTTGCGCGAAGTCTCTCCTGTGGACAGATATGGACAGTGACTTAGGTGTGCTTTCAGCGTGTATTTCAAAATTAAATCACATATCATTTGCACTATTTCCTGGTCCTCCCCTGTCTCTAATTGTATTGTGTGGCATGCCTGACATTATTTCATGTTGCCTGCTCTGATGTGTATTCTTATGACTACCACTCCCATAATGCATAGCAGGTGGATACTGAAGTCTGTACTGGAGTTCCTCAACACACAGTCACATTGGGGGAGGGAGACAGGCAAGGGGTGAGGAATGATGGATATGTCCCTTACCTTTCTTTGATGCAGCTCGGGCTGAGCTGTCTGCATCACCAATTCCTACAACGCACTCTGGCTCCAGTGTGGACTCCACGAGCTCTTCCAGATCCGTGAGAGCATGTGCCCTGTTCTTTCCTCCACCTGTAGCATTGGCCTCTTTCATTCTTGCTGCCAATTTCTTTTTGGTAATGATCCTCAGATCATACCATCTCTTCTTCAGATCGTCCACTTCCCTGGTTGTCACTCCTATTGCGTTCACTTTTGACTGGATCCCCAGCCAGGTGTCCTCTTCACAGCCTCTGCTACCTGCAGAGACTGCTTTCCAAATATCTTGGAGTAGTGCTTTACCACCTCCTCCACCAGTACCTGAAGTTCACCTGTGCTGAACTTCATCTTCCTCTTCCTCTCTGCACCTTCCCTCTGGGAGTCTTGGGAATCCATTTGTAAGTCCTGCACAGCTCAGCTTCACAACAGCCTGTCAGTGTGTAACTGCTCTCCTGTGTGATCAGTTACTCTGCACCTGCATGGGTGTGGCCACTTCCTGGTTGTGGGGTGGGGTGGATGCACAGGATTGGTTGATTGCTCTGTTGGTTGGCTGAGGGGCGGGGTGGAAGCACCTGATTGGTTGATAGTTCAACTGCTTGCTTTTTTGTATCCCCGAGTCGGTATTTACCGAATCGGTATTGGCCGATTCGGTAAATACTGATTCGGTAAATACCGACTCAGGGATTCCGAATTTTACCGAATCTGTATTTTTTACCGATTTTTTTCCTACATCTCATTTCCCTTTTCTAAAATACCGATTCAGTAAAATTCGGTATTTTAGAATCGGTAAAAATGAGTTACCTACATCTGGCCCCAAATGTGCTGATACTAAATGTTTTTTTAAGGAGTCCGGGGGCAACAAAATAAAGGAACTGACACTGGTAGTAAGGTAATTCAATTGTTATCCTATGGGAGATATAGGCCTTGCAGTAGTGAAAACTGACTTTAAGAGTTTTTGAAATGAAATGAAAATTCAATTTGTAAAGTGCACTACTATCCTGGGGTGTCCAGGCATTATAGCTCTGGAGATAAAACACGATCCAACTGAAAATGTTGTAATGCTTTTGGGGCACCTACTCTAACTGTTAAAAAGCCATGTTTTAGGACCTTTCAGGAAGGAGAACAGCCTGGATCACATCAAGAGCCGCCTGAAAGGCTCAGACGTCCTTTTCTTCCTAACCTCTGTGTTTGTGGGCACATTTAAGGATCACACGCATGGTCTGGTGTTCCCTAGCTCTGGTGTTTACTTTGAGGGTCGTCACCCTTTTTATTCATCTATATTCTTTGCTTTTGGGCATCCATCTTGTCCTTTGGGCAAATAAACTGAAGAGGGATGCCCCTCCTCCCTGGTCTCTATGCATGCATAGAGAGTGAAATGAGCTGGATCCTCTCTCTGCATCTGGGGGCCATCTTGGATTGTACAAACTGACAGTATCCCACATATCTGGTTCAGGAATTCTCCTCTTAACATCATCCATGTGCCACTGATAAAACTTTACCATCAGACAATAGATCAAGTGCAGCAACAGCGTGGGCAGCTGCAACGTTTGGGTCACTGATAAAACTTTACCATCGGACAATAAATCAAGTGCAGCAACAGCGTGGGCAGCTGCAATGTTTCTACCTATATATTTAAAGGGCTCATTGAGTGCCCTGGCGGCCTTTGCCTCATCTACAGCTGCGCAGCAAGTAGTGCCAGCTGCACCGTTTAGGCCTTTTTCAGCTACACGGCAAGTAGTGCCAGCTGCACCGTTCAGGCCACTAACAGCTGTGCAGCAAGTAGTGCCAGCTGCATTGTTTACGCCTTTTACAGCTGCGCGGCAAGTAGTGCCACTTGCACCATTTAGGCCTTTTACAGCTACGCAGCAAGTAGTGCCAGCTGCACCGTTTAGGCCTTTTACAGCTGCGCAGCAAGTAGTGCCAGCTGCACCCTTTAGGCCTTTAACAGCTGAGCAGCAAGTAGTGCCAACTGCACCGTTTAGGCAACTTTACCAGTGGGGACAGTTCTGATTGAGTTAGGACTCCCGCTACATTGGCAGCACCATTGACACTATGGATTCAGGGCATTTGAGTCCCCCTCTGAGACGGCCAGTTGGCCAGGGAGACTGCGAGGTTTGTAGGGCGCCAGGCCCTTGTACGTATATGGGGTGCTAGCAAATGTTTTTCATGTAGTATGATTTTCGCACCCTGTTCTGAGTACTTCTACAGGTGGTCTTATGATGACAAGGTTGTTGTGCATATTTAGATTTTGCTAGTCAGATTTTGCTCCATCCTGTGCTCTTTGCCCCTAATGTTAGTGATTCCCAGGAGTTTAGGGTCCAATAGTAGTCTGTTGAGATCATGGGCGTGCAATGCGGTTGGTGCCAAATGGGGTTCTGTTAACAGGCTGGTGTTAAGTACACTGTTCACCAGTGGTCACCGGGTGTTCGTTTATATTCTGTTCTACTTTGACTATATTTGCTTTGCGATGGTGCTGAAAGTGGTCAAGTTGGTCCTATCATATGTAAACAATTCCCTTGTAAATATTATCTAGTGCCAGGTGGCATCATGTATTCCTAGATGAAGGGCCCAACAAATACCCACCTCACTTCCCGGACGGCACATTAGTTCTGATATCTTCACCCAACGTCTGGAATATGTGCCCCCTTTATGCCCTTTTACTTCTCCTCAACATCGCTTTCCTAGTAACACCCTTCTCATATCCCTCCCACCCTCCTCCGTCTCATTTTCCCAACATGGCCACCACTCGAGTTAAGGCTGGAATTAATTGCTACAAAATCATTTATCCTCCCGACCAGACTAAAGCTGCAGTAAAACGATTGAAGCATAACACTATTGAACGTTTCCCGGATTCCCTTTTTGTTGATCAATTAGGCTCAAAAACGATTTCATTTTCTTCACTCACGACACCCCCTCTTGGTCTACCAGCTTATACAATTCCCTTAACGTCACCTCCTCCTCTTCTATCCCTCATGGGAAACAACAAAAAATCTCCCCCTCTGCGTGTTTCAAAGGCTACCTCACTATCTCACTCTATAACAACGGTACTGTCATGATCCAAGGCAAAGACGCCTGTCTCTCCCTCTTTGACCACCTCTTCCCCTCCCTACTCCCCTCCTCTGCGACCGGGTTATCCCCTGACTCGGTCTAGGTCCACCCATTAGTCTCTTTCTCCTCCCCTGACCCCCCTACACTCCAATTGACTGCACCCTCGAGAAGCACAGGTCGGCCCTCTTCCCTCCCCCTCCCCTGTGACCTCCTCTCCTATTCCTCCCCCTCACAGTATGCCCCCCCACATCACTTCAGCCTTACCTCTAGTTAATACGCTCCTCTCCAATCTGCACCATCCCGGCACTCCAATCTCTTCTCCTCCCCCATATTCCTTCCTGCCGCCTCCCTGTTTGGTCCACCTCTCCTCCAACCTTCTCCCCCAGTTAACTCTCCCTACGCTCCCCTTATTCATCCCTCCCCCCTCTTCTCTACCCCTCCTCCCCTCGATATTCACCCCAATTTTTCCTCAAACCCACTGCATCTCTCTCCTCCCTTCCACTCTTCGAGCAATGCTGTGCTACTCCCTTTCCACCCTTGGTAACCCTTTCCATTTCCCTCCCTCGGGCCCAGCAGAACCACTTCCTTTCTTCAACTTCCCTTTCTCTCAACCCCCCTCACTCTGCCAGATGCCCGTTCCCTCACAGCCACCTCTCCTAGCTGACAGGACCTCTACAACCACCTCGCCTCTTTCCCTCCCAAACCTCCTACATTACTGTGACTCCACACAGTCCTCCCCTCTCCTTGTATCCTACCGCCTTGTTCCGTACCCATCTCCCCCTAAATATGTCCCTAATACCTCTCCTTCCTGCAACACCAACAAAGACAACTCTCCCTTCACCTCCGATTCACCAACACCCGCTCTCAACCTCCACCTTTCCCCACTTTTGAACCCTATACCCCAACTCACCTCCTGTCCCCCCCACCTCTCCCTGCCTTCCACCACCAATTCCACCCCCTCCTGTTTCCATCGAGCCACCCAACCTTCCGTGCTCTGCCTTACTCTGGAAAAAAAGCTAGGCTCTCTTATCACCTCCATCTCCCAGCTTTCCATACGCCTCTACTCCTTTGGAAAACCCTCAACTTCCCATAAGATGCTCCTCGCCCCCATACCACAATACAGCCAAGCTCAACCTGTCGCCTGCAAACTTCGTTAACTCACACAAGCCCTTGAACGCCACCCTTCTTCAACCTGCATCCCCTAAAAACCCTACTATCTAGACTATTCCGACCATCTCCTCTGTCAGAACTAGGCATCCACCTAAACCCTCCCGAGCACCCCCGCATAAGTACAATATCCCGATCACCCTTCAGAGGCCAAGTGCCCCCGTCACCAAAACAGTCTTGACAGAGCTGCGCTGTCTGCTCCACAACTGCAGATCTGCAGTAAAACACAAACATGAAATCTCCGATACAATCACCCTTCACAATATTGACATGCTCTTCCTCACAGAGCTCTGGTTCAATGATACCTCTCACTCTATGTTTGATCTCCTATTACCCACAGGCTATTCTATATTTAGGAATGACAGAATTGACAACGTTGGGGGAGGTGTTGCAGTCATCTTTAGAAACTCCCTTCAACTTAAGGCTTCTACTATCAGCTCCTTCCACGCCTTTTTTTTTTTTTTTGAAAAACCTTTATTGTAAATAAGGTGGATACAATTACAGGCTAGCAAAAAAAACACATCCGGCCAATATCACAGAGACGGTCAATGCAAATCAAGAAGTCGATACACATACCTCCCGCCTCCTAAAGTCCACATCAACACCCAGGATACTGTTGCACCATAGCGGCACCAGGATAAGAGAGGTTATGTTTTCATTTTTTAAGGGTTCAGAGATAGAGCAGGATCCGACATCATACAATCTAGCAGCACCAGAGATAGGGAACATCGCAAATCAGGATATGCACATTTGGGACCACTGCAGGCAGGGCGCAGACACTAACGCGCACTAAACAGGATAGACAACAAACAGCACAGTACGCCCTCCAATGCAGCACATGCCCGCCGTACCCAAAAACGAGAAACGATGATAACATCCCCCATACTGGTGTGAGACATAAAAACATCCGGTAAACTACCTACTACTCGGAATCCCAAAAAGAAGAAAAGAAAGAGAGGAAAAAGAAACCCAAGCAAAGCAAGAGAGAAAAAGAGGCCCTAGAAACTGAAAAAGGAAAAAGAAAAACAGAGAATACCCCCCACCCTGCACCCCTGCCTCCGGCTACGGCCTCCCCCTCAGCAGTGTGCCTGTCGCCCGCTGTATGAACCCGAGATTTAGAAGAAAGAGAAAAGAAACAACCACCCGTCCAGACTAAAAAGAACCCAAGCGAGGGAAGGAAAGAAAGAAAGAAAAAACGGGAGGGGAGCCCTCTAACAGTCCCCCGGCCTCCCCCTCTGCAAATATAATATAGGGACAGAACGTAAAACACCTTCGCCCACAGCAATACAATAGGACAATGCACTAGGCACAGGAGCAGCCCATCATGGCAACAATATAAGACAAAATGTCACACATCCCACAGGAATCCGAAAGCAGGAAGCATCAAAACGGAGGAAACATCGTCTATCCTTGCCCCGTCCCGCACATACTACGATGGCCCACCCATCGCAACAACATGACTGCCACATCGCAATCAGCAAAGCAGAGCAGGGAAAGAGTGTCGCAGGATGAAAACGTGGTTGGAGCAGAATCGAAGACACCAACGGCATGGTGTGGAAAGAGTTCCAGCGCTCAATTCCAAGCAGGAGCCCACGGATCGTTCTAGACCACGAATGTCACAAACTGGGGATCTCTCGAGAGCCCGCGTCCAGAAGTTCAGGATATCAGTGCAGGCGCCATATTGTCACGTCCGGGTACGAAGTGAAACATACCACTGTGCGCCCACAAACCACTCGGGCTCCATAGTTCCAACACGAAGTCAATATCACCCAGCTTATCACACAGTGGACGGGCATCCCGCCCCAAGGTATCGTGTAGGTCAGCTAGGGCAGCCAGGAGATCACCAGGACGCAGTTCCACTCCATGTCCTCTTTGTTAAAGCTCCCGTCCGCCACAGGATGAAAAACAGGTCAGGACTCGGCAGCACGGATACAGCACTATGCCCTCCTCTCTACGTTCCGAGGGAGCACCATCATAGTCCGGGGCCGGGGCACGTGCAGCAGGGCATCAAACGTCATGGTAGCACCAGCCGGGCACCCAAACAATGGAGACATGGCCAATATGCAGCTGCCGGGGGGGGGGGCGCAGTATTAATCGCGGTCGGGCTCAAATTCGGGATTATCCCGCAAGTAGCGGGACAGGAAAGCCCACGGTCCACGGCTGCAAGCGAGAAATTTCCAAAAAAGGGGACAAACGACCCAGGGGAATCATGAGGGGGCAATCTTCAACTCATGCCCCCAAGCAGAGAAGTGAGCGAACCGAAAATCGGCCGGTCCGAAGCAATCCAGAGCCGACCGGCCCCTCACTGTGACTGGTGGCCGTTGTTGTTGAATTAGTGGCCGGCCCCGCAGTTAGACGAGGTCCCGGTCTCAAAGCTGCCCCAGGCCGCAAACGCCGCCGTCCGTTTCTCCCCGTGGGGAGGTGGTAGAAACCCCGGGGACGCTCCATCAAGTACCGGAGCCGCTCCTGCGCCCGTGCGTGCCCCTTGTGAGACAGGATATCAGGCCGAAGGCACCTCCGGGAGGAGATGGTACACGGAGCCGGGGGACTGGGCGGCCATCTTCGATGCCGGCTTGGCTCCTCCTCCCCTTCCACGCCTTTGAATGCCTTTCTCTTGAGCTTCAATTGCACCACTGCTCACCCCTCAGATTCCATGTCATTTACCGCCCGCCTTGTAGTAGCCCTTCGTTTATGGAGGAACTCACTGACTTCATCAGCAACCAATACTCGCAAAGTGACAATCAGACCTTCGTGGGTGACTTCAATCTCTACTGGGGCTTACCGCAAGACTCTTCGGCGAACTCGCTGGCCACCTTCCTCTCTGCAAATGATCTTACCCAACACTGCACAGAATCAACATGCTCTAAGGGCTCAATCCTGGACCTTGTTATTGCTAAAGCAGGCATGCTTTCTATCACTACCACTATTTGTCAGGCTCTGACTTCTGGCCTCTTCGGGGCTGTGCTGAATGACCTATAACCTCCCCTATAGTACTTCCCCAGAGCCTGAAGTATAAACACAGACTGCTAAGGTAGTCCAACAGGGGAAGGAAAGGAAGGGGACAGCAGGGAGGGAGATCTGCAACGACAAACAACAGGGATTTAGAAGAAACACCCCCCCATAGCTCTCAATACTGACCCACCCGCTTTTTGCTCCTTAAATCAAACACATCAAATAAGTCCCCCTCGTACCTGTAAAGGAAAATACAGAGGACTAAGTCCTAGGAGACAAGAAGCGAGGTGGTACCAGAGTCTCTACCCAACTGCATCGAAAAAGCAGAGAAAACATGCCATGAAAAGTGATCCCCAATGTGAGTTATGTTATAGCAATCGAGGTACTCCTCACATACCAGAATCTTGAATGAACACACTTCAATAGGTTAGATACAATCCCTCTGTAACGGTACCCCTCAATATGTCTCCAGCTTTGGATGAAAAGATAAACAATGTGTGGAAGGAAATCAGGTAAACAAAAGTGCAGACGGGGTTAATAACGTCTTAACACAGTCTGCTGGTACTGATGTGTATTTTCTTTGGGCGATCAGACCACCTCTGACCCATTACACCATCAGTCGGTAACCCAGGAAACACGCCGTCGTCTGCATGAAATTGGAAGCAAGTGCGGCAGCACCAGGGTAATGGCAAAGTCAAGAGAACACCCTTGGTTAGCGGGTAGCGCTTCGTAAAACAGAAAACCAAAATGTCCGCTTTCAGAGCGGAAAGACTAGTTCCTTCTCAGCCGAGAGGAATCATTAATTCCATAGAGCCACGCAGTATGCATGGTTCGAAATAAAAAACACAAAGAATGTTCCGAAAACGATACTACCACACAGTATCGAAGCTCCGTAGGGGTGGGACCACCCGTTCTCTTACTGCTACTCAGGGATACCAACCGACAGCCAGGAACTGGAACAAATTATCGGCACCGCCGATTCTGTTGGTAACACTTTATTTCTGGGGATGCGTGGGTCGTGTGTCACGTACGTGACGTGCCTCCCAGCATCCTGGGAGTTGTAGTTTGTTGTCTGCCGGACTTGTTAGGAGCGCGTTAGCCGAGTCAGCACACATCTTCCATGCGGGTTTTGACACTATTCATGTAGACTGTTCTGACCACCTCCTCATCCCATTCTCTCTTCACCTATCACACTCTATAACTCTTGGCAAACCAAAGAGGGCTACCTCCTGGTTCCGTGACACTAAAAACATTGACATCGGTTCCCTCTGTTAATCAGCTCTGCTATCACTTTCAAGGCTAGACCCGAACCTAGATGTTGACAAAATCACCTCCAAATGCCTCACAGTCCTTGCAGTCGAAATCAATAACGTCGCTCCACTCAAAAGCAAAAAGATAAGGCCCACTCCCTCAGCACCTTGGTTCAACAAATCCCTCTATGAAGAAAGGAAGCAGCTAAGATTCCTGGAGAAATAATGGAGGCAAGTGCCCTCCACCGATAATTTGGCTACGCTTCGTTCAGCAAGATCCAAGTACCACAAGCACATCTTCCTTGGGAAAGCGTCGCACTTCAAAACCCTCCTTGACTCAGCCAAAAACAGACCCCAAAAACTTTTCGATCTCATCAAGATTCCTAACTGCTCTCCACCAACCTTCAAGTTGGAGGATTCTACAAAGAAAGCAGCGGATTTTGCTATATTCTTCAATGAAAAAGTGAAATCCCTTGTGGATCAGGTCGCTCATTCTATCCCTCCAGAGGAGCGCAAATCCTCAGCCATCTGGCAGAACTTTGACCCCATCTCTGAAGATGACCTTCTCAAGTGCATCCTCGAAACAAAGCCCTCCAACCATTCTCTGTACCCCATCCTCAGTGCCATTGCCATTGACTTCTATACCCATTCCCTTTCCTATTGGACCACTCTAGGCAACCTCTCTCTCTGTCAAGGCTCCCTTCCTGTCTCCTTCAAACCTGGGCAGGTCACCCCTCTGCTTAAAAAACCCACTGCTGATGCGAATGGCCTCAACAACTTCCGCTCCATCACTAACCTACCCTTTCTTGCGAAGATCACAGAAGGATGTGTAGCGAACCAACTCTCGCGTCATATCAAGGACAATGATCTTCTTGACAAGTGTCAGTCCGGCTTCGGCTTCTGAAACAAAAGGGGGTCCATCCATCACCACCCCCCTTTTGTATCGCTTTGGCCGCCATAAGTGTGGCAGGGCATGCTCAGACGTGAGTCCCTTGCTCACTTTGCCACTGGATTCAAGCAAGCTGAAGACGGCTGGAATGCCAGAAACCGGTCCTCAGAAGCTTATTTCCGGTCCAGGGAAGGCATGGCTTGGCAGTTCGGGCTGGACTGTTCCCATGAGGCACAGGGTCAGACTGATTTGCATATAGCCATGTCTGAACTGGGGTGGCAGAGTGGGCTAAAGAACGGTGATGGATCAAACCCAGATCTTTTGACTGGGTGTGAGTGTTTGATTGGTTCAGATGCTCCGTCCATCCCCACCCCCTTTTGTACCGCTTTGGCCGCCATAAGTGTGGCAGGGTATGCTCAGACGTGAGTCCCTTGCTCACTTTGCCACTGGATTCAAGCAAGCCGGGCTGAAGACGGCTGGAATGCCAGAAACCGGTCCTCGGAAGCTTGTTTCCGGTCCAGGGAAGGCATGGCTTGGCAGTTCGGGCTGGACTGTTCCCATGAGGCACAGGGTCAGACTGATTTGCATATAGCCATGTCTGAACTGGTGTGGCAGAGTGGGCTAAAGAACGGTGATGGATCAAACCCAGATCTTTTGATTGGGTGTGAGTGTTTGATTGGTTCAGATGCTCCGTCCATCACCACCCCCTTTTGTACCGCTTTGGCCGCCATAAGTGTGGCAGGGTATGCTCAGACGTGAGTCCCTTGCTCACTTTGCCACTGGATTCAAGCAAGCCGGGCTGAAGACGGCTGGAATGCCAGAAACCAGTCCTCGGAAGCTTGTTTCCGGTCCAGGGAAGGCATGGATTGGCAGTTCGGGCTGGACTGTTCCCATGAGGCACAGGGTCAGACTGATTTGCATATAGCCATGTCTGAACTGGGGTGGCAGAGTGGGCTAAAGAACGGTGATGGATCAAACCCAGATCTTTTGACTGGGTGTGAGTGTTTGATTGGTTCAGATGCTCCGTCCATCACCACCCCCTTTTGTACCGCTTTGGCCGCCATAAGTGTGGCAGGGTATGCTCAGACGTGAGTCCCTTGCTCACTTTGCCACTGGATTCAAGCAAGCCGGGCTGAAGACGGCTGGAATGCCAGAAACCAGTCCTCGGAAGCTTGTTTCCGGTCCAGGGAAGGCATGGCTTGGCAGTTCGGGCTGGACTGTTCCCATGAGGCACAGAGTCAGACTGATTTGCATATAGCCATGTCTGAACTGGGGTGGCAGAGTGGGCTAAAGAACAGTGATGGATCAAACCCAGATCTTTTGACTGGGTGTGAGTGTTTGATTGGTTCAGATGCTCCGTTCATCACCACCCCCTTTTGTACCGCTTTGGCCGCCATAAGTGTGGCAGGGTATGCTCAGACGCGAGTCCCTTGCTCACTTTGCCACTGGATTCAAGCAAGCGGGGCTGAATACGGCTGGAATGCCAGAAACCGGTCCTCGGAAACTTGTTTCCGGTCCAGGGAAGGCATGGCTTGGCAGTTCGGGCTGGACTGTTCCCATGAGGCACAGGGTCAGACTGATTTGCATATAGCCATGTCTGAACTGGGGTGGCAGAGTGGGCTAAAGAACTGTGATGGATCAAACCCAGATCTTTTGACTCGGTGTGAGTGTTTGATTGGTTCAGATGCTCCGTCCATCACCACCCCCTTTTGTGCAGCACTGAAACAGCCCTACTGCAATTGGTTGATAACGCGCTGAAGATACTCGATTCGGAGGGATCCTGTCTTCTAATTCTCCTTGACCTTTCTGCAGCCTTTGACACTGTCAATCACAACACTTTCCTCAACACTCTGCAACAGAGAATGGGCATGGAGGGCACTGTGGTTAAATGGTTTGCTTCCTTCCTCTCTGATAGATCCCAAATGATCAAAATAGCGAACAGTCTTTCATCTCCTTTGGCAGTAGGTCAAGGTGTTCCTCAAGGCTTTATACTTGCACCCATATTGTTCAATCTCTATTTAGAACCACTCGGAAATCTCCTAAGTAAATCCGGGATCCACTATCATCTCTATGCAGACGACACTCAAATCTACCTCAAGGTTGCCTCCACTCACGATCTTGCCATCCTAAACTCTACTCTTGACTCCATTCAAAACTGGATGTCAACTCATCAACTGATTCTGAATCCCTCCAAAACGGAATTCCTCCTCCTCTCCTCCTCACTCTCTCCTCCCCCCGGCTCAATCCTGGATGGATCAGATGAATCTACTTAACAATAAACCCATCATTGTCGACAGCGCAAAATCCCTTGGTGTCATACTCCACAAAAAACTCAATCTAATCTCCCACATAAATTCCATTGCAAAGTCTGCTCAATAACAACTGTGCCTTCTTTGGGGAATTAGTCGCTTTTTCCTGGAACAGGACCTTAAAACCCTGGTGAAATCGCTGGTCCTCTCCAGACTGGACTACTGCAATTCTCTTCTTACTGGCCTCCCCAAATCGCACTTGTCCCCCCTCAAATCTGTTCTCCATTCAGCTGCTCATTTCATTCATGGGGCCAAAAGAAGCGACCACATCACACCGATGTTATCCACCCTCCGCTGGCATCCCATCGAGGCTAGAGCTATCTACAAGACTGCCTGTATCACCCACAAAGCCTTGCACTCCTCCTCTCCTTGCTACCTGACGAATAAACTGAAACTCTCTGGAGGCTCTAGACCATCTCGTAATGCAGAAAATGTACTTCTTGAGCCTCCCACCTTCAAGAAGGAAAGATCGATGGCCCAATCCTTTTCAGGCAACGCGGTGAGAATCTAGAACTGACTTCCGCCTCAGCTCCGGACCACCACCTCCTCCCAGGCCTTCAAATCGGACCTCAAAGCTCTCCTCCTCCAAAGACACCTCCAAAATTAATCCACGCCCTCTCTATTATCTGAAGGAAGACCTCCCATTACTGAAAATTCTATTCTCCATGACTATGGTAGTGCCTTCCCAGTGTGTTCTTGTGGCTGGAGTGTTTGCCATTTATAGCAGTATTATCCTTGTACCTGTGTTTGGTACTCTTTTGTAACATGCACACGCCACTTTTCTCTTGTAACACACTGTTTGCTACCTCTCACATTTTGTTTGCTTTTGATACTTGCACAAGTGCCACCATTGCCTACGTAACGTTTGTTCTTGTACTTGAGTGTCTACCATATATTGCAGTATTATATCTCTAATTGTACTTTTTCTCTTGTAACCTGCACACGTCACTTTTTCCTCCTGTAATGCACCGTTTGCTACCACATGTATTTTGTTTGCTCACAATTGTCACTTTTGCCTCATGTAACTTAACGCTTGCTTTTGTAATTTGTTCACTTGTAATTTTCTCCTCATGTATCATTACTGTTCCTATTGTGAAGCGCTCTGACGCCTTCAGGTAAAGTCCACACTATATAAAAACGCATAAATAAATAAATCTAAGAGACCTGTTGGGAATATACAATTGGGAACAAAGTGGCAGATATTGAGGTCCCACATTATGCACTGTATTGAATGCATTGCAGAGGGTTTTAAAGCCTATGTGTTTTTTTATGGGCAGCCAGTGTAACTGGACAAGGCTCTGGGAAGCAGATTAAAATTTAGGGATTCCCAAAAGAAGTTGCGCACATATTGAAGGATTTGCATTTTTTTGTAGACAGCTTTCCTTAATGTTGATGAACAGTGTGTTGCAGTAATTTATTCTTGACACGATGAATGTAGAAACTACAGTCTTCAGATCTCGTGCAGAATAAGAGGAAGTGCTTTCCTTAGGGTCTTAAGCATATAGAAAGATGCTGAGGTAATAATGTTGATATTCCCCTCAAAGGACAGAGTGCTGTCACAGACAACTCCTACGTTTTTAGCCTTGGAGAATGGAGTAGGAGAGGTTCCAAAATCCTGTAACCACCAGTTGGGAAACCAGAAGGCAGTGTTACTACCAAATAGTAATACCTCGGTTTTACCTGTGTTCGGCTTAAGGAAATTTAGCTACATCCATTTCCCAGTCTGTAACAAGCAGTCTTGGAATATGGAGGCAGTGTTGTTCGGGTTGCTAACCACCGACACCACAATCTGGGTGTCATCAGCGTAGGACACTACTGCAAAGCCGGAAATAATTAATGAGGTCAGCCAGGGGGGTCACATACATGTTGAAAAGTGTAGGACTCATTGATGAGCCCTGTGCGACCCCACATGCTAAATTGAAGGGGGGGATTGTCTCATCCAAGGCGACACATTGCTCTCGGGCTGAAAGAAAAGACTTCAGAAGCTGAAGGGACTAATTCCTGATCCCTGAAGAGGATAAAGGGCATAAGAGAATACAGTGGTTTACCATGTCAAATGCTGTAGAGCGGTCTAATAGTATCAGTGCCACATTCCCTCCTTCATATAAAGCTTGTCTGATTTCTTCTGAGGCCGTAATGAGGGCTGATTCAGTACTATGCTGGCTTTAAAAGCCAAATAGGGTGTCATCAAGTTGGTTCTGAAAAATGCTAAGAGCGCTATATTGATGGCCTTTTTAATGACTTTTTCTGGGAAGAGCAGGTGCGAAATAGGGCTGTAATTGTTAGGAGTAGGATCTTTGGCTTTCAGAGTGGTTTTTTAGGTCTCGTCTGTCAATGCGCATGCGCATTGAGCAGAGCGAGACTATGGGGGCTTAAACAGAGCTTACCTACACTGGCGATTCACTGGCGATTTGATGAAGTGCATGTGCACTTTTAACTCAATGCGCAAGCGCAATTAGTTAAAATGCGCGTGCACAGCATCAAATTGCCAGCTTAGTGCCGCCAGCAGCTCTTCCCGCTCCGCCCCCTGCTGCATCAAAGGCTTGGCGCTCTGCCTCAGCCCAGCCATTCTCCTCCCCTAATTACCCCCTGCTGCATCAAAGGCTTTTTCACGGCCGGCTGGCCGTGCTTTCAGTTTCACGGCTGGCCGGCCGTGTCTCCTTTTTTTTTTTTTTTTTTATCCGCTGCATGTTGATAATAACGATATCTGCTTGCTTTGCTTTATAGCACTTCTTATCATAGTTTTGCCGTTTCTAAGTTCTATCAATCACATTCTTTATAACACTTCTTATCATAGTTTTGCCGTTTCTAAGTTCTATCAATCACAGGTTCTACTGTTATCATTCTCCTCCCCCCTCCCCACATTAATGCCCTCCGTCTTGTTTGTTGCAGTCTGTCTTCCTTTTGTCTCTCCCTATCCCTCTTACTTCACCTTTTTCTCTCCCCTTCCCTCTGCTTCGCCATCTCTTCTTTCCCTCTCGATTCCCCGTGTTTCCTCCTTTCCCCCGCCTCACTCTCTTCACTATATGTCTCACTCCTTTCTTTCTCCCCTTTATATATTTTTTCCGTTCTCTACTTCTCTCTGTCCCTTACCTCTGCACACCCCTTCCCTCCCTCCACTCGTCTGTTCTCTCCCTGCCCCCTTGTTTTTTTTCCTCGCACAAATGGGAAAAATGGCACCCATCTGTGAACCTGGCAACCCTGGGAGCTGCTTTCCTTCTTAGATGGCATTACGTCAGCAGCTATTCCGGGTCCCTGCCACTCCGGGTCCCAGTTCAGGCCTTTCCTTTGCACGTCATTGTTTTCGGGCAAATTGGTCCAATTTTCAAAAGGGTAGGGGGTGCGGGTGCACACTGCAGGTCAGCATTACATACCGCAAATCATTATGGCAGATGCAGTTCCTGTTAGATGTGTTTTAACATATGTGTTTGCACAGCCAATGCTTGATGCATTCCTGGACATGTGTTTCTGAGTTATTTCGCTCCTTCAACAGAAAGTTGCAGTCGTATTGAGATCAATTACAGTTCCTTCTTCCACGTGTATCTGCTGCTGTACATTTAAATGTATATTCGTTCTCCTGCAAGAAGTGTTGTCTTCCATACTATGCTCTCCAGATGACACCATATCATCAGCGATTCCAGAGCTTTGCCCTGGGCTTGCCTTTACCTTTTAGGGTGCATTAGTACATCTGTTATAGTTGAAATGAAACAGGACGACAACTCCCAGAATGCATTCGGCTGTTAAAAGGAAAGCTGAGCACTATTCTGTGTAGCTGGTATTGTGCTCTTACTTGTACATCCGTTCCTGTGCTATGAGCTGCTCCTGGGCTTTTAAAAATGCAGAAGTCCTACTGAGAATGTATATGGAGTCCCTGCTAATAATTGTTGCATCTGTGGCATTAAACAAGTCAGACCCCTCACCCTCACCCCCTCACCCTCAACCCCTCACCCTCACACCCCCTCACCCTCACACCCCCTCACCCTCACACCCCCTCACCCTCACACCCCCTCACTCACCCTCACACCCCCTCACTCACCCTCACACACCCTCACACACCCACTCACCCTCATACACCCTCACATCCTCTCACCCTCACCCACCCACCCTCACACCCTCACCCACCCTCACCCTCACACCCTCACACCCCCTCACCCCCTCACCCTCACCCTCAACCCCTCACCCTCAACCCCTCACCCTCAACCCCTCACCCTCACACCCCCTCACCCACACACCCCCTCACCTTCACACCCCCTCACTCACCCTCACACCCCCTCACTCACCCTCACACACCCTCACACACCCACTCACCCTCATACACCCTCACACCCTCTCACCCTCACCCACCCACCCACCCTCAAACCCTCACCCACCCTGACCCTCACACCCTCACCCACCCTCACCCTCACACCCTCACTCATCCTCACCCCCTCATCCTCACACACCCGCACTCACCCTCACACCCTCACTCAGCCTCACTCAGCCTCACCCTCACACACCCTCACACACCCTCACACACCCTCACCCTCTCACCATCACCCCCCCTCACCCTCACACACCCTTACCCTCATCCCCTCACCCTCACACCCTCACACCCCCTCACCCCCTCACCCTCACCCCCTCACCCTCAACCCCTCACCCTCAACCCCTCACCCTCAACCCCTCACCCTCACACCCCCTCACCCACACACCCCCTCACCTTCACACCCCCTCACTCACCCTCACACCCCCTCACTCACCCTCACACACCCTCACACACCCACTCACCCTCATACACCCTCACACCCTCTCACCCTCACCCACCCACCCACCCTCACACCCTCACCCACCCTGACCCTCACACCCTCACCCACCCTCACCCTCACACCCTCACTCATCCTCACCCCCTCATCCTCACACACCCTCACTCACCCTCACACCCTCACTCAGCCTCACTCAGCCTCACCCTCACACACCCTCACACACCCTCACACACCCTCACCCTCTCACCATCACCCCCCCTCACCCTCACACACCCTTACCCTCATCCCCTCACCCTCACACACCCTTACCCTCATCCCCTCACCCTCACACCCCCTAACCCTCACACCCTCACCCTCACTCCCTCACACACCCTCACTCACCCTCCCTCACACACCCTCACACACCCTCACCCTCACACACCCTCACACCCCCTCACACCCCCTCACTCACCCTCACTCACCCTCACACACCCACTCACCCTCACCCTCACACCCCCTCACCCTCACACCCCTCACCCTCACACCCCTCACCCTCACACCCCTCACCCTCACACCACTCAGTGCTACAACACATATTGTGTTACAATAGGTGTCACATTTGCAAAAGATAAAACTATTGGCATTGTAAATAACAAAGCTATTAATTTCGCTATTTTCAAAACAAGCACATAAATAAAAAATGTGTCCTTTACAATATCAATAGCTCAAACTTTCCTAATGCGAGACCTATTGCATTGCTGTGCTTCTCTCCCCTGCTGCACTCTCCTGCTCTCTAGAGATGTGGCCTAACGACCAGAGCTGCCATCTAAGTCACGTAAATACAAAACATGTTGCATTCCAAATGCTATAGGTGTCACATTCGCGAAAGTTATAACTATTGGCATTGTAAATGACAAAGCTATCAATTTAGCTATTTTAAAAACCAACAAATAAATAAAATATTTGTCATTTACAAGACCAATAGCTCCAACTTTTCTAATGCGAGACCTATTGCATTTCCAATGCTTGTTTTAAAAGAGGTAGGATGGATGATTTTTTCCACTCTTTGTTTCAAACTTCCGATTAAAGATGTATGTAAAGTATTTGGCTATTGTTTCGGGAGCAAGTGCAGAATTCTAGAAAAGGTCCAGTGGGGAGCCAGATTTGACCTGGCTAATTATAGTCTGAACAGCTGCTTTGAATAGCAAGAACGAGGAGAGCCTCGGGTTGTCACTAAGGAGAGATCCTTCAGGCTGCTGGAAGGAGAGACTAACTTAATGTCCTGATAGGCTAAATCAGTGGGAGAAATGTCCATTGTGTCTGGAAAAGAGTTAGGAGATTGGCTGAAAGAGAGTTGTATATGGTCTCCAACTTGGACCTAAAAAACAAGGCCAAGCCATTAAAAATACTTGATCCAGAGCGGACTGAATTCTGTCTGAATTCTGTCTGAATCTTGGCTGTAAAATAATTAGATTTGGCTTTCACGATCATCTTCTTAAAAACTAAGATAGCTTATTTATATAGGTCTTTCTCAAGGACATCATAGTTAGTGTGCCATTTCCTTTCATGTCTACGGCATGTTTTGTTTTGTAGTCTCAACTCGTCATTGAATCATGGTTCTTTTTTTTTTAAGTTTGCGTTTATTGAAACATCAGAGAAAATACAAAAAGAGAACTGGAACTGGAGGGAAGAAGAAACAATCAAAAAGATAAAACATCAAAAATATACAGTAGCAGGGGAGAGGATTGTAAAAATTACATAACCATATCAAGAGATAAATGTACAATTACATCAGAAATGTAGCATCCAAAATAAACAAAGCAAGCATAATAAGTTAAGAGAAGCAATGGACAACAAAATTGAAATTAAGGTGGTTTGCGTACCTCAAGAGAGTGAACATCGTGAGTGACGGATGAAGGGGCAGAGGAGGAAAGTTAATTCACTAAAGGGAGCCATAGTAGGTCACGTTTGATTGCTAGGGAGACAGGGGAAACAAAATTAGTGTCTAACCTATGGTTGAAACAGATAGCATTCCACCAGGAGCAGAAGGAGACATCATTGGCTTGTTTCCAGTAAGAGGTAATATGATGGAAAGCAAAAGCGATGAAAAGGTCAAGAAGGAGATAGTGTCGCCGTGACTGGGAGAGTGTAGAGGAGAGGGAGCCCAAGAAGATGTTAGTAGGGGAAAATGGAGTACGAAATTGGAAAATTTTCTGGAGTTGTAGCCAGACCAAGTTCCAAAACCATAGGATTGGGGGACATTCAAAGAGCATATGTTTCAGATCTGCAGAAAGACAGGGGCAGGACCAGCATGTAGAGAGGGCATCCGGGGAGAAAGAGGACAAAACGGAGGGGGTCAGTAGAGTGCGGTTATAGATAAAATATAGGGTCTGAGTTGTATTGGCAGCCCTAGAGGTTTTATGGAGTTTAGACCAAATCTTTTCCCACAAAGTAATTGACCAGTCTACAGCGAAGTCTCTCTCCCAGGCTAATTCGACTTTCGATTTGGGTCTAGCATCAGAGAAGTGAGCCGAATTATAAAGAGAGGAAGCAGAGGGAGAGGAATTCCACGCTAAAGCTATAGAACGATGAGCAGGAGGGACAGGGTTAGAGCTTGGTAAGGAAGTGAGATAAGACTGAAGAACAGGAAGTAATGCGTCATATTGTGATCGAGAAATAGAAGGTAAGGAGAATTGAGACCGAAGATCTGAAAAAGAGAGAGGGAGATCGTGGGATAGAAGTTGAGAAATCCATCGTAGGCCACGAGAATGCCAAGTTTTCCAAAAGAAAGTACGGTTTCGAATTAAAAGGTGCTTGTTATGCCAGATGGGCTGTTCATGAGTCGAGGAAATGGAGGGGTAGGAGGAAGATAAGTAGGGAGAGAGAAGTTTGCGGGAGTGAGAAATGATAGGAGTACGGAGACTGGTCAGCGGGGAGGTGAAGGATAAAAATTCACGAAATTCAAAGGGAGAAATAAAGGAAGATTCAATTGTTAACCGTAGGGGCGGATAAAAAGGAAGATCCGAAGAAAGCCAGCGAGCCGATTGTTTAAGCAAAAAAGCACGATGATAAGCTTTGAAATCCGGGAATCGAACTCCCGATTGGGATTTATCCTTCCGCAGAGAAGCGAGTGCAATATGAGGTTTTTTTTACCCTTCCACAGAAATTTTAACAAAATAGAATCTATTTTCTTAAAATAACTATCAGGAACATGGATTGGTATCATGAAAATAGTGTATAAAAGAAGAGGTGAAAGCATCATCTTGTCCTGGCCCCACCAGGACAAGAAAAGTGGATTCCAACGGGAGATGGAAGATTCAAATTTTTGGGAAATATAGTCAAAATTAAATTTCAAAGTGTCCGACATGAGGGGGGCAAACCAAATACCTAAGTATTTAATTTTAATTGGTTGCCACGAGAAACCAGAGGTATCAAAAAGATGCTTCTGACAAGAAGAATTTAAAGGAAGAATTTCGCACTTATCTACATTGAGACGGTAACCTGAAACGGCGGAGAAGGAGGAGACCAGTTGTAAGAACGAGGGAAGAGAAGCTATTGGATCCAAACAATAGAAAAGAATATCATCGGCATATACCGAGAGCTTAACCTGCTGGGAAGCAAAGTGAAAACCAGAAACAGACTCCTCCTGGCGAATTTTGGTAAGAAAGGGTTCTAAGGCCAAAACAAACAATAAGGGAGAAAGGGGACAGCCCTGTCTAACTCCTCTTTGGAGATTAAAATAATCAGAAGCTGTACCATTAACAAAGACCGACGCTTGGGGGCAAGAATAAAGTAAAGAAATAAGAGAAATGAATTTGGGGGGAATGCCCGTCCAAGAGAGAGCCTGAAACATAAAATCCCAACCAATTCGATCGAAAGCTTTCTCCGCATCGAGCGAGATAGCCGCCAATGGAGTGTCCAAGGAAGAAGCTTTACTCAGGATATTGAAAAAGACCCTAGAATTATCCGAAGATAAACGACCTTTTGCGAAACCGGATTGTTCAGGGCCAATTAAAGCGGGCAAAATGGGGTCCAGAAGAAGAGCCAAAATTTTAGCCAAGATCTTATAGTCTGTATTTACCAAAGAGATGGGGCGATAATTTTTACATAAAGCGTGATCCTTATCTTTTTTAGGTATTAAGCAAATTAAGGCTTGTTGCAAATACCCACTTGAAAGACCAGAATTCTGGAAAGATTGAAATAGGAGTAAGAGTTTAGACAAGAGAAGAGAAGCGAAATGACTGTAAAATTCAATGGTAAACCTGTCCGGGCCAGGTGCTTTACCATGACGCAATTTGGAGATAGCGTGAGAAATTTCAGAAAGTGAGATATCAGCTTCCAAAGGTTTGAAGTCTACATGAGTTGAGGGGGGAGGGGAGATAGAGTGAAAATAAGAGAGAATATCCTCCGAGGAAGGAACAACCTCCGGAGTATATAGGTTTTTATAAAAAGCAATAATTCATTAAGAATGTCTTTATCTGTAAATAAGGAATCCCCAATGGATGACTTAATTAGTTCAATCCTCATTCGTTCCTTCCGAATTTTTAAATAATTGGCAAGTAATTTCCCTATTTTGTTCTGACCACCATAATATTGTGCATTGCATTTCAATAATAAGTTCGAACGGGCATCTGTGGTAAATTTATTGAAAGAGATTTTTGCCTCAATCAGTTCCTTAAGGGAGGATTCGGTGTTCGAGGAATGGTAGGCAAGTTCAAGCTTTTTAATTTTAGCAAGGAAGAGAGATGATTTAGCCTCATTGGCTCTTTTCCTTTGTGAGACGTAATTAATAATAAATCCTCTAGAAGCTGCCTTAAAAGAATCCCAGCTCGTAACAAAAGAAGATTCGGGGGTTTGATTTAGTACAAAGGACTCAGAAGTGAACTTGGAAATTTTCGTACAGATAGTGGAGTCAAGAAGCAAAGAGTTAATAAATCTCCATCTGCCAGAATGGGGAGAAAAGGGAATGAGGTAAATGTCAACGAGTACTGGGGCGTGGTCAGAAATCAGGATGGAGCCAATATCAGAGTGGATAGCGTGTTGAGTAAGGGATTTACTATGGAAGAGATAATCAATATGTGATTGGGAATTGTGGGCAGGGGAATAAAAACTATATTCTCTGAGCTCAGGTTTACAGAGTCTCCAAATATCCACTAGGGCATTGTTTTGAAAGGATTTAACGAATTGGGAGTGCATCCTCGAGGGTGAGAATTTAACTTTGGAGTGTCGGTCAAGGATAGGATCTGAAATCTGATTACAATCACCACCAAAAACAAAATATTCATCAGATAAGGTGGAGAGTTGTCAGACATAAATGGCCAGAAATTCTTATCAACACCAGTAGGGGCATAGACATTAAAAAACACAATTGGTATTTTATCGATAAGCACTTTAACGATTACCCAGCGACCCAGAGAATCACACTCTTGAGAAACTACAGAGACATTTAACCTTTTGTGAAATAAAATCAAAACCCCACCCTTTTTAGAATCAGTGGGAGAAAAGACAACATGTCCCACCCAACAACGTTAACTTTTAAGGCTTCATTTTCCGAGAGGTGTGATTCCTGGATAAAGGCCACATCCGTTTTAAGTCTAGCTAGATGTGACAATACTCTTTGCCTCTTAATTGGGTTGTTTAAACCTTTAACATTCCAGGTAGTAACATGGAACGAGATACAACTAGAGTAAATACAGCAAAAACATGCTTGCTAAGTCAATAGAAAGAGAAAAAAGATCTCATAGCAAAAGATAAACAAGATGAGGAAAGAAGAGAAAAAGGAAAGGAAGGAAAGAAAGGAGGAAAGGAAAAGCATGAAAAGAAAGAAAGAAGAGAAAAAGGGAACGAGGAACAAAAAGACAGTACAAGTCCAAGACAGACGACTGAAAGACATACTTACAAGACAAACGCGAAACGGGGGGTGACGGCGTCAGAGACAGCGATGACAACAGCAACCGCAACTGGACCTCCGCCTGTACAATGACAAAAAGAAAGGCAGCATAAGAGACTAAAAAAGGAAACGGTAGGATGAAACGCCCGGGAGTAAACCTATAGGCAGGGGAGTAAAAACAAAGTTTAATATGAAAGGATAAAAAACAATAGGAAGCAAATGAAGTGCAAGATTAAGACAGGGAGCCCAAGACTAAGACCAAGCAGGTACAATTAAGTCCAATCAAGTTGCTCCGGAGGTATCCATAGCACTCGCTCCATGCCGACGAAGAAAATCTTGCAGCGCGGCGGGATCTTCAAAAGTAGTGGTCTTCTCCTTATAGGTGACTTTGAAAAGGCATGGATGTAGGAGGCCATATCTGGCATTGAGAGCTGTCAATTGAGGACACATGTCCAGGAAACGCTTCCGGCGATCAGCTGTGACCTTGGCAACATCCTGTGACAGGTATAGACGATGACCTTCCCATACAATTTGTTTTTTGACCTTGGCGGCAGAAAGCACTTGTAGAAGATCAGTATACCGTAGAAATAACATGATGACACCACGTGGTTTAGTAGACACTCTAGGCCCCAAACGGTGTGCTTGCTGTATATTAATGGAGGACAGAGCAGGAGCGTCCAGAATTTTTGGAAGGAAAGATTGGAAGAATGCTGTAGGATTAGACCCCTCTGAAAGTTCAGGGAGACCGTATAGGTGAAGGTTGTTCCTACGATTCCTGTTTTCCAAATCCTCTGTCTGCTTTTTAAGTTGGAGGATCTCAGCTTCCTTGGATGGGATTCGGGAACAAGAACTTTGTACAGATTCCGAAGCTTGTTCAAGAAGCAAAACTCGAGATTCCATGGTCGTCCATTTATCCTGCTACTTTGCAACGTTTGGGACGTCGTTTCCATAAAAGGTTGTAGAGCTCGCAATTCCTCCAAGATGAGATCCAGGGAGGAAGGAGAAGGATTGGTGTCTGGAGAAGGAGGATCCTTTTTTAGACGTTTTGAAGAAGCTAGAGTGGTTGGAAGCTTGCTGCCATTGTGAGATTTGGAGATGGCCCCCAGACACGATTCAGGTTTAGACATTGCTCCGTCGTCCATATCTTGTGGGAGGGAATCGGAGTCAGAGTTGGTGGGACCCTTGGTCGTGGCAGCCGGCTTCAAATTGCGAAGCCTCCCCATGTATGGACAACAGAAATATGAAAATGAATGAACGTTGGTCGCCCAAGGTCAAAGATGAATAAATAAAGTCAGGTAAACATGAGACCCACAGGTCGAGAATAGGAACCAGAGTTCATTTAGTGAACCAGGTAACAGCAGAGAAGGAAACAATAGACGGGATCCTTTACCAGGTCTGGAGGAGACGGAGCCAAATCACAACCACATGTCAAGGTAGTCAATGAGAATAGAAAAGTCACAGAGGGTTGAATTGCCGGTATGGGGTTTTCACATTGTGACTGCCAGATAGGCACTGCGGGGCTACGACTGCACTGTAAAATAGGAAAACCCCCTCGAGGCAGAAAGAGCAGGCAAAGGCCTCACATTGCAAAAAACGGACAATTGCTGGAAACCCATAGGCATGAGGCGTCAAATTTGGGAGCAAACCAGGAGAAGGAATGTCACTGAGGCTGCAGAGTCTTCTTCAATTTAAGGCAAAAAACAGACTGCACAATCAAGGAAAGCGGGGTAAAAAATGCTCCGTCACAAAGGCAGGCAGCACTTCACTGGAGGAACACAAATGGCGGCCGGAGCATCTCAACCGGTACCGCAGTGCGCAATTATTAAGAATAAATGCCCACAACGCTGCAAGTGCTAAAATAGGGGCTCACCTGAACCAAATTGAAGGAAAACACATTCCGAGTATGACAGGGAGCGCTCCTTATGAGCGGGGCATACTGCATGAAAAAGAACGAGATCCGCTTCCTCAGGGACGAAATGGCGGCCTAAGCTGCGAGAGATGGAGCTGCCCTCGGCGAAATAGGAAACACGGTGGAGGTGAGAGCAAAAGGCCTCTCCAGGATGCCCTCATGCTGCGCACCGGAGCGGGAGTATTTCCGACTCGAAAAACCCCCCAAAGAGTAGTTAAATGAGCTCCGGAACGGAGGTCGCTACGGGAGCTCCGCCGTCAGCCCGCCATCTTGACTCATTGAATTATGGTTCTGATGGCATAATGGCTGTGGTTTTTGCTCGTTTTGATTGGAGCAAGGTAATTTATGGTATTGTTTCTCCATTGATTATAGGTGGTGGGAGCGGTCCCCAGATCTGGACTCATCTTTGGTGCTCATTGATTTAAGAAGTCCTTAAAGGTATCTGAGTTGATTTTATGCCATGAACGGTGGGTGATGCGATCCATTAGCGAACCATTGTTGGTTTTTTTTCCGTAGGCAGCTACAAGTGAAACATGGGTGAAACCTTTAACCAGTTGTGTCTGGCCCAGGCTCACCAAGGAGTCACAGAGGTTCTCTGAATTCTCATCTAAGGGATTCTCGAGGTGAAAGTTAAACTCACCCAATAGGGTGAACTCTGAGATGTTAACATTGATTTAAAAAAGTTGGCCTATGTAATGGATAAAAGTTCACCTAGAGCGGGTGGGGGCAAAAGATCAGGACCCAGTTAAAAGAGTTGTGATTTGTTAATTCACTTTTATAATAAAGTGCTCACATTCAGGATTTACTGAGGTTGGTACAAACAAAACTTTAAAATTATTGCAGTAGATAACTGCTAGCCTCTCAAGCCTTTTCCCAGCATAATCCAGCCTAAACATGCAATAACCTGCTGGCGTCACCAAAATAAGGTCAGGGCTTGAGGACACATCAGCCCACTTCTCAGTAATGAATGCAATGTCTAAAAGATGGATGTCTAGGAAGTCCGCAAACTCAATAGCATTTTTGACTAGAGACATAGCAGTGATGAGAGTGTAGCGGTAGTGATTTGGGCCATTGGATACCGGGCGTGAAGTCAGAGACATTCAGTGCACTGACTTTATCCTCCTTAAGGGCCAATCAACATTTCTGGTATGTTTTTGAAGTCGCATCGCCTAAGTAGTTAAGAGTGGGCCCTGAGCACTTCTTACCTGAAATATCTCAGTCAAATAGTTCATCCCACAAGGAGCAGATATACATTCTGCTTTGGGGTGTGAAACCGGCAGGGGAGCTGGCGCTGAGTGCGGTCCGAGAGTGGATGGGCACAGACGGGCTTGCCTTTGGTGCCCTAGTGCGTACGTGCAACATACGCGCAGGTGCAGCGTCTTTATAATCTGTGATCCAGGGGCATTGTCAAGAGAGTGAGGGAAGCGATCAGTTATGGGTAACAGAATTGTCAAACTAATACAAGAATGAGAACTAAAAATCATATAATAAATGTTTCATGTCTACGTCATGGTTTTTTTTCTAGTCTCAACTGGTCATTGAGCCATGGTTCTCATTGGGGAATGACTGTGGTTTTTGCTCGTTTTGATTGAAGCAAGGGAATTTATGGCATTGTTTATCCAATGATTATAGGTGGTGGGGACGTTATCCAGATCTGGACTCATCTCTGGTGTTCATTGAGTTAAGAAGGCCTTAAAGGTATCTGAGTTCATTTTATGCCATGAACAGTGGGTGATGCGATCCATTAGCGTGCCATTCTTAGGTTTTTTTAGAAGGCAGTTTTAAGTGAAACACTAAGATGGCAACCATGCAAGAGATCTTGGGAGCCAGACACCTCCTATAACGCACTCTTGTGCTACAATGAAAATAATAGGAGGAAAGGAGCTACCGCCAGGAGCTGTGCGGACGTGGTGAAGCTCCATCTTTATAGTCCATCATCCGGGGGTTGTTAAGGGAGTGAGGGAAGTGCTCTACAGTGCAGCACAGGTAAGTAGTATTTTTAAAAGCCAAATGTTAGTGCAAAACAAGAATTAACTGGGGTCCAGGAACCCCCATTGTCAAACACTGGTTCCCCAATGTGAGCAAAACTACTGGTAACAGAATTGTCAAGCCAATACAAGAATGAAAAGTAAAAAGCATAAAATAAATGTTTTAAAATAGAATAATACACCACACTAAGATAGCAACTATGCGAGAGATCTTGTGAGTGAGGCACCTCCCGCAACGCACGCTCATCTACCAGTACATGTAAAACGTAACAGTAAAAGTCCTCCTTACTAAATACATTGGACCCTGGCCTCTGCGCTGTCCAGGGTCTACTCTAGGGGTAACTTATATTAAAAAGGAAGGTTTGGGCCTGGCAAAAGATTTATTTTGGCAGGTCGGAATGGCAGTTTAAAACTGCACACACAGGCTCCTGAATGGCAGGCCTGAGGTATGTTTATAGGGCTACTTTGGTGGGTTGTACCAATGAGTGCTGCAGCCCCTTAGTGGCATTTAATTTACTGGTCCTGGGGACATGTGGTGCACTTTACTAGGGATTTATAAGTAAATTGAATATGCCAATTTGGTCTGAGCCAATATTACAATGTTTAGAGGAGAGAGGACATGCTCCTTTTAGCACTGGTTAGCAGTTGTAAAGTGCTCAGAGTACTAAGGCCAACAAAAATTAATTCAGCATAAAGTAGGTAGAGGTAGGCAAAAAGTTTGGGGGTGACCCGCAAAAAGGGTCATTTCCAACAACCAACATCTGCAATTATGCATTCTTCAAAGTCTTCTACTACGTTTTCATCTGACATTTCCACCACCAGCCTAGATACACATTCATGTTTTACATTTCACCCACATTGCATGTATTGTTTCTTAAAATTAAATTCCAGACGTTTTGTGGTAACAATGACAAACGATGTCATGGATTTCTTCACCTTCCGACCAGAAATAATATCTACCAAAGTAAAAATGATCTGTTCTTAGAAAGAATGATCTACTCCACAGATAATCTCTAAACGTCTCCAGACCCCACATAGCACAGCACTTCATTCTCTGTAATTGAGTATCTATGCTCTACCGGCCTTCACAAAATTCTTGATCGGATTCCAGCTGTGGGTTCATTCTTCTCATCACGCTGACTCATCACAGCTCCCGATCTGTATGTTCAGGCATCCATCGTTACTCAGCTGAACTACTCTTCAAGAGCGGATTGATGTAGTAGTATTTTATTCGATCAGTGCATGATCATTTAAATACAAATACTTTAAAAAAGCCTTAAATGCATGAAATCTGAATAAAACATCATCATATTGTTCAAGACAATATTATAATTCATAATATAGTATAAATACCAGTTCAGGGACCCATTCTGATGAGTAATTGACTCTCAATTAATAAGCATCTCATGTGGTAGGGACATATTTATGCTATAATTTGTAGCCCTATATACAGAGGAGTAAATACAAAACAGTCCTCTACATTAATAAAACTTTCCCATCCAAACATTATATCTGATATGGCATATGGCCAATGTATTCCCCTTCACAATTTATTTTATTGCAGTCTTTTTTTCCCCTTGGGGGTAGATGGGAGCAATTACCCCTGATCTGCCCCCCAGGGAAGGCCGAAAGCCCACTAGACACCAAGGAATTGTTAATATTTTAAAAATATATATTTATTGTATTTTTGCATGTATAACAAATTCACTATAGCACATATAGTATCAATATTCTTGATCTGAAAAGCGGATTCAGTTGCATTTTGTTCATGCATGGCCATGACAATATCCAATATAGCATGATCAGGCCCCAATTAACTTCTTCTATATAGATACTATTTACAATGGAGGAGGAAGCATGCCAAAAGGGATAACCGAAAGCATACATGTGAGCATATAAGAAAAATCAGGAGAAGGGACAATAGCAACAAACATATTCACGTTTCAGTATGAACAATACCAAAGAAAAAAGGAATCAACAACCTAAACCATGTGTGTGTATAACCAGCCCTTATCCCTTCCCCCTGTGTGTCCTAAGGTCTTACTTGTTTCTCAGTTCTGTCCCAGGACTCCCTTCTGTCTAGCGACACTAAAAGTACCTGTTGGACAACATTTGGCTCCCAAGTCACCCGGCCTCAGGCCACCTCCGTGGAGCAAGTGGTTGGATGACCTTAATGTCTCATCCGTTCTACACGTCTTTTTAAACACGGTATCGATACCATCATGCTGGGGTATTCTTCTGAGGTCGCCCCTAGCTTCTTCAGGTAAATATCCCAGTGGTTTAATGCCCCACCCTACACCTTGCATGTAACATTGTATGCACCGCTAGTTCAGCTACAGCCCATTTAAGCATGTTAGTCTGCTACAGTTTCAGAGGGGGGCTGCAGCCGATTTCCACCCCGTGGCTATGCAGCACTTTGTAAGCATTAAGCTAGGTTACACCAGGGAATTACATTTTTTTAAAAGAGGGGTGGGAGACACCCAGTTTCTACCACCAGCATTCCCCCAGGCTTCCTGATAAAAATGGTACCTCACTTGTGTGGATGGGCCAAGAGACCTTGATAAAGTCCCTAAAGTGGTATGTGGAGAGATCAGCAATAGGGTTAGCTGCAGGATTTGGGACAATTCTCGGCTGCCATCCAGAGAAACTTACCAACCACAGACATTTTGAAAGAGTAGGCAACCAGGGGTTTCAACGGTGGTGAGCCTTGTGTGAATCGCTTGAGGTTTTCTTACCCACAATGCCCTGCAAACCTCAAACTTTGCCTGAAATCACCCATTTTCCTTACCTCTCTGTGATGGAAACTTCCAGAACCTACATGAATCTACAAAATTCCTACAACCCAGCATAAAAACACTGCACCACTTGTCTGTTTGGGCCTAGTGCCAGCGACAAGAAATGGAACAAACTGAGGTCGATAGGAGTTCCCACACAAGGGCTCCCGTTGACCTTGGTTTGATCTGTCCTTGTTGCGGGCACTAGGCCAAGCCACACAAGTGGGGCGGCGCTTTTATTGGCACAAGTGAGGTAATCCTGGCCTGGTTGGTAAGAATTTTGTGGATTCCTGTGGGTTCTGGAAGTTACCATCAAAGAAATGTAAGGAAAATGTGTGATTTTAGGTAAAGTTTGAGGTGTGCAGGGCATTGTGGGTAAAACAAACTCATGGGATCCACACAAGTGACCCCATACTGGATTTCCCTAGGTTTCTAGTCTTGAAAAACGTGCAGGTTTGCTAATTTTCCCTAGGTGCTAGGGATGAAATCCACAGCTACCCAGTTTGCAAAAAACGGGTCAAGTTTGAGTGTAAAAATGTGATGTATCCATGTCGCGTTTTGGGCTGTTTCCTGTTGCAGGCACTAGGCCTAACCACACAAGTAAGGTACCATTTTTATCAAAAGACTTAGGGGAATGCTGGGTGGAAGAATTTCTGTGGCTTCCCACAGATTCCAGAAGTTTTCGTCACAGAAATGTTTTAGTCAAAGTTTGAGGTTTGCAAGGGGTTCTGGGTAAAACAACCTAGTGAGAGAAATGCAAGTGACGCCAATCTGGATTTCCCTAGGTGTCTTGTTTTAAAAAATTTACAGGTTTGCTAGGTTTCCCTAGGTGCCGGCTGAGCTAGGCCCCAACATCCACAGCCTCCTACTTTGAAAAAATGGGTCAGTTTTAAGTGGAAAAATGTGATGTAAAAATTTTGCGTTTTGAGCCGTTTCCTGTCACGGGCACGAGGCCTATCCACACAAGTGAGGTGCCATTTTTATTGGAAGACTTAGGGGAATGTTGAGTGGAAGGAAGTTTGTGGCTCCCTGCAGATTCCAGAACTTTTCATGACTGAAATGTCAAGAAAATGTGTTTCTTTAGTCACATTTTAAGGTTTGCATGAGAGTCTGGGTAAAACAACCTGTTAAGAGCCATGCAAGTCACCCCATCCCGGATTACCCTAGGTGTCCAGTTTAACAAAATTTACAGGCTTGCTAGTTTTCCCTAAGTGCCCGCTGAGCTAGGACCCAAAATCCACAGCTACCTACTTTGCAAAAACCGGGCCTGGTTTGAGTGGAAAAATGTGATGTTTCCATGTTGGGTTTTGGGCCATTTCCTGTTGTGTGCACTAGGCCTACAAGTGAAGTACCATTTATACTGAAAGACTTAGGTAAATGCTAGGTGGAAGGAAGTTTATGCCTCCCTGCAGATTCCAGAACTTTTCATTACAGAAATGTAAGGAAATCGTGTTTTTAGTCAAAGTTTGAGGTTTGCAAGGGATTCTGGGTAAAAACAAACTTGTGGGTTGTTTCCTGTCACCAGCTCTAGGCCTACCCATACAAGTGAGGTACCATTTTTATCAGAAGGCATGAGGGAACATAGAATAGTGGGCTATTTGTAATTACCGATTGGATTTAGCTGAATTGGTGCCTTTCAAATGTAAGCCAGTTTGAAAGAAAGAAGACATTTGGAATAATACCATCTAAATCATATGATTTTACAGGTACCCACACATTCAGAGATGCACAAATAACCACTGCTCTTAAATTCCATATCTTGTTCCCGTTTCAGAAATACCTAGGTGTTGAGTAGTAAATACAGGTACAAAGGAGGCTTTAAAGTTGTTTTAGAGAAGAATCTATTATCCAGTCTGCAAATGCCAGAGTTGTAGTTGGATCCCATGGAGAAGGAACACGAAGCGTGGGAGCTTTCAAAAGTAAACAATTATTATAACAAACATGGTACTGGGCGAAGAATGAAAACAAAATAATAATTTTCATGTCTAACCCTACATCATTTCGCCCTTATGAAACAAAACAATAAAAAAACTGAAACCAGCTAATTGCACATAAAACATTTTTTTGCACTTTACAGATATAGATACATTGCCAGAAGAAGCTCTACCAGTGCTGACCAATTCTGTCACATTGGTACATTCAGAAGGACTAAGGTCAACATAACCATCTGAATTACCTGTTGAATTCTCCTCAGTGAGAACTGAATCAGTTCCCAATTCAGAAGTGTTAGCCACAGTACGGGCAGGAGATTTAGCTCCAGGTGAGTGATAAGTCCCACTTGAGTGATACTTGGTATCTTCCAAGGCAAACCAACCATGAGAGTCTTATCAAGTTTTGTGTGTGATAATTCTGCCAGCTTGCTGTGCTGGGGGCTAACTCTCACAAGAGTCCTTTTCCTTCACCAACCATTTTCATTAAGCAAAACTGAGCACCTGGAAACTTTTATAATCTGGACAGGCTCAGAGAAGATTGACTCTTCTTTCCTTACCATGGAGGGTTGTTTGAACAAGACCCAATCATCAACTTTGAGATCCATATTTTTTATATCATGCATTCTGTTCTAGTAGATTTTATGTGCAGACTGGACTGCAGTGCATAGTTCAGACCTTGGTTGTCTTTTCCATAACAAACAAAAAAGTGATATGCCAGTGGTGGAGTCTGGTGCAAGATGGTATACCCACACCTTTTTCACTCTTCCACAGCAACCCTGCTGGCCAGGGCAGATTGTATTCTTACTGTAAGGAACCTGTTCATCCTTTCCACCAGACAATTCGAAGTTGGTGAGTGCAAAGCCACCTTCAAATGTCTGATTTGAAAATTATGAACAAATTCCTTAATCTGCAAGGAAGTGAAATGTGTACCATTCTCAGTGACCAACTCCCTGTGTCAAACGCCTTCTTCAAATATCTTATGATCATAGCTGTATTGGTTGTAGGAACACATTCAAAATATACCCATTCAGAGAAATAGTCTACAAACTTGGCCCCATTTATGTTTGCTAACAAGTCATTTATCTTAGATAAAGGGTGCCAATCCTCAACCAAATTTTTGTTTTAGGTGCGCAAATCCACACAAAGCCTAATCTCCCCATTCTTTTTTGCACAACAACAATGAGTCTTATCGACATAGAAGAGTCTGTGTATTGGATAACACCTTCAACTATTTTATTAAGGAGAGTCTTGAGTTCTGATCTTATGGACAAAGGTACTGGCCTAACCTATTGAGAAACAGATTTGGCATTCTTCTTGCGTTTTATTCTGTGCTCAAATGTATGAGTGGTGCAATGTTATTATTAAAAACTTCCCGAAACTGCTGATTTAGTTCCAATAGTAAACTGTCACTATTGTCAATGACTAACACCACCATCATATGATTCGACCTGAAGGGATTAGATGAACCAGGCACCAGAATTAAACATAACTTTGCTAGGTCTCGCCATCCCACAATACATTTCCCTTTTTCTGCCACATATATCTTGGTATGTATCTCCCTGCCCAAACACCATACATTATCCATAAAGTAACCAGTCATGTGAATATCCTGATCACTGTAAGCTTTGGAAGAAACATCAGGAGAAATTAGAGTTGTGGTTTTACCCCATGTATGATTTTAAAAATTATCTGAAATAATCATAATGGGTGCCCCTGAATCTGCCATCATGTTGAGCTTCACTGATCCCACATATACATTACAAAGAGGACCTTTTATGGGTTTCTTTTCCTTAACATTTGTATGAAGCGCAAGGACCACTCTCGATAAATTCTGCAAGCATTCATCCACAAGGGAAGCAATGTCCACAGAACACACCCGAAAGCCATCCATAACACTTCTGCAGACTCCTTGGAAAGGTCCCCCTTTATGACACTTGTTTAACCTCTTTTCCACAGCTGGACATGAGGCATTATTGCCAAGATGTGTTTTTGAACCACCTCTAAAGCAATATGTTCCATAATTATTTGTGTAAACTTGGTGGTTTTATCCCTATACGACAACACATTAACAGATTCAGGAATTTGCACAGTATTCAACATTTGCACACTAGGATCAGCAGAAATACATTTGCTTGAGATAACAGAGCATTATATAGCGTTGGCCATATCGAGAACTTCAAATAAAGTGGGATCCCGAAAACTGTGTAACCGTTCAGAATCTTCCTTGAATCGCAACTGTAAACGAATTGATCCCTGACGTAAGTGTCTAATGAATTTCCAGAGTTACTTTTCACAGCATGAATCCTGGAGTGCAGAAACAGTTACCTCAATAGATTCATCTTCAACCTGTTTTCTCTTGAAAAAGTTAAACCTTTCAAGCAAAACACTTGGTTGTTCAGTGAATTTGTTTTTCAGCCATGTTATTGGCTCTAGTAAATAATCAAAAATGTGTTTACCTTCAGCCCCTAAATTATCATAAAGGATGGCTGCTTTTCTTTTTGGAGAAAAGTTCTCTGCATCAATGGCCACAATAAAATTCTCAAAAGATTTGAGACATTTTTCCCAGGCAAATGGAGGTTTATCAGGGTTCTGGAGAAAAGGGTCAGTCTGTACAAACTGCTGTAAATTTGACATCACTAAAAGTGCAGGATGACTTTCTTTTTCCTTTTAAACAGTGTGATTAATCACTCAAAACATTGAAGAAACAAATATCTTTTTACTTTTTTGAAGTGTTGCCGACTGAAGTGTCATGCACGCAATGTATATCAGCCCTTTTCAGTAACCATCGACTGACTCTGTAATTAACTGCTGCAGAGTGAGGATGCAAAACCAAATGCAGCACTACCAATTACAATGAATGGGTGACTGGCCCAATCCAAGATGGCCACCATTAAATGATGGTGCGCTCCTTTGAAGTTGACGCGCTGTAAGTGTCAGTGTCGCATCAGTTACACTATGCCAATGAGGCCAAGCGGCTGCCTCAGGTCGAGGTCCTTGTCAGGCACAGTGATTTCATTTTCACAAATTGTGGTCATAAATAGCCTCGCCTCACAGCCTGCGCCAGATCACAAAAGCACCTCTGTCACCTGCCATATCCTTTGGGGGCCGGGCAGCTGCCCAGCATTGCGGATGAAGCAGGATAAAGGGAGAGTCGGCACGGAGCTCTCCTAGCACATGTATTCCATCTTGGCCTCCCAGGCCATGCCATCAAGGATGATACCCTTGACAACAAGAAAATGGGCTATTATTCAATGAAGCATGAAATTAATTCTTATGACAAAATTCTGCCAACCACAAACGTACCCAAGATGTCTGTTTTTGCAGATAACATCATAAATAGACTTCCTGATCTTGATTTACTCATTTGACGTAGTCATCGGGTTATGAAAGGTTTGCAGAAGAGAGTCCAATTCCGACTATCCACTTCGACAAGGATCACTTGCTTCACTCGCAAAAAGATATTCACTCAGTTTATATTCACCACTATACACCCACTTATAAGCATCCAGACACTATTGCTGCCTTCCTTTCTGGGCCTGAGCTCCAGCAGATCTCACCGAACTCTAGGGAAGAGCTCAATGGTGGGATTACCCTTTTTTAAGTCCAAGAAGCGATCCGTGCACTGGCCACCAATAAACCTTGGGCCAGACAGCTTGCCAGACGACTTTTAGAAGGTATATGCCTCACAATTGGCACTTCACCTAAAAGTACTGAATGATGCTGCTCTTATTGACGCATCATTACCACCCACAGTTAGTGATGTTCTCCTTATTTCACTGCCCAAACCAGGTCGGGACTCTCTAGATATGGGTCCCTACTACCAACAGGTGCTTTTAAAGACTGATTACAAAATACTTGTGAAGATACTGGCAGATTGCCTAGCACTTCTGGTACCACACTTGGTCCATTCAGACCAGAATGGCTTTGTGCCAGACAGAAACACCTCCTCAAATATTCGCTGCTTCTTCAGAGTATTCACATATGCACAGCAGCGTTATCCTCACTTGGGATGTATGGTCCTAGACCTCCATAACATGTATGACTCACTGGAATGGCAATTCCTGTTTGAGGTACATAGCTATGGCCTTAGCACCCGTTTCATCTGACTAGCCACACTATTATATACTAATCCCACAGCACTGGTGCAAATTTGTTATCACATTCCAGACCCTACAGTGGTACAGTGAGTCACCAGCCAGTGTTGTCCACTGTCCCCACTCTTATTCTCACTGGCACTTGAGCCATTAGCGCACCATCTGCATGCGCAAAGGCCGAACTGGGTAATTCGGCTGTGCGATGGTGTACATTCAGTATCTCTATGCGGATGATATGCTTCTCTACCTAAAAGATGTCCGGTCCATTCCCACCACTATTGCCACATTGCTCGCTGACTTTGCCTCTATCTCTGGGTTTGGGAGTAGCTGGCCCGAGTCTTGCTTGTTCCCTTTTAACACCCAGACTCGAAATCCCAAGTATACCGTAAACAGCACTGCCACTCTTGGAAGGCAAAAAGAACGGATGATGGATGGAATGCTGAATTAATGAAACAGTCCCCCCCAGCCACAGATCTGGGTTACATCCATCAGTTTTTTTGCACACCACGCCATTACAGTTTTGACCCCAGCCATATGCAAATCAGTCTTGACCCTGTTCACCATGGGAACAGTCTAGCCTGAACTGCCAGGCCAGGTCTTCTCTGAACCAGAAACAGGCATCCTGGAACCAGTTTCGGGAATAACACTCCTCATCAACCAGGCTAGCTTGAATTTGGTGGCGTAGCAAGCACAGGACACATGTCTGGGTATACCCTTCCCACTTAAGGTGAGAATTGTAAAAATAATAGTTATGGACGGAATGCTGAATTAATCCAATAATCACCCTAGCCATAGATCTGGGTTCAATCCATCGCTTTTTTGCACATCACGACATTTCAGTATAGACCCCACCAAAAACAAATCAGTCATGACCCTATTCCCCATGGGAAAAGCTCAGTCCGAACTGCCATACCAGGACTTCCCTAGACCAGAACCAAGCATCCTGGGAGCAGTTTCGGGGTAACACCCCTCTTCAGCCAGGCTAGCTTGAATCTGGGACCCACGTCTGGACATACCCTTCCCACTTAGGGCAACAATTGTGTGACCAGCGGGCGGAACAGGATCCTCCAACAACCCCTCGATGCATATGCCCCGCTTTGTCTCCACTGCAGCGACCTGTGACTTGGAAAGGAGGGTCGTCTGGCAATACCATTGACGTCCGGGACGAAGAGGGTGACTGCTACTTTAACTGGGCGGAGTTCCAGTCCGAACACGCCCCCTGGTCAGCCGGGGCTCCGGAAGTAAAAGACGGCTCAGCCACAACAGAGGTGTGTCTATCACCCGGAGGAGAGGAGGAGCTGTCGAGAGGAGACGGAGGCGAGCGAAAGGGAGGACCGGACGAGGAACGACGAGAGGCGGAAGAAGAAGCAGAGGACGGGACGAGGCCAACGACTGGGGAGCCAGGAGGCCAACGACAAGGCGCTTCGCCCAGCCGCACTTCAAGGGAAGTGTGGCTCAACCAGGTACGGGACCGTATCGTGGGCTGGGCGGGGAGAAGAGGTTTTAGACCTCCCTAGAACACTCGACGCCGTTATCCCTTCACAGTACCCCATCCCTGTGAGAGCACACCCGGCACGACGTAGAATCTTTGGTTGTTTACTGCACGCGTGACTCCTCACTCCCCTTCCCTGTCAGACTGAGGGAAACAGAGCAAGTTTACTCAGAGCCTTTTTTTCTTTCCTTTACATGCGAGCGGAGGGTGCCTCCCAAGACGGACGAAACGGCAACTACAACTCCCAGAAGTCCGCGGGAAGGAGGAAAACCCGGAGGGGACCAGTGGAAAGAGAGGAGTTCGCCAGCGCGTCGGGACAACGATCCACCTCTACCCTATTATCGCAATGTACCTAGGCGAAGGCGTTTGATAAAAGGAATAAAACCCGCCTTACCAAAACCTCAGGTCTACGAGTTTTCATCGAACCCGCAACAAATTGCAAAAAGAATAGATGACGGACGGAATCCTGAATTAATCAAACAATCACCCCCAATCACAGAACTGGGTTAACTCCATCATTTTTTTGCTCGCCCAGCCATTCCACTTTAGACCCAGCCATATGTAAATCAGTTTTGACCCTGTTCCCCATGGAACTGCCAGGCCAGGTTCCCTGGACCAGAAACAAGCATCCTGGGACCGGTTTCAGAAGAAACCTTTGCTTTCCCCTTCCACTCGATCTCCATGTTATTGAGTAATTTATTTATTTGAAAAGTTTAATATAGCGCTGGCTAGACCCGGAGGTATCAGAGTGCTTTACATGAGTATGAGCATTGTTTCAGTGCATAGTTACAAGTTACATAGTTACAAGTTACCCAATTTCAGAGCATAGTTATGTAAATGTAAATGTATTTCGATTTATATAGCGCACGAATCACCCAGGGGTCTCAAGGCGCTTGCTTAGGGAACCCGTCCTGGTATTCCCCTGTGAGATACCCCGGCAGGGTATTCACAAGGTGAAAGCCAGGCATCCCGCCACGAAGGGCCGTAGTGGAGATTAAGCAAGCTATTGCCCAGAGTCGCAGAGTGTGACCCCGTGAGTCGAGTAGGCACCGGAGCGAGAATTGTCGAGTCCGTGGAATTTTTGAGCCCGAGACCCGCCGAGGCGGGGAATCGAACCCTGGTCCACGGCTGATCTCAGCTTCCGGGTCTGCCGCCTCTAACCACTGAGCCACGCTTCTCCACAAGTTGCTGGATCGTAGTTACATGTGTTAAAAACATATATGTAAGGGAAAAAGCAGGCAAGGGGAGAGATTCAGGGGAGAGGGGATAGGAGCATGGGAGGTAGACAAAGAATGAAAGAGGGTAAGAGGTGGGGGAGGGTGAAAGAAACACAATCGGGAGACAAGGAAAAACAGTATCCAACATCCGGTTTGCTGTGATCCCAGTGGAAATGGTGTCATTCCCACACCTCCCCTGTGTGTGGCCCCCTTTACGCTGTGGACTCTCTCAGAGGAGTCTCTGAGACTCCGGGGCATACATACTGGATCCCTCCCCAACAAGAGGAGAGGGAGTGCTTTGGCAAGGGGCGCCATTCCCACACCTCTGCTGTGTGTGGCTCCCTTGACGCTGTGGACTATCTCAAGGAAGTCTCTGAGACTCCAGGGTATAAACACTGGATCCCTCCCCATCAAGGGGAGAAGGAGTGCTTTGGTAAAGGACACATGGTTACAATAATTACAGTTTCAAAAGTCCAATACAGACGAAACAAGTCCCCAGTAGAGGAAAGAGGGAATGGGGGGGGGGCAAAGGGTGCTGGGAAGAGGGTCAGATCTGGCAGCCCTACAGCCCCCACTAACCCCCTCGTGGCTTGGAGACTTAGTGGTGCATCATCCTTCTTCAGAAACTAGTACAGTTCCCTCCTCTACCTCCCTTTTTTCTCTTTATTTTTATTACTTTTCTTTTGTTGGATGTTTAAGGTTTTCTTTTCTAGTTGAAACCTTCTGCCAATCCTATTTTTCAACACTTACAGTGTGCATTGTGGGATTTTATAGCAAATACGTGCACTGTTAAAAGTGAAACCAAAAGCCCTACATTCAATGCAAGAACTGAAGTGGCTAGAAATGTCACATATGAAGGCAACTTGACTGACTTTCAATTGTCCCCCAATTCATCCAAAAAGTGAAAATATGTATTCAAACCATGCATAGGTGAGTTCTAGAATGAGTCCTTCTCAATAAACACCGGGGGGCTCATTATAAGTCCCATGAGATTCCAGATTTTGGTGCAAACCGAGGTTTGTGAGCAAATCAGGAATCTGAGTTTTGTAGTACTTACCATGCTCAAGGGTTTTTCCCTGCACATGTTTTATCAGGCAAAACCTGGCACAATGTGTACATGAAAGAATCTCACCATTATGCATTTTCTCACCTCAAAAAAGTGAAAAACTTCATATTGCCATTCTATCCCCCATTCTGACATGCAAACCTCATAATGGTATACTAGTACCATAGCTGTAAAATACTGCAGTCCTCAGTATCAGTCTTTATCTACAAAGGCGCTGGAAGTAGGGATGTGGGGGGTGCTGCACGGGCCACAAAAATATGCATGCTTAAGATTCGATGGTGAATGAGCAATAAAGATGATTTGTGAGTTTTCGTGTCACTTTGCTGTGCGTTCAGAGACAGAGGTGAAATGTCAGGCTAGTCGTCTGACAAACTGCTACTAAATTTCTTTACATGAAGATGGGTGTTTACTTTTCTTTCTCTGACTGCAAAGTGAGTGGATTTGTTAAAGTGAACTGTGATGATCTTGCTGGTTAGAAAGGAAAGGCTGTATGTAAGGTGTTGTTTCTTTCTAACACAGCTAAATTTGAATGCCTTTAAATGTACTGCGGACATATTTGAAAATAAGGAGTTAAGAAATCACAAATGAAGTGTTTATTTTGTAATTCTGAAGTGTGAAGGAAACAAAGATTTTACTACAATCAAAAGAAATCAAGACACTTTACCTGGTGATGCGTAAATGACAATATTCGCTGAAACCCGAATTCCACACATTAGGGGGTCGATTCCGATTCGGGATGAAAATCTGTGCTACGATTCGCATTCGTAGCCGTTTATGTACGAATTGAAAAAACCTGTCCGAATTGCGTAGTACGATTCGAAGTCAGCAAATACGTACGAATATCAGCGAACCGTACGAACCACATTCGAAAACCCGTACAAAATGTCGTCGGAACTCCAACCGTACGATTTGTAAACATGCCGTACGAACTAACAAGTACGATCCTGACCAGGGACCAAGTACGCAATTTGTACAGGCAAACGTAGTCCCTCATGAAGCACGATTCGTACGGAAAACATCGAGTATGAGCGAGCCGCACTAACAAATACGAGGCGCACACCCCACAATCAAGCGTACACGTACCCCGGCCACGATAAACAAGCCTAACCGCCAGACGCACTAACAAATACGAGGCGCACACCCCACAATCAAGCGTACGCGTACCACGGCCACAATAAACGAGCCTAACCGCCAGACGCACTAACACATACGAGGCACACACCCCACAATCAAGCGTACACGTACCCCGGCCACGATAAACGAGCCTAACTGCCAGACACACTAAAAAATACGAGGCGCACAGCCCAATAAACAAGGCTACAGTCTACACAGCATAGGAAAACAATGCCCTTGGCACATACAAACAAACAAACAGAGGGCCCAAGTCACAACCACCCCTTATGACACACCCACAAAAAATTCAAAAAAAGCCACACCCACAAATGGACCAATAAAAGGGCCCACACATACAACCCATCATCCTTTGCAACATACCTATTCTTGCTAAGACACAGACATCACACAAACAACTTCAGCCACACACCTTCACACATACACCCTATCTCATTCACACACACCACCCCCTTCACAATCAAACCCACAAACCCTCATCCATGCACACCATCACCCCCCCAATCACAAACACCCCACACCATGGCCACACCAAAGGGTCCAAAGTTCACTAACCCGGAGATGGAGATCCTTACAGATGAAGTCATCAGAGTCTATCCACAGCTGTTTGGTGCATTGGTCAGACAGACCAGCATAGCTCAAAAGACAGGCTTGTGGGAGAGGATAGTCGAGAAGGTGAATGCTGTTGCACCCATCAGGCGCACCAGGGCGGTTTACCAGAACAGGTGGTACGATCTGCAGAGGATGGTCAAGCACAGGATGGATGAGGACTACGCCAACGCTCGTCACACTGGAGGTGGACCTCCCCGCAGACCTGCACAATACCAGCCCTGGGAGGAGAAAGTCATGGCCATGCTACCACCGGTGGGAGTTCATGGAATTGAAGGAGCCATTGAGCCTGGTGAGTATACAAACAACTCATGTAACATGGGTGGACTCCAAGCAGTGCGGGGGGGGTTGGGGGGGGCATGACTCCCAGCAGTGCCCAACAGTATGGGGGTGTGTGGAGGGGGTGTGGGGGTGTGTGGCCATGAGTCCCTGCAGTGCCCAACAGTATGGGGGGTGTGTGTCCATGACTCCCTGCAGTGCCCAACAGTTGGGGGGGGGTGGCCATGACTCCCAGCAGTGCCCAACAGTATGGGTGTGTGTGGGGGGGTGTGGCCATGAGTCCCTGCAGTGCCCAACAGTATGGGGGGGGTGTCCATGACTCCCTGCAGTGCCCAACAGTTGGGGGGGTGGCCATGACTCCCAGCAGTGCCCAACAGTATGGGGGTGGGTGGGGGTGGTGTGGGTGGCTGTGTCCATGACTCCCTGCAGTGCCCAACAGTATGGGGGTGTGTGGCCATGAGTCCCTGCAGTGCCCAACAGTATGGGGGGGTGTGGCCATGACTCCCAGCAGAGCCCAACAGTATGGGGGTGTGTGTCCATGACTCCCTGCAGTGCCGAACAGTTGGGGGGAGGGGTGGGGTGGGTGGCCATGACTCCCAGCAGTGCCCAACAGTATGGGGGGGTGCAAGGGGAGTTGCAGAAGGCTGCAAGGGGGAGGGTGAGAGGGTGCAAGATGTATGGTAAGAGGCAGCACTCAACCCATATGGGCCAGGTACACACCCATGCACCATGCTCAATGCACAAGGAGTGTAAAAGTACTGACAATATAGCTGACCGTGGGCCCTGCTGTAGGCAGCACATGGGCCTCCTGTGACCAGTGCAAACACTAACACCAGGACAAGTGAAGATATCTTGCACAGGAACTCACAACCACTATAATGGCAGCATGCTTCATGGGGGGACAGACTCACCACGAGGGACGCCCACTTGCCAATTACACTCAAACTACTACCATGGCCTGTCACATACACCCCTTACAGAAACTGAGCCCCTGGGGACAGACAATGGAGTGCACCACTGTCACAATCGTCATGTAACAAAACCTCAAAAATACTGATCTGATAACGTATGCAAACAAATAAAGCACAGTGCAGAATCGCAAGTCCATTGTGCCTCTCACACAGTGCTGTTGCCACAGCTTGGTGATGCTGTGGATGCACTCAAGTAGCACCATGGACATGGGTATTGACAAGGTAATGCATCTTAGAGAAGTGGCACGTCCTAAAGCCCTGTGCCTGAAGAGGGTGTACTGCTCCTGGGGGGTTGGCAGTGGGTGGCTGTCTTCGCCCTACAAACCCTCTCTAAAGTAGCTTGATGAAATCAGCTAAATTCCAATCAGTCGCCGTCATAAACATGCAGCATAAAAACCCTGTGCATGCTTGCACCAGCAATAATTATTCAGACTGCATTGTGCAGATTGGGCCACACAGAGCACATCTAGAACTGTGTGGTGCTGGCCACACAAGCCACAGCAAAGGCTGTGACATTCATCAAAAGACAGTACCCAACATGTCAAGGACCCCTGATTACATGTCAATCTCAGCCCACAACATACACATACACAAGTGAACAATTTCTAAAATACAAAGCAGGGGGAACATTGATAACGACTATGTATATTACATTTGGATGTTGCATGATAGTGCATTAACAGTGTTTCTCTCTCACACCCACAGGGGAACGTGTGGAAACTACCCCCAACCAGGGGGGAGAAGGATCCCAGTCCCAGGCTCAGCACGGCAGTGACCCCACCGTAACTGAAGCCTCTCAACACACTGTGGATGACCCCAACCAACCAGGCTCATCTGGATCCCAAACCTCTGCAGCAGCTGGAACAGATACATCTGTGCCAACCACCACACCCATTCCCGCCACATCCTAGCAGACAGCTCGGAGCCCTGCCCATAATACACAACAGAGCCTGTCTGACAATGAGGAACATCGTTCGCCGGGCACCCATGAGGTGGCAGACGACACCTCCAGTGTCAGCACTCATGGGTTCCGTTGACATGATGTGCCCACAAGCGTCGGACCGGCTCGTGTGGGCAGGGGTGGTGGGAGTGGCGCTAGGCGGAGGCGAGAACTTGACCAGCCAGCTGCAGGGCCCGGTATGTCCGAACTCCGAGACATCATGGATGAATATCGGCGGGACACCAGGGAGTTCAGCCTGGTAGTGGAGGCCCTCAACAAAATGACAGATCAGCAGGCCCAGCTACATGCCAGTCAAGAACGACACCATGGACAGATGGAGGCAAGACTGGATGAGCTTGTGACGGTGCATCGGGAAATTAACCAATCGCTCCGTCTGATCGCTGTCAACATGCAGCACCCTCCCTGTGTCACGAGGCCAGAAACATCTAGGTAAAGACCAACAACAGGCACAGGGAGGGAGGAGGAGGCAGAATTGTCAGACGGAGATTCCCATGCATTGCCAAGGTCTGCACGTGAGGGTCCCCCAAGGAAGGTTGGTCGTCCACGGTCAAGACGTTGAGAGGCATAGGGCCATGAACAACTCCCAGGTCACCTGGTCTGGCATCTTGCCTGTGTGTGAAACGGCATCACCCTATTGACTTTCACACTCTCCCACATGGACTTGCTGGTCGCAGTGTGCCCAATGATGCCAAGCACTGTGGCCTGGACTCTGTTGACAACAGTAAGAAAGCAGAGGTGCACTCGTATATAAAGTTTAAATGTAAGCAATTTAGACCAAGGGTGCTTCACTACTAATTGTGTTGGCTACACAGTACATGAAAAGATAAAGGACAGTAGTTATGAAACTACTTGTAGTGAGCACTGTTCCTGAAGGAAAAAACTATTTTCCAGACAATAATAACAATAACACTGAAGTTAACTCGACACTATGTCAATTTATAGGTGAGTTTTGTGGTCGATACTTATATTTTACACAATTCAATCTTATCACACAAGCATATCAACAATCAATTAATACATACTGTTGTGTCGATACACCTTTCTGAGATATATAGTGAACAAAATGAATTAAACAATCATGCTAATACGTGGCTATATGACCTAAACACTGTCATTGTACATATCGTTTAAACAAATTAATATCGAAGAAATATCATTTAGTGCATATATCTTCAATGTTATTCTTCCACTAAGGCAGCGCCCAATGCATTTCGGGACCAGGAGGTACCCTTCTTCAGGGGCGAATCCTAGGTGCGCAATATCCCAATAAGCGGCTAGCTCAACAACCGATGGATTCGAAGATACCAAACTTCTAGGAGCGAAAATTTACAGTCTTCAACCTACTGGAGTACGTTAAATGTGGATGTGTTGTGAACAATTACGCTATAATGCGGCTGGTGACAGGCATTAATCACTGAGGCCTCAAGGGTAGAAGATATCTTGCATGAAGTAAAATTGAGATGTCATGAAGTTAAACGTGCGTGGCGAGTCAATTATTCATGGCTTGGAGCCGGTGTCAGGAATAGTGGAGTCATCACAGCCCAAAGGGTAATTTAATGCTTAACTGTGTCTAATCACGGTGATCTATAGCGACATGTTCTCCTGCCGAAGCAGTCCGTCGGAGTGCTTCGGCAGGAGAACATGTCGCTATAGATCACCGTGATTAGACACAGTTGAGCATTAAATTACCCTTTGGGCTGTGATGACTCCACTATTCCTGACACCGGCTCCAAGCCATGAATAATTGACTCGCAACGCACGTTTAACTTCATGACATCTCAATTTTACTTCATGCAAGATATCTTCTACCCTTGAGGCCTCAGTGATTAATGCCTGTCACCAGCCGCATTATAGCGTAATTGTTCGCAACCCATCCACATTTAACGTACTCCAGTAGGTTGAAGACCGTACATTTTCGCTCCCAGAAGTTTGGTATCTTCGAATCCATTGGTTGTTGAACTAGCCGCTTATTGGGATATTGCGCACCTAGGATTCGCCCCTGAAGAAGGGTACCTCCTGGTCCCGAAATGCATTGGGCACTGCCTTAGTGGAAGAATAACGTTGAAGATATATGCACTAAATGATGTTTCTTCGATATTAATTTGTTTAAACAATATGTACAATGACAGTGTTTAGGTCATATAGCCACGTATTAGCATGAATGTTTAATTAATTTTGTTCACTATATATCTCAGAAAGGTGTATCGGCACAACAGTATGTATTAATTGATTTTTGATATGCTTGTGTGATAAGATTGAATTGTGTAAAATATAAGTATCGACCACAAAACTCACCTATAAATTGACATAGTGTCGAGTTAACCTCTGTGTTATTGTTAATATTGTCTGGAAAATAGTTTTTTCCTTCAGGAACAGTGCTCACTACAAGTAGTTTCATAACTACTGTCCTTTATCTGGACTCTGTTGACTCATACTGTAAGGCATCACATCTCCCGCTGTGAACTTTGGATTCCCCCCTTCTTGTACAGCACCTACTCACGTTACACGCAAAAGAGTAAAAAATAAATCTCACTTGCACTAAAAGCATTGATGTATTTGTATGTACTCAGATTCTAATACGTTTGTGAGTTGAAATGTCTTCAAATGCCACCGTCTCCTGCAAACTATTGCCATCTACACACATGGATTTTAGTTTGGCAGTGGAAATACATAGGTCACAAGATAGCCTGAATTACATACATGGATAGCAATACTCACCCGTGATGGTTACTAACTGCAGAAGAGGGGGTTTGCTTGAAATACTGCAATGACAGACAGTCATACAAGAGTGTGTGAGTTGTCAAGAGCATGGCAAATATGCTAGGTGTCCACGGAGGGAGCACCAGGATCTGTGTAATGAGGAATGAGAACTAGCAGCCACATGCTGTTGTACTGTGGATGTGAAGATTGATGGCCTGGCCGAGGGTGCCAACCGGGACTGTGGGCAATAGGGTGTTAGATGTTAGACGTCCATATCATTTATTTAGCCTGGGTCTGTGGAGTGTCGACTGAGTGTGGCTGGTGAGAATGAAGGTGAACCTGCATTTGACTGTAGGACCATTGTAGGTATCTCAGGCGGATGGTCGTCTGGCAGCAGCAGGGGATGTTGAGGATGAGGTGTGTGCATGCACCCTGCATTTCCACAAGTACTCCGTAAGTCATATTCTTTTTCCTGTGTAGAGGTAGTTGCTGTAGTAGGGCTGGCTGGTGTTGTGGACGGTAACCAGGCTGAACACCACCTTGCCAACAGACATCACTATAGACATACCTGAAGGAAATAAAAAATCCCGCTAACACCACACCAACAGAGTGGTAGGAGGAATTCCCATCATCCACATTAATAATCCCAGAGTCACTACAAACAACAATGACACCCTCCACATCGCCTAAAACATGCATTTACTGATCCACATAAACATCACCCTCTGAGGAACACTCATCTACAGACCACCTGGAGTCCCAACACTATTCACCAACTCCATCGCTCACCTCATCAGCATGCATGCCCTCGCCTACACGGACTACATCCTCCTTGGGGACATTTACTGTCACCGTAATTACAACTATGACGTAAACTCCACCGCCCTGATGGACAACCTTGCCAACCTTGGATTACAACAACAAGTGACAACCCACACCCACAACGCTAGACACACACAGGACCCCATCTTTGCAGAAACTCCACACATCTCATCCAACAACAACACATCACAACACAGGAGAGACCACAGAAGCCTACAGTTCACCTTCAGGAAAACAAACACAATCCCACCGCACACAGACCATGCCACGCAGCTGCTGGTGCAAGCTCAACAAGGACTAACTGACAGCCACCCTTACCCTGGGCCCACAAGCCTACACCAACAACCCCCACACCGCTGCCATCTTCCTGAAACAGTGGATCACCGACTGCGCAGACACCTTCATCCCAATCAAGTCCTCCGCCACCTAACACAACAACCACATTGCCACATGGTTCACCAAAGATCCCCGGACCTCCAAGTCCACCTCTTGTAAGCTGTAGAGGAGCACGCACTGCAAACAATCACCAAAAAGCTGCAACGTACACCTGAGTGCCCCCCCCGCATACACCACCAACACTTCATGACCGACAACAGGACACCCATCAAGGACCGGCTAGACACCAACGCACACACCAGCAAATAGCACATCAACATTGCTAATCAACTCTCTAAAGACAAATATAGCGCCAACAACATTCCACCATCACAAGGCCTGTGTGACTCACTGGCCAACTCCACTAACGGTAAGATCAACCACATCCACAAAAGATTCTACTCCACCAGCCCCACATCCACAACCGAGACCACCCCCCCTGCGACAAACACACACAAAATTGACCTTATTGGCTGCTAAAACGTCCGCACTGAAGACACCATAATGAGCAAGGACTACATTCACTCTGGATCCCCATCTGACCCATGGCATATCCACTTTTCCTAACAAGCCAGATAAGCAATCTCACCACTTCTCCATAAAAATATCCTACTTCTCCTTCAAGACAACAACCTTCACAGTGAGTTTTGACAATGGTGTGTTCACTGCCTTACTCAATAAACCTAAGGTGGACCACAAATACATCTCGAAATTCCTGCACATCTCCCTGCTCCCCCTCCCAGAACAAGTCATGTTGAATATAATCAACAGACAGCTGACCCACAACCTCAAAGACAAAAACATCATAGAACCAACACAGTCAGGATCCTACATCAACCAGAGCACGGACCCCGCCTTCATAGCCAACACCGACAACATCTGCATCCTCATGGACAAAGGAGAAACAGACGCCCACATCCATCAGGACCTATCAGCAGACTTCCGCACGGTCGCCCACGGCACCCTAACAGTACACATCCATGACGCAGGAAGTAAAGCGAGTGCCCTGGCTGGCCCACATCCTTTCCCACCGGCACAACCTCGGGCATCTGCCTCCCACAGTACTGTTGCAATACCACTGACACCATCCACAGCGTCACACAGGGATCATCCCACAGCCCAACTGACTTAATTATCCACATGGCACAACTCACCCATGTGGCACAACAACCGAGCCTCAATATCATCTACTATGCCAATTACACCCATTTGATCATATCCCTCACCAAGGACCCACACACTGGCAACATCTACCTCCACAGAGGAATCACGGCTGTAGCAAAATGGAGTAAGGACAGCAGGTTGATGCAGAACCCTGAAAATTCTCAGGAACACATCCTCGGCCCAACCAGCTCAGCCAGTAACGACTCCTGGTGGACAACATCGCTAGGAACAGCACCATAAGCCACCAAACACGCACACTACCTGTGGGCCATCCTGGACTACTCACTCCCCATGACCAAGGAGGACTACGCCATCTCTGCTTTCAGCTTCAACACCCTCTGAATGGGCTGCAGGATCTTATAATGGATCAGCTCTAATATACAAAATACTGTCACCCTGCCCCTCTCCAACAGCTGACTTGAGTAAGTGAACGCCATATACGCAGCTACAACAACCACACTCCTGAGCCTGCTGCAACGCACCTGTAACACATCGGCACGTCTGATCCTCATTTACCACAACCCGGCCACATCACACAATACCCCAGAGGCCTGCACTGGCTCGTTGTCAACAACAGAATAAGCTTCTAAATCCACATCCACGCACACAAATCTCTACACCACGCAGGACCAGCATACCACAACCACAGACTCACCTTCTACACACCCACCCGCAGCCTCTGCTCTACCAACCATGCTCTCGCCACTGTCCCTCACATCTGGAATAACACGGAGAGTGACAGATCAATCTCCTACCTCGACTCCAAGACCTGGTACACCCTCCCTACAAGTCAACTACAGAACCAGGACCTGCTGCCCTTCGCAATAATTCTCATGGCCAGTGTGTTTAGATCAGTACCAGCACCCCCCAGCGCATTGAGACCGTCACGGGTAGGTAGTGCGTCAAACTAACGAATCAACTGATTGTAGATGGCTTAGACAAAATCTGTGTGTAGTATAGGAGAGCTGTAGATGATAGTTACAATTATACTGGTCAGGATGCTGGTGTGAAACAGGCTGTGCAGATGTTTGACAATGCAGAGTATGTCCATGGTGTTGGATGTGACTCAGAGGGTGTAGGCCGTTAAGTCTGACCAATCATAATCCTGGATTGGGTGTGTGATCCCTGTGGGATTTGGAAAATCCGTCTGTGATCTTCCGGCATGAGTGGTGTTCTCAGGTTGCGTACTACCACGTTTCAGCATTTGAGGCGATGTGTGGTGGTGTTGTGTCAACGAGGTAATACACCACAATGTGGTGCTGCTGGAAGTAGTGTGTGTGCAGTACGAGGCACATGACCTGGTTGTACGTAAACGCACTGTTAAGTGTGTCTGCGTCGAGTTGTCAATATGAGTTGCACACACAACCTGAGAGCCTGTCATGGGTGTGTTTGTGGTAGCGTGTTACCAGGTGGATTATTGTCAGCTGTTCACTGTGTGGAGGTTGTCTGGGGCATGAGTCTGTTGTGTCACATCTGTAATTAAATACAAAGGAGTCTAAGTGGATACCATTGGCAAATGCCACACCCCATTCAGACACTGTTCAACAACAAAAATGCCGAACCCAACTCTCAACACATTCCTTACAACCAATGGCAGAGTTACATGGTCAATCTAAAATACTGCCTCAGAGGTGTACCTTTACACTAATCCATAGGGTCATGTCGTGTTTAACGTTTACATCAAATTGACACCAAGGTCTGATCCCACTCACTAAATTAAAATGAAGAGAGCTAAGAGAGAGTGCCTCACGGTAGCAAAACCCGAGGGGGTTCCTGACAGATAATTGCCAGTTTACCCACTTCTCATCATCGGCCACTCTGTCTTCGTCTGGGTAAAGAACAAAGAGGTAAATACAAACAGTGATTCACTAACTAATAATAATATGGTGAAAAAATAATCAACCACTATGTCCCCTCATGTTAATTATCGTGAAATTCATGTGTGTGTGCACCTGGTACCCGTATGAGAGCCAAGGACAATCGACCACCACTATTGAAAAGGGGAGGGACTTGCTAGCTAAACTACTTCCTACTGATGCGGTCACATGTGTCATCAAATGAGCTGAGTGTCTAGCAGTGTGCATGTTGCAGGTGCTGACGGACCTGCCTTTGTCATGGCGGGTGTGCAAGAGTGGCACAGACAAGATGCCGCATGCTTCAATGATGGATGTATGGATGAGTATCTCATAGGTGTGTGTGGCTTGATTGGGGCATGCGGTGCAGCGTTGTGGCTGTGGATGCTGCAGCCGGGAGGAGTGAACACATGAGGGCAGAAGGGGCGATTGAACATGCCAAACAGCCACACAACCCAAGGATTCTTGCTAGGCAAAAATTGACATGTGTATGTGAGCCTGCAGTGGCTGGTTACCCATGGGTCAGTCCCAGCAAATGTGTGAACATTGAATAAAAATCACGGCCACAGGACCAGTCACCATAATGCCAAGCAGGGCACACGACACACTGCGCCAGCAGCAGTAGCCTGCACGTTGTGTGTATCAAGCAACAGAACACATACACGACCATGTACATCATGCACAATATGGTCAATTAGCCATTACGAACAGCATGCTTGTTGTCAGTGTACACATAACCACATATGATCAATCACTGTAAAGAATGACATATTGAATGCATGCAGCCTGGAAAGATACTGGCGGTGACAGCAATGAGGCACAATGTACAGTGTGAAACACAGTTCCTACACAATAGTATGAACTTACTTGCAAGGCCAGGCTGCATCAGCCAATTTAAATGGCCAGTGGCATTGCTCAGACGACTATAACACTCATGCAATGATGTTACCTGTAATGCTGGTGATACACTCTCCACACAACTGCCAGGGACGGTCCGTACCTGTGACCATCAGAGTAGTGTGATGCTGGAAGGTTTCCATCTCCCAATATCCCCTTGGTCTGACTACTAATGACAGACACATTAGGGCGATCAGGCGAGGGAAGGTGAGGATGGGAACTGCAGGGAGGGAGATCTGAAAAAAGCAAAACATGCATAAGGATTCCATACTTTCAGTTACAGATTCTCAGATTATCTTGGCACCTACACTGTACCACTCACACCTGTGTAGTGTAACCACTGCCACTGTGTCTTATTAGTGATCACAGATCTTGCAATGAGCCAAGATCAGATCCTTCAACAGGGACACATGAGAGTTGGTAGGGGTTGTCACCAGAATGGAGCATGTATGACGCTCACTAGGCTGCTACAATGCAATGAGATCCATGCAGTCATGAAGGACGTCACAGCGTATGATTGATGCTCGCGATCTCAGTAATTGTGACGTATAGCTGTGCAAATGACACAAAGCCAACTATACGTACTCAGCCCTGTGAATAAGGGAGGGTCATGAAGGGGAAGTTGACATCACCCGCAAGAGCTCTAAGCAGCTCCCCAAATGAGGAAGGAAATAACCTAAACAACATGAAGCCCCATAGGGGCCACTCATTACCTCTTGCAACTGTGCCTTACTATGCTAGACAGGACAAGCATGTGTAAACAAACTCAACTGTGAGTACATAGGCACAATGCTAAAAGATACAACCCTACCATGACCAGGATATGCTGCATGGCAGAAGAGATTTCAGACATTTACCTCAACGGACTGCTCCAGGCCAACGTTGTGATGTAATCAGCACAACATACCTGGCATCATGAGAAAGGAAAGATAATATCAACTCACTGAGAAGGCTAGCGAAGCAGTGTTGTCCACCAGCACAGAGGTAACGATGTGACAGTGACATGACATACTGCCACAAGGGGCAATGCATCCATGCAAACAGACTCACAGGACAATTGACAGAACATGTGGGACATACACTGGCCCACACCGGCACAACATGGTTCACAGGAAATCAAACTGTACTGGCCCACAAGGTTGAGTGGATGATTTGGACACATCCTGCTGCACACAGTGAGGCAGCAATTCTCCACAGTGCCTGTGTTTGTGATGTCACACACAATGGCAACCCGTGCCATCCGCAATGTGTCAGGGTCAATGTTAACACACATTGATGCATTCACCAAATTCAAAACTCGACTACAGATAACTGTCAAATAAGGTGACTGTCTTGTCATGGGAGTGGCGCTACATGCAATTTGATACATGGAAATGTGACATCTATGTATGGGCCTACAACATGCGCACGAACAGTTTCTACACAATAACCAACCATTACAACAATGAACTGCCTGTTTGGAATCCTTACCCAAAATGACATTTCGACATGTCTGTGCAGGGTACGCTGATTCATCCGACGTTGCTACCATTAGGAGGAATTGCAGGAGGACCAAGATGACACAAACGGACAACAGCCCGGGCAACCTGGAAAGGACAGGCACACAAGGGGTCACGTACTGTATAGATTCATTTAGACATGGTCACGTACAATACACTAACAACGTAGTACACTTGTACATTCAAACTGCAACCATGTGTGTGGCATGACATCTTCACTTGTGTGACACAGCACCACAAACATCAAAGTGATATTGTGTACAGTCTGCTGGACACACATTATGCTACACATGTCACTCTATGGTGGTAGATTGCACACTATCTTACAGGTACTCACTGTTATGAGAAGAAGTTGCGTATGAGTTGACTCCGGATATCACCGTCCTCCTCCTCATCGTTAGCATCCTGGCCAAGGCCTTCGTCCTCAACGGGCGGATGGTCCTCTTCATCAGGATCCAGAATGAGTGGCACCTCCCCCTCCACTGCCATGTTGTGCAGCATGCAGCACACGGTGAAGATGTCACACACCTTGAGCGGGGAGTATGGTAGTGATCCGCCTGTCTGGTCGAGACACCTCAACCAGCTCTTCAGGAGTCCAAACGTACGCTCTATCACACGCCGTGTCTGGCCATGTGCATTATTGTAACGCTGGTCTGCGGCAGTTCTGGGGTTGCGTAGTGGAGTCATGAGCCACGGCATGTTCGGATATCCGGCGTCTCCTACAACAATACATCATGTCAATGAGTGTGCAATGAGTAGCCATGAGAGAGATAATTTACATTTAGACATACATGAGTAACAGTGTATACCCACCAACAAGACATGCCCGATGGTTGCGCAGCTGCAGCATCATCTGTGGTACCCTGCTCCGCCTCATGATGAATGCATCGTGGCATGATCCTGGAAAACGTGCACAAACATGGAAAATCATCATGTTAGCAAGACACACCACCAGGGCATTTATGGAGTGGTAATGTTTCCGGTTGCGGAAGGCCTGCTCCTGAGCCTGTGGTGGCACCAGTCCAACATGTGTCCCATCAATGGACCCTATTACATGTGGCATATGTCCCAGGGCATAGAATGCACCCTTGACATTGTTCAACTCTTGTGGAGTGGGGAACTTAATGAATTCATCAATGTGCTGCAACATAGCAGCTAAGACTTCCTGTTGAGCGCTGTTGAGCCTTGGCTCGAGGGAGCTGCGTTGCTGTGTTGCTGTGCGGTTCGGGGGCTGGAAGCCAGGGACGGAGCAGAGAGCAGCGGAGGGCTGCGCCCCGCGTGTGCCGTGACACGCATTGCTGTGCTGCCGATCCGAGCCTAGTCCAAGTAAACTGCCGAGCCGTGCCGTGAGGTCGGAGGAGGAGGAGGTCGTGGCCGGTCGAGGAGGACGTGTCCAGCTGTCCCACGAGGCCGGCCCAGGGCTCCGTCAACGCCGTTCACCCACACCAGAAGAGGTAGGCGTGCAGCCCTTGGTGCGAGCCGCGAGCCGTGAGCTTGTGTTTTCGCGTGTTCACACCCGTTCACCCGCACCTATTTGCTTCCAGGGGCATTAGGGCACAGGGACAATAGGTCACTGAGCAAGTGGATTCTTTCACCCTTACCACTCAGTCCGTGCCATAAACCAAGCGGCAGGCTCGGGTCTGTTCTATCGACGCCACCGCCGCCCTGAAGTAACCCCTCCTGCCCGGTCTGTTCTTTTGGGTGCTGGGGGCTGCCGGTTTGGAGAGGAGAAGAGCGGCAACGTGGCGAGGACCACGAGCTCGTGGGGACTGAGAAAAAAAAACCTCTCCTGGCCAGGATTGGGCAGGTTCCTGTGACCAGTGACCTGCGTGCTGTGAATTGCGCCCAGTGTTTGGTGGTCAGCAGCCGCAGCTGAAGTGAGGGTATAGGTCTTGTAGGAGTCAAGCGTGTCTTCCTATAGCTATCTCTTTACATCTACACTGTCCGCCCTGAGGTGAGATCTGGCAGGGTGAGGACAACGGCTCCCCAAAGGAAAAAGAAAAGCAGAGGGAAAAATGCGAGGTCAAGTTCGGACCCTGAGCAGTCACTCATTCTGCTGCTGAGCGATACTGACATCACAACGGAAAGCACGGCTCAATCCACCAGGAAGTGTCCTGACATGATGGCCTGCAGACTTTTTGGTAATCAACCTAAGATAACAACAAAATTCAATTACTTAAAGGATGCTGGGTCAACGGTTTTCTCTAGCAACAAGAACATCACTGGCCTCCCAATCCCCCTAAGTCCACTGGTGACTATCATCAAGGGTAATGCGGCAAACGGGGCGTCATGGGCTCCCCAACGCAATCACACGTCAGCCATTGTTACTACAGAATCGCCAATTGTAGATCAATCTGCGGTCAGGGGGAGCCCAGAAAGGAAGTGTCATTCAACACAGAGAGCCCGCCGGTACAACTCTGCACCATCCGGAGTTGCCATATCCAGTGTTGCATCCGACACACTGGAGCTACATATAGAACCAGCTGTAGGAAAAACTACTAATCTGGAAAATGTCAACCAAACGCTCCCTGAAGCCAGCTTCAGCATCCCGTGTAGTCAAAACGGCCTATCTGCGATCCATTCCATCAAGGGAACTGTCACCGCCTTGACGTCGGAAGGAGCAGGGACCTCCCCCGGGGGGGGGGGGGGACGGACCAAGATGACCAACATCACGTGTGTAAACCTGTGCCTGTGCCTATTGAAATCACAATGGACACAGAGGTTGCTGAGGGAGCCATGAAAGAGCTATCCTACCTTGATTCGACGGAATGGGCCAAAATGTTACCCTCATATGGGAACTCAATCCCTGGACATCCTCAGCCATCAGCAACATCAAGGCAGGACAAAAGCGAGGTCCCCTCACAAGAAAAAGCATGGGCCACCGCCCTCGATATTCTCCAAAAATCAGCAGATGCAATAACCTATCAGGCGGACAAAATGGACATTCAAATCAGCCTCTTAAACACACTTGCGGTGTATGTAGTTAAAATCGACGAGAGGATCTCAAATCTAAATAGCCTGATCAGACGGGCCCAGGAAGATGTAGGACGCCCGCAGCAAGGATGTGACTGTTCACCAATAGTGGAGAAACTCTGCTCACTCCCAGGCATTATGGAAAAACTTGTAGCAGATCTAAAAGAATTAGCAAAAGCTAAACCCATCCCTGGAAAAGACAGTGACGCTGGATTAGGCAATCCAAGTGAAGTCCCTCAAGCAAAAACACGTTGCAACTTAAGGTCAAGAGACGAAGAAGAGGCCAACTCCTCACGTCTTCAAGAGACAGTGGTGCAAGGTGGCGGAACGAGCGAACAGCAATTTCCTCAGGTCACCAGCAGAGTAAATTCCACCCTTCTTTCTCCAATCGAACAAGTAGAGGGTGATCCGGTGGGAAAAGTGAAAAGACAGAGGAAGCGGAAAGGACGCAATAAAATGAGAGGGAGTAAACAAGTCTTAAATCTCTACCCAATGTTTAACACCCTTAGACGTCCTGGAGCTTCAGGAGATGACGATCTAAAAAATCCTTCCGATCCTGCAACTACAATGGAAGCCCAACGAATCATCCGAGACAGCGAGAGAAGGAAGAGTGACACCTCCTGTGTATCAACAATACCGATTCCTATAGGAAAACGTGTGCTCAGCGGGGCAAAAGAGCAAAAAACTACGACTAACATAGCTCCCCCAATCACAACCATCAAACAGAACGATAAAGCTGTGAACCACACACCAAGTCTCGTGACAAGGCAGTCTGTAGGCCCCATATTAAAGCAGCTAGGCACAGTAAACTGTGTCAACAACCAACAGGGCGAACTCCCAGCGAATGCCACATGGGTCCTCGGTAATGGACATAACGAACGGCCCGTCACCGTGCATAATGAGGTCTTACTCACGGACCCTTCGATAAAGGTTGCTCAAATGTCCAATATGGATAAAATAGAGGACATGCCTAGGCCGATCAGCTCAGCACTAAATGGGGAAGTCCTCTCTACCTTCTTTCACCCAGAATACAAGTCTAAAGGTTGCCACGACATCCTAAATCGGGGTAACATCTTAAAGCTGATTCAAGTGACAGGACTGTCAAAGGCAATAACCATACAAGACATAATATCGGTAGAATTTATTGCACCATCCCAAGGCCAATCAAACGAATCCACTAAGGTCACCTGGAGCACCGCAGAGGCAATGAACAATATTCTAGGGCTAACTGATACCTTCAAGCAATGGGGGATACTGATACAACCGGGCAAAGAAGCGGGCTATCCTCACGTCTTACAGGAAAGCCGTAATGATGAATGCAGTCGTGCAGGGAGGGGTTTAGTATACTCCATCCTCAGGGGTGCACGAAACAAATCCCCCACTTCCGTCCGCCCTCTGAGGAATGTAAGAGAAGACGGGATCACACCAACTAGGAAAAATGACGAGGCCGGTACATGGTCATGGCTGGCTGGTGGCCTGAACACAACCCGCCTCCTCCGCTGACAGCTCAGCAGGGAGGACAGCTATGAAAAGACTCCTCTAAAAATCTGTTCATGGAACATCAATGGCCTAACAAGCCAACTTGAGGATAATGCCACAATCTCCTATCTGCGGAGTTTCGATATACTGCTATTACAAGAGACATGGCTTATGGTACCGCAGCACTTAGAAGGCTTCAAAACCCATCACGTTCCAGCTCATAAACTGATGCGTCCAGGAAGAGGGAGCGGCGGTCTTGCAGTATATATATCAATAAAAAATGCAGTCACCTCCTGGGACCTGTCGGGCTCATCAAACTGTCTCCAGTGTGTGGGAATCTCTCACACTTCGTGCAACGGCCAAACTCAGAGGCTAATCTTAATGAATGCTTACGTCCGCCCAAATACAGCATCAAGGAAATCCTTTGTAGAAGAAGCTACAGCGTCAGTAGTGAGAATTCAAACAGATCCTCTAAATTCAGAAATCGTATTTACTGGTGACTTCAACATGTGGCTAATGTCAGACCTCCAAAAAAATGAGGTCACCAAACCACACGATAGCATCTGGGCTATACCACCGCAGGACCGGCCTGGACGGCACAAGGAAGACCCACATGGAAGTTCCCTACAAGGCAACCTTAAAAATCTGGGCCTTAGAGCCTTAAACGGGCGTTATTCCTCAGACAAGCCACCTCGATTTTCTTATCTATCGAAAAAAGGCACTTCATTAATTGATTATACTTTTGTTAGCCTTTCATTGCTCCAACAGATAGCAGGTTATTGCTTTGGAAACAGAACAGAAAGCGATCACTGTCCCCAAGAAATTATGTTGAGCACCAGTTTCATGCAACACAGAGAGGAAAGGGCTTTGCCATCCGAGAGTTTTACAATCAACCTAAAAACAAATTAAATGCTCCTTTAAGAACCTTCAACAAGTAGCAACAGAGGCCAAACAAATAATTGAGCGCCAAAATAGGTGCCCGGACAATATAATTGCCAACTGGTCTACATTTGCAATTGAACGTATTGATAGATACGCGAAACCAATTAGATTCACAATCCAAACTGGTGAAAAGCACAAGCCCCGCACGAATCCTGAGATACTATCAGCAACAAGATCCATGAATCGGCCTTAAAAACAGATCCAACAGATCCCACCAAAATAATAAAATTGAGAGAGGCTCGCAGTCACCTTAAGAAAGCGAAACGCGAGCTACGCATAAGCCAATGGAATTCGTTCTGGGCCAAACTGCAGCATGACATTAAACCAAACAACTCTGCCAGGTTTTGGCGTACTATCAATAGTGTATCCGGGCGCGCATATAAAGTCGCCTCCTCGAGCATACTGGAAACAGAGTGGGTAGATTTTCATTTCACTTTAATGATCGGGATGCGTACAACACCTATTTAAGTCTCCCCTCCGTGGATAAAGTAATACAAAAAGAGAGTGTCCGGGCACCAGTCTCGATCACTTCAAACTCCCTAACGAAGGACTGGCCCTTTGCTGATCTTAAAATGGCACCAACTAATGAGTGTTTTTCGTCTCAAAGCTATGTCAATCCCATAACAGTCCAGAAGGCTGACATGGAAAAAATGATAAAAAAGGGACGGAAGGATGTTGTGCCTGGTCCAGGTGGAATTCCTCAAGCTCTGTTCAAGGAAGACGCAACCTTTTGGGCTGCGAACTTAGGCACCCTTTTCAATTCAAGCCTACAAAATAACATCATACCGCCCTCCTGGCGTGGATCCATTCTCGCACCGATCTTTAAAGGAGGAGATAAAAAATCTCCAGGGAATTATCGCCTTATTGCTCTCATTGACAATGAAGCAAAGTACTTCGCGGGAGTTTTGCTCAACTTACTCAGGGCATGGGCGGACGACAACTCTATAATTCCTCTGAATCAAACAGGCTTCACATCAAACACTGGCACCTCAGTCAACCTTATGACTCTTTCCTGCCTGATTGACCAAGCGAAGTTCTGTTCTTGCCCACTCTATTTGGGATTTATTGACTTCCAAGCGGCCTTCGACAATGTCAACAGAAGCAAACTCTGGCAGAAGTTGTCCAGACTCAACATTCCAGCGGACCTCCTAAGAGCCATTCAACTTCTACACCAGGATACATGGGTCAGGATTAAGATCGGGGACGGCTCAAGATTGTCCCGCCCAATTCCGACGGAAAAAGGCCTCAAACAGGGGTGTGTCTTGGCTCCGACACTCTTTAATTTATTCCTAGCCGACCTTCCTGAAGCCCTCAATAAGGTTAACTCCCACGCCCCTAAACTATCTAGCTTGACGTTGACAAACCTACTATATGCTGATGATGTGGTTTTGTTAAGTAAAACAAAGATCGGAATGCAAAGGCTCCTGGATGCTACCTCTGAATACTCAAATAACAACGAGCTTTGCATCAACAACAGGAAGACGAAAATCCTAGCAGTTCATCCAAGTAAAGCTAAGAAACTCTCTTGGACTTTGAACAATGAAAGCATCGTCGAATCAAACTGTCAGAGGTATCTTGGAGTTATTTTTAACAACAATGAAAAATACAAATCTCACCTCGAAGAACAGAAAAGGAAGGGTGTGGCACTTGCTTTTGCAATTGGACTAATTCATAAGAAGCTACAAGGTCCAACTCTCGCACACACACTACAGGCCGCTCAGGCTAAAATCATTCCGACCCTAACCTACGGCAGCGAAGCTCTAAAAGGATTGGACAGTGGCCAACTGGACACAATCATTATTAAGATCTACAGATCAGTGTTCAAATTACCAACCCATACATCACAGGCACAAATTAGGCTGGAACTAGGCATCTGCAGACAACCACTGGCCAGAGTCATGTATTTTCATATGTGCTGTCACAAACTGAGGCTATCAAAGGAGGGTAGTCTAGGGCACCATCTGTGGGCTAGTATTGACAACAACTCATGGCGAGCAGGTCATGACTACTGGTCAAAAGGTCTAACAATCCTGTGCCTAAACGACCTCTGGAACTTGCACGCTAGTCAGAAGGAATTCAAAAGGCTAGCGAAAATTAGCCCAAAACAACTATCAATAGTGGAAGATAAAGCCACCCTTGCAAAAAGAAGTCATGGGTGGATGACCCTTCATTCCTATGCCTTGTTAATTCCACAGCCGTACCTTGCCATTTCTTTCAGTGCACAAATTAAACTAAGTTTCTTAAAATTGAGACTGGGAGTTATCAACTTGTTGATGCATTGGCCAAAATGGAAAAGAGAGCACGGACGGGATCTATGCCGACTTTGTGGGAATCACAAAGAAGACATTACACACATCATCTGTCTGTGCCCAAAACTGCTCACTGAGAGACGGGGCCTACTCAAGCATCACTGGAATAGAAAAATGATCAGAAGCTGTAGAGTGGCAGTTCTGGCCTGCTTTGATCCTAGGAACACTGAATTAAACTGTGCCCTAGTAAGATTTATGGAGCGCACTGCAAAAAAACTAAGTGAGGTGCCCACACCTCGTGACTCTCCATTGGCATAACGTTTGCTAAACCTCACCTGTTACTGCTACCTTGACTGGTTTTTATGAACATGATATTTTAAATGAAATTCTGAAATCCTTTTTTAAAAAAGTTTTGTATTTGCAATGGTTTTTTCAAATCACGCAATAAATAAAATTATTATTACTATTATTACTAGCAGCTAAGACATCACGGACGACACGGCTAAACATGGTCTGGGACATCCCTCCACATCACCTATGGTGAATTGGAACGTACCTGTGGCAAAGAAATGTAGGGCTGCCATCACCTTTACCTTGGGTGTCAGCGCAGTTGGATACCTGTGTCGCGGTTGTAGGTGTGGTTCCAGCCTGTCAGTCAAATTCTGAATCAACTCCTGTGGAAATCTGTAGCGGCGGATGCAATCCCGTTCCCTCATGGCATCCAACTCAGGCAACGGCCTTGGCAGAGGGGGTGCCCTGCATGACATGTGTGGGGAAAAATGTGTACAACTATCAGCCAAAACATTTTACAATGTACATAGCACAATCAGCACCGATTACACACATGAAATCACTTATGAACCTGCTGTGGGCTATACATCATGGACAGTTATACAAGCTACTCGGCACTCTTACCACATAACTGATTCCCCTGTTGTCTGTGAAATGTACATGACATGCACACAAAAGATAATCTGGGCATGTCAGAGTTGGCAGACCAATGTATAGCGTCAGTGACACACGTCACATGACCTGCATGAGAAGGTGGTCAACACATCCAGACAGCTGACTGCACGGAACACACCCACGTCACATGTGCTCTATATTTCGCATTTCAGTGATATTGTGCATGAGTTTAGCATTTTACAATACTACACCACAGACATCCTCTGAATGCAGATCTGTATGTCTGTGGCCAAATGCTATATGATGCCATCACACACATGAGCTGCTGAAATGCCCCTGTGGCATGGTGTGCGTACATGTGAGACACTTGCTATCACGACACAGAGCCATCATAGATGCACCTATAGAGGATGACGTTTACCCAATACAAACAGCATGTCCAATCTATTACATTGCAAAAAACACAGTTGATGGACAGAATGTAGAACAATGTCATACATTCACCCCAGTACAAGGATCTGGGCCTAAATCCATCGTTTTTTTGCACTCCACACCACCCTGTGTTAGACACTGGCTATATGCAAATCAGCTCTGACCCTGTGCCTCATGGGAACAGTCCAGTCCGAACTACCAAGCCATGTCTTTCCCAGACCGGAATCAAGCATCCAAGGACCGGTTTCTGGCTATCAGCCTTCATTCAGCCTGGATAGCTTGACTCCAGTGGTGTGGAGAGCCTGGGACTCACGTCTGAGCATACCCAGCCCACTCGGGGTGAAAATTGCAAAAAACACAGTTGATGGACAGAATGTAGAACAATGTCATACATTCACCCCAGTACAAGGATCTGGGCCTAAATCCATCTTTTTTTGCACTCCACACCACCCTGGGTTAGACACTGGCTATATGCAAATCAGCTCTGACACTGTGCCTCATGGGAACAGTCCAGTCCGAACTACCAAGCCATGTCTTTCCCAGACCGGAATCAAGCATCCAAGGACCGGTTTCTGGCTATCAGCCTTCATTCAGCCTGGATAGCTTGACTCCAGTGGTGTGGAGAGCCTGGGACTCACATCTGAGCATACCCAGCCCACTCAGGGTGAAAATTGCAAAAAACACAGTTGATGGACAGAATGTAGAACAATGTCATACATTCACCCCAGTACAAGGATCTGGGCCTAAATCCATCTTTTTTTGCACTCCACACCACCCTGGGTTAGACACTGGCTATATGCAAATCAGCTCTGACCCTGTGCCTCATGGGAACAGTCCAGTCCGAACTACCAAGCCATGTCTTTCCCAGACCGGAATCAAGCATCCAAGGACCGGTTTCTGGCTATCAGCCTTCATCAGCCTGGCTAGCTTGACTCCAGTGGTGTGGAGAGCATGGGACTCACGTCTGAACATACCCAGCCCACTCGGGGTGAAAATTGCAAAAAACAAAGTTGATGGACAGAATGTAGAACAATGTCATACATTCATCCCAGTACAAGGATCTGGGCCTAAATCCATCGTTTTTTTGCACTCCACACCACCCTGGGTTAGACACTGGCTATATGCAAATCAGCTCTGACCCTGTGCCTCATGGGAACAGTCCAGTCCGAACTACCAAGCCATGTCTTTCCCAGACCGGAATCAAGCATCCAAGGACCGGTTTCTGGCTATCAGCCGTCATTCAGCCTGGATAGCTTGACTCCAGTGGTGTGGAGTGTGTGTATGACATTGTTCTACATTCTGTCCATCAACTGTGTTTTTTGCAAATTTTCACCCCGAGTGGGCTGGGTATGCTCAGACGTGAGTCCCAGGCTCTCCACACCACTGGAGTCAAGCTATCCAGGCTGAATGAAGGCTGATAGCCAGAAACCGGTCCTTGGATGCTTGATTCCGGTCTGGGAAAGACATGGCTTGGTAGTTCGGACTGGACTGTTCCCATGAGGCACAGGGTCAGAGCTGATTTGCATATAGCCAGTGTCTAACCCAGGGTGGTGTGGAGTGCAAAAAAACGATGGATTTAGGCCCAGATCATTGTACTGGGGTGAATGTATGACATTGTTCTACATTCTGTCCATCAACTGTGTTTTTTGCAATTTTCACCCCGAGTGGGCTGGGTATGCTCAGACGTGAGTCCCAGGCTCTCCACACCACTGGAGTCAAGCTATCCAGGCTGAACGAAGGCTGATAGCCAGAAACCGGTCCTTGGATGCTTGATTCCGGTCTGGGAAAGACATGGCTTGGTAGTTCGGACTGGACTGTTCCCATGAGGCACAGGGTCAGAGCTGATTTGCATGTAGCCAGTGTCTAATCAAGGGTGGTGTGGAGTGCAAAAAAACGATGGATTTAGGCCCAGATCCTTGTACTGGGGTGAATGTATGACATTGTTCTACATTCTGTCCATCAACTGTGTTTTTTGCAATTTTCACCCCGAGTGGGCTGGGTATGCTCAGACGTGAGCCCCAGGCTCTCCATACCACTGGAGTCAAGCTATCCAGGCTGAATGAAGGCTGATAGCTAGAAACCGGTCCTTGGATGCTTGATTCCGGTCTGGGAAAGACATGGCTTGGTAGTTCGGACTGGACTGTTCCCATGAGGCACAGGGTCAGAGCTGATTTGCATATAGCCAGTGTCTAACCCAGGGTGGTGTGGAGTGCAAAAAAACAATGGATTTAGGCCCAGATCCTTGTACTGGGTTGAATGTATGACATTGTTCTACATTCTGTCCATCAACTGTGTTTTTTGCAATTTTCACCCCGAGTGGGCTGGGTATGCTCAGACGTGAGTCCCAGGCTCTCCACACCACTGGAGTCAAACTATCCAGGCTGAATGAAGGCTGATAGCCAGAAACCGGTCCTTGGATGCTTGATTCCGGTCTGGGAAAGACATGGCTTAGTAGTTCGGACTGGACTGTTCCCATGAGGCACAGGGTCAGAGCTGATTTGCATATAGCCAGTGTCTAACCCAGGGTGGTGTGGAGTGCCAAAAAACGATGGATTTAGTCCCAGATCCTTGTACTGGGGTGAATGTATGACATTGTTCTACATTCTGTCCATCAACTGTGTTTTTTGCAATCTATTACATGGCACACACATTACATTGTCACACAGGGTCATGCATAACCTAAATTGGTACAGTGAGACAGTGCCCCTGTCCCTGGCATCATGTGACAGATGTCTGTAATGAAGAGTGTGCCATCACAGTGTTCATGTGAATGACTACATGTCCATTATGTTACTCATGTGACAAGTGTGAAGGTAATGTAAACCACATAGTGGCCCGTCACAAATGTCATGTCTCCACAGCCCATCACACATCAACTGTGCCACTAGTTCACATGCCCTCTGCTATTTGACTGTGTGCCACACCGGTGGCCTGCTAATGTAGGTCTGCCATGCAAATACATACATGGACATCCTCATGATGAACTCACACCTACATCCCTGCCATGTGTTTTCCTGTTGTCACTATAGTAATGGTGCCATGCGTGAGCTTGTGGAACGCACTGTACACATGCATTGACTGGAGCATCTGATACGCACAGTACCCCACTGGTGCATGCGGGTGTAGGGGTCGTATCACCAATGCATTGTGCCCATACGCGTGTGGAGCGTTCCCCACTGGTGCGTGCGGGTGTACGGGTCGTATCACCAATTCATTGTGCCCATACGCGATACAAGTCTGGAGCGTACCCCACTGGTGCATGCGGGTGTACGGGTCGTATCACCAATGCATTGTGCCCATACGCGTGTGGAGCGTTCCCCACTGGTGCGTGCGGGTGTACGGGTCGTATCACCAATTCATTGTGCCCATACGCGATACAAGTCTGCAGCGTACCCCACTGGTGCATGCGGGTGTACGGGTCTTATCACCAATGCATTGTGCCCATACGCGTGTGGAGCGTACCCCACTGGTGCGTGTGGGTGTACGGGTCGTATCACCAATGCATTGTGCCCATACGCGATACAAGTCTGGAGCGTACCCCACTGGTGCGTGCAGGTGTACGGGTCGTATCACCAATGCATTGTGCCCATACGCGTTTGGAGCGTACCCCACTGGTGCGTGCGGGTGTACGGGTCGTATCACCAATGCATTGTGCCCATACGTGTGTGGAGCATACCCCACTGGTGCGTGCGGGTGTACGGGTCATATCACCAATGCATTTGCCCATACGCGATACAAGTCTGGAGCGTACCCCACTGGTGTGTGCGGGTGTACGGGTCGTATCACCAATGCATTGTGCCCATATGCGTGTGGAGCATACCCCACTGGTGCGTGCGGGTGTACGGGTCATATCACCAATGCATTGTGCCCATACGCGATACAAGTCTGGAGCGTACCCCACTGGTGCGTGCGGGTGTACGGGTCGTATCACCAATGCATTGTGCCCATACGCGGTACAAGTCTGGAGCGTACCCCACTGGTGCGTGCGGGTGTACAGGTCATATCACCAATGCATTGTGTCCATATGCGTGTGGAGCATACCCCACTGGTGCGTGCGGGTGTACGGGTTGTATCACCAATGCATTGTGCCCATACGCGATACAAGTCTGGAGCGTACCCCACTGGTGCGTGCGGGTGTACGGGTCATATCACCAATGCATTGTGCCCATACGTGTGTGGAGCGTACCCCACTGGTGCGTGCGGGTGTACGGGTCGTATCACCAATGCATTGTGCCCATACGCATGTGGAGCGTATCCCACTGGTGCGTGCGGGTGTACAGGTCGTATCACCAATGCATTGTGCCCATACGCGATAAAAGTCTGGAGCGTACCCCACTGGTGCCTGCGGGTGTACGGGTCGTATCACCAATGCATTGTGCCCATACGCATGTGGAACGTACCCCACTGGTGCCTGCGGGTGTACGGGTCGTATCACCAATGCATTGTGCCCATACGCGATACAAGTCTGGAGCGTACCCCACTGGTGCGTGCGGGTGTACGGGTCGTATCACCAATGCATTGTGCCCATACGCGGTACAAGTCTGGAGCGTACCCCACTGGTGCGTGAGGGTGTACAGGTCGTATCACCAATGCATTGTGTCCATACGCGTGTGGAGCAAACCCCACTGGTGCGTGCGGGTGTACGGGTTGTATCACCAATGCATTGTGCCCATACGCGATACAAGTCTGGAGCATACCCCACTGGTGCGTGCAGGTGTACGGGTCGTATCACCAATGCATTTTGTCCATACGCGTGTGGAGCGTACCCCACTGGTGCGTGCGGGTGTACGGGTTGTATCACCAATGCATTGTGCCCATACGCAATACAAGTCTGGAGCGTACCCCACTGGTGCGTGCGGGTGTACGGGTCGTATCACCAATGCATTGTGTCCATACGCATGTGCAGCGTACCCCACTGGTGCGTGCGGGTGTACGGGTCGTATCACTATCGAAACATGGCGTTTGCAACGATTCACGCACCGTACTTGTGTGTGGATGCCTAAAAATACATAGGGAACACCTAGGGGACGAGTTGGATGCACTGAATGCAGGCTGGTTGTCAAGGAAACTGAGATTTGTGTGTGCTATAGGTGTCCTGAAAAATTCAGTTGGCCAAAAGTATACAATTTTGCAATGTTTGTTGTGTAGCCAGAGCTAAAATTTCAAACCATGCAAATGTGTGTCAGGGCCTTATGTGGAATGGGATTGGATGAAACATAGGATGCAAAGTGATGTGCCCTATCACACTGCCTTCCTGAGAATGACAGCCCCTCAGCAGCACAGATTTAAGGCTTGCCTGCATAACATTGGAGTGGACAACACTGCTGCTGTCTCTGCATTCCCTGGACCCTGATTTTGCTGGACATGGAGAGGGCACCTGTATTCAGTGAGGGGGAGAACCAGGCACTGCTGGATGCCCCCCTACCCAACTACAGCAAGCTGTATGGGAAATCAGGGGATCAGGTGAGTGCTTAATGTGTGAGTGTGACTACAGCCATTGTGTATTTATGGGACAGAGAGATGCAATGTACTTCAGAGTGAGTGCCTGATGTGTACATTAAGATGTGTACCATGCAGTGAAAGGTGTAGTTAAATTGTGTTTACTTCTTACGGGCATTGTGCTAAATGCATTCATTTGAGCATGTGTTGACTGCTCTTAGGTGTAGTGGGATATGTGCCAGCATGTCACGTGCTGTACACCACCCTGCTAAAGCATACCTTGTTCAGTGTTAGCCATGCTCAGTGAGTGGCTTTAAAGCCCTAGGGCATCTGTTGCCTTGCACAGGCATGTAGTGCATTGTTGTTTGCTCACAGGCCACATTCACCTGAAAAATGATACTAGTCCTGTCTGCATCCTCTGCCCTGTTGTTATCATCAATGTGTGGCAAGTGTGTGTCTTTGGGACATGGAGCAGGTGTACTGATGTACTTTCACTTTTTGTTACTGACAGGTATCTGCCCATGAGAAGGGGGACATCTGGCTGGACATTGCCAGGGCTGTCAGGGATGTCAGGTCTGAGGGGGACCTTACCGCAGGGTCCGGAACATCCGCAAGAGGTGGCAGGACATCCGGTGCTGGACCCGCCGTATCGCCCGGGTGCAGCTGAAGATTGAGGCTCCACGCCGGCATGGAGGCACACGTCACCTCACCCCCAACCTGCTCCGGGTCCTGGCCGTCGTTTTCCCTGACCTCCATAGGCAGATGCAGGAGGGACAGCAGCAAGGAGGGGGTAGGTACATGCTTGTTTGCTGTCATGTGTGTCACATGCTACCTGCAGTGTTTGGAAGCCTGGTGACATTCCCACAGTTGGGGTGTTGTGGTCAGACAGGCACTTTATGCATTGTCATTTCAATGCCCTTTTTTAAGCTAATGCTCTTTTGCATCCCTTTTCCTCCTCCACATTTGGCCCATGCTTTGTCTATTTCATATTAGTGCATGTCCTCCTAGGGAAGAAAGGTATTGGTATGCATATTGATTAGCACATCATCATGTTGGAGGGGGGTCTGTGACACTTGTTGGTACCTTGACTGTTCAACAACCTGTGCACTGTGGTTGCCCTTCATGATACCTTGTCACTGATCATGAGTCTTAACAAGGAGTTCTGCACGGGTCTGCATCAGTGGCCTTTGTCCTTTGTATGCTTTGTATTTCTCATGTGTTAGCTACATGTGCACACTGTCCATGTATCCTAATTTTGCTTTGTGCATACTCACACTGGGCAGTGCGTGTGTGCATATTCACATGAAATGTAGCAGGTTCTTTGGGACAAATATTGATGTGCAGCGAAACAATGTGACCTTGGCTTAGTTTATATAGGTTTCCAGTTCTTGAGAGCCAGATTCATATTTTCTACTACTTGGGCAGTATTACTCACATTGACGGAGTGCTTGGGATGTTGTGCATGGTAGGTGTGATGGGACCAACTGTTTGGCCTTGTCAGTGGTGTGCTGAGGATTTAATATCTGATGTGGACTTGTCACTATGCACTTAGGCTGTGCTGCTGGAGAATGTAGTCATTGTAGGATTTACAGGAAATGTTATTGGCTCCCAGAGATGATTACTTAACACCTCTCCTGTTGACAGGCAGTGGCTCATCATTGTGACTGTAATCCAAGTTGTGGCCTGGTTTGTGACTTTGCTCTGTGGATACAATGAGCTTTGTGTCTCTCACAATTGCGCATTAGGAGACTTAGATATGTGCAGAGTTCTGTGGCACGTGATTCATGATGCATGCCATGGTTAGAAATGGCGCCACATTTTTTCATGCTGATATGTATGATTTGGAGAGGTGACTGATATATTGTTCTTTTTCTCGTTGCCAACAGCATCATCACCACAACCTGGAGGAGACACAGACACAGAACGGACAGAGGGACCCAGCAACAGTGCCACCAGCTTCGAGGAGTCGGAGGGGGGCAGTGGCACAGAGGGTGAGGGGAGTCAGGCGGCCAGACCTCATGAGCACGACACCTCCTACCATGCAGACGGCTCGGATTCTGACTCCCAGGAGGAGGGGGAATATGCAGCAATGGCATCGACTGCAACTATGTCTGTCCCCTTCAGCACGCTTAGAGGAAAGGAACTATAATCTTTGTATAATTAGGTTGAACTTTTGAGAACTCCGAGTGCTCCTCCTATCCACCATTCATTCCCTCCTCCTCCAGATCCATCTCCACCCTCCCAGTTGTTAGGGGCCCTAGAGTCCGTTCTACCCCTGTGTCTCCTTTGTCCCCGGCACCGCAGCCCCTGCCCCTGTTTCCCTTGCTGCCCTCAGTGCTGAGTCTGTTGACCTACTGCGGCTGATTCAAGTTGGTCAGGCGTCAATGCTGACTGTCCTCCATGGCCAAACACAAATAATGACACAGTTGTTATCATTCATGGAGGGCATGTCAGCTGACATGTCTGATCAACGTCGAAGTTTGGCGTCCATGGACTCAACACTGACAGCAGCACTTGCCATCCTGCAGCGTCAATCCCCCCCACTCCTCCTGACCCATCCACATCCCCCTCTCCCATCCCTGTCCACCATACACGCAGACGCACAAGATCACACACCCCAACAGAGACACCCAGCACACCCACACGTAAGTCTAAGTGCAGACCTCCATTCACCCAATCTCAGGGGGATGTACGCACACTCACAGGGACAGGGGACACACATCACCCACCCACCCACAGGCACCATACACCTGACTCACAGCCCTCTACCTCCACTCCCATTGTGTCCCCGGGTTCAGGTCGTAGCCTGTATGAACTGGCAGCAGTGTGCAGCGCTGAATATGTTGCAACCTTTTGCGCTGACCCTGCCACTGTGGAGGAATCCTCCCCACCTGCGCCCACTACATATACCCTTCCCTCTCCTGTCCCCGCGGTGCCAGACCCAGACTCAGAATATGCCCCCGATAGGTCCACGGACCTCTAAGTCCAACATGTGCAGGCAAGTTTTGGGGTGACAGCCTCCACAAAGTCACCAATGTAATGGACTTGGTTTTGGACTGGCCATTGGCCTTCAGTGTTCCTGGACTCATTTAATTTTCTTTTCTACAGATTGGCGCTGAATAAAGCATTTTATTTTTCTGTCTGAACTATTGCATTTCAGGGAATTTCTTTAGGTGCTGTGTGCCTACACGTTTGTGTGATGTTAATGTTTTGGTATTGTGATAGATGTCTATTTTTCTGATGGGAATGAGGTGGACCATGGTATTTCTGTGCTATCCCAATGTTTCTGATAATTATCTAGATTTGTGTGTGTGCACAGATTTAAGGCTGCATGTGGCTGTGAGAGGGCACTGCTGGGGGTCCTCTGCACCCACCCCCTCTACTGTTGGGCACTGCTGGGCACTGCTGGGGGTCCTCTGCACCCACCCCCTCAACTGTTGGGCACTGCTGGGGCTCCTCTGCACCCACCCCCTCTACTGTTGGGCACTGTTGGGCACTGCTGGGGGTCCTCTGCACCCACCCCCTATACTGTTGGGCACTGCTGGAGGTCTTCTGCACCCACCCCCTCTACTGTTGGGCACTGCTGGGCACTGCTAGGGGTCCTCTGCACCCACCCCCTCTACTGTTGGGCACTGCTGGGCACTGCTGAGGGTCCTCTGCACCCACCCCCTCTACTGTTGGGCACTGTTGGGCACTGCTGGAGGTGTCCTCTGAACCCACCCCCTCTACTGTTGGGCACTGTTGGGCACTGCTGGGCACTGCTGGGGGTCCTCTGCACCCACCCCCTATACAGTTGGGAACTGCTGGGCCCTGCTGGGGGTCCTCTGCGCCCACCCCCTCTACTGTAGGGCACTGCTGGGGGTCCTCTGCACCACCCCCTCTACTGGTGGGCACTGCTGGGGGTCCTCTGCACCCACCCCCTATACTGTTGGGCACTGTTGGGCACTGCTGGGCACTACTGGGGGTCCTCTGCACCCACCTCCTCTACTGCAGGGCACTGCTGGGGGTCTTCTGCACCCACCCCCTCTACTGTTGGGCACTGCTGGGCACTGCTAGGGGTCCTCTGCACCCACCCCCTCTACTGTTGGGCACTGCTGGGCACTGCTGAGGGTCCTCTGCACCCACCCCCTCTACTGTTGGGCACTGTTGGGCACTGCTGGAGGTGTCCTCTGAACCCACCCCCTCCACTGTTGGGCACTGCTGGGCACTGCTGGGGGTCCTCTGCACCCACCCCCTATACAGTTGGGAACTGCTGGGCCCTGCTGGGGGTCCTCTGCGCCCACCCCCTCTACTGTAGGGCACTGCTGGGGGTCCTCTGCACCACCCCCTCTACTGGTGGGCACTGCTGGGGGTCCTCTGCACCCACCCCCTATACTGTTGGGCACTGTTGGGCACTGCTGGGCACTACTGGGGGTCCTCTGCACCCACCTCCTCTACTGCAGGGCACTGCTGGGGGTCCTCTGCACACACACCCTCTACTGTTGGGCACTGCTGGGCACTGCTGGGGGTCCTCTGCACCCACCCCTATACTGTTGGGCACTGCTGGGCACTGATGGGGGTCCTCTGCACCCACCCCCTCTACTGTTGGGCACTGCTGGGGGTCCTCTGCACCCACCCCCTATACTGTTGGGAACTGCTGGGCACTGCTGGGGGTCCTCTGCACTCACCCCCTCTACTGTTGGGCACTGTTTGGCACTGCTGGGGGTCCTCTGCACCCACCCCCTATACTGTTGGGAACTGCTGGGCACTGCTGGGGGTCCTCTGCACCCACCCCCTCTACTGTTGGGCACTGCTGGGGGTCCTCTGCACCCAACCCCTCTACTGTTGGGCACTGCTGGGCACTGCTGGGGGTCCTCTGCCCCCACCCGCTCTACTGTTGGGCACTGCTGGGCACTGCTGGGGGTCCTCTGCACCCACCCCCTCTACTGTTGGGCACTGCTGGGCACTGCTGGGGGTCCTCTGCACCCACCCCCTATACTTTTGGGCACTGCTGGGCACTGCTGGGGGTCTTTTCCCACCACCACTCAGATGTGACGCGTCGTACCCCGAGCTTTCTGAGGTGTGTGCGGCGTGTATCACTATTGCAATGGTGATATGCCCTAGCGTGTGACGCACAGTACCCGGAGATTAATGACGTGTGTGTGGCGCGTATCACTATTGCAATGGTGACATGCGCTGGTGTGTGACGCACTGTACCCCGAGATTCATGACGTGTGTGCGGCGCGTATCACTATTGCAATGGTGATATGCGCTAGCGTGTGACGCACCGTACCCCGAGATTAATGCCGTGTGTGCGGCGCGTATCACTATTGCAATGGTGATATGCGCTAGCGTGTGACGCACCATACCCAAAGATTAATGACGTGTGTGCGGCGCGTATCCCTATTGGAATGGTGATATGCACTGGCGTGTTGCGCACCGTACAGGTATACTTCCGTTGTTCCGTGGGGTGTACTCACCGTCTGTGCCGTCGTCGGTTTCTATGTACGAGGTCGTAGGCGTACAGGGCTCGGATTACACGGTCGATGGGATTCATGTCGTGTATGTCGCGTACCGGGGTGCAGTTCGTGGCGGACTCAGGATTTACGGCAGTTTACAGCTCTCGTAGGAAAAGGGCCGTACGGAGTGTCATCAACACGGATTGTACTTCCTGGTTCGGAAATGGCTGCCAATTTACGTACGGACGTGGCGTACAGCGTCGGACGGAGTGAATCTGTATGTAGTTTGTAGTTGTACGGTGTTTGGTACGAGTCGTACGGAGTGGCGCTTTGGGTTAGGATCGTACTTGCTGGTTTGTACGGGGACGTTGTAGGTGTACGATTCGTACGGGAAAAAGGCTCCGTACAGCTAATCGGAGCGCTTTTTACCGGATCGGAATCGACCCCTAGTTGTGTGCTATACAGTTTTATCAGTAGAACTGTATGTATGTGCCAATTTAGTGGTCATTTCAATGGAACATGTGCTGTCTGTGAATGACAGTGTGTTATCACACAATGGTTTAGTAATATATTTTTGGCATTCTGCTCCAAAATGCAGCTACATATTTTATGGTTACCACTCTCTTGATGAATGGGCGTGGCTCATTTGCGACACTTGTTCTTTGTGTGATCCTTTCCCAATGAGGTCAGTAATGTAACATTGATGGCAGCACCGACACTGTGAAGACTGCTCCTGCCCCACTCTTTACCTAATGCCTTATTAGCACCCACAGAACCGCAGGACTTATTAGGACTCATGATGAGCCTCTGAAAAGGCTGAGAATCGGAAAGCCCAAATCACAACTCTTTGATCTACTTCAACAAGCCCTTTGAAATAGTGTCTTGAAAGGATCAAGAAAAGATATGAACATTTACAATAATGTAATCACTTTCGCCATCATTCTGATTACTATTCCAACTTGGAATTTTTTTTTTCTCTGCACAAATTTCTTCAGGTGACGTCTGGATTACTGTGACCCACCTCTTACCCCCCCCCCCACCTCCCCCTTACTCCCCCCTTTCCAAGGTGCAAAATGTGGAACGGGCAGGTAATACCACATCCAGTGAATACCACACCCATCAGTTTCAACCTCCCAAACTAACAGGTCACACGCAATCAGGCGCGCAACACCCATTGGGCTCACGGGGCTTCAGCCCCCCCTGTCGTGTGTGTCAGCCCGGGCTGAGACAGCTTCGCGGGCTGTCGAGCATCTAATTGCAGCCGTGGAACCGAGTACTTAACAGGTCTTTAAAAGACCATTTACTTGTAAATGAGGCTTTTGTTGTGTGTTCACCCCTTCTTACAGCCACTCTGTCTATGGTTGGAAGAATTAGCCCCCCCCCCGAAATATTTTTCAGCCCCCCCTGAAATTTGGCTCTAGTTGCCCGCCTGCACGCAATGATCTCTCAAGATCAGAGGCACAGCTTTATGAAAAGATATTCGGCTTCTGTCTGTCATGCAAAAGACGAGTTTGTTTTCAAAAGACAGCCAAAGGCCACTTAACACAACAACAGTAAGGTATCCTTACCCGCTCTTTCCCAAGGCCACTTGTCGCCTTCCCCTTTAAATAAAAAGGCTAACAGGGCAGTAAATGCCGGGCTATAACGTGCTCCTATAATAAAGGTCACAGATTGCCACCAACTGAATGTATCCGAAATTCAAACGTATTTCCGGTTCCGGTGCACATGAACGGCAATCTACCTTCTTATCTTTATCTTTACTCTGGGCAGTACCCTAGATGTTGCCCCTTTCTCTGGGGATACTTAGCCTCCGGGGACAGCAGTTACTGGGTCTGGCTTGTATGCGTTTTAAAGGTTTATAACATAAGGCCACAATTTGAACTGTGATATCACTCCAGCTCCCTCCCCAGTCTGCTCCTGCATCACTCACCCACACGTGTTTCGCAAGCAGCAGATTCGCGCATACCGCCTTCTGGGAACAGGGTGTGCTTGTGTGTTTTTATTTTAAGGCCTTTCGGTGGTAAACATGGGTGGGGCTGGGGGAGGGAGCTCGACTCTAGTGCAAGCTTTACTCTGTGATGTTTACTTGCCATGTTCTTCATGCCTTGGGGTGCAGGCCTGCAGGAGACAAGACTTCAGAAAAACTGTGGGAGGACTTATTTGCAATTCACAATGACTTCACAGAAAGTAATGTTACTAGTCGTCACAAAAATGAAAGGGCCTGTATTACGAAAACAACATATTCATGCAGAAATACGTCAACATGTTTGATTTAGTTTTTACTTTTTATTAATCAAAAGTAGCTTTAATGCATATAAACGTGTAGTGGAACTCAGAAGTGAATGAAAGGGGCACTGGGCATATTTACAAGCGCCTATCCCACAGGAACGTGACTTTTTCTGACGTTTCTGTGGAGATAGGGGCTTCTCCTTATTCACAATGCGGCATTAAGGGCCAGATGTAGGAGAGGAAATACCGGTCGGTAACGGCCGAATTCGGCCGTTACCGACCGGTATTTAGGATTCGGCATGTAGGGGCCAGCATTTGACAGAATCGGTAAATTTACCGATTCTGTAAAATACCGAATCGGTAATTTTACCGATTCGGTAATTCCACATGTAGGTGACACTCCTGAGAGTGCCACAGGCCCTTAAGACTCGGTATTTTACCACCCAATCCTATTGGGTGGTAAAATACCGAATGCAGGTGTGTATGCACATCTGTGCATTCACACCTGTGCCATGTGACACACAGACATGCCCTTAGGGCATGTCTGTGTGCCACATGGTACACATGCCTGTATTTGGGGTGTTAGAGGGTGTCAAAGTGACACCCCCTGCACCCTTGCAACATTCGGTATTTACCGATTCGGTAAATACCGAATCTGTATTTCCCATTGATTCCTATGGGCTTCACAGCCCATAGGAATCAATAGGAAATACCGAATCGGTATTTACCGAATGTTACCGATTCGGTATTTCTAAATAAAAAATTAGCTACATCTCCCTCCTTCATATTTACCGATTCATAAATACCGAATCGCTAAAATTCGGTATTTATGAGTCGGTAAATGTCCCTCACCTACATCTGGCCCTAAGCCTCTTAACTTGCCTTAACACCACCTTGTGAATAAGGCCCTGTTTCACGCTATAATGAATGTGAAAGGGGGTGGGAAATGGGTGTTGCGGTGTGCGTTCCACCCTAACACCCATTGATTTTCAGCTGTCCCATATTTTCAAGGGTGGTGTAAATATTGGGCAGCGTCAAAATGAAGACCAGGGAAAACCTGGTCTTACCCTGGCGCAACGAGGAGAAATGCTTTATTACTCCTCTTTTTTTCAGTTTCCGTGTCTGCTGCATTGTGCAGCACACATGCAGCACACACAGAAACAGCACATTGCCACAAATGATATTTTCTGTGCAGGAAGGTGTCCCTTCCTGAACATAAACAATAATTTTAAGACTGTTGAGTTGCAACTTATATGTGTGCTGCACAAAACAGCACATACAGAATTTACAAATCGCTATTTAAGATTGTTTATGTGCATGAAGGGTCACCTTCCTGCACATACACAATCATTCCCCTCAAGGTAGGCACCCTTGCACTAGGGTCTATGTTGGCTCTAGGCAGCTAAATTTAGCACCAGTGCAGGGAGAAACGCAGGGCTGCACCATATTTTGTAAATACGGTGCAGTCCGGCGTTTCTAAAGTGAGGGAGTCCTGCGTTAGCCTTCTTGGCTTAGCGCTGTGCTCTGCCACTTTAGTTGTAAATATGCCCTACTACTGGCTATAAACAGAGGTGTGGAGCTTGGTAAACTGGGTTTAAAGAGTAAAGAAAACGTGCTGTGTGCATTTTTTAAACTATACTTGGTGTTAATGCTTGTTTATTTCTGCTGGTGTTCTTTATCCAATTTCACAACACACAAGTGTATACTTTTGCCTTTCATTAGACATAGAAGGGGTTAATGGTATGGAGTTATCTATTACTTCTCAGATACAAGAGTCAAAGATAACTGACAAATAAAGGGGCTGCCTAGGGTCAAGTGGGGGTTGAAGGTACCGAGGACAGGCTACAGGCATGCAGTGCTTGTAAATACAAGCAGCAGCAGAACTGGTGCACAACGTGACACCTCTTAGCCTCCTTTGGCCTTGGGTAAGGGGAGCAGAGTTCCCTCTCTCAAGTTAGTGGGTGAACGTCATCCACCCACATCCACCTTCGACTTGGGCACGGCTTGCATGCATTCACCGTCATTGTGGCAAGGTTCCATGATGTCATAGTCGAAATATAGTTTGGCATAAATATCGTGTCCTAAATATTGTTTCTTGAAACATCACCGAACAGGGGTTAGCAGTAGAAAAGGACGCAATAATTCTGCCATTTCTACTTTCCAGTGCTGACTACAGTAGAATTTCAGGGCTACTGTAAGGAGTTGCAAAATAAAATGAAAGGGGAGTAGACGCAATTTTCAAAGTACTTGAAAGTTTGCCAACCCCCAAATTCATTTTTTAATAAATATATAATAACTTTAACACTTCTAAAATTCCATTATCCACTGCCTAAAGTATAGCAGAAGCGAAGGATAGAACGGTCAGTCAGTGTGCACTACAGATGTTACCTACATCTGATCATTTCAAAGAGGACAACAATTGGATTGGCATGGAGGCTATTCCATCACCCAGCAGCAGTGATTTCTCAAGAGAGAAGCCAAGAATTGAAAATAGGTGTTGAAATCCGGTACATTCTCCAACTGAAATCGGATTTCCTCAGAAAGCAGTTTTTCTTTCCAGTATGAAGCCTGAATCTCCCTATCTTCATCAAAGTATATGTCATAACCTCTAATTTCTAGTTAAGAATGACTTCAACAGGGTTAAAGGCAGCTCTATTGATGGCCACTGTGGCATTGGCTATTGCATAAAAAAATGTGACAGCAGAAGAAGACTGCTTGCCCCATCTAGTTTGCCTAGTACCTGTCTGTTATTGACTGGTGGCCTTACACGGCTTAAGGCCTTACGCTTGCTTTCCTGTTAATAGCCACCCAGACATAAACCCTACCACTAGGCAATCCTGAGCTCTGCTTGCCTTCATTTACATTTGCTACCCATCACTTGGGCAACCATGAACACTATAAGAAATGGGCAAGGTGGGCAATTGCCTAGGGCCCTGCATTAGGGGCACATCATGTGTGTCCTGCAGACTACCAATTGCCGTACCAAGTCTCCCAGTTAACTTCAAATGATGTGCAAACAGATTTTTTTCTCTCAAGATATTTGATCAATTTTCGAAGTTATATAAAGAGGGTTGTGTAGGACTTGGCCCTTTTCAGCTAAAGTCCCTAAACTTTTTCCTTTCCCCCTAGACCTTTTTTCTGACATGGTGTTGCCAACTTAGATGCTTTGGACACTTTGCCACTGCTAAATGGTGTCAAAGTGCAAGTGCTCCCTGTATAAAGTGTAATGGTAATTGGTTGTCCATGATAGGTATGTTTAAGAACTTAAACGTTTCCAGGAGAGTATCAGCGGTGCTGTGTGCATATGCTTGTTGCAGCCTGATACCCTTGTAAGGTGTGCTCTGTGATCGTGTGCACCTGGAGTCCCAGCAAGGATCAATGACACGGTGTGCGTGTGCTTTGTGCAGCCTGAACCCCTTTGTGAGGATTGTCCAGTTATCGTGTGATCCAGAATCCAAGAGAGTTTCATCGACACTGTGTGTGTGTGCGTTGTGCACCATTAGACTTTCGTGAGGATTTGTGTTGTTATCGTGCACTCAGAGATAAAATGAGTCTCAGTGACGCTGTGTGCGTGATCTGCGTGCAGCCTGAGACCTTCGTGTTGAGTGCCTGGTGATCGTGCATCCAAAGCTCAAGGAAGTCTCAGCGACGCTGTGTGTGTGCCCTGTGACAGCCTGAGATCTTCGAAGCAGTAGCGGCCCAGACCGGCAGCCCCGGAGGAGCTGAGCCAAAGGCCCGAGCCCACCTTTGCCAAGTCCCAAAGATTGCATCGGAGGCCCAAACCGCTGGATGGAGAGAGGAGAGTGAGTTCACGCCCCCCAGGTAACGTGTGTTGACTCCTGGGGCAGGGTGCGGGCTCGGAGGGAGACGCCCTCAGCCTCTCTCTCACTTCAGCAGCATAGGCCTCTGCTTCGTCTAGTATTGGGGCCCGTATTGCCAAGGGAGTGGCAGTACCGGGGCCGGAGAGCGGAGCTGCACTTTTTGTTTTATACCATACCCGTGCTGGGGGCAACTGTTGTCGGAAGCTACCTGCGAGTAAGCACGAGTGGCGGAGAGACCGCCTGAGGCACCGTGATCGGTGCCGGAGTGTAGTACGGATTACTCCATTTCTACATAACGGAGTACCTGATTGTTGTATTACACATTGCATCATTTCTGCATAATGAACAACCTGATTAGTGTATGATGCATGGCATTGTTTCTGCATACCGAACTACCTGATTTTCGTATTACGCAGTGCATTGTTCTTGCATAACGAACTACCTAATTAGTGTATTATGCAGTGCCTTACATCTGTATAACGACGTGCCTAGTGGTTGTATTACGCATTGCATGATGTTTACATTGCAAAGTACCTGATTGTCGTGCTACGCCTTGCATTATTTTTACATCGCAAAGTGCCTGATTGTTGTGTAAGCATTGCATTATTTTTACATTGAAAAAGGGCCTGATTCTAGCATTACGATCTGCATAACATGGCGTTAGGATTACATTAAAATGTTTAGAAGTGCTCATTAATATCGCCAGAACTTACAAGGGCTGGCCTCACAACCGGCCAGGAGAAATATTACAAATACGCATATGATGGATTTATATTGTGTGGTCTTATTGTATATCTTTTTATATAAAGTTTATACTCGTATTAATAAAACTCGTGTGGAGTCTATTTGTGGTGTCATCATTGGGTTGCTGTGAGCGTGGTTGCAAATACTTTACATATTTGCCTTGAAGATAAGCCTGGCTGCTCGTGTCTAGCTAAAAAAGGGTGTGATAGGGGCTATCTCAGAAGGTGACCTTCCTTTCCCTGACGTTGAAACGCGGGTCACTATTTGGCCTAAGGTACCTACCTCAGCCAACCAGGGATTCCAGGTCTAACAGTAGCCATAGCACCCATTTAAATATGTTTATCTATACAAATATAGCTTGCAAACTACATACAAGTTACTACCACCCCTCCCCACCTGTACTGAACAATGGGCCCACTCCTGTTTTCATAGTTTGTTGTATCAAAGCATTCTTAGTAAAACCAACAACATATTTAGAAAGCGGATGTGAATTCAGCTCACAATCTGTTTAATTAAATATATGAGCAATGTTTGTCAAATCTGTTTTTAGCTAGTCTCTAAACCGCTCATCATGTAGAAAGGTACATATACACCCAGGAAAGAAAAAATTCAAAAAATGTCAGTGCTGCTGAGTGTTAACCACTGTTTTCTAAATTTGCATTTTTTTTGTAGCAGCCATTATTAGGTCTTGGCTACAGAGCATGTGTGCTGGCATTAAGTGAGTTAAGGCATACATAGGGAAATCCAATAAGTAGAATACAACATGCTGCAAGTCTTATTGTTCACAATTCAGTGGGCGTACAACCCACCACAGCATACCAATAGTAGTTTTAGTTGTCTCATTTGCAATTTTGGATTGCTTACCTCTGGTAGGCTTCCCTTCTTTCTCAGATAAGTTCCTCTCTGGAGTATGGACCAAGTACATGTGTTCTTCCTTGTATTTGTTCTTCCTCGTTTTTTTACAACCCATTTTCACTTTTTTCATTTTATAAGCATTTCAGTATTATTTATGGACGTCCAATGTGCTTTCCTACTTTTAATACAGGCATACATCTTATTTATGGAGCTTTCACCATATCTGTCATCTATATTGACACTTGAGTTGATGGAGCAAGGATTCGCACATTACGCGACTTGCTTGAATTCATGAACCTCGAATAATATGTAACAACGTAATCCAACCTGTTTGTCTTACTAATTTTCCTTTATTCTGACATTGGGGTGTCCTAGTGACGCTTGCCTATGTGTTTACTAACTCAATAACGCTCGTAACTAAAAATGGCCGCTGCTTGGCGGGGTTTTCCTTCTGCGCATGCGTTAGTCACACTCACGTGACGTGACGTACTTGCAGTTCTGGTGGGAATCTTTGCGATTGCGCACTTGCTTTTAAAATGGCTGCTGCATGCCCTCACATGGTGAAGCTTGCGCTGACGTTCTCATGTTATTGTCTGTCTGCACTAAACTCTAACGCCATAGTATATTTTAAGTAAAGGGGTATAGAGTAGCTATTCATGGTATACAGTGTATTCATTTATTTCTATGTTTTAATTTGTTTTCGCTTACTTTTCATGTACCGCGATATTGAGGGTCTGAGGGACACTCGAGAATCCATATTAAGATGCTTTTCTGCGCATGACAGTCTTCTGCCGGTGGCATTGAATGGCTGCCAACCAGAGGTCGCGGCCAAAACGTGCCTGGGAAGATGCACCTTCACCCAGCCAAAGAAGCTAAAATGTCCTGCATTAGCAACAAATGTATTACTTTCCATTGTATTCTGTAGAATAGGTCATGGGAACCCCAAAATCAATAGGCGGTCCCAGAATATGCAAATATAGGCTTGCAGAAATTAAATGTGATTGGTGTGTTGACCTATCCTACTTGGGGACCAATCGAAATTGGGGATTCTAACACTTGCAACATTTGGGGGTGGTACGCTGACCCAAAAACAGTATAACTAGCCTAGGTTTAGCTAGAGAAATTGTCCGACTTGTCCGAATAGCTGACCTGTCACTGACCCAACGCACTCAATAGGTGACTGATACAGAGGGCTGCGGAGCACTCTGTCCGTAATTTCCATAGACTCACGGGTTTTGCATATAAAACCTTAAAGTGCTGGCGGAGCACTTTGCTGGGGAAATCGATAACCCAATCGGGGTTCTGGCTGATAGCTGCAGAGAGGGTGGAGCGCAGGCGTTTCTTCCAAACTGCGGGTGCTGGTCGTGCCTTGGTGGTCCTGTCCTGATCCTTATCTGGGTTTCCTGTCCTGTCCTGGGGTGTCCATTCTGCATCTGCTGTCCCATTGACGACTGTCCTTCCTTGGGGTATTTTCTGTCCTTGACTGATCCGTGGCCAGGGTTGGTCTTCACACCATTGTAGGTAAATATAGTGCTGAAAACTCTATACTGCACCTCCTATTTTTCTGTCTTTTGCTTTAATAAAGACATACCTTTGCGCATAGTTGATTTTCCATGCTTTTCGCAAAGCTACTGAATGAAAAGCTCCTACGTTATTACTGTTTTTCTAGCATGTTCCTATGTTACCCTTCCTTTAAGCACCTTTCTATGAAATATAGATGTGGTTTATAATTTTCTCCCTTTTTTGCTAACTGAATTGATGCTCTTAGAATTATAGCGTGTTCCATTTTTACCTTCCCTATAGGTGTATAGTATTCCAGAGTCTTTTAATATAAACTAAAGCTCTTCTCCCTACCCATATATCAGGGGTAATTTTTCCATAGCGAACTCAAGCATGTTCTTAAAATTTCCGTAATTTAGTCCCTTCATTTAAATCTAAACTCTGAACTTCCTGACTAGCATGTTTCTTGTTCTTACTTTCCCGTAAACTCATAAATGATCAGCTTAATTTACTTCTTGTATGGTTATGTGCTCTTCATTATTTTGATTATTGATTGCCTTTTGATTGTAAACTTGATGCTTTCGGAATCTGAAATTTAGATAAAATCTTTAAAATTTCCCAGTAGTCTGTGGTCATTTAATGAAAATATAAAAGAGTATATGTTGGTATTTTGTTTTGCATCTTTCTTCACAGCTAGCTCCTTGATCCATTGTGGTCATTAGGTACCCGTTATGGTGGAATGGTAAGTCGGGTACAGTAGGAATAAATAGGAAAGGAACTAGGGTTACTGGTAGTAGAGTGTAAGGTCACCTGATTAATGTATTAGATAAATTGAAGTTTATGGGCCCGATATGTATATGGTGAAATTGTTGGTTGGGTGACCTGCGCGCTCTATCAGAGTTACTTCCACCCACACAACTGTACTATTCTACACCACTCCACTCTACTCCACACCTCTCCACCCCCACCTACAGCACTCTACTCCACATAATTCCACGCTACAGCAGTCTATACCACTCTGCTCTATCCCAGTCTATGTCACTCCACTCTATGCTGTACTCTACATCACTTTAACCTACGCCACTCTCCATATACCAGACACTAACTTTACCTATGCAGAACAGCAGCCATGATGCTGTAGATCATAGCAAAAAGGCATTGGCAAAGCCAACAGCTCTCACATAGGCTTTGCCAATACTTGTCTTTGTAAAGCAGATTACCCTCAAGTACAGCATAGTTATATGATTGGTTTTTCTGCTAATTCAAACTCTGCTAAAACAATGGAGCACCTGTTTTATGGTTGTTTTTCATCGCACAAAAAGGATAGAGTTACCTTTAGTGTAAATTTGTTAGTCGCAGGCTCTCTCATAGCAATCTGTGGGTGTCCCTAGGATCTCGTGGTGGAACCCCATACTGCTTTGATAGTTGTTAACAGGGATTTGCACACTAGTAACATGTATGCATATGTACACCAGACTTTAGTGTGTACTCCTGACTACGCATGCCCTCACCAGTATAATGAAAATGGAGCCATCAATGTGTTTCATGACCGATCCCAGATGGGTCGGCGGGAGTATATTAACAATGGTAAAAAGCCTACAGACTGCTTAAATTACTATAAAATTACCAAAAAAGTGAACTATTTTCCATTCTCACCCTGTTAGTAGTTTAAACAGCAAATGAGAAAGCGAGGAGGAAAAAGAAGCAACTCTGGGACACATATCTCTGACAGGCACATGCCTGTAGAAAGCCATTGACACTGCCTTATCCCTGGTGCAGCATGAACTGACAATGGATGGAGGATGGGCTCCCTGCAAAGTGTAACAATGTCTGTCGGATGATGTTATTCATCTATTATTAGTCGTATTAGCAGCTGCTCAGCAGGTATTATTGGCCCCTAAGGTCACAAAATGCTGGGCCAATGAAGGCGGATCCAGATTAAAGAGTATTGTAAACTTCCTATTCAAGTTATGTAGCATCTCCTCAGCCAAGGAAGATTGGCGGCATGGGAAAAATGTTGGAAGAACAATTTCCTTGTTCAGATGGAACTCTAACTCCACATTTGAATGAAGAAAGGCTAAGCCCAAAGAACTGAACTTGTCCTTATAAACATTGCAAATCGCTTGAAGCTCACTTATACATATAGCCTCAGTTATGGCATCTAAAAAGTCTGTCTTCCACTAAAGCAGTTTTAGGTGTTTGATGCCGTTGTCTCAAAAGTATATATATGTCTGGGAAAAACCAAATGGTCTCAGAAGATAGTTGGGCACATTTGAGAGCCAATCAATGTATCATGGCTGTCAAATGTGTTGATGGCCTCGTTGACAATGGAGAACGACCTCTTCTAGTGGGCCCATATGGCCGTGAAGGATGTCCTACAAGAATCCGTCTGGACCCTGGTCTCAACTAGCTGTTGTAATATCGACTGAGCATGTGAGTGGGTGGATGTTCTTTATCACTGCTCAGAGACTAGATCCTGAGAGGATTTCCTAGCTGCCGCCTGCACCTCTAAATTCTCAGAGGAGATACCTAGGCATTGAATGGTCAATTCTCAGGAACCATGCTTCTAAGCTGAATGACTGCAAGAAGTGGTGTCGAACTCTCCCTCCCTGCAGAGAAATGGGGTTTTTCCTCTGGTGAGGCAGACAAGGTCTAAGTTTAGAAGGTGCAGTAGGTCTGAGTGCCATACCAGGCATGGCCAGCTACTGCTACAAGTACGGCTGAATGCACAGGGCTCTCCTTAATATTCAAGAGAGATATTTGAATAAGAGGGGTCAGAGGAAACACATTATATTCTAGTCTATCATTAGGCCTGGATCCTCACTCGTCCAAGAAATTACAAGGTACACTTGACTTGCAATGGATCATTTTTGCTGATTTTTACAGATAAATACAGACAGAAAACTATCTTTTTTCCTGTCTGTATGTATTTTAAAAGTGGAAAAATATAGAAAACTGTGCTTCTTGAAAGTGACTCTCCTTGTTGTCCTTCATGACTGCCAGACCAGCTGCTAAGCAGATAGACACCCACCATGGGGAATTAAAAACAGGATCAGATTCTTTTAAATACATACATACATATTTGTATGTAATGCTAATATTTACCTGTATGTGCACTGTCTTGTTATATTTGACTGCTTCATTTGGTAAACCCTGACAGGCATCAAAATATGAGTGTGTTTATCAATTAAATGTGGAAATATACCATTTTACAACTCCATTTATTCTCAAAACATAAAATAAATATGGACAAAGACCAATAAAATTGGCAAAAAATAAATATGGATAAATACAGACGTAAATGTTAAAAAAGAAAATACCATAAAACTGGAAGCCATTATCATAAATGCACGTACAAGAAGTCGCCCAATTGCCTTGAAGATTGGGGTCAGTGATGGTTTGGAGGAATATAATGACAGAGATGCCTGTTTAGGCTGTCTGCACTGGTGTAGATCTCCACAATGTGGGGGATTAGCAGGAACATGCCTGGTGAAAGAGTCCTTTAAACATAGTTATATAAAAAAGGGCAATGATGATGTCTGTGGTGTGGACCATTAACACCATGGATCTCAATACTTGTGGGAAGTGCATTAGTACCAAGAAGATTGAACCTTACTCAAATATGTTTGTGTGGTGGGACACAACAAACTTGTCATTTGTTTCAATACATTCCTACCTGCATTAGGGACAATTATGTGGATAATGTTTGAAAATATTTTTAAAACGTATTCTGCTGATGCCTTGCATTCATTAGCAAATGGAGGCCCTGGTTGGAACCTGTATCTGCATTGGGAATATCTCTCTCTGACAGGATCTGTGTGTCTGTCATGAGAGCTCAGGAACTTCAGTGGAGAATAACAGATGCCAAACTGATGTGTGGCAGACCATTCTCCATTCCTGGACATCAGGGTAGCGACAGAAGCATTGACGCTTAGCTGGGGAGGTCACCTGAACAATGTGTAGATCGGAGGCCTTTCGTCTCAGACAGAACAGCGCTGTCACATAAATTACCTGGAGTCCTGTGCCTTTTGGGTGGCTTCCGTGACTTTTCTGTCTTTCATCAAGGGCAGGTCCATCCTGGTGCTGATGGACAAAATAACTGACATGTGATACTGCAAAAAGCAAGGGAACATGGAGGCATGTGCTCTATGCCTGGAGGTGTTGAGCGTATTGCTCTGCCTGTCACTTAAAGAGATCACCCTGATGGTCAGATATTTAGATGAATGCCATACCATCGGAGTAGGCAAAATCAGATAGTATCATCTTGCCAATCACAAGAGGTGTTGGTACCCAAAGGTGGCATTGAGCATCTTCAGTCATGGGGCGGGAGCTTGACCTCTAAGCTACCTTCAGAAATTCTCAGTGCCCAATATTTGCCACTCTAGAGTGCCCTTTTTAGGTGTCTATAGGAGACACGCTCCACCTTTGGTGGGACTTCAGCCTGCTCTGCACGTTTCCACCTTTGCCTCTGATCACAAAAGGGGTTGCCAATACTGATATGAATTATTTGAAAAATTAAATAACTGTCCTCTACTAGAAAAGAAATTCCAGAAAGTGAAATGCTAATTAATAGCTTTTTATTTTATCAAATTTGTAGCATCAATAATTCAAAAATTTCTACATACACCACACAAAGTTATTTTTACAGCGGACACAAGAGACATTAGAATATAACTGTACATTAGTCATTCATACAAAGTTACACACATATCACATTCAAACATCCTACATTCAAACTATCAGAAACATAGTGTATAAAACAATTTATATACATTCAAGAAAAGGAGAAAAGAAGTGAAAAGAGGGGGTGCCACGATCTGCATGAAATTACGTTCACCTGAACGTTTGACTGAGGTAAGTGTCATCTCGCGGCATACCCCCGGCCCATTTACCTCTCTAGCCCTTGAGGCTATAAATAAAGTATATCCCGCCCCCTGTCAAGTTAAAGCTTAATCTATGTCTAGACTACAATATTGTCTGGCTCTAATCTTTTGTCGAGTCATGGTGTGTTTGGAGTAACATTTCCATTCGGGCATAACACTCGGTTCGTTCGTCAGTTACAATGCCTGTCAGGCGCTGTTCGTAATCACCTCTTACTGAGTTTCACGTTTAATTCCATAGGGACCCCGACCTCAAGCTTTTTCCCAGAAGCGGGGGAAGTCTACCAGTCACTGTCGGACAAGGTAATCCTTTCTATGTGTGAGTGATCCACCTCGTAATTCTACGTCCTTCCATGTCTCAAGTATAAACAGACTGTGTATGACTCTGTTTTCACAGCATGACACCGTCTGGCCCCAGTCCAAATCGAACACTCGTAGACTGAGTAACCGAAAAATTGCTGTTTCATCTTTCGTAGAACAGGCACCCGCCCAGGACTCGACCTTTCATCCAGACGTTCCCTCCGTGAAATAGGGGTGAGATACCTCCCAAGGCCCTTTGGAGGTTTATTTGATTCTACAAAAGCGATTAGTTTCTAAATAGTTTTTTCCAACTTCTAAATAGGTTCCTTTTCGGACTTCTCCCCTGTTTTACCGGAAGCAGTTATTCAACATACAAAGATTCCAGCTTCAAGTTCGTACGGTGAGCAAGACTGGCGCAGCAAGAAGGTTCCTAGCGAGACTAGGTCTCTGCCCACAGTAACTCCCGTTCTGACTCTTTCTGTAAAATGCTTTGTTCCATCCCCGTATAGACCCCAGTTTGAACTCCAGTATCTGTTGTTCCACACAGGATACCGACCTAATCAGGAACTCTCATTCCATACTTAGGGTGAGTACTTTTTACTGAGCATCTAGGGGTAATTTCCATTGCCGATGCACTATTGATTAAAAGTCACGTTATTCTTCCCTTTAAACCATGACCTAGGTCATGACGCATAGGGTCCCCTCAATATGACATCTTTGAAGATTCAGTTAATATCCCTTCCCGTCACTCAGCAAAGTTTCCTTAGATGTTTGGTCTCCCCTGAGTGGGGATAGCTGTTCATTTCATGTTTGTTTAAATTTTTTTCCTTTTTTCTGTTTGATTTTTCTTTTAGAGAACGCACCAGGCCCTGAAGAGAATCCCCAGGAACTCGGTGGGATTCGAAACGCGTAGGCCCAGCCACATTGGTCTGCCAGCACTGTTGGACACTTAATGAATGTGTGCCACAGTTTGAGTTGTACATTACCTTGGACTAGGAATCCCAATGAGCATTGCTTTAGTTATACTATATGTAGGAATGTACTATACCTTAGTTAATTAGCCCTTGTAATTTTTGTAAATTTCATGCAGATCGTGGCACCCCCTCTTTTCACTTCTTTTCTCCTTTTCTTGAATGTATATAAATTGTTTTAGGGAAGCTATGAGAGCGTTACATGAAGATGTGAGAAATATTTCAAAAGATTGTTTCCAAAATATTTTTAGCTTTCTTTAATCTGACCTAATCTCCCACACTTTTGAAGACGACTAATCTTGCCGCACTGCTAGAACTAATGTACAACATTCTGGTTTTTAAACTGGTATTGTATATTAACTTTTGTATATCGTGAATTAAAAATTTGTACAAGTACATACACTTTGTGGTTTGAATTGTGTTTTTATAATTTTCCCTCAATATTTGTGATTTATTTTTCATGTGGTTATGGCATCTGTTGGCTAATTAGCTTCCCCCTCCCTCCCCTTCACCCCTTGTCATTCTAACTGAGGAATCTCCCTCTCTGCCTGATCTATAGGCCAACTAGGGACTTCTTGTCATTTGTTACATTTGTTTTTCTCCTCGTCCCCTAACGGATTGTGAGGAGACCTCCCTTTTCATTTTTTTGTTTTTATAAATTGTTTTATACACTATGTTTCTGATAGTTTGAATGTAGGATGTTTGAATGTGATATGTGTGTAACTTTGTATGAATGACTAATGTACAGTTATATTCTAATGTCTCTTGTGTCCGCTGTAAAAATAACTTTGTGTGGTGTATGTAGAAATTTTTGAATTATTGATGCTACAAATTTGATAAAATAAAAAGCTATTAATTAGCATTTCCCTTTCTGGAATTTCTTTTCTAGTAGAGGACAGTTATTTAATTTTTCAAATAATTCATATCAGTATTGGCAACCCCTTTTGTTTCTCAAATATCCCGGCTCAGCCTTACTGATTAGAGCCAACCCTTGGTTGTTTCTTGTCTGATCACAAAGGCACTGAAAAAAATGAGGCAGAACTAAGTTCACCTCACTGTGATAGTCCCAGATTGGTCTTGGATGGTCTGGTACTCGGAACTCATGATCCCAAACATATGTCCACTAAATTGGTCTCTTTATCTGAATGATATGCTGTCTGCTGTCCCGGCAGTAGGGTAGAGTATTATTATTATTTAATTGGTTTTGTAACGCGTGCAGCTACCCAAAAAGGGTTTCCCGGCGCCTAGCACACAAATTGCTAGAAAGGGAGCAGTCAAAAACCATTTGCTACTAAAAGAGCCAAGTTTTAAGATTTCTTCGAAAGCTGAAATAGGACGGATCATTCTTCAAGGACACCGGAAGAGAATTCCAGATTTTGGGGCCAAGACAAGAAAAGGAGCGGCCTCCCATTCTTGCAAGTTTAAATCTGGGAATCACGAAGTCTCCGCGGGCTGTAGAGCACAGGGGACGAGAAGGAATGTAAGGATGGATGAGCTCTTGCAGATACGCTGGTGCCACACCTTGTTTGATTTTAAAGATGTAACACAGGGTTTTAAATGTAATTCTTTGATCAATTCGAAGCCAGTGAAGGTCACGTAAATACGGCAAGATGGAAGTCTGTATAGGAACTTGACAAAGAAGGTGTACTGCAGAGTTCTGAACTACCTGTAACTTTCTCAGTACCGTTTGGCAGCTACTGAGATAGAGAACATTGCCGTAATCGAGGCGAGAGGTGATGAGTACTATATATGGTGCCACCAACAGATCTACGCGTCATGTAGACCGCTGTTTTAGAAAAATCGGAGATCAGGTCCAACTTTTAAGCCTGAAGACATCTGCCTGGGTATCAGTGAGTTCGTCATCGATGAGCTAAAGTATTCAACTACAAAATTAATAGGCCCCTGAAGAAGGGACAACGGTCCCGAAATGCATCGGGCCATCCAGCTCAAGAACCGCTAAATTAATTTTTTTGTAACAATGTCTTTTTGTGATCTTTAGTATGATGAACTATACAATGTATTAGAAAAATATGTCCAGGAGTGTTAAAATGAAATAGATGATCAACTTACAAGTATGTTTAATTTCACAAAGATAATGAAAACCTTTTGAATAAACATGAAGTTCATGTAAAATCAGAAGTTAAGTTTGGAAAGATTCAGTTCTTCAACATTGGAAAAGAAGGAATAAGGTTCACATTGCTGTGCGCACGGTTAGGTTATGATACTTTATCATTAACCATATATAGTAATCATTTTCAAACTAGGGACAGGTAGCCCCAGTGAACCGTACAGCACGCCTAAGCAGATAAACCACATCTCAGCTACATTGAAGCGGAGAACTATTGAGAAAACAGGAGTGCCAGTGGCCACTATTGATCTTTTTTTCATTAAAGAGAGGTGATGAGTGCCTGGACTATCGTGCGTTGGGTTGAGGCAGGAAGCATCCAAATGATCTCACAAAGCCACCTCAAGATTGTGAAACAGATGGCAGCAACACTCGCCACCTGTTGTCTCATAGAGAGACTAGATTACGTACGTGGGTGATAGGTAGGGGAAAGGAACCCATTTCCTGAGGCCAATGGTGAGGGCCCCATAGGTCCTTGTGCTTGCCCAGGATAAGGACCTCAGTCTTATCCCCATTTAACTTCAAAAAGTTAAGGCGCATCCACTCTGTCACTTGCCGTAGGGCAGATGTCATAGCGTCTTTAGTGGTGGAAAGCGAAAAGACAATCTGCATATCATCCGCATACGAATGTAGGGAAAGACCCGCCTCTTCCACAATCTCTGCCAGAGGGTTGACATAGATGTTGAAGAGCAGGGGGCTTAAAATGGATCCCTGTGGGACTCCATGTGCTGATACGCAGATCTTGGATGATGCCTTAGCAGAAAAGACATGAAAAGTGCGACCATCAAGGAATGAAGCAAACCAGGATAGGGCAGTGCCGTCCAGCCCAAGAGACCTGAGGGCGTTAAGCAAGATGTTATGCGACACAGTGTCGAATGCGGCACTCAAATCTAATAGAATGAGTGCCACAGTTTCCTCTTGATCTAAATGCTGGCGTAGTTTCTCAGTAACACCAAGCAGAGCGGTTTCAGTTGAGAAGTTGGCTCTGAACCCGGATTGCGAATAATGAAGAAAGCCAACTTTGTCTATGTGTTGTGTCAGTTGAGTATTGATATGTTTGTCCACAATTTTGGAGAAAGCCGGAAGCAGAGATATAGGTCTAAAGTTAGATAGCACAGAAGGATCTGCTCCGACCTTTTTCAACAAAGGGATGACCATGGCTCACTTCCACTCGGGGGGTACCAAGGCCTCCCGCATAGAGGCGTTAAGAAGATCGATAAGGACGCCTTTAGATGTGGCAGAGAGCTGACAAAGGATGTTAATAGGCAAAGGATCAAGAAGAGACCCAGATTTAATACTGTTTAAACAATTTTGGAAAAATGCCTCTTCAAATGGGTGGTAGGAAGAAATCTTGGCTATCTGGTCACAATTACTGTGATATGTAGGGTCAAATGCAGAAGCCATACTACACAAGAAAGGTGAAGGAGCAGAGAGTGACTTGTAAATAAGTTCAACCTTCTAAATAAAGAATACTTCATAATAAAGAGAAATAAAGAGTACTACACCAGAAACTCTGCAGTCTACACCTCCAGGCATGGGGATTGAGCAGAACTGACAAAGTGGTTTCCATCTTTTTTCAAAAGTGATGGATGTCATTCAGCCTCCCCACCGTTCCCTCCACCAAGTCTGTATATTCAGTTTGTTTGATTACTTTTGCCTGGTGTGACGAAAAGCAGGGTGATCCCATACAGGCGAAAATGTCTAATGTTATTTTGTTTGTAATTTGTTAGGCACTGAAAGGGTTTGGAATGAGTACTGGTAAAGGTAACGTATCAGATCTTTCAAACTTTCTTCCTTTGCCTGACCATTCATTATTCAAATCACCCGTTATGCTCTGTTTCTTAAAAAGGCTTTCACATAGGTTGTCCGGCTACCTTTAATATGTCGCAGTGGGACCTTCATTTGATATTTTTTTGATATTTTGATATTTGTGGGTATTTATAAAGCGCAGACATTCGCTCCGAAGGGAGCATCTTGGCGCTGTGCAAGCATGCAGTAACTGATTGAGAGGTGATACATGGTGAAAACTGAAACTAGATAGCTGCCAATACAGAGGTGTCAGGTTGTTGGTATACCCATGTCTTAAGGAGTTTCCTAAAAAGACTCTCCTTTTCAATAAGTCTGAGGTGGATGGGTAGATTATTCCACGCCCTAGCTGCCAGAACAGTAAAAGTTTTCCCACCCTTGGTTTTGTACTTAAATCTTGGAATTGTAATAAGATTTGTCCCAGAAGATCTCAAACATCGCGAGGGGTTGTAACGCGTGAGGCGGTTTGCTAGATAATGGGGCCCTGTGTTTTTCATGGATTTGAAAACTGTAAGAAGAAGTTTAAAGAGAATTCTCTTATGTAAAGGTAACCAGTGCAAGGAATTTAGTGCTGCTGAGGCTGATGACCTTCTGGGGAGTTTTAAGACTAGTCTAGCGGCTGCATGTTGTATGCTCTGTAGCTTTCTAAGGGTGGACTTTTTCACTCCAGCCATTAATCCATTGCAGTAATCAAGTCGGGAGAGTATTAAGGCTACCGCAACTGATTTCCTGGCTGCAATGGGGAGGAAATCAAAATTTTAAAAAAAAGATTTAATAAGTCCAAAACAGCGACCGGCAGTAATCCTGACATGGTCGTCGAAAGAGAGGGATGAATCGAATTGCACACCCAGGTTCCGTGCTGATGATACTGTATTGGGTGGGGTCTCTGATCCTATGGGCCACCATTCTTTCGGACAGAAAGATAGATTTTTACCCAACGGTATAATTTCAGTCTTGGCACTGTTGCATCTTAAATGATTTTTATTCAACCACTGAAATACATCGGAAAGACAATTTTGAAATCGTAAGTCAGCATCCGTACCCTTTTTATCAATGGTGACGACAAGTTGTGTGTCGTCAGCATATGACGTGACGAGGATCCCGTGGGATTCTATCACAGCGAGGAGGGGAGCCATATAGATGTTAAAAAAGAGAGGACTTAGTATGGACCCCTGGGGCACCCCTGATGTGATAGATTTTTCGCTGGATAGATAGGGACCCAAAGACACAGTCTGGGAACTATTAGATAGGAAAGATTTAACCCATGCCAAGACTGTGTCTGTCACGCCGATCTCTCGCATTCTATTAGTCAGGATGACATGCGAGATTGTGTCGAACGCTGCTGTTAGATCCAGCAGGATGAGGACGGCTTGCCTTCCATCATCCTGCAGGAACTTGATTGAGTCAGCTAGTTCGATCAAAGCTGTTTCGGTCGAGTGACCGGAGCGAAATCCCGACTGTTGAGGATGCAGGATGTTGTGGGTTTCTACAAATGATTTTATCTCTCCATGTACTAGCTGTTCCGTGATCTTACTAAGGACAGGTAGTAGTGAAATGGGGCGCATGTTGGCAAGATCGGTAGGTGATTTATTCTGCTTCTTCATCAGGGGCCTCACAATGGCCTTCTTCCAGTCGTTGGGCACTATCCCGGACTCGAGAGATTCATTGACGATGGTGTTAATGTAAGGATTTACTGTATCGATCAGGTGATGCAAGATGATAGGGGGACAGGAGTCAGTAGGGGCTCCGGATTTGCATGCCAGGATTGCCTTGCTTGTTTGTTGGAGGGAAACGGGTTTAAAATTGGATAGCAGAAGTTGATTGTCCGTTACATCATAGGAGATGGCTGAAGGAGGAGGGAAGTCTTTCTGGATGTTAACGATTTTATCAACAAAGAAATCTGCGATTTGATTACACAGGCTTTCCGAGGGTGGGATTTCGGGCGTGAGAGCTTTAGGATGGGTAAAAGACTTAACTATTGTGAAGACCGTTTTTTGTTTATGGTGGGCTTCATTTATGGCCTTCGTAAAGTATTCTTTTTTTGCCACTTTTATGTTGGAAAGATATAATTTCCTCTGTTGAACATAGAGAGCTCTTTCCGCCTCATCATACCTTTTTCTCCATTGTCTTTCTAATTTGCGACAAAGAATGTGTCTATCGGATAAAGTCTGGGTAAACCAAGGTGCGTTTGGCTTTTTCCTATGACATTTCGCATGCTGGCTTTTAGGTTCAGAATTGTTCAGAACAATTTGATCCATCCAAGCATGGAAATTGCGAGAGTCAACTACCTCGTCTCCGGTTAGTTTTGGGGATTGAGGTAAGGGTTGAGGTTCCAACTTGATGCGTTCTGTCATTTTCTTCCAGTTAACTGTGAAGGAGGGGTGGGGGCGCTTCATGTTAGATGGGATAGGGGCTGATGTCTCGATGTTGAATGGGATAAAGCAATGATCAGTCCAAATTTGAGGTATCGGAAGGGACGTGGTCAATGTTATTAGATTAGAACAGATGCCGTCAAGGGTATGTCCCGCAAGGTGAGTAGCGGCAGTGACAAGTTGGGATAATCCAAAAATCTTTAACGAGCGTTGAAAAGAAATGGTGTGGGGGTCAACACAGGATTCCAAGTGTAGGTTCATGTCACCTAGTAAAGTGAAATTAGGGTAATGAAGCATAAGTGCTCCAAAGACCTTGTCTAAGGAATCTAGGAAGGGAGTGGCATTGCCAGGAGGGCGGTATATAAGCCCCCCCCGAAAAGGAGGAAGAGGCATTAATTTTAATTGAAAAGCCTATGCCCTCGCTGTCTTTTAGATGGCTTAAATCGAATGTATGGCAGGGGAGGGTTTTCTTAATGGCGAGTGCTACCCCACCTCCACGCCCGATAGGTCTATCCCGCCTGAAAATAGTGAAATCTAAGGGGAGGGCAATAGCCAAATCAGGATTGGATGAATCATTGAGCCAAGTTTCGGTGATAAAAAGAGCATCCAAATCGTGGGCTAATATTAAGTCATGTATGTCTTGACAGTGACAGGCTAGAGACCTAGCATTAATAAGACCTCCTTTAAAGTAAGTAGGATTAATCCTTAAGGGAGATGGCGAGTTTCGTGCTTTGGGAGGTATCGCAGAGGGCGACCATTTGCAATGTGGACATAGGAGGGGGCTGGAAAGGGGATCGATGGGGGGGCAGTCCTTACGGTGGTTACCTGAATTAGAGCCTAGAGCAAATAAATCTTTGCTATCATACCTGATGGTGGGGGGTATTTGGGCAGCATCCCCTGCGCCCAGCGCGGTCCGGTCGCGGACGGGCGCAGACGGGCTTGGCTTAGGCGCGGCTTCGGCGCGCGTCCGGCGCGCCCGCTGCGCCGTCTGGTCGTCCTGCACATATTATAGGGAGAGAATAGGGCGGGAGGACGGCGCGACTAGAGCGCTCTCCCCGCCTCACTCAAGATGGCGCCCACCGCCGCCGAGTGTCGGCAAAAGCGGCTGTGCCGAGTGAGGGCGATCAAGGCTGATAGAAGTGTCAGAGTGTCAGAGTGCCTCACTTTACATTCCCCTTAACTCTTTCAAAACCCCCCAGACAAAAGCGGACCAATGTGGAGAGAAGTAAACAATTTTAAAAATGCTCCAAGTACAGGAGGAAATAAAATCAAGTTACAAATTTAAACACCACGTTAAAGAGTGCACGCAGCTCGCAGCCCCAGTTCCCCTCACCGGGGAGAGCTTCTGTAAGGCACCGAGCGCGAGGGAAGGCTCAGTTAAATAATCAAATAGGGCGGGAGGACGGCGCGACTAGAGCGCTCTCCCCGCCTCACTCAAGATGGCGCCCACCGCCGCCGAGTGTCGGCAAAAGCGGCTGTGCCGAGTGAGGGCGATCAAGGCTGATAGAAGTGTCAGAGTGTCAGAGTGCCTCAACTTTACATTCCCCTTAACTCTTTCAAAGCCCCCCAGACAAAAGTGGACCAATGTGGAGAGAAGTAAACAATTTTTAAAATGCTCCAAGTACAGGAGGAAATAAAATCAAGTTACAAATTTAAACACCACGTTAAAGAGTGCACGCAGCTCGCAGCCCCAGTTCCCCTCACCGGGGAGAGCTTCTGTAAGGCACCGAGCGCGAGGGAAGGCTCAGTTAAATAATCAAATAGGGCGGGAGGACGGCGCGACTAGAGCGCTCTCCCCGCCTCACTCAAGATGGCGCCCACCGCCGCCGAGTGTCGGCAAAAGCGGCTGTGCCGAGTGAGGGCGATCAAGGCTGATAGAAGTGTCAGAGTGTCAGAGGGCCTCAACTTTACATTCCCCTTAACTCTTTCAAAGCCCCCCAGACAAAAGCGGACCAATGTGGAGAGAAGTAAACAATTTAAAAAATGCTCCAAGTACAGGAGGAAATAAAATCAAGTTACAAATTTAAACACCACGTTAAAGAGTGCACGCAGCTCGCAGCCCCAGTTCCCCTCACCGGGGAGAGCTTCTGTAAGGCACCGAGCGCGAGGGAAGGCTCAGTTAAATAATCAAATAGGGCGGGAGGACGGCGCGACTAGAGCGCTCTCCCCGCCTCACTCAAGATGGCGCCCACCGCCGCCGAGTGTCGGCAAAGGCGGCTGTGCCGAGTGAGGGCGATCAAGGCTGATAGAAGTGTCAGAGTGTCAGAGTGCCTCAACTTTACATTCCCCTTAACTCTTTCAAAGCCCCCCAGACAAAAGCGGACCAATGTGGAGAGAAGTAAACAATTTTAAAAATGCTCCAAGTACAGGAGGAAATAAAATCAAGTTACAAATTTAAACACCACGTTAAAGAGTGCACGCAGCTCGCAGCCCCAGTTCCCCTCACCGGGGAGAGCTTCTGTAAGGCCTTTTATGCAATTGATTATTCTCTGCATCGTTTCTCATGCCACGGCAAGTTGTATATTCTGGCTGTGCCTTATGGCTCCTTCCACTAGGGTGAAGCTGCTACAATGGGCATAGCTAGGGGAATCTCTTATGGGCTTCCCTCCATACGTTCAACAGGCGCATAACTCTCAAATCTACAGAAGTACATTTTGCCAGTTTGGACCTGCAGGTCTTCTTGGTGTTAAGTTCCCTCGTCTCACACTCTTCCTTGGAGAGGGCACTGCTTTGGTACTAATTCACAAGGTGAGGAATCTGAAGTGCGAAGTGTCCATCAGAAGAATAAGCTTCTTAACTTTGTAACACTCTTACTTGTAGATATTCTATGTAGCCACAGATTATTCACTGCCTGAGCCTTTCCTCACTTTGTGCAGTGGACTTTAGAGAGTAATAAAGTCCTAAGTTAGGTTTTGCGACTTGAAACTATAAATTCAGTCTAATCAGCCATGTTCTGTTTCTGAGGACTTGGAAAAATTATGAGACAAATGATGTCAGCGCGCAGAGGTGGTGCCTATACGCAGCTCCATGTCTTTACGCCTGGAGGCTGGTTGGTGTCATGCCGGAGACTGATGGCCCCACCTGCCGGCATGCAGGAGCTATTTCAAGAGTTTCCAAATCAAGTTTAGATACTTGGGATATTCACAAGGTGAGAAGTATGCAGTTAGATAGCCTATTCACAAGGAACAGCATTAGTGAAGGTAGGTAACTTATCGTTAGTGTTCCAACATCAGTTAATTTTAAATGATTTGGCTCCTTATACATCCATTTTCACACAGCTCTAGGTATTACCAATAAACTTCTTCAGGACCAATGTATGATAAATCTGTAAGACAGCAGATATTATATATTGTATCACTATATATACACAAATTTCCTTTAACACCGGATACTCTGATTTCATTTAAAACTAATACATAACCATCTTACTTGTCCTGCTAAACAGTTAACACGGTATTTCACATTACATGTACACCTGACATTGCCAACGTGTTCATGCCAGTTCATTTTCAAATACACTGAATACTTTGCAGAGCTGTTTTAGTTCAATCTTCCCGCCTTGTTAGTAGTGCCACTGAAGGAAACTATTAAAATACCATGTACAGTCCTGATTATCCTTTAACCCATTCAGTTTTTGTGGAAACCAGAATAAGTATGATATTTTTCTAAAACGTATCTGGCTAAATTCACTCTTGTATCTCTTAAACATATTATGGATTTGTGCTGCTTTATTATGGTTTTCAACTTTCAAGATATCTAACTTGCACATGCCTCACAATACGGACATTTCACGGGATAAATACTATACTTTCCATATTTCTTTGTAGGTCTGACTGTTTATTTGCAGTCACAGAAATATGAAATATTACAGTACTTTGGTCTTTTGTACTCTCACCCTAATTGTGATACATATTCGAGTATTTAATAAGTGCCTCTTCCATGTTTATAGATCCATAGTACAACCACCGTCAGAATTACTCAGGACCAAAATATTGGCACAGAAGCTGCTTTGTATGAACTTTTCTTCTGTTTATTATGCCACTCCTTCCTAAGAGTTTCCTTTCATTATGTTTTCCTGGATGTCAAACAGCACTCTTTCAACTCCCTATGATCCACATCTGCAGTCCTTTGCAATATTTGCATGATGAAAACAGTAGGCAGGCATATTCCTTCACAAGAGCGTTGCAAACGTTATGTTCCGCACACTGCAGTATCACTGCAGTTTTCGTGCATCAGAAGTGCTCAAAATGCAATACTGTCCAGAAAATTGTCTATTTTCACTCTTTATTTGAATCTCTGACTCACCACATTACTGGTTCTTTGGAATGACAACCATCCCAAAGCCGTATTGGGACCGGTCTCCAGATTACCAGAACAACTTGTGTCTGAGGGGCCCTGAAAACAGGCACAGCAATGGGAACTCAAAAGAAGTTCCAGAACGGCATAGACTGTGAAGTCAATAATGCTTTGCAACTTGGGGTGCATGCAAACAGAGGAGAACATGCTGTGCCTCCCTGAATGCATCCCCTGTAGAGCCCGCCATGAAAAGACTGGAGGAGGGGAAACTCATAATATGCTCGGCAGACCGAGGAGGTCTCGCTTCGCACCACAGCCAGGAAATGGTGGTTCCCTTGCGCAGTAGTGGACGGTCCAAAAGCTGCAACGGAATGCGGTGGCCACGAGTATGGCTGTCAAAGACCGCCATACTTGTAATTGGTCCCTTAGTATTTTCAAAGGGACACTGTCAGTGATACTCAGATTAAACCATTGATTCTTGTAACAGCATATTCTTTACAGCACGGCCACTCCGATCTATTGAATGACACAACAGTGACAGTCTTTCGTATGTTCAATGCTGTTTTAAGAGTCTTTTGATTTCTTATAAAAAAAATCTGAAATTGAATGGGAAAGGTGAGACTGCCGAATTGAAGGGCACATATTGCAAACTGGTAGACACTGTAGCTGTCATGCCTGCCACGCTTCGGGTCTTGGATGCTGCAGGGGCCGAGCACTGCAGGCTTAAAAGCCATCCTCCTATGGCAAGAGATTGCTTAATGTTCTAGACTTGGTATCTGCAATCTCTGCCGTAGAATCACTGACCTTCCAGTTCCAGGTCACACCCATGTCGCGTCCAACTTATTCGGTGGTGCTGCTGTTTGTTGGCATTCTGTTCAGTTTCTCCCACTCTGCTACTTGAAATACACGACAAAAAGAACATTTATAGAATCTACATCTACATGTCAAATGGTGGTTACGCGGGCTGCGTCGAAGGGATAATTATTACCATATGAGCAATACTTATCTGAAATGCCCGTTGTCTGCCAGATACTGCTTTTGTGCAAAGTGGTGACTTTTCTAAAAGACAAACTTCAGCAAGAATGACTTGTTACAGCCATAGGAAAGGCATTTCTTGACGTGGCTATAACTTTGGCGTCGTTTGATCAATCTTCATGAAGTTTTGCACAAAAAAGTGCCAAAGTAGGTTCTGGTTGTCATGGAAAGATTGGGGGTGATCCGTACAGTGGGGACCAAGAAAGAGGGGTGCAAAAAAAGGGTGGGTTTGTAATGTTAATTCCCATAGGAATGCGTTGTTGGATCTACAGCCAAAACTGCTAAACGGAATGAAAAACAAATTTGGCAGAAAGGTAGATGTTGTTACGCAGATTGTGCCTTTTGGTATTTGGTGTAAATCCGTCCAGTAGTTTTTGAAAAATTCAAGCCAAAACTTATAGATATATCTCTGGCTGTGGATATTTTGCAACTGTTTTGTAATGAATCGAATTGCACACACCAACGGGAATGCTCTGATTGGCTGATCTCAACCTGAACAGAAAGTTGAGGCTGCCATTTTATCATCTGGGAACGGTTCCTGGGGCTGAAAATTTGTGTAAAAAGCTAACATAAGGGGTCAGGTTGGAGATACTCTGAATCTATGTTTGAGAAATGGATGTGTTATTGATGCAAGTTACATGTCCAAAATAGATTTTTGTGATTGTGCGCGATATTCATGACATACGACGTGACCGCCAGCACGCCCCCCCAGTGTACCGTCGCGGGGTTGTCTCGAATATTGCAATGTCATCGTGAATACTGGCAGAAATCTAAAAAAATATATCAGTGAATCATTAATACACATTCTTATAGAGATAGTGAGATTCTGATAAATGTTTTATAGTTATTTAGATAGTGAGTTATCTACTGTGATGGTTAGAATTATCTATATAGTTATAATTTTTGAATGTGGTAGTGGCTATTGAATTCCTGCTTTTGGTTTCCTGCATTTGCGACATAACCGCAGGGATCACAGTGACCTACGTCATTGCGATCTACAGCCACACTGTATAAATGGAAAATAGGTTTTAGAGATGGTTGTTCTAGAAATACACTAAAAAAACATGACTTTGAAGTGTACTGTAATAAACGCCTAGGGCCCGATTCACAAAGGTAAACTGAGATGAAAGTCTAACTTTATGGCTTTCGGTTTTCGCAAAGGGCATTTACAAGTAGTAAAGTTAGACTTTTGTCTCAGATTTGGTCTTAGGTAAACTTAAGGCCAAAACTTAAGTTTAAGTTTAACTTTACGACTTTCGGTATGCACAAAGGGCATTTACAAGTAATAAAGTTAGACTTTTGTCTCAGTTTTGGTCTCAGTTAAACTTAAGACCAAAACTTAAGTTTAACTGAGGCAAAAGTCTAACTTAACTACTTTTAAATGCCATTTGTGAATACTGAAAGTCTTAAAGTTAGACTTTCATCTCAGTTTACTTTTGTGAATCAGGCCCTACATGTGTAAAATACTGTAATCTGTGTTCATATATGTGTTTTTCCCTTTATGGAAAAGGCGCGATCGTCGTGGGTAATGACGTTGTCGCGACTTCCCAAATATCTGCAAAAACGGAAAATAGTTCTTAAAGATGGATTTAAAGAAACTTAGTACCAAAATATGAGTTTAAACATGTGTTAAAGAAGCATGTATATAGTAATATTTGTAGCACAATGTTTGGAATGGATTTTTTTACTTATTATTTTTGGATGTGCTGGTGGCTGTTGAAAGTCAACTTTTGTTTTCAGTTCTCGTGAAGTATCCGCAACCATCACAACTTTGTCACAAAGATTCCCAAAAGCTAAAAAAAAAAGAATTTTTTAAAGAAAATTAACAATATTTTGGGTACTAGGGTGGCTCTGAGCCTTTGTGTTGATTGTGTGTATATGACAGCTACACATAAGAACGGATACAGAGTTTCAGGATACTTAGACCACCCTGCTGCCTTGGTATGTAAAATGCACTCCATCATTTCTATACATTTCATGCAAGCCAAAACACAGATTGTTGTTATAGATATAGCTAAAGCGATGGTCTCTGAGGAATGCAGAAACAGTTTTATTAACATGTTTCCTGGCTTTGTCAATCTGTGTATAGAATTGATTTGACCACCTCCATTTCTGTCTTTGGCATATATTAGAGTGCACCAAGACAGTATGAGGGAAAAGCGACATCAGTTCTGCAAAGGTTTCTTTCATTAGGATTTCAAGCCCTACCCCAGTCAATGTGCCTAGGTCATTGCCACCACAGTGCACAATCATGAGGTGAGGGAGGAGCTTAGGAATTCACAATGGATTTAACCAAAGCCAGTAGCTGATGAAATTTCAACCCTGTCTGGCAAAACCAAGTCATCTGCATATTTGACTCAAGTCCCTGTCAATACCTTTATTTTTTGCAGCCCCATAGGCCAATAGATATAGCTGTGGCCCACAATCCATACTCTAAGCATTTTGAAGTGAAGTAGCAATAGCAGTCAGGAGAAGCTGGAGCTGAATGAGGTAGTTTTCCAAATGAAAAGCAGTTAAAATTGAGTTGTTTTTTTTCAAAGATATATTTCATTGGATGTTGTCAGAATGAACGTGAATATAATTAGGTAGTGTGTTGGATGCCTTAGTAAGATGTCCTATTATTGGCTGTTCTTTAAAAAAAAGAAATGTAATACAGACAAGGATATGCTTTTGAATCTGTGGAGTAAACCACACCTGCTGTATCTCATTTGGAAGTAACATGTTGCTTCTAGAATGTGCTTTGCACTTGTGACCTACTGGTTGCACTGGGTTGTTAGGTATACCGATCTAAGACTGTATTAGGGGAAAGGGTGTTAAAGAGACCAGAACATTTTGCAAAAAGTTGAGGAGTTATGACACAATTTAAGTAATGGCAAACTTTCATTTCCAACTCAGGATTATGTAATTGTTCAGTATTTTAATTTTAAAAAACTGAAGCTAAATATCAGTTTTGACACTCGTTTTTTTCGCGATTACTCCGCAATGATCGCGAAAACATTTCGAAAACGCATCAACAGGAACCTCGTTTTGAAAGAGGGAAAGCGTTAACAGATGCTAACCAATTACAAGTGGAGCTAGATTAGTCTTAAATTCAAGACATGATTTCATTTGCTGCCTTCCTCATGATCATAAAGTGGAAAGTTGCTTTCTATGACAGGGGTGTACCATTCTTGTGCTTAGTTTTTACGAATTTTAACAGTCTCAAAACTATCCAGAAAGATCTAAACCAACAATATAATCTACAAACTCAATTCACTGGTATGTATATAATTTTTCAATTATTTTAAAAAATGACATTAGAAATGAAGATGTTTATTCGAGTTTAATTCAAAAGAGTATCACAGTGATGTGAAACAAAATATATCAGATGAACTGTATCTGGCAGAGGATATGTGTTTAAGAATTAGTGAGCTATATGCTGTGGTACACATTAATGTTCAGATTTTTATATGGAGTGTTTCTCGAATTTAAATCTGACGCATCTAAGTAGAAATGTATTGAAACACTAAATATACCAGTGACACAGATGTAGAGAGGCACAGAAATAGGTCTTGTGTTGTGTTTTTGGATTGTATCTGGCAGAGGATATGTGTTTAAGAAGTTAGTACTGTTGAAAATGACCATGAACAATGCCTTTAACATTGGCAAGGTTTAAAATGTCTAAGCATTATGTGCAGAACAGATACATCTATATTATTTACCTTCTGGGAGTTGTGGTAGTTTTAGTCACATTATTAAACAGGAGTACTGTAGTCATAAATAAAACATAAGAAAATGTGCTGTGCCTGTACATAAATTATAAAGTAGTAATACTTGTTAGGTATGTTTTAGGAAGTGTTTGTCAACGTGGTTTTTAACTTATATGACTAGTTTGCATGTGTTTAGATTGTGAGACATTGATTTTCTGGTTGCAGATAGTTATATGTACGATGAGACTTTGAGTTTACTTAAAGATGCAGAGAACTATATATTTTTGGAAAGATGGCCTGAAGGTGTATATCTTTTATGAAATCACATACATGTTTACATGGTGATCTATGTTCTTCAAGGCTGTTGAAAATGGCATGTATATAGTGATCTTGGTGCATTTCTTTCAGCATGCTCTGTTTAAAATTGGGGATGGGTAATAGTGCAGAATGTCGTTTGAGAGTTTGTGTGCTAGCTTCACTTGCCATGTAACTTTTCTTTGAGAAAAGCTGAATATATGTTTTAAAGACACAAGAAATATTTGTAAAATGATGTAGGTATGCCATTAGGAAAAGGTTTTGTGCTTTCAAAAGGTGAGAATTGTTGTTTTCAGTTTTAAAAACGTATTGATTCATGTGGACGCTGAGTAACGGAGCAATGTATACTCTTAGAGAGCCATGTATTCAATTATATATCAAGTGTGATATCTAGACTTATTCAATCCCCCAGGTACTATACATGCACTCTTCCAATCACACACCCACCAATGATATACTCAATGAACTATGCAGGCAACACCCATGCGTTCATCCAATCACCCAGATTGTAGAAAGATAGTTATGTGAATACACAGGCACTAACTATGCAGATATGGAACCACTGACGTAGTTCCTTTATACTCTGAGAATCATGCAGGCACTACCTATATTCTGAGGGAATCACATAGACACTATCTATGCACTCATCCAATCATCCAGGGGTATGGGTGTGCTCAACCAGAAACATATGTATTTACAAGTTTTATTAAGGAATCGGTACTCTTTTAGAACCATCTTGTGAATTATATATGTAACCTGTCACACACAGTTTGCATGTACTCGGAAGAATTAGTGAGCTATATGCTGTGGTACACATTAATGTGCAGATTTTTATATGGAGTGTTTCTCGAATTTAAATCTGACACATCTAAGTAGAAATGTATTGAAACACAAAATATACCAGTGACACAGATGTAGAGAGGCACATAAATAGGTCTTATGTTGTGTTTTTAGATTTACAGTATTGAGACACTGTATGTACTTTTACACTTTGGTTGATGTTTATTTTTTATTAAAAGGTAAATAATAAATTAGTTTTGTATTTTGATTGAAGTGAGAGCTTGTAGTTATGTAGGCAGGTTGATTTGTAGATTTAAAACAGCAACATAACATAAAAAAACATTATTTTTTTATGTGTAAGACAGTAGTAAGGTAGCTGGTACATTGGCTAGAATTTTTTTTTTAAATATTGGTTGTTTTTTTTACAGAACAATATCTGCATAATTACAGACAGATTGCCTACAAAAGCCGGGAGGGAAAAAGAATGGAAGCAACTCCAGTATCTATTCAGAACTGCGACTCAAAAGGGGCAAAATTAAGAAAAAGTGGTGAACAAAAAAAGAGCTATTGATAAGAGGTCAAACTAATTTCTTAAAAATATATGTGGACATTTCCAAAGATTATGAAATAATGAAAATAAAATTCAAACTATGAGAAAGTATAACAATTGACAAAATATATATAACAAGAACAGGAAAGAATGTAACAACGATGTGTACATTAACCAGGAGACAGGAGCACTTTGAGGAAATCAGAGCTTGGATGTTTCATAGTAGAGTAGTTATAAATCTACTGAGACATTTGAAGAAGTATAGAAGAAGGAGACATGCAGTGAAACAGAAAGAACGAGTTGAGAGAATACTTGATAAGGCCTTTGCTTTGAGATGAAAGTTTTTATTTTGATTATACATAGAATGAAGACTCTTGAAATAATGGTGTTGTGTTCGAGGAGCGAAACCAGAAAAAAAGATTAGTGAATAGAAGTAACTTTTGTACAGTTTTTTAGTGGAGAATGCATACATATTTCTAGTACAGAATCTTTCTTTAATGATGAAAGCTACCTCCAGGATAATAGATTAGTTCATGCCTTTTGATTACAGAGGAAGAAAGGGCGCTGGTACCTACAAATGTAGAACAGTTTATTGGAAAACAGGTACATTGAAGGCGAAGTCAGGCGCTTGTATAGAAATGGAATTGCAGTAGTGGTTGTAGTATGCTACAGCAATTCATTGATATATTAAGGACATTTCTACATATCTTTCCAAGGAGAAGTTTAAAACAGAAAATAAGTACTTTACAAGGATTGGATCCTTGCAAGATTAGAAAGCATACAAATTTGAAGGGACACTCACTAGCTTGTCTATCAAACAAAGTTTGCCAAAGCACCTTTCATCATTTCAGGATGTTAGTTGTACACCACTCAACAATGCAAACTTTAGTTAGGAGGCTGTACTATGTGAAACCTCCTGCTTTATGTTTAGGAGAAATGAATAGAGCACTTTTGTATGGTACTGTGGCAGATGTAGGCAGGTTTTGTGATGATGTGCAGTTTCGTTTCTTTAGTCCTCAGCAGGATTCTAGGGAAAATGAAGAGATGTTAAGCAGAAGAGTTATAGAACAGGACACAGATATTATAGAACAGGACACAGATATTACAGTTGATAGTTGTGAAGAAGAGATTACGAAATTTAACACAATGTGGTCTAAAAAACATGTTGGTATCTGTTGTTGGCGCACTCACTAGAAGATTTAAACACAAACTGTTGACTTGTATTTAAAAAATGAAAAAGTAAATAGCTTAACGGCTAGGGCGCTCGACCTCGGACCTGGGGATCTGGGTTTGAGTCTCGGTAACAACGCCAAAACCTCCTGTGATTCTGGGCAAATCACTTAATCTCCCCGTGCCTAAAAGGAAAGTGTGTCCTCATGTAACGTAACTGGAAAATATGTAAAGCGCTCTGATACCTGATTCGGTTCGGGTCTAGTTTGCGCTATATAAAACTCTGCAAAAAAAATGATAACTGGCAAAAGTTAGCTGTGTATTTATTTGTCGAGGAACGCTTTGACTTGTCCATACTGCAAATTATATGTAAGTAGTGTTAAAATAAAGTAGAAGATTATAAAATAAACAACAACTAGATATTAGATAACTATTTTGTAAGTTAATAAAATGGCTGCTAATGTAGAAAAACTATGAAGGGTCAAAAATAAAAAGAACATCCACATTTATGATTCTTTGCAACATTGCAAAGGGCTCTTATGGACTATTCTCCATCAGTCACTACAACTCCACAACCCATGCAGTATGATGAGATCCGGGAAAACTGTGAAGCCAAATCTGTAAATTGAGATTGGACCTCTGAATGGACGCTCTGTCCCAGTGTTGTTGTGGCTGGTATTGAAGTTTGGGGTCCTTTAGCCTTGCATTTCCTTCTTGTTGCTTTTACACTATTGCTTTGGTATGTTTTTAGATGGCAAAGCATGGGCGTAGTCTCGGAAAAATATTTTTGATTTGTACCCCATGACAATTTCTTGTGACATATTGTGCATTGCGCAAATCTGATCATTATGAACTCTTCTTAAAGAATGTTCAAAATAGATACGAGTGTGCTCTTTTTATTTTTTTTGTTGAAAAGTGTATTATCCAATGGCATTCCTTTATAAGTGACATAATTTTCTGTTTTGTTTTTTAAATGTATTTTTTAGTGGTTTTGTACGTGGCCATTCTTGAAAACTCTGGAGCCATCTCTAGTGCAGCAGTCTGCACCTCTCAAAGGACTTTCTGGGTGGGAATTGTTGCTGGTGCCACTGATGTATATGGCCCTCCAACTTCCCTATACTTGATTGCCATTCAGAGATGTATTCTATGTTAGGGTTTTAAGATGATAGACCATGGACATCATCCCACATTAATATTTTTTGTTCATCCCACTAGAGTGGGTCTTTTCACAGAGTGTGTATTATACTAGTTTTGGAGCAGTTTTTGATTCCTGTTGAGTTTGGGTAAGAATGAGTAGTTTGATGGTTGTTTTGTAGTTATTTTCTATTCGTGAGTTCAGATGTTGAAAGTTATTTTTTTTAAATTGTTGTTTCTGTAAATGTGTTTTTAAAATAAAGTTAAACATGTACATTACTAAACTGCTAGACTCAAGCTTTATGTACATTATGTTTATTTATCTGTTTTACATTTTGTCATTTGTATTTCTAACTACTGATGTCATTGCGACCTCAGTGTTGCTGTGAAGAAGGAAAATGCATTTTTGATGTAGTTATTTTGACAAATGAATACAAAGGGGAAAGTTAAATTAGTATCTTACTAAATAGCTACACTGACACTATATGTAAAGTACGTCTACATATGTGTTTTACACTTGTCAAAAACACCCGGTATTTGTAGTGTGTCCTTGGCAATTGCACTCATTGAATCACACAGACACTACCTGCGCAATGATCAAGGGCATCCTTTCTCCACCACTTTGCAAACACACCTCCAGGCACACTACTGGTTGGGGGATGAAGTCCCCTTGGCTATTGAGGGTCATTAGGGGCCAACTATCCCTCTTGTTACCTCCATCAAGTCACACACAGCGAGTTTGCTAAGAGGTCTTCGGAGGCCATCTTCTGGCACACTACTGATTGGGGAATTAAGTTCTCTTGGATGCTAAGTGACCTTGGGGACCAAGAAGCCCTCCTGGTACTTTCTGTAAGTCCTACACAGTGGGATTTCTGAGAGCTAACAGAGGCCCACCCCCTTTCCCACCACTTTGCAAACATCATACTACTTAAAAAAACATAGAAATTCACTGAAAAACCAAAGGTTACAAGGATGTTATAATTAGGAAATATAATTTTTAATGTCAAAGTATGTTTATTGAGTTTTAAAACAGAAAAAAGGAAAAAGGCATGGCATAGCAATGGACAATCAACAGGCAAGTTAGGCAAGCGAGACAGACAGACACGTCTTCTCTAATAAGCGTTAGATGAGCAGGATAAGCATGCCCAAATGGAAAAGTGGTGCCCGGAAATCTAAAGAATCCCCCAATCGGGGCAACAAGGAAACAAGCCAGCCCTAAGAACCCGCCTCCCCCCCAAACACCCAACCTTAACGCCCCCCCCACCCCACCAGTACGCCAGTCGTCTATAGTAATCGTGTGAGTTGTAGCTAATCAGAGTGTATCAGGGTGCCTCTGGTTGCGTTTGGTCCACAATGCAGTCTGTGAGTCGTAGAATACGAAGATATTTCGGGCAGGTGATTTCGTGGAATTCCCTGGAGAGCAACGTCAGGAGCGGTTGCCAAGTGGTGCGGAATGTGTCAGTGGTATGCGTGAGTGTGGCCTGAATCCGTTCCATGCCCAACGTGAACCACAGCTTGTGCAGCCAGCCATTGTGGGTGGGTGGGTTAGTGGAGCCCCAGAGCGACAGGACGTGTTGCGAAGCTGCCTGCATTGCAATGCCCATCTGTTTGCCGCGAGTTGATCTCAAGGGGAATGTAAGTGCATTAGGAAGCCCTAAGAGTGTGTAAGCTGGGAAGCGTGGGATCTCGGTGTCGAACGTGGAGTCAATGTCGTCCAGGACGACCTTCCAGTACTCCTGCAAGGCGGGACATTCCCACAGGAGGTGAGTCAGTGTACCTCGGCTGCCACATCCCCTCCAACACAGCGCGCTACGGGTCGGGTTGCCTTGATTGAGTCTCGCCGGGGTAAGGTGCCAGTAGATAGCCAGTTTGATCGCCGATTCCCTGGCTTTGGTATTGCGGGTGGTGTGGGCGGCCCTGTAATATATGTGGTTCCATTCCACTGAGGAAAGAGGTCGTCCAAGTTCTGCTTCCCAACGCCGCTGGCCAGCGGTCTTGTCAGGATCTGCAGCAGGGGAGAGCATCCGATAGAGGTCTGAGATGAGATGTTTATCTGAGTCCTTGGATATGAGCCAACGTTCGAACGGTGTCATTTGCCGGCCCACCAGAGGGGCAACGTCCGGACTCAAGAGCCAATGGCGGATTTGGAAATACTGAAACATGTGAGGGCCATCCACTCCATAGTCGCGCGAGATGTCGGCCAAAGAGAGGAACCCCTCCATATCAAAGAGGTGCCCGGCTGATCGGCAAGGCGAGTCACGCCATTGCTGGAAAGCTCGGGTGTCTGTGCCGGGTGGGAATGCGGGGTTGTCAAAGAGCGGGGTAAGTGGGGACGGGAAGGTCGTAAGGCCCCGTTTGACCGCTACCATGTCCCAGGCTGCCATAGTGGTCCGAGTGATAGGGGAGCGGAGGAGATAACGGGGTCTGTGCTGGCGAGCAAGAAACGGTATCTTCCACAGGGAGGACTGTGCCATGGCCCTGTCCTGAAAGAGCCATCTCTTCTCTGATTCGGGCCGGTACCACTCCACCAGATATCGAATTTGCGAGGCCTGAAAGTATTGCAGCAGGTTTGGGATCCCGAGGCCGCCCTCGTCTACAGTCCTGTGCGCTATCCGTCGATGAAGTCTGGCGCGCTTCCTCTCCCACACAAATTGGTGAAGATCATGTTGGAGGTCAGCTAGCATTCCCATCGGCGGCGACACTGGGAGAGTCTGAAAGACGTATAATATTTTGGGTAGGACCGACATCTTTATCGCCGCGATCCTCCCGAGTAAGGAGAGAGGCTGCTTTGACCAACGCGCGAGATCAGCCCGGATCTGGGATGATAAGGTAGAGTAGTTGTGATTAATCGTCGAGATCGTGGAGGAGGTCAGGGTAATCCCCAGGTATGGCATTCGAGTGGTGGACCGCAGTTGACACCCGAAGTTAGGCGGTGGGATGTTGGGAAGAGCATGGCTGACAAGGGGCAGTATCAGGGATTTCCCCTGGTTGACCTTGAAACCGGACACCTCGCCGAATCGCTCCAGCTCCGCCAAAAGCGCCGGTATGGAACTAGATGGGCGGTCTAAAGCGGCGATTATGTCGTCTGCGTACAGTCCCACCACGTGGGGTTCGTTGCCGAAAGACATTCCTATAATGTGGGGATTGTCGCGAATTTTCTGCGCTAAGGGCTCCACGTATAGAGCAAATAGGAGGGGTGAGAGGGGACACCCCTGACGGGTTCCCCTCTGTATCTCGAAGGGGTCGGACTTGAGGCCACCCAGCCGGACACGTGCCAACGGGCGGTGGTAGCAGCTCGCGACCCAGGCCTGAAACCGGTCGCCAAGGTGGTAGCGCCGCAGCACAGCTTGCAGGTAGGTCCAGTCGACACGGTCGAAAGCCTTCTCTGCATCGATGGCTAATAGGGCAGAGTCGGAGACCTGGAAATGAGCTTTGTCCACGAGGTGCAGGAGTCTTTTGGTATTGTCACTGCACTGGCGGTTCGGGACAAAGCCCGATTGGTCCGGTTCGAGGATGCCCGGGAGGCAGGGGCCCAGGCGAGCCGCCAATACTCCCGTAAATAGCTTCAGATCTAGATTGAGTAAGGAAATGGGGCGGAATGCAGAGCAGTGCGTTAGGGGTTTGCCCGGCTTAGGCAGGACCACAATGTCGGCTGCAAGCATATCGGGCGGGATGGAGCTCGGCCCTTCAAAGGAATTAAATAGCCTGGCGAGGACAGGCGCTAAGACATGGCCGAAGGATTTATAAAAGCCCGATGAGAAGCCGTCAGGGCCCGGGGATTTAAGCGGACGAAGGCGTGCAATGGCAGCGAGGATCTCGTCGGGGCGAATGGGGGCGTCAAGAGTTTCCACGCTCGCCGGGCACAACGGCGTAATATCGGCCGATTGCAGGTATTCGTCAATGGCTGTCGGTGACGTCTCATCCGTGCTATATAGAGAGGCATAGTAGGAGCGAAAGGCCGAAGCGATCTGTGCATCTTCGGTAACCGCATCGCCGGCGTCGTCTAGCAGCGACGTGATTTTGGAGCGTTGGAGTTTGGCTTTCAAGGCGCTGGCTAGAAGCCGGCCGGTGCGATTGCCCCCCACGTAGTACGTGTGACGGAGGCGAAGAGCGGCAAATTCTGCCCTGTCGGTGTCGAGGCTAGCCAGCTGAGCCCAGGCGGCTTTAAGTTGGAGCCAGATTCTTGGGGCGCCGGTGCGGCTGTGAACTCTCTCCAGCTCCGCGACTTTGTCCGAGAGGTCACTCCTTTTTTCTTTGCGAAGTTTGGCGTCTGCAGCCGATATCGCTATCAGCTCTCCCCTAACAACAGCTTTCAAAGCTCCCCACAAGGACGACATCGACACATCAGGGGTGTCGTTGGTGGCTAAATAGTCTGAGATGCATTTATAAAGTTGGCGGGTTACCGCCGGTTTTTGTAAGAGGGTTTCGTTAAGCCTCCACGACCCCGGAGCGCGCGGCGAACTGGGTACGTTAAGCATCAGTTCCACTGCTTGATGGTCGGAGAGGGCAGCCGGGACAATTGACACTGTGGTGACGTGGGGAATGAGGGACGATGAGCCCAGGAAGTGGTCTATGCGTGCGTAAGTGTGGTGTACGTGGGAGTAGAATGTGTATTGCGTGGTAAGTGGGTGTGCGTGTCTCCAAAGGTCCGAAATGTCCCTATCATGCAACCAAGTAGTGCCCTTCTGCGAAATCGCCCCCGTGTCTCCGTAACGGTGCCCCGATCTATCCTTGACTGTGTCCATGACGAGGTTAAGGTCCCCCCCTAGGAGCATGTATGTGTGGGGTGCTTGAAGCGTTTCTGAGATTGCGGATAGCAAGAAGGGTTCCTGACCTGTATTGGGGGAGTAGATGGAGCCAATCGTGTAGGTGGTGTTGCCTATCAGGAAAGCGTGGGCTAGAAGGCGTCCCTTGATTTCCCCTATTTTGGCCCCTACCTTGCCCTTGAAGCGCCGCGATATGAGTATAGCCACCCCAGCCTTCTTTGATGGGAGAGAGGAGAAAAGTTGCTGTGGGAAAGCGCGGGAGCGCAGCCGGTGCCAGTCCTTGGCCAGGAGGTGGGTTTCTTGCAGCAGGCAGATCTCGGCTTCAGAATTCTCTAGGTAGGAGATGATAGCCCTGCGCTTAATTGGGTTATTGAGTCCCTTAACGTTAAGAGACAGGATTTTGAGCGTGTCAGCCATCGCCGGGGCACACAGGGGCGAATGGGCGCAGTGGTGCAGGGCGCTTCGCAGTGGTGGAAAACGTGGGCAAACTCTGGTATGTGCAAAGATCCCTTGGCGTACTGGTCCCCCCCAACAATCCCCTCCCTTCCGTGGCCACCCTAACCCCAACAGAGTGGACCAACCCAACCCCCCTCCAATATTGAACCCCCATTCCCCAACTTCCCCACCCCCTCCCAGAACAACCCCCCCAACAGAAACCGGTAAAAGTCTCGGGCCTAGTCGTGCAGGGCACAGGTCCGTAGAAAGTCAAAGAAAGGGGTACCATGGTTGCAGTCCAGTTGGCGGCTCCCCGGCCCGACCCCATTTGAGCCATGCATGGGTGGGAGAGCACCCCCGGAGTGGTCAAAGGTCAAAAGGTCAATGATCTACAGGTCAGGTGCTGTGTTATCTGCCACTTCTTGTACTGCCGCTTCTCGTTCCTGGGCGACCGTGATCGGGTCAGGTTTCGAGATGTTCCTCGGTGTTCTCCTCCTGCGGACCGTCTGCCAGCCGTCTCCCGTAGGGCGAGGCGGGTCCCCTTGCGACCGGGATGGAGAGGCGCCCCTGGAGGCCGAACCCTCCGGCACATCGAGCCCAAGCAGGGTGCAAGTGTCGCGGAGTGATCTAAGCTGGTGGAGGGAGCCGTTCCACTTAAAGATCAGACGGAACGGGTGGCCCCAGGAGTAGGGTACCCCGGCGTCCCGCAGGAAGTTCGTCGCAGGTCTGAAGGACTTACGTTTTTGTAGGGTGATGTTAGAGAGATCTTGAAAGAGGGCCACGGGGTCATCGCGAAATCTGATGGGCTGTGCTTTCCTGGCCTCTCTAAGGATGCGTTCCTTCAGGGGAAAGTCCGGGAGGAAGGCTAGAATGTCCGGAGGTGGCGCAGGTGCTCTGCGTGCCATGCCTACCCTGTGCGCCCTGTCGATTCGGATCTCAAAGTCGCTCGGCTCACCCAGGATGTCTCTGAATAGGTCTTGAAGGTAACTGGTCACGTTGTCCTTTTCAGCCTTCAACGGAACACCCCTGACCCGTATGTTATTCCGCCTGGAGCGGTTCTCTAAGTCCTCAGAGTGCGACTGTAAGTCCACCTGTTGATCCTGAAGTCGCAAGATTTCCTGCTGGAGTCTCTCCACCTCCCCACTGCGGGACTGATCAGCTTCCTCCAGAGAGGCCACCCGCTCACCCAGGCCATCAAGGTCACGACGGAGTTCGCGTTGCTCCCCAGCCAGGTCCTGCTTCAGAGTTTGGAAGTCCTCTCGCAGTGACCCGAGTATGGGGATTGAACTTGAACTACAAATACCGGCATGCTCCAAAACTGGGGAGCGCATTTAAACAGTGAAAATGTTTCCGGTCTTGTCAATTTCCGCCCATGAAGAAGGAGCACGTTTGCTCTGAAACGCGTCGGGAAAAGGGAAGAATTGCTTTGAAATGTCAGCACCTGCTTTAATAAAAAGGTTTTGTTAAACCATCCACTGCGGAGTAGCGTCCTTGGAGCTCTGGGCATTTCTTGAGGAATATATATATATATATATATATATATATCCCACACTTGGGATATTCTATCTTAACTACAGCTCTAGTCTGTCATTGAGTCGCTCTTTGTATCCGGCCACATATACATTAGGTTTGTAGGTATCACACACATGTAAATAAAAGCTATGGTTTTCTAGTTAGCCTGTCTTTTCTAAACCTATACTCTTCCTTTATTTCTCATAGATTGTATACTACTCCTGTGTATGCTGTCACTTATCTGTACAAGGAAGAGGGGATTTATTCAGGTATTTCTAAGCACGTATTAAAACAGCTGTATGCTATATACAAAGGTTTAAGGGTGTGTTGATTCTCCTATTCTCTCTTACTTATATTCAGGAGGCGTAGAAAGACTATCTGGGCAACACGCAGCATCCTGCTCTGACTCCGTGGGACATATTGTTTTTCTTTTCTGATCCCCTCTTCCCCCATTCCACCTCAATGCCTTGACCCATGTTAGGCAGTCTTGGTGGTGGGTGAAAGTTTGAAAATTGCATCATCCTCTTCCTATCACCCCTGCGGAAACCCAGGTGAGATTTGACAGTGGCTAAGATGAGATTGATTTTAACAACATTTACTGTTGTAAAATTCAAGCAGAAATATTATGAACATTAGTAACCTAACATCCAGCCTCCAGAGTTCAAACTTTTGACTAGGGTTATTCAGAATCTGATTAATAAAGTAACCCACATTTACAAAGTTATGCTAAGATTTATGAATGGTTGACCCCACTAACAACGCAGAACTTAATGGCTGTTTATCTGGGTTTATTTACGAACATATGGGAGATGATCCAGAAAGAATTAGAAAGCCAAATCTTCTGGATTAAACATGCTATGAGCCTATTTCAATAGCCTTTGCTATTAATAGCTCTTTAAGTCTTTAGTAACTTCTCCCACTCAACTCAAAATACTTTGAGGCACCAAGTGTAGTCTACCTATAATGAGAGGAGCCATAATTTCTTTGATTCTCAATCTTGGACAGGAAGACAAGGTGCAGTTTTTGCAGCCCATGGAGCTCTCTGTCAACTTCTGTTGAACAAGATTAAGAAGTTCTCTTTGGTCAAACATAACCAGGCTTGGTTTACCCAGGGTAGGTAATCCTCAGATAATACAACTGATGTAACTAAAAGTAAAAACTCCCAATGGTGAGAACTGTGCTCTATATGAAGAAGGCATTTGATTGAATAGGGTTCAGATTTCTGAGGTAAGTGCTAATCAGATTTGGCTTAGAACCAAGAATATTCATCCTCGTGCTTGCAAATGCCACAAAACCCAACGTGAAAAAAAATGCTTAAAGCATCCTTTTTGAAATGATCCCCAGAGGAATGTATACTGTCTTGAGCTCTTCCATTTTGATCTTGCTATTTGCACTCCTCATTGAACCCTGTGGACAGTATGATAGTGACAATCAGTTTATTCCACTGATATAGTTCAGGAAGTCATCAAGAGTCTGCTAATGGCCAATAAGGTTCAGGACATACCGAGTTGTCTCTGTATTAGGAAATATTTTCAGAAGGCCTACCTGCAGGTCTTGGACAAAAATAGGCCTCAATTGAATTTGGTATGTCCTCGGTTTAGGACAGGCCTTTAAACTGGGGAGGAAATTAAAACCTAGATATATATCCAGATATCACAAAATGAGGACGAAAAGCTACAAAATAACTCTGCTCACAAAGATGATATTTCGAAGGCTTCAACGCATCCAATGTCTTGGTTGCCATCACTAAGAGAGCGAGAAATCTGATCACGGCCCTGGCAAGCAATTGCCTAATAAATACAGCTGTAAAACAAAAAAAGTACGAATTACATCGAAATGGATATTTGCTCTTTCATACATTGCATAGAGAATACCCTCTTATGATTTTTTGATTGCACCATCTAAGAATTTGTATAAGTTCGTCCATTGTATCAATGTTCTTTGGGATAATGAAAAATAAAGAAATGCTGCAAAAAAAGAGTGTTGTGTGACTTTAATTTGCAATTATTATTATAATTTTTCAAATTAATATCATGTAACGTACATCTAAAACATAATACACTGCATCAGTTTTGCAAGCAATAATGATTGACGGCTTTCAGGATTCAAATATTTTCCCTTAAACTTGTGACTTGCTCTTCCATTGTTTTTGAAAGGACAAGCGTTTTTTCTATTTAATTGGAGATTTGAAAATGAGCTTAATGAGTCTGAGGGGTTGGAGCTATCACATTATATTTTCCCGAGTATGAAGCTTGTTCAAATCTAATGTAAGTAAAAAGTTGGTTGTAAAATTCCTCTCTTTAAAATGTCAGTTGTATGTCTGCTTTACTACTCTGCCGTTGTGAAATCAATAGCAATACAGAACAGATTTGGTGAAACTGCTGTGGTGTTGTTTGCCAATATCACTTCATCTGTTACGACACTAGAAATACAATGCAAAATGTTTTTTAAAAGTGTTGTGTTTTTATTCCATTTACAACTAATATTGAAAAAAACTCTTATTTATTTATTTGAAGAGTTTTATATAGCGCTGGCTAGACACGGAGGTATCAGAGCGCTTTACATGAGGATAATTGAGTTACAGGATACAAATTACAACCGTTACAAGATCATAGTAAGACACATGGAAATACAAACAATGTTAGAGTGATTCGTCCGAGGGAGGGGAAGGAAGGAGACACAGCAAGAAGGCAAGGAAGAACTGTGCCCAATGTCCAGCTGGGTAGGTGACGGCCGAGGGTGTGAACCAGGGACGATCTACTCTATAGCTGTCTAGCAGCTCCACCGGGCATCAGCCACGTTGCTCAGGTCAACGGTCAGACATAACAAGTGTGACAGCTTATGCATAGTTACAGTTGGATAGTAAACATAGATGAACAAGTCCCAGTAGCGGATATAGGGGGGGGGGAGTAGAAACAGGGGGCTAAGATGCAGATCAGATTCTAGCCCCGGAAAAGCCACTACCTCTACCAGGTAAGTACGCAAGGTAATGCATCAGATGCAGTTCTAAGTCCTATCGTAGGAAAAAAAAGTGACCTCAACATGTGTTGGGCGCTATCTTGTCCGCAGCGCACTCAGCTGACTCCAATAAAAGAGGACCAAAGTGAGTAGTTTCGCAGTTCCAATAGATCGAAGGCCCACCAATGAAGAAAGTACTAGCAATTAGTTCTCCGTAGTACACATGAAACAAGTATTGCCGCAAGAGGAGCGCAGACGTCAATCGTATAGGGGAAATTGTGGCCACCATTTTCGAGACAGGCAGCATCTTGGGACTGATCACCGTGAATGGCGAGTAAAATACAACCTAGTCCCAGGCCCGTCCTCTTACGCCACCAGCTTCGATGTGTAGCTGCTCCCCAGGGCGTCTTTTTCTCCTCACTTGCCAATCCCCAGCCACCTAACGCATCGGTGGGAAATGGGTCCCAATCTTAGGCGGCCATCATAGCTAAGAACGACCCCATTCCTGGGTGCACCCAGCCGTCGGCCCAGGCTCGCACCCCGGGTCTCCTCTCTCTTCAGGCCACTGTTTGGGGGCAGTGAGTTCACCCAGGGCTAAATCGCGTGCCCAGTTTCAAACAAAGAACAGTCTAGCCCTTCAAATGGATAGATGAGGCTCTATTTAGAATCCTATAATCAGATTAGCAGAGATGAGCTCACTGCAACCCAGAACAACATAGATTCACTCAAATACACTCTATGATAAAGAGAAAATATTTATCTTTTATTCAATTTTTTCAAAAAATAAAGAATCAATCGACATATTTTACAAAATATAATACAGTTCAACAAAACATCACATTAATGAAATTATTGATCACCATTCAATACGCGTCCCACACATCCCAACACTCATTCAACCAATAATCCAACAAACTCACGCATTCTCACATCATCATTCAAATCCAAGAATTCATACCAATTTCCATACTCAACATCCATTCAAAATACATCAACCTATAGTTGCCAGATGTTGTACATAAATAAGGGGTCCTGCAGGGTCTCACGGTGGACTTTTTGAGACAAGATGACCAAAATACAGGACAGTTTAAAAGCGCCAACGCGCGTTTTGGTGCTGGGCCGAGTCGTGGAGCCGCACCTTCATCAGGGCAAACAATAGAAGGGGGAAGGAGGGGATGGGACAGCGAAGACAGCACCCAATCAAGATAGGAACTCAAGATTCATGCCTTCATCTCTCCTGAATTGCTGAATTTGTTTTCGTTGGTTTTAGGACTCTCCACAATTTACCACTGCTAACCAGCTTCTAAAGTGTTTGTGCTCTCTCTCTCTAAAAAATTTCCTAGACATGATTAGCACATTTCATTTACTTGTAAGTCCCTAGTATATGGTACTATGTCTACCTATGGCTCCTAAATTAAAAGCTACTAGTGGGTCTGCAGCACTCGTTGTGCCACCCACTAAATTACTAATTTAAAACATGTCTCAGGCCTGCCCTCGGAGTATGTAGTGCATTTTTTAACTGAAATTTCGACCTGACAAAATAAACCTTTTGCAAACACAAGGAGATGATGGACGGAGCGCTGAAACTTTTCAGATACTCGCCCCCAGTTACAGATCTGGGTTGAATTCATCATCATTCTTTAGCTAACTTCGCCACCTCAGTTCAGACTCAGCTGTATGCAAATCAGACTTGACCCTGTGCCTCATGGGAACAGTCCAGCCTGAACTGCCAAGCCAGGTTTTCCCTGAACCGGAAACAAGCATCCTGGGACCAGTTGCTGAGTAACACCATTCATCAGCCTGGCCAGTTTGAATCCAGTGGTAAAGTCAGCAAGGAACACGCATCTGGGCATACCCTGCCAACTTAGGGCAAACAAAGCAAACACAAGGAAATAATGGACAGAGAGCTGAAACTTTTCAGACACTCACCTCCGGTCACAGATCTGTGTTGAATCCATCATCATTCTTTAGCTCAATTCGCCACCTCATTTCAGACCCAGCTATATGCAAATCAGACTTAACCCTGTGCCTCATGGAAACAGTCCAGCCTGAACCTTTTGCCAGGCCTAACCATTCCTTTTTAAATACTTACAAATCATGTCTAATGTAGACTCATGGTGGTACATTTAAAGGAGGCAGCATGTGATGTGCTGAGGAGAGTCTGCTATGTTAAACACTGGCAGAGGCCATTGCTGAAGGGGGCATCAGGGGCCGATGCAATAAGAGCCACCGGGGATCCAGAAATTACCAGGTTAAGCAATAAGAGGCTACCCCCTTACAATCAGAGAAAGAACCAACAAAAGACCAACCAAACTTTAGGACCCCAAAAAGCGGCATGGAGAATGGCATCAACAGCAAAAGGTGTCAGAATTATGACAAGCAAATGACAAGGACTTGGTTGATATATGGCAGAGATGATGTAGCACATGTCAACTGTGGATGATTTATGACCTGTCATGCAGTGAGGTTTTATGATCCTGTCAAAATGATTTATGTATGGCAGAGATGATGTATGGACCTCTCAACCGTGATTTATGGCCTATCTTGCAATTATGATTGTTTTATCCTCTCAGAATGATTTGAGACTCTCAGAATGAGTTATGACACTGTAATAATGTTTTATGGCCTTGTCATCTTGATTTATGACTGACCACTGTGATTTTTTAGGTCAGTGATGTAACAGAGTAAATGTATGTAATAAAATTGCAGCAAATTTTCCCACAGAAAAATGCAAATACACCGTTGTCGTAAGTTTATTCATAAATGTATGTGTAGTATGTGTATTAATTGGTGTGGGCCAAGTGCGAAGTTGAGGCCTCTGAAGGCTTTACATTAATTCTCATGGTGATCACTTCAGTACTGAAAGGCACCACGCTGGTCAGGGCATGCTTAAATCAAACCGAGAAGGCTGCCTCCGAGTGTTGTACCTCTCTCTTACCACGTGGTCTCTCAGCTCATGGTCAGGGTCGGTTGAGAAAAACAAAATCCGGAAGATTAATTCCAGCAGTGCCCTCAGGTTGTTTGGGTTGGTGGCACCATGCCTATTGTTATTTTGCAGCAAGGCGCCTGCTCCACTGTGATCACACTAGTGTCTGATTGCACAGCCCCAAGCAGTCACTGAGGTGGCAGCTTTGTTAGGTTCGAGCCTCAGCATGCATGTGCTGTCTGCAAGACCTGCTGTAATTACTCTACTGAGTGTAATTACACCCGCTGCTCGCCATTGGTTCACAACTCCATCACTCTTATTTCCTGGTTCCTTATGGTCCAGTGCTCCCGATACATCACTTAAGTTTTTAAGCAAGGAGAACCAGCCAACTACAGTTTCCTTAAACTGCAGGTCTTGTTGCAGGGTTTCTGTACTCACACAGAACTGTGCACAGAGGAGTGGAACCTCGGCAAATTAGGATGTACCAAAACTTACCTTAGCAACCAACTCACCCCTTACCGAGCTAGCTACAGTGTCTCATCGGACATATCAAACACCCAATGTTTAGACAAACCAGAACATGAACTTACAGTACCTCAGGGTACGTGGGACTCATGAACACTCTTTCGTTATATTATCATTACAAACCAGAACATGGAGTAAAGAAGACACATGTGCATTTGAAATGTTTATTTACTAATGCCGTCTTCTCAGGCGCAGTATCTTAGATAATACAAGTACACTTATTATCAGTAGCAAAATTATCAGCATAGTTACTAAGACATAAAAAGCGAATGGTGACAGCATGTTAACATGCTGTAATGAATAAGAGTTAACAACACTTATATCTCACCCTCCCTGACACATATATTATATTATTAGCTAAGAAGGTCTCTTTGGGTTGTTTTAGGGCGGGCCCATACCTTAGTGTCCTAGCATGAAGGAATCACATCAGCATACACCAGCTCTCTCTGCATGTGCACCGCATCAAGTGTGTTAACAATTCTCGTGCAAAGCAATATCAATCCCGCCTCAAGCCCAAGTTGGCAAAGGCTGCACTTGTGTTATGACTATGAAGGCGTGGAGATCAGACCTCATAACAATTCCATATCGTGTTGCTCCTGAAACTTCAGCACTCTCCGTGCAGACATGTTTTATTAAACAAAGCAGATATCAGAGCAATAATATATTATTCTCACATTCACCACGGCAAACTACTAGGTTGAAAGCTAAGTCAACAAATGAGGGTCGTGTGCAGAAGTTGCAAGAAAGGAAAAATGGCGTTTAAATCTCAAACGTACCTATGCTAACTTAACACGATATAGGGATATATAGGAGTTATACAACACCCCCCCATGATCCGAGAACGGACTAAATAAGGTAACAGAAGTGCCATCACATGAGAGCAGAATCCATTTATAAACGAGCATGAATATAAAAATTAATGCTAAAAAAATAGCCCACAAATATACTGTGGCTCAAGCCAATAGGCAAGCAAAAAATAAAATCTCTTGACCAAAAGTCAATAAAATCAAGGAAATGCTATCAATCAGCATGTCAATTTGAGGCAGTGTCTATGATAAGACCGTATATGAAAAGTAAGCTGCAACAGCCTCCAGGAGGAAGTCACTGTCCTCATCAGAAAACAGTTCAGCCATCCAATTTAAAAGATGAAAGGAACATACGTGATCTTCCAGCACCGGATCCTCTATAACCATCAGAGGACAGCTCGGTGGGTTCTCAAGAAAACTTAGTTCCAAGAAATTTTGCGCTGCCGACAACACATCCCAGGGACCCATTAGTCCATGTGCCACCGCCAAGGCCATAACCCTTTCGTCAGAACAAACCAACTCGTGAGCAATGATAGGACTCATCAGTTGATCAAAATCGACGTCAGAAGATGCTGGTCCGCAGAGACACAAATCAATGGCCCAAAGGAAATCACAGGTCAGACAGCGAAATACAGGCTGGACACAGGTGAAATAGGAGAACCGAAAAGATAATCCAAACGCCGTGCTTAGAGTCGCTAACGGCAGTGTGCCATAGTAATCAAGCATGCGGTTGCGAAACCGCGTCAGTAGTAGCTGTGCGTGGTCTTGCACAGGAAGGGCATCCATATTTAAAAAGGCAGAAAACCACCAATGCGCCAGCCGCTAATGCAAGCAAAAACGGGAACCCTCCAAACAAGGATGAAAAAATAGAATGGAAGAAAGCAGGGATGACTCCAAAAATCTTCTCAAAGGAAGTCACGAGACCACCGCTAACAACTTTAAAAAAATGTGCTAGGCCCGTTGTGGAGGATGCGTTAAAGATAGAACGGACCATGGCTCCGAAATGCAAGGGCAAATCAGTGTTTAAAAGAGCCTGAACCTCCGTGCGGGTGTTAGCAATGTGAAGCACGAAAGTTTCACGGGCCGAGCTCAAGGCCACCTCTTTCTGGGACAATAGAGCTCTTATTCTAGCCATGCCGCTGAATTCTGCTCCCAAGGTCGGTATCTGTGGCCAAATGGAAGACTCCCTATGTTCACGTGTGGGAGGATAAAGAACATTTCTGCAGCAAATAACTCGCTCACTAACCGTTACTATGAAAGCTATACCTGTAATTAAACCACAGCAGTTTTCATTATTGAGCATTAAATAACTACCATTCTCTAACAATTTAAACGTGGGGATGATAGCAGGAACTGGCGTGCCCTGTAAAACGCAAGCCATATTCGGTCGGTCCTTGTTACATGAACCGTGTAACTGTATGTGTCTGCACATTAAAGAATGATCTGGCGTCTCAGTACACTCATCCCCTGTTAGATAAACCTCTTGTTCATCCTTGAAACATCTGTATGTGTATGGGAGTGACCAGACCTCATGAAGAAAACCGCTACCTAAGGGTTCAAAACGACCTATTGGCACATATTTCATACAATTTGAAAACTTATATAAAGCAAAAGGCAGCGTTATTAAACCGTGGATAAGCCACGTAGCAGCAGTGGTCTCTGCCACAGAAAAAGGTAAAGATTCCAATCTTTCAATATGGAGCATAGAAAAGGAAGCATCACGCATTGAAAGCAAGCGTTGTTTGTCTGTCAAATTAAATGGTGCAAATAAAGAGGAAACGTTCATGTATCCCCAGGGAACTTTACCCATTTTTAGAGTCTGTAGTGTCCATGCAAACTGCATGATTGAACGTAATTGATTTTGACCATGGTATAATACAGACACTTCATCATGCACAATATCAACAACAGACGACACAATATTATCTAATGTGTAAATTCTAGAGGAAAGCACGTTAATGCTATTGTCAACCACTGCAAGCACTTTCTCAAGATTTGCCTGATCAATAGCCCTAAGGCGTGAAGCAGCCTCAATCTGTGAGAGTTTCCAAATTTCATTGTAAACACCATATAACCACCTTTTCGACCTGCCACTAGCTGGGCCCTTAATGAAATCATTCAAATCCACGTCTGCATTCAGTTTGGAAAGGTGATACTTAACCGCAGGTAAAGTTGAATGTTTCAGCCAAGCCTGACACAACTTGCCCACAGAGTAAGAGGTGACAGTATGACTCAAATCAAAACGGGGATCAGATCTAACAGTCTTAAACCCGTCAGCTATATTTAAAAATCTTTTTTGGCAAGAATCAGCACTACGGTGCCAAAGCAGCCAACCCTTGGGAGCCATACTGGAAATGTTAAAGGAGGAATTCAGAAGCAGAGCCTGTATATCTCTAATGGACAATTTAGTAAAATTACTCCAATTCTCATATTCCTCCAACTCCGGGAAAGACGGGGTGTTTAACCTTTTAGATGTAGCCAATCCAAAGCATGTGGTCTGGGAAATGGTGTCATTTAAAAACAACATATGATTCGGGATGAGACATGCACGGTGCAAAGCCTCAGTGCCTCGTACCTGCCAGGCCCTTGAGCCCCAAACTGATATAAGACCACGGTTTCGGTGGTCTTATATCATGACACTCGAGTAGTTTATCGTTCATGCCTTAACACCTTCACTTCCGTTTCCGGAAAAGGGGGTGTTGGTGAAACCTACCTATTTCTTGGAATAGGTCTTTATTGAAGCTTGATTCTTACCTAAACGGTTTCTTTGGATTACTACCAAGTTGTGCTACAAAGTATTCTTTGTTTTTTCTTGTTTCCAGTTCTGTAATGGCGGCAGCGGTGGCTATTGCGCAGCATAGTGACGTAGCGGTACGCAACCATCTTCAGACGTACCAGGTCCCAGTAGATGGGATGGCTGTGATTTTCGTGGTATGTGCAGATCGGGCGTTTCCTTACGAGTTGTTTTACTCTTGGGTTACGTTTCCGGCTGTGGACGCTAATTCTGGTTTGTTCCACTCCTACACCGCCTCAGATGTCCCAGCTGAATATACGCCGTACAGGGCATTGGAAATACCTATTGATCATTGGCAGCATCGAGTTTGGTTTGATGGCGCCCTCCCCCACTCTATGTCCCCTGCGAGGTTAGGTCCACTCTCAATTCCAGGTACTAATTGGCCTGCGTTGGGTGGCTTTACCCCGCACCCGAATCACGGGGCTTGCACCCTGGCTGAAATTCGCAGGATGCATGTAGTTTCCATTTCCGTGATTAGTGCTTTAGTGCAATACATCGGTCGACATCTTCCTGGTGGTCCCCAGGGGGGTGCGGCCGCTCCCATGGAACGAGGCGGTATGAGTCTCAATCCAGTGATGGTAAATTCGGTTTTTGGTGCGCGTCCTGTTGACAACGATGACTTCCCATTCTGGCTAGCAGAGAAGTTTGATCAACTGGAGGCGGTTTTTCTGAATTATACTCCTGCTGATAAACATAGAATGTTAACGATTACTCTACCGAAGGATATTACTCCTGAACTTGCTGACTGTGACAGCTGGGGAAAAACATTTGCGGCAGTTTATACAAGGTGTTTCGGCACCCCGTCTATGACTGCCCTGCCTGAAATCGTTAGACGTGTTCAGAATGATCACGGTCCAGAGGCAGCGGTTGAATTGGGTATGCGCCTGTGTGGTTCTTTTGAGATTGTAAGTGATCTCGTTCTCTCCAATGTTAAAGGAGATGCAGTTAACTTTCAGGTGTCGAATGGTTTGGCTGCTGTGCCCGATGCCGACAAACACCGCCAGTTAGCAAAGATTGTGGTGGCCGCTTATAAAACAATTGGCCGCACAAGTAGAGGTCTAAAATATTTTCCAGTAAAGGAGAAAAAACAACCACAGGGACAATCTGCAGTGACAGATGCCCAGCGCAAGTACAAGAAACAAAATTGGCCTAAAAAACAGACACAGGGGAAGCAGACAACGCAGACTGAGGGTAATTTTCCTGCAATACAAGCTCCTGCGCCACCCGAAAAAGTTTATGATTTGCGCGACCGCGCGATGATTAAATCGCCTGATCGTTTTCAGGGTTCTGATCAACGCTCTCCTCGTTCCTTTCAGGACACATCGGCTCCCAAGACCGGTGGAGGAGGAGGGGGTGGACGTGGACGTGGTGGCCATCAAGGACGTGGTCAGTCCCGCCAGACGGACGGCGCAGTGAAGCAGGAGGATTCTACGCATAGGCGTCCGCAGTTTGCGAAAAAGAAAGTCGCAGCCTTAACAGCGCATCGATATGCCACAGATAGTGAGAACGCGGCTTCGGAATCTGACGTGGGCTCTGACCTTGCTGGACAGCGCGGCGGAGATAACCATAGTCAGAGAGGCGCTGCGTCCACTACTGAGGGTGACAGCGACTGATGTCTACGTTGTGATAGAATCAGCGGATACGAGACTTGCTCCCCCTGAAAGACTATATGAAATTGTCCTGTTAATTGAAGGTGACATACAGCGTACCGTTAAAGGTGTATTTTGGGAGAATATGTCTTCTACATATGATATTTTACTTTCGGAGGCTGACTGGCCCCCACCTTTTGTGCTCGCGGCGCCGCGAGGGGAGGAGGTAATCCTACCCAGTTTCGCGAACACTGTCTCGAAAGAGCATGCGCAGCATTTTGCAGAAGAGTGGGCTCGGGCTCTCGCGCCGGCTCTGTACCGTAACCAATGTGGTTGGGATAAATTGTCGCCTTGCCACGAAATTCCGTTGCGGTCTCAGCCGCAGCCTCAACCTCAATATCCCATTCGGCGTGAAGCAAAATCTTCCGTCGCGGAAATCCTTGAACAATTGGAATATCAGGGAGTTATTGAAACGTGTGTGTCACCGATGAATAATTACTTTTTACTGTGAATAAAAATGACGGATCATATCGTTTGGTTTTGGATTACCGGCATTTAAACTCGCATTGCCGTAACTGTGCAGTACAGAATACCGACGGCTCTGCCCTAGTGGATAGTTGCAGGAACCATGTTGCAGGGTTTCTGTACTCACACAGAACTGTGCACAGAGTAGTCGAACCTCGGCAAATTAAGATATACCAAAACTTACCTTAGCAACCAACTCACCCCTTACCCAGCTAGCTACAGTGTCTCATCGGACATATCAAACACCCAATGTTTAGACAAACCAGAACATGAACTTACAGTACCTCAGGGTACGTGGGACTCATGAACACTCTTTCGTTATATTATCATTACAAACCCGAACATGCAGTAAAGAAGACACATGTGCATTTGAAATGTTTATTTACTAATGCCGTCTTCTCAGGCGCATTATCTTAGATAATACAAGTACACTTATTATCAGTAGCAAAATTATCAGCATAGTTACTAAGACATAAAAAGCAAATGGTGACAGCATGTTAACATGCTGTAATGAATAAGAGTTAACAACACTTATATCTCACCCTCCCTGATACATATATTATATTATTAGCTAAGATGGTCTCTTTGGGTTGTTTTAGGGCGGGCCCATACCTTAGTGTCCAAGCATGAAGCAATCACATCAGCATACACCAGCTCTCTCTGCATGTGCACCGCATCAAGTGTGTTAACAATTCTCGTGCAAAGCAATATCAATCCCCCCTCAAGCCCAAGTTGGCAAAGGCTGCACTTGTGTTATGACTATGAAGGCGTGGAGATCAGACCTCATAACAATTCCATATCGTGTTGCTCCTGAAACTTCAGCACTCTCCGTGCAGACATGTTTTATTAAACAAAGCAGATATCAGAGCAATAATATATTATTCTCACATTCACCACGTCAAACTACTAGGTTGAAAGCTAAGTCAACAAATGATGGTCGTGTGCAGAAGTTGCAAGAAAGGAAAAATGGCGTTTAAATCTCAAACGTACCTATGCTAACTTAACACGATATAGGGATATATAGGAGTTATACAAAACCCCCCCATGATCCGCGAACGTACTAAATAAGGTAACAGAAGTGCCATCACATGAGAGCAGAATCCATTTAAAAACGAGCATGAATATAAAAATTAATGCTAAAAAAATAGCCCACAAATATACTGTCGCTCAAGCCAATAGGCAAGCAAAAAATAAAATCTCTTGACCAAAAGTCAATAAAATCAAGGAAATGCTATCAATCAGCATGTCAATTTGAGGCAGTGTCTATGATAAGACCGTATATGAAAAGTAAGCTGCAACATCCTCCTGGAGGAAGTCACTGTCCTCATCAGAAAACAGTTCAGCCATCCAATTTAAAAGATGAAAGGAACATACGTGATCTTCCAGCACCTGATCCTCTATAACCATCAGAGGACAGCTCGGTGTGTTCTCAAGAAAACTTAGTTCCAAGAAATTTTGCGCTGCCGACAACACATCCCAGGGACCCATTAGTCCATGCCTGACCTGCAAGCTCGTTTAGCGCCTTAGAGGCGAAAGCCGGACCCTGATCCGAATGGAAGGTACCACAGGCAAAAATCCCTATAAAGATACGCAAATCTCTGATGACAGTCCGGGAATCAGCGCTGCGATGTGGCCATAACCACACAAAGCGTGTGCATGAGTCAACTGCTACTAAGATGTATTTATACGCAGTATCAGATGAAAATGGACCGCAGTGATCTAAATAAACACAGCCTAGTGGTTTATTAGAAATGTACAACTGAGTCTGAGGCGGACGCGTAGCAGTCGAAGGTTTAATCTGCTGGCATATGTCACAAAGAAGGACATAATCACGCGTCTGTTTGTACAGTCCCCGCCACCAGAAACGTTGTTGTAGTTGCGTTACAGTGGCTGAGACGCCCGCATGCGCAGACGCCACACCTTCATGAGCCGCTGTAATCAAGTCTGTTCTGCGATCAGAGTTGGGAATCAGCCGTTCCCCAACATCAGGAATTGTCACAAAAGGAACCTTTTCGGGACTTAAGTGGTATTTATACTTCGAAGGGAATCCCGAAGGATGTTTACTTCCCTTCTCAGAGGCAGCAATCGCTGCCAAGATGTCGCTATCAATCTTGGTTTTCGACCTAGTAACTGCTGCAACTAAGTATGTAGATACTGCTGATTTCGCTGCTTCATCAGCAAGCGAGTTGCCAACAGCGTGAACTCCCACGCGCTGATGACCGAGAGTATGAATCACATAAACGAGTGGCAACATAGCCTTAAGCTCTGCCACTCGAACCCAGATCATTTTATGTTTTATTGTGCTACCCTTGGAATCATGAAAATCATTTTGAATCCAAAAGAACAAGTTTTCATTGTAAGACTGGACACAGTAGTAAGAATCACTTACAATTAGAGTAGTAACACTTGGATCTGCGTACTCCAAAGCTAGTAAGAGAGCACGAAGCTCTGCCAATTGTGCGGTGCAATCGCCCAGGGGCAACGTGTGTACCTCCCTGGAAATGAACTCATCATTCAACATAGCACCGACCACAATGGCGCATGCGGAAACGTAGGCATGTTTAGAGCCATGCGCAACCTGCGCCGACCCATCAGTGTAAATGATGCAATGGAAGTCCTCCAAAGGTCGCATCGCCAGAGGAGCAGGGTGAACGAATTCATACTGCAAGAACTCCTGCGACCGTAAGGAAGCGTCAAAAATAAACATGACATCCGAGGATGACAATGACGCAGCCCACTGAATCCACCGAGGGTGCAAAGCTTTCGAATTTGGTACACTGGCTTTCGTGACTGCCTCCAAATGAGGACAGGGTGTTACCACTAGCATGCGTTTCCCCTGTGACAGAGCTCGTTCCTTCAGAATAGCCATCTGTACAGCAGTTAAAACCTTTTCTATGGTGGGAAACCGCATCTCAGCCGAGGTGTACAAGTGTGACTTGTAAGCAATAGGTACTGTGTCACCTTCATTAAAAGTGAGGTAAGTGAAACCCACCGTCCCAGGAATTATTCTTATGACCAGGTTGGTGTGGTTATCACGAGTCAGTAAATATTTAGAAGCGAGCAGATCAGCCTGCAAGGATTGCAAAATGGCTGAATGCTCAGGCAGCCAGCATGATTTTGAGAAAGTTGGTTGTATCAAAGCATACAAAGGCTTGATACGCTGGGCATATTCCGGAATGTAAGTTCTGCCGAAATTCAAAAAGCCCAGTAAGGATTGTAATTTTTTCAGAGTTGTTGGTGCGCGCAATTGTGCGCACTTCTCCAAGAAGTGAGGAGCCAAACCTCTACCTTCATTGTTGAGCTCATAGCCCAAAAACAACACTGTGTGTTCAGCAATGTGCGATTTTGCAAAGTTGAATTTGTAACCCATGTCTGCGAAGTTGCAAACAAGAGAATTTACACGACACAGATGCTCCCAAATATCGTCGTCTGTGAGATATATGTCATCCACATACGAAAAAGCATCAGGGTCGAGTGCCTCCAGAATAGAGACAATTCGAGCGGTAAATACACCAGGACTATTCTTGTAGCCCATTGGAAGACGCCGGAATTGCTTTTGGACTCCAGCGCTTGTAAAACTGGTCCATTGGGAGCTAAAGCTGTCCAATCTGTGGGCATAAAAACCATTGGATATGTCAAGCGTTGTCTTGAAACGCTTACGCACGAGACTATCCACTAGGGCAGAGCCGTGGGTATTCTGTACTGCACAGTTACGGCAATGCGAGTTTAAATGCCGGTAATCCAAAACCAAACGATATGATCCGTCAGGTTTATTCACAGTAAAAAGGGGATTATTCATCGGTGACACACACGTTTCAATAACTCCCTGATATTCCAATTGTTCAAGGATTTCCGCGACGGAAGATTTTGCCTCACGCCGAATGGGATATTGAGGTTGAGGCTGCGGCTGAGACCGCAACGGAATTTCGTGGCAAGGCGACAATTTATCCCAACCACATTGGTTACGGTACAGAGCCGGCGCGAGAGCCCGAGCCCACTCTTCTGCAAAATGCTGCGCATGCTCTTTCGAGACAGTGTTCGCGAAACTGGGTAGGATTACCTCCTCCCCTCGCGGCGCCGCGAGCACAAAAGGTGGGGGCCAGTCAGCCTCCGAAAGTAAAATATCATATGTAGAAGACAGATTCTCCCAAAATACACCTTTAACGGTACGCTGTATGTCACCTTCAATTAACAGGACAATTTCATATAGTCTTTCAGGGGGAGCAAGTCTCGTATCCGCTGTTTCTATCACAACGTAGACATCAGTCGCTGTCACCCTCAGTAGTGGACGCAGCGCCTCTCTGACTATGGTTATCTCCGCCGCGCTGTCCAGCAAGGTCAGAGCCCACGTCAGATTCCGAAGCCGCGTTCTCACTATCTGTGGCATATCGATGCGCTGTTAAGGCTGCGACTTTCTTTTTCGCAAACTGCGGACGCCTAGGCGTAGAATCCTCCTGCTTCACTGCGCCGTCCGTCTGGCGGGACTGACCACGTCCTTGATGGCCACCACGTCCACGTCCACCCCCTCCTCCTCCACCGGTCTTGGGAGCCGATGTGTCCTGAAAGGAACGAGGAGAGCGTTGATCAGAACCCTGAAAACGATCAGGCGATTTAATCATCGCGCGGTCGCGCAAATCATAAACTTTTTCGGGTGGCGCAGGAGCTTGTATTGCAGGAAAATTACCCTGAGTCTGCGTTGTCTGCTTCCCCTGTGTCTGTTTTTTAGGCCAATTTTGTTTCTTGGACTTGGGCTGGGCATCTGTCACTGCAGATTGTCCCTGTGGTTGTTTTTTCTCCTTTACTGGAAAATATTTTAGACCTCTACTTGTGCGGCCAATTGTTTTATAAGCGGCCACCACAATCTTTGCTAACTGGCGGGGTTTGTCGGCATCGGGCAGAGCAGCCAAAGCATTCGACACCTGAAAGTTAACTGCATCTCCTTTAACATTGGAGAGAATGAGATCACTTACAATCTCAAAAGAACCACACAGGCGCATACCCAATTCAACCGCTGCCTCTGGACCGTGATCATTCTGAACACGTCTAACGATTTCAGGCAGGGCAGTCATAGACGGGGTGCCGAAACACCTTGTATAAACTGCCGCAAATGTTTTTCCCCAGCTGTCACAGTCAGCAAGTTCAGGAGTAATATCCTTCGGTAGAGTAATCGTTAACATTCTATGTTTATCAGCAGGAGTAGAATTCGGAAAAACCGCCTCCAGTTGATCAAACTTCTCTGCTAGCCAGAATGGGAAGTCATCGTTGTCAACAGGACGCGCACCAAAAACCGAATTTACCATCACTGGATTGAGACGCATACCGCCTCGTTCCATGGGAGCGGCCGCACCCCCCTGGGGACCACCAGGAAGATGTCGACCGATGTATTGCACTAAAGCACGAATCACGGAAATGGAAACTACATGCAGCCTGCGAATTTCAGCCAGGGTGCAAGCCCCGTGATTCGGGTGCGGGGTAAAGCCACCCAACGCAGGCCAATTAGTACCTGGAATTGAGAGTGGACCTAACCTCGCAGGGGACATAGAGTGGGGGAGGGCGCCATCAAACCAAACTCGATGCTGCCAATGATCAATAGGTATTTCCAATGCCCTGTACGGCGTATATTCAGCTGGGACATCTGAGGCGGTGTAGGAGTGGAACAAACCAGAATTAGCGTCCACAGCCGGAAACGTAACCCAAGAGTAAAACAACTCGTAAGGAAACGCCGGATCTGCACATACCACGAAAATCACAGCCATCCCATCTACTGGGACCTGGTACGTCTGAAGATGGTTGCGTACCGCTACGCGACTATGCTGCGCAATAGCCACCGCTGCCGCCATTACAGAACTGGAAACAAGAAAAAACAAAGAATACTTTGTAGCACAACTGGGTAGTAATCCAAAGAAACCGTTTAGGTAAGAATCAAGCTTGAATAAAGACCTATTCCAAGAAATAGGTAGGTTTCACCAACACCCCGTTTTCCGGAAACGGAAGTGAAGGGGTTAAGGCATGAACGATAAACTACTCGAGTGTCATGATATAAGACCACCGAAACCGTTGGGCGCCATGTTGCAGGGTTTCTGTACTCACACAGAACTGTGCACAGAGGAGTGGAACCTCGGCAAATTAGGATGTACCAAAACTTACCTTAGCAACCAACTCACCCCTTACCGAGCTAGCTACAGTGTCTCATCGGACATATCAAACACCCAATGTTTAGACAAACCAGAACATGAACTTACAGTACCTCAGGGTACGTGGGACTCATGAACACTCTTTCGTTATATTATCATTACAAACCAGAACATGGAGTAAAGAAGACACATGTGCATTTGAAATGTTTATTTACTAATGCCGTCTTCTCAGGCGCAGTATCTTAGATAATACAAGTACACTTATTATCAGTAGCAAAATTATCAGCATAGTTACTAAGACATAAAAAGCGAATGGTGACAGCATGTTAACATGCTGTAATGAATAAGAGTTAACAACACTTATATCTCACCCTCCCTGACACATATATTATATTATTAGCTAAGAAGGTCTCTTTGGGTTGTTTTAGGGCGGGCCCATACCTTAGTGTCCTAGCATGAAGGAATCACATCAGCATACACCAGCTCTCTCTGCATGTGCACCGCATCAAGTGTGTTAACAATTCTCGTGCAAAGCAATATCAATCCCGCCTCAAGCCCAAGTTGGCAAAGGCTGCACTTGTGTTATGACTATGAAGGCGTGGAGATCAGACCTCATAACAATTCCATATCGTGTTGCTCCTGAAACTTCAGCACTCTCCGTGCAGACATGTTTTATTAAACAAAGCAGATATCAGAGCAATAATATATTATTCTCACATTCACCACGGCAAACTACTAGGTTGAAAGCTAAGTCAACAAATGAGGGTCGTGTGCAGAAGTTGCAAGAAAGGAAAAATGGCGTTTAAATCTCAAACGTACCTATGCTAACTTAACACGATATAGGGATATATAGGAGTTATACAACAGTCTTAATCTATTTTTTTTTTTTTTTTTTTTTACAATTGCCCTTTTCTGCGCTTTCACTTTATAATCGGCCTCACCACTTTCTTTAGAGGCGGCTCATTTAAGGAAAAGTGAGCGGAATGGGGCGCTTGTAAAAAAAATGCATTTGTTTGTGAACTTGAGAAACGTCCTTGTGCTGCTAGTAAAAGCACCTTATTTTTCACTTCACTGTGGTCAACGCACACCTTTATTTGCAAAATAGCGTGCTTCGCCCCACTCCAGCCTTTATTTTTTATTTCCAACAGCGGCCCTGCATGATCTTTACAAAATGCGTGGCTCGCCCAATTAACTACTTGCAGTTCTCAGCGAGAGATCACTTAACTGCTTGATGCTTCTCCAGCCACCTGTTTGCTGTCCCAGGGACTCCACCTTTTCCGACCTCTATTAATGTATGTGGCTGGAAGAAAGTAGTGGGGGTTGCCAGGAGTTTCTCAAGGCTGCTTTGTACAAACCATTTACAGGACAAGAAAGAGAGCAACAGAGTTTCAAAATGGGACACCACTAGCCTGCGTAGCCACTAACAAGCAAGGCAGCTTTTAATTAGTGTAGAGTCGCGCTCTAGTGGTTGCGCGCAACGTGATTACGAAGCGCGCGAGGCGGCCATTTCCGACCGCACTGAATAACGCGAGTCGGCAAATATCCCCTGAGGGCACCGGACGTCCCGGTGCCCTCCTGCATTTATATAAATAATAAAACCTACGTTTCCTCACCAATCTGTTCTCCTCATTAAGTATTACTGACAACTGGAGCATCTTTACAAAGGCGACGAGGATGGGATGCAAAAAGTAAAGATGTGTAAGAGTAGAACCCATCACTACTCGAGGCCACCCACCCAGGAGACACGAGGAACACCAAGCACAGGAGGAGGACGTGGCAGAGGTGCGAAACAAGGCTAGTGAGCAGTCTTAGCCCAACCACAGCAACAAGCCAGGTACAAGGGGAGCAGTGAATGAGACATTGCAGTAGGGAGAGCAGAATAAACCCCACAGCAACCCTAATACACGGAAAGGGGAAGGACTACAGGGGAAAACGCCAAGGGAGAAACCAGACCAAAGGATTACCACCAGGTAGAGGCCCTGGCGGAGTTAGGAGGAGACAGTGCCAGGGGCGTAGAAGGTCCCCAAGCGCAGCCAGAACCAGGAGGAGAGGCAAGTGCGCCAGGCAGTCCGAGGGGCCACGAGGCGGAAACAGCAAGACGCGCCGAAATGAGTGCACAAGGTTCGGCACTAATGGCGCCGATCCCATTCCTACCCAAACCGGGAGAACCCCTGATGAAGTGGGAGGATTGGAGGGAGTACATACTGAATTACATCGAGGCCCTGGAAGATGAGCACGGAGAAGCCTTCCCGAGAAAGAGAAAGTAGAGAATACTCTTGCACAACCTAGGCCCTGAAGGGATAAGAGTGTTTCAGAACCTTGTACCAACACCCAGACAAGTGGAAGACGACGATGTGTTTGGACATGCCATAGAGGAGCTGAACAACCATTATCGACCCGAGGTATGCATATCGATAGACCGATATAATTTCCAACAGCGGAAGCAAGAACCGGTAGAATCCATTGATGAATACGTAGCTGAGCTGAAGAAACTGGCCACGACTTGCAAGTTCGGAGCACTCCATGATGAGTTTATAAAGGACCAGATAGTGATGCACACCACCAACAAAAGCGTACAGGACACATTGTGGACAAGTGGTGAAGCCACGCTAAAGGAGGTGATCGCCATCGAGAAGAAAGCCGAACTGACAAAAAGGTGCGCTGACGCAGCCAAGAAGGAACCAAGTCAGAGACCCATGGTGAACAAGGTTGACGATGAAGAACCAGCGCGAAGGAACAAAGCCGCGTCGACAGGAAGTAGAGGGCCCAACAAATGGACCGGGAGGTCGGCGCAGCAAGGGAAACAGAACAGAGGTGGCAAGAACATATGCTATCGCTGTGGTAGCCAGACCCACGAGGCCTATGACAAAAGATGCCCGGTGTTACGGGCGAAGTGCATGTTCTGTGGCATCGTGGGACACTACGAAAAAGTGTGTCGGCGAAAGGCGAGCCGAACCATGGTGAAATATGTGGAACAAAATCCGGAATAGTTAGAGGAAAAGGAACTGGACGATGAGGACACAGTACTATGCGTGGAGGACCAAGTGCTAGGCGTTGATGGCCCACGTTCCCGCAAACCACAATGCGACATGGTCATTGGAGGGGTACAGATCAAAATAGTGGCAGACTCTGGTTCCCCATACACTATCGTTCAAAGAGCAGTGTGGAACGAGAAATTCAGACCAAGCCTCGGTCCAAGGTTGGAGCCCCCAGACATAAGACCGGTCACATACACAGGAGAACCTATACCCATGGTGGGTTACGGGGAACTAATGTTCGAATTCAAAGGGCGGAGCGCGGAGTGCAAGCTGTATGTGGCGGAAAAGGGGCCATCGGTCCTGGGATGGATAGATCAAGGCGATCTTGGAATACAGCTGGACCCCGGTGGAGACACGCAGGTACTGATGACCGCACCGGAGCGTTGGCCAGACTTCGATAGGATGAAGAGAGACTTCCCCAAAGTGTTCGGGGGGAAGGTCGGCAAATTGGAGAAGTTCACACACCGGATAGAACTCAAAGAAGATGCCAGACCGGTCTCCCACAAGGCGCGAAACGTTCCAATCACAGTGCGGGAAGCTTTACAGCAAGAACTACGCAGGCTGGAGGAAAATGACATCATCGAACCCATCAATTGTGCTGAGTGGGGTTAAACTCCTGTATGAACAGCCGCTTGCGCAGGTGGTGGTTAATGGCAGAGCCTCGGCGCCCTTCGCTCTCGGGCGTGGCACGAGGCAGGGTTGTCCTTTGTCGCCGTTGTTGTTTGCGCTTGCGCTTGAACCGCTGGCCGCCTGGCTTCGGTGGGAACCCTCTCTGAAAGGTATACGCTGGTCTCCGGATTTTGAAGACCGAGTCTCTCTCTATGCTGATGACATCCTGTTATATTTGACGTCCCCCCGCAAATCGCTGGGAGTTCTTATTGACGTATTGCGCTCTTTTGGCCGCAACTCCGGGTTGGTTATCAATTGGTCTAAATCCTGTATCTTTCCGCTCACTAGTGACCCTCTTTCTCTGCCCCGAATATGTCCGATCCCGGTCTGCACTGATGGTTTTAAATATTTGGGGATTTATATTTCACTTGACCCTGTGCTGCGTTATGATCGGAACTTGCTGCCTCCGCTCGCTCGGCTCCGGTCGGACATTGCGGCATGGTGCAATCTGCCTCTCTCCCCCTTGGGACGTGCGGCGCTGTTCAAAATGATGTCCCTCCCCCGGTTCCTGTATGCCGTACAAAACACGCTAGATTTGGTGCCGGCTCACTATTTTCGTGAAATAGATTGCCTCCAGAGGAAGCTGGTGTGGGCTGGTCGGCCCCGTATAGCACTGGCTAAACTCACGCTACCCTGGTATGACGGGGGCATTGCATTACCCGACATACGATGATATTATTGGGCATCCCAGTTGAGTGCCGTGAATCATGCTATGTATGGTCCTGTCCCGAACCCGGCTTTTGAAATGGACCGATGGCTCTTACCTGGGGGGGATTACTACAGGGCATTTTATTCTAGGAGTGCTAGGAGGAACTTGACGGGTCCCACGGCAGTGGCGGTGCAGGTTTGGAGCAGCGCGACCGCGGCTACCGGGTGGTCGGATAGGCTTACCAGGGCGACCCCTTTATTTGCTGCGGAGAGGCTGGGTGAACTATGGACGTCGAAGGGGTTCGATAGATGGGACCTCATCGGGATTAGTAAATTGAGCGATCTTTGGGTTAAGGATAGAGTGAAGACCTTTGCGGAACTACAGCAAGAGTATGGTCTGCATGACTCGGAATTTTTTCGATATCTTCAGGTTCGCCATGCCGTTGGGTCGGTTTTTCCGACCGGTTCTGATGTTCCGGAGAGTTCCCCTCTGGAGGATAGGGTGCTGGACGGTCATGTTCCAGACAGCACTATTTCTCTTATTTACAAAAAACTTATTAATGTTCGGTCGGACTTGCTTGTCCATTTGCGTGGCGCCTGGACTGCCGATGGGCTGGAGCTAGACGATGAGGATTGGCAGGCTGCGGTGTCCTCTCCTAAAGAGGTCGCGATTCCGGCGCGCCTGCGACTTGTTCAGCTGAAAGTCCTGCACCGAGTCTATGTCACTGGTCCCCGACTGATGCGTATGGGTTTTTCTGATGATGGACTGTGTCGGCGGGGTTGTGGTATGCTTGCTACTTTCCTCCATATTGTATGGGAGTGCCCGGTGGTTGAGTCCTTCTGGAGGGGAGTGCATGAAGTGATGAATGAAGTCACGAATGTTCGGCTGCTACCTGAACCTAAGCGCTGTCTATTGAATGTGTGGGAACCGACCGACTGTAATGTTGCTCAGACTCAATGGGTGACTCTGGGCAACATGATCGCGAAGAGGGACATTGCGCAGTTATGGGGGTCTCAGAGGGCACCCTTGGTTTCCGGGTGGGAAGATAACATGGACTGGTGCATGTTCAGAGAGAAAATTGTCTACATTTCCCGTGGCAGGCCCCGAAAGTGGGGTAGGATATGGAACCAGTGGAATGCATTCCGTGGGGACATTTGTGAACCCCCCCTCGTAGATCCCCCTGATACTCCTTGTTCCCCTTGACTGTACACTTCGGCTCTCACATGTAAAGATATATCGATATTTCCACTTGCTCTGAGCTCCCGTTCTGTCCCTCCCTCCCTGAACCATCTCCTGTCTACCATATTGTTTCCTGAGCGCTTCTTCCTGCCACATATGTAACGACCATACTGATCGGAGTGCAGCCTTGTTTCTTTTGTTGTTTGAATGTTATAAAATGAAACCGCTCGTATCCTGTCGTTTGGAACTTAACGATTTTCTTACCATGGCTGCCGGACCCCTGGTTGTCGGCTGATGAGCTGTGTATTATGCTATACCTTGTGATGTTTTCTTGGCCGGCCCGAGGGGTTGTAGGCGAGAATCTGTATTTCCATACTTTGCTAAATAAAGGTTTTTTTAAAAAAAAAAAAATTAAAAAAAAATTGTGCTGAGTGGTTGGCGCCCTTGGTGGTAGCGACTAAACTGAACGGAAAGGTCAGACTCTGCGTGGACCTGAGAGAACATAATAAATGCATAGTGGTGGAGAAATTCCCCTTGCCCCGAATAGAAGAAATGCTTCCGAAGACGAAAGGAGTAAAGTGGTTCTCCACCATTGATCTCACGTCGGCCTATCACCAGATAGTCTTGCACCCATCGAGCCGACGACTCACATCGTTCATAACGCCCTTTGGTTGTTATCAATTCCGCAAGATGCCGTTCGGTCTTGCATCAGCCGCTGCGGTGTTTCAGAAACTAATGCACCGACTCTTCAAGGACATCGAGGGAGTGCAATACTTCCAAGACGACATACTGGTAATGGGAAAGGACCTGAGAGATCACGACAAGAAGTTGGACACGGTTCTCCTAATCCTAGAAGAAAAGGGTTTAACAGCGGAGTGGGAGAAGTGCAGTCTAGGAATGACCTCAGTCACCTATTTGGGGCATGAGATAGGGGAACATGGCATCACACCCAAAAGAGAAAACGTGAGAGCCATTGGTGACGCGCCACCACCCTCTAGCAAGGAGGAAGTAAGATCCTTCCTAGGCATGACGGAATATTACAGTAAATTCGTGAGACATTTTGCCACCAAAACGCACCACCTGAGGGAACTGATAAGGGACAAGACTGTGTTCACCTGGACGGAAGAGACCCAGAGAGAATTTGATAGCCTAAAGGACGACATCAGCCAAGCCATACCCCTCCAGGGTTATGACCCTCATGAGCGGTCAGTGCTGACGACAGACGCCAGTGACAAAGGACTGGGAGCAGTCCTCATGCAGGAGAGGAAGAATGGGACGAGAGAAACCCTCAGCTTTGCGTCCCGAGCTTTATCGCCCACTGAGAAGAAATTCAGTGTGATAGAAAAGGAGATGTTGGCGGTCGTGTGGGCCATGGGGAAATTCCGACAATTCCTATCGGGCACCAGGTTCCAACTTAAAACAGACCACAAGCCCCTCGTCAAGGTGTTGATGTCTAGCAAAAACGCAAGTGCCACCCCAGAATTGCTAAAATGACACTAAAATTGCTTGAATACAGATACGACGTGGAGTACATCCCGGGGAATAAGAACAAGGTAGCAGATTACCTTAGTAGAGCAGCTGCCATGGAAGGAGCACCGGACGGTGCAGAAGAGTGTGAAGAAATGGGGGCCCTGATGGAAGACCCGGAGAAGGTGATCAGCAACCAAGAGTGGACCGAAGCATAGAAGGAAGACTTAGACATCCGAGAAATAAAAGAATTCATCGTCAGAGGATGGCCAGAGAAGAGACATTTGCAGACGTCTTTTAAAAAGTTTTACGAAGTACGAAAAGAATTGTCTCTAGATGACAAAGCACCTTCATGTATCGAGGAGACAAAGTAGTTCCCCCGGCCCTGATGATCCCGCGCCTTCTAACTATATTGCACGAGGGACATCTAGGGATCGTGAAGACCAAATTGAGGACCAAACAGATGTACTGGTGGCCGGGTATGGATATTCAGATAGAGCGACACGTGAGAGAATGTGGCCAATGCCAAAGAGCAGACAAGACCATGACTCCCCTGAGGCCAGCCCTAGGGAAGTTTACTGCACCGACAAACCCATGGGAAGAAATATCCATAGACATCCTGGGGCCCATTCTAGACACCCTGGGCACCCCGAAATATCTAAGTGTCATTGTGGACAGATACTCGAAATGGCCAGAAGTACATGTGCAGGAAGAAATGGACACGGACACGGTGCTTCGATTCCTTACCTCCATCTTCCTCAGAGAAGGCATACCGAGATTGATCTTGAGTGATAATGGCCCCCAGTTTACCTCAGAGAAGTGGTACAAATACATGGAGAGGAACGGCATCAAAACCAAGCACACCTCCATATATCACCCAGCTGGAAACAGTCAAGTAGAACATTTCAACAGGGTCCTAATGGGGTCCATCCAGGCAGCCATCATGATGGGTAAGGAACTGGGAAAAAGAAGTTCAAAATATGATATGGGTCTACCGCATCACCCCCATGAGCACGGGGTACAGCCCCTTCCAGATCTTGAGGGGCAGGGACCCTTTCACCAGAGATAATGTGGCATGGAAGGAAAAGACAGTGACGAGCAAGTGGTCCCCTGCGGTTGTACAGCATAACCTGGAGAAAGCCCAAATGATTTACACCGAACATTACAACAAGAGAAGGAATGTGAAGGAAACATCCCTGGAAAAAGGGGAATGGGTCAGAGTAAAATTGGCCTTACTTCGGAAAAAGGGAGATAACAAATACAGTCAGCCCCTACAAGTGAGGAAAGTATATGATAGGGCAGCACTGCTCAGCGACGGGAATGTGTGGTCCCAAGATCGCATGTCCCGATGCAGTAAGATTCTACAATGGATTCCGGAAGAAAGAGAGAGAATGATGATGGACCCGAGGTCACCAGAGAACGGAGGCGTCAGTACGGAAGGAGAAAGAAGCAGGGCAGAAGGAGGACAAGATGAGGCGCAAGAGAATGGTGAAGTCCCCATGGCGGAAGAACAGCTGGGGGAAGAGCGTGAGACCCCGCGAAGAGAAAGACCAGGTAACCAGCTAGAGATGACGGCGAACCCCACGGAGAACAGTCCCAGACAAGAAACCTCCACCTCGGTAAGGCGTACCCGGGGGGGAAGAGTGATTGTGAGACCTGCAAGATTTCGGGACTATGATTTGGGAGAAGGAAAGTAGTTCTTCCTCGGCAGCGACATTGCGAATTGTGTTGTGGTACACAAAGGGGGAGATATGTAGAGTCGCGCTCTAGTGGTTGCGCGCTACGTGATTACGTAGCGCGCGAGGCACCCATTTCCGACCGCGCTGAATAGGGCGAGTCTGCAAATATCCCCTGAGGGCACCGGACGTCCCGGCGCCCTCCTGCATTTATATAAATAATAAAACCTACGTTTCCTCACCAATCTAGTCTCCTCATTAATTATTACTGACAACGGGAGCATCTTTACAATTAGTATATTTGTTTTTTATCGCTTGCACACTGGTAATGCACAATGCCGCACAGGGTGCTTCTCCTCACTTCAGCCCCTCCCTCCCTCCTCGCACCCCTCCCCTCTCCAGCACTCGTATATGGCAGGCAGCAAAAGATGGATTGAAGTGCTGAAGCTTTTTTGGGGGTTCATTCTGGTAGGTAGAAATGTTATTGTCTTGTTGAATGCATTTTATTAATAACTTCTGCTTGCAAGCTTCCCGTTCAGAGGGTGACAAGGTGACATTGAGTCTACACTCTGCCTTGCATGTTAAAAAAACAGTTCCATGTAGGGCTTCCAAAAACCAGGTGAGCGTCAGGCTTCCTGTTCTTAAACAAAACCTGGCTTACTCACAATGGCGCACTCTGCAGTCTTAAACCTTACTGCAGAATGATCATTTTATTATTTTGCACAGTGCGTTGCATTCGGCGCAATGTGGTGTTTATTGGGAGTAGGCTTTAATTAGAAGCATGATGGAGGTGTTTAACGTTGGCTTTGTGAACTCCCCTGCCCCTCCTCCACAATACTTTCCTAGCAACTGATGTGGGGGCAGGCGGGTAGCCTGTTTGTCCCACCTCTCTTCACCATGCAGAGGCTTTAATGTGGACATGGCTTGCAAAACCGCACTTTCAGGAGCTTCCCTTCTGTTCAAGTGTTTTCTTTTCTGCTACATTTCAAACACCCGCTGCCTCTTGGGGAAGACAGATAGATGGCGGGCGTAGGAATAATTCACTAACATCGTGTTTTATGTCACAATTGCTGATCGATGAAGGATGTCTGGGGAAAAGCCATCGAAAAATTATATGATATTTCAAAAAGAGGGAGAAAACACTTGGTCAACTCTATGTCCAAAGCAGTCCATGCAATTTTACTAAGCTGGCTTCTTTTATTGAGGGAGGCAGCTGTACTGGTTTTGCTTTGTTTACATTGACCTATTCGTATTTAAACTAGCACAACAGATAGCAATAAATTGCAATGGAAACATGGAGCCAGGAGGCAGGGCCGGCACTTCATAAAGCTAGGTAAAAAAGCATCCTTTAAACACTGCCACTGCGTCACACCAAAAACAATAAAAGTGTGAAAACAGCTTTGTTTTTTTCTGCAGAGGGAGCACGTCAAAACAAAGTCCTATTTTGCTTGGAATGCAAAAAATCCGTGTACCCTTCCATACTCTAGCCTCCGATCAGCAACAGATGAGCAATATCTAGTTTACTCCTACATAGGCCTGGGCAGTGAATTTCGCTCCGTTCGTGGAGTTTGCAGTGTTTTCTGCACTAGCTTAATCTTATTCCGGACAGTAGACCAAACTGATATAGCAGCGCCAAAGACCTTAAACTTTGTTCTCTTATAATAGTTTAACTCATAAATGTGAGCAATCCCTTATTACAATCCCGAACCAATAAATCATATATGTCCGGGCTAGCACCCCCACCCCTCCAAATATCCTCCGTATTTCCCCCTAAAAGTCCTCTGAGATAATGCAGAGCTGCTGCCAAGTAGTAACCCTTAAAGTCTGGCACGGCCAGACCTCCCCGTTCCTTAGAGAGCGCCATCAGTTTTATAGCCCTCCGGGTTCTGCCCTTTGCCCATATAAATCGGTTGCAGATCCCATCAATTTCCTTGAACCACTTGTTATTGAATATTAAGGGGATTGTTCGGAATAAATATAAAACTTTGGGGAGGAATAACATCTTGATAACATTGCAACGTCCGATTATTGTTAAATGAAGGTTATCCATTCTATCCAAATCTAATTTAACCTTTCTGATCACAGGGATCAGATTTTCCTCAACCACCTTGGATAAGTTAGAAGTTATAGTAATGCCCAAATAGACAGCCGATTCTGTTACTCTTGCGTCGTTTATCGTCACAAATTGATTTACGGCTATCTGTGTTTTAGCCTGATTAAGTTTATATCCTGACAGGAACCCATATATCTTTGCCTCTTTCTCTATTTCCTCTAACGCTGTTACTGGGGCTGATGATGTGATTGCCAAATCATCTGCATATCCCAGAATTTTGGTCTCGTACCCATTCAGAACAATTGGACAGATATCTATGTTTATTTCTATGTGTCTTATAAAGGAATCTATATAAAAGGCGAAGAGCAACTCTGTTCTCCCGCTACTCTCACCCTTATAACCGGACGTCTGTATAAAGCTTTTAACCCACTTAAGCATCTCTTCCCGAAGTTAAGTTTACTCATTGTTGCCCACAGAAAGCTCCACGAGACCCTATCAAATGCTTTTTCAGCGTCCAGTAATATTAAGGACATAGGGTCTCGTGAGGCTGTCGTTCCATCAAACAGAGTAAAAACCCTTCTAATATGGTCAGCTGTCCCCCTACCTGGGATGAACCCATGCTGACGATGGGACACCACCTTGCCAATTACCAAACTCAATCTGGTAGCCATTACTTTAGAGTAAGCCTTAGTGTCGCTATTCATCAGGCTGATCGGTCTGTATGACCCGGGGTCAGTAGAGATTTTATTTTTCTTTAGAAAAACCACCATTGATGCTTCTCCCCAGGACCCCGGTGGGCATGATTAGCTTTTGTTGGCATTTAGCGGTGCATGCTGGTTCCTGTAGTCCCTTCCAGGCCATATAGTCATTGCCTTAACTTTTCAGGCAAAACAACTCATTAATTTCTAAATAATATGTGTAAACGCGTTCAGATTAATATATATTGCTCTGCTTACATTTCACATGCTTTACTTAATCCTGCATTCCCTATAAGTGTTTGCTTTTGCCAGGATGTTGTTACTTTTCGTTTTAGACTGCATTGTACTCTTGTCTCCCCTTCCCTCATAACCTATTTCCCATTTTCTAGTTCTCCAGCACTGCAAGGTCAAACAAACAACAATAGTGCTATGTAAATAAAATCAATCCACTGCAAGTAAAAATACAAAAGTAAAAAAACATTGTCATTTTCGACGCCAAAAGCTCTAACTTTTACAAATGCGAGACTGATTGCATTGCAAATGCTTTATTTTTTCTTGCTGCCGCCTGGTGCACGAGCCACCATCAGAGCACACAAGTGGCAACAGCCTCCTCCTCCAAGCATGACAACTCCTCCCAAACAGTGCTGCTCTGTGCTGCTAAGGTACTCACGCTCTCACATACAGTGGCACCACAAGGATATTTTTCATCTGTTGGCCCTCGCCTCAGCAGCCCCTTCTAACAAGCAGAGCATTTCCCTGCCGCCCAGGCGCTGGGTCCATGAGATGAAGTAAACATCACTGAACTCTTCTCCTGCCATTTGTGTGTGTGTCTTGAGGGGGGCAGGTGGGCGGGGTCTGCAGTGTCAGTTGGTGGTCCCAGGCAAACAGAGCACCCTTTAAAAGGCACTGACCCAGCCTGCTGTGACTCAACCGCCTAACAGTCAAAAACACACGAGGGTCCCTGAAAACAATTACTAGGCGGAGGAGGCAGGGCAACACTGTAATCAAGAACAAGGGAACCTCCCCTAGAACATAATATACATTTAGGTAATAACTCTAATTCTTTTCAAACATCATCATTGTCCCACACAGAAACTTTTATTTGAAAAACATATGTCTATTTATTATTTTTTTGGGTCATTCATAGATCCGAAGACAATAAAGACATCAATATATATACATTCTATTTACATCTCAAAACATATGTGACACAGCCCTCTCATAACTTCAATACATCCAACACTCTCACACCCATCCAGACTATCATCAGTCATACCACTAGACAATATACAAAAAACAAAACTAATTACAAAAAATTAGCAACCATATATATACATAGAAACAAGCAAACAAGAAAAAAAGAAAAAAAGTAGAAGCGCCGACGCGCGTTTCGGAAAAGGACCAATATCCACCAATCCTTCGTCAAGGCGCAATAAATATGTACAGTTTCTTCAGTATCTTCTCAAACATCGGAAGTATACCAATAAATTCAATTTGATACATTTCATACAGCGTAACAAAGTGGAATCAGGGCTGTATCTTCAAATCCTTACATTGAGTCTTTAAGGAATATCCTTATATCGATACAGGAAACAAGCTTAGTCGTTCAGATACTAAAGATGATGTTCACAGGAGCATAGACACGAAATCGTGAATAAAGTTATTACGGAGGATGAATATAAATCCAGGCGATGGTTCAACCAGCGATATAAATAGGGGGCTCAAGTTCCTGAAATGTCTCCAGACGGTGTGTATCCCGTGACGCGTGAAGATAATGCGTCCTCCTTCAAGGTCTCGCAACGTGGATCCAGCGACATGTAGTGAAGTGGGCCAGCTAACAGGTCACAGATGGATGGGTCGACACCTAATTCACTTACATCAGCAGTGATTAAAACCATTGAGAGCCTTGCTCAGTGCTTAATTTGAGCTGGTGGTGTCTGGTGCTCGGCAGCGGCACTTAATTGGCAGCACCGGCACTCAATTGTCGACACCATAACTTATGACATCTGCCACATGGCGCCGCTATTTGTATAATTTAGAGATGAGTAGTACAGCGCTTGTCTATTAATTCAGTATGCATTAAAAACAACTAGTACCTGCCACACAGATATTTTTGTAGATTTAGGGGCCCTTCAATAGGCTGAAGTTTCACACTAGCAGCAGTGTGCTGCTTAGTAGTTGTGTAGGTTCTGGCTGTCACACACACACTCACCAGGGCAATACCCAATACCGTAAAGGCTTATAGAAGGGCGTTTCCGACCCTCAGGCAGTTTTCACCAGCTTTAAAGAAGTTTTTCAGCAGCTAGTGGGGTGGTGGAAGGGGAAAGGTAGCCCCACAAAAGAAGTGTATATTCCTCGTTCCGATGAGGACGGCGTCCGACAATAGGCGGAGAGTCTGGCTGTACAAACTACATTTCCCAGGGGGCAAAGCGAAAGTGACCGCGTATGCCCAGGGAAAGACATACTCACCCTAAAGAACTTCTCTGTATTTAAGTTCCCTGGGATGGCAGGACGCTGCTGATTATTCGCATAGCAGCTATCATACGATACTGCATTTCCAGGTTTAAAAAGGCAGGACGCTGCTGATTATTCGCATAGCAGCTATCATAGGTTTCTGCATTTCCAGTTTTAAAAAGGATCCATAAGGATGTCCTTGCACTGAAACTCTTGTTCCTCAGATTCTTTGTATTATAGTTAGTCTTTGGCAGACTCTGTGTGTTCGCCAAGTCAGCTGCAGCTGTAGATCTCTGAGGGACCTTTCTGCCCAACTTCCTTGGAGAAGTGATTTCTGTATTATTGGGATCTTTTGTTGATGTATTTATTCAGCGTTTGTCCTGCGCTGAAGGTACTGAATACTCTGGTGATTAGACAACCAAGAATAGTTATCCTCTATGACATAACAAAGTTCTCCTGGATTGAGCATGAGTGACAATTGATGCAACAGTAGATAAATACCCTAACCTGTTTCAACTGAGAAAAAGGATAAACATTTTCACAGTATTATCAATTGGTAATTGTTTATTACTACTACTAAATGCCTTTTGTGAATACCGAAAGTCGTAAAGTTAGGATTTTATCTCAGTTTAGTAGTAGTAAAGTTAGTAGTCCTAACTTTACTACTACTAAATGCCTTCTGTGAATACCAAAAGTAGTAAGTTTAGGATTGTATCCCTGATTAGTTCTGTGAATCGGCCCCTAAGATAGTAGCCATAACAGACAATAACGGGGTCAGACACACCAGTGATTTCAAAATACTAGAGTGTTTACCGATTACTATACCGATTACTATACCAACTTATATACTGATTACTATACCAACTTATATACCCTGGAGTCCTCTCCCAGCAACGAACTACTTGCATTTTAAGCACATTTCAATTACAAAGCAATTCCAAAGCTATTACTCCTAAATAGTCACTTCTTAACTACAGTGCAGACACAAGTTACATTTTCTCAGCCTACGCTTTGTCTGCTCCCAAAAAAAGGTAAGGATTTATCTCAATGTTGTATTCATAGACCCATCTCCCTCATTAGCTAAATATTGGCTTCGCCCATTAATCAAGTTATCCCTGATTTAGTGGGTTTACATCACTCAGGGTTAGTGATGGGAGGACATATCTCAGGTAATTCCAGAACTTTCCTCAATATTATTTATTTGGCTTCCAAGCTGAATTCCCTCTTAGTGAGCAAACTCTTGATCCTACATTTTATTTTTGATTAGGTTATTTGGGAATTCATGTTTAGAGCTTTAAAATGGCACAGCTCCAGTCCCCATATCCTCCAATATATTAATTTATTATACTCTGAGCCTTGTTATTCTCCTCTTCATAGAGGGACCAGACGGGGATGTCCATTATCCCCTCTTTTATTTATTTTATCCATCGAACCCTTTATAAAGAACTTGAAGATCCCCAATTCAGGTTTTCAATTTAAGCATAGGGATATAAAATTCAAGGCCTACGCTCACGATATTATGTTACATGTTTCTCATCCAAACACCACATTACTGAGTTTTTTTTCATTATTAAATGAATATTCTTCTGTTTCAGGATACAAGCTTAATAAAGGAAAATCAGAGATCTTGCCCTTGAATAAATATTGTATTCTTGACATAAGCAAAGACACTAGCTTCACATGAAATTCTAAGCATAATAAAAGTCTAGGTGTTCTATATTCAAACACTATCGAAGAAACCATTAAAATTAATCTCACTGAAGTCAATTCAAAAATCTTAACTTTGGCTCACAGTTGCTCCCCTCTCTATTTGTCCTGGTGGGGCAGATTAAGATGATGATGTTACCAATAATCAATTTCTATTTGTCCATGCTCCCATTTACACTACCACTTACATTTTTTAAAACTACTAAGCGTTCTCTGATCAGATTCCTATGGAACAAGCGTATAATATGGAATTTCTTATTATGCCACTCAATATCAGCACCTTAAGACTCCTCTTCTTCAATTTCTCTCTCAATCTTCTACTCCTGTATCCCATACACACTTTTCCTCTTTCACCCCGGATTTTTTTTCCTCACAAATAAAAGCATCTTGCATATATAAGACTTTGAATTCTTCCTATGTACAAAGAGCAAAATCTACTATAGGACTACAGTGGGAAACAGACTTTAACAAATAATTTTCTTTTCAAATCTGGAAATCTGTAAAGGCCAAGACACAACCCAAACATTATATCACGTTTTCAATAAACTGTACCTAACTCCCAAGTCTCTCCATAATTTCAAACTTTCCAAAGCTACCAAGTGCTGGCCATGTCCCCACAATAACAGTGACCTTCTCCATATGTTTTTTAAATGTGCTTTGGTTAAAAGATGTTACTCATATGGAATAAAGTGAACAAAGGTTTGTCTATGAATATACATTTCAACACTCTACATCTTTTTTTAGGAAGCTCCTCTTCATTATGGCAATCCCAAGGTATAGTTGTGAAATGTATTGCTTTCATGATTGCAATTGCTTTACAAATAGTCATATCAACTTGGAAAGACACCACTAAAATTACTTTTATTGGCGGGTGGAATTTGCATCACAAACTGGATAGAGCTCTACTTTAAATGATTAAGAAAGATATATTATGGTTGCCACTCACACCCTATTGCTCATTCCACATCTAATGTACTAATTTTGATCATCCAAGAAGTTTATACTGATCATCAGGCTGCTATAGTATAGTTATCCATTTTAGTTCTAGAACCACATTTTGTAACTTACTTCCTTGTTCAATTCTCTCTTTTTTCTCCTTCTTCTCTCTCATTTTCTTGTCTTTCTATTCTCAAAAATTGTTCAAATGCTCTTGGTTTTCTAACAGTTTTCATCTTTCAATTCAAGCATTGTGGTTCAAAGTTCATATATTTACATTTTATTAACTTTCCTTTGTTTCCCTTTTTGTAAAATTTTAAAGTTTAATGTCATATTTTATTGCATACATATAATGCTTGGATTCTCTTTACTAAAGCATTACTATTTTTTTTAAATCAAAGTATACAAAATTGTTAGAATAAAGCAATTCAGGCTAAAGATATCACTCATAACATACGTCCAATCGGCAGCTGCAAATGTTGCTTTGCAATTTCAAGCAGCAGTTAATGTAAATACCTTATGATCACCTTGTATTTGTGTATATATTATGTATCCCAAAGCATTCTGAAGCAGCCAAAAGACGGCACTAGAAAAAACAAGAAAATCTAAAGAGCTGTCAAAGCGGCACATGCATATATTTGCAGCGGGTAACTTTACACCATTTAAAGTTTTCATTAAAATGGTGAGTAGAAAATCATGTACTGATTTGTATTTGCCTTTTGAGCACTTGCTCTTCTGCTCTCATGGACAGAAGCAAACTTCAGGTAGCAGAACACAAAGTAAAACTCCAGCTTTAAAGAGGCACTAAGGTCAAACGCAGCACAACTTTAGAGCTCAGAGTTCACAGCAAGAACGTGCACAAAACACAGGCGTTTTGAACTTCCAAGCAAAGGTATGTTCTTTAGCAGGCATATTGATGGTATAACACTTGCCCTTCAGGAAGTGGGCTTCAATCGCTGCTGCCTTCAAGTGATCATGCTCTTCATTAGACCCCTTCGGAGAAGCAGTACAATCATCATAGCCAAATTATCCACTGTGAACAAACTGTTTATCACCTTTTCATAGCTTCAAAGTGGCTCGCTGTCATGTGCAAACACCTTCAGCCACTTATGCCTGGTTAGCTGGCAGTATGTTGCATCCTGCGACTTTGGCACTCATTCTACTGTTGAAAATATGAGTTTAAAAAGCTTAGCATGCGAAATTGGCAGTTGCCAAGCATATCTATGTTATGTGTGGCACAATTCAGTCAACCATAGCAACTTACCCAGCAGCATTTACCATGCTCGAATTGTAAACTCATACTTAAAATTAGAACTAAATGTGTCATAGTACAGAGTGCAGTTGTCTGGAAAAGGCAAAAGGTGGCACAGATGACATTAAACCACTTGGCACAGACGATTCCCAGCAAGCATGGATAATCTGCCCTTGGTACAGTTAGTAGGCAAGTACAGGCCGTGGGGGGAGCGCTAGGTGGCGCACTGGTGAATGGCTGCCTGACTGTGAGGCTCTCGCCGCCCGGCGACCAAAATCCGTCCAAAAATCCTTAAATTCGGCATCCAGGAGGCCCAGACCAGCAACACCGCATCCGGCAGACTTGCGGAATCTGCAGGGGTATTTGCAACCAAATCGGAGCTGTAGATCGCCGAATATCGGCCCGGCAATCTGTGACGGGCCAGACCATTGGAGCCTGCGCTGCACGCGAGCCGGATGGGCCAGTCACGCCACTCCGTGGCATAGGAGGTGACACTAGACCGCGATAGGGCCGATAAGGCGCCAGGGGCGTTTTGGCGGCCTAGCACCGGCAATTAAGCACCCTGCGGCCTCCGGTGGGCTACCTACGTCTCCTCCCCCGAATCGGAACGGCCCCAGGGAGAGCGGAGTAACATCGGATTCCCGCTGTAAGGAGGGATTCCAGTTATCGACACCCCCTCCGCCCCCCCCCAGGAGCTCCCTGCGGCCTTGCTGACTGTTGGGGGCCTGGGGCCTGTAGATGGTGACTGTGGCGACCTGCTAGGTGTTCTGGAGCAGTCTCGGTGTGGAACCTCGGTGCCCCCCTTCCCCTACCACCAGGAGTGAGCGCGACATTGCTGGCGCCAGACGCCCGACGCGTCGCGCTTACGGCGCCGGGGCTTCCCCCTGGACGGCGCGGTGCTTGAGGACTGCCGGGCTCTCCATACCACCCCTTTCTGCTGCAAAGAGCCCCCCCCTCGGAACGCGCCACGACGACGCGGACCCCCTACTACAGGATTGCGGAATAAATCCACCTTTATTCCCAGCTATAATATCCCCAAACAGATTTTGGCATTTGAACAAGTGGTCTTGTCCACTATAAACAAACTAGAAAAGAACAAAATGTTTGTCAAACCGAATATCAGTAGAGGCCAACGCCAAGCATTACAAAATCTGAAAGAGGATTCATCTATTGTAGTGAAAGCTGCTGATAAAGGCGGGGCCACCATTTTGTGGCCTAGGGATAAATACCTTTTGGAAGGTGAATCACAGGTCAACAACCAGATATGGTACAGAAAACTAAATGCTGACCCAACCAAAAATATACTAGGGACAATAACGCAATTGATTGCAAGTGGTGTTGAAGAAGGGTTTGTGGGCAGAAAGGAAGGTGAATTTTTGGTCAAAAAATTCCCACGTACCCCAATGTTGTACTTCCTGCCCAAGATCCACAAAAATCTGAATGATCCCCCCGGACGTCCTATAGTCTCGGGGTGTGACTCTTGTTTAGAGCCCTTGTCTAAATATGTGGATTTTTTCCTAAAGCCCTTTATCTGTAATGTGGCGTCATATCTGAAAGATACCACCGATTTCCTCAATAAAATAGAGGGTCTAGAATTCAATCCACTTGAGGAAATAATGGTCACTATGGACGTCACGTCCCTCTATACGCAAATCCCGCAAGGGGAAGCGTTGGAGGTGATGGAGATGTACCTGGAGACAAGAGACCGTCCTCATCGAGTGCCCACTGGATTCATTCTGCAGTTGGCTGAACTAACCCTCAAAAAGAACTATTTCTGCTTTAATGGCGAGTTCTTTTATCAAATCAAGGGGACAGCTATGGGATGTCCCTATGCGCCGGAGATGGCCATATTGTTTATGGCACAGTATGAAGAGAAATTTGTGGCAAATAACAACCCCTATAAGAAATGTATAAAACAATGGCTAAGATACATTGATGACGTGTGGCTCCTGTGGCAGGGGAGTCACACCGAATTGATGGAATTCCACCAATGGTTAAACAACAAACATGGTGACATTAAATTCTCTATGGAACACAGCAACACGAAAATGACATTCCTAGATGTGGAAGTTAGCTGTATTGACGGTCTCCTGAAGTCATCTCTTTTCAGGAAAAAGACGGACAAAAACACTATTCTCCATCACAGGAGTGCGCATCCACGCAATTTAAAAACAAATTTGCCCTACGGGCAGTTACTTCGTATCAGGAGGAACTGCTCCGAGGTAACAGACTATGACTTGCACGGAGGAAGGTTTTGCGAGGAAATGAAATGCAGAGGTTACCCCAGGAAGCTGCTGAAACATGCCTTCAAAAGAGCACGTTACACCCCGAGGGAATGTCTGTTACAAAGTAAAGTCAAGCCTGAAATGGAAAAATTGGTTTGTGTTACAACATTTGGTCCACATACCCATAAAATCAGACAGACCATACTTAAAAATTGGCATCTGCTGGAGGGACTAGAATGCCCCTTTCCTAGACCTATTTTTGCTTTAAAAAAAAAACGCAGCATTGGTCAGCAATTGGTGCGTGCGGATGTTACTATTGAAAAACCTAAACATGACTTATTGTCAATGTGGGGATTCAAGCCGATTGAGGGACACCACAGATGTGGTAACTGTGTCTCTTGCGATACAACTATCGAGGGGAGTGAATTCATACACAAAAATGTTAGGTGGAAGAACCAAGGATTTTCAAACTGCAAAACACGGAATGTCGTGTATGCAATTGTCTGCGGATGCGGAAAATTGTATATAGGAAAAACCGACCAGCAGGTCAACACCCGCATAACACAGCACAGGTCACGAATAAAAACAAAAGTGTTAACCGCTCCAATGGTACAACACTTTGTTGACAGTGGACACACTGAAACAGACTTTATGTGGACGGTTTTGTACACAGTGACTCAAGCCCAACATGCCAAAGATGTAGACGATGTCTTACTGCGGAAAGAAGCGTATCTAATACTGCGCTTCAATAGTTTACAAACTGGACTGAACTCGATGTCTGAAATTTCCAGACTGTAAACTGCTTGATGTAATACACAGTGCTCGCGTGTAATCTCGTAAGCAGGCATTCGCTCAGGAATACACCAGAATGTAAAGTTGGACTACAATTCCCACAAAGCCTGGGCAGTCATGTGACACGAACAGACGATCACGTGTCCGCTTTTTAAGATGGCGACCCAGTCTGCCGAGTGACTCCTGGAATTGGTTTGGAGCGCACTTGGGAGCGAGTTAGTCCTCGAGATTCACAAAACTTAGGTAAGCGCCTAGATATGTAACAATAAGTGACACCTCGCATCACAGAGTAGCGGGCTCACATTGATTGTGCTTGTTACTGTAGGATAAAAAATCGAACTGAAACCGACTGGAGGTCTGAACAACGGGAGAGCTGCACGGAAATAATCCGAGCGCAAACAATAAGGTAGGCACTTGGCCTTGCTACCCGTTCTAACTGCCCTCTGTTACACTCATTCGAATAGTGAAGTCATTTTAAAACCCTTCTTGTAGGCGCAAAAAGACGTGTCCACCGCCGGCTGGCGGGTGGGAGTAGATTTTTGTCCTACGCACGACTGATTTGAATATACACCAAGCGAATGTGCAGACTACTGACGTTAAGGTAATTTCCAAGATTGTCCTTTGGCCTCTTTGGCGCAGGCCGTCCTGTCCATTACAATGTTGTAATTGAGATTGTTGTAATTTTTTAGAAAACAACAACAATTGACTGAATAAGATCTCTTGAAAATTTGGAAACCCGCTGCCAACTAGAAAATAAAGGTATACATTATCGATAAAGTTATGGTAGAGGGCAATGTACATAGGGGTTGAAAATGAGGAATACAATAACTGACTCATTTTCTTTGTACATAATTTTCAGACAACTAAAACGAGAAAGCCCTGATGAGAACTTGTCAAATTACCGAGCAAGTTCGAAACGCGTCGGCAATAGCAGAAAGGATTTAAGTTATCTGGTTATTAATCAGACAATTGAAAAATTTGTATTTGTTACAATTCATTTTGTCTCTCTTTTTCCTTACTGCAAACAGCTTTATTCTTTTAATTAAGTTTTTTGCTAAATACTACATAACGATTGACGCTTCTCGTATCATTGTATTCACATATTTATGTACACTAAATGATTGGATGTTATTTTGTCACATGTCCTTTTGTCAAATATTCTTTGTCAAATGTTTTCGAGCTAAATGTTTTTTTGTATATACTGTATGCACGTAGTGTTTTTCTCATGCAATCAATGCTCTAAATTAATGAGATTTATATAAAAAGTAAATGGTTGAAATAAATCAGACCATACAAATCATAACACAGATTTGGTTTGTTGCTTGAATTAAAATAGCTATCAAAACTGCAGGGCCGGCAATTCTTCTTTTTTCACAAATTATTCTATGGTCCAGCTGACCCTGTGTCCCGGGGCCTAACTCCTCACTTTTCGTACAAGTAGAGTGGGCTCTCCGGTGGGCTGCAGCCGCGAAATATTGGCGCGGAGACCTATTTTTTGGTGTGCTAAAACTGCGGCCTGGACTTTGCTCTCATATAGGCTGCGCAGCTAGGGTGACGTTATCCTGTACTCTGTCTTATCCCCATCTGGCAGTAACTTCTAGACTTGTCTCAATATCACCATGGGCAAGGCGGACCCGAGACAGCCTAAGCTTGCCTTCGACGCCTCCAGGCGAAATGCCCGGACCGGGCAAGATCCACCTGCCACCTCCTCCACGGCCGATCCGGCTGCGGGAGCAACGGCCCAGCCTGCTGAGATACAGGATATCATACGTGAGATGCGCCAGGGGTTTGCCACCATAGCAGATAAAGTGGACAGATTGTCCTCCCGAATGGATGGGATTGTTCATAAAATGGATGTTCACGAAGAACGTATCACGGAGGCGGAGAGGCGTATATCGGACTCGGACGACGTGGTGGCCGGACATACTACCCAGCTCTCTAGAAAATCTACTGCGTGTCATCGCCTCCAAGAATGAGGATTTGGAGGCCAGGAGTCAAAGAAATAACATACGCATAATTGGAATTCCGGAGTCCACCAACACAGGTCGCATGGAGGACTATGTGGAGAAGCTTCTGCTGTCTGCGGTGGGCTCGGAGGCCTTTTCCCCCCAGTTTATTGTAGAGCGGGAGCACAGATCGTTGGGACCCAGACCTAAGCCCGGGGCCCCCCCGAGACCCATAATTGCCAGACTCCTTAACTATCGTGATTGAGACGTTGCATTGCGGGCTGCCCGCAGTAAAAAAGTGTTATCCTATGAGGGGAACTCTTTTACGGTGTTTCCTGATTTCACACCCCTTGTGCAGGAAGAGCGGAGGAAGTTCCTAGACGCCAAAGCAAAATTGCGTACTGCTCAAATTGATTACACTCTCCTGTACCCGGCGCGATTGCGTGTGACTCATCAAGGCCGACAGCACTTCTTTACGAAACCACAGCAGGTATATGACTTTCTCAAGCACCTCCGGCGAGCGGCGCGCCCTGGGGAGGATGCAGAAGACGAACGGCAGGGGCCGCTGGATGAAGAGGGTGCTGGTGAACAATGAAGGGCGACGTCCCCTGCGTGTTTTGCTCCACACGACGACTCCTGCAGGTATGATCCACCCACACTTAAGTAGGATCTGTCGAAAATTGCACTGACTGGTTTGAACTCCTTCTGGATGCTGGACGTTGACTCGCTGGGCACCCCATATGCGAGTTGGAGCTGTGGTGTTTAACACGAGCTCCGGCAGCAAGGGGAGGATTGTGTTGCCACCTAGATGTCTCTCATTGGGTGTTCCCCCACACTTGCCTGGCCACAAGAGCTGGCGAGGACTGTTTTTTGGGTATGTTGGGTAGAGACTGAGGGGTGGGGCAGGGGGGATTCCTATACTGGGAAGTTGGGGCTGCTTCAGTGGGAGGGGGTTGGGCGGGGGGAGGACAAAGTTGGTATAGTTGATACTTCTATTTACATGAGTGCTTTAATTTCATGGTGGTCTTGGCTAGACTCGGGCTGGTTGCTGCGAGTATCATATTGCGCATCTTATCAGTTTTCACACGAATTCTAAACACTGATGGCTCAGCAAACTGACACACAACTCAATGTCATTACATGGAATGTAAGGGGACTTGGAGACCCCAGGAAACGACGACAGATATTAGCATACCTTGATAGGCATCACACCCACATAGCTATGCTACAGGAAACACATATGTCACCGCACAGACCCACGACTTTTGCTTCCCGTTGGGCTGCGCATAGCTTCTTCTCCTCATACTCCTCCTATGCTAGGGGCACTGCGATATTAATCAAGAAACACATCCACTTTCACCTTACAGGATCGATGGGAGACGACCAGGGGCGGTACTGCATGATCTGGGGCCGATTGGGTTTGGAATCGGTCACGCTAGTGTGCTGTTACAGCCCTAATGTAGATACCCCTGAGTTCTTCTCCTCTCTATGGCAGGCAATCAGACGCATAGGGTCTACGCACATTATTTGGGGTGGCGATTTTAATGTTACGTACGCACCAACTCTGGACAGGTCTCACCCCAGCCCGCACCATCGCACTAAATCTGGATTATTGCTGAAAGACATTATAGACGAAAATCAATTGGTTGACGCCTGGTGACACATGCACCCACTAGACAGGGAAGGCACACACTTCACGGCTCACGCGGCCACTTGCGCCCGACTAGATCTTTGGCTTGTCTCTCGGGGTCTTGGCCCTGCACTGCACCAGGCCCACCACCTCGCCAGTACATATTCGGACCATGCCCCAGTACGGATAGCCTTTTCGTATGCTGACTTTATCCCCCCACGTAGCGCTTGGCGACTCAACACACGCATGCTCTCAGACATTGTCTTTCAGGAAGAATTGCGCGAAGAGGTGCGATACTTCTTTGAGAGGAATAAGGGATCAGTTAACGCAGTGGAGACAATTTTGGAAGACTTTAAGGTTACCATAAGAGGTTACTGCATCTCTAAAGGGCAGGGATCCTTAAGGATATCCTGAACACTTTGTCTAGGCTGGAACGAGCACTGCGGGCACTGGAGGAAAAGCTCTGAAGCACATCAGACGGTGAAACGCAGGAGAAATCTAGGACCCTGCTTAATGAATACATGGATGAGGCACAAAGAGAAGTGCGCTTTAGGGGGAAACACTGGCAGGCCCTCCGGTATGGCGAAAGAGAACGCCCTGGTAAGGCACTGGCGGACATTATCCGACGGCCTCGAAACTCTGGTTTTGTATTGGAAGTAGAAGGTCGGGATGGCACCCGCCACTGCGACACTGAGAGCATAATCGGTGAGTTTACTGACCACTATGAAGCTCTATACACGACCTCCGGGTCTGTGGATTTAGATTTCGATGCCTACCTGGGAGATATTGCGCTAGGCTGGCTAAGTGACGCGGATCGCACTTTCCTGTGCGCTCCCTTCGAACTAGATGAAGTACGGGATGCCATAATGGGTCTTCAGTCCGGAAAGGCTACAGGTATGGACGGCATACCCGTTGAATTTCACAAAACCTATATAGATTTAATGGCGCCCATTCTCCGAGAAGTATATGAAGAATCACTAGAAGTTGGTTCCCTGCCTGCCTCTATGAGGGAAGCACTCATAATCTCCTTGTTGAAGCCGGACAAGTCTGCTCATTTGTGCGAGTCACTCCTCAATTGTGACACCAAAATCCTGGCCAAACTCATCGCTAATCGAGTTAGTCTCTTGCTGGAACATCTTATATTGCCAGATCAGTCCGGATTTGTCCCTGGCAGATCAACTTCCCACAACTTGAGAACCCTATTTACAATATTGCATAACGTGTCCCCTGAGCTACCCCTCGCAGCGGTCTTTCTAGACGCAACAAAAGCTTTTGACTCGCTTGAGTGGCCGTTCCTTTTTGGGATAATGCACCGCATGGGCTTCCCCCCCCTGTTCGTATCGTGGATACGCTTACTTTATCACCAACCAGGAGCAAGAATACTGATCAAGGCCAGATCTCACAAACTTTTTTGATTACCAGGGGCACGCGGCAGGGATGCCCGTTGTCCCCACTTTTATTTGCTATTGCCACTGTACCTCTGGCTGCCCGCCTACGGCAATGCCATAACGATCTGGCCCTCCAGTGTAACATGAGGCAAATACTAATATCCCTGTATGCTGACGATATTACCTTGTACGTTAGAGACCCGCAACATAACTTGAACACCCTACTTAGGGAATTTGTGACATTTGGACATGTGTCGGGTATCCTTATCACAGAAGCAGTGTCGCGTTTCCCCCTGGACTACCCATTGCAATGGTGTGATGAAGACTTGCGATACTTGGGCATCAAAATCTCCAGGGACAGGGACGAACTCATGCGTCTCAATTATGGTGTGGCAATCTCAGCCTTACGGATAAAATTGACCGTTGGATTACACTCCCGCTCTCTATGGCAGGGAGTGCCTCATTTATCAAAATGGTAGTTCTACCACAACTCCTTTACCTGTTCATGAATATTCCCTACTATCCTGGGAGACACTTCTTTTCCACCCTCAGGTCCGAACTGGGCAGATTGGTGTGGGGCGGTAAAAGAGCTAGACTGAAGTGGTCCACGCTTACTAAACCTTATGCAGCGGGTGGGTTCGGAGTTCCTGATTTTGACCTTTATTATCTTAGTGCCCAGGCACATTACATATACTACTGGATTCGACAGCCCAAGTACATGCCACAGGTTGCGGCTGAACACTGGTGGTTACGCCCTATCCCGATAGAAGGTGCAATCTATTTGAATCTGAATGCTCGAGAACGCACACAGACCACAGTAAATGCCACAATTACAGCATGGCAACGCATAAAGTGCATGTTCGATCTTCCCCTGCTTTATTCGCCGTTACTTCCTCTGGTCTATCACCCAGACATGCCGCTGCTTCAAGAGACAGTCTTCCACAGGCTGCAACACCGACTGTCCATTCCATTATGGGGGAACTTCTACACAAATGGCGTGTTCAGAGACTCAAACGATTTGTTCGCGGATGCACAACACACTCCATTAGATAGCTTCCTGTATATTAGACTCAAACAGGGAATGAGGGCGCTTCACATTGACTTTGCTACTGAGCCCCCATCGCTTCCACCACTTCATGCTGTACTACAACAACCCTCACCCAGGTGTCTGGTCTCGCTCATCTACCGAGCCATACACACTAGACCTGTGACGTTGGATTCACCATCTCGTACTAAATGGGAGGCGGACCTGAGCACACCCATAACAGACGACCAGTGGGAATACTGCTGTTCACAAACTGAACGGGTTTTCTGCCAGCAGTCGGTTTCGGATAATACATTATAAATATCTACAAGATTGTACTGCACCCCTGCTGGCATGCACAGACGCCAACTGCGCGACACTGACCACTGCGATAGATGCCGCGCGCCGCAGGCTGATTTCTTGCATTTGGCCTGGGAATGCCCCACCATCTCCGAGTACTGGACACAAGTCTTTGCAGCCCTTACCCAGATAATCAATACAAGCCTTGAAGCTACCCCATTGATCGCATTACTGAGCTATGTTCAGCATGCCTCCACAGCGCACCGCAGATTCGTAGCCCTGGCTCTGCTGGTGGCCAAGCGCTGCATAGCCTGCAGATGGGGAAGGGGAAGAGCACCGAAATTTAAGGACTGGCTTGCTGACATGATACACTGCCAAGATCACCTTACCCTTTATGCAGAACTTCTCCCTACCAACTCTCGACCCAGAGACATATGGGCGCTCTTTGCAGCTTATCTGTTGTCCCGCGCCGAGGCAAACGACCAACCTCTTGCTAATGATTAAGTAAAAGAGCTGTCTTCCTATGTCTCTAAGGTATTGGAGTGGTCCTCCTACACGTTGCTTCCTGACCAATAATCCCAATGTCATGATGAACCCCCGGTGAATCATATCAAGAGAAGGAGGCCCCTAGTCACCCCTTACGCCTTTTTTTTTTTGTATTCTCATGTTTGCATTGTATTATACTTACATGCACAATGATGTGAGAATTATTGTGTGATGTGCTCTTAGCTGCTACTTGTTGATTGCTGTTCTTTGGCCCGAGCTCACAAGAGAACCACTGTGCCCACTGCACATTTTTCACTTTGTTATAGGTTCCATCATGCACACGTATATTTTACAGATGCCTAACTGTTGAAACGCAGCCGGCCCTGAGAGGTTGTAGGCGGCTTGCTGTGTTAGAAAATTCGTATTAATCTTCCGTTGCTACTAATGATACACACTGATTGAAAGAGCTGCCGGACACACGACTGGTTGTAGGCATGGAGCTGTGTAACCCATTTAATCACCCAATAAAATGTTTTTTTTTTGTTGTTTTTTTTGTTTTTTAAAGTACAGGCCGTGGGCAAAGGAATCCCTGGTAATCTGGGGACCGTAGACTTCTGTCCAGTTGAATAACCATTTTGACATTGCCCCTAGCAATAACCATATATTGCTTTCCCTACATTATACAAAGTACCTCGAGACTGGCTGACATTAAAATATGACTTATGACTGTAAGTGCTCATACCCTTTCTGGGGTATTTCAATTTGCCCTATGTTAAATGTAAGCAGCTCATATTGCCTATTCCAACCTTTGCATTCTGGGACTTGTAGTTTTGCTTTCTTCATCATCAATTCAAAACTAAATGCAAGGAAAAACAGTACTCCATGAACCTCTCCACCTCATATATCACTTGAGACCTTCACTCAGTCAGTTGCTTAACCAATTGTCTGAAACTATTTGCAAAAATTAGACAACAAACACATTTTGAAAGAAACAGCAGTAGGCGCACGCAGGAATGTTTCACAGGCCCATCTGCAAACAGAAGCCTCACTTCTAGTGTCTGACACCTTGGGTAATGAAAATCTTTTTACATTGAACTAAATATATTTGATTAACACGTGATCACACAAAAACATACGGACCTTGTCACAATATCCAAGTCAATGAGTATAGATACAACAGTAGCACTATGGACCTTTCTTTCACGTGTGATCGTAAGTACTGTGCATATAGTGGGCCAGTCAATTGGCAGGGCAGATGGCTTGCATAGCTGTGCAAGAGTATCAGGCGGGCTATTTATATCATGAATCGGCTCCTGTCCAAACGTGCATGTGACTCTCAGGAATGCAGCCTCGACTAACTATTTATGTCATTCATAATAGTACACATGTATTTTCACACCAGTGTGGGGACTGCTTTAACTATTAGGCTCTGGTCACCGGCCTTCAAGTCCCTGTGGGCAAATATGTGTCCAAATACCAAACGGTGTAGGACTGAGGGTGTTGGGTCAGTCTTTGCTTGTGAGCTCGAGGAGTAAGGCGGATGTCAGTCAATGGCTTTGGTTAATTGGCTAACGGCTAGAGCATCGACCTCGAAACGGGGGAGCGTTCGAATCTCGGTGTCGGCTCATCCTGTGATTCTGGGTAAATCTTAATCTCCCCCTGCCTAACAAAAAACACGCATTTGCAATGCAATAGGTCTCGCATTTATGCGAGTTTGAGCTACTGGCATTGTAAATGACAATGCCTTTTATTTATGTTTTGTTTTTTAAAATGTAATTAAAATGCATTGTCATTTACAATGTCAATAGCTTAAACTATTAAAAATGCGAGACCTATTTGGATTGGAAATGCTTGTTTAATTATGCAAATAGTGAACAATATTGTTCACTGTTAGTATTGTATGAAATGGAGTATATTAGCTGGAATATGACCCTACCTAGAAGCTAAGGCAAGTAAAGAAAATTCTGGTAAATGTATGTTGTATGCATGCTTGCGGGTGAGACTGAGTTTATGTGTGCCAGAGCGTGTGAATGTGTTAGTAGGTGTAAGCATGTGTGTGTGAGTCGAAGTAAAGGTCAAAAGGCGTGCGATCTCACTTCCACTACCCCTGGAATTTTGGTAAAATTGACATCCATGTCCGAACCAGTTCTATTTACATGTAGAAAATGCATTCTGAGAAGGAAATGGGGCTATACGCTTTTGAATTAACTTTGGCACAAAAACCAACTCTGAAAATATGGGCTTGCACCTCAAAGACGTCCCTAAAGGTATGTCCAGGATCCAAGCGAATAGGCTCATATATAATTCATCTTATTTGTCTTGGAGTTGCACTATACTTTCGGAAGTTATTTCACAACAAATACGTAGGAATGTTGAGAATTACAAGTGAACTAGAGCAAAATGTAGTTTTCTGAGGAGAGTGCATAACATACTTTGTATGATTTCAGGTACTTTTTTGTTAATTTTGAGCAGCTGTTTGCGCATGACTCAGTCGCATAGTAAAGGTACGGAAAGTCTTTATCTATTGACGCCTTTGTCTTCAGTTTCCATTTCTATCTTCCTTTCTTTACGTGCTGGTCACAAACACTAATGGCATTAGATGTCAATCGCTCAAAATTCGAAACAGGTTGCTACTAGCGGGAGTGGGCCTTTTTATTTTTTCTAAGTTTGTTTGGAAAAGTGCAACAAATGGAATGAATGAAAGTAGGTTGTCTAGTTGCAGCAATCTTTAATTATTCAAAAATGCTCAGAAATGTTTGTAAGTGTATTTTAAAATAACGCCTTCTTGATGTGTACAAAGGGTTTTCGTTTTCATGTGATTCATAAAAAGTAAATTGTCCTCAAATCAGCTTTGCTAGGATGATACATTCTAAAGTCTAATGGCAATAATTTTCAATTTCTTCTAAGCCATTACCACATGTTTGTTATGGATCATTTAACCATTCTTTTTTTGCTTTTTACCTCTTTCTTCCATCTACATTGCATACCTACCAAACCTCTGTTTCATACACTACGTTCATAATTTTTGTAGCACTGGAATGAAGCAAATTAGGCAGTTTCCGTTTATGTCCCGTGGCTCAAGAAGGATCAGTAAAGCAGCAAACCAGCCCCCAATGGAGCCAAGAGAAGGAAGGCCAAAGTGTCTCCTGTGAAATTCGCTCACCTTGGTAGTACACACCAGAAATTATGCGCAGTACGCGGGGCAGAGTCTTTGGGTCCAGGGACTGGATGAAGGTCTTGAGCATGGACATGGTTCTGGCAGCGGTATGTACCACGTCACCTGGCGCGTCTCTCTCAGCAGGACGCAGCTGCCGAGCCCGGGAGGAAACTACTAGCCCCGACTTCTCGAACACACACTCTGAAGACTGCAGAGAGCGGAAGGAGCCGCCCTCTGTCTCTGGCGAGCCACCCTTTCGCTCAGAGTGTAGAGCCGGGGGAGATCCTGAGTGCGAGTCTGTGTTGCCACAGACGTTACAGAGAGACCCATGCAGGAAATGCCTGCTCCCATAGCCATCAGAAGCCAACATACTCCAATGGGCAACCTGAGACCAGTTCTTCACAGAAGATAGGCGGAGGTTACCTTGGGTGTCAATGTCTATAAACAAGCATTTGCAATGCAATAGGACTCGCATTTACGCGAGACCTATTTCATTGAAAACGGTAGTGCGGGTGGAAGGCAGGGAGCGAGAAGGCACAAACACCGAGAGTGGGGGGTGGGGGCGAGAAGGCACAGACTGAGGGATGGGGAGAAGGCATAGGAAGAAAATAATTACCGTGCAACACTCAAAGTAAAGGTGCCAGTAGCCTTGGAAGGATACAAATGACGACATGGTCATCATGAGGAGGGACTAACAAGCCTAAAACCAATCGGAAGGCAGCATTTAGGACCTACACCAATGAAAAAGATGGGCGGAGCGTGGGCGGAGCTTACACAAAACTTCCACACTATCCTGAACACTGCATGCCTCGCAAAGCGAGCATCGCATGCGCTGCAACGCTAGGCTCGACCTAATGAATGTGTCCGTCTATGACGTAACAGGTGCTCTTGTAAAGCGCTCTGATACCTTCAGGTCTAGTTCGTGCTATACCCCCCCACCCCCCAAATAAAAGATCAAAGGGGCCAATTATCCTTGGTGCATACAGACCCATGACAGCCTGGCTAAGCCACTGATCATGAAAATAGAAAACTGCCCTTCAGTAATCACAAATATCCTCATGAAAAACCACTTGCAACACGGAACATAAAACACAGAAATGGTTAAACTAGCAGCAGTGCAATGTAGCAGGTTAAAAGCAGTAGTAGTTTGCACCCGTTGCACATTCTAGCCACTCACATCCTTCCCTCCATTTATTAATGTATCTATTCATGGTTTCAATAAGGTGTATCCTAACTTAAACAGAGCGATTAGTATACTGTTGTGACATATAGATGTCTGTAAGAGTGTTAGTTTGTCTATGCATGATAGCCTTTAGTTGGGTGCTTTACATCTGCATGCATTTGTACTGTGTGTGTACCGTGTGTGCTTGCATGGTTAGGCAAGATAAACATGGCAAACCTATCGGCTTCTTCAATACCTCTTTAATTTGAATAATGAAGCCTCAAATGCAAAAGTATAAATGTACAAAGGGGGAAGGGTGGTCATGTATGGAGCAGAAAGGTAAAATGGGTTGCTCTCCCAGCAATAACTCCCAATTTTAATTTGAGACTGCAAAGTATTGCACTATTCAGTCTGCTTTAGACAATTGATCCTACAGAAAGGTGAAGGTTGTAAGCATGCACATACCACTTAACACGGTCTGTAGCTGTCCACTGGATTGCTGCAATCAGTTGACTTAACCCCCTATCAATGGAAACAGTTGGACGGTTCAATGTCAAAACTATGTTGGCCATGCCGAGGTGCAGTAGAATACACACGTAAATAAATAGAACTTGTGGGCAGACCAAGTTAAGAACTTGACACTAGACCAGTTTCTGAAAACAACATTGGCACATTTCCTTTATTTCCGAAACTCACCTGAACCTATGCAAAATGTGTTAATACATACAAATTCAAGGAAGTTGGCTTAGGCACTCTTGAGTCTAGCAGAACAAAAATGTGTGTAAAACTAACACCTGCATTTGGATACATACGATACGACTCATTTCTGAAGAACTTAGCAGAGTGCAAACTTTTTTCGGAAATCCATACCCTTTGCACGCAACTGCAACGCCCAGTGTTCAAGCATGTTTAAGCATTTAAACAAAATGGATGCAACAGTGATATAAAATGGAAGCTAAATACGCTAAAAGAACTGAAGATAAAAAGTATTCTTTCTCAAGGTTCCTGAGGGCAACGCAAACTCTCATAAATGATATCTGCACATGAGTTGTGTGGAAAGTAAGTTAAGCAACTCTAACCGTGATAGATTCAGGTGTTATGGCTTACAGACACTGACATTCCAAAGCAAAAACGTTACAAAGAAAGAGTCCGCACATTGAAATAGGCTGTGGGAACTGAGTCTAATGGTACAATAATATGGCCTGCCTGTCACTATATTTCTCATAAAATGGAGTGCATTTCAGTTCTAACTGAAACATTACACATTTGAGAAAACTCTACAGCTATGTGGTCTTAAATGTTAACTCAGGGCAGAGCAGGGATCTGTCTGATTCTGGTCTGTGAAAAGATACTGAATGCTATGAATGACCTGAGAGGAACAGTCACACAAAGCAGTGGATGTGCAAGACAGCTAAAAATATACTGATATGTTGGCAAAGCTTTCAAAATCCACAGATGACCCATGGGCATTCTGCTTACTTTATTCAGTGATGCTGCACATGATTGTTGATTCTTTTTTGCTAGTTGAAGTCACAGGATGAACGCAGATCTGACACGATGTGATTACCACACCTCTGGCTGTGTTTACATATTCACCGCACGCATTCTTAATCCAAAATACATTAACCTTTAGTTACCTATGGTGACTAGTTCTCACTCTTTGAACGACAGTAGCTTTGAAAGCCGACACTTTATCTGACAACAACTGCACAGGGAAAGAAATCAAAACTGCACACAACTTGAAATCCCATGTTTATCGACAAATTATAATACCATGGGGCCAATTCACAAAGGCAAATTTACATGTGTAGATTTACTCGTGAACGTGACACTTTTGTGATATACACTTTTTCCAAGTGTAAATTTACTGCAAGCGAACGTTACACTTTTTTGCTTTTCACTGTTTTGGATTATAAATTACTTACTAGATTTATAGGTCTCCATCCCCTCAAATAGGGGGTGGGGCTACTAGTAACTTTTCACATGTAGGCTGAGGTGTCCGCATAAATAATAAAGTTTATTCATTCTTTAAAAAAAGTTTATTAATTATTAATAAAACAAACATTGAAAACATTTTAATATAAAATAAAAATGTACATTAACTTGAAAAAATTAAACTAAAATGTTACAGCACATTACCTTATCAAATTAAATGTTTAGGAAACTGATGTGGGAGCACACTGCTTCACCTCCCAGCAGGTTCGCCCCTAGGCATCATGGTAGATGCAGTTCGCCAAGTGTGTATAGCTCGTGGAGAGGCACCTGCGCGCCTGGAGAGGTACTGTGACCCAAGAATACGACAGCCTGCTCAGCAACCCCAAATAATCTTATGCCTAATCTCTGCTGATGACGGATAATAATCCAGAAACACGTGTCCAGAGATAGCCAGCACTAATCTGCACCCACCTGGTGAAACACTCGAGAGACTTTGCAAGTATACACACTTGGCGAACTGCATCTACCATGATGCCTAGGGGCGAACCTGCTGGGTGGTGAAGCAGTGTGCTCCCACATCAGTTTCCTGTTTAACCCCTTCTACGCTCATGACGAGCTCAGCTCGTCATGAGTTACGCCTGTCGTACGCTCATGACGAGCTGAGCTCGTCATGTAACGCGGGTTTCCGCAAAAGTCAGCGCACAGCGGGAAAACCGCTAGCGCGCAAGGGGTTAAAGGCTCCCTCGAGCCGCTTTGAGCTGACGAGCTCGTGGAGAGGCACCTGCGGGCCTGGAGAGGTACTGTGACCCAAGAATACGGCAGCCTGCTCAGCAACCCCAAATAATCTTATGCCTAATCTCTGCTGATGACGGATAATAATCCAGAAACACGTGTCCAGAGATGGCCAGCACTAATCGGCACCCACCTGGTGAAACACTCGAGAGACTTTGCAAGTATACACACTTGGCGAACTGCATCTACCATGATGCCTAGGGGCGAACCTGCTGGGAGGTGAAGCAGTGTGCTCCCACATCAGTTTCCTGTTTAAAGGCTCCCTCGATCCGCTTTGAGCTGACGAGCTCGTGGAGAGGCACCTGCGCACCTGGAGAGGTACTGTGACCCAAGAATACGGCAGCCTGCTCAGCAACCCCAAATAATCTTATGCCTAATCTCTGCTGATGACGGATAATAATCCAGAAACACGTGTCCAGAGATGGCCAGCACTAATCGGCACCCACCTGGTGAAACACTCGAGAGACTTTGCAAGTATACACACTTGGCGAACTGCATCTACCATGATGCCTAGGGGCAAACCTGCTGGGAGGTGAAGCAGTGTGCTCCCACATCAGTTTCCTGTTTAAAGGCTCCCTCGAGCCGCTTTGAGCTGACGAGCTTGTGGAGAGGCACCTGCGCGCCTGGAAAGGTACTGTGACCCAAGAATACGGCAGCCTGCTCAGCAACCCCAAATAATCTTATGCCTAATCTCTGCTGATGACGGATAATAATCCAGAAACACGTGTCCAGAGATAGCCAGCACTAATCTGCACCCACCTGGTGAAACACTCGAGAGACTTTGCAAGTATACACACTTGGCGAACTGCATCTACCATGATGCCTAGGGGCGAACCTGCTGGGTGGTGAAGCAGTGTGCTCCCACATCAGTTTCCTGTTTAACCCCTTCTACGCTCATGACGAGCTCAGCTCGTCATGAGTTACGCCTGTCGTACGCTCATGACGAGCTGAGCTCGTCATGTAACGCGGGTTTCCGCAAAAGTCAGCGCACAGCGGGAAAACCGCTAGCGCGCAAGGGGTTAAAGGCTCCCTCGAGCCGCTTTGAGCTGACGAGCTCGTGGAGAGGCACCTGCGGGCCTGGAGAGGTACTGTGACCCAAGAATACGGCAGCCTGCTCAGCAACCCCAAATAATCTTATGCCTAATCTCTGCTGATGACGGATAATAATCCAGAAACACGTGTCCAGAGATGGCCAGCACTAATCGGCACCCACCTGGTGAAACACTCGAGAGACTTTGCAAGTATACACACTTGGCGAACTGCATCTACCATGATGCCTAGGGGCGAACCTGCTGGGAGGTGAAGCAGTGTGCTCCCACATCAGTTTCCTGTTTAAAGGCTCCCTCGATCCGCTTTGAGCTGACGAGCTCGTGGAGAGGCACCTGCGCACCTGGAGAGGTACTGTGACCCAAGAATACGGTAGCCTGCTCAGCAACCCCAAATAATCTTATGCCTAATCTCTGCTGATGACAGATAATAATCCAAAAACACGTGTCCAGAGATGGCCAGCACTAATCTGCACCCACCTGGTGAAACACTCGAGAGACTTTGCAAGTATACACACTTGGCGAACTGCATCTACCATGATGCCTAGGGGCGAACCTGCTGGGAGGTGAAGCAGTGTGCTCCCACATCAGTTTCCTGTTTTAAGGCTCCCTCGAGCCGCTTTGAGCTGACGAGCTCGTGGAGAGGCACCTGCGCGCCTGGAAAGGTACTGTGACCCAAGAATACGGCAGCCTGCTCAGCAACCCCAAATAATCTTATGCCTAATCTCTGCTGATGACGGATAATAATCCAGAAACACGTGTCCAGAGATGGCCAGCACTAATCGGCACCCACCTGGTGAAACACTCGAGAGACTTTGCAAGTATACACACTTGGCGAACTGCATCTACCATGATGCCTAGGGGCAAACCTGCTGGGAGGTGAAGCAGTGTGCTCCCACATCAGTTTCCTGTTTAAAGGCTCCCTCGAGCCGCTTTGAGCTGACGAGCTTGTGGAGAGGCACCTGCGCGCCTGGAAAGGTACTATGACCCAAGAATATGGCAGCCTGCTCAGCAACCCCAAATAATCTTATGCCTAATCTCTGCTGATGACGGATAATAATCCAGAAACACGTGTCCAGAGATGGCCAGCACTAATCTGCACACACCTGGTGAAACACTCGAGAGACTTTGCAAGTATACACACTTGGCGAACTGCATCTACCATGATGCCTAGGGGGGAACCTGCTGGGAGGTAAAGCAGTGTGCTCCCACATCAGTTTCCAAATTAAATGTTTAGTATTAAACTAAGTTAATCAAATACACCATAAATTATTTTATATTTATTATTTTACACTTGGATGCAATTCACTTCCGAAAGAGCCACCGCTGGCAGTCGGAGATGGAAAACAGAGAGACACTAAACCAGATACATGAGGAAAAGAGACCTTCAAGTGGGAGATGCTCCAGGCATTGACTACATTCATTGTCCATGGAGAACAAAATCAACACCTTTAAGATTGAAGTGAACCTGTTGGGAACAGAGTTCAAGACAATGAATGCGAATGGGAGGAAAAGGGACGCCTTGATACAGTCGCTGAAGTACAGAATGCTCAAGGGCTGTGTAAACCAACTAAGGAATTACACCCTGGTCCTACAAGAAAGCCATTAAAAAGCTGAAGGCAGATCAATGCACAATAATGTTCATTTTATTAGAATATCAGAAAAATCTGCGGACCCAGTTTTAACCTGTTCTTTAAAGAATGGCTTCAAAAGGTAATGAAGGCAAAATGACTGCCATCATTTTTCTTTGCTGAAAAGGCCTACGTGACACCGGTCACTTTGATAGAACCTGATACACTTTCTAGGACCATAGCTTTCTGAATTAAGACATAAAGACATCAGTCTACAGGAGGCAAGAGGACAGGGAGCTATCCCATAGAACAATAAGAGGGTGCCTCTGTTCCCAGATTTCCTCCAAGCAGTACAAACACAGAGACACAGCTTTGATGATGTCCAAAAAAGACTGCGGAATACAAATCTTAAACATATGATTTGTTTCCTGTGAAATAAATTGACTGGTGAGAGAAGGGAGGACATAGCATTATTAGACCCTGACGATGCTTAGAACAAGCTTGGTGGCAGATTTCAGGGGAAAAAGAAAATCCTCACCTTGATGCATAGAAAGTGGTGGTAAGAAGAGTGAGACAAGAGGTCATGACGGAGTGAGAGGTGGACCTAATGGAGAAGTTGCCCTTGATAATGTCCAACATGGAGAGCGGTCTAGGCAAAAGTATTGAACATGAGACGTGGGTAAATGGATAACGCACAAAGAACTGAGCTCCGATAGTAAATATAAATGCAGAGGCTGAAAAACTGAAGCACTACAATAGTGATGCCATCATGGACAGTGGTTAACGGCATGATGGGTCCCTGCTTTGAACAGGAATGACAGATCAAAGAGATCCAGCCTGGGTGGTATCCAAACGATTACAGACATTTGCTACTCCAGAATTACAAAGAGCTCTTAAATACTGGCATAATGTTGTGCTGAGTAATACTGATGCAGATACAGGTTCAATCAATGGATTTTGGTAAAGGGCCAGTTTGGTTCAAGGGGTGATAGGCACAATATGCATTTGGGTGGCTGGTAGTTCAATGTCTAGCATTCAAATGATGTGGGGTGGCGAGATTGAAGGATTTTTTTGTCCAAGGTTACAGCAGGTGCAAATAAGGTCAGTGTCATGAAATCAAAAATGATATGGGGGCCTATCAGAAGATCTCTTATGTCCAAAATATATGATATATGATGTTAGAAAAACAAGACATAATCAGGACCCAAAGGAATGTTAACAATTTGAACTGTTGATATAGAAATCAATGCATTCATCGATAAAAATGAAAACTCGTCCTTATTAATAGAATTGCCCGTTTCTGAACTCCACATCTACCTCGGCTCACAAATATGTAGTCAAGCAGGCCCTGAGACCTAGGACCAAGATTCCTGATTGATGGGTCACAGGTGGAAGGGTGGAAGGGTGCGTACCTGGCTGTTAAATACTCGGGCAGGAAAACCTTGACCAATCCCATAGATAGGCGCCGCGATATTACAATGGTCAGGGGAGATTGCCCTAATAAAGCACACATGGCAGACGGGGAATGCGCGCTCCTAAAGACACCAGAAATGCTATATGATTTAGGAACACATAGCTAATCAGGACCTTGCACACCACACATAGTGATTATGCGCTCCCCATGTCGGCAATCTGGACACGTTGACCACTGGCCTCACTGTGTCCATGTGAGGTTGAGACTCACCTGTAGTAACTATTAATTTATTACTCCAAAGGCAGCAGCCAACATTCCTCACCATATAAATTACGACAGAAACTTTTATTATCTGTTGTGTTTTTGTATATATGAAGGACATCTACCAAATGCAAATTGAAACAGTCTTTAGACCTAGTGCCTGTAACTGTTCTCTCGGCCGAACTGTTATTTAAACAAACGGTTCCTGTTTTGCCAAACACCTCTTGTCTTCTGTTTTTTCTGAATCAATGGACTTGGACGTAATGGATACCTGTGTTGAAAGTATGCTGAGGGCCGTTTGACGATGACCCTTCTCCTGTGTTCATGGTTGAGCATGCGCATCCCTCACTGCCCCCCTCTCTCCCCCCCGCGGGCTCCAGTGTGGCCGATTGGGACCCGGCTTTTGAATTACACGGACACCATTTTACGTCTTGCTAGAGAACGGCAGGCTATCCAAAATCAATGAAACTACATCTCTCCATAGACACATTTCAATCTGATGGTACAGTCTCACCAACATGAATTTTTGCCTTCCAAATGCATTATGCAAAAAGCTGGAATCCCTATTATATGATTTACCCAGCCAAGCTCTGTATCAATCTCAATGGGAAAATCTATCACTTCACAGACCCCAAAGCTGTGACAAAGTTCTCTCGAGGTCTGGCTTCTGCCTCAACAACAGGCACACCCTTCTCTGGTAGAGCGACTAGCAGTCATCTCAGTGACACTGACTAACCATCAGTTGTTTGCCACACTACTGCTTGGGGCCATGAGAGTTGGAGGCGGGTCGGCTTCTGGCCACATGCTGACCACTTCTTGGCATACTTGTCAGTGAGATCTCTACTGCCTGAAGAGATTGGACAAGTGCTGATCGGCCTTCCAGGAAGCAGGAATGGTGACTGAGTACATATGCTATCCCCCTACTTTTCTTTCCTGGCCACCCAGCTGCTTTCCAACTGGGGAGTAAGCATGGTCCTCTTGGCGCCCCCCCCCCCCCCCAAGGATGATTCTCCATATAATGTATCACTGTTGGTTTGTTGTGTTGATTGGGGGGGTAGGATTTGGGCATTCAACTCAATGATAGAGTTGAAGTGGGAGGAGATGGATGTTGTGGGGACTACTTAAATTTTTTTCTGATGCAGCAGATTTTTCTTTTTCATGCCACACACTCATCAACTGGTATAGGTACGTATTTATCCCAGCTGTCACACGCATGACAAGGTGCATACACTGCCACTAATATTCAATGGCACCTGTTAAATTTTGACATGGACTGTGCGGGTGCTCAATAAATAGTGCAGGATTAATGCTTGCACTTCTGAACAGGCATCAAACTGACATATGCTGTCCATGGAAGCTACATCTGACAGATGCGAGCCACTCCCGTTGAAGCACGGAATGTATTGCAGAAATGTCTCAACTTCTTCAAATAATGCACGAGGAGTTGCAACACTCCTTCATAAAGAATTACTATGGGGCAAGTGACTGGTATTAGGCAATACACAAGGCTGGTTTGTAATCCTAGCAGGGACTCTACAGGGTCACCTTACCTTAGTAACCCCAGATCTATCGCCCAAATGTGGAGGACCCTGACTTCTTTGCCAATGTCTGGGGTCTGATAGCTACTATGGGCCCAGGCACGATAATTTGGGTGGGCGACTTCAAATTGATACTTGACTAATATGTACACTGATCCAGTGACACTGGTCGACCACACCTGGGAGCTGCTACCCAACTGAAAACACTCATGACAGACAATCATCTCACTGACATCTGGCAGCTTCAGCATTGCAACAGTACTGAGGGCACATGTATTGCTTCTACTCATAATACTTGGTCCAGAATAGAATACTGGCTGGTCACCAGGGATGTGGACAACTGCACCTCTGGTTTTGTACACCTCCCCACTACACTATCTGACCATTCGCCTGTTCTGTTTGAAGTTTCAGCTCCATGGCCTGGTCAACAGACTTTTTCCTGGAGACTTCCTCCTAATACACTGAAAGACCAAGTGTTTAAGGCTGAGATTAGAACAGTTATCCTAGAGTAGGGGACTCCAACCTTTTCTGTAGTGAGAGCTACTTCTGATCAGTGAAAATCGTTGTGGGCTACTGATTGCCAAGTTACTGGTGCAATGTTACCAGACACCACCACGCCTACTTTCTTTGAATGTAAGCCTAATGTCCACAGAGACAAAAATATGGTCTGAACAAAATACTTTGACTAGGAGTATTTTTAACTCAATGAGCACTCTGTTGACTACCCTTCATCTGTATGGGAGATGTTTAAGGTGGTAATCCGGGGGTGTGCATTGCCCAACAGGCCGGAGTGCTGCAAGAGCTGCACAGGGATCTTACCCAACTCGAGATGGAAATCCACACACTAGAACTCCAGCTTTTCGTTTCTGAGAACACAAGCACCTTAGTGTCCATCAAGAGTAAACTATCAAAGTATGAGGAGGCAGCACTCCAGGGAACACATTTCCTTGACAAACATGCAATTGCTTGAAGATATGGTGATGGATATAGGGCAGGTAGGACCCTTGCCAGAGTACTTTGCAAACCCTGGGCCAGTTACTACATCATGGAAGAGGTGGATGATAGGCAGACAGCCCATATTGCCTGTGACGCTATCCAACATGTCATACTAAGTACTATGCAGACTTGTGCGCCTCCTCACTGCCTCATTTTCCCGCAACCCTGGACTCACTTTGACACAATACAATTGCTCTGGCGTGACGACTCACACCGCCAGCTCCTGAATGCACCTTTCACAGCTGACGACATACTGCAGGTTATCCAAAGAATGCCTAGGGATGAGGATAAGGTTTAAAAATTTAAAATAAATGGATGGCACAGTGATAAAAAATGGAAGCTTAATACGCCAAAAGAACTGAAGATATAAAGTATTCTTTCTCAAGGTTCCTGGGTGCAACGCCCACTCGTATAAATGATATCTGCACATGAGGTGTGTGGAAAGTAAGTTAAGCAACTCCAATCGTGATAGATTCAGGTGTTATGGCTTACAGACACTGACATTCCAAAGCAAAAACATTACAAAGAAAGAGTCCACACATTCAAATAGGCTGTGGGGACTGAGTCTAATGGTACAATAATATGGCCTGCCTGTCACTATAATTCTTATAAAAGGACTGCATTTCAGTTCTAACTGGAACATTACACATTTGAGAAAACTCTAGAGCTGTGTGGTCTTAAATGTCAACTCAGGGCAGAGCAGGGATCTGGTTGATTCTGGTCTGTGGAAAGATACTGAATGCTATGAAAGACCTGAGAGGAACAGTCGCACAAAGCTGTGGACGTGCAAGACAGCTAAAAATATACTGATATGTTGGCACAGCTTTCAAAATACACAGATGACCCATGGGCATTCTGCTTACTTTATTCAGTGATGCTGCAAATGATTGTTTATTCTTTTGGATAGCTGAAGTCACAAAATAAACGCAGATCTGATACAATGTCATTACCACACCTCTGGCTGTGTTAACATTTTTATAGCACGCTCTTTTAATACCAAAATACATAACCCTTTAGTTACCTATGGTGACTAGTTCTCACTCTTTGAACGACAGTAGCTTTGAGAGCCGAAGCTGTACCTGACAACACCTGCACAGGGAAAGAAGTCGAAAGTGCACACAACTAGTTGAAATCCCATGTTTATCGACAAATTATAATACCATGGGGCCAGTTCACAAAGGCAAATTTACATGTGTAGATTTACTCGTGAACGTTACACTTTTGTGCTATTCACTGTTTCCGAGTGTAAATTTACTACAAGCGATCGTTACACTTTTTTGCTATTCACTGTTTCCGAGTGTAAATTTACTACAAGCGACCATTACACGTTTTTGCTATTCACTGTTTCCGAGTGTAAATTTACTACAAGCGACCATTACACTTTTTTGCTATTCACTGTTTCCGAGTGTAAATTTACTACAAGCAACCGTTACACTTTTTTGCTATTCACTGTTTCCGAGTGTTCATTTTTACTACAAGTGTAGATTTATAGGTCTCCATCCCCTAAAATAGGGGGCGGAGTTTCTAATAACTTTTCACACGTAGGAGGAGGTTTCTGCAAACAGGGCGGAGCTACTAATGACTTTTCACACGCAGGCTGAGGTGTCCACCATTGGGACGCATATAGGGAAAAATAATACGTTTATTAACTATTAAAAACAAACATTGAAAATATTTTGAAGTAAAATATAAATGCAAATTAACTGCAAATAATTCAACTAGAACTAAAAACAAAATGTTACAGCACATTACCATATCAAATCAAATTTTTTTTAGTATTAAAAAACGGAATTAATAAAAATACACCTTGATTTATTTTATAATTATTATTTTACACTTGGATGGAATTCACTGCCGAATGAGTCACTGCAGGCAGCTGGAGAGGGGAAACAGACACTAGACCACATACATGGGGACAAGAGACCTTCATGTGGGAGGCGGTGCCTACATCCATAGTCCAACAAAATCAACACTTTTAGCATTGAAGTGAACCTGTTGGGAACAGAGTTCAAGACAATGAATGCGAATGGGAGGAAAAGGGACGCCTTGATACTGTCGCTGAAGTACAGAATGTTCAAGGGCTGTGTAAACCAACTAATGCTAATGAAGGACACCTTGGTCCTACAACAAAGACGCGAAAAAGCTGAAGGCAGATCAATGTGCAACAATGCTCATTTTATTTGTATATCAGAAAAATCTGAGGACCCAGTATTAAACTGTTCCTTAAAAAATGGCTTCAAAAGATAATGAAGGCTTAATGACTGTCATCATTTTTCTCTGCTGAAAGGGCGTACATGACACTGGTGCCTCTGATGGCACCTGAACCACTTTCTAGGGTCATGCTAGCTAGCTTTTTGAACAGCAGTCTCCGGGAGGCAAGAGGACAGGGAGCTATCCCATACGAGAATAAGAGGGTGCTTCTGTTCCCAGATTTCATCCAAGCAGTACAAAAACAGACACAGTTTTAATGATGTAAAAAAAAACACTGCTGTATGTAAATCTTAAACATATGATTCTTTTCCTGTGAAATGGACTTGAGGGAGAAGGTAGGACAGGGCATTAATTAAACCCTGATGATGCTTAGAACTAGCTTCATGGCAGATTGCAGGGTAAAAGGAAAATCTTCACCTTGATGCATAGAAACTGGTGGTAAGAAGAGTGAGCCGGTCGGCGCATCATCCCGACCGGCTGCACTCGTGTCTGGAGAAGATCTACACGTGGATGTGCAGTTCAGCACTAAAGCTAAACGGCTCCAAGACGGAACTCATGCTGCTGGGGAACTCTTCTCCATCTCTGTCCCCCAGCAGCTGGCCTGACTGTCTGGGACCTGTACCCACCCCCAAGCAGGAGATCAAGAGTTTGGGAGTGTGGATGGAGCAGGGCCTCTCGTTTAAAACTCATGCTAAAAAGACTGCTGGCGTGTGTTTTGGCCTGCTCCGTTCAGCCCGGAAGATTTTACCTTTGCTTCCAGCGTCCACTAGGAGGCTTCTCATCCAGGGATTGATCATCTCGCGGCTGGATTTCAGCAACGTGCTATTCCTGGGTGCACCTGAATCTACCCTGAACAAACTGCAGCAAGTGCAGAATGCGGCCGCCAGGCTCTTGACGGGTCTCCCCAGGCGCCAGTCTGCTCGCCCGGCGTTGAGGGCTCTGCATTGGCTCCCTGTTAGGGACAGGGTGAAATTCAAATCACTCTGTATTGCCCATAAAGTTCTGCATGGGGTAGGCCCACCTATTTTGGGGGAGATGGTCCAGCCTTACAAGGCTCCTCGCTCTCTTCGCTCCGACCATCAACATCTTCTCCAGGTCGGGAGGGTGAAGAGGGCTAGAACGGGTGGCAGAAGGTTCTCGTTAAATGTGGCCACCTTGTGGAACTCACTGCCCCTACAACTACGTTCAGAAGCCAGTCTTTTTCGGTTCCGCAAACTTTTAAAGACTTTTCTGTTTTCTGCTTAATCCCTGCATTATTCTTTGGTAGTGTTATTATCTGGTGAGCGCTGGGATGCCTATTTGGTAACCAGGCGCTATACAAAACTCAGAATAATAATAATAATAATAATAATAATGATGGAGTCAAATACAGGTGAGGGGTGGACCTAATGGAGAAGTTGCCCTCGATAGTGTTTAACATGGAGAGTGGTCTAGGCAAAAGTATTGAATATGAGACGTGGGTACGTGGATAACGCACAAAGAACGGAGCTCCAATAGCAAAGATAAATGCTGGGGCTGAAAAACTGAAGGAGAGCCACAGTAGTGATGCCATCATGGACACTGGTTGACGGCAAGATGGGTCCCTGCTTGGATCAGGAATGACAGATCAAAGAGATCCAGTCTGGGTGGTATCCAGGGGGCTTTGAGCCCAAACGATTTTAGACATTTGCCACTCCAGAATTCCAAAGAGCTCCTAAATACTGGCATTATGTTGTGTTGACTAAAACTGATGCAGATACAGGTTCAGTCAATGGATTTTGGTAAAGGGCCAGTTGGGTTCAAGGGGGTGATAGGCACATTATGCATTTGGGTGACTGGTAGTTCAATGTCTACCATTCAAACGATGTGGGGTGACGAGAGTAGAGGGTTATTTTTTCCAAGGTTACAGCAGGTGCAAATAAGGTCAGTGTCATGAAACCAAAAATGACATGGGGGCCTATCAGAAGGCTCTTATTTCCAAAATATATGATGTTGGAAAAACCAGACAGAATCAGGTCCCAAACTAAGGAATGTGAACAGTTTGAGCTGTTGATATAGAAATCGATGCATTCATCGATACAAATGAATTCTTGTCCTTATTAATAGAATCCCCCGTTCTGAACTCCACATCTGCCTCAACTCGCAAATATCTTGTCAAGTTGGCCCTGATTCCAAGGATTGGGATTCCTGATTGATGGGTCACAGGTGGGAGGGTGCATAGCTGGCTGTCAAACACTCGGGCAGGAAACTCTTGACCAATCCAACAGTTAAGCGCAGCGACATTACAATGGTATGGGGAGATTGCCCCAATAAAGCACACAAGGCAAGAGGGGGTACGCACGCTCCTAAAAACACCATAAAGTCAGATGCTACATGAGTTCGGATCACATAGCCAATCAGGACCTAGCACACATAGTGATCACGCACTCCCCATGCAGGAAATCTGGACACGTTCATCACTAGTCACACTGTGTCCACGCGAGGTTGAGACTCACCTGTAACAACCATTTGACCATTAATTTATGACTTATAGGAGGCTGGCTTAGTAGATGGTGCTCACTTATGTAAATGTAGCACTCTGCATTAATCCAGACAACCCTCATGGTGATTACAGTGGTCTTAGACAACCTTAGAAAGCTCGCTAAGAGGTAGCTGTGGAGAGCAGCCTTCAGGCTTAGTCCAGAAGGAGTGTAAAGTAGCTTGTTTTACCAGTACTTAATCTTATGGTGTAGGTTAAGTGAAAAAGAACCCCACAGTGTAGTTATAAAAATAGGTATTTACCCGGAGATATAACCACAATACTTTACTAATAGAACACGTAAGTAGCACAAATACACAGGGGTCCCCAGGGGGAGACTGAAACATATACTAAAATAGTGGAATGCGAACCACGACCTAAGTTGAGAATGGACCCAGAAGATGTAGAAGAGCCAGGTACCCAAGGAACAACCCATAGTGAGTATCTAGGGACCCCAGAGAGGTCGTGTGCAGAGTGGGAACACAACTGCATGCTCAATACAAGTCAATGGGTATGTTGCGTTGCAGTTTTAAAGAAAGAGTACCCTTCCCAGTGGACCATGAAGACACCCCATGGAAGATGGAAGGTTGGAGAGTCACCCCAGCAGTGGATACCCCAGGAACCAGGATACCCGCACCAGGGAAGCCGGGTGCAAAGGTGCAAAGGGACGTCGGAAACCGCAGTAGACCACAATGAGAGGACTCCAGGAAAGACGTCACTGGCGAAGAAGATAAAAGAGTCTGGTGGAACCCAAAGGTGGATTCAAGTTGAGAGGTACCTGCAAGCAGAGGGGACAGAGTCTGTGCCACTCAGGAGTGACCAGGAGGCACAAAAGATGAATGTCCACCAATGTCGGGGATGCATGAGAGTTGACGGTGCCCTTCAAGTTGCAGTTGTACGGATCAGGCAATGATGTGGATGACCAGGAGCCATTCACAAGCTGTCCCATGTCAGATGTCAAGAGCCAGTTGGTCAATGTCCGGCAGGGGCACCAACAAGCCTTGGTAACGGCAACCAATGTAGTTGTCGAAAAAGGTGCAGTGTCGGGACCAGCAAGGTCCAAGTGACTCACACGAGCAGGTAAGTCAGAGCAGGCCAGAGCAAACAAGGGAGCCCACTGGAGCCAAAGAGGACCCTTGAGAGGACCCACATGGCGGAGGCAGAGGAGTCGCAAGAGGACCTTGAGCAGCTCACCAAAAGATGCAAGGGATTTGATGCACATGAAGATCTTGGCTGCAGGAGATGCCTGAGGCTGGAGCTTCTTGAAGATCTCTGGAGGAGAGTCAACAAGTCTTGGCAACGGCAAGTCAACGTGGTGCACAGGGGTATTTGTCCATTAGTTCCAATGAGGGATACTGGCTTCAAACTTGCTGTGAAGGCAGGACAGGCCTCAAGGGAGTTGCAGAACCACCACCTGTGTTGCTGAACCTTTTGGAGTCCAAAGGAGCTTAGGAACAGCAGACCGATCAGCTTCGTTGCGGTGCCTGCGATGTAGGGGGGTGGCTCCTTCACTCCTAGGGAGATTCCTTTGAGTGTCTTGGATGTCCACAGGCCTTGTGAAGAACCTGTATGGAGTTCAGGCACAGATGTTGCAGAAGACTGGCAGGACGATGAGACTAGGAGCATCAGGAATCTTCCCAGTTGCAATCTTGGTTCCCAAAGCGAAGTCCAAAGTGCCTACACGGTTGAATATGAAGGGGTTTTGAATCTGAATCTTGTCCCACGACAAATCTAGAGACCATCCCACAGGTAAGCCCTTAAGTACCCTAAGGAAAGGGTTGGGACAATTCAGAGATCCCTCCCAGAGGAGGGGCTAGACAGTGGAGATCATGTACTTTGTCCAGTTTCACACCAGTGTGGGAGCCAACGGCTCCCTGAACCGGTTTCAACTGTAGTATGCAAGGAGAGCACCAAATGTGCCCTTCAAAGCATTCTAGTGGCGCTGGCAAGCACCCCCACCCTGTCCCAATACACTAAGTCCTGTCTGGAAGGTGGCCACACCTCCCTGTGACAGTAAACCTATTGTCCTACCTCCCCCTGCTCGAGCTTAGCTCAGCAGCAGGAGGGCAGAATGATGTCTCTGGTCGGCAGCAGCCATAGTTTTCTGTCCGGTCTAGAAGACTGGTAGCGCGAGCCCTGAGGGCCTCACGGAGGAGCTTTACAGTGCATGGAATCATACCCCCAACACCGTTTACAGTGTTGGGGTATAATTCCAACATGTTTGCTACAAAATACGACTGGGTTCGTTACAGCCAGTTTAGAGATAGCCATAGCATTATGACGCATGGCCACTCTATGTCAATACAATACAATACAAAATATTTTTATTGTTGAATTAATAAAAATCCTTACAATAAGAAAGGTAAGAGATTAACCAGTGTTTGCAACGCAGGTTACATTATAAAAAACAAGAAGATCACAGTTTAAAAAAGAGTTAAAACTAGAGCTCTACTCGAAACCCGCCCCCTCTTACAGGATAAGGATTTATAGAGTGGGCAGGGGTTCACTAGCAAAGGAGGTAGGGGCAAGGCAATATGTAAAATGATCATTGGGAGGCCTGTAGCTGCTTTCTAATTTCCATCATAAATTTGAGGCCCCGACAGGTCAGGATTGGAGATGAACCTCCCAGCCAGAAAATAACGGCCTGGCGACATGTTCTTGTTTTCAGGTTGTTCAATATGTCCCGTATAAAGCGTCTTCTAGATACCATAAGGGATGGACATACACAAAACAAATGAACTAGAGATTCAGTATGATATCCGCAGAGTCGACATTTTGGGCAATCATCTTGGGGTTTCCAGGAAGGTAGTAAATCCTTAGATTCGTGAAGGCCCATACGGAGGTTGATAAGGTGTTTTTTTAAATAGTGGCTAAAATGGGTTGCCAAATAGGCCTGAGGTTGTTGGAGTGAGTAAGAAGAAATGACTGACCAGGCATGACGTCGATGGGACAATGTTTGTTTGTCTTCTAGAACAGACTTCCTTTTAGCAATACCACTCTATGTATCGTAATGGCTGATGCACTTACAACCTGGGAGAATGGACGCTGTGGGTTGTAGGGGTCCTGCTCATGCAGGGGCACCCTCACACTTATAACCAAGCCCCCTGGCTTCAAGATTGAAAGGCCTGCCTTAGGGGTAACTTATTGGTTTTAAGTGCAGTGACCTCCGATATAAGGAAACATATCTGTTGTAAGTGGTGCTAGCACCAGCTTACACAGGCTGCAATGGCAGGCCTGTAATCACTATTTGAGTGGTCTCCTATGGGTGGCATAATACATGCTTTAGCCCATGGGAGACCCTTGGTGTTCCTATGCCTTGGGTACCTTAGTATCATATACTAGGGACTTACATGGGTACACCAGTAGACAACCTGGAGTGTACCTAAGTACTCACCATGTCCAATTTAGGGGAGAAGCACAGAGACTGATTAGCAGGATCGCAGTCCGACTAGTCAGTAAAACATGATGACACCAGCAAAAAGTGGGGGTGACCATGAAAGCTGATCCTACTTTCCTACATGACTTCAAAGGCAGCAATCAACATCCCTCACCTTATATGGTACACCAGAAACCTTTATTATCTGTTGTATTTTTGTATATAAGAAGGATATCTCCCAAATGTAAATTTAGACAGTCCACACACCTAGTGCATGTAACTGTTCTCTAAGCCGAACTGTTTAATTAAACAAACTGTTCTTGTTTTGCTAAACGCCTCTTATCTTCTGCTTTTTCTAAGGATTTCAAACTCAGGCAACATTCTACTGAGCCAGCCAGGAGGATTGGGACATTGTACCCAACTACAGATGAAGGAAGGTGACTCTGTCCGGGTGGATTCACTTTTGCGCAACAAGTAAGGTGGGCAGACACCGCAATTGATTGGAAGTTCTGCTGAATTCCCAGGGAGGAGGTCATTACTGAAGTAGCCGTCACAGGAAGACTACATCCGAACCTAAAACATTATCTAAAGCATTTGGCATACGGTAAACTAGGGAGAAGCATAAAAAGTTAACCTGAGTGGCCTGCCACTGACAGGGTCTGGCATAGTACCTATTTTATATGTCCTAACTGGATCAGTCATAAGGTGGCCTAGGAGGCGTTCCTGCAGAAATCACCTTGTTTCGATAGCTGAGTACGCTAGCTAAGGTGAATATAGTGCCAATAGTGAATAGCACTTTATAACTCCCCAGATGCTAATTTTTGTGACAAAACTATCCTGAATGGGCGTAGTTGACCCCTCAGTCTCATAGTTTTTTACCTCATCATTTTCCTAGAGGTTTCTTAACACTCCTAGTACCTGGAGGGAGTGTGGACGGTGCATCTGGCTAGACCTTGGGAGTCACGTGGCGCAACTTGGATTAGAGAAACATTGGACCCGGGAAACTTGTTGTAACTTGTGTGTGGCCAAGAGAGGCTGGTGATTCCAGAGTTACTACTAAATGGTTTCTATGATTACCACCCTTGTGTAGGAGAGGATAGTGGCAGACTATCCAGTTCATTTAGGAACGTATTCAGCGCTAGTCTTCTCTTGCTATAGAGTAATATGTGATGAACGTACTCATTGTTTGACAAAGTTGATTTTTCTGTCAACGATTTTTGAACTGTATTATTGTATGTGATGATATTGCATTGATTGTTTATTGAAAACTATATTATGTGAAAAGCTGAGATCGTGCAGATGCTATTCTAACATATCGCATATTCGCAATATGTTGTTATACTACATATGCATTCTTATTGTTTTTATTGAAGGCTTGCTCAAACTGATTGATGTAAAACTTGTAAGCGCTGAGCTCCTAGTATGTAACTTGCAAGAGTGGACCTCATTACGACTGCCCCTACGATTAGACAAACAAAACTATGAAAACATCATTTGAGTTGTAGTTATTCAAATTAACTAAAATTGACATGGATTCCCCAAAACAAGATATGGAACTTGGTTCCCCAAACAGATACAAATAATAAATAATTCTGCCTAGAGTGGCATTTACACATGAAGGCACAGACATTTCCTTGGTCTAGGAGGGAACATTTGACACAAATATAATTGAACACACTTAAACACATATACAAACTAAATATGCAGGACAGAAGAGAGACAAAAGAGAATCAGTGTTAGAATAATGGACCATCTTCGAAGAAGTTCAAACCAATAACGCTACAGTGTCAATAGCGAGCAAGGTGTCATCACCTCCCCAACCATATGCAGTGATGGATGTACTCATACTAGCTCCCCCTGCATTAGAATATTTAACCCAATAATATTAGAAACCGATGAGCCTCGCAATGAAAAAAGGTCAGTCAGGTCTCTCCCAAAAACATCCAAAAGCAAACCCCCTCCATCACAGCCAAAGTTCCCAGGGAAGGTCCCCAAATGCTCGACTCCCCGTCCACCATGCTCAACACATGGCACCTCAAAGGCGGGTAAAATACACATTTCCATTGACTCAGGCGATTGTAAACGTCACAGATATTTGTGGCAGTTCTCGATAGCAACTCAGAGAGCTCTGGAGAGGAAGGGAGCTCCAGTTGCCTGGGAACCGATGACGAGGGTGGGGCTACAGGGTTTGCTAATGAAAGCAGCATGTAGCGATCAGCATAAAGGGACAGGCCGAACGGTTAGAGGAAGAGAGGTGTGAGCAGATGCTCGAGAAAGGGCATGCAACCAGGAGTTAGAGCTAGAGTTCAGGACAGAGCACTCTCCTCATGAGGAAGGAGGGGCCAGTCACTAGGGTGCAGCACTGGGAAGAATCAGAGATCGATAAATGGCTCCTAGCAAGGCTCAGAGCCACATCATTCAGTCGGCATAGGAGAGGGGCTGACGAAGAAATAAAGGAACAAGGCAGCCTGTTACTTACCCACCCCTGATGCAGCAAAAACAAAATAGCCCCTGTGTGTACACATGAGGGAAGGAGCGACGAGGATTTGCGTTGCTCCTCACGGGTGTAAGACAAAGATAGACAAACCTCGAGGGAGATAATAGCTAAAAGGGAAAGCAAGACTTTTGTGTACCTGTTTTGCAAGCTATTAGCAGATTGGACTGAGGAGAGGGATGAATATGGCAGGTAGTGGCAGAGGGAAGGATCATTTTAGCTAGAGGACATGGCAGTAGCAGAGGACTGCATCAGGCATGAAGGAGGAAACCCTAGTTTGGAGTTCCTCTACATGCAGCGATGCCTCGTAAAAAGGGAACACTGTGTTGAGTAGAAACCTGTAGAGTCACTTAGCATAAGAGTGTGACCTTTACTACAGAAGGTGTGGAGAGGTGTGGCTCACTGGTTAGAGGCGGCAGACCTGTAAGCAGAGAACGGCCCGGGACCAGGGTTCAATTCCCGACGAGGCAGAATCTTGGACCAGGGTCAACGGACTCGATAATTCTCGCCTCAGTGCCTACTCTATCCAGGGAACACACTCGGTAACTCTGGGCATTAAGCTTGCCTCATCTCTACAATGGCCCCCCACAGACGCCGGGGATGCCTGGTTTCACCCTGGAGATACCCAGAAAGGGACCATCTCACAGGGAAAACCAGGACGGGTTCCCCAGCGGTCTACAGCGCCAGGACACTCGGGTAGAGTAACAGTGCGCTTTACAAGTATCCCACATTACATTACATTACAAGGTCGTGGCGGGGATTATATATGTGCCATGGGCCCCGATGAATAAAGCGGGATTGAGGACAAAGTTACCATGATTGCTGGATGGGGCAGGGAAATGGATAACATGCTTCGATAAAAACACTGAGGTATCAATCTAGCGATAGGCGACATTAAGAGTCTGCTAAGCAGTCTAATTGGGGTGCAGACTAACACAGTGTTCACCCAAGATCGCATTCCAGCAATCATGCTAACAGATACTCAGCATGACGGGGGCACATTTAATACGGACAGGCGCAGTCCACCCTGAGAGAAATATTCCCTGAATGCCCAAATGTAGGTGGGCTAATGGCAGAGACCATGAAGCCAGAGGAAAGCATAAACAATTTGCTAAATAGAATGGGGAAAAGATGGGGACATGAAACTGGACAGCCGTTGAATGATACAGGTTCACAAGTCCCAACTTTCTATAATATTCTTAAGAAAAGGCCCAAAGAGATATAGCAAAATGAGTGCAACAAAATTTGAAAAAGACTGCCCTTGCAGTGATGGCCACAGCCGTGCATAGGGCACCAGTCACAAGGGGGCTCCACCGCAAAACTTAAGGGGCTTCCAAACAGGAAGTCTTGGAGCATGAACAGGTTATGGAAGTGGAAGTCAGAGAGGGTGGTTGCAACCAGACTTTAGAGAGCGCTACTATTGCCGAAGGCGGGGTCACCTGGTAGATGCATGCCAGACAAAGTAATACCATGAGCAGCAAAAGTGCCAGAGGTAAGAGATCCCGGGGCAGCCACCACAAAACACCACAAATGCCCCTCCTCAGTTGCAAGCACAGGGTAATCAGAATGCACTACAGGGACCTGAGCCACAATCCCGGCAAGGAGGGGTAATAGTGTGGGAAGGTAGCACCTTCACACAACCACAGAGCCAAAATCCACAATAAAATAGACCCCCCCAGCAGATGAACATAGGTAGTAATAACCCTAGAGACTCATCATGACCAGCATCCCCCAACCCCCTTCCCCATAAAATTGTACCATAACAGAAAGAACTACAGACAACATTGGGGGTCCAAAAAGTGTTTTACTTGCTTCTAGGTATTCCGGGTTTATAGGGCAGTGTCAATCAGGTGTCCACACTAAGGGGCCGATTATGATGGCGGACGGACCTGAGTCCGTCCGCCACCATAGAGAAGGAGGGACCGTCCGCAGGGGCAGCGGCGGTCCCTCCGTGCAAATTAGGATGTGACCGCCACCCTGGTGGTCACATCTGTATTTTTATCATTGCGGCGGGTGCTGCTTGAAGCAGCACCCGCCGCAATGATAAAAAAGTAAGTTGTGCATTTGCATGCACAAAGCGGCAGGCACCTCGCGGTGCCTGCCGCTATGTGCAGGCAAATGCAGGGGGGACCATAGGTACCCCCCATGTGCACCCCCCAACCCCCCTTCACCCCTGGGGGCCCGCAACAGGCCCCCAAACACAAATCTGTATGCCTTTACACGGCGGAAATGCCGCCGTGTAAAGGCATCTTTCCGCAGGCATCCTAATATGGCTGGCGGTGTCTGATAGACACCGCCAGCCATGTTAATGTTTTTCCGCCGCGGGCGGAATCCGCCCGCAGCGGAAAAGCGGCGGACAGATAGTAAGACCCACCAGCCATCCTAATATGGCGGTGGGTCTTTCAAGGCTCCCCGGCGGATTTCCCGCATTCTCCGGGCCGGCGGTGGCTTCCGCCGGCCCGGTGGATGCGGGAAATCCGCAATCGTAATAGGCCCCTTAGTTTGGCATCAACGTGATTCCATGGGAGCACAGAATAATCAGGTTGCCTAAAGCGCCTACAGAAACTAGGCCCACTCTGCTGCGGATCCCCCAGGGTAGGGTTCACTGGCCACACCCCAAGGGAAGGGCTGTCTGATGAGGGGGCGGGATAGAAAACTGGTTAAAAAATAGGCACCCAGTTCCTGCAACCAAAATCTAATGGAATGCATTCCAATCAGCAAAGTAAAGGGTCTCCATGTTTGGACATCAGGCACACGCTTAATAATTCCTTCATGGCATGTAGTCTCAACAGCACCCACAAACGTGCCAGGAGCCTCTGAATCAATGAAGGCCTCCCTTTCAGTTATAAATGAAGACATCCTCACTGAAGGTTGCATCTGGGATGATGGGACCATAACATGGCACAATCCCCACATGCATGAGTCAGTAAGCTAAGAGGCCTCAGTGTAGGGTGACCAGAAGTCTCACATTTGCCCAGACAGTCCTTATTTTTTTGGTCCTCTGTCTATTAGATTTAACTGGGTTCTTGAGCGGCCCCACTGAAATTGCCTCTATGAGTCCATAGTTAGTCTATCTCCCGTAGTACTGAGGGGTCTGTGTTTGTGCCGTTGGTGAACGCCATCTTCAAGGCATTCAGCATCCCTCTGAGATGTTTTTGTTTTGTTTGTGAACTGTTGCGATGGGATGATGAGCTCGACACTCCAGTTGGGATTCACTCAACCTTTCAAGGCGGGTGGGGCTCGAGGGAGAGGGGGGTGCCAGGGACAGAGGTTTCCCAGTCTCTACCCCTGCTACAGATGGATCGCAGGGCACCAGGTGCGCTCCTTCCAGGCTCAACCCCATTCCAAGCATAGTCCAATGACATTGCCCCAGCTTGCAGGCACCATCCAGGAAACAGTCAGCCCTGACTGCCAACCCCACGGGGCAGTAAAGAGGAGGGGGGAGATCCACAGAGCGTCTCTGACCCTTTCCAAGTCGGACAAGGGAAAAAAAGAATAACGCGGCTAAAAAAAAACACCCAAAACTAGCCCAAAATGATGATTCCAGATAAAAAGGCAGGCCGAGATCAGCCAAAGGGGGCCAGGCGGGAGGGCCGCATAGCACACCAAGTGCCAGGAACAGGGAGATTCACAAGCATAAAAACTTGTTCACAGGTCACGTGGTAAGCACCAGCAACACCAAACGGCAACACGCCCCTTCTTCCCACATTTCCGCGCACATGTAGCAAATATGTGGACTGAATAATACAACTCATAGCTAACGCAACTGTAGGTTATATTTAAACAGGTAGACCCCAGCAGGAAAAGAGTCTCAGGAGGGGGCTGTGCAGCAACCACGCTCTTGTGCACACACAGGGCGAGGTGCCTGGGATAAAACCAGTGATGCCCATATAACTCCTGCTAAAGCCACAGTTCTATCAATCCCTGTACTCATGAGACCACTTCACAAACCTGTCTATCCTTGATCTGACTGCCCAGAACCAAAATTTCAGAGAAGATCCAAAAATACCTTAAGTAGGATTAGGGGGGCTTAATGGCTCATTAAAATAAGATCTGTCTAGATAATCGTCTCTCTCTCTCGCCCTAAATCACTAAAAGACATTTCTAGCAGAGTTTGCCTTCCAATACCTCACTAGATTGCAGCTAGTAGGTTGATGAGAACATCCCTGTGGTAATATACAGGATTTCAAAGACCACTGAGAAAGGAGCACGTAATTAGCTGAATTAACACCAAAGAAAGTTCTTTCAAAACAGGTAACTGCAAAGACAACGAAGTGCACCAATGCCTATTTGTCATCAACCCCCATGAAACAAAGGAAAAAGGGACAATGCCATACTTGCGCAAATGGAAGCAGGGAAAAACCCTGGGCCCTCAGCCAGAGATCTGCTTTACACCCACGTAGGTGCACCATTCCAACGTGCAGTTGAGCCCTTCTATTGTGATGACACCCCTGAACTAAATACTGCGAACATGTTTTAACTGGTCAAAAGAAACACAGTCACTGGAGGAGCACAGATGACTCCCAGGGGATCCATACCTCGAACCAAAGTATCACACCAGAAGTTACGTATATTTATATAGGTATGTATCATCTACCAAATATAGGTAGTCACACACTTGAGTACTACAGAGGAACTGCTGAGTCAAAAGAGATTCACTAATGAGGAGCTACCGCACCTGTGTAGGGACCTCTTGTAGGTTACCTACAATTACACTAAACAGCAGCATCCCAAATGCACTGCATAGTGCCCTTTTACATAACATATGGTACCCGCATATGACCACAATTGGCTCCCAAGCATTAGCCAGGTCATGCTATATCTACTCATTGATCCCACACACTGTAGGCGCAGATAGGCTTTACTTGTCCCAAGAAGTAACCCCCAAGAAAGCAAAATGCCTTGTTCACCTCTACCTACATTGGATAAGGACCAGGATCCAACCCAACAAGATAGAACCACACAGGGTAATTGTGTAAACCTGACCTGATACAACACTAACTCAACAGAGCTGAACTTCCTCACTGAGCCCACGTATATCCAACCCGAACTGGACAGGATGAGAAGGAAGGGTACCATAGGGGAAGATATCACTCGGCCCTGAGATTTCCCGGAGAAGACATTTTTGGAGGTAGCAAGATGGAGTGTGGCTTTTAGTATATTCCGGCGGTCTTTTTAAACAACAAGTGGTATCCTGACATGGAATTCCTACGTAGAGCCATCCAATTCAGGGACAGAAAGGGGAATGGGTCGTAACATGGGGGAGGGTTGAATAAAAGTATGACTACCCCATGTCAGGAAATCTGGGACACGGAGGTGGGTGGATACACTTGGCTAGAAGGGAAAGGTCAACCCCTGATTGTATGGAAATTTACACTGTATTCTGAAGAAAAGGAATGCTTCCGATGGCAACAATTGCTAACTGAGCAGCAATATTTCATATTCCAGATATGCAGTGGGGCACCTCCACACTTATGGATTTTTATTGGCAGTGCGGCGAGCATCCCTACACTCAGCTGGCTCCTATATGGAGGGGACTGTGTTCCCTGGTCACCCTGCACACCCGGGCCCTAGTTATTCTGAGTGGACAGCTAACAGACTTGTACCAGCACCTGTTAAAACAAAAGACCACCTTGTTGCACCAAGCTCGTGAAAAGAGAGCTGCGGGCTATTTTGGATGGGCTCAAATGAAAGACATTCCAGAAGTATATAGGGGAGGTTGATACCCTTCTTCACCCTGCAGACAAAAGCTAACGCCCGCTGGCTACAAATTGCCTGGTGCGAAATGCTCACAATGAACAGCACTGAACTCGGCCTCAATGCGATCAAGGACGAAATGTGAGCCATCTGCAGCACCGTTATGTACTGGGCTTGATCACCGCAATAAAGGAAGGGTTGTGTCCCAAGATCGGAGCTGTCTGCTGCACGTTCATCCCAGGAAATGCCATGGCCAATGGAACACTGACACTTGCCATTCAAGCACTGCATAATCCTCAAAGAAGCATGCGGGACTGGGAAATACGTACTACTTAATAGGAGGTTAGAGAGGGGTAAGGGGGAGGGCCATACAAACACAAACACCCACCCACAAAAGATTAAGCCAATTGCTATTCACAAACCACACTTCTAAAGTTACTACGGCAATAAGGAATCAAAAACAGTAGCAAATATGCTTCATTCCAACCTTGAAGTAAACCAGCACCACACATGGCTACTCACAGGTACAGCAGCATACTCCCAGACAAAAGAATGGAAGCAAGAACTTAAAATAATGCCCAATGGGGGGGAAGCAGGGGGGCACAAGAGAGCCCCCCTTAATAGGATATCTCTTCTGCTTCTCCTAATTGCTGTGATTTAATCATGTACATTTTTCCCCCTTGTTACGACCTGCGGCACTTGGCCACCCTGCCCTACGGCATAGGGATGTCTGGTTGAGCCCACATACCCCATTGGGATAAGTCCTGCTACATGTTGGTACCTGCCAATTTTGGGGCAACAAAATGGCCGCCACCTGGAGATATTATTTTGCAATTTATCCTGTTTATAATGGAGAATTACACCCATTTTTAAACATCACTGCTGCTCCTGGGTGCCCTCGATCACAATGGGGCCTTTTGTTCTGACACCGGAACCGTGGTTGTGAAGCTATCCAGCTTTGCCCCATTGAGGGCTGGCTGTGCCTGTAGGAGCTTGTCTTTAAGGAGGGACTCTGCCAGCGTGGCCGGGTCTGGTGTCGCGCAGAGTAGCCCGTTGTCAATGCAAGGGGTGAGAGGCGAGCATCAGTAGCTGCCAGGGGGGAGATGTGCCAGGCGAAGACAGCAGTGTAGTGGGATAGCGGTTGGCTGCCCTGGGAGTCTCAGGACAGCAGGCATCAGTTGGGAGGTGTGTGCGGAGGGCTGCTGAGTGTGGGCCTCATGTGGATTGCCCTGATCCTCATTGGAGGGCTTGCTCTTGGAGTGTGAGGACAGGCCTTCCAAGCTTGGAGCTGCGTGCCCACCTCAGTGTGTTGCGGGTGTTCCTGTCCTGCCTTGGAAGTACTTGACGGCCATCTCTCGAACCCCTGCGCCCACAACGCATACATGAGGATCCAGCCCATACCCTTTTGGATGTGCTCACCTACCACCGGCTGTGCGCTATCGTTCTAGCATTACACAACACATTCCCTACAGCGCCCCTGACATTCCAGGTACTGGAACCGACAATCACTAGCCCATCCTCATACAAACTTATTACAAACCTCTATGTCACAATGCAAGATAAGGGCCCAGTCTGTGTTCTCTCGGCCTGGTCCACTTGGTCCGCTGATCTGCAGTCTCCCATTAATGAGGAGCAGTGGTGCTACTGCTCTCCCAATCCAGAGCCATCTTCCCAAACTACAGGCTTAGGTTGATCCATTTTAAATACTTGCACAGGATCTATCGCACACTAGCGCAGTTGCATAGAATGACACTAGCTGACGGTGCGTACTGTTTGCAATGACCAGCGCCAGCTGCTACTTTCTTACATTTGGCCTGGGAGTGTACAGCTGTGGCACTTTTCTGGTAAGAAGTATTAGATACCATTGCGTTAATTACGGATCACACGTCTCTGCACTCACCGTTGATTTCCTTATTAGGCTATGTAAAGGCTATCCCTTCCGAAATACACAAATTAACCTCTATCATTTTATTGTTGGCTAAGTGTAGGGCTGCCATCCATTGGGGAGGCGCCCCAGGCCCTGACTCAAGTGTTGGCTACGTGATGCAGCTTATTGCCAGGAACAGCAGGAAGTGTATTGGGACTAAATGCACGAGCAGTCTAGGCCAAGAGACATTTGGGCCCCGCTGGTGGCCTATTGGAGGCACAGCGAGAAGCAGTATCACACTGGAATGCGGATGGCTCTGAGAATATCTCCGCATGAGCTTGTGGTGGGCTGCAGCCCTGACCACTGAGCTGGTCCCAAACTGCAAGCATGTCTTACACCTGGGTTATGCTGCATTCTTTTCTACTTTTATATACGGCACCATGTTATCAGTGAAGACCAGTCGTAGAGGGGAACGGTACGGAGAAGTACGCGATGCTGGAATCCTCGTTAGAGAGATTAAACAAAACAGAGGGAAGCCACAACAGTAGACAATAGACACATCGTTCCCAGACACCCTACGACAACAAAGGAAGATATTTAAATAATAGTTGCCTTGGAGGGAGAACTCTGTAGACCAAGGGATACCACTGACATAACAGGGGATCAAATCTGATCTGGACCTGAGGCGGATTAACTTGCTTAAGATTTGAGGAAAGCTCAGTCTTTATATTGATGAGCATTCGAAGCGGACTTTGAAATGGCCTAAGATTTTTAAAGCATTTTATTATCGCCGTGTCTCCATATTATACTGGAGGTTGGCAGTTCATTCCACATTTACCAATAAGGTAACATGAAATTGCACCAACAAATGTATCACTAGAAGAGACAGTTATACGTTTGTCCTGATGAAGGTGGTTTTTGAATAATTTACTGCCACCGAAACGCGTCAACTCCCTTTTTGTCTTTTTTAGGTTATATTAAAGGAACTTTCTACATCCAATCACACATTTCATTGATGGACTGTTTACTTAATCGATTGATTCACTTGAAATAACCGCAATATGATGATTCGAATGATTCACGTGTCTGTTGTTTCTCGTGTACTTTAGACTTTGTCTATTTGTCGCTTATAGTTACATTTGTGTCGTTTTGATTTTAACTACAAATATTTCCTAAGAAAATATCTTTTTAGTAAAATTATTTCTATACCAGTTATAGTTTTTTATCAATGTGTTTTCATAATTGTTCTTTGGGCCCATGTTTGTGGTGGTTGAGAAATCCTTGAGTGAGTTGATATTTGAAGATTGAAGCAGAGTTGTATAATATTTGGAAAGAATACTAGGTCCAAGAGAGTTCCTTCTTACCGTGAACTATATACTGTGATAATCCTACTGGTTGATCACACTGTACCCTCCTGTCTCATGCTGTTTGATGTAATCTTGTATATGCCTGCTGAGTGACCCTTTTATGTCTTTTGTCCTTCTGCAATTGTATTGTATTGTATTCTATGGCACATTTATAGAGCGCAACTGTCCCCCCACGGGTATCCTGGCGCTGTGATCCTCAATGGCCTGAGCACGATATTATAGTGGCAGCTGTAATTACAATGTCCTTGGGAAAAGATGAGTTTTTAGTCCCTTTTTAAAAGAGGATAAGTCACCCATGCTTCTAAGAGACAATGGCAGCGCGTTCCACAGCCTTGATGCCGTATAGCTGAAAGAACAACCACCCATTCGCATCCTCAGGATCTTAGGAACTACCACCAGGTAGGCTGAGGCAGAACGAAGGGATCTAGTAGGGGTGTACTAGGAGAACAGCTCCTGCAGGGAGATCGGCCCCTGACCGTGGAGGGCCCGAAAGACCAAGCAAAGGGCTTTAAAGTCGACACGTTGGGAGACTGGCAGCCAATGAAGATCCGTAAGTGCTGCCGAAGAAGAATCAAAGCGCCGACAAGAGAGTGCCAGCTTGGCGGCAGAATTCTGCACCCGCTGCCGTTTGCCCAACAAGGTTATGGGTGCCCCCAGAAGTAGTGCGTTGCAGTAGTCAAGTCTGCTTAAGATGATACTACGCACTACTTCTGGTCTGGCATGGGCCGGGAGCAGGGGAAGAATCTTCCGCAAGGTGCAGAGCAACAACATACAGGTGGACACCGTTTTATTCACAAAGCCATCCAGTTGGAGATTGGGTTTGAGCATCACCCCTAGATTCCGAACGGAGTCTGCCGCCGCTACCGTACCCTGAAAAGAGGGGGGCCAGAAACCCTGTGGTAAAGGCCGGGAGATATGGTCCATCGAACAGTGCAACACCTCGGTCCTAGAGCTGTTGAACTGTAAGGAGTTGTTGCTCAACCATTCCGCCGTGGTGGTCATACAATGGTGGAAGGTCTCCTGTGACACTGCATTCTTACCTTTAAAGGAGAAGATAAGCTGGGTGTCGTCGGCATAGTTGGTGACCACAATGCCGAAAGATTTAATTAACTTGACCAAGGGGCGGAGGTAGAGATTGAATAGGATGGGACTGATGGCCGATCCCTGAGGCATGCCCTGTTCTACCCTTTTGATGTTAGATTTAAAGGGTGGCAAGGCGACCACCTGGTGTCTGTCACCAAGGTATGAGATCAGCCAGTCCAGGGCCAAGCCCGACACCCCAGCCTCCTCCAGCCTCCTGGCCAAGATGGCATGGCTGACCATGTCGAACGCTGCCGACATGTCGAGCAGCACTAAAAAGGCTGCTCGACCTTGGTCGGCACGCGAATGAAGGTCGTCCAAAACGGTCACCAATGCCGACTCTGTCCCATGGGCTGGTCTGAAGCCAAACTGTGCCACGTCCAGGCAAGCATTGATCTCTAGGAAGTTGGACAGATGTTTTGTGGCCAGTTTCTCCAAGATTTTAATCGGGAAGGGGAGCAATGAGATGGGCCTGTAATTTGCTGGACACATAGGGTCCAGCGTTTCCTTCTTCAGGAGCGGGGAAACCACCGCAGGCTTCCAGCTGTCCGGGACCCGGGCGGAGGCCAGGGACTTGCAACAAATCGCATGGAGAGGAGGAAAGAGCTTGTCACGGAACAATTTCCAAAATTTGTGCGGGAGTGGATCAAGGGGAGAGCCTGAGGATACTCCGTCAGCTAAAGCGCAGAAATCCACCAAAGAAGGAAGGGGGAAACTATCAAGCCGGGCTTTCCCGGCCTCCACCTCCATAGAAAAAGGCGGTGCAACAAGAGATGGCAGCTGGAGATTGGAGTCTGACGGAGTACTCAGCTTGCTCAAGATGGTAGCGATCTTGTCCTCGAAGGCCTTTGCCAACGAGTCACACAGCGATTGAGAAGCTGGGATAGCAGTTGCGGCGCAGGCCGGGCGTGACAAATCTTTAACGATTTTAAACAAGGCCTGAGATTTATTTGAGGCAGATAGTAATGTCTCCTCTAAGAACCTAGCTTTGGCGCATTTGATCTGCGCTTTATAGGCCGCCAGTTCTTGTTTGTAGAGAAGTTTATCAGAGTCAAGGTATTGCTTCCTCCAGACACGCTCAGCTCGCTTGCACTGAAGTTTGAGCTGAAGAAGATCCCTTGAGAACCATGGCATGGCGAGTTTAGTTCTGTCCCGCGTTTTCCGCAGCGGAGCCAGAGTGTCCAAGGAGACGATAGTTTGCTGGCTAAGGAAATTATAACTGTCGTCCACACTGCCTCCCAACGTAGGGGCTCCAGAGAGCAAGTTTGGCAGGCTTGCCTGCTTCAGGAGCCTGGACCATTGTCTGCCAAACTTGGTGGCTCCCAAACTACCGCTCTTAGTGTAGCCTGCTGGGAGCGATATGGAAAATTGGACGAGAGCATGGTCCGTCCAGCATTGCGGTAGGATATTCCCTACGATTACCTGGCTTGTGTCTGCAAAGATCAAATCCAGGGCGTGGCCCTTTAGGTGGGTCTGAGAAAGAACTAGCTGCTCCAGATGGATGTTACAGCACGCTTGAGCCAGATATTTGAAAGCTGAGTTTGTCGGTCCGTCCGGCCACAGATTGAAATCACCTAACACCATAAATCTGGCGTGGTTGTTCGAAAGATCGTAAATCAAGTCCGTAAGCTCGATGACGGTAGACAGAGCACTGGCCGGGGGTCTATAGCACAACATTCCAGTGTATAAAACCCCACCTTGTCCCTTCAAGGAGAATCCCAACAGCTCACATCCCGGGATGTCCTTAATTTCCAACTGGGAAAAGTCCAGTGACTCCCTGTATATCAGTCCTACTCCTCCTCCTCTAGCCCTCGCGCGAGGATTGTGTCTAATTTTGTATCCTGGAGGGCAGGCTTGCCCCAACTCCACCGCACTGTCTACCCTGGTCCAGGTCTCTGACATGAAGAGTGCATCTAGCTCATGGTGTTCAATAAGTAGAGCTATCTCCGCATGATGCCTACTCAATGATCTCACGTTAAGCAGGCCACAGGACAAGAGTTTCAGGCGCTTACTGATTGTGGGAGGCTGATGGTCAGAAGTAACACGGGGTTTCAGACTGAGGAGTTCATCGCTAGTGTAACTGATACGGGAGGGGGACATAGGAGCAGCTAATCCGGCCGCCCACGCGCCCTGTGCGTGAACGGGCGCAAACGGGCTTACCTCTGGCACACCTCCGGCGCGCCATCACCGTGCCCGCTGCGCGCCCACGCTGCACGCTGGGCCCACCATCCAGGTTTAAATATTAAAAAAAGTTTAAAAAAATAATGCCCAATGAGAAATGATTAAATGATTTCGACTTTTAATATACACAAACACACTGACTGGGACTTAAACTAACACCCCATCGGAAATATTATTAAATAAATAACATTATTTAGAATTTTATATTATATATATGTATATATATATATATATATATATATTCTTTACCACACCAAACTTTTCCATTGAAAGAAGGCGCTGACTCCGTGAATCTCAGTTCAAAACGTTTATTCCATATTCAGTTGCTGATATATATATATAGAAAGAAGAGTTGCCTCTGATGAAAAGGCCACACGGCGTCGAGTTCAAGCCTTTATTCAAGGACTGCATGACATTCAGCCTGGCGCTCACAACACAATTGAGCCAGACGCGTTTCGGGCATCCTGTTCCCTTGGTCACTGGCGAAAGCAGGAAAGGCAGCAAAGCAGACCACATGCGCATATTTAAATGTACTGCCCCAGTGGGCGTATGCAAAGTTGCATCCTGGTAAATGTGGTCCGCTGTAATGAAACCCCAGTGGGTGCCGCCCTGCCTGCCGAAATCAAAGTCTCTCCCAAGTGGGCATGTTGAAGAGAACACCAGTGCTGCTGACAAGCCCATACAATGTCCGTTGATCGGCCTCGTCATCTCCGCAGCGTCTACATTACTGGCACTGCAGACCCGCTTTGTTAGGCAGTGGGACCTCCTCGCGGCCAGACAAGCCGCTAAATGTAGAAAGAAGAGTTGCCTCTGATGAAAAGGCCACACAGCGTCGAGCTCAAGCCTTTATTCAAGGACTGCATGACATTCAGCCTGGCGCTCACAACACAATTGAGCCAGACGCGTTTCGGGCATCCTGTGCCCTTGGTCACTGGCGAAAGCAGGAAAGGCAGCAAAGCAGACCACGTGCGCATATTTAAATGTACCGCCCCAGTGGGCGTATGCGAAGTTGCATCCTGGTAAATGTGGTCCGCTGTAATGAAACCCCAGTGGGTGCCGCCCTGCCTGCCGAAATCAAAGTCTCTCCCAAGTGGGCATGTTGAAGAGAACACCAGTGCTGCTGACAAGCCCATACAATGTCCGTTGATCGGCCTCGTCGTCTCCGCAGCGTCTACATTACTGGCACTGCAGACCCGCTTTGTTAGGCAGTGGGACCTCCTCGCGGCCAGATAAGCCGCTAAATGTAGAAAGAAGAGTTGCCTCTGATGAAAAGGCCACACAGCGTCGAGTTCAAGCCTTTATTCAAGGACTGCATGACATTCAGCCTGGCGCTCACAACACAATTGAGCCAGACGCGTTTCGGTCATCCTGTGCCCTTGGTCACTGGTGAAAGCAGGAAAGGCAGCAAAGCAGCCCACATGCGCATATTCAAATGTACCGCCCCAGTGGGCGTATGCGAAGTTGCATACTGGTAAATGTGGTCCGCTGTAATGAAACCCATGTGGGTCCCGCCTGGCTGCCGAAATCAAAGTCTCTCCCAAGTGGGCATGTTGAAGAGAACACCAGTGCTGCTGACAAGCCCATACAATGTCCGTTGATCTGCCTCGTCGTCTCCGCAGCGTCTACATTACTGGCACTGCAGACCCGCTTCGTTAGGCAGTGGGACCTCCTCGCGGCCAGACAAGCCGCTAAATGTAGAAAGAAGAGTTGCCTCTGATGAAAAGGCCACACGGCGTCAAGTTCAAGCCTTCATTCAAGGACTGCATGACATTCAGCCTGGCGCTCACAACACAATTGAGCCAGACGCGTTTCGGGCATCCTGTGCCCTTGGTCACTGGCGAAAGCAGGAAAGGCAGCAAAGCAGACCACATGCGCATATTTAAATGTACCGCCCCAGTGGGCGTATGCGAAGTTGCATCCTGGTAAATGTGGTCCGCTGTAATGAAACCCCAGTGGGCGCCGCCCTGTCTGCCGAAATCAAAGTCTCTCCCAAGTGGGCATGTTGAAGAGAACACCAGTGCTGCTGACAAGCCCATACAATGTCCGTTGATCGGCCTCGTCGTCTCCGCAGCTTCTACATTACTGGCACTGCAGACCCGCTTTGTTAGGCAGTGGGACCTCTTCGTGGCCGTGTAATGTAGACGCTGCGGAGACGACGAGGCCGATCAACGGACAGAGTATGGGCTTGTCAGCAGCACTGCTGTTCTCTTCAGCATGCCCACTTGGGAGAGACTTTGATTTCGGCAGGCAGGGCGGCACCCACTTGGGTTTCATTACAGCGGACCACATTTACCAGGATGCAACTTTGCGTACGCCCACTGGGGCGGTACATTCAAATATGCGAATGTGGTCTGCTTTGCTGCCTTTCCTGCTTTCACCAGTGACCAAGGGCACAGGATGACCGAAACGCGTCTGGCTCAATTGTGTTGTGAGCGCCAGGCTGAATGTCATTACCAAGCGGAGTGCCAGATTATATTTTTTCGAGAGTGGATTAATTGCGAGACCCTGTCATGGTCTCGGCTCTGGCACCAACTCTGAGGTGCTCCCTCTGCGACAGGACAGCTCGTGTTGCATATATATATATATATGCAGGTCAGTGTTACACGTAACACACGCTCTCAGTGGTAGCCAAAGATACGCTAAACAGAATCGGTCCAAGGGTGTTTAATCATCTGCAGATGATTAAACACCCTTGGACCGATTCTGTTTAGCATATCTTTGGCTGCCACTGAGAGCGTGTATTACGTGTAACACTGACCTGCATTGGATTTCCGGCGTGCTCGTCCGGAGTACACGCCACCTCCCGAGGGGCCTCCAGCAACCCATAGAGCAACCCGTGGCATTTATATATATATTCACTGAAAAAACCATAGGTTATAGACCATATATAGTTAGGAATTAGCATTTAAAAAACCTTACTTTACTCACACAAAACCATTGAAATTCCATATATAGTTAGTTGTACTAACTATATATCGCGCACCCGCAATCCACTGCTGATCATGTCACATATTACATCATTCATGACATGGTCAGTGACATCACTGATGACATCACTGATGACATCTCAAATGACATCACTGATGACATCACTGATGACATCTCAAATGACATCACTGATGACATCACTGATGACAACATCCAGTGACTGTATGTTTCTGTAAAGTTAAAATATGTCTTACATATTGAAGAATGAGTGGATGTAGAAGTGTCTGAACAAAGGATTTAGTAGGTGCATGACTGACTGTATGAGTGAGTGATTAAATGTGTCTCACTGAGTGCATGGGTTAGTGACTAAACTGTCTTAATTTGTGCATCATTATGTCTGTTGTTCTGTAAACTGCTGCATGTGTTGATCAGTAGCTATTTGATTAACTATATGGGTTATTGATTGGTTGCCCAAGTATTTGTATGGGAGACTGAGAGTGTGCATGGGTGGCTGGGAGGTGTATGACTCTCTGCATAGATGTATGGGTTCAAAAGTGCATGTGGAAACAGCTGTATGGGCGGTTGACTGTGTGCATGACTGTATTGGTGAGTGAATAGATATCTCAGTGCTACATGTCAAAGTAAGTACATATGTAAAATACAGTACATGTGAGAGTTGACATATATAAATAACTGTGCATAAGAGCCAGTGAATGTGTGAGTGGCTGTATGGATCATTGTGAACTTGTATCCAGGATTGTATAAGTGAGTAAATATGTTTTAGTATATGTTTGAATAAGTAAGGTGTGTTTAACTGTATAGTTAAGGAAATGGAGGTGTGATTGATTGTTTGCATGACTGACTAGGTGTGTGTGTAACTTCATGGATGAGTGACAATCTGTGAGTCTGTGTTTACACTGAGTGTATCTAAGGTTATATTAGAGTCTGAAGAGGTTCATCGTATTATCACATGAATGATGTCATCAGTGATGTGATCAGTAATGTCAAATGAGATGTCATCAGTGATGTCATCAGTGATGTCATTTGAGATGTCATCAGTGATGTCATCAGTGATGTCATTTGAGATGTCATCAGTGATGTCATCAGTGATGTCACTGACCATGTCATGAATGATGTAATATGTGACATGATCAGCAGTGGATTGCGGGTGCGCAATATATAGTTAGTACAACTAACTATATATGGAATTTCAATGGTTTTGTGTGAGTAAAGTAAGGTGTTTTTAAATGCTAATTCCTAACTATATATGGTCTATAACCTATGGTTTTTTCAGTGAATTTTCAAGGTTTTGTAAATGCTAATTCCTAACTATATATGGTCTATAACCTATGGTTTTTTCAATGAATTTCATTGGTTTTTTAAAAGCTAATATCTATAGCTGTAAATTTTATTCTTCTTTAAATCCAAAAATATATTTTATATGTTTATTAATAATTTTTTTTAATATTTTTTTTGTTTCGCTCCCGGTCCGCTAACCGGGAAGCTTCCCGTTAGCTCAATTTGATTCCGCGATCCGGTCCGCGAACCGGTAAGAAATCAACATAGTGACGGTATCGCGTTGCCGCGTAATGCGTCTTATGACGTACTGCGTTAGCACACCCGGAAGTGCCCCGGGGCGCGGACCGAGGCGCGAAACGCAACTCCCCGGAAGCGATCCGCGGCGCGAAAGCGCGACGTATCGCGTTGCCGCGAAATGCGTCTTGTGACGTATCGCGTTAGCGCACCCGGAAGTGTCCCGGGGCGCGGACCGAGGCGCGAAGCGCAGCGAACCGGAAGCTAACCGGGGAGCGTTCCGCAGCGCGTAACATGAGCGTTAGAGGTCATGTGACTTGTTAATAAAACTTTTCATTGGTTCATTTCACTTTTAGTTTCATAATTATGGAAGGCTAGGTCAGGTGACCTAAAAATAACACTTTTCATTGGTTGAGAAGTATTGTTTTTTCCAAATGATGAAAACCCCTCCTTCTTTCCTCACTCTGACTTTCATTATTGTGAGAGGAAGACCTATTTTGCTTCTTGGAAGACCTATTTTGGTTGTGTGAAAATGGCTTCATTGATTGCTGCAGCTGGTGCACCCCCACCACCACCTCCACCTCCTCATGGGAAGAGAGGACCACCTCCCCAGGTGGTTACCAACACTGAGGAGGAAGATGAAGAAATGGATGAGGAGGGAGAACAACCACAATTCCTGGAAGAGTTGCCCCGGGTTTCAAGAAAGAAAGCCAGTTTCATCTGGCAGTTTTTTTCCATCCCTCCTGGCCAAAAAAAGGTCAATGCCAGGTACGCAACATGCCTCATATGCAAGGAACAATTGTCCAGAGGGACGGACAAAAAATACAGTTATGGTAATCACACCATGCATAGGCACATGACGAGGAAACATCCCCTAAATTACAGCCGGGCGGAATTAAGGGATATGATGGACAATCCTAGAGCAACTCCTGTGGCGAGATCAACAACATCGGTTTCCTTAACACCAGAGGAGGCACGGGAAACTGTGCCAAATATCCAACCAAATTTTGGGCATATGATACATTTATGTATGCACTGTCGTGCATTATTAGCTTGTGGCAACATGAGCATCAATGCACTGAACCATGCATATGAACACCATGATTGCCCTAACCGCCCCCAGTAATTTTTTTTTGCTCCTGTTGAGCCCTTTTCAACGCCTGTTTTTTGTTGTTTCCCCCCCCAAAAAAACCAAAAAAAATATAAAATCGTTCAAAAAATACAAAAAAAACAAAAAATACAAAAAAAATACAAAAAAAATATAAAACAACAAAAATATTTAAAAAAAAGTTCTTTTCAGAACTACCTTCCCTTTCAAAAAAAATTGCTACAATGTTTAGCACTGTGGCAAGCTCTATTTCTTTTGGTTCGCTCCCGGGTTAGCTTCCCGGTACGCGGACCGGGAGCTAACCAAAAAAAAAAAAAAAAAGTGTAAGTATAAGGAAAGTAAACAGAGAGTGATGTTAAAAGAAAGACAGCTACAGGGAGTAAAGAAGAGATACTGTTTAATAGATCTATTTACCGAAGAAAAGACAGAAGAGGGTATAATTGTGAAAAACAAAATAGATAACGAAGTGAAAGAAAAACAAGCATTGGCATAGCCAATAGGTCTCGCCTTTGGGACCTTCTAAGTATTTAGTTATGCAGCATAATATCCTTGGTGCAGCAACATCAACTGTTGCATGTCTAAACACGTATAAGGTCCCAAAAGCGAGACCTATTGTCTATGCCAATGCTTGTTTCTTAAGTAGAATTGCAATATGTCTGACTCTTCCATGTGAAAAGATCTTATCTTGTGCTCTAAAGATTGCTAAAGTCTCGACAGAGAACAGGCTAGGCTGTAAGTAGGGTAAATTGCGCTTGGTGATCTGTTTGAGGGAGCGTCTGCTTTGCCTGGTGTCTTTGGAGAGCAATTTTGATTGTTATACTGGACAATATAGCCCTAATGTAAATAACATAGGGGCATATTATCAACATAGGCAATAAAAGTTTTGCAGCTTTTATCGGCAGAAATGTGTCGGTAAAGCTGCTTTTGCGGCAGAAAACTGCCGCTAAAGCCGCTTTTGCACCAGTTTTCTGCCAATAAAAAGAGCAATAATTTTATTGGCTGTATTCATAATATGCCACTTAGTGTGCTTCAACTACACAGAGAAAACATTATGAACAAATAGTGATACAGTGATCAGTCAAAGACACTAAGAGTAATAGAGACGGAGTGAGTGAACAAGAGTGAGGAACTATGAGAAGAGAGGGACTGAGAAAAAGAGTGGAAGGAGTTGAGTAAGTAGGTAATAGAGAAAGGAATGAGGGAAGTAGCAAAGGCAGGAAACTGAGGATTAAAGAAATGAAGCAGTGGAACTAATAGTAGTTCAATGTGATAGAAATGTAACGAAAAGAGTACAAAATATTTACCTTATAATTGTGGTTAAATTAATCACTTTTTGTTTTTATACTTTCAATCTGTGAAAGAGAGAACAAACATTAGAAAAATATAAAAACATGTATTAAAAAATTACAAAAGACAAGGGCAAAGATTGAAGGACAAACAGTTTTTCAACAACTTTGACACTTACAGAAGCTACACAGTCCTAAAGATATACATTTTAAACTAACACTATCTTGATGCAGATGAAGTGAGGCCTATCTTAAAACATGGTGCATATTTTGCATTGCTGTTGTTTCAGAAAAGTGTTGCAAGACACTAAAATTTTAAATAATTGCTTCAGGATGCCAATAAGATGTCTACTATCCAGAGTTTTGTTTCAGGTGAGGCCTACTCAGGGTTGCAGATGAAATTTTGAGTTGTTGAAGAGAATAGAGGACATAATACATGTGAAGGTCTACCAATGAAGTGAGTCATGTCCACTGCAATCTTCAACAAAGTCCAAACCTCCTATGTTTCCCTGGACAGACCTAAACTTGATCTGCACAATGTGATTCGTAATGATAGGAAACACAGGTGATGTAATTGAAATACATGCAATTTATTTTGCTCATTTCACAATCACATCACTTGTGTTTCCTTTGCTTAGGTATCTCATTGTGCAGATGTAGTCTAGCATATGAAAGAATACGCAGAAGTGCAGCACTGCATGCAACAACTTTGACACTTACAGAAGCCTCACCTTCTCCATGCCTCCTACACAGTTCTACATATACATCATAAATGCAAACAGTACAGAATTAATTATACATGTTAAATGGTTTATTTTTGCTGTTCTCAGAATGTATCAAAATTCACTAAAAACAGTGACTTGAAGGTATTCATCATGTAACAGCGGGGGAAAAAAAACACAATCAAAATGATTGTGTTTAAAAAACCCATACAACATCAGAAATCAAAAATCAGAACTCCTTAAAGTTAACTTACTTTCCATGACGTCCAAGGATGTCCTATGAACAGCTTACACTCTTTTGTGCTGTTATTACTTTCAGCCCGCCACTTTCTGAAAGAAAATCTCCATCGTTTTTAAAAACATGTTACATACAATAAATGACTTCTTGCTCTCTACCACAAGATTCCACAAGGCCAAATCTTGTCAGAGCCATGTATAACTCTTGGATTTCTTGTTAGCCAATCCCGTCTTTTCACATTTCCGCAACTTTCAGAATTAAAATGTTGAAGATCATTTTCACAATCCTGGAATAGTAATATCTTCCCCTTCTTGCTCAGTCATGTTCTACTTTTCCTATGACACTGCTACAAGCAGACTTACACTACCTCTATGACTACTACAATTATTTAATTCTCTACATCACTTTTAATCACAAAGCAATGTAAAACAGTAGACAGCATTGCAGACTTACATTCCCTCTACTCCATGTTTTGATTGGCTGCTTCAATTAGCTTATAAAAAGAAACAGTTTTTCTGAACTCATTCAAAGTGCACTTATTTCTCCATGATGTCCACTCTTGTGGTTAGAAGTCATGTCTCTGAACTACACTTATCCTCAAGGCCAAATAGTGTAGGAGCCATTAGAACTTCTTGAAATTCCACAGAACACATCCCGAAATTATCTCCCTAAAATTTTGGTTTTAAAAACACCAGGTAAGAGTTTTTAAGGTCATACGGCAATTTTTTTTTGAAAATTAAAACAGAATCATTGCAGAATGACCAGCCATTTCTAGACTTTAAATAAGCTGTGTAATGTCCTGATGTTATTGAAGGGCCGTCATGATATATAATTGCTGTAGTTACAAAAGTCCTTCCTGATATTGACAACTGCGAAGCTACAAAATTTTTTATTAAAGTTGTCAATTTTGTTCCATCAGGCCTACACCGTTGGAACATTAAAATGACGTACTGGCCATATGTTCGTATAAATAATGTGGACGTAATTTCAAATTTACATTGGCTACACTCCATGTTGTGATTAGCAGCTTTTACTAGCTTATTAAAGGAGACTGATTTACTGTCTGGCAAAGTTAAATATATAAATCTTTCTGAGTCTACACTAGTAGTACTTGATACCATACAGTTCTCGCAGTCATGCTGCCATTGATAAGAAAGCCCAAACAGCTGATCTACATCTACACCTTCAGCATGTAATACATCAAGCATATACATTAAAAACTCCTGACAATCTTGCTGAATATTTTGAGAGAATTGTGTTTGGCCTGAACATCTGTCTAACAGATTTCGAATTTCAAACACACTTTCTATGTTTCTTCTATCAGTGGTACATTTCTCTAACACAGAATTTAACAAACTGCAAAATCTTTGATCAGAATTGACCACAATCTCTTCTTTTACATTTTTTAGAGAAAACAAAACATTAATTACTACATTAGCATAGCAGTTGACACCAGAACTGTTTTCAAACTGAAAGCCAACAACATCTTCAACAGAATCCTTTTTGTTTCTGCTTGTAATTTTAGGTTCATTGACTTTTTGTCTTTTTGCTACAACCGCCCCAGTATTGTTCTCATTTCTTCGTTTCCGGCCTACCACACGTTTCTCAAACAAAGGAAACTGAGGCAAATGTGGCGCATACTCTCTTCTTAACCTATTGTATTCCTTAACACAATCTAGATCTGCACAAATGTTTGTGACATCACACTCAATCAAGTACAATCCCGATAAAGTTCTAACTCGTGACAATGCCACATATGCCATACCCTCCTTGAACACAGAACTGCCAATATTCACCAATGCACTGTCTACACTTAAACCTTGCGATTTATGGATTGTCACCGCATATGCCAAGCAAACAGGAAACTGCTTACGGCGAACATATAAGTCTTTTACAAGCAAAAATCTAGCAGAACAACGAGCAATTAGCTGTACTTCCTCAATGCCATCAAATTTAATTTTTAAAAATTCAATTCCATCTCTATTTCTGTATTTCACAAAATCAACAACATTACCCATTGATCCATTTACCAGACCTCTTTCAACATGTAAATTCCTTCTTAAAATTATACGGCAGTTCAAGCACACATTCAGAGTCTTTTCAAAACCTGCAGTTTTAGATATACTCTTCTCTAATGAATCCAATTTTGTTTTCAGATTCTCAGACAAAATAATTGTTGATCCCATATGCTCTACTCTATCAATAGCTTCCAGTTTCACAATCTCTTGCTTTTCTAAATGCAACATTTTGTTGTTAAATTTGGCACATTCTGCAAGAGTTGGCATCAAACATATTCCAGATTTCTTTTCAGTAATTTTCTGAAAAATATTCTCAGGCACAACATCTTGTTCTGGATATAAATTTGACAGTAATCGTGCATGTAAAACTTCTTTCCCATGCTCGGTCACTTTTCCAATTCTAACATCTTGTAGAATAGTCTTGTAAACTTCATCCTTCGCCTGACGCATATTTTCATGCAGTTCAGCATAATTGAAGTTTAACCATATATTGACGTTGCCAATGCTGCCTAGGCACTTCCTGGTATCTTCATGCGTGAGCATTTTGAACACAGGTTGCCCTTTCACTGGTGTCAGCTGCAGAAGATCTCCGAAAACAATGATGTGTTTGCCACCAAATAACACATCATACTCTGTTTTGAGAACTTCTTGCATCCTCAAATGCACAAAGGCAAGCATGACATTGGAAACCATGCTTACTTCGTCAATGATAAGAAGTTTCATTTTCCTCAAGATTCTTGAAACTTCAAAACAAGCATCTCCAGATAGCTTGTGATATTCTAATTTGTTGTCATGCTCCACTGGCAGCATCAGTAAACGATGTAAAGTAATCCCTTTAATATTATGTGCTGCCAGTCCAGTTGGAGCAGTGACAACACAAGACAGCGATGACTCTGTCCTTTCCTGCAAATAGCATGAAATTGCTTTAATGAGGAAACTTTTTCCAGTTCCCGCTTCTCCACTCACGTACAGTCGGACAGGCTTCAACGACGTACATGAGCACTCTTTCTTGTCATGACTTAATCCATGATCAATTTGCATGGTAACTTCGTCATATATTTTCCTCTGCTCAACGTTGAGTTGTCTTTCCAACTCTTCTAAGTTAACCGCATCCTCTTGAGCATGTGCCATGGCTCTTTCCACTTCATTCATAGCAGTGGCAGCTTCATTTTCGATAACAGGTCCTCCTAGTGGATCCTGACTCAATGAAGCAGAACTCTGACTGTCCTGAGAACTGTCTCTGGCAATCTCGGCTGCAATTGTTGCTTCCTGCTCAATTTCCGCATTCAACATTTCTACATATTTGGGAAAAGCAGGACATTCTATGGTCTCCTTGGCGGCATTGAAAGAGTCTTCGTAACAGAGAAAATCTCCAAGCAGTTCCTCTTCTGCACGCCAAGGCTTGAAAAGTTGCAAAAGTGCTAAATAGAAAAACTCCTTTTTTTCAGGAGATTCGCCACTCAATTTTCGATGGTTTACCAAGTGGCATTTTCTTTGCTTGACCAGACATCCCTCACTTCCTATTACAGCATACACTCCTTTCTCAGTATCTTCTTTGATGTTCCTCTTGAATATGTAATTTTGCAGAACCTCATACAGACAAACATTCTCGAGGTGACTGCTTCGATTTGGATAATATGTATCCAACATGTTGGTCTTCAAAATGTCGGTACTGTTTGGCTCCTTTTCCGCCAAATACTCAATTTCCCGCACAGGTTTGAGAACTCGATTACGCGTTGCAGCAAGACCAAGACTCGCCCAAACGATACTCCTGGACTTGGCATAGAGACTTGCTGAAGACAACCGGTCAGAACATTCGTACGCTCCGATTTCTCGATGCGACAACATCTTCAGACTGAAACTGTACAACTTCTTGCTGAGGCTCTTTTCATGGGAAATGTCCTCCCACATATCCTTCAATTCTGTCTTCTCTTTTTTGGTGATGTAAGACGTCACATACCGAGCCACAGCCATACAGTTATCAGCCACAAACTGTATATCCATGTTAGCATTCCACATGGACAAAATCACCGGGTTGTAGTCGTTGATGTACTTGGACTCTTCGTTCCTCTTCAAATTGTAAGTGTTTTTAGGTGATTTCTTCATGACATTGTGTCGCAACGAAGACATCAAACTGTTTACTCTTCCTTTAGAAATCACCGGTCGTGGAAAGCCGAAACGACATTTAGTGTAGAACTTGTCTTTGTTTCGGAATTTACGACGGCAGTACTTTCCACATCGATGGCTTTGGAAACGCAGAACTTTTTCTCTTAGGCTTTTCTTCTCCTTTGCGTTTGGAACAGCACACGTAGAATACTGTTGGATGAAACTCATCACTGAGTCTTCTGGATCCGTTCCAAATTTAGGTGCATCCTTGATCCACAGCAACATATGTATATGAGGAGCACCTCTTGCTTGGTACTCCTTTCTCCAGAAGAAATCCAACACCTCTCCAAGAGGTGGATTCTTCTTATTCATGATGAAAGACATCATAGCTTCAAATCTATGATTGAAGTACCTACATACATTGACTGGATCCAAAGAACACAGTTCTCCGGGTGTCTTGAATTCGATGTTATCTACGTTAGCATTTGCCTCTCGTAGAAATTCAAGTAAGTCTTCCCAGCCATACTCGGCACAGCTCAGAGTGAGGAACCATGTGGGAGTACCTAAGTTCGGTGCACAGACATAATATCGACTCCAAAATATCGTCTGGACAGAATATCGAGTTTTAAATATCGTTTGGAGAAAATATCGACTAGACAGAATATCGACAGCCAAAATATCGTTTTTAAGGTAAGTGAAGTAATATCGACTGTAAATAATATAGACAGTGAAAATATCCAAGTATATAATCTAGATAGTAAAAAATATAGTTTTTTAAATAATATTTAATTATTTATAGTGTGTTTATGTTATAATATGTGTGAAAAGTGTCAATTTATTTTATTATTTTTTTAAATTAATTATTTTTTTAATTATTGTGTAATTTAATTCTGTAGCGGGTTGTGGGTTTATAGGGGAATAGGGTGGGAAGTAATTTAATTATAATTAATTAAATATGTAAATTTATTAATTGGTAGTAATAATTAATTAATTGGTAATTAAATAATATATGTTAATTATTTAAAATTTAATTGGTAATTAATTTTATTTAATTGATTAATTGCTAATTATGTCAATTAAAATAATTTATTTTCTCTAGCGGGTTGTGGGTTTATAGGGGAATAGGGTGGGAAGTAATTTAATTATAATTAATTAAATATGTAAATTTATTAATTGGTAGTAATAATTAATTAATTGGTAATTAAATAATATATGTTAATTATTTAAAATTTAATTGGTAATTAATTTTATTTAATTGATTAATTGCTAATTATGTCAATTAAAATAATTTATTTTCTCTAGCGGGTTGTGGGTTTATAGGGGAATAGGGTGGGAAGTAATTTAATTATAATTAATTAAATATGTAAATTTATTAATTGGTAGTAATAATTAATTAATTGGTAATTAAATAATATATGTTAATTATTTAAAATTTAATTGGTAATTAATTTTATTTAATTGATTAATTGCTAATTATGTCAATTAAAATAATGTATTTTCTCTAGCGGGTTGTGGGTTTATAGGGGAATAGGGTGGGAAGTAATTTAATTATAATTAATTAAATATGTTAATTTAATAATTGGTAGTAATATTTAATTAATTGTTAATTAAAAAATGTTTGTTAATTAATTAAAATGTAATTGGTAATTAATTTTATTTAATTGATTAATTGCTAATTATGTTAAATGAAAGGGGTATTTTTAGGGTTCAGGGTCAGTTTTTAGTTTTTGGGTAAAGGGGTATTTTTAGGGTTCAGGGTCAGTTTTCAGTTTTTGGGTAAAGGGGTATTTTTAGGGTTCAGGGTCAGTTTTCAGTTTTTGGGTAAAGGGGTATTTTTAGGGTTCAGGGTCAGTTTTTAGTTTTTGGGTAAAGGGGTATTTTTAGGGTTCAGGGTCAGTTTTCAGTTTTTGGGTAAAGGGGTATTTTTAGGGTTCAGGGTCCGTTTTCAGTTTTTGGGTAAAGGGGTATTTTTAGGGTTCAGGGTCAGTTTTTAGTTTTTGGGTAAAGGGGTATTTTTAGGGTTCAGGGTCAGTTTTCAGTTTTTGGGTAAAGGGGTATTTTTAGGGTTCAGGGTCAGTTTTCAGTTTTTGGGTAAAGGGGTATTTTTAGGGTTCAGGGTCAGTTTTCAGTTTTTGGGTCAAGGGGTATTTTTAGGGTTCAGGGTCAGTTTTCAGTTTTTGGGTAAAGGGGTATTTTTAGGGTTCAGGGTCAGTTTTCAGTTTTTGGGTAAAGGGTTATTTTTAGGGTTCAGGGTCAGTTTTTAGTTTTTGGGTAAAGGGGTATTTTTAGGGTTCAGGGTCAGTTTTGGGTTTTTGGGGTACATATACAATATTGCCTATTATTTAATTAAATGTTGTTACTATATATATATGTTTTAAGAAATATGATTAAAAATATTTTTTTTTTTTACTTTCATTAAATATTTAATTATTAAAAGTTATTTTAAGTATTGTTAATTATATTTTAGTAATTAATTTTTTATATTAATGTAATTAAACATTGTTTTTAGTAAAGTCGATATTTTTTACAACGATATTTTTGTAAACGATATTTTGTAGTCGATATTTTTGTACTTACCTGTTTGTACATACAAACTCGATATTTTTGTAGTAGATATTTTCACCTCGATATTTTGGGTACTCGATATTGTGGTAGTCGATATTCTTTCAGTGATCCCCTAAGTTCCTCAGCATACATTTTAAATCACCATGACGACGGTACCAGTACTCATTAGTACCACGCTGACACGCCATGAGATTAATCAGGTGAGAATCCAAAATACTATCTTGGACATTGACTTTATCCATAAAGTCACTTGCCGAGATGTTTTGCATGTGTATACCACTTTTCAAGATGTGGTTCACTGCATATGACAGTCCAGACAGATCGCTTTCAAACAGGAGATGAAACAAATAAGGAATGCATTGTCGAAACCTAGCATCTCCTGCATACAATCGCAAAGTCCGGTATTCAGAAGCAGGAATTTGATGAGGTCGCTCATCATATCTTCCTCCCTGACCTGTTGGAAAAAGCTGTGGGAAACACCGAGCTTCCAAACTTTCCTCCCAAACACTAATGGGACTCCCTTTGGCTTGTTTCATTTGAAACAACTCAATAGCATTCCCCATGACTTCCTTGGAATGCAAAGGATGAACACTATAATGTTCATATATTTCTTCACTAGTAGAGGGTTCTACTTTCTCAATTTGACCAGCACACAAATCGCTATCCTCTTCCTCACTTACTTCCTCTTCTGCAACATATACATTCTTATAGTATTTATTATTTTTTTTCAAATACAATGTTGCCTTTTTGACTTTCCTAACATCTACTAAATCTTGCCATATTTTCTTATTCTTTGTCGGAACCCCATTAACTAAGATAACCAGAGGTTCCTCTTCCACTTTTTCTACTCCAATTGTGTTAATGTTTTTCTTGAAATCTAGAGGCAAATAAACAACTCTTCCCTTTAATCCTCTCTGTAAATCTGATGGAGGCAATTTCCCTGTCTTTGGCTCCATTCTTACAATAGCCTGAAAGGGATGGATACTTTGAATCAAAATAGATTCATAAGTATTTAAGTCCTTCAAATCAGAAGGAATCTCAACCAATTCCAGATTATTATGAACTGCTCTAGCAGGCATCTGGTTTTGTTTTAATTTGTTACAACAATAAGTACACACACGTTGATCCAATCCCAAATCAAAACAATTTTCTACCATCAAATATGTTGCAAAATCCTTCCATTCACTATTATTTTCCCTTTCACTTTTTGCATATAAATCCACTAACTTAGTCTGATTCTTATAATAAGTGCGTCGACAACACACACAAGTGAAATTAGGCCTCTCACTTGATTTCACCTCAAACGTCGCAATTTCCCTCTGGAAATTATCTGTACTGGAAACCTGTACACTATCTTCCACATGACCCTCTACTTCTTGCTCAATTTCAACATTCTCCTCTTTACTTCCAAAGTAACAAAACTCAATTTCTTCACATATATTCTTCACATCTATTTCAGAACCATGCAAAAGAGCAGCGCATAATTGTTTCAGCATAATTGCTGGACTCTTAGCATAATACAACATTCTAACTAATTTCCTCACTTTATTATGATGCACTGCTAGCATCCTGAAATGATGAAAAACACTCTGGCATACTCTCCTGGAAAGACAAGCCAGTGAATGACCATGCAAACCTGTCACTTCTCTTACTCTGCAAGGATCTAATTCTTGCAACAACATCATTTTCTGCTTCAAACTTTTTTTGTTAAATGACCGTACAAAATCACAAAGCAAATTGATGGAATCCTGTCGCACACTGCAAATACTACTACACTTCCAGGTGTACACAGGACCCTTAGCACGTCTTCCTAAAACCTCATTACCTAACACCTCTTCTGCCTCTGTTGTCACAAGTTTTTCTTTTTCAACTGGACAACCATCTTTCACTTCATAAGCACGACCACTGGTGTCAACTGCATGCACCAAATCATTATCCTGGAAATAACTCTCCTCATTAAAAAATGCCTCACAGCTTGAACTATGCATCCATTCTCCAGAAAAAACTTCACAAAAATTACTACGATTAACTATTCTCTTCCATCTACTATTTCTTTTGAAATCAAAAATTGCCTTGTTTAGCTTCCTAATTCTATTGATTATCAAAATAAATAACTTACGTTTAATTTCAAATGCCTGATCAATAACTTTCTCAACTTTTTTTTTTCTCTTATAAAAAACTAGTTTCTCTTGACCTTTCTTAATATTTTTTAACAAATTGCCAATTATCCTGTTGCGGAACATTCGTTTACGAATCTCCCTAAACTGTTGTTTCCTTCTACTATCATGCACAGATTTATCTCTTGCTCTAGCAGTAACATTTTTCATTGTCCTTTTCTTTCCATTTGATTTCCTTCTCGTTTTATGGACTGAAACATTTTCTGTAGTAATTTTTTTTTTAATACAAATATTTCTTATGAAATATTTAGAGCTCTTACCCGGTGCTTTCTTCGTGGCTTGAGAAATCTTTTTGTTAGAGGACTGCTGCGTTTTTTTTTTCACCTGCTGTCTTTGACGTTTTGCAGCCTTTCTCTGTCTTTGTATTGTAGGCATGGTGAAATCTTGAAATGATCTGCAGTTGAATCTGTGGAAAAATATAATAAAAAATTTTATTAAACATTATTACCAAACAGTAAATCAGTAACAGTGATCAAAAACTTAACACACTACTTGACATTTTAATTTGAAGATTTTTTAGTCATTGGCAATTTTACAATACAGAAATACCAGAAAAGAAATGACATTTATATTTATGTTACCTATGCTATTTTATATGTGAATCTGATCTAATTTTATGAAAATATTTTAATATTTTATTGAAGACACTACACATAACCTGTTTTTGAAGGTGTCTTTATTTTTAAATTAAACGGTTTACCTTTTTACTTTTTATTAATTATAAATTTTAAAAATAAATGTTTATATTTCCAAAGGCTCAAGCAGGTCAGCTTCCCATCCTATATCATATAATTCGGACAAATCTGCATCCTCATCACGCTCTTCTTCATCCTCAGGATTTAAATCATCCAAAGGATCAACATCCACTGATGTTTCAATTACAAGTTCAATGATGAGGTCAAAATCAACTGATTGCAGATTGTCGCTCATGTTGAGGTTGTCTTTATCTTTAAAGAAAGATAACAACAATGAGATGTTGCAGAGTAAGAGACAAATCTCAGAGATTATAATAGTAAAATTGTTTAACAAGATTAACATTTAGCAGCTATTATTTAGCCATGTCCAGCAATGCTGAGCAGGTGAAGCCTATGTCTAATTATTCACTGAACAGGACTCATCTCTTCTTAACCTTGGATAAGCCTCACCGACTCTGTGTCCCCTGCACATACTTAAATGTAAAGGGGCAGATTTATATTAAATGGCACATCCCCAGGCATGCACCAGTTAACGTGCACCACTGCTCTGCCACCCATGGTGTGCCGCATTTACAATCAGATAGGAGAAAGCTGCGTCAAAACCCTGCGCCTGCTTGAAGCTGGCATAGGTCTTGATGCAGCATTGTGGAGATGGGGCACCCCTGAGCCTTGCTGGAGCTGCATCGCACTTGCGATACAACTCCAGCAATGCGCCACCTTTACGGCACAGATGCGTCACGCATCTGTGCCGTTTTTGCCCCATGCTGCGCTGCATTGTAAATGCAGCACACCATGGGTGGCGGAACAGCGGCGCAGGATGACTGTCACATCCCTGGTGATGCGCCAGTCATCATAAATCTATCCCTAAGCTTCTTATCTTGTTACAGATGAACTGCCATATGTATCATCAAAATATTTTACATTTTCTAAATAGCGAATTTTAAGGAATAAATAGCGATTCTTTACCATTCCTAATTTGCGATGAGCAAATTGCTAATTGCAAGTTACCCATTCATTTCCATGGGCTAGGAGGCTCATAGGAATGAAGGTTTAATTTGCGATTAGCAATTTGCTCATCACAAATTAGGAATTTTTCCAAGGGTGCAGGGGTGTCTCAAGAACACCCTGCTGCACCCCTGAAAAACAAATTTGGGGGCATATGGCACACATACATGCCCTAAGGGCATGTGTTGGCGTCATATGGCACCTTTTGTTTTTTTGGAAAAAAGCTTTTTGAAAAGAATTCACAAATTACCACCAATTTACCACAATAGTTTCCAAATCCTTAATGTCATTTTTTACATAGTTTTTGTTTGATACATTGCATTTAAGTAGTCACAAAATTTGCAAATCCTTCAGTGCAATTGCAAAATAAGGAATAGCAAATTTTGCTACTCCTTATTTTGCATCAAACTTGTTTGATACATACCATTTGTCTAATTAACATTCGCAAAGGCCGAAATTCGTAGAATTTTGATCTTTGCAAATGCTAATTAGCTTGATACATATGGCCCCAAGTGAGGCCTGTCTTGCGACATGGTGCATCTTTTGCATCACTGCTGCTTGGGTTTTATGTGGTACGTTTTTTTTACACCATGACATATCTGCCTAAATGCATCAATTTGTAATGTTGTCGCCTCATAGCAAATCTTTTGCACCACCGCTGCATCATAAAAGTGACGCACAGTGGCACAAAAGAGGCATACACCTATCATAAATCTGTCCCTACCATTTTAAATGATTAATACAGGATAACAATAAGATGTAGCCTATCCAGAGGTTTGTTTAAAGTGAGGCCTACTCAGGATTGCAGATTAAAGTTACGCTTGATGAAGAATACAGAGGAGATAATACATGTAAAGCTCTACCAATGAAGTAAGTGATGTCTACTTCATTGCGCCAGTCACCATAAATGAATCCATAAGCTTCTTATCTTGTTAGACATCAACCGCCATATGTATCATATAACTATTTTGCATTTCCAAAAAAGCGAATTTTAAGGAATAAATAGCGATTCTTTACCATTCCAAATTTGCGATGAGAAAATTGCTAATTGCTATTTTACCCATTCATTTCCATGGGCTAGGAGGCTCATATAAATGAAGGTGCAATTTGCGATTAACAATTTGCTCATCACAAATTAGGAATTTATTCCAAAGGTGCAGGGGTGTCTCAAGAACACCCTGCTGCACCCCTGAAAAAGAAATTTGGGGGCATATGGCGCACATAAATTTTAACAACATTCCTTTACCTCAACAACGATTTTCAAATCATAACTTCAAAACACTACACATGGGAAAATGACTTAAAATGTCATTAAAACACATGAAAGCGTTTTTTGATTGCCTTTCGAGCATGGTTGGGTCACTTTTAACATGGCTATGTAACACAAACATTCAAAATCAAAATTTTCCATGCACATGTGGAAGCATATTTACAAGCAATTTGCGCCACAGAGAAAGGTCTTACACTAAAATGAGAAAAATAACATCAGGGACAGTCAATTGCCTTATAAAGAAGCATACACCATTATGTCATTGTCATGAATTTAAAAACAATTCCTTTTCCCCAAAAACGATTTTTAAATCATAATTTCTAAAAACTGCACATGGGAAAATGACTTAAAATGTCATTAAAACACATGAAAGCATTTTTTGATTGCCTTTCCAGCATGGTTGGGTCACTTTTAACATGGCTATGTAACACAAACATTCAAAATCAAAATTTTCCATACACATGTGAGAGCATATTTACAAGCAATTTGCGCCACATAAATCATAATTTTCTCCTTAAAGCACACTATTCTCTATCTAAAGTAAAGAAATATTTTCTCACCTTAGCAAATACTTTGAGTTTGAAAACAGTCTCAGAAACACACCAATTTGTCTTCAGCAGAGCAAAAGGTATGCACTCCAGAGTCTGCAGCTATCAAAAGCACAGAAATGCTGTAATTCTTCACACATATTTCTCATGTCACCCAATCAAAACTCTTCCCTCACTTTTTTTCAAATGAAAACCCTTCCCCCTCTGCCCTTTCTGCCTATTTTCCATAGCAACCACCTCTTGGAAGACCTCTGGTGTTTGCAAGTTCACACAACAATGTTGCAATTGAACTCTGAACTCTCAGTGCACCTGCATATCCAGTGCATTCTTTCATTTAATGATTATTTATTGACCACTCAAAATTCATCTTTCAAAGAACACATCTGTGCACCCTAACTTTCTGTTTTCAGCAATCAAAATCCACCAATCACTGTTACTGCTTCATGAACACAGAAACTCCACAGTTTTTTTTTCATTTTACACTCTCATTTTTTCAACTGCCATTTCATTGCCACACTTCATCTGACTGCAGGAGAACCTTCTCTCACCATGTTTTCTGTCTGGATTGTTGGTCATAGTTATATTCACTGGGCTCAAAGGTACGTTGAAAGCAGGAATTTACCTAACCTCAATTTACAAGATGTGGAAATTAAGTGGTTTGGCCACAGAGGATTAAAATGTCACCAATTGATACCATTGGTGAAAACCTTTATGCATTTGCCAAAACCTGACCTGTTAATTGTGCACTGTGGAGGTAATGACTTGGGCACTTTGACTGGTGTAGGTCTGGAAATGCTTTTAAAGGACACCTTTGAGCAATTAATGGCACTTTTTCCTCAGACTGCCTTGGTATATTCAAATATATGCCAAAGACAGAAATGGAGGTGGTCAAACCAATTTTGTCCACAAATTGAGAAGTCGAGGAAGCATGTAAACAAATCTGTTTCAGCTTACATGAGAGACCATGGAATGGGCTCCCTGTACAACAATAACTTGCGTTACTACATGCAAGATATCTACAGAGGAGATGGAGTTCACTTCTCAGATGAGGGCAACAGAATTTTCACTCTGAATTTAAAAATGTGCATTGGTACCTACTTATAAGTACCTAAATGTACCATAAACCCAAAAGCTCTTCTCAGAGCTACCCTACATCTAATCACTCACAATTATTATTTTACTCTAACTTTTTTCACAAATTTTCAACAAAGTACGCTCCCTGGGGCGCTACCCGGTACGCGTACCGGGAGCTAACCTCGCGAAATTTTTTAAAATTTTTTTTTTTTTTCGCACATATAAGCCTCCTCAGCCACCCTCTGAAAACCTAGGGGGTCAAGATAACTCTACCGTGCCCCCTTCTACCCATTCTGAACATTATTTGCCCTCCATCTTGTATCTTAATTCGACCGAAACACAAAATGGTGGACTCCCGGAACGCTTAAGGTCCGCGAACCGAGGCGCTCAACGGTTCGCGTACCGGGTCGCTCCCTGGGAAGATAAAGGAAATAAAAAATAATCAACAAATCCAACAATCAATTAACATACAGCATTTGAAAAGTCTATCATTCATTTTTCATTGTAGTACGCTCCCCAGAACGCTTCCCGGTTCGCGTACCGGGCGCTACCCACGCAAAAAAACAAAAAAAAAAATATTTTTTTTGCCCCGCGGGGCCCTTTTAAAGCCTCCACATTAAACCTAGGGGGTCAGGGAGGATCTACTATTCCGCTTTATGGTTATTTCCCCTTTTGTTTTGGCCTCCTCTTGTCTCTCAATTCTACCGAGAGACAAGATGGCGGCCGCTCCGGACTGTTTGGAATGTTGACAGACGCCGGAGAGCCAATCAGCTTCGCTACGTGAAGTTCTGGTACGCGCCCCGGTCCGCGAACCGGGGAGCTGCCCGGTCCGCTGTTACAGATATATATCTTTTTTTAAACGTTAATTTCTCAAAATCCACTGGAGCACATATATTGAGACCTACAAAAGGCACATCGGGCTACCAGTCCCTACAATTTTGCCAAGTTTCATGCAAATCCATTCAGCCGTTCGGGCTAAAAGTGAGGCCAACCGCCCTATGGAAAACTCAATGTTAAAAACACGTTTTGGGACCCCCCTTTTTTCTCGGCCCCCCCTGGACGAACCCCCCCCAAATTTTCAGATGCTGCTCAGAAACAAAATGTTCCATTTTCCAGAAAATTTCAGCCAATTCCGTCCACAAACGCCAAAGTTATTAGACATAGAATTTTCAAAAATCCCATAGGGAAAAAATCCTAACTATATATACCTACTGGCGACCGCCAGTAGGTAATATATATATATATATATATATTTTCCACCAAGAAAAAGATTAATGTCCGCACTCGCTCAATCCATTAAATTGGGTTTATTTAACAAGAGACTGCAAACAATCCCCTACACCTACGTGTTTCGACCGCAGGTCTTGATCACAGTGTTACCACTAGTCCATCATCACTTTCTAGTTTATATACCTTCATATCCAATAGCATATAATGGTGCATTATGGGTGAGGTAGTTTTAAATTTACAAATGGAAAAATAAAACATTTGTTTTGCAGAGTGGATCATACGTAATATCCAGTTAAAGCTGTCATATTAGAGTGATTGATAATTCTCAATTGTACAATTTACAACCTTGTTATTATAGTCGCTTATCACTATAGGAATTTCCTATTTTAACCATTGTATGGGTTGAAAGGCGATTTAAACAAAGAATAAAACATTTATTAGTAAAATGCTAACACTTATTCATTTGTTGTGTAGGCTTTAGTATAGGCATAGTGCCCAAGGTTATAATTTTGTACAAATTGGTTATTACTTCTTAGTAATGGCTAAGTGCCTTTCCAATTCATGGGCTTATCACTTTAGCAGCTGTACTGGTATCAATGGTTGTTTGAGTTATCTGATTACAATATTTACAATATTCTGTCATATACAAATTACAAGTGGACATGCATCTCTTCGTCCATATTCAGTCCCCTTGGTATTTTAGTTTGAAATCTAATGATTAGGCGTGACTCCAATCGTCTAAGTAGTTGTTTCCTGTTCCCTCCTCTCTCATGTTGGGGGATGGTGGCAAGTCCACTGTAGCGAATATCTTTCCATGTTTTTCCAGTATGTTTGGACATGTGTTTAGCAATGGCGTAGGACATATCGCCATTTTGGATGGCCCTGATGTGTTCCAGGATCCTTTTATGCAGTGGACAAGTAGTCATTCCAATATAATTTTTACCACATGCGCATGTTAGCATGTATACCACATGAGTTGTTTTACATGTGATAATATCCTCCACATTGAAGATCTTGCCTTGCGGGTCTCTCAAGGATTTTAAAGACTGGCCAATAGTACATGCCTTGCAATGATAGCATTTATTAAAGCCATTTTGTTTCAATGTTAACCAGTCCTTTTTCTTTTTCAATTGGAAATGGCTTCTCACCAGTTTGTCTTGTAACGATTGTGGTCTCCTATAGGTCATTTGTGGATGATCTCCAAGTTGTCCACCAATGTCCGGGTCCTTCTTTAGGGCATTCCAGTATTTATTCAATATTCTTCTCACATTTTGACTTTCTTTACTGTAAGTAGTTATCATCCGAATGGGTTCAGTTCCTTTTTTCGTTGTCATATTCAATTTTGCTTTGTTGATCAATGTTTCCGTTCTGTTCAGAGCTCTAGCTTTAAGTTCTCCTTTTTTTACATCATTGTAGCTATACCCTCTTTTAAGGAATCTCTCAGCAGTTTCTTTGTATTTACAATTCATTTCTTTCAAATTAGAACAATTTCTCTTCATCCTAATGAATTCCCCGTAGGGGATACTTTTTTTCAGATTAGTAGGATGAAAGCTTTCTGCATGTAATATACTGTTCGTTGCAGTGGATTTACGGTGGACTGTTGTTTCAATTTGTCCATTTGCCACATAGACCCTGGTATCTAGAAAAACGATTTCCTTGTCGCTTATTGTGGACGTAATTCTTAATCCTAGTTCATTGTTGTTCAACTCATCTAAATACATGTTAAATTCCGTGGTGGTACCATTCCAGATCAGGAAAAGGTCATCGATAAATCGGAGCCAGAGTACGACCTTCGATGTATACTGGTCATACTCTTCTACCCAAGCTGTTGTTCTCTCCCACCAACCCATTGCAAGGATGGCGTAGCTTGGGGAAAAAGTAACTCCCATGGCTGTTCCACAGCGTTGAGCATAGTACGTTTTGTTAAAGAGAAAGATATTATTGTTCAAACAAAGCTCTGTCATTTCCTTGATCATAGACCAGTGCTGTAACTCTTCAAGCGGTTTTTGTTTGAAGAAAGATTCCATTGCTGTAAGACCCATGTTATGAGTTATGGAGGTGTATAAAGATACTACATCGATGGTAGCTAGTTGGTATCCTTCCATCCAGGCAATGTTCATCAAATTGCGTAAAAAGTCTCCTGTGTCCTTGATATATGACGTTAAAGTAGGGACTATCGGTGCCAGAAAGGAATCCACATAAATTGAAAGGTTTTCATATATTGAGCCACAACTGGCAATGATGGGTCTCCCAGGAGGTTTCTTCAGTGTCTTGTGCACTTTTGGCAGGAAGTACATCGTTGGCATGATAGGATCTTCATTGGTTAGAAATTGAACTTCTTGGTCTGTAAGTAGTCCTTGATTGTGCCATTTAGCCAACTTAATATTTAATTCAGCAATTAATTCATTGATAGGGTTTTTCTTCAATTTCTCATAATTTTTTGTATCACTTAGTTGGCGCATTGCTTCCTGCATATAATCACTTTTCTCCATAATGACAATGTTGCCACCTTTATCCGCGGGTTTAATTTCCAACAAGTCATTTTCCATCAGTGCTTTAAGGGCTTTGCGTTCCGAGATTGACATATTTTCTTTTTTCCTTTTTGTACATTTTTTTTCCTTTTTTCAAGATCTCCATTTACTAAATCAAAGAATATATCTATTTTTTTGCCTGGATGTAATGCAGGGCAGAATCTCAACTGTTTTTTAAAGTTTGTTTTTTGATGTTTGTCTATGCTCTGTCCCATGGTTTGTAGCATTTGGCTATCAGTCAACGTGGAGTCCTCCACCTCATTAGCAAGCTCAAATGCAGTGCGCATCGCTGGTATTTCCCCAATCGTGATCCGCATATCAGTACCTTCAGAAATGTCAATATTCAAGTCTTCAGTCTCAGTTTGTGTCTCGCTTTTTTTAATTTTTTTTGCCAATTTCAGTTTGCGCGTATATTTATACAAATCAATTTTTGTTTCCACTGGATCAAAATGAGTTTCTGGGCAGAAAGTTAATCCTTTATTCAGTAAATTTTCTTCCTCCCTGGTTAATACATGCTTAGATAGGTTGATAATCAAGTATGGATCAGGTTCATTATTTTCCAGAGTTAGTTGGTTACTCGGTTTCTTAAGTGATACACCTTTGTTTTTGCCGGAACCTCTTCTGGTTTTCCTTGGTTTTTTGTCGCATTTGGTTGACCTCTTCCCTTTGCGTTTGCTCTCTGTTGTCCCCGGCCTCTTCCTCTCTTTCGTCCTCTTCCTCTTGATCGTTGTTGGTCTAGGTAAACCAACTTGACCTCTTCTAAAAAAGGGGTTCTGGTTCCAGGATTTTCTAGTTCTTCACCACCACTCCAATCTGTGTCAGATTCGCTCAGTGATGTATTGGGGGGTTCTGCTTGCGGTTGCGTCTTCATTTGTTGTTTAAGATTTTCAAATCTTTTTGCAAAAGTCAATATTTTTTCCGCATGAGTAGTCTTGTTCATCTCTCCTATATTTGCGTTCTTTACGTTCTTCTATTTCTGTCTCATGTTTGTCCAATGCGGCTTCCATGTCCTTCCTATGTTTTTTAGCCTCATCTTCTTTTCCATGAGATAGTATGAGAGATTCCACTTCAGCTATTTTCTCATGCAGTTCATCAACATCAATTTTAGCATGTTTAACAATGATTCTGATCATATTTGTTGAGCATTGCATGTTGTTGTTGCCCCAATCAATAAGCATTTCAGGACGTGTGTCAGGATGATTTGGGAGGGTATATATTCTGAGACCTCTCGGGACCATTTTACATTCAAGGTACTTCTCCATTGTGATTAATTCCCAACTTTTGGATATTTCCTTTTTCAGTAATCTTTCCAATTTTACAAATAGCTGTTTCAATGTCATTACCCCAGGGTCAGACGGTTCAGATTCTTTGCCCATACTGTTAGTGGTGCTTTCTGCCTGTTTCCCTTTTTGGAATATCGTTTGAGCACGCATTGCTCGTTTATTTGCTCTTTCTTCCATTTTGTATTAATTATTTTCCCTTCTGCACAAATGTTACTGATTTCCACCAAATACTGTTCTTGTGGTCGGGGAAATGTTAATTTACGTCTCTTGAACACTTAAGGATTGAGCGCGTTTATTTTCGCTGTACCGGTCACTGACTATTATTTTGTATTCTGCCGGTTTAACTTTCATTCAATAGCTTCGCACGCCGAGACCCTGCTGGGCGTTTCCTTCAAAGTAAACAAACACACGCTAAGCGCTCTCACCTTCTTTTTCACTGCTTATTGATTGGGGCAACAACAACATGCAATGCTCAACAAATATGCTCAGAATCATTGTTAAACATGCTAAAATTGATGTTGATGAACTGCATGAGAAAATAGCTGAAGTGGAATCTCTCATACTATCTCATGGAAAAGAAGATGAGGCTAAAAAACATAGGAAGGACATGGAAGCCGCATTGGACAAACATGAGACAGAAATAGAAGAACGTAAAGAACGCAAATCTAGGAGAGATGAACAAGACTACTCATGCGGAAAAATATTGACTTTTGCAAAAAGATTTGAAAATCTTAAACAACAAATGAAGACGCAACCGCAAGCAGAAACCCCCAATAAATCACTGAGCGAATCTGACACAGATTGGAGTGGTGGTGAAGAACTAGAAAATCCTGGAACCAGAACCCCTTTTTTAGAAGAGGTCAAGTTGGTTTACCTAGACCAACAACGATCAAGAGGAAGAGGACGAGGGAGAGGAAGAGGCCGGGGACAACAGAGAGCAAACGCAAAGGGAAGAGGTCAACCAAATGCGACAAAAAACCAAGGAAAACCAGAAGAGGTTCCGGCAAAAACAAAGGTGTATCACTTAAGAAACCGAGTAACCAACTAACTCTGGAAAATAATGAACCTGATCCATACTTGATTATCAACCTATCTAAGCATGTATTACCCAGGGCGGAAGAAAATTTACTGAATAAAGGATTAACTTTCTGCCCAGAAACTCATTTTGATCCAGTGGAAACAAAAATTGATTTGTATAAATACACGCGCAAACTGAAATTGGCAAAAAAATTGAAAAAAAGAGAGACACAAACTGAGACTGAAGACTTGAATATTGACATTTCTGAAGGTACTGATATGCGGATCACGATTGGGGAAATACCAGCGATGCACACTGCATTTGAGCTTGCTAATGAGGTGGAGGACTCCACGTTGACTGATAGCCAAATGCTACAAACCATGGGACAGAGCATAGACAAACATCAAAAAACAAACTTTAAAAAACAGTCGAGATTCTGCCCTGCATTACATCCAGGCAATAAAATAGATATATTCTTTGATTTAGTAAATGGAGATCTTGAAAAAATGAAAAAAAATGTACAAAAAGGAAAAAAAGAAAATATGTCAATCTCGGAACGCAAAGCCCTTAAAGCACTGATGGAAAATGACTTGTCGGAAATGAAACCCGCGGATAAAGGTGGCAACATTGTCATTATGGAGAAAAGTGATTATATGCAGGAAGCAATGCGCCAACTAAGTGATACAAAAAGCTATGAGAAATTGAATAAAAACCCTATCAATGAATTAATTGCTGAATTAAATATTAAGTTGGCTAAATGGCACAATCAAGGACTACTTACAGACCAAGAAGTTCAATTTCTAACCAATGAAGATCCTATCATGCCAACGATGTACTTCCTGCCAAAAGTGCACAAGACACTGAAGAAACCTCCTGGGAGACCCATCATTGCCAGTTGTGGCTCAATATATGAAAACCTTTCAATTTATGTAGATTCCTTTCTGGCACCGATAGTCCCTACTTTAACGTCATATATCAAGGACACGGGAGACTTTTTACGCAATTTGATGAACATTGCCTGGATGGAAGGATACCAACTAGCTACCATCGATGTAGTATCTTTATACACCTCCATAACTCATAACATGGGTCTTACAGCAATGGAATCTTTCTTCAAACAAAAACCGCTTGAAGAGTTACAGCACTGGTCTATGATCAAGGAAATGACAGAGCTTTGTTTGAACAATAATATCTTTCTCTTTAACAAAACGTACTATGCTCAACGCTGTGGAACAGCCATGGGAGTTACTTTTTCCCCAAGCTACGCCAACCTTGCAATGGGTTGGTGGGAGAGAACAACAGCTTGGGTAGAAGAGTATGACCAGTATACATCGAAGGTCGTACTCTGGCTCCGATTTATCGATGAACTTTTCCTGATCTGGAATGGTACCACCACGGAATTTAACATGTATTTAGATGAGTTGAACAACAATGAACTAGGATTAAGATTTACGTCCACAATAAGCGACAAGGAAATCGTCTTTCTAGATACCAGGGTCTATGTGGCAAATGGACAAATTGAAACAACAGTCCACCGTAAATCCACTGCAACGAACAGTATATTACATGGAGAAAGCTTTCATCCTACTAATCTGAAAAAAAGATTCCCCAAGGGGAATTCATTAGGATGAAGAGAAATTGTTCTAATTTGAAAGAAATGAATTGTAAATACAAAGAAACTGCCGAGAGATTCCTTAAAAGAGGGTATAGCTACAATGATGTAAAAAAAGGAGAACTTAAAGCTAGAGCTCTGAACAGAACGGAAACATTGATCAACAAAGCAAAATTGAATATGACAACGAAAAAAGGAACTGAACCCATTCGGATGATAACTACATACAGTAAAGAAAGTCAAAATGTGAGAAGAATATTGAATAAATACTGGAATGTCCTAAAGAAGGACCCGGACATTGGTGGACAACTTGGAGATCATCCACAAATGACCTATAGGAGACCACAATCGTTACAAGACAAACTGGTGAGAAGCCATTTCCAATTGAAAAAGAAAAAGGACTGGGTAACATTGAAACAAAATGGCTTTAATAAATGCTATCATTGCAAGGCATGTACTATTGGCCAGTCTTTAAAATCCTTGAGAGACCCGCAAGGCAAGATCTTCAATGTGGAGGATATTATCACATGTAAAACAACTCATGTGGTATACATGCTAACATGCGCATGTGGTAAAAATTATATTGGAATGACTACTTGTCCACTGCATAAAAGGATCCTGGAACACATCAGGGCCATCCAAAATGGCGATATGTCCTACGCCATTGCTAAACACATGTCCAAACATACTGGAAAAACATGAAAAGATATTCGCTACAGTGGACTTGCCACCATCCCCCAACATGAGAGAGGAGGGAACATGAAACAACTACTTAGACGATTGGAGTCACGCCTAATCATTAGATTTCAAACTAAAATACCAAGGGGACTGAATATGAACGAAGAGATGCATGTCCACTTGTAATTTGTATATGACAGAATATTGTAAATATTGTAATCAGATAACTCAAACAACCATTGATACCAGTACAGCTGCTAAAGTGATAAGCCCATGAATTGGAAAGGCACTTAGCCATTACTAAGAAGTAATAACCAATTTGTACAAAATTATAACCTTGGGCACTATGCCTATACTAAAGCCTACACAACAAATGAATAAGTGATAGCATTTTACTGATAAATGTTTTATTCTTTGTTTAAATCGCCTTTCAACCCATACAATGGTTAAAATAGGAAATTCCTATAGTGATAAGCGACTATAATAACAAGGTTGTAAATTGTACAATTGAGAATTATCAATCACTCTAATATGACTGCTTTAACTGGATATTACGTATGATCCACTCTGCAAAACAAATGTTTTATTTTTCCATTGGTAAATTTAAAACTACCTCACCCATAATGCACCATTATATGCTATTGGATATGAAGGTATATAAACTAGAAAGTGATGATGGACTAGTGGTAACACTGTGATCAAGACCTGCGGTCGAAACGCGTAGGTGTAGGGGATTGTTTGCAGTCTCTTGTTAAATAAACCCAATTTAATGGATTGAGCGAGTGCGGACATTAATCTTTTTCTTGGTGGAAAATTAATTGTGGGGACGTTCTTCTCCCCTGTCCGGCACCGGCCGTGCAAAGTCTGCACTTGCAAATGAACAATTTGGTGGATAATATATATATATATATATATATATATATATATATATATATACGTACATATTTGTATATATTTATATATATAACATTTTAAATTCTAAATAATGTTATTTATTTAATATTCAAATGTACAAACAGTGAATTTAACATCCCTTTTAATGTAAATAAATTAATATTTAACTGTTTAAAAATAATTAAATAAAATGTTGAAGTAAAGAAAATTATGTATTGCATTTAAACAAATAAGTTTTAATAAAATGTACTAAGTAGTTAAATATAAAAATGCTCGGGGGGCGTGGTTTCGCCAGAGGCAAGATGGCTGCCCTTTAAGCGAGCTCTGCCGGCTGGGTTAAAGAATCCTACATCATCCGACAGCAACAAGGGGGCTGACTCGAATAGCAGGCGAGCCTACTTGGCGCAATACCCCAGGCACTGATATCGCTGCTGTCCGTCGACCCAGACGGCTTGGAACGCTGAAAACTGTACCCGCCTAGCGGAAGGCCATCTTGCCCATGAACATACTGCAGCCTACCAGGTGGGAACGGACTGCACCCCTCAGTGCGGAAACGGCCCTTGCGGTGCCTAAGCTCTCCACTTGATTGACTCGTAGGGCGACCCTGCCTTGATGGGAGAGTTGCCGCCGCGGAGACCCTACTACACGTGGCTTGGAGCCGGCTGGGTCTCGGCCACAGCATCGGAGAAGCCTGCGCAGTGTGTGCGGGCCTGGAGGCTCTGACCCAGCCCTTTCCTAAGGGATTTGTTGGACGCAACAAAGATTCAGCAGTGCTACGGGCTGGATCCATTGTGGTCCCAGTGTAACTCACCGGCAGCAGGGTAAGAAGCTAAAGTGGGAGGAGAGGCAAATATTTGAACACTTGTGGGCTGTCTAGGCTGCATCTCCTGAACTCCCTGGGCCTACTCCCCCCGCGCACCATTGAAGTTGCAGTTAACTCCTCCTGGCCTGGAGGCAGCTGGCTCTGGCTGCCTGGCGCGCTGTCGTTCCGCTGGGTCTGAAGCAGCACCGATGGATACTCGCGCCCAGTGGCCTCGCCACTGGGCACCAGTATTCATCGGTGCTGCTGGCACTGAATCTCCGGAGAGCCTCTGCAGACGCTGCCCCGGCCCATTACCTGATTTGATCCAGCATGTCCACCACTGCGTGGTGCAGTGGTAGACATGCTGGCCCCTCTGCTCTGTGGACATCAAGGCGCATCCCCTGCCTGCCTGAGCTCATTGAACTGAAAGTGCACTACCTCTGCCCCCCGGCACCATTTACTCGATAGTTGCTAGTGGTAGTGGTGATCAGGCCAAATAGACACTGTTCCTGCATCTGCTTGATACTGATTCTCTCCGTCCCCACCAACACTTTTGGTGTGGTGCCCAGCCCCTTGCAAACCGCTGGATATGGGGAAGGCCGACGCGAAACAATCCAGTTTTATATTCGAGGGCTGCAGGACAGGCAGGGTCAAAGAATCACCCCAAGAGGCTGGCGAGCTGGCTACACAGACGGAAGCCCCAGAAGAACAGGACCACAGTGTAGGCTCTCTGACCTCGAAGTGAAATCTAGCTTAAAGACCATTGACTCTAAGATAGACAATCTCACCTCCCATCTTGACCAGGTCAAACAACGGGTGGACACTCATGATAACCGCATCACGCAACTGGAGGCGAGGGTCTCGGACACAGACGACACCGGACGGAGAACAGACATGACTCCTGAAAATGGACAAGGTGTTGGAAATTATCTGCGCAAAAAATGAAGACCTTGAATAACACTCCCGCAGGAACAATATACGCATTGTGGGACTTCCTGAAGCCACAGCCATTGATAAAATGGAGACCTACCTGGAATGACTGCTGCGTGAACTGTTCGGCACGTCTCTGTCAGACCTTTTCATCGTTGAGCGGACGCATAGATCACTGGGCCCGGGGCCTCCCACGGGAACCCCCGCAAGGCAAATAATAGCTCGCCTACTGAAATATCGCGACCCCAACTCAATACTCCTGCAAGGCAAGAGAGGTGGGGGAGGTCAGGCATCAAGGTAACACATTATCCTTCTATGCTGACACTATCTGTGAAAGCTGTTGGCTCCCAACTAAGTGTATACTTCAGCAACTTCACATCATATATGCAGTCATGTACCCTGCCAAGCTGCGCATTGACTCTGGAAACAAACCCCAATACTTCACTGACCCTAAGGCTGCCCTGGTGTTTGCTAAACAACTGCAAAAATCGCTCCCCCAAGATCGACAGTCACCCACGAGAAACGCCATGCAAGTGACAATGACTGAATTTGTTTATGATTTGGTGGTGGCTGCGGATTGACCCAACTGGCAACAGGCCTTGACTAATCGAGTTTAATAGTATATCTCTTCATTGCATTCCTGCTTTTCCTAGTTGCTGTGATTTAATCATGTACATTTTCCCCCCTTGTTACGACCTGCGGCACTCGGCCACCCTGCCCTACGGCATAGGGATGTCTGGTTGAGCCCACATACCCCATCGGGATAAGTCCTGCTACATGTTGTTACCTGCCAATTTTGAGGTTCCCTGGGTGGGAGGAGGTCCGATTCACAACTATGTTGGGGGTTGGAGTGGGAGGGGGGATGTCCCTGAAACGGGTGTTGCAGCAGACTCGCAACTCGGGTAATGTTTCATAGTTGCACATGTTTCAATTTAAACCTGGATATGATGGCATTTGATCGCATTGATACTGTTTTTTATGTTGCGCCAAGGTTTAATAACAGGATAGATAACCACAGACATGTATTCATGCCCATACTAAAAACAACCCCATGACTGAGATGACATTTATGACGTGGAACATCAGAGGCATGAATGATTTCCGCAAAGCACGTCTCATACACTCACATCTTGCTAGACACAAGGCTACCGTTTGTTTTCTCCAGGCGACCCATCTGACAGCTCATAACGCCGCCAGACTCCGATTGAGACACTGGGGGGACACTTACTTTTCCTTTTATTCAAATGCAAGGGGAGTCACTATACCATTTAGGAAATGTTTGCCATGGCGCTCCATGCACACCCTTATAGACACTGGGGGAGATATGTGATCCTCACGGGCACCCTCTATGCTCAACCCGTGATTCTGGCAGCTGTTTATGGCCAGAACACTGACAATCCAGACTTTTAATCTCAAATTTGCAAAACTCATCTCCTCCTCCAGCCCACTACCATTGATATGGGACGGAGATTTCAATATAGCCCCACAGAACACTTAAGATCGCTCAGGTATCGATCTGTGGATAGTCACTCGGGATGTACTGGGTTGGACCACCTCCACTACACACCTAGCATGCACCCTATCGGACCACTCACCAGTCAGTCTGGCTATCTGACTCCAGCGGACCCCTCAGGGCATGTTTGCATGGTGCCTTCCCCCCCACACGCTCCGGGATGCCGCATTCAGAGAAGAGCGCCGCTGAGCCATCGTTGAATTCTTCAAACTATAGACCGGCTCGGTGGACTCACCCTCTGGGAGACCTTTAAAGTGCTGGTCAGGGGAGAATGCTTTCCTAGACAGTCAGGTGTGCTCAGATCTATCAGGGGCACCCTGGAGAAGCTGGAAATGGAACTCAAGCAACTTGACGAAAGCTTTATTAGCAACCCTTCCCCTGCTATATTAGCGGACACACTCTTAAAGATGACTGAATATCAGGATTAAGCTGAGATTGAGGTCACAAACCTCGGCCGCGAAGCGCAGGCGCGCCGCTATGGGGAGGGAGACTGGCCTGGCAGGACCCTGGCAAACTTACTGAGGAAGCCACACGCCTCCTCCTACATAACAGAATGACACGACGAATCTGCAGGCAGAATCACTTCTCCCTGAGTTATAATCGATAGGATCTCCACATTTTATGCTCACCTATACACCTCCGGGGCTGAGACACCTTCGGATGTCTTCGAACAGTATTTTGAAACTATCGAGCAACTATGGCTCAGCAAAGCCCATCGTGAATATTTAGACAACCCCTTTACCTCAGAGGAGATTGCGCAGGTGATCTTGAGCCTCCCCGGGGATAAGGCACCCGGATCACACGGTTGAAGGCCGCCTTCTATAAAGAATATGCGCCTATCCTCATTCCTCATCTCGCTGAGATGTATAACAAGTCTGTCATGTTCGGCCAATTCCCTGCCACCCTCTGCAAGGTGGTGATCACTCTTCTCCTCAAATCTGATAAACAGCATGAGTCATCCGACTTGTATCGCCCACTATCATTAATTAATACTGACAACAAGATTTACGCAAAATTGTTAGCCAACCGCCTCCTTCCCCTCCTGTCTCTTATTGCCTGCCCGGACCAATCGGGTTTTATCCCAGGTTGTGCCACATCACACAATTTGCGCAACATTTTCTCCATCGTGCACCAGATCAATCCCGACTTGCTGGTGGTGACGGCCCTGCTGGATGCCACCAAGGCCTTTGATTCTCTAGAATGGCCTTTTCTCTTTGCCCTGCTTGGCCGCTTGGAGTTCAGCCCAGCCTTTATAGGCAAAATCAAGTTGCTATACACGCAGCACTCATCCGCATTAATGGCCAAATCACTGAGCCAATGTGCATCTCTACAGGCACTAGGCAGGGCTGTCCCCTGTCACCCATGCTTTTTGCCGTAGCAATGGAACCACTTGCTGCGCGGCTGCAACAACATCATACACAGTGTGGCATCGAGTTCTCATCCCACAGCTTAGTGATCTCCAAGTATGCAGACGATGTGGCACTTTACATCCACGAACTCCAAGAAAACCTGGCCCCTATGACCAGAGAGGTCATTACGTTTGGAGGCTACTCTGGCATACAAATTAACTGGGAAAAATCTATCCTACTTCCTTTAAAGGACGCGACCGACCTTTTCTTACGGAATACCCAATAAAGTGGGCTGCTGGCCTGACCAAATATCTCGGCTTCTGGTTAACCAGGGAAACAGAAGAGCTGTGGAGTGGCAAGACTATTGACTGGTTAGAATCCAAAATCCTCACTTGGAAAAATCTTCCACTTTCCCTAGCGGGACAAATCGCAATTGCCAAAATGGGGATCCTGCCCAAGTTCCTCTACTTGTTTTTAAATATCCTGCTGCCGCTCACATCTCACTTCTTCAAGAAACTGCACTCCTATATGATTATGCTTTTATGGGCGGGTCGCCAACCGTGCATTGCCTACGAAACATTAACACTACCTTTATCGCGTGGCGGGATTGGCCCCCAAAACTTTTAACTTCATGCATACTCTGCTCAAGCCAGTTTTCTTTATTTCTGGTTACATCCCATGCCTTTCAGCTGCACGTCACAGTCAAAACGGATCTCGCTTCACCGTGACCACTTCAAACGGCGCTGTTCTAACCATACACAGCCCTGAGGGGTGAAATAGATACTGTAGAATGCGTACGCTGGGCCTGGGAGAGGATTAGCAGACACACTGGAGCAAAGACCTTATATGCCCTGGCGATGCAGTTGGCTAATAATCTCTCTTTCCCCCCGCTGCAGACTAGTAATATGGCACAACACGGCGCAGCGTTAGGTATCTGCACCAATGCTGACCTATATCCCAATGGAAAATTTCTCCCCCTCCCAGAAAATGCAACTTCATTAGATAAGCAAATATATTCTCAGATAAGAACAGCCTGCAAAAAACATGAACGACACATTCCCCACCCCTCCACCTTCAAACGTTGCACTCGAGTGCATTCATACAGCGGCCTCCCCGCACAAACTGGTAACCAGGCTATATGCGCTGACTCTTGCAGCCTCTCCGGTTGACACCAAACAGGCACGCAATGCATGGACAGCAGACTTAGCAGACAAGCCCACACCAGAACAGTGGCTGTATTGCAGCAATCAATCCCAAAAACCTTCCCCAAACTATCGACTTTGCCTGATACATTTCAAATATCTACATAGACTGTATCATACACCTGCAGCACTTTACAGAATGGGCCTAGCAGAGGACGCAAACTGCGTTAGATGCTCTGCCCCCAATGCATCATTTGTGCACCTTGCCTGGAAATGTCCGAGGATAGCGACCTTTTGGCAAGATATATGCCGCGTTATAGGCAACATCACCTCTGATACCCTTGCAACCGATCCCCTCATATGCCTCCTGGGATATGACAAGGACATTTCTGACGCCAATCGAAGACTGGTCGCGATGCTGCTGGTGCTGGCTAGGCGCAGGGTGGCGATTCACTGGGGCCGTAAGCCGGCACTTTCTTAAACAAGCATTTACAATGCAACGGTTTCGCCTTTGATAAAGTTAGAGCTATTGGCATTGCAAATGACAAATTGTTTATGTACGTGTTGGTTTTGAAAACAGATAAATAAATGGCATTGTCATTTACAATGTCAATAGCTTAATCTTTCGCAAATGCAAGACCTAACAAAAAAAAATTACATTTGGATTTGAGGTGTATGTGGGGGGGCAAAATTAGAAACTTTAGCGTTTGATAGTGTGCGTATCACAAAGCACAGTTAAAATGTGGAAAATAGTTGAATTACTCTAATGTCAAGAGTTCTAAAACGCTCTTCGACCCGTAAAGAAAGGCAAAAACGCCAAGACATTGAAATAATAATGATAGAACAAAAGCAGTGATGTAATTCTTAAGCAGTCAGAAGGCAGGTGTGAGCAGTTAGCCAATTTGTTTTCTATGTTATAAATCTCCGTCTCGTCAGGATTTTCTCCGCTTTATTACCGGTATTTTTTTTTTTAACTACAGGTACCAGAATGCAAATGGCATCAACTCAGACTGGCGCGCGGGGTAGGCACTACATACCTACTCGAAAAAGCGAGGTACATAAACAGCCTCTGCGAATGTAAACACGGTGTATCACAAAGGGAGAGGGGATTAAACACCGCGGTTCTGCAGATTTAAATAAGTTTCCAAAACTTACTCTTGTGCTTGCCGCCTCCCCAGGACTGCTTGGCCAGGCTGGGGCTTCTGATAATAACTAGATACCTTGTATGCAGCACCATCGAGTGATTTTACAGAATTAACCCACTGGGATAAATAGATTTTTGGAGGGTGAGGTAGGTTTTCAGGGTAGGTGATACCTCGGAAATTTTGGGAAGACACGCAGTTTCTTTGTAGTGTGGAGATTTGCCACGGATGACACCTCTGAAACAAGGGTGAGATATGACATATGCTAAAGCATCGAGGCTGACTTCCATCTATTTGCTCATCTACCCGCTTGCACAATTTACCTGCAGATGCCACGCCCCACACTTTCTTTATTCAGCATGCTCTATCTCACCCAGACTCACTCACTCTTCAAATCGAGGAGTTCATTCCAACGTCAAAACCCATCACTTAATCCTGGAGGAGGGGGTTTCACAACTGTACAATACATATGATCCCTGAAAAAAGGTAAACCCTTTACTGCGGAGGGGACTTCTTTTTCAGCAATGCCATACTACTATCTTCAATCTGAGGAAGGAGCGTTTTACGAATCTCGCTAAAACCCATCGCGCGACAAAAAAAGCCTTACGGTGTGAAAAGTCCCTTAAAATATTCGCTTCCTCCAAAACACCACTACCTGAACCCGACTAGTTATTTTCTCGACCCCACTTTTTCAATGGGGGAAAATCTGTTTTAAAAAATCCCCGGTCTTCTGTGTGCATGCTAAATCTTCACTTGTATCTCCGTCCTTACGCTCACTTTTCTCGGATCAAAATGTGAGCGAAACATATTATTATACCTTTTCTCTTTTCATCGGCTCCCCCTCCCTATCCACACTCACCGTCAGCTCAATAGACACAGGCCCGGAAACAGCGCCACAAACCGACCGGAAGTGATGGCTCGGAAAATGGAACTATCATAGAGTGAGGGTACTCTGGCTTTCTAACAGCCGGAACTACCCCAAGACGAGGGTGCGCTGTACTCTGTGGAGGACTCTAATGCCATAGAGTATAACGATCTCTAGACTCTTGTGTCCGTGCCCGGTATTTACTGGAACAGCGTGGGAATTACCACTAGAAGCACGGGCGCACGGACAGCGGGGGAGGGGGGCCGGGAACGGACAGCGGGAGGGGGGCGGGAAGGCAAGGAAAAACAGCACGGGCACACGGACAGCGGGGGGGGCCCGGGAACGGACAGCGGGAGGGGGGAAAAACAAGCACTCACCTGGACTTCCTCCGGCGGCGGTCGGCCGCGGAATGGCCAAAACAAACCTCGACGAGCAAAAAAAATAAACCCCGCCCACCGCCGCACTGACGTGACAAAAGGGGCCGGATGAGAAAAATTCTCAGAAACGCCCACGAGTCGCCTCGCAGGATGACGGACGCCTCTGTTTGCCAATGGCTAGCGTCCATTTATGGATCTAGCCAATGGGAAACAGAGGCGGGACGAACATCCATACTGTTAACAAAAGTTTTCGCCTGGGCGGAGCACTGCGTGCTACGGCCAGGCGAAACCTAAAAAGGTTATTGACAGGAGTTAAGCATCCTCATTCCTCCGAGAAGGATATTCTCAGACTTCAAGTCCTCAATTGTAGCTTCGCACTGCCGCACCCGCTCTCGCAGCCCTTCCAACTCCTCCGAGCTGTCATCCAGCTCGTTGAAGCGGATGTGTACCGGCTTCGGAGGTTCATCTTCCAACTGCTCAAACAGCTCGCTGTCTCCAAAATCCACCTCCGCCATCTTCTGCTTGCAGCTCCCGCTGACGCTCTGTGATTGGACCATGAGCTTGGGCCAAAGTTTATGCGTGACGTGTTGTGCGCAAGCGGGAAAGAAATACTGAAAACGCGACGTAAGACCGTCCAAGTGTAGTCATAAAAGAAATACTACTACGCTACGGTTTAGAGGGATTTCCTACTAATGCCGCAAAGATAGATTAGGTATTTAAGGAATTCTCGTTTTAATGCCTACATTTCTACCTTTTCTGTTTGCAAATGTTGCTTTAGCCAGTAATTACTTTTTTTTCCAAAACAAATTTTATTGATTTTGTAGGGTACATAAGGCCAGGGGCCGAAGCCCATTGTATATATAACATATCGAATCAGAAATACCGATATTTACGTACAACCAAATAACCTGCAGGCTGAACAACTGACGCATTACACAGGCTACCACAGCCCTCACTGCGCGCAGGATGACGCGATATATGATACATAGCTGCCAAGGTTTCAGATTGCTATGTGTGACATTTTCATAGTTTCAGTGTAATTATGAGTGACATTCAACGACTATGAGTGACACTTTGTCACAAGCAAAATCAAGCAAGACGCAGGAAACAAATATAAATATCAGAAATGACACCCATTTGAGCAACGAGAAACTTTAAGAAGGTTTTACAACAGCTCAAAAACATGGATTAACATGATACAGACTGCGTGACTGCAGTGCTCAGCAACAGAGGGCATACAGGCACTGCCACTGCTCAGATGATGATCTCAGCCGCACCATGCGGATTGTGTGATATGGATATTGAGTACACCAAGTTGACTGGTGATGCAAGTTCGTCGGAGCAATTGCCACCAGAGGAAGCAACAAGATGTTATTTAACTGCGCCAGATAGAGCCCTATGTTTACTCTGCTGTGTCTCTCCCTGCCCGGAGAAACTGTATTTCGTCAGCCAGTTAACTAAATTCTGTAGTTTCAGTAAGTTGTTTTAGTTATGGGGGTGGGTGTTCTGGGTTCTGGCTGGCATGGGCCTAGCTGCCAGGTTTTCAGTTTGCTCATGTGTGAATTTCTAGGTTTTAATGGTATTTATGAGCAAAATGTCACTGCCTTATGTGCAACACTTTGTAACGAATTAAAGGTAGCTCACAATCGTTTTTTTCTTCCAAATGTAATTGTTTCATAAGTACTTGTAACCAGCCTTTCTCATAACCTATAGACTGCATTGCAAAATGACAACGCTTTTGACAATAGCTTTCACCAATATTCCTTTTCCTTTAGAGACACAAAATGTGTTAACATTCTTGTTGGCTAAAGAAGTACTCACCAATTTAAACCGATGCGGCTCATTAGGACCAAGAATATAACTCAATTCAAATAATGTCATTAGAGGTAAATATTTGGTCAAAAGGCGAAAAATATACCTCTAAACAAATGTACAGTGCTTCTTTTTAGAACATTAATTTTTTTTACTGACCTCTTCATTATTGCCGTCCCAGGATGGCAGCTTTTCCCAGAGCTGCAGCAGGGCTCTTTTGCTGCTCACAATGTAGTACAGAGGCCAGGTGAATTTAACTTTTATCAATAAGGAAATCTGTGAGCAATATGTTCATGGGGCCTCGCGGCTCCTTAGGGTGCGAATTTACTTAATTGAAAGGCCGGCCAGCAGCTTCAGAAACAGTCATTTAGTCGTCTCGGGCGGAGGGAGCACAGGAGCATAAGAGCCATGTTCGCTACGCAGAGGCTGCGAGGCACTCCAGCTCCGACTTTTGTGAGCGGACTGTGGACACAAGTAGGCCCAGGTGCAGGCCAGCACAGAAAGCTGCTACCACTCTGTGACGAGGGGGACCCGGGACTCAGAGACATGTACCCCCCTAATGTGACCCGAACCCTGTTGCTCTCGCCCTTTCTCACGCAGCACCCGGAACATTGGACGGGAGCCGTGCACCACCCTCGACCCGAGACTGACTCGACCGGTGAGCACTGTTTATTTAACTGGGCGGAACTTGATCCGAGTCCCGCCCACGAGCCCGTGGTAAAACCCTGCCGTGACCCGACACAGGTGTGTGTATCACCCGGAGGAGTAGGCGGTTGGAAGGACGAGCAGAAGAGAGGCGGATTGGCGAGAATCACGGGAGCAGAGGACGGGAGAAGAACCGGAGGTGAACCTGGCACCAAGAGCGGAGACATCGGAGGAGCCCGGATTTCGGAAGAAGAGGCGACGGGAGGCGAGGCAGGGGCGAGAGACGACGACTACAGCAACAAGCCAGGAGGCCAACGGGAAGGCGCTTCGCCCAGCCACACTTCAAGGGAAGTGTGGCTTGCACAGGTATGATCTCGCTTTTCGGGCTGGGTTGGTCATAGGTGGAACAAGCCGCCCTGAGAAACACACACGGCATCCATAGCACTAAATCCCCTACCCTAGCTGCACTACACCGACACCTGGGTAGTGGGTGAACTGTTTATGCACGTGTGGTCCTCACGACCCTCCCTATGCACTGTATATACATGCACGAGGACTGAATCTGCCCTTTCTCTCTATTTTCCGAGCTGGAAGGCGCCAGAGACGAGGACCGGACTACATGTCCCAGAAGCCCGAGGGAAAGAAGGGGAACCGGACCAGAAAGACGCAGAGAGCGGCATTCCGCCATAGAGGCTGCTGCAGAACTACCCCTTCCCTACTATCGAAGACAGATACAAAGGAGCCGTATACTTAAAATAAAACCGGCATTACCCACAGTACCTGTCTCCGTGAGTCTGATCCCATCGCCCAGCTCACACACTCATAATTTAGTTGGACAGGCGAGCCCTTGCAACCCGGGCCGGATAAACAACAAGACTGACTCTAGTTCGAACATTAAGATATTTTTGATGCAGGAGTCACGTGGTTGCGGAGGGAGGGGCTAATTTCAGGAATTGTTTTTTCCCACTCTCATGCTGAGTGCGCTAAATACAGTAATATCAATAAGAGCAGGCGTGCATGCGTTGTCGGTGCTGCAGAACTACCCCTTCCCTACTATCGAAGACATACAAAGGAGGCGTATACTTAAAATAAAACCGGCATTACCCACAGTACCTGTCTCCGTGAGTCTGATCCCATCGCCCAGCTCACACACTCATAATTTAGTTGGACAGGCGAGCCCTTGCACCCCGGGCCGGATAAACAACAAGACTGACTCTAGTTCGAACATTAAGATATTTTTGATGCAGGAGTCACGTGGTTGCGGAGGGAGGGGCTAATTTCAGGAATTGTTTTTTCCCACTCTCATGCTGAGTGCGCTAAATACAGTAATATCAATAAGAGCAGGCGTGCATGCGTTGTCGGTGTGTGGCTAATTTGCGTGCTTGTGTGTCCCGTTGTTTTTGTGTGTGTTGTGTGTGCGAGGCGTATGCAAGCACATTTTTATTACGTAGGACCTCGCTCGGCCAATGTTGGAATGATAGATACATCAGGGGCTAGGGCAGGCTGAGCACTTACTTTTATGCAGCGTCTAGACGGTAGGGGAGAGACAACTTGCAACCCGACTCTGACCCTGCCCGCGGCAATGCCAGCTGCCAGGCATGATTGAGGCTCTCCTGTGCACAGCGTGGGAATTACCACAAGAAGCATGAGTTGTCGGTGTGTGGCTAATTTGCGTGCTTGTGTGTCCCGTTGTTTTTGTGTGTGTTGTGTGTGCGAGGCGTATGCAAGCACATTTTTATTACGTAGGACCTCGCTCGGCCAATGTTGGAATGATAGATACATCAGGGGCTAGGGCAGGCTGAGCACTTACTTTTATGCAGCGTCTAGAGGGTAGGGGAGAGACAACTTGCAACCCGACTCCGACCCTGCCCGAGGCAATGCCATCTGCCAGGCATGATTGAGGCTCTCCTGTGCACAGCGTGGGAATTACCACAAGAAGCACGGGTGCACGGACAGCGGGGAGGGGGGGGCCGGGAACGGACAGCGGGAGGGGGGGCGGGAAGGCAAGGAAAAACAGCACGGGCACACGGACAGCGGGGGGGAACGGACAGCGGGAGGGGGGAAAAACAAGCACTCACCTGGACCTCCTCCGGCGCCGGTCGGCCGCGGAATGGCCAAAACAAACCTCGACGAGCAAAAAAAATAAACCCGCCCACCGCTGCACTGACGTGACAAAAGGGGCCGGATGAGAAAAATTCTCAGAAACGCCCACGAGTCGCCTCGCAGGATGACGGACGCCTCTGTTTGCCAATGGCTAGCGTCCATTTATGGAGCTAGCCAATGGGAAACAGAGGCGGGATGAACATCCATACGGTTAACAAAAGTTTTCGCCTGGGCAGAGCACTGCGTGCTACGGCCAGGCGAAACCTAAAAACCTGGATAGCAGACGCAGGACACTGTCAGTCGCACTTGTGTGAGTACTGGAATTTAATGCCTCTAGTGAGCAGACCGCATGACATTTGGGCCCCTCTAATGTCTTATCTCCAATAGACAGATGGGGCTAACCAATCCCCTGACTACCCCTTAGTCCCTGCAACCACGAATGAGCAAGCCGACAGGAAGACTGACAGACTTAACCCCAATGTGAATGAGACGTAGAGATCAATGGGTGTGCTAATCTCAATGTCATTTCTATGCCCAGAATGTGATTATGTCGTTTACATATCTGACCTCCTGTTAATACTTGAATGCCTATTGAATGTGCCTTGACCAAAAACTATGTAATCAAATGCATAACCTGTAACGCACCTTTACCCAAATAAAGTTTTAAAATTTTAAAAAAGAAAAAGAAAAATATATAAAAATTCTAGTGAGGGTCAGATTTAAAAAAATATTTTGTCTACGTTTAAAGTAAATCAATATATTTTATTTATATAGTTATTTTTTATACATAATTTAATGAGTTAATGTGCTGTAACATTTTGTTTTTAATTCTAGATTAACAATAATTGTTAATTACATTTTTAATTTACATTCAAATATTTTAATGCTTTTTAAAATAATTATTCGACTTTATTAATTTTCCCTTATACTTCACCAGATCTCAATATCTGCGCTGGAGACACAGACCTAAAGTATTATGTGTGAAAAGTTACAAATAGTAACTTTAGACTTGTAAATCCTGGTATAGGAGGCTCTACCGGGGCTGAGACATACAAGTATGCACCTGCGAGTAACTTCACACTAAAAAATGGTGAACTATAAGTATACATTTATAGTCCCCTTCATTTGTAAAACAGCATATTTCTCTAACACGTACATGAGACATTGCAGCCTTAGCTGAGAAGAGCGGACTAGCCAGTTCTAACTGAATTCTGATAATATGATACTCTGGGGAGAAATACAAAGTGGTCTGACAAAGTAGGAAAATAATATGGTTTGGATTTTAGAAAAAGAGCAGAAAAAAACAGAAATTCAGCTTCTTACACAGTGCATTTTTAGCCTGTGACTAGGGCAGTGGCATAGCTGGGGGGGGGGGCAGTCCACCCTGGGCGGCACGAGGTTTTGGGGCGGCGCCTCGACGTTATCACCTGCCATCTCGGGCGGCAACGGTAACTCCTCCCGCCACCCCCACCCCTGCTCCTCAATGCAAATGGAGAAAATGCTGCGATTAAATACAGCCCCATGTCAGGAAGGGTAATATATTATTCCAACAACCACTGATCAATTGAAATGAGAAATAAGAGATTTTTCTAGGGTAATTGTGTTCATGATGGGCCTGCCAAGACTACATTTTTTTGTTGATGGGCAGCTTTATGGCTGTGAGTTCATAAGAGAAAGGTCTGTCAGCCACACATTCTGTTTTGAGCTCGGTCTTTTAAAAAAATTGAAAAGCCAAGATGCTGTGGCTGGGCTTGTAGTTTTGTGGAAGCGAACCCATAGGGTTTGCTTATTTCCATTAATGTTGAAAGAGCTAATAGACACTGATACGGGCAGGTTTTTGTTACTAAGATTCATCACTAAAGACTTTTAAAATTGCAATTGAAATCGGACTGGTCTTTTTGCACATTGATGTTTTTTGGGTATCTGTGGACAGCAGTGAAATACTGCGAAACCAGTTATAAATCAGGCAAGTGGCATTCAGAGCAGTGCTTAATTTGAGCTGGCGTTTCCGGTGCTCTGTACAAGCTCTTAATTGTCAGCACCGGTACCTTTGTCAGTCTGCCACATGGTGGCGCTGTTTTTTTAATTCAGAGATGAGCACTACAACTATTGTTTATTAATTTAATATACATTAAGAATTACAATACCTGCTGCAAACTATTCGTTTAACTTTGAGGGTCTGTAAAATGTCAGAATTGTCACACTTGTAGGAGTGTGACATTAGTTATGCTGTTACTGTAACTGACAGAGGCAATGGGCAGTGCAAGCGGAAGTGGCCTGCTGACTAGAGTCCCAGCACTTATTCTATTTTTTTTACAAATGAAGCACTGATTCAGAGGTTTCTTCCCTTAGGCCCTTCTCTGAGTGTAGATAAATTGACATAATTTTTTGTGTGTCAGCATTGTGAGGATTTCTATACTGAAACTATGAGCCACCATCCTGGACTTTATCTGAGATCCTCTGAAATAACTAAAATCCTTTTCCTTGATCCCAGAACATTATTTTAGAGGGCATCTGGAAGCATGGAATGTCTTTCAAAACTATGGGAGAATCGCCTGCTCCCTTTAGTTGTTGGTTAGGCCTGGTTAGGGACAAGCACATACACCTATTGGCTCTCTACAGAGGAGCCACATCAGTAAAACTGGGCCTGTGTTTTTGCACCTGATAATTTCAGATGGGTGAACCCTAGGCCACTAATGGCCTGGAAAAGTGGTATCTCCATCTGTAGATATTGCTCCATCAGACTTTTAATGAGAGCATAAGTATTCAGAGATTAGGAGTTTGACATGAGGGACATCGAGTGGAAGGGGGTGTGGCTAGGCGCGCGACCGGCATGGACGCCTTCGGGTAGAGCTCCGTGCCGAGCTCCCCTTCCCGGCGCAATTATCCTGGGCACCGACGCCCGCTGCTGGCCGAAAACCACCGGCGCTGCAGTGTGAACCCACACCCGAGTACCCCACCGACTTTGAGTACAATCGGCATACCAGACCCGCACCGAGGTTTCTGCAGAGCTGTGGCCGCGCACGCCGACTCCACACCCGGCGTGCGCACAGGCAAGCCCGGGGCTTCACCAGGCCCGACAGGCCCGGAAACGCGGCCTGCCAGAAGAATCCGTAAAATACACCAGAGCGCACAGATACGGACCACAAAGCCTCTCACTGGCCACCGCGAGGTACAGGCTCACACACCCTGTCGACCCCAACGTCAGCACTGCCACAGACGAGGAGCGGCCACGAGGCGCCGACTGGGGCACTGGGACACGGAGGCCCGGGGCGCAAAAAGGACCCGATACGCCCGACGACAGGCGAGCAACCCGCCGCAAGTCAGCACGAGCGGACCACACAACCACCGGAGGTGAGAGGCGGTAGCCTGGGGGACGGAGGTGTCCGGGAACAGGGACAGTGACCGAGGCCCGAGAGTTGGTGACACACCGGACCCGCACCGAGGGCTCTGCAGGGCTGCGGCCGCGCACGCCGCCTCCACACCCGGCATGCGCGTAGGAAAACCCGAGGCTTCACCAGGCTGGACAGGCCCGGAAACGCGGCCTACCAGCGGAGCCCGCAAAGGGGAACAATAACAAAAATCAAAACAGAAATAAAAAACTACAAAAAAGGAGAAGAACACCAACGGACACGGACACGGGTCGTAGGGCCTCCCCCTGACCGCCACGAGGCACAGGCTCGCACAAACTACCGACCCCAGCGTCTGCACTGCCAAAGACGAGGAGCGGTCACGAGGGCTGACTGGGGAGCTGAGGCCCGGGGCACAAAAACGACCAGCCACGCCCGACGACAGGCGGACAACCCACCACACGACAGCACGAGCAGGCCACACAGCCCACAGAGGTGTCCGGAATCGGGGAAGTGACTTGGGTGAGAGAGGTGGTGACCGCCCCGGGAGACAGAGCGCACACCTACCGCCGGAGCGGGGCAAGGGAGCATAGACACCCACGACAGGGGTGTGCTTGGACGCGACTGGAGCACAGACGAGCAGCTTGTGGCGCCCCACCATCGCCTGCTACACACCAAGGAGCGGGCGGAGTACTGAGAGGACAGTTGGCACTCCTACAACTCCCCTAGGGGGAGAACTCGGACACTGTACTGCCCACGCACGTGACGGAGGAACCCCGATAAACACCGGACACTGAAGCTCGTGGACGCCACACTGAGGGGTCGAGCGGCTGCCCGCCTGCTGGACACAAACACCACGGGTCACGCCGGATCATCCGCTGGGCTGCAGACCCGCGCTCTGACCCACCCGTGGACGGCAGGCCTCGCCACTGAGACCGTGTCTGAGCCCCGGCACAGATGTCTAACGGACCCAGAACCGGAACCGGCGGCGCAAACTCAAAGGGCAAGATGGATAAACCTGGGAAGAGCACCGACCCAGATCAAACAGCGGCGAAACTGGACACCATGCTGGCAGCCATGGAGAGGCTAGAGGAATCCATCCAGCTCACCTGCACTTCCCTAGCCACCAACATAGATAGCGTGGTCATAGACTTGACGCACCTGAGAGCGGATCATAAAAAATTGGCGGATCGTACCGCGTCCCTGGAAAGTGATGTGAAGGAACTCCGGCCCCAGACCAGCCAATCGAATAAACACATCCAGGACCTATTGAACAGAGTGGAGTTTCTGGAAGATAGAGCTGAAGATGCGGAAGGCAGGGCACGAAGGAACAACGTGCGGCTAGTCGGAGTCCTGGAGAAGTGGGAAGGAAAGACCCCTGAGGTACACATGGAACATTGGTTGAGGAGTCTGCTGCCGGAGGGGTCGCTCTCGCCACATTTCGTGGTGGAACGCGCTCACCGTGTCCCCACCAAACCACTCTCATCGGGCTCCAACCCGAGGCCCATGCTGCTCCGCATACTGAACTATAGGGACAGAGACTCCATCCTGCGCGAAACGCGCAAACTCCAGGAGATCCGGATCGAGAATGCATCAGTGATGTTCTTCCCGGACTACACGCTGCAAGTACAGAGGCAGCGACATGACTTCCTGGCAGTGAAAAAACGCCTGAGACAGCAGGGCCTGCAGTACTCTCTGCTGTTTCCCGCTAAATTGAGAGTGATAGCGGGAGAGCGAACACACTTCTTCACTGACCCAACTGAAGTGGAGGCGTGGCTGGACAGCGGCGCTGACACGGACCCCAGGACTGCCACGGGTCCCATGCCTAGGCGACAGCCCGGAAGCGCCCGGAGACGCAGGCCTCGCCGAAAATCACAGTCCGGTACGCGAGGAGCGGCGAGGACGCCCCCCACAGAGGAGGCCAAGCAATAGGAGAAACAAGATGCCCTCCGTCTGGTGATGGAGCTCAGTCATTCCCCTGCACAGAGCGGGACGGCAGGTGGCAGCCAACGGGACCCTACCAGCGACGATGAAGCCATCTATGGCATACCGGACTCACAAGCGTCGGAAGAGAGACCGGAGGTCACGCCCCAGACAGCGGACTACATAAGCTGATCACACCATGAGACCTGCTTTCGCGAGGGCACGAACAATGGAGCACCTCGCCGGACGTAGAGGCAAGGTCAGACAGAGACCTGACCCCGTGTAAACGGGGGACACTCCCGGCAGCAGAGGACGACCCTGGCGCCACACACGTTTCGTGAAGTGGGCGCACACCTGAAGCCTCCCCAGTGGCCACGGGCCTCGAAAACGTCCCAGACGCCTACAGTTGGTCGACACGCATTCCTGAAGAAGATACCCCAGGCAGCCACCCCATTGGGATACGTAAAGTACAATGACTTGATGCGTGTGTGTATGGGGACCACTGTATGCAAGGCCGGTCTTGAACGGCACATACCTCCCGGGAAGAGGGGGGGCCTCCATGCAATAACTTTGTTGACTTGAAATCACAGTTACAGTGCACTTTGCACGCCTGACCCCCCCCCGAATTGGTCTTTGTTGCTCTCCTCGAGAGTATGGACGGGAGCATGTTTTGCACCCGACCTTTTGGTATTCTACACGTTCATAATGTTCAATGGCTTACTGTTTCATTAGTCATGTTTTTCCCCACTGTTACTATGGTATGCGGTCATAGAAGTGCTATCGGTGTGTAATGTTGGGAGCTACTGCTTGATGAACCCTTGGGACCCAGGTAGAGGTGGTGGGAGAGCGGGAGGAAGGGGACTGTTAAGAATCCGCAATGTCAGACATTAAGATATGTACGTGGAATGTCAGGGGTATGCATACACCATCGCGACGCTACCAGATTTACTCATACCTCAAACGCCACCACGTACAAATTGCTCTACTACAAGAAACGCACCTCAGCGACTCAGAAACCTGTACTCTACGCCGCAGATGGCGGGGGCAACTATATGCCACACGGTACTCATCTTATGCTAAGGGGACACTGGTGTGGGTCAGGCCGGGCACTCCATGGACAACGCTGGATACATATGTGGACCCCGGGGGGAGGTATGTTGTGATCCAGGGCAGATTAGACGGGACCCCACTGGTGCTGGCCTCGGTGTACGCGCCCAACGCGGGCCTGGCGGCTTTCCTCGCGAAGTTGTCTACCACGCTGGCTCCTTGGCACGGTATCCCGTGGGTACTGGGTGGGGACTACAATGGCACATTAGACTTGGCACTGGACCGATCCCACCCCCCACCACCCAACTCGCAGGCACAGGCTGCAGCGAGTACTCTTCAGGCGTGGTCCACACAATGGGACTTGAAGGATGCGTGGCGCAGTCGCAACCCACACACCAGGGCCTACTCGTACTATTCTGGGGTGCATGCTCTACATGTACGTCTAGATAGATACATGGTCACCAGTGAGGTCCTACCACATGTCACGGACACCTGCTATATGGGTCGCACACACTCTGACCACAACCCCCACATTCTAAATCTGGTGTGGGAACACCCCCAGCCCCCAATACCCACTTGGCGGCTACAACCCGACCTGCTACATGGCCACTTTAGACACTCCATAAGCGCGCAAACAACACAGTACTTTGAAGACAACACCGGCAAGGCATCAACTCCACAGATTGAATGGGACGCATTCAAGGTGGTCCTCAGGGGGCAATGCCTAGGCACGCAAGCTTGCTCACGACGTCAGCTAGAGACAGACCTGAGGCGCCTTGAGACAGACCTAATACAAGCAGAACAGGAAGCGACTGACGACACAGACGCTAAACTGTTAGAAGCGCGAGCGGAACACGACAGACTAATAGATAAACTGAAACATGTTAATTACGCGGCACATTCAGCTCGTACGCACCACACTGGCGATAAGCCCGGCAAGCTGTTGGCCTGGCTGATACAGCGTGAGGAGCGAACGTCACCGGTGACGACGATACGGCTACTTGCTGGCCCCACAGTGTACACCCAGGCAATGATCCACGACGCTTTCATAACACACTACCGGGCGCTATACAGGTCACAACTACAGACCCCACACCCGGACATAGCCGCTTACCTCAACGAGGTTACGCTGCCCACCTTCACGGCAGACCAACAAGATGATCTTGGGTCGCCATTGTGGGCGGATGAGCTACGCGATGCCATCTTTGCACTTTCGAATGGCAAAGCTCCCGGACCAGATGGGATACCGGCCGAATATTATAAAGCATGCTCTGATATACTGATACCGGAGCTCCTCAGGGTGTACTCGGCGGCACTGGACGACATGGCCTTACCCCAGTCGATGAATGAGGCGACACTAGTGTCTCTTCTCAAGCCAGGCCGTGATGCAGCACTCCTTGGATCGTATAGACCCCTAGCGCTACTCAACACGGACTATAAGATCCTAGCGTCGGCCCTGGCTAGACGACTGGCACCGCTGGTGCCCTCCCTGGTGCATAGCGACCAGAACGGCTTCGTGCCTGCTAGAAACACCTCCCACAATATTAGAAGACTGTTCCGGATACAAGAATACGCGGTGCAAGGATGGCCGAGATCGGGGTGCTTAATCCTAGATCTTGAAAAAGCGTTCGACTCGGTCGAGTGGCCCTATCTATTGGCAGTGTTACGCAAGTTCGACTTGGGAGAAGACTACGTTGAACTGGTCGGTCTACTGTACAGGAGCCCAGAAGTGCGAGTCCGCACGGGCAGGCTGTTGTCCGACGCCATTAAGATCGGACGAGGCACCAGACAAGGCTGCCCGCTGTCCCCGCTGATTTTCTCACTGGCTATAGAACCTCTCGCTGAGATGTTGCGTGGCAGGGGTGCGAACTGGGGCATACCGCTGGCTGATGGGGTACATGTAGTTTCGCTATATGCTGACGACCTGCTCCTGTATTTCTGAGACCTAGCCAACTTGCCACCGGAACTATCGGACATCTTCCGAACCTTCGAGACCATGTCGGGCCTCAAGGTGAACTGGGCCAAATCGGGGGCATATTCATTCGCCCCCAACGTCCCAGACCCCGAAATCAGCATCAATGGCGAACGGCTACCGTGGCACGATACCACATTCAAGTATCTGGGAATTTACATATACAGGACGCCCCCGGACATTCTAGATGGCAATCTGACACATGCCATCACGTCCATCAGGTCGCAAATAGCCTTTTGGAAGACTCTCCCACTCAATGTACCGAGTAGAGTGACGCTGACGAAAATGATCATATTGCCCAGACTCCTGTATTATTTCGCAAACATCCCAGTGTACGTCCCGGCCCGCACCTTCAAAGAACTGGAGACAATGATCAGGGAGCTGATCTGGAACGCCGGCAGGCCAAGGGTGGCACTGACCAAACTGTACATACCAGTGGAGACCGGCGGCCTCGCTGTGCCACACCTAGAGCTTTACTACCTAGCGGCACAGCTGCAATGGGTGGCAGCCTGGCTCACAGGCAGGAGCCTGGAGGACACAGCTACAACCACGGACACGCTGTCCCTCCTACAAATACACTCGATATTCCACCCGCTGGTGCACACGAAGACCCCACCGCAACTCCATGTCGCTGTGGCTGTGAAATGCTTCACGAGAAGCTTACGGCTCACTAGAGATGTCAAACCGTATGCCCCGGCGCTTCCGCTCCTGGGCACCCCTAGGGCGGCATCCGTGGTCACGGAGGCCGCACTGGAGCGCTGGACACGCTCGGGAGTAGACACCATGGCAGACTTATATGCCGATGGAACCCTGATCCCCTTCGAGACACTAGTCAACGACACGGGCGTCCCGGCGGGACAATTCCTACAACACGCCTCTATAGTGGCGGCATACACGCGACAATGGGGAAACATCACTGAGGAACTCCCCACACATCAACTGATACAACACCTACACGTCATGGGGAACGGATCACACGTGATACATTGGCTGACACAAGCATTGTTGCCACACACACAGCACACTCTACAACCACTGCGCGATAAATGGGCAGCCGACAGAGGAAGGCAGTGGACGGACAAAGAATGGACGATGGTGTTAGCAGGCCCCAAAAATGTCCCCCGTAATGCACGCTTTAAACTGATTCAATTTTATATACTGCACAGAGCATACCTCTCGCCGGACAAAATCAACCAGTATTTCCCAGACGCCACGGCTGGATGTCCGAGATGTGCGCTCAATAGTGCGGACCTGCTACACATGCTATGGCTCTGCCCTCAGATACAAACGTATTGGCAGACGGCACTGTTGATTCTCGAGCGCTGCACGGCAATGCCGATACCGCACACATGGGAGGCATGCCTACTGGGCCTCTACAAGAGGACCAATCATAATAAAGTCCACTCCCGATTCTGGGGCATTGGCCTCCTCACAGCTAAACGGCTGCTCACTAAACACTGGAAACGTACAACCCCACCCACAGCGCAACACTGGCGTACCTCCCTAGATAACTGGGCCACAGCAGAGAGCATCATCCTCCGCAACGAGGAAACAGCAGGTTTGCGGCAATTCCCAATTGCAACTCTATGGGACGACATGCTCGGCGCCTTCCATAGAGAATGCCAGCTACTGGGAGACCACTCACCTGACACTTCCCCCAGGAGGGATGGTGATGCAACAGAGGGAACGGCCGAAATCGACCGTGCACCCGATGCCCCTGGCCAGGAAACACATGCACCACTGGACGGGGAGACTGATGTGCTTGCAGATGACACCACACTTTAACAGGCGAAACGCCATGATCTACGACTGACCTGCGTCCCACACCAACCGCAAAAGTCCCAGCACTCTCCCGGAACCAGATAAACAGCGACAAGCACACCTGACGACCCCCCTAGAACCCTTCATCATCGCAACGCTCCCACCGTGACAGCCTCACCACGCTACCGAACCTACTGACCGCCGCCGCCATCCCCCCCTCCCCCCCCTTTTTTTCTCTTTTCAAATCCATACTCTCTCTACGGAGCTCACACGGCGGGACTGACAGTGATGAGGACCCATTGTGACTAATTGAGAGCTGTATAGCTGCACTGCGAGCTGCGTCCCATTACCATGACCCACGTTCCAGTGCTATAGAACCATATCTACTGGAATCTTCACACTCTCTTCTCCCACGAATACTTCACGACAGTTTCATACACGGAGTGGACAGTGCCATGCCTATAGCAGCCCATATTGACGCCTTGCCCCTATGCTGTCCGACTGGATTCACAGACACTGCGCGCTATGAGCCACAATTGCATGACAAGCTCCATTGACTAAATCAACCAAGGCTATCTCTATTCGGGCTGATGGCTAGTGGCTCTGCAAGCATAGACGACACATTCCAGTGAGGAACAGTTGTTTGTACCATGTACTGTTTTTCTTCTTTTCAGCAAAGTCGGTCGAGGAACGAGAAGATCGCAATGTGTAATGCTATCACTGTACCTATTCATCACTGTACACCGCACAAATAACCTCAACTTTACCCCTCCTCTGTTATAGCTCTGTATTGTTCCTATATGTTGAAATATCAATAAAAAATATTCAAACCAAAAAATGAGGGACATCGAGTGAGCAATGAAAGAGTAAGAAATAAGGAGTGAGGAATAATGGGCATTTTTTGTAAACAAAACTGAATACGCTCTGTTCCAAGAGTGCAACGTCAATTATTTATTTGCAGTTTTTTTTTAATTCAAAATATTTTTTATTGGTTGTTTCAGTGTCAAAATAAATACATTTCTCAACAGTTCTCAACCTGAGCAATCCTAGGTAACAAATCAATAGAGTCCAATCAAAATAATGTTAATATTCCAATTAAGTGATTTTCAAAATATTTTCTTCTTTATTTCTTCACAGTTCATATGCAGTCGCTGCGTAAAACTCTTCAAATCATTTCCTTAACTTGCAATTCATTGCCAACACGTGTTTCGTCCGGCTAATGAACCTAAGTACTTCGTCAAGGCTAAAAACAAGGGACATATACACTTGATTAGATGTTACTACTATATATCAAATTTACATGAAGTACACATTGTAATCTCACATATTAACACATTAGATGTTACTACTATTTATTTATTTTATTTATTTATTCAAAGTTTTATATAGCGCGAACAAGATCTTTGCAGATATCAGAGCGCTTTACAGTAACAGAGGGTAGGGGCAAACAAGGGGGTGATTATACACACTCTTAAAAACAATATAATAGTCGGTAGTAAGTGAGTTGCAATGTAAGAAAGCAATCAAGTAAGAGTATAACAACAATAAACAACAGGCAACCAAAAATACAGAGCCGTGCAATGTCTTTGATCCAGTAACAATAGAGTTCAGGTGAACTTAGCCATAAGGATGGCTTTTACCTCTTTCTTAAAGAATGCAGTGGAGGAGATAAGCCTGGTTTCAGGCGGGAGTGCATTCCAGATCCTGGGTGCCATTCCTGAGAAGGAGCGTTTGTATGTTTTTTTCTTCCGGAATCTTCTAGGTTTCAGGAGGAGGTTTTTTGTGCTTCTATTGGATCTCGAGCCTCCTGATATAGTCAGCTTTTGAGTGAGGTAGTTGGGTGACTTGTGGTGTATGGCCGAGTGTGTCATACAGGCAATTTTCAGCTGTACTCTGGCTTCAATAGGCAGCCAGTTCAGGGTTTTTAAGTCAGGGGATATATGCAAGTGTTTTCTTGAACCAGTGATGAGTCTCGCGGCAGCGTTCAGGGAGGCTCTTAGGGGTGCCTTTGTTGATAGGGGGAGCCCGCTGAGAGCCACAATTCCGTAGTCTATGCGGGGGATGACTAGGGCTTGTACAGCAGTTTGGAAGTCCTTTGGTGGGAGGAAGGGTTTGAGTTTCCTCAAAGTGTTGATTTGGAAATTAGCTCCTTTAGTTGCTTTGCTAATGTGCTGCTGCATGTTGAGATTGGAGTCAAGTGTGATGCCTAGGGATTTCGCGGGGTCCACGATGGTGGGCTGGACATTGAGTGCAGTTAGATGATTGAGCCAGGTTTGGGTGATGGCGTTTTTTGCAGGAGTGAGATCAGAAGGAACTCAGTTTTCAGAGCATTTAGTTTGAGGTGATTATCGGCCAGCCATGATTGGGTGTTTCTTAGTGTGGAGTTCAGAAGTTTGATGTCTTCCCGGGATTGTAACTTGAGGTAAAGTTGAGTGTCAACTGCGTACATATGGAAGTGTACATTCGATGCTTGAAGCAAGGTGGTGAGTGGTTCCATGACGAGGTTGAACAATGTGGGGGATAGGGAAGATCCTTGTGGGACGCCTAGTGTTACGGGCACAGATGAGGACAACACGTTGTTGATCTTGAACTTCTGAGACCAGTTATGTAGGAAGGAGGTGAACCATTTGAGGACAGTCCCGGATAAACCCATTCTTGTATTTAACAACTCCAGTAGATTCTCATGTTTGACCGTATCAAATGCTGAGGAGAGATCAAGAAGGATGAGGAGGCAGGAATCATTGCGATCAAGGATTTGGAGGGCGTCATCAATTATGTGTGTCATAGCCGTTTCCGTGCTGTGTTTTGCTCGGAATCCTGATTGATGAGTGTTGAGGAGGTCAAACTGATCGATGTGTTTTGTCAGTTGGAGTTGTACGCATTTTTCTAGCAGTTTGGCCAAGGTGGGGATATTGGTGATAGGGCGGTAATTGTTTAGGTTGGCCGGGTCAGCTGTAGGTTTCTTAAGTATAGGCATGACTTGCCCTACCTTGAGGGAGTCTGGGATGAGTCCTTGTTGAAGGGAACCGTTAATGATTTTAGTCCCGAGTGGCAGGAGCAGGGGGGTGAAGTCTTTTACAGCATTAGCAGGTAGGGGGTCTGTGAGGTGATTAGAGGGCTTCAAGGTGCCGAGCAGTTTGTGAATTGATTCTTCAGAGTAGGTGTCGAAGGACGTCCATGCCGCGTTGTTTTTAGGTTGAGTGTTAGTTATGCTGATGGGGCTGGAGTATCGGCTTACATCATTGAGGAGATCACTTCTTATATTGTGGGTCTTTAGCTTGAAGAAGGCAGAAAAGTCTTCACAGCTTGGAATATCACTTGTTGTGCTGTTTGATTGTAGAGGTTGCATCTTTGTTTGGGTTTTGACTAGCTCGAACAGTTTTCTTTGTCAGTTTTTTGCTTGGTCCAGCTGTTGGCTAAAGAAGTCTGATTTCGAACGCTTGATTTTCCTAAAGTAGGCATTTCTCTTATTCTTAAGCATTTTAAGGTGCAGTGCTGAGGGGTCAGATCTCCAGGTGCGCTCTGCCATTCGCATAGCGCGCCTGTCTTCATTGAGTCTACCATCATACCATGGGTTTGAGTTCTTGGTGGAGACTCTCTTCAGTTGCAGGGGGGCGGCTTCATTGATTATTGAGGTCATAGAGTCGAGGTAGTGGTCGGTCAGAGAATGAACATCAGAGACGCCCGTAGGGGGAAGGAGGAGACTGCGGGTGTGGGAAGGCAAGGAGTTGGGGTTAAGATTCTTCATGTCCCTTTTCCAGATCTTGGTTTTGGTGGGTTGAGCCGGGTTAAGTTTGACCTTTTCGTTGATGAAAAATGTGATAATGTGGTGGTCTGACCAGTCACAGGGTTGGATTGCCTCCAGATGTGTAGAGTCCTCTTTGACGATGATCAGGTCGAGGATAGAGCCTTTGTCGCGTGTAGGACTGTTGCAGATTCGGGTGAGGTCAAGCGCGTTGAGGAAAGTTTTGAGACTATTCACCACAGCGTCTTTCTGGTCGTTCCAGTGGAGGTTGAAGTCACCCAAGTAGATTTGAGTGATCTGTCGCCCGGCGTTGGATGTTATCGTGTCCATGAGTTGTTGGGAGAAGGTGAGGTTGTCCCCGGGTGGGTGGTAGATAACATGCAGGGAGCAGACAGGTTTGCCCTCGCTGGTAATATCGAGGCAAATGAGTTCACAGGAGGTAAGGGAGGGGGAGGTGGCTTTAGTAACAGCGAGATTGCTCCTAAAAATGCATGCGATACCCCCGCCCGTCTTGCCAGTTCTGTCGAGTCTAATGATGTGATAGTTGGGGGGGACTAGTATGTCCATTATAGGTGTAGAGGCTTCAGTTAGCCACGTTTCAGTCAGAATGGCTAGGTCAAGGTCCATTGTTAAGATGAGATCCGCGATGCCGGAGGAGTGTCTCGGGGCCGATCTGCAGTTGAGAAGGAGACATTTGAGTCTGGGGGTGAGAAGGGTGGCCGAGTGTTCTAGAGAGAGGGGGATTTTTCTGAGATTATTGGGGACGGAGCTTCTGTTGCTCAGTGTGGGGGGCCTAGGGGGATTTGTGAGAATCGTGGGTATGGGAAGGTGTGTGGTGGTTGTGTGTTTTGTGGGACCTGGGCCATATGAGCGGAGGAGAGTGTATAGGTCGCGGTCAGAGAGGGGGTTGAGGGGGCGACGGGGCGGCAGGTTATATTGCGAGCGGGGATAGAGGGCCAAAGCGGTGAGTAATGAATGAAAGGGTCTGTGGGGAGGGTGGGGGACTTGTTGGACGCGGAAGTGGTAGGTAGGGGGTGTCTGGGGTGTGTGAAAAGAAGTTCTTTGATGGTGTGGAGCTCTTCTTTGACTTGTAGGAGGGTGGATATAATCAAGTCCAGGGTTGGATTAGGGATGGTATTGGGAATGCGAGCCGTGGGCGAGTGGTTGAGTGGGGCACTGTAGTGGGAACTGGAGCGGAGGGGGAGGGATGTGCTAGCGACGGTGCCGGGCTCTTCGGCAGTAGTAGGTGGGGTGGCATTCGATGGGTGAGAGAGATTGTGGGTAAGGGGTGTGGATGAGGTAGGGGGGTGGTTGGTAGAATAGGTGATGGCGCTGGTGGGAGGCGGCGCAGGTGAGTTGAGGGATGAGTGTAGGCTGGAGATGGTGGGGATGCAAGTAAGATAGTGGGGGCTGAGAATGGGGGGGGAGAGAGGATGAGGGGTTAGGGTAAGGGAGGTGGTGTGTTCCGTGAGTCTAGCTGGGAGAGTGGGGTAGTGGGGAGTGAGAGTGGGGGGGGAGATAGGGTGAGAGATGGTCCTGCCGCGGGGCGTGGGAGATATGTTCAGGGCGGTGATGGGTTCTGCGAGGCTCGTATGAGGTGTGTGGTGGGGGGGTAAAGAGGGTGGGGGTATGGGGGGTGTATGAAGGGGAGTGATCTTCGGATTCACCCAAGATCCCTATATATCATATCCCTATATATAACTACATATCATATTGAGTGCTAGTCAAATTAACACGAAGTTCACATTGTAATCTCACATGTTAACACAGGGAAAAACATGTCACAAACTAGTACAAATGCTTAAAACATTTTTTTACATCTCCAGTTTGTTAAAAAGTGTAGATAAAGAGAATATAGTACTATTACTGATATGAAACGAAGAAGAATAGGGAAGGATCCTACACCAAAGAATACACCGTGCAGAAAAAGGGAAAAAGTTTTTCTGTGTTGAATCTAAGAAGCCTAAAACAAGGTGGTATAAATGACCTCCTTTATTGGGCCAGTGCTAGACTTACCAAACGAGAAAAAATCTCTGTGAAGTAATGTCAAAGTGGGTATGTTCTTTTTAAAACGAAAGCAACCTATTAGAGGGATACAGATATTTTAGTATTATAATTATGTCCAGACTGAAATAATACCAATTACTAGGTGCTATCGTCCCCGGAAGCTTGTTTCCTTCCCAGTGTAAGAATTGGCTTTTGTAGTCTGGTCTGCCCTGTTCCCATGATGCACTGGGCCAGGGACAGACTAATTTGCATACAGCCAGGTTCTGAAACTGGGATGGTGCAATGAGCTAAAAAACGGTGTTGGATCTAGCCCTGATCTCTTGACTGGGTGAGAGTACTCTGCTTAATTCAGAGACTCTGTCCATCACCACCCCTTGTTGTAAATAATTTTGTCCACCCTAAGCGTGGAAGGGTATACTCAGATGTGAGTCCCTTGCTCATTGCACCATCAGGATTCAAGCAAGCCGGGCCGAAGACGCCTGAAATGGCAGAAACCGGTCCCCGGAAGCTTGTTTCCTTCCCAGTGTAAGAATTGGCTTTTGTAGTCTGGTCTGCCCTGTTCCCATGATGCACTGGGCCAGGGACAGACTAATTTGCATACAGCCAGGTTCTGAAACTGGGATGGTGCAATGAGCTAAAAAACGGTGTTGGATCTAGCCCTGATCTCTTGACTGGGTGAGAGTACTCTGCTTAATTCAGAGACTCTGTCCATCACCACCCCTTGTTGTAAATAATTTTGTCCACCCTAAGCGTGGAAGGGTATACTCAGATGTGAGTCCCTTGCTCATTGCACCATCAGGATTCAAGCAAGCCGGGCCGAAGACGCCTGAAATGGCAGAAACCGGTCCTCGGAAGCTTGTTTCCTTCCCAGTCTAAGAATTGGCTTTTGTAGTCTGGTCTGCCCTGTTCCCATGATGCACTGGGCCAGGGACAGACTAATTTGCATACAGCCAGGTTCTGAAACTGGGATGGTGCAATGAGCTAAAAAACGGTGTTGGATCTAGCCCTGATCTCTTGACTGGGTGAGAGTACTCTGCTTAATTCAGAGACTCTGTCCATCACCACCCCTTGTTGTAAATAATTTTGTCCACCCTAAGCGTGGAAGGGTATACTCAGATGCGAGTCCCTTGCTCATTGCACCATCAGGATTCAAGCAAGCCGGGCCGAAGACGCCTGAAATGGCAGAAACCGGTCCCCGGAAGCTTGTTTCCTTCCCAGTGTAAGAATTGGCTTTTGTAGTCTGGTCTGCCCTGTTCCCATGATGCACTGGGCCAGGGACAGACTAATTTGCATACAGCCAGGTTCTGAAACTGGGATGGTGCAATGAGCTAAAAAACGGTGTTGGATCTAGCCCTGATCTCTTGACTGGGTGAGAGTACTCTGCTTAATTCAGAGACTCTGTCCATCACCACCCCTTGTTGTAAATAATCGTTATTTGAACAACTATTGTGGACAAAGCCTTATCTAATATAAAGATTAGGAAGGAGATCAAAAAGAAGGGAGCACTCCATTATTAAAATTTGTGCAAAAGGCAGTCTCCAAAACCTGACATACTAACCAGGTCTCGATATTTTTATTTATATATATATAAAGTTTACCCTTATGACTACGTTTGCATAGAGAGAACTATTTCATAAAGTTTACCTGATTGCCGCTTATTTCCCACTTATATTGCAGCTTTAGATTTCAAAGTAAATTATATCTGGACCTGTTAATGGGGGCCAGAAACGTAAAAACAAAATTAGGATGCAACCTATCACTAGCGTGTATTTCCTAAAATAGCGGTTCAAGGTTATTAGAGTAATTTAAAAAGATCACCTTCACTTTATTTGAGAAGTCAGCGGATGAAGGGCTCTCTCATTTATAAATCGAAAATCTCCTTTTCATTTTCTTATTATGCCTGTCAAGTAAAGCAATTTACGTTGTAAAACGGGCTATTATCATGTCCAAAGTAACCTTTGCCATACCATCTATAAATACATACATCACTACAATGGAAACAGTACAGTAATGCAAAAGGATAAAAAAGTAACGTAAGGTATGGAGCAATAAAGAAATACATATGACATACATCGGCGTACGTGGTTGGTTGGATTGGGGTCGCATATATAACAGTCTTCATCAGTAGAGCTTGAAATAGTACAGATTGAGAAGCGGTAAAGTTATGAGGTTGGAGCTCAGGGTGAAAAAAGCTAATAGGGTAACTCAACCCACCTGGGTACGGGTCCAATGTGTAGGGGGGTGGAGAAACCTAAGGCGGTTTATGGGTGGTAAAGTAACTGTCAAGGGTAGACCACATCCTTCTCGTAGGGGGGCGCCAAGGTGATTGTTGGAGGGCTATGTTATCCGCTCCTCGTAGGCTAATTACCCAGTTGAGCCAGCAGGCAAAGTTAGCTTTGCTAGTGTCCTTCCAATTACTAAGGACTACCTTAACAGCTGCAGTGAGCAGGAGATCTAGTAATGCTCTGTCATCGGCGTTGAGAGAGGGATCTTGGGTGAATCTGAAGGCCAGGTACGGTAGCTCTCTGGACGGAGAAATGGGGAGAACCTTACTAATAAAGTCAAATATATTATCCCAGAAGGGGGTTACACAGTCGCATTGTAGGATAATGTGTGCCAAGTCGCCTTCCGCCCGCTTGCAGTTCCAGCAAAAGGCGTCTGGGCTGATGTTATGAGCATAGAGACGCGCCGGAGTCCAAAAGGCTTTGTGGAGGAGCCAATATTTGGTCTGGGATAAAGTAGGGCTGATTTTGTGTCTCATGCAAGATTCCCAGGTATTGGTCCAATCCTTTTCTGAGATCGGCCTGGATGAAAGTGCGGACCAGAACTGTGTGAGCGGTGTGGTCAGATTTGATTGTTGGGGGCGAATGAGTTTGTAGACATAGGAAACCTGGTGGCCTAATCTATTTAACTTAGCTAGGTAAATTGGAAGGGAGGGGGGTGTCAAAAGTTTCGCTTTAGAGAGTGCAGCTTTTATGTTTAAGAAGGAGTAAAATTCTATTGGCGCAAGGCTATAAGTAGCTTGTATGTCTCTGAACGGAATAGGGTTTGACCCCTCGAATAGTTGGTGCGGGAAGAGGATGCCTTTTTTTATCCACTGCGAATTAAATAATGGTTTGCCTTTGTACAGTATAGAACGATTATTCCATAAGGATTCCCAGCCTGAGCGGTGGATGCTATGTTCTAAAAATTATCAATTTTAAGAAGTGCAGTTTTCGTGTTACGGAAAATTGGTTTTGAGTGGGTTAGTATGTTTAAGTTGGTAGAAAGGTCTGCAGCCGGGGCGATGCCGTCTAGGATTGCTCGTTCGACTTCCAGCCAGACAGGGGTGTAGTTTTCTGTGGGGGCTAGCCAGTGTGCTCCTTGTTTTGCTAGGAAGTCGGTCTCATAGCGCCTAAAGTCTGGTAGGGTGACCCCTCCTAATGACTTGTCTAAGCGTAATTTTTTAATGCTGATCCTCGCCTTTTTCCCTTTCCACAGGAAGTTGGTAAGTGCCTGATCGAGTTTGTGGTGGAAATCGTGGGTAAGGGTTAGAGGAAGCATGGTGATGAGATAATTCACCAGGGGCGAAAATCATCATCTTGATGGTCTCATCTCTGCCCCACCAAGTGATGAAGCGAGGGGACCATCCTTCCAGTTGGTTTTTTATTTTGGTTAAGGTCGCCTTCTTGTTTTGCAGCAGAGTTTCCATGAGGGAGTCTCCAAACTCTATCCCCAGGTACTTTACAAACCCTGATTGCCAGCAGAGACCAGAGTTCCCCAGCATGTCTTTGGTGGCCAGGATGTCCAACGGTTTGACCTCTGATTTTTCCCGATTGAGTTTATACCCGGAATGGGTGGAATACGTTTCAATGGTGGACATCAAGGCAGCGATGGAGGTCTCCGGGGACTCAGATACTATTAGGACGTCATCCGCATAGGCGGCTAGTTTAACGCATGTATCGCCAAAACTCACACCTTTAATTTTTTCATTCTTTTTGATGTCGGCGAGTAGGGGTTCCATCGCCAGGAGGAAGAGTGACGGGGAGAGGGGGCAGCCCTGTCTGGTTCCCTGTTCCAGGTTAAATGGTTCCGACAGTGAGCCATTTATGCAATGTTTAAGAAAGAGCCAAGAGACTCTATCGAATGCTTTCTCCGCATCTAGCGTAATAGCCACAGAGGGAGTGTGAGAAGTTGGCCTGATATATGATGGTCACTAGTTCTAGTGATCACCTTGTATCAGTCCAAACAACCCTTATGGTGATTGGTTGTAAGTCAACCTTATAGACCAGCTATCCTAATGGTAGCATGGACAAAGCAGTCTTAGGCTAAACTCGTTTGGCATGTGAAGCCAGCTGTTTTACCACAATATATCCCCTTGAATACCAGATGAAAGGACACCACACAGGTTGTTATGAAAATAAACAGTATATTTATAAATAACAACACCTCTGAACTCTTTATGAGGTCAGAGGGCTAAGCACATGACAATCTCTTAGGAAAAATACGACAAGTTGCACAAAATTACAATGGTGCCCTAGGGGCACGACAAACCATATACTAAGTAAGTGGAATGTGAGAGTCGATAGGAAGAATGGAGCTGTCCAGAGGCTGTAGGATCGATGGGACCACGCTACACTAACTCTAGGTAAGTAATAGGAGGCCCACGGAACGCGTGTGCAGAGTGTGAACTCACACGCGAGATGCGTAACAACGTCTATGGACAGTACAGTTCAAGTTAAAGGTGAGTACGGACAATCCTGACTAGGTAGGACTAAAACGACTGTGGAACTGGACACTAGGACAGTTAAACTACCCTTGAGCACCAAAATGCTCCTGTTACCTCACCCGCGGGCTGCGGGTGCACAGGTGTCAAAGTGCGTCGGGTTCTCGCATTAAAGTCTATGGAGCCTGTAAGAAAAGATGCTGCAGGCGACCAGGAGGAAGATGTCCGGTGCGATCCAAGGGTGGATCGGTGAAGAAGGAGACCTGAAAGCAGAGGGGACAATGTTCAAAGTCACTAGCCAGTGACCGGTGTGGAACCAGGAAGGAACCAGATGTCGTCGTCGCGATCAGGTGAAGAGTGGACGCTTGACTCTGCAGCCACGTGGACCAGGAGGTGTCTTCGACGACCAGGATGGAGGCACGAGCTGTCCCACGCAGGCTCTCGCTGTCGGGGGTGTTGGATCCGGAATCGGCATCAACAGGCCTTGGCAAAGGCAACCCGCGCGGTGAGTGAAGAAAGCGTCTGGTGCGGACTAGGAGAGTCCGGGGTGCCCCTCTTTTGGAAGGGAGCAAGGGCCAGTCTGGAGCAACCAGACCAGCAGCAAAGATTTCAAGGTTCGTCATCTAGGAGGCCACTAGCCAGCCGGCAAGTGACCAGACAACGCGTCGAGCAGCAAACAAGCAGAAGGGCCCCATGCAGATCTCGTGGATGCTGGAGGGCTGATCTTCGGTGCAGGGGCTGCTCGGGCTGGGGCTTCTCAGTCCCCAAAGCACTTGGTCGAGTTTACCTCGGGAGTCGTGCTGGAAGCGAAGTGCAGTTTCTTTCAAGATGGCCGGTCCCACGTGTCTCGTCGCATCCACGGGTCTCAGCTTTGCTGCAGATGTGAGTTGAGGTCGGAGAGGTCTGGGAATCCGGGTCTCGTCGGGCTCTGAAGTCTGGATCCTCGAGGGAAGACGACAAAGTGAAGCCGCTGGACGTTTGATGGTGCCTGCCTGTGCAGGGTGGACACTCCTTGCCCACAAGGGAGATTTCTTCAGTCTTCTGTGGAGCACAACGTCGAAGTCCAGAGTTTCTTCTTGTAGAGTAGTTCAGGATTAATCTAATCTGGAATGGGACCAGCTCCTACCTTTATCCTGCTAAAGGAGGCTGTACTGCTGACTAGGTCCCTCCCCTGGGTGGGACCAAGAAGGGGGGTGGTTACACCCCCTATCCTTTGTCCGGAATTCGCGCCAGAGCTGGGGCAGGGATGCCCCAGCAACTGGTTTGAACCGGTGTATGCACAGGGCACCTTGTGTGCCCCAGGCATGTCTCATTCCTTTCAGGCCTATCCTACCCAATACACAAAATCCTGTCTGGGGTGGTGCTAGCACCTACCAAGGCAGGAAACCCTTTGTCCAAGCCTCCCTCGCTGGAAGGACTCCCAGCAGCAGGAGGTCAGACTTGTGTCTGTGGTGACAGCATCCATTTTGTGATGCCAAGGCTCGAGTTAACTTTTAACCGGGGTTCACAGTTACATACATGTCGTGTCCCTCTAGAAGGGTGGAATGCTACCCCCGTCGCCAGAATTGGCGAGGGGGTAGTATTCCAATTCGTATGACACCTTACTCGACATGTTTTGATAATGTTATACCAGAGTTAGCATTTAACCGCAAGGATTATAATGCACTTAAGAGTATGTGATATAGCGTTATCATGGAACAGCTATTAGGACTTGGTTCCGCAAGCTGCAGACGGGCTCAGCTCATGCCAGAGCACCATCTCACATAATTCCAAGCACTCTGCCTTCAGGATTGCTAAGGCCTGCCATAGGAGTGACTGATAGGAGGATATGTGTCCATTTTAGGGTTAGATATAGGTATACTATATCTACAGCAAAGGGTGATTACACCACCTTGCCCCAGCTGTCTTAGCAGCCAGTTGTGTCAGTTTTGGATGGCCAGCCAGGGGTGGCATAATACATGCTGCAGCCCCTGGGTACACCTATGCCCTGGGTACCTACGGTACACTGTACAGGGGCTGATAAGGTGACTCAGAATCCAAATAGATATGTACCTAGGGTACATGGAGTCCATTTTAAAAGAGAGAGCAGGAAGCCTGGGGTCCTGAATAGCAGGGTCCCAGGCCAACTAAGTCAAAAACCAGCAGAACACTAGGCAAAAAGTTGGGGGTAACCATAGTCAGATATCCACCTTCCTACAGGGAGCAGCAAACGTCTTGGCCTTTTCTATAACATGGCAGAGAAGTCTTGTGTTATCATTAGACATGCAATGTTTGTGGAAGCCAACTTGTGATGTACTAATTAATTTAGGGAGGAGTGAGTTCAGCCTGCTTGCGAGAATTTTGGCGTAGATCTTACAATCCAGATTTATTAAGGATATCGGTCGGTAGTTTTTGGTTAGAAGAGGATCCTTCCCTTCTTTATGTATGATAATGATAGTGCCCTCACTCAGAGATTTAGTAACTCATTTTTTTTGAGGCGAAGGATTGGAACAATTTTAGTAGGGTTTGGCTGATAGGGGTATTGAGTTCTTTATCGAGTCCGGCTTAGAAGCCGTCAGGGCCTGGTGCTTTATTGCTTTTGAGGGTTTTAATGGAAGTCGAGACTTCCTGTAGGGTGAGCGGAGAGTTCAGTTTAGACTTATCAGCATCATTGAGTTTTGGGAGACATAATGAGCTCAGGTAGTCAGAGCACGCCTGCGTGTCAAAGTCTAATTTATTCTTAAAGAGGTCTTCATAGAAGGACCTGAAGGTGTGAAGGATGTGGTTTTGTTTAGTTTGGACGGTATTGTTTTGATCTTTGATAGAGGCAATGTTAAATTGCCGTTTTTTATGTTTTACATAGGATGCCAGTAGTTTCCCAGCTTTGTTGCCCTCGCACATCTTCAGGGCCTTAAATTTATTAACCCAAACCCCCGCTCTTCTGCTAAGAATCGTGTTGTATTCGTATTTCTTTTTAGTGAGGTCGTTTAGAATCGACGTGTTGAGGAGGTCAGCTGCATGGGAAACCTCTAGAGTCTTAGGGCCATATGTATCAAGCTAATTAGCATTCGCAAAGGCCGAAATTCTGCGAATTTCGGCCTTTGCGAATGCTAATTTGACAAATGGTATGTATCAAACATGTTTGATGTAAAATAAGGAATAGCAAAATTTGCAATTCCTTATTTTGCGATTGCACTTACGGAATCGCAAATTTTGCGATTCCTTAAATGCAATGTATCAAACAAAAAATATTCAAAAAATGCCTTTAAGGATTCGCAAATTACCACCAACTTCTAGTTGGTGGTAATTTGCGAATTCTTTTCAAAAAGCTTTTTTCCTAAAAACAAAAGGTGCCATATGACGCCCATACATGCCCTTAGGGCATGTATGTGCGCCATATGCCCCCAAATTTCTTTTTCAGGGGTGCAGCAGGGTGTTCTTGAGACACCCCTGCACCCTTGAAGAAATTCCTAATTTGCGATTAGCTAATTGCTAATCGCAAATTGCACCTTCATTCCTATGGGCCTCCTGGCCCATGGAAATGAATGGGTATTTGCTAATTGCAAATTAGGAATGGTAAAGAATCGCTATTTAATAGCGATTTTGTACATACATACCGTTTTGCGAATTCCAAATAGCGATTCCTTAAAATTCGCTATTTGGAATTCGCTAAACGGTAGTATGATACATATGGCCCTTAATGTCTTTCTCTAGATTAACGAGCTCTAGGTTTAATTTTTTGTTAGTGTGCGCCCGGATGCCAATAAGCACTCCTCTTATGGTGGCCTTCTGTGCCTCCCAGACAGTCGCTATGTCCGAACACGGAGTATTGTTTAAGGTGATGTAGTCGTGTATGGCAGTCTCTATCTTTTTTTGTTTTCTAGGTCGGAGAAAATATCATCATTAAAGCGGCACCTCTTTGGTGGAAGAATGGACCTGGAGCCTACTAGTCTGGTTTGTATGCTGGAGTGGTCGGAGACCAGTTTGGGAGCAATGTTGGTTTCTTCAATAAGGTGTGTGAAAGGGCTGTTGATGAGGATATAATCGATTCTGGAATAGGAATTGTGGGGAATCGAGTAAAACGTGTAGTCACGGCCGTCTGGGTGCTGCAATCGCCATGAATCTTGTAGGTCGAATTTGGAGCATAGGCGTTTCAGACTATCATGTGAACGAGTGGGGTGGTAGGCACAATTTGATTGGCGATCAATAACTGGGTCTAATGGTAAGTTAAAGTCCCCTCCAACGATTAGTAGCTCATCCTGTGGGATGTTTTCAAGTATAGGCGAGAGTGAGTCCCAAAAGTCCGGGTCATCGCCATTTGGCCCATAAATATTCAGTACATGGATGTGGTCGTCGTTCTTTAGAAGGTGTGCCATGATTATTCTACCATCGGTATCTTGAGTGTGTGATACTATGGAAATGTTGGACTTCTTTGCAATGAGGGTGAGGACCCCCCTCTTTTTGTGCACTGCCGGTGAGCATAGAGTATGCGAAATCCAGTGTTGTTTGAAAACTTCTGCGTCATCCTTTGACAGTTTGGTCTCCTGGAGTAGGAAGATGTCGCCCTTGGATTTGGCTAGGTATTCTAGGATTTTCCTCCGTTTAACCGGATGGTTGAGCCCTTTGACGTTTAGGGAGACAATGTTAAGGCCCTCCGATATGGACTTGGTATGGGTCATGGGGCAATAGTGTGTCGCTTATGAGTTGGTAAGCTTACTCCGGTGAGCATTACAGCGAGTTTGGATTTGTGGAGATGTCTGGTGCGGCGATAAGGTTCGTGAGAGTCAGAAAATGGCTTTGAGGGCATGAGGCGAGCAACCAACGAGAGACAATGCAGCTGTGTAGAGATCTGTACTATTGTGAACAAAAGGACACCAGAAAAGAAAATAAGAGCACAAAAGACATACTGAAACAATCCAAGAATTTAACCCCTCCCCTCTCCCCCCCTCCTCCCATCCTGCCCTCCCCAGCCCCATCTCCCCCAGAGCTAGAACTTAGGAGCAGCGACGGCAGTACCGTCCAAGCTCAACGAAGGATGAATTTTTTTGCATAACAGGAGATATCAACAATTCTAGTCAGTGTACTCTAACAAAGCATAGTAAAGCAGTTGGTGTTATAGCTGTACAAGCACTAACTGGTCAGGAGTACTGGGCTACCTTTTTCTTGGACTATGCGATTATAGGAAGTATACCAGAGTGCATTAACAATGCAAGAGCCATTAGCTTGAGTACTTTCTTCTCCAGAGCGGAGACTATCGACTATGCGATTATAGGGAGTATACCAGAGCGCATTAACAATGCAAGAGCCATTAGCGTGAGTACTTTCTTCTCCAGAGCGGGGGTAACAACAGTGTCATTGTCATTGTGACATTGAGTGTCTCTACTATAATATTCTTACCAGTTCAGACCCGAACGGAGAAGTAACAAACATATGTCGTGCAGTGAGGCACAAAAGAAGGCAAGAATTGTTCCTACCTGGCGGAGCTGTACAACTTGGATATTAAAACAATCTTATACAACAGAAACGTGATTTTACATGGAATAAGTAGTCAAACAGGCGAATGTAGGTGACCCACACAAGTGGCGTAGTTCTTCAGGCAAGTGGATTATCAGTTCAACCATGCCCCGTGCTGGTATGTGCAGATTCATGGACATCAGTCTTTCGTTTGTTTGACGCGCCGTTAGAGGAGTCCATTGCTTGTTGCGGGGAATCTTCCAGGAATTGTGCTAATTCTTTAGGGTCAGAAAAGAAGCGAGGCTTGCCGTGGGAGATGATTTTGAATCTCGCCGGACCTGCAAAGGAGAACTGTATACCTTTTGATTTCAGTTTTTCTCTTTGGGCCCGGAAGCCTTTTCGGACCTCCACTGTGTCTTTTGAGTAGTCCTGAGTGAAGGTGGTTTTGTGGCCTTCCCAGGTGACGGAGTGGTTGTGTCTGGCGAATTGCAGGATGGCTTCTGTGTGTTGGAAGCGTAGTGGCTTACAGATCAGAGGGCCCTTGTTTCCATGAGGGATGAAGGTTGGTATTCTGTGAGCCCGGTCAAGCTCAAGATTGTGATTGAAATACCAGTTACCGCCGGGATCCATGCTTCCAAGAAAGCTACGCAGGATTCAGCATCTTTCTCCGCATTCTCAGGAACACCAAAAATGCGAACGTTTCCCCTCCTGTTCCTATCTTCCAAATCTGCATTCTGGCGTTTGAGGGAGTCGGTCGATCTTTGAAGCTGTAGAATAGTTTTGGCTGAGAGGTTGGCTTTGTCCTCCACGTCACTTATTCTTTGTTCTGCCTCGTCTATCCTTTTGTGTACAGAGTTCATGTCCGCCCTAATCGCAGTAAGTTCAAGCTGCATGGTATCTGTATTGCTCTTTGTAGATTTGGCAAGGTCATGTACCTCTGCCAGTTTTTTGAGGATCATTTCCAGAGTGCTGTTGAGGTCCGCTCTAACCTTGATGGGTGATTCCGATAGAGATGGATCAGGCCACACCTTCTTGATGTTCTTTTTGTCGTCTCTTTCCGCCATTTTGTTGGTTTTTCGGTGCGGGCTAGCGATGGGGCGGAGGTCTTCCAGTTTGACGGTAGGACCAGGTCCGGAGAAAGCGGTTAGCGGCTAGGCTGAAGCGGGAGATGGAATTAATCACTGCTCTGGGTGAAAGTACCGGAAGTGACGTGGATTGGGTATTGGGAGATTCAGTCCCAAGGATTGCGTTTCTTATTTATGTATGGCCGGGGTAGGTGCAGGGTTCACACCTGAATGGCTCTCTGGCTCTCTACTTTGGCGGCACTGGATGTGATTGTGGTGGATGTGGCGCTCCCCTTGGAATAAGACGGTGCTTCCTGGTATCGCAGGGGTCTCCACTGATTTCCCTGGGGTGGCGTAGCCCTATTTAGCCGGTGATCCGGTGTCAGGAGTCAGAGAGTCAGATATGGGCACTCAGCGAGGGGCACTCGGCATCTACAATGGGCACAGCGATGATAATGGAGCACTTGATTTAGGACTTAGTGGCTTTGGGTCGGGGCAGCAGAGTGTGAGCAGTCAGAATAGTGTCGTAGGTCAGCTGCCAGGAACTGTAAGGTAGCTTTGGCACTACTGTTGGCTCTGGTGTCCCACGTGCATCATAGGCGCCTCATTGGCAGTGTTGGCAACATTGGTGGTAGGCTGGCCGGGTGCAGGTGTGCCTGATTGAATCCCCACGTTGTGTTCTGCGTTTTATCGCGCTAGAAATGTGTTGTTTCCGCTGCCATTTTGGGGTCAGGCAAGTTCCCTGGATGGTCCGGTCACTGTTGTTCGATGGGGTGCATAGGGACTGCTTCTGCCCCAGGGATGCAGGATTGTAGGCGCATTTCAGTATGGCACTAGAGCGGTGAGGCCGGGGATGCACATCTGCGCTGCTAATAGTCTCCAGGACGTCGTTATCGCGCACAGGCATGAAGGCGGGCCGCCATTTTGAGAACAGGCATTGCGGCGCGGGAGCATGGGAGCCGGTAAAACTTCTAATTCTTTTTTTGTGTGCGGCCGGGCACTTGCGTTGGATTGTACATCGATCGGCTCACCTCAGAGGCTTCATTGGCAGGTAGGTGTAGTCCGCAGCGTAGGGCAGTTCAAGGGGAGTAGATCACGGGATCCCTTCACATTTGACCATGCGCTGGCCGGCGCAGGGACACGGGCGCTGAACGGGGCACTTTTTAGCTAGTTTCGGTTCTGATCTTGTCACCGAGTGTGCTCCATGATGTCAGGAGCTGGAATCCAGTGTCCGGTAGTTTGGTGGCTCGATGGCTCTCTCCTAAGGCAAAGAAGTCGCTCTCCTACGCAGGCAGGGATGAGGTTAGGCGGCCATTACCACTGCCGTCCAAGCCACGCCCCTTATTTGCAGTTTTTTTAAAGCGTGAACAACACTACCAGGATATCAGCGCTTTACATAGAAGAGGGAGGTATACATACAGCAACAAAACAATTGGACAATAAATTCAGTGAGCACTCAGTACATACAAATGGGCAAGAAGGGAGGTCAAAGCCATGCTTTGTACACTAGCTTCAAAATGAAAGAAGTGATATACACCTCAAGTGTGGATCTCCCAGTTCAGAGCGATTTGCCAGGTAGTATCTCAGAACTATGCCACTGATCCCCTTCTGTACTTCCATGACTTTCACAACAGAGGTGTGGTAATCCATGACAAATGCTGAGAAAGCAAGACTCTTCATTGTCATGGATGTGTAATATCGGAGTCACTGTAATGCACCATAGCCAGAATCCTGTCTGAAGAACGTCAAGGAGCTCTTTTTCTTCAGTGTGTATTTTAAGTTGATTAGCAACACAGCTTTCAACTACTTTCAAAGAGGAGCGGCTTGATAATGGGGGTTAACTGTAGAGGTCCGTTCGATCTGCATGTTTTTTGCACAACGGAGTGACCTGACCAATTTTCGGACATTCTAAACTAGTCCTTGAGGGAAAGAAGCATTCATTTTATTGGTTAGAAGAAAGACACATTGTTTTACCATTTATGTAGGAATACGATCTGAAAAATGAGAGGATGGCTTAAGTTCAAGAGTTTGTGTCCATCGGGTCAGTTAGAGTCTTTTTCTTGAAGGATGATAATTTCTCATTGGAGTTAAGGGTTAGGGTCTTTTGAAGGTTAATCGTGGTATAGAGAGGTTTTCTATCTTTTGTATTCTACATTCGAAGAAGTGGGAGAACTTCTTAGAGTTGCCTTTGATGCTAGAGATATCCAGGACTGAGTGAGGGTCTGTGGAATATTGTACAATTTCAAATTTTCCTGGCTCTTATTTTGGCATGTTTACCTCCAATCTGAGAATGCCTCTTTGGATTCAAATATACATTTCTGATGAACACCTCTAACCACAGATTCATCACTTTCACAAATGCTAGACTTTATCCCAAAACTTTTTCCAGCAATTTTGTAGGTATTCTAGACGAATCTGTGTTCATATGGAGCACGTTCAGACCAAATGGATCCGCTAGGGACCCCAGTTGGACTTCTGCCATTGGGACTCACACCAGCGCCCACTTACCTAACTGGGCCTCGACCCAGCTCCTTGATTATGCTAGGCCAGGCTTTCTTTCACCCCATTACCAAAGCCCAAACAGGTTCACCTCAGCCTTGGCTCTGGAGGAGCTTGCTCAGGATCTGACTTCAATGTTAGTCTTGGGTCCAGAGAAAAGCTTAGATAGATATGAGACAGTGTCTTGTTATGAGATCAATAAAGACACAGACATTAGCGTGCGAGGATTCTCCGGCAGTGCCTTTGCCTGAACACCAGTATTTCTGGCAGCTTGAGGCTATATTTTGATCCATTCAGAGGCAATACAAGGCCTTCAAAAGGTTCTTGAAAATGCGAATGATGTGGTGCACACCAAAGGTTATGTGTTTGAAATAAATAATCGAAAAAAGTGATTCAAATAATGACCTAATCTATGAACAAGTTTCTGTGTGCTGAGCAGTGTCTGTGGGCTGCCTTTCCCACGTATGGATACATGCAAAAAAATCAAGAGAAAACTCACTTGAAATACTGCGTGCACTACCAATGTCAATTCTGCAAATTGAATCAAACTTTGCTTAGTTGACAATACGAATCAACAATGTATGTCCACAATAATTCAGGAATGAGGCTTCAAACAAAAATTCATGTCTTTCAACATTTGTTCTTATTGTATGGTATACACACATAAAATGAAACAACACTTGTTTATATTATGTATCTATACATTAATCATTTAATTCTAATACAAAGTGACATCCTGTCTTTCCAATGCTATTCAGTCATAGACAATTCAGGATGGGACAATGCATTTCGGGACCCTGTGTCCCTTCCTCAGGGGCCACTGCAATGCAAAAAGATAAATATATATTCAAATACATGTGATATACAAATATTTTGATTTATCAAAACATACAATGGTGGTATCACTACCAAAAATCATGAGACAGCACAAGTGCGATGCAACCATGTAACTGATTTCTAGATGAGTGAATGAAAAAGAAAAAAGAACCGTCACCAGTGAGAAAATTCCTCTGTGATCAGAACACGCTAGCAATACTCATGATGAGAAGACACTGAACGTCCCAAAGAACCGAAAAAAATCTAAAAGAAATCACCTGCTGCAGGCGGACTAAAAGAGTCCAAAACTTCCTGGAGTTATATGCAACACATTCACTGTAAAAGATGAACACGCATGAAGCATTATGGTATGTTAGAGTGGTAGAGTGCCCATGCAATCAAAAACAAGCTAATAATGGAATCTACAAAAGGATGCAGGTACCTGAATGCCAAAGTACGCCATTAACTGCCTGAAATGTAAACACAGAAACAGCCAATATAGAAGCGCCCGTGGTGAGCCCGAAAAGTGTGAAGTACAAAGTGTGTACCCAGCGGTAAACCTAAAGAGTACACAGAGAGCTCCCCGGGTTAGAAAAAAGTTTACCTTGAAATGAACGTAGTCTTCAACGTCTGGTCTGGAAACTAACAAGAAATAAAAAGTGTAACCGCGCTACAAGAGCGAACAAAGTGGCCAGCGCAAAAATGTAACAAGCATTGGCATAGCCAATAGGTCTCGCCTTTGGGACCTTATAAGTGTTTAGTTATCCAGCACAATATCCTTGGTGCAACAACATCAACTGTTGCATGGCTAAACACTTATAAGGTCCCAAAGGCGAGACCTATTGGCTATGCCAATTCTTGTTTATTGTGTACTGAGTATATACCAGTTCAGATGGTGAAATGTGTAGAGGGAAAAATAGGTAAGCCTATGTATTTCTGGAATGAGCAAAAAAATTGGAAGCTTAGGAGCAGTGGTTGTTTCTACATCCCTGAATTTGTAGGTCCCCTTACGAGCATATGATTTAGAGGGTATTTTTCAAAATGTCTTCTTTCTTCCACTCTGGCTTACATTTGGAATGCACAAAAGCAGGGAAATCCAATTGGTAATAATATTCTACTATTCTATGCTTCCACATGTCTTGTGATAAAAATGGTATCTCACTTGTGTGGGTAGGCTTAGTGCTCGCAAGAGGAAACAGCCCAAAACGCAACATGGCTACATCACATTTTTCCACTCAAACCTGACCTGTTTTTTGCAATGTGGGTAGCTGTGGATTTTGGGCCCTAGCTCAGTTGGCACCTAGAGAATCCTAGCAAACTTATACATTTTTTTGAACTATACACCTATGGGAGTCCAGTATAGAGTGACTTGCATGGCTTCCACCCAGTTGTTTGACCCAGAATTCCTTGCAAACCTCAAACTTTGATTAACAAACATGTTTCACTACATCTCTGTGATGGAAAGTTCTGGAATCTGCAGAGAGCCACAAACTTCCTTCCACCCAGCAATTCCCCCAAGTCTTCTGCTAAAAATGGTACCTCACTTGTGTGGGTAGGCCTAGTGCCCGCGACGGGAAACGGCCCAAAACGCAACATGGATACATCACGTTTTTATACTCAAAACTGACCTGTTTTTTGCAAAGTGGATAGCTGTCGATTTTGGGCCCTTGCTCAGCCGTAACCTGGGGAAGCCTTGCAAATCTGTAATTTTTTTTAAACTAGACCTCACTTGCATGGCTGGGCCTAGCGCAAGCGATAGGCAAGCATCAAATCAAAATCAATGGGAGTGACTCTTTTTGACCCTGGTTTGATCTGTGCCTGTCGAGGGCACTAGGCCAGGTCACACAAGTGGGGTAACATTTTTATCGGGACAAGTGGGGGAACACTGGCTGGTAGGAATTTTGTGGATTCCTGCTGATTCCGGAAGTTTATGATACTGAAATAGAAGGAAAATTTACAATTTTAGGCACATTTTGGGGTATGCAGGGCATTGTGGGTAAAAAAGCTATATGTAATACATATGAGGCATACATACCCCTGGACTCCCTCGGAAGTCTAGTTTTTAGAAATGCTGAAATGTTATTTGGTAGGTTTCCCCGTGTGGCAGCTGACCTGAGCCTGAAAAGTGCAGCCAATCAGCATAGAAATAGTACGATATTGGGACTTAGTCCAACCCGTATGTACAAAAAAAAGCCAAAATCAGTATTGCTCTTCTTGCCAAAAAGATGGGTAATGCTTTAGTCCCCAGGGGGCAGAAAGACTGTTGGGATCATATTGGAGGTGGAGGTTAGGACCTATGGGTGGGCAGGCCACCCCCACACTTTGTAGCAATAAAAAAGACTCCCTTGTGCCTATTGGGCTAACAATCTCCAATATGCTCCTGGTGGGGCAGAAAGACTTTGGGCCTTTACGTAGCGGGGAGCATTGCCTAGGGTGACCACTCCCCCTTCCAAATGTAATCCCTGGTTGTCTTGTGGGCTTTCTGCTCCCCTCCTCCCCCAACGCCTCCAATATGCCCAGACAGGGTACAGAAAGACTGCTGGGATTTACATGGGTGGTTGGGGCCTAGGCCCAATGCCTGGTTGTACCGCCTCCACCCATTTATGGCCTTAAAAAACAATCCCTGGTGTCTAGTGGACTTTCTGGGCAATTTTTAGGTAAGAACCTCCAATCTGCCCCGGGGGGAGCAGAAAAACCTTTGGGCCTTAGGAGGGGAGGTGGGGGGGACACTATCTCATTGTGAGGGGGGCAGCTCCCCCCTCAAAAAGAGTCCCTGATGTCTAGTGTTTTAACTTTTCTCTGGAGCTGCAGGAATGGGTGGGCCTGTTTAGGCTCTCTTAAGTAGCGTACATTACTTTTGTCTGGAGATAGATTTCCAGGTGTCATGTAGGTCTTTCTGAGGGACAAATAGATCATTGGAATTGTATTGACCTAGTTTGGTGTAATGTGTGGTGTGGATGTGAACTGATGTCAGAAGTCTGTATAGTTATAGTGTCTGATGTAACTTTCTGGTACATTAGCTCCTATTTTTTTCATGTGTTCTCACTTGTAGTCACTAACTCCTATTACTATTACACATGCTGCTCATTTCCTGGGTACAAACTGTAAAGCTTGAATGTGTTAGTCAATGTACTTTTCTATGGCTAATGCTCTCAGTCTCAGTGTTGTGTGTTTCAACTGCATCTTGAACATCAGATCTCAACAGTAGATCAATTATTACATATACTTCCATACCCTGTATAGCTGCTGTAGGTTTGATTTAGGCCAACCTTGATTGCAGAAATGTACAAATTAAGCGCATTTTGCATTTTCTATTGAATATGCACTTACTGTAATCCAATGGGAGACTTTACCACAAACGGAGGGAAATCAAAGAGGAATTGCACCTTTACTCCTATCTTTACTGAACACCTTGCTATTACAAGATAGAAAGGAATCTGACATGGTTAACAGCAGTATTGCTAATGTCACCAATGGTTCCCTTCTATCCTTGTGACTCCCACTTGAGAAGTATGCAAAGACTGACTTGTGCAGATAGCTCTCCCTGTTGCTACCCTACTAATCGTCCACCTTCCGCCTGATCTAACTTGTTGACTATATCGTACCCTTCAAGTTGATCCTATCTTACCAGCCTGGCCACCACCCAACGCATTACATTCTCACTAGGATGACTACTATTGAGTCATGCTTACTCCCACCTGTGTATATCTTCTCATTTCAGTATCATCTGTAAGTATAGTCTTTGTTCATATGGTCTTCCATAAGTCCCAGTAGTCCCTTCACATCTTTTAGTTTCTGTAAATGGACTACTTATTTCCTACAATAAATATTTTGCCAGATCTGAACTTTTTGTTGGTCCTGCGTGCATCATACTGCCCTTTCTCCTTGTCCAGCCTATTCTTCTGTTCAGTATTACAAAGTTCCTTGAGAGCCCTGACCACGCTTGATAAAGGAGCCTTCAGCTCGGTACTGATTTCAGTGTCTTCAAAGGAGGCGTTGAGCATTCTGGGAAGTGGACTTGTGTACTTCTGTGTGGTTTTCGAAACTGATGGGGAAGTAGGTGTCAGAAATGGGTGAGCAACAGTCATAACTCCGTAGGGCAGCTCCTCCACAGTGCTCAACAAATGTTTTCAGAGAGAGTGTCACAACTAAGCACACTTTCCTTGCTAGCTGCATCATTTGCCTTGACTTTGTGGCATTCTCACAACGGTATTTACAGTAAAAGAAGTTCTCTTATTAGTGTTCCTTGTAAGGGGTGCTTTCATGCTCAGCTGCAAAACAAATTGAGCTCTAGTACATACATAGACTTTGTTCTGGTTAAAACTTAAGCCCAGAAGGACCATTTCCATAAGCCTTTAAATCCTAAAATTGTTTTTTCTGCCTCTTCAGTCTGGATCCTTCAGTTTTGAGGAAGTAGAGACCAATAATCTCAACGTGAGAGTACCTGTCACCTTGCAGTCCGTTTGTGTCTGGAGCTTTATATATGTTAAGATTGTTTTGGTTCCTTTGTAGGATGAAGGCAAGATGACCAGTTGAACTGGTGCTTGGATTGACCAGGTTAATATGACAGTAGTTGCCAAATAGAGAAGAGTAGATATATAGCAAGAGCTAATAATAACCCAGATAGGAGGCAGGTTCTCAATCTGTAGAAGTCTGAAATTCTCCAAACCTGTTTTGCTTTGTTCTGGAATATGCTTACATCACAAGGATTTGTTTCCTTGGCGCACCCTGATTGAGTTTCCATAACCCACGATTACTACAGATGGTTGTGTGGAGCCCATTTTGAGATGATCATCAGGAGGAAATGTACATATCAACACACTGGTGTTTATAGAGATCTGTTACTGAAGTGCCCGCCAATTCACCAAGGTTATTCATGTTTACAGCAGCAGCTTTGTTGCGCTGTTCTATCTGGACAAACAGAGGCACTGCAAAGAGACAAAGAGCGCCTGAGACTAGACTGTTGCTCATAGTATTACCCTGCTTTTGTGTAGAGAAGTGCATGCTTAACTAGCATAACCACAACCACACTGTTAGTAGTTGAGTTCCCCAATCAAATATTTTGAAATTGGGCTGGTCTAAAGAGCAGACACATCGGTTTTCCATCTTTAGTGAGTATGAGTGATAATTATATATTGTTGCCTCCAGTTGTGTTTGGCCAAGCTTGCATTTAAGCTCACTACTTAAAAAGGTTGACTTTTTTGCCAGTGTTTTATTTTAATAATGATTGTACTCCAGCTACAGTATATATGACCGTATTTCAGAAGTTAGAACTACAGATTGTTATTGTACAATAACCTCGAGCTTGGCCAATCACAAAGCACAGTAAATAGACTTTACTTGGACCATTTGAAATAAGAGCGACATCAGAAGGCACTAATCCGAGATTGCTAAATCTTCATATATAAAAACATTGATCATAAAATGTAGATTGCTTTAGCAAGCAAGATATCACTGCGCAAAAAGTATAATCTGCCATAGATATGCATTTTTTTCATATTACACTGTATGGGGCTGCAAGGCAAAGTGTTCAGAGGAGCATGTATTAACGCCCCCTATGTTACCACCGACACTCTCCCAAAATGACACGTTCACCTGCAGGAACCAGGACTGCAGCTTTATTACAGAGCTCTAATGCATTAGACGTCAAATACACCTTGCCCCACGTAGTACTTTTGCCCCAAGAACAGGAGGTTGTGTAGCCCTTATTCGTAAAGACTTCCTTCCCATTGCCTCGCCACTCCACCCCTGAGACCAACAACTGCATGGACTAGCCAACCGAGTCTCCTGTCATACTCTCACTGACCTAATTACCACGCCTGATATCCCCCTTTCCTCTGATGCCCTCCTGTCACATCATTGATACAGTGCTCCTCTTTGGCATCACCACCTTGATTCTGGACACAGATCCTCTAGCTTATTCTGATTACTAGTCTTTAACATTCTCTGCCTTCACTGCTGCCCATGCTCAAGACTCCTTCCTGCCCTCCCCCCACCTCCCCTGCTCCCAACTGCCCTGAACAATTTAAAGCCGCTCGCATTGGCAACATCAGATGCCCTCTTCTCTCTCCAACAGTACGACCTACTGCCAGCTCACTCACCTCTTAACCCTCACTGCCAGCTCTGATCTAGCAACCTGGAGGACCGACCTCACCAGTTCCACCCCAGACTTTATAACCCCAAAGCCACTGCTGCTTCCTTAAGGCCACCTGGTGGGATTCAGTTGTCAAAATTGTTCGAGCCTGCTCAAGGACGGTTTGATCAGACTACTGCAGAACCATCTTATATACAGAATCCAGAAATCACTAACAAACCCATGGAACTATTTCACGTCATCTACAACTTCCTCAGGCACGTGCCGCTTGAAATGCAAATCATGCTGATCAAAAACATTTACTAGAAACAACTATGTATTTCTCGCCTAAGTACAAAATGTCTAAAATGACATTCATGTCCAGACAAAAATCACATCTTCCCACCTGCCAGTTCTTTCTACCTACCTCTTCATTCCAATTCAGTCTTGAACCCACCACCACTGGCCTAACAGATTTTTCAACTCCATTACCTCTGTCCCCCTCCCAAGCCTTAAATGAGGCCATGCCTGCGTCTCACTCAAAAGAAAGTGCAACCACTAGCAAACCTTATACATTGTTTTATTATCTGCAGTGGTACCAGTGGCCTTTAAAACGCCATCATCCTATCTCTTTAAAAAACAGTGATTTGAGCCCTCCCGCATCATTTTTCACAGGTTCAAGGCATATCAGCCGCTTTACTGGGTTCTGGAACAACCTGTGGTCCAACAAATCTAGTTATTTGATAGCAACAAGCATTCTTGACCCGTGCCAATCTAGACGCCATACAGACCTCCCTGGTCACTCAATGGTGACATTGAGTGCCCATCTTCAGCTCACCAGCTGATGTCATCATCTCGAGGCTGCGCCACCTGCCCATCTTCAACGCACCAGCTGACGTCATCATCTTGAGGCTACGCCACCTGCCCATCTTCAACGCACCAGCTGACTTCATCATCTTGAGGCTGTGCCACCTGCCCAAAAGTGGTATTTTGACCACAGATGCCTTCTTTCATTCACAGGTGTGGGTTGTTACCTGTCTGTGGCACCCCAGTTCAGAGGAGACATGGCACCCCGAAGGCTGGACTGCGTGCCCGGAGTGGACACTCGCTAAGGTGGAAATATATTGATTGTGGTTTTTGGTTTCCTTTGCTTGTGGCTTGTTTTTCTTGTGGCCAGCCACTACAAATCCTGTAAGCACATCCCCAATACCTCTCTTTCTTAGTGCATTTAAATGTTTATGCAGCATAGTAAATCCTTGTTTCATTTACCTTCAGTATATGTTACGCATTCACCTTTGAAAACACTACTGTGACTACCCTGAAGCAAAGGAGATGTCTGGTTGGCAAGACCGTGCCATTCTGGCTCCCTTTTCTCTCGCTCTCACTTCTATTCTCCTTACCCCCAAAGATTTTTGTTCTGCTGTTCATGCTTGCTCACCCAAATGCTATGTTCTGGGGGGTCTGAAGAACAAGACCAACAAATCTTTGCAGTTTGCCAGATCGCTATACCCTCGCCATACCCTTCAACATGAGTTCTGAATACAGTCTGATGCAACTCAAGGCACAGGAAACCTCTAATATTCAGAAGGATTTAAAAATAGACCATCATCAATCAATCAATAAATCAATCAGGGTTTTATAAAGCGCGCTACTCACCCGTGAGGGTCTCAAGGCGCTGGGTGGGGCAGCTTCGGATCAGTCGAAGAGCCAGGTCTTGAGGTCCTTCCTGAATGTGTGCAGGGTCGGGGAGCATCTGATGTCCACAGGGAGCTCGTTCCAGATCTTGGCTGCGATATAGGAGAGGGCTTTCCCACCTGTTCAGTTTCTGAGGATGCGGGGGACCTCTGCCAGGGCGAGGTCGGCAGAGCTGAGTTTCCTCTTGGGTACGTGGAAGGAGACTCTCTCGTTGAGGTATTTGGGTCCGATGTTGTTGAGGGATTTGTAGGCGTGGGTGAGGAGTTTGAAGGTGGCCATCTTCTCGACGGGGAGCCAGTGGAGGTTTCGTAGGTGCTGGGTCATGTGTTTGTGACGCGGTGTCCCGAGGACGAGTCTGGCTGAGGCGTTCTGGATGGTTTGGAGTTTGTGTAGAAGAGTTCTGTTGATTCCGGCATATAGGGCATTGCCGTAGTCCAGTCTGCTGGTTATGAGCGCGTGGGTGATGGTCCTTCTGCAGTCGGGGGAATCCATTTGAAAGTCTTGGGGAGGATGCGCAGGCAGTTAAAGCTGGCCGACGCGACAGCGTTGATCTGGCGGTTCATGGAGAAGGAGGAGTCAAGGATGATGCTGAGGTTTTGCGCGTAGTCTGTAGGGGTGGGTAGATTCCCAACGGTGGCGGGTCACCAGGTGTCGTCCCAGATGGAGGTGCAGGGTCCGGGGATGAGGACCTCGGTTTTCTCTGAGTTGAGCTTCAAACAGCTGTCTTTTATCCAGGCTGCCACGTTCTTCATTCCTTCCTGGAAGCAGAGTCTGGTGTCTCCGGGATTCCTCGTGAGAGAAAGAATGAGCTGGGCGTCATAGGCGTGTGATACAATGCTGAGCTTATGCTGTCTGTTGATGGGGGTGAGGGAGGCCATGTAGATGTTGAAGAGCGTGGTGCTGAGCGATGATCCTTGGGGTACTCCGCAGTTGATATCGGTGGGTTCGGAAAGAAAGGGAGGGAGTCTGATCCTCTGGGTTCTGCCGGAGAGAAAGGATTGGATCCAGTCGAGGGCGGCTCCTTGTATCCCGCGTCGTGAAGTCTGACTGTGAGCGTGCGATGTGACACAGTGTTGACGGCTGCGGAGAGGTCTAGAAGGATGCGGTGTGTCCCAGGTCGAGTAGCATTCGGGTGTCGTCAGTGGCGGCAAGGAGGCCGGTCCCGGTGCTGTGGTTGATGCGGAATCCAGACTGAGAGGCGTCTAGGATGGAGTTCTTTTCAATCAAAGCAGTCAGCTGGGCGTTAACAAGTCTCTCTGTGACTTTGGCGAAGGGGAGGAGAGAGATGGGCCGGTAGTTTTCAGGTCAGTTGGGTCGGCCGTTGGTTTCTTGAGGAGGGGTTTGACCTCAGCCCACTTCCAGTTGTCGGGAAAGATGCGGGATCTGAAGGAGGCGTTGGTGGTCCGTCCTAGTTTGGGTGCCATGGTGACAGCGGCCCTTTGGAATATGTGCGGTGGGCAGGGTTTTGTTGGGGCTCCTGATTGGGATTTCTTCATGGTCGCGGTGATGTGTTCGACAGTGGAGGAATTCTAGGTCATGATGGTTGGCTTATCCACGGCAGTGGGGAGGGGGTGGTGTCCGGCGTCTGTTCGCTGAAGTTGTCGTAGAAGACCTTGATCTTCAGATGGAAGTAGGAGCTGAGCTTTTCGCAAAGTTCCTGGGAAGGTGTGACGTCCGTGGCTTCGCTGGGGGGTTTGGTGAACTGCTGTATGAAGTTGAACAGCTCCATGGCGTTGGTCGCGTTGGTCTGGACTTTGTCTCTTATGACGGTCTGTTTGGTGTATCTTATGCACTGGTGCTATTCCTCCCATGAGTATGCCTATTTACTCATGCTTTTGAAAGAGATATGCCCAATGCAAGAGAATCCAGTAATCCCATTCCCAATTCACTTGCAGTAGTGTATCATCCCACTTTGGGAATTATAATTTGCTAGTGTCTGACGAATTCACTGGAGGTCCCCATTTGTTCTAGTACATTTTTGGCTCAATATAATCTACATTTCCTTACACAACTAAAGCCATTTACTAACAGTGTTTATGGTATCTTATTTGTCCAAAGACACTTTAGTTGGAGCTACATGTCTAATTCTTATTAATAGCACTTGGCATTAGCAATATCTGACTTTCCTCGAGCAATTTAAAACAGTATTTGGTCAGAGACTGATTACACAGGCAGCGCACTCGGGCTTATTAAACCTCTGAGAAGGATCAAGGAATATTATTACTTACATCAGCCAGTTTAAACACTTACAATCAGAGAAAGCCTCTAGGGATGAGGGTTTGGCCTCTGTCTTTTACCATGGTTTAAGAGAGGAACTTATGGATGCTCTTGGCTTGGTTGCTAAGAGACCAACTACCTCAAATGCATTCCTCACTGTAGGGATTCAGGTTGGGCAGAAGCAGAACGAACATCATGGTGAAAAACGCAGAACTGGCTTCAAGGTGTTGCACTTGCTTCGGCAGACCCAGAATCAACTGTTTCCTCCGAAGAACCAATGTAGATTGGGAACTTACATGAACCATTGTCTATAGAAGATAATGATCAGAGAAGAAGGAACTTTAAAGTGTCTGCTCAAAGAAGAGCACATTTTTGCTGATAGGTGACGTTGGCAGCTCCTTGCAGTCTAAAGGAGTGTTGGGCATTATTGCATTTGGGAGCGACAGGATGCTTTATGGATTTTCAAGTTCTAAGTCTACATAACGTTACCACAAGAAGAATGGAAACTCTTGAACAATTAAAGGCACAAATGGCACACAGCTGACTTCAGAAACAGTATGTGAAGACACTTTGGAACTAGTAATGGCTACTGACCAAGGACACTGTGAGAAGATTGGAATCGATTCATTAGAACCCCCAATTTTCATATTATTTTAGGTATCTCTTGGTTACGAGAATACAATACAGTAATAAAGTGTAAATCTTCTGATCTCAGATTATTGTAAAGAGCGCCGTTTCCCAACTAAAAGGAGTTCACTTCTACATCCTTTATCAGAATGTTCTATTCTGAACACGATTAAAGAGAAAAAAAAAAACATTTCTGAAGATTATGCAAATTATCAAGATGTGCTCAGTGAGAATATTGCTCATTCCTTAATTCTGCAACGGGATACCACTGAGTCATTGAGTTAATTTCAAACTCTACGATTCAATATGGTTGTTTATATCCTCTGACCATTAAAGATAAACATTTAAAGAGCTACATCGAAGATTAAATAACAAAAGGCTCCATTAGGTTCTCTATATCACCGGCATGGGGCTCCCATAATTTTTGTCCCTGAATCCTAATGGAGAGCAGAGCCCATGTGTGGCCTATTTAGAATTGAATAGCATCGAAGTAAAGAATCATTACCCTTTGCATTGGTTTCAGTTTTGCTGGAGCAAGTCATCTTTGGCAAGATTTTCACTAAATTAGATTTAAGGGGATCTTATAACCCTGTCAGGTTTAAAGTAGAGACAAATGGAAGACCACTTTTAATACACAATAAGAGCACTTTGAGTATTTTGTTATGCCTTTTAGATTATGAAATGTGTCCACTTCTTTCCAACATCTAGTAAATGTCACCTTAGGTGATTTTTTGGACACTTTAGTAATCATCTACTGACAGAACTTTTTCATTTTTTCTCCGGAGCTGCAACTACATCAAGGACATGTACGAGACATATTGAGACACTTATTGGGTTCCTCAAATATGCTAAATTAGAGAAATGCATATTCAAAGTCCAACCACTAACTTTTTTGGGTTGCGCCCTCTGACAGAAGTTATCAGTATGGATCCTAAGAAAGTGGCAGTGTCCCAGACCTCTCAGTGTGAAGGAGATAACAAAGGATCTTGGGTTTTGCTAATTTTAAGCTAAATGCCATTGAAAACGTCTCTACTGGGGTCCCCCCCATTGTAAAACGTGCCATAAAAGGGTTGTTTTTTACTGGGGGAAACACAGCAAAAAACTTTGGACAAGCTGAAAACCATCTTCACTACAGCTTCCATTCTAAGACACACTAATCTACTCTTTATCGTAGAAATGGATACCACTTCCTTTGCTCTGGGAGCCATTCTATTGCAAAAATATCTGATGACTGATGCAGTGCATCCGGTAGCTGCTGTGACCACAACTTTAACAATTGCAGACTAAAATTAGACAAACTATGATGAGGAATTGGTAGCAATTAAAAACACTTTTGCTCACTGGAGACACAATTTTGAACGGGCTTTACATCCAGTAATTGTATGGACAGAGCATAACCATTTAGGGTTCTTCAAATCCATGATATGTACCAACACTCTGCATGCTAGGATGATCTTATCCTTCTTTTGATTCTGATACAACAGCATGGACAGGCAGATGCCTTATTACGATATATTGAACCTGAGAAAATTTCAATGAGTGAACCTTATATCCTGGCTTTGTAAAGCATAACTTTCAGCCTGGGATCCACAACATTGGGAGAGAGGAAATGACACGTATTACACCATAGTAGATGGCCTCTACTTTCAGAAAAAGAAAATAAATAATTTTTATGCCATCTGAATTACAGGAGAAATGACTATACAGGTGCCCCTTTTACAGGACAACCAAGGAAAAAAGAAGGCCTGCAACTTTGTTATTCAACATTTTTGTTGGAACACAGTAAGGTCAGATGTGAATAAATCCATCAAACGGAGTCTGTGCCCAGATAAAATCCTCCCATCAGAACCCTCCCGGGTCTTTAGTAACAATACTACACTAGAACAATGGATTATGTTCAGACCCTGTCAAAGAAGACTGGCAAATCATAACACTTAGCATTAGAGGCAGTCATCCTATCCTATTCAGTGGCCTGCTTAGCCTTTTTGTGGGTCTAGGAGACCTGGTGGTGTCAGAGGCAATGGCCACCAGGAAGGTCAAACCTCCTCTTACTCTTCACCTGCTGCTAAGCACTTGTTGCTCTGAGGGTCATCTGTTGCAGATGGGGCAGAAGACATTTACATCTGCCCGGCTGACTTGCAGTTGCCGCTGACCAGTGGGTGCTGCAAGTTGTTCAATGTCTCATTACGTTTTCTGTAAATGTCCCCAACTTTGGACAAATCCCTGAAATGTAAAAGCCTACAAGAACAATTTTTTAAGGGATACTCTTTTTTGAGCAAAAAAGATTCTTAGAACAAGCATTTACAATGCAATGGTTTTGCCTTTGACAAAGCTGGAGCGATTGGCATTGTCAATGACAAATTTTTTATTTATGTGTTGGTTTTGAAAACAGATAAATTAATGCCATTGTCATTTACAATGCAAATAGCGTAATCTCACGCAAATGGACGATGGTTACAACATTTTTTGAAAAGTGCTCTATAGAATCAGGAGGAGTCGGGGAGGGATAATGAATAGAGATAGAGCCAAGAAGGAAAAACAAATTAGGGTGAGAGAGAGTGGTGCATTGGAGAGAGTTAGCAGTGTGTTGAAGGGAGAGTGAGTGACGGGATGAGAGAATGAGCAGAAGAGAGAGAAGCAGTGAGAGAAGGAGAGTGTGGTGAAAGGGAAGAGTGAGTGACGGGATGAGAGTATGAGCAGAGGAGAGAGAAGCAGTGAGAGAAGGAGAGTGTGGTGAAAGGGAAGAGTGAGTGACGGGATGAGAGTATGAGCAGAGGAGAGAGAGTCGGTGAGAGAAGGAGAGTGTGGTGAAAGGGAAGAGTGAGTGACGGGATGAGAGTATGAGCAGAAGAGAGAGGCAGTGAGAGAAGGAGAGTGTGGTGAAAGGGAAGAGTGAGTGACGGTATGAGAGTAAGAGCAGAAGAGAGAGAGGCAGTGAGAGAAGGAGAGTGTGGTGAAAGGGAAGAGTGAGTGACGGGATGAGAGTATGAGCAGAGGAGAGAGAGTCGGTGAGAGAAGGAGAGTGTGGTGAAAGGGAAGAGTGAGTGACGGGATGAGAGTATGAGCAGAAGAGAGAGGCAGTGAGAGAAGGAGAGTGTGGTGAAAGGGAAGAGTGAGTGACGGGATGAGAGTATGAGCAGAAGAGAGAGAGGCGGTGAGAGAAGGAGAGTGTGGTGAAAGGGAAGAGTGAGTGACGGGATGAGAGTAAGAGCAGAAGAGAGAGAGGCAGTGAGAGGAGAGTGTGGTGAAAGGGAAGAGTGAGTGACGGGATGAGAGTATGAGCAGAAGAGAGAGGCAGTGAGAGAAGGAGAGTGTGGTGAAAGGGAAGAGTGAGTGACGGGATGAGAGTATGAGCAGAAGAGAGAGAGGCGGTGAGAGAAGGAGAGTGTGGTGAAAGGGAAGAGTGAGTGACGGGATGCGAGTAAGAGCAGAAGAGAGAGAGGCAGTGAGAGGAGAGTGTGGTGAAAGGGAAGAGTGAGTGACGGGATGAGAGTATGAGCAGAAGAGAGAGAAGCAGTGAGAGAAGGAGAGTGTGGTGAAAGGGAAGAGTGAGTGACGGGATGAGAGTAAGAGCAGAAGAGAGACGCAGTGAGAGAAGGAGAGTGTGGTGAAAGGGAAGAGTGAGTGACGGGATGAGAGTAAGAGCAGAAGAGAGAGAGGCAGTGAGAGAAGGAGAGTGTGGTGAAAGGGAAGAGTGAGTGACAGGATGAGAGTATGAGCAGAGGAGAGAGAGTCGGTGAGTGAAGGAGAGTGTGGTGAAAGGGAAGAGTGAGTGACGCGATGAGAGTATGAGCAGAAGAGAGAGGCAGTGAGAGAAGGAGAGTGTGGTGAAAGGGAAGAGTGAGTGACGGGATGAGAGTATGAGCAGTAGAGAGAGAGGCGGTGAGAGAAGGAGAGTGTGGTGAAAGGGAAGAGTGAGTGATGGGATGAGAGTAAGAGCAGAAGAGAGAGAGGCAGTGAGAGGAGAGTGTGGTGAAAGGGAAGAGTGAGTGACGGGATGAGAGTATGAGCAGAAGAGAGAGAAGCAGTGAGAGAAGGAGAGTGTGGTGAAAGGGAAGAGTGAGTGACGGGATGAGAGTAAGAGCAGAAGAGAGAGAGGCAGTGAGAGGAGAGTGTGGTGAAAGGGAAGAGTGAGTGACGGGATGAGAGTAAGAGCAGAAGAGAGAGAAGCAGTGAGAGAAGGAGAGTGTGGTGAAAGGGAAGAGTGAGTGACGGGATGAGAGTAAGAGCAGAAGAGAGAGAAGCAGTGAGAGAAGGAGAGTGTGGTGAAAGGGAAGAGTGAGTGACGGGATGAGAGTAAGAGCAGAAGAGAGAGAAGCAGTGAGAGAAGGAGAGTGTGGTGAAAGGGAAGAGTGAGTGACGGGATGAGAGTAAGAGCAGAAGAGAGAGAGGCAGTGAGAGGAGAGTGTGGTGAAAGGGAAGAGTGAGTGACGGGATGAGAGTAAGAGCAGAAGAGAGAGAAGCAGTGAGAGAAGGAGAGTGTGGTGAAAGGGAAGAGTGAGTGACGGGATGAGAGTAAGAGCAGAAGAGAGAGAAGCAGTGAGAGAAGGAGAGTGTGGTGAAAGGGAAGAGTGAGTGACGGGATGAGAGTAAGAGCAGAAGAGAGAGAGGCGGTGAGAGAAGGAGAATGTGGTGAAAGGGAAGAGTGAGTGACGGGATGAGAGTATGAGCAGAAGAGAGAGAGGGGGTGAGAGAAGGAGAGTGTGGTGAAAGGGAAGAGTGAGTGACGGGATGAGAGTATGAGCAGAAGAGAGAGAGGCGGTGAGAGAAGGAGAGTGTGGTGAAAGGGAAGAGTGAGTGACGGGATGAGAGTCTGAGCAGAAGAGAGAGAGGCGGTGAGCGAAGGAGAGTGTGGTGAAAGGGAAGAGTGAGTGACGGGATGAGAGTATGAGCAGAAGAGAGAGGCAGTGAGAGAAGGAGAGTGTGGTGAAAGGGAAGAGTGAGTGACGGGATGAGAGTATGAGCAGAAGAGAGAGAAGCAGTGAGAGAAGGAGAGTGGTGAAAGGGAAGAGTGAGTGACGGGATGAGAGTAAGAGCAGAAGAGAGAGAGGCGGTGAGAGAAGGAGAGTGTGGTGAAAGGGAAGAGTGAGTGACGGGATGAGAGTATGAGCAGAAGAGAGAGAAGCAGTGAGAGAAGGAGAGTGGTGAAAGGGAAGAGTGAGTGACGGGATGAGAGTAAGTGCAGAAGAGAGAGAGGCGGTGAGAGAAGGAGAGTGTGGTGAAAGGGAAGAGTGAGTGACGGGATGAGAGTATGAGCAGAAGAGAGAGAAGCAGTGAGAGAAGGAGAGTGGTGAAAGGGAAGAGTGAGTGACGGGATGAGAGTAAGAGCAGAAGAGAGAGAAGCAGTGAGAGAAGGAGAGTGTGGTGAAAGGGAAGAGTGAGTGACGGGATGAGAGTAAGAGCAGAAGAGAGAGAAGCAGTGAGAGAAGGAGAGTGTGGTGAAAGGGAAGAGTGAGTGACGGGATGAGAGTAAGAGCAGAAGAGAGAGAAGCAGTGAGAGAAGGAGAGTGTGGTGAAAGGGAAGAGTGAGTGACGGGATGAGAGTAAGAGCAGAAGAGAGAGAGGCAGTGAGAGGAGAGTGTGGTGAAAGGGAAGAGTGAGTGACGGGATGAGAGTAAGAGCAGAAGAGAGAGAAGCAGTGAGAGAAGGAGAGTGTGGTGAAAGGGAAGAGTGAGTGACGGGATGAGAGTAAGAGCAGAAGAGAGAGAAGCAGTGAGAGAAGGAGAGTGTGGTGAAAGGGAAGAGTGAGTGACGGGATGAGAGTAAGAGCAGAAGAGAGAGAGGCGGTGAGAGAAGGAGAATGTGGTGAAAGGGAAGAGTGAGTGACGGGATGAGAGTATGAGCAGAAGAGAGAGAGGGGGTGAGAGAAGGAGAGTGTGGTGAAAGGGAAGAGTGAGTGACGGGATGAGAGTATGAGCAGAAGAGAGAGAGGCGGTGAGAGAAGGAGAGTGTGGTGAAAGGGAAGAGTGAGTGACGGGATGAGAGTCTGAGCAGAAGAGAGAGAGGCGGTGAGCGAAGGAGAGTGTGGTGAAAGGGAAGAGTGAGTGACGGGATGAGAGTATGAGCAGAAGAGAGAGGCAGTGAGAGAAGGAGAGTGTGGTGAAAGGGAAGAGTGAGTGACGGGATGAGAGTATGAGCAGAAGAGAGAGAAGCAGTGAGAGAAGGAGAGTGGTGAAAGGGAAGAGTGAGTGACGGGATGAGAGTAAGAGCAGAAGAGAGAGAGGCGGTGAGAGAAGGAGAGTGTGGTGAAAGGGAAGAGTGAGTGACGGGATGAGAGTATGAGCAGAAGAGAGAGAAGCAGTGAGAGAAGGAGAGTGGTGAAAGGGAAGAGTGAGTGACGGGATGAGAGTAAGTGCAGAAGAGAGAGAGGCGGTGAGAGAAGGAGAGTGTGGTGAAAGGGAAGAGTGAGTGACGGGATGAGAGTATGAGCAGAAGAGAGAGAAGCAGTGAGAGAAGGAGAGTGGTGAAAGGGAAGAGTGAGTGACGGGATGAGAGTAAGAGCAGAAGAGAGAGAGGCGGTGAGAGAAGGAGAGTGTGGTGAAAGGGAAGAGTGAGTGACGGGATGAGAGTATGAGCAGAAGAGAGAGGCAGTGAGAGAAGGAGAGTGTGGTGAAAGGGAAGAGTGAGTGACGGGATGAGAGTATGAGCAGAAGAGAGAGAAGCAGTGAGAGAAGGAGAGTGGTGAAAGGGAAGAGTGAGTGACGGGATGAGAGTAAGAGCAGAAGAGAGAGAGGCGGTGAGAGAAGGAGAGTGTGGTGAAAGGGAAGAGTGAGTGACGGGATGAGAGTAAGAGCAGAAGAGAGAGAGGCAGTGAGAGAAGGAGAGTGTGGTGAAAGGGAAGAGTGAGTGACGGGATGAGAGTATGAGCAGAGGAGAGAGAGTCGGTGAGAGAAGGAGAGTGTGGTGAAAGGGTAGAGTGAGTGACGGGATGAGAGTATGAGCAGAGGAGAGAGAGGCGGTGAGAGAAAGAGAGTGTGGTGAAAGGGAAGAGTGAGTGACGGGATGAGAGTATGAACAGAAGAGAGAGTCGGTGAGAGAAGGAGAGTGGTGAAAGGGAAGAGTGAGTGACGGGATGAGAGTATGAGCAGAAGAGAGAGAGGCGGTGAGAGAAGGAGAGTGGTGAAAGGGAAGAGTGAGTGACGGGATGAGAGTATGAGCAGAAGAGAGAGAGGCGGTGAGAGAAGGAGAGTGGTGAAAGGGAAGAGTGAGTGACGGGATGAGAGTATGAGCAGAAGTCCTGCATCCTGGGAGCTGCATGACTGCAGAGCCAGGACCTGCCGTTGGCACCGCTGACCCCTTGCCACTCCTCGGGTTCCCCGCAAAGCTCAGCCTGGGATACGGCCCCACCGGTCGGCACTGCTGCTGCTGGCAGCGATGTTCCTGCATTGCGAGGCAAAGTTCGGAGAGAGGAGCGAGTCCCGAGGGAGGAGACGGTGTAATACTTGACTTGACTGGGCAATGGAAGGGACAAACTCAAGCTGAACAGTCCAAATAAAAGCTAAAAAATGTGAGGTACAAAGCCACTGGCAAGCAATGGGTGAAATGCATTCTCATGGACGCTTTCCGAAGGTCCAAAAGATGTAGGCTTCGACCAAAAAAAACAACAAAAAAAACACAATAGGTACACCTGTCAAAGACACTCACCTAGCCAACAGAAAGCGTGTGGGGCCACAACACACAGGGCCTCTTGGTAGTTGTGTGACTACTGTTCGAAACAGAATGAGGGCATTCACACCCACCTTTCACTGCTGCTCTCTTCCTTTGAGCCTGTACACTGCTCTGCTGTCTTTTGGGAATGTTAGCGCTATGCAAACACAACACATGTACACACAGTAAAAGTGGCACACAGTAATGTACTCCATTTAGGGTTGAATTTATAAATAAGTGCAGGGGCCTAAAGATTTTTAAGAGCCCGCCACTGGCACTTACAAATGCCATGTTAGAAAAATACCAAGGCTGTCTAAACTGGATTCCACCTCACACCTGTCCTGTCCAGGACAAGGGCACTAGGACCCTGGGGCAGCGCAGGGGCGAGGGGACACCGGACACCACATCCGGTCAAGGGGTGGGGAGAGGACACTCTGATGCTGGACCTCGAAGCATGAGGTCGTGACATGCATATGCTGTGCAGAAAGAAACAATAAAGGCATACCTGTACAATACCCTTGTGTCCTGCGTATTCTCCGGGGTCTGGGAACACGACATCTGGCGACGAGGCGGGATCGGAATCATCCGACGTGGAGAAATCGCGATTTTAACCAGGAGCCCACCCTGGATCGCGTCGTGACCAGAAGGAGGAGTGCAGCAACATTGATTGAGCAGCAGCGACGCGGGAGCCCACCCCGACCGCTGCACGAGGAAAGGAACCAAAAAACGACCCCTCCGGTAAGCGCCTAGCAAAGAGCGCGAAATCCAAGTGAAATAGAAAAGCAGCGCGAGCTCTCGTGACCCACGAGAGTCTCGGCGGCCATTTTGGGGTCAGGCGCGGGAGCCAATAGAAACTGCAAAGAGCGCGGCGGCCATTTTGGAGTCAGGCAGCGCCGCAATTGGACGTGAAGTCCCGCGAGAGCACGGCGGCCATCTTGAAGACAGGCACATAAACCAATAGGAGCCAAGACCGAGTGCGGCGGCCATTTTGAAGACAGGCGAAGCGCGAAAAAGAGCCAAAAATACAAAAATAAGGGATAAAGGCACCGAAAAAGAGGAAAAGAAGACCACAAAGGGTGGTTAAAGTAAAAGACAATTAACACGAGGGCCATACAAGAAAAAAAATATATATATAAATAAATAAATAAAAGCAAAAAGGAGAGAAGCAAAGTAAAGCACATAAGTGACAAAAAGGCAGCATACAGAACATAGTACCAGGGAAGAGGGCATAAATACATAAATACAGGTGCAACTAAAGAAGAAGAGGGGCCAATAAAAGGACAAAGGAAAGAAAAGAAAGGAAATTAAGGAAAGGCACAAACAAGCATATGCAAAGGCAAAAAGAGGCAGAATTAGGAAATAAGGGTTGAACAAGGAGCAATAGAACAAAGAACAGAAAAGAAGGTAACAGCACAACGAACAGGTGCAAATAAAGAAGATACAAGAGAACAAAGCACAGACAAAGAAGAAAATAAAGAAAGAACAAAGGGTGACAAGGACGAATAAGAGAATTGCACTAAAGGAATTGAGCGCTAAGAAAGCACAAGCGAAGACAAAAACAGTGAATAAGAGAAAAAGACAACAAGTAAAAGGACAAAGGAAAGAAAAGAAAGGAAATTAAGATAAAGGCACAAACAAGGACATGCAAAGGCAAAACGAGGCAAAATAAAGGACAAAAGAAAGGAAAGAAAGGAAATTAAGGAAAGGCACAAACAAGCATATGCAAAGGCAAAAAGAGGCAGAATAAGGAAATAAGGGTTGAACAAGGAGCAATAGAACAAAGAACAGAAAAGAAGGTGACAGCACAACGAACAGGTGCAAATAAAGAAGATACAAGAGAACAAAGCACAGACAAAGAAGAAAACAAAGACAAAACAAAGGGTGACAAGGACGAACAAGAGAATCGAACTAAAGGAATTGAGCGCTAATAAAGCACAAGCGAAGACAAAAAAACAGTGAATAAGAGAAAAAGACAACAAGTAAAAGGAAAGAAAGGAAATAAAGACACATAAGAGAAAATAAAGACGACAAAGTGCAGAGCACAGAAAACAGAAGAGTGCCAGAAAGAGCACGGGAAACAACAAAAGAAAAAGACAATAGAAGACATAACAGAAAAAAAAAAAAAAAAAAAAAAAAAGAGTGCCAGGAAGAGCACGGAGAACATCACTAGAAAACATCCTGGCCCTAGCAAGAGCGGAGGCTAGAGCGACAGCAGACGCAAAAGAAATGGAGCGAGGAAAGTTCATAGAAGAAACAGTGCCGTGCCTGTTGAGCAACGTCACAACGCAGATGATGGGTCTTATGGCAACTGAAAGACTGGAAGAAGATGATGCCATCACAAGCACCCCACCGGAGCGAGGAAAGTTAACAGAAAAAAAAGCGCCGTGCCTGTTGAGCAACGTCACAACGCAAATGATGGGTCTTATGGCAACTGAAAGACTGGAAGAAGATGATGCCATCACAAGCACCCCACCGAAGGGGCTAACAAACAAAGGAAAACGTGTCACGTGGACCGAAGAGCACCACAAAGAATTGAAAGAGACAAGACTTGCTATGACGGCCGAGTACGACGCAGCACATGCTGACCAGGGACAGCGCAGAAAGCCAAATTCAGATGGCAACGAAATAGAACTGGTAGCAAAGGTGACACAACATCAACAAAGAACAAAATTACCGAAGACAGGTGGTGGAAATGAGAGAATGAAGAAGAGTGAGACTATCACACACAAGAAAGAAAAAAGCGTGGAACAAGAAGACACTGCTGTAAGAGCTCAAACAGCGAACGCAACAACAAAGGCTCAGGAGAAAAAAGGAAGACATGCGAAGAAACGGAAAAGAAAGAAAGGAGGCATTGTGATGGTCAAAGAAGGACAAGCGAGGAAATGGAGCAACGAGATCCCCGGAGGCAAATTGAAGATGACAAAAGCAAAAGAACGGATGGCAAAGGCGGCAGTTTGGCCAGTGTCACGTCACAGGGCACCTTTCGCATGTCAGCAAGGCAGACGCAAGAGAAGCGGAAAGGTCAAAGCAAGAACTATAGAAAGGCACACAAAAGGAAGAAGCTCAAGCGGATATCAGAAAACAGCGATCAAGAAGGAAGCACATGGAACGAAAGAGACTAATTGAAGAGGTGTAAAAGAAGAGGCCTCTGGGCCATCGAACAACATCTCTCTCTCTCTCTCTCTCTCTCTCTCTCTCTCTCTCTCTCTCTCTCTCTCTCTCTCTTTCCTTTCTCAAAATGTTTTTGTTTTGCAACAGGGGGGGAGATGTCCTGTCCAGGACAAGGGCACTAGGACCCTGGGGCAGCGCAGGGGCGAGGGGACACCGGACACCACATCCGGTCAAGGGGTGGGGAGAGGACACTCTGATGCTGGACCTCGAAGCATGAGGTCGTGACATGCATATGCTGTGCAGAAAGAAACAATAAAGGCATACCTGTACAATACCCTTGTGTCCTGCGTATTCTCCGGGGTCTGGGAACACGACAACACCTTTCTTCCAGCAAGCCACACTGCCTGTCTCTTCATCTCACTTCGCAGTTTCTTTTCCATCCATGCTTTCTCATTTATCACAATTTTCCTATTTTTTCTCTTCCTCCTTTCTTCCTCTCCTTCCGGTCTCTCCTACTCTAGATGAAGTCCGAGGATGAAATACAAGCCTTGGTCCTTAAAAATGACGGACAGTGTCCACCACCCGTTTTAAAAAAAAAAAAACCTGCACAAACTCCTTCTTTTGAAATAGTGGGTTCAACTTGCTGCTGCTTAAGCCGTGCCGATAGCCTCACAGTGCACGAGACAGCGCTCCACATAATTATTACATTCATTGTTCAGGACTTTCTATTGTACTCACCCTGCATGAAAGGTCAGCCAACAAGTGGTAACTGGGTGTCCCAAACTCCAGCCTTACTGTCTACTCTGCCAACACATTTGGCCACTATTTACTTTGGCACAAGTGAATCAGGTGAAAGGCAACCCGATTCTCTTATACACTCAGTCCTACTATTGAAATGCAGAAACAAATATACAGGATAGCTCTATAGATACATGATCGATCCTTAGTTCTTTTTTTTGCATATTGAGAGGAACCTTAAAACGAATCTTCTGTGTATAGTATATTTAAGAGCATCTGCCTAACTTTCTTCACGCAACAGCCGGCTTGGCTTGAATACCTTATTTCGAGAACTGAGAAATTGATAATTTGAAGTTAACTCAATTAGATGGGATGTACTGATATTGTCTTGACAGTTGCTAGGCTTTGTGGCCACTGTAGTGTCCTGGTCACAGGGCCTAGAAATGAAGCAGGCAGGACACGCATGTGCTTTGGAAGTGGTTAGCACGTAACTTAACTCACGCCCCGGAGCCCCGGGCTTTTATTACTTCACTTGCGTACCTACGCTCACGCAGGACTAAACCAAAGCCCCTCACGCTGGAGGGGCAAACTGGACAACAGTGCGAGGGGGCGTGTGCTGCAGTGGTACACCCCACTGCCAGCAACACTACAGCCACCCACAAACTGTGGAAAGGCATGACCAATCGGAACAGAAAACATGACGCATTGTGTATAACCCGGGGGACCGCACAGTGCATTCCGATAGAGAAGCACTCTAGTAGGCCCCTGCTTGTGCCCCAGGGGCACTTAAAGGTCACGCAATGGAAACAAAGTGAAGCGAGGAGAGGTGGCGTAACACATAAAGCTGCCGACCTTGGAGGTGGAGAGCAGAGTTCGATCCTCAGCTTAGGCTGTATTAGTTCTAAATAATTAAAAGAAGATCCCTGGCTGGGCTGTATATTAAATAAACCCATCAGTAATATTAAATAAACCCATCAGTAAAATTTCTGTCTAGCAGACTTTGACTATAACCGGACCAAAGAGCCTTATCTATCATAGGCACTCTGCCCCACAAGTTCTCACGTTATCCCTGTGGCCCGAAGAAGAGAGTGGGGCTTTTAATTAATATGTAATGCTTCAACCTAGCAGTGCCACTCGTGAACACAAAGAGGCACTTTTGAATAAACACCTTGGTTAAATTACTATCTAGTAGGCCCGAGACTAGAACCCTGGTCTGCAGAACTAGAGAGGCCGAGCACTGCCCAGATGAGCTACGGAGCTTCTCCCACATGGTGGAGTTAATAGGGGCGTGAAGAGTATGCTGCCACCCGTCCGCCGGAGGCCCCCCCCCCCGCTCCCGATGCCACTGCTAAGCAGCACACATTAAAGCTTTAAAAAAAAAGTTGTATATAGCGCTAACGAGACCCGAAGGGGTTAGAGCGCTTTACATGAGCACATGTTGAGTTAGAGACGGACACATTCATGTTGTTAGGCACGGGGAGATTAAGCATCCTGCCGAGACTCGAACCCGGTTTCCCAGCCTCCACTGTCAGTGCCTGAGTTTCGCAGGCTGTGCTTAATGAAGGTGGGTGCCGGCTCAATGCCGGACCAGATTCGGGGGCGTTCCCGAGAACAGGATTTCGGCTGACGTAGCCAAAAGCCAAAAATTCTCGGGAACGCCCCCGAATCTGGTCCGAGATTGACGGACAGAGCCTTCTCCCAATGGCTAGCCTCCATTTATGGAGCTAGCCAATGAGAGAGTGGGGACGGTCCAGTCCCCACACACAGATATCATTAAGTTTTTCCTAGCCCTCTTGGTCTCAGATACAGAGAGTCTACATTTGTTCAGTATTGCTGGGTTTCCAGTGTTTCCAGACATATTCTGCCCTGGAGCAGTTCTTGGGGCAGAGGCAGTCCTGTGTGTGCCTTTGGAAGCACTGAAAGAGGATGGAGCTGTGTGGGTGTGTCCCGGCAAGGAGCTAGAAGTTGTTTGTATATTTTCTTTGCTTTCCCTTATTGCTGTACTACAGACACACATCTCAGTTCTCTCATAAGGTTTCTCTCTGAGGAGAAGTGAGTCTGAAGGCATGAATGCAGCCTCAATGAGGAGTGGCCTGCTGATGTGCCCTAGTCTTGATAAAAAGTGACCCTGTGGGCATGAACTCCAACATCAATGAAGGATGATCAAAGCGGCATGGTTCAACCCTCTATGAAAGTGTCATTTGTGGTGTGATCTGCACCTCAGTAAGGAGTGGCACTGGTGTAACCCTAGCCTGAATTAAGTATAATCCTAGAGGTTTAAATCCACTTCAGTGAGAAGTGATCCTGGAGGTATGTCTTCAGCTTTGATTAGGAGGGTTTCTGGTGGTGTGGATGCAATATTGATGAATGATCCTGGAGCTAAGACCACCATCTTCAAGAAGCACACAGCAATAAGGTTCCAGCTTCTTTGAGGAGTTACCCTAGTGTCCTGATCCCTAAGCCATAAAGAGTGACCATGGAAGCACTGCTCAAGCTTTTACACTGGTCAAATGAGACTAGTAGTGCCTGATTAATTACAATCATTGCAATATACAACGACATAAGTGCAATGTTGAATAAAACAGTTAAAACCCCTAGTGACTCATTGAGACAAAACGCCTTTTCAGTCATGGTTCCCACTAATTATCCTTAGAGCAAAGTTGAGGAAAATAAGCAGCCACTTCAACAGCATAACGTGTTCTTTTTTGTAGGATTTTGCTGATGGATTAAAGTGCATCAAATTGGACACACTTGCTACATTCTTGCCAATTCTTTATAAGAGGCAGATGTTAAGAGGGCCCCAGGTTGGGCTGAGACATAAAATGCTGTTAAAACACATGAGAAAGTAGGATAATGTGATTGTTATTCAAAAAAGTACTGGTGCATAAACAATAAATGACCCAAACATACCTCTCCCAGGTCGCTGGACAGTCTTCTGGCACCTTCGGGTCTAGGACGTTTTTGATGTGAAATCTGTTTGCATATGTATACCTTATTGCCTTACAAGACAGTTGAATTGTTGTCCATTTGAGACCGCTGTGAGCAGTAGGTTAATTTAATTGTAGCTCAGTAAAATGCTGGTACATCAATGGACGCCCTGAGGTCAGAAAGGTAATGACTGTTACAGCTGCTTGGATACATAAGTCAGAAACCTAGCTGCCTTGCAAGACAATTGAATTGATTGCCCATCCAAAAGTGCTATGATTGTGGGCGAATGGGCCTGATTTGGAGGGCTCTTAAAGCGGACCGAAGTAATTTTTGCCTAAAAGATAAGAGACATGGGCTAGAAAAGTGAGACTAGGACCTGTGTGTGCAACTATACATTTCATGCACCTTGCACTCAGGAGACCAATGAGAGCACGGATGTTGGACAAGTCTGGCAGATATGTTTCTGTGTAGATATCAGGGCGAATGAGAGGTCTACCATGCAGCAATAAAATCTTTACGATCTGAAGAATTTGAGAATATAAGGTTGTTGTATGCTTCTGTATGGCCAACTGTGACACCTGTGACCCCAAGACAGGCGCCCCAAACCAACATTTTACCCACATTTGCTTCAGAAATTCTCTGCATGAACTGCTCACAGTTTTCAGCGAGAGGGCTCTCCTAGCCCTTTGAAATCCTACACATCTGCAATGCTCACACTCAGGAGACCAATGCGATTTATCATAAAGAACAGAACCATTTACCCTCCTGAGGCGAAAAGCCGGGAGAGAGCTTTGCAATATTTGAACAAGCATTGGAAATGCAATAGGTCTCGCAATAGAATAGTTAGACATTTTTCTTTTTGCAAATGGAAGAGTGGCGTTGCGTGGATGAGTGGCGTTGCGTGGATGAGTGGCGTTGCGTGGATGAGTGGCGTGTGTGAGTGGCGTTGCGTGTGTGAGTGGCGTTGCGTGTGTGAGTGGCGTTGCGTGTGTGAGTGGCGTTGCGTGTGTGAGTGGCGTTGCGTGTGTGAGTGGCGTTGCGTGTGTGAGTGGCGTTGCGTGTGTGAGTGGCGTTGCGTGGATGAGTGGGGTTGGAATGCAATAAGTATCGCATTAGAAAAGTTGTAGTTATTGGTCTTGTAAATGACATAATTTATTTATTTTTGCGATGTTAAAATTGCTATATTGATGGCTTTGTCATTTACAATGCCAATAGTTATAACGTTTGCAAATGTGACACCTATAGCATTTGGAATGCAACATGTTTAGTATTTACGTGACTTATATGGCAGCTCTGGTCGTTATGCTACATCTCTAGATAGTTTTATCTTCCGCAAATGTGACACCTATTGTAACACAATATGTGTTGTGAGGGTGAGTGAGGGTGAGGGGTTGAGGGTGAGGTGTTGAGGGTGAGGGGTTGAGGGTGAGTGAGGGTGAGGGTGAGTGAGGGTGAGTGAGGGTGAGGGGTTGAGGGTGAGGCGTTGAGGGTGAGTGAGGGTGAGGCTGAGGTGTTGAGGGTGAGTGAGGGTGAGGAGTTGAGGGTGAGTGAGGGTGAGGGTGAGTGAGTGTGAGGGGTTGAGGGTGAGTGAGGGTGAGGGTGAGTGAGGGTGAGGGGTTGAGGGTGAGTGAGGGTGAGGGTGAGTGAGGGTGAGTGAGTGTGAGTGAGGGTGAGTGAGGGTGAGGGTGAGTGAGGGTGAGTGAGGGCGAGGGTGAGTGAGGGTGAGTGAGGGTGAGGCTGAGGGGATGAGGGTGAGTGAGGGTGAGGGGTTGAGGGAGGGTGAGGGTGAGTGAGGGTGAGGGTGAGTGAGGGTGAGGGGTTGAGGGTGAGTGAGGCTGAGGGTGAGTGAGGGTGAGTGAGGGTGAGTGAGGGTGAGTGAGGGTGAGTGAGGGTGAGGGTGAGTGAGGGTGAGTGAGGGTGAGTGAGGGTGAGGGTGATTGAGGGTGAGTGAGGGTGAGGGGTTGAGGGTGAGTGAGGGTGAGGGGTTGAGGGTGAGTGAGGGTGAGGGGTTGAGGCTGAGTGAGGGTGAGGGTGATTGAGGGTAAGGGGTTGAGGGTGAGTGAGGGTGAGGGGTTGAGGGTGAGGTGTTGAGGGTGAGGGGTTGAGGGTGAGTGAGGGTGAGGGTGAGTGAGGGTGAGGGGTTGAGGGTGAGGCGTTGAGGGTGAGTGAGGGTGAGGCTGAGGTGTTGAGGGTGAGTGAGGGTGAGGAGTTGAGGGTGAGTGAGGGTGAGGGTGAGTGAGTGTGAGGGGTTGAGGGTGAGTGAGGGTGAGGGTGAGTGAGGGTGAGGGGTTGAGGGTGAGTGAGGGTGAGGGTGAGGGTGAGTGAGGGTGAGGCTGAGGGGTTGAGGGTAAGTGAGGGTGAGTGAGGGTGAGGCTGAGGGGTTGAGGGTAAGTGAGCGTGAGTGAGAGTGAGGGTGAGTGAGGGGTTGAGGGTGAACGGTTGAGGGTGAGTGAAGGTGAGGGTGAGGTGTTGAGGGTGAGTGAGGGTGAGGGGTTGAGAGTGAGTGAGGGTGAGGCGTTGAGGGTGAGTGAGGGTGAGGGTGAGTGTGGGTGAGGGTGAGTGAGGGTGAGTGAGGGTGAGTGAGGGTGAGGCTGAGTGAGGGTGAGTGAGGATGAGGGGTTGAGGGTGAGTGAGGGTGAGGGGTTGAGGGTGAGTGAGGGTGAGGGGTTGAGGGTGAGTGAGGATGAGGGGTTGAGGGTGAGTGAGGGTGAGGGGTTGAGGCTGAGTGAGGGTGAGGGTGATTGAGGGTAAGGGGTTGAGGCTGAGTGAGGGTGAGGGTGAGGGTGAGGGGTTGAGGGTGAGTGAGGGTGAGGTGTTGAGGGTGAGTGAGGGTGAGGGTGAGTGTGGGTGAGGGTGAGTGAGGGTGAGGGTGAGTGAGGGTGAGTGAGGGTGAGTGAGTGTGAGTGAGGGTGGGGGTGAGTGAGGGTGAGTGAGTGTGAGTGAGGGTGAGGGTGAGGGTGAGTGAGGGTGAGGGTGAGTGAGGGTGAGTGAGGGCGAGGGTGAGTGAGGGTGAGTGAGGGTGAGGCTGAGGGGGATGAGGGTGAGTGAGGGTGAGGGGTTGAGGGAGGGTGAGGGTGAGGAGGGTGAGGGTGAGTGAGGGTGAGGGGTTGAGGGTGAGTGAGGCTGAGGGTGAGTGAGGGTGAGTGAGGGTGAGTGAGGGTGAGTGAGGGTGAGGGGTGAGTGAGGGTGAGTGAGGGTGAGTGAGGGGTGAGGGTGAGTGAGGGTGAGTGAGTGTTGAGTGAGGGTGGGGGTGAGTAGGGTGAGTGAGTGTGAGGAGGGTGGAGGGTGAGTGAGGGTGAGGGTGAGTGAGGGTGAGTGAGGGCGAGGGTGAGTGAGGGTGAGTGAGGGGTGAGGCTGAGGGGATGAGGGTGAGTGAGGGTGAGGGGTTGAGGGAGGGTGAGGGTGAGTGAGGGTGAGGGTGAGGGGTTGAGGGTGAGTGAGGCTGAGGGTGAGTGAGGGTGAGTGAGGGTGAGTGAGGGAGTGAGTGAGGGTGAGGGTGAGTGAGGGTGAGTGAGGGTGAGTGAGGGTGATGGTGATTGGGGGATGAGTGAGGGTGAATAATAATGGCACCTCAGCACCGGTGGTGTGAATGCTCATAGGATATTTTTGACTACTGTACATTCTATTGGATACGCTATTTTGCCAGCTCACTGTAACATTAAAACTGGTTGGTTTAAGTCTAACAAAAAATATGATAAAGCTGCACGTGCCTTTTCTTTTTTAAATGTGATGCAGAAGAAAATTATCCATGACCAATAGGACTCTGTCAGTACTGCAAACCTAAGTTACACATACGTCAGTCCGTTCAAAACGAAGACCACAGTTACAAACGGCAGCACCATTCTCAACTTCAAGATGGTGACTATTAAGTTTGGTTCTTTGTTTCAACCAGAAAGTCACAGTGAAAAAAATGAAACTTATTCTTCCATTAGTCACAGTGGGTGGGGCTGAGTCGAAAAATAAAGTGTAGTGTAATCTGCTGCAAAAACGAAGGATTTTGCATGCATAAGAATGGAAACACTTGCCATCTTGCATTATAATCGTTAATAAAGAGGGGCACAAAACAACTGTTTTTGTCCTCTTGTATTGAAATAAACATCGTAAAAGGATGATAATCGCGTGGTAAGCTACACAAACTTGATTCAGTTTAGCTTTGCCGAACTTGTGTGGTGAGGGAAGGCTAGGCCTGCTACTTTTGGTGCTATAATGTGATGTGCAAAAATATTAGTACCATTTAGAACAAGGCTTAACGAATCATTAACAAAAAAGGAACATGTAGAAATAAAATCGTTCTTATGCAACCTGTTCCTATCGAATAACTTAAACACTATTAAAACATGCTCACTAAGTGCAAACAGGATCATTAAAATACTATGACTAATCAATAAAGAGACCTGGAGCAGGATCTATACAAGATGGACAGATTGTGGCTGGATATTTCTTAAAGGGAGTGGGGCGGACATTTCCTTTCCAAACAGCTTCGCGCGGCCCATATGTCCAAAGAAATAAATCAAAGATAAGACCGGCTGATTGTACCCACGCTGGTGGGATTCGGAGGCAGTGGCACAGATGCAGCTGATATGCTTTTAATTTAAAAGTAAAGCTTTCTTATTGTAAAAATGATTTAAGATGCCAGTGATAATGGGATGAGCTGGATGAGACTACATTTGTTCTGTCGGGGAGGGGTGGGGGAGGGGTGGGGGGGTTGGGAATTAGGGAGGGCGCTGACAAATCTTTATCAGCTACAATAGCACACAAGTGCGCGCTGCATACAAGGGCCGTTCATATCTACGTGGTTCTCATTTTTCACAGATTTGCGGGGCTTAGCTCGACATACGGATGGCATTAAGAGCATTACAGATTTAGAAGATGTGATCATCATGAGAACAAGAAGAGAAAGTCTGCAATGAACCCAGAGCTGGGCGAGCAGGAGGACTTTCCTTCATCTGGCACAGATATTCGACAGCACTTGACAGAAATCAAAGGAAACCCGTTTGACGGCCATCATTACGAGAGCTTACCCAAAACCCAGACACCAAAATTAGTATGAATACAAAATCTCCCGTTTTATTGAATAAATAGTAGTGGTAAAGGATGTACAATAAATAATTCTGCTGGATGGTCTGAGCATTCCACTAGAAAAGTCACCAATAAAGCGAGTTTCCAGCAAATCCACCGATGCAATACAATGCAAGTATTGTGTGAGCAGTTTTAGCTTTAGCTTTAGACAGCTGCGACACGGCAGGCAGGGGAGGAGAGTAGGAGGAGGAGGGGGGAGGAGAGTAGGGGAGGCACGGCCTAGCGGCCGTGCGCTTGAAAGTAGATCAACAAGATTCTGTGATCTGCGACACGGCGGGCAGGGGAGGGGGCGGAGCGGGGAGAGCGGCATGTGGGTGTGAAGAAGCCGGGGCCTTTGAAGTGAAGCTAAGCTTCACTTCAAAAGGTGTCGGAGGAATGCGGCTGAGGGAACAGACGGCGATTGCGGCTGAGGGAACTGATGTGCACGCGCTTTTAAGCTCAAAGCACATGCGCATTGAGCTTAAAAGTCACGGGCACTGCAAGGAATCGCCACGATTCCTTGCAAGTTAGTTAAAGAGTGGTTAAGCCGCAATAGTCTCGCAAGCTCGATGCGCATGCGCATCGACAGGCGAGACCTAAAAACTTTGTGTCACTGTTATTCCTGTGTTTACTCGTTTTTAACTACACCTGCGTCGATTCCTTGGCACCCTCTGGACCTGCCTTGTGATCCTTGTGCACAGCGGACATAGCGCTGTCTCAGGAAGGAACCAAACACACACAGTGGCTGCCACCATTCACGGCGTGCAGCGAGGCCACGCCCACTCCGAGGCCACGCCCCCCGCATCTCTGGTATAAAAGCGCTGATCGCTAGCGCTATATACAGAACCATTTACCCTCCTGAGGCGAAAAGCCGGGAGAGAGCTTTGCAATATTTTTAAAACTTTGTGTCACTGTTATTCCTGTGTTTACTCGTTTTTAACTACACCTGCGTCGATTCCTTGGCACCCTCTGGACCTGCCTTGTGATCCTTGTGTACAGCGGGCATAGCGCTGTCTCAGGAAGGAACCAAACACACACAGTGGCTGCCGCCATTCACAGCGTGCAGCGAGGCCACGCCCACTCCGAGGCCACGCCCCCCGCATCTCTGGTATAAAAGCGCTGATCGCTAGCGCTATATACAGAACCATTTACCCTCCTGAGGCGAAAAGCCGGGAGAGAGCTTTGCAATATTTTAAAAACTTTGTGTCACTGTTATTCCTGTGTTTACTCGTTTTTAACTACACCTGCGTCGATTCCTTGGCACCCTCTGGACCTGCCTTGTGATCCTTGTGCACAGCGGACATAGCGCTGTCTCAGGAAGGAACCAAACACACACAGTGGCTGCCGCCATTCACGGCGTGCAGCGAGGCCACGCCCACTCCGAGGCCACGCCCCCCGCATCTCTGGTATAAAAGCGCTGATCGCTAGCGCTATATACAGAACCATTTACCCTCCTGAGGCGAAAAGCCGGGAGAGAGCTTTGCAATATTTTAAAAACTTTGTGTCACTGTTATTCCTGTGTTTACTCATTTTTAACTACACCTGCGTCGATTCCTTGGCACCCTCTGGACCTGCCTTGTGATCCTTGTGCACAGCGGACATAGCGCTGTCTCAGGAAGGAACCAAACACACACAGTGGCTGCCGCCATTCACGGCGTGCAGCGAGGCCACGCCCACTCCGAGGCCACGCCCCCCGCATCTCTGGTATAAAAGCGCTGATCGCTAGCGCTATATACAGAACCATTTACCCTCCTGAGGCGAAAAGCCCGGAGAGAGCTTTGCAATATTTTAAAAACTTTGTGTCACTGTTATTCCTGTGTTTACTCGTTTTTAACTACACCTGCGTCGATTCCTTGGCACCCTCTGGACCTGCCTTGTGATCCTTGTGCACAGCGGACATAGCGCTGTCTCAAGAAGGAACCAAACACACACAGTGGCTGCCGCCATTCACGGCGTGCAGCGAGGCCACGCCCACTCCGAGGCCACGCCCCGCGCATCTCTGGTATAAAAGCGCTGATCGCTAGCGCTATATACAGAACCATTTACCCTCCTGAGGCGAAAAGCCGGGAGAGAGCTTTGCAATATTTTAAAAACTTTGTGTCACTGTTATTCCTGTGTTTACTCGTTTTTAACTACACCTGCGTCGATTCCTTGGCACCCTCTGGACCTGCCTTGTGATCCTTGTGCACAGCGGATATAGCGCTGTCTCAGGAAGGAACCAAACACACACAGTGGCTGCCGCCATTCACGGCGTGCAGCGAGGCCACGCCCACTCCGAGGCCACGCCCCCCGCATCTCTGGTATAAAAGCGCTGATCGCTAGCGCTATATACAGAACCATTTACCCTCCTGAGGCGAAAAGCCGAGAGAGAGCTTTGCAATATTTTAAAAACTTTGTGTCACTGTTATTCCTGTGTTTACTCGTTTTTAACTACACCTGCGTCGATTCCTTGGCACCCTCTGGACCTGCCTTGTGATCCTTGTGCACAGCGGACATAGCGCTGTCTCAGGAAGGAACCAAACACACACAGTGGCTGCCGCCATTCACGGCGTGCAGCGAGGCCACGCCCACTCCGAAGCCACGCCCCCTGCCCCTCTCTCTCCTACAAAAGCATGTGTATTCACCGTACGCGCAGCGGACGGGCGCAGCGGGCGCGCCGTTTGCGCGCCTAAGGCAAGCCCGTCTGCGCCCGTCATCGCCAGATCATTGCCTCTCGCCAGTCCCCCTGCACAAATTGCTCATCATAGAATACAGTACGATAGGGAGCTTCTTCTCGCACTCAACCCTGACGTAAGATGCGACAAGCTTGGAGGCTGCCTCGGCCAAACAGGTCTGTATTGCAAGTCCTGTAGCTTTACGACACCTACACCTGGTGTAGCTAGGCATAGAACTACTGCGCCTAAGCACTCCTCCCTCACAGTCCTCCAACTTAATGTCAGATCCCTGGTGAAACACCACGCTGAAGTGTTCACCCTTATAACAGATGAAAGCCCCGACATTCTGTTTCTATGCGAAAGCTGGCTCCATGACGAACAAACTAGCATCCAGAACCTCTCGCTGCCCACGGGTTTCTCTATGAAAACCATAAATAGAGACTCAAGGGGTGGTGGGATAGCTGTCATCTACCATACGACATACAACTGCTCCTTCACGAAGGAAGATATCTGGGGCTGCGAAAGCGCACGGTTTAAGATCACCACCAGTTCGCAGTTTACCCTCTCTGGCCTCTATATCTACCGTCCACCCGGTCCTACCCCTAGGTTCATTGAAGAACTTCTAGATGTAGCTCACACTCTAGTGGTGTCTTCTCCCAACTTCACCATCTTGGGAGATCTAAATCTCCACTTTGACTCTATGTCTGATCCTACCATCAAGAACCTACGGGCGGACCTCACTGCCATTCAGCTAAACCCACTTATCCACACCCCCACTCACTCTGCCGGGCACCTATTAGACCCTGTCTTTTCCAATCTCTTAGAGGCCACGGCTGACCTCCCCAAACCCATAGGCTGGACCGACCATTTCCTCATTAGATTCTCTTTGATGGTCAGAGATCCGCTCACAAAAAACTCTTCCAGTTCCTGCTACAAGAGACCTTGGCACAAACTCTCATCTAGTGATCTTACCAATAATCTAGGCGACCTCCACTTTAACTCTGAGAACAGAGACATTAATACAGCCTATGCTGCTTCCCATGAGTGGATCACCACAGGACTTGACACCCTAATCCCAGCGAAGTGGTCCAAAACCCGTAGTACCCCTTCTAACCCATGGTACAATGAGAATCTAAAAACCATGCGGAAAGACTGCAAAAGAGCTGAACGATGTTGGAGGAAAGATTATAAGGATACGGAAAAAGCCCTCTATCTGTCAAAATTGAGGTTGTACCACAAGGCGGTACGCAACACCCGTGCATCCTTTTATGCTAAGGAAATCAGCTTAAGTGCAAACCCCTCTAAAACTATTTTTAAGCTAGTACAAAAACTCCTAAATAGCTCTAACTCAGCCCCATGCATTACCTCCTCACAACAATGTGACGACCTCGATACTTTCTTTGTAGAAAAAGTGAGGAAAATCTTCAACGCCTTTCCACAGGACTCCCCGGAACTCCTCAACCCTTGTAAACTCTCGCCCACCATGTAAATGTAAATATAAATGTAAATGTAAATGTGTTGGACTTGTAAAGCGCACAGCTGCCCGTAAGCGTCCCGGCGCTTGCTTAGGGAACCCGTCCTGGTATTCCCCTGTGAGAAACCCCGGCAGGGTGTCCACAAGGTGAAAGCCAGGCATCCCGCCGCGAGGGGCCGTAGTGGAGATTAAGCAAGCTATTGCCCAGAGTCGCAGAGTGTTACCCCATGAGTTGAGTAGGCACCAGAGCGAGAATTGTCGAGTCCGTGGAATTTTGGGCCCGAGACCCGCCGAGGCGGGGAGTCGAACCCTGGTCCACGGTCGATCTCAGCTTCCGGGTCTGCCGCCTCTAACCACTGAGCCACGCTTCTCCACCTTCCACCATTCCCAGTTTGCCACTTATACCTTGTATAACCCATGACGATCTAGCCAAGCTATGCACACAGGTTAAGTCCGGCTCGCCTACAGATCCGATGAGACCAGCCAAATTCTTAGAATCCCTGGATTTCTTCCTCCCCCCTCTGGCCACCCTACTCAACCTCTCTTTCTCCTCGGCGGTGGTTCCCACATGCTGGAAGCAGGCATGGGTCTCCCCGATCATTAAAAAACCCACGCTAGACCCCACAAAGCCAGAAAATGTTAGACCAATTTCGCTGCTTCCATGGGCATCAAAACTGGCAGAAGCCCATGTCAACAAAATATTGTCCAACTATATGGCTCAAAACCACATCCTGGACCCCTCACAGAATGGCTTCAGGCCAGGATTCAGTACTGAGTCCGCTCTGCTGACCACTATTGAACACCTCCGGAACATTCTGGACGCCGGTCAAAGTGCTGCGCTGATTTTACTTGACCTCAGCGCGGCCTTCGATACGGTCTCCCACACTCTTTTGCTAAAACGTCTCGAGGCTATAGGGATCAGCGATCTGGCCCTTGAGTGGTTTCGGTCCTTTCTGAAGGATAGATCCTTCCGGGTTTCAGCCCCCCCATTTATCTCTCAGTCTCACTCCATAGAGCAAGGGGTTCCTCAGGGGTCGGCGCTTAGCCCATCCCTTTTTAATCTCTATGTCCAGCCTCTCGCTGAAGTGGCAAAAGAGTGGGACCTCGCGCTGGTGTCGTACGCAGACGACACGCAGCTGGTCATCTCTCTAACTGAAGGCCCCTCAATCTCAGCCGAAAAATTTAAGAACGGCTTAGCAGCAGTCGCGCAGTGAATGACTCACAACTGCCTACAGCTGAACGCTGGAAAAACAGAGGTGTTGCTTCTGGGAAAAAATCCCTGCTACTGGAGTGAACACTGGTGGCCGTCCCTACTCGGCCCCATTCCTTCCCCCCAAAAAGTGGTGAAAAATCTAGGTGTCTGGCTGGACTCCTCCCTCAATTTCCAGACCCACACAAAGAAAGTGGCAGCTACTTGTGTGGGCCTGCTGAGGAGCTTTCATCCGATACTTGGTTTTTTTGACCCCAATACGCGCCAACTGATTGTTCAATCTATCATTCTGGCTCGTCTGGATTATGCTAATGTCCTATTCTTGGGCATCAACAAAGCAGAAATGGCTCGGCTGCAACGGGTACAAAACTCAGCAGCTAGGGCTGTGGTAGGCCTTCCACGCAGATGCTCTGCCAGAAACACCATCCAGAAGCTACATTGGCTGCGTATTGAAGCCCGAGTTCGATTCAAGGCTCTCACCACTGCCTTTAAAATTCTTAATTCTGACTGTCCTGGACTCCTACGCCCACTACTGATACCTTACACCCCCCAGCGCGCCCTACGTTCCTTAGGACAACACCTTGTGGTTGTCCCTCGTACAAGGCTTAGCAGAATGGGTGGCCGTTCCTTCAAAGTTTTGGGGGCGAAGCTTTGGAATTCGTTGCCACCCCACATTCGCTCCATGACAAACTTGATGGCCTTTCGTAAGGCAATTAAAACATTTCTGTTTTCCCTAACATAAGCTTCCTGCAGTTCCTCCCCCTCCCTTCCCTTCCTTCAGGTATCTGTTATGGTTCAGCGCCGGGACGCCTTGTTGCTGGGGCAGCTGTTTGCGCTCAATAAAATGTTAACATAACATAACATAACAAAGGGTCACTTGCCCCCTGTTGTGTTTCTGTGCAAAGGATATGTCACTGATCTAATAACAAAAATTAAGAAAAAAGAAACAAAATACCATATTCAGTCAGCTTGTCTCTTTATCAGCTAATCACACACACTGCAAATATAGAAGGCTTTGAAGATCCCATGAATATCTACAATTTGAGGTCAGCGAAGCTATGAGTTGGGCTTGCTGCGCTCCAGATCGTGTGTGCAAGAGGGGTGGAGCAGGCCAGAAACAAAAGGGGCTGAGTAGAACGGAAGAGCACTTTGTGTTCTAGTCGATGTGTGCATGTCTCCCGTCCTGGCTCTCTTCGCTTACCTGGCTTCCTTCCAGGTGTCTCCTGCTTTGTTGGAGTTCTCAAGCTGGAATCCTGTTCTTCACTGCTGCTTTCGCCCAACGCCTTGGGAGCCTTCAGTCTCTTATTAGGACGGTTTACCCGAAGCACCGGTGGCTACACACTCCTCCTAATTTGCCCAATGCCTCGGGGGGCCTTCATGATGCTGCCTGAAAAACAAAACAAAAGAAATTGATTAGTCACAAAGAATCCACGCTCTACTAAGTGTTCAAATGTACATTATGTTACATGAATTAAACACGGTACTTATCTGAAATAGTCTCCTCGGTATTTGGAGATTCTGCTCCCTGGCTGACATTGCTTGAATGGCTATAAGTACAATATATATATATATATTTATACAAATTTGTCTCCTGAGATTGAAGGGGCAGAATTGTTTTCTTAGTACTTAGCCCTGAATGTTTTTGTGTATATTTTTCCTTATCGTTTCTGGGAGGATATGTTTTTGGGTTTTCTCCTGATGTTACTGGATATGAATACGTTGGGGCCTATTTGGATTCCACGCTAAACCTCTCTAAGATATATACTGCTGATCCTGTTTACTGATACTGATATACCAAAGCAGAAGAGGGATTTCTACAGGAATCACATAACGACCATCCAACAAGAATATCCATACCTGAAGCAGGTTGATAACATGTCTTATCTTGTTCCTTTCCTGAAATGAAATGAATGAATGAAATGAAAAGACCATTTATAGAGCGCTATAGCTACCCTAAGGCGTCCTAGTGCTGCAGACTGCACGGGCAAGAGAGCAGTTTAAGAGATTAATCAATTTTATTAAAGAGCAGGGATTTTAATTGTTTACGAAAGGAGAGTAAATTGGACTCTGATGGTAGATGATAAAGAAGAGAATTCCAGAGTATTGAGGCATTATATGAAAACGACCGACCTCCACATCTGGCTCTCTTAATCCTGGGCACTGTCACCAGGAGAGAGGATGACGATCTAAGCTGTCTGGTCGGTTTGTAGGGAGTGATCAGTGAGTGATTGATGACAGCACCAGTTTTCCAATATGCTTGATGAGTAATGCAAAGGGTCTTAAATGGAGCCAATGAAGGCTCTTTAAACCAGATTTCACAGAGAGTCGGCGGGGAATTTGAAGTAGTGTTCGTGCTGCACAATTTTGTACGATCTGAAGCTTGTTCAGAGTGGTTTGGGGGGCCCCTAAATACAAGGTATTCCCAAAATCCAACCAGGATAGAACAAGCCCCTGAACCATAATCTGCCTGGCTTGGAAAGGCAATAGGGGAAGAATCTTCCGCAAAAGCCTAAGTAGGTCGAAGCAGGTAGCTGACAATTTGGCTGCTTGGGAATTAAAGTTGAGAGATTTATCCAGCCAAATACCCAGGCTCTTGATTCTGTCCTTTGGTATGGGGGCAGGGCCAAGATAGGTGGGCCACAGTGACTTGATCGTGAGCGAGGGGAATTACCTAAGAGCATAAGCTCAGTTTTTTCGCCGTTAAGTTTGAGGCATGACAGTCATGCATTTGGTGACCTCCTCCAGGCAGTCCCTAAGACCGTTGGGCGCAGTGTGTGATTGATTGAGAGAAACTCCTTGTTTTGTTTCCCCTCTTCCCCCAATTCTACAGTGTTTGCTTTAACACTGTTGGGCTGACATTGGTGGGTGTGGGGAGTTGGAACCAAGCTTCAGATCTTGCATCTCGCTACTGAGGAAACAACAGGTGAGAATTACAGAACGCGAAGCCCAAGTTTACTTTCCGCCTCGGCGAGATGGAGGAACATCAGATCACCTAAGCTGACATATCTCACATGATAGGGAATTTGCAGAAAGAACTCCAAGCTCTTACCCTCAGAGTAGACACCTTGCAACAAGGTTCTCTTCCTGCAGCCTCTGCTGATTCAAATGCTGGGGCTACTGGTAGTCTGTTTTCATCAGTTCCCTCCTCTTCTAATGTGGGTCATCCGGTCTTTCACATAACTACTCCTTCCACAGTACCTCTAGCTCCTCCTGAGCGATTTTTGGGAGACCCTGCCAAGTTTGCTACTTTTATAAATCAATGCCAATTGCATTTCATGTGTAAAAGCATCTTGCTTCCCCACTGAACATGCTAAAGTACCCATCGCCTTGTCATACCTAGGAGGAACGGCGGCCTCTTGGTCTACAACATTAGTGGAGCAAAATGACCCCTTATTATACAACTATACAGAGTTCAAAGACAAATTATGTAAGTTGTTTGACATACATTAATTTATATAATCTGTGGACACTGAACTCTTACATCTAAAACAAGGGTCCAAAGATTTGATCCCTTACATCTCCAGTTTCAATAGATTGGTGGCTGAGGTAGAGTGGCCTGAGGCCAAACGAAGTGCTCTTTTTTAGAAAGGACTTATATATGAACTTAAAGATGTACTGTTACAAGTAGTAGATCCCCCAGAGTCCTGTAATGCTCTTATTGACCTCGTAGTTAAAAAAAGATAATTGGTTACATGAGCGGAGGCAAGAGAAATGGCGTTTTGAACCCACATTTGTCATGTATAAAGACAAGGAAGCAGAAGTTGACAAAGGTACAGAAGAACCTGAGCCAATGCAGATAGGTAGTGTTCGGGGTCTTCTGAGTGACGAAGAGAGACAGCGATGCAGGGATAAAAAGTTGTGCTTTTATTGTGGAAAACAAGGACACTTCCTACATGACTGCCCAGAAAACCAAAAAGGGAAAACAAAGAAGGCTTGGGTCCTGTCACTATTCAGCCTGAACCACTCAAATATTATATAACAAAACATTGACCGAACAGGTTATTTACCGAATCTTTAAATATGAACTTAGACTCCTGCATGTGCAATCATGGATTGGCAATGAATATGTAGAATCATTGACAAGTGGAGAAGGTGCGAGTGTTTTTAATGGTTCATCTAGTAACCTGAGCTACTCTCACAGGTATTATACCTCTACACGGCTGAGTCTCTATTATTAATTTCTGTCCCAACAGTTCCCAAAAGAATAGAGAATTGTTATACCGGTGCTACAACACACAATAGGTAAACGCCTGGGCACCTACTTCAACAGGTACCTTTGAATGGGCAATAACTGTAATAATGTAACCAATAACATAGGATGTCTCCATCTGTATTGACGCCACGTCTCACATTTTTGTTGTTTTCTAATCACTGATCCCCAGTCCAAGTCCTGAAGAAAACCCGCAAATAAATCAGGGTTTGAAACGCATTGACATCTGGGCCAAGGCGAATGAGCCTCGGGTTGCTGAATGGGAATTGTTTAGAAGTGAATCCTTTCCCAACGGACAGTCAACCATTGTGTTAATTGCATAGCTCTTTGCCCCATACACTGACAGGACAATTGGAACTGTTATATAGTCCGCCTATGTTCTTTTATGTGTTGAATAAGGACTGGTTATGTGTAAGAGATTTGTAGGACACTTTTGATTTGATTGGCATATATGATTTTTGATATTTTTTTTCACATGCACAATATGTTGGTCTTTCACTTGTAATGTTTAACTGTGGCACATTCTCATAAGCATGGTATCCTGAAAAATGTATTATCTAGCTTATGACATTATTGACTGTTGATGTATATATGTTTGAAACAAGTCATAACTGATGTGAAATAAATCCCATGAACTTAGAATTTTTGGTCTACGCTCATATTTAAAGATTCAGTAAATAACCTATTCAGAAAACCAAAAAGATGTAGTGACTCAGGAAACTGAAGAGCCCGAAGACTATGGAGACAAGTTCTTCTGGAAGATCGGGACTAATAGTCTCCCAACTCCTGGCTTAGAAAATGCCTTATTATCTCTTCATCATTTCCGGATAACAGCATAACTACAGTGGGGAGATCAGTGGATTGACGTTCAGATTATGATTGAATCTGGTGCAACAGGACATTTTATTGACATGCAACGGGTTTAACGCATGGAATTTCCTGTGGTCCCCAAGTACGTAATGGATGAAGTAAAAACTATTGACAGGAGTAACATAAAATCCGGGCCTTTCACTCATGCTACAGCTGAACTGGGACTCCTTACACTAGAACAACATAGAGATCCAGTTCAATTTGATATTATTCTTTTGGGAATTCCTTGGTTAACGCCACATAATCCGACCATTGATTGGAGGGCCCGTTCTTTGTCTTTCTTTTACGAAAATTGCAAGCTCCATTGCAATCAAGAACCTGTAACACAAAAAGAAATAGATGTACTTACAGATTCCAATGAACCTACTTTACCTGCCTGTTATCAAGATATAGTGGAGGTATTTGATAGGGAAAAAGTCTCTAGACTGCCGCCACACCGTCCTTATGACTGTCTTATAGTTCTGGTCAATGAAGCACAAATTCTGTGTTGTTGGATTTATGCTCTGCCTGAAAAGAGAATATCTATTTGAGGGAATATTTGGATGAGATTCTTAGAATAGGGTTTATCCGTCCTTCCCGTTCACCTGCTTCTTCTCCTCTCTTCTTTAGCCCTAAACGAGAGGGGGGTCTTAAATGTTGTATTGACTATCACGATTTAAATGACATAACCATAAAAAACAGCACCCTCTCCCAGTTATCCAGTCATTACATAATCAGGTTAAAGAGGCCAAAATCTTTACCAAATTGGATTTAAGTGGTGAATATCATTTGGTGAGTATGAAAGAGGGTGAGGAATGGAAGTGGCATTTTGCACAAAATTCAGACTCGATGAATACCCTGTGATGCCATTCGGCCTTTGTAATGCCCCAGCCGCCTTTCTGTTTTTTATTATTAAAGCCTTGAGAGAGATGTTGGATATAAGTGCTATAGCATATATAGACAACATCCTAAAATACTCCTCTACTACCACTAAACATGTAGAACATGTGAGGGCCGTGTTGGAACGCTTGGGAGAGAATCACTTATATGTGAAGCTGGATAAGTGTGAGTTTCACACATCAAAGGGGACTCTTTTGGGTTGCGCTATCATCTGTGGGAGTAATGATGGAGCCACAAAACATTACGGGCATCATACGTTGGCCTTCCCCTACTTCGGTAAAAGGAGACCAAAGCATTCTGGGCTCTGCTAACTTCTATAGGTGTTTTATTGATAATGTTGTGGCTCTGGCAACCCCCATTACTAAACTGTTAAAAAATGAGTTTCTTTTTGTTGGTCTTCTGAAGAAGCCTTAACTAAACTGTAAAATGCTTTCGTTACTGCCCCTGTTTTAAAACATCCAGATTCATCCCAACCATTTATAGTCGAAGCAGCTGCATCTCAAGTTGCCATTGAGGGAGCTCTGTCAAAAGAGACAAAGAAACTGGACATTTACATCCTGTGGCTTTCTATTCCCATACATTGAACCCTGAGAAACAAAACTATTCTGTATTTAAAGAGTGGCACCAATATTTGTTAGGCAATTTGCATACAGTGACCATTTTATTTCAATTTTTTTTAAACAAACTTTATTAGGGTATATATCCAGTCAGTTACATTGTATATAATATGTCAGCGAAGGGTTTAGATTTATGCACAGGAAGTGGTGGCGCTCTTGCTTGTGTGTGTTTAAGATGTATTCGTCAATACTGAGTATACAGTGCAAAGAGGTCAGGGGAGAACAAACCCAAGTAAAACAACCCCTGCACTTGTGTGGATGAGAGTGAAATGAAATGAAATGAAAAATTGCATTTGTATAGCGCATAACTGCCCTGAGGCCTCGCAGCGCTTGAAGATAAAATGAGTATATAGAATATATTTTGTACTGATCTGGATTGAATTATAAATCCTTTTGCTGAAACTTCCAAGGCCTCAACCGTCATTTTGCACAAGTTCACGTGTTGATATTTGGTTTTTACAACAAAGCCCATTACATAGAAACGTGTGCACAGGACCTTTTCTTCAGTTACATTGTATATATCTTGATCTTAACCCCCCTCCCTCCAATACAATACCTATATCAATTACTTAAGGTTCATTGGCATTTATCCATGGTCCCTTTCTATCCTGATCGTAAAAGGCGTCATACATGGGATCATGTGTGTAGCGACTAATACTCATGATATCCCGTTCAATGCTTCATCATTAGCCCTAATGTGTCTTAACCTAACCTAACTTTCCGTCCCTCCCAACATGTCACATCCAATTCTTTCCTGTATTTACCAAGATCAGTAAAAACAAAAAGCGCAGTCAATGGGCTTCAGTTCTCAAATACTGTAGATTTGTGCGGGTTGCCACTCTGGTCTTACATATCGTAACCATGCGGAATATGGTCAAAGGAGCACAACTACACACTGTAAAAGGCCTATCCTATATTAGGGGCTCCCAGTTCTGCATCATCATCATCATCGCTCATATCAGCTGGGTTTTTCAATAAATCCACCAAGAACCAATATAATATGCAAGTCCCCACCAACAGTTCCAACTCTCTATCGGTCATCTCCTTCAATAGTGCGAGCACTGCAGTCCAATAACCTGACAGTAGCGGACATCCCCGAAGCATGTGGGGAAAGTCCGCCCCCTCTCTCTGACATCTTGGGCATTCGTCCAAATCTACGTTAAAATATGTTTTGATTTTCGCCGGCTTGAGGTAGGTGCGGTGCAATATGTAGGAATGAAGCAATTGAAAGCGGGCGTTCCTAGTGCTTTTCTGCGCTTGCTCTACCATCAAAGCCCAGGCCCTGTCTGGGATCTCTTTTCCGACATCCACCTCCCATTTTTGCTTGAGCGCATCCAGAGGGGGCAACTTCTCAAGAGTCATACGCTTGTGCAGGCACGTAATCGCTTTAAACTACCCCGCTGCAGTTACTATATATTGACATCCTAACGAAACCCTAGGTTCCGCTTGCCCTCTTTCCAATGCGCCCGTATGGCCGCGGTAATAGCTGCATGGAGCAAAAAGCCCCTTCCCCTCAAATCAAACCGCTCTTGCAAAGCACAAAAAGGCAGCATGGTCAGGCAGCATGGTCCCATCCTCATACAAATCCCTGATGGTGGTCAGCCCCTTCTCATCCCAATCACTCAGTTCCCGCCAAGAACCCCAGTGAGGAAGTGCTTTGCACATAGAAAGTGGTATATCAGGGGCATACGGCACTTTTAAACCCGCACTCTTAAGACTCCGCCTCCAGCATTGCCGTGCTGTCTTAAGTTCCTCTGAGAGAGCACCTATCTGTATAGGAAGGTCCAGCACTATCTGAGACAGTTGCTGCAGTCCCGGGGCTCCCCCTCTCTCCTCTTCCACAACACGCAGCCTCAGTGCTACTCTTTGTGTTAACCATTGTAACTGTGCAGCCAAATAATAGTTTTCGAAGTCAGGGACCGTCCAACCACCCTCCGACCGTGGACGGATCATCACCTTCATGGCGACCCTCCGTCTCCCACTGCCCCATAAAGTGAACATTGTAACTGACAATAGGAGCCTACGGTTCTTGAAAGCAGCTAGAGCTCTTTCTATGCGGCAACTGCACTGGACACACTATTACAGCGACTTTGATTTTGTTATACATTTTCAGGCAGGTAAAAATTATGGTAAAGCAGCTACCTTATGCCGATATTTCTATGAAGAAGCTGTAAATTCCATAGATCATCCCCTTATCGTAGCATAAGAATGCATTTTGGGGCGCATGTTCAGAAGAGGCTTATTGAGGAAGGTGCTACAGGCACAAGATTGGAGAGAAGTTGTGGAATTAAAACATAAACACCGTGGTGTAAGGGCACAGGATCTTCTGTACATCCAAGGGGGGGAGGGGTGGTGCTTCCCACAAAACATCTACAATAGCAAGCTCTTGAATGGTGCCACGCTCATATGTTATCAGGACACCCAGGTTACAAGAAAACAATTGAACTCCTCAGAAGAGGCTTTTGGTGGACCACTATGGTTCAGGATACCCACCAGTACATTGAACAATGTCATGTTAGTGCTCAAAGCAAAAGTTCTCATCAGGCCCCAGCAGGATTATTGACGCCCATGCCAACAGCATCATGCCATGGCATTCCATCTCCATCGATTTTATGTAGAGTTACCAAAAACTATTCAGGTGTTCACTGTTGTTCTCGCAGTTATGGATATGTTGACCAAAATGTCACACTCCATTTCTTTGAAAACATTGCCTACCTCTAAAGAGTTGGCAACTATATTTCTACAACACATTGTAAGATTACATGGTCTTCCATCTATTTTTGTATCTGACTGAGGTACCCAGTTTGTATCTAAATTCTGGAAGGGGTTGGGGTCCTTGTTACAGATTGATGTGTCTTTCATCTGACCATCATTCTCAGACGGTCAGACAGAAAGAGTGAACCAATGTTTAGAACAATATATAAGGTTTCAATTGATTCTTTACACTGCTGATTGGGATACATTTTTATGGGTGGCTGAGTTTGCTTTTAAAAATGGGAAGCATTCAACTATTGCTTATTCTCCTTTTTACTGTAATTACGGATTTCTTCCTTGTTGCTTACTGTTGCCTCCGCCTGTTTCCACACCCACACCTAACAGTTCTTGTCTGAATTGGAAATCTCCATGTTTTGCAGGGTCATTCACACTGTTTTTTTTAGAGCATTCATCCTGGGTGAGCTGGTGTCCCCTTCCAGACACAATATATTGAGCGCAGGAGACATTGGCATGCCAAGGTACATTCTTAGACCATTACCTTCTTAGATCATGTCAGTTTAGAAAGGATTGAGTGTGTGCGATCCCTGCAAGTGTACAAAAACTTGGGAACGCATTGCAGGTATCAGATCTGGGTAGTCAAGAGGTTGGCTTGAACAAGCTTGGGCTACAGGCTCATAAGTATATGGGACCCATTCCTTCTGCGTTGGGGTAGCATCAACATGAGCTATGGTAGACCCGCAAGAAGATACAGTTCTTTAAAATCACGTGGTGGGAATCAAAGAGGTACAAGTTCTACATCAGACGGATTACATAGTAGCGAGGCAAGCTAAGCCTATATGCACGGTTACACAGCACCTTCTTCCTTTACTCTCAATAGATTGTTGTATTGTGATTCGTCAGGTAACACCATGGGGAACACCCACAGGAAGGGGGAGTGAGATTATTACCCCAAGGGCCTAAGTATGTTGGTCTGGTCTGCCACTTGCATCCGACCATAAATAAAAAGCCTGTGTGGAAACTGGTGTGGTTAGTAAGAAGACAAACAAAGTACATGCATGGTGCCGTCTCTATTTATTTGCAGGCGAAGCAATCCTGCAAAATTAGACTGGTGACAAGGAGCTTGCTGCTGCCTCTGGGCATGCAAGATGTCCGTCGCCACCTGCTGTGGCCTGAATCTCATGGCTGCTGCTAGGCCCTCAGCCATGCCGCCCACCTGCTCGCAGTACCTTGTGAGGGCCGCAGGCCCAGGGTGAATGCTTTCCCTGCCAGTTCGCCATGGAGAGAACGCGCTGCTGACCCCGGCTGCTGTCTTCGGCCCCAAGACCGCCTGTGTTGCCTTGAAGTGGGTACCTTCTGGTATGGCATGGACTGCGTCAATGGGCCCTCACCCGCTGTGGTGAGCACTTCAAGGGACGCCCCTCCCACCCATGCTCTTGCCTGCCTGAGGCCCATTGTAGCAACTGCATGTGGAGCTGTTCCTTTCCGAGTGGAGATCAAGAATGTATGACGTTACAATGCATACATTTACAACGCATGCCTTTACAACGCAGTTTTTACATCGCAACATCCTTTACAATGCACTCCATTACATCGCATGACACTACATCGCATTTTTAGAAACTACTTTTACAACGCATTCAATTACATCGCATTATACCTTTACAACGCATACCATTACATTGCATTTAAGTTAAGTATTGGATAGTATAGGGGGGGAAATTACTATTCTAACTCCAGGGGGTGCAACAGAAGGGTAAGTTTTGGATAGTGTAGGGGTACTATGCGTTGTAATGGCATGCGTTGCAATGGTATGCATTGTAATGCCTGCGTTGTAGTGACATGCGATGTAGTGTCATGCGGTGTAATGCCTGCGTTGTAGTGACAAGCGCTGTAAAGGATGTTGCGATGTAATGACTGCGTTGTAAGTGTAGTGCAATGTAATGGTTGCGTTGTAAAGGATGTTTCCCGGAGACCAAGGACCCTCTGCCACTACCCTCTATACTGCCAGCTGCATGGGCCCTCTTCCCTGCTCTGCCCTGGCCATCAGCCTCCGCCTGTGACACCTGGCTCCGGCAGTGCCTGTCCACCTGACCTCTGCTGTGCTACTACTGAGCCTAACCTCTAGCCATTGCTGTCTGGAGGTATCATCCCCACATGCAGGTGCCTACAGACTGTGCCAGGGTACCTCGCCTGCTGTGGCTGGCCATCCCTGTGCCACGGAGGGTGATTCCTTCCTCTACCATGTGTCTAGCCTGCTACAAGAGGTCTTCCATCCCAGCCTTGGAGCCCTTCACCATTAAGGGCCTCTCCCGTCGTAAGCCGCCTTATGAAAGGTGTGGGTGAAACCACCTGGAGAACTATTTTGAGGCGATAGAGATGGCTACAGACAGAAAACAGGCCATGCTTCTTCAAGTGGGTGGCACTGAAATCCACAGAATGGCAAAAACAGTTGTGGAAACTGGGCCCCCACGTTACTACACCACCCTGAAAAAGGCTACCAGAGCACACTTTCAGCAGTATGCAAACCCTGACTATGAACAATTTCTGCTTCGCCAAGAGCGGCAGAAGCCAGATGAGTCACTCGACAAATTCTTGAACTGCCTGAGAGAACTTGCAAGCATGTGCATACTCCCAGACAAGGCCGGTGAACTGAGCGATCGTCATCCTCAGGCAAATTTTGTTTGCCTTTTGAGATTGACCCCTGGACTGTCACTGAGATCAAAGGCACTACAGTGAATGCCGAAAGAGGGTCTGAGAGCATTACCTGCAATATATCTCTTTGCAAGAAATCCCCTCTCCGACTCCTGGTCAGGAGTCAGCGACATGTGACCCCCAAAACAAGGGGTCTGGGGGCAGCATAACTGATGAAGGAGTTTGATCGATCCCCTAAGAGCCCTGCCAGTATGCCAAGTCCACCCTCACCTCGGCTGAACACCCCTCCACCGTGTCCTGTTATCGTGCCAAGTGGGGCAAGCCAGAACGTGGCCAGCCCCTCTGGCACAGAAAGGTCAACTTCTGCAAGCTCCGCCAGGAATGCTCGTGGACGGTCCCATCTGAGGCTCAATCCAGAGCCAACCCAATGTTAAGCAGAGTTTCTAAATGATTGAACTGCCATGGACTCAGAATCTGTGCTCAGCTAACTGTCTTAGCAGCCCAACTGGGCATCCTGTGTCTAATGTAATTTGTTAACTTGTTCCCAATGTCTAGTTACCGTTTCCAAACTTTAGTAAAGGATGTAGTATCGTGATGTGCCAGACAACACCATGGGGGACGCCCACGGGATGGGGGAGTGAGATTGTTACCCCAAGGGAGAAAGTGTGTTGCTTTGGTTTTGACACTTGCGTCTGACAGTAAATAATAAGCCTGTGTGTAAACGGGCAGGGTTAGTGAGAAGACCACCAAAGTACATGCATGGTGTTGTCTCTAGTTGCAGCAGCTGTGATCTTGCAACATCATAGCTGCCAAGGTTTCAGATTGCTATGTGTGACATTTTCATAACTTCAGTGAAATTATGAGTGACGTTTCAACAACTAAGAGTGACACTTTCGCGTGAGCAAAATCAAGCAATGAAGACGAGGAAAACATATTATATTAAATTTGTGCAACAAGAAAATCTTAAAACTGCTGCAAAGTACCAGAAATGCATTATGCTGCAGGCTGAGGCGCAGCGAAGTCTCTAGCATAACATGCAGCTAGGGAGCTGTAGTGTTTATAATTTTATAAACGAGTATCTCTCAACACTTAATACAGTTGTTTCCTAGTTCTTCAAGGATTGGCCAGTTCAATTTGAGGCTGCCCAGGAGAATTAGTTAATGTACGGAATAAGCGTCCTGCATTCTCCAATAATTTGTATATTTTTGATGCACTTCAAATCAGTTTAGTTAGCACTCATGTACCACACACATACGTCCAGCGATCAGACGCCTCACAAACATGGGCACCACCTTCAAGAGACACCCACCAGCCTGCTGTGAGCGCTGAATTTAATTGCCTATCATCGCCAAAGTAAAAGATAGTCGGAGTAGTTTGCTGGCCCAAGGTGAAGTGAAAAGTAATGGCAGCAGACTGCAGCACGCATCCCGGATATTTTAGGCAAGGCAGCTTCAGGCCCTGTGAGGGACACACTTGGTTACAGCCTGCACGGCCGGCAGCCTTGAGCCAATGGGCAATTATGTGGAAGATGAATATCATGTTTAGTGGCATTACTAAAGCAGTGTCAAGTGAGCGTTTAGTCCAGCTTAGAGAAATCCCATTAAATCAGCCATCCTGAGAAAGGTGTTGTGCCGTGCATGTTTTGTGTGTGCATGTGTGTGTGTCACAGACTGGTCGCTATGTCATAATGTGCAAGTTTGTTTGTGGCTGCAAGTGTGTGTGACTCATGGGTGCGTGGAACTTGGAATAGGTCAGAAGGCAAGCCGGGAGCACAGATCAATTGAAACTTTATGACCAGCAAGTACTCTTATTTTACGCCCCTCTCTAACACCAGGGCTAGGCACACGCTTACTTGAAATGAAATTGGTGCTCGAGAGCTGCTGCATTCATGTGACACTGTCTGCCTGGCCCCCCTCTCTCTGTGGTGACCGGCCGCCTGCATCAGGCTCTCTCAGCCAGCTCAGCTTCTCAGTGAAGGATCCCGGCAATCACCCTCAGTCCCTGTGCGTTCTGAGAGATTGCACCGCTGTCCGGGCGGTGTTGGGCCCGGCTGGGCCCGTCGCTTGACAGCCAGGGGTATTTATTATTGTGCTGGAAGCGGAACTCATCAACAGCATTGCGGCCCTTTACAGAATTCTTCAGCTGCTGCCCGCTCACGCCACGGGAGGCAGCCTTGATCCTGATGAGTTGCAAAAGCAAAGGTGAAAGATTGGTGCGTTGCGGTGTGCTGATTCTCAAACCAATCACAACAGTGTTGCAAGCAGTCAGTCAGTTCAGAGCCCAGCCCCCAAGAAGTCTGCCAAGCAGCGCAGGCTGCCTGTTGTCCGTGCCACTAACACTAGTGTTATTCTAATAGTGACACCACTCGGGCCACAGTGCTTGAAAGTCATAGGCGCTTATATGCGTGACTTCGCATTTCAGTGCGGTGATGCGGACCACCTCACTGAAATGTGTTAGTCTAACGCCTGATTTGTGATACTTGGCAGGACGGCAACAATAAGGAATTGGAAGGCAACATTAATGTGGGTCATTGGGCACTGACGAGAATAGATCGCCTGGAGTGGAGGAGCTAGGCCTATTGCAGACAATGGTTCAATAATTTGAGAGACCAGCCGTGAAATGGGCGCAGCTCATCACGTTGGTGTCTCATCTGGAGAAACGCAGCAGTGCTTGTAGAGTCGCGCTCTAGTTGCCGCGCGCTGCGTGATGACGCAGCGCACCGCGGCGGCCATTTTGAGTGCGGAGAGAGCAAAGGTATCGGAGAGCACCGGACGCCCGGCGCTCTCCTGCTGTATATTAATAAAGAAGTTTAGCAAACTCCACTGCAGCCTCCCATGAATCTTTTGGTCACAATAGCCTCATTACAGTGGCGACGAAGGTGGGACGAAAAAAAAACAAAACAAAGGAAATACACATGAATTGGAGCCCAGGAGAAAAAATGTAGAGGGACCCACTGAACCTAGGGAGCTACCACGTGGAGCAACAAGGAGAAGAATGGCAGGATCAGCAGGAGAGCGTGGCAGGGAGACAGAACCAAGACGTACAGGCAACTGAGGAGCACAGAAGAGTACCAGGTACAAGGGGCAGAGAGTGACAAAAGCGGGGAGCCAGGGACTGATCCCATAGAGACCCCCACCAGTATAAGGACAGGAGGAGACAGCGAGGAAGTCACCATACCGGGGGGCCACTGCATGAGCTAGCGCCCAGACACAATTGAGGCCCTGGCGGAGTCAGTGAGACAGGAAGAAGGGGGCGCAGCGGAGCCCCAACCGAACCAGACGCACGGAGAGAGTGCAAGTGTGCCCGGCAGCCCGAGAGGACAGGAGACAGAACCAGAAAGACGAGCTGAAATAAGCACGCAGGCGTCCTCACTCACGACACCGATTCCGTTCTTGCCCAAACCAGGAGAGCCTCTAATAAAGTGGGAGGACTCAAGAGAGTACTTCATGAATTACATAGAAGCTCTGTAAGACGAAAACGGGGAGGCCTTTCCCAGTACGAGGAAGAGGAGAATACTGCTGCACAACTTAGGCCCAGAAGGGATCAGGGTCTTCCAGAATCTTGTGCCCACCCCCAGACAAGCTGCAGATGACGATGTATTCAGGCATGCAATAGAAGACCTGAATAACCACTATCGGCCGGCAGTGTCCACGTCCATAGATAGATACAATTTCCAGCTGAGAAAACGGGAGATGGGCGAATCAATAGACGACTATGAAGCCACGCTGAGGAAACTGGAAATCACGTGCAAATTTGGAGTCTTGCAAGATGAGTTAATAAAGGACCAGATAGTCATGCACACCACAAATAAGATGGTCCAGGAAAAACTATGGGTGAATGGAGACGCCACGCTTAAGGAAGTGATAGCCATGGTGAAAAAGGCAGAACGGTGAAAAAGGTGCGTGGATGCAGCAAAAAGAGAACCCACCCGAGGCCCATGTTTTTTTTTTTTTTTTTTAAAGTTCAACAGGCTTTATTGAATATTACACATGTACCACAGCTGCGTGCCTACAACCCTGGGGCCGGCAGCGTATATCATGAGATGCATCTTTCCATGAGTGGAGAAGTGTGGCTCAATGGTTAGAGCAGGCAGACCTCGATGCAGAGCTCTGGCCAGGGACCAAGGTTCGATTCCCGCCTCGGCGGGTCTCGGGCTCAATAATTCCCCTGACTGGATATTCTCACCTCAGTGCCTATTCTGATCATGGGTCCCGCGCTGCAACTCTGGGCAATAGCTTGCTTAGTCTCTACAACGGCCCCCACAACGCGAGGGATGCCTGGTCTGCACCATGAGGGTGCCCAGGAGTGGACACTTCACAGGGAAAGCCAGGAAGGGTTCCCTTGCAGTATTCATACAAGCGCCGGGAAACGCGTTGCGGGTAGCTGTGCGCTATACAAGTACAAAAACAGTTACATTTACATGAGACACAGCCCATCAGCCGACAACCCGGGGGTCCGGCGGCGAAATAGGAAGGAGCATCCCAAGTGTCCGCCGTACATGATAGATAAAGATGGCATATAGCATTTCCAGTTTAACTTTGTTTTTCTGTTTCCCCATTTAACCAAGAAGATAAAAACAAAAGGAGCATCACAGGCATGCAGACAATCTAACAACAGAACATTCAGCATGTAGACTCTCAGATCAAAAACCTCTTCCTAGGTGCTGTTCAACGCAGCAAGTGCGGCAGAGCGAACGAAAGGGAAAGTGATCAGCGCGAGCGGGTTATCCTCCCATCCACTCAACCCTTTCGCACCGAAGAACTTCCTACACGTGTGATTCAGCTTCCAGACGTGCATCAGGGTCAGCCGCGGGAGCCACCTCCACTGAGCCATCTCGCTCATCATCAGTAGTCACAGCAGTCTCAGCAGGCACATCAACATGAACCGCCCCCCCCAGTACTGCCGCCCAGAAGTTCTTAGGCCTATTCTTAGGAGGCATCAGGTCACTATACAGATCAGTCTGGGTGCAGCAATAAACCAGGTCTCTTTTCCACACTTGCACCGTAGGCGTGGGGCCTCTCATCCAGTTCCTGGCAATACAACGCTTAGCCATCAGAAGCGCCATATCCAAGATACGGCGCTGGGAGGAGATCAAGGGTTTGGAGTAGCCCAGAAGAGCCAGCAAAGGTTCCGGGGTTAATGTTAAGTTAACCGTTTTGTTAATCTCGGCAAAAACCGATTGCCAAAAGGAAAAGATCATGGGGCATAACCATGCAACATGGAGGAAATCTGCCAGAGGGATCCTGCACCTTTCACACTCCGGGGATTCGCGAAGCCCATATCTATGAAGCCTCTCCGGCGTATAGTATGTCCTGTTCAGGAATTTAAAATGTGTGAGCCTATGGCGGCCATTAAGAGAGATTTTGCGGACGCTGGCGCAGCAATAGCCCCAGAGGTCCTCGGTCATTTCGATGCCCAGGTCGTGCTGCCAGGCCAAACGCAGCTTGGTGTAATTCGCATACAGCTCTGTCTGGGCTATCCGATACAGATTGGAGATCAAGCGTAGGGGAGATTTGGCCATGATCACATAATCAAAGGCAGTGACTGTCACTGGCTCCGTCATATCTGGCCCCAGAAGTTCACGTAGAGCACTCCGCACCCTATGATACTGGAAGCGTGCCATCAAGGGGGGGTTCTCCACCGTGCTATGTACCTCGGTCCACGTCCGCTCCGTGCCCTCCGAGAACAAGTCGCCCATAGTATGAATACCAAGCCGTTTCAAGGCCCTAATCACTCCTGTTTCCTGACAGGGACTCAACCAGTAGCAACACTCAAGATTCGCGTTCGGGGAATATAGAAGCGAACATGCCTGGGCGTCCGCCATGAAGTGCCAGGCGTGGTTGACCGACAGGAAGGATTTGACCAGACCAGTGCGGCGATCCCTTGCCTGTGTTAGAAGGGCCGGCAGAGAGGTCGGGTCCGCAACAATTCGTTCTATACGGACGTAAGGGGCGTCCTGCGGGCCGTGGATCCACGAGTAAGCATGAGCAGCCTGCGCTGCACGATAGTATAGTTCTAGGTCCGGGGCGTTGAGCCCGCCCGCCGCATATGGTCGCAGCAGAATATGCCACGCGACCCAGATTTGTTTACCCGCCCAAGCAAGTCTCACCAGCAGCGTTTGGAGCCTACGGAAGAATTGAACAGACAGAACCATAGGGATAGTATTGAATAGAAAAAGAAAACGCGGGAGTACCACCATCTTCATTAAGGCGATGCGTCCCAGGAGAGACAGTGGAAGAGAAATCCATTTCTCCACATCATCCTCCAGCTTCGAAACCGCGCAGCCATAATTTTCCCGGAGAACGATCTCCGAATCAGTATGGAGCCAGATGCCTAGGTATCTTATCGCCTCGGTAGTCCACTGTAGTGGGAACTCCGGTTCAAACCGCACCGTCGCCGCTGTAAGCGGGAACATAATCGACTTTGCCCAATTCACCCGGATGCCAGAAAGAGCGCCAAACCGGACTACCTCCCGCAATACCGGGGAGAGATGAGTCCCGGGATCTCGCAAGTAAAGAAGCGTATCGTCCGCGTAAGTAGAAACAATGAGCTTGTACGTAGGGAAGCGAATACCCCGATGTCCATGGTACTCGCGAAGAGCGCAGGCAAGTGGTTCAGCCACCAGAGCGTAAAGTATCGGGGAGAGCGGACACCCCTGCCTCGTGCCCCTACCAACCTCAATAGGGTCAGAGGTCAGATGACCAATACGAATCCGGGCTCTCGGCCTCCGAGGCCCATGGTTAATAGAGTTGATGATGCGGAACCAACAGAAAGGAACAAAGCCACGGCCGCTGAGGGGAAAGTGCCAAACAGATGGACAGGAAAGCCAACACAGCAGAGAAGGCAGAGCAGAGAAAGTACGAAATCGTGCTACCGGTGCAGAAGCCAATCCCAAGCGGCCCACGACAAACGCTGTCCAGCGTTCCGAGTGAAATGCATGTTCTGCGGCACAGTAGGACATTATGAGAAAGTATGCCGCCGCAAGATGAGAAGGCCCGCAGTGAAGTATGTGGCGCAGGTTCCGGAGGAGGAAGAGGATAGAGAACAGGAAGAAGAAGACAACGTACTGTGTGTGAAAGGTCAGGTACTGGGTATTGATTGCAGACGCTCCCAGGAACCACAATGTGACATGGTGATAGGAGGAGTACCGATTAAAAAGGTAGCGGACTCGGGCTCCCCGTACACCATCGTCCAAAGGACAGTATGGAGTGAGAATTTCAGACCCAGTTTAGGACCACGACTGGAACCTCCGGACATAAGACCAGTCACGTACACAGGAGAACCCATTCCGATGGTTGGATACAGAGTCTTAAACTTTGAATTCAAAGGCCGGAGCGCTGAGTGCAAGTTGTATGTGGCGGAGAAGGGCCCGACGGTCCTTGGGTGGATGGATCAAGGTGACCTGGATATACAGTTGAATCCAGGAGGACGGGCAAGAGCTTTCCATAGGAGACAAAGGGATATTCTTGTACAGAGGAGACAAAGTAGTCCCCCCGACGAAGTTGATACCTCACCTACTAGCAGTACTACACGAGGGGCACCTGGGAATTGTGAAGACGAAGATGAGAACGAAACAAATGTACAAATGTACTGGTGGCTTGGAATGGACATCCAAGTGGAGAGACATGACAGGGAGTGTGACCAGTGCCAAAGAGCGGACAAGACTCTAACACCCCTAAGACCAGCTTTAGGAAAGTTTGCCAGCCCAATGAACCCCTGGGAGGAAGTGTCAATAGACATTTTTGGGCCTATTTTAGACACTCATGGCACGCCAAAATACATGTGTGTCCTCATTGATAGGTATTCGAAGTGGCCAGAGGTGCACATACAGGAAGAGATGGACACAGAAACAGTTCTCCAGTTCCTTACGGCCACATTCCTCAGGGAAGGCATTCCCAGATTCATCTTGAGCGACAATGGGCCACAATTCACCTCGGAAAAGTGGTACAAATACATGGAGAGGAATGGGATCAAGGCCAAACACATCTCCATATACCACCCAGCTGGGAATGGTCTAGTGGAGCGGTTTAATAGGGTCATAATGGGATCCGTACAAGCGGCCATCACAATGGGCAAGGACTGGGAAAAGGACGTCCAGAGAATGTTGTGGGCCTACCGCATTACACCCACAAGCACTGGGTATAGCCCCTTGCAGTTCCTGAGAGGGCGGGACCCCTTCACCAAGGATAACCTAGCATGGAAGAAAAAGACAGTCACTAGTAAATGGTCCCCGGCGGTGGTGCAGCATAACTTGGAGAAAGCCCAGAGGATATGTGAGAGTGGAGAAGCGTGGCTCAGTGGTTAGAGGCGGCAGACCCGGAAGCTGAGATCGACCGTGGACCAGGGTTCGATTCCCCGCGTCGGCGGGTCTCGGGCTCAAAAATTCCACGGACTCGACAATTCTCGCTCCGGTGCCTACTCGAATCACGGGGTCACACTCTGCAACTCTGGGCAATAGCTTGCTTAATCTCCACTACGGCCCCTCGCGGCGGGATGCCTGGCTTTCACCTTGTGGACACCCTGCCGGGGTTTCTCACAGGGGAATACCAGGACGGGTTCCCTAAGCAAGCGCCAGGATGCCCTTTGGGTGACAGGTTTGCGCTATATAAGTACACCTACATTTACATATACACCGAACATTACAACCGGAGAAGGAGTGTGAAGGAAGCGGCCCTTGAGAGAGAGGAATGAGTCAGAGTCAAACTGGCCATGCTACGGAAGAAAGGGGACAGTAAATACAGCCAACCCCTGCAAGTAAAGGAGGTATACGACAGAGCAGCTTTGCTCAGCGACGGAAATGTCTTGTCCCAAGACCGCATGTCCAAATGTAATAAGATTCTACAATGGACCAATGAAGAAACCGGGAGGACCTCACAAGACCAAGCCCCACCTGAATGTGAGGAGTCACCACACGGAAGAGAAGTGAATCCTGGGGCAGGAGCAAGTAGCTTGGAGTTTGAAAACGGAGACAACCCTATGACAGGAGAACAACCGGAAGAGGTGGGTGAGACTCCGAGGAGAGAAAGACCTTGTGCAAGTGGGGACAAGGTGGCGAACCCGGCAGAGAACAGCCCCAAGAATACATCCACCACTCCGGTAAGGCGTACACGAGCAGGCAGAGCTGTGGTGAAGCCTGCCCGATTCCGAGACTTTGAACTAGGAGAGGGGAGATAATATCCTTAGTTAAGAGACATTATGTTTTCCATATAAATGCAAAAGGAGGGAGATATGTAGAGTCGCGCTCTAGTTGCCACGCGCTGCGTGATGACGCAGCGCGCCGCGGCGGCCATTTTGAGTGCGGAGAGAGCGAAGGTATCGGAGAGCACCGGACGCCCGGCGCTCTCCTGCTGTATATTAATGAAGAAGTTTAGCAAACTCCACTGCAGCCTCCCGTGAATCTTTTGGTCACAATAGCCTCATTACAGTGCTCCAGACGATTAGGCTAGGGAAACTACTGAGTGCAACAGAGTATCAAATGGGTTTGTTTGGAGAACTAACATTTCACATGTGTAAGCTTCATCCCTTCATTCATGTAAGCTGAATCTGCAACTTGTATATATGTAACTCTAACCAATAGTATCTGTAGTAAACTTTGGTACTTACTACCATTCTTATTTGAATTTAGTTTTTCTATTTGTATTTTTTATGTAACTCACGTACTCCGAAGTCCTTATCTAATGTAACTGGTCCTTTTGTTAAGCGCTCTGACACCTTCCGGTAAACTTCGCGTGATATAAAATCGCATTAAATAATATAATAAATAAATTTAAAAAAATTTAAAAAAAAGTCGTCTGGGGGGGGGGGGTGTAACGGTTGTAGGTCACGTGAAGTAAAGTGAGTCTCTCCAACACACTCCTTGCAGTCTCTATTAGCACAAGTCTATCGTCTGTTTTTAGCTCCCGTTAGCCCGACGATTGGGCGGTAGCTGCGGCTACGTCAGCGCGTCACGCAGCGTCAATGTCCGAACTGCCGCGTTCACGCTCTGCGCTCATCTGCTGCTGTTTGGAGGCGAGGTTCCCGGCGGTTTGAATCCGGTCGGCGCTACTGAAGCTCGAGCCCCGCGGCTGCAAGCTTTAGGTTGCGTATAGGATCTCTGCAGCCACCGCCCATCGGGAGCCGAAGATATGTCCCGCTATACCCGCCCCCCCAACACCTCGCTCTTCGTGCGCAACGTAGAGGACGGGACCAGGTGAGGAAGAGTTAAGGGTTGGGGGTGGGGCGGGAGGGATGGTAGGCCTGGCTGAGGTAGACTGTCGGTCCTAGGCGCGCTGCAAAATGGCGAGTCTCTGCGACTCCGCCCCTCTGTGGGAAGGCGGAGCATATGTTGTTATAGCGTCTTTGGCGGCACAATGGTTTGTCAAAGATGCTCAATGTACTAATAAATCGTTTGTTGCTAATGCGATTTTTGAACATACGGTTATCTGCCGATCGTGTCATGATACGGGTTTCGCCAAATGGGTCCATGAGATGCATTTTACTAGTGGATTTTGAATCGGCCGTATGGCTATTTGTTGATTCACTGGAAATACTTTGTATAGCGGCCTTCGAGGCACTACCCACATTTTATGTAATGGCTGGTGTTTCCCTGGTTACTTATTGGTGCTCTTCATTATTCCTTGTCATATGCTGTATATTTGAAATGTACTCCCCGCAGGGAGGGAGGGGAGAGTTGTAACTCTAGCCACCCTTTGGGACCTATAGGTATTAACTTATCCAGTGAGCTTGCTGACCAGCCGCAGTTCTTGCAGGTAGAGCGGCGAGGCCGGAATTTCAACATACGACCGCGAGGAAAAAATTATAATTTCCCTCGTGGTCGTATGTCGGAGAGCCATTAGACATCCATCTCCCTGTCTCCCCTTACCCTCCTCCTTAGGTATATTAATTTATGCACAGGGTTTTGGGAAGTGTGATTAGGGAAGGATTCTCTGAAAGGTTTTGCGATTATGAAGAGCAGGAGTTAATAATTTTCAAGGATGGGAACGCGTATGCAACACTCCAAGAATTGGCGGAGGTGTAGTAGAGGAGTTGCTCTTTTCTTTAATAAAATGAAAAGCAATGTTTTTCAGCGGAGAGCACAAAAAGTCTAGAGTTCTGGAAAGGCATTTTTACATCTACGCTTGTGTGGTAGGTATTGAAGAACATGCTGAATCCCTTTGCGTACACAATTAATAATTCATTAATCTTTTCCAGGAGCCCTTTTTTGAATTCCTAAATTTGTGTTCCTGCAATGTGGTACACTTGCAAATATAGATCTGCAGATGCTTTGAGAAATCGAGTCTTGTTTTAATAACTGTTATTATGTTTTAAAATCGTCAAAGTTATTAGTACTACATAAATGAACCGAAGGCGTTTAACTTTGATTGTCAATGTATTTTAAAATGGCGTCCACTCATCCTGCTCTTAGAGCCTGTTGGGCACAAGCCTAGTAGATCCGTCTGCAGGGGGTGCCTCTTGCCCACACACTGTTTACAGTTTTCCTGAGCCTGCTTGCCAAACCCTTCCTCTGTATCCAGTGATCTGTCCGTGCAGTACACGCCCTTGGTGCCACAGGGACGCTGACTTTATCCTGCAGACTAGTCTTGCTCTGTGGACTCTGTTGTTGGCCTTTAGCAGCATTTTGCTGCCATCCCCTCATACCGCAGGGTATGTTATTGAGTACCAAAGTGTAAATCTTTTTCTTGTGGCATGTAAGTGTTTACAAAGCTTATGCCACTGTTTTGTAAGTGTTTACCTGTGTTCTTGTAAAATGGCAGCATTACATTTATTACATAGGCTTTTTGATACTTCCATCGTTTAGTGTGAGCATGACCACGTGGATGGCTGTGTTGAGATGCCTTTGGGTAAGATCACAGCATTATACCCGCCTTTAAGTGTTTATGAATATTCTCTGGTATTTTGTTTTGATGCTTCATAAGTGATATTTCTTGGTGCTAAAATGCTGGTATCACCATAATTAAAAACACACTTTACACTCCTTAGTTGCTCAGGGTTCTCCGAGTAGCTAAATGGCTACTGGTAGCTCTCCAGCTACCTATCAGTAGCTCGCCGGCGTTCATCCCAACCAACTAAATTGGAACTTTTTTGCTTTGTTAAAGCGTGATGAATCAAGAGCGAAAACTCCGTATTAAGATTACTTTTGTGCCAGGGGCACTGCAGCTGTGGCTGGCATGTATTACTAACCTATAGACACTCCAAACTGACAAAGCCTTTTCATTTACATTGCTGCTGGCAACCCTCCTGATGCATTGAGGAGATCACTGCTGGTAATCTTGGACATGGTCACAAGTATAATCTTGTGTGATGTGGTCACTATTACAAAACGAATACTAGTAATTCGCAATGATATTTAACATAAGGTGCTCTTATTACACTAAAGGTTGGAGACCCTAACCGTTTTGAAGGAAGCACAGATAGATGCTGCCTTACGCACTTCATATTGATGGAGCGTAAAGCTGCTTGAATTATTTGCAAACTTCAGTGTTACATTTAGCATTCCTTGGAGGTCAGATGAGTTACTGGATACTGAAGGTTGACCGCTATCTAGATTCTATATTTCAGACTGTTGTTTTGAGTTTCCTGCAATTTGCCAGCGTACGTGTGTGTGTGTATATTTAATATATGTATATTTAATATATATGTATGTATGTGTATATATATGTGTGTGTGTGTGTATATATATATATATATATATATATATATATATATATATATATATATATATATATATATAATTATTAATATTATGTTGGTCCAGAAAGCATGCTTTTTATAATTTTGGTGTAAATCAGTTCAGTAGTTTTTTGAGATGTCTAGCTTAAAAGAATATAGATATCTGGGTAAGTGAATCTGTAATATTCCAGTCCACATACGGTAGATGAAGATGTTTATTTGAAGATCTATAAATCCAGTGGAACAGCCCCACCAGGAGCATCCAACATGATGCTTAGCCCAATCACAACTGAAGGCGTTAGCCTACAGATTCCCAACATTCTCATGCGCATCACAACTGCAGCATTCCACAGACTGGGCTAGTGGTGGAGAAAGCATGTATACAATATGAACAAGGTGCAAGGACACTACAGAGTCCTGCAGCGGACTCACAAATCCTACTAAAATTTGATTGGCAGCCAGCACTTCAAACAGGAAGTGTTGACAGCCATCTTGGGACTCGGCTTGAAGCAAATCAATTTGACATAAACAAGCAGTTGAAACGGCAGCAAAAAAAGCATTGCACCGGCTCCTGCACATCTTTTTTTCTAACGCCAATTTCTGGGGGCATGATAAAAAATAAAGGATGGGGGTGCATGGGGCCCTCCCGCTAGAGGTAACTTAAACCCCAGGGCCACCACCTCCCTGTGTTTAAAAAAAAAAATAATTTCTGCGGGGGTGGGCGGGGTACTCGTACATCACGCCCCAGCGACCACCACCTCCCCGGGCTTGTTTCTGGAATTAATGGAGGAGGCCTCTTGGACACCCTTAAAGAATGTGGGGGGGCCGCACAGACTCATGCACTTGCTTGCTGAAAGCAGAGCAAGTGTCTATTTCACTGTCCGTTCTGAAGCGAGCAGGGACACATAATGAATACTATCCTGCCTGGGGGCTACATCGATAGGAGGAACACAAACTTGTCTTTAAATTGCGCAAACAATTGCAACTCTCATATTAACATGACTAGTGAATCTGGATTTCATTAAAGGCACGGAGGCTGACATTATGCATTATTCCTTTAATGCAGTCCAAGCAGCCGCTTACATAACAATATTAAAAGGTTCCACAATAGAACAGTAGCAACACATGAAAGGCATGAGCCATCAACACTCTTCCTCCTTTAAATGTTCATGAAACTTGAAACATCAAAACTATCTTCTGATAAGCAGGATGAAGGAGAAGCAGAAGGAAGAATGAAGGTAAAACCAAAGGCCAGATGACACACAGTTAAGGAGTGTTACGTGAAAAGAGAAAAGTAAATATCTCTTGAATTAAAAAAAATAATGTAAAGCTTCCCAAGCTAAAAGAACAGAAGATGAAACACGCACTCTTAATAAAAAGTACAGTAATAAACTAACCAACAGCATTAAATCATTGTAAGACCACCAAGGGGTGGGATGGGAGGAATAATGTTAGCCTCTGTGTCTTTAATGAAATCCAGATTCTCTAGTCATGGTAATATGAGAATTGCAATTTCATTACAAGAACGGAGGCTACATTATGCATGTTGGTAGCTTTGTAAAATAACATCAGGCATATGTTCAATATGCTTGCAAAAATTATGTGCAACGGTGTTAGCATTTGACCAGTCAGCAGCTTTGAGAATGTCGTCCAACTTACCTCCAGACCAGAGAGATTTACTGGCCATAGCACCTCTAAGGGAGTAAGCTTGGAATTTCTTTAAAGTTCGTACCTGCTAAACTCATAACCCATCTAGCAATAGAGGTTGAGGTTATGCCTTTGTGGGGTTTAATAAAGGATATAAATAATTGGTTAACATCCAGAGGGTGAAGAGCAAGCATTCTGCGATCATACTCTCTCATGCAGTCCACAACGCAAAGTTTTGGACATAAATCAAAACGTGGGTAAAATATTGAATCAGACATAGTCTTTGTTCTTCTATAAATCTCAAATTTAACTCCAAACATGTTATAAAATCTATTAGTTATCTCCAGGGCTTTGACATCAGAGACCCTTCTGCATGAGATTAGGCATAGTAGAGTAGCCAGCATAATGTAAAGGTTTTTTCTATTGAGAGTATTAACAGACCAGTTATTGAAAAGGCCAAGGATTAGTTTGACATCCCAAAGACTTTCATATTTAGGTTTAGGAGGTCTTCTTAAACGAATGATTTTCATGCCTCTACAAACAATGACATTTTTACCTACAGTTTTTTTTACCATTGACAAGGACATGACCAGCAGAAATAGCCGATCTATAGCAATTGATAGTTCTATAGCTGAGGCCTTTATCCAATTGTTCACCAAGGAAGTTAACTATTTCAACAATGGGTGCTTCCAAGGAATCCAGGTTCCTTTCCAGGCACCAACGTACCCAGATTCTCCATATGTTGTTATAGCTGTAGTGAGTGTCTGGTGCCCAAGACTCTGAGGAGAGTTGCAGCCGTCACCGAAAATCCTGAGATTTTATTAGATCTCCTGATACTCTCCAGGCAAGAAGGGTTAAAATCACATTCTGGGGGGAGGAGCCTAGCTCGCGACCGGGATGGCCGCGCTTTAGCTCGGCTCCGTTCGCCCGCCTGTGTTTTTCACATTTATCCTGCATTTATCCTGCCCCGGGAAGCCCTCCTTGCTGTGTGGTGCTATTACGACGCACTGCAGGCACTTACCACTTGTTCCGGTTGTCCAGACTGCCGTGGATCCGGTGCAGTGCCCCCCGATCATTCCGGGGACTCGAGATCGGACTGGCCTGGTTCTTCTTCCCGGCTCCTGGGCCGGATGGAGCCTGCGGGCTTGCCCTTCGGGGCGCGCTGGTGGTGATCAGAGGATCGCTGTTCGTGTGAGCCGGAGGTTCCTGGCTGGAGGACTCCTGTGTGGCGGCGGCCTTGGATGGTGGCGCTGCCTTTCATTGTAGGGGTTCCTCGTGTGTCCGGCTTGCTCCCCCTTTGTTCCCCGGTCCGGCCATTTTGTTTTTGCCGCCGGACTCGGAGAACGGGACCGGCGACATTGGGGGGCCGGCGAATCCCCTTCTTCTGGTGGCCCCCCTTCCTGGCCGGGGTGTTCTGCTGCCTGTCGGCGGGACTTCATGTGCTTGACTGCCGCCCCGGCGGAGGTTGTTGGCCGCGCGGCCTGTTCGGGCTATCAAGATGGCGGCCGACCCCATTTGGTTGGGCCGTGCCTGGACGAGCGCTGGGGGCCCGCCGCAAGGCCCGGCTGTTGGATACTGTAAAGGTTTTCCTGCACTTAAGGGGATCTTAAACTTCCTACTCTCCTGGCGGCTCTCGGTGGCCACGCCTCTCATGGCTTTGGAGATGGTTCCTCACTGCGGGCCTCCCGGGCCCCCACGGCTGGAGGAAGTATTGATGTCGCGGGGTGTGGCTGGAATTCTCCTGGCGGACTCGGCCCCGGCTGCAGCCCCGGAGGTGCGCAACCTGATGGCACCTTCTCCTTCTGTGCTGCCTCCTCTGCCCCTGGCCCGGGAGCTGGATTTTGTTTTGCCGGACCTTCATGATTCTCCTGGTCCCTCTCAATCACCACTGCCCGGTGATGTCTCCTGTGCCGGCCCGGATGGGTCGGTTTCTTTGGATATATCCTCGGAACTGTGCCTGCATCGTTTGCTACATTCTGAGACTTTCCTTGATCTTCCGTGCTTTTCTTCTTGTGATTTTTTTGGACTGCCGTTGGACTTTCCTGCTGTCTGCCTTCTGTTCTTTGTGGCGGGGTCCTCATCGGATCGGACCTTTTCTGCTCTGGATAAAAACGGACAGGGCTGATAAACACTGACTTTTTTGTGCGGTAGTTCATGCATGGTTTGGATGATCTTTGTGTCCTGATATGGTTCTGTGTAACTGGTTCGTTCTCCTGGACTTTGGCCTGATACTCTATGGCTTCCCGAGGACTTGGACCTTTAACCCAGACGGGTGGATGGGTGCGTTTACTCCTGTCTCCGGCCCTCCCCCGTGTGTGTGTATGTATGTCTTTAATCCCTTCCTTCTTTCCCTTCCTTCCCCCTTTTTGGTCTTTTAATTCCGACTTTTCTTGCTCCACTATATTTCGGGTTCTAATTAGGGTGACAGGCACGCTGCGGGGGGGGGTAGGCCGTAGCCTGGTGCAGGGTGGGCTTAGGGGAGGGTGGGGGGGATCTGTCTGTGTCGGGGGTCTTTTTTCCCCCCCCTTATTTTCCCCTTTTTGTTCTATGGCTCTTGTGTATTCACTTTTTCGGGACTCTGTCACCTCGTATCTCCCCCGGGGGTTTTCTGTTTTTCTTCCGGTGTGTGGCTGATTGTGGTTCGCTGCTTATTTTGGTATCGTGTTTCTGTTACATTGCACGCCGGTTTCTTGTCCTGTTTTTCCCCTGGGGGTGCATGATCTGGCGGGAGTCCCTTTTGTCGTTCCTTTCTCCCTCTTCCCCCTTTATGGAGGTCCCTTTCTTCCGTTGGGGTGCATATTGTATGTTTTTGTGATGGGGCTTTTTGACCACGTCTTCTCTGTTCGGGTGGGGGCGGTGGTGAGTGGGCGCGGTTGACTGATGCCACTGTCGCTACTTGATGGTCTGATTCTGTTTTTGTCCTTTGCTTGCTTTGATTATATGGCTTCATTTTTTACGCTGTGATTATAAAATGGCGGCTTGCCGCGGTCACTCCCTTGTGGTCTCATATACGGCCCGTTATTCCTTTGTTCCCCTCCCCGTATTAGAAAATTAACCTTTATTATCCTGTTCTTGCTGAACGCTCGATGGCTTTTATTGCTTCACCGGTGCTCCTGATGTCATATCCTGTGCAGATCTTCTTCTCGTGTGCTGCGTTTTTTTGACCATTCTGTTGTGGCCAGCCCGTGGGGTTGTAGGCCCGTATTTGTGAGCTTTCATTGTTCAATAAAGGTTTTAAAAAAAAAAATAAAAAATAAAATCACATTCTGAAATAGGGGCTGAACTCAGTCTACGTCTGCAAGAAGATTCTTTAGTGTAGGAATTAAGAAGGGGGGTGGGGGGTTGCAAGCTAGTTCTAGAGTAGTTTGGGAACCATGCTTGGGATGGCCAAAAGGGAGTTATTAGGACAAGGAAGCACTGATCCTGTCTCACCATCTGAAGAACTCTCTGAATCATGGCGAAGGGAGGGAATGCGTTCACCTTAGCTCCATTCTAAGATTGTAGTAAGGCGTTGACTGCTAGAGTACCCGGGTCGGGCATCCAGCTGAAGTTGTTCTCCAGTTGAAAGGTTAGTCTGCTTGCAAATAAGTCTATCTCTAGAGGGCCCCAGGTCTTGTTTAAGATACTGAACACGTAAATATTCAGTTTCCAATCGCTGTTATCTAACCGGAATCTTGAGTTCCAGTCTGCAGAGATGTTCGCTTTCCCCGGAAGGTATACCGCTTTGAGAGCGATCTTCTGTTCCAGACAGAACATCCAAAAGTTTATTTTCTAGATTCGAGGGGTCCGCAGGTTTGGTGCCTCCCAGATGATTTATATAGGCTACCACAGACATGTTGTCCATCTTTAGAATGACGGACCTCCCCTGGAGAGAGTGTGTAAAGCTTATGAGGGCGTAAAGCCCAGCTGTTAGTTCGAAGTAATTTATGTGGTGAGAGGATTCCTCTTGTGACCAGATACCACCAGTCTTCTGATTGAGAAGACAAGCTCCCCAGCCATGAAGGCTCGCATCCTATTCTAAAACACACTCTGGTTTTGAACCAAAGATTACTTTTTTGTTCCATGCGTCTAGGTTCTCAGGCCACCAGGCTAATTTCTATTCTGCTTTTTTTTTTTTTATTTTATTTTATTGAAAATCAAACATTATGCACTTCACAAGGCAGATATTCATTTCCGGGAAACATGAGTAGACGGGGATTAATTCCATAGCATATGCATACAATATTTCAAACATCAATTCCGGGTTGAGGGGGGCAGCGAGGAAACTGCGCGATATGTTTAGTGAAGGTGGAAGGACCTGGAATGCCATCTAGGGAGACAGGGGATGTTAAGAGTAAAGTCTTGAGGGGGAGTACATACGTTCCCACGATAAGCATTCCATTGAGACCAAATTCTATTCGGTCTGCCCCGTGACAAGTACACCGTCTTTTCTCTGAACATGCACCAGTCCATGTTTTCCTTCCAAGCCGATATTGTGGGCAGTCTGTGGGAACCCCATAACTGCGCAATGTCCCTTTTCGCGATCGTGTTACCGAGGGTTGCCCAACATTTCTGAGCCGTGTTATAATCATTCGGTTCCCATACATTAAGGAGACAGCGTCTGGCCTCAGGCAGAAGTGTAACCCCCGTGACCCTTTCCATGGTGGTATGTACTCGGGACCAAAACGCAGCCACCTCCGGGCATTCCCACAGTATATGGAGGAAGGTACCAATCATACCGCACCCACGTTTACACAGACCATCCACAGAGTACCCCATTCGTACCAGACGCGGACCAGTAACATACACGCAATGAAGGATCTTGAGCTGGACAAACCGAAAGCGGGCAGGGATGGCCACCTCCTTGGGAGAGGACACGGCCATTTGCCAGTCCTCATCATCCAACTCCAACCCATCCGCAGTCCATAAGGCCCTGAGGCGCACAAGCAAGTCGACTCTGTTGTTGATGAGCTTTTTATAGATCAGTGAAATTGTGCTATCAGGTACGTAGCCGTCAAGGATACGGTCCTCGACAGGCGAGGATTCAGGGACCTCCGTCCCCTTGGGAAGACAGACAACAAGGCGTGCCGTACCTGAACATACCGAAAGAATTCCTTGTCGTCAAGCTCATATTCAATCGTAAGCGCCTCAAAAGTCTTAACATTCCCTTTAGACCAAAGATCGTCAACCTTGCTTATACCTATCATGTCCCATTTATCGTTTCATTCGTTTCAAAAAATCTTTATTTCGGCATTTCTGCCATAAAAGATACAATAAAATAATACAGAAGAACCGTCATACTACCCATCCCACCAAACCCATAAAACATATAATTCATTACATATCCAAGAAGACAGTAAAATCAAGCTGATAATAAAATGCCAATATGTACAAACAGTTTATCCAAAAATAAGCAAGAACATGTTAACAATATGATAAAAGTGGCTCCTAGATACAGTGTAGTAATTATCATGATAAATGGCACCGGGACGGCAAGGAATTATGGTGTCCTGGCAATAAGGGATAATCTCTTATGCCAAGCTGCCTCTAGAAACTTCGCCATTGCAAACACAGTTACCTTGGTCAAATCAGTTTTGAGGATTCGAAAAGCATCAGAGCATCTGCGGAACCCTAGATTCTTACATAGGGGGGCTTCCAGCCTGCAATTGCAGCCCGGGCAACTCTCCGGGTTCGATGGTTTCCATTTGCTCGTGAATGCTCTTAACGGCAGAGTACTATATCGCCATTGAAGGAACAACTTCCGGGCTAGATTTGGGAAAATATCATCCAAGACTGGCTCAAGCTTATAAGAATCCGTGACCACAAGAAATTTATCTACCAGTGAGTCTGGGCGTGTACCCTGGATGCGGGATGCCAAATTGCATGCATAAAACGTATCCACAAGATGTTTACGGGGCATGCCCTGGCAGGCGACTAAAGGATCATTCCACATCGGCAGAAGGCCCAACCGGTCAAATTCAGATTTAATATATTTAAACCATGGGATATTTACTACGTCTGGTAATGCAAGAATTCCCTGCAATTCCTGCCTGTAGTTTGCTAGCTCGGGGGTTGTCCATAGTCTTCTCCAGAAGGTTAAGGGTTTCACACCCACCACTTGGTCCAAGGGTTTTAAACCCAGATCCAACCTAAGCGGCAGGAGTGGAGTACTAGGCGGTAGTTTTAATAACTGCCTAAGAAATTTATTTTCTAGAGTGACTAGATCTTTTTTACAAGCATACCCCCAGAGTTCACTACCATGGAGAATAGCTCCTCTAGCCTGGAGTCTATAAATCTCCAGGGGAGGTGCTATCGGCCTGATAGTTAAGTTGGAATTTACCAGCCTAATAATACCCCCCTGATAGTTGAGCCAATCTAAGATGTGACTTGGCCTGGTGATCACCCCAATCGAATTTGTCATTGATAGTCACACCCAAATACTCAAAAGTGTAGACTCTTTCTAATTGGTTAGCGCCTATGAGCGGATTAGGACGTGTCTTTTTTGGCGGATTAAAAATCATATACTTAGTTTTTGAGGCATTTATTTCAAGTCCATGTTCATGACAAAATGCCTCAAACCCTGCCAAAACACGCTGAATCCCCATAGGAGATTTTGAGAGCAGTAGGGTGTCGTCCGCGAACATAATCGCGGGCACCCTAATGCCACCCAACCGCGGTGTATTTGTGTTGTCAATGGTATTTAAAAAATTGATTACCCCGTTGACAAAGAGGCAGAACAGAGTCGGCGCCAAAACACAGCCCTGCCTTACCCCTCTGCCAACGGGGAAACTGTTTGAGAGGCGGCCCATTCTCCCACACCTTACCTGTGCAAAGTTTGCAGTATGTAAACGGATAATAATATCTAGAAGAGGTTGGGGGACCCCTAGTTTAGCCAATACCGCCCACAGTTTGCACCGCGGGACAAGATCGAATGCCGCCCTGAGGTAGACAAAGACGGTGTATAAGGTACACCCCTCCAGCCTCACAGTCTTCCAGAAAATAAGGGCCAACCTAAAGAGCTGGTCCGTGGTTGAGACCTTGCTCCTAAATCCCACCTGGAATGTGCTCAACACTGAGTGATCAGTCATCCAGTCCTGAAGGCGGTCAAGAATGAGTCTTGCGAAAAGCTTCTGCGAGACATCAATCAAGCTGATTGGCCTGTAGTTGGCTGGGAGCAGAGGAGAGCCCTTCTTGAAGATTGGGACAATCTCTGCTCCCAGCCAAGTACTAGGGACCGCCATTCCTGCAAGAATTGCATTAAAAATGATTAACAAATAAGGGGCCCAAATCGTGGGTTGGTGTTTGAATAGATCACCCGGAATTTTGTCTAGTCCCGGGGCTTTCCCTGGTGGCTGTTTTGCTATTACAGCAATAACCTCGCCTAAAGAGAACTGCAAAGGGTCAGCTTCTACCACTGTTGAGGGGCAAACATTTGGGGTATCCAGCAGGGAATGTTCCAATGGTACACCCACGTACTGCTTCGGCGGGCCCAACACAGCCTCTTCATAGAGGCAACGAAAGTGGTCCTCCCACACCGTGGCGGCAATATTCGCCTCAACTGCCTGAGTCGGCTCTGATGAGTCTGTTTTCACCGTTTGCCAGAATTTCCGGGTGTCTTTTATCTTGAGAGTAGACAACATATTTTCCCAATTTGTATGGTCCCAAGCCGCCTTCGCATTGTGGATGGCTTGCTTTAAGTCAGCCCTCCTTAACCTGATTATCCCAGGATCCCTCGAATTCTTCAATACCTCAATCAATTTACTCTTTGCCTCCCTACAAGCTGGATTATACCATGAGTGTCTTAGTGCCCTGTGTGGCCCTTTCCCCACTACTGGGTTTAGCAGATCCGCAAGGGTTCCCACCAGATCTTTGTGGAGTTTACCCAGCTTCCTAAAAATGTCTTTGGAGTATGAATAATTTGTGATGGTCTCCATAGATTCTAGTGTGGGGAGTATCCTCTCGTAGAGCTCCGAGATATGGGCGGGATTGTCTAGGAGTTTAGTCCATCGGACTCTTCGCCTATCATTTGTTAGGATTAAGTTCTCCGTTGATGTCATTTGCTCTGACTGTTCCGTCTTGAGTTCAGACGGGAGAGCCAGAGAGAGAATCAAAGCATTATGGTCACTCTCATCTCTAGATACCACGTCAAAGGTCAAGACCCTGCTCCAGTCAAAGGTCTGGACCAAGACGTAATCCAGATGTGACTCGTGACCAACCCTATTGAATGTGGGTTTGGGGGGAATGTCCTTGCCACATCTACCATTACAGGCCCTCAAGGAATTACTATGGGTAAATGCCAAAATTTGTGTCGCTAGGGGCGACCATGATTTGGCTGGGGGACCCACCAGTTGTGGAATTCCCCACTGATCATCCTCTTCCCCAAGGGCTCCCTCCATTGTAAGAGTAAGCGGCTCAAACTGACAGTTGAAGTCACCCCCTATCACAATCCTAGCACCCTTTGGGAGATGTGGGAGGAATGCAGAAAGTTCCTCAAAGGTAGGAGATAGTTTTGTGGGTCCTACCGGTCTAGAATAGACATTAATCAGTGCAAGTTTTGTGTGATTAGGCCATTCCAGTAATACGCACTGGACATCCGCTGAGTTAGTGTTAAGAGCTCTGGCCTTGCAGCCCAAGTGCGATGCCACCCAAATGCAGAGCCCCCCAGATGGTCGTCCTCTCCCTTCCCATTTAGCTGGAATAGTAAAGCTTGCATATCCCAAACGCCATTTATCCTCCCGAGCCCATGTTTCCTGGAACATGCAGACCTCCTGGGTGTCAATAAAAGCCACCCAATCAGGGGTATCTAATTTGTTTTGTAGTCCCGCTACGTTCCAGGAGAGGATAGATAAACTAGGGGTGCACCCGTTTGGGACCAGGGCATGGTCCAAAGAGGGAGACACAGTAGTGGGAGTCAAATCATGGGATGATTGGTTAAGATTAATTCTCCCACCTGGGACATCAGCAGACAGTGGTTTTATTTGGGCGCCTGTATACTGATCATGCTGTAAACTTCAGTCACAGGTGTCCAATCCCGAGAAAACATCAAACCTGTTAGTGATCTCCAGGGGTGTGAATGGTCTCAGATGATCCATTCTGCCATTAGGATCATTCCTAGGGCGAACCGGTATTGTATTCCACCCAAAGGGGTCAGCTGCAAGGTGAGGATGTGGAATTTGGGGCAGGTAAGCAGGGTTATAGGGCTGTTGAAATATAGTGTGAATAGGCAGCTGTCCACCAGTATATGTATGAGACAGCGGCGGGACTCTCGGATAAAAGTAGGTCAGGGGGCGAGGAGTGATGGAATTACTACCCCCACCCTGGGACCAGTTTAGAATGTAATTTACTGCTCGGGGATCCCTAAAGTTTATAACAACAAGATCGCCATCGATATCTTTGACCCTGCTACCCATCCATGAGTCTTACATGCACGATCTCCCCGTTGATGTTATGCGTGAGTGGTCGATGCTGAGCTAACCAATGCATAATTTTGTTTTTAAGCTGGAAGAACCCCTCCCTCTTGTTGGGTAGGGTGGGTATTCCCGTCAGGACTACCACATATGGGGCAGCTTCCGGGGGCAGTTCTGTTTGTTGAACCCTCTGGGGCAATCTTGTAGACCTAAAGGGGGCCCTTTTATTCTGGTGCAGATTCCCATCGGGGGCTTTTGAAGGACCAGCCTGTATTGGACTGGATACCTTCGGAACTGGAGTAGACGCCTGGTTAGTAGTGGTTACCTTTTTTTGTGGAGGATTCCTAATTTGAGTAGTTTGGGAGGCACCTTTAGAGTTACTCGGCTCACCAGAAGTCACCCCAAGTGATACTATGTGTACACCTCCTGGCAACCCCCCTATGGACCGGGCTTCAAGCACCTCAAGCTTTTTTTCCACCCTCCTCAGCCTCTCTATAATTGGTAAAATAAATGACCTAATAAGATATTCCAAACCGTCTAAAGAGGCAGACTGTAGGTCAAGAACTAGAGAGGGATCAGGAGGAGTGTCAATTGGGCCATTTGCGCTAGTTGGTTGTTGTACTTGTGCCCGAGATTGTGGAGGAACCGATTTAGAAGAATCGACATTAGTTGCCATTGGAGCCGGGTCGGACCTGATGATTAACTTGGAAGTTTTTACAAAGTCCGCATGGTTGATCTTTGATTTTGACAGTTCTCCCCCTTTCCGTCTTCTCTTGGCAGGTGGAGGTCGATGGATGGTTGCCTCCACATGTTTCCTTGGTTTAGTTTGGGCACATTTGACCTGAGCTGAAGTCCTGATGGATAACGCAGCATCTGGGAGTACCAGACTGTGGGGGCTGGTAGGGTTTAGTTGCTCAGGTACCTGTCCCAGAGGTGTTGGCGTACAGTCTCTCAACAAGAGTGGAAAGCTTTCCAGAATTGAGGGATCTTCAATAGTTGGGGTACAGCTGATAGTGAGGATGGAAGTCTCCAGTGAGGGGTCGGCAGGAAGTTTGTTCTTCGCACTTTCGACAGAACGCCTGCGCTCTGCCCTGCGTTCTGCTAGACTTTTTTCCCTATCTATAACCGTTCCCTGTTTGGTAAAGTAATTATCAAGGGGACCGTTAATGATGCTCCCTACCTTGTCAGCAGCAGACTGCACCGAAGTCTCAGCCATAGGGAAGTCCGGATGGAGCACCTGAATGTGAATAGAAGAGATATAGCCCTGCCCGGCCTCAGTCGGTCTCGGAGGGCCTCAGAGGGCCCGCTCTTTGCCCGGTCTTCGCCCCGGGCGCTCCCGCGCAGCGGTATCGTGATGATTATAACAGGAGTGACTCTCTGGGGGCGGGGCTGCAGGGAGAGCGGGCCAGGTGTTAGCTATTGGCCAGGCAGGGACTCCTAGTAGTTGGAGTCCCTGCAGTCGCTCGCAGCCCTGCAGCGCTTCCCAATCTCGCCTCTGTAACAGCAGCAGTCACCAATTCAAAGCCCCAATGTGGCCAGCAGACCTCTCCCACGAAGCGGGACCCGCGCAGTGGGTTCCGCGAGGAGTGGGATTTAACACTGCAACAAGGGCACCAGGCGGCAATCCGAGAACACAGTCCACGCTGAAGGAGGTCCGTTTCAAACGAACAGGGAACAGTTATCAAAACCTTTCGTCCTCCACAAATTGCCCAAACTATCTGAATCATACAACGGAGTTGCACGGGACAATCTATCACACCAACCCAGAGCAGCATTTGCATCACTCCACACTCGCACAGCAATTTTAGTGGGTCCAGCCAGAGTCTTATAGGGTCCCTTAGAGTATAGTGCCCTGTTGAAATTCCCACCTGGCAAAAGATACTTATCCATTGCAAAGGCTGGCGTCAGACCGGGGGCATAAGTTGCATGATTGACCGCACTCAGCTGGGAGGCCACTAATAACGTCTGATGTCTGGGAGGGCAATGCCGCCATTGTACCATGGAAGAGTGAGTTTGGAGAGGGCAATGCGGGCACGCCCATCCCAAATCAGCCGTCTCTGAAGGCCCTCCACTTCACGAAAGTAGCCAGGAGGAATGGGATCGAAGGAGTTCTGGAGTGCGTATAAAAATCTGGGTAGCGACATCATCTTGAAGAGAGCCGCACGTCCCAAGGGTGACCGAGGCAGCCGACGCCATTGTACAACGTCAAGCTGGAGCCGCTGAAGAGGGGCTCGAAGGTTACGGTCGTATCGAATGGCAGGATCCAAGGAAACATAAATACCCAAATACTTAAAGCCGGATGTAGCCAACTGAATCGGGAATCTACGGGGCAACGAAGGGAGCCCTCCGGCCAAAACATAGACACATGACTTAGTCCAATTGATGACAAGACCCGAGTTCTTCCCGAAGGAGGTCAGAACATCAAAAAGCACATTAAGGGACCTCCGAGGGGACGTGAGGTAAAAAAGGATATCATCCGCATAAAGCGAGATTCGGTCCTCAAAGTGGGGAGTCCACCGAATGCCCTTCAGCGAGGGCTCCCAGCGAAGCCACTCAGCTAGCGGTTCCAAAGCAAGGGCAAAAAGCAATGGGGACAATGGGCAGCCCTGTCGAGTACCTCGCCAGAGCGTGAAAGTGCTGGAGACAACCACCTGGGCCAGCGGCCTTTCATATAGAAGCTTCACCCAGGCAAGGAATGTCGGACAGAACCCAAACTTAGTGAGAGCAGCCCAAAGATACGGCCATTCTATGGTATCAAAAGCCATAGTAGCATCAAGGGAAGCTAAAATGGCCGGCTCAGTCAGAGTCCCAGCTCTCGCGAGAACTCCATGGAGCCTCCGAAGATTAAGGACGGTGTTCCGGTGCGGAATAAAACAAGATTGATCCGGATGTATCAAGTCACCAATCACCTTAATCAATCGAGTGGCTAACAATTTAGCAAGTATTTTGGGTTCGGCATTGAGTAATGAAATGGGCCTATACGAGGCACAACAATCACGTGGTTTACCCTCCTTGTGAATTACAACAATGGTAGCCAGACGCTGATCAACGGGGAGGACACCAGAATCAAGAGCCTCAAGGAACATGTCCCTCAAGTGATGCTCCGTTTTGTCAGGCCGCAGCTTGTAATGCTCAATGTGCAAACCGTTGGGGCCAGTGGCCTTACCTGACCGGAGGGCACGGATGGAAGCTGCGACCTCGTCTACCGTGATAGGCGCATCCATTAAGGCCCTATCCTCATCAGAGAGGCAGGGCAAGGCAATATCGCGCAACAACAGCCGAGAGTCATGTTCATCCCTTTCACTGACCGAGGCATACACCATCCGAAAATGATCCACAAAACACCCAACAATACCCACCGGGTCAGAAACACGTTCACCAGTCGACCTCTCAATCACAGGCACGACCCGATTCATTCGCTCTTTCTTGTCCAACCATGCAATCAGCTTACCCGCTTTGTCACCCACATCATATATTCTACCTTGCTGCTCTCTATTCATGACTTTCGCAGCGTCAGTCACAAGGGCTCTATAATCGGCCTGTTTCAAGCTAAGGGAATGCAGTGTAGCACGGGTAACATCACCATCGAGATCGCTCTCAAGTACAGCTATTTCAGATTCGAGGCGTACAAGTTCTTCATATTTAGTCTTTTTGGCAGCAGCAATCCATGACCATGAATGCCCATGAACCACAGTCTTGAAAGCCTCCCACAATGAGATAGAAGAAGAAACAGACCCCACATTTTCATTAAAGTAAGTCAATAGCCTTTACCAGCTCGGAGCGGGTCTTAGGATTTCGAAAGTACCATGGATTTATGGGAGCAACTCTACCCTCGCTACCCACTCCAGCCTCAACACTGAACCACAGGGGGGAATGATCAGAAATGCCCCTAGGAAGGTGACGGATCTCCCTGACGGAGGACGATTGCGCTGCGGGCATGAGGAAATAATCTAGTCTGGAAAGGCTACCATGGGCCCCGGAGTGGAACGTATATTGTAACTGTGTGGGATGCATGAGTCTCCAACCATCCGTTAGCCCAAAGGTTTCGGTCAGCTCACTGAGCCACATTTGTGATCTAGGTAAGTCCCGAGGGGGGTAACGATCAGAAGTGCTGGAAACCACAGAGTTAAAATCCCCGCCAAGAATCAGAAAACCTTCAGGTAGCCCCAGTAGAAGCCGCCCGAGGTCAGCAAAGGTGGTGGCCTGTAGGCCCGGAGGGACATAGACGGTGGCTACGGAAAGCGTCTTACCCTCCCATCTCCCAGAGAGCGCAGCATAGAGCGCAGCATAGCGACCCCTGTCATCAAGCATTATCTCGTCAATTTCGAGGGGGAGGGAGGACCTGATCAGAATGCCCACCCCTCTGGAGCCAGAGGTGAATCCGGCATGTGCGACTAGTCGATATCCACGTCTATTCAACGCCTGGCAAGCATTGCCAATTAAATGCGTTTCTTGCAGTAGAACAATATCCGGGGAGTGGCGTCGAAGGAACTGCAGCACAACCCCTCGTTTTATTCTGTCTCCCAAACCATTGACATTCCAGGACAGCCGTCTCAACTCACTACCCCCCATCCCGAGAAAGGACCAGAGCCCCGCCCTCATGAAGCCCTGTAGGAGAAGGAGCTAAGCAAACAATATGATGCCATGTGAAGGAAACAAAGAAACAAACACTCCCCACCCCCACCCCTCAACGAGAACCAGTTACAACACCCCCCCACCCTGCACCCCTGCATTCGAACTGGAAACCACCCCAACTTGCAGTGTGCCTGTCGCCCAATCATGAAACTAGTCTACACGAAGAACCCCGGAGGAGGAAGAGTCCCTTACACCCCCGCCACCCTTGGACTAATCAAATAAACAATAATAAAAAGAACAAATAGCAAAACTAAGCTGACAAACGATTAGAAAGAGCAGACGTCGGGAACCACAATGTCACTCTTGATCCGGCGTGCCCCTCTCGGCGCCACCGGGGTGTCCAGATCGATCATCCCTTTACGGCAAGGAATCAAGCCAGTCACTGTCCGGACGGTCAAAGAAGAAGGTTTGTTCCTCATATTCGATCCGCAGCCGGGCCGGAAACAACATAGCGTACTTGAGGCCCAGGTCTCGCAGTCGCTTCTTCACCCCCTGAAACCCCAGTCTCTTTCTCTGGACCTGGGGAGTAAAGTCCGGGTAAAAGTTCACGGTGGTGTTATCGAACTTCAAGGGGCCATGCTCCCGAGAGGCTAGGAGAATAGCGTCTCTATCTCAAATGAAAAAGCCTAGCAACAATTGGTCTCGGGGGCACCCGGCTTTACCTTCCCACCCGGGAAACGGTATGCACGCTCGATCGCACAGAATTTGCTGAGTCCGGCGGGAGCTAGATGGTTCAGGACCAGGTCCTTTACGAGGAGGTCGACAGCAGAGTTCTCAGGATTTTCCGGCACACCAACAAGGTGCACGTTATTGCGCCTGGCCCTGTTGTCATGCTCCTCAAGCCGACGGGCCATCAACTCGTGTGATGATCTCAGGTTGCCGATCTCAGTCTGTGCGTCCGTAACATCAGTGATCAGGCTGGAGGTCTTCAAATCCAACGCCTTCACCCTCATTAGTTTTGGCCATGTCCGCTCTAATCAGCGTGACATCCACGGCCACAGTGTCGATTTTAGATGCAAGAGCCTCGTATTGCTGTCCCATAGAGGCCTGCATACCCGTGATGGCACTCATGACTTCACGAAGAGAGACATCCGTAGGCGTGGTCTAGTCTGCCCTGGGGTCGTCAAGAATACTGCCGGTGCCACCAGGGGTTCCCATCGGTTGGGTGTATCGGTCCATGACGTTGGTCTGGGTATGTCCCCCATGGACCGGCGTCTGTCTTGCGCTTCTCGATTTCTGGTTTGGTGGCCATATTGGAAGCTGTGCCCCGAAGGGGCCCTCTAGACCTGGTAAAAATGGCCGATCTTGGTGGGGCCAAGAAAGACAAGAAATAGGCCAAAAATGGTGATTGTCAATAGAGCAGGAGGCCAAAACTCTCAGGAGGGGCAGAGCTCGACAGCAAGGCAAAGCCACGCCGAATCCGGAATGAGTCTGGGAGAGTGTCGGCCACTCAGAGCTCGAAGTAGAAAGCGAAACCGAAAGTGAGGATGAGGCCAACTGGGGGGGATCCCTCCGGCCGTTGTTGTTCAACTACTCCCCGGCCCGTGAAGCAGCAGAGTCCCCCGGCCCCGTCCGGGGCAGGCCGAAAAAGGTGAAGTCGATGTAAAACCAGCTCCCGACGTTCAAATTTGAAAAGGATGTTGAGGTCAGCAAGAGTTCGTCTTCAAAAGCCCATATTCAGAATAAGGATATGTTAAGGATATTTGCAGAAGGGCGGCGCGGGTCTCGGGAGCCCTCTGCTCACGCGACCATCTTGGATGCCCGCGTAGCTCCTCCTCTAGTCTGCTTCTTGATCTAGACAGATCCGATCTCCGTACCAGAGGCCAGATCTCGCCTTTTCCCTTTGGAGGGCCCGATAGTTGAGGGGACCGGGAAAGATTGCTTGGATGGAGGAGGAGAGGAAACCCAGAAGTCTGGCTAGCTCTCTCAGAGAAAAGTCTTGCTGTTTCAGGACGTGTCTTATTTCCTTCCTGATGTTAGTAATCTTTTTGTAAGGTAGTAAAATGAGACATTTTAATGTGTCCATTGTGAAACCTAGCGATCTGGAAGGGGTCAGAATTGAGTTTTCTTTGTTTATGGTGAATTCTAAACTTTCTAGGAGATCGATCAGTATTCAGGTCTTTGGCTAGTTGTGAAGGATCTTGAGACATTATAAGAATGTTGTCTAAGTAAATGATTAATTAAATGCCCCTTATTCTTATCGATGAGGAAACCGCTCTCATTACCTTGGTGAAGCACCAAGGGGCAAAGGAGAGTTTGAAGAGGAGAGCCTGAAATTGGTAAAGGTGATTTTTCCAGACAAATTAAAGAAAGGGTTGTTGGGATTCCGCCATATGTATGGTTAAGTAAGCCTCCTCTAGGTCCTGTTTGACTTGCCAGTCTCCCTCTAGAAGTAAATCCCTGAAGAGATGGATGCCCTCCATCTTGAAGTGTCTGTAAACCAAATATTTGTTTAGTTCTCTTAAGTTTATGACAAGTGTCTAACCTTTGTCTTTCTTTTTTACAAGAGTGTGCTTATAAATCTTAGTTTCTAATGGGACCTCTATTATGGCTCCTTTCTGAAGCATAAAGGAGATCTCCTCCTCCTATTATTTTTTTGTTGCTCTGGAGAGAGAGGCATCTTGAGTGATCTGTCTCCAATTGTGAAGGAAGCATTTGAGTCTGCCACCCACTTTTTGGGGTGGAGAAGGGGAGAGAGTACTCACTTGCAGGGTTTTTTGAGATGAAGGTTCCAACGGATCTAAATCCTCTGATGCGTTGGCCTCTAATTCTCTGGGGGTAGAATTGAGGCATGTTGTACTGCTGATACCCTCTTCCGAAACCACGGGATCTTGGAAAAGGCCTTTGATTGAAAAAGCGGCTGGAAAAGTGGCCCACTCTTCCCACCAAAAAAGGTTAGTATTTAAAACTCTGCGCATATTTTGCTGTGCCTTGTCTAGGGCGGTGAAAGTGGAGACTTATTTCCCCAAGGATTTAATGCGGTCTTCTCCAAAGAGTAAACCTTTTGGGTTTTGCGTGGGTTCTTTATCCGCCTTTCAGTTAGTTTTGGATTTATTTTAGTCAAAACGACTTCCTCATTCTGCAATAATGCTAGTGTTGGCATTACCCAGTAGAATAATGCTCTCTGGCTCCATCCTCTGAGATTGATGTTGAGAGGGGTGCCATTGATGTGGCTGTCTTCTGCAGAATGTAGGATTCTGGCCAATGGTCCCAGTACGTAGAAAAGATGGTCTTGGCACCCGTTCAGGGATTTTTCCGTCCCTTTTCTTGGATCACGTCCAAGTTTTAATAGGAATTTAATGAGTTCAGGGTCTAATTTGGGGGTATAGCAGCCTTTATCCTCAATAGAAGGTATAGAGCATTCAGCTCTAAGGATATTACGAGTGTCCCTTTCTAAGACGTTTCTTGAGTTTTTATTTTTTATTTTACAACGTGGTCCTGAGGGAACCACTCAGAACTTATTTGGTGTTTAAGATTGAATGGGGAAAACATTTCTTCCCCTAAAGGGTAATGGATAATGTTCTTGGAGGATGATGGGAGTTCCTCTTATGGATTGTAAAATTCTTGATCAAGGACATGCTCACCAGGTGTGTCTGAGGATTCTATGTCATTAGATTGTTATCTCCCATATTGTAAAATTCTTGATCAAGGACATGCTCATCAGGTGTGTCTGAGGATTCTATATCATTGGATTGTTATCTCCCTTATTGTAAAGAGCATTATGATGTTTTGTGCTGATAGGGACACCCAGATGTTTCGTGCTGCTAGGGACACCCAGATAAGTTGTGCCGCTAGGTACACCGTGGGAGTTCGAGGTACGAGGACCTCCCATTAGAAGTTGAGGTGCTTAGACCTCGCCCAATTGATGAGGTGCTTGGACCCCCTATATTGCTCTTATCAATGTTTTTACTTTTCTTAAGTCTTTTACCCCTTAATTCAGTGATCTTGTCAGAGTAGGGTTTGGAATTTCTGAGATTTCATCCTCCTCAGGGAGTGACCTTTTAGAGGACATGATCTGACTTGAGGTCTCAAACATACAGGACCTCAATTCCTTATAAAAGATTTTTTGCAGGGATTCATTGTCTGTTAGGAGTTGGGGCAGAAGCCTCGTCTGAGTCAGTGAGACGTGGTAAATAGGAAATGGTAACTTGTAAATAGTGGTAAAGCCCTTTAATTGCCGTTAATTAGGGAGGAATTCCCTTAATAATGGTGACAAGGTTTATAGATGAAGGAATGTCAAATAATTCCTCTAATTTATAATTAGTTTTGTTATAGAATGTTGAAACGGCCAGTTAAATGAGGATTTCCTGCTAAAACCCCCTATTTTTTTATGAATAAGGTTGTAAAACAATAACTATTTGCGGTGATACGAAGAACAGCAGCTGATTGCGTTAGCGCTGAGTAACTGACACACTTGCGATCAGCTGCTATTGCTAAGATGAAATAATGAAAGGTAGCGCTGCAGAGCAGCGTTGGAGTGCGTGGCCTGCATCGGTGGAAAGAGGTGAAAACCGGGAGTTAAACGAAGACATTAGGTAAGCTCATTATGGCATGAGGAAGTAGAACGAGTATGAAATTGAAGAATAATCGTTTACACAAAAAACTAAATATTAAGGTTCGATTTAAACATCTAAAAAGATTTAAATATATTCAAACATTAGAAATGTTGAAAGAAAAAACAGGTTAATCTGGTCAGTCACGCAAGGATGGGACTAGGGAAGGGGGGTGTAGGGAGATCTCTGTAAATTGGAGATCGGTATAGAGGCAGTAGGAAGGGCGGGTTGGGGTTAAGCCATACACGAGGGAACTGCAAAATCGAGATCAAAATGAATAATGGTAATGAAGGAAAATGAATTTATCTGCTTGGAGCCACATTTAAAAGAGGCAGATTGTTGATGGCTCCTGCCTTTCATGTGTTGCTATTGTTCTGTTCTGGAACCTTTTAATGTTGTGATGTAAGCAGCTGCTTGGACTGCATTATAGGAATAACGCATAATGTAGCCTCCATTCTTGTAATGAAATCCATTTATAGATCACGATAATTCAACAAAGGGCGAACACATTCTTATTTTTATTATGAGTATCAAAACTGTCTGAACTAAATACTGTATAATCACAACATAAATAAAGCAGTTAATGAAAACGGCAAGACACGAGAATATATTAATATATCTGATCCCACACTTCATACATACCGCATTTGTACCACAAACAGTTTACACATTCTAAAAACCGCAACAAAGAATAAAGAAATCTGGCAGGACCGTCCCACCGACCTATTCAAGGAACTACCTAGAAAAGGTCTGCTTATACAAAGATAAATCAGTGTCTTTTGAGTAGTGTTTATAAAAGGTAGATTTTTTGCACAGTATTTTTATATTGTCACAATACAATTTTATCAATATCTTACTTAGAACCCCTCCAGGTATATCCTGTAAATCCTACCCAGCGGGATTCCTGAGAGCTGGTCGGAGGCCAAGCCCCCTTTCTCCTCCACTCTGCAAAAGCGACTACTAGTTAAAAAAAAAAAAACACAGAAAAAACAGGACATTATAGTTCGGCTGGGTTTGATGCGTACACAACCAGAGAAATTAATCCATTTTAGTTAGTGAGCTAACTAGAACTGGCTCCCCCCAATGCACTGCTTATGACCCCTCATATTATATCAGTCATGTATAGAATTTTTTGTTTTAAAAAAAAAAATCGTTATTGAGATTTCTTTTTTGGGGCGTGCCTTTAAAAAAAGTTTTAAGTGCTGCCATATACTTTTGCCCATCATCAAATGTGCTACAAACCTTGGAAGTGTATTTTGTACCAGTGAAGGCAGATGTTTTGTGACGTACCCATGAATAATGCGCAATAAGCATTTTCAGCAGAGCCTGCATCTCATCCTTTACCGCATAAGCTTGAGTGAAGGCTTATATTCAGCTATTTCTGTACAAGAGTGAAAGTTGTCTACACCATCAACACAGTAAATGAATAGTTAGCCTTTGTGTCTTTTCAGTTTCTAAGATGTCTGTTTTGCTACCCTACCCATCTCTGCTTCCTAGTAAACTAGTTGCACATGGCAAGTCACAGGGAGTCAAAGACATTAGGTTATCTATATTTGCATTTAGCTGACGAAATAATTTATATACTTTTCCTAGTGCATTTTTCCTTGTCCAGCAAGAGAACAGGAGCTGTCTGGCAGACACAATCATTATTAATTTTCTCGACTGCCTCGAAAGAACCCCCACAGCCTCAATCCGTCTTGATATATTCTTCAAAATAGTTATTTCCAAATCTGCCTAGGTTCCGTTCTACCCTCAGACCCTGCCTCTTGCGTAAGCTACAAGAGTGACTCCGCTCAATGCACAGATTGTGCTTATGCAGCCTTGAGGGGGCACCTTTAAGAGTCGAGCTGGCTCTGCATGTTTTCTTATTGCACTTCAGTTGACTTCAGCCTTCCCAGATTCATATTCACGCCAAAATCAGTCTAGATATGAAAGAACTAAAAAGGCATTGTTCAAGTGTTTCCAAATAGAATTCTTTTTTTGAGTTTCAAAAGCTTTATTAAACAAGATAGGCATAATAAAACATAACTACCGCAATCCTATAGTAATTGAAATAAAATTAAATAATATTAAAATAAACATATATGCAAATCAATCCCAAAAGGGATATAGAAACTATACCAAGGAAAAAAATCTTTTAAAGGTATTTTGTTTTATGGGAAGGAAGAGCGCAAAAAGAGGGAAGAAGAGAAGGGCAATTTGAAAAACCAATGCAATAATGAGTATACTAGGAACAAATAGAAGTGAAATTCTAATAATAAAAGAATAAGATGTTGAAAAGGGAAAAATCAAGGAGCATACATAGAAAGAAAGTTAGTTAAAGGTAACCATAACAAGTCCTAGTTAAGTAATAACGTAACTGTGGTGGCAAAGAGCCTATGATGGTGACATAAGTTCCACCAGGCCTTGTATGAAATTTTTCAGGTATCCTTCCATCTAAATAGAATTCTTGATTGTGGATTTCCTAGGGCCCTGGCACACTTCATCAACACTATTTCAACCCTTAGTATCCTGTATGGCATTCCAAAACTCTGCCTGACAAATCACAAATGCCAACTCCACTGCTTCCAGAAACGTCATCTTAAAATTAAAAGTTCAGGTTCTGATGCATGAAGCCATGAATACTGAAGAATCTAAATAGTCAGCTCATCACTCCCTGCAAGAAAGCCGGGCACTTTCTTTCCTCAGCCTGCTAGTCTTAAGCTCCCTCTGTTCTCGCATCACTGTAGCTCGCAGGTTGACAGTCAAAAGTACCCCTCTTGCCCTCCCTTCCACCACCTTGCTCCAACATGAAAACTCATTTTCAAAAGTCCGTAACTCCTCTCCAATTGCAGGGACTATTGTAATAAATGAATACGGCTGTCCTTGTGAATATGAGCTTCCCTTCTCCATGACTATCTTTAAAGTTCCCTCCTAACAGCTAGGTTATCACAACTATTTTAAAAAAAAATCTAATGTCGCTGATTTATATCTTGGGGCCTGGTTACGACTATGGTGCATTAGTGCAGACTCCACTGGGCCAAAGCAGCGCTCGACCGCTGGCTGTATTACGAGTTGAAAGTGAGCAACTCTTAATAAGGTCGGCGGTCCTTTGGCTGTTCACATGGCGGTGCCTTGAAAACAGGCACAGTTATGGGAACAGCCAAAAAGTTCCAGAACAACATGTGACACTGCGTTGTGGTCACCCACCCCCCCTCCCCTAATGTATTTCCATGGCGTGGGGTACTTTGTTCATGCACCGCCAGCTTTTTCGTGGCAGGGCTCCGCCATAAAGTCTGGTGGTGTAAGAACTTTAAATATCTGAGCGGGACTGTGCCTGCCCCTGTACAGCATGGTGCGTTGTGGTGCACATGTGCCACCACCAGGGAAAAACTGTTCCCTGGCGCAGCGGGCATTCCACCTCTGATATGACTTTATAAGTCGTAATCTGCAAAACGGTGGACTGCCACTCCTGTGCCACCGAGGGTCTGGCTGTCGCAAGATCGCCAGACTCTTATTCAGCCCATTAGTGATCTTGAACAATTCTCCACAAAACGACATACACCTTCCCATCTGACATGTAATTTCCTACCAGATGAGTGGGATGATATGTTTTTCCTGGTAACATCTATAATGTTGTTGAACCAGGTGATTACATATTATAGGAGTAACTTTGTTTATCAGGTAAGTAGTGTGCTTTTTCATTCTGTAACTTGCCATGTTCCTTTCATGAAGTGAGTTTTTTTACTGTTCCATGTTGCAAAATTCCAATTGATTGTGTTTTTTTTTTGTCATTATGCATATTGCTGAAGCTTCAAGGGTTACTTTCCATTTTTCAGTGAGTGCAGCAATAGTTTAAAAACAAGTAACTTATGGAGAATTTCAATGCATGCTGTTAAATTTGGATATGAAAGTATATTGTAACTGGTAAAACGTAAATAACCATATCTTTTGAAATGTATATGTAGTGAGCAGAACTTTAGATTAAGCACAAAAAGAGAAGATTTGTACAAGCAACTGAGGCAATTTGCAAAACGTATTAATCAAGAACCGGCTAGATGAAATCAAGCCATGTTTTACTTTTGTTTTGTAATATTTAGAGATATTAGAGCAGATTGACATGGAATAGCGCTGTTTATACTTCTTTACCTTATTTCTGGAATGATTCAGGCCTGAGGATTTGCGCCGTGAGTTTGGTCGATATGGCCCAATAGTTGACGTATACGTTCCACTTGACTTCTACACTCGCCGCCCCAGAGGATTTGCATATATCCAATATCCTTTATTTCTGTTTGTTATGTTTGCAAACATGTTGAAACTTCGTTTGTTCTAATTGAATGTATTTATTTCTTTGTCTCAGAAAATGTAAAGCAGCCCACAGTAGCTGGCAAGAGCCCCAAAGTTTGAATGAACCTGTTAGATAGAATCCAAGCATAAAGCAAGCAAGCAGGCAAGCCAAAAGACACCTTTAAAGTTCCAAGCTTCAAGGAACAAAGAGGGAGGGTGGCAAGAGATAAAAACACAAAGCTGGAAGAGGGGAAGCCAAAGACAAAGCCATCACCAGGTTGAGGCTTCGGCTTTCCGAAACTTACTCAGTTACAAAGTCAAAGCCAAGTCTGATTTGGTTGGTCTACGGCTCTTGTCCAGTCCATCTTGCAAGCCCTAAAGAGTAAAGGTCAAGCTTCCAAGATCAAGCCAAATTGAGGTAACTTGCAAGTCTGCTTTTTGTATCCTATTCAGTCTTATTTTATTGAGTTTAAATGTTATGTAATAGATATTCTTTAGGTGGGGGGTGTGTTTTGTGTTTGTTCAGAAATGCAATAATCCTTAATAATGGTGAATGATGTCGGTTATATTGAAATATCATTTCAGCAATGCCAGTTAAGAACGTTTCTCCTTTCACCTTGGACCTACATGCCTTGTTCTTCCCAGAAAAGTTATTTGTATGTAACCTGCATGCTTTTGGAATATAGTTTGAATTCGGAAATCAATACCCCTTTCCCAAGACTTCACTTTCTCAAAGTAATGAGTTTGCTTTTAAATTATCAGAACACAGTCAATTTCAAGGCCCTAGAAAGAACAGCATGACATGTTGGAACAAACGGTTCTCACATAGTGCAGTAGCATCTATGGTGCTTATAGAATCCTTGTGCGCACATGAAAACTATACTTCTGATGTATGCTGTTACCTTAAGTTTTTCCTCAACTGTCTGAATAAGGCTTTTTGTGGGTACATTCAGTGGGCTTGTATTCGGATTTAAACTTTTACTGATACGTCCTTTCTCTGTGGCTTGCCCTCCCGCCAAGAGACCGAATGTGACTCCAATAGCAATGATGCAATCGGAAAACGCATATTCTACCCTGCCCTCTTTCTTTCGAATGACCAGGCCATATTTGTCCAATTGCCCGTTCCCAAATAGGTATAATCTTCTTCCTCCGGCCCTCTTTTTCTTCTTTGAAGGGATATGACATCACCTCGATTCCCGTAGAGAATCCAGAGCAGACACGTGTCTTTTATTTTTGCTTGTTGTATGCCACAGCCCTCGGTGTACATGCAGTATCTAATGTCAGCTGGATGGTACTTCACGGCCATTTTATTGAATAGCACAATTTCATTTAGGTGTGTGCTGTTCGTGGTTCTAGGTTTTGTCAGTAAATAAAAGTAGCCCGTGTGAAGGAAAACCTTTTCTTTCATTTATATGGGTCTCTAAGCTAGTTTTCCATACCCCACCTCTGTCTTGTACCATCGATGCTTTTCAAACAATTTTGCTTAAGGAAGGAACCTTGCCACTGGGATCTTTGAATCGATGCTTCCATAAAGACATCAGAGGTGAAGCACGCATCGACTTAAACCCCCACTGCATAACTCGTTCCACGGTCTGAAAGTGAGCTCCCAGAATGGGCTGTCAGACCTCCGCTGTACAACAGACACGGGCAAAGTTTCCACAGGTTGCAATAGCATTAATTCCTTTGCCCATTCCCATTCTTCCTGAAAGCATATCTTGTGATGTGAACACATCAGCATCCAGACAGTTGTTTATTCCCAGGAAAAGTGTAGTTTGGTACTTGTCTTTGTCTGGGTAGTTGGCACCTGCAGACTCAAGATTTCTTATTTCACGTTCCCATAAAGAAAGCATTGACCTTTGTCGCAGGACATCATATAGTTCACTTGTTAACGCCTTAACCGCAGCGTTTTTTCCGCCGCGGTGCGGGCGTTCTATTAGGTGAGCTGGGTTCCGTCGGCCAACGGCCGACTACAGCACTAGCGGGCCGACGGAGCACGCCATGGGCTAATTCAGATTCCTTCGATTCCGGCTAAACACTATTCTTAAGCTATCTGGAAAGGTCCTCCCTGATGATTCCCATTTTTAGCTCCAGGGCGTTTACTTGTTGCTCTTAACGCGATGACTGGCAGGTAAGAAAGTAATCTTTGGGAAAATATCTAAAAACATAAGTTCTGCGACGTACATGAGCACTTATGTTTCTTTATAAAGATCAGTAAGTCCCCTGCCAAAGATTTCAGGGCGTACGTATTCACCAACACTTCTCAAACAGCCTATTCTCCTTCCAAGACAGTTTATGCACTGTGATGTATATGGCTCACTGAGACTTCCGATGCTGGCGTGGCAGCTTCAGAGACTTTTGACCTTCTGCAATAGAGGCCAACATAAATAGTGACAACAAAGATCCCGCAAGTAGGGACTTCCTATTGGGACCTAAAAACATGCTGTTTTTTGTAGGTCCCAGTCCTGATGTCCTTTAAAAGAAACGTCTTTTTTCTCTTCCTGGCACTGAAGCAGATAAATCCTGGTTATCGTCGATAACACAGTAGCCATGTTTTAATCTGAACAAATAAACGCAGTATATAAATATATATAAAAAAAAAAAATCTTTTACTCTTTATCCCTCCACTATCCTTTTTTCAATAAAAATTAACAGACTAACATGTTTCACTTCTCAAATTCCATATTCAACTATACTAATATACTGCCCAAATAACTGAATAACATATCTACTACTCAAATTACTTCATATTTATACTATACTAATTTTCAACACTAATCCTTTATGGGTTCCGGAGTGGCGTGCTACTCGCCAGAAAAGCGCTTCAACGCCCATCAGGGGTAACAAGTGCTATATGAATGCAAATCTTTCTTCCCCTTTTATCCATCCGCTATCCTTCTCACTCCAAGTAACAGACTAATATCCACCACTGAAAATACCTCATATTTCACCATATTAATTCACCACTAATCCTCTATAGGCTCCCTGAATAGCATGCGTCAACAAGCGAGCGATAAATAAATACAAACCTTTGTCCTACTCTATCCTTCTGCTATCATTCCAAATCCAAATAACTGATTAACCTATCCACCACTTAAAATGTACTTGCATGTTTCACTATACTAATTCAACACTAATCCTCTGTGGGTCCCGGAGTAGCGTGCTACCCGCCAAAAAAGCGCTTCGACGCCTCGTCAGGGGTAGTAAGCGCTATATAAATGCAATTACAATACAATACCAACTAATTCAGCTATGCAGTTGGTAATTCTGAAGAAATTTCCTATGGCCTTTCATTTGTATGGAGGAAATGAATATCCACGCTGATACTGTAAGAATGTTGTTCCATGCTCCTGGTGTAGGACAGATGAAAGTTCCGTTTATCAATTGCATCTTCTCAAATGGTTTCTTCAAATTGAATGTTTTTGCAAAAAGATTGCTAATGTTCTAAATTCACTTCTTGAATGGTAGTGAGCCAGTCAAATCAATATATGAAAGTCAAGATAATACCCTGGTTCCTGGTAAATTAACATAAAAAACACGCATGGCTCGTGAAGAAAACTCCTTTTGGTATCGTGTATGAAGAAATAACTTTGTTTTAGTGTCTTGGCTCTTGAATATTAAAGTGGCCTTAATCGTAGGTCTCTTTATTAATGTTTATTATATGGCTAGCGTTTTTTTAAATCGTGATTCCTGCATATCTAGGAGGGCATTGACCTGTCAATCCTGCTTCCTGCAAAATCTTACACATGAAATTATACTTTTGTTCCTTACTGTCTTGAACTTCCAACGCCAGGTATTTCAAGAATTGACTGGTCACAATTGCTCTTTTAATTATCACAAATGCCAATGTTCATGCTCGACACTGACAGGCTTGGCTAGGTGATGTTTCGAGGATTTTCAGAATGTGCCTCATTGTGACGAGTTGAACACTGGGTGCAGGAAAAAGTGCTTGTATTGAATATAGTTATCTGAAATCCAGTCTTTTTGATCCTGTTTTATGTTTTGACCAGAGTTACTTGGCCCTTGTTCACCTTATGCTGTGCAAGTTCACAACCTGGGTGTAGTACTTGATCTGTTGTCCCCATGCCACAAAGTAAATGCTATTTCCAAATCATCTTTCCCCTTCTAAGGAAGATTCTGTGCTAGCGCTTTACATGGCAGCTCGCTGGGTTCGCTTGCTACGCTGTTTGTTTCATATTACCCACCTTGAATTCTAAGGTCTGCAAAACTGAGACTATTCATTTAGCTGACCTGATGGAAGAAATGTAGTGGAGGATCTCTCCACATGCAGGACTTCCTTTGTGTGTTACCTTACCGTCAAAGGTCAGACTTTAAAACTATTTTGCTATAAATTGCTTCTTCGCCCAGGTTTGTTGTCTAGACTTAAGCCCTCATTCCTAGTTAGCCATACTTTGCAAAGTAGATATCAAAGGGAGGAGAAAAAAGGGGAGGCAGAATTAAATTTAACGGCTGTTTCGAGTGCAAAGACCGGCCGTTACAGGTTCCTGCTAAATTGACAATAACTGCTTGCAACTACATTTACTAGGTGGTTTATTTACCATGCAGTCTTTCAGTTTTGGAGGGGAGAGGGGCCACACCACGTTTACTCCACCTGTTCTGAGCAGGTGGAAAGTATATGCGGGACTGACTGTGGGTAGTGGGATTTGGAGTTGGAAGAGGGGTACAGTGGTTAAAGGCACTGTTCGGTCTATTTGGAAGCATGAATACACGATTTCCTAAATAAGATTCACATGATGTGCATATTCCACCATCTAGTGGTTGGAGTTGGATAGTGCTACTTGTTTAAGAGTAAAACAGTATTGCTTTAACTATTTTAACTAACATTGGTCATTAGCAACTGTTTAATTAGTTACTGGAGTCGTAAGTTAAGAGGGCATACCCAACTTTAAATATGGGTAAAGGAATTTGTTTGATACGCTTGCGTTACTGTAGACCTTTCCAGTTGATAAATAAATACGATGTGGTTAAAAAAAAGTAGTACTGTATTCTGTATGCAGTGACTTAATAAAGGACGGGGAAAGTATACTTTCCCTCAAGGGAACACTCATGTCAAACACATCACCCATAGTGCATTTTATTTAATGAAAATAACATGTAAATCCTATTTCTCGCACCACAATTCTTAAAACATAAAATTATTGAATGTGGATACATAACAAGGCGTGCTCACATCATTATGTATTTATAATTGTATATAAAGGCAAAATCGGGTGAAAGGGTTTCAAATAATTTCTGGTAAGAGGTGTTAAGGACACCTCTATAAAATAAATACTATGTTAACATGTTATGCTTAGGTAATCAATCATTGGCCACGTCCATGGGTAGTCAGAAATTCATACATTATCAGCATGTCACAATTGTAAAATCCCAAATTAAGGATTATGTCCTCTTTACAAAACATCCTCAGATAATTTCACTAGAGGTCTGATTGCCAGACAGGGCCCTTACAATTCATATCCACACAGCTTTTTACATTGCTTTTCAGCAACACTGAATGAATGGCACACTTTTTTCAAATACAAATCCAATTCAACTTTTGCATATAATTTTGCAAGAGGTGTTTATGTTGGGACACCCTGTCTCCTGCCATTAGTGCCCTAGGGTAGGGACAAAACTACCAGGCATGGAAATATACTATTAACACTGTTTTATTCTCATTTCGTCTGGTACACAGCAAGGTGACTGTTTATTCCAGACAGTACATCACAGCAGAAAGGTCTTTGTGCCAGATATACCAAACAGTTTTACCCATTCTGTGTCTCTGGGAGGGGCAGCGCTACCTGCTGTTTGTGTCGGCCCAGGCTGGGGCTCCAACTGCCTCGCTATGTGCATCCGCCTGGGTCAGGCTGCAGCTGCGTTAGCTTGTGTCTTCGTTGGCTCAGAAGCGGGCTGAGACTCCTGAGGAAGCCAGCCTCGTAGCAGCAGAAGCCACTGAGTACCATCCTGACAGTCCAAGGCAGCTACGCTCAGTGATGACACGAGCTTTGCATGACGTCCATGGTGTCCATTGCTGAGGCAGCACATGAATACCACCGACCACCATCTGCGGTCAGAAGCCTCTCCGAAAACACTGAGGTGAGTGCGAGTACTAAAGACTGTTTTTCTGTCCAATCAAGCGACGGGTAATAACTAGAGTGGACAACGAACTGTCTGCACATTTTATTTGTGGGAAACGTAATTTGCACCTGAGCCTTATTCGTGCTCTACCAAAGCTGGCTGGGGACAATCTTAGACAGGGTGACAGAAACATGAAGAGGAGGGACAGGTTTTAGCCCCCACAGTGAGTTGAGATCAGGGGCATCACTCTGTATTTGTCATTGATTTGTGTAGTGTTAAGTACACCTGTGTCCTTAAAAGTATTTTTTTTCCAAAAACAAAAAAGGTAGGCTGGGATTTAAAGTTAATGTTGGTCAACAGTCGAATTGTGATCTTGTGTCCCCACGCTACCTTCCTGTGTAGCCTGTAGGGGTTGGGGGGGGCGGGCACGAGCACAGCGAGCAACAGGGGGCGGCAGTAAATCGAGCGCAACATGGGTCAGGGGGTGGAGGGGGCACGAGCACAACGAGGGTCAGGGGGGCGAGGGCAGAAAAGCGAGCGCAACAAGGGTCAGAGGGTGGGGGGCACGAGCACAACGAGGGTCAGGGAGTAGGGGGGACACTAGGACAACGAGGAACAGCGGGGTGGGGGACACTAGCACAACAAGGAACAGCGGGGTGGGGGGACACTAGCACAACGAGGAACAGTGGGTGGGGAGGGACACGAGCACAACGAGGAACAGCTGGGTGGGGGGGACACAATCACAACAAGAAACAGTTGAGAGGAGAGGACACCCGTTCTGCATGTGTTTCGCTTGCAATCCATTGCCATTTTTGCATTTCCTCCTCTGACAGCGCCGGGTCCTTCATTTGCTGCGAGGGGAGGAAAAAAGCTGGATGCAGCACACGCCGTAGGTGGTTCTCGGGAATGATAGATACATCCGCACACAGAGCACAGCTCGCCAAAGGATCTCTCCGACTCAGTCAGCCGTGAGAAGCAGGAGCCATGTGTGCGAAGGAGAGGCAGAAAGCAAGGATAATCAAGGACAGTGTCACGCTGCTACTCTGCTTTTATTTTGTGGAGGTAAGTGGGGAGACTGGTTCGGCAAATAAATATAGACGGTCTGGAAATAAGCAAATCGCTGCAATATCTGCCAAGAGCTGCGCGAGAGGCTGACAGAAAATTCACGAACTGTACAGCGAGTGATACCGATGGTGGTGCAAAGCATCCCCAAACACGGCAGGCGCCTTTGCATTTGCACACGCGTACGTGAGTGTCTGCAGTGATGTCTGTGTTTCAGCGGAGAGTCTGCATCAGCTGGGCTGTGGTTTACGAGGCACACACGAGTAATCTGTAAACAAGGGCCAGACACGGTCAGGCAGAAATGGCTGCCGCAAACCTTCGAAAGTTTTCCGATTCGGGGGCGTGTTTATTTTCCTGAGTGACGGATAAGGTCACAGGTAGAAAGAAGGCAAAAAACACGCCCCCGAAAAAGGCGGGGCTTAAACTGAGTGACGCCCCTCTCCTCCAATGGCTGGCCAGCATTTACTAGGCCAGCCAATGGAGAAGAGGGGTGGGTTCAAGCCCCCTAACTAAAAACATAAAATCTTCGGACTCCGCTCACTGCTTCACAGTGCAACAGTCCTCGACCTAAAAACGGCTGAACGGAATTACACCAAGTTTTGGAGAAAGCAGGATGTTTACTCAGAAAACATATATATTGCGTGTTGCCAGTGACGCGCGAGGATAGCCCTCCCGAAAGAGTCCTGGGGATCAATGGCATTTCCCTGGACCGCCTCTCACTACAAAGGAAACAGATGAAATGCTGCTGAATGGCAGTCCATACCTTGATAGAGAGACGTCCTTACTGTATCGACGCCTCCAGTCCTGTCACCGATGGAACTGCGAGGCTGGGAGTGAGGGATGTGGAGATCATTAAGCCCAGCATGGTGCCACAGCTTCAACCTGGCCACACTGCAAGTCTATTTTCGAATTGGGAACATAAAGAAAATATCGACTAAGTGGAATCACTTACCAGCACGATGAACAAACTGCATGCTGGTCATTGCAGTCCAGAAAGAGGTTGCTCCTGTGATTCCGCGCAACGTGACCCAGGTGTGCTCGAGACTACCTCAGCAAATGGGGCCATACCAAAGACTTACTTGGGAGCTGTCAGCAACAGAAGCATTTTTTAAACTAAATGGCATTTGAGAAAGGATAAACTCCGAAACGTGTCATGCCTGCTTAATAAATTAAATTCACAAGCCCCACTGTGTCTCCTTATCTTCAATGGAAGGTGTTTTTGCATGTGTGTGTGTGTGCACCGCTAAGCAGCGCCATCACGGGGAAAACTGAACCACCGTGTTGAATATATATATATATATATATATATATATATATATATATATATATATATATATATATATATATATATATATATATATAATTTTCCAAATCCTGCACTGCCGCCACGTTTCAAATCACGCAAAGCAGTCAAAGCAGGACACGAACCCAATTTTAGTGCTCGTTGTTATTTTATTCGCCCAAGTGTATAATATATCCCCATACCCTTCTGCCCTTCCATGGCGGAAGATCCACAAACCCGGCAGATCAAAGGTTTAGCTCTAATTGGCTGCCTCAAATTCAACAAAGATGTTGCAGCAGCCATTTTAGGGCTCTGGTCCCCTGCCCTGAAACCCCCAATTGCAACCTCCCCCCTCCCCCCCCCCCCCCCCCCCATTCCACCCACTGGGGGAAAAAATGGGTGGGACTGTAACACCCAATTCGTTTTTTAATTTGTGGATGGATTTCATGAGGCCCTAACGGAATGGGGCTGCTTGCAGGGAGGCAGCAGGGTCCCTGGGACTCCCCTGCGGCCTCCAACGAGACGGCATTTCATGTTGTCCCTGGTGGGACTAATAAATCAGCCAGAGCTGCTAATAAATAGCCAACTGCTCCTGTCAAGGAGCGCCCCATAATGCTCTTCCTGGGCTAATTTACCTATACTTTTCTGTATGGTGATGCCCCATAAGTGGGCATGGCATCACTGGCATATTTTTCAAATGTTAGGGAGTGCAGCAGCCCCGCAGAAATACTTTACAAAAATTAACCCTCTTGTTTCCTGGAGTCTAGAGAACATGACCACAGGAAAAGTTTGCAATGGTTGCAAGCATTTACAGAGCTAGAACTTTTGCTCTTCATATCAGGACCCCTTCTGGTTGGACTTACAGCTGCATTATGTGGCCTGAAGAGTACAAAAGAGACTCTGACACACTTGATGTTCTTAATACAAATTATTTAAGCACTAGTGATTAGCACTGCAATGCTTGTTTTTATTGAATAATATCTTTAAATGTGGTATTATAATGTGTTGGTTTTAATAATGATTCTTAAATTATTAAAGTTGTTTTGCTTATCTTGTATATTCACATAATCACCCCATGCACGAAGCCAGTAGGTCTTCATTTATATACTGTAGCAAAAAAAAGGGACACCCTGTCTTCCAAGAACAATGGTAATAAAGTATTTATTAGTAAATGTTCATAACTATGCTTTTAAAATGTGTCAATCCTAACAAAAAAGGAAAAACTTACATAAATAATGAGCAATTTAAATTAAATCCAAAATAGGTGAGTTAGTAGATTGATCATCCAACATGATCAGAAGTAGGTGCTCCAAGTGGCGTTGCAGTGCAAGTTCAGTACAGAATACCAGATAACAAAGAAAACATGAATTGAGTATTTACAGTATGTACATTGGGTCGCCTATAGGACACATGAATACATTAATTACAAACTCAATGGTATGGGCATTTGGGATTGAAAATCCAGCAAATAGTTGAGTGGACCCACAGTGACCTTTCGACCCCAGCCGCCTCACAGCTGACACATGTTACACCTGCTTTAAGTTATCAGGTTGGCAGCTGCTGTTAGCAGTTTTATCATTGCGAACAGCTCCTTCTAAAGTACTCCTATAGAAGTGTGATGGACACTAGTCCCATGACCACTGGTTAACAAAGGCCTACAGTACAGTAGTGCACATGAAAGTATCAATGTCTTTCGCTATAGTTTCACTTTTGTTCAGTCCATTTTGTTATTTGTGGATTTTCTGTAAATTCTCCTCAAAAGCTTGCTGTGTATAGCCCATTTAATTCATGAAATTGTTTTTAAAAAGTTGAGTACCCATCGGATCCTGAAAATGCTACAATTCTTTCATTGTCTTGTTTAGAGCAACCCTTTACACACTTAGTCCTTCAGAAAGTCTCTGCTTCTTCTGAAAGAACTACACACCAGAACAGATAGTTGCGATCCCGGCTCAAGCAGTATGGCTGCCGAACATGCTGCCCAATTGTATCCTCTAGTCCTCATATAGCAAATGTGTCTGGCAGTAGAACATATGCTGATTGCCACCCAGCCCCCTTACTGCTGTCTCATTTCAGCCAGACATGTTGCCGGTCATAAACAAGATCTATACCACTTAGTTCTTTTTCACAGAATCTCCCCTGTCCTATAAGAACACTCCCATCGGCTACCATTTGAAAGCCATGCAATGGACTATATTGAACATTGGACTATATTGAACATTGGAGGAGTTCTGTGCTCTGGCTAACTGTGTATCATCTGGCTCTCCTCTTGATCCCATGCCGCACAAGATCTGGAAGGCCTTTCACGACGAGCTGTTTCCCCTGCTCCATTCAATCTGCTGCCAATCGTTAGCTACTGCATCTGTACCAGACTGCTGGAAGTTAGCAATTGTTACACCTTTGCTAAAAAAGGCTACTTTGGACCCCCTCTGTCCAGCCAATTGCAGGCCTATTTCGCTGTTGCCATTCGCGATAAAGATCTTAGAAAAATGGGTTACGAGAGCCTTGGCTAACTTCCTGGAAACCAACTCCAGTCTGGACGTAGCTCAATTTGGCTTCAGACCGGGCCATGGTACTGAGACTGCTCTGGTTACCGTGTTGAATGATCTGCGAACGCGTGTCGACAGGGGCAAGTCAGCATTTTTAGTGCTGCTTGACATGTCGGCCGCGTTCGACACGGTGAACCATGAGATCCTTCTGGGCCGTCTCTGCAATGCGGGAATAACGGGCTCGGCACTAGCCTGGTTTTCATCATATTTGGATAAGAGACAACAGGCAGTAACACTACCACCTTTCTGCTGTGACATACGCCAGGTGAACCAGGGTGTCCCCCAGGGGTCGGCGATAAGTCCGATTCTTTTTAATTTGTACCTCCAGCCCCTGATACAACTAATAAGGTCTTTCGGCATTCAAGTCATCAATTATGCCGATGACACCCAATTGATTTTTTCTTTTGAGGGTTCAGAGGCAGTGTCGAGGGACACTTTCCATCAGTGTATGTCGGCCACAGCAGAGTGGTTGCAAGCCAATTCACTCCAATTCAATGGCACAAAGACGGAGATACTGCACTGCTCTTCAGACCGACTCCCTCGCCCATTGCCGGAAGACTTTTGGCCTACTTCCATTCCAGGCTCGGTGGAGGCGGCAGACTCGGCCCGCAATCTGGGAGTCATGTTTGAATCGAACCTACAACTGGACGCCTCGGTGAACAGGACCGTTGGGACATGTATGGGTCTGCTCCGTGCTCTACGGAAGATACTGCCGCTTCTCCCTCGGGAAGCTAGAGTAGAAGTAGTGCGTAGTACCATTCTCAGTAGGTTAGACTACTGTAACGCACTACTTCTAGGAGCCCCAAAGAACTTGATCCTTAAATTACAAAGGATTCAAAATATGGCGGCTAAACTAGCCCTGTCCTTGCCTCGCTCGGCCTCTTCTGCCGGAGCTCTGGCAATCTTACATTGGTTACCGGTCCAGCAGAGGATCTCCTATAAGGCCTCATGCCTGATTTTTTGAGCTCTGCATGGTCAAGGACCAATACCACTGCAAAATCTCTTTTCGTGGTATCAGGCTGCCAGACCTCTGAGATCCGCCTCAGCTTTCTTAGTGAAAATCCCAAGAATAAATAGAGTGAGAATGGGCGGCCGCGCTTTTAGTTTTACGGCCGCCTCAATGTGGAACACTCTACCTTTAACACTGAGGAGCAGACAAAATCTGATTTCATTTAAAAGGGACCTTAAAACTTATCTCTTCCCTAGGGCAGAATAAACGTTGACCAGATGGTGGAACTGATCTCAGCGCCAGGATACCCGCTGGGTGACAGCTGCGCTTAATAAGCATTAAAATACATACATACAAATACATACTAGGTACCACATTGCAATCCTTCTTCCTTCATGGCGAATATCTTCTTCTCATGACAGAAACCTTGCTCTCAGATGAAAATGCTACTTGTATCGATTACATCTCCAATGACGCTTCCCCTCCCACTCTCAGCCCCCACTATCCTCCCTGCACCCCCACCACGGCTATCAGTCTCCCAGACTACACCTTGACCCCCCCGCCTACCACCAACGCCCTCACTCTCACCACCAACGTCCTCCCTACCTCATCCACACCCCTCCCACCCAAAAGCTTTCCCCTCCCTAACTCCATCCCGCACACCAACACAACGCAGACCTGCTCGAACACCAGCCCTCTCCCCCAGCTGCACACGAATTCCCTTGTCAGCCAATAACCGCTGACTGCCCCCCCCCCCACGATGGACTACATCATGGCCACCCTCACACAGATAAAAGAAGACATACACACCATCAAAGAACTACTCTCTACACACCCTATACACCCCTCACCCACCCCAACATTCCCTCCCAACTTGTCCCATACTCCGCCGGCTGACTCCCTCACTCAACACGCCCCACACCGGGCGTCAATCCCTGCTCATAGGCGCAGCAACTGCCCTCGGCCCCCGCATCACCCTTGCAACGCCCCACGCAACTACACCGCCCCGCCCAACTTGTCCCCCACCCTTCCGACTAACTCTCTCACTCAGCTATCCCCCAATCTGACCTCAATCCCAGGTCGTAATCGCTACAACCGCCCTCGTCGCACGCACAACTCTTCTTCTGACCTCGACACACTCACCCTTCTCCGCTCCTATGACCCAGCCCCCCAAAATAACACAACCACCCCACACCTCAACATTCCCACGATACACTCAAATCCCCTTAGGCCGCCCACACTAAACAGCAGATTCTCCATCCCCAATAACCTGAGAAAAGTCCCTCTCTCTCTAGAACCATCTACCGCCCTCAACACACCCCATCTCAAATGCACTCTTCTCAACTGCAGATCAGCCAAGAAACACTCCGCCGCCATTGCTGACCTCCTCTTATCGCGGAACCTTGACCTAATCATCTTGACAGAAACCTGGCTAACTGAATCTTCGACACCTATAATGGACATATTGGTTCCTCCCGACTACCACATTATCAGGCTCGACAGAACAGGCAAAATAGGTGGTGGAATCGCATGCATCTACAGGAACAACCTCTCTGTTCAGAAAGTCAACTCCACCTCCCTACCATCCCCAACAACCTGGGAATACATCTGCCTTGACATTATGAGTGAGGGCAAACCGATATGCGCGCTTCACAGCATTTACCACCCACCCAGGGACAACTTCACTTTTTCCCAAGAAATAATGGAGTTGATCTCAACCAATTCCGGACGGCAACCCACCCAAATATACCTTGGTGACTTCAACCTCCACTGGAACAATCGCAACGACGCAGTGGTAAATAGTCTTAAAAATTTCCTTGATGCCCTTAACCTCACCCAAATATGCAACGGCCCAACCCACGAGAAAGGTTCTACCCTCGACCTGATCATCTCCAAAGAGGACTCTATCCAACTCGAGTCCATCCAACCCTGTGACTGGTCAGATCATCATATTGTCACATTTTTTATCAATGAAAAAGTCAAAGTTAACCCGGCTCAACTCTCCAAGCCCAAAGTCTGGAAAAGAGACTCTAAAAAGCTCAACCCAGGCTCTTTGCCCCCTAACAGTTGCAACCTCCTACTGCCACCGACAAGCGCTACAGACGTCCAAACTCTGACTGACCACTATCTCAACGCTATGACATCTATAATTAATGAGGCTGCACCTATGGAGCTGAAAAGAGTCTCTACTAAAATCTCCAAACCATGGTACGACGGGAGTCTCAATGAGGATAGACGAGACATGCGAATGGCAGAGCGTACCTGGAGATCAGCCCCCTCTGCAATGCACCTAAAAGAGCTGAAGAAAAAGAGAAACGCCTACTTCAGGAAAATAAAACGCTCAAAATCAGACTTCTTCAGCCTCCAACTCGACCAAGCAAAAAACCGCCCGAGAAAACTGTTTGAGCTAATCAAAACACAATCCAAGGAACAACCCCAACCGCTCAACACTAGGTGTGAGGCACCCTCCTGTGAAGACATCGCTGCTTTCTTCATCCAAAAAACTGACAAAATAAAAAGCGATCTCCTCATTGACGCAAGCCTCTACTCCAAACCCCAACGCCTAGCACCCACTGAACCAAAAAACAATGCTACATGGTCAACCTTCGGCACATACTCTGAAGAAGAAATTGGCAAACTGCTCAGCACCCTGAAACCATCCAATCACCTCACGGACCCCCTCCCTGCCTCCGCAGTAAAAGACTTTACCCCTTTGCTTCTCCCTCTCTGGACTAAAATTATCAACAGCTCACTCCAACAAGGAAGCATACCTGACTCTCTCAAAATTGGACAGGTCACACCTCTACTAAAGAAACCTACAGCCGACCCCTCTGATCTTAACAATTATCGTCCCATCACCAATATTCCTACTCTCGCCAAACTATTGGAAAAATGCGCACAACTACAATTGACTAAACACATTGAGCAATTCGATCTCCTCAACGCCCACCAGTCAGGCTTCCGAGCAGGACACAGCACAGACTGCCATGACTCACATAATCGACGACGCACTTCAAATGCTAGACCAAAACGACACCTGCCTCCTCATCCTTCTAGATCTCTCTTCAGCATTCGACACCGTTAAACATGAGAATCTACTAGAACTACTAAATACAAGAATGGGTTTATCTGGAACTGTTCTCAAGTGGTTCACTTCCTTTCTTCACAACAGGTCGCAGAAATTCAAGAGCAACAACCTGATGTCCTCGCCAATACCTGTGACGCTAGGCGTCCCCCAAGGATCCTCCCTATCCCCAACTTTGTTCAACCTAGTCATGGAACCTCTCACCTCCTTGCTACAAGCATCCAACGTAAACTTTCACATGTACGCCGATGACACTCAGCTATATCTCAAGTTACAATCCCCCAAAGACATCTTACGTCTGAACTCAACGATCAGGAGCACCCAATCTTGGCTGGCTGATAACCACCTCAAACTAAACGCTATGAAGACTGAGTTCCTTCTGATCTCACCTCCCACGAAATATCTACCACACAAACATGGCTTAAGCACCTAACAGCACTCAATGTCCAACCGACCATAGTGGATTCAGCAAAATCTTTAGGCATAACACTTGACACCAACCTCAACATGCAGCAACATATCAGCAAGGCAACAAAGGGAGCGAACTTCCAGATCAATACTCTGAGGAAACTTAAACCCTACCTCCCAGCCAAAGACTTCCAAACAGCAGTACAATCGCTAGTCATCCCACGTATTGAATACGGCAGCACCGCCCTCTGTGGACTCCCCCTAACTACTACCGCACCACTAAGAGCTTCTCTGAATGCTGCAGCGAGACTCATCACTGGGTCAAAAAAGCACTCCCACATTACCCCTGACCTGAAATCCCTGAACTGGCTGCCTTTTGAAGCCAGAATACAGCTGAAAATCGCCTGCATGACACACAAGGCGGTACACCTAAACTCACCCGGCTACCTCGCTCAGAAACTGACAATCTCTGGGGGAACTAGAAACACGAGAGGCACAAACAATCTTCTGCTGAAACCTCGAAGATTCCGGAAGGAAAAAACTTACAAGCGCTCCTTCTCAGGATTGGCGCCTAGGATTTGGAACTCACTCCCTCCCGAAACCAGGCTTATCTCTTCCACTACACTTTTTAAAAAAGAAGTAAAAGCTATCCTCATGGCTAAATACACTTGATCTATCATCTCGAACTCTGTCAACACCTTGCACCGATCTGTTTTGCATGCTTGATTCATTTACTTATTTGTATGAGTTGTTTTGTTACTCACGTGATGGCTTGCAGCCACCTATTTGTACTGTGTGATCTATTGATTTATTGTTTGACTATGTTCCCTCATGGACCCCTCTATGTAAAGCGCTCTGATATCTGTGAAGATCTTGTTCGCGCTATATAAAACTTTGAAAATAAAATAAATAAAATAAAATGAACTTCTGGACTTAAGCCCGGTAAGCCCACCCAGCCTCCATTCTATTGACCCTGAGCTGATAGCTGATAGAAAATGTTTTTAGTCTGCTCTCAGTGCAGCGTGTTGGTCAATAAATTAGTTATGCCGTCGTCCATGCATTCTCAAATCTACGACTGCACCATGTTGGGCTATCTCATTAACACTAGATCCCTGATTAAGAACAGATTTGCATTCGAAGACTTTGTGTCCCTTAGGAACCCAGATTGGGTTTTTCTTACAGAAACCTGGGCCTCGGACTCTTCAGGGCCAGATCTTGTTGAGGCTATTCCGACTGGCTATCAGCTTGCTAGGTGTGACAGGAGTGGCCGACGGGGCGGAAGCCTTGCTGTCCTTTATAAGAACGGTCTGGTCTGCCGCACACAGCAGCTTTCTGCTCCCTCGGACCCCTTTGAAGTTCTGTATTTTTCTATTAATTCCCTCCCCACGGAAAGTTTCTCTGGGGTTCTCTGCTATAGGCCCCCGGGGTCCAGGACGATCTTTGGCCAGAAATTTAGCAGCCTTGTGGAACCTCTTTTAGATAGATTGAATTTAACTTTTCTTGGTGATTTCAATTTTCACTTAGATAATTCTCTTTGCAGGGATATCCAATCTCTCATTGAAATCTTTAACGGCTGGTCAGGAGTCCCACACTGGTCAGGAGTCCCACACACTTGGCGGGTCACACCCTGGATGGGATTTTTTCTAATGACCCTCGAGTTAGTATAGGAGACCCTGTTCCTTAGACATGGTTGGATCGTTTTGCGGTACCTTTTTATCTACGCAATGGTTCATCCAGCAAAACTATCCCTGAGCATAATCATTGGGAGGAAAGGAGACACCTTAGCCGGATAACGAAGGAAGCCCTTACCAGGTTGTTTGACATCATGGTGCGTAGGAGGGGGGGTAATTGTCTATCAGTCTGCTATGGAACTGTCGCAAAAATTGTCAGATGCTTTGGATAATTTGGCTCCAGTTAAAAAGCATTCCTCTGCTAGACTAAAACCCTCCGCTCCCTGGTTTTCGAAGAAACTTAAAAAACTCAGACTAAGCTGCCGTAGACATGAAAGGTTGCGGCTTTCAAAGTTAGATCTGGCAGACAGGGAACTCCATAAGATCTCTTTGAAAAATTACATGGAAGCTATTATGGATGAAAAAAGGTTTTATTATTAAAAGATGATTGATTTATCTAAATCCCCGCGTGAACTGTTTAAGGTTATTAACTCTATTACTGTCCCGACAACATCTTATACCATGGACGTCTCAGTCTTTGTGTCAAAATCTCAGATTTCTTTATTGGCAAAATCAGAGATATTTATTTGACTCTTGAAGCTGCCAACATAGGACAGTCCACGTCTTTGTCTTCGCTTACAGTTATAGAGGAACGGGCATCCTCAGACTTTGCCCGCGCTCCTAACTTTCCCATTATTATCGCTTGAAGACACGGACAGATTACTAGAAGGTGTTAAGTCGGGCTCTCCTTTAGACTCCTACCCTCTTAAGATTTTAAAACGGTGTCGAGATGTCATTATACCACATTTTACTGCGGTTCTGAATCTGGCTATCTGACGGACAGTTTCCTTTATCCTGGAAGACGGCTGATCTTAGTCGCCATCAGTTGCTGGATTACTCGCAACATGGCTTTAGAACCCTGCATAGTTCGTAAACGGCCCTTACGGTGGTGTTAAATAACATCTGGTTGCAGGTGGATGCAGGCCACACTAATTTATTTATCCTCCTCGACCTCACAGCAGCCTTTGATACCCTGTTCCCTGTGAGGCTAGTGGAGCGTCTCAGGGAGATAGGGATTGGGGGGCTCAGCGCTGGGGCTTCTTGCTTCCTTTCTGACTGATCGGACCCAGATGGTGAGCCTTGGGCCTTTCTTTTCTGCTCCTGAGACTACGGCGTGTGGTGTCCCTCAGGGTTCTTCCCTGAGTCCGCTTTTTAACATTTATGTGGCCCCACTCGCCAAAGTGGTTAGATCGCTCGGATTGGATGTTTTATCCTATGCAGATGATACGCAAATTATGGTTTCTATCACCCATAATATCAGAGAAACATCTTCAACTTTAGGCTCTGCATGGAAGCAGTTGCATCCTGGATGAGCTCAAACTTCCTTAAATTAAACGGGGAGAAGACTGAGGTTGATTTTTGGCAATCGTTTGGATATCTGGTCCAGTGATTGGTGGCCTGATTCGTTGGGCGTCTGTCCCTGCCCTGTCTCTCTTGGAAAAAATCTCGGTATTTTGGTGGATAGCTCTCACCATGAGTAGGCAGGTGAGCAGGACAGTTTCTACCTGCTTCGGTATCATTAGGATTTTAAAGGAAGTCTCACTCTTTCATTGGATTCCCGTAAACAGGCTGTGGCCGCACTTGTGACATCCAGACTGGATTACGGTAATGCCCTCTATTTGGGCAATAGAGGTCCGATCCAGCGGCTGCAACTGGTGCAGAATACGGGGGCTAGGTTGGTGATGAACCTACCCAAATGTCATTCCCTCTCCCCCTCTCTTAGGGCATTACACTGGCTGCCCATTGATCACAGGATTCTTTTTAAAACTTTCTGCCTATTTCATAAGGCTCTTTTTGGCAGTGGCCCAGAGGGTATCAAAGCACTCTTACATCGCTATAATCCCTCTAGGAATCTCAGGTTGGTGGATAAGAACCTGCTTATAGTGCCAAGGTTTAGTAAGGCTAGATGGGGAGATCGTTCCTTTTCCCTGGTCGCTGCCAAACTTTGGAACTCCCTTCCTCATGATCTTTCCAGCCTTTCTTCTCATTTGTTGTTTCGGAGGGCCCTGAAGACTTTGTTCTTTACTCGGTCTGTAGCTTAACTCTTTCTGCCTCCCTCACTCAGTCTGCTCTAGCGCCTTGATGCCCTTGGGCTAAGTTCGCGCGTTATAAGTAGGGCTCCCGGTTTTACGTTATTTTTTTTTTTAACATTTCCGTCTGTATTTATCCATTTTTAATTTTTGCCCATTTTATCTGTATTTATCCATATTTATTTTGTTTTTTGCATATAAATGTAGTTGTAAAACTGTAAATTTCCATATTTATGTAAATGATAGACACGCACTCATACTTTGATGTCTGTCGTGTTTTAGCTATTTAAGTTGCCAAATATTACATAACAGTACATCCACTGGCAAATAGTAGCATTATACCACAAATTTATATTGACAAATGCAGTTATTTAAAGAAATGTCATCCCATGTTTTAATTTCCCATGCTGTCCATCTGCTTAGCTGTTGGGCTAAATTCATGAAGGACAGCACAGTCATTGGAAAAAAAACACATTTTCTGTATTTATCCACCTTTTAAAATAAATGCAGACAGAATACACATTGTTTTCTGTCTGTATTTATCTGTAAAAATCCGTGAAAACAGGGAGTCCTATTTATAAGATCCAATTTCTTTCTTTCATTCATTCATTCATGGTCTACCAGCTGTAGAGCGACTAGGGTGTTTACTACCTTCCCTTCAGCGCATAGTGTGACCAGGTCTGATTTTCTCTTTTGGCACAGTCCAGCCACTCATCCAGTTCCAAATCGACGTCTAGACATGTGATGCAGAGATTGGTGACACTAGGAATTTCTACAGATTCCGGGTCTGTGTCTGGTGGTACTCTTCTGTAAGATCTGTCTGTGTAAGGGGCCATGAGTGCTGCAAGGGATCCTCACATCCTGACGCTGATGTCCAGTTAGATGGTGAGAATCCTGTAAGTGCATCTTCTGTACTGTACTCTCCAAAGCCACAACCTTCAGCAGCCCCTCCATTCTTCTCAGTTCCATTGGTGAAGGATTACACTGCTACCCATCTGATTGTGCCATCTGATATTACTTGTTTACCTGATTGTATACTGACATGTTTTATGTATGTTATTATTATCCTACCATGTTAATGACTATTATTGCTCCCATTTTCTCTGTTCATTCCTACTTCCCCTACCCTGTCTTTGTGAAGCGCCCTGATATCTGTAAGGATCTTGTTCGCGCTATACAAAACTTTGAATAAATAAATACCCAGAGTTCCAGCAGATCATTCTGCACCTTCGTCTCTGCCCAATACAGGTAACAATCCTGTGCCATCTCCCTCTGTTCCACTACAAAAAGGGAATGGACACCACTGTCTGAGTATGTTACAAGACAAGCCAGTAAAGGAAAAGTAAGGTTTGCCACCCTAGTCACTTCGGAGACAGAAGCCCCAATAGGTCTTGCTGACCTCAATTTCTATCCACCGTGAAGCGTCTTATTCTCTTCCAAGTTAACTATGTGTGGACTCTAGTAGGTCCTGAAACTCACCATCTCCGACAGTGTCCTTGGTGGATGATAGATCTTTTTATTAGGTAACTAACTGGCAACTCAAACTGAGTATTGAGTCTTCCGTTACTGTTTGCACTCATTGCCAGTATTCAAGTGCAAAAATACAGCCCTTCAGAATCAGGTCCTCTCTTCTTGAGGGAAACACCATCTGAATCATTGATTTTGTCTGCTGTCAGGAAACGCTCCGGTATCTCCTGTATCCCCTCCACTTGAAAGGGAAAGTAACTGAATGGACTGTTGTGAAGAGTCTGAACAGCTTCACCCACAATATTCGAAGTTCCTAGTGTATCGCGCTGCTAGGCCAATGCAATCGGGAGCTGTGGAAATCTATGGTTAATTTTTCTAGATCATGTTCCTGAAGATCATCCAGAGGATTTAAGATACCCAATATTTAAACTGTACAAAACAAAAATACTTTGCACAAAGTTCTTTTGCTTGGAAGTGGTCAAATTGAACGCACTACTACGTAAGAAAACCTCCAACTTCATTCACCAATGTGCAATATGCCAACATTAGATATAAGGTGTGCTTTTCACAAGCGATATTAAAATGGTAAATTGCTGTTTTCTCATGTTTGTCATGTACATTTGTAATGTCACATACTTTTTGTATTCATTCTTTCCAATGTTGAATTGAGTCTTGTTTTTTGGTACAATTTTCTACTTAAAACTGTACTATGCAATTTGATTCCAATATTGTCATGTTTCTACAGTGGCTCTCTTTATTATGGTTTTGACACCTGCATACAAGCAGATTCTCTCACCTTTCCTTTATTTAACATGCTTGCATAAATTAGCACCGTAAACTCAGACATGTTGAATTTGCCAGTGCTTGTTTTATGCTGATTCTGTTCAGCATAGGCAACAAGCACAAGATAAGCCAATCTGCGAACGTCCTTCACATTTGAGACTTATTGGCTTTGTCAGTTGTTTAAATGAGGAATGGATAGCATGTGGCTGAAAATGTTTGTCGTTGCTTTTTTCTTTGTTTTCGTGTTGCCAATATGACTATTTTTCTTAGTTGGGTTTTATTTGCATTAAAAAATATATGCTTTTGTACTGCAAGTTTCAAAGTCTCCTTAACAGCTAGCCATATTTGAGGATGTTCGCGATGCCGAAGATGCCCTTTATAACCTCAATAGAAAGTGGGTGTGTGGCCGTCAGATTGAAATACAGTTTGCACAAGGTGACCGAAAAAGTAAGTGGACATCAGTAAGAAGTGTGTTGCTGGAAATGGTAATGCCCTAGTTGGATTTCCACTGGCAGCATGATGCTTCTGCAAGCATATACTTTTATTACCATGAAGGTGTGTAATATTGGTGGAATCCTGCAAACAATTTAAGTTTTCAGACCATTACTCACATTGTAGTTCAATATTTTCAAACAATTGAAAATTTCTCTTAACAATCCTAATAAGCTACTTCCTCTGATCCACAACAGTAGTTTGAAATACAGTATTCCAATTAAGTTGCCTTGTAAAATACAACTTTAATTGCCTTTGTTGATGGCATTCTCAGATTCCCATGAATGTACAGTTTTACTGTAGTATCATATTGTAACCATTATTTTTATTCTAGCACCAGGTCAAATGAAATCAAAGGAGAGTAGTTCCCCAGATTCCCACAGGCGGTCCAGAAGTCATAGTCGGAGGACACGCAGCCGGAGTTACTCATGGGACCGAAGCCATAGAAGATCACGTAGCCCAAGAGAGTGAGTCCTTGAATTGCATATTCTGAAAAGACAAGTATAGTCCATGGTTCCACAGGGCATGCTTCTGGTATATTGTAACTGTTTGGTCATCTGGTTATAAATCCTACCACAGACCTGTTTGTGCAGTGTAGCTTTGTCAGTAGTTTCTGCATGACACATGACTGGTTTCCGGGTGAGTGGGCGGGGATTGTTTGTGTTTGGTTTCTTTCCTTTTCAAATCTGGGTGAAATGTGCTGTTTGTTGCTCACCTTTTTGTCTTTGCTGCCTTATGTACCTTTGCGCACTGAGTGCTACCTCTGAAGTAAGTTTGGGTTACTCTTTGATGTCCCTTCACTTGGATTGGTCTGTACGTTTTCTTCACTGTAACTTCATACCATAAGCAGCTATCAATTAAGTGAAGTTGAAGTAGCTACCAGTGACCTCCATTGAAAAATGAAGCCCACAAATCCATGCTCATTTTGTTGATGTAATAACCGAGACGGTGGCAGCTAAGTTAATGGCGTGACTTTCCTTTGGTTTGTAAAACTGCCAAAATACAATATATTTTCGAACTGATCTAGTGCAAAGTTTTTCCGACCGAAGAAATCTTTGTGATCAAGTGGTGTGTGCTTGTTTTATTTCCTCAAATCAGAAGAGACTGGTAGGTAGGTCTAATTTCATCACAACATAATGCTGTTGGTACCAAAATAAAGCTGTTGGCTAAATCTAAAATTCCTAAGATGAAAACTTTTAGTTGCTTTGATTGCTGGTCATTGTCAAACACACAGAGCAAGGCTTGTGCCACAGCTGTCACAGTGAAAATTACATATTACCGTAAGCTTAATCATTTCCTCCTTTTTAGGTCTTGCCTAGGCAGCACACATGCACTGCTCTAGGAGATGACCTTTAGAAATTGGTCAGCTCTTTTCAAACACTCGTGCTTGTGGTGGCATCCACCTTGCAGGAGCGTGCAGCGGTGTGCAGGGACCATCTGTTTGCAATTGGTGAGGTCGCGCGCGCGTCTGCACTCTGCTTCTGTTGTGATTCTTCCTGTGTCTGGCAAGCACCAAGACCACTTATCTCCTTTCTATTACTAGTTTAACACCTCTGCAACATGCCATTTCAAATCCTTCCCATTGACCTTATTTCACATGTTCAGAAAAGAAAGGCGTGTGGCCGCTTTATTTGCATTGCACCAACATGCTTCTTTAGGACTTGGCCCTGCACACAGGTAACCTGAAAGCCAGGCAAAGATAAGTTACCAAGAGGGTATGGTATGATTGGTATCAAAGGCTGAAACTTCAAACTATGCTATTTCTGCGAAGCCTCCCTCCTTCCCCCCCAGCCCCCCACCAACAGCCATCCAGCCTTTGCAGCGTTGAAAACGTTGCTTCCTGAGGTTCCCTCCACATGTCTGTCTCTAACTGGAACATCACGAAAGCGACTAGATATGTCATCTCACGAGGCTTCGCCCATTGTGTTACGCCGTCAGTGTTGCTACCAGTCCATTAACCCAGCCTTCAAACAGTTCGGCATGAAGCCTTCCTCTTTACCCCCTCAATACCTATGTCGCCCGCAGTACAATTGTTCATTGGTTAACCACCTCTCGTTCATCAAAACCACCTCTACAATGCTGCTGTATTTTTTTCTTCCGGGTGCTGCAGACACTGTTGTCCAAGGCATAAACACCAGTATCCCTCTACACTACCGTGCAGTCATTTTCATCTGTAACTTCTTGTCACAAAGGTCGATTTTCCATAGCAATATACCATTTTGTCCCTTAGACCCTTCTGGTTGTATGGATACATAGGGTTTGTGGGTTATCCAAGCACCCAAGGTACCCAGAGCCAACAACTGAGTTGCATCGTGCAATTTTTTTCCCATTGTGTACAGAGTATAGACCAATTCATATGCAGAATGAAAAGTGGTTATCAAGGAAAACTATGCATTTCTAAAATGAGTTCAGATGCAGTGGTTATTTCCCTGAATTTGTGGGTACCCGTACTAGCATATGATAGTGTATTTTGTAATGTCTTCTTCCTTACACACTAGCTTGCATTTGTAAGGCTCCGATAAGTGAAATCCAATTGTTAATGACAAATATTCTTCTTTTCTATGCTCCCATATGTCCTCAGCTAAAAATGGTATCGCTTTTGTGTGGGTAGGCTGGTTGCCTGTGGGAGGAAAAGACCAAAAACGCAACATGGACACCGCATGCTTCCACAGAAAACTGACCTTTTATTTTGCAAGATGGCTAGCAGGACTTTGGCCCTAGCTCAGCTGGCACCTAGGGAAACCTAGCAAACTTGCATATTTTTGCACCTAGGTGGAATCCAGGGTCGGGTGATTTGCGTGGTTCTAGTATTTTTTTTTTTTACCCAGAATCCCTTGCAAACCTCAAACTTTGACCAAAAACACATATTTTCCACACATTTCCGTGGTAAAAAGTTTAGGAATCTACAGGGAGCCACAAGCATCCTTCCACCCAGCATTTCCCCCCCAAGTTTCCTGATCAAAATGTTAATTTATTGTGTGGATGGGCCTAGTGCCCGTGGCAGGAAACTGCCCAAAACGCGACATGCACATATCCCTTTTTAGGTCTCGTCCTATTAGGACGAGAGTATAGGAGGCCAAATAAGCTTTGAAACCATTGCGGATTTCATCGAGTGCATGTGCACATGCACGCGCTTTTTACCATTTGCTCCCCCAGCCGCCTGCCTCCGAGAGCTTCACTTCAAAGGGATCCGCTCCCCGCCCACTGCTTGACACTTCACGGCCACCAGGCCGTGTCTCGCATTTCTCCTCCCCACAGCAATGCCAAGAGCTTGTTTTGTAGTTTTCAGTAATTACCTGCTCCTTTCATGATTTATGCACTGCTTGTTTTAACTTTTAAATTTTTTACTTTTGTACCCGCACACCAATGGTATCAGTGCTGGCTCGAACCCGGTTTTTATTTCCTTGCTTAAGATTTTTTTCTTTATCAGCATGGCCCTTCAAGGGCTGCCATGCGCATAACTTTATTAGGCAATGGCACCACGCTATATATTTTATTTGCACGGCGCCCGCTTTCGTCTTTCTTTAGCAAGGTTAACGCCGGGACTTGCTCCACAGCTATGAGCGCCATATTCAGCTTTCCGCGGAAAGTGGCCAGAGAGCTTTGTGACCCTGGCTGAAGGAGGCAGCTTTTCCAGGCCGCTGTGGCTGTAATTATTACTTATTTGTGCTGCACGGCTGCTGCAGGGACCGGAAGAGGCGGCGGAAGCAGAAAGAAGCAACGGTAATGCTGCCATTTTGATATGTGCGAGTTCGAGATACATGCTGTACAGTTCTTCTTGTTTCGTTTTCAAACATCACTAAAGGCTTTGTCCAAAGATGCGCGCTAGCCTTCACAATTTTTAACATTGACTAGATAATATGCCTGTGATGGTTTTTTGGCTAATAAGAGATTTAGGGATCTCATTAACAATATTCAGCCCAGTGGGGGTGTATTTCCCCCAGGCATCAAACATGTAGGTATAAGAAATACTTAGCAAGTTTTTTGTTGCACGGGCATTAAATATGTAGGCACAAAGAAAATTCAACGCTGCCTATGTGGAGCTTACACCGGGAAGGCTTTGGCAAGGGGCTGGGAAGATGGTAAAACTCACTTTCATGCTGGACAAACATGGGGGCTCCATAACAGGAAAGTTTCCAGCAACTGATAAAAGACGCAATAACATGGCTATCAAGTCCAGCACAAATTCATCATAAATCATATGCTTGTCTCCAGGAAGTGCATACCTTAGCTGCCCTCGAACCAAGGACTGGTTAGAAAGGTGCAAATAAAAAAAGTTGAGAGTTTTTTTTTTTTTAAAAGGCTTTTTGAAAAGTGAAAAATAACTTCTCCCCCCTCCCATCTTCCCTCTCTCCTCAACCTCCCCTCCCCCTCTTCTCACTCCCATCTCATTCTCTCCCCTTTCTCCCCTCGCCTCTCCCCTCCCACCACTCTCCCCTCCCTCTCTCAAATCCCACTCTCTCCTCACCCACCCCTCTCCCCTCTCACCACTACACTCCCTCTCCAATCCCTCTCTCTCCTCACTCACCCCTCTCTCGCCTCTCTCCCCTCTCTCCCATCTCCTCACTCTCTCCAGGCCTGACTCTCTCCTCCCCTCTCACCACCGCTCTCCCCTCTCACCACCGCTGTAGGAGAGTAGGGTCTGCAATCCTATGATCACCCAGATTTTTGCTTTTTGCTGCACTGGTTTACGACTTTCCCTGGCTGTGGGCCTGCTAATCAGACCCACAGCCTAGCTGTTCTCTCTATCCAAATTGTACTCAGGTACTGAATTGGCCCTGGGCCCTCCAAGTCCCTGTACCCAGGGCTGAGGTGCACCCAGAAGTCTCCCAGGGGCTGAAGCATGTATTGTGCCACCCCTGGATTGACTAACTAAAACTGACACAACTGGCTGCACGACAGCTGGGGCAAGGAGGTGTACTCACCCTTTGCTTTAGATATAGTATACCTATATCTAACCCTAAAATGGACACACAGATCTCCTATCAGTCACTCCTATGGCAGGCCTTAACAATCCTGAAGGCAGAGTGCTTGGAATCGTGTGAGATGGTGCTCTGGCATGAGCTGAGCCTGTCTGCGGCTTTCGGGATCTATCCCTTAGCCGTTTCCATGATATCGCATACCATATACTCTTAAGTGCATTATAATCCTCGCGGTTATGTGCCAACTCTGGTATCGCTTTATCAAAACATGTCGAGTAAGGTGTCATACGAATTGGAATACTAACCCCTCGCCAATTCTGGCGACGGGGTTAGCATTCCACCCTTCTAGAGGGACACGACATGTATGTAACCCCTAACCCCGGTTAAAGTCAGACAGAGCCTTAGCATCCACAAAATGGATGCTGCCACCGAGACACAAGTCTGCCCTCCTGCTGCTGGGAGTCCTCCCAGAGCAGGAGATAAGGACAAAGGGTTTCCTGCCAGGGGCGGTGCCAGCACCGTCCCAGACAGGGTTTTGTGTATTGTAGGTAGGCAGGGCTTTAGAGGAAGGTGACTGCACGTGGCACCCCGGTGCTCACTGTGCATAGGCTGGCTGGAACCAGTTCCAGGGTCACTCCAGACCCTGTGCTGGGGAAAAGCCCGCCAAGGAAGTGGGTGTAACCACCCCCCTCCTAGTCCCACCCCTAGGGCAGGACTTAGTCGCGTGCCAGCCCCCTTTTACAGGATAAAGGTAGAGACTGGCCCCCTTCCAAATCAGATCATCTTTGAATCCTGAAACTACTTTCTGCGAAAGGAACTCAAGACTTCTTCCTAAGATTTCTCCCTTGTGACTAAGGAGTAGTCACCCTGCATCCGCAGGCACCATCTAAGAACACTGCGGTCTGCTGCAAGTCCTTCCTCCGGAATCCGACTGCCCAGCTCGACGAGAACCGGCTTCCCTGGCACCTCTGACCTCTACCTGCATCATCAGTCACGCTGAGATTCGTGGGTGTGACGAGACCTCGAGGGACCGGCCATCTTCAAGACTGCACGACTTCTTTCCAGCAAGCCCGCCGAGTGAATTCCTGGTGAGTGCTTTGGGGTCCGAGAAGCCCCCACCCTGAGCAGCTCCAGCACCGAAGAGCAGCCCCCCAGCATCTCCACGATCTGCGTGGGGCCCTTCTGCTTTTTGCTGCTCACCGCGTTGTTTGGCTACTAGCCCGCTGGCTTGTGGCCTTCCTGACGACGCCCGACGACATTTCTGCTGCTGGTCTGGTTGCTCCAGACTGGCCCTTGCTTCCCTCCATCGGAGAAGTACCCTGGACCCTCCTGGTCCACTCAAGACGCCATTTTAGGTCCACCCAAGACGCCATTTTAGGTCCACCGCGTGGGCCTTGCATTTGCCAAGACTTGTTGCCCAATCCTGGGTCCAGCGACGTCGACAGCAAGAACCTTCGTGGGACAGCTCGCACCTCCATCCTGGTCGCCGACAACGCCTCCTGGTCCGAGAGACTGCAGAGCCCAGCAGCGCCCACTCACCTGACTGCGGTGACTTCGCCCGGTGCCATCCTGGTGCCCACTTAATCACTGGCTAGTGATTCAAGAACTTGGTCCCCTCTGCTTTCAGGTTTCCTTCTTCCTTGATCCAGGCTTGGATCCATCGAACTTTTCTTCACTGGTCGCCTGCCAGCAACTTCTTCCTTCCAGGCTCCTGGTCCGGCAACGAGATCCCCGACGTCTTTTCAGACCTATGCAGCTGCAGCCCCTGGGCTAGGTAACTTCGGTGTCCCAGCATAGCCTCACTATCCTAGGGTCAGGATCCACTGTCGTTTTCTTCCTACCAGGTCGGGTTCGCCCGTGAACACTAACTTTGCCTTTACTAGCCTCCATAGACTTTGTCCCGCATCCCGCGTGAGAGTGCACACTCTGCACCCGAGTCCTCTAGGTCTCCTAGTAGTAATCTAACGATTCCCTAGTCAAGTCCTAGTGATTCCAAAGCCTATTAGAACTGTTACTTACCTGCTAGTAATTCGCATTCCACTTTTAAAGTATATGGTTTTTCGTGCCCCTCGGGCATTTGTGTATAACGTGCTAACTTAAGTATTTTCGTAAGAGTTTTGTTGTGTGCCTAGCACCCTGTCCTCATAAAGAGTACAGGGTTGTTGTGATTCTAATAAATACACTGTTTATTTTCATAACACTTGTGTGGTGTCCTTTCACTGGGTGTTCAAGGGGTAATGTGATGGTAAAACAGCTGGCTTAACACGCCCTCTAGAGTCTTAGCCTTAGACTGCTCGTATCCATGCTACTAGGATAGCTGGTCTATAAGGTTGACTTACAACCAATCATCATTAAGGGTTGTTTGGACTGATATATAGTGATCACTAGAATAGTGAGCACTGCACATCAGGCCAACTTCTCACATTGGTGGGCAGCGGTTGGGATTTGAGCTTGCTGTTGTTTTACCACACATGCCCTAAGAATATCTTGTGAAAGATCACATAAGTACTAAAGGTACATATAACTTAGCTTAGAATACTCTGAGTTCTACTGAACCAGCTGTTGTAGCTCCTAGGGCCTAGCACACCCTAAACTACAACTCTAGCAAGGGATCAGTAGGCAAACATATAGTGTAGGTAAGTGCACCACTTACACCTCACTAGAAAAGCATGTCTACCCAGGGAGAATCTACTGAGACTCCCCTGGTCAGTGTTGACCCTCCACAGGTCACTTCAAGATATGCAGCTCTCAGTTTCCAGGAGATGAGACAAATCTGTGTCTCCAGAAAACTGAAGCAGGGGTCTAACCCCACCACTCCCTTTCTGATAGGTCTCTTAGAGACATATGATGCCAGAAAGCTTTCTCAGTTACATGAGAACATGCCAGCCTTAGAGGGAACCTCTGGGGATCCAGATCTCCCCAACACTGATTCAGCAGTTGAGGAGGAGGATCAGGAGGTACTCTCTGGGGATGAGGTAGACAAAGGTCTTGAGGTAGTCAGAAGGCTAACTAGGACCAACTTAGACTTACTTGGGCTAGGATCTGGGGGACCCCCAGTACTAACCCGAAGTGGGCCTAACCTTGGAGTTAGGAGAGATAGATCTCTTTCTAGGGACTCCAATAGATCTCTGCACTCTAATGCCTCTTCTCAGGGGAGAAGGAATCCTCCACAGAGGAGATTTACTTCCCCTCAGAGAAGGGAGCATGAAGCTAGGATGAGACAAGCTGAACTGAGGATTGAAAGGGAAGAAATTGCCCTGGCCAAAGAGAAGCTTGCCCTGGCAAGAGAGCAGCAGATGAGTGGGCTAGCTCCCACTGGTGGCAGCAATCTCCCAAGAGATAGAGAGAAGGGTTTAGATACTAAACACCTGACAAAAATAGTGCCCCCCTTTAAGCAAGGGGATGATATCCAGAAATGGATGGCTGCTCTGGAGAGGGCCTGCACTGTGCAGGGCATTCCCCAGAGTCAGTGGGCAGCTATACTGTGGCTCTCCTTTGATGGTAAAGGTAGAGATAAGCTCCTCACTACAAGAGTGGAGGATGCTAACAATTACCAGGTCCTGAAGAATACACTGGTTGATGGGTTTGGTTTAACCACTGAGCAGTACAGGTTGCTGTTCAGAGACACCCAGAAAACTCAGTCTCAGGACTGGTCTGATTTTGTGGATTGTGCCACTAAGGCTTTGGAGGGCTGGTTGCTGGGTAGCAAGGTTACAGATTACACAGGATTGTATAATCTAATGATGAGAGAACAAATTTTGAACAATTGTCAGAACCAGTTGCTGCACCAGCACCTTGTTGATTCAGATCTGACCTCTCCCCAAGAATTGGGAAAGAAGGCAGACAAATGGGTCAGGACAAGGATCAAGCAGAACCAGAACCAGAACCAGGGTGGTCAGAAGAAAGCAGACCAGAAGGGTAATGTTGAGAATGAGCAAAATGACCAGAAGTCTTCACCAGGTCCCCAACAAACCAAAGAGGGTGGGGGTCAGGCTTCCCAGAAGAAGAAGACTCAAGAAGGCCAGTCAAAAAGGTGGTGCCAGTACTGCAAAAGTAAATCTCACTGGTTTAGTGAGTGCACCAAAAGAGGAGGACAAACTCCTGCCACTACAGCTCCTAAAGCAACTGCACCCCCTAGTACAGTCAGTAGTGGTAGTGTACCTCCCAAGGCATTAGTTGGGTTAACCTTGGGTACTGAGGGGTCTGACAACCTAGTTGGCACACTCACTCAGGCTGTCCTTGTCTGTACAGGGGATATGGATATGTCCCCTGAGATAAGTCCCAATACTTTGGGCAAATACAGGCAGACACCTTTGATTAATGGCAAAATGGCTCAGGCCTATAGGGACACTTGTGCCAGTGTCACCATGGTGACACCTAACTTTGTGGACCCTGGGCAGATCATGCCAGGTACTGATTTCCTGGTGACCAATGCCAGCAATGTCACTACTAGTCATAGTGTGGCAATTGTGGCTTTCTCCTGGGGTGGAGTGAAGGGACAAAAGAAAGTTGTAGTCAGTTCAGACCTCCCAGTTGATTGTTTGTTGGGCAATGATTTGGAGTCATCACAGTGGTCAGAAGTGGAGCAGAGGACTCACATGGAAATGTTAGGCTTGCCAGCACATGTGCTTGCTGTGACTAGGTCACAGGCCAGAAAATGCCCCACTGAACAGGTGCTGGATCCTGAAATTATGGACCAGACACCTCCCAAGAAGAAGAGCAGTAAGGGTAAGGCTTTGCCTTCCCCCTTGCCCCAGGTTGAGGATCAAGTCTCTGAGGAGGCTGATCTAGAAGAGCTGAGGGAAACTGAGCCTAAAGAGCTTGAACTTGATCAAGTTGAGTTTCTGGGCTCAGGGGGACCCTCCAGAGCAGACCTGGGGAAGGAACAGTTAAGCTGCCCTTCCCTTGAACCCCTCAGACAGCAGGCTGCTGCTGAGGCTGCAGGGAATGCCACAGGTGCCCACAGGGTATACTGGGAAGATGGACTCCTGTACTCTGAGTCAAGAGACCCCAAGCCTGGTGCAACCAGGAGGCTGGTCATCCCCTTGTCTCTGAGAGGTTTCCTTCTCACCTTGGCCCATGAGATTCCCCTTGCAGGTCATTTAGGTCAGACAAAGACTTGGGACAGGCTTGTCTCACACTTTCACTGGCCCCATATGAATGAGAATACCAAGGAGTTTTGTCGCTCATGTGTCACTTGCCAAGCCAGTGGTAAGTCAGGTGGCACAACAAAGGCCCCCCTCATACCACTACCTGTGGTGGGGGTTCCCTTTGAAAGAGTGGGGATTGACATTGTTGGTCCAATGGAACCCCAGACAGCATCAGGACACAAGTTTATACTGGTGGTGGTGGACCATGCCACCAGGTATCCTGAGGCTATTCCCCTTAGGACCACTACAGCCCCTGTAGTGGCAAGAGCCCTAGTTGGAGTGTTCTCCAGAGTGGGTTTCCCTAAGGAGGTCGTTTCTGACAGAGGTACAAACTTCATGTCAGGATATCTGACTGCCATGTGGAAAGAGTGTGGTGTGAACTACAAGTTCACCACACCCTATCATCCACAATGCAATGGGCTTGTTGAGAGATTCAACAGGACCCTGAAAGGGATGATTCATGGACTACCTGAACCTCTTAGGAGAAGATGGGATGTCCTGATCCCCTGCCTCTTGTTTGCTTACAGAGAGGTCCCACAGAAGGGGGTTGGCTACAGCCCTTTTGAGCTTCTGTATGGGCATCCTGTAAGAGGACCCCTGTGTTTGGTGAAGGAAGGATGGGAGATACCTCTCAAAAAGCCTGCAACCAACATAGTGGACTATGTACTTGGTCTCCGCTCCAGGATGGCTGAGTATATGGAAAAGGCATCCAAAAACCTTGAGGCCAGCCAGGAACTTCAAAAAGCTTGGCATGACCAAAAGGCTGTACTGACTGTGTACCAGCCAGGACAGAAGGTGTGGGTGCTGGAGCCAGTGGCCCCAGCAGCTCTGAAAGACAAATGGTCTGGGCCCCACACCATCATTGAGCAAAAGGGAGAGGTTACCTACTTGGTGGACCTTGGAACTCCCAGGAGCCCTCTCAGAGTGCTCCATGTTAACAGGCTCAAGGCATATGTTGACAGGAAGGACATGAGCTTGCTCATGGCCACAGATGAGGGACAGGAGGAAGAGAGTGACCCTCTCCCAGACCTGCTCACTCAGAATCCTGATGATGGGTCAGTTGATGGTGTTGTCTTTTGTGGCAGCCTCACTGAACATCAGCAACAGGATTGCAGGCAAGTTCTGCAATCCTTTCGACATATGTTCTCTCTGACACCCAGCCAAACTGATTGGTGTACCCATGATGTTGACACTGGAGACAGTCTGCCTGTCAAGAGTAAAATCTACAGACAGCCTGATCATGTTAGAGACTGCATCAAAACTGAAGTGCAGAAAATGTTGGAACTGGGAGTCATTGAGCCCTCAGATAGCCCTTGGGCTAGCCCAGTAGTTCTAGTGCCAAAGCCTCACACCCAGGGTGGTAAGAGAGAGATGAGGTTTTGCGTAGACTACAGAGGCCTCAATGCAGTCACTAAGACTGATGCCCACCCAATACCTAGAGCAGATGAGCTTATAGATAGATTGGCTTCTGCCAACTTCTTAAGCACATTTGATTTGACAGCTGGGTATTGGCAAATCAGGTTAGCTGAGGAAGCCAAACCTAAAACAGCATTTTCTACCCCTGGAGGGCATTATCAATTTGTGGTAATGCCCTTTGGACTGAAAAATGCACCTGCCACCTTCCAAAGGTTGGTGAATCAAGTCCTCACTGGGCTGGATGACTTCTGTGCAGCTTATCTTGACGATATTGCTGTCTTTAGCTCCACCTGGGAGGATCACCTGGTCCACCTGAGGAAAGTGTTAGAGGCCCTGCAAAAGGCAGGCCTCACTATCAAGGCCACAAAGTGCCAGATAGGGCAGTCACAGGTTGTATACCTGGGCCACCTTGTAGGTGGAGGCCAGGTTCAGCCACTGGAGAGTAAGATACAGGCCATCAAGGACTGGACTCCTCCAATCACCCAGACTCAGGTTCGAGCTTTCTTGGGCCTGACTGGGTACTATAGGAAGTTTGTCAGAAATTATGGGTCCATAGTGACCCCCCTTAATGACCTGACAAGCAAGAAGATGCCAAAGAAAGTTCAGTGGACAGCAAGCTGTCAGAAAGCATTCAATGACCTAAAGCAGGCCATGTGCACAGCACCTATCCTCAAGAGTCCAGATTACTCCAAGCCATTCATTGTCCAAACAGATGCTTCTGAGTTGGGTGTGGGAGCTGTTCTGTCTCAACTGAATTTTGATGGTAATGATCAGCCTATTGCTTTCATTAGTAGAAGGTTGACACCCAGAGAGAAAAATTGGTCAGCTATTGAGAGGGAGGCCGTTGCTGTGGTCTGGGCCCTGAAGAAGCTGAGGGCCTACTTGTTTGGCACTCACTTCACCATTCAGACAGACCATAAGCCCCTCTTGTGGCTAAATCAGATGAAGGGTGAAAACCCCAAACTGCTTAGGTGGTCCATTTCCCTACAGGGGATGGATTTTACAGTGGAGCATAGACCTGGGACTGATCACAGCAATGCTGATGGGCTCTCCAGGTATTTCCACTTAGAGCAAGAAGACTCACCTGGTCAAGGTTAGTTTATTGTCCCAAAGTTTGGGGGGGGGGGGTCATGTAGGAGAGTAGGGTCTGCAATCCTATGATCACCCAGATTTTTGCTTTTTGCTGCACTGGTTTACGACTTTCCCTGGCTGTGGGCTTGCTAATCAGACCCACAGCCTAGCTGTTCTCTCTATCCAAATTGTACTCGGGTACTGAATTGGCCCTGGGCCCTCTCCAAGTCCCTGTACCCAGGGCTGAGGTGCACCCAGAAGTCTCCCAGGGGCTGAAGCATGTATTGTGCCACCCCTGGATTGACTAACTAAAACTGACACAACTGGCTGCACGACAGCTGGGGCAAGGAGGTGTACTCACCCTTTGCTTTAGATATAGTATACCTATATCTAACCCTAAAATGGACACACAGATCTCCTATCAGTCACTCCTATGGCAGGCCTTAACAATCCTGAAGGCAGAGTGCTTGGAATCGTGTGAGATGGTGCTCTGGCATGAGCTGAGCCTGTCTGCGGCTTTCGGGATCTATCCCTTAGCCGTTTCCATGATATCGCATACCATATACTCTTAAGTGCATTATAATCCTCGCGGTTATGTGCCAACTCTGGTATCGCTTTATCAAAACATGTCGAGTAAGGTGTCATACGAATTGGAATACTAACCCCTCGCCAATTCTGGCGACGGGGTTAGCATTCCACCCTTCTAGAGGGACACGACATGTATGTAACCCCTAACCCCGGTTAAAGTCAGACAGAGCCTTAGCATCCACAAAATGGATGCTGCCACCGAGACACAAGTCTGCCCTCCTGCTGCTGGGAGTCCTCCCAGAGCAGGAGATAAGGACAAAGGGTTTCCTGCCAGGGGCGGTGCCAGCACCGTCCCAGACAGGGTTTTGTGTATTGTAGGTAGGCAGGGCTTTAGAGGAAGGTGACTGCACGTGGCACCCCGGTGCTCACTGTGCATAGGCTGGCTGGAACCAGTTCCAGGGTCACTCCAGACCCTGTGCTGGGGAAAAGCCCGCCAAGGAAGTGGGTGTAACCACCCCCCTCCTAGTCCCACCCCTAGGGCAGGACTTAGTCGCGTGCCAGCCCCCTTTTACAGGATAAAGGTAGAGACTGGCCCCCTTCCAAATCAGATCATCTTTGAATCCTGAAACTACTTTCTGCGAAAGGAACTCAAGACTTCTTCCTAAGATTTCTCCCTTGTGACTAAGGAGTAGTCACCCTGCATCCGCAGGCACCATCTAAGAACACTGCGGTCTGCTGCAAGTCCTTCCTCCGGAATCCGACTGCCCAGCTCGACGAGAACCGGCTTCCCTGGCACCTCTGACCTCTACCTGCATCATCAGTCACGCTGAGATTCGTGGGTGTGACGAGACCTCGAGGGACCGGCCATCTTCAAGACTGCACGACTTCTTTCCAGCAAGCCCGCCGAGTGAATTCCTGGTGAGTGCTTTGGGGTCCGAGAAGCCCCCACCCTGAGCAGCTCCAGCACCGAAGAGCAGCCCCCCAGCATCTCCACGATCTGCGTGGGGCCCTTCTGCTTTTTGCTGCTCACCGCGTTGTTTGGCTACTAGCCCGCTGGCTTGTGGCCTTCCTGACGACGCCCGACGACATTTCTGCTGCTGGTCTGGTTGCTCCAGACTGGCCCTTGCTTCCCTCCATCGGAGAAGTACCCTGGACCCTCCTGGTCCACTCAAGACGCCATTTTAGGTCCACCGCGTGGGCCTTGCATTTGCCAAGACTTGTTGCCCAATCCTGGGTCCAGCGACGTCGACAGCAAGAACCTTCGTGGGACAGCTCGCACCTCCATCCTGGTCGCCGACAACGCCTCCTGGTCCGAGAGACTGCAGAGCCCAGCAGCGCCCACTCACCTGACTGCGGTGACTTCGCCCGGTGCCATCCTGGTGCCCACTTAATCACTGGCTAGTGATTCAAGAACTTGGTCCCCTCTGCTTTCAGGTTTCCTTCTTCCTTGATCCAGGCTTGGATCCATCGAACTTTTCTTCACTGGTCGCCTGCCAGCAACTTCTTCCTTCCAGGCTCCTGGTCCGGCAACGAGATCCCCGACGTCTTTTCAGACCTATGCAGCTGCAGCCCCTGGGCTAGGTAACTTCGGTGTCCCAGCATAGCCTCACTATCCTAGGGTCAGGATCCACTGTCGTTTTCTTCCTACCAGGTCGGGTTCGCCCGTGAACACTAACTTTGCCTTTACTAGCCTCCATAGACTTTGTCCGGCATCCCGCGTGAGAGTGCACACTCTGCACCCGAGTCCCCTAGGTCTCCTAGTAGTAATCTAACGATTCCCTAGTCAAGTCCTAGCGATTCCAAAGCCTATTAGAACTGTTACTTACCTGCTAGTAATTCGCATTCCACTTTTAAAGTATATGGTTTTTCGTGCCCCTCGGGCATTTGTGTATAACGTGCTAACTTAAGTATTTTCGTAAGAGTTTTGTTGTGTGCCTAGCACCCTGTCCTCATAAAGAGTACAGGGTTGTTGTGATTCTAATAAATACACTGTTTATTTTCATAACACTTGTGTGGTGTCCTTTCACTGGGTGTTCAAGGGGTAATGTGATGGTAAAACAGCTGGCTTAACACGCCCTCTAGAGTCTTAGCCTTAGACTGCTCGTATCCATGCTACTAGGATAGCTGGTCTATAAGGTTGACTTACAACCAATCATCAATAAGGGTTGTTTGGACTGATATATAGTGATCACTAGAATAGTGAGCACTGCACATCAGGCCAACTTCTCACAACCGCTCTCCCCTCTCACCACCGCTCTCCCCTCTCACCACCGCTCTCCCTTCTCCGCCCCCCTCCCCCCCCCCCCCCATCTCTCCTCAAGGTACACACAATTGTCAATGAGCACTAACACAGCATCATTTATACCATTTCGGTATTAGTCAACACCACTAGAGCATCACTCAGCACACCAAATCATTAAACAGCATCAACACAGCATCATTCTCTTCCAGGGGATCCTCATCAATAGTCATAAGCATTAGAATATTCCCGCCCATGCGCGGGACCCCGGAAACAATATATTATATGTGCCCCACATATATATATATATATATATATATATATATATATATATATATATATATATATATATATATATATATGCAATTGCAGCCAATAACACAATAGAGCTGGAATATGCCGTGAAGAATTTCCACCATACAGTGTATTTTGCATTAGAAACATGAGAAACAACACCAATGCTTGTTTAGAAACTGTTTTAATGCTTAGAAAACAGTAGAAAATTCTCATAACACACTGTAAGCATATACAGCTCCCAGGCTGCATTGCAAATTCCCAGTCTAAAAAGACTGAAAAGCTAACCTATAGCTGAATGTACTAAAACTGACGCTGTGCCTTTAAGGCACCTCTGCCCCTAGCTTCCCATCATGCCTCAGGGGTTACAGTTAGGTCAGTTGTTCTTTCCGGCTCCTTCAGGAAGGACCCTGGATACACAGCTCCACATTTTTCTGCCTTTTTCAGTCAGAAAATCTTCTATAGAACATTTTTTTGATTTACTTTGACTTTTAACAGGGTCAAGTAAATAGCTGCTTAGCAGTCGATTTTTTTGTGAGGTTTTCCTGTCAGGATGCCCTCATTATTTGATGATTGCCCTTCTTGTGGCCACAAGAAGGCAAAAACAGACTCTCATGAGGTCTGTATTTTATGTTTGCCAGAGGATCATGATCCTAAAGACTGTTCACATTGTAAAAATCTGTCTGACAGGACTCTTAGAGACAGAGAGAGGAACAGGCTCTTTGGTCTGGCCCAGAGATCCATGAGAGGAAGATCTACAGAGAGGAAGAGTTCAAAGAGACCCAGAACTCCCTCCAAAGGCAAGTCAGAGCGTCCATCAACCTCAGCACCGGGCTCGGCGCTGAAAAAACGGCATCTGATAGACATTGCGAGAGCAAAAGCTCCGTCGACGTCGGGACCGGCGTCGATGAGGGAGTCGTCATCGAAGTTCACCTACGACGAAGAAAACTCCGCCGTCGTCAACTAGGCGACGATCGGTGTCGAGAGAAGCCACGAGATCGCCGTCGACGAGAAGATCGACGTCAAGATTTGAATCACCTCCGCCGTCGTCAACCAGGCGACGATCGGCGTCGAGGCACAGATCACACCCGCCGTCGTCTCAACGTCGACAGGCTTCTAAGAGTGTGACACCTCCGCCGACGTCTCCACGGAGGCGCTCGGCGTCGAGGAGTAAGAGCCCCCTCGGACGCTCGCCGTCGAGGAAGGGATAGTCATCGACGGCACGTCGGCGCTCGACGTCGCATGTCAGGTCAACGTCGAGAGCATCGTCGACGACAGGACAACGTCGATTGACATCTCCGTCGCCGACAGACCAAGGCCGTTCGACGTAGAGACCTCCGTCGACGGCAGGGCAACGCCGTTCGACGTCGAGACCTCCGACGGCAGGACAACGCCGTTCGATGTCGAGACCTCCGTCGACGGCAGGACAACGCCGTTCGACGTCGAGACCTCCGTCGAAGGCACAACGACGCCGTTCGACGTCAAGGGAGAAGACTCCGTCGTCGGCTCATCATCGCCGATCGACGTCGAGGGACCACAGGTCAACGCCGAAACATTCAACGTCGAAGGTTATCACTCCGTCGACGCCGCAGAGACGTTCGATGTCGAGGGAAAGGCTTTTGAGACATCCTCCAACACCGGTGAGAAGGAGATCTCCTTCAGTGCCTTCTACAGTCCTAGTGACACAATCTGCTTCTCACCATTCCTCCTTAAGTGCCTCTGGTTCATCGAGGTCCTCTTCTAGGAGTAGGAGTCCTGTGCAAAAGAGTACCCAGCGGCGGTACGTCACACAGGCAAGACTCTCACCAAGATGGTATGGTCCGTTGAGTAAATGGAAGGATTCTGGCGCAACAGAGAGACTACAAAGGTACTTGAGTCCAGTCCACAGGTCCCCTCTTCAGCAGCTGGCAGAAGAGGCAGATGGACAGAGTCCTACCATTCACCGATCACGCTCACGAGAGAGAAGAGCGGACAGGTCGCATACCCCCAGGGTCTCCCGATCACCAAGGAGGGAACAACCCAGATCTCGAACACCGAGAAAGGAGGTACGGACTGAGAGATCGAGATCTCCAGTGCATCAGAGGAAATCACGTTCTCCTCGAAGGGAGGAACGACCTAGGAGATCTCCAGTGAGGAAGGAGCATTCTCACCACAGGAGAAGAACTCCATCATCCTCCTCTTCATCTTCATCTAGATCTTCTAAAGGGGATTACTCTCCAACGCTGGCAGACAGCCCTCGCTCAAGAGCTTCCCCGCTTGACGACGTCAACACGTATCTGGACGTCTTGCAAAGGGGTGCTCACAAACTTAATATAGAGATGGCTACTCCAGAGGTGTCCGCTACTGTGATTTTTGAGACTCTTCATCACAAATCATATACACGGCCTTTGCTCCCATTGGTTCCAGGGATAATGGACCCAATCAAAGAGGTTTTCCTCACGCCAGCAACGATCAGGGCAGTACCGGCACGTATCCAGAAGAAATATAGGCCGGCCGACTCAGATCCTATCTTTGTTAAAGGAGAGCCTGCGGCGGACTCAGTTATAGTAGCCTCAGCTAAGAAGAATCACACAGTCGCTCCTTCTTCGTCAGTTCCTCCTGACAGACAGCAAGACGCAAGATTCTTGGGGACGCAAGGTATGCAGCACAGCAGCTTCATCCCTGAAAGTCTCTAGTGCATCAGCCCTTCTGGGAAGGTACAATAGAGCCCTATGGGACTCCATGGAACGATTCAAAGGGAAATTGCCCAAGGAGGACCAGAAGGACTTTGAGGAGACAGTGACGGAGGGCTGTTTGGTAGCAAACCAAATGATTAGTTCATCAGCAGATAACGCCCTTCTAGCAGGACATGCCTACTCACATGGGATATGTGCGAGGAGATCCTCTTGGCTGCGTTTAACTGGATTCAAACCAGATGCCCAGCAGCGCATCCTCAATCTACCTTTTTCCGGATCTTCACTCTTCGGGGAACATGCCGATCAGGAAATGACCCGTATGAAGACTGAGTTAGACACAGTAAAGGCAGTGGGTCTGGAAAAACAAAAAGTGCCGTTCAAACGACGCTTCAAGACCAACAAGAACCGGGGAGGCCAACAGAGGGTTCAAACCCCTCAATGGTCGCAAAACAAACCACAAGGAAAGCCGCAATACAGAGGAGGAAGGTCGAGCAGAGGCGGACATCATCAGTCCTCTACCACGCCTAGAGGAGGCAAGGCCTGAGCAGTGGCTTCCTCTGGCGCCGTTACCCACTCCAGTGGGAGGAAGTGCTGCACAACACCTGGCAGAGTGGGTCAGCATCACAAAAGATCGGTGGGTGCTGAATATACTGCGCAATGGATATGCGCTACGTTTCCGGAGGAAACCACAACCGACTCCTCCAAAAAAAAGTCCCGCTCGTACCAACTAGAGCTCCTAAAAAGGGAAGTGAGCGTCCTCTTAAGGAAAAACGCAATCGAAGAGGTACCTTTTTCCCAAAGGGGGAAAGGAGTGTACTCAAGATATTTCCTTGTCCCCAAAAAAGATCAAGAAGGCAAATTCAGACCGATTTTGGATCTTCGACTCCTCAACAAAGTGGTGGTCAAGGAGAAGTTTCGCATGTTGGCACTCCACCAAATATGTCCTCATCTACAAATCGGAGATTGGATGTGTTCGTGGATTTACAAGACGCGTACTTCCACATTCCTATTACACCAGGTCATCGAAAGTACTTGAGGTTCCTGGTAGGGACCAAGCATTACCAGTTCAAAGTGCTTCCTTTCGGACTCAAATCCGCACCAAGGGTCTTCGCCAAGTGCATGGCAGTGGTAGCGGCGTGTCTACACAAAAAAGGTCTCTTTGTGTACCCATATCTAGACGACTGGCTCCTGAAGAGTCCGTCCCCTCGTCAAGCCACCAAAGACTGTCACCTGTGTCTCCAACAACTACACAGGCTCGGCCTCCACGTGAACACAGAAAAATCGGTCCTGCAGCCCAGGCAAACTATCCACTATCTGAGAGCAGTTCTAGACACAAAGTTAGGAAGAGCGTTTCCTTCGCAGGAGAGTGTCTTCCATGGGGCAAAAATGCAGAAAGTTACTTCAGTTTCCTCATCCAAAGGTGCGAGAAGTAGCGTCTCTATTGGGCTCCATGGCGTCCTGCATCTTCCTAATACCGAACGCCAGGTTGAGGATGCGGCCTCTACAAGAGTCTGTGGAGGATCAGTGGGACCAAGCGACTGGAGATTGGGAGGATCGAATCATCCTTTCTCAAGCAGCACTGACCTCAATACAGTGGTGGACTCGCCCTCGGAATGTCCTGCAGGGAGTCCCTTTTCAGCAACCTCTTCCTTCGCTGTCTGTGGTAACGGACGCATCTCTAGAAGGCTGGGGTGCTCACATGGGTCAGATTCAGGGTCGCTGGTCGACCAACCTTCAGACATACCACATCAACATGCTGGAGCTTCGAGCAGTTCATCTGGCGCTCAAAGCGTTCTTTCCAGCAATAACAACGGACAAAATCCTGGTTCAGACGGACAACACTACAACTATGTTCTATCTGAACAAGCAGGGAGGAACTCTATCTCGCCCTCTGTCTCTGGAGGCCCAGACAATCTGGCACTGGCTTCTGGCTCGGGCACTGTCGGTGGTGGCAGTGCACCTTCCAGGCGAGCTAAACACAAAAGCGGACGCACTCAGCAGGCACTTCGAAGATCAGCCAGACTGGGTGCTAAACGACGAAGTAGTCGAAGAACTCTACCGTTGCTGGGGTCGTCCAGACATAGACTTATTTGCGGACGACGAAAACGCCAAATGCCACGCCTTCGCGTCCAGGTTCCACCGGCCAGGGACGCAAGGGAACGCTCTCCTGCTGGAGTGGACAGGAATGTTCGCTTATGCTTTTCCCCCTCTGGCACTGATTCCGAAGGTGGTGGCCAAGCTCATCAGATCGAGCATGGACATGATCCTAATTGCTCCGGATTGGCCGCGACAATGGTGGTATCCAGACCTGTTACATCTGTCGCTGTGTCCACACAGACTTCTTCCGTGCAGGCCAGACCTGCTGAGCAAGATGAACGGGAGGATCCTGCATCCCAACCTCCCGTCGCTGAACCTGACTGCATGGCTCCTGAGGTCTTGCAATATGGACACTTAAATCTGCCTCCGGAATGTATGAATATTTTAAGAGAGGCAAAGAGACCTTCCACAAGGGCGTCTTATGCGTTCAAGTGGAAAAGATTTTTCATTTGGTGTAAGGACCATGGCTTTGATCCCACCAAAGGACAAGAGGTAGTTCTTCCATACCTCCTATACTTAGCGACATCAGGGTTGAAATACCCTTCTATTAGGGTTCATCTATCCGCCATAGTAGCGTACAGAAAATCACCTTCACAAACATCGTTTTTTCAAGTCCCAGTGGTGAAAGATTTCCTTCAGGGATTAAAGAAGGTCTATCCCCCTGTGAGAAATCCTTCTCCTCCCTGGGAGTTGAACCTGGTTCTCTCCAGACTGATGTCTACACCGTTTGAGCCTATACACAAGGCCTCCTTGCAGCATCTCACTTGGAAGGCGGCCTTCTTGGTGGCAATAACCTCTGCGCGCAGGGTTAGCGAGATACAAGCACTCTGCACCAAGGAACCTTACACTGTGTTTCACCACAACAGAGTAGTAATGAGGGCTCACCCATCTTTTCTTCCAAAGGTGGTATCGGATTTTCATATAAATCAAACGATTACCCTTCCTTCGTTCTTTCCTAACCCATCGACCCCAGCTGAGAGGTCGTTGCACTCGTTAGATCTTAAACGGGTGCTAAAGTTTTACCTAGAAAAAACGAAGGACACCAGAAAGACAGACCAACTCTTTGTCAATTATGGTGCTATGAGGACCGGGTTTGCAGCAGCCAAAAGATCCATCTCCAGATGGATTGTCTCTTGTATCAAACTAGCATACCAGCTGGCTGGCAAACCTTTGTTGCAATCACCCAAAGCTCATTCCACTAGAGGGAAAGCAGCCACAATAGCTTTTTTGCATGACATTCCTATGTCAGAAATATGCAAGGCTGCGACATGGAAATCAGTCCATACCTTTACAAGGCATTATTGCCTAGAGTCTGATTCCAGAGCGGATTCTCAAGTAGGGCAAGCCTCCTTGAGAAACCTATTTGGGTAGAATAAGGCCTATTTTTGGGCCTACGGATATGAATGTTATCTGTTGTTTCCTTTGCCCGCAGGGATGAGGTGAGGCTCACTACTCTATTCTAATGCTTATGACTATTGATGAGGATCCCCTGGAAGAGAAGGATTAGTTACTTACCTGTAATCCTAGTTCTCTTCCAGGGGTATCCTCATCAAAGTCATAAGCAACCCTCCCGCCTCCCCGGGCAAAGGACTTTGTTTATTACATAGGAGATGGTTTTTAACCTGTTATTACCATGGTTTGGTTTTCAGTCTCCGAAAAGAACTGACCTAACTGTAACCCCTGAGGCATGATGGGAAGCTAGGGGCAGAGGTGCCTTAAAGGCACAGCGTCAGTTTTAGTACATTCAGCTACAGGTTAGCTATTCAGTCTTTTTAGACTGGGAATTTGCAATGCAGCCTGGGAGCTGTATATGCTTACAGTGTGTTATGAGAATTTTCTACTGTTTTCTAAGCATTAAAACAGTTTCTAAACAAGCATTGGTGTTGTTTCTCATGTTTCTAATGCAAAATACACTGTATGGTGGAAATTCTTCACAGCATATTCCAGCTCTATTGTGTTATTGGCTGCAATTGCTTATTTTTATATATATATATATATATATATATATATATATATATATATATATATGTGGGGCACATATAATATATTGTTTCCGGGGTGCCGCGCATGGACGGGAATATTCTAATGCTTATGACTTTGATGAGGATACCCCTGGAAGAGCACTAGGATTACAGGTAAGTAACTAATCCTTCACCACCACTACACCATCTTTGATCACCACCACTACATTAGGCATTACTAATACAGCATAAATCTGCAGAACTCACACTACAATTATAATATGCCCCTCCAGCGGGGCACAAATTCACCACCACAGCATCACTCGTCACCACCACAACATTACTCTCTACCACAGCATCAATCTGCAACCATTCAACAACTGGTTCAAATATGTTCTCTCAATGTTTCAAGCTTTATTACAAATGTCACAAAAAGATGTTAATATTTCACTTCTGTTCTTGGATTTTCGTCACAATAAAATACACTGAACATAATCATAAGTTATTTACAAAAGTTTAAGCTATTGCCATTATAAATTACAATAAATGTTATTTAAGTATTAATTATTTAAAAAAAATAAAAGCCAATGTTATTTTTTATATCAATACATGTAAGTCACGAAAATACATTACAAATGCTATAAGTGTCACATTTGCAAAAGTTATAAGTAGTGCCAATGTAAATGACAAAGCTATTAATTTCGCAATTTTTAAAAGCAACACATAAATAAAAAAATTTGACATTTACAATACCAATAGCTCAAACTTTCTTAATGCGAGACCTATTGCATTGCAAATGCTTGTTTGCAAAGTGGGGACTTGTGGATTTTGAGCCTTCACTCAGCCGGCACCCAGGAAAGCGTAACAAACCTGTAATTGTTATTAATAGACTTAACTGCCAGGGGAGTATATGGGTGAGTGGCTCTCACTGGGTACATTTACCCAGAAGTCCATGCAGGCGTCAAACTTTGAGTTCCCACTTGTCCCCAGATAAGGAAGGTGCCCACCTTGTGTGGATAGGGGTCATCTGTTGTGCCACCCATGCAATCCTACGAACCACAGACCTTTTTCAAAACTAGGCAACCTGGGGATTCTGGGGTGGTGGTCTTGTGTGGATCCCATGAGCTTTTCTTGCCTGCAAACCTTAAACTTTGCATGAAATCACCCATTTTCCTTACACTTTTGTAATCGCAACTTCCACAATCCACAGGAATCTGCTAAATTCCTACCACCTCTCATTCCCCCACTTACGCTGATTTAAAAACGTTGCACAACTTGTGTGGCTGGGATTGCTACCCTTAACAGGAACAGATCAAACCAAGGTGAATAGGAGCCATTGAAGGGGCTCCCGTTTACCTGTGTGTGTTCCATTTCTGTTGCAGGCACTTCATTATAATCCTCAAAACTTTGTCAGAGACCCAAAGGTAACAAGCCCCCAATCTGTGTCCTGCTGATGCACAGTTGGAATAATAAATGATAAGGCCGTGGGATGGCTCCAGGGCACTCCCTGCTTGAGCGCTGAAGTTACTTACTCTGCCCTCAGCCGTACCATCTACTGGCTTCTCTCACGCACTGTGCTGTCACAGTTGTGCGGTTTAAAAATACAGGCACAATCGCTAAAATAAAACGTGTGTTTTTCTCTAACCTGTTCTCGCTCTATTTCTCTGTATCCCTGTCTATGCTTCCGTATCAACACATTTCTGTCTTACTATGTCTTAGCTTTTTGTTTCTATACTCTACTTTCTATAACGCCTATTTCGGTTTTCTTTTCCGTAAGATTTTTCCTCTCCATGTCTTTTTATTTATGTACAAGAGGTAATGCAATATTTTTTAAACATGAAAAACAATGCGTTTATCAAGAAGTTTAGGCATTCCAAAACGTTTGCGCACTACTTTAATTTCTAGACCTGCTTTAAATTTTTAATGTTTAACGTGCTCCTCCTCAGGAAGTTTTCACATCAATATTTGGTTCCTCAGCTGCACAGTGGGTATAACAGATAAGGCCGTGGGATAGTTCCAGGACACGCTCTGCTCACATTAACACTTCCAAAGACGTGCGTTCAATAGAAAGGCCCTACTCCCCACCTCCACAATGGTAACTGTTACAATGCAAATGGAATGGTAATTTTCGTACAACATTTGTTTCTGTTTAAGACCATTGCCAGCCTGTAGTTTGAACAGCCCCCATATGTGCAAGTTGATCAAAGCCACATTTACATCCCCTTCTATGATTACGATCTTTAGAAGGAAGCGGCTTTTCTCTTTACTGTGCCACTCCAGAATCACATTCAAATCATTTACAAACTATTGGAAGCTTCACCCCACTCCAGACTTGTTGGTGGCTTCAGTTGGTCGTCTTTTAGAAGCAAGGTGTTAATGCATTTCAAACACATGTGGGGGGCGTGCTATACAAGCTGCCCACACACATCTTGATTTATTTATTTTTTTGCAATTTAGAGGTACCCTAAATACAAAAAAAACTGCTTTACTGGTAACCTACGTGGACATACCTAGGAAGGTGCTGTTTACTAACCGTTACTAAAGTTACCATAACTTGCGTTGCAGAGTGGCACGCTGAGCTCTCCAACATAGCTTAAAAACATTGCAAAAGCCAATCGCTGTGGCCAAAAACTTACAAAGGCCCCAAAGACGAGACCTATTGGCTAAGCCAATGCTTGTTATATCTAGGTTGAATAACCTGAATACTTCATTGGATAGGTGGGTCCTCTCTACATACCTTCTATGGGACTCTGCAATTACTTCATTTTGGTGTAGAGACACAGACTTGGCCCTTACAAATGCCGAAGACCATTTGGCTGACTATAGGCAGAAATATGTTGGCATGAGAATTTTACCAATTTAGAGACTCCGGTCATTATACCCATATTTGCCTCCTGAGTATACCCGTTGGTGTTTTTAAACAAGCCTAGGACACCACCTGAATAAAGGATACTTTGTGGCTTATCCTAAGACTTTTTTCTACCTTGAAAATGGATCCAAATATTTAATCCAGAAAAATCTATTTCTAAGAAGTCCCTCAGGTCAGCCAGCCCCCTTCCCTCCCTTGAGGTAGACTTCACCCTGGTGGTAATATCTTAACGGGGAGGAGGTGGCAAATGATAAAGCATGTCGCATTACATGAGTGAACCCACCTTGTCCAATTCTTGGAATTGCCCTCGCCCAGCGAGTTAAAAATTTTAGTAGGTAGCTACAAAGACATAAGGTTTTTTTGCTCATTACCAATGAGGTTTGGAGCAAGCTCAGGGTGTTGTATCAATTCTTGGTGTTGTGATTCTATGAGCAAGAGGAGGCATAAGCCCACTATTGCCCTTTTTCTCTCCTTTTTTGTGTTGTAGTCACTACCAAGCTTGTCTCAATAGTCCCACATGCAGTCGTAGACTGATCACCTCTGCTCATGAGGTCCCCAACAAATCTGCACCCTCCAGCTCCACACCACTTTAACTCGGACCCAGGGCTTGCAAGCCACAGCCACCCTTGTCTAGCACAGGCTGATCCAGCATCTACAGAGTAAATGGATTGATGGGCTAGTAAAGTAGGGAGATTAGATTGATCACTTTGTAAATCTAGCCAGTGGTAAATTGTACCCCATGGTGCTGCATTTTGAGTTGGTGGTTCTTATCCTCTAGTCTTCTGTTTTAGGGAGGCCTTTTACATAACCCTCAGCCCTCTGGCATATTGATGGAATTGCAGGACACCAGCATTATGAGGCACACTTGTACCTTAAGGACCAAGAATCTCGGGAGAAACTTTCTATGGAATTTCTAGTTGGATTTTGTCAAATTTGGTTAACCAAGAGCATATTGTGTTTTCCCCAGTAGTTTCAGGGCTTGAACTACTAGCAGTATAGCTGTGATGGCAGCTTTATCACGAGTCCTGAGATATATAAGGTAGTCTCATTGAATTATAGTCCGACATTCTGCAGGTATTACTCTTAAATTGTGACTGTTGTGATGACTCCAGGATTGGAAAAGTACCTCTGACTTTTTGTTTAAAAAAAAATATATGTATTTAAATTAGTGAACATAAAGTTCTTCATTTTTGACTACCTTTTGGTACTGCATTCGGAACTTGTCAAAGAATTGATCCTGTACTAAACAGAGAAAGAAATTTGACACATGCACATACTTATATTTAAAAGCGAACTATCCAGACTCCCTGCTTGCCATAACTTATTTTTTCAAATGTGCAGATCCAAAAGTGAATGCCATGTCTAATTGTGTTTGGGTGGGGTGTTGATATTGGTATTCTGAAAGGTCTAATAGTGCCCTGGGGTGCTCCTTAGTGGTGGGGAATCCAAATCAATAGAAAATATTACTGGGATGTGCTTCTCCCAGCATGTGATAGGAGTGACCTCCATATCCCCACGGTGGCTTCAAGGGGAGAGGGGCGATCCTATTGGAGGCCCAAATAATGACAACATGAGGTAATAAGCTATATAGGCATGGGCTGGAAACAGCTGGTCAATATGGACTGGAGAGGGCGTACGCTGGAACTTCGAGAAGGGGTGGGCCGTGGAAATTGGCAATTATGGTATTTGGACTCCAGTACATTGAGCCTACCTCAACAGCTGACTTACTGTCCAGGGTAGTCACTGGGGTAGTACGGAAGGCTACTACTACCACCTGCGAGTGTCGCTTACCTCCTTTAAGAAATTAAAAAAATATATATCTACTCTGTTCTCTTCTTTTGCCTATTTTAGCCCACTTCCTTCCATCTCTCTCTAAATTTGGATCTGTACTGTTTCAAATTGCCAGGATAGACAGATAGGAGGAGGGAATGGAAAGATAATTCATGTAATCTCAATCAGTGGGAACAATCCTTTGAAATTCTTTTTGATTGTCACCTGTTTGTTGCTTCCGTGTAGGACTGCATCCGACCTTTCTCTGTGTGAACAGTGCTCATCTTGTACACTGACCTCAATAAAATAATTGGAGAAATGCTAAAAATACATGTTCAAGGCATATGAGCTGTAGATCATATGCTTTAGCATAGATCGCCATCTGGTGTTGGGTCCGGATGTTTGCACTTTGTTTTTGTTTGAAGAAGTCTTGTAGTCACGAGGTAGGTGAATCCTCCTTTCGGTGATAGTGCGCATGGGTATCAACTCCATCCTTCGATTTGTTTTTTTCTGCCATTGGGTTCGGATGTGTATTATTACTGCGCTCCGGTTCAGTGTCGTTTTCGGACCCCTTTGACGCACAATCCACTACGCTCTATGGTACTGTTATAGACCGCGGTTTCTCACTTCGGTAAACTTTCCATCTGAATACTCCAGGCAGGCCATCAGGCCTACCAGTGCCAACCACGCTATCAGTCAATGGACTCCATTTAAGCTATGTCCTGGGTGCCGTGCTAAATTTCCATGCACCGACTTGTACAAAGTGTGCAGCCTCTGCTTGTCGCCGGAACACAACGAGAAGGACTGCAACGCGTGTCAATCATTCCGATCGAAAAAGACAATTCGGGATAGTCTGGCTCGACGCCACGAGATGCTGTTCCAGACATCTTCGACGAAGATTACGAAACAGCTCGAGGGCCAGAGGAAGAAGAGCAGATCTCCGTGTCCGGCTGACTTCAACATGGAAGAAGACATCACTGCGAGTCAGCGTCCTGTGAGTACAGATTGCCCTGTGCCCATTCCACATGAGACAAAGGCTCCAGTCCCTCCTTCACCCTCGTGTTCAGGTTGGCACCAACAAAGTTTCCGATTCCTCGGGCTCAAGCCAGCACCAATATGATGCCGAACCAAGACCAAGCATCCATCGGTCAACATACCTTCGGGACTGGAGAGTCCACCTTCGACACCGAAAGGCTCGGAGCCAAAATCCTCCAAGGCTAAAGTCTCGGAACCGAAATCCTCCAAGGCCAAAGACTCCGAGCCGAAACACACCAAAACCTTCGGTGCCGAAATCACCACGTAAAGACACATTCACCAAAGAGTCTCTGTCCAATGAGCCAACCCAAAACAGAAAAGGTGATCAACCCTAAAACAGGACATATTCAGGCAACCCTTTAAAAAAAATGTAAATTGACCTACCAGAGGACTATCATATGCCTCTTAAGAAGAATGTAAGTACTAACCCTTCTCCTCCTTATATTCAGCATCCTTCTCCTCCTAATCCTAACTTGATTTTTACACCATTAAATTTACCACCAGCACCAATTACACCTGACCCACAGGATGAAGGGGGTGGGGATGAGGAACAGGACACTGATGCTTGGAAGAATTACCACACAGATCCAAATACAGATAATTACCCTGGTTTGTATCCTTCCAGACCCTCCCCACCTGATGACCACATTGGCTATCTTGAGCTCCTTGATAGGGCTGCTCATAATCATGGAGTACAGCTTCAGCAGGAGCCTTTAGAAGAGGATTTCCTTTGACACACACTTTCTTCCTCACAGACAACTACTCGTACCTTGCCAATGCTAAAAGGCATTTTTAAAACACAGACCAGGTCTTTAAAGATCATGTAAGGGCCAGAATAATCACACCTAGAGGGTATAAAAAAAATATGAATCCGCTCCTATAGATCCTATTTATATTAAAGGTCAGCTGCCCTTAGACACTCTTGTAGTCTCCAACGCAATCATCTGAAAGAAACAGGTTAGTATTAGATTCCTTACCTTAGAATATCCCCAGGCGTCAGTCTGGATCCGGAAACTTTTGCGTAGCAGTACCCCTGCGCGTCGGTAGGCGTCGTCTGCAGGCGTCCCCTGCGGCTCCGCGTCGTCGGCGTCGTGCGCCGTGATGACGTCGCTGGAGTATATAGACGCCGCCTCCGCGCGCTGACGTCAGTTCTTCTTTTTTCCGCGCCAGTTAGCGCAGATCCGAAGAGCACTACTCCGGTCTTTTGACCAAGTTTTTGTTAACTTAACTCTTTCTTCAAGGTGCCGGTAGGATGCCCGGGTTTAAGAGTTGCGACGGGTGCGACCGAATGATGTCGGTCACCGACCACCATCGACTCTGCCTCCGGTGTCTGCGGACCACGACGTGGAGTCCTGCGTCGACTGCCGGGTCTTGACAGGTAAAGCTAGACGGGAGCGGTCCCGCAAGCTGCTCGAGCTCCGAGTGTCGGCCCCGCGTCGAGAGCGGTCCCGGTCCGGTCGGAGGTCGAGGGAGCGGTCGAGGGAGCGATCGCGGAGCCGCCATGAGCGCTCCGGGAGTCGCCACCATTCCTCCGGTTCATCAGGTAAGCGACACAAGAGGTCGGGGCGTCGTCATCGTACCCCCGACTCCCCCCGAAGCCCGCGTGATGCGGCTGGGGGTTCGGGTGGCCCCACCCCCGCGTGGGTCGCCGACGCCGTCTGCCCCATACCCGTCGGTCCCTGGGGAAGGCGCGTCGCGCGAGGAGATTGAGGAGTTCCTCATGGCTATGAGGGCGATGTCTCCTCCGGCGGGGCCTTACGGCGCCTGCGGGCCCGTCGGTCCCGTCTGGGAGCCCGAGCGGTTCGGGTGCACCTGCCCCGACGCCGCCGAGTGCTCCGGCCCCGGCGCCGCCGGCGGCTCCGGCGCCGCTGGGCCCTTCAGGGTCGTCGCCGGCTGGTCCACCGGCCTCTCCGGCGCCGATTCCATTGGGGCAACCCGTGGTGCCGCCTCCGCGCGGCGCCGTGACTCCGCCGTCGGTTCCGGCCGGCGCCGCGCGGCGCCACCCCCGTTCCCTCTCTGACTCCTGACGCGGAGTCGGACCGGCGTCGTCCGACGCCGAGTCCGGCGCCGTTGGGGCCCATTGGCTCCGAGGAGCCGGTTTATATCGTCGACTCGAACTATGGCGATGAGGACGATTATGGAGAGGGTTGGGAGGGGTCTGAGGACCCTTTGTCACGAGCCTGCCAGTATGACGTGGACTGGGTAGGTGACTTAGGTGATGCCAGTGGTCTGGACGAGTCGCCCAACCCTGGGTTTGTCTCGCCTTCCCCTGTGGCGTAGGAGGCGGGGGCTGCCTATTCGGTGGTCCTGATGAGGGCTGCCAAGGCCTTGAGCCTTGAGCTCCCCGTCGCTAAGGTGAAACCTAACATCCTCACCAAAGTATTTAAACCGCAGTCATGCCCACAGGAGCCTCTGCTGCCGTTTAATGAGGCCCTGACGGATGTCCTTTTGGGCACCTGGTCCAGGCCCGCTTCCGGTGCACCGGTTGACCGGAACGTTGCCAGGCGTCACCGTCCGTGTTCGGACGACCCTGCCTTCCTTTCCACCCATCCCTCCCCGGAGAGTCTGGTGATCCAGGCCTCCACTTCCCAGTCCGCATTCCCGTCGGCTCCGCCCGATCGGGAATCGAAGCGATATGACCAATTTGGCAAGAAGGTCTTTTCGTCTTTGAGTGCTGGACTGCGGTCTTGCAATACCGCATGCCTCTTGGGCCGCTACACCCACTCTCTGTGGGACACGGTCGCGGAGTGTCTGCCGCAATGCCCGCAGGAGGTGCGGGACAAGCTCAACCAGGCCTTGGTTGAAGGCCGGGACGCGGCGAGGTATTCGATAAGGTGTGGTCTTGACACGACCGACTCGCTGGGACGGGCTATGTCCACGACGGTGGCGATTCGTCGCCATGCTTGGCTGAGATCCGCCAACTTCTTGCCGGATGTCCAGAATGCCCTCATGGACATGCCTTTCGATGGCAGTCGCCTGTTCGGTGACAAGGCGGACAACGCGCTTGAGCGCTTCAAGGACTCCAGGGTCACGGCCAAGTCCTTGGGTCTTTCGACCCAGCGCCAGCAACCGGGTTCGTTTCGCCCCTTTCGTGGCCAGGGAAGGGGCGGTCCCACGCGTGCTGCCAGCCACGCGCCGCAGAACGGTCCCCAGCGCGGTGGCGGCCGTGGATTGCGCCGTGGTGGCGGTAGAGGGCAGCGGCGAGGTCAGTCCACACCTCCCCCCGCAGCAGCCTACAAATCTTCCTAGTCCGAGCTTTCGGGCCCATGTGACGCCAGTGGGTGGCAGGGTTCACCATCACCACTCCCGCTGGCGCACGATTACATCGGACAGGTGGGTGCTGCAGCTCGTCCGAAGGGGCTACTCCCTCCCTTTCGAGTCCACTCCTCCAGCCATGCCACCGCAGAACCACCGTGTGTCGGGGGACCACTTGACACTTCTGCAGGAGGAAGTTACGGCCCTCTTGGCCAAGGGGGCCATCGAGCGCGTTCCTGGGCCAGAAGTAGGGTGTGGTTGCTACTCCCACTACTTTCTGGTGCCCAAGAAGGACAAAGGGGGCCTTCGTCCTATCTTGGACCTACGGAACGTCAACGGCTTCCTCCGGAAGGAGAAGTTCAAGATGTTGACTTTGGCTCAGGTCTTGGCTGCTCTAGACCCACAAGACTGGATGGTAGCGTTGGACTTGCAGGATGCGTATTTTCACATCCCCGTCCTGCCGGCCCACCGGCGTTACCTGCGGTTCACGGTAGGCCACGAGCACTTTCAGTTTATCGTGCTCCCATTCGGCCTTACCAGCGCCCCACGGGTGTTCACGAAAGTGATGGCGGTGGTCGCAGCTCATCTGCGCCGGTTAGGGGTTTCAGTCTTCCCCTACCTCGACGACTGGTTGTTGAAGGCGGGCTCGCCCCAAACAGTCGTCCACCACCTTCAGATGACGGCAGACCTCCTGCACAAGCTGGGGTTTTCCATCAATGTGCCGAAATCACACCTGTGTCCCTCTCAAAAGCTCCTTTTCATCGGAGCGGTTCTCGACTCGGCGCAGTTTCGGATTTATCCTCCGGAACGGCGGGTCCGGGATATTCAGGCTCTGATTCCCATCTTTCAGCCGTTGTCCCGGGTTTCGGTCAGGTTGACGCTGCGGCTTCTGGGGCTGATGGCCTCCTGCATCCTTCTGGTGCATCACGCCAGGTGGCGGATGCGGGCTCTGCAGTGGGACCTGAAGTTTCAGTGGGCCCAGCATCAGGGCAACCTGTCCGACCATGTCCTGATCTCGGAGGGCACTGCGAGACAGTTGCAGTGGTGGCTTACGGACCGCGATTGGGTCGGAGGCAGATCCCTCTCACTTCCCCAACCGGAGCACGTAGTTGTGACGGACGCGTCCCTCCAGGGCTGGGGAGGCCACTTGGGAGAGGCAGAGATCAGAGGCATCTGGTCTCCGGCGGAGTCCCGGCTCCATATCAACATGTTGGAGCTGCGGGCGATTCGCCTAGCACTGAAGGCATTCCTCCCCTTTGTCAACGGGAGTGTAGTGCAGGTGTTCACGGACAACACCACCGCCATGTGGTACTGCAACAAACAGGGCGGTGTGGGGTCGTGGACCCTTTGCCAGGAGGCTCTGCGCCTCTGGCAATGGCTGGAACGTCAGGGCGTGACTCTGACGGTTCAACACCTGGCAGGTTCTCTGAACGCCAGGGCGGACGAACTCAGCCGTCGGTGCTCGGTGGATCACGAATGGCGTCTGAACTCGGACGTGGCGAACGGCCTCTTTCAGCAATGGGGAGAGCCTTGGTTAGATCTATTCGCCACAGAAGAGAACGCGCAATGTCATCAGTTCTGCGCGTTGGAGTTTCCAAGACGGCACTCGCTCGGCGACGCCTTTCGGCGCGAGTGGAGCTGCGGTCTGTTGTACGCCTTTCCGCCTATACCACTTCTGCTCAGAGTGCTGAAGAAGATCAGGCGCGACCGGGCCCAAGTTATCCTTGTGGCTCCGGACTGGGCTCGAAGATACTGGTATCCCGAGCTACTCAGCATGTCAGTCGGTCCCTCGATCCGCCTGCCCCTTCAGGAGGACCTTCTGTCGCAGCAGCAGGGGACGGTCCTCCACCCGAACCTGTCCAGCCTCCACCTCCATGCGTGGAGATTGAGCGGCGACAGTTGAGGCCATTCGACTTGCCTCCTGAAGTCTGTGATGTGATTCTGGCAGCCAGGCGTCCCTCCACAAAGTCGGTATACGCCTGCCGGTGGAACAGATTTGTGGCATGGTGCACAGCAAAGGCTGTGGATCCCCTTTCTGCCCCTCTTTCCGAGGTTCTCCTCTTCCTTCTTTCTCTTGCCCAGCAGGGCTCTGCTCTGGGCACTATCAAGGGCTACCTTTCTGCCCTTTCCGCCTTCTTAAGGCTACCTGATCAGCCATCTTTATTCAAGTCCCCTATTGTACTGAGATTCTTGAAAGGCATCACGCACATGTATCCTCCTGTTCCGTTCGTGATGCCTCAGTGGGACTTGAACCTGGTTCTGACATTCTTGATGTGCGCTCCCTTTGAGCCGCTTCATTCCTGTCCTCTCCGTCTTCTCACTTTAAAGACGGCCTTCCTGGTTGCCATCACCTCTGCCAGGAGAGTGAGTGAGCTCCAGGCTCTTTCTGTTAAACCTCCTTTCTTGTCCGTCCATCCTGACAAGGTGGTTCTTAGGACTAGGCCTTCTTTCCTGCCCAAAGTAGTTTCTGCTTTTCACATCGGGCAGTCCATCACCTTACCCTCCTTCTTCCCGCCTCTGCATCCTTCAAAGGATGAAGAGCGGCTCCATCGTCTGGACCCAAAACGTGCGCTTTCATTTTACATGGATCGCACACGCCAGTTCCGGGTGGATGACCAACTGTTTGTTGGCTACGTGGGTGAGAAGAAGGGAAGGGCGGTACAGAAACAAACCATCTCTCAGTGGGTCGTCCTGTGCATCAAAGCATGCTACTCTTTGGCTCGGAAGGAGCCTCCTGTTGGGCTGAGGGCCCATTCCACTCGGGCCATGGCGGCTACTACTGCCCTGGGCCGGGGAGTCCCTTTGCAGGACATTTGCCAGGCGGCTACGTGGGCCTCGCTGCACACCTTTGCGAGGCACTACTGCCTGGACAGTCAAGTCCGGAGGGATGGCTTCTTTGGCCGTTCGGTCCTCCAGGACTTTCTGGTGTAGGTTTGTATTGGTTCGCAGACCCCACCGGGGTTGGTATTGCTGGGGTATCTATTCTAAGGTAAGGAATCTAATACTAACCTGTTTCTTTCAGATGAACAAGTTACTTACCTTCGGTAACGATATATCTGTAAGAAACAGTAGTTAGTATTAGATTCCTTACCGCCCCACCCGTCCTCCCCGTTCTGCGAACTGATACCTAGGGTTAAGGTCATCCCTTTCAGGGCCCTAGTTTCAAATGACACCAGTGTTAGTTCTCACATGGCTCTGCGTGTTCTGGCGCGGAAAAGCTGTGTGCAAAGAACTGACGTCAGCGCGCGGAGGCGGCGTCTATATACTCCAGCGACGTCATCACGACGACGCGGAGCCGCAGGGGACGCCTGCAGACGACGCCTACCGACGCGCAGGGGTACTGCTACGCAAAAGTTTCCGGATCCAGACTGACGCCTGGGGATATTCTAAGGTAAGGAATCTAATACTAACTACTGTTTCTTACAGATATATCGTTACCGAAGGTAAGTAACTTGTTCTTTCGGTCCAGCTGTTGATACCGTGCTGGAAAAGATGAAAAAAGACAATGAGGTCGCAAAGTCCATGGGGTGGGGGCGCTTTACAGTTAATTGCCAGTAGGGGTTCTTTTCGCCACTCATTTTACAGGGGTGGTTCAAAAAAATGTGTCCACTGAGAGTGCCTCTTTCTGTAGTAGGGGATCTCTGTGTATAGTCATAATCTAGTGAATAGTCCCGCCCATGTGCGCGGACCCCGGAGCAATCAAAAATAATCTAAGCTGTCAAAACATGCAGACCTGCATAGACACTTAAGAGAGAATTTAAAGACAGATAATGCAGCCTATATCCACAGGCTACACTGTCCAATACTTCTACTGGAAATTCCACCAAAAACCACAACAGCACAGCCTGTCCAGGGTTTTCCACAGAGAAAAACCTTGCTTTTAACAGCAAAACCTTCTGGAATGATAGAGAGGAAGGAGTGGACAGACAAGCCCCATAGGCTGCCATTATGTGGCTCAAAACAGGATACTGTGCCTTTAAGAGAACTTTCCAGAAGCCTCACAGTATCCCAGAATGCAGTGCAGGTCCCTTTCACCTTCAGTTCTTTTTTCCGGCTCCTGCTAGCAGGACCCTGGAGCATTAGCTCTTCTTTTCTGAGCTTTTTCTATGCTATTTTTGTGATATTTTTGTAGCTTCACTCGACGTCTTTGGCCTTTATCTGCATTCTGCTGTGGTTTTTTGGCAGAATTTCTGCAGTCTTCTTGTCTTTAGACTCTTTGTAGTCTGACATGTGCTTTGTCTGCAGCTGAGCTGAATGCCGAAGCTGAAGCTCACAGGGTTTGTACTCTGTGCTTGCCTGTGTCTTTGGACACCTGTCCTCTCTGTACCTTCTTTTCTAGGGGGCTTCGGCTTCCAGGTTTCAAACAGAGGAGTTTGAAGGCATCTTCAGCCTCTGGGTGAGGTGAGGGTAGGTCCTCTACCGAGTCCCATGCTGTAATCTCTGGGGTTATCCCCAGTAAGGGCACGTCTGAGCTATGACGCGGTTCCAGTCGGCGTTGGGGCCGTCGTGGAGTGCCTGGACGTCATGTAGTGCCTCGACGTCGACGTCATGTAGTGCTTCGACGTCGACGTCATGGAGTGCTTCGACGTCATGGAGTGCTTCGACGTCATGGAGTGCTTCGACGTCATGGAGTGCTTCGACGTCATGGAGTGCTTCGACGTCATGGAGTGCTTCGACGTCATGGAGTGCTTCGACGTCATGGAGTGCTTCGACGTCATGGAGTGCTTCGACGTCATGGAGTGCTTCGACGTCATGGAGTGCTTCGACGTCATGGAGTGCTTCGACGTCATGGAGTGCTTCGACGTCATGGAGTGCTTCGACGTCATGGAGTGCTTCGACGTCATGGAGTGCTTCGACGTCATGGAGTGCTTCGACGTCATGGAGTGCTTCGACGTCATGGAGTGCTTCGACGTCATGGAGTGCTTCGACGTCATGGAGTGCTTCGACGTCATGGAGTGCTTCGACGTCATGGAGTGCTTCGACGTCATGGAGTGCTTCGACGTCATGGAGTGCTTCGACGTCATGGGGTGCTTCGACGTCATGGGGTGCTTCGACGTCATGGGGTGCTTCGACGTCATGGGGTGCTTCGACGTCATGGGGTGCCTCGACGTCGACGTCATGGGGTGTCTCGACGTCGACGTCATGGAGCAGGGATGCTCGACGTCATGGAGCGGTGATGCTCGACGTCATGGAGCAGGGATGCTCGACGTCATGGGACAGTGAGGCTCGACGTCATGGAGCGGTGAGGCTCGACGTCATGGAGCGGTGAGGCTCGACGTCATGGAGCAGTGATGCTCCTTTTGGGGCATTGGTCTCTTGGGCTCTGCCCTCTTCCGTTGGGTCCGGCCGTCACCGTTAGGGATGGCTCGGCGTCTCCGTGTTTGACACCTAGTGACGTTTTGACGTCTGAGTGTTGGTTGTCGTAGAGACAGTCACTATCTTAGTGATGGTGACGTCGTAGTGCGGTCGGCGTCATGGGTTACAGCCGCAGAGTACTGCCGGCTCTTGACGCCTGGGTCTGGTTCCAGGCCTCGCTCCTTGGTGAGCCTCCCGTCGTAGAGGGGACTTTGTGTTCCCGGCACCTTCCACTCACGACGCAGAGCAGTTGATCAGCGTCGAGGAACCCTTCTGATGGGGAGTTTGTGGTTACTCACCACGTGTACGCGGTGGACGTTTGTCCTTTTGCTTAGTTTTGAGTGCTTGCATGCCTGCACGTCTGCTAGGTCGCCTCCTGCTCAACCACTACTGGTGAGACCACCGGGGATGTTTCGGAATCCTCTCGGTTCCCTCTTCCGTCCACCACCCCAGGGGCCTTTTGCTCCTCAGTCTGCGAACCTCCGTGCCTTGATGCCAGGGATGCGTCTGCCATGAGTACGGGGAGTCCCTCTCCGACTCTTTACTGGTTGGCGGGACTTACCTTTCGTCCACTACCGCCTGGCAGGAGGTTCTGGCTCCGACCGTGCTCCTGACTTGGTCGCAGGGGTGGCGGCATGTAGACCTCGCGCTGTGGCCCGCTGTTGTTGGACCGTTGTTGTGAGATCCCTCTGTGGGGGGGGGGTTTGTTAACCGATTTGTGGTTCCTCTGCCGAGAGACAGGAGGGAAGCCTTACAAGAGGTGGTCTAATGGCCTGATAGTTTCGGTTCTAGGCATCGGTGTCGGAGCGAAGTTTTTCTCTCCTGCCGACCCCCAGGTATTGTGGGTTTGTCCTACGTTGCCATACTTTTCTTCGCCTGACGTCTCTGCAGCCTGCGGCTCAGCAGTGTGCTTCTACTCTCCCGTTCTTTGGGCAGCCCTTGGGTTGCCATCAGAGTAGTGAGTGGCCCGCATGAAGTCTGAATCGGAGACTTTTGGACGGCTGTAGGTTTGGGGCGTGGAGAACGGCCTGAGGCCTTCTGCCCTTTCTAGCGGCGTTTTCCTCCCAGGTTTTGCCGGTGGTCCCGGGCCGCCATTTAATGCTTTACAAGTATGTTGTGCGCATACGCGGGGGAGCTTGGGGCTCCTCGGCGAACAAAGGCCGGCTGGGTCTAAGTCAGTCTTCGGTTCATCGGCCCTCTTCCAGCACTTCCTCCGGTCGGCTCGCGGTTCCAGCGGTGCGAGCTCTAAGCAGAGGCAGTTATCCTGTTTAGGACAAGGGCGATAGAGGGCGTACCTCTGTCTCAAAGGGGGAGAGGTCTGTACTCCCGTTTCTTCTGGTTCACGAGAAGGACAGGTACGAGTTCAGGCCCATTCTGGATTTGCGACAAGCAAACAAGTGGATTCGCAGTAGAGGAGTTTCGCATGCTGTCGTTGCATCAGGTTTATACTCAGCTGCAACAGGGAGATTGGCTTGGTGCCATGGATCTGCGGGATGCATACTCCCATGTGCTCATTGCACACAGGAAGTTCATGCGATTCCAAGTCGGCGCCCATCATTATCAGTACACAGTACTGCCAGTCGGGCTGAGGTCTGCGCCCAGACTATTCTCGAAGTGCATGGCAGTGGTAGCTGCACGCCTGTGAAAAAACGAGGTGGCTTCTCTAACCGTGCCTGGACGATTGGTTGGTCAGGGCCTCCTCCTTCTCGGAAGCTCAGGCGCACTTCAAGAGGACGTGCGTTCTCTGGAGCGAGCTGGGGTTGCACATCAACATGTCCAGTCCCCATTCCGGTCCAGTGCATACAGTACTTGGGAGCCTCCGTCAATACGCTGTCAGCAAGCGTGTCTCCTTCGGAGGAGAGTCGATTATCTCCCCTTGGGAAGCTCAGGCTCTTGTGACCGCCCCATCTGCAGCAGTGGAGACGGTGTCTTCTCTTCTGGGGTCGGTGGCCTCTTGTATATTCCTCACGCCACACGCACGGCTGCTCATGAGACCTTTGCAGGAGTGCTTGGAGGATCAGTGGGATTAGTGGAAAGGATCCTTGGACGACAAGATACGACTGTCTCTGCGTGCTCTTCAGTCTCTGAAGTGGTGGTGTTCAGCTGAGAATCTCCTAAGAGGGGTTCCCTTTCACAAGGACATTTCCGCACAGACTGTCGTGACGGGTGCGTCTCTCCACGGCTGGGGGGGTGCTTTCCGGAGACTTGCAGATACAAGGAACGTGGTCCCAGAGGGAGTCCACGTATCACATCATTTTCTGGGAACTCAGAGCTGTTCCCTTGGCATTGAAGGCGTTTCTTCTGTCCCTCCAGACCAACTCTCTGCTTGTACAACGGACAATTTGACCACAATGTATTACCTCAACAAGCAGGGGGGTTCGAGATCGCGCACTCTGTCGCAGGAGGCGCGGGCGATCTGGCGACTGACTCTAACGGCTACCCATCTGCCAGGTGTGCAGAATGTTCAGGCAGACGTGCTGAGCAGACTGATTCAGGAAAGCCACGAATGGGTCATAAGCGACGAGGTACTAGGAGAAGTCTTCGGCGAATGCCGAGACTTCGCCCCCAGGTACTGCCTGTGGGGAAGCTGCGGAATGCGTTCTGGATTAACTGGTCGAACAGCTTTCTGTGCGCCTTTCCACCCTTTCCCTGGATTCCGGCGGTGTTCATCAAGCTGTCCCAGTCCAGGGCGCGGATGATCCTGATTGCCCCGGAATTGCCCAGACAGTGGTGGTTCACGGACCTGCTTCACCGGTCTCTCCGTCCTCTCCTACGGAGGCCTTGCAGGCCGGACCTTCTCGCAAAGGTCAGGGGGCAGACGTTGCACCGCAACCTCTCGTCTTTGAGTTTGGCTGCATGGCTCTTGAGATAGTGTGATATGGCCATTTGAATCTTCCAGAAGTTTGTATGGATATACTGAAGGAGGCTAAGCATCCTTCCACTAGGACTTCTTCTGCTTACTAGTGGAAGAAGTTTTTGCATCTGGTGCAAGTCCAAGGACCGTGACCTGTCGACGTGTAAGGAAGATGTCTTCCTTCTGTATCTTCTACGCCTGGCGCAGTCGGGCCTTATGTCTAATCCATTACGATTCATATTGCTGCGCTGACTGCCTACAGGAAATGCCCTTCAGTCTTCCTTCTTCCAGATCCCTGTGATCAAAAGATTTTTTTGGAAGGCTGGAAGAAAGCATTCCCTCCTGTCTGGCTTCCTTCGCCTTCATGGGAATTGACTGTGGTGCTGTCCAGATTGATGTAGGAGCCTTTTGAACCTATTCATAGGGCTTCGTTGCAGCATCTGTCCTGGAAGGCGGCGTTCCTCGTGGCCATCACATCGGCCCGCAGGGGGAGTGATATTCAGGCGTTGTTGCCAAGGACCTTATACTGTATTTCATACTGCTGAGGTTGTTACGCATACTCACCCTTAATGTCTTCCTAAGGTTATTTCTGGTTTTCATGTCAACCGGACAATAGCTTTGCCTACGTTCGTTCAGAATCCGGCATCTCCAGCGGGAAGGTCCCTACATTCCCTGGATGTTAGGAGGGTGTTGGAATTTTATCTGGCTAAAACCAGAGATATTCGTGGTTCAGATCTATTGTTTGTCAATTATGGATCAGTCTGGACCGGTCTTGCTACCTCAAAACAGTCCATCTCGAGGTGGATTGTGTCCTGTACACTATTGTGTTACCAACAGACTAATACGACCTTAGGAGGTAAACCTAAGGCTCATTCCACCAGGGGCAAAGCTGCCACGACTGCTTTGCTGCTTAATGTTCCGATTGCAGAAATCTGCAAGGCCGCCACTTGGAAGACGGTCCATACCTTGGCTAAGCATTACTGTCTGGACACTGATACCAGGGCAGATGCTCAGGGTGGGCAGGCTTCGCTGCGAAATTTGTTCGCACAATAGTGGTGTTATTTCTCGTTTCTCCACCGCCGCTTTGGTGTGGGGATGGGCTTGCCATTCTATTCACTAGATTATGACTATACACAGAGATCCCCTACTACAGAAGGAGTAGTTTCTGTCCTGTAACTCCAGTTCTGTAGTAGGGGTATCTCTGTTATAGTCATAAGCGCCCGCCCTCCTCCCCGGTGGAGAGAGATATTCATGTAAGGAATGCTACAGGTCTGGCGTGTTGCGCCTTCAAAAAGAACTGAAGGTGAAAGGGACCTGCACTGCATTCTGGGATACTGTGAGGCTTCTGGAAAGTTCTCTTAAAGGCACAGTATCCTGTTTTGAGCCACATAATGGCAGCCTATGGGGCTTGTCTGTCCACTCCTTCCTCTCTATCATTCCAGAGGGTTTTGCTGTTAAAAGCAAGGTTTTTCTCTGTGGAAAACCCTGGACAGGCTGTGCTGTTGTGGTTTTTGGTGGAATTTCCAGTAGAAGTATTGGACAGTGTAGCCTGTGGATATAGGCTGCATTATCTGTCTTTAAATTCTCTCTTAAGTGTCTATGCAGGTCTGCATGTTTTGACAGCTTAAGAGATTATTTTTGATTGCTCCGGGGTCCGCGCACATGGGCGGGACTATTCACTAGATTATGACTATAACAGAGATACCCCTACTACAGAACTGGAGTTACAGGACAGAAACTACTCCTTCCCTTACAAGGGCAACAACCAATCCCCCTCGTCCAGAGGTTATTCTAGAGGAGGTTTTAGAGGAAGCAATGGTTGGGGAAGAGGTAGCGGTAATTCCACACGCACTTCCCCCGTAAATAAACAGTGACTTTTCTCCACTACCCCTGATCATTCCACTCCTGTCTGGGGACGTCTCTCCCAATTCCTACCTGTCTGGAATTCAATCACCTCAGACAAGTGGCTGCTACAAATTATCCAATATGGTTACTGCCTGGAGCTTACAAGCACTCCCCCAAAGAATCTTCCAAGAGCACATGCAATGTCGCCGGAACATCTCACCCTGCTCAGGCAAAAGGTGTTCTCTCCGTTACAAAAACATTCTATGGAGCCTGTCCCATTAATTTATCAAGAGACTGGGGTATATTCTATGTATTTCTTATTTCCTAAAAAGGATGGCTCTCTCAGGCCTACACTAGACCTCAGACAGCTAAATCTGTACATACAGTTGGGCAATTTTCACACCAACAGGTGCTCCCACTACTTCAGCAAGGCGACTTTCTGTCCACTCTAGACTTAAAGGGGCACCTATTTCCATATTCTCATTCACCCTGCTCACAGAAAATATATCAGGTTTATGGTAGACCACATTACTAGTTCAGAGTTCATCCATTCGGAGTAAATACAGCCCCAAGGGTTGTCGCCAAGTGCCTGGCAGTAGTTGCCGCTCCTCTAAGAAGACAGCACATTCATGTCTTTCCTACCTAGATAACTGGCTGATAAATGCCAGATCACAACAAAGCTGCCTCCATCACACTCACAGTCCAACTGCTTCACGATTTGGGGTTCACTGTAAACGTCACCAAGTCCACACCTCCAACCATCCAACACACAAGTGTATCTTGGAGCCATATTAGACACTCGCAAAGCTCTAGCGTACCCCAAGTCAGGATTCTCAACATGCAAGCTCTAATATCAGTTTCAGCCTCAACACTCATTACCAGCCAGAGTGGTCATGCAATCGATCGGAATGATGGCTTCTTGCATTCTAATAGTTTACTGTGCAAGACTTCAAATGCGCCCCCCCCCCACAGGAATGCTTTGCACGTCAGTGGAACCAGGCTCAAGGTCCATTATCAGATCTGGTGTTGATAGATGGCCGTACTCCTCGCTCTCTGCAGTGGTGGAACATGCAACCATTTCTCGATCCGGTTCCACAGATCGTGTTAACGGGAGACTCATCCCTCACTGGTTTGGGAGCTCATCTCGAAAAACATGCCATTCCGGGCATGTGGACTTCACAACAAAAACAACTCCACATAAACCATCTGGAACTGCGAGTAATTTTTCTAGCATTGCAAGCCTTTCAACTTCATCTAGTAGGCAAAGCTCTCCTGGTTCGCACAGACATGACGGCGATGTACTACATACAAAAGCAAGGGGGGACGCACTCTCTCCTGTAGCAGAGATTCCGTTCTCCTACAGAACTGTGCATAGAGATTTGGAACCTCAGTGAATTAGGGTGACCCAAAACTCACCTCAGTACCCAAAACCCACTTACCGAGCTAGCTACAGTGTGTCATTGGTCATATCAAACTCCCAATGCTTAGACAAACCAGAACATGAACTTACAATACCTCGGGTCATGTGGAACACATGAGCACTCTTTCGTTATACAATCATTTCAAACCAGAACGTAGAGTAAATGAGGACACGTGCACATTTGAAATATTTATTTACTAATGCCGTTTTCTCAAACGCGGTATCTTAGATAATACAAAGAAACATATTATCAGAAGCAAAGTTATCAGCATAGTTACTAGTCCATAAAAAGCAAAAGGTGACAGCATGCTAAAATACTGTAATGATTAAGGGTTAACAACACCTAATTCTCACCCTCCTTATCTAGCATATTATATTAATATCTAAGAAGGTCTCTTTGGGTTTTAGCAGGGCAGCCCCATACCTCAAGATCCTAGTGTGGAGAGATCACATCAGCTTCCACCAGTTCTCTGCATGCGAACCGCATCAAGTGTGTATGTGTGCTCTAAGCAAAGCAATATAAAACGCGCCTAAAGCCAGAATTTGGCAGAAGCTGCACTTATGTTATGTCTATGAAGGTGCGGAGATCAGACCTCACAACAATTCTGTGTCAAGTTATCCTTGAAGCTTCAGCACTCACTGTACAGACATAGTTTACCAAGCAAAGCTGATATCAGAGCAATAACATATTATTCTCATGTAAATCACAACGCTGTTCTAGGCTGAAAGCTAAATCAACAATTATGTGTTGTGTGCAAAAGCAGCAAAAAGGAAAAATGGCGTTTAAACATTTAATAAGCTCATGCTAACTTAACATGGTATATAGATAAGCAGTAACTATATGGCACTCCAGCGCTCACAGCTTGCACAGACCATCTGGAGATGGGCCATACCTAAAAAATAACCAAATTGCAGATCTGCTCAGTCGTCAACAACGGTAAGGTTTAACACAATGGGGTAACCCAGTGTCCCTCAGAGCCTGGGTGAATATATAACAAGCTATTCTAAGTTAAGCAAAGTAATTGTTGCTCCCCGACAGAGCCATTGTAGCTTGTTATACAGTTGTCAACGACAGCAGATCCACGAATGGCAACTTCACCCTCAAATTCTCCTCCCATTCACCAAATGTGGCACTTCCCAGAATGCCCAAATTTCGTGTCCAGGCATTCACACCCATTGTCCAAAGGCAATACACTATTGATGAATTGGTCAGGGATATTTGCTTACGCTTTTCCTTCTCTCCCACTCATTCCGTTAGTGGTTCAGAAACTCAAACAGCACTCCCTGACGCTTATCCTAGTTGCTCCCATATGGGCCCGACAACCCTGGTTCACGATCCTGTTGGAGCGATCAGTAGTTCCTGACCAAAAACTACACCTATCCCCCAGGTTTCTTACTAAGATCCATGGAAAGAGCAGACATCCAGATCCCAATCAGCTCAACCTTGCGATCTGGCACCTGAAATCCTAGAATTTGGCTGCCTTAATCTTCCACCAGACTGAATGTTATCAAAGAGGCTAGACGCCCTACCTCAAGAGCATGCTACTCAGCAAAGTGGAAGAGGTTTGATGTTTACTGTAACAATCGGACTGATCCACAAGATGCTTCAATTCAAGACGTCATTTAGCTATTACATCTACAACATTCTGATTTAGCGTACACATCTATACGCTTCACGTCTCGCTGCAATAGCTGCATATCTGCAAAATAATTAGCACTTGTCTCTTTTTTAGAGAGCCCACTATTAAACCTTTTATGGAAGGACTTGAAAGAATCATTCCCCCCAGACTTCCACCTTCTCCAGTGTGGAATCTTAACATAGTCCTTACAAGACTCATGGGTCCATCCTTTGAGCCATTGCACAAATGTGAAATCCAATTTCTCACCTGGAAGGTAGCTTTCCTTATAGACCTCACTTCTCTAAGAAGTGTCTGAGCTTCAGGCACTAACCATAGAGGACCATTTTTGCAAATACACCAAAACTGTGGTTCTTAGGACTAACTTCAAATTTTTTACCTAGGACATCTCTGCCTTTCGTATCGACCAGTCTTTTGAGTTGGCTGTGTTCTTCCCTCAACCAGATTCAGTGACAGAATGAGCACTTCACACAAGAGTGCATTACTATACTACATAGAACAAAACCTTTTAAGAAAGCCAAACATTTTTTGTGGCTTTTGCTCCACCACATAAAGGCAATCCCATATCAAAAGCAGGCATTGCAAGGTGGATAGTAAAGTGCATTCAAATATGCTACATTAAAGCTAAACGCACATTAACAGTCTTCTCTTCTCTCTCCCCCCCCCCCCCCCCCCCCGAGCACACTACTCGCAAACTAGGGGCTTCTATAGCATTCTTAAGAAACATACCCATAGATGACATCTGCAAAGCTGCAACATGGTCTACACCACACACTTTCACAAAACATTATTGTGTGGATGTGTTAGCAAAACAAGCTAGTGTGGGCCATGCAGTTTTACGAACACTTTTTCAAATAACTGCAACAGCTACAGGTTAGCCACCGCTTCAGAAATAACAGCTTTATAGTCTGTGCTAAAGCATATGCTCTACAGCTCATATGCCTCGAACGGAAAACGCTACTTACCAAGTATGCATCTGTTCTTGGCATATAGAGCAGTAGTCTTATGCGCCCACCTGCCTCCCAAGTACCTTTACCTGTTGGCAGTGATATCTTACTTGGATACAATTTACATGGACATCTACATCTACATTTACTACTTTACTAACTTCATCACCCTTTATGGCAAAACAATCTAAGGATGGAGGTGATGCCCGTGTGCACTAAGACCGAAAGGAGGAGTTACCTACCTCGTGACTAAATGACTTCTTGGAACAAAAACAAAGTGCAAACATCTGGACCCAACACCAGATGGCGATCTATGCCTCTACAGCTCTGTATGCCAATAACCGAAGCATACTGGGTAAGTAGCATTTTCCGTAGCTATTACTGTTTGAAAACTATGGTTACGTTTAAAATAGCTTTCCTAAATTTGTGATACTTTGTGGTGGTGAAAAGTAAAAACCAGTCTTAAACCTATATTAAGCTTTCTGATTCAAAGATACTTGCGTCTTAACCTCTTCCATGCTCATGACGAGCTTAGCTCGTCATGAGCCACGGAGCTCATGACGAGCTCAGCTAGTCGTGAGCCGTGGAACGCTTGCATGCGGGGATAATTCCCCTGCTGTGCTGAGCGTTCCACGGCAGGTAATGCACCTGTGACGAGCTGAGCTCGTCATGAGCGCCATTGTGGGCGCTGTACGCGCCCCTCCAGCACAGCAGGGGATTAACCCCCGCAGCGAAGGGGCTAAATCAGCATTTTGATTTAGCATATATATTGATGTACTTAAAATCCTTTTTGCATTCTTTTAAATTCTATAACTATCTGAAATCATTCACAGGTCAAGGCGCAGAAGGTATTCTTGCAGCCAGTCCAGATCCCGCTCAAGGGGCCGATCAAGAACGCCTAAAAGAAGCTCGTGGTCTAAAGGTCATTCCAAGTCCAGGTCAAGATCTCGGTCACAACCGCGAAAATCCTCCTCTGGGACAAAGTCACGATCACATCGAAGGCATTCAGATGCCGCAAGATCTCACTCTAAATCTCCACACGAGAATTTCAATTCAGATCACAAGTCTCATAACAAGAAAAACGCGAGACACTCCAGTTCCCGATCAAGATCACGGAGCTAAGGCACAAGCCTTATCGTCAGGCAGTGTCTCAAGATTGATAGACTGATGCCATTAAAGTTTTAATGGTGTGTGCTTTGAATATAGTTTTGGGACAAATGTGTCAAAAACAAATCCTTCAAGGTTTTCTGCATATGTTTTTGCCTGGAGTATATGAGGACAACTGAAATGAAATCCACTGTTCTCTCTATCAGGTACACTGTAACATTCAGTAAAACTTTTGTTAAAAAGAAAGCAATAGAAATTGTGCTCCACTTTCCGAGATGTTAGTGGAGTATCCAGCGAGGCATGCTGTCTAGGTCATTGTCTTATGATATATTTGCAGCTTAAAGCAAAGTGCACTACTTTTCCAATTTAGGAGGCAAATAATTATTTGGTTACATATTGCTTATTTTGCATTTAGATAAATCACCAACTTTGAAGTTTTTCACCTCTGTACTAGGTATGTAAAGCATTAGCTGTTCTCCATTGTGGTTGCAATCTTAAACATCATAGTAACCCTTTGCTACCCTGTTTTTGTTTTGAAAAACGGTCATGTCTCTTAGAATTTGCTATCGAAGCACTGCAGCTATTAATTTCGAGATATTGCCTGACAATAAATGTAAAAGTGGAAGAATAAAACATGGCATTATATATTTTTCTCCTTAGTAGCTGTAGATTTGAAACTGATTTTCCTCGGAGGGGTTTTATTTTTTAGTGATGAGTAATGTGTCTGAGGAAAACATTTGTCAGTGCATGCAAATATTCTTTTTTTTTAAATTCCTGCATGTTTTTTATTTTTTATTTCCCTCCACAAGTTGAGCATACTTTATTCTCTAGCTCTTAAGCAGGGAATACTTTTCATAGGAAATTGAGGTGGAAGGGTTGACACAACAGTAGTATTTGTGTGTACATAATAAAAATAAAACGTGCATTTTAATATGACCCATTTTTCTCTTTACTTCCAGTTTTTCTATTATCCTATTGTCCTTTCCAGTGGTAGGGTGCCTGATTCATTGTGGGTGAATTAGTTCATTTTCATGCTGTGATACAGATGTATGCAGAAGTGAAAAGACAAATGGGATGGGCAAGCTTTAACGAAATAATTTGTCATTGGCTTCAACTATTTATGGTGGGGCAATATCTGATCATTTATGAAAACCCTTAGTAGTTCTGATTTCTAACATGGGTTGTTCATTGACCGTCGTAACCCCTGCATTGTGCTGCTTGTGCTGCTTGTGTGGGGTCCTGGTATACGTTTGACAAATAATAGCTCTTTGGGGAGAAAACAGAACAAAACTGTTCTATCTCTGCATAAGTCTATCAAAAGAAGAAATTAACAATTTGGTTTCTTTACATATGACGTTTTTTGTAACATGAAGACTCAATTATAGGGAATCAATTAAGGGTGCGCAACAAGTAATTTCATTGCATAGAAAGAAATCGATCATGCTGTTCTCAAATATATTTTTTTAATCCGGATTTTGACAAATATGCAGTTTGAAATAGTATTGCTTTTTTATTATCAGAATTCCTTAGCCTCTCTAACGCTTTCACTCAATCTATATAGTTTTTTCAAGGCTGAATTTGCAGTATTTAATTATGCTGTAAATAGTGTGGGTAGTCAATAGAATATTGCCTGTAGTAACTTTTATGACTGAAGGGCCTGTAAGCATTCTGCTTGTAAGAGAGGAGAAGAATGGGTAAAGATGCCAAAGTGTTTGACTAAGCTTGTGTGCCCTCCTACTCGATGCAAAGAAAAGAAGTCTGAATGATGACACTTTAATTTTGGATCTGGCGATGGATAGTGAAAAGCTGGTCGGCTAGCATTTTTGGAATTTGTCATAATAAAGAGCAGCATTATTCTAAAAATGGATGTTTGTAATTTCTTTATTAAAAAAGGACTGCAAAACTAGAGGCAGCATTTAACAAACACCCTGATCAGTTATTCTCAAATTAGATAGTCAGCCTTTTCACTTTTAAATCATTTCCTGCCATCTTATATGTGATGGAGCATAACAAGCAGTATGAAGCACCTTGGATCTTCCCAGGTGAACCGCTTACGTGTCTTGTGCTGAATCAGTTTTCACATCCATGTAAACCCTTTAAAAATAAAATGAAGGAAATGTCTATTTAGACCAAAAATTGACCAAGCTGAAAAAAGCCTGACTGTTGCGCTCTGTCTTTTTTCCCTGCTAACATGAGCAGGAGGCAGATCATTGCATTGATCATACTCTAAAGTGTTTCTGACAGTGCTAGCCAGAGCACTTTGGATGTCTTGTCTAGAGTGGTAAAACGATGACAAAAGCTAGTTTTTTAAAAATCTGTATCCGTCTCCAGATGCCAGACGGACCCAGAATAGGCTTCAGATGTGGATCCGACCCTCCGTCTACAGAGTTGCGAGTTATCCTCATAAGAAATTATTCTGTGCCATATGTCCCTTCCTAAACATTCGGGTGTTAAGCCCTGTAGGGACAGTGAGGGCTAGAGGTTTATCATTAACACTTGGTCGGCCTTTGGTGTCTTGGCTCACATCATGGCTCCTGATCATGCGAATCCTGTCTTGGCATGCATCCAAAGGCCATCCAAGAACGGGAAGCTAAGCTTTTTATGGTTGCACAGGTTGAAGGGGTAACCAGATCACAAACCCTTATTGGCCAGTTTAATGAGCTTCCAATCTGTTTGCACTTCAGCCCTCAGCAAGGGGGACACCCCTCACCCCCTTGTTTAGATAGGGAATAGAAAGCTTGTGCTGGGGCTTGAAGATTTAAATGTTCCTTCTTTGGAATAATTCCAATAAAATCATATGAATTAGTGCAGAGCGTATTTATTGGCACATCAAGTGAACAGCCAACACGTGTTTCACCCCTAAGCGGCCAGCAGGCCTGGGACTTCTTCAGGGCTGTATTATTAAGTGAGAGTTTAAAGAACGTGTATTATAATGGTGTAATAGGGCAAGAAAAATGGAGAAAAGTCATTAAAAAAGTAATGAGAAAACGGAAAGGCCAAGGGAACAAAAGAGAAAGAAGAAGAAAGTGAAGGAAAGAAAAGAGACCAGAGAAGCGAAAGAAGAGGGGAAGAAAGAGTAGGGAAGGGAAAGAAAGTAGATGGTAGCGGAGAGGGGGGGAAGGGGAAAGCGAAGGTGGGAGGAGAAGGGGCAAGAAAAGGCGAGCAGTAGGTTAAGGAGATTAGTTGAGTAGGTGAGATTCAGAGTGGTTAGGGTAGAGAGGAAAATAATCGGAGTGAGAATGATATAGAGTGTGGTAAAAAACAAAAATAAGTTAATATATATATATATATATTATGTACAATAATATAGTTAACATAGTTCGTGAGGCACAGTTGACACAATTGGCATATTGAAAATGAGAAACAAAAAATTACATGGATATCATAATTATATACATTTCAACAGTGAGTGGAACATAAGAAATGATAAGCAATTAGATACACATTGGTTTCAGCCGAAGAATGAAAGAGTCCAAGGGTTACGGCAGACAGGTGAGCGACAGGAATTGGAAAGGATAATAAGCCAATAGTCAAGTCATCGAGGTATACATTGATATAAATATATACAATAAGTGAAAATGATTGCATATCAGGAGTGCATATTCAAATGTTAAAAAGACCAAAGTCTTTGCTCCAAGCAATCAGCTTACAGCACCCTCTAGAACCCTCCTTGCAGAGCAAGTTCTCCTCAGATTTTCACCGCACGTCGTGTGGAAGGGAGTCTCCCCGAGTCTTGACTCAGTTTTTTCCTCAGAGCTTCAGGATGTCTGACGAGAAGGGCTTGTTTAGACCTTGCAGGACCTGCGAGAAGAAGAGGTTCCATGTTGATGACCAGCATAAAGACTGTATATATTTCTTTTATCCCAAACATGAGGCAAAAAATTGTAGGATCTGCCGCACCTTCCCTTCTAAGACCTTAAGGGATAGGGTGGCCAGAGTCCTTTTGTGGCTAAAATCCTCTTCTATGGATGATGATGGAGCCTCTACCTCTAGCAAGAGGGCGAGGTCTCAAGAGGATAAGACAAGGGAGAGGAGTAAACATGCGAAAACCTCCCACTCCCCTTCAGGCTCTTCAGAGATCTCAACATTCTGTCTCTGGAGCCTCAGCCACCAACGATTCCTCAAAGAAGTCCGTGAGTAAGAGCTCTGCTGTCTCCTCACCAGTTACTACTATTTTTACTTCAACCTCCTCTTCTACGGCTATGATTTCCACTGCATCAATCACTTCGCCTATTGTGTCTACTAAGATTTGTATTGTTGCTAAAAGAACTCTCGTCGACGGCTTGTCGACGAAGACCTCGTCAACGAAGCCTTCGTCGTCTAAAAAGAGCCCGTCGACGAAGTCATCAACGCCACCGACGACTAATCCGTCGATGGCTGCCCCGTTGACTACGAGCCCATCGACGAAGAGCCAGTCGGCAGCTGCTCCGTCGACGATTGTCCCGTCGATGGTAGCTCCATCGACGTAGAGTCCATCGACGACTGTCCCGTGGACGTCTAGCCCATAGACGGTTGTCCCGTCGACGTCTAGCCCATCGACGCCAGTCCCGTCGACGTCTAGCCCATCGACGACGGTCCCGTCGACGGCAATTGCATCGACGACGGTCCCGTCGACGGCAATTGCATCGACGACAATTCCTTCGTCGTCGACGATAAACCCGTCGACGGCATCTTTTCAGCTGGCAGCTGCACCTTTGTCACCGGTGCCATCAAAACTGATGGAGTCAGCTTTGGTGAAGCCTATTGCTGGGAATCAGGCTTTTTGTACGCCAGTTACAACGAAGACCTTTCAACTCGTATCTTACAAGAGGCAACAAGGTTCTTATGTCGCCACTTACGCCCTCTCATCTTCTAGAATCCTACTCCGATGAGGAAGATGATTTTGAGGATGATAATGAAGGAGCTTTTGGTGTGGCGCGTCACCCATCTGATCTCATCATCAAGTGTCAAGATGATGATGAAGACGACACTTACGCTGAACATTACTAACAGGAGGACATTATAGTGCCTCATTCTTTGGAACATCAGAGACTGCCTAAGGTCTCAGAAGTCACTCATTTACCGCCTATCCTGATACAGGACTTACAGGCTATGCTGGCAGATTATAAACAACGCTTTCCGCCTCAAATGCCTCAGCCTAGTACTCCTGTTCCTCCATCTCAAATTCCACTGCTTTCTCCAGTCGTGGAACCTACGCAACCTGAGTTGGCTCCGCAAACCCCGATCATGTCATCAGAAGAGGAAGGAGAGTTGCCTAACGCACTTTCATCAGACCCATGGGATGATTGTTATCCCCATGCCATCCCCTCCGACTCCTCAGCCTTCAGATTCACCACCTGAAGATGTAGGTGGGTTCCACAATCTGATGCAGAGAGCAGCAAACAGATTTAAACTCCTGGTGTCTGTGGATCAAACTCAGTGCTTTCTTCATGATTTTAAAGAAGAAACCAGGAAGGTGTCTAGAGCCATTCCTATCATAGATTACATTTGGAAAGAGGGCCTCAAGGTAATGAAAAACCCCGCTTCTGTGCCTGCTGTGTTGCCAAGAATTAAGAAGAAATACCGTGCCCCACTCAACAGTCCGGCGTGCCTTATTGGTCATCCACGTCTGGATTCGGTAATCTCTCAGGCTGCACAACAAAGGTCTAAGAATCCGGCTACCCCTATTTCTACACCACCTGATAGAGGGGCGACGTTTATCAGGTGGTGTAAAGTTTTCCACCATGACTGCGGCCTCCATCAGAGCGGCAAATTCTTTGGCGATTATAGGGCGCTATGATCGCCAAATGTGGTCAGAAATGGCTGGTTTCATGGAGCTGATTCCAGAGGACAAGAGGCAGGAAGCGTGAAAAATATCAATGGAAAGAGAGCGCGCAGCTGCGGAATTCATCAACTGCGCATTAGATATTGCAAACACAAATTTCAGACAGTTGGCAGGAGCGGCTGTCTTGAGACGTCAAGGGTGGTTGAAGGCCACTACCTTTCGTCCAGAGGTCCAATTGGAAGTACTGGACATGGCATATGACTGAGAGTCTTTGGGAAACATGTCGATGAAGCTCTCCAAGCAATTACAACAGATACGGATACTGCAAAATCACTGGGGTCATTGCAGTACAAAAGAGGATCGTTCAGAGGCGCAGAGGAAATTATTATCAGCAAGGCAGGCAATACCAGCAGCAATACCGCCAGAACTATCAGTCCTCGTATCGCCAGTCTGGATCGGCTGGTTTCTCTCGCCAAGGAAGAAGGCGCACGAACAATCAGGGGTGAGACAATCACAAGAAACAGTAAGGTCAATTGGGCGCCACCTTCAATCCCCTATTTGCCCGTGGGTGCGAAGGTATCTGCCTTCCAACAACAATGGCATCCGATAACGGGTCAGTGGGTGTTGGACCTAGTCCAACATGGTCACACCCTGGAGTTCATCACCAAACCTCCAACAACTCCGCCCAGGGGTCCCCCTCGTCTTCACTTATTGATCAAGGAAGTTCAAGCAATGCTTCTCAAGAACGCTGTAGAGAAGGTTCCAATCCATCAGAGCAGGACAGGTGTCTATTCCCGTTTTTTCCTCATAAAGAAATCAGGGGCATGGCGACCGATCCTAGACCTACGCAATCTGAACAGATATCTCAAGAAGCAGGGATTCCGACTGGTCACTCTCTCGGACATTCTCAACTGCCTCAACGAGGGAGAACATGGCTTCCTTGGACATGGAAGATGCATACTTCCACATCCCAATCCACCCAAATCATGGAAAATACCTCCGTTTCACTGTGGCTGGCGCCCATTATCAGTTCAAAGTCCTCCCATTTGGCCTCAAGTCGGCCCCAAGGATTTTTACAAAGTGCCTGGCTCCTGTAGCAGCAACTCTTCGATCAGCAAACGTACAGGTCTTCCTGTATTTGGACGACTGGCTAGTCAAAGGTCCATCAAAGGCCAAAGTAAAGTCCGACATTACAATATGCCGCAATCTCTTTGCATCGCTAGGCCTTACAATCAACAAGAGCAAATCTCAATTGGTTCCGAAGCAGAACCTACTGTTTCTAGATGCTGTCTGGACACAGTAGAATGCAAGGCATTCTTGTCTAGAGAGAGGCAACTCAGACTACAGGCTTTTGCAATAAAACTGTCAAGAAAAAGGTCACTTTCAGTTCGCCTAGTTGCATCACTTCTGGGGATGTGCTCTTCGGCAATCAACCTCATTCCATTAGCACGTCTAAAGATGCGGCCTTTACAGGAAGAGCTACATCGTCAATGGCAACAAGTGACAGGCTCTTTCGAGGACACCATCACAGTCACCAACAGGATGGTGCATGCTCTTCAATGGTGGACACAGCTGAGCAATCTGGAACAGGGGCTCACATTCTTGCAAACTCCTCCGGATTTCATTCTGACGACAGATGCGTCCATGGAGGGCTGGGGAGGTCATCTCCAGGACTTACAGGTGCAAGGAAAATGGTCTCAACAGCACAAAAAATGCCACATCAACAGTCTAGAGTTGATAGCCATCTTTCTTTCTCTTCAAGCGGTGCTTCCCAGGATCACAGGATCCTCAGTCCTGGTCAGAACGGACAACACTACCAGCATGTTTTATATAAACAAGCAAGGGGGAACGAGATCAGCAACATTGTCCAGGGAAGCCCAAGAGCTATGCCAATGGTTAACAATTCACAACATAACTCTCACGGCAGAATACGTCAGAGGTCTCTATAACACCTTAGCAGACAAACTGAGCAGGTCCTTGTCAGATTACCACGAGTGGAAACTGCAGAACAACCAATTGAGCAAGGTGTTTCAGAGATGGGGCAAGCCGACGTTGGATTTATTTGCAACCCGACAGAACAAGAAATGCCGGTATTACGCCAGCAGGTACCCTCAACAGGGATCAGGGGGGAATGCCCTGTCCATGTGATGGTCAGGGATTTATGCTTACGCCTTTCCTCCAATCCCTTTGATTCCACGAGTGGTACGCAAGATGAAGTTGGAGAGTTGCTGCCTTCTCCTAATTGCTCCCAGGTGGCCTCACCAGTATTGGTTTCAGGAGTTCATGCTACTCACAGGAGCCACCGATCAGGCTGTTGGTAACCCCAACTTTATTGTCACGCAAAGAGGGTCAAATACTTCACCCAGACCCTCAATCGCTGAAATTGCATGCATGGCTCCTGACTTCCTAGAATTTGAACATCTACAAATTCCTCAGGACTGCCGAGACATTCTAAAGAAAGCAAGAGCCCAGAGTACATTAAAAACGTATCGTCTCAAATGGAAGCACTTCTGCGCTTGGTGCATCTCAAACGCTTTACATCTTATAGAAGCGCCAGCAGAGAAAATACTGCCCTGTTTATTGCATTTGGCGCGATCTGGTCTGTCTTTTTCTTCAATAAAGGTCCACTTAGCGGCCTTATCCAGATGCAGGAAAATGGCTGACACTCAATCGCTCTGCTCTTCATCGCTAATTAAACAATTCATGAGGGGTCTTTTCTGGGCTTATCCTCCAATAAAGCCTTCACCACCGGAATGGGAGCTCAACACAGTCCTCTCACAGCTGATGAAGCACCCGTTCGAACTCATCCATAAAGCTGACCTAAAATTCTTGACCTGGAAGGTTGCTTTGTTATTAGCACTAGCTTCCGCCAGAAGAGTGGGAGAAATTCAAGCATTCACTATAAAAGAACCCTTTTTGCATTTTTCCCAGGACTGTCACCTTGCGGACGAATCCAACATTCATACCAAAGGTGCTTTCTCAATTTCACCTAAATGAACCAGTCAAACTGAAAGTTCTCTTTCCCAATCCTTCAACCCCAGCGGAAAGAACATTGCATTCTTTACACATCAAAAGATGCTTAAAGTTCTACCTCCAGAGAACCAAGACTTTAAGAAAATCAGATCCACTGTTTGTAGCTTATGGCCAGACTACATTGGGTAAAGCGGTCACTAAAGCTACAATTTCCAGATGGATAGCCTCCGCCATTCAGTTCTGTCCCATCAAGGCTAACCGACCGTTGACAAGGTCTGTTTGATCTCATTCCACAAGAGCTGTGGCAGCGTCTGCAGCTTTGTTTGCAGGAGTGACGCTTGAGAACATTTGCTGTGCTGCGACATGGAAGAATGTCTACACGTTTACAAGACACTACTGCCTACAATAAGCAAATCAGGATGATGCGGCAGTGGGCAAAGCTGTTTTACGTCACCTGTTTCCATAAGGAGTACATTCAGGTACTAACGTTGGTTTATTTCATAAAAAGTTACATACGATTCAGTTTGTTGTTTATAATATGCAGACATATAACATATGGTGTGTTTCTATGGTGCTAAAGTTCCTTTCCTGTAGGAAATTGCACAATTTCTATGTTGAATATGATTTGTTAATAGATCAATCGCTAGGCGATTGTTGGTTGTTAACTGTACATTCATGGGGGTGCACTACAATAAGTCTCCCACCATCCGAAACCGACTTTGCCTGGTTTACTGCTTGCCATTCTGATTCAGGCATGTGAATCTATGAAAGATACCCCAATACTGGATAAGAAAACAAGTTACTTACCTGTAACTTCAGTTATCCAGTATTGGTATCTTTCATAGATTCACATGCACACACCCTCCTCCCCGGAGAGTCAGTTCTCTAAGTTTGGGATACTTTTTCCCACTTGTGCTACGAAAATCTGAGGAGAACTGGCTCTGCAGAGAGGGTTCTAGAGGGCGCTGTAAGTAAAGTACGTAACAGGGTCATCATCCTCAAGGCCTTCGGGAAGACTATACAAGCGAAGATTATTGTGACCATTTCTATTTTCAAGATCTTCAGTTGATCTTCTTAGTTGTAGAACCTCTTTCTCCAAAAATGAAATTCTGGAAGAAGAATCTTGTACATCGCTAATATGTTGTTCCACCACAAAAAGGTGGGATTGCATGGACAACCATTTGTTATCCATTGTCTGTAGACAAGAGTTTGTTTCCTCAATGAATGGTTTTAGGGCACACATTTACTCCAAAACAATATCCAAAGAGACAGGAGAAACAGATTTGGGAGGAGGAGGATCTTGCTTAATTCTCTTTAACAGTAGACTAAGGTAACTGCGTTAGACGCCATGGTCAGTAAAGCTCTAGGGCGAGAAAAATGCTGTTTGTGCCAATTCCTCAGAAGGCTATGAGGTATTATTGAAGGATGCAGAGTGAGCAGAGCAAGACACTGGTTCGTTGGACTTATGTCTTTTGGTGGTGTGCAGTAGATATTTGCTCCTGCACATGAAACACAGCCAGAGACCAAGAAAAGGGTTGTCTAGTAATGCACAAAAATGTACATATTACTTCACAAATTCAAAGAATTTCGTTAAATAATTAGACCTCATACAAAATATTGCTCAGTCAAAGAAAAGGTGAACAAAAAAAGTGCAAAAAAAGCATTCCAGAATGCAATGTAATAAGATTTTGAGAACAGATGTTTTGGTCAATTGCGGGTAAGGGCATTCACGAAAAGTCCCCGCCCCTAGCTAATAATATCCCCCCTCATCAGTGGCAGGAACACTTTGGTTCTCTCTACTCATCTCCCTTAGCACAAGCTACGGAAGCATTAGTTCCCAATCCAGTGCAACCTTCATACTACCTAATCTTCACTAGAGAGGACATTTTGGCCTCACTGGATGCAATCGTTTCCGCCAAGGCTCCAGGCCCTGACGGCATCCCAGGAGACCTTTTTAAGTCAGATAGGGAAAACTGGGCCACATACATATTAACCCTTGCTAATGACATGGTGGGTGGAGGGAGCATCCCTGGATCTTGGAAAGGAGCGCAAGTTTTTCCTATTTTTAAGAAGGGCGATCGGTCAATGCCTGCAAGCTACCGGCCAATCAGCCTGATCAACTTTGTTCAGAAAGTCGTCTGTCACTCACTTCTAGTGAAAATCACCGACTAGATGGAGGAAAATGACATTCTATCCTCCCTCCAAGCGGGCTTCAGACAAAAAACCAGCACAGCCGATCACGTTTCTTGACTCTATATGCTCTACTGGAAGGTGGTCTTGTTGGGAAAAGGGAGTCTGGGATATTGCATTTATTGACTTAAAAACTGCAGTTGACCTTGTTCCAAGGGAGAATTTATAGTGTGCGCTTAAGGAGATGGGCATGCCCGTAGGTATTCTTTCCCTCTTAATTAGGCTACACCATGAGAATTTTGCTAGGGTCAGGTGGGTTAGCCAGGGACAGGTCCCCAATCCCATCATGGTGCAGCGGGGAGTCCGCCAAGGATGTGTTTTGGCCCCAACTCTTTTCTCATTGTATTTCAGTCATGTAGCAGAGGCCTTATTTGCCATCCCAGCCGAGGCCCCAACCCTAGCAAAGCAAAAAATACCTACCCTCCTATTCGCAGACGACACGCTTCTCATTTCAAAGACCCCAAAGGGCTATCATAACCTATTAGACCACTTCAAGCTCTTCTGCGATGGGAGGGGGCTTGAAATGAATACAGCAAAAACCAAGCTCATGCTCCTAAATCCTCATAAATCTTTTAAGGGTAATCTGTTTCTTAATGACGTCCCACTGGAGAGAGTAGGCTCCTTCGACTGACTACCTGGGAATAAAACTTTCTGAGGATATGGCCTGGAACCACCATCTTAACAAGGCCTTCCTCAATTTTTTACTAGGTAACCGGGGTCCTGCGTAAAGAACACCACCTCTCCCACACTAAGGTTGTTGCTACGGCAATAAAATTGTATAGTTGTAAGGCCGTGAGTAGTGCCCTCTACGGTGCTGAGCTTTGGGGGATGGTAAAAACCAACAATCTGGTATCCCTGGAGAACAGGTTCCTTAAAAATTTGGGGGCTTTTTAGCAAGAACCTCGTTAAAATTATTGCCGTTTTAGCGGCAGGAAACTGCCGCTAAAATGGCGTTAATGGGCTTGCTAATATGTGTTATAGAAGCCCAGGTTAGATGTGCCGGACATCTAACCTGCAAAACCAAAGGAAATGATGGACGGAGCGTTGACAATACAAGCACTCACCCCCAGTCAACTGATCTGGCTTGAATCCATCACCATTCTTTAGCCCACTCTGCCACCCCAGTTCAGACATGGCCATATGCAAATTAGTCTGACCCTGTGCCTCATGGGAACAGTCCAGGCTGAAATGCCAAGCCATGCCTTCCCTGGACCGGAAACAAGCTTCCCAGGACCGGTTTCTGGCATTGCAGCCGTCTTCAGCCGGGCTTGCTTGAATCCAGTGGCAAAGTGAGCAAGGGACTCACGTCTGAGCATACCCTGCCAACTTATGGCGAACAAGGCAAAACCAAAGGAAATGATGGACGGAGCGTTGACATACAAGCACTCACCCCAAGTCAACTGATCTGGGTTTAATCCATCACCATTCTTTATCCCCCTCTGCCACCCCAGTTCAGACATGGCCATATGCAAATCAGTCTGACCCTGTGCCTCATGGGAACAGTCCAGCCTGAACTGCCCGGACATCTAACCTGGGTTTCTATTAGAATTCTATAACTCATATTAGCAAGCCCATTATCGCCGTTTTAGCGGCAGTTTCCTGCCGCTACAACGGCGATAATTTTAACGAGGTTCTTGCTAATATGCCCACTGGTCTCCTAAAGAGTACTCCTACTCGCCCATTAATGCTTGATATGGGCATCAAAACCATAAGTGACTTAGTGAAGCTTCGCCGCCTATTGTTCTGGTATCCACCTCGGAATTATCGGTGTATGCTGCTGCTTTCCAAGAGATTTGCGCCCTGGATTCCGTGCACAAAATAGGTTGGGCAAAACACGTCAAAAGCCTCCTGTCACACATAGGTCTTGTGGGACATGATATCGGTTCTCCACCAACCCTCACTAAAAGTCAGATTAAAATCCTCTATTGGGAAGGGGTTGAGCACTCTGCTGTTTTAGCTGGCAATCGAGGGAGACTGTCCGAGGAATTTAACGATATTAAGTGCAACTGCACCCTTGAAAGTTACCTCAATATTATTAAATTGCCGGCCGATAGAAAATGAGATATTCAGTTCAGATTTGGCATCCTGCCTTTTAATTAATTTACAAATTCATGGCTGTCTAACAAAGCATTACCAAAGGGCCAACCCTGCTGTCCCGCTCCACAGGAATCTATTGCTCACTTCCTTTTTGCATGCAAAGCATACACTGAACTAAAGTAGATGGCTCTCCTGTTTTTAGTGAACTTGGCACTCAAGAGCACAGAGTGGCTCTGCGTATACTAAAATCTGATCCAAGACCTTTATTTGTGTGTGTGCTATTGCAAAATACCTGGGAATTGCATGGGCAATCAGAAGAAGGGTGTTGAATCCTTCCCGTCTAAGCCTATGCTCAGCATTCGGTCTGAATCCGTATTAAAATATTGCTACCATATTTGACCGTAAATTTGGAAGAGCAAGCAATATTGTTTAGCATTCTTTTAAGGTTTTTTCTTTTGCAAGAAACGTTTAAAATATTTTTAATGTTATGTATTGTATAGACAGATGACTTATCAATCTCCTCGATATATCCATCATTGCCAAGAATCCATGCTGGAAATGCGGTCTTATAACAACTAATGCAACCTAGAGCACTTAAAAAATCTCCACTAGAACTTGGCTCATGTAGTAAATGTATCCGCAAGTTTGCCTATATTTTAGCATCGAGATGGTTTGCTCCTATGAGGATAATTAGATCTATATACCTCCCGTAGTTTAATTTCATGTCTATTTTTTATCCTCGTGAGTTTTTCCATTTAATGTTACCTTTTAAAATTGTACAACTTTTATAATTGAAGTGCATCTTTTTGATGTATATTGACATATACGTAATTCATTCTCTGAATCTGTCGTTTATGGTAATCTTTACCGAAGTAAAGATTTGAAGAGATGTAGAATGGAATACAAAATGGCAGCCGCAAAACAGTTTAAAAGTCACCTGAAAGAAAACTGCTATTTATCCAGGAACATGATGGGCGGGGAAGATATACTCCAGTAGAGAAGGTGTTCAGAAGAGAGGGTGTCTTCACATAATGGTGAAAGGAGCGCTGAAGCCGCTGAATTTAAAACCGCGATGTCCAGTGTGGCGCAGAGCTCCCAATTAGGCGGCCATCTCGGATCGTGTTGCATGCATCTCCTCCTCTTATACACTTCAAGGTGCTTAGTGAGTTGATTGTTTCATTCTCTACCCTACATTCATCCTAGGCCACCATGATGTAAGGGACCCATACATCTTTACTTCTGATGAGGTCTCTGACCATGGGAGTCCGCAGGAAATTTTCCAGAGGGAAGCAAAATGTTTAAATCATCAATATCCTCCAACATGATGAGTGCCAGGTGGGGCACAAGAAATACTGAGTTGCAGGAGGAGCCATGGCGGGGGGGGGGGGCGGGGGGGCGGGGGGGCAGGAAGCAGGCCGCATATGATCTCCTATACCATTAAATAGCACAAGTTACTTTTTTTGTGCAGTTTTAAAAACACCAACACTGCCCAAAGGTTTTGAAGTGTTTTACATAAGCACCAGTTACTTTGTAGTGAAGTTCCTACCCCTGTTTTTCTGACTGCTTACTCCTGCTTTTGCCCCATTTTTTATTGCTTTCTCTCCCCCATTTTTCTGAGTACTTTCTCATGATTTTGCCTTATTTTTACTGCTTTTTCCTTCCCCCTCCACTCCCCCTGTTTTTCTGAGTGATTTCTCCTGCATTTGCCATGTTTTTTTACTGCTTTTTCCCTTAGTCACCCCCATTGTTCTAGTTTTCCTGCTTTTGCCTTGTTTTTACTGCTTTTTCTTTACTCCCCCACCCCCTTTTCTGACTGCTTCTGCCCTGATTTTTACCTTCCTCTCCTTCCCCCCACGTTTTAGCTATTAAAAATACCAGGCTGCAAACTAAAACATATAACTGGCTGCCACTAGCAGTAGTATGCGTGGAATGGTTCAGAGGCTGTCAAAAGCCATAGAACTTCAAGTTCTAATCTGAATACGAAGTCATTGATTTCAAAAGCCAGGCCCTCTCTGCAGCGCTGTGCAGAATAAAGAGGCTGCTTCTCAGTCTGACCTCACTCTCGCTGTCTCTCTGATTGGAGAGGAGCCTGCGCACTGTGCACTTGCCTGGGGCTAGGGCAGGGGGCAGTTCAGAGTTGGACAACGATTGGTCCAGCTCTCGATTTTCATATGTTAGGCGATGCGGCAAGCGGCTACTATTTGTAGCGCTCAGCTACCCAATGACAGTGCTGCCTCGCCTGCCTGCGATGACGCCTGAGCCTCAGGGTGGCTGTTGAGACCAGCGGCCTGGAGCAGTCAGATGTTTAGAGCTGAGCGTTATGCTAAATTGCATCTGGCACCACCTCTGCAAAATGGCGCCCATACTAGACTCTCTAGTTACGGCCCGTGGTTCAGCCGGGTGCCATTATTTAACATTGCTCGCACTCCAGCAGCAGCCCAATGAGTCACTGGGCTTCTGGAGTGCCAGCATTACAAAAAAAGATTGGCGCCAGCACCACTTCACTACGGCCTGCACTGGAGGTCCAGGGGAGCCAAGAGCCCCTGCCTGCAGACGCCTATGTCTCTGGCCCATCAAATGATTCTTGCAGGGGTTCTCATACCTTGCTGCTAGTGACTTCTTAAACAGCAGACACCGTAATTTAGACTTGATCCCTCACATCAGGACTGGGTTGGCAAGGTTCCTGGTCTCCATCTCTGCCCAATTCTCAGCATGTGTAACCAGTCAGTCCACTACTCTCACACCCAGCAGGGACCAATATACACAGCAATCGATGGGCCAGGTGCATCTCAGACATGGTTAAACAGGGCGCACATCCCTCTTGGCATAGCTAGTAATGGTTAAGCCACCACCCCACACAACTAGATTTCCTTTTATTTTTTTATTTGGAGAGAGTATATAAAATAAGAAAAATTGTTCATAAATACAGATAAATAAAGTCTTTGATATCTGTTTCCAGAATTTCATATATATACAATACCAAAAGAATCTACTGTAAATCAATACACATAATATAAAAGAAAAAAACGATAGAACGAGAAATAAAAATTATAAGAGACGAGGAGAACAAGAAGAGTACTGGCCAGTTCAAAGAGTTCTCCAGCCTAAGCCAGCCAATCCCTCCCTGCATTTTGTCTTGTGAGCCATTTGTTCATTGGAGCCCAGATTTTCCTGCCTCTCCTGCTAACGTGCCAGCCTTTACAAATCATACAATGACCTTTCAAGATTATATATGGCCAACAGACGACCCAACCAGGCATAAAACGTAGGTGGATCATCATCCTTCCATTGTGTAGCAATATGTAGCCGAGCCACAGCTCCTGTGACAAAGACAAACTTATTCTTCAGTGCATTGTATTGTGCCTTTTCTTCGTATCCTAACAGCATCAATGTAGGGGTTATGCAGATTATACTCCCTAGTGCTGCTGAAATTCCTCTAATCCCTCTTTTAAAGGTCCTAATTTCTCACACCCATAAAACATGTGTATTGTGTCCGCTGGCCCTTGATCACATCGAGGACACTTGTCATCCATATAAGATTTCCAGTTGTTAATTGTTTTCGCATACTGTAGTTCGCTGTAAATGATGTCTTCTTTTTTATTTGTTGATACCATCCCCCACATACACCCCACCTGGGCACGCTGGAGCTCCTCACTTCACGTGGCTTTGGTGACCTGGCATCAACAAGTGGAGGTAGTTCTAGGAAGGTCTCCACGGTGCAGCTGCACTCACCCTCATACTGACTACAGCTCCCTCTAATAACCTCAGATTCTTCACCCTAAATATACAAGGAATGCACATAGCGAGGAAGAGGTACTCCATCTACTCATATACCAAGAGGCACCAACCACACAATATTCCTCCAGGAAACACACACAAATCCAAGGGAATGAGAGCGGCTGCGCAAACAGAGGAGGGGCAGGATATGTGCGTGAGGGGCCATGGTCTGGATTAGACCGAAAGTCCCCTTTCAGGTACTAAACACCTTAATAGACAAGGAGGTGAGATACATGCTACTGGTGGGCCGCCTAGACGGATCACTAATTTTCTTAGGCAGTATAAGTGACCCGAACACTGATCAGGGAGCCTTCTGGACAGCACTGTCTAGTGCTCTGGCCCATAAGACTCGAATGTTATTGGTGCTGGGTGGAGTCTACAACTGTTATGTTAACCGGGGTCTTATAGAGCGCTCACCAACTCAGAGTGTCCGGGCACCTTCAGACCCAACCAGACACAGAACAAGAAACCAGATGGACTTTATTGCCAAAACAGCCAGGTTTTGAGCTCTTTCCTAAAAGACAACAGGTTGTCTATCTTTCTCAGTGACCGTGGCAAAGCATTCCAAGCCTTGGGCGCAAGGTATCTAAAGGAGCGACCTCCAATGCGAGTACGCCTGATAGCCGGGATCGTGGCCAGCAACAATGAAGCCGAACGCAAGGCTCTGGCCGGATGGTGAAAGCTGATCCTATGCCTTAAATAGCGGGCGCCCTTGCCATGCTAGGCCTTGAACGTGATTGTAAGAGTCTTAAAAACAATGCGTTTTTGTATGGGCAACCAGTGAAGGGGTGTAAGAAGCCCCGCGGCGTGGGATCTCCGGTTGAGGCCGAAAATTGCCCGTGCCGCAGAGTTCTGCACCACCTGCAAGCGAGACAGAAGGTAATCAGGGAGGCCGAGAAATAGCACATTCGCATAATCTAGCCAGGATCCAATCAAGGCTTGCACAATCGTCCTCCTATGAGCAATAGATAAAAGTGGGAGGAATTTTCTCATCATTTTTAAGAGGCCAAAGCACTGACCCACCAGACTCAAAATCTGCGGTTTAGAGGTAAGGCCATTGTCCATCTTCACTCCGAGATTCTTGGCAACTGCAGTATCTGTGGCAGGTGGAAACATGGCTGCCGGCCACCAGGACTTCCAGCCAGGGTCAGGAGGGCAGCCAAAGAGGAGGACCTCAGATTTATCAGAGTTGCACTTTAATTGATTTAGTTGGAACCATGCAAAGACGGCATTAAGGCAACTCTTGATCTGCTCTCCATTAAAGTCCGTGTTCTTTCCACAGGTGAAGAGGAGCTGTGTATCATCGGCATAGGAGACAATCCGGGCACCGCGAGACTCAGCCAGTGCCGCCAGAGGGGACATATAGATGTTAAAGAGAGTGGGGCTCAGGATAGAACCCTGGGGAACTCCCACCTCCAGAGGCGGCACAGCGGCTGAGTACGGAGAGGCCTAGACTGTCTGTTGGCGGTCCGAAAGGAAGGACTCGAACCATCTGCACACCGTCCCCTCTACCACAATCTCCGAGAGTCTTGCAAGGAGACGGTTGTGGGGGACGGTGTCTAACGCCGCCGAGTGATCTAGCATTACCAGCAGTGCTTTACCCCCCTCATCCAGGACCTCTTTGATGGCCTCTGATACCTCCAGCAGAGCCGTTTCTGTGCCTATGTTTGCTCTAAATCCAGACTGGGTATGATGGAGGATACCCTGCATCTCATCAAAGTCCAACAGAGCTGCCTGCACGTGTTTTTCCACGATCTTGGCCAGGACCGGAAGCAAAGAGATAGGCCGATAATTGGCCTGAAGGCTTGGATCAAGCGTCTGCTTTTTCAGGAGAGGAAGAACCATCGCCTGTTTCCAATCCAGCGGTACCACCCCCAACTCAAGTGAGCAATTTAGAATAGGATTGATGATGGGGTTGATGTCATGTGCAATTATGGCTAAGAATTTAGCAGGGCAAGGGTCCAACGGGGAACCTGATTTCATTTTAGAAAGAAGTTCCAACGAGGTTTCGGGGCCAAGAGGCGGAAACTCAGACAGTGTGGGTCTCTCCGCAGCAAAAGGAGAGCAACGGGGACCAACAATGGCAACACGCCCCAAAACAGCTGGCGAAAAGGTCGTCTGAATGCTGCGGATCTTATTGGCAAAGAAATCCGCCAATTCCGAGACCCAAGGATCAGAGAAAGAGGACTTAGTAGTAGTTGAGGCAGGTGATGTGAATTCCTTCACAATCATAAAGATTTCTTTACTGGTATTAGAAGCCTCATCAATCCTCCTGGCAAAGTAGGTTTTTTTTGCCAGGTAGATTTATTTGTGATAGTTCTTAATACACTGCCTATAGGCTGCCTTTAATGGCTCTTCATAATTCAATCGCCAGGCTCTTTCGGCCTTCTTACAATGCCTACGGCTGACATTGAGTGTCGGCGTGAACCACGGTGCCGAGGCACGAGACAGGTTCTTATGCCTCACTTGGAGAGGTGTTATCTCCTCCAGGCAGTGCGTAAGCCATGCCTGAAAAAGCTCTAGATCATCCTCTAACTTGCCCGAGAGCCCGCACGGGTGTGCCATTAGGTGCTGCGCCACCATATCTACTGACACCCGATGGAGAGCACGCGGTGGCTGGGATTGACGGCCAGGGCCCCTGAAAGTAGACCTGGATTTACCCAAAACGTCAAAGGTCACCAGCATATGGTCGGACCACAGCACCGGTTTAGGTACGGCTGCTACAATCGGGACAGTTGAGAATATTTGAACCAGGGTATGGCCTTTGTTGTGGGTAGGGGACAAGAGGTAAGGCAGTAGGCCCAAAGGCTTAGTGGTCTCAAGTAGCTTCATGGTATCAACTGCATCTGCCTGATCCATATGGATATTGAAGTCTCCTAACAATAGGCAATGTTTGAACTTCACACTCAGGGAGGATATCACAGCATGCAGCTCCTCATGAAAGGTCCTGATAGGACCAGGGGGTCTATAGACAAGCCATCCAGCAGAGGATTGGGAGGGTGCAAGAGTTAGGCAGAAGCCAAGAGCCTCTGACCCATGGATAGCATCCGTCGGGACAATGGAGCACTCATAGCGATTGTCTATCACCAGGGCTATCCCTCCGCCTTTGCCAATTCCTCGGTCTTTCCTAATTATAAAATAATTAGGGGGGAGAGCGTTGGCAATGTCTGGGCCAGAGCACTCACCAAGCCAAGTTTCCGTCAGAAAGAGGCAGGTAGGTTTGAGAGCTGATAACAGATTGAAAAGATCCAAAGCATGCTTGCTCAAGGACCAAGTATTCAACAGAGCACATGTAAAATTACTTTCAGTAAATTTCCTGCCTAGCCTCAGAGCACGCTGAATTTCCCTAACCATGGTGGCTCTCTTAACTACGCCCTTATTTAATGTCCACCCACAGCTCGGACAGTGAAAATTGCTCTCAAAGCAATGGTGTCTGCCTACACAACCGCCATTGATGTTTTCCCTTAAACCTTATAGGTGTGCTGAGGAGTACCTAAGTGAATTCACCGGTGAATGTGACAGGGAACCACCAGCCCGTCCGCCATCGGCCGCCTCCGGGACGCTGACTGGCGCAGACGGGCTTTCCTTAGGCGCGGGCTGGGCGCGACCGCTGTTCGCGTCCGCTGCGCGGAGACATCCCTGTCTGGATTTATAGTGGCCGCCCGTGAGGCAGCAAGCCTAGTCCGCCGACTAGCAAGCCTGCCTCACTCAAGATGGTCGCCAAGCTAGTGCACTGCCTCCCAGTCCCACAATGCCCCTCAGCTCCTAATCGGCTGAGAGGGGACAGCGAGGAAAAATGCGGCAGCAGGGTGGCAGGAAACAGCGGCGCGGCAATCAGGTACGTGGTAGAATGCCCCAAGGAAAGTTATAACCATCCGTTATCAAAAACAGCACAGAGAGAGATCTCCCGGCTTTCCGCCTCAGGAGAGAAATGATAGGACAGAGAGCGGTGCGGAACGAGGGCAAAGAAAACAGTGCAATTTAAAAACAAGGAAAGCAAAAATAGCAGTGCGATGTCACTATTTAAAAATGCAATTCAATCAATATTAAAACTTCAGTTCGTGCTCCTCGCTCCTCCCAGCATCCGCCTCAGAAGTAGCGATGTAGTAGCAGGTCTAACCAAAACCCCAAATGGATACTGAATTTATAGTGGCCGCCTGTGAGGCAGCAAGCCTAGTTCGCCGACTAGCAAGCCTGCCTCACTCAAGATGGCCGCCAAGCTAGTGCACTGCCTCCCAGTCCCACAATGCCCCTCAGCTCCTAATCGGCTGAGAGGGGACAGCGAGGAAAAATGCGGCAGCAGGGTGGCAGGAAAGAGCGGCGCAGCAATCAGGTACGTGGTAGAATGCCCCAAGGAAAGTTATAACCATCCGTTATCAAAAACAGCACAGAGAGAGATCTCCCGGCTTTCCGCCTCAGGAGAGAAATGATAGAACAGAGCGGTGCGGCACGAGGGCAAAGAAAACAGTGCAATTTAAAAACAAGGAAAGCAAGAATAGCAGTGCGATGTCACTATTTAAAAATTCAATCAATATTAAAACTTCAGTTTGTGCGCCTCACTCCTCCCGGCAACCGCCTCAGGAGTAGCGATGTAGTAGCAGGTCTAACCAGAACCCCGAATGGATACTGAATTTATAGTGGCCGCCCGTGAGGCAGCAAGCCTAGTCCGCCGACTAGCAAGCCTGCCTCACTCAAGATGGCCGCCAAGCTAGTGCACTGCCTCCCAGTCCCACAATGCCCAACTGTGTACCTGAACCTTACATAGACAGATTCCACCCTCCCCCCTGCGATCAAAACGTTTCCTGAGTTGGGCCCATCACTGGGCGCTGACAGAAGTGTGGAGGGCATTGCACCCTCACACTAAATAGTACTCCTTTCATTCTGTACCCCACAACCTACATGTATGCCTGGGCTGCATCCTTTGCTCTCCTCCCTTGCTTTCGTTAGTATGCCATGCCGATTAGCTCAGCTGTATTGTGTCGGACCACAATGCACATGTTATGAACTTGCAATAGACTACCCCCATAATAATAATAATAATAATCCACATTTGTAAAGCGCACAATCACCCGTTAGGGTCTCTAGGCGCTGGGGGCCGTCGAGAAGATTAAGCAAGCTATTGCCCAGAGTCACATGGTGCTGGGCTAACCTGCCGCCGGCGCTGGGGATTGAACCGTGATCCCCAGATTTCAGCGTCAGTCGCCCTGGCCGCGGCGCCACACCTCTCCCCTACCTACCTGACAACTCCCTCAGGACTGTCTAGAATTCTGAGCCTTCCACGACTCACAGAAACACATTCAGCGATATTTTGCTGAAAACCACAATACTGCATCCACTAGAACACCCGAATGGGATGCCTTTAAGGTGGTCACGAGAGGCACTTGCCTGCAGGAGCTAGTGGGAGTCCACAGGACTCTAGATTGGGAGATCACAGAGATGGAGCGGCTCCTGCACAGTTGGAGAAAGCGGCAGACCATGACCTTGCAAAAGGCCCCAAGCTTACGGAAGGAAAGGCACAATGTGTGGACCTCTTGGAGCACTTATGGCACTACAACTTTGCAATACATGCTGCCAAAGTGCACAGAGAGGGTTAACAATCCGGCTGTCTTCTCTCTTGGCTGATACAATAAGACACTCCCATGATTCATATCCTGGAAATTGTCACACCCTCACATACCGTTCTCCGTACACAAGGCGATATTATTCAGGTATTCCTCGGATATTACTTATCTGTGTACCAGGAGCCCCACAGCATGTATGCAGATGAGGCCACCACTTTTCTGTCAGGCCTCATTCTCCCACGTATCCCTGACACCACCAGAATCTCTTTGGATGCCACGATCACAGACGTACAGCAGGTAATCCGGATGCTCACGAGAAATATAAACCTAGGCCTTTACTGGTTGCCAATAGAATACCATAACACCTTTTCTGCTAGCCTGGCGCCTCACCTGGCAGAAATGTTCTATGAAGCACTGTGTACAGAACTTCCTCAACCCCTCTGGGAATCACTCTTGGTCTCCATTCTCAAGTCCAATAGGGACGTCACTTCTCTAGCATCATACAGACCAGTTCTATCATCTGAGTGAATTATCAGATCTAAAGGAAAATCCTTCCCAGTAGGTTTGCCCAGGTTCTTCCTAAACGTATCCATCCAGATCAGAATGGATTCTCTATCAGGGCGCAGTGCCTCACAAAAAATCAGGTGCCTATTACATTTACAAAATTAGTCGCAATTGCATTTCCTGCAAGCAGCCAGCCTCATACTAGATCTTGAGAATGTGTTAGAATGGTGGGACTATCTCTTCCAGGTCCTCCTCTGAATTGGAGTAGGCAAATGCTTGCTCTCCTATACAAAGCTGCTATACGCCAACTTAGGCCGTCTTATTTCATCCTCTGTGGGTCCAGGGACAAGGCAAGGATGCACACTGTCCCCCTTACTTTGCACAATGGCCATGGAGCGCCTTAACATCAGACTGCGAGAGTAGGGTCTTAACTAGGGCCTCCCCTTAGCTCACAGGACACATGCGGTGTCCCACTAGATCTGTGATTTACTCGTATTTACAGGACAGAGGCTGACCTTTCCCCGCTACACGGAATGACTTTCCAGCAGCAGGAGGACTCAGAATAAACTGGGGAAAATCATCCATCTATTCACTCCAACCCGGCATGGCACTGCAAGAGATATGCCATTGCGATACCCCGCTTAGATAGTGTGATCCGCTTTAGTAGCCAATAAATTGCAAGTGCTCTTCTGGAAGAATTTGCCCTTGGCTCCTACCAGCCAGATAGCAGTGTCTAAAATGGTAACTCCATTATTTTAGGAACCTCCCCAGAGTCCTGCCACATTTTTTGTGGCACATCAGACACTGCTATGCAAACTTATCTGGGGAAACAAAGACCACCGAAACAGCCTGAAAACATTGCATCTACCAGTAGATCAGAGCGGCCTGAGTAGCCCCCCCCCCATTGAAGCCTATATCCTGGCGGCACAGTTACAGTGGATTGCACGCAGAAGAGCTGGGTGCAACCTGTAAGAAACTTGAACAACCTTGCCCTCTGTCACTGGCCACGATCCAGGGATTCCTCGAATCCGTCGACTCACAGGTCCCACCCCTGTTTACGCTACAGCATCCCCCACTTTCCTGGCTTCTACTTGACCCGGGAGATACAAAATTGGAAGGAGCAATTGCTTGTTACTGTAGGGGATCTCTTTTCAGGTGGGCAGCTACTTACCTTCAAATAACTTACCTAAGACTGCGGCATCCCATCAGGGTAATTTCTCACCTATAGACAGCTACGGTCTACCTGTCAGACCCTTTAGTATTCACTTGACACAGAATCCAACACTCATACAATCACACGGACTATACTTACCATGGAGGAGGGACGCCAGCTGCTCACTTGGATATACAAAGCTATTCGGGAACTCACTGGGACTCACCTAGCTGCACTGAGGAGCAAGTGAAAGGTTGACTTCAACCATACAGAATGGGAACAGGCCCTAGAATTCCCCCAGCTTCTTTCTAGAAATGTTTGCTTTAAGAATATACAATTCTCTATGCTTCACCGAGCCTACCTGATCCCTGCACTACTGAATCACTACTTCCCCACAGCACATCTCAGCTGCCAAAGTTGGCACTTGCCAGATGCAGACCAAGTCACATGCTATGGCTCTGCCTGATCCTTCAAGGTTACTGGTAATCTGTAAAAGCCACATTATGAGAGGTCACAGAACTTCCCGAAATCAACACATGGGTAGCATGCACTTTGGTTATCTTTAAATGTAGGAAACAACATAAAGTAGTGATCTTCTTTGCAGCCATGGTGCTCCTACTGGCCAAGAGGACGCTCACGCCCTAGTGGAGGGCCACAATGGCATCTGCAGTGGCAGCATGGCATGGAGTGATGCAAAACTGGAAAAGGGCTGAGGAGGTCTCCACTTTCACAAGCGCTCTACATTTTTTATCAATTTCTTACAGCGTGTGGGTAACAACAACCTGCCCTAGTGAGCTACACTGGCCCACACCTCCCTATCACAACACGAGTGCCCTCACTGTGGGAAATTACACTTTATATTCGCGCATATCCAGACCCTTCTCCCTCGTCTCCTTTACTACACCACCAAGCCCCCTCACCCCTCTGACAAAGAACACCCATGGACCAGGTACTTCATCCCCTTTATTCCACTGTTACCTCCGTGCCAGCCACTCAACTAAATATACCCTGGTGCTCCTTCTCCACACGGATTCGACTGCCATTGCCCCACAACCAATCACCTTCACACCCAAGTTTTAGAGTGCCAGGTATACCTATTCATACTGCACCGCTAGAACTCACAGGATACCTTACTGTTTTCAATACATATTCCTTGTGACTCTCTACCCTGAAAGGTATGGATCCTCACCCAGTATGCTATACCCTTACGGTACAACTTGCTGTTTGTATTTGCTTTGAAGTACAACACAATAAAAAAAAAGTTTTAAAAGAATACTTGCCAAGTATTGTTTCAGGTCTGCACATTTATGCTGTTACTAGCAGCCCGTCCCGACCTTGTCCGGGAGCAATCAGGCTTCCCCGACCCCCGCCCCGACATTGTCCAGCAGCCCGGGCCCCCGCCGCGATCATTAGTGCCCTTTGTTATTTGGGGCTCTTGGTATTGAGCACAGTGTACTCTTCTTTTGGAGCGATGTGACATTGCTGCTGCTTGGCTCTATCCATGACGTGACCCCCGCCCGCCCCGACATTGTCCAGCAGCCCAGGCTCCCGCCTGCCCCGACATTGTCAGTGGGTCCCCCGGAGCCTTACCTCAGCCGCCGCTCCTCCCCCGCGCTCCTCAGTTCACCGCTACGCCGCTCCTCCCGTCTGTCCACCGCTCTTCCCGCCTGTTGGCCGCTCCTCCCCCGCGCCATGTCCGCCGCTCCTCCTCGCGCTCCTGGACGCCGCTCCTTCCCGCGCTCCTAACGTCAGCACGCAGGTCGCAGCCGGCGCTACTTCGAAGGGACTACCTTTTTTTTTAATGTAAATTTTTTAAATAACGCATATTTTTATAGTTTATATAGCCTATGTCCATCTGCACACCCTGACAATTACAATGATGTATCGGTATGTGTGGATTGGCGCTGTGGTTCCCGAGTTTACCGGCCTCAAAGGTTCAAAGTTCTTACTTTATAATAGAAGTATAGATAGATATTCCAGGTGTTGGTACTAACCCACGTTAATGGAGTCTGCCTTCTTGAATGTTAGCCATAACATCAGTGCCTTCAAGGAGGTACAGATGAAAGCAGGGGTGATGCCCAGTATCCTGATTTCCATGTCTCCATCGTCTGCAGTGATTATTTTTTTTAGGCTATTGAGCCTCCAGACCTCCCCTGCTTCTGGCACGAAGTCTCTTAGAGTTGGCAACACCATGGTTTTTGGCCCTTGGATTTGTCCAGTATGCTCCAAACATTCCACCCAAAAACAAACACTACAGTTCTCTGGGGCAAGATATTTTTTCTTCACACAACCTTAAACAGACTTTGTCAGCACTACTGCCTTGATTAGTAGACAGGACGTGTCTTTGGGAGGGTTTTGGAAGTTCAGCAGCTACGGCATCTTGTAGCCCTAGCCAGTAAAACCAGGACAAAGAAATCCAGATTCTCATTCTTCTGAAGCTGTGCGCAGAGGGGACAGAGTCCAAACCACCTGGAGGTAATGGAGCACAATACGAACCCTCAGCACACAGGTGAGCCCCCTCTTGGACCCTCTGTCAACAGGCACAGTAGGTGAAGACTTGGATATGTGCAGTGCTGGAGGCAGGAGCTACTTCAAGCTTGAACATCTTAGGTGAGGAGAGCCAACAAGCCTTGGTAATGACAAACAGACGCGATGCACAGGGAGGCAGTCTACTTTGGCTTAAAAGGAATTAAAAGTCTTCCAACTTGCAGAGAAGACTGGTCAGGCCTCTGGAGAACCAAGAAACCACCAGCTGTACTGCAGGGCCATGCAATGTCTGTGGGACAACAGGATCAGCAAACCAGTTGTCAAGGGGCCTGCGGATGCAGGGAAGTGACAACTCCACTTCAAGGGAGATTCCTTCAGGCTGGGATGCAGGCTGAGTCCTTGGTGACTCGGAGGATGCAGAGTTGCTGATCTTTGGAGAAGCACAGGAACAAAGAGGCAGCAGAATTATTCCTACCAGGAGCAGTCATGTTGTGGGTCCTGGCTTGAAGAATAGCAGTCTTTGAATAATCATCAGATGACAGGGAGTCTGTTCCAGAAGTTGTTGTCGGGACAAATCTAAGTACCCTCCCTCGGAGGAGCTCTTAAGTAACCCTAAAAAGGGGACGGACCTCTTCTCAGGTGACACGCCTATCAGAGTGGGTCAGGGATGCCACTCAGGTGTCCTAGCCAGTCCTTCCTGAAGGCAAAGATTCAACATGGCAGAATCAAGTGGCCACCTGGAGGAGCTCTGGGACACCTCCCTAGAAGGAACTGGGCAGGGGGGTGGTCACTCCCCTGTCCTTTGTGTGGTTTCGTGCGGGAGCCATGGGCTCCAGAATTGGGCCAAAGGAGGGCATCAAATATACTCTTCAATGCAGTCTGGTGGCGTTCTGATGCATCCCCACCCTGCCTAATTCTAAAATAGAGGTGATCGCACCTCTACTTCGCAGGGAATCCTTTTGTCAGCTTCCCCTGCCTGAATGAAGCTCGTCAGCAGGGGGCAGAACACTGTCTAGGGTCAGCAGAAGTGTAGGCTGGCAGTCAGACCCTCTAAGGCTACACAGGTAGGTATTGGGTGGGGAGGTCCTCTAAGGCGCCTCCCAGTACATGATATCATGCAACTCGCATTAAAATCTGTGTTTTTGCATGATTCCAACATGTTTGATACCAAACAGGACTAGCTTGGAGATAGCCACTATGTAGCTGGACATCTCGACTTGCCAGTGTCCACTACATACCCAATAATGGCTGTCCCACACTTACAAATGCCAGAAAATTGAATCTGGAATTTGTTGGGGTATCTCTGCTCATGAAGAGGTACCCACAAACGTATAACCATGCACCCTGCCCTTAGACTGAAAGGCCTTCCTTAGGGTGACATAATTTTTAAGTGCAGTGACCGGGATAGAAGGGGAACCTTGTATCTGTAGTGAAGGGTGCATGCAATGGCAGTTCCGGAGCCATAGTTTGCATGGGTTCCTATGGGTGGTATAATATGTGCTGCAGCCCATGGGAGACCCCTGGTGTACCAACTCCCTGGGTACCTCAGTGATTTACAATACTACCCCAGTATGCCAATTGTAGGGTGTACAAAGTACTTACCAGGAAAATTTAGAGAAGAGAGCACAGTCACTAGGGTCCTGATTAGCAGGATCCCAGTGAACCGGAGTCAAAACACACTAACAACTGGCAATAAATGTGGGGTATCTATGCCAAAACGATCCTACTTTCCTACATAACCCCCTCCCAAACAAAAGAAGATAAGACTAACCTGGCCCAGTTGAGTCTGGTGAAAAGTGGGTGTATCTACGTCAGATGGATTGTACTTTCCTACAGGGTCTATGGACATATGGGCAAGGCATTGGCTGTTTTCCTAGCCACAGAGATTTCAATGACTTGGCCATGGCACTGGACTTGATGTTGAATGTTGTGTGGGGTTATTCTTGTTTTTCTCCACCCTGGGTAAGACTGGTTTTGAGGAGGCCGGTTCTTTAAAAAGATTATTCCCCTTGGTCTAGCCATCCTAGGTAGCATAAGCAAGAGGAGATTTATTTTTGTGCAGGGATTAAGGCCTCCAGCAGGGAGCACGACTGTCTGCTCCTCTTCTAAATCCACCCCTGTAGCTGTCCGCTGCCCTTTTAATTACTGCATGGTAAAGTGAAATGTCATATTATGATGATGGTCTTGAGAGAAGATCTATGCCTTCTAGCAAGTCTGCATCTAAATCTTGCCATCCCTCTTCCACAATTTTTTCCGACTCTAGCATTGGTTTGGACTGTTTCTTTCCCTCTTAGACATGTTATTGCGGTTCTTCTTGAGGTTCTGGAGTAGTGGGCAGTTCTAGGCCTGTGTGTTCTTCCTACCCTTTGTCTTATTGTGTCTTAGCAGGAATCCGGAGCCTTTTAAAGGGAGTCGAACTCCTTGTAGTAAAGACGCCATTTTGGCTCAGAGTCAACATGTCTTCCTTGTAAAGTGTGCTTTTGTTTTGCTTCGCAAATCGAATTGGTTTCATTTTCGTATTGAGTTGTTTGCCCCTCAACCCCTTAACCTACTCTCCCTATTCCCTTTGTCCCGAGTGCGGTCTCTGTACTTCGACCCGTGGAGCTCGATTGTCCCTCGTTTCCTTTCAGCTGCCAGTTGTTTTAGTTTCGAGGGTATCTGTGCGGACTTCAAACTGGAGTATTTTTGGCTCTGTCTTGAGTGACCCTGAGAGATTGCAGGTATGAGTCTCAATGTTCTGTGTACTTCAGTGTTTCGTTGATTGGAAGTAGCCAGCTGGATATATAATGACTACTTAAAGCTGAATGGTTAGATTTTCCGCAACAACAACGAGGTAATGATCTTGAGCAATCAGCCGGACATTTGGTCCACCCCATGGTAGCCCAATAGGCTTGGTCCCTTACCATCACCAAAACAAAGTTACAATTGGTATCTGGATCGATGATAAAGCGGTCTTTCTAAACCAAATCAACATGAGCCTGACGGTGTTTTAGAATATTGAAAATCTGCAAGAGCTTAGGGTTTCTACCAGTGTCTCATCAGAAAAGTGTCTTCCAAGCATTGTCCCTGTAATGCACTCTACCTCTAACGCAACTCAGTAGACTTCAAAGCGCCCAAAACTTTGCAGCACATATGCTATTGAAACTTCCTAAACGTGTTTCGATCTGAACCAGCCCGAGAAAACTGCAGTGGCGCCAGATTAGGCAGAGAATTGCCTTTAAAGCTCTTGGTTACTGTTATAAGGCATTATCTAACGTGGCCCCCAATTTATTCACTGACTGCTCAAACTGTATGTTCCAGCTAGGCACTGAAGATCATCTGATGCCAGACTAGCTTCTGTTCCTAAATTCCAAAAAGTCAGAATCAGTGAGAGCTCATTTAGCTATCTAGCGCCTAAGATCTGGAACTCCCCGCCTCAAACTATCCGACAGGACCCTTCTGATGCCTACATGAGCAAGCAGCTAAAACCTGGCTCTTAACCGCTGGCTGTTAATTTCTCATCATCTCCACTTGCAACTTCTCCACTGGAGCGGAATCTCAGTGCTGGGACACTTTCATGAAGTAGCCAAGTGCCTCACAAACCTGTCTTTTATTTCAAGGCCGGCATTGTTAGGAGGCTTCTCTCTGTGCCACCAGGAGTATCCCTCTGTTGCTTAAAACGTCTATCCTCTTACGGGAGTACTCTTTGATCTGTGCTTGCCTCATGGAATAGTACGCTCACCACTGCTTCTCCCTTACCTCAAGGGTCCTCAGGACCAATTCCTCACAAGCCTTGCACACCTCAAACTTATGGACCTTGGGTAGACAAAAGTTTCACATTGTGCTTGTGGGCAACCTTGTGGTGGCAGCTTGGCCACAATCTAAAAAGGGTGTTTTTCAAGTCGAAAAACACCAGCAACTGTGGCTGTACGTTCCCTGACCTAAGTGGTGAGAGCCCCAGTGCAAAACTTGTGTTACAACTGTTTTTTTCAGTGTTCTTCAGCGAACGCTGTCGTTCTCTGTAAAGGGTCCTTTCTTTCTCACAGTTTGAACTCCTCCTCCATCTTCTCAGTGTTCTGTGCCCTCCTTCTAAACCCAACAGCAGAAAAAAAGAATACAACAATGACAACCACGCAAACGGGCTTCGCAGGCATGCGTGTGACATCATTAGGAAGCACAAGCCCCAAATGGCCAGCAACAGCTGGGGTTGGGAGAGACACTGCCAGACCCAACCAGCTGATGGCAGAATAATACAAAACATGTGAATCCCTAAAAGATTCACTCCCCACAACAAGAACAACACTGTTTGATAAACTGATGGTTAGGGAGCTGACCTCCATTCAGGAAGCAGCAGCACACATACAGCCCATGTATTGCAACTGAAGGCTGCGCCAAAGGATCGAATCAGTGTAGTTATGTGGGCTCAGCAAGGTGGTTAAGCAAAGCATTGGGCACATCACAAATGACAGGTTTAAAAATAGACTGAAACGTGCCAAGCATAACAGCAGTCATTTCCTAAACTGGTGTGCCAGTCAATGGCATGTTTCTCCACCCCGATCACAGACCTCTCCAGTAGAGAGGAGTGAGTCTCAAAAGCAGCAGAAAATCCCGATAAAGCATTATGGCGGAACCACACTTCTCAAAACTGCAGCTGCAAAAAGATCTTCAGGGTTCAGCCATCTCCTAAAACTGTTAGTACTACAAACTGATCACGTTATACCCGTTCTGTTGCAAAGGGCCATATTCGAGCTCCTGCCTAACCCCTATTCTGCATCAAACATGTACGAAACATTGCTGACAGGCTCCTGAAATCACATTTAACAGTGCACTTCATATCACTCTTCAACTGCCAAAGGGCTATCCATGGACTTAGTGTTCCGCCACCAGTATCCAACTGTACCAGCCAACTTTCTGCAAATACTAATACAGGTGGAGGATGATCAGTCACTTTTGACATCCTCTGGAAGGCCTCCCAAGAAGATCCACCCTGCTTCAAAACTTCTGAACTCTTGATCTGCAGGACAATATTCGCTAACTTACTATTCCATAACAAACCAATTTAAGACCCTGCAGCAAATACTCGAAGAAGGCAGTAAAGTCACACTTGACCACCTCATCCATTATCCCCTCTACCAGAGACCTAATAGGAGCCATCTTCTCACCAATTCCCCTACCCCCTTTACAATTTGCAGATGCATCTAGTCGCACACAAAACGAATGATGCATCACCCATTCTGCAGCCACCAACCTTCACAGCATTCATTCCTTCCTTAATTCCTTGAAAGATGCCCTCCATCTAATGTGCGCAAACTTTTAAACACCAAAAGGCCACAACAGCAAACATTGTAGTCTATCAAAACGTGATTAGCATGACATTCGTTGTCCAACTCATCTCCATGACCCAAATAAATAAATATTTTTAAAAAAGAAAAAAAGAAGAAGATGCGCATGTTGGGGAGGCCTGATTGTTTCTTTTATTATTTTTTTAGTTTAGTGGTAGCCAATTGTATTACTTGGGAAGTCCTTCTGTACTACTTCATTCTCTTCGACATCCATTGGTGAAATGTTGCAAGTAGGGAAAACTCATGAAATGTCATTTCTTATCCAAAAAAAATAGAAGAATCAACACCATCCAGGCTGATGTTACAGTAGGTGTAAGAAGTTGATAATTGCTCCTTAACTTCTTATGATCCACATAGGTAGCAACAAAAACTCACATTCCTTCTCAAATTCAGTGCCATGTAGCTAAATCCATCGATCCAATTGCAGGCTGCACAGCTATCCTCGGTAGTGCATTTGGAGCAGCTGTGCAGACCTTAACCAACATTGAAATCTTTAAAAGTAACTTGGTGCCTTGTGCAAAGAAAAGTCACTTCATGTAGTTGTTCACATTGAAGTTTCACAGTTATATACAAAATGTCTGCCTTTTGACAGTCCAAAATACATACTTCATAATAAAACTAAAATTTACATAAGAGTATGAACAGGTATATATACAAATTACAGTGTGTACAGCATTTATACAACCATAAAAAAATATATTACAAGGTTTTTATGTCAGAAATGCATGGTGGCAGTCTTTCATTATTCTCCCTTGCAACAAAGAAGAGCTCAGAGTGCTTCTAGGGTGAAATTAATGGAGTCACAAAAATAGTTGACAGTAAGTACGTGCAGGACGGAGCTCATGACTGGACTTTCAAGAGAGTTTTTAAATGAGAAGCCATAAGTTCCTTGCACTGGTCGGAATGATGTACAAGAGTTGTTCCCACCCAATGTCTGGGTGGCTTCGGGAGGACACTGGGTGATGGTGGGTCGCTGAATTTAGCACCAGCATAACTTATTCCCTTTTCACTCAATTCAGAAAAAATGTTAACTTTCTTTAATTGGATTTCACTCAAATTGTCAGCGCAGTGCAGAGGTTTCTTCTCCCGTTTTTTAAGAATATCGTAAAAAGTTGAGTCCTGTATTGAGTCATTTTCGTTTCTTTTCGAAAATGCTGTCTTGACCGAGGGGAGATTACTTTTGCCTTTCGGTCGGTTTATGTTCAGTTGTTCACATTTGTGACTGCTCTGGTTAGACTGGGCGTGTGTTACTGTAATCTTCTCCAGTTTGCCAATCTTGTTTTTTAACACCTGTGGAGGGGGAAAAAGTTACAATTAATCCAGATTCATTTTTACAGTCTTGTTGCCAAGAAAAATGCAAATCCACGTTCTCTTTAATCATAGGTGTGGACCACTATTAAAAAGAATGGTTTGAAATGCTTCCTGCCTTATGACAACGTACAGTAAAAATCTTATTGATAAATTTCCCTTTACAATTCCCACCCAAAAAAAAATACAGTTTTCCTTTTTCAAAAGCAGTCGACAAGATCTAATAAGCGTTCACAAAGCTCAATAGTTATGCCTTTTCACTGCTAATGCAAGCCTATTGTCTTTGCCAAAGCTATGCAAAGGAGCACAGGAGTGGTAGGAATTGAGAGAGCTACAAGAATTTTGCGGTGGGGTTTTAAAAAATTAAAATCACCTCTCTATGCTGTTGAACATTGTGCTAAAGTGGTTTATGGAACTTCCCAAAACTACCGCACCGTCATGACATCATACACTCCCTCCAGAAATCTACCCTCCCACAGCAAACCTTACTGGTCATACCAACATTCCTGTGTGCGGATCTTAAACTCTGGTTTCCATATCTTTTAGGGCATTATCACTGAAATACACTGCCTGCTGGTATTTGTGCCTGCCCTCGGTTAATGGCTTTAAAACCAGTCTAAAGAGCCAGCTCGCAAAACTGGAGGAAGAACACACAAAGACATACATCACATCTAAAAAAATCCACAAGTCCAGCTGGGCGGGGGGCTGTATAACGTAACCTAATTGTCGATAATCTTGCAGTGTGTGCTAGCTTCTTATACATACTAGCATTTAAAAATGAGCCAACACTTTCATGGAATGTTATCCTGTATCTGTGTAGAACTGAAATTCTTTTCAAAGAGACTGCCTCAAGTGTCCTGGGGTCATGCCTCGGTCCCACCCTGTTTAACCTTTATGTTGCTCTATTGGCAAAATTGATGCGATCCTGAGATAGTTGTCCTATAAGGACGACACCCAAATTATAGTATCTGACGACTCGGCACTGGTGGTGGACAAGTTTAAATCATGCATGAGTGAAGTCAGTACCTGGATGAAGGAGAACTGGCTTAAACTTAACGCTGAGAAGGTTGGGTGGTCTTTGGGGCAGATAATCCTGTTTAACGGAAGGGGGAAAAAAGCGATAACATTGGCTGCTGCATTATTTTCTTTTTAAATATATTTACCGATCCCAGACAGCAGACTCAACTTGGACCCTCAAATAAAAAAAAAAACTTTTATTTTGCGCAAACCATTTTTTGGAATGCAAATGACCCCGTAAAGAGGGATATGTGAAGTGGTAGGACATAGGTGCAGGGGGGTCGTAACCAGGAGGAGAAAGCAGCACTTAAGAGCAAGGGAAAAAAACATGCACTATTGTGAAGTATTTAAAGAAAATCGTCCTTAAATGTAGTGGAAAGATACAAGTCACCCAATCAATAGGATTGTAAAGGGGCTATGCTCCTGGGAAGGGACAACAAGTAAAGGAAGGCCAGCCACAAAATAAAAAGCAAGCAAATGACTGACAACAAAACCGACGAATAGTAACCAATAGATAGGCACCAGGTTCATTGCAAGGTTTTGGTACGGTCCACGAATGGGTTTTCGAAAACAGACCGCTATGACAAGTGTGCAGGTGAAACCTTAAAGGGCACCCAATCCAGTGCCCACAGAGGAAAGGGATTTCTAGCTCATTCAGACTAACCATGATGTTGTGCATTCTAGTCTACTGAAAGTTACACAGCTTAATGCAAAACCTCTTTGCTTTTGAGAAAAACATATTTCTAGACAGAGTATTCCCACCCCATATGCAGAACTACAGAGGAAGCAGGTGCATGCACCGTACAAGTTTTCTACATCTTGTGCGGATCACGAGAGCCACACAATCAGTGGTTCGTGCGACTGCAAGACAAGGGCATGTAGGGTAACAATGCGGATATTTGAAGATGTAAAGCTTTCAAATTAACTGCGACTCGTGCAGAATTCTAATACACATGGGCAGTTAATGTTATTAGAACCTTCTTTTGATAGCTCACTGTTTAATAATTCTTTTTTTAAACTGTTTATATCTATGTATTTTATCATTGTGCTTGTACATATTTTATCTGCACTTTTATGGTCAATTACCGAAATAAAGTTATCAAAAGTAAGTTATTAGAATACAATCTTCTTTAGAAATGCTCTAAATGAGGCCGAATGCGTTTCCATAGTCAATTGTTTGACAGAACGAACATAAGCAATAAACCAATTTTACAGTTGAAGGTATGTTTGCCATTCACGGATTCCTTATATCTTATTTGGTATGTAAACGCTGATATTTGGAACACAAATACTGGCATAAGAACTGAGGTGGCAAGTAGCATTAAATGTAGTTTTAGTAGGAAACAAGCCGGAGAAGTTGAATTTAGTTTTTGACATGGATGCCGATTTGTAAACAAGAAACACATGAACTATTAAATAGACTGACACCAGTTTGGTTTCACGAAATACAAATTGCTTCAGAGAGTCAAGGAAAGTATTCCTTGTTTTTGGCCAGCACTGATGCTCTCAGTACAGCACTGGTCAATGCTAAATAATGCACATTCCAACAGTTTCTATTTGAGGAAACTACAAACATCCAAATGCAGCACTCCCTCGCCTGAAATAGCATACAGCTTAATATGGGGACACACCTACCCGCCTTCCCAATAGCAACGAACCCTGCTAAAAGGCTTGGTTCAATCCTGCCAACTGACTCGCCTTTGGCTAAAGGGTTATGGCTATCAAAACAAAGAACAATGAACGCAATAAAGAAATAAATATGAGCTTTGGGAATCTCCAAAGCTTGGCCACTTCGTGCAGTGCGTCTGATTGACAGTTTACGTCAGCGGGGAGGTGGGGAGGTGGGGCTTTCAAGTAGGAGGCAAACACTGCTCGTTGCTGGGTTAATCTGCTCTGTCATTGGTTGTAAGAGCAGCCAATCTGGGAAGAGCAGTTATTATACACCCGCGCTCTCTCTGGGGAGGGATGGAAGTTCCACCAGTGCAGAGGGGACTTCCAGGAGCAGCTCATCTCAATCGCGGATACCTCACAGCTGAAAAAGTTTTTGTTTTTTTTTTTACAGTTTTAGATTGCGCGAACTCGCCCCCAAGGTATTGGAGCCCTGCACATGACCAACAGTTACGTTACACTTGACACATTCATTTTGGTAGGCATAGAGAGATTAAGTGACTTGCCCCAAATCACAGGATGTTGAGCCGACGCAGCGGCAAGAACCGGGTTCCCCTGTTCTAAGGTCGGCAGATCTGTCTACACTAGGCTAACAGATTCAAATGCACAAGAGGAAAAATTAAGAATCGTGAGCCACACTGCCCTTTGCTTCCGAGTTACCTTCTCGTGCACTTACAGGACTCATTTTATACTTCTAGTTCGTGTCCTGTGCGTCCTTGCTTTACAACTGGTGGTTTAACAAAACAGTGACACTATCCACATGTAGCATCGCATCTCCTCTCACCACTGCCATACAAGCAGTACTCCATTTTAATTAAGGAACCCATAAACATACGTGTTAGTTTAGTGTAGTCACCTTCTTCTGTACGTTATTTAAAACGCTAAATCCATATTACGTTACCCCAGTTTGGAGAGGAATGTTTTAAAGCCCGGGTGTTAGACGAGAGCTGAAATCCACTCTGCCGGAGTATGTGGGCGTGGCCGGCAAGGGATCTGGTAACCTTTGAGTCGGCTCGCTATCCCTGGACACAACTGGAGGTAGTAGACATTCAGGAAGAAACTCATGGATTTCAGAGAATTAAGCTTTAACATCAGTGGGGGTTGAGGACTGAGTGTTTTTAAGTGAGAGACTTGGGGGGCGACAGGGCATGGAAACTTAAATGACTTTCGAAAGGAGCAGGTTTGTGTTTGCCTTGATGCTTAAAGGGCATGTTTCAGGATAGGAATAAAGTGACTGTAATAATGAGGAAATAAGTTTAGGCTGTAAGGCGTATTCCAGGTTGAGTGCAATTAAATGCTGGTCTGTTCCGACAACAAGGTGATGGGGGGGGGGGGGGGGGGGGGATGTTCGAATTAATCTTAACCATTGCCGATCATTGGGTACTGTATTCCAGTCCCTCGATTTTCGCCCACGTTGCCACTGTACATTGGGGCCCTCATTAGACAAAGTGTATTGCCCTTGCTACACACTTTCTAATTAACAATGGACGTTTATTGCACTAGGTATCAAGATGACGGTTTTGCCACCGAATTACTCATTGACACCTTTCACCTTCTCCAGCTACCCCAAAAGCATTATTCATACTCTTACCCCATCTGCCATTTATTCTCCGTCGCCCCTACCCAGACGGCATGGGGAAGAACCCCCTCCCCCCACCACCACTGGAAGCAGACGTAAAATCAAAAGAACATGATGCCGTGCAGACTACAACTGTCAAATACAGTAGTGCTGAGAAAAAGGAATATTGGAACCATCACACACGCACATTCACTAGGTAACCTCGATAGAACAGCTCCATCGCACTCCTGAAAGCAACCTCCATCAGGACTTCTCAACATACCTACTGAGCCTCCTACATAAAAGTCTGAAAGACGATGGTCTGTGGCCAAAGCCACTACGCGCAAACAGCAACGACACCACAAACAGGCCAACTGGCCATGTGCTCGGTGGAAGCGATCTGTACAAAAACTATCAAAGCACTGTCGCAAATGATCACACAACCCAGCAGCGTGGATATCTGTACCCAACCACACCAAGTTTAGTTAGTTAACAGCGCGCGAGTTTAGATACCAGTAACCCATCCCAGGTTAGACGGCAGTATCTACTCCCACGTTTAGCTCAGCAACTACTACCGATACCCCTACCCATCTTTAACCTAGAATACTAATGTTATCACCCACAACAATACCCGCGGCCCCAGGGTACTTTACACCACACCCCCTCCAGCCAGTTTGTTTAGAAACCAATAAAGCATGTATCTACGATCCATGTTCCCCATCTTTCAAGGTTAGTTACCAGTGCTCCCACTTCCGATCTGATGCTATAAGGCCTCCTCTCGATCTAGTTCAAGTACTAGTATAGTCTCAGGGCCATTTTAGTTTCCACAACAGTGGTTTTCCCAGGTTAAGTTTGGGCTTAAGTACTTTCAACACCAATAACCATCAAAAGTAGATTTCCAGAGACACCACCAGCACAAGCAAACAAGAATGTCGCCGCAGTGTAGGCACCACAGCCCTCAGTTGGGCCTCAGGCCCCCGCCAATTTCGCGCCCTCACCTCCTTGCGGCGCTGCTTGTAGTGTACGCCTCGGGGCTCCTCCGATGCCCCGCTCTTGGTGGGGGGCCCACCCGCCGGCCTCTCGGGGGCGCGGCTCTGAGGATCCTGGCTGCTCCGCCTCGACGGCCGGGATCGATGCCGTGTGGCAGGGGCTCCTCGCACCCTCCTTTCGCTGCCGGCGGCAGTGCGGTGGTACCTGCAGCTTCTAAGCGCCGACGTCGACTTCTTACTGGAAACGGGGCCGCCATCAGCCCGGAGCCGCCGGAGCGGGAGTCGGGGCTCCTCTGTGGCCATGTTCGGAGGCCGGGGCAGCTCCAGTGTTATGGAGGGTAGTAGGGAGGGGTCGGGATAGGTAGCTGCTCGCGGGTGGATGTTGTTATCTAGCCCGAAGAGGCAAAACTACTGCCCTTCCCTCCGAGAACTGCCTCTTTTGTGTGGAATGTTGGCAAACACAACAGGCTCCGCCTACCAGCTTAGCGCAAGCGCATCAGACGTGAAAAGGCGGGGCCACGTCGTTCTGTCTTCTTTGGGTCAGGCAAGACGTCATTCGTTTATTTCCTTTGTTCAAGGATAGGACATGCCATTTCCTGCCTGACTTTAACGTGGCCGCTGGATCAGTGAGCGAATTGTGTATTTTGTCTGCCTTTCTGGCCTCTTACCAAGCCCGGTCATGTGGTTCTAGAGCGCAGATGCGTGCTAGAGCTGCAAAGAAGTAAACAAACGAGTGGGCGCTGCTTGGTGGTGTGTCACCGACGAGTTGAACAAACAATTTCCCACGGCAATAATCGTGAAATAAAGCTCTTCTCTTTGATTTATGGTAGTTGCGCTGTATGTAGAAAGGAATGCGATATAACAGTAATTTTCCATTTTTTTCTTATACTTCTATCAGCCCCACCTCTTGCCAGAATGTACACACATCATGACACCGTCCCAACTTTATTTCTGGGCAAGCAAGCGCAAATAATAACAGAAATCTACCTGTTTAGCATGTACTGCATTTCCTTAATTAGGATCCTCAGCACAGGGTATCCATGTGACCCGAATGTGTAGGGACTGTCCCGGTTTTCAACATCATTCTAGCCAGTACATTTAGCAAGTAGACAATCGAGTGAACAAAGGAAATTTGTCACGCGCTCAAGTACAGAATGAGTTAGAAGCCCTCTACGGAAAATAATTAACAGAGAAGATCTGATGTGTAAAAGTTTGCATTTATTTATCCCTTATGTTTGTTTTCTACATTGGTGTTCTGTGGCCCTCAATTGATGCAAACGTGTGGTCTTGCTTCTGTGTTTCAGCAATGTCTCGGTTTTTGGTTTTCAAAGTCTGATCGCCATGGCTTAAAAAGAATGCATTTTGCAAGCTGCATGTGAACTTACACTACAGCTCGTTAAAAATAAATGCATCTCTGTTGACATCACTCATTCCTTAGGGCGTACCTCTTAGGCAATTGTGGGGAAGAATGACTTGTGTATTTTTAGTGTTTTGAGGGCCCAGAATGTGACAGAAAGCATTGTGAAAATGAAGTTGTTTTAAACTCACATTATACCCAGAATACGGTAGGCTGTCACAAAACGTGTAAAAAAAATTAGGTTTAAGAAAAAAAATGCTTTCAAATTATAGATTTTTTGTAATACACCATCAGACTGTACCTCGTGCAAACATTTGTATACGTGTCCATTACAATCACGCACTCCACAGCTCAGCAGCTGACACCCTTACAGTGCCTCTCACGTAGCATAGATCTATGTCATCACAAGGTTTCAAAGGGCTCCATCAATTAAAGCCAATACTAGCTTCCAAGCATTCTTTAGATATTCTGAATAACCAATTGCACACATTTGAATTTCTTTGAGGCTGAAGGCACACTGGCAAGAAGGATTGTTTCTTGTTTAACTGGCTATACCTCCCTCAGTGCCACATAACACAAGAAACCTACTGCCTTTCATTTCAGCTGAGGCATTTCAACAGTGGGAATTAACCATCCTGATTGGTTGTCTTTCAACAAACAGTAGGGAAACAGTTTTTGTTAAATTAAAAAAGCATGGCCCCCACAAATCCCACCCACTTAGACTGCTGGTTAAGAGTGAGGATGGATCACAGCTATGCCTACATCTCCATAACAACCTGTGCTAATCCCCTTTACCTGTTCTGAAATTAAATGGTTTTCTTGAAATAGAGGATTTTGCTGCCCCTTATCTGCTGTCTTCTGTAGCGAATGTCTGACTGTACCAGAATATAGGGCTGACCTTGATCCTATGGTTAAAAGTATTCTGTCCAATTTAAACTTTTATAAGTTACATTTTTTTGTGATGAGAAAATGTCTTCCGAAATCCAAAGTTGCACACTCTCTGTGAGACAATGCCAGCAAGTATTGTGGTGTATTACAGTGTACTGCTCATTGCAGGCAACCGTGTCAGAAGATCTGGATTAGCCAATTAATTGTGAAAATGAAGTTTGCTGGATCGTTACTCTCTAGGGGCAGTCCAAGAGATAAAGCGCCCATGTTCTCAGTAGCATTGCCATTTTACAACTTCACCAGTTGCTTCTCAGCTTTCATCCACAAAGAAAAACTCTGCCCATCTCAGTCACAATACAATGAGCCATTAAGGTTCAACAATATGTGCGTCAATCTTCTTTCCTTTCAGTGATGGCAAGGAAAAGCAGCATACATTTTTCTAGAATGTTCCTCATGTCGTTCACATGTTGGTTGTCGGATTTCAGACCTACTTCATCAGCCATGGCACAGCTTATCAGCATACCAGTACCCATATTTTGTCAGGAAAACGTTTGTGATGGTGATGCTTTATTTAACATGCAGCTACGTGAAAATTGAAGTTATCTAAGGGATAAACACACATGTAAATATTGTGAGCCTAAACACTGCCATCATTATTATTGGGCACCACAAATATTTCTTCACACTTTATTATTTTTTCAACATTAATATGACCCAAGCGTGATAAAATTCATCCAGCTTATTTATCACAAATTCCCAAAACATCTGGATTGATTTTATAGTTCTCGTAATGTTTTATTCTATAGTTCAACATAATTCATTGTAAAAACTTTCACCAAACAGCCTCCTTTTGGAGTAGAGTTTACATTAGCATAATTTGCCAACCAACATCTTACAGTCCCTGTATACATAATTCAAGGGGGCTACAATTAATTCTAGTGTTCAACTTAACACCTGGAGATAGTTTACATAGAAGGGTCGGTATTACTCCGACAACCCTTTGTCCTTAACAACTCAGGAGAGTCCTTTAATGACATCAATCATTGTTTGACTACTCCCAAAAAGTAGGACTTACATTTCCCAATATTGACAAAGGCATTATTGTTAGTCAGTGTATTTAGGTATGTATTTATCACTTTGGGAATTTAACTAGTCTGTGTGTCACCATTACCTTCCCTACAAGGGCCTAACATGATACAAATACCGTACCTTCTACTTGAAGGGCTCCAGACTGCCCTCCGACTACAAAAAGATCCCCCTTTTTCACATAGTTGTTATCTGCCAGGTTCCATAGGGGTCAGTCAGGCTATACAATCAATCATGCCATTTGTATAGCGCATTACTCACCCAGGAGGGTCTCAAGGCACTTGGGGGGAGGGGTATGCTACTGCATACTTTGATTAATTCATAGTATATATAACATGCAGAGCACCGTTAGCATGTAATCCCTCTGTTAATTAAATAAGACATACTGAGTACCATTAATTTTTTATGCCAAGAAGGAATATCGTTTTTTACATGCTACATATACCACTGAGTATATTAATGTTAGTGATGAGAGAGTAAATCAGTTAGTAACACATAGACCAAACAGGTCTTTGTTGATGTCTTTAATAACTGTATACCTTCTGGTGTTGGTGATATACAATTATTGTCTTTACATAATATATATACCACACTAGTTGATTAAGTAGTTAAGGGCCTGGTGTAGAGTTTGGATGATGTGTGACATCTACCAAAAGCGGTGCATGTCCCATTTGCCATATTTAGCTTGCATAGACACCAATACCCTAAATAGGTCTGTCAACTCTAAATCCAACCCTAGGAGGCAGGTCATATTTGGCATCAGGCAAAAACAGTAACCAAATGCCAGCTGTGGAACTCCTTGAACCTTTAAGGCAACGACCAATGTCACAAACTAGCAGCTTGGACAGCATTCATACGTACAACATAGCAGTAAAATGAATTAGCACCACTCTATAGAAATAACATAAATAATGTACAAACACAGAAACAAATTGCACCGCAAAATACAATAAAAAAACATAAATATGCGATAAAGCAGCACGCACACATTGTTTCTTCCTGCTATAATATTTTAAAGCACTCTTAGGATTTATAATTTCGGAGACAATGCATGTGTTTGCTTGTGTTTCCATCAGCAACTTGTCAAATCGATGATTAATGCTGACAGAAACATTTTTTCCCATCCTGGGGCGTTTACGTTCTGAAAGGTCATAGCAAAAAAAGGGTATATGTTAAGCTAGAGGGGAGTGTGATATGAAGATGATGGTATTGTTGTAAGATTGAGAATTTTTACTTCCACGCGTGCCCAGGGGAACACTAATTTAATTTTCCTTCAGGTGTTACTAAATCTCATAACATAGGGGAAACTGTCAGTTGTCCCCAGAGGTATTCGTTGTTTTACAGTTTGCAACCTGTCAGCTCTAAACCAGTTGGCAATTATGAAATACGAACTTCGAGCAATACGGGTGTGTTTGTTGCATCATCGTCCTCCTATTGTGACATGAATACACACTCTCATTGCGTCACCGTCGGGCAGCTGTGACACGATCTCGCCTATTTCCTAAGACTTCCTTTTTCAAAGCTGCTTCCCTTTTTTTTTTAAGTCGAATGTGGCCATTTTGCTGCTATTTTCACCTGTGTGTCTGCCATAGAGGACTACGCACATTTCTTTTTTTTTTTATTTCAAAAATTTTTATTGAAATGAATAAGGTAAGTTTAGCATATACATGGTATACATTAGTGCCCGGTGGTGGCCAGAGCACGAGAGAGAGAAAGAAGAGAGAGAAAAGAGAGAGGAGGGGGGGGGGGGGGGGGGCGCTATCGTTTTAGGTATTCGTCTAGAGCTGCCCACATGTTCTCTTTGGCTGTATGGTTCGCTGCCTTGTGTTTGGCAGTGATATTGTCTGCTGCTCGGAGGAATGTTACCCAGTTGAACCAGCGCTTGAAGGTGGCTTTGCTGGCGGACTTCCAGTACTGCAGAATATTTTTGACCGCTGCCGTTAGGAGCATGTCAACCAAATCTCGCATTTCTTTGGATTCGAGTTGTGGCTCTAGGAAGCCGGTGACTATTCCTGCAAGCCCCCTTTGCATCTGGCAGCCAGTGATCGAGTCTATTAGGTCGTATACTTTCCCCCAGAACGCTTTGATTTTAGGACATTCGTATAGCATGTGGGCCAGGTCTCCCCTTGCTGTGTGGCAGTTCCAGCACTCGCTGTTGTCGGTGGCCCCTACTCTCTCTAGTTTCGCCGGTGTCCAGTGTAGTCTGTGTAGTACCCAGAACTTTGTTTGTGCTAGCTGTGGTGTGATCTTGTTTTTGGACGCCGATGTCCATAATTTGGCCTTCTCTTCTTCACTCAGTGGTCTGCGGATGGTTCCCTCCCAGAACGCTATTGTTTTGTCATTGAGGGTGGTGGTGCGTGGTGTGGTTATTTTGTAGATCTGCGCTGTTTGGTGGCCTGTTGCGTTGAGGTTCTGTGCGTACTGTATGATTGTTGGTTTGTGTTTGGAGAGGTTTGCCTTGGTGATGGCTGCTTTGATTCTTAGGAACTCATAGAATTCCTTGTCTGGCAGGCCCGTTGTGTGTTGGATCATCTTGTAGGTGAGTGGGTTGTTCCCTGTCTCTAGTTGCGCCGGTGTGGTTATGCCTCTGCTTAGCCATTCTTTGCTGCCTAGCGTTTTCCCTTTGTATGTGATCCTGGAGTTGTACCATAATGACTCCCATTTGGAGTTCCTGATGCTTACTTCTAGTTCTTTATCTAATCTCAGTAGGGCTATTTTCGTGTTCCGTATTATTGAGTTTTTTGCTTCTGGATGTTTGTTTGCCGTGAGGGCCATTATTGGGTCAGCTCCACCTAGAATTCTCCTCTCTAGCTCGAGCCATACTGGCACATAATCTGGTGTTGGCGCTACCCAGTGTAGCCCTTGTTTGGCCAGACATGCTGACTGGAAGACCTTGTAGTTTGTGAGGTTCAGCCCCCCTTGTTCTTTTTTCAGCCTGAGTTTTGCTAGACTTATTCTAGGTTTCTTTCCCCCCCATAGGAACAGGTTAATGGCTTTGTCAATTTGTTTGTGGAAGTCTGTCGTTAGTAATAGCGGTAGCATGGACAGGGGGTAGTTGAGCATCGGGGTGATCATCATCTTAACCGTCTCTACTCTCCCCCACCAGCTTACGAATTTGGGTCCCCAAGTGTCTAGTTTCGATTTGATCTTTTTCAGCATTGCTTCCTCATTATGCTCTTCCGTTTCGCCGCTTTAATCGCTGGTTCCGTTTCGCCGCTTTAATCGCTGGTTGTTTGTCCGGGGTCACGGAGCTCACGAACTTAGGCAACCGCCTGCGCTGCCATCCAAGCCACGCCCCCGACTACGCACATTTCTTAATGCTTATTACACGCCTCGTTTAAAAGTTTCGGTGAGCAACTCATGAGTGTCCATATTTTGCCCACAACGTCATGTGTATATATATGTTCACACATAAAATGCAACAGAAAAATAAGAGTCAAGCGAAAAGGTGATTAAAAAAAATTCTGTACAGCGTTGCCTGTCCCTTCCATTTTATTTTACGTCCTTGCATTTCTTTTATTTTATCCCTTTTCAGCAAATAATGCGCTCGATTTATTTTATTTTATTCTTTTCAGCAAATAATGCGGTCGTTCTGTGCCTTTAGAGGCGTTTTTATTGAGAACAATTGCTTTTCATTTGTTTTTGTTTACATTCAGATCACTTTTTTGTGTTAAAGAGAAGCTCAGAGAACAAGTCCTTACATGCCTGAAAAGAAGCAAATGAAACGAGGGGTGCAGAAACCGCGTCTTCAAACACTGTGTTGATGAGCGGCGCATTCACATCTGCCTGCTATTTGAGTTCCTATACCCTGTCTACGCATGGAAACACGATCTTGTGTGACTGGAGGTCGGGTGTAATACATTCTTCCCACGGCCCTCTAGCACACAAAGAGCGCTCTGTAGGGCGAGCTAAAAGGTGTGAGAGCGCGACCCTTTGTGAAACACCCTCTGTCATTCATCCGCCACCCTGTGGTGATTTGATCTGTCGGCGCCCCGCTGACTGACTGTTGTTGGTGTGTCGGTGTTGAACGGTGTCTGCGGGTAACACCCTCATTCTGGTGCTAATCTGTCCACCTGTTCGCCAATACAGACGAACAATCACTGGAGTAAACACTTCTGTGTACTCGGCACCGGGCTACAATGCCGAGCGAGAGACAGCAGGAACCGAGCAAGACAGAGGGCGGCTGCAAACACGACGAAGGACAGGGTAGCCAGCCGTTCAGAGAGACGATGCTATCTATCCTACCAGCGAATAAGAAAATGAGACAATATCCTGCACCATTTATAGGTACATCACAATAATATGCACAATAAACGATGCAGCAGGTGCAGTGGCGCCGGGACCTCAGGCTGTGGAATGCCCACTGAAGATCAAATATGGCGCCCTTGCTTTTATAACTCACTAGGGGAAAGCGGCCTATTTTCCTTTGTTTGTTTTAGGGCCCGTTGCAATCTAATTTCGCCACAGATCCTAGTTTAATCATACTACAATGCATTACGTCCTTACATTTACGTTTGTCATGCTTTCCTCGAGCAGAAGCGAATTCCAATGCGAAGGGGAACCGAAATCCATAGCCAGGGGGCTGTCTGTATTGTCTGTTAATAGTAATAGTTTGTATTCAATGTCTTTTCAGTCATTCCGACATCTATGGGGTGTGTTATTTACAGCATGTAGCTCTGTGATGCTCACCTTCTGTGATCAGCGGACATCCACTGTAGGAAAAACTAACGTACTTCAAAATAAAAGTGGGAAAGGTCGAGTCTTTCTTCCTCAAATAGGTCGTTTAGTTAGTTTACAATTGTATGTGTGCAACAGGTGAAGTGGCACCGGGGCCCCGAGGTCTGAGGGCGCCCACTCAATGTTAATTATTGTATAATTCAAACAGTAGCCGAGGACCCATTTCCTCCCTTGCACCAGGTCCACGCTATTGGTGTACAACATCCTACTTTCCAATACATTTTCCAGATTATCACCTATTTTAATATTTGAGGCGCTGTACTGTTGGAGCATATATAAATGCGCAGGGGCAAGGGGCTAGCACGCCTACCATACTAATTAAATAGGAACTAAACACAAGGAATCCCAATTATTTACAATACACATTTTTGAACTCTTCACTGCCAATATCCACTCTACCATTGCTCGTGACCCCTTATCTTGCCCCTCCCCACTCCTATCGTCCTGTACCCTTTCCTATGATTTCCTTACAATTCTATCCCACTATCCTTGAACCCACTTCTCTCAATCCGTCTCCGCCTCCTCTCTTAAGTGTCCGCCCCACCACTCTTTTGCACTCTTGCTTTGTAGCTAAGTTTGCACTGTACAAATCCCAATATTTGTGTACATACATATGAGGGGCTTTGAAAGACAGGGCGGTGTACTAACCTGCTGCACTGGTCTACTACCAAAGTGGACCCATCAAAACCTGAAAAAAAATATGTTTGAAATTTAAAGATGCAGAATAGGGCCAGAATAATCCTTCAAACTACAAGCAAACCCCATTTTACTTTTTACCATACCTAGGGTTTCTGTGAATAGAGGGATATCCTATAAGTTTACCCTAAGGTATTTTTTAGCTGGATCCTTGTAATTAACCAGGAGTAATAATTTATCAAGAACTCCCTCATATTTATGAGATTGAGTCCACACCGGTAGTACCATTTTACCAGGGTGGGGTGAGGAAGCCTTTGATGAAGCATGCCAGATTACGGGCCTCCAGGGAGGACCTGTCTTGGCAGTCCGGCTGGACTGTTCCCATGAGGAGCAGAGTCAAGACTGATTTGTATATGGCTGGATCTAAACTGGGATAGCATGGTGAGCAAAAGAAAAAAAAAATTGTGTGTCTTTTGTTTTCTCGCCCTAAGTGCGCTGGGTATGCCCAGACGTGGGGCCCGGGCTCACTGTGCCACTGGATTCAAGCTAGCCTGGCTGTTGCGGGGTGATACCCCGAAACCGGTCCCAGGATGCTTGTTCCTGGTCCAGGGAGAACCTCGCTTGGCAGTTCAGGCTGGACTGCTCCCAGGGTTTTAAGTGGTATGAAAAAACTGGGGGGGTCTATCCAAAGGGGCGTGGCCAATGTAGTTAAGGGCGTAGCTTAAAAACACATAAGCTAGAAATCTGTGCTTAGCATAGTGTGCCGCCCGATTTGTATTTTGCTGTTTCTGTAATTGCATCCAGATATATGATACAACAAGTAACATCATACCTACAAGAAGTCAGGACTGTTGGATTTGTCAATAGTTGTTAGTTGCATAAGCTAAATAAGTAGCAACTATGATTTGTATATAATATTGAAAAAGTTTCCACTGAAAGCCCTGGTGACACCACAACAATGTTACTGCTCCTGAGTTTCAAAAAGAGAAGGGAAATCCAGAGAGAAAATGACTCTCTTTATAGGATTTCCCTTCCCCTTCAACGCTCACCTGGCATGATGTCCTGCCATAACTTCTCTACTACTGAGAAGTGAGCAGTGTGAGCATGCGCACATCGATATGCTGCTGTCACTGCAGTCTGGAAAAATACGGACCGCCTGTGCCAGGGCACAAAATAGAGGACGATAGAGACCCATTTCGAGCCCCCTTTAAAACACTGTGGGTGCTCTGCACTGGTGAGACCCGGTCCACTTAAATCCCTGACTGTTCCCAGGAGGAGCACTGTCAAGACTGATTTGCATATGGCCGGCTCTAAACTGAAGGTTGATTAGACAAATCTATCAGTTCTCAGTTGCTGCAAAACTCTCACTTTTGAGTTTTGAGAAAAACTAACTGTGTGGAATCCTACCTGACCTCGCATTTGAAGAGTGATACCTGGGGCATAGCTTCCATTGGTGCAGCAGGTGCAGTGGCACAGGGGCCCAGAAGTTAGAGGGGCCCTCTGAACCCTGATTATTGCTGTATTTCACAGTTTAAACAGCGGCCAGGAGGCCCTTGCACTGGGGCCAAAGACACATTGGCTATGCCACTGGTCGATACTCCACTTATCTCTGCCCTCACAGGATCAAGACAAGACTACTGCAACTCGCTTTATCATGGTATTGTGAAACACCACCCTCACTGCTTTCAGTCCATTCAGAATCACGCAGTCAGAATAGTGAATGTTTAGAGATACATAGCACTTTTGCTATCTTCAGACAGCTTGACTCACCATTCATGTTAAGACTCTGCTTGGTGAATCACTGTAGCATAGTCATAACAGCTCTGCTCCACTTCCTTCTCTTTGCATTTCAGAAAGAGGATGTGGCCTCACGTCCAGAGCAGCTGACTTTGGAGCTGAGGAACCAGGTTTGAGCCTCTGTGTCAGTTTTGCATCCAGTGATTCTGGGCAAATCACTTAATCTCACTTGAGCTCATCGCAGCCACCGATGACATCAGGACCTTGATGGACAACCGAGAGACAGCCACCCTCATCCTCCTGGACCTCTCGGCAGCCTTTGATACCGTCTGCCACCGCACCCTAATCACCCGCCTCTACAACTCTGGGATCCAAGGAAAGGCCCTGGACTGGATCACATCATTCCTCTCCGACAGAACCCAGAGAGTCCGCCTCCCTCCCTTCCGCTCCGACGCCACCAAGATCATCTGCGGCGTACCCCAGGGCTCCTCACTCAGCCCGACCCTCTTCAACATCTACATGAGCCCCCTCGCCACCATCGCATGCAGACACATCAACATCCTCTCCGACGCCGATGACACCCAACTGATACTCTCCCTTACCAAAGACCCTCTCACCGCCAAAGCCAACATCCAGGACGGAATGAAAGATGTCACAGAATGGATGAAGCACAGCCGTCTGAAGCTCAACTCGGACAAGACGGAGGTCCTCATCCTCGGACAATCCCCATCCGCCTGGGACGACTCCTGGTGGCCCACGACGCTGGGCCCCGCACCGACACCCACGGACCACGCTTGCAACTTGGGATTCATCCTGGACTCCTCCCTCATGATGACCAAGCAATTCAACGCAGTCTCGTCCTTATGCTTCAACACCTTGCGCATGCTCCGTAAGATCTTCTGGTGGATCCCCACCGAAACCAGAAAGACGGTCACCCAGGCCCTCGTCACAAGCCGACTGGACTACAGGAACGCCCTCTACGCAGGAACCACAGCCAAACTTCAGAAACGGCTTCAGCGCATACAGAACGCCTCCGCACGACTCATCCTTGACATCCCTCGCCGCAACCACATATCCGCCCACCTGAGAAACCTGCACTGGCTCCCCGTCAGCAAGAGGATCACGTTCAGGCTGCTCACCCATGCACACAAAGCACTCCACAATATGGGCCCCGAATACCTCAACAACCGCCTCTCGTTCCACACCCCCACCCGCCAGCTCCGCTCCACCAGCCTCGCCCTCACCACCGTCCCACGGATTCGCAGAGCCACCACCGGAGGAAGATCGTTCTCCTACCTGGCAGCCAAGACATGGAACTCCCTCCCCGCACACCTACGACTGACCCAGGACCATCTCGCCTTCAGGAGACACCTCAAGATCTGGATATTCGAGCAGTAGCGCCCCCCCCCCTTTAGCGCCTTGATACCCTCACGGGTGAGTAGCGCGCTCTACAAATGTATTGATTGATTGATTGATGTGCCTCCCAAAAATGAATGTGTCTTTGTGTAACGTAACTGGTGCTCAGGTAAGGCGCTCAAAATACCTTCGGATCGAGTACGCGCTATATAAATCTGCAAAAAAAGACAAAGGTTTAATCTTTTCCTTTGCTTTTGTTAAGAGGGTTTGTCCTTCAAACTGCCTTCCAAGCACCAAGTGACCGAATGCTTGCCTGAAGGGCTTTACAAAACACACCTGACAGAACATCACTTCTTAAAATACTGTTTAGTGGATTTTTTTTAATATGCTGTTTTTGGGGTATTAAAACTGGAAAGTGATAGAGGAGGGAGGAATAGAACAACGGGCTGCTACCTAAACATGAATGGAGACAATGAAGTGTCATAAGATGAAAGGAAAATGAATAAGAGAGAAGCAGATGACAGAGATGAATGAGTGAAAGGGTTATGGCAAGCATGGTGGTGAAGGAGGAGGCCGAGAAAGGGACAGAAGAGCACTAAGTGGGCTGTCATTGATAAGCATAGGCCATGCTTAATTTGTAAAAGAATGAGTGCCCGTGCCCAAAGCTCGGCTCAGAAGCCCTCGGCTGGTGTGAATACCAAGGCAGTGGTGTCCTGAATCAATTTTTTGCCTTTTTAATCCACCACCAGACACTCCATGCCATTTTTGATCAATGTTGCAGGTTCCTGCTTTCTCCCTTTGTTAAATTTTTTCCATCTTTCTCCTCCTTTGTATTTCCACCTTGTGTGCTTTCCCACTCTTGCTCTCTGTAAATGTGTGATGTGGAAAAATAAGTCTTGCCCTCCAGGGCCGGACTGGCTGTAGCTCGCACCGGAGGGGTGGGAAGTCAGTTTTGTGCCTTTGAGGGCCGGTTTTGTCACTGGGGGCCAGTTTTGCAGCGGTGCGGCAAAATCACCCTCCTGTAACAAAAGCGGGAGCAGTGCTTCTTGCTAGCACCCCTGTTTCTAGGGCCGGTCAAGCAGCAATCTGCCAGGGGTGGTTGCTGTTACCAGTCCGGCCCTGCTGCCCTCCAGAAATGAGTGCTGGTGGCCCCCACTGGCAACCACCAGCTCAAATTAAGCACTGGGTATGACTAATTTCAGAATCATTAATATGTACGGACCGGTGGTTGATGATCCCACACCTTTTATACAAATGCTTTCTATTCTGCGATCCTGGCCCGACACAGCAGTACTATGGGGAGGGGACCTCAACACACATCTAGACCCACTAGCAGACAAATCTAATCCGTCAGGGGCTCGTACACTTAAAGTTGCCCAATGTATTCTTGATGCAATGTCAGAGCTAGGCCTGATAGATGTCTGGCGACTGCAGAATGGACAGATTCAGGAAGGCAAGCATATCACACCCGCCCACAACAGCTGGTCTCGGTTGGACTACTGGCTGCTTAATGAAGACGCAAACAACTGGGTTACTCACACACACATATTGCCCCGCACCTTGTCGGATCATAATCCTGTTCTTCTACAGTTGCGTATCCCTACTAATCTCCATCGCCCCTTCACATGGCGCTTCCGTGCTGAAGCACTCCTTCATCCCATTTTTAACGAAGCTATTAGGATTGCCATAGTTCATTATTTTGTTGAAAACACGGTCACGGTGGACAGTCAGGCATCTCTCTGGGAAGCATTCAAGGTGACAATAAGAGGAGTCTGTATAGGCACTACATCAGGCATACTGAAGGACATAAGAGGGCAACTCTCCAAAACAGAGGCAGCACTGGAAGGGCTGGAAAAAGAGTACTGGGCGGCGCCATCTAATGCGTTACTCGCCCGCATACAAGAACTGCTGGAAGATTTATGACAAATTAGCTGTAATGGAGGCGCGCTATAGAGGGAGGAGACATGTGGCCAGGGCGTATGATGAAGGGGGAAGACCGGGCAGGGTCCTAACCGCCAAACTACTGTTTCGTGAAAATCATAATCAGATTGACAAGATTGTTGACAGCAGTGGGTCAGAACACTTCACCCCACAAGCTATTGTAGAGCAGTCAGGGAATACTATTAGGCATTATACACCACACAAGGCTGTGCAGCTGAAGACACCATGGCATGGTTATCAGATGCACATCGAAAATACTTACCCCTGCCTATAGATGCCTATAGATGAATCAGATGTCAAAAAGGCTATCCTTTCCCTTCCTAACGGTACGGCCCCCGGACCAGATGGTCTGACAGCAGAGTTCTATAAAACATATGTGGACCTCCTGGTGCCCCATCTCCTGGAAATGTACGCAGAGGCACATGAATCCGGAAGCCTACCCCCCTCGCTAAGGCAAGCCATGATAATCACACTTCTTAAAAAAGACAAACCCCCTACCTCAGTAGAATCTTACCGCCCCTTATCGCTGATCAATCAAGACGCTAAAATATTGGCAAAAATACTAGCTACAAAGATTCAACCTTTGATGCCTATTCTCGTGCTCCCGGATCAATCTGGATTTATACCAGAAACATCCACTTCCCACAATTTGGTACTATTTTTTCCATGTTCCATATTCTTAACCCTGACTTGCCAGCGGCCGCTATCATGCTTGATGCGGCTAAAGCATTTGACTCTATAGAGTGGGGGTACATGTTTCATGTTCTACACAAGATGGGATTCCCTAGTGTCATACTACAGTGGATCCAGATCTTATACATGGACACGACAGCCAGGGTGCGTGTGGGTGGTCACGCCTCCACACCACTCCAGATAAAACGTGGCACCAGACAGGGCTGTCCCTTATCCCCTCTCCTATTTGCCCTATTGCTTGAACTGCTTGCATGTTAGATTCGGCAAAGACACGGAGCATCTGCCCTCAATTTTAGGCACCGACCTGTCGGCATTTCCATGTATGCGGATGACATGGTCTTGTTTATCAGAGATCCTCAACAACACATGTCCCCTGTTCTTCGAGAATACATAAAATTTGGTCTGTTCTCTGGTCTCACAATCAATTGGGAAAAGTCAGTCATCATACCATTAGCCACGATCACACCCCGGCCTTACCTGGAATACCCCTTAGAATGGACAACGGACCCAGTTGAATACTTGGGTGTCTGGGTACATCGTGATCTCGAAGTAGTAATCCGGGAGAACTATGGTGGAGCACACAACGTATTGGAGCAACAAGTGAATCGATAGATGCACTTGCCCGAATCGCTGGCAGATCGTATTGCTGTGATAAAAATGGTTGTACTTCCCCGCTTTCTATGTCTTTTTAGCAATATACCAATAAAACAAACTCAACACTTTTTTAAAACAGTAAGGACTCTTCTCCTAAGATTAATCTGAAGTACAGGGCAACCGAGAATTAGCTGGCATACGCTGACACCACCATATGATAAGGGTGGTTTTACAGCACCAGATTTTTATGCATATTATCTATGTGCTCAAGCCCAATATGCATATTATTGATTCCGACCACACTCCTTTACGCCACATGTGGCGGTGGAAGATGGTGATGCCTATCCGACCCCACTTGGCAGCTACTGACACATATGAATAGGCACACGCCGAAGATGGAAATCAACACACTAGACATGACCGTGGCTGCATGGCAGGCGATTGGTAATCAAGCACGCAAATTACCTCTGTATGCACCCGCACTTCCCCTGGCCCACCATGCCACCTTATCGGTCACTCAGGAGGCAGGATCTCTAAAATCTCTCAAAAAAGGTGGCTTCGCTCAAATGGGCAATACCTTGAAAATAGCGACCTAGAATACATACAAAACCCTACATCCTTATTTCAGTATACCTGCTACTGCCTTAAACAGGCCATACGAAATCACTACCCTGGCTTTCCTACTGAAACCCCGTCACTCCAATCTTTGCAGCTGCTCCTGGTGCTGCCCACAAAGAAAAAATGTGTTACTAGATTATACAGGGCAGTTCATGACGACACGAGCAGAGGGCCTGACAAAAGCCTAAATAAGTGGAATGAAATCTTAGACCCACAAATTCCCGAGGAAGAATGGGAGTGAATATGCCAATTAACAGGCCGCCTTACTCCCAATGGGAATCTACGCATTATTCATTTTAAATTCCGACACCAGATATATTATACCCCTTCCAAGCTACATAGAATGGGCCTCAGGGAATCGGATCAATGTAAACGTTGTAGGCAACTACATTCTGACTCCATACACCTTGCTTGGAGCTGTAGCCTGGTATTCAAATACTGGGAGGGAGTGCTGGACCGTCTACACACCATGACGGGCGCGCTGTTACCCTGCACACCTCTTGTATGCTTACTACACCACATCACACATCTGAAAGGTACCATGGGTAGATTTGTCAAAGTTTCCTTCAACTAGCAAAGCGCCGCATCTTATTCACGTGGGACAGTGCTCTTGACCCAAAATTGGAGGGTTGGATGAAAGACATGGTATATTGTAGAGAAAATCTGGCAACATACGCTGAAGAACTGCCTGTAACGTCTAGGCCAAAGGACATCTGGGGTCCACTTGAACAATTTCTTGCTATTCCGACACCTGAATGCGATGATGACCACTCTTAAATAACTGAGTGAATTGTTGTAGTATTGTGTAGTTGCGCTCACTGTGACATAACTGCAAGGTTTATGTGTTAGTCATAAAACAATCTCTGATCACTGTGGATGTACTTGCTATTGTAATAATGACGTCTCATGTTCGCCACGAATACACTGCAGCTGTTGGTAGTGAATGTATATTAAGCTATAACTCAATAAAAATAATTTTTAAAAAAGTGAAGTTTAAAGAACAATGTGTGGAAAAATGAGAAAGCACCTCACGTGCGCACCACCAGAGGAGCTACTGGCAGGTTCTTAGCAGCTTGCCCACGTTTGTATCATCATCTGTGACTTTCTCAACACAGCATGTTGTAAACCACTTCAAGGAAGTGGTTTACAACATTCTGTGTTTTTAATGTTGAGCAAGCTCACCCTTCAGATTAAAAAGGGTATAACCATATATGTGAGTTGAGACCAATTTTACTGTTAGTCGAGACCTTCTGTCTCGTGTTTTTCATGGGGTCTTCATTTGCTTTTTCTGTTTCCTGTAGTGATATGTTGATCACAATGTACACCTCTTGACACCTTTCTGACTGGACACAATTTTTTTTTTCTATATGAGAAAGTCACCGATGATGATAAAAACGTGGGCAAGTTGGTGAGAACCTGCCAGTAGCTCCTCTGGTGGTGCGCACATGAGTTGCTTTCTCATTTTTCCACACATTTTTCTTTGTGATACACATACACTTAATTGTAGAGGGTATGTTGTTATACGAGTGATCTAACCTACACCCTTTCCCCCTTTTTAAATAAAAATATTAGAGAGATGGGCACAAAGGACGGGATCAGTTTGTATAACTGAGTAGCAGCGGTTGGGTTGAGGTAGAAACCCCCTACACCAGTCTTACTTAGAATACATGGGTGTTGCCCGACAACGCCAGATCTTTTGTGTTTAAATATTTGATGACTGGAGAGTGATCTGGCGTACACTTTCCCTCTTCAGCTCCTGGCCATTTTTTCATCGAATCTTTTTTTTGTGTAAATTTTTTATTCAGTTTAATTGTCGTAATTTACGAATTTTTGGTAATTGTACATTTTTTGTCTGGCTCCACCATATTGGTAACCAACATAGTTTTTTCATTACCTGAAAAAAGCGTTATATTCTTATCAGATAGGTATTTTTTTGCATTTTGTCCAGTCCCCAAAGTGACATTTTGGATATCTGGATTCATTAAGGCTGCATTCTACAATAGGAACATTCACTGAGGTCACCTTGACAACGCCCACTTGCATCGGCAACGAGAAGCCTTTCGCCTACTGTATGGGAAAAGATTCGGTGTCAGACTCAAACCACATATAAAATGGGGGGACACACATCTAGATCATACCTTGATCTGCTGAACCGTATACCCTCTAGCTCTCTCACTCAGTGGGCCCCCTGGGGTCTAGAGCCTTTTCAACTAGATGGATCTCTTCAACCTGCCACAGCACAGTATGTTTCAAATCAGTGTTCATGCCTTTAATGAATACAAAAATGACCTATCCAGGGCTACTAACATCTGCTGTGATCTGTCTGGGGTTACAAGTTCACAGGCTTAGCTTTCATCTTTTGTGGTCGGAATATTGATTACCAATTTATTGACACTTTTTTTTTGAGCAACACAGTATGGTGCAGAGCGCTATATAAAACAGATAATTATATTATACTTACCATTGGAAAACATGGTATGTGTGATCTACCTCTCATTGCATTCAACCTCTCATAGCCCCCCAAAAATCGGGAAAGGGTGTAAATAGGGGTTAATTAAAAAAATGTCAGTGCTTTTTAGGTCTCGCCTGAGCCAGCGCGCATGCGCTGCTCTGCGAGACTTTTAAGTAAGGGCTTCTTAACTTTAAACACACGCTCGTGCGTGTGCTTTTTAAAAAAAATCACACCTATTGGCCTTTGCATGGGTCTTTCTAAGAAAGACAGCGGGTGCATGGCCTGCCTTCTTTCTGCCTTGGCCTAGGGTCAGCGGGGGCGAGCAGCAGTACCATCTGTTACCAACTATCTTAATTGGAAACAGATGGTGTTCGATCTGGCTCTGGTGCAAATTCCTTTTAGCGCGCACGCAGCACTCCCAGGCTTTTTTAGGTTTTGACTGGCCATGCGCTTTGCGCATGTGCCAAAAAAACCTCTTGAGTTGTGTGTGTGGGTCGGGATACGCCCCCTCCTCCGATTGGCTAGCTCCATAAATGGAGGCTAGCCATTGGACGAGGGGCCTGTCCGTCAATGCCGGACCAGATTCGGGGGCGTTCCCGAGATTCTTTGGCTTTTGCTGACGTCACGCGACGTCAGCCAAAAGCCGGGAACGCCCCCGAATCTGTCCCGGCATTGAGCCGGCACCCGCCTTCCGATGCAGCATTTTCATTGTTACTATAAGCTTGTTTATTTTATACGTTTTAGCGTTGTGGACATGAAAAAGGACTGAAATGATGTACATATATGTGAATATCCATTTTAGAGTTAGGTCCTTTGCTGGATGTGTTTTATTTCATGGGAGTAAAGTATACCGAATTCACGCTGGTTTCTCTTTATTTTAATGAGGCGAAAACAGACTAATTTGTGCGGTGATAAATGTCCCAGCGGCGAGCATGCTACTTTTTTTTATTTAATGACAGCCTCATTAGATGAAGTTATTTATTTAGAGCTTCCCATGTGTTACCTATTATAGGGCACCGACCCCCACTGTGAAACCACTAACTTTCCACTTTCCGACCAGAAAAGTGCACCCGGGATCACAGCATCGCCTAATTGTGCACTTCCCGCGGCAGCGAAAGGCCACGAGGCAGCAATATTGTGCTACTGAACACTGCCTGACCCGCTGGGCATTGACAAACATTGCATGCGTATTAACACGAGGAATAAAAAGGTCTGCTTACTACAGAACAAAGGGAATATTTCAAGTAGATAAACTTCCAAATAAGGTAGGAATCGTAAGCTGATAGTTAAAAAAAATGTTTATGCTGTCGCACTTTGAAACTTCCTGCTCACCTTTTAATAAAATTTCGTAACGAACATCAGGCAAACAAAGGAACCGAGAGTGGATTTTAAGGCGTGCAGATTCAGAGTCAGAGTGCAGATTCAGAGTCAGAGTGCAGATTCAGAGTCAGAGTGCAGATTCAGAGTCAGAGTGCAGATTCAGAGTGCGAGTGCAGAGTGCAGACTGATAGTGCAGACTGATAGTGCAGACTGATAGTGCAGACTGATAGTGCAGACTGATAGTGCAGACTGATAGTGCAGACTGAGAGTGCAGATTGAGAGTGCAGAGTGCAGATTGAGAGTGCAGAGTGCAGATTGAGAGTGCAGAGTGCAGATTGAGAGTGCAGAGTGCAGATTGAGAGTGCAGATTGAGAGTGCAGATTGAGAGTGCAGATTGAGAGTGCAGATTGAGAGTGCAGATTGAGAGTGCAGATTCAGAGTGCAGAGTGCAGATTGAGAGTGCAGATTGAGAGTGCAGATTGAGAGTGCAGATTGAGAGTGCAGATTCAGAGTGCAGAGTGCAGATTCAGAGTGCAGAGTGCAGATTCAGAGTGCAGATTCAGAGTGCAGATTCAGAGTGCAGATTCAGAGTGCAGATTCAGAGTGCAGATTCAGAGTGCAGATTCAGAGTGGAGATTCAGAGTGGAGATTCAGAGTGCAGAGTGCAGAGTGCAGATTCAGAGTGCAGAGTGCAGATTCAGAGTGCAGAGTGCAGATTCAGAGTGCAGATTCAGAGTGCAGATTCAGAGTGCAGATTCAGAGTGCAGATTCAGAGTGCAGATTCAGAGTGCAGATTCAGAGTGCAGAGTGCAGATTCAGAGTGCAGATTCAGAGTGCAGATTCAGAGTGCAGATTCAGAGTGCAGATTCAGAGTGCAGATTCAGAGTGCAGAGTGCAGATTCAGAGTGCAGAGTGCAGATTCAGAGTGCAGATTCAGAGTGCAGAGTGCAGATTCAGAGTGCAGATTCAGAGTGCAGAGTGCAGATTCAGAGTGCAGATTCAGAGTGCAGATTCAGAGTGCAGAGTGCAGATTCAGAGTGCAGATTCAGAGTGCAGATTCAGAGTGCAGATTCAGAGTGCAGATTCAGAGTGCAGATTCAGAGTGCAGAGTGCAGATTCAGAGTGCAGAGTGCAGATTCAGAGTGCAGAGTGCAGATTCAGAGTGCAGATTCAGAGTGCAGATTCAGAGTGCAGATTCAGAGTGCAGATGCAGAGTGCAGATGCAGAGTGCAGATGCAGAGTGCAGATTCAGAGTGCAGAGTGCAGATTCAGAGTGCAGAGTGCAGATTCAGAGTGCAGATTCAGAGTGCAGAGTGCAGATTCAGAGTGCAGATTCAGAGTGCAGATTCAGAGTGCAGATTCAGAGTGCAGAGTGCAGATTCAGAGTGCAGAGTGCAGATTCAGAGGTGCAGAGTGCAGATTTAGAGTGCAGATTCAGAGTGCAGAGTGCAGATTCAGAGTGCAGAGTGCAGATTCAGAGTGCAGATTCAGAGTGCAGATTCAGAGTGCAGATTCAGAGTGCAGATTCAGAGTGCAGAGTGCAGATGCAGAGTGCAGATGCAGAGTGCAGATGCAGAGTGCAGATGCAGAGTGCAGATTCAGAGTGCAGAGTGCAGATTCAGAGTGCAGAGTGCAGATTCAGAGTGCAGAGTGCAGATTCAGAGTGCAGAGTGCAGATTCAGAGTGCAGAGTGCAGATTCAGAGTGCAGATTCAGAGTGCAGATTCAGAGTGCAGATTCAGAGTGCAGAGTGCAGATTCAGAGTGCAGAGTGCAGATTCAGAGGTGCAGAGTGCAGATTTAGAGTGCAGATTCAGAGTGCAGAGTGCAGATTCAGAGTGCAGATTCAGAGTGCAGATTCAGAGTGCAGATTCAGAGTGCAGATTCAGAGTGCAGAGTGCAGATGCAGAGTGCAGATGCAGAGTGCAGATGCAGAGTGCAGATGCAGAGTGCAGATGCAGAGTGCAGAGTGGAGATTCAGAGTGCAGATTCAGAGTGCAGAGTGGAGATTCAGAGTGCAGAGTGGAGATTCAGAGTGCAGATTCAGATTCAGAGTGCAGATTCAGATTCAGAGTGCAGATTCAGAGTGCAGATTCAGAGTGCAGATTCAGAGTGCAGATTCAGAGTGCAGATTCAGAGTGCAGATTCAGAGTGGAGATTCAGAGTGCAGAGTGGAGATTCAGAGTGCAGAGTGGAGATTCAGAGTGCAGAGTGGAGATGCAGAGTGGAGATTCAGAGTGGAGATTCAGAGTGCAGAGTGGAGATTCAGAGTGCAGAGTGGAGATTCAGAGTGCAGAGTGGAGATTCAGAGTGCAGAGTGGAGATTCAGAGTGGAGATTCAGAGTGCAGAGTGGAGATTCAGAGTGGAGATTCAGAGTGCAGAGTGGAGATTCAGAGTGGAGATTCAGAGTGCAGAGTGGAGATTCAGAGTGGAGATTTAGAGTGCAGAGTGGAGATTCAGAGTGCAGAGTGGAGATTCAGAGTGCAGAGTGCAGATTCAGAGTGCAGAGTGCAGATTCAGAGTGGAGATTCAGAGTGCAGAGTGCAGATTCAGAGTGGAGATTCAGAGTGCAGATTCAGAGTGCAGATTCAGAGTGCAGAGTGCAGATTCAGAGTGCAGAGTGCAGATTCAGAGTGCAGATTCAGAGTGCAGAGTGGAGATTCAGAGTGCAGATTCAGAGTGCAGATTCAGAGTGCAGAGTGGAGATTCAGAGTGCAGATTCAGAGTGCAGAGTGGAGATTCAGAGTGCAGAGTGGAGATTCAGAGTGCAGAGTGGAGATTCAGAGTGCAGATTCAAGATTCAGAGTGCAGATTCAGAGTGCAGAGTGCAGATTCAGAGTGCAGAGTGCAGATTCAGAGTGCAGAGTGCAGATTCAGAGTGCAGATTCAAGATTCAGAGTGCAGATTCAAGATTCAGAGTGCAGATTCAGAGTGCAGAGTGCAGATTCAGAGTGCAGAGTGCAGATTCAGAGTGCAGAGTGCAGATTCAGAGTGCAGATTCAGAGTGCAGATTCAGAGTGCAGATTCAGAGTGCAGATTCAGCCCTGTGTGTGGTGAGGAGGGCCCCTCAGTGTTTCACATGCTTCTACGGAGGTTTAGGGACCTTGTTGCTTCACTGCTGATTGGGCTCTGAGACGACCATCCTGCCTAGTTACCTGTTGTGAATGGGTATAAACAATAAACGTCCGATTATGGTGCCGGTTGGACCTATCCCCCCCTCAAGAACACAAAGAACCTACTGACATTTTCTACCTGAAATAGACCATCTAATTTGGAAAGACCACCCTGTGTCCTTCCTGATTTTATTTTCACCCAGTCACTAATCTCAAACTTATACTCCTTTCTCTCCATGCTCACATTTGTCCCCTTGCCTCCTACACCATTTCAACCTTTCAGCCATGCATGGACCAATTTAGTACCAGGTAAGCATCACACATCTATTGAAATGGGGGTCGCAGTGTGTAGGGCTTGCAGTGTGTGGGGGGGGTCGCAGTGTGTGGGGGGCTCTGTGTGGGTGTGTGTGGAGGGCTCCGTGTGGGTGTGTGTGTGGGGGGCTTTGTGTGGCTGTGTGTGTGGGGGGCTCTGTGTGGGTGTGTGTGTGGGGGGCTCTGTGTGTGTGTGTGTGTGTGGGGGGGGGGCTCTGTGTGTGTGTGGGGGGCTCTCTGTGGGTGTTTGTGTGTGTCATTTGCGAGAGATAAAGCTAGTTGCATTGTAAATGACAATGCCATTTATTTATGTTTTAAAAAAACACATAAATAAAAATAATGTCAAGAGCAATGCCAATAGCTCTAACTTTAACAAAGGCAAAACCATTGCATTGTAAATGCTTGTTTTGGAGTGTCTTGTGACCGGGCTTGGAAGCTGTTGATGTTTTCTGCTGTGCTACTGGTGCACAATCGATGAACCTCCCTCTGCATTGTGAAGAATACAGAATGCACAGTACACAATCCTGAGCAACTTCTCCTGTCGCAAATTGTGCATGACCCTGTATTGGGAAGAATACAGAATGCACAGTGCACAATCCTGAGCAGCTTCTCCCTTCGCAAATTGTGCACAATCATGAGCAGCTTCTCTATACCGAAGTATGCACAATCCTGAGCAGGCTTCTTTCTCCCTAACAAATTGTGTGAAATTCTGAATAGTTTTCACCCATCTAATTGTGCGCAATCCAAAGCAATATTCTCCCTACCTGTGTACAATCCTTAGTAGTCGGCCCGCTATGTTAGGTGCATAATCCTGAGCAGTGAGCTCTCTATGTTAGGTGCACAATCCTGATACGTCAGTTTGCTGTTTCGTGCACACTCCTGAGCAGTTTGCCCCTAGTGTTCCGTGCAGAATTTTAAGCAGTTCGCTCTTGTGGGCAATCCAAGGGTTCCACCTATGTTCAATGCACCGTCCTGACCAGTGAAGCCCCCCCCTCCTCAGCCCGGCCCCTATGCACAGTCCAGAGCAAGCACCTACTGTTCCGTTCATTGGTGATTCATTAAAAGCCAATCCTCTCTCTCTCTCTCAAAATCGCTCTCTCTCTCACTCTCTAAATCCCTCTCTCTCTAAATCTCTCTCTCACAATCTCGCTCTAAATTTCTCTCTCTCTCTAAACCTCTCTCTCAATCTCTCTTTCTCTAAATTTCTCTCTCTCTCTAAATCTCCCTCTCTCTAAATCTCTCCCTCTAAATCTCTCTCTCTCTCTCTCTAAATCTGTCTACCTCTCTCTAAGTCTCTCTCTCTGAATTAATCTCTCTCTCCCTCTGAATCTCTCTCTCTCGCTCTAAATCTCTCTTACTCTAAATCTCTCTTTCTAAATTTCTCTCTCTAAATCTGTTTCTCTCTCTAAATCTGTCTCTCTCTCTCTCTCTAAATCTCTCTCTCTCTCACTCTCTCTCTCTTTCTCTCTCTCTCTCTCTCTCGCTAAATCTCCCTCTCTCGCTCTCTCTCTCTCTCTCTCTCTCTCTCTCTCTCTCTCTCTCTCTCTCTAAATCACTCTCTCTAATGAAAAGGCGGGGCCCTCGGCCCCCCCGCACGCATGGCGGCGCGGCGACCGTCGCCCCCCCTTTCTCGTGTGTGGCCACTCGGCGGTGGGGGCGTGCCCTGGGGGGCACGGCCCACCGCCGATTGGCCGGCGGCCTCCCTGACCCGGATCCTAGGTAGTGGGTCCGGGTCAGGGGGGGCGGGCTACAGGAGGGGCCGCCTGGCCCCTCGGGAATAAAGAGGTGGGGAGCGCCCAGGAGACCCCCTTGTCCCTGGACGCTCCCTCGCTGAAGCGGTGTGCCCCGCGTTCGGGGCTTCTTTGTTTGTGGTAATTTTTTCCCGCTTTATTTTGCAGGTATAGCGAAGCGGTTCGTGGAGCCAGCCGAGCCGTCGTGGGATTGCCTGGATCGGCATCGGCCTGGGACGTGAGGCGGCAGTTGTGGATTTTCCCCCCTTATCTTTCCAGGGTCGTCGGCGGAGAAGTCGCGCCGAGGGACGAAGGAAAGGCGGTATTTGTTGGCGCGGGGGAGGGCAGGGTCGAGCAGCGGGCCAGCTTACGTCGGAGGTGTGCTCCGGGACTCCACGAGGGCCGGGGTAAGGCTGCAGGGTATTGAGCGGCTGTTGTTTAGATTACCATACCGGTAATAGTACAAACCGCATATATAACGCGGTACAAAGTGAGTAAAGCCGCGGGCAGGTGGAGCGGCTGTTTTTTGAGGGCAGGACCTACGTTAGCGGCGTAATTTAAACCGCATAGTTAACGCTGGACAAAGAAGGGTTCTCCCGCCTCGATAAGACAGAGCAGAGAAATTGTTCCAGCGGAACACAAGCGTCACGCCTGAAGCTAAGCAGGGTCGATCAGGGCAGGACCTGGAGGGGAGACCCGAATACAGTGGCTTATTATTTTGTCTAATCTAAAAGCGTGCAATTTCATAAAAGTAGAAAAGTTTAATTAGCATGTGAAATTTAAACGAATGCTACTGGACAACTGTTCTTTTATCATGATTATGTCTACAAGATAAAGCGAAGTGCTTGTGTACATTTATATAGATAAACGAGGGGCCAGTTCTTACAAATATCATTGCTTTAATTATTAAGAGGTTGGTGGTTCATGTCATTGCACAAGGCTTACAGTGCATGGGAATAAGTGCAGTTTCTGGTCCAATATTGTCCTGACCTGGAAGGAGGGTAGTTTTGTATGTTGCTGATATAAGGGGTTTTTTGTGGCACACAGCAACAGTGAGGTGGACGGGGGGTCGCAATTGTCCTCTGTATTATAACTGGGTTTTCCGAAATCTGCCCCTGCTTTATTACATGGTGATAATACATTTCTCAATTCCAGGCAATCTGAGCGACAGCATTTCACTCGCGGACAGGACCTAAGGGCATTAAGCACGCACCGTGGTGTGGACCGGGACCGCTGATCACTATCGCCGGCAAGGACGTAGGACTGATCGGTAAGAGGGGTACGGGGGGCTGGCATTCATCGCTCCAGGTGGCCGCCGGGTGGGTCTACAATAGGTTTACTCACCCCTTAGATAAGCGGACAAGCCGCTAGTGTTGCGGTCGCCGGTGCATGGTGCTGAAAGCTCCCTGGTGACCCTCCATCAAACAGGTACACGAGGTTGGCCTTTTGCAATTTTAGGAGAGTAGGCTGCGGTTTCTTGGGGTGGTATCATGCCTGGTCCGCGGGGTGGAAAAAGTGGGTCCAACATGGAGGCTATGATGCGGGCCATGATGCGTGATATGAAGGAAATGAAGCAGCAGCTAGGGAAAGTAGATGAGCTGGAAGCGCGGTTGAATGAGAGGCATGGTGATGCCCCGGGCCCATCGGGTAGGCCTATCCGCAAGAGGGTGGCACCAGTGCCAAGGGGGGACTTTGTCACCCCACCTGGGAAGTCTAAGTCCAAGAGACCCAGGGATGCTGCCCCTACCCCGGGGCCAGTAGAGCCGGTACCTGCCGTGCCGCCGGCGGTCGTCCCACCACCCCCGCATGTACCTATGCCTACACCCCTTGCCCCCGTGGTGCCGGTGTCTGTAGGTCAACCAGTAGACGCTGGGCCTGCTCACCCACCGGTGCCCACAATCCCGGGTACAGGCGTGCCACACCCGGCGCCCGCCCTGCCAGCTGCGCCAGTACCACAGGGCATAACCCCAGTGGTACCTGTTGCCCCGGGGGGTAATTTAGAGTCAATGCCCCCTGAATTGTTATCCCAGATAACGGCCTTGATGCCATGGCTCCAAAAAGGGGGAGCTTTCCCGAATTCTGCAGACCATGCAGCAGAGGCGGCGAGGTTTGTTGAAAAAATCAGATCGGCTGCGGTCGCCGACAGTGTTGCATTGCCAATATCTTCTCCCCTTGCAGGTCCAAGTGTTCCCCAGCTGGACGGAGTTAAAGGGCAGCCGCCCCCGGTGCCCGCACTTGGTAAGGAAGTGGCATTGCCGCTCTTGGGGGACGGTGTTCTACCTTCCAGGGGCGAGAATTTGGCCCAACATGTGTCATTAGCTGTGAAAGAAATGATTTGGGCTGACAAATATGTTTATATTTATTCTTTGTTGTTAGATAATAGGGAAATGGAGCAGGTAAAAACATTTAAAGAGTGGATGCTCCCAAGCGAATGGAGGGTACAGTGTGCTAGATTTAGGGTTGAAGAAACTCTCAACAATTGGATGAAAGCATGGGCTGTATTCACTGCTATTAAAGCTGAGCGTCCTCCAGATTTGCAGGCAGCATTGGCATGCTACTCGAGCAGGATTGTGGGGTGGAGTGAACAGTATTCTGGGGAGGCATGGAAAGGGTATGATGTCAATTTCAGGAAGGCATTGGAATTCAATAGAACATTGGCATGGGACACGGTAGATTCCATGGCTTGGCACAAACAGTTCTCGGATACTGCACCTCCCCCCCAGTTCGGTTCGGTCAAGGTTTTCTCCAGACCTCAACAACCCTTTCGGCCCCCCCAAACAAGTGAGGTACCTGGGAAGTTTAGGGCCGGCGGGTCAGAGAAAAAAGGGGTGTGCTGGGATTTTAATAGGCGCACCTGCACAAGGGCCGCGTGTAAGTTTAGACATGCATGTTCCTCCTGTGGGCACCCCTCTCATCCAGAAACTGCCTGTAGGTCCAAGCAGGGAAGCACAGGTCAGAGGGGTAGGGGGAAGCCACTATAAGACAAACAAGTTAGGCCCCCCCACTCCAGTGGATGTGGTGGCAATGATTCCATGGTTGAATAGATATCCGGACCACACATCGGCCACCCTACTCCAAGAAGGTTTCTCTAAAGGTTTTAGGATCCCGGCCGCGGGATACTCAGGCAGCGCGCACTGTAGAAACCAACTGTCAGTCAAGTACAACCCGGCTGTGGTGGCCGCCAAAATTGACAAGGAGCTATCGTTAGGCAGGATAGCTGGCCCTTTTTCTGAAGTGCCAGTACCCAATTTTGTGTGTTCCCCATTAGGAGTTGTCCCAAAGAAAGAGAGGGGGCAATTCAGATTGATACATAACCTGTCAGCACCTAGGGGGACGTCACTGAATGATGCCATTGACGAGGGTATCTGTAGTGTTAAATACGCCTCTTTTGATCAGGCTGTTAACTTATTACAGGCCACAGGACCTGGGGCGCTGATGGCGAAATCAGACATAGAATCAGCCTTTCGCCTCCTCCCGGTCCACCCAGCCGATCAGCATCTCTTGGGCTTCACATTTGGGGATATGTTCTACATGGACAAATGCATGCCCATGGGTTGTTCGATATCTTGCGCTTACTTCGAGATGTTTAGCTCTTTTCTTGAATGGGCCATGAGACAAGCGACGGGCCATCAGCGGGTCATGCATTATTTAGATGATTTCCTCTTCCTGGGTACAGAGGGATCTCAGGAGTGTGCACTGGCATTGCAGGAATTTTGCGTGCTCATGCGGGCTTTTGGAGTCCCGCTTGCGCCCGGGAAGACTGTTGGCCCGACCACCTGCTTAGAATTCCTTGGCATAGAGATTGACTCAAGGGAGGGATGTTTTAGATTACCTAGGGACAAGGTGGACAAATTCAAGACAGCGCTAGAGTTATGCCTCCGGAAGGAGAAGGTCACTTTGCAGCAATTACAGGAGGTGGTGGGGCAATTAAACTTTGCACTGAGGATCATCCCCATGGCTCGCCCATTCTCTCGCTCTATTGCGCAGGCAATGAAGGGGCTGAGGGAGAAGCACCACCGCACTCGGCTGTCGGTTGAAATTCGCCAGGATATGCTTATATGGATGGCATTCCTGGAGGATTTTAACGGCAGGGTAGTCTGGCCCGGCCCGCTGACAACATCAGCAGAATTGGGCCTGTGGACGGATGCTGCCGGGAGTGTGGGCTTCGGCGCCATTCTAGGAAACAGATGGGTCGCTCAACAGTGGCCGGGAGTATGGAGGACATGGGGCCTGACCAGCAACATTGGCTTCCTGGAACTCTTCCCAATATGGGTGGCACTGATGGTCTGGCCCGAACACCTATGTAATCAATCAGTGGTGTTTTGGTCAGACAACATGACGGTGGTGGAATGTATCAACCAGCAGGGGGCACGGTGTCCTTTCATACTTCGTCTGATCAAAGAAATTGTGTTGCAGTGCCTTAAATTGAATGTCAACTTTAAGGCCAAACATGTCCCAGGTGTTCTGAACAATGCAGCTGACTCCCTCTCTCGCTTCAAAATGCAGGTTTTCAGGGAGCATCTTCCTACAGCAGACCCCTCGCCAGCGCACTTCCCAGCAGTACTTTGGCAGATTGGTGCCCCAGATTACAGGACCTCGTGGTCGCTAGCCCAGCCCCCAGGACCAAGACGGCTTACGAAGGGGCGTTTTTGTCTTATCGTTCTTTTTTGGGACAACAATGGGAAGTACTTTGGGCACAGGAGGATGGCTTTGCAGCCTATTTAGAATGGATGCATAAGGAAGGGCGCTCGGTGGCAGCGGCAAACAGACATAGGGCAGCGGTGTCATTCTTCGCTCAGGCTAGGGGCTTCCGGGATCCCACTAATACCTTTATGATACGTAAGGCTTTGAGGGGATGGCGCCGTATACAGGGCCAGCATAAGGATAAGAGAAAGCCCATAGGATTAGCCCGGCTGACAGCTTTACTGGCCACGCTGGACACTGTTTGTAGCTCGGAGTGGGAGGTGTTTCTTTTTAGGGCAGCATTCTCTTTGGCATTCTATGGGGCGCTGAGAATTAGCGAACTTGTGGCAGGCTCGAAGTCAGACCTACTGGGCGGCTTGCAAAGGGCTAGTGTGACGATAAGGGAGGACACCATGTGGGTAACTATTCCAAAGTCAAAGACCGACCAGGAGTCTAGGGGCCACACCATAGTTCTCCAACGGGCCCCCGCCAACCCTTGCTGCCCAGTGAGGCACGTGGAATTATTGCACGGACTGCTGGTGGGCTCAGCGGGCAGGGCATTGCTCTGTCACGCCGATGGGAGCCCCTTGACCAGATATCAATTCAGGAAGGTATTAGAGATGGGGGTTAGGAAAGCAGGTCTTGACCCTAAAGAGTTTGGCTCTCATTCCTTTAGGATTGGGGCAGCAACTGAGGCGGTGGCGGGGGGCCTCCCAGTGGAGAGAGTGAAGACAATTGGGAGATGGTCCTCAGAATGCTACAAACGTTATGTACGGATTGACATGCTATGATTACATGTCGCTCACGCTTGGTTTGTTTCCGCTCTCTTACAGTTTCTCAGACCTGTTACGCAGGGGAGGAATTTGTCGTCGGGCACCGGCAACATACATCAGCACGGAGCGGCACCCAGGAAACGATGAAGACCAGTGTTTGGATTGTGGGTCACTCATATGTAAAACGAGCACAATGTGTCTTTATGTCAGGTGACAGGGGGAAAAGGGCGGCACAACTAGGGTTGGACATCACGTTCTTTGGCAGAGGGGGGTTGTGTCTGCACGAGTTTAGGGGATTCTTCCAGGGGCTTTTAGCACGCCGGCAATCTCCACCGTCAGTGGTGATACTTCACCTTGGGGAGAATGATTTGGCAACACTGGGTAGGCGCATTCTGATTGAGGAGATTATCTCAACGGCGGGTTGGATGGCTAGGACCTGCCCCGGTTGCACACTAGTATGGTCACAACTCATACCTCGACTACAGTGGCGGGGGGGACATTCGGTCAGGGCGTTGAATCACTCGGTAAAGAGGATCAACACACGGTTGGATAGGTTGTTTCGAGCCCCCTTGTTACAGTCAATACCTCATGGGTGCATCTGGGGCGACAAGTATTACTTGAAGGACGGAGTTCATTTAACAGAGGAGGGTAATGTCTTGTGGTCTGACAATATCTGGGCCTGGCTAGAGGGTTTTGAAAGTAGGAGGGTTTCCTTAGGTAGGGGCTAGAGGGGGGAGGCCAGATCGTCGGTTAACAATGCTGGCCTGTGGCGGTAAGGTCATTATCGGTGAGCACATATTTGAGGTCTGAGGGGGCGGGCATCATCCTACGGAGGTTCCCGCCCAGGGGGAGGGGCCTGCGGGCCACTCCCAGAACTCCAGGGGCAAGGTAATAGGCAAAGGAGCGCGGGTAGGAGTAGTTCACGCTTTCCTTAGGCTGGTAGCCACCCCGCGCGCGTGGACTCATGACGCCACCGGCGCAGAGTAAGGGCCCTCCTTTAGTGGGTAAATGGAGTTTAGGGCGTAGACCGGGCAATTCCCGGGGTAACACTGCGCATGCGCACATCTATGGGGGAGGCGCAGCTTGTAGGACCTGACACCGGTAGTGACCCTGCCATATGGCCAGAAATGTACAAAAATCAAGATTAGGATGTTTAGTCTAAGTTAGGAAACAACATGTATTAGAGTTTTGTTAAGGTCAGGCTCTCAAACTTGTTGATAAGAATTGTGTAACTAAATGTCCTGCTGATTTTTGTATTCATTGTTGATTATGCAATTAAAAGCCTTTTTTAATTTCATACTTTAATAAATACGGCCGGGCGACTAGCGCCCGCCTTCCAAAAAGTAAAGACGTCTCGTGTCCACGTTCCTGGGTATTGGGTGCCGGATTGGGGGGGAGGCGGCAGCTAGTCACTGACCATGATCACTCTCTCGGCATTGTCTCACTTTCAAACACATCCAGAATCTTTTATTATTTTCAACTAGCGCTTTGAAACCCGCCGGGTGGAGTTTGCGCTCACCCACAAGTCGTCTCCCCCTACCCCGTTACCCTCATTCGTTCTCTGTGGTAAGTGTTCAGAAGAACCCGCAGAGCTACAAGGCGCTATATGAATGCAATTAAGATCCAGTCAATGAAAGATGGTTCACTCGGGTGATTGTTACTCAGCAGCAAAGCAGGCTGTAGCTCTCTTTCTCTGGCTGTCTCTCCAAATTCTCAGAGTCGCAGGAACTACAATCTCAGAAGTGCAGAGTAAGACCCCATAGACACAGACAAGTAAGCACTGGAGAACGCGTCATCGCCTTAAGGTGACAACAGTCTGACATGAGCAGGACGCAAGGGCCGCTCCTTCGCAGCCACATTGGGACTCTACTGATGCATAGGTTCGTAGGTCTGAGGAGTGTGCACCAGTAATGGAAGAAGGAACAAGCATCTGCAATGTAATAGGACTAAATACACTCCACATAATACCACACAGTGCCTTATAATTATATGCTACATAATTACATTGCCCTCAATGCAACATACACTCCTACTACCTCTCAGTGCCACATAATTACAAGCCACATAATTACACTCTACTGAATGCAACATACACTCCACACAATACCACTCAGTGACACATAATTATTTGCTACATAATTACACTGCATTTAATGCAACATACACTCCAAATAATACCACTCATTGCCTCATAATTACACGCCACATAATTACACTCTACTGAATACAACATACACTCCCCATAATCCACTCAGTGCCACATAATTACACAACACATATTTACACTCTACTTAATGCAACATAAATACACTCCACATAATACCACACAGTACCACATAATTATATGCTACATAATTACATTGTACTCAATGCAACATACACTCCAAATACCACTCAGTGCCACATAATTACATGCCACAAAATTACACTCTACTGAATGCAACATACACTCCACACAATACTACTCAGTGCCACATAATTACTTGCTACATAATTACACTGCACTCAATGCAACATACACCCCAAATAATACCACCCAGTGCCACATAATTACATGCCATATAAATACACTCTACTGAATACAACATACACTCCCCATAATACCACGCAGTGCCACATAATTACACGACACATAATTACACTCTACTCAATGCAACATAAATACACTCCACATAATACCACTCAGCGCCATATAATTACACGCCTCATACTTACACTCTACTCAATGCAACATAAATACACTCCACATAATACCACACAGTGCCACATAAATATATGCTACATAATTCTATTGCACTCAATGCAACATACACTCCAAATACCACTCAGTGCCACATAATTACTCCCAACTGAATGCAACATACACTCCACACAATACCACTCAGTGCCACATAATTATTTGCTACATAATTACACTGCACTCAATGAAACATATACTCCAAATAATACCACTCAGTGCCACATAATTACACACCACACACTTACAGATTGGTTCATACTTGGCGAGTGCTGCTTTCTGTCACATTTCGCCCCGCTGATTGCGAGCGGAGGCGCTACTCTGGCGAAGATTGAATTTTAACTGTCACTAATCTTACTTTTAAATTTATGCAGGTCCTGACTCCTTTGGGCTTTCAGGGGTGAGCTGCCGGCTGGGGCTGATCGTGCTTTTCGCGGGCTCCCAGCGGCAGCGGGCGCCATCTTGGCTTGGGCTTAGCTTTCCATCTCGGCCCTGCCACTCCCCCGCCGCTCCGCCCCTATTTAGCAGCGCGTTCTTCCTCTCCCCTCGTGTTGACCAGTGGCCCGGTGGCAGTGGGCTGATTGGTTCATACTTGGCGAGTGCTGCTTTCTGTCACATTTCGCCCCGCTGATTGCGAGCGGAGGCGCTACTCTGGCGAAGATTGAATTTTAACTGTCACTAATCTTACTTTTAAATTTATGCAGGTCCTGACTCCTTTGGGCTTTCAGGGGTGAGCTGCCGGCTGGGGCTGATCGTGCTTTTCGCGGGCTCCCAGCGGCAGCGGGCGCCATCTTGGCTTGGGCTTAGCTTCCCATCTCGGCCCTGCCACTCCCCCGCCGCTCCGCCCCTATTTAAACAGGCAATATGAGGCAGCGCAGCGGACGAGCGCAGCGGGCGCGACGGAGGCGCGCCGGAGTTGCGCCTGAGTTAAGCCCGTCTGCGCCCGTCCGCGGCCGACCGGGGCTGGGGGCACGAGACGCTGCTGGTTTTATCTCCTATTCTCCGTCGCAATTATGCCTTTATTGGGTCCCCGGCAGCATTAACCCCCCTACTACTACCTATTTACAACATCTTGGCCTATACAGTTCCCCTCCCCTTTCCCCCCCCTGGTTAGTATCCCATCTAGCATCACCAACCCCCGCACCCCCCCCCCTACCCCCCCTTCACTCCTAGCCCCCCCTGCCCCGCTGCCTACCACCTCGGCTACTCTCTTAAACACTAGGTCCGCAGCAAATCATCAATACGAACTATTTGACTATATTGACTCCAACGAACCAGATCTCCTTTTTTTAACTGAGACCTGGTTCAAGACCGACTCCCTGCCCAATGTGCTTGCCGCCTTACCATCGACATATTCCGCCATTCGTGCGGACCGCCCAGAAGGCAAACGGGGTGGAGGAGTGGCTTTAATAGCTCGTACAGACCTCAATTTTCAAGTTCTTTCTTCTCCTTCTATTCCTGATGTTGACTATCTTGTAGCTCGTTCCACTTCTCACCAAGCCCCCCTCACTTTCGTCCTTATCTATCGCCCTCCCCAGCCCACTCCCTCATTCCTCCCCAATATCCAGACCCTTTTGGCCACCCTGGTAGTTAATAATGCATCTGTATTAGTCCTAGGGGATCTTAATTTTTGGCCCAATGACCCTGCCAAAAGCCCTCAATCCAAGGAATTTACTGGCCTTATGCACAGTTTGAATTTTGTACCGCTCGTCCACAGTCCTACCCACCTTCATGGCCATATGCTAGACCAAATCTGGACACTGAACGTTCCATCCACCCCCCCCATCATATCCCCATGTCCATGGTCAGATCACTCCACCATCACGTTTTCCCTTGCCCTAACTCCCCCGGTTAAACTCCCCCTTCCCAAAAACACCTGGGTTCGGAAATGGGGCAAGGTAGACATGCCTTCCTTCTGTTCAGCCCTGGCTAAGACCAGCCCTGATCTATCCGGCTTGGCAGCCACCCCCCAGTTGGCCACCATTAACAACTGGCTCACGGTGGTGGGTGATGAATTTGCCCCCCTAAAGCGGCTTTCAGTTAAACGGGCCCACGCAGCTAATCGTTGGTTTACTTCCGACCTTAAAGAAAAAAAACTAGCTGCAAGGAGGGCTGAACGAGTCTGGAGAAGAACTTACGACCCTGCCCAAAAAACAATCTATCTGGCTGTTCTGCAAACCTATAAAAAAAGCATCCTGGAAGCAAAAGCCGAATATTATACTAACAGAGTAATGATTGCCGAGTCCCAGTCGAAGGAAATTTTCTCCACTGTCCATGAACTAGCCTCATCCACTAGAGCCACAGTCACCATCCCCCCCTCCCAATCCCTCTGTGACTCGCTTAACGAGTTCTTTATAGACAAAGTTGTCAAAATTAAACATAACATTCCTCCGCCTTCCTCCTTTTTTGCTGACCCTTCCCCTCCCCCTACCACTGTTAAATTGACTAACTTCCCGCTATTAACTACTGACACCCTCCTTCCTCTGCTTCATCGGGTCAAATCAGGCTCTCCCTTGGACTTTGCCCCTGCTTGTATCCTCAGAGAAATTTACTCAGTCTGTCCCACCCCCCCTTTGACCCTCCTCAATGATTCACTTGTACAGGGTTCTGTTCCCAGTTCTCACAAATCGGCAGCTGTCATCCCAATCCTAAAAAAATTGGACGCCGACCCTTCCTCCCCCTCCAACTATCGCCCTATTTCACTCCTCCCTTACCTTGCAAAAGTTCTGGAAACTCACATCACTTCCACTTTGGGCACTCACGTTGAGGCAAACCATTGCCTCTCCCCCTGCCAAGCCGGCTTTCGTCCCCTGCACTCTACAGAGAAAGTGGTCATTTCAGTCATGGACAAGCTGCGCGAAGGTATCAACACCAACCTTCCGCAAGCCTTGATTCTCTTAGATTTATCCGCCGCTTTTGACACGGTGGACCACTCCATCCTCCTAAACCGTGTCAGGGCGGCGGGCATAGAAGGCCTAGCCTTCTCCTGGCTAGAGTCCTTCCTTGCTGGGAGAACTCAAGCAGTCCGACTGACTGGCTTTGCGGCGGCCTCTCGCAAGGTAGAGTGCGGGGTCCCTCAGGGCTCATCACTTTCCCCTCTTTTGTTTAACCTTTATATTTTTCCCCTCATTTTTATGTTACAGCAACTGGAGGTCACCGTGTTCAATTACGCGGACGACCTCCAGTTAATCTTCAATCTGTCTCACTCACCTTCATCTGCCCTGAACGTCCAAACAGTAATGACGTTCATTCAAGATTGGATGAGCTGCAACCACCTCAAACTTAATCCGGACAAGACCGAGCTGGTCCTGACCGGAGGTGGTTGCAGTCCATGGTCCCCTTCTTTCTGGCCCCCTTCCCTTGGTGCCCCTCCACTTCCGGTACCCAAAGTAAAAACCCTGGGAATCTTTCTGAATCCCCAGCTCACCGTTCACCCCCAAGTCAGTTCCGTGGTTTCCTCATGTTTCTTTTCCCTTAGAGTAATTAGGAAAGTGTCCCGTTTTTTTTCTCCCTCAGCTTTAAAAATTATTATGTTGGCCATGGTACTGTCCCGTATAGACTACGGTAACATAGTCTACAATGGGGCCCCTGCATACTTGATCCATCGATTACAACTGGTGCAGAACCAGGCGGCCCGCCTGATCCATGGCCTACCCAAATTTCATCGGGTCACCCCATTACTCAAAGCACTGCACTGGCTCCCTGTGAGAGAGCGTGCCCTGTTCAAACTTGGCTGCCTCACATATCAGGCCAGATCGGGCACTGCTCCCGAGTTCATCTGTTCCCTCATCAAGCCGTATCGCCCTGGCAGAGAACTCCGCTTGGCCAATCTGGCCCTTCTCACTACCCCTCGCTTTAAAAAGCAGAAGGCGGGCGGAGTGAGATTCGCTGTCCTGGCTCCAACTTTTTGGAATTCCCTTCCGGTCACCCTACGTACCTCCCCTTCTTACCTTCTGTTCCGGAAGAATCTCAAAACCTTCCTTTTCACATCAGCCTACCTGACCTAATTGCTTAGTTGCTGCCTTCCACTGTTCATCACTAGCGCCATGAAACCGCTGGGTATGCGAGCGCTGTACAAATGTTTTTAAATTCAAATTCAAATTCAAATTACACTCTACTCAATGCAACATAAATACACTCCACATAATACCACTCAGTGCCATATAATTACACGCCTCATACTTACACTCTACTCAATGCAACATAAATACACGCCACATAACACCACACAGTGCCACATGCTTATATGCTACATTATTACACTGCTCTCAATGCAACATACACTCCAAGTACAACTGAGTGCCACATAAATACACACCACATAATTACACTCTACTAAATGCAACATATACTCCACACAATACCACTCAGTGCCACATAATTATATGTTGCATAATTACACTGCACTCAATGCAACATAAACTCCAAATAATAACACTCAGTGCCACATAATTACCCGCCACATAATTACACTCTACCGAATGCAACATACACTCCACACAATACCACTCAGTGCAGGAAAAAGTTGCCAGCAGTGCAAGTACAAAAAAAGTAGAAGATTTTTTTAATGTTAAAATCTTTTTAATCAGGCTTTTCAGTTGTATATAATGTCGTCTTCGTTTGTATAAAGGTAACAAAAATGCTTCACACTTTTTAATATAACTTTTCAACATAATGCACAGCAGCCACGATGCTCTACAACATAGCCAAAAGTTCTGGCTAAACACATAAGGTCCCAAAGGCAAGACCCTATTGGCTATGCCAATGCTTGTATGTTTTTCTCTTGCTCTTAATCAGTGTTTGCTGATGAAAAATAAGTGCAGGTTCCCAAAAATGTGTGCCGGTGGGTCATACCTGCTGCCACTGACCCATATTAAGGGGCCGATTAGGATGGCGGACGGACTTGCGTCCGTCCGCCACCCCAGAGGTGGAGGGACCGTCCGCAGGGGCAGCGGCGGTCCCTCCGTGCAAATTAGGATGTGACCGCCACCCTGGCGGTCACATCCTGTATGTTTTAACATTGCGGCGGGTGCTGCTTGAAGCAGCACCCGCCGCAATGTTAAAACTGCATGTGTTACATTTACATGCACAAAGCGGCAGGCACCGCGCGGTGCCTGCCTCTTTGAGCATGTAAATGTTGGGGGGTACCATAGGTACCACCCATGTGCACCCCCCACCCCCCGACACCCTGGGGGCCCGCAACGGGCCCCCAAAAGCCAAAGTCCACGTGCTTTTCCACGGCGGAAAAGCCGCCGCGGAAAAGCATGTGTTTGTGCAATTCCTAATTTGGCTGACGGTGTCTTGCAGACACCGTCACCAAATTGCCCTCCTCACATCGCGGATCAGCGGCGGACGGACCTGCCGTCCGCCGCTGGTCCAACCGCACTCCCACCGCCATCCTGATCTGGCGGTGGGTCTTCTATGTCACTGCGGCGGATAATCCGCATACTCCGGGCCGGCGGTGGCTTCCGCCGGCCCGGAGTATGCGGATTATCCGCAATCATAATGAGGCCTTTAGTACTGATCTAGTGTATTTTTAGCAGTGCTGGGGTATGCCTGGGGAGCTCAGGGAAGGGGGCCCTAATCCTCTGGTCTGGTAGTGCTAGGCCATGGCAGCAAGGCCCAGGTCTGGGGGCCCTCCCCTGGGCCTTTCAGCACTAAACAATGGCTGTGAGGCCCAGGGGAGAAAGCCTCCTCTTCCCTGAAGCTTGACGAGTTGATTGTGGACATCACAACATGACATCATAGCTTCCAGACCCAGGTAAGTTGGGTTCCTCTCCCTTACACCTTGCAGCTCTAGACCAAATGCTGCAAGGCCCAGGACTATGGGGCCGCTTTCCTGGCCCTCACATCACTAGATCATAGTTGCACAGGCCCAGGGTATGGGACCATTCAATATGCAGATTTGTTGAGTGCACTATCACCCAGGAGGGTATATTGGTGCTGAGCAGATGGGATTTTAGCCAAACATAGGGCCTAGAGGGACTACTCATAAACCCAGGACTTCAGCTTCTTGTGGAATTAAAAAAGTGAGGAGAAGGCTTTTATGTGTAGAGGCAGGTCATTCCACACTTTAGGAGTGATGTACGAGAAGGCTCGATTGCTAGATCTGGTTTTCCATATGCGAGGGATGTGTGCTGTTGTGAGTTGTTGAGGTATGCTGGGTTAGTGTTAAGTAATGCCTTGAAAGTGTTAGTGGTGGGTGAGGAGTTTTAATTGTGCTTGTTTGTGTATGAGGAGCCAACGGAGATCCTTTATGTGGTGTGATGTGAGGCTGGCATGGGAGGTTTTGAGTGATTCTGGCTGCCGTGTTATGAATGGTCTGCAGCCTTATGGTGAATTTTTAGTTGATCCTGGCATAAAGTATGTTCACGCAGTCAAGCTTGTTTGGGACAAGGGCATGTGTGATGGTCTTCCGAGTGCTGATTCGAAGCCATTTGATAATCTTCCTCCGCATCTCCAGGGTACAGAAGCTTGAGGCAGTGGCAAAATTTACTTGACAGTCATGTTGAGTTTGCTATCGATGATAACCCCGAGGTTCTTGGCCTGGGTAGTGGGGGTGGGTGTCGGTCCTAGATCTATTGGCCACCAGGTGGAGTTCCACAGTGAACTGCTCTTCAAAAGGTCACAATTTTGGCCTTGTTGGTGTTCACCTTCAGATAGTTGTTCTTTATCCAGTGTGCAATGTCAGTCATGCAGGCATTGAATTTGGTCATGGTAGTGGGAATCTTGTCCTTGAGGGACAGAATGAGTGGAGTGTCATCGGTGAAGGAGAGACCAAAGGTGATGATGGACGGAGCGTTGACAATACAAACACTCACCCCCAGTCAACTGATCTGGGTTTAATCCATCACCGTTCTTTAGCTCACTCCGCCACCCCAGTTCAGACATGGCAATATGCAAATCAGTCTGACCCTGTGCCTCATGGGAACAGTCCAGCCCGAACTGCCAAGCCATGTCTCCCCCGGACCGGAATCAAGCTTCCCAGGACCAGTTTCTGGCATTACAGCCGTCTTCAGCCGGGCTTGCTTGACTCCAGTGGCAAAGTGAACAAGGGACTCACGTCTGAGGATACCCTGCCAACTTAGGGCGAACAAAGAAAAACCAAAGGTGATGATGGACGGAGCGTTGACAATACAAACACTCACCCCCAGTCAACTGATCTGGGTTTAATCCATCACCGTTCTTTAGCTCACTCCGCCACCCCAGTTCAGACATGGCCATATGCAAATCAGTCTGACCCTGTGCCTCATGGGAACAGTTCAGCCCGAACTGCCAAGCCATGTCTTCCCTGGACCGGAATCAAGCTTCCCAGGACCGGTTTCTGGCATTACAGCCGTCTTCAGCCGGGCTTACTTGACTCCAGTGGCAAAGTGAACAAGGGACTCACGTCTGAGGATACCCTGCCAACTTAGGGCGAACAAAGAAAAACCAAAGGTGATGATGGACGGAGCGTTGACAATACAAACACTCACCCCCAGTCAACTGATCTGGGTTTAATCCATCACCGTTCTTTAGCTCACTCCGCCACCCCAGTTCAGACATGGCCATATGCAAATCAGTCTGACCCTGTGCCTCATGGGAACAGTCCAGCCCGAACTGCCAAGCCATGTCTTCCCTGGACCGGAATCAAGCTTCCCAGGACCGGTTTCTGGCATTACAGCCTTCTTCAGCAGGGCTTGCTTGACTCCAGTGACAAAGTGAGCAAGGGACTCCCGTCTGAGCATACCCTGCCAACTTAGGGCGAACAAAGAAAAACCAAAGGTGATGATGGACGGAGCATTGACAATACAAACACTCACCCCCAGTCAACTGATCTGGGTTTAAGGAGAAGGAGAGGACATTGACGTTGTGAGAGAGCGGATGATGCAGACTAGAGGGATTGTGTATTTGAAGAAAAGGGCTGGGCTCGGAGAGGATCTTGTGGAACTCCGCAGATAAGGTCATGGGCATCCAAGTTGTACAGTGCCAGACTGACTGACTGGGTCCTTCCAGTCAGGAAAGACATTTGCATGTCCTTCAATTTCAATGTCAGTAGTCATTGGATGGGAGTAGGGTGGGAAACTGTGTCAAACGCTGTGGCGAGGTCCTGGAGGATTAGTGTCGCCATTGTCTTCTCTGTCCAGACTCATGCATATGTCACCTATGGCAGAGATGAGGGCAGTTTCCGTGCTGAGGTTGGTTCTGAAACCAGACTGAGTGGAGTCGAGGAGTTGGTGGTCTTTGAGGTATTCAGTGAGGTGTTTGTTGATGATTTTCTCTAAGACCTTAGCCAGAAATGGTAGCAGGGAGATCATTCTATAGATGGCAACTGTTGAGGGGTCTGCAGAGGGTTTCTTCAACAATAGGAGGACAGATGCATATTTCCAAGCATATGGGGAAGCCGTGAAAGGGGTGGAGGCATTCAGAATGTGTGTGAGCATGGCGCTGACAGGTTGCAGTCCTCTACTGTAGGCGTAGTAGGGCCCCTAAGTGGATGCCCTTCATGGTGGTGGTGGTTTCTTCTGGGGTGAGGCTGGGCCATGTGGTTAGCACTGGTTCTTTGGATAAGATCAGGAGGCGTTTGGCGAGGTCTATCGGGCCCAGTTGTGGGTTGAAGTTGTTGTAAATGGTGGTCATTTTGTTGCCGAAGAATGGAGAGGGATTGTTCAAGAGGTCCTACGATGGTGTGAACGTGTTGGAGGCAGCCGCTAGTAAGGTGAACTCCTTCATAATGGCGAGAATTCAGTCTCTTCTGTTGGTGCTGGCATGGAAGTGGTTTGGTGGTCTGGTTCATTTGGTGGTAGCGACTCAGGGCGTATTTCAACGTGTTCATGTCTGCATTGTCCTGGCTCATTCTCCATTTACACTCCACCCTCGCTTGAGCCTCATACCACTAGACAATGGCTGAGGGGCTCCCTCCACTGGGTCACAGCTTCAAGATCCAGGGAAGGGGTCCTGTGCCTCATAGCACTAGACCATAGCAACGAGGTACTGGGGAAAGGGTATGAAATGGTTGCAAAACCCATGGCACAGGGCCCTCTTGGGGTATAGCTATCAGAGGTGCAGCTGGAGCAATGGTACCAGGACTCAGAGATGTTAGGGACCCAATGCTTTCAAATTATGGTTGTGTCTTTTTTCTAGCCAGCAAGTGGACGGGAGGCCAGTTTAATTTTTATGCATCAAGACCCATTGCGCCATTGCTACTGCACTAGCCCAACAAATATCATGGGTGTCACAGCCATGACCCAAAGCTGCAAAGCGGAGGGGAGGCCCATCCACAACTGGCCCTCGCAACACTGAACCATGGCTGCAGGCCCCAGGAGAGGAGGCCTCTCTGAGGGGGTTAGCTATCAAAAGTGTAGCGGCACTTTGGCCCTGTGTAGGTAGGGTGACCAGATTATTAAAAGCAAAAACCGGGACATGCTGGAAATAAAAGTAGGACTAAAGGCTTTATTCTCACCAAATGCCTATTCCGGTTTATGTGAAGCCCTGTAAATGTGTGCCGACGTACATGCATACACAAATATATGTATGCATACATATGTATGTGCATATATATATATATATTTAAATTTCAGCGCGATAAAGTTGATTACCAGCAGGGGCGAATTTTCACTTTCGAGAAAAAATGTGATGCTATAAAAGCTGCTAAGGTTCCTGCTAATATGGTTCTATCTACAGCAGGATCCAGCAATGCGCAAGCCTCTGGTCTAACATCGTCTGCCTCTGATGTGAGTTCAGTGCCTGAAAGTGGATCTGATGTAGACACAGCGAGATTCGATCCACGGCTGGGGTTTAGACGATTCTCACTAGCGCAGGAGGTCGATTGCCTGCGTCAAGACAGAAAAGACCCCTGCGACCACGCAAACCCAACCAAACTGCAAACAAAGAAACAACAAAAGGCGGCAACAACGAAGAAAAGCAGGCCGTCTCAGAAAAACCAAAAAAGAAGTTTTACCCCAAGAAAAAGTGTAATCAACACAAGTAAATACAACCTGTGACAACTGCACCACAACCTCTGATAATCCTTCTGTTCTCAATTTGACTCCTATTTCCCTCACCAATCGAGATTTAAACATTTTTTCTCTGGGGCTAACATACAGTCCAGCGAGTAACTTCAATTATGCGAGCACAAGAATTGATATATCTATACTACTATTATAAAGAGAGAACACACACCTTTGAGCCAGGTAAACACGGGAACCACAGCGCCAATCCACACACCCGATACATTGTAGAAATTGTCAGGGTGTGCAGATGGACATAGGCTATAAAAAATAAAAAATAAACGTACATTTAAAAATATAACTTTTAAAAAAAAGTAGTGCCCTGAAAGTAGCGCCGGCCGCGACGCTGCGCTGGCCGCGACGTAGCGCTGGCCACGACGTGCGTGATGACAAGAGGAGCGGCGGACATGGAGCGGCGGTGAGAAGCGGCGGCTCAGGTGCGTCATGGCGAAGAGGAGCGGCGGACATGGAGCGGCGGTAAAGTGAGGATCGGCAGCTCAGGTAAGGTATTGGAGTCAGGGCGGGAGGGAGTCAGGGCGGGAGGGAGTCGGGGCGGGAGGGGGGCGGGAGCGGTTGTGCACAGAGGGACGGGCAGGAGGAGTCGGGGCGGGAGGGAGTCGGGGCGGGAGGGGGTCGGGGCGGGACCGGGTTACGCTAGCATCAAATGCTGCCCCCAGCCCCTTTCTGCCCCAGGCAACGCTGGATTATAAGTAGGGGGGTAGACCCAGTTAACGTTACGGGGACCTGGGTTAGCTATGCAGTGAAGAGAGAGGGGTCCCAGTCACAGTAGGAAATGTAGACACAACTATGTAAAATAATCAAAGAAACATAACTTGAATTCGCACTGTTTTACTTCACAATGGGAATACGCATTTGAATATGCAATTAGTATATATAATAACCAGTAATTTACATGGTGCCCCAAGAGCGGGAGGGGAGGGAAGTGATGGTGGTTGTGGGGAAATGGTGAAGGACAAAGTGAGATTTCAAAGTAGACAGTAAAATCAACAATTGTCAATCATTCAGTAATGTTACAAAAACTGTACATTGGGATGAGACAAAAAAGTTCATGGGTTATTCACACAGAGCCATCCTCCAAAGAGTTCAATTAATGAAAGTAGTAGGGAATGGAGTTGGCGATGGAAGGTAGACGTATGTCGACGTTTCGACCCTGTTCGAGAGTGCAGACATCAATATTTGTCTTGCCGGAGGGTCTTCTTCAGGACAGGAGGGGCACACACCCTATTTAGTATATAAATATATATTTTGTAAGTACGGGACAATAGCCCCTGTAGATGAATTGGTAAGCAAAAAGCAAAAAGCACATCACCCCAAACAAGAAGGGGTATAGATCAAGGCACTCATTCAAGTCCTATGGAATATATTGGGACTATGAATACAACGAATTACAAGCATATCAATTGAATTGAAAACTGGTTAGTAGTGAGCGTGAGGAGATAGGCCATAACGAACACGGTGGGCGGGTACGCACCACCTCTTAACATTGATACCGCGTGGGTAGCCGGTGTAACGTGGTCTGGGTGACCATACCGGTAGGTAATTAGTATTATAATGACCTAATGTATTCAGTGGAATAAACGTGATTGTTAAGAATTAAAAATAAAAATATATTTGACTGAAAATAAATGACGTAGAACACTAAATGGCCGGCACTACCTAAATGGATGGTAATACTGATCGAGGCAAGACATACCGTGTGAGTAACAATGGATGTCAGGGCGTTAGTGGTGGGGGTCCAAGAGAGCCGTAGACCAGTGTGGTACAATCTAGAAATATATACAAAAATAGAATGCAGAGTTGTTTACATTGGCCGAGGGGGAGGCGGGTCTGATGAGCAAAACCGGAGGAATAAAGACTCACCAGATTGCCGTAATGAAAAAGCGTCCGGCTGGGGAACAGTCCGTGACGATTTTGGATATATCCACAGTAATTGAATCTAAAAAATGAAATGAATAAAAGTAGCACATGTTGGGACAAACTCAGGCGGCTGATGAATAAAGACACGGGCACGTTAGTAGGCAGAGAGCCACTTACCCGAGAGAAGCCGTGCGAGTGCGTCCGGCTTGGAGCGAGTCCGTCGGGATCAGGCAGGGCCGTGCTCGGGCTGGGATCTAAGGGAGGTGAATCATGGATATTAAAATGAGTTGAAAGGACCGGTGAGGTAGTAAGTCGCGGGAGCACTCACAGATCGGCTTACCGTTCGCGGAGTGAATCCGTGTAAGAACGCCGCCGGCTGTCAACGAGGGAGAGCCTAGTTCCGGGTATCGTAATGTAACCCTGGAAACCAGGCCACGTGACAGATAGGGCGGAGAATGGGAGCGAATGGTTGCATAGCGACATGGACGCTATAGACATAGTAATAATACTGCCAAGGTGGTCGCAGAAGTAGAAGACTGGCATTAAATCCACGCAATTGCACGCGTGAGCATTTCAGATGTTGGACCCATCAAATAACAGTAAAGTCAAACGCAGAGTAAATTAGCGCAAGGGAAGACCCGAGAGGCGGTCAACATCCCGCATGTCATAATAGCTAGGAGTAAAGAGAGCCTCAAGTGGCATTCTGAAGGTGAGGTGGGTTGCCGGCAGGGGGACCACCAATCAGTATCTATTTTGGGTAACCAGTGAATTGGCGGAGGGCATTTGCAGAGTCACATGGATCTTTGAAAGAAATAGAATAGCATATACATTTGGAAGGCAACAGAATGCGGAATAAATAGCAACAATTATTCAGATGCAGAGGTCCATCATACACAACCAGTCTATTGCAGCATATTTACAAGAGTACAACAGAGTGAGATCACATACATAGTTGAAGGAGACCAGTGTACTTAGTTGCATATCGCATATAAAAGGAATGATATACAATTTGACCAAACGGGGCACAGACAAGGTAACCTGATGGCCGAGGGCAGCCCACCTTTGATCAAGGCCGTTACGGGCGTACCTCACACATGCGGGTATAAGCCCATGGCACTAGCAGTACGATATCTAGGAATGTTCGGGGCGTACCTCACACATGTGGGTAAAGGCCACTGAACAATAAAAAATATACTGCACTGGTCAGGGTAGTTAATTGTGAAAAAGACTATGATACTACTCAGGTCAAGGTAGCTAATTGTGAGAAGGAACTGTCCTGCTCGTTGAGCCCTGAATCAATGGAGTCAAAAGTGAACATCCACTTGAGTTCACGAATGTTGAGGATGCTGGAGATGTTACCTCCCCGTGGTCCCAGGGATGCTTTCTCAATGATTACCCACTTTAAACTCTCTGGTGAGTGGCTTGCGGAGGAAAAATGGGCAACCAATGGTGCGGTTAGTACTTGGCAGCGAATTCTGCTCATGTGCTGAAGTATCCTTGTTTTCGCTTTCTGCTGAGTCTGTCCTACGTAAATCAAGTTGCATGGACAGACAATGGCATAAATTACGTTGGCCGTATTGCAATTGGTTTGACTCTTTAGCTGGATTTTGTGGTGGCGATAAATGAACTGCTTAGTCTGTATTGTGCTGTCACAGGCTTTGCAACTGCCACAACGGGAGTGTCCCAGAATAGGAGGGAGGTTCCACATAGTTCTGATGGTGGGTGCCTCTGGTATCTTGAAGAGGGAACGGACAACATGGTCTTTAATACTCCTCGCTTTCTTGAAAGCGTGTAATGGGGGGTCTTTATGTTGGATGTCATCAGATATCAATTCCCAATGTTTGTTTATGATCCGCTTAATTTCATTGCTTCTGGTATTGAAGGTTGTGACACAGACTATTCTGTGTTCTGTTTCATCTTTGTTGTTTTTGGGAGTGAGCAACTCCTCACGTGGATAAAACCAGGCCCTCTTCCTTGCTCGTTTGACCAATTGTTTGGGATAACCACGGCTCAGGAGTCTCTGTTTGAGTTCTTCAGATTCAATGAAGTATTGGTCCTTCATCGAGCAATTGCGGCGTAGGCGTAAAAATTGCCCAAAGGGCAGATTGTCCCGCAATGCTCGGGGGTGATGACTCCCATAATGTAGCAAAGAGTTCCTTTCGGCTGGTTTGCGGTATAATTTGGTCAGCAGATGGCCAGCGCTTTCAAAAATGGTGAGGTCCAGAAAATTGATTTGATGTTTATCAGACTGGATTGTAAATTTTAAGAACTGGGATTGTACATTCAACCAATCAAAAAACAAACTCAATTCTTCAGAATTACCATGCCATACCAATAGGATGTCATCTATATATCTCATCCAGAGACCAAGATGGTCTCTGAATGGATTGATGTGATTTAATACCGTGTCCTGTTCGAAAGCCGCCATGTATAGGATGGCTACATCTGGGGCAAAGGGAGCTCCCATGGCAACTCCAGATGTTTGCATATAGAATTTGTCCTTAAACATGAAGAAATTCTTAGTCATTGCAATGCGGAGTAGATCCACAATAAATTCAGTTGGTACTTGAAATGGCGTCGGTCGTTGGTTCAAACAGCGAGTGATGACCGTTAATGCTTCCTGTTGAGGAATGCACGTGTATAATGACACGACGTCGCATGTGGCCAAAAGTTGGTTGGACCCCCCCGGCCGACCAATAGTCTCTGGATGTGGCTCTATGTTAGAACCCCTGGGCAAATACATTGATTTCTTCCTAAAGCCCATTGCAGAGGCATCTCCTGCCTATTTGCGTGACACGATGCACACTATAAACATTGTTGAAGAGTTACCTTTTGATACCAACAACCAACTTTTGGCCACATGCGACGTCGTGTCATTATACACGTGCATTCCTCAACAGGAAGCATTAACGGTCATCACTCGCTGTTTGAACCAACGACCGACGCCATTTCAAGTACCAACTGAATTTATTGTGGATCTACTCCGCATTGCAATGACTAAGAATTTCTTCATGTTTAAGGACAAATTCTATATGCAAACATCTGGAGTTGCCATGGGAGCTCCCTTTGCCCCAGATGTAGCCATCCTATACATGGCGGCTTTCGAACAGGACACGGTATTAAATCACATCAATCCATTCAGAGACCATCTTGGTCTCTGGATGAGATATATAGATGACATCCTATTGGTATGGCATGGTAATTCTGAAGAATTGAGTTTGTTTTTTGATTGGTTGAATGTACAATCCCAGTTCTTAAAATTTACAATCCAGTCTGATAAACATCAAATCAATTTTCTGGACCTCACCATTTTTGAAAGCGCTGGCCATCTGCTGACCAAATTATACCGCAAACCAGCCGAAAGGAACTCTTTGCTACATTATGGGAGTCATCACCCCCGAGCATTGCGGGACAATCTGCCCTTTGGGCAATTTTTACGCCTACGCCGCAATTGCTCGATGAAGGACCAATACTTCATTGAATCTGAAGAACTCAAACAGAGACTCCTGAGCCGTGGTTATCCCAAACAATTGGTCAAACGAGCAAGGAAGAGGGCCTAGTTTTATCCACGTGAGGAGTTGCTCACTCCCAAAAACAACAAAGATGAAACAGAACACAGAATAGTCTGTGTCACAACCTTCAATACCAGAAGCAATGAAATTAAGCGGATCATAAACAAACATTGGGAATTGATATCTGATGACATCCAACATAAAGACCCCCCATTACACGCTTTCAAGAAAGCGAGGAGTATTAAAGACCATGTTGTCCGTTCCCTCTTCAAGATACCAGAGGCACCCACCATCAGAACTATGTGGAACCTCCCTCCTATTCTGGGACACTCCCGTTGTGGCAGTTGCAAAGCCTGTGACAGCACAATACAGACTAAGCAGTTCATTTATCGCCACCACAAAATCCAGCTAAAGAGTCAAACCAATTGCAATACGGCCAACGTAATTTATGCCATTGTCTGTCCATGCAACTTGATTTACGTAGGACAGACTCAGCAGAAAGCGAAAACAAGGATACTTCAGCACATGAGCAGAATTCGCTGCCAAGTACTAACCGCACCATTGGTTGCCCATTTTTCCTCCGCAAGCCACTCACCAGAGAGTTTAAAGTGGGTAATCATTGAGAAAGCATCCCTGGGACCACGGGGAGGTAACATCTCCAGCATCCTCAACATTCGTGAACTCAAGTGGATGTTCACTTTTGACTCCATTGATTCAGGGCTCAACGAGCAGGACAGTTCCTTCTCACAATTAGCTACCTTGACCTGAGTAGTATCATAGTCTTTTTCACAATTAACTACCCTGACCAGTGCAGTATATTTTTTATTGTTCAGTGGCCTTTACCCACATGTGTGAGGTACGCCCCGAACATTCCTAGATATCGTACTGCTAGTGCCATGGGCTTATACCCGCATGTGTGAGGTACGCCCGTAACGGCCTTGATCAAAGGTGGGCTGCCCTCGGCCATCAGGTTACCTTGTCTGTGCCCCGTTTGGTCAAATTGTATATCATTCCTTTTATATGCGATATGCAACTAAGTACACTGGTCTCCTTCAACTATGTATGTGATCTCACTCTGTTGTACTCTTGTAAATATGCTGCAATAGACTGGTTGTGTATGATGGACCTCTGCATCTGAATAATTGTTGCTATTTATTCCGCATTCTGTTGCCTTCCAAATGTATATGCTATTCTATTTCTTTCAAAGATCCATGTGACTCTGCAAATGCCCTCCGCCAATTCACTGGTTACCCAAAATAGATACTGATTGGTGGTCCCCCTGCCGGCAACCCACCTCACCTTCAGAATGCCACTTGAGGCTCTCTTTACTCCTAGCTATTATGACATGCGGGATGTTGACCGCCTCTCGGGTCTTCCCTTGCGCTAATTTACTCTGCGTTTGACTTTACTGTTATTTGATGGGTCCAACATCTGAAATGCTCACGCGTGCAATTGCGTGGATTTAATGCCAGTCTTCTACTTCTGCGACCACCTTGGCAGTATTATTACTATGTCTATAGCGTCCATGTCGCTATGCAACCATTCGCTCCCATTCTCCGCCCTATCTGTCACGTGGCCTGGTTTCCAGGGTTACATTACGATACCCGGAACTAGGCTCTCCCTCGTTGACAGCCGGCGGCGTTCTTACACGGATTCACTCCGCGAACGGTAAGCCGATCTGTGAGTGCTCCCGCGACTTACTACCTCACCGGTCCTTTCAACTCATTTTAATATCCATGATTCACCTCCCTTAGATCCCAGCCCGAGCACGGCCCTGCCTGATCCCGACGGACTCGCTCCAAGCCGGACGCACTCGCACGGCTTCTCTCGGGTAAGTGGCTCTCTGCCTACTAACGTGCCCGTGTCTTTATTCATCAGCCGCCTGAGTTTGTCCCAACATGTGCTACTTTTATTCATTTCATTTTTTAGATTCAATTACTGTGGATATATCCAAAATCGTCACGGACTGTTCCCCAGCCGGACGCTTTTTCATTACGGCAATCTGGTGAGTCTTTATTCCTCCGGTTTTGCTCATCAGACCCGCCTCCCCCTCGGCCAATGTAAACAACTCTGCATTCTATTTTTGTATATATTTCTAGATTGTACCACACTGGTCTACGGCTCTCTTGGACCCCCACCACTAACGCCCTGACATCCATTGTTACTCACACGGTATGTCTTGCCTCGATCAGTATTACCATCCATTTAGGTAGTGCCGGCCATTTAGTGTTCTACGTCATTTATTTTCAGTCAAATATATTTTTATTTTTAATTCTTAACAATCACGTTTATTCCACTGAATACATTAGGTCATTATAATACTAATTACCTACCGGTATGGTCACCCAGACCACGTTACACCGGCTACCCACGCGGTATCAATGTTAAGAGGTGGTGCGTACCCGCCCACCGTGTTCGTTATGGCCTATCTCCTCACGCTCACTACTAACCAGTTTTCAATTCAATTGATATGCTTGTAATTCGTTGTATTCATAGTCCCAATATATTCCATAGGACTTGAATGAGTGCCTTGATCTATACCCCTTCTTGTTTGGGGTGATGTGCTTTTTGCTTTTTGCTTACCAATTCATCTACAGGGGCTATTGTCCCGTACTTACAAAATATATATTTATATACTAAATAGGGTGTGTGCCCCTCCTGTCCTGAAGAAGACCCTCCGGCAAGACAAATATTGATGTCTGCACTCTCGAACAGGGTCGAAACGTCGACATACGTCTACCTTCCATCGCCAACTCCATTCCCTACTACTTTCATTAATTGAACTCTTTGGAGGATGGCTCTGTGTGAATAACCCATGAACTTTTTTGTCTCATCCCAATGTACAGTTTTTGTAACATTACTGAATGATTGACAATTGTTGATTTTACTGTCTACTTTGAAATCTCACTTTGTCCTTCACCATTTCCCCACAACCACCATCACTTCCCTCCCCTCCCGCTCTTGGGGCACCATGTAAATTACTGGTTATTATATATACTAATTGCATATTCAAATGCGTATTCCCATTGTGAAGTAAAACAGTGCGAATTCAAGTTATGTTTCTTTGATTATTTTACATAGTTGTGTCTACATTTCCTACTGTGACTGGGACCCCTCTCTCTTCACTCCAGGCAACGCTGGGGCGGGCTGCTAGTTTAAATATACACGCACATTGAAGTTGAAAAAACATTTTTTGAGCAATAAATATCAGCCTAAAACATCAGCGGCAGTGGCAACATCTGCGTTACCAGGATTGGTTGCAAGAGATTCTGGTTTATTGCAGGATTTGATATCATTACGAAATGAGGCTCCATTGTCGGGGACTCCAGAGCAATGTTTGTTGTTGGATACGGCTGGTCATACAGACTTTAAACCAAAATCAACTTTTACCCCTTTGATGTTGCATGACAACATAGACATATTCCATGATCTAACAACAACAGGGATCAAAAAACTTCACGTGACAACTTTGAAAGAAAAGAGACAATATGGGGCTGATAACCAGGATTACAATAGGTTGGTCAACAAACTACAAGCTGACAATACCATCATTATACGCCAGGCCGACAAAGGCGGTAATGTTGTTTTATGGCCTCGTTCGCTGTATTTGCAAGAGGCCTACCTCCAACTCAATGATACTCTTTGTTACAAAAGATGTGACATCTCGACTGTCAGAGAAGTTCAATCTGAATATTATACACTTCTGTCAGGTTGGAGGAGTGCTGGCCTCCTCAGTTTGGATGAATTTAAGTTTCTTAAGAAAGACCACCCGGTTATGCCTGTCTTCTATTTGATCCCCAAGGTCCATAAAAATCTTACAAATCCACCGGGCAGGCCCATTATATCGGGCCGAAATGGATTATTGGAAAATATGACTATGTACATTGATTTTTTTCTCCAGGATTTTGTGAAAACATTGCCATTGTATGTACAAGATTCTGGGGATTTTTTAAGACAGTTAGAAAATGTACATTGGGACCATGAATGTTTGTTGATCACGTTGTATGTTTCGGCTCTTTACACGAGTATTTACCATATGGATGGGTTTAGAGCTGTGGAGTTCTATCTGGGTAATAGACCGATTCATTTAACATGAACATAACAAGATGTTAATCTGTATGATCTCTTTTTGCCTCCACAACAACTTCTTTTTGTTCAACAATCAACATTTCCATCAGGTCAGGGGTGTAGCCATGGGGGCCTGCTTCTCTCCCAGTTATGCCTGTTTGCATATGGGCTACTGGGAGGAGCAGGTCCTACATGGCGAGGTACCCAGAAACAGGCTACTGATTTCATTGACCGGTTGAACCAGAATTCATTCAATCTCAATTTCACTTCCACTATCAGTCAGGAAAGAATCTGTTTTCTAGGCGTAGAGGTCATAGCTCAGGACAATAAGTTGGAAACTACGTTGTACAGGAAGCCAACAGCTGGCAACACCGTGCTGCACGCCAAGAGTCACCATCCAGCGCATCTGATTCACAGTATTCCTTATGGGGAAATGCTGCGAATCAGACACATCTGCAGCACAGGGAACCAATGCAGGACAGCTCAGGAGGAGAGCAAGGCGCGGTTTCTGGCCAGGGGTTACACCAGGAACTTGGTAGACGCTGCTATACGTAAGGTTAACTCCATTCCAAGGAAGAAAGTTCTGCTACACAAAAAATCTAAAGTAGCAGGACCAGTTGACTCTAATCCACCAGTCAGACTGGTATCAACGTATAGCCGACAACACCAAGCTCTCCGGAAAATTGTTACTAAAATCTGGAACCTGATATCTAGTGATCCAGTGATAGATAAATGTATGTCAGCGAAACCTGAGATTTCATTTAGAAAAGCAGGCTTGTTAAGCGATGCCTTGGTGAAATCTAGTCAGGAGGTTGTAACCAATACCACATGGCTCAAAACCAGCAAAGGCTTCAGAAAATGTGCTGTCTGCAAGGCGTGCAAATACGGGGTGAATAAGACGCAATTCATTACACCTTTCTCAGACACACCCCGTGTCATCCACAAAACGTTGACGTGCAAATCCGAGTTTGCGGTTTATGTGCTGGAGTGTCCATGTGGCCTGAAATATGTGGGGAGCACTAAGTTGCAGGTTCACAAACGGATACGCCAGCACATAAGGGCCATCAACACGGGTGATACAGCCTACCCGGTTTCGCGCCATTTTAAAGACCTCCATGAAAGTCAGAGTCAACTGTTGAAATACTTTGTCATTGATTCAATTCCTCCATGAGGAGGGGGGGAAACCGTGAGACAAGGTATATTGTGGAACTCGACAGCAAAAGTCCCTCTGGCCTCAATGCCAGTGAGGATTTTTACACTTGTTTATAGTTTCCTTAGTGTGTCCTGTGCCCCTCTTATTAATTTGTCCTGACAGGCTCCATCATTTACTTCCCTTCAAACTGTGTTAACAACTTCATCTTAAGGGAAGTTGGGAGGTTCTGTCCGGTTCCCCTTCAGCACAGTACAGTGATCCGTTTTGTTTTTAACATGGTTTTAATGATTTTTTATATAAAGGAATTGATTCTTTTATATTGAGCTCACTATTTGCACAGTACTGTAGCACTATGTTGCGTGTTGTTTATACTACGACATATCATGTTTGTAAATAACTCATTTTTTAGTTTAGCATGTCTATTATGAATTGACCCACTTGGGTTATATGGAGTGAGGATGACCTACCATGTAAAAATATGAAGATAATGTGATGTACGTAAAATGTCTCTTATTGAGCAGTAGTCACCTCTTTTAGTGTTATATTGTTGAGATTTTGCTTTAAACATTATGTAAGCATCTCTAGTTCGAAATCTGTATTTATACAGTTATTAACACTTGTTTTATGGTTTATAAATCCTCAATGTGCAATATTCATGCTATGTATGGTATCAGTCTGAGTTTTCTATGTCTATGTGGGCGGACTTTTTGGGTTAACCAATCACGTAGCAGTTTTTCAGAGCACTTGCACTTTAAAAATCGCCTGTTCCCTTAGTAACGTTGTGTGAACAAGGCCTCTGGGCGGGCCGAAACGTTATGCTGATGGCGGATTGAGTAAATAAATAATTTTCTCACCTGCAAACTGGGTCGTCTCTCGTCTCTTGCTCTGGCGAAATCCTGAGGACAGTGGGACCGCTGGAGTGTTGGTTCGAGTCACTTTGAGCTTATATATATATATATTATTCACTGCAACTGTTCTGCTACCAAGATTTAAGGCTTGTTGGCAGTGCACTCTGCGCAAAGGCAACTTTTTTTTAACATATATATATATATATATATATATATATATACACACACACACCCACACATTTACAAGGCTACCACTCTGAGACCCCCCTCCCCACTCAGTCTCCCCTCTGCTGGAAGCATGCACCCGACCTGCGCTGCACGAAAGGAACAGATCAATTATTTCTGACTTTAGAGGGTCCCAGTGGAAACTATAGCATACGTTTCTATTCTGCTGCTCAGGATAACTTGACCTTTGTCCCAAAATCCGGTACATGTATTTAAAATTTTAAAAGAACTGTACAGGGAAATCCGGGGTGTCTGGTCACCCTAGGTAGGGGCCTAGGTAGGGGCCTAATGCACCCAAATTTTTATCCACACTGTTTCCCCCTCAGAGAATTCTCATGCTGCACCACCCCTCTTTAGGGCCTGAAGAAATATGATACACATCCTGACAGAACTCCAGAGGTTGCCCTTGCCAGTCCACACCACCTTCAAAATCAGCTGCATCATCTACATATCCATCATGATGGAACCCCTGCTTATTTGAATTACAAGCGCAACCCCTCCAGTGGCTCTTTACATATAAGCAGCCATCTTCTGAAGGGAGACAAAGAAGTGCAAAAGAGAAAATATACAAGGCAAAAAGCTTATCGCTTGCCATGCACTGATGATATGGGACGATATCCCCATATCCATCTAGACAACTCCAAATTAGGAAACAACTTCCTACTCATTTCTTTAAAGAACACGGCATCATGGGGTAATAACAGCCCACAAACCAGCTACACCTCTTGACATAGGTTGACTGTGTCTTTGCCTTTGACCCTGTAAAGCTCTCTGCTGCCTTTTGGTTACATTTGCACTATATAAATATAACAAACATACATAATAACATGTTAATCTGAAAACAATTGTTAACCATGCAGTGAGTTTTGGCGCGTGGCCAAGCCAGCCAAGATGGCGGACGCACTCTCCTAGTGCTCCGATCAGCTGCCCATGGGAACACCACCTTGCCACGCACAGAATGCCGCAAATACACTAGATTGCTCTGCGGCACAGCAGGAAGCCTATGAGGATGTCAGCGGTGTTCCGGATTCCCGCCTAGTCAACGCGGGAGCGGAGCTACAGGTCGGACCCGCCGGCACCCGAGCCCACCTAAAATGGCAGCGCCCATCAGCCGTCCCTGGTGAGGCTGGGGGAGAGGAGTCTGGCAACCCCGGGCACCGTGCCGCCACGTGGGGCCCCCGACGCTGAGGAGGCCGCACCGGAGCTGCACCCACATCATCCCGACGCCGCTGTGAGTACACCGGGTGGACCGCGGAGGCCCCCGAAGGTTCAACGGGGTTGCGGTGTGGGGGATTCTTGCCTGCCAGAGGGGCCCTGGGCGATTGAGGAGGCAGGCGCCAAGAGCCACAACACCGGGACCCGAGGCACGGGGGGGTGCGTCCTTGAGGAGCACTTGCAGCGACCAGGAGGTGGCGGAGTGGGGGGGCGAGGCAGGAGGCGCCCCCCACCCAAGGAGAACGCCTCCCTTCCACCCTCCCTTCGTCCATCAACCGAGGGGTTGTTGGTGCCCTACATGCTACGGGTCCCGAAGCTGCCTGAGTTGGGGCGGGGTGAGTGGCGGCGAACAGCGGAGGCCCGCGCTGGCGATTACAAACAACCGTGCGGTTGACTCCGTGAGAAGGGCCCCAGCGGTGTCGGTGGCGGAGGCATGGGGAGGGGACCCCCCCAGACTGGCGCATCATCGGCACAGCGGCGGTGTCGTCGACACAACAACCCCGCCAGTGGGTTGTTCCTGGGAGCGATTTGAGTGAGCTCCTACCACCCTCACGCACGTCAACCGTGAACAGCGAGCGGTCTCGGGCCCCCCCCTGACTCCCGGCTACTGGTCAGCACTAAGGATCAGGACACCGGGACCTGGGGAGCTGCGGGGATGGACTGCTGAGGGGTTGGGCACATAACTGCGGGGCCCACACAAAATGGCGGCGCACATTGACCGGTCCTAAAGGGAGTGAGGCGGACCAGAGGCCAGACCGCGCAGAGGGCGCCCGCCACGGTACCTTACCGGCAACAATAGAGGACGAGCGCAGGAATCCTGCTCAAAGGGGGCCTACGTACGACAGTTGCCCCCGTTGCATGTGAGGTGGCGGGTGCCGGAGATGGGATCCAACGTCGTGCCAGGACAGCAAGTACAAATGAACCCCAGGCGGATCCTTGAGTTCCCCCCTCCCCCCTTCTTCTTTGACGCGAGATCCCGGAGGTGCGGAAGATCTAGGCCGCACCCGGACACAAGCGGCAGTAGGAGCCGCTAGATACTGGACAGTCGCAGGGGTCCTTGGCATCAAACGGGACCAAGAAAACTGCTAGGGGGGGAGAAGACAGATTGCGCACCTACGCGTGAGACCCATACGTCCCGGCTATATGGGGTTTGCCGTCGGGATCCCTCAACTGGCCTGGGTGGCAATGGGGAGACCACAGCGAACAATGCCCACGACACCAGCGATGGCAACGAGGCGGCAGCCCTCCCCAGGGCCTTCGGGGAAAACACAGAATGGAGAACCACCACATGCGGACGATATGTCGGCCAAGTTGGACAAAGTACTAGCAGCAATAGAGCATTCACGGGTGTCCATGGAGAGTAAATTTGGCGAGCTGGCCACGGACCTCAACCTATTGAGAGACGATCACAGGAAAGTAGCAGAAAAAGTAAACCAAGGGGAAAAAACGCTACAAGTAATGGGGCTGCAGGTACAGGCACATCAAGAGGCCATCAAATAGCTACAGAGCAAAGTGCAATTCCTAGAGCGCAAAACTGATGATTTGGAGGGCCGCTCTCGCTGGAGCAATATACGAGTCCTCAACTTACCGGAAGGCATGGAAGGGACAGACCCCATACGATATATAGAAAATTGGATTTAAACCTTCACTCAGGCCCAGGACCTATCACCATTCTTTTCGGTAGAGAGAGCGCACAGGGTCCCAGCCCGGAAGCCGCCCGCGGGTTCCTCCCACAGGCCGTTTTTGCTCAAACTGCTGTATTATCTAGACCGGGACATGGTGCTGCGAGCAGCCAGACAAGCAAGAACACTCAGAGTTGAGGACAAACATGTAATGCTGTTCCCGGACTATTCCTAGGCAGTGCAGCGTCAACGGGCCACATTTCTTGCAGTGAAACAAACTCTTCGTCAAAACAACGTGCAGTATGCGCTCCTCTTCCCAGCCCGCCTTAAGATTATTCATGGAGAATCTACGCACTTCTTCACAGACCCTGCAGAGGCAAGAAATTGGTTGGAGCGACACAGTCATGACCTGCCTGAACGCAGAGCCACGCCACACCATGGACTCCCCAATAAGCGGCGACTGCGCTCTAAACGGGTCACCCGTACACAGATGAATCGTCCGTCGACCCCCGGCACCAGGAACTCCCCGGACCTGGAACAAATAATAGCGGACCGAAGGAGGGCCTTGCAGGCGGCGGCGGAAGCCCGTGCACAGGAGATAGCTCTCCTGTCTCTCACGTCAGAAGAGAAGGAACACAGCGACACTCACACCTCCAGAGAGGGCTCAATCTAACCACCGATAGTGACCCTACAAACCGCTGACACGCTGATGTGAAACGCAACATGAACGCGACATGGTAAAAGTAGGATATTCCATGCAGATGGACACCGACATGCATCGTGAACCGAAGATGAAGGTAATAGCAGGTGCGAGAACAATTACAGATACACTATAATGTGGGTAGCCAGACCACTGACCACCAGAGGCAAAGCCAAAACAACCCCCACACGAAACAAATTAGAGACAGTACGAGATGTACAGTTTGGACTTATTGTATCGCGCAATAGGCCCCTTATGTTGGGAATGTTTCCCGAAAGTTGTTATAATGTTCCCGCTTCCCCATCACTTTCCTGGAAGTTTCACGGCGCAAACGGCTGGAATGATATTGGACATGTGGAGGGTGGCTGTGAGGGTGGGGGAGACCCTGCCTATATGATGGAGCGGGATGGACAAGAGGTGTTTGTAAGTAACCAAGGACATGACGAGAGTCCCTAACACAGACCTCACATTTGTTACGCTAAACGTGAGGGGACTGCACATGGCAAGTAAACGTTACTCAGTATATGCCTATCTAAAGAGGCAGTAGGCACACACAGCCCTCTTACAAGAGACCCATCTGACGACATTAGAGGTTGAACGGTTGCAGAGTAAATGGAGAGGTACCATACGTGCCACTGGGTACTCAGCGTTCGCCAGAGGGGTGTTAATCTGGATCAGACCAGGTACCCCTTTTAGAGAACAGGCCAGGCTGGTAGACAAGGAAGGACGATACGCACTGATAGAGGGATTATTGGACGGACACTCGGTATTGATAGGCAGTATATATGCCCCTAATGTAGAGCAAGGCGTCTTCTGGAGCCGCCTCACGAAAACACTAGCGCAACATACGCACACCGCCTGGATATTAGGTGGAGATTACAACTGTGTTTTAGACACAGACTTGGACCATTCCCGGCCCCCACCGGCACATTCACCGATTCATAGACAAACAGAACTCTTCAAGGTATGGGTAAAACACTGGGCTTTGATAGATACATGGAGGGCACAACACCCCACCACTAAACTGTACTCATTTCATTCCATTCCCCACGATCTACAGGTGCCTTAGACTCCAAGGTGCAACACACAGATTATTTGGGGAGGGTGCTATCAGATCATGAAGCCCACTCGCTAACCCTTCGGTGGCGGCCACCTCACCCCCCGTACCCACATGGAAGCTACCCCGGGACTGTCTCACGGATCAGGCCTTCACCCATGACCATGGGGAACACTTACAGGTACACTTCGCAATCAATGCGGGAACAGCATCCTCACAACTCCTGGAGTGGGATGCACACAAAGTGGTGGCGAGGGGTCACTGTATACAGCAAGTGGTGGGAGTGCGAAAAATACTTGAGAAAGAGCTACATGACACGGAACGCACCCTGGCAACCCTACTGAAAAAAGAGGACCGCGGTGAGGTCACCCCGGAACGAGTAGCCGAAGCCAAAACAAGATACGCGGAAACCCTGAGAGACCTCCGCAAATATAACTTTAGAGCCTATGCGGCTAGGGTACACCGGGAGGGCAACAAGGGGGGACACTTCTGGCCTGGCTTGCTAGGCAAGACCCCGACCTGAAACCAGTCGCGGAAGTGAGGGATCAGACAGGACAGATCCAGACCTCCCAACCTGAGATATTACAAGTCTTCCACGCATATTATTCCAGCATTTACCAGGCCCCGAGACAGGGAGACCCCCAGGCGATCGACAGATTTTTCCATGCGCTAACACTCCCCCAGGTCCCGCAAGCGGATAAGAAACTGCTAGAGAAAAAGATACGACCTGAGGACGTCAAACAGGTGATAAGAGCGCTGGCTAGGAATCAGGCCCCAGGGTTGAATGGCTTTCCACTTGAATATTATAGCACTTTTTCAGCTCACTTAGTCCCACGTATGGTTATCATGTATAATAATGCACTCGAAAAAGGGGAATTACCAGGATCCCTTAGGGAATCGATTATAGTTACCTTTCTAAAACCACACAGAGACTCGACACTCCCGTCTTCCTATAGACCGATCACGTTACTCAACGCGGACTGCAAAATACTGGGTCAAATCCTGGCAGAGAGATTTGCCCAAATCCTGACCCCATTGGTGCACCCAGACCAATGTGGGTTCGTTCCACGCCGCAACACGTCGCAAAATATACGTAGGCTGTTCCACATTCAGGACACGACAGGAGGGCGATTTCCCAACGCGGCATGCCTAATTTTAGATCTTGAAAAGGTATTTGATACCCTGTTATGGCCGTATTTATTCGATGTCCTCCGAAGGAACAATATCGGCCCGGGTCTGCTGGCATATACAAGGCTTTTGTACACACGTATTACCTCTCGAATCCGGATGGGCAAATACATCTCCTCAGAGTTCGCAGTGGAGAGGGGAACCAGGCAGGGGTGTGCACTGTCGCCCCTCCTGTTCGCCCTAGCGGTCGAACCCCTGGCGATCCGCCTGCGACAAGAAGGAGAAGAATGAGGAATTCCCCTAGCAGGCACAATGCACTGTGTGTCCTTGTATGCGGACAACCTATTAATATACGTCCGGGACGCCACCAAGGATCTGACGGCCATCTGGAGGTCACTAGAAGACTTCCGGAAGTCTTGGGCCTCAAGGTGAACTGGGAGAAATCCACGCTCTACCCGCTGAGCCCCCACTTGGCCCCATTCGAGGCCCGGATCGGTGCCCAATCTCTCATATGGGATGCAGAAGCCCCTAGGTATCTGGGAGTACGACTGTACCACACCCCTGTGGATCTGTATGAGGGGATCCATCGCAAAGCCCTAGCAGGACTCAGGTCGGCAGTAGGATTCTGGAAAACATTACCTCTGGCCCCCATAGGCCGAGTGGCACTGGCAAAAATGATAATGGTCCCCCGACTGTTGTAATAACAAAGAAGGGTACGTAGTTCCCTGGGGAAGGGGATATGTACTCCAAGATAACAAGCTAAGCTAGTGGGACCCAAGTAACAACCTAAGAAGGAACCGGAGAGAAGGGGGATGGGGATCCTCCCTTTCGGGACTTAAAACCCTCACACACCCAGCAAGCTAGGTGTCATGCTTCATCATATGGGTTTTCTGCTCCTCGTCAAGCTGGCGCTGCAATGCCTGACGGGCAGACAGATGGGGCTCTTTGTCGGAGATCTTTTGTCCCTGCCAGTTGGTGCATGCATGTGTGAGTGCCTATTGTGAGGGGGTGTAGATGTGTGTACGTGATAGTGGTGTAGATTTAAAAACAAAAGGTTAGGTAATCCACAATGATTTTTATTGGCGTGGTTATCTACCTTATTAAAAGCAATAAGGAGAGGTAAACTCCCTGATTCACTGATCCAGGACAGTGTACTCTACCAAGTGATTAATTAGTGGGTGGTCGACATGTTTCATGCTCTAGTTCATAAGGATACAGCGCAATTCTTCAGGACCTAAACAACAAAAGAACACTATCTACACAGTGTGGATGGTGGAACGTATACCTACTCTCCACAAGGGGTCGGATGGTAGGCTGGTGGTCCTACCACTTCTTAATGGAACCCTAATGTAAATCGTGTGTAGCTTCAACAGTCTCCTCCAGTCATGGATTCTGTAGTATAACGGTAGTAGCCTTGTCCCGTCGCGTGGAGCGAATGTCAACCTACCCAGACGGCGGCAGCATGGAGGAGCTGCTGTGACGCAGGGTCGCTATTGTGCTAAAAGGGAGGGGCTATGTTCCCCCGACAGGTCTTTCCTATCATAAGGTGTACAACACTGACGTTACAGGAGTATGATGTATGTAACAATGGACCAAACAGTTCAAAACGGTTGGACATCACAATACTCATGTATAGGAATGTTTACCTGTTTTCTTTTTTGTCTTTTCTCTTTGCTATTGTGTCTTCACAACATCGCACTTATGTGTTGAACTATAACTGTCATAATGAATGCTAAAACCCAATAAACAAATTTGAGCAAAAAAAATAAAAAAACATGCAGTGAGTTTTGCAGAATCCTGAGCCAAGCTTTTCCACTCAGGGTGACTGATATAAGGTATTTCCACTTCATATAGATTTAAGATACATGTACTGATTTTATTAGGATTTTTCTTTGTTTTTATTGTTTTAGTGATATCAACATCAGAAAAATTGCTTCTTGCAAAGTCGCTTCATCAATTCCAGAGGATTGATAGTCAATTGATGGCACTTCCTGTAATGTCACTTCCTGTGATGTCACGTCGTGTGGAAATTAGAGTGGTCTCGCACATTCCTTTTTGCCACAGGCTTGAAATATTCTAGTACCAGCCCTGGCCCTCCAGAACCTTTCCAATGCACACTGATGAATTTCCGATTTTTGCGAGGAATCAAACCTAAAAAGCAAAAAAAACTTACAACTGTGGATTGTGAAACCTGGTTCCTGAAACGGAGCAGCAGAACAAATGATTGTGTTTGGTTATTTCTGTGTGCACCAAGAAGCACACAAGCTGCCTGGTCGAACGTGTATTATTTTAATCATTCTCAAAACAAAGTGCTGAGTCTGTGTGTTTTTGTCTCCCTCCGGGAAGGCTTGGCAAGAGAAGTGAATACGTGCGCCTGAACATGGACGAGTGTACTTCCGGTAGAAGCCGGGAGATTTCGACACAGAAATAGGAACTGCAGTTGCGTAACTTGAACATGCCAGCTGCCTTTGACGTCGCGCTTGGGAAACCCCAGTCACGTGACAATAAACATCCCTGGGGCGGTTCAAGCTAACATTACGCCTTTCTTTCATCAGACTGGGAGATTCGGTCTGTCATACAAAAAGTAAAACTCCTATTGCTCACTGATTTCCAGTTCTATCTGGTTCTTGGAAATTAGAATGAAATGAGATTGTGGATTATAAACAAACATGACAATTAAGTGTAAACTACTTTTTTTTCTAGAATACAAAGCTAAATTAGTTCTCATAAGGCACATTTCCAAAGGTTTATATTGAGACAGGGACTAACTACAGTAAGCGACTACAGTTGTAAGGTCATTCCATGTCACCAGGACAACTTGTTTCCAGACCTGGGCTTTCCTTTGACAAGAAGTGTGTTCTGGGAGTTGTAATGGAAAATTTGCTAACATTCGTGCCAAGAATTTTCAATTCTATTAAGGACAGGAGGCGAGGATTATGCTTACTCAATTTCTTTACTGACAAACAGCAGCCAATCAAAATGCAGTAAAGAAAAAAACAAACTACATTACCCAGAAACACAGGGTAACCATAGAGTATGATAAGGTATAAATAGGGTCATAGAGGTGAACACTTCCTCTTTCTTTGTCCATAGTCCATAATAAGTAAATCAACATAAATTTAAACAATCCATCAAAGGAGTCCCCCGGAGAGGTCCTCGTCCGGCTGACGTGGAGAAGGAACTTCAAAGAACCACAGGAACAGCAAGAGACCAATAAGGAGAAGAAAATCCCGGCACACCTCATTTAAGGTCGGAGCCTGAGGAAAAGAGACAGAGGCCGTAAAAACTGTTCCCCAAAAGTTGAACATAGTAATCAGTATAGGGAGGGAAACATTTCATAAAGAAGAATCAGAATTGTACAGTATAAAAAGCAATATGCATCATATAAAGACAAGCATGAAATAAGGGTGGGATAATCCTCGCCTCCTGTCCTTAATAGAATTGAAAATTCTTGGCACGAATGTTAGCAAATTTTCCATTCTATGGCAGGACGGAGGCTCCGATTATGCTTGTTTAAAGCTTCGCCACCACAACAGATGCAACATCAATAATAGGCTTAAAGTAAAAAGTCTTAAACACAGTTTCAGATGACCAATCCGCAGCCTTCATGATGTCCTGAAGGCTGGCACCCATGGAAAAAGCTTTAGAAGCCATGGTTTCTCTAGCAGAATGAGCACCAAACAGAGAAATGTCAATGCCCGCCTCATGCATGAGCCAACGTAACCAACGTGCCAAAGTAGCCGGATTTACCGGCTTGAAAGGTTTTTGCAATGCAATAAGCAATTGGCCCTGTAAATCATGCCGAAAAGGTGCCGAACTTACCTCATAATCTTTAATACACTGAACCACACACAACTGAGGATTGTGGGGAAAAGAAGGGTAAGAGACTGAGGGCGTATTACACTTAGTCCTCCTTGAGATAATAAAGGTAACACCGTCAGGAAAGAAAGACCGACCAGCGAGATTCAAAGCCCGCACATCAGAAACTCTTTTGCAAGAGACCAAGCACAAAAGCATAGTGAGCTTGGCCGACAGTTGTTTGCGTGTCAAAAGAGAGTTAGAAGGCCAGGCTGACAGGAAACGCAAAACAACTGAGACATCCCAAAGGGCCACATATTTGGGACAAGGAGGTTTTACCATCCGGATGCCCCTCAACAATTTAGAGATCAGGGGATGTTCTCCCGCTGGTTTACCCTCAAGAGGCACATGGCCTGCAGAAATTGCAGAACGAAAGTTATTAACTGTTCTGTAAGCGAGCCCAGAGGAAGCTAGGAACGCCAGAAAATTAAGGATTAAAGAAAGATCCGCTGAAACGGGATCCACCGACTGCTGTGAGCACCAATCACACCAGCGCTTCCAACTTGATGCATAACGCTTGTGTGTGTTGGGTGCCCAAGCCTCACTGATATATCTGGTAGCGTCTCCCGATAAGCCCTGGATTTGCCAGCGTCCCCCGAAATTCTCCAAGCTACCAGAAGGAGTTGACCGGACAGTACCAGTGGGTGAGGCTCGCAAAGCGGATCCAACAGCAGGTTCCACATGTGAGGAAGTAGAAGCGGCGTCGAGCAGCTCATCTCCAGAAGAACTGGAAACCACGCTTGAGCCCTCCAAAGAGGGGAGATTAGAACCAGTTCCGACAAGAATAGACGTGCTCGGGCCAGAACCCGGGGAATCATGAGGAACGGTGGGAAGGCATAGCACAGATGGCGAGGTCAGGACTGGAGAAATGCGTCCGTGGTCAGCGCCTCCGGATCCGGACGCCAGCTGTAGAATCGGGGAAGCTGGGTGTTGAGCCGGGAGGCAAAGAGATCCAGATGACAAGTCCCCCAAAAGCGGGACAGCTTGCGGAACACACGAGGATGGAGCCTCCAATCGTTGAAGTCTCTCAGGTGACGAGAGTTCCAGTCCGCAATCAGATTGCGAGAACCCGGCAGGTATTCCGCAATAATCGTGATCTTGCGCTCCAGACAAAGGTGCCAAAAATCCTTCGCAATATCCGAGAGAAGCTTGGATCTGGTACCCCCCAGTTTGTTCACATAACGAACCGCCGAAACATTGTCCATTCGGAGAAGAATGCAACAATTCATTTTCTGAGGGGTGAGACACCGAATCGCGAAGGAGCCCGCCAGCAGCTCCAGGCAATTGATGTGTAGGGTCAATTCCTCCGGAGACCAACGACCCCCGGTCGACACTGAGCCGCAACGGGCTCCACAGCCCCAAAGGCTGGCATCGGACTCTATCACAATATCGGGAGTCCTCCCAAACAGAGCCCGGCCGTTCCAGGAATCCATGTGGTCCAACCACCACATCATTTCCGTCCTGGCATCCTCCGAGAGGAGGATGTGATCGGAATAACGAAGACCCTTCTGCAAATGACCAATTTTGAGGCGCTGAAGAGCCCGATAGTGCAGAGGACACGGAAAGATCGCTTGGATGGAAGACGATAAGAGACCTACAATCCTGGCTACTGACCTGAGCGAGACAGTCTGTTGAGCAAGAAACGATCTCAAGTCCCTCTTGATGGACCTTATCTTCTAACCTGGAAGAAGGAGCTGACAAGAGACAGAGTCTATCTGAAAACCCAGGAAAGACATCGATCGGGATGGAGAAAAATCGGACTTCAGGGGATTGATAAGAAAACCCAGGGATTGCAAAAGGTCTATGGACCAGTGTAAGTGAGATTGCAGAAGAACAGGGCATTGAGCCAAAAGGAGAATGTCGTCTAGATAGACTATAAGACGCACTCCGCGAGACCGCAAAGACTCCATCACTGGACGAAGGAGCTTCGTGAAGCACCACGGAGCGGAGGACAGGCCGAAAGGAAGAACCTTGTACTCGTACCACCTGCCCAACCATTGAAACTGAAGGTACCTGCGATGAGGAGCGTAAATCGGGATAGACAGATAAGCATCTTTTAGGTCTAGATGAACCATCCAATCCCCTTCTTGAAGAAGGTCTCGCAGAAGATGAATGCCCTCCATCTTGAAGTGGCGATAAATTACATTGCCGTTGAAGTCCTTCAAATTGAGGACTAAACAAGATCCTCCCCCTTTTTTCTCCACGAGAAAAACATTGCTGACGAAACCCTGGGGATGAGGAGAAGTGAGAACGATGGCTCCCTTTGTCAAAAGAGAGGAGACTTCTGCGGCGATGAACTCCTGATCTTGTCGGGAAAAAACAAGGGGGCGAGGCCGAAGATCTTGGTGAGGGTGAGAGTAAAATTCTATTTTGTACCCTTTCACCGTCTCCAGTATCCAGGCATCGTTTGAGATCAAACGCCAATTGTCTTGAAAAAATTGAATTCTGCCCCCCAAAATTACAGTTGAAGCTGAAATCAAGCTCACCTGATGGGGAAGAGTCTTGACGTCCTCCATGACCTCCGGAGTATCCACCTTTGCCAGGTTGCCCTCTATTTCTCTTAGAGGGGTAGAAAGAAGACTTAGTTGAGGAGTATTGTTGTTGACCGCCTCGTTGGGACTTGTTCCCTCGCTGGGGAGCATTGTCGGAACCACGGCCGGACGAACGCCCCCTTTGTCCGGCCCTGCCAAAAACCGGACGGAATGCCCGTTTCAAGTTAGACTGGGCCTTGTCAAGACCGCTAAAGGTAGAAACAAAGTTTGTCAATTCCTTCAGAAAAGGTGCACCGAAAAACAAACCCTGGGCTAGAGGGCCCGACTCCGAGGAGGCCAAATCCGTAAGTCGCGGATCCAGTTTCATGAGGATGGAGCGCCGGCGCTCAGTGGACAAGGCACAGTTGGCGTTGCCAAGCATACAAACCGCCTGTTGAGACCAGCCGACCAACTCATCGGGATCAATCAGGGAACCAGAATTCATGGCTTGATACCCCAAGTCCAGAATTTTTGTAAGGGGGCCCAAGAGATCTAAAAGTTTATCTTGGCACAAACGGCACGATCTATCCAAACCTTTGGTAGGATCTTTCGAATACTTCCTCATGTAAGTGATCATTGTAGGATCAACATCCGGAGTGGATGCCAACTTGTCTGGTAAATCAGGACGTGGGCACTCGGAGCGCAAACGCGCTCTCACATCCTTATCAAAGGAATGACGGATGTGGGACTGAATGTATTGAGCCACCTCGGGGGAGGGCAACCAAGAAGAAGAGTGAGGGTGGAGAATGTCAGAGGGGTTGAAGGTCAACAATTGTGGTGAAGAAGGGGCGTCAACATAATGTTCCTTCCGCTGTTTTTTGGAGGGAGGTGGCCTAGAAGGCTTGGAGGAAGAAGAGGACGTACCGTCATCCGTATCAGACGGGGGGTCTGTACGAGAAGATACCTTGTGCTTCTTTGCAGAAGGAGCAGAAAGGGTTTTCGCAAGTTTCGCAAAATGGCTGGAATGTGGAGTCTTTGGCGACTTTTTGGAACGGCCAGAGGAAGGAGGCACCAAGCCATGCTGCGCAGCATAATCCGCCAGATGTTTCTTCAGAGGCGCAATTGCTTGAGAAAGCGCTTGACCCATAAAGTCATCAAAGGAAGTTGAGGATTCCTCTTCCTCATAATAATCATAACCTTCATCGTCGTAGTAATCTGCCATGGCGACAATGTCAGCCAAGAATAAATGCCCAGTGAAGGTTTATCAATTACTGAGGCAAAGCCAAATAATTGGGGGAGTGGTACCCCTTGCGCAAGTCTGATGTATACAGGGAGACCCTGTGAAAATTAGTCGAATGTGGAGGGAGCAGACTTGCACAAATAATAGAAGAAATATATATTTCCCCCACTCTAGGCAAAGCCTATTCAAAATTCTTACAACCCTCAAACTCTACCCGTCCGAGGGCGTCAGGGAGCTCAAACGGCAGCAAAATGGGCGCATAGCTGATATCTGTCACTCTTTGACAGGCTGAGGCACAGGCGGCGTGTGAGAAAAAATACACGCTCGAAGAGACGTGTAAACAAACTGTCGCGCATGCGCGTACAGCCGCTGCCGTCTAGGAAGGTGGCGCGAGAGACGCGCGAACCTTCCAGCTCCGCTCCCGCTCCACCAGAAGACCGGGTTAAGGAAATAACCCTGTCGGGAGGTGACGCACACGCTCCCCAAGCACCAGAACCAAAGCCGGTACAACAATGAAAACGCGCCGCACAGCGCGTAAACAGGCTGAAATGCGCACAGAACAAAGCGGCAAGCCAAGCATGGAAAAGACGCACACAGCGCAACAATTATCTAAGCATGTAAAGCGGTAAGCCAAATAACAATAAAAGGAGTAATGCAAAAGCACTTAACTGGCTGCGAAGCAGCAAAGAAAGAGGGAGTGTTCACCTCTATGACCCTATTTATACCTTATCATACTCTATGGTTACCCTGTGTTTCTGGGTAATGTAGTTTGTTTTTTCTTTACTGCATTTTGATTGGCTGCTGTTTGTCAGTAAAGAAATTGAGTAAGCCAAGCTCACTATGCTTTTGTGCTTGGTCTCTTGCAAAAGAGTTTCTGATGTGCGGGCTTTGGATCTCGCTGGTCGGTCTTTCTTTCCTGACGGTGTTACCTTTATTATCTCAAGGAGGACTAAGTGTAATACGCCCTCAGTCTCTTACCCTTCTTTTCCCCACAATCCTCAGTTGTGTGTGGTTCAGTGTATTAAAGATTATGAGGTAAGTACGGCACCTTTTCGGCATGATTTACAGGGCCAATTGCTTATTGCATTGCAAAAACCTTTCAAGCCGGTAACTCCGGCTACTTTGGCACGTTGGTTACGTTGGCTCATGCATGAGGCGGGCATTGACATTTCTCTGTTTGGTGCTCATTCTGCTAGAGAAACCATGGCTTCTAAAGCTTTTTCCATGGGTGCCAGCCTTCAGGACATCATGAAGGCTGCGGATTGGTCATCTGAAACTGTGTTTAAGACTTTTTACTTTAAGCCTATTATTGATGTTGCATCTGTTGTGGTGGCGAAGCTTTAAACAAGCATAATCGGAGCCTCCGTCCTGCCATAGAATAGAAAATATGCTAACATTCCTGCCAAGAATTTTCAATTCTATTAAGGACAGGAGGCGAGGATTATCCCACCCTTATGTCATGCTTGTCTTTATATGATGCATATTGCATTTTATACTGTACAGTTCTGATTCTTCTTTATGAAATGTTTCCCTCCCTATACTGATTACTATGTTCAACTTTTGGGGAACAGTTTTTACGGCCTCTGTCTCTTTTCCTCAGGCTCCGACCTTAAATGAGGTGTGCCGGGATTTTCTTCTCCTTATTGGTCTCTTGCTGTTCCTGTGGTTCTTTGAAGTTCCTTCTCCACGTCAGCCGGACGAGGACCTCTCCGGGGGACTCCTTTGATGGATTGTTTAAATTTATGTTGATTTACTTATTATGGACTATGGACAAAGAAAGAGGAAGTGTTCACCTCTATGACCCTATTTATACCTTATCATACTCTATGGTTACCCTGTGTTTCTGGGTAATGTAGTTTGTTTTTTCTTTACTGCATTTTGATTGGCTGCTGTTTGTCAGTAAAGAAATTGAGTAAGCATAATCGGAGCCTCCGTCCTGCCATAGAATCTATATTTGCCCCTGTCGAGCTAGTTGAACTGATTATAATAACTAAGATCAAGACCACTGGAATATTTTGGTAGAGGAGGGTCAAATTATGTGGCATGGTTGAGTGAATTATGCAACAAGAAAAGACAAATTATGCAGTGTAATGTGACACATTTTGTGATGGTATTACTTTGTTATTGTGTCAGTTTTACACTTGTTAACATGGTTTGAGCATTGGTTACACCTCATTAGTACCAGTTTAACACCCAACTATAGCAATAAGAAACAGAAAGGTGATCAGTGAACCTTTCCAAATGTACTTCCACTGCGTTGCAACAAGTTTCGCTGCGTTTTTAGTAACATTGTAACTGTTTGAATTAGAATTTTTTGGGGGTTAAATTCTGCAGATTATGCAGGAGATTTATTTATTTATGAATCGAGTTTTGTATAGTGCGTACTCGACCTGAAGGTATCAGAGCACTTCAGAGTTTGCATAGTGGCAATTATATGAGTTACATTTGGGGTAAATATATATATACATAGTGAAAGTCGATAAACAAAGTATATGGAAACATCAGTGCATGTTGACGATGCAGTTTTGAGGTAGATACAGAATTACTGTATATAGAGCTCTACAGTTAGCAAGGCAGTAAGTGCACAAATTACATGTGGAGTAAATAAAAATACATAAAAACAATATGCAAAGTAAATTAACGATGGACAGTAGCATACATGGACAACATTTGCGGTAGATACAGTATAAATATATAGGATGGTATTTGAGGTAGATGCAGTAAAAATGTATATATATATATACATATATATATATACATATACATATATATATATATATATATATATATATATATATATATATATATATATATATATATATATATATATATATATATATATATATATATATATATATATATATATATTGTGTGTATATATATTTATCAACAAAGAGTCCTGAATGAGAGGGAGCACTTTCCAGTCGGTGCTCGCTTCGAGACCAGGACGATGTCTCGTTTAATATCTTTCGCAAAGAAATACCACACCTCTTGGTTGATAGATGTTTTTATTGCAATTAACAAATCTCTCTTACGCGTTTCGAACCAAACGTTCCTGTTCACGGTAGTCACAGTGCTATCCACACAGAGCTGTTAAATGACAAAAGCCATTTACCACTCCACTACTGGGCGCTCCCTTGTGTCTGGACAGTGTCGCTGGTGTTGAGGGTGCTCTATACTGGAGCTGCCTTCCACCTAAACTTGGGAACTACCCAGAGTTCTCTCCTTCTTTTTTGCATAATTTATGCATCACTCTATGCCTGCAAGGGAATTGTTTTGATTATACTGGTTGTTCCCTTGTGTCTGGACAAAGCTAAACCTCTCTGAAGAGCTGTAATGACAGCGAAACACTTGTCAGGGGTTGCTTTTATTCATTTCAGGTTGGCTTGGATGGTATTTTACCAATCCAAAGCTGTAATATTGTGCCTGGAGTGGTAAATAGCTTTTGTCATTTTACAGCTCGGCATGGATAGCACTGTGCTAATCCTATGCTTAAAGACTTTGCTGTACAAATGGCAAAATACTTTGTCCATTTCTATCTCGGCATGGATAACACTGTGCTAATCCTATGCTTAAAAACTTTGATAGAAAAGCAGACATTTGAGGTGAGCAAATTTAGGAGTGTCGCTGGTGTTGAGGTTGCTCTATACAGGAGCTGCCTTCCACCTAAACTTGGGAACTACCCAGAGTTCTCTACTTCTTTTTTGCATATATATATATATATAGTATACCCCGTGGCCTGGGGGTTGCTGCGGTCTGGGGACCGGAAGGAGGCAGCTGATGTTCGGCAGACGCACTCTACTTGGGGGCATATCAACTTGCTGGCACAATACTCACTCCCGCAAACACCAAAACTGCTACTGTGGGTGTGTTTCCTTGCTGAATAAAGGTGCCTTCGCTGTTTCCCCTGGTGTGGCCTCTCTTCTTCCCACGGAGGAGTTCTTGTTGATATTTCAGCGCGTGCACCAGAGACTCGCTTTGAGAGGCCCCCGCAGCACAAGTTGGCCTTGGCAACGCTGGGCTTCGCTTTGGCGGAATTCTTGTCATCCCTGGTAAGGGAACATCCAAGGCCCACCTTCGGACCCGGGAGATGATAGGGCGGTGCTGCAGTCGGCAAGCTTGCACGTTGGGCGTGGAAGACTTCCTACCTTGCCCCCGCCGATAGTATACCCCGTGGCCTGGGGGTTGCTGCGGTCTGGGGACCAGAGGAGGCAGCTGATGTTCGGCGGACGCACTCTACCTGGGGGCATATCAACTTGCTGGCACAATACTCACTCCCGCAAACACCAAAACTGCTAGGAATGATGCATTCTGGGTCTTGCAGGCAGCGCACTACAAGCAGCCTACAGGAAGTGTTTGCGATTGGTACTCACCTGAGGGGGCGGAGTTACGTGTCCAGCAACAGGAGGGGGCAGGATATTTAAATCAAAACGGATGCCTGAACCTTGCACATACCCCCGGCGCTGAGGAAGGCAAATTTTAAGCCGCAATGCATTCGCTACTGTGGGTGTGTTTCCTTGCTGAATAAAGGTGCCTTCGCTGTTTTCCCTGGTGTGGCCTCTCTTCTTCCCACGGAGGAGTTCTTGTTGATATATATATATATATATATATATATATATATATATATATATATTATATATATATATATATATATATATATATATATATATATATATATATATATATATATATATATATATATATATATATATATATATATGTACAAGGGTCTTCAACAAAGAAGAGTCTGAGGCCGCTTGGGGGGAACAACGGAGAACCTTTAATGCAGCACAGGCATAAGAAAGCGGGCGGGCGTATGCATTTCGGCCGTGTGTGGCCTCCTCAGCGCCCAGCATGGAAACAGGAAACGCCTCTCACAGTTCTGCCCCACCTTTTGAAGTAAGTACAAAGTCCAGCTCCTCCCCCTAGCCATGATCAGTGTCACCTGCTGAGGTAATCCAAGTGGATAGGAACTGCAAATCCCAGCATGCAGTGTTCTGCTGGGTTCGTCGTGTCTTGGCGGGGAATGGCAGGGCTGGAAGAAAGCGCTGTGTCTGATGTCCCGCGTTGCCTGCCACAGGAAAAGGACTCCTCGCGCCCCCCAAAGACGCACAACCAACTTATCCAGGTTCTTTGATTCACGGGGACCCGTGCGACAGTGCGCCAGGCCCGGGGTAGAGTGCAGTGACTCTGCCACCGTGTTTCTTCCTCCCAGATGCGCTGATGGGCTTGATTCAATCCGAAGCCTCGGAGACAAGGTCAGATGCGCCGGAGCACATCGCAGCCAGTGGAAATCAAGCCTGCAAACGTGCGGCGGCCCCAGAAGCACTAAACTGGCCAGATAGTGCGAAAATATGTACAAGGGTCTTCAACAAAGAAGAGTCTGAGGCCGCTTGGGGGGAACAACGGAGAACCTTTAATGCAGCACAGGCATAAGAAAGCGGGCGGGCGTATGCATTTCGGCCGTGTGTGGCCTCCTCAGCGCCCAGCATGGAAACAGGAAACGCCTCTCACAGTTCTGCCCCACCTTTTGAAGTAAGTACAAAGTCCAGCTCCTCCCCCTAGCCATGATCAGTGTCACCTGCTGAGGTAATCCAAGTGGATAGGAACTGCAAATCCCAGCATGCAGTGTTCTGCTGGGTTCGTCGTGTCTTGGCGGGGAATGGCAGGGCTGGAAGAAAGCGCTGTGTCTGATGTCCCGCGTTGCCTGCCACAGGAAAAGGACTCCTCGCGCCCCCCAAAGACGCACAACCAACTTATCCAGGTTCTTTGATTCACGGGGACCCGTGCGACAGTGCGCCAGGCCCGGGGTAGAGTGCAGTGACTCTGCCACCGTGTTTCTTCCTCCCAGATGCGCTGATGGGCTTGATTCAATCCGAAGCCTCGGAGACAAGGTCAGATGCGCCGGAGCACATCGCAGCCAGTGGAAATCAAGCCTGCAAACGTGCGGCGGCCCCAGAAGCACTAAACTGGCCAGATAGTGCGAAAATATGTACAAGGGTCTTCAACAAAGAAGAGTCTGAGGCCGCTTGGGGGGAACAACGGAGAACCTTTAATGCAGCACAGGCATAAGAAAGCGGGCGGGCGTATGCATTTCGGCCGTGTGTGGCCTCCTCAGCGCCCAGCATGGAAACAGGAAACGCCTCTCACAGTTCTGCCCCACCTTTTGAAGTAAGTACAAAGTCCAGCTCCTCCCCCTAGCCATGATCAGTGTCACCTGCTGAGGTAATCCAAGTGGATAGGAACTGCAAATCCCAGCATGCAGTGTTCTGCTGGGTTCGTCGTGTCTTGGCGGGGAATGGCAGGGCTGGAAGAAAGCGCTGTGTCTGATGTCCCGCGTTGCCTGCCACAGGAAAAGGACTCCTCGCGCCCCCCAAAGACGCACAACCAACTTATCCAGGTTCTTTGATTCACGGGGACCCGTGCGACAGTGCGCCAGGCCCGGGGTAGAGTGCAGTGACTCTGCCACCGTGTTTCTTCCTCCCAGATGCGCTGATGGGCTTGATTCAATCCGAAGCCTCGGAGACAAGGTCAGATGCGCCGGAGCACATCGCAGCCAGTGGAAATCAAGCCTGCAAACGTGCGGCGGCCCCAGAAGCACTAAACTGGCCAGATAGTGCGAAAATATGTACAAGGGTCTTCAACAAAGAAGAGTCTGAGGCCGCTTGGGGGGAACAACGGAGAACCTTTAATGCAGCACAGGCATAAGAAAGCGGGCGGGCGTATGCATTTCGGCCGTGTGTGGCCTCCTCAGCGCCCAGCATGGAAACAGGAAATATATATATATCTCAGATCCCTGGATTCGTCCTTGCCGTCCCCGTTGCGACAGTCCCGAACAGAGCACAAACTCCTCTTATCTTGCAATAATTATTTATTTACCCTTGCCAGAACATCATTAGGCGTTTCGGTCACCAAGTGACCTTGCTCACATAACAAAACGCTATACAATGCCACTATTTCAACATAACATGTGATCTCCTCACGTGACATAGTGGGGCATAGGCATAGTAAGCAGACTATTAAATGGCATAATCTCGATTTTGCAAGATGAGGAGACTGTCCATCTGCTAATGAAAAAAACAATAATATGTATTTGTAAATATGTTTTTCCATGAGACAAAGCGCACTAAATATATAAATATATAAATAAATGCATATATGTGTCAAGATCACACTCCGCAGGATCCGTATGTAGAAGAAATGCTTCACCTCCGGACCCCCCAAACACCCCGAATAAATATCACAGGGTATTCAGGAGATACGGCGAGGGAAAAAACCCCAAAAGGGGAAAAACCCAAAAGAAAAGATAGAAGGGAAAGGGTCAGCGGGGGAACAGAAGCTGTAAATAGAAAACACATCAGCATTAATATAGTTCTAAATGCTACTCTCATTCAATTCTCGCTAAAGGAAACATATCCTATTTTCACCTGCGAATAACTCCTTCCTGCTTCTTCACACAGCTGTATGCATAAGCCCCTCTTGCCTGCAGACACAAAAAGCATAAACATCAACATAAAGTACAAGCACCATATCTTTCTAAAACAATATACACTACTCTAGATACCTACCCACGCAGTAATAAGTAACACTTGAAGAATATCCTAGTCTTTCAGAAAACTGTGACCTCAATAAGAAGTTCACCTGAAGGAATGTAGGGAGTAATATAAAGGCACTGAAACCCCACTCAATAGGCAGGTCACTGCATCATGAAGACAGACAAACAGGTGCTTGTAACTTGGTCACCAGAAGGACCTAAGACGGTATGTTGTAGTTCACAGCAGTACTAACATCCGCTTAGGCATTTGTATTCCACAGTAAATATGAACAATGTACTTTTAGACCTAACACGGTATGTTGTAGTTCACAGCACTACTAACATCCGCTTAGGCATTTGTATTCCACAGTAAATATGAACAATGTACTTTTAGACCTAACACGGTATGTTGTAGTTCACAGCACTACTAACATCCGCTTAGGCATTTGTATTCCGTACTAGATTATGCCTTGAACCACTTCCTTAGTGCCGGTATTGCGGAGGACACCCCCCCCCTGCAATCCGTCACTAGGCAATAAAGAGAATGCCCCCCTCCGGAGGTGAGGTAACTACAGTACCTGCACAGAACAGAACACATGGAGAAAACCCCTTGCAGCCGCAAAGGTACACAGTCTAATTTGACTGACAACAAAAAACGGAATCAGAGCACTTCAAATCTTTAGCGCATTTGCGCGAACACATTACCCGGTTGTGCAATCTTCCCCTCAGATTCCAAGGACTGTCTTGGCAAAAGCATCACAGAAAAACGAACGTCAGGAACAGCAACAGGCTCCCGGTAACAAACACAAAATCACGAGCACAGTTTCCTGGTTCTGCCCCGCCTTAACCATGCGCCGCGAAGGAGCATGGGAATTGTAGTTCTACTCCCTAGGTTCATGGGAGATGTAGTTCTAGGTAGGCGCATCACGTTCCAGAACCTGACAGTACGCCCTCCTCACCGGCGCCTCCTAGGACCCGGCTTGCCAGGAAACCTCGTATGGAAAGACTTGACCGCCCTGGGGGCATGTACGTTGTGACACGGCTCCCAGGAATCATCCTCAGCCGTATATCCCTTCCAGGAGACCAGATACCAGAGCACCCCTCTGCCGTATTCGGAGTCACGAATAGATTTCACCTCATACTCCACACCACCGTCACAAAGTACAGGGGGCGGTGCCTTCCGGTGTGCGGAAAAAGCCTTTTTCATCAACTGTACGTGGAACACTGGATGGATTCTCAATGAAGCAGGCAACTTCAACTTATAAGCCACAGGATTCACTTGTCTCACTATAGTATAAGGTCTAATGAACCGTGGATGAAAGATACTCCTCATCTTAAATCTGATGTATCTTGTGGACAACCACACCCTGTCTCCCACCTGTAAAACAGGACCCTGAGTACGGTGTGTGTCCTCCCATCTTTTATACGCTTCCTTGGCTTTCAGTAGGTGTTTCTGGACCCACCTATGCACCTTTCTTAACGACACAACCCGTTCTCTCACCGTGGGTTGGTTGTTCAGTTCTGCGGGGATGTCTACTGGCAATGTGTTCGCGTCATATCCATAATTGGCTTTAAAAGGTGACAAGCCCGTTGAACTGTGCCAGGTGTTATTGTAAGACAGCTCAGCCATCCATAATAGGTCCACCCAGGATTCATGGGCAACCTCGGAGTAACAGCGCATGTATTTCTTCAATGTCTGATTTAGACGCTCCGTTTGTCCATCTGTTTGCGGATGGAAGCTTGTGGATAGCGCGGCCTCAATGCCCAAAGCCTTGCACCACATCTGCCAAAAGCGAGCTATGAACTGTGGACCTCTATCGGATACAATTACCCTCGGAATGCCATGTAATCTTATGACCTGGGAGGCCAGCAATTGAGCGGTCTGACCTGCCGTAGGTAGGTTTGCACAAGGGATAAAATGTCCCATCTTTGTCAAATTGTCTACAACCACCAACACTGCTGACTTACCCTGGTCCAACGGTAAGCCTGTTATAAAGTCCAGACTTATGTTCTGCCAAGGGCGAGCGGGGGTCGGCATAGGTATCAACAGACCTTTCTTTTTGGTGTTCTCTCCTTTGGCTCTGGCGCAGCTGTCACACTTCCCTACCCATTTGGTAACATCCAAAACCAATGAGTCCCACCAAAAATGTCTTCTAAGCAGTTGCACAGTTTTGGTAACCCCTGGGTGTCCCGCCGATGGAACTTCATGACACCAGCTATAAGCCTTCATCCGCAGTGCTTCCGTAGGTAAAAACAAGCTTTCATCCTGAAAAGGCAGTCCTTGTCTCACCTTCCTTCCTGGCTTCTTAGCCGCCCAACGTTCCCATGAACCCAAAGACCTGGCGCCTTTGATCTCTCCCAAGAACTTCTCAGCACGAACCACACACACAACTTTCTCCTGAGGGAGTATGGAGTGTTGTACCTCTTCCAAAGATTCCGTACCTGTGTCCTGCCTGGACAGGGCGTCTGCCTTCCTGTTCTCTACACCAGGACGAAAAGTCACCACGAAATTATATTCAGAAAAGAACAGCATCCACCGCATTTGTCTTTGCGTTAAATGTCTTGCAGAGGTCATATACTGAAGATTTCGGTGATCGGTGTATACCGTCACCGCCTGACTAGACCCCCAGAGGTAGGGCCTCCATTCCTGGAATGCTCTTTTAATTGCCAATAGCTCCTTCTCGGCGATTGTATAATTGACCTCCGCCGGACTCAATTTCCTTGACAAAAAGGCGACTAGATGGAGCTGTCCATTATCCGGATCTCTCTGGGATAGTATTGCCCCTATGGCTTCATCAGAAGCATCGGCTTCAACAATGAAAGGCGATTCCAACACAGGATGGGCTAATACGGGTGCAGTTGTAAAGGCTCTTTTCAAAACCTGGAAGGCTTCGTTCGCCTCAGATGTCCATACAAAAGACGACCCCTTTCTTAACAGTCTTGTGATGGGAACCGCAGTCTGAGAGAAGTGCAGAATGAATCTGCGATAATAATTCGCAAACCCTAGGAAGCTCTGTACCTCTCTCACATTTTTTGGGACTGGCCAATCCTGGACTGCTTTAACTTTTCTCTCGGACATTTGTAGACCATACGGGCTAAGATTCACTCCCAGGAATTCCACTTCCTGAACCCCAAACTCGCATTTGCTCAACTTTACATATAAACTGTGTTCTCTTAATTTGTCCAAAACCTTACACACCTGGGCTGTGTGACATGAGACGTCATGGGAGTATATCAAAATGTCGTCAATATACATGACCACAAACCGATCCACATACTCCTTCAACACATCATTTATGAAAAACTGAAATGCGGCTGGGGCATTACATAGCCCGAATGGCATCACCAAGTACTCGTAAAGGCCGAATCTCGTCTTGAACGCCGTTTTGCACTCGTCCCCTTCTCTTACTCGAACCAGGTGATAAGCCCCATGCAAGTCCAAGCGGGTGTGGATTTTAGCTTCTCTCACCTGATCGAGCAATACCGAAATAAGGGGAAGAGGGTAACGGTTGCGTATGGTGTTCCTATTCAATACTCTGTAATCCACACACGCTGTCAAATCCCCATTAGCTTTCGCTATAAAAAAAAGAGGAGAAGCCGCGGGAGAACGGGAAGGCCTGATGAACCCCAAACGCTCGTAGTGGTCTATGTACTCCCTCAAATGAGTGGTCTCAGGTACCGACAAAGCATAAACCCTACAGGTTGGTATTGTGGCTCCCTCTACCAGGTCTATGCGGCAATCATACTCCCTGTGTGGGGGTAGGATTTCTGCCTTCTTTTCACTGAAAACATCACCATACTCCCTGTATACATTGGGTAACTGAACCTCTTTTTCAGCCGCTGTGGCAGCCAAAAACGGGGTTGTTAATACCGCGACATGAGCAGGAACACATGGCACTAAATGATCCTGACAATAATCGGGTACAAAACGGAAGGTCTTTACCTTCCAATCCACCATCGGATTGTGTTTGTGCAACCAAGGCATACCCAAGATAACCTCATATTGAGGAGCAGCTATGATGTTCAAAGTTATTAACTCTGAATGCACATATCCATGCAACACCAATGACAACCCTACTTCGCTGGTTCTTTCAGTAATCTGGCCAGATGTTAACGGTGTACCATCAACGGCCAACACATCTTCCGGACTTTCTCTTATGACACGTGTTAATGCCAAACGTGTTACTAATCCATCATCAATGAAATTGCCTGTGGCTCCGGAATCCACCATCACCATAACCTGATGTTGTACATGATCATTTTCAATAGTCATACCCACTACCAGATGTGATTCATTTTCCTCTGTTCCTGCAGAGGACAACGAGGTGAGTTTCCATTCCTGCCCTCCGTCCGTCTTTGGTGTGCTGTCCGCTCTTGCTGTTGGTTCTGACACATTAGATGAAACAGCCACCCTCTTAAACCTGTTGAAACCACCAGAGGTCTTGGGTTTGGAGGGACACTCCCTAACGTAGTGTCCCTTCTTCCCACAGTACATACACAAGCCCTGTACTCGCCTTGTCTCCCTCTCTTCTCTTGACAAAGGAGCCCTCACAGCACCAATCTCCATGGGCTCAGGTGCGGATTCTGCTCCGCCTACACTTCTGCGAGGTGTTCTTTCGTAACTGTAAGTTCCTTTGTCCCAACGTCTTCTACCAGCCCCTCTCTCTGTGAGACGGCTATCCAACCTCAACGCTAAATTCACCATGTCCACATAAGTGGTGGGTTGTGGATCCACCTGGGCCACCACATCCTTCAACTCCTCTTTCAACCCTAAATAGAAGAGGGACATTCTTTTCTCCTCTGGCCATTCAGCTTCGGCCACCAACCTGTTAAAGGCTGTTAAATAAGGAACAAGTTCTCCCTTACCCTGCCGCAGTTCCAAAAGTTCCCTGTCTGCGCTACAAGAAGTAGCCCTTCTGTCAAATACCCTCTCGAATTCGGTTCTAAATGCGGACCAATCAGACAATATAGCGTCATCTTTTTTTACTAGTGGTACTGCCCAGTTAGCAGCGTCTCCAACCAAATATGAAATAGTGAACGCCACCCTTGAATGGTTGGTAGGAAAAGAAGAGGGTTTACACGAAAAGTGCATAAGCACCTGGGTCAGGAACACCTGCACCTTTCGGGGGTCACCAGAAAACCTTTCAGGATTAGCCAAAGGGATGGGAGGTGGTACTGTGACCTGTACATTGGAAGCAGGGGCGGAAGCATTGAATGGGTTACTCCCCAATCTATCCACCTTTTCCCTTAAAGCAGCCGTTTCTGCCTTAGAGGCGGCCAACTCCTGTTGTACAAGTACTAAAGCATGTAACACATCCTCCATGGATGCCATTGCTTCCACACACGGATCGGGCAGAGTGAAATTCGTGGGCTCGTGATTCTGTCAAGATCACACTCCGCAGGATCCGTATGTAGAAGAAATGCTCCACCTCCGGACCCCCCAAACACCCCGAATAAATATCACAGGGTATTCAGGAGATACGGCGAGGGAAAAAACCCCAAAAGGGGAAAAACCCAAAAGAAAAGATAGAAGGGAAAGGGTCAGCGGGGGAACAGAAGCTGTAAATAGAAAACACATCAGCATTAATATAGTTCTAAATGCTACTGTCATTCAATTCTCGCTAAAGGAAACATATCCTATTTTCACCTGCGAATAACTCCTTCCTGCTTCTTCACACAGCTGTATGCATAAGCCCCTCTTGCCTGCAGACACAAAAAGCATAAACATCAACATAAAGTACAAGCACCATATCTTTCTAAAACAATATACACTACTCTAGATACCTACCCACGCAGTAATAAGTAACACTTGAAGAATATCCTAGTCTTTCAGAAAACTGTGACCTCAATAAGAAGTTCACCTGAAGGAATGTAGGGAGTAATATAAAGGCACTGAAACCCCACTCAATAGGCAGGTCACTGCATCATGAAGACAGACAAACAGGTGCTTGTAACTTGGTCACCAGAAGGACCTAACACGGTATGTTGTAGTTCACAGCACTACTAACATCCGCTTAGGCATTTGTATTCCACAGTAAATATGAACAATGTACTTTTAGACCTAACACGGTATGTTGTAGTTCACAGCACTACTAACATCCGCTTAGGCATTTGTATTCCACAGTAAATATGAACAATGTACTTTTAGACCTAACACGGTATGTTGTAGTTCACAGCACTACTAACATCCGCTTAGGCATTTGTATTCCACAGTAAATATGAACAATGTACTTTTAGACCTAACACGGTATGTTGTAGTTCACAGCACTACTAACATCCGCTTAGGCATTTGTATTCCGTACTAGATTATGCCTTGAACCACTTCCTTAGTGCCGGTATTGCGGAGGACACCCCCCCCCTGCAATCCGTCACTAGGCAATAAAGAGAATGCCCCCCTCCGGAGGTGAGGTAACGACAGTACCTGCACAGAACAGAACACATGGAGAAAACCCCTTGCAGCCGCAAAGGTACACAGTCTAATTTGACTGACAACAAAAAACGGAATCAGAGCACTTCAAATCTTTAGCGCATTTGCGCGAACACATTACCCGGTTGTGCAATCTTCCCCTCAGATTCCAAGGACTGTCTTGGCAAAAGCATCACAGAAAAACGAACGTCAGGAACAGCAACAGGCTCCCGGTAACAAACACAAAATCACGAGCACAGTTTCCTGGTTCTGCCCCGCCTTAACCATGCGCCGCGAAGGAGCATGGGAATTGTAGTTCTACTCCCTAGGTTCATGGGAGATGTAGTTCTAGGTAGGCGCATCACGTTCCAGAACCTGACAATATGTGCATACATAAATATCCATTTTGTACCTAATAGTAGTCATAATATATTCAGCAATTTTAACAATTTGCAACAACATAATTCTTTGACTGAGGGTTGGATCTGGTAATTCAACATTGCTGTCTAACTGAAGAAATGCATCATTGTGTAGTGAGATCCCATCTGTTAGGTACCAATCAATCTTATCATTTTCAAGCGTTAATTACTATCTTGGAAAGTCTCCTATTGTCTATCTCAATACCGTTCTTTATGTTCAAATTCTGCCTAGTTCACTTGCTCCCTTGTGCAAATGTGCTATTGTGCAAAGCTACTTACCCATAAGTGCCTAAGTGCATGAAAAGTACTAAGTGCTTAACTGTGCAAAATGTACATAAATGTCTCCTGATACCCTTATATCTTAAAATAATTTTGTTGTAATTTTACAAAAAAAATAAATAAAAATGTTGTTTGTTTTTTTATTGGTTAAAAGAAAGGTCTTGGGGCGTGGCCACAATGGCGGAGTGAGCGGGCGCTTCTCTCCGGAGCTCCTCCGATCCGTCCGGGCCCAAGTCTGAATTCTAGCGTTCTTCCCCTGCCATAGCACAGTAGGGGCAGCGGGAGCGCACGCCACAGCCCGGTCTACCCCAGAGCACACCCAAACCCCGGTATAACTGCGGTGGAAGGCGAGAAGGGGTGACGAGGCGGGCTGCCGAGACAGCCGGAGCCAGAGGCGGTGGGCGAGGTGTCAGCCCGAGAGCCGCGGCTGCTCGGCCTGGCCGAAATCCAAGCCTCGAGGTCGGCGCGCGATGAGAGAGCACCTCCCGACCCTGCAGAACAGCACGGCCCGGTGATTTGACGGGCCCCGGGTCTGGGCGCCCGGTGGAGGCAGGGACGACCGCCCTGATAACTAATCGAGGCCGCGGCTGCGGCCTACACGGGTGAGGCCCTTCCCAATAGACACCGGGGCGCCCGGTGGGCCCGCCGGAGCAGCACCGGACACCTCGCCTGCCATACCGGCCCCGATCCGGGTCCCCCGCGGAGGCAGTGACGGAGGGGGGCCCGATTCGCCTGGAGGGGCCCGAGAGAGCAGCCGGCGCCGAGATCCTTCGCCGCCATTTTGTCTGGACGCACCCGGGCCTGGAGGAGCTTGGGGCGACGCGACCCGGCCTGCTGAGCTAACGCTCGACGAGGACTAGAGGTCGAAGCCCCGATTTACCCTGGGACATCTTGGGGGGTCTCGCTGGAGGCCCGGGCTGTCACAGAGGGGACAGTGCTTTGGTGGTGAGGTGGCCACCCCACCGCAAGAGACAGACGAGGTGTGGGCAGGCGGGCTCCGGCGCGGCTGGCGTCCTCGGCCATAACGCGGCCTCCCTGCCGGTGCGCCTACTTCCGCGGCCCGCTACTTGCTACTACCGCCACGTGCGAGTCACTGGACGCACGGTCACTGCCAGGCAGCGCCGATCAACTAGGGAACGAACGGTGACCTGAGAGCGGGAGGCCCACGTGGCCTAACCACGAAGCCCCGCGGCCACCGCACTCATCGGACATCTAAGCAGTGCGACTGCAGTCGGCCCCGAGCAGTGGGAACCCCCTTCAAAATGGCCGCCCAGAGAGGAGGGAAGAAGGGCAAGCGGACACTGCCTGAGATGCTGAACAAATCCCAAGCAAAGACGGACAGGGGGCACTCATCGCCGGGCCAGTCGAGGGCCCAGCAGGACGCAGACGCGGGCGAACCACCCATAACCCGCTCCTTTCTGGAATCCCTCTTCAACTCACTTAGGGAGGACTTCCTTACCCTGAAGCAAGAGGTGGCGGGCGAGGTCAGGGAAGTGTGGAGAGAAGTGGACAGCCTCAGGGATAGAGTGACCGCCATGGAGGGCGCAGACACCGCCAGGGATGAGGAGATAGTGCAGCTGCAACAGGAGGTGATACGCCTGAAAGACCAGCAGCTGGACCTCCAGGCCCACACCGAGGACCTTGAAAACAGGTCCCGTCGGAATAACATTCGGGTCCGAGGCGTTCCATCCAAAGAAGAAGGTACTGATGTGGCGGGTTACCTACAGGACCTGTTCCGCGACATCCTGGGCGAGCCGGCGGACTTCCACATTCGGATTGACAGGGCCCATCGCGTGGGACTTGCGAGGCGGACATCAGCCCCGCCGCCGGACATTCTGGCCTTTCTTCCGGACTACCCCCTCAAGGAACGTATCCTCAGCGAAGCCAGGAAGAAGCAGCCCTTGCAGTTCCGAGGTCATACAGTGGCCCTCTATCAAGACCTGTCTGCTATAACGCTCCAAAAACGTAAGTCCTTCAGGATTGCGACAGACTTTCTGAGAGAACATGAAACACCATATGCCTGGGGCCACCCCTTCCGCATCGTCTTCAGGTGGAATGGAACATTGCACCAACTCCGCTCCCTCCAGGCACCTGCGGGGTGTTGGGGATCACAGCAACCGAGGAGGACACGTCCACCCCAAGTCGGCGGCGCTTCACTAGGGATGGCTGGCAGCGAGTTTCAAGCCGTCGATCATCCGGGTCCGGTGCGCGCCCGGATCCACAGTCTATCAGAGCGGATATGGCTAGCGCGGTGCGGGAAGTGGCCCGAGACACTGCACCGACTGCCTGAGGCTTTCTCAGGGGGAGAACACTTCAGCATTGATCATATAGCAGGTATTGGGCTCCGGGGAAGAGGGGCGAGGGAGAGGGGCCTAGTGGCCGGACGTCCACGCAGGTAACTTCCATTGACTTGTGCCCTAGTGGGGCCGGACTTGGACAATGATGTGCTTTGGGGCTAACACGGAGAGGTTCTTTGATGGTTTCTTGTTGGGGTTAGGGAGGGACCCGGGTGGGGCTGGGGGAGTTGATGGGGGGAGTTGGAGGGGGGAAGGGGGGACTGGGGAGGGTGGGGAGAGGGGATGGGGGGTCCTCCTTGTCCACGGGCCCTACACAGGGCCGTTTCTCTTGGTTCGCCTCTGAGGCACCTGCGCGCACTATAGCTTCTCCACTTGCAGACTTGACATGTCACGCCTGTTGACTATTCTCACCCTCTATGTGAGAGGGCTCAATAATCCAATCAAACGCAGAGCGATTCTTTCACTCCTGGAGCGCTCCGGGGCGGACATCTGCCTCCTGCAGGAGATACACCTACTCCCCAAAGGCCACCATAGACTTAAATCACGCTCCTTCCCATGGCAATTCTTTTCCTCTGCGAATAAGAAAGCAGCTGGGGTAGCGATACTAGTAGCCAAATCATTTGAGGGACGGGTCCTGCATAAGGAAGCTGAGATCAAGGGCAAGTTGCTGGCACATCGCTTTCTCGTTGCTGGGCAGACACTACTAATAGGCTCCATCTATGCACCCAATGACGGTCAAGAGGCATTCTTACATAGGGCGTTAGAGGCGGTCACAGCCAACACGCACTGACACTTATTGATGGGGGGGGACCTCAATTTGGTGTTTCATAACACCGGAGATCGGTCCGGTCAACGCTCGGCCCAAGTGGGAGCGCTCTCGACAATAGGTCTGACCCGTCTTGCAGATCTGGGCCTAATTGACTTGTGGCGGCAGGTGCACCCACGAACCACGGCATACACGTATTACTCGGCGGCCCACAAAACGTACGGGCGCCTCGATTATCTTTTATGCTCCTCCCAACTGGCGTCCTGCACCCGGGACGTCGAGATTCACCCGGCCTCCCTGTCGGACCATTCCCCGGTGGTGGCGTCCTTCGCGATGACATCCACCCCGAGAGCCCAGCGGCACTGGCGATTGTGCGATAGCTTATTACACAGCCCGGTCGTGCTAGAACACATCAGGACTGCCCTGAGCCAATTCCTCGCTCACAATGCGAATGGCGACACCACCAGGGCCACCCAAGGGGCAGCACTCAAGGCTGTCCTCCGGGGCGAGTTTATCTCCCTAGCCGCTGCAAATTTTTTATTTATTTATTTATTTTATTTATTTATTTTTATTTATTATTTATTTATTTATTTATTTATTTATTTATTATTATTTTTTTTTTTGCGGGTTTGTAGAGCGCTAGAATAAACTCCCAAGGGAGTATCTCCGCGCTATCTGACTGCTGAACCTGCAGGAGATCGAATTCCCTGGCTCCAAACTAGTTCTTAGACTGTGTGGTTAGACCTGAAACAAGAACGTCTTCAGCTTTTTCCTGAAGGCCAGATGGTTTTCAAGCTGCCTAAGCTGGAGAGGGAGACCATTCCATATCCTCGGTCCCCTCACAGACAGAGCCTTACCCCCTTGCCTTGCCCGCTTGATCCTAGGAATCGTGAGAAGCATTTGGTCACTGGACCGTAGAGCACGAGAAGGAACATACGGCACAAACTTGTCTGCCAGATAGGAGGGACCCAAACCATGAAGTTATTTGTGGACCGTACAACAGATCTTAAAAACAACTCTCTGACGGATGGAAAGCCAATGAAGCCTGGCAAGTAGAGGTTTTGAAGGTGTTCTCGGAGGGGCATTTAGAACCAACCTGGCTGCGGTGTTCTGCACAACCTGTAACCTATCCAGGTCCTCCTCATTAGCTGACAGCAAGAGACCATTACAATAGTCAAGACGACTGATAACCAAGGCCTGGACCAGGGTCTTTCTGATGGTGTCTGGAAGCAATGGAAAAACTCTGCGCAGCAATCCAATGGTCCGAAAGCAAGATCCAACAATGTTGGTAACATGCTGCTTCAAGCTGAGTTCTTGTTCCAGACGTACCCCTAGGTTCTTGACTATTTGCTTAGGCTCGGGGATAATAATAAAGAACGTGCACAAAAGAGGGCCGAGATCACCCAACGAGTTGCGGAGTTGGAACAAATGCACCAGCCTACGGGAGCGGCCCGAGCTTGGCGCCAATTGTGCACGGAAAGGAAGATGCTTGCGGCCTTAGATCAGGATGTGGCTGAATATGCCGCTCACCGGCTGCGGCACGCGTACTATACCGGGGGAGACCGCTGTGGGAGGCTCCTGGCTAGCAGGCTGCGGGAACAGCAACAGAGGCGGCTCATTCGGACCATCCAAGTTGGGGGTGACGATCCGATAGTGGAGGATGGAGCGATTGCCGCTGCCTTCGGGAACTTCTATGCTGACCTCTACGAGGCAGACCACTTAGACCTGCAATCCAGCCGGGACTACCTCCAGGGCGCAACCCTCCCTTCCTTAAATGAGGCGCAGGCGGAGTTCCTCTATCGTCCCATAGGGCTAGAGGAAGTGATTTCGGCGATCTCTCGCCTCAAACTGGGTAAATCACCAGGACCGGATGGCTACTCGGCGGCCTTTTACAAGACGTTTTGCCCCCAAGTGGCCCCTTTACTACGCGATCTGTTTAACACCTTCAACCAACCAGGTGCGGTGCCCCCGGATCTCCTGGAGGCCGCGATATCGGTGATACCCACACCTGGCCGCGACCCCACCCGGTGTGGATCGTACCAACCAATATCCCTGTTGAATATAGACCTCAAATTATACACAGGGATCATAGTGAGCAGTCTCGCCCCTTACATGCAGCAACTGGTGGACCCCGACCAAGCAGGATTTATTCCGCAGTGGCAGACTAGCGATAACACCAGACGAGTCCTCCATTTGATAGAGGCAGGGTCCCGAACGAGACCGGGATGCATGCCCCTTACCATCGATGCCGATAAGGCATTTGACCGAGTGCACTGGCCGTACCTAGACCTGGCACTCCAGAAGTTTGGCATGGGGGAGACTCTCCGTAACCGGATTTTTAATTGTAATCGTCAGCCGACTGCGACGTCAGAGTCAATGGCCACACATCTCCACGCCTTCCGATTGGCCGGGGGACCAGACAGGGCTGTCCACTGTCCCCCCTGCTGTTCGCTCTCTATATGGAGCCATTAGCACAACGTATACGGCAACACCGCCTCATTGAGGGTATCCCGTTCGGCGGGGACACGCATAAGGTCAGTCTGTACGCAGACGATATTCTGCTTTCCCTGATGTCGCCGATGCAGTCCCCCCGGGCGCTCTTTGTGGAGCTCCACACCTTTGCCTTGGCCTCGGGCTTCAAGGTCAATGTAGAGAAGTCAGAGGCCCTGAACATCTCTTTACCACCTGACGTGTTGGCGGAGGTCAAGGCCGAGTATGACCTACAGTGGCCCGCCTCCCCCATTTCCTATCTCGGGGTTCTATTGGCACCAACGATACGAGCTACGGCAGATGCCAATTACACGAGGCTCAGCACACGCCTTAACGGTGAACTCCGACGGTGGAAACACCTCACGCTTTCCTGGCTGGGCCACGTTGCGGCTATTAAAATGACTTTGCTGCCACAGATTCTTTACGTTTTTCAAACTCTCCCCATACGCCCGCCAGCGGGGTGGCTCCACAAGACGCAGTCTGACCTAGCGCGATATATCTGGAATGGCCGGCGGCCGCGTTTTAAGCACTTAATTGCTGCACTCCCCCCGCTCATGGTGGCGTGGGAATACCTGACCTCACCCTATACTTCCAAGCCGCCCAGCTGCGCACACTGGTAGAATGGCATCAACTAGAATCCAGTAAACACTGGCTCTTCCAAGACCAGGCGGTAGCAGGCCGGCCACTACAGGGTGTCCCATTTTTACCGCGTCGCCATAGACTGCCCAATCTCTACACGTCACAAATCACGAGTACGGTCCTGGGCGCGTGGGACACGGTAGCGGTACGGTGGGGCTTCACTTCATTCCCCTCCCCGATGACGCCGATCTTTAGCAACCCAGACTTCTCCCCGAGCCTTGACCCCCAGGCGTTTGCGGTTTGGAGGACGACGCCCTGCAGAGCTGTGGGTCATATGATTGACCCTAACGGTATTCTTCCCTTTCCGAAGGTGAAGGAGGATTACGGCATACCGGAATCCGACCGCCTGTCGTACCTACAGGTCCGTCACTGGGTTCTTCATCCGTCCATTCAATCCGGCGCACAGAGACACCTCACATCATACGAAAAATGGCTGTTGACATGTACCTCCGATAAAAAGCTGCTCTCAGACTTATATCAGCACTTACTACTCACTAACATTCACTCCTACAATGCAGGGAGGGCCAGGTGGGAGAGAGACCTAAGGAGGACACTTACTCGCAAGGAATGGGAGGGCATATATCACAGAGCCCGCCACTCCGCCTATCACATGGGCCTTACTGAAACGCTGACTAAAGTGGCCACGTATTGGTATCACACACCGGAACGCCTACACCACTGGGACTCCCGGGTCACTGATCGCTGCTGGAGGGGATGCGGGAGGCTTGGTACCCTAGAACACCTGCTCTGGAGCTGCGAACATCTGCAACCTTACTGGACCACAATCCTTGACTTAATAGATTTGCACCTAGACACCCAGCTTCCCAGATTCCCTGCCTATGTGCTGCTCGGCCTCCCTAATGCCTTGATGTACCCCCTGAAGTCCTTGAGGGGGAGGCTTATAGCGATCGCACTGGGAGCAGCGATACAGAACATTGTGGCACATTGGAGGGACGTTCAACCTCCTCAGCAACTTGGGTGGTTACACAGGCTCTGGACGATACTAGGGATGGAGAAGCCATCGCTGGCAAAGGCTGGGAGGGGGGATGATTTTGCAGAACTTTGGTGACCGTTCCTGACCCTACTCACCGGGGAGTTCAGGGAGCTCCGCTGCCCCTGATACCTGCGGCTGCTGCACCTGGCGGATACCCCGCTCACAGACCCTAAAACACAATCTCGTAGGCCGAGAGCTCGGCGGTGCGCAACCTCCCAGGAACCGCTTTAATTGGCGTTAGTCTCCTGCAACTTTTTACCCGTTGGACAAGGAGGGGGGTGGGAAGGGTGGGGTTCGGGGAGGGATTGGTTGGGATTGTTATTGTTCTGCTTCACAGCATATTACATTCGAAGGTGGCTCCCGCACCCTACCTACGCGGATGGCCCAGTTGGGTTGTAGGCGACTTGCTGTGTATTACACCAAATGAACTGGGCGCATCGTTGGCCTCCTTACTTGCTTGTATTATCAAGGGTGGTCCGTGCCATTGCCAGCATGAGCCATTGTTCCTGTTGTGATGTTTTCTTGCAATAAAAAGATTTAATACTAAAAGAAAGGTCTTGTGGGCGACTGTCATGCTGCTTATTCTATATTTTGTGTATTTTGTAATTAAATACTATACTCATTATCATCACTTATACTGAGTATATTCTCTACCACATTGAATCAGATGGACCCTCAGTGTACTGGTGATGGCACTAACAAACTAATTTCATAATCAATCTAAATGGTTGCTCTGACCTCATTAATTTGAATTGGTATTATAGTACTGTGGGCCCTGTCCAAAGTTTTAAAATTCCATAAAAAAGTTCATAAAAGATTTAATTAAATATTTCAGAAAAATACCTCATAAACAATTCGATCAAATCCTTTGTAAAAACAATTATTCATATCAAAAGGTTTATATAAATATTTTATAAAAATATTTTATACAAATTTTTTATAAAAAGTTGTGAAGGTCTTTGTTGTTATTTAAACCCATTGGTGTTTTGCTGCCCAGTTCTAATATCATGTGTGACTAGCTGCCTGAGCTATATATATATTACAACTGGAGTGACTTTGTGGTGTATATTTGACAGTGTTCATGCCCCAAGGTATATATAGGGAGCACCATACATATAGTTACATGTAAGGATTTTACAATATTTACGTGCCATAGCCAGGTTAGACAAAAGGTATCCAGTAGCCTGTCATATACACCAAAAACACTGGGGCAGAGTAGAAGATCTGGTCTACTATGTCGTAGACTCGGTCCCAAACAACATGAGGGGTGGCAATGGGGAATACAAACGGCGTAGACTATATATATATATTCACTGAAAAAAACATAGGTTTCAGGCCTTATATAGTTAGGAATTAGCATTTAAAAAACCTTTGAAATTCACTGAAAAAACCATAGGTTTCAGGCCTTATATAGTTAGGAATTAGCTTTTAAAAAACCTTTGAAATTCACTCAAAAAACTATAAGTTTTAGGGGTGTTATAGTTATCTGGACATTTCACTCATACAAAACCATTGAAATTTCTCCTATATAGTTAGTTGTACTAACTATATTTCGCGCACCTGCAATCCACTGCTGATGATGTCACATATTAGATCATTCATGACATGGTCAGTGACATCACTGATGACATCTCAAATGACATCACTGATGACATCATTGATGACATCATCCACGTGACAATCACATACACCTTTTCATACACTATTAACATTTTTCATCACTCTTTTTAAATTAAATGTTTTAAGAGTTACCACTTTATTCCAATCAAGATGGCTTCAGGTGTGCCATACCTTTGAAATAAGTAGGACTGTTAGCGCTCTAGTTGTTCTTTAGAACACTCTGGGAAGCTGCAGTAGAACACAAAGGAATCAAGTGACAGTCTCTGTCCTTGTTGGATGTACATGTTTTACTGAGAATGTCAAACTTCATTCTCACATGACTGAGAAAGATAATGTGAATTTACAGAAAATATGCTTTCAGTTTAGCTTATAGATCACCTTCCAAACCACTGTGGGAAAAGCATGAGATAATAGTTTTCTTTCAAACTCTTTCAAAATCTTTTGATTCATGATATCCCAGCAGAAGGCTTTTTCACATGGTAAAATCACCTTAGAACACACCACAATTCCTAAAATGAGTATGGTACCATCAACAAATGATTTATAATGTAACTAAAGTCCTAAAACCTTCTATTAACTGCAATGCTTTTTAATGAGGTGCTATCATTTATATTGGTCCCAAGATGGCTGCCAACACTTCTTGGATGAAGAATTTGAATTTTGAAAACAATTTTAGTTTTTTTGCCTTGGGGGTCCTTGTGGGACCCCCTGAGCAGGCCTAGGGGGTCAGGGTGCTTCTACCCTGCCCCCTTTTTGAGTTCTACACGTTTGTTTTTCAGCTTTCCTGTGCCTCAGTCTACCGAGGTACAATATGGCTGCCAACAATTTCTGTTTTGGAGTGTTGACAGACATTGGCAGCCAATCAGAATGCAGCTCGTACTCGGGAAGGTACTGAGTACAGTAAGCTTACAGTAAGCTTACAGTAAGCTTATATAGATATATGTGTTTTTGAAGTTAATTTTCATAAAAACCACTGGAGCAATTTTCACCAAATATAGAAAAGGCATTTCTGCGTACCAGTCCCTACAATTTTGCAAAGTTTGGTGTAATTCCATTCAGCGGTTCGGGCTGTACCCTTGTCTATTCGTCCTATGGAAATGAACATGGAGAAAACACGTTTTGGGACCCCCTTTTTTCTCGGCCCCCGCATGACGAATCTCCCCCCGAAACTTCCAGGGAAGAAGCAGAGGGGAGCTGGCCTAAATTTTGGAAAATTACACGCAAATTCCTCAACCGGCGCCAAAGTTATTCCCAATAGAATGTTGCGGATTTCCTATGGTAGCTAGGTCCTAACTATATATACCTACTGGCTATCGCCAGTAGGTAATATATATATATATATATATATATATATATATATATATATATATATATATATATATATATGTATATATATATATATATATATATATCCACACAGAAACTCCTACTGGACTCCACAAGACCCATGGAAAGTGGCGTGCACGCCGGCGGAGTAACTGGCTGTCACTGTTTCTCACAAGAATCCTTTCGTGTATCGTGCTCTCAGGAAAGACAAACTCAGAATCGTGAGGGTGTCCGTTGTTTATTCACAACGTGTTTCACCTCTTGCGAGGCTTGATCACGTGAACAGGGCAACACTCACGGCAAAACATAAATAGTGCTTGTATGGTAAACAACAAAATAGGACTGCCACTGAAATTGCGACGGACATGTTGAAAAGGCACAGATGCACAGTATACTGACTAAGTCTCAGTAAAACAAACATATTGCTTCATGCTGACCATAATGGACACAAAATATCTTGTCTAGCCGGCATGTATAAGGGAGATACACAATGAGCTTCAAATACGGCTTAATCCACACAGAAAATTTCTAAATGGATGTGAGTTGCTGCGGTGTCAGTTATTGTGTGCAACACAAATCAACCCTGCTGAGTTTAATACAGCAAACAATGGGGCTTCAATTATTGTCCCAGCGGCTAATGCGATCGACGCTGTCCCCGGTGTCACGAGGCTCACGTGAGTCGCGGCACCTGCGATTGTCAATAAAGTTATATTGACAATCAATCACTGGCCAGTCACTCACCTACCAAAATCTAATGGTAGTTTCCACAATCGATGGGGAAAAAATTATGTTATTTACCACGGCTCTGAGACACGGTCTCAGGGCAGATTGCCTGGTAAAGGGAAATACCACCCCTCCCCCCCCCCCATAGTTACTCTGCTAAATAAGCAGGAGAAACTGTAAAGTAACTTTATTGACAATCTCGGGTGCCACAACTCACGCCTTTTGCGTGAGCCTCTTGACACCGGGGACAGCGTCGATCGCATTAGCCGCTGGGACAATAATTTAAGCCCCATTGGTTGCTGTATTAGACTCAGCAGTGTTGATTTGTGTTGCACACAATAACTGACACCGCAGCAACTCACATCCATTTAGACATTTTCTGTGTGGATTCAACCGTATTTGATGTTCATTGTGTATCTCCCTTTGATTTGTGTATATGTGAGCACATGCCGGCTAGACAAGATATTTTGTGTCCATTATGGTCAGCATGAAGCAATATGTTTGTTTTACTGAGACTTAGTCAGTATACTGTGCATCTGTGCCTTTTCAACATGTCCGCCGCAATTTCAGTGGCAGTACTATTTTGTTGTTTACCATACAAGCACTATTTATGTTTTGCCGTGAGTGTTGCCCTGTCCACGTGATCAAGCCTCGCAAGAGGTAAAACGCGTTGTGAATAAACAACGGACACCCTCACGATTCTGAGTTTGTCTTTCCTGAGAGCACACTACAAGAAAGGATTCTTGTGAGAAATATATATATATCTCAGGGTTTTTTTAAGTCAGGGAATGATTGATTGTTATGTAAATCCTGAAGCAGAGAGTTCCTGGAGAGAGAGCATGTAAGAGATTTCTCTTTCTTAGATTTTGGCGGAATCAAGAGTAGACTGTTAGAGCTTTGAAGAGGTCTTTTTGGACCGGCGTTTGATAATTCATTTGCGAGGTACACAGCTATTTCTGTGAAGAGAGCTTTGTGTGTTATGCAAGCAGTTTTAAGTATAGCTCTTGCCTCGATTGGTAGCCAGTTGAGTTTCTTGAGAATGGGAGTGATGTGGCCGAACTGACTCTACCCGGACGGCAGTCTAGCTGCTACGTGGAACGTGGCTTTCAGGGAGGCTAGGTGTGGTTTTGGGGTACCCGTAATCGTTGTGTTGCAATAGTCTAGCTTAGGGAGGACTAAGGTTTGCATGGCAGTCTTTAGGTCTTCAATGAGAATGAAGGGTTTGACGTTTTAAAGGTATATCAGTATGTAGAAGGCACTTTTAGTTGAGGCATTAAAATGGTCTTTCATGCTCAGGTGACTGTCAAGTGAAATCCCCAGGGATTTAACAGAGTTGTATATAGATAGTTTGCAGTTTAATGCAGTGAGGTTGTCAAGCCAGATATCTACGGGAAAATACTTTTATTTGGGTTGGATGAGAAGGGTTTCTGTTTTGTTGGGGTTGAGCTTAAGATGGTTGCAGGCTAGCCAGGGTTGAACTGTTGAGAGAGTGATGGATGTCTGTGAGTGACAAGATTTTCATGTAGAGTTGGGTGTCATCTTCATAGAGACGATAGGCAGTTTTGGCTTGTTTCAGTTTCTTTGCAAAGGGTTCTATATAGATGTTGAATAGGACAGGAGACAGAATTGACCATTGGGAGCTCCTTGTGGGACTGGCGTTGCTTTTGAGGCTGGGCCGTTTCTACCATTAGACAAGCCTAGGCGGCTGCCTAGGGCGGCAAAAGGGGGAGGGCGGCAAAAAACGTGAGTTTGGCCCTTGACTCCAGAGGCTCCGAGGTCACAGAGACATTTCTGATTACCGTTCACGGGTGAGACGCCCCCACACTGCTCCTATGAGACACTCGGTGATTTATCACCTAGAGCAGTGGTTCCCAAACTTTTGACTCCTGAGGACCCCCATTGAGTCACCACTGGAAGCCGGGGACCCCCAAGCAAAACAAATACTCAAAGTACTTAGGAGCAGATTTACAATAAATGACGCCTCCATGCATATCAGCAGGGATGCGCCACTTATTGTGCGCCATGCCTCCGCCACCATTAATGCGCCGTATTTACAATGCTGCACCTCATGGGGCAAAAAAGCACAGATGCATGACGCATCTGTGCCGTAAAGGTGGCGCATTGCTGGAGTTGCGTCGCACGCGAACACCTCTAGCAATGCTCTGGGGTGCCGAATCTTGTTAATGCTGAGTCAATCCTTACGCCTGCTTCAAGCAGGCGCAGGGTTTTGACGCAGCATGGGCCCCAAAGTGACTGAGTGAAATCTTGTAGATTTCACTCAGCCACTTTCAGGAGGCGTTCCTGCGCCGGAACGCCTCCTTCTGGCGCAGAGCTTTACAACGTGGCGCATCTCTCAGATGCGTCACGTTGTAAATACCCTGCACCATGGCGCATCTTTTGCGTTGCCGCTGCATCACGAAAGTGATGCAATGGTGGCATAAAAGAGGAGCAAGGGGCTTGTAAATCTGCCCCTAAGGATTTTGGGGCCAGATGTACGACCATTTCATTTAGCGCCTCGCTATTGGCAACACATTGCGAGTGGCAAAGTGTGAGTCGCTAAATGAAATGTACAACAGTGTGTTTAACACTGTTTCGGATTCCCAATGGGGTCGCAAATTGCGAGGTTCATTAATATTAATGAGCCTCTCACAATTTGCGAGCCTATTGGGAATGCCAGCCCTCCTAGGTAGGGTGCCTGCTGGGCTCTGCAGGCCACCATGTCTGGGACTGCTTTTAAATAAAGCAGTTTAAAAAAAATGCAGCCCATTTACCATGCATTTAAATAAAAAAAGAAAATGAAACGTTTTCGTTTCATTTTCTAAGGGCAGGCAGAGGTCCCTGGGACCACTGCCTGCCCTTAAAAAAATTTTTTGCATGCATTTGCAAAGGGGAAGGGGTCCCCTGGGGACCCCTTCCCATTTGCAAATGCATTACCATCTACTTGAAGTAAGTGATAATTGCGAGTGTTTTGCAACCGCAAAACATTTGTACATGGTTTTAAGACTCGCTATTTGGAAGGGAATGCCCCTTCCAAATAGCAAGTTGCAAAACCTATTTAGCGAGTCGCAAACAAATTGCGACTCGCGAAATAGGCAATGTACATGGCCCAAAACGTTTTTGCATGTGAAAGCGGGTTCACGAACCCGTTCACGCATATAAAAACGGATCGTACATCTGGCCCTTAGTATTTTATATTGAAGTAATAGAACCTCTGTCACATGTATTTCATTTGTTTTATAGCATCTCTCATACCATCGTAGGATGTCAGAGTACTTTACATCACACACATATAGAGACATTGAATCCTACATGTAAAACAGTGTGTATATAAAATGTTTAATGAGTGCTTGGTCTGGAAAAGCACAAACTCAGGATTCAGAACATAACACAGTGGCTAGCACTGACTTTAACATTAAAAATGTATTTCCACCCAAATAAATCTTTTTAGCAGCATCAGGATAATGAATAACTGGGGAAAAACAAAAGTTACTAACTGGTACCATGCAGTTTGCAAGCAGCTCTTTGATGACAGTTTATAGGTCCCTCTGCTACATTACGATTGTCACTTATGAAGTGCACAGTAACAAAAGAATCTCTGTGACAAAAGCAGTAACCACGAACCTATGCACATAAAATGCTGCTTTTTAAAATGCATGTTACACGTTCTTTGCAGTAGGCACATTAATCCTCTGTGCTACATTAGTAAAGTCAAAGCTGCCACTAAACAAAACTCTCCTCACGCTTCAGCAGGTACATTAATCACTGGCTTTATCTTGACACTTTTATTGCTGCTGGAAAGCTGCTAATTATACAAGAAATGTTTCTGTGCTTTTAAAACTGTTGCCTGCGGACCCCCTGGAAATCTGTCACGGACCCCTGGGGGTCCGCGGACCACAGTTTGGGAAACACTGACCTAGAGGAAGAGATGGGCATGAATGGGGGCCCTGGGTCAGGGGAGGGGGGGCGGAGCAGCCTGTCACCGCATGCTTCTTTCCTGGGCCCAGAGGGGCCAAGCTGTTCCCTGAAAGGTGGGCGTTGCCCAGGCCTCTCTTACAGCTGGTACAAGGCCGGCACAGTGCTTCGGCCTGTGGGATCACTGAAATAATATCGAGTGACAAAATATCGACCTTCAAAAATATCGTTGACAAAATATAGACTGTCAAAATATCGACTTTCTATGTACAAACAGGTAAGTACAAAAATATCGAGTTTTAAATATCGTTTACAAAAATATAGTTGTAAAAAATATCGACTTTAATAAAAACAATGTTTAATTACATTAATATAAAAAATTAATTACTAAAATATACTTAACAATACTTAAAATAACTTTTAATAATTAAATAATTAATGAAAGTAAAAAAAAAATATTTTTTTATTCATATTTCTTAAAACATATATATATATATAGTAACAAAATTTAATTAAATAATAGCCAATAATATTAACGTACAAATACAAAAGAGTAAAAATTACTATTCCCACTCCAGTGGGTGCAACAGTAGGGAAAGCGTTGGATAGCGTAGGGGTTACAATTACTATTCCCACTCCAAAGAGTGCAACAGTGGATATATGACGTTACAACGCAACTTTTACAACGCACTACCATTACAACGAAAATTTTACAACGCAAAAACTATTACAACGCATGTTTTTACAATGCATGTTTTTACAACGCAGATACCTTTACAACGCATACCATTACAACGTAAGTATTGGTAAGTATATAATATTTTTTTTTAATTTAAATTATTTAAAATTAATTTAATATAATTTAATTTAATTTAATTTCATTAAATTAATTTAATGTAAATTTAATTTTACTTTATTTTTACACTGTACCCCTGTACCCCAAAAACCCAAAACTGACCCTGAACCCTAAAAAAAACCCTTTACCCAAAAACCCAAAACTGACCCTGAACCCTAAAAATACCCCTTTACCCAAAAACTAAAAACTGACCCTGAACCCTAAAAATACCCCATTTACCCAAAAAACAAAAACTGACCCTGAACCCTAAAAATACCCCTTTACCCAGAAACTAAAAACTGACCCTGAACCCAAAAAATACCACTTTACCCAAAAACTAAAAACTGACCCTGAACCCTAAAAATACCCCTTTACCCAAAAACTAAAAACTGACCCTGAACCCTAAAAATACCCCTTTACCCAAAAACTAAAAACTGACCCTGAACCCTATAAATACCCCTTTACCCAAAAACCAAAAACCAAAAACTGACCCTGAACCCTAAAAATACCCCTTTACCCAAAAACTAAAAACTGACCCTGAACCCTAAAAATACCCCTAATATCAATATAAATTTATTTAAAAATGATTAACTATTTAATATAACATAATAATTAATATATTAAAATTCCTAATTAACTATAAATATTTCAATTAGTTACCTATTAATACTAATTTATAACTAATTACCAATTATTTATTTGATAATTAAAAATTAATTTACAAATATTTTATATTAAATACAATTAAATAAATTTTATTATTTCATTAATTATTATTAAATTACTTCCCACTCTATTCCCCTATAAACCCACAACCCGCTACAGGAAATAAATAATTAAATTTAACATAATTAGCAATTAATCCATTACATTAAATTAATTACCAATTAAATTTTAATTAATTAACAAATATTTTTTAATTAACAATGAATTAAATATTACTACCAATTATTAAATTTACATATTTAAATAATTATAATTAAATTACTTCCCACCCTATTCCCCTATAAACCCACAACCCGCTACAGAATAAAATTACACAATAATTTAAAAAAATCATTAATTAAAAATAATTATAACATAAAATGACACTTTTCACACATATTATAACATGAAAAAACACTATAAATAATTAAATATTATTTAAAAAACGATATTTTTTACTATCTAGATTATATACTTGGATATTTTCACTTTCTATATTATTTACAGTCGATATTACTTCACTTACCTTAAAAACGATATTTTGGCTGTCTATATTCTGTCCTGTCGATATTTTGTCCAAACGATATTTCAAACTCGATATTCTGTCCAAACGATATTTTGGAGTCGATATTATGTCTGTGCACCGGCCTGTGTGCCTCTGTCCAACAGCTATAAAATATTGGTGCCTGAAAGGGCCTGTGCATGGAGGCTGGGCGCAGGAGGAGGAGGATGATGTTCATTGGCCAAAGGGGTATTCAAATCTGCCGTATTGGACCAGCTGACATTAAATAAAAGACCGGGAGGCTGGCTTCCTTTTCCTGCACTCCTAAGTCCTAACATGCAGTTCAAGCACAGAGTAGGCTGCACACTTTGTCATTGTCGTGATATTGATGTAATATTTGCAGTGGATGCTTAATCTAGGCAATCATCTCATAATTGTGCCAACCCCCCCACCTCCACCCCCAATCCCCCTGCTCCCTCTCCACCGCTTCACTCTTCACTCCACTCACTCTTCGCCTCTGAGGGCACTAATGCCATCTAATCATCAGTCCACTCACTCCTTCGCAAATCGAGTTAACCCGGCACCACAGACATCTTCCACCTACTGGTTTATTCTCCTCAGCCTCACAGCACCTCTCGAGCCAGCAAGATATATCTCACTTATTAACTGAGATCCTCTTCATGCACTCATCCTAACCTGCTGTCAGTCCCATCAGTCTCTCAGTGCCCCCAGCCCCCCCCCCCACACAGGTCCAGAGTCAAATTCACATAATCCGTCAAGGATTATTCTGGCTTTTCTTTAATGTTCATATCCTTCACCATTACTACCCTCCTCGTTAGCATCTTTTCTTCTCTTCTGCCGAGTCTTCAGTTCTCCCCTTTTGACTCACACAACCTTTGTCAGCCTCCCTCGTTTCCCTACAATCTCTGATCCTCCTGAGATGCGAACACTACATAGCAGCAATGCAGAGTTTCCCTCTATCATCCACTCCACCAAAGCCTTACCTTAAGACACAGATAGTCGTCCCCACCCTACTTAATAAATCAAGCATTGGCAAAGCCAATGGGTGTGGCTTGCATTTTGAAACCTGACTGATGTATTTTTAAAATGCCTATAGTAGTGCAAAACAAAGAAAAAACGATTGCTTTTCTTATACAATGCAGTAGGAGAAAAATAATGTAATATGACATGATTCAGAGATGTGAAATAGTCCCTTATGCATTGCCAAGCAAACATGACATAGGAGTGGAAAGGATACAGCCAATAGCATGAGTTGAGAGAAAGACTTCTCTGACTGAAGCTTACTGTATGGGTAATTTAAAGAATGACTATAAATGGTTGTAAAGTCAGCTGTGTCAACAAGCCAGAACGAAACAAGGAACCCCTGGTCATTATTTTATTGTCGCCAACCTATTTCCCCCAAAGTTAGTGGTCGGATTTTAAAAGTCTGATCCTATCTCTCATCGAATAACATTTTTCGCCCTCTAGTTGAATTTGCCATGAATGTATGCTACAGAAGGGGTGCTCGTTCACACCTCCCGCCCCCTCACCACAGGCCACCATGGCCATCTGTGCCTATGTCCTGCCTCCTTGGCCTGTGCTCTGGGTTTCACCCCTTACCTTTCCTGGGTGTCCCTAACTGTTACCCCATCAGTTCGCCTCTTACTTATTTACCTGTTTCTTTTTGTTTTCCTACTGCCCACCTATTCCACACACACAGACCCCCACAGTGCCCTCAGCAGAACTCCCAGCCCTCATACACACATCCCTAGTTATCAGATACCACAAAACATGCTTAAAATGGCATGTTTTATCAACACTCCATACAAGAATGTTTGTTTACCTTTGTCACATTACAAAGCAGAAATGCTTACTTTGATCGCCGAGGAAACCTTTGCACATTCTTACAGAAGGAATATTGTGCCCTTCGTTCTTTAACTCTCTTTAGTAATAGAATTTCAGTTCTCTACAGGTATCCTACAACATTAAAACCAGAGTTACCTCCAACATTAATACATGATGTAATTACATTCTTTATCATCTGTAAAATGCCACCAATCCTTTCAAGTCAATGAACTTTCACTGTAACCTTTTATGTAGGAGCCTTATGTATGTTTCAGACAGAGACAGGTTTTGCTTCCTACTGTTGTTGTTTCAGATAGGGTAGGGTTGTCAAAAAGCACAGTGCCCGTCGCGTGGAGTGCGCTCTGTGTGATCTGGGCCCAGTCGGTGGGCCGAGGAGGAGGGAGGAAGATGGGCGAGTGAAAGCACGCCAGTGGGATGTGGCTTCGGATGTTGTAGGTACACACACTCTTTGCCACCTAAGCTGACGACTGCAAAAAGAACAGAAGATGGACGTAATGCTGAGCCAATCAAACATTGCCCCAATCAGTCACGGATCTGGGTTAAATCCATCGTTTTTTTGCATGCCACGCCATTCCACTTTAGACACAGCCACATGCAAATCAGTCTTGACCCTGTGCCTCATGGGACCAGTCCAGCCCGAACTGTCTGGCCAGTTCCTCCCTGGACCAGAAACAAGCATCCTGGGACCTGTTTCAGGGCATCACCCCTCATTAGCCAGGATAGCTTGAATCTGGTGGCGTAGCGCGCATGCGACCCATGTCTGGGCATACCCTTCCCACTTAGGTTGACAACTGCAAAAAGAACATGATGGATGGAATGCTGGACAATACAAACATTCACCCCCAGTCACAGATCAGGATTCAAGCTAGCCTGGCTGATGAGGGGTGAAACCCCGAAACCGGTCCCAGGGTTCATGTTTCTGGTCCAGGGAGGACCTGGCCTGGCAGTTCGGGCTGGACTGTTCCGAACAGGGGCAAGACAGATTTGCACATGGGTGGGTCTAAACTGGGGTGGCACAGTGAGCCAAGGAACGTCAAATTTAACCCAGATCTCTTGACTGGGGTGAATGTTTTAATTTATTCAGCATTCTGTCCATCATCTCGGCAGTAGGGCCTTGAAGGTAGGGACAGGTTCCTTGGAGAACAAGCACTCTCAAAACCGTAACAGGGCTTAGGCCGCACTGAGAGTTCAAATCTCAGCCCATGAGAGGCAGAAACACGGTACATTTGGAGACTCTCCTTAACACCCAGCCTGTGTTCTCAGACCTCCCATCACCTAGTAGCTCTGGCCTTCTTGGAGCTCGCTGCCTCAAGCAGCCCCCTGCCCTTTGGACCATCCAGTGCCCCGGGGAGTCTCTCGCAGCTACCACCAGCCATCTCACTGACCCCTTCCTCTAGCTGGTGCGCCCCCCAGCCCTCCCAGAGCCTATGTCTCCTTGCAGCCCGTCCTCTTAGTTCCCGTCCTCAAGCAGTCCTGGTCTTCTTGAAACCCTTTTTGTCTGTACAGCTCCTGTCCTGGCCGTTAAAGGTCCCACACTCTAGCAGCTCCAGTCGTATCAGAACTCCCTACCCCCTGGCAGCCCAGGCCTTCCCAAGAACCCTCTGCATTCTTAGCTCCTGTCCCAGAGCTTCCGGTCCCTCAGACCTCTCATCCACTAGCAGCCTTGGCACCTTCAACTCTCGTCCTCTAGCAGTCCCAGTCCTCTTAGAGCCCCCGTCCCCTAGCAGCCTCAGTCCTCACAGAGTTCCAGTCCCGAGCTCCCAGGCCATCTTCACCCCAAAATATGCTGTTTAAATATTTACTTTTATACTGAAAAGCCTGGATGAAAGGGGCAGAGCGTGATGGTAGTAAAAGGGAGGGGCCGACATTTTTCAATTCTCGCCTAGGGTGGCAAAACACCTAGAAACGGCCCTGTTTTGAGGTCGAGTTGTTTAGTTTGATTCTCTGTGAGCGTTGGTTCAGGAAAGAAGTGAACCCTTGAAGGACTGTTCCATTGATGCCTGCACACTACAAGAGGGTGTTTAGGAGGATGTCATGGTTGACACTATCAAAGGCAGTCGAGCTGTCCAGGAGGGCTAGGAGGCATGCTTGCCCATCATCCAGAGATATTTGTAGGTCGTCTATGATGTTCTGCAGTGCAGTCTCTATACTGCAGCCTTTCCTGAACTCAGATTGAAAGGTGTTGTGCAAGTTGTATTTTTCAACGTGGTTGATGAGTTGTGCGAGCACACATTTTTCAATTGTTGTGACAAGGAGAGGGAGGTTAGTTGTAGGTCTGTAGTTGTTAAGGTCAGTCTTGTCAGAGTCTGTTTTTTTGATGAGGGGCGTGACTTGACTGAGTTTGAGGGGGGCCGGCATGGAGCCGCTTAATAGGGAGGAGTTAACGATTTTGGTCCATATAGGAGAGATGACAAAGATTTTTAACAAGTGCTGCAGATGTGTGATGATGGCTTCATGCTAGCAAGTCATTTGAGGACTTCTTCAGAGATATGGTTGAATTCAATTCAGGTTGCATAGGTTTTCAATTGCAAGGAACTGAGGTTGGTAATATTTGTTGCTAAGAGGGGGATACAGCTGTCTTTTAGAGGTAGGGCTTTAGGTGGACCATTTTCGCAAAGGGGGCATTCTTGGTGTAGAGTGGGGAGGAGGGTGGTTTAAGAGAGAGTTCGATGTTAGATATTTTCAAAGAAAAAGGTTTCAAATTCTTCGCATCACTTTGTAGAATCAGTAGTTGAGTGTTGGGGGTAAGAAGAGGTTTGCTGTTCGGTGATTTTGAAGAGGTTTTTGGGTCTGTTACTAGATCTGTCAAAGGAGGCTTTTTTCTGAAGATGTTTTTTTCGTATTTTAGTTTTTCAGCCTGAAGGATCGAGAGAGTGGTTAACGAGGGATGCTGTCTACAATTTCTTTCCACCTATGGGAGTTGACGCTTCTCAATATTAAGGTCTTTATTGAACCAGGATCTGGAGGGGATGCTTCTTGATTTCTTGAGTTTCAGAGGGGCGACTGCTTCAGTGAGTTCTGCCATTTTTGTGTTGTAGTGGTCGGTAAGGCAATGGGTGGAAGAGAGTTTGGCTGGCGGTAGGATTTGGGAACTCGCCCTTATTGTGAGTTTGTTTAATGCAGTGTTGGGTAAGATTGTTTGCTTCCAGAGGGCGCATACGGCTTGTATTGTAGGGTCTTCAGCATTATTCAGTTGTAGATTTAGGTCTCCCATTATAAATGTCAGTGCTGTCTTTTAGGGAGTTTTACGATATTAGGTCTGTAAAGTATTCGAGGAATTGTGGGTTGTCACCTGGAGGGTAATAGATGATATGGAGTTTGATGGGGTTGCGGCCTTTAGGGGAGAGCTGTACTAGATATTCAAAGGTAGGTTATTTGGTAGTGCGTAAATTAATTAGGCAGAGATCGCTGTTGTCTATGATGGCTACTCCACTGCCCCTGCAATCCTTGCAGTCGCAGCAAATGACTGAGAAGCCCAGTGGGGTGAGGAAGTCAATGTAAGGGAATGACTGGTCATTTAGCCAATTTTAAGTTAGAAAGCAGATGTCAATATTGTAGCACAAGATAGTTTCAGCTATATCAGTGGCATGCTTGACTGCTGATCGACAGTTCAGTAGTAAGCTGCATAGCATAGGTAAAGATCTCAGATCAGGCTGACTGGGTTGGATGGTAGTTAGTTGACCGGGCGGCCTGGGGGAGCACCTGGTGTTCGGGATCCTATTCATGCCAAGGATGACCGGGATATTGCGATGGCAGGGTTGACTGAGGGCTTTGTCAAAGGAGTTGCTCAGCATTTTGGCTTCCCACTGCGACATTCTAGTCGTGGTGCGTCTAAGTTTAAGGTGGTGATGAATGTAGAGAATGGTTTGGCTATGCGTGAGAGATGGGAGTCAAAGTGAGTGTTTGTTGCAGGATCGGTGTTCACCATAGATGTGTGGGGTTGTGGCAGTGTGTGGATACTCTATACGTAGTGATGAAATATCTTCCAGAATATTGTTGATTTTGTGTTCTAGCGGGCTGTTATAGGGATCAGTTGAGACACTGTTGGGTCTGTGATGGGGAGAGGAGTATGCTGGAGCCCATCTGAGTCTGGGGTGGAGGCTAAAATAGAATCCATGAAAAACAGAGGGGAGAGCAAGGTATTTGGTTCACCAAGTGAACGGGGGAATACTCCTTTACCCCTGGGTATATCGATAAAGAACAAAAGGAGGAGTACCACCCAGTGGAAACGACAGTTCCTAATGGGGTACAGGCTGAAACAAAAGGGGGGAATTTCCTTTTGTTAAGAAACCCCTCACTCACCACCTAGTGGTGACATGCTTCATCATCGGGGTCCACCCTAATGACCTAGCATCATCAGGGTGTGCTACAACACCTGATTACAGTGGAGCTGGTTGTGAGTGAGGATGCGTGAAAAGAAAAAAAGGGTATGTGTGTTAAAAGTTGTCCTGGTTTAACTTAAGAAATTGAATTTTTATTTATAAGCAACTGGACAATGTTAAAAACAGAAGTGCGAGATAAAGTGAGGGTGATTATGAGCCCTTGTATCTCTATGTGTTGTCAGGTCTACATGTTTCAACCATAAAGGTGTTGGTTCACCAGGTTTTCTTCAGGACCGTTGCCCTGAGAGTGGGTGGTGTGCGTCCCCTAAAAGACGCACCCAGTCCTACTCTCTGGGACCACAATGAGTGACAAAAAAGTAAATGTCTGTGGTAAACGCTGTAACCCAATTGGGTTTGCGTGAAAAATCAAAATACCTGCAAAGAAAATGAGGAGTAATGTCAGATAATCGGTTTAGGTACAAGCCTGTAACGTCGTGCAGTGTCTCACATTCGTGTCTGCATGCTGATGATCCCATTAGGACAGGTATCTTATGCTCGTATACAGGGTACTGTCGCTCAGTGCCATGATGTGGAGGTACCTGGGTAATGTTATAAGTGGTGTACTGCTTAGCCACTCAAGTACACAATGCTAATTTTACGTGCGTCAATATCTATTTGATGCAAACGCCAGACATCCATTTTATGTGGCGTGAACAAATCTTGCATGCCTATAGTGTGGGCAAACAATTTTTTTAAAGTGCATAGGCTGCCATGCTCTGCATGCATCACTCGTACCGGACTCACAGACACAAAAACATTTAAAGACACACAAGGGTTAAGCTTACTCGTATTGGGGTATTTAGAAACCTCATAGGGCGGGGAAGGCTAGCCTCGTCAGTAAAAACATATTCTGAAACAAAGATGGCACTGAGCGACAGTACCCTGTATACGAGCATAAGATACCTGTCCTAATGGGATCATCAGCATGCAGACACGAATGTGAGACACTGCACGACGTTACAGGCTTGTACCTAAACCGATTATCTGACATTACTCCTCATTTTCTTTGCAGGTATTTTGATTTTTCACGCAAACCCAAATGGTTGAAACATGTAGACCTGACAACACATAGAGATACAAGGGCTCATAATCACCCTCACTTTATCTCGCACTTCTGTTTTTAACATTGTCCAGTTGCTTATAAATAAAAATTCAATTTCTTAAGTTAAACCAGGACAACTTTTAACACACATACCCTTTTTTTCTTTTCACGCATCCTCACTCACAACCAGCTCCACTGTAATCAGGTGTTGTAGCACACCCTGATGACGCTAGGTCATTAGGGTGGACCCCGATGATGAAGCATGTCACCACTAGGTGGTGAGTGAGGGGTTTCTTAACAAAAGGAAATTCCCCTCTTTTGTTTCAGCCTGAACCCCATTAGGAACTGTCGTTTCCACTGGGTGGTACTCCTCCTAAAATAGAATCCAGCCTGCTGAGGCTGGTAGACTGAGAGGATATGGGTGCAATAGGCAGCTCGAGCTGTGCAGTGGAGGAGTCCCATGGAGAGAGGGAAAGGGATTCTAGTAGCGGAACCGTAGCGTCGGACATCTGGTAATGGAGTAGGCTGTAGGAGGGGTGGAGGTGGGGACAGTGCAAAGGCTATTAGGAGTAGAAGGATCAACGAGTGGAGGTGTGAGTGTATGAATTAGTTCACTGAGAGAGGGTTGAGGGGATGGTTCACCTGGAGAGGGAGGGGGTTGGAAGTGGAACCAGATGGTATGGAGACGCAGAGCACAGGGAAGTGGCGATCAAAGATGGTTAGGTTTTGTTCAGAGGCTTGTACTAGGAGGTTCCCATTTCTGTAAAGGGTTATGGACACTTCTCCATTAAAGTCTTTGGATGGGGATATAGTGACCATAGTAAGTAAGTAAGTAAAATTTATTTGCACAATTAATTAAAATCATTGCAATACAGACACTCATAATTGACAATTAAAAAAAGAATAATTTTTAGATCTGATAAAAGTCAGTGAATTTGTAAGATGAAAAAGTGTCACTTAGGGGGGTTAGAACTCAGTCTTGGTCAGATGGTAAGTTCAAAGAATTAATTTCTGTGATAAACTAAGCGCGTCGCCATCTGAGGTGAATCGCCCCTCATGCAAGCATCGAGTGCTTCTTGGCATGTCCTGATGTTAAGAAATACCCAAATTGGGCGAAGCCAAAAGATTCTTTGGGCTAGTAGGCGATGACAAATGCACAAGATGTGAATGAGATTTTCATCTCCCTGGTTACAGAAACGATTCAAATTAGTCTGTCCCTGGCCCAGTGCATCATGGGAACAGGGCAGACCAAACTACCAAGCCAATTCTTTACTGGAAAGGAAACAAGCTTCCGGGGACCAGTTTCTGGCATTACAGCCGTCTTCGGCCCGGCTTGCTTGAATCCTGATGGTGCAGTGAGCAAGGGACTCACATCTGAGCATACCCTTCCTGTTGGAACCTAATATTGTCAGGTCACCAAGGGTAGCCTGGCCTAGGGTAAGACAATCTCTATCTAAGGCACATGTGTAAAGGTTGCAAACCACCCAGCAGTAATTTAATGCAATAACACCCAAAAATGACACTACACCAATGTTTGTGGAAAAATACGAATTGTTTTATAAAAATACGTTTGTTCCTCTTTATCACCTTTACATCGTACTTCTCCTTATTCGATAGTTTTACTCCAAGAAACGTATTACACTTTATAACTTCAACTTTTCCTGCTCAATACATTTACATCAGGATACAATACCAATCTCACCCCACCTTCTACCAAAAATGTACACAATCAGCGAAGAATGTCAGTGGTTACACTAGTTTTACAGATGCGCTTGCAACCCCTATGAGGACTTTACACTCTTCCTAGTCAGAGGGTACTTTTAGCACTACTTTGACAGTTGGTTCTACCCCCAGCTTCTGGTTCATTGGCCGTTCTTCCCTGGACCTGAAATCAATGAGGATTACATCATCATGCTAATTTCCACCTACCAGGACACAGTAGGGGGAAAAACGAACAGTGTGTCTTGAATATGGTTACCTGCACAATGACTAATTTTTCCCCACACGGAAAGACCTTTTAAGAAACTCCACTCCTCAGCCCCTTGAGGTGATTAATCCCTGGGGTTCAGTCTTCCCCCCTTCCCACACTCTCCTTACTGTACAGCGGAGACTGCAATGTCCAAGTCTCCAAGTGACTGAGCTGACAGGCGGCTCTACAGAAGTTCCAGCCGGCAGCTGCTTGATCCGCTTCCTCCCGCTCCACTCGATCTCAGTGCTGGCGCGGGGAGGATCGGGGAATGTCTCTCCCCTCTTCAGGAACTGCTGTTGGCTCTTCCGCCTAACCTGCCACACAATTTCGGAGCTGGCGCGGACAAGGCTCACCACCGCTTCCGCTTCTCCGGCCGGCTCCGCCTCACAGAGTCAGACGGCTCAACCGGGCATGCGCGGAGGTGAAGTGGCTCTACACCCGAGCCTGCCCAGCGCTGACGGCTCTGCCTCCTCCGCTCCTCCCACTTCAGGACCGGCGGCCACGCTACCAGGCCGGCGCTATTCACCTCACGCTGGCCCAGGAATAGGCCCTCTGCTTCCACAACGACCGCTGCTCCAAACACACGGACCCCGTCTTCCCCACTCAGACAGCTGCTCTTCTCAGCTAGCAGTCTGCCGCTACAGGTAGGAGGAGGGCTTCCGTTCAGTTATGTCACCAGGGGAAGTCAAGGGCAACCATGAGCCGAATTCATTTGAGGGGCTAATCGAGGGGGCCGCAAAGAATAACCCCTCAGCCTTAATCCTCTCTTCTTCTTAGCAACACTTTGCCAGAGTCTTTCTAAAGTCTTTCCAACTAGGCAGAGGACTGCGCTCCACAGCGCCGCAGTCTCCTTCACCCACTCACACCCCTTTCTTCCAGGCTAGGGGTTGGTCAGGCGCCTAGGGTCTCCAGTGATCCCACGCAGCGGGGGCAAGACAAGTAACCCAAGGGAGGAAGGGTGGTGAATCAATAAGGCAGCGTCCTTAGACTGGGAGGTCAACCCTTTGACTATCCTACCCCCACCTTCTGCTACAGCCTGTCCTCCAGCTGACTCTCTCTGGTAAGACAAAATGGCTGACCAGCATTCCGCCTTATATAGGCTGACCCTCAGAGGTCCAGAAGGGACCAGAAGGTTCTGGAATGCCCTACTCTATCCTATGGGACAGGTCCCAGGTATGACAGTTGTGACAGTTGGTACCCACCATTTTGTGACTCCAAGGGAATTCCTGTCAGGAAAGGCCTCTAGGCCTGAGGTGAAGAACTATGAGGGCGAAAAAACACCTATCCCCCAGACCAACACCATAAAAACCTAATGGAAACAAAAATAAATAAAGGCATGAGGGGCAAGAAGGGGACACAATAAATAAATAATAGGAGGGACTACGCAAAGGGCCAGACAGGTCTAACACGCGTCCCCCCCAGCTGAAAGTGGGGAGAGCTACCCAACCCCTTGGGAGTCCTCATCACTAAGGCTGAAATACCTAGAGAGACCGTCTGCATTGGTGTGGTCCACTCCAGGCCGATGTTCCACCCGGAAGTCCATTCCCTGTAGGGAGATGGACCATCTCAGCAACTTGGGATTTTCCCCCTTCATCTGCATTAGCCAGCGAAGGGGTCGGTGGTCAGTCTGAACCAGGAAGTGCAAGCCAAATAGATATGGCCGCAGCTTCTTCAGAGCCCACACCACCGCAAAGGCTTCCCTCTCAATTGCACTCCACTTCTGTTCCCGGGGAAGCAGTCTCCTGGATAGGAAAACCACAGGCTGATCCAGGCCCTCTTCATTCAATTGCGATAACACTGCCCCAATGCCATGTTCTGATGCATCTGTCTGGACAATGAACTCCTTGGAGAAGTCTGGGGCCCTCAGGACCGGTGCTGCACACATTGCCTGCTTCAGTTTTACAAAGGCTTGCTGACAAGCCTCTGTCCAGACTACCCGTCGAGGTTGTTTCTTTGAGGTGAGCTCTGTGAGGGGCGCTACAATAGTGCCACACCCCTTCACAAAGCGACGGTAGTAGCCTGTGAGGCCCAGGAAAGCTCGGACCTCAGTCTGTGTCTTGGGGGGTTCCCAGGCCATAATTGCCTCAATCTTTGCCGGTAGGGGCTGCACTGTTCCCCTACCCACCAAGTGTCCAAGGTACACAACTGACCCCTGCCCAATCTGACATTTGCTGGCCTTGATGGTCAATCCAGCTTGTTTCAGGGCCTGGAGAACTGCTTGCAAATGTTGCAAATGGTCCTCCCAACTGCTACTGAAGACAGCAATGTCATCCAGATAAGCAGCGGAGAAACCCTCCATTCCGGAGAGGACCTGATTCACCAGCCGCTGAAAAGTGGCAGGGGCGTTCTTGAGCCCAAAGGGCATCACGCAGAACTGGAAGTGTCCCTCAGGCGTGGAGAAAGCTGACCTTTCTTTTGCTCCATCTGTAAGGGAGATCTGCCAGTACCCTGAAGTGAGGTCAAAGGTACTCAGATATTGGGCAGCTCCCAGCCGGTCAATCAATTCATCCGCCCTAGGGATCGGATGAGCATCAGTCTTGGTGACTGAGTTCAGTCCCCGGTAATCCACACAGAACCTCAGTTCTGGAGTGGTGCCTGGTGGAGCTGCCTTTGGCACTAGAACCACCGGACTGGACCAGGGGCTGCTGGAAGGTTCAATAACTCCTAGCTCCAGCATCTTGGCAACCTCACCATGGATGCTAGCCTTCACCTTGTCGGACAGCCGGTAGGTCTTTGACTTCACTGGTGGGCTGTCCCCTGTGTCCACATCATAGGTACACAGGTGAGTCCTTCCCGGGACAAGGGAGAACAGCGTAGAATATTGCTCCAGTATCTGGCGACAGTCCTCTCGCTGTTCAGGAGTTAGGGTTGGAGAGAGAATCACTCCCTCCACTGACCCATCCTTTTCTTGAGACGAGAACAAGTCTGGGAGAGGTTCACTTTCTGCTTCCTCTCCCCCATCAGTCACCATCATTAAGATGACCTCGGGCCTCTCATGGTGGGGTTTGAGTCGGTTAGCATGTAGCACCCGTAGGGGCTGTCGAGGGGTCTTAAGGTCCAACAGGTATGTGGCCTTACCCTTCTTTTCCAACACCTCAAAGGGGCCTGCCCAGCGATCCTGGAGGGCACTTAGCTCTCCAGGCTCCATCACCCACACTTTCTGGCCAGGCTCCAATTCCACCTGGTGAGCGTTGTGGTCATACCACTCCTTCATCACTTCCTGGCTGGCCTCCAAGTTGTCAGAAGCTTGCTTCCACAACTTCGTCATTTGGCGCCCTAAGGCCAGCATGTAGCTCACCACATCCTGGGGGTGTTTCCTGGGAGACTTTTCCCATCCATCCTTCACCAGGCTGAGAGGACTGCGTACAGGGTGCCCATACAGAAGCTCAAAGGGGCTGAAGCCCACTCCCTTCTGTGGCACTTCCCTGTAGGAGAATAGCAAACAGGGTAGGAGGACGTCCCACTTCCTCCGCAGGCTTTCAGGCAGACTTCTGATCATGCCCTTCAAGGTCTTGTTGAACCTTTCGACCAGTCCATTGGACTGGGGGTGATAGGGAGTGGTGAACCGGTAGGTCACTCCACACTCCTTCCACATTGCCCGCATGTATGCTGACATAAAGTTGGTCCCCCTGTCGGACACAACTTCCTTGGGGAATCCCACTCGGGTAAAGATCCCCATCAGGGCCCTAGCCACCACAGGTGCAGTGACAGTCCTCAGAGGAATTGCCTCTGGGTACCGTGTGGCATGATCCACCAGAACCAGGATAAACCTGTGACCAGCTGTTGTTGGTGGATCCAATGGCCCTACAATGTCGATGCCCACCCTTTCAAAGGGGGTGCTAACGACTGGAAGTGGTTCCAGGGGAGCTTTCAGCTTCACCCCTGTTTTCCCACTGGCCTGGCAGGATACACATGTCCGACAGTAAGTGTTGTACGCCACTTTCATCTGAGGCCAGTAAAAGTGGGGGACAAGCCGAGCAAAGGTCTTGTCCTGACCTAAGTGTCCTGCCAAGGGTATTGCATGAGCCAATTCCAGCAGAAAGGCTCGGTACCGTTGCGGAACTACCAAGGCCCTTGATGAACCAGGTAAGGGTACCTTGGGTTCACTGTAGAGGAGTCCATCCTCCCAGTAAATGTGGTAGTGTCCCGCAACGTCCCCTGCTGCCTAGGCTTCAGCCTGTCGCCTCAGTCCCTCAAGGGTAGGGCACTCCTTCTGGCCCTTACAGAACTCCTCTCTGGTAGGCCCTCCCTCCACATGCCACTCAGCAGGGATGGGCAGGTCCTCCATAGAAACTACTTCCCCCTCCACGGACTCCTGGTCCACCACCGCAGGCAGCCGATCTGTCACATGGGGTGTGGAAGCCAAAGCAGGCTTCTCCTGACTTCGGGTCTGTCCCTTTTTGGCAGCGGGTTGGGCCATTGTTCCAGGCTCCAACCCAGGTGAACTCCCTCTCCGGGCAGTCGTAGACCTTGTGCTTACACAGGCCCAGTCAGGTGTACCCAGCATCGCAGAATGCGTCCGGTATTCCACCTCTCTCCAGGCATTGTGCTCCATATCATTCCCCAGCAGACAATCAACTGGCACGGCAGGGCTTACGGCAACTCGAAGTGAACCTGCAACCCCTTCCCACTCAAAGGGAACCTCAGCCACGGGATAGTGGCCCATTCTGCCGTCAGCCATCGCGGCGGGGTGGAGTACATTGGGAACCACCTGCTCTGGAGACACCAGCTGACTTCTCACCATAGTCATACTGGCTCCTGTATCTCTCAGAGCCTCCCCTCTCTGGCCATTGATGGTGATCCATTGTCCATACTTAACAGTATTTGGGGACACCTGGATCTTAGAAACCATCTCCCGTTCTCCCAGGGACACTAAGGTGACACCCGCCCACTCACCCCCCTTATCTAAGGGCAACTCCTCCCCAAGCGCTACACTAGCTACTCCCGGGGCTTTTCCTCGGGTGGGAGGGGGTGGTCTCTTTGGGCATCTGACATCTCCCTTATAATGTCCAACACCACCACACTCGAAGCAGTGGACAACCCTTGGCTGCTGGCTTTGGCCAGGATGAGGGTTTCTGGGCGGGCTAGCCTTAGGGGTGACACCTGTTCCCTTTCCCTGGAAACTGTTTTGGGGACCTTTAGAGAACTCCCGCTTTTTATCTCCCCCCTCCTTATTCTGAGGGGCGCCCTGTCTGGCCTTTTGGGAATCCCCTCCAGTCCCCTTTGAGGACACCCGGGTACTTGCCCAGATGTCCGCCTCCTCTGCAAGCTTCCGGGGGTTAGTCAGCTTGCTGTCCACCAGGTGTTGGCGCAGCTCGGGAAAACATTTCTCGAGTAGATGCTCTTTCAAAAAAAGATCATACAACCCCTCATAATCCTTCACCTCACTGCCCTGTACCCAGCCCTCCAATGCCTTCCTCGCATAATCTAGGAAGTCCACCCAGTTCTGGGTGCTTAACTTGTGGCTCCCCCTGAACTTCTGGCGATACTTTTCTGGGGTTAACCCAAACTTCCTGATCAATGCTAGCTTCATGGTGGGGTAGTTGGTCTGCTCCTCCGGTTCTAAGGCTAGCAAAGTGTCCCGACCGGTAGGAGGCATGTACTTGTACAATCCACCGCCCCAGTGCTTCTCCTGGATCACATGGGCTCTTAAGGAGACCTCATAGGCTGCCAGCCACTTGGCTATGTCATCCCCCTGACTATAGCTGGCAATTATATCCTTAGGCAGGTAGGGTCTGGACTCCCTGGTTGGTTCTCTGGTTTTGCTGCCACCATTTGGAGTTGGAAAGGGTCCCCGTTGCAGGGCCTGGAGTTCTAACTCTTTTAGTTTGAATTCATGAGCCATTCTCCGCTCTTCCTTCTCCTGTTCTAACCTGGCTAACTCCCACTTCAGCTTCCTTTTTTCCCTCCTGTCTGTGAGCTCCGCTTCGGTCAAGCTTCCCCCGGAGACACTACTGCCCCTCCTAGAAGAGGTCATTGGTTCGGGGAGTAGGTTTCCCACCTCTGGATGGAACAATCCCTCTACCCCTATGACCGTGCCCCCGTCTGTCTCCCCATCCTCCTCCTTCTCTTCATTGCGCGCTTCCACCCAAGCCCTCAAACTGGTCTGGAGTTCCCCCTTCTTGGCACCACGCTTAAAGAACACCCTCATTTGTTGACAGAAATCTTTTAGCTGGGCCAATGAATAAGTGTCCAGTTTTTCCAGTGCAAATTCCATTTTGCAAAAGGCAACACAAGGTTAAGCACACAAAAAGAATAGAGTTGCAAGGGCAACCTGAAGCTACCTCCACCCCACCACCAGGAATAAATTTGGAAAAAGCAAAAATAAAAATTAGGAGGGCCGCTAGGAGAAAACTCCAGGTGTAGGTTAGTGGATTACACTCAATTACTGCAGAGTAGTTGCAACCACAGTCAAGATCCCACCGCTAGACACCAACTTGTTGGAACCTAATGTTGTCAGGTCACCAAGGGTAGCCTGGCCTAGGGTAAGACAATCTCTATCTAAGGCACATGTGTAAAGGTTGCAAACCACCCAGCAGTAATTTAATGCAATAACACCCAAAAATGACACTACACCAATGTTTGTGGAAAAATACGAATTGTTTTATAAAAATAAGTTTGTTCCTCTTTATCACCTTTACATCAGTACTTCTCCTTATTCGATAGTTTTACTCCAAGAAACGTATTACACTTTATAACTTCAACTTTTCCTGCTCAATACATTTACATCAGAATACAATACCAATCTCACCCCACCTTCTACCAAAAATGTACACAATCAGCGAAGAATGTCAGTGGTTACACTAGTTTTACAGATGCGCTTGCAACCCCTATGAGGACTTTACACTCTTCCTAGTCAGAGGGTACTTTTAGCACTACTTTGACAGTTGGTTCTACCCCCAGCTTCTGGTTCATTGGCCGTTCTTCCCTGGACCTGAAATCAATGAGGATTACATCATCATGCTAATTTCCACCTACCAGGACACAGTAGGGGGAAAAACGAACAGTGTGTCTTGAATATGGTTACCTGCACAATGACTAATTTTTCCCCACACGGAAAGACCTTTTAAGAAACACCACTCCTCAGCCCCTTGAGGTGATTAATCCCTGGGGTTCAGTCTTCCCCCCTTCCCACACTCTCCTTACTGTACAGCGGAGACTGCAATGTCCAAGTCTCCAAGTGACTGAGCTGACAGGCGGCGCTACAGAAGTTCCAGCCGGCAGCTGCTTGATCCGCTTCCTCCCGCCCAGACAGCCACTCGATCTCAGTGCTGGCGCGGGGAGGATCGGGGAATGTCTCTCCCCTCTTCAGGAACTGCTGTTGGCTCTTCCGCCTAACCTGCCACACAATTTCGGAGCTGGCGCGGACAAGGCTCACCACCGCTTCCGATCCGCTTCCGCTTCTCCGGCCGGCTCCGCCTCACAGAGTCAGACGGCTCAACCGGGCATGCGCGGAGGTGAAGTGGCTCTACACCCGAGCCTGCCCAGCGCTGACGGCTCTGCCTCCTCCGCTCCTCCCACTTCAGGACCGGCGGCCACGCTACCAGGCCGGCGCTATTCACCTCACGCTGGCCCAGGAATAGGCCCTCTGCTTCCACAACGACCGCTGCTCCAAACACATGGACCCCGTCTTCACCACTCAGACAGCTGCTCTTCTCAGCTAGCAGTCTGCCGCTACAGGTAGGAGGAGGGCTTCCGTTCAGTTATGTCACCAGGGGAAGTCAAGGGCAACCATGAGCCAAATTCATTTGAGGGGCTAATCGAGGGGGCCGCAAAGAATAACCCCTCAGCCTTAATCCTCTCTTCTTCTTAGCCACACTTTGCCAGATTCTTTCTAAAGTCTTTCCAACTAGGCAGATGACACACCCCTTTCTTCCAGGCTAGGGGTTGGTCAGGCGCCCAGGGTCTCCAGTGATCCCACGCAGCGGGGACAAGACAAGTAACCCAAGGGAGGAAGGGTGGTGAATCAATAAGGCAGTGTCCTTAGACTGGGAGGTCAACCCTTTGACTATCCTACCCCCACCTTCTGCTACAGCCTGTCCTCCAGCTGACTCTCTCTGATAAGACAAAATGGCTGACCAGCATTCCGCCTTATATAGGCTGACCCTCAGAGGTCCAGAAGGGACCAGAAGGTTCTGGAATGCCCTACTCTATCCTATGGGACAGGTCCCAGGTATGACAGTTGTGACAGTTGGTAGCCACCATTTTGTGACTCCAAGGGAATTCCTGTCAGGAAAGGCCTCTAGGCCTGAGGTGAAGAACTATGAGGGCAAAAAAACACCTATCCCCCAGACCAACACCATAAAAACCTAATGGACACAAAAATAAATAAAGGCATGAGGGGCAAGAAGGGGACAAAATAAATAAATAATAGGAGGGACTACGCAAAGGGCCAGACAGGTCTAACACTTCCACACTTGTGGTGGCCAAAACGATTCAAAAAGGGGGGTGGTGATGGACAGAGTATCTGAATTAAGCAGAACACTCCTACCCAGTCAAAAGATCAGGGCTTGATCCATCACCGTTTTTTAGCTCACTGCACCATCCCAGTTCAGAACCTGGCTACATGCAAATTAGTCTGTCCCTGGCCCAGTGCATCATGGGAACAGGGCAGACCAAACTACCAAGCCAATTCTTTACTGGAAAGGAAACAAGCTTCCGGGGACCGGTTTCTGGCATTACAGCCGTCTTCGGCCCGGCTTGCTTGAATCCTGATGGTGCAGTGAGCAAGGGACTCACATCTGAGCATACCCTCCCACACTTGTGGTGGCCAAAACGATTCAAAAAGGGGGTGGTGATGGACAGAGTATCTGAATTAAGCAGAACACTCCTACCCAGTCACAAGATCAGGGCTTGATCCATCACCGTTTTTTAGCTCACTGCACCATCCCAGTTCAGAACCTGGCTACATGCAAATTAGTCTGCCCCTGGCCCAGTGCATCATGGGAACAGGGCAGACCAAACTACCAAGCCAATTCTTTACTGGAAAGGAAACAAGCTTCCGGGGACCGGTTTCTGGCATTACAGCCGTCTTCGGCCCGGCTTGCTTGAATCCTGATGGTGCAGTGAGCAAGGGACTCACATCTGAGCATACCCTTCCACACTTGTGGTGGCCAAAACGATTCAAAAAGGGGGGTGGTGATGGACAGAGTATCTGAATTAAGCAGAACACTCCTACCCAGTCACAAGATCAGGGCTTGATACATCACCGTTTTTTAGCTCACTGCACCATCCCAGTTCAGAACCTGGCTACATGCAAATTAGTCTGTCCCTGGCCCAGTGCATCATGGGAACAGGGCAGACCAAACTACCAAGCCAATTCTTTACTGGAAAGGAAACAAGCTTCCGGGGACCGGTTTCTGGCATTACAGCCGTCTTCGGCCCGGCTTGCTTGAATCCTGATGGTGCAGTGAGCAAGGGACTCACATCTGAGCATACCCTTCCACACTTGTGGTGGCCAAAACGATTCAAAAAGGGGGGTGGTGATGGACAGAGTATCTGAATTAAGCAGAACACTCCTACCCAGTCAAAAGATCAGGGCTTGATCCATCACCGTTTTTTAGCTCACTGCACCATCCCAGTTCAGAACCTGGCTACATGCAAATTAGTCTGTCCCTGGACCAGTGCATCATGGGAACAGGGCAGACCAAACTACCAAGCCAATTCTTTACTGGAAAAGAAACAAGCTTCCGGGGACCGGTTTCTGGCATTACAGCCGTCTTCGGCCCGGCTTGCTTGAATCCTGATGGTGCAGTGAGCAAGGGACTCACATCTGAGCATACCCTTCCACACTTATGGTGGCCAAAACGATTCAAAAAGGGGGGTGGTGATGGACAGAGTATCTGAATTAAGCAGAACACTCCTACCCAGTCAAAAGATCAGGGCTTGATCCATCACCGTTTCTCACTGCACCATCAGGATTCAAGCAAGCCGGGCCGAAGACGGCTGTAATGCCAGAAACCGGTCCCCGGAAGTTTGTTTCCTTTCCAGTAAAGAATTGGCTTGGTAGTTTGGTCTGCCCTGTTCCCATGATGCACTGGGCCAGGGACAGACTAATTTGCATATAGCCAGGTTCTGAGCTGGGATGGTGCAGTGAGCTAAAAAACGGTGATGGATCAAGCCCTGATCTTTTGACTGGGTAGGAGTGTTCTGCTTAATTCAGATACTCTGTCCATCGCCACCCCCTTTTCTGAATCGTTTTGGCCACTATAGGAGTGGAAGGGTATGCTCAGACATGAGTCCCTTGCTCACTGCACCATCAGGATTCAAGCAAGCCGGGCCGAAGACGGCTGTAATGCCAGAAACCGGTCCCCGGAAGCTTGTTTCCTTTCCAGTAAAGAATTGGCTTGGTAGTTTGGTCTGCCCTGTTCCCATGATGCACTGGGCCAGGGACAGACTAATTTGCATATAGCCAGGTTCTGAGCTGGGATGGTGCAGTGAGCTAAAAAACGGTGATGGATCAAGCCCTGATCTTTTGACTGGGTAGGAATTTTCTGCTTAATTCAGATACTCTGTCCATCACCACCCCCTTTTCTGAATCGTTTTGGCCACTATAGGAGTGGAAGGGTATGCTCAGACATGAGTCCCTTGCTCACTGCACCATCAGGATTCAAGCAAGCCGGGCCGAAGACGGCTGTAATGCCAGAAACCGGTCCCCGGAAGCTTGTTTCCTTTCCAGTAAAGAATTGGCTTGGTAGTTTGGTCTGCCCTGTTCCCATGATGCACTGGGCCAGGGACAGACTAATTTGCATAAAGCCAGGTTCTGAGCTGGGATGCTGCAGTGAGCTAAAAAACGGTGATGGATCAAGCCCTGATCTTTTGACTGGGTAGGAGTGTTCTGCTTAATTCAGATACTCTGTCCATCACCACCCCCTTTTCTGAATCGTTTTGGTTACAGAAACGGCATTGGGAGGAAGCGTCTTTCTTATATCCTTGGCCAAACTTATATGCCATCAGTGGAATTAGGCCGAAACAGTATCTCATTAGTTGGAGTTTTACATGAGGTTTCATGGGAGATGTAAGATAGGGGGTAATGTTTTTGGGGCATACAGTTTGGAGGCCCAGGAGCCATGGAAGAGCTTTAGTACTTGTTGTGTGTCGAGGTCATTTGATAGGATTTTAGCTTGTTTGGTTAAAAGCTTAGATTTCGCCTCAATGGGCAGCGAAGTTGACCATATGTCTTTTGCTTTAAGGGATTCGACGCAAAAGATCAGATATTTATTCCACGATGTTTTGGGGTTACTGAGCAATGACCATATACAGCTCTTTAAAGTGTGGGGGCTAGCTTGTTTTGTTTTTAGGCAGTAGGCGATGTATCTTGCGCTCATGATCCAACGCTGAGAAGATAAGCAGAATTCTTTTCGAATTTGGGCATGGGAGGTCGAGTTTGGCAGTTGAAAAACCCTACGGAAGCAAGATGATTGCGCTCTGTCCAACCAATTAATCATTTTGTCTTTAAAGATTATTCCACCGAAAGAGATTGTAGGAAGGAGTTTTGCAGCGATCAGTTTTATAAGAGGGGCAAAGTCCTGTGAATGGAGAGCACTCTTTGTTCTTATAAAAGCTCCCTCCAGGCTACGAGCAACTCCCTGCATTTCAGTTGTATGCACAGATGATCTCCCTTTATAATCGATCCAAACACCCAGATACGTGTATGCGGTGACAGTTTCCAGAGGCTTCCCTTCAATAAACCACGTGCTCTTTTTTGTTTTCGGAGAACATATTGCCATCACTTTGGTCTTAGTGGCATTTATCTCTAACATATTGATGTTACAGTACAAGGCAAGGGAGTCAAGCAGTCTTTGAAGGCCCACCTGGGTTTGGTCTAGGAGGATGGTATCGTCTGCGTATTGCAGGGTTTGGATTGTTCTTTGATCAATTCCTGGTGGAAAGGCTCGAGAGCGGGACAGCCACTCAGGGAGGTCTGCGAGGTACAAGTTGAACAGTAGAGGTGCAAGAGTGCAACCTTGTTTTAGACCTCTGCTGGTATAGATTTTACTAGAAGTGGATCATCTCGATGTAACTCTTACTTTAACCCAAGTGTCTGTATGTAGGGCTATTAGTGCTTTCAATAGCGTCCGAGGAATACCCCATCGTGCCAATTTTTCCCAGAGTTTAGCCCGGATCACGCTATTGAAAGCTTTACGAAAGTCTATGAATCCCATGTATAACGATTTACCTTTTACGGCTAAGGTGGTTTCCATCAAGTGGGCTACGCAGATCAAGTTGTCTTCAATATGGCAGCCTCTTTGGAAGCCGGTTTGGGTAAAAGGGATTAAGTTGTTATTTTCCACCCACTTTGTTAGTGCTGTTAAAAGGACGCTTGCGTATGCCTTCCCGTCCACATCAAGGAGGGCTATCATCTGATAATTGTCGGGATTAGAGCGCGAGCCTTTTTTATGGAAGGGAACGAGTAGCGACCCTTGCCAAGAGACCGGGATGGGACCTCCCAGTATTGCAGCCTCAAAGAGGGGAGTCAACATCAAAGCCCATTTCTGGGCGGAGGCTTTGTATACTTGCGTGGGAATTCCGTTCGGTCCAGGGGCGCCACCTGAGCGCATTTTCTTTATTATTCCCGTTATTTCATTTGTGGTTAACTTGGTGGGGGGGATTGTGTCATCCTGGAGAGTTAATTGATCGAGGATGGAGAGACTGCTGCTGTTGGTGGTATGCGGTGCTGTGTAGAGAACTTTTACATAGGCCTCCCAATCAGCAGAAGAGATATTGGTTGCGGTGGGAGGCTTGGTGGCTTGGGTGGCTTTGGTGGCCTTGTTTACCCAGTTCCAAAATTTTCTTTGATCTTTAGATTTTATGATCTCAAAGGCTGTTGCCCAATGGTGCTCTTCTTCCAATTTCTTTAAAATGAACCTGGCCTTCCTGTACTCTTTTCTGGCGGCTGATAAGTCACTCCTCAGAGATTTATATTCACTTTCGTTATTGACGTTGGTTCGTTGCAACTTGTTTAATTTACTTTTTGTGATGATTGTATGTTGTTTTTGCCCTAGCAGGGTAATCGGGGCGGGAAAGTCCTTAAAGGTACTATTTGTTGGTTTTAGGGCTAATTGGTCTCTGAAGTCGGTCAGTATAATTTCCCATAAGGATACCGTCAAGTGGCTAATGCCAGCCGGAGCCCATTTGGTCAGAAGATTGTCCACTTCCGCTTCTATTACTTCACGGTTTTCCTCAGACCATCTCAGGGTTCTTACACTCTGTAAGTTCGATTCCGTTCCGATCAGAGGAAGATTCGGGCGGTGTAGCTGCCTAAGGCCAATCTTGCACGTTAAAATTGCTTGGTCGCTATCTGAGGATGGTGTTACCAAGAACTGTCGTACCAGCTGATAGTCAGTTAGTGATATCCAAATATAGTCCAGGGTGGCCATTCGAGAGGGGGATACGTGGATGTATGCAGCTGGTTGGTCCGAAGCAATCCTTCCGTTTAGGATACGCAAGCCTAATTGATTTAATTTTGTTGCTAGTTTTATTCCATTGGCTTCCTTCCATTGATACTGAGATTTTATCTCCGGAATTGCCCACATTTCATTAACTAAGGATAGTTGAGAAGGTTGGGTGGAGTCAATCTCCATTAGGTTGGTGTTAAAATCCCCCATTATCAGCCATATATCGTTTGGAAATAGGGCTTCAATGTTGTTTCTTACAGGTAGCATATTTCTCAGAGTAGACTCGCATCTTGTTTTTGAGGGGTACAAGTAAACACAGCCTAGGATGATTTTTTGTTTTGATTTTCCCTTTTCATGGCTCTTAGCCTCGATGCTGACAAAGATATAGTTGCCCTCACCGTTATAAAGTGGTTCTAATTTTGCGACCAGTGTGTTCTTCATGGCAATCAGCACGCCTCCAGATGCATGACCACCTACAGCAGATGGAATAGCGAAAGATTCGATAACGGTGAAATCTTCCCAAATGGTATTCTCCAGGGCCCAAGTCTCTTGAATAGCAAAGATGTCGTGGGTCTTCTGGAGATCTGTGGTCAGTCGTCAAAAGATTGTAGCTAGCGGCCCACCTTAAATCACCGTTACCTGATACCCCAATGATATCGTCCGGGCCCGGCACAATCTGCGAGCTTCCCATGAGGCTTAATCATAGGACAAATTAAAAAAAATTATAGGACAAAGGAAACAGACCTGATCGTATAGGCTGTATAAACTGGAGTCCAATTTACCAGGCAATCCCAGATGGCTCTCTTCTTGCTATTTTTAGTCTGGCCAGATCGATCTTAGATGTTTTATACAACGATAAAAGCCTATCCGAATGTGTATGGGGCAGAGCCTCGGCCCATCTTTTACATATTTCTCGCCTGGCCAGCAATATAGCAAAAAACAGAAAACCTCGATTAGAGCCAGTAATTTCGTCTTGGATGCCAACAATTATTAAACTAAGTGTAATACATAATGGGTATCCTAAAATAGACTTTATGGTAGCCCCCGCTTTTTCCCAGTATTCCTAAATGGCAGGGCAAGTCCAAAACGTATGTGTGTCCGGGGCTCTTTACATGTTACATTTTTTACATTTAGCAGGTGGGCCGTTGGACATCTTAGAGAGTCTCGCTGGGGATAGATAAGCCCTATGTGTGGTGAAGTAATGATTTCTTCTCAGCCACGCTGGTTTCACCCTTGAAAACAGAGTACCATAGGAAGTCTTCCATAACACAGCCCAATCCGCCTCCGGAATGGGTTCCTCCCATAATTCTTCCACTAATCTAAAGTCCCCATCAATGGCCTCCTTGATTGCCCAATAGAAAAATGATACCTCCTTCTTTCCTGCTAAGTTTTTACAAGATGTTCTTCTAGAGCATTTCCCCCAATCGGGTTTTTTTGATTCTGGGAACAGCTCTTTAACTGTAAGTATTTGAATCTGGAAATGCCCTCTTCCAGTTTCTCATTAAGTGTTGCGCAAGAAGAGAGAGAACCATCTTCAGTTAGATCTCCCCATGTTAATAACCCTGCTGTTTTTAGAGGTATGGCCAGCATATCTTTTAGGCAACTTGGTGTCCCCGGGCTGTCCCACAAGGGGGCTAATCTTGGGGCTAATCTTGAATAATATTCCATAACCGTTAGTGCTTTAATACTCCAAAACTCACATATACTGCCTTAAAACATATGTAGTTACTCACACATATACCAATGAGACATTCATTCACTCACCAACACACCCATACACACACTAACTCACCCATACAGCCCTTCCCAGATGCACTTTTGAATCCATACAACCAGTGAATCACCCACTCAGACATCTGTGCACAGAGTTACACCCCCCCCGCCGACCCACTCAGACACCCACACACAGATACTCACACAACAAATCAATAACCTATATAGACAGTCATATAGCTACTCACCAACCCATGCAGCCGCTTACACACCAACTGAGAGACTAATACAGAGTTTCACACAGTTTAGTCACTAACCCATGTATTCAGTAAGACACGTTCAATCACTCAGTTATGCAGTCAGTCAAGCACCTACTAAATAATCCATTCAGGCACTTGTAAATCCACTCATTCTTTAATACACCTTGGCATAGATATACATGACAAATATTTAAACTTTACAGAAACACACATTCAGTGGATGATGTCATCAGTGATGTCATCAGTGATGTCATTTGAGATGTCATCAGTGATGTCACTGACCATGTCATGAGTGATGTAATTTGTGACGTCATCAGCAGTGCATTGCGGGCGCGCGAGTTATAGTTAGCTCAACTAACTATAACTGGCGAATTTCTCTGATTTTATATAAGTGAAATGTCCAACTAACTATAACGGGCCTGGAACCTATAGTTTTTTCAGTGATATATATATATGTATTTATATGTGTATATATATATATATATATATATATATATATATATATATATATATATACTGGTCGCCAATGCATAGATATAGTTAGATCAGGCTTTCCATAGAAAGAGTATTTTTATTTTGCTAATAACTTTGGCGCTGTTTGAAGAATTTTCACAAAATATATGAAACAAAAAAGTTCACCCACCTCAGCTCCTTCCTGTAAAGCTTCTGAGGTCATCAATCAAGCGGTGGGCAGAGAAAAAGGGGGTTTCCCAAAACACAATTACGCCATGCAATTTCCACAGGGAATTTTAGACAACAATACAGGAAAAATGACTTAAAAGAGTTTGGCAGAAAGCTAGATCTGTACTCAAAAAGTATGCTGTTTGTTGTAAATCTATTCAGCCGTTTTGCGCTGGGCTGCAATATTAATATATTCGACTTTGCGTTTTAAAAAAATCAAAGAAAATGTCAGTCATAACATCATGTTCAAAACAAAAAAAACAACTGAGATTAACCAGTTATAGCTTACTGAACATACTACAACTTACGCTTATTCTGTGGACTCCTTATGACCTCACATATTACATCACTCATGACATGTTCTTTCCCGTCAATGATGACATCTCAGATCACATAACTGATTACATCACTAACAACGTAGACACTTCAGTTATTGAAAGGTGGATCTCCAAGTGTAATAAGACTTGGATGGGGTGTGGAATTGACTGGAGGTAGCTCTCTTTACTTCATGTATAAAATAGTAAATCCCCATGTTTTTGGAATGGTGTCCAGGTGCGGAAACTAGGTTCGGAGATGGCTTTCTTCTGAATATGGCAAGGTTGCAGTCCTATGCCTTCTGTCCCTAATCTATAGTTCCTTTTCAGTTTAAAGAGGCTCTGTTCCCAGGTGGTTATTGTTATGGCAGTCTGGCCCCTCAAGCCTGGTTATCTTCTTTTCTAGAATGTATGATGGTATTTCCTGCTGACTTACCGCCCACTTCTTCTGAGTCCTGAGAACCTTAACCTTAAGATTCTACCTGATGGAAAGATCTTTCCCAGAATTCAGCAGGGCTCAGCAAGGAAGTCTGGGGCTCAGGTACCAGAAACATTCTGGGCAACCTGGGTGGTCAGAGATTGTTTATCACTCCAACGTTGCCATCCACTTTCTATTGTGGAACTCCACCTCCTTTGAGTCAATTGGGGGAACCCACACCCAGGGGCCTCCTTTACCACAATGCTCCCCATTTCTTTCGCTTAGCCTTAGATTGTCTCCCTCAAAGGCCACTGCCTGTAGCTGACTGCTTCTATATTTCATTTCCTGCAGGAGGGTTTCTAATGTGAAAGCCCTATCTGTTTCTAACCTCTATTATGACCCAGATTGAGTAAAGCTTTAGACCTCTGCTCGGACAAAGACTGGCTCTAGGGTTGTGCCTTTAGTAGTATTTCCTCGCATCTTCACCTTCCCTGCCCAGTGTGTTGATGAATCTCTCAGGGAGGATGTGGCTGGTACCAAACCTTATTACTGCTGTCCACTGAACAGCCCCATGAGGCATTCAGGAAACGCATACACCTGTTTCCTGGTCTCACTCACTATTTGGAATGCTAGTTCCGTCGTGTAACGGCCTCAGCGCGCATCAGTACTTTCACCTTTGAGACCCACTCTCTGCCCATGATGCAATGGGCTGGAGAGTTTTAGGTCGATGATCAAGAATAGAAGACATATTCAAGGAGGCAGACCTTCTATCCTGAAACAGTGGAGCGCAAAGTAGGTAGAGTCTTGGAAGAAGTTTGAGCACATACCTACTAGCTGAATTTAAAGTTGGTAGAAAATTAAACAGCACTTTCAGATGAAGAGTGTAAACACACATTGTTAGACCTGTCAGCCTTTTGGGTGGTCTCCCCTTATTTTTTTCATGATACCTTTCAGCCTCCCATTATTTGTGTCCACCAGTCCTATTTTTTTTGTGTGGCTTTAGGTCTCTGGGTGCCCCACCACTGCTATTCAGTGCTGAGGTACAGGTGCACCTTCCTAAAATGGTGGATGGGTTCCTAAGATGGACGCCTATCAGGAATTACCTCAGAGCTTGTGGGCCATAGGATAACATTGGAGAGTTCCAGAACCTTCCAGGCCATTCTAGTGACCAGGGCCCAGGCTATATAAGGGTGGACACTGGGCGGCCATTTTGTCTTGACAGGAGCTGGCTAGAGTGCAGACTACAGAGGAGGGGGATTGTGACTTAAGCTGCTTTGATTGCTCTCAGGGGCTGCTAGTTGGTGGTGGTTGCTGCCCTCCTTCCTGCTGATTTGGCCCAGTTAGTGAGAGTTGCCAGAGCCCAGTTCTGGTGGGACCATTTGACTGAAAAGGATTGGACTTCCTAAACAAGTGGTGAGAGTGACTTGGCCCCAGCCCTAGGAGCCCTGAGGGTGGCGCTGTTAGTGAGGTTGAAGGCGCGGAACCAGGAACTTTGGTTTAAACCCTTGATGTAAAGAGGGGTCTTAGAACTGGCCCTGACTGACTGCCTGCCCTACCGGGAAAGAGCTGAATTGGCCAAAGCTACATAGTGCCAAGTTAATTTCGGCTGTATTTGGTGGGGTCCACTCCCTTTGCCCCTCTGCATCTCTGCGCTGCTGAGATAGCGTGGCCGACCGCGCGAAGCGTGAGGGAAAGAGGAGCAGCGCCGGCTCAGTGAGAGACGCTGGGCGGGGTCACTTGGCAACAGGGCTCCCGCCCAGCGCGCAGCCTCTCCTCAGCGCGTCTGAAGTCTCTCAGGGAGGCGGAAGCAGGCACGCTCATTAGGAGCCGGCTATCCTGTGATCGACTCCCTGGAAGACCAGGAGAGAGTGAGTACGCAGGCCTGTCAGCTGCGAGGCCTCCAACGAGTTCACCACCCGACCCGGTCACCGCCTCTGCCCTGTCTCGAACAAAGAGTCAAGACCCGATTAGGGAGAAGGGGGGGGGGGGGAAGACCGGGCCACCGACTCAACCTTCAGTGGAGCCAATTAAGGTGCCGGACGGGCGCCAGGTAATCGGGAACTCCACAGCGGAGGGTGGGGAGGAAGAGGGAGAAGTTATCCAGGGAAAGAGTCCTTAATGGAACTAGGGTGTGAGAGGAATTAAGCCCTGGAAGAATACAATCTCTGCCCATACTGTGACAAATCTGACAAAGCAGAGTGGAGTCCGGCTCTAAACTTTCCCTGGAAATAGTTCCTTCTGAAGCAGATCTCGTGCTCAGGAACTACAGCGAGACTGTGTACTTTAATTCAGAGATTGGTGCCTCAAATCCAGAAATCTTACCCAGCTTAATTCAGAATAAGGGGAAGAGTCCAGGTGAAACAGAATGTCTTCTATTTATATGCTTGTTCTAGAGAATTGCCCATATCTGTTTTTGTAATAGCCAATGCACTTATCTGGTTAGCTGAATGACAATCAGTCACAAGTGAACCATCTAAAAGAATAATACCTGTTGTAGAGCAAACTGAATGTGTTCAAAATATTAATGCTTTGTCTGCCATAAGGGACATTATGTATTGACCAGTGGTTGTACCTAATTCTATAAGAAGAGTCCTGGATCTAATTAACTGTGCAATGAAACTCTCTTTTGAAATTCACAATATAACGAGATAAAATTACTCTATATTCTATTCAACAGATGGTGTGGTGTCATTTTTGGTGGGTTTGCGCTGGGGTGTTGTAGAGTGTATAATGCATCACGACACAGTTGCCTTCCAGATTTAGCATTTCCACCCAGGACCATGCTACCCTAAGTGGACCGACAGTCCCGGTTCCAACATATTGGTGCTCAGTGGTGGGATTAGAATTTGTGCATGCGTATACCCTACAGCAGCTTGGTGTGCACCACGCACCTTACACCTAATTGTTCTTTCTCTGTCTGACAATCTTGTCTTCAAAAGTTAGTCTCTTCAATTGACATTTTTGTTTTTTTTCCAAAATCTTTTCTTGTGGTGGTTATAAGTAGCTCCTAATTGACGACTTTCTATCAAGTATCCCATACAAAGGCCTGAGGGCCCGACTGGCAGAATGGAGTTTGAGCTGGCTGAGTTGGAAACTTACTCAGTGGCACAGCTTAAGGAATTTTGTCAGGAAAAAGGGGTGTTCTTTAAGCGGGGTGCAAAGAAAGTGGAACTTCAAACCAGCTTGAGAGCATGGGTAGAAGCTCACCTAGATGGGGGGAGGGATGAGGAAGGAATGGAGCCTGACAACACCGCAGAATTAGACCTGCTGTACCAAACCGAAGATGGGAATATGTTACCAGGTCCTAGGACACCTTCGAGGGCAGGCAGTAGTGTGTCTGGAAGGAGCCTGTCCACAGCAGAATTAGCGGACAGGAGGGAGAAGAGACAACTAAAATTGGAACTAGCACGGTTAGAGAAAGAGCGGGAGGAGAGAAGGTTCCTCCATGAACTTACTTTAAGGAGACTGGTTCTTAAAGCCTTACAGATAGGGATCCCCAGTAATCCCATTGGTGGCAGCATACCTAAAGAAGTTACCAGGGAGCCTAGATTTTACTTGCCCAAAGATGTAGTCGCTATTTTTAGTGTAGGGGACAACATTGGCAAATGGTTGGCTGCCTACGAGGTCTCCTTGAGAGCCCATGGGGTTCCTGAAAGTCACTGGGGGGGGGTGGCCTGTATAAGTACATGCCTCCCATGGGGAGCGATGCTCTTCTAGCTTTAGAACAGGAGGAACAGACCAAGTACCCCACCATGAAGATTGCCTTAGTCAGGAAGTGTGGGCTGACCTCAGAAAAATACCGGCAGAAGTTCCGGAATAGCAACAAGCTCCCCACACAAAACTGGGTTGATTTTTTAGACTACGCTAGAAAGACATTGGAGGGCTGGGTACAGGGCAGTGAGGTTACTGATTACGAGGGGTTGTATGATCTGTTCCTAAAGGAGCATCTCCTCGAGAAATGTTTTCTGGAGCTGCGCCAACCCCTGGTGGACAGCAAGCTGACTAACCCTAGGAAGCTTGCAAAGGAGGCAGACATCTGGGCTAGTACCAGAGTGTCTACTAAGGGATCTGGGGGGGACTCCCAAAGAGGTGGACAGGGGTCGTCCAGAAAGAAAGAGGGGGGAGATAAGAAGAAGGAGTTCTACAAAGGCCCCCAAAATAGTTCACAAGGGAAGAAGTCAAGTTCCCCAGCCAAATCTGGCCACCAAAAACCCACTTATCCTGACCGAAGTCAGCAGCCCAGGATTGTCCGATGCTATGAGTGCGGTGAGACTGGACACTATAAGGGAGATGCCAAGTGTCCAAAGAGAGCGCACCCTCCCACTGGAGGAAAAACCCCAGGGGTGGTGAGTGTAGTGATCAGGGAAGAGCTGCCCCTAGACAAAGGGGGTGAGTGGGCAGGGCTAACCTTAGTGTCCCTGGGAGACAGTGAGATGGTTCCTAAAGTCCATGTGCCTCCAAATACTACTAAGTATAGGCAATAGGTCACCATCAATGGCCAGAGGGGGGAGGCTCTGAGGGACACAGGTGCCAGCATGACCATGGTGAGAAAACAGCTGGTGTCCACAGAGCAGGTGATTCCCAATGTACTCCACCCAGCTGTGATGGCTGACGGCAGAGTGGGCCACCATCCCGTGGCTGAGGTTCCCTTTGAGTGGGGAGGGGTCACAGGCCTTCTGTGAGTTGCGGTGAGCCCTGCTGTGCCAGTCGATTGTCTGTTGGGAAATGACCTTGAGCACAATGTTTGGAAAGAGGTAGAGTTCCAGACACATACGAAGATGCTGGGATCACCTGACTGGACCTGTGCAAGCATGCGGTCCGCGACTGCCCGAAGGGGGAGTTCGCAAGGGCTGGAGCCTGGAACAAAGGCCCAGCCAGCTGCCAACAAGGGGAAGATCCCGGGACGGGGAAAACCTGCCTCGGCGTCCACACCCCGTGAGATGGATGGGACACCTGAGGTGGTGGTCACAGAGTCCACGGAGGGGAATGTTGTCTCCCTGGAGGACTTACCTAGCCCTGCGGATTGGCAAGTGGAGGGAGGACCTATCAGGGAAGAGTTTTGTCAAGGGCAAAAGGAGTGCCCTACCCTTGAGGGTCTGAGGCGACAGGCCGAAGCCCAGGCAGCAGGTAACATTTCAGGGAACTTTCATATTTATTGGGAGGATGGCCTCCTCTACAGTGAACCCAAGGCTCTGGTGCACGGTTCGTCCTGAGCCTTGGTAGTTCCCCAGCGTTACTGAGCCTTTCTCTTGGAGTTGGCTCATGAAATTCCTTTGGCAGGACACCTGGGCCAAGACAAGACCTTTTCCCGGCTTGTTCCGCACTTCTATTGGCCTCAGATGAGGGTTGCGTCCGACACTTTCTGTAGGACGTGTGTGTCCTGTCAAGCCAGTGGGAAAACAGGGGTCAAGCTGAAGGCTCCCCTGGAACCACTGCCCGTCGTTAGCACCCCTTTGAAAGGGTGGGCATCGACATTGTGGGGCCATTAGATCCACCCACTTCAGCCGGTCACAGGTTTATCCTAGTATTGGTGGATCATGCCACTCGGTACCCAGAGGCTATTCCTCTGAGGACCGTTACTGCACCTGCAGTGGCCCGGGCCCTAATGGGGATTTTTACCCGAGTGGGTTTCCCCAAGGAAGTTGTGTCCGACAGGGGGACCAACTTCCTGTCAGCATACATGCAGGCTATGTGGAAGGCATGTGGAGTCACTTACAGGTTCTCTACTCCTTACCACCCCCAGACCAATGGTCTGGTGGAAAGATTTAACAAAACCCTGAAAGGCATGATCAGGAGTCTGCCTGCGAGTCTGCGGAGGAAATGGGACATCCTCCTACCCTGTTTCTTGTTTTCATACAGGGAGGTGCCACAGAAAGGGGTGGGCTTCAGCTCCTTTGAGCTTCTGTATGGACACCCTGTTAAAGGACCTCTCAGCCTGGTGAAAGATGGATGGGAAAAGACTCCCAGGAGACTTCCCCAGGATGTGGTGAGTTACATGCTGGCTTTCCGTAGCCAAATGGCTAAGTTGTGGAAGCAAGCTTCTGACAACCTAGAGGCCAGCCAGGCAATCATGAAAGAGTGGTACGACCACAATGCTCACCCCGTGGAGTTGGAGCCTGGACAGAAGGTGTGGGTCATGGAGCCTGGAGAGCTTCGTGCCCTCCAGGATCGCTGGACAGGCCCCTTTGAAGTGGTTGAAAAGAAGGGCAAGGTCACCTATTTGGTGGATCTTAAGACCCCCAGGCAGCCCTATCGGGTGTTCCATGTCAACCGCCTCAAACCCCACCATGAGAGATCCGAGGTCACCTTGATGATGATGACTGATGGGGCAGAGGAGGAGGAAAGTGAGCCTCTCCCTGACCTATTTGTGTCCCAGTAGAAGGACGGTTCAGTGGAAGGAGTGGTCTTCTCACCATCTCTGACTCCTGAACAGCAGAGGGACTGCTGCCGAATTTTGGAGCAGTACTCCTCACTGTTCTCCCTTATCCCGCAGAGGACCCACCTGTGTACCTACGATTTGGACACAGGAGACAGCCCACCTGTGAAGTCCAAGTCCTACCGGCTGTCAGATAAGGTGAAGGCCAGCATCCATAGTGAGGTCACCAAGATGCTGGAGCTGGGAGTGATTGAACCTTCCGACAGCCCCTGGTCCAGTCCAGTGGTACTGGTACCAAAAGCTGGCCCACCAGGCACCACACCGGAACTCAGGTTCTGTGTGGATTACAGGGGACTGAATTCAGTGACAAAGACTGATGCTCATCCCATCCCAAGAGCGGATGAGCTCATTGACCGGTTGGGAGCTGCCCAATACCTGAGTACCTTTGACCTTACATCACGATATTGGCAGATCTCCCTGACCGATGGGGCGAAGGAGAAGTCGGCCTTCTCCACCCCTGAGGGACATTACCAGTTCCGAGTGATGCCCTTTGGGCTCAAGAATGCCCCTGCTACCTTTCAGCGGCTGGTGAACCAGGTCCTCTCTGGTATGGGACCTTTGCTGCTGCCTACCTTGATGACATCGCTGTCTTTAGCAACAGCTGGGAGGACCATCTGTGTCACCTCCAGAAAGTGCTTCAAGCCCTGCAGCAGGCCGGCCTGACGATCAAGGCCAGCAAATGCCAGATCGGGCAGGGGTCGGTGGTGTACCTAGGTCACTTGGTGGGTCGGGGAAAGGTGCAACCCCTCCAGGCCAAGATTGAAACCATCATGGCCTGGGAACCCCCCAAGACACAGACTGAGGTCCGAGCTTTTTTGGCCTCACCGGTTACTACCGCCGATTTGTCAAGGGATACGGTACCATTGTGGCTCCCTTGACTGAGCTTACATCCAAGAAACGCCCTCGACAGGTAATTTGGACAGATGTGTGCCAACGAGCCTTTGACACCTTGAAGAAAGCTATGTGCACAGCTCCAGTGCTCAGGGCCCCGGATTTTTCCAAAGAATTCATCGTCCAAACAGACGCGTCTGAGCATGGTATTGGGGCCGTGTTATCGCAGCTCAATGAAGAGGGTCTGGGCCAACCTGTGGTTTTCCTTTCTAGGAGACTGCACCCCCGGGAACAGAGTGTGATGTATTCCTATAGGTTCTGTATCGATCCCCCTATTCCTGACCCTATTCTGGTTAACAAACTAACAAGGTAACTAGCAGCCATCCCATGAGGCAGAAAACCCCCATGATGCAGGAACCGTTATCTGATAAAGCCACACTACGGCACAGGAGCGTGTTATCTGATTAGGTCATAACGCTTGCCATCTAATTAGACAAGCGATATTCCTCCAGCCCCTGATAAGGCATACAGAGTTCTCCTAACAAATCAAACCTATAACACCTTGGGAAAAACCCTGCGGCCATTGTTTTGATTTCACCGAGAACTTCAGCAAAAGAATGTGCTAACGACCTGGTCGTATGACATCCTTATTGACGTATCTATGTCCATCCTTACGTCAATCTCGGCACCTTAAAGGTATAAATATTACCGATATTGCCCTATGCAAACACACGCGGTGGTGACGAGATCGGAGCAGCCAGACTTGCCGAAGCCCAGAGCAGAGCAGACCCCGCTGGCGCAGCCCCGCCTTTCCTGACGCGCTGAGAACGAGACGCTGCTTTCTCCTGCCGAGAAATCCAGCTCCGGCGCTTCCGGGTAGCCCTCGCAGGCAGCCTGGAATATCGAGACCAGAGACGAGAGATACCATCCCTCATCCATCCTAGATTCCAGGTACAGAACTGAATAACCCCTCACAGAGAATTCTTTAGTCAGTCACTTGGCAAAAACAAACTTAACTTAAACTGTAACTTTCTATTCCCGCCCACGCATTAGACTTAGGTCAGGTACACGGGGTAGGCGTAGTTAGAAACACCAGTTGAGTACGATTAGTCAAATGTATATGTGTATGTAATATATCTTATTCATTTTAAACCTTCATATGGCTTAGAAACCATATCAATGTTTTTACAGTATTATTTTATACTTCTGCTTTTAATGTATGCACTTTACTTAATCATAAGTATTGCAATAATATCGATCCATTTCTCTTGACTGATCAATAAATAACATCTTTTATTGAACACGCCCGTCTCTTCCTTTTCTCTACAATCTGATGAGACTAAGAATGCACGTACTGACTGAGTAAAATAAATTGCCTTTTGTTTTCACACGACTCTCGAGATACACTCTTGATTAGGGGAGAGCAAAGTTGTCATGTTCTATGGTTGTCAGAAACGAAATCCCTTCTTGTCTATCCAGGGAGGTTCAACTCCTCCTTGCCTATTCGAGAAAGTTTCTAGTGAACTCTGAGCTAGCTGGCAAACCCAAAACTTTAAGTCTAATATCGACAGTAGTAGACCTAGTTAACGTCTGGTCTAGGCCTATACTATTGAAGGTATTATTCCAATGCGCAGAGCCTATTGGGATAATAGGAACTACACTACATGGCGCCCAACGCGTTTGGAAGGGCGATAAAACTAACGTAAGACATTTAGAGTAACTCAGTCGTGCTTTCTCACTCAGACCCCTTTCTCCCATAATACTCCAAAGACGTCTGGAGTGGGTAAAAGGTAATATCCGCCAAACCTCGCAGGAGGAAACTCCTATGTATGGTACTTGGTTTAGTCAACGTTGAAGGATACACCGTTCCAAAATATTGTGCATCTAATCTTTGTTTCCATAAGAAACCTGATCTGCAAACAAACAAAGTAACCATCCTGTCGGTAAAATGGCAGACAGTGATGATGAAAGAGAGGCAGTTAGATTAGCAACTGAACTCGCAGCTGATGCTGCACTGCTAGACGCAGACCAGGATATAATACTCATCCCGGTCATAAAAAGGAAATCTATAACCTTAAAACTTATAGAAAATGGACTGACACCTAGAGGTGGTACAGTCATATTCGTAATTGAGGCACACGAATATCGGCAGACAGAGGTATACTATTCATGGATACATTTTCCAGCAGCAAATGCTGTAACAAAGTACTTCCACTATTACAAAACAGAGGAACCTCCTGGAGAGTACACTCCTTTCGAGGAGGTGGAAGTACCACTTAAATTTCAAGAGCATTTGCTCTTATTTAATGGCGCCCTAAAACATAATAATCACATCACCAGGCTCGGTCCCTTAGGGAGACCAGGAGCAACGTGGCCGGTCCTAGCCGGATACACACCACATCCAGACATCAATGGGATGTCTCAAGCAGAGCTGTTAACACAGTTAAAACAATTAATAACACTACATAGACAATTAGTCCAATATGTGATGCGGACTTCAACAATTCAACCAGCAATTAAAATTCCACAACTGACCCCTCACCAGGGGAACACAAATAAAATTACACCACAGAACATACAATCCTGCCTAGGTAAAGTACCAGCTAAACGGGAACAAATACCATTCTGGTTAGCACAAAAAATCACCCAAATAGAGGCTGTGTTTCCAGACACCACCCCGTTAGAAAAACACAGGATTCTGACTATCTGTCTTCCAATGGGAATCGCACCACACATTGAGGACTGTGACACTTGGGGTACAGTCTTTGCTTCCATCTACACAAAAACGCACGGTGTTCCATCCATTTCGGTAATACCAGATGTGCTAAAACAAATTCAAGACGAATATGGTCCAGAGCCCGCTTTAACTCTTGGTATGAAATTACTAAAAGACTTCAAGCAGGTCTCGGCTATATTATTAGCCAACATAAAGGGAGAAGCAGCAAACGTGGCGATTCGCCAGAGGTTAAAAGAGACAGATATAGCAGACCAACCAGCTGAAATTGCCAGAATCATAGAAAAATCCTATGAGGAACTAGGTAGAGATAGTTTAGGTGGAATACCAGTAAAACCACAACTGATTGAAAGTCCTGAAAAAATATTTTTTTAATAATAACTCAACATCACAAAAAAAGAGCTGGGATGGAAACAAACAATCCAATCCTAAAGAAAAGAAATTCCAGTCCAGAGGAAGGTCTCCTCGGCGGAGAGAAAAATCTCCGAACCAGAGACACAGGTCACCCCAAAGTGACCCCTCTGGGAAAAGATATAACCTTAGAAATAGGGATAATATTAAGAAGCCTGATAGATATCAAAACATTGATACACGTCCCTCTCAATCTTTTCAGACTTCCTCGCAGAAATCGGAAAGAAGAGGACGATCAGAACAAAGAGAAGAGCACGCCAAGTCCAAAGACAAGGAACCTGCTCATCTAAAAAAGAAATTACAATTTCCAAAAAAGAAGGTAGCCAGTATCAAGGAAGTTAACAATGCCGAGAATACTGAGGACACAACTGAAAAACGGAGAATGGGCTCAGACAATGCTAGACAGCGCAGCAGAAGTGAGCATAGCTCGCAAAGTCCTTATGAATCATCTGGAGACAGTGGACACGAATGAATATCTTCAAGTGGAAACTGCAGACACCAGAGTTAGCAAACCTCACAAAATATATGAAATAACTTTACGTATAGAGGGGGATAAGACTAGAAAAATAAGGGGACTATTTTGGGATAATCTCTCCAAGGGTTATGACATCCTTCTAGCTGAAAAAGACTGGCCACCAGAGTTTGTCAGGGAGTGCCCTCATGGCGAAGAAATAATTATGCCTGCCTTCTCAAATCACATCCCAATTCATAAAAAATACACACTTGCTAGAAAATGGGCAGTAGCCCTAGCTCCTGCTTTATATAAAAATCACGTAGGATGGGATGATGACTCTCCTCCTCACAAAATCCAGTTAAAATCTCAACCTACTGCACAAAGGCAGTACCCAATTAAGCAAGAAGCTAAAAAACAGGTAAAAGAAATCCTAGATCAATTAGAATACCAGGGGGTGATTGAAACTTGCACCTCACAAATGAACAACCCTTTGTTTCCGGTCTCCAAACCAGACAATTCATATCGTCTAGTTTTGGATTACCGACACCTTAACTCATGTTGCAAAACTTTTGCAGTACAAAACTCGCATAGTGCTGCACTAATGACTAACATAGTGCGCAAAAAATACAAAACAACATTAGACATCTCTAATGGATTCTTTTGTCAAAACATAGCACCAGAGAGCAGATATTTGTCTGCATTCTCAATAAATGGCACTCAGAAACAATTCTGTCGGTTAGCTCAGGGGTACAAGAATAGCCCAGGGGTATTCTCAGCGAGAGTAACAGAATTACTACAAACATATGACGACGAAGCATTATCGTATGTCGACGACATATACTTAACAGATGATGACTTGGAGACTCACTTGAAGAGAGTGAACACCATAATACTTGGGTTCGCAGTAGAGGGTTACAAATTCAACTTTAAAAAATCCAGAATTGCCCATCTAACAGTCCTGTTCTTAGGATACGAATTATCAAGTGAAGGCAAAAGCCTGGCTGACAATTTTTTAGAGAAATGTGCCGTACTCCAAGCACCTAGAACACTAAAAAACCTACAGTCAATTCTAGGCTTCCTAAATTTCGGAAGAACATACATTGCAAATTATGCAGAAAGGGTCAAACCCCTTTATGATCTAATAAAACCAGATTTTAAAAGAACCAATTGGACTCAAATACACACAGAAATTCTGAGATCCTTACAAACAGACATGCTAATTAAAACTAAATTAGAAACACGTGACAACACACGCAATCTTGTGATTCGAGTCATCCCAGGAAGATGCGGATTCACATACCTGACCTCTAATGAGGGAGAAAAGGTACCAATTGCATTCAAATCACACTTGTACACAGAGGCTGAAAAGAAATTCAGCATTAAAGAAAACATTGTTCATGCAGTTCAAACCGCAATAGCTAGAGAAAAAGATCAAGCGGACGGTAGACATATCACAGTCAGAACAGCAGAATCAGCCTTTGAGGCATTAACAACCCCGGGTAATTTACCAACAACAACATTGAATCCGGAATGGATACAATGGGTGAATTTAATTACAACGGACAAAGTATACTACTACTTTGATCCAGAACTAAAGGAATTGAAAAATCTAGAATATGAAATAACATTCCCTCTGCCAATCGACATTCTGCCCTTACGACAATACGCTTGTGTAATCTATACAGACGGACATGCCCAACCCTCCGTTTGGGGAGAACAAGCATACAACCCCACATGTGAGATTACAAAAGAAGTGTGGCGCGGAGGTAAGCTAAGACCTCTATTAACAAAAACACACTCAGTAGAAACTAATTCAAAACAACAGACTGAAATAATAGCATTGAAAATGGCGCTAGATAATGCGGATCGCGAATTCCCGACACTTATAGTGTCCGATTCATATTACTGCGTCAAATCATATAACAAGGATTTGCAGACATGGATTCAAAACGGTTACAAAGATGACACAGGTGCAACAATAAAGCAGAAACTGCTCTGGGAACAAATAGCTCTTTTACAAAAAGAACTACCAAAGACTCACGTGACACACTCACTGAGTCATCAGCGTGATGGCGTTCACGTTGCAGGGAATTCATTGGCTGAAACAGCCACAGCGGTAGCAAATAAATCGGCTTCCGTAGTTCGAAAAAAGCGTACAGTGAAGTATATTGATGGTGAAACAGTGCTGGCAGTGAAAACGTCATCAAAAGGCGACTGCTAAGCGCTACCGATCAACTATCCACTCAATTATACATACATAATCGATGCAAACTCCGTCCCTTTTGCTCAAATCCCTGGAGTGGGGGATAGAGTGATTCCAAACATGGACAGGAGAAACTTGTTAATCGCAGACGCACATATGGGCGAGGGTCTCAGACACCTCAAACTAAAAGATTCTCTGGAAGAATTACAATCAAGGTACTGGTGGCCAGGCATGAGCCTGCATCACACCATGTTTGTAAAAAAGTGCCCCAACTGCAACAGGAATCGCAGTGGTGAGAGAAACGGTGTAATACCGTGTCGTTTCACTCCAGAAAAAATCAACAGTAAAAAGCAAGGCTTGCGATTAACATATACAGGCTAGTTTCCACTTATAATGTAGATCACCAGCACTCGGCTGACTTCTGGACTGTTATACAAAGATTTGCGAGTCTAAATGGCATATACGCTAAGAGCATGCTACGTTTGACCATTGTTTTCACTCAAGCCCTCCAGCCTGAGGGGAAACATGGCCAAATGAGCATAGCACAGCGGGAATCTTCTCACTTCCTTCCTGAGGGATACGGGATGGTGTAAAGAAAAAACCAAGGCATAAAGCAATCTATAATGGAAAGGATATTAGGTTCGGGAGCTGGGTGGGCCAAACATCTAATAAGTGTCCAACGTAGTCTAAATAACCTGCCAAGAAATTCTCTGAAGGGATTCAGTCCGTACGAATTATTATTTGGAACTAGGATGTTAATCTCTGACCTTGACAGTCAGACTTCAGTGGTAAAGGAAAAAAGCTTTGATATCAAAGATCGTTTGGCTATTTTACAGGACTTAAACGAAACAAGAAAAGACCTGAGCAACATAAAGTTGAAACAGCAGCCAACAACCACTGAAGAACCACCACCTGTCCCAGCAAGACCTGTCTGGATTCCAAAAGTCAGGGATCTAGTCAGAGAAAAGATCGCGGTAAAGAAGGAATTTGGGCCTTCTTACAGAAAAGCAGTTCCTGTCTTGTCTATCAACGGGACAAGATCAGTTGTACTACCGCCGCTTGCTGGTAAAAAGGAGAACCGAGTTGTATCCATCGACCTGGTAAAACCACAATCATGTGGCCGATAACAAACAGTAGGCCAAGTGGACTCCCCATGAGTAGCAGAACACCAAGGTTTGCTACCAGTACAGAGGTCCTAACAAAGAGGCTAATCACATTCGAAACGCCTACAGAAGAACAACAAGGACTATGCAACAAGGCAATGGAACTTAGACCTCTGAAAACCCAAATAAAAACATTTAGCAGAGACACACCAATCTATAATGAAGTAACAAACGACTATGCAAGAAACAGTAATCCTGAAACAATTGGAACAATAGACAGAACTGCATCCGGCTACTTCATAAACTTCGATGATTCCTCTGAAGGCTTCACTGAATCAAAGACACAGCCATCAACAAAAACCTTTAAAGATAAAGTTAAAGTACTTTTGAAACAACTGAAAGAAACATACCTAATTTCTCCATGGATTGAATTTTGGGTGGGTTTTGGTGCATTTATCCTCATACTTTGGCTCATCATGATACTAACATTGGGACGCTTCATTGAGGGAAAATATGCTAAAATGGACACAGCAAGTCAGAAAATCAACTTGATCCTCAAACCACACACATCTTCACACGTCGAGAAAAGAGAACTTTCTTCAGTCAACTTCACAGCCAATCCTATACCGGGTGGGGTAGCATGGGACAACACTGACTACGAAATCTATGGTCCGGTTGAAATCCTGAAATATCCACACCAAATTAAAATCTCATTGAGTGACTTCGTAAAACCAAGCACATTTGCTGATGATTGGGACTTTGAAAGTATAAACAATATGATGTCTGACTTAGTGATGTCTGCTAAATTTACCAAACATGATTATTTGCAGGGTTCGACAAATTATGATAGTATGTACTGTTATAACCACTATGGTAACCATTTTCTACATAGATCTGCACAACCTAGAAATGTTTTTAATTATAATCAATGGGAACATTGTGCAACCCCTCCAAAAGGAAGCTCAAGAACCGTTTATGACAAATATTCATACTTTTCAGGTTTTAACATAAGTAATGCTGAAACATTTTATTTCAAATTGTCAAATAAGACAGGGACAAAGACCATGATAACCAACACAAAATTGATATATTCAGACTCATTCTTTGAACAAATGAATACTTTTGGTTTTGATTATTGGGACAAAAATGTTGAATTGAAAAGTGTTTGGGGCACAAAAGAATGGCAAGTACAGGGTATAGAATCTTTGTTTAGAGCCTGCATGATCCCAGAACAAATTATATTTTTAAATAACACTGTTCAACAAACTACCTGTCTTGGCCTAGCCAAAATCAAAGAGTTAAATAAACCGTCTATTCCAAAACCAACATTGAACAGCAATAGCTCCACAGATGAAGAGATAGACGTAAATTATGTACTAAACCAAAACAGAACACATCCTGATTGGAAACAGTGGTTGATCTGGCCCACAGATACTAATAACTGTCAAGACAGATTCCTGAACAAAACACAGGGGTTCAAAATGACCAGGCCAGACCCTAGATATTCCCAAAGACAACACCCAGGAATAATAACCACCTACAGTGTGGGCAAATTATGCCTTCAGTGGCTACAGACTTCCACACTGGCAGAAATTAAGCAACACCTAACTTTACTTACTGATGGTGCTGACTTGCGTGATTTCATTATGGGACCGCGCAAACAGCGTCAGAAACGTTTCATAGCAGCCTCTGTATATGCAGCATATAACGAGGCCTGGAAGGTTACTCAAATTGAGACAGCAGAAAGAATACGGGAAATTGACCGTATTAACTTGGAAAAATCACTTTCTGTAGTGGACAATGGGTTAATGACTGTGTCCTCCAGAATTTTTTCTTTGGACAGCATTGTGTCTTCAGCAATCGACATAATATCGCAAGACTTACTGTTGTTACAACACGGTCAGTCTCAATTGCGTTCTATTGTACAGCTTGGCTGGACGTTACAAAATCTGCGTTCAGGCTATGTGCCTTGGCGTTTAATCAACACAACGTCACTTTTCAATATCTTTAACCTTACTGATAAACAAATCAGTATGGCCCAGAAGGGTGCTGATTATACAATCCTGAGCATTGAGAAACTCGAAAGATTACCAGTGACAATGTCAGAACGACCTGTCAGTGAATGGATAATACATGGGATAATTAATATTCCAATCTCAACCTTCAGGTTTCAATACTGCCAGAAATATATACAGGCTGGCATGTACGAAAAATTGGGAAAAGGGTACATTAAAACAACATGGAACCTGCCCTATTCACATGCATGTGTCAGTAATAAAGGACAGAAAGTGTTTCTTAGTGGCAATAATTGTGCGATGTCACTAAGCGGTACACTTCTGTGTAACGGAATTAGTTTGCATGGAGCCTGTGAAGGGAACTCAAATAACCTTTCATGTCACCAGCTAGGCACACCTGCTACAGAGATAGAACCATTCTTTCAAAGACTCTACAATGGGAGTTACATTCTAATTGTGGACCGCAGATGCTGTAGTCTTATGCCCGGGACTCCTTATCTCGTAACTACGACTGCGAAGGTCAAGTGCTGTGGACGCCTTTTGTTCCCCAGCTCCTTTCCAGACAGAGAGGCAAGGGAATGGCCCAACTTGAAAATTACTTCTATTCGAATAGATACTTTAAGCAGAATGAAAACAGTGCTTCTTCAGACGCCGACCAGACTCACGTCATCAAAAGAAACGTATGATCTCCTAGTCGCAAGGACGACTACAAGGGAAGAAACAATCCTAGCCATTGGACACCGGGACCGGATATCAAAAATCCTGGGACTATCCCGGCTTAGAGACCTGAACATGACTTGGTTTCTATCATTTCGACCAATGTGGCAACGATGTGTTTTACCTGTATTAAGGTGCCTGCTATGCGGAGAAGAATGCGTGTTAGACACCTGTCTGACGCTACAATCGGATGCGCCAATGGATGCAGAAACATTGTTGAGTCCAACAAAGGCTCATGCTTTGTGCTGCCCTCAACGGCTACCAATCCTGATGACGGCATTCGTGGAAGCTTCACCACTACGATTAAGGGGTAGTGAGGTTCAAAATAAAAGCAGCATCGATCAGGTACGACCTTCTGTCAGCAATCCAAATCAAAATGTCAATGGAGACAATCATGCGCACGAATGCATGGTTACACCTATTTCCGAGTTAGTGGAACTCTCCCAGGAAGCTGTTGACAACTTTTTCGAGAGTCTAAATGATATGATGTTCTCACCAGAGCAGAAATAGAGACTTTTGAGCAAGCTCGTACGCGGCGTTCCCTGAATTTGACCTTCAACTAGAATAGCAAAATACCATGAACAATTTTCCCTCCAGTTCACGGACAGCAAATTTTTTCAGCAGCCCCAAAATATTTTTGCATATTTTTCGGGACACTATCTTCTGCTTAAAGTAAGGACTATTCTTAGAGAACTAAGATTTCTACTTTTAGATAGCTTATAGACATTAGCTGCCCGCTGGTATGTTCGTAATTATTGTATTCTGTGATGGAATGGTCTCGAAACTTTTTTCTGTATTAAGAGCCATTTCATGTGTAAATTCTCATATACCATTTCGCAATAATGTATACAAATGCGTGATTACTTTAGCATTATTTCACAGCTTGAGTGCATACAATACATGTAAATGCTTTTTTTCCCGTATATTTGATAAATTCAAAATGCATTTATGTATTTTGGGGTGGTAAGGTATACACGATACTCTACAGTATGTTTTACTATGCATAGATTAGTAAATATGTCCATAGTTAGCGTGGAGTGGGTGTGATGTATTCCTATAGGTTCTGTATCGATCCCCCTATTCCTGACCCTATTCTGGTTAACAAACTAACAAGTTAACTAGCAGCCATCCCATGAGGCAGAAAACCCCCATGATGCAGGAACCGTTATCTGATAAAGCCACACTACGGCACAGGAGCGTGTTATCTGATTAGGTCATAACGCTTGCCATCTAATTAGACAAGCGATATTCCTCCAGCCCCTGATAAGGCATACGGAGTTCTCATAACAAATCAAACCTATGACACCTTGGGAAAAAACCCTGCGGCCATTGTTTTGATTTCACCGAGAACTTCAGCAAAAGAATGTGCTAACGACCTGGTCGTATGACATCCTTATTGACGTATCTATGTCCATCCTTACGTCAATCTCGGCACCTTAAAGGTATAAATATTACCGATATTGCCCTATGCAAACACACGCGGTGGTGACGAGATCGGAGCAGCCAGACTTGCCGAAGCCCAGAGCAGAGCAGACCCCGCTGGCGCAGCCCCGCCTTTCCTGACGCGCTGAGAACGAGACGCTGCTTTCTCCTGCCGAGAAATCCAGCTCCGGCGCTTCCGGGTAGCCCTCGCAGGCAGCCTGGAATATCGAGACCAGAGACGAGAGATACCATCCCTCATCCATCCTAGATTCCAGGTACAGAACTGAATAACCCCTCACAGAGAATTCTTTAGTCAGTCACTTGGCAAAAACAAACTTAACTTAAACTGTAACTTTCTATTCCCGCCCACGCATTAGACTTAGGTCAGGTACACGGGGTAGGCGTAGTTAGAAACACCAGTTGAGTACGATTAGTCAAATGTATATGTGTATGTAATATATCTTATTCATTTTAAACCTTCATATGGCTTAGAAACCATATCAATGTTTTTACAGTATTATTTTATACTTCTGCTTTTAATGTATGCACTTTACTTAATCATAAGTATTGCAATAATATCGATCCATTTCTCTTGTACGAGAAAAGAGACTGATCAATAAATAACATCTTTTATTGAACACGCCCGTCTCTTCCTTTTCTCTACAATCTGATGAGACTAAGAATGCACGTACTGACTGAGTAAAATAAATTGCCTTTTGTTTTCACACGACTCTCGAGATACACTCTTGATTAGGGGAGAGCAAAGTTGTAATGTTCTATGGTTGTCAGAAATTAAATCCCTTCTTGTCTATCCAGGGAGGTTCAACTCCTCCTTGCCTATTCGAGAAAGTTTCTAGTGAACTCTGAGCTAGCTGGCAAACCCAAAACTTTAAGTCTAATATCGACAGTAGTAGACCTAGTTAACGTCTGGTCTAGGCCTATACTATTGAAGGTATTATTCCAATGCGCAGAGCCTATTGGGATAATAGGAACTACACTACAAGAGGTGGAGTGCAATAGAGCGGGAAGTCTTTGCGGTGGTTTGGGCTCTCAAGAAGTTGCGGCCATACCGGTTTGGTTCGCACTTCCTTGTTCAGACTGACCACCGGCCCCTCCGGTGGCTTATGCAGATGAGGGGAGAGAATCCCAAATTGCTAAGGTGGTCCATATCCCTACAGGGAATAAACTTTAGGGTGGAACACCGACCTGGAGTGGACCATGCCAACGCTGACGGTCTCTCGAGGTTTTTCCGCCTTAGTGACGAGAACTCCCAAGGGATTGGGTAGCTCTCCCCACTTTCAGCTGGGGGGGACGCGTGTTAGACCTGTCAGCCTTTTGGGTGGTCTCCCCTTATTTTTTCATGATCCCTTTCAGCCTCCCATTATTTTTGTCCACCAGTCCTATTTTTTTGTGTGGCTTTAGGTCTCCGGTTGCCCCACCACTGCTATTCAGTGCTGAGGTACAGGTGCGCCTTCCTAAAATGGTGGATGGGTTCCTAAGATGGACGCCTATCAGGAATTACCTCAGAGCTTGTGGGCCATAGGATGACATTGGAGAGTTCCAGAACCTTCCAGGCCATTCTAGTGACCAGGGCCCAGGCTATATAAGGGTGGACACTGGGCGGCCATTTTGTCTTGACAGGAGCTGGCTGGAGTGCAGACTACAGAGGAGGGGGATTGTGACTTAAGCTGCTTTGATTGCTCTCAGGGGATGCTAGTTGGTGGTGGTTGCTGCCCTCTTTTCTGCTGATTTGGCCCAGTTAGTGAGAGTTGCCAGAGCCCAGTTCTGGTGGGACCATTTGACTGAAAAGCATTGGACTTCCCAAACAAGTGGTGAGAGTGACTTGGCCCCAGCCCTAGGAGCCCTGAGGGTGGCGCTGTTGGTGAGGTTGAAGGCAAGGAACCAGGAGCTTTGGTTTAAACCCCTGATGTAAAGTGGGGTCTTAGAACTTGCCCTGACTGACTGCCTGCCCTACCGGGAAAGAGCTGAATTGGCCAAAGCTACATAGTGGCAAGTTAATTTCCGGCTGTATTTGGTGGGGTCCACTCCCTTTGCCCCTCTGCATCTCCGCGCTGCTGAGATAGCGTGGCCGACCGCGCGAAGCGTGAGGAAAAGAGGAGCTGCGCCGGCTCAGGGAGAGACGCTGGGCGGGGTCGCTTGGCAACCGGACTCCCGCCCAGCTCGCAGCCTCTCCTCAGCACGTCAGAAGTCTCTCAGGGAGGCGGAAGCAGGCACGCTCATTAGGAGTCGGCTATCCAGCGATCGACTCCCTGGAAGACCAGGAGAGAGTGAGTACGCAGGCCTGTCAGCTGCAAGGCCTCCAAGGAGTCCACCACCCGACCCGGTCACCGCCTCTGCCCTGTCTCGCACAAAGAATCAAGACCTGAGCAGGGAGAAGGGGCGGGGGGGGGGAGACCGGGCCACCGACTCAACCTTCAGTGGCGCCAATTAAGGCGCCGGATGGGCGCCAAGGTAATCGGGAACTCCACAGCGGAGGGTGGGGAGGAAGAGGGAGAAGTTATCCAGGGAAAGAGTCCTTAATGGAACTAGGGTGTGACAGGAATTAAGCCCCGGAAGAATACAATATCTGCCCATACTGTGACAAATCTGACAAGGCAGAGTGGAGTCCGGACCTAAACTTTCCCTGGAAATTGTTCCTTCTGAAGCAGATCTCGTGCTCAGGAACTACAGCGAGACTGTGTACTTTAATTCAGAGATTGGTGCCTCAAATCCAGAAATCTTTCCCAGCTTAATTCAGAATAAGGGGAAGAGTCCGGTTGAAACAGAATGTCTTCTATTTATATGCTTGTTCTAGAGAATTGCCCATATCTGTTTTTGTAATAGCCAATGCACTTATCTGGTTAGCTGAATGACAATCAGTTACAAGTGAACCATCTAAAAGAATAATACCTGTTGTAGAGCAAACTGAATGTGTTTAAAATATTGATGCTTTGTCTGCTATAAGGGACATTATGTATTGACCAGTGGTTGTACCCAATTCTATAAGAAGAGTCCTGGATCTAATTAACTGTGCAATGAAACTCTCTTTTGAAATTCACAATATAACGAGATAAAATTACTCTATATTCTATTCAACAGATGGTGTGGTGTCATTTTTGGTGGGTTTGCGCTGGGGTGTTGTAGAGTGTAGAATGCAAGCACAACACAGTTGCCTTCCAGATTTAGCCTTTCCACCCAGGACCATGCTACCCTAAGTGGACCGACAGTCCCGGTTCCAACACACATGTATTCAGAAAACACGACAAGACCCTTTAAAATGTTGAATGTGCATATTCGACTCTTTTCGCACTGCCCCAGAGAACGCTGAACCCACTTAACAGAAAATCAGGGTGGCTGTATATTTACCCACATAATCACCCACAGAGATACACAGCATCTTTCCGGTATCATTCCCTATCCTGATCCAGAACAAAAAACAATATATTCACATGCCAGCTATTTGCATGATTGCTCTAAAGCACAAACCCCACTTTCCGAGTCCTTTATCACTTTTCATAACCACTATGGATTCAAACGGTAATAAACTTGTACATTTCACGATTTTCCTCACACCAAACAATTTAAACTCTTAAAACGGTCTAAGCCTGCACCACAGTGCAAATCATAGGTAGGTGTTCGAATTCTCACAGGCACACACAAGAATAAATACCTCAAGTTATTCACCATAGTTATTAATTAATGCTGGAAGGTCTCTCAACAGAGCGCTTGAGGACATATATTGATGCACCCAACAACCACGGTAGTATGTACTCAGAGTCTGTAGTAAATCCCAAATAATTACATTGGGTATTTCACAATTAAACCTGGACCAAGCTTTTTCTCCTATAAAAAGCATACAAGGTAGACAATATGCTCTCAACAGGTATCTGTTTAAATGGTCAATGGCTGACATATCATCCTCTGGAAGCCGAAATAATGTAAATATGTTCTCCTTGTGCCTTCCTTAGAAGGATGACATGGAAGTAATACAAGCTAAAAAGATAACTCAGTGAGCTGATGCCTGCTCAAACATCAATAAGTAAGGGCTGACTAAAAAGGATTCGAGATCGGTAATTTAAAAATATCATAAAGGTTTATTAAAACATAAAGGTGCAATCCAGAAGGCACACAATGTTGACAGTCTCAATAAATCAGTCATAGCGCATAGACAGCAACTGACATAAAGGCTGTTTAGCATTTAAAATAGGTGCAGCAAAGAGCAACATTTGAAAAACACTCCAGAATATGCCGCAAGTTAGTAGAGACATGGACAACATCCCTAGAAATTGAGAAAAGGGTCTGGCTCACTCCCACTCTCACTTCCTTTTATAGTAATTTTCACAATACAAAGCAATGACATTGCACAGTCAGTATTTAGTGAGCAAATGTAGCAATACAACATAAAATAATAACATGCATTATAAAATGTCATATAAAGCCTATTTGTGAGCTACTTTGGCATACGTCAGAAAAACACATTTCTGTACATCCCGCATTATAGTTTCAATTGCAAAAGATTCATATTGATATGCAAATATAATACTAATCAAAAAAATTGCTTTAACAGGTCCTTAGTTGATTTAGGAAGAATGATTCTTTCACCATTGCTCATGTCGCCATCCTGCCCCAATGCTCATTGAGTTCAATAATCATAGGGAAAGTGAGAGGCACTTCCGGGTTACTCGAAGTGAGGTTAGAGGTTGTCAAATCCTGATGTAATGCAGACTGAGATTAGTATGAGAGGTAGGTAGTTAGGGCTAGGTAGGGTGTGTGGGACACGTGCGTGCTTGTATGTGATAAATTAAGGGCTAGGATGCGTGCCATGTGATGATGAAAGTATTCCTCGAATAACTGAGACTTCAAGTATGTGTCACCTGGTTTACCAGCTGATTCATGGGGCGTATTCTAATCAGCTTACTACGTCACCAGTGACCCGACTGATGAGTACCTGCTGTATCAGACAATCCCCACCCCTGTCACTTTTATGGCAATAAAGATCAGAGAATGGCCCCAGCCAATCGGGGGTGGGAATCTTTATTGGAGGGGATTCTTGTGGTTATATAAATTGTTTTTTTTTAGACCCCGAAATCTAACCGGAGCAGTGATTAATTTGTGGCTGTAGTGTGTGTAGAGAGCCATCCGGGCTCTCACCTACAATGTATCCTTGCACGCACGCACGCACACGCAACCTTGGGGCGGGCTCGCCCCTCGGTATAAATAAACAAGCGGAAGACCGCTCGGGGTCTTTCCGGCTAAGTGTATATTGGAGTCTGTGTGGTTACTCCTTGCAGGTGCATACACGTGGTAGGCCCCGCCTCACCATTCTACATTGGCGACGAGGCCGGTGTTTACCTGCATCCACGCGTGCCTGGTGCCCCGGGTCGCCTGCCCGACGCCTGCCTCGCGCTGCGGTGCATGCCGCTGTGCTGTCCCGGCTCCCTGTGCGCCTGAGACCCGCCCACGCGTCTCCCGTGAGGGAGCGCCTTCAGCTGGCGGGACTCGGGACCGGCGGGAGCCGACGTGCAGCCGGGTGAAGGTCCAGCGGGTGAGTGATCGTCTGCCCCGCTTGCGCAGCCCCTGCCTGCCGCACTCCGCCTGCCACCGCGGAGGAGGCGCGCCTGCCGGCTGCAGGCCCGCGAGCACCACGTGACGGCCCGCCCTCGCTCTTCAGCGTTGCTGCGCATGAGGCGCCCTTGCTGAGGCGCGCGCAAGGCACGACGCCAGGCCCCTTCTGCTGTGCTCCTGCCCTAGAGACCATTCTCACGAATTACAAAAAAAAAAAAACAAGAAAAGTATATAATGAACAATTAACAAGCATTGGCACCTACAATAAAGCACAGAGGAGAAATAAATCAAGCAAGCATTGGCACATGCAAGAAGGCAGCTCAATTGACATTGGCTCACACAAGGCCGTGCGTCACAGACCCTGCCATCACGGCTGGTCCCTGAGCTCCTAACCCTCGCCACTGCTGCCTATTCCTGCGTCACGCCCTGAGGCGCCTCGACACGCGGCGTGGCCTGCGCCCCTGCCCTGCGCCTCACGCCGCCGCCATCCCGGAAAGCACCAGCAAGGCCAGAGTGACGCCTCGCCATGAACCAAGCCGCACCAGGAGCGGCCCAAGACGGGGCTGGCCAGCCCCCCCAGCAGGCTCTCCAGCAGCAACCAGCTGCGCCCGCCGCTCAACCACAGGCTCAAGCACAAGCCGGAGCGGGTGCCCCAGCAGGTCCTCCCGCACCCGCGCCCCATGCGCATCAGCACGCCGGCGCAGCACCCATACCGCCGTTCAGCGAATCAGCAGACCCGGCAACGGCGGCCGTCCGCTGGAGGGCATGGGTCGGACGCCTCAATCTGTACTTCAGGGGCACAAGAGAAACCGACGGTACGGTGAAAAGGTCGCTCCTCATTCTCTATGGGGGTCAGGAGATCTATGACTTATTTGAATCGCTCCCGAACACCGGAGCCGAGGATGACTATGACGCCGCGGTCGCGGCCCTCAACGCGCACTTTGACCCTCAGTTGAACAATGATTTCGAAAAGTTCAAATTCAAGCGCGCATGGCAGTTGGACTCCGAGTCAGTCGACATGTACTACACTCGACTCCGACGGCTCGCGAGCACGTGTCCTTTCACCAACCCTCGCGACGAAATCAGGGACCAGATCATCGTCGGCTGCAAATCTAAGTTACTGAGAAAGCTGATCCTCCGACAGCCAGGGATCACCCTAGACGAGATCCTCGTCCTGGCAAGGTCGCACGAGTTGTCGGACGCCCGGGCAGAAGAGATGGAGGTCGCACTGCGCACCCCGGTGATCGCCCCGTCTGGGGCAAGGGCCCCGGCCATCAAAGAAGAACGGGTGGAGGCGATCCAAAGAAGATTCCCGCCAGCAAGGCCGCGAGGTGGCCCGCCACGGGACAGCCAATGCGGGTACTGTGGTGTGGACCACCCTTCCACGGCCACGTGTGGTGCCAAAGGCAAGACGTGCCTCAAGTGTGGGCGCATGAATCACTTCGCTGCTGTCTGCCGGGGAGGGAAGTTCAGGGCAGCAGGCCCGCGCGCCAGAACTGTGACCCAGCGGGTCCGACAACTGTCTCTCGACCAGGAGAGACCCCCTCCCGACACGGAGGCTCAAGACCGCCGGCCCAGATACGAGGACGACGAAGACGATGAGGTGTATGTCATCTCCTACGTGAGCCGGGCATCCACGAAAAGACGACCGCCTCCAATGTGTTCCGTCTCAGTGGATGGGACGAGTGTCAATGCGCTGATAGACACAGGGGCGTCCGTGAACGTCATGGACTCGGACCAGTATGAGCGCATGTCCCCAAAACCGACGCTGGCACCGTCCGCGGCACGCATCTACACCTATGGCGGGACGGAGCCCATGCCTCTTCGTGGAGTGATTCAAACCACCGTGATCAACGGAGAATATTCAACTGTGACCAGATTCCACATCACTGAGGGCAAGAAAGGCACCCTCCTGAGCTGCCACACAGCAGAGGATCTGGGACTGGTGTTTTTCGCCAACCAAGTACACCAGGCTCACGCGGACTTCATGTTAAAGGACTTCCCAGAACTGTTCAAGGGCCTTGGCAAGCTCAAGGGTAAAAAGTTTAAGCTACACATTGATGCGACGGTGAAACCTGTCGCTCTCAGACACCGGCGAGTGCCTTTCAACCTCAGGCCCCAAGTTGAGGAAGAGCTTCGCAAGCTTGAGGAGTTGGGAGTGATCGAGAAAGTGTCGGGCCCGACACCCTGGGTCTCGCCCCTGGTAGTTGCCCCCAAACCGAAGCAGCCGGGAGCCATACGTCTGTGCGTGGACATGAGGCTCCCCAACACCGCTGTCAAGCGCGAACGGCACATCACCCCCACTATGGACGATATCATAGCTGACCTCAACGGGGCGAAATGGTTTTCTAAACTAGACCTCAACTCCGGATATCACCAGCTGGAGCTAGAGCCGGCTAGCAGGTACATCACCACGTTTTCGACGCACGTGGGGCTGCGTCGCTACACTCGGCTCAGTTTTGGGGTCTCATCGGCGGCCGAGGTCTTCCAGAACGCCATTCGCGAGGTGCTCTCCGGACTAAAGGGGGTAATCAACCTGAGTGATGACATCCTAGTATACTCAACGACCCTCGAGGAGCACCACGCCAACTTGAGGGCGACCCTGCAGAGACTCGCCGACAGCGGCCTCACCCTCCACCGCGCCAAATGTGCCTTCTATCAGGAGTCAGTGGACTTCTTTGGATATATCTTTACGAGGGAAGGCCTTAAAGTTGACCCTAAGAAGGCCGAAGCCATCAAAGCAGCCAGCACGCCTCGGAGTCAAACCGAAGTCCGCAGTTTTCTGGGCATGGCCACATACTGTGGCCGGTTCATCCCGAACCTAGCTGACTTAGCGGAGCCCCTCCGTGCCCTCACCCGTGCTGATCAGAAATGGGACTGGACTGCTGCTGCACACAAGGCGTTCCAGGCCATCAAGGCCAGTCTACTCGACAACACCACCATGGCCTACTTCCAGCCTCGGAGACGGACCGAATTGATTGTCGATGCCAGCCCAGTGGGGTTGGGAGCCGTTCTGCTGCAGGAGTACGGGCCGGAAGAGTGGAAGCCTGTCGCCTATGCCAGCAAGGCCCTGTCCGACACGGAGACCAGGTATGCCCAAATTGAAAGAGAAGCGCTGGCCATCAAATGGGCATGCCAGCATTTTCACCTCTACCTCTGTGGGCAGGACTTCACGGTGGTCACAGACCATAAACCCCTGTTGCCCCTTTTTGCGGGAACGTCCCGGCTTGCTCCCCCACGCATCGAGCGGTGGGCTGTCCAGCTGCAGGGTTACCGGTTCAAGGTGGTGTTCAGGCCAGGAGCACACAACCCCGCCGACTACTTGTCGCGTCATCCGGATGTCACCCCCCCACCGGCCCTCGCTGACGAAGGGGAAGAAGTGGAAGAGATAGTGCACATGATCACCCAAGCGGCGTGCCCCGAGAACATGTCGCTCCAGGAAATTAGCGACGCCACTGCGACGGACGAGACCCTGGTGAAAGTTAGAGAGGCACTCGAGGGAAATCGCTGGGCCCATTTTCTTGATGGCGCTTCGTGCCTCCGGCCGGAGGTGCGTCATGCCAGGCAGCAGCTGTGGCAGATACGGAGTGAACTCAGCGTCGGAGATGAGGGGGTGGTGCTGCGCGGGCACCTCATCGTCATGCCCGAAAGCCTCCAGCAACGAGCCCTGAGCCTGGCCCACGTGGGACACCAAGGTATTGCAAAAACTAAGGCCCGCTTGAGGAGTAAGGTATGGTTTCCCGCGATGGACAGCCAGGTGGAAGCCATGATACAGGCCTGCCACGCATGCACGATCACGGGCGGAGACCCTGCCCCAGCGCCCGTGCTCACGGAAGAAGCACCCCAGGCCCCATGGGCTCAACTCAGCATTGACTTTGGCAGCTTTCCGGACGGTCGGCACATGCTGGTGCTGGTAGATTCTTTTTCCAAATTCCCAGTTGTGGAAGTCATCGCATCCACTGCATTCCCGCAAGTAAAGAAAGTCCTAAACCGAGTGTTTGCTACGATGGGGCTCCCTGAAGAAATCAAGTCCGATAATGGGCCCCCCTTTCAAGGGAGAGAGTTTCAGGCTTACTTGGAGGCTCTCCGGATCAAACATCGGAAAATCACACCCCTGTGGCCCCAAGCCAACGGGGAAGTCGAAAGGCTGATGCGGACATTAAACAGAGCGCTCCGGATTGCGGTTGATAACGGTGAAGACCCGGAGGCCGCCCTGGACGACTTCCTTGGAGCCTATCGGCAGACACCTCACTCAACGACAAAGTGTGCTCCCTCTCATGTTCTGTTCAAGCGAGCTCCAAGGGATGGCATTCCCACTGCCAGCACGTGGGCGCCGGGAGAAAGGGACGCTGAGGCCATACAGGCCCGGCGACAGGCCACCAACGTCAAAGCGAGTGCACATCGGCATGCCAAAGAACCAGCCCTCCGGCAGGGGGACACAGTCGTTGTCAAGGATCGCCATCCCGGGTGGAAGTTTCGGACTCCCTTTGAGCCAGAAGTGTGGACAGTGGAGCGAGTGCAAGGGACTATGGTTACAGCTAGGAGGAATGGCCAAACCGTGACGAGGAATGGCTCGTGTTTCAAGAAGATACTGGACAATGTCAATGTGCGTCAACGGACCGAGAGAACGGAACATGGAGACCAAGAAAACATGGACTTCGATAACTGTTCTGGTCCAACACCTACTCCGCCACGAATGGCCACTCCACCAAGGCCAGTGTCACCAGGCCCCGAGGTCGGGCGGAGTCAGCCAAGGGTCGAAGATGCGAGCGAGGGTCCGAGGACAGCCCCGGCCGGGGTTGTCGAACTACCTCGGACCCAGGATCGTCGCTACAACATGCGGCCCAATCCAAGGCCGAGTCAACGGTTGTTGGACTTTGCCTGTTCGTCTCCATGAGCAAGAGACTACGAATGTGCCTGCAGAAAGAGACTAAAATAAAGGAGGGATGTAGAGAGCCATCCGGGCTCTCACCTACAATGTATCCTTGCACGCACGCACGCACACGCAACCTTGGGGCGGGCTCGCCCCTCGGTATAAATAAACAAGCGGAAGACCGCTCGGGGTCTTTCCGGCTAAGTGTATATTGGAGTCTGTGTGGTTACTCCTTGCAGGTGCATACACGTGGTAGGCCCCGCCTCACCATTCTACAGTGTGCACCAGTACTCATTTATGGGTCCTGGCCCTATGTTGCATCATCAGTTTGTCCCTAGAAGCAGAGAGAAAGGGACAAGACGAAGGAATAGAAAGCTAGGAAAACATCTACAAAGACGGATGCATGGATGAAAAAGAACAGGCAAGAGTGAGATAAATAGACGCGAATTACAGGGTGTTTGAAGAAAGAGGCTTGGGTTGGAACAAGATTAGGCAGAATTCTTATTAGCAAACCCCGCATTCAGCAGCCAGGTTTTGGATCGTGAAACCCAAAGTCACGCACTTACGTTTTTTTACAACGTACACACATCATGATGCACGATCACAGTATGAGTAATGAAATGAGTAAATTGGAATGTATACAGATGCTTGTGACCCGAGATCACCCAGTACCATCTGCACGCCGAATCCGGATGTGTGCTCCTTCTTTCTGTCCAGGTTAGTACCACAGACCTCAAGAATAGACATTCCCCCCCCAAAAAAATGTAAAGTCTTATCACAAGAACTGCTTACTTTCTAGTTTTTTTTAATTATCAAAACATTTATATTTCTTAATTTTTATATACTTTTTAGATTTTTTCAAAGCTCTTGGTGATCATAAAAACATTTACAAATACAAACAGAAACATATCAGCCTATAACTTGAGACAACTGGACAAGAAATAAACATTAGGATCTCTCAGTTTTCAGTCAGTCAGTCAAAAATTCTTTATTTCGGCTGAAGCCATCAAAGAAGCAGCAAGAATAAAACATTTAGCAATATTTAAAAACATTAAAAACCAGGGAAATTCCATTTTTACAAAAGTGACAATAATAAATAATTTAAAAATCATCCCGATTTTAAAATGTATGACCTTGCCCACCACATACGACACAAAAACCTGGAAACTGCAAATACAATATGCAAGTCCGTATTTGTTTTTAAAAGTCTATAGACTTCCTTGCAGTGCGCAGAGCCCAAGTTCTTGCACAAGTTTATAAGTTCTTTCCGACGTATTTTGCCGTATCCTCGGCAGAAAAAGAGAACGTTCAGGTCAGTCTCCTCCTTGGCTGGACAAGCAGGGCAGCCCAAGTCCCGCCCGGGTACCCATTGGTTTGTGTATGCATTGAGTGGGAGACAACCATATCGAAACTGTAAATAGAGTTTCCTAGCCAGGGTTGGATAAATAACGTCAAGTACAGTCTCCAACATGTATGTACATTTCACGTCTAGGAATATAGACAGCCTGGAGCCGGCCCTACGACTGAGATACAAATTACCCATTTGAACATCCCAGTATCTTCTTAACACGACCTTCCTGGTAATGCTTTCACAGGCCAATCTGGGATTCTCTCACAAATCACAGAATCCTAGAGCGATCAAGCATTTTTTAACATACATGAGCCATGGAAACTTCCAGTTCCCCGAAGTGCTAAGAATCTCCTCTAGCTCAGTTCTATACTCAGCGAGTTCCGGGGTAGCCCATATCCTTCGCCAAAAAAGAAGTGGCCTGCATCCTACAACCTGGGTGATTGGTCTTACTCCTAGGTCCATACGGAGAGGGAATAGAGGGGTGCTCACCGGAAGACCAACTAATTGTCTTAAAAATTTATTTTCGGTGGTCAGCATTGGATTAATATTTGAGTGGCCCCATATTTCAGCACCATACAGTGACGCACTCCTCACCTGAGTTTTGTAAATCTCTAAGACGGGGCTCATAGGTTTGTGATGAGTATCCCTAAAAACTTTGGCCAAACCCCCGCGATTTGGGTTAGTCTAAGGTTAGCCTTTGTGACCTGGGGCCCCCAAGTCATTTTTTCATTCAGGGTGACCCCCAGGTACTCAAATTCGCTAACCCTCTCTAGGGGTGGGCCATTCAGGCAGGGGCCAGAATGAAGCGATTTCCCGGGGTTGAAAACCATATATTTGGTTTTTAGTACGTTTATCTCCAACCCCCTATCCTTACAAAAAAGTGAAAATCCATCCATTATTCTTTGTAGCCCCATAGGGGACTTAGACAGGAGTAGTGTGTCATCAGCAATCATCAACGCCGACACACGACCCCGAGCCAACTTCGGGGCATCGATGTTCTTGCATTGGCTCAGGGCGCGCACCAGGCCGTTGATGTAAATACAAAATAAGGTGGGGGCCAGGACGCACCCCTGTCTAACTCCCCTATTAACCGGAATAGGGATGGTGAGATCCCCCCTTTCCCATACCTAATTTTGGCATAGTTCACCTGCGTGGAGCCGAATGATGATCTCTAAAAGATATGGGGGTATCCCCAGCTCCCACAACACTTTCCACAAAGTCTCCCTGGGAACCATGTCAAAGGCACTCCGCAGGTCCACAAAGACCAGATAGAGGCTCCCCCCCTCCGCTACTACTGATTTCCAGTAGAGGAGTTGGAGCCTAAATATCTGGTCCATAGTCGAAGTTTTGGATCTAAACCCAGCTTGTAGATGGGAATTTGTTTTTATTTTCCTGCAACCAGGTCTGGACTTGATCAAGAATCATCCTTGCGAAGGCCTTTTGAGCTATATCTATTAGACTGATAGGTCTATAGTTGGAGGGCTGAAAAGGACAGCCCTTCTTAAATACCGGAATTACCTCAGCCCCCAGCCACGATTTAGGTAGGTTCATCCCTTTTAGAATGGCATTAAAAATCAACCACACGTAGGGGGCCCAGACTTTAGGCTCTTTTCTATATAGCTCTCCAGGAACATTGTCAAGCCCTGCAGCTTTACCTATAGGATTTTTTTTTTATTACAGTTTCTACTTCAACCAGGGAGATTTGAGGGGAATCTATATCTACAGTAGGGAGTGTGAAGGGAGATGATACTACTATATAACCATTGTCTGGTGGTATAGAGTACAGAGCTTGGTAGTGGGTAACCCAACTCTCTGCCGCTATGTTCGCATCCAAGGGAGTCCGACCCTCACTACTGCCGGTCGCAACAATGTTCCAGAATGATCTTGGATCCTTGGATTCTAGGGCAGTTTTTAACCTGTCCCATTTGTCTATTCCCCAGGAAACCTTGGCAGAAGCAATATTGTTTTTATACTGGGCCCTAGCTGTTTTGATGGCACTCTGAGATTTGTGTTTAATAGCCTCTATAAGAGTATTCTTTGCCTGTTTACAGGTGCTGTTAAACCACGTAGCCTTTTGTTGACTCCTTCTGCCCCGCGGGCAGGGTCTATAAAATGCTTCTCTTAATTTACAGTAGATGGAGTGATTGATGGCCCCTAATCTACTGTGATTTTCAGGTGAAGCCCCATTGTCCGCCAGGTCTGATAGGGTCATTAGATCAGGAATGATACTTTCATAGACTAGGGCCAGTTTCGCTTGACAGTTTTCCATCTGTGCCCACTTAACCTTTTTTTTGTTATTGGAGAGGAATAGCCCATCCCTGGGACACTGATCTATGTCTCTTGTTTCCATTTTTAGAGGGAACTCAAAGGTTGCTAACAAGGCGTTATGATCACTATCATGCCTGGGTAGAATAGTAAATCCAGTCACGAAAGACCATTCTATTAAAACGAAGTCCAATATTGACTCGTGGTCCACCCTGTTAAAAGTGTATTTACCAGGTGAATCGGATCTAAATCGACCATTGCAGGCACGTAGGGAATATTTCAAAGTAAAAGCCTTGATTTGAAGCGCAGGAGAAGACCAGGCCCTGATCGGGGTTGAGTTTATCTCAGGGATAGCCCACACCTCATCTTCTTCTCTGCCTCAAGAGTCATCAAAGTCTTTTAGGGGTTCATATTGACAGTTTAGGTCACCACCCTAAAGAATCAGACCATCTTTTGTTTCGCCCGACATTACTATATCTAGATGGTCTATTTTTGGTGACTCCTTTCCATTTTTCACGGGCCTGGAATACACATTAATCAATTTGATTTTGTAATCCTCGTTAAAAGACAGGATAAGGCTCAAGATGTCTGGCCCAGTTTCTTCTATTTGTGAGACAGTGCATCCTAGATGGATCCAGATCCATATAATTAGCCCTCCCGACGGTCTTCCCGGCCCTTTAGAGATGGTTAATTTGTAATAGGATGCAAATCCCGGACGAGTGTGTTCCTCGACAGCCCAGGTTTCTTGGAACATACGAATGTCACAGGAATCTACCAGTGTTTTCCAGTCCGGGCAATTCAGTTTGTTTTTGATGCCCGTAATGTTCCATGAAAGAAGCATCAAGTTTAGACTGGGATTTTAATAAGGATAGGGGAGTATTGTGGATCCCTTCCGTGGCATCCTCATTTGAGACCGGCGGGGAAGCCAAGAGGAGAGAACAAGCAGAATTAACGGAGAGTAGATCAGCCTTATTAGATGACCCATTTCCTCTAATGGGCAAATGCCCACTTTCAGCCTGTAACTTGGCCAAAGCCAATTTTTGGATCGAAGGGACAGAAGGTAGAGCTCGTACAGGACAGAGATAAACATCAGTATGACTGGGGTCAGATTTCTCTTTCTCAGGGTGTGAGCTATCAGGTCTTTGCTGTTCACTAGCTATCCCAGCTGTTTCCCTGCCCTTTTCGATCTCCAACAGTCAGTCTACAGCATCTAAACGACTGAATCTATTTTGTAAAGGGAGAGTAAACTGGATGGGATTTTGGTAGAAACAATTCTGTCCCCCCTGTGAGAGTATTCGGTGCCAGACATGTGAACCAGTGCCCTGTTCCTCACACCTTACACTAACATTGTTTGGCACATAAAAATAGGTAAGAAAAAGACATCTAATATGTCCCCCTCTTGGTTGATGGTCAAAGATGGGGTGTAGGAGATGTTGTGTAATGTGAGGCATCCTTAGATTAACTATTATACACTCCCCATTTATATCTTTTGGTCTGTTCTCCACCCAACTTACTCTACTTGTCAGCAGAATATCGTTTGCACTGACAAATTGGCCTTTACTAGAGAAAAAATGTAGGCATTTGTTCTTTAACTCGGAGTGGGATTCCTTTGCCCCCGGACTGAGAGACGGAACTCCAGAAAGAACTACCACATAAGGGATTGAAGCTGGGGGAAGAGTTGGGATGGGCAACTCTGGACTAAATGGCTTTTCAGCCAGGACCAGACTGGCGGCAGTATTTATAGAGACTCTTGGTCCATCGACCTCCCTATTCCCTCCGTTTGCTCTTTTTTCCATTGGGCAATTAGATTCCTTCTCCCTACGGGTAATAGTTTCCCCCCCGTCCTGGCCTGGAATGCTCGCCCCTGTCTCTAAGGGCCCTGAGCCCACCACCTCTTCTTGGACTGGTGGGCAGTTTCTGACTGCAATAGCTAGTGGACACTCAATTCTCTGACCTTGGAGGCTAATTATTTTATCAATATGCCCATGAATATGTGCTAATTCTTCCCTTACTATATCTCTAATTTGTACTTTTAGAAATCTCAGCAGGGAAGGGAACTAGGTAGGTTCTAAATCAACCTTTTTCTGCTTGGCCTCACTCTGCTTATTAGGGTCTAGGCCACTCTCTACGAGTTCTATGGAATCACCATGGGTGGCTTTCCTCTTGGTCCCGGCTCTAGTATTTCTACTGTTAGACTTGCAAACAATGGAGTTCTTAGCTCCTCTAGCCGGACCCGTGTTCTTCACTAACATTTTTGGAGTAGTGCCCTCTCCCTTGTCTTGTGGAGTACTATGGCAAGATTGTTCCGGGGTAGGGGTGGGGGAATCAGAGACAATTGGGAGGTTAGGAGGTGTACACAGTGGTTGAAGGTCAGGGGTCAGAGATAACCTACGCTCCGTGCGTTCTATTTCTGTTGCAACCACCCCTATCGCTCTTTGGAGCATTTTATCAATGGATCTTTGGGGGGAAGAGGGGGAGGTACTGGTTGTGGAGGTGCATGGCACTGTGCTTTTATGCTATGTTTCCCCATGTTAAAATACACAAATGCTTGCTCCAATACAAAGAAATAGAATTGATCAATTGGCTGATTTAATTATTCAATATGCAATAGGTACCAAAATAGGAACACACACGGTTTACCCGGGAAAGGGTTTATGGGTCAAGATCTTAAATAACCTGCAACTCACAGAGTTCTTTGCAACCAGTACTTGGTAATTAAATGGCCCTACCCTTATGTCCAGGTACCTTCGTGAGTTCCAGAAAAGACTTTCGCCAAGGGGGGTGGCCCAGCCCGGCCTCTTCCGGCCACTGTCGGGCTAGGACGGGCCCACCCTTGGCCCGGGCTTTGCCCGGGCAGCCCACGGGCACGCCCGCACACGTCCCGCGCTGCGGGACGGCCGGGCTGATTATGAGAGCCTCTGGGGCCTTCCGGCAGCGTCACGGGCTCTGCGCCTCGCAGGGCCCTCTGGGGATTGTAATTTGAGCCAAGCCGTTCCCCTCACGACTGCGCTGGCGGCTCCAACAACGTGGCAACGATGGCAGCGATGGCAGCAGGCTCCCGCTGGCTCCCGCAATGGTAAGTGACGTTGGCCGTTCCCCTCACGGCGGATTCAGGCTATGGAGCGTCTGAAGGAGACAAAAAAAGATACAATGGGTGGGAACGACACACGAAAAGATGAGACGCCTGAACCTGGGGAGTCCGGACCGCATCGGGATAAGGGAGTAAAAGGGAATGAACCATACGAATTGAAAATACACAAACGAGTCAGGGTCCTGGCATGTTCCGATTTGGATGCGGGTGGTTTTCCGGCAGAAATTTGTGCCGGAAGCACACCTTCGGCTCACAAAGGAATCCCGATGCGGTAGAGCTTCCCCGTCAGGCTGCCATCTTGACCGGCGCCGTAGCCACTCCAAAATACATTCTTAATCTAAAATACAACCTTCATCACATAATGATTGAATGCCACTCTTGCATTTCACGTGTTCCTCTCTGTCAGGCCTCGAATTTACATAACCCATTACTGCACAACTGTGCGCCGAACAGGCGTTTGGTGCTCCGTGGTCCGAGCACAAATGGACCATCTGATATGACGAAGTTTTAATCCAAGTTTGTATAGCCCCCAAATAACACCATCGTCCTTCCATTCTCACCTATTATTCTCATCACACATACTATCAATCATACCACACAAAAATGTCAATAAAACACATCTGTAATGAAATCCTACTCGTTATTCCTATCCACCATAGTTGTCAGAATCAGAATTAAACATTCACAAGTCACATCAGTTAATATTTGATTAGTTCTTCTTTTGTTAAATTCTCTTGTGTAGGACTCCCAGATGTGTGATCACTGGTCTACGCACGTTTCAGTGAAAACAATAGTTTTTTATCACCTTCTTCAGGACCAAGAAAACATTACTTTACATCTGTATAGTGGCATGAAGGGTTCTCTGTAATAATACAACAATGATTTATATGAGATTGGGGAATATCACAATACTTTTGAAAGACAGTCAACTTCTTACAAATTCATCTTATACAGAGGCCAGAAGACAAAAGGTTTTCTGGCATCATAACAATACTCCTGATTCACCTGCTCCCGTGTTGAAATAAAGAAAAATACATTTTCGTGAGATATGTCACAAAGGATTTAGAAGATTCCCAGTGTGGTCTAAGGAGTGAAAGCAGTGGAAATAGTTCCTTTTTGTGATGTGCATACAATAAACAAGTGAAAAAATGAAAATGTGAAGATTTAAAGTGGGTACACCAGAATAGAGAGGAAAACCTATACTTAATGAGATCTACATACGTACGTAAACGTGGAAATATCTCTGGTTCAGCCAGGTACTACATTGTCCAGATCAATGTCATCATTCAGATGATCTATTAGGGCGTAGTTCTACAATCAAAGGCAGAAATTCGAATTCAGTGCCAATATTCCACGTCCCTTTTGTTGTCACTATTTATTCAAGTGAGATAATGATGGCTTACCCCTTATTGGTATATTCTTGTCTGCAGAGGAGATTCTTTAATTGTTTAAAATCCATATATGTGAGGATACTCTGGTTCCATCTGTAACATAGAATGACAAAGTTGTATTATCCTATATTTAACTGTTTTTGAGTTTTAATGTTATGGACACATGAAAGGGAAGTAGTCCAATCCTACAATTGTCTTACCTATATATTGGGTAGACAGCTGGTTTACCAATATAGTTTGTTAAACCCTTTGTATTGTATTCAAAAGATAGATAGTCCACAGGGTTTAAATCTGCAAGAGTAAGGATATATAGCCTCAGGGATAACATTCCAATGTTCTGGTAGAAGGGGCAAAACCACCCTCCTCGTGGGGAGAGGCTAATATCACTCTGATTCTAAAACCGGGTAAACCCTCTACGAATTATGGGTCGTACTGACCTATTTCACTTCTTAATTCTGATTATAAGGTTTTCACCAGGATTTTGGCTGACAGGCTGGGTGCAGTTGCAGGAGATCTATTGCATACTGACCAGAAGGGATTTTTAAAAGGCAGAAATCTCTTCGATCTTACGCATGATCTGATAGGTGCGATTGATTTTGTCTCTGATTTTACTCTCCCCTTGGCAGTAATGACGCTTGATGCAACAAAAGCCTTTGATAGGGTTAACTGGAACTACCTGGCTGCCGTACTGGAGAAACTGAACTTTGGCCCAAAATTCCGCCAAACCATTAATCTCATATATAGGGACCCTTCGGCAAGGTTGGTGGTCAATGGTAAACTGACTAAACCCTTCAGTATTAAGAGAGGAACCAGACAGGGCTGCCCCCTCTCTCCCCTCCTCTTCGATTTGTACATAGAGCCATTTGCTCACCGTTTTAGGAAGGAGGCAGCTATTTTACCATTCAAGAGAGGCACATGGGACAGGAAGGTAGCCCTGTATGCTGACAATATTCTTATTCTCTCATCAGATCTAGAGTCCTCATTTCCTCCAGTTATCAGTTTAGCCGAGGAGTTTGGTCAAGTTTCCGGTTATGAAATCAATGCAGACAAGACCGAGAACATGACCTGGAACCTGCTAAAAGGTCAATACCATACTAAAGATGAGATGAGGTACCTGGGAGTTAAAATTGTACCTAATATAGATAACATAGGTAAATCTCTTGAACATTCTAAAAGAGAGCCAAACACTAATGAGATCTTGGGCTCACCTTCCCTTAACTATTTTAGGTAGAGTCAATTTGACCAAAATGACAATTCTACCAAAAGAAACATTCCTTTTTAATACTATACCATTACATTTTGACAAAAAAATAATCAACAGATTTCAGCAATCAATAAATTAATTTGTGTGGGCCTACAAAGCAACCAGGATCTCCTGGAAAAAACTAAGACGCAGAAGGGAAAAGGGTGGTCTTGCACTTCCAGATATTCAGTATTATGCATGGACATTTCAGTTGACTTAATGAAGCAGATATTTCTATGATACCAAATACATTTGTTTCCAGGCCTATAGTCTTCTTTGAACTACTAAAGGATTGACACCAGCAGGAATTCACAAAATGGTCGCACGTTCCATTTTGTGTGTCAGTCAGCTGCAACATGCAAGCAACGCAAGGCTTTCCGAGAACAAGCATGCCAGCTTCCAGCTAGTTATTGCAAAACCTCACATTTCAGTAATAATGTCGACATGATTTGGCCGGTCACGTCCGTGCCAAGTCCATGTATACCAGAGGCACAGATTTCACCTTTATGGAAAAACCTGAATCTGCCCTTGTAGATGGCACGTGGGCAGCTACGCCAGGTTATAGACATATTTCGAGCCTTAAAAGAGTATCACGCCACAATTGCCCTTCATTGATTGGTCCAGCAGGACATAGTCTGATCTAGGTTACGTATGCTATGATGCCCATCCTGTAGGGCTTGTACCTATAAAATGTCTCTGCACTGTCATGCCAATTGGGCACTCAGTAAGCTTTGCTGAGGCCTCTGTGTGCATGTATATTTTGCATTCTGGTTGGGTTCCCAATAAATCTTGCAAAACTTGTGTGCTAAGAGAGAATTGTTTATTTCAGTGTTGTCATTTATCCTTTATTTTTCAGTATGCTTCAACATTTGGTGGAAGAATTGCGGACCCATTACAACTGACAACTGACACTGGTGGTTGGACTCTTCGGCTCCTTTCTGAGGAAGGGGATTTGAGGTGATAACGTTCCGTTTGTTTATCTCTCCCCGATCTCTCTGGTGGCTGGAAGGGTCGGACCCGGTGGATGGTCTGTTTGTTGCCTCTCTTTGGGGTGATCCTGCTCTTTTCACTCTCAGCACGCTTGTGTTGTGTCTGCCTCTTCTGGCTCTTGTTCTTGGCTTTCTATGTCTGGGCCGGTGTGCCTGTGTCCTGGGGATATTTACACTGCCTGTCCAGACTCCATGTCTTTTATGATCCCTTTTCTGATTACTTTCTTTCTTCTCCTGTTATTGGCTCTGATTATTTATTTTTGTTTTTGTCACCACGCTGCCCAGGAGGGAACTCCTGTTTAGCCGTTTCTCTCGCTCCCTGCGCTACTGACTTTTCTTTGTTTCTGTGCCACTGGCGTGTGTTCCCCTCTGTCATTGCTACCTGGAGTCCGCTGCCTTTTCTCACGATCAATTTTTCTCCTACTCGGTCTGGCCTTGGTCTCCTGCGTTCCCTGGCTGGTGACGGCAAGTTTCTGCAGGATTCCTGGCCGGCAGTAACTCTTTGGTGATTTCGGTTTCGGAAGGCCCTTGGCCTGCCATTGAGGGCGAAGTTCTGCACCCTTTTCCCCCCGCCAAGCAGAGAGTCACCGGCCGCTGGGAGTGGAGGACACCCTCGCCAGACCGTTTCCTTCGGTTGCAGCGGACGTCGGTATGCTCTGACAGACTGGACGAAGCCCGGTGAGTACACTTGGGGGGGATTTTCATCCTCGGATATTGGGTTGTAGCAGTTGGCCCCTCATTGTTGAGCTGTGGGAGTTTTGGCTCCCCTGTGGGTGGTAGCAGGTAGCACGCCGTTTTGGGGCGCGGCAGTTTTGCTCCCCAGATTGGCACATAGTGTTTGTGCCTGTTGGGTATCGCGATACGAGTGGCCAGGTTGGCTACTAGGTTTTGTTGTCTACTGTGTATTTGTTGATCGTACCTTTGTTTGTTCTCATGAGCTCTGACCTGGGTCCAGCACTATCGCCCACGCACCGCTGGCCTAATATTTGGGCATTTATGAGGAACACTCCGGGCGCTCCTGGCTCTTTGGCTAACGCCCGTCTCCCTGCCTGGGTTCCGCCTCCGCCCTCCCCCTGGAGACATCCTTCTAGGCGCCAGAGTGGTTCTAGGTTCGAGGCCTCGGGATATTTCTTGGCACGAAGACGGGGGTGTGACGCTTGGTACACCAGTGTTTCTTTTTTCAATCATTTTAGGGTTCATTGCATTCTTTTATTGTGTCCTTGTGATGTGCTTGGCTTATTTAGTTGCAAAATACTGTTAGGTTTGTGGGGTGTTTTCACTTGGTGCCAGGTTCTAGATTTCCTTTGCCAGCTTATTCATTTATTCTGGGTATCAGAACGTTACTTGACGGAGATCTGATAAAAGACCTTTACCTCACACACCCATTTACCAACGTTGCCAAATAGGTACTTCCGTTCATAATACTCTCTGGCCTCTAAAAGGGACTGGCTGTAAAGACCGATTAATGTGCACTTCTCTAAATTTCCAAAACTAAAAAGAATTTCTGTTATTCCCCTTACTCCTTTGGGATTAAGTACAGCAGACCTACACGCATTCTCGGCATAGAGGGTTTTTTCTACCGCGCTGATGCGTAGGATCCCCAGAATTTGTCCTAGATGTTTTATGTGATTGTCTGAACTGCATGAAGCAATTCACCACTCTTGCTCTATTATTGGACATTGGCACCCTGTGGAGCAACCACAGACAGGGTCTCTTTTTCCTATCTTACTTATTTCACGGGCCATCAAGGCTCAACAGACAACTAGGATCTGGCTTCTTTCTTCCTTGTGAAACAGCTTTGGTGAGTTGGCACAACATGACCTGTTGGGGTGACTGATGTATGATGGCTTTCTTGTTGCTCTCTTGCAAAATACTGTGTGGCTAAAATATATATGAAGTATTTAAGTCAACCTATTGTATCACATGTTACCGTTTTGAAGTCCACCCTGCAACCCATCTGTCTGGTATAATTAAACAGTTTTTTGTGAGGCGTTTAGGACTAGCTGCTACACACAACTCAACCGTGGGAAACAGCAATAGTAAAAAGAATTTAGATACGGCTCAGCCAGCCCCACCCTAGAACTCCCCTGCATATACAGTGGGTTTAAAAAGAGGCTTAAGCTCAATCATGTACACCCACAAGTGGCACGATCTCACATCTAAAAACACTGACCTACCGTTCCCATTTAATGGCACATATGACATGGCAAAATTACCATATTTACGCCAGATGTTGAATTTAAAGGGGAAGAAGGTTAGAGCAGTAGAGTGGGAGGCTTACCATAATTAGGACTGTGTGTTGAGTGAGATGCGTTCGACAAATGCAGTCAAGGCAAAAGTCCACAGAGAAATAATGGAGATTAAAAAGAGAGTATTACAGGCAAAACTGGAGGGCAATTGGAGAAAACATCAGTTAGACGTAGTGGGCGTGTTCCCATGCGTCCCAGCTAAAGAAGAAAAGAAGGTAGAGGGTGAGAAAGGGGTGGAGGACAAACTCCTAGAAGATAATATTTTGGGATGCTTGGGATGCGATTCACCACTGCCTGCATCTGAGCCAGAACACACTGAGCTAACTCCCGGGGAAAGGGAGGCAGCCATAACCTTTGTACACAGAGCGCTGAAAGATAAGGTTGCGAGACCAGAGTTGGACGCTGTCCAAGACCTGGGTTCTCTGAAACTAATGAGAGACACAGCAGTCCAAGCTGCTTGAGACAACAACGATAAGAAACATAGCATTCTCAAAGAATGTGTTAAGAAACAAGTTAAAATACCTAAATTAATAGACAGACAGTGGCAGCAATTATTTGAGGATGAATCACAGGATCATTCATTCAGCCAGACACAGTGGCACTCACTAATATGGGAAGTATTTAAATATGTCCATCACACAGAACACGACATTTCAACCTTAGAGCAGTGTTTGGCAGACACAGAGTCAATTCCAGAGAGCAAAAGAAGAGGCCGTTTGGGGGGAGGGGTGGGAGGAGCTTCTGCGTCCACTCCAAACTCACGTCTGAGCATACCCTGCCACACTTAGGGCGAACAAAGCGATACAAAAGGGGATGATGGACGGAGCGTTTGAGCAAATCAAACACTCACCCCCAGTCAACTGATCTGGGTTTAATCCATCACCATTCTTTAGCTCACTCAGCCACCCCAGTTCAGACATGGCCATATGCAAATCAGTCTGACCCTGTGCCTCATGGGAACAGTCCAGCCCGAACTGCCAAGCCATGTCTTCCCTGGACCGGAAACAAGCATCCTGGGACCGGTTTTGGATTCATAATCCTCATCAGCCAGGCTATCTTGAATCCAGTGGCCAAGTGAGCAAGGGACTCACGTCTGAGCATACCCTGTCACACTTAGGGCGAACAAAGCGATACAAAAGGGGATGATGGACGGAGCGTTTGAGCAAATCAAACACTCACCCCCAGTCAACTGATCTGGGTTTAATCCATCATCATTCTTTAGCTCACTCAGCCAACCCATTCAGCCATGGCCATATGCAAATCAGTCTGATCCTGTGCCTCATGGGAACAGTCCAGCCCGAACTGCCAAGCCATGTCTTCCCTGGACCGGAAACAAGCATCCGGGGACCGGTTTCGGATTCATAATCCTCATCAGCCAGGCTATCTTGAATCCAGTGGCCAAGTGAGCAAGGGACTCACGTCTGAGCATACCCTGCCACACTTAGGGCGAACAAAGCGATACAAAAGGGGATGATGGACGGAGCGTTTGAGCAAATCAAACACTCACCCCCAGTCAACTTATCTGGGTTTAATCCATCACCATTCTTTAGCTCACTCAGCCACCCCAGTTCAGACATGGCCATATGCAAATCAGTCTGACCCTGTGCCTCATGGGAACAGTCCAGCCCGAACTGCCAAGCCATGTCTTCCCTGGACCGGAAACAAGCATCCTGGGACCGGTTTCGGATTTATAATCCTCATCAGCCAGGCTATCTTGAATCCAGTGGCCAAGTGAGCAAGGGACTCACGTCTGAGCATACCCTGCCACACTTAGGGCAAACAAAGCGATACAAAAGGGTATGATGGATGGAGCGTTTGAGCAAATCAAACACTCACCCCCAGTCAACTGATCTGGGTTTAATCCATCACCATTCTTTAGCTCACTCACCCACCCCAGTTCAGACATGGCCATATGCAAATCAGTCTGACCCTGTGCCTCATGGGAACAGTCCAGCCCGAACTGCCAAGCCATGTCTTCCCTGGACCGGAAACAAGCATCCTGGGACCGGTTTCGGATTCATAATCCTCATCAGCCAGGCTATCTTGAATCCAGTGGCCAAGTGAGCAAGGGACTCACGTCTGAGCATACCCTGCCACACTTAGGGCAAACAAAGCGATACAAAAGGGGTTGATGTACGGAGCGTTTGAGCAAATCAGACACTCACCCCCAGTCAACTGATCTGGGTTTAATCCATCACCATTCTTTAGCTCACTCAGCCATCCCAGTTCAGACATGGCCATATGCAAATCAGTCTGACCCTGTGCCTCATGGGAACAGTCCAGCCCGAACTGCCAAGCCATGTCTTCCCTGGACCGGAAACAAGCATCCTGGGACCGGTTTCGGATTCATAATCCTCATCAGCCAGGCTATCTTGAATCCAGTGGCCAAGTGAGCAAGGGACTCACGTCTGAGCATACCCTGCCACACTTAGGGCGAACTAAGCGATACAAAAGGGGATGATGGACGGAGCGTTTGAGAAAATCAAACACTCACCCCCAGTCAACTGATCTGGGTTTAATCCATCACCATTCTTTAGCTCACTCAGCCACCCCAGTTCAGACATGGCCATATGCAAATCAGTCTGACCCTGTGCCTCATGGGAACAGTCCAGCCAAAACTGCCAAGCCATGTCTTCCCTGGACCGGAAACAAGCATCCTGGGACCGGTTTCGGATTTATAATCCTCATCAGCCAGGCTATCTTGAATCCAGTGGCCAAGTGAGCAAGGGACTCACCTCTGAGCATACCCTGCCACACTTAGGGCGAACAAAGCGATACAAAAGGGGATGATGGACGGAGCGTTTCTAGCAAATCAAACACTCACACCCAGTCAACTGATCTGGGTTTAATCCATCACCATTCTTTAGCTCACTCAGCCACCCCAGTTCAGACATGGCCATATGCAAATCAGTCTGACCCTGTGCCTCATGGGAACAGTCCTGCCCGAGCTGGCAAGTCATGTCTTCCCTGGACTGGAAACAAGCATCCTGGGACCGGTTTCGGATTCATAATCCTCATCAGCCAGGCTATCTTGAATCCAGTGTTTCATTGGTTCAGATGCTCCGTCCATCACCACCCCCTTTTGTACCACTTTGTTCGCCATAAGTTGGCAGGGTATGCTCAGACGTGAGTCCCTTGCTCACTTTGCCACTGGAGTCAAGCAAGCTGGGCTGAAGACGGCTGAAATGACAGAAACCGGTCCTCGGAAGCTTGTTTCCGGTCCAGGGAAGGCATGGATTGGCAGTTCGGGCTGGACTGTTCCCATGAGGCACCGGGTCAGACTGATTTGCATATGGCCATGTCTGAACTGGGGTGGCAGAGTGGGCTAAAGAACGGTGATGGATTAAACCCAGATCTGTTGACTGGGTGTGAGTGTTTGATTGGTTCAGATGCTCCGTCCATCACCACCCCCTTTTGTACCACTTTGTTGCCATAAGTTGGCAGAGTATGCTCAGACGTGAGTCCCTTGCTCACTTTGCCACTGGATTCAAGCAAGCCGGGCTGAAGACGGCTGAAATGCCAGAAACCGGTCCTCGGAAGCTTGTTTCCGGTCCAGGGAAGGCATGGCTTGTCAGTTCGGGCTGGACTGTTCCCATGAGACATAGGGTCAGACTGATTTGCATATGGCCATGTCTGAACTGGGGTGGCAGAGTGGGCTAAAGAACGGTGATGGATTAAACCCAGATCTGTTGACTGGGTGTGAGTGTTTGATTGGTTCAGATGCTCCGTCCATCACCACCCCCTTTTGTACCTCTTTAAATTGTAAAGCACTACTACAGCGGCTCGTGGAGGGCTCACTAACAGTGGACTCATTTATACACACACAGGGTAGAAGGTATTTAGAGAAAACACTGTCTTTGGCACGAGCAGAGTTAATGAACAAAGGACCTCAGGTCCATTTGGCATATGCTAAGCAAGCCAAGACCCAGACAACAACGGGTAACAGTACCCCGCTACCAGCACAATATGATTGGGAAGTAGGGAAGTTCGGATTCACAGACTCTGATTTGATAACATGGGAGGAGTCTAAGTTTTTTTTTATTTTTATTTTTTTATTTCTTTTTTTTTGTCCTCATAAATGCCACCAGAAAATATCAACTCTAGATGGGCTTTCTCCAGGCCACTGTCACAAACCAGCCGATTCCTCCCTTAAGTCTGTGGATAGCCAGTGGAGATTGCCCAGAGGTATTTATTTATTTATTTTATTTTTGACATTTAATAGAGCGCGTACAATTGCCCGTGGGCGTCTCGGCGCTAGTACTACTGCAGAGGTCTCCGTGGCTGAGGGTCTGGTGATTACTGATTAAACAGCCAGTTTTCAGTTTTTTTCGAAATGACATGAGGGAGGGGCTGGTCCTGATAGACTGGGGAAGAGTGTTCCATAATTTTGGTGCAGCCACCAGAAAACGGCGATCACCCCAAGTGACCAACTTAGTGCGAGGCACCACCAATTCGTTTAGATTGGCTGAGCGGAGAGGTAGGTTGTTACCTGATCCAACTCCCATTCTCGATGTATCTCGCCACTTAGGGAGGACAGGACCACTAACCTCTGGCATAATCATTGGACTCATTATCTCTCAGACCATGCGTTTAAGGCAGACCAGATCTTAATGGCACTTTCACCACCACATAACGTGTTTAAACGACAAACCGCCATGATGTTTCTTAAGCAGTCTACGAATCTGGGGGGATTTACAGACTTCCACTCCCTACAGATCTCCCTCCTGGCAATAACTATGACGTAAAAAATAAACTGTACGGTCCACTTTCTAATATCATCAGCTTTTCTTGTCTAGCCCCCAAGCTATGGAACTCCCTCCCTCTCTCACTCAAGTCATCTTGTTCTCTTTTTTCTTTTAGGAAATCCCTAAAAACACTACTCTTCCCCCACTAATTTTTCTTCTCCCCCTGCCTTTTCCCTTTCTTTTCTAAATCCGATTAGCGCCAGGAAACCTATGGTGACAGTGCGCTCAAGAAATCTGCTATAACATAACATAACATAACATAATCAAGGGGAAGGCCAAAAAAATCAATCTAGCGCTACAGGTAATGGGGGATAGTATAACCTCTTCTAGAAACTCACACACCTCACTCCAATAACTCGTAATTTCAGGGCAGTCGACAAAGATGTGTCTGTCGTCTGCAGCTGGAGACTTACATCTTGGACAAAAATATACTTCTGCTGAGAGCTTAGCGAGCTTCACTGGAGTCCAGTAAACCCTATAGAGCATGTACAGGTGGTTCCTTCTAAGGTTGGACGGTTTTATGATATTCTGAGAAAGTGTAAATGAGTCAGTCCACACCTTCAGCACCTCCCCTGGATTTTGCACTATAATATTATCCCAGAGCTTGATAGTTTCAGCTCCTAGATTGTCGTTTGCTCCCACAAGTGTGTTGTACCAGAGCGCAACTTCCCCTTTCCATCCCCCCACCCTATTAATAGATGCCAAAAGTGGGATCTCCTCTTCGTTAACCCAACGCTGCCTCCCCCACCAGTAAGACAACTGATAATATTTGAATCTTGTAATGGAGCCCCCTGTTATGTTCGATAAGGATTCCCAACTTAATAGAGCCGAGTTGTTACACAGGTCCCCCCATTTCGTAAGGCCTACCGCTCTCAAAGGGAGAGCCAGTCTATCTAACAAGCAATCCGGTGTACCAGGGGAATCCCAAATTGGGGCTTGTGAGTGGTAGTAGGGTATGTCAAAAATTTTACGCATTGACTGCCAGGTATTGAGTGCTGTCCTCAAAAGCTTCAAACGAACCTTTTTAAAAAACTTCTGATCCCCATATTTATAGAGAAAGAAGTCTAAACCATGTGACAAGTCCGATAGCATAGCCTGAAAAAGTCTACCATGGAATGAAGAGTCCAACTCATTTGCCAGAAGTCTAAAGTTCTTAAACTGAAAAGCATAACAATAAAAAAGTAAATCGGGAAGAGCCAGTCCGCCTAATTTCAGTCCCCTTCTTAGTTTCCTCCAGGCGATCCTAGGAGACTTAGTCGCCCAGATGAAAGAGCCAATCCTTCCTTGGAGGTTTGAAATGTCCTTTTTATTAAAGATTAGAGGGATGGAGTTAAATAAAAAAGTAATTTTTGGCAGGATTATCATCTTGACTAGGTTCACTCTACCGTAGATGTTAAGGGGTAGAGTGTTCCATCTAGTCAGTAGATTCCTTACTTCCTTTACCACCTTCTGCCAACTTACTTTCGGAATGTCTTCTAAGTTTTGGGTAAGGAAAATTCCCAAGTATCTGATTTTTAATTTGGCTTCTGGTATCTGGGTTAAGCTGTTCCAAGTCATAATGTCTGTTTTATCTTTATTAATTCTATACCCAGATACTAAACCAAAATCTTCAGCCAATTCGAATAATCTGGGAATGGCCTCTGCAGGGTTGGACGTGTAGAGAAGAAGGTCATCAGCATATAATGCTGTCTTAAGCTCCAGATCACCCATTTTGAACGGTAAGATTACCGAATCTGATCTCAGGGAACAGACAAAGGGCTCGATATAAATGTCAAAGAGAAGGGGGGACAGGGGGCAACCCTGCCTCGTTCCCCTTGATATGCTAAATCATTCAGTTAGGCAGCCATTAACCAAAACTTTGGCCCGGGGACCCCTATACAATGTCGCAATCCCTTTGATGAACATATATGGAAACCCGAACTTTGCCATGGTTTTCCATAGAAATACTAATCAAGTAGGGAAGGATCACTTGTCCTGCACAACCTTTGGTATGCAGGAGGAATGTGGGGTGTCCCAAATAAATGACACTCATGCACGTGATGGGTATGGTGGTAAAATTTAGCGGTATATCTTGGTTTTCCGCTTCTTTAATCACGTGTGTGCATAATCATCAGGTCAGTGAAGTTATGCAGCCTCCACCAGGAGGTTCTTACCCAAGGTTGGTACAGTAGTGAGCCAGTGATGGGGGGGAGGAGAGGGTTGATACAGTATAAAAAGTCCCGAAAAGTCAGATAATGGTTTTATTGGTACTGTATTTGGAACCAGTAAACTCCATGGTAGTGCATCTTAGGACACTTGTTATGAGTAATAGATGCACTCAGAGTATAGAAGTTTGTTTAAAAGGGTGAGCTAAAAGACGGTCGACATGTTTCTGCCTCAACAGCCTTAACTAGGACTTACAGGCATTCATCAGGACCTACAGGTGAATAAAGTGAGAAAAATATATACATATAGCAGTGCTCTGGAAATTGTGATAAGAAATAGGAATACGTTAAACCTGTTCCTCTGTTAGGGAGGTCGCAATGTACCTGTGGAAAATAAAATAAAAATAGGGAAGGTTGCGTATCAACAAACAAAGGGTGGGGTACAATAGGACACATATAGAGCAGAAATCTGCTTTAACCGTCTATTCAATGATAGACACGTTCACAACTGAAAAAATGGCAATACTTTATAGATCAGCCAGTGTATGGCAATGTCGACTCATTCATCTCCAATCCAAACTCATGTGTGGGACCGTAACATGCTTGCAGGTGGAACGGCATGCGTATATCAGCCAGTGTTTCACTTGTATCGCGGGTGTACCTTGGATTATACAGATACCAGTGAGCATGCGTTTTATCCACACTACTCGTTTCGCAAAGTGAATAAGGCTAGGTGGTTTACTATTGAATCTTGTGCATTTTATCATACGTGAGTCCTAAACCGATCTAAAATTCTTAGGGAACACGGTTACCTCACGCGCTATGTTAATGCGCTCCAATCGGGTAGGGGAGCTTCGAGCAGACTGAGGGAAAAAAAATATATCGGGTTAGTGGTTCGTTTTTTCTGAAAATACTTGCGGTTTTCGTATATGGGGCTCGTTGTGGCTTGCTCCTCTTGCGTCTTGCACCGGCAGCTTCTTTGCGCGTTCTGCTCTCCCTGACCCGGAAACGGTGAGCTAACTTTCCGGGTCGGGATAAAAGACGCCGCTCTGGCGTAGACAGAGCTGATTGGTCATTCGGGGGGTTACTATGGTAACCATGACAACAAAAGTGACTCTTTGTCTCTGTATGAGTGTTTTGATCGGTGTAGACATACAAAATGGAAAGAAGGGGTTCTATTGTTATGTTAGAGCTCGTTTCATGCACAGACTACTGTGTGCTGAAAGGGAACGTTGTTCTGGTGAAGCCCTTTCTTTATCGTTGTGATTGGATTAGGGGAACGTAATTTTTGGAAAGGCTTCCACATTCCCTCACTCTTGTCTCTGGAAGGCAGATTTTGGAGTGTGTTATATGTTTCAGATGAATGTTTAGACACTCAATTAGCTTCGTGTGAGACTGAGCCATGGAATATTATCGTTCAATCCTTCACCATGGGTATTAAGTCTATGTACCCATCTCTGCTCTTTTTCAAAGAGAATCTTTTCCGCATTTCTGTCTTTCGTGGACAAGGTCTCGAGGATGACCCACTGTAAATCTTCAGTGGTGTGGCCCTTCTCTAGATAGTGATTCACCATTTTAGTGGTGCTTTTTTTGCACTTCACATTGCTTCGGTGCTCACATATTCTCTGTTTTATTTTTCTGCAGGTCATTCCGATGTATCGGAGATGGCAGGGGCATGTGATCATGTAGACCACATGACTGGTGTTACAGTTTGTGTGACTCCTCAGGTACCATTTGAAATCAGGTCGTAGTTGTAACTCTTTGGTGGCTTGTGTTAGATTACAAACTGAGCACGACCCGCATGGGTAATGTCCTGTCACCTGTGGATTCCCCCATAGATTCATCATGTCTCTAGATTTCTTCGGGGCGGGTCTCGTATGGACCAGGATGTCCTTCAGGTTTCTGCTCCTTTTATTGGCGAATCTAGGTCTTGGCCAAGTCAGATCACCCGATGTCAAAATTCTCCAGTTCTTATTAATCATTTTCTTAATTTCATTCGTCATTGGACTGTATGTTGTCACACAAGTCAGTATTCCTTCAGCAGGTTCTTTGTGGATAGTTTCAAGAAGTGATTCCCTATTCTGGTTTCTCGCCCGTTTCCTGCATCTGTTTATCGTTTTGCTTGGGTAATCCCGGGCTTGCAATTTTTCACAGAGATCGCTAGCTTGTAGCGTATACTCGCCAGTGTTGCTACAATTCCGCCGCAACCTGAGGAATTGGCTGTATGGTAAGATTTCTCTCAGGGAGCGGGGATGAAAGCTGTTATATGAGAGAAGGCTATTCTTGGCCGTCGGTTTGAAGAAAGTTCGGGTTTGGAGTGTATTGGCCTCAGCATAGATAGTCACATCTAAGAAATCGATGCTTTCGTCATCCGCAGAGTAGGTGAATTTGAGGCATTCATCTCTCTCATTCATCCAGTTGTGGAATTGTGATAGGTTGTTCTGATCTCCTTGCCAGATTACAAAAACATCATCGATATATCGTTTCCAGAACAATATATGATGATAAAATGGATTAGTCTCTTCATTCAGAATGTACTGGTCCTCATATGTACTAACATAGAGTCCAGCCACACTCGGGGCAAATGTGCTGCCCATCGAGGTACCGTGGCATTGTAGGTATAGGGTGTCTCTGTATTGGAAAAAGTTTTCCATCAGGGCCATCCTGCAACACTCTAATACGAAATGCCTGGGGGTTTTGTAGGTCCATGCAGTGTTGAAAAATATGTCCTCAAGAGTATCCATCGTTTTGCCCTGTGGAAGGCTAGTGTAAAGGCTTTCCACATCGAATCCAACTAGGAGCATTGTGGTTGGTGAGTATTCAATGTCTTTAAGTTGATTCAAAAGATCTCTTGTGTCTTTTAGATACGTTGGGGTCCCTTGGACCAACGGTCTGAGATACTGATCAGCAAACTCAGAGAGAGGCTCCAAAATAGAGCCGATTCCTGAAACGATTGGTCGTCCAGGCGGTGGTATTCGACCTTTGTGTGTCTTTGGGAGTGAATAGAAGTAGGGGATTCTCGGTGTAGTGGTTCTTAGATATTCTCCTTCTTTTTTGGAGATCCAGTTGTTGGTTTCCCCTTCTTCAATCATCATAGCCACAGTTCTTTGCAATCTTGATGTTGGATCTGTTGTCAATATCTTGTAGAATTTGCCATCCGACAGGAGATTCATACATTGTTGATGATATCCTTCTGCTGTTAGGAGAACCACCCCTCCGCCTTTGTCGGCGGGTTTGATGACTATGTTACGATCTTCTTTTAGGGTGTTCAGAGCTTGTTCTTCAAGTCTGGTCATGTTATGGAAAGGTGTGCGGGGAAATTTTGCTAGGTCATCAACTCCTTTAAAAATGGCTTGTTCAAAAGTTTGAATTTCAATGGGGACCTGAGAATTGAGTGGGCAGAAGGTTGATTTATTTTTCAAAGTGGTGTCTCCTTCTCTGGTGGGGGATTGGTCTGTTTTGAAAAAAGCTTTCAATTTCAGTTTTCGGCAGAATTCCGCCAATTCGCATTTGGTTTTGAAGATGTCAGGTTTTGGGGTGGGGACATAACCCAAGCCTTTGTTAAGTACGCTCTCTTCATCTCTCGTTAGGATCTTGTCTGTGAGATTTACGATGAGGGTTTCGTGTTTGTTCCTGTTTTTGCTTTTGTTACGCTCCTGGTCTGTACTTGTCGGGTTTGGTCGGACCAGGTTACTCCTCATCTCCGTGTTCTCTGTGATGTCTGGCCATTCCCTAAAAAAGGAACCCCTTGGTGGAAATTGGGACCTGACTGATGTTGTGTTTGGTGATTCATGATCGGTGGTCCTTGGAAATAAGGGTTCATCCATCCTTGAAAATGAGGGTTGAAGGGTTGAAAGGGCATTCCTTGGTTCCCCATCTGGAAGAACGGGGGTCGCCATGAATTACGGCCTCGTCGGTTGCCTCTTCTGTTGTAATTTTGGGTCCTGTTAGGATTATGCGAATCATCTCCTCCTTGATCTGAACCATTGCTGGAAATGGCACTGTTTGACCCATTGTCGTCTGTTTTGTAGTCCTTACTACTATAAGGATGTATTTTCTCCAAGGAAATTTTTTTGAGTTCTTTTGATAATTTCTGTAACTTTGTTTGGGTCAAGTATTCATGGGTGTCGCTCATTTCCTTGTTGATTTCTTCCAATCTTTTCTTGTATATTGTGACATTCACAGTATTGTTTAATTTTGTCTCCAATATTTCGATTTTCACCATTAGTTCATCTGTCAGTCTGGTGGCCGTTTTGATGATCAGGACTAAGTAGTCTCTGGTGCACTTCCATGAGATTGCAGACCAATCTCTTCTAAAGGGTAAGTCCTTCAGGAAAATTCCTGCCATGGTGGTGTCTGCAGTATGCCTTGCAGACACCACCATGGCAGAGAATCTTGGACTAAGTTACTCCATAGAAGAAATTGACGCAATACTCGCTAGACCGGCACTGTTTATGAACAGTGACCTCACCCAGACCCTTTCCAGCTCTACAGATTGGGACGAATTAACTGAAATTAAAAAAGAACAAGTCAGAACAGCCGTTCACGGCATCATAATGACTGAGTACTTGAGAGTCAATGCGGCACCCAGGGGACTCTGGGTTACAAATGCGCCGAGAATTTTCCTAATGGTGAAAATCGAAATATTGGAGACAAAATTAAACAATACTGTGAATGTCACAATATACAAGAAAAGATTGGAAGAAATCAACAAGGAAATGAGCGACACCCATGAATACTTGACCCAAACAAAGTTACAGAAATTATCAAAAGAACTCAAAAAATTTTCCTTGGAGAAAATACATCCTTATAGTAGTAAGGACTACAAAACAGACGACAATGGGTCAAACAGTGCCATTTCCAGCAATGGTTCAGATCAAGGAGGAGATGATTCGCATAATCCTAACAGGACCCAAAATTACAACAGAAGAGGCAACCGACGAGGCCGTAATTCATGGCGACCCCCGTTCTTCCAGATGGGGAACCAAGGAATGCCCTTTCAACCCTTCAACCCTCATTTTCAAGGATGGATGAACCCTTATTTCCAAGGACCACCGATCATGAATCACCAAACACAACATCAGTCAGGTCCCAATTTCCAACAAGGGGTTCCTTTTTTAGGGAATGGCCAGACATCACAGAGAACACGGAGGAGAGGAGTAACCTTGTCCGACCAAACCCGACAAGTACAGACCAGGAGCGTAACAAAAGCAAAAACAGGAACAAACACGAATCCCTCATCGTAAATCTCACAGACAAGATCCTAACGAGAGATGAAGAGAGCGTACTTAACAAAGGCTTGGGTTATGTCCCCACCCCAAAACCCGACATCTTCAAAACCAAATGCGAATTGGCGGAATTCTGCCGAAAACTGAAATTGAAAGCTTTTTTCAAAACAGACCAATCCCCCACCAGAGAAGGAGACACCACTTTGAAAAATAAATCAACCTTCTGCCCACTCAATTCTCAGGTCCCCATTGAAATTCAAACTTTTGAACAAGCCATTTTTAAAGGAGTTGATGACCTAGCAAAATTTCCCCGCACACCTTTCCATAACATGACCAGACCTGAAGAACAAGCTCTGAACACCCTAAAAGAAGATCGTAACATAGTCATCAAACCCGCCGACAAAGGCGGAGGGGTGGTTCTCCTAACAGCAGAAGGATATCATCAACAATGTATGAATCTCCTGTCGGATGGCAAATTCTACAAGATATTGACAACAGATCCAACATCAAGATTGCAAAGAACTGTGGCTATGATGATTGAAGAAGGGGAAACCAACAACTGGATCTCCAAAAAAGAAGGAGAATATCTAAGAACCACTACACCGAGAATCCCCTACTTCTATTCACTCCCAAAGACACACAAAGGTCGAATACCACCGCCTGGACGACCAATCGTTTCAGGAATCGGCTCTATTTTGGAGCCTCTCTCTGAGTTTGCTGATCAGTATCTCAGACCGTTGGTCCAAGGGACCCCAACGTATCTAAAAGACACAAGAGATCTTTTGAATCAACTTAAAGACATTGAATACTCACCAACCACAATGCTCCTAGTTGGATTCGATGTGGAAAGCCTTTACACTAGCCTTCCACAGGGCAAAACGATGGATACTCTTGAGGACATACTTTTCAACACTGCATGGACCTACAAAACCCCCAGGCATTTCGTATTAGAGTGTTGCAGGATGGCCCTGATGGTAAACTTTTTCCAATACAGAGACACCCTATACCTACAATGCCACGGTACCTCGATGGGCAGCACATTTGCCCCGAGTGTGGCTGGACTCTATGTTAGTACATATGAGGACCAGTACATTCTGAATGAAGAGACTAATCCATTTTATCATCATATATTGTTCTGGAAACGATATATCGATGATGTTTTTGTAATCTGGCAAGGAGATCAGAACAACCTATCACAATTCCACACCTGGATGAATGAGAGAGATGAATGCCTCAAATTCACCTACTCTGCGGATGACGAAAGCATCGATTTCTTAGATTTGACTATCTATGCTGAGGCCAATACACTCCAAACCCGAACTTTCTTCAAACCGACGGCCAAGAATAGCCTTCTCTCATATAACAGCTTTCATCCCCGCTCCCTGAGAGAAAACTTACCATACAGCCAATTCCTCAGGTTGCGGCGGAATTGTAGCAACACTGGCGAGTATACGCTACAAGCTAGCAATCTCTGTGAAAAATTGCAAGCCCGGGATTACCCAAGCAAAACGATAAACAGATGCAGGAAACGGGCGAGAAACCAGAATAGGGAATCACTTCTTGAAACTATCCACAAAGAACCTGCTGAAGGAATACTGACTTGTGTGACAACATACAGTCCAATGACGAATGAAATTAAGAAAATGATTAATAAGAACTGGAGAATTTTGACATCGGGTGATCTGACTTGGCCAAGACCTAGATTCGCCAATAAAAGGAGCAGAAACCTGAAGGACATCCTGGTCCATACGAGACCCGCCCCGAAGAAATCTAGAGACATGATGAATCTATGGGGGAATCCACAGGTGACAGGACATTACCCATGCGGGTCGTGCTCAGTTTGTAATCTAACACAAGCCACCAAAGAGTTACAACTACGACCTGATTTCAAATGGTACCTGAGGAGTCACACAAACTGTAACACCAGTCATGTGGTCTACATGATCACATGCCCCTGCCATCTCCGATACATCGGAATGACCTGCAGAAAAATAAAACAGAGAATATGTGAGCACCGAAGCAATGTGAAGTGCAAAAAAAGCACCACTAAAATGGCGAATCACTATCTAGAGAAGGGCCACACCACTGAAGATCTACAGTGGGTCATCCTCGAGACCTTGTCCACGAAAGACAGAAATGCGGAAAAGATTCTCTTTGAAAAAGAGCAGAGATGGGTACATAGACTTAATACCCATGGTGAAGGATTGAACGATAATATTCCATGGCTCAGTCTCACACGAAGCTAATTGAGTGTCTAAACATTCATCTGAAACATATAACACACTCCAAAATCTGCCTTCCAGAGACAAGAGTGAGGGAATGTGGGAGCCTTTCCAAAAATTACGTTCCCCTAATCCAATCACAACGATAAAGAAAGGGCTTCACCAGAACAACGTTCCCTTTCAGCACACAGTAGTCTGTGCATGAAACGAGCTCTAACATAACAATAGAACCCCTTCTTTCCATTTTGTATGTCTACACCGATCAAAACACTCATACAGAGACAAAGAGTCACTTTTGTTGTCATGGTTACCATAGTAACCCCCCGAATGACCAATCAGCTCTGTTTACGCCAGAGCGGCGTCTTTTATCCCGATCCGGAAACTTAGCTCACCGTTTCCGGGTCAGGGAGAGCAGAACGCGCAAAGAAGCTGCCGGTGCAAGACGCAAGAGGTGCAAGCCACAACGAGCCCCATATACGAAAACCGCAAGTATTTTCTGAAAAAACGAACCACTAACCCGATATATTTTTTTCCCTCAGTCTGCTCGAAGCTCCCCTACCCGATTGGAGCGCATTAACATAGCGCGTGAGGTAACCGTGTTCCCTAAGAATTTTAGATCGGTTTAGGACTCACGTATGATAAAATGCACAAGATTCAATAGTAAACCACCTAGCCATATTCACTTTGCGAAACGAGTAGTGTGGATAAAACGCATGCTCACTGGTATCTGTATAATCCAAGGTACACCCGCGATACAAGTGAAACACTGGCTGATATACGCATGCCGTTCCACCTGCAAGCATGTTACGGTCCCACACATGAGTTTGGATTGGAGATGAATGAGTCGACATTGCCATACACTGGCTGATCTATAAAGTATTGCCATTTTTTCAGTTGTGAATGTGTCTATCATTGAATAGACGGTTAAAGCAGATTTCTGCTCTATATGTGTCCTATTGTACCCCACCCTTTGTTTGTTGATACGCAACCTTCCCTATTTTTATTTTATTTTCCACAGGTACATTGCGACCTCCCTAACAGAGGAACAGGTTTAACGTATTCCTATTTCTTATCACAATTTCCAGAGCACTGCTATATGTATATATTTTTCTCACTTTATTCACCTGTAGGTCCTGATGAATGCCTGTAAGTCCTAGTTAAGGCTGTTGAGGCAGAAAAATGTCGACCGTCTTTTAGCTCACCCTTTTAAACAAACTTCTATACTCTGAGTGCATCTATTACTCATAACAAGTGTCCTAAGATGCACTACCATGGAGTTTACTGGTCCCAAATACAGTACCAATAAAACCATTATCTGACTTTTCGGGACTTTTTATACTGTATCAACCCTCTCCTCCCCCCCATCACTGGCTCACTACTGTACCAACCTTGGGTAAGAACCTCCTGGTGGAGGCTGCATAACTTCACTGACCTGATGATTATGCACACACGTGATTAAAGAAACGGAAAACCAAGATATACCGCTAAATTTTACAACCATACCCATCACGAGCATGAGGGTCTTTTATTTGGGACACCCCACATTCCTCCTGCATACCAAAGGTTGTGCAGGACAAGTGATCCTTCCCTACTTGATTAGTATACAAATCTAGGAAACTGAATGGATCAGTCTTTCTACCTCCCTCTTGTGATTATACAATTTCCAAAGAAATAGCCAGTTAACTTGATCGAAGGCTTTTGCTGCATCGATCGCAACGATGGCGAGCGGCAGTCCTCTATCGTTTGCCATGTCTACTGCTCCTACAACTTGGAACGTAAGTTCGTTAAGTTGACGGCCTGGGATGAACCCCCTCTGGTCAGGGTGGATTATTGATTTGATTATCTTTGCCAGCCTAGATGCGAGTATGCCAGAGTAAGTTTTTTAGGTCAGAATTAAGGAGAGAAATAGGTCTATATGACTCTATTTTTTTAGGGTCTTTATTGGGTTTTGCTATCAGGGTGATAGTAGCTTCTGACCAAGAGGATGGGGTATGCTCCCTTTCCAAGAAAATTTTATTAAAGAGTACCAATAGTGGGGGTATAACTACATCCAAGTTATCCTTGTACACCTCCGCTGGCAGGCCATCCGGACCAGAGGCCTTATTCCTGGACATCTTTTTTAACTGGGCCCGTATCTCACCCTCCGTAATCTCCGTAACTAAAAAAGCTTACTTGGATTCACTCAGCTGGGGTATCTCTCTCAGGGCCCACCATTTTTCCAGTTCCTCCACCCCACACCTGTTTTCCTCGCAATATAGATCTTCCATGAATCCTCTAGCCTCTCTCCTGATCTCAAGGTCTTCTGTTATGGGTAGCCCGGAATCTCGCTGGATTAGTGAACTAATGTTGTTCCTGTTCCTCTCGCTCCTGGCTTTCCATGCCAGGAGTGCGCCACACTTCTCTCCATATTCAAAATTACGGAGCTTACTTACTTCCCACTTATCTTTATTTATTTTGTCCGCTCGTGCTTTAAGGCCTGTCTGTAACTGCAGGAGCTCTTTTTCCAGGGCTGGGATCCTACTTCTGTCTTCCATTACCGCGAACTGAAGCTGTTGTTCCTTCTTCTTAATCAGGTCTAAATCCTTAATATCTTGTTCTTTCCCAAGTTTTCTTTTTAGAGCCATATGTGAACCTAGGATACCCCTCAAGTAAGACTTGAGGGTGTCCCAGACTGTCTTTTCTGAGGCAGTACCAACATTAAATAAGAAAAACTCCGACAGACTCTCTCTAATTTTAATTTTAATCGCATCATCTAGAAGGATAGTTCTATCTAGAGTCCACCTATATTCTGAGGGGTTAGCCTTAAAGTTAATTTTTAATTCAACCACAGAATGATCCGACAATCCTGTAGGAATATGTGAAATTAGGACAATATCAGGCAGAAAAGCTCGGTCTAAAAGAAAATAGTCTAATCTGGAGTATTGTTTATACTTTTTGCTGTAAAATGAGTACTCCCTGTGGCTACCATGCTTGACTCTCCAGGCATCCTGTAAGGTAAAATCCTTCATGATGTTCTTCAAAGCTAAAAGAGATTTATTCGGTGTATTATATTTGGCATTTGAAGTACGATCTAGCTGGGGGTCCAAGTTAAGGTTAAAGTCACCTCCCAATATGACTGGGTCCGAGTTCTGTATCATATGCTCCTCAAACCTTTGGAGGAAGCCCGGGTTGTCATCATTAGGGCCGTAATAGACAGCACATTGGAAAATAGAACTACCAATGGAAAGGACTGCCACCAACCATCGCCCAGACTGATCGGTTTCCCAATTATGAACCCTTATTCCCTTATTCGCACGCACAATTATGGCTACTCCTCTGGTGGAACCTCTTTGCCTAGAGCATAGAATTTCCTAAACCCAACTGAGTTTCGCAAATATTTGACCGCATGCCTCTGCTTCAAGGTGGGTCTCTTGTAAAAGATATACATGTGCCTCAATATTTTTTAAGAATTCGCACACTCTATGTTGTTTCTTGCGACTTTCAATACCATTTAGGTTCCAAGAGAGGAATTTATTGCTAGATGCCATAATAAGAGCCATTATCTAACCTGACCGCACCTATAACTGATGGTGACCTGTGTTCGCAATCTAGTTTTACAACATTAGAACTTATGGCAAATGAGGACTTTTTAAAGTATTTTTTACCCGCTTCCCTGTGACCCCTCCCATCCCTCTCCCCGAGGAACGCTCCCCTTCTATCCGGCGTAAGGACGCCTTAGGGGGCCCCATACCGTGAAACACCACCAAAAAACAATTTTATTTTCCCCTTTTTTTTCCCCCCCATTCAGTGTTAGAGTTCAACTTGTTACATTCTCTTTTTTTTCCCTTTCTTATGCTTTTCCTTCATTCAATAATCCTATTATTGGTTTATTGTCCTTTTTTTTCCTCCTTTCCACCCCCTCATTACCCCCATCAACAAACAAATCAAAAAGAAGAAAAGAAGACTGTCCCATTCTGTTACTGTCCAGTCGATAACGGCATGTACTGATTAGTAACCATTTACCCACAGACGGGCAATTGATTACATCCTGGAAGTGACTATTTCCTCATTTTTAAAAGCAGTTCATCCACTTACTCTGGGTGGCTACAGTTGAACATCTTATTGTTCCACATTATCTTGAGCAAAGCAGGAGGAGTCTAAGTTGCAGGACACGCTTACATATGCTATAGAAAAATTACAACAATGGAAACAGCTAATACACACATGTGCAGTAATTGACGTAGCCCACTCCCTTGCCCACTCCATCACCACAGCCAACACAACAGACTCCTCCACCACAACAGAAGTCCCATCGCTTATCATGCCCCTACGGGAGATACCGCCACCACCTGGCAGTGCGCCAAATGATTTAGCATATGTTTATGTCCCATGGTCAAGGCAGGACATTAACTGTTTCAGTAGAGACTTCCCCAAGCTAAGAGAGGAACACCGAAAGTGGCATGAGGAGTTACAGAGAATGTCTGCCTTAGGGGGGTTACTATGGAGAGATCTTGATACGTTGTTTAATATCATTATCCCAAAGGACCTTTGGGAAGAATGTAAAGGAAAGGTCGGGTGGCCAGATGTGGAGCCAAAGAGGGACAAGGGAGGGATGCCAGGTCCAGAAATAGATGAGCTATATAAGAAGGTGGTAGAACACTTGAAGGAGAAGGTACCTGAAGATAGGGTTGATTGGAACAAAATTCCGAGTACTAAACAGGAGAAAGATGAAAGCGTGAATACATACTTTGACCGCCTCCTGCAAGTATATAGTCCGAACAGTGGATTGAAAAACCCTATGGGGGATGCGATGCCGGCCCTGGTAACTACATTTGTACAAGGTCTCACACCACCTATCAGAACACACTTGCAAACTTCTTTTGTCTGCTGGCAGCAGGAACCTATAGAAAAAGTGCTGTCGGCGGCTAAATACTGCTCAGATTTCCAGCCTAGTGCGCAGGCGATGGAGACAGAAAAATTAAAGAAAGAAAAAGTGAGGCTAATGGTGGCACAAGAACGGTTTTACAGCAATAACAGGGGAAGGGAAAGGAGCAGAGGAGGGGCACAAGGTGCAGGTAAACAACAGGCAAGTAGGGCACCTTCCATACCTCGCAGATCAGCCTCCCTGCCACCACAAGGAACAGCATGTTTCTATTGTAAGGACCCCAACCATTGGAAAGCAGATTGCCCAATATTAAAAAAAAGGAATGAGGACAATAGGTACAGACAGAACAGCGGGCAGGAGGGCCGACACCAGCACACCAATTACACTCGGCACACAGGGTACCGAGACAATGCGCAACAGGAAAACGAGCCTCAGCAGCAAATTGGCAGCAGGAGGGGAAGGGTGAACACCAGTAACCAGTGACTGGCCTCCACCACCACCCCAACATCATTTTAACGACGCCTGAAAGTGGGAAACTGCGTAATAGCACCAGCAATTGCAGTGGATCATCTGGACCATATGTAGAGGGAGAAATATTGGGTATTGTTGTTCCATTTCTAATTGACACAGTGGCTAAAAGATCAATGCTGAAGGCACTAACAACGCCCGAGGCTCCGCTTTCTAGGACTACGGTAACCGCAGTAGGCATGACTGGACAACCTATTACAGAATACCTTACTGAGCCACTACAGTTTGTAGTAGGTACAATAACAGTGCACCACCAGTTTCTTCTTAGCAGATTTTGCCCCGTGAATTTGCTGGGTAGAGATTTGTTGTGTAAATTGCAATGCACCATACACTGCTCACCAACAGGGGTCTTTCTAAAGAGCAAGGCCAATGGACTAATGTTGCAAGCTTTCATGACATGCACCGACCCCACAATACCACCAGAACTACGCCATTGTGTGCCACCTGAAGTCTGGGCAACAAGTGCCAATGACGTAGGGCGGGTATTAAACTACCCACCAGTACAAATAAAACTAAAGCCAGGGGCAATTCTCCCAAGAGTGCCACAATACAAGATTTCTAAAGAGGGAATGGAAGGCATCGCACCAGTCATACAGGATCTCTTGAAGCAAGGAATTTTAAGAGAGATTCAATACAGTCAATGTCACACCCGAATACTCCCGGTGAAAAAAGCCACCAAGGGCCCGGACGGGGCCCCTGTCTATAGATTCACACAAGATTTGAGAGAATTGAACAAAATAGTGTTGCCCTCTTTCCCAGTGGTCCCAAACCCAGCAACAATATTATCCAACATCCCAGTGACAGCCACCACTTTCACAGTGATGGATCTTAGCTCCGCCTTCTTTACCATCCCCTTGCACCCTGACAGCCAACATTTCTTCTCCTTTAGTTTCAGACAGAAGATATTTTGTTGGACAAGGCTTTTACAGGGCTACACAGAGTCACCTTCTATTTTCACACATGCCTTGAAAACTGATTTAGACTCCCTGGTACTTAAGGAGGGATCCACACTTATCCAGTATATTGACGATTTGCTATTGGCCTCACCTTCAAGGGAGGCTTGCGTAAAGGACACCATCGCTGTCCTGTGCCACTTAGCACTAAAGGGATACAAAGTCTCCCCAAAGAAGTTGCAGTTTTGCCTCACCTCAGTGAAGTACCTAGGCCATGAGTTAACAGAAGGAACAAGAAAACTGTTGCCAGACAGAATCTTGACAATAACTCATTTTCCCAGACCCGCACTCAGAAGGAAGTTAGGGCGTTCTTAGGGGTTGCAGGGTACTGTCGTCACTGGATACCAAATTTCTCTCTCATTGCGAAACCCTTACAGGCACTGACACAGAAAGACATACCTGACACAGTACCCTGGTCACAAGGATGTGAGAAAGCCTTCAATGAGCTGAAAAAAGGATTGCGGGAAGCACCAGCACTAGGCATTCCGGACTATAGCAAGGATTTTCACATGTTTTGCCACGAGAAGGGAGGGTGTTCAATGGGGGTCTTGGCTCATAAACATGGAGCCTTCTACCGCCCAGTGGCCTATTACTCTGCCACACTAGACCCAGTGGCTTCAGGGCTCCTGCCGTGTCTGAAAGCAGTGGCAGCTGCAGCACTTGCAGTGGAACAGTCAGACAACTTAGTGTTAGGACACACACTAGTCCTACACGTTCCACATGCAGTGGACACACTTCTCACATCCACTAAGACACAGCATCTCACCAATGCACGCCTCACCATGTATGAGTTGGTACTCTTGACACCACACATTATCATCAAGAGGTGTACCACCCTGAACCCTGCGTATTTGCTACCAACTGAACATTAGCTGGAGGATTTTGATTCAGATGATTCCTTTCATGATTGTGCCTTGGCAATAGATTGGCATACTAAGATACGCCCAGACCTTAAAGATACACCACTACCAGATGCTCAAGGAGATTTGTTTGTAGATGGGTGATGCCTAAGGGATGACACAGGAGTACTACAAGCATCTTATGCGGTGGGCACAGCTACTAAATTATTGGAAGGGGGAAGGCTGACAGCAGCAAAGAGTGCACAGGCAGCCGAACTCGTGGCACTTACAAGGGCATGTGCGTGGGCTGAAGGAAAGAAAGTGAATATATACATGGACAGCCAGTATGCCTTTGGGGTGGTCCATGACTTTGGCCAGCTGTGGTCAAGGAGGGGGTCCCTTACATCAGCAGGCCAGCAGATACAGCATGCACAATTGATTTGCAACCTTCTCCAAGCTCTGCTACTACCTTTCAAAGTGGCTATCATAAAATGTGCTGCCCACACCTCATCAAAAGACCCCATTTCCAGAGGCAATGCTTTCATTGACCAAGAAGCGAAGAGAATAGCGCTTACAGGCTGCCAGCTAACCATGATACAATTAGTAGACAACAGGACAGACACAAGAGAGGATAGTGGTTCACTACATTTTGACCCAATACATATTCAGATGAGTGCAGCCAACAAGGAAAAGGAGGAATGGGCGCAACAGGGTTGCATACAAAAAAAGGAGGGGTTATGGACAGGGCCTAATGGCAGGATATGTTTGCCTTCCACCATGCTCCCTTCAATGAGCAGACTGTTCCATGGGCCTTCACATGTGGGACGTGATAGTATGATCAGATTGTTTTCTCAATGTTGGTATAACTAAAAATTTTGCCAGACAGCAGAAAGGCTTTGCAAGCAATGTTCTGTCTGTGCCCAATACAACACCGGAAAAGGTACACCAACTGCGCCGGCCACTTCCCACCTCCTCATGGGCCATTTGAAAGCCTTCAGCTTGATTTTATAGACATGCCCCCCACCCAGACATACAAGTACGTCTTGGTCATCGCCTGTATGTTTAGCAAATGGACAGAGGCCTACCCCACCAAACATTACGATGCACTAAGCGTGGCCAAGTGCCTACTGAAGGAACTACTGCCAAGGTTTGGGGTACCCTCTCTCCTTGCGTCCGACAATGGGCCTGCATTTATCTCTCATGTCATAAAGGGACTATGTAAGGGGCTTGCAATAACACAGAAATTGCATTGTGCTTATCATCCACCAGCATCGGGCACTGTTGAGAGGAAGAATGGGGTGTTGAAAAACAAAATAGCTAAAATGTGTGCGTCAACAGACCTCTCCTGTGTAGATGCACTGCCCTTAGCACTACTAGCAATGAGATGTACACCAGACAGAGTAACAAAGCTGAGCCCACACGACATTGTGTTTGGTAGGCCAATGCACATTCCAGGACACATGTCATCAGCACCACTGTCAGTGACAGACGATTTATTATTGTGTTACTGTAGGAAATTAACGGACATTTTACGTTACCTCCATTGTCAGGTGCTGAAGTCCCTGCCAGAAGCCGCAACTCCACCAGCCCACGATCTACAACCAGGGAATTGGATATGGGTCAAGGTCCACACACGTAGAAATTGCTTGCAGCCCAGATGGAGAGGACCCATGCAGGTTATTCTCAACACGGCTACAGCAGTGAAATGTGATGGTCTAACTTCGTGGATTCACGCGACACACACGAAAAAAGCACCGTCTGAGAACGAAGGACAGATCCCACCAACGCTGGTACCGACAGCAGGGCCTCGCCAGGAATATAACCTTCGCTCCAACAAACAGAAAGCTGCAGACACAGATTAATTATTAATGAACTGCTGCCTAAATGCAAGGGCTCAGAACTGATAGACTTCGATCTGTGTCAATACAAGCCTGCGGACAACGGTCCAGGATACAATTAACCCTTTTGTGCCCGGGGATAGACATCAGTGCAACATTAACACTACTTATTTCAAGTCCACTATTGCTCAGTGAGCTAATAAGACTATTTTTTAACGAGATTTCCTTTCCAACGGGCCCAGAGTAAGTCCCTGAGCAAGAATTAACAGATCTACGTTTTGACATTCTCAATGGTGCAATTTTTGCGATAGAAAGCACTGGTTCTAGCATTATCCAAAACCTTGAACATTCTCCATTTTACCGTTTTTGCAACAGAGGACACTGGTTATAGATGTATACGAGACATTGAAAAGACTATTACAGTGGGAAAGTGCCTGGCCTAAGGGTTAGTTAGCATAGCGCCAAGAGGAAGAAGAATAAAATTAGGGATTATTCACAAGCCCGAGTGGACCAAGAATAAACTTAGGGCCTATTCACAAGAAGATTGAAAGCATAGAGAAGGGAAAGGGTTATTTTGGAGCCATGCCGTCCACTGAACGACACACGTGTAACTGGAAAGCAGTGGTCCTTGCAATATTGTTACCGGCACCAGCAATACCAGTAACAGCGATGATAATAGTGTATTCTGCTGAGCTTGAAATACCACATCTTAATGGAAGAGTGGGGGATGGGAGTGATGGAGCTGAGCCAACAAAATCCCCAAAAGACTATGAACAGAGTATAACAACGAACATTACTGAAATGGGGGTGGATGTGAATAAAGGGGACCAAGAAAAATTGTGGGATACATATGAAGGAAATCAATACATTGAAATGCTGAAACTATATGTGACAATTTTGAATATATCAGATTGCTATGTTTGCACACACCTGCCCCTAGATGCCACACATATTTTAAGTACAACGTGCTGCCGGTATCCGAATATGTAGGCTGTGTTCTGATGCGTGACATGTTACTAAGTCAACACAGCATGTCTGTGTCAGTATCGATAGGTGTGACTTCATCTGAAGTACTGGCTGCTGATCCCAGCTATAGCAGAAAAACAACAGGCCCTCCTCTCAGACCTAAGAGGATCCCTTGCATGAATATACAGCCAACTAAGGGAGACCTAGAGATGCTAAAAGGATTTGACAGGGCTGCTAGGAATGAGGAATGGAGAGGCCGAGCGGGCTGGGATGACATAGAGACAGGGCACATGAAAGTGCCAAGGTTCAGGGTAGGGGAAGTTTCAGCCCCCTCCTGCATCCACAAGGATGAAAGGATAACACAAAAAAGAATATCGGTTTTGCCAAAAGGAGCTGCCAGAACATGCAGTTTTTTGGAACTGCTGTCCAAAGACAACTGGAAAGAATGCATTTCATTTGGATGCACCTTCGAAGAAGTTGCTCAAGGGGAGCAGGGATGGTTTGACTGTGAAGACAGGATAAACAGGATAAAAGGCATACTACCCACCAAGACAGTTCCCCAGATACACATGGGGACGAGCAGCTGTAACCACACCACAAGACTAACTCGAGTTAGGAGTCGTGACGAGCCATCACCAGGTCTGGTAGGGTAGAGGGGCCTTTTCTTTGTCTGTGGTCCATGGGCATACTTCTACCTGCCCCCAGGATGGTATGGAAGTTGCTACCTAGCATCCATCATCCCGCAGATGACCCACTTCACAAAATTAGTGCCAGCAGAAAAGAAAGAGTTGACACTAGTTAGGGCCAAGAGAACAGCTGCATGGGTAGACCACATGTTAACAGGTTTTGGGGCAATGATCCCAGTAGTAGGCAATATCTATACCTCAGAAAGGATACATCAGTTATCCAGGATGATTGAGGATCTAGCGGACTCTACCACTGATGCCTTAGGAAATATAACAGAGGAACTAACCTACATGAGGGCAGTTGTGGTCCAAAACAGGATTACTCTCGATATCATTCTGGCCAAAGAAGGAGGAGTCTGTTCCATCCTTCATCAAGTATCTTCCCTGGCCCAGGGCCAGTGCTGTGTATTTATACCGGACAACAGTGGGAATATAAATAAAGCAATAAAAAAGATCAAAGACATTAGAGATGAGGCCCACGGTATACACACAGGAGGCTTATGGGAAGACATGATGAACTGGTTCATAGACTAGGGTTCTTGGATACTAAAGGCAATTACAATAGTGGTAGCAGCCTTTTTGACACTATGCCTCCTGATCAAAATATGCCCAGCTTGTTGTACAGTAATTTCCAGCTCCTGTGCCCGCTGCATATCCAGGAAAGGTGATTCACCACACCACACCCATAAGGATGATGGTGAGGGACAAGAAATGATGAGCACAGATGGTTTCTGATTAGCATATGATTCGGTATCAGATCTGGGAATGATGAAGCAGATATTTCTATGATACCAAATACATTTGTTTCCAGGCCTATAGTCTTCTTTGAACTACTAAAGGATTGACACCGGCAGGAATTCACAAAATGGTCGCACGCTCTATTTTGTGTGTCAGTCAGCTGCAACCTGCAAGCAACGCAAGGCTTTCCGAGAACAAGCATGCCAGCTTCCAGCTAGCTATTGCAAAACCTCACATTTCAGTAATAATGTCGACATGACCTGGCCGGTCACGTCCGTGCCAAGTCCACGTATACCAGAGGCACAGATTTCACCTTTATGGAAAAACCCGAATCTGCCCTTGTAGATGGCACGTGGGCAGCAACGCCAGGTTATAAACATATTTCGAGCCTTAAAGGGGTATCACGCCACAATTGCCCTTCATTGATTGCTCCAGCAGGACATAGTCTGATCTAGGTTACCTATGCTATGATGCCCATCCTGTAGGGCTTGTACCTATAAAATGTCTCTGCACTGTCATGCCAATTGGGCACTCAGTAAGCTTTGCTGAGGCCTCCGTGTGCATGTATATTTTGCATTCTGGTTGGGTTCCCAATAAATCTTGCAAAACTTGTATGCTGAGAGAGAATTGTTTATTTCAGTGTTGTCATTTATCCTTTATTTTTCAGTACGCTTCAACAGACTCACTCGAGAATGTTGCTGAAATCTCCAGATTTGTCAGCCAGATGGAAGATGTTTAAAGCTATGTTAGACCAGGCGGGGCTTCCACATGAGGGTTTTCTTTTTAAATATGGGCTCAACATGTTTTTTAAGAAAGTAATGTTGGGGGGCGTGGTCTGGCCACCTTGGAAGATGGCTGCCTAGCAGAAGAGCTCCGCTTCGGGTGGAACCCCTGACGGAGGTGCTGCTTCTATCAGCGTGACTGGGACTGCTGAAACAAACGTATTTGTAGTGCCCAGGGAGGCGGTATCGATTGAAGTGGTCTTCAGGGCGATGTGAGCTCTTTCCCAGCTCATTTACTTCGCCGAGATAATTGCCTGCCAGATGCGCACTGGGCCTGGTTGCGCAACTATAATCACCGGCCCTTGCGTGAATGCCGCGCGCCGTCTGTCACCTCACGGCAGGGCTTTTTGCTACCGCACGAACCGGAGATGAGGTGAATATGTTCTTTGCCTCAGGTTAACTACAAACTGTGAGAACTCCTGTTATTTTTCAGCATTTCAACTTTTTGCCTGGAACAATTTGCCTCGTGCATCTCCTCTGAAGGCTGTATTTATTACCTCAGCTTCTGACGGTTTCGCCCTATTGCAGAGAAATAGAAGGCTGTTTATTCATTTCAGGAGACAGTTCAATATAGTCTCTAGAGGGTAATGCAAACGTTAAACAAACTGTTTCAAGCCACAGTACTGGAAAATAATACATGGTCTACAGGAAGGCTACGAAGTGTGCTCAGAAACAACAAGTCAGTCATAACAAAATGTAATGTGCTCTCCACTTAGAGTACACTACAGCACTCTGCAAAGCTGTTAATAACCGGCAGTAGGGTGTCCTTTTTAATGAAATTCGCCTTACTATTGAGGAAATTAATGAACAAATAACTTAAACAGCAACATTATTTCCCAAACAATTGAGAGGTGTTTATGCTCAGGTTGTCCTAAATGTGCTTAAAGTGCTACAGCTTAACATTATCAATTAATGGTGTATTCTTCAGAATACCTCTACATCTGCTTCTTGTAGTTTGAGTCCGTTACGCTATGGACTTACAGCGTTCATTCTTTACCCATCTTATCTGCCAGAAGTAAAAGTTGTTATTTCAAGAAATGTGAAAGCGAAGAATGCCCATGAATATTTCAGGAAGCAGTCAAAGCACATTGACAGGAAACTTAATTGTTCTGACTTCAAAAACCCTCAGCTTTCACGTGTAATGAATGCTGCATCATCTCCTCACAATTACAGCTATTATGTGCCTGAAGTACTGCTCTAAAGTATATAAGACTGCACTTTCATCTTTTTTCAGTTACGCCTTTTTCAGCAATGCTCTATTTTGACTGTGTTGAATATTACTAACATTTAATATTTTCCACATTAGCATATATATATATATATATATATATATATATATATATATATATATATACAACACGAAAAAGCGGCGTGCTTCTGCCGCTTGCACGGCGGGCGCTTGACAGGATCGCCGATCCTTTAAGTAAGTCAAATACTGGTATTATCCTTTGTGAAGAACCAGAGTCGAGGCCCAACTATATTCTCAGTGCTCAAGGTTTATTTGGCAGAAAGATTCAACAGCCCCAACGCGTTTCGAGGTACGCCTACCTCTTGGTCACGGGTGGAGTAACATCACTTCGCCATTCTTTTAAAGTAAACAACGAGATGCATTCCGTCATGCATCACGTGCACACATAGAAAATGAAGAGATACTACGATTAGGCTACAAAGTAACAATAAATTCGCCTTCACTATAGTTTTTGCTGATTGCATCTATCTCAACAAAATAAAATAAACAGTATGCATCTTGGCTTTTCAGCTACAGATACAGGCAACTATTTACATCGTGTATCACATTTATCAACATTAACTAATAAATGTCAGAAAATACATAAATGCCTGTTATGTATCAGCTTTCTCGAAAATCTCTGCCCAAGTGGGCTTTTAACCTTCCAAGTACTGTTCATAATGTCGAGTTTAAATTCAAGTCCTGCCCCAGTGGGCGTGAAGTCCTTCCCCTGAAACAAAAGACGAAACATTCCTATTTTAGCCTGTGTACTCCCATCCATCACTATGCAAATAAATCCACAAGTGCTATTAAAAAATCACATTTCTTTAAAAGTTTTACACATTCTTACAGAGACGCGACAACAAGTAATTAGTTCTTTCAAATTGCACCAGTTACTCATAAAGGTGTACTGCTAGTTCTTCTCCAAGGTTGTGCCCAATCGGTTGGATGGTATTATATTTAATTATATACTTGGATTCTAGTTTACGTAATTCTAGCCATCTGTTCCCACCTCTCTCTTTATTTTCAACGCAGTCTAGCACCGTAAATGTCAGCAGATTGGGGTTCTGATTGTGTACTGCCGCAAAGTGCCTTGCTACAGGGTATTGGTGGTTCAAGTTTTTTATGGCTCTTAAATGTTCTAATACTCTGAGTTTTGCCTGTTTTGTGGTGCACCCAATGTAAAATTTGTCACATGGACAATGTAATGCATATATAGCATGGTCAGTCGTGCAACTAAGGTGTTTGGTGATCTTGTGTGCCTCTTGATCTTTAGAAATCTTTATTGACTTACAATTTCTGCTGGTCTTGCATGCTTTGCACCGTTTACAAGGAAAAAATCCTTGTATAGCATCTGCTTTGGGACGTTCTCTGATTAATGTAGTGCTCAGGGTGTCCTTCAGTGATTTTGCCTTCATGTAAGTCAATGACGGTGTCTCGTGTATGGCCTCACATAGATCTTTATCCAATTTAAGGATATCCCAAAACTTCCGTAAACTCCGTCTCACTTCCCAGGACTGACTGTCATACCGGGTTATGAATCGGATTTTATCATCCATAGGACGTTCTTTAGGGATCAGAAGTTCTTCTCTCTCTTTTTGATCTACCTTTATTTCTGCCTGTTTGATGATTACATTGGAATATCCCCTTTCACGAAATCTTGCTATCATGAGTTCTTTTTCTTTTTCATAGTGCAGCTCTGTGCTGCAATTTCGTTTGGCCCTGGTCAACTCTCCCAGAGGTATGCTTCTTATAAGTGTAACAGGGTGACAACTTTCAGCGTGTAGGAGACTATTCCCCGCTGTTTTTTTTGCGGAATAAGGAGCTTGTTAGAACTCCATCCTTTACCACAAGGTTGACATCCAAAAATTCCAACTGTGTCTTACTCATGTGGCTCGTGAATTTAAGATTAAGACCATTATTATTGATGATCATTTCAAATTCATGAGCTTGTTCACGGGTGCCCTTCCAGACACAGAAGATGTCATCTATATAACGCAGCCAGAGGACGGCGTGGGTACTAAAGTGGGAGATGTTACTCACCACTTGCTCCTCCCACCAGCCCATGTAAAGACCAGCAAAGCTGGGGGCAAAGCAAGTACCCATCGCCGTCCCCCGTATCTGTCTGTACATTTTTTTATCAAATATGAAAACATTATTTTCAAGACATATCTGCATCATACACAATATCATGTTAGTGTGGCTCCAGTGGGAAATAGACCGTTCCTTTAGAAAGTGTCTGCATGCCTCTAACCCCAAATTTTGGGGAATGCTCGTATACAAACTGACAACATCAAAACTGATCATCCAATAATCAGGATTCCATGTAAAGTTGTTAATTTTTCTGAGGAAGTCAGATGTATCCTTGATATAAGACGGTAGGGACTGGAATAACGGTTGTAAAAAGTGATCGATGTACCTAGAAGTTTTTTCTAGTAAACTACCCACTGAGGAGACAATCGGTCTCCCAGGTGGTTTCCCAAAATCCTTATGTAACTTGGGCAGTAGGTACAGTGCTGGCATCATGGGGTATTTACACAACAGGTATTTATACTCCTCATCTTCAATGATACCACTAACTTTCCATTCAACCAGTTTATCAAAAAACATTTGCTTCATATTGTTATATTCTTGTCTTGTGGTCAAAACATAGTTCTCTTGATCATTAAGTTGCCTGTATCCTTCTTCTAAATACATCTCAACCGGCCACAGTACAACGTTACCACCTTTGTCGCTGTTCCTGATAATTACATCGGTCCAGCTCTCCATCTCTTTCAGTGCTAGGAATTGGTTATTGGTGAGATTGAGTTTAAGTTTAGGTCTTCTTTTTTCAATTTTACGCATTTCATCTAACACCCCTTGTTCAAAACTATCAATGTAGATATTGGCAATGTTAGGTACAAATATCGACTTAGGTCTAAACCCGCTAGCACTACACATATCAACCCTTTCTGATTCCATCAGATTAAGCAGAGGATCTATATTCACATTTTAACAACCTGCTAGTTCTTGAAAGGCCTGTAGTGTTTCTGCATCATTCGGGGTTAACATACTAGGTTTCTTAACAGTATTGTCCTTTTTCAGTCTAATTTTACTCGCAAACCACTTTTTTAATTTAAGCTTGCGGGTAAACTTGAACAAGTCAATACGTGAGTTAGTGAAATTAAATCTTGAGGTGGGACAAAATGACAGACCACGTGATAGTACTTGCATCTGAGCAGCCGTTAATGTACGTTTAGAAAGATTTACCACTGTTTTCTTCATCATTTCTTCGCAATCTTTCCTCTGGTGCGCGTTCCCACTGGGCTGGCCACCTCGTGTGAGCTTCCTCCTCTGTTGACCTTGCTTCCTCCTCTGCCGCCTCTTCCACGATTCCTTGGGGGCGTGCCCATCTGGCGACCTTGTACCATTAGAGCAAATTCCTTTAAAATTCGGTCTTTTGGTTGGACCGACTCTAGCTGCTCCGAGGTGTCGCTTTCTTCAGATTCACTTTCACGTATCACCAGGGTTCTTTCAACTTGTACTCCCCCAGTTTGATCAGCCCCACCTGGGCTTTTGGTGGCTCGCTTCGATTTCCCTTTCGTGTTGGCAGAGTCTCTTAAGGCATCAAACTTCTTGGCAAAGGTCAAAATCTGACCTTTTTTGTAGTCAACCTCATCACGAATGAATTTCCTTTGCTTTTTTTCTTTTATTTCCTGTTCGGTTTTTTCCAAGCGCTTATTGATTTTGGCCATCTCAGTTGCAAAGTCAGTTTCTGTACATATTTCTTTTAACTTGCTAGTTATACTTTCAATCTCTTCATTCAATTTGCCACATTCCTTTTCAGCGTCTGTTATCAGCATTTTCAGCATATTAATGGAGCAGTTATGATTGTTTTCCATCCAATCATTAATTAGAGCAGGGTCCGGTTTCTGAAAAGTGGGTACAATAAAGATACGTAGTCCACGGGGAATGCGATTACATTCTATGTACTTTGTGAGAGCTGCCGCATCCCACCACTTTGAAAGTTCACGTTTTAATGCTTTCCCCAGCGCATCCCAGAGTTTTTTACTTTCATCCACTATTATAACAGATGGTGCACTTTCCTTCGCAGTATCTCCCTTGCTGGTCCCAGCATGGGAAAACAATTTCTCTAACGTGTCTCTCCTACTGCTGTTTCTCAGCTCCGCCATTCTCACCTATACAGCGTGCCCCCCGGCGTGCCGCTGTGAGCACTGAAAAACTATCCGTCTTGCCTGATGCAGAGCCCCGGCGTGTTCTCCGGCTACTGCGTCTGCCTGTACTGGATATAACTCACAGGTGGACTCGAGGAGTTTTGAAAAAAATGTCACTCTTTTCTTCCAGCTCCCTTAACCAGTGTCCACAAGCTGCGGTAATGCAACAATCTTACCGCATTTTTTTATGCAATTCCAGTCTTCGGCAAAATAGTTTCAGGCGGGCAGAAGCGTTTAAATTTAAACACAACACGAAAAAGCGGCGTGCTTCTGCCGCTTGCACGGCGGGCGCTTGACAGGATCGCCGATCCTTTAAGTAAGTCAAATACTGGTATTATCCTTTGTGAAGAACCAGAGTCGAGGCCCAACTATATTCTCAGTGCTCAAGGTTTATTTGGCAGAAAGATTCAACAGCCCCAACGCGTTTCGAGGTACGCCTACCTCTTGGTCACGGGTGGAGTAACATCACTTCGCCATTCTTTTAAAGTAAACAACGAGATGCATTCCGTCATGCATCACGTGCACACATAGAAAATGAAGAGATACTACGATTAGGCTACAAAGTAACAATAAATTCGCCTTCACTATAGTTTTTGCTGATTGCATCTATCTCAACAAAATAAAATAAACAGTATGCATCTTGGCTTTTCAGCTACAGATACAGGCAACTATTTACATCGTGTATCACATTTATCAACATTAACTAATAAATGTCAGAAAATACATAAATGCCTGTTATGTATCAGCTTTCTCGAAAATCTCTGCCCAAGTGGGCTTTTAACCTTCCAAGTACTGTTCATAATGTCGAGTTTAAATTCAAGTCCTGCCCCAGTGGGCGTGAAGTCCTTCCCCTGAAACAAAAGACGAAACAGTCCTATTTTAGCCTGTGTACTCCCATCCATCACTATGCAAATAAATCCACAAGTGCTATTAAAAAATCACATTTCTTTAAAAGTTTTACACATTCTTACAGAGACGCGACAACAAGTAATTAGTTCTTTCAAATTGCACCAGTTACTCATAAAGGTGTACTGCTAGTTCTTCTCCAAGGTTGTGCCCAATCGGTTGGATGGTATTATATTTAATTATATACTTGGATTCTAGTTTACGTAATTCCTCGAAACGCGTTGGGGCTGTTGAATCTTTCTGCCAAATAAACCTTGAGCACTGAGAATATAGTTGGGCCTCGACTCTGGTTCTTCACAAAGGATAATACCAGTATTTGACATATATATATATATATATATATTATATATTTATTTATTTATTTTTTGTGCTCAGAACAACATATTTGGTGTATTTCTTCAGAGTGCATAAAGTTATAGTTTTCAATTTCTCAGCAACGCTTCATATGTTAGACTTCACTCTCAATTACTGTTTTCAATACTATTGCTGTATTTTTGAGGGGTGATTTCCGGTTATTTATATATGGCAACTCTCCCAATGCGCATTGAAGGGCAAAGTGTTAAGAAGTGCGCTTCTGTTCTTTCCTGAGTGTGCATAGGGCTCTGCTTGTTATGGTTAATGTGGCATTGTTCACCATCCACAACATTGTTGCTACACTTTGTGAGGTGATTTCCTGTCACATATATCTGGCAACTCTCTCACTGCGCACAGAAGGGCAAAGCATTTTGAGGTGAGCTTCTATTCTTTCCTGAGTGCGCATAGGGCTTTGCGTATTGCGGTTAATGTTACATTGTTCCCCGTTCGCAACATTATTGCTATATTTTGCAAGGTGATTCTCTGTCACATATATTTAGCAATTCTCTCACTGCGCATTGAAGGGCCAAGCATTGTGAAGTGATCTTCTATTCTTTCCTGAGTGCGCATAGGGTCTTGCTTGTTGTGATTAATGTGGCATTGTTTTCTGAGATACTTCTACTAACACTCAAACGCTAAGAACTACTAGTCTTAATTGTCTGGTTTAACAGGTACCACTTAAGTGTGGTTCTCTTTAAGTCTTCATATTATTCTTGGTGTGTTTTTTTGTTGTTTTTGTTGTTTTTTTTCCCTCCCAAGTTACTTTTCCAGTTAGTATTACCAAAAACATTTTCACAAATGTCTCATACTAAGAAAGGCAATAAAGGCTCTAAGCCGTCTTCTTTTGCAGAAGTGATTAAGCAACCTCGTGCTTCAATAGGGAAGAACTCTTCTTCACCACCCTCCTCTTCCTCCTTAGACACTTCATCTTCATTAACAGACACAACTATGGATCGTATTTTAAAGGAAGTGTCATCAATAAGTTGTCGTCTAGCGGACATGGATGCTAACATCTCTTCTCTCGCGGCAGAGACCAAATCAATAAGAGCGGATATTGTGCACTTTCATAATAAAACAGACATCTTAGACCAAAGGCTTAAAGCAGTAGAAACACAAATGGATTCATTCAATAACAGAGGTCAGGATTTGTCATTTTTACACAGTAAAATTATTGATTTGGAAGACCGCAATAGACGAGACAATATCCGTTTTTTTTGGTTTTTCAGAAGGAGTTGAAGGGCAGAATGCTAGCTCTTTTTTGTGTAACACCCTTCCTAAATTGCTGGGAGTTACTTTTGATCCATTGCTAGAGATACAGCGAGCTCACCGGATTGGTCCTCCTCATAAGGGCTTCGACTCTAGACCTAGACCTTTAATAGCACGTTTCTTGAGACATGATCAGGCTCGCCAGATTTTAATGCTGGCACGTTCACAAGGTAAATACATCTATAATAATCAAGAAATCCGTATGGCAGCTGATTTTTCTAGAGAAACAAATGAGTGGAGAAAGGCATTCCTTTCTATGAGAACCTCATTAAAGAAAATGGGCATTAAGTATGGTCTCTTCGACCCAGCACGCTTCCGCATTACCATCAATGGTGAATCTAAATATTTCTACAATCCTGATGATTTACAGCACTTCTTAGATAATTTGTCAATACAAGATGTGGAAATGCAGCAATCCGTCTCTGTTCAGAGCGTTCAAACTACTAAATATCCTCTACACCTTACTGAAGGAAGACACAGAGATTTTGGAGAACTCCGCCAACGTGGTAGAGACATTGAACGCTCTCCTCGCACTCATGTTGATAAAGTATCTGCCCCTGCAACAGCAAATGTTTTCACTCAAGACAAACACAGGAACAAATCTCGCTCTCCTTTAAAATCCGCTTCAGAGGAAGAATGAAATTAAACTTAAGAGCAATCACCTGATTCTGTCTTAAACTGTACCTATGTAGTTTTACATTTATATTACATAATAGTTCTGCAATACGTCATTAAATTTAGCTAATATTATCTATATTTGACATTTATAATATATACATCTTATCCTCTAATTATAGATTGCATACGTACTATAACAGATCTTAACAGATCTCCTACCCTTCTCCTTAAACTCTAGATATTTCAATATTTATACCTCTCTCTGTTCATGCATGAGATGTTTATATATTTATATTCCTGTTTAGTTAGCAATTATTAGCTATTAGCCTTATTCATACTTCTAATTATTCATATATTATTCTTTTTAATACTGATTGTTGAATTTTGTATATATATGGTATATTTCTCCACTCTTTTTATTGCTGTCATTTATTATTGAATGTTAATCTATATGCTTATTCTTTTACATTGCCTTCAGGTAAGTATATCGGTATAGGTATGTGTATTGATACGCCTGCAGATACAATAATATATTTAAGATAAAATTAAATGTGTTGGCATTTCACTTTAATATGGCATTTTGTACCATCCTTCATGAATTTGTATTATTAGATGTCTCAATATTATTCTTGCTCTACTTCTATTTGAACTCTATATCTAGCCTGTTTTTCACCTTTTATATTAGTCCTAACTACAGAATACTTATTACCTCCTGAGGGGGTTTTGCCCGTGGTGGTGCTCTGGTGAGCCCAGACCCGCGGTCAAAAGTTCACGTATTGATTATATTTTGTATTTCTTATTCTATTTTTCTCTCTCATTTTTCTTTTTTCTTCTATTTCTTTCTTTCTTATAATTTTCCTTGCTTCTTCTTAAACTCCATCTGCTATCCTAAATACTTCGTCTCTCACTCTCCTGTAATTGCCCTTTTCAATACTTTCAGCACTTCTCAACACTTTTCTCATTGATTCATTGGTATTCGTAGATATGACTAACACCCGCCCTATACGTATTGTAACATGGAATGTTAATGGTTTGACACATTACATTAAACGTAAAAAGGTACTTTCATATTTGCAGTCTAAAAAAGTAGATATAGGGGAGGAGCTGCGCGGGCATCCAAGATGGTCGCGTGAGCACAGGGCTCCCCGGACCCGCGCCGCCCCTCACGATTATCCTGGCAACATCCTGATTTCGAGGATGGGCTTTTGTTCGCATATCCTTGCTGATCTTCGGACACTTTGAAAAATCGAATTTGGACGCTGGGGTCCACTTTTGCATCGTCTTTACTTTTTGAGGCCCACCCCGAGGCGGACCGGGGGCTCGATTGCTGCCTGCGCCGTGGAGTAGTTGATCAACAACGGCTGCCAGGGTCCCCTTCGGGTCGACCCCTCTTGACTTTCGGTTTCGATTTCTGCTCCTGGCTCTGATTGGGGTGCAGCCTTTCACCACCTTTGGCGGACCTGCAGTCTCCTCTTCGTCTGGTGTTGGCCTGATTGTTTGCCCATGCCTCGGCCCCTTCGTCCCTGCGACACCCGGACTTGGTCTTGTCAACTGTCTGGACACTTTGCGCCCGGCCATTTTCACTAGGTCGCGAGGGCCCCCTCGGGGTCCCTTCTCCAACATGGCTACCGGGCAGCCCTTTGAGAAACGCAAGACTAAGGCACCTCTCCGTGGTGGCCAAAGCCAGACTAATATCATGGACCACTACTCACAGGTCAAGGGGTCGCCCGGCGCTTCTGGCCGTGTCTCGGATACCTCCAAGACCCTCTTTCCGACGTCCTCGGACCCATCATTGCAGGACGTCATGGGAGCCATAGCCAATATGCAGGCCTCTATGGGACAGCAATACGAGGCCTTGGCTTCTAAGATCGATACTGTGGCCATCGACATTACGCTGATTAGAGCGGATCTGTCGAAGACTAATGAAAGGGTTGAGTCATTGGGCCTGCAGACTTCCAGTCTCACCGCGGATATCACGGAGGCCCAGACGGAGATCACCAATCTACGTTCCTCGCACGACCTGCTGGCTCGTCGTCTCGAGGACTACGAAAATAGGGCCCGTCACAACAATGTGCGCCTTATTGGTGTCCCGGAGAATTCAGAGGCTGGGGGGGTCGATCTCTTGGTTAAGGACTTGATTGCTAACCATTTGTCTCCCGCTGGACTGAGTAAGTTCTTTGCGGTCGAGCGCGCTCATCGTGTTCCCGGCGGAAAGGCTCAGCCAGGTGTCCCCCCGAGGCCCATTGTTGCCAGGTTGCTCCACTTTAGAGACCGGGACGCTGTCTTACAGGCCTCACAGGACAAGGGCCCAGTTAACTTTGAAAATGCCTCAGTTTCCTTTTATCCTGACTTTTCACCGCTTGTCCAGAAGCAAAGACTTGGATTCGAAATTCGGGTTTGGGCCGGGCTTCATAGCCTGGGTGCAACTCCTTTACGAGAGCCCCCTGGCCCAGGTAGTTGTTAACGGACGAGTGTCTTGCGTTTTTGCGCTGGGACGGGGCACCCGTCAGGGCTGTCGGCTGTCCCCCCTGCTGTTTGCTCTCGCTCTCGAGCCGCTTGCGGCGTGCCTTCGCTGGGAACCTTCTATGCGGGGCATCCGGTGGTCCCCTGACTTTGAGGATCGAGTCTCGCTATATGCAGACGACATCCTACTGTACCTCACCTCCCCTAAAAAGTCCCTTAATGTGCTTTTTGATGTTCTTACTTCCTTCGGTAGGAACTCCGGTCTCGTTATTAATTGGGCTAAATCCTGCGTCTACGTTTGGCCGGAGATCTCCCTCCGCTGCCGCGTAGATTTCCGATTCAAGTGACGGAGACTGGTTTCAGGTATTTGGGGATTTATATTTCCCTGGACCCCCACATGCGTTATGAACTCAATTTATTGCCCCCCCTTCAGCGGCTCAAGCTTGATGTGGCTCGCTGGCGTAGGTTGCCGCTGTCGCCCCTCGGCAGGGCAGCGCTTTTCAAGATGATGTCCCTGCCCCGATTTTTGTATGCACTCCAGAACTCTTTTGACCCGATTGCTTCGGGCTATTTTCGTGAAGTGGAGAGCCTGCAGAGACAACTGGTCTGGGATGGGCGTGCCCGTATCGCCCTTTCTAAGCTCACTCTTCCATGGTACGATGGCGGGATAGCCCTCCCGGACATCAGGCGTTACTATTGGGCATCTCAACTGAGTGCAATTAACCACGTACCTACGCACCGGGCCCTGCCCCGGCATTCTCGATGGATAGATTTATTTTGCCTGGGGGGACCTTCTCCAGAGCGTTGTACTCTGGTGGTCTCCGCGGAGCACTGACCGGTCCCACCAAGATTGCTGTGAGAGTGTGGCATGATGCGAATGCGGCTTTGGGCTGGCGGGGCAGATTTACTCAAGCCACCCCTTTGTATGATTCAGAATGCTTGGGCCATCTGTGGAGAACGAAAGGATTTGATAAATGGGATATGATCAGTATTAGCAGAGTGGGCGATTTGTGGTCGAAGGGTACCGTTAAGTCCTTTGATGTGCTGCGAGTTGAGTATGAGCTTGGCGATACTGAATTCTTTAGGTATGCCCAGATCCGCCACGCTCTGTTGTCTGTGTTTGCAGCGAGCGGGTGTCGATATCCCTGAGTCTTCCCCTTTGGAGGACCGTATTTTGGATGGTCACATGCCCGACAGCACGATCTCTCTCATCTACAAGAAATTCATTAATAACAGAGCTGACTTGCTGGTTCGCCTCTAGGCTTCGTGGGGTGCTGACGGGCTTGAATTGGACGATGAGGACTGGCAATCCGCACTGTCCTCTCCTAAGGAGGCCGCCATTCCTGCCCGACTGCGGTTCGTCCAACTGAAGATACTTCATCGAGTGTATGTCACTGGGCCTAGCCTGGTTCTAATGGGTTTTTCTTTGGATGGGCTATGTAAGCGTGGCTGTGGGATGTCTGGTTCTTTTCTCCACATATTGTGGGAATGCCCAAAGGTGGTCAGATTCTGGTCTCGAGTGCATGAAGTCATGAAGAGTGTCACCGGTGTGTCCCTGCTGCCCGAGGCCAGGCGTTGTCTGTTGAATGTCTGGGAGCCTAATGACTATAGCTCGACTCAGATCACATGGGCGACTCTTGGAAATATGGTTGCGAAGAGGGACATTGCCCAGCTCTGGGGTTCGCATAGACCACCTACCCTGTCCACGTGGAAAGACAACATGGACTGGTGCATGTTCCGGGAGAAAACTGTGTACCTTTCCCGGGGACGGCCCAAGAAATGGGGTAGAATTTGGCCCCAGTGGCATGCTTACCGTGGTAATATATGTACTACTCCCCCACACGATGTAACCATTGACGTGTCTTTGACCCCCTAATTGGCATTCACTCGTCATCTACTATATTCTGTTTGCTTGTTTCCTTGTCCGCCCCTACCCCCCGTTCTCTCCGATGGTGCTATATTAATTTACCCCTTGAGCCTCGCCCACACGTACCCATGTCAATGTATTATTATGTCCTTGCCTTGTGAAGTTTGATTGTTTTGTTGTATTTATGTTTCTTCAATAAAAAATAAATAAATAAATAAATAAATAAATAAATAAATAAAAAAAATGATGGATAACATTTCCCACACAGGTGATTGAGATGCTCTATGGTGATTTTCAGTTTCCTACATCTCTTGTCATGATAACAAGTACATGCAAAGTGACATAATTGGAATAATAAAGCATTTCTACTTTGTTAAAAAAAAAGTAGATATAGCTGTGTTACAGGAAACCCACCTTGATGAGCTGGAATCCAACAAGTTATGCAGAGACTGGGTGGGAAAGGCCTTTCACAGTAGCATTACTAAATGTCCTTCTTCAGATACTAACCCCACCCGTAAATGTGGAGTGGTGATCCTAATTCGCAAGTCCTTACCATGCTCTATATTGAAGACCTGGGAAGATCCTGATGGTAGATATGTTTTTGTCAAACTACGTATTGGAGACGCCCATCTTTGCGTAGGATCAGTTTATGCTCCAGTTGGTGCAAAGAAATCCTTTTTTCTTCAGTTGAACCGCCTGCTTTCTGCGATCAATTCCTCTCATTACTTGTTGGGAGGGGACTGGAATTTGACAAGAGACCCGGTTTTAGATAAGACTGGTCCTCTTGACAAGAACAATGCCTCCGATAGAGCCCTCATGACTGATATAATGGAAGACAATGGTCTTGTGGATCACTGGCGCCTTTCTCACCCGACTGACTTGGAATACACATTTACATCACCAACTCATGACACTCTTTCTAGACTTGATTATTTTTTTCTTTCTCAAAGAATTGTTCAACTTGTCCATGATTCTACTATTCTGGAAGCCTCTATTTCGGCTCACTCTCCAGTTCTTGTTTCTTTACAGACGGGACTAGCTAAGCCTGGTCGTAAACCCTGGCGCCTAAACATACAGCGTTACAAGACCCCTCAGGGTAAAGCACAACTAAGTAATCATCTTCAAGATTATCTCTCAATTAATCAAAACTCTGTAACATCCAATAGAATCCTTTGGGCTGCTGCCAAGGCCACAATACGTGGTTAACTTATGAGACATGCTGCAATAGCTAATAGGAACAATATTGTGAGACAATAACAAATAGAACATGATATTCAATTATTGACCCAATCTTATACTAAAACACATACTTTGCAAATTCGTAAACTATTAGAACAGTCTAAAATGCTGCTTAATAGCCTTTTCACTTCTAAAGCTGAGTATGAAAAATGAAACATAGACACTATGAGCAGGGAGAGAAGGCAGGGAGGCTCCTAGCAGCTCAGCTACGTCAGCGAGAGGCTGCTATGGCAATCTCAGCAATAAAATCATCAGATGGGACTTTATTGACTAGTCCCCAATATATTGTTAATGAGTTTGCATCTTATTACAAATCTTTATATACCCCAGAACCCTCCTTAGATTTATCTAACATGAATTCTTTTCTTTCAAAAGTTAATTTGCCTAGCCTATCTGAGGAGGGCAGAGCACTCCTAGATGGTCCAATAACAAAAGATGAGATTACAAAAGCTATTGCATCTCTCCCATATAATAAAGCCCCTGGTGACGATGGTTTCCCTGCAGAATTCTACAAATGGTCTGGTGACAACATTGTAGACATATTACATGCTGCTTTTCAGGAGGCAGACGCTACAGCTTCTTTAGGCCCTATCTCTAATAAAGAAATTATCCAATTCTTCCTAAGCCAGGAAAAGATCCACTATTATGTTCTAGTTATCGTCCCATATCCCTCCTCGATAGTGATATCAAAATTATGGCCAGCATTCTAGCTTCCCGGCTTCGAAAGGTTTTACCTTCTTTGATTCATTCTACACAAGTAGGTTTTGTTCCCGGAAGATCATCACGGAATCATTTACGTACATTATTGCATACACTCCATTTGGCCAAATTCTTGCAAGAAGAAGCATTAGCATTATCACTTGATGCAGAAAAAGCCTTTGACTGGGTGGAGTGGCAGTATCTCTTCACAATCTTGGAGAAATTTGGATTAGGATCTCAATTTATACATAAAGTTAAACTGTTATATCAAGATCCTGTGGCTCAAGTTAATGGTGGAGGATTCCTTTCTGACTCTTTTCCCACTTGTAGAGGGACTCGTGAGGGCTGTCCCCTCTCCCCTCTGTTATTTCTCCTTGCATTAGAACCCATTGCTGCTGCTATTCGTCAGTCTCAGATTATAAAAGGAATACCTCTACCTATTGGACACTCAAAAATCTATTTATATGCTGATGATATACTACTTACCATAACTAATTTGTCACATTCTATTCCCTCCTTGCTTAAAATTATAGATGAATTCTCATCCTTCTCTGGATATAAAATAAATTGGGACAAGAGCAAAGCCCTTCCAATTTCAAATTGTACTACAAAGGCATCAATCCAGGGATTCCCTTTTCACTGGCATCAATCTTGTCTAAAATATTTAGGGATATTAGTGAATAAAGGCACAGAAGGCATGGTCACAGATAATATAGGTCCCTTAATTTCCCAGATGCAACTTGACTTCGACAAATGGAAATCTTTGGGTTTATCATTATGGGGCAGAGTCCAAGCTGTGAAAATGGTCACACTTTCTCGTTTTCTTTACACACTTGGGATGCTTCCACTTACAATACCTCTGTCCACACTACGCCTCATTGACTCAAAAATTAAATCCTTTATTTGGGGATCCATGAAGCCTCGTTTAGCGATACATAAACTCAAGGCACATCATTCCAAAGGAGGATTGAGTGTTCCCTCAATAGAGCATTACTTTATGGCTTTACAACTGTCCCAAATCCCATGCCTAATGGCAGATGAATCTAGTACACCACAATGGGTGCATATAGAGAGATATCTGTTATCTGCTGATCCAGGATTATCGGCCTTGTATGGGTCAGGTACCAGTCGGTTTGATCCTCACAACCATTTATTGGCTGCAATGCGCAAGGTTTGGCAAAGAGCACATCGAATTTTAGGTTCCAACTTACGTATTCATGTTAAAGCCCCAATTTGGAATAATACAGGTATACGAATTAAGGGTAAACCTATTCTCTGATCTCAATGGAAAACAGCTGGAATTATCACCTTAGAACAGCTTCTACACGATGGTAACCTTAAGCCATTTAATTCATTGGTAGAGGAATTTGGAATTTCATTGCATCAGAAACAAAATTATTTACAGCTTACAACCTGTCTTAAAAAACCTTTTGGATTGCCTCCTTTTGCCTTACAAATTTCACCTCTAATATCGTATTTATCTACTTGGGGGAAATGTAAAGGAGTCACTTCAGGCTTATAAAAAATATTCACATCACATTTATTCTCTCAATCCACTACTAATAATTTTAAGGAGAAATGGCAATCTCGATTATCCACCACTTACAGTGACCAAGAATGGATAGATGTATTACTCAATTTAGGTAAAGGTGCCCGGGAATCCAGATTGAAATTTTCTTTATTCAAATTACTCCATGACTGGCACTGGTCCCCAGTAAAGTTGAACAAGGCAGGATTACTTCCACATACGAATTGCTGGAGATGTAATAATTATGGTTGCGATATCATGCATATTATATGTGGATGTCCCATGATTCAATCTTATTGGCATTACATAGGCCGGACATTAAGTCACACTGTTTCATTGAAACTACCGCTTTCACCGTCCACAATTATATTACATGATTTCAGATCCTTTCAATATCTTTCTAAACCTCAGAGTAGACTTCTGCATACTGCATTAGCAACTGCCAACTGCAAATCTCCAACTCCACCATCTCCAGAATCCTGGCTTACAACAATGATACAAACTGCTTCCCATGAAAGAGTTATATATAATGTAAATAATCAGTTGGATCTGTTTAATCGAATTTGGGCCCCCTTCTTCACACTAGATGATGCTTCAGTGAGAGATAGTGCTTCTTCTACTTCTATGCCACTACCTATACATCTTAATCTATTATCAATTTCAAAGATCTTTCCTATTTTTTATAGAATCTTTTATATCTTGAAAGGAAATTATTTTATTGGCTATGTTTACAGTTTTCCTCTTCTATCACATTATTAATATGATATTCAGATTATAACGGTTTTAGTTTTTTCTGCTTAGATTGATGATATTAGCATCTCTTATAATATATACATATCGCTCTCTTATCTTATTTAAATTTTCTATTGTATAATTTAGATTTTACTATATTTGTCATGATTTATCTTTTTACTTTCTAATGTGTTGACCTACAGATAGTGTATTTTATCTAATGCAATGTTTATATAATTAGACAGTGTAATTAACATGCTACACATTTTCCTTTCCATAGTATATTGAAATGAGTTAATGTAATTTATTATTTATTTCACATATGGACTAGTATACTGTTAAATATTTTATATGCATTGTTTTTGTACATGAAATACTAATAAAAAATTATATCACAAAAAAAAAGAAAAGAAAGTAATGTTGAATATATTATGGGGTGCTGCCCAAATATGGGCCAGAGTTAAAGCACTAACGGGTATGGAATATTATTCAAGATTAGCCCCCTTGTGGGACAGCCCGTTGCCTAAAAGATATGCTAGCCATACCTCTATAAACAGCAGGGTTATTAACATGGGGAGATCTAACTGAAGATGGTTCTCTCTCTTCTTGCGCAACACTTAATGAGAAACTGGAAGAGGGCATTTCCAGATTCAAATACTCAAAGTTAAAGAGCTGTTCCCAGAATAAAAAAAACCCGATTTCATTACAGATGTGTTTTTATTGTCATTTTTGTGTGGTATGATTGATAGTATGTGTGATGAGAATGATAGGTGAGAATGGAAGGATGATGGTGTTGTTTGGGGTTATACAAACTTGGATTAAAACTGAGAGATCCTAATCATTATTTCGTGTCTCAAATTATATGCTGATATGTTTCTGTCTGTATTTGTAAATGTTTTTATGATCACATGAGCTTTGAAAAAATCTAAAAAGTATACAAAAATTGAGAAATATAAATGTTTTGATACATAAAATATACTAGAAAGTAAGCAGTTCTTGTGATAAGACTTTACATTTTTTGGGGGGAAATGTCTATTCTTGAATAACTACCATTTTGAAATTTGATAGGCCAGATAAGAGGTTGTTTTGTTTGTATTTACCCTTTTCCCCCTCCTCTTAGGCTTTAAACTAATTGGGGGAGACCTTTCGTATAGAGGTAGTACCACAGACCTAACATTCCCCCACGGGGAGAAAACACGAATCTTAAGGAATGTTATCTTCAAAGTGACCACTGCAGACTTCACGAGTGAAATAAGCCTTTTGAGTTCCCTGAGACTGGACATGAATCACGGGCTAGTCAGGTGACACAAAACACGACAAACACTTCATTAAGTGTGAAAGGTCACACTACCATACTAACAACACTTGCTCATGACTTAGAAACTAATATAACCCCTCCTCACTAATAAATTTCCTAACTATCCGCCGTACTTAAAAACCCAGAGTACAAATCCTAAGGAAAATAGTGGGAGCTCTAGTTATCATAGGCAATTCACAAATGCCAACACAGGAAGTGATGACACAAGAAGTGACGCCATGCCCTTATAATAATTCTTACTTAAAAGGTTAATGGCTTACTTTACAGAAACAAATTAAAACAACCGCAATAAATACGAAAATAATTTATTTTTTATTTTTCTCTACATATCAAAGGTGCAACTGCCTTGTAAATGACTGAAAGTGACAATATTTTTTAAATAGACATGTGGAACTTGTAAAGACTCTCCAGATATTTCCACTCAGAAAATGAAGACTCAACTGAGCAAGGTTAGTCTCATTTCCTTATGTTTGGAGGGGGGGGGGGATGTGTAAGAAAGTAGGATCTGCTTATTACGGTTACCTCCACTTTTTGCATGATGTGAGAATGTTTTTGACTAGTCTGACTGGGATCCTGCTAATCAGGACCCCAGTCTATCTGCTTTCTCACTAAATATTTGTGTTCAGCACTTAGGTACATCCCAGATTGAATACTAGTGTACCCTTGTCAGTCCCTAATATATGTACCCAGGGCATAGGTACCCCAGAGGTCTTGCATGGACTGCGGCATGTATTATACCACCCATGAGAGACCATTCAAAATGGAGCTACAGGCCTGCCGTTGCAGCCTGTGTAAGTTGGTGCATGCGCTTTAAAACCTATGTCACCCCTTTAGCATGCCTTTACAATCCTGAAGGCAGGGTGCTTGGTTCTAGGTGAGAGGGTGCCCCTGCATGAGCAGTACATCCCTGCAGCCTATAGAGTCCATTCTACTGAGTTGTCAGTGAAGCAGCCATATACTATATGGAGGGGCACCGCGTTATCGCTTGATGACCATCTCGAAATTGGCTGCAACAAATCCTATCATGTTTGGTATCAAACATGCTGGAATCATATTCCCACACCATAAACGGTGTGGGTGGTATGATTTCAAGCACTGGAAGAGCTCTCCTTAGGCTCTCAGAGTTCCAGGTACCAGGTTTCTAGTCCCAGACAGCACAAAATGTTTGTTGCCAACCAGAGACACATTCCTGCCCTCCTGCTGCTGAGCCAAGCTCGAGCAGGGGAAGGTAGAACAATAGTCATCCTGTCACAGGGAGGTGTGACCACCTCCGAGACAGGATTTAGTGTATTAGGGCTAGATGGGTGCGCTTTCCAGCACCTGAAAGTCTGCATGAGGAGCACATTTGGTGTCCCTGTGCATATTCCAGTTCAAACCAGTCCTAGGAGCTGTTGGCTCCTGCTCTGGCTCAAAACTGGACAAAGGACATGGGAGTAACCTCCCTCCTGTCCAGACCCTCCCCTGGGAGGGTGCCCTGAATATTCCCAACCCTCTCCTAAGGGTACTTAAGGGCTTACCTGGGTTTAGGTCCTTAGATTAGTTGTGGGATAAGATTCAGAACTGAAACCACTGCACTTCTACCGTCTGGGCACTCTGGACTTCACTGGACTGGGTTTGGGCCGGACTTCTTCGCCCTTTCAGTCTGCTGCATCGTCTGTTCCTGTGCATCATGCAGGAACATTCAAAGGCCTGTGAAGCATCAAGGACTACAGAGGTAATCTCCCTTTGAGTGAAGGAGTCACTCCCCTGCTTTAGTTGACACCGTAACTAAGTTGAGCGGTCTGCAGATCCCGAGCTCCTATGGACACCGTGGGCTGTGCATCACAAGTGGTGATTTTCTACAGCTCCAGAGCAGCTGCGGTCCATGCAGGTAACAGCGGTGGTAAAACGAGAGTAGTGGTTCTGTCGGGTGTAAGGCAATTTCTTTGCTCATCTAAATAAATAGTCAGTCTTTACATATATTGCAGGGGAACATTCAATGAACAAATTGTAAAGACACAACACCTTTCTTAGTATTTGAAAGATTTCCTTATTTATACGTATCAATAAAGTATACAGAATGGCTGTCCGAAACAAAAGTGATAAGGAATCACATATAGGGTGAAAAGGTTTCAGTGACTGGTTGTGACAAGTGATGAGTGGATTATAAGAGGATCAAAACAAATAACATATACAATACTAAAAAACATAAATTATCATCAGTCCATTTGAGGTTCATTAGTCACAACAAAATGTATTCTTTTTCTTTGTGTGTTGTAACTTGTCATGGACGGATTGATATGAATAATGTCGACGTTTCGACCCTAAGTTGTGGTGCAGAGTTGATTGCATCCGGGACAGGTCTTCATCAGAACAAAGAGTGTTGACAGCCTGAGAGAGAGTGTTTATTTTAGCGTTCTCTTGGCGCTTTCAAGGACAAGGTGTCAGCCGACACCCTTCAGTGGATTTCCTTGTGGTGATGTTCTTTTAATGGGTACAAATTTCTTCACCAGCCAGTGAAGGAATAAGGGAAGTGCCGCATTAGCGATCACTTGGGAGTAGGAGCGAAGACGTCCGATTCAGTCTTCCGATGGCGATGAATGGCCATTCATCGCCATCGGAAGTATCCAGAGGTATTTGTTTTTCCTTATTTTATATGGTCAATATGTTCTAAGTAGGACAAGTGAGTTGAGTGAGGAGTATGTTTGGCTGGCATGTGATAGCTTGATTGTGGTCTACGGGTGGAACAAGCTACCTAAAGGGAAACTAGCTTTGATACTTCATTTGAGGATCACCTTTGTTTTCTTTGGGCTCCCCTGATTGCTCGGACCTGCCCTGACTCACCTGCTAGTGGTGAGTCACCTGGACCTTGTTACTCCCAACCGTGCACCTACTTTACTTCCTCTGTGGGTTGCATTTGCCACGTTTTGTTGGTGCTCCCACTGGACACCGGCCCCTCAGCACTCGACATCCTTCATGGGACAGCTCATATGTGGGTCCTGGTCATCCTCAGCATCGCCTGGTCCTTGCAGCTGCAGAGTCGAGGTCACCTTCACCTTTACTGAACCACCTGACATCGGAGGGCAATTTGCCTTCCGGGGCACCTGGCCACTCCCAACTGACATAGGTGCTCCTCTTCCAGAATTTCCATGTTTGGATTCATCCGGACACTTCTTCCTCTTCCTGCAGCTGCACTTTCCTGAAGTCCTCCATTGGGGTTGACGGTGGTCTCTGACGACACAGTATCCACGGGTGGGGTGGCTCTCCAACCTTCTGTCTTCCACCTGGTTTCTTCAGGGTCCACTGGGAAGAGTGCCTAATCTTTAGAAATCCAACAGCGACTTGCACATAGACTTGGACGGAGCACGCAGTCGTGTTCACACACTGCACACGCTCTCCATGGGGTCCCTATCTTTTTACCTTGGGTGGTTCAGTGGATCCCCAGCAATTCTACATCCTTTCAAAATTGTCTTGACTTGAGTCATGGTTCTTATACCACATTCTTTTTTGTTTATTTTTATAAATATCTTTATTGGCATTTTCTTGAATTTAATACAGATACCATTTGAGTTTCCAGGAAATAAAAGCAGAGCCATGTTAACATTTCCATTCAGAGACAGTATTGTGTACAACAATGATATATAAACCAACACAATGAACATCTCAATTCCCCTTCGTCTAAGTTCCTTCCCTCCTCCCTCCCCCCATTCGACTATCAGGTGACTGTGAGGACCCCTTGTGAGTCTTCTACCAGGAGACCATAGTTGTTTATCCATGGTTTCTGGAACTTTTTAGGACAGCCACGAGCCATATATGTCATCTTCTCTCCTGTCATATACATGTCCATTCCCTTTCTCCACTCATCAACTGTAGGTCTCTGTGCCGTCCCCCAATTGCGCGCCAAGTCAGGCTTGGCTACCACTAGTCTTAGGTTAAGTAGCGTTAGCTTTGTTTTGGGAAGATCGACTTCTGTGTGTATGCCTAACAACACAAACTTAGGGTCCAGAGGAATCTAGTATCCTAATATATCCTCTAGCTCGGTCAATAGAGATCTCCAGTATTCCTGAATATTCGGACACTCCCAGATTGTATGAAAATAAGTGCCAAATTCTGTGTTACATCTAAGGCAGTTAGGTGCGTTATACCTCCCTATTCGGTGTAACCTTATACCACTTTCTTAGTATATGGTTTGCCCACCCCCTCCCGGGGCCCACTGTGTATTACTGCTATTTACTGTCATTCCTTTGCTTTAGTATTGTGTGCTTTGTGTCTATCTCAATGTGGGAGATACTGTAAGGTACTAGATAGTGTTATATACTAAATAAATATTTTTATAAATACTTTGTGTGGTTCTTTTTCATTTAATCTATACTATAAGATTGCATTCTGGTAAAACAAGCCGCTTTACACGCATCACCCAAGAACTAACCCTCATATCATGGAACATCGCAGGGTTAAATAACAAGCATTGGCATAGTCAATAGTTCTCGCTTTTGGGACCTTACAAGTATTTAGTTATGCAGAACAATATCCTTGGATCAACCGTTGCATGGCTAAACACTTATAAGGTCCCAAAGGCACGACCTATTGGCTATGTCAATGCTTGTTCATAGAGACAAAACTACCGCTCAATAGGTCATTCCTTCCTGCTGCAGTGATGAAACCATAGCATATCTTCAACTATCACTGGTCCCTAAAGTTACACAATAACCATCTGCATTCTTTACACTAGTTTGACTATATAGTGGAGAAGTGTTGCTCACTGGTTAGAGGAGGCAGACCCTGATGCAGAGGTCAGACCTGGGACCAGGGTTCAATTCCCGACGCGGCAGGGTCTTGAGCTCAAAATGTCCACGGACTCGATAATTCTCACCTCGGTACCTACTCAAATCATGGGTTCACACTCTGCAACTCTGGGCAATAGCTTTCTTAATCTCCACTATGGCCCCACTGTGATGGGATGCCTGGTCTTCACCTTGGGGATGCCCAGTAGGGGTTATCTCGCAGGGAAAGCCAGGACGGGTTCCCAAAGCAAGCGCTAAGAGACCTGTCGGTGATTTGGCGCTATATAAATCGAAATTAACATAACATAACATAACATAACTATATATCCCCCTTACTGTATATTAAACAGTTTCCGTCTTTATTCATATGCAAATCTTAAAGCTCTCTGATCTGTAGCCACTCCATGACTTTTCTCAAATGCCAATGTAACACAAGATGAAACTGAATACAGTATTCTTCGAACTGATCTTCTCCAGTGACTCGTAAATGTGCCTGCTTTTCTCGCTTACTCAATACGACTGCTTCCTTCAGCAAATACATCAAAGTTGCTGCAAAGAAACGTGGAGTACAAAATCTCTGTGCTCTGCATCTTAAATTAATTCATTAAAAAAAGGGATGGGGGTATGCCCCAGCTCTATCCGACACCAACCGTCATCTGTAAACACTCTTGCCCTCCATAAGAAAACCAAAGCGGCACCATAAACCTGTACAGCAGACATCACAGTGTTAACGATCGACTTTGTAAACATGTGTCACCCACCACAAATACAAATTGATTAACACTTATGAAATGTTTTTTTTTAATCTAAACCATTGACTACTCTTTTTTTAAAAAACTCTTTATTCGTGACTGTGACAAGTATTAGAGGGTACATTCAATCATTTTACATACTATCAGTCTTTTCCGTTTTCTTTAACTCAACTTTGGCATATCATTCCTCGTATCCATTTGTTCGTCACATCTCATAATTCTTCCGAAGAACATTCCATTTTAACATTTATTATTTGCCTTTAGAGTACAATATCGCCCATTTACAAACTGTCCCCCCAACTCTTCCCTCCCCGTCCCGTCTTCTGGCTATTTCCGTGTACATAGTCTGTAAGTTGGGTATATCAGCTTTATGTCTTTGCGAGAGGATGATGCAATCAATAGGCGTGGCTACCGGTGTATCTAGGTTAGGTAGCCGCGCGTGCTGGTATTCCCCAGAACAGGTGTGCGATCAGATAATATCTCCCTGTGGCATTTCTGGGTCTATATCTTCCAACTCTAGTAACATACGTTCCCAGTCCTGCGCAATAGGGTATTTACGTTGTCATTTCTCTTCCTCCCTACGCAGCGCTGCAGTCTCTGCTTTGCCCCATTTCAGTATGTCGGACCGCCATACTTCTGCATTAGGGGGTCTGGGCGACTTCCATCTCATGGTGAGAGCTCGGAGTGCCAACAAGAGGGCCAGATCTACAAATTTCAGTTGTGCCTTACAGGTCTTGGATCTCTTTCTGTTACCTATCAGGCAGGGTAGTGCACCCTCAGGGATCTGCAGATCTGTTACAGTGTATAGTGTGTTTCTGATCGTCAGCCAGTAGTTGCGCAGTCTCGGGCATGCCCATAACATGTGGATAATATTTGCGTCATCCGCATGACACCTAGGGCAGGTGTGGGGGGTGTTAGGAAACATCCTGTGTAGCCTTTGGGGGGTGAGATATGCCCTATGCAAAACCATGGCCTGTATACATTTGAATGTAATGTTCCTGGACACTCTCCTAGGGTGGCGTAGGATGATCTTCCATTCCCCATCTGTTATGGCCTCCCCCGTGTCTGCAATCCAAGCCTCCCTGAGTGTGGTGAGGGGCAAAGCTGCATGTTCTCTAATGCCCACATAGAGCACTTTACTAGGTGTCCACCCGTCCCCATATAGTGGAGAAGATGAACCAGTTCGTGTTGGTCTGGCTTGGTGCATTGTGGAGCCCAGGTGCGTCTTACATAGTGGGTCACCGAGGCATCTAGAAAGTACAGTCATTGCGGGGAACCTGTGGATTGTACGAAGGTGGCATGATCTAATAGGGTGTCGTCCCCAAACAAGTCTCCTACTCTGTCTACCCCGGCATCCGTCCAGGGTTGTAGTCTGTGTCGTGTCAGGTTCCCTTGCGGAGTTGGGAGGCCAAGTAGGGGGATGTTGTCTGCGTAAGGAGTGGTTCCTGCAGTGTACGTTAGTGCTTTCCGCCAACATCTCAGAGCTACGAGTAGTAGGGGGTGGCAGTCCCTGGGAATCTTGGCAGTGGGTAGTAAAAGGGAGTGAAGGTCTCCGCGTGCCAGTTTGTCGGCCGTAAAAGCAATCTCGTGGAGGTTTCTACCCGCCACCCATCTTGTCAGCCACTGGAGCTGGCTAGCATAATAGTAGCTTCGTAGGTCTGGTACACCTAGGCCTCCCTGTCTGGTGGTCAGCTGTAACTTCTTGAGACTTATCCGTCGTCTCCCCGACCCCCAAATGAGATTGATTAGTAACGAGTTTAGTGTAGTAAATATTTGTTGTGGAAGTAGGACTGGCAAATTCACAAAGTAGTACAGTATTCGGGGAAGGAGGACCATCTTTGAGATCGCCACCCGGCCCATTACAGAGAGGGGGACCATTGACTACTCTTGTTTGCCTTTTTGTTCCTACTTCCTAGGTTGGCATACAAACAAACGCATGCTAGAGGGACCTGAAACGCACGTTTATTGCTCTGAATAAAGACCATTTCCATAATCTAGTTTTGCCCCTACTGAAACAGTCGCAACGATGCCGCCTAATTTTGAAGGGGAGAAAAATTACTTTTCAAAGCTGTAGTTGACAGAAAAAGATCAGCCTGAGAAAATATGAAGGGTCTAAAAGGCTTAAATTTGGAACCTCTGGTTACTGAAAGTCCCATATGGCTAGAGGGCTATTTGCTCATGATGGCAAACTTTATTAAAGTCTCAGTATTATTAAAAATAGAGGTTGGAACCCTGTGGAACATTTACTGTCCAGTAACCAGAGGTAACCCGTCGTCGTGGGCACAGTCAAAGACAAGAGCCATATCACAAAGGACGATAAATGTGCATCCGTGGCCTGAGGTGAAGCATGAGTTCTCAATTGGTACACCCCTTTGTCACTGGAAAGTAGCCTTAAAGACACCGCAGTTGTCTCATTGCGCTCTTCAGGGAGCAACATGATGGAAGTGCCTGCAACATGATTAAAGTACCAAATCAGAGCCGCAGAACAATCAGCAAGTTTGTAAAAAGCAGAGGCTGTACAAGTGGATTATGTTTTTATGCAGTCATGTCATCATACAAGACTACAGTCATTACGATGGTTAAACAGATGTAACATCTAACTGAAGATATGCCTGCTTGGTATGCGGTTTCATAAACTAATGAAATGCTTGCTTGAACCCTGGAGTGGAAGGTCATTTAGATTACGCAGACCGGAATTAAGGGAAGAACAGTGGGGGAAGAAACGCAAGAGAAGCCCGGGAGTTGTGTGCGAAAGTGAAAGTGATCGCGATGCACTTAATGAGGCTAGCAGAGTGACCAGATCTGTGGTGGGGTAGGGAATTGAAGCGCGGAGAGAGGCACGCAAAGCGCGCCCCGCGCACAAAAGCACTCAAGCTCTAGGCCAGCCATGGCAGCATCTGGTAGCACTTTTTTTTACCCCTTTACTAAAAGTCGAGCACACAGCGCATGCGCTGCTCTAGGCTCGACCTAAAAAAGTATGGATCAAGGTAGTACAGGACTACGTCGCAAAAGGGGACATTATATGCTGTCAAGAAACATGGTCAATGACATCAACACCCATAGAGGGATTTCATAAACATCGGATTAATGCAACAAAAAGAAACATCTTCGGTCGTCCATCAGGGGGTCTCTCTATCTTCATAAGCCATGCGAGAAAACTCAAGACCACAGAAATAAGAGTAAATTCCCCCGATCTGCAAGCAATGACAATCACTGGGCTGAGGGAGGGCCACCTGCCGTTTAATCTGCTGCTCACAAACTGTTACATCAATCCGTCACTGACCACTGCCAGCATGGAATCTCTCACCAACACGCTGGAAGATATATTAATGAAATATGAGCACTACAACGTAATCATCGCGGGAGATTTTAATCTGAGAGGTTTGGAAAGTGCCCCGGGAAAACACATTATAGGGCACAAGGCAGGCCCACTGCTCTGTCTTCATAAAACCATCAAACTTTACTCTACCCACTTCCTGATGAAACTACGATTACCCTTGTGGTGCTCTAAACCATTGTTTCAGAATATATCCACTATAGACTATAGAAAAAACAGCAGACAGGTTGGAAGAATTCCTGGTCAATGATAGAGGAGAAAGCGACCACAGGCCTCTACACGCAAGATTTAACTTAGGAATGGAAGCAGCAGAGCTTCTGAAAACGTTGGGTGAAACCACAGGGGACTAACGTTTCAGAGCCATTATAAGAATAAAATGGACAACCTCTCTCGAAGGGAAAATGCAGGAGTGGGTATCAATGTGGCAGACCCCTGGACCACGAGAGACCGAATCAGAGGTGATCCGTCTCTGGGAAGAACTGACAGAAGACCCATGGTGCAAGCTGGGCAAAAATCACTGCAAGAACACTTTCCATCACAAGGCGAATTCCTTAAAGAACCCATAGCCCCCGAAGTGCCTGAGACAATGTAAAGGAGCACTAATGAAGGCACTTAGAAATAGGAAGAAAGGAGGAACATCGGCAGAGGGGGACTCAATAGCTGCATTGAGAGCCGTCCTTAGGAGGAAAGTAGGTGAGCAAAAGAGGAAAGAGATGGAACAAAAATGGATCACAGTATTTGCCCTGCTAAAGGAAAAGACCAACGCTAAATTATGGGGGTACATCAACCGTCTGAGCTCCCAATCAAGGAGCAAGGAGAACAACATTGCAAGCAACAAGTGGGAAGTATACATAAGGGGATCATACACCAGAGGTACACCAGCTACAGAGCAAGCCCAACTGAAGAACATTCGGGGAGTAGACACCCAGATAGACACTCTTCCCAAGCACCTAGACGAAGCAGGACAAATGAGGCTTGAGGGCGCTGATTTTACAGAAGCTGAAATCACGCTGGTGAATATGAAAATGAGGAATGACGGGGCGCCAGTCCCCAACGGCATTCCAGCCATGGTCTTTAAAACAACTCAGACATTCTTTTCTAAAGTCCTCACCCTCCTATAAAACTTTTCATATGCGACGGCAGTAATTCCACAATCATAGAAAGGATCTATCCTCTTCCCAATTCATAAGAAAGGCGACCACTCCAAACCCGCAAACTATAGGCTAGTGGCCCTGCTGGATGTAGAAGCCAAAGCTTTTGCCAAACTACTATTGAGAGATCTGGAGGATTGGGCTAACAACAATGACATACTTCCATTCTACCAGACCGGCTTCCAGAAAAATAGCGCTACAATAGATAACATCATGGCCCTGGCCTACCTCTCAAAATGTGCTGTGAAAGTCAGGCACCTGCCGCTGTTCTGCTGTTTCATTGACTACTGTTACAGGGCAAGTGATCCCAGTATGCACTTTAAAAAAAAAACCACAAACAATCCTATTTACTTAATCTAAAGAAAAAACAATTGCACACCTAATTAGATAAGATGTTATTTAATCACATCCTCATCAAAGCATATGTATGACAAAGAGTCTTCATTGAATATATACAATGTGCCCAGAAGGAAAAGGGAAGTGGGGTGGGTAAGTGGTTTTTTGGTGAGGGTTGGGGTTTAGTGGAAGGTTTTAAAGATCCAGTGAGTTCACAGAATACATCATTGACATCACAGAAGCATATTTACTAAGCCACATAAGAAAACAATGGTACACCTAGGCCATATACTGAAACACAGTAGTAATAATCTGTTGTTCATGGATCGGTAAAAGATGTAAAAGTCGACGTTTTGACCCCTGATAGACGTAAGTTAATTTCCACCTTACTACGGGGTCTTCCTCAGCACTGGGATTGGTGGTGTGGGTGGGTGAGGGCACCTAGGGTCAATGGAAAATAGATTAAACTAACGAAAGTGCACCTATTCGAACATAGGCATAGGAATTTGCAAATATTTACCAAACAACCGCCTCATTTGTGGAGCAGATTCAACATGACAAGGTGGGCTGGTAGGCTCCTAGTAAAACAGAGAGCACGATATCACCTGAAAAATAAGGTGTATAGATAAGTGGCCTGACATTAGAGTGCCACATTCAAAAGCGTCAAGGCTCAGGACCAAGTAAAACTAATAACAACATGTTGGACATCATGCTACTTTCATGAAGAGGAACAGAAGATTTGCTCCTCTTCGACCAATTCATGATAAAGAAAGGGGGCAGAGAAAATGTATAACCTGTTCATCTCGTCATCGTCCATATAGAAGCAAAAGGCCATAGCCTAATACTCAAGCTTGATTATAACCACCTAATATTGTGACTCGATCTGAGCCGAAAAATGGCTAATCACTCAAATACACTAAAAAGCACTGGATTAACCAAGACACATATCTCCAAACATACCACAAACAATGAAAAATAAATAAATAGATACCTCTTTGGCAGGTATGCACATTAACTATTTTAGGCATGTGAACATGTAGAAAGAATGGGGAAAAATAAGACCTCTGGACCAAATACACTTGGTATACTCTAAATAACTACCAGAGAACAATAATAGACAACTCACCGATCCTCGGTGGCCTGGAAACTCAATTTCAAAGTTGAACAACCCGTGCCTCAATCTACAAGGAATCATAACAACACTATATCAATGTCCGTGACTCAGTATAGACTACAATTCTACAATGAAAATCGGAAAGATAGTGGAGGCTTTCATCGCTTTCATTGCTTACCGTGGGAGACGCTCCTGCCACTGGAATGAATCACAAGGAATGGCAGCCGGCTAAGGGAAACGTTTTTAAAGGGGGGCGTGCATGTATTACGTCTCTGCCTGCAGCTGCTCGATGCTGACAAAATACCGCATCACCGCGGCCCGGTTGTAAAGTGCCACTGTAAAAAGACTAACTGTAAAAAGACGAAGTCCGAGAGGAATCCGAAAATTGACTTTGATATTATTGAAGTGGGAAAAACCCGCGAGTAGAACAGCGCAATTATATGGGAAAGGGATTAATCTAGTGTGATAACTAAAACGGTACAAGGGCCCTGGGGTCCGTTATATGGCCAATACATGTATTGAATGTAGAAGATTGGTAACGTGGATGAAGTTGGCAGTGGGGACAAATCCAGTTTTAATGAAATGAGAACAGAGTTGGTGCACCATCTCTTTAGGCATCACAGTTAAAATATGTTTGACAGTCAAGAGCGAGTAAAACGCGAGTGAGTACAGTCACAATGCAGAGGGTAAATTATGCTGCCACACGTTTTTCAGTTTGGGCACAAACCGATGGGCAATATTAAAACCAGTACACTTCACAACTTGGGGGTAAGAAAGCCTCCCATATGTTAGTACTAAACATGTTTACAGTAACATCACACACAGATTGGCAGTGAAATGAGAAAATTTAACGTGTAGAACAGAGTTGGTGCACCGTCTCATTAAGCATCACAGTTAAAATAGCATATGTTTGACAGTCAAGAGCGGGTAAGTAGCGAGTGAATAAAGTCACAGTGAGGAGGGTAAACTATGCCGCCACATATGTGTTAACATAACATAATCATGCCAGTTTGGGCACAGACAGATGGGCAATATTAAAACCAGTACAGTCCACAACTTGGGGGTAAATAAGCCTCCCATATGTTAGTACTAAACATGATTACAGTAACATCACAATCAGATGAATGAATTCATACTTGTATAGCGCACTTATATCCTAAGGTGTCTTGGCACTGTACGCATACAGCTGTGGAACCCTTCCTGGCTTTTCCCTGTGAAATGCCCACTCCTGTGTACCCCCAAGGTGAAGCCAGGCATCCCAGCACTGTTGGGGCCGTTGCGGAGATTAAGCAAGCTATTGCCCAGAGTTGCAGAGTGGGACCCATGATTAGAATAGGCACCGCGGCGAGAATTATCAGGTCCGAGGAAATTGAGCCCAAGACCCGCCTCGGCGGGAATTGAACCCTGGTCCCGGGCCAGACCTCTGCATCAGGGTCTCCCGCTCTAACCATTGAGCCACACTTCTCCTGGCAGTATTCATGCTGGACGTTGTTCACCTGTAAAGAGAAGACAGTACATAAGCATAGAAGTAAGGTTAATGCAGCATCGCCTCTGTGTTTTCTTGGCCCAATGTTTAAATTAAAGGCAGGCTAGCTGGGCATAGTTTGCATCATGTTCATTGAGCCCATTGGAGATTGAGTCAAAGCGACTCATCCATTTGCTTTCCCTGATATTTAAAATGGAGCCTAGGTTCCCTCCCCTTGGACCCATTTTAAGTCCTCTGGTTTGTGACTGGCTGCAGCACAGCTTTTGATAGAGTCGATAAAGGCAAACTCTGGAGAAAACTGTCATCCTGGGGGGTACCTCCTAAGCTACTGATGGCCATCATATCCCTTCATGAGGAGACTTGGGTACGAGTCAAGATAAGCCCCACAGCTCTATCAGAAAATGTTGATACCAACAACGGATTGAAGCAGGGTTGCGTCTTGGCCCCCCTACTATTATTCAACCTCTATACAGCAGACATGGGGGCAGCCCTGAAAGAGGCTAGTCTAGTTCCACTGAGACTGGGCAAGGCGAGAATGGCAATCCTACAGTAGGCAGATGACACCGTAGTGATGGACCATACAAGGGTAGGTCTCCAAAGAGTCCTTAAAGAGTTGGGGAAGTACAACAAGGAAAATCCCCTGACAGTTAATCAAGGGAAAATGAAGATAATGATATTTGGCAGATACCTGCACAAAAAACAAGCGGTCTGGAAGATGGGAGACCACCAAATTGGGACAACCGCAGCCTACAACTATCTCGGAGTTTGGCTAAATGAGAGGGCAACATCGGCAGCTCATACAAAACATCTAACTGCTAAAATCAACAGAGTAATTTTTTCATTAAGACAACTAAGCCAATGCCTGACCAGCCCCACAGCCGAACCCATGCTGAAAGTCCTCAGGGCAAAACTAATTCCAGCCATTAACTATGGCCACCTGGCATTTCCATGAGCTTTAGACAAACTGATAGCAGCAGCGCAGGTCAAAGCCCACAAGATCGTGCTGCAAGTACCCAGGAACGCTAGGAACACGAGACTACAGCTGGAATTAGGGCTAGCCAGATTGGAACTGGCCCTCCAGGGAGACCTAATAAAGTATTATATTGGAGTCCTTAAAGCATCACACAACTCTCTAAAACATCATTTGGCAACAATCTTCAATGAAGAGGCCTCTCCCTGGCACACCAAACTGGACAAAGCAAAAGAGACCCTAAACATGGATCGAAAAAGTCTGCCACTAACAGAAATCCCGCGCAAGGCCTGGTTGAGCACCATGAGACGGCAGGTCCGGTCCATTTCCTATGAAAAGGATCTATCTGCACTCTGACATAACACCCATACGAAGGCACTGGACGAATCTTACATCCTGGGGAAAGTCCAACCATACCTATTGGAAGCACTTGGGCCCAGGTCCTTAAGAAAATCCTTTTTATGAGGCTAACGGCCCTCAGAACTTGGGACTTTAACCCAGCATGGGCACGAACAGACGGAGCCGTTTCTTGTCGCCTATGCAACTACCAACAGGAATCTTGGCTTCATTTACTGTGCTGTTGTCCAAAATTCACCAACGAACGAGAGAGGCTGCTTCGTCACATTTTCAGAGCCCTTGGCATCAGAACTTGCAAGGAGGCATCAGATTGGTGCTTCTCGAACACAAAAACACACCACCTTGCAAGAGCGGCAAAATGTATTTACCTGATTGAACAAGCTCAAGACGGTGAAGTATAAAGGACTCTCCTTAAACTCTCAAAATCAGAGTTGTCAAATGCGCCAATTAACGGTTTCTGCAAACACCAATGGGCGAAGAAGACATCGCCGCTACTTCAAGTGCTCAGTCTGGAACCCTGCTGCATCAAAATACCCCGGATAGAAAGCTGAAAGGTCCCCGCCACACAAGATTGACTGTTGGAAGGGGGTTTTTAATCTCACAGGGGGCACTGGGAGGGGGGTGGAAAGGGCGGGTGGGTAAGGGGGGTGGGGTTCTAATTTTAGTTTTGTACTGTAATGATTTTAACTAATCGAACGGTTAATAATAAATCAATCAATCAAATCAACCTGAAGGCTGTTTTGCACAGCTACCACTTAGAGAGCTTAATAAGGTTGTCTAAGACCTCTTAAATCACCATAAGGGTTGTCTGGACTAGTGCAAGGTGCCTACTTACATTAGTGGACAACATATACCAGACCAGCTTCTCACAAGAGGTATTCCAAGAAAGCCTTGCTCAATTTTTTCAGGTCCTTGCCACATTTCTAGGATCATGAATTCAAATGCAGTTAAGTTGCAACTTCCTTCTCGCTGTTTTGTTCATTCAAAATGTCATTAATAAAGCCCGTTGCAGATGTCTTATTGGTCACTGAAAGGCCTCAGTCCTCTTTTAATTTTGTTTGATGGTCTTGAGGATTTTGAAGTAGCTAAAATGTGTGCATATCTGGTGTCTCTAGGTTAGCTTAACTTCTTGGTTCACTGGAGGGGATTTGATATCTGTGATCGCACTTGGGAACCAGCATACCATAACCATGCTCCTCGTTTATTACACACTTTTTATACAGTCTCACCCTGAAGCTTTTAATCATCCTCTTCAGATCTTTCATGCAGCACATTGAAGGCTTTACATCTCTTTTGTGGAGGTGTATACTGTTATGCTTCACTAATTTGGAACCACAAGCCTAATGCCAGTGACCCTAATAAATTCTGTTCAATCTCAACCATACTCTTCCTAGGGAAGGTTATAGGAAGATGCGTAGGCTGTGTAGTGTCCTAACTCTTTCTCTCTGTGCAGTGTCCTCTCTCTCTCTCTCTGCAAACAACCTTCTAGACCAATGATACTCAAAGTACGGCCCGGGGGCGCATGCGGCCCTCATGACCTTTACATGCGGCCCCTTGGGCAGCAGCAGCACTGTGCTGCTGTTTACCTGACTCAGCACTAACATGGATTCTTTTTTAAATATACAGCAATCACTTATTTAAAGGTTATTTGTAGTTAGGGAAATGAAGTAACTAGGCCCTTAACTTTAGGAACACCTTCATTTTTAAAGAGAGCCTCTAGATATAAATGCTTTTGCTTCCCCTACACCCACTTTTCACCTCCCGCTGGCATCAGTGCAGTATTTGGTTACACAATAGACCAAATTTTGCGGCCTCCGAGAAAATATTTGTGAGTAGCCATGTTCTAGAGACATTTCCTAATCTGGGTTTATGCAAAGGTACAGCACAGAGATTTAACCTCAGCAAATTGTTGATAACTCACTTTGCTTCTCCAGTTCAGGTAAGTCCTATATACTTGTACTTTTAGACCTCTTGGATGCTTCTGAACCAGTCAGCCACCTCTCTGACTAACATCTTGAAATAATGGACATGCATTGATTGGGTAGTTTAAAACGGTTTACTTCGTATGTGTTGAACCAATCCGAAGTGGTGAAATAGGGAGCACTGTATCATGTCATATGTGCGCAGAGTACATGACCTTGCCAGTGATCGGCTTCCCTCCCTGCGCAGCCCCGTCTGGTAGCTGCTGCCCCTTGCAGATTCACTGACCCTTGAAGGTTGGTGGTTCGAGGCCCTCCTCCACCTGCATGCTCCTGCCTGTGCCTCATCCCTGGTGGTCTAGTGGGGAGCATCTTTGCTATGCTGCTGGTATGCCTTCTGTCCTTGTGCTTCTGCCTCTTTCCCCCCCTCTGCCTTCTTTGCACTCTTTTTTACTTTTCACTTTTCCCCCTTTTGCATTCTTTTTTCTGCGCCGTGCCCCTGCTTGACCCCCGCAGCCCAGCCCACTTCAAGCACCGCGTTTCCAGCTTCCCGCCTCCCAGCTGTCCAGCCCTTCCCCTCACACTACTTAGTTGCGGCCGCAGCGCCAGGAAAGGAGCAATTTCAATGACCTTGTCAGTGATCTGCTTCCCTCCCTGCTCGACCCCCCTGGCCTGCCCCCTTCCAGCGCCACGTTTTCCACCTCCCAGCTGTCCAGCCCTCCCCTCACACTACTTAATGGTGGCCTCTGCGCGGCTGTGATGCCAGCACACCAAAGGCAAGCCCGTCTGTGCCCATCCATGCCTGGACCACTGCTGACCGCACCCAGGGCCATGAACCCTGGTTCTCGGACCTTCCACCAATACGACGCCCCCACCCTTTTTGCCCTCAACACTGGATGCCACACTGCCTGCCACCTCGCATCCACCAAGGACCTTTCTCCTTCAGAAACTGCAACTGCACCCTCACCCACCTTCGCACTCCAGCTCCTCCCGCCGCCCGGCTGACCAGCAGCGTATTTGACCGGCTCAGCTGCATCCTCTTCAACATGCGCTCCCTCCACAAACATGCCAGGGAAATCTGGGACCGCCTGGACTCCGTCTCCCCTGACATTGCCTTCCTCACGGAAATAGGGACAAACCCCAGCTTGGACCCAGACATCGCCACCACCATCCCCGATGGCTACAAGATGACCCGCAAGGACCACACCATCCGACCAGGAGGAGGTATCGCCATCATTCACAAGAACTCACTCTACCTAACCACCCACTTGGACAACCCAACGACAACCATGGAACATCTCCACTTCCAGGTCCAGACCAACCCCAACAGCACCCTCCGTGGCACCCTCATCTATAAACCTCATGGCCTCGCCCGCCCTTCACTGATGCCATCATCGACTTCATTGCAACCCAAACTCTCGTATCTACTGATTACATACTACTCGGCAACCTTAACTTCCACCTGGACAACCCCAATGACCAGACCCCTGCATCCTTCTGGAGAACCTCTCCAACATTGGACTCAAGCGGCTAGTCACCCCTCCAACCCATATAGCAGGACACATGCTCGACCCCATCTTCTCCACCAGCATAAACATCACCTACTGCCACACCTCCAAACTCCTCTAGACCGACCACCACTGCGTTTATTTCACTTTCACCAGACCCACCGTTCACCACCGCACCCTCAGCCCCCCGCAGCAACTGGAACAAGGCACTGAAGAACATCTCACCGCGTCGCTCAGCACAACCACACCACCAACATCCATAGACATCAATACCCCAGCACGCAACCTCCATTGACGAGCTGGCATCCCTCAAGAAAGTACCTGGCAAGCAACACTCCAAGAAAGCCTTTTGGTTTACTCCCACCCTCCACTAATCCAGACGCACCTGTAGACAGCTTGGGAAGAGATGGAGTAACAAAAACACCCCGGAAGCCCTGGAAGCCTTCCAACCTGTCATCTCCGCACACCATATCCTCCTCAAAACCACAAAGAAAATGGCCCCTTAGACAGAATCAACGTCAATGCATACAACAGCAAAGAACTCTTTGCAATCATCAATGAGTTCACCAAACCCAACAGAGAGACCACAGAAGTCCCACCCTCCCAAGACCTCTGCAACAAACTCGGCACCTACTTCCACCACAAGATCAAGCAGATCTATGACAGCTTCGATACCCAAGACCTGCCATCACTCGTGCCACCACATTACGCGACAATGCCGCCTCCCCCACAGATCCTGCTCAACTGGACCAGCTCTCCACGGATGACACTCTCAAGACCATGAAGAGCATTCACTCCGAAGCCCCCTCGGACTCCTACCTGCACCACATCTTCCACAGAACCGCCATCACCCCCGAACTATGCACTCACCATCAACTGCTCCATTGAGAAGTCACCTTCCCCGATGACTGGAAACACGGCGAGACAAACCCCCTTCTGAAGAAAACCATCTGTCGACCCGACATACCTCAAGAATTTCAAAATTGAAAAAAACTAATTTTCAACATAAAAAAGATCTCATCCGCGAACAATATCTACCTGCTGCCCAACATCTAAGAGAGAATCCTAAAATGGATGTCAAACTACAATGTTACCCAGAATCCAACACAGAATTTCTCACCCAAACAATTCCAGCCTCCCTGATCAAGTGTGGATAGAATCATTTTCTTCCCTGGATTGCAAAACAACTACTATGGATACTGCTCCCCCTCCCAGCCAAGGCCATCGAGAAGGCCATCAATTCCCAACTTTCTGAGTTCATCGAAGCCAACCTTGTCCTGGACTCCTCTCAATACAGCTTCGGAAGCAACCACAGCACCGAGACGGCACTCCTCGCCACCACCGATTACATCTGCTCACCATGAACTGGAAAAAACAGCAGCCCTCATGCTCCTAGACCTCATGGATGCCTTCGACATTGTCTCCCACCGCACCCTAAGCACGAGTCTCCACGATGCTGGCATCCGCGACAAAGCCCTGAAGTGGATCTGTTTCTTCATCACCGTTACTCCCAGAACCCACGTAGATCAGCTGCGGAGTTCTCTCGCCCCAACCTCTTCAATGTCTACATGACTCTGCTCACTGCTATAGTCAGGAACCACAGACTCAACATTGTTTCCTACGCTGATGACACCCAGCTGATCCTCTCCCTCGCCAATTGCCAGAAGCAACTTCCACAGTGGGATGAAAGATAGCTGCCTCAAGCTCAACTCGGACTAGACCGAAGTCCTCATCCTGGGGCCTGACACCTCCGCTTGGGAAGACTCCTGGTGGCCCGCCATGTTAGGAACCCCCCCCCCCCCACCCACGGACCATGCACGAAACATCAGCATCATACTGGACTCCTCGCTCACTATGAACTGCCAGATCAACGCAATCTCCTCATCATGCTTCCACACTCTTCGCCTGCTTCGAAAGACCTTCAGATGGATCCTCATTGAGGCCAGAAAACAGTTGCCCATGCACTTATCAGCAGCAGACTCAACTACAGGAATGCACTCTACGCAGGCGTCACCCAGAACCTCCTCAGGAAACAACAAAACATTCAAATCGCTGTAGCCAGGCTGGTCCTCAACATCCCTGCTGCAGCCAAATTTTCAAACACCCACAAGAATTCCACTAGCATCTAGTCAGCAAAAGACTCACCTTCAAGCTCCTCACACATGCCTACAAAGCTCTCCACAACACCGCACCAGATTACCTGAACTACCACCTCTTATTCCATGTACCCACCAGACACCTCCGCTCTGCCCAACTGGCCCTGGCCACCATGCCCTGGATACAAGACCAGGACCGGAAAAAGATCCCTTTCCTAGCTCGCTGCCAAAACCTGGAAAACTCTGCCTCTCCACCTCAGACTATCCACGTCACTGACCAAATTCAGGAAAGATCTTAAGACCAGGCTCTTTGACTGAACCGCAGTGCCTAGCCAGACCTTCAGCCTCCCCCACACCCCAAGCAACTTGAGACCCTCAAGGGTGAGTAGGCGTGCTGAACAAGTACTGATTGATTGATAGTCAGTCTTTAACAAGGCGTTCCACAAGTCTGAGTCTATCCCCAATTTTAATCCATATCTGGAAACACTGGGAGAGATTCTCAGACACTCTGGGATTCTTTATTATCAAAATGCAAATGATACTCAGCTCAGTCTTAAGATCTCATCTGTTTATGATTCGACTAGACTTACACATGCCCCCTCATTTTTTTTTTAAAAACATATTTTATTGAAGGTTTATCATCACACAGCAGTATTACAATCTCAACACCCTTAATCGCTAAACAACTCTTCATTTACATCCCAACATATGCAAATATTGACCCCCCTCCCTCCCCCAAATGGTGTGGGCATGTGGCTTCAAGAGAATGCATCGTGTATAGTGTAGCTGTCAGCGAAGGGTACTCAACCGAGCGAAAACTCTAGATGTCATTAGTGCATTCCTAGTGCTCTAGTTCTCCTCCTCTGTAGGTCTGACAAGGCCTGTACTAACGCTTCCCGTGCTCTTGCGTGCTCCAAGACCTGTTCCTGACCGGAGCGTTGGGCCTGTCTCAGCCGGACAGTACTCTCGCTCCTCGCCCATTTACTAAATTCCGCCCTCCAGCGCCTATAGGATGGTCCTTCCTTCGACTTCCAATGTAGAGTGATTTCCCTCTTTGCCAGTATGAGCCCCAAATCTATAAGCTTACTCGTTAATTTCGTCTTGGGTGTATGAGGGAACCAAAGCAACACACATGTGGCCATGTCATAGGTCAGATCCCTGCTCGTGACTTCATTTAAAAGCGCTCCCACTTCTATCCAATAGTTCCCTATTTTTGGGCAGTCCCAGAGCAGGTGTTCTAAATCCACTCCCCCTTCAAACATATGGGGCATGCAGCATCCTGCGCCTGGAAGTATCTCTGAATCTTCCCCGGCGTCAGATAGGCTCGGTGTATCACAAAGAACTGTATCAGTTGGAGCCTTGCATTCCGTGTGCCCTTCCACGCCCTTCTGATGATATGCCCCAATGCCGTGTCCGGTATCAGTCTACCCAACCCTGCCTCCCATTTCGATTTCAAAGCAGCCAGCGGTTGTATCCCTTCGTGTAACATCCTGGAGTGGAGGCACGTAACTGCCTTAAAGGTCCCTGATGCCATTACCACATACTGGCAGGCCATTGTTGTCATCGGTTCTGCTCGCCCCTCCCTCCAATGCCCCCGAATCGCCGCTACCACCGCAGCATGGATCAGGAAGTCACCTGTTGGATGGTCATATCTCTCCTGCAAAGTACCAAAGGACAATAGCTCTCCTTCTTCGTATAGGTCCCCTACCATCTGAATTCCCAATTGCTCCCAGCCCTCGAGAGCAGACCAGTCACTTGCATGAGGAAGTGCTGTCAGCATCCCCAACGGGATCTCCGGGGCATATGGATGGAGGACTCCCGCTTTACGCTGGCTACGATTCCAACAGGACCACAGTGTGCTGTCTTCCAGGGACAAGTCCCTGGGGAGAAGCGCCTGTTGTAGAACTATGTATGATAGGATATGCCTCTGCATCCCTGTACCTATCATGTGGTCAGGGCCCCGGAACTCCAGCGCAATCGCCTGTGTGAGGACCTGCAGCTGCGCCGCCAAGTAATAAAGTTCGAAGTCCGGGGCTGCCAGACCCCCCTCCAGCTTCGGACGCGTCAGTTTGTCCAGTGCTATCCGCTTCCTGCCAGTTCCCCATAAATAGCCTATGACCATTGTCCTCAGTTCCCTAAACATCACCGGCGGGATCCAAACGGGTAGCGTCCGGAAGTAATAAAGGAGTGTCCACCATTTTAAGTAAGGCTATCCTCCCCATTAGTGATAACGGGAGCGTGGCCCAGAATGCCATGTTCCCCTTCAAGGCCCGTATACAACGCCCTATGTTCCCCTCCAGGACGTCTGCGGCATCGTGATAGATCCGGACCCCGAGAAAAGTGAGGCATCTTGGTTCCCATTTTATCTCCTGGGGAAGGGTCGGGACCACCGCACCTGGCCGCACCGGAAGTAGGCTCGTCTTACTCCAGTTCACTTTAAGCCCAATAAAGTTTCCAAACCGAGTCAGTATAGTGATCGCCCCTCGTAACGTCTCCTCCGTATTTTCCAGATATAATAATAGGTCATCTGCATACAACGAGATACGATGCGGTATTGCATTCCGCCATAGGCCGTCAAAGCTCAGCCCTCGTCTTGCCTGCACTGCTAGGGGCTCCACTGCCAAAGCAAACAACAGCGGGGATAGTGAACACCCCTGTCGTGTTCCCCTCAGGACCGGATACTGGTCACATATCAATTTTCCCAGTCGCACCCTCGCCACTGCTGAAGTATATAGAACCTTGACCCAAGTCCCGAACAACGCACCCAGACAAAACCGTTCCAGTACCTTATGAAGGTATGTCCATTCCAGGCTGTCAAAAGCTTTTTCTATGTCTACCAAAAGCACCGACGGTCTATCTAGATCACAGTGATTAGTGCCCATTATCCTCATGAGCCGGCGTATATTCATGGAAGTGTTCCTAGTTGGAATAAATCCAGCCTCATCTGGGTGCACGAGAGTGGTCATGTGCGGCAAGAGCCTAGTTGCCAGTATCCTACTCAGTATCTTATAATCCGTCGTCAACATGGACAGCGGCCTATACGATGTTACATCCTCCCCGTTCCTGCCTGGTTTCAAGAGAGGAATAATCAACGCCTCGCACATGGAGGACGGCAGCTGACCCAATTCAATAGCTTCCCTATATACTTCTAGGAGACGAGGGGCGAGCAGATCAACATACTGGACATAGAATTCCACTGGCAGCCCATCCACTCCCAGAGTTTTGTTCCGAGCCATGTGCTTAATCGCACTACGGATCTCGTCCAACGTGACATCCTGTCCTAGTAGCTTAGCCTGTTCCTCTTCTAGGTGCGGGAGCTGGAATTCCTCCAAATAATCAGCTATTGCTTCCTCCTCCACATTTAAGCTACTCCTGTACAATACCTCATAGTAGCCCAAGAACCGTACCATGATCTCATGCTGGGTATACACCACAGTACCAGTTACTGTTTCAACAGCCAGTATTGGGCACTCTTTCGGTTGTGGATCAGCTAGCCACGCCAACAACGATCCGGCTTTATCCCCCTCTGCATGTACCCTTGCCATATACTTCTTGTGGTCGAAACTACGCAATCTTTCTACTTCTGCTGCCGCCTGTTCTTTTGCTTCAAGCAGTTGTGGGTGTAATGTTGGCTGCTCCGGTCGCTGTTGTTCCAGTGCCCTCAGCTTCTTCTCGGCTTTGTCTACATCATTTAACAACACTTTCCTCATCCCTGCGTATTTGCTAATACATAGCCCTCGAACCACCACTTTGAAGGCGTTCCACTCTACTGCTCTAGAGGAGGCTGTTCCCTCATTTTCTGCAAAATAATGTCCTATGCCTTCCCCTATCGCAGCCTGGTATACCTGATCTTCCAGGGTTTCCAGGCGTAAGCGCCAGGTAGTCCGGGCGTAAGCGCCAGGTAGTACACATGCCCCCTCATGAAGTGCCTGTCAGTATGTGGATGTCTGGTTTTGATCTGTCTTCCGTTTCCTTGCTCTCACTTGGGAAATTCCTGATTCTGCGCTTACCACATCAAAGATGTGAACGTGCTTGAAGATGCTATGCTGCACTATTTGTTTTGTATTGTCTTGAAAATTGAAAAAACTAATTTTCAACAAAAAAAATATCTCATCCGCAAACAACATCTACCTGCTCGACAACATCCAAGAGAGAATCCTAACATTGATATCAATCTACTATTTTACCCAGAACCCAACACAGAATTTCTCGCCCAAACAATTCCAGCCACCCTGATCAAGTGTGGATAGAATCCTTTTCTTCCCTGGATTGCAAAACCACTACTGTGGATACTGCCAAATCCTTGGGATTTGGCCTCAACAAATTGCCTAACCTACAAAGACAAATCTCTACTATGGACAAAAGTACCTGCCACCAACTAAGGCTGCTTCTGGGCGTCAGACAGTTTATTCCCGATCAGGAGATAAAGTCTGTAATCCAAGTGCAAGTTCTTTCTAGACTGGGTTATGGGAATTCACTCCTCTCTGGGCTTCCAAAGATTATCTGGCCCCTCTTAAAACTTTGCTTTGCTCCTTGCAGCCACCCACTTAGTCTCCAGGCACAAACAATAGGACCATATCACTCCTGTCCTCTTAACTCTTCAATGGCTCCCCGTTGAAGCAAAAGCACAATTTGAGACTTCTTGCATCACTCACAAAACCCTTCACTTCTCTGCATCTGACTGAGAAACTGAAAATCTTTGGTTCTCAATGATGCTCAAGAAATGCAAAACCCCTTCTCCCTGATCGCCCCTCAAAGAAGCCAGAACCGTATTTGAAACAGTCCTTCTCAGTAAGTGCAACAAGAATTCGGTATTCAGTTACCGGCTCTTCACATGATCTATATCTTCCTACCTTTAAAAGGGAAACACCTGGTTGTTGGTTTGAATGTTTTAGAGATCCTCAAAGGATACCCTCGGCACCGACTTGTATACCTATGATCATTGCCCTGTTTGAATATTGCTTGTTGGGGGCACACCCCATTGGATGTAAAAATTCAATAAAATCTATTGTCAAAAAAAAAAAAAAGGGAAACACCTAGATAACGATTGTGAAGCTCCATTTCATTCCAAATGCTAGGTTACACTTCCCAGTTTCTGCTCATTTGACCTGCCAGTATTGCTTTGATGCATTGTTTGCTTCTGTTAACTGTTTTTTCGTATTTTAACTCCGAAAAAGAAATAATATATAACAACCCTGAAACACTGGGTGGGGAACCTGGGGGACAAGAAAGAAGGGGTCGCCATCGAGTTGAGACTGAGCTTGTTAATTTCAACGCAGAGTATCATGAGAAAGGTCGAGGTGTGAGAGCATGGTATAGACCCCTGTAAGGAGGGGACTTACATGAAACATCTAGGGGCATATTATCAAGCACAGCGTTATAATTATCGCCGGTTTAGCGGCAGAAAACTGCTGCTAAAGCGGCGATAATGGGCTTGATAATATATCCCTTGAGAATTCCAATAGAAGCCCATGTTGACACCAGAACATGGGCTTCTATTGGAATTCTCGAGGGCATATTATCAAGCCCATTATCGCCCCTTAAGCGAGCGATAGTTTTCAGCCGCTACAGCGGTGATAATTTTACCGCCGTTTCTTGATAATATGCCCGCTAGTGTGTACCATTGCAGCAGCAAAAAATAAATCATAATATGCAGGTATCAATAATTCAAGTGGTGGTGTAGATATAACACACTACAGCTTATCAGTAAAGCTCAAAATGTGCAACGCAATGACCATATGTAACTACAGTGCACTGCCCATGATGTATGCACTCACCTTACCTGCTGCACACCAGGAGGAACACATGATAATTGCTTAAAAATCCCAAGGAGACTCCGGTGCTGTCAACCACTTGTACAACTGATTCCACATGGCGTTCAATGATCTGATGCATCTCGAAACATCTATGCATCCTACATGATGTTGGAAGACACATTGGCTCAAAGAAGGAATAAAGAGGATGAAATCACAGCTGTCTTCACTTTATCATCAGTGAAGAAAATCCAGATACACGCTAGAAAAACATCCACCTCCATGGACTCAAAAGAGTCAACATATCAACGGTTGAGAAAGCACAAACGCTCCACTTCTCAAATTGCATCATCACAGACAATTGCCCTAAAAGGGAGCATCACTTAATCCTGTCAGAATCCCATAACACCCATAACACCAGTAATGAACATCATCAACTCCCTGCCCTCAGGCACCTCCCAGCAGAACTCAAGATATCCTACATGTGATCACTCATCAGGAAGGACAACAGAACAATCTAAATTCAGCAGATGTGGCTAGCTATAGACCAATCTGATAGAAAGAGCAGCCTTCTCTTAGATCTGCGACATCTTTGAAAGAAACAAGTTGCTACTTGATCCAAAAAACAGGTGCTGCCCTATAGATGCATGAAATCTGCCCTGATCCGATCTTGGACAATCTGAAAGGAAGTGTAGCTAGAAATAGTGTTGATGTCATATTAGACGCTTTTGACACAGTTCACCACCATACCCTGATACAGAAACTAAAGGAAACTGGTATAAAATTAAGCTTCATTGGGCAGATCGCCTCCTACCTCACTGAAAGAACAAGCATTATCTTGTATAGCTCTAGGATCAATCAATGCTCGACTGTGTTTGAATCTCTACCTGATGTTACAATTGGGGGTGGGGTTGCATACTACTCACACACCAGCGGTATCGCCCCTAAGGACTATGGTAAATGTAGTTACATGTTCCGCGATGCATCTTCTTTCGATTCTCTGCTATCTTCGCTGTCCTTGTCATCCCTGGACACGTGTTTCGAGGTATCACCCCTCGTCAGCAGGGATAGGCCGTGTTCTGGGGTTGCCGGTGGCTGCCAAATATCTGCCAGGTTTAGTACCACTCAGGCGCGTAGGTGCGCGGTCCCAGGCTCATCAGCCAACTGCTCGAGGGAGCTTTAACATTACAATTGGGGGTGGGGTCGCACACTACTCACACACCAGCGGTATCGCCCTTAAGGACTATGGTAAATGTAGTTACGTGTTCCGCGATGCATCTTCTTTCGATTCTCTGCTATCTTCCCTGTCTTCGCCATCCCTGGACACGTGTTTCGGGGTATCACCCCTCGTCAGCAGGGATAGGCCGTGTTCTGGGGTTGCCGGTGGCTGCCAAATATCTGCCAGGTTTAGTACCACTCAGGCGCGTAGGTGCGGGGTCTCAGGCTCGTCAGCCAACTGCTCGCGGGAGCTTTAACATTACAATTGGGGGTGGGGTCGCACACTACTCACACACCAGCGGTATCACCCCTAAGGACTATGGTAAATGTAGTTACGTGTTCCGCGATGCATCTTCTTTCGATTCTCTGCTATCTTCGCTGTCTTCGCCATCCCTGGACACGTGTTTCGGGGTATCACCCCTCGTCAGCAGGGATCAGCTGTGTTCTGGGGTTGCCGGTGGCTGCCAAATATCTGCCAGGTTTAGTACCACTCAGGCGCGTAGGTGCGGGGTCCTAGGCTCGTCAGCCAACTGCTCGAGGGAGCTTTAACATTACAATTGGGGGTGGGGTCGCACACTACTCACACACCAGCGGTATCGCCCCTAAGGACTATGGTAAATGTAGTTACGTGTTCCGCGATGCATCTTCTTTCGATTCTCTGCTATCTTCGCTGCCTTCGCCATCCCTGGACATGTGTTTCGGGGTATCGCCCCTCGTCAGCAGGGATAGGCCGTGTTCTGGGGTTGCCGGTGGCTCCCAAATATCTGCCAGGTTTAGTACCACTCAAATACCCCGAAACACGTGTACAGGGATGGCGAAGACTTCAAGATACTCGAGAATTCGAAAGAAGATGCATCGCAGAAAACAGTTATACAATTACCATGGTCCTTAGGGGCGATCCCGCTGGTGTATAAGCAGTGTGCGACCCCATTTTCCTAATGTTTATGCTCCTTGGAGCCGTGAGTTGACAAGCTCGGGACCCCGCACCTGCGTGCCTTTGTGAGGTACTATACCTGGTGATATTTGGCAGCACGCAGCAACCCCTGAAGATGGCCTAATCCCTGCTGACGAGGGGTAAATACCCCGAAACACGTGTACAGGGATGGCGAAGACTTGAAGATACTCGAGAATTCGAAAGAAGTTGCATCGCAGAAAACGGTACTACAATTACCATGGTCCTTAGGGGCGATCCCGCTGGTGTATAAGCAGTGTGCGACCCCATTTTCCTAATGTTTATGCTCCTTGGAGCCGTGGGCTGACGAGCTCGGGACCCCGCACCTGCGTGCCTTTGTGTGGTACTATACCTGGTGATATTTGGCAGCACGCAGCAACCCCTGAAGATGGCCTAATCCCTGCTGACAAGGGGTAAATACCCCGAAACACGTGTACAGGGATGGCGAAGACTTGAAGATACTCTAGAATTCGAAAGAAGATGCATCGCAGAAAACGGTACTACAATTACCATGGTCCTTAGGGTCGATCCCGCTGGTGTATAAGCAGTGTGCGACCCCATTTTCCTAATGTTTATGCTCCTTGGAGCCGTGGGCTGACAAGCTCGGGACCCCGCACCTGCGTGCCTTTGTGTGGTACTATACCTGGTGATATTTGGCAGCACGCAGCAACCCCTGAAGATGGCCTAATCCCTGCTGACGAGTGGTAAATACCCCGAAACACGTGTACAGGGATGGCGAAGACTTGAAGATACTTGAGAATTCGAAAGAAGATGCATCGCAGAAAATGGTACTACAATTACCATGGTCCTTAGGGGCAATCCCACTGGTGTATAAGCAGTGTGCGACACCATTTTCCTAATGTTTATGCTCCTTGGAGCCGTGGGCTGACGAGCTCGGGACCCCGCACCTGCGTGCCTTTGTGTGGTACTATACCTGGTGATATTTGGCAGCACGCAGCAACCCCAGAAGATGGCCTAATCCCTGCTGACGAGGGGTAAATACCCCGAAACACGTGTACAGGGATGGCGAAGACTTGAAGATACTCGAGAATTCGAAAGAAGATGCATCGCAGAAAACTGTACTACAATTACCATGGTCCTTAGGGGCGATCCCGCTGGTGTATAAGCAGTGTGCGACCCCATTTTCCTAATGTTTATGCTCCTTGGAGCCGTGGGCTGACGAGCTCGGGACCCCGCACCTGCGTGCCTTTGTGTGGTACTATACCTGGTGATATTTGGCAGCACGCAGCAACCCCTGAAGATGGCCTAATCCCTGCTGACGAGGGGTAAATACCCCGAAACACGTGTACAGGAATGGCGAAGACTTGAAGATACTCTTTTATTCGAAAGAAGATGCATCGCAGAAAACGGTACTACAATTACCATGGTCCTTAGGGGCGATCCCGCTGGTGTATAAGCAGTGTGCGACCCCATTTTCCTAATGTTTATGCTCCTTGGAGCCGTGGGCTGACGAGCTCGGGACCCCGCACCTGCGTGCCTTTGTGTGGTACTATACCTGGTGATATTTGGCAGCACGCAGCAACCCCTGAAGATGGCCTAATCCCTGCTGACGAGTGGTAAATACCCCGAAACACGTGTACAGGGATGGCGAAGACTTGAAGATACTCGAGAATTCGAAAGAAGATGCATCGCAGAAAATGGTACTACAATTACCATGGTCCTTAGGGGCAATCCCACTGGTGTATAAGCAGTGTGCGACCCCATTTTCCTAATGTTTATGCTCCTTGGAGCCGTGGGCTGACGAGCTCGGGACCCCGCACCTGCGTGCCATTGTGTGGTACTATACCTGGTGATATTTGGCAGCACGCAGCAACCCCTGAAGATGGCCTAATCCCTGCTGACGAGGGGTAAATACTCCGAAACACGTGTACAGGGATGGCGAAGACTTGAAGATACTCGAGAATTCGAAAGAAGATGCATCGCAGAAAACTGTAGTACAATTACCATGGTCCTTAGGGGCGATCCGGCTGGTGTATAAGCAGTGTGCGAACCCATTTTCCTCATGTTTATGCTCCTTGGAGCCGTGGGCTGACGAGCTCGGGACCCCGCACCTGCGTGCCTTTATGTGGTACTATACCTGGTGATATTTGGCAGCACGCAGCAACCCCTGAAGATGGCCTAATCCCTGCTGACGAGGGGTAAATACCCCGAAACACGTGTACAGGGAAGGCGAAGACTTGAAGATACTCGAGAATACGAAAGAAGATGCATCGCAGAAAACGGTACTACAATTACCATGGTCCTTAGGGGCAATCCCACTGGTGTATAAGCAGTGTGCAACCCCATTTTCCTAATGTTTATGCTCCTTGGAGCCGTGGGCTGACGAGCTCGGGACCCCGCACCTGCGTGCCTTTGTGTGGTACTATACCTGGTGATATTTGGCAGCACGCAGCAACCCCTGAAGATGGCCTAATCCCTGCTGACGAGGGGTAAATACCCCGAAACACGTGTACAGCGATGGCGAAGACTTGAAGATACTCGAGAATTCGAAAGAAGATGCATCGCAGAAAACGGTACTACAATAACCATGGTCCTTAGGGGCGATCCCGCTGGTGTATAAGCAGTGTGCACCCCCATTTTCCTAATGTTTATGCTCCTTGGAGCCGTGGGCTGACGAGCTCGGGACCCCGCACCTGCATGCCTTTGTGTGTTACTATACCTGGTGATATTTGGCAGCACGCAGCAACCCCTGAAGATGGCCTAATCCCTGCTGACGAGGGGTAAATACCCCGAAACACGTCTACAGGGATGGCGAAGACTTGAAGATACTCGAGAATTCGAAAGAAGATGCATCGCAGAAAACGGTACTACAATTACCATTGTCCTTAGGGGCGATCCCGCTGGTGTATAGGCAGTGTGCGACCCCATTTTCCTAATGTTTATGCTCCTTGGAGCCGTGGGCTGACGAGCTCGGGACCCCGCACCTGCGTGCCTTTGTGTGGTGCTATACCTGGTGATATTTGGCAGCACGCAGCAAACCCTGAAGATGGCCTAATCCCTGCTGACGAGGGGTAAATACCCCGAAACACATGTACAGGGATGGCGAAGACTTGAAGATACTCGACAATTCGAAAGAAGATGCATCGCAGAAAATGGTACTACAATTACCATGGTCCTTAGGGGCGATCCCGCTGGTGTATAAGCAGTGTGCGCCCCCATTTTCCTAATGTTTATGCTCCTTGGAGCCGTGGGTTGACGAGCTCGGGACCCCGCACCTGCATGCCTTTGTGTGTTACTATACCTGGTGATATTTGGCAGCACGCAGCAACCCCTGAAGATGGCCTAATCCCTGCTGACGAGGGGTAAATACCCCGAAACACGTGTACAGGGATGGCGAAGACTTGAAGGTACTCGAGAATTCGAAAGAAGATGCATCGCAGAAAACGGTACTACAATTACCATGGTCCTTAGGGGCGATCCCGCTGGTGTATAAGCAGTGTGCGACCCCATTTTCCTAATGTTTATGCTCCTTGGAGCCGTGGGCTGACGAGCTCGGGACCCCGCACCTGCGTGCCTTTGTGTGTTACTATACCTGGTGATATTTGGCAGCACGCAGCAACCCCTGAAGATGGCCTAATCCCTGCCGACGAGGGGTAAATACCCCGAAACACGTGTACAGGGATGGCAAAGACTTGAAGATACTCGAGAATTCGAAAGAAGATGCATCGCAGAAAATGGTACTACAATTACCATGGTCCTTAGGGGCAATCCCACTGGTGTATAAGCAGTGTGCGACCCCATTTTCCTAATGTTTATGCTCCTTGGAGCCGTGGGCTGACGAGCTCGGGACCCCGCACCTGCGTGCCTTTGTGTGGTACTATACCTGGTGATATTTGGCAGCACGCAGCAACCCCTAAGGATGGCCTAATCCCTGCTGACGAGGGGTAAATACCCCGAAACACGTGTACAGCGATGGCGAAGACTTGAAGATACTCTAGAATTCGAAAGAAGATGCATCGCAGAAAACGGTACTACAATTACCATGGTCCTTAGGGGCGATCCCGCTGGTGTATAAGCAGTGTGCGACCCCATTTTCCTAATGTTTATGCTCCTTGGAGCCATGGGCTGACGAGCTCGGGACCCCGCACCTGCGTGCCTTTGTGTGGTACTATACCTGGTGATATTTGGCAGCACGCAGCAACCCCTGAAGATGGCCTAATCCCTGCTGACGAGTGGTAAATACCCCGAAACACGTGTACAGGGATGGCGAAGACTTGAAGATACTCGAGAATTCGAAAGAAGATGCATCGCAGAAAATGGTACTACAATTACCATGGTCCTTAGGGGCAATCCCACTGGTGTATAAGCAGTGTGCGACCCCATTTTCCTAATGTTTATGCTCCTTGGAGCCGTGGGCTGACGAGCTCGGGACCCCGCACCTGCGTGCCATTGTGTGGTACTATACCTGGTGATATTTGGCAGCACGCAGCAACCCCTGAAGATGGCCTAATCCCTGCTGACGAGGGGTAAATACTCCGAAACACGTGTACAGCGATGGCGAAGACTTGAAGATACTCGAGAATTCGAAAGAAGATGCATCGCAGAAAACGGTACTACAATAACCATGGTCCTTAGGGGCGATCCCGCTGGTGTATAAGCAGTGTGCGCCCCCATTTTCCTAATGTTTATGCTCCTTGGAGCCGTGGGCTGACGAGCTCGGGACCCCGCACCTGCGTGCCTTTGTGTGTTACTATACCTGGTGATATTTGGCAGCACGCAGCAACCCCTGAAGATGGCCTAATCCCTGCTGACGAGGGGTAAATACCCCGAAACACGTGTACAGGGATGGCGAAGACTTGAAGATACTCGAGAATACGAAAGAAGATGCATCGCAGAAAACGGTACTACAATTACCATGGTCCTTAGGGGCAATCCCACTGGTGTATAAGCAGTGTGCAACCCCATTTTCCTAATGTTTATGCTCCTTGGAGCCGTGGGCTGACGAGCTCGGGACCCCGCACCTGGGTGCCTTTGTGTGGTACTATACCTGGTGATATTTGGCAGCACGCAGCAACCCCTGAAGATGGCCTAATCCCTGCTGACGAGGGGTAAATACCCCGAAACACGTCTACAGGGATGGCGAAGACTTGAAGATACTCGAGAATTCGAAAGAAGATGCATCGCAGAAAACGGTACTACAATTACCATTGTCCTTAGGGGCGATCCCGCTGGTGTAAAAGCAGTGTGCGACCCCATTTTCCTAATGTTTATGCTCCTTGGAGCCGTGGGCTGACGAGCTCGGGACCCTGCACCTGCGTGCCTTTGTGTGGTGCTATACCTGGTGATATTTGGCAGCACGCAGCAAACCCTGAAGATGGCCTAATCCCTGCTGACGAGGGGTAAATACCCCGAAACACATGTACAGGGATGGCGAAGACTTGAAGATACTCGACAATTCGAAAGAAGATGCATCGCAGAAAATGGTACTACAATTACCATGGTCCTTAGGGGCGATCCCGCTGGTGTATAAGCAGTGTGCGCCCCCATTTTCCTAATGTTTATGCTCCTTGGAGCCGTGGGCTGACGAGCTCGGGACCCCGCACCTGCATGCCTTTGTGTGTTACTATACCTGGTGATATTTGGCAGCACGCAGCAACCCCTGAAGATGGCCTAATCCCTGCTGACGAGGGGTAAATACCCCGAAACACGTGTACAGGGATGGCGAAGACTTGAAGGTACTCGAGAATTCGAAAGAAGATGCATCGCAGAAAACGGTACTACAATTACCATGGTCCTTAGGGGCGATCCCGCTGGTGTATAAGCAGTGTGCGACCCCATTTTCCTAATGTTTATGCTCCTTGGAGCCGTGGGCTGACGAGCTCGGGACCCCGCACCTGCGTGCCTTTGTGTGGTACTATACCTGGTGATATTTGGCAGCACGCAGCAACCCCTGAAGATGGCCTAATCCCTGCTGACGAGTGGTAAATACCCCGAAACACGTGTACAGGGATGGCGAAGACTTGAAGATACTCGAGAATTCGAAAGAAGATGCATCGCAGAAAATGGTACTACAATTACCATGGTCCTTAGGGGCAATCCCACTGGTGTATAAGCAGTGTGCGACCCCATTTTCCTAATGTTTATGCTCCTTGGAGCCGTGGGCTGACGAGCTCGGGACCCCGCACCTGCGTGCCATTGTGTGGTACTATACCTGGTGATATTTGGCAGCACGCAGCAACCCCTGAAGATGGCCTAATCCCTGCTGACGAGGGGTAAATACTCCGAAACACGTGTACAGGGATGGCGAAGACTTGAAGATACTCGAGAATTCGAAAGAAGATGCATCGCAGAAAACTGTAGTACAATTACCATGGTCCTTAGGGGCGATCCGGCTGGTGTATAAGCAGTGTGCGAACCCATTTTCCTCATGTTTATGCTCCTTGGAGCCGTGGGCTGACGAGCTCGGGACCCCGCACCTGCGTGCCTTTATGTGGTACTATACCTGGTGATATTTGGCAGCACGCAGCAACCCCTGAAGATGGCCTAATCCCTGCTGACGAGGGGTAAATACCCCGAAACACGTGTACAGGGAAGGCGAAGACTTGAAGATACTCGAGAATACGAAAGAAGATGCATCGCAGAAAACGGTACTACAATTACCATGGTCCTTAGGGGCAATCCCACTGGTGTATAAGCAGTGTGCAACCCCATTTTCCTAATGTTTATGCTCCTTGGAGCCGTGGGCTGACGAGCTCGGGACCCCGCACCTGCGTGCCTTTGTGTGGTACTATACCTGGTGATATTTGGCAGCACGCAGCAACCCCTGAAGATGGCCTAATCCCTGCTGACGAGGGGTAAATACCCCGAAACACGTGTACAGCGATGGCGAAGACTTGAAGATACTCGAGAATTCAAAAGAAGATGCATCGCAGAAAACGGTACTACAATAACCATGGTCCTTAGGGGCGATCCCGCTGGTGTATAAGCAGTGTGCGCCCCCATTTTCCTAATGTTTATGCTCCTTGGAGCCGTGGGCTGACGAGCTCGGGACCCCGCACCTGCATGCCTTTGTGTGTTACTATACCTGGTGATATTTGGCAGCACGCAGCAACCCCTGAAGATGGCCTAATCCCTGCTGACGAGGGGTAAATACCCCGAAACACGTCTACAGGGATGGCGAAGACTTGAAGATACTCGAGAATTCGAAAGAAGATGCATCGCAGAAAACGGTACTACAATTACCATTGTCCTTAGGGGCGATCCCGCTGGTGTATAGGCAGTGTGCGACCCCATTTTCCTAATGTTTATGCTCCTTGGAGCCGTGGGCTGACGAGCTCGGGACCCCGCACCTGCGTGCCTTTGTGTGGTGCTATACCTGGTGATATTTGGCAGCACGCAGCAAACCCTGAAGATGGCCTAATCCCTGCTGACGAGGGGTAAATACCCCGAAACACATGTACAGGGATGGCGAAGACTTGAAGATACTCGACAATTCGAAAGAAGATGCATCGCAGAAAATGGTACTACAATTACCATGGTCCTTAGGGGCGATCCCGCTGGTGTATAAGCAGTGTGCGCCCCCATTTTCCTAATGTTTATGCTCCTTGGAGCCGTGGGCTGACGAGCTCGGGACCCCGCACCTGCATGCCTTTGTGTGTTACTATACCTGGTGATATTTGGCAGCACGCAGCAACCCCTGAAGATGGCCTAATCCCTGCTGACGAGGGGTAAATACCCCGAAACACGTGTACAGGGATGGCGAAGACTTGAAGGTACTCGAGAATTCGAAAGAAGATGCATCGCAGAAAACGGTACTACAATTACCATGGTCCTTAGGGGCGATCCCGCTGGTGTATAAGCAGTGTGCGACCCCGTTTTCCTAATGTTTATGCTCCTTGGAGCCGTGGGCTGACGAGCTCGGGACCCCGCACCTGCGTGCCTTTGTGTGTTACTATACCTGGTGATATTTGGCAGCACGCAGCAACCCCTGAAGATGGCCTAATCCCTGCCGACGAGGGGTAAATACCCCGAAACACGTGTACAGGGATGGCAAAGACTTGAAGATACTCGAGAATTCGAAAGAAGATGCATCGCAGAAAATGGTACTACAATTACCATGGTCCTTAGGGGCAATCCCACTGGTGTATAAGCAGTGTGCGACCCCATTTTCCTAATGTTTATGCTCCTTGGAGCCGTGGGCTGACGAGCTCGGGACCCCGCACCTGCGTGCCTTTGTGTGGTACTATACCTGGTGATATTTGGCAGCACGCAGCAACCCCTAAGGATGGCCTAATCCCTGCTGACGAGGGGTAAATACCCCGAAACACGTGTACAGCGATGGCGAAGACTTGAAGATACTCTAGAATTCGAAAGAAGATGCATCGCAGAAAACGGTACTACAATTACCATGGTCCTTAGGGGCGATCCCGCTGGTGTATAAGCAGTGTGCGACCCCATTTTCCTAATGTTTATGCTCCTTGGAGCCATGGGCTGACGAGCTCGGGACCCCGCACCTGCGTGCCTTTGTGTGGTACTATACCTGGTGATATTTGGCAGCACGCAGCAACCCCTGAAGATGGCCTAATCCCTGCTGACGAGTGGTAAATACCCCGAAACACGTGTACAGGGATGGCGAAGACTTGAAGATACTCGAGAATTCGAAAGAAGATGCATCGCAGAAAATGGTACTACAATTACCATGGTCCTTAGGGGCAATCCCACTGGTGTATAAGCAGTGTGCGACCCCATTTTCCTAATGTTTATGCTCCTTGGAGCCGTGGGCTAACGAGCTCGGGACCCCGCACCTGCGTGCCATTGTGTGGTACTATACCTGGTGATATTTGGCAGCACGCAGCAACCCCTGAAGATGGCCTAATCCCTGCTGACGAGGGGTAAATACTCCGAAACACGTGTACAGCGATGGTGAAGACTTGAAGATACTCGAGAATTCGAAAGAAGATGCATCGCAGAAAACGGTACTACAATAACCATGGTCCTTAGGGGCGATCCCGCTGGTGTATAAGCAGTGTGCGCCCCCATTTTCCTAATGTTTATGCTCCTTGGAGCCGTGGGCTGACGAGCTCGGGACCCCGCACCTGCGTGCCTTTGTGTGTTACTATACCTGGTGATATTTGGCAGCACGCAGCAACCCCTGAAGATGGCCTAATCCCTGCTGACGAGGGGTAAATACCCCGAAACACGTGTACAGGGATGGCGAAGACTTGAAGATACTCGAGAATACGAAAGAAGATGCATCGCAGAAAACGGTACTACAATTACCATGGTCCTTAGGGGCAATCCCACTGGTGTATAAGCAGTGTGCAACCCCATTTTCCTAATGTTTATGCTCCTTGGAGCCGTGGGCTGACGAGCTCGGGACCCCGCACCTGCGTGCCTTTGTGTGGTACTATACCTGGTGATATTTGGCAGCACGCAGCAACCCCTGAAGATGGCCTAATCCCTGCTGACGAGGGGTAAATACCCCGAAACACGTCTACAGGGATGGCGAAGACTTGAAGATACTCGAGAATTCGAAAGAAGATGCATCGCAGAAAACGGTACTACAATTACCATTGTCCTTAGGGGCGATCCCGCTGGTGTATAGGCAGTGTGCGACCATATTTTCCTAATGTTTATGCTCCTTGGAGCCGTGGGCTGACGAGCTCGGGACCCCGCACCTGCGTGCCTTTGTGTGTTACTATACCTGGTGATATTTGGCAGCACGCAGCAACCCCTGAAGATGGCCTAATCCCTGCCGACGAGGGGTAAATACCCCGAAACACGTGTACAGGGATGGCAAAGACTTGAAGATACTCGAGAATTCGAAAGAAGATGCATCGCAGAAAACGGTACTACAATTACCATGGTCCTTAGGGGCAATCCCACTGGTGTATAAGCAGTGTGCGACCCCATTTTCCTAATGTTTATGCTCCTTGGAGCCGTGGGCTGACGAGCTCGGGACCCCGCACCTGCGTGCCTTTGTGTGGTACTATACCTGGTGATATTTGGCAGCACGCAGCAACCCCTGAAGATGGCCTAATCCCTGCTGACGAGGGGTAAATACCCCGAAACACGTGTACAGCGATGGCGAAGACTTGAAGATACTCGAGAATTCGAAAGAAGATGCATCGCAGAAAACTGTACTACAATTACCATGGTCCTAAGGGGCGATCCCGCTGGTGTATAAGCAGTGTGCGACCCCATTTTCCTCATGTTTATGCTCCTTGGAGCCGTGGGCTGACGAGCTCGGGACCCCGCACCTGAGTGCCTTTATGTGGTACTATACCTGGTGATATTTGGCAGCACGCAGCAACCCCTGAAGATGGCCTAATCTCTGCTGACGAGGGGTAAATACCCCGAAACACGTGTACAGGGATGGCGAAGACTTGAAGATACTCGAGAATTCGAAAGAAGATGCATCGCAGAAAACGGTACTACAATTACCATGGTCCTTAGGGGCGATCCCGCTGGTGTAAAAGCAGTGTGCGACCCCATTTTCCTAATGTTTATGCTCCTTGGAGCCGTGGGCTGACGAGCTCGGGACCCCGCACCTGCGTGCCTTTGTGTGGTGCTATACCTGGTGATATTTGGCAGCACGCAGCAAACCCTGAAGATGGCCTAATCCCTGCTGACGAGGGGTAAATACCCCGAAACACATGTACAGGGATGGCGAAGACTTGAAGATACTCGACAATTCGAAAGAAGATGCATCGCAGAAAATGGTACTACAATTACCATGGTCTTTAGGGGCGATCCCGCTGGTGTATAAGCAGTGTGCGCCCCCATTTTCCTAATGTTTATGCTCCTTGGAGCCTTGGGCTGACGAGCTCGGGACCCCGCACCTGCATGCCTTTGTGTGTTACTATACCTGGTGATATTTGGCAGCACGCAGCAACCCCTGAAGATGGCCTAATCCCTGCTGACGAGGGGTAAATACCCCGAAACACGTGTACAGGGATGGCGAAGACTTGAAGGTACTCGAAAATTCGAAAGAAGATGCATCGCAGAAAACGGTACTACAATTACCATGGTCCTTAGGGGCGATCCCGCTGGTGTATAAGCAGTGTGCGACCCCATTTTCCTAATGTTTATGCTCCTTGGAGCCGTGGGCTGACGAGCTCGGGACCCCGCACCTGCGTGCCTTTGTGTGTTACTATACCTGGTGATATTTGGCAGCACGCAGCAACCCCTGAAGATGGCCTAATCCCTGCCGACGAGGGGTAAATACCCCGAAACACGTGTACAGGGATGGCAAAGACTTGAAGATACTCGAGAATTCGAAAGAAGATGCATCGCAGAAAATGGTACTACAATTACCATGGTCCTTAGGGGCAATCCCACTGGTGTATAAGCAGTGTGCGACCCCATTTTCCTAATGTTTATGCTCCTTGGAGCCGTGGGCTGACGAGCTCGGGACCCCGCACCTGCGTGCCTTTGTGTGGTACTATACCTGGTGATATTTGGCAGCACGCAGCAACCCCTGAAGATGGCCTAATCCCTGCTGACGAGGGGTAAATACCCCGAAACACGTGTACAGGGATGGCGAAGACTTGAAGATACTCGAGAATTCGAAAGAAGATGCATCGCAGAAAAAGGTACTACAATTACCATGGTCCTTAGGGGCGATCCCGCTGGTGTAAAAGCAGTGTGCGACCCCATTTTCCTAATGTTTATGCTCCTTGGAGCCGTGGGCTGACGAGCTCGGGACCCCGCACCTGCGTGCCTTTGTGTGGTACTATACCTGGTGATATTTGGCAGCACGCAGCAACCCCTGAAGATGGCCTAATCTCTGCTGACGAGGGGTAAATACCCCGAAACACGTGTACAGGGATGGCGAAGACTTGAAGATACTCGAGAATTCGAAAGAAGATGCTTCGCAGAAAACGGTACTACAATTACCATGGTCCTTAGGGGCGATCCCGCTGGTGTATAAGCAGTGTGCGACCCCATTTTCCTAATGTTTATGCTCCTTAGAGCTGTGGGCTGTCGAGCTCGAGACCCCGCACCTGCGTGCCTTTTTTGTGGTGCTATACCTGGTGATATTTGGCAGCACGCAGCAAACCCTGAAGATGGCCTAATCCCTGCTGACGAGGGGTAAATACCCCGAAACACATGTACAGGGATGGCGAAGACTTGAAGATACTCGACAATTCGAAAGAAGATGCATCGCAGAAAATGGTACTACAATTACCATGGTCCTTAGGGGCGATCCCGCTGGTGTATAAGCAGTGTGCGCCCCCATTTTCCTAATGTTTATGCTCCTTGGAGCCGTGGGCTGACGAGCTCGGGACCCCGCACCTGCATGCCTTTGTGTGTTATTATACCTGGTGATATTTGGCAGCACGCAGCAACCCCTGAAGATGGCCTAATCCCTGCTGACGAGGGGTAAATACCCCGAAACACGTGTACAGGGATGGCGAAGACTTGAAGGTACTCGAGAATTCGAAAGAAGATGCATCGCAGAAAACGGTACTACAATTACCATGGTCCTTAGGGGCGATCCCGCTGGTGTATAAGCAGTGTGCGACCCCATTTTCCTAATGTTTATGCTCCTTGGAGCCGTGGGCTGACGAGCTCGGGACCCCGCACCTGCGTGCCTTTGTGTGTTACTATACCTGGTGATATTTGGCAGCACGCAGCAACCCCTGAAGATGGCCTAATCCCTGCTGACGAGGGGTAAATACCCCGAAACACGTGTACAGCGATGGCGAAGACTTGAAGATACTCGAGAATTCGAAAGAAGATGCATCGCAGAAAACTGTACTACAATTACCATGGTCCTTAGGGGCGATCCCGCTGGTGTATAAGCAGTGTGCGACCCCATTTTCCTCATGTTTATGCTCCTTGGAGCCATGGGCTGACGAGCTCGGGACCCCGCACCTGCGTGCCTTTATGTGGTACTATACCTGGTGATATCTGGCAGCACGCAGCAACCCCTGAAGATGGCCTAATCCCTGCTGACGAGGGGTAAATACCCCGAAACACGTGTACAGGGATGGCGAAGACTTGAAGATACTCGAGAATTCGAAAGAAGATGCATCGCAGAAAACGGTACTACAATTACCATGGTCCTTAGGGGCGATCCCGCTGGTGTATAAGCAGTGTGCGACCCCATTTTCCTAATGTTTATGCTCCTTGGAGCCGTGGGCTGACGAGCTCGGGACCCCGCACCTGCGTGCCTTTGTGTGGTACTATACCTGGTGATATATGGCAGCACGCAGCAACCCCTGAAGATGGCCTAATCCCTGCTGACGAGGGGTAAATACCCCGAAACACGTGTACAGGGATGGCGAAGACTTGAAGATACTCGAGAATTCGAAAGAAGATGCATCGCAGAAAATGGTACTACAATTACAATGGTCCTTAGGGGCGATCCCGCTGGTGTATAAGCAGTGTGCGACCCCATTTTCCTAATGTTTATGCTCCTTGGAGCCGTGGGCTGATGAGCTCGGGACCCCGCACCTGCGTGCCTTTATGTGGTACTATACCTGGTGATATTTGGCAGCACGCAGCAACCCCTGAAGATGGCCTAATCCCTGCTGACGAGGGGTAAATACCCCAAAACACGTGTACAGCGATGGCGAAGACTTGAAGATACTCGAGAATTCGAAAGAAGATGCATTGCAGAAAACGGTACTACAATTACCATGGTCCTTAGGGGCGATCCCGCTGGTGTATAAGCAGTGTGCGCCCCCATTTTCCTCATGTTTATGCTCCTTGGAGCCGTGGGCTGACGAGCTCGGGACCCCGCACCTGCGTGCCTTTATGTGGTACTATACCTGGTGATATTTGGCAGCACGCAGCAACCCCTGAAGATGGCCTAATCCCTGCTGACGAGGGGTAAATACCCCAAAACACGTGTACAGGGATGGCGAAGACTTGAAGATACTGGAGAATTCGAAAGAAGATGCATCGCAGAAAACGGTACTACAATTACCATGGTCCTTAGGGGCGATCCCGCTGGTGTATAAGCAGTGTGCGACCCCATTTTCCTAATGTTTATGCTCCTTGGAGCCGTGGGCTGACGAGCTCGGGACCCCGCACCTGCGTGCCTTTGTGTGGTACTATACCTGGTGATATTTGGCAGCACGCAGCAACCCCTGAAGATGGCCTAATCCCTGCTGACGAGGGGTAAATACCCCGAAACACGTGTACAGGGATGGCGAAGACTTGAAGATACTCGAGAATTCGAAAGAAGATGCTTCGCAGAAAATGGTACTACAATTACCATGGTCCTTAGGGGCGATCCCGCTGGTGTATAAGCAGTGTGCGACCCCATTTTCCTAATGTTTATCCTCCTTGGAGCCGTGGGCTGTCGAGCTCGGGACCCCGCACCTGCGTGCCTTTGTGTGGTGCTATACCTGGTGATATTTGGCAGCACGCAGCAACCCCTGAAGATGGCCTAATCCCTGCTGACGAGGGGTAAATACCCCGAAACACGTGTACAGGGATGGCGAAGACTTGAAGATACTCGACAATTCGAAAGAAGATGCATCGCAGAAAATGGTACTACAATTACCATGGTCCTTAGGGGCGATCCCGCTGATGTATAGCAGTGTGCGCCTCCATTTTCCTAATGTTTATGCTCCTTGGAGCCGTGGGCTGACGAGCTCGGGACCCCGCACCTGCATGCCTTTGTGTGTTACTATACCTGGTGATATTTGGCAGCACGCAGCAACCCCTGAAGATGGCCTAATCCCTACTGACGAGGGGTAAATACCCCGAAACACGTGTACAGGGATGGCGAAGACTTGAAGGTACTCGAGAATTCGAAAGAAGATGCATCGCAGAAAACGGTACTACAATTACCATGGTCCTTAGGGGCGATCCCGCTGGTGTATAAGCAGTGTGCGACCCCATTTTCCTAATGTTTATGCTCCTTGGAGCCGTGGGCTGACGAGCTCGGGACCCCGCACCTGCGTGCCTTTGTGTGTTACTATACCTGGTGATATTTGACAGCACGCAGCAACCCCTGAAGATGGCCTAATCCCTGCTGACGAGGGGTAAATACCCCGAAACACGTGTACAGGGATGGCGAAGACTTGAAGATACTCGAGAATTCGAAAGAAGATGCATCGCAGAAAACAGTACTACAATTACCATGGTCCTTAGGGGCGATCCCGCTGGTGTATAAGCAGTGTGCGACCCCATTTTCCTAATGTTTATGCTCCTTGGAGCCGTGGGCTGACGAGCTCGGGACCCCGCACCTGCGTGCCTTTGTGTGTTACTATACCTGGTGATATTTGGCAGCACGCAGCAACCCCTGAAGATGGCCTAATCCCTGCTGACGAGGGGTAAATACCCCGAAACACGTGTACAGGGATGGCGAAGACTTGAAGATACTCGAGAATTCGAAAGAAGATGCATCGCAGAAAATGGTACTACAATTACCATGGTCCTTAGGGGCAATCCCACTGGTGTATAAGCAGTGTGCGACCCCATTTTCCTAATGTTTATGCTCCTTGGAGCCGTGGGCTGACAAGCTCGGGACCCCGCACCTGCGTGCCTTTGTGTGGTACTATACCTGGTGATATTTGGCAGCACGCAGCAACCCCTGAAGATGGCCTAATCCCTGCTGACGAGGGGTAAATACCCCGAAACACGTGTACAGCGATGGCGAAGACTTGAAGATACTCGAGAATTCGAAAGAAGATGCATCGCAGAAAACTGTACTACAATTACCATGTTCCTTAGGGGCGATCCCGCTGGTGTATAAGCAGTGTGCGACCCCATTTTCCTCATGTTTATGCTCCTTGGAGCCGTGGGCTGACGAGCTCGGGACCCCGCACCTGCGTGCCTTTATGTGGTACTATACCTGGTGATATTTGGCAGCACGCAGCAACCCCTGAAGATGGCCTAATCCCTGCTGACGAGGGGTAAATACCCCGAAACACGTGTACAGGGATGGCGAAGACTTGAAGATACTCGAGAATTCGAAAGAAGATGCATCGCAGAAAACGGTACTACAATTACAATGGTCCTTAGGGGCGTTCCCGCTGGTGTATAAGCAGTGTGCGACCCCATTTTCCTAATGTTTATGCTCCTTGGAGCCGTGGGCTGACGAGCTCGGGACCCCGCACCTGCGTGCCTTTGTGTGGTACTATACCTGGTGATATTTGGCAGCACGCAGCAACCCCTGAAGATGGCCTAATCCCTGCTGACGAGGGGTAAATACCCCGAAACACGTGTACAGGGATGGCGAAGACTTGAAGATACTCGAGAATTCGAAAGAAGATGCATCGCAGAAAACGGTACTACGATTACCATGGTCCTTAGGGGCGATCCCGCTGGTGTATAAGCAGTGTGCGACCCCATTTTCCTAATGTTTATGCTCCTTGGAGCCGTGGGCTGACGAGCTCGGGACCCCGAACCTGCGTGCCTTTGTGTGGTACTATACCTGGTGATATTTGGCAGCACGCAGCAACTCCTGAAGATGGCCTAATCCCTGCTGACGAGGGGTAAATACCCCGAAACACGTGTACAGGGATGGCGAAGACTTGAAGATACTCGAGAATTCGAAAGAAGTTGCATGGCAGAAAACGGTACTACAATTACCATGGTCTTTAGGGGCGATCCCGCTGGTGTATAAGCATTGTGCGACCCCATTTTCCTAATGTTTATGCTCCTTGGAGCCGTGGGCTGACAAGCTCGGGACCCCGCACCTGCGTGCCTTTATGTGGTACTATACCTGGTGATATTTGGCAGCACGCAGCAACCCCTGAAGATGGCCTAATCCCTGCTGACGAGGGGTAAATACCCCGAAACACGTGTACAGGGATGGCGAAGACTTGAAGATACTGGAGAATTCGAAAAAAGATGCAGCGCAGAAAACGGTACTACAATTACCATGGTCCTTAGGGGCGATCCCGCTGGTGTATAAGCAGTGTGCAACCCCATTTTCCTAATGTTTATGCTCCTTGAGCCTTGGGCTGACGAGCTCGGTACCCCGCACCTGCGTGCCTTTGTGTGGTACTATACCTGGTGATATTTGGCAGCACGCAGCAACCCCTGAAGATGGCCTAATCCCTGCTGACGAGGGGTAAATACCCCGAAACACGTGTACAGAGATGGCGAAGACTTGAAGATACTCGAGAATTCGAAAGAAGATGCATCGCAGAAAACGGTACTACAATTACCATGGTCCTTAGGGGCGATCGCGCTGGTGTATAAGCAGTGTGCGACCCCATTTTCCTAATGTTTATGCTCCTTGGAGCCGTGGGCTGACGAGCTCGGGACCCCGCACCTGCGTGCCTTTGTGTGGTACTATACCTGGTGATATTTGGCAGCACGCAGCAACCCCTGAAGATGGCCTAATCCCTGCTGACGAGGGGTAAATATCCCGAAACACGTGTACAGGGATGGCGAAGACTTGAAGATATTCGAGAATTCGAAAGAAGATGCAGCGCAGAAAACGGTACTACAATTACCATGGTCCTTAGGGGCGATCCCGCTGGTGTATAAGCAGTGTGCGACCCCATTTTCCTAATGTTTATGCTCCCTGGAGCCGTGGGCTGACAAGCTCGGGACCCCGCACCTGCGTGCCTTTGTGTGGTACTATACCTGGTGATATTTGGAAGCACGCAGCAACCCCTGAAGATGGCCTAATCTCTGCTGACGAGGGGTAAATACCCCGAAACACGTGTACAGGGATGGCGAAGACTTGAAGATACTCGAGAATTCGAAAGAAGATGCATCGCAGAAAATGGTACTACAATTACCATGGTCCTTAGGGGCAATCCCACTGGTGTATAAGCAGTGTGCGACCCCATTTTTCTAATGTTTATGCTCCTTGGACCCGTGGGCTGACGAGCTCGGGACCCCGCACCTGCGTGCCTTTGTGTGGTACTATACCTGGTGATATTTGGCAGTACGCAGCAACCCCTGAAGATGGCCTAATCCCTGCTGAAGAGGGGTAAATACCCCGAAACACGTGTACAGCGATGGCGAAGACTTGAAGATACTCGAGAATTTGAAAGAAGATGCATCGCAGAAAACGGTACTACAATTACCATGGTCCTTAGGGGCGATCCCGCTGGTGTATAAGCAGTGTGCGACCCCATTTTCCTAATGTTTATGCTCCTTGGAGCCGTGGGCTGATGAGCTCGGGACCCCGCACCTGCGTGCCTTTGTGTGGTACTATACCTGGTGATTTTTGGCAGCACGCAGCAACCCCTGAAGATGGCCTAATCCCTGCTGACGAGGGGTAAATACCCCGAAACACGTGTACAGCGATGGCGAAGACTTGAAGATACTCGAGAATTCGAAAGAAGATGCATCGCAGAAAACGGTACTACAATTACCATGGTCCTTAGGGGCGATCCCACTGGTGTATAAGCAGTGTGCGCCCCCATTTTCCTAATGTTTATGCTCCTTGGAGCCGTGGGCTGACGAGCTCGGGACCCCGCACCTGCATGCCTTTGTGTGTTACTATACCTGGTGATATTTGGCAGCACGCAGCAACCCCTGAAGATGGCCTAATCCCTGCTGACGAGGGGTAAATACCCCGAAACACGTGTACAGGGATGGCGAAGACTTGAAGATACTCGAGAATTCGAAAGATGATGCATCGCAGAAAACGGTACTACAATTACCATGGTCCTTAGGGGCGATCCCGCTGGTGTATAAGCAGTGTGCAACCCCATTTTTCTAATGTTTATGCTCCTTGGAGCCGTGGGCTGACGAGCTCGGGACCCCGCACCTGCGTGCCTTTGTGTGGTACTATACCTGGTGATATTTGGCACCACGCAGCAACCCCTGAAGATGGCCAGATCCCTGCTGACGAGGGGTAAATATCCCGAAACACGTGTACAGGGATGGCGAAGACTTGAAGGTACTCGAGAATTCGAAAGAAGATGCATCGCAGACAACGGTACTACAATTACCATGGTCCTTAGGGGCGATCCCGCTGGTGTATAAGCAGTGTGCGACCCCATTTTCCTAATGTTTATGCTCCTTGGAGCCGTGGGCTGACGAGCTCGGGACCCCGCACCTGCGTGACTTTGTGTGTTACTATACCTGGTGATATTTGGCAGCACGCAGCAACCCCTGAAGATGGCCTAATCCCTGCTGACGAGGGGTAAATACCCCGAAACACGTGTACAGGGATGGCGAAGACTTGTAGATACTCGAGAATTCGAAAGAAGATGCATCGCAGAAAATGGTACTACAATTACCATGGTCCTTAGGGGCAATCCCACTGGTGTATAAGCAGTGTGCGACCCCATTTTCCTAATGTTTATGCTCCTTGGAGCCGTGGGCTGACGAGCTCGGGACCCCGCACCTGCGTGCCTTTGTGTGGTACTATACCTGGTGATATTTGGCAGCACGCAGCAACCCCTGAAGATGGCCTAATCCCTGCTGACGAGGGGTAAATACCCCGAAACACGTGTACAGCGATGGCGAAGATTTGAAGATACTCGAGAATTCGAAAGAAGTTGCATGGCAGAAAACGGTACTACAATTACCATGGTCTTTAGGGGCGATCCCGCTGGTGTATAAGCATTGTGCGACCCCATTTTCCTAATGTTTATGCTCCTTGGAGCCGTGGGCTGACGAGCTCGGGACCCCGCACCTGCGTGCCTTTGTGTGGTACTATACCTGGTGATATTTGGCAGCACGCAGCAACACCTGAAGATGGCCTAATCCCTGCTGACGAGGGGTAAATACCCCGAAACACGTGTACAGGGATGGCGAAGACTTGAAGATGCTCGAGAATTCGAAAGAAGATGCATCGCAGAAAACTGTACTACAATTACCATGGTCCTTAGGGGCGATCCCGCTGGTGTATAAGCAGTGTGCGACCCCATTTTCCTCATGTTTATGCTCCTTGGAGCCGTGGGCTGACGAGCTCAGGACCCCGCACCTGCGTGCCTTTATGTGGTACTATACCTGGTGATATTTGGCAGCACGCAGCAACCCCTGAAGATGGCCTAATCCCTGCTGACGAGGGGTAAATACCCCGAAACACGTGTACAGGGATGGCGAAGACTTGAAGATACTCGAGAATTCGAAAGAAGATGCATCGCAGAAAACGGTACTACAATTACCATGGTCCTTAGGGGCGATCCCGCTGGTGTATAAGCAGTGTGCAACACGATTTTCCTAATGTTTATGCTCCTTGGAGCCTTGGGCTGACGAGCTCGGTACCCCGCACCTGCGTGCCTTTGTGTGGTACTATACCTGGTGATATTTGGCAGCACGCAGCAACCCCTGAAGATGGCCTAATCCCTGCTGACGAGGGGTAAATACCCCGAAACACGTGTACAGGGATGGCAAAGACTTGAAGATACTCGAGAATTCGAAAGAAGATGCATCGCAGAAAACGGTACTACAATTACCATGGTCCTTAGGGGCGATCGGGCTGGTGTATAAGCAGTGTGCGACCCCATTTTCCTAATGTTTATGCTCCTTGGAGCCGTGGGCTGACGAGCTCGGGACCCCGCACCTGCGTGCCTTTGTGTGGTACTATACCTGGTGATATTTGGCAGCACGCAGCAACCCCTGAAGATGGCCTAATCCCTGCTGACGAGGGGTAAATATCCCAAAACACGTGTACAGGGATGGCGAAGACTTGAAGATATTCGAGAATTCGAAAGAAGATGCAGCGCAGAAAACGGTACTACAATTACCATGGTCCTTAGGGGCGATCCCGCTGGTGTATAAGCAGTGTGCGACCCCATTTTCCTAATGTTTATGCTCCTTGGAGCCGTGGGCTGACGAGCTTGGGACCCCGCACCTGCGTGCCTTTGTGTGGTACTATACCTGGTGATATTTGTCAGCACACAGCAACCCCTGAAGATGGCCTAATCCCTGCTGACGAGGGGTAAATACCCCGAAACACGCGTACAGGGATGGCGAAGACTTGAAGATACTCTAGAATTCGAAAGAAGATGCATCACAGAAAACGGTACTACAATTACCATGGTCCTTAGGGGCGATCCCGCTGGTGTATAAGCAGTGTGCGACCCCATTTTCCTAATGTTTATGCTCCTTGGAGCCTTGGGCTGACGAGCTCAGGACCCCGCACCTGCGTGCCTTTGTGTGGTACTATACCTGGTGATATTTGGCAGCACGCAGCAACCCCTGAAGATGGCCTAATCCCTGCTGACGAGGGGTAAATACCCCGAAACACGTGTACAGGGATGGCGAAGACTTGAAGATACTCTAGAATTCGAAAGAAGATGCATCGCAGAAAACGGTACTACAATTACCATGGTCCTTAGGGGCGATCCCGCTGGTGTATAAGCAGTGTGCGACCCCATTTTCCTAATGTTTATGCTCCTTGGAGCCGTGGGCTGACAAGCTCGGGACCCCGCACCTGCGTGCCTTTGTGTGGTACTATACCTGGTGATATTTGGCAGCACGCAGCAACCCCTGAAGATGGCCTAATCCCTGCTGACAAGTGGTAAATACCCCGAAACACGTGTACAGGGATGGCGAAGACTTGAAGATACTCGAGAATTCGAAAGAAGATGCATCGCAGAAAATGGTACTACAATTACCATGGTCCTTAGGGGCAATCCCACTGGTGTATAAGCAGTGTGCGACCTCATTTTCCTAATGTTTATGCTCCTTGGAGCCGTGGGCTGACGAGCTCGGGACCCCGCACCTGCGTGCCTTTGTGTGGTACTATACCTGGTGATATTTGGCAGCACGCAGCAACCCCTGAAGATGGCCTAATCCCTGCTGACGAGGGGTAAATACCCCGAAACACGTGTACAGGGATGGCGAAGACTTGAAGATACTCGAGAATTCGAAAGAAGATGCATCGCAGAAAACTGTACTACAATTACCATGGTCCTTAGGGGCGATCCCGCTGGTGTATAAGCAGTGTGCGACCCCATTTTCCTAATGTTTATGCTCCTTGGAGCCGTGGGCTGACGAGCTCGGGACCCCGCACCTGCGTGCCTTTGTGTGGTACTATACCTGGTGATATTTGGCAGCACGCAGCAACCCCTGAAGATGGCCTAATCCCTGCTGACGAGGGGTAAATACCCCGAAACACGTGTACAGGGATGGCGAAGACTTGAAGATACTCTAGAATTCGAAATAAGATGCATCGCAGAAAACGGTACTACAATTACCATGGTCCTTAGGGGCGATCCCGCTGGTGTATAAGCAGTGTGCGACCCCATTTTCCTAATGTTTATGCTCCTTGGAGCCGTGGGCTGACGAGCTCGGGACCCCGCACCTGCGTGCCTTTGTGTTGTACTATACCTGGTGGTATTTGGCAGCACGCAGCAACCCCTGAAGATGGCCTAATCCCTGCTGACGAGTGGAAAAAAACCCCGAAACACGTGTACAGGGATGGCGAAGACTTGAAGATACTCGAGAATTCGAAAGAAGATGCATCGCAGAAAATGGTACTACAATTACCATGGTCCTTAGGGGCAATCCCACTGGTGTATAAGCAGTGTGCGACCCCATTTTCCTAATGTTTATGCTCCTTGGAGCCGTGGGCTGACGAGCTCGGGACCCCGCACCTGCGTGCCTTTGTGTGGTACTATACCTGGTGATATATGGCAGCACGCAGCAACCCCTGAAGATGGCCTAATCCCTGCTGACGAGGGGTAAATACTCCGAAACACGTGTACAGGGATGGCGAAGACTTGAAGATACTCGAGAATTCGAAAGAAGATGCATCGCAGAAAACTGTACTACAATTACCATGGTCCTTAGGGGCGATCCGGCTGGTGTATAAGCAGTGTGCGAATCCATTTTCCTAATGTTTATGCTCCTTGGAGCCGTGGGCTGACGAGCTCGGGACCCCGCACCTGCATGCCTTTGTGTGTTACTATACCTGGTGATATTTGGCAGCACGCAGCAACCCCTGAAGATGGCCTAATCCCTGCTGACGAGGGGTAAATACCCCGAAACACGTGTACAGCGATGGCGAAGACTTGAAGATACTCGAGAATTCGAAAGAAGATGCATCGCAGAAAACTGTACTACAATTACCATGGTCCTTAGGGGCGATCCCGCTGGTGTATAAGCAGTGTGCGACCCCATTTTCCTAATGTTTATGCTCCTTGGAGCCGTGGGCTGACGAGCTCGGGACCCCGCACCTGAGTGCCTTTATGTGGTACTATACCTGGTGATATTTGGCAGCACGCAGCAACCCCTGAAGATGGCCTAATCCCTGCTGACGAGGGGTAAATACCCCGAAACACGTGTACAGGGATGGCGAAGACTTGAAGATACTCGAGAATTCGAAAGAAGATGCATCGCAGAAAACGGTACTACAATTACCATGGTCCTTAGGGGCGATCCCGCTGGTGTAAAAGCAGTGTGCGACCCCATTTTCCTAATGTTTATGCTCCTTGGAGCCGTGGGCTGACGAGCTCGGGACCCCGCACCTGCGTGCCTTTGTGTGGTGCTATACCTGGTGATATTTGGCAGCACGCAGCAAACCCTGAAGATGGCCTAATCCCTGCTGACGAGGGGTAAATACCCCGAAACACATGTACAGGGATGGCGAAGACTTGAAGATACTCGACAATTCGAAAGAAGATGCATCGCAGAAAATGGTACTACAATTACCATGGTCCTTAGGGGCGATCCCGCTGGTGTATAAGCAGTGTGCGCCCCCATTTTCCTAATGTTTATGCTCCTTGGAGCCGTGGGCTGACGAGCTCGGGACCCCGCACCTGCATGCCTTTGTGTGTTACTATACCTGGTGATATTTGGCAGCACGCAGCAACCCCTGAAGATGGCCTAATCCATGCTGACGAGGGGTAAATACCCCGAAACACGTGTACAGGGATGGCGAAGACTTGAAGGTACTCGAGAATTCGAAAGAAGATGCATCGCAGAAAACGGTACTACAATTACCATGGTCCTTAGGGGCGATCCCGCTGGTGTAAAAGCAGTGTGCGACCCCATTTTCCTAATGTTTATGCTCCTTGGAGCCGTGGGCTGACGAGCTCGGGACCCCGCACCTGCGTGCCTTTGTGTGTTACTATACCTGGTGATATTTGGCAGCACGCAGCAACCCCTGAAGATGGCCTAATCCCTGCTGACGAGGGGTAAATACCCCGAAACACGTGTACAGGGATGGCGAAGACTTGAAGATACTCGAGAATTCGAAAGAAGATGCATCGCAGAAAACAGTACTACAATTACCATGGTCCTTAGGGGCGATCCCGCTGGTGTATAAGCAGTGTGCGACCCCATTTTCCTAATGTTTATGCTCCTTGGAGCCGTGGGCTGACGAGCTCGGGACCCCGCACCTGCGTGCCTTTGTGTGTTACTATACCTGGTGATATTTGGCAGCACGCAGCAACCCCTGAAGATGGCCTAATCCCTGCTGACGAGGGGTAAATACCCCGAAACACGTGTACAGGGATGGCGAAGACTTGAAGATACTCGAGAATTCGAAAGAAGATGCATCGCAGAAAATGTTACTACAATTACCATGGTCCTTAGGGGCAATCCCACTGGTGTATAAGCAGTGTGCGACCCCATTTTCCTAATGTTTATGCTCCTTGGAGCCGTGGGCTGACAAGCTCGGGACCCCGCACCTGCGTGCCTTTGTGTGGTACTATACCTGGTGATATTTGGCAGCACGCAGCAACCCCTGAAGATGGCCTAATCCATGCTGACGAGGGGTAAATACCCCGAAACACGTGTACAGCGATGGCGAAGACTTGAAGATACTCGAGAATTCGAAAGAAGATGCATCACAGAAAACTGTACTACAATTACCATGTTCCTTAGGGGCGATCCCGCTGGTGTATAAGCAGTGTGCGACCCCATTTTCCTCATGTTTATGCTCCTTGGAGCCGTGGGCTGACGAGCTCGGGACCCCGCACCTGCGTGCCTTTATGTGGTACTATACCTGGTGATATTTGGCAGCACGCAGCAACCCCTGAAGATGGCCTAATCCCTGCTGACGAGGGGTAAATACCCCGAAACACGTGTACAGGGATGGCGAAGACTTGAAGATACTCGAGAATTCGAAAGAAGATGCATCGCAGAAAACGGTACTACAATTACAATGGTCCTTAGGGGCGTTCCCGCTGGTGTATAAGCAGTGTGCGACCCCATTTTCCTAATGTTTATGCTCCTTGGAGCCGTGGGCTGACGAGCTCGGGACCCCGCACCTGCGTGCCTTTGTGTGGTACTATACCTGGTGATATTTGGCAGCACGCAGCAACCCCTGAAGATGGCCTAATCCCTGCTGACGAGGGGTAAATACCCCGAAACACGTGTACAGGGATGGCGAAGACTTGAAGATACTCGAGAATTCGAAAGAAGATGCATCGCAGAAAACGGTACTACGATTACCATGGTCCTTAGGGGCGATCCCGCTGGTGTATAAGCAGTGTGCGACCCCATTTTCCTAATGTTTATGCTCCTTGGAGCCGTGGGCTGACGAGCTCGGGACCCCGAACCTGCGTGCCTTTGTGTGGTACTATACCTGGTGATATTTGGCAGCACGCAGCAACCCCTGAAGATGGCCTAATCCCTGCTGACGAGGGGTAAATACCCCGAAACACGTGTACAGGGATGGCGAAGACTTGAAGATGCTCGAGAATTCGAAAGAAGTTGCATGGCAGAAAACGGTACTACAATTACCATGGTCTTTAGGGGCGATCCCGCTGGTGTATAGGCATTGTGCGACCCCATTTTCCTAATGTTTATGCTCCTTGGAGCCGTGGGCTGACAAACTCGGGACCCCGCACCTGCGTGCCTTTATGTGGTACTATACCTGGTGATATTTGGCAGCACGCAGCAACCCCTGAAGATGGCCTAATCCCTGCTGACGAGGGGTAAATACCCCGAAACACGTGTACAGGGATGGCGAAGACTTGAAGATACTCGAGAATTCGAAAGAAGATGCAGCGCAGAAAACGGTACTACAATTACCATGGTCCTTAGGGGCGATCGCGCTGGTGTATAAGCAGTGTGCGACCCCATTTTCCTAATGTTTATGCTCCTTGAAGCCGTGGGCTGACGAGCTCGGGACCCCGCACCTGCGTGCCTTTGTGTGGTACTATACCTGGTGATATTTGGCAGCACGCAGCAACCCCTGAAGATGGCCTAATCCCTGCTGACGAGGGGTAAATATCCCGAAACACGTGTACAGGGATGGCGAAGACTTGAAGATATTCGAGAATTCGAAAGAAGATGCAGCGCAGAAAACGGTACTACAATTACCATGGTCCTTAGGGGCGATCCCGCTGGTGTATATGCAGTGTGGGACCCCATTTTCCTAATGTTTATGCTCCTTGGAGCCGTGGGCTGACGAGCTCGGGACCCCGCACCTGCGTGCCTTTGTGTGGTACTATACCTGGTGATATTTGGCAGCACACAGCAACCCCTGAAGATGGCCTAATCCCTGCTGACGAGGGGTAAATACCCCGAAACACGTGTACAGGGATGGCGAAGACTTGAAGATACTCTAGAATTCGAAAGAAGATGCATCGCAGAAAACGGTACTACAATTACCATGGTCCTTAGGGGCGATCCCGCTGGTGTATAAGCAGTGTGCGACCCCATTTTCCTAATGTTTATGCTCCCTGGAGCCGTGGGCTGACAAGCTCGGGACCCCGCACCTGCGTGCCTTTGTGTGGTACTATACCTGGTGATATTTGGAAGCACGCAGCAACCCCTGAAGATGGCCTAATCTCTGCTGACGAGGGGTAAATACCCCGAAACACGTGTACAGGGATGGCGAAGACTTGAAGATACTCGAGAATTCGAAAGAAGATGCATCGCAGAAAATGGTACTACAATTACCATGGTCCTTAGGGGCAATCCCACTGGTGTATAAGCAGTGTGCGACCCCATTTTCCTAATGTTTATGCTCCTTGGACCCGTGGGCTGACGAGCTCGGGACCCCGCACCTGCGTGCCTTTGTGTGGTACTATACCTGGTGATATTTGGCAGCACGCAGCAACCCCTGAAGATGGCCTAATCCCTGCTGAAGAGGGGTAAATACCCCGAAACACGTGTACAGCGATGGCAAAGACTTGAAGATACTCGAGAATTTGAAAGAAGATGCATCGCAGAAAACGGTACTACAATTACCATGGTCCTTAGGGGCGATCCCGCTGGTGTATAAGCAGTGTGCGACCCCATTTTCCTAATGTTTATGCTCCTTGGAGCCGTGGGCTGATGAGCTCGGGACCCCGCACCTGCGTGCCTTTGTGTGGTACTATACCTGGTGATTTTTGGCAGCACGCAGCAACCCCTGAAGATGGCCTAATCCCTGCTGACGAGGGGTAAATACCCCGAAACACGTGTACAGCGATGGCGAAGACTTGAAGATACTCGAGAATTCGAAAGAAGATGCATCGCAGAAAACGGTACTACAATTACCATGGTCCTTAGGGGCGATCCCACTGGTGTATAAGCAGTGTGCACCCCCATTTTCCTAATGTTTATGCTCCTTGGAGCCGTGGGCTGACGAGCTCGGGACCCCGCACCTGCATGCCTTTGTGTGTTACTATACCTGGTGATATTTGGCAGCACGCAGCAACCCCTGAAGATGGCCTAATCCCTGCTGACGAGGGGTAAATACCCCGAAACACGTGTACAGGGATGGCGAAGACTTGAAGATACTCGAGAATTCGAAAGAAGATGCATCGCAGAAAACGGTACTACAATTACCATGGTCCTTAGGGGCGATCCCGCTGGTGTATAAGCAGTGTGCAACCCCATTTTTCTAATGTTTATGCTCCTTGGAGCCGTGGGCTGACGAGCTCGGGACCCCGCACCTGCGTGCCTTTATGTGGTACTATACCTGGTGATATTTGGCAGCACGCAGCAACCCCTGAAGATGGCCTAATCCCTGCTGACGAGGGGTAAATACCCCGAAACACGTGTACAGGGATGGCGAAGACTTGTAGATACTCGAGAATTCGAAAGAAGATGCATCGCAGAAAATGGTACTACAATTACCATGGTCCTTAGGGGCAATCCCACTGGTGTATAAGCAGTGTGCGACCCCATTTTCCTAATGTTTATGCTCCTTGGAGCCGTGGGCTGACGAGCTCGGGACCCCGCACCTGCGTGCCTTTGTGTGGTACTATACCTGGTGATATTTGGCAGCACGCAGCAACCCCTGAAGATGGCCTAATCCCTGCTGACGAGGGGTAAATACCCCGAAACACGTGTACAGCGATGGCGAAGACTTGAAGATACTCGAGAATTCGAAAGAAGATGCATCGCAGAAAACTGTACTACAATTACCATGGTCCTTAGGGGCGATCCCGCTGGTGTATAAGCAGTGTGCGACCCCATTTTCCTCATGTTTATGCTCCTTGGAGCCGTGGGCTGACGAGCTCGGGACCCCGCACCTGCGTGCCTTTATGTGGTACTATACCTGGTGATATTTGGCAGCACGCAGCAACCCCTGAAGATGGCCTAATCCCTGCTGACGAGGGGTAAATACCCCGAAACACGTGTACAGGGATGGCGAAGACTTGAAGATACTCGAGAATTCGAAAGAAGATGCATCGCAGAAAACGGTACTACAATTACCATGGTCCTTAGGGGCGATCGCGCTGGTGTATAAGCAGTGTGCGACCCCATTTTCCTAATGTTTATGCTCCTTGGAGCCGTGGGCTGACGAGCGCGGAACCCCGCACCTGCGTGCCTTTGTGTGGTACTATACCTGGTGATATTTGGCAGCACGCAGCAACCCCTGAAGATGGCCTAATCCCTGCTGACGAGGGGTAAATACCCCGAAACACGTGTACAGGGATGGCGAAGACTTGAAGATACTCGAGAATTCGAAAGAAGATGCATCGCAGAAAACGATACTACAATTACAATGGTCCTTAGGGGCGATCCCGCTGGTGTATAAGCAGTGTGCGACCCCATTTTCCTAATGTTTATGCTCCTTGGAGCCGCGGGCTGACGAGCTCGGGACCCTGCACCTGCGTGCCTTTGTGTGGTACTATACCTGGTGATATTTGGCAGCACGCAGCAACCCCTGAAGATGGCCTAATCCCTGCTGACGAGGGGTAAATACCCCGAAACACGTGTACAGGGATGGCGAAGACTTGAAGATACTCGAGAATTCGAAAGAAGATGCATCGCAGAAAACGGTACTACGATTACCATGGTCCTTAGGGGCGATCCCGCTGGTGTATAAGCAGTGTGCGACCCCATTTTCCTAATGTTTATGCTCCTTGGAGCCGTGGGCTGACGAGCTCGGGACCCCGCACCTGCGTGCCTTTGTGTGGTACTACACCTGGTGATATTTGGCAGCACGCAGCAACCCCTGAAGACGGCCTAATCCCTGCTGACGAGGGGTAAATACCCCGAAACACGTGTACAGGGATGGCGAAGACTTGAAGATACTCGAGAATTCGAAAGAAGTTGCATGGCAGAAAACGGTACTACAATTACCATGGTCTTTAGGGGCGATCCCGCTGGTGTATAAGCATTGTGCGACCCCATTTTCCTAATGTTTATGCTCCTTGGAGCCGTGGGCTGACGAGCTCGGGACCCCGCACCTGCGTGCCTTTGTGTGGTACTATACCTGGTGATATTTGGCAGCACGCAGCAACACCTGAAGATGGCCTAATCCCTGCTGACGAGGGGTAAATACCCCGAAACACGTGTACAGGGATGGCGAAGACTTGAAGATACTCGAGAATTCGAAAGAAGATGCATCGCAGAAAACGGTACTACAATTACCATGGTCCTTAGGGGCGATCCCGCTGGTGTATAAGCAGTGTGCGACCCCATTTTCCTCATGTTTATGCTCCTTGGAGCCGTGGGCTGACGAGCTCGGGACCCCGCACCTGCGTGCCTTTATGTGGTACTATACCTGGTGATATTTGGCAGCACGCAGCAACCCCTGAAGATGGCCTAATCCCTGCTGACGAGGGGTAAATACCCCGAAACACGTGTACAGGGATGGCGAAGACTTGAAGATACTCGAGAATTCGAAAGAAGATGCATCGCAGAAAACGGTACTACAATTACCATGGTCCTTAGGGGCGATCCCGCTGGTGTATAAGCAGTGTGCAACACGATTTTCCTAATGTTTATGCTCCTTGGAGCCTTGGGCTGACGAGCTCGGTACCCCGCACCTGCGTGCCTTTGTGTGGTACTATACCTGGTGATATTTGGCAGCACGCAGCAACCCCTGAAGATGGCCTAATCCCTGCTGACGAGGGGTAAATACCCCGAAACACGTGTACAGGGATGGCGAAGACTTGAAGATACTCGAGAATTCGAAAGAAGATGCATCGCAGAAAACGGTACTACAATTACCATGGTCCTTAGGGGCGATCGCGCTGGTGTATAAGCAGTGTGCGACCCCATTTTCCTAATGTTTATGCTCCTTGGAGCCGTGGGCTGACGAGCTCGGGACCCCGCACCTGCGTGCCTTTGTGTGGTACTATACCTGGTGATATTTGGCAGCACGCAGCAACCCCTGAAGATGGCCTAATCCCTGCTGACGAGGGGTAAATATCCCGAAACACGTGTACAGGGATGGCGAAGACTTGAAGATATTCGAGAATTCGAAAGAAGATGCAGCGCAGAAAACGGTACTACAATTACCATGGTCCTTAGGGGCGATCCCGCTGGTGTATAAGCAGTGTGCGACCCCATTTTCCTAATGTTTATGCTCCTTGGAGCCGTGGGCTGACGAGCTTGGGACCCCGCACCTGCGTGCCTTTGTGTGGTACTATACCTGGTGATATTTGTCAGCACACAGCAACCCCTGAAGATGGCCTAATCCCTGCTGACGAGGGGTAAATACCCCGAAACACGTGTACAGGGATGGCGAAGACTTGAAGATACTCTAGAATTCGAAAGAAGATGCTACACAGAAAACGGTACTACAATTACCATGGTCCTTAGGGGCGATCCCGCTGGTGTATAAGCAGTGTGCGACCCCATTTTCCTAATGTTTATGCTCCTTGGAGCCTTGGGCTGACGAGCTCAGGACCCCGCACCTGCGTGCCTTTGTGTGGTACTATACCTGGTGATATTTGGCAGCACGCAGCAACCCCTGAAGATGGCCTAATCCCTGCTGACGAGGGGTAAATACCCCGAAACACATGTACAGGGATGGCGAAGACTTGAAGATACTCTAGAATTCGAAAGAAGATGCATCGCAGAAAACGGTACTACAATTACCATGGTCCTTAGGGGCGATCCCGCTGGTGTATAAGCAGTGTGCGACCCCATTTTCCTAATGTTTATGCTCCTTGGAGCCGTGGGCTGACAAGCTCGGGACCCCGCACCTGCGTGCCTTTGTGTGGTACTATACCTGGTGATATTTGGCAGCACGCAGCAACCCCTGAAGATGGCCTAATCCCTGCTGACGAGTGGTAAATACCCCGAAACACGTGTACAGGGATGGCGAAGACTTGAAGATACTCGAGAATTCGAAAGAAGATGCATCGCAGAAAATGGTACTACAATTACCATGGTCCTTAGGGGCAATCCCACTGGTGTATAAGCAGTGTGCGACCCCATTTTCCTAATGTTTATGCTCCTTGGAGCCGTGGGCTGACGAGCTCGGGACCCCGCACCTGCGTGCCTTTGTGTGGTACTATACCTGGTGATATTTGGCAGCACGCAGCAACCCCTGAAGATGGCCTAATCCCTGCTGACGAGGGGTAAATACCCCGAAACACGTGTACAGGGATGGCGAAGACTTGAAGATACTCGAGAATTCGAAAGAAGATGCATCGCAGAAAACGGTACTACGATTACCATGGTCCTTAGGGGCGATCCCGCTGGTGTATAAGCAGTGTGCGACCCCATTTTCCTAATGTTTATGCTCCTTGGAGCCGTGGGCTGACGAGCTCGGGACCCCGCACCTGCGTGCCTTTGTGTGGTACTACACCTGGTGATATTTGGCAGCACGCAGCAACCCCTGAAGACGGCCTAATCCCTGCTGACGAGGGGTAAATACCCCGAAACACGTGTACAGGGATGGCGAAGACTTGAAGATACTCGAGAATTCGAAAGAAGTTGCATGGCAGAAAACGGTACTACAATTACCATGGTCTTTAGGGGCGATCCCGCTGGTGTATAAGCATTGTGCGACCCCATTTTCCTAATGTTTATGCTCCTTGGAGCCGTGGGCTGACGAGCTCGGGACCCCGCACCTGCGTGCCTTTGTGTGGTACTATACCTGGTGATATTTGGCAGCACGCAGCAACACCTGAAGATGGCCTAATCCCTGCTGACGAGGGGTAAATACCCCGAAACACGTGTACAGGGATGGCGAAGACTTGAAGATACTCGAGAATTCGAAAGAAGATGCATCGCAGAAAACGGTACTACAATTACCATGGTCCTTAGGGGCGATCCCGCTGGTGTATAAGCAGTGTGCGACCCCATTTTCCTCATGTTTATGCTCCTTGGAGCCGTGGGCTGACGAGCTCGGGACCCCGCACCTGCGTGCCTTTATGTGGTACTATACCTGGTGATATTTGGCAGCACGCAGCAACCCCTGAAGATGGCCTAATCCCTGCTGACGAGGGGTAAATACCCCGAAACACGTGTACAGGGATGGCGAAGACTTGAAGATACTCGAGAATTCGAAAGAAGATGCATCGCAGAAAACGGTACTACAATTACCATGGTCCTTAGGGGCGATCCCGCTGGTGTATAAGCAGTGTGCAACACGATTTTCCTAATGTTTATGCTCCTTGGAGCCTTGGGCTGACGAGCTCGGTACCCCGCACCTGCGTGCCTTTGTGTGGTACTATACCTGGTGATATTTGGCAGCACGCAGCAACCCCTGAAGATGGCCTAATCCCTGCTGACGAGGGGTAAATACCCCGAAACACGTGTACAGGGATGGCGAAGACTTGAAGATACTCGAGAATTCGAAAGAAGATGCATCGCAGAAAACGGTACTACAATTACCATGGTCCTTAGGGGCGATCGCGCTGGTGTATAAGCAGTGTGCGACCCCATTTTCCTAATGTTTATGCTCCTTGGAGCCGTGGGCTGACGAGCTCGGGACCCCGCACCTGCGTGCCTTTGTGTGGTACTATACCTGGTGATATTTGGCAGCACGCAGCAACCCCTGAAGATGGCCTAATCCCTGCTGACGAGGGGTAAATATCCCGAAACACGTGTACAGGGATGGCGAAGACTTGAAGATATTCGAGAATTCGAAAGAAGATGCAGCGCAGAAAACGGTACTACAATTACCATGGTCCTTAGGGGCGATCCCGCTGGTGTATAAGCAGTGTGCGACCCCATTTTCCTAATGTTTATGCTCCTTGGAGCCGTGGGCTGACGAGCTTGGGACCCCGCACCTGCGTGCCTTTGTGTGGTACTATACCTGGTGATATTTGTCAGCACACAGCAACCCCTGAAGATGGCCTAATCCCTGCTGACGAGGGGTAAATACCCCGAAACACGTGTACAGGGATGGCGAAGACTTGAAGATACTCTAGAATTCGAAAGAAGATGCTACACAGAAAACGGTACTACAATTACCATGGTCCTTAGGGGCGATCCCGCTGGTGTATAAGCAGTGTGCGACCCCATTTTCCTAATGTTTATGCTCCTTGGAGCCTTGGGCTGACGAGCTCAGGACCCCGCACCTGCGTGCCTTTGTGTGGTACTATACCTGGTGATATTTGGCAGCACGCAGCAACCCCTGAAGATGGCCTAATCCCTGCTGACGAGGGGTAAATACCCCGAAACACGTGTACAGGGATGGCGAAGACTTGAAGATACTCTAGAATTCGAAAGAAGATGCATCGCAGAAAACGGTACTACAATTACCATGGTCCTTAGGGGCGATCCCGCTGGTGTATAAGCAGTGTGCGACCCCATTTTCCTAATGTTTATGCTCCTTGGAGCCGTGGGCTGACAAGCTCGGGACCCCGCACCTGCGTGCCTTTGTGTGGTACTATACCTGGTGATATTTGGCAGCACGCAGCAACCCCTGAAGATGGCCTAATCCCTGCTGACGAGTGGTAAATACCCCGAAACACGTGTACAGGGATGGCGAAGACTTGAAGATACTCGAGAATTCGAAAGAAGATGCATCGCAGAAAATGGTACTACAATTACCATGGTCCTTAGGGGCAATCCCACTGGTGTATAAGCAGTGTGCGACCCCATTTTCCTAATGTTTATGCTCCTTGGAGCCGTGGGCTGACGAGCTCGGGACCCCGCACCTGCGTGCCTTTGTGTGGTACTATACCTGGTGATATTTGGCAGCACGCAGCAACCCCTGAAGATGGCCTAATCCCTGCTGACGAGGGGTAAATACCCCGAAACACGTGTACAGGGATGGCGAAGACTTGAAGATACTCGAGAATTCGAAAGAAGATGCATCGCAGAAAACTGTACTACAATTACCATGGTCCTTAGGGGCGATCCCGCTGGTGTATAAGCAGTGTGCGACCCCATTTTCCTAATGTTTATGCTCCTTGGAGCCGTGGGCTGACGAGCTCGGGACCCCGCACCTGCGTGCCTTTGTGTGGTACTATACCTGGTGATATTTGGCAGCACGCAGCAACCCCTGAAGATGGCCTAATCCCTGCTGACGAGGGGTAAATACCCCGAAACACGTGTACAGGGATGGCGAAGACTTGAAGATACTCTAGAATTCGAAAGAAGATGCATCGCAGAAAACGGTACTACAATTACCATGGTCCTTAGGGGCGATCCCGCTGGTGTATAAGCAGTGTGCGACCCCATTTTCCTAATGTTTATGCTCCTTGGAGCCGTGGGCTGACGAGCTCGGGACCCCGCACCTGCGTGCCTTTGTGTGGTATTATACCTGGTGATATTTGGCAGCACGCAGCAACCCCTGAAGATGGCCTAATCCCTGCTGACGAGTGGTAAATACCCCGAAACACGTGTACAGGGATGGCGAAGACTTGAAGATACTCGAGAATTCGAAAGAAGATGCATCGCAGAAAATGGTACTACAATTACCATGGTCCTTAGGGGCAATCCCACTGGTGTATAAGCAGTGTGCGACCCCATTTTCCTAATGTTTATGCTCCTTGGAGCCGTGGGCTGACGAGCTCGGGACCCCGCACCTGTGTGCCTTTGTGTGGTACTATACCTAGTGATATTTGGCAGCACGCAGCAACCCCTGAAGATGGCCTAATCCCTGCTGACGAGGGGTAAATACTCCGAAACACGTGTACAGGGATGGCGAAGACTTGAAGATACTCGAAAATTCGAAAGAAGATGCATCGCAGAAAACTGTACTACAATTACCATGGTCCTTAGGGGCGATCCGGCTGGTGTATAAGCAGTGTGCGAACCCATTTTCCTCATGTTTATGCTCCTTGGAGCCGTGGGCTGATGAGTTTGGGACCCCGCACCTGCGTGCCTTTATGTGGTACTATACCTGGTGATATTTGGCAGCACGCAGCAACCCCTGAAGATGGCCTAATCCCTGCTGACGAGGGGTAAATACCCCGAAACACGTGTACAGGGATGGCGAAGACTTGAAGATACTCGAGAATTCGAAAGAAGATGCATCGCAGAAAACGGTACTACAATTACCATGGTCCTTAGGGGCAATCCCACTGGTGTATAAGCAGTGTGCAACCCCATTTTCCTAATGTTTATGCTCCTTGGAGCCGTGGGCTGACGAGCTCGGGACCCCGCACCTGCGTGCCTTTGTGTGGTACTATACCTGGTGATATTTGGCAGCACGCAGCAACCCCTGAAGATGGCCTAATCCCTGCTGACGAGGGGTAAATACCCCGAAACACGTGTACAGCGATGGCGAAGACTTGAAGATACTCGAGAATTCGAAAGAAGATGCATCGCAGAAAACTGTACTACAATTACCATGGTCCTTAGGGGCGATCCCGCTGGTGTATAAGCAGTGTGCGACCCCATTTTCCTCATGTTTATGCTCCTTGGAGCCGTGGGCTGACGAGCTCGGGACCCCGCACCTGAGTGCCTTTATGTGGTACTATACCTGGTGATATTTGGCAGCACGCAGCAACCCCTGAAGATGGCCTAATCCCTGCTGACGAGGGGTAAATACCCCGAAACACGTGTACAGGGATGGCGAAGACTTGAAGATACTCGAGAATTCGAAAGAAGATGCATCGCAGAAAACGGTACTACAATTACCAAGGTCCTTAGGGGCGATCCCGCTGGTGTAAAAGCAGTGTGCGACCCCATTTTCCTAATGTTTATGCTCCTTGGAGCCGTGGGCTGACGAGCTCGGGACCCCGCACCTGCGTGCCTTTGTGTGGTGCTATACCTGGTGATATTTGGCAGTACGCAGCAAACCCTGAAGATGGCCTAATCCCTGCTGACGAGGGGTAAATACCCCGAAACACATGTACAGGGATGGCGAAGACTTGAAGATACTCGACAATTCGAAAGAAGATGCATCGCAGAAAATGGTACTACAATTACCATGGTCCTTAGGGGCGATCCCGCTGGTGTATAAGCAGTGTGCGCCCCCATTTTCCTAATGTTTATGCTCCTTGGAGCCGTGGGCTGACGAGCTTGGGACCCCGCACCTGCATGCCTTTGTGTGTTACTATACCTGGTGATATTTGGCAGCACGCAGCAACCCCTGAAGATGGCCTAATCCCTGCTGACGAGGGGTAAATACCCCGAAACACGTGTACAGGGATGGCGAAGACTTGAAGGTACTCGAGAATTCGAAAGAAGATGCATCGCAGAAAACGGTACTACAATTACCATGGTCCTTAGGGGCGATCCCGCTGGTGTATAAGCAGTGTGCGACCCCATTTTCCTAATGTTTATGCTCCTTGGAGCCGTGGGCTGACGAGCTCGGGACCCCGCACCTGCGTGCCTTTGTGTGTTACTATACCTGGTGATATTTGGCAGCACGCAGCAACCCCTGAAGATGGCCTAATCCCTGCCGACGAGGGGTAAATACCCCGAAACACGTGTACAGGGATGGCAAAGACTTGAAGATACTCGAGAATTCGAAAGAAGATGCATCGCAGAAAATGGTATTACAATTACCATGGTCCTTAGGGGCAATCCCACTGGTGTATAAGCAGTGTGCGACCCCATTTTCCTAATGTTTATGCTCCTTGGAGCCGTGGGCTGACGAGCTCGGGACCCCGCACCTGCGTGCCTTTGTGTGGTACTATACCTGGTGATATTTGGCAGCACGCAGCAACCCCTGAAGATGGCCTAATCCCTGCTGACGAGGGGTAAATACCCCGAAACACGTGTACAGCGATGGCGAAGACTTGAAGATACTCGAGAATTCGAAAGAAGATGCATCGCAGAAAACTGTACTACAATTACCATGGTCCTTAGGGGCGATCCCGCTGGTGTATAAGCAGTGTGCGACCCCATTTTCCTCATGTTTATGCTCCTTGGAGCCGTGGGCTGACGAGCTCGGGACCCCGCACCTGCGTGCCTTTATGTGGTACTATACCTGGTGATATTTGGCAGCACGCAGCAACCCCTGAAGATGGCCTAATCCCTGCTGACGAGGGGTAAATACCCCGAAACACGTGTACAGGGATGGCGAAGACTTGAAGATACTCGAGAATTCGAAAGAAGATGCATCGCAGAAAACGGTACTACAATTACCATGGTCCTTAGGGGCGATCCCGCTGGTGTAAAAGCAGTGTGCGACCCCATTTTCCTAATGTTTATGCTCCTTGGAGCCGTGGGCTGACGAGCTCGGGACCCCGCACCTGCGTGCCTTTGTGTGGTACTATACCTGGTGATATTTGGCAGCACGCAGCAACCCCTGAAGATGGCCTAATCCCTGCTGACGAGGGGTAAATACCCCGAAACACGTGTACAGGGATGGCGAAGACTTGAAGATACTCGAGAATTCGAAAGAAGATGCTTCGCAGAAAACGGTACTACAATTACCATGGTCCTTAGGGGCGATCCCGCTGGTGTATAAGCAGTGTGCGACCCCATTTTCCTAATGTTTATGCTCCTTAGAGCTGTGGGCTGTCGAGCTCGAGACCCCGCACCTGCGTGCCTTTTTTGTGGTGCTATACCTGGTGATATTTGGCAGCACGCAGCAAACCCTGAAGATGGCCTAATCCCTGCTGACGAGGGGTAAATACCCCGAAACACATGTACAGGGATGGCGAAGACTTGAAGATACTCGACAATTCGAAAGAAGATGCATCGCAGAAAATGGTACTACAATTACCATGGTCCTTAGGGGCGATCCCGCTGGTGTATAAGCAGTGTGCGCCCCCATTTTCCTAATGTTTATGCTCCTTGGAGCCGTGGGCTGACGAGCTCGGGACCCCGCACCTGCATGCCTTTGTGTGTTACTATACCTGGTGATATTTGGCAGCACGCAGCAACCCCTGAAGATGGCCTAATCCCTGCTGACGAGGGGTAAATACCCCGAAACACGTGTACAGGGATGGCGAAGACTTGAAGGTACTCGAGAATTCGAAAGAAGATGCATCGCAGAAAACGGTACTACAATTACCATGGTCCTTAGGGGCGATCCCGCTGGTGTATAAGCAGTGTGCGACCCCATTTTCCTAATGTTTATGCTCCTTGGAGCCGTGGGCTGACGAGCTCGGGACCCCGCACCTGCGTGCCTTTGTGTGTTACTATACCTGGTGATATTTGGCAGCACGCAGCAACCCCTGAAGATGGCCTAATCCCTGCTGACGAGGGGTAAATACCCCGAAACACGTGTACAGCGATGGCGAAGACTTGAAGATACTCGAGAATTCGAAAGAAGATGCATCGCAGAAAACTGTACTACAATTACCATGGTCCTTAGGGGCGATCCCGCTGGTGTATAAGCAGTGTGCGACCCCATTTTCCTCATGTTTATGCTCCTTGGAGCCGTGGGCTGACGAGCTCGGGACCCCGCACCTGCGTGCCTTTATGTGGTACTATACCTGGTGATATTTGGCAGCACGCAGCAACCCCTGAAGATGGCCTAATCCCTGCTGACGAGGGGTAAATACCCCGAAACACGTGTACAGGGATGGCGAAGACTTGAAGATACTCGAGAATTCGAAAGAAGATGCATCGCAGAAAACGGTACTACAATTACCATGGTCCTTAGGGGCGATCCCGCTGGTGTATAAGCAGTGTGCGACCCCATTTTCCTAATGTTTATGCTCCTTGGAGCCGTGGGCTGACGAGCTCGGGACCCCGCACCTGCGTGCCTTTGTGTGGTACTATACCTGGTGATATATGGCAGCACGCAGCAACCCCTGAAGATGGCCTAATCCCTGCTGACGAGGGGTAAATACCCCGAAACACGTGTACAGGGATGGCGAAGACTTGAAGATACTCGAGAATTCGAAAGAAGATGCATCGCAGAAAATGGTACTACAATTACAATGGTCCTTAGGGGCGATCCCGCTGGTGTATAAGCAGTGTGCGACCCCATTTTCCTAATGTTTATGCTCCTTGGAGCCGTGGGCTGACGAGCTCGGGACCCCGCACCTGCGTGCCTTTATGTGGTACTATACCTGGTGATATTTGGCAGCACGCAGCAACCCCTGAAGATGGCCTAATCCCTGCTGACGAGGGGTAAATACCCCGAAACACGTGTACAGCGATGGCGAAGACTTGAAGATACTCGAGAATTCGAAAGAAGATGCATTGCAGAAAACGGTACTACAATTACCATGGTCCTTAGGGGCGATCCCGCTGGTGTATAAGCAGTGTGCGCCCCCATTTTCCTCATGTTTATGCTCCTTGGAGCCGTGGGCTGACGAGCTCGGGACCCCGCACCTGCATGCCTTTGTGTGTTACTATACCTGGTGATATTTGGCAGCACGCAGCAACCCCTGAAGATGGCCTAATCTCTGCTGACGAGGGGTAAATACCCCGAAACACGTGTACAGGGATGGCGAAGACTTGAAGATACTCGAGAATTCGAAAGAAGATGCATCGCAGAAAACGGTACTACAATTACCATGGTCCTTAGGGGCGATCCCGCTGGTGTATAAGCAGTGTGCAACCCCATTTTTCTAATGTTTATGCTCCTTGGAGCCGTGGGCTGACGAGCTCGGGACCCCGCACCTGCGTGCCTTTGTGTGGTACTATACCTGGTGATATTTGGCACCACGCAGCAACCCCTGAAGATGGCCAGATGCCTGCTGACGAGGGGTAAATATCCCGAAACACGTGTACAGGGATGGCGAAGACTTGAAGGTACTCGAGAATTCGAAAGAAGATGCATCGCAGACAACGGTACTACAATTACCATGGTCCTTAGGGGCGATCCCGCTGGTGTATAAGCAGTGTGCGACCCCATTTTCCTAATGTTTATGCTCCTTGGAGCCGTGGGCTGACGAGCTCGGGACCCCGCACCTGCGTGACTTTGTGTGTTACTATACCTGGTGATATTTGGCAGCACGCAGCAACCCCTGAAGATGGCCTAATCCCTGCTGACGAGGGGTAAATACCCCGAAACACGTGTACAGGGATGGCGAAGACTTGTAGATACTCGAGAATTCGAAAGAAGATGCATCGCAGAAAATGGTACTACAATTACCATGGTCCTTAGGGGCAATCCCACTGGTGTATAAGCAGTGTGCGACCCCATTTTCCTAATGTTTATGCTCCTTGGAGCCGTGGGCTGACGAGCTCGGGACCCCGCACCTGCGTGCCTTTGTGTGGTACTATACCTGGTGATATTTGGCAGCACGCAGCAACCCCTGAAGATGGCCTAATCCCTGCTGACGAGGGGTAAATACCCCGAAACACGTGTACAGCGATGGCGAAGACTTGAAGATACTCGAGAATTCGAAAGAAGATGCATCGCAGAAAACTGTACTACAATTACCATGGTCCTTAGGGGCGATCCCGCTGGTGTATAAGCAGTGTGCGACCCCATTTTCCTCATGTTTATGCTCCTTGGAGCCGTGGGCTGACGAGCTCGGGACCCCGCACCTGCGTGCCTTTATGTGGTACTATACCTGGTGATATTTGGCAGCACGCAGCAACCCCTGAAGATGGCCTAATCCCTGCTGACGAGGGGTAAATACCCCGAAACACGTGTACAGGGATGGCGAAGACTTGAAGATACTCGAGAATTCGAAAGAAGATGCATCGCAGAAAACGGTACTACAATTACCATGGTCCTTAGGGGCGATCGCGCTGGTGTATAAGCAGTGTGCGACCCCATTTTCCTAATGTTTATGCTCCTTGGAGCCGTGGGCTGACGAGCTCGGAACCCCGCACCTGCGTGCCTTTGTGTGGTACTATACCTGGTGATATTTGGCAGCACGCAGCAACCCCTGAAGATGGCCTAATCCCTGCTGACGAGGGGTAAATACCCCGAAACACGTGTACAGGGATGGCGAAGACTTGAAGATACTCGAGAATTCGAAAGAAGATGCATCGCAGAAAACGATACTACAATTACAATGGTCCTTAGGGGCGATCCCGCTGGTGTATAAGCAGTGTGCGACCCCATTTTCCTAATGTTTATGCTCCTTGGAGCCGCGGGCTGACGAGCTCGGGACCCTGCACCTGCGTGCCTTTGTGTGGTACTATACCTGGTGATATTTGGCAGCACGCAGCAACCCCTGAAGATGGCCTAATCCCTGCTGACGAGGGGTAAATACCCCGAAACACGTGTACAGGGATGGCGAAGACTTGAAGATACTCGAGAATTCGAAAGAAGATGCATCGCAGAAAACGGTACTACGATTACCATGGTCCTTAGGGGCGATCCCGCTGGTGTATAAGCAGTGTGCGACCCCATTTTCCTAATGTTTATGCTCCTTGGAGCCGTGGGCTGACGAGCTCGGGACCCCGCACCTGCGTGCCTTTGTGTGGTACTACACCTGGTGATATTTGGCAGCACGCAGCAACCCCTGAAGACGGCCTAATCCCTGCTGACGAGGGGTAAATACCCCGAAACACGTGTACAGGGATGGCGAAGACTTGAAGATACTCGAGAATTCGAAAGAAGTTGCATGGCAGAAAACGGTACTACAATTACCATGGTCTTTAGGGGCGATCCCGCTGGTGTATAAGCATTGTGCGACCCCATTTTCCTAATGTTTATGCTCCTTGGAGCCGTGGGCTGACGAGCTCGGGACCCCGCACCTGCGTGCCTTTGTGTGGTACTATACCTGGTGATATTTGGCAGCACGCAGCAACACCTGAAGATGGCCTAATCCCTGCTGACGAGGGGTAAATACCCCGAAACACGTGTACAGGGATGGCGAAGACTTGAAGATACTCGAGAATTCGAAAGAAGATGCATCGCAGAAAACGGTACTACAATTACCATGGTCCTTAGGGGCGATCCCGCTGGTGTATAAGCAGTGTGCGACCCCATTTTCCTCATGTTTATGCTCCTTGGAGCCGTGGGCTGACGAGCTCGGGACCCCGCACCTGCGTGCCTTTATGTGGTACTATACCTGGTGATATTTGGCAGCACGCAGCAACCCCTGAAGATGGCCTAATCCCTGCTGACGAGGGGTAAATACCCCGAAACACGTGTACAGGGATGGCGAAGACTTGAAGATACTCGAGAATTCGAAAGAAGATGCATCGCAGAAAACGGTACTACAATTACCATGGTCCTTAGGGGCGATCCCGCTGGTGTATAAGCAGTGTGCAACACGATTTTCCTAATGTTTATGCTCCTTGGAGCCTTGGGCTGACGAGCTCGGTACCCCGCACCTGCGTGCCTTTGTGTGGTACTATACCTGGTGATATTTGGCAGCACGCAGCAACCCCTGAAGATGGCCTAATCCCTGCTGACGAGGGGTAAATACCCCGAAACACGTGTACAGGGATGGCGAAGACTTGAAGATACTCGAGAATTCGAAAGAAGATGCATCGCAGAAAACGGTACTACAATTACCATGGTCCTTAGGGGCGATCGCGCTGGTGTATAAGCAGTGTGCGACCCCATTTTCCTAATGTTTATGCTCCTTGGAGCCGTGGGCTGACGAGCTCGGGACCCCGCACCTGCGTGCCTTTGTGTGGTACTATACCTGGTGATATTTGGCAGCACGCAGCAACCCCTGAAGATGGCCTAATCCCTGCTGACGAGGGGTAAATATACCGAAACACGTGTACAGGGATGGCGAAGACTTGAAGATATTCGAGAATTCGAAAGAAGATGCAGCGCAGAAAACGGTACTACAATTACCATGGTCCTTAGGGGCGATCCCGCTGGTGTATAAGCAGTGTGCGACCCCATTTTCCTAATGTTTATGCTCCTTGGAGCCGTGGGCTGACGAGCTTGGGACCCCGCACCTGCGTGCCTTTGTGTGGTACTATACCTGGTGATATTTGTCAGCACACAGCAACCCCTGAAGATGGCCTAATCCCTGCTGACGAGGGGTAAATACCCCGAAACACGTGTACAGGGATGGCGAAGACTTGAAGATACTCGAGAATTCGAAAGAAGATGCATCGCAGAAAACGGTACTACGATTACCATGGTCCTTAGGGGCGATCCCGCTGGTGTATAAGCAGTGTGCGACCCCATTTTCCTAATGTTTATGCTCCTTGGAGCCGTGGGCTGACGAGCTCGGGACCCCGCACCTGCGTGCCTTTGTGTGGTACTACACCTGGTGATATTTGGCAGCACGCAGCAACCCCTGAAGACGGCCTAATCCCTGCTGACGAGGGGTAAATACCCCGAAACACGTGTACAGGGATGGCGAAGACTTGAAGATACTCGAGAATTCGAAAGAAGTTGCATGGCAGAAAACGGTACTACAATTACCATGGTCTTTAGGGGCGATCCCGCTGGTGTATAAGCATTGTGCGACCCCATTTTCCTAATGTTTATGCTCCTTGGAGCCGTGGGCTGACGAGCTCGGGACCCCGCACCTGCGTGCCTTTGTGTGGTACTATACCTGGTGATATTTGGCAGCACGCAGCAACACCTGAAGATGGCCTAATCCCTGCTGACGAGGGGTAAATACCCCGAAACACGTGTACAGGGATGGCGAAGACTTGAAGATACTCGAGAATTCGAAAGAAGATGCATCGCAGAAAACGGTACTACAATTACCATGGTCCTTAGGGGCGATCCCGCTGGTGTATAAGCAGTGTGCGACCCCATTTTCCTCATGTTTATGCTCCTTGGAGCCGTGGGCTGACGAGCTCGGGACCCCGCACCTGCGTGCCTTTATGTGGTACTATACCTGGTGATATTTGGCAGCACGCAGCAACCCCTGAAGATGGCCTAATCCCTGCTGACGAGGGGTAAATACCCCGAAACACGTGTACAGGGATGGCGAAGACTTGAAGATACTCGAGAATTCGAAAGAAGATGCATCGCAGAAAACGGTACTACAATTACCATGGTCCTTAGGGGCGATCCCGCTGGTGTATAAGCAGTGTGCAACACGATTTTCCTAATGTTTATGCTCCTTGGAGCCTTGGGCTGACGAGCTCGGTACCCCGCACCTGCGTGCCTTTGTGTGGTACTATACCTGGTGATATTTGGCAGCACGCAGCAACCCCTGAAGATGGCCTAATCCCTGCTGACGAGGGGTAAATACCCCGAAACACGTGTACAGGGATGGCGAAGACTTGAAGATACTCGAGAATTCGAAAGAAGATGCATCGCAGAAAACGGTACTACAATTACCATGGTCCTTAGGGGCGATCGCGCTGGTGTATAAGCAGTGTGCGACCCCATTTTCCTAATGTTTATGCTCCTTGGAGCCGTGGGCTGACGAGCTCGGGACCCCGCACCTGCGTGCCTTTGTGTGGTACTATACCTGGTGATATTTGGCAGCACGCAGCAACCCCTGAAGATGGCCTAATCCCTGCTGACGAGGGGTAAATATACCGAAACACGTGTACAGGGATGGCGAAGACTTGAAGATATTCGAGAATTCGAAAGAAGATGCAGCGCAGAAAACGGTACTACAATTACCATGGTCCTTAGGGGCGATCCCGCTGGTGTATAAGCAGTGTGCGACCCCATTTTCCTAATGTTTATGCTCCTTGGAGCCGTGGGCTGACGAGCTTGGGACCCCGCACCTGCGTGCCTTTGTGTGGTACTATACCTGGTGATATTTGTCAGCACACAGCAACCCCTGAAGATGGCCTAATCCCTGCTGACGAGGGGTAAATACCCCGAAACACGTGTACAGGGATGGCGAAGACTTGAAGATACTCTAGAATTCGAAAGAAGATGCTACACAGAAAACGGTACTACAATTACCATGGTCCTTAGGGGCGATCCCGCTGGTGTATAAGCAGTGTGCGACCCCATTTTCCTAATGTTTATGCTCCTTGGAGCCTTGGGCTGACGAGCTCAGGACCCCGCACCTGCGTGCCTTTGTGTGGTACTATACCTGGTGATATTTGGCAGCACGCAGCAACCCCTGAAGATGGCCTAATCCCTGCTGACGAGGGGTAAATACCCCGAAACACGTGTACAGGGATGGCGAAGACTTGAAGATACTCTAGAATTCGAAAGAAGATGCATCGCAGAAAACGGTACTACAATTACCATGGTCCTTAGGGGCGATCCCGCTGGTGTATAAGCAGTGTGCGACCCCATTTTCCTAATGTTTATGCTCCTTGGAGCCGTGGGCTGACAAGCTCGGGACCCCGCACCTGCGTGCCTTTGTGTGGTACTATACCTGGTGATATTTGGCAGCACGCAGCAACCCCTGAAGATGGCCTAATCCCTGCTGACGAGTGGTAAATACCCCGAAACACGTGTACAGGGATGGCGAAGACTTGAAGATACTCGAGAATTCGAAAGAAGATGCATCGCAGAAAATGGTACTACAATTACCATGGTCCTTAGGGGCAATCCCACTGGTGTATAAGCAGTGTGCGACCCCATTTTCCTAATGTTTATGCTCCTTGGAGCCGTGGGCTGACGAGCTCGGGACCCCGCACCTGCGTGCCTTTGTGTGGTACTATACCTGGTGATATTTGGCAGCACGCAGCAACCCCTGAAGATGGCCTAATCCCTGCTGACGAGGGGTAAATACCCCGAAACACGTGTACAGGGATGGCGAAGACTTGAAGATACTCGAGAATTCGAAAGAAGATGCATCGCAGAAAACTGTACTACAATTACCATGGTCCTTAGGGGCGATCCCGCTGGTGTATAAGCAGTGTGCGACCCCATTTTCCTAATGTTTATGCTCCTTGGAGCCGTGGGCTGACGAGCTCGGGACCCCGCACCTGCGTGCCTTTGTGTGGTACTATACCTGGTGATATTTGGCAGCACGCAGCAACCCCTGAAGATGGCCTAATCCCTGCTGACGAGGGGTAAATACCCCGAAACACGTGTACAGGGATGGCGAAGACTTGAAGATACTCTAGAATTCGAAAGAAGATGCATCGCAGAAAACGGTACTACAATTACCATGGTCCTTAGGGGCGATCCCGCTGGTGTATAAGCAGTGTGCGACCCCATTTTCCTAATGTTTATGCTCCTTGGAGCCGTGGGCTGACGAGCTCGGGACCCCGCACCTGCGTGCCTTTGTGTGGTACTATACCTAGTGATATTTGGCAGCACGCAGCAACCCCTGAAGATGGCCTAATCCCTGCTGACGAGGGGTAAATACTCCGAAACACGTGTACAGGGATGGCGAAGACTTGAAGATACTCGAGAATTCGAAAGAAGATGCATCGCAGAAAACTGTTCTACAATTACCATGGTCCTTAGGGGCGATCCGGCTGGTGTATAAGCAGTGTGCGAACCCATTTTCCTCATGTTTATGCTCCTTGGAGCCGTGGGCTGATGAGTTTGGGACCCCGCACCTGCGTGCCTTTATGTGGTACTATACCTGGTGATATTTGGCAGCACGCAGCAACCCCTGAAGATGGCCTAATCCCTGCTGACGAGGGGTAAATACCCCGAAACACGTGTACAGGGATGGCGAAGACTTGAAGATACTCGAGAATTCGAAAGAAGATGCATCGCAGAAACGGTACTACAATTACCATGGTCCTTAGGGGCAATCCCACTGGTGTATAAGCAGTGTGCAACCCCATTTTCCTAATGTTTATGCTCCTTGGAGCCGTGGGCTGACGAGCTCGGGACCCCGCACCTGCGTGCCTTTGTGTGGTACTATACCTGGTGATATTTGGCAGCACGCAGCAACCCCTGAAGATGGCCTAATCCCTGCTGACGAGGGGTAAATACCCCGAAACACGTGTACAGCGATGGCGAAGACTTGAAGATACTCGAGAATTCGAAAGAAGATGCATCGCAGAAAACGGTACTACAATAACCATGGTCCTTAGGGGCGATCCCGCTGGTGTATAAGCAGTGTGCGCCCCCATTTTCCTAATGTTTATGCTCCTTGGAGCCGTGGGCTGACGAGCTCGGGACCCCGCACCTGCATGCCTTTGTGTGTTACTATACCTGGTGATATTTGGCAGCACGCAGCAACCCCTGAAGATGGCCTAATCCCTGCTGACGAGGGGTAAATACCCCGAAACACGTGTACAGCGATGGCGAAGACTTGAAGATACTCGAGAATTCGAAAGAAGATGCATCGCAGAAAACTGTACTACAATTACCATGGTCCTTAGGGGCGATCCCGCTGGTGTATAAGCAGTGTGCGACCCCATTTTCCTCATGTTTATGCTCCTTGGAGCCGTGGGCTGACGAGCTCGGGACCCCGCACCTGAGTGCCTTTATGTGGTACTATACCTGGTGATATTTGGCAGCACGCAGCAACCCCTGAAGATGGCCTAATCCCTGCTGACGAGGGGTAAATACCCCGAAACACGTGTACAGGGATGGCGAAGACTTGAAGATACTCGAGAATTCGAAAGAAGATGCATCGCAGAAAACGGTACTACAATTACCAAGGTCCTTAGGGGCGATCCCGCTGGTGTAAAAGCAGTGTGCGACCCCATTTTCCTAATGTTTATGCTCCTTGGAGCCGTGGGCTGACGAGCTCGGGACCCCGCACCTGCGTGCCTTTGTGTGGTGCTATACCTGGTGATATTTGGCAGTACGCAGCAAACCCTGAAGATGGCCTAATCCCTGCTGACGAGGGGTAAATACCCCGAAACACATGTACAGGGATGGCGAAGACTTGAAGATACTCGACAATTCGAAAGAAGATGCATCGCAGAAAATGGTACTACAATTACCATGGTCCTTAGGGGCGATCCCGCTGGTGTATAAGCAGTGTGCGCCCCCATTTTCCTAATGTTTATGCTCCTTGGAGCCGTGGGCTGACGAGCTCGGGACCCCGCACCTGCATGCCTTTGTGTGTTACTATACCTGGTGATATTTGGCAGCACGCAGCAACCCCTGAAGATGGCCTAATCCCTGCTGACGAGGGGTAAATACCCCGAAACACGTGTACAGGGATGGCGAAGACTTGAAGGTACTCGAGAATTCGAAAGAAGATGCATCGCAGAAAACGGTACTACAATTACCATGGTCCTTAGGGGCGATCCCGCTGGTGTATAAGCAGTGTGCGACCCCATTTTCCTAATGTTTATGCTCCTTGGAGCCGTGGGCTGACGAGCTCGGGACCCCGCACCTGCGTGCCTTTGTGTGTTACTATACCTGGTGATATTTGGCAGCACGCAGCAACCCCTGAAGATGGCCTAATCCCTGCCGACGAGGGGTAAATACCCCGAAACACGTGTACAGGGATGGCAAAGACTTGAAGATACTCGAGAATTCGAAAGAAGATGCATCGCAGAAAATGGTACTACAATTACCATGGTCCTTAGGGGCAATCCCACTGGTGTATAAGCAGTGTGCGACCCCATTTTCCTAATGTTTATGCTCCTTGGAGCCGTGGGCTGACGAGCTCGGGACCCCGCACCTGCGTGCCTTTGTGTGGTACTATACCTGGTGATATTTGGCAGCACGCAGCAACCCCTGAAGATGGCCTAATCCCTGCTGACGAGGGGTAAATACCCCGAAACACGTGTACAGCGATGGCGAAGACTTGAAGATACTCGAGAATTCGAAAGAAGATGCATCGCAGAAAACTGTACTACAATTACCATGGTCCTTAGGGGCGATCCCGCTGGTGTATAAGCAGTGTGCGACCCCATTTTCCTCATGTTTATGCTCCTTGGAGCCGTGGGCTGACGAGCTCGGGACCCCGCACCTGCGTGCCTTTATGTGGTACTATACCTGGTGATATTTGGCAGCACGCAGCAACCCCTGAAGATGGCCTAATCCCTGCTGACGAGGGGTAAATACCCCGAAACACGTGTACAGGGATGGCGAAGACTTGAAGATACTCGAGAATTCGAAAGAAGATGCATCGCAGAAAACGGTACTACAATTACCATGGTCCTTAGGGGCGATCCCGCTGGTGTAAAAGCAGTGTGCGACCCCATTTTCCTAATGTTTATGCTCCTTGGAGCCGTGGGCTGACGAGCTCGGGACCCCGCACCTGCGTGCCTTTGTGTGGTACTATACCTGGTGATATTTGGCAGCACGCAGCAACCCCTGAAGATGGCCTAATCCCTGCTGACGAGGGGTAAATACCCCGAAACACGTGTACAGGGATGGCGAAGACTTGAAGATACTCGAGAATTCGAAAGAAGATGCTTCGCAGAAAACGGTACTACAATTACCATGGTCCTTAGGGGCGATCCCGCTGGTGTATAAGCAGTGTGCGACCCCATTTTCCTAATGTTTATGCTCCTTAGAGCTGTGGGCTGTCGAGCTCGAGACCCCGCACCTGCGTGCCTTTTTTGTGGTGCTATACCTGGTGATATTTGGCAGCACGCAGCAAACCCTGAAGATGGCCTAATCCCTGCTGACGAGGGGTAAATACCCCGAAACACATGTACAGGGATGGCGAAGACTTGAAGATACTCGACAATTCGAAAGAAGATGCATCGCAGAAAATGGTACTACAATTACCATGGTCCTTAGGGGCGATCCCGCTGGTGTATAAGCAGTGTGCGCCCCCATTTTCCTAATGTTTATGCTCCTTGGAGCCATGGGCTGACGAGCTCGGGACCCCGCACCTGCATGCCTTTGTGTGTTACTATACCTGGTGATATTTGGCAGCACGCAGCAACCCCTGAAGATGGCCTAATCCCTGCTGACGAGGGGTAAATACCCCGAAACACGTGTACAGGGATGGCGAAGACTTGAAGGTACTCGAGAATTCGAAAGAAGATGCATCGCAGAAAACGGTACTACAATTACCATGGTCCTTAGGGGCGATCCCGCTGGTGTATAAGCAGTGTGCGACCCCATTTTCCTAATGTTTATGCTCCTTGGAGCCGTGGGCTGACGAGCTCGGGACCCCGCACCTGCGTGCCTTTGTGTGTTACTATACCTGGTGATATTTGGCAGCACGCAGCAACCCCTGAAGATGGCCTAATCCCTGCTGACGAGGGGTAAATACCCCGAAACACGTGTACAGCGATGGCGAAGACTTGAAGATACTCGAGAATTCGAAAGAAGATGCATCGCAGAAAACTGTACTACAATTACCATGGTCCTTAGGGGCGATCCCGCTGGTGTATAAGCTGTGTGCGACCCCATTTTCCTCATGTTTATGCTCCTTGGAGCCGTGGGCTGACGAGCTCGGGACCCCGCACCTGCGTGCCTTTATGTGGTACTATACCTGGTGATATTTGGCAGCACGCAGCAACCCCTGAAGATGGCCTAATCCCTGCTGACGAGGGGTAAATACCCCGAAACACGTGTACAGGGATGGCGAAGACTTGAAGATACTCGAGAATTCGAAAGAAGATGCATCGCAGAAAACGGTACTACAATTACCATGGTCCTTAGGGGCGATCCCGCTGGTGTATAAGCAGTGTGCGACCCCATTTTCCTAATGTTTATGCTCCTTGGAGCCGTGGGCTGACGAGCTCGGGACCCCGCACCTGCGTGCCTTTGTGTGGTACTATACCTGGTGATATATGGCAGCACGCAGCAACCCCTGAAGATGGCCTAATCCCTGCTGACGAGGGGTAAATACCCCGAAACACGTGTACAGGGATGGCGAAGACTTGAAGATACTCGAGAATTCGAAAGAAGATGCATCGCAGAAAACGGTACTACAATTACCATGGTCCTTAGGGGCGATCCCGCTGGTGTATAAGCAGTGTGCGACCCCATTTTCCTCATGTTTATGCTACTTGGAGCCGTGGGCTGACGAGCTCGGGACCCCGCACCTGCGTGCCTTTATGTGGTACTATACCTGGTGATATTTGGCAGCACGCAGCAACCCCTGAAGATGGCCTAATCCCTGCTGACGAGGGGTAAATACCCCGAAACACGTGTACAGGGATGGCGAAGACTTGAAGATACTCGAGAATTCGAAAGAAGATGCATCGCAGAAAACGGTACTACAATTACCATGGTCCTTAGGGGCGATCCCGCTGGTGTATAAGCAGTGTGCAACACGATTTTCCTAATGTTTATGCTCCTTGGAGCCTTGGGCTGACGAGCTCGGTACCCCGCACCTGCGTGCCTTTGTGTGGTACTATACCTGGTGATATTTGGCAGCACGCAGCAACCCCTGAAGATGGCCTAATCATTGCTGACGAGGGGTAAATACCCCGAAACACGTGTACAGGGATGGCGAAGACTTGAAGATACTCGAGAATTCGAAAGAAGATGCATCGCAGAAAACGGTACTACAATTACCATGGTCCTTAGGGGCGATCGCGCTGGTGTATAAGCAGTGTGCGACCCCATTTTCCTAATGTTTATGCTCCTTGGAGCCGTGGGCTGACGAGCTCGGGACCCCGCACCTGCGTGCCTTTGTGTGGTACTATACCTGGTGATATTTGGCAGCACGCAGCAACCCCTGAAGATGGCCTAATCCCTGCTGACGAGGGGTAAATATACCGAAACACGTGTACAGGGATGGCGAAGACTTGAAGATATTCGAGAATTCGAAAGAAGATGCAGCGCAGAAAACGGTACTACAATTACCATGGTCCTTAGGGGCGATCCCGCTGGTGTATAAGCAGTGTGCGACCCCATTTTCCTAATGTTTATGCTCCTTGGAGCCGTGGGCTGACGAGCTTGGGACCCCGCACCTGCGTGCCTTTGTGTGGTACTATACCTGGTGATATTTGTCAGCACACAGCAACCCCTGAAGATGGCCTAATCCCTGCTGACGAGGGGTAAATACCCCGAAACACGTGTACAGGGATGGCGAAGACTTGAAGATACTCTAGAATTCGAAAGAAGATGCATCGCAGAAAACGGTACTACAATTACCATGGTCCTTAGGGGCGATCCCGCTGGTGTATAAGCAGTGTGCGACCCCATTTTCCTAATGTTTATGCTCCTTGGAGCCGTGGGCTGACAAGCTCGGGACCCCGCACCTGCGTGCCTTTGTGTGGTACTATACCTGGTGATATTTGGCAGCACGCAGCAACCCCTGAAGATGGCCTAATCCCTGCTGACGAGTGGTAAATACCCCGAAACACGTGTACAGGGATGGCGAAGACTTGAAGATACTCGAGAATTCGAAAGAAGATGCATCGCAGAAAATGGTACTACAATTACCATGGTCCTTAGGGGCAATCCCACTGGTGTATAAGCAGTGTGCGACCCCATTTTCCTAATGTTTATGCTCCTTGGAGCCGTGGGCTGACGAGCTCGGGACCCCGCACCTGCGTGCCTTTGTGTGGTACTATACCTGGTGATATTTGGCAGCACGCAGCAACCCCTGAAGATGGCCTAATCCCTGCTGACGAGGGGTAAATACCCCGAAACACGTGTACAGGGATGGCGAAGACTTGAAGATACTCGAGAATTCGAAAGAAGATGCATCGCAGAAAACTGTACTACAATTACCATGGTCCTTAGGGGCGATCCCGCTGGTGTATAAGCAGTGTGCGACCCCATTTTCCTAATGTTTATGCTCCTTGGAGCCGTGGGCTGACGAGCTCGGGACCCCGCACCTGCGTGCCTTTGTGTGGTACTATACCTGGTGATATTTGGCAGCACGCAGCAACCCCTGAAGATGGCCTAATCCCTGCTGACGAGGGGTAAATACCCCGAAACACGTGTACAGGGATGGCGAAGACTTGAAGATACTCTAGAATTCGAAAGAAGATGCATCGCAGAAAACGGTACTACAATTACCATGGTCCTTAGGGGCGATCCCGCTGGTGTATAAGCAGTGTGCGACCCCATTTTCCTAATGTTTATGCTCCTTGGAGCCGTGGGCTGACGAGCTCGGGACCCCGCACCTGCGTGCCTTTGTGTGGTACTATACCTGGTGATATTTGGCAGCACGCAGCAACCCCTGAAGATGGCCTAATCCCTGCTGACGAGTGGTAAATACCCCGAAACACGTGTACAGGGATGGCGAAGACTTGAAGATACTCGAGAATTCGAAAGAAGATGCATCGCAGAAAATGGTACTACAATTACCATGGTCCTTAGGGGCAATCCCACTGGTGTATAAGCAGTGTGCGACCCCATTTTCCTAATGTTTATGCTCCTTGGAGCCGTGGGCTGACGAGCTCGGGACCCCGCACCTGCGTGCCTTTGTGTGGTACTATACCTAGTGATATTTGGCAGCACGCAGCAACCCCTGAAGATGGCCTAATCCCTGCTGACGAGGGGTAAATACTCCGAAACACGTGTACAGGGATGGCGAAGACTTGAAGATACTCGAGAATTCGAAAGAAGATGCATCGCAGAAAACTGTTCTACAATTACCATGGTCCTTAGGGGCGATCCGGCTGGTGTATAAGCAGTGTGCGAACCCATTTTCCTCATGTTTATGCTCCTTGGAGCCGTGGGCTGATGAGTTTGGGACCCCGCACCTGCGTGCCTTTATGTGGTACTATACCTGGTGATATTTGGCAGCACGCAGCAACCCCTGAAGATGGCCTAATCCCTGCTGACGAGGGGTAAATACCCCGAAACACGTGTACAGGGATGGCGAAGACTTGAAGATACTCGAGAATTCGAAAGAAGATGCATCGCAGAAAACGGTACTACAATTACCATGGTCCTTAGGGGCAATCCCACTGGTGTATAAGCAGTGTGCAACCCCATTTTCCTAATGTTTATGCTCCTTGGAGCCGTGGGCTGACGAGCTCGGGACCCCGCACCTGCGTGCCTTTGTGTGGTACTATACCTGGTGATATTTGGCAGCACGCAGCAACCCCTGAAGATGGCCTAATCCCTGCTGACGAGGGGTAAATACCCCGAAACACGTGTACAGCGATGGCGAAGACTTGAAGATACTCGAGAATTCGAAAGAAGATGCATCGCAGAAAACGGTACTACAATAACCATGGTCCTTAGGGGCGATCCCGCTGGTGTATAAGCAGTGTGCGCCCCCATTTTCCTAATGTTTATGCTCCTTGGAGCCGTGGGCTGACGAGCTCGGGACCCCGCACCTGCATGCCTTTGTGTGTTACTATACCTGGTGATATTTGGCAGCACGCAGCAACCCCTGAAGATGGCCTAATCCCTGCTGACGAGGGGTAAATACCCCGAAACACGTGTACAGCGATGGCGAAGACTTGAAGATACTCGAGAATTCGAAAGAAGATGCATCGCAGAAAACTGTACTACAATTACCATGGTCCTTAGGGGCGATCCCGCTGGTGTATAAGCAGTGTGCGACCCCATTTTCCTCATGTTTATGCTCCTTGGAGCCGTGGGCTGACGAGCTCGGGACCCCGCACCTGAGTGCCTTTATGTGGTACTATACCTGGTGATATTTGGCAGCACGCAGCAACCCCTGAAGATGGCCTAATCCCTGCTGACGAGGGGTAAATACCCCGAAACACGTGTACAGGGATGGCGAAGACTTGAAGATACTCGAGAATTCGAAAGAAGATGCATCGCAGAAAACGGTACTACAATTACCAAGGTCCTTAGGGGCGATCCCGCTGGTGTAAAAGCAGTGTGCGACCCCATTTTCCTAATGTTTATGCTCCTTGGAGCCGTGGGCTGACGAGCTCGGGACCCCGCACCTGCGTGCCTTTGTGTGGTGCTATACCTGGTGATATTTGGCAGTACGCAGCAAACCCTGAAGATGGCCTAATCCCTGCTGACGAGGGGTAAATACCCCGAAACACATGTACAGGGATGGCGAAGACTTGAAGATACTCGACAATTCGAAAGAAGATGCATCGCAGAAAATGGTACTACAATTACCATGGTCCTTAGGGGCGATCCCGCTGGTGTATAAGCAGTGTGCGCCCCCATTTTCCTAATGTTTATGCTCCTTGGAGCCGTGGGCTGACGAGCTCGGGACCCCGCACCTGCATGCCTTTGTGTGTTACTATACCTGGTGATATTTGGCAGCACGCAGCAACCCCTGAAGATGGCCTAATCCCTGCTGACGAGGGGTAAATACCCCGAAACACGTGTACAGGGATGGCGAAGACTTGAAGGTACTCGAGAATTCGAAAGAAGATGCATCGCAGAAAACGGTACTACAATTACCATGGTCCTTAGGGGCGATCCCGCTGGTGTATAAGCAGTGTGCGACCCCATTTTCCTAATGTTTATGCTCCTTGGAGCCGTGGGCTGACGAGCTCGGGACCCCGCACCTGCGTGCCTTTGTGTGTTACTATACCTGGTGATATTTGGCAGCACGCAGCAACCCCTGAAGATGGCCTAATCCCTGCCGACGAGGGGTAAATACCCCGAAACACGTGTACAGGGATGGCAAAGACTTGAAGATACTCGAGAATTCGAAAGAAGATGCATCGCAGAAAATGGTACTACAATTACCATGGTCCTTAGGGGCAATCCCACTGGTGTATAAGCAGTGTGCGACCCCATTTTCCTAATGTTTATGCTCCTTGGAGCCGTGGGCTGACGAGCTCGGGACCCCGCACCTGCGTGCCTTTGTGTGGTACTATACCTGGTGATATTTGGCAGCACGCAGCAACCCCTGAAGATGGCCTAATCCCTGCTGACGAGGGGTAAATACCCCGAAACACGTGTACAGCGATGGCGAAGACTTGAAGATACTCGAGAATTCGAAAGAAGATGCATCGCAGAAAACTGTACTACAATTACCATGGTCCTTAGGGGCGATCCCGCTGGTGTATAAGCAGTGTGCGACCCCATTTTCCTCATGTTTATGCTCCTTGGAGCCGTGGGCTGACGAGCTCGGGACCCCGCACCTGCGTGCCTTTATGTGGTACTATACCTGGTGATATTTGGCAGCACGCAGCAACCCCTGAAGATGGCCTAATCCCTGCTGACGAGGGGTAAATACCCCGAAACACGTGTACAGGGATGGCGAAGACTTGAAGATACTCGAGAATTCGAAAGAAGATGCATCGCAGAAAACGGTACTACAATTACCATGGTCCTTAGGGGCGATCCCGCTGGTGTAAAAGCAGTGTGCGACCCCATTTTCCTAATGTTTATGCTCCTTGGAGCCGTGGGCTGACGAGCTCGGGACCCCGCACCTGCGTGCCTTTGTGTGGTACTATACCTGGTGATATTTGGCAGCACGCAGCAACCCCTGAAGATGGCCTAATCCCTGCTGACGAGGGGTAAATACCCCGAAACACGTGTACAGGGATGGCGAAGACTTGAAGATACTCGAGAATTCGAAAGAAGATGCTTCGCAGAAAACGGTACTACAATTACCATGGTCCTTAGGGGCGATCCCGCTGGTGTATAAGCAGTGTGCGACCCCATTTTCCTAATGTTTATGCTCCTTAGAGCTGTGGGCTGTCGAGCTCGAGACCCCGCACCTGCGTGCCTTTTTTGTGGTGCTATACCTGGTGATATTTGGCAGCACGCAGCAAACCCTGAAGATGGCCTAATCCCTGCTGACGAGGGGTAAATACCCCGAAACACATGTACAGGGATGGCGAAGACTTGAAGATACTCGACAATTCGAAAGAAGATGCATCGCAGAAAATGGTACTACAATTACCATGGTCCTTAGGGGCGATCCCGCTGGTGTATAAGCAGTGTGCGCCCCCATTTTCCTAATGTTTATGCTCCTTGGAGCCATGGGCTGACGAGCTCGGGACCCCGCACCTGCATGCCTTTGTGTGTTACTATACCTGGTGATATTTGGCAGCACGCAGCAACCCCTGAAGATGGCCTAATCCCTGCTGACGAGGGGTAAATACCCCGAAACACGTGTACAGGGATGGCGAAGACTTGAAGGTACTCGAGAATTCGAAAGAAGATGCATCGCAGAAAACGGTACTACAATTACCATGGTCCTTAGGGGCGATCCCGCTGGTGTATAAGCAGTGTGCGACCCCATTTTCCTAATGTTTATGCTCCTTGGAGCCGTGGGCTGACGAGCTCGGGACCCCGCACCTGCGTGCCTTTGTGTGTTACTATACCTGGTGATATTTGGCAGCACGCAGCAACCCCTGAAGATGGCCTAATCCCTGCTGACGAGGGGTAAATACCCCGAAACACGTGTACAGCGATGGCGAAGACTTGAAGATACTCGAGAATTCGAAAGAAGATGCATCGCAGAAAACTGTACTACAATTACCATGGTCCTTAGGGGCGATCCCGCTGGTGTATAAGCTGTGTGCGACCCCATTTTCCTCATGTTTATGCTCCTTGGAGCCGTGGGCTGACGAGCTCGGGACCCCGCACCTGCGTGCCTTTATGTGGTACTATACCTGGTGATATTTGGCAGCACGCAGCAACCCCTGAAGATGGCCTAATCCCTGCTGACGAGGGGTAAATACCCCGAAACACGTGTACAGGGATGGCGAAGACTTGAAGATACTCGAGAATTCGAAAGAAGATGCATCGCAGAAAACGGTACTACAATTACCATGGTCCTTAGGGGCGATCCCGCTGGTGTATAAGCAGTGTGCGACCCCATTTTCCTAATGTTTATGCTCCTTGGAGCCGTGGGCTGACGAGCTCGGGACCCCGCACCTGCGTGCCTTTGTGTGGTACTATACCTGGTGATATATGGCAGCACGCAGCAACCCCTGAAGATGGCCTAATCCCTGCTGACGAGGGGTAAATACCCCGAAACACGTGTACAGGGATGGCGAAGACTTGAAGATACTCGAGAATTCGAAAGAAGATGCATCGCAGAAAACGGTACTACAATTACCATGGTCCTTAGGGGCGATCCCGCTGGTGTATAAGCAGTGTGCGACCCCATTTTCCTCATGTTTATGCTACTTGGAGCCGTGGGCTGACGAGCTCGGGACCCCGCACCTGCGTGCCTTTATGTGGTACTATACCTGGTGATATTTGGCAGCACGCAGCAACCCCTGAAGATGGCCTAATCCCTGCTGACGAGGGGTAAATACCCCGAAACACGTGTACAGGGATGGCGAAGACTTGAAGATACTCGAGAATTCGAAAGAAGATGCATCGCAGAAAACGGTACTACAATTACCATGGTCCTTAGGGGCGATCCCGCTGGTGTATAAGCAGTGTGCAACACGATTTTCCTAATGTTTATGCTCCTTGGAGCCTTGGGCTGACGAGCTCGGTACCCCGCACCTGCGTGCCTTTGTGTGGTACTATACCTGGTGATATTTGGCAGCACGCAGCAACCCCTGAAGATGGCCTAATCATTGCTGACGAGGGGTAAATACCCCGAAACACGTGTACAGGGATGGCGAAGACTTGAAGATACTCGAGAATTCGAAAGAAGATGCATCGCAGAAAACGGTACTACAATTACCATGGTCCTTAGGGGCGATCGCGCTGGTGTATAAGCAGTGTGCGACCCCATTTTCCTAATGTTTATGCTCCTTGGAGCCGTGGGCTGACGAGCTCGGGACCCCGCACCTGCGTGCCTTTGTGTGGTACTATACCTGGTGATATTTGGCAGCACGCAGCAACCCCTGAAGATGGCCTAATCCCTGCTGACGAGGGGTAAATATACCGAAACACGTGTACAGGGATGGCGAAGACTTGAAGATATTCGAGAATTCGAAAGAAGATGCAGCGCAGAAAACGGTACTACAATTACCATGGTCCTTAGGGGCGATCCCGCTGGTGTATAAGCAGTGTGCGACCCCATTTTCCTAATGTTTATGCTCCTTGGAGCCGTGGGCTGACGAGCTTGGGACCCCGCACCTGCGTGCCTTTGTGTGGTACTATACCTGGTGATATTTGTCAGCACACAGCAACCCCTGAAGATGGCCTAATCCCTGCTGACGAGGGGTAAATACCCCGAAACACGTGTACAGGGATGGCGAAGACTTGAAGATACTCTAGAATTCGAAAGAAGATGCATCGCAGAAAACGGTACTACAATTACCATGGTCCTTAGGGGCGATCCCGCTGGTGTATAAGCAGTGTGCGACCCCATTTTCCTAATGTTTATGCTCCTTGGAGCCGTGGGCTGACAAGCTCGGGACCCCGCACCTGCGTGCCTTTGTGTGGTACTATACCTGGTGATATTTGGCAGCACGCAGCAACCCCTGAAGATGGCCTAATCCCTGCTGACGAGTGGTAAATACCCCGAAACACGTGTACAGGGATGGCGAAGACTTGAAGATACTCGAGAATTCGAAAGAAGATGCATCGCAGAAAATGGTACTACAATTACCATGGTCCTTAGGGGCAATCCCACTGGTGTATAAGCAGTGTGCGACCCCATTTTCCTAATGTTTATGCTCCTTGGAGCCGTGGGCTGACGAGCTCGGGACCCCGCACCTGCGTGCCTTTGTGTGGTACTATACCTGGTGATATTTGGCAGCACGCAGCAACCCCTGAAGATGGCCTAATCCCTGCTGACGAGGGGTAAATACCCCGAAACACGTGTACAGGGATGGCGAAGACTTGAAGATACTCGAGAATTCGAAAGAAGATGCATCGCAGAAAACTGTACTACAATTACCATGGTCCTTAGGGGCGATCCCGCTGGTGTATAAGCAGTGTGCGACCCCATTTTCCTAATGTTTATGCTCCTTGGAGCCGTGGGCTGACGAGCTCGGGACCCCGCACCTGCGTGCCTTTGTGTGGTACTATACCTGGTGATATTTGGCAGCACGCAGCAACCCCTGAAGATGGCCTAATCCCTGCTGACGAGGGGTAAATACCCCGAAACACGTGTACAGGGATGGCGAAGACTTGAAGATACTCTAGAATTCGAAAGAAGATGCATCGCAGAAAACGGTACTACAATTACCATGGTCCTTAGGGGCGATCCCGCTGGTGTATAAGCAGTGTGCGACCCCATTTTCCTAATGTTTATGCTCCTTGGAGCCGTGGGCTGACGAGCTCGGGACCCCGCACCTGCGTGCCTTTGTGTGGTACTATACCTGGTGATATTTGGCAGCACGCAGCAACCCCTGAAGATGGCCTAATCCCTGCTGACGAGTGGTAAATACCCCGAAACACGTGTACAGGGATGGCGAAGACTTGAAGATACTCGAGAATTCGAAAGAAGATGCATCGCAGAAAATGGTACTACAATTACCATGGTCCTTAGGGGCAATCCCACTGGTGTATAAGCAGTGTGCGACCCCATTTTCCTAATGTTTATGCTCCTTGGAGCCGTGGGCTGACGAGCTCGGGACCCCGCACCTGCGTGCCTTTGTGTGGTACTATACCTAGTGATATTTGGCAGCACGCAGCAACCCCTGAAGATGGCCTAATCCCTGCTGACGAGGGGTAAATACTCCGAAACACGTGTACAGGGATGGCGAAGACTTGAAGATACTCGAGAATTCGAAAGAAGATGCATCGCAGAAAACTGTTCTACAATTACCATGGTCCTTAGGGGCGATCCGGCTGGTGTATAAGCAGTGTGCGAACCCATTTTCCTCATGTTTATGCTCCTTGGAGCCGTGGGCTGATGAGTTTGGGACCCCGCACCTGCGTGCCTTTATGTGGTACTATACCTGGTGATATTTGGCAGCACGCAGCAACCCCTGAAGATGGCCTAATCCCTGCTGACGAGGGGTAAATACCCCGAAACACGTGTACAGGGATGGCGAAGACTTGAAGATACTCGAGAATTCGAAAGAAGATGCATCGCAGAAAACGGTACTACAATTACCATGGTCCTTAGGGGCAATCCCACTGGTGTATAAGCAGTGTGCAACCCCATTTTCCTAATGTTTATGCTCCTTGGAGCCGTGGGCTGACGAGCTCGGGACCCCGCACCTGCGTGCCTTTGTGTGGTACTATACCTGGTGATATTTGGCAGCACGCAGCAACCCCTGAAGATGGCCTAATCCCTGCTGACGAGGGGTAAATACCCCGAAACACGTGTACAGCGATGGCGAAGACTTGAAGATACTCGAGAATTCGAAAGAAGATGCATCGCAGAAAACGGTACTACAATAACCATGGTCCTTAGGGGCGATCCCGCTGGTGTATAAGCAGTGTGCGCCCCCATTTTCCTAATGTTTATGCTCCTTGGAGCCGTGGGCTGACGAGCTCGGGACCCCGCACCTGCATGCCTTTGTGTGTTACTATACCTGGTGATATTTGGCAGCACGCAGCAACCCCTGAAGATGGCCTAATCCCTGCTGACGAGGGGTAAATACCCCGAAACACGTGTACAGCGATGGCGAAGACTTGAAGATACTCGAGAATTCGAAAGAAGATGCATCGCAGAAAACTGTACTACAATTACCATGGTCCTTAGGGGCGATCCCGCTGGTGTATAAGCAGTGTGCGACCCCATTTTCCTCATGTTTATGCTCCTTGGAGCCGTGGGCTGACGAGCTCGGGACCCCGCACCTGAGTGCCTTTATGTGGTACTATACCTGGTGATATTTGGCAGCACGCAGCAACCCCTGAAGATGGCCTAATCCCTGCTGACGAGGGGTAAATACCCCGAAACACGTGTACAGGGATGGCGAAGACTTGAAGATACTCGAGAATTCGAAAGAAGATGCATCGCAGAAAACGGTACTACAATTACCAAGGTCCTTAGGGGCGATCCCGCTGGTGTAAAAGCAGTGTGCGACCCCATTTTCCTAATGTTTATGCTCCTTGGAGCCGTGGGCTGACGAGCTCGGGACCCCGCACCTGCGTGCCTTTGTGTGGTGCTATACCTGGTGATATTTGGCAGTACGCAGCAAACCCTGAAGATGGCCTAATCCCTGCTGACGAGGGGTAAATACCCCGAAACACATGTACAGGGATGGCGAAGACTTGAAGATACTCGACAATTCGAAAGAAGATGCATCGCAGAAAATGGTACTACAATTACCATGGTCCTTAGGGGCGATCCCGCTGGTGTATAAGCAGTGTGCGCCCCCATTTTCCTAATGTTTATGCTCCTTGGAGCCGTGGGCTGACGAGCTCGGGACCCCGCACCTGCATGCCTTTGTGTGTTACTATACCTGGTGATATTTGGCAGCACGCAGCAACCCCTGAAGATGGCCTAATCCCTGCTGACGAGGGGTAAATACCCCGAAACACGTGTACAGGGATGGCGAAGACTTGAAGGTACTCGAGAATTCGAAAGAAGATGCATCGCAGAAAACGGTACTACAATTACCATGGTCCTTAGGGGCGATCCCGCTGGTGTATAAGCAGTGTGCGACCCCATTTTCCTAATGTTTATGCTCCTTGGAGCCGTGGGCTGACGAGCTCGGGACCCCGCACCTGCGTGCCTTTGTGTGTTACTATACCTGGTGATATTTGGCAGCACGCAGCAACCCCTGAAGATGGCCTAATCCCTGCCGACGAGGGGTAAATACCCCGAAACACGTGTACAGGGATGGCAAAGACTTGAAGATACTCGAGAATTCGAAAGAAGATGCATCGCAGAAAATGGTACTACAATTACCATGGTCCTTAGGGGCAATCCCACTGGTGTATAAGCAGTGTGCGACCCCATTTTCCTAATGTTTATGCTCCTTGGAGCCGTGGGCTGACGAGCTCGGGACCCCGCACCTGCGTGCCTTTGTGTGGTACTATACCTGGTGATATTTGGCAGCACGCAGCAACCCCTGAAGATGGCCTAATCCCTGCTGACGAGGGGTAAATACCCCGAAACACGTGTACAGCGATGGCGAAGACTTGAAGATACTCGAGAATTCGAAAGAAGATGCATCGCAGAAAACTGTACTACAATTACCATGGTCCTTAGGGGCGATCCCGCTGGTGTATAAGCAGTGTGCGACCCCATTTTCCTCATGTTTATGCTCCTTGGAGCCGTGGGCTGACGAGCTCGGGACCCCGCACCTGCGTGCCTTTATGTGGTACTATACCTGGTGATATTTGGCAGCACGCAGCAACCCCTGAAGATGGCCTAATCCCTGCTGACGAGGGGTAAATACCCCGAAACACGTGTACAGGGATGGCGAAGACTTGAAGATACTCGAGAATTCGAAAGAAGATGCATCGCAGAAAACGGTACTACAATTACCATGGTCCTTAGGGGCGATCCCGCTGGTGTAAAAGCAGTGTGCGACCCCATTTTCCTAATGTTTATGCTCCTTGGAGCCGTGGGCTGACGAGCTCGGGACCCCGCACCTGCGTGCCTTTGTGTGGTACTATACCTGGTGATATTTGGCAGCACGCAGCAACCCCTGAAGATGGCCTAATCCCTGCTGACGAGGGGTAAATACCCCGAAACACGTGTACAGGGATGGCGAAGACTTGAAGATACTCGAGAATTCGAAAGAAGATGCTTCGCAGAAAACGGTACTACAATTACCATGGTCCTTAGGGGCGATCCCGCTGGTGTATAAGCAGTGTGCGACCCCATTTTCCTAATGTTTATGCTCCTTAGAGCTGTGGGCTGTCGAGCTCGAGACCCCGCACCTGCGTGCCTTTTTTGTGGTGCTATACCTGGTGATATTTGGCAGCACGCAGCAAACCCTGAAGATGGCCTAATCCCTGCTGACGAGGGGTAAATACCCCGAAACACATGTACAGGGATGGCGAAGACTTGAAGATACTCGACAATTCGAAAGAAGATGCATCGCAGAAAATGGTACTACAATTACCATGGTCCTTAGGGGCGATCCCGCTGGTGTATAAGCAGTGTGCGCCCCCATTTTCCTAATGTTTATGCTCCTTGGAGCCATGGGCTGACGAGCTCGGGACCCCGCACCTGCATGCCTTTGTGTGTTACTATACCTGGTGATATTTGGCAGCACGCAGCAACCCCTGAAGATGGCCTAATCCCTGCTGACGAGGGGTAAATACCCCAAAACACGTGTACAGGGATGGCGAAGACTTGAAGGTACTCGAGAATTCGAAAGAAGATGCATCGCAGAAAACGGTACTACAATTACCATGGTCCTTAGGGGCGATCCCGCTGGTGTATAAGCAGTGTGCGACCCCATTTTCCTAATGTTTATGCTCCTTGGAGCCGTGGGCTGACGAGCTCGGGACCCCGCACCTGCGTGCCTTTGTGTGTTACTATACCTGGTGATATTTGGCAGCACGCAGCAACCCCTGAAGATGGCCTAATCCCTGCTGACGAGGGGTAAATACCCCGAAACACGTGTACAGCGATGGCGAAGACTTGAAGATACTCGAGAATTCGAAAGAAGATGCATCGCAGAAAACTGTACTACAATTACCATGGTCCTTAGGGGCGATCCCGCTGGTGTATAAGCAGTGTGCGACCCCATTTTCCTCATGTTTATGCTCCTTGGAGCCGTGGGCTGACGAGCTCGGGACCCCGCACCTGCGTGCCTTTATGTGGTACTATACCTGGTGATATTTGGCAGCACGCAGCAACCCCTGAAGATGGCCTAATCCCTGCTGACGAGGGGTAAATACCCCGAAACACGTGTACAGGGATGGCGAAGACTTGAAGATACTCGAGAATTCGAAAGAAGATGCATCGCAGAAAACGGTACTACAATTACCATGGTCCTTAGGGGCGATCCCGCTGGTGTAAAAGCAGTGTGCGACCCCATTTTCCTAATGTTTATGCTCCTTGGAGCCGTGGGCTGACGAGCTCGGGACCCCGCACCTGCGTGCCTTTGTGTGGTACTATACCTGGTGATATTTGGCAGCACGCAGCAACCCCTGAAGATGGCCTAATCCCTGCTGACGAGGGGTAAATACCCCGAAACACGTGTACAGGGATGGCGAAGACTTGAAGATACTCGAGAATTCGAAAGAAGATGCTTCGCAGAAAACGGTACTACAATTACCATGGTCCTTAGGGGCGATCCCGCTGGTGTATAAGCAGTGTGCGACCCCATTTTCCTAATGTTTATGCTCCTTAGAGCTGTGGGCTGTCGAGCTCGAGACCCCGCACCTGCGTGCCTTTTTTGTGGTGCTATACCTGGTGATATTTGGCAGCACGCAGCAAACCCTGAAGATGGCCTAATCCCTGCTGACGAGGGGTAAATACCCCGAAACACATGTACAGGGATGGCGAAGACTTGAAGATACTCGACAATTCGAAAGAAGATGCATCGCAGAAAATGGTACTACAATTACCATGGTCCTTAGGGGCGATCCCGCTGGTGTATAAGCAGTGTGCGCCCCCATTTTCCTAATGTTTATGCTCCTTGGAGCCATGGGCTGACGAGCTCGGGACCCCGCACCTGCATGCCTTTGTGTGTTACTATACCTGGTGATATTTGGCAGCACGCAGCAACCCCTGAAGATGGCCTAATCCCTGCTGACGAGGGGTAAATACCCCAAAACACGTGTACAGGGATGGCGAAGACTTGAAGGTACTCGAGAATTCGAAAGAAGATGCATCGCAGAAAACGGTACTACAATTACCATGGTCCTTAGGGGCGATCCCGCTGGTGTATAAGCAGTGTGCGACCCCATTTTCCTAATGTTTATGCTCCTTGGAGCCGTGGGCTGACGAGCTCGGGACCCCGCACCTGCGTGCCTTTGTGTGTTACTATACCTGGTGATATTTGGCAGCACGCAGCAACCCCTGAAGATGGCCTAATCCCTGCTGACGAGGGGTAAATACCCCGAAACACGTGTACAGCGATGGCGAAGACTTGAAGATACTCGAGAATTCGAAAGAAGATGCATCGCAGAAAACTGTACTACAATTACCATGGTCCTTAGGGGCGATCCCGCTGGTGTATAAGCTGTGTGCGACCCCATTTTCCTCATGTTTATGCTCCTTGGAGCCGTGGGCTGACGAGCTCGGGACCCCGCACCTGCGTGCCTTTATGTGGTACTATACCTGGTGATATTTGGCAGCACGCAGCAACCCCTGAAGATGGCCTAATCCCTGCTGACGAGGGGTAAATACCCCGAAACACGTGTACAGGGATGGCGAAGACTTGAAGATACTCGAGAATTCGAAAGAAGATGCATCGCAGAAAACGGTACTACAATTACCATGGTCCTTAGGGGCGATCCCGCTGGTGTATAAGCAGTGTGCGACCCCATTTTCCTAATGTTTATGCTCCTTGGAGCCGTGGGCTGACGAGCTCGGGACCCCGCACCTGCGTGCCTTTGTGTGGTACTATACCTGGTGATATATGGCAGCACGCAGCAACCCCTGAAGATGGCCTAATCCCTGCTGACGAGGGGTAAATACCCCGAAACACGTGTACAGGGATGGCGAAGACTTGAAGATACTCGAGAATTCGAAAGAAGATGCATCGCAGAAAATGGTACTACAATTACAATGGTCCTTAGGGGCGATCCCGCTGGTGTATAAGCAGTGTGCGACCCCATTTTCCTAATGTTTATGCTCCTTGGAGCCGTGGGCTGACGAGCTCGGGACCCCGCACCTGCGTGCCTTTATGTGGTACTATACCTGGTGATATTTGGCAGCACGCAGCAACCCCTGAAGATGGCCTAATCCCTGCTGACGAGGGGTAAATACCCCGAAACACGTGTACAGCGATGGCGAAGACTTGAAGATACTCGAGAATTCGAAAGAAGATGCATTGCAGAAAACGGTACTACAATTACCATGGTCCTTAGGGGCGATCCCGCTGGTGTATAAGCAGTGTGCGCCCCCATTTTCCTCATGTTTATGCTCCTTGGAGCCGTGGGCTGACGAGCTCGGGACCCCGCACCTGCGTGCCTTTATGTGGTACTATACCTGGTGATATTTGGCAGCACGCAGCAACCCCTGAAGATGGCCTAATCCCTGCTGACGAGGGGTAAATACCCCGAAACACGTGTACAGGGATGGCGAAGACTTGAAGATACTGGAGAATTCGAAAGAAGATGCATCGCAGAAAACGGTACTACAATTACCATGGTCCTTAGGGGCGATCCCGCTGGTGTATAAGCAGTGTGCGACCCCATTTTCCTAATGTTTATGCTCCTTGGAGCCGTGGGCTGACGAGCTCGGGACCCCGCACCTGCGTGCCTTTGTGTGGTACTATACCTGGTGATATTTGGCAGCACGCAGCAACCCCTGAAGATGGCCTAATCCCTGCTGACGAGGGGTAAATACCCCGAAACACGTGTACAGGGATGGCGAAGACTTGAAGATACTCGAGAATTCGAAAGAAGATGCTTCGCAGAAAACGGTACTACAATTACCATGGTCCTTAGGGGCGATCCCGCTGGTGTATAAGCAGTGTGCGATCCCATTTTCCTAATGTTTATCCTCCTTGGAGCCGTGGGCTGTCGAGCTCGGGACCCCGCACCTGCGTGCCTTTGTGTGTTGCTATACCTGGTGATATTTGGCAGCACGCAGCAACCCCTGAAGATGGCCTAATCCCTGCTGACGAGGGGTAAATACCCCGAAACACGTGTACAGGGATGGCGAAGACTTGAAGATACTCGACAATTCGAAAGAAGATGCATCGCAGAAAATGGTACTACAATTACCATGGTCCTTAGGGGCGATCCCGCTGATGTATAAGCAGTGTGCGCCTCCATTTTCCTAATGTTTATGCTCCTTGGAGCCGTGGGCTGACGAGCTCGGGACCCCGCACCTGCATGCCTTTGTGTGTTACTATACCTGGTGATATTTGGCAGCACGCAGCAACCCCTGAAGATGGCCTAATCCCTGCTGACGAGGGGTAAATACCCCGAAACACGTGTACAGGGATGGCGAAGACTTGAAGGTACTCGAGAATTCGAAAGAAGATGCATCGCAGAAAACGGTACTACAATTACCATGGTCCTTAGGGGCGATCCCGCTGGTGTATAAGCAGTGTGCGACCCCATTTTCCTAATGTTTATGCTCCTTGGAGCCGTGGGCTGACGAGCTCGGGGCCCCGCACCTGTGTGCCTTTGTGTGTGACTATACCTGGTGATATTTGGCAGCACGCAGCAACCCCTGAAGATGGCCTAATCCCTGCTGACGAGGGGTAAATACCCCGAAACACGTGTACAGGGATGGCGAAGACTTGAAGATACTCGAGAATTCGAAAGAAGATGCATCGCAGAAAACAGTACTACAATTACCATGGTCCTTAGGGGCGATCCCGCTGGTGTATAAGCAGTGTGCGACCCCATTTTCCTAATGTTTATGCTCCTTGGAGCCGTGGGCTGACGAGCTCGGGACCCCGCACCTGCGTGCCTTTGTGTGTTACTATACCTGGTGATATTTGGCAGCACGCAGCAACCCCTGAAGATGGCCTAATCCCTGCTGACGAGGGGTAAATACCCCGAAACACGTGTACAGGGATGGCGAAGACTTGAAGATACTCGAGAATTCAAAAGAAGATGCATCGCAGAAAATGGTACTACAATTACCATGGTCCTTAGGGGCAATCCCACTGGTGTATAAGCAGTGTGCGACCCCATTTTCCTAATGTTTATGCTCCTTGGAGCCGTGGGCTGACAAGCTCGGGACCCCGCACCTGCGTGCCTTTGTGTGGTACTATACCTGGTGATATTTGGCAGCACGCAGCAACCCCTGAAGATGGCCTAATCCCTGCTGACGAGGGGTAAATACCCCGAAACACGTGTACAGCGATGGCGAAGACTTGAAGATACTCGAGAATTCGAAAGAAGATGCATCGCAGAAAACTGTACTACAATTACCATGTTCCTTAGGGGCGATCCCGCTGGTGTATAAGCAGTGTGCGACCCCATTTTCCTCATGTTTATGCTCCTTGGAGCCGTGGGCTGACGAGCTCGGGACCCCGCACCTGCGTGCCTCTATGTGGTACTATACCTGGTGATATTTGGCAGCACGCAGCAACCCCTGAAGATGGCCTAATCCCTGCTGACGAGGGGTAAATACCCCGAAACACGTGTACAGGGATGGCGAAGACTTGAAGATACTCGAGAATTCGAAAGAAGATGCATCGCAGAAAACGGTACTACAATTACAATGGTCCTTAGGGGCGTTCCCGCTGGTGTATAAGCAGTGTGCGACCCCATTTTCCTAATGTTTATGCTCCTTGGAGCCGTGGGCTGACGAGCTCGGGACCCCGCACCTGCGTGCCTTTGTGTGGTACTATACCTGGTGATATTTGGCAGCACGCAGCAACCCCTGAAGATGGCCTAATCCCTGCTGACGAGGGGTAAATACCCCGAAACACGTGTACAGGGATGGCGAAGACTTGAAGATACTCGAGAATTCGAAAGAAGATGCATCGCAGAAAACGGTACTACGATTACCATGGTCCTTAGGGGCGATCCCGCTGGTGTATAAGCAGTGTGCGACCCCATTTTCCTAATGTTTATGCTCCTTGGAGCCGTGGGCTGACGAGCTCGGGACCCCGAACCTGCGTGCCTTTGTGTGGTACTATACCTGGTGATATTTGGCAGCACGCAGCAACCCCTGAAGATGGCCAAATCCCTGCTGACGAGGGGTAAATACCCCGAAACACGTGTACAGGGATGGCGAAGACTTGAAGATACTCGAGAATTCGAAAGAAGTTGCATGGCAGAAAACGGTACTACAATTACCATGGTCTTTAGGGGCGATCCCGCTGGTGTATAAGCATTGTGCGACCCCATTTTCCTAATGTTTATGCTCCTTGGAGCCGTGGGCTGACAAGCTCGGGACCCCGCACCTGCGTGCCTTTATGTGGTACTATACCTGGTGATATTTGGCAGCACGCAGCAACCCCTGAAGATGGCCTAATCCCTGCTGACGAGGGGTAAATACCCCGAAACACGTGTACAGGGATGGCGAAGACTTGAAGATACTCGAGAATTCGAAAGAAGATGCAGCGCAGAAAACGGTACTACAATTACCATGGTCCTTAGGGGCGATCCCGCTGGTGTATAAGCAGTGTGCAACCCCATTTTCCTAATGTTTATGCTCCTTGAGCCTTGGGCTGACGAGCTCGGTACCCCGCACCTGCGTGCCTTTGTGTGGTACTATACCTGGTGATATTTGGCAGCACGCAGCAACCCCTGAAGATGGCCTAATCCCTGCTGACGAGGGGTAAATACCCCGAAACACGTGTACAGAGATGGCGAAGACTTGAAGATACTCGAGAATTCGAAAGAAGATGCATCGCAGAAAACGGTACTACAATTACCATGGTCCTTAGGGGCGATCGCGCTGGTGTATAAGCAGTGTGCGACCCCATTTTCCTAATGTTTATGCTCCTTGGAGCCGTGGGCTGACGAGCTCGGGACCCCGCACCTGCGTGCCTTTGTGTGGTACTATACCTGGTGATATTTGGCAGCACGCAGCAACCCCTGAAGATGGCCTAATCCCTGCTGACGAGGGGTAAATATCCCGAAACACGTGTACAGGGATGGCGAAGACTTGAAGATATTCGAGAATTCGAAAGAAGATGCAGCGCAGAAAACGGTACTACAATTACCATGGTCCTTAGGGGCGATCCCGCTGGTGTATATGCAGTGTGGGACCCCATTTTCCTAATGTTTATGCTCCTTGGAGCCGTGGGCTGACGAGCTCGGGACCCCGCACCTGCGTGCCTTTGTGTGGTACTATACCTGGTGATATTTGGCAGCACACAGCAACCCCTGAAGATGGCCTAATCCCTGCTGACGAGGGGTAAATACCCCGAAACACGTGTACAGGGATGGCGAAGACTTGAAGATACTCTAGAATTCGAAAGAAGATGCATCGCAGAAAACGGTACTACAATTACCATGGTCCTTAGGGGCGATCCCGCTGGTGTATAAGCAGTGTGCGACCCCATTTTCCTAATGTTTATGCTCCCTGGAGCCGTGGGCTGACAAGCCCTGGGACCCCGCACCTGCGTGCCTTTGTGTGGTACTATACCTGGTGATATTTGGAAGCACGCAGCAACCCCTGAAGATGGCCTAATCTCTGCTGACGAGGGGTAAATACCCCGAAACACGTGTACAGGGATGGCGAAGACTTGAAGATACTCGAGAATTCGAAAGAAGATGCATCGCAGTAAATGGTACTACAATTACCATGGTCCTTAGGGGCAATCCCACTGGTGTATAAGCAGTGTGCGACCCCATTTTCCTAATGTTTATGCTCCTTGGACCCGTGGGCTGACGAGCTCGGGACCCCGCACCTGCGTGCCTTTGTGTGGTACTATACCTGGTGATATTTGGCAGCACGCAGCAACCCCTGAAGATGGCCTAATCCCTGCTGAAGAGGGGTAAATACCCCGAAACACGTGTACAGCGATGGCGAAGACTTGAAGATACTCGAGAATTTGAAAGAAGATGCATCGCAGAAAACGGTACTACAATTACCATGGTCCTTAGGGGCGATCCCGCTGGTGTATAAGCAGTGTGCGACCCCATTTTCCTAATGTTTATGCTCCTTGGAGCCGTGGGCTGATGAGCTCGGGACCCCGCACCTGCGTGCCTTTGTGTGGTACTATACCTGGTGATTTTTGGCAGCACGCAGCAACCCCTGAAGATGGCCTAATCCCTGCTGACGAGGGGTAAATACCCCGAAACACGTGTACAGCGATGGCGAAGACTTGAAGATACTCGAGAATTCGAAAGAAGATGCATCGCAGAAAACGGTACTACAATTACCATGGTCCTTAGGGGCGATCCCACTGGTGTATAAGCAGTGTGCGCCCCCATTTTCCTAATGTTTATGCTCCTTGGAGCCGTGGGCTGACGAGCTCGGGACCCCGCACCTGCATGCCTTTGTGTGTTACTATACCTGGTGATATTTGGCAGCACGCAGCAACCCCTGAAGATGGCCTAATCCCTGCTGACGAGGGGTAAATACCCCGAAACACGTGTACAGGGATGGCGAAGACTTGAAGATACTCGAGAATTCGAAAGAAGATGCATCGCAGAAAACGGTACTACAATTACCATGGTCCTTAGGGGCGATCCCGCTGGTGTATAAGCAGTGTGCGACCCCATTTTTCTAATGTTTATGCTCCTTGGAGCCGTGGGCTGACGAGCTCGGGACCCCGCACCTGCGTGCCTTTGTGTGGTACTATACCTGGTGATATTTGGCACCACGCAGCAACCCCTGAAGATGGCCAGATCCCTGCTGACGAGGGGTAAATATCCCGAAACACGTGTACAGGGATGGCGAAGACTTGAAGGTACTCGAGAATTCGAAAGAAGATGCATCGCAGACAACGGTACTACAATTACCATGGTCCTTAGGGGCGATCCCGCTGGTGTATAAGCAGTGTGCGACCCCATTTTCCTAATGTTTATGCTCCTTGGAGCCGTGGGCTGACGAGCTCGGGACCCCGCACCTGCGTGACTTTGTGTGTTACTATACCTGGTGATATTTGGCAGCACGCAGCAACCCCTGAAGATGGCCTAATCCCTGCTGACGAGGGGTAAATACCCCGAAACACGTGTACAGGGATGGCGAAGACTTGTAGATACTCGAGAATTCGAAAGAAGATGCATCGCAGAAAATGGTACTACAATTACCATGGTCCTTAGGGGCAATCCCACTGGTGTATAAGCAGTGTGCGACCCCATTTTCCTAATGTTTATGCTCCTTGGAGCCGTGGGCTGACGAGCTCGGGACCCCGCACCTGCGTGCCTTTGTGTGGTACTATACCTGGTGATATTTGGCAGCACGCAGCAACCCCTGAAGATGGCCTAATCCCTGCTGACGAGGGGTAAATACCCCGAAACACGTGTACAGCGATGGCGAAGACTTGAAGATACTCGAGAATTCGAAAGAAGATGCATCGCAGAAAACTGTACTACAATTACCATGGTCCTTAGGGGCGATCCCGCTGGTGTATAAGCAGTGTGGGACCCCATTTTCCTCATGTTTATGCTCCTTGGAGCCGTGGGCTGACGAGCTCGGGACCCCGCACCTGCGTGCCTTTATGTGGTACTATACCTGGTGATATTTGGCAGCACGCAGCAACCCCTGAAGATGGCCTAATCCCTGCTGACGAGGGGTAAATACCCCGAAACACGTGTACAGGGATGGCGAAGACTTGAAGATACTCGAGAATTCGAAAGAAGATGCATCGCAGAAAACGGTACTACAATTACCATGGTCCTTAGGGGCGATCCCGCTGGTGTATAAGCAGTGTGCGACCCCATTTTCCTAATGTTTATCCTCCTTGGAGCCGTGGGCTGTCGAGCTCGGGACCCCGCACCTGCGTGCCTTTGTGTGGTGCTATACCTGGTGATATTTGGCAGCACGCAGCAACCCCTGAAGATGGCCTAATCCCTGCTGACGAGGGGTAAATACCCCGAAACACGTGTACAGGGATGGCGAAGACTTGAAGATACTCGACAATTCGAAAGAAGATGCATCGCAGAAAATGGTACTACAATTACCATGGTCCTTAGGGGCGATCCCGCTGATGTATAAGCAGTGTGCGCCTCCATTTTCCTAATGTTTATGCTCCTTGGAGCCGTGGGCTGACGAGCTCGGGACCCCGCACCTGCATGCCTTTGTGTGTTACTATACCTGATTATATTTGGCAGCACGCAGCAACCCCTGAAGATGGCCTAATCCCTGCTGACGAGGGGTAAATACCCCGAAACACGTGTACAGGGATGGCGAAGACTTGAAGGTACTCGAGAATTCGAAAGAAGATGCATCACAGAAAACGGTACCACAATTACCATGGTCCTTAGGGGCGATCCCGCTGGTGTATAAGCAGTGTGCGACCCCATTTTCCTAATGTTTATGCTCCTTGGAGCCGTGGGCTGACGAGCTCGGGACCCCGCACCTGCGTGCCTTTGTGTGTTACTATACCTGGTGATATTTGGCAGCACGCAGCAACCCCTGAAGATGGCCTAATCCCTGCTGACGAGGGGTAAATACCCCGAAACACGTGTACAGGGATGGCGAAGACTTGAAGATACTCGAGAATTCGAAAGAAGATGCATCGCAGAAAACAGTACTACAATTACCATGGTCCTTAGGGGCGATCCCGCTGGTGTATAAGCAGTGTGCGACCCCATTTTCCTAATGTTTATGCTCCTTGGAGCCGTGGGCTGACGAGCTCGGGACCCCGCACCTGCGTGCCTTTGTGTGTTACTATACCTGGTGATATTTGGCAGCACGCAGCAACCCCTGAAGATGGCCTAATCCCTGCTGACGAGGGGTAAATACCCCGAAACACGTGTACAGGGATGGCGAAGACTTGAAGATACTCGAGAATTCGAAAGAAGATGCATCGCAGAAAATGGTACTACAATTACCATGGTCCTTAGGGGCAATCCCACTGGTGTATAAGCAGTGTGCGACCCCATTTTCCTAATGTTTATGCTCCTTGGAGCCGTGGGCTGACGAGCTCGGGACCCCGCACCTGCGTGCCTTTGTGTGGTACTATACCTGGTGATATTTGGCAGCACGCAGCAACCCCTGAAGATGGCCTAATCCCTGCTGACGAGGGGTAAATACCCCGAAACACGTGTACAGGGATGGCGAAGACTTGAAGATACTCGAGAATTCGAAAGAAGATGCATCGCAGAAAACGGTACTACGATTACCATGGTCCTTAGGGGCGATCCCGCTGGTGTATAAGCAGTGTGCGACCCCATTTTCCTAATGTTTATGCTCCTTGGAGCCATGGGCTGACGAGCTCGGGACCCCGAACCTGCGTGCCTTTGTGTGGTACTATACCTGGTGATATTTGGCAGCACGCAGCAACCCCTGAAGATGGCCTAATCCCTGCTGACGAGGGGTAAATACCCCAAAACACGTGTACAGGGATGGCGAAGACTTGAAGATACTCGAGAATTCGAAAGAAGTTGCATGGCAGAAAACGGTACTACAATTACCATGGTCTTTAGGGGCGATCCCGCTGGTGTATAAGCATTGTGCGACCCCATTTTCCTAATGTTTATGCTCCTTGGAGCCGTGGGCTGACAAGCTCGGGACCCCGCACCTGCGTGCCTTTATGTGGTACTATACCTGGTGATATTTGGCAGCACGCAGCAACCCCTGAAGATGGACTAATCCCTGCTGACGAGGGGTAAATACCCCGAAACACGTGTACAGGGATGGCGAAGCCGAAGACTTGAAGATACTCGAGAATTCGAAAGAAGATGCAGCGCAGAAAACGGTACTACAATTACCATGGTCCTTAGGGGCGATCCCGCTGGTGTATAAGCAGTGTGCAACCCCATTTTCCTAATGTTTATGCTCCTTGAGCCTTGGGCTGACGAGCTCGGTACCCCGCACCTGCGTGCCTTTGTGTGGTACTATACCTGGTGATATTTGGCAGCACGCAGCAACCCCTGAAGATGGCCTAATCCCTGCTGACGAGGGGTAAATACCCCGAAACACGTGTACAGAGATGGCGAAGACTTGAAGATACTCGAGAATTCGAAAGAAGATGCATCGCAGAAAACGGTACTACAATTACCATGGTCCTTAGGGGCGATCGCGCTGGTGTATAAGCAGTGTGCGACCCCATTTTCCTAATGATTTTGCTCCTTGGAGCCGTGGGCTGACGAGCTCGGGACCCCGCACCTGCGTGCCTTTGTGTGGTACTATACCTGGTGATATTTGGCAGCACGCAGCAACCCCTGAAGATGGCCTAATCCCTGCTGACGAGGGGTAAATATCCCGAAACACGTGTACAGGGATGGCGAAGACTTGAAGATATTCGAGAATTCGAAAAAAGATGCAGCGCAGAAAACGGTACTACAATTACCATGGTCCTTAGGGGCGATCCCGCTGGTGTATATGCAGTGTGGGACCCCATTTTCCTAATGTTTATGCTCCTTGGAGCCGTGGGCTGACGAACTCGGGACCCCGCACCTGCGTGCCTTTGTGTGGTACTATACCTGGTGATATTTGGCAGCACACAGCAACCCCTGAAGATGGCCTAATCCCTGCTGACGAGGGGTAAATACCCCGAAACACGTGTACAGGGATGGCGAAGACTTGAAGATACTCTAGAATTCGAAAGAAGATGCATCGCAGAAAACGGTACTACAATTACCATGGTCCTTAGGGGCGATCCCGCTGGTGTATAAGCAGTGTGCGACCCCATTTTCCTAATGTTTATGCTCCCTGGAGCCGTGGGCTGACAAGCTCGGGACCCCGCACCTGCGTGCCTTTGTGTGGTACTATACCTGGTGATATTTGGAAGCACGCAGCAACCCCTGAAGATGGCCTAATCTCTGCTGACGAGGGGTAAATACCCCGAAACACGTGTACAGGGATGGCGAAGACTTGAAGATACTCGAGAATTCGAAAGAAGATGCATCGCAGAAAATGGTACTACAATTACCATGGTCCTTAGGGGCAATCCCACTGGTGTATAAGCAGTGTGCGACCCCATTTTCCTAATGTTTATGCTCCTTGGACCCGTGGGCTGACGAGCTCGGGACCCCGCACCTGCGTGCCTTTGTGTGGTACTATACCTAGTGATATTTGGCAGCACGCAGCAACCCCTGAAGATGGCCTAATCCCTGCTGAAGAGGGGTAAATACCCCGAAACACGTGTACAGCGATGGCGAAGACTTGAAGATACTCGAGAATTTGAAAGAAGATGCATCGCAGAAAACGGTACTACAATTACCATGGTCCTTAGGGGCGATCCCGCTGGTGTATAAGCAGTGTGCGACCCCATTTTCCTAATGTTTATGCTCCTTGGAGCCGTGGGCTGATGAGCTCGGGACCCCGCACCTGCGTGCCTTTGTGTGGTACTATACCTGGTGATTTTTGGCAGCACGCAGCAACCCCTGAAGATGGCCTAATCCCTGCTGACGAGGGGTAAATACCCCGAAACACGTGTACAGCGATGGCGAAGACTTGAAGATACTCGAGAATTCGAAAGAAGATGCATCGCAGAAAACGGTACTACAATTACCATGGTCCTTAGGGGCGATCCCACTGGTGTATAAGCAGTGTGCGCCCCCATTTTCCTAATGTTTATGCTCCTTGGAGCTGTGGGCTGACGAGCTCGGGACCCCGCACCTGCATGCCTTTGTGTGTTACTATACCTGGTGATATTTGGCAGCACGCAGCAACCCCTGAAGATGGCCTAATCCCTGCTGACGAGGGGTAAATACCCCGAAACACGTGTACAGGGATGGCGAAGACTTGAAGATACTCGAGAATTCGAAAGAAGATGCATCGCAGAAAACGGTACTACAATTACCATGGTCCTTAGGGGCGATCCCGCTGGTGTATAAGCAGTGTGCGACCCCATTTTTCTAATGTTTATGCTCCTTGGAGCCGTGGGCTGACGAGCTCGGGACCCCGCACCTGCGTGCCTTTGTGTGGTACTATACCTGGTGATATTTGGCACCACGCAGCAACCCCTGAAGATGGCCAGATCCCTGCTGACGAGGGGTAAATATCCCGAAACACGTGTACAGGGATGGCGAAGACTTGTAGATACTCGAGAATTCGAAAGAAGATGCATCGCAGAAAATGGTACTACAATTACCATGGTCCTTAGGGGCAATCCCACTGGTGTATAAGCAGTGTGCGACCCCATTTTCCTAATGTTTATGCTCCTTGGAGCCGTGGGCTGACGAGCTCGGGACCCCGCACCTGCGTGCCTTTGTGTGGTACTATACCTGGTGATATTTGGCAGCACGCAGCAACCCCTGAAGATGGCCTAATCCCTGCTGACGAGGGGTAAATACCCCGAAACACGTGTACAGCGATGGCGAAGACTTGAAGATACTCGAGAATTCGAAAGAAGATGCATCGCAGAAAACTGTACTACAATTACCATGGTCCTTAGGGGCGATCCCGCTGGTGTATAAGCAGTGTGCGACCCCATTTTCCTCATGTTTATGCTCCTTGGAGCCGTGGGCTGACGAGCTCGGGACCCCGCACCTGCGTGCCTTTATGTGGTACTATACCTGGTGATATTTGGCAGCACGCAGCAACCCCTGAAGATGGCCTAATCCCTGCTGACGAGGGGTAAATACCCCGAAACACGTGTACAGGGATGGCGAAGACTTGAAGATACTCGAGAATTCGAAAGAAGATGCATCGCAGAAAACGGTACTACAATTACCATGGTCCTTAGGGGCGATCCCGCTGGTGTATAAGCAGTGTGCAACCCCATTTTCCTAATGTTTATGCTCCTTGGAGCCTTGGGCTGACGAGCTCGGTACCCCGCACCTCCGTGCCTTTGTGTGGTACTATACCTGGTGATATTTGGCAGCACGCAGCAACCCCTGAAGATGGCCTAATCCCTGCTGACGAGGGGTAAATACCCCGAAACACGTGTACAGGGATGGCGAAGACTTGAAGATACTCGAGAATTCGAAAGAAGATGCATCGCAGAAAACGGTACTACAATTACCATGGTCCTTAGGGGCGATCGCGCTGGTGTATAAGCAGTGTGCGACCCCATTTTCCTAATGTTTATGCTCCTTGGAGCCGTGGGCTGACGAGCTCGGAACCCCGCACCTGCGTGCCTTTGTGTGGTACTATACCTGGTGATATTTGGCAGCACGCAGCAACCCCTGAAGATGGCCTAATCCCTGCTGACGAGGGGTAAATACCCCGAAACACGTGTACAGGGATGGCGAAGACTTGAAGATACTCGAGAATTCGAAAGAAGATGCATCGCAGAAAACGGTACTACAATTACAATGGTCCTTAGGGGCGATCCCGCTGGTGTATAAGCAGTGTGCGACCCCATTTTCCTAATGTTTATACTCCTTGGAGCCGCGGGCTGACGAGCTCGGGACCCTGCACCTGCGTGCCTTTGTGTGGTACTATACCTGGTGATATTTGGCAGCACGCAGCAACCCCTGAAGATGGGCTAATCCCTGCTGACGAGGGGTAAATACCCCAAAACACGTGTACAGGGATGGCGAAGACTTGAAGGTACTCGAGAATTCGAAAGAAGATGCATCGCAGAAAACGGTACTACGATTACCATGGTCCTTAGGGGCGATCCCGCTGGTGTATAAGCAGTGTGCGACCCCATTTTCCTAATGTTTATGCTCCTTGGAGCCGTGGGCTGACGAGCTCGGGACCCCGCACCTGCGTGCCTTTGTGTGGTACTACACCTGGTGATATTTGGCAGCACGCAGCAACCCCTGAAGATGGCCTAATCCCTGCTGACGAGGGGTAAATACACCGAAACACGTGTACAGGGATGGCGAAGACTTGAAGATACTCGCCAATTCGAAAGAAGTTGCATGGCAGAAAACGGTACTACAATTACCATGGTCTTTAGGGGCGATCCCGCAGGTGTATAAGCATTGTGCGACCCCATTTTCCTAATGTTTATGCTCCTTGGAGCCGTGGGCTGACGAGCTCGGGACCCCGCACCTGCGTGCCTTTGTGTGGTACTATACCTGGTGATATTTGGCAGCACGCAGCAACACCTGAAGATGGCCTAATCCCTGCTGACGAGGGGTAAATACCCCGAAACACGTGTACAGGGATGGCGAAGACTTGAAGATGCTCGAGAATTCGAAAGAAGATGCATCGCAGAAAACTGTACTACAATTACCATGGTCCTTAGGGGCGATCCCGCTGGTGTATAAGCAGTGTGCAACACGATTTTCCTAATGTTTATGCTCCTTGGAGCCTTGGGCTGACGAGCTCGGTACCCCGCACCTGCGTGCCTTTGTGTGGTACTATACCTGGTGATATTTGGCAGCACGCAGCAACCCCTGAAGATGGCCTAATCCCTGCTGACGAGGGGTAAATACCCCGAAACACGTGTACAGGGATGGCGAAGACTTGAAGATACTCGAGAATTCGAAAGAAGATGCATCGCAGAAAACGGTACTACAATTACCATGGTCCTTAGGGGCGATCGCGCTGGTGTATAAGCAGTGTGCGACCCCATTTTCCTAATGTTTATGCTCCTTGGAGCCGTGGGCTGACGAGCTCGGGACCCCGCACCTGCGTGCCTTTGTGTGGTACTATACCGGGTGATATTTGGCAGCACGCAGCAACCCCTGAAGATGGCCTAATCCCTGCTGACGAGGGGTAAATATCCCGAAACACGTGTACAGGGATGGCGAAGACTTGAAGATATTCGAGAATTCGAAAGAAGATGCAGCGCAGAAAACAGTACTACAATTACCATGGTCCTTAGGGGCGATCCCGCTGGTGTATAAGCAGTGTGCGACCCCATTTTCCTAATGTTTATGCTCCTTGGAGCCGTGGGCTGACGAGCTTGGGACCCCGCACCTGCGTGCCTTTGTGTGGTACTATACCTGGTGATATTTGTCAGCACACAGCAACCCCTGAAGATGGCCTAATCCCTGCTGACGAGGGGTAAATATCCCGAAACACGTGTACAGGGATGGCGAAGACTTGAAGATATTCGAGAATTCGAAAGAAGATGCATCGCAGAAAACGGTACTACAATTACCATGGTCCTTAGGGGCGATCGCGCTGGTGTATAAGCAGTGTGCGACCCCATTTTCCTAATGTTTATGCTCCTTGGAGCCGTGGGCTGACGAGCTCGGGACCCCGCACCTGCGTGCCTTTGTGTGGTACTATACCTGGTGATATTTGGCAGCACGCAGCAACCCCTGAAGATGGCCTAATCCCTGCTGACGAGGGGTAAATATCCCGAAACACGTGTACAGGGATGGCGAAGACTTGAAGATATTCGAGAATTCGAAAGAAGATGCAGCGCAGAAAACGGTACTACAATTACCATGGTCCTTAGGGGCGATCCCGCTGGTGTATAAGCAGTGTGCGACCCCATTTTCCTAATGTTTATGCTCCTTGGAGCCGTGGGCTGACGAGCTTGGGACCCCGCACCTGCGTGCCTTTGTGTGGTACTATACCTGGTGATATTTGTCAGCACACAGCAACCCCTGAAGATGGCCTAATCCCTGCTGACGAGGGGTAAATACCCCGAAACACGTGTACAGGGATGGCGAAGACTTGAAGATACTCTAGAATTCGAAAGAAGATGCATCACAGAAAACGGTACTACAATTACCATGGTCCTTAGGGGCGATCCCGCTGGTGTATAAGCAGTGTGCGACCCCATTTTCCTAATGTTTATGCTCCTTGGAGCCTTGGGCTGACGAGCTCAGGACCCCGCACCTGCGTGCCTTTGTGTGGTACTATACCTGGTGATATTTGGCAGCACGCAGCAACCCCTGAAGATGGCCTAATCCCTGCTGACGAGGGGTAAATACCCCGAAACACGTGTACAGGGATGGCGAAGACTTGAAGATACTCTAGAATTCGAAAGAAGATGCATCGCAGAAAACGGTACTACAATTACCATGGTCCTTAGGGGCGATCCCGCTGGTGTATAAGCAGTGTGCGACCCCATTTTCCTAATGTTTATGCTCCTTGGAGCCGTGGGCTGACAAGCTCGGGACCCCGCACCTGCGTGCCTTTGTGTGGTACTATACCTGGTGATATTTGGCAGCACGCAGCAACCCCTGAAGATGGCCTAATCCCTGCTGACGAGTGGTAAATACCCCGAAACACGTGTACAGGGATGGCGAAGACTTGAAGATACTCGAGAATTCGAAAGAAGATGCATCGCAGAAAATGGTACTACAATTACCATGGTCCTTAGGGGCAATCCCACTGGTGTATAAGCAGTGTGCGACCCCATTTTCCTAATGTTTATGCTCCTTGGAGCCGTGGGCTGACGAGCTCGGGACCCCGCACCTGCGTGCCTTTGTGTGGTACTATACCTGGTGATATTTGGCAGCACGCAGCAACCCCTGAAGATGGCCTAATCCCTGCTGACGAGGGGTAAATACCCGAAACACGTGTACAGGGATGGCGAAGACTTGAAGATACTCGAGAATTCGAAAGAAGATGCATCGCAGAAAACTGTACTACAATTACCATGGTCCTTAGGGGCGATCCCGCTGGTGTATAAGCAGTGTGCGACCCCATTTTCCTAATGTTTATGCTCCTTGGAGCCGTGGGCTGACGAGCTCGGGACCCCGCACCTGCGTGCCTTTGTGTGGTACTATACCTGGTGATATTTGGCAGCACGCAGCAACCCCTGAAGATGGCCTAATCCCTGCTGACGAGGGGTAAATACCCCGAAACACGTGTACAGGGATGGCGAAGACTTGAAGATACTCTAGAATTCGAAAGAAGATGCATCGCAGAAAACGGTACTACAATTACCATGGTCCTTAGGGGCGATCCCGCTGGTGTATAAGCAGTGTGCGACCCCATTTTCCTAATGTTTATGCTCCTTGGAGCCGTGGGCTGACGAGCTCGGGACCCCGCACCTGCGTGCCTTTGTGTGGTACTATACCTGGTGATATTTGGCAGCACGCAGCAACCCCTGAAGATGGCCTAATCCCTGCTGACGAGTGGTAAATACCCCGAAACACGTGTACAGGGATGGCGAAGACTTGAAGATACTCGAGAATTCGAAAGAAGATGCATCGCAGAAAATGGTACTACAATTACCATGGTCCTTAGGGGCAATCCCACTGGTGTATAAGCAGTGTGCGACCCCATTTTCCTAATGTTTATGCTCCTTGGAGCCGTGGGCTGACGAGCTCGGGACCCCGCACCTGCGTGCCTTTGTGTGGTACTATACCTGGTGATATTTGGCAGCACGCAGCAACCCCTGAAGATGGCCTAATCCCTGCTGACGAGGGGTAAATACTCCGAAACACGTGTACAGGGATGGCGAAGACTTGAAGATACTCGAGAATTCGAAAGAAGATGCATCGCAGAAAACTGTACTACAATTACCATGGTCCTTAGGGGCGATCCGGCTGGTGTATAAGCAGTGTGCGAACCCATTTTCCTCATGTTTATGCTCCTTGGAGCCGTGGGCTGACGAGCTCGGGACCCCGCACCTGCGTGCCTTTATGTGGTACTATACCTGGTGATATTTGGCAGCACGCAGCAACCCCTGAAGATGGCCTAATCCCTGCTGACGAGGGGTAAATACCCCGAAACACGTGTACAGGGATGGCGAAGACTTGAAGATACTCGAGAATTCGAAAGAAGATGCATCGCAGAAAACGGTACTACAATTACCATGGTCCTTAGGGGCAATCCCACTGGTGTATAAGCAGTGTGCAACCCCATTTTCCTAATGTTTATGCTCCTTGGAGCCGTGGGCTGATGAGCTCGGGACCCCGCACCTGCGTGCCTTTGTGTGGTACTATACCTGGTGATATTTGGCAGCACGCAGCAACCCCTGAAGATGGCCTAATCCCTGCTGACGAGGGGTAAATACCCCGAAACACGTGTACAGCGATGGCGAAGACTTGAAGATACTCGAGAATTCGAAAGAAGATGCATCGCAGAAAACGGTACTACAATAACCATGGTCCTTAGGGGCGATCCCGCTGGTGTATAAGCAGTGTGCGCCCCCATTTTCCTAATGTTTATGCTCCTTGGAGCCGTGGGCTGACGAGCTCGGGACCCCGCACCTGCATGCCTTTGTGTGTTACTATACCTGGTGATATTTGGCAGCACGCAGCAACCCCTGAAGATGGCCTAATCCCTGCTGACGAGGGGTAAATACCCCGAAACACGTGTACAGGGATGGCGAAGACTTGAAGATACTCGAGAATGCGAAAGAAGATGCATCGCAGAAAACGGTACTACAATTACCATTGTCCTTAGGGGCGATCCCGCTGGTGTATAGGCAGTGTGCGACCCCATTTTCCTAATGTTTATGCTCCTTGGAGCCGTGGGCTGACGAGCTCGGGACCCCGCACCTGCGTGCCTTTGTGTGTTACTATACCTGGTGATATTTGGCAGCACGCAGCAACCCCTGAAGATGGCCTAATCCCTGCCGACGAGGGGTAAATACCCCGAAACACGTGTACAGGGATGGCAAAGACTTGAAGATACTCGAGAATTCGAAAGAAGATGCATCGCAGAAAATGGTACTACAATTACCATGGTCCTTAGGGGCAATCCCACTGGTGTATAAGCAGTGTGCGACCCCATTTTCCTAATGTTTATGCTCCTTGGAGCCGTGGGCTGACGAGCTCGGGACCCCGCACCTGCGTGCCTTTGTGTGGTACTATACCTGGTGATATTTGGCAGCACGCAGCAACCCCTGAAGATGGCCTAATCCCTGCTGACGAGGGGTAAATACCCCGAAACACGTGTACAGGGATGGCGAAGACTTGAAGATACTCGAGAATTCGAAAGAAGATGCATCGCAGAAAACTGTACTACAATTACCATGGTCCTTAGGGGCGATCCCGCTGGTGTATAAGCAGTGTGCGACCCCATTTTCCTAATGTTTATGCTCCTTGGAGCCGTGGGCTGACGAGCTCGGGACCCCGCACCTGCGTGCCTTTGTGTGGTACTATACCTGGTGATATTTGGCAGCACGCAGCAACCCCTGAAGATGGCCTAATCCCTGCTGATGAGGGGTAAATACCCCGAAACACGTGTACAGGGATGGCGAAGACTTGAAGATACTCTAGAATTCGAAAGAAGATGCATCGCAGAAAACGGTACTACAATTACCATGGTCCTTAGGGGCGATCCCGCTGGTGTATAAGCAGTGTGCGACCCCATTTTCCTAATGTTTATGCTCCTTGGAGCCGTGGGCTGACGAGCTCGGGACCCCGCACCTGCGTGCCTTTGTGTGGTACTATACCTGGTGATATTTGGCAGCACGCAGCAACCCCTGAAGATGGCCTAATCCCTGCTGACGAGTGGTAAATACCCCGAAACACGTGTACAGGGATGGCGAAGACTTGAAGATACTCGAGAATTCGAAAGAAGATGCATCGCAGAAAATGGTACTACAATTACCATGGTCCTTAGGGGCAATCCCACTGGTGTATAAGCAGTGTGCGACCCCATTTTCCTAATGTTTACGCTCCTTGGAGCCGTGGGCTGACGAGCTCGGGACCCCGCACCTGCGTGCCTTTGTGTGGTACTATACCTGGTGATATTTGGCAGCACGCAGCAACCCCTGAAGATGGCCTAATCCCTGCTGACGAGGGGTAAATACTCCGAAACACGTGTACAGGGATGGCGAAGACTTGAAGATACTCGAGAATTCGAAAGAAGATGCATCGCAGAAAACTGTACTACAATTACCATGGTCCTTAGGGGTGATCCGGCTGGTGTATAAGCAGTGTGCGAACCCATTTTCCTCATGTTTATGCTCCTTGGAGCCGTGGGCTGACGAGCTCGGGACCCCGCACCTGCGTGCCTTTATGTGGTACTATACCTGGTGATATTTGGCAGCACGCAGCAACCCCTGAAGATGGCCTAATCCCTGCTGACGAGGGGTAAATACCCCGAAACACGTGTACAGGGATGGCGAAGACTTGAAGATACTCGAGAATTCGAAAGAAGATGCATCGCAGAAAACGGTACTACAATTACCATGGTCCTTAGGGGCAATCCCACTGGTGTATAAGCAGTGTGCAACCCCATTTTCCTAATGTTTATGCTCCTTGGAGCCGTGGGCTGACGAGCTCGGGACCCCGCACCTGCGTGCCTTTGTGTGGTACTATACCTGGTGATATTTGGCAGCACGCAGCAACCCCTGAAGATGGCCTAATCCCTGCTGACGAGGGGTAAATACCCCGAAACACGTGTACAGCGATGGCGAAGACTTGAAGATACTCGAGAATTCGAAAGAAGATGCATCGCAGAAAACGGTACTACAATAACCATGGTCCTTAGGGGCGATCCCGCTGGTGTATAAGCAGTGTGCGCCCCCATTTTCCTAATGTTTATGCTCCTTGGAGCCGTGGGCTGACGAGCTCGGGACCCCGCACCTGCATGCCTTTGTGTGTTACTATACCTGGTGATATGTTATGTTATGTTATGTTATGCACTTTTGTATTGCGCACAGCTGCCCCAGCTAAGGGGCGTCCTGGCGCATGGCAGGCAAAGTGCAACAGGTAGCAGAAACACAACACCGATAAAAGAATTTATTTAAAAAGAAAAGTTTTCAGGGCTTTGCGAAAGGCCAAGAGGTCAGCCAGTAGCCGCAAGTCCACTGGGAGGGAATTCCAGAGTTCAGCCGCCCTCACCCGAAAAGAGCGACCACCAACCCGACACAGCCTGTATCGGGGAACCACCGCGAGCGCCTGGCTTCCCGATCTCAGAGCGCGGGAAGGAACATACCACGACAGGAGATCAGCAAGAATTGGCGGACCTACTCCCCTCAAGATCTTAAACGCCAAGCACAACACCTTAAACTGAATGCGTGATTTAATGGGGAGCCAATGCAAAGATCTCAAGACTCCTGAAACAGAGCTCCTTCGGGGTAGGCCAACAATGGCTCTCGCCGCGGCATTCTGCACTCGTTGGAGGCGGGTAGTCTCCGCCACATTGGTCCCTACCAAAAGCGAGCTGGCATAGTCCAGGCGAGATAATACCGTGGCCTGGACTATCAGCTGCCTGGTACCACGGTCGAAGAACTTAAGAATGGGCCTCAGCGACCGCAAGATGCCAAAACAGCAGGCCGCGATTTTCTTCGAGTGGCCCTCGTAACTGAGAGCGGGATCCATCCACACCCCCAGGTTCCTAAGTTCAGTGACCGGGGAAGGGACCGGCCCCAGTTCAACTGGCCACCACTTGTCCCCCCACAGTTCCGCCCTCCTGCCAACGATCATGATCTCCGTTTTCTTCGCGTTGAGCTGGAGACAGTTGTTCTTCATCCAGCTTGCCACCGCCCTAAGTCCACTCTGAAACCTGGGGGCATCCCGGTCCGCATCCCCGCTGATAGTAACCGCTAGCTGAGTATCGTCAGCATACGAGACCATAGTCATGTCCCATTGCTTGACGATCTCAGCCAGCGGTCTCACATACAGATTGAACAGCGTGGGACTCAGCGAGGAGCCTTGCGGGACCCCCTGTCTCAGAGGAAGGAATTGGGACTGGTACGGTGGCAACGCAACGCTAAAGAAACGATCGTTCAGGAAGGAGCGGAACCACTGGAGGGCAGCGCCACCCAGCCCGACCTCCTCCAGGCGATGCAACAGGATAGGATGGGACACAGTGTCGAACGCGGCGCTCAGATCTAATAAAACGAGCGCCGCTGTCTGCCCCGCATCCATCACTGTGCGAAGGTATTCAGCCATGGAGAGAAGGGCGGACTCCGTGCTGTGACCAGCTCGGAAGCCATTTTGGGTGGGATCCAAGATGTTAAACTGGATAAGGTGCGCCGAAAGAACTTTGTTGACATGGGCCTCCATTACTTTGGTAGGCCAGGGAAGCAAAGAGATAGGCCGAAAGTTTTCAGGCTTGTCTGGGTCCAGTGAGGGTTTTTTTAAGATGGGGGAAACCATCGCCCGCTTCCAACTATGGGGGACCGTGCCCGACTCCAACGAGATGTTGATCAGGGAGTGTACCACGGTCCGACCCACGAACGACTCATCCCTAAAGAGAGCCGAGCTAAGAGGGTCGGCGGGGGACCCAGATTTCACCTGCTTTGCCAAGATGTTAAACCCTTCCAATGTCAACAGGGGCAGCGAGTGCAGAGGCGTGTCTCCACAGATGGAAATCGGAGACTCAACAGGAGGTGCTGTAGAAGGAAAGGTCATGTAGATGTTTTGGACCTTTTCCTGAAAGAACGCCGCTAGGGCCTCACAATGAGCAGTAGAGCCCGTTGTCGGAGCATAAGGGCGCTTAGCTAGAAGGTCCTTCATCAATTTGAAAATAGTTTTCGAGGGGTTAGAGCTGTTGCCGACTTCGGCAGTATAATACGTTGCCCGAGCACGGCACACAGCCCGATGATATACTTTGACGGAGGCGAGATAGATAGCTTTTTTCCCTGAATCGTACGCCTTCCGCCAAGCCCTCTCTGCACGCCTACAACTGCCCTTGAGCGCACGTAGGGCGCCATCGTACCATGGGCTAGATTCTCTAGCACTGGTCTTACAGGCGGTGAGTGGAATAAGCGCTTCTAGCGCCTTGGAGATCCACGCGCAGAACCCATCGTAACCTGAATCAACAGTTACAAACGGATCTAATGGCTCTGCAGCGAGGACACGGTGCAGATCTTCCAACCGTAATTTGCCCCAATGCCGCCTTACGACCAGCTTGGCAGGAGGGATGACAGTCCTACCTGGTAAAGGGGTACTAATGGCGACCAACGAGTGGTCAGTCCAACCCAGGGGCGAGACGGCAGTGACAGAAGCATCTGTCAAATTAGTGAAGAAGGGATCTAGCGTGTGGCCACCACTGTGGGTGGACTGCTGAACAAGCTGCAACAACTGTAAGGCCTCCAGATCCGCGAGAATGCCACTGACCACAGGTAGATTAGGTCTATCGAAATGGAGATTAAGGTCCCCCAAAATCGAAAAATTGGGACACCCCACCACCAAGGAGCTGACCACATCAGGGAAAGCAGCGCGAAACGCCGCCTCGCTCCCTGGGGGGCGATAGACCACCATCCCCGAGAGTGAAAAGTGAGGAGTAACCAGAATCTTAAACAGCGCACTTTCACATCCCGCAATGGTCAGTGCGGTCCAGGAGCAAGTAAAACTAGAACGGATAGCCAGGGCAATTCCACCTCCCCTAGAAGATCGATTAAGGGTACGGACTATATAGTCCGGGGGGAATGCCAGATTAATAATGGCTGCGTCCTCGTCTTTCAGCCATGTTTCGGTGATAGCCACGATGTCCGGGCTTTCCTCCTGCAACAGGTCAAATACTGCCTGATAGTGCGACACCAGAGACCTAGCATTGAAACTAAAAATGCGGAGAACATGCTCCGGGCGAGTATTGCAAACGGCTGCCACCGGAGGTGTGGAAGCGATGGGAGTAGCTCGCTCCAAAAGCCACTGACAGCCAGCGCAATAATAAGGACCATCCAATGGGTGTAGGAGAGGTAAACCACAGCCAGCAGTCCGGCGTCCCAGGTCACGCAGGGTGTCACCGGAGTATGTCAACATGGCTGTGAAAGGACCACCCGCACACCGCACCAGCAGGGCCCTGCCCGAGTCCTGCACGTCCTTAGCGCGGACGGGCGCAGACGGGCAGGACTCAGGCACGACTCCGGCTAAGCGACGGCGTCCCAGCTGCGCGTTCCCGCTGCGCGGAGAGGACGACTTTAAATAGGCGTCCCCTGGACTGAAGCGAGCGTCAGGACGCTCTAAGATGGCGCCCGCAAAAAGCGCCAACAGCCCCAATCCAAAATGGCGGCTAAAGTTAGATAGATATGCCCCCTCGGGACCCGGACCCGCCAAAACGGCGGTGCATCAACTCTTTAACTGCAAGTGAGTGGAGACCCTTTCCCCCAGGCCAAGCAGCAAAGCGCAGTAAAAATAAACGCAGGTAAATGCACATTAAGTTAAAATACAGCGCTGAGGAGCGACGCGCTAAAAAGCTAAGCCAGCAGTAACAGCAGAGCCTGACCGCCGTCAGACACCACGAGTCCGCCTTAAATATGCGTCCCCTGGACTGAAGCGAGCGTCAGGACGCTCTAAGATGGCGCCCGCAAAAAGCGCCAACAGCCCCAATCCAAAATGGCGGCTAAAGTTAGATAGATATGCCCCCTCGGGACCCGGACCCGCCAAAACGGCGGTGCATCAACTCTTTAACTGCAAGTGAGTGGAGACCCTTTCCCCCAGGCCAAGCAGCAAAGCACAGTAAAAATAAACGCAGGTAAATGCACATTAAGTTAAAATACAGCGCTGAGGAGCGACGCGCTAAAAAGCTAAGCCAGCAGTAACAGCAGAGCCTGACCGCCGTCAGACACCACGAGTCCGCCTTGAATAGGCGTCCCCTGGACTGAAGCGAGCGTCAGGACGCTCTAAGATGGCGCCCGCAAAAAGCGCCAACAGCCCCAATCCAAAATGGCGGCTAAAGTTAGATAGATATGCCCCCTCGGGACCCGGACCCGCCAAAACGGCGGTGCATCAACTCTTTAACTGCAAGTGAGTGGAGACCCTTTCCCCCAGGCCAAGCAGCAAAGCACAGTAAAAATAAACGCAGGTAAATGCACATTAAGTTAAAATACAGCGCTGAGGAGCGACGCGCTAAAAAGCTAAGCCAGCAGTAACAGCAGAGCCTGACCGCCGTCAGACACCACGAGTCCGCCTTAAATAGGCGTCCCCTGGACTGAAGCGAGCGTCAGGACGCTCTAAGATGGCGCCCGCAAAAAGCGCCAACAGCCCCAATCCAAAATGGCGGCTAAAGTTAGATAGATATGCCCCCTCGGGACCCGGACCCGCCAAAACGGCGGTGCATCAACTCTTTAACTGCAAGTGAGTGGAGACCCTTTCCCCCAGGCCAAGCAGCAAAGCACAGTAAAAATAAACGCAGGTAAATGCACATTAAGTTAAAATACAGCGCTGAGGAGCGACGCGCTAAAAAGCTAAGCCAGCAGTAACAGCAGAGCCTGACCGCCGTCAGACACCACGAGTCCGCCTTAAATAGGCGTCCCCTGGACTGAAGCGAGCGTCAGGACGCTCTAAGATGGCGCCCGCAAAAAGCGCCAACAGCCCCAATCCAAAATGGCGGCTAAAGTTAGATAGATATGCCCCCTCGGGACCCGGACCCGCCAAAACGGCGGTGCATCAACTCTTTAACTGCAAGTGAGTGGAGACCCTTTCCCCCAGGCCAAGCAGCAAAGCACAGTAAAAATAAACGCAGGTAAATGCACATTAAGTTAAAATACAGCGCTGAGGAGCGACGCGCTAAAAAGCTAAGCCAGCAGTAACAGCAGAGCCTGACCGCCGTCAGACACCACGAGTCCGCCTTAAATAGGCGTCCCCTGGACTGAAGCGAGCGTCAGGACGCTCTAAGATGGCGCCCGCAAAAAGCGCCAACAGCCCCAATCCAAAATGGCGGCTAAAGTTACATAGATATGCCCCCTCGGGACCCGGACCCGCCAAAACGGCGGTGCATCAACTCTTTAACTGCAAGTGAGTGGAGACCCTTTCCCCCAGGCCAAGCAGCAAAGCACAGTAAAAATAAACGCAGGTAAATGCACATTAAGTTAAAATACAGCGCTGAGGAGCGACGCGCTAAAAAGCTAAGCCAGCAGTAACAGCAGAGCCTGACCGCCGTCAGACACCACGAGTCCGCCTTAAATATGCGTCCCCTGGACTGAAGCGAGCGTCAGGACGCTCTAAGATGGCGCCCGCAAAAAGCGCCAACAGCCCCAATCCAAAATGGCGGCTAAAGTTAGATAGATATGCCCCCTCGGGACCCGGACCCGCCAAAACGGTGGTGCATCAACTCTTTAACTGCAAGTGAGTGGAGACCCTTTCCCCCAGGCCAAGCAGCAAAGCACAGTAAAAATAAACGCAGGTAAATGCACATTAAGTTAAAATACAGCGCTGAGGAGCGACGCGCTAAAAAGCTAAGCCAGCAGTAACAGCAGAGCCTGACCGCCGTCAGACACCACGAGTCCGCCTTAAATAGGCGTCCCCTGGACTGAAGCGAGCGTCAGGACGCTCTAAGATGGCGCCCGCAAAAAGCGCCAACAGCCCCAATCCAAAATGGCGGCTAAAGTTAGATAGATATGCCCCCTCGGGACCCGGACCCGCCAAAACGGCGGTGCATCAACTCTTTAACTGCAAGTGAGTGGAGACCCTTTCCCCCAGGCCAAGCAGCAAAGCACAGTAAAAATAAACGCAGGTAAATGCACATTAAGTTAAAATACAGCGCTGAGGAGCGACGCGCTAAAAAGCTAAGCCAGCAGTAACAGCAGAGCCTGACCGCCGTCAGACACCACGAGTCCGCCTTAAATAGGCGTCCCCTGGACTGAAGCGAGCGTCAGGACGCTCTAAGATGGCGCCCGCAAAAAGCGCCAACAGCCCCAATCCAAAATGGCGGCTAAAGTTAGATAGATATGCCCCCTCGGGACCCGGACCCGCCAAAACGGCGGTGCATCAACTCTTTAACTGCAAGTGAGTGGAGACCCTTTCCCCCAGGCCAAGCAGCAAAGCACAGTAAAAATAAACGCAGGTAAATGCACATTAAGTTAAAATACAGCGCTGAGGAGCGACGCGCTAAAAAGCTAAGCCAGCAGTAACAGCAGAGCCTGACCGCCGTCAGACACCACGAGTCCGCCTTAAATAGGCGTCCCCTGGACTGAAGCGAGCGTCAGGACGCTCTAAGATGGCGCCCGCAAAAAGCGCCAACAGCCCCAATCCAAAATGGCGGCTAAAGTTAGATAGATATGCCCCCTCGGGACCCGGACCCGCCAAAACGGCGGTGCATCAACTCTTTAACTGCAAGTGAGTGGAGACCCTTTCCCCCAGGCCAAGCAGCAAAGCACAGTAAAAATAAACGCAGGTAAATGCACATTAAGTTAAAATACAGCGCTGAGGAGCGACGCGCTAAAAAGCTAAGCCAGCAGTAACAGCAGAGCCTGACCGCCGTCAGACACCACGAGTCCGCCTTAAATAGGCGTCCCCTGGACTGAAGCGAGCGTCAGGACGCTCTAAGATGGCGCCCGCAAAAAGCGCCAACAGCCCCAATCCAAAATGGCGGCTAAAGTTAGATAGATATGCCCCCTCGGGACCCGGACCCGTCAAAACGGCGGTGCATCAACTCTTTAACTGCAAGTGAGTGGAGACCCTTTCCCCCAGGCCAAGCAGCAAAGCACAGTAAAAATAAGTAAATTTGGCAGCACGCTGCAACCCCTGAAGATGGCCTAATCCCTGCTGACGAGGGGTAAATACCCCGAAACACGTGTACAGGGATGGCGAAGACTTGAAGATACTCGAGAATTCGAAAGAAGATGCATCGCAGAAAACGGTACTACAATTACCATTGTCCTTAGGGGCGATCCCGCTGGTGTATAGGCAGTGTGCGACCCCATTTTCCTAATGTTTATGCTCCTTGGAGCCGTGGGCTGACGAGCTCGGGACCCCGCACCTGCGTGCCTTTGTGTGTTACTATACCTGGTGATATTTGGCAGCACGCAGCAACCCCTGAAGATGGCCTAATCCCTGCCGACGAGGGGTAAATACCCCGAAACACGTGTACAGGGATGGCAAAGACTTGAAGATACTCGAGAATTCGAAAGAAGATGCATCGCAGAAAATGGTACTACAATTACCATGGTCCTTAGGGGCAATCCCACTGGTGTATAAGCAGTGTGCGACCCCATTTTCCTAATGTTTATGCTCCTTGGAGCCGCGGGCTGACGAGCTCGGGACCCCGCACCTGCGTGCCTTTGTGTGGTACTATACCTGGTGATATTTGGCAGCACGCAGCAACCCCTGAAGATGGCCTAATCCCTGCTGACGAGGGATAAATACCCCGAAACACGTGTACAGCGATGGCGAAGACTTGAAGATACTCGAGAATTCGAAAGAAGATGCATCGCAGAAAACTGTACTACAATTACCATGGTCCTTAGGGGCGATCCCGCTGGTGTATAAGCAGTGTGCGACCCCATTTTCCTCATGTTTATGCTCCTTGGAGCCGTGGGCTGACGAGCTCGGGACCCCGCACCTGCGTGCCTTTATGTGGTACTATACCTGGTGATATTTGGCAGCACGCAGCAACCCCTGAAGATGGCCTAATCCCTGCTGACGAGGGGTAAATACCCCGAAACACGTGTACAGGGATGGCGAAGACTTGAAGATACTCGAGAATTCGAAAGAAGATGCATCGCAGAAAACGGTACTACAATTACCATGGTCCTTAGGGGCGATCCCGCTGGTGTAAAAGCAGTGTGCGACCCCATTTTCCTAATGTTTATGCTCCTTGGAGCCGTGGGCTGACGAGCTCGGGACCCCGCACCTGCGTGCCTTTGTGTGGTGCTATACCTGGTGATATTTGGCAGCACGCAGCAAACCCTGAAGATGGCCTAATCCCTGCTGACGAGGGGTAAATACCCCGAAACACATGTACAGGGATGGCGAAGACTTGAAGATACTCGACAATTCGAAAGAAGATGCATCGCAGAAAATGGTACTACAATTACCATGGTCCTTAGGGGCGATCCCGCTGGTGTATAAGCAGTGTGCGCCCCCATTTTCCTAATGTTTATGCTCCTTTGAGCCGTGGGCTGACGAGCTCGGGACCCCGCACCTGCATGCCTTTGTGTGTTACTATACCTGGTGATATTTGGCAGCACGCAGCAACCCCTGAAGATGGCCTAATCCCTGCTGACGAGGGGTAAATACCCCGAAACACGTGTACAGGGATGGCGAAGACTTGAAGGTACTCGAGAATTCGAAAGAAGATGCATCGCAGAAAACGGTACTACAATTACCATGGTCCTTAGGGGCGATCCCGCTGGTGTATAAGCAGTGTGCGACCCCATTTTCCTAATGTTTATGCTCCTTGGAGCCGTGGGCTGACGAGCTCGGGACCCCGCACCTGCGTGCCTTTGTGTGTTACTATACCTGGTGATATTTGGCAGCACGCAGCAACCCCTGAAGATGGCCTAATCCCTGCCGACGAGGGGTAAATACCCCGAAACACGTGTACAGGGATGGCAAAGACTTGAAGATACTCGAGAATTCGAAAGAAGATGCATCGCAGAAAATGGTACTACAATTACCATGGTCCTTAGGGGCAATCCCACTGGTGTATAAGCAGTGTGCGACCCCATTTTCCTAATGTTTATGCTCCTTGGAGCCGTGGGCTGACGAGCTCGGGACCCCGCACCTGCGTGCCTTTGTGTGGTACTATACCTGGTGATATTTGGCAGCACGCAGCAACCCCTGAAGATGGCCTAATCCCTGCTGACGAGGGGTAAATACCCCGAAACACGTGTACAGCGATGGCGAAGACTTGAAGATACTCGAGAATTCGAAAGAAGATGCATCGCAGAAAACTGTACTACAATTACCATGGTCCTTAGGGGCGATCCCGCTGGTGTATAAGCAGTGTGCGACCCCATTTTCCTCATGTTTATGCTCCTTGGAGCCGTGGGCTGACGAGCTCGGGACCCCGCACCTGCGTGCCTTTATGTGGTACTATACCTGGTGATATTTGGCAGCACGCAGCAACCCCTGAAGATGGCCTAATCCCTGCTGACGAGGGGTAAATACCCCGAAACACGTGTACAGGGATGGCGAAGACTTGAAGATACTCGAGAATTCGAAAGAAGATGCATCGCAGAAAACGGTACTACAATTACCATGGTCCTTAGGGGCGATCCCGCTGGTGTAAAAGCAGTGTGCGACCCCATTTTCCTAATGTTTATGCTCCTTGGAGCCGTGGGCTGACGAGCTCGGGACCCCGCACCTGCGTGCCTTTGTGTGGTACTATACCTGGTGATATTTGGCAGCACGCAGCAACCCCTGAAGATGGCCTAATCCCTGCTGACGAGGGGTAAATACCCCGAAACACGTGTACAGGGATGGCGAAGACTTGAAGATACTCGAGAATTCGAAATAAGATGCTTCGCAGAAAACGGTACTACAATTACCATGGTCCTTAGGGGCGATCCCGCTGGTGTATAAGCAGTGTGCGACCCCATTTTCCTAATGTTTATGCTCCTTAGAGCTGTGGGCTGTCGAGCTCAAGACCCCGCACCTGCGTGCCTTTTTTGTGGTGCTATACCTGGTGATATTTGGCAGCACGCAGCAAACCCTGAAGATGGCCTAATCCCTGCTGACGAGGGGTAAATACCCCGAAACACATGTACAGGGATGGCGAAGACTTGAAGATACTCGACAATTCGAAAGAAGATGCATCGCAGAAAATGGTACTACAATTACCATGGTCCTTAGGGGCGATCCCGCTGGTGTATAAGCAGTGTGCGCCCCCATTTTCCTAATGTTTATGCTCCTTGGAGCCGTGGGCTGACGAGCTCGGGACCCCGCACCTGCGTGCCTTTGTGTGGTACTATACCTGGTGATATTTGGCACCACGCAGCAACCCCTGAAGATGGCCAGATCCCTGCTGACGAGGGGTAAATATCCCGAAACACGTGTACAGGGATGGCGAAGACTTGAAGGTACTCGAGAATTCGAAAGAAGATGCATCGCAGACAACGGTACTACAATTACCATGGTCCTTAGGGGCGATCCCGCTGGTGTATAAGCAGTGTGCGACCCCATTTTCCTAATGTTTATGCTCCTTGGAGCCGTGGGCTGACGAGCTCGGGACCCCGCACCTGCGTGACTTTGTGTGTTACTATACCTGGTGATATTTGGCAGCACGCAGCAACCCCTGAAGATGGCCTAATCCCTGCTGACGAGGGGTAAATACCCCGAAACACGTGTACAGGGATGGCGAAGACTTGTAGATACTCGAGAATTCGAAAGAAGATGCATCGCAGAAAATGGTACTACAATTACCATGGTCCTTAGGGGCAATCCCACTGGTGTATAAGCAGTGTGCGACCCCATTTTCCTAATGTTTATGCTCCTTGGAGCCGTGGGCTGACGAGCTCGGGACCCCGCACCTGCGTGCCTTTGTGTGGTACTATACCTGGTGATATTTGGCAGCACGCAGCAACCCCTGAAGATGGCCTAATCCCTGCTGACGAGGGGTAAATACCCCGAAACACGTGTACAGCGATGGCGAAGACTTGAAGATACTCGAGAATTCGAAAGAAGATGCATCGCAGAAAACTGTACTACAATTACCATGGTCCTTAGGGGCGATCCCGCTGGTGTATAAGCAGTGTGCGACCCCATTTTCCTAATGTTTATGCTCCTTGGAGCCGTGGGCTGACGAGCTCGGGACCCCGCACCTGCGTGCCTTTATGTGGTACTATACCTGGTGATATTTGGCAGCACGCAGCAACCCTTGAAGATGGCCTAATCCCTGCTGACGAGGGGTAAATACCCCGAAACACGTGTACAGGGATGGCGAAGACTTGAAGATACTCGAGAATTCGAAAGAAGATGCATCGCAGAAAACGGTACTACAATTACCATGGTCCTTAGGGGCGATCCCGCTGGTGTATAAGCAGTGTGCAACCCCATTTTCCTAATGTTTATGCTCCTTGGAGCCTTGGGCTGACGAGCTCGGTACCCCGCACCTCCGTGCCTTTGTGTGGTACTATACCTGGTGATATTTGGCAGCACGCAGCAACCCCTGAAGATGGCCTAATCCCTGCTGACGAGGGGTAAATACCCCGAAACACGTGTACAGGGATGGCGAAGACTTGAAGATACTCGAGAATTCGAAAGAAGATGCATCGCAGAAAACGGTACTACAATTACCATGGTCCTTAGGGGCGATCGCGCTGGTGTATAAGCAGTGTGCGACCCCATTTTCCTAATGTTTATGCTCCTTGGAGCCGTGGGCTGACGAGCTCGGAACCCCGCACCTGCGTGCCTTTGTGTGGTACTATACCTGGTGATATTTGGCAGCACGCAGCAACCCCTGAAGATGGCCTAATCCCTGCTGACGAGGGGTAAATACCCCGAAACACGTGTACAGGGATGGCGAAGACTTGAAGATACTCGAGAATTCGAAAGAAGATGCATCGCAGAAAACGGTACTACAATTACAATGGTCCTTAGGGGCGATCCCGCTGGTGTATAAGCAGTGTGCGACCCCATTTTCCTAATGTTTATGCTCCTTGGAGCCGCGGGCTGACGAGCTCGGGACCCTGCACCTGCGTGCCTTTGTGTGGTACTATACCTGGTGATATTTGGCAGCACGCAGCAACCCCTGAAGATGGCCTAATCCCTGCTGACGAGGGGTAAATACCCCGAAACACGTGTACAGGGATGGCGAAGACTTGAAGATACTCGAGAATTCGAAAGAAGTTGCATGGCAGAAAACGGTACTACAATTACCATGGTCTTTAGGGGCGATCCCGCTGGTGTATAAGCATTGTGCGACCCCATTTTCCTAATGTTTATGCTCCTTGGAGCCGTGGGCTGACGAGCTCGGGACCCCGCACCTGCGTGCCTTTGTGTGGTACTATACCTGGTGATATTTGGCAGCACGCAGCAACACCTGAAGATGGCCTAATCCCTGCTGACGAGGGGTAAATACCCCGAAACACGTGTACAGGGATGGCGAAGACTTGAAGATACTCGAGAATTCGAAAGAAGATGCATCGCAGAAAACGGTACTACAATTACCATGGTCCTTAGGGGCGATCGCGCTGGTGTATAAGCAGTGTGCGACCCCATTTTCCTAATGTTTATGCTCCTTGGAGCCGTGGGCTGACGAGCTCGGGACCCCGCACCTGCGTGCCTTTGTGTGGTACTATACCTGGTGATATTTGGCAGCACGCAGCAACCCCTGAAGATGGCCTAATCCCTGCTGACGAGGGGTAAATATCCCGAAACACGTGTACAGGGATGGCGAAGACTTGAAGATATTCGAGAATTCGAAAGAAGATGCAGCGCAGAAAACGGTACTACAATTACCATGGTCCTTAGGGGCGATCCCGCTGGTGTATAAGCAGTGTGCGACCCCATTTTCCTAATGTTTATGCTCCTTGGAGCCGTGGGCTGACGAGCTTGGGACCCCGCACCTGCGTGCCTTTGTGTGGTACTATACCTGGTGATATTTGTCAGCACACAGCAACCCCTGAAGATGGCCTAATCCCTGCTGACGAGGGGTAAATATCCCGAAACACGTGTACAGGGATGGCGAAGACTTGAAGATATTCGAGAATTCGAAAGAAGATGCATCGCAGAAAACGGTACTACAATTACCATGGTCCTTAGGGGCGATCGCGCTGGTGTATAAGCAGTGTGCGACCCCATTTTCCTAATGTTTATGCTCCTTGGAGCCGTGGGCTGACGAGCTCGGGACCCCGCACCTGCGTGCCTTTGTGTGGTACTATACCTGGTGATATTTGGCAGCACGCAGCAACCCCTGAAGATGGCCTAATCCCTGCTGACGAGGGGTAAATATCCCGAAACACGTGTACAGGGATGGCGAAGACTTGAAGATATTCGAGAATTCGAAAGAAGATGCAGCGCAGAAAACGGTACTACAATTACCATGGTCCTTAGGGGCGATCCCGCTGGTGTATAAGCAGTGTGCGACCCCATTTTCCTAATGTTTATGCTCCTTGGAGCCGTGGGCTGACGAGCTTGGGACCCCGCACCTGCGTGCCTTTGTGTGGTACTATACCTGGTGATATTTGTCAGCACACAGCAACCCCTGAAGATGGCCTAATCCCTGCTGACGAGGGGTAAATACCCCGAAACACGTGTACAGGGACGGCGAAGACTTGAAGATACTCTAGAATTCGAAAGAAGATGCATCACAGAAAACGGTACTACAATTACCATGGTCCTTAGGGGCGATCCCGCTGGTGTATAAGCAGTGTGCGACCCCATTTTCCTAATGTTTATGCTCCTTGGAGCCTTGGGCTGACGAGCTCAGGACCCCGCACCTGCGTGCCTTTGTGTGGTACTATACCTGGTGATATTTGGCAGCACGCAGCAACCCCTGAAGATGGCCTAATCCCTGCTGACGAGGGGTAAATACCCCGAAACACGTGTACAGGGATGGCGAAGACTTGAAGATACTCTAGAATTCGAAAGAAGATGCATCGCAGAAAACGGTACTACAATTACCATGGTCCTTAGGGGCGATCCCGCTGGTGTATAAGCAGTGTGCAACCCCATTTTCCTAATGTTTATGCTCCTTGGAGCCGTGGGCTGACAAGCTCGGGACCCCGCACCTGCGTGCCTTTGTGTGGTACTATACCTGGTGATATTTGGCAGCACGCAGCAACCCCTGAAGATGGCCTAATCCCTGCTGACGAGTGGTAAATACCCCGAAACACGTGTACAGGGATGGCGAAGACTTGAAGATACTCGAGAATTCGAAAGAAGATGCATCGCAGAAAATGGTACTACAATTACCATGGTCCTTAGGGGCAATCCCACTGGTGTATAAGCAGTGTGCGACCCCATTTTCCTAATGTTTATGCTCCTTGGAGCCGTGGGCTGACGAGCTCGGGACCCCGCACCTGCGTGCCTTTGTGTGGTACTATACCTGGTGATATTTGGCAGGACGCAGCAACCCCTGAAGATGGCCTAATCCCTGCTGACGAGGGGTAAATACCCCGAAACACGTGTACAGGGATGGCGAAGACTTGAAGATACTCGAGAATTCGAAAGAAGATGCATCGCAGAAAACTGTACTACAATTACCATGGTCCTTAGGGGCGATCCCGCTGGTGTATAAGCAGTGTGCGACCCCATTTTCCTAATGTTTATGCTCCTTGGAGCCGTGGGCTGACGAGCTCGGGACCCCGCACCTGCGTGCCTTTGTGTGGTACTATACCTGGTGATATTTGGCAGCACGCAGCAACCCCTGAAGATGGCCTAATCCCTGCTGACGAGTGGTAAATACCCCGAAACACGTGTACAGGGATGGCGAAGACTTGAAGATACTCGAGAATTCGAAAGAAGATGCATCGCAGAAAATGGTACTACAATTACCATGGTCCTTAGGGGCAATCCCACTGGTGTATAAGCAGTGTGCGACCCCATTTTCCTAATGTTTATGCTCCTTGGAGCCGTGGGCTGACGAGCTCGGGACCCCGCACCTGCGTGCCTTTGTGTGGTACTATACCTCGTGATATTTGGCAGCACGCAGCAACCCCTGAAGATGGCCTAATCCCTGCTGACGAGGGGTAAATACTCCGAAACACGTGTACAGGGATGGCGAAGACTTGAAGATACTCGAGAATTCGAAAGAAGATGCATCGCAGAAAACTGTACTACAAGTACCATGGTCCTTAGGGGCGATCCGGCTGGTGTATAAGCAGTGTGCGAACCCATTTTCCTCATGTTTATGCTCCTTGGAGCCGTGGGCTGACGAGCTCGGGACCCCGCACCTGCGTGCCTTTATGTGGGACTATACCTGGTGATATTTGGCAGCACGCAGCAACCCCTGAAGATGGCCTAATCCCTGCTGACGAGGGGTAAATACCCCGAAACACGTGTACAGGGATGGCGAAGACTTGAAGATACTCGAGAATTCGAAAGAAGATGCATCGCAGAAAACGGTACTACAATTACCATGGTCCTTAGGGGCAATCCCACTGGTGTATAAGCAGTGTGCAACCCCATTTTCCTAATGTTTATGCTCCTTGGAGCCGTGGGCTGATGAGCTCGGGACCCCGCACCTGCGTGCCTTTGTGTGGTACTATACCTGGTGATATTTGGCAGCACGCAGCAACCCCTGAAGATGGCCTAATCCCTGCTGACGAGGGGTAAATACCCCGAAACACGTGTACAGCGATGGCGAAGACTTGAAGATACTCGAGAATTCGAAAGAAGATGCATCGCAGAAAACGGTACTACAATAACCATGGTCCTTAGGGGCGATCCCGCTGGTGTATAAGCAGTGTGCGCCCCCATTTTCCTAATGTTTATGCTCCTTGGAGCCGTGGGCTGACGAGCTCGGGACCCCGCACCTGCATGCCTTTGTGTGTTACTATACCTGGTGATATTTGGCAGCACGCAGCAACCCCTGAAGATGGCCTAATCCCTGCTGACGAGGGGTAAATACCCCGAAACACGTGTACAGGGATGGCGAAGACTTGAAGATACTCGAGAATTCGAAAGAAGATGCATCGCAGAAAACGGTACTACAATTACCATTGTCCTTAGGGGCGATCCCGCTGGTGTATAGGCAGTGTGCGACCCCATTTTCCTAATGTTTATGCTCCTTGGAGCCGTGGGCTGACGAGCTCGGGACCCCGCACCTGCGTGCCTTTGTGTGTTACTATACCTGGTGATATTTGGCAGCACGCAGCAACCCCTGAAGATGGCCTAATCCCTGCCGACGAGGGGTAAATACCCCGAAACACGTGTACAGGGATGGCAAAGACTTGAAGATACTCGAGAATTCGAAAGAAGATGCATCGCGGAAAATGGTACTACAATTACCATGGTCCTTAGGGGCAATCCCACTGGTGTATAAGCAGTGTGCGACCCCATTTTCCTAATGTTTATGCTCCTTGGAGCCGTGGGCTGACGAGCTCGGGACCCCGCACCTGCGTGCCTTTGTGTGGTACTATACCTGGTGATATTTGGCAGCACGCAGCAACCCCTGAAGATGGCCTAATCCCTGCTGACGAGGGGTAAATACCCCGAAACACGTGTACAGGGATGGCGAAGACTTGAAGATACTCGAGAATTCGAAAGAAGATGCATCGCAGAAAACTGTACTACAATTACCATGGTCCTTAGGGGCGATCCCGCTGGTGTATAAGCAGTGTGCGACCCCATTTTCCTAATGTTTATGCTACTTGGAGCCGTGGGCTGACGAGCTCGGGACCCCGCACCTGCGTGCCTTTGTGTGGTACTATACCTGGTGATATTTGGCAGCACGCAGCAACCCCTGAAGATGGCCTAATCCCTGCTGATGAGGGGTAAATACCCCGAAACACGTGTACAGGGATGGCGAAGACTTGAAGATACTCTAGAATTCGAAAGAAGATGCATCGCAGAAAACGGTACTACAATTACCATGGTCCTTAGGGGCGATCCCGCTGGTGTATAAGCAGTGTGCGACCCCATTTTCCTAATGTTTATGCTCCTTGGAGCCGTGGGCTGACGAGCTCGGGACCCCGCACCTGCGTGCCTTTGTGTGGTACTATACCTGGTGATATTTGGCAGCACGCAGCAACCCCTGAAGATGGCCTAATCCCTGCTGACGAGTGGTAAATACCCCGAAACACGTGTACAGGGATGGCGAAGACTTGAAGATACTCGAGAATTCGAAAGAAGATGCATCGCAGAAAATGGTACTACAATTACCATGGTCCTTAGGGGCAATCCCACTGGTGTATAAGCAGTGTGCGACCCCATTTTCCTAATGTTTATGCTCCTTGGAGCCGTGGGCTGACGAGCTCGGGACCCCGCACCTGCGTGCCTTTGTGTGGTACTATACCTGGTGATATTTGGCAGCACGCAGCAACCCCTGAAGATGGCCTAATCCCTGCTGACGAGGGGTAAATACTCCGAAACACGTGTACAGGGATGGCGAAGACTTGAAGATACTCGAGAATTCGAAAGAAGATGCATCGCAGAAAACTGTACTACAATTACCATGGTCCTTAGGGGTGATCCGGCTGGTGTATAAGCAGTGTGCGAACCCATTTTCCTCATGTTTATGCTCCTTGGAGCCGTGGGCTGACGAGCTCGGGACCCCGCACCTGCGTGCCTTTATGTGGTACTATACCTGGTGATATTTGGCAGCACGCAGCAACCCCTGAAGATGGCCTAATCCCTGCTGACGAGGGGTAAATACCCCGAAACACGTGTACAGGGATGGCGAAGACTTGAAGATACTCGAGAATTCGAAAGAAGATGCATCGCAGAAAACGGTACTACAATTACCATGGTCCTTAGGGGCAATCCCACTGGTGTATAAGCAGTGTGCAACCCCATTTTCCTAATGTTTATGCTCCTTGGAGCCGTGGGCTGACGAGCTCGGGACCCCGCACCTGCGTGCCTTTGTGTGGTACTATACCTGGTGATATTTGGCAGCACGCAGCAACCCCTGAAGATGGCCTAATCCCTGCTGACGAGGGGTAAATACCCCGAAACACGTGTACAGCGATGGCGAAGACTTGAAGATACTCGAGAATTCGAAAGAAGATGCATCGCAGAAAACGGTACTACAATAACCATGGTCCTTAGGGGCGATCCCGCTGGTGTATAAGCAGTGTGCGCCCCCATTTTCCTAATGTTTATGCTCCTTGGAGCCGTGGGCTGACGAGCTCGGGACCCCGCACCTGCATGCCTTTGTGTGTTACTATACCTGGTGATATGTTATGTTATGTTATGTTATGCACTTTTGTATTGCGCACAGCTGCCCCAGCTAAGGGGCGTCCTGGCGCATGGCAGGCAAAGTGCAACAGGTAGCAGAAACACAACACCGATAAAAGAATTTATTTAAAAAGAAAAGTTTTCAGGGCTTTGCGAAAGGCCAAGAGGTCAGCCAGTAGCCGCAAGTCCACTGGGAGGGAATTCCAGAGTTCAGCCGCCCTCACCCGAAAAGAGCGACCACCAACCCGACACAGCCTGTATCGGGGAACCACCGCGAGCGCCTGGCTTCCCGATCTCAGAGCGCGGGAGGGAACATACCACGACAGGAGATCAGCAAGAATTGGCGGACCTACTCCCCTCAAGATCTTAAACGCCAAGCACAACACCTTAAACTGAATGCGTGATTTAATGGGGAGCCAATGCAAAGATCTCAAGACTCCTGAAACAGAGCTCCTTCGGGGTAGGCCAACAATGGCTCTCGCCGCGGCATTCTGCACTCGTTGGAGGCGGGTAGTCTCCGCCACATTGGTCCCTACCAAAAGCGAGCTGGCATAGTCCAGGCGAGATAATACCGTGGCCTGGACTATCAGCTGCCTGGTACCACGGTCGAAGAACTTAAGAATGGGCCTCAGCGACCGCAAGATGCCAAAACAGCAGGCCGCGATTTTCTTCGAGTGGCCCTCGTAACTGAGAGCGGGATCCATCCACACCCCCAGGTTCCTAAGTTCAGTGACCGGGGAAGGGACCGGCCCCAGTTCAACTGGCCACCACTTGTCCCCCCACAGTTCCGCCCTCCTGCCAACGATCATGATCTCCGTTTTCTTCGCGTTGAGCTGGAGACAGTTGTTCTTCATCCAGCTTGCCACCGCCCTAAGTCCACTCTGAAACCTGGGGGCATCCCGGTCCGCATCCCCGCTGATAGTAACCGCTAGCTGAGTATCGTCAGCATACGAGACCATAGTCATGTCCCATTGCTTGACGATCTCAGCCAGCGGTCTCACATACAGATTGAACAGCGTGGGACTCAGCGAGGAGCCTTGCGGGACCCCCTGTCTCAGAGGAAGGAATTGGGACTGGTACGGTGGCAACGCAACGCTAAAGAAACGATCGTTCAGGAAGGAGCGGAACCACTGGAGGGCAGCGCCACCCAGCCCGACCTCCTCCAGGCGATGCAACAGGATAGGATGGGACACAGTGTCGAACGCGGCGCTCAGATCTAATAAAACGAGCGCCGCTGTCTGCCCCGCATCCATCACTGTGCGAAGGTATTCAGCCATGGAGAGAAGGGCGGACTCCGTGCTGTGACCAGCTCGGAAGCCATTTTGGGTGGGATCCAAGATGTTAAACTGGATAAGGTGCGCCGAAAGTACTTTGTTGACATGGGCCTCCATTACTTTGGTAGGCCAGGGAAGCAAAGAGATAGGCCGAAAGTTTTCAGGCTTGTCTGGGTCCAGTGAGGGTTTTTTTAAGATGGGGGAAACCATCGCCCGCTTCCAACTATGGGGGACCGTGCCCGACTCCAACGAGATGTTGATCAGGGAGTGTACCACGGTCCGACCCACGAACGACTCATCCCTAAAGAGAGCCGAGCTAAGAGGGTCGGCGGGGGACCCAGATTTCACCTGCTTTGCCAAGATGTTAAACCCTTCCAATGTCAACAGGGGCAGCGAGTGCAGAGGCGTGTCTCCACAGATGGAAATCGGAGACTCAACAGGAGGTGCTGTAGAAGGAAAGGTCATGTAGATGTTTTGGACCTTTTCCTGAAAGAACGCCGCTAGGGCCTCACAATGAGCAGTAGAGCCCGTTGTCGGAGCATCAGGGCGCTTAGCTAGAAGGTCCTTCATCAATTTGAAAATAGTTTTCGAGGGGTTAGAGCTGTTGCCGACTTCGGCAGTATAATACGTTGCCCGAGCACGGCACACAGCCCGATGATATACTTTGACGGAGGCGAGATAGATAGCTTTTTTCCCTGAATCGTACGCCTTCCGCCAAGCCCTCTCTGCACGCCTACAACTGCCCTTGAGCGCACGTAGGGCGCCATCGTACCATGGGCTAGATTCTCTAGCACTGGTCTTACAGGCGGTGAGTGGAATAAGCGCATCTAGCGCCTTGGAGATCCACGCGCAGAACCCATCGTAACCTGAATCAACAGTTACAAACGGATCTAATGGCTCTGCAGCGAGGACACGGTGCAGATCTTCCAACCGTAATTTGCCCCAATGCCGCCTTACGACCAGCTTGGCAGGAGGGATGACAGTCCTACCTGGTAAAGGGGTACTAATGGCGACCAACGAGTGGTCAGTCCAACCCAGGGGCGAGACGGCAGTGACAGAAGCATCTGTCAAATTAGTGAAGAAGGGATCTAGCGTGTGGCCACCACTGTGGGTGGACTGCTGAACAAGCTGCAACAACTGTAAGGCCTCCAGATCCGCGAGAATGCCACTGACCACAGGTAGATTAGGTCTATCGAAATGGAGATTAAGGTCCCCCAAAATCGAAAAATTGGGACACCCCACCACCAAGGAGCTGACCACATCAGGGAAAGCAGCGCGAAACGCCGCCTCGCTCCCTGGGGGGCGATAGACCACCATCCCCGAGAGTGAAAAGTGAGGAGTAACCAGAATCTTAAACAGCGCACTTTCACATCCCGCAATGGTCAGTGCGGTCCAGGAGCAAGTAAAACTAGAACGGATAGCCAGGGCAATTCCACCTCCCCTAGAAGATCGATTAAGGGTACGGACTATATAGTCCGGGGGGAATGCCAGATTAATAATGGCTGCGTCCTCGTCTTTCAGCCATGTTTCGGTGATAGCCACGATGTCCGGGCTTTCCTCCTGCAACAGGTCAAATACTGCCTGATAGTGCGACACCAGAGACCTAGCATTGAAACTAAAAATGCGGAGAACATGCTCCGGGCGAGTATTGCAAACGGCTGCCACCGGAGGTGTGGAAGCGATGGGAGTAGCTCGCTCCAAAAGCCACTGACAGCCAGGGCAATAATAAGGACCATCCAATGGGTGTAGGAGAGGTAAACCACAGCCAGCAGTCCGGCGTCCCAGGACACGCAGGGTGTCACCGGAGTATGTCAACATGGCTGTGAAAGGACCACCCGCACACCGCACCAGCAGGGCCCTGCCCGAGTCCTGCACGTCCTTAGCGCGGACGGGCGCAGACGGGCAGGACTCAGGCACGACTCCGGCTAAGCGACGGCGTCCCAGCTGCGCGTTCCCGCTGCGCGGAGAGGACGACTTTAAATAGGCGTCCCCTGGACTGAAGCGAGCGTCAGGACGCTCTAAGATGGCGCCCGCAAAAAGCGCCAACAGCCCCAATCCAAAATGGCGGCTAAAGTTAGATAGATATGCCCCCTCGGGACCCGGACCCGCCAAAACGGCGGTGCATCAACTCTTTAACTGCAAGTGAGTGGAGACCCTTTCCCCCAGGCCAAGCAGCAAAGCACAGTAAAAATAAACGCAGGTAAATGCACATTAAGTTAAAATACAGCGCTGAGGAGCGACGCGCTAAAAAGCTAAGCCAGCAGTAACAGCAGAGCCTGACCGCCGTCAGACACCACGAGTCCGCCTTAAATAGGCGTCCCCTGGACTGAAGCGAGCGTCAGGACGCTCTAAGATGGCGCCCGCAAAAAGCGCCAACAGCCCCAATCCAAAATGGCGGCTAAAGTTAGATAGATATGCCCCCTCGGGACCCGGACCCGCCAAAACGGCGGTGCATCAACTCTTTAACTGCAAGTGAGTGGAGACCCTTTCCCCCAGGCCAAGCAGCAAAGCACAGTAAAAATAAACGCAGGTAAATGCACATTAAGTTAAAATACAGCGCTGAGGAGCGACGCGCTAAAAAGCTAAGCCAGCAGTAACAGCAGAGCCTGACCGCCGTCAGACACCACGAGTCCGCCTTAAATAGGCGTCCCCTGGACTGAAGCGAGCGTCAGGACGCTCTAAGATGGCGCCCGCAAAAAGCGCCAACAGCCCCAATCCAAAATGGCGGCTAAAGTTAGATAGATATGCCCCCTCTGGACCCGGACCCGCCAAAACGGCGGTGCATCAACTCTTTAACTGCAAGTGAGTGGAGACCCTTTCCCCCAGGCCAAGCAGCAAAGCACAGTAAAAATAAACGCAGGTAAATGCACATTAAGTTAAAATACAGCGCTGAGGAGCGACGCGCTAAAAAGCTAAGCCAGCAGTAACAGCAGAGCCTGACCGCCGTCAGACACCACAAGTCCGCCTTAAATAGGCGTCCCCTGGACTGAAGCGAGCGTCAGGACGCTCTAAGATGGCGCCCGCAAAAAGCGCCAACAGCCCCAATCCAAAATGGCGGCTAAAGTTAGATAGATATGCCCCCTCGGGACCCGGACCCGCCAAAACGGCGGTGCATCAACTCTTTAACTGCAAGTGAGTGGAGACCCTTTCCCCCAGGCCAAGCAGCAAAGCACAGTAAAAATAAACGCAGGTAAATGCACATTAAGTTAAAATACAGCGCTGAGGAGCGACGCGCTAAAAAGCTAAGCCAGCAGTAACAGCAGAGCCTGACCGCCGTCAGACACCACGAGTCCGCCTTAAATAGGCGTCCCCTGGACTGAAGCGAGCGTCAGGACGCTCTAAGATGGCGCCCGCAAAAAGCGCCAACAGCCCCAATCCAAAATGGCGGCTAAAGTTAGATAGATATGCCCCCTCGGGACCCGGACCCGCCAAAACGGCGGTGCATCAACTCTTTAACTGCAAGTGAGTGGAGACCCTTTCCCCCAGGCCAAGCAGCAAAGCACAGTAAAAATAAACGCAGGTAAATGCACATTAAGTTAAAATACAGCGCTGAGGAGCGACGCGCTAAAAAGCTAAGCCAGCAGTAACAGCAGAGCCTGACCGCCGTCAGACACCACGAGTCCGCCTTAAATAGGCGTCCCCTGGACTGAAGCGAGCGTCAGGACGCTCTAAGATGGCGCCCGCAAAAAGCGCCAACAGCCCCAATCCAAAATGGCGGCTAAAGTTAGATAGATATGCCCCCTCGGGACCCGGACCCGCCAAAACGGCGGTGCATCAACTCTTTAACTGCAAGTGAGTGGAGACCCTTTCCCCCAGGCCAAGCAGCAAAGCACAGTAAAAATAAACGCAGGTAAATGCACATTAAGTTAAAATACAGCGCTGAGGAGCGACGCGCTAAAAAGCTAAGCCAGCAGTAACAGCAGAGCCTGACCGCCGTCAGACACCACGAGTCCGCCTTAAATAGGCGTCCCCTGGACTGAAGCGAGCGTCAGGACGCTCTAAGATGGCGCCCGCAAAAAGCGCCAACAGCCCCAATCCAAAATGGCGGCTAAAGTTAGATAGATATGCCCCCTCGGGACCCGGACCCGCCAAAACGGCGGTGCATCAACTCTTTAAAATACAGCGCTGAGGAGCGACGCGCTAAAAAGCTAAGCCAGCAGTAACAGCAGAGCCTGACCGCCGTCAGACACCACGAGTCCACGAGAAGTAATGTGCGCTTTCGCAGAGGTTGAGGTGAAGGATGTACTGGCCATTCTAAAAGCGCTTAAATCAGGCTCTCCGGCGGACCCCTGTCCGGCCAGAGTGTTGAGCGGAGTGGCGGAAGTCATTGCACCGATTGTCACTGATCTGGTTAACAAATCCCTTACTACAAGTAATGTACCATCTCAGTGGAAGCAAGCCAAACTTCTTCCACTTTTAAAAAAACCCTCCGCAGACCCCCTGGATACATCTAACTACAGACCCATCTCCCTGCTTCCAGCAATAGCTAAAGTATGTGAGAAAGTGGCATTCCGTCAGCTCGAGAGGTTTGTGGAATCTACGGGGGCATTACACTCAGCCCAGTCAGGTTTTCGCTCCACCTTCAGCACTGAGACCGCGCTGGTGGAGGTCACCGAGGCTATTAGGGATTGTTTGGACGGAGGCGGCAGAGCGGCCCTAATTTTATTGGACCTCTCTGCCGCGTTCGATACGGTCCCACATGCCCAGCTAATCTCTAGACTAGAGGATATTGGCATCACTGGTGCCGCTCTCACGTGGGTTAAATCCTTCCTCACGGACCGCTCTCAACAAATCTGGCTCCCTCCCTACCAGTCATCGATTAGCGGGGTGGACACTGGGGTCCCCCAAGGGTCGACTCTAAGCCCCCTGCTCTTCAATGTATATCTGACCCCCCTGGTATATCTTGCAGAGAGTCTGGGTGCCAAAATAATGGCCTATGCCGATGACACCCAGCTCCTCTTCACGTGGGACAAGAACAACCTTGACACGTTGAGAGTCCAATCCTGCTTGTCCTCAGTATTCGCTTGGCTAGCCAAGGCGGAGCTCAAGTGTAACGAGGACAAGTCGGAGATCCTCCTGTATGGCCAATTCCCGGTGGGATTTGGGGATTCCATCTGGCCCATTGGACTGCCCTGCCCACCTGGAAACTGTGGAGTTGCTAAGAACCTTGGGATTTGGTTTGGTGCTGACCTGTGCTTCCGAGACCAGATCTCGAGACTGGCGGGAACCTGTTATGGGACCCTGATCACCCTCCGGAAGTTCTTCCCTCTCCTCCCCCAGGATGCGAAGGAAACAGTGGCTAGAGCACTCATCCTGTCGCGTCTGGATTACGCTAATGCACTTTACGTGGGCGCTCCAGATTTCCTGCTCCACAGATTGCAGGTGGTCCAGAACGCGACAGTGAGGCTCCTATTCAACATCCCCAAATGCCATAGTGTACGAAGACAACTGGCGGATCTTCATTGGCTTCCAGTTGCTCTCAGAGTGCGCTTCAAGGTCCTAACACTGGCCTTTAAGGCCTTACATGGTCCTTGCCCACCATACCTCAGTGCCAGGTTTGCCTTCTATCATCCCCCGCGACAATTGAGATCGGCCTCTCTCAGACATTTGGTCACCCCGAGATTTAAGAGAGCTCGTCTGGGAGGAAAATCCATGACGGTCATAGCCGCACAGCTATGGAATAGCCTCCCTGACCATTTGAGACACACGACTAACCTCACTTATTTTAAAAAACACCTTAAGACTCACTTATTTAAGCAATTCATGTAAATACACATCTTCTCTCCTGTTATGTTATCCCTTTGTTACTTTCCGACACTGACTCCCTTTTTTCGCGCCAGGACAGTCTTGACTAGCAGTGCGCGCTACAAGAAATATATAACATAACATAACATAACTGCAAGTGAGTGGAGACCCTTTCCCCCAGGCCAAGCAGCAAAGCACAGTAAAAATAAGTAAATTTGGCAGCACGCTGCAACCCCTGAAGATGGCCTAATCCCTGCTGACGAGGGGTAAATACCCCGAAACACGTGTACAGGGATGGCGAAGACTTGAAGATACTCGAGAATTCGAAAGAAGATGCATCGCAGAAAACGGTACTACAATAACCATTGTCCTTAGGGGCGATCCCGCTGGTGTATAGGCAGTGTGCGACCCCATTTTCCTAATGTTTATGCTCCTTGGAGCCGTGGGCTGACGAGCTCGGGACCCCGCACCTGCGTGCCTTTGTGTGTTACTATACCTGGTGATATTTGGCAGCACGCAGCAACCCCTGAAGATGGCCTAATCCCTGCCGACGAGGGGTAAATACCCCGAAACACGTGTACAGCGATGGCGAAGACTTGAAGATACTCGAGAATTCGAAAGAAGATGCATCGCAGAAAACTGTACTACAATTACCATGGTCCTTAGGGGCGATCCCGCTGGTGTATAAGCAGTGTGCGACCCCATTTTCCTCATGTTTATGCTCCTTGGAGCCGTGGGCTGACGAGCTCGGGACCCCGCACCTGCGTGCCTTTATGTGGTACTATACCTGGTGATATTTGGCAGCACGCAGCAACCCCTGAAGATGGCCTAATCCCTGCTGACGAGGGGTAAATACCCCGAAACACGTGTACAGGGATGGCGAAGACTTGAAGATACTCGAGAATTCGAAAGAAGATGCATCGCAGAAAACGGTACTACAATTACCATGGTCCTTAGGGGCGATCCCGCTGGTGTAAAAGCAGTGTGCGACCCCATTTTCCTAATGTTTATGCTCCTTGGAGCCGTGGGCTGACGAGCTCGGGACCCCGCACCTGCGTGCCTTTGTGTGGTGCTATACCTGGTGATATTTGGCAGCACGCAGCAAACCCTGAAGATGGCCTAATCCCTGCTGACGAGGGGTAAATACCCCGAAACACATGTACAGGGATGGCGAAGACTTGAAGATACTCGACAATTCGAAAGAAGATGCATCGCAGAAAATGGTACTACAATTACCATGGTCCTTAGGGGTCGATCCCGCTGGTGTATAAGCAGTGTGCGCCCCCATTTTCCTAATGTTTATGCTCCTTGGAGCCGTGGGCTGACGAGCTCGGGACCCCGCACCTGCATGCCTTTGTGTGTTACTATACCTGGTGATATTTGGCAGCACGCAGCAACCCCTGAAGATGGCCTAATCCCTGCTGACGAGGGGTAAATACCCCGAAACACGTGTACAGGGATGGCGAAGACTTGAAGGTACTCGAGAATTCGAAAGAAGATGCATCGCAGAAAACGGTACTACAATTACCATGGTCCTTAGGGGCGATCCCGCAGGTGTATAAGCAGTGTGCGACCCCATTTTCCTAATGTTTATGCTCCTTGGAGCCGTGGGCTGACGAGCTCGGGACCCCGCACCTGCGTGCCTTTGTGTGTTACTATACCTGGTGATATTTGGCAGCACGCAGCAACCCCTGAAGATGGCCTAATCCCTGCCGACGAGGGGTAAATACCCCGAAACACGTGTACAGGGATGGCAAAGACTTGAAGATACTCGAGAATTCGAAAGAAGATGCATCGCAGAAAATGGTACTACAATTACCATGGTCCTTAGGGGCAATCCCACTGGAGTATAAGCAGTGTGCGACCCCATTTTCCTAATGTTTATGCTCCTTGGAGCCGTGGGCTGACGAGCTCAGGACCCCGCACCTGCGTGCCTTTGTGTGGTACTATACCTGGTGATATTTGGCAGCACGCAGCAACCCCTGAAGATGGCCTAATCCCTGCTGACGAGGGGTAAATACCCCGAAACACGTGTACAGCGATGGCGAAGACTTGAAGATACTCGAGAATTCGAAAGAAGATGCATCGCAGAAAACTGTACTACAATTACCATGGTCCTTAGGGGCGATCCCGCTGGTGTATAAGCAGTGTGCGACCCCATTTTCCTCATGTTTATGCTCCTTGGAGCCGAGGGCTGACGAGCTCGGGACCCCGCACCTGCGTGCCTTTATGTGGTACTATACCTGGTGATATTTGGCAGCACGCAGCAACCCCTGAAGATGGCCTAATCCCTGCTGACGAGGGGTAAATACCCCGAAACACGTGTACAGGGATGGCGAAGACTTGAAGATACTCGAGAATTCGAAAGAAGATGCATCGCAGAAAACGGTACTACAATTACCATGGTCCTTAGGGGCGATCCCGCTGGTGTAAAAGCAGTGTGCGACCCCATTTTCCTAATGTTTATGCTCCTTGGAGCCGTGGGCTGACGAGCTCGGGACCCCGCACCTGCGTGCCTTTGTGTGGTACTATACCTGGTGATATTTGGCAGCACGCAGCAACCCCTGAAGATGGCCTAATCCCTGCTGACGAGGGGTAAATACCCCGAAACACGTGTACAGGGATGGCGAAGACTTGAAGATACTCGAGAATTCGAAAGAAGATGCTTCGCAGAAAACGGTACTACAATTACCATGGTCCTTAGGGGCGATCCCGCTGGTGTATAAGCAGTGTGCGACCCCATTTTCCTAATGTTTATGCTCCTTAGAGCTGTGGGCTGTCGAGCTCGAGACCCCGCACCTGCGTGCCTTTTTTGTGGTGCTATACCTGGTGATATTTGGCAGCACGCAGCAAACCCTGAAGATGGCCTAATCCCTGCTGACGAGGGGTAAATACCCCGAAACACATGTACAGGGATGGCGAAGACTTGAAGATACTCGACAATTCGAAAGAAGATGCATCGCAGAAAATGGTACTACAATTACCATGGTCCTTAGGGGCGATCCCGCTGGTGTATAAGCAGTGTGCGCCCCCATTTTCCTAATGTTTATGCTCCTTGGAGCCGTGGGCTGACGAGCTCGGGACCCCGCACCTGCATGCCTTTGTGTGTTACTATACCTGGTGATATTTGGCAGCACGCAGCAACCCCTGAAGATGGCCTAATCCCTGCTGACGAGGGGTAAATACCCCGAAACACATGTACAGGGATGGCGAAGACTTGAAGGTACTCGAGAATTCGAAAGAAGATGCATCGCAGAAAACGGTACTACAATTACCATGGTCCTTAGGGGCGATCCCGCTGGTGTATAAGCAGTGTGCGACCCCATTTTCCTAATGTTTATGCTCCTTGGAGCCGTGGGCTGACGAGCTTGGGACCCCGCACCTGCGTGCCTTTGTGTGTTACTATACCTGGTGATATTTGGCAGCACGCAGCAACCCCTGAAGATGGCCTAATCCCTGCTGACGAGGGGTAAATACCCCGAAACACGTGTACAGCGATGGCGAAGACTTGAAGATACTCGAGAATTCGAAAGAAGATGCATCGCAGAAAACTGTACTACAATTACCATGGTCCTTAGGGGCGATCCCGCTGGTGTATAAGCAGTGTGCGACCCCATTTTCCTCATGTTTATGCTCCTTGGAGCCGTGGGCTGACGAGCTCGGGACCCCGCACCTGCGTGCCTTTATGTGGTACTATACCTGGTGATATTTGGCAGCACGCAGCAACCCCTGAAGATGGCCTAATCCTTGCTGACGAGGGGTAAATACCCCGAAACACGTGTACAGGGATGGCGAAGACTTGAAGATACTCGAGAATTCGAAAGAAGATGCATCGCAGAAAATGGTACTACAATTACAATGGTCCTTAGGGGCGATCCCGCTGGTGTATAAGCAGTGTGCGACCCCATTTTCCTAATGTTTATGCTCCTTGGAGCCGTGGGCTGACGAGCTCGGGACCCCGCACCTGCGTGCCTTTATGTGGTACTATACCTGGTGATATTTGGCAGCACGCAGCAACCCCTGAAGATGGCCTAATCCCTGCTGACGAGGGGTAAATGCCCCGAAACACGTGTACAGCGATGGCGAAGACTTGAAGATACTCGAGAATTCGAAAGAAGATGCATTGCAGAAAACGGTACTACAATTACCATGGTCCTTAGGGGCGATCCCGCTGGTGTATAAGCAGTGTGCGCCCCCATTTTCCTCATGTTTATGCTCCTTGGAGCCGTGGGCTGACGAGCTCGGGACCCCGCACCTGCGTGCCTTTATGTGGTACTATACCTGGTGATATTTGGCAGCACGCAGCAACCCCTGAAGATGGCCTAATCCCTGCTGACGAGGGGTAAATACCCCGAAACACGTGTACAGGGATGGCGAAGACTTGAAGATACTGGAGAATTCGAAAGAAGATGCATCGCAGAAAACGGTACTACAATTACCATGGTCCTTAGGGGCGATCCCGCTGGTGTATAAGCAGTGTGCGACCCCATTTTCCTAATGTTTATCCTCCTTGGAGCCGTGGGCTGTCGAGCTCGGGACCCCGCACCTGCGTGCCTTTGTGTGGTGCTATACCTGGTGATATTTGGCAGCACGCAGCAACCCCTGAAGATGGCCTAATCCCTGCTGACGAGGGGTAAATACCCCGAAACACGTGTACAGGGATGGCGAAGACTTGAAGATACTCGACAATTCGAAAGAAGATGCATCGCAGAAAATGGTACTACAATTACCATGGTCCTTAGGGGCGATCCCGCTGATGTATAAGCAGTGTGCGCCTCCATTTTCCTAATGTTTATGCTCCTTGGAGCCGTGGGCTGACGAGCTCGGGACCCCGCACCTGCATGCCTTTGTGTGTTACTATACCTGGTGATATTTGGCAGCACGCAGCAACCCCTGAAGATGGCCTAATCCCTGCTGACGAGGGGTAAATACCCCGAAACACGTGTACAGGGATGGCGAAGACTTGAAGGTACTCGAGAATTCGAAAGAAGATGCATCGCAGAAAACGGTACTACAATTACCATGGTCCTTAGGGGCGATCCCGATGGTGTATAAGCAGTGTGCGACCCCATTTTCCTAATGTTTATGCTCCTTGGAGCCGTGGGCTGACGAGCTCGGGACCCCGCACCTGCGTGCCTTTGTGTGTTACTATACCTGGTGATATTTGGCAGCACGCAGCAACCCCTGAAGATGGCCTAATCCCTGCTGACGAGGGGTAAATACCCAGAAACACGTGTACAGGGATGGCGAAGACTTGAAGATACTCGAGAATTCGAAAGAAGATGCATCGCAGAAAACAGTACTACAATTACCATGGTCCTTAGGGGCGATCCCGCTGGTGTATAAGCAGTGTGCGACCCCATTTTCCTAATGTTTATGCTCCTTGGAGCCGTGGGCTGACGAGCTCGGGACCCCGCACCTGCGTGCCTTTGTGTGTTACTATACCTGGTGATATTTGGCAGCACGCAGCAACCCCTGAAGATGGCCTAATCCCTGCTGACGAGGGGTAAATACCCCGAAACACGTGTACAGGGATGGCGAAGACTTGAAGATACTCGAGAATTCGAAAGAAGATGCATCGCAGAAAATGGTACTACAATTACCATGGTCCTTAGGGGCAATCCCACTGGTGTATAAGCAGTGTGCGACCCCATTTTCCTAATGTTTATGCTCCTTGGAGCCGTGGGCTGACAAGCTCGGGACCCCGCACCTGCGTGCCTTTGTGTGGTACTATACCTGGTGATATTTGGCAGCACGCAGCAACCCCTGAAGATGGCCTAATCCCTGCTGACGAGGGGTAAATACCCCGAAACACGTGTACAGCGATGGCGAAGACTTGAAGATACTCGAGAATTCGAAAGAAGATGCATCGCAGAAAACTGTACTACAATTACCATGTTCCTTAGGGGCGATCCCGCTGGTGTATAAGCAGTGTGCGACCCCATTTTCCTCATGTTTATGCTCCTTGGAGCCGTGGGCTGACGAGCTCGGGACCCCGCACCTGCGTGCCTTTATGTGGTACTATACCTGGTGATATTTGGCAGCACGCAGCAACCCCTGAAGATGGCCTAATCCCTGCTGACGAGGGGTAAATACCCCGAAACACGTGTACAGGGATGGCGAAGACTTGAAGATACTCGAGAATTCGAAAGAAGATGCATCGCAGAAAACGGTACTACAATTACAATGGTCCTTAGGGGCGTTCCCGCTGGTGTATAAGCAGTGTGCGACCCCATTTTCCTAATGTTTATGCTCCTTGGAGCCGTGGGCTGACGAGCTCGGGACCCCGCACCTGCGTGCCTTTGTGTGGTACTATACCTGGTGATATTTGGCAGCACGCAGCAACCCCTGAAGATGGCCTAATCCCTGCTGACGAGGGGTAAATACCCCGAAACACGTGTACAGGGATGGCGAAGACTTGAAGATACTCGAGAATTCGAAAGAAGATGCATCGCAGAAAACGGTACTACGATTACCATGGTCCTTAGGGGCGATCCCGCTGGTGTATAAGCAGTGTGCGACCCCATTTTCCTAATGTTTATGCTCCTTGGAGCCGTGGGCTGACGAGCTCGGGACCCCGAACCTGCGTGCCTTTGTGTGGTACTATACCTGGTGATATTTGGCAGCACGCAGCAACCCCTGAAGATGGCCTAATCCCTGCTGACGAGGGGTAAATACCCCAAAACACGTGTACAGGGATGGCGAAGACTTGAAGATACTCGAGAATTCGAAAGAAGTTGCATGGCAGAAAACGGTACTACAATTACCATGGTCTTTAGGGGCGATCCCGCTGGTGTATAAGCATTGTGCGACCCCATTTTCCTAATGTTTATGCTCCTTGGAGCCGTGGGCTGACAAGCTCGGGACCCCGCACCTGCGTGCCTTTATGTGGTACTATACCTGGTGATATTTGGCAGCACGCAGCAACCCCTGAAGATGGCCTAATCCCTGCTGACGAGGGGTAAATACCCCGAAACACGTGTACAGGGATGGCGAAGACTTGAAGATACTCGAGAATTCGAAAGAAGATGCAGCGCAGAAAACGGTACTACAATTACCATGGTCCTTAGGGGCGATCCCGCTGGTGTATAAGCAGTGTGCAACCCCATTTTCCTAATGTTTATGCTCCTTGATCCTTGGGCTGACGAGCTCGGTACCCCGCACCTGCGTGCCTTTGTGTGGTACTATACCTGGTGATATTTGGCAGCACGCAGCAACCCCTGAAGATGGCCTAATCCCTGCTGACGAGGGGTAAATACCCCGAAACACGTGTACAGAGATGGCGAAGACTTGAAGATACTCGAGAATTCGAAAGAAGATGCATCGCAGAAAACGGTACTACAATTACCATGGTCCTTAGGGGCGATCGCGCTGGTGTATAAGCAGTGTGCGACCCCATTTTCCTAATGTTTATGCTCCTTGGAGCCGTGGGCTGACGAGCTCGGGACCCCGCACCTGCGTGCCTTTGTGTGGTACTATACCTGGTGATATTTGGCAGCAAGCAGCAACCCCTGAAGATGGCCTAATCCTTGCTGACGAGGGGTAAATATCCCGAAACACGTGTACAGGGATGGCGAAGACTTGAAGATATTCGAGAATTCGAAAGAAGATGCAGCGCAGAAAACGGTACTACAATTACCATGGTCCTTAGGGGCGATCCCGCTGGTGTATATGCAGTGTGGGACCCCATTTTCCTAATGTTTATGCTCCTTGGAGCCGTGGGCTGACGAGCTCGGGACCCCGCACCTGCGTGCCTTTGTGTGGTACTATACCTGGTGATATTTGGCAGCACACAGCAACCCCTGAAGATGGCCTAATCCCTGCTGACGAGGGGTAAATACCCCGAAACACGTGTACAGGGATGGCGAAGACTTGAAGATACTCTAGAATTCGAAAGAAGATGCATCGCAGAAAACGGTACTACAATTACCATGGTCCTTAGGGGCGATCCCGCTGGTGTATAAGCAGTGTGCGACCCCATTTTCCTAATGTTTATGCTCCCTGGAGCCGTGGGCTGACTAGCTCGGGACCCCGCACCTGCGTGCCTTTGTGTGGTACTATACCTGGTGATATTTGGAAGCACGCAGCAACCCCTGAAGATGGCCTAATCTCTGCTGACGAGGGGTAAATACCCCGAAACACGTGTACAGGGATGGCGAAGACTTGAAGATACTCGAGAATTCGAAAGAAGATGCATCGCAGAAAATGGTACTACAATTACCATGGTCCTTAGGGGCAATCCCACTGGTGTATAAGCAGTGTGCGACCCCATTTTCCTAATGTTTATGCTCCTTGGACCCGTGGGCTGACGAGCTCGGGACCCCGCACCTGCGTGCCTTTGTGTGGTACTATACCTGGTGATATTTGGCAGCACGCAGCAACCCCTGAAGATGGCCTAATCCCTGCTGAAGAGGGGTAAATACCCCGAAACACGTGTACAGCGATGGCGAAGACTTGAAGATACTCGAGAATTTGAAAGAAGATGCATCGCAGAAAACGGTACTACAATTACCATGGTCCTTAGGGGCGATCCCGCTGGTGTATAAGCAGTGTGCGACCCCATTTTCCTAATGTTTATGCTCCTTGGAGCCGTGGGCTGATGAGCTTGGGACCCCGCACCTGCGTGCCTTTGTGTGGTACTATACCTGGTGATTTTTGGCAGCACGCAGCAACCCCTGAAGATGGCCTAATCCCTGCTGACGAGGGGTAAATACCCCGAAACACGTGTACAGCGATGGCGAAGACTTGAAGATACTCGAGAATTCGAAAGAAGATGCATCGCAGAAAACGGTACTACAATTACCATGGTCCTTAGGGGCGATCCCACTGGTGTATAAGCAGTGTGCGCCCCCATTTTCCTAATGTTTATGCTCCTTGGAGCCGTGGGCTGACGAGCTCGGGACCCCGCACCTGCATGCCTTTGTGTGTTACTATACCTGGTGATATTTGGCAGCACGCAGCAACCCCTGAAGATGGCCTAATCCCTGCTGACGAGGGGTAAATACCCCGAAACACGTGTACAGGGATGGCGAAGACTTGAAGATACTCGAGAATTCGAAAGAAGATGCATCGCAGAAAACGGTACTACAATTACCATGGTCCTTAGGGGCGATCCCGCTGGTGTATAAGCAGTGTGCGACCCCATTTTTCTAATGTTTATGCTCCTTGGAGCCGTGGGCTGACGAGCTCGGGACCCCGCACCTGCGTGCCTTTGTGTGGTACTATACCTGGTGATATTTGGCACCACGCAGCAACCCCTGAAGATGGCCAGATCCCTGCTGACGAGGGGTAAATATCCCGAAACACGTGTACAGGGATGGCGAAGACTTGAAGGTACTCGAGAATTCGAAAGAAGATGCATCGCAGACAACGGTACTACAATTACCATGGTCCTTAGGGGCGATCCCGCTGGTGTATAAGCAGTGTGCGACCCCATTTTCCTAATGTTTATGCTCCTTGGAGCCGAGGGCTGACGAGCTCGGGACCCCGCACCTGCGTGACTTTGTGTGTTACTATACCTGGTGATATTTGGCAGCACGCAGCAACCCCTGAAGATGGCCTAATCCCTGCTGACGAGGGGTAAATACCCCGAAACACGTGTACAGGGATGGCGAAGACTTGTAGATACTCGAGAATTCGAAAGAAGATGCATCGCAGAAAATGGTACTACAATTACCATGGTCCTTAGGGGCAATCCCACTGGTGTATAAGCAGTGTGCGACCCCATTTTCCTAATGTTTATGCTCCTTGGAGCCGTGGGCTGACGAGCTCGGGACCCCGCACCTGCGTGCCTTTGTGTGGTACTATACCTGGTGATATTTGGCAGCACGCAGCAACCCCTGAAGATGGCCTAATCCCTGCTGACGAGGGGTAAATACCCCGAAACACGTGTACAGCGATGGCGAAGACTTGAAGATACTCGAGAATTCGAAAGAAGATGCATCGCAGAAAACTGTACTACAATTACCATGGTCCTTAGGGGCGATCCCGCTGGTGTATAAGCAGTGTGCGACCCCATTTTCCTCATGTTTATGCTCCTTGGAGCCGTGGGCTGACGAGCTCGGGACCCCGCACCTGCGTGCCTTTATGTGGTACTATACCTGGTGATATTTGGCAGCACGCAGCAACCCCTGAAGATGGCCTAATCCCTGCTGACGAGGGGTAAATACCCCGAAACACGTGTACAGGGATGGCGAAGACTTGAAGATACTCGAGAATTCGAAAGAAGATGCATCGCAGAAAACGGTACTACAATTACCATGGTCCTTAGGGGCGATCCCACTGGTGTATAAGCAGTGTGCAACCCCATTTTCCTAATGTTTATGCTCCTTGGAGCCTTGGGCTGACGAGCTCGGTACCCCGCACCTGCGTGCCTTTGTGTGGTACTATACCTGGTGATATTTGGCAGCACGCAGCAACCCCTGAAGATGGCCTAATCCCTGCTGACGAGGGGTAAATACCCCGAAACACGTGTACAGGGATGGCGAAGACTTGAAGATACTCGAGAATTCGAAAGAAGATGCATCGCAGAAAACGGTACTACAATTACCATGGTCCTTAGGGGCGATCGCGCTGGTGTATAAGCAGTGTGCGACCCCATTTTCCTAATGTTTATGCTCCTTGGAGCCGTGGGCTGACGAGCTCGGGACCCCGCACCTGCGTGCCTTTGTGTGGTACTATACCTGGTGATATTTGGCAGCACGCAGCAACCCCTGAAGATGGCCTAATCCCTGCTGACGAGGGGTAAATATCCCGAAACACGTGTACAGGGATGGCGAAGACTTGAAGATACTCGAGAATTCGAAAGAAGATGCATCGCAGAAAACGGTACTACAATTACCATGGTCCTTAGGGGCGATCCCGCTGGTGTATAAGCAGTGTGCGACCCCATTTTCCTAATGTTTATGCTCCTTGGAGCCGTGGGCTGACGAGCTCGGGACCCCGCACCTGCGTGCCTTTGTGTGGTACTACACCTGGTGATATTTGGCAGCACGCAGCAACCCCTGAAGATGCCCTAATCCCTGCTGACGAGGGGTAAATACCCCGAAACACGTGTACAGGGATGGCGAAGACTTGAAGATACTCGAGAATTCGAAAGAAGTTGCATGGCAGAAAACGGTACTACAATTACCATGGTCTTTAGGGGCGATCCCGCTGGTGTATAAGCATTGTGCGACCCCATTTTCCTAATGTTTATGCTCCTTGGAGCCGTGGGCTGACGAGCTCGGGACCCCGCACCTGCGTGCCTTTGTGTGGTACTATACCTGGTGATATTTGGCAGCACGCAGCAACACCTGAAGATGGCCTAATCCCTGCTGACGAGGGGTAAATACCCCGAAACACGTGTACAGGGATGGCGAAGACTTGAAGATGCTCGAGAATTCGAAAGAAGATGCATCGCAGAAAACTGTACTACAATTACCATGGTCCTTAGGGGCGATCCCGCTGGTGTATAAGCAGTGTGCAACCCCATTTTCCTCATGTTTATGCTCCTTGGAGCCGTGGGCTGACGAGCTCGGGACCCCGCACCTGCGTGCCTTTATGTGGTACTATACCTGGTGATATTTGGCAGCACGCAGCAACCCCTGAAGATGGCCTAATCCCTGCTGACGAGGGGTAAATACCCCGAAACACGTGTACAGGGATGGCGAAGACTTGAAGATACTCGAGAATTCGAAAGAAGATGCATCGCAGAAAACGGTACTACAATTACCATGGTCCTTAGGGGCGATCCCGCTGGTGTATAAGCAGTGTGCAACACGATTTTCCTAATGTTTATGCTCCTTGGAGCCTTGGGCTGACGAGCTCGGTACCCCGCACCTGCGTGCCTTTGTGTGGTACTATACCTGGTGATATTTGGCAGCACGCAGCAACCCCTGAAGATGGCCTAATCCCTGCTGACGAGGGGTAAATACCCCGAAACACGTGTACAGGGATGGCGATGACTTGAAGATACTCGAGAATTCGAAAGAAGATGCATCGCAGAAAATGGTACTACAATTACCATGGTCCTTAGGGGCGATCGCGCTGGTGTATAAGCAGTGTGCGACCCCATTTTCCTAATGTTTATGCTCCTTGGAGCCGTGGGCTGACGAGCTCGGGACCCCGCACCTGCGTGCCTTTGTGTGGTACTATACCTGGTGATATTTGGCAGCACGCAGCAACCCCTGAAGATGGCCTAATCCCTGCTGACGAGGGGTAAATATCCCGAAACACGTGTACAGGGATGGGGAAGACTTGAAGATATTCGAGAATTCGAAAGAAGGTGCAGCGCAGAAAACGGTACTACAATTACCATGGTCCTTAGGGGCGATCCCGCTGGTGTATAAGCAGTGTGCGACCCCATTTTCCTAATGTTTATGCTCCTTGGAGCCTTGGGCTGACGAGCTCAGGACCCCGCACCTGCGTGCCTTTGTGTGGTACTATAGCTGGTGATATTTGACAGCACACAGCAACCCCTGAAGATGGCCTAATCCCTGCTGACGAGGGGTAAATACCCCGAAACACGTGTACAGGGATGGCGAAGACTTGAAGATACTCGACAATTCGAAAGAAGATGCATCGCAGAAAATGGTACTACAATTACCATGGTCCTTAGGGGCGATCCCGCTGGTGTATAAGCAGTGTGCGACCCCATTTTCCTAATGTTTATGCTCCCTGGAGCCGTGGGCTGACAAGCTCGGGACCCCGCACCTGCGTGCCTTTGTGTGGTACTATACCTGGTGATATTTGGAAGCACGCAGCAACCCCTGAAGATGGCCTAATCTCTGCTGACGAGGGGTAAATACCCCGAAACACGTGTACAGGGATGGCGAAGACTTGAAGATACTCGAGAATTCGAAAGAAGATACATCGCAGAAAATAGTACTACAATTACCATGGTCCTTAGGGGCAATCCCACTGGTGTATAAGCAGTGTGCGACCCCATTTTCCTAATGTTTATGCTCCTTGGAGCCGTGGGCTGACGAGCTCGGGACCCCGCACCTGCGTGCCTTTGTGTGGTACTATACCTGGTGATATTTGGCAGCACGCAGCAACCCCTGAAGATGGCCTAATCCCTGCTGACGAGGGGTAAATACCCTGAAACACGTGTACAGCGATGGCGAAGACTTGAAGATACTCGACAATTCGAAAGAAGATGCATCGCAGAAAACGGTACTACAATTACCATGGTCCATAGGGGCGATCCCGCTGGTGTATAAGCAGTGTGCGACCCCATTTTCCTAATGTTTATGCTCCTTGGAGCCGTGGGCTGACGAGCTCGGGACCCCGCACCTGCGTGCCTTTGTGTGGTACTATACCTGGTGATATTTGGCAGCACGCAGCAACCCCTGAAGATGGCCTAATCCCTGCTGACGAGGGGTAAATACCCCGAAACACGTGTACGGGGATGGCGAAGACTTGAAGATACTCGAGAATTCGAAAGAAGATGCATCGCAGAAAACGGTACTACAATTACCATGGTCCTTAGGGGCGATCCCGCTGGTGTATAAGCAGTGTGCGACCCCATTTTCCTAATGTTTATGCTCCTTGGAGCCGTGGGCTGTCGAGCTCGGGACCCCGCACCTGCGTGCCTTTGTGTGGTACTATACCTGGTGATATTTGGCAGCACGCAGCAACCCCTGAAGATGGCCTAATCCCTGCTGACGAGTGGTAAATACCCCGAAACACGTGTACAGGGATGGCGAAGACTTGAAGATACTCGACAATTCGAAAGAAGATGCATCGCAGAAAATGGTACTACAATTACCATGGTCCTTAGGGGCGATCCCGCTGGTGTATAAGCAGTGTGCGCCCCCATTTTCCTAATGTTTATGCTCCTTGGAGCCGTGGGCTGACGAGCTCGGGACCCCGCCCCTTCATGCCTTTGTGTGTTACTATACCGTGTGATATTTGGCAGCACGCAGCAACCCCTGAAGATGGCCTAATCCCTGCTGACGAGGGGTAAATACCCCGAAACACGTGTACAGGGATGGCGAAGACTTGAAGGTACTGGAGAATTCGAAAGAAGATGCATCGCAGAAAACGGTACTACAATTACCATGGTCCTTAGGGGCGATCCCGCTGGTGTATAAGCAGTGTGCGACCCCATTTTCCTAATGTTTATGCTCCTTGGAGCCGTGGGATGACGAGCTCGGGACCCCTCACCTGCGTGCCTTTGTGTGGTACTATACCTGGTGATATTTGGCAGCACGCAGCAACCCCTGAAGATGGCCTAATCCCTGCTGACGAGGAGTAAATACCCCGAAACACGTGTACAGGGATGGCGAAGACTTGAAGATACTCGAGAATTCGAAAGAAGATGCATCGCAGAAAACGGTACTACAATTACCATGGTCCTTAGGGGCGATCCCGCTGGTGTATAAGCAGTGTGCGACCCCATTTTCCTAATGTTTATGCTCCTTGGAGCCGTGGGCTGACGAGCTCGGGACCCCGCACCTGCGTGCCTTTGTGTGGTACTATACCTGGTGATATTTGGTAGCACACAGCAACCCCTGAAGATGGCCTAATCCCTGCTGACGAGGGGTAAATACCCCGAAACACGTGTACAGGGATGGCGAAGACTTGCAGATACTCGACAATTCGAAAGAAGATGCATCGCAGAAAATGGTACTACAATTACCATGGTCCTTAGGGGCGATCCCACTGGTGTATAAGCAGTGTGCGCCCCCATTTTCCTAATGTTTATGCTCCTTGGAGCCGTGGGCTGACGAGCTCGGGACCCCGCACCTGCGTGCCTTTGTGTGTTACTATACCTGGTGATATTTGGCAGCACGCAGCAACCCCTGAAGATGGCCTAATCCCTGCTGACGAGGGGTAAATACCCCGAAACACGTGTACAGGGATGGCGAAGACTTGAAGATACTCGAGAATTCGAAAGAAGATGCATCGCAGAAAACGGTACTACAATTACCATGGTCCTTAGGGGCGATCCCGCTGGTGTATAAGCAGTGTGCGACCCCATTTTCCTAATGTTTATGCTCCTTGGAGCCGCGGGCTGACGAGCTCGGGACCCCGCACCTGCGTGCCTTTGTGTGGTACTATACCTGGTGATATTTGTCAGCACGCAGCAACCCCTGAAGATGGCCTAATCCCTGCTGACGAGGGGTAAATACCCCGAAACACGTGTACAGGGATGGCAAAGACTTGAAGATACTCGAGATTTCGAAAGAAGATGCATCGCAGAAAACGGTACTACGATTACCATGGTCCTTAGGGGCGATCCCGCTGGTGCATAAGCAGTGTGCGACCCCATTTTCCTAATGTTTATGCTCCTTGGAGCCGTGGGCTGACGAGCTCGGGACCCCGCACCTGCGTGCCTTTGTGTGGTACTACACCTGGTGATATTTGGCAGCACGCAGCAACCCCTGAAGATGGCCTAATCCCTGCTGACGAGGGGTAAATACCCCGAAACACGTGTACAGGGATGGCGAAGACTTGAAGATACTCGAGAATTCGAAAGAAGTTGCATGGCAGAAAACGGTACTACAATTACCATGGTCTTTAGGGGCGATCCCGCTGGTGTATAAGCATTGTGCGACCCCATTTTCCTAATGTTTATGCTCCTTGGAGCCGTGGGCTGACGAGCTTGGGACCCCGCACCTGCGTGCCTTTGTGTGGTACTATACCTGGTGATATTTGGCAGCACGCAGCAACACCTGAAGATGGCCTAATCCCTGCTGACGAGGGGTAAATACCCCGAAACACGTGTACAGGGATGGCGAAGACTTGAAGATGCTCGAGAATTCGAAAGAAGATGCATCGCAGAAAACTGTACTACAATTACCATGGTCCTTAGGGGCGATCCCGCTGGTGTATAAGCAGTGTGCGACCCCATTTTCCTCATGTTTATGCTCCTTGGAGCCGTGGGCTGACAAGCTCGGGACCCCGCACCTGCGTGCCTTTATGTGGTACTATACCTGGTGATATTTGGCAGCACGCAGCAACCCCTGAAGATGGCCTAATCCCTGCTGACGAGGGGTAAATACCCCGAAACACGTGTACAGGGATGGCGAAGACTTGAAGATACTCGAGAATTCGAAAGAAGATGCATCGCAGAAAACGGTACTACAATTACCATGGTCCTTAGGGGCGATCCCGCTGGTGTATAAGCAGTGTGCAACCCCATTTTCCTAATGTTTATGCTCCTTGGAGCCTTGGGCTGACGAGCTCGGTACCCCGCACCTGCGTGCCTTTGTGTGGTACTATACCTGGTGATATTTGGCAGCACGCAGCAACCCCTGAAGATGGCCTAATCCCTGCTGACGAGGGGTAAATACCCCGAAACACGTGTACAGGGATGGCGAAGACTTGAAGATACTCGAGAATTCGAAAGAAGATGCATCGCAGAAAACGGTACTACAATTACAATGGTCCTTAGGGGCGATCCCGCTGGTGTATAAGCAGTGTGCGACCCCATTTTCCTAATGTTTATGCTCCTTGGAGCCGCGGGCTGACGAGCTCGGGACCCTGCACCTGCGTGCCTTTGTGTGGTACTATACCTGGTGATATTTGGCAGCACGCAGCAACCCCTGAAGATGGCCTAATCCCTGCTGACGAGGGGTAAATACCCCGAAACACGTGTACAGGGATGGCGAAGACTTGAAGATACTCGAGAATTCGAAAGAAGATGCATCGCAGAAAACGGTACTACGATTACCATGGTCCTTAGGGGCGATCCCGCTGGTGTATAAGCAGTGTGCGACCCCATTTTCCTAATGTTTATGCTCCTTGGAGCCATGGGCTGACGAGCTCGGGACCCCGCACCTGCGTGCCTTTGTGTGGTACTACACCTGGTGATATTTGGCAGCACGCAGCAACCCCTGAAGATGGCCTAATCCCTGCTGACGAGGGGTAAATACCCCGAAACACGTGTACAGGGATGGCGAAGACTTGAAGATACTCGAGAATTCGAAAGAAGTTGCATGGCAGAAAACGGTACTACAATTACCATGGTCTTTAGGGGCGATCCCGCTGGTGTATAAGCATTGTGCGACCCCATTTTCCTAATGTTTATGCTCCTTGGAGCCGTGGGCTGACGAGCTCGGGACCCCGCACCTGCGTGCCTTTGTGTGGTACTATACCTGGTGATATTTGGCAGCACGCAGCAACACCTGAAGATGGCCTAATCCCTGCTGACGAGGGGTAAATACCCCGAAACACGTGTACAGGGATGGCGAAGACTTGAAGATGCTCGAGAATTCGAAAGAAGATGCATCGCAGAAAACTGTACTACAATTACCATGGTCCTTAGGGGCGATCCCGCTGGTGTATAAGCAGTGTGCGACCCCATTTTCCTCATGTTTATGCTCCTTGGAGCCGTGGGCTGACGAGCTCGGGACCCCGCACCTGCGTGCCTTTATGTGGTACTATACCTGGTGATATTTGGCAGCACGCAGCAACCCCTGAAGATGGCCTAATCCCTGCTGACGAGGGGTAAATACCCCGAAACACGTGTACAGGGATGGCGAAGACTTGAAGATACTCGAGAATTCGAAAGAAGATGCATCGCAGAAAACGGTACTACAATTACCATGGTCCTTAGGGGCGATCCCGCTGGTGTATAAGCAGTGTGCAACCCCATTTTCCTAATGTTTATGCTCCTTCGAGCCTTGGGCTGACGAGCTCGGTACCCCGCACCTGCGTGCCTTTGTGTGGTACTATACCTGGTGATATTTGGCAGCACGCAGCAACCCCTGAAGATGGCCTAATCCCTGCTGACGAGGGGTAAATACCCCGAAACACTTGTACAGGGATGGCGAAGACTTGAAGATACTCGAGAATTCGAAAGAAGATGCATCGCAGAAAACGGTACTACAATTACCATGGTCCTTAGGGGCGATCGCGCTGGTGTATAAGCAGTGTGCGACCCCATTTTCCTAATGTTTATGCTCCTTGGAGCCGTGGGCTGACGAGCTCGGGACCCCGCACCTGCGTGCCTTTGTGTGGTACTATACCTGGTGATATTTGGCAGCACGCAGCAACCCCTGAAGATGGCCTAATCCCTGCTGACGAGGGGTAAATATCCCGAAACACGTGTACAGGGATGGCGAAGACTTGAAGATATTCGAGAATTCGAAAGAAGATGCAGCGCAGAAAACGGTACTACAATTACCATGGTCCTTAGGGGCGATCCCGCTGGTGTATAAGCAGTGTGCGACCCCATTTTCCTAATGTTTATGCTCCTTGGAGCCGTGGGCTGACGAGCTCGGGACCCCGCACCTGCGTGCCTTTGTGTGGTACTATACCTGGTGATATTTGTCAGCACACAGCAACCCCTGAAGATGGCCTAATCCCTGCTGACGAGGGGTAAATACCCCCAAACACGTGTACAGGGATGGCGAAGACTTGAAGATACTCTAGAATTCGAAAGAAGATGCATCACAGAAAACGGTACTACAATTACCATGGTCCTTAGGGGCGATCCCGCTGGTGTATAAGCAGTGTGCGACCCCATTTTCCTAATGTTTATGCTCCTTGGAGCCGTGGGCTGACGAGCTCAGGACCCCGCACCTGCGTGCCTTTGTGTGGTACTATAGCTGGTGATATTTGGCAGCACACAGCAACCCCTGAAGATGGCCTAATCCCTGCTGACGAGGGGTAAATACCCCGAAACACGTGTACAGGGATGGCGAAGACTTGAAGATACTCGACAATTCGAAAGAAGATGCATCGCAGAAAATGGTACTACAATTACCATGGTCCTTAGGGGCGATCCCGCTGGTGTATAAGCAGTGTGCGACCCCATTTTCCTAATGTTTATGCTCCCTGGAGCCGTGGGCTGACAAGCTCGGGACCCCGCACCTGCGTGCCTTTGTGTGGTACTATACCTGGTGATATTTGGAAGCACGCAGCAACCCCTGAAGATGGCCTAATCTCTGCTGACGAGGGGTAAATACCCCGAAACACGTGTACAGGGATGGCGAAGACTTGAAGATACTCGAGAATTCGAAAGAAGATACATCGCAGAAAATAGTACTACAATTACCATGGTCCTTAGGGGCAATCCCACTGGTGTATAAGCAGTGTGCGACCCCATTTTCCTAATGTTTATGCTCCTTGGAGCCGTGGGCTGACGAGCTCGGGACCCCGCACCTGCGTGCCTTTGTGTGGTACTATACCTGGTGATATTTGGCAGCACGCAGCAACCCCTGAAGATGGCCTAATCCCTGCTGACGAGGGGTAAATACCCCGAAACACGTGTACAGCGATGGCGAAGACTTGAAGATACTCGAGAATTCGAAAGAAGATGCATCGCAGAAAACGGTACTACAATTACCATGGTCCATAGGGGCGATCCCGCTGGTGTATAATCAGTGTGCGACCCCATTTTCCTAATGTTTATGCTCCTTGGAGCCGTGGGCTGACGAGCTCGGGACCCCGCACCTGCGTGCCTTTGTGTGGTACTATACCTGGTGATATTTGGCAGCACGCAGCAACCCCTGAAGATGGCCTAATCCCTGCTGACGAGGGGTAAATACCCCAAAACACGTGTACGGGGATGGCGAAGACTTGAAGATACTCGAGAATTCGATAGAAGATGCATCGCAGAAAACGGTACTACAATTACCATGGTCCTTAGGGGCGATCCCGCTGGTGTATAAGCAGTGTGCGACCCCATTTTCCTAATGTTTATGCTCCTTGGAGCCGTGGGCTGTCGAGCTCGGGACCCCGCACCTGCGTGCCTTTGTGTGGTACTATACCTGGTGATATTTGGCAGCACGCAGCAACCCCTGAAGATGGCCTAATCCCTGCTGACGAGTGGTAAATACCCCGAAACACGTGTACAGGGATGGCGAAGACTTGAAGATACTCGACAATTCGAAAGAAGATGCATCGCAGAAAATGGTACTACAATTACCATGGTTCTTAGGGGCGATCCCGCTGGTGTATAAGCAGTGTGCGCCCCCATTTTCCTAATGTTTATGCTCCTTGGAGCCGTGGGCTGACGAGCTCGGGACCCCGCACCTGCGTGCCTTTGTGTGGTACTATACCTGGTGATATTTGGCAGCACGCAGCAACCCCTGAAGATGGCCTAATCCCTGCTGACGAGGGGTAAATACCCCGAAACACGTGTACAGGGATGGCGAAGACTTGAAGATACTCGAGAATTCGAAATAAGATGCATCACAGAAAACGGTACTACAATTACCATGGTCCTTAGAGGCGATCCCGCTGGTGTATAAGCAGTGTGCGACCCCATTTTCCTAATGTTTATGCTCCTTGGAGCCGTGGGCTGACGAGCTCGGGACCCCGCACCTGCGTGCCTTTGTGTGGTACTATACCTGGTGATATTTGGTAGCACGCAGCAACCCCTGAAGATGGCCTAATCCCTGCTGACGAGGGGTAAATACCCCGAAACACGTGTACAGGGATGGCGAAGACTTGCAGATACCCGACAATTCGAAAGAAGATGCATCGCAGAAAATGGTACTACAATTACCATGGTCCTTAGGGGCGATCCCACTGGTGTATAAGCAGTGTGCGCCCCCATTTTCCTAATGTTTATGCTCCTTGGAGCCGTGGGCTGACGAGCTCGGGACCCCGCACCTGCGTGCCTTTGTGTGTTACTATACCTGGTGATATTTGGCAGCACGCAGCAACCCCTGAAGATGGCCTAATCCCTGCTGACGAGGGGTAAATACCCCGAAACACGTGTACAGGGATGGCGAAGACTTGAAGATACTCGAGAATTCGAAAGAAGATGCATCGCAGAAAACGGTACTACAATTACCATGGTCCTTAGGGGCGATCCCGCTGGTGTATAAGCAGTGTGCGACCCCATTTTCCTAATGTTTATGCTCCTTGGAGCCGTGGGCTGACGAGCTCGGGACCCCGCACCTGCGTGCCTTTGTTTGGTACTATACCTGGTGATATTTGGCAGCACGCAGCAACCCCTGAAGATGGCCTAATCCCTGCTGACGAGGGGTAAATACCCGGAAACACGTGTACAGGGATGGCGAAGACTTGAAGATACTCGAGAATTCGAAAGAAGATGCATCGCAGAAAACGGTACTACAATTACCACGGTCCTTAGGGGCGATCCCGCTGGTGTATAAGCAGTGTGCGACCCCATTTTCCTAATGTTTATGCTCCTTGGAGCCGTGGGCTGACGAGCTCGGGACCCCGCACCTGCGTGCCTTTGTGTGGTACTATACCTGGTGATATTTGGCAGCACGCAGCAACCCCTGAAGATGGCCTAATCCCTGCTGACGAGGGGTAAACACCCCGAAACACGTGTACAGGGATGGCGAAGACTTGAAGATACTCGACAATTCGAAAGAAGATGCATCGCAGAAAACTGTACTACAATTACCATGGTCCTTAGGGGCGATCCCGCTGGTGTATAAGCAGTGTGCGACCCCATTTTCCTAATGTTTATGCTCCTTGGAGCCGTGGGCTGGCGAGCTCGGGACCCCGCACCTGCGTGCCTTTGTGTGGTACTATACCTGGTGATATTTGGCAGCACGCAGCAACCCCTGAAGATGGCCTAATCCCTGCTGACGAGGGGTAAATACCCGAAACACGTGTACAGGGATGTCGAAGACTTGAAGATACTCGAGAATTCAAAAGAAGATGCATCGCAGAAAACGGTACTACAATTACCATGGGCCTTAGGGGCGATCCCGCTGGTGTATAAGCAGTGTGCAACCCCATTTTCCTAATCTCTACCTGATGTGATACAAATATCCGGATGACACAAAGATCACCCTGAAACTGCAATACTGAGAAGTGCCTTTTAAATCATGCAGAGTCTAAGATGGATTTTCCATCACAGAAGCTCCTGACGACCACCACACTCATCAATCATGTAGTGATTGGGGAGGAGCCTAGCCTGCAACCATGATGGCCGCCTAAACCCTCTCGTTTTCCCTCCGAATAGCTACTGATCCTGCAAGTTATCCTGTGACCGCGTTGATGTTTCGGAACCGGGAAGTGATCCTGACTCCAACGGTGCGCTCCCCGGCGTGCTCCCTGCGGCAGACGCGACAGAGCGTCCTTCTTTCCTTTCTGAGCGGAATGGCGGTGACCGGGTCTTTGTTCCTCGGAGATGGCCGGCCCTGATTACGACAACAGCGGCCACTGACGACGGTGCGGGGTCGGCCGGCGGAGAGCGGCTGCAGTACTGCTTTTCTCGCCGCAACGTGCTATCCTGGCCAGTTCACCTCCACGCTCGCAACAATGTTGCCGCGGCCAGTGATACACAGTGTCCTTTCTCCAGCCTGTAGACGGCTTTGAGTGCCTCTTCGCCTTCCAGCGCTGTTGTGGGTGCCATTTTGGACCGAGCGCTCGGCGCTCGCAACTGACGACCCCAGGCTGCTACTAAGGGTATTTACGACGACCGGCGCTGCACTGCAACTGAGTGCGGTGTCATTACGGAGTGAGTGGCCCCTGGACCCCTGACGTGGCTGTGCTCTGCGGTGTGATGTCCGGCTGCTAACAATGGATGTCGACGAACAGTTTCGGGGTCTGGCATATGTTTGTGAGCCCCATGTGCAGGAAGCTGCAGCATCCGCTTCTCCTGCGGCATCTTTGGCGATTGGTGATATTCTGAGCGCTTTGGGTACTTTGCGAGCTGCCCTATCTGACAATGCCCGGGACCTGGGGGACCGACTAGATGCCATTCTGCCCGCAGTGCCCTCGACTGGCTGTGTTGGTTTTCGTGAACTGAGCACTTCGCCACACCCTGTGCTCGGCTACCGTGAACTGCCTACCCAGATCTACATGGAGGCGTCGGAGGTCCAAGATCTTGATACCGCCGCGGTATTGCCTGTAATGGTTATGGTGCAGTGTGTGGTTTCTGGACTTGTGCAATGGCTGGGGAATCGTCTTTGGACGCCATGCCGGGCAACTCCTTTGTGTTCTACTGGCGTGTCTTTCTGCCCTATCCTGGATTTGCTACTATTGCTTTGGCCGGTCGACGTTCGAAGATTGCTGCTGTGTGGTTCCCTTTTTTGTGCAGCCGTTGACCACAGGACATTGAGGTGGACAGACCTTGGTGGACAGTGCCCTGTATTGTGGTTGTCATTTCGTCTGCTTTTTCCGTCCAAGATGGCTGCTCTACGATTGTACCTCGTCGTCGCGCTCGATCGGAAGGGACAAGGTTGATGCTGTTTTTCCTTTTTTGCTTCCTGTTGCTTGTTCTGATTGGATAGTGATGGACGGACTGGGGAGTTAGACGTTGGTTATGCATCGGTTTCGGGGTCCCGGGGGGGGGGGGCGGCCGAGATTACACATGTTGGCTATTTTGTTTTGTTTACAAATGTTTGTTCCTCCTCTGATCTTCTCTGATTCCTTTTTCTTTCTTTCTTCTTCTACTTCTGTATTTCGGGTATTCTTTCTGGGCGACAGACACGCTGCTGGGGGGGGGGTGGCCGTAGCCTCTGCATGCGTGTAGGGTGGGGGGAGGGGTCTTCTTTTGTCCGTTTCAGTTTCTATGGGCCTTCTTTTTCTTTCCTTTTATATTCTTTATTTCTCCCCTTTTTCTTGGGTTGTGGGTTGGATCGATACGGGGTGGGTAGCGACTGGCACGTATCGTGCTGTGGGATTGTTCACCCTTTTGTGTTATCTGTATGCCGCCATTTTGATTTAGATTTCCTGCTTGCTGGATCTCTTTTAGTGGCAGTCGCCCGCTTATGTTTTAGACGGATTGTATGGACTTCGATCCTTCTCAGCTCCTACTTTTTTCGTTATACTTTATAAAATTTTAAAATGAACCTTCACTTCTTCTATTTCTCGGTAATACACATGTCTCCAGTGTAATTCAGGATGATTGTACTTTGTTCCGATATGTTACCGAGTCGCCATATAGATTGCTACTTTGACCCACAAGATTTCGAGGCCGGCCGGATGGTTGTAGGCCCGTATTTGTTTGCCAATACTGCGTAATAAAGGTTTAAAAAAAAAAAAAAAATCATGTAGTGATTATGCAAACAACCTCTACTATGAGAGTTGTCTGGCCTTACAGTGAAGGCTACAAAAAGTTCAAAACACTGCACTGAAACAACTGCCACATGTACATCTACACCACCACATCTCACTGGTCATAGAAACTCTTCTGTGACTTCCCTCACTAGAAGATTAACTTTCAAGATTCTCTGCGTGAAGCATAATGCCATCAACCCCATAGGAACCAGCCTTCCTGCAAGTAAAGATTAAGATATTCACCGAACACAATACTTTGATCTAGACTGACAGCACAACTGATCACCCCAGCTTACCGTAAGAAGCACATGAGGTATGCTTATCTGTTCAAGAGGCTAAACGTGGGAACTAATTTTCAGCAAGGATAAGAACCATTCACAACTACTACATGATAATTAGAAAACTGTTAAGAAGTGTCTTTTCTAGGTTGAGCTTATAATGAAATTGCCAAGCTGGACTCTCACAAAATATATGTATACTACAGCTGTACTCCAACCCAGGAAGCCTACAGGGAATTAAACCTAACGCACAGTTCCCCCAATTTGTGGCCCTAGATGTCAAAAATCTCCTTGAAGGTCAAAGCCCTCTTCTGAAATGTGTCTTGGTGTGCAGTAGGTTTGTATGACAAGCATGGCTAAACCATGTGTGCCTCTACAGCGCAGCCTGAATCTTTGAATGCGTCTTAGCCACGTATTCCTTTACCATGCGAGTTCGAGTTCGAAAATCTTTATTTCGATCACATGATCATAAAAGATATACATGACATCATAAAACAGTTCATTTACAATTTAAGAACGGATTAAATAACAGTAGTGATCATGGTTAGTTAATATGATTGAGGTATGCCAAAAATCGAGACTATACTAACTCACCAAGTCTCTTGATATAGCGTTTACGGGCATACCACATTGAAGTTAAAAACAATGCAATTTTGTTGTAAAGTCATGAATGTTAAGGGGGTATGCATGGTTAAGATCACCACTTCCCCGACCCCACGTCCTAAAATTCTAACCCCCTACCTCGCTCCCCCATCCTGAGGCCTAAAACCCGCCCTTAAAACTACCCATTCCCCTCTCCCTAGCCTGAGGCCTCAACCCCTGCCTGCTACCATAAACTACCCCACCCTGAGCCCTAAAACTTACCCTAATGCTTCCTAAAACCTTGCCCCAATTAAAAAAATGACCCGAGCCCTAAAACCACCCCACTCCTGAAAACTCCCCCCAAACCCAGCCACAGCCTTACAACTGTGCCTACCCCCCACCCTGAGCCCTAAAAACCTGCCCCCTTCCCAAATGTACCCCAACCCCCCACCGCCTTGGGATTGTGGACCCATCGCAAAATACTGGACAGACATATTTAGGCATGTGGGACATGTGATTAATGCACCATTACAGGCAACGCTGTTGATGGCATTGCTAGGGTATGTACAAGAAATTCCGAAAGAACACCGTAAGCTCACGGCCATGATGCTGTTGCTTGCGAAAAGACAGACAGCTATCCACTGGAAGAAACAAAAAACCCCTGTGGTAGCTGACTGGGTCAGGGCGGTTACGTATTGTTAGGATCAATTAACTGTCTTCTGGGAACTGATGCCAAGTAGATCTAGGCCGGCTGATATATGGGAACCCTTCGCTAACTGGTTACGATTGGGTGGAGTGGACCTCCAGAGGAACTAGGCTACGAGCTGTGGCAGAATGGACCCGGGTGGCCAGACACTGTTGGCAATATGATTAGAGATGGGGCATAGACGTGTCACTGCCATTGATTAAATGAGATGTAAACTGTTGATTGTGCACAGATTGATTAGGTGTGGATGACGTGGCAGACTAATGAACTCGTAATTGAAGAGGCTCGCCTCTTGCTTTGATAAAATGGCAGTTGGGGGGAAAGGGATAAAGGGGTTCAGTTTGTTCTAATATAAGAAGAAATAGACTATGTTGCAGTTAGATTTCCAGGCTAGGGAGCATAATGGTTGAAATCCGCTGCCTGCCCTCTGGGCTGTTAGCAATACAAGCTGTGTACTTTAATCCGGATGAATCAACCGCCGGCCTCAGGGTTGTAGGCAGTGTAACCAGTGAAATATGCAATAAAAAAAAAAAACACCGTTTGAGCCCTAAAAGCAAACCCACCCCTAAAAACTACCCTCCCAAACCTGGCCCCAGCCCCACTTACCTGTCCCCGTCCTAAGCTTCCCGTGCCGACACGTCCTCTTCTTCTCCCCGCCCATCCTGAACACTAGACCGCTATCTGCCTTAACCACACATATGCCTGGTTAAGGCAGATGTGTTGTTCAGGCAAGCATGGTTAGTCTTGCGTTGTTCAGGCACGTTTGGCTCTGCTCGCGTGGTTCCGGCCATTCTCCGTGCAGCAGCAGTTTCATTGAAAGGTGTCTGAACTGTGTTTAAATGAACCAGGCCATTGGGAAATATATGCTAAACTGTCTATATCAGTTGTGCTACGGACTGGAGATATATTGTAAACTATTGAACTACTCTTGTTACAGCTACTCTGCCTTGGTCAATTAGGTCTTAAATGTAATTAAGTGCATACACTGGGCCACAGCGACACTTTTAATTTACTGTACTAATTGATTTAGGATACTAGAATATGTCCTATTTGAACTTACTGTACTGCTCATTTTACGACCAATTTGCTGAAGCAGTAGCCCATTAGGAAAGAATATAACAAAACTGCTGGCCATAACAGGAGTAATTACAAAATGTCTAACTTACTGTACTACTTTATATGTTTTAATTTACAAAGCCCCATTAGAATGTCAGAACTGCCTAAGGCATATTAGCAAGAACCTCGTTAAATGTATCGCCGTTTTAGCGGCAGAAAACTGCCGCTAAAACGGCGATAATGGACTTGTTAATATGCGTTATAGAATTCCAATAGAAGCCCAGATTAGATGTCCTGCACCTCTAACCTGGGCTTCTATTGGAATTCTATAATGCATATTAGTAATCCCATTATCGCCGTTTTAGCGGCAGTTTCCTGCCGCTAAAACGGCGATCATTTTAACGAGGTTCTTGCTAATATGCCCCTATGCTTCCTTCATAGTAGAGTAGTACCACATGCCCCTTTTCTTATGTGTCGAGCCTTAATTTGTGAATATACCGGGTCTATTACAGCATGATTTTTGAAGCACTATTTCTTTTTTAGGTACATACAGATGGGTGGATAATCACAATCTGGCGTATATGGATTGTACTTTATAGATCCGCTATTTTCTTTTTGCAGTAGCCATATTTATGTATGTATTGTCAACACTGTACAGTTTGGTTTACACTATATATGTATTTTATTTTAACTTACAGCCCTGAAGAAGTCTAATGTTAAAGTGGACGAAGCGCGTTGGCTGATGGTTTTTTATTAATTGAACACAATTAAATAAAGGACAAAACAATAACCTATGGACTTTAAAGACACTGTTATTTAAAAAGAACGGTTGTATTATATTGTTTTGTCTTGAGAGTTTACATGTCTGTTTGTATGTGGTGCAGCTCCAACTGTGTATTGTTGATCTATACTCCCTGTTGAAGGGAGGCACCGCTGGGCAGGGGGTGCATGTGGAGATTTGCACACAGGGACATTGTATCTGGTCGTAAATGACATAGGTGACTGCTGCGTGTAGTTTTCGGTCCACTGCCCACTTTTTGAGTAGTTGCAATGGCTACAACTCACATCAGGCCTTGTCATACACACACTTTTCCCACCCAGCCCAACTAGCCTACCAGAAACTCTGCTTACTTGACAGTGAGTGGTAATGTACTGACAAGATGTTTGACAATGTGGACTGGTGTCTGGACCACAAGTCGCTGTTGTGATTTGTACAAAAATCTGACATCAGGCACAAATGTCACACATCATGATAATCCATTCCTAATCACTGTCAGGAAAACATTCTGCCATGTGGTCAGTTTTGTTCTGGGTGTGAAGAGTGTGGAAAGGACAGAGCCTGGTGTGCGTCGGACAAATGGTAAACACTACTACACCCACAACAAAAAACACTTTATCTGGGCCTATGCCTTCCTGGCAGTGCATGGAAGTGTAACAGCAAGATGCTCGACACTGGTGCATTGTGTTTTGGGCATAAAGCCTTGTTGTGATTTGGATTCAGGTTTAATACCATGCCCCAGTGTCAGCATCCTTGCCAGCACACTTACCCTCACTGTCTGTTAGCCATAGTCGCAGAGGACTTGGCTGGGCTGGCGGTAGGAGGAGTATTTCAAAAGCCAGCACCTCACATCAGGCACTGAACAACATACACCATCCCTAGCATCATAAATAGACCAACAGGAACTGAGTGAACACACAGCGTCTTGGAATTTACTAGCAGGATGCATGACACTGGGCCCTGCTGTCTGACTTTTCCACAAATACCAACAGTGACTTGTGCTCAAAACACCAGGTACCAGTGTCAGGCAGCTTTGTCAGTACATATCCACTCACTCGCCTGAAAGCATAGTTCCAGGGGTGCTGTATTTGTATGCAGGAAAGAGTGTGTGTAATACAGGCTCTGATGGGATGTCTGGACATTGTAAACACTCATCCGCACAAACAGCCAACAAGACCACTAAGACCCAAGATTACCTGACAGTGAGTGATCATCCAACTATAAAATGGCAGGGACTGGCCCTGCTGTGTGGTGCACAAGGCCATGAGGGAAGTTGTTTCAAAGTCAGACACTAGTTCCCAGTGACAGACAGCCAGCTGTGACATTCTGACACACTGTGATGTGAGCTTATGTCCTGATGACCTGTTAGCACTGGTCAGGAGGGTGTATGTAGGACTGGTAACAACAATAACAATGGGTGGAGGGTCCAAGGGACTGGATTTAAAGACCTGCAAGGAAATAATCCCCTTCTTATTCAAATAAACAACACAGAAAACCCTTGGGTCTGAAATAACGGAGTGTGCTAGAAATAACAGATCATGTAAAAGTATCTACTCTCCCAATAGGGGAGAAATCCCTTTAGGACGAATACCCTCACTCACCATAGGTGACATGCTTCATCATTTGGGTATCTCCTCCCAGTGGAAAACCCTAATTCCACGCTACAACCCCCTCACTGTGAGGGAGGAGCTCTGGGATGTTTTAATGCACAGAAGCTGTTACACTCTCTGGGATCCTAAAGTCTCTGGTGAATGAGGTCAAGTGAAGAAACTGCAGCGCAGAAAAGTAAGAAAATGTGATATTAAAACTACCTAGTGACAGCAAAATGATTTTTACTAGCTTGCTCTCGCTGGTAGGGTTAAAAAGCAGTGCAAACAGCAGTATGGAAATTAGACTGCTGGTTCTCAACACACGGTCAACATGTTTCAGCCCTTATGACCAACATAAATATCCGGACTTTCGTCAGGACCACAAACTAAATACAAAGCTGCTACTAAAGTGAAATAAACGCAAAAAAAGTGCAAAAACACTATCATGTTTCCAAAGATACTAGACCATTGTTCCAGTGTATTCTTTTCGTAATACTGGAAATACCTAAAAAAAGAAACAATAGGTATCCGTCAGGTCAATCAACATGATTCTGTAAATTACTGCACACACCTCATCACCTATTAAGAGGACCATCCTTGTATCCTTTATATCACACAATTTGTGAAAAGGGCTGAAACAACTCACCCAAATTGATGGATATGCAAGCCTCACCTTTACCTGGCGACAGCTCAGGGAAGAGGTCCCCGCTCTATATGAAAGCAAAGTATATAGCTCTGTGTCAACTCTCTCTAGTCGTATACACACAGATTAATACATTCAAAGACATAGAAATGACTTTCCTGCTCGTCTCAAAATATAAAATACATCACATTTCTGTCATCATTCATAACCAGTTCTTCTTCGTTACTGACATTATCCAATAAGCCTTCACCAACACCTATTTACAACCCGATGTTAATAAAACAGTCTGGATCTCTAATGGCTATGTAAAGAAAAGGGGTCATTACAGTCGTAATTTGTACTATATATAGAAATCTACCGGTGACATGTAGAATTGCTTCAGACTATTAGTATGTAGCCTGAAATCCATTGTTGTTCACGGTTAAGTAAGAATTTTGAAAAGTCTGTAATGTGTGATGGGATAAATGGTTGCTCAAGGACTACCTATGTCATGTCAATTTCTAAGTGCTTTTGATCTAGAAAATGATTGGATAGTTTCGTTTTCTAGAACAAAAGCCCTCCGTATAGCCAGGTTGTGGAGCATGTATTAAGCGGTGATGATCTGGCACACCTTCAATGGTGCATATTTTAGGGCTCCTACCGTCCGATCAAGACAGCCGAATCTTGTCTTCAGGAGTCCAAAAGTCCATTCAATGATTCGCCGGCTCCTACCATGTGACTCATTATACCGCACTTCTGCAGGGGTGAGTGGGTCACGGAGTGGTGTCAGTATCAAGGTTGGTTGGGGTACCCAGAGTCTACTACATTGAAAATAGAAAATGGAATCAGTTGTTGGTTAACAGAGCATTATCTGACATACAATCTACACACAACACACACACAAGTCACATCACCTACCAACAGGCCAGGCACGGTCAGGTTGTAGCTAAGACATCAAACGGGGATGACTCTGTTCGTCATGATATATGCATCTTGTGCCGATCCTGGAAAACATGCACAGACGTGGGAGATGGACATGTCAACCAAACCTACCACCTGGACATTGATGGAGTGGTAATGTTTGCAGTTGCGATACACCACTTCATTTGCCTGTGGTTGTACCAATGCAACGTAGGTGCTATCAATAGAGCCAATGATATGGGGTATCCTTCCCAATGCATAGAATTCCCCATTGAAGTCTGCCAATTGTCCAGGTGTTGGGAACTTAATGTAATGGCCCACATAACGCAGCGAAGAACATGGCTGAACATAGTTTGTGACATTCTACCAGATGTTGCCACTGTGTATTGAAATGAACCAGTGGCAAAGAAATGTAAAGCTGCCATAACCTTCACTTTGGGCGTCAGTGCCGTTGGATTTGTGCGACCAGGCTGCAGATGATGTTACAACTGCGCAGACAACTGTTCAATTATTGGCCTGGTAAATCGGTACTTCCTGATGGTTTCTAGGTCTGGAAAGGGCCTGTGGACTGCAGGTCATCTGCGATACCTCTGTGTAGAGTGGAAACAGAGTTGGTGTCAGGTCACAATGTACAAAGCAACATGCATTCAGACAAACAGAACATGAAATGTGAACACAACTGAAGCTACAGATCATTTGAAATACATAGTTCAATTAAAAAGCATGACCATACATACATCTCACAGCATCAGTACCCTACCCAGATATGTTACCAAGGTATGGTGACACAGCAATTAGAGTGGTGTGGTGTACAAACCACTAGTGTCTGACATCATCGATGTGAGCAAGCATCACATACTCAAATGTTCAACAGAAAAAATATAATACTATTATGTTTTTATGAACAATTACATGTTTAGACAGAATAGGAACATGTAATGCAAGAGATGTTGACACCAGATATGCACACCATCTCACATACTCAATCATGCCCACCACTGTCACAGGTTGGACACTGCCATGTAGTTATGTCTACATTACACATACAATTTCATACACAGACTATGTTCAATGTTAAGGATGCTAAAACATGTAACAACACCATACACTGCAGTTTGGGCCACACAGATAGACTAGTAATTCACATTTCACAAACAAGCTGAAGATGCAGAATAATTTCACTGTCTACTCATCAAATGGTAAAAGCTTTAGCCATTACTTACACAACAGACATCTACAGTCTAAAATGACAACAATTGCACAACGGGTCATACAGTACACAAATGCAGTGAGAAGTCAAGAATGCACATGTACATCCATACAAAAATGATGTGCAGTGTGATTAATACAATGCGGAGAACTGGATTTTTTCTCCTAACATGCTTGTGTTTGCCCATAAAACAGTGTGTCATGTGCCCCTCAAGGTTAGCTCCTCATGGGAGTGAGTCTTATCCATTGAAAGGTCACTTTTATAAGTTAAAAAGTGCATCCGCACATGCAGTGGACAAAAATACAACAATCACAGCAGTGTGTACTCTGACAACCGATTATTCAAAGGATGCGGTATCCATATTCGAAACGATTCGGTCACAGCCATTGGCTGTTCGTTGTTATGGTGAGCGACACACGTTTTACCTCCCATCACCAATGTATCAAAGTCAATCGAGGTTAGATGAAGAGTTTTTTAATGTTGCGGTAGGCGTGTCATTTGCAAGCAATGTTATGCATTAGGCCGATTCGGACAATACGACCAACGCAAACCTATCACTTTTGAGCCATGGATGTGAGACTGCCTGTGCTGTAGAGATATAAGTCTGTCTGGACCCTCGAGACTGCACTTGCCTGCACTACCTGCTTCATTCCTGCGACTCCGCATATCTGCTGCTGCTGTGACCACATCCTCTGGTAGCCACTATGGCAAGAACACAGCCCAGGGCCCCAGCTTTCTCTGAATAGGAGAACCAGGCCCTGCTGTCACTACACAGCAAGATGTATGGCAAACCAGAGGAGCAGGTGAGTGAGGATAACAGTGCATTGCCCTTGGACATGTGCAATAACCGTGCATCACTGGCATTAGGAATCTCATTTGTAAATATTCCTTTAGTGTTTTTGCACACTGTTATATAAGTATGTGTACTGGGGCAAACATATCATCACTGTTCTCAGGGAACAGAGTTTTCATTGAAAACAGGAATAATGCGCATGATGCCACATGCATTTGCTTTAATGATTTTTGCCAATCTGACCATGACCTATGTATAGTAGTGTATTATGCATGTAAACTAAGGGACTATCACCATATCATCCTTACAGGTCAACTCCCATGAGAAGGCAAGGATGTGGCAGACCACAGGCAAGAAGGTGCGTGACCTGGGGGTTCACTAATCGTCGTGTCTGTCATTGCCGCAAGAGGTGGCAGGACCTTCGTGGCTGGGCCATGAAAACAGCTGAGGTCCAGCTGGGCCTGTCACAACTGGGCAAGAGAGGCGGGTGGCAAACCGTGACCCCCCAAATGCTCTGCATCCTATCGGTGGTCTTCCCTCACCTGGATGGGCAGTTGAAGTCCAAACAGCAGCAAGGAGGGAGTGAGTATGTGCCATGTTGCACTTCTATCTTAAAAGAATAATTGATGGACAGAATGCATAACAATGTCATACATTCACCCCAGTACAGAGATCTGGGCCTAGATCCATCGTTTTTTTGCTCACCATGCCAATCCAGTTTGAATCCAGCCATATGCAAATCAGCGTTGACCCTGTGCCTTATGGGAACAGTCCAGACCAAACTTCCGGCCAGGTCCTCCTTGGACTGGAAACAAGCATCCTAGGACCGGTTTCGGGGTTTCACCCCTCATCAGCCAGGATAGCTTGACTCCAGTTGCATGGCGAGCCCAGGACCCATGTCTGGGCAGCCGTCCCACTTGGGGAGACAAATGCAAAAAGAACAATTGATGAACAGAATGCAGAACAATGTCATACATTCACCCCAGTACAGAGATCTGGGCCTTGATCCATCATTTTCTTGCTCACCATGCCATTCCAGTTTGAACCCAGCCATAAGGGTGCATGGTCAAGAATGATTTGCATATGGCTGTGGCATGCCCCATTCATCAGGGACATATGAGTGAGTGCCGCTCGCTAGAGGTTTCTTGATCAGCCAGTTTCGCCCTTCGCTACAGGAGTAGCTTTCCAGCCTTTCCACTGCCACAGCAATCTGAGTGAGGAAAAGACCAACTCCGTGGCCGCAGAGGAGGTGAGAGGCGCGGCCCCCGGGACTGCGAGGACCAGCATTCACCATCAACAGCTGGTTCCTCTTCCCGCCTGAGCCGCGCCCCCTCCCAGTGCCACGCCTCCAGCTGATCGCTTTTCACCTCTCGCGGCCCCGGCTACGCGGGTGCCGCTCGCTAGAGGTTTCTTGATCAGCCAGTATCGCCCTTCGCTACAGGAGTAGCTTTCCAGCCTTTCCACTGCCACAGCAATCTGAGTGAGGAAAAGACCAACTCCGTGGCCGCAGAGGAGGTGAAAGGCGCGGCCCCCGGGACTGCAAGGACCAGCATTCACCATCAACAGCTGGTTCCTCTTCCCGCCTGAGCCGCGCCCCCTCCCAGTGCCACGCCTCCAGCTGATCGCTTTTCACCTCTTGCGGCCCCCGCTACGCGGGAGCCGCTCGCTAGAGGTTTCTTGATCAGCCAGTATCACCCTTCGCTACAGGAGTAGCTTTCCAGCCTTTCCACTGCCACAGCAATCTGAGTGAGGAAAAGACCAACTCCGTGGCCGCAGAGGAGGTGAGAGGCGCGGCCCCCGGGACTGCGAGGACCAGCATTCACCATCAACAGCTGGTTCCTCTTCCCGCCTGAGCCGCGCCCCCTCCCAGTGCCACGCCTCCAGCTGATCGCTTTTCACCTCTCGCGGCCCCCGCTACGCGGGAGCCGCTCGCTAGAGGTTTCTTGATCAGCCAGTATCGCCCTTCGCTACAGGAGTAGCTTTCCAGCCTTTCCACTGCCACAGCAATCTGAGTGAGGAAAAGACCAACTCCGTGGCCGCAGAGGAGGTGAGAGGCGCGGCCCCCGGGCTTGCGAGGACCAGCATTCACCATCAACAGCTGGTTCCTCTTCCCGCCTGAGCCGCGCCCCCTCCCAGTGCCACGCCTCCCCTCTTCCACTTCGAATTTAAGCAAGCCCAATAACGCGCACCGCGGGACGCGCGCGGGTCGTAGCCCGGGGCGAAGCCTGGGCCAAGGGTGGGCCCGTCCTAGCCCGTCACAGACCGGAGAAGACTGGGCTGGGCCCACCCTCCAACAACTATTATAAGGTAAACTCCCAAGAAAGGAATACCACGCTGCCTGGGGAGGGATTGCACAGTTCTGACGTTTCATAACCTTGAGTAAACTGACATCAGTTACTTGCCCTGTTAATGTAAACATAATGTCTTCAAGGGGCTCCCGGAGCAAAACACGCAAAAATTTGGCGCCCTCAGTAGGCCCAATAGATCAATTCATCACGAAAGTGAATCAAACCATCGACCAAACAGTAATGTTGATTGACAGACGAGTCTCTTACGAATTAGATCAAGCAAGAAGATCGTCAATGGGTCTGCTGGCACAGGCACGAACGCCTAATGCACAACCACAAAATATAACCACGATGGAAACACACGCGGACATTCACGCACTTCCTAATTTAGTCGACCTCTCAGTATCCTCACAATTATCAGACTCACAACTGACTCAGGGTCTTGAGCAAACCCCTGATATCTTTGCAAGCCCGCAGTTATTGCAAAATGAACTCACACAGAGTGAAATAAGAGGGATAAGGGAAGGAGCAATCCCGAAACACTCGCAACATAAAGGAATACACTCAAATAATCCTGAAAATAAAGATATCGCAACCTCTGAACTTAATTTATCTTCAAAATACTGTGACCTAAACAAAGAGCAAAGTCAGATCAACACCAAACCTACCGAAGTCACAGAAATTAACAGCAATACCAACTCTGACGTAGTCATAGTTGAAAACCATAATGACGGTGCTACCTTCACCCAGACCCATAACGAAAATTTAGCTTCACCCCCAGTAAGAACCTTTAATAATGTTGATACACAATCCTCACTGTTAAAAGAAATAGCTGAAATAGTCAAATATCAGCTACAACCTATTCAAAAAAGCCTAGAAACAATAGAGAAGCAAGTCGCGATATTAACTGCTACCTTAAAAACATCTCCAAATCTAAGAACTCAAGATTTCTTAAACCCGGCAGGACCAAAAAATGCATTTAATACCGCAAATTCTACCAATAACTCAAAACAATCAGTTAACAACAAGGCTATAACAAATACTTTAATCGTTAAAACAGGAAATCCCGTGAAAAATTCAAACAACTCATCTTCCTTATCAAAAACTAAGACTCCCCAAGAACCCCCCAAATCAGCTTCAGGCATACAAAACCAACCACCAGTAAACGCCCCACAGCAAACGTCCCCGCCAGACCATTAGCATCAACTACTCCTCACCATGACCAGTCACAGAGGTATAACAACAAACCTGAACGCTTAAAAAAAAGATGGCCTAAACCAGTAAACCTCCCACCGGAGGCAGCCCCTTTCGTAGTTATCCTAACAGGGGTTCCATAACTAAGTAATGACACAGATGAACCAACCTGGTCCCTACTAAATAAAACTTGTCACTGGCTGAATATTAATAGACCTAATCAGCATAACTATGTTACTAGAATCACCACAGTGAGAAGGGCCTCATGGATAGGCCATCAACCAAAAACAATTCCAGGTGACTGTATAATAGTCAACTTTGAAAATCCCCGTGCTGTGGATCATATATGCGCCTGGGACTCACTGGGAAACAGTGGAGGAATAAACGTAAAACGCCTATCCTTTTTCTACCCCCGACAAGGTCATCGTTTTGAGGACCCTAACTGGCCCTCAAACTGGTCTTGGAACCAGTCCGACTATGGGCAGAGAAATTGGAACCAGGGTGATTGGGGATATGGAAACAATCAAAGAGGCTGGTCTCAAGGAGAATGGGGGCACGATCATAAAGACCGGGGTGATTGGAACACCTATGGCAGGAGGGCTCAGCAATTACCATACAGAGAACCATGGGGAGGAATACCAACTTTCAATAGCTACAGTTGCTTAGAGATGGTCGATTGACCACCATCACAGACTCATACTAGACCCTCGACAGAGTCACAAATCGCCCCAATGGCGCAGGTAAACGCTCTAAATTCGACACCTGAATTACAACCTATTCAACCTGAAGAAACTAGTGTCCTGAAAAAGATACCAGCCTTCACTGCGGAAAACACTGACAAGAGGGTACTATTTTGGAATGTTGCGGGGCTAGCGACTAAACATTCTGAAATAAGCTTCCGTGAACTGGTTGACTTGAATGATGTAATTTGTCTCCAGGAGACGTGGCTTAACGATCCAATCCACCTCCTGGGTTATAAAACATACTTTTCCCAAGCAATAAGATCTAACTCAGGGAGAAGTAAAGGTGGTCTAATAATATATATTTCCAACCTTTGGCCTTGCTGTGAGACAACTCCTGTAATACTACATCAGAATTTTCATATTATTAATATGCGAGGAATTAATCAAGAGGTTTATACTATTATAAATTTCTACAACAATATGAGCCCGACGGAGCTGATCAAGGCCATAAACAAAATTTCTAACCAGATCAACGATCTTAAAACAAAGTACGCCAAGGACTCACATACAATAATTTGGGGAGGAGACTTCAACCTTCACTTATGTAACAGAAGCGATACCTCCACTTGTGGGATTACAGACGAAGAAGGAAATTGCTTGACTCACTTTACCCATACCACCGAAGGCAACAACATTCAGGCCATCATGACTGAACTAGATATAGGATTTGCTAATATGATAAAGACGCCCATAACTCAATTTACTCCAACTTTCCATGGCAGAGGTTCTGAAACTCTAATAGACTATATACTAGTATCTAATAATAAAGCTCAGCGTATTAAGACCTTTGAGGTGCATAATAACGCATTAAGCGACCATTTTCCACTTATACTGACCTATCAAGAACTTGATCAACGAAAGAAAATAGATAAGGCTCATTTTAGCTTGCTCCATCAGGAAGTAACAACACTGGACAGAATAAACGGCTACACCTTAAAATGGGGCAAAATAGACCCGAAAATTATTTCTACAAGAATAATTAAAACATGTACAAATGAAATAGACAAGTGCCTAGACCCATCCACCACTTCAACAGAGATCTTGAACAATTATAACGAAATTGTGAAAAATATAAGAAATGAACTATCCAAGCATAACAAGCAAAATAAGACTATAAGAAAGGGATGGTTCAATACGAACTGCACTAAAGCCTATTCGGATTTAAAGAGGGCTCTAGCCAAAAAAGAAAGAAATAGAGAAGAAGTAATCAAATTAAGGAAGGCTTATACGTTGGCGATCAGATTAAGAAAAAAGGAACTACAAGCAAATCTCTGGTCCGAACTATTAAAAAGCAGTACCTTAAAAGATAGTGCCGCTTTTTGGCAGATAGTAAAAAAACCCTTTTTAACGGAAAATAATGACGATCCTTCCTTGGATGTCGCCATAAATGCAGAGGACTGGGTGCACCATTTTTCAGGGGTCTTCAAAGAGGACAAATTTACAGACTCAATTCCCCCGGACCCCCTTCCGTTGGTGAAATATCCATTAGCAATTCACTTCACAATCAACGAAACGACGAAGGCGATAAAGATTGCTAAATCTGGCAAAGCACCAGGACCAGACTCGGTTCCGATGGACTTATATAAATTCCTGCCCGACCTTTGGTCCCCCCTCCTTACCAAAGTATTAAATGCGGCGAAGGAAACTGATCTCCCTGATTCTTGGTCTACCTCGACACTTGTCCCCATATTTAAGAAGGGCAACAGAGACAGTCCGTCCTGCTATCGTCCCATCTCCCTCCTGGACTCGATCGGGAAAATGGCAGGGCGCATACTTCTTGATCGACTCCAGGAGTGGTCAAAAGAACATGGGGCACTGTCAGACCTACAATATGGGTTTAGGACAGGACTGAGCACAGTGGACCAAGTCCTAAATCTAACACTACTGGCTGGAAAATATGTAAATGCGAAAAGATCTTGCCTACATATGGTTTATGTTGACCTCACAGCAGCGTTTGACTGTGTAGAACATTCAAAACTTTGGTCTATAATGCTGCAAATGGGGATTGAACCATCTATAATCGACTTTCTCCGCGAATTATACACAGGTGCCACGGGCAGGGTCAGATTTGGGACAGGTGGACAATTAACTGACAGCTTTCCAATACAGAAGGGGGTCAGACAAGGCTGCGTGCTGGCCCCTTTCCTATTTACGCTTTACACTAACGGTCTAGAGGCTGCAATGTTAAAGGATGTAAAAGATTACCCAGAAGCCGGTCGTCGGCAGATTCCGGCTCTATTATACGCCGACGACGCGGTAATTCTTGCCCGAACTCCAGTCCAGCTTCAACAGGCTTTAAATAACTACTGCTCTTTTATGACCAGCCTGAACCTAAAAGTCAATATAAAGAAAACATACGTGATGCACGCCGGTACCAAGGGTAAAAAAGTAAAGAAAATCTACGTGGACAATTTGCCGCTCGAAAGAACAAGCACGTACCCTTATTTAGGCATCACCATTGACGAGGCATTTAATTGGAAAGAAGCGGTTAATTCCCGAAAATTGGCCCTTATAAGAACAGTCGGTGCATTGAAGGCATTCTCTCTACGTCTCGGTAAAAGACCTCCAGCCGAGATGATTAAGATATACAATGCTAAATGCATTAGTACAGCCACCTTTGGAGCAGGGGTTTGGGGAATGACAAAAGTGGAACAGTTACAAAAAGTTGAAAACTCCTTTTTAAAATTTTTATTGGCTTTGCCAAAAAGTACAACCACATTTGGATGCCACCTTGAACTCGGAGTGGATTATATTTCCGACATCATTAAAATCCAACCGATTATGTTATGGCGTAGAATCTGGGCAACGGATCAATGCCAGCTTACAAGAACAATAATTCTGGACTGTATGAAACTTGATAACATGATAAAGATAAAATGGCTGGTCTACGTGAAATCTTTTCTTACAGACATTGGTTTCGCAAGATTTTTTGATGACCCTTTATCAGTAACAGACATATCGAAAAAAGAACTAAAACTACTTTGTCTGTCGCACCTATCTCAACTACGGTTGTTGAGTGAAATAGGGAAGCCATCAGTTCAACAATGTTTACTAATACAGCTTGTTCCCACCATCCAACGTACTTGCAGTATGATTTAACCCAGTATGAAAAGTATCTTCTTACTCGTTTCAGGTTTAACTTATACCATTATATGGTTTTATTTCCTAACCAGAACGACTGGTCACATAATATTTCAGTGTGCCCCTGTGACCAAATGTCTCTACAGTCTACAATTCACGTCCTGCTTTTCTGCAATTTTTATACACCACTACGCAGGCGGTGGGTAATACCATTACTAAAAGTTTTTAAAATTCGCAAATGTCGCCCTGCCTACTTGGTATTGCAATTTCTTGAAAATGATCTAATGACTAAATCTATTGCACAGTATCTTAAATTATGTATCAGGCACCGAATGAATTTATGAACTTTGATTGAGAACCCTCTGTCGTTATAAGATGGACCGCCATAAACGTGTTCTCAAGACACTGTTTGTTACAGAATGATCGTTTTTTAACATTTTATTGTGTTATTATGTACTTTTATGGCTTTCAAAATAATGGAAACCGAATAAAGATGATTTGATTTGAGTGAGTTATGTTCAGGGTAGGAACAGTAGTGCCATGCACATGTGTGCATCCAAAATATCTCAACACATGTGGATGAGCTGCAGCATGAATCCCATAGCTTGACATGTGTCTGTACAGTCACTGATGGGTGAGCCTGTTCTCAGAGTGGTTTGAACAAATCATTGAATTAAGTTGTGATTAGAGCAGTTTTTAATGGAAATCCCTTGCTAAACTTTTTGGCAGAATGTGTTGTTTATGTTCAGGCCTAGATTAATTTGTCCTGGTCCATGTGACAATGTTTTGTCCCAGCCGTGCTGCTAAGTGTAATCACATGTATCCCATTGGACAGTCACAGCTAGGATAACTCTGGTCACATGTCACACTGACCTTACCCTTGAAATCTTTGAAAATTACACACAATACATTCTGAAGATTGAGTCCATGTGTAGGACTTTGCGAGGGTGAAAACACAAGCCATTCAGTGTCAAACACAGGTTGTCACTGATCACAACATGGCTGCACTTGTGAGGTATGATGTGAGGTACCCAGTCAAAACTGTTGAACTGTGTGTTAATGGTCTTGACTCTTCCAACTTGATGGCTTGATAAACAATGTGTTTGATGCGTCACTGTCTGATTCAGAGGTGTCAAATATGCATCAAATTTGAATTGGTTACCCAAATGAGATGTTAGACAAGAGCAACTTCACCAGTACAAAGTATGCATACTGTGTCATCGAAGTGAGGGACATTCAGACTTGGTCCATACAAATGTGGACTTGTGGATACTAGGTAAGAATGTTCTACAGTGTTTACCGCACTCATGATGGATATTGTTTCAGTGACAAGAGTCTCTACAGTCATTGAACCCATTCCACTAATGGTATTCCACCTGAGGCATTGTGAAGCTGCAGTTATCATGTCTTTATGTTTTAGACCATTTAATACATATGTGAAACCTTAGCTGTTTTTAGTTTGAAAATCATTCTGATTCAGTGACATGACACTGTGCATAGATAACACAGGACAGTGTGCCACATGCCTGTCAGCCCAGCTATGTGTACTGCCTTTGTGCCTCTACAATAACACATATGTGTGAACTGCCAGTAGTGAAGCACAGCTACTGGACAAATGCTGACAATCACTGTGAACTATGTGAAATGACTCATGCAACGACTATGCATTGTGAATGTTTGACAAGGTATCAGTAAACAACAATAAGGGAGTTACACCTAGAGGATACACCCAGCCTCAATGGAGGCGAGTCTATGATACATTGGGTGCGCTACCACGTGGTATGTAATTCGCAGGTTGCCGCGTTATTGGGACTTATTTCACACGTCCCTCACATCAAGTCTTTTGATGAATGACGATGTACATCACTATTCACTATTCACTATTCACTGATTGTGTCTTATGTGTATGTTATATATATGTATGTTCGTTATCCACAACCCTTCTCCCTTATTCTTCCCACAGGCTTTTTTCTACAAACAAAAGAAGAAAACAGCTTTTTGGAGATTCATTTTTAGTTTCTCCTCCTATTACCTACGAGGATAGGGTGCGCCTTAGCGTGTGTACACCTTCCCGGAGGTATCCCATGGTCCTGACGAATACCTGTTAAATTTACACATAGGTAGAAACATGTAGACCTTTTTAACCCACACCCTGTATAGTTTTTTTCACCAACAGCTCTCCTAATTGGGCAACAGGTGCCTTCCTTTTTTTAATAATATCCGTTACACCCCAGAATAAATGACGTAAGCGGGTAGTACCGGATACTTTTAATTACACTTAGTTTTCTCCTTTGCACATATAAAAGAAATAAAATCCAGCTCCACTGTAATCAGGTGTCGCAGCACACCTGGATGGCATTCGGCTGTCCGGGTGGGACCCCGATGATGAAGCATGTCACCAACTAGGTTGGTGAGTGAGGGGTCTCCTAAAGGACAAAGGACGTCCTTCTTTTGGATTGTGGTTAACACACAGACTCGCCTCCATTGAGGCTAGGTGTATCCTCTAGGTGTAACTCCCTTATTGTTGTTTACTGATATATTAAAGGGGACAGGGAGTACCTCTCCTGCCTTTACTGGCGAATACCCTTTCTCTCCTTTTTGTTGATCTATGTTTGACAAGGTAGACATTTGAGCTGTGATATATGAGCCAATGGTTCCACATTAGATGACTAAGGATAGCAGAATGTTTACAATGTCTCAATGCAAATCTGAGATTCATATTCCCATTATTTTTTTTAACACACTTTATTAACGACTGTAGTTTGGCATGGCATTGATACAGAACAGTTAGGGGTACATGCAGTCTTTTTCAATGTCTCCCCCCCACCCGTATCGATCAAATGCAAGGAAAATCCCAATATTCGTACATGAAGAATACAATGCAGCCTCTGTCTATGGAAACCGCATATTACAATCGCTCCCCCATCCGATCAGTGTAGGATCATGCTATATACAATCCGATTCTTAGGATATTCACGTGCATCGTTTTACAATAAACAAACCTATTAAACTTACCCGTCCTAACCTCGCCACCCCCGCCCCCCACCCATTCCTGGTCAGTCCCCCCCGAACATATGCTGCCCGTGGGTTCTTCGGGCATCACCAAAATTACAGAGTGCCAAAGGCTTAAAGAGCTCAAGTCATTAAGAAAGGGTCATACACCACAAGGTGTCTGAGGACTAATGTGTCTCATTGGGACCTAGCCATTACAGTTGGGGAGAGATTCATTGCTTCTAGGGCAATCAACATAGCTTCCCACGCCAATGATATAGGATGTTTACGCAACCCCCTTTCCTCTTCTCTTCGGAGGGCTGCCCCTTCCCCTCGACCCCACAACAACAAATCGGCCTGCCACGTCAGTAATGTAGAGGATCTAGGGGATTTCCACTTCATGGTTATGACCCTAATAACCAAAACGTATGCCAAGTCTATGAATTTTAATCCGACTTTCAGTTTCCCGGAGCGGCGCCGTAGTCCCAGTAAGCAAGATAAGGCCTCAGTAGGGGCCGGCATCTGTGTCAATGTGGTGAGGGTGCGGCAGACCTCACTCCAGTAGTCTCGTAATCTAGTGCAGGACCATAACATATGGATAAAGTTAGCTTCATCCTCCCTGCAGCGAGGGCAGCGATGAGAGGAGTCCGGGAACATAAGATGTATTCTCTTGGGTGTTAAATATGCTCTATGTAGTACCCTCGTTTGGATAAATTTAAACCTAACGTTGCGTGATACTCTTTTGGGGTGTTCCAGTATAGACTGCCATGCTCTATCTGCTATTTCTGTGTCAGTATCTGCGGCCCATCGTGTCCATAGGGTAGTAAGCGGGATCGCCGCATGCGCCTAATCCCCGTATACAGCCAGCGGACCAAATGTCCCCCCGGCCCCATGTAATATAGTAGGTGTACCAACATGTTGTGTGGGTTCAGTTCGTTGCGGCGCCCAGGTAGTCCTAATATAATGTGTTACCATGGCGTGCAGCAGGTATAAGAGTGGTGGAGCGCCCGTGATCTGTATGAATGAATCATGATCCAAAAGCAAGCCATCCCCAAAAAAGGAGCCTACACCCTCCACCCCACTGTCTGTCCAGTCTATTTTGAGTGAGTCTGCACTGTGGTGTGGGGATGCCTAGCAAGGGGATGTTTGCCGTGTATGGTGGGACCGCTGAAGTATAAGAAAGCGCCTTTCTCCAACAAGTTAGATCACATTTTAACAGGGGGGGACAGTCCGGGGTGAATCCTGGCTTTAGGCAGCAGTAGGGAGTGAAGTTCGCCTCGGCTAAGTTTTCCAGGCGTAAAGCCTATCTCATGTAGGTTCCTACCTGCAGTCCAATAGGAAAACCATTGTAGTTGGCTAGCATAATAATATCCCCGAAAGTCAGGGGCCCCCAATCCGCCTGCCTTCGTGCCTAACTGTAATTTCCTGAGGCTTATGCGTCACCGGCCCGACCCCCAAATAAGGGTAATCAGCATGGCATCCAGTGTGGCAACGAGGGACTGAGGAAGAGTCACTGGTAAATGTACAAAATAATATAGGAGGCGAGGGAGCATCACCATCTTTGATATGGCAATGCGTCCCATCACCGACAGGGGCAAAGAGGCCCAGAATCCTATGCTGCTCCGAAGTCTAGTTATTGCCCTTTGAATGTTCCCATCAATTTGATCTGCTGGTGATCTATACACCTGTATTCCCAAATACTTAAAAGTGTCAAGGGCTACCGGCATACGGTAGCCCCTGACACTACCATATGTGAGCGAATTGTGGTGCCTCTCGGAAGAAAAAGCCTACTGATTTTACAGGATTCATCGCCAGGCCCGATAGTTGTTCAAATGTGGCAAAGACATCAGGTATTGGATCATGATTAGCTATGAGGTCTCGAAAGTATAACAGTATGTCGCCCGCGTATATGGATATGAGATGATGTGTGCCATGGACCGGTATGCCCATGCGGTCAGCCATACCACGCAGAGAGAGTGCAAGGGGTTCAAGGGATAAGACAAATAGCAACGGGGACAAGGGGCAACCTTGTATCTACCAGTGCGAGCCCTGGCCGTAGGACGTGTGTAAAGTAAACGAACCCAATGCAGGAAATTATCTGGGAACTTAAAACGGTTTAAGGATTCAAACATGAATTCCCAGGATAGAGAGTCAAATGCTTGTTTGAGGTCCAGTGCTATACAACCTGCATAACTGAAATCCCTAGTGGTAGCCGACATTACAGAGTGTAATCGGCGAGTGTTTAGGGAGGTACTAGGATTCGGAAGGAATCCGCACTGGTCCCGATGGATAAGTGTGGGGAGATGCGATTGTATCGGATTTGCAAGGGCCTTATTTAATATCTTGTATTCAGTCGAAAGCAAGGAAAGGGGTCTATATTTGGACATGTCCAATTCATCTCTCCCGGGTTTTGGTATCGACGCAACCAGCGCCTGCATGGTGGATTCAGGTAGGTGGCCCTTATCAAACGCCATCTTGAAGACAGCTTCTAGTACCGGGACTAGGAGGTCCGAGTACGTAAGGTAAAACTCCACCGTCCATGCCGGGCGTCTAATTGCGGTCGAGTCACTTAATCGCTGCGCGGATCTCAGGTTGAGTAATGGGGCCATCAATGTCCCTCCTAGTGACTTCCGATAGTGTCGGGAATGGCAGGACTTGTAGGAATTCATTCATCCTTGCACTGTCTGTTGGCTCGGGGAGTGCGTATACCGACTGAAGATGAGTACGAAATGCAGTGTTTATTTCTACTTGAGTGTCAACTATGACCCCCAACTGATTACGAATGCAGGTGATGTGAGGCGGTTCGGGTTAGTCTCTCACCAGTCGGGCAAGTAATGTGCTAGGCTTGTCTACCTCAGCGTGTTTCCGGTGTATTCCTTGTAATCTATCACCCTGAGGGTTTCTAGAGTTTCCGCATGGTCAATGTATGCCGTTTGTAACTGCGCTCTTTCATGGGTCGAGGGCTGCCTCCCGCTCAAGCAATCGCAGCCTACACTCTACATCCCTCAGTTTCTGGTGTATCTCCTGCCTAGTCCCTACTAGTTGCCCTATCACGGCCCCCCTTATCACTACTTTAGGGAGTCCCATTCTATCAAATTAGAAAAAGCTGTGTTCCAATTTTCTCTCAGGTAATCTGAGACCGCAATAGACAAGGAAGAGCGGAAAGGAGCATCCTCTAAGAACCTTGGGTTCAGTTTCCAGGTGGGTACCGGGGTCGGCACCCTACCCCAGAGCAGTGCTAGTGTCAGGGGTCTATGATCGGAGAAGGTTTTAGCCAGATATTCTGACCCGCCCAAGTTCATGATAATGGCCTTAGAACATAAGAAACGGTCAATCCTAGTAGGTACGTTGTGCATAGGGGAATAGAAGGAGTATTCCTTATGTGAGCGATGAAGTGTCCGCCAGACATCAGACAGGGACCAGCCGTCAGTCCAGGAGGCAAACTGTTCGGTCGATCTAGTAGTGGTGGAGGCCTGCAGTGGGGGGTGTGATCTATCCAGTCCTATATCCAGTATCGCGTTCCAGTCCCCTCCCAAAACCCAAGGGATCCCATCCCAGTCCGCCAAAGCCGCACCCAGTTTCTGCAGGAATTTGTCTTGGTCAAAGTTTGGGGCATAAATACTCCCCAGAACCAACAGGGAACCATCTAGCATTCCTTTCACCAAGACATATCTCCCTTGGCGTCCACCCTTCGTTCAGTTTCAACAAATGGGACCCCATGGCGTATCCAGATAGCAGCCCCCCTAGTAAAAGCAGAGTAATTGGTCAGGTAAAGACATCCCCTCCATTTCTTCTGCTTCAGCGTGTGTTAGGTGCGATTCCTGGAGGAACGCGATGTGTGTTTGGAGACGAAATAGGAATGCATGAATGCGGTGACGTTTTTGAATGGAACCTAGCCCTCTTACATTCCAGGTAAGTAAATTATAGGACCCCTGAGGTTTAACGAAACGAGCCATATCACCTATAGGGAAATAGGATAATTTCTCGTGGTGAGTGTTCGGGTAAGTGTGACCAGGAAACCCTATCCCCCAGAACTTGAACTAGACCCGGCACAGCGTGTGAACTGTGCTGAGCCCAACAATGGTACAACATGTAGAAGCAGAACCAAATAAGGGTGCGTACGCTATGAGGGCGATGGCCAGCCGCCTGTGTGTTCATTATACAATCAGCCATAAGGCGCCTGACGGCTCTACATTACCCCATCCCGGGGGAAGATAAAAGCTATAAGAATGGAGGTAGTGGTGAGGTGGGCCTAGGCCCATATCGGGCCCTACAACATTCAGAGGCATCAAAATCATCATACTAGACCTTAACTTCCCCGAGGCCATGGAGCGTACATATAAATGGGGGTTCGCCTAGTACTTCAACCCATCATGCTTGTCCTAGGAGTAACTCCATCAGTGGTCTCAGGAGTCCCGGCGTAGGGGTGCAAACCTCCCTCCCCACTCAGATCCATAGAGCAAGGACACTAACAGTGAACGTAAATGTAGTATAACAAAATTAAGAGTTCAATGTCCGTAGTCAATTATCTATTAGGTCATCAGCCATTCTAGGTGTAATGGTAAGGAACAATATGGCACTGTGTTAAGAGTCTGAATGCAGGGTGCTATCGTCTGAGTTGGTGGCGATCTTGTGTTGCTCCTCACGAAATGCTTCAACCGCTGCCAACGCCTCCTACTGATCTTTCTACTGCTGTGGTTTCGAAGGACCGGTGCCTATGCCCCCCTGCCAGGCTTTGGGGAATGGTAAGGAGACCGTTCAGTAGTCTCCCTCGTGCCCTGTGTAGATTTCTCCCAGGTACTAGCCTGGCTGGAGCCTATGCCCAGCACTTCCATCCACTCTTCAATGTCAGCCAGGCTTTCAAAGAAATGTGTTTTCTTCTCATAAATAACCTTCAAACGAGCGGGATATAACAATGCATATTTGAGTTGCGCAGTTTGAAGCTTTTTCTTCACTGCGAGGTAGGAGGATCTCTGCTCTGTACTATCAGTGTGTAATCAGGATACAAAGACACCGAGTGATTTTTAAATTGAATGAGTGCCTTCTCCCGAGCTTTCTGCAGTAGAATATCCTGGTCCCTATACTTAAGGACCCTCACTATCAAGGGACGAGGTGGCGCTCCCGGTTTAGGTGGGCCCGTTGGGATTCGGTGTGCCCGTTCCACACAGAAATATGGGGAAAGTCCATCAGGAGCCACATGATCCTTAAACCTTTGTTCCATAAATTCCGCTGCCTTGACCCCCTCACAGCGCTCCGGTAGGCCAATAACGCGTATGTTATTGCACCTGTTGCACCCTTCCGCATCTTCCACCTGATCAAGAAGTGTAGTAACCTGCTGTTGAAGCTGCTTCAGGGAAGCGGAATGCTCCGCCACCGTCGGGGTGAGGTCCGTCAAGGTTAGGCCATGTTCCTTGACTTTATCCGCCAGCTTGCCATGGTCTGCTTTTAGGAGGGTCAGCAAGAGGCAGTCATTAGACCGGCGGACAAAGGAGGGGCTGTGGTCCTGTGGTCCAAAGATTTGTACAGGGCCGAAGGAAGAAGCCATGTGTATAATCCAAATTGGTATCGACGCATCACACAGGATCCCACGGCTGAGATCACCCACGAAATCTCACGGATGGTGAAAGTGTCAGGTTAGCGTTCCGCAGGATCAGCATGCAGCGACAATGCTCCACCTCCGGACCCTCCGACCACCCTGAAGTAAGTATACACAGGGTGGTCAGACGATACGGTGAGGGAAAAAACCCCAAAAGGGGAAAAACCCAAAAGAAAAGAGAAGAAGGGAAGGGCAGCAGGGAAAAAGAAACTGGAAAACAAAAAGGAACGATTAGTAATACATCAATGGCTACGCTCATGTAATTCTCACTATACAGCCTCTTAGCAATCACCTGTAAGCTTTGTACACCGGCACTATACCGCAGTTTCTCCAATCATCCTTCAAACCTGTTCAACACAAGAGAACATATTAAACTTGTGCCTACTATATGCAACAACCTAATAGATGACACCTATGGTTAACATACCCTATAGCCTCCTTTACTACTTTAGAAGTAGGTTCCAGAATTCCTGTGATATCCACAACAAGTAGGTAACTAAGTTTCAGCAACTCAAAGAAAGAAAATAAAGCCCAAAGCTTCTTTGTTGAAAACACAAGAAGTTCCTTAGATCCACTAGTGTAAATGACTTCTTTACACAGTATGTAAGTACAGGTCCAAATGTCCATAACAAATCCAAACACGGAATGACGTAGGATTAACTACTGACATCCGCTTTGGTATTTAAACTCCCTTCCATATGACGAGTGGCCAACCATGGTACTTCATGCCGGCAGTGCGGAGGTCCTCATCCCCCCCTGCACTCCGCCACTTGCACAATACAAAGAGCGAGAAGACTTCTGCCTTATCAAGCAAGAAAGCCGACAGCCAGTCTAAATCAGTCCTCACACCATACTTGTTGCACTCCGGGTAGCTGCGAAATCAGCAGTACATCAGCAGCTTGCTCCCCGTTAAGAAGACACATGAAAAAGGTCTATAAACAATCACGTTAGGCAGCGTGAACGCTCGCTCGCCCTATGCTGCGAGATAGGCAGTAAATCAGCAGCCTGCTCCCCGTTTAGCAGACACGGGAAACAGGTATGCAAACAAACACGCTAAGCAGCGTGAAAGCTCACTCGGCAATCCAACACAGTTTCAAACCTCAGGAAAAGGCATTCACCAAATCCTTAATCAGCTCCACATAGCAGGAATCGAGGAGAAGCAGCCGCGTCCTCCTCACCATCAAAATCGCTAGCAACGAGCGCCCATCTCCGCCCACTGATATCGTGCACTGCGCCAAGAATGCTGGGAAACGTAGTTCAACCCCCAGTGTTGCTGGGAACTGTAGTTCTTGGCAGGCGCGGCTTCTACAACCTGACAGTACGCCCTCCTCCCAAGCGCCTCCTAGGCCCAGGTTTAGTAGGACACCTCCTGTGGAAAGCCAGCACCGCCCGAGGGGCATGGATGTTGTGTACTGGTTCCCATGAATCCTCCTCCGATCCGTACCCCTTCCAAGAAACAAGATACCAAAGTGCCCCCTTACGGTATTTGGAGTCTCGAATGGACCTCACCTCATACTCCAGATTACCATCGGCCGCCACTGCAGGAGGCGCAGCTCGACGAGAAGACAGGGCCTTCTTCAACAGATGCACATGGAACACCGGATGTATTCTCAGTGCAGCAGGCAGTTTCAATTTATATGCCACAGGGTTTATCTGTCGCACAATAGGATAGGGACCAATGAAGCGTGGGTGGAATATGCTCCTCATTTTGAATCGGATGTATCTGGTGGAAAGCCAAACCATGTCCCCCACCTTGAACTGAGGCCCAGAAGTACGATGCCTGTCCTCCCAACGCTTGTACACCTGCTTGGCTTGTATTAGACGCTTTTGCACAGCTTTATGCACCCTTCGCAAGGTAAGGACTTGCTTCCTTACAGAGGGCTGAGTCGCCAAGTCTTCAGGGATGGCTACTGGCAGTGTGTTTGCATCAAAACCGTAATTGGCCCTGAAAGGGGACATTCTGATGGAGCTGTGCCAAGCATTGTGGTATGCCAATTCCGCCATCCACAACAATTCCACCCATGACTCGTGTGCTTCCCTGGAGTAGCAGCGCAAGTACTTCTTTAAAGTCTGGTTTAGACGTTCAGTTTGTCCGTCTGTTTGAGGGTGGAAACTAGTGGATAGCGCTGACTCGATCCCCAAAGCCTTACACCACATATGCCAAAACCTAGCGATGAATTGCGGCCCTCTGTCAGACACGATGACTCTTGGTATGCCATGTAATCGAATGACTTGTGAGGCCAACAGTTGTGCCGTTTGACTAGCCGTGTGAAGGGTCACACAAGGGATGAAATGACCCATTTTTGTTAGATTATCCACCACTACGAGTACCGCCGTGTTGCCCCGATCAGCTGGCAACCCTGTGATAAAATCTAAGCTGATATTCTGCCACGGTTGATCAGGTGAGGGCATCGGCATCAACAAGCCCTTCTTTCTGGTGTTTTCCCCTTTTGCTCTGGCACAAGAATCACACATGTTTACCCACCGGGTAGCGTCTCTGACCAGTGTTTCCCACCAGAAGTGTCTCTTGAGCTGGTTCACGGTCTTTGTAACCCCAGGATGTCCAGCCATAGGAGCCTCATGACACCACCTGAAGGCCTTCTTCCTTATCTCCTCTGTGGGCAGAAATAGACATCCCCCCTGAAAAGGCAATCCCTGTTTCAGTGCCCGATCTGGTTTGACAGCTGCCCATCTGATCCATGAGCCCATAGATCTGGAGCCTTTGACATCATCCAAAAAGCTTTCGGCTCTGACCACACACACCACTTTCTTCGCAGAGATGATGGAACATTCCTCCTCAACCTTTCTCACAGGACTCTCCTGCCTGGACAGTGCATCAGCCTTTCTATTATCCGAGCCTGGACGAAATGTAACAACGAAGTTGTACTCGGAAAAGAACAACATCCACCGCATCTGCCGTTGCGTGAGATGCCTAGCAGACGACATATACTGCAGATTCCTGTGATCGGTATACACCGTCACAGCCTGAACAGCCCCCCACAGGTATGGTCTCCACTCTTGGAAGGCTTTCTTTATGGCCAAGAGCTCCTTTTCAGCTATGGAATAATTGAGCTCTGCCGAGCTCAGCTTCCGAGAGAGATAGGCAACCGGATGAAGCTGGCCGGTGTGTGCGTTCCTCTGGGACAATATGGCCCCTATGGCTTCATCCGAAGCATCTGCTTCTACGATGAAAGGATGTTCCAATACCGGATGAGCCAGCACAGGTGCCGAAGTGAAAGCATTTTTCAAGGCCACAAAAGCTTCCTCGGCCTCCTCTGTCCAAGCAAAAACCTTGCCTTTCCGTAATAGTCTTGTGATGGGGATAGCAACTTGGGAGAAATGCAAGATGAATCGGCGATAATAGTTTGCGAACCCCAGGAAGCTCTGTACTTCCTTCACATTCTTTGGGGCTGGCCAATCCCTTACCGCCTGTACCTTTCTCTCCGACATCTGCAGTCCTTGTGGACTAAGATTGACCCCCAGGAACTCCACTTCCTTTACACTGAACTCGCACTTACTCAGTTTCACAAACAGGTGATGTTCTCTTAACTTGTCCAACACCATACACACATGAGAGGTATGACAAGACACATCCTGGGAATATATCAGTATGTCGTCTATATACATGACAACAAAACGATCCACGTATTCCTTTAGAACATCATTGATAAAGAACTGGAATGCCGCGGGAGCATTGCACAGGCCAAACGGCATTACCAAATATTCGTACAATCCATACCGCGTCTTGAATGCCGTCTTCCACTCATCCCCCTCTCTTACCCTGACCAGGTGATACGCTCCCCGTAGGTCCAGACGAGTGTAGATCTTGGCCTCTCTCACCTGGTCAAGTAAAACCGAGATGAGGGGGAGTGGGTATCTGTTGCGGACGGTGTTTTTATTCAAAACGCGGTAGTTCACACACGCTCTCAAGTCACCATTGGCCTTAGCGATAAAGAAGAGAGGTGAAGCGGCCGGAGAGCGAGATGGCCGGATGAACCCCAAACGAGAGTAATGCTCTATATACTCCTTCAGATGGGCGGTCTCAGTCACCGACAAAGCATATACTCGGCAAGATGGTATCGTGGCCCCTTCTACTAGATCGATACGGCAGTCGTATTCCCTGTGGGGGGGTAGTACTTCTGCCTTCACTTCACTGAACACGTCACCATAACCGGAGTATTCGACTGGTAGTGCGACATTTTTTTCCGCCGCGATTGCGGCCAAAAAAGGGCTGGCTAGCGTAGCGACATTGGCAGATACACATGGCACTAAATGCTCGTAACAATGTGCAGGAAGAAAATGAAAGGTTTTTGTCTGCCAATCCACCACCGGATTGTGTTTCCTTAACCAAGGCATACCCAGAATTATTTCATACTGAGGTGCTGCTATGATGTTCAAGGACAACACCTCTGTATGCACCATGCCTTGTACCACTACAGACAACCCTACTTCACTGGTTCGTTCGGTGATCTGACCTGACGTTAATGGTTGACCATCGACCGCCAATACCTCCTCCGGCTTCTCCCTAGAGACACGAGGTAAGGCCAAACGTCGTAACAGGCCCTCATCCACAAAATTACCTGTGGCTCCAGAATCCACCATAACCAGGACGTGGTGTATCTCTAGGTTACATTCCAAATTCATCCCTATCACCATATGAGGTTCTGTTTCGTCATCCCCCTTAGAAGACAAAGAAGTGAGCTTCCAAGGCGGCCCTCTCTCTTCGCTAGGCATGCCGTCTCCTTTCTGCTCGCTTTCCGGCACCATATTAGACACTGCAACCTTCTTGAACCTGCTACTATAGCCGGAGGCCTTGGGTTTGGACGGACAGTCCCGAACATAGTGTCCCTTCCTTCCACAGTACATGCACAGGCCCTGTACTCTTCTGGTCTCTCTCTCTTCCCTAGACAGAGGGGCTCTGAGGGCTCCTATCTCCATAGGTTCAGGAGGGTTTTCGGTCCCCCCAGTAGCCTTACGCTGAGTTCCCCCGCTACTATACACCCCTTTTTCCCATCTCCTTCTATTACTCCCCCTGTCTGTCATACGTGCATCCAATCTCAACACTAGATTCACCATATCAATAAAGGAGGTAGGTTGGGGATCCACCTGTGCCACAACATCCTTCAAATCATCATGTAAACCCTGATAAAACAGTGACATTCGTTTTTCTTCCGGCCATTCTGTTTCCGCTACTAGACGATTGAATGCGGTTAAATATGTAACCAATTCACCTCTGCCTTGTCTCAACGTAAGCAATTCTCTATCCGCACTGAACGTGGTTGCTCTGCGGTCAAAAACCCTCTCGAACTCTTTCCTAAAAGCTGACCAGTCCGATAAGATGGCATCATCTCTTTTCACTAAGGGTACCGCCCATTCAGCCGCATCCCCCACCAAATAAGAAATTAAAAATGCCACTCTAGAATGGTTAGAGGGGAATGAAGACGGTTTACACGAAAAATGCAAAAGGATTTGAGTCATGAAAACATGTACTTTACGGGGGTCTCCCGAGAACCTTTCGGGGGTGGCCAGAGGGATGGGGGGTGGCACAGTAACCTGAACAGCAGAGGACTGGCCAGAAGCACTAAACGGATTGCTACTCAAACGCTCCACCTTGTCTCTTAAGGCAGCAGTCTCGGCCTTAGACGAGGCCAATTCCTGTTGTACTAAGACTAAAGCATGTAACACATCCTCCATAGACGCCATTGTCGCTACAAGCAGACCGGGTGGAACGACAATTCGTGGGCTAGCGATTCTGTCAGGTTAGCGTTCCGCAGGATCAGCATGCAGCGACAATGCTCCACCTCCGGACCCTCCGACCACCCTGAAGTAAGTATACACAGGGTGGTCAGACGATACGGTGAGGGAAAAAACCCCAAAAGGGGAAAAACCCAAAAGAAAAGAGAAGAAGGGAAGGGCAGCAGGGAAAAAGAAACTGGAAAACAAAAAGGAACGATTAGTAATACATCAATGGCTACGCTCATGTAATTCTCACTATACAGCCTCTTAGCAATCACCTGTAAGCTTTGTACACCGGCACTATACCGCAGTTTCTCCAATCATCCTTCAAACCTGTTCAACACAAGAGAACATATTAAACTTGTGCCTACTATATGCAACAACCTAATAGATGACACCTATGGTTAACATACCCTATAGCCTCCTTTACTACTTTAGAAGTAGGTTCCAGAATTCCTGTGATATCCACAACAAGTAGGTAACTAAGTTTCAGCAACTCAAAGAAAGAAAATAAAGCCCAAAGCTTCTTTGTTGAAAACACAAGAAGTTCCTTAGATCCACTAGTGTAAATGACTTCTTTACACAGTATGTAAGTACAGGTCCAAATGTCCATAACAAATCCAAACACGGAATGACGTAGGATTAACTACTGACATCCGCTTTGGTATTTAAACTCCCTTCCATATGACGAGTGGCCAACCATGGTACTTCATGCCGGCAGTGCGGAGGTCCTCATCCCCCCTGCACTCCGCCACTTGCACAATACAAAGAGCGAGAAGACTTCTGCCTTATCAAGCAAGAAAGCCGACAGCCAGTCTAAATCAGTCCTCACACCATACTTGTTGCACTCCGGGTAGCTGCGAAATCAGCAGTACATCAGCAGCTTGCTCCCCGTTAAGAAGACACATGAAAAAGGTCTATAAACAATCACGTTAGGCAGCGTGAACGCTCGCTCGCCCTATGCTGCGAGATAGGCAGTAAATCAGCAGCCTGCTCCCCGTTTAGCAGACACGGGAAACAGGTATGCAAACAAACACGCTAAGCAGCGTGAAAGCTCACTCGGCAATCCAACACAGTTTCAAACCTCAGGAAAAGGCATTCACCAAATCCTTAATCAGCTCCACATAGCAGGAATCGAGGAGAAGCAGCCGCGTCCTCCTCACCATCAAAATCGCTAGCAACGAGCGCCCATCTCCGCCCACTGATATCGTGCACTGCGCCAAGAATGCTGGGAAACGTAGTTCAACCCCCAGTGTTGCTGGGAACTGTAGTTCTTGGCAGGCGCGGCTTCTACAACCTGACAGAAAGAGGCTAGAGACAATGGAATTCTAGGTCCAAAAGAAGCAGAATATTTAGTCAAACGATTTCCTCGAACTCCACACTTGTACTTCCTTCCTAAAGTGCACAAAGACCCCAACACACCACCAGGACGACCGATAGTATCGGGGTGCGACTCAGTGTTGGAGCCCATTTCCAAGTTTGTGGATGTGTTTCTGAAGGAATTTGTCACGGATGTTCAGTCGTATCTGTGTGACACTATGGATTTTATAAACAAGGTAGAAGGACTTCAATTTGACCCAAGTACACAACTTCTAGTTACAATGGACGTTTCGTCGCTTTATACTCAAATTCCCCAGCAAGATGGAGTTGATGTGATTGAAATGTATCTGGATTCCAGACCCCGTCCACATAGAGTCCCGACCGAGTTGATTGTGAATCTAGCAGCTTTAGCCCTTAAAAAGAACTTCTTTGTGTTTGAAGATGAAATGTTCCTACAAATCAAAGGATCAGCGATGGGCTGTCCCTTCGCACTGGAAATGGTCATACTGTTTATGGCCCAGTATGAGGAGAAGTACGTGTATAACAACAATCCGTACAGAGCCCATATTGGGCAGTGGCTGAGGTATATAGATGATGTGTGGTGTATCTGGAATGGCACACCACAATCCCTGGAAGAATTCCACGACTGGCTTAATAACCGAAGTCCAGACATCAAATTCAGCTTGACGTATGACTGCAAAACCATGCCATTCCTGGACGTTGAGATCAAGTCCACGCCGGAAGGCCTCAAGTCAACTCTGTTCAAGAAAAAAACGGATAAAAACAATTGCCTACATTACAAAAGTTACCATCCTAAAAGTTTGAGAAACAATCTACCCTACGGACAGTACCTTAGGGTTAGAAGGAATTGTTCTTCAACAGAAGACTTTGTGATACATGGTGAAGCTCTGACGAACAAGCTGAAGGAGAGAGGATACCCAGCCAAACTGCTCAAACACTCGATGAAAAGAGCCAGATGGACTCCTCGAGAACATCTCCTGCAGAAGAGGGACAAACCGAAACTGGATAGGATGGTGTGTGTCTCCACGTTTGGACCACACACCAACCCGGTGCAGAAGATCATACGTAACAACTGGCACCTCGTTGAGGAAATCATTCCTGAGATTGGCAAACCACTGTTTGCGTTGAAAAAAAACCGGAGTATTGGACAACAAATTGCTCCGATTAGAGGTACTACGAAAAGGGAAACACAGAGTACACTCTTCAACATGGGACCAGTTAAAGGACACCACAAGTGTGGTACATGTTCGGTATGCAGCCTCACGGTTGAAGGCACCCATTTCACGGACGGCAAAAAACATTGGCGGCACGAAGACTTTACGAACTGTAAGACCAAATACGCAATATATGCCATCACATGCCCCTGCGGTAAAGTCTACATTGGCAAAACCACCCAGGAAGTGCGCCAACGCATAATCCAGCACAGATCCAGGATAAACAACAAAGTACTGACAGCACCACTGGTGTCCCATTTTTTGAAGAAGGCACACTCGGTCAATGACCTCAAATGGACAATTCTAGCAAGTATAAAAAACACCCCTGGAGCGGGCGGAGACCCAGATGTACGATTGGCACAAAAAGAGGCCTACCTCATCCTGAAGTTCAACACTGCCATGGATGGATTGAACGATCTTAATGAATTTAGTAACCTGTAACTGTCCATATGCCCGCCACGCGTACCTGTTGCCGCACGTTGCTGCTCGTGTGACGATGTGACACCACATCTAAATGTGGTTTAGTCAAAAGAATTCTCTGTCGCCTAATTATGTGCTAATAGGTCCACTCTTGCCCCCAACATGTTCCTTTCTTTATTACATGTCAAAACTTCTTGCCACTTGTGAGAGAAGATATTGGAAACTACGTTTCCCACGATACACCGCTTTGAGCGTGGGCTTAAATACGACTAGACACGCCCCTTTTAGACAATAGCGGTCTGTTCACACGGAGTTGGGTGCCGGAATTAAACGCTTCTGAAACGCCACAGAGAAGTAAGGTCATATGTACTGTTGATGCAGTTTATACTAAGAAAGCGGAATTTGATGCTTTATTAAAACGCTCGTCTTGTGTCTTAACAGCGCACAAGTCCAGGCGGCGGCCGCCGCTTGAACAAGCGTCCATGAAGGGACTCATGCCCGTACAACGAAGGTAGGATTCTAGCTTGCATAAACCCCATGTAACACTCCCATACACTCTATGAGGTTTAGTAACTGGTATCCCCCCTTTTTTTAGCTCTCCTGATCTGCATAGTGCATAACTGACGTGTGCCGGCACCCCTCCTAGTGATCGTCTTTGGCGCACCATTGAGGTATGTCCTGGACGTTGTAGTTCACTCGCTAAATATGAGAGGCATTGTGGAGGCATGACCCTAATTTGGATCTTTCAACCTTTTTTGAATTGCAGGGAGAGATCCAAACCCCCAGCCAATAAGGTACTTTTTTAACTTTTAAGTGTGTGAGTCTCCGCGAGAAGCTTATACCAATTAGCCCTTCTCTGATATAGTTTTTGTAATTATTTTATAGTGACAACGACCCCCCAGTCCATGTCCTGAGGAGAACCCGTTAAATACACTTGGGTTCGAAACGCGTCGACGTCCTTCCCTGCAAGATACCAATGTTTTAAGGCTCGATAGGAATGTAACTAATACATGTGCAAACTGTAGAATTGCCCCCTTGTAATTCCTATTCGTTGTAGCACTTGGTGATAAATGCACTGTGTATCTTTTGCAGATGATAAACAAGTAGGCCAGTACTCCATTCTGTTAGACCACTTGTTTGTTCCATATTCAGGATTGGTGCCTCATAGATCACTCAACTCGAGGCATAGTATAGTTGTCTATGAAAAGTATATTGTTTTGTATTTCACTGGTGGAAACCCCCATTGATTTGTATTGTTGCTTTCAATTTATGGAATGTATTGTTTGTAAAATCTGTTAAATGTTTTGTTGTGTCTTTTGACGCTATAAGAAAAAAATAATTTTTCTAAATCTTTTTATAAAATAAAAAAGTCATTCCAGACACATGTCTGTTCACCCTGGTAATTCATTGAACTAGGCGCTGAATCAGTATCTAAATTCAAGCTGTCCGGCCACTTTGTTTGTTTACTTTTTTTTAGGAGGGTCAAGCCAGTGGTAAGGGTGCCCGGCTGCTGCTCCATCGCTGCCCTGGAGTCTCAGATCTCTTTGAGAATCAGATCTAATTTGTCCCAGGTTGTCCATCATTGCGTCCAGTCGAGGTGGCCCTTGGTGAGGCACTCCTGCTGGCGTCTCCCGCCAGGACTCGGGGGGGCAGTAGAACTACTCCGTCCGTCCTGACCTCTCATCCGATTTCTGCCCATAGAGGCAGGCGGCTAGCAGTTCGCGGAGGAGGGCCAATACAACAACCGGCAGGGAAGGCGCCCCCAAGTTCAGGGCCACCAAACCCAGGCTTGGGCCAGGGGAGATCAGCTCTTAACAATCCAGGCCAACTCCCGACGCAGGCAAGGCTATCGATTACGGACTAGATGGTCGGTGGAATAATAAAGCAGGGAGGGCCCCAGCAGGAGAGAGTGGTCGGTACCCGGGCGTGTGCAATCTCGTAGGCTTCCTTTCGGGTCTCCACTCCCCCACAGCAGTCGGCAGGCCACAGTTCAGTCCAGCAAAGGCCCTACACAGGCCCTAGTGACCACTATATGTACGTAGCTCGCAACCTCACCGCTGTCACCGGCAGATCCCGCCGTCCCTCACAGTTACCGCAGGTCCCATCGAGGTGCTATCGCTCCAGCCATCCCCCTTCACAGCTCTCTGCCTCCAACCTCCACCACTCAGGGTCCCTGCACACACATCTGCCCAGGCAGTCACAGATCCTCAGACCGGCCAACCTCAGCAGGGCCAGATCGCTGCCTTCGCAGGTAATAGGCTGAAATGGGCGGCACCTCCGACCGGGCAATCAGGTTAGCCCACTCTGCAGGGCAACCACAGTCTATCCAGCCCACTCTTCAGCCCTCAACCACGTAGGCAGGAGGGGCAAATCGCAACTTCAAATCTATCTGGCCTCAGATGTCGCCGAGAGCGTCCACTCCGCCGTGTCGGTCCTCCCTTCCGACCTCACTGCAGTCGGGGCTCGGCACCGGGGACCGCCGCCCCCGCAGTGTACACGTCGGCCTCGACAGGCGGGTCCTCGCAGGTCACCAGCCTCCCAGGCGCGCCCACGTATCCTGCACCCCTCGACTCGTCGCGGCAGGGCTCCTCCACTAGAGCAGGCCGGCACCAGGGGCATGCAGCGTTCGTCCCCGCCGCAAGTCTCACTGCCAGTCTCATCGACCCCAGACCGCTTCCGGGTCCCGTCAGGGTGCCACCGCTCCCGCGCACCTCGCACAGCTCCTCCCCTCCGCGCCGCTCAGGTCCTCCCGCAGTTCTCATTGCAGTCCCTCCCAGCTATATGCTCGTCCACAGCGACAGGACGCTCTCCGCTCCGTCCGCCGCTGGATTTCCGACACCTCCGGGCCCCCAGGCGCCGGCTTCAGTATCCACTGGTAGGGGCTCCTGCCGGCAGGTAGGCACGTGTGGAAATTAGGGCCGAACAGGATCGTGGCCGCACTTGGCAAATGGCGGCCGCGGCTGTAAATTGGCACCCGTATCCGTCCTCCAGGAGGCGGTCCCACTCAGCGCCGTCTCCACCTCAACCACAGCTCCCGGTCTCAGCCAACACCCCCCTAGTAGCAGGCCGCAGCTCTCCCCGTTAACACTAGGCGAGCCTCGGGGGTCTCATAATCTCGCCAAGGGGGGCACAAGGATATCAGCGCCGCAACCCAACTCCTCTGCAGTTTTAGGCGCTGTTGGTATTGCGCCTACAGGATAATTACTCCAGGACAGGACGGAGCTCTATCAGGCTACGTCCACCATCTTGGCTGGCTAGCCTTCACATTCCCATTATGATGGCTATACTCACTTGCAGGAGAGAAGAAAGAAATGTGAGCACACAAGACCGTTATAAGCACAAGACAAAACATCCCCTGCTACAAACTTCATTAGTCAACCTTGTGGTTATGTCCTTTGATATTTACATACCCAATGTTACTGATCACATCATGTGTGATTGAGCAATGGTTAACTAGCAGACTGGCATTTATGTTAATGTAGCATGAGCTAATAGCACAACTCAATGTTATGTCTGATATCTTGGACCTGTGAACATTTGTGATGCTACTATGTGTCAAGTATATATGGATGACTCAAGAAATTCTTTGTTATTCTTGGTCACAGCATCATCAGCGGCCATAGGAGGAGACAGTGCCACGGATGTGGTGGGGACAGAATGTCATACTGGGTCCAGTGAAGAGTCAGAAGAGGGGGAACCCAGTGATGTAGAGGGTGAGAGGAGCCTCATTGGGAGAGGATCTGCAACGCCATCTGTAGGGACTGAATACGATTACATCTCTGGTGACGACTCCCATGTGGTGGTGAGGGACACAGTGACTGCATCAACAACCCCAGAGTCCACCACCACTACCATCTCCACCTTCCCAGTACTAGTGTCCGTGGCCACTTCTGTGGCAGGGGCAAACTCTCCTTTTGGCCAGGCACCTCACCGCCTGCACCCGTCTCCCCTGATGCCCTCAGTGTGGAGACCAACACCTCCTGAGGCAGATCTCTGTGGGTCAAACATCCATACTGGGTTCCCTCCAAGCAAACACCACTCTTTTGACAGAAATGTCATTTTACATGGAGGGCATTCACTCTAACATATCTGCCCTACAGAGATCAAATCAGGCTATGGCCTCTACACTGACGGCAGCACTGTCTCTTCTGCAGAAGTACCTCCCCCTCCTACCTCTTCCTCATCCACTGTTTCAACTACCCTCCCTGACCCAAGCACATGCAAACACACACACAGGCACATACCTCAACATCCACATGCAGCACACAAACACACAGACAGAAGTCGCAAACCACACACATGCACCCTCAAGGGACAGACAGCACACTCTCCACCAGGGACATGACATCACACAACCCACATGCACCCAGAGACACTCTAAAAACATCACAACCCTCTGTTTCCACAACCCCTACCCTTTCCTCTCCTCTCTCCTATTCCCCCCTCAGCCCAGGCACGCACCCTTGTTCCCATTGAATTCTTCTCTTCCCAAACATACACCCACCCCCCAGGAAGATAAAGTTCCTTCCACCTGACCCTACATCAGCATCTCCGTCGCCCCCGAAACAACAGAAAACAAAAAATCCTGTCCGAACATCCCCCTGGTCCAACCCATAGCTCTCCAGACATGCACAGTAACTCCAAATCCAGAAAACCCACCACACAAAAGACCTCTCCCATGCCCATTTGCGACACCCCCCTCAAAAAATGTTAAGTCCCAAAATTAGTTCAGGTCACCACATCCCCAGCTCCAGCTGCACCCCTCTCACAATTAGAGCCAACCACTGCAGTGGAGTCCTGCCCCACACCATTAGAATCTACCACTACAGTGGACCCTGACACCCCTCCTGGTCCTATCCCTCCCAAAACCCAACCCAGTCCCCATTAGTTTGTCCTCTTTGGTGCCTGGCATGCCCCGTAGCTGCCCCTCCAAGGGGAGCTGTCCCTTTGTTGTAGAAGTGCATGCAAGCAGTGAAGACCAAGACATTTGTGGCCCTCAAAGACATTGACTCATACTGGACTGGCTATTGGCCTTTTTTGCATCACTGTTACAGTTATTGTTTGGCTGAATAAAGCATTGATTATTTATTCTTTCATATTTCTGAGTCCTCAAAATGGATTTCTGGATAACTGTTACTCATGTGGAATATGTGGTGTAAGTATACAATGATGTTGGTATGGTGTGTTTTGCATATGGTCCATGGGGTACAAGTATTTGGTCAGTATGTATCCTAGATTGCTATGGCTACTTTAGCTAGATGTCAATGTCAACATTGGTTTTGTCTAGGATTGTGACATGAAGTCACAAACCTTTTCATTTAATTTTTAAAACACGCTTACACATAGGTAATGCTTACATTTGTCGACATAGTGCAAGTGTCTCAAAGTGCAACTGTTTATGCAAAGTATGTTGCATTTGTTTGTGATGTTCAGAAAGGTACCCGTCTCATCTACTCACCTGGATACATATGGATGTTGATTGCATGGCAGTGACTTTGTACACACCCATGTACACAAATTGATTTCACAATACTTTTATGTGACTTTAAAGTGGTGAGTGTCTTCTTCAGATCTTGTAGAATAGTGCCAAGGTCAACCTTGCATCAGATGTGATGCAACTGTGGGCAAAAAGCCATCATGGCTGTGCACACATCTGGTGCATTACCTGAGCCCATGGTGAGAGTAAGGTGAGCATTATTCTTACAGTCTTCCGACCCTCTACCTCAACAGGACTCCAATTACTGCATGGAATTTTGTTAGGCAAGGTGTGTGTTGATTTAATAGTCTATTGATTACTCATTCACAAGTTTTTGTTTTGTGACATTACAAGTATGGTGCTTATGGATTGTCCCAGCTTGGATTTAATTTGGCAAGCATACACCTGTCGAAGTTGAGCATATGAATTGTGTGTTATTTGATTTTTGTGGCTGACTGACAAGGATGTTGATTACAGATCAGATTGATGCTGTTCCATGTCACACAAAGCTGAGCTATAAGGGCTGTGAAGTCTGTGGAATTGCCAGGTGCAACATGTGGTAAGGCAGATAGACAGCGAGTGCACAGAAAGGATGTGTGTCTGTCTGCTGTGCAGATGCTCCAAGATCTGGAGTCTCCGCCATGATGTTACTTAGCACACATGGAAGGATGTGTTAATGTGAATGTGACCTGGCTGCAGATGTATAGCCAAGGCTTCATGTTGCATGTGCTGAGCTACCTTCAACAAGGGTAAAAGTGAGATTGAGTAGTATTGTAAAATGTGGTTTGAGTGGAGATCCACATGTCATAGTGGCATGACAATTTAAGTGATCATCAGAGACTGTGGGATATGATTTGAGTGCATAGGCAGATCTTGTGTAGGAGACATGAGGTATCCACATTCACCCTATGTGTTTACAGATAGAATTGTGTGATTCAGGCAATGCAACTGCTATAGTCCTGTGCAAGCAATAGGATGAATAGGTAGATTTGATAGGTGTCAAAGCACTTAGCGAAGGTTGTTTTTGGGCAGGAGGTGAGCTGTAGTTTGTGCCTCTACAGTGAGGCAAGAGTGTAACCAGGCATTTGTAATGAGTGAGGTTAGTTGTTGAGGTGCATACGTCAATGGTGGTATTGATCATTTAAGTCATATGTGGATGTGACAGGGACCCAGTGAGACAAGGTTCAGCTTGTAATTTTTGACAAAGTGGATATGTGTATGTTATACGCCAGTTGTGTACTTTGTTGTGCAGAACGGTGAGATGTGTAGTGTTGTATAGTTTATGTATGTTGTGTTTGCATCTGTGTTTGCATGAGTGTCAGAAATGACAATCTATAGAACTTATTCAGAGTGGGGGGTGTGTGTGTGTGTGGTGATCTGTGACTAACTGAGGATACATCCATTGAGTAATGCAAGGGTCTTGTTGTGAGATGTGTTGATGTGTAAAGTGTGCATGTCAGTGCTGCACGTTGTGATATGAGTGCAGTCCAAGACATTACAGAGGGTGCAACTGGTGAGGAGCGTGGTCCTTTTTACATGTTACGTTTGACGTCTAATGAGGGGGAGATGATGAGTTCAGTACATTATGTGCATGTCATGTATGTGAGAGTTGTTGTGTACATAGTGATAAAGAGTGCTGCTGTGCATGTAGGTGTGCATGTGAGAAGGGCAGGTTGGGATTGTGAGAATTGTGTTTGAACAGTTTGAGTACAAGGCTGTAGCTTGTAGATCAGGCATGTTTTCCATCTAGATGCAGCAGAGCTGGCTTATGACATGCTTGTGTGTTTGGTAGTTTTGAAAGTTGAGCATGAGTTGATTAGAGGGGGCATACCTGCACAAGTAGAGTTCATGCAGGCCATGATGTAATGTTGATATGTACATATGTGTAGATTTTGTGTATATTCATAGTCAAATACATTTGCCAAAGTAAATATGAAGTTGTGGAATGTGTTGCCTGCATCTTCCTGTCTGCCAGTGTATTTTCATGACAGATTGTGTGAATGGCCACTTTGAGTACACTGTCATGTGCAAGACCTATTGGCATCACTGGAAATGTTTGCTCCGTCTAGCTTGGCCTTGTCTGAGTTGTGTGTTGGCATAAGTGGAATTTCAACCTTTGTAGTTAGTTGTACTCATCAATTGGTTATTCTTGGCCTTGGAAATTGATCTGGGATGGATATGGTGATTGCTACATTTGATATGCCATAATTCTTGAAGATTGGGTGGCAGACCATTCCTTTGAGGGGCACAGCCCCATCAATGTTCAAGTAATGGATGTGTGTTGTTCCACCTGAGGTAAGACTACCATGGGTATGTATGCGCACACTTGCCAGTACACTACACGCGCATGTTTATTGCTGGCATTCTAACTTTGAATGTCTGAGGTATGGTGACACCAAGGGAGATGGAGTCATTGTGATGATCTAAACAAACCTTTGGAAGACAGTGGAACCTTCTCACTGCCAGCACCTAACCTACTATTGCTCCCAAAATATTACCCCTTATATCCTTATAGGGGCCAGTGTGCACACCGAACAGCACCCACCGTCACAGTGCCTGTTCCCTCAGAAACTCACCAATTTGAAACAAAAAGCACAGGTGTACCACTCAACACGTAGTTCAAATAGGACCAATTATAAAGTTCAAATCCAATAGATAACAAGGTTCTTTAATTAGATTTCTTTATTCCATTTTCTTGTTGCGTAGAAAAAAACAGTACAGCCGACGCGTTTTGTCCTAGTATAGGACTTCTTCAGGGCTGTTAAACATAAACATATAAACACATATATATATATATATATAAAAACACTTACAACAAATATACAACACCATTTACAAACTTACATAAAGACATCTTTAAAATTATTTAAAAAGCAAGTACTTTGACCCAATGTCACATCCTAATGGTCAAAACCCTATACTTAATACATCATATTGACACGCCGCAGCTAGACAGACGGACAGTTTTCAGAAAGTTTAATATGACATTTTTTATTCCTATTAATTTTAGACCCATGTAATAGGTTTACATGTCAAGAGGGCCATTTACCTAGAATATATTTGTAATTCATAATATAACAATGTCTAACAATAGTGATATCCCACTAATCACCATTGTTCTTAGTTTTTTTATATATACGTTTAATATTTCTTATAGTTTACAATGCAAAGATGCAGCCACAGAGGAAAAGAGGTTAGATGGAGGATAACGATGGGTAGAAAAGAGAAAAGCTAATTTAAAGATCTGAATCTTTCAGTCAGACAGGAGGATCCAAAGCAGACAAAAAGGGGGCATACAAACAACCCCCTTTGGACCACCTTCTAACTTATATCTTTTACTACATTCTGACAACCTCTATTAATCCCTTTTCAAAATTACATCTACCACTGATTAGAGTATTCAAAGAGCCTCCATGGATAAAGGAAGCTGCACGACGACGATCGCTCAAAAGGTTATGTCTCATACGACGTAACTAGGAGAGAAATAACAATGGATGCATACAGTTACCCTCACAGAAGTTAATGACACAGAGGGCAGACAAAGTAGATAGTGCAAAGCCTCATCCCTCCACACTTACATATGTGTGAGTAACGATTTCAAGGCCTCCCAAGTGTAGGGCACAGCTATTCAGAGAAGGTCGGATACATGAAAGAAAGGTCCAGAAGTGCCACCGTCTATGTGCTGATTGTAATCAAAATCCAATCTGTAGACACGATTATAAACCTGTTATCTCGGCCTCAACAAGGTATGCCAGTTGGTACACGATATTGAGTATTATATTATATATTGATTTATTCTGACTCAGATCTCTTAACAGTAACATCACCCATGAGATAGAGCCCACCAAGGTATGTCAAGTTATCTACCTTATGGCTAGCCAGTGGTTAATTTGATACTTCAGCGGATTGATATACTGTAAGCTGAAATATCAGCATGGCATTGCGTACCTTCAGGAGGATCAATGGCAAGTGCAGGCCTCGGAGCATTCATCAATTTGATGGAGCGATCATGAGTAAGGTAAGTGAAATTGCTGAATCTAAAAAGAAATAAGATTCAAAACCTTATTCTGTTCACACAAAGTGCCTCACTGAACATATCTGGGATTTAAAGCTAGACAAGAAGCTGCTTATCTAGCCCTCACAATTCTAAATATACACTGCAAACATCCCAGCAATATAGGGTCATCCTCTCTCATAAAGGGCTTCATATAAATAACCCCACGTCCCTCCAATTAAGAAGATAAGTGAATAAGAATTATCATATCAGGCCAGCCCAGAGGGTGAAATGAGCAGAAAATTACTGGTGAGGACACACTATGTCCATAATGTCTTTTATTGAGAGAATACGACAATAGTACTGCATCGGTATACTATTTGAGCAAAATAACCCACCACCCTTCTCAAAATAGTGCGAGTGGGGTTGGTTTGCGACCCCAATGTATACCATAATTTATCTAGGGTCAAATATTACTCTCCCCTCTCTCCCCATAGTCACTCAGAAGTGTGCCACAAGATAAAACAAGTCAAACTAGTATAAACAACTATTGCCCGGATAAACATCAATACGGAACATGAGGTAGCATTATCAGATTAATGGGCAACATGCAAAGCGCCCAGCATGAAACAAACGCAATTTGATAAACGCGATCAATAAAGTCTCAGGGAGTGTCGCAGCAACGTGACCCCCTCCAGCAGCAAGTAACCTCAGTTTCTGTGAGTCATTTTAAATAACACGGGGAGCCAGAGAAATCAAAACACCTTTGTCAGGCAAGCACGGGTCATTCATTTCGAGTCATGTGACTCTTTGTGAAGCGCCGACGGCCATCTTAAAATGTCAAACATGACATGTATATCTAACGAAAGGAGAATATGACCTCTCCATACAGCAGAGTATTCCCGCATAGAGTTATAAACGAGGGGCCTCTATTTAATAAAAAAATTAATCAATCGAGAGTTAAAAAGAAATCTATAGCGCGTGAAATGGCATGGTCCAAATTGAAATGAACACACTTGTCCAAAATAAAATAGGTGCACTGTATAGACGACTCAATTCGTCAATCCTGGTAGGTCAAATTACGCGGCGTAGAGAAGGGACAAGATTGTATATATGGATGTGTATTGCTGAAACCGGTATTTTTCGGCAAAGCCTCCTATGCAATTTCCCTGTATTGGCAAAACCACAGCGGCCATCTTAGCCTGGTCTAAATCCATCTTGTGTATACTCTCTTTATTAGTAAGTTCTAAAAGCTAAATAAATAGTGAAGACATCATTAAACAGTATGGAATACCCAATGGGGCTCCAGACCCCCAAGCAGCATTGTAGTGGCACAAAAATCTGAGGGCTCCAGTGCCTCACTGAAAAGCTGTAACCTTTTAAACGGTAACGGTATTTTTAAGCAATTCCTCCTATGTAATCTCCAAGTGTTGGCGAGACCACAGCGGCCATCTTAGCCAATTCTAAATCCTAAAAGGCGTCTCTCTACATCAACAGTTGGGACACTTATTCCTTGCAGCAGAGGCTCACCTAATACGCGCTGAGGGTACTGAGGACACCGAGGGCAGATTCGGCTCCAACTGCTCGCCGCACCCGCTTCGCGGGTGCCGCTTCGCACAGGAGTGCGTTTTCCAGCGTTCACCTGGACCCAATCCCTGAAGGCGGAGGTAAGGGCGAGAAGGCTAGGCGGGGCTGCGAGTGTGCAGGGACTCCAACTACCAGGAGTCCCTGCGAGACCACGGATACACCATCCGGTCCGCTCTCCCCGCCCATCACGCCCACTATATTATAGTATCACACTCCCGCAGCGCGGGACGCAGCTCGGGGCGAAGACCGGGCTAAGAGCGGGCCGTTTGAGGCCGTTAGAGGCTGTTAGAGACTGGGCTGGGCCACCCCTTTTGATTCTCAACTACACTCTTCCATTTGAATTTAGTATGGCAACTCGTGAGTTTAGAGACAGAGCAGCCAAATCTAAACTAAAAAATGGTACCTTGGACGATTTCATCACAAGGACTCACACTGCCATCGATAACGAAATAACTAAGATGCAACACAGGGTTTCACTAGAACTCGATGCTGCTAGAAGACTGTCAGTTGAGTTAACTGCCGCAAAAAATCTTCTCTTGGCCCTATTGCCTGGGCGAAAACACCAGAGCGCCCGACAGGCCCCACACCCATCCTGATTGTTACAAACGCCGATATCCATGCTATACAAGCAGGTAGTACATCTCCCCCGCAGGGGAATCTATCACAAAATCCCATTTCCCCTCTAAATTCTCATTTGGGTGCGATTGTAGAACAAAAGAAGGGAACTGAGGAGGGTTTACCCTCTAAAGTCGAATCTATCCCCGTTATACAAGAGAAAGTAGGTAGTATACCTAAAACACAAAAGCACCCATACAAGAAAAGGAAGCGTAACCCTACCTCGGCATACTCAATAAAAAAGGCCAAAGTGGCGAAGGCGCAGCTACCAACAAAGGCATCTCCCTTTGCTAAATTGCCAATACCAAAATCTTCTCCTCTGGTAACAAGCCCAGAAAACACTCCCCGTCATACAGTAGTCATTCAAGAAAATAACGATCTTACCATGGAAAGTGATACTGCAGGAACCCCACTATGTACTATTAAAGGGAAGGATGTTGAATTTCTCACTATTGTTTGGGAAACACTAAAGAAACTACTTTCCCCACTAGAAAAGAGATTCACACATATAGAAACACAGCTATTGGAAATTGAAAAAAGCATAATAAATCTGGCAACCATCACCATGCAGAATCCCAAACTTACATGCCTAAACGGACCCCTGCTGCCAGCAGTACTTCCTGATCCCACTGTCCAGGCTGCTGTGAACTTGCGGCCTCCTCCCAAGGCCAAGTCATCAGGAACTATTAACACACTTCCACCTGCTATATCCTCTTCCCTTAATATTTCCACTGTTACACCCAAGGTCAAACCAACACCCAAACCACGAACCAAGGTAGGAACCCACAATCCACCTAGCAGGGTAATGTCAAAGACCATGCAACTGGGGGCTGCATTCCTCCCGCCACCTCCCCTAGCCACATCTGGCCAAAGAGCACCTGTCACGACTGACCTTCTCAATTCGAGGCAAAATGGCCAGAATCCAAATCCTCCAACATCGCAGAGAGCCAGCACCAGTTTCATTCGATCAAGGGGATTTGTAGATCTTCCCCCTGAGGTTAGCCCCTATGTCGTGGTGCTGACTGGGGTAACCGAACTGATGTACAACCAGCAGGAAAACTTTGCCTCTTTGAAGAATAAGGTGACCCACTGGCTGGATGCTAATAAACCAATACCCAACCACCTAAGGAGTAAAATCCTTATGGTACGGAGGGTACCTTGGGTAGGGACCACTCAAAAGTCCATCTGCGGAGACTGTGTAATTATCTCCTTTGAGGATTCTAACACTGCTCATGCCATTTACTCATGGATCAACCATAGTTCAACTGCATCAATAACAGCAAGACCACTCACTTTTTTCTATCCACCATGTGCCCCTCCAGCTCAGGGGGCGAATAGGAGTAGGATGCAGGCGAGGAACCACACATGGGGAGTTCAAAGCAATTGGTGGGCAGACACACTCGGAGGATGGAACGGGGTCCCGACTTCCAATAGATACGGATGTCTTGAGGAAGTGGATTGACTTCCACACTCAACAACTACTGTACCCCCCTTACCCACTCCAAACTGTGCCCGCATTCAGTCTACAGGCATCGTACCAACAACTAGTATACTAAATACACATATCGTTGGTCAATCTCTCCTAGTAACACCAGCCCTCATAGTGACAAATGATCCTAGAGTAGAGGCAGGTAGGCAAATTATATGCCCACCCAAGGGCGTAACTACTGATTCCAATCTGAGGATGGAACACAATCCCCCCATTCAACACAGCCTCAAAACAAACAGTGCCCTATTGGACGCCCCCCCACCCAACCAGTGTGGGAAATCTGTAGCTTTAGAACGCCTCGTAATACCAGGTACTGGAAGCACACCAGAGGCTCATGGCATAATTTCCATTCTGTCTGGAATGTGGCAGGGTTAGCTAACAAAGTAGATACCCCTGACTGGACAGACCTAGTAGAGGGCTATGACATATGTCTCTTACAAGAGACATGGGCGAGAGAACAATTCAGCCGCCAGGGATTCGCTATTTTTAATACTGAAGCGAAATGGGGAGGAAAGGGACGCCCCTCAGGAGGACTTTCGACCTGGGTTGGGTCCCATTTGGCCTGTAGGGCCACACATCTGGAAACCAATTCCTATGACTTCCAGTGTGTCTCCCTTGATTGGCCATGTGGAGGGAAGCTTGTATTGATTAACTTTTATTCAAGACCAGTGGGGGTTGCTGCAACATCGGGCCCTGTGGAAGATTTAGCACAGTTCCTCGATATACACAATTTTTCTTCCCCTCTAATCATAGGCGGTGATTTCAACAAACAATATGAACCACTCCCTGTGTATATGGAAGGCATATCCACCGAGGAGGATGACCTATGGGACATTCCTACCCTGACAGATCCAGTGACTAAGGCATGTTCCCCTCTTGCTGTTCAGATAATGTCCCTCACTCTGTCACTCTCTGAGGGCGTGCAACGGCCGGACGGAGGGTGACATCCCGCCTAAAAACACTTTTAATAGGTTGGGCTACGAGTCAAGGATCGATTATATAATGGTTTCAATCAGGGATTGGAGGAGGGTGAAAGACTTTAAAGTCATCACCAGATATGATAGTGATCACAACCTGCTTTCATTAAAATTTGAGATCCCGTACCGACAATCAGACAAGGTAGTCCCTAATGCAACACCACAGTCCGACTTAGTGCTATCCAGCAATAGGCGTAGAATAAAATGGACCAAATTGCTGGAAAATTACAATAATATTGAGAGACTTTATGCACTAGTCGCCCCCGCCCTGGAAAAAGTGGTGTGTTGCATGAACCTTCCTGCCAGCAAATCAGAGACCAAAATCATGGGTAGCTTGGGTACTCAGGCACAATTGGCTGATCTTACTAATATCCATTCGGAGCTATGTACCAACCTTGCAGAGGTACTGAACCCAGTTGCCAGGCCTTGCAAGCACAAACGGAGAAGACCGACCTGGTTCAATGCCTCTTGCAGGGAAGCAAAAACCCTATTGTTGGAATCACTGAAATCACGAGATACACCGAACATAATTAGGGAGAGACGAGTAGCCTATAAATCTGCCATCCACACTGCAAAAATAGACTGGGACGAGGAGAATTGGACAAAAATAACAGCTGCCCTTGCTTCCCAAGATTCACGGACCTTTTGGCAAATCGTCAGGCACGGCTCGGCTGAACCACTTGCAGCAGTCGAGGCCTGTTTAGCACCATCTGCTTGGGAGGAACATTTTAAAAACCTATACCATCCACATAGCAGTGATAGTGGAAGAAGTGAACTTGCTGGAGAGTCCCCTAAAATCAAAAATAGTCTAACTGACATGGATGGTTTTAGTATAGAAGAAGTCACCCTGGCAATTTCCTCCCTGTCTGCAGGTAAGGCGCCGGGCCTAGACAGGCTCCCAGGCGATCTTTACAAGCACGAACCTAAAGTCTGGGCTCCCTATTTCGGGGTACTATTCAATTCCATTCTGAAAGGTTTGCCAATCCCTTCCACCTGGTCAGGGGCAGAAATAGTGCCAATTTTTAAAAAGGGGTCTCCTCTCCTTCCTGCAAACTATAGGCCCATAAGCCTAATTGATGTTTCCCAGAAACTCTTTTCCAAGCTCTTGTTAAATCGCCTACATGAGTGGATCAGGGACTTCAACATCCTTAGCCCTTTTCAAGCAGGCTTCAGGGAGAAGGTCTCCACAGTGGACCAGGTCTTTCGTCTCGCTATGATACACTGGAAAACAGTACAGTTGGAGGGTGGCAGTCTCTATACTGTATTTGTAGACCTGAGGGCAGCATTCGACCTGGTCCCGAGGAACAAGTTGTGGGAGGTCCTTGATAAACTGGGGGTCCCCGAAGGCCTCTTGAATATGATAATACGCCTCCACACTAGTAGCTATGCCCAGGTTAGATGCGGCAGGATGGGAGAATTGTCTGAGAAGTTTCCTGTTGGCAGGGGGGTAAGGCAGGGTTGTGTGCTTGCACCAACCCTGTTCTGCCTCTATGTCAACGGGGTAATCTCCCATTTAGCGGGTGTATCCAACTCTGACGCCCCAAAATTGGCTGCTGAGAGGGTAGCAGCCATCATGTTTGCCGACGACACACTGCTTTTATCCAAGTCGGCAAGAGGCATCCAGCGCATTCTGGATGGCTTTGTGGATTTCTGTGAGGCCCATGGTTTAGAAATCAACGCCACGAAGACGAAATTCATGGTCCTCAACCCCCCACAGAAATTCCACTTCAGTCCAAGCATCGCACATACCAAACTGGAAAGGGTAAAAACCTTTGAATACCTGGGAATTGTATTGAATGATAAATTTACCTGGAGCTCTCACCTGGAGAGAGCTGCACTGAAATTGACCCAGCATTCGGGAGGCATAACAAAGCTCTTGGCAAACAACAAATCCACAATCAGGCCGATTGGCCCCCCATTACAGATCTACAAATCCCAGGCCAAGGGGGCTGTCATCTATGGATCTGAACTCTGGGGCCATGAGAATACATCAAAGTTGCTGAAGGTGGAAAATAAATTTATTCGTAACCTTGTGGGGCTACCACCGAGCACCCCCCTTGTCCCCTTGAGGATGGACTTAGGCCTATGCCCGCTTGATGAGGACCTGGCTCTACGCCCACTGGCCTTCTGGCGTAGAATATGGACAACTCCAGAATTGGCCAGTTACAGGGAAGGACTCCGGGAGGTTCTTGCAACTCCAGGCGCCGGAAAGATCAAATGGCTTAATTTTATTAAATTAGAACTGGAGGCCTTAGGTCTCTCAACTATGTGGTCTGACCCCCAGAACAAGTGCCACATCCTCTCTAAAAAGGATCTAGCCAGGACATACCGAGAATGCAAACTTTCCCTGATACTCAACCACCAACATCTCGGGTCCCTGACAGATTTCTTTTTCTCCCATAAGGTGAATTACAACATGGAACCTACTCTAGATAAAATGTATCCTCTTGTACTGAGAAAATTATATCTCCAGTGGAGACATGGCTCTCTCCCCATCAGAACTTTTACAACCAAATGGAGCCATGATCCAAGTAGTACCTGCCCAGCATGCAGAAATTCGGACGAAAGTGAGCTCCACATCCTCTTTTTCTGTCCAGTTTATCATGGGATTCGTAGGCACTGGATTATCCCCCTATGTAGGAATCTGGGATTCAAGAAGTGCCTGCCCGCCTTTAGAGTCCTAAAAACTGATTTGTCAGACCATATTGTGTTCACTATGGCCAAGTACTTGGGCGCCCTTTGGTCCATCAGAAGGAAATACCTCAAAACATAGACTGAGTACGGATCTGTCTTTACTTTATATGGATTCCTTTTTAGTATCGTTTTTATGAATTTTATAATCCACTGCATAAATCATTTAAATGAATTGTTTTATATGATGGTCTTTTATGGTAAATTTTTACCGAAATAAAGATTTTTGAACTGAAAAAAAAAAAAAAATCCTATCTTTTGTGTACTCAATTTGACCATTAGGGTGTGACATTGGGTCAAAGTACTTGCTTTTTAAATAATTTTAAAAATGTCTTTATGTAAGTTTGTAAATGGTGTTGTATATTTGTTGTAAGTGTTTTTTATATATAAATATATATATATGTGTTTATATGTTTATGTTTAACAGCCCTGAAGAAGTCCTATACTAGGACGAAACACGTAGGCTGCACTGTTTTATTCTACACAACAAGAAAATGGAACAAAGAAATCAAATTGAAGAACCTTGTTCTTGTTATCTATTGGATTTGAACTTTATAATTGGTCCTATTTGAACTACGTTTTGAGTGGTGCACCTGTGATTTTTGTCTCATTGTGATGATGTCTCTGGTTGTGCTGAGGAAAAAACATTGCACTGTGAACAAACACACACTTGACACTGGAACAGTACACCCATTTCCATGAGTGTTTGCATTCTCAAAACGTTTGTTACCTCAGATCTGGTTTTGCAAGTGTCGCCCTTGTGGGTGTCCACGAGGTCTCCCATTGTGCCCATTAAATACTGCCTCAGGGCCTGATGATAATATGCGATTGTTCAAAGTTTCCTTGATTTGTGTCCATCGATTTTGGACATTGTATCAGTGCCAAATGTGGACAAGGTAGACTTAACTCTGCACATGTATTTCATTCACACATGATGTACCCATTTACCCTGGCTCCAGGATGACTGTGTCAATTGCGTTTTTTTATGGCACAGATTGAGCTCCCCCCCCCCCCCGCCCCCCAGCATCCTCACCTGTGCTGTCAGCTTAACTTGCACAATGAGCTGAGCAATAGACATACCAACACTGTTTGTGGATCCTACGTCATGAGACTCATGTGTGCTCCTACTACTTTGCAGGACACAATCTGCAGTTTAAAAATGTGAATATTAATTTCCAGCACACAATACAGCTTGAGGGGCTAGATCCAGATTAGCGGTGATTTACATTCTCCAAAGATGATGGTAGACACATGCAGATTATGAATTGTGTGCTGTGGCACCAGTCTACACATGGGACTGTATCCTACATTGCGGTTGGCTCATGCTTCTTTTAAAACCATTATATATTTTGACTACAGATATTTCCCTGACAAGTGTGACACAACCACTTCTGTGTTGTTGTAGTTGGAGACACTGAAACCATTACTGAGTGTCTGTGTCTGTGGACATGTATATTGTCTGGGCCTTTATCCTCTGTGCTTTACTGTACACAGATGCGTCACATTATCATACTTTTGTGAATACATTGGAGTTCTATTGTCCTGCGATGTTTCTGTGTGTTGTGGTGGACTCATGCATTCGCTTTGTGATGCACACATATGTGTGGTTATTGCAATTCCTGGTCCAGCATCAAATGTGTAATTCCCCCAGTATTTAGCGTGCAAACTGTACCTACCTGATGATGACTTTCCCTCAATAAACATACACAAAATGCTTTTGACCCATGTTTGGAATGTGATCACAATGATGATCAGGCCCTCAGAAAGTAATTGACACACAATCTGTGATCATCTCTTGAACCTGGCCTCCGTGCTTTTACCTATCAAAGGTTTTGTTGTAAAATGCACACTGCTGCTGATCAAGGGGGTGGTATGTAGTTCAGACTGTCCAGTTGTGACTTGCCTCCCTGCAAGGCCCCCTACATACAACCCAACCTCACTGCACCTGCCAAGACCTGAAAGTGATGGTTGTGCGGTGAAGATGACACTACCTCTGTCAAGGCATGTAAGGCAGTGCACAATGGTGGCTATGCTCCAAAGGCTGTCTCCCAGCCTCTATTTACAAAACTGCTGGTGAGCCATGGAAATCCTGGCACACTGTTGCAGTGGCCTGGTGAGGGACTGTGTTAGGAAGTCCATTGGTGTGGTATACAAAGGCCCCCCAAACCGTGGGCCACAGGCAACCCTGGTACACTTGCCCATTGACTAATGCGCATTTGCCATCATTGTGAATACAAAGGCATGCTGAACACTTTCTGATTGGATCTCAACACCCATAGGGGTCTATGGGCTTCAGTCCCCCGTTGTGTGTGTCATGCCAGGCTAAGACACCTTCCCCATACACACACATACAGTCTTTGAGCTGTGGTAGGTGGCTGGTCTGTCTAGTTTGCATATCAGCCCCCAGTATTTCTCAGGTTTGTAAGAGACCATTTAGTAGATGATGAGTCTTTGTTTGTTTATTAACGGTCGCTTGAGCACTTGCATCTCCACTCTACCCATTCCTCAACGTTGCCAGTTACTTTTGCTGCCACACTATGGGAATTAATTTAATAGATGTAGACATTCCTGCAGCATGTACTCCACCTGCAGTAATTTAGTGACTTTGTTTAATCAGAAGTTATATTGTTCATGTACACATTGCTGGGGGTAATTGCCTCAACAACACCAGATATGCATCTACATAAATGGGGGAATTTCCCCCTCAACCCCAGATATGCATCTACACAAATAGGGGTATTTCACCCCAAACCTAGATATGCATCTACACAAATGGGGGTATTTCCTCCCCAAACCCTAGATGTGCATCAGCACAAACAGGGGTATTCCCAACCCCCCAACCCCAGATATGCATCTTCACAAATGGAGGTATTTCCCCCAACCCCAGATATGCATCTACACAAATGGGGGTATTTCCCCCAACTGCAGAAACTCATCAGCACAAAAGGGGGTATTCCCCCTAATCCCAGATACTCATCTACACAAATGGGGATATTCCCCCCATAGCCCCAGATACTCATCTACACAAATGGGAGTATTACCCCCCCCCCAACCACAGATATGCATCTACACAAATGGGGGTATTTACCCCAAATCCCAGATATGCATCTACACAAATGAAGGTATTTGCCCCCTAACCCTAGATATGCATCTTCACAAATGATGGTATTTGCCTACCAAACCACATACGGGCTTCCACATTGCTGTGGGTATTTGCCACCCCCATACTGACTCTACATTGCTTTTGGTATTTGCCCAACCCACATTGACTCTACATTGCTGTGTATATTTGCCAACCCACATTGACTCTACATTGCTGTGGGTATTGCCCAACCCACATTGACTCAACACTGCTGTATGTATTTGCACAAACCATATTGACTCTACATTGCTGTAGGTATTTGCCACTCCCCGTATTGACTCTACATTTCTGTGTGTATTTGCCACCCCCCACATTGACTCTACATTGCTGTGGGTATTTGCCACCCCCATATTGACTCTACATTGCTGTGTGTATTAGCCACCCTTCACATTGACTCTACATTGCTGTGGGTATTTGCCACCCCCCACATTGACTCTACATTTCTGTGTGTACTTGCCACTCCCCATGTTGACTCTATGTTGCTGTGGGTATTTGCCCAACCCACATTGACTCCACATTGCTGTGGGTATTTGCCATCCCCCACATCGACTCTACATTGCTGTGGGTATTTGCCACCCCCCACATTGACTCTACATTGTTGTGTGTACTTGCCACTCCCCATGTTGACTCTATGTTGCTGTGGGTATTTGCCATCCCCCACATTGACTCTACATTGCTGTGGGTATTTGCACCCCAACCAACAATTTGACACTACAATGCAAGTAGTATTCTCCACTCCCATTTTGGCTGTGGTTGTGATGCTGCTTTCTGTTGTATTGTCTGTTGCGTGGTATTTTACATGATTCTGTATGGGTAGATGTCGCACTTATGTTCTGTGACGAACGCGTCGGTTGTGGTTGTAGTATTGCTCAAAGAGATATAGTATAGGGATGACATGCATCTTCAGATTCATGGCTGCACCATCTTGTTCGCTGGAATCGTCTTGTGGAGCAAATCAGAGCTGAAATACTCCCCTTCCTGGATGCTTAGACATGTTGGTTGTGGCGACGGATTCGGTGAATGGGAAGTGCGCATCGTACTTCAGCGTTCGGTTTTGACTTTGGAAATGCCTCCGGACGACTCCATTCTGCGTTTCTGGAGGCTTCTCGTATTGAAAATGAGGACGGATTTGTAGTGACCGAGTCGTTCAATAAGTAAAGGGGTTTGGGCATCGTACTGCGTCCTTTGGTTTAACTGGCTCCCAGTACGAGTCGATTGGAAGTCCGACTCCGGACGGCTCTGGGATGACCTTCCGTACGACATCGGAATCGGCCCTACATAGGGTAGTTTGCATCTGTGACTTTAATATATGCCCAATAGTTGGCTACTTTAAATAGAGGTTAGGACGAGCCACTGAATGATCCTACACACTGGCGTGACTAAACTTGAGGGACTCAATTGGGACCTCACTGGCCCCAGAGTACTGTGTTGAGGGGGAGAAAGATTTACACACTGTAATTGCAGTGGGTGATGTCTGTTGGCAAGCAAAAGACACAAAGCATCTTTCAGCTCATACAGTAAAGATATTTGACTCATAGCTATGTGACTCTGTATATCATTGGGAAGAATAAACCAGAGACCGAGTATATACCTTAGCCCACATTACAAGTTGGCTTTTAATATCAATTGGGGCGAACACTCCAGTTTCTTCCAAATCAATGTAACAGGACTCATGGTAACACCATATGAAGTATTACTACAGGCAGTGTTATGCGGTAAATCCCCCAAGGTATTGGCCGCTGAGTTACTGTCGAATAACAGAGTGTGGATGAGAAAAGAGTGAAGCATATGTTAGCGTCCTCTCTCCCCAGAGCTGTTTGCCTCACTGATAAAACAGTGTTTCTTACCTCTGGTCTCGGGATAACGTGTTGATGTACAAGCGATGCCTTTAGATCAGTAGTGCAGTACTAGTATCAGAGTTTCTTGTGGTTTCTGTCTCGCTCCGAGCTGCACCAGTAGTGGCACTGTTGTTAAAGACGTTAAATGCACTCTGTCAAGGCCTTCAAGTGTGGCACACAACATCGTGCAGTAGCATAAAAGGGCCTGATACTGCTAATATCAGATAGGAGCTGAGTCAGGCTGATGGCACCTGTGAGTGGGGCAATGTAATTTTAGCTCCACCCTTACAAGTCAAAACTACGCAATATATGCATGCACTTAACACCATATACCCTTTTGACCAGATGTACGAAGGTTCCTTTTTGCATTTTCTAAAAAGCGATTTTCAAGAAATCGCTATTTAGGAAATGCAAATTGGTATGTACATACCCTGCGATTCCCTGAAAGGAATTGCTATTAGGAAATCGTTTTTAGGAAATCCTAAATGATTCGTTCACAAATGGTTTTGCATTTCCTAAATTGCGATTGCCTAATAGGAAATCGCAGTTTAGGAAATCCAAACCCAAGGGTGCATCTCACCTTGAGACCCCTCTGGAGGTACCCCGAAATTCATAATGCACATGTAAGTGCACATATGCCCTGGGGGCATATGTGCCGCTGACTCTGCCAGGTATGTTCTCCTGTGTCAACAGTGCCATAGGCAAAAACAGCTGTCAGAGGGAGGACAGCCAGTTTGTCTGCAGGGCCAATTATGATGTGCCTTCCACTGACATGACTGTGGCGGTAAAACTTCAACACCTGAGTTGGCGGTTTGGAAGGGATATAAGGCAGAAACTCACCTTTTCTCACTTTCACACTTCCTTTTGCACCATGGATCCGATCTTCCAAGTCCTGCAGCTGCTGCTCGATAACAAACAAAATCAAAACAGTCGTGGACAGATTTGAAGGTAAGCTCCACTTTTACCTGTTACCTTTTGACTTGTCTTTTAACATTTGCACTGGAGGCATGGTCTTGGGTCTACGAGTGGTGGGTTTTGGTTTGGGAAGAGTAGTTTCGGCTTTGGGTGGGTGGTTTTGGCTTTGGGAGATGGGAGATGGGTATGGGAGGGGTGGTTTGGGTTTTGGAAAAGGTGGCTTGGCGTTTGGGAGGGATGGGCTGTGGTTTGGAAGGGGTCAGGTAAGGGCAAATAAATCTTCATGGGGATAATAGGTAGGATGGTTGGAAGCGGGTTGGATTGGAAGGAAGAGGGAGTGGAAGTGGGTGGTGTGCGTGTGTCTGTTGAAGTTGCAGGCTCATGTGAGTCTGGTGTATGTCGTCTACGTTTGAGAGTGTATTTCTTCCTAGGTGTATGTTGTTTGGGTGAGTGTGGGTGTTGTTTTTTGTGAGTATTGTTTCTAATGTATGTGTGGATAAATGTGCTGTTGAGGTGGTGGGTGTGGTTGTGGTGCTTGAGGATCATTCGAATACACTGTGGCAGCATCTGGTGGAAAGTCACAAACAACTTGCAGTGCTGTGCTACAAGACATTCTTTCTTCAATGATGAGACACATCAACAGTTTCATTCAGTTTCCTACAAACCAGGATTTTGACAATGTGAAGGGGGATTTTTATACCCTGGACAGCCTACCACATGTGGCTGGAGAAATTGATCGCACAAATATTGCGTTAGTGCTACTACACATCACAGAACAAGTGTACCACAATAAAAAGAACTTTCATTCAATCAATGTGCAAGTTATCTGCTTACCAGATTTGTACATCACAAACGTGTGTGCGCATTTTCCTGGATCAACCCATGATTCCTTTGTACTACGGAACAGCTGCATACCCCTGCAAACGTCAGACCAGAGTGGGCCTAGCTTGTTGGAAAGTACTTTCTGCTATTATATTGTTTAGTTTTTGTAAAGTGTAATGATCTGAAATAGTGTTGCATGTTTTTGCTAATTTGTATTTCATTCCATATAGGAGACTCCGCTTATCCTAACCAACCATGGTTGTTAGCACCGCTAAGGAATCCAACAACAAGAGGGGAAGTGTGCATTAATGAGGTCAATACAGAAGCCAGTGAAGCTGGCTTTTGAGCTCCTAAAGGCTAGATTTCTATGTCTCGAGAAGAATGGTGGAGCCCACCTCTACTAACCTATAAGGTGTGCAAAATCACCCCATGGCATGCTAACAAAACATTGACCTGCAACAGAACATCCCATACATTGTGGATGAAGAAGAGCACAAAGAGACACCAGGCAAGAATGTTGGAATGCTAAATGAAGATGATGGTGGTGAAGATGAAGGAATTGACGTACATCAAGATGTCATTGAAAGCTTCTTCATATGAGTGTAAGTATATTGTTGCTTTTTATTTTATTAAATGTTAAACCAACTTTTAATGTAATGAGAATAAAAGTCTGTGCTGGACATCTTTTTGAAAGGCCACGTAAAGTGACATCCAGGGCAAATATGTTTGATGATCAAAGTCTTAACACTTTGATTACTGTGTTCATTTGCATTCTTTATCTTTGATTGGTCTTAGAAAATGTGTCCTTAAATGTAGTAATTTGTAAGGTGTCTATTTTGTATTGTTATTTAATAAACCTTTATGTTTTTCTCAGTTTTAGGACCCTTCACCATGTCATCTTCGTTTAGACATTTCTAGATTGTGACAATTGCAGTTATATGCTGCAGTTGCAAAGTACAAAGGGAACATAGGTTGATACCTGTGGAAGACATACACAGACTTTAGGTGTACATATCTTGTAATGAGACAACATGCACAGTGATTGAATAGAAGTTTGAAAAATTGCATTAGACTTGTTTTCTGTTGAATGTTGGCACCAAGCCAATATGTGTGGCTTTTATATTAAATGTATGAAGCTGTTGATGTGTCTCATCATTGTAAACTAACTTCTTATAGCACACCACTTAAAATAGGTTGTGACATTCCCCCAGATACTGCAACAGAGTATTGGAATGATCCTGTGGCCACCAAATAGACTACTGCCATGATATATTACTATTGGTGTTATTGTTGTGCAATTCCTATTATGAGGCAAATTATCTGGCTCCAGCTGATGACATAATTCTATAATCTTGTGCCTACTGAATATGTCTGTTTTGATGATATCCCCTTCTTCCATACTGGCAAGGTGTGGAACTGAAAATGTAAAAATTACACTGATTGTGTAATGTATGGTTTGTTATGTTTATGAAACATTTGACAGACCAATCTTTTTCAAATATAATTAAATACTAGTTGATGAGTTTTTGGTATTTGTATTTTATTGTTATGGTAGAAATTTGTGAGAAATATTACATACTTGAAATTCATTAATAAAAAAACAATAATTTGATTGCTTACATTTTAAAATGTATGATGGAAGGAAATAAATGCCTCAATACAGAAAAGGACTACAACACCTATCTTTGACTTTCATAGTCTTGCTTTTATTAAACAAAACCAAATAAACTAAAACAGGATGAACACCAAAAAGGAAAACAAAGGTAAAAGTCCATCATGGTGATTGAAACCATTATAGAAGAGGCAAAATTGTTTTAAGTCCAGTGTCCAAAATACAACTGGCACCAGGGAGGTAGTAAATGTGTCCAGAAAGTAATCCACAGAGTGAATGGTAGTCACACACTGAAAGAAATTGAGTTCTGCGCCTCTTGATGGTGCTGGTGGTCATGCCATCCTCTCTTCTCCTTTTCAGGGGGCTGGTGGATCAACAGTTGCAGAGACTGAGGTCGCTGAAGGTGTTTCTTCTTTTGGCAGGATCCCCCATTCTGTGGCTTAGGCAGATGTAGTTGACCCAGATGTTGTTAGGCCACAGAAAGAGGAAGATGGTGCTGGAAAAGCTCTGCCAATATGGTTAAATGTGTCATGAAGCACCCCAATCAGGGATCCCATATTGGAGTTGTGATTTTCCATCTGAACATTAAGCTCCCTCTGCAACTGCTTCATCTCCGGGAGCTCTGTAAGAACCTGGCCCATCATGTCTTGGGACTGATGGAGGGATCCATAGACTTCGTTGATGGTGGCTTGGGTGAAAGTTAACCCACTGGCATCACTTTAATGGCCCACAGGTTCCCTCACATGACCCCTTCCCTCACTACCCTGTGACATTGACCCAGTGTGTCCCATCTCACTAGTTCCTGGCTGAACTGTAGGTGGTGGTGTCTCAACAACAATGAGGACTGGGGGGCACAAGGTCAGCGGGTGTTGCTTTGCAGACAGAAAATGGAGGTACTCGTGCGCTGAGGTATTGTAACAGCTGCGGTGGGAGGTGTAGGTGTGGACTGAGTGAGACTCACTGGAGCCATCTACCCAGGCAGACCAGATCATCTGGACTTACAGGAGTGGAGTCATCCCTGGAGGCTTGATCCTGGGCTGGAGTGGAGGTTTCCTCAGTACCAGATATTTGGCCATGTGCTCTTGTTGTTGGACCTATTGTGAATGTCAAAATATGGATACATTCTAAAAGTGTAGCTTGTAGGGGCGTGGTCTGGCCACGCAGGAAGATGATGACTGCCTGAGAGTCGAGCTCCGTTGTGGGACGGACCCCTGACTTACCTGTGCCGCCGGACTCTTCTTTTCGTGGCCAGCTGTCACCGGAGGGCATGTGGACTGTCCTGGTGGCTTTATTTCCGACAGCGCGGTGATGCTTCTTCATCCACACATGCCGGTGAGGTAACCGGCACTTTGCTGACGCACTCCAGGACCTGCGCGTCGTACGAGGACGCACCTCCTCGCATCACAGGGCCACACCTTTTCTACCATAGGGCCGCGCCTCCTCACTTTACAGGGCCACGCCTCCTTAATCATTGCGCAGGTTCCTGTTCTGAAGTGCCTCCTACTGCTACAATAGAGAGAGGCTTTTATTTACATTACCGGCGAGGTTTCTTTTCCTCACAAGAGAACGATAATGACAAGGAAGGGGAAAATATATATAAAAACCACCAACTGACATTTTCCTCTATAAAGTGCCCTTCTTTGCACTGGAGCCTCATTCCATGTATATTAAGTGGTGTTTTCCAATATCAATCACTTTGACTCTCCTCTGCATGGCTTTTTTATGGACAAAGGCAGGTGCTATTATTTATGCTGCTTTTTCCTCACATATTGCGCCAAGAACAGTTTCCTCATGACTTAAATGCAGCGCAATTAACTTTTCTGCTGGAAGTTTGCTTATAGTCTCCTCAGGGACAATTTTTTATGTACTGTTTTATATGTTATACATTCCATTTTAAATGACTCCAGCATGTTATTTTGCGATATGGCCTTATGCAGAGGATAACTCTATTATGTGTATTGCTCTCATGAGATATTTTGTCACAAAACGCTTGTCCTACATTTCCTCGCCTCACAAGAGTGCATTCATGCTCACATTGCGCCTCTTTTTAATGTTGTGACAACGTTTCCTTATTCATGCAGGATTCCTACAGCTCTCCTCATTAGTCATAAACGCGTTACACCCTCATATTATTGACTTTTGCTGTATATGCTGTTCTTTTCTCATGATGCTCTATGGCGCACAACGCGTTCTCTTACTTTAATGAGCTTACATATATGCCAGAGACAGTTTTCTTGTGACACTCTTAATGTATTTTTTCCTTTCCATTTTGCCAGCCTTGGAGTTCGAGTACGTATATGACAACTTCTTATTTCATATGTAACTGCGTTCTTTGCTTAAGGCTTGTTGATTTGAAGTGTATTATTTATACATTCGATATGCATTATCCATTTCAATGTCGCCTGATGTTATGTGATATCTGATTTTGGCACTAACCCTTCTCTTATTACAGGCCTTTTCTTCATTGAATTGTCGCAGTCTGCACATGATTACTTGTTTCAGTACTGAGTGATTGTTGATTTTTCTTTGGTGGTGTATACCCCATCCCCAACATCTTTTTTGCATAGAATTTAACTTTTGTTTTCATACATGCTATATACTCAGTTCTCTCTGTGACATTGCAATTTATATTGTATTATTCTTCTTGCTTCCTGTTATCCATTACGAAGTTACTCTCATCATTGCTTCATATAACATTACCACATCAATTCGCTTCTGTAAAGCATCTGTGAAGCACAAACTGACAATGTCTAACACCAGGAACGGTAATAAACCCCCTAAACAACCACTATTTACTGAAGTTGTGAAACACTCTAACAATTTGTCAACAAAAGGGAATTTGTCTCCACCATCAACTGTCTCCCAAGCTTCGCCACCTCAAGTTGATCAGTCATTGTCCGATACCATGCAAAGAATATTGCAGGAGATCTCTGGGGTTAATCGTCGATTAGACGGGTTAGACATCACAATCACATCTTTGGCTGGAGAAACTGAATCGATCAGGGAAGACCTCACCACTTTTCATACTAGACTTGAAAGTCTTGACTGTAAAATATTGGCCCTGGAGAGTCGTTTGGATACTGTTCAAACTTCGGATCAGGACCTTCTATTTCTCCACAGCAAAATCATCGATCTGGAAGACCGCAGTCGAAGAGACAATGTCAGTTTTTTGGGCTTCCGGAGAACATTGAAAGGAATGACATGAAATTGTTCCTCTGCGACACTCTTCCACTAATGACTGGTATTTCATTTGTTCCACCTCTTGAAATACAACGCGCTCACAGAATTGGTCCTCCACCTACAGGTTCCTCTGTGCGCTCACGACCAATTATTGCTTGTATTCTTAGGCATGAACAAACTCGACACATTTTGCTTGCAGCTCGCTCAAGAGGCCCTTTTCTTTTTCAGGGTCACACTATTCATATAGCTGCAGATTTTTCTAAAGAAACGAATGAGGTCCGGAAGGCATTCCTTTCCATGCGGCCTCAATTTCGTCAACTAGACATTAAATATGGCTTGTTTGAACCTGCGCGCTTTCGTATTACCAGAAATGGAGAATCCAAAGAATTCTATGACCCTGCACTTCTGCAACAATTTTTGGATGACATCAAATCTCACGACATGGAAACGCAATCTTCGCATTGTGAGCAGTCTCAATCGTCATCTTCTACTTCCTCACATATGTCAACGCATCATCCATGCAATGCTAGTCCTTCTAGGCAGCGTGGTAAAGACCTAAACCATCTTCATCGTTCTCAGGATGATAGGGTTTCAGCTTTGCACTCTATTTCTACTCTTACTAAGGAACCGCAGAGAGACAAGTCTAGATCACCTCTTAAAACACCTTCAGATGCTGACTGAAGGATTCTTTGCTGTTCAATTGTTTATTTTGATGCTTTGCTGTATTTTTAATCATATAATGTAGTCACTTATGCTTCCTTTCCCACATTGCAGTATCTGATCTAATGTTATTACGTACTCTTTACATAGCATTTGCATGTTTAGGCTATAGTGATTAACATGTTGCATATCTTTTTTGCATTGTTGATCTTCTCCCTTTGGAGATATAAGTATTACTTAATTTGACATTACATATTTAATATTCTTAGTTATTTAAAGGTTGTAGTCGGTATTGCTATTTACTTGTTGTATGTGTTTGTAGGTAAGCTTTGTTATCTCCTTCATTTCTATGTTCTAATTTTTTATTCTACATGTTTTTCTTTCTTTCTCATTTTCTTCCTTCCTCTTGCTTTATATATTCTATCCTACAATGTATTCTTTCTTCTTGTATTTTGTCTTTTATGCCTCTATAACTTTTGTTTCTCGATTATTTATGTATCTCACTCTTTAACCTTCATTAATTCATGGATGTTCTTTCCACATTCCTTATGTTATATATTATGACTTTCTTCCTTCTTCACACTTTCTGTCTTCAGTTATTGCAATACTCTCTTAAACTTTTATCATAGTTATATCATATTGAATATGTCAATACTCCTATTTCATGGCTTTATATTACATCGTAATATGTTCGAGTTTATTATGGTTCTGATAAAGTTACATTTAATATTTTACATTTTGACATTTTTCATATATTCCATATTATCCTTTATTCATTTGATCCATATCCTTCTCACCTCAGATGGGGTCCTTTCCCACGGCATTGCTTTGGTGCGCCCAGACCCGCGGTTAACAGTCTCGGTTACTTCTTTTTCTTCCTATCTTATTTATTTTTCTCCACTTCCTCTATCTTTTATTTTTTTGTATATAGGATATTTACTTTGCTTTTCTAAAACTTCTCTCATCCTTTTATTTTCTTTCTTTTTCTTCTTTTCTTTTTATTTCTCTTTTATTAGTTTCTCAGACTTTTACACACTTTGTCTTTTGCTATTCAGAGTAACACCTTTATCCATTTTCCCCTGTATACTTATTTCCTCTCATTTTCTCTATTTTGTTCTTGAATTCTTCTATTATGTCTCCTATTCACCCTCTATCAGTGATTTCCTGGAATGTTCATGGTCTCACACACTATATTAAAAGGAAAAAAGTTCTCTCATATTTACACTCTAAACATGTGGACATTGCTTTACTGCAGGAAACACATTTGGATGATTTTGAATCTACTAAACTCAGTAGAGACTGGGTTGGAAAGGTTATTCATAGTAGTATTTCCAAAACTGATCCCACCAACCCTACTCTTGTTCGTAAATGTGGTGTCGCCATCCTTATTCGGGAGTCACTTCCCTTCACAATTTCCAAGACATGGTCTGATCCGGAGGGTCGATATGTTTTTGTTAAATTGAAAATTGGAAACTCTTTCATCAGTCTTGGTTCTATATACGCTCCGCTTGGTGCCAAAAAACAATTTTTCCTTAGACTGAATTGTCTTCTCACAGAAATCAATGCTTCTCAATTCCTCATTGGAGGGGATTGGATTTTGGTTTCAGATCCTGTCCTCGACAAAACAGGCCGACTTGAAATGTTAAGGCTTCTGATAGAGCCATTTTACACGATATTCTCACCGACAATGGTCTCGTTGATCACTGGAGGCTTAGTCATCCACAAGATAAAGAGTACACATTCTTTTCTTCCGTCCATGGCACATTTTCTCGTCTAGACTATTTCCTTCTTTCACAAAAGGCAGTTCAGTTGGTTACAGATTCGAGAATTTTAGAAGCAGCCATATCCGATCACTCTCCTGTTCTTCTGTTCCTCGATTTAGGTCTCTCTAGACCAGGACGCAAACCATGGAGAATGAGCATAAACAAATATAAGACACCTGCAGGTAAACTTCTTTTACAATCGCACCTCTAAGATTATCTCACTATTAACGAGGATTCAATTTCCTCTAAGAGAACGGTCTGGGCAGCAGCTAAAGCGACCATCAGAGGTCAATTAATGCGCGATGCTGCTCTTATTAACAAAAACAATGCTGCCAAACAAGCAGAATTTGAACGAGACATTCAACATTTTTCCCATTTGTATATTTCAAATCCTACCCTTCAGAATCGTAAGTTATTGGAACAGGCACGAATGTCTCTTAATAGTCTTTTTACTTCTAAGGCCGAATACGCCTTGCAAAAAATGAAAGGGAGAAATTACGAACAGGGGGAAAAAGCTGGTCGGCTAGTGGCTGCACAATTGCGTCAGAGGGAGGCTGCTATGGCGATTCCAGCTATCAAATTCAGTCATGGCGACATACTTACTAGGCCACAAGAAATAGTTGAAGAATTTGCTTCCTTCTATAGATCTCTTTACTCCCCGAGTGATCATATAGATAAACCTAAAATGTCCAACTTTTTAGATAAAATACACCTTCCACGACTTTCGGATGACGGTAGAGCTCTACTTGATGGTATTATTACAAGAGATGAGATTTCTTCAGCTATAACTGCCTTGCCGTATCATAAGGCCCCAGGAGAGGATGGTTTCCCTCCTGAATTTTATAGATGGACTGGTCAGGATATGATCGATACTTTACACGCCGCGTTTCTAGAAGCTGATGAGGAATCCTCTTTAGGATCTCTATCTAACAAAGCAATTATAGCTGTCTTACCAAAACCTGGCAAAGACCCCTTACTGTGTGGCAGTTATCGGCCTATATCTCTCTTGAGCTCTGATATTAAAATACTAGCTAGTATTCTTGCATCCCGTCTTCGTAAAGTTTTACCTTCCTTAATTCATAATTCACAAGTGGGTTTTGTTCCGGGTCGTTCATCTCGGAATCATCTCCGCACTTTATCTCATGCCTTGTGGTTAGCTAAACATCTTACAGAAGACGCTTTGATTCTTTCCCTTGATGCTGAAAAAGCATTTGATCGCATTGAATGGGAATACCTTTTTACAGTCATGCAAAGGTTTGGCTTGGGTGATCAATTCATTGATAAAGTGCGTTTGCTTTATGATAGTCCATTAGCTCAAGTTAATTGTGGTGGTTTCTTATCTACCCCTTTTCCTATTTGACGAGGCACTCGTCAAGGTTGCCCGTTATCCCCTCTTCTTTTCCTCTTAGCGATGGAACCTCTGGCTGCGGCAATACAACAATCTAAAGAAGTTGTAGGTGTACCTCTTCCAAGTGGCCATTCTAAACTTTACTTGTATGCCGATGACATTCTTCTCACTCTTACTGACCTTCCCCGTTCTCTTCCCGCTCTCCTTCAAATTATCAATGATTTCTCCTCTTTCTCCGGTTATAAAATAAATTGGGATAAAAGTGAAGCGTTACCCATGTCAATTGGTACTACGAAGACAGCAATTTCTGGCTTCCCTTTTCATTGGCAACCATCCCGTCTTAAATACCTAGGAATATTAATTAATAGAGGTTTAGATAATATGGTCACGGATAATTTGACTCCTTTATTTACACAAATGCAAAGAAACTTTGACAAATGGAAAACTCTGGGACTATCTTTCTGGGGAAGAGTTCAAGCGGTTAAGATGGTTACTTTACCACGATTTCTTTATGTTCTAGGTATTCTTCCTCTTCATATTCCCCTAGCTACTCTTCGATCCATTGACTCCAAAATGAAACTCTTTATTTGGGGTACGGTTAAGCCACGTCTTGCCTTGGCCAAATTAAAGGCCCATCAGCTACATGGGGGTTTGGGTCTTCCTTCCATTGAGCATTATTCACTTGCCCTTCATATCTCTCACCTCTCATCTTTCCTGCCCAAATCTAAAGATATCCCTCAATGGGTTCCACTTGAAGGCCACCTTTTGGCTCAAGATTTAGGTTTATCCCTTTTATACGGTACAGGGACTAGTTCTTCTGATCCTAAAAACCCTATTTTATCTGCAATGCATAAATCTTGGCAGAGAGGTCATCGCATACTAAAATCTAACTTGCGAATTCACATTAACGCTCCCCTATGGCATAATTCAGCTATTCGTATTGGTGGCTGTACCTTGTCCTGGCCTTTATGGAAAGAGGCTGGCATCTATTCTATAAATCAACTTTTTCATGATGGAACCTTTAAATCTTTTCCCCAAATTTGTGAGGAATTTCATCTACCACCTTTGCAATCCTCTAAATATATCCAACTTCAACTATGTATCAGAAAACACTTAGGCTCTCCACCAGAACTGCTTTCAGTATCTCCCATTTTGTCTTATTTACAGTTGTGGGGAAATCTTAAAGGAGTGACATCTGGTCTTTATAAAACGTTTCTGCATCCTCTCTTCTCACAGCCTCTCTCACATGCTTTTCAGATGAAATGGCAATCCCGTTTATCAATTGTGTACTCCAATATTCAATGGGATCAAATTTTAGAAGGATTACATAAAGGTGTTAGGGAAGCTCGTCTTAAATTCTGTATCTTCAAAATTCTCCATGAATGGCATTGGTCTCCTGTTAAGTTACACCAAGCTAAGTTGTTATCACATACTTCTTGCTGGAGATGTTCTGCTTCTGGCTGTGACATAACACATATCATTTGCGAATGTCCCCGTACTAGATCTTTTTGGCTTTTTGTGGGGAAGACATTGACTTCTACAATGTCGTTACCATTACCTTTTACGCCCGCCACCATTATTCTACACGATTTTCGAGGTTTCCCGAGGCTTTCCAAACCACAAATTCGTCTTCTTCATACTGCTTTGGCCACGGCCAAAATTTGTATCCTGCGTCACTGGAAATCTCCCTCAGCTCCCTCTCAGGAAGAATGGTTGGTGGCAAAGATGCTAACGGCTTTACACGAACGCACAATTTATAATCTTCAGGATCAGGCTTCCATTTTTCTCCAAATTTGGTCCCCTTTCTTGGAAACCACGGTAGATGATGACTCTACATCTACATCTACTCCTTCTTCTCCTCCACATACTATCTTTACTTAATTCTATTCATTCAGTGGTTCCTTTTCTGTTACTTTACTATAACTATCCTTTCCCCTCCCTTTCTCCTAATTCATTCCCTCCTCGCCATTGTTGCTGTGGTACTCGCCTACTTTTTTTTTCTCCCTTTTTATGTACTTTGTTTTTTATATCATGATTTGTCCATCACTCTTTCTACTGTTACCTTATATTGGATTATGGAATATATGTTATTATTTATTTCCTAATATTTGCTATATTCTACGTAAGATTTATTATCACTTCTATTTTAATTCACTTACTATGATATTTTTTCTGCTTGGTTATCATATTTGTATCTTTCTTTGAATATTTCAATAAAAAATTTCAACACAAAAAAAAGTGTAGCTTGTACATGCATTGAGTTTTAAGCAACAAATGTAGCAACCTCAAAGGAAAAAGGAAATCAATATCATGGTTATACCTTTCAGTGGTATTATAATTATTTACACTATCAGTCTCAATTTCATACAAAATAACTTCAAATAAACAGGTAAGAGGATGTCCTGAAATGTAAAAAAATATGCACTAACTATACATGAAATGTACCAACCATTCAACACAAAACGTTAGAGAGGAGAAATGTGAAATTAACCATTTCAAGGCCTCAAGGCCTAGCAGGCTAAACAACAGACATTTACACAACTTAGAAGGAAGTTTAGCATTAGTCATCATATTAACAGTGCAGAGTAAATGCTTCACATATTAAACTTATATTCAGCATACAAATGTACCTATCTTAAAAATGTTAGCTCAACAAGCATGGATTTGTGCAACTAATGACATCAATTCATTTTCATGACAGGAAAAGGACAACATACATACCACCAACACAATTTTCAAAAAGAGAGCATTAAATAGTGATTGTGTAAATGACAGTTTACCATAGGTGAAAAAATGAATGAAATGGCAGAATGAGCAAAGTTACATTGCAGCTAACTTCAAAGCAAACAAGACATTTAGGCTTAGTGACATATTGCACAGTATTACATACCAGTATCCACTCCACCAGGGTTTCCTGTCAAGCCTTCAGGATGTGGGATCTGCAAGACCTTCTCCTCCCAGAGAAAGACTTGTATGAAGGGGCTGGAAGAACCACTAACAGTCCCCTGAGCCTCCAGGTGATGCTTGGAGGCCAGGGAATGCAGTGCCCCCCTCTTCCCCAGGTTGTGCCCCCTCTTCATAATTTCCTCCTGTGTACACAGTTTGATTGCTACAATATTCACTTGGTCAATTGTTCTGGCCGACATTTACCTTTTCTGAGATATGGTTGTATTTAGGACTTGAGCTTCAAACAATTGTGGCTCTACCCATATAATTTCATCTACAATGACTGACAATTCTCCCTCAGTAAAACAGGGATTTCTCTTCTCTGCTATTCTGAGATAATAAACGTACATGAGTTAAATGACCCACAAGATATATAGAAAAATGAGTAAATGAACAAGAAACAGAGATCAACCATTGAAAAAAACCTGACTTAGTGGAAAAGTGCTCAGGTACAAAATTCTGCTGTGCTGGAATGGCAAAGGATCATGGTGTAAAAATGGAGTGTGTGTTATAGTGTGGTATGCAGGTGAAAACAATTGGCCAAATTACATCAGGTGTATGATGCTAGCATCCATTCTAAAGCCACAGGAATAGTTCAATGTTGACCGGGTCAGAATCACTCCCATCGGACAACCGCCCCTAGGACACCACCAGCTCAACTGCGAAATTTAAATATGCTCGGCGCAACCCTGTCACCCTGAGGGTGGCAGAGTACTTTTTGCCAACAGAGCAGTCTGCCACATTTGCAGCAGTGAGCCATGTACCTGACAGTAAACACTCTGTCTAGGTGAATGGACAGTCAGCCTGCATACATCTAAATAGGGCGGGCGGGAATCTGTCAGCTTGATAGAGTACATGGATACTACGCTGCAGAGTGATGACGGTAGTCCAGCCAAGATCTAAATCAGGCCCTTAGCCTCTTTTTGGAAAATCTCCAATGGGATGAGGCAGGAGGCTGTCGCTGAAGAGAGTTCCTGGGGCCGGGTACCCCTTTGGCAAAGGATTACTGAACAGGACTTGTTGCTACGGAGAAGAACATAGTGGGAGTTACTGCAAAGTCAAGTGGCGATGCACCGATGGTGCATAGACAAGCAGGTTGGTCTCGGTCTTCCCCTGATTCTCAGAGTCGTTTTTACTCAAACATTTTCAACGTTTTGGATTTTGTCCAAGGGTCCAGGACTGGAGGTGCACCACTTGGGGGGTTAGGACTCAGTCCAGGTGCAGGTTCAAGATGGCAGAAGCCTATCATGTTCCTATGGCTCTGAACAGGAGGCCTGCAAACTAGCCCTTGGAGTTGCTCTGGTATGCCTGGGTTCAGGTGAAGAAGCAGTGCTCAAACAGCCAGACTGGCCTCTGAGGGGTCAAAGCAGGCTCCAGGCAGTAAAGTAGTCCTTCCAGATGCAGCAAATCAGTCTTGTGGAGTACACAGCCGATCACAACAGGAGGCAGTCCTCGAAGAGTCCTTCCTTAGGTCCAGAAAGTGAACTGAGAAGTGGGTCAGAGGGTTCTATTTTCATACCTGGTATCCTCTTTGAAGTTGGGAGAAGTTTTTAGAAGTTTCTCTTTGACATGCTCAGAGTTTCCTAACACTCCTGCCCCGGCTCCAAGCTGGCTCTTTTTAAAGTGGCATTTTCAAAATTGTGTAATTTAAAATCCGACATTAACAATAAGGATATTTTTTTATTACAATTTCCTAGATACCAAACATGAAATGCTTATATATCCCCAATCAATAGTTAGCAATTATTAAATGTAATAAGGCAACCCAATGTAATCCTACAGATCAAGGTCAAATAAAAGGGTATGCAGTTCCTAAAGAAAGGGAAGGTCGAAGGCCAGGTAAGTGAAGGACTTAGAAGGCAGGGAGTGCTCCAATAAGGAGCAAGGGCCCTCAAACACCCCAAGAGGTGTCATGCTTCATCATAGGGCAGCTCCTCGCTGAGCTGGTGCTGTAATGCCATGGGGCTCCGTAGGGGAGCTCTTTGCTGGAGGTCTTCTGGATTGTCAGCTGGAGGCACGATGTGAAGAGGTGGTGAGGCAGATGTGAGTAGAGTGGGTGCAGTGTGTGTGTTAAAACTAGATATGAAAGTCCATTGGAACCTTTAATAGCTGGAGACTGATGCCCTAGCTAAAACAGACTGAAACATTCTGGCTAGCTAGGAGAATTAAAGCTGCTTCAGCCCGATATGTGTGATGGAGGGTGAAGGTGGTTAAAAGGTGGACATGTTTCACGCCTATAATCTCCTAAAGGATGAGTGGCGTTTCATCTGGACTAGGGAAAAAAACCTCATCTACTCTGAATGTAAGGCACTGGTGAAAAGGGGTATCCTAAAGTGTACCGGCCCTGTATTGCGGATTCAAAGGTAATCTGGGAGGGGGAACCAGAGGAATTCCTTCTTCTAGCAAACCGCTAGAAGGGGGGATGCGAGGCATCGACCTGGACGTCCACGGCAACTGCAACATTGACGGGAGGGAGTTACCTCCAAGTAGATGCTCCAGTGCATGGGACCTACCCATGTCCGGACGCCAAACCAGGAACAATGGGACTCTCCATGCAAGGTCTCCCATTTAGCTTGGTTTGATCCATTCCTGTCACACTGGCACTATGATCCCTATACCTGGGGCGATTATTACATTTCAAAGACATGAGTACACATCACTCAGGTTGTATTCTTTGTTTACATACCGAGGTAGACCCCTGCTATCTATCGCAGTGCGGTATCACTCCTCTAATGTCTGATTGTCCCCACTCATTCTATTGTTCCAAAAAATTAAATACTACGGTCTCAATTCAGAAAGTGTCCAGCGTGATGTCCAACAAATGTCTGCCTTCTATACTGACAGTACATCTATCCACACTTCACCACATGTGTACACACCTTAGGAGGGAAAAATGTGTGGTGGAGAGGAAGGCACCTCAAGGCGGATGTTACCAACTCAATGCCCCTTTCTCATCATCGGTTGCCTTCCAATCCGGAAAGAAAACAGAATAGATACAACACATAAACTGAAATGCGTGTAAAGGTGCAACATAAAGAGTATAACAACATTAACTCATAAAGGACAGAGTGACATAAAATCAACAGCCACACCCACTCAATCACTTTATTCTTCGTTTCAGTGTGAGCTGAAGAATTAAAACAAAGGTTGGTAGCTTAATGTCGCCTACCAGTACCTGATACCGACATGTTTCACTGCCCCATTAGTCTCGGCAGATTCATCAGGGTATTGAACACTCGGTCACTGCACCAATTTTTTGAACATCCTTTCTGGACACCCTGGCCAGCATGGGCAACTCATACCGGCTGACCGAATCACGCTTTGACTCGTTTAAAAACGATTGAAGTAGCAATCGTACGGTTAGGAACCCGGACCGTATCTGATGAGATACGTGTTGTATCTATTCTGTTTTCTTTCCGGATTGGAAGGCAACCGATGATGAGAAAGGGGCATTGAGTTGGTAACATCCGCCAACATCCCCGAGGGTGTTCGCCCTTGAGGTGCCTTCCTCTCCACCACACATTTTTCCCTCCTAAGGTGTGTACACATGTGGTGAAGTGTGGATAGATGTACTGTCAGTATAGAAGGCAGACATTTGTTGGACATCACGCTGGACACTTTTTGAATTGAGACCGTAGTATTTAATTTTTTGGAACAATAGAATGAGTGGGGACAATCAGACATTAGAGGAGTGATACCGCACTGCGATAGATAGCAGGGGTCTACCTCGGTATGTAAACAAAGAATACAACCTGAGTGATGTGTACTCATGTCTTTGAAATGTAATAATCGCCCCAGGTATAGGGATCTTGTTGTTGATTGACTGTCTAGAGTGGAGGGCGATCCCTTATATACCTTTCCAGATCCCTCTTGGCTACTTTTTGCTATTGCTACACTGGCACTAGGCCCAGCCACACAAGTGGGGCAGTGTTTTTATGGGCACAGGTGGGCTAATGATGCGAGGTAGGAAATTTGTGGATTTCTGCAGATTACAGAAGTTTCCATTACAGAAATGTGAGAAAAGTGCATGATTTTATTCAATGTTTGAGGTTTGCATTGCATTGTGGGAAAAAAACTCATGCGATCCAAACAATGCACACCACCCTGGACTCTATTAGCTGTCTAGTTTTAAACAATTTACAGGTTTGCTAGGTTTCCATAGGTGCCACCTGAATTAGGGACCAAATTTCACAGCTACACACTTTGCAAAAACAGGGTCAGCTTTGAGTGAAAATATGTTATGTAGCTATGTTGCGTTTTGGGCTGTTTTCGGTCACGCTAGGTCTACCCACACAAGTGAGGTACCATTTTTATCAGAAGACTTGGGAGCATGCTGGGTGGAAAGGAAGTTTAGAATCTAGAACTTTCCATCACAGAAATGTGAAGAACATGTGTTTCTTTAGTCAAAGTTTGAGGTTCGCAAGTGATTCTGGGTTAAACAATCTGGTCCGCACCAAGCAAGTCACCCCATCCTGGATCCCCCTAGGTGCCTAGTTTTCAAAAATGTACAGGCTTGCTAGGTTTCCCTATGTGCCGTCTGAGCTAGGGTCCATAATCCACAGCTACAAACTTTGCAAAAAATGGGTCAGCTTTAGGTGGAAAAAAGTTATGTATGCATGTTGCGTTTTGGGCCATTTTCTGCTGCGGGCACTAGGGCTACGCACATAAGCGATGTACCATTTTTATCAGAAGACTTGGGAGAATGCTGGGTGGAAGCAGGTTTAGATTCTCTAACTTTCCATCACAGAAATGTGACAAACGTGTTTTTTTTTAAGTCAAAGTTTGAGGTTAGCAAGGGACAGCAGAAAATTGGGACCCACTCTATTTTATTTTTAGCCAGGGAAGAGAGGAGACAAAATTAACAAGAACACGAGAGATTCCCCTATGGCTTTATACTTTTATATTTGACATAGTTCTAATAGCCTTTCAAAGTAAACTAATTAAACAACACAGATAACCTAGTTTTATTTCATTTTCATTATTTTCTTCATTTTTTATATATATAAACATTTTATTTTCATATTTTTTGGATTGAGTACTTTCACTGTGTTAGAGATTATTTCACAATTTATATAAACATTAAACAGTGCAATACATTATACAAATATTTAAGAACAAAATAAATCAATTAAATGAACCCTGATAACCACACATCTACCAACAATCACTCTCTATTCATACATCCCACAAAACATACTACATTCAACAACTAATTTCTGCGATAGAGGTAGTCCAGATGATGCCTGTGACTAGGACGCCAGGTCTACGCGTTTCGGTGGGTTAGTACCACCTTCCTCAGGACCAACAGAATTTATCTTTCCTGCATTTGTGGTTACAGGGTATTATATGTCAGACCATGCATAAAGTGCAGACGTAATTTCAAGACATTTGGATCAGTGGACGCAGTTAATTGAACTGTTCCCTTATGTATCGAGAACGTTGCCCAAATTACGGAGTTCGATTTTTGTTATGAGCGGAAGTTCTCTTAATCTTCCTAATATACAAAGCAGTCTTCAGATCCTTATTGTTGTCAATGCAAGTATCCGGTACTGAACGACATGGCTATTTGTCGCAATTTCTTCAACTTTCTGCAGGCAATATTACTTCCTCAGATGAAATCTTTAGTTTTAGCTTTAAATAAAAATGGAGATCGCTTTCCGTCGGATTTTCTTTTTTCCTTTTATTGTTCCTATGGTAGTTTTATGTCCATTCGCCTGATGTTATTTTACTCGAGTCGCCATGCTCCGCGTTGTTCAGTCACACCAAAATGGTTATCAGGGTTCATTTAATTGATTTATTTTGTTCTTAAATATTTGTATAATGTATTGCACTTTTTAATGTTTATATAAATTGTGAAATAATCTCTAACACAGTGAAAGTACTCAACCAAAAAAATATGAAAACAAAATGTTTATATATATAAAAAAATAAAGAAAATAATGAAAATGAAATAAAACTAGGTTATCTGTGTTGTTTAATTAGTTTACTTTGAAAGGCTATTAGAACTATGTCAAATATAAAAGTATAAAGCCATAGGGGAATCTCTCGTGTTTTTGAGGTTAGCAAGGGATTCAGGGAAAAGCAACCTGGAAAGAGCCAAGCAAGTTACCCTATCCTGGATTCCCCTGGGTGTCTAGTTTAAAAAATGTACAGGTTTGCTAGGTTTCCTTAAGTGCCGGCTGAGCAAGGGCCCAAAATCCACATGTCATTCACTGAACCCAGGGTGGTGCAGGCTTGACACATGTGCGCACAAGTCGTTATTCTTGTATAATATTGTTCTCAATACAATTAGCAACGCTCAACTCCACGTGGCCCACCGCTCACAGGCCACAATCCTCAATGAAACAATACCAATAGGAAAGGAGCATATCCCATTCTTTCAATGTTATCAATCAACTATTGAATTTCTCAAGGAAAAGTCCAGTCCACAGGCCATTTTTTCAGTTCCAAAGAATTTTTGTTCCATTTCTTTGAGAAATTCAATAATTGCTTGAAAACATTGAAAGAAGGGGATACGCTCCTTTCCTATTGGTATTGTACCAAAATCCACATGTATTCATGTTACGTTTGGGCTGTTTTCTGTTGCAGACACTAGGACTTCCCGCACAAATGATGTACTATTTTTATCAGAAGATATGTGTGACCATAGAATAGTAGCATATATGCTATTACCACTTGGATTTCAGTGCAACCATAACTTTCAAATGATGCCAAGTGTCCCAAGTGGTTGTAAAGTGTAGTACTTGGGAGGGCAGATGGCCTCAGCTGGTGTGGGGGAGACACCTAAGAATACATTGGAATCCCTGGGTGACATGGAGATGGTACCAAAAGCCCTCTTGCCTCAAATACTTCCACGTATTTAGTCAATGGGTCGCCATCATTGGTTCGAGGTTGGTGGCTCTGAGGGTCACAGAAGCCAGTATGGCTACTTCCAGGTATCATCTGGTGTCTTTAGAGCAGGTGATAGGCAATGCATCCCACAATGTTGTAGTAGCAGAAAACTGGAGAGGCGTTACCCTGTGGATCGGATTCCATTTGAGTGGGGTGGGGGACTCACATAGTATGTTTTGTGAGATGTATGAATAGAGAGTGATTGTTGGTAGATGTGTGGTTATCAGGGTTCATTTAATTGATTTATTTTGTTCTTAAATATTTGTATAATGTATTGCACTTTTTAATGTTTATATAAATTGTGAAATAATCTCTAACACAGTGAAAGTACTCAATCTCAAAAATATGAAAACAAAATGTTTATATATATAAAAAAATAAAGAAAATAATGAAAATGAAATAAAACTAGGTTATCTGTGTTGTTTAATTAGTTTACTTTGAAAGGCTATTAGAACTATGTCAAATATAAAAGTATAAAGCCATAGGGGAATCTCTCGTGTTCTTGAGGTTAGCAAGGGATTCAGGGAAAAGCAACCTGGAAAGAGCCAAGCAAGTTACCCTATCCTGGATTCCCCTGGGTGTCTAGTTTAAAAAATGTACAGGTTTGCTAGGTTTCCTTAAGTGCCGGCTGAGCAAGGGCCCAAAATCCACATGTCATTCACTGAACCCAGGGTGGTGCAGGCTTGACACATGTGCGCACAAGTCGTTATTCTTGTATAATATTGTTCTCAATACAATTAGCAACGCTCAACTCCACGTGGCCCACCGCTCACAGGCCACAATCCTCAATGAAACAATACCAATAGGAAAGGAGCATATCCCATTCTTTCAATGTTATCAATCAACTATTGAATTTCTCAAGGAAAGTCCAGTCCACAGGCCATTTTTTCAGTTCCAAAGAATTTTTGTTCCATTTCTTTGAGAAATTCAATAATTGCTTGAAAACATTGAAAGAAGGGGATACGCTCCTTTCCTATTGGTATTGTACCAAAATCCACATGTATTCATGTTACGTTTTGGGCTGTTTTCTGTTGCAGACACTAGGACTTCCCGCACAAATGATGTACTATTTTTATCAGAAGATATGTGTGACCATAGAATAGTAGCATATATGCTATTACCACTTGGATTTCAGTGCAACCATAACTTTCAAATGATGCCAAGTGTCCCAAGTGGTTGTAAAGTGTAGTACTTGGGAGGGCAGATGGCCTCAGCTGGTGTGGGGGAGACACCTAAGAATACCTTGGAATCCCTGGGTGACATGGAGATGGTACCAAAAGCCCTCTTGCCTCAAATACTTCCACGTATTTAGTCAATGGGTCGCCATCATTGGTTCGAGGTTGGTGGCTCTGAGGGTCACAGAAGCCAGTATGACTACTTTCAGGTATCATCTGGTGTCTTAAGAGCAGGTGATAGGCAATGCATCCCACAATGTTGTAGTAGCAGAAAACTGGAGAGGTGTTACCCTGTGGATCTGATTCCATTTGAGTGGGGTGGGGGACTCACATCTTCTGAAAGTTGCTGTGGAGTTCAGGTCACACCTACACATGTTGGGTCTGTCTGAGTGGGTCTATGTAACCACCAGGTTCATGCCTGCCCAGGAGGTCTGGAGCTTGGAAAAATGGCCCAAACAGCTACCAGTGAAGAAAATGGCAAGGGATGTAGGAAGCCAGCCCCTGAATGGCCCAGGTGGAGGGAGCACCAGAGGAGGCTGCTCCAGAGGCTACAGAGGAGGACACGGCCTCTCTTGGTGACCTGCCTGAACTTGCTTGAAGTCAAGTATAAGTGGGACCCACCAGGGAGGAGTTCTGTAAGGCACAGAGGGAGTGTACAACCCTTGAGGGCATGAGGCGCCAGAAAGGAGCCCAGGTTGTTAGAGATACCTCTGGAGATTAACTCATATATTGGAAGAATTACCTACTTTATAGTGAACATGGGGCACCATGTGTGTTGCTAGTCCCTTGGAGCTACAGGGCTTTCCTACTGGGACTAGCTCAAGACCTTTCCCTGGCAGGAGACCTGGTGCAGGACAAGATCTTTGCTAGGTGTGTGTCCTACTTTCATTTGCCCTGGATGTGGATACCCTCACATACATTCTGCAATACATGCCATACCTGTCAGGCTAGTTGGGGACCAGGGAAAACCCTGAAAGCTCCCCATAATCCCTTACCTGCCATTGGCACCCCTTTGAAAGGGTGGGCTTCGAAATTGTAGGACCCTTGGACACCAAGGCAGCCATAGGCAACACATTTATTCTGATCTTGGTGGACCATGCCACTAGGTACCCAGAGGCAATCCTTCTGAGGATTGAGACTTCACCTACTGTGGTGAGGGCCCTGATGGAGATTTCACCCGAGTGGGGCTCCCCAAAGAGGTTGTGTCTGACAGCAACACCAACTTCATGTCTGCGTCCATGAAATCAATGTGGAAGGAGTGGGAGGTAACCTACAAGTTCTCCACACCGTACCATCCACAAAACAACAGGCCTGTTGAAAGGTTCTCATAACAAAGGGGGGAAAGAGGGTCAGAGGGACATACAAATATTTAGAGACCACTCCAGGTTCGAGACCCCAGCTCAATACGTAATACACAAAAAGAACACTGGGGGTCTAGAGCAGCTGAAAGGTTCAACAAGACCCTAAAAGGCAGAATTATGGGCCTGTCTGAGCCCATGAGGCAGAAATCGGAGGTCCTACTACCATGTCTTCTTTTTACCTGTAGGGAGGTGCCACAGAAGGAGTAAGGTCCCAATCCATTTCTATGTAGGCCCTGACTCCATCTTAAAACAAGCATTGGCATAGCCAATGGGTCTCACCTAAGGGACCTTATAAGTATTTAGTTATGCAGCACAATATCCTTACTGCAACAACATCAACTGTTGCATGGCTAAACACTTATAAGGTCCCAAAGCGAGACCTATTGGCTATACCAATGCTTGTTTTAATTAATTTTTGGTTAATTATAAAAAGGGGGCTACTTACGCATTGGTCATCTAACTATTCTTCGTCCCATGAATTCCAAAGGAAACTTTATGAAGAACCATATGTTAGGGGACCCTAAACAGAACTGTGAGAAGATGAGAGTTAGGTGGATATTTCTGAAGGTGCTAAATATCATTCCAAAGCTTATCCTTAAAATATGGGGTCTCGCTGGAGACCGGATGTCACTGAACAAGAATAAAACTGCTTTTTCTTATACACCAAGTTGTGGTGCAATGAGCAATGCCACTGAAGTCCCCCGTTTCAAGTTGAAACTTATTTTATTTGCTACAAAGGAAATCAGGGGTTACACCTCAATCTATTTATTTTCATGACGTACTTAACAGTCAAGTCTGTTGTTAAACATTGGTAAATGTTGGTAGATAAGGCATCTCATGGGATAAAGTGATTTCCCCTTGATCACTAAATGTTACTAGGGGAATATACTTAGACTGAGACCAAAAACCCAGAGGGTTCTAATTACAGAAAGGCACATACTAACCGCCCGACACAGGAAAGAGCCACTACGGTCCTCTCTGTCACTTCCAGGCTCACGGGCTCCACTAATGTGAATTGAATTATGGGATCGCTTTTCCTTTTAATAACATAGCTTAACCTTTAGCAGAATCCCAAATCAAGCTCCTGTCAGCTCTGATGCCTAAAGAGGGAAATTGGGGTCTGGACACACAAAGCTAAAATAGATAGATGGATAAATAACTAAAGAAAAAAACATAACAAAAGAAAAACACTTCAACTGCACGGCCAGAAGATTGAGTCTATGTTTATGTGACAAGAGTATCAGCGAAACCGATTTACAAAAGGTCTTTTTGGGATGTAGGCCAAATTAATACTAAAAAAAACAAGACTTGTGCAGAATTCACAACGGAGTAACAACAGATGTGTCTTGGGTGTATTTGCTCAACTTATTAATGGGTGCGTAACTTAAGGGCAAATAGTTAGAACACAATTTTATGCTTGCGGCCTTGTCTGAGGAGGACTCTGCGAAATCCAATGCAGATCTTATGCAAATATGATGAACCCAAACTCAGGTGTAGCTACCTGCTACTGAAGGACTCCATGTATCTGCATTCCTCACACCTGTTGGGGCATGTGTGGCTTAAAATGCAAGTAAGAAATCCCACTGCCCTGATTTTGAGAGGACTGGAAGGAAAGGAGTCAGTTTTGGTAAACATATGTTGGACTGAATATAAGCATTTTTCAATTTGCTTCAAATTAAAGACGTTGGCATAGGAAGACAAGTTTAGGCACCCTTGTTAATATCATTCACTTTAGTGAGTTCCTTCTTGTATGCACAAATTACACCAGTAGGAAAGGAGCATAAATGGCATAGAAATGGGTGTAACTCACACTGCATTGTAACAACTTACATATCGGTATAAGCTTCACCTATTTTAGTAAGCTGGGCACCCGGAATTTACTTAGCCCTTAATCGTATTTTAAAGAGCTTTTTGTTAGATTTGTGCCTTTGTAATATAATGTAGCCTATTTCTAAAGCACGAGTGAGCCGGAGTGGGGACTGCTGGGTGTTAACTAGTCACCTTCAAGTAACACGTCTTTGCAGCAGGCGCTCCACCCACCAAGCTATCATGCAGACACACCACGAGTAGGTATTACACAACCAGGATGCAGTCAAATGAAAAGAAGCAATAAAAGAAGCTTTGGAAAGCCAGTAGATGGATTCCATACAAAACACTGCTGCAGTAGAAACAAAAACATATACAAGCACTGGCGTTGCCAATAGGTCTCGCAGTAGGAAAGTTGGAGCTATTACAATTGCAAATAACAATGCCTTTTATTTTTGTTTTCATTTTAAAAACATAAAGGGCTTTGTCATTTACAAAACCAATAGCTCCAACTTTCCTACTGCGAGACCTATTGTGCACTGCACAGTGTGGGTGAAAGTGGCACTGCGTGGGTGTGAGTGGCTTTGAGTGAGTGGCGTTGCGTGGGTGAGTGGCGTTGCGTGGGTGAGTGGCGTTGCATGTGTGAGTGTTGTTGCGTGGGTGAGTGGCGTTGCGTGGGTGAGTGGCGTTGCGTGGGTGAGTGGCGTTGCGTGGGTGAGTGGCGTTGCGTGGGTGAGTGGCGTTGCGTGGATGAGTGGCGTTGCGTGGATGAGTGGTGTTGCGTGGGTGAGTGGCGTTGCGTGGGTGAGTGTTGTTGCGTGGGTGAGTGGCGTTGCGTGGGTGAGTGGCGTTGCATGGGTGAGTGGCGTTGCGTGGGTGAGTGGCGTTGCGGGGGTGAGTGGCGTTGCGGGGGTGAGTGGCGTTGCATGTGTGAGTGGCGTTGCATGTGTGAGTGGCGTTGCATGTGTGAGTGGCGTTTCGTGGATGAGTGGGGTTGCGTGTGTGAGTGGCGTTGCGTGGGTGAGTGGCGTTGCGTGAGTGAGTTGCGTTGCGTGGGTGAGTGGTGTTGCTTTGAGTGAGTGACGTTGCGTGGGTGAGTGGCGTTGCATGTGTGAGTGTTGTTGCGTGGGTGAGTGGCGTTGCGTGGGTGAGTGGCGTTGCGTGGGTGAGTGGCGTTGCGTGGATGAGTGGCGTTGCGTGGATGAGTGGCGTTGCGTGGATGAGTGGCGTTGCGTGGATGAGTGGTGTTGCGTGGATGAGTGGTGTTGCGTGTGTGAGTGGTGTTGCTTGGGTGAGTGGCGTTGCGTGGGTGAGTGTGGCGTTGTGTGGGTGAGTGTGGCATTGCGTGGGTGATAGTGGGCTTGCGTGGGTGTGAGTGGCGTTGCGTGTCTGAAAGTGGTGCTGTGTGGGTGAAAGTGGCACTGCGTGGGTGTGAGTGGCTTTGCGTGAGTGAGTGAGTGAGTGGCGTTGCATGTGTGAGTGGTGTTGCGTGGGTGAGTGGCGTTGCATGTGTGAGTGGCGTTGCGTGGATGAGTGGCGTTGCGTGGATGAGTGGCGTTGCGTGGATGAGTGGCGTTGCGTGGATGAGTGGCGTTGCATGGATGAGTGGCGTTGCGTGAGTGAGTTGCGTTGCGTGTGTGAGTGGCGTTGCGTGGGTGAGAGGCGTTGCGTGGGTGAGAGGTGTTGCGTGTGTGTGGTGTTGCGTGTGTGTGGTGTTGCGTGTGTGTGCATCAGCGAAGCCAACCAAACGTAAATATTCTGCGTGCAGTGGAGCGCGAAGGGCAGCACGAAGAGCAGCACGAGTCTCTAATGTAAAATAAATACGCTGTGAGTAGTGAAGCGTGAAGGAGACCTCGAGCCTTCAAACTGAAAGGGAAAAGGCGCGAGGATCAAAAAGCGACGAATATCTCATGCTGGAAACACATTATCTGAAATGCTACTGCTGCTAATTAAATATAAATAAAAAGTGTTTAGGGAGTCACGGCTGCCGAGAGTAACAAGGCAGTGCTGGGAGGGGGGCTGCGCACCAACTGAAGTGCTCTGGTTGCACGGCCTGCGGCCGTGTGAAGTGATAAGACTTTGAAGTATGTCACGGCGACTGAGGGGAGAGCAGAGAGAAGAGAAGGCGACATGCTGTGACGGAGGTGTGAGAGGTCTGGCAGGGAACAGATGGCCTGGCCGTGAAGCAGGGGGCGGGGCAGCGCTGGGGAAGCCTGTGGGAGGGTGATTGATGCATTTGATGTGGAGAGGGAGGAGAGCCTTTTGCGAGCCTTGTGCTGGAGAAATGCTGCCTGGTGCACCTTTTGTTAAGTAGAGTCTAAAAAAGCATTTTAAATGCACTAAAGATTTATCAAGTCCCACTCTTAAAAAACATCTTTTTGTTGTGTATAAAATAGAAGACAAAAGATCCAGCACTATTTAATTTAAAAATTAGATCTGACTAGCAATACAGTGGGCATAGATTTCTTCATCAAACTCTAAGTAGATATTATGTTTATTTTCCTGTCCTAGCATTTAATTGACAAAAAAGGGCTCTATGAGATGAGGTAGTTGTCAGAATTATTATGGCGTCAACAAAACCTTTCGGTATGGTTTTTAATGTGTTTCATGATCTCTAAATATTTCACTAATGCGATGTTGTTACATTGTTGTTGGTAGTAAGGTATTGTTACGTTCCTCACTCGTGTTCATGCTAGTATACATTTCTGAGCCACTAAAGAAAATAATTTTCTCAGAGATGCATTCGAAATTTGGACTTCTTCGTTTTTATTAGTTCATTGGTTTGCTGTCCGTTTTTAGTTATGTAAGGCTTCGTTTTGCCCGTGCTGTTGCATTAAATGCTCACAAAACCTTCCATTATTTTCAGTTAGCGCCATTGTGATATTTCTAGGTCTTTCAGGAGACTGCAGTCTTTGGGGAGGCGTGAAGCCTTTGCTGCCGTGAAAGATATTTTATTTTTCAGCCCCTTGTGCTGGAGAAATGCTGCCGATGCGCGTGTCTGGCAGGGAACAGATGGCCTGGCCGTGAAGCAGGGGGCGGGGCAGCGCTGGGGAAGCCTGTGGGAGGGTGATTGACATAGAAAGTCATGTATAGTGACAGAGAGAGCGAGATACGGACAGTAAGACAGGGACAGGCATAGATAGGTATGCAAGCATAGACAGGGATAGACAGAGACAGAGCGAGACAAGGGCAGCGAGACAGGCTATACAGATAAGCGAACAGAGACAGTGAGAGGTGGACATATAGACAGAGACAAAGCAACAGAGACAGTGAAAGACAGACAGACGCTGAGGAGGAACATGGCAAGAGACAGATAAACATACAACGTCATAGAAAGCACGAGACTGAGGTGCAAGCGTTTTAATAAAATAGGTGAGGTGATGGGAAAAGGCAAAAGGAGGAGTGCTGCTACGGGCTGGGGAGGGGGAGGAGAAATGAAAGGAAAGGCTGTGTTTGCGGGGAGAGAGAGGGGAGGTGCTGGTGTGGGAGGAGTGCTGCTACGGCAAGGCTGTGTTTGCGGGGCGAGAGAGGGGAGGTGCTGGTGTGGGAGGGGGGAGGTGCTGGTGGGGGAGGAGTGCTGCTACGGCAAGGCTGTGTTTGCGGGGAGAGAGAGGGGAGGTGCTGGTGTGGGAGGGGGGAGTTGCTGGTGTGGGAGGAGTGCTGCTAGGGGAGGAGAAGCCCTGGCCGTGAATGCTCGTGCATGTTTGCTCACGTGATTCACGTGAACTGCAAGAAAACCGCGGCTGAAAGCCCTTTGGTTTGACGAGGATTTTGCCGACTTGAATTTTCGCTCCGCTCGATGCGCTTGCGCGCATCGATAGGTCGCGAGACCTAAAAAACGACTGTATATAGAAGTTGAGTTAAATAAATTCAACGAGCAACAATCTAGTGTATTTCTGCACTGTGGAATGGTTCCGCGTGCACTTTAATGCAAGAACTCGATGGTAGCTAGAGGAATACACCAAACAGCAAACTGCATGACGCATTACTACTCTTGGAGGAGCCAAAGCCCACTCACTGTATGGTATGCATATGTTAAAAAATTGTAACAATTGGCACCAATCAGCAAGCACTCTCAAGGCCTACGGAGGCAGCAGCAGCCCTGTGCTGTCGTGTAGGCCCTGGCTGTAAATCAGGGTCTATTTTGACATTCTATGTTAGGGCGGAGCGCGCGGCTCGGCCCGCACCATCGCTCATAATGTTCACCCCAAGCATGACCTGAGCACCCCATAGTCGACTGGCACTCTTGGGTTTTCTGCGTTGTCAGCCATTAGGCATTTCATGTTGAAATTCGCAAAAATGTCAGAATATAAAAATAAAAAACTGAGACTGGACAAAATGCTCGAGTGGTGAAGTTGACATTTTGCACTCATAAGTTTACCGGGGTTAGGATATTTTACAAAAGTGCCATTGTCCGCGGGAATAATACTAGAAACACAAGTGGGACGCAGCCGCCCTCGTATCTTTCCTGTGGCACGGGTGACATATACATACGCCATCCTAGAAATATACTAGAAACCGAAGTAGGGCGCATAAGTCTTGAAAACATGCATTAGATGGTTTAAGTTAAACCCGGGAATAATGGCGATGGTAGAGAGAGAGAAATGGAAAGAAGGAGAAAGAGAGAGAGGGAGAGAGAGAGAGCGAGAGAGGGAGAGAGGGAGAGAGAGAGAGCGAGAGAGACAAAGAGAGAGCAGGAGAGACAAAGAGAAAGAGAGAGGCGAGAGAGAGAGAGAGCCCGGGAGTGCTGCGTGCGCACGCGGTCTGCTCATTTTCAAGCACTGCACTTGTGCTTGTGGCGCGCCCCTGCTCGCTCCCGCAAGGTGGATGTCACCACAAGAACGAGTGTGAGCTTGAAAATGACCAGAGCGATGGCTAAAGGTCCTCCTATGCAGCGCACACGTGCTGCGTATGCGAGACCTAAAAACGGAGGTCGCTATATTCTCAATCTCGGACAGTGAAAGTCGCCATCTTTCCTGATTTATGGAAAATCTTTGTCATGTCTGCCATTTGACACAGATGTCATCTGACCGTATCTTTCTAGGAACTGTTAAAGCATCAATTCATTTGATTAATTACATAGATAGAACACCTGATGCGACATTGGTCTAGGACAAATGTCTACTTTCACCATGTCAAAGTTAAATAAGAACAAATACAGACTTATAGTCAAAATAGTGTTGTCTGAATTGACATCCTTATGTAAGAATTCCAATTTCTAACAAGATTTAGTATATAAGGACTGCCACTTGACCACTTATCAGGTCCTTCGTCCAGATTATTGCATGACATTCTGCCAGAGACAGTCTCACCTAATGCCAGGATACTTTGCAGATGCCACATGTACCTGAAGGCGATAACCCTGAGTACCAGAGAAAGACCACTACCACTGTGTGTGTTCGCCCTTCTCATGGAACATTGTCTTCATAGCTCTGATGATAAAGACAGTCTTTGCTGTCAACAAGATATGCAGTGCGTCTCTTCTCCCTAAAAAATTCTAGATTACAAGTTGCTCTGCCTTGCATGCTCTCTTAGTGTAGCACATAGAAGAAGGTGGTAGGATGTTAGGTTCTAGATGACATGTTAACCATGATATGAATGTTTATTTTATTCGTGTTGTTTATAATTTGCCTTCTTTTTTTTCCAAAACAAATTTTATTGTTAAATTGCATAAGTTATGCAGGGCCCTGTAACCCAGGGACATCTGCAAATCATAAACATGACAGCATCAAAGGCACTCGACTTTTCACCTTACACGCATAGAGTAGCGAGTAAATAAACTATCCCTCAAACAACCTCCCCTCTCCCAGCCCTCCCGCCCCATGCCCCCTCTCCCCCAACTCCCCACACCCCTCCCAAACCCCCCCCCCCCCTGAGTCGCACAAACACCACCCGGCCCAACCCATTCACAGTTAGCAATATACAGTGCAAAAGGTAAAACACGCAGAAGCACACCCGTCTACCTAGTTCCATGTCTAACCGCTCTGAGGCACAAGCCCCGTCCCCCCTCCCGGGGAAGGTCCTCCTGCCTCCACTGGGGGTTCCAACCACATCCCTCTATAATCTGCCCAGCGTTTCCAGATTTTATAATGTTTCCTGGGGCATCCCCATGCCACAAAAATTGGCTGCTCTAGCCCCATGTAAAAGTCCAGCCCCCTCTTCCAGACAGCCACCAATAGGGCTCGCGGGTCCTTCCACCCCTGAGCAATGTCTTTTTTGGCCGTCGTGAGGCCCAGCAACATCAGGTGTCTTTTATATAGATTACCCCCCAACCCGTCCATTACATGTAATAGAGCAAACTGTGGCGTACGCGGGACCTCCCATCCCAATACCTCAGACAGGCCAAGACCCCCCTCCAGAATCGATCAAGAGCTCCACAGCTCCAGACTGTATGCAAGAACGTCCCTTCCTCCCCGTTACAGCGGAGGCATTCCGGTGAGGCAATCAGTCCTGCCTGCCAGAGCCGAACCCTGGTATAGTAGACTTTATGCAGGTATTTAATTTGGATAAGGAGGAGACACATAGCTATGGCGGCACCCCAGGGAGCTGCCAGAGCCTCCCTCCAGTCTTCCTCCTCCAACTCACCCACATCCTCCTCCCAATGCTCCCAGAGCCTCTGTAGCGTAGGGGAAATGTGCATAACTAGCGTTTGGTAAATGCGGGATATTTTCTTAGTCTCTAGATCCCCCATGAACACCTTCGCTTCCAGCGGGCTAAATTCAGGAAGGGACTCCAATCCCTCCAGGCTGGGGGACAAGGCATGGTGAAACTGGAGGTACCTAAAGAACTGGGACCGGGGCATATCAAATTCCTCCCTCAGATCCTGGAAGGATTTAAGTGTTGTACCCTGCAACACATCCCCCAGTGTCGAAATGCCGATATTGTCCCATCCCCTAATGCCCTGCAACGATGCCAGGCCAGGAAATCGCCCATTGTGCCACAGCGGGGTGTCCGGCGTTAGGGTATTCCACCACCCCATCCGGCGCAAATCCTGCCGCCAGACGTAGAACACCACCCGAGTGGCTGCCGGCAGCGCACTCCGCAGTGATGCAGAGTACAAGATGGTATGTAACGTGTGGGAGCCCATCAAATAGCGTTCCATAGCATACGCCGGGTCACTCCTAACGCCATACCACCACTCATTTAACACCAACAGATGGGAGGCCTGATAGTAGGGGAGGATATCTGAGGTCACTAGACCCCCACAATAAGTGGAGAGGAAACATGTGCGCAATGCTACACGCACCGCGTCCCCCCCATCCCCCCCACAGAAACTGCCCCAAGACGGAGTTCACCTGACGAAACCAGCCCGGCGATACCGGATACGGATGGTTTTGCAGTTGATGCAGCAGGTGGGGGAGTGCCACCATTTTAAATATCGACGGCCTACCATATATAGTGAGCGGCATGCGTGACCAGGTTTTGAGGTCATTAACAGACTACAAGGGCTGTCCAACCACCCTGAACCAGGGACAATAGATTATTACACCTCACAAAAGGTTCAGGTAATAAAAATCAAACATCAGCAGTTAAACAATAGCCGCTTAACCAATAAAACAAAAGAAGGAGAAGAAGAAGCCTATACACACTTATTAACAATTATACAAAAACAGTTATATTTTATTATAGATATATAGTTAGGTTAAGATTGTTCTAGAACAGAACAGTAACGCTCAAAAGAGGAGAATTGTTGGCAAAACATACACACATAATTGACATGCCATACTAGTGGCTAACACACAAAAATAATATATACAAAGAGGAACAACAAGATAAAAATAATGTGTCCTTTCTCAAAATTATGGCCACAGAAGCGTCGATGGCGTTTCAACCGCTAAGTAACTGTGCGGTCATCTTCAGGACGAAGAGTTGTTTTGAGCGTTTAATTTCTTAATATAAAACTAGCCAGTCAAGAATTCAATGGCATATGAGTAAAGCTTCCAATCTCTAAGACGAAACTGACACAAAGAATCTTATAAGTTAGATCATGGCGTCAAAATACTGCCTTCTGATATCTCCACGAAGTTGGATAATTTCAAGGGCTACACTTGCCCCAGCCAGTATGCCCAATTAATTGGCAATTGGTGTTGGTACACGACGCACACACCACGCGGATTTCTATCACTTTGATCTACGCTTTGATAGACTTCTATCCACCTCCACCTCCGTCTCTTCTTGTACAGCCCTATATAATTTAGTGAGCAGATGCTTCTTCGTGGCCATTGTAAGAACCAGCTGTAGCGCTTTCGAAGCCGCCGGTTCCTCTGGGAAGGATGTGTAATGATCTCTCATAGCCCTGCGCATACGATAACATGTGTATGTGAACAGTGGAGTGGTATTAGAAATATAGCTTAGGTCTTCGTTGGTGATATACCTCCCCTCATTGTACAGGTCACCCATAACCGTAATACCCGCTTCTCTGAGTGCCCGGATCAGCCCCTGTTCCTGTGCCACTGACATAGCACTGTGCCCCTCAATAGGCAGATGCGGAGCATATAGCGGAAGCCTATTAGTCTGCTTGCCTATATCCAGCCAAGCAGAGATCGTGGCATCTATGGTGTTTATCTCGGATCTAGGCGTGTGTCTATGAGTGTGTGTTATGATACCGCGTAGAGGGATTTCTCCCGCATCGCCCTCCTCGACCGCAACATGGGGAGTAAAGTCATGCGGACGAAACCAAAAGAACGCAAATTGAGCTAGCCCACACAAGTAATATACATAAAAATCTGGGGCACAGAATCCCCCCCTCTCAAATCGTAGTGTGAGCGTACTCCAACTAATTCTCGGTGGCTTCGCACCACATACCAGACGAAGCAGTTGCGATTGCACGGTTTTGAAGAATTGTTTATTCAACCGAATGGGGATATTGCAAAACAAGTATAAGAATTTAGGCAGCACCACCATTTTGATTACTGCAATTCTGTCCGCTAGGGATAAAGGGAGACCGACCCACCTATCCACCTGTTGGATCAAGGTAGTGTAAGCTGTTCCATAGTTTTCCCGAATTACCGTCTCCGGGTCCCGATGGATCCAGATGCCCAGGTATTTAACCGGGTCCTCAGCCCACACCAAGGGGTATTCCACCTGGGGTAGTTTGGTAGCAGGCGTAAGGGGAACCATGACAGACTTCCCCCAATTAATGGTCAGCCCTGAAAACAAACCAAAGCGGATATATTCTCGTATTACCTGTGATAGGTGGTGTTGTGGCTCTCGTATATATAAGACCATATCGTCCGCATAAGCAGATATGGCCACCGGCCTGCTATTAAAAGTTAGAGCTACCTCCCTATGGTTTTGACGTATTCTACACATAAGGGGTTCAAGTACAATGACGAAAAGGAAAGGGGAAAGTGGACACCCCTGTCTAGTGCCCCTCTGTATGTTAAACGGATCCGCACTCTAGCCGATGCGTCTGTATAAAGAATCTGTATCCACTTGATATAAACAGGGGGAAACCCCATCCTGCGCAATATTGATAGCATATAACCCCACTCAATTGAATCGAACGCTTTAGCCGTATCCAGTAATAAGGCCAAAGCAGGCAGGTCGGGGTCTAGTACATGGAACATGGCAAATATTGTACGGAGGTTCCAGGACGTGGATCTATCCGGGATGAAGCCCGACTGGTCAGGTAAAACCAAGAGGGGCATCAAAGGATGAAGTTTGGTGGCCAGGATCCTTGCGAGAATTTTTGCGTCGATATTAATTAAAGATAAAGGGCGGTAAGAATCGCACCTAGAAGGATCCTTATCCTTTTTTAGTTGAGTGATAATAAGCGCTTAGCGCAGAGACGGCGGTAGATAACCGACCTCATGCGCTTCCGCATACACTGCCAGTATATGAGGGACGAGTAGGTCCACAAACTGCTTATAAAATTCCGCCGTCAGCCCATCGGGCACGGGAGCTTTTTTATTAGGTAATGATAGGATGGCCTCCTTAACATCTGCCTCGTCTATGGGTAGGCTAAGAAATTATCTGTGGGCATCGGACAACCAGGCGCATGCAGTGTCAGCTAAGTATTCGTCTAAGGCGGGTTTGGAGAGATCGCTGCAGGAGGTGTAGAGCGCTTCATAAAAGCTACGGAATTGACCCACTATGTCCTCAGGGGCAAAATGAGCCCCCGCCATCGTTATCTATTATTTGTTCTATCAAGGGGGTGACCTCTCGTTCCCGAAGCCTGCTACCAGGTCTCCCACCCTCCCCATATGCTCTCGCCACAAATCTTTCTGAAACATATTGCACCTCGGATTCTGCCAATGAATTGTATTCCTCAACGTACTCCCTGATGTGTGCTAGCGTTTCCGGTGCAGGTGACTCAGCATACGATGCTTCAAAGCCTCGTAGCTTGTCCTCCGTACGGCGCAGTTGTCCCCGCAGGTCTCGCAGGATGCCAGCTGACGTGCTTATACACACCCCCCTTATAGTAACTTTGAACGCCTCCCAGAGAGTGCCTGCTCTATCAACCGTTCCCTCATTCAATTCAAATATTGCACTCTCTCTTTCCTGATCGCATCTTCATAAACTGGGTCTAGCAGCGAGTCCGCTCGAAACCGCCACGTGAAGGGGCGGCGGACATCATGTGGCACAGAGATTCTCAACTGAACCGGATTGTGATCTGAAAGGGTCCTTGGTAGTGTCCTGGCCTCCGTCACCCAGCCATTAGCTACCCCGTCTAACAACCAATAATCCAGACGCAACCATGTATTGTGCGCGGGTGTAATGTGTGTCCCCTCTTTCACTCCAACATGCCGCGTGCGCCAAGCATCCACCAGACCCCTTTCTTCCATAAAGTCACGTATACACTGGGCCACTTTAAGCATGCGATTACCGGCTTCCACAGATTTATCCATTCGCGGGTCCAGACACACATTCAAATCCCCCCCCAACAGGAATGCCGTTTCCGGCCACGTTCGAAGCGTCTGAAACAAAGATAAGTAGGATGCCGGCTCGTCAACCACTGGACCATAGACGTTGGCAATAGTGACATCCACCCTTCCTAGTCGACCTCTAACCACCGCCCACCTGCCCTGATTGTCAACACAAGTGTCAAGAGGTTGAAACGGTGTACCTCTCTTTACCAGTATTAAGACTCCTCGAGCGTAATTAGAGTACGAGGAGGCCAATCGGAAGGTAGCCCAGCGCCGTGCAATAGATCTGTCTGTGTGTGTCGTCAAATGTGTTTCTTGTAATATAGCGATGTGTGCACCCTGTCGATCTAAATATGCAAGCACCTGCCTGGTTTTCTTGGGCGTGTTCAGGCCTCTCACATTCCACGTAATACACGTGTAGGCCTCTCCCGTCATTCGGTCAAACTATTGGGTAATATCGTGCCAGCATTCTACTCCAACATCACAAAATGCACCAGCCACACAACATGCACTAAGTCCCAAGCAGGGCTCCAGATCTGTAATATCAAGCGTAGTGCAGGCCCAGGTTTCAAACCCCCCACCCACTTTGGCAACCCCAACCTGCCAAAGGCACAATAATCCCCCCCCCCCTCCCAAACATCCAGAGCAACAACAAGAATTCTGTGTGGGTCATACCCATTGAGGGCTGTGGCGGCAGCTCACACTCCCGGCCCAAGGCGGAAGTGGGCCACCGCAGCGAGATATCAAGGCCCTCGAGTCGCGTCAGCCATATTTAAATAAGCATAGGAATTCAGTCATCTCTCTCACTTATCTCATAAGCATCTACAACTGTAATTGACCGGGGAACCCCTTCCCCGCATATCCCAGGCATAGCTTCTGGAATATAAAGACATAACATTCCCCATTTGCAGTGTGACTAAACCACTGAGAACTTCAACAATTATTGCAACCTCCAGTATTGATAAACTGCCACCCCCCCATTACCAAAGCGTCCTGCACATCCTACCAGCATACTACACCAGTCCAGTAAAAAGTTCAATCTTCGACTTCGGAGGTGTCGCCAGGCGAGGTGCGTCGTTTCTGCAAAGTCTTAGCGTATGCCATTGCCTGCTTTGGAGTGGCGAAGATCTTCCCCCCTTCAAATTCACCAATTCTCAGTCGCGCAGGATATAGCATGGCATAGGGAATCTCCTCACGCTGCAGAAGATTCTTCACAGCCTGATATTCCTTTCTTGCCGCTTGTACTTGTGCAGTAAAATCGGGATAAAACGATAACTGGTTATTGTGATAGATGATCTTGCCCTTTTGTCTAGTTACACGCACAACAGTGTCGCGATCCCTGTAGTTCAACAGGCGGATGATGATGGGCCGCAGTGGTGTGCCCGGGGGCAGCCGTGTCGCCAGCGATCGATGAGCGCGCTCAACCGCGAACATGGGGGACAATTCCTCAGCTCTGCATATCTCCCGCAGCATGGTTTCGACATAGTCCTCCTTGGTCGTCTCCAGAAGGCCCAGTACGCGGTTGTTATTGAGTCTGGACCTCCCTTCCATGTCTTCGTTCTTTGCCTGAATTACTGCCAGTATCTTGGTGATATCAGTCGTCTTGTCCGCTATCTGTTGCAGGCCATCCTCCGCATCAGAGATTCTCTGTTCCGCCTCACCGATCCTCGTCGCCTGTTTGTCCAGTTTGGCGGAAAATTGGTCCATGCGGCCATTTAGGGCTTCAATTTTACCACAAATAGCCTGAAGACTGGCCTGGATCGCAGCCAGAGTCTTTTCCAAGGCAGAGTTGCCCTGCTGGGCAGTTCCCTGGTCATCGTTAGTAGTGCCCGGAGGGGGTGGTTTGCCACCCTTGCGAAGTTCAAAGGATAATTTGGGCTGGGATTTCTCTGGCTTCCCCATGGTGTTCTCGTGAAGCCAGAAAGAATGTCTTTGAAATGACCGCCCCACTCTCGCAGGATCCGTCGTCAATCTAAGCACACAAAACGTGCAGGGTATGTCACACACTTCTCCCCCAGTCCTGTGCTCTGGCCCGCAGGCGCTCTGATATGGCGTTCAGGGGGTGCTGAAGGGCCCACATGGCAGCCCCACAGCGATCCAAGCAGGGTAGATGTACGCCAGTCCTCTCTCAGCACATAGGCAATGGAAGGAGGGGGCCGCCTCAAACGCTCCAAGAGCCGGCGGGACTCCTCACACCCCGTCCAGCTCCAAACGCACACCAGCTCCCACACCAGGATGTCCAGAAGGGGAGACGAGAGAAAGCGTGACCACAACGTGGGCCTCCGTCTGCTACTCTCGCAGGCAATCAGCGGATCGTCCGTCACACAGGGCCCCCTCCAGCTAGTGGACGCACCTGATAGATAGTTCCATAGGCGGTAGTCAGGGCCACCAGTGCCGGCAGTCCAACAGGCCTCGTCACTCAGCGCCGGCCCAGCTGTTCAACCGCACCGGAGCCGGGCACTCACGTTTCAGGTCAGCCGGGCCGCAGCACTTCACCCCGCGTCGCGAAACTCGAGGGCCGGTCAGGACCAGGCCCCTCGCTGGCTCCTCAGCTCAAGCACGCACTCACAGCCACAGCGCCGCTGGCAACATACACCGCCAAGCTCCGGTGATCAGCTCGTCGTTATCAGCCGCGATGATCAGCGGTCACGGCTCCCCACTCTATCGGCCTGTCCCAGACCACAGGCGACGTAGCCACGGACCGCAGGCCACTCCAGACCCCACAGCCCAGCAAACAGCCGCGGGGGAGTCCCCGGTCACAGGTCCGCTAGCGGTGCTCGTCTCCGACGCGACCAGGGCAGGGTAATGAAGGATTATATCGCGGTGGCCGGCAGAGCAGCTCTACAGTGCTGACATCTTGCCGCCCGCAAGCCACGCCCCCCTCTTTCACATTCATAGTCGGTGCATTGAACCAAGTTCACCCGTGTTGACTGTAGGTGAGAAAGCACAAGTTGTAGAGCTACGTCAAAGTCCTAGCTTATGCAACAATTTTAGCCCATTTGAACTTCTGTATGATCAATTTGTTAGAGGACCTCTCAGTCTGGTCAAAGAGGGGTGGGAGTAAGCTCCAAAGAAATCACCCCAGGATGTGGTTAGCTACATACTAGCCATCAGAAACCAAGTGACCAGGTTCTCGAAGAAAAATTCTTAGAACTTGGAGGCCAGCCAGGAAGTCATGATGCTACCATGGTGGAATTTCAAACTTGATAGAATGTGTGGGGGGTGATGGATCCCGTGGAGCTCAGGGCCCTCCAAAACTGTTGGACTGTGCCTTAGGAGGTGGTTGAGAGGAAGGGGAAGGCCACCTACCTGGTGGACCTCAAGACTCCTAGAAACCCCTTAAGGGCACTCCATCTCAACCACCTCAAACCCCACTATGAGGGGCTTGAGCTCACCATGCTGCTGGTGACAGATGATTGGGAGGAGGAGGAGAGTGAATCTCTCCCTGACCTCCTTCCATTTAAAGAAAAAGAAGGATCAATGAAGGGTGTCAACCTCGTTCCTACCGTGACCCCAAAATAGCAGATGGACTGTCGCCGGTTGCTGGGACAGTTTGCCTCTCTGTTTTCCCTCACTCCTGGGATTACACATCTGTTTACCCACAATACTAACACTGGATACAGCCTGCATGTCAAAAATAAAATATACAGGCTGTCTGGACAAGAGTGAGTGCCAGCATCAAATATGAGGTCTCTAGGATGTTGGAATTGGCAGTGGTTGATCACTGTAGTAGTCAGTGGTTCTGGTACCAAAAGTTGCTCCACCAAGCGCTGCCTCACAACTTCGGTTCTGCGTGGATTACAGTGGGCTCAACTAAGTCACCAAGACTGATGCTCACTCCATCTCTACAGCTGATGAGCTTATCGACAGATATGGGGCTGCCAAGTTCCCGAGCACTTTTGATTTGGCTTCAAGGTACTGACAGATTGCCCTAACTGAGGGGGCTAAAAAAAGGTCAGCATTTTCTACCCCAGAGGGCCAATTTCACACGTTGGGCTGAATATTGCCCCTGCCACCTTCCAGAGGATGGTGAACCTGGTTTAGGCTGTATGGAGGCTTTCAGTGCTCAATGCATGGATAACTTCGCTGTCTTCAGAAACAGCTGCGAGGACCACCTCTTTCACCTGCAGGAAGTGCTTCAGGCCCTGCAATAGGCAGGCCAGTAAGTGACAGGTAGGACAGGGATCGTGGTGTACTTGGGACACCTTGTAGGCAGGTGTAACATGCATACCAGCAAAAATAGAGACTATTCTGGCCTGGGAACCCCCTACAATTCAGACTGAGTTGAGGGCCTTCCTGGGCCTCACTGGTTACAATATGATGTTTGGCAAGTGATATGTCACCATTGTTGCCCACTTCAGTGAACTGAATTCTAAGGAGTAGCTCACGAAGGTGAGCTAGACCGAGGCCTGCCAGAAAGCCTCTGACTCCCTCAAATGGGCCCTGCTCACAGCCCCTGAGCTCAAGGCCCCAATTATTCAAACAAATGCCCCAGAGCATGCATAGGGGTTGTCCTATCACAGCTAAATGAGAAAACCCTAGACCAACCTGTAGCTTTCATCTCTAGGATGGCACTTCCCGGGAAACATCTGGCTATTTTGAGTCAATCCCATGGAATAGGGAAAAACCAAGTGGACCTGTTTTTATCTGGGTCACATTCTGCCAAATTGCAAACAATTCTGATCATCTGTTTTGACTGTAGCTGTGTCTAATTTATCTATGGAAAATGCATGGAGAAAACTTTTTTATTTAAGTTTCTGTGTATGTGTGCGTGTGTTTTTTTCCTTTTTTTCTGGCAGGCTGATAATTGCTTGCTGTTCAGATTCAACCATTAGAATCTACAAAAGATTCAATACTGGAGAAAAAACAAGTTACTTACACTGTGGTTCCCCAGTATTGATATCTTTCATAGATTCACATTCGACCCTTCCGCCTCCCTGATAGGAGCGCCCCTGAAGTGTACCTTGTTCATGTTAACTTCAAAATTGTCCTGAGAAGTTTTGGGTGTGGTGGCCCTTGGTGGGGGGAGTGCTTTGGGAGGTGCTTCTTGGGTGGCTGAGGTTTGATTCTTAATAAAATGATGTGAAAAGTGATGCTTTTTGGGCTGTGCAGTTCTTTTCTTTATGCTGTTTGTTGTAACTCTGGGACTCCCGCCTTGACGACAGGGAGAAGTCAAACATATGAATCTGTGAAAGATATTAATAATGCAGAACCTCAGAGTACACGTAAGTAATCCATTTTTTATGGTTTCTGAAAACAACATAATTCATCACAAGACTTTACCTTTTCGTTTCAGAGTTTAGATTTAGAACAGATTTTTCACTTTCTACAACATAGGAAACCTTATTGAATTCATAAATGTAAGATATTCTTAATAGTGTGAGCATCCCGGGAAAACTTATTTTCATTATTTTAAAACATCTAACTTTCGTGAGGAGAAGACACTTCAAATATTCCAACTGTAGTATAAAGCAGGTCAGCATTTGCTGATTTTTCTCTCTCTCTGGAATAGCCAGTTTAACCAGAAGAAAAAACCCATGTTGCATTACCTTGCTGTAAAATATAAATTGTTAGGGAGATTTATATTACAGTGTAGTAAAATTAAGGAGACAGTGCCTGCCAGACTGAGTGCATTAGAGCTGAAAAGATACATTGTTCCTTTAAGGAGCACAGCAATCACTACTACAGCCTCTACTGGAATAAAAACAAAATGTAAATCAGTACCACCCATTCGGTGGAATTTGTAAATATCTTTTGACTTCCATTATGATTTCTAAACATTCATTAGCTGTGGAATTTTTAGCAACCAGAATAGATAACATATTTTTGACAATTTTCTTTAAACCACTAAAATTATTACATTGCGTTATGTGAGGGGTGAGCTGCTGCGGGTCAGGCACAACCAAACAAGACCCAAATGTTGGTAGGGAAAAAACCTGTCCGCTTGTTACACCCAAAAACCACAAATTTAGAGAAATAATTGTACATAAGACAGGTTTGTGCAAATTGTATATAGGTCTGTTCCTGGGATTGATGCCCCAATATCCAGATGCGTCGTCATTGTTCTGTACTTATTAACAGCCAAAATAAAAAGAAAACAAAATTATTCATATTATTTAACAGCGATACTTATGTTAAGCTAAACTAGACCTGCTAATATTTGTTTGTTCAAGAAGTCCTTAATAAATCATATTGACATCAGAAATTATTTATCGCGAGCAAAAATTCCTTGTACAGCATATGCCTTCAAGAAACTGAACAAGGAACCTGAGGAATTCAAATGTCTACCACCTTCTGCAAGTATTGTGAGACTGCACTGACTCCATTCGACAAATACTGTTTCCATTCTCCACTCAGGTGTTTAGCATAGCGCGTCTGCCTGAAACATCAAGCCTGTTTTCAGACATTGCTGAAGTCTGTACACTGCAAAAACGCTCCTGAATATTAGTGTTTGGGAAATTCAGAATAGCACGTCTTTTAGCACTTGTGCCCAGTGTTAAGCGCATCCTGATAATCCTGGGTATCAGTGGTTCACCCCTAGTTCTGCTATCTTCCTTTCTCTCTGATAGAATGCAATTTGTCTCTATGGCCGCCTTTCTTTCTAACTCATTCTCCCTCCCCTGTGAAGTACTGCAGGACTCATCATTGAGCCCTACTCTGTTTAATTTATATGTCACTCCCTTAGCCACTCTGCTAAAGAAAATTGGTTTCTCAGTTGTCATCTATGTGGACGAGGCTCTGGATATCAGCAACAGTTGGCAGCCAATTTCCTTAATTGTGTTCAATAAATTAACAAATGTATTATAAGTAATAGCCTAAAACTAAATTCTGACCAAACGGAAGTCTTGCTGTTGGCAATAATGTATCATTTTGGTCTCTAAACTGGTGCCCTACTGAGCTAGGATGTGTTCCGCTTCCAGCTGCAAAATAGGAAAACCTAGGTGCGGTCTTTGACAACTACTTGTCATTTAACAAGCAGGTGAATGCAATCACTTTTTCTGCTTTTCTTACTTTAAAAATCCTGAGAAAAATTCTGACTTTCATCCTGCTTGATTTAAGGAAACTAGTGGTAACTGTCCATACACTCTACAAAATAGATTATTGCAGCCCTGTACATCATATTACAAAAATGCTTACTTAATAAGCTACATATCTTGCAGAACTCTACTGCTCAATTGCTGCTTGGAATACCTAGGCACCAGTCTTTCTCTAAGGCGCAGGTTCATCTTCACTGACTGCCAGGTCACAAGTGTATAGACTTCAAGGCTCTGTGCATTGCCTTTTAAGCTTTGCGTGATATGGAGCCGGACTATTTTAAAAATAAATGTATCCGATATGCTCCCCCTAGGTCATTAAGTTCTTCATCGGCATTCAATCTCATGGTCCCAAAATGTACACGAGTCTGCTGGGGTGGAAAAGTTTTATCTATGGAACAACTAAATGTTGGAATGCTTTACCTCTCCATTTAAAGGCCAGTCCCTCCTTGTCCTCCTTCAGAAAGAATCTCAAAACCTGGCTTTTTAACTTATAGTTATTTTGTTTGTCTTCCGTCTTGTTAGCCACTCCGTTGTTAGACTAGCGCCAAGACGCCCATGGGCAATCGAGCGCTTTATAAAACCTTTTTTCTTTTCATTTCAACGCAGAGCCCAGGCATTTGGGTGCATCTGACGGACTCATGCATGTGCTTTTTCTTATAGAAGAGGACAGCACCAGTATGTGAAGACATGACACACAAATGGCATAACTGGTCTATACAAATTCAGATCAATCAATCAGGTGTTTATATAGTGCGACAACTCACCTATGAGGGTCTGAAGGTGCTGAGGGGGGAGCTGCTGATCCATCTGGGCACAGAGGTTCAGTCGAAGAGCCAGGTCTTGAGATCCTTTCTGAATAGAATCAATGACGAGGATTGCCTGAGGTGGATTACCTGAGGTGGAGAGGCAGACTGTTTCAGGTATTGGCAGCGAGGTGGGAGAAGGATCTTCTGGTTTTGGTCATGTGGATCGGTGGCCAGGGTCAGCTGGGCGGACAGAAGGTGTCTGGTAGGTACGCGGAATGAGCGGCGATGGTTCAGATATGCAGGTCTAGCACTGTGGAAAGCTTTGTAGGAATGTGTGAGGAGCTTTTAAAGTGATTCTTTTGTTGACTGTAAGCCAGTGGAGTTCTTGAAGGTGTTCGTGAGGATGAGTACTTTGGTATTGTTGAGTTGAGCTTGAGGCAGCTATCTTTCATCCAGGAGGCAATGGCCTGTGGAAGTTGACTCTGGCGGCTGTGGATTCATTGGTGAGGGAGAGGAATAGATGGGTGTCGTCGGCGTAGGAGACGAGGTTGAGTCTGTTGTTCCTGATGATGGCAGTGAGCGGGGCAATGTAGACGTTGAAGAGGTCGGGATCAGAGAGGAGCCATGAGGGACTCCGCGACTGATCTCTGTAGGCTCTGAGAGGAACAGAGGCAGTCTGACTCGCTGTGTTTGGCTGGTAAAGAAGGAGAGGATCCAGTCCAGGGCCTTGTCGCGGATGCCGGTGTCATGGAGTCTTGCGATTAGGGTGCGGTGAGAGACGGTATGGAAGACGGCCGAGAGGTCCAGTAGGATGAGGGCTCCAGTTTTGCCTAGTTCAAGGAGGAAAAGGATGTCATTGGTGGCAACGAGGAGTGTGGTGTCGGTGCTGTGGTTGCTTCAGAATACGGACTGGGTGATGTCCAGGATATGGTTCCCTTCGATGAAGTCAGAGGATGTGGTTCCCTTGATGGCCTTCTCCATGACCTTGGCTTGGAAGGGGAGCAGGGAGATGGGGCTTAAGTTCTTGAGGTCTGTCTAAGTTGCATATTTTTTTGAGATGTAACGGAAATACGTAAATAAATACCTAATCTACGAGAAGGTAACCTGAAGTTTACATGCTCTCAAAATATAGGGAGGCAAGTGAATCAAGGCTTGAACCTGACTCGAGCTGAACGACGGGCTCTTGCTTGGTCTTTGTTCTATGAGGAATCCAAACTAGAGTGGAGTCAGGCATCCCAGGTACTATCTTTATGCAGTTTCAAAAAGATAAAACTCACTAGACACATGATAGATGAGAACACAAAATCTAAGAAGGGACTTTTCTGCTGGGTTTGTTTGTAGTAGAGCGAAGCTGCAGTTTGCATGTGCCTCACTGAAAACCTGCAGGGCGCCCCCTTTGTTTTCTTAATAGATGTAAGTGCCATCATTGACATGCTGACACACAGACCCTCTCTACTATTTGTTAAGTTAGGGGAAGGCAGAAATGTTAACGTAAAAATAGTCACCGCCCTTCCCAAATGAACACTGTCCAGGCAAGACATTTTGATATTGTATACATATATTGAGGTAGACTGAATTAACAAGTGGTACTTGTATTTACTTAACATAGTGTACTAATTTATGTCAAGAAATAATTGAATATAAAGCAGTAGTATCCTTTGGTGGTAAAGGGACAGAGAAGAAGATATTATTCAGTGACGAAATAGCACAATTTAAAACCAGGAACATCATATGCAAAACATTTTAGGCCACTGTGTTTAATTTTGATTTAGCATCAATCTCACATAGTCTGTAATAGGAAACAATTTGCTCCCCATATAACATTATGAGCCCTACCGGCAGGATACATGACAACGTGACATATCTTGGTTCGCTTGTGGCAAGGTTGTCAGGACATTAGTGGTTGTGTACAGTTCATGTTTAAATACAAATACTTTTAACAGGTCTCAATGCAGTGATATAATCAAATGTAGTACAATGAAACACAGGCATGAGTTCCAGGACTAGTCTATTTTTGGTATATAAAAGTATTTATTGTGTCTTAACAGGACGTTATCAGTGCTACTTACATGATGAATCTTTTTATGGCTTGATGGAGCATTGGTTCTCAAATAAAAGTGAAAACACTTACTTGACTCTCCTTCTGAATTGCCCGGCTGTATACCTCAACAAAAAAAAGTAAAAATAAAGTTGTTCAACAAAATCACACAAATCATTGTCTAGCTCTCGGCTAGATAACAGCATACGGTATTGAAGTCATACTCCATCACAAGAGCTAAACAAGCATTGGGATGTCAATTGGTGTAGAATATGGGAGAGCTACTGACTTTGCCAATGTCTTGTAGCCATGTTGTACAGCAGCGCAGCTGTTGTGCTGTATGGATAAAAGTGAAAATAAAAAGGTGGTATGACGAGGCCGGTGCTGCCCTCTTATAGAGCTTTTTGTCCCTATGGCGGGTGAGGGTGGGGAACAGGAACAACGGTAAAGGTGCAACATGAACAGGAGAGAGCATGGGAGGGAACGGGGAGGTTAAAATAAGCACCAAACGGTTGCCAGTGCTGGCTGCGTCATAGAGCTTTTTTCCCTTATTGTGGGTGGAAAAGAAGAGATAACAGACAACAAAGTGGCAGGAGGTGATTAGTGGAAGAAGCAAGATGAAAAATAGATTTATAAAAAAAATAGTACCTTGATAAGCAGGACAGCATCACGCGGAAAAGCAACCTGTACTTGGTCCATGGCCCAGCCGAAGAAGAGGTGATGCTGACACAACCTGTCCAATTACAAATCAGCAAATGAGAGTGACAAGGAAGCCAGCGACTGGTAAGCAATAGATTGGCGGCAAGCCCCTTGTATAGAATACATTTAGCATGAGTGACTAGCACATGCGCTGTCGCAGGCGAGACCTAAAAAGCGTGATCACCTGGAAAAGAGAGGATGTGGCATTAGGACCAAAACAGACGACTTTGGAACTGGTGAACCCGGTTTGAGTCTCGGCATTGGCTCAATATCCTGTGATTAGGGGCTGTTGTGTTCCAGTCAAAAAGAACACTCCGATGAACAGACGAGGTCCAATGGAAAAAGGGTTTTATTTCAAGATGTACACACGTACGACAACCCCACGATGAGCAGGAAGAAACCGCTGGAGACACTTTTGTCCACAACTGGACAACAGTAGAAACCAGGGAAACAGAATGTTCACATTCAAGAGAATCAAATAAAATACAAAAAAGATAATCACTTAATCTCCCTGTATTTGAAAAAATGTGACTAAGGGTCATGTAGCTGGTGCTTATGTAAAGCGCTCCAATACTTTCGAGTCGAGTTAGCGCAATATAAAAATGCAAAAAATAAATACATTAAAAAAACAGCCCATTTTCTGCCTCCGCGACTCCTTGGAGGAATCATTTGACAGAAAGCAGCGTGACAGAGGATCACGTGGGTCGTCACGGTGTAAACAGAGAGGCAAACGCGCCAGTCTAGACACAGAGAGGGGACTAACTTGACAGAGCAGCAGACACTGGTCGAGCGACGCGACGTAGACACAGAAAACGGACGACAGATGCTTCTACCGTGGAAATCATTATTTTTATTCTTTCCCTTTCTCAGTTTTATTTTTTTGAGCTAAGCACATTCCATCAGTGGAAATTGGTCTCTCTGGAAACGAAGGACAGTATTCTACAAAAAACCCTGCCTGCTTTTTTATTATTCTTTAAACAGCTCGCTGTAACCTTGTCAAATTTGAAGAGCGTTATTTGAAGTGGCCGAGGATAAAAACAAATCAGTAGAGGAGTCCCTGCAGCGGGGTCCGGGTGTTAGCGCACAAGAGCTAGACAGTGCTGCAGAGACGTGCATTCAGTGACCGTCTCACCCTGCCTTCAGCTCAGCTGTCTGCGACTCCCGCCCGGAAGCGGCGGCTCTGGAGCTGGAAGCTGTCGCCGGCCGCGGTGCACGCTGGGAGTTTGGCGCGTTTGTTTTTGTGGCTGGATCTGAGTCCCACTGTGAATGAAGCGAACACTGCGAGTCTGACTGGTGCCCACTGACAGAGGGGGCCTTAAGCTAAGGCACGAGACGCACACTAGCGGAGGCACGAGACCTGACATACACTCTTAGAGGGGAGACCGAGCTGCCGGCACAAAGTGGCAAGGAGCTCAGCTCCAGCAGCATGTCCCACCTGAAGATCCCACCCCGCTGGCTCAACTGCCCCCGCCGGGGGCAGCCCGTAGCAGGTACTGGAGGGATGAGGTTGGCATGCAGGCAGGACATTCCAGGAGTCTGACGCCCTGTTGTCTTTGTAGCAACAGTTGTTGCTTCTTTATGTTATTTCAATCAGTTACGCTGATATATTTAGTTCCACCGTGCATGTGCGGTTTGTCATGTTTCTTGGGTGATTTAAATGTTCAGTTGTTCCCTTCTGCAGTTACCAGGATAATATATCACTTTGCGTTTGCTACTTTGCTCTGTGAAGTTACCCCTTTTTTCACGCACGAGTCTATTAAACAGAGCTGTTGCGTTATCCACCAGTACCTTGGATGGTAGGACTGGTATCTTCGTTTCTGTTGCAGCTATTGGCTGTACGTTCCAATATGCAGCTACTACTGCTGATAAGCAAAAGACTGTGTCACGCGTGATAGAACTACTTGGCATCTGTGGTGCCTGTCGGTCTCACGCTCACTTTGTATCATCTTAATTAAGTTTGCGGGAAACTAACAGTCCGCATTCTCTACAGCTTCGTGTTCAGAGCATCTTTATTTGACTAGAGATCACCGAAATATTACACTAAGAACACGGTATCTTGGACTCCGGATTCGGATGTCTGTTACCTTACTTCAAAATATTTGAAGGGGCGAGTTGGGGATTGTTTATATAAACAAAGCAACAATACATTTATAAATAGCATTCATTGCAATCTCTTCTTCAAACAAGCAAATATGGTTCTCGTGTTTATGAGAATACGGACGGGATGAAGTAGCTGTATGCTCTTCTGCCACTACGGTAACAACTTCTGTGGCTTCTAAAATTCAACTTTACTAGAAGCAACATAAGGAACAAGTATGGATTTCAGGGGGGTTCCGAAACTGGTGATGGACGAGGCGAAACATTGATAGCTCAAATTATCAATGCATTTTTCATATCTGTCGTGTATAGTTTTGAATCAACCATCTTTGAATTGTCCTGGGTGACAGGTCAAAGATCTGATTGGTCGCTTTCATGACATTATATTGACAAGTTTGGTCATTAGCTTCTATGTATGGAGTTATCTTTGCATTCAACTAATAGACAGTGGCGTGTCCAGAAATTGCCCTTTGACTGCTTCAATCATATTGCACAAAGCTTTTGTAATCTGTAGTAGTTCACTCTTATCTTTTGAGTCTTATTCAACAGAGCTGTTATGGCAAGTAAAACTTTTGAATACAGTGGTTTCTTATTTGCATAGGATTTTCATTTGGTAAATGGCTGAATTAAACTGTTTTGTTTCTCAGAGTTTGCCTAGTTTAAAATATTGTTTCTCGGAATGCAGATCTTTGTGATTTGAACACCCCACGCCCCACCTCAGGATCCTATCAGATTTGTTTTGGTTGTAAGGCTTATATTTTCCACACTGGATTTCCTTCTAAATATCTCTGACATTTTATTATGCATGATATAGACTGGGCCACACAACCTCTTCTTAGAAAGTGACTGGCGTGACAGTCATGAGCAGGGTAGACTAGCGAGAAAGTTAGGTTTAGAGATTTTTGCATGACTCATGGGTGGTAATCTGTTTGTTTGAGATTTAGAGCGAGGGTGTATTTTCTTTCTCTTTTCTCTAGTAGTCTTATCTTTCTGCTGAAGTCTGATCTGGGAAGGTTGGGGAAATTCATTTCTTGTCTTCAGCTGTTTGCTGGAAATCAGATTTAGTTTGAAAGTGTAGAAGCATCCACCGACAATGATGAGGAGTTTCAAATTCGTTTTTTTGTATTGGTTGAAGCCACTGGAGACTCGAGTTGGAGGTAATTTTATTGTTGTTATTATTTAAGTTTGTTTATTTATTTTTAACTCTTTTTATTAGATTACACCAGTACACAGTTGTTTCACATTGTAGCGATAGCACCACAGGATAACATTCAATTTTACAATATAACATCAGCTCTCGTGTTTTGCAATTAATTGTCCTGAATTTGTCCCACTTATTTCCCATCTTCACCCTTTCTGACCTGTCTCCCCTGGAATGAACTGTTGACAGATATTGTTGGGTTGCACACCTGTCACCTCTGTGTGTTCCATTTATTCCAGATGTGTTCCCATTTTGGGGGCAGCCTCTGTTCTCGTAAATAGTCTTTTCTGCTAGCATCGACCGGCCCATGTCTTTTTTCCATTCCGACACTATAGGAGGGTCGACTGTGCCCCATTTCTGGGCTATATTTCGTTTGGCGATAACGAAGCCTAGCTTAACCCATATTTGTTCTTTCCTGGTTAGGTCAGTTTGACCCCATCTGTTTAGAAGGCATAGTTGGCGTGTGTGCAAAAGGTTTTCGCTGTGACTGACTGCACTTGTGTTGTCACCTCCCCCCAGTATTTCTGGATGAACAGACATTCCCATATTATTTGAAAAAAGGCTCCTTGTTGATTACAATGTCCGTGGTACATGGAATCATCTATCCTTTTCATCTTTTCTAGTGTGATACATGAAAGGTATGCTCTATGGAAGATTTTAGGTTTAATTAATCGTATTCTGGAAGATATGGCTATTTTCTTAGGGGATACTAATGCTTCTTGCAAGTCTTCTTCTAGTTCTCCTACATTATTCTGCCATTTCTCATACAATTTCTGTAAGGGGTCAGGCGTGTTAAGTTGTTTCCTGTATGTCAGGGAGATCACTTTACTAGCTATGCGTTCACTTAGTAGTCTATCCTCCAAGGGTGTTGACTCTGGGATGGCTGCTCTCAGGGCATGCCTAATTTGAAGGTATCTATAATTTTTATGATCTTTCATCTCATATTCTTTTTGTTAGTCGCTAAACAGTATCACAGTGCCCTTTGACTAGAGATCCCCCCCACCCTTGAGATGCCGATCCTGTCCCAATTGTCAAATCCTGTGCATTTAATCAAGGTACCCAGCTGTTCAGTATCCCACAATGGAATGGCTTGGCTTGAGTGTCTAGGTCTCTGGGAGACCCCCACTCACCCCCCCCCCCATATTTCGTATGTTACCATGTCTGCAGGGTATGTTCCGTAGGTAATGAACTTCTAAGTCCAAGAATACAGAGTCTATTCTAGTTCTTGGTTGATTATTCCTTTTCCACTGGGAACAGTCCCGGGGAGATAGGCCTGACCTGTGCTGTGGTAAGACATCCACGGCCTATTTGTGAGAGGGACTTCCATGTGTCACTGTGTGCCATCCATCCAACCATTCCCAGGTGTCTTCCTGGTTGGAGAAGAACTGAGTCTTCCCATCTGCTTCTACTCTCAACTTGGCGGAAGACAGCATTGCATATTTGAGTCCTTTATCTCTGGGTGTTTTTTAACTTCGAGGAAGCGGCATCGATGTCTGTACGTTTACGGTGAAGTCAGGAAAGAATGCAATTTTACTGTTCTCGTATTGCACTGTTGGGGCTGTGTGCGCTGTTTGTTATATTATATCTCTATCTCGAAAGTTAAAGACTCTGGCTAGGATTGGTATGGGGGAGGGGGGGCTCTGGCCGGGGCTTCCTCCCTGGTACGCGATGTGCTTGTTTGATAGAGAAGCAATTCGATAAGCCCAGAGGTTGTAGATGTTTTACTATGAGATCCTCTATGAACATATCAGCAGCTGGTCCCCCCGCTCTTTCTGGAACCCCAATTATGCATACATTATTCCTTCTGGATCGCCCTTCGTAGTCGTCCAGTTTTGTTTCAAGTATTTTGGTTGTGTTTGATAATTCTTTCACTTGTTGTTGGAGGTACGCAGTGTCTTGTTTTAGGTGTTTTGTTGTGTCTTCCACTCCTTGGACACGGTCCCCCAGCTTGCTCAGATCAGCTGTTATGAGAGAGGCTTCGGTCAAGACTGCGTCTATACGGGCCTCCAGGGAGTCATGTACTTTCTTAATGGCTGACATGAAATAGTTTAGGGTTCGTTCGGCTTTGGTCAGTCTCGGCTCGGTCAGCTTACCGTCATCCATTTGAGCTTTTTGTTGGGTGTATTTATCCTATTCAGTATGATGTGTCGCTCTTTCCTTCCTTATTGCCTGTCATATTGTGCTTGCTGGTGTGGCTTGTAGTAAGGTACCTACCGTGGTATTGTTTTCCTGGGTACTCCCTGCCGCCTGCTTGAGAGGAGCACCTCACGGCCTGTTGGTTTTCTCCGGGTGGGATTCTGTAGCCACTGCTTTGCGATTTGTGATGGCTGGTAACACAAATTTGATGTTGTTTTGATAATGGGCAGGCTGTGTGCTTAAATCAGTATATCTCTCTTTGTTGTAGTTTAGCTCTCAGAGCTGATGGTGGTCCCTGAGGTCGGGTCTCCAACCACCGCATGCCTACCCTCCTACTGCCCGTAGTTGTTGTTGCAGGGAGTGGCTGGCGCCGTTCACAAGCTGTCCCCTGGGAGCGAGAGTGAGTTTATTTCTTATATGTGGTTGTTACTGAAGGCCCAATGAATGGTGTCAGAACGTTGTATTGCATTAGGGGTTAAGCCACAGTCTCAAACCTTGGCGACACTTCACCTCGAATGATTCCCCTTCAGGAGACACTGCTTTCCAGGTGGCCGGGGGATGGTAGTCGGCTGCTCCACCTACCAGTGTCGCCTAGGATCTATGCCCTCAGTTGTGAATACACTTCAAAACCTTACAATCTCACGTTGCCTGTCAAAAAGCCTGGATACCTCTCTATTTTGCTAACTAATAATTCTTTCAGTGTGTTTTAATATTAATGTTCTCCCCCTTCTTACCTTGGTTCTTATCCTCCACCACCAATATTTCTCAGCGGGTACACATTTTGCTTTGTGTGTTTAAAATCATTTCTGATTCATTTTAACTTTATTTAGTTCCCCGTTTCCATAAATGTGAGTTCCTTTAATGGTCTCTCGCTATGAAATTCACATTCTATCTCACCCTACCATAGGTGTTTAGTGAGCTAATCACTCGCCTATGATTATGGGTTAGAGTGTTAGAACACACTCATGTGTTTAGGAAGTCTGTACAGACTTAGGGGAAGTTAGACTTTCCAAAAGACTCAAGGAAGCTCAAGACCTCTAGAAAGGCTTAGGAGGGCTGTGGACTGATACATAGGTTCTAGGACTTGCTTTACAGGCTCAAATGGCTTGGGAACTTTGGACACACTGATGAGGCTGGGATCTTTAGGCAGGCTCAGGGGAGCTGGGAACTCTGGACATGCTTACATCAGGGAAGGAGGGTTTGGAACCTCGGACCCATTGAAGGAGGCTGGGACCTGAGTGAAACGCAGCTACAAATAGAATTTTATATCCAATGTCAGAGAAGGGTTTTTTAGAACTGAAAGGTGACATTTTTCATTCCTATTAGACACAGAACATTGATATCAAAGAATTGCAGAGAGATTAACTTTTTTTGAGGGGGGGGGGTTGTAGTTCCTTTTTAATGATCAAGACTGCAGAGAAACTGTTTTTGAGAAAAAGTTAGTCTTTCAGAAGCTTCATTTGATGGTGAGCCAGTAGTACAGAAAATAATTATTTTGCATTCAAATTGAAGAAGGTAAAGTGAAGCTTTACAAGGGCCTTGCGCTTTTCATCAGAGTTTAGTCTGTGATTCTTTTTCTCCTTAGTAAATTGGATAGTTCACTTGATTTTTGGTGCAGTTTTGAAATTCAGAGCTCAGTGTAACGTCATTTCACCAGAGTGGTGGATCCCTTCAACACAACTGTTTCTGGAAAGCTGCTTATCCCTGAATCATACCGCTCTGCCATTGACTGAGCCTTCCTTTTTTGGTCTCGCATGCGCTGCTCTAGGAGGGCCTTTAGCGATCGTTTTTCACTTTTCAAGCACTCGCACTCGTGGCGGCATCTACCTTGCGGGAGCGAGCAGTGGCGCGTCCACGTTAATTACAAACATATGGCCGCTGCTCGCTCCCACAAGGTGGATACCGCCACAAGCATGAGTGCGAGTGCTTGAAAAGTGAAGACCGCTTGTTTACGTCGTGAAGCACTTCCACCCGTCACTGCCTCTCTTCCGTCGCTACTTTTTAAGGTTTATTAAACCAGCGCGACAGCTGCACTTGCTATGCCGAATAGTGAACAATGGCAGCCGTGCGCTTTTCTTTTCTTCAGCGTATGTTTTTTTTCTAATATTCAGCCTCTCAGCGCTTGTTTGTTTCAAATATTCAGTCTCTTTCTGCTCTCCCATGTGCCCCTTCAAGATCCTCCTCTCCTTCCGCATTCTGCCAGCACTCTCCTACCCAATAGTCGTTCACCACCACCACGTCCACCACCACCACATCCACACCAGGTCTACCACCACGTCCACACCACGTCCACCACCACCACATCCACCACCAAATCCACCACCACCGCGTCCACCACCACCAGGTTCTTCACCACCAGATCCACCACGTCCACCATCACCACGTCCACCATCACTACTCCCACAATCACTATGTCCACCACCACGTCCACCACCATGTCCACCACCACCATGTCCACCACCACCATGTCCTCCATGTCCACCTCCACGTCCTCCAACACGTCCTCCACCACGTTCACCACCACATCCACCACCACTATGTCCACGTCCACCACCACTTCCACATCCACCACCCCGTCCATCTCCACATCCACCACCACGTCCTCCTCCACCACCATGTCCACCATCATGTCCACCACCACCACATTCACAACGTTGATACCACCACGTTCACCACCACGTCCAGCACCACCACCACGTCCAGCACCACCACCACGTCCAGCACCACCACGTCCAGCACCACCACGTCCAGCACCACCACGTCCGCCGCCACCACGTCCGCCGCCACCACGTCCGCCGCCACCACGTTGTCCACCACCACGTTGCCCACCACCACGTTGTCCACCTCCACCACGTCCTCCTCCACCACGTCCAGCATGTCCACCACTACCACGTCCACCACTACCACATCCACCACCACCATGTCCACCACTACCATATCCACCACCACATTCACCACCAGCACATCCACCAGCACCACGTCCACCACCACTACCACCACGTCCACCACTACTACCACCACGTTCACCACCACGTCCTCCACCACGTCTACCACGTCCACCGTCACCACGTCCACCACCACCACGTCGACCACCACGTCCACTACCACCACCACGTCCAGTACCACGTCCATGCCCACCACCACGTCCACATCCGCCACGTCCATCACCGCCACGTCCACCACGGCCACGTCCACCACCACGTCCAAGACTACCACATCCACCAGGTCCACCATCTCATCCACCACCACCACCATGTCGTCCACGCCCACCTCCACGTCCTCCACCACCATGTCCACCACGTCCTCCACCACCACGTCCACCACAGTCCCCACGTCCACCACCACCACACCACGTCCACCACCACCACCACATCACATCCTCCACCACCATGTCAGCCACCAACACCATGTCAGCCACCACCACATCTGTGTCCACCACATCCACCGCCACGTCATCCACCACCGCTTCCACGTCCACGCCCACCACCACGTCCACCACCATGTCCACCACCACGCCCATGTCCACCATGTCCACCACCTCCACGTCCTCCACCACCACGTCCACCACCTCCACGTCCTCCACCACCACGTCCACCACCATCACGTTCACCATGTCAGCCACCACCACCACATCCACCAGGTCAGCCACCACCACCACATCCACCATGTCAGCCACCACTGTCAGCCACCACATCCACCACCAGCTCCACGTCCACCACCTCCACTACTACATCCACCACATCCACCACCAACACATCCACCATGTCCACCACCACCATGTCCACCACCACCATGTCCACCACCAGCACGTCCACCACCAGCACATCCACCATCACGTCCACCACCAGCACATCCACCATCACGTCCACCACCACCACCACTATGTCAGCCACCACCACCACAAGCTCCACCTCCACTACTACGTCCACCACCTCCACTACTACGTCCACCACCTCCACTACTACGTCCACCACCTCCACTACTACGTCCACCACCTCCACCATGTCCACCACCACGTCCACCACCACCATGTCCACTACTACCACGTCCACCAATACCATCTCATCCACCCCCCCACCACCACGTCCACCACCACCACGTCCACCACCGCGTCATCCACCACTACCACTTCCACCACGTCCGCCACCACTTCCGCCACCACTTCCACCACCGCCACCACTTCCGCCACCACGTCCACCACCACCATGTTCATCACGTCCACCACAACCACCAGCACCTGTGATGGGTAAAGTGTCACTGGAAGGCAGGGGTAATAGGAGTGTCAACCCCGGCTGTACATGGGACATTTAAGGATGCATTGGGTGCGGGAATAGGGGCTAGAAGTATCACACCAGACCCAAGATACATTTTGAAGAGGCGCAATGTCACAGGGGCTCCACGCATCATCTCTACCTCACAGTGGGATACCTGCACGAGCCACTCACTCAAAACAAGCATTGGCATAGCCAATAGGTCTCGCCTTTGGGACCTTATAAGTGTTTAGCCATGCAACACTTGATGTTGTTGCACCAAGGATATTGTGCTGGATAACTAAACACTTATAAGGTCCCAAAGGCAAGATCTATTGGCTATGCCATTGCTTGTTCTAATACTTCCACTGCCTTCCCTCATGGCTGGTGATCATAGGAGTTCCTTGCCTCGGAACAACAATGTTTCAATGAGACCCAAGCTTTATTTATTACTGGTAATGCGAACAACTCTGGACAAAATTAATTTTTAGATTTGCTTTAATGGTTTTGTCTAATGAAAAAAAATTGTCAGAGCTTTGATGCACCTCTGAATTTAGGTCCTGTGCATCTTCAATAGAGGTGATCAGATCAGCAAAAAAGGCCGCACCGGTCTGGTGTAAGTTCATAGTTATGTTCTGTGTACCATCAAGTTGTCTTGGGGGCCCTGTTTGTATCTCCTCTCTGATCTGAGTATCTTAGCTAGGTGTCTGAGAGTGAGGGGTAATTGTCAACAAGGCGCCATCCTTATTGTGGATTGTCAGCTTTGAACGCAAGCAGGCTTTTGCTCTTTGAAGACATTTATCAAGCTCACATTTGGCTCTTGTTAAAATCCATCTCTTTCAAGTTGTAGAATTAAACACAGGATGTTGAATTTCAAAACTTTTGGATTGTCACGAATTTTCTAGTTTGCTTTTCTTTAGATATTTCTATAATATTTGATTCATTTTTAGTGAAAAAGTGACACCTCTCACGGTCTGCTCTTTGCAAGCCTAAGTGCACAGCAGCGCTCATTAAAGAGGAGGGACTGAACAGTACATACTGGGGAGGTGCATCGAAGGACATTAGCGGCGCATCTATGGTCAAGCCGTTAATAAGCTTAAACTAGTTTACTTATAATGATAGGGGAGAGTTAGCATTTTCTTCCACTCAAACGTGGTTTTGTTATCTGACAGTTTGAAGTGGCCTATTGCCCTTCACTGCCTCTGTTCTCTTCTCCTACAGTAGGGTGCCGTGTGTCTGGTAATCTTGCCATGGGAATGTCTGTCCCTCCTTACCTGCATATACCATCCTTTTGCTATAGGCTCTGCGGATTTTTGGTTAGACGAGCACATTCCAGATATAGGAGAGACTGCAGATAGACATCAGCAACTTTGTCTTTTCGGCTTTCTGCTAATAGTGAGTGAAGTGCGTCATCAGAGACCAACGAGTGGCAGCATCAGAGCTCTCCAGTTTTTAATTTGTCTTCTGCTTGTGGGTGGCGGCGTTGTACCCGGGGGGATTATCTAAGGTTGTGCTTCTAGTACTGTCCCTCACACTGAGCTTTGAGAAATGATGGCGGCTTCGAGTTTTACCCTCTAGAAGACTGACGCGTAAGATGCTCGAATAACTCACGCCGTTGCGGCACGTGCACTCACTCTTTACCTAATAAATAGCATTGAGGAACATCCGTCTTGCATTTAGTAAAATATTTAAGCAAAACAGTGAGCAATTTTTTCTGTCGTCGCAATAGAGGTACGTTTAGAGTACTTGGAGTGAGTGTTTGTTTAATGATCCCAAAAGGCTGTTCGTGGGGGTTGTGGAGAGACAGCTGAGTTACCATAGATGCTACTAATATAAATGTTGAGGACCGAGGAGGAGCCAAGATGGCGACCGGGACGGTCGACTAATCCCTCGGCTCCTGATACCATCGCCTCCGACGCATCTATCCTGCCAGCGCTCCTGTATGAAAACGGCACGAATGTGTGCCCGATCCTCTCCGATGCCCGGAGATGGAACTCTGCAGCCCCTACCTGAAAGCTAGCGGTAGCGCCGATCGAATACGTCCTGAGGCCTGTTGTGGACTTGAGACCGGGACCTCTAGTTGGAATCCGGGCCGGCCGCTGAGTGATCAACAGCGGATGACGCGGCAATTTGGTGCCGGCCGGACCACCACAACTGGGAAGTGGCCAATTTTCGAGCTGTGCCTCAGCTGGACTAGCGGCGAAGCATGGGGTGTTCCGGCTAATTTTGGGCGCATCTCTCAGCTGTCCACACGGCTTACCCGGTCACAGTGGCGGCTTGTATTTGCCTGGCGATCGGCGGGCGACTCCCACCCTGTTGTCTGCTTCTACACCCGACGAGACACTTCGCCCTACGAACAGCTCTCGAGGTTCTACCTTCCTCTGCCACTACTGTAGCCCTACGCATTTCTCCCGGCCTGTGACGGTGGGACCGTGCGGATTACGGAAACGGACATGGATATCGCCGGCCGAGAGGAGACCACATCCCGAGTGAATTCGTGACGACTGGAGCGGACCGATGTTGGTGGGGTGAGGCACAACAGAGGAGGGCGATATGGTGACCTGATGTCGGCTGTCGCTGACCTCCGCAGTGTAATGGAATATTCTGCTCGAGATCTTGCTAACAGATTTGATGCGCTTGGTTCTTTAATGGGGAGTCCGAGGCTGGCTGGACAGGCGAAGCACAGCTTCCCACCGCATCTCCTGCCTCTCCATTGCAAGATGGCGGCCCGAGTGCCATTGTTGAGGCTCTTTGTCCTGTTGTGTCCCTTGCTGAGGAACTTCTACGTCCAGACCACGGGGTGGACTCTGAGCCGGACTTGCGATTGAAGAGCCCGCTCCGATCCTTGCCCCCTCCGTACTTGAAGTCGCCGCTGCTGCCATTGGTGGACTTTGTGTCTTCCTTCTCTGACCCGATTCTGTTACAAGCCGCCCTGCCTATCTGCTCTCGATCCTGGTTGGAGTCCCCGGAGCGCCTTGAGGCGGCCATGGCTGATGCCCGGTTGCTTAATGTTGGTGTTTTTGGACTGTGGATCTCGCCCGTGCTCCACAATGCAAAGATGGTACCCTTTATGTCCTCCCTGGGATCACTGGCTTTTCTTCTATACGACACGTCTGGGTGTTCATACCACAGTGACACTTCTGGACTACCGCACACGTCTTCCTCGTTTGCATTGATGTGCATTGGCGGTAAGGAGAAAACGGGACAGGGATAAACGCTTCTTCTCACGGACTGGCAGATTCCTCGTTATTGACCGTGGCAACTGGGTGATGTGATGTTTTCTCCGATGGTGCGATGTGTTGACTTTGTGCTTTACACCGTTTTGCTGCGAACTGTTTTTTACCACCGGACTATTCACTTTGTGTCACTATTGTTTTTGCGGGAGGGTGTAGCCGGGGGACGGCTTGCTGCTGGATTTCCATAGTTCGCAGTGGTGGGGAAAAGAGAGTGGGTCGGGGATGTGCGCTTATGCTCATGTTTTGGTGGTTTCCTTGTTGCTGCCCTGGACAGGTGGGTTGTGGATGGCTACACTTGGTTAAGCTGCGGGCTGCCTTTGTGCTTTTAATATCTTTTGGCTGTACTGCCTGCCATCGCCGGACACTATCTTTTGGGCTGTTATTGGCCTTACGGGAGGGTGGAGCTGAGGGACGGATGGTGGACTCCTCCCCGCCTTCCTTATTTTATAGGAGTTTTAGTTTAGGTTTCTTCTCTTACTCTCTATATTTCGGGACTCCTTTTATTGGGCGACAGGCACACTGCATGGGGGGGGTAGGCCGTAGCCAGCTGCAGGGGTGCAGGGTGGGGGGTGGATGGGGGGGGGGTTTGTTTTTATTTTTTGGTTCTATGGGCCTTCTATTCTTTCTCCTTTTCTTCTTTTCTGGGTTTAGACGTTTATCTTCTAGGTGGTGCGCAGCGAATCTGGCATCTTGTTGCAATGTGCATTTGTCTATCCTGATCGTACTAGGCCGGATCCAATCTATTGTGCTGTGATATCCTGTTTCCGTCTATCCTTCAGAAACAACCTTTAAAAATTAGACCTCATTACTCCTGTATCAGATCCTTTGCGCTTATTGTGTTGCACTGTACTGTATCTGTGAGCCCTTCGGGCTCTTTACTGAGTTGTATTTGCGAATTTCTGTCAATAAAGGCCTTTAAAAAAAAAAAAAAAAAAATGTTGAGGACCGGAAAAGACACTACCGAAATTAACCAATCCGTAAATCGTTACCCCATGTTGTGCGATAGAGCTCCTTGGTTTTCTTCAAAAGCATGAACATTGAATTCATCACTCTTGAATTTTGAGAGGTTGAATTTATTTTGTTTAACTGCTGAACGTGTTTTTTTGGGGGCGGGCACGCAGTGTTGTGTGAATAATATTTAATTACGAGGTCATCAGACATGAAAGTGATAGGTAAAAGTTTAATGTGTTTTGAAAACGTCGCATGAACATGTTTTTTTTCTCTTTAGTGATGCAGACGGGTTTGAAAAGCACAGGTGGGGTCGCTGATATCCGCGGGGTGCCTGATGAAGGCGGGAATTCCCACCTGTCATTAAAAGGCTGCAGAACCGCACGTTATCCCGAGCGCAGGCTGCAGACACTTGACGGGCCAATGAAATGAATGAATTCTTGCCATCTGTCGTGTCCTCTCGGCCTGCCTGTCTCGTGCTGGGAGCTATCCTGTTTCAGTGTTTACTTGCACGCCCAGATTTTGCACTCCTCATCTGCAGCGCCGTTTGTCCTCCTGGGGGACATCTGTCAGAAATAACACCCCCTTTGCAGTTTGAGACGATCGGATAACTAGCCAAGAAAGAGAAAACACGACGACTTAGAACTTGCTTCGTTTCAGTGTTTATTTTAAACGGATTGTCTTTTAATGCTTCTTTCGGAGGATCAAAGCCACTCGTTCGCCTTCAAGAAATAACAGCAGCCAAATGAGTCAAACCAAGAATTGAAGAATATTCACTTTCCCTTATTCTGCCCCTGCATCCAACACCAGTGATCCCAAGCATGTGAATCATGTATCTCCCAGCTGCAGCCAGTAATGCTTCATAAATCTATGGGACCTAGGCCAAATCGCAGCATTATATATGTCCATCAAAGATTCTCCTTCAAAGCTGCCCTAGACGCTCACATAACTCTCATTGACATTTCCTGTAGTTGGATTGAAAGGGACCTTGTTTGCCTCTCATGTGTCGGCACAATAGCTTGGATCAATCGTCTGCTAAGTGTTGCTGTTGATGGCATCTACCTCTATTGGAGGTGCCATAGAACACAAACCAAAAATTACCCTACAAAAAGGTTTTGTTTTCATCACGTAGATTTCAAATGCTCTTCTGACATTTTGGATGTGAAATACCTCCTACTCCGGAGGAGAGAGATCTGGACAATGCCCTGGCAACACTAATTCAAACGAACAGTGAAAAACTGGCAGTACTTTTGGGACATAATCTGGACTGTACTGCACCACCACATTACCTTAGTTGAATAAAAAAAAATCAAAACGTAAAACACCCAACTTGCCTGTTCTTCTGCCCAAAGAAATTGCTGCCAAATTAAAACCACATAAGACCCAAAACTAAGGTAGTGCCCGGAGCACCAAAGGTAATTCCCACCCCCAGAACTAGTGAATGAATCACGTGTCTCTATAGAAAAACACTCCTCAGTAATCTATTCACTCATGGCACTAATCCCTCCAGCAAGGGGTTCCTTAAAACTCTAAGTGTAGTCCACCGAGATCTTGGGGTAGTGACTGCTAGGCCCACAACAAAAATAATTCTTTAAAAAATCCAAGATTTAACGCAGGCTCATCTGCAGTAGGGTTCACTTTCCTTTCCCCACAGTATCTCAAAATTTCACTAATGACGGAAATCCGCCCTCTCAAAAGCCAACGCCACAACTGGAGACAAGCAAGATTCCATGTTGGAAAGGCGTACCTTTCAGGGGGTATGAGTACAGAGGGAGAACCTAAGATACCCTTCCCACCATCTGGGGTCGCCACCCTGGAACCACCAGAAGCACCTCCACCTGATTCTACAGTTTTTTTTTGCCAAGTACCCTTGAAATAAGGGGTATGGGAAGAAAATAATGCATTAATACCCTCTGCCACTAAAACAACAGTGTGTCCACCTTCCACACTTCTGAGCAAAGGATTAGAGTACAGCAGCAGAGCATTCTCCCTACATGGAAACAGGTCTGTCCTTGGTTCTCCAAAAATCTATTTGCTGAAAAAACCCTTTGGGGAAATGGCAAAGAGCCACAGGAGGAAAAAACCCTGCTGGGTGCTCTGCAGGCCAATTTTCTCTCCCAGGAAGATGCACTACAGGCATAAAGAGGAGCTTGTCCTCGGCCCACAAGCTTATCTCTTTGCCCAGCATCCTCCATCCTAGCACTTGTGACTGACTGTGATGTCCGTCCTAACTTTTAAACTGTGCTGTCTCAGGTCCGGAGGAAAATGTTCTAAGACCTTCAGTTCTGCTTTTAACTTCTTCCGATTCGAGCATCTGCTCCTCTGAGTCTCGGACCATTTTCCCTTGGCAGTCTGTTCCCCTAGCATTGCTCTCCAACATTCCCCACTCACATCTATTACAGTCCGTGGGGTCCCCAGAGGAAGACACCTATCCAAATTCTGCTGGTTTAACCACCACTGAGGGACTGAACCACATCTGAGGATACTGGAACTGCTTCTGATGATACTGGAACCACCTGATCGTATTCTGTCTCTCTGGTATCCACAACCTCAACAGTTAATGAAGTAACGGGTATAGATGCAGCCTGGCCCACTGAAGAACTACCATAGTCAAAGCCATCAGCCCCTATATCAACAACCAGTGGCTGTTGAAGCCCCCATTGCCAGGAAGGAGGAGAACCATACCACTAGCTTGTCCTTGCCTCAGCTCCCTCACACCACTTCTAAAATAAGCTCCTGCAAACCGGAGATTCTGTGTTGGTACTAGATTGGATGGCTTTAGGTTCAACAAGCATCTGTTCTCCCTCAGCAGGACACACATGTCCTTCCCTTGCTGGCCGACAGTAAAGAAGATGGAGATAGCCAGTGGTCCAAGAAAGGGACAATCTGAATTCCTTTTGGCTAGATTAGACCTACCAAAGGCACCAGAACATTGGTGAACACCCTCCGTATCGGGAATACAAAGAGGAGTACTTGAGACAGAAAATGTCTGTCTTGGATACAATATTTTAGGAATTGTGGGGACCCTTAGTGGACCCGTGCATACACGTATGCATATAACGGCTCCAAAGACTCAAGTTAATCTCCTTTCCTCAAGTAAGGCAAACTTTTTTGCAGTTATTGTCTTGAACCTTATGTGGGGAATGTGGTTGTGACTTTTTTCAGGTCCAAGACTGGCTTGTATTAGCCCGATTCCTGCTGCTCTAGAAATAACATTGAATAGAATCAATCTCCCTTTTGCGATGGCTGGACTGATGTTATTGCAGTTTTTGTTTACCAATTTCTGGATTTCTACCCAGACCGCCTGACTCTTCTGTAGGCTGTTTATCAAAGGACTTACCAGAAAACAGTTTCCTGGGGTATTCTGAAAACCTATGCGATTTCCTTGATGAATAATCTTCAAGACCCACTGATATTTTATCGATCGTGTCTATTTTCAAGGAAAAAAAACTCTGCCTCCCCCTTCCAGCAACTGATGTTTCTGATCAGCATAGTCATGCTTTGGATGTAGACGAAGTGGAAGTTGATATTGCAGTAAATTGTGTCTGGGACTTCTCCCCTGTCATGTCTCCTCCCCGGAAATGGCTGGGTGAGTCCCTTCGTCTGAAATGATGGGCTAGATACTTTTCTGGCAGCAAAAATTTTTCACTGCCGAGGATTCTTTGCTGGTGTGTAAGAAATTGGGTTATTAGTTAAGAGAAGTGAAAACCCACTCAAATGATGAACACAGTCCTTGTCATGGTAAAAAACAAGAGTCACGAAATTAACCTGTGCTTAACCCTCTGGTAGCTTCACACAACATCAGCCTGGCTTAACTTAGAGGCAAGGTGCAAAGGGTTTCCACAGAACACAGTCATACAGTGCAAACGCAACACATGAAAAATCTCAACCCCAATAGAATGACACTAAAACAATCAAAATCTAATCAGTAGAACCGGACATATGAGTTTTTGAAGTTGTAGGTAAAAATAGCTCCAGGGAGCATAAAGCGCCACTGGCGGTTATCTGGTTGTGCTGGACCGAGGGAAAGTCCCATGTTCATATCGACCGTGATGGAGCAGGGGTCGAATACAGCATACAGGTTAATCCCGCTCAAGTTACTTTCTCAAGCCCTGCATGAAGGGTGCCATTTGCTTTGGGGGAGGGGGGGTGCAGCGAGGAGGAGGTTGAGCAGCGCATATGGTTGTTGCTACAGCATGAAGAGCTGGTCATCGTGGGTACTTTGCATTGGTTGGTCTTCCTGGACGGTTGCTGTTGGTAAGAATAGCAGGTCCTGCTGGAGCTTCGAGTTGGCGGTCATTGAGGGCAGTCAAGTCTGAGTGCAAAGAAGCCACTTTACCATTGTGAGGAGCCCAAAACATATGTATCGTCAACTTTTCTACAGGAGGAGCTCACACTGATTTCAGCCAAGGGTCCAGGACCTGGGGTAGGGTCCGCTTTGGGATCAGGACTCACTCCAGCAGAGGCCAGCAGCTGGGCTCAGGCAGGCCCAGGGAATGATCATTTGGTGCTGAGGAGTTTCAGGAATGCCTCCGGAAGCTTATTGTGTCTGTGTAGCTCACACCGAAGGTCAGCCAACTGACCTTTAGAGCCACTACATGTATTCCTGGTGCTAGTCTTTTTGTGAGGTAATTCCCTGACGTACCCCCAAAACTGGTTCTGGTTAGTTCTTCAACTCGGTTTGTCTTCATACCATCTAGGGTGACAAAGGCAAGGGCAGGCCTGGTGTTGGGTTCTTTGTGCGTGCCGCAGCCAGGGCCCTCTGAAGTGCACTCAGGGCAGGGTACACCTGCTTCCCAGCCATCCTATCAGGAAGACCCACACCCACACCCTCACACCTATACCTTCTTTGTTCCCATGTCTGGAAAGAATACACAACCCACTACAGTAGAGCCATTCACAATTGTGATCCAGGACACTAGCAGAAAGGCTCAGTTGGTATAGCTAGAAAAATCAATTTTTCTAAAAGTGACATTTTCAGAATAATACCTTAAAATCTGACTTCACAATTAAGGAGGATTTTAAACGATAATTTGTTTGAGTGTCAATATCATACCTCTATCTGCTCCCATTGTGAAGTTCACACTTATTAAGTGTAATAATGTAACCCAGCATTAGCCTATGAAAGATATAGCCTTTCAGCACTAAAAAACTACTTTAGGAGTCTTTCACTACTAGGACATGTAAAACTTACATGTACATGTCCTACTTTTCAAATACCGTATATCCTGCCCTATGAGACTTTAGGCCGACCTTATGAGTGACTATTAAACATATTAAAAAGGAAGTTTTAAGCCTGATGGAAGATTTCTTTTGACAGCTCAAAATAGTAGGTTAAAAGTACTTCAGGTTGCAGTAGCAATGGTTGTTGCAGCCCACAGATATCATTTAATTTACAGGCTCTTGGTATGATCGGTACCATATACCAATTTTACTGTGTTGATAGGAGCAGCACAAGCATGTTACCTCTGGGTAACAGGGTTAAAGTGCACTGAGTTCTGTTGCTAGCAAAATGGGGCTCAGCACATAGACAACAAAAATCGGAGGTGAACTTGTAGTAAGGGCAAATTTCCAACAATGCCAAATTTACATTTTTGTGCCTTCCAAGTTTGGCCGTTTAATTGTAACCTGGATAACACTTGACCTACTGTGTCATTGTGCTCTTCGTCATTACTTCCATACATTAATATAACATCTTGGTAGATATTGCTGCAGTTCCTTCCTTCTACGATTTTCACCATTGCTGATTGAAAAGCAAAGGATGCTGAAATTAAGATGCGGAAGGAATGGGCTTCTGTATTAAAATTCACGACAATTTCTCCTTCGCAGGGGCATTGATCTACCGTCCTCCGGGATCATGCACAGGTTTTCTGGGGAGCATTGGAGAGGTACTAAGTCCACTGATTCTTAAATACTCCAATTTTACTATGTTGGGAGACGTAAACATTCATCTTGAGTCCAAAACGGATGCATCCACTATCTCCTTTAGAGAAACCTTGGATGTATTGGGCCTCATTATTCGTGACACCCAAGCCACCCATGAGGCTGGGCATACGATAGACTGTATTGCCTCCAATTTAGATATTTTAAAAACAGACCATCTTAAACCCCAGACGTGGACGGATCATGTACTAATACCTTTTGGGTTCCAATTAGAGACTAATAGGAAAAATAAACAGGCAGAAGAACGTAACCTGGTCAGGCAGGATGACTGGAAAGCTATTATGAATCACCCAGAATTAAACACTATGGCTAGAGAATGTAGACCCATGACAGCTGATCCTCCAAATGTAAATACCTTTAGAGCCTGGATGAACGAACTGAAAGGCATGGCTGGACAAGGAAAAAATAAAGCCAGACCCAGGAATAAGAAGAAATCCGCCCCTTGGTTCGATCGAGAACTTAAAAACAAACAGGGGGAGGTGCGCAGAGCTGACCGTAGCTGGCGAAAAAACTACCACAGTATAGAACGCGGTAAATATAAAAAGGTTAAAAGTGCTTACCACGCACTAATCAAACATGCCAAAACGAAGTACTTTTCGTCAACGATCGAAACAGCTAACAATAAACATAAAGCGATTTTTAAAATTGTGAAAGATTTTAATAAACCTAAATGTTTAATGCAGGACATTCCGCCCTCACAAATACTCTGCGTAATGAACAGGGGTTCTGCCCATATTACCCTCCCATACCTGGGCAAGGAACATCAAATGGATGAGAAAATAGAACAAAAAGGTATTAAGGGATAAATTAAGCAAACGCTACTTCGCAACAGGAAACAATTTATTAACCTGTTTTTTATGCTCTTTTTTAACAATAAATGATTATAATTTTTACAAAGGACAAAATATTGGGTCAAAAAACCGGGGGGGGAAAAACCAGACTATATACAGTAATCAAAAAAGAGGTAATTACAATATATACAAATATACAACTATGTACCCTAGACAAAAAGAAAAACAGGGGGGTAAAGCAAACACTATTAGTTATCTGTCGACGCAGTCGCGGTCGCGTTTCCGCCAGTTGTTTCTTCTGGCTTCGTCAGGACAAGGGTACTGCAAATAGTAGTGTACGTGACCCCCCCAACAGGGAGTGCCAAGGCACCACCCCGAGGGGTATAAACAACTTCTTCCCACAGGAAAATGGGTTCACGCTTTCCTTCAAAATTATCCAATCTCAAGGGAGGGGGTAGATTATTTCGTTCGTGTGTAAAACACCACAATTAGTTACACGCCCTCAATAAGGAGTAACCAGGGATACCTCTGGTGCTACGATTCCCCCAGGTCACACGCGGTAACGGGAGACCTTCAATCTGAGTTTACAAAAGCTCCGCCGTCCGTTTGTCTCACAAATACTCTGTCACTCTATCGCAGACTTCTTTGAAGGAAAGGTCCAGGGTCTGACGAAAGACTTTGAGGTCCCCACTCAGGATTCAATGAAGGAGGATGACAACATAAGGCAGGATAGAGCCCAGCTCACATTCTTTACTACAATCAGTCTGGAGGAGACTAAGCAAGCCATCCTAGCAACTAAATCAGGATCACCTTTCGACCCGTGCCCCATTAGACTTTTACATCTCATTGCCGAAACGGTCAATCCAGACATAAATGACATCGTCAATATTTCACTGGCTACTGCCAATGTCCCCTCAGAGTGGAAATTGGCAGCAGTGAAACCTCTGCAAAAAAAACAGCTCCCTGATCCAACCATATTATCAAATTTACGTCCCATCTCACTCCTCCCGGCACTGTGTAAAATTACAGAGTCGATAGTTAATAAACAGCTTACCAGCTTCCTGGAAAACAGTGAAGCTTGGCACCCCAACCAAGCAGGTTTTAGGACTCAACATTCCACGGAATCAGCTCTCCTGTTCACTACTGAGTCTATCCGATTTGCCCTAGACCAAGGAAAGAAGGCCGTCCTGATACTTTTAGACCTGTCGGCGGCCTTCGACACGGTCTCACATGTCATCTTAATAGACCGGCTAATAACATCTGGCATCTCAGGCATAGCCCTGGAGTGGATAAGAAACTTCCTTAGTGACAGGAGACAAGTGGTGACCTTGGGGGACTTCCGTTCCAGCGAGAAATCGCTTTCGACGGGAGTACCTCAGGGTTCTAGCTTGAGCCCGACATTATTTAATGTTTACACCGCGCCTCTGATAAAGTTGGTATCGTCCTTTGGCATAGATGTAATAGCATATGCCGACGATACCCAACTTATCCTGGTAATGGATAAAGACAACCAGATTTGGGAGGAAAAACTCAAATGTTGCCTTACGGCCACCTTTGACTGGATGCGGAGAAACCACCTTAAATGTAATACAGGGGATAAAGACAACCAGATTTGGGAGGAAAAACTCAAATGTTGCCTTACGGCCACCTTTGACTGGATGCGGAGAAACCACCTTAAATGTAATACAGGCAAAACTGAGATCATGCCTATAGGCCCAAAGAATGAATTTATTCCCAGATTATGGTGGCCTGAAAAGGCAGAAATACCGCCTCACACCACCTCCTCAGCACGTAATCTTGGGGTACACTTTGACTCCGACTTATCTTTTAAAAAGCAGGCGTCAAAAGTGGCAGGCACCTGTTTTGGGGTGATAAAGAGTCTCAGGAAATTCTTTGACTTGCTGCCCTTTGTAGCGAGGAAAACCGTCACTGTTGCATTAGTTACTTCACGCATAGATTACTGCAACAGCCTGTATGCTGGAACCAATAAAGCGGTTACTCACAAACTTCAGATGGTCCAGCATGCGGCAGCAAGGCTGGTCCTAAAATGGCCGAGAAAATCCTCAGCATCCAAAGCACTCAATGCTCTACACTGGCTGCCCATAACAAAGAGGGTCCTGTACAAACTATTGATAATTACTTTTCGAGCTGCCCATGACCTTGGCCCTTTATACCTAAGGAAAAACTTTGTTAGATACTGTCCGACCCGAGCACTGCGCTCCTCAAACGCCAACCTATTGATCGTCCCAGGGTTTAGACTTGAATCCTGTGGGGGCAAATCCTTGGCGGTACTAGGCGCAAAAGCCTGGAACGCCCTTCCCCCACCTCTCAGAGCACTGGCCAAGGAATCAGAATTCCGTAAACAACTAAAAGCCTGGATTTACAACCTTCCAGACATAGTTGCCAGAGCACTAGTGTGAGTCCGGCCTCGATCAATTTTAAGCAGTAATGGCAACTTTGACATCAGGTTGACCTCTTATTGGCGCCGAGATGCTCCCTGGAGCGATTGTTGCGCGGTATAAATGGGCTATCATATCATATCATATCAAGCAAATTGACATCCCCCAAAAATCAAACATGCTGCCTGGTCACTAGAGTTCTCATGCAGAAGGAACTGATGTATGCTGATGCAATGTTTGGAGAAGTTAATATCTTTGCCCCGTTATCATAATCATCATGCTTATAATATTGAGGAGAGGATGTTTGTCTCCAAATGCATTCTAATTCAATTTGCGAAAACCGGTGCACAACCTTCCATCTCCTACCCTGTTTTTGTGCACATAATACCGGGCCAACCATTCTGTTGCATCCACAGCTTCGATTATTCCATCACCAGTCAGTCGTTTGAATTCCTTGATAATGGCTTCCCAAATCACTTTTGGTACATTTGAAACCTTGCTCACTTTCAGCTGATCAACTCTTTTGAATTACATTTTTTATACATATTCTTTTAAAAATCTGAAATGATCACTGAACACTTTAAAACTCCTCTTTAAAACTAACTTCCTCGCTGTGTTAACGGTTCCACCCCCCCTGGTTAGTATTGCCTACTGGCTTTTCTCTGCGCGGCCGGCCCCGAACTGGGGTTGTAGGCTTATCGCTGTGTTCACAATAAAAAACAGATTTGAACAAAACTAACTTCCTTCTGTTCCTCGGTTGATATTTCAGTCCCATTTAATAGCTCTCTCCGTGCTTTGGGGACACTAGCATTAGTATGTTGTAGTAGGGCTAAATCTTTTTGATACAACCAGTTTATGAAACAATGATTTTTGTTTGAGACTTACATTTTTTTAAATCTTTACATCCCCTTCTATTCTATGACTTCTAGAAAAGACCCGATGAGTTTAATTAGTTTTCCTCTATACTCCAAAGTTTTAATTTCTGGTTTAAATAGCTTTAGCCTGCCCTTTACCTCATCACACAAAAAATCTATACTATATTACTATTATAAAGAGCGAGCTGAAACCTTTGAGGCGGGTAAACTCAAGAAGTACAGCACCAATCACAACACCCAATACAGCATTGGAAAGGGGAGATGCAGCAGATGGACATAGGCTATACATCTGGGCACCATATACATTACAAAGGTCAAAGAACCTTAGGGGTAAAGTAGTCCCTTGTGGGCTTTGGTGGGGGCGTGTCAAACTAACTACACTACACTGCATTATTCCTTTGTGGGCGTGCAGCATTCAGAGAGGGGCGTGGCACAACAGCGTTAAAAAAAATGCCGCGTACAGGGGCTTGCCAAAACAGCAGTACATTATTCGTTTGTGGGCGTAGTCAGAGGGGCGTTGTCAGAGGGGCATGCCAACAGCGTTGTCAGAGGTGCGTGACACTAATCAAGAGTAGCGCGCCTTTAATGTACGCGCTCATTCACGATCCACCTTCGCGTCTGACACGTACGTGCAGAAACGCAAAGCTTTCACATTCAGGGCACATTAATCACAGAAACTGTGGCACAACCTTTGTGGCCGTAAAACTTTTCAGAGGGGGCGGCACCAAAATTAACATTAAAAGGGGCGCACCTTTCATCAGCAATGTGCGTTCTCAGTACGCGATGTCACCCTTCTGGGGCGCGCCTTTCGTAAGCAATGTGCGCACACATTCACGTTCTTAATTCGCGTCTGACACGTACGTGTAGAAACACAAAGCTGCGAAGCATTTCACATTCAGGCAACATTAATGACAGATACTACGGCGCAACCTTTGTGCCCGTAAAACTTTTCAGAGGGGGCGGCACCAAAATTAACATAAAAAGGGGCGCGCCTTTCGTCACCAATGTGTACGCGACGTCACCTTTCTCAAAGGAGGCTGCAGTACAATTAGCCAAAAAACAAACAGGTGCGCGGCTTTCCACACAAATGTGTGCGCACATTCACTTCTCACACGGGAGAATCAAAATAGCAATGTGCGCTGCACTGACGGACCTTGCCATACTGACTACAGACTTTAAATAACGTAACTTTTATCAGTGGCCACAGGGAGGGAAAAAAAAACAAAACACTCACCGCTACATTGGCGCTCCGACGGATCCAGCGGACATTCACGGCAGGCAGCGTAGAACACCATCTAAGCAACTTCATTATTGCCATTTAGTCCGGGGCGCAGCCGGGGCCTCAAAGCAGCCCTCGCAAGCACAATAACGTCAAACACAACACGCTTACAAATTACATAACCAACACACTCCACAGATAGCGAACGACAAGCTAATACAGCTAAGGACCCACATATGAACAACGCTGTTACTAACAGTGCATGGACAACCGCACTAAGACGTTGCTAAAACATTAAAAAATCACCTTTGGCTATAGGCAGATGTAAAACAACACGTGGAACAATTACTGTTGCATTTTGTCATACTTACCTCATGCTGCATAACACACAATTACAACATATATTTAAACACACACTACATCAGAGGCTCATTGTGAATTACGTATAGCAGAGGCATGGCTTGCTACGCTGCCTGATACACACATTAGCACAACTTTAAACATTACAGAACACTGCAGGTCAACCACAGTATCATTAACATTTATATTTCTCAACTCTACTGCAAGGACACAAAAACAATGGTGAAGAGGAAGACACAACTTTCAAGGACAACATATAAAACACGGGCACAGAGGAATGAGGAGGAACTGGCAAAACTTACTTAATCAACCTCATACCAGCAAAAATCCGCTCTTTAGGACTATTGGCTCTTGCTGTTGCATCTTCAGGAATTGCTGCTACTTTGCTAAATGGAGGCAAAACAGCACATTCAACTTTTATACTACCTTTAAGTGTTTCACTTGAAAAAGATTCTACATGCTCGGTACGCAAAAACGGACCTTTAGGCAATTAGTGGTGAGAGTTATTTTAAATAATATGGCCACCAGTGCGACCTCTGATTTTTCTGTGTGATGACGTGCAAAGAGGCATACCAGTGAGCGGTGGTTCCTCCTGAAACATTATGTGCTTACTATGCAGATCTCAGTCTTTGTTCTGAAGTGTGTGATGGAGACGGTGCTCACTAACTTCTTGAAGAGCCACCTTGTCCCACCAGTAACGTAACTGTTGGAGCCGCTAATTTCAAACAATGCAATGAGCTGTGAAACTCTTCTTCGAAGTAGTCGTTTCCATTACTAGAAAATGCTGCTTCTCACATTCAGCAATGCAGATCTTCTCCCATCAGGAAGTGTAGATCTCTCCGTTCCAATTATAGCTGTGAACTTCTTGGGGTATAATGAGGGGTAGCGCTCCCCTGACAGTATGAACTGCAATGTAAGAACTGTTGCACTGATGCTAGGCTGGACCTCTCCGATGTTTGTATCCATAACATGTATCTACTTGTCCGTACTTGCCTCTTTCTTAACTGCTGATGATGACTGTGAACACTGATGCATGTGTTGTTACCTTTGTGACAAAATGATAAATAAAGATTTAAAAAAAAAAAAACTTCTTGGGATAGGTGTTTTAGAAGGGGAGATATCTGGAATAAGTTTAAATGCTTACTTTATGTTGAAAGATTAAGGTGTTTACATTTCTCACTGCTTTCCAACCAGTCTCTTAGCGTCAAAGCAGTCACAAGGTTGATAATAAACCAATGTTTACCTAATTTGCCTAGTATTTACAGGCCTATCTCCCTGTTGCCTGCAGTCTCTGAGATCTTGGAGAAATCAGTCGTCAGGCAACTCTTTTTTTAATCAGCAGTCTAACAATCTTCTTCATTTTAGTCAACCCGGCTTTAGGAAGAATTTAAGTACTGAGACGGCCCTCCTCGAGGCGGCAGAGTAAATCAAAGGTACGTTGGATGTCAAGGTCAAGGCAGTGTTGATTTGGCTAGACCTGTCTGCTGCCTTTGATACGGTTCCCCACTCCTGCTTGCTGGATTGCTTCTCCAGAATTGGAGTGAAGAGTCTGGCCCTTATGTGGCTGACCACCTTCTTAGACAATAGAGAACAGGAGGTCTGGCTTCCTCTGTTTTCTTCCGGCAGTAGGGCAGTCTCAGTTGGGGTCCTGCAGGGCTCGGCCCAACTCTGTTTAATGTGTATCTTACCCCTCTTGCTTCTCTAGTTGAGTCTTTTGGTGCAAAGATTGTACCATATGCAGATAATACGCAGATTCTCTTCTCTGGTAAAGATGGGGAGGATCTGGCTTGCAACTCCATTAAATCGTGCCTAACTGCCGTGTTTGTCTGGTTGCATCAGAAACGACTGATGTGCAATACAGACAAAACTGAAATACACTTTTTTTTTTTTGCCCTACGGTTCCTACCAGCTGGTCGGCATGTTGGCCCGATGGCTCTGTTCTGCCTGCATCTTTCACGGATACAGCCATGAATGTGGGAGTTAAGTTTGACAATCGCTTATCTTTCCAACCCCAGATCAGTATTGTGACTGGAATGTTTTTTAGTATCTTGCAGACTCTGAAAAACCTTTTATTCTTTCCGGCCAGGAAAGCAGTTATCCAGGCTCTGAGCACATCTTGCCTAATGCCTTATACCTCGGTCTTCCGGAGTGCGCCATCCACAAACTTCAAATGGTACAAAACGGCGTGGCACAACTTAAACTGAATTTGCCGATGAGGACTAGGATTTCTAGGCATCTTTCTTCCATGCACTGGAAACCAATAAGGAAGATAATTTTGTTTAAAACACTGGTGTTGTTTTTTCGTTTTTTGCACAATATTGGTCCATGTTACCTTGGCTTCTGTATCCATTTTTAAAATCCTGCCAGGAGCCTCCTGTCCTCGCATTTGGCTTTGGTATTTGTATTTGTATTTGTGGGTATTTATTAAGCGCAGCCTTTCGCTCCGAAGGGAGTATCTTGGCGCTAAGCGAGCGTGTGTAAGATTGGATGATAGAGGATCTAGATGGCTGCCATCACATAGGTATCGGATTGCTGATAGACCCAAGTCTTCAGTTGTTTCCTGAAAAGACTCTCAGTCTCAATCAGTCTGAGGTTTACGGGCAGGTTGTTCCAAGCCCTTGCTGCAAGGACTGTGAAAGTTTTTCCACCCCTGGTTTTGTATTTGTACCTGGGGATCTTGGTGAGGTTGGTCCCTGAGGATCTCAGACAGCGTGCGGGGTCATAGTGGATGAAACGGTTGGCGAGGTATTTAGGACCTATGTTTTTCAGGGCTTTAAAAACTGTTAGTAAGAGTTTGAAAAGGATTCTCTTATGCAGAGGCAACCAGTGGAGACAATTTAATGCTGCTGAGGCTGAAGATTTCCTGGGTAGTTTTAACACTAATCTTGCAGCAGCGTGCTGTACACTTTGCAACTTCTTCAGAGTGGACTTTTTCACTCCGGCCATCAACCCATTGCAGTAATCGAGTCGGGAGAGTATTAATGCAACCACGACCGATTTCCTAGAAGCAATGGGGAGGAAGTCAAATTTTTTTTTTAGAGATTTGATGAGTCCAAAACAGCAACCGGCCGTAATCCTGACGTGATCGTCGAAGGAGAGGGTTGCATCAAATTGCACGCCCAGGTTGCGAGCAGAAGTCACTGCACTAGGCGGGGCCTCTGAATCTTTGGGCCACCAATCCTTAGGGCAAAAGAGTAAATCTTTCCCTAATGGTATGATTTCAGTTTTCCCGCTGTTGCACTTCAAGTGGTTTGTATTCAACCACTGAAATACCTCCGTGAGACAATTCTGAAACCGCAGTTCTGTATCCGTGCAGTTTTTGTCGATAGAGACGACGAGTTGGGTGTCGTCAGCATATGACGTGACAAGGATCCCATGAGACTCTATCACAGCCAGGAGGGGTGCCATATAGATATTAAAAAGTAATGGGCTTAATATGGACCCCTGCGGTACTCCCGATGTAATGGTTTTTTCGCTGGATAGGTGGGGACCCAAAGACACAGATTGGGACCTATTGGTCAGGAAAGATTTTACCCATGCCAAAGCTGTGTCTGTGACGCCAATCTCACGCATCCTATCAATCAGGATGACATGAGAGATTGTATCGAGCGCTGCTGTGAGATCGAGCAGGATGAGGACGGCTTTCCTTCCCTCATCATGCAGGAACTTGATGGAATCGGAGAGTTCTATCAGAGCCGTTTCGGTAGAGTGGCTGGGGCGAAAGCCAGATTGCTGTGGGTGCAGAATGTTATGGTTCTCCACAAATGCTTTTAGCTCCCAGCGCACTATCTGTTCCGTGATCTTTCCTAGAACAGGCAGGAGTGAGATGGGGCGCATGTTCGTCAGATCTGAAGGGGATTTATTCAGCTTTTTCATCAGGGGTTTCACGATGGCCTTTTTCCATTCGTTAGGCACTACCCCTGAGTCTAAGGAAGCATTTATGATAGCGTTGATGTTAGGATTGACTACCTCAATTAGATGATGCAGTATACGAGGGGGACAGGAGTCAGTTGGTGCTCCTGATTTGCAGGCCAGAATCGCCTTGCGGGTCTGTTGGAGGGAGACAGGTTGGAAGCCGCGAAGGGAATGATGGTGATCGCCTACCTGTTTCCGGGGTCCGAGAGTGGGAATGGTCCGAGAGGGCGGGAAATCCTTTTGAATGATTGCAATTTTTTCCCCAAATTAATCTGTTATTTGGTTGCACAGAGTTTCAGAGGGGGGGATTTCGGGCTGAAGAGCTTTGGGGTGAGTGAAAGATTTGACGATAGAGAAAAACGTTTTTTGCTTCTGATGGGCGTCGTTGATAGCTTTTGTGTAATACTCCTTTTTGGCAGACTTTATGCTTGAGAGGTATAATTTCCTCTGCTGAACATAGAGGGCTCTTGAAGCCTCATCGTATGTTTTCCTCCACTTCCTTTCTTTTATTCTACAAAGAAGGTGGCTCTCAGTTAAGGCCTGGGTGTACCATGGGGTGCTCAGCTTCCTTCTGGAACACTTCACACGGTCGCCTTTGGAATTAAAGTTTTCCGAGATAATTTGATCCATCCAGACGTGGAAGTTGCGAGAATCAACCGATACGTCTCCCACCAACTTAGGGGCCTGGGCCAGTTGCTGGGAATCCAGCTTAATACGGTCGGTCACCTTTCTCCAGTTTACCGAGAAGGAGGGTTGGGAGCGCTTTATTGTTGATGAAACTGGGACTTGTTGCTCAATGTCAAAGGGAATGAAACAGTGGTCGGTCCAGATTTGTGGAATGGGAGGGGACGTAGTCATTGTACTTAAGTTGGAACAGATACCGTCCAAAATGTGGCCGGCTTGATGGGTAGGAGCGGTCACTAGTTGAGCCAGTCCAAAGATATTTAGGGTATGTTGGAAACAAGTGGCATGTGGGTCGACGCACGATTCCAGTTGCATATTCATGTCTCCTAATAGAGTAAAGTGAGGGTAGCGTAACATGAGTGACCCAAGTGCTTTTGGTAGAGTCCCGAGAGTGAGGATGACCAGGATTGGTGGACGCTCTTCTTTCTTAGGGCCGTCTGCATGGAATTCTCTTCCACTGCACCTGAAGCAGGAAAGTTCCGAATCTGCTTTTAGGAAAGGGTTAAAAACGTGGCTATTCACACTGTAATTTTGTACTTGCTATTGGACTAGCGCCGGGACACTCCCAGAAGCATCTGTGCGCTTTATAAAGGTGTCTTCATCATCCTCATCATCAATGTTCACACATCTAGTCTCCAAACCATTTGTCTGTCGTACTTGCCTTCTAAGTACGCTCTTCATCCGTGTTGAATAGTAATAAATCTCCAGTGGCAGTAGACCTGGGTTTGTAACTTAAATGGTTGTGCTATATTAAACGCCTCTGCCTTCACACTCTGCACCCTTCTTTCCCCCACCAGTCCTTTGAAGACTCTCATCCTTCTGCACAGAGCTTTGCTCTGGCCCTTAATATGTGTCCTCCAGGATACATCAGTACATTCCCACTAGAACTCAGCGCTCTTCCCAAGGCCATCTGTCTAGAGTGCCTATGGTTAAGCTTGCTAAAACAGGTGGCAGATACTTCTCCCTTCTGAGGCCCACAAGCCTGGAGTTGCCTACCTGCCAAATTGGGTCAAATCGAAAATGAGAGGCCTTTTAGAAACCAACTCGACCTGGCTTTTCACTCTCTGGCTTTGTCACCCTCTCACTCTTTCTGCTTATCGCCGGGACACTCCCCGGGGTAGCTGCGTGCTCAAGAAATCCCGCCATTCATTCAATGATTATTTTCAGTATTCCAAGTTGCATCATCACCACTTTAAGACCCACTATTCATTCTTCAGGGCTGGGATATTAGAGTAACCATAAATAGCTGTCTGACACGAATAGAGATGGTGGAGCAACCCGGAAGCACTAAAAATAGAGAGACAGCTGAGCTCTGAACAAGTTTGAGTCTTTGAACCAGGTAAAAACAGGACTTCGAAGGTAAAGTGCATCGCTGTAGTTGAGGCGTGTTAACCGACTGATTGAAGTACTGCAAAACGAAACTGCAGCAGGACAAGGGAGAATTTTTTAAAAGACCTTCAGGCGAAGAAAGCAGCCTTATGAGACTTCGATAATTCTGTGGAAAGAGTGATGAATCTTAATCAAGCTTAAAGCATAGGTTGTGAACTGAGGATGCTGGTCGAGGACATTGTGCCAGCCAGGTAGCCAGACATCAGTGTGCAGATCAAATAGAAGAGAATCACCAAGGTTTCTTGTCTGAATTCAGTTGAAGATAATTGCCTTTCTTTGTTACTACTGCCTCTTTCATACTGTTTTTAGAGGTTTGGAAACTTAAATGATGATAAAACGTCGACTAAATGCAGAAATATTAAAGTGTCAATAAACGTCTCAAAAAGTGACATAAAACGATGCTTACAAATGCAAGAACAAATAAGTAGGTGAACTGAAATGTGGATGTTCAGAGGAATAAACACCATAAAACCCTCACCCAGAAAGCCCTTCACCCTTGTATGTAAAAGGTTGAAGCGCCTTCAATTAACACTCATAAAATGAATATAGTGCGAGAAAAAGTGTTGCAAAATATGACATAAATCACCCCAGACCCCTTTAAAGAGCATTTGAAATATTCCGCAGTATTAGCCATTTCATTTATTTTTGGTTGTTGATGTGGTTGCAGTCACTTCCGTTATCTGTAAATGATTATAAAGGTTGTCATCGTGTGATGCATGAACAAATGGGTGGTTGTAGTGCCTTGCATGCTGTTCTCACTTAAAAAAACCCCTATGTTACTCAGAGAACGGATTGTAATATAAACCTTTTCTTTCTATATAGCTAAATTCTTGCCCCTAAAGACAATGTTGGGACCAAGATATGACGAACAGGTGCCAGAGGAGAATCGTTTCCATCCTAGCATGCTGTCGAACTATTTAAAGAGCCTGAAAGTAAGAACATTGTACTATGTATCACCCCTTGAGCCCTGTAGCTATATTAACAGGGATATTTGTGCATTCGAGTTTGGTTGAAGAAATAATATATTGGTTGTGGGTTTTGCTGGTGGCAGCAATGTGGCGCTGGAGAAGGTTTACATGGCGATCTGCAGGATGTGATAGAGGACGAAGAACCCATTTCAAGTCTGTTTGTTAGATCGGTGCTGAGCTGGAACCTCGTGAAAAAAGTCAAGCGGTACAGTGATGTTTGACTATAAATATTTGTCTTTATTTCATCCTTGCTTCTTGGTCTCATGACTATGTATTTATGCCATGGCAGTGAAAATTAAAGTGATCCACTAAAACATGTAGTGTAGAACAATTGTACTAATAAGCACACATTAACACACTTACTACTACAGTGCAAAGGTTACATCCTAGTTCATTACCACACTATAGTGAATTTGTTGTGAGAAAAACACAATTTACAGCTTCACAGATTAGGGGTTACGTTTACTTTACACATGGCACCTTCTCTCCGAAATGCCACAAGGCTTATTCAATGTGATTTTACCTAACTGAACAAATGTAACCCCTTGCATCCTGGTTAAGCATAATTTTTTCAAAGGGAGGAAATGGGCCGCATGATCCACTCTAGGCTTTGCCTGGTGTGAGTCAGGGCCCCTCTCCACACTGAACAATGGTAACAAATAGCCTATTACACTCTGCACATCTGTGTGCATGTGTGATTTTTTTTTTTTTGGGTTCGGTTTGCTAATAACGTAGCGCTGTTTGATGAATCTTCATGAAACTTTCCCAAAAAGTCTCATCCACCTCCGTTTTTTCCTGGAAAGTGTCAGCATGATCTGTCAAGCAGGGGCCAAGGGGAAGATAAGGGGGTGGGGGACCAAAATGCGGTTTCCCCATGCAATTGTCCATAGGAAAATCAGACACTGCCAAAGCTGTTCACGGCTGAACGGAATTAAACCAAATTTGACATATATTTGGTCTTCATCCAGATAACAGGTTTTTTGTGATTTGGTTTAAATCCATTCAGTATATTTGTAAACATTTAAGGTTCAAAATATTTGTATATTTCACACTGTGGAGGATCCATAGAGCCATCAGGTCTGGAGAGAAGATCTGACTGAATACCCCCACATTAGGACCCAGAGTCTCCATCTGAGGCTTGAACCAAGTTAGGTGTGCATATGCTTAGGAGGGCTAATCATACCTTTAAATGTTCTGGGTTAGAAATATATACTTCAGTATGTCATGACTGTTTTCCATCAGTTTATTACAGAGGACCCCCTGCACTCAGTCCTTTCTCCACCTCCGCTTCCCAGGCACCCAAAGCATTCAAGACCTGTGATATCACTGGGACCCATGATGCAATTATTTGCTCCAGCACTCTCTGCTTCTGAAATGTAAAGCTCTGTTGATTCATTCCATAGTTGTAGATGAAGTAGTACAAAAAAGTCCCGTATCCTGAGAGGAAAAAAAGTATATAGGGGGCAGAATAGGGATACCCTGTTCCAGTAGGGTGAAAAGTAAGCCCCCCAATGTGGGCCAAGGCCCGGAGAGGTTTGTAGTATTTTCATTTTTGGGATGGGGGTGCCAGGCACTAATTCCCTAGTCGTACTACTGCCCAGGGGACCCAATCCCTTGAGACTCGTATGGTTGTAGCTGCTCATTTATTATCCACTACTCCGCAGAGGAGCGCCCCATAATGCCCTTCGTGGGCTAATATAAATTTTATTTCATGCATGGTGGTGCCCTAATCTGGGCAAGCGCACCACCAGCATTTTTGTAAGTGTTGTGGGGAGCTGCATGGAGTACAGAAGCCCTCAAGAAGTTCTTAAAATAATTAATACTATGCTTCCTGGGGTCTATATAACATGACCTCAGGAAACGATATTTTTTTTCAAGCATGGTCAAAGCTGGAGCTTTTGCTCTTCAGCTTGGGAATATAGGAACTCCTTTTGGTTGGTTTTATGGATTCAATATGTGGCTTGAGGAGTGTAACAGAAAGCCTCAACTTTGTTTAATATTGCTTTGACTACAAATGCTTTATTTAAATGTTTATTGGCTGGCATAGCAGTGCCCACTTGACAAAATCAATAAACGTAATACTACAAGCGGAACCGCTTGTCCTAATGCGCACAGTTGCTTTACCTGCTGGGTTGCTGCTGTTTGAATAAACTGTCCTATTCAACAGACATTGCTTGACAATACGTTATTCAATCGACATTTGTAGTGCAAAAAATATTTTCGAAGAAACTTTACTATTCAATCCTTTATACTTTAGGCGAAAAAGTTCACATGTTATACACCAATTGTATACATCATTGGGTTATATTAACACTTTCTCAATTATTACATGCAATACATATACATTTCTTTGTAGTGCCCTATGCATTTCGGGCCCTTGGCCCTTCTTCGGGGGCAGAATCTGCAAAAAAATCAAAAACAGTTGCATTGTACTTGATTTTGCTCGATTACTGTGAGGGATTAACAGTCATATATGCTAGTTCAAACTTAATTCTAAAATGCCATAACATTTATTCGTATTAGGTTATCAGTCCTAGTGTTAACTGTAATAGAGTGACAGGTCGGAAAAGATGATTCTATGAAGGACTAAACAGAAACCCAAAAGAGTGAAGTGAAAAAGTGAAAAAACGAAAAACCGAATGAAATAATATGCCTATACTCAAAACGCCTTGCAGTGAACAGTGGTGCAACCAATACTTTTAAGCCCAGAGATGAAAAGCGATCTTGAGGTACGGGGTCACTGACCTTGTAATCTCGAATTTCTACATTAGGTTGTTACTAGGAACATTCTTCAATGTCCTGCTCAGATGCTAAAAAAATACAGGGTAGAGTGTTTCAGAGCATTGCATCTGACCTGATCCACAACGCTGGGCGACAAACAGTTAAGACTCCTACCTCGCCAAATTGTTGGGAAATCGTCACGTGGTGGTCAGTGGATGGAAGATTCAGTCAAGTGAATTCTACCTCTAAAAATACAAAACGAGCGGGGCTGTTAAGTGCTAATGAACGGAACCATGCGGAAGAGCAGACAAGGCTCTTGCGGTTTGTGGAGAAAAAGATTTACCTTACGCGGGTTCAAGGTCCGCTGTGACACATCTCAGAAGAGTTCCGGCTTGCCTCTAGGGTGCGGGATACCGCGCATGCGTGTAGTGGACTTAAAAAGAATAGTTCTAGAAAGCGGACTATGTTGGTATATGTCACAGTGGGCTGCGATATGATGGCGGCCATTATTAAACGGCTGAAATGCTGTAAATACGGGTGACGAAAAAGCTTCAAGAGTGATGAAAAATAGAAAAGAATCAGTGTGTGTGTAGAGAGATAACTGCACGATATATGGCATAATTGTTCCAGATAAAGAATATTATATTAATGTTAGGCATTTTTACATAGCGCGTTTATGCTAGTATACAATTAATTCGTTACTAGACAGAGTACTGAACTCTAGGATTGCACACAAGCACCTAGTGGGGCATGATCACAAATAACACCCTAAATCTGCTCTATCATTGATCCCTTTAGGATCCTGTGTGTCTAGTCTTTTTATCCAAAAAGTTTCGCGTTGGAGTAATTTTTTGGTGGTGTCCTTCCCAGGAGTGGATTTGACTACTTCGAGGACCTGGAACTTGAGCTGTGCTATCGTATGTCTATTTGTGGTCCAATGTGTTGCCAGACTGCTGTTCGGGTTGTTGTTACGAATAGTGCTTTTATGCTCTGATATCCGTGTCTTGATTTTACGTTCAGTCTTGCCTACGTATAAGAGGCCACATGGGCATTTTATGGCATAGATGAGATGAGTGGAGTTACAATCTGCGTTGTGCTTGGTTTTGAAGGTTTCTCCGGTATAAGGATGTTTGATGTTATCACTCACTATGACGTTGTTACACTGAACGCAGTTTTGGCATTTTCTGGTGCCACGGTACACTTCTTGAGTGCTCACTGTCGGTGCTTTCAACATCTCTTTTACGTTTCTGGACCTTTTATAGGCGAAAATCGGTCTGTCTTTAAACAACTCTTGGAAGTCATTTTCATTGCTGAGGAGATCCCAGTGTTGAGTAATGCTCTTTTTGATTTCTCTTGAGCTAGTCGAATATTTAGACACAAATACTTGACGACTCATCTCATTTTTCGTTTTGGATGCAAGCAGTGACACCCGATCTTTTTCTGCTACTTTCAGTTTGGTTTTGTCTAAAAGAGCCTGTGGGTATTTCTTCTCCAGATATTTGTCAGAGATAATTCCAATATTGCGTTCAAGTGTGACAGTTTCTGTGCATATCCTTTTTGCTCTCAACATCTGTGAGTATGGTAAGTTCACAATCAAATTTTTTGGATGGAAACTGTTAAACATTAACGCTGTATTTTTGTCTGTGGCTTTGTGGTATATCTCAGTTCGGATTTCATGATCTTCCAATTTCACTAGTGCATCCAGAAAAGGAATTTCTCTGGGCTCTATTGTGCTGGTGAACTGAAGGTGTTCATCAAATGTATTTAGTTGGGTTATTTTCTGTTCAAGCTTTTCCCTGGTATTCTGCCATATAAGGAAGATGTCGTCTATATATCGACAATACATAATTGCGTTGTCGTACCATTCAGGATCAGTCAATAGATGCTCTTCCTCAAATTTCGCCATGTAAGTGTTGGCGTAGGCCGGTGCTCCCGAAAATCCCATTGATGTCCCTTTGTTCTGTAAAAAGAACTCGTTTTTGTATTTAAAATATCCATGGTGGAGACAAAAATGTAGTAATTCAAGTAGGAATACCTTGTCAGCTCTCATTGTTTCTTGCTTCAAAAGGGCCCATTCAACAGCTTCAATTCCTCCTCTATGGGGAATGGATGTATATAAGGCTTTTACATCAAGGGTGCATAATAAAAGTCCTTCCTTGAACTGAACTGTGGTCAGTTTTTGTAGGAAATGTGTTGTATCCTTGGTGTATGAGTACCAGGTTTGTACAAATGGTTGCAAAAAATGGTCGAGGTATTTTCCCAGGGGTTCGAAGATCGTTCCACATCCTGCTACTATTGGGCGAAAAGGAGGTTTCTGAAGGTCTTTATGGAGCTTGGGTAGCATGTATATATTAGGTTGTTTAGGGTGCTGTACTGTGAGAAATTGTCTTGTCTTCATGGAAATCCATTTCATGTTCTCTGCATGGTCTAACAGTTGATTCAGAGTCTTTACCAGATCATCTGTGGGATCTTTATCCAATTTAAGATAAATTTCGGTGTCATTTACGTGAGCTTGCACGCTCACTTCATAAAATTGTTGATCCATAATCACAATAGCGCCGCCTTTATCAGCTCTCTCAATGTGAATATAAGGATTTTCAGCCAGTTCTTTCAGTGCTTGTCTTTCATGTATGGAAAAGTTTGTAGTTCTCTTTTTCGAGGTGTTAATTTTCTTAATGTCGTTCAGTACTAGCTTCTCGAATGCATCCAGAATCTTATGTGATGTTGGGGCCATGAAAGAAGACTTGGGTCTAAACTCCTCAAATTCGGTGTCAGTCGAGGTGGTTCCAGTATCTGGAATGTTTTTGAAAAAGTATTTCAAGCGCAAGATTCTCATAAACTTGAAGAAATCGATTTCTGTCTCAAGTTGATTGGTGTTATAAGTGGGCACAAAGTTGAAACCTTTGTTTAGTACTTTAGCTTGCAGGTCAGTGATGGCTTGAGCTGAAATGTTCACCACTATGTTTGTTTTGTGCTCCTCAGATTTGGTTTTGTTGTTTCTTTTGCCTCTCCGGGTTTTCCTTTTTGCCTGCCTGGTGGTTGGCTTGTATCTCCGTCCTGTGGAGAAAAAGACGTTTTGGCGCCTGTCGCTCCTCCAGTGCTTGCTTCGCCTGATGTTCCTGCAGCTGTTTGTATGATAGGAGGTGTTCTGTTCGGATTTGTCTCGCTCTCGGAGGTTACACTTTCTTGGGATGAAGTGTTGGTGGTCTTTTTGAAGTATGTTCTCCTTTGGGCATATACTTCAGCCCAAGTGTATACTTCGTTCAACTTGTAGTCCAGGGTGTCTCGTTTATATTTCCTAAGTTTACCCTCTTGTATATCTTTAGTGTAAACATCTAGCTTCTTATTCATTTCTTCCAGAAATTTGGTCCAATCTGTTGAATCCATGCGGCTTTCTAGATCTGCTTCTATTAGATCAATCTCCTCTGTGATTTCTTTTATCACTACTGCTAATTCTTCTATCAATAATAGTAATAAATCAAGAGAACATTTGTTAAGTACAGCGTAGCACTTGTCCATAAAGTCCTTTTTCATGTGGAACCTAAATAACATCGGTTTTATTGGCATCCTTAATCCTCTCGGGATCCTTTTAGCTCGGTGATATTGCACCAGGGTCGATGCATGCAGTCGTTGGTTCAGACGTCTTTTAGTAAGGAATTCTAATTGTTTGAGTTGTTGTGGAAGACTGCTTCCCTGCACATTAAAAGAACGTACATCCTGTATTAATGAGTATATCTCGTTGGCTTGTTCGTTTGTGAAAGCCAAAGTTTGTCCTCTAGGCAGGAGCACCCGCAGATAAAATGTCATTCGACGCAATTACAGGGCTCACAGATAATAGGGCCAGCACATTGGCTTTCACAAACGAACAAGCCAACGAGATATACTCATTAATACAGGATGTACGTTCTTTTAATGTGCAGGGAAGCAGTCTTCCACAACAACTCAAACAATTAGAATTCCTTACTAAAAGACGTCTGAACCAACGACTGCATGCATCGACCCTGGTGCAATATCACCGAGCTAAAAGGATCCCGAGAGGATTAAGGATGCCAATAAAACCGATGTTATTTAGGTTCCACATGAAAAAGGACTTTATGGACAAGTGGTACGCTGTACTTAACAAATGTTCTCTTGATTTATTACTATTATTGATAGAAGAATTAGCAGTAGTGATAAAAGAAATCACAGAGGAGATTGATCTAATAGAAGCAGATCTAGAAAGCCGCATGGATTCAACAGATTGGACCAAATTTCTGGAAGAAATGAATAAGAAGCTAGATGTTTACACTAAAGATATACAAGAGGGTAAACTTAGGAAATATAAACGAGACACCCTGGACTACAAGTTGAACGAAGTATACACTTGGGCTGAAGTATATGCCCAAAGGAGAACATACTTCAAAAAGACCACCAACACTTCATCCCAAGAAAGTGTAACCTCCGAGAGCGAGACAAATCCGAACAGAACACCTCCTATCATACAAACAGCTGCAGGAACATCAGGCGAAGCAAGCACTGGAGGAGCGACAGGCGCCAAAACGTCTTTTTCTCCACAGGACGGAGATACAAGCCAACCACCAGGCAGGCAAAAAGGAAAACCCGGAGAGGCAAAAGAAACAACAAAACCAAATCTGAGGAGCACAAAACAAACATAGTGGTGAACATTTCAGCTCAAGCCATCACTGACCTGCAAGCTAAAGTACTAAACAAAGGTTTCAACTTTGTGCCCACTTATAACACCAATCAACTTGAGACAGAAATCGATTTCTTCAAGTTTATGAGAATCTTGCGCTTGAAATACTTTTTCAAAAACATTCCAGATACTGGAACCACCTCGACTGACACCGAATTTGAGGAGTTTAGACCCAAGTCTTCTTTCATGGCCCCAACATCACATAAGATTCTGGATGCATTCGAGAAGCTAGTACTGAACGACATTAAGAAAATTAACACCTCGAAAAAGAGAACTACAAACTTTTCCATACATGAAAGACAAGCACTGAAAGAACTGGCTGAAAATCCTTATATTCACATTGAGAGAGCTGATAAAGGCGGCGCTATTGTGATTATGGATCAACAATTTTATGAAGTGAGCGTGCAAGCTCACGTAAATGACACCGAAATTTATCTTAAATTGGATAAAGATCCCACAGATGATCTGGTAAAGACTCTGAATCAACTGTTAGACCATGCAGAGAACATGAAATGGATTTCCATGAAGACAAGACAATTTCTCACAGTACAGCACCCTAAACAACCTAATATATACATGCTACCCAAGCTCCATAAAGACCTTCAGAAACCTCCTTTTCGCCCAATAGTAGCAGGATGTGGAACGATCTTCGAACCCCTGGGAAAATACCTCGACCATTTTTTGCAACCATTTGTACAAACCTGGTACTCATACACCAAGGATACAACACATTTCCTACAAAAACTGACCACAGTTCAGTTCAAGGAAGGACTTTTATTATGCACCCTTGATGTAAAAGCCTTATATACATCCATTCCCCATAGAGGAGGAATTGAAGCTGTTGAATGGGCCCTTTTGAAGCAAGAAACAATGAGAGCTGACAAGGTATTCCTACTTGAATTACTACATTTTTGTCTCCACCATGGATATTTTAAATACAAAAACGAGTTCTTTTTACAGAACAAAGGGACATCAATGGGATTTTCGGGAGCACCGGCCTACGCCAACACTTACATGGCGAAATTTGAGGAAGAGCATCTATTGACTGATCCTGAATGGTACGACAACGCAATTATGTATTGTCGATATATAGACGACATCTTCCTTATATGGCAGAATACCAGGGAAAAGCTCGAACAGAAAATAACCCAACTAAATACATTTGATGAACACCTTCAGTTCACCAGCACAATAGAGCCCAGAGAAATTCCTTTTCTGGATGTACTAGTGAAATTGGAAGATCATGAAATCCGAACTGAGATATACCACAAAGCCACAGACAAAAATACAGCGTTAATGTTTAACAGTTTCCATCCAAAAAATTTGATTGTGAACTTACCATACTCACAGATGTTGAGAGCAAAAAGGATATGCACAGAAACTGTCACACTTGAACGCAATATTGGAATTATCTCTGACAAATATCTGGAGAAGAAATACCCACAGGCTCTTTTAGACAAAACCAAACTGAAAGTAGCAGAAAAAGATCGGGTGTCACTGCTTGCATCCAAAACGAAAAATGAGATGAGTCGTCAAGTATTTGTGTCTAAATATTCGACTAGCTCAAGAGAAATCAAAAAGAGCATTACTCAACACTGGGATCTCCTCAGCAATGAAAATGACTTCCAAGAGTTGTTTAAAGACAGACCGATTTTCGCCTATAAAAGGTCCAGAAACGTAAAAGAGATGTTGAAAGCACCGACAGTGAGCACTCAAGAAGTGTACCGTGGCACCAGAAAATTCCAAAACTGCGTTCAGTGTAACAACGTCATAGTGAGTGATAACATCAAACATCCTTATACCGGAGAAACCTTCAAAACCAAGCACAACGCAGATTGTAACTCCACTCATCTCATCTATGCCATAAAATGCCCATGTGGCCTCTTATACGTAGGCAAGACTGAACGTAAAATCAAGACACGGATATCAGAGCATAAAAGCACTATTCGTAACAACAACCCGAACAGCAGTCTGGCAACACATTGGACCACAAATAGACATACGATAGCACAGCTCAAGTTCCAGGTCCTCGAAGTAGTCAAATCCACTCCTGGGAAGGACACCACCAAAAAATTACTCCAACGCGAAACTTTTTGGATAAAAAGACTAGACACACAGGATCCTAAAGGGATCAATGATAGAGCAGATTTAGGGTGTTATTTGTGATCATGCCCCACTAGGTGCTTGTGTGCAATCCTAGAGTTCAGTACTCTGTCTAGTAACGAATTAATTGTATACTAGCATAAACGCGCTATGTAAAAATGCCTAACATTAATATAATATTCTTTATCTGGAACAATTATGCCATATATCGTGCAGTTATCTCTCTACACACACACTGATTCTTTTCTATTTTTCATCACTCTTGAAGCTTTTTCGTCACCCGTATTTACAGCATTTCAGCCGTTTAATAATGGCCGCCATCATATCGCAGCCCACTGTGACATATACCAACATAGTCCGCTTTCTAGAACTATTCTTTTTAAGTCCACTACACGCATGCGCGGTATCCCGCACCCTAGAGGCAAGCCGGAACTCTTCTGAGATGTGTCACAGCGGACCTTGAACCCGCGTAAGGTAAATCTTTTTCTCCACAAACCGCAAGAGCCTTGTCTGCTCTTCCGCATGGTTCCGTTCATTAGCACTAAACAGCCCCGCTCGTTTTGTATTTTTAGAGGTAGAATTCACTTGACTGAATCTTCCATCCACTGACCACCACGTGACGATTTCCCAACAATTTGGCGAGGTAGGAGTCTTAACTGTTTGTCGCCTAGCGTTGTGGATCAGGTCAGATGCAATGCTCTGAAACACTCTACCCTGTATTTTTTTAGCATCTGAGCAGGACATTGAAGAATGTTCCTAGTAACAACCTAATGTAGAAATTCGAGATTACAAGGTCAGTGACCCCGTACCTCAAGATCGCTTTTCATCTCTGGGCTTAAAAGTATTGGTTGCACCACTGTTCACTGCAAGGCGTTTTGAGTATAGGCATATTATTTCATTCGGTTTTTCGTTTTTTCACTTTTTCACTTCACTCTTTTGGGTTTCTGTTTAGTCCTTCATAGAATCATCTTTTCCGACCTGTCACTCTATTACAGTTAACACTAGGACTGATAACCTAATACGAATAAATGTTATGGCATTTTAGAATTAAGTTTGAACTAGCATATATGACTGTTAATCCCTCACAGTAATCGAGCAAAATCAAGTACAATGCAACTGTTTTTGATTTTTTTGCAGATTCTGCCCCCGAAGAAGGGCCAAGGGCCCGAAATGCATAGGGCACTACAAAGAAATGTATATGTATTGCATGTAATAATTGAGAAAGTGTTAATATAACCCAATGATGTATACAATTGGTGTATAACATGTGAACTTTTTCGCCTAAAGTATAAAGGATTGAATAGTAAAGTTTCTTCGAAAATATTTTTTGCACTACAAATGTCGATTGAATAACGTATTGTCAAGCAATGTCTGTTGAATAGGACAGTTTATTCAAACAGCAGCAACCCAGCAGGTAAAGCAACTGTGCGCATTAGGACAAGCGGTTCCGCTTGTAGTATTTCTGTTTATTGATAAAGCACATTATGGACATTGTGCCTACCTAAGCAGCACGCATGTGACAAATAGAACAAATACCGATTATCATTGTGCATAGTTAAATACGGTGTGCCTAGCCAACTCTTTAATAAAATCAATAAACGTGCCATATATATATTGAAGGTGAATTATGTTAAAAAAACCTTAGAAATTCAGTGAAAAAAATGTGGTAAAATGACAGTTGTATTTGAAAAAAACGAAGGTTAAAGTTAAACTTCATAGTTGGGTGAACATGCCAGTTATAACATTACATTTTAAACACAAAAAAATCCTGAAATTCACCAGTTATAGTTAACTGAAGTAACTATAACTCACCCTCGCCATGCGCTGCTTATACCATCACATATTTATTTTAAAGGTTTTATATAGCGCTTGCTGGACCCGGGGGTATCAGAGCGCTTTACACGAGTGAAGATAGTACAGGCATAATACAATTGTACATAACGTAGAGATCACATGGGTCAGATTATAAAGGTCAAGTAGCGTAATACAAATTAGCATATGTCAAACCAAAAGAGAAATGAAACATAAATAAAATGAATACATGTAGTCGAATTATATATAGTAGCCTGAGATGGAGGGAGGCTAGGTGGTAGGAGGGTGGAGGGAGGGGAGGCGTGAATGAGGGTAGAGAAAAATTAGACAAAGGACGGGGTAGTAATTAAGGGGAGGGAGTATAGGGGAAGGCGAGGAGGGAAAAGGGGAAAGGGAGAGAGAAGGGAAAAGTATGGAAAGGATTATGGACCCCAATATTTCTTGAGCAAGTGTAGTTTGAGGTCTTTTTTAAAAACTGATGTAGGAGGGTTAAAGCGCAGGTCTTTAGCCCCTTCCATGCTCATGGCGAGCTCAGCTCGTCATGGCATATACCTCTCAGGTGCTCATGAAGAGCTGAGCTCGTCATGACCACACCCGTTTTCGTTGCTGTCCAGCACAGCAGGGGAAACTCTTAAGCAGCGATGTGGTTAGGGAGGGTGTTCCAGATGCTGGGGGCTTATCCGGAGGAAGAGCGAGATTGTGTGGATTTCTTTTTAGTCAGGGGTGGGAAGGAGGAGGGCGTTGGTGCTTCTCAACGGTCGAGCGCAGCCTGCTTTATTGAGTTTGTCAGTGAGATACAGCGGAGCCTTTTGGTGAAGGGCTTTGTGAGTAATGCATGCCATCTTGTAGGTGGATCTGCCTTCGATGGGCAGCCATTTAAGGACCTTAGGGGCTGGGGAGATGTGGTCAAAGCATTTGCAGTCTGTGATTAGCCTGGCCGCCAGGTTTAGCACAGATTTGAGTGGAGCTAGGTGAACTTTTGGGGTTCCGGAGAGGATAGCGTTACCATAGTCAATTTTTGAGAGAACAAGTGATTGGACCACCAATTTAAGTCGTCCGCTGGGATGAAGGGTTTGATTTTCTTGAGATGGCTTAGTGTGCAGAGAGCTCCTTTGGCCAAGTTTTTTATGTGGGCCTGGAGGGTTAGGCTATTGTCAATGGTGATGCCAAGTGATTTTACTGAGCTGATAAGGTGAGCGTACAGTTTAGGACATTAAGGTCAGTGATCCATGTTTGGATAGGAAGAGGGTTGTTTTTTGGAGAGAAGAGAATGATTTCCGAGTGGAACCAGGATTGGATTTTAGACAGGGTGTCGTTAAGGTGTAGAACATCGGAGTGGGATCTGATATAGTAAAGTTGGGTGTCGTCCGCGTAGAGGTGGGAGTCGATTCCAGCTTGTTTTAAAATGAGGGTAAGGTGTTCCATAAAGAGGTTAAAGAGAGAGGGGGAGAGAATAGAACCCTGGGGGACGCAGAGGGAGACTGGTGTGGGGTTAGAGAGGCCGTTGTGGATTTTGATTTGTTGTGTTCTGTGTTGGAGGAGAACAATTTAAGTACCGGACCATGAAGGCCAAATCAAACTTTGAGCGCATTAGGTAAGGCATGGTGGTTAACAGTATCATATGCTGTAGAGAGGTCGAGGAGAATGAGTAGGCAGGTCTTGCCATTATCTAGAGAGTGATAGATGTCGTCTACAGTATTTGGTATCGCAGTTTCTGTATTGCAGCCTTTTCGGAAGCGGGATTGTAAGGAGTCGAGAAGGTTACAGGTGTCAATGTGTTTGTCCAGTTGAAGAAGGGCACATTTTTCAAGTGCTTTGGAAAGGAGGAGGAGGTTGGAGATGGGTCGGGGATTATTTTTTAAAAATTAAAAAAAAAAAAAAAAAACCTTTATCGAAGCATTCAAAAGTACTACAAGCACAGGCCTACAACCACAGGGGCCGGCCGTAAACTCAGCAAATCAAGATGGAAATTTACTTTGTAATCAACAACCCCGGCACCAGCAGCGATGCAAGTCACGGCGTATGGTAGAATGCGCTAACGATAGACAGGACAATACAGAGGTTTCGTTTTTTTTCTTTTATGAAGAAGTAGTAGTGGCATTACTATAGAAGGCGTCACCATATAATAATGATCAATAAGAGATGGGGGGATGTACCTCGCACTGCAGTCAATAGAAGGTAATGAATAATACAGCTGTAGCAACGCAACATCTAGCATAGGCAGACAAGGAGGATAGGATAATCTATTAGCAAGCGATCCAGCGCGAGTACCATCCAAAAAACCCACTCTTAGGAGACAGCAAAGTAAAAGCTAGTAGAGACGCCCAGTAGAGTAAGAAGTAACAACCGGATAAACAGCCCACCACCCTGAAAGGAAGAAAAGGAAAAGAAAGAGACCATAGAACAAAACAAACTAAAATAACAAACCCCCCCCATATCCCCCCACCCTGCACCCCTGTAATGGCTACGGCCTACCCCACTAACAGCATGCCTGTCGCCCCGGAACTTGCCCTAAAGGAAGAGAAGAAAAGCGGAGGAGGAGAACAAAATACACACTCCCGGTCTCCCATACCCCCCGCCATCAGCGACCTCCCCAAGACGTATTAACCACTGTTCGAAGCAAAGTATTAAACCCCAACCTGGGGAGGACATCAACAATACAACCCAACTCCCGTTACACTAAAAGGTACAATCCAGGCACATATCACGTAATTTAGCAGACCCCAAAAGTCAAAGTCACCCCTGGCCAGTACGGTTCTTCACGAGAGCCCTTATCGCCCAGGCCACAGTCACCATGAGGAAATTGAAGCGTTCATAAAAGTTTAAGTCAGTGAAATTGGGTCGAAGACAGGATACAAGTTCGCGACATCCACAAAGCCGGCAAGGAAAAGTGAAATAGAGCGGCCAACCTCTCCGATAGTCACTGAAGAACTGTTTGTGGCAATCAAAACCTTTAGCGACGATATTCCGCCGGGCAGGGTTTGAGCAGGGAAAGTTGACGATGATCACGGGTGCGCTATCCATGACGCCAGAGTCATCAAAGCGGGTTGAATCAGGTTTCCGCACGGGGACCTCAAAATGGGAACCACAATTTGCTGATGGCATGTCGGAGTGTCGTCGTCCGGTCTCAGACAGACGTTGTCCAGCGTTACAGACAACTGATGGTACATGACGGTGAATTGAGAGTGAAGCGCCCCAATGGCGGCCATTACGGACCTCAACGATGGTGCTCCGTCCGTCCCCTCCATCTCCTCTCACGAAGCGACGAAGCAGGACCCGAACCCCGGGAAGGAACAACTCCGAGGCAGCAAGCACACACAGAGCCAATGACAACAGAGGGCGTTCTCAAAACCGGCAATATCAACACCTTCGCCGCTAGCGGGGGCCAAGCCCGTCAACCCCGTCCCCCCAGCAGGGTCTCCGGGCACCGGACCCCCGACCGCGGCTACCGATGTACACTTGCGTCACTGTACCGTGTCCGTGGCGTAAGCCGATTACTGATCAGCCACCCGTAAATGCAAAGTATGGTTCGAGTTTGGAAGACCGGACGCAACTCTGGTCCCACAGCCGATGTTGATCAACTCCAACCCGGATGGGCTAGAAATCGAGGCCCCGGCTTCAGCCCTGAAGTAGGCCGAGAATAGAACACGACATATCTTCGTCACCCGATAAGTTAGAAATTCCTGGATTGCACCGCAGGAGTCAGGAGCACTTCATGGGCACGGGAGTCCGGCGTGAGGAAAGGATAGTAAGCAGGATATACGAGCTGCCGGCGGAGGTCGGCGGAGCCGGGAGCTTATGCGGCCATCTTGCTTCGCAGCGTAGCTCCTCCTCCGGGTCGGGGATTATTAAGGTCATTAGAGGCAGCATTGGGATTTTTAATATTGGGAGTGATTTGTCCGGTTTGGAGGGAGTGAGGGACACAACCCGAGGAAAGGGAGGAGTTAATGATGGAGGTCCAATAAGGAGCAATGATGTGCTTAAGCTCCAGAACAAGGTTAGCAGGGAGAGGGTCTTTGGTGTGTGAGGATTGTTTAAGTTTGGAGATGATGTTAGAGACTTCAAGCTCCGTTACAGGATGGAAATTATGCCAGGAGGTGTTGTTTTTAGGCTGTGAATTAGAAGGGCTGCTATCCGGAGGGGAAGTGGCAGGAAGGAGGGATGAGCAATCGGGGTGGGGGGGGTTAATAGCGAGGGAGGTTGAGAGGTAGACTCAGCGATAGATAGGGGATAAGGAGGGATCTGAGATGCTAGGAAGGATTGGTCTATTGTGGCTATTTTTTCAGAGAAGAAGTTAGCAACTTCTTCGCATCTGTGTTGTGGCCGTCTGGGTAGGAGGGGTAGAGGATGTTTGGTTTCGAACTATGTTGAACAGTTCTCTGGGTCTGTTTTTCGCATGATCAAGTTGTGTACGGAAGAAGGAAGCCTTTTCCGTGAAGATGTGTTTCTTGTACGTGGCTCCGGCAGATCTGAGGAGAGCAAGATTGGCGGGGGAAGGGTGTTGTCTCCATGTTCTTTCTGTAAGTCTAAGTGCACGTCTTTCGTCATTGAGGTTGGAATTGAACCATGATTTAGATGGAATGTTTCTTGGGGATTTCAGTTTGGACAAGGCAATTCGGTCTTAGACATCGATGACCGTTTTGTTAAAATGTTCGGTGAGTTCGTTAGCATTTAGGGAGAGAGGGATGAGAAGACGTTGTGCTTTGAGTTTAGACTCAAGTTCACCAGGGGGGATGCAATTAAGATTTCTGGTCCATTTGGGGGTTTTAATGTTATGGGGGGTGGGGCGGGGGGGGGGTGGAGCCGAGGTTGCGATAGAGAACAGAATGAGGTGATGATCAGACCAGTCGATGGGGACGATGTTGGACAATGATGGCATCAAGAGTGGCCCCTTTGGAGTGGGTGGGAGAATGACAGAGTTGTTTGAGTTCCTTGCTCTCAAGAAGATTGGTGAGGAAGTTGACTGAGGGGCCATCAGTCATATTCAAGTGTAGATTGAAATCTCCAAGGAAGAGATTTTTAGGTCTCTACTATTCTATCCCACAGGGATAGGCGAGATTATGGTAGGCAGTTCAAAAACTCGACCAAACTTGCGGATCGCGTACAGTTCATGTGAGCTAGGTGCGTGCACGCCATCGCCAGCCGCATCACACCACCATTTGTCTGTGCCTCGCATCAGACTTCAAAGGCTGCCGCTCCCCCGCCCCCTGCGTGCACATTGTGCACAACCATTTGTTTGTGCCTCGGCATCAGACTTCAAAGGCTGCCCTCCCCCACCCACCCACCCTGCCACAGCAATGCCGAAAGCTTGTTTTCCGCTGTCCCTTTGTCCCCCACCTCTCACGTTCTTCTCTTCCTTGTTTCACTCACCCCTTCCCTCACTCGCTTTTTATTGAATACATAACTTATTTCCCTCCCGGTGTGCCACGGCCTTCATAGCTCCACCTTTCTCTTTTTTCCCGTCTTTTCTGCTGCAGTTTCTCTTCCATTTGTCTCTCCTCTCCCTCTCCCCCTGTTTCACATCTTTATCTCTCCCTTCCCCCTGCCTTGGCATCTCTTTTTCTTTCGATTCCACCATTTCTCCTACTTTACCCTGCCTCACTCTTTTCACTCTACTTTCCGTCTCACTGTTTTCTTTCTCCCGTTTTATCTATTTTCGCCATTTCCATTCTCTTCTTCTCTCTGTTCCTTACCTCTGTCCTATCCTCTTTCTCCCGAGTTATCCGGTCTCCCTCCTCTCACCGCTCCCCCCCCCCCACCCTGCACTCTTCTGTTCTCTACGTGTCTCCCCGGTTTCTCTACCTTTGCTCCTGGCGGTCTCTTTTTAAGGTCTCTCCTTGACGGCCTTCCTCCGGAGAGGCTCAGCCCGTACCCCATCACGTCTCTCTCATTGCCACCCCGCAGAACTGCCGCCCCCCGGGCCACAGACCTCTGCCTGTCCTGCCCTCCCATCCCAAGGGCCTGCATTAACACTCCTGACACTGGTAACTCTTGCCATTAGAAGTACAATGAGGCGCTTGCCGAGGAGCCGCAAGTATTTGCATGTTTGTATAGTGCCACGTACAGCTCATAACTTTTTAAAAGGCGCTTGAACAGCCCCCATATTTCAGTTCTTGTTTCTTGAGAGAATGACCCACAACCCCTCCACACACACACACAACCCCCCACACTCCCCCGCGTGCACGTCGCACACCATTTGTCTGTGCTTCGGCATCAGACTTCAAACCTCCAGCCACTTTCATGCGCGCCTCACTCCCCCTACCCCTCCCACAAAGCAAGACATTTCCCACCAGCCACTTCACGTGCTCCGCAGGTCATAAACAGGCCCATCTGCTCGTGAATCAGCCCCCCTCCCAGCGCTGCCTGTCCTTCTTCAAAGGCAGCTTGTTTTCCATTGCCGATAGTTAGGTCTCGTGACCTACAATGCGCGCAAGCGCATTGAGGGAACGAGAATTCAAGTGGCCAAAATCCTCTTCAAACTAAGGGCTTTCAGCCCCGCGGTTTTCTTGCAGTTCACGTGAATCACGTGAGCAAACATGCACGCGCATTCACGGCCAGGGCTTCTCCTCCCCTAATTATTCATGGCCGGCCGCAGGCCGGCCGTACTTTCAGTTTCCCGCTTCTCCTCCCCTAATCATTCATTCCCGGCCGCTCACAGCACATCAAAGGGCTTCGCCCAGCGTGCGCTCTGCATTCTCTCTTCTATCAACAATATTCCCTCCCGTGCTTCCCCACGTACAGCTATTAACTGCATCCGTTTCCTTAGCAGCATTCGTGACCTTCCATCCTGCCTGCTGCAGTCACTGTTCTTTCCCTTCATTTGTTCATTCTGGTACTGTTCTCATGTACTCGCCTGTCAGAGTATTTCTAACTCTCCCTTCTTTTCTTCCTACATCTAAAGCCGATTTCTTTTCTGTCCCTTCTCATCCAGTCCAGCTGGGTCTGCCCTCTACCACTTTCTATTTTCTCGGTGATTCTGCGCTTCTCTCGCTCATTCACTTTCTGTTTCTCCATCGCCTCCCACGACCTCTCTCTGGTTGTCCTCGCTATCTCTCGCACTCCCACGTTTTTTCTTGAGTTTATCCCTCTCTTTCTCGCGCCTCATCTCTTTCTTTTCCCACTCTTTCTTCATTTCCCTCCCTCTCTTGCCTCCTGACTTTCCTTCTCCATACTCTTTCCTTCGCAACCCTACTCTTGTTACTTTTCCCTTCTACCCTTCTCTAGCTGTCTCCTTTCTTGCCTCGCATTCTCTTTCTCTATATTTTCTTTTTCTCCTGCTCCCTTCTCTCACCCTGCATATCCTCAATGTATATATGTCATCCATCAATGTATATATGTCGTCCACTCTCTCCTACACCCCACTCCCTCCTACACCCCACTCCCTACAAGACGTACGCATTTAGTATATAAAAGTATGCAGATGCATTTGCATAAATATTCCCGATTGTGCGCGTTTGCAATATGTGCGAGATGAGCAAGACATTGGAAACAGAAACATCAAGGCATTGTATTTCCAGTGATTGCTTGCAATACGCCATTTTATTTTCTATAGAATAAAGAGGATCATGGTAATTTTTACAAATTGCACCACATTTCCAATTTACATGTGTATGCGGATTGCTCCAACCCCCCTGCCCCCTCACTTCCTGGCCGCAGCAGCGCGCAGTGCCGCACTGCAGTAAAGTTGTAAATACCTTCCGCAGCTGTCTTTGTTCGACATTTCTCTTCTCAGGCCGATCGTAAAACTTTCCAGCCCCAACGCCTCACTTTAAAACACACCCCGTTTAACAAAACAAAGCTGCAACCAGGCCTTTTGGCTGAAACGATTTCTACTACCACAGTTATTGTACTAAAACTATTTCCAGTTTAGGTCACTTAAAGATTCTGGCCCCCGTGCTTTTTTTTGTTTTGAACTGGCAAACTCGTATTTTCTTTGCCTCCAAGAATAAACAATATAAACTTTGAAGTGGCATTTTGTTTCAAGTGGTTTTTGTCACACCTCCGTCACAGCATGCCTGTGTACTTCAAAGGCTTATCACTTCACACGGCCGGCCGTGCAACCAGAGCACTTCAGTTGGTGCGCAGCCCCCCTCCCAGCACTGCCTTGTAACTCTCGGCAGCCGTGAGTCCCTAAACACTTTTTATATTTAATTAGCAGCAGCAGCATTTCTCCTGCGCCAGGCCACATCAAAGGCTCTGTGCCACTTTCACCCACACAGCAACACTTACAGACACGCAACGCCACTCACACCCACGCAAGCCCACTATCATCCACGCAACACCACACTCACCCACGCAACACCACACTCACCCACGCAACACCACTCACACACGCAACCCCACTCACACACGCAACCCCACTCACACACGCAACCCCACTCATCCACGCAACCCCACTCATCCACGCAACCCCACTCATCCACGCAACCCCACTCATCCACGCAACCCCACTCATCCACGCAACCCCACTCCTCCACGCAACCCCACTCCTCCACGCAACCCCACTCATCCACGCAACCCCACTCATCCACGCAACCCCACTCATCCACGCAACCCCACTCATCCACGCAACCCCACTCATCCACGCAACCCCACTCATCCACGCAACCCCACTCATCCACGCAACCCCACTCATCCACGCAACCCCACTCATCCACGCAACGCCACTCACACATGCAACGCCACTCACCCACGCCACACCACTCACCCACGCCACACCACTCACCCACGCCACACCACTCACCCACGCAACACCACTCACCCACGCAACACCACTCACACACGCAACACCACTCACTCACGCAAAGCCACTCACACCCACGCAGTGCCACTTTCACCCACACAGCACCACTTTCAGACACGCAACGCCACTCACACCCACGCAAGCCCACTATCACCCACGCAATGCCACACTCACCCAAGCAACGCCACTCACCCAAGCAACACCACTCACCCACGCAACGCCACTCACCCACGCAACGCCACTCACCCACGCAACGCCACTCACCCACGCAACACCACTCACCCACGCAACGCCACTCACACACGCAACGCCACTCACACACGCAACGCCACTCACACACGCAACGCCACTCACACACGCAACGCCACTCACACACGCAACGCCACTCACACACGCAACGCCACTCACACACGCAACGCCACTCACACACGCAACGCCACTCACACACGCAACGCCACTCACCCACGCAACGCAACTCTCACCCACACTGTTCAGTGCACAATAGGTCTCGCAGTAGGAAAGTTGGAGCTATTGGTTTTGTAAATGACAAAGCCCTTTATGTTTTTAAAATGAAAACAAAAATAAAAGGCATTGTTATTTGCAATTGTAATAGCTCCAACTTTCCTACTGCGAGACCTATTGGCAACGCCAGTGCTTGTTTACAGCATGGGCTCTCTGCCCTCATAGTGACGCTCAGCTTTCCTGAAGTTCCATGGGTCAGTGCAGCCCGGGCTGCTGTTTAGACGGCTCCCTAAAGAAGATGCTGCCATTAAATAAATATATTAAAAAAAGAAAGAAAACAAATAAATACAGTTTTAAAGAAAGGTGCTTTAATGTTTCGTGTGTAGGGAGTTTTTCATGTTCGCTAAACACGAGGGCTCGTGTGCAGCTTTCTTTCCACTAAAGTCCTGCACCCCTCGCCTTGAGCGCTCCATGTTGATCCCCTCACCCCATTTGCTCTCTCTTCTTCGTCTGCTGCATTTTATTCCACTCGCCCAGACCTGCTCTCTGTTGCTCCTTCCTCCTGCCCAGTGCTTCTTCGTCCTTGGCTTTCTTTAGATTTTTCAAAAATTCATCTCCCCAACCTCTGGCCTGTTGCTCTGCTGCGCGTTGCTCTCCACGCCTGCTCATCATAAGGGGAAGTAACAGGAGGCAATCCATCCATCAACAGACCTCATCTGCTAGCAGCCACGAGTACTACACATTTAGGGAATGTAGCTATCTCGTTCTTTTTATGCAACTTCATGGATTCCTGTATGCTTGTATTTTTCGCAGTGTTGTTTACTGTTGTTTCGACTAATGTTCACACATTCACTTACATCTGTTTTTTCTTGAGAGAATGACCCACAACCCCACACAGACACACACAACCCCCCCACATGCACCCACACACAGACACCCCCCAGCCCCCCACACACACACCCCACACACACACCCACACACCCCACAAACACCCCCCCAAACACACCCACATTCACAACCCCACACACAACCCCACATAATTACACTGCACTCAATGCAACATACACTCCAAATACCACTCACTGCGACATAACTACACGCCACATAATTACACTGCACTCAATGCAACATAGACTCCAAATACCACTCAGTGTCACAGATTTACATGCCACATAATTACACTGCACTCAATGTAACTGTGAGAAGTTGGCCTGGTAGGGGATGTTTCCAATTCTGGAACCACCTACTACCTGACCAAACAATCCCCTTATGGTGTCTGGTTGTAAGTCAACCTTATTAGACAAGCTATCCTAGTGGTAGCATGGACTAAGCAGCCTAAAGGCTTAACTTAAGAGGTCGTGTTAAGCGAGCTGTTTTACCACATACAATCCTGTAATACCAAATGAAAGGACACCACACAAGTATATATTATAAAAATATATGTGTTTATTACTAAAAACAATCCCCAGTATTCTTTATGAATAAAGGGGCACAAGCGTTAAATCAAAAGCACTGTTTAAACATACAAAGTTGCACAATTATGGATGAGGGCAGGGGGCCACTCAAACCATATACTAAACAAGTGGTATAAGAGAGGCCACTCGAACAGTGGTTAGGCCTAGGGCCTAGGGAATCGCTGGGAGCAGTCAGGACAAGCAATGCTGAAGTCGGGAATGGCCCTCGGGATTCGGGAGATGTGCGGAAAGCGCACGCATGCACCAATGTTAACCAATGGTGCGTAAAAGTCAAATAGTTAAAGTTTAAGGACACTTCCGCTGAACCTAGAGGAACAAAACTTAACACACAGACCCTAGAGGTGTGCACCAGTGTGGGAACACCGGCGGAGCAAAGTTACCTCACCCACAGGAAGTGGGTGCACAGGGTCGAAGTGGCGTCGGGTTTTGACACGCAGGCTCTTGGTGCTTGAAGCTGAAATGGCTGCAGGCAGGGTGAAGACGAAGTGTCCGGTGGAGTCCAAGGGTGGACTCAAGTTGTAGAGTACCTGAAAGCAGAGGGGACAGAGTCTGGGTCACTCAGCAGTGACCAGGGTGGAACCAGGACGGAACCAGGCAATGTCGGGCGCAATCAGGTGGTCGTCGAGGAGCTTCTCTCCGCTGTCACGTGGGCTCTGGGGCATCTGCGACGTCCAGGAGCAGGTCACGATCTGTCCCACGCAGGCTCTCACCGTCGGTGCAGTCGGCTTCAGGTTTGGAGCAAACAAGCCTTGGTAAGAGCAATCCACGCAGGATCGGAAGATTGCTTCTCACTCGGACCAGGAAGGTCAGAGTCGGGGCTCCTTTTCAGGGGAGCTGGTGTGGATCTGGAGCAACCAGATTCACGAGTCTTCTTTGGTAGTTCGTCGGCACAGGGACCACAAGCCAGCTGGCAAGTGACCGGGCCAACGCGTTGAGCCAAATCGTGCCAAAGGGCCCCACGCAGCACTCGTCGAGTGTGGAGGGCTGAACTTCGGCTCAGGAGTAGCTCAGGGTGGGGGCTTCTCAAACCCCGGTGTACAGCTTCGAGGGTCACTCGTGGACTGCACGGTCAGCGTCTCGTGGTCACTTCAAGATGGCGTGCCCCACGCTTCCGGTCGCCTCCACGGGTCTCAGCTTTGCAGGGACTGTGGATCGGGCTGTTAGAAGCTGGGCAGGCTTGATCTCGTCGATCTCAGTCGCTCGAGTTCCGGCGGGAACTGCAACTAAGTAGACGTCGAGGGCTGGATGGTGCCTGCTGCTGCAGGGTGGTCACTCCTTGACCACAAGGGAGATTCTTCGGGCTTCCACGTTGAGATGGAGGGCGAAGGGTCCAGAATATCGTTTCAAATGTTTCTTCCAGGAAATCTGATGTGCATTGGCACTGCTCCCACTCTTATTCGAATCTGGTGGGCGTGATTACCTGCTAGGTCCCCTCCTATGGGTGGGACCCAGGAAGTGGGTGGATACACCCCCTTCCTTTGATCCAGGCCGCCCTGGCACGAGGGCTGGAGTGCCCCAGAACCGGTTTGGCCGGATTATGCAAGGGGCAGCCTTGTGCGCCCCAGGCAGTGTCTGGTTTCTTTCAAACCTCCCTGCTACAATACACTATCTCCTGTCTGGAGGGCGGTGACACCCTCCTGTGACAGGAAACCCTTTGTCCAGGACCCCCTTGACTGGGTTTCGGTCAGCTCCAGGGGTCCAGACATTTGTCTGTGGCAGAGGCATCCATTTTGTGGATCTTAAGGCCTTTGGAGAAATCAACCGCATTAAAGTGAAGTAACATGTCTTACCCCTCTAGAGGGGTGGAATGCCATCCCCGTCGCCAGAACTGGCGAGGGGATGGTATTCCAAAGCGTATGACACCTTACACGACATGTTTTGATAAAGCCAAACCAGAGTTGCTAAATAACCGCGAGGATTATAAGGCACTTAATAGTATATGGTATGGCATTATCCTGAAACAGCTTAGGGATTTGTTCCCGACGGCTGCAGACAGGCTCAGCTCATGCTAGAGCTCCATCTCACATAAAACCACGCACTCAGCCTCCAGGATTGATGAGGCCTTTCTATAGGAGTGGCTCACAGGTTTACATGTGTCCAGATATAGGTTTAGACATAGGTATACTATATCTAAGCAAGGGGTGTGTACACCACCTTACCCCAGCTGAGTGATCAGCCAGTTGTGTCAATTTAAGAACCAGCCAGGGGTGGCAAAAGGTATGCTGCAGCCCCTGGTAGGCCTTGGTGGCTCCTATGCCCTGGGCACCTATAGTGCATTATACAGGGGCTGACAAGGAGTCCATTTCCAATTGTGGTATGTACCTAGGGTACATGGAATCCATTTTACAGAGAGAGCAGATGGCCTGGGGCCCTGATTAGCAGGGAACCAGGTCAACTAAGTCAAAAAACCAGCTAAACACAGGCAAAAAATCTGGGGTAACCATAGTCAGGTAGCCACCTTCCTACATAACCCCCCCCCCAAACGAAAGGAGATAAGGCTATCCTTGGCCAGGTAAGCCTATATTGCCTGAGTGGCCATATAAGGAAGTACCTGCACTAGCATGGGTACCCCCTGTCTCATGGTCCACTAAGCAGTCCCTCACCCTTTGGGTATTAGAGGGTCTCCACCATAGGGAATCACTACCTTGGGTGTGTTTATGCAAAGTTAAAGGCTGGTTTGGATATGGAGTATTGAAGTGAGGCTCTACTAATTTAGGGCTTAGCTTCCTCCAATTATCTTCCACCATGTGTGCCTTTCTTTCTTTAACTGAGTTGCACTGTGCTCTCAGGGTCAACCTCTGGCTACCTAAAGCTGGAGGCTGGGTCCCTCTGTTTGGCTTGCTGGAGGGACAGTTCAGGTTTGGGCCCTTTGGGTCCCAGGTTTGGCTGTGCCCAACAGAATCCATCTGGGGGAGGTCCCTAACTGTTTTTAAGGGGGCTCCCTCAGGAGTTTTTAAAGTTTTCACCTTACTAGGGCTACTAGTTTTGGTGCACCTAATCTTTTGATGGGGGTGCTTTATTTGACAGGGGGCCCTCTGGGTCTCACTGTCCTTCTTGTCCTCTGCAGCCCTGGGCTGGCTAAGGCAAGGTAGAGAGGGGCAGGTTACCTGCTCCAGACTGGGTCCCACCTGAGGAGGTTCCACTGACATCAGAGGTTCTGTCAGGCTAGGCCCAACCACCTCTGGGGCAGTTCCTTCATCAGGGGTAAGATCAGTTCCCTGAGGAGGCTGATCCTGTCCTAAAGTCTGGTGAGGGGGAGATTTCTCTTCCTCCTCCATGCTCTCAGTTTGTGTGGAGTTATCCATCATTTCAGGTTTCACAACACACGTGTCAGTTTGAGTTTGGGCTGTGGCCATCACAGCCCCACCAACCTTTTCAGGAGGAGACTCAGTTTGGGTTTCTGCTGTTACCATAACAGCTTTGCTATTCTGTTCAGGAAGAGCTTTTGCTAAAGATGGGGCAGAGAGTTTCTCAGCCCTACCAACCTTTTCAGGAAGGACATCTTGAATTGGGGCTGTAGCCATTACAGCCCCACTAACCTTTCCATTGGAATTCACCATTCTAGAATGGGTTTCCTGTTCAACCTCAGCCCAGGCTGAGATCTCCAAATCATTACCAAGTAGGCAGTCTACAGGCAAGTTTGGTGACACTGCCACTCTCTTTGGGCCAATGACACCTCCCCAGCTGAGACTTACTACTGCCATGGGATGATTTGTTTGGATTCCATCAATGTTTGTAACCTGGTATGTGGCACCAGGTAAAAGTTGCTTAGAGGGGACTATGCCATCAGCCACCATGGTGATGCTAGCCCCTGTGTCTCTAAAAGCTTCAACTTTCAAACCATTGATGATGGGTTCTTGTCTATACTTGCTCAAAGTATTTGGGCAAGCAGAGAAGTTGGCAAACCCCATGCCAGTCTCATAAACAAGATCATTGGGTGATGGGGACCTGGATAGGCCAGGGTCCACCTGAGCTCCAACAGTAAACCCACCCAGATTCCTGGGTGTGCTTCCACTTCCTGGGGGATTACTGCTGACAGTAACAGGAGGTGTTGAAGCTGGCTTTGGAGGTATATTTTCTTTATTGTTATTCTTGGGACAACAGCTGTCTGTTTTGTAATGCCCCACCTGTTTACAGGGATAACAATAGGGTTTTTTCTCAGTTGAAGAAGTGTCTTGGGACCCACCCCCATCCTTGGAGTTTTGGGGCCCTGGGGAAGTCTTTTCTTTACTTTTATCCCCACCCTTATCTTGAGGCTTGGTAGACTCCTTCTTCTGGTTACTGTCCTGATTCTTAGGCCTAATCCTGGTTCTGACCCATTTGTCTGCCTTCTTTCCCAATTCTTGGGGAGAGGTCAGATCAGAGTCTACCAGGTGCTGGTGTAAGAGCTGGTTCTGACAATTACTTAGGATCTGCTCCCTCATAATCAAATTATACAATCCTGTAAAGTCATGTACTTTGCTGCCATGTAGCCAACCCTCCAGAGCCTTAGTAGCACAATCTACAAAATCAGTCCAGTCCTGAGTCTGTGTCTTCTGGGTGTCTCTGAACTTGAACCTGTACTGTTCAGTGGTTAAGCCAAACCCATCTATCAGAACACTCTTCAGGACTTTGTAATTGTTTGCATCCTCATGTCTAACAGTGAGGAGCTTATCTCTCCCTTTCTCTGAGAAGGAGTACCATAAGATTGCTGCCCACTGTTCCTCAGGAACCTGCTGTACCATGCAGGCTCTCTCAAGAGCAGTCATCCATTTGTGGATGTCATCCCCTTCTTTGAAGGGGGGCACAATCTTTGTCAGGTTTCTACTATCATAGGACCTGGGTTTCTCTTTTGGAATATTGCTGCCACCAGTGGCATCTAAGCCACACAATTTCTGCTCTCTTGCCAAGGCAAGTTTAGCTTGAGCTAAGGTAAGCTTAGCTTGACTCAGGGCTACCTCCTCTCTCTCTATCTGGAGTCTGACAGCCCTCATTCTAGCCCTATGCTCAGCTTTCTGAGAAGCACTCATGCCTCTCTCTGATTCTCTGGAGGCACTAGAAAGATGAGAGTCCCCTGAGGGAGATCTCACTCTTCTGTTGCCTGGGAGAATCATATGTTGGGTTCTGGGGAGGTGCTGGCCCTCTCCATTCCCCAGTAGGTCCAAGTTGGCCTGGCTAAGCCTACCAACTGGAACCTGGCTACCCTGATCCTGTACTTGTGAGTCCCCACCATCTGAGTCCTCATCCAAGTCATCATCATCCTCCTCTTCAGGGGGATCAACTACAGGGGGGTTCCCTCCAGTTCCTGTATCTAGGGAAGCTGCTTTTGCCTTCTCTAAGTCATCCTGTTCTAGGATTTCTACCAGGATTAGGCAGGTGGGGCTTCTGCCCCTTTTTAACCCTCTTGCTTTGCACAAGGCAATCAAGTCTCTGCGGGTTAGTTTGTCATATCCAAAAGTTGCCTGGGTAGGGTCAACTGTCACAGGGCTAGACCCTGAGGCCTTTCCTGTGTCAGACATGGTTACTAGTGAGGTGTAAGTGGTGCACTTACCTACACTAAGTGTTTTCCTACTGGACCTTGCTAGTGAGTTGTAGTCAGGGGTGTGCTACTCCCTTCAACCTACAACTACTAAGTTCAGTAGAACTTAATATGCTAAGCTTTTGATTTTATATGTACCTAGAGGTACTTGATGTGATCTTTCAATTTGATATAAAGATTGCAATGGTAAAACAACAGCAAGCTCAAATCCGCACCGCTGCTCACCAATGTGAGAAGTTGGCCTGGTAGGGGATGTTTCCAATTCTGGAACCACCTACTACCTGACCAAACAATCCCCTTATGGTGTCTGGTTGTAAGTCAACCTTATTAGACAAGCTATCCTAGTGGTAGCATGGACTAAGCAGCCTAAAGGCTTAACTTAAGAGGTCGTGTTAAGCGAGCTGTTTTACCACATACAATCCTGTAATACCAAATGAAAGGACACCACACAAGTATATATTATAAAAATATATGTGTTTATTACTAAAAACAATCCCCAGTATTCTTTATGAATAAAGGGGCACAAGCGTTAAATCAAAAGCACTGTTTAAACATACAAAGTTGCACAATTATGGATGAGGGCAGGGGGCCACTCAAACCATATACTAAACAAGTGGTATAAGAGAGGCCACTCGAACAGTGGTTAGGCCTAGGGCCTAGGGAATCGCTGGGAGCAGTCAGGACAAGCAATGCTGAAGTCGGGAATGGCCCTCGGGATTCGGGAGATGTGCGGAAAGCGCACGCATGCACCAATGTTAACCAATGGTGCGTAAAAGTCAAATAGTTAAAGTTTAAGGACACTTCCGCTGAACCTAGAGGAACAAAACTTAACACACAGACCCTAGAGGTGTGCACCAGTGTGGGAACACCGGCGGAGCAAAGTTACCTCACCCACAGGAAGTGGGTGCACAGGGTCGAAGTGGCGTCGGGTTTTGACACGCAGGCTCTTGGTGCTTGAAGCTGAAATGGCTGCAGGCAGGGTGAAGACGAAGTGTCCGGTGGAGTCCAAGGGTGGACTCAAGTTGTAGAGTACCTGAAAGCAGAGGGGACAGAGTCTGGGTCACTCAGCAGTGACCAGGGTGGAACCAGGACGGAACCAGGCAATGTCGGGCGCAATCAGGTGGTCGTCGAGGAGCTTCTCTCCGCTGTCACGTGGGCTCTGGGGCATCTGCGACGTCCAGGAGCAGGTCACGATCTGTCCCACGCAGGCTCTCACCGTCGGTGCAGTCGGCTTCAGGTTTGGAGCAAACAAGCCTTGGTAAGAGCAATCCACGCAGGATCGGAAGATTGCTTCTCACTCGGACCAGGAAGGTCAGAGTCGGGGCTCCTTTTCAGGGGAGCTGGTGTGGATCTGGAGCAACCAGATTCACGAGTCTTCTTTGGTAGTTCGTCGGCACAGGGACCACAAGCCAGCTGGCAAGTGACCGGGCCAACGCGTTGAGCCAAATCGTGCCAAAGGGCCCCACGCAGCACTCGTCGAGTGTGGAGGGCTGAACTTCGGCTCAGGAGTAGCTCAGGGTGGGGGCTTCTCAAACCCCGGTGTACAGCTTCGAGGGTCACTCGTGGACTGCACGGTCAGCGTCTCGTGGTCACTTCAAGATGGCGTGCCCCACGCTTCCGGTCGCCTCCACGGGTCTCAGCTTTGCAGGGACTGTGGATCGGGCTGTTAGAAGCTGGGCAGGCTTGATCTCGTCGATCTCAGTCGCTCGAGTTCCGGCGGGAACTGCAACTAAGTAGACGTCGAGGGCTGGATGGTGCCTGCTGCTGCAGGGTGGTCACTCCTTGACCACAAGGGAGATTCTTCGGGCTTCCACGTTGAGATGGAGGGCGAAGGGTCCAGAATATCGTTTCAAATGTTTCTTCCAGGAAATCTGATGTGCATTGGCACTGCTCCCACTCTTATTCGAATCTGGTGGGCGTGATTACCTGCTAGGTCCCCTCCTATGGGTGGGACCCAGGAAGTGGGTGGATACACCCCCTTCCTTTGATCCAGGCCGCCCTGGCACGAGGGCTGGAGTGCCCCAGAACCGGTTTGGCCGGATTATGCAAGGGGCAGCCTTGTGCGCCCCAGGCAGTGTCTGGTTTCTTTCAAACCTCCCTGCTACAATACACTATCTCCTGTCTGGAGGGCGGTGACACCCTCCTGTGACAGGAAACCCTTTGTCCAGGACCCCCTTGACTGGGTTTCGGTCAGCTCCAGGGGTCCAGACATTTGTCTGTGGCAGAGGCATCCATTTTGTGGATCTTAAGGCCTTTGGAGAAATCAACCGCATTAAAGTGAAGTAACATGTCTTACCCCTCTAGAGGGGTGGAATGCCATCCCCGTCGCCAGAACTGGCGAGGGGATGGTATTCCAAAGCGTATGACACCTTACACGACATGTTTTGATAAAGCCAAACCAGAGTTGCTAAATAACCGCGAGGATTATAAGGCACTTAATAGTATATGGTATGGCATTATCCTGAAACAGCTTAGGGATTTGTTCCCGACGGCTGCAGACAGGCTCAGCTCATGCTAGAGCTCCATCTCACATAAAACCACGCACTCAGCCTCCAGGATTGATGAGGCCTTTCTATAGGAGTGGCTCACAGGTTTACATGTGTCCAGATATAGGTTTAGACATAGGTATACTATATCTAAGCAAGGGGTGTGTACACCACCTTACCCCAGCTGAGTGATCAGCCAGTTGTGTCAATTTAAGAACCAGCCAGGGGTGGCAAAAGGTATGCTGCAGCCCCTGGTAGGCCTTGGTGGCTCCTATGCCCTGGGCACCTATAGTGCATTATACAGGGGCTGACAAGGAGTCCATTTCCAATTGTGGTATGTACCTAGGGTACATGGAATCCATTTTACAGAGAGAGCAGATGGCCTGGGGCCCTGATTAGCAGGGAACCAGGTCAACTAAGTCAAAAAACCAGCTAAACACAGGCAAAAAATCTGGGGTAACCATAGTCAGGTAGCCACCTTCCTACAGTAACATACACTCCAAATACCACTCGGTGCCACATAATTACACGCCACACAATTACACTCTACTGAATACAACATACACTCCACACAATACCACTCAGTGCCACATAATTATATGCTACATAATTACACTGCACTCAATGCAACATACACTCCAAATACCACTCAGTGCCACATAATTACACTGGACTCAATGCAACATACACTCCGAATCCCACTCAGTGCCACATAATTATACGGCACATAATTACACTGCACTCAATGCAACATACACTCCACACAATACTACTCTGCCACATAATTATATGGTACATAATTACACTGCGCTCAACGCAACATGCACTCCAAATACCACTCAGTGCCACCTAATTACACGCCACATAATTACACTGCACTCAACGCAACATACACTCCAAATACCACTCAGTGCCACATAATTACACGCCACATAATTACACTGCACTCAAGGCAACATACACTCCAAATACCACTCACTGCGACATAATTACACGCCACATAATTACACTGCACTCAATGCAACATAGACTTCAAATACCACTCAGTGCCACAGATTTACATGCCACATAATTACACTGCACTCAATGTAGCATACACTCCAAATACCACTCAGTTCCACATAATTACACGCCACACAATCACACTCTACTGAATACAACATACACTCCACACAATACCACTCAGTGCCACATAATTATATGCTACATAATTACACTGTGCTCAACGCAACATACACTCCAAATACCACTCAGTGCCACATAATTACACACCAAATAATTACACTGCACTCGATGCAACATACACTCCAAATATCACTCAGTGCCAGATAATTACACGCCACACAATTACACTCTACTGAATGCAACACACGCTCCACACAATACCGCATAATTATATGCTACATAATTACACTGCACTCAATGCAACATACACTCCAAACAATACCACTCAGTGCCGTATAATTAAATGATACATAATTACACTGCACTCAATGCAACATACACTCCAAATACCACTCAGTGCCACATAATTACACACCACATAATTACACTCTACTGAATACAACGTACACTCCCCATGTTACCACTCAGTGCCACATAATGCGATTTCTTCTCAATGCAACGTAAATACACTCCACATAATACCACTCAGTGCCATATAATTACACACCTCATACTTACACTCTACTCAATGCAACATAAATACACTCTATCTGTCTATCGCCCTCACTCTATCAATCTATCGCGCTCACTCTATCTATCGATTGCCCTCACTCTATCTATCTATCGCCCTCCCTCTATCTGTCGCACTCACTCTATCTATCGCACCACCACAGTATCACTCAGCACCACCACAGCATCACTCAGGGGCACCACAACATCACTATGCGGTACCACAGCATCACTGAACGCCACAGCATGACTCGTCGCCACCAAAACATCACTCCGCGCCACCACAGCATCAATATGTGCAACCATTCAACAACAACTGCTTCAAATATGTTCTTTCAATGTTTCAAGCTTTATTACAAATGTCACAAAAAGATGTTAATATTTCACTTCTGTTCTTGAATTTTCGTCACAATCAAATACACTGAACATAATCTTCACAAAAGTTATTTACAAAAGTTTAAGCTATTGTCATTATAAATTACAATAACTTTTATTTAAGTATTAATTATAATTTTTTTTAAACTATTGCTATTTGTAATATCAATACATCTAAGTCACGTAAATACAACACATATTGCATTACAAATGCTAAAGGGGTGTCACATTTGCAAAAGTTGAAACTATTGGCATTGTAAATGACAAAGCTATTAAAATTGGAGTGAGACGATTGAGTAAGTAGTTCGGATAGTTCCTCAACGAAGGGAAGTGGGTCACCAGGAGGTAGAAATTATGCAGACGAATCGGGGGAGAACCTTGAGACTTAAGTTCAGCTTCGAGGTATTCAAAGGTGTTGTGGTCGGGGTTCTTGACAAGTAAGTTGAAGTTCATTTTTAAATTTTATCGCTAATCCACCCCCTATTCTCTCAGTTCTGTCTTTTCTGATGATAGAATAACCTGGTGGGAACAGTAAGTTCCCCCACACCCACCCCCCACACCCACCCCCCACACCCCCCCAAACCCCCCCACACATACACGCCCCCCCACACATACACCCCCCCCACACACACACACACACACCCCCCCACGCACACACACACACCCACACACACACACACACAACCCCACACACAACCACACATAATTACACTGCACTCAATGCAACATACACTCTAAATACCACTCAGTGCCACATAATTACCCGCCATTTTTTATACTGCACTCAGTGCAACATACACTCCAAATACCACTCAGTGCCACATAATTACACGCCACACAATTACACTCTACTGAATACAACATACACTCCCCACAATACCACTCAGTGCCACATAATTATATGCTACACAATTACACTGCACTAAATGCAACATACACTCCAAATCCTATTACTTTTTTATTTTTACAAATTAACCACTGGGTTATAGAGAGGGTCTTAACCATTCAAGGTACAGGTGCACCAGAAGAGTGGTAGAGCCATTCCTCCAGCAGGGCCAAAATCTTGACTGATGTGTCAAAGTGATTGTTATGATCTTGAAATTCAACCCAGGAACCCAGTAAAGGATGGTGTTGGATATGATATAAGTGATAATGTCCAGAAAAAGCAATATATGATCCGTGTTTAACAGCATTAAAAGATTTAAAGGGAGGGAATAAAAACTTGAATGACAACCCCTTAATAAAGTTTAACTGAAATTATTTTGTCCAAATAAACTCTAAGTTTCTCGCATGACAATACCTTTTATTTATGTTTTTAAAAAGCAAGGCAAAAATAAGAGGCATTGTCATCTACAGTGCCAATGGCTCGAACTCGCGTAAATGCGAGACCTATTGCATTGCAAATGCTTGTTTGTAATGTGAGCTACTTACGTTCAATGAAAATCCTCCCGATCTACTTAAATTAGTAGCGATTGTAGTAGAAATCACATCAGACAAAATAACATTAGTGGCCACCATATACAAGATTACTAGCAGTGATCATTTCTGTGCTTCAGGCATGGTTGGCAGCAGTAATTTAAAAAATGCTTTGTCAATGTGGATTACCACTACATGGGTGATACGTAATAACCATAGCTGCAGTACCCCTAATATAAAGGTAATAATATATTGAGCTGTTATGTTTGTACTAGTTGATTCAATGCCCATTAGATTCCCCATGTTAGACTAATGTTCTGATTTGTTACCTTTGCCTCAAATTGTAAAGCGCTCCGATATCCTTCGGGATCAAGTTCGCGCTATATAAAACTTTATAAATAAATAAATAAATCCCACTCAGTGCCACATAATTACACAGCACATAATTACACTGCAACATACACTCCACACAATACCACTCTGCCACATAATTATATGGTACATAATTACACTGCGCTCAACGCAACATACACTCCAAATACCACTCAGTGCCACCTAATTACACGCCACATAATTACACTGCGCTCAACGCAACATACACTCCAAATACCACTCAGTGCCACATAATTACACTGCACTCAAGGCAACATACACTCCAAATACCACTCACTGCGACATAATTACACGCCACATAATTACGCTGCACTCAATGCAACATACACTCCAAATACCACTCAGTGCCACAGATTTACACGCCACATAATTACACTGCACTCAATGCAACATACACTCCAAATACCAGTCATTGTCACATAATTACATGCCAAATAATTACACTGCACTCAATACAACATATACTACCAAATACCACTCAGTGCCGCATAATTACACGCCACACAATTACACTCTACTGAATACAACATACACTCCACACAATACCACTCAGTGCCACATAATTATATGCTACATAATTACACTGTGCTCAACGCAACATACACTCCAAATACCACTCAGTGCCACATAATTACACACCAAATAATTACACTGCACTCGATGCAACATACACTCCAAATACCACTCAGTGCCAGATAATTATACGCCACACAATTACTCTACTGAATGCAACACACGCTCCACACAATACCACTCAGTGCCACATAATTATATGCTACATAATTACACTGCACTCAATGCAACATACACTCCAAACAATACCACTCAGTGCCGTATAATTAAATGATACATAATTACACTGCTCTTAATGCAACATACACTCCAAAGACCACTCAGTGCCTCATAATTACACACCACATAATTACACCCTACTGAATACAACGTACACTCCCCATATTACCACTCAGTGCCACATAATTACACTCTTCTCAATGCAACGTAAATACACTCCACATAATACCACTCAGTGCCATATAATTACACACCTCATACTTACACTCTACTCAGTGCAACATAAATACACTCTATCTGTTTATCGCCCTCACTCTATCTGTCTATCGCGCTCACTCTATCGCCATCACTCTATCGATTGCCCTCACTCTATCTATCTGTCTATCGCCCTCCCTCTATCTGTCGCACTCAGTCTATCTATCTCATCACCACAGTATCACTCAGCACCACCATAGCATCACTCAGGGGCACCACAACATCACTATGCGCTACCACCGCATTACTGAACGCCACAGCATGACTCGTCGCCACCAAAACATCACTCAGCGCCACCACAGCATCAATCTGTGCAACCATTCAACAACAACTGGTTCAAATATGTTCTTTCAATGTTTCAAGCTTAATTACAAATGTCACAAAAAGATGTTAATATTTCACTTCTGTTCTTGAATTTTCGTCACAATCAAATACACTGAACATATTCTTCACAAAAGTTATTTACAAAAGTTTAAGCTATTGTCATTATAAATTACAATAACTTTTATTTAAGTATTAATTATAATTTTTTTTAAACTATTGCTATTTGTAATATCAATACATCTAAGTCACGTAAATACAACACATATTGCATTACAAATGCTAAAGGGGTGTCACATTTGCAAAGGTTAAAACTATTGGCATTGTAAATGACAAAGCTATTAAATTTGGAGTGAGACGATTGAGTAAGAAGTTCGGATAGTTCCTCAACAAAGGGAAGTGGGTCACCAGGAGGTAGATATTATGCAGACGAATCGGGGGAGAACCTTGAGACTTTAGTTCAGCTTCGAGGTATTCAAAGTGTTGTGGTCGGGGTTCTTGACAAGGGGAAGTTGAAGTTCATTTTTAAATTTTATCGCTAATCCACCCCCTTTTCTCTCAGTTCTGTCTTTTCTGATGATAGAATAACCCGGTGGGAACAGTAAGTCAAGGCTAGATGTAGAGTGGTCATTGAGCCAGGTTTCCGTGAGGAAGGCGATGTCGATAGCTACGCTCAGGATAGTTTCTGATATTTTGATTGCATGTCGAACAGCCGAATGGCAGTTAACAAGCATGCAGGCGAGGGGTTTAGGGAAGTCTTTGGGAGGAGAGCGTGAATGGATGGTGGTACTTTGGGGTGGGGGTCTGGGGGAGACGGGAGAGGAGGGGGATCTGTTGTCCCCCACAATAACGGAATGTTGGAGCTAGGGAGAATGTAGGTGAGGGGTTTAGGGAAGTCCATGGGAGGGGAGCGTGAATGCATGGTGGTACGTTGGGGTGGAGGTCGGGGGAGAGGGGGGAATCTGCTGGTCCCCACAATAACGGGAATGTTGAAGTGAGGGGGGGAGAACGTTAATCGAGGAATTAGGAAGGTAGGAATTGCAGAGGTCATGGAGGTCGGAACAGGTAAGATGACTCGATGTATGGAGGGACCTGTGGGTACGGCAGCCAAGGGGAGTAGTGTTCCGCGATTTAGGATTAGAGAATCGTTGTGGGTCAGGGAAAACGGAGTTAGAGTGATTAAAGAGGGACTTGGAGTATAGGGAGTTAAAATCTTCTCTCAGCCGTGTGAGTTCAGTCGTCAAGGTTGAGAGATTGCTTTCAATGTTGGACAGAGTTTGGATTAAAGGAATAGGGGTGAGCGTGGTTGGGAAAGAGGTGGGGGAAGAATGGGTTCATTGTTGGTCGGGGGAGAAAATCTGGTGTGAGGGGATGGAGACACTTGGGGGAGGTGGATAAGAGGAGTGCATGGGTTGAAGAATGCATGGAGGGCTGATGGGAAGGACGTGGCATTCCTAGAGTCAGGAGCGTTGAGGGGGGTGGGGTATGGGCGATAGCGGGTGTAGGGGAGGGACTGCAGTTCTGAGAGGGTGAGGAAGGAACGGGTCGATTGGGGAGAATATGGGGGGGGTTGGTGGGGGGTGGGGAAGGTGGCAGCAGTGTGGTCTGGGATAGCATTAGGGGTTGGAGGGAGGAGGTCATAGGAGAGCGTGTGAGTTTGGGAGACGGATGCTGTAGTTTGGAAGCCTGGGGGGGGGGGGTCTCAGGATGGACTGAGTGGTTGGATGCTGAGAATTGAGGGACAGCATTAGCAGTAGAGACGTCTAGGGGAGGGAGTATAAGAGTCGAGGGAGATGGAGAGAGACAAAGGCATCTAGGGGTTAGGTAGAAGGGGGTTTAGGCGAAGGTTTAGATAGAAGGAAGGACAGAGTTTGTAAATGGTGCTCAAAGATGGAGAGGTGGTGTTCAGAGGATTGTATGAGGATATCACCTGTTTTAAATATGGAGATGTCAATTTCTCCGAGAAAAGTTGGGTAAGGGGTAGTGCATAGTTTAAATCCATAAGGAATTTTGATAGATTTGGATACTGGGAGGTGTTGAAGGAAGATGCTTTTCTATTTGGAGGGGCGTTTGGAGTAGAAGATGTAATTGGTTTTTATAGGGGAGGAAAGGCTAAAGTAGTTGTCAACAATTAATGTTTCAGGATGCCGAATTAGTAATTTATGTTTAAAAAATGTCTTGGCATTTTTTGAGAGATTAGGAGGGTAAGTAATGGTCGATGAGTTGGGGCCATGTCTGATGAGGATTGAGTCTTGGGGGGTGAGGGTGTGGTTGAGGGGGTGCGTGATGGGTCACTGAGTTGCGGTGGTAGAGGTAAAAAGGGAGAGGTGGGAGGGATCTGTAAAGAGTAGTAAAGCGGGTGGAGAATCTGGGAAAACCGGTGAGCGAGGGAGGTTGGAGTTAAGGGGCGTGAAGTAGTGAGCAAAAGCAAGGGGCGAGCAGCAATTGGGGGAGAAAGTGAGCGGGGAGGTCGGTTAGGACACAGAAGAAAATTTGCCAAACTAAGGTATACCCAGGTGGGTAGGTTATCTTGAGTGCAGAATTACAAAATAGGCGAACCAAGACCGGCTTAGACACAGGTAGTTGAGGAGTGATGAGCAGTTGGCGGACAAAGGGGATGGTTACCATAGTAGAACCGCACTAGTGCTTAGATTTGGTACAGCACAAAGATTTGTAATTGAACATCAACACTCAAATTTAAACATTTGTTATAGTGATAGCACATCAACATACATATAAAACACAAGTTGTAATAATTCTAGTGATAGCATATCATCGAAGAGAGATTTGTGACGGCATGGTCCGAGTACAAGAGTTAGTAGTGGGACCATATCAGGACTATGGGAAAGCTCTGGCCGATTACAAAGGTTGGAAGTGGAACTTTATCAGGATCTGGCACAGGCATCGTCGCTGTTGGGACGGAAATCAGGCCCCAAGTCTGTTGCGGCCAAATTAGGGAGGGAGGTAATCAGAGAAAAGAACTTGCGTGAGGAGGATCAGAGACCGTCTCCAACCGCGAACTGAGACCTAGATAGCTATTGTAGACCGGGAACGTCTCAGCACAGGAATAGGGCGGCACTCTACTATGGCCACATCAGGGCACATGCGTGCAAGTCAAACAAGGCTCATCTCAGCACAGGGGTAGGGCAGCGTTCCTCTATGGCCTCATAGGGGCTCATGCGTGCAAGCAGGGCAATGCTTTCCGTGTCCATTGATGTCAAGGGCTACGTGGTGGAAGGGCATAATACAGGTCCTAGTACGTTTGAAGTCACACTGGGAGGAAAGAAAGAACAACTGGGAGATGAAGGTGAGACTTTCCGGCCTTGAGATTGAGGTCACCTTAGGGAGTCATAATCAGTTTGCAGTGTTATTATGGGCTAACGCCAGGGAGTTGTATGACAGACTCGACAAGTCCTGAGAGAGCAGAAAATAGTAAAAATAGCAAAACTAGAAAGGAGGCCATCCTGAGGGACAGAGTTGTTTCCCGTTTAGTTCTTTGCAAAGATAGCGCATAAAATAGAGCGGATGCCACCCAGGAGGTCCAAGGCAGTTCTAGATAAATAGGTGCATAAATAGCACAAACATAGAAAGGAGGCCACCCATGGGTCTGTATCAGGTCATGTATAATTGGGTCCTTCGGGGGAGGCTCGGGCGGAAGGGAGGAACATCCACTCACCCTGGCTTTACAAGGGGGGGGCGAGTCAAGCCCTATCAATGGGAGCGCGAAATGGTGGATCGCCGCCATCTTATATACGGTGGCAAAATTCGGCGGTCAGCTGATCCTTGATGTCAGGAGCCTGCCCTGGCACACAAAATCAGCACATGAGCGTCGTGAACGGTCGCAGATCAAGCACGGCATCAGTGTGTATTTATAGGAGGCGGTGTCATTGCAGGGCCGATCCAGGGGGCTAGATCCTGGTCCCACCAGGCCGGAGGGCTTGATCTTGTCCCTTGTGCAGGAGAGGTTGAGGGTAGAAGGCGGTCAGGCAAGCTCCGACTCACCGAAGCCCAGATTGAGGTGCACTGTGGGACTGCTCCGAGGGGCTAGATTCTGGCGCTACCAGGCCGGAGGGCTCTATCTTGGCCCAGGGGCAGTGGAGGCTGAGGCTGGAAAAGGCAGGCAAGGCAAGCTCCGACTCACCAGAGCCCTGATTGAGAAGTACTACGGGAAACCTCGCCGGGGGTCTAGATCCTGGCCCTAGGGCAGGAGAGGCTGAGGCTGGAAGATCCTGGCGCCACCCGGTCGGAGGGCTCGATCCTGGCCCTAGGGCAGGGGTGGCTGGTAGTCAGGTAGGCGAGCTCCGACTCACCGGAGTTCAGTTGAGTTGGTTGAGTAGACAGTAGCAGGCACTCCCGCTCCGAGGGCAAAATCAGCCTGTGCACAGCGTGACCGGCAATAGACTCAACACGGCATCAGTGCATCTGGATGAGGTGGCGTTGCGGTGAGACCGATCAGGAGTCGGTGGGAGTCATTCCCAGACCGGAGGAGGCAATCCTGTAAAGGGACGGCTTGCCCGATGGAGAACCGACATAGGTCTCGATACCGTAGTTGACGGCGGAGTCGTTGCACACTTGGTTCCAGTGGGAGCTCCAGGGGAGAGCTGCTCCTCGTCGGCCATCTTAGGTCAGCACTTAGGTCATCACATAGTACATCGCTCATGGCATTTTCTATGACATGATTGATAAAATCACTGCTAACATCTGAAATTACATCATTGACCTCAAGAGTGTCGTTGGTGGGGATCCCACACTGAAGAAAAAGTACTTAGAAACTTGCAGTTTGCAAATCAAAAAGCGATCAGGATCCTGCAAACCCCTGTTTAAGATGTTGCATTCGCCTGTCATTTTCTGAATGATTCGCAAATCATTTATGGTTTGCAACTTTGGCGTGGTCGAAAAAAAAATCCACAGGCTAGGGGAGAGCCCAGGGGCTGGCTTCCTGTTCTCCATCTCTTGTGCTTTCGGCTTTTGCTTGAGGGTTTCAGTCTCTGTATACCGGTCATGTCGAATGCCATATGTGGTTCTGATGCAATGTTCTCTTTTAACCACTTGAACACCTCCCGTTTGACCAAATATGTCTCAAACTGTGCCCTCTTTATGGTTGAAATATGGCTGTATTTCATCTCAATAGTTTCTCTGTATGTGAGGCCCTCTAGGGCACTATCCTATTATTTATGGGTTTCCCCTACTTAATGACAAGATCAGCGGACTATAAGCTAACAGGGCTTTATCCAAGTATTCCACCTGCCAGGGATTTCTGTTTAGTCTCTCATGGAGCTTGCAGGATGAGGAAAATAATAGGAGTACTCTTAATGTCAGATTGCACCTTCACTATGTATTGTGAAACTCCTTGTTCCTCAAACCTTCACTGAGTGCCCTGGCTGTTCTAACCAAAGGGCATGTGGATAGGAGCATGTGGAGTATAACAAAAGGGGAGAGATCCAGGGCCTTATGTTACTCACGCCTGCCCTAATTCACATAATATATCAAAAAACGGCGTGATGCCCTTGAATTTCGCTCTGAGCCCAGTTGGCTTCTCAGCAAGATATGTAAAAGGAGCTAGAGAGTTCTGTTGTTACTTACTATAATTCCGGTCTCCAGGCAATTCCAAGAATTGGACGAGGATGGCTCACTCACATAGTGTGACATGCTTTATCATTTGCCACTTCAACCTACACTGGTAAGATGGTACTACCAGGGTGGACTCGACTTCAGGGTATAGGGGGTGTACGAATGAGGCATGGTAGGATCAGAGTGAGCTCTCTACCTTGACAAGTTTAAAAACTGAGCAATTGGCATAATAGAACTAACTTACTTCCAGCAATAGTTTTCTACTGAGAGGTAGGACCTCTCTGTTCATCTTATCTATGGGTACTCGGCACAATCTTTCTGTTGTGTAGAGACACATTTACTTAACCCTGATGAATGCCTTAGACGTATAGGCTTACAATAGGCAGAAAAATATTGACATGAAATGTATTTCCATGCAGTGGCTCATATAGGTCACTATACCAATATATGACTCCTTATTTCTGCCCCTTTGGTATTTTTTTAATATACCTAGGATACCACCTTATTGAAGGATAGCTTTGTGGTTTATTTTTTTTTTTTAAAAATCAGACAACTGTATCAGAGCTTTACCCAGAATAGATAGGAAATATCTAAGAACTCCTTCAGGTTAGACCCCTACCCCCCCCCCCCCCCCTCCCTCCTACCTTGAGGTCCAGCCCTTCCGGGTAGTACCATCTTACCAGGATGGGACAAGGTGGCAAATGATGACGCATGTCAAATTATATTAGTGAGCATCCTCGTCCAATTCTTGGAATTGCCTGGAAACCGGAATTATAGTAGGTAGAGACAGCAGGGATCTCTCTAGGTCCGCTTACATATCTCGCTAATAAGCCAACTGGGCTCAGGGCGAAATCCAAGGGTATCACACCGTTTTGTGGTGTATATTAGGAGCAGGTGCAGCCTGTCTGGCGTCACTTTGTCTCCACAGTTAATGGTCTCTCTCGCTCCCCTTTCTCCCAGTAATCATGGTGGGCAGGTCAGCTACCAGTGCAGGTTGTGCTGCGAGCTGTGTCAGGAATCCGGCTTCAATCGAGTTAGGTGTGTACATGCCAAGAAGGGCTTATAGTGCCTTTAAACGTTCCAGCTTAGAAACATATCCTTCATCATGTAATGACTATTCTCTATCAGTTTATTACGGAGGACCCTTACTGCACTCAGACCTTTCTCCGCCTCCATCTCCCAGCAGCCCGAGCATTCAAGATCTGTAATATCACCAAGAACAATTATGCACTTACTTGACCCAGTGCTGCAGTTTATTTTTCGAAGAAGGCCAGTACTCTGCTTTTGAAATGTAAAGATTAAAACCCTGTTGATTCATTCCATAGCTGTATATGAATGTGTACAATTAAGCCAAAACTATTTGATTTGCTAATGCTTGTTTAACTGGTGGTGTGGGCCATTCTAGGTGCAAAGAACTGTACATGTGTACTATTGGTGTAAACATAATCGGTTGGTTTAAAGTCTGTTGAGGTGCCTTGTAGTGTGTGACATGTGATCATTTATTGCTGTCCAAGCTACATCTCTATCAACATGAATTTGAATATTTGATACTAGTCCGATTTTCTGAGACTCCTATAAGCACTAGCTCAGTAATTCGAGGTTTAAAGTTGATTTCACACATATTAGTATAAATATCAAGACCAACTATAACATTCTTTCCTTCATACCCACAAATGCTGCACACAGGATTCAATGTCAGCATCTTATTGCAGTTTCTATTGTGAGCAATTTATTTTCTTCCCCCTCCTCAGTGAATTCCTTCTGTTTTTAGTTGTCCATGATTTCTCGTATCTTAAATAGCTGGAGTACTCTCAGGCATGGTGGAAAGATCTGTACCTACCTCTGGTAGATTACATTGTAAGTTGGGGGTGGGGGCAGAATTGATCAAATTGCTTGCCTCGTTGGCGTAGATCGTAGGTTATTTGTCCATGAGCCAGCATTTGCGATAAGGTGTGGATCAGTTGTTACAGGGGAGGTATTTCAGCCTGCTTCTAGTGTGCTGCCACTAGGTATTTCGCTGTTCCTAGCATCTGGTGCGGTAAAACCCTGCACTTTTGTAGCTTGATTAAGAACATTTCTACCAAAATATCTGTAAAAGGACGCACACTCACTAGATGTGCAAAGTCATACCTAACTCATGACCAGAGATCCATCATTTATCATGCCCATCAGGGTACATCTTGAGGCAGTATGATATGAAGTACTAAAGGCCCAATAATGTACAGAATACTGCTCTGTGGATACGTTCAGCCAGATATCTTCCCATTTTAACTTTTCTCTGGTCAAATCTCTGGACCGCTTTTCTTGTTAGTGAGCCAGGGTTGTTGTTTACTCTGCTTCCCAATAATTAAATATAGTTGGGAGATCAGGATCTTGGAACCCCTGATTTAATACATTTTTCTAGAGGGATGACGTCCCGACAAGTGATGTATTGTTATCTGGTTGGAGAACATAGTACCTGAATTATAGATATTGCAGTCCAATCCTGTCTGTGACGTGGAAGTCACGTTTACACATCGCAAAGTATTTCATTTGTATGCATCTATGTATCTATATATGTATATGGTATTTGTGTAGCATAAACCTAGCCAAAGGCAACTTCACTGGGTCAAGGGCAAGGATGGAGGCAAGAAGTGATTTGAGAGGTAGCTGGGTGTCTCTTTAACTCTGGCCTGAATTGGAGCAGGGTTTCCGTCCTCTTGATGGATGTTGTTCCAGATCCTTGGTTCATAGATGAAAAGGGCCTGTTGCTCTGTTTATTTCTTTTTATACTTCTTTGGCTCCACTTCAATACGGTACGGACTGCATTGTGTGCTGAGAGCCACCGGAGATGGTAAGCTTGTCAGTCAGACTGGTAGGGATGCAGGTAGTGATGACTTTGTAAATGTTGAAGCTGTATTTGGAGGTTGTCGGGCGGGCAAGTGGAGCCAGTGGTATTCCATCTAAATTGGGGTTGATGTGATCATATTTAGTTAAGACCAAGATGAGACGTGGTGTAGAGTGTAGGATGAGTCAGGTTAGAGGGGTTTAGTGAGGAGTTTCAGAGGCCTTGGAGCAAAGATTTTCCACCATTCAATTGATTTCAGTATGATCGCTTGAACAGCAGTTCTGAAGTTACTTTCTGAGAATAATGGCTATACTTTCATCAGTAGATAGAGAGTTGATGGTAGGCAGTCTTTGTTTTCTTGGTAAAGTGTTCCTTGACTGTGAGATTTGGGCCCAGGGTGAATCCACGTTACCTGGCATTGAGTGGAAGTTGGGATTAGAATTTGCCAAGATTTATGTAATTGTTACGCAATTGTACCATTTTTACATGTGCTTGGCAAACTATAATACTGTGTTAGTTGAATGGAGCCTCACTGGGCCTGGGTGAGATGCAGGCTGCTTCTGAGGCTTTGGATGTCTGGAGCACAAGATACTTTCAAGTGGAGTTGCGTATTTGTCAACATTTTGGTGAATTTTGATCCTGTTATGCCTAGTTGGAGGCCTGAGGGCTCCATTTAAATAAAGATTGAAGATAAATGGGGACAGTATGGAACCCTGGGGGTCTCTGCAGGTGATGGGGACCTGGAAATATTCATATTAATGAACTAGTGTCCGTTTAAAAAGTAGGAGAACCATTAAAGATGATTGCCAGGGAATCCCATGCAAGACTTTAGGATGCTTTAGATGGTGGGAGGTCATTGATGTTGAAGGCAGCTGAGATGGCCATCAATAACAGGAGGCAGTGGTTATCTTCATTTGTGCTCAGAAGAGCATAGTTTAGGATGTGCACGTTCGCAGTTTCTGCACTGCAGCATGATCTAAAGGCAACTCTGGTAGTCATGCAGGAGATGGTTGGTGTTGATCTTTGAGGTTACCCAGACTGCTTTTTTTCAAGGATCTTGCTGGTGAAGGGTGAGTGAGTGAATTGTTAGTAGTTACCAGTTCATCAGAACCTAGTTTAGGCTTCGTTAGGAGTTGGATGGTTTGGTCCCTCTTGAAAGCTTCTTCGCAGATGCCTTGATTCAGACATTGCCAATGGGGAATCGGGGTGAAAGAGCTTCTCTAGATGAAGATGAACGAGGATAAGACATCCTCTCCTACATACCTGTTCAGTAATGTGCAACTTTGAACCTTTCTCCAGGCTGAAAATGACCCTCCTTCTAATGTACAAGACAAATCAAAGTTGAAGTGAGTTGGCTTTTGTGAAGCTGGAACTAAAGTGAGGCCTCTCTCTCATGCCAACTAATCCCAAATATTAAGAGCAGTTTAGGTGCCTAAATTCCTCTGGTTCCAAGGGATATCGCAAAGAGTTGTTCTCTCTAATTTTTCTCTATTAATTTGAAGCCTGATTACTCTTTAACCTGTTTTCTTAATCAGGGAATAACAGGAATAGTAGAATTGCAAGAATTGATTTGGTGCTCCCAGCCCCAAAAGCTGCAGCTGTTCACCTCAAGCGTGTTTAGAATTTGAATGGCTCAGTGATAAGGGCATATATGAAGGGAGTTAGGGGGCAGTGCTGTCTCGTTTCTGATTGAAACCATGTAACACTGATTTCCACCACTATTGCTTGATAGTTTGCCACTATACCATGTTTCATTTGTGGACCAGTTTTACTTTATCGAGGGTAGTTTAGAAAAAATCCAGCTCACTGGATAAAACACTTTCATTGAAGCAAGTAGGAGAGCTGAAAATCTTTTCATCTGCGACCTTCTACACAAGATGCATAACTTTCCAACCCTGCCTACCTCGAACTAAACCCATCTTATCTGAGTCAACAAAGAAAAGTAATACTTATCAGCTTTGTCTTATTTTATTTTATTTTTATTTAAAGTGAGTAAAGCCATTTTGGCCTTTTGCATTGATGGAGTCACGGTCCCTGGATGTGAAAAGGAGGTAAATGACTTGGTTAGTGACTAAATAAGCTAGTCAGCAAAATGTTTGTGAAACAGGGCTTTGAATCCATCTGGGCAAGGAGTTTTATTCGCTTGCATTTTGCGAATAGCAAAAGGGACATCTTCATGTTCTGTAGGCATGTCCAGCTCCTTGTACTATTCTGGTGGGCAGTTGGCAGCAACAAAAAGGGTCAAGAAATCTTTGGGTCTTCACTCCTTGACCTAGATCTGTAGTGCAGAGATGTTTTGAGGAGTGGATCATGTCTATCTAAGTGCTTATGTTTGTAGTTAGTATGCCCGTTGGTGTTCTTACATGGGTTATAAATGTACTCAGCCTTTTGGGTTGGAGCCTCAAAGCTAGGAGTCTGTCTGCTTTATTGCTCCATGAAATATCTTCTCTGGATTAGGAGTGCCATATCATGGCTGTTTTGAGACATTTAGGAGACTTTTCAAAGACTTCAAGCACCCCAACTCTGTGAGCTTACAAACATTCTGTTTCTAATTCCAGAAGTTCTGATGTTGATTAATTTTTAGGAGCTTTCTCTGACTTGCTTCGCCCTCCCAAAATTCCACTCCCCCACCGTACATTCAACAATCTCCTCTCCAAAACCAAAGCAACCTTGAACGTGATTAACCCAAACAACTCGAGCACTCTGTGGGCCTGCCTGTGCGCGCAAAAAGCTCAAGCAAAACAGAGTCAGAATTCGGGATGAGATTAGGCCACGTCTAAGCCAATAGTTAGAACTTCATAATACTTCCCAGTGTACAACATAATGCACATTTGAACACAACTGCTGATAACACTGCACTTCGAGACCAAATGGTACATTCCACATTCTCTCTCTCTCTCTCTCTCTCTCTCTCTCTCTCTCTCTCTCTCTCTCTCTCTCTCTCTCTCTCTCTCTCTCTCTCCCTCCTCCCCCTCTCCCCCTCTCCCCCTCTCCCCCTCTCCCCCTCTCCCCCTCTCCCCCTCTCCCCCTCTCCCCTCCCCCACACACACGTTCTTTTCCTGGTAAGGTTGCTCCCACTTTACTAAAACTGCAAGATTACACGAAAGAAACATTCAAGGTAAAAGGCATATGCAGGACGTACATTCAGGCTAGGATAAAATGAAACACCAAAAGTCAATTAAAATGATGGTTATCAAAGGTCATCGCGTAGTGTCGTACCATAAAAGTGCCCCTAGCGCTATATTTCTCTCCCCTTTACACCTACCTCCTAGTGTTTTTGCTGTACCTCTCGGTGTTGTCGTTCATCCCAATACATTTCTAGGGATGTATCCTGCTTAGGGCTCCCGGTCTTCAGTTTTTACTGATTTTTACAAATAAATACAGAGCGAAACCCATCTATTTTCCTCTCTATATTTTTAAAAATACTGAAAATAAGCCTTCTTCGGATGATAGGGGAGATGAAAAAAGATGATAGATTTCCTAATTAAACTTAATTAAGTGCAGATCAGCAGTTATATATGCTATTCTACAATGTAAGTGTTTTCAGATAACTCTATTACACTGTATACTGCAGAAACCTTTTGGACATTCAAATGTGAGTATACGTTTATAGGGTAAATACATTTGAAAAAATACCCATTGCAGCTTAATTTATACAGTAAACAAAAAAAATGAATACATTTAGAAAAAATGAGCAAAAAATAAATTTGGATAAAAATCAACACCATAAAAGCAGGAGGCCTAATCATGCTTTTGGTTTATTTTAAAGGTGTGCTGCACCATCTCCTGGTGCCTTTTGTTCCCTATCGGTAGAGTATTTGAGCAGGTCACTCTGATGCTTCCATACTCTGAGGTACGTTTGACCCAGGCCCCAAAGCAGTTCCAGGACTAAAGTTAATGTCTGGGTCCTGGCCCATGAGTTAACTCCAAATCCTATTATGTTTTTTAGGACCGTTTAGCCCCCCCTCTTGCTAAGAGATAGAAGTCCAATGATCTAGCTTACTGCATTGCCCTCCATCTCATCACCTTGAGAATGATCTTGCAACTGTACAGTTCAGGAAAATACAAACCTTACTCATCTCATCACCTTGAGAATGATTCTTGCACCTGTACAGTGCAGAAAAATACAAACCTTACTCATAACAATAATAATTGGAACACAAGTCGGTGAAGCCAACTTCTCACTCCTCTGTAGGGCCTCATTTTCCCTTCCCATCAGCCTCTGAGACCAGAGTCCGTCCTTCCCAACCCCTCTGCGACTCCCTGGTGGACTACTTCCACAACAAGATAGCAGACATCTACAGCAACTTCGACCCACAGCCAGCCATCCTCATTCACCTCCTGACACACACCGGCATCTCCCACAGCGAGCTCACCAGTTGGGCACTGCTCACCAGGACAGTTACCCCAGCGATCATGACCTCCATTCACTCTGGAGCACTGACAGGCTCCTGCCCCCACAATGTCTTCAACCTGGGCCAAAATGAATTCCGCAGAGCACTCGCCAAGATCCTCAACTCCTCCATCACAGTCAACCATATTTCCTTCTTTAGTACCTTCTTTCAGACCACGAATACAAAATTTTTTATGTGGTGACCTATTTCTCAAATCTTCACCTTGCAGTGCCTTGTTTTGGACTTTGAGTTGGCATATTTTGGTCATTGTTTGTTGAGCTGTCTCTATGAAGAAAAGTAGCAGACTCTCCGATGATTCATATTATGCGTGGCAGCTTTGAGCTCTACTATATCTTTTTAGGAAATGTCTTTATTGATTTGATTGAAATCATACAAAGCCCCCAACTGGAGACAAGTTTATCTAACAAACTTTAAGTAATCTCCTTCCCTCGCCCCCCCCAACTTTTACACAAATCCGGTCTCAATTGAACATTATAAAGACCTATCCAAGAGAGCATTAGAGACAGCATTTTGTTATCTGTTTTAAAAAAAATAAAATTATTTATCATGTTCAGAACATAAACAAAAGACAAAACTTTCAAGCCAAATTTCCCGAGTGCAGCCTGGATGTGTGTGCTAAAATCATACAGAAATGGTACAAAGGAGACAAAATAAGAACAAGGAATGCATCACAGTTACATAGAGGGAGATGGTATTGTGTCAGCAATCCGAGGCAAATGACATAGCCAATTTCATACCTGCATGGTCAAACATGGAATACCACAGAGATAACCAATGTAGAATACATCACCAGCTAGAGCAGTGGCGGAAGTCCATTGGAATACACAGTTGTAGATATTAACAGTCAAATTCAGTCATCTGCCAACTTGGTCAGCATATAGGCAGTGTAAGGGCCCCAAATGTCTCGAGGCCGAGGGCAGTTCCTCATGATAACATGTCAGTTTATCACGGCATATGCCAGGTCTTGCAACCAAAGTTTAACCTCAGGCGCACGTCTCCCACCCCAGCACATAGCCACCCTACGTTTGGCAAGCTGCAAAGACAGTACCACCATTCTACGCACCCCTGCCGGTATGCCTGACACAATCCCTAGTAAACACACTCGTGGTTCACAAGCAATGGGAACAGCCGTCATTTCAGACAACTCCGCCGTCACTCCAGTCCAAAACGCAAATATACGATTGCAGGCCCAAGCCAAGTGCACAAAGTCAGCATCGCCCATCCCACATCTCACACAGCAAGCAGAGTCACGTAGCCCATATTTATGCAATTGCGTGGGGGTGTAGTACCACTGATGGAGGAACTTATAGTGTATAAGCTTGAAATTGGCATTAATAGCAAAACTGGCAGTCATAGTGCAGCATTCAGTCCATTCTTCATCCGTCAAGGGCTCCGGAAGACAGACATCCCATTTACCTCTAGCGGGCATACTCGCATCCCCTTCATCCATCTGCGAGGCATGATACAACCGAGAGACCAGTTTTGTACGAGTGTTCGTAGTGTACAGCAGCTGCAATGCCCCCAGTGCTACAGGTTCCTCAGGAAAGGTTGGATAGAGACTTTGCACCGCAGCCTGGCATTCGTAAAAGTAGCCATAGTGACATTCCTGCCGGGATCTAAGAATTCTTGTAGTGTGAGGAAATTGCCTGGGGGAAATATATCCCCCATAACCTGCAGCCCCGCAGCGTGCAATATTTGAAGCGCCCCCACTTCGCCCGACACCGAAATTTCAGCATGTTGCAATATGGGCATGGCAGGCGCATACAATGGCAGGCGTCCCGCCCATCTTCCTAGTTCACACCAAGCTCTAGCGGTACACTGCACTGTATCAACCTCACCCTTCTCATATACGGAGTGTGGGTTGACAATCATGGCTTTGAGCGGCAACGGATAAACCGCACCTGCCTCAACCGCCACATGCGGTGTGTAGGGCGGCGCCGAAAACCAGTAGGAGGCAAAATGCGCCTGGGCACACAGATAATACAAACGCATGTCTGGGACTGAAAACCCGCCCATTTCGTAGGGCTTGGTCAATATGTCCCATCCTACCCGCAGTATTTTGCCCCCCCAAGCCAGCGTGATCAGCAAAGATCGAAGTGAGTGGAAAAAGTGAGTCGTCAGCGCGAGTGGAATGTAAACAAATAAATACAAAAACTTAGGCAACACCACCATCTTAATTAGAGCAACCCGGTCTGCGAACGATAAGGGCAGGCGTGTCCATCGGGCCACCTGGTCCTCTAGCTTAGATACAGCCACCCCATAGTTAGCTCGGATTACTTCTTGGGTGTCCCTGTGTACCCAGACCCCCAAGTACCGAACAGGATCTGTGGCCCATGCCAATGGGAACTCCAGCTCAAAGAGTTTTGTACTATCCATTAGCGGTAGGTTTACAGACTTGTCCCAATTAATAGCAAGGCCTGCAAACCTTTCAAAGGGATATACTCCCTGATCACCCCGTCCAGATATCTGTTCGGTTCCCTTACATACAGCACCATATCATCAGCGTACATGGACACTACAAGTGGTCTGTGGTGAAATCGTAGCGCTGAGGCAGCATGTCATTGCCGCAGTAACATGCCAACGGCTCCAAAATAATGGCAAATAGCAGGGGCGAGAGTGGGCACCCCTGCCGCGTGCCTCTCCGGATATGAAAGGCTGTTGACACCCATCCATTGACCCACACCCGGGCCACCGGATCTGTATAAAGCTGTTTGATCCAAGCCATGAAAAGGAAAGGTACTCCCATTCGGTGAATCACTGCAAACATGTAGCGCCAATCTATGGAATCAAACGCTTTAGCAGCATCCAGCATTACTGCTGCCGCCGCTAGATCAGGTTTGAGTAAGTGTAGTACCGCAAACAGTGCCCGCAGGTTGTGTGCCGTAGAGCGTGCGGGAACAAACCCCGATTGGTCCGGTAAGACCATAACCGGAAGCAGCAGACGCAAGCGTGTCGCCAGAACCTTGGCGAGTATTTTTACGTCCGTGTTCATCAAGGAAAGTGGTCGATATGACTCCCATTTATCCAGTGATTTTGCCCGGTTTCGGGAGAGCCACAATAAGGGCCTCTCGCAACGTTGCCGGTAGTTTCCCCAGTGCCAGTGCTTCAGCAAACATTGCCGCCAGGTGGGGCAATATCAGATCAATATACTCTTTATAGAACTCAGACGGGAGACCATCGGTACCCGCCGCCTTCCCGTTTGGTAGTGCAGCGATTGCCTCCCGAAGTTCCCCCTCAGTTATATGGTGCATCAAAAAGTCCTGCTGCCCCTTCGACAACCAGACCGAAGCCACATCGTCCAGATATATTGCTATGTCATCTTCATCAGCTGTCGCCCGATGCTCATACATTTGTGTATAATATCGGACAAAATGATCTAATATACCTTCAGCATCAGTCACGGTTCTATCACCATCCATAATTTCCTGCACTCCACAGTGTTTAGCCCATGGTTCCCTAATTCTGTCTGCTAGTCCACGCCCCGGCCGTCCCCCTTCGCCATAGTATCATGCCCTGGTTCGCTTAGCCAAATGTCTCACCTCCTGTCCCGCTAGCTCATTATATTCTGTAACCTTCAGACGGATAGCTGCCAAAGTGGACGCCATTGGCTGCCGTTCATATTGGCGTTCCAGCTCCAATAATTCACGCTCTAATCTATCCATGGAGCCCCTCGATGATTTAAGCACTCCAGCCTGCAGGCCTATGCACGCCCCGCGTACAGTGACTTTGAATGCCTCCCAAACTGTACCCATATCATCCACGGAGCCAACATTCATCTCAAAGTAATTCTCAATCGCTTCTCGGAGGCCTTCACAAAACACCTGATCTAATAGTGCCGTTGGCTGTAATCTCCACGAGAATGGCGCGGGTTCGCGCATAGGCAACACCATCTCCATCACCACAGGCGCATGATCAGACAACGTGCGAGGCAGATGTGCCACCCTCATCACCCATCCACTGACATCCTTCGTCAACAGCCAATAGTCCAGGCGGGACCAGGTATCATGTGCAGAAGTATAGCAGGTCCCTTCTTTCTCACCTGGGTGCCCCAGTCGCCATATATCCACTAAACCAAGCTCACTCATACCATCACACACTGCCTTCACCGCCTTTTTGTCCGGATACAGTCGATCAGTCTTCCGATCCATCTCGCGCTCCAAAGTGACATTGAAATCCCCCCCACACACAATGGCAGAAGGTGGTAGTGCATAAATCTTGTTCCATAGTGTGACATGAAAACTCCGGGTCATCCACATTAGGCCCATATACATTGACCAGTGTGATCAGCGTGCCACAGAGTTTACCATGCAAAATAATGGATCTACCCTCTTTATCAACTTCCTCATACATGCTCACAAATTGAACATTCTTCCTGATCAACACCATAACTCCCCGAGCGTATGACGAGTATGCAGATGCGAGCCGGACCCCCGCCCAGTGCTTGGCCACAGTTTCGGCAGCTTGCCCCTTGAGATGCGTTTCTTGCAAAAACGCTACCTGAACGTGATGCCTATTTAAGTACGCTAGTACCTGTCTGGTCTTTTGTGGCCTATTTAACCCCCGTACATTCCATGTAAGCCAAGTAATCTTGCCTCCTTTATCCATACGCCTCACAGATTCGCAACCTGCAATATATAGGCTGACAACCCAGTCGTAACCTGTGATAGATAGTTGAACAATACACCTTCAGTGACCAATAGTAAAACATAAAACACACAGTATCTGCAGCCGCACTCATGCAACCTCCCCTGTCCCCAACAAAGTGTCATTAAACATATCCCAATCCCATTGACCATCCCCACCAACCCACCACCCACTTCAGCACCCCCAACCTGCCAAAGCCGTCCCCGACCCTCACCAACCGCCCCCCCCAAACCAACTTCATTCAACATTTGGGGTATACCCATATGAGGGGGTGTAGATGCAAAAGCCTCCCATACAACAGGAGGTGACCAAGCAACAAGTAATTACACCCAGTGCTTCAATATGAGATCAGCATCCCGCAACCTTACAATCAGCCCTTGACTGCTACATAAGGTGGAACCACGGCCCATCCTCCGCTCCAAAATATTCAAGTGATCAGATAAGCACAAATGAACACTGCATCATTACCTCTGTTAGTTTTAGTTGTACATTGAAAAGGTTGGCATCCCAAACAATCCAGACCAGAGCCCCAACTGAACACATCAGCCCAATTATGTCACCCAATCCTTATCAATAGGGCTCAAGGAAATTACGATGCATGACAGAACAGTGTATCAGCTAAACAATCTGTAATGCTCCTATCAGCTTAAGCGCAACTATTAATTGTCTACATCCCTCACACCGTCTCCCTCCTGCGCTCCAGCCGAATCCCGCTTCTGCCTTTTCAGTTTTTTAGCATACTCCATCGCAGATTTTGGTGAAGTGAAAATCTTATTATCTATAGCTGCTCCAATACGTAGCCGGGCTGGGTACAACATTGTGTACGGGACATCTTCTTTACGTAAAAATTGCTTCACATTAAATTCTTTCCGTGCTGCTTGAACAGCCACAGTAAAGTCCGGAAAGAAAGCTAGCCTGTTCCCTTGATAGTCAATTGCCCCTTTCTCACGCGCCAACCTCAAAATAACATCCCTATCCCTATAATTCAGGATGCGGGCTATGATGGGACGTGGTGGCGCACCCGGCACCGGTCGCGCAGCCAGAGAGCGATGAGCACGCTCAACTATAACATGTGAGACAGGTGTTCAGTCCCAAAAATGTCGACAATTAGGCGTTCCATAAATTCTTCCATTTTACCCACATTCGTGGACTCCGGCAGCCCCGTAACGCGGATATTATTGCGCCAGGACCGCGCCTCCAAATCCTCATTCTTTGCTTGGATGAGCGAGAGGACCCGTTCCATATTAAGTGCTTTATCTGTAACTGTCGTGAGACCATCCTCTGTGGCAGACACCCTCTGCTCCACCTCTCCCATCCGCGCATTCTGTCTCTCTAGTTGCGTGGACATATGGTCAAGTCTATGATTGACCGCTGCCATAGTGCCCTCGATGGATTGGAATGTCTTTTGCATAGCTACCAGTGTGGCCTCCAAATTCGGAGAGCTCCCTGCCACCCCTGCAGTCTCTGCGTTCGATGTGACCTGTGATGTGGACCCAGGTGTCTTTCGCCCCTCAAACGTCAGCTTAGGCTGGTTTCTTTCCGTCTGGCCCATAGTGTGAGGGACAATGCTAATAATTAGCAGATGTGTACTGGGCACCCGTAGTATGCAGTATAGATGAAGCACAATCCACCTATTCCAGCCTGTGAGCCTCATAGCAATGTACCATCCAGCGCAGTGCAGTGAGTGTTACAACGCAGGACTCTGTAAATTAAGCCATATCCCAAAACCCCTGGGCTAGCGCACCCCTAGCTATGCTTCCTGTATTTGTAGATAGGGTTGAGCAGCCTATCCAAGTATGTCACCAGTAGCGCCTGCCGTCATTGAGGAGCCTCCCGGGGGGGTTTTACTTCTGGTAAAAGTATATAGTGTTTTTAGTATTTGGAGTAGTTTTCTGGTGTTTAGTGAGGAGAAGCTGTGCAGAGCGACCCAAATCCCGCCGCCACTTTAGTCCGGGGATCTGCGGCCCAGCTGGCGCCGCCTTAGCCGACTCGTACTGCCTGTCACAGTCCCCGCAACTGCTGCCGCCCGCGCCCCCTCCCCGTCGACCGCAGCTTGCCTAGGCGAGACCCGGGCCCGGCCACACGCCGCCTCCGCAGTTACAGCCGCGCCCAGATCCCGACCCCACTCACCGCAGCCAACACGGAAAGGGCGACGAGCCCACAGCAGCAGACGGCGGCAGGCTCATCGCTGCTCTCAGTGGCTCCCGGCAGCAGTTTCTCCGACCTTCCGTCCCTCTCTGGTGGCCGCACAAGATCAGCTTCCACACCCGCTGCCGCTCACTGCCGGCGTCTTAGCGAGATCCACACATCACCGCCACTGCCCCGCAACTGTACCGGGATCGTCAGTATGGTCCGCCAGGCGCCAGTGGAGTTGAGACCAGGTCAGTCCGCCATCTTGCAGGAGCCTCGCGACGCGGCAGCATGTTTCTCCAGCCTCAGGTGTCCAAAGTCGCCTGCGCCCACCGACAGCGCAGTATAGCCATGCAGGTTACAGGACAGGGTTCGCCAGCAATTTAGCAAAAATTAGCCCATGAATGTTGCGGATGTTGGTCGGATGTTGGCTTGTTCTGGCAGAGCCTCACAGAAGTGCGGCCATCTTGCTGTGCGCTCTCTAGCGCCCCCCCCCCCCGCATTTTGTTATCTGTGATTCATGCATCATTCACTATGCATTATGGACCCAGCTAGAAGCATCTCATAACATGTATATTTCTGGTAAGGATAGCTATAGCAATTTATATGGCAAATGCACGCTGTCACTTGAAACCTGACCGCACAGCTGAAAAATCAATTCAACTTCTTTGAACCAATAATTAACATCAAAATCTCTTAATTGAAATATGTAAAAAACCTTTTACACTAATTGTTTATTATATTGGGTAGTTTCCTCATATTTTCAAAATGCTTTTTCATGAAAACAAGAATAGAGAAAAGTTCATGTAATGATGATCATGACAATATAATGATCATTTAAAAAATAATAGTACAAAGAAAACGATGTTTCTCTTGAGAAGATGTTTGCATGCCCAATGCATTTTGGGAAGAAGATCCCTTCTTCAGGGGCCACTGTAAAACATAATCAGCAAATATACTCAATCTGGCATACTTTGAATGTATCCCTCTCCTTGGCAAAGGTCCCTTCCATGTGGAAACATGCCTTGGTCTCACCTCTGCTAAAAAAAACATCGGCAGATCCTAAAATCCTGGCCAATTTTCGTCCTATATCCCTCCTACCTGCTTTCTCCAAAGTTTTGGAGAAACATGTCCATGGTCATCTTGCTAGGTACTCGAAGGTGAGCAACATACTTCACCCCTCCCAATCGGGTTTTCGCCCTGGCTTTTCGACAGAGACGACTTTGCTTGGGGTGATGGAAAATCTTCGCCTCCTGGTAGACAGAGAGGATTCCGCTGCGCTGATTCTACTTGACCTCAGCGCAGCGTTCGACACCATCTCCCACAACATTCTGTTAAAGTCGCTCTCTGCCATGGGCATCAGGGGCAAAGCACTGGACTGGATAACATCATTTCTGACACTAAGGACATTTCAGATCACTTCCAACACCTCGGCCTCAAAAGTACATCTATCCCCCTATGGAGTCCCTCAGGGCTCGGTGTTGAGTCCTTTGCTTTTCAACCTATACGTAACCCCTATCGCCGAAGAGGCAGGTCTTAACATGTTCACCTATGTGGACGATTCGCAGATTGTTTTTTCACTCTCCAACGGTGATTAGGACTGCTCCTCTCTCCTGCAGTCAGGCCTTAGGAAAATTGCAACTTGGATGAGTGACAATCTGCTCAAATTGAATGGCAGAAAACCGAGGTTTTAATACTGGGTCCAAATCAAAATCTCTGGAACCTAAGACACTGGCCTTCTGAAATGGGTTCCTTACCCACTCCGTCGCACCAAGTACGCAATCTGGGTATTATCATTGATAATGGCCTAACTATGGAGCCCCAAGTCACTAACTTAACATCGACCTGTTTCACCATTCTGAGGTGGCTCAGGAAAATTATCTGGATGTTGCCTGACAACACACAGAAGTCTGTGGTCAACGCTTTAATCACCTCCCGTTTAGACTACGGAAATGTCCTCTACTTGGGGTCCTCTACTTGGGGCCTTCAACTTGTGCAGAATGCTGCTGGAAGATTACTTTGCAAGTGTCACAGAACGGAACGCATGTCCAGTCACCTTAAGGCACTTCATTAGCTAAGAATCGAAAATAGAGTCAAATTTAAGACACTGAGCCTTATGCACAGAATCAAATGGGATAATGCCCCCAGATACTTACAAACCCTCGTGCACACCTACACTCCGGCTCGCTGCCTGAGATCTTCATCTCAAGGCCTTTTCTGCGTGCCCAAAGTACGCCGAGCAAGGATCGGGGGAAGATCTTTCTCCCTGTTGGGCCCTAAGCTTTGGAACTCTCTCCCTCTGAATTTACGCCTGGAAACTCGTTACATCCACTTCCGCAGAGCCATAAAAACATGGCTTTTTAATCAGTAACTTCCTCCTGCTTCTCCTCCGAGTATCAAGATCAGCTCTTTTGGTTTAGTGTCTTCCAGCGCCGGGAAACCCTTTTTAGGTAGCTGTCGCGCTTTAGAAGCATAATAAATAAATAAATAAATAAAATATACTCATCTAAATGACCTCCAATGTACATAAAGGGAGTGCTTGTTGCTAATGCACTCAGAATGATTTTATCAAAATGAATCTCAAAAATTCTAACTCAAACATATTTCAAATCTAATTGCTTAGATACTGCTGGAAAGGACGAGTCCAAAATGCTGTACCTAGCACAGGTGTTTATTGTGCTGGAAGCAGGAGACTTGATGATATATGTAGACCTGCAGGGCCTGTATTTTCATATACTGATTCTGCTGTTGCACTGATCACAGTGAGATCAGCAGAATAGCAATTCGCAGTCCATCTGTTTGGTTCAATTTCACTTCCACGTGTCTTCACAAAGGTAATGGCAGTAGTAGCCACCTATCTCAGAAGCACAGGAATTCCAGTGTTTCCTTTACTGGACGACTGGCTCAAAACCGAGTCTCCGGAGGCACATACAAGTTACAGCGCCACTGATGTTCGACTTGGGCTTTTCCATTAACAAGTCCATATCTCCCCTGGTACTCTCTCCGAGCATTCTGTTTATAGGGGCAGTACTGGACTCTACATCCAATCGGGCGTTTCCACCTCCTCAGAGGATTCAAGCTATTCAGGCTATGATTCTGATCTTTAACAGCGCAACCCAAGTTTCAGTCTTGATGGCATTGCCCCAGCTTGGTCTGCTAGTTTCTTGCATTCTGCAGGTTACTTGCACACGCTGGCACATTAACACCCTCCAGTGGTGCCTCCACAAACAGTGGTTCTCTTCCAGGGGATCCTCATCAATAGTCATAAGCACGGAAAATTCCCGCCCACGTGCGGGGACTCCGGAAATATATTTAAATCACATATAAATAGCTCCACATATACGTATGCACATATATCATTTTTTCTCACAACAATGCAGCCCCAAAATAGAGGCTAAACAATGTAAATACTAATACATACACTGTAATTAGCAAGGAAACAAGAAAAACATTAGGTCAAATAGCCCTTGAACTTTGTGTTTTAATGAGCAAAAAACACTCATAAATCCTGAAAATTGGTAATAAATATACATTGTTAGCCACAGGCTGCATTGAACAGCAATAGCATAGAAAATGAAACAATTTTCAACAAAAACTGGCACCGTGCCTTTAAAGCAGCCATGACTCCTGGCTTCCCATCATGCCTCAGGGGTGACAGTTAGGTCAGTTGTTCTTTCCGGATCCTTTAGTCAGGACCCTGGTTCAACAGCTCCCTTTCTTTTTGACTTTCTGTCAAAAAATACTTTAGATTTTCTACAATTTTTACTTTCACTCGACGTCTTTTGGACATAGATTATTAGTGCTGCCTTTTTTGAGTCTTAAAAAAGGAATTTTTCTGTCAAAAAGGCCTTCTCTTTTTGACAACTGCCCTTCCTGTGGGAAGAAGAAGGCCAAGACTGATACACATCCTGTGTGTATCCTCTGCCTCCCTGACACTCATTCTGCATGTTCTTGTGAACACTGCAAGACTTTATCCAGGAGAACTCTCAAGGATAGGGAGAGAATTCGAATGTATGGTCTCTCTGAGAGAGATAGGTCTCCTAAGAGGCAGAAGAGGCGCAGGACACGATCGGCATCGAGAGAAGTCCCGACTTGTTCTCCTTCGGCGTCGAAGAGGCCGACGGCGAAGACGAGGATGCTTCCTTCAACGACGAAGACTTCAGCGTCAAGAGGCAAGGTACCTCCGCTGCCGTCTACGGGGCGTGCAGCGTCGAGAGAAAGGTCTCGGTTGGAGCATAGGAGCTCGACGTCAAGACAGCCGGCGTCGAAGCATCATCACCAATCTTCGACGTCACGGCTTCCTCTGTCGACGCCTAGTCATCGCGTTCGACGTCGAGGCATCCTCCGTCGACGCCCAGTCATCGGCGTTCGACGACGAGGCATCCTCTGTCGACGCCCAGTCATCGGCGTTCGATGTCGAGGCACCCTCCGTCGGCGTCCGGCCAGCGACGCCTGACGTCGAGGCATCCTCCGTCGTCGCCTAGTCACCGGCGATCGACGTCGAGAAGGTCTCCGTCGCCGTCACAACATCAACGGTCGACATCGAGAACATTGCCGTTGACGTCGCAGCATCGACGTTCGGCGTCGAAGCAGCCTCCGTCGTCGCCTGGTCAACGGCGCTCGACGTCGAGAAGGTCCCCGTCGTCACAGCAACGTGGGTCGACGTCAAAACATTTGTCTTCGAGGCAAGTCTCTCCTTCATGATCCCAGGGGAGGTCATCTTCGGGGCAGACTACTCAGGAGAAAGTTAGCCAACCCTCGGATCAGTCTCATGCCTTAATGAGTCCTCCGGCTAAGATAAAAAGAGTGTCAGACGAGCGTGCTTCTAGGAGTCGCACAAGGTCTACTTCCAGGCACCCTCCCAGAGGTGGGTCTCCGGTGAGCCTGTCATCCTTCTCTTCGGGCTCCCGGTCTTCTCACCGTGGAAGATCTTCAGATCCTCGGATAGTGAGAAGTCCAGACATTCTCCTGCACGTTCGCAACATGGGCAAACGGATCTGCCACATCTGGCACGTTCGCCAGTGAGAAAGCGCACCCAGAAGTCTCCTTCCATCAGGCTATTTCCGAGATGGTGGAGGCCTCTGCATCACTGGGCTCCAGACAAGGAAACAGCAGCCAGGTTGCCAGCTCATCGGGACAAGCAAGTCTAACGACCCAGAGAGCGATTGCGCTCCCGAGTGCGTTCCAGTAGGCGAAGATCAAGGTTTAGGAGCAGGAGACGGGCTCGGAAATCGCCAACTACTTTTTCATCTCCGACCCGTTCTCATAGGGATTATTCTCCGACTCTGACGGACAGTCCTCCATCGAGAATATCTCCTATAGATGAAATTTTTACTTTTCAAGACATTTTGGGCAGGGGTGCTTTGAAACTGGGAGTGCCCATGACTACTCCACAGGTCAAGACTTCTGTGATCTTTGAGAACTTGCATCACAGATCGGCACCCAAGCCTCTGCTGCCTTTGGTACCCGGAATTATAGATCCCGTGAATGAGGTCTTCCTTACTCCAGCGACTATAAAGGCCACCCCAGCGAGGATTCTTAAAAAGTATCGCTCGCCAGAAGAGGATCCACTTTTCCTCAGGTCCGACTCACCATCAGACTCGGTGATCATAGCGGCAGCGAAAAAATCCAGGGCTGTAGCTTCCTCATCCACACTGGCTCCGGATAAGGAAAGCAAATTGCAAGATTTGTGGGGAAGAAGAGTCTGCAACACCTCCGCCTCTTTTCTCAAAGTCTCTAATGCGGAAGCCCTTCTGGGGAGGTATGACAGATCCCTGTGGTATTCTCTCCAAAGGTTTATTGAGGAACTCCCTCAAGAGGACGCAAAGATTTTGAGGCGATTGTTTTGGAGGGCAGCCAGGTGTCCAATCAGATCATAGGCGCCGCGGCAGATGGGGCTACACTTGCAGCGCATGGCTATGCGCATGGAGTAACGGCGAGAAGGTCTTCATGGTTGCGCCTGACAGCCTTAAAACCTGAGGCTCAGGCTAGAATCTTGAACCTGCTCTTTTCGGGAACATCACTGTTTGGGGCAAGTACTGATGAAGAAATACAACGCATGAAGTCAGAGTTGGACACTCTTAAAGCCGTAGGGCTGCAAAAGAATTTCAGAGGAAGTACCGCTCCTACAACAAGGGCCCTTCCAAACAGAGGGTTCAAACCCCTCACGGGCAGAAGGGTCAGGACCAACAAGGGCAACAGAAGTCCCAATTCAGAGGCAAGCGTAATTCCAGAGGAGGTGGAAATCAACGCCAGGGCAACAATTCCAATAAGTCCCAGCCAAAGCAATGAGTCCTTCCTTCCCCCAGCACCATTGACCAATCCAGTGGGGGAAGCGTTGCGCATCATATGTCAGAGTGGGAAAGCATTACGCAAGACCCATGGGTGTTGACTACACTTCAGAATGGGTACTGACTTCGTTTCAAACACCTGCCTCCACCCGTTCCTCCAAGGCCAACCTTAAATCATCAACTCACCCTTTTGAAAAAGGAAGTAGCGATACTTCTCGAAAAATCAGCCATCGAGAGGGTACAAATCGCTCAAAGGGGGAAAGGAGTGTACTCCTGATATTTCTTGGTTAGAAAAAAGGGACAAAAGGCAGAATTCAGGCCCATTCTGGACTTAAGAACGGTCAACCTGCATATCAAAAAAGAAAGTTCCGCATGTTGGCACTTCACCAAATATATCCGAATCTCAGGAGGGGAGATTGGATGTGTTCGATGGACCTCCAAGATGCCTATTTCCATGTCCCGGTACACCACAAACACAGAAGATTCCTGCGGTTTCAGGTGGGGACCTCTCACTACCAATTCAAAGTCCTGCCCTTCGGGTTGAAGTCAGCTCCCCGGGTATTCACTAAGTGTGTTGCAGTAGTAGCGGCCGCTCTACGCCGCAGGGGAGTCTTCGTGTACCCGTATCTGGACGATTGGCTACTGAAAGGTCCTTCCCCAGACGCTGTAAGGAATCAATTCCAAACATGCATCCAGCTTTGTCACTGGTTGGGGTTGCATGTCAACTTCAGCAAATTAGTCTCGCAGCCCACCCAGAAGATTCACTTCCTAGCAGCTCTTCTAGACTCCGAGGTAGGAAATGTCTTTCCTTGAGGAGAGACAGTATTCTATAACTCAAAAGTGTCACCTGGTACTCCGCCACAAGGTTCAGAAAGTGCGAAAGATTGCCTCCCTGCTAGGTTCGATGGCTTCATGCATCTTTCTAGACCCGAATGCCAGGCTTCGGATGCGTCCTCTTCAGCAGGATCTGGAGGACAAGTGGGACCAACAGTCAGCTCGCTGGGACGATCAGATTACTCTTTCAGAAACAGCTTGAGCTTCCATTCCATGGTAGACAAAGAAGCAGAATATGCAGGGGGGAATTCTGTTCCATCAACCTCCTCCTGCACAGACCTTGATCACCGATGCTTCTCTACAAGGCTGGGGGGCACCTCCCAAGTGCAAGGTTTGTGGTCCCCCAAGGAATGCACATATCACATCAACATGCTGGAGTTGAGAGCAATCCACCTGGCTCTCAAAGCGTTTCTTCCCTCGATTCGGGAAACATCAATATTAGTACAAACGGACAACACCACCACGATGTACTACTTAAACAAGCAGGGAGGAACGCGCTCACGAACTCTGTCACTGGAAGCCGAGCGCATCTGGCATTGGCTTCTGGCTCGCAAATTGTCAGTCACGGCGGTCCACCTCCCAGGAGAACAGAATGTAAGTGCGGACGCGCTGAGTCGGCATTTCGAAGACAGAGAAGACTGGGTTCTAAATGACGAGGTGCTCGAAGGCATCTTTCAGTCTCGGGGTCGTCTCACCTTAGATCTGTTCGCGGACGACGAAAACACCAAATCCCGAGACTTCGCCTTGCGGTTTTACCTTTCAGGAACAAGAGGGAATGCCCTTTTGATAGACTGGGCAGGGGAATTTGTGTATGCCTTTCCACCCCTTCTGTTGATCCCGAAGGTGGTGAGCAAGCTGACACACTCGTGCACAATGATGATTCCCATTGCCCCCGACTGGCTGAGACATTGGTGGTGTACGGACCTGCTTCATCTGTCAGTGGCTCCTCACAAGAGGCTACCATGTAGGCAGAACCTGTTATCCAAAATGAACGGGAGGATTCATCATCCCAACCTTCTGTCACTGAGCTTGACAGCATGGCTCCTGAGGTCATACAATACGGCCATCTAGGATTGCCACAGGACTGCATGTACATCCTGAAGGAAGCGAGACGACCTTCCACAAGACATTCTTATGCCTGTAAATGGAAGCGCTTCTTTCTGTGGTGCATGCAAAGTGGTCATCATCCTATTAAGGGTCAGGAAGAAGTCGTTCTTCCTTATTTGTTATATCTGGCGAAAGCAGGTTTAAAGTTTCATTCTATTAAGGTGCATTTAGCTTCTATAACAGCGTATAGGCGATCACCTTCCCAACCTTCTTTTTTCCAACTGCCAGCTGTAAAAGACTTCCTGCAGGTTGAAAAAAGTGTACCCTCCAGTGCGTCCTCCTTCTCCGCCCTGGGAGCTGAACCTGGTTCTGGCAAAATTAATGGGTCCTCCTTTTGAGCCCATTCATAAAGCTACTTTGCAACATATTTCCTGGAAAGCTGCTTTTTTGGTAGCAATCACGTCAGCTCGTAGGGTGAGCGAAATTCAGACTCTCTGCTCCAAGGAACTTTATACGGTGTTCCACTTGAATGGAGTAGTACTGAGGACACATCCGTCTTCTCTACCCAAGGTGGTGTCAGATTTTCATGTAAATCAGACATCTCTCTGCCCACCTTCTTCCCTATTCCCTCTACTCCAGCTGAGAGGGCTTTGCATTCTTTGGACCTGAAAAGGGTTTTAAAATGTTATCTAAATAGGTCCAAGTCTGTTCGTAAGTCAACTATGGTTCGATCAGAACAGGTTATGCAGCCTCGAAACGTTCTATTTGAAGATGGATAGTTTTGTGTATCAAGCTTTCCTATCAATTGGCTCAGAAAAATCTGGGGTTTTCTCCCAAGGCACATTCCACCAAGGGTAGAGCGGAGACTGCAGCTTTTCTCCATAATGTGCCCATGTCTGAGATCTGTAAGGCGGCGACCTGGAGGTCCGTCCATACATTTACCAGACATTACTGTCTTGATTCTGACACTAGAGTAGATTACCCAGGTAGGCCAGGCCTCCTTGTGGAATCTGCTTAGCAGCTGAGTACTCGGCTGCTACAAATGTTTCGGTTGGGTCATGTATTTCTCATTTACCTGCAGGTGGTGTTTGGGCTTGCTATTCTATTCAGTGCTTATGATTATTGATGAGGATCCCCTGGAAGAGAAGGATAAGTTACTTACCTGTAATCCTAGTTCTCTTCCAGGGGTATCCTCATCACAGTCATAAGCAACCCACCCGCCTCCCCAGGTAAATGAGATTTGTCTGTACTATGACTTGTGGTTGAGCCCTGACTTCAGGGCTATGCAAAGAACAACTGACCTAACTGTCACCCCTGAGGCATGATGGGAAGCCAGGGGTCATGGCTGCCTTAAAGGCACGGTGCAGTTTTTGTTGAAAATGGTTTCATTTTCTATGCTATTGCTGTTCAATGCAGCCTGTGGCTAACAGTGTATATTTATTAGCAATTTTCAGGATTTATGAGTGTTTTTTGCTCATTAAAACACAAAGTTCAAGGGCTATTTGACCTAATGTGTTTCTTGTTTCCTTGCTAATTACAGTGTATGTATGAGTATTTACATTATTTAGCCTCTATTTTGGGGCTGCATTGGTGTGAGAAAAAATGATATATGTGCATACATATATGTGGAGCTATTTATATGTGATTTAAAAATATAATTTTATATTATTTCCGGGGTCCCCGCACGTGGGCGGGAATATTCAGTGCTTATGACCTTGATGAGGATACCCCTGGAAGAGAACTAGGATTACAGGTAAGTAACTTTTCCTTCTCAACTTGGCAGAGGTATACAGTGTTCCATGTTCAGAATCTGTGGGGACACTGTGGTAGATTGTATGTGGTGGAGTGTGAATGGCAACCTGGTGCAAGGTAGGCCAATCCAGCCACCAGCAGTAGTGATGATAGTCATCACAAATGCTTCCACCCTCAGGTGGGGAGCTCATCTGGAGGACCTGGTGATCAGAGGCCTTTGGTTGGTGGAAGAGCAGATGTTGCACATCTATCTTCTGAAACTGTGGGTGGATCCATTAGTGCTCAAAGCCTTACAGCTATCCCTTCACAGTCAGTCTGTCCATATCTTGGCTGACAACGTGACCACGACGTGGAACATCAAAAAGCATGGGGATGGAGGGTCGCATCTTCTCTGTCGAGATGCAGCACGGCTCTGGTTTTGGGCACAACAGATTGATGGCCACTCCTCTGGCAGGGGTTCTGAATATCCGAGTGGGCAGTCTCAGTTGGCGTCACCTTGTCAACCATGAGTGGCAACTTCACCCAGAGGTAGTCCAATACATCTTCAATCTATGTGGAACACCTCAGGTGCACCTTTTCTCCACCCTGAACAATTCTCAAGTGGCAAATGTTCTCTGGCCTCTAGTATCCGTTGCAGGGAGCTTTGCGGGACCTGTTTTGTTCGAAGTGGAGTTTTCCGCTTTTCTATGGGTCTCCATCCAATAGCCTTGTTTCTTGGGGTGCAGAGGAATATTTGCGTTGACTGGGCCTGAAAAAGGATGTGGTATGTGGAATTTATGCACCTCTTCTTTAGCCCCGTAGCTTACTTTCTCTTGTAGGGGATTTCCGTGATAGTCATAATCATGTGAATAGTCCCTCCTATGTGCGTGGACCCCGGAACACTTTATTAGATATATCTTCATAAGTTGTCATCTTCTGCCTTTCTTCAGGAAGGCTTGTATAGGCGTTTAAGAGATAAAAAGACCATAATGCAGCCTAACCAACTAGGCTACACTGGCCATTACTTCATCTTTAAGTGAAAAAAGATAGCCAGTTCAACTTTAAATTCAGCAATTCGCTGAGTTTTACACATAGAAAAATCCCCCTCACAAAACTCCTTTTTTCATGATAGAGATGAAAAGGAATGGATAGAGAAGCCCCTATAGGCTGCCATTATGTGTCTGCAAATGGGTACCGTGACTTTAAGAGTCTCCAGAGACCCCCGGTATCCCATGAGGCACAGCCAGAGGCATTTACTTTCAGTTCTTTTTTTCCGGCTCCTGGTAGTAGGACCCTGGAGCATTGAGCTCTACCTTTTTTTATATTTCTTCAAAATTGGTGATTATATTTGGATTTTTGCAGTTTCACTCAACGTCTTTGGCCTTTGTCTACCTTCTGCTGTAGTTTTTTGGTAGAATTTCTGCAGTTTTCTTGTCAAAATGCCATCTCTATTCGACAAGTGCCATGACTGCGGTAGGATGAAGGCCAAGTCTGATTCTCACAGAGTCTGTATTCTGTGTTTGCCTGTGTCTCATGTGCCTGACACCTCTTCTGTCTGTAAGACCTTTCCCTGCTTGACAGGGAGAAGATTCGGCTCCAAGGATTGGAGCAGAGGAGACAGAAGCCTGCTTCTTCAGCCTCTGGGAAAGGCGAGGGCAAGTCCTCTACCAAAATCCCATGCTTCGACCTCTGCGGGGCTCCCCAGCAGAAAAATGCAGCCGATCCTGGTTGATGTCGACGACGTCGAGAGTAGATATGACGGCGATATGCTCTCCGGCGACCCAGGGCTCTGGGCCGGAGCGACGTCGAGGAGAAGAACGGCGAGATCTCGGACGAGATCTCTGTCGCGGGTTTCCTCGTGTTCGACGTCGACTCAACGAATCTCGCCGTCGAGGCAACAACGGCGTCAATCGCAGTCTCACAAGCGGTGGTCGCCGCCAAAGCTTCGCCGCAGATCACCATCAACGTCAGCATGAAGATCAACGTCAAGGAGGAAATCGACGTCTACGAGACAGTCGACGTCGAGGAGAGGATTGGAGAGAAGGTCGACGTTGATGCTCGATGTCGAGGGGGACTTCTGATGGGGAATCCAGGGCCCCTTCCTCGAAGCCAGCTTGTAAGCGAAAGAGATTGGTCTCTTCGCCAAGTTCGGAGTATTCGCGTACCTACTTACCATCTAGGTCGCCTCTTGCTACTCCTCTACCGGTGGTCCCACCAGGGATACCTCAGCCACCACTGATTCCTCCTCCTCCGGCTATTCCTCCATCTCCTCTTCCTCCACCGATTCTTCCTCCGCCTCCTCCTCCGCCTCCTCCTCAGCCTCAACCTGGGCCTGTGGCTCCGCAGCCTACGTGCCCCCTGGAACCTAGACTACCAAGAACACGGTCTTGCTTGAGACATCGTTCACATAGAGGCCACCGGTCTTCCACAAGATCCCGTCGCCACCATTACGAAAGGTCTTGGTCCTGGCATACCAGGAATACATCTTCCACGAGTACAGGGAGGTACTCTCCTACTCTCATGGACTCCCCCCCCCCCCCCCTCCCCTCCCCTCCCCTGCTCCCACCCCCCGCAGAGGGTTTCACCGGTTGACGATATTTCCACCTTCCAGGAGGTTCTGGTCAGAAGGGATTCGAAGCTGAACATTCCCCTTTCTACTTCTGTACAGTCGACATCAGTGATATTTGAAACTCTACAGAAGAGACAAACATCACGTCCATTGCTTCTGCTGATGTCGGGTTTGGAGTAACCGGCTCGGGAGCTGTTCTTGACGCCATCTTCTATAAAATCTGCAACTTCCAGGTTGCAGAAGAAGTATCACCCACCAGAGTCGGACCCTGCCTTCCTCTGGCTGGACCCCACTCCGGACTCTGTCATAGTGGTGGCTGCATGGAAATAGCATGCTACGGCTCCGACTTCCACGGTACCAACGGATAAAGAGAGCCGTAAGCTGGATTCGGTAGGTAGGAAGACTTGCAACACCGCTGCGACTTCCATGAAGGCGACCAGCTCTACTGCCTTGCTGGGCCGTTATGATAGATCACTGTGGGAGTCCCTTCAACAATTTGTAGATCTCCTACCCAGAGACAAGAGGGAAGACTTCCAGGAGATAGTGAATGAGGGCCTGATGGTCTTGAATCAAGTCATCAGCGCTGCATCGGATACTCCTAGCAGCCCGCAGGTATTGCCAGGGTATTGCTCTACGACGACATGCTTGGCTTTGTCTTACATCTCTGAAGCCTGAGGCACAACAACGCATTTCCAATCTCCCATTCTCTGGCACGACTCTTTGGCTCCCATGCGGACGACTGGATGGCCCCCAGGAAGACCGAAATGGAGACTTTGAAGGCTGTAGGTTTGGAGGAACCTAAAGAACAGCAAAAAACCTTCCGCCCTTTCCAGCGGCGTTATTCCTTTCAGAGGTTTCAGCGGTCTCATGGCCGGCAGTCTAACCAAGAGCAGCAGTTTCAGCGGTCTTTTCAGCCATTTCAGAAGCGCCAACAGCGAGGACAATCTAACCAGCAGTCTGGACAAGGGATCAAGGCTCCTGCTGGTTCCATGCCTTGAAGGCTTTCCTCCCCCTCGTCCGTTATCCACTCCGGTGGGGGGATGTATCCAAGCACATCTGGCAGAGTGGCAGAAAATAACTCCGGACAATTGGGTGCTGAATATTGTTCGCAGTGGATACTCAATACGTTTTACAAGCCCTCCTACATCAATCCCTCCAACTCAATCACAATACATGCTAGGCGAGTTGCAGAAGGAGGCCAACACCCTCTTACAGAAAAGGGCTATAGAAATGGTTCCTCTTGGACAGAAAGGAACAGGACTATATTCACGGTTCTTTCTGGTTCGCAAGAAAGACAAGAACGAGTTCAGACCCATTCTCGACTTACGACAAGCCAACAAATGGGATCGAAGAGAAAAAATGTGGATGTTGTCCTTGCATAAGATCTACCTCAACCTCAACTATGCGCAATAGATCTGCAGGACGCATATTTTCATGTGCCAATAACAAGGAAACATTGCAAGTTCCTGCATTTCACATTGGGCAACAACCATTATCAATACTCTGTGCTGCCTTTTGGCCTAAAGTCAGCGTCTCTGACATTTTCCAGATGCATGGCAGTGCTGGCTGCGCATCTGAGGAGGAACAAAGTATTCGTCTACCCGTATCTGGATGACTGGTTGATCAGGGCAGCTACATTTCAGGAAGTGCATCTGCATTTCAATTGGACTTCCAATCTCTTACTTTGTTTGGGACTACACCTCAACCTCACGAAGTCTGTCTTGACTCCTGTACAATGTCTACCGTACCTCGGAGCCACTATCGACACACGCACAGCAAACACATGTCCTTCGGAGGAGAGACGCTTATCGATCCTTCGGAAGGCTCAAGCTCTCATGATCATGCCCTCCCCAACGGTGAGGAAAGTATAGTTTCTCCTGGGCTCGATAGCTTCCTGTATCTTCCTCACTCCAAATGCATGCCTCCATATACGACCTCAGCAGGAATGTCTGGAGGATCAGTGGGACCAGACACTGGAGGATTGGGAAGATAGGATTCAACTGTCGCAACAGGCTTGGCAGTGCATCGGCTGGTGATGTTCTCCACGCAATCTCCGCCGGGGGATTCCCTTCCACAAAGAGATACCCACGCAAAAAACAGTGACTGATGTTTCTCTACACGGATGGGGTGTACATTCCAACCACCTTCAGATACATGGCAGATGGTCCCCAAAAGAGACCAAGTACCACATCACCTTCCTGGAGCTTTGAGCAGTCCATTTGGCACCGAAATCCTTCCAGCTGTCGTTTCACACCAGTTACCTGCTTGTCCAGGCGGACAATACGACAGTAATGTTCAACCTCAACAAGCAGGGGGGCTCCAGATCTCGAGTGCTCTCTCAGGAAGCCCAGGCCATCTGGCTCTGGCTGTTAGCCAGGAACCTGACCATAACGGCAACTCACCTTCCTGTTGTTCAGAATGCTCAGGCAGACTCACTCAGCAGACTCGTTCATAAAAAACCATGAATGGGTCTTAAATGACAAAGTGGTGCAAGACATCTTCGAACGATGGGGTACTCTAGAAGACGATCTGTTCGCTACCGCAGAAAACAGCAAATGCCACGACTTCGCCTCCAGGTTTTACCAACCAGGGACTCTGGGGAATGCCCTATAGATCAATTGTTCAGGCGGCGTTCTCTACGCTTTTCCGTCAATTCCCCTGATTCCGACAGTGCTGATCGAGCTCTCACAATCAAGGGGCAAGATGATCCTCATTGCTCCGAAGTGTCCCCGTCAGTGGTGGTTCACAGACCTACTCCACCGATCTCTCCTGCCACAACTCCGTCTTCCATGCAGGCCGGACCTTCTGATGAAGTTCGGTGGACAGTTAGTGCACCCCAACCTCTTGTCGTTGAATTTGGCGGCATGGCTCCTGAGCTAGTACAGTACGGACATTTGAGAGATATTTAAAGAGGCCAAACTACCATCTACATGCATGTCCTATGCGTATAAAGAAGCGATTTTGCATCTGGTGTGCGTCTAAGAACTTAGATCCTACCTCCTGTAAGGAAGATGTCATCCTTCCTTACTTACTACACATGGCTCAATCTCGCCTTCAGTTCCATTCAATCAAAGTTCTTCTGGCAGCTTTAACTGCTTATCGGAAATGTCCTTCACAAACTTCCTTTTTTAAAATCCCAGTGATCAGAGATTTTCTTGAAGGATTGAAGAAAGTGTTTCCTCCTATTAGGCGTCCTTCGTCTCCCTAGGAGCTGAATGTAGTCCTTTCACGACTGATGAAGGAACCGTTTGAACCCATTCATAAGGCTTCTCTTCAGCATCTGTCCTGAAAGACGGCTTTCATTGTGGCCATACTTCTGCCCACAGGGTTAGCGAATTTCAGGCTTTATCTTGTAAAGAACCTTATACAGTATTTCATTCCTCTAAGGTAGTTATGAGGACGCAACCTATGTTCCTTCCTAAAGTTGTTTCAGAGTTTCATGTAAACCAAACTATTACACTGCCTACATTTTTTCAGAATCCCTCTTCTCCTGCTGAGAGGTTGCTTCTTCCCTTGATGTTAGGAGGGTCTTGAAATTCTATCTGGACAAGACTAAGGATATAGGTATGTCAGACCAGCTATTTGTAAACTATTGCTCAGTCCGAACTGGCCTAGCTACCGCCAAACAATCCATTTCTAGGTGGATTGTTTCCTGTATACAGCTGTGTTATCAGAAAGCCAACAAGCCTTTAATTAGTAAGCTTAGGGCTCACTCTAACAGAGTTAAAGCAGCTAATGTGGCTTTACTTCGTAATGTACCTATTTCGGAAATCTGTAAGGCTGCCACTTGGAAGTCAGTCCATACATTTACTAAGCACTACTGCCTAGATACTGATGCTAGGGCAGGTGCTCAGGTTGGGCAGGATTCACTTCAAAATCTATTTGCACAATAGTGCGGTTGTTCTCTGTTCTGCCACTGCTGGTGAGTTGTTTTGGGGAGGAGCTTTCTAGTCTATTCACATGATTATGACTTATCATGGAAATCCCCTACAAGAGAAGGAGTAATTTCTTATCTGTAACTCGAGTTCTCTTGTAGGGGTATTTCCGGGATAGTCATAAGCAACCCACCCTGCTCCCCGGTGGCAGACACAGATGTCGCCAAGACTCTGCAGGCTCTACTTTTTTACGCCTTCAAAAAGAACTGAAAGTAAATGCCTGTGGCTGTACCTCATGGGATACCGGGGGTCTCTGGAGGCTCTTAAAGGCACGGTACCCATGATGGGGGCTTCTCTATGCATTCCTTTTCATCTCTATCATGAAAAAAGGAGTTTTGTGAAGGAGAGTTTTCTATGTGTAAAGCTCAGCAAATTGCTAAATTTAAAGTTAAACTGGCTATCTTTTTTTCACTTCAAGATGAAGTAATGGCCAGTGTAGCCTGGTTGGTTAGGCTGCATTATTGTCTTTTTATCTCTAAAGTGTCTATACAGATCACAACTTAAAGAAGATATATCTAATGAAGAGCTCCGGGGTCCACGCACATGAGCGGGACTATTCACATGATTTATGACTATCACAGAAATACCCCTACAAGAGAACTGGAGTTACAGGTAAGAAACTACTCCTTCCCTCACAGGGTAAACCTTTTCTCTAAATTGCTGGAACAGGTATTGCACCCCAATCTCCACAGCCCCCACCACAATCCCTCGCCAATAGTTATGATGTTTCTGAAGGGCCTCACCAGCATGTTTTCGCCTACCCCTTTGCCACAGTGGGATCTTAATCTGGTTCTTACTTGTTACTGTGGTAAGTGTTCGACCTATTGCATAGTTGCCACTGCTTACTTTTAAGATTATTTTTCATGTAATTGTAACATTAGCAAGTTGTGTCTGTGAGTTGCAGGTGCTGAGCGTCCAGCTCCCCCTTCACTACCTTCTTCCTTGACAAGATGGTTCTTACAACCAGGGCTGCGTTCCGGTCTGAGGTGGTTCCCCTTTTCATAAGGGCCAGTGTATCGTCTTACCCACATTCTTTCCTCCTCTGTCACCTATTAAAGAGGGGGGGCGGTTTCATAGACAGGGTCCCAATAGAGTGGTCTGTTTCAATATTGACCGTAAAGACTTACGGATTGACAACCAGCTTTTCATATGCTACATTTGCAAGATGAAGGGCAAAGAAGAGAACGCCATCAAGGTGGATCACTTCATGTTTTAAGATATACAGCAATATCTTAATCATTGGAGGGCACAGAGATGTCTGTTGGTCAGTATAAGTTCTTCTGTCTTGTAGAAAAATGCAAGAGTATACTGTTCCTTGGTTCAAGATAATAAAGTAAATGCCAAGAACGCAATCAGTCACTAGGAGTGTCTGCTCATAGGAGCACAAGCCCTCACCCACCCTAACGTGGCATGCTTCATCATTGGGCCTTGCTCCTCATTGGGCTGATGGTGCACTGCCCAACTGGCCACTCGAGGGGGCACTTTGCAGGAGATCTTATTATTTGCCAGAAAATGTCTGGGTGTATTGTGAGCACCAGCAAGTAAATTGGGATATTGGATATTAGAGTTGATTAATATTGACTATAGATACTTTGCGGTCTTTCAATTTAATTCAATTTGACTTTATTCGGTTAAAAAAATAATAACCATAAAAGTACATAAAAAGCAGTTCATAATAATACAGTACCATGTAAAATATGAATTAAATTTAAGTACAAATTGATTTACGTAATCTAAAAACATAGCTAAAAAATTCCGAAATGCAAGCAACATTAAAGATAACATCTAATTTCTGGAGTTCCAGAAAGGCAACCCTACAACGTCTCACCCCCATTTCCCTTAAAATTGGTATAATCAATCTTTTCCTGGGTAGGGTATAATATTTGCAGAAAAATATGATATGGATGTCAGACTGTTCCGATAAGTCATCACAAGGGCATTTAGTCAAATTACAGGACCAGCAATTCATTGCAGGGAAACTTAGGGCCCTAAAGAGGATACCTAACCTGAATCTGGTCAAAATACGTTACGGTCTTTTTAATTGGAAATAGATCTATATCAATAAAGTGATAAAGTGAAAAACCTCCGGGAATAATGTTCCCAGTCTCTTCTATGAAGTAGCCGTTCTTTGGTACCAGATAAATGTGGGTTTAAATTAAATAGGATTCATGGTCGACTCCTCACCGACTCCTTCATCCTCTTCCCAGTTTTAATGGCTGGTTACTAGGACCACCATTTTAAAACGGTCTAATTTTTTGGGTCATACTGCATCCTGTCCAGCACATGTTGTTCTCATTTCTTTCGCCTTCAAGGCATGTAAAAAATAGTTGGGAAACTGACGCCTGGGCGCTGGTGGTGGTGCTTTATGGCTCCAATGACCTCATGATGGCGTTGATTATGGCACCAAGGTGGAACCAGCGCCCCATCCTGGCATGGAAAGGTATTGAAAGGTTTCCAGATTCATTCTGACAACTGGGATATTCAAAACGTCTGCAATCTGCAGTTAGATCTTGTAACCACTAGAAAGATAGTGAAGGAAAGTAACTTTTTCTTTAGCTCCATTCAAGAAGAGGGAGCTGAGCTCCCAACCCTCAGTGGAATAAATAACCCTGGCATGAGGTAATTTTTGCCTGGTTATCTGGTCTGTTTTCATGCTTAAGTTTGATTTGTGTGTTGACTTCATACATTTGAAAGTTTTAGTGTTGCTCGAGGATTTGTGCCACAAGTCATATTAAACATTGATGAGTAGGCAAGAAAGGGGCAATAGCTCAGAGTATGCTTAAGGGCACCAATCACTTGGATGCCTCCACTTACTTGACTGTTAATTCTTGCTCTGGCTGGAAAGAAAGGAGGATGGATCCACAGAGGATGCCGACTTACCTGCCCAGTACCTCTAGCGATTTCAGAAGAATAAGGTGGACCATTATATCACACGCTGTAGAGATAATCTAAGGTTGTTAGGCTGTTCCCCCCCCACCCCCCAAGAAAACCGGGATCTAATGGAGGGCTCTTTTTGCTCAAAGAAACATGAATCTAATGTTGGCCAGGGCTGAATCCATGCTCTTCAAGGATCTGAACCTCGATAGGTAATTATGGAGAAGCTCGCTCAATTCCATTCTTTTTTTAAGTTGGCTCATACGTTCTCTTTTCATGATTTGGCAATTGAAGTTTGTTTGAAAGTTGTCTAGTGGTTTGCATAGATCTGTTAGCCTGCTGATGTTTTTGTTTTTATTCTGAGTAAATTAATAAAGACGTGTTTCAGAGAGCTGGCAACTACTCCTTTTGAAAGGAGGCATTTATCATATTTTGATTTTCTTATTGAGTAGGAGATGTTAAATGCGCATGTGTCTGAGCACAGCCCCATGGGCAAATTGCACACTTTGGTCTTAAGTCCAGTTTCAGTACCTTTGTCTCCAGCACTCTGAATGTATTGAAATTGTATTGGCACAGCTTGGTGAGATGATGCTCAATTGATGATGGCCTAGCAGATGTTATCTGTGTTGGAATAGAAAATCTCCAGAGTTCTTCCCAGTGTTGTTCTGATGAAGAGAGGTTGTTCCTGAGTGCATCTGAATTAGACACCTCTTGGGATATGCGGAAGATCTCATTTATTTTGTAGGTGGCCTAACTAATGCAATTTGTAAAATGGTTTTCGTTGGCTCTTTTGAAGGATTTAGCGTCGCCTTTCTTGTACCTTTTTGGACAGATTACACTCGATTTTCATTTATGTGCATTCTACTTTGCCACTTAGGTCTGCCGCTCTGGTTAATTTCAGCTAAGTTAGTTCCCCATTGAATCATTCATTGGTGGATTTGAAGCTCTGCTTTGGTTTTCTTCTTTTTAGAGTGCTAGGAGTTTGAGAACTATAGATGCTTTACACTACAAGAGGCAACAAGGGGCTTTGAAGTCTGCTGGATTGTAATGGTTGACAGCATTGTAGGTTGCCTCAGGCTTTCCATGCCTTAGTTTCTCTAGTGCTTGCGTAGGATGCCTGTATGGTCACTTCAGGTAAATGGATGGAGCTGTATTCAGATATGAGATTTAGATAGATGAAAGAATTGCCCAGCAAGATTTGTGGTTGGATTAATGTGTTGGGAGGTATCCAGGTTGGGTGTGAAAGAAATTGTTACAACCTGTATACACTGGGTCTCTTGTGCCCTGTATTTCCTCAAGGAGTTCAGTTGCTGTTTTTGAGTCCAGTCTGTTGGCTCACAGGTTAAAATGCCCCATGATCAACGTTGTCCTGGTTAAAGGTTGTTGGTGAAAGATCATTTAGAAGATTTAGTGACAGAATGCACAGCTGTATCTTGGTAGGCAGTTGAGTACTGCAGTGATGTGTGAGTTAATTGTGCAGCAGATGATTACGCAGTGCAGTAAACTATGGGTAGCTCTGAACAGATTCTGTAGTATATTCTAAGGCTACCCATACCTCTCTCTTAGCCTGTCTATTTGTTGCTGGTATTATGGCTCACCACACTATTGCATCCAAAGGAAATATCTATTTTAAAGGTCTCTTGATTAAAATGCGGGCAGCTTTCCATCCTTCCAAGTGCGATAAAGTGAGAACTAATAACACAGGTAATAAAGTAGCACCGGTTATCAGTTCTTAGAGACCAGACAGATGGTAGAAGGTGTTAAATAGGTGTAGTAATTATATTTCTTAAGGGCTATCCCATGGCACCCAGAATGGGGAGTTAATTAAGACTGATGCTTGAGCTATTTCCCAGTCAATCTTCTTTGAGGCCCAATACGGAACAGGTGGTATTGGAAAGGAAGGCATGCAGTCTGACTCTGGACTGAATGGATATTTATGCAACCTACTTTCCATGGCTAGGCTTGACTTGGGGAGTAAACTTGACTTCATAATATTTCTTGGAAGTGGCACACAATGTCCCTGTACTGCAGATTGTTTGTGTGGTGGGTGTGCCAGGCCAAGATCTATTAGGAGGAATTTCCCCCAGAAATGTTGGGATGTAGAGAGATGATGACTTTGCTGCTGTTAGTTAAATGGCAAAACACACAAGTTAAATGTCAGTGTGTCAGCCTTTGGTGCTGGGTGCTGAGGGCAGAGGCGTGGGGTTGGAAACTTGTTTTAGGTGTTGTGTGACTAAAATAAGGTAGAGCTGAAGTACGTTTCAGAATGGTAGCATCATTCTTGGATGTTGTTGTGTAGGTGCTAGAGTAGTTATCTGGACCGCACTCTGACGCTGGCCTGATCGACTATTCTTTGGTTTGTTCCGTCATTTCATGGCAGGGCATTTTCCAATCTCTATTGATTAATCAACCTAGGGAACCTGCTTACTTATACATTTTGATAGCACCTTTTGGAATATTACGTTGTTTTTTCTTGATTACTTGTTCAAGAAAATTTGCTTGAAATGTATTTGTATTTGAATTCGAATTCAATAAAATCAATGAGAACAGTTAATCTGCAGCAAACCAAACACCAGCCCACAGGTGAGGACTGGGATAATGTGTGTTAGTTATACATTCCTAAGGCCTGGAAGTGAATAGACACCATATCTCCCATTTAATCTATTTTAATACAAAAACGAATCCCTCTACCTCTGTTAGAGGATATTGCTTGTTTCTACTTCATCCATTGGGTACCCTGTAACGTTATTGTCAATTAGGCCATGTCTAAATAAGGATAAGCTAAAACCACCTTCAGTTTTTCTGTGCTTGTTTACCAACCACTTCATTTATAGGCTCCTTCAAGCACCGTTGTTTCGTTTTTCATCTTAATTTTTATATTATTATGCAATGCATACTATTTGAGATACTAACGCCCATTTGAGCCCGCCTGCAGTAATGTTCAAGAACACCAGACTATGTACACAAACCAAGAAGGCACATACTAGCTTTCCAGTTTAGGTGGGAAGACTTTGGTACTCATTTTAGGCCCCTGTTTGCCAATACAAATATTCGGTGGGTATACCACCCTGTCGTTCCCAGCTAATGACTAGGTCTACCAATCTACTCTGGCTTGGGCTGATTTTCTGCAACACGTTTCTCATTAAAGTTCGTTCTCCCACTTACTTCACCGCACATCTTGATTTGTACCCATAAATTAGCTTGGGTCTCTTTTTGAAAGCAAATGTCAGTCAAGTCAAGTCAAAAGATTTGTATAGCGCGCTACATACCCGGAGGGTCTCAAGGCGCTTGAAGAAGGGGGGGAATTACTTGTCAAATATCCAAGTTTTAAGTTGCTTTCTGAATGCAAGGTGGTTCTGAGTGAGACGAAGGTGAGTGGGGAGTGAGTTCCAGGTTTTAGCTGCGAGGTAGGAGAAGGATTTACCTCCCATGGTGGTTTTATTGATGCGAGGTACGGTAGCAAGGGCTTGGTTGGAAGATCGTAACTGGCGAGGGGGGGTGTAGAAGGAAAGTCGTGTGTTGAGGCATTCGGGTCCAAGTTCGTAAAGTGCTTTGTGTGCGTGGGTTAGGAGGCGGAAAGTAATCCTCTTATTGACGGGAAGCCAGTGGAGGTTTTTCAGGTGACTAGAGATGTGGTCTTTACGCGGGATGTCTAGTATGAGTCTGGCTGATGCGTTCTGTATGCGTTGGAGTTTTTTCTGGAGTTTTGCGGTGATACCGGCGTATAGGGTGTTTCCGTAGTCCAGGCGGCTTGTAACCAGTGCATGGGTGACTGTTTTTCTGGTTTCGGTGGGGATCCAGCGAAATGTTTTTTTGAGCATGCGAAGAATGTTGAAGCATGATGATGAAACGGCGTTGACTTGTCTGTTCATAGAGAGTGAGGAGTCCAGGATGACGCCCAGGTTCCGCGCGTGGTCCGTTGGGATGGGTGCTTTTCCAAGGGCCTCTGGCCACCAAGAGTCATCCCAAGCGGAGGGGGAGGTACCTAAGATAAGGACTTCTGTTTTGTCTGAGTTCAATTTCAGACGGCTGTGCTTCATCCACTCGGCTACTTCTTTCATTCCTTCATGTAGGTTGGTTTTGGCGGTGTTAGGGTCTTTGGTGAGTGATAGGATCAGTTGAGTGTCATCCGCGTAGGAGATGATGTTGAGGTTGTGTTGGCGTGCGATGGCCGCGAGGGGGCTCATGTAAACGTTGAAGAGGGTGGGACTGAGTGAGGACCCTTGGGGTACGCCGCAGATGACTTCAGAGGCCTCTGAGTTGAATGGTGGGAGGCGGACTCTCTGGGTTCTTCCGGTGAGGAACGAGGTGATCCATTCCAGTGCTTTTCCTTGGATTCCGATGTTTCTGAGGCGCTGTAGAAGGGTGCTATGGCAGACTGTGTCGAAGGCTGCGGAGAGGTCGAGGAGGATGAGGGCGACTGTGTCTCCATTGTCCAGTAGAGTTCGAATGTCGTCTGTTGCTGCGATAAGTGCGGTCTCCGTGCTGTGTTTGGCTCGGAAGCCGGACTGTGAGGAGTCGAGGGATTTGTTGCTTTCGAGGAAGGCGGCGAGCTGGTTGTTGACGGCTTTCTCGATGACTTTGGCCGGGAATGGAAGGAGCGAGATGGGGCGGTAGTTTTTGAGTTCGGTGGGGTCCGCTGTGGGTTTTTTCAGAAGGGCGCTAAGTTCTGCGTGTTTCCAGCTTTCTGGGAAGGTGGCGGAGCTGAGTGAGCAGTTGATGACGTCTCGGAGGTGTGGTGCTATGATGGAGTCTGCTTTGTTGAAGATGTGGTGAGGGCAGGGGTCTGTGGGGGATCCTGAGTGGATGGAGTTCATCAGGTGGATGGTGTCCTCAGTGGAGATTGGGTTCCAGTCATTAAGGATGTTCAAGGGGGGTGAAGGTCCTGCAGAAGGTTGGGTGGGTTGGTCTCCGGGTCGGTTGTCGAAGCTGTTGTGGATGTCTGCGATTTTGTTGTGGAAGAACGAAGCTAGGGAGTCGCAGAGGGCTTGAGAGGGGGTGATATCATTGGAGTTGGCTGAGGGGTTGGTAAATTCTTTGACGATGTTGAATAATTCCTTGCTGTTGTGGGCGTTGTTGTCTAGTCGGTCTTTGAATGCGGCTTTCTTGGCAGCTCGGATTAGTTGGTGGTGTATGCGGGTGGCGTTTTTGAAGGCGTCCCTGGTGCTGGTGTTTGGGTCTTTTTTCCAGGCCTTCTCGAGGGAGCGACAGAGTTTCTTTGATTTCTTAAGATCATCGTTGAACCAGGAGGCGTTTTTGCTGCCTAGTTTGATTTGACGTTTTTTCAGCGGTGCTAGGATGTCGGCGCTGTTGGATAGCCATTGGGTGAGGTTAATGGCTGCTTGGTCGGGGTTTGAGGAGTGGGCAGGGGGGTTTAGAAGAAGCGATGAGGAGATCTGGTCGATGGTGATTTTGTTCCAGTTTCTTCGCAGAGTAGGTTGAGGATGGTTGTGAGTTATGGTCTTATTGTAGATAAAGTGTACGCAGCTGTGGTCCGTCCAATGGAGAGTAGTGGTGTGACTGAAGGAGACATGTTTGCTGGAGGTGAAGATAGGGTCGAGTGTGTGACCTGCGATGTGGGTGGGCGTGGTGACAAGTTGTTTGAGTCCCAGGTTGGCGAGATTGTCCAGAAGGGAGGTGGCGTTGCTGTCATTGCTCTTTTCCAGGTGAAAGTTGAGGTCTCCCAGTAGAATGTATTCCTCGGAGGGGAGGGCGTGTGGGGTGATAAAGTCAGTGATAACGTCGCTGAATTGTGCACGGGGTCCTGGAGGTCGGTAGAGGAGTGTGCCTCTGATTGTGGTCTTGGGGTCGGTGTGGATCTGGAAGTGAAGGTGTTCGGCGCTAGCAAGGTTGACGTCTGAGCTGGTTGAGATGCGGATGGAGTTCTTATGGACGATAGCGATGCCTCCTCCTGTATGGTCGGTGCGGTCCTTACGGATGATCTTGTATCCTTCCGGGATGGCAATGGTGATGTCTGGGGCTGATGAGGCATTCATCCATGTTTCTGTAAGGAGGGCGACGTCGGGAGAAATGGTGTCTAGCAGGTTCCAGAGGTCGATGGCATGTCTGTGGACTGAGCGGGTGTTGAGCAGGATGCATTTTAGGTGGTTGGAGTCAGTTATCTGTTGTGTGTTCGTGGATGAGGAGATGTACTTGGTGCCGTCGAACTTGCAGGAGAAGGGTCCATGGGTGTGTCCAGGAGCGGATTGGGCGCAGTTGGGGAGTCGGCCGGGGTTAAGGGCTAGGAGGGTGGTGGCATCGTAAGTGATGCGGGAGGGGTGGGAGGGATGGGGACCAGGGGGTCTGGCGCTGGCCGCGGTCCAGGCGCGGACGGGCGTAGACGGGCTTACCTTTGGCGCGGATTGGGCGCGGCCGTAGCGCGTGGACGCTGCACGTTGGGACATCTGGCATAAATGGAGAGTGGAGGGGGCGGAGCGTGGGAGGGTCAGCTGGGAGGCGGGATCTAGGTGCAGGGAGGGTCTGGGACGGGCCAAGGGGTTAATACAAAATGGCTGCAGGGTAAACAAAAGCACGAAAGTTATTTATTCAAAGCGCTACACACCTCGAGGTGCACCACCATGAAAGCGCTAGCGGAGTTTAATGAGAGGCAAGTAGCGTTATACCCAGAGCTATCTGTTATCAATGTCAGTTGTCTACCAACACGAGCGCTGCACAGAAAGCCCAAATACAACTGTTAAATTTCTATATGAGGCGCGTAGGTCACGAGCGCTGCACAATGTTATCAGAATGAGATACAGACAGAAGTCACGAGCGCTGGGCAATGCTATTAAAATGAAATATAAACAGAAGTCACGAGCGCTGCACAATGCTATGCTAATGAGATACAGACATAAGTCACGGGCGCTGGGCAATGCTATCAAAATGAAATATAAACAGAAGTCACGAGCGCTGCACAATGCAATTCGAATGGAATATAAACAGAACAGCTAGTGGATTAGCAGTGATGTATACTATACCACCAGGAGAGGGAGGAGAGGGGAGCGACCGTTTCTGCGTGGAGCAGGGTGGTCACAGCTCCACTCGAGGGCAAGCGCAGGCTTGCCCTCGAGTGGAGTGGAATGAATATTCCACTTAGGCACAATAGAGAGGAATAGAACAAGGTCTTTACATTTTATGTCATAAGTGTCGGTAGGTAGCATGCACCCCTGTTTTTAGTATTTAATGCTTCTTCCCTAGCTCCCTGAACTCAAATAACTTTTTGTTTTACGCTGACACTGATAAAGTTCAATTGAAGATTACAAATGACTTGTACAGATTCAAATATATATTTCCCTTATGTTTAAATAACTTACATTGTTCGGTTCCAAAATTCCTCCATCGTCTATAGATGACATTCACATGATATCCAAGTGCTTAAAAACAAATCACATTTTTCACTTTATCCAGAAGATGGCAGCAGGATTGCAAAAAATAACGTCAAATAGCGTTAAGTCAATAGAGATTTAACTCCTAGGACACATAGACAGAGAAAAGAGATGTTCGATATCACCCTATTGTTTTTAATATATGTTCTTAGGTTAAATCCAGGTTATGTATTGCCTGGCTGTACCAGTACAAAGCACACACATGAAGACGTTTGTATTTGTGCTTTTTATGTTGTACTGGATAATTGCATCCATCATACAATCTGCTTCATCACAGCATGTATGAAAGTATCAAAGTAAAAGCGGTTTTTGTTGTTCTTTTGGGACTCTGGTGAAATGTAATGTACCCGTTGGCGTTATTTTGCCTCACAAACAGTAAAAACAAGCATTTACAATGCAATGGTCTCGCCTTTGCAAAAGTTAGAGCTATTGGCATTGTAAATGACAACATTTTTATGTATGTGTTGGTTTTGAAAAGTGATAAATAAATGGCATTGTCATTTACAATGCCAATAGCTTAATCTCTCGCAAATGCAAGACCTATTGCATTTGCAATGCAATAGGTCGCATATTTACGCGAGTTTGAGCTATTGACATTGCAAATAACACACACACAGAGCCCCCCCACACACACACAGAGCTACACACACAGAGACATACACACACACAGAGCCACACACACAGAGCCTGTGGAAAGAACCAAAGAATCCAAGACCGAGCGCACTGGCCAAGTTTGTTATCAAAGATTAAACGTTTCTCAAATTAAAGATGTGCCCTATGGATCCCTTGGGGGTGGAGGGGGACGGGGGTTGGGAGGAGAAAAGCCAGGAATTGATTTGTACACATGATGTTCGTATTTGAAATTTTTTTGAGGGGGGAATAGTACCCTTGGGCAGGGAAAACTATCACCCCCCACTCAAAACGATTGTTATGCTTGCATTAAAGACAATAAAATCATCTTGTTAAAAAAGATATTGACAGAGCAAGAGTTTAAGAAAAAGCAGTGGTTACAGGAGAGTGAGTTCATTATGTTTACGGGGGGTGAAATGAAAGAGATGCAAAAGAAGTATCTGCAGTAGATAGTGAAAAGAGGGTGCTAAATATGAAATATATGGGGTTGGAAATATGCAGCTGGAGTGTTTCAGAAAGATAGGAGATAAAGTAAGTGTCTACTCTAGAGAGTGGTTTGTAGAGGAGAACGGGAGAGATTGGGACACTCCAAAGACAACTATCCCTTCCACTGACTATGTGTATATTAAGTATATTTACCATCGGAAGGATGACGATGCCGTGGGTCAAGCGAGAGAGAATATACATCTGTTAAGGGGTGTTGGAGTGGCTTTTACTATGCCTGTCAGACGGGGGCACAGCTTTAAAGTTATCCTCCGCTGGCCCGTTCTGTTGGGCACTGGCACATCTGGCTCCCAACTAACTTTGCAGTGGGGCCTAATGGGGCTGGTAGTTCGGCCGCGTGACAGCTCACGTGATGTCCTGGGACGGCAGTGTGCGAAAAAGACTACATTTCCCAGGGGGCTCAGGGGCGCCAGAGTCATGTGGCGAGAGAGGACCATGGCCCGCCAGAGATGCCCTAGCAGAGGAGGGTAAGGCGGCCGCTGGTGTGGCCCCTGAGGGGGCAGCCCCTGATCTGCCCGGGCTCGCACCGCTGTGCGGCACCCTGTCCCTTCTGTGTTGGAAAGGGTCCCTCCGAGGCTTCCGGAGCCATTGGTTCGTCCACCCGCGATGCTGCTGTCTTAGCTACCACAAGGGCCCGCAAGATCCAGTGCTTGGCAGCATCGACATCTCCGACGCAAGCTTCGGCCTCAGCCCCGAAGAGGAGGAGGGCATGTTCCACATCCAGAGCAAGGGGCATGACTGTGTGCTGAAGGTGAGGGGGTGGTGCACTCCAAGTGAAAATGGGGGCACTAAAAGTTTAAGGGAAGTGAATAGGACCTGCCAAATGGGAAGCTTTGGGTGGTCAATCAATCAATCAATCAATGCATTTGTATAGCGCGCTACTCACCCGGAGGATCTCAAGGCGCTTGGGGAGGGGGGGGGGTTCGCTACTGCTCGAACAGCCAGGTCTTGAGTTGCATCCTGAATGCGAGGTGGTCTTGGGTCAGGCGGAGGTGGATGGGGAGGGAGTTAAACGTCTTGGCAGCCAGGTAGGAGAAGGATCTTCCTCCCGTGGTGGCTCTTTGGATGCGAGGGACGGCGGCGAGGGCGTGGCTGGACGATTGAAGCTGGCGGGTGGGAGTGTAGAAGGTCAGGCGGTCGTTGAGGTATCTTGGGCCTTGGTCGTGGAGAGCTTTGTGTGCGTGGGTGTGGAGTCGTAACGTGATTCTCTTGCTGACGGGGAGCCAGTGCAGGTTTCTCAGGTGTACTGAGATGTGGCTGTGTCGGGGAATGTCCAGGATGAGGCGTGCTGAGGCGTTCTGAATGCACACGTAAGTCGGCAGACTAAGAGAAAATGACAATGTCACGGCCAGCGCTTGTTACTCACAGCGTTACTCTCAAACTTTCAAGACCCACCCACCCTTTGCACTGCAGGTGGTGGTAGGGCTGCAGTGCAAAGGGTGGGTGGGTCTTGAAAGTTTGAGAGTAACGCTGTGAGTAACAAGCGCTGGCCGTGACATTGTCATTTTCTCTTAGTCTGCCGACTTACGTGTGTGGTAAAAGGTTGCTTATCTTCTTTATGGGGCCATCTGTTTCGCCCCATAAAGAAGATAAGAAACCTTTTACCACACACGTAAGTCAAGGAACCCAGTCTGAAAAGGACTGGGCTTAAAGAGAAAGAAGTACATCACGGCGACCTTTTTTCCAATGGCTGGCCACCGTTTAGCATGAACGGTGACACCAGTCAATGGAAAAGGGGGGTGGGGCTTAACCTCGCTAGTGAAAATATCTCCATCTTATTAATTCTCACCAGCGAGACTGCGCATGTGCGCAGTCTTACAACAGCCGAGACCTAAAAATAATCTATAAGGGTTTTGTGTCCTTTGTGGTGCCAGAACCTTTGTGGTAGAGCTTTCTAATTTTCATTACTTATCCTTAGGTTTGTTGCTAAAAATATTAATGTATGTTAATTGTACCTCTTACCCTTCTGTACTGTGCTGGAAGTAAGGGGAAAGGGGCTGCTTTACTTATTACCTGTAATACCCAAATGCACCATCTGGCATCAATACTTTGGAGCTTCAATGTGGATTGAAGGCCTGTAGCACATTTATGAACAATATGACAAGTATCCCAGTCTAGTGTTGAATAGGCCTGGGCGGTGCACTCCGCCCCGTTCATGGAGTTTTCCGCACTCCGCGGAGCTCCGAAAAACTCCACTCTGCATAGTGGAACCAAGTTTTTCCCCCCCGTTAGTGCTTGCCAACAGTAAGTTGGCAAGTGTGGAAAAACCAACACCAGACTGCTTCTCAGTGAGATTTCTCAATGCGAGCGGTCTCCAATTGTCGCTACAGCTACTCCAGGTAGCTTGGCGGAGTTGTTTTGTACGCAGAAGTGAGGTAAAGTGATAGGAATTGTGTGGTGAAGGAAGAAAATGGCCGAGTTAGAATCAAGATTAGACAGTCTTAGTATTCGGCGTTCCCGGCATTCGGTAGCATGGGCTGCAAGCTCCTAAGAAATCTTTTGGGTTACAAAACTTTTTAAAAACTGTATTCAAGTATCAGTTAACTTAAAATTTGTTGGGTATCCGGCCCTCCAGGCCCTGCTTTGAACACTGCTTATTTGAACGCTCTGGTTCAAAGGGCGTATACTGTGCCGCTGATTCTGGTGGACACTAGGGGGCGCTCGGCACGCTTAACTGCACTGTCCTTTTCCAAAACCCACAGATGCGCTAAGCAAATCTGAAGAGCCACCCCGTGGGACTTGTGACAACTGTCAAAAAGGCGCGGTATAATGGCTTAACCCCAGGGCTCGAGTCTCCCCACTTATTTTACCGGATGGATGCCGTCCTACCTGCCAAACAGCTGGACTTTACTCCTTGGCCTCTCTGGGGTGAGATCGGAGCTCACAGCAGGCTGCTCACGCGCTGGCTTCAGATGCAATCGCATCTAAGGGGTTAGCGAGGGGAGGCAATGAGCCAGATGGTGTTAGCCACCTTTCGTGACGTCACTTCCTGTTGTAACGTCACTTCCTGCGACAGCGTCCCCCCACTTCTTTTTTTAGGACTGGTTCCCTGCTTAACCCTCAACTGTGGAAACAGTTCAACTGCTTCGAAGTCTCGATTTTCTCATCTGACCGAATTGTGTGAACATGTGCAACTGAATTATTCTTGCTTGTGCTCTACTTCGCGTTTTGTACTGATCCAGCTCCCCTATAGAAAATCTGTCTCATTAACACTACCCAACACCATAATACTCACCATTAATCATAAATCACTCACAAAGGCCCATAAACCCTCGAGACAATTTTTGGGCGACTGAGTCATGTGACCCAATTTTTCAAAAACTATTCACTAACTATTTATACATTTATACACAACTGCAGTTTATCATTTCTTACCATGGTTTTAAACATAATTTATTTAATTAAGTCACTAAGGCAAATGGATCAGCTGATGGTAACTAGACCATGAATAAACAAGACCAGCTTGTCGTTTCAAAATCTAATTTTATTAATTTTATTCTTCAAAGAAAGAGCATTTTCTTAAATGAATCATTATTTTATTAGCAGAAATAAGCAGCATTTTAATGAGGAATGATCAATTAGACTGACATTTTAAAGGCATAATCAGAAAACATGAACATTAGTTAATAATAGTTTCCATTCCCTAAATCTATTTCCCTGACTATTCTCACTTCACCTAGAAAGGAAAATCATTATATCTGCTGTCCTTACGTGAGCAAGAAGTCCGACAGCATGTCACGTCAATCTGGACCCGGAAAGTGAGGAGCACCCTCCTGCCCATGGGGTCAGGTTTTATACCTTTCTGACTAGCTAATCTCCTCAGAATTGTACACTTTTCTTGACCATCCAGAGTTCTCATTGGTTGACTTATGTCAGTTCATATTGTGTCATCACCGTTTTCAATCCAAAATCGAGCTTTTCTGAAGCTCTATTGTCCTTTTGCTTACGCGACTTTTGGCTTCCTCAAAAGAGAAAAATTTCTTTCGAGATACAGTCCTCGACTTCCTAACCTTGGCAATGTCGCCTGACTTCATGTCCTTAAGCCATCTTCACCGAGAAAACGTTCAGCACAGTTAATAGTCTGTATTTTCTGTCAAATTCAACAACGTGGTAAAAGTTTCCACTTCTGTGCGAATACAAGGCTCCACTCTGGACAAGTTTCACGACCACTGCCATTTCTTTTCAGGCCTTAGGCCTCTTTCGGAAACTATTATTTAAACAAACACAAGACATCAATTAATTAAAGAATTGAGACCCATTCTGTTACCCACCCCCTCTGCTAAATAAAAACCCATTATTTTATGTTACATAGCTGAAGCACACAACGCAGCGTATTATAATTACTTTCTTCTTTTTGTCCGCAAGGATTCTCCACGAGCTTTAGTCACAGAAAATACATAACATAAGCACACAAATAAGCACATGCCATTAGTTAAACAGCCGCATTTAATACTGACAAAGACAATAGACAAGGTTAGTTTAATTATTCTTTTCACATTTGCAACATAGAGCACATAAGTTAGTCTCTCGTGTTTCTGTGTAAATGCATGTTTAAACTAAGTTGATTAATAGTCACATCTCATGCTTGTTAATAGAATTATAGTTTTATGGAAGTTTAACTTTGCAAGTCCGAACAAAATATTGTTCATCACCTTGCTCCATCAGTACAAACATTGGGCACAGTTAGGAAGAGGCTAAATACCACTGCTAAGCTCAGTTTAAAACCTGCGTATTTAACTGTGCCGCTCCCTTTTTATAATTTCATCTTCTCCCACAACAATCTTAAACTTACTTCACCTTCAAGGAGAAACAAAACAAACTGTGTTTATCAACGCAAAGCAAGCGCTCCCCCTGATGGCTTTAAATAAAACTTAAAAACTAGTCCTTGAGCTATCTAGTTCCAGTAGCCGTCTGGGCTCGAAATTAGACCAAGTGAAGATTCGCTGCCTGGTTACATTCATAGTCTTTGATTTAAAAATAAAAAAACTCATTTGATTCTGCCAAAGCTGAAAGCACATTACAGACCGGCATTACTAAACCTAGCTCAGAAGTGGAATTTACGAACGCCCCCATATGTCGATCAAGCTTAAGACTGTCTTCGCAGAATCTCAAAAGCTCTCACTTTTCCTCATGCGGTTCCTTGAAAGTACACACTTCTGTAGCAGTAGCAATAACCATAACAATAATATCGTGTTTTTGCAGTGCTTCATGGAAAACATTTGCTGAATTAAACAGTGTACAATTGCAGGAGCTACTACTACTTAATTTAATGCTACTCAATTTACCGACCTCGTAAGGATAGAAGTCTGAGTTGGCCTCGTCTGGATTTGAATGAAAGATCTTCAGATCACAGTGGTGTCAGCCGTAAAGCAGTTAATTCCTCGCAAACTGATTTGTTATCGACTGAATGTCTGTTTGGAAGGCCCAGAAACGAGATCCCAATAGGGCAAAGCACTTAATCAGAGCTTCCATATGGCTACCTGCACCCAAATACCTGACCTCTGAAATTTTAGTGGGGTGGGGCGGTCATGCTGCTAGTTGCATAACATGGGATACACTACCCAAATCGGGATACACTTCATCCAGGTCACTATGATAGTTTCTAAATCACTGTGAATGTAGTGACCAGTGATTTACTTTTGAAATAAAGTGGCTAAACATACAGTTTCAAGCCTGCCGTCGTTGTGCTGTACCTATTTTACTCTTGTGCATACAATTACTGCTGACTCTCCAAAAAGTAAAACACCTCTTTAGGTAAGGCAGCCAACCCAAGTGTGGCTGACCTCAAATAAATCATCCATTTTGATTGCCAATCTCCTTTATGATATTTTCCGTGCTTGTCATACTAAATACATTAAAATCAACATGATTGTTAAAATAGCCATATTGTCCCACAAGTACCCGAAAGAGATGTAAACACTAAAGGAGGGACACGATTTGGGGGAAATATCATCTTTGTAAAATAGATAAGAATTCTTCTTTGTTGTGGTCTTGCTGAAATCAATGTTACTGACCTGGATGTTTCTAGAAAGAACTATTTGTGTGCAGAAGACCATCCTACCGCAGACAATTCTGCTTTTCAAAGATTTGTGGTATTCAGTGCTTCATCTCTATATATTTTTCAATCCTGATGGCAACCTTTTTCAAATAAAGTATAAACAGAATTTGAGTAAAAAGCATAGCATTTCTTTTTTGATTAGATGGAGTGCGTTTTATTAGATTGTCTCCTAACTATGCCACTTCAAGAAATCGCTCCAATATTGTAGGGTAGAATTAATTTTTTTCATGAAGATTTTCATTAATATCGAAATGACTGCAAGTTTAGAAGCTCCTTTCCATGCAGTGCCTTCTAGTACATTCTGGATAACTAGAATCTAACTTAAACCAATACGTATTGCCCAGGCTGAGGTAATGTGAGTTAAGTGAGAAGCTCGTTTGGAATGGAGAGGTATGTGATGAGGAATATATATATTTTTACCATTTAAGGTTAAAAGAATTTATCAGACAAAAAATATATTTTCCATTTTATATCTACATTTCAATATTTCAAATACAAATGCCAAGAGTAGTACAAAAGGAGTAGTTCTTATAAGAACACCATTTTAGATATTAAAAGGGATATTAAAAGCGATATTAAAAAGTAAAAAATATTACATATATTTTTTAAAGGTAAAAACATGTTTGTAGCATGTATGTTTTACTTTCACATTCCGTGCGATTCCCTAAGATCTACTGTTATATTTGGAATACTGCCGCTTATTTTGTTTCAATGTCCTGGTAACGGTTTGTGGCGTATGCAAGGTACGAGTCCGGGGTCCACGCGGATGGACCGCATCCCCCCCACTTCTTTAACAGGGTAGATGCCGTCCACCCTGCCAAGAAGTTAGGCCCCACTAAAAAAGATGCTGAATTCGTCCCGGTGTCATTTCCTAACACCGGGACACATTCAGCAGCGCCTGCACGTTGTTTTCTGCTTTGGATCACAAGAACGTGCAGGCGGGGAGGGGGCTCTCTTATTTCTTACTCCTGCTGGGGTCATCAAGCCTCCTTTTGTTGGAGTTTCCTGGCTGGCAGCAGTCAGGAGCCTCACACCTGATGCAAATGCAGCCGAGGGGAAACAAAGGCTCGCATCTTGTTAGCACTTCACGCATACTTAGGAGGCCACTTTTCACTTTGTTCAGGCTCTGTTTAGGAGATTTGCATGCACTGTTAGAACGTCTGATGTGTTGATCTTTCCCAGTATTTGCACAAAATAAATTATATTTATAAAAGCTTATTACCCTTGAGGAGGCGTTGTAATAATTTAAATATCACTATTTCTTTTAAAGCACTATGGCTCTAGAAAGCTTAACGCTGACAAAAAGTAACATTGTTTTATACGTAGCGTACAAAAGTGTGAATATTCTGTCTAAATCAGGAGGGTTTGCAAGTATTCTAGAAATGTGCTCAAATGTACTCATGTTACACCTGCTAAACATATATGTGAGGGCTTAAGATCTGAGAGCACTTTTTGTGATGCCAGTTCCTGTGATGTCACATGCTGTGATGTCACGCGCTGCGATGCCACTTGCATACTGATTAACTAGGTTAGTCCCACACTTCTTTTTAGGTTTCGCCTGGCGATCCGCTGCGAAGCAGCGTTCGCTCAGGCGAAATCTTTTGAGAACAGTCTGGGGCTTTGTCCCGCCTCTCTGTTCCATTGGCTAGCTCCATAAATGGAGGCTAGCCATTGGAACAGAGATGCGTCACTCATTCCCCGAGCAGATTCGTGGGCGTTCCGGCGATTTTTACTCATCCCGCCCATTTTCGTGCGTCATGCGGCGGTGGGCGGTTGTTTTTTTCTTCGTATCGGCATGTTTGTTTCATTTCCAACGTGTGCTTTGCAGGGGTGGGCTGCGCGATTTCACTTTCCTTGAGTTGCTAGCAGGTAAGCGGCATATTTTACTTCTTTTTTTATCCCGTTCCCGCCCCCCCTCCCGCTGTCTGTGTGCCCGTCCCCGCCCCCCCTCCCGCTGTCCGTGTATATATTAGAAAACAATAAAGGTACCCTTTCGCTGACCCGCCGCTGGACCCGCACTTCTGGGGCCGCCCTGAGACCCTAACTCGCTTGTAAGTCCGTGCCGTATTGCCTGCACCGTGCGTCTCCGCTCAATCCTCGAGCCGAAGTACGCACTGCCTCAAAGCCAGACCGCACCGCACAGCGTTGTCCCTTCTGCCGCCCAGAGCCGCTGTGTCCCAGCCGCCACCGGAGATCTGCCGTCTCGCAGGACCAAGTGCGACTCGTACGCTTGGAGCGTACCAGCCGCCCTGCACCGCACTTCTCCCCCGAAGCACCCGCTCTACTGGTGCGACACCACCGGCATCACATACTGCCCCAGTACGCCTCGAGTCCCTGCACAAACTCTGAAGGTACGCCACGTACGACGCATACGCTAGAAGCGTGAGGATTTGCACTGTGCCCCGGTACACCGCGAACGTACGTCTGATGCGTACGCCGGCGCCCCGTCCCTGCACGTACTCTCAAAGTACGTCTCGTATGCCAGGAGCGTACCCAGCTGCGCCCGCCTTTGCTCAACCTTCCGAGACGTACCGCCTGGTTCCCTCGGCAGTACGCCTCGCACCAGCCTGCAGCGTCCCCTGTGAAGTTACGGCGCGCCCGCCGCCTGAGTGCCCGCCAGCCTGCCCTTTTTCCCCCCAGTACGGGGCGTACCTGAGCCGCATTGCGATCCGCCCTGTGCCTTTGAATCCGCACAGGCCGCTCCGTGCCGCCTTTCTGCATTGGGAGCCCCTGAGCGCCACAAGGATCGCCTGCGCCCTGGACCCTCCACTGTGCCCCCTCAAGGTCCCACCTAGACGCCCACACCGCGGCGTCCCTCTAACCGCCGGATCTCCCAGGAAGGCCCCGCCTAGGGATATCTTCTTTCCTGCCCTAAAGAAACAAGGTACATTGTGCACAACGCCCCTGGGGGCCCGCAGTGGACCGGAAGGTCGTTTTGATTTCTAATAAGCCTGTTGCCTGTTTGTGGTAGGAAACCCCCGTGAGGCAGAACCGCACAAAAACGCTATTTACAAGAACATCCCAAGTGAAGAAAGTATTGTGGGCATTGTTTTCTTTACTGATTTAAATACACTTTGCTGAGAGAATACTGTTTTAAGAAACACCTGAACTGAAGTATTGAATAGCCCAGAAAGTATCCATTCCAAGTTGGTGAAAAGTATTGTGTGCATCCTGAATTTGCCAACATTTCAGAAGAGCAAAGTGGGTGTGTGTGGCTCTGGGTGGGTGTGGGTGGCTCTGGGTGTGTGTGTGTGTGTGTGTGTGGCTCTGGGTGTGTGGGTGTGTGTGGCTCTGGGTGTGTGGGTGTGTGTGGCTCTGGGTGTGTGTGTGTCTCTGGGTGTGTGGGTGTGTGGCTCTGGGTGTGTGTGTGGCTCTGGGTGTGTGTGTGTGTGTGTGGCTCTGGGTGTGTGTGTGTGTGGCCCTGGGTGTGTGTGTGTGGCTCTGGGTGTGTGTGTGGCTCTAGGTGTGTGTGTGGCTCTGGGTGTGTGTGTGTGTGTGTGGCTCTGTGTGTGTGTGTCTGTCTCTGGGTGTGTGTGTGTGTGTGGCTCTGGGTGGGGGTGTGTGTGTGGCTCTGGGTGTGTGTGGCTCTGGGTGGGGGTGTGTGTGGCTCTGGGTGTGTGTGTGTGGCGCTCTGGGTGTGTGTGTGTGGTAGTAATTGCTGTCTGCTGAGCTCGTCCGTAGGGTACAATAGGTTTCACATTTGCGAGAGATTAAGCTAATGGCAATGTAAATGACAATGCCATTTATTTATCTGTTTTCAAAACCAACACATAAATACAAAATTTGTCATTTACAATGCTAATAGCTCTAACTTTTCCAAAGGCGAAACCATTGCATTGTAAATGCTTGTTTTAGGAGTTGTGCTCTGCTGAGTAGGGCCCAACCCGATTACCCATTAAAGCCCCAAAGAAGTCCCAACTCGCCCAGTTAAACTCCTCCCCTACTTCTAAACTGAGACAGACTTTTGTTATATTTTTCTTATACTTTCTCTTAACCAGGTGTGATATCCTTTGTATGTTGTCGTGGTTATGCCGGCCACTATTAAAGTAAATTTAACAGTGTTCTGAAAGCAGTGGACTTTAGGACAGTCAACAACAAAGGAAAATATTTCAAAAGAAGACACAAACACTCGGAACAGGGCATAGAAATCTAACATCAGTTTAATGCAAAAATAGCCAGCAAGCATTCACATTGCCTACTTATTAGACCAGAGCTTCGCACTTTTATGCTGGAGCGTGTAATGCTAAAATCCATATATTTGGTGCTACTTTTATACACCTTTTCCTATTGGAAGTGATTGGTAGCAAAAACGTGCTAAATTCGAAACCTACAGATAGGCACGAATGAGCAGGTTCCAGCCTCTTCTCACAGCAAGAATGCGAGAAGACTTTGACGAAAAAGATACCAGTGCTGTCAGCAAGAGCTGACTCTCTTACTTTTAAAAATCTTTGCTTTGATGTGCCAACTGCAGAACGAGGCGATGTGTTAAGATATACCACTCATTAGTTGAGATCTACCAAGAATGTGTGTTCTCTTAAGTGAACTCCCACAAACAGTGTGGTCTGCCTGGCCAACTCCAACTGCTACCCCCAGAGCCCTCACAGCACATAAGGAGCTTCCAACATTCTGTGCATTCGCTGCATTCCAGATACAAAAATCGAGCATAATAAAAAGATTAACCACTATCATAAGGAATATAATTTCTAACCATAAAAAATATGTAAGAGATGCTGATTAGGCCTTGAAAAATTATTAAAAGTTTACTAGTCCTGCAGGTATAGTAACTTAAATCATCCACTCGATTTAACTGTAGTGCACTTGATTCGTAAACCGGTCTCAAATTGTGTGATCCAAGGCAAATATTTTATTTTACAGAGGCATCTTTTTCTTCATTATCACATTTGAGAGCACTTTCAAATATGTGAGTTCAGCATTCTGCTATGCAAAACAACTCATTTGTATGATTAAATTGACTAAACGTTTGCTCCATGTTTAATAAAAATACAGTCAACATATAGGGTACACATGCTTCCTTACTTTCCTCTTAGTTCACTAGTAGCATTGACATCAGGGCAAAGGCAGGAGTGTTTCTCAGTTTGTTTAAACACTCGCTTTTAATAAATATGGGGCCATATGTAGAGAATTTAGGGATGAGATTTCCTAATTGATATTCTTTACTAATTGCAATTAGGAAATCATAAGTCCGAATGTACAAAAACCTAAAAGTTGGAAATAGCGATTCCTAGTGGAGTCGCAATAGATCTACTTCATGAATATTAATGAGGCAGGTTGCAGTTTGCAACCCATTAGGAATTACAGCCATCACAGGGATGATGGCCTGCTGGAGACAGCAGACAGCAGACTTCCATGTCTGTGATTGATTTTTAGGTCTCGTCTAGGCAGCGCTTGTGCTGTCTCTGCGAGATATGCTGTATTCAGGATAAGGGTGGCTTTTCATTGGTCAATAGGCTTAGTAGTCTCTTCTAGTAACCTCCCATGAGGACACACCCTGTTAAATGTGTTGTTACTCCCTAGGTTTTAATTATAGCCTCAAGGCACTATTTTCTTAAAAGGCTTCAGGCAGGACACACAATTGGTCCAAAGCTAGGCAAGTTATTTCACTCACTAGAACATCTCACATTTATATGAGACTGTCTATAAATTTCCTTTCATCAGCTCCAAACAGAGTACAACCTAATCCGAAATTAACGTTTCAAAGCTACTTATTGTATACAATGGCATAGCTATTTGAATGTACGTGTAGCACTGTCTTGCATGCAATGCATTATGGGTATGGTGGATTTGCCATAGCTTTTGCAATGTGCAGTACCATATATGACCAAAAGAGGTCCCCATTTGGCCACATATAGTACTGCACCGTGCAACATGGCTAGGTAAAAAAACATTGCATTTATAATGCCAAAAACTAATACTTTGTAGCATGCACTCAGGGCTCGAAACATCATTTAATTTTTACTAGACCTGCAGGTCTAGTAACCTAAAAAATCTACTCGACCTAACTGAAATGCACTTGACCTCTGTCTGTGAAAGCAAGCAAATGTGACAAGTTAACAACATTTAAATGCATTTTTTATTGCTCATTTACTTTGTGAGCAATAAAGATGCCTTTAAATCTTGCTCTCGTCACATTTCCTCTGCTTTCAGAGCCAGAGGTGAAAAGTCTGTTTATTTTCCTACTCGCCAGAAAGGGCGAGCAGGACCTCAAAATAGCTCGCCCTAATTAAATTTGGCTTGCAAATGCGAGCGGGCGAGTGGAGTTTTCGAGCCCTGTGCACTGCTAGTGCCTTGCTCACTAGGGACCTCTAGGAGCAGCTTGCAGTACTGCACCTAGACCTACAGTGCTGGTGCCTTGCTCACTAGGGACCTCTAGGAGCAGTTTGCGGTACTGCATCTAGACATGCAGTGCTGGTGCCTTGCTCACTAGGGACCTCTAGGAGCAGTTTGTGGTACTGCACCGAGACATGCAGTGCTGGTGCCTTGCTCACTAAGGAACTCTAGGAACAACTTGCGGCACTTCACTGAGACATACAATGCTGGTTCCTGGCTCACTATGCAAGCATTTGCAGTGCACTCGGTCTCGCATTACTGAAAGCATGAGCTAATGACGTTGCATTATTATTTGCAATGCCAGTACCTCAACCTATCAGTAGTGCGAGACCTATTGCATTGCAAATGCTTGTTAAGAAAGCCATCTTTGGTGGGTGCGGGTCTGAATCAGAGGTGTCTTGACGCGTTATACTAATTTGCTATTCTCTGATCTATATGTGATTGCAGACAAGGATGAATATTATTTTGTACATGTTAATCCCGTTTTGTGCCTAAATAAAAATCTTTAAAAAAAAAAAAGAAAGCAATCTTTTTTTTAAAATTTTATTTTAAATACAGCCCTTTTTCGTTAAAGAAAACGGGATGTGTTTCAAAAGGAAAAATGAAACGTTTAGGTAGGCAGTGGTCTGTAGGATCACTACCTGCCCTTAAATATTTGTATCAACATTCACAAAGGGGAAGGGGCCCCTTAGGGACCCCTTCCTGTTTGTAAATGGTTACCAAACCCCTGAGGTGGTGGTGAAAAAAATAGAATTTTTTCCGACTTTAATTTGGTTGCAAAATATTCATATACCACTGCGAATTGGTATTAGAAAGGGACGCCCTAAACGCGCCTCTTCCAAATACTTTTTTGCAAACCCAAATTGCAATTCGATAACAGGTTACTGAAATTTGGCTTTTATACATTTTAGAAACCTTTTTTGTAGTTGCAAACAACCCGATTTCTATGAATTGGGCCATTTGCTATCTCAAAAAAGGTTTTGTACATGTGGCCCTATTTATACTAAAGTATGATGTGATAGTACACAGTCAATTACAGACAATACATTTCCCATTGAAATTGCCAAAAACTTTTCCACTAACATGCAGTTTTACTCCTCTGTGAAAATTGGGTTCAGCAAACATATTTATCATTTGCACATTACCAAATAAAGTGTTCTGATTTGTTTTCATCCTATTAAAATATTTTTTTATCACACATAATTAGAAAACGTGGGCTTTCATTACTATTGAAAAATATTTTTAAATGTTTCTAGAGTTCACTTATTACCTATTTAAATGTGTGTTAAAAAAAATCTGACACTTTAAAGCCTTTCATTTCACACTCTTTGTACAGTATGTCAGACAGTTCACTTTACAAAATACTATCCTCACCCTCCTGCTCACCAACATCAATAGAACTTAGCGATGTAAAACCCTTTTCTTCATCTTCATGCAAGCTGTGAGGCTTCAGATTATTATCAGAACACTTCACCAACCTGGACATATTCCAGGTACTACCAGTGTGGATAGTAAAAACGTTCTTCTTGATTGATACAATCCTAAAAGGGCCCATAAATTGGGTCACACCTTTCATTTCCCAACATGGTTTCTTTTCCCTAACCAAATCACCCACATTCTTCTTCCTGCATTTTACCGAATATTTCCTGTCATACTTCTCTTTGTACTTCTGTTGGTATCTTTCGTACATGTGCCTAGTTACCTCCTTGTCTTCACGAGTAACTCTCTTGGGAAGCAAGCAGCCAACCTAGGTTTACTTTGGAATATGCCACCCTTCCCTTCAACAATTCAAACTGTGACTTCTGAGTTACACAGTTTGTAGTGGAATGATGTACCCACCATGTCTTTCTGAGCACATATATAAGGGATGCCCTGGACTCCACAGCCCTCTGCACACAAGTCTTTACCACCCTATTCGTGTTTTCTGTAAGGCCATTGGCGTGTGGTGCATTTAAAGCTGTTCTATGATGCACAATATCAAAATCCTTTAAGAAACTGCATTTTTCGAGAAACAAACTGCACTCCAGTGTTAATCACAAGATACTTTAGTACACCTTCACAAGCAAATTAATTTCTTAGGAAGTCCCAAACTGTTTTCGTTGGTGGTTTCAATTCAAATAGACCCCTGAAACCTAAATCCAATTTTATCCATGGTTCTAAAGGTACTACGAGTAGTGACAAGGGAACCTGATTTGTGACACAAGCTTCATCAATAGTAGCACACGTGACACAATCCTTAACCATGCCTTCCACTTGGTGATCCATTGTTGCCCACCAATACCTCTCCCTCACCCTGACCTTAGTGAGGTTTCTTCCAAGATGGCCTTCATGTGTCAAACTGATCACCTTGGATCTCAAACTCATCGGTGGTACAACTCTCTCACCCCTCATGAGTCCATCATTACAGATGGCCAATGAATGCCTTACACACCAATACGATTTCAAATCTGAATCCAAAATCTTGTAGTCTTGGCAACTACACACCGCATATTCTTTAATTAGCTAAAACAAAATATCTTCCCTTTCACTCTTCTCCCATGGCTTCTTAGTAATAGCTGCTTCTCTGACCCAGTTCACACAGCATTTGTCACACATGGCCACCCTCCTCCACCGGTAAACACAAAAGAAAATCTGCCGTTGTATTCACAAGACCTGGAAGAGGAAGAGTATGGCAACTGAAAATAACATTTCACTCCATCTTTTCAGACTAGGAGTTAAAGGCACACTGCGCTTGCATGTAAAGATTTGCACTGGAGGACTATGATCCGTGTGCACAAGAAAAGGAATACCCCACAGATAAAACTTAAAATGGCGTTCCGCTCAAACTATAGCTAAGAACTTCCTTTCAATACAAAAGTAATGTCCCTCTGCCTCCTTGAGTGCATGGGAAGCAAACGCCATCACTTTCCCATCACCATCCATTATTTGAGTTAAAATGGCCTCTAACCCTTTAAACTGCCATCTGTAATTAAAATGGTTTTCTTTTCACATCAAAATGCCCTAATTTATCCACTTTGCTAATCAGAGATTGAATTGTCTTGAAAGCAGTGTCACATTCATTTAACCAAACAAAATAGGCACCTTTCCTCTACAGTATTCTAATAGGCTCAACAACACTTCCAAAACCCTTCATGAACGTAGCATATAAAACTGAGAAAGCCCTAAGAAAAAACTCACTTGCTCTTTGTCAACAGGCATGGGAGCTTTTAATATGCTGTTAAAACTGCTGGTCATGTAAATAAGGATGTCATCCTGAAAGAACAGGACATTAGACATGTATTCTAATACCATCTTCATAATCCTCTGGAAGCAAGCCGCTGCAGAAGCCAACCCAGATAGCATCCTTACAAATTTGTAAGCTCCCAGAGGTGTTACGACTCAACTCCTAGCTCCAATGCCACCACAAAAACCCTCACAACATATATGTAGGTTCCAACATTCTGTGCATGCACTGCATTCCAGAAACAACAGGAGTAACAGACTAGGCATGTATGTCTAAACTCATAATACTATGCTTACTAGAATCTTTTGGCAGAAATGTGCAGTGTGCACAATACTGGGTAACCAGATGGAGACTCCTTTACAATGCGTGCAAGTATGCTACACCGATAAAGCTTTAGTGGTCTTCAAACAGGCACGAAAACGAAATAGCATTTGATCAATAAAAGATAACCACATACGTTAAAGCAGGTATGCCATTGCATTTTGATAGTAAAAGTACAGTTTAAGCATTCACACAGCTAGTTTCCTCTGCTCTACGTATTGTTTCGTTGAAGAAATAGTCTAGCTCCTTTTTGGTCAGGCCTAGACTTCAATTCTTTCTTTCAAAATCAAACTCTCAGGAGATCCTTTTCAAGATCGGTGCTGGACCTGTTTGTGATACTGATTTGAAAGCCTCCTTTTCGAGTTCAATCTTTAAACCAAAGTCAATCCTTCTTTGTAAGCTGCACTTAAAAAAAAAAACGTACTCAGTTCTGAGGTTGGTACACAGCTATCCTAGGTGCAGGCTGTGTCCCATGTAAATGGGTTTTCCTATTGGGTTCTCTGCATTATCCGTATGCAGTTCCTATACAGTCTTTCAGCATCAAAATAGTTTAAATGCTGAACACTGATCTTCATAGTACACCTTTGGTAAACACAGATGTCAGACTTTTTAAAAGCGTTTTCACAGCTTTTAGCTGTTTCAGGACTAACAAAATGTTAGTGTTGTATTCGCCCCCCCCCTCTAGCCACCCTCTTCCCCCCCTCTGTGGTTTCAGGGAATTTTCATGGGACTTAACTGTTTGGGTTGTAGCATTGCCATTGAAACAACCATTTGCAATGCAATAGGTCTCGCATTTACACGAGTTTAAGCTATTGGCATTGTTAAATGACTATGGGCCATATGCAGGTGATTTGTGTTTTGTGAATATCAAATTGCGATTTTTAGGGAATCGCAATTTAAGAATCGCAAAACGCAATGTAGGTAGGATTAGCAACATTTTCTGCGAATCTCACTTATTCCTTATTTGCGAATCGCAAATTGAGATTCGCAAATAAGGAATAACTTCTCATTCATTAATGGGAAGGCATTCTCAATTAGAGAATCGCAAATTGAGAATGTTGCAGGGTTGCAAGGGTGTCAACAGGACACCTTGTTGCACCCCTGAAATTAACATGTGTGCACATGTGGCGCACATACATGCCCTAAGGTTATATATGTGACCCACATGGCACTTATTTATGTTTTAAAAACTAAAGCAAAAATAAAAGGCATTTTTATTTGCAATGTCAATAGTTCAAACTCGCGTAAATGCAAGACCTATTTCATTGCAAATGCTTGTTAGATTAGTGATTAGGAACGCTCCCTTTTGGCCCTTGTGGCAAATTAATTGAATAAACAAGCACGGGCGCTAAAGTGAAAGTGTGTGCGCTGCAAATAAATAAAAAATAGTGCTTATCGACTTATGTAGGCGACCGTGTAACGCCACAAGTATAAGATCCAGTCCTCATGGGAGGTAACAAATGGCGACCGGGTGGCAACAAGGAGGGACAAACAAGCCTCATTATCAATCGAAAGCCAGCATTTACCAAGGAAAATGACACCAGCGAATCAAAAATATGGGCGGAGAGAAGGCGAGGCTTCCACAGCATACTCAGCGATTTCAAGTCTCGCAGAGCGAGCACGCTGCTGCTGTGCTCGACCTAAAAATCACGCTAAAGAGTCAACTGTCCATGAACAACTTGGGTAACCAGCTGTTGACTTCCAGTCTGTAGCTTGTTGGTCTCTGTCAGTGGATTCTGGTGCCCTGGGTGCACAGTATTGGCATTTGGTAGAAAAGTTTAATCTGAGGTTTGAGTTTGTGTCACTGTGCATTGTGAGTTTCAGAAAAAAGGGGTCACATGTCAATGGATACACCGCTGAAACCAGAAATAAAACCTGCTGAAACCAGAAATAAAACTTTGATGTAAAACAAAGTTGAAGAATTCCGAAAACAATGGTAGATGGCAGAAGAGTGCACAGGGTGTAAATCAAAAACGCTACAAGCTTCAAACGGACTGTTCCAGCTAGGAAACATTTTTATGTGGCTAATTAACGGAATTAGTTGACATTATCACTTGGCATCATAAAATGTTCTGGGGCCTTGAACAGCGGTTGCTTAAATACACAAAGGAGTACACTGGGTGTTTTTCGTGTGAAACAGACCAATGATTTCCCATATTTGGGATTTGGGATGTGTTTAATAAAGGAAACGGAATCCATATTGTGCTAAGAGCTGGAGTTTGAGCTCAGTGTCTATAGGTATAGTGACTGTACTGTGTGAGAAATCTATTGTTATCACATGGTGCCTTTTGTGTAAAGATGCCCAACGGCCCGCTGTATAGGAAAGACCACTGTGGAATGCTGTGTAGTTCACAGTATGAATAAAAGGGACAGGGAAGTACTAACTATGGGAAACTAATGCACACTAGAGTTCTATCGTGATACGTTTCTGAGATAACTTGTACCCAATATTGGAGTAGTAGAAACATCAACTTGGGGCTGCCTGAGCTTTAGAGATAGTGAGAATGTCTTCACTTTAGAGAAGTTCTTGAAAGGGAATGCTCTAAGGCCATAATGAATATTTTACCACCATCTCACATTAACTATCCAATGCCTACCACCTTCCTCCAATGCATCAGCTGATCTGTTCCCCCTTACTAGATAAGTATGGAAAAGCCACACTAATGTAGTACAAAGTAACGGGCTGCCTTAATTCCGGGCAGACCACCCTCTTATAAAAGTAAATATTTTATGTCGTTCAACATACCGCCCATTTTAAATTAAGTCCCTATGAAGTTGCGTAGAGTTGCAACTTAATTCATTGTAACCTGAGACCTGTTTGATTATCTACAGACCGAATGTAGGTTGGGGTACACCACGGAAACAACAGAACCAGCCACCATCCAAATTGTTGATGATTGATTCAATTAGTGGTGAACGAGGTCTCATCTGCTCATACTCCCCACATGCTGTGTGCCTTCTATGGCAGAAAAAGCCCGAAGTATATTCAAAACAGCATGCACAAAGCCATGTAGTACGATAGCCTGAAAAATCTGGTATGAAACCATCTCAGAGAGGCTCCTCTGTCCAGAAACCTTCGAATCCCTTTTTTCAGACGTGCCACTATTCAAGAAACAAGGAACCGTTCCTCAGTCGTTTTCATGAAGTGCTCCAAATGTTACTTTATTTCTCCATGCAGATCGCACAAACCCTCTTTTGTGACAATCCTAAAGGGAATGAATTATTTACCTGCATCTTGCCGTGAGGGAAATGGCCACTCTAGCTGGCGAATCCTGCCGTGAGGGAAACGGCTAACTGGGCTCAGGGACCAGGGACTACATCCCCTAGCTGCCCCGGCACACTCGTGACGCTCCAGCTGCGCCTGCTGGCGCCATAGGAACGCGGAACATCTCCCGCCTCGCGGGACGCGCGCGGGCGCCGGGACAAGGGCGGGACCGTCTGTGGCCGTCTGTGGCCGTCTGTGGCCGTCTGTGGCCGTCTGTGGCCGTCTGTGGCCGTCTGTGGCCGTCTGTGGCCGTCTGTGGCCGTCCGGGGCCCCTAACATCTTGTAATCCGCTGATGAGCGGTGAGTGGCGCTTTTGCTAATTTGAATATTTGTGGGAAATTGGCCATAATGGGCAAAATCAGCGCTATCATCCCAGCGTGCAAATTAAACTCTATAGATACCATGCTGGAACACGCTATGAACCTGGTGAGCCGTGAAATCCAGCTGACTGAGAGCAGATTGTCCTTGGGCCCCTTAAAACCACCATGCACTGATCATTCTGATATTACAGATCCAAGTGTGGCACAGATACTGAGGCATAGAGCAATTGTACACTCGCCACAAACTGTAATTGGAGAGAATATGCTGGACATGGAAGGACCCGACCTCACAGGATCAGTTGATAATGTCGAAGCTGACCAAAGCCAGACTGAACCTGTGATTACAGTAAATCTGCTCCCATCCCCTAACTCAGATATATGTGGGACAAAAAAGAAAAGGAAGGCGCTGAAACCATCTTGCCCTAAACCCAAACGAAGACCGCCCCCACGTCTGAACTCTCAAAGCTCAACATTAAATAAGTGGTTCAGGGGCAATACAACCACCGCAGACACAATCATAAGTAGCGACCCATGTTGTAATCCCATTGATCCAATCATTGTAGTTGACGAGGACACACAATGTAACTCCACCCAGATGAAGCCTACACAAACTGCCTTCTCAGATTTTACACTTGGGGACACCGCTATTGACATTATTGTTGATACATTGTACAATCGTATTAAAGGGCTTGTGGACAGAAGCTTTGATAAGCTGTGGAAGCGTTTAGATCGCTTGGAAACCCTAACTTCTAAGGCTACATTGCCCTGTAGGGAAAGCCATGACACAATTAGCCAGGTAAATACCCAGGAAAACCCCCCTCTAAGAGTGCAACTGTCCCACCATGTACCCTTAGCCCCCCAAACGGAAAAATTGGTGCCAACCACTACCAATCTCAATAAACCAACATGCCTTGGTACCTCCAAAAATGTTAACCCAAATGTTGTACAAAGAAACATGACAGTTAATACAAGTACCGCTGAGGTCGGCCACAAGGGGCAAGCCGAACCAAATAAGGACACCTTGAATTTACCACCTGCTTCCTGTCCATACGTGTTAGTTCTCGCAGGGGTACCCCCATTAGAGAAAAATACAACAGAGTCTTGGGAACAATTAAGAAATAAATGTGTGGCCTGGATGGCCAAACATAAAGTGTATAGGAGGTCTGACATGCATGGAATTTTAATGGTACGTAGGGTGGGCTGGGTGGGGACCCACAATGAAAACTATCAGGGGGGATTGTATTGTCATCAACTTTTCATGGCCAAGGACTGTTGGATCCATACTTGCAGTTAAGGAAACTAACCGTCTCTTTTCAACAAATATCTGTGCCCTACCCCTTGGGTTCTTTTATAAATACCCATTGACACCGCGCCCATTCCTTAGTCCTTCCCATCAGTGTGTAAATCGTTTTTCGGCTATATCTGACTTAGATGCCCTCGATTGACCCTAACACAAAATCCATCTTAAAGCCCGGTGCGTATGGATATTGATGAGATTGTCTATAATAGCCCTGGGGTGTCACAGTCCCACCCAATTGATTGCTTTGATTCTACAATGAAGGTTTTGAGTTGGAATGTGGCAGGCTTAGCCTCAAAGCTAAATTCAGAGGATTGGGTAGACTTGATAAACAAATTTGATATTCTCTTGCTCCAAGAGACCTGGGCTACTAAAGAATTATACCTTGAAGGGTATGAATGTTTTAATATAATTCCCCCTAATCCCATATATGGCAGACCATCGGGGGGCCTATCAATATGGGTCAGTATTGCCTCAGGTGGCAGAGCCAAATCAATCCCTACTGGGAACATTAATTTTCAAGTCTTAATCTACACACGGGGTGCCTCAATTTGTTTTATCAATTTTTATAATAATGATTTTTTAACTACACCTAATCCTAATTTTGTACAACTTTTTAATTTCATCCAGGACCGAGACAATTTATTGGGAAAGTATAAATTGACGGGGATATGTCTGGGGGGTGATTTCAACGCCAAGATAGGAAAGGGACTTAATGGGAACTCCCCCCAGCTAACTGCATACAACCCATGTAAGAGAGGATATGAGCTATTAAATCGCTTAGCAAATTCCAGCCTTATAAATGTGATGGATATCGCCCCTATAATTATTATTGATAATCCACTCCCTACGTATAGAGGCCTAGGACAAGCCTCTATCATAGACTATGTCTTTATATCCCCCTCATTACAAGACTATCTACTTGGGGCGGAGGTAAGGCCGTCCACCTTTGGAGCTCATCATCCTATCATTGTACTGTTAAAGGTGGCACGGCGTTCGAATTTCAGAAGAGAATTGGGAGCGGGTAATTTACATCTTTCAACTGACACCTTGAGAGTTAAATGGAGGGGCATGGATTACAGGGAGATTTTTATGAGGATGGTAAAAACATATCCCTCTCTTTGTGAGACTTGTCTCACTTTGGCAGACCCTAATCCCGAGGCAGTTTATGCTTTCACTGAATTATGTGAAGGCATTAAAAATCTGATTTCAAGACCAGTGGCTGCATATAAATCTGATCCTAGATGTTTTGACAACACCTGTTCCAGAGCCAATAGGGAACTGAGAGCAGCTTTATCAGCCCAACCTAGAGATCTCACCCTTATCCGAATACTAAGGTCTAATTATAAAAGGGAAATAAAATGTAGGCGTGAAACGGTCTTGAAGGAATATTGGAACAACTTGGTCTGTGCTGCCAAAACCAATAACCGAAATATCTTTTGGTCTGCCACCAAGTCTCTGAGAGCTTTAGGAAACCCATCCACCCCTCTTGACTGTAATATCACTAGCGAAGCAGGGTTGCCCATTTCTCAAAAATATATGCTTCCCCGCCATATTGTGACGACACCCTGGAAAACTTACCGCCAACTCAAATTAAAATGTCTTTAAGTGAGGTTGAAGAGGCAATATCTCAGAGTGCGGGAAATAAAGCCCCAGGCCCGGACGGGCTACCTATCGACCTTATAAAATTAGAGCCGGCCTTCTGGGCCCCTCTGTTATGAAATATTTTTAACAATTTAACTACAACCAAAATCCCCAGTACATGGTCAACCTCTGTAATTATCCCCATTTTTAAAAAAGAATCTAGATCCGACCCTAGTTGCTATAGGCCCATCTCATTAATTGATAACACCCTCAAAATACTGGGGAGAGTTTTATTTAACAAGATCAGGGCATGGACAGAGGATGGAAACATCCTGAACAAATGTCAGTTGGGGTTTCGGAGCCATTTAGGCACAGTGGAACAGTGTCTGAACCTTAATTTAATAATAGGAAAGTACACCATCGCTCGACACAGTCCACTTTACCTGGCATTTATGGACCTCTCGTCCGCCTTTGATTTTGTCAACAGATCAAGGCTTTGGCAACGTCTCCTGGATTATGGTCTAGATAAAGATTTGGTAAATTTTTTAGCCTACCTGCATAGAGATTTAAAAGCCAGAGTAAGTCTTAGCATGGACGGAGCAGTGTCAGGAGATATAGCGGTCGGTAGAGGAGACAGACAAGGGTGCGTTCTTGCCCCACTTTTATTTATTTTATACATTAATGAACTCCATAACGTTTTGTCTAACCAAACCCCGACGTCCCCATAATAAATGGCACTAAATTGCCCGCCTTACTATATGCAGATGATGCTGTTTTAATGGGTCGTACACCAAACGCCCTGAGAATTTTAGTCAGGGGATTTGCAGATTTTATGTATAGCCTTGATCTTTGTACCAATTTAAAAAAATCCTTTTTAATGTGTTGTGGTCCTAATAAACGCCACATTAATAGGATCACTCTGGACCAAGACTCCCTGTTATGCACTCACACTTCTCCCTATCTGGGCATACAATTCACGGACAGCGGTTCATGGACCTCACATTTGGCTTATGGACGGTCCAAGTTCAGTAAAGCTGTCACTGCTTAAAATTTACAGGACACAATGTGTACCAATTATGACCTACGGGGCTGAAATCTGGGGATATACAAATTTAAAAAAATGTACAGGTTGAGAAAAACAGATTTCGCAGGAGGCTTCTGGGAATACCAATATCATCGCCTACTTTTGTAAGCCATATTGAATTAAAATTGCCTTATCTGGAGGACTATATCAGGTCTCGCCCTGTCCTGTTCTTGTTAAAGGTCTGGAAAAACCCTGAAGCCTCCTTGACCAGGGAAATTCTGGTTGACTGCCTAAAATGCGACCAGGGCATTGGAATTCCCTGGCTGGCCCAAGTTCGGGCGAGCCTGACTGCTGTCAATTTCAAGCACATCTTTGATAACCCCAATGAATTCGATGGGATTGATGGGAAGACCATCCGTAAAATCCTATATAACCATTATGGGGAAGTTAGATATAATCAGGAATCAGCCAAAGTCTCCGTGAAACAGTATATCCAAATGAAAGGTGATGCTGAACCCATTTCGTGTCTACCTGTTGGTTATCTCCTAAAAGACATTACACGTTGGGAGCGCAGTCTTCTATTTCGATTAAGATCATGATCTATACAATATTTACTGTGTTTCCCTATAGGCTACCAACCAAACATTGAGAACTTGGCTTGTCCATGTGGGAATCAAGGGAAACAATCCATACTACACTTTCTGTTTTTTTGTTCCTTTTATCAAAAATATAGTATGCAGCTGCTGATACCGTTTTTTAGAGCTAAGGGCATAAAGGATTTTAAAGTAGCCTATAAAATTATTTTCCAGCTTATAGATGACGATATTATATATCGTGTGTGCACTTTTAAAAAAATGGCTATCCGCTCTCGTTCCTATGAACTGATGTCTGTTAGACTAGGTTGTATTATATGTATTTAGAGGTTTTTTGCACTATGGCACAGCCACACTTTACTTAATGCTGCTAATTGTAACTCATATGAGCCTTAGTAATCTGCCCTCTCAGCTGTTGCTACGCACTTTATTTTAATGTTATTTTAAACAGAAACTATGCACCTTATACTACTTGCACTTTACACGATGCTGCTAATTGTAATCCATATGAGCCCAAGTAATCTGCTTCTTTAGCTGCTGCTATGGGAAACCATGCATTCTGTATGGTTTGCTGCTATCTTAAATGGGATTTTTGCACTGTGGCACTTTACTTGATGCTGCTTTTAGTAATATATCTGAGAGTTGATGATCTCTTGGGAAATAACGCAGTTTGCACATTGCTATTCAAGTATTGCTGCTGTTGCTAATGAAATGGAAAACTTAACAACGTTCATATTTTTAATTTTAATGTTGATTTCTTTTATTATTAATGACCATGTACGTGATTATGTGTGTATAATTGTACTTTTATGGATAATGAAATATCCGAATAAAGATTATTGACTTGACCTTGGCAGCTATGAATGAAACCCCTTCGATATCCTTAAAGGCGACACCACATTCGACAACGGTGGTGGTTCTGTCCACGAAGAATTGGTCGTGATATTTGGTAACCTATATATATTTGTACACGTGTGCATCCCAAAGGAAAAGTTTGCCTTTTCGTTGATAAACACTTTAATTTCTGCGTTACTTGCTCAAACGAGCGTTGAGACTGGTGAAGTTCAGAATGGCAGCGCTCCCTGAAAGTATGAATTAAGTGTGAGAATGGAGAAGGCCCTGTTCACATCTTCTTTCAATGCAAGAAATTGTATGACTTCCTGAAAGAGGTCTGTGAAAAGAGGCAAGAGATCACTAAAGTCGGTTCGTGTTTACCACAGCAGTTGATAATATTTTCTTCTGCAGTAATATTTAGTCGCTTCCATTTCACGTAAAGAAAGAGCAGTCCTTACTTTCTGTTTGGAAGCTGCTCAAATTCTCAATTTAATTTTTTAATGATTGCTTCCTGCAGTTGTTGTTTCCAAACTCCTATATAGGGGTTAGTTTGTTTACTGCAAAAATTAACAAAGAATTAAGACAAATACAACGTTATGTTCTAGGCCAGCAGTACTAGTTTCTTGTTAGCCCTGACCAAGCTGTGTTAATGTCCTGCTCTGAATTTGCATACATTGTATTTATTTGCTTAAGTAGAATGCAGTTTATTAATAACATTTTTCTTTGTGTCCTTAGGTTAAAATGGGGCTGCTGATAGACTTAACAAACACAACCAGGTTTTATGACAGAAATGACATTGAAAAGGAAGGGATCAAATATATGAAGCTTCAGTGCAAAGGGTAAGTCTGATTTAGATTTTTATTTTCACTTGTGGCAATGCTGCGAAAATTCTCTCCCTCGATCGACTCTTCCTTATCCTCCCCACAGTCTTTAGGAACAGGTTGTGCCTGTTTCTGCCATTGGTTCGATTTGTTTTGTCATATATTAACACGTTTTGAGACCACTCATTCTTGACATGTGCACGACAGGGGGTAGAAGTGTACTTCATAGTACATCAAGCCAGGCACACAATCTAATTTATTTCACAGTTTGTAGAGTGTTTCACCAAAAGGATTTGAATGACCATATTAAAAAAAAACATTGCGTGGGAGATCTCAAATTTAAATGAGCTCCTAGCTCCAATTTTTGATCATTAAATTCCTTAAGGTAATAAAGAGCATTCCATGTTTGATAGCTTGATAAATTTATTTTTCATTTTACTGTGTTTTGGTATTGTACTACTGTGAGAAGAAATTCTTCCCCTTCCAAATTGAGACACTTGTCAGCAGAGATACTAAGCAGCAAATGCGCCTTGCATCCAAACTGCTCTCCTAATGTGTAATATTCACAATTGCTGAGAGGGAACATACTTTTCTAAGTTTTAAAATGTTATTTTGTTTTCGGCAGGATTTACATTTTCTAGTGTTTGGAGTGAAGAGCTACTAACTGTATCTCCACTACCTGTCTTGCGTTTAAAACAGTAAGCCCTGAACAATGGAATAAAACCCACAGCAAAGCAGCTGCTGTGAATGTTACTGCACCTCCATTTAGAGACAAAGAGCTTGAGAGGATGTTTTGATTTTCCACCAGGAATGCATTTTTTGTACCCTTCACTATCATTTTATAAGTGTAGAGATACACATACCTGATGAATGCCCAAGACCACCTTTAGGCTCTATTAGAAGGGCAGAAATATGTTGGCATGCCAACTCAGCGGTACGTAAGGTTCATAGTAACCATGTACGTCCTTTGAGATTACCTTGTGGTACTTTTTAGTCAAACCTGGCATACCACCTGAATAAAGGATACGTTGTGGCATATCCTAAGGTGGTAGTAAACATTGAACTGGACCCAGCATTTTATCCAGAGAAAAAAAATTAATTTCTAAGCACTCCCTCAGGTTAGCCCCCTGACGTAGAGTCCGCCTTAGTAGCATCATATCACAAGGGTGGGACGAGGTGACAAACGATGAAGCATGTCATATTACCTGAGTGAGACTACCATGTCCAATTCTAATAACTGCACATTCTTCTGTAGGGATATCAGCAGTAGGTAGATAGGATTACACAAACTAGGGCTAGGGAAATAATTCCTTAGGCACTCCAAGAGGGTATCATGCCAATTCTGTGATTTGAGTGTTTTCCCAAGATGCAGGTGTGAGCCCGGTACACCATCTCTTTCTCTCTCCTTTTGGTGTTCATGGCACCATTACTGGGAGACCTGCACTGGCAAATTAACACAAAAATAAGAGTGTATTTGTTAGGTCTAAGCTCTCCATATTTGGGAGCTGTAGTAATCTTCAGAATGCCACAGAGCCCTTGAGTGCATGGAGTGCAACCCCCAAGCTATCCTTCATGTCAAAAGGTGTTGGAAAAGACCCTTTCTACAGGGTCACCCCCAAACCTTTTACCTTCCTACTTCCCTTTTTGCTGGATTCTTTTATTGTTGGCTTTAGGACGCTGTGCACTTTGCCAGTGCTAAAGTGCTTGTGCGATCTCCTTCAAACATGGTGATATTGGTTTATCCACAATTGGCATATTTAATTTACTTATAAGTCTCTAGTACAGTGCACTACATGAGCCCAGGGCCTATAAATTAAATGCTACGGGTAGTCCTACAGCACTGATTGTGCCACCCACTTGTGTAGCTCTTTAAACATGTTTCAGGCCTGCCTTTGCAGAGCCTGTGTGTGCAGTTTACACTGCCATGTCAACTTGGCATTTAAATCCATTTCCCAAGCCTTAAGCGCCCCTTTTATTACATATAGGTCACTCCTAATGTAGGCCCAAGTTAGCGCATAGGGCAGGGTGCTATGTAATTAAAAGGTAGGACATGTGCTTTTAAGTTTTACAATTCCATGTAGTGAAAAACTCCCCAATTCGTTTTTCACTACTGTGAGGTCTACCCCTCTCATAGGTTACCCTTGAGGATTCCTTATTACATCAAATACGATGTAATTCCCACTTGGAAGGAGTTAGATCTATCATGTTTAGTACCTATGTGATTGTAATGATAAATCCTCTTTAATGGCAATGTCAAATTCATCTTTTCATTGTTTTAAAAGGCCAGTTTTAGGAAGCTGGTCCTTTTTTGCTCTTAGCCCTGTCCGCCTGCAGCCTGTCTCCAATACACGTCTGAGTACGGTGACAGCTAGGCTTTGTCCATTCCCTCTAGACAGCCAAACACAATGGGACCCTAGATACGACTTGATGGGCTATCCTGGGTGGATGGGAGGGAGGAGCTGGGAACACCCTCACACTTCTCAATTGGCTGTGTCCTTTCCCCACATAAAGGGCTGCATACCCTCCTGTGGTAAGTCTGGAGCCAGGGCGGTAAGGGATGACTTCTCTGTGCACTTTGAAGGCCCTTCTTTGAAGTCTTCCCCTACTTCAAAGGCACCACGGGGCATGAGAACTAGATCTCAGACCCTACCACTTCAGTACACCTCTGGACCTGTGAAGACTGCCAGGAAGAAGGACTGCTGTGCTGCTAAGGACCGCCACTCTGCTGGACTGCTGTTAGGAAGAACTTCTTTCGTGCTGTGCTGCCCTCCTTCCTGCTGCCCTTCTGATCTTATTGGGAAGGACTGGAACTGCATCACTTGAACCCGGAGTGACTCCAATGGCTTGCTGGCTTGCCTCCTGATCTGAGGTCTCAGGGTTATAAAAGATTTCCAACTATTGTACTTCTGCACCTGGACTATGCCATCAGTGAGTCTACTCTGTCAAGTGGTGCCACCCTAGTGCTGGACACTTGGAAGTGATCTTAAGGTGCTTATTCAACCCTTCACTGCTGTGGATCGGAGCCTCTGCTCTGCCTTCAGAACCACTGCTGCGCGACGCTATTTAAGGGAAATCTTTGCATCGCCTTTGACAACAGCATTGATTTCGAAGCTGAAACTCTGCATCGCACAGGATCTGACGCATAGTTGCTACTGCGCCGCCAGGACCAGCGCATCGCAGCTTAATGAGCGGATGCACATCAACACATTACCGTCTGCTCCTTGCAGCCTCTCCATTAACCGGATCTTTGACGTCGACACAGCCCGGACCAAGGTACTTTTGCTCAGCGTGTCGAATCTGGTCTCTGTAGCCGGCCCGCGCACCATCGCGGTCGGCATAAACCTTTGACTGTGTTCCGGTCCAACGTAACCAGATGCCCCTTGTTGGCGCTTTGTGCTTTTGGCTCTATTTTCACTCAATATTTAAAAAATCAATATCTCCGCTTCTACTTATTAGATTTTGCCGTTTTGTTTTATGTATCGAATCAAGAGCTATTTTTCTAACTTGGTGTGGAATCTTTTTGTGTGGTGTTTTCACTGTTTTACTATTTGTAGTGCTGCACAAATACTTTATACATTACCTTGTAAGTTAAGCATGACTGCTCTGTGCCAAGCTACCCGGGTGAGCACAGGTAATTTAGGGTGTCTTTGTGACTTACCCCGACTAAGATTGTGGTTCTTGCTTGGAAAAGGTGCATACCTCTGCAAATCAGAGACTCAACATCTAACGGCAGGGAAGTGGTCTATATTCACCCCAGGATATTTAAAGGTATTCGGGAGGGGCACAATATTACCAACATCTCTAGGGTGCCTCTCCCTCCAGTGTGACAAGTAAGAGTTGCATTTTGGAATCATTTGCTTTCATTCATTAGACTTCTGCAAAGTCTCTTAGTAGTAGTTGAGATGGTCAAGCCAGATTCTTCATTCCTAATGTAAAATAAAATGTATAAGGATATTATATGAGAATGTTCCCACAGAAGGAGCCCTCTAACCTCACCCTCCGCTCTAGCCACCACTGCCAGAGTTTCACTAGCTATGGCAAAAAGCTGCAGAGACAGAGGGCAGCCTTGTCTGGGTCCATGATTAATCGAGTTTTGCGAAGAGATGCCACCCTTGCCCTCCGGTTAGAATAAAGCATCTCAATCCAGCGGGCCTTTTGTGCTCCCAGGCCCATTCGAGCCGTAGTGGCTCCAAGGGGCCCCATTGTACTGTATCAAATGCTTTCTCCAGAACCACAGACGCAACCAGCGCCCGGCGGAAAGTAGCCACATCTGTCTCGTCCAATACCCGATACAGTCTCCTCAAATTGTATGATGTGCTACGCGTCGGAATGAATGTTCTGATCAGAGTTGGCATGTGCTTGTAGAGGCATGTTGCAAGTATTTTACTAAGCATTTTAAAGTCAAGGTTCAGCATGGAGAGTGGACAGTAGGGGCTTACCTGGCTTTGGTAAGGGGATCACTTGTGCCTCCCGTGTTGTTCTAGGGAGCCCTCCTTTCTCCAGGGCTGCGGGTACATCTTAGCTAGCTGCAAGATTAGGAGGTCCGAGTAAGTGTTGTAGAATTCAGCCGGAAAGCACATCCAGCCCGCTCTCTTACCTCTATCCAGCTCTTTAATGGCCCCTCATATTTCATTCTCGGCTATTAGGGCACCCAGTGTCTTCTTATCGTCCCTGTCCCAGTACCCTGAGATGGGCCCTGTCAAGGAAGGCATGGATTGCCTCTTGGATAGTCTCTTCCTGTTGACCACTTAATTTCTTATAGCAATCTAAGTAGTCTTCATTAATTTGCCTTGGTCATAATCAATGTAGCCGACGGTCTCCTGGACATGCAGTATTTGAGAGTCTCCCAACTACGATCTAACAAACAAAGCCAGCAGCTTCCCCGGCCTGCCCTTCCCTTTGTGTACTCTGGTGTGGTGGAAATGGAGCTTATCAATACGTTTTGTGTATCCAGTTTTGCTATCATCAAGCCTATGTAATCTGGGTTTTCTGCCATCTCCAATTAAAGCTTTCGGATGGTTTTGTCTAGCCTAACTAGCTCAGCATCCAGTTTCTTCTGTATCCCTACAGTCTTGACCAAACAGTGTCCTCTCATTACCAACTTAAGAGCCTCCCATTCAGTAAGAGGGGAGGAAGCAGTTTGTTTGTTCATCTCAAAATATTTTGAGATTACCATCTGCAAGGATTCTCGAAAGCATGAGTCTGTCAGGGCACTGGGTTGCAGTTTCCATGTGGGTACTCGTAGGAAAAGTCGCTCCACTCGCCAGACCACTATGAGGGGGTTATGGCTGGAAATCATTCTCCCAAGTTACTTCGACCTCGCCAAGGTTTCCGGGCAGGCACACTGTCTGCTTGTTCTCGTGCGAAGAACTGTGTCTGGCCAGCCGGCACTATCTCAGTCCGCATCCAGGTTTCTACGTAGGAGATCATATATGTGCCTTCATCGCCCTCTGGTGGACCCACTTTTCATAGTCTGTTTCTCCTCTGTCTCCCTTCCGCATCACCAGCCCTTTTTTCCAGATGGGAAATGTGGTCTTTGAGGGCCCTGAGCTACATCTGCGGCTCATTGCTGTTGGGTCTAAACTCATTGAGGATGCCCCCATTGGCTTTTCCCTTCTCCAATAGTTTTAGGTGAGTTGCTCTGATTACACCCCTCTAGTCCCATTGTGTTGATTTTGGACTCCAAAGTTTCTCTGTAGGCATTGATTGCGTTTAACACCTTATAAAGGTGCAGTTGTAAGTGGTCCGGTAGTATATCTTGTCCACTGAGGTGAGTCCCTCCTGTCTTTAGTTGCATCTTCCCCCACTCTAGCTTCTACGGGGGGTCAGACTCTTTTGACTGCCTTGGTTTCATCATAGCATGATTGTCAGAACCCCTTTCAGAGGGCCATGGGGAATGCAGGGACTACTGGGCCCTACTGTGGTGGTTGATAACTTTTCCTCCTGATTTCCCAGGGCCCGACCTACTAGCCCTTCTGCGCTTGACTCTGTTGTAGCTGTGCACAAGCAGTCAAAGGCTTCCTTGGAGGGATGGGTGGGGAGGGTTTGGGAGGGAAGTTTAGATACAGGTGAGTGAACGTCTCCTAACTCAAAGTGCATGCAGTAAGATCAATTAATCAATGTCCAGTCAAGTACTTGCTTTTATAAGAAAAAGAAGTATTGTATTTCTAACTATACACATTTAAAGGAACAATGACATTTGTAAGCAATAACACAATCCCCCTGAGGTCGGGCTCTAGTTTTTATTTGACAAATTCCTGTCCCACCCTCATCCTTGTAACGTGGTTGGGGTTATTTCCCATTCACTGGTAGCTGCATCCAGGGAATGCTCAATACTAGGCCGTACTCAATAGTTCCCTTTTTTTACTTTTTAGGAGTTTTTCAAAAAGTCTGTGTTGCAGCACCACCGTCAGCAGTGAGTAGCCCGGCCCCCCCATAGGGCCAGTTAAAGTCCTACTTGCTCCTGCAGTATGAAACTGTGCAGCGAGTGCCGCTCCGCCGGCTATCACAAGCCCTGATCCTGTTTGCATTAGTTGGGCTGCTCGTGGTACACTCGGCAGCACCTGGGAGACATAGACACTGTTCTCAAGTGGCACTGTAGGTGTTTCCCTGCGATTGGAGGTGCTACCAATAGGAGAACATCAGGTAAACCACTCTTTCCCACATGTGTGGGGCGGGGAATCGATATTCCATCTCCCGACTGGAGTCCAGTGGGGGTACCACGTCTCAATCCCCGGGTTTAGGGGGGGGGGGGGGGTGTTGGTCAGGGCAGGTCTTGGTGTGCGGGCTCGACTAACCAGTCACAGATTCAATCTTCTTTCCGGGCAATGACCTGAACTTCTGGCAATGATGGTACTGGTTTGCTGCAGTACTCTCTGGCCTAGGGGCAGACTCCCCCTATGAAATCACCCAAACAATGGCGGCCTCTCTAGGTATACAGGGTTATGCTTAAGGCAGACACAAGTCTCAATGCGCTAGCAACAATAAACGACCTGATCGTTGCACAGCTGTTTCCTCACACCTTACTCGGGGAGTTCTCTCGATTGGGCTTATCACTGAACCTCCCTCCCTCCAACTCTCTCCTCTTCCTCACAGAGCAGACTGATCTTGGCAAGCAGGCAGTTGTTGGTGCTCTAGGATCTAGGGCAGGTGATCTTGGTTTGCCTGGGTGATGCCCCCTCACCAAGCAGGGAGACCAACAGACCTTGGCCCCCAGTCCTGGTCACAGGCAGAAGTCTCGCAGAGCTTCCCCATCTCACACAGCCTGTTTGGCTGATTGGCAGATGACTAATTTTGGGGTCTCAACCTCTCATTATAGTCCATTCCCAGACACAGAATGTGATTTAGGGTCTGAGTCTTTCTCTTACCGCTTGAAAGACTGCCTGTCACAGCAGGAAAGATGACAAAGCTGATTGTGCCACAAAACAGGCCATGGGAGTGACTAGAGTTCACACCTGGATGTCAGCAAGATTAATTCTAGTCTCCCAGACCCACTCTTTAGTATTCCCTTATCAGCCCCATCTCTTTCTTGAGATGTCTCCAGGACCCTTCCTTGTGATCTATCACAGAGCAACCTTTATGAAGTAAAAGGGGGGGTCTTTTCTCTGTCTCCCTCTGTGTGTGTCCCACCCAACTCATAGGAATGCTGCAATACACAAATGTGCCTGGGGATATTCCTCTACTCCTCATGTCTTCACCAGGTAGGCCTGGTCTTCCCATCATGGAACCAAGGGTCCTCCATGTAATGTACCATTGCAGGCACACTTTCACTCAGTGTACTTTCACAGCACTCATACTCTGCAGTACTGTAACCTTCATGCATTGTGCCACTACAGATACACATCCATTCAGCACACCCAATCAATCTGCTTGCACTTGTCAGTACTGTAGCTTTTCTGTATTGTACCAGGGTATGCTATTTGCAAACACACACTGCCAGCACACACAAACATGCACTTACAATGGACATGCTGCGCAACACTTCACTGATCATGTATTGTACTTCTCACAAGCGAGTGGAGAAGTGTGGCTCAGTGGTTAGAGGCGGCAGACCCGGAATCTGAGATCGACCGTGGACCAGGGTTCGATTCCCCGCCTCGGCGGGTCTCGGGCTCATAAATTCCATGGTCTCGACAATTCTCGCTCCGGTGCCTACTCGACTCACGGGGTCACACTCTGCGACTCTGGGCAATAGCTTGCTTAATCTCCACATCGGCCCCTCGCGGCGGGATGCCTGGCTTTCACCTTGTGGATACCCTGCCGGGGTTTCTCACAGGGGAATACCAGGACGGGTTCCCTAAGCAAGCGCGGAGATGCCCCAGGGTAAGTCCTGCGCTATATAAGTTTCATACATTTACATTTACAAGCTCACATACACCCAGCACATGCTTTCATTGTGCACACACTGCACAGCTCTACATCTCTCTTGTAATGTATTTCTCGGAGCCATACATACATCCAGATCATGCACCAGACACACACATACTGCACAGTACTGCTCTACCTCTATACTGTACCCTTCCTAGGCACACATGCATACAGTGCAGAGACACTACTTCTGTGCTACGTAGCACTGAACATCTGCCTGATGTAGGCGAAGGGTGAGTTAAGCACACCGCAGCCTAACTTTAAGTGACAGCGGGTAAAATTGACCTGTTCACTTCTACTTATCACTGCACTGTATGATGCCAACACCACGCTTGTACTGCTTAACTCTTAGTGAAGGCGGTAGCCTTCACCACTATGAGGGTAGCGATTTGTGGGCCCCTTCTGGTCCAATAAGACCTCAATCTGTGAGACAAACCTATATTATGGCCCATGCACATTATCCATGTTTGCCTATGTAAGAAAAATCTGCTTTAAAGATCCAGACAACAGTACAGTTGGGCACTCAGGGCAGGGGTTCACGGCTCTTACCAGGCAGAGGATTTTTCCATCGCAACAGTGATACTGCCAGCAAGGTTACAAGGGCAGGTGTAAGGGACAGACTCTGGTATCTCAGTGCCATTAGTTGCCCTCTACAGTGACCAGGTTCTCCCTGAGGGCTGTTTGGGGCTACAAAGTAGTGCATCCAGGCACGTGGTTGCCTCCCAGTGTCCGCTGGGTAAGGACAGTCTGCCCCAGCTTTCCCCCTCATAAGTTGCTTATGACAACAGGAGTGCCCCACGGTCAGCAGTCTGTGCTCCAAGGCTCTTAGACTCTACTACTGGGGTGTCGTAGTTACAGTTCCTTGGAGGGGGCAGAGCTATGAGGTCATGGTTGTACCCCGAGCTCCATTCTCTCAGTGATTCACATGTTTACGGCAGGCAGGCTGCTCCGTCTGCGTCACTTTTCAGTCTGCTTGTGCCGTTCGACAGGCTCATCTGGCCTAGCAGGCCTTTGACGCCGCCAATCAGAAAATGGGTTTCTGGTTGGCAGATGTATGCACTCCGTCCAAGCAGCAACCACTATCCTAGTCCGGGTAAGTCAGAAACACATCATAAATCAACCTGCGCTCACCCAATGGTACCATGGCACAGAACAGTCAAGCTTAACTTAAGAGACAATGTGTAAAGTATTTGTGTAACACTTCATACAACAACACAGTGAAAACACCACAAAAAGACTCCACACCAGTTTAGAAAAATAGATTATGATTTTATAAATAAAACAAGACCAAAATGACAAAACTCCAGTAAGTAGAAGTCAAGATATTTTTTAAACATTGAAAGTGAAAAATAGTGCTTAGTAGCCATAAGCGCCTATGGGGTTATCTGGTCGAGCTGGACTGGGGCAAAGTCAAGAGTTCAGGCCGACCAGGATGGACTGCTGGCAAGATACAGGAGCCATGCAAGACACACTGAACAAAAGTACCTTAATCCTGGCCGCAACAGCGTAATGCTGGGTGCTGCTGAGCGATGTGTTGGTGTCGATTATGCAGTCGAGGTGATGCGCCGATTTTCTCCATGCAACAATGGCGATGAGTCGGTTCCACAGGCAAAGCGCCGGTTCCGAGATGCGTTAGTGCCGATGCAATGTGTTTCTTCATGCAGGAGAGGGGATGTGTTAATCATTTTTCACTGCAGTGGCGGTGATGCGCCGATTCTGCTCCCACAACAACAGCGATGATGCATCTGTACTGCTTCACGCAGCAGAGGGTCTGTCCCTTCTACTGGAGCAAGCACATGGGTCCACTTTCAGTGGACCTGGAGCAGGGGGGTAAGAGATATCCCTGCGTCTTAGAACAGGATGCAAGCCAGCATGCCATTGGAGATCACTCTGGGTTCAAGTCAAAGAGCCCTGTTCTTCCTGAGCGGTAGCAGGTCAGAACACCAGAAAAGCAGTTCTTCCAGAGCAGCAGTCCTGCAGAGTGACAGTCCTTGTAGCACATCAGTCCTTCCTTCTGGTAGAGTTTTTTACAGGCCCAGTAGTGTCTGATTTGGTGGGGTGACTTCAAAGAGGGGCTTTGAAGTACACAGAGTTCCCCCTCCCCAGCACTGGCTCCAGACTCACCACAGAGGGTATGCAGCTCTTTGCGTTGGGACAGGACACAGCCTATTCAGGTGCAAGTGTCAGCCCCTCCCTCCCATTCTGCCCAGGATGGCCCATTAGGATGTAGATGGCCACTCAGTCACACCTAAGCTCTCTTTGTGAGTGGCTGTCTGGAGGGAACACACAAACTCCAAATATTATCCACCCCAGATGTGTATTGAAGAGAGGCGCCAGGCACATGGGGCTAAGAGCAGAAAAATTCCAAATTTCGGAAAGTGGCATTTTTTTTAAATGTAGTGATGAAGTAAACTTTATCAGTAAAGAGGATTTATCACTACCATTCCAATCATATGAAACATGACTGCCCTACTCCTTCTTAATCAGAAATTATCACTTATAAATGTAATAAGGAATTCCCAATTTTAACCTAGGAGACTGGTAGGCCTCACAGAAGTGAAAAACAAATTTGGGAGTTTTTCACTACCAGAAACTTAAAGGTACATGTCCTACCTTTTAATTACACAGCAGCCTTCCCTATGGCTACCTAGGGCCTACCTTAGCAGGCTTCAAAAATCCAAAAATGTTTACTAGACCTGCCGGTCTAGTGACTTAAATAATCTACTGGACCTAATTAGAATGCTCTTGACCCATAAACTAGTTTCAAATTATGTGATCCTGGGCAAGTATTTTAATTCACTGAGACCCCATTTTCTTCTTTTTCACATATGAGAGCACCTTCAAATACGTACGTTCAGCACGTCTGCTGTACAGCAAACAATTTTGTTTGATTTAATAGACTAAACATTAGCTCAATATAGAATGCAATCTAGCCACATATAAGATACACTTGACTGCAGACTTGCCTCTTAGTTCATTAAATGCATTCTCATCAGACCTTGGCCAGGAATGTCTCTCACATCCTGTTTTCCGTTTTTACTGATGAATACAGACCGAAAACCATTTATTTTCTTGACTGTATTTATTTTAAAATGTGGATAAAAACAAAAATGTGGTGCTTTGAGTGATTCTAAACACACTTTGCCATGAGTGCCAGGCCAATAACTGTGTGAATTGATAGGTAAGGAGGTTACAAAAGAAAACAGTGTTAGGAACAAGGCTTAAACAGCAGTAGATATGCACATGGCTGATACTGAAATGTGCATATTTTCATATAAGTGCATTGATTTATCTTCTGCAGGTGTTCATATCACTGAAACCTGGCAGGCATTCAAGCATGACTGCATATTTATAGGTTAAACAAATGTGGAAATATACAATTTTCATCTTTATTTTTGCATCACACATCCGAATTACAAAAAAAGTTATTTCATAATTCCTGATCGACTTGAACTATTCATTTACAAGCTGTTCATATGTTGTTTTAGAGAACAAAAACGGACATTTTACTGCCTTTTGTTTCACAATTATTGTCAGCTCACTTGACAAAAAGCATTAACTGTAATGTCAATGTCAAACATTCTTGTATGGCGCACATCTTACCGTGAGCTCTCATGGCGTTAGCAACAAAAGGACAGTAGAACAGACAGCAGTCCGAGACTAATTGAGCTTACTGAGGAAAAAGACAGGTTTCCAGTTTTTTTCGGAAAAATTTGTGATCAGCTAGGGACGAAGTATATGCAGGTAATTCATTCCATAGCATAGGGGCAAGGTATGAAAAGGAACGGCCCCCGTTACGAGAGGTTCGAATACGAGGCTGAGCAAGGTATGATTTAGTACCGGACCTTAGTGATCTTTCTGGTATATACCGTTGGAGGTTTTTTTAGGTAATATGGGCCAGCATCATACATTACCCTGTGTGCAAGACTTAAGATTTTAAAATGGCCTCTTTGCCGGACGGGGAGCCAGTGAAGGGTCTGAAGATTAGGAATGGAGGGAGATCTCCGGGGAAGATTAAAGGACGAGTCTGGCTGCGGTATTCCGAAGAATCTGAAGCTTGGAAAGCAGGTATTCGTTAAGAGCCGTGAACAGAGCGTTTCCGGAATCAAGACGGCTGATGACAAGACCCTGCACCAACGGTTTCCTTGCTTCAATGGGTAGCCATTGAAGCATAAGAAAAAGAAAAGTAAACACTATTTTCCAGGAACACATGAGCAACAATTAGTAAAAAGACAACTGACATTTGTCCTTGAGCAGTTGGCAAATGTGTCAAGATAAAACAAGGTTTAAAGGCCTCTTAATTGCTCATTCACTTGCTGAAGGAACAGAACACCTGTTTCTTCCACCTTAAGTTTACTCACCAGCAGGGTCGAGTAAGTGCTAAAAATAGCTCAACCTGCTAAAATTTCACTCACAATTGCAAGTTGGTGAGTGGATTTTTCGAGGCCTGCTTAGAGGTGACTTATTTAATAAAAGGGGAATTTAAGGCTTGGCAAGCAGTTTTATATGTCAAGTCATCATGACAGTGCAAACTGCACACACAGACTCCGCAGAGGCAGGCCTGAGACATGGTTTAAAGTGCTACTTTTGTGGGTCATGCAATCAGTGCTGCAGGGCCACTGGTTGCATTTAATTTACTGGCCCTGGGCATAATTAGTGCACTGTACTAGGGACGTATAGGTAAATTAAACATGACAAACATGTGGATGTATCAATTAAACCATGTTTAGAGGAAAGAGCACGTGCACGTTAGCACTGGATAGTAGTGGTGAAGAGCTCAGAATCCTAAAGCCAACAAAAAGAATTCCGCAATAGAGGAGGAGGTGACCCTTCAGAGAGGGCCATTTTCCAACACCGCTGCCGTCTTGCATCTGCTGAGGTGGTACGTGACCCCGTCGAGCTCCCAGAGCAGGCCTTCCTGGAGACTAAGTCCATGTCCCCAGCTTCATTTGTTGTTAGCCACCCCCACCACTAGCACCGTCACCCCACCCCCTGATTTAATGATATCTACAAGTTGTGTTCGGAATCAGACCTAAACAAAACTGCTTTCCATACCAATTATGATTGTTATTGGTTCTATTTACAAAGGTTTGAAAAGGAGTCTAAACTTTCTCAACATGTTCATATTACAAAACTATATCATGAACCACTGCAGATCGTTTCTCCACAGAGTTAATATGCAGTGGATGTGTAAAACTTTTTCCTGTGCTGTAGTCATCTGGCTGCAGGCAACTTAAATGTCACTGGTTGACTCACTCGCAACATTAGAAGGTATTCCCCTTCATTATCAGTAAAGTCAAGTAGCATCATAAGCGTATTCAGTGTGATGTTTACTCTGTTTGTCATGAATGAGTTTCATATTAGTCTAAAAATCTTCGGCCGATGGGCAGAACCACCACATGTGTTTGCACATTTCCATCTGACTGCATCCTCTCCAGCACCTATCTGATCCACCATGCATGGTCTTGAAACTGCCAGGGAGTCCTGTACCAGAGCATTATTATCTTCTAAACATTTTTATATCTCATTGCTATGGAAGTGTTGGCCATTCTCATCGAATTAATTGACCATATATGTTTGGGAATCAATATGTCCTTGGCCTCTTCCCATTTTTGTCTATACAAGTGGGGCTTAGTAGAGACTGTTGGCCAAAATATTGTGTATAGTAATCTTCACTTCCTTTTATACTCATCCTAAATTTTTCTTCTGTAAAATGTAAGTCTCTAAAACCTTTCTCCTCGATCTCCGGGGTCAACGCCTAATGTCTTAACAGGGGTAGACTGCATTACTCACTGAGTTTTAAATTAACGAGGCTGACACAAGACTCCTGCTCTCTACCTGTCCATTTTTCATACATATGTCCTCAAACCAACTTACCGTCTCTTCTTCTGCTAAATTGTTATCTAATAAAACGGGTCAGGGAAATGTCAGGCAAGCCTTTCTTTCGAGAAATCAAATGGTATTGGTCTAATAGTATAGATGTTGTGTTGAAGGGGTGTTCCGTTTGTTTTCAATGTTTTTGAGGTGTCTCCAGAGAGCGTGGCAGAGGGGGGTGTTTGAATATACTTGGTCTCTAGGAACCTGTGTTTTTTTGTGTTTGGATCTGACCACTCTAGGGCTAGAGTGGTCTCTGCAAGTCATAAAAAATATTCTATATATAGGAAACATTAGCTTCCATTTGCTACCATCTTGTATTTTGTTGATATGTCCACTCTTGCTCTTTTAATATTCCACAGGAATGTTTCTAGCTTCTGTTTTTTTAAAGGTGCTTTTGGTACACAAAAAAAGGAGTATTTGTGCCACATAGGGTAAATAGGTAAGAAAGTTCATTTTCTGGTTGGCAGTTCTCCTGAAACAGAATGCCTCGAGGTGGCCCACATGGAAAGATCTTTAAAGTGCACATCTAAGAGGCCTGGGATTTTAGATACAGAATTTGTTTGGTACTCTTGAGCAGATTATTTCCCATGTACTGGCCTTAAATCCGAAGCAAAACCTGGGCGACTGATTGATCTTTAACCCCTTCGCTGCTAGGCCTTTTCCCCCTCCTGTGCTAAGGCTTTTTTTGGTGTTTTGGGGTAGTGCGCGCTTAGGCCCTTGTAACTTTTTGACCACATAAGGGATCCGCGCCAAATTTGCGTCCTTTTCTTCCAACATCATGGGGATTCTAAAGGCGCCCAGGGTTTGTGGATTCCCTTGGAGGGGTCCCAGAAATTAACCAAAATATAGTGTTTTTTTTGTTTTTTTCAGAAAAATGGGAAAAACGGGCTGCAAATGAAAGCCTCTGGCTTTTTCCCTGAATATGGTATCAAAAAAGGGTTTGTGGGGCTGAATTCTCCATTTTCTCAGCTTTTAGGGAATGACAGTGTTTTGTCAGAGAACCGAAATTTTTCACTCAGTTTTGGCATTTTTCTGGGACATAGCCTATTTTTGCTATTTTTAGAGCTTTCCACCTCCTTCCAGTTAATGGTAGAAATGAGTTTGAAAGCAATAATGGATCCTGGAAAGCTTTACATTTCCGAAAAATAGACAAAATTCTGAATTCAGAAAGGGGTCATTTGTCTAAATCCATGAAGGGTTCGTTATAGAAACTAACAGTTAGATATTGGAATATTTGAAAATTTGTTGAAAACAACGGCCTTTTGTCTCAACGTTTTCACCTATAACTTTCTCTAATTTTGACAGCTCTTGGAAAGCAATATACCGTTACATCCGTTAGACCTTCCTGGTTGTGGGGATATATGGGACTTGTAGTTTCACCAAGAACCCGAAGAACCCAGATCCAAAAACTGAGCAGCAACTTGCAATGGTATTTTTTCATTTACTGGGTATAGTGCACTTTGTCTTGGAAAATGTACACATGGAATAATCTGCATGAAAGACACCTATGTATGTATGAATTGGGTACAAATTATAGAGTTCAGAAACAGTATATAATTGCACATTTTCAAAGTTGGGAATACTCATACTAGCATGAGAATTATTGGTCATTTTTCATAAAGTTTTTTTTTCTACACAATATCTTTCATTCAAAGGGAGAAATGCAAGAAAGCTCAATTGGTAATAACAGTTGATTTACAAATCTGAATTACCCCAAGTGTCCCGATAAAAACGGTACCTCACTTGTGTGGGTCGGCCTTGTGCCTGCGACAGGAAACGGCGCAAAATGCAACGTGGTCACACCTAAATTTTGCAGTTACAAATTGACCCTTTTTTGGCAAAGTGCCTACCTGTAGTTTTTGCACCCTAGTTCTTCCGGCACCTAGGGAAACCTAGCAAACCTATACATTTTTGAAAAGTAGACACCCAGGGGAATTCAGGATGGGATGACTCGACTGCCTACCACCAGGTTTTGTTACCCAGAATCCCTTGCAAAGCTCAGATTTTGAAAAAAAAAACACATTTTCCTCACATTTCTGTGGTGGAAAGTTCTGGAATCTGCGTGGATCAACAAATTTCCACCCACCCAGCGTGCCCCCAGGTCTCCCGAAAAAAATGGTACCTCACTTGTGTGGGTCGGCCTTGTGCCTACCACGGGAAACGGCACAAAATGCAACGTGGTCGCTCCTCAATTTCCCAGTGAAATCTTAAGCTCTTTGGACAAAGAGACTACCTTTTGTTTTTGAGCCGTAGCTCAACCAGCACCTAGGGAAACCTAGCAAACCTATACATTTTTGAAAACTAGACACCCAGGGCAATTCAGGATGGGGTTACTCGTCTGCCTACCCCCAGGTTTTGTTACCCAGAATCCCTTGCAAACATAAATATTTGACCAAAAAAACACATTTTCCTCACATTTCTGTGGTGGAAAGTTCTGGAATCTGCGTGGATCAACAATTTTGCACCCACCCAGCGTGCCCCTAGGTCTCCCGAAAAAAATGGTACCTCACTTGCGTGGGTAGGCATAGTGGCTGCGACATGAAACCGCGCAAAACGCAGCATGGTCGCATCTCAATTTCCCAGTGAAATTTAGCACGATTCGGACAAAAAGACTACCTTTTGTTTATGCGCCGTAGCTCTGCCAGCACCTAGGGAAACCTAGCAACCCTATACATTTTTGAAAACTAGACAACCAGGGCAATTCAGGATGGGGTGACTCGTCTGCCTACCCCCAGGTTTTGTTACCCAGAATCCCTTTCAAACAAAAAAATTTGACCAAAAAAACACATTTTCCTCACATTTCTGTGGGGGAAAGTTCTGGAATCTGCGTGGATCAACAAATTTCTACCCACCCAGCGTGCCCCCAGGTCTCCCGAAAAAAATGGTACCCCACTTGCGTGGGTAGGCATAGTGGCTGCGACATGAAACAGCGCAAAACGCAGCATGGTCGCACCTCAATTTCCCAGTGAAATTTAGCATGATTCAGACAAAAAGACTACCTTTTGTTTTTGCGCCGTAGCTCTGCCAGCACCTAGGGAAACCTAGCAAACCTATACATTTCTGAAAACTAGACACCCAGGGCAATTCAGGATGGGGTGACTCGTCTGCCTACCCCCAGGTTTTGTTACCCAGAATCCCTTTCAAACAAAACAATTTAACCAAAAAAACACATTTTCCTCACATTTCTGTGGTGGAAAGTTCTGGAATCTGCGTGGATCAACAAATTTCCATCCACCCAGTGTGCCCCCAGGTCTCCCGAAAAAAATGGTACCTCACTTGCGTGGGTAGGCATAGTGGCTGCGACATGAAACAGCGTAAAACGCAGCATGGTCGCACCTCAATTTCCCAGTGAAATTTTGCACGATTCGGACAAAAAGACTACCTTTTGTTTTTGCGCCGTAGCTCTGCCAGCACCTAGGGAAACCTAGCAAACCTATACATTTCTGAAAACTAGACACCCAGGGCAATTCAGGATGGGGTGACTCGTCTGCCTACCCCCAGGTTTTGTTACCCAGAATCCCTTTCAAACAAAAAAATTTGACCAAAAAAACACATTTTCCTCACATTTCTGTGGGGGAAAGTTCTGGAATCTGCGTGGATCAACAAATTTCCATCCACCCAGTGTGCCCCCAGGTCTCCCGAAAAAAATGGTACCTCACTTGCGTGGGTAGGCATAGTGGCTGCGACATGAAACAGCGCAAAACGCAGCATGGTCGCACCTCAATTTCCCAGTGAAATTTTGCACGATTCGGACAAAAAGACTACCTTTTGTTTTTGCGCCGTAGCTCTGCCAGCACCTAGGGAAACCTAGCAAACCTATACATTTCTGAAAACTAGACACCCAGGGCAATTCAGGATGGGGTGACTCGTCTGCCTACCCCCAGGTTTTGTTACCCAGAATCCCTTTCAAACAAAAAAATTTGACCAAAAAAACACATTTTCCTCACATTTCTGTGGTGGAAAGTTCTGGAATCTGCGTGGATCATCAAATTTCCATGCACCCAGTGTGCCCCCAGGTCTCCCGAAAAAAATGGTACCTCACTTGCGTGGGTAGGCATAGTGGCTGCGACATGAAACAGCGCAAAACGCAGCATGGTCGCACCTCAATTTCCCAGTGAAATTTAGCACGATTCGGACAAAAAGACTACCTTTTGTTTTTACGCCGTAGCTCTGCCAGCACCTAGGGAAACCTAGCAAACCTATACATTTCTGAAAACTAGACACCCAGGGCAATTCAGGATGGGGTGACTCGTCTGCCTACCCCCAGGTTTTGTTACCCAGAATCCCTTTCAAACAAAAAAATTTGACCAAAAAAACACATTTTCCTCACATTTCTGTGGTGGAAAGTTCTGGAATCTGCGTGGATCAACAAATTTCCATCCATCCAGTGTGCCCCCAGGTCTCCCGAAAAAAATGGTACCTCACTTGCGTGGGTAGGCATAGTGGCTGCGACATGACACAGCGCAAAACGCAGCATGATCGCACCTCAATTTCCCAGTGAAATTTAGCACGATTCAGACAAAAAGACTACCTTTTGTTTTTGCGCCGTAGCTCTGCCAGCACCTAGGGAAAACTAGCAAACCTATACATTTCTGAAAACTAGACACCCAGGGCAATTCAGGATGGGGTGACTCGTCTGCCTACCCCTAGGTTTTGTTACCCAGAATCCCTTACAAACATAAAAATTTGACCAAAAAAACACATTTTCCTCACATTTCTGTGGTGGAAAGTTCTGGAATCTGCGTGGATCAACAAATTTCCACCCACCCAGCGTGCCCCCAGGTCTCCCGAAAAAAATGGTACCTCACTTGCGTGGGTAGGCATAGTGGCTGCGACATGAAACCGCGCAAAACGCAGCATGGTCGCACCTCAATTTCCCAGTGAAATTTAGCACGATTCGGACAAAAAGACTACCTTTTGTTTTTACGCCATAGCTCTGCCAGCACCTAGGGAAAACTAGCAAACCTATACATTTCTGAAAACTAGACACCCAGGGCAATTCAGGATGGGGTGACTCGTCTGCCTACCCCCAGGTTTTGTTACCCAGAATCCCTTACAAACATAAAAATTTGACCAAAAAAACAAATTTTCCTCACATTTCTGTGGTGGAAAGTTCTGGAATCTGCGTGGATCAACAAATTTCCACCCACCCAGCGTGCCCCCAGGTCTCCCGAAAAAAATGATACCTCACTTGCGTGGGTAGGCATAGTGGCTGCGACATGAAACAGCGCAAAACGCAGCATGGTCGCACCTCAATTTCCCAGTGAAATTTTGCACAATTCTGACAAAAAGACTACCTTTTGTTTTTGCGCCGTAGCTCTGCCAGCACCTAGGGAAAACTAGCAAACCTATACATTTCTGAAAACTAGACACCCAGGGCAATTCAGGATGGGGTGACTCGTCTGCCTACCCCCAGGTTTTGTTACCCAGAATCCCTTACAAACATAAAAATGTGACCAAAAAAACACATTTTCCTCACATTTCTGTGGTGGAAAGTTCTGGAATCTGCGTGGATCAACAAATTTCCACCCACCCAGCGTGCCCCCAGGTCTCCCGAAAAAAATGGTACCTCACTTGCGTGGGTAGGCATAGTGGCTGCGACATGAAACAGCGCAAAACGCAGCATGGTCGCACCTCAATTTCCCAGTGAAATTTTGCACGATTCTGACAAAAAGACTACCTTTTGTTTTTGCGCCGTAGCTCTGCCAGCACCTAGGGAAAACTAGCAAACCTATACATTTCTGAAAACTAGACACCCAGGGCAATTCAGGATGGGGTGACTCGTCTGCCTACCCCCAGGTTTTGTTACCCAGAATCCCTTACAAACATAAAAATGTGACCAAAAAAACACATTTTCCTCACATTTCTGTGGTGGAAAGTTCTGGAATCTGCGTGGATCAACAAATTTCCACCCACCCAGCGTGCCCCCAGGTCTCCCGAAAAAAATGGTACCTCACTTGCGTGGGTAGGCATAGTGGCTGCGACATGAAACAGCGCAAAACGCAGCATGGTCGCACCTCAATTTCCCAGTGAAATTTTGCACGATTCGGACAAAAAGACTACCTTTTGTTTTTGCGCCGTAGCTCTGCCAGCACCTAGGGAAAACTAGCAAACCTATACATTTCTGAAAACTAGACACCCAGGGCAATTCAGGATGGGGTGACTCGTCTGCCTACCCCCAGGTTTTGTTACCCAGAATCCCTTACAAACATAAAAATGTGACCAAAAAAACACATTTTCCTCACATTTCTGTGGTGGAAAGTTCTGGAATCTGCGTGGATCAACAAATTTCCACCCACCCAGCGTGCCCCCAGGTCTCCCGAAAAAAATGGTACCTCACTTGCGTGGGTAGGCATAGTGGCTGCGACATGAAACAGCGCAAAACGCAGCATGGTCGCACCTCAATTTCCCAGTGAAATTTTGCACGATTCGGACAAAAAGACTACCTTTTGTTTTTGCGCCGTAGCTCTGCCAGCACCTAAGGAAACCTAGCAAACCTATACATTTTTGAAAACTAGACACCCAGGGGAATTCAGGATGGGGTGACTCGTCTGCCTACCCCCAGGTTTTGTTACCCAGAATCCCTTGAAAACATAAATATTTGACCAAAAAAACACATTTTCCTCACATTTCTGTGGTGGAAAGTTCTGGAATCTGCGTGGATCAACAAATTTCCACCCACCCAGCGTGCCCCCAGGTCTCCCGAAAAAAATGGTACCTCACTTGCGTGGGTAGGCATAGTGGCTGCGACATGAAACAGCGCAAAACGCAGCATGGTCGCACCTCAATTTCCCAGTGAAATTTTGCACGATTCTGACAAAAAGACTACCTTTTGTTTTTGCGCCGTAGCTCTGCCACCACCTAGGGAAAACTAGCAAACCTATACATTTCTGAAAACTAGACACCCAGGGCAATTCAGGATGGGGTGACTCGTCTGCCTACCCCCAGGTTTTGTTACCCAGAATCCCTTACAAACATAAAAATGTGACCAAAAAAACACATTTTCCTCACATTTCTGTGGTGGAAAGTTCTGGAATCTGCGTGGATCAACAAATTTCCACCCACCCAGCGTGCCCCCAGGTCTCCCGAAAAAAACGGTACCTCACTTGCGTGGGTAGACATAGTGGCTGAAACAGGAAACGGTTCAAATCGTACGGTGGTGAATTAACATTACCTTATTGCAAAACTACCTTGATTTTGGGGGGGGGATCTGAATTTGTGGCCCGGGGCTCGGTGGTATTCTTTGCAAAGTAGCAAACCTAAACAGTTCTGAAAACTAGACACCCGGGGGAGTCCAGGGAGGTATGGCATGCATGGGTCCCCCAATGTTTTCCTACCCAGAACTCTCTGCAAACCTTAAAATTAGGTAAAAATTGCACTTTTCCAAACTTTTTGGCGTGGGATCGCCGTGCCGGCAAAAAAGTCGTACCACCCTGCGTTCCCCTTGTTCTCCCGAGTAAAAGGATACCTCACTTGTGTGGGTGCCCCAAAGTAGAACACCCCAAAAATGAATTTTGAAAATGGTAGTTTTTACTCACATTTACGTTTTACAAATTAAGCACCCCAGCCTAAGTCACTTGCCTTTGGCCCACCCACACAAGTGAGGTATCATTTTACTCGGGAGAACAAGGGAAACGCTGGGTGGTAGGACATTTGTTCCGGCAGCGAGATCCCACCCAAAAAAGTATGGAAAAGTTGGTTTTTGGACCAAAATTTCAGGTTTGCAGGGGTTTCTGGGTAGGAAAACATTGGGGGACCCACGCATGCCATACCACCCTGGACTCCCCCGGGTGTCTAGTTCTCAGAACTGTTTGGGTTTGGTAGTTTCCAAAGATGCCTGCCAAGCCCCGGGCCAAAAGCTCAGGTGACCCCCTCAAAAAATAAGATTATTTGGCTAAAGGTAATGTTTTCGTCTCCACAGTATGAATTGGGCCTTTTCCTAAAGCAGCCGCTATGCCTACCCACGCAAGTGAGGTACCATTTTTATCGGGAGACCTTGGGGAACGCTGGGTGGGAGGTAATTTGTGTGAGCCCAGTGATGCCACGCTTTCCCACACTAAAACGTGTGAAAAAAAAAGATTTTTTCCAAGCAAAAAATGAGGTTTGCAAGGGATTCTGGGTAAAGGAACGTTGGAGGATCCACGCAAGCCATACCTCCTTGGAAGCCCCCGGGTGTCTACTTTTCAGAAATGTGTGGGTTTGGTAGGTTTCCCTAGATGGCTGTCTCGCACGGGGCCAAAAACCCGGGTAACCCCTCTTGCAAAAGCTGGTGGACATGAATTCTCCAGCTTTTGCAAGAGGGGTTACCTGGGTTTCTGGCCCCGTGCGAGACAGCCATCTAGGGAAACCTACCAAACCCACACATTTCTGAAAAGTAGACACCCGGGGGAGTCCAGGGAGGTATGGCATGCGTGGGTCCCCCAATGTTTTCCTACCCAGAACTCCTTGAAAACATAAAAAAGTGACCAAAAAAACACATTTTCCTCACATTTCTGTGGTGGAAAGTTCTGGAATCTGCGTGGATCAACAAATTTCCACCCACCCAGCGTGCCCCCAGGTCTCCCGAAAAAAACGGTACCTCACTTGCGTGGGTAGACATAGTGGCTGCAACAGGAAACGGTTCAAATCGTACGGTGGTGAATTTACATTACCTTATTGCAAAACTACCTTGATTTTGGGGGGGGGGGATCTGAATTTGTGGCCCGGGGCTCGGTGGTATTCTTTGCAAAGTAGCAAACCCAAACAGTTCTGAAAACTAGACACCCGGGGGAGTCCAGGGAGGTATGGCATGCATGGGTCCCCCAATGTTTTCGTACCCAGAACTCTCTGCAAACCTTAAAATTAGGTAAAAATTGCACTTTTCCAAACTTTTTGGCGTGGGATCGCCGTGCCGGCAAAAAAGTCGTACCACCCTGCGTTCCCCTTGTTCTCCCGAGTAAAAGGATACCTCACTTGTGTGGGTGCCCCAAAGTAGAACACCCCAAAAATGAATTTTGAAAAAGGTAGTTTTTACTCATATTTACGTTTTACAAATTAAGCACCCCAGCCTAAGTCACTTGCCTTTGGCCCACCCACACAAGTGAGGTATCATTTTACTCGGGAGAACAAGGGAAACGCTGGGTGGTAGGACATTTGTTCCGGCAGCGAGATCCCACCCAAAAAAGTATGGAAAAGTTGGTTTTTGGACCAAAATTTCAGGTTTGCAGGGGTTTCTGGGTAGGAAAACATTGGGGGACCCACGCATGCCATACCACCCTGGACTCCCCCGGGTGTCTAGTTCTCAGAACTGTTTGGGTTTGGTAGTTTCCAAAGATGCCTGCCAAGCCCCGGGCCAAAAGCTCAGGTGACCCCCTCAAAAAATAAGATTATTTGGCTAAAGGTAATGTTTTTGTCTCCACAGTATGAATTGGGCCTTTTCCTAAAGCAGCCGCTATGCCTACCCACGCAAGTGAGGTACCATTTTTATCGGGAGACCTTGGGGAACGCTGGGTGGGAGGTAATTTGTGTGAGCCCAGTGATGCCACGCTTTCCCACACTAAAACGTGTGAAAAAAAATGATTATTTCCAAGCAAAAAATGAGGTTTGCAAGGGATTCTGGGTAAAGGAACGTTGGAGGATCCACGCAAGCCATACCTCCTTGGAAGCCCCCAGGTGTCTACTTTTCAGAAATGTGTGGGTTTGGTAGGTTTCCCTAGATGGCTGTCTCGCACGGGGCCAAAAACCCGGGTAACCCCTCTTGCAAAAGCTGGTGGACATGAATTCTCCAGCTTTTGCAAGAGGGGTTACCTGGGTTTCTGGCCCCGTGCGAGACAGCCATCTAGGGAAACCTACCAAACCCACACATTTCTGAAAAGTAGACACCCGGGGGAGTCCAGGGAGGTATGGCATGCGTGGGTCCCCCAATGTTTTCCTACCCAGAACTCCTTGCAAACCTTAATTAGGTAAAAATAGCACTTTTACAAAAATTTTGCCGTGGGATCGCCGTGCCGGCAAAAATGTCCTACCACCCAGCGTTCCCCTTGTTCTCCCGAGTAAAAGGGTACCTCACCTTAACAGAGTTACTCAAAAGACAAACATTCAAGCACGGCTATCTATTCCTCAAAGACACACACATACAGGTTGGATTTGGCACGAGGGCGAGTGATGGTTCAGTATATAAAATTTTATTAACAAGATATTTCAAAAAAATGAAATGCTCTATCAATAAATAAATGCATAAAAACCGAACTAATGACTCGCAACTCGTGAGCTTGAAAGCCACGACAAGGCACCAACCGTTTTACAGGCCATTCACGCACCTTTCATACCTGATACAAACAAGACCACTGACACCATCTGGAATAAAAGCAACACATTACAACAATCACAATAAGGGACAAGGTACACCCTAATGCAGAAAGAGAAAAAAAACAATTATTACTGCACACCCATCTAATCCGCAAGCACACACACATACTGGTTGGATTTGGCACGAGGGTGAGTGATGATTCAGTACACACAATTGTATACGCAAGTAATTTCACAAAAATGAAATACACTGTGTATAATTGCAAGTATGATAAACTGAACCACTGACTCACAGCTCGTGAGCTGTAAAGCCACGTCAAGGCACCAACCTCTTTACAGGCCATTCATACACCTTTCGTACGTGTGACACATTCAAAACATTCACACCGCCAGCCGCGGACCCATCACATTTCAACACTCACACCAGCAAACAGCGCCATTCAAGGGCCCATCACTTTCACACGCCCACATTTCTGACACTGGAACTACACAAATTGATGGACTGCGTGGAGTGTCACTCAACAAGCAGTGTGTGCAGTGACCAACAGAAAGTAACTACTCACACACCGCCAGCCGAGCGCCAGTCCACCCACACCACCAGCCAAGCACCAGACCATGCACACCGCCAGCCAAACACTCAGCGCACACCACCAGCCAAGCGCCTCTCCACGCACACCGCCAGCCAAGCACCACTCCGTGCACAGACAGCTAAACACCGCTCCACGCACACCCTCCAGCCAAGTACCACTCCGCAAACACCACCAGCCAAGCGCCACTCCACACACACTGCCAGCCAAGCACCATTCCACACACACTGCCAGCAAAGCACCATTCCACACACACTGCCAGCCAAGCACCACTCCACACACACCGCCAGCCAAGCAGCACTCCACACACACCGCCAGCCAAGCACCACTCCACACACACCGCCAGCCAAGCACCACTCCACACACACCGCCAGCCAAGCACCACTCCACACACACCGCCAGCCAAGCACCAGTCCACACACACCGCCAGCCAAGCACCACTCCACACACACCATCAGCCAAACACCACTCCATGCACAGACAGCCAAGTACCACTCCACGAACACCACCAGCCAAGCGCCACTCCACACACACCGCCAGCAAAGCACCACTCCGTGCACAGACAGCCAAGCACCACTCCACACACACCGCCAGCCAAGCACCACTCCACACACACCGCCAGCCAAGCACCACTCCACACACACCGCCAGCCAAGCGCAACTCCACACACACCGCCAGCCAAGCACCAGCCGGCACACACCACAAACACATTTAGAATTCTTTTTTTGAAAATGACACTAAACAAATGGAGATACCTACAAATCAGGTAACACAAATTCTTAAAATAAAAACTTTGCACTAATGCCAATCCTTGAAACAAACTAAAAATGTTTTACAGAATGCAGACCAAGCAATTCACTTTACAGCTCAATCAAACTCCCAATAGTTCTTTTGCGTGTGGTACGATTTAAAACAAGCTGACATACACAATGCAGGCTTAGAAGGACAGTCAGGACAGTATATACGAGACTCCTTCCGCACGCCTCTTCGCCAACAGACTCTGCATCTTCTAGTCGGAAAGTCTCTAGCAGTAGTGGAAGGAATAGATTCAGGAAAGTGGCGATCTTGCAATCTAGCCACTTCCTCCACCACTCCAAATCTAGGAACACTTGCCTGCTGCACAAGTACAAGGCTGCCTATTATAGACTCCTGAAACTTAAGAAAAGTCATCTTCGTCCCAGGACAAGACTTCTGGTACACAACGAAAGCATTAAATGATGCCAAGTGGAACAGATGGATAGCCAACTTCTTGTACCAAACGTAAGCCTTTCGAAGAGCAGCATAAGGTTCCAACCTCTGATCTACTCTGTCAACACCACCCATGAACTTATTGTAAGCTACAATGCACACAGGTTTGCGCACTTCAGCACCCTGACCCCAAACAGGCACAGGTACAGTACTTTCATCGTGGATAGTAGTCAGCATGTACACATCTCTCTTGTCTGAATACTTCACAGCTAAAAGCTCCCCACATCGCAATGCCGTAGACTGTCCCCGCACAAGCCTTTTGCAAACAAGTTCCTTTGGGAAACCTTTACGGTTACTGCGCATTGTGCCACAAGCAACAGTGCCCACTTTGGCCAACTCCTTGAACAACTGCACACCAGTGTAGAAGTTATCTACATATAAATGATGGCCTTTGTTAAATAATCCTCTACCTAGTTCCCACACAATTTTCTCAGTTACTCCAAAAGTAGAAGGACAACCGGGAGGGTTAATGCGGGACTCCTTACCAGTGTACACCCTGAAATTGTAGACATATCCAGTCTCACTGTCACACAGCATATACAGTTTGATTCCATAGCGTGACCTCTTACTAGGAATGTATTGCCTAAAAACCAAGCGGCCCTTGAACAACACCAAAGACTCATCCACTGCAATTTCTTTACCAGGGACAAAAATCTCAGAAAAACGATCAACAAAGTGATCAAGGACAGGCCGAATTTTAAACAAACGGTCACAATCAGGGTGATCGCGTGACAACGCTAAACTATTATCAGCAAAATGCATCATCCGAAGAAGAAGCGTATACCGATCACGACTTATGACTGCTGGAAATACAGCTGTTACCATCAAGGGACTAGTGGACCAATATGAAGTAATTGATGACTTCCTTATCAAGCCCATCAAAAAAGTTAATCCCAGAAACTTCTTCATCTCTTCAACATTGGTGGGAGTCCACCGGATTGCTCTACAATAGGGCTTAAGGCTGGCACTGTTGGCCCTCAAATATTGTTCTGCATATAAATTGGTTTGCTCAACAATCTTTTGCAAAAACACATCGTCAAAAAACAACTGAAAAAAATTAATTGGCAGAAAATTCTCTGTATTCACTCTACACCCAGGAACACCAGTGAACTCTGGCAATGCCGGCTGCACCAAGCCAGGGGGAACCCAGAGGCCATCCCTATCAACGGGGGGAGCAGCCACCCCAGCCTGCAGCACCGAAACATCTTGCTGCTGTTCTCCAACGGGAAGCCTAACAGCCACAGATACTTCTGGCTGCACAACACCAACAGAAGACGTAGCATCCCCAGAGGGCTCTTCCTGCACTACACCAACGGGAAGCCCAGCAGCCTGAGATGCTTCTTGCTGCACTACACCACCGGGAAACCCAGCAGGCCCAGATGCCTCTTGCCGCTCTACACCAATGGGAAGCCTAACAGCCCCAGATGCCTCTTGCTGCACTACACGAGCAGGAAGACGAAAAGCACCAGATGCCCCTTTGCGCACCACAGCAATGTGAAGCCTTTTGGGTGCAGGCTCCAGCCCACATGCCTCTTGCCGACGTAAAAAGAAAGGAAACCTTGCGGCCCTAGGCAGCAGCACAGGTGCCTCTTGGCCCACTACCGGCAACACAATGTCCTCCTGTACCATAGGCCCTTCATCAGCACTAGAAGAAGAGTCATCATCCGATGATGATGATTCCATGCGAAGAGAAAACTCACTGCCTGAATCTTCTGCCACTTCCTGGGAGTCCGAATCGGACTCAGACTCTGAACCATGGTCCGAGGAAGACTCAAAAAGCAAACCAAGAACCTGCTGAGCAGTAATCCTGCGACTAGCCATTATCCTTACAAAGCAAGAAGACTGCACACACAAGTGAACAACAACCTACACTGTGCAAAGTAAGAAGTAAACAAGGTAAGGCTTTCACTAAAAGATAAATACAATCCAAAACAATTTCACTCTTACAAAATATAGCTACACTCACCAGCACCTACTCTGTTGAGACACAGCGAAAAGAAATGAAATCCCACTAGAAAGAAAAAAAGAAATGACATTAGAAAACAAAGTGCACATCAAACACTAATCCTGAAAAAAAAAACACAGAGCCACACAAACTGCTAGAGGTACAACCTTTTTCAAAAAGACAAACATCAAGGAGAAGTAGTACAAAATACATTCACTTACCAAGCACAAGCAACTACACAAGCTGCAAACAGACACGCAACCTACAACAATCCAAACAGCAAAAGCCTGGAACAAGACAAAAATAGAGAAGAAAAAAAAATTACTACCACATTTCACAAACAATATAACAATTAAAAAAACAACACACAAATTTGCCCCCCAAATTAAAATTCGGCCAGATGGGCCATCAATTAGGGCTTAGACCAAATGAGATTAGATGAGTTTTAACATCAAGACACTGGATAATTTTTTGAATTTTTGTAAAGTGCCTGACCACTTTGGTGCCAGTCAGTCTTTTGCTACTACCAGTACCCATATCACACAGGGGCAGTAAGGACATTCATACACCTTTTGTACGTGTGACACATACAAAACATTCACACCGCCAGCCGCCCATCACTTTCACACGCCCACATATCTGACATAGCAACTACAGAAAATGATGGACTGCGTAGAGTGTCACTCAACTAGCAGTGTGTGTAGTGACCAACAGAAAGTAACTACTCACACACCGCCAGCAGAGTTCCAGTCCACCCACACCACCATCCAAGCACCAGACCATGCACACCGCCAGCCAAACCCCACTCAGCGCACACCGACAGCCAAGTACCACTCCACGCACACCATCCAGCCAAGTACCACTCCCCACACACCGCCAGCCAAACACCACTCCCCACACACCGCCAGCCAAACACCACTCCACACACACCGCCAGCCAAGCAGCACTCCGTGCACAGACAGCAAAGTAGCACTCCAGCACACCACCAGCCAAGCGCCACTCCACACACACCGCCAGCCAAGCAGCACTCCGTGCACAGACAGCAAAGTAGCACTCCACGCACACCACCAGCCAAGCGCCACTCCACACACACCGCCAGCCAAGCAGCACTCCGTGCACAGACAGCAAAGTAGCACTCCACGCACGCCACCAGCCAAGCGCCACTCAACACACACCTCCAGCCAAGCAGCACTCCACGCACACCACCAGCCAAGCGCCACTCAACACACACCTCCAGCCAAGCAGCACTCCGTGCACAGACAGCAAAGTAGCACTCCACGCACACCACCAGCCAAGCGCCACTCCACACACACCGCCAGCCAAGCAGCACTCCGTGCACAGACAGCAAAGTAGCACTCCACGCACACCACCAGCCAAGCGCCACTCCACACACACCGCCAGCCAAGCAGCACTCCGTGCACAGACAGCAAAGTAGCACTCCACGCACACTAACAGCCAAGCGCCACTCCACACACACCGCCAGCCAAGCACCACTCCGTGCACAGACAGCAAAGTAGCACTCCACGCACACCACCTGCCAGGCGCCACTCCACAAGCACCACCAGCCAAGCACCACTCACCGCCAGCCAAGCACCATCCAGCCAAGCGCCACTCCACACACACCGCCAGCCAAGCAGCACTCCGTGCACAGACAGCAAAGTAGCACTCCACGCACACCACCAGCCAAGCGCCACTCCACACACACCGCCAGCCAAGCAGCACTCCGTGCACAGACAGCAAAGTAGCACTCCACGCACACTAACAGCCAAGCGCCACTCCACACACACCGCCAGCAAAGCACCACTCCGTGCACAGACAGCAAAGTAGCACTCCACGCACACCACCTGCCAAGCGCCACTCCACAAGCACCACCAGCCAAGCACCACTCACCGCCAGCCAAGCACCATCCAGCCAAGCGCCACTCCACACACACCGCCAGCCAAGCGCCACTCCACACACACCGCCAGCCAAGCAGCACTCCGTGCACAGACAGCAAAGTAGCACTCCACGCACACCACCAGCCAAGCGCCACTCCACACACACCGCCAGCCAAGCAGCACTCCGTGCACAGACAGCAAAGTAGCACTCCACGCACACCACCAGCCAAGCGCCACTCCACACACACCGCCAGCCAAGCAGCACTCCGTGCACAGACAGCAAAGTAGCACTCCACGCACAACACCAGCCAAGCACCACTCCACACACACCACCAGCCAAGCAGCACTCCGTGCACAGACAGCAAAGTAGCACTCCACGCACACCACCAGCCAAGCGCCACTCCACACACACCACCAGCCAAGCAGCACTCCGTGCACAGACAGCAAAGTAGCACTCCACGCACACCACCAGCCAAGCGCCACTCCACACACACCGCCAGCCAAGCAGCACTCCGTGCACAGACAGCCAAGTACCACTCTACACACACCACCAGCCAAGCGCCACTCCACACACACCGCCAGCCAAGCACCACTCTGTGCATAGATAGCCAAGTACCCCTCCACGCACACCGCCAGCCAAACACCACTCCACACACACCGCCAGCCAAGCACCACTCTGTGCATAGATAGCCAAGTACCCCTCCACACACACCGCCAGCCAAGCAGCACTCCGTGCACAGACAGCCAAGTACCACTCCACACACACCGCCAGCCAAGCACCGCTCCACGCACACCATCCAGCCAAGTACCACTCCCCACACACACCACCAGCAAACATGCCCAAGGGGTCGCTTCCTAAAAACTTTGTGTTAGTGGGCATTTTCCGCCCCCCCTGGGGGCAAAACGGCAAAAAAAACAGGCCGATTTGCCCCCAGGGTGGACAGAAAAACAAAAACACAATCATGTCCACCTGGAAGCGACCCTTACCCAAGGGGTCGCTTCCCAAAACAAACACATTGCCCCAACAAAAATCCCTGGTTCTAGTGGGTAATTTCTGCCCCCCCTGGGGGCAAAACGGCCGAAAAACGGGCCGATTTCCCCCCAGGGGGGGCAGAAAAACGAAAACATACTCAGACCCCACCTGGAAGCGACCCTTGCCCAAGGGGTCGCTTCCTAAAAACTAAAATTACATCCCTGGTGTCTAGTGGGCATTTTCTGTCCCCCCTGGGGGCAAAACGGCAAAAAAAAACGGGCCGATTTGCCCCCAGGGGGGACAGAAAAACGTAAACAAAATAAATGGCCGCCATCTTTGTACAAATCTATATCCCTGGTGCTAGTGGGGAATTTCTGCCCCCCCTGGGGGCAAAACGGCCGAAAAAACGGGCCGATTTCCCCCCAGGGGGGGCAGAAAAACGAAAACATATTGCCAGCCAGCCTGGAAGTGACCCTTGCCCAAGGGGTCACTTCCTAAAAACTAAAAGTATATCCCTGGTGTCTAGTGGGGGCATTTCCGCCGCACAATCGCGACGCTGTGCGCGATCGTGAGGCAGAAATGCCCTGCAAAGAGACATCAGGGGAAAGGAAAATCTCTTTCCTCTCCCCTGATGCCTCTTCGCTGCCCCAAACCCCCGCCGGAGTCCCAAAACCTACCTTCTTCTGAAGCGCGCAGGAAGCAAATGGCTTCCCGAGCGCTGGGAATCCCTGATGATGTCAGCGCGCGCTGTGCGCGCTGACGTCATCAGGGATTACCAGGGGGGGGGGCGGGGGCGGCAGCGGAAGCTCTTCCACTGCCGCCCCCAGGAAAACAACGACGATCAGAGAGCCTCGGGGGGAGCGCCAGCGCTTCCCCCGAGGGTGGGGCTGATGACGAGCTGGCCTTGTCATCCGCGCAGGACAGGTAAGCGCGATGACGAGCCCAGCTCGTCATTAGCCCCGAAGGGGTTAAAGAACTATATTGACGTGCATCCCAGTGGATTTTATGTAACTGATCTTAAATCCAGATACTTTGGGAAAAACATAAAGCTAAGATAAGGTGAAAAGCAACAAAAAAGCCTGTCTGGTTCCAAAGGTCAGCCTGACCAGCGCTGTCAGTCAGGAATTAATCTTTATTTTAGTCTTAGGGCAAACAAAATAATAATTTCAATAATTCCAACCGGATCAAAAGCGAGGCTGTTTGAGGGAGAGAAGGACAATAACTAGTCTTTCATCCATTGACGTTGGCGCAAGTGTAACATATTGTGCCGCTTTCAATTTTTTAAACCCAGACTGATCTGAAGAGATAAAGAGCGGTGAAACCACATTTAATCTGGATACCAGAAAATTAGTGACAAGCTCTTTATGTCGCAATCTATTCCAGGTTTTAGCCCCAGCCTTGGCAGGTAAAATAAGTGACGTGTTTAATCTCTGTCCCCTATTGGGTACAGTGCCAGCGTCCTGGGAAAAAAAGCATACACATTATAAACAAAAAAAAATCCAAACTGATTTCATCAGATGTTTAAACCTATTATCCATTAACTATGCTACCAGCACTTTTTAAAATCCTAGAAAACCTTCTTTCCAATCATCTTGCGTGGTTTCAAATTAATGGTTTTCTACTTGCTCGGTCATTGTAAGGGAAACTTTTTGAGTGATCTTTTTCTGGAGGTTGGTGGAGCTCTCTTTAAACTCACACCTTCTCACCAACATCAGATTAGAGATATCTCTGATATCGGTGATTGCGTCTCTCGAAACTGGAGCTGATCGGCTTTATATGCGGCATTGACAAAACATGGACTAAGCACATCCGGTGGTAACTTGTTTTTTTTCCCTTTAAAGTGGAAAATGTGTGATTCAACATGCATTACTTCAGTTGTTTTCCTTATAGTCCACATTATCTGTCATAAGTGGCATCCTTAGCTGGTAGAGAATGGTCAGTTGGCTGCCTGCAGTATTAAAATGAACCAAGTGTGTTTCACCTTTCCATAAAACAAGCATTGACAAAGCTAGTAGGTCTCGATCTTTGCCTTTGTCAATGTTGTTTTGCATCTGCAAATAAAAAAATGTAGTATTTATAGCCGATGCTTCGAAAAATAAAATAATAAAAGTAAGAGCGAAATGATGGTATCTGCGGTATAACTTGGAATAAAGCCAAACAGTTATAAACCTATTGAAATTCAAAAGTCCCCAAGTCATCAACGTACTGCAATTCCCACCTAAGATTGACCACACTTAAAAACTGCAAGCATTGAACTGAAGTGTATGTATCCAAATTGAGGAATTTTGACAATTATGAGACTTAAATCTTAAAGGGTGCGGATGGGGACAGGTGGGTAGCGTTTGTTTATGGATTAACGACTTTAGTATCACTAACCTGCATGAAAAGTATTAAGCCTATAAGTGCTTTTGGTTTTCACATGTTGCTGCTTGTTACTGTTCCCCTTTTTTCCAGGCATGGAGAGTGCCCCACACCTGAGAACACAGATACATTCATCCGGCTATGTGAAAAATTCATGGAGAAGAATACTGAAGAACTGATTGGTAAGGGTCAAATATTTTCTCCTAATGGTTTTTCTACATTGTGGTCTGTTCCTTCAGAATGTCAATTGTCCTAGTTCAAACATGCAGTATTACATTGCGCTCTCGCTGTATCAAATCCTCAATCTTTTTTTTTTGTTCAGGATCTGAATAGTTTGCCGCTTGTTATTAAAAAAAGTACTTTAGAAAGAACAGAGCCAACCGTGCTCCATTAGTTTCCTGCAGGTGGTTCAGAGGTATATGATATTGAAATGCAGGGAAAAGCCAATCCATTTAATTCTTTTTAGTCATATTTTGCTGAGCCCTACCTGCATCAGCTTTGTTGGTGACAAATAGAGCCCCAGCCTGAGCAAAGCTTCAACATGAGGACACAGATACTGCAGTTCCAGACAGCAATGACTTCATCGAGCCTTTCCCGGAGAAGTAGCCTTGAGACGGCCCAATCCTCAGCATTAAAAAAGCAAAAACTGATAAGAGTAGCAGCACCTAATTCCACTGGAGAAAATGCACCATCTGCAGGAGGCGTCACGGCAGCTGCTTTAATATCATGTATACATACGATTGTGTGTCTGCCTGCCATTAGCAGGGTTACCAGTAGGAGCATCCATCATAGCATGCAACCCATGCAGCACACCCACCTGGAAGGCAATACCCCACTCCAAGTGTTGACATGTATTTACTGGGTGTTAGCTACATGCTCATGTTATCGGTGGTTTGCTTCAAAGAGTGTTTTAAGCTGAATAGCAACCTGTCTACAGCAGCAGCATGAGGCGGTAAGAGACCACATCACCATCAGCAATAGCACTGCGGCAGAAGTTGGAGGAGGGAACAATTCGCAGCACCAGTGCATGGCCAAAATTAGTTAATTTAGCTCCACTAAAGTAAAAACGTCTCAAGAAGATGGTTGAGTTGTGATGCTGTTGCAGCGACGAGATATTCCGTATCTTTGTGGAAATTAGGCCTTGCTTTTTTTTGTCATAGACTCCTGAAAGAGGAGAAAGGATCTCCAGGGCTGGCAGCAGATTATGCAGCAGTCCGACATCTCCTCAGAAGAGGACCAGTAAAAATGGCAGACTGGAGCCATTGAAGAAAATAAGTTGCAATTCTAAGTGCAGGGGATGCAAATGCTCACTTCATGATCCCTAGTAGTACTGCATATGTGGTACATATGGATACTTTCATTGTGTACTTTTAGCCCCACTTTATTACAGGGGTACCAGAGGCGAGCAAAATCTATGGTATATGCATGACCTTTGAGGAGCCAGTTACATCCCCCTAAAACAAACGTCCTCAATCGCATTATACTGAAATATCCCCCGCTCACGTGTTCAACACCACCACCACCCCCAAGCACTTTTCACAGGGTGTCATCGACGGCGCTGAGGCCTTTCAGTGGCGGGTGGGAACACTGGGTCAGAGAAACAAGAATATGTAGTGAAGTTTACTTGTGAATCTAACCTGTTTTTGTGACAGCAGTCCTCAGTGACTAAAGCCACCCACACTTAAATAAGGGTGTGAGGCATACCCAGGTAGACAGAGGCACTCTAACAAAGCTCCCACATAATTCTTGCCAGGAAGCCTGGCAGTGGCAAAGCATAGACACGGAAGTTAAGGGTTGACGCAGTTAACCCTCACATGTAGGGTGAGTTTGGAACGCAATTCAAAGGCTGCTTAAATGCAAAAATGTTAACCAAGGATTGTGACAGAAAGACATACATTTGTAGGTATACCTGATAGACTAATTGGCTGCACGGTCATTGTTGAGGTGTGTACGTCTGGGACTCATTTTCCGACAGGATAGAGCTCTGCTTGTTAACCCCTTCCTCCGCCCCTTCCGTCTTTCTTTTTTCCAGAAAGTAATGTTTCCATTCGCACTTATTATCCTGTCATAAATCCTCCTCGGACGAGTTTCTGACGCCATTAATTGCTTCGGCGCCCCGGTTGCGGCGGATATGACAGCCGAGCTCTGCTAATAGAGTAACTGCTCGTTCGAGATCAGCGGTCGGCATAGACGGCCCCGCCGTCCTGAGGAGGCGACGGCGGAACAGGCTTCGCGGAGCCGAGGGTTTTATCGTTAAATGTCATCGTCTGTACTGGGTTATTACCTCATGACAGGCGGCGGGGAGAGGATGCCGACGACTTGGAGGAGTTTATTTCATGCGGCGCGCGCGGAGCAGGAGGCGCGCGCGCTCACCGTGGAGGGCTCGCTACGCTCGACGCTTGGGACCTACCATGGCAGGCCCCCCTCACTGCGCCGTTGCGCAGTCGCAGCAGGAGCGGTCCGGGCGGGAGGACTGGTTATCATGCAAAGCTGGCTTTTTCCTAGTGAATCACTCCAGGGCCGGCTCTAGGCTCACGGAGGCCCTGAGCAGGGAGTGTAGGTAGGGGGCCCGAGGCCGCCAAATCCCTGCCAGGGGCCGCCACGCAAATATGTATCTAAGTAAGGATATATATTGGCGTGGCGGCCCCTGGGGTTTGGCGGCCCTGTGCAGGTGCACAGCTTGCACATGCCTTAGGCCGGCCCTGATCACTCGGACCCCTTCAAATCTGTGAAATAGTTTTTTTGGGTGCTGCCAGGGTTTTAAGTGGGATGAAAAAAAAAACCAGGGGGCTCTTCCAAAGGAGGGTAGCCGATGAAATTAAGGGCGTGGCTTAAACACTTTTAAGCTTAAAATCTGTGCTTACTTAGCACAGTATTTTGCTGCATCTGTCATTGCATCCATATATATATATATAATAGAGTAGCATTACACCTACAACAAGCCAGAACTATTGGCTTTGCCAGTGGTTGTTAGTTGCATAAGATAAATAAACACCAACTGTGCCTTTGTTGTATATAATATTAAAAATGTCTTGGTTCTTGTTGAGAGATGGCGCGTAAGGGCTAGAGCTGAGCTTCTGCTCAGCATCCTATAATTCAAATTAAAAAATGAATGCTTCCTTGTGTAATGTAACTGGTGCTCGTGTACAGACTATGAAAGAGCTGTAACGAGTCGCTTTGAAGTTACATCAAAAGCAGTGAAAGGCGGTATTGCTGCACAGTTAAGATTTTGTTTCACTGAGCGTGAGGGCAACAATGGAGAGCCCGTCTCAGACCCGCCTCACTTAAGTCCTGGGTGCTGCAGTGTTATTTAACAACTGGATGGCTTTTTGATTTTATACAATTCTTGTTGTCATAACCCATTTTTTTGCCTGTTTGTGGGATACCTGTTGTGGTGTGCCCCATAGGGGTAAATACCCCTACGTAGAAATATTAATCACTAACTAAGTAAACCAGTGGTTAACAAATTACCAGAACTTTCCCTGGGCATTATTATTGTGTACTCCGAGTATTAATTACTTTAATATACGCTTAGGGACCTCTGTTCCTAGTTAGACACAATGCTTTGGTTACATTCAAAACTTGCCCGCCTCACGCCCATTAAAGCTAGGTGGGTTGCAAGCGTTTTTTGTTCTAATAAGTGGCTCATGGTTCTAAAAAGTTTGGGAAGTGCTGCCAGGAAAATTGTGAACACCTCAATTTCACAATCTTTGTGGGTATTTACAAGATTTTGCGAAGCAGAGTTACACCCTGGATACTGTTGGAGATTTACTCCTTTCAGTGGCTGGAATACATCCATGTCCAGGGAGGTAACGGAGCGAATGCAATATTCCTGGGGTTGTTAGAGACTGGAGAAACATTTTGACTCGAAAGTAGCAAGAAAGAAGAAGGTCAGCAAGTGCAGATCTACTTTTCTTAATCATATTTACCTATGCTTTATTGTACATTCTGTGCTTTAATGCGCGTTAATGAGCTTTGAATGTCTGTAAATTGGCAAAATGCATAAATTACTGCAAAAGTATGAGTAAACGTATGACATTTATGGTTTTCTGTAACAATCTGTTTCTAAGGGTTTATCAGAGCATAGGGGCCCATGCGTGCATTCCAGCTTCTACACTGCCTATACAGGCACTATGAATCTACTGTTGCATACCTTGTATGAATAGCAGTTATGTCCGTACAGTTTCTACTTAACCTACGCTTACCTTTGTGCTTGCCTTGTGAGAGGGACCTGATCTTCTGCTGGAACAAAAAGCAATGTGGGCTGGGCAGAAGTCCAGCTTTTATGGCTCTGGGTGATCATGCAAACAGCTCTTTTAAGAGTTTGGTATTTCACTACAGATTGGAAGTGGGGGCGGGGCTGCGCTTCCTTTCTGCGGTAGTGTGACATTGACGGTGTCTTTCGTATTGGGCAATAGTACTATCTAATCAAGTATACGTCATTCTCTCAGGCAGCATAAGGTTTCTTAGGTGGTGTCCCCTTTGAACTTGTGTAACTTGAAAGTGAGTAGTGATGGAAAGGATGTGGGGCCGAGTTTTTTTTGCGTGTAGGAAACTGAACTAATTGGCAGTTATGAAAGAATGATTGTTAGCAGCTATTGCTGATTTTTTATGGTCGACCATTTCTTTGTAATACAAAAACATTGGATCATTGTCGTAAATTTATGGCCACTATATTGCAATCTTAATCCTTAAAATTCAAATGACAGCATTTTGTAGCTTTATGATTTGTCGCTGAAGCTGGGTGAGTAGTTAATACCAACTGGGATCTTTGAAATATGCTGCTTCTTTAGATTGCACTACTCCGGGTACGACCTGTGGTCAAAGTGGGCAGGATCTGAGGGTCTCGACATGCCCTTCCTTTTTTTAATGTAAGAAAAACAGTTCTCCTACTTTTTAGGTCCAAGCTTACCAAACAGCAGAGAAGTCTGGTTTTTGCTAACAGCATATTGGGAACATAACATAAGCTTCCCTGCGAATGCATTCTGCCTGTTGCTCACAATAGGCGTTGTGGTTTGTAACTCACATTTGCTTGCTTTTGATTTGCTGGCGTTATTTGTTTTAGGCTTTCCAGCTGGAATTCATCCCTTTCCTTGCTCAAACCTTATTTACTGTATTCTTTCACTAGTAATGAGTATCTGTTAACAGGTCAAGTCAAGTTTAACTTTATTCGGTTAGATTAAAACCATCAAAGTGCATAACACAGGACATTATAATACAATCAATTCATTATTACATAAGTTGTTAATCCAAATCTCATAGTACTGCACAATTTGTAAAAACCATCATATACGACAACACAATATGTCCTAAATGAATAAATACATAATAATACATCTACTGTTATCAAAAATATCTATTTACACGATATACTATTAAAAAAACACTTAATATTAAATAAATAACTTCATTTAAAACATGATCCCATCTATGATACCATGAGCCTATTCGTACACCTGATAGCGCCTGTTATGTAGCTGGCAACCCCAAAGCACACTACGGGCAATGGCAACATTTGTAAGTATGCTAGCGCTGGTCTGACTTTCTCAAAATGTTGACCTTTTAGGAGGGGGATAATACATTTCCTACGTAGCGAGACGTAGAACTCACAGAAAAATATCATATGAAGAATATTTTGTTCTGAGAAGTTGTCACAAGGACAGGGTCTTAACGAACCTTCTTTAAAAAACCCTTTCGGGAAGGCCAGTAGCCAGGGAACCATGTTATGCTTAAATCTAACTAAGACAAACAAGTGATAAGGCCTATTTATAAATGTTAGATATGGTTGCAACTGACTACCTATACTCAATGTGACAAAACTTCTCACTGTGGATTTAACTAATTCCCATTCCTCCCTGAACAGCATAGATCTATCCAAAAACTGCAGCTTCAAGGCTCTAATCGCTGGTTTGCCCAGAGCTCTTGGGCTCAAGAATAGCTCAGGACAGCCGCGAGAAGCCATTTGAGACTTGATATAACAAACCCAAGGTATGTCTAGGCCCTTGTCTAGCGAAATGCTGTCTTGTATGATCAGCTGGTTTAGATTGGGCGACGGTTGAGCCCAGATTCTCAGCCAGCACATTATAGGTGCAACCACGATCTCATCTGAGATGAAGCCAGCTCCAAGATCCTCATGGATGTTAAAAACAGGGGTAGAGGCCGGGACCGACAGTAATTTACGAAAAAACCCATTTTCAACCGCCTGGATTTCACCCGTCTCTAAGTAGCCTCATAGGTCACTCCCATAAGTCACCATTGGAAGACACTTGGCATTGTACATTTTCAAAAGTGCCGGGAGAGGTTTAGAGCCAATTCTTTTTGCAAATTCCACAATGCCCCCAGAGGCTCGGGCTAAAGTATTCCTTTTATGCATACGCTGGGTAACCCATGAGCGTCTGCCGTCAAAAAGAAGCCCCAAATAAGGGAAAGCGGGGACCTTTGTTAATTCCATATTCTTACAATAGAATTTAGCCTTCCTTGCTCTACCTGAGCCAATGGACATAGAATGGGACTTTTTAAAATTTGTGACCAAATCTAGAGAGTCCATAAAATCAATAAAACAATTTAAAAGAGTTTGGAGCCCTCTTGATGTCCTTGCCAGCAAAACCGCATCATCTGCGTAAAGCAAACCGGGAATCATTTTGGTACCGGCCCTTGAGGCGTCTTTACAACTGGAAGTTAAAGCGGCCCCTAAATTATTGATATAGAGTGTGAACAGCAGGGGTGCTAGAATGCACCCCTGTCTCACCCCTCTTTTGATGGGCCAAAAATCTGTGAGACTGCCATCTTTGTTATAACGCACAGAAGCTGTAGAATTCTCATGCATGGCCGCCAAGAAGGAAATCAAATCTGCATCTAAGCCCATGCTATGCAATGTCGCCCATAACTTTGATCGATTGACAAGATCAAAGGCAGAAGTTAGATCCATAAATGCCAGATGCAGGTCCCCCTGCTTAGCGACCGTGTATTTTCCAATTATTAAATGAAGATTGAGACATTGACCCACGGTACCTTTGCCCTGCCTAAAACCGTATTGGAGATCTGAGATGATATTATTTTATTTATTTATTTGGACATTTTTAAAGCGCCTGGTGACGCCAGAAGGCGTGTCCCCGCGCTATAGTAAGTGAGCAGTTGCCATCCCCCCCTTCCCAAGGTGCTACCTGCTAAAAAGGTGAGTTTTTAATTTTTTCCTGAACAGGGCCTCTGATGGCTCAAGACGGAGGTCTAGGGGCAGGGCATTCCAGCACTTGGGAGCAAGGTACCTGAAAGACCTCCCTCCCATCCGTGCCTTCCTAACTCTGGGCACCACAAGTAGTCCCGTCCGAGAGGACCGTAGATTGCGGGTAGGCTCATAGTGGGACACCAGACTCTGAAGTGGCACAGGGGCTTTGCCACTCAAAATGCGATGGCACGTAGAGAGGGCCTTAAACTCAACTCTCTTCTCCATTGGAAGCCAATGGAGAACTTGGAGAGCGGGCTTAGAGGGAGACCTTCTCGGGAGTCTTAGCACGAGCCTGGCTGCGGCATTTTGGAGCACCTGAAGGCGCCCCATGACCTTGCCTGAAGCCCCCAGATAAAGCAGGTTACCATAGTCCAGGCGCGAGGTGACCAGGGCGTGCACCAGCGTCCTACGAGCCGAGATGGGGAGCAGATCTAGAACCTTCCTCAGAGTTCTCAAGACACCGAAACACACCCCCGTCACCCGGCCAACCTGCGGGCCAAAGGCAAGGTCATTATCAAGCCACATGCCAAGATTCTTGGCCTCCAGGCTGGGTGTGGGGGCCTCACCTAGGCAGGATGGCCACCACGCAGGCGACCACGCAGAAGGCCCGCCCCCCACCACGATCACCTCGGTCTTGCTGCCGTTCAGTTTTAAACAGTGTGCGGACATCCAGGCTGCAAGATCTTGCATGCAGTTCCTGAAGATGTCCGCCGCAAGGCCGGGGGAGCGAGATAGGGAGACGACCAACTGCGTGTCGTCGGCGTAGGACACCAGGTGGATACCGTGGCCCTCCGCGATGGTTGCTAACGGGGAGAATTTTGATCCAACCAATTATTTAGGCGGGCAAGGACAACTTTCACCATGATTTTGGCCGCAGAATCCAAAAGAGATATTGTCCTTTAACAGGCCGGGTCATCTCTGGCTCCCTTTTGAAGATTGGAATAATAACTGCTTTGGCCGAAGACAGGGGAATGCCAACCTGGGCAACTGCATTAAAAACCTGAGTTAAGATTTTGAACCATAAAATAGGATCTGCTCTATAAAGGTCAGCTGGAATGCCGTCAGGGCCCGGCGCTTTCCCCCTTGATGTTGACCCAATTGCTTCTATTACTTCGTCCTTGGTAAAGTACGAAGAGGACGAAATGTAAAAACAGGTCAAGGACAACCAATATTTGCCCGGCGGTATCGCCTCTTTAACCCACAAAATATTAATCAATGAAGAGGCAGGCGCTGGAGACTGGAAGGCAGGAAACAAGGTTTATTCTCTCCGGAGGAGAACACATCAGTTCGGACAGCCAGTATCGTCACGAGGTGCTCTAACCGCATCTCTGAGGCCTGGCCTCTTATACACAAGTTTATGAATTTTATTGCAGGTAACACATTCTTGCAATGCTTTGAAGTATGAAAGGACATCCCCGGAATCTCCCCTTCAGGCCCGTTCCCACACACATTTACAGTTGAAGTCCCCACCCCGGTCACAATAGGTGATGATTATCGCGCAGCTGGACATTCCGCCGATTCACGGAATGTGTGGGGTTGATCGGATATCATAGGGTGGGGGCTTTGATCAATTCGAGGGCCCTTTAATGGGGGAAGCTTCCTACTGTACGGGGGGGGCAATAAACAGTATCCGCAGGGCCAGGTGGCGGCCTGGGAACGAGGAAGACAAACGGGCACGCAGGAAAGGGGGTTTGTATCAAAGGGCCTGGGACCATGAAAGGAGTGAAGGGAGGTGTTGCGCTGGGAACAGGATGGGGTTCCGAGGCAGAGCTGCGCTGAAGAGGGGTTTATGACCCAAGGCATGTGAGAGCGGGGGGGGGTGGCCAGTGCGTGGGGGCTTGTGAGGGCGAAGGGCTGTGCTGGGGGCCAGTGGTGTGCAGAGGGTGGTTCTGATCGAGGCACCTAAAATGGCGGGTGCGTATGACAAAAAGTGTGGCATCAGGGGAAAAGGCAAGATGGCGCAGATAATGTTTACCAAATCGTACTAATTTTCCACAGTCCTCCCTTTAACATTTCCAAGACATCTTGCTGGCCTATTTCCTATCCATGTCTACTGTGGCGGTCATAAGTAAAGAAGTAGGAACCCAGGTGAAGGAGCTATAAACATTACATTTAAAATCTTTCGTCTTAGGAGGCGGGCCTATCGATAAGGTCGTTTGCAGGAAAGTCATAGTAATGCAATATCGGACAAAAACGATTCTGTAGTGAGAGCGTTGGGTACATTTCATAGATGCTTATAATCATTCGGAATATGAACGGATAGGTTATTACATATGTGAGTTCTTTTTGTATTCGGTTGGAGCATAATCAATACAATGGTGGCTGGGAGAGAAATGAGACGTAGTAAAAACGATAATCAGAGGTGTCATTGTTCGAAGGTGAAGTCCTATTGTCATGGACCATTATTAGTGAGTTCTCAGCATTCTTTGTCGTCTTCTGTTGGCACTGTGGAGCACCGGCGGTGGAGCTACGTGTCCAGCTCTATTCTAGGTCCCGCGTTGCAGGGCATGACCTTTTCCTCGCTTTCCTTGTCAAAAAGGTCCTTTTCGCCCTGTGTCCTTTTGAGTCGATTGTCAAAGAGTTCATGTGGAAGAAGGGGGGTGTGTGAGTAGTCTTTAGGGTAGGTCGGAGGAAAAGGGGGATGGAGCAGGGCCAGATCGGGAACAGACCAGGGGGACGGAAAATTTTAGGTAGGTGGGCCCATGACCGAGTTCAGAGAGCGGGGACTTTTCGGCACATGTTGATCATCGAGCAGGGGCATCAGGTCAGCCCTTTCCTCTCATTTTGTCGGAAACAGTGCCTCGTCCTGCGACTCCTTACGGTCTCGCCTTGGCCAATGTCGCAGATGTTCCACGATCTGTAGTCAGGCCGCGTGCTCCCACATCCGGTCTCTCTCTCCTCCGACAGTGGTACCCTTAAATGAGTTTGAAAAGACAGTCTTTAGAGAATTGGCAGAGGAAGGTAATCACATAAGTCTATTTCTCTCCCAGCTCCAAGCAAATGAGAAACATCCGTTACATTGGGGTTCACAACCAACATATAAATAATTGATGATGGGCTTGTTTATTACAGTTACGTCAGTTCTTCTGGCAGAGACCCACTTTCCTAGTACGAGCCTTACGAAGCTATACCGTTCTCCAGGGCCTTATATTTTACGAAAAAGTGCAACGTGCTATCACCATGGTCTGATAGGTATCTTTCTGAGGAGCGAACATAGGCTAAACAATTTTCCATTCTATCAATGCATCCTACCTTTCAGCTGAACATTTTACTTTTAACAGGGTTTATTGCAACCATTTCTTCATTTCGGTCTAATCTTAACTTTGCAACCATCATTCTAATTCTTACATAGTCTCTTACAACCTGACTACTTCATTAAAAAACCGGGGGCTTGCGATAACTATCCGACTCATTCCTTGGGGTGACCGGGGTCTTATGGAAAACAACTAGGAACATAGCAAACTGTGGTGAGGGACTATCGTCTTGCTTTGTGTCACGAGGGCGTTATCTAGCAGAAGGCCACAGTTCAGTTGGTAAGCGTTCAGTGACATTTCTCGAATTCTAAACTCTGTAGCTTGCTCATCAACAAATCATTTCTAGGAACAACGGCTGGCCTGTGTTAGTTGCAAGTCGACCCATTTCTTACAACCGGGGGTGAGGGACATTTTTTAAACTCTCGTCCGGGGCAGCTGATACAAAACTGGGGCGTTCTGGGAAGATGGGGATGTTTCGATCACTTTTACTGTTTGGGTATTGAGACACTTCGGGACGGGGGGGTCGCGTTATCTGAGGCATCTTTTTTATCATAGAAGCCACTGACCTGTAGTTCCCTTATTACGGGTCAGATTAGGGAACCTCAGTCGTCTTACCTGTCCTTTCCGGCCAATTCTAGGTTTCATCAATATTTAGCAGAAAGGAGAGGTAGTGACACGGCATCAGGGTGATTTTATTTAAGACAAATTTGTGCAAATACTTGCGGTAGTTGGAGCCAATTGGGGGGTGCACCAGGGGTGGCGGTTTGCCAATTAGGTGCTAGTCGGTCAAAAAAAAAAAAAAAAAAAAAAGAGAGAGAGAGAGAGATATATATATATATATATATATATATATATATATATATATATATATATATATATATATATATATATATATATATATATATATATATATATATATATATATATATATATATATATATATATATATATATATATATATATATATATATATATATATATATATATATATATATATATATATATATATATATATATATATATATATATATATATATATATATATATATATATATATATATATATATATATATATATATATATATATATATATATATATATATATATATATATATATATATATATATATATATATACATACACACACAACAATAGGCTAAATAGTACACGTGCGACATGGGGAGTGGCCGTGTATTAAGATAGGCTATTCAGCGCATTACACAACATGAGACATTATGAGTCTGTGTTAGAATTTCGAAAGCATGCAGTTTGGGACGGACGAGCATTAGGCCGGGTACAGGGGACATGCATTGAGTAAAAGGCACCATTGTGTCGCACTCTCGGTCCTTTGACTAGTTAAGTCAACGCTTCAGTCGCATAAAAACATTTTCTCATAGTTTCAGACATACGTGACATGTGTCCATTCACGCAACACGGATTAGGGGTGATCGTGTTTCCTCATATCATACAACTTATTGGCTCTTTCGTTACAAGAGCAGTTTGTGGGTGTGCTTAGGTGCCACCTTGCAGCGTTAGTCCGCTTCATGTAACAGACATGGCGAGGCTTCAGATCTTCACCATACCTCAGTCGTGATTCCAATGTAACCTGTAGAGGGAGGAAAAGAGGGGAAGGGAGGGGGACAACATTCGGGCATATCAAATGCATGGGCACGAAAGTCCTTTACTTACCACATACTCGTCTTATCTCCTCGGGATGGAATCCCTGGGGTCTTGGTTTCTGAAGCCAGGGGGGGGGGGCAGTGTGTCCTTATAGGCCGTGTGTAGGGAAACGTTAAAAATCAGAGGCACTTAGTGCGAGGTATCTAGTTGGTAGATGTATCTAGCTATCGGGGTCCTTAAATCTTTTCCAACGCTGTGATGTTTTAAGGCATATCAGCTCTTCGGCCAACTCTGTTCCCTAGTACCTTTGAGTGCCGACCCTTAATAACATTTTATCATTTACACCGCTTCACTTTACCCGTCCTCGGAAGTCGAGGTCCTTCTCCATGCGTTAGTTCCTGAGCCAGTCGCATACTTGGAGGCAGAGTATCGTGTCTTAGATTCGATCCTCCATCCGGGGCTGAGCAACCATCTTCTAATAACCTTAAAAAGAGAACAAAGCAGGGTGCACAGAAAAACTCTCCCGCTGATCCCATATTTAAAAAAACATGCAATACCTGTTCATAGTTTGAAAAACCTTTATTTGCACAATCGTTCAGCATGTAGATATGAGAGTGCAATCGTATTTGGCCGGACACGGCGGTGGCTGAAGCACGTACAGTAAGGGGGGGCTATTTTGCAGTATTAAAAGCATTTAAAAGGGTTTATTTAGTCATTTTGCAGGAAACTAAAAAGGTCTATCAATAGGTGAGGGATCAAGGGGCATTCATTTCATAATTGGAAGCACAGTCAGACTAGTTGCAATCAAATTCCCTAAATGCATACCGTGGACGTGTGTCACAAGCGAGGTTATGTATCAGTTACAATAATATCATAATAAATCGTACATTGAAACCAACATTTTTAACAGGGTCCTTTTACATGTTCGTCGAGTGAACCCTCCCTCTTTTTCGTCAAGTGTACAAAGGATCATATACATATCTCAGAACATCAAGTCTTATTAGCTAAAAACACCACGAGGTGTTCGTAAGTTCTCATTGACACCGGCGCCATTTTGGGCGGGGCCGGGTTAGTCCGGAAGTAGCATCAGGGACAAAATGTTTCCCACAACCGGCGGTTGGACCAGAGTCCTTTTCGGCAGTTCAAAAAAACTCGTGCTAACAGAAGGGGTGGCTATGTCGTGGTTATTTCGTTAGCGATCAAGGCAGTTGTTCCTCATCGGAAGCCTGTAGGGGCCAAGGGCTCCGGGGACTTTTGTAGAATCTTCAAGGCTGTGGGGATGCTGTCGGAGGTGGGGGCTCGTGCCCCGGTGGGCAAGCGTCCGAGTTACACTGCTGGTCAGAGTTACTTTAGCGGCCTAGACCCGCCTTCCAGGGGGCCCAGACGCCATTTTGAGGCCTGCAGCAGCCGCCCTTCGTCGAGTCTGCAAGAGTGGAAGAGGCCCTTTGGGGTAAAAAAATGGAACACCGTGCCGTAGGAGCAGGACATTCGGCTAGGGTGCAGCTGTGGTGCCCCCACCTGGGGGGGGCGAGGGAGACTCGTTCGCGCCGTCTCCCTCTCCCAGTGCACCCCACGCCGCCCCTTCTCACGGGCATACATGATGGCCACCCCACATCCCGTGCTCCACAAGTACACTTGAGGGCCATCGTATGTCTTGTGCTGCGCAAGTATGGCCGGCGCCATCCCATATCCTGTGCTGCGGAAGTATGGCCGCCTGCGGTGCATGTCCTGTGCTGCGGAAGTATGGGCGCCGCCGTTGCATGTCCTGTGCTGCGCAAGTATGGGCGCCGCCGTTGCATGTCCTGTGCTGCGCAAGTATGGGCGCCGCCCGGCTGGAGGACTTCGGCGCCGGGCCGGGGCTGGGAAACCTCCTATCCGAGGAGGTGGGAGAGGCTCGTTCGCGTCGCCTCTCCCTCCCAGCCCACCCTGTACCAGTTTCAGCGGAGGTATTTGTGATGGCCGGACCAGGAGATACGAGGGAGGGGGTCATCTGCATCCGCCCCCTCCCTACTCGTGGCCCGGGGGACGCCACCCCAGGAAGAAGGGGATGGGAAGGCCATTTCATGCCGGGCCCGTGGTGCCTCCTGGACATTACACTGGCGATCTTTTCGATCGATGGCTGTCAGCAGGCTCCGCCCCACACGTGCTGTGTGTTTCGCCTTCCGGATGGGCGTGACCGGTGACCTGTGGCATTTCGGGAACTTCCGGAGTGGGGGTAGGTATTTTGTTTGGACAGGCATGTCTGGGTAATGGGGGTTGTCTATGCAGGCCTGTAATTGCTCCTTTTTTTTTTTTTACAGAGTGGGGGGGGCAGCAGAGAGTAATCAGTCCCATTGCACACGAAGTTTGAGTTTATTAATGGAATGTATACTAATCTGCCCGAGACTACTCTGTGTATTGTTTCTGTAGGTTATCCGAAAAGGGTGGCTTTTTTTTTTTGTGTTAGGGAACAGTAGCGGTAGTACGGGGTTCGTCACCGGGTAACTTAGAGCTAGACTGGGTTTCCCGTCTTAGCGTTGTTCGATCTATGAGGACTCAAACATGTCGCTGAAATCGGTCTGGCGAAATCTGTGCCATCGGGCATAATCAAACGTGGTGGTTCTATCTGGCCTGTCCGTGTCAGTCTGATTCATCTTTGTCTCACGCCTTTTCCCTTTCTGCCGGCTTATTATTTCTGTCGGCCCTCTGCTCTTACCCTCGTTCAGTAGAGTCGGGCATTGGGCTTTCCAGTGCCCGGAATATTTACAAAAAGCACATTGGTTTTGCCCTAAGTCTGGTCGTCCTGCTCGTAGTGTCGGGGGATTACTTTCGGGTCGTTGTGTCTTAGGGTTGTCCTGTCGATATATCCCTTTACACCGTTCCCTTCCTGCGTTTACTCCTTGGAACCGTGTTGCCGCTATCCCTTCCTTTTGCCTACCAGATGCTTGGAAGGTTGTCTGTCGCGTTTCTTTACCTACTCTGACTTCGTCTCTTTTCTTTCGTTGCATTGCTTCTTTGCGCCACATACCGAGACTGTCGAGCATAATAGGCGTTGTCTTATTACTACAAAGGGCTATTTCTAACGTTTCAATTTTATCAAGATCGAAGGATCCTATCAGTGGCCACTGTTTCTCTTGATTTTCTTTGGTATACCTGTGCCACAGCTTACTATAGGCTATGGTAACTAATCCATACTTTGTGAACATGTCTTTATTAGGGGTGCCTTCCAGCGGAGCTAGATGGTCCACCTCTAATAAACGGTCCGGGCTGAACCAACTACCAATCAGTGGGGAGAAGACAGACATGACGGCTCACAACGAGGACAAAAGTCAGCACTGCCTATCTTATCACTGCGTGCAAAGACTAGACAGAATATTTCTATTCTACGTTGTTTGCAGGCAGTGAATACCTCATGAACCAATATCAAACAGTCAATAAACAATCAGTGGGGAGAATAAGTAGGCCCGCAAAAGGTCTGCGTCCTCTACCCTTTCACTATCTGCAAAGAGGAACCTGTTCTTTCCTGTTTGCAGACAGAGAATCTCCAGAAAACAATCCGCGAACAGTAGTTCGGGGTCAAAAACAATTAATCAGTGTGGGAGAGGGAAATCTCCCGAGAGTTCAAACAATCAATCAGTGGGGGAGAAAGATAGGCACGATGGCTGCGTTACCTATCCTTCACTGTTTGCAAAGAGAGAGAGAGCCTGTTGTTTCTCCGTTTGCAGACAGTGAATCTCCAAACAAGTCAACAAAGAGTAATACTAGTATTTTCCGAACAATCAAACAATCATTTTGCAATTCGTCGTGTTTACACGACCTTACCCGGACCGTATGGACAGTTTCTTATCTTCCGAATCCAGCGCCCGATCGTCCTCTTTTCCTCGTATTCCTCGCGGCACTCCTGATGGTTCCCAGTCAGGACCGTAGATCACTCGAGAGAGGTCTGTTCGGAACCAGTGAAGTTCGGATGATCGGCTGCCAGACGAGGGTCTATTGGGCAAGAGCTCTCCCGATCGTTGCAGTCGTTCACTCTGTCGTCAGGACCTCTCCCACTGGATCCACGTGTCGCTGATGGGCCCCACGCTTGGGACGCCAATTGTAAAAACAGGTCAAGGACAACCAATATTTGCCCGGCGGTATCGCCTCTTTAACCCACAAAATATTAATCAATGAAGAGGCAGGCGCTGGAGACTGGAAGGCAGGAAACAAGGTTTATTCTCTCCGGAGGAGAACACATCAGTTCGGACAGCCAGTATCGTCACGAGGTGCTCTAACCGCATCTCTGAGGCCTGGCCTCTTATACACAAGTTTATGAATTTTATTGCAGGTAACACATTCTTGCAATGCTTTGAAGTATGAAAGGACATCCCCGGAATCTCCCCTTCAGGCCCGTTCCCACACACATTTACAGTTGAAGTCCCCACCCCGGTCACAATAGGTGATGATTATCGCGCAGCTGGACATTCCGCCGATTCACGGAATGTGTGGGGTTGATCGGATATCATAGGGTGAGGGCTTTGATCAATTCGAGGGCCCTTTAATGGGGGGAGCTTCCTACTGTACGGGGGGGCAATAAACAGTATCCACAGGGCCAGGTGGCGGCCTGGGAACGAGGAAGACAAACGGGCACGCAGGAAAGGGGGTTTGTATCAAAGGGCCTGGGACCATGAAAGGAGTGAAGGGAGGTGTTGCGCTGGGAACAGGATCGGGTTCCGAGGCAGAGCTGCGCTGAAGAGGGGTTTATGACCCAAGGCATGTGAGAGCGGGGGGGGTGGCCAGTGCGTGGGGGCTTGTGAGGGCGAAGGGCTGTGCTGGGGGCCAGTGGTGTGCAGAGGGTGGTTCTGATCGAGGCACCTAAAATGGCGGGTGCGTATGACAAAAAGTGTGGCATCAGGGGAAAAGGCAAGATGGCGCAGATAATGTTTACCAAATCGTACTAATTTTCCACAGAAACACACCCACTATCCCCTGACCAGGGGGGAGAACCTTGACTAACATCACTATAAACACCCCCAAAGTGTTGTACCCATTTCTCAGGGGGGATGAGGCAATTTAAATCGGGATTAGATGATTCATCAAGGAAGGACTGTTCACCACGCTCCAGAATCAGGAACTATTTGATAAAACACTTGCTTGGCTAAGCTCTTCCCATGCCATCTCTCTTAGGCGTTTCTTCCTATCCCCACAACAGTTTTATATGCCTTCCTTGCATCCTTAATCCTATCTGTAGATCTTGGTTTCCCATTAAGCTCATCCCTGAGTGCTTTATGGGCTCTTATACAAATGTTATCAAACCATTTTTTATGTTTTGTAGGCCTAGTTTTGCAAGGAACTGTCAAGTTAGCCACCATTTGTTTTATAATACGATCAAAGGCATCCAGGACTATTAATGGATCGGCGTCCTGGTCTGTACAAATACCAAACTCCTCTACACAGACACCGGTAAAGTTTTCAATAAAACTGTCCGGGGTAATTGAATCCCATCTTAACCGGCGAGCTTGATCTTTTGGAGCAATGTTGGTATTACTTATGTGGGCCAGAGGGCTAACTTTATCAGTGGCACAAATATTAAGATTCAGTGTCAGTGGGTTGTGATCGCTTAGGCAATTATCCGTTACCCCAAATGTACCTAAGTGGTCCGCCATAGAACCAGAGACTAGAATATAGTCAATGGTGCTATGATGGCCAGGGCCAATGTATGTAGGTATGGGGGATGACGTGTACCGCTGAGTTGGGCAGATCAAATTATGGTCTGATAAGAGACTCTCTAGAAAGATCCCCGAGGGGGAATGTTCAAAATGCGTTTGCCCCTGCGGGCAATATTCCTCGTCTAATTTAAAAAAACAGTCAGTGGGACAAACATAAATATTAAAATCACCTAGGACTAGTATGTGGTAGTGCGTATCAACCGTGGACTCCTACTTAATCAAACAAGTAGAGAGAGACCTTAGGTGCTCTAAGTCATCATCTCTCGTAAAAGAGTTGTAAAAATTAATCACTAACAGTGTAGGTAAATTCTTAGCTGTTAGTTCAACTGCTAAAATATTTGGGGAACATGAGTCCATTAGCTTGACTTTATATGTTAGTTTAAGATTAATTAGCAGCAGGAGCCCCCCACTGGCTCTCCCCATACTGGAAGGTATAGCATATTTACAAAACGTTAAAAAACCGTCCAAGAAGTAGGAATCTTTAGGGTCCCAAGTTTCCTGGAGGGCAATAATCTCGGAGCTAGCGAGAAAATGCTCCCAGTTGCTGTCTCCCCTTTTGGTCTTAAGACCAGCTATGTTCCAAGATAACATTTTTAAATATCTTCCTTGGGTACACACCCAGTAGAATGAGAATTGAGGTCGTCATGTGAAGTGGGGCTAGACACTACATCCGAGGGGGGTGGGGGGGCTACAGGTGGTATACTAGGCACAGTGATAGGTGTAGGGTCCGCTATCATTGCCCCGTGGTTTAATTTATCCACCAAAGCTATATCGGTAACATTTAGTCAGTCTTGGGTGTCAAGCCTGGATAACACCTCAAACCTGTTTATATTCGGGGTAAAGCAGGGTGTCTCGTTTAAATTTCTCTTGGAAGGTTTATAACAATAGCCAAGTGGCAATGCCGAGATAGAGTTAGAAGATAATGGGCTATGATACTCGGCCCTTAGGATCATTTGAGCAACCGATGGGCTCCGAAAATTAACAACCACACAGACCCCCCTATATTCTTAGGGGACTGCCCCACCCACGCTACTCTACGCACCATAATGATGTTGTTAAACATGGCTGCCCTAATCTTTTTGTGTCTAGTTAGCCAATCAGCAGTTTTATTCCTCAGCTGTGCCCAGGATTCAGTTTGGTCGGGTCTTAGCGAGGGAACACCAGCCAGGACCACAACCAAAGGACAAGACGCCGGTGATTGATCTAGAATATCACGGGCTGGCTTGTTGGGCACATGGGGTAAAGATCTGGAACCATCTCTATGTGGTGCGTGTTCGGCCATTAATTCCCTATGGGGGGCTTTGTAAAAGGCAAAGTTTGGGGACCTGATTGCACCATTTTCACCAGCCCACCCGTCCCTTGGGAGCCTGTTCTTAATTGCAAAGTATGCCCCGCAATGCCAGGCGGAAGATGCGAAGCCTGCATGCAATCTGTGCGCACATGAACGACACCATTTTTCGCCGCTTCGTGTATCAGGTCCCTGCTTCGTCCACTAGGACTCGACAGGGCAGATACTTCTGAACACACCTCCCCCCTACAGCATTACTATGGCACCTAGTCACCTCTGAGTTCACCGTCAAATGTGTACCCTGTGTCAAAATAGTTAGTTTTTCCTCAATCGCCCCCAATCTGTTAAAAAAAGGCACTAAAAGCCCCGTAATTAAGATCTCTATATGCTTCCAGTAATCTGGGTTGCCTCCGTAGTCACCTGCCATAGAAATATTGGCATAATAAGTAGCGGGCACGCCATTTTCAGATCTCAGAGACGACTTTCCACTTGCCCCTGAGGTTTGCGATTTAAATTTAGCTTTGGCGTTGGCTTTAGACCTCAAGGCTGCCCCACCCCTTGCGCGCTTTGCAGAAGGTTCCCTGGTTCCCACCCTCATAATTAGTGTCTGGCCCTGATTTAGGAGCACCTCCCGCAACTTCATTATCGCGAGTAGATCTTTTAGATCTGGTGAATCGGTCACCTCTATCTACCCAAGGCGATTTTGGAGGTGGTACTTGTTGAGTAGTCAGGGCAACAGGAAAATCTGGCACAAGTACTTGAGGTGAAGCCACTGAACCCATCTGAGCGCCTACACTGGGAGAATGAACTGTAGCCAGGCCACTCGAGTCACTCAGGTTTGCCACCTCAATTATTCCCACCTCCGGGTTCGGTTCGGTAGCAACAGTGCTAACCGTACCCGCATCAAGTGGCTCTACACTGGAGCAAATTATAGATTGAGGGACTGCTACTGGTGATTTGACTGTACTAATGGCCCCCAGAGATGATCTTTTTTGCCCCATAAACGGCCCCAATGAGTCTTTTCTCTGTTAAGAGTATTTCATGCTGCAAAACAGATTCTGCCCTAGTTAGAAATGTGTCCAGGGTACCTGCCACACCGCCCCCAACCCTCTGCCCGGTTAATTTGCGTTTAGTGGCCATTGGTAAAACAAACAAAGTCCACAAAGAATAAAGTCAATAAATGCCACTGACCGAGTCCTTAATGGTCCTTAAGGTGCTCAAAATCCAAATAAAAGGGGGTGGCCCAGCCCAGCCTACTCCTGGCTATGACGGGCGCGGATGGGCCCGCCCTTGGCCCGGGCTTTGCCCGGGAAAGCCCGCGCTCGTCCCGCACTGCGGGAGCCCCAATGCGCTTAAAAGCGCCGCCTGGCTCTTCCCCCCGTGACGCGTGAACGTGCGCCACACGGGGGGAGGGTTGGGAGTTGAAGTCCGGGGCGAGTCCAGGGCGTAGGCAGCAGGTCCGATAACGGGAGCGGGAGCAGCTGGTTCGATGTTCTCTTTCTTGCGGACCCCTCCTGTACGAGCAAACCAAACAAGAAGAAGACCTGCGCTGCGGGAGCCCCAATGCACTTAAAAGCGCCGCCTGGCTCTTTCCCCCGTGACGCGTGAACGTGCGCCACACGGGGGGAGCTGGGAGTTGAAGTCTGGGGCGAGTCCGGGGCATAAGCAGCAGGTCCGATAACAGGAGCAGGAGCGGGAACAGCTGGTCCGGTGTCCTCTTTCTTGCGGACCCCTTCTGTACGAGCAAATCAAACAGCAAGTAGACCTTGTTAACAGGTCTTTAAATCTTCTTATCTTGTCACATTTGCTGTGCATTCAAAGACGGAGGTCAAATGCCAGGCTCTCTCTTCCAGGGAACTTTGTATTTACTTTTCTTTCTCTGACTTCAAAGTGAGAGGATTTATGTGACAATCATGCTGGCTGATGGGGGAGTGCTTGAGAGGCTGTGATATGTTATTTTTCTTTCTAGCACACAACAATATGGAAAGGACTGTAAATTAACTGCACAGATATTTCCAAATATATTGTAATTAGAAAAGCACAAGTGAAGCACATGTTTTGGTAATTCTGAAGTGTGGTGTAATACGATCAAATCAATACACTAGGTGATGACATTGCCACACATTATCCTTTATGCGCTGTATACTTTTAATAGTAAACTGAATGTTTGTGCAACTGTAATGATCATTTCAATTGAAGATGTGTTCGCTGTAATGGCAGTGCGCTACCTCGCCATGTATACTCCACTCTACACCACTCCATGCCACTCCACCCTGCATCACTGCACTCTACTCTGCACCACTCCTCCCCACTTCACTCTACTCCTCTACACCACTCTACACTAATGCACTCTACCCACACCCCTCTACTATGCGCCACTCTACAATGCGCCACTCTACTATGCGCCACTCTACTATGCAAAGTATTCAAAGAAAAGAGAGGGACCCTATAACACCAAAGGGGTAGGGTACCAACTGACCAAAGTCCTACAAAATTCCCCTTGGGAGCAAGATATACGATATCACACAAACAGACTCTAAATTTCTTTCAACCACGATGGATTCTCTTCACAAACCGTATATTGTGAGCAGAGAGTCAAATCAGTGCATAACAAAATTGAAAAAAATATAGATTTCAATTTATTATAGATTGCAATACATACACAGCTAATTACCAAATTTAAAATTGTCATGGAATTGTTTTTAAATTTGGTAATTAGCTGTGTATGTATTGCAATCTATATTAAATGGAAAGCTATATTTTTAAAATTTTGTTTTGCACTGATTTGACTCTCTGGCTCACAATATACGGTCTGTTAAGCGAATCCATCGTGGTTGAAAGAAATTTTGAGTGTGTTCGTGTGATATCATATATCTTGCTCCCAAGGGGAATCTTTTATGACTTTGGCCACTCTACTATGCGCCACTCTACTATGCGCCACTCTACTATGCGCCACTCTATTATGCGCCACTCTACACCACTGCGCAACTGCACTCTGCGCCACTGCACTCTGCGCCACTGCACTCTGCGCCACTGCACTCTGCGCCACTGCACTCTGCGCCACTGCACTCTGCGCCACTGCACTCTGCGCCACTGCACTCTGCGCCACTGCACTCTGCGCCACTGCACTCTGCGCCACTGCACTCTACTCCTCTACACCACTCTACTCTATACTAATGCACTCTACCCACACCACTCTACTATGCACCACTCTACTGTGTGCCGCTCCCCTCTGCCCCGCTCCCCTCTGCCCCGCTCCCCTCTGCCCCGCTCCCCTCTGCCCCGCTCCCCTCTGCCCCGCTCCCCTCTGCCCCGCTCCCCTCCACACTATGCCAAAGCACTCGATCTTTACCACTCCATATGCAAGTGAACTCTATGTAAATTCACTTTACGCCACTGTAATCTACTGTGCACTGAACGCCACTCTGCTTTACGCCACTGTACTCTACCGTACACCACTCAACTCTGTGCCACTGCACTCTACACCACTTTACTCAAAACCAATGCACTCTACGCCACTACACTCTATGCCAATCTACTCTGCACGACAGCACTCTACACCACTTTACTCAAAAGCAATGCACTCTACACCACTACACTCTATGCCAATCTACTCTGTACAACAGCACTGTACACCACTCGGCTCTGCAATACTTTACGCCATTGCTCTTTACGCCATTGTACTCTACATCACTGCTCTTTATGCCACTCTACACCACTGCACTCCATGCCGATGCATTCTACACCATTCTACTATACACCACTGCACTATGCAACAGTCTACTCTGCAAAACTGCCCTATGCCACTGAACTCTATACCAATGCACTCTACGCTGTGCCACTCTACTCTCCGCCACTATATGCCACTGCCCTTGACACCATTCTACTCTAAACCACTCCGCACTCTACGCCAGTGCGCCCCACACCAACTGCTCTGCACCACTGCATTCTATGCCTCTATACTCTACTCTGCAAGACTGCCACTGCACGCTGCACGCTAAGCCACTCTTATTCTACGCCACTGCTTTCTGCGCCACTACTCTGCAAGACTGCACTTTTTTGCCACTGAACTCAACGCTACTCTACTCTACCCCACTGCACTCTAAGCCACTGTAAGCTACGACATTGGACTCTAGGCCACTCTACATCATTGAGCTCTCGCTGCACTCAACGCCACTCTATTCTATTGTGCATCACTGCACTCCATGCCACTGCTCTCTGCATCCCTCTACTTTGCGCCACTCTACTCGGTGCCATTCTACGCCACTGCACTCTGTCACTCTACTCTGCAAGACTGTACTCTCTGCCACTTAACTCAGTGCTACTCTACTATGCACCACTGCCCTGTACACCACTGTACGCTATGCCACTCTACACCATTGCCTTCTATGTCACTCCATTCCACTCTATTCTACTCTGTGCCACTCTGCTCTGCGCCAATCTGCTCTGCGCCACTCTACTGCACTCTATGCCAATGCATTCTACAGCACTACACTCTGTATCACTCCACACCACTCTAATATATTCTGCGGCACTGCACTTTACTCTACATCTTTGCATTTTACACTGTACCACTGCACAGAACCATTTCACTGTATGCCTCTTCACTCTACTCTGAAACAATCTTCTCTATGTCACTGCACTCTATGCCACTGCACTCTATGCCACTTCACTCTACGCCATTTCCCTCTACGCCACTGCACTCTACTCTGAATCACTTTATTCTATGTCAATCTCTACACCACTTTACTCAAAACCAATGCACTCTACGTCAGTCTGCTCTGCACCACTGTACTTTACGCCACTTCACTCTAGGCAGCTCTACTCCACTGCACTCTGATACTCCACTCTAGGCAGCTCTACTCCATTAAGTTCTACTGCACTATATGCCAGTCTACTCTACAACCCTCTACTTCACTCTGTGCCACTCTGCAACACTACTCCACTCTATAACCCACTATGCAACTCCCTTTATGCCCTCCATGCCACTTTACTCCACTCTATTCTTCGACACACTACTCCACTCTAGGCCACTCCACTCTGACACTATGCATCTCCACTCTGACACTATGCCATTCTACCCCACTGGACTCTACAACACAACTCCACAACACTCCGCTCCATGCCATCCCACTGTCCAACACTAGTGTATGCCACTTCACTCTATGACAACCCACTCCGCTCCACGCAGCACCCTCTATGCCACTCTGCTCTACACCACCCCACCAAGCTCTACTCTACGCCCTGCCACTCTGACACTATACTGCCTCAAACAACACTCCACACCACTCTACGACACTTCACACCACTCAACTCTACACCAGTCTACGCCACTCCATAACACTCCACTCGATTCCACTTTACGACACTTCTTTAATCTAACAACTTTTAGCCATGCTGAACAGCAGCCACACCTGCGCACAACATGACTAAAACATATTGGCAAAGCCAATGCTTGTTGTGAAAAGAGCACTGTTCCGGGACAGTTAATTTCGACAGTTGAAAATGCTTTAGCAGAAGTGTAAGGAGTCTCCTGTGCTGTGAGACGGAGTGAGGGGCAGAGCTAAGCAAGCCTTCTTGCCAGAGTGCCTGCTTGCCTGAAAGAAACGTAAATGTGCTCAACTGATTAACCTGCAAATGGGCTGGTTAGAATCCAGCATTGGGCTTAACAATCACTTGAAGCTCCTGATTCCAAGATTTAATCTTTTTGAGTTATATTGCAAGGGACTTACCAGCTGAGCTGTAAATTGTGTGCCTTTAAAGGACCGTTATAAAAAAGGGCATTACGCACAGTCTGTGTATTACTAAATCTATATTTTGGAAGCACTTTTTAATTTTAATCTTTCTCCTCATTTTGTAGTAACCTATCCTATACTGTGTGTATTGCAAGTTCAAAATAATGACTTACATATGCAAAGTACTTTTTGTTACAGACTGGGACCTCCTAGCACTAAACTCTGCCGTGCATTAATTAATAGAGGTGTCATAATGTACACTAGTGCATTTCCCACTGATTAACTTAATTTGCATTTATTTTTCATTTCAGTTGTGCGGTATTTATATGTAGTTACATGGCTGTGAAAGACCGAAAAAAGTTAAAGAATATTTAGGTTTTTTAGCCATGCCTTTGACACCGCCCTCACTCTCACTCACCCTGGCCCCATCGCGCACAGCATCACAGTTCCCATACTTTTTTTCTATGCTCCTCGACCACTAGGTATGACCATGAAAGGCAGGCGAGCTAAAACAGCTTTCTTTGCTCTCTGATGTTGTATTCTGGTCAGGTGGCTCATTATTTTAAATCTTTTGGAAGCATAAGTCTGGCGGACGAATATTAATGACTTTAAAGGCTGCGACCTCCATCAGTCATGTTATTACAGCACAGCGCTATCAGGAGAGAGGGCAATGGATTTGCCTCATGCAGGGCTGTGTGTGTGTATGGCTTATTATTGAGGCTAAAAACCCTGGGGCAGATGTTAATGTAGGGGCGACTTCCTTTTCTACAGCATGGAAGTTTTGAAATAGGCAGTATATGTGCCAGTTATCAATATTATATTGGAATATTCTGTGAGAAGACAAATCATTTCTTACTGGCTCGTGTCCATATTTGACAAAAAAGTTACTGCCAACAGAAATGACGGGATTGAAGATTTCCGGTTGACATGACGTCTTCTCATGACTTGTGGTACTGCAGCTCAAAAGGAGTGTTTCGAAAACAAAGTGTCTTCAGATGACTAGTCCCTTGAATTACTCTATATAAGGAGAACCAAGAGATTTTCAGGTCCAGCACACATGATCCTAAATAAGTACAATACAGGTATAAGGGTGTGCAGTTTTAAGGATTTAAAAGACCGTACTATAGTTCCAGGGAAAGGAATGTGTTCCAATAGGAACAAGGACCCTCACACACCCAAAAGGGTGTCATGCTTCATCTTTGGGCTAGCTCCTTGTTCGGCTGGCGCTTCAACAACATGCGGGCACGCGCTTGGACTCTGTTTGCGGAGGTCTTTTAATAGCTGTATGGTAAAGTAAGGGTGTGTGGGCTTTTGTGATGTCTGGTGGTGTCAAGTGTGATTAAAATATGTGTTGTGATACTCAGTGTCCGAACTGCATAATGATTTGAATTCACAAGCCTAATTAAAAGAATGATGTGCTAATTTAGGAAATAATTAAATAATTGGCATCATGAATTTAGTGGTTTAAAACAACAGGTCAACGTGGTTCTCGCCTCAAATTGTCGCAAGGATCAGATGGCAATTCTTCAGGACCTATTGTTAAAGACCTACACTGCACTTATGGCCTGGTGCCAGATGTGTAGGAATAGAATATTTAATTCACCAGTCATACACTAAATGAATGGTAATATTTTACCATCTTGTTTTGAAAGGAAGTCAACCTGGAACACACAATAACCCACCCACACAAGTAACTTAAGACTTACATAAAACATTATTCATTTTTTGCTAAAAACTAATCAGCATGAATGTTGAATCACATCTGCATGCCCCCAATTTGTGAAAAATACTAACACCACCATTCATCATGTGAGCAATCTTAATACCGAAGTAACATAGGCTTGGGGTTCTTTTTTGGAAGCACTTACACCAATCGGGTATTGCATCAAGCCTCATGAAATCAAGCAGAGGAAATGCTGAATAAGCATCCTAAATAGATCAGACAAGCAGCAAGTTTTGTCAGTGCCAAGTGCGTCTTAATTTGAATGCTTCGGTATGAGCCCTCATACTTATTCAGACTCGTCCAGCAAGTACTACCCCGGCTCTGCTGTCTCGAAGAGAGCAAAGTGTGGGGAGGCGTGGTGTTTATGAACGTGGCATCAACATGCACACGTTCAACGGCGGCCACGGGTGGTTCAGTACAACGCTAACCCTGGTCACCATTTTAAGAGTACTGCGCTTTGCATGGAGGTAAAGGAAGTACTATTCATACCGCCTTATATTGGTACATCATGTGTATTTATTAATTTATTGTAAGCTCACTTTTGGGGAAAGCATAGTAATAAGAGGTAGTAGCAGCTTCTTACTAGAATTATATGCTATTCCCTGCAGACTGAATGGCCCGGACGCACAAGTGTCATTCAGTTGGGGAAGTAGTTGTTGTTAATGGAAATAACCCATGGGCATGTGTGGCACTGATGTCTTGATTTCTCAATTCAGATTGACAGACCCTGTTGAAATGTATAATGGAATTCATTATCGTTACTGTTATTATTTATGACCAGCATTACTTTTTTCCGTATATGATACCAACATGTAAAACTTGAGGGGCGTATTACACGTTTAATTTCACCCAGGAATGTCATCACTCAGGCCAATTGTATGTGTAGACAACTGAAAGATCCAATTTTGCCCTTTTCTAAAACCGATCTCTTGACTCATGTTCTGGCGGGCTTCCAATACAGTCCATTTAAGATCATGTGCAGAGTGGCCCGCAGCTACAAAGTGTGTGATCATTTTTTTGGTTCGTTTTTTGCCCATATATTGCTTCAGTGCTCCGTGATCCTCACCTTCACTGTCCTTGTCATCATGTATATATATATATATATATGTATATATATATATATATATTCCTGCTCAGAATTTCCCCATTACAGGGAGAAAAACGACAGCACTCACGGGATGCCTTCAGTAAGCAGTGTTCTTTATTCCACTGACAACAACAAAAACAGACGCGTTTCGGTGATTCCCTTCCTCTGTGTCAACCCGTGCAATGCAACGGAGCGTCATTTGTAACTCATAATCATGGAAACAAAAACAGGACTTTTTGCGACCCTCAAAATTGTGGGCGCCATCTTGAAACGTTACTTTGTTCGTTGTAAACAGTTTGAACATAATATCAATATTATATTTCAAAAAAGTTTTTCTTTATACTTAAAGAAATTTAAATGGCCATATTGGCTTATCGGATCTCGCCGTGGATCGGCAATGGCAACCTATCTGGTTGCCGTACAGTCCTATTCAAATAGCCTCCTATTTCATATTTGAGTTACATAATTTACAAATTATCCCATACATCAAAGCCAACTTGATTGATTATATAGCATTAAATTACATTCATCGTTCTTTCAATGCAGCCGGGATGGAGCTAAACACCACTGGAAGATCAACGCCTCCACTAAAAATTCATACAAACGTTACAAGAGTACAGATTCTACATTACAGTTTTCATCTTTACATTTTCATCCTTGTCCATGTTACATGCCCAAATGTACTGACAATTCTTCCCCTCCATTTAGGCCTTCCGGGCTCTTGGTCTGTAGATCTACTATATATCTGGACTCTAACCTTCGCAGCTTTAGGAGTCTATCTCCTCCTCTGACGCTCTCTGGTACATAGTCCAGACAAAAGTATTGTAGCAGATTCCTATCGCTTTTGTGCTTTATGTAAAAGTGGCGAGCCACTGGGTAAGTGAAATCCCTGTTTGCGATAGCACGCATGTGCTCCAAGATCCTCAGTTTTACACAATTAATGGTGCTACCCACATATCTCATCCCACAGGGACACTTTAAGCAATAGACTGCGAAGGTAGTTTGGCAAGACATGAACTTTTTAATCTTCTTGCCATTTTCAAGACCCTTTACCTCATAGGACAAAGTGCGTTTGCTTGCAAAGCAAGCTTTGCACCTTCCACATGGAAAGAACCCTTTTGCATCACGGAGTGTGCCTTGTTTCTTTTTCATCACTGGGTCTAGGTGACTATGGACTAGGTTATCCCTCAACGACCGTGCCCTTCTAAAAGTGATCAGAGGATTGGGTGGAACATCCTTTCCAATGATATGATCTGATCTTAAGATGTTCCAGTGCTTTTTCACCATACCTCTAAACCAATCTGCATCTTGTGAAAAGGTGGTTATTATGCGAAATCTAACATCATCGATCTTTCTGTCCTTCTTCTTAAAAAGATCAACTCTAGGAATGTTAGATACTTTCCGCAGAGTGGTGGTAAGTAATTTTTCATTATAACCCCTTGTTAGAAATCGATTGAAGCTCTCTTTTGCCGCCTCATCAAAGTCTGATTTCATCGAGCAGTTTCTTTTCAGTCGGAGGAATTCTCCATAGGGAATGCTGTTTATTAATCTAGGAGAGTGGCTACTGGATGCGTGCAATGTACTGTTGCCCGCTGTTGGTTTCCTATATAAACAACACGTTATTTTGTCATCCTGAATCTTTACTTGAAGATCTAGATAGTTGGCTGCCACCTTGCTGACCTGACCCGTGAATCTCAAATTGTTCTCATTGAGATTCAGATGTCGGATATACTCCTCTCCCTCCTGTACTGTCCCGTTCCACACCAAAAACAAATCGTCGATATACCTGTACCACAAAATTACTTTCTCAGTCCATAGTCTATTCTCTGTCGCCCAGGCTACCTGCTCCTCCCACCAGCCCACGAATAAATTCGCGTAGCTGGGGGCGAAGCAGGAGCCCATGGCAGTACCAGAGATTTGCCTGTACAGTTCTCCCTGAAAGGTAAAAATGTTATTATACAGACAATATTGTGTTCGCTCCAACAGCATTAAATTGTGGGCAGCAAATTTCAATTGTCTTTTCTTTAGGAAGTGTTCTACTGCAGACAAGCCTTGGGTGTGGTCAATGCAGGTATATAGGCTAGTTATGTCTAAGGTGATTAGACAGTAAGCAGGTTGCCATTCCAATTTTTCCATGTGTTCGATGAAGTCTGTAGAATCTCTTATATAAGATTTCAAATTTAGAACTGCTTCAAATAAAAAGTGATCCAAATAGCGTGAAAGATTTTCGGTGAGACTGCCTATCGATGAGACAATGGGTCTCCCAGGAGGCTGCTTGAGGTCTTTATGTACCTTAGGAAGGTAATAAAACGTTGGTAATATAGGACTAGTTGTCCTCAAAAACAGAAATTCATCCAGGTCAATCATCGATTTGTCGTGCCATTTATTTAACAATGCATGTAGATTAGTGATGCTGTCGTTATATTGTGGCTTAGTTGTTACTTCATAGCAGCTCTGATCGGTTAATTGTCTCATAGCTTCCCTTGTATACTGTTCCCTTGTGAGGATTACGATATTTCCTCCTTTGTCAGAAGGTTTGCAGATTATTGTCGTGTCATCCTCTAAGTTCTTCAATGCTTCTCTTTGTAGCCTCGTCAAGTTGTCCTGGACTTTACTCGTTGGTTTATTTTCTCTAAATTTCATCAGATCCCTTATGATTAGGTCCGAGAAAGTGTCTATAGAGTCCATAGGCATCTGTGGTACAAATTTAGAAGGTAATTTGAGGCCACTAGGTGGAGCTTCTTGTACCACCTCTACATCCCTTATTCTCTGAGTTGGTGTTACTACTGACGAGGTTGTGTCCGAGATATTGCCTTTTCGCAGGTCCTCTAGTATTTCCAAGGTTGTCAGATCATTGACATTTAATAAATCCGTATCTTTCCAGTTCGATTTTATCGTTTTAGCTTCTTTGGATGTTGGTTTGATCTTATGAAATTTATGCAGTTTCAACTTCCGAATGAACTTATATAGGTCGATTCTGGTTTGCGTGTACTCTAGACGCCGGTTGGGACAAAAGGTCAGGCCCAGCTTTAGGACAGTCTCCTCAGTTGTTGTTAAGGTCTTGTCCGACAAATTTATGATGGTAAGATGTTGATCGTCTCTCGTTACCATCGTGCTCCCCTTTTGCTTCTTGTCACTCTCGGTGTGTAGTTTGTTTTTACCCTTCCTCTTCCACCCGCCGCGCCGGGTTTGTCTTCTTGTTCTGGGGGCTTGTTCTTCCCCCCTCGCAGCCAGCTCCGGCGGATGACATTGAACTCCTGATGAAAAGGAGTTTTGGGGAGTCGTCTTGCAGGACCTGCCACATCCTCTCCACTCAGTTCCTCCTCCGTGATTTCAGATTCAGAGGTTTCTGCTCTTGTCTCGGTGTCATTTTGCTTGGCTTTGTTATTAAGACTGCTCATCTCTTTTCGCGTTTGATCGTACTTTTTCGCGAAAGTTAGAACTCTTCCCATCGCGTAATCCCTCTCGTCACGATCAAATTTCTCTTGTTTTCGTGATTTAATTTTGTTCTCATATTTCTCCAGGCGTTTTTTCATTGCGGCTCTGAGCTGTTCCTGTTGCTCTGTATCCGTGTTCTGTTTCAGTTCTTCCTCAAGGGCTTCGATTTCTTTGAGTGTTTTGTCTCTGTCACTCCATGCGAACTGGACTAGAATCTCCAGCATGCCCTTGCATGAAAGGGCCGTATGTTTGGCCCACGCCTCTAGTAAGAGAGGGTCCGGATTTTCATACGCGGGAATGGTGTAAATTCTCAAGCCGCGTGGCACCCTTTGTACTTCAATATAACTCTGAAGGGAGGTACCCTCCCACCATTTCCTCGTTTCACGTTCATATAACCTTTCCAGCTTCGTGTATCGATCTACCAGCGTGCTCCGCCCCTCCCCCGCCGCTGTTGCGAGTGGTGGCGTGATGTCTGGATTATTGTTTTGAAACATTCCTGCCGCTGCCTCTCTGCGGTCTGTGACGCTAAACATGTTGTTGTCGTGGAGTGTGGTGCCACGATCCCGTGCTCCACCTCTGTTTAATACTGCTAGAGCTGCTTGCTCCCTCGTCAGCCTCCAACCACTTTTTCAAAATAGCGCGTGTAAATTTGCAAAGGGCTTACCTCCTCGCTTTGGTACAGCCCTCGCGCCGTTGGGGTTTGTCTCCGTATTCCTTCCGCGGTCTCGATATTCAGCCACAGGAACTTTTGGTTGGGGCAGTGCACTCGGTTAAAACATTGCTGCTCCCAAAGCACCAGACCCAAAGCACCAGATGCCGAGTCACTCTTGAGACGGGTGCCGTCACGCGTTGGTGCATGCGCGTAATATTCCTGCTCAGAATTTCCCCATTACAGGGAGAAAAACAACAGCACTCACGGGATGCCTTCAGTAAGCAGTGTTCTTTATTCCACTGACAACAACAAAAACAGACGCGTTTCGGTGATTCCCTTCCTCTGTGTCAACCCGTGCAATGCAACGGAGCGTCATTTGTAACTCATAATCATGGAAACAAAAACAGGACTTTTTGCGACCCTCAAAATTGTGGGCGCCATCTTGAAACGTTACTTTGTTCGTTGTAAACAGTTTAAACATAATATCAATATTATATTTCAAAAAAGTTTTTCTTTATACTTAAAGAAATTTAAATGGCCATATTGGCTATATTAATATGGCCATTTAAATTTCTTTAAGTATAAAGAAAAACTTTTTTGAAATATAATATTGATATTATGTTCAAACTGTTTACAACGAACAAAGTAACGTTTCAAGATGGCGCCCACAATTTTGAGGGTCGCAAAAAGTCCTGTTTTTGTTTCCATGATTATGAGTTACAAATGACGCTCCGTTGCATTGCACGGGTTGACACAGAGGAAGGGAATCACCGAAACGCGTCTGTTTTTGTTGTTGTCAGTGGAATAAAGAACACTGCTTACTGAAGGCATCCCGTGAGTGCTGTCGTTTTTCTCCCTGTAATGGGGAAATTCTGAGCAGGAATATTACGCGCATGCACCAACGCGTGACGGCACCCGTCTCAAGAGTGACTCGGCATCTGGTGCTTTGGGAGCAGCAATATATATATATATATATATATATATATATATATATATATATATATATATATATATATATATATATATATATATATTATATATATTTTTATTTTTTTGCACCGACACGCCATCATGTAAATTCAGTTTTTTGAGTTACATTTAGTGTGTTTGTTCTGTGACCATGTGGAAGTGTCATTCAGCCGAATGGTTTTGTAGCTTATGTTAGGTCACATACATTACACTGCCCACATGGGTAGTGGCCCACTACCGGAGGCAGGTTCCATAGTTGTTTTTGCATAGTACCAGCAGGTTTTTTAGGTCTAGTATGGACAAGCATGTCCTTGAGATTGGCTGTTGTTTTAAACGCAAATCTTGGGAGGGGTAGCGCCAGGTTACCAGGCTGCAACACGTTCTGATGATTTTCTGGAATGTTTTGGATTCAGGGGTAAAAGTGGAAACAAATGTGAGGATGTCAGTTTTGGGCCTTTCCCTGGATTCTCGTAGGGCATCCCTATTGTTAGCTTGTGCGCGTTTTTGCGCAGTTGAAATAGATTGAGTGGGATAGTGACGTGTCTCAAGCTGGTCTGCTAGGTCCTTGACTTGTTCATTGAGTCCCTTATTCCACTACAGTTCCGGAAAAGTCGCAGAAATTGCCCATATGGGAGGTTTTTACATAGGGCCTTAGGGTGGTGGCTGTCATATGAAAGCAAGCTATGGCTGTCAGTAGGTTTTTAAAATATCTTCGTATGCAGCCTACCACCTGTCAATAGGATTATGAAATCCAGAAATGACAATCCTGCATCAGAATTGTTGACCTTGAAGTGCAGGAAGGGATTTAGTGTATTCACCCATTCTATAAAAAGACTGCAAGAGTCCCTTGAATTAGCTACAAGCACATGCACTTTCTCAGGGCTGTAGCCGGGCCCACTCCTTTAGAGGAAATGCACTGTGTAGACTACTATGAATTAAAAGCGATGCTGTACAGATCTGTCCAAACGTCTGCAAGCTTTCATGTCAGGATACATGCTCAAGGACAGATGCACATTGCCTTATCATGCTCCAAATGTTGTTCCTCTATGCCCCCTCCTGGTCTTGACTCCTTGCTACTCTTATTTTGAGCATTCAGTGCCGTTGAAAGAGTTCATAAGCTTAACAAGCAATAGTGCACACCTGTAACAACCAGTTATCCATTCCCTTATTTGCAGTCCCTTCTTGAAGTTGATTGATTGTTTGATCTTCTTGTTGTCTCATTCTGTTTGCAGCAAGTACCCCAGGCATAGTTGGCTTAGATCTAACACGGACCTTGCTGTTTATTGTTTCTTTACACTTTATTTTTGTGGTTTTAAGTGGTGAATTAGAGCTGTGATCTCTGCAGTTCCATGTGAACCCTGTCCTACTTAATTCATTATCATTTTCCCTTTTGTACCTCTAGATTCATACCCTGCCTCGGTTTAGAATTTGCCAAATGTCCTCTTCAATAGAGCACACGTGGTATTTTGGCCTCCTTTAGGTGCCTGGTGCGACAATAGGATTGATTGTTTGGGGTTACTGTACATCATTTCCCCATAGAGCCTTTGATAAGCAATGTATATATATATATATATATATATATATATATATATATATATATATATTTCTGTGATTCATAGACTTTTGCTTGAGATTCCAGTCATTGATCTATTTTAAACCTTCTCATTGTGTCACTTTCAAAGTTTGGTTTTAGAGAAGTGGTCAATGTTGTTCCCAGTTTGAAACTGTCTGCAAGGGATTGATTTTTCCAAACACTGTTTAATATAAGTAGCTGGTCTAGGCATTGAAAGGGGGCAAAAGATTGCCACCATGCTTAAAATAATATGTTTTAGAGAACACCAGGCTAATATCCTACCTGTACCAGGTAAATACCCCTGCAGGTGCGCATTGTGGCTGTGTGTGGCTCCTGTCAGCTGTTGATTGCTGTTATCGCATGTCAGATGACAAATCAATCAGCAGTCAAAGAACCTCCTCTTCCTTCTCCGACGTCATCATCGCCTGGTGATGTTAGGGGAGGCTGCTGCCAGCTCTTCACTCTTCCACTCGTGCAACGCTTCATTTGTGTCATTGTTTGCGGAGGACAACAGACACTTCATTTAGGGACCAGCACTTCTCCAGTATTGGGGTGTCTTTCATAGATTCACATGCCTGAATCATTCCCCGTCGTCGGAGTAGGAGTCCCACAGTACATAAAAAGCAATAATGATGCCCATAATAACCAAAAAACTTTGGTAACCTAGAACCAGCGATGACTATCATAGTCATTATATACAGTCCAAACTGCAGCCAATCAGGCGACAGCACCCACCAGAATGTTCTCCTCAGAGGCTCAGGCTCTCAGATTTTCTACTGCATGTCTTGTGAAGGGAGTCTCCCTGAGCACTGCTCAGTACTTCACTTTTCTTCTGGAATTTCTTCACTTCAGAATGTCATCTTCAAAGAAATCTCTCTTTAGACCATGTGAATCTTGTGGGAAGCTCCGGCTGTTCTCTGAAGATCCCCACAAGAAGTGTGTTTATTGCCTTTATCCGGATCATAAGGTGAGAGATTGTAAGATCTGCAGGACCTTCCCTCAGAAGACCCTCAGAGATAGAGAAGGGTGCCTACTTCTGTGGTTACAGAAGACTAAAGACCAGGATAACCCTTTATCTGAGGTGGGAAGTGTTGCCTCTGGTTCATCTAAATCCTCTAGGAAGAGGATGGCTGAGGAAGATATGTCTTCTCCTGTGGCTAAGGTGTCGAGAAAAGTTCAACCCTCCAAGGGTTCTGACTTTCCTTCTTCCTCAAAAAAGGCTCCTCCACCTTTAAAGTCTAAGGCTCTGCCTTCTACGCCCCCGAGAAAGACTGGAAAATCTCTGGTGTCAAAAACACTTCCTGAGAAGGATTTACCTCAGAGAAAAACTCCGTCAACGGCTCCTCCGTCGACTACCATCAACGTCGACGCTACTTCTACGTCGACTCTTACCTTCTCATCGCCGAGACCCAAGATGATCATGTCATCAGCTTCATCTCTGTCGACGCTAGTCTCTGTCTCAGTTAAGCCCATCTCGTCGACGAAGGAGATTTCAACTATTGTCGGCGTTCCGTCGACGGCTGAAGTTAAGAAGATCCCGTCAACTGTTGCCTCGTAGTCGAAAACTGCCTCGTCGTCGACTACCTTCTCGTCGATGAAGACTGACTCGTCGTCGACGAATACCTCTTCGACAAAAATTGCCTCATCGTCGACGACCTTCTCGTCGACGAAGATTGCCTCGTCGACGAAAACAACTGCCTCGTCGACGGTTACTTTTCTGACACCAACACCATCGACGGCGATACCATCGACGGCCCACTCGTCAACGCCTCTTTTGTCATCCTGCACGGAATTGCAAGTTTGGTTGGTGACAACGGCCACTGCCTCCTCTGCACCGCCTACGACAGCGGCTCCTTTGCTACAAAGACGTGGCTCTTCCTTGAAAGCCCTCTCTCCATTACATATCTCCCCTCAGAAGGTACCTTTCGAGCTGCCTGAGCAATTGCTGGACTCGGGGGAGGACGAAGACGAGTCCGAAGAGGACGACAGATTCCGTACTGCCAGAAGCCCTTCAGAATTTCTGATTAAGTATCAAGATGAGGACCAGGATGAATACCCTTTCCCTTTAGCCTTACTGAATAATCTGCAATACATGTTGGATGATTATTATCGCCGTTTTCCTCCTTCCAAATCGGCTGAGTCCATTCCATCAACGCCCATGCCTCAAGCTTCTACTTCTTCTTTAAGGTCTCCTAGACCACCTTCTCCAGTACCGTCTTATCATTCCCATGATGTTAACACCACTGACGATGACAGGGAGGAAGGAGAAGTGGATGATGGGTCTATTCTTACGGAGTGGGACGATTATCAAAGTTAAACTCCGTCGCCTTCCACTCCAGCTCCCGTTGACTCTCCACCGGTAGACTTTGGAGGCTTTCATCTCCTTATGGAGTGGGCGACGCAAAGGTTTCTTATACCAATGGAGACAAAGAAGGATGACTGCTTTCTCTATGATTTTAAGGACCAGCCACGAAAACAGATACGGACCATTTCTATTATAGATTTCATCTGGAAGGAAGGTTTAAAGGTCATGGCAGCACCTGCTTCTCTTCCTGCAGTCTTACCTCGATTAGAGAAAAAATAGAAGGCACCAAACAATTCACCTGCATGCCTTTATAGGCCAGCCGAAAGCTGACTCTGTCATCGCCCAAGTGGCGCAGAGACGTGCCAGGAACCCCTCCTCGCCTATAGCAGCTCCGCCAGATAGGGATGGCAGTCGGCTGGATTCTATTGGGAAGAAAGTTTCCACCATGGCAGCGACGACCGTACGAGCTGCAAACTCCCTACCCATATTAGGGAGATGTGACAGGCAGATGTGTTCAGACATCACCCCCTACATTAACGTGCTGCCAGAACCTTCCAAGTCTGAGGCCTTAAAGATTTTACAAGAAGGGGATCATACTTCTGAGGAGATAATAGACGCAGCCGTGGATGTGGCATCCACAGGATTTAGACAGCTAACGGGTGCGGCAGTACTAAGGAGGCATGGTTGATTAAAGTCAACATCTTTTCGCCAAGAAGTTCAAGCGAAAATACTTGACATGCCGTTTGATGGGGAATCGCTCTTTGGCCAGCATGTTGATAAGGCCCTTCAGGCTATTGAAAAGGACACTGAAACGGCAAGATCTCTTGGTAGCCTTCAATTTCGCAAACAGCCCTTTCGGGGTGCCAAAGGGCGTGGATCTTTTTCCAATAGAGGAGGTTACAACCAACATGGGTCATATCAATCCTCTCAAGGTAATCTGAGATATCAGTCCTACAGGCAGCAGTCCTACGGACAGCGAAATACCTCCTACTCGCACACAAAAAGGAAGCCCTCCTACCGTGGACGGGATTGAGCTAAAAAGCAATGAGATCCACCACCTGCTACCATTTCTGCCGTCCCCCCCCTTAAAAATTGGAGAAAGAATATCCCAATTTTACTCGAAATGGTCCGATATCACATCAGACAGGTGGGTCCTGGACATAGTGTCCAGAGGCCATGTTTTGGAATTCATAAAGATTCCTCCGACCTCTCCTCCCAAAGGCCCACCTCCTGCTCATCTCAAGGAGGTTTTTTCCCAATATCCCAATTTTACTCGAAATGGTCCGATATCACATCAGACAGGTGGGTCCTGGACATAGTGTCCAGAAGCCATGTTTTGGAATTCATAAAGATTCCTCCGACCTCTCCTCCCAAAGACCCACCTCCTGCTCATCTCAAGGAGCTTTTTTCCCAAATAAATTTGATGATTCAGAAAGGAGCGATCGAAAAGGTCCCTCATCAACAAAGAGGAAAAGGATTTTATTCTAGATTTTTCCTGATAATGAAAAAGTCGGGAGAATGGCGCCCCATTCTCGACCTTCGCGCCCTCAACAAATACCTGAAAAAAATATCCTTCCGGATGTTAACACTTCAAGAAATCCTTCAACTCCTTTCGGCAGGGGATCACATGGCCACCCTAGACCTCTAAGGCGCTTATTTTCATGTGCCGATCCTACCCAGACACAGGAAATTCTTACGATTCAGAGTGGGTGGCAGGGACTTTCAGTTCAGAGTCCTTCCTTTTGGACTACGGTCAGCACCCCGTGTGTTCACAAAGGTTCTAGCTCCGGTGGCGGCACACCTTCGTCTGGAAGGCATTCAAATCTTCCCATACTTGGACGACTGCCTTATCAAGGCGAATTCCTTTCCAGCTGCAAGCGCACATGTTCAAAGATGTCTATCACTATTCCAATCTATGGATCTCTCCGTCAACTTCGACAAATCTCATCTGGTTCCATCTCAAAGAAAGATCTTCTTAGGAGCCACTTTAGACACTCAGGCCTTTGTCTCGAAAGAAAGACAACACAAGATCTGCAAACTAGCTCGCCTATTACAATCAAAAAGTGTGTTTCAGTCCGACTATTCAAGTCTTTTATAGAGATGATTTCTTCCTGCGTCCCCTTGATACCCAACTGCTGTCTCAAAATGAGGCCCTTGCAAGAAGAGCTCAACCATCAATGGTTGCAGATTTCAGGGTCGTTCGACGATGTCATTCGCATCACTCCTCGGATGCGAGAAGCCTTCTTCTGGTGGACTCAGGTGAAGAATGTACAAGAAGGATGTGCATTCCTTGTAGAGGTGCCAAATTTCACCATTACCACGGACACTTCCCTCGAAGGATGGGGGGCATACCTTCAAGGGATGACGGTCAGTGGCAAGTGGAACGTCCAACAAAAGAAGTGGCATATCAACCTTCTGGAGTTGCGAGCAATTTTCTTGGCCTTGAAGTCCTTTCGAACGGTCATTCTGGGAGCTTCAGTACTAATTCGGACAGACAACAGTACGAGTATGCATTACTTGAACAAGCAGGGAGGGACGAAATCGGCCCTACTCTCTTAACAAGCCCAAGAGATCTGGGATTGGGCGATACGTCACAAGATCAGCTTTTCAGCTATTCATGTTCCGGGGGTCTCCAATGCCCTGGCGGATTCCCTCACCAGATCAGCAATATCCAATCACGAATTGGAGCTGCATCAACCTACATTGAATCGTGTCTTTTGAGTGGGGCCATCCCGATCTGGACCCGTTTGCGCCCAGTCAGAACTGCAAATGCCCACACTTTGCAAGTTGGCTTCCCCACAATGACTCATGCGGGAATGCGTTTTCGATGAATTGGTTGCAAATATATGCCTACGACTTTCCTCTCATTCCGTTGGTTCCCAGAGTTCTCCGCAAGATGAAGAAACAGCCTTGCCGCCTGATTCTCATTGCTCCCCGATGGCCTCGCCAATTTTGGTTCACCGAACTTCTCCTCTCAGAGTGCGATCCCTTTCAGTTTCCACCAAAACCGAATCTTCTGTCCATCCTCGACAGACAGGCCTGTCACCCGGACCCAGCATCCTTGAGATTAGCAGCCTGGCTCCTCAACACCTTGAATTCGCACACCTAAATATTCCTGCGGACTGTCAGGAAGTTTTAGCTAATGCTCGAGCGCCTGCTACGATTAAGACATACAAACTCAAATGGAAGAGATTTTGCATATGGTGCCAATCCGTCAATATACATCAGATTTATGCAAAACCAGAACAGATCTTACCTTTCTTTCTTCACTTGGCAAGATCGGGTTTATCCCATTCCACTTTGAAAGTGTTCTTGGCAGCTATTTCAAGGTTCCGACAGGATGGATCCAATTCTCTTTACTCTACTAGAGTCATTCAGCAGTTCTTCAAGGGATTATTTCGGATGTTTACCCCTATTAGGCGTCCACTTCCATCCTGGCATCTAAATGTGGTGCTTGCACAAATTATGTGGCACCTCTTTGAGCCCATTCATAAAGTGGATTTAAAGTTCCTTTCATGGAAAGTATTGTTGCTATCGGCTCGAACATCAGCAAGGAGAGTCCGTGCCATTCAAGCATTCACTATTAAGCCACCTTTTATTCAATTCACCTCAAATTCAGTAGTGCTCCGCACCAATCCCAGTTTCATGCCAAAAGTACCTGCGGACTTCCACCTTAATGAACCAATAATTTTGAAAACATTCTTTCCAAATCCTCTCACACCTGCGGAAAGAGCCTTGCATTCCCTTGACATCAAAAGATGTCTCAAGTTCTAGCTACAACGGACTGCGACAGTTCGTAATTCAGACCAACTGTTTGTGGCCTATGGAAGGTTACGTCAGGGATATTCTGTATCCAAACAGACCATAGCTCGTTGGATTTCTGCTGCGATTTGTCTTTCCCATCAACAGGCGGGAAGACCTTTGCAGACAACCCCATGGATGCATTCTACGAGAGCAATCTCCTCTTCTACCGCTCTCTTTTGCCGATGTGCCTCTTAATCAAATCTGCAGAGGGGCGACTTGGTCCAACAGACACACTTTTACCAAAGACTACTGTTTGGAGGCTTCAAGTGACGCAGATTCGTCGGTGGGACAAGCTGTTCTCCGCAATCTTTTAAAATAAGGTGAGCCTCTGTTCTCCCTCCTCCACTATGCTCTTTCTTAAACGCTTATTGACATACTTATTCAATATTTTCTAAATTGTTCTGCTAATGTCAAGCACAAATGTATTAATGCAGGATTATGACATTGTTGGTATTTTAGTGCATATTTATATATCTTTATGCATATGTTTATGTATATTCACATATATACATACACACACTATGGTACAAGGAGCATCTCACGAGAATTATGTTGCTGTACTGCTATCTACTCTGATTTAGGCATGTGAATCTATGAAAGACACCCCAATACTGGAGAAGAACAATAGTTACTTACCTGTAATCTGTGGTTCTCCAGTATTGGTGTCTTTCAAAGATTCACATGCAACCCGCCCACCTCCCCTTAGAGGCTGGTTTATGCTCTTATCTCCTGGTTCACTCTTGTGCTGGAAAATCTGAGAGCCTGAGCCCCTCAGGAGAACATTCTGGTGGGTGCTGTCGCCTGATTGGCGGAAGTTTGGACTGTATATAATGACTATGATAGTCCTAGCTGTGGAAGTTTTTTTCCTTGTAGCTTAGGGCTACATTACTTTCTGGTTCTAGGTTACAAAAGGTTTTTGGATATTATAGACATAATTATTGCTTTTTTATGTACCGTGGGACTCCCACTCCGACGACGGAGTATGATTCAGGCATGTGAATCTATGAAGGACACCAAAACTGGAGAACCACAGATTACAGGTAAGTAACTATTGTTCTTATTTGTCATCATCGGACTTTGACCCGAACCAAGAGAGAAAGTCAAAAAAGAAGAAAGGAGGAGGAAGCGAAAGATAGGAAAACAGCATCAAAGAAAGGAAACAGGCGAAAAAAGAACATACAAGCGGGAGGTAAAGAGATAGGAAGTGCTAGATGGTCGAAAAAGGAGGCAGGAGGTGGTGGATACAAGATAGGTAGCTTACGTTATGAGTGTGCTTGTGGTGGATATGCTCTCAGATCTGCACATCTATGGATTTATTCCATTAAAGACAGAAAAGCACTTTTCTGTCTTTAATGGAATAAATCCAAATGACCTGATCTGCCGACTGCATTGGATCATTTATTGGAGAATCGCCAATGGAACTTTGACATTTGGCTGTGTCTTTTTCAATGTACTACTAAAAGTGAATAAAAGTGACAGTTGTTGGTGTGCTTTGGTGCATATGTTGGAAATATAGGTTGCTTACGTGTCCGGTAATCCTGGTATTTGGCAACACTCCTAGGAAAAACTTTGGACCCTACACATATGTTATTCAATTTGAGCGCGTATCCCTACAGAAAGAAAGGGACGCTTTTCAGAGGAACAGAGGAAAGACTTTAGCTACCCTCATTCACGCATCATTCTCGAGTCTATTGTCTTTCGGCATGATGCTGCTATATGTCTCACTGACGCCAGCCGCAGTCTCGATTCTCAGCTACAGTAAATCCCCTTGACAAGTGAACACTTTCTTTCCTGTCTTTCGTGACGTTTCCTGGAAAAGCAGCTACTAAATGACCAGGAGCTGCACTGGGCTAAATCCCGACAAGTCTTGGGTTTAAGGCGGCTGGCGTTTCACAGACAAAGCAGTAAGCTGGCATACATTTGTCCGGCCTTTCATTACAGACTGGGTCAAATCCAGCCACGCCATCAAATGTCTCTCTGACTTAGGCCAGAAACAAAATATACCCGCGCCAGAAACAAAATATACCCGCGCCTGTTTGTTACAAACCCCTATTGCATTCACGAGATCCGCATCACATGTCTGAAAGAGGCTATTGCCGAGCAGCTCGGTGAATACTGTACAAACCTACAGGGGATGTATTCTGAAGAGGAGACATGTAAACATCCAGGCCGTGCTGTTCAGCACCGTGCAAGATAAAAATAAGATTAGATGTGGCAAAGGGGAAATGGGCATGGATCTTAACAGTAAGAAATGCTCATTGTTTTTTTTTTTTTTGCAGTCTTGGTTTAGTGTTTTAATGTTTCCGTTTTTACATATCGGAGATTCATATAGTACATTTTAATTAACGTGTTATCAGCGAATACTGCTTAATATCTCAAAGTAGAATATTGCTATTGCTGAGGGAAGGCTTAATTTTCAGCATATATATTCGAGGAATGTCTTCTTTTACTGTTCTCCCAGCCTGTAGTTTGTCTCAAATTGATGGAACTTCGTGCCAATGATGCAGTGTAATGAATGTTGTACTGTAATCATTTGTTGTGTTACAATATTGTCCCTCCTAGTCCTTTAGGAATCCGTAAATGAGTTGACACGGCTTTCAAAGCACATAGTAACCTCTTCATTTACCACTAGATGGAGCCAGAAGCACAGCAATTCCTCGCGTGAACATCATCACATTGCAGGTCCCTTTTACTTAATGGGTCCTGAATTTCGTCAATTTAATAATGTGCTTTCTTTTCTTTTTTTTATTTTGTTTCACTTGCCATTCATTAGAGCTAGGGCAACCAACAAATTAATAGGGAGAGACCCGGCAAAGGTTTAGCCTGACTGTAAGAGACAGTAAAGAAACCGAGCCTGGAAAACATTAGGCATATAACCCATCTAACACATATTATATAAAAATATGATAAAGTCTCTAAGAAATTCAAAAAAATGTATTTCGTTAACATGCGGAAGCATGTCACCCTAGTACATTAGATTATATCACAGCACAGAGAGGTGCTTATTAGGAGGGATAATTGTAAACATGAACTTAAAAATATTCCTGCCTCAATGACAGTGCCGTTAGTGAACTAAGAGGCAAATCAGGTATCTTGCATAATCTTCTTGTTATAGATGGAGCAACTATTACACCAAAGAGGTTTTTGTACAGCATCGAGGTTTTCTCGTGAAAATAAAGACAAATGAGGCCCTGTGAAATAAAATGTTAAGCAGAGACGCCAGGACTGATCGCAGATTTTCTGGTTTCAGTAAAGTACAGTTCAGTCACTATATAAGTATTTCTTTACCTCTCCAGTTTTACGTAGCAAGTAAATGTCGTGGCTTTAATTCTTGGTGCCTGGGCTTATAGCGTTAGTGGCAGGCAGAAAGAAGCAGCATGAAAGCTCAGCTCGTTTTGGGCGTGGGTTCCAAGAGGGCCTCGAGCCGAGCCAGGTTTCTGGCTCCAGTTTACAGTCGCGCGCCGATCTCTACCACTCAGTGGCCATTTATTTATCTTTGCAAGTAGTGGCAACGCGAGATAGGCATCTTTTTGCCTTCGTCGTTTGCTAATGTGATTAACTGGCAACAGCGACTGTCACTCGGTCCTTTAAAATGTGATTTACCGACTCTTGAGACTCATTCCCAAGCCCCTTCTGCTCTCCCTTGAGCTGTGTAATATGTGTCCTTCACCCCCCCCCCCCCTTTCACTGTGTGGCGGCCCCAGAGACGATGCCTCCTGCAGGGGTATGGGGAAAGCAGCGAGTGTGAGAGTTTACATGCAGTAAATACAGCAGTAGGCCAGAACTATTCTATCCATGGTTATATTTGGTGAGTATTCATTAAGACCTTTTGTTTGGCTGGACTCTTTCACGTTTTCTGATAAAGCATACTTTCTGTTTTTATATTTCGACTGATGACCTGCTTGTCGATCCTGTGCTCGCAACTGTTGCACCCTTTCTACACGTTTCTGGCTAACCCTACCTTGCAGTATATTTCATAGCAACATTTTATATCATTTCCGCTTGATGCATCAATTGTTGTAGTTCATGTCTCCTGAAACTAATTTTGCCTTCGCTGGTTATTGCAGAATCCTCTGTCCAGCACGAGTGACACTTTTTAGGTCAAGCGCCAGTCAAGACCTTTTACCTTAACTAAAATGATGCACATATTAACACATGATTACAGAGGCTCCCAGCCAGCTCTCTTCATCCATTGGTCCGTCGTTGTCTCATTCACATTTTTCTTCCACTCACTACAGCATATTGCAATGTGTAGTGGGTCAGCCCACTTCAGCCATTGGCGAACTTCACTGTAATGTCATTCTGACCTTTCACATAGAGAACATGCCCAATCAAAGTAGTACCTTTAAATACTGGGACTACTAAGGCCATGTGTTATTTATGTGTACAAAAATATTTTTGCTTATAGACATTTTTTTTAGATTGATGAGAAGCCAGTCCCTGACCTAGTAGCTTTGCCTATGCTTGTTTGCTGTTTTGATGAATATACCTGTGATCTTCATGTTTATTTCCTCATGGTGTAGGAAATTTGAATTTCCAACCGGCAGCATATCATCAAGGTCGATATAGGCGAATTGTATATGGGGTCCACCTTCATGCTCCATCGGCTCCACTCGCTTTGCAGCAGTTGCTCCTTGCAGAGGTGCAAAGATTTACTCAGGAGTATGCTATTGGCACTACTTAATACCTAGGGTGCCTATCCTTGATTCCACATCATGCCTTTTCCACCAACCCACATCCTATGGCTATTTAATAGGATCTTTCCCATCCCTGCTGTCAGCCTCAGTCGCCATTTTTCTTCCACCTTTCTAATTACATTTTCTGCCTCTCCCTCGCCGTGGGTTAAAATCTGATGATGAAAATGTTTCCCTGTTCATAAAAATTACTGCTGGTGCCCCGCACCAACACAGATTGGGCACTGTTCTGTTGCAAGGAGAGTCCACACTTGCAGATATAAGAACGCATTTTTTATTAGTACATATATTCGCCTGAAACACATTCATCAGTTTCAACCAAGCGTCTGCCTTCACCGCTCGTCCGTTCCTTCTCCCTGAGTGTTCCTCGCACTCCCAGACCCCTCATGACCTCCTGTTCCACACCTGCAACCTGATGTCATTCAAAAAAGCCCACAATATGTTCTGAGACGTTCTTTTCGCTATAACATGTGCCCTGGCATTTTTAAAGCAGATGTATGCTAATCGAGCCTCTCAGAATGTGAGTAAATAAATGCAATTTGCAACGTAACTGTCCTCCCCAATGCTATTTTAAAAAGAAGGCACAACTTGTGAGAAGACAAGGTACCAATTATTCAGTGTTCCTATATGATGACCACTCCTATAATTAGGAAGCAGAGTACCTGAATGAGCTTGTAACTAACTGCATGAGCTTGTAACTACCTGCACGAGATCAGTTTCCAGTATCCTTTACAGTCACCAGTGTGTTATGTGTGCCAGGGGAGCGTTGCCATGAAACGTCCTCCTCTCTCATCTTCATCTCAGTGAGTGGCTGGAAATGCATTTGCCAGGCCATGGTGGGGTAGATTTCAATTGGCACTGGCTGCGTACTAGTGGTTTAGCAGCATGTAGCCTGACTTGGAGTGTAACTCGCAGCTTGGCTGGCTGCTGTTTTACATTACAGGCCATTATACATCATAGTGACTGACGCCCTTCACACGCTAAAACAAGCAGTAGAAATGCAATAGGTCTCGCATTTTTTTGAGCATAGCTCAACAGCTACCGGACAGAATTGCCACTTTGCAGGTGCCAAACAGAGCATTGCTTCATGAAACGGCCTAATAGCCTAAAACGATGTTGATAGCCTACAAAATAAAAAGGCAGATCTCGATGACCAGGAAAAGCTTCAGGCGTATTGGGATGGCCAACGCAAGCAAACAATGAGTGAGATCACCTGGGCGTGACCCAAGCACGCAGAGGCGGGTGAATCAGACTCCATGCACCAATAAAAATCCCGTATTTCTAATGTTTTATACGAATTTAGGACCCTAGTGTAATTTTCTCGATTCATGCCCATATATAGGTATAAATCACCCTATCCTTATATAGGCATAGAAATCATAACCATATTGAGACATAGCTTAAGTAGTCCTAATACAGCTTGGCTACTTCCACTAGTTCCAAAAATCTACAACGATTTCTTGGAAAAACCCGCCTTCAGCAGTCAGGGACTTCCCCCTGCATGAGTATTGATTTATCCAAGATCTCATGGAGTTTTCAAAGAACTGAGTCTTTGATGACGTGCTTATGTCCAACCTTACGTCAAACTCTGCACCTTCAAGGTATAAATATGCCCACATTTGCCCAAGCAAACACACGGTGGTTTGAAGCGGTTCGACTATCTACTTTCCCGACGCCCTGCTACAGCAAGTGCCGAAGGAAGCAGACCCTCCAGCAGATGCATTGAGAAAGACGCTGTCTTTTCTCTTGCCGAGAAATCCAGCTCCAGTGTTTCCAAGCTACCCTTGCGGGTTGTTGAGAAATCGAGTACTGAGAGAGAGATACCAGACCTCCTTCATTCTAAACCAAGGTACGGAGTTGATTAAAACCCTTGAGAGAATTCTTGGTTTAGACTCTTGGCAAAAGAATACTGAAACTAAGCTACACCTCACTTACTTCTTCCCTTGAACTAGACCTAGGTTAGGTACACCGGGGTTGGCGTATTTTAGAAGCACCAATTGAGTACTTTTAGTCTTTATTTATTAATGTATGTATTCTATGTATTTTATGGCTTAGAAACCATATCATGCTTTTACAGTATTATTTTATAATACTCTTCATACTGTACGCATTGTACTTTGCAACCAGTATAACGATTGTAGCAGTTCATTTCCTCTGCATGAGAAAGAAGACTGTTCAATAAATATCCCTTTTATTGAAAACGCACGTCTTTGTATTTCTCTGCACCTCTGTTAAAACGAAGCATGCACGATTGACTGAGTGAAATAACTATCTTTTGTTTCCGCGACTCTAGAGATACATTCCTTTTTCTTTGGAAACAAAGTTGTCATGTTTATGCAGTTATCAGAAACAAATCCCTTCTTGTTTATTGGAGAAAGTTTCTAGTGATCTCTGAGCTAGCTGGCACTCACAATTAAGTCTAGTATATTCGATAGAAGACCTAGTAGACCCAAGTACTACGTCAAATATATGGGATATATTATTCCAATGCGCAGAGCCTATTGGGAATATAGGAACTACACTACACTAAATGGCACAAAAACAAACAAATGGCAATTCATGGGCATGCCAATAGCCGATAGAGGAGATAACAACAGGTCTTGCAGACACTGCATGTAACCTGCCTAGGTTCGACCTAAAAGTAATATACTCTAGGTTTTGCAGCTGACTAATCGTGCCGCAACATTAGGTAGAAGCTAGCAACTGCACAGATCAGTGCAACATTATTCAGTGGTAATGTTGAAACGCAGTACTGAACGTTCACATTCAGTGTTATACCCTACAAGGCAGTTTCACACTAGCACTGGATCCGGACCAGCAGCACTGTCTGCAGCTGATGGAGTGTTGGTGGAAAGTATGAAAGAAGACTGCTGTCAAAATGTAGGTAATATTCTTGATCTTAGCATAATGTTGCCCTGCTGACGTTACTGGGACTCTTGTGCTCCCATCACGTTTGCCCTTTAGCACACAGATCTGTGGACTTCTCACGAGAGTCCCAAAAATTCCCTCTTGGTTTTGTGTAATGAGAGCTTAATGCTCTGCAACCCCAGTGTCTGCTTTTTACATTGAGGATAAATGTTTGTGTGTGTGTGTCACTTCCACAGACAGGCATCCCCTGGCCTTTTAATCAGCAGTACTTTGAAGGCTACAATGTGATCACCATGCTTACAGTGGTAAACGTGGAACTACACGATCCAGAATGCAAAGAGCTGCAGGCCATCAAAGCCAGAACTGCATTAAAAGCACGCTCATTAGTGGCTTCTGCATCTCAACTCCACTGAGAGGGATGCTTGTGCCAAAGGTATATCAAATAGTGACTGTTGTCCTCCAGATATATGCATCTGTAATATTTCAGTGCAAATAATGTATTCACTGTAGCAGGTGTTCAAGTTTGTTGAATTCCTTCTTCTCTCCCTCAAAGTAGACTTTTATTTTGCTCATTGGGATAGCAAGCCCCTGGTTGCAACAGAGAAATAAAAAAGAGGCATCGCTTCTGTATATCTGTATTTTTGATTTGTGAAACATGGTATGCCTTTAGACCAAATGCATCCTTTGCAGCCATCTGCAAACATTCACTTGTAAACAGTATCCTTACACTTTGACCTCTTCTGTAAATCTTATATGGAACATACTGATGGAAGTTAACATTTACAAGTAATGGGAAACACTCTTGTCAGGAAAATGTTGGCTTTGGCGTGACCTGTTCCAGGAAAGACTCAAGGTAGAAGTTCTGAAGCCGGAACAAATGTGGTACACTTATATATAACACACTAGTTCTTGCTTCCAAACCGGTTACTTAAAAGCACTTAAAAGATAAGACTTTCTTCTGACAGTTGTTTTTCCTCAAGCTTTTAGAACTTCTAAATCTAGCTAGGTCATATCATATCAAAATGCTTGGAAATAGGTTCAGAGGCTAAAGGTCAGGCTTTTGAACTCATGCATGACTGAAGTCTGGGAGGCCGTTCCAAACTCTAAAGTGTTGTAGCCACTCCCCTTGTACTCAGTCCAGGACCCTACAACCCCTTTGGAGTGATGGTTTTCTAGTTGCTAAGCCTTGATAATAAAAAACACATGGTTGTCCAAAGCTGTGGATCAAGGCTATAATATCTAGTGCCTGATGCATCAAAGGGGTTTGCCCATTCTGTGTCTATGTGAAAATGTGTTGATACATAAAGCCCGTAGTTCTGTCCAAAAACCCTTTTGAACCTTTGATTCAGAGGACTTTACAGAACTCTTGCTTAGAGATATGTGGTCTGTGTCCATATGATAAAATGATGCAACCCATAGTATTTCTTCAATATTCCCTCCCAGTAGATAATAGAACAGTGGAAGAGAAAAGAACACTGAGGCATCCTGTAGTTATTCTTCTTGAGGAAGTAAAATGACGAATTGCACAGATCACATGTTTTAGGGAACCAACCAATCAGAACCATACAGTATCAGGACATAGTCTGCAATGCCAAAAGTGGTTGGTGGATCCAACGCTATTATGACAGATTGACCGCAGACTGCAATCCCTTACCCAGAAAAGTTCATCCATCACATCGGTCATGGAGGTGTTGACACCCAAACACATTTTTAAGGGGATCAAGTCACTGGAAAGGGAGAATCCTGGTATCATATATTTGACAAATAACATTAAGGAAAAAGTTTGAGACGCTACTCTCAGTTCTGTTAATTTTGTCAAATACCAAAATAATCATTACAGAAGGCAAACAGTCAGTTAATCAATCAAGGGAATTAGCATAATTAAATCATAAGCAAAAGACATGAGGTAGTTTGATTCAAAGTCCACATCTAAAATTGTCTCTTTCACAAATAACACATCTGTTATAACGTTTTAGACAAAGTAAGCACACAGTTGTCGTTGCATGACATTACATGAATATGCAGCACTGAAATGTTAGTTGTCCAGCACCAGGCACATTCTTAGTTTAGAATAAAACGTCCTTGCACATTATCCTCATTGGCTAGGTGCGCGTCATTAGTTGCAGAAGAAATATGATTATAACACACGAGAAATAACAATGAACTGCTTTTGCATATAAATAGTATCACCATGTTAACGGAGGCCTAGGTTAGTGGCCTTGCAATGTTGCTACATCAGAACATCCTTTCCCGGGGAAGCTATTGAAGTAGAGACCATAATTTGCAGCTGAATTTAAAATGATTTTCTGAAATAGAATGAAAACATGAACATGCAAGAATCGTGCGCACACATATAAACAAACACTCTTTTAAGTGCTGCAGCCTAGTCATGCTAAGCCACAGCCTCCCTAAACTAGGCACTATATTATTAATATGAAAATCTGCTCACTTAGAGGGTTTGTTCCTTGTCGTGGATGGAAACATGAATGGTTGTTACAGAGCATATGATAAGTTTACAAATGCTCCTTCAGCTACTCACGGATCACCGTCTACAGGATTTTACTGCTTAATGCCAAGTTTGAACCACTAGCTAGCAGGGTTACTGGCAGGGATTTTACTGCTTAATGCCAAGTTTGAACCACTAGATAGCAGTGTTAATGACAGGGAGTGTAACACAGACAGACTTGGTCTGAGGTCTGCCTAGAAATAGTAGTGCAATTATTTTAAAGGGCTTCTCCAGATGACTGTTAAATAATTTTATGAATACCGGATCAGAAGGTAGAATTCTTATTGATTTAAGTATTTATATTTTATTTTAGCTTAAAGAGAAATGGGGCAAACTCGTGTTTCGCAATATCAGAGTCGATTCATCAGGGCCAATACATTATCTTATTTCAGTTTGCATCCAAATTTCAAGAAATTGAAACTTCATGTATGCATTCATACCCATCAAGTAATCAGCAGTATACAGGCAGTAACCTACCCCATTAAACTGTTTGAACATTCATAGGCTGATATATGTTCGACTACATCAGTCACCCTCCTTAAAACCACAATGGCACTATAACCGTCTCTCACTTGCACCAATAGTGACACAGGCAAGCTATTGCGAACAACTGCAGGGAGTTTGGCTTTATTTAGCAGGGGTGAATTCAACCTCACGCTGGGGGGCTGGGTTCGCTGTATAGAGGTATTGTTAGTAAGCTGCAAAGACCTGCCCAATCACAGGCAACTCCCCAGAGGAGTCCCTGTCTCTCTGAAGTTTTACCTTCTCAAGTTTGGTACCAAGAGTGCCGTTCATGTTAAAGAGTGTTGTGGGGAGCTAGGAGGGCGTTGCAGGCAGTTGTCGGCGTCGTGCAATGAACAGGCTGGGTGTCGCAGATGGGCAGTTTGGTGCTTCTTGTTAGCGGTCCACTACGAGGTGTTGATGCTGCTGTGCGAAGAGACTGACTGGTGGCGGCTTGTGCTGGATTACGGGTCGAGCAGTGCGGTCTTGATGCGAACAAGCCCAATTGCTGTCGTGAAGATCCAAAAAGCTTGATTTAAGAGCCTGTGAGCAACACCAAGGGTCCGGGACCTGAGAGACATCACTTGGGGGTCAGGGACTCGCTGCAGCTGGGTCCAGGAGCTGGTTAGGAGTTATGCATGTCCTTGAGGCTCAGATCAGGAGGCCAGCAGACTATCCTTTGGATTCACTCTGGGATCCTGGGTTCAAGGTGAAGTTGCATGGCCAGTTATTCTTCCCCATGCAAGAGGGCAGGAGGTCAGCACAGCAGGGCAGCAGTCCCTTTAGCAGCAGTCTAGTAGAATGGCAGTCCTTGTAGCAGCACAGTAATCCTTCTTCCGGGTAGAGTATTCACAAGTCCAGAAGTGTACTGAAGAGTTTGCGTCTATGGTCCAGTATTTATACTCAGTTGTGCCTTTGAAGTGGCGGAGAAGCTTGTAGAGGTTTCCCTTAGAGGTCTCCAGGCATTCTGCCTTCCCTGACCTGGCTCCAGACTAACTACAGGGGGTATGCAGCCCTTTGTGTAGAGGCAAAACTCAGCTTAATTGGGTGTAAGCAGGGCTGTGCCCAGCTCCTCCCTACATCCTCTCAGTGATGGCCCATCCAGGCACACCTAAGTTCCCTATGGTGTGTGGCTGTCTAGGAGGGATACACAAAGCACAACTGTCAGCTACACCCAGCCATTTGACCAGAGACACACTACAGACACTAAATGGCAAAGGCAAGAAAATGCCAACTTTCTTTCGAACAGTGGCATTTTCAGAATTGCAATTTAAAATCCAACTTCACCATAAGTTAGGATTTTACATTGTGATTCCAGTGACACCAAACATAAACTTATGTTATGTTATAAGGGCTTGTATAGCGCAGACGACTCACTCCTGAAGGAGCATCTTGGCCCTAGAGCGGAACTAGGAGGGTAGTAAACAGATCTTTAGCAAGGGCTGTTCCCCAGGAGTGATTTGTGCGTGAGACAAATTACGGTTTTTGATTGGCAGCCAGTGTGGTGCTCTTAAGGTAGGTACAGAGCGGAAGTTTGCATCCTAATCGAGCCCCAATATTTTGTACCACCTGACGTTTAGAGAGGAGAGTCTCATAGGCCGCAACCAGAAGCCCATTACTGTATTGCAAGCTGCTCGTAATGAGGGCCTGGATAAGAGTGGAACTGATCGGAAGCCAAGGAAAAACGTTTTTGAGGAAACGCAAAGTGCTGAAACAGGTACCACAAATAGAGGTAACCTGTTTCTTCATTGATAACCTATTATCCACCAAAAAGTCAAAGTTTTTTTACCACACTCTTGGGACAAGGTACTGGACCTAATTCTTTTCACTACCAATCTTCTGACCAGAATTCCGGTGCTTTCACAAACAGGAGTATTTTATTCTTTCCTTCATTCAGTTATAGGCAGGTGAAGCCCATCCAAGCTGCCACCTTTCTCATAAAGTCAATAAATATAACTTTAAAAGCCTCAGGAGCTAGCCCCAAAAAAATTAACAATTGGGTGCCATCTTTATAGGATATTATTTGAAACCACATGCCCTAACATTGCCCCAGTATTGGAACTTTCATAGATTCCCATAGCTTGTATCATTCCCCGTCGTCGCAATGGGAGCCTCGGTAAATAAAAAATACCATAGCAGTAGGTAAAAAAGAGAAAGTAAGGCCTAGGCCTCACCTCATTTTGTAGCATATCCACCTCATTTTTGTAAAAGAGACCAAAAACCTGCAACAACCAATCAGATTAGCCTCATCCCATAGAACCCTCCGTAGAGAACCTCAGAGCCTCAGATTTTCTACCGCACGTTGTGCTAAAGGAGTCTCCACTGAGCTCTGCTCAGATTTCTCTACAACTTTTGGAGTTCAACTATATTCTCTTCAGGATGTCAGATAAAGAAAAGAAAGCTTCATTTAAGGCCTGTGCTACTTGTTCTAAAAATAGGCTTTATGTTGAAGACAAGCATAAGGATTGTATTTAGTGCTTGTACCCTGATCACAAGGCCCCTGATTGATTGTATGATCTGCAGGACCTTCTCCACCAAAACCATGAGAGACAGGGAAGGACGACTTTTGACCTGGTTACGGAAGATGAAGTCACGGAAAGAGGTTATTTCAAGTGACAGCGAAGATTCCTCCTCAGCTACATCTTCAAGGTGGTCTAAAAAGAGGGGTAGGTCTTCCCCTTCAACTGAACCTCCTGCTAAGGCCTCTCAAAAGACCTCGGGTAGGTCTAACAGGCCCAGTCCCAAAAAATCTCCTCACCGAGGTGTAAAGGAGAGGGAGGGACTTGTTCCTGAGGTACTTTCTGCTCAGAAGGTGAGCCATGGACCTTCTACTGCCTCTCCACCAACTGAAAAGGCAAAACTTTTCAAGAAGCCAACATCTGTACCTCAGGAGGGTAAATCGAAGAAGAAAACCCGTAAGTCGACAACGACATCATCAGGTACGTCGACGACGGCAACTAAAGTTCACCAGGCGTTGATCTCAGCTTTGTCCACAGTCCCGTCGTCGAGAGCTCCGCCGACGACTTCGTAGACGATTCAGGCTCCTATCACAGTATCGTCGACGATGTTAACAACCTCAACTATGATGACGCCGACAGTGGTGATGACTGTAGCAAGGGAAGACCGCTCCCCCAGCGGAACAAGGACCCTGTACCCCCTTACAGGGATTCATACCATGAACCCCCCCTCTTCTCTTCACAACATAACAACTGGACGAGCACAGCAGGGCGATACTATCCACCAGAAGAGGACGAAGACATCGGTCCCTTTAACTGGGCGGATCTCGGAGAGTGGGCGGAGCCGATAGCCACGTCAAAAGCAGCGGACGAGGCAGAACAAGTGTGCTTGTTCACCGGAGGTGTAGGAGAGAGGAGAGCGGAGTCGAGTGAGGAGTTGGCGGAGGAAGCAGTAGTTGGAGGATTTGGAGAACGTACAGAGACCGGAATACCATCTACTGAGAGTCGGAGGAAGAGAGAAGACCCGTCGGCGGCGCGGGAGCCAGGAGGCCATCGGCAACACGAGCCGCCCAGCCGCACGCCAGGAGGTGTGTGGCTCACCCAGGTACGAGGGCGTATAGCGGGCTGGGTGGGGAGAAAGGGCGGGTCCGTGACGTGACCTAGTTCCCCTTTTTTTCCGGTAGCCGGTTCCTTCCCTGCACCAACCCCCCCCTCACAACGCCGTAATTACTTCACTGATGGTGCACCCTCACTCCCTTTCCCCTTAACATGTACAGTGCTGGATAAAAGGACTGATACGTGTCCTCTCTGTCTTTTCTCCGGTACGCCTCGAGCCCTTTGCACTACCCGACGGAGCCATCCACGCCCGGCACCCCCAGCAACACGGAGCCCTCAGCGCCCGGTCCCCGGAGAAGTCCCGGACTGTTAAAGAGGGAGGAAGAAAGCGCTAGGAGGAGGAGAGAACGAAGCCGTTCACCACTGAGAGTCCATACGAGAAAGACTTGTACGGACTTCTTGTTTTCTCAAATAAACCCCACTATAACTAAAACTCGGCTCTTGCCCATTACTGCCACCCGCGCTACAATGACGAGGACGATGATGTAAATGACGTCGGCTACGATGGTACTGACTTCGAGCTCGTCGATGGTACCGTCGACGATCTGTCCATCGTCGCCGACGATCCTTTCTCTGACGACTATGCTTTCGTCAACGACGATTCCTTCAACGACGTTGACGACTCCGTCGATGGTGCAAAAAGCCAAAATCTCTATTAAAAGATGCCAAATTACACCGGAAATGACATCTCCGCGGAGGGTGACACCATTACCTCCTGCATTACTTTTGGATGAAGAATACTCAGATGAGGAAGATAGTCCTTATGGTGATGCGTACAGTCCATCTCAGCTTGAGGTGTAATACCAGGACTCAGATTTTGATGATTATTACGTAGAACGGCAACTCCCTCCTCAGGATAGGCCTCAAGAACAATCACATCAAGGCATGTTGGCCATGCCGTCTTCCCTTATTATAAGTGACTTGCAGATCATGTTGTTGGATTATAGGAGGAGATTTCCAGCTCAAGCCTCTGAATCCATGCAACGGCCTCCACTGCCACCACCACCGCCTCCTCCCTATACTTTTACGACTCAACCGCCAGAACCGGAATCTTTGGAGGAACGGAAGAATATCATCACGGGGCAGGAATATGATGATGAAGATTACTCAGATGATGAACGGAATGTGGAAAATGTCCCGAATCCGGATAGGGAATGGGACGAATATATCATTCCAGATCCCGCTTCACCTTTTCAGGATCCTGTAGATTCTCATCCAGCAGACATCGGAGGTTTCCATAATCTTATGGAGAGAGCTTCAAATAGTTTTGGCCTTCCCATTCCGGTAGTACAATCTGACTGTTTTCTCTATGATATCAAGGAGCCTTATAAGAAATCCATTAGTTCTATCCCCATTATAGAGCATGTATGGAGTGAAGGAATAAAGGTGATGCAGTCTCCAGCTACCGTTATCCCTGTTCTACCGCTACTGGAGAAAAAATATAAGGCTCCTGATGATAGTCCTGCTTGCCTGGTTGGCCAACCGAAGCTGGTCTCCGTTATCTCTCAGGCGGCTCAGAGAAAATCAAAGAACCCATCGGCACCCCTTACCACACCACCAGATAAGGAGGGCAGCCACCTTGACAATGTTGGCAAGAGGTTTTCCTCTATGTCTAGCCTCCTGGTTCGAGCCTCCTTTGTACTTGCAATTTTGGGACGATGTGATCGCCAAATGTGGTGCGATTTGTCTCCATTTATGGATCGACTGCCGGAGAGTTCCAATGCTGATGCAAAGAAGATCCTTGAGGAGGGGGAGCGATCTTCCTCAGAAATTATCGATTGTGCTATGGACATTGCCACAACTGCTTTTCGCGCCTTGGCAGGTTCGGCTTCCTAAGGCAGCAAGGCTGGCTTCGGGCTACCTGGTTTTGCCCTGAGGTACAAAATAAAATTTGGGATTTGCCGTTTGATGGAGATATGCATTTTGGTAAGCATATAGATGACCACTACAAGACATCAAGAAGGACACAGAAACGGCAAGGTCCTTGGGCACATTACAATATCGCAAGGTGCCTTTCCGAGGGGCAAGAGGAAAGGGTTTTCTACCTACAGAGGAGGATACCAACAATGCTACTCCTCCTATTCACAATCTTCGCAATCATACAAGCCTCAGTACTCTCAACGCCAAGGCCAGTCGGCGTCTTTCTCTCGCCAACCTTCAAGAGGTCGACAGGGGCGTCAGGGGACAGATTCCTCTAAACGCCAATAGCGGCTTCTCGGCTCTGTCTACTGTTCCTTCACCCCCGGTAACATCAGTGGGGGGCAGGATATCACACTGTCTCCGCAGCTGGAAGATCATTACATCAGATTGGTGGGTCCTCAATATCATCCGGTTTGGCCACACATTAGAGTTTCAACATCTCCCACCTTCCAGAGCCCCTTGCGCCACCGAATCAAAACATCTACATCTTCTACGTCTCGAAGCTCATGAACTGCTCATCAAAGAGCGATAGAGCCGGTACCTCTATCTCAACGAGGAGAAGGGTTCTATTCCAGGTTTTTCCTGGTTCACAAGACGGAAGAGAAATGGCGCCCAATTTTAGACCTGAGGGAGCTCAACATCTATCTCAGAAAACGGTTGTTTCGGATGGTATCCCTTCACGATATTTTGCTCCTTCTCAATCCAGGAGACTACATGGCGACTCTGGATCTCGAGGACGCATACTTCCACGTTCCGATTCACCCAGCTCACAGATCATTTTGTACGCTTCACAGTAGCCAAGAGCCACTTTCAATTCAAAGTCCTGCCTTTCCGACTCTGGTCTTCTCCACGGATATTGACAAAGGTATTGCCCCGGTGGCAGTGTTTCTCAGAAGGCAGTCTCTACAGGTTTTTCCCCACCTGGACGATTGGTTGATAAAAGCTCCATCTTCTCAAGCAACTACAAAAGCGGTCAAAAGTTGCATTACATTTTTCAATCATCTGGGTCTTCAACTCAACAAGGACAAGTCGGTCCTTCTCCCATTCAGGTCCGCCAGATTCCTAGGGTCCATTCTGGATACGAGATGCTACAAAGCTTTCCCATCGGAGGAAAGACAAAAAAGGCTAATTCTTTCCACTCGTCAATTGCAAAGAAGACGATCCCTGTCGGTCAGTCTATACAAGTCTCTCCTAGGATCGATTTCATCCTGCATACCCTTAATTCCGCATTGCAGACTGCGTATGCGCCCTTTTCAGGAACAGCTAGACATCCAATGGTGCCAGGCAGAAGATGCGTTTGACGACAAGATAATGGTCACACCTCTAATGAGGGAAGCAGCCAATCGGTGGACGATCAAAGACAATATCTCGAAAGGTCTCACTTTCAAGATTGCTCCATCTCCCCTGGTTCTGACCACGGATGCCTCGCTTGAGGGCTGGGGAGCTGTTTTGCAGGACCTACATGTGAGTGATCATTGGACGCCCGAGCAGCGTACTCTCCACATTAATCTTCTGGAGCTCAGGGCAATTCGTTTGGCTTTGCAGACTTTCCTTCCGAGGATTCGGAGCTCCACCTTGCTGGTCCGTACGGACAACACAACGGCCATGCAATACGTGAACAAACAAGGCGGAACAAGATCTCAAATTCTTTCAAAAGAGGCCCAGGAGATATGGGAATGGGCAATTCTCCAAAGAATTTCTCTCTCAGCGGAACATCTCCCAGGTACCCTCAACACGACAGCGGATATATTGAGTCATCTGAAATCGGTCTGTCACGAGTGGGAACTGGATCAGGACACTCTCGACGGGGTCTTCACACGTTGGGGCACTCCGTCCATAGATCTATTTGCAACCCCAGACAACAGGAAATACCGGTTCTATGCAAGCAGGGATCACCATCGCGACTCGTTGGGGAATGCTCTTTCGATGGCCTGGTCAGGCGTATTTGTTTACTCCTTTCCTCCAATTCCCCTGATTCCAAGGCTACTCAGGAAACTCAAGACAGAACCCTGCACAATGATTTTAATTGCACCAGCGTGGCCCCGCCAATTCTGGTTCACAGAGCTTCTGCTCTCTCAAGATCAGCCGGTTCACCTACGGCCCATTCCATCTCTATTGACAATGTCCCAGGGCCAAGTGTTACATCCAGACCCCAGCTCTCTCCAGTTGACAGCGTGGCTCCTGAGCACCGAGAATTCCAGAGTTTAAATATCCCTCAGGAGTGTAAGGAAATTTTATCTCAAGCCCGCACACCGAGTACAAATAAGCCCTATCGCGCGAAATGGAAACGTTTCTGCTTATGGTGCCAACAGGAGAACCTCCATCCGTTCTCTTCTGCTCCTCATCAGATATTGCCTTACATTCTCTCTCTGGCTAAGTCGGGCCTGGCACATTCCTCTCTGTATTCAGGCGGACAGCCTCAGGTCCTTCTCTCTGGTCCGCTAGGATTGTCAAACAATTCCTGAAAGGTCTTTTCAGAGTTTTCCCTCCAGTTCGGCCTCCGCCTCCATTGTGTCAACTCAACTTGGTTCTGGCTCATCTCATGAGACCTCCGTTTGAACCTATTCACAGAGCAGATCTAAAGTTTCTATCATGGAAGGTGGCCCTCCTTTTAGCCTTGATGGCAGCTAGGAGGGTTTGGGAACTGCAAGCTCTCACCTTTATGGAACCCTTTTTACAGTTCAAAAACGAAACTCTTATTCTAAGAACAAATCCGAAATTTATTCCAAAGGTCCCTTCGGATTTCCATTTGAATGAGCCTGTAGTTCTGAAATCTTTTTTCTATCGACCTAAGTCTCCAGCAGAAAGGTCTCTGCATTCCTTGGATGTCCAGAGATGTCTGAAATTTTATCTTGAACGCACAAAAGATTTCAGGAAATCGTCACAGCTCTTTGTTGCTTATAGTGCTCCTCGAAAAGGGTTTCCCCTTTCAAAACAAGGAATCTCACGTTGTATTTCAAGTGCAATTCACTATTGCCACCAAGCGACGGGTAAGCCGCTAGAAAGACATGTACGAGCGCACTCCACAAGATCAGTTTCATCTACTGCTGCTCTCTTCGTTGGAGTTCCTATCAAGGACATTTGTAGGGCAGCTACATGGAGCATTGCCCACACATTCACAAAGCATTACTGCTTGGACTCTTCCACAAGGAGTGAGGTGGCAGTCGGACAAGCAGTCCTGAGTAATCTCTTCCAATGAGCGGTGATCTTTCCCTTCTATCCCTCCTTCCTATTATTGCACATTTTGTATCTGATAATGTTTACTGACTACTGTTTCAATGTCTGTTTACTTCTTATGAAAGTATGGATACTGAGGTATTTCGATATTTGTCACAAAATGTGCTTTTATTGCTTACTGCTAGCTACTCTGTTACAAGCCATTGGAATCTATGAAAGTTCCAATACTGGGGCAAGAAAACAAGTTACTTACCTGTAACTTTGGTTCCCCAGTATTGGTAACTTTCATAGATTCCCATGCGCCCACCCTCCTCCCCTGGGAAAGCTCAGCCTTCAGCAGATGTGGTTACTGTTACACTACGGCTACGAAAATCTGAGGCTTTGAGGTTCTCTCAGGAGGGTTCTATGGGGTGAGGCTAATCTGATTGGTTGTTGCAGGTTTTTGGTCTCTTTTACAAAAAGAGGAGGATATGCTACAAAATGAGGTGAGGCCTAGGCCTTACTTTCTCTTTTGTACCTACTGCTATGGTATTTTTTATTTACCGAGCCTCCCATTCCGACAACGGGGAATGATACAAGCTATGGGAATCTATGAAAGTTACCAATACTGGGGAACCAAAGTTACAGGTAAGTAACTTGTTTTCATCTTTGCAAGCAGGGCCACAAAAATATTGAAGAGGAAAAGCCATGAGGAACCCCCGTATCAATAGTAACTGTTCTCAATTTGAAGGGGTGGATTGAGATCTTTGTTTCTGTCAGCCAGGAAGTCCTTAAGCCAAGCGAAGTTCTTCCCATATATGCCGGTCTCATACAGTCTCTGATTGAGAAAGGAATGGGAGACCGTATCGAAGGCGGCTGACAAAACAAATAATACCAGCATTGCCGGAGCGCTTTCATCCACTAGTATTCTGACGGAATCAATAACTGACAGGAGGCAGTGTCCATGCTGTGGTTAGTTATAAAACCCGATTGTGTGATGTCCAGTGTGCAGTTGTCCTTTGAATATTTAGAGAGTTTGTCGTTAACTAGGCCCTCCAAGACTTTACCAAGAAGAGGAAGGAGCGTAATGGGCCGATAATTTGCATGCTCATTGGGTCGGTATTTGCTTTTTTCAAGATAGGAACGACAAATACTGCCTTCCAATCCTGTGGCAATTTCACTGATGCCAAGGATAAATTAAGTAAATCTGTAATGTAGGGAGTTAACAGAGATGACGAAGAGGAGGCTATGTATGTCGGATAGGGGTCAGATGGAGAGCCAGATGTAACCACCTTCCCCTACATGTCTTGTACCTGTTCTTGAGAAATAGTAGCAACCTTTCCCAACAAGGCTATGACATTGGATGGTAAAAGATTATAGTTAGCAGGTTCAACTGGGCTTGCTGCCAATGATGAAAAATCCTTATATAATCTGGAGATCTTTTCCTCAAAATAGTCAACCAGCGAGTCCCATTAATCGTGCCAGACCAGTATTGGTAAATTGCAGGCAGCTGTCTTAGCAAATTCATTCAGTACTTTAAATAGTTTTCTCGTAGAGTTGCCAGCATGCTCGATCCTGCTGATAATACGACATCTGCACACCTCCCTAATCTTCCTTCCTGTGGTACATTAGAAGGGCTAGTTTGTATGCTCTTCTGTCAGGGGATTGTCTTGCGCACCTCCTTTCCAATCTTTTACAGGCAGTGTTTTCACTTCTCAACTCTGCCATATACCAATAGGCTTGATGTTTACTGGATCTGTTATTGCTGGCTTTGAGGGGAGCTACTACATCAAAAGCTTTTTGATTTTTTTTTTTCTTAGGTCCTTATTTCACCATTGGCTTCTGCAATATGAACAATTAAAACCCGATCCATCCTGGGCGCCCAGGGCTAGTGTTCTTGCATTCGCCTTGGGACGACCAGGCCTGCTTCTTTGTACGAGGCATGGTGTAATCATAGAACCTTTGAGGCCTTAGACCAGCCTCATCTCTTTGCCCCACAAGATCAAAGGTTCCCACACATTGTTGTTAACTGCTAAGCCAATATCTAGACGTGTCATGCCTAATGCTGCACGCAACCAGTTTTCGTAGAGAGGGGGACTAGGATCCTTCCACAATTTGCACATCTCTCTACGAGCGATCAAGATCAGATAGAAAAACAAGCCCACTTGTGTCGCAGATAGCAACCTTATGAGAATCATATCCAATCCAAACAGAACTCGAGCTGCATTAAGGCACAACTTAACTTTAAAAATACCCTCCAGAGCCCTCCCCAGACTAGCCCAAAAATCAGACAAAAGAACACAATCAAAAACAGTATGGATGTCATCAGTCTCCACCAGGCCGCATCTAGGGCACTTAGGGAGAGGACAGACAACAAATTTCGCTATTTTATTGGGCGTAGAATACAGCCTATTAATAACATAGAAATGATGTTTTTTTTTAGAGAAGTTAGCATGACGAACTTATATAAAATTTGGAGAGATAAAGCATAAAGACTAGCTGAAGCCTCTTCCAGAGTGGAGGAATTTCATACAAGATGCGATGGGGGAAACTGTATCCTCTGCATCTAACAGGCTTCTATACCAAAATCCCACTTTTTTTTCTTGGGATTGGGACTTTGGAGGGCATTCTCGATCTCCCAATTTAAACCTATATTCTCCTTCTCTGCTAAAGACCAGGAACAAAGTTGCAAGTATTTAAATCTGGAAAAGGAATCCCCTATCTTTAATCTCAAAACTTCCCAGGGGAGAACCCCCTCAGGTGTTAGGTGGTCAGACTTTATCTTAATCCCTGCATTCTTGATGGGTGACGCTAAACCATCTCTGAGACACTCGTGCGATCCTGGGGAATCCCAGATTGGGGCAAAAATCAGAATAGTATCTTATACCCCATCTCCCTTTGACTCTATACCAAACGTGAAGGGCTAGTTTTAAAACCTTCAGTTGGACCTTATTTAAAAACTTTGGCGCACCAAACTTATACAAGAACCCCGTATCCCCTCCCTCAAGATTAACCGTTGTGGTCAGGATCCGGCCCCAGTTGGAATCGTTGGGACTAGAGAGCAAACAGCGTACATTTTTTAGCTGGAAAGAAAATGAATACCAAAGAACATCCGGCAGCGCTAGGCCTCCCTTTGAGAGTTTTCGTTTTAACTTTTTCCAGGATAATCTGGAATTTTTATTTGCCCATATAAAGCTGCCTATTTTACCCTGGATTTTCCCCAGAAACGTATCTGGAAAGACTAGGGGTATAGTTCTGAAAAAATACGTCAGTTTGGGGAGGATGACCATCTTGACTAGATTAACACGGCCGTATATTGTAAGAGGAAGATTTTGCCATTTAGCAAACATGTGGTCGATCTCCTTGGCCGCCTTCTTCAGAATTTAACTGGGTGATATTATTCAGGTCCTGTACTATACTTATCCTCAGATACTTAAACTCGCTACTGCGAGTGCCTGGCCAAAACACATTACCTCGGTCTTGGTGTTGTTAATCGAGTAGCCAGAGTACAGATCGTATTCGATCAAGGCAGCCTCCACCCTAGGGAGCACCCCTGCTGGGTCACAGGTATAGACCAGCAAATCATCAGCATATAGAGCTAATTTGCAGCAGTATTCCGAAACTTTAAAGGGGGTGATCATAACATCCAACCTCAACGCCTGTGCGAGAGGTTCAATATAAATATATCGAACAAACGGGGCGAGATGGGACACCCCTGTCGTGTTCCCCTTTTTATACTAAAGATCGGAGTCAGGAGGCCATTAAATAGAATAACAGCAGAAGCGCCCTCATAGCACCTAATAAGTGTTTGTATAAATGTTGAGCCAAATCCCATTGTTCTTAAAACTCCCATAATAAACCCCAGTTGCCACAGTCAAAAGCCTTGGCTGCGTCATACGCAGCCACTGCCAGGGGCTCTGACCATGCCAACGCTAGGTCAATACTGCCTATTAATTGCAGAGTTTGCTCTTGGATATATCTGCCCGGGATAAAGCCCTTTTGGTCAGCATTAATCAATTGTGGGGCCAACTTAGCCAATCTCCCTGCCAAGATGCTGGTGAAGATCTTATAATTCGCATTAAGCAGGGAGATAGACCTATAGGAGTCAGCTTTGAGGTGACCTTTCCCTGGTTTTAGAATAGGTACTACAATGGCCTCCTTCCACGATGGAGGGACCCTCCCCTCTGAACTATATATGTAGTTAAAAAGTTCACATAGCCTTGGAACTAAAACCTCCTGAAGGACTTTATATACTTCACATGTGAGGGCGTCGGTCCCTGCGCCTTTATTATTCTTTATTTTCTTTATATAAAGCCTGATTTCATCCTCCATAAAGGGGCTATTCAACATATCTCCACCCTCGTCTGAGAGCCTTACTTTCCAGCCATTTTTTAATGTTATTAATACTTGGAGTAGCCTCCTCATAGAGTTTGGAAAACAAAGTAAGCAGACACCTCTGCATATCCTCCTGATCACAAGAGATAGTCACTGAGTCGTCAATAGTTATATTATTAATATTGTTCCTTACACGGTCTGCTTTTATTTTCCGGACTAAGATGGCTCCAGCTTTTTCCCCGTATTCGTAATTTTCCATGCCATGGACATCCCTTTGTGCCTTGACTTTTTGATCTAACAGGCCCCTATACTCCAGTCGTAAACCTTCCAGATCATCAAGAATTTGTGGCAGATTATCAGGTTGGCCACTCAATCTTGCTCTTTCTAGGAAGGACATCTTATCTTCCAATATTTGAAATTTAAACGCCTCTTCTCTATTCTTTTTTTTTTTGAGAACCTTTATTGTCACTTCAAGTAAATACAAGTATGGGCCTACAACCACCCCGGCCGGCCGCTAGTCGAGTCGTAAGTACAGCAAATCAATGCAGAAAAATACAGCAGCCCGAAAATCAGGGTCTAAGAAGTGTCCAGGATATAACTTGTAATCAAGCGTACTGTGCGATATTCAGGATTTGAGAAGGTTAATTTTACAATAAAGAAAAACTCAGAATCAATGCCATACGGTCATACATGGTCCTACAATAGCAAGCATGAAACAGGAAATCCGCAAATAGTGCAAATACGTTTGAAGTATTGGGGGTAAGGCACACAAATCAGGATAAATGTAAAAACAAACACGTTGCGTAGCAAAGCTGCACCCCACCCCTCAAGACGAAGCATACTGTAGGAAACACGAAAAAACGACGACACCAAAAAGGAAGAAAGACAAAGGGCCATAGAAACAAAGAAAGGACAAATTAACAAACCCCATCCCCCTACCCCCCACCCTGCACCCCTGCAGAAGGCTACGGCCTATCCCCCCCCCAGCAGCGTGTCTGTCGCCCTAAATAAGAGACCCGAAATATAGAAAAAGAGAAAAAGAGGAAAAATGTGGGGAAGGGCCATCGATCTGGCCACCCGGCCCCCCCACCCACCACCGCACACAGTAAACATCCTAAAAGCAAGGTCAGAATAGCCATGGCAAACATTAAGCATCGATAGCACATTCAATAACATCCCCGCTGAATGTCCCCCAAAGCACAGTCAGCCAACAACAAGTTCCACCATGACCTAGACGGTCTCACCCCTGGCCTTTCCTATCAGTAGTACCAACATACGCCCACTTATCAATCGGCATACAGAGCAGCGAGGAGGGTCCAAGCGAGCCGGGCGGACCGGGCAGTGTTGTTATTCCATGGGACTCCAGCCACCAAAACCCAGCCGAGTATGCATGGCGGAAATCCATCTGTGTCAGTATCGACCCCGAAAACAGCCTCCAGTCCGGACACAGTCTCACCAGCCAGGGAAAGAGAGTCACACCATCCGGGAAGCGCCGAAACGCCGCCGGGGCAGCCCAAACCATAGATCGACGTTGTTTCCCCAGCCGCCGAATAGATAAGTGCCCCGACGAGTCACTCACATGTACGACAGATCTGTCCAAAGCGATCACATGAACCGGGTCTTCCAGCGTCTCCACGAACGTAGGCGTAGCTGGAGCACTCATCACTGACGCAGAGGCGGGCACATCGGCGCCTCCAGGAGATCGAACTATGCCCGTGTGGAACGGTGGGACAACAATGGCGGCCATCCTTCTTCCCAGATCCCGGGCGTCCCGGAACAGGGTCGTATGCAGGGTTGTTAGCGCAGCCAGTATATCTCTGGATGTGGGCGCTGTCTCGTGTCGTCAGACCCCAGGACTCTCCCGCACAGCAGCTTCTCTGCCCGGATGTGGTCTGCGTAACAGGGTGCCGTCCGCCATCTTAGCTGATCCGGCCTCGTCCCTCTCCACCTCACCTCGGGACCGGGCCCCACACCAGGGCGCAACAGGAGTCACCACGAGGACCCCGAAAGTCGAGGCAGGCTACCCAGCGAAGAGTCACCAAAAGGCTAAACAAAATCTCCGCCGCTCCCTGGGAGCCGCCCGCCGATTCCGGGAGAAGTCATTAGTCATGCCCGGACACAACACTGGAAAGGGGGCCAAGTATCGTGCACTCCCCTCGACCCTGCTTCACCGCACATCCCACAAGGCACTCCACTAGATGGACTGGGTCAGCACTGTCGCCATCGGCCCATCAGATCTCCGGTGCCTTCCGGCCGACTCCTCACCCCCACCAGAGGCCGCTGTTGTCGCAGTCGCGGCCGGCCACTCTCCTCACTCGACACCCCGGTCCCAGCTCCGTGAAGGCCGCAAAACAGTCGGGGACATTTCCACGGGTCTGCCGCATGTAAAAGCCTCAGGAGCAAACGGTCAGTGAAAGTTGTCCTTCGCCTACGTAAATATGCCGTTATGGCTCAGGATAGTTGCCAGGATGTACGCGCGGGGTGAGAAGGCTCACGGAACCGAGCGTCTATGCATCCATCTCGGTCGCCAGCTTGGCTCCTCCCCCTCTTCTCTATTCTTAGCGCAGTCAAGCTATGCAAGAAACCTCATGTATGGGCCTTAAACGCGTCCCAGACATAATCAGGCGATGTTGAACCCATATTTTCAGAAAAGTAGTTGACAATGGAAGTTCTAACAGCGGTATCTATATCCTGATTATGTAACATTGCCCTTTTCAGGGTCCATCTGGGCGCTGAGTTAGACTTTAGTCTACCCATCATGAGTGAGAATAAGATAGGGGCGTGGTCAGATAAGATGCTTGGAAGTATAGTAATATCTTTCAAAGTCTCTAAGCCTGTTTTATTCATGAGAATGTAATCTATTCTTGAAGCATGCCCATGTTTTTTTACTAAAGTATGTAAAACCCGGGACTGCCCCCATCTTGGCCTTCCAGACATCAACTAAGCCAAGCTCATGAATAATATTGATCATGGCCCGACGGGAACCAAGAGCGGCAATATGCTGACTATGATTTGACCTGTCTTGACGGGGATTGAGAAGGATGTTAAAATCACCCCCCACAACCACCGGGGAGGTGACCTCCACCAACTTAATCTGTACTCTGAGTAGACTGGCAGGATCATCGATGTTAGGGCCATAATAGGGTACATTGGCTAGCTCCCTCCCCCCGAAGTCTGCCTGTACCATAATCCACCTAACAGTATGGTCTGTAGACATTGACTTTATAGAGCCGTTTTAATTAGGACTGCGACTCCCTTATTAGACACTGTCTGATCAGAGCAACAGAACGATCCCACCCATCTGTATTCTCTAAAAACAACCTTACTCTCGATTGAACTTAGGTGAGTCTCTTGAAGGATGAAGACTTGGGCTGAAGATTGTTCTAAGTATTTCATTATAAGCCTTTGTCTTTGTGGGCAACGCAGCCCGTTAACATTCCATGAGATAAACCTAATCCTAATAGTCGTCATAGACTAAGGCTCATCTACCCACCTCTCTGTAGCTAGCTGCCCATAGCCCACTTACTCGACTGAAAACAAAGAGGAAAAAAAGGGAAAATGAGGACTCATTTTTGTTTTCTCCCACTGCAACCCCACCCATGCCCCCCTTCCTTTGGATGTCTCCTATTAGGTCCAGATCTACGTCAGGCGAATCCTTCAGGATTGTCGCTTTTAAAAGCGAAACCAGAAAATACTTTATGTCCCCCCCCTTCAATATCTTCGGGAACATTCAGAACTTTTAGATTGTTTTTCCTGGAGTGATTTTCGAGACGTTCAATATCATCCTTCAACTCCCGATTCTGCAGGACCAGCTTGTCCATTGCTGCGGATAACAAACTTAAAGCATCCTTGGTCTTAGGAATCTCTGCCTCGAGAGCATCCGTCCTTTGTGAGACCTCAACTTTCTGGGCCAGTACCTTACAAGATGCCTGAATAGCGACCTGGTTCGCCTCAAATTGTAAATCTCCTACCAATGTCCTCCTTCAAACCCAGCAGGATATCGGCCAAAGTCCCCGGATCCGTCAAAAGCTGTGGTGCAGTTACCATAGGCGCAGGAGCAGAAAATTATGATAGCTAGCTAAAGCTTCCTTAATATCATAAAAGTTGTGTATGTCAGAGGGGTGGAAAGTGGATTGGAAATTCAAAGGGTTAATCTTCCTCCAAGGCATGGTTGCTCTTATGCCAGTGTTCTTTGCCAGCTCACCACTGCTAAACTAGGTTTCTCAAAGCTGATGGAGCAGTGGTCAGTTCAAACTAATGGCATAGGGTTGTCTATTTTCAACTGCTCAGATTTGGTAAAAAGCAAGTCCAAAGTGTGTCCTGCTATATATATGGGTCCTAACACCCTATTCTGTAGCCCTAACATTTCTAGATAAGTGAGTAGATGGATCACTTCGGTGTCCAATATGTCTTCCTCGTGATAGTTAAAGTCGCCTAATAGAAGTTATTTCGACCACAAGTGTATAAGGTGCAAGGTGCTCAACCAATTTAAGGCCAAAATCTTTCTTCAGACCTGGGGCATGATAGACTAGTGCTCCTATCCAAAATTCCCCAGTTGGAGTCTCCAGCTCAAATACGCACATTTCTAATGATTCTGAGAGGTGCTTATCAATAATTGAGACATTCAAAGTGTCAGAGAAGGCAATCGAAACTCCTCCTTCCACTTCATGTTCTGTGTCTAATGTAACCGCTTTGTATTTCTCTGGGAAGGCAGTGTGGATAATAAGAAGGGCCTGAGGATGGAGCCATGTTTTTTTAATGAAACGAAAATCGGAGTTGAGAGAGGACAGAAGATCCAATAATTCAGGAGCATGTTTGGGGATGGAACTAGTATTATAATACACCCTCTAATCATCCTAGACTGTGCAAAACCAGTGGATTACATCCCTATAGATTCTATCAAAGCTTTCTTCTCCAACTCAGTCCTGTTAACAGTACCATTATCAACCTCCCCATCACTCTCAAGCTCACCACGTCATCCTTTCGCATAAAAGACGCAACTAAAGCAGGAAAACGGACCCTCCAAAGGAGATGGAATGTAATTAATACAGGGTTTCATTAAAACTTCGTCATAGGTGGCCGTACCTAATTTCTTACCAATATTACACTGCCTGTGCTTCGGGCTAGCAGGCGAAAAAAAAGATGCAGGGTTCTTGCCAACAGGTGGCATTCGGATGTGGACATGCGCAGACTGGTTTGCCTTTGGCTTGCTCGTGGCGCCTCCGCGGTATTTAAATAGACCTGCCGAATCCTGATAACCTGTGGAACGCTAGACCGCTGACTGTACAAAGATGCACAAAAATTTTCTCAATCTATCTAGGTAACACAGTTCATTTTTTAAGAATGCCAAACGAAATCATGTTCTAGGAGCTTCTTCACAGAACCTCTTAACTTTCCCATCTTCACTATCCCAGTTGCTTCCTAAGAATTAACTTTCTGGAATTCGACTAATAACACTTTTAGGGCTACCATTAAGGTACAAGTTGTCTTGACCAATGCATCTGATTCCAGTTTCTGTAGATTTGTATGTACATAAGAACTGGAGACATGAAAAGTCTAAAAATCTCATGTGGATCCCAGTACAAGATTAACTTTTCCTCCTAACTGGACATTTTTGTTGAAACTGATGAAAATCGACCCCTCTTTTGGCTTGTCGAGAATTGTCCATGGAGAATGGCAATTGGGTCCTCCTTTAGCAAACATGCCTCTTGTTAAATAAGTAAAATATAATTTTTCTGATGCTTAAAGGTTCTCAGTCTTTTTAAGGAGCCTCCTAAAATAAATTAAGTCTCCATAAGTGTTTCTGTTATTCCAAAAAGCTTGGGTTAACATGTAGCAAGTATGGTTTAGAGACATGCAGATGGTGTGCGTTTATGGTTTGATCACCAGTCCTTCTTAATTTCAACCACACTTTCTACTCTATATTATCCCCTGCTTATTCCTTTGATTGCTAAATATGAATCGAACTGTTTCACAATGATACAACACAGGCAGTGGTGGTATAGGATGTCGCACTACCAATCTAAGAATTACAATAAAGCTTGATTGTAATTAATGTGATCAGTCCTAGTACTTTCAGTGAAATGATGGTGCCCCTCAAGGTAAAAGTAACATCCCACTACCCAAAATGTCAACTTAAACTGAAATCCAAGGGGATAACAGTTAAAATGAGCTAATTAGCCAATTGTTATACCTCGGCACTCAATTGTTTAACAAAGAAGCAAGTGCTTCTAAGGAAGATAATTCTCAGTCATGACCTTCTTTCAGAATCACTACTTATTAGCGATCAGGCAAAACACATCCAATATTAGACTATGTATAGAGAACATTTAAAACATCAGATATTTTTACTATTTTTTTTTCAGAACAAAATTTTATTGGATTTTCTTGTTGTTGAAAGATTACAAAGAGGGCACTGCTCTCCAGAAGCCAGAGGGGCAGTGTGCAAATAGATATCCATCACATACTAATTATTCAATCAACATTTTGATACAAATGACTTACCCCAAACTCCCATCCCCCCAACTCCCTCCCCTATATCCCCCCACCCGGAACCCACCCCCATCCCCACACAGTGTCTACATGGTCCAAATTAGAGAGCATATTTAAAACATCGGTGTGCGTACCGTTTCACCCAGGGTCAACATGCAAATGTTCTGTATCGACATCTCGTGGCGCTGGCGGTTCCAGCCACAGACCCCTGTATTCCGCCCATCTCTTCCATATTTTAAAATGTTTGCTGGGGCAGCCCCTGGCCTCAAAATCCGGGCGTTCCAGCCCCATGTAAAAGTCCATGCCCCTCTTCCACACCCCTACAAAGGGGGCCCTGGTGTCCTTCCAGGCCCGAGCTATATCTCTTTTAGCCGCTGTAAGGCCCAGGAGTAGCAGATGACGTTTATAGATATTCCCTCCCACTTGTTCCATAACATGGAGAAGGCCCAGCTTCGGTGAGCGGGGGAGATCCCAGCCCAACACTTCAGACAAGCAATCCCACACACCGGTCCAGAACCTCAGCAATCTATCACACGCCCACATCGTATGTAGGAAGGTGCCCACTGCGCGGCCACACCGCAAACAATCAGGGGAGGCAATCAGACCAGCCCGCCACAGTCGGTCCCTAGTATAGTAGGCCCTGTGCAAGTACTTAAATTGAATAAAGCGCAAGCGCACTGCTACTGCCGCCCCCCTTGGGGCCTCCAGGGCTTCTCTCCAGTCCTCCTCTTCCAAGTTCCCAATATCCCCCTCCCATACAGACCGCAACTTATCTAGGGGAGAGGAACAATGTGTAATGAGTGTCTGATATATATTAGATATTTTCTTAGTTTCTAATTCCCCCATAAAGACCTTTGCTTCCAGGGGACTGAACTCAGGCAAGAAGTCCAAGCCAGCCAGGGCGGGGGTCAAGGCGTGTCGGAGTTGCAGGTATCTAAAGAACTGAGTACGGGGCATATCATATTCTTCTCTCAATGTTTGGAATGATTTAAGGGTCGTGCCTTTCATGACGTGGCCCAACGCCGATATTCCAATCGCATCCCAGCCACCGAATCCCCGTAAAGACGCCAGTGCCGGAAGCCTCCCATTGTGCCATAATGGGGTTTCCTTCATCAGTGTGTTCCACCACCCCATTCGGCGTAGAGCTCCACGCCACACCTGGAAGACCACTTGGGTAACCACCGGGAGCCTCTTTCTGATGGCCGCCGAGTACAGAAGTACTACACATGGTGTGTAGTGTGTCTGGGTCCATCAGGTATCTCTCAAGGGCATAGGCCGGGTCACCCTGGTCCCCATACCACCACTCAATTAGGACCAAGAGATGAGACGCTTGGCAATAAGACAGGACTTCTGATGTGGCCAGACCCCCACAATAAGTGGAGAGAGGCCCAGAGGAACTGGCTCAACGCCGAGTTTACCTGTCTAAACCACTGCGGCGAAATAGGGTACGGATGATTTTGTAATTGATAGAGAATACGTGGGAGAGCCACCATCTTGAATATGCCCTGTCGGCCATCAATATTCAGGGGCATCCTGGACCATGTTTTCATATCTGAACGTACTTTGTCCCAAACAGGCAACACATTGCGTGCCCAAGAGACTCCGGGCACATCTGTCAGGAATACGCCCAGGTACTTAATGCCCCCAGCCGCCTCTTGTAATGCCGATGCCCAGGATCCTATGCCCCCACGCTCACCCAGCACCCACAGCGTAGATTTCCGTACGTTTAAGTGGAGACCAGACACCTCACCAAATATTCGCATTATTTCAAGCACCCTGGGCCCCGATCTATTTAGGTCCGTGAGGAAGAAAAGAACGTCATCGGCGTAGAGCGCGATTCTATCCGATGGCCCCGCCTCCCACGCAACGCCTCGCAGCTGCGCGTCCATCCGCACCCACGCCGCCAGCGGCTCCATGGCCAGGGCAAATAAATTAGCTAGGGCCTGGTCCGGGTGGAGTAAGTCTGATATATATGGGAGGAGACGATTAGCTAGGGCTTGGCCAGAATTTTTGCCTCAACATTGAGGAGTGAAATCGGTCTGTATGATTCATGACGTTCCGGGGGCCTCCCAGGTTTACAGAAGACCACCACCTCAGCGTGTCACCATTCCGCAAGGAATTTATCGACCTCCTCTTCTGGAAGAGACTCCTGGGGGGTGTATTGGGCCGCATAGTAATGCGCAAAGCTAGCAGCCAGGGCCTCGGGGGCCGTCACAGGATCCCCAGCCTCATCCTGGAGTCCCGGTAGGGACTGTGGCTGGAAGGCACCTTGGCAGAGCCTATACAGCATCGTGCTAGATTTATAACCCCATTGGTATATCCTACTTCGCGTAGCCAACCACAATTGACGAGCCTCATCCAGCAATAGGGAGGTGTATGATTGCTGCAATTGTAGCAGGTGCCCTACAGCATCCACACTCCCCCCGCAGTACACTCCGCCTCTAAATCTCGGACCCGATCCGCTGCCTCCTCTATGGCTCCCCTACGGTCTGCAGCACACCAAACAATATCTACACCGCGAAGCACCGGTTTCAGGGCCTCCCACAGGGTCATGTCGTCAGTTTCGGGCCTATCGTTGTCATCCCAGTAGTGAGCTAAGGCCTCTCTCATATGCGACTGATAGCTGTCTTGTTGCAAATGCCACGTGGAGAGGCGCCATCTAAAAGGCTGCCGCCTCCTATCCAGTAGCAAGTCTATCGTTATTGGGGAGTGATCCGACAGGCCGCGTGGGAGTATGGACGTAGAATTCACCCTCCCAACCCAGGGTTGAGGAATAAACAGGTAGTCGATTCTGGAAAAGGATTTATGGACTGCAGAGACATATGTAAACTCACGGCTATGAGTATGCTGGTATCGCCATGTGTCTATCCAACCCATTCCCTGCGCCATGCCGCTCAATTTAGTGGGAGTGTCTGCTATCAGCCCCCCTCCGGGTCTACATCGATCCATCTGCCCATTCATCACATCATTCCAGTCACCACCCACTATCGCCAACACATTCGGCATTTCAGCCCAAATATCAAACAGTTTTTCTATAAGGGCCTCTTGCAGCGGGGGCGGAGCATACACACTACGAAATACCATGGATTCATCCCCCACCCGTCCCTTAATGAAAGCAAATCTGCCATGGGCATCGATCCATTGCGTCTCATGTATGTAGGACATCCTACGATGTATCAGAACTGCGACCCCCCCGGGACCCTCTCACAAAGCCAGCATGCAATACCTGTTGATAGCCATACCTTTGTAAGCTAAGGGTTTTGGTTCCCAGGAGGTGCGTCTCCTGTAAGAGCAGCACATCCGCCTTCTCCTTCTTCCCTAGCCGCAAGACTGCGCCTCTCTTAACTTTATCGAGCATCCCCCGCACATTCCAACTCATAATCCGCAGCGATGCCCGCAGAAGGCCCGTCTCGTGCATATCAACCGCCATCCACGGGCCGATGGTTCATGGTACTGGGTGTCAGAGGCCACACACATATATAGAATTTCAATCAGATTCGAATGTACACTGTGTCTATGCTAACTACCCCAACCCCCCAACTCCCCCTCAACCCCCCCCTCGTTCCTCCCCGACCGCCCTCCTCCCCAACTCTCGCCCCAAACTATGCCCACAACTCCCCCTCCATCCCCCCTCCCCATACCTCAGCAACATTGAAGTACCTGTCGCGGTGTGATGATCCCCACCCTCCAACGGGAGGCCAGAGACCCACTACTCCAATGGATCCCCACCAACTACCCACCCAATCTTAGCCAACCCGTTACCCAACTAACTACGCTAACTTCGGGGGTATACCCGCCCTCTCTCGGGCATCCCCCAACCCATGTCCCATCTCCATAAATTCACTTTTAAGCAAGAGTTCAGGTGGTGTGTCTCAAGAAGCACTATCACGGTCCATCAACAGCCACTGGGGGCCTCTGCGCCAGAAAGTCTCAGAGTAACATAGGGCCTCAGGGCTTCAGGATTTGAGGGTCAGCTGCATCAGTGTCGTCCGTCGCCACCTCACGAGGAGGTGGGCGCTTCTGAGCGCGCGATCTCCAGTTGCTCCTGCTCCGTGACCGTCGGGGTGTCCTTGGGGGTCCCGCCGTGGATGACGAGTCAGAATCACGTCTCCGAGGGGTATGCACTCTAATTCAAACCGTCTCGTCTGTCCATGCAAAGACCTCCTCCGGAGAATTAAAGAACTGGGTCCGGGACTGAAACACCACCCGTAGGCGGGCCGGATAAAGCAGGGCATATTGGATTTTAAGTTCTCGCAGTCGCGCTTTAGCTGCAGTGAATGACTGTCGCTGCAGCTGCACCAGCTTAGTGGAGTCCGGGAATATCAGTATTTTGTGATTCTCGTACATTAGAGGTTCTTTTGCGCGGGCTTGTCGCAGGATAGTGTCCCGATCATGATAATTGAGCAGTTTGGCAATCACTGGTCGGGGGCGAGCCCCCACCGGTGGCTTCGGGAGAAGTGCGCGATGCGCTCGTTCTACGATATAGCAGCGCGAGAAGTCCTCCGGGGGAAGCCACCCCTTCAGCCACTGGATCAGGAAAGCCTCCATGTTGCCTTTCTCACTGTCCTCCGGAAATCCCACGAACCGCAGGTTGTTCCTCCGGGCCCGTCCTTCCGCATCCTCAACCCGGAGCGCAAGTCCTTTCTGAATCCCTTCCATGGTGGCCACCTTTTTCTTGAGGATCGCCACATCATCTTCCACCCCCGTGATTCTGGTTTCAGTTTCAGTGATGCGGGCAACAGCATTACGCAGATCCTGTCGAATCAAGGTCACATCAGCCCCAACTGCCCCAATTTTTGCGTCCAGCATGTCCCTTGATTGTGTAATAGCTGCCATAAGGGCCGCATTATCTGGTCCCGATCCCTGTTGACCTCCGGAGGCCCCTGCACCGCCGCCCAGCCCCGCGAATTTGTCCATCGGGCCCTGTTTCGTGGTGCCTCCGCTGTTGCCGCCCCTCGTCATGATGAGCCTCGGGCGCAAATGTAGAGCTCAAACTGGCCGTGGGGGTGTCAGGTAAGCGCCCTCCCTCCACAGGCGGAGAACACCGACCAGATCTCTTCTGCATCCTCGAGATCTGGGGGGAGCACGGTTGAGCTTCCTAGGGGGCCGACATGCCCACTCGCAGTAGATCGTCGTCTCACTCGGCCACGGCGACGCCTCCAATCACTGGCGCCTCCACCTTGTCCCCCAGCATCGGACACACACCTAGCCGCCGGTCTAGAGCCAGTGGTCGGTCGAAGCGTGATGTGCGCCCCAGCGGGGGTCCACACCGCACACCTCAGGACCTCCCCTCTACTCGTTTCAGCGGTATCGCCCAAGCCACTGCCGGAGCCTAGCCGCCGGCCATACACTTCACAGTTCCGAGGGGGATGGGGGTCTTACTCCGCTGCTCGACGTAGCCGCCGAACGGTCCCAGCCGCCACTCACAGCCGCAACGCTCCTCGCCTCAGCGTTTGGTCCCCCACCGGGGGGAGGAGGAGAAGGATGAGGGGTGGGGGGGGGGGAAGGAAGGCAGGAGCCCCCCAAGACCCCGGGGCCACTGGGCTCCCTCGGTCCGACTCGACCGCCGACTGGAGATGGCCCGTCTCAGCGGGAGTGTCCCCTCCCCCCCGAGGCCGCACGCCAAGCTATGGCCGCTTACCCCGCAGCCGCTGTCGTCTCGATCCCAGGGTGGCGCCGGGGCCCCTCCGCAGTCCCTCGCAGAGCACCGGTTCTCGATCGGGATCTCCGGCCCCAAGTTATCCGTGGCCGAGGGTGGGAACGGGCACACTTCACTCCGCCAGCCCCAGCGCCACCGCACTTCCGGCCGCACTCCGCCAAACTTTAGGTCCCGGCTCCAGTGCGCGGCGCAGGCCGCACCGTCCCAGGGCTCAGGTCGTCAGAATGAATGCTCCGAGGACGCCCAAATCGCCACCGGGGCTTCCCCTCCGCTGCAGACAATCAGCCACTCAGCCTGGGCGACTTTGGGTTGGGGCAACGCAGGATAAATGCTAGGATATTTCGCCGGCGGGACGGAGCTCTTTTAGGCTGCGTCCGCCATGCTTGCGCCTTGGCCACGCCCCGATATTTTTACTATTTAATGTCCTATTTAACACAATTTGTTATTTATACATATTCCAAAGCATGTTGTTAGAAGTTCTTCTGTACATGGATCCAAAAGAAAACTCAATAGGCAGCCGACACGTGTTTCGTTACTAAAGAGTAACTCCCTCAAGGCTTTTATTATTTCCTGGTTAGCATACGTTGTAATGACCGTGGTTCCTGCTGCTAAAGCCATGACAGCTTACATCTTTTTCAAAAAGACAGCTAAAACTGTACTTCTGATTCAGGTGATAAAAACGTAATGTTTTGGGAAAACTCGCCACTTTTTTTTTTTATCCACCACCTCTGACCAGTGCTCTGCAGATCTTTTTGAAACCAGCCACCAAAAATCAGGTGAAAGTGCGACTTCATCTGGCCACCCGCACCTCTTACAGCCTACCAGTTCATTTTGTGCACAGCAACTGGTATCTTTTATGCAGTTATAAGGAATTCAATTTCTCATGTTTTTATTCTATTGTCCATTAGTGAGCTCTAGTTCAACAGCTGCCTGTGTAGCTCTATTCTTACTTGTTGGGGATCAGCTTAGATTCGTACATTTGTGACCTAGTTTGAGGAAACAGTTCCTTCTTTAAATTTAAACGAATGTAGCTTTGCTAGGATAGGAGGCCCTCATCTGGCATCAGTTTTCGTATTTCTTATACATAATCCGCTAAGTTTGATCATTTTTTAGAACCAATGCAAGCAATATTTAGGTGGTTCTTTTTAATATTTAGTTCTTCCATATTCATTCCACACTTGAACGGTGGCAATAAGGGGTATACCATTTCAGCAGATTTGCTTTAGAAAAGCAAGTGGGATTCTTAATAACTCAATTAAAGATCAAAATAACTACGGTAGTTAAACTTAGAAAGGTAGAACCCTGGGGTATACTCTTTGTCAAAATAGTATTAATACAGCTTTCACTTTTCTTTTGTTATAGGTGTCCACTGCACACATGGTTTTAACCGAACGGGCTTCCTCATCTGCGCTTTCCTGGTCGAGAAGATGGATTGGAGGTAACCTTTGACATTTAGCAGGACAACTGCATCATATTTTCTCCACAGCAGTTTCATCTTTCTTCATTCCTGCCTTTTACTACAGCTGAGTCTGATGGTTAATTTAATGTACATATAGTTGACTAGCTGTGATGTGGTGTACATCTTACATTTACTCTGTTGTTGATGCTGCCCAAACTTATATGTTCTTGTGATAATTATTGGGGACTACTAACATGGCACTTAAAGACGAATGCTAAAATGGCAAGTCTCAGAACCGTTGACTGCTGTTTCAGAATGGAAGACAGTAAGTGCTTTAGAATGTTGGCCTCTTGAAAGGTAGGGATTTCTGCTCCCCCAGGTTAATTCAGTATTCATCTGAGTCTATATTCTTTTCAAATCAAATTAAAAAAAATACCTTCACGTGCAACTGGATTTGAGGAGCATGTTAATGTCTCAAATGTTGGACATTGCCATTGCGGTTCCTCCAGGCGCTCTCTTCCACCATGGAAAGCAAGTGGTTACCCTCATTTTCTTCTGTTTCATAATCTGGTGCCTCAGTTTATTTGAAATGGGGCTTTATTATGAAGTACATAGTGCTGTGGCTGCTGCTAAGTGCAGACATGGAGTATACTATTTATGTCACCTATCTTCTATGAGTATGTTGTGCAACAATCAATCAATGGGGGGAGGAAGAGTACTGATCCATTCAGTCTCCTTTGGATTAATCAATAAATCAAGGGGGAAGGATCACTTGTCCTGCATAACTAGGGTACGCAGGTCGATGTGGGGTGTCTCCCAAGTAAAAAACCCTCATGCACGTGTAAAATGGGATCTCGTAGCGGTATATGTTGTCTCCCCGCTCTTGTTGACACGTGTGTGCATAATCATAGGGTCAGCATTTATGCACCCTCCACCAGGAGGTATTTACCCATAGTTAAAACAGTAGTGATCGTGAATAGTGGGTGAGTGGTGTTGAAGGGAAGTTTTTTAAAATACCTGAACAAACAGACTGAAACTTTAATTGGTCTGGGTTCGAGTAGACGAGAATTGTTGGTGTGCAGCTGTAGAATGATAAGGAATTCAAGCGCACTGATATGGTGATTTTAAAATACGGTCGACATGTTTCAGCCCTATTCGCCTTAATAGGTCAATTGGGCTTTCTTCAGGACCAGTGCAGGGTAGTGAATATAGTGAAAAATGAAAAAAGGTATTTTGACCTGTTTCATCAGTCAGAGGCAGGTCGCATTGTACCTGCAAAAGAAAAGTATACGTACAAAACATATGGGGAGAGGGTAGGGGGAAAGACACACAGTTATGTACAAATAGTACAGTTATCAAAATCATACAGATTTTGTAAAGCACCTAAAAAATGGCAATACTTTATCCAGATTCATACTCTTATAGGGTGTCGACTCTCTCATCCTCATGCTTGTGGAGGTTGATACATGCTGTGAGGGATGTAAATATAGTTCAGGTAAGTGTATTACCGTGCTAGTGCGATTCACATGTGGAAACCACTTCCATTCTGATAAAATTCTGGTAGCTTCTATACAAAACAGCGTAAAATGATGTGGTTGCAACCATTTTCATTACTTGGTGGACTGTTAGGTGTCTATACATTCTTAAGTTTTACTAAGAAATGGATGGTAGAGTGGAACATGCGCCGGAGGTGCGGTGTTAGTACCTTGTTTAGTTTTTGTTTGTAACGATTTTCGTTTTAAGATATGCTTCTCAGTGGGGGGAAGGTATGCTGAGTTGTCGTCACGGTTAGGAATTTAGAATTGATGTATGGTGCGTCACTTGCTGTTGAAGCTTGTGGTTCTAGCGAGGATTTTTAGATAGTAGTGTGAGATTGCTCTCGCTTGCAGGCGTGTCAGGTTTTTGGTGCCCTAATTTGAAAAGGGGGAATGACGGCATTCGCGAACAGACCTACCTCATAAAGTAGCAAATGGCACTTTCTTCGGGTCGGCAGCAATGAAGGAAGTGCCTCACTGCGGGAAATATTAAAAAACAACATTTACGGGTTTCCTAATACTTGCGGTTACGTCGATGTCAATGCGGGACCCAGAGTTGCTACCTGGGACTATTCTCCTTCGGCGCAGCTTGTGCTAAGGGATTTATGCATTGTTTGGTAAATAGCGAAGAGTTACTCGCTTCATGTAAGGGGAGGGTGGGGGGAAAATGTGAGTAAAACTTTTATTAATGTAAGTTTACATGAGTGTATTCTCATAAATTCACTGCAAAATTAATTAGAGTAAGTGAAAGGATTAAAAATAAAAATAAATAAAAATAAATAAAATGAATTGGTGGTGTATCGCCTTGATACAAAACGCTACTTATAAGCGGTAAGCTTGTTCCGTATACCTACATGTTCACATCGATAATGCTCAATTGTGGCAGCGAGACTCTATTGAAAAATACACTGGTTATCAGAAATGAAGTGGGTTGACACCGAATGCAGGGGTTATGGGTTTCGGTCTTTGGTCACTGATTGTAAAGTTTCACACATAGTAAGCTGGATAGAGGAGTGATCTAGATAGTGATTTCGCTTGTAGTACTGTAGGGTCGGCGGTTTTAATACCTCTCTTATTTGTTTAAACTCAACCAAGGAATGTTGTCGTTTAAGCCTGTTGTGTCTGTTTTAAGGCGGTGTATCCAGCGTTGCTCTTTCTCAAAAAGGATCTTCGCTGCATTCCTGTCTATTACGTCAAGGGTCTCTAGAATAACCCATTGTAGATCAGTAGTAGTATGTCCTGATTCTAAATAATGGGTTGACATTTTTGTAGTCATTTTTTTGCAGTTGACGTTGCTTCGGTGTTGACAGAGTCTTTGTTTGACTTTACGGCACGTCATGCCGACGTACCGCATTTGGCACGGGCAGGTAATCATGTAGATTGCGTGGCTTGTGTTGCAGTTGGTGTGCCGTCTCATCCTCCATTTGAGATCTGGTAGTAGTTGCAGTTCTTTTGTTGGTTTTGTGAGGTTGCAAACTGAGCAAGCGCCGCATGGATAATGGCCTGTTACTGGCAGGTTGTCCCACAGGCCTGGTTTGTCTTTCAGTTTTTTGGGGGAGGTCTGGTGTGAACTAACAGGTCCTTCAGGTTCCGGCTCCTTTTATTGGCGAACCTCGGTTTGGGCCAGTTGAGGGAGTTTGATGTGAGAATTCTCCAATTTTTGGTTTATGATTTTCTTGATGTTGTTGGTCACTGGGCTGTAGGTCGTGACACACGTGATTCTGTTTTCTTGTGGCTTATGTGTTGTCTCCAAAAGGGCCTCTCTCGGTTGGTTGCGAGCCCGCTTCTTACATTTGTTGATCACTTTTTTTGGGTATTGGCGAATTGTCAATTTCTCACATAAGTCGTTGGCCTGTTTTTTGTAGTCTGAGGTTTTACTGCAATTCCTCCTCAGTCTGAGGAACTGACTGTACGGGAGATTTTCCCTCAGGGGACGGGGATGGAAACTATTGAAAGAGAGCAGGCTATTTTTTGCAGTTGGTTTGAAAAAGTTGCGGGTATGTAGGGTGTTATTCGCTGCATAGATGGTAATGTCCAGGAAATCCAGGCTGTTGTTGTTAGCAATGTATGTAAATTTTAGGCATTCATCTCGTGAGTTGATCCAGGAGTGGAATTCCTCCAGGCTAGTTGCATCTCCATTCCATATTAGCAGGATATCGTCGATATACCTTTTCCAAAAAAGGATTCGACGTTGAAAAGGATTGTCCTCGTATTGGATGTGAATGCTTTCAAAAGTGCTGACATAAAGCCCCGCCACACTAGGGGCAAATGTGCTGCCCATTGATGTTCCGTGGCGTTGTAGATAGAGCGTTTCTTTGTATTGGAAAAAGTTCTCCATTAAGGCTAGCCTGCAGCATTCCAAGACGAAGTGTCTAGGAGTTTTGTGAGGCCAATCTGTGTTGAATAGTATTGTTTCTAGAGTCTCCAATGTTTTTTGCTGGGGTAGGCTTGTGTATAAGCTCTCGATATCGAGTCCAACTAATAGCATTGATTCTTGTGAGTATTCGAAATTTTGGAGCTTGTTTAGGAGGTCTCGTGTGTCCTTCAAGTATGTTGGCGTTTTTTTAACCAAAGGTCTCAAATATTGATCCGCAAATTGCGAGAGGGGTTCCAAGACTGAGTCTATCCCGGAGAATATCGGTCTCCCCGGTGGTGGTATCTTCTCTTTATGGATTTTGGGGAGGGAATAGAAATAAGAAATTCTTGGTGATTTTGTTTCCAGATAATCGGCCTCATTTTTAGACACCCAATTGTTGGTCTCTGCTTCTTCAACCATCATGGATATGGTTCTCTGTAATCGTGCAGTTGGATCTGTGGTGAGTACTTGGTAAAATTTTATGTCTGCCAGTAGGTCCATACATTGCTTATCATAGCCTTCAGCAGTTAATAGAACAATACCTGCAACGACAACAATAATCTAAGTTTATAGGTTAACAGGGTGCTACAGGCTTTATTAGCACTCTAATTTAAACTTCCTTCCACCATCTTCCCATGCTAGCGCAGTGGAAGACAGCATTTAGTGTTAATCTAGTAGTAAATAGATGGGAAGTGTATACCTATCCATTGGACCAGGTGGAGCAGTAGGGAGGGCCCAGACTTTGGCATACTGTACTGGTCACGTGGCGGTGGTGGTCTGGGTACATGGGTAACATAACATAGTTTACTGATTGCTTGAAATCAATATGTACTGAACAGCTATCATGTTCCATAGTCTCATGGTGCAAAGTTGTTGTATTCATAAAATATTAAACTCTGTTATTCTAATTATTGGAACACTTAACATTTGCTATATCAGCTTAATGAACCAGTGTGCATGTCTGCCACTAGTGTGAGTTGCTAGCTTTTATCGTGCGTATTTGATGCTACTTGTTCTTAGCTACCAAGAGACCCCGTGTGATGGAAGCTACCTTTAGCAAGTGCAGGCTTTTAGCACTGTTTTATGCTGTAAGTAATAGTTTATTTGCATAGTTAATTAAAACCATTGCAATACAAGCTTGAAAATTCATGTAAACTTGTAAAAGATAATATATATCACTATAACCTTTAAATTCCATCTATATACAAACCAACAATTTATCGCCACACACAATTTTTCCTTTCCAGTTTAAATCATAATAAAAATGTTTTAAAGTCAATTAGAAATCATGTCTTGGGAAAGACAATTAAGATTCAAGTCTTGGGAGTTTCTTTTCTGCTACCTTCATAAACTTGACAAGACTACAGTTCTGCTGAGAATCATGGGATGCAAAGAATAGCTGAACGACGCTTAAGAGTCAGAACTTGGCATTTTCTTTTCCACTGCTTTTATGAACCTCACAAAACTACAATTAAGCTGAGAATCATGAGGTGCGAAACAGGCAAGGACTGCCTGTCTTCGTGAGCGAATTCCTCGTTTTATGCTGTGTGATTTTTATACCCATGCCTATTACAGTAAAAAAATAAAGTACAATCTGCAGCTTGCAGAGTGCTGCCAAGTAAAAATCCTGTACTGGCTGAAGGTGTCATGAATAACTTAGTTCCTTCCACTTGGCAGCTATGGAAATATAAAACGTCAATGAAATAATGCATGATTCCACTAATGTCATGGAGCAACACTCTGTGACCTGTCTGTCCTTGATATCAGACGTGGCCCAATTTGAGCTGGATCTTTCCGTTAAAGGTCAAGTGAATTATATGTTCTAATCCTTGCCCTGGCGATCTGTGTGTATTAGTGTATGTATGCTCCAGGTCCCAAGAGCCTCGTCATGGTTCAGGGGATAAAGGCATTCGTTGCAGTGACCCATGTGTAGCACGCAGCGCACACTTTTCAGTGGCTAATGCCTGCTCAATCACTATGGGGAAGCATGCAGTAAGTGTGCAGATCATCTCTCCTGTTGATTTTGTACCAGTTATGAGGCTGTGAAAGAAAGATGCTTATTCCAGCAGCTTAAACCAATATCATGCAGCTGACTGCTATCCATTGAAAACCAAGATCTCTGTGCCTGGCCCGCTCTCAGAAGGATACTATAGAAATTGCTAATTTTTTATTTGGATTTTGGTGTTGGTAAATATTCTCGAATTTAAATTCTGTGTGTAATTTGGCCTCAAAAGGTCGCATCTGTTGTCACAAGTGATCTAAGTATGTCGTTTGTTGCTGTCCCTCCACTTTGATAGGCTGCAGCTTGAAATGGGTGATCGATCTCCCAAGCCCTGGAGAATGGGTACAAGTTTCTGAGTTTACTTTGCTTGTAATATCCATGCTGCAGAACCGAGGGCCGGATTTATTAAGAGGAGTTTGCAAACTAGCATATGCAATTTGAATACTGGCTTGTTTGCAAACCGTCCTTCAGTTTGCAAAGGGACTGATGTACCAATCTAGTCATAACAAAGACAATTTGAAGGAGGTTGCAAAACGTCTTGCTATTTAATTTTAATGAAGCAAGACAATATGTGCCACTGCTTGAAAATGGCTGAGAACTCGGGAGTGGACAGCACGCCTCCAGCTCTGCATTCACATTTCCTGCTCAAAACGTTGTTTATAGCAGCCCCATGTCACTTAAAGGTACAGGTGCTGTTTTGTTGTGGGAAGGAGTAAGCATGCTTTGATTCTCTGGAATACTGCTTGTGTCCCAAGACTGCCAGACACCGTTTCCAAACAGAGCTGTCTATCAGTGGGCCTGACCGAATCAAACAGTATTACATTGTTTTAGGCTGGAAAGAGCCCTGCCTCAGTTTCTGGAAATCCAACATGCTCGGGTTCCTCCAGCAAGAGGACTGAGAATTTGGAGTGCCCTCCAGACTATTTTCAGAGATGGGGCACAATGAAAAGGAAGTGGGAAGATAAACCCCAGGAGTTTTAGAGGGTGGACTGGGGTCACCTATCAATACCATTTTAGAAAATATAAACCCCTAGCTAAGCTTATAACTCTTCAGAGCCTTCTTCAAACCAGAAAAAGAAACCCCTTCTTGCCTGCTACTAAAAATCTAAAATTCTGCCTGTTTCTTAACGTTAGTAGAGACGTACCTCCCTCTGTTCTTAATATCAGCTTCTCAGGAACTGATCTAAACATTGCTGAATGAGAACTCATTAGGCAGACATAGTGAGATTTACACTAACCTCTGCTAATAAAAAAGCCAGAGGTCTGCAAACTGGAAAAGTGACAGAATGAGGAGCCTGCTGATCAGTTCAGTGAATCTGAGTTATCACATAAGCCTCTCAGAGAATTGTGAAGTTTTGCACATATTGAAGAGGACCACCCTCCCAGATTTCCAAGCAGAGTGGATCACCAGGAAAAAGTCCAGAAGTAATCTGCAAAATTAACTGCCTTATAAGCTGGTAACATGGCTGTGTTGACAATTCATCCATCAGAACACCAGCAAAATCACTGTCCACAGGCAGTCTGCAGCACCCAGTCCCCCTCCCACCCCTGGTTAACACCATCAATCAATCGAGTGTCTTATAAAGCGCAACTACTCACCGTAAGGGTCTCAAGGTGGGGGGGGGACTGCTGATCCTTTGAGGGCACTGCAGTTCAGTCAAAGAGCCAGGTCTTGAGCTCCTTCCTGAATTGAAGCAGTGACGGTGATTGCCTGAGGTGGAGAGGCAGGTTGTTCCAGGTCTTTGCTATGAGGTAGGAGAGGGATCTTCCGCCAGCCGTGGTCTTGTTGATATGTGGAACGGTGGCCAGCACCAGTTGGGCAGATCAAAGGTTTCTGGTGGGTGCGCGGAATGAGAGGTGGTGGTTGAGGTGCGCAGGTCCTGCGTTGTGTAGGGCTTTGTAAGCGTGTGTGGGGAGCTTGAAGGTGATTATTTTGTTGACTGGGTGCCAGTGGAGATCTCTCAGATGACTGGTGATGTGGCTGTGGCATGGGATGTTCAGGATGAGTCTGGCAGAGGCGTTCTGAATGTTCTGCAGTTTCTTGAGGAGTTTCTGGGTGATGCTGGCTTAGAGTGCATTGCTGTAGTCGAGTCTGCTGCTGATGAGCGCGTGGGTGACTGTCTTTCTGGACTCGTGGGGATCCCCTTGAAAATCTTTCAAAGTAGGCAAGTGTGTGGATGATGAGACTGCATTGATCTGGTGATTCATGGTGAGCGAGGAGTCCAGGATGATGCTGAAGTTTCGTGCGTGGTCTGTAGGTGTGGGGGGGTGGGGTGTTCTAAGTGCTGCAGGCCACCAGGCGTCATCACAGGCGGAGGTGGTGGAGCCCTCGGTCTTGACTGAGTCGTGATCGAGGCAACTGTCCTTCATCCAGGTGGCAACAGCCTTCATCCCATTGTGGAAGTTGCTCTTGGCGACTGTGGGTCCGTTGGTGAGGGAGAGAATCAGCTTGGTGTCATCAGCATAGGAGATAATGTTGAGGTTGTGGTTCCTGTCGATGGCTGTGAGTGGGCCATGTAGATGTTGAAGAGAGAGTGGCTCAGGGAGGAGCCTGGAGGCACTCTGCAGCTGATCTCTGTGGGTTCAGAGTGGAATGCTGGGTAGTCTGACTCTCTGTGTTTGGCCAGGGAAGAAGGAGCAGATCGATTTGTCATGGGTGCCGGCATCTGGAGTATTGTGCATAGGGTGTGGTTGGAGACCTATCGAAGGCGGTCGAGAGGCAAAGGGGGATGCAGGCTTCAGTTTTACCCCCATCGAAGAGGGTGCGGCTGTCGTCTGTGGGGGCGAGAAGTGCGGTCTCGGTGCTGTGGTTGTTTCGGAAGCAGGATTGGGGGAGGTCCAGGACACGGTTTGCTACGATGAACTTGGAAAGTTGGCCGTTGATGTCTTTCTCGATGCCCTTGGCTGGCAAGGCAAGCAAAGCGAAGGGTCTGAAGTTCTTGAGATCCGTCAGGTCGGCAGAGGGATTCTTCAGCAGGGGGGGTTGATCTCTGCGTGTTTGCAGTCTTCCGGGAAGGCAGTGGAGTTGATGGAGCAGTTGATGGTGCGGTAGAGTTCGGGGTGATGGAGGTGCCGGCTCTGTTGAAGATGTGGTGCGGGCAGGGGTCCGAGGGTGCTCCGGAGTGGATGCTCTGCATGATCTTTAGGGGGTCGTCAGGGGCGAGGGGAGTCCATCTGAGCAGGGTCTGCTGAGGTCCGGCGTGGTTGGGAGTGGTGGTTGCGGGTGGGGTGCGATGGTCTTGGGTATTGAAGCGGTCATAGATCTCCTTAATCTTGCGGCGGAAGAAGCTGCTGAGGTTGTTGCAGAGGTCTTGGGAGGGTGGGATGTCTGCTGCGTCTGTACTGTGTTTGGCGAATTCGTTGACCACGGGGAAAAGTTCTTTGCTATTGAGTGCGTTGGCGTTGATCTTTTCTTGTAGAACTTTTTTCTTTGTAGTTCTAATGAGGTGGTGGTGTGTGGTGACATAACACATAAATATTCTTGGTAGCCTTGCCTCTGAGTGGATGCTTTTGAGTAGCAACTCTAATTGGGTTGTTGTTATTTGTGTCATATAGACTAATTTTGACTCCTTTTATTTGCTATCGGAATTTTTGTTTTTGCACAATAATCTTTCATGTCTTAATCTAATTTTAGACATTTTTCTTTTTTGTATTTAATTTGACTATTTATAGGTAACTTGATATAGGCTTTACCTTTATTTATTTAACTGTAATTGTTGTTTATTTCTTTGTCACACGCAGCACTTATGGTGATTTCCAAGAATGACCTCTGCTGAGGGAACCTCTCCCAAAGGCAATGCAAATGTTACCCTTATTAAAACCTGTCTGCCTTCTTACACCTGCTTGCCCCAGTTAAATTCTGTTAGGAAAGCGTGAGAGATGAAAAGCTGATCACCTCAACATGAAGGCTTCTCGCCCATGTAGCCTACCAGACATGTTTTTCTGCATATTTCTAGTCAAGTAATATGTGGGACAGGTTATGCATATAGAGAGGTAAATCTCGTTAAATGCCCACAACTCAGACTACTGTTAACTGTGTAATTGTGACAAACTTTAATCTGGTTTTAAGAGAGTAGGGCAACAGGAACAAAAATAGATGAGATAAAGGAGGTGGCGCACCTGAGCACAGCGTAAAGGGAGCCTTTGCATCTGAGCACAGCGTAAAGGGAGCCATTACATCTTTTTGTTTCTCCATATAAATCACTTAGCATTTTCTAATTAACAGGTACAGGATTTTAAATTGACCATCCGAGTCCATATGTGATGCTTTATTATGTAATCTAGCATGTGTATAGCATGCAACTATGAAAAGATAGTCGTAAAGTTGAAAAGATATTCTTGTTGCATCCATCAGCAATGCCCATGCCTGTGGACAGTGACAGATTGTATTTAAAGTGTGGGGATGTGGTGAGAAAGATTGTGGCTTGCGGGACAAATCTCTTAAGTTTGAGCACAGTCCAGGCCATTGTGAGCGGTTGGGTACGATTGCAGTGATCCCCAGATGCCTTCGGAATGGGAGCGTATAGATTGGAGACTGTCATACATATCTTGGTCAGTACAGAGGGTTGTATCTTGCAGCAAGGCCACTTATAGCGGGGCTGGGCCTTTCATCCATGCTAAGGCTCTCCGACTCTTCATCCATGCTAAGGCCGCCTGCCCCTTTCAGGGGACGTCCCTAGTGTCTCCTAACCGTAACTCCACAGGCGAGAGGGTGATTTTATAAGCTATTATATCCGACAGTCTAGCCATGACCTGTGACCAACACTCAAGTAAGCCCATATAACTCCAAGCCATGTGTAGGAAGTCAGCCTATATATCTTTACGTCTTTAACAACCATGACTGTGTACAGGGTCTAACTTGTACAAGGAGGCAGGAGTGCACTAAGCCCAGTGCAAAGATATGAATTGCAATAAAGAGGTACCTATAGTCCGCTGCAATCTCTTCACTCTACAAACAGTAAGCCCAGCACTCATCAGAAATTTCTTTCACTACTTCCGCTGTCCATCACACCCTCATTCTATCTGATTCTTCTGTCTGCAGGTATCTTAGGCATTGTATAACTTTGGTACCCAGCTTCTTGTGTCTTGTAATTGAATACTTTTAGTCAGGGCAATGCATTCTGCTGGCTCCTTAGGAAACACCAGGTATGCACCTTTGAGTGCACACAAAATACGAAAGGGCATGAATGTAGGCAATGTTTTTGGGACCCCTGGTTTCTGTATATCCTGTTGTTAAGAACACTCCCTCTATATATAGGTGACTTATTTTTTATGTCCTTTTTTGGTTGTTCATCGATGGCTGATCTTCCCCTTTCTGGTAGAGACTTCATACCACAGATGCTTCACCTTTTGAATTTTTCCCAGCCATCCAACTGGATCAGGAAAACTTTTGAAACAATACCCCTGTGTTCCCAGGAGGTGGCACATGTGACTCTGCATTGAAGTTGTCCATGCCGGATGTGACGTGCACAATCTGCATAGGTGCCACCCATGCGTGCTGACATCAGTTCCTTTGTTTCGCACCTAGAGATATGAATCCAGAAGTACACTGGTCTCCTTGAGAATGCATTCAAAGATTTTTTCTCTAAAATCTGTTTTTACTCCACTGTTTCAGAGACGGGTCCCCCAACACATCCACATGGGTTAAACCTTGTGGGGAATGTCTGAAACAGATCTCTGTGATGGATCCCCACTTGGTCTGTCTTGGTGTCTGTGAATGTGCTCTCATGCACCCAAAAGCCATCCGGGAGCCAGAGGTGAAGCTTTTCATCGCCCGACATCAGAAGGCTCCACGCCATCCAAAGTCGCTTGGAAGATCATGGTCCCAGTCCTGCTGCCGTTCCTGGGACAGGTCCACCAACCATAGGCAGGGCCAGGTTCACCTGTTCAGCGCCAGGATACAGTCATGGAAGATAGTGTGCTTTACAAGTACACATAACAAGCTCACATTGTCCGGTAAGACAAAATAGAAGAACTCCAAGCATGACTCCGCTTCGCTATGCCCCTCCAGGTCTCCGGATAGGGTGAAAGGTTTCTTGGTGCTTCTCTGACCCATTCTCGCAGTCCCTTCGTGTAGCCGGCAAAGAACACTCCCCTGCACCAGCCTGAGCTTCCCAGGCCAACGCATGCACAAATTCAGGAGTTCTATGATGCAATAAATCACATCTTTGGTACAACATCGACCCCAGCACCTCGCTCTGGCACGCCTACTGATCCCAAGGAATTGAATCCCCTTCTGGTTCCACGACTTTTGCTGGAGAACATTCCATCAATGCTGACGTCATTGATGCCACGTGACGATGTCCAACCCTTAGTGCTGTCTGACTTCAAAGCAGCATCATGACAACTGAAGCCGCACTCAATGCCACTTATACCTCACAATACGGGTGACTCTTCAGATACAGATACCAAGCATTTACCTTCTGATAGGCCACAATTTGTGCGTGATCTTTTTCTCACTGATTCTGACAATGGTTGTTATAATACTGGAAACAACATCGTCCAGCGTTTTCATGAGGACAATTGCTATGAGTATCTCAAGGACCCAAGTGACCTGGACACCTCATTTAGCACTCGTACAGGCCCTCCCAATGAGGAAATGATTTATTTTGCAATGGTGATGCAGAAGACTGCTGCGATTATCGATCTGTAGCTTCCCATCCAAGAAGCCAAGATTAACATTCTCACACTAGTATTTCTGAATGGCTAAACTATTTCTGAGTCTCTCCTGCCGTTCAGCAATGCCCTTATCGCTATCTAGTTTGGGAGCTGGGCTATGCCAACATTCTTTTTACCCAACATTCTACTCCGGAGAGTCTGGTTGTGCGGGCTTAGGCAACCAAAATTAACGCAGTTTGTTCCCTACTACCCACCGAATAGGGAAACTAAAATACTTGAAACATTTGGCAAGTGTGTTGTTCCTCGACGACCCTTGCCTTAAGTTGTGTAAATGCTTCCTGTCTACTCTACCAATACCCTCATGCCATTGGGACTCTGTCGTTCATGTGTTGCCTTTGGTCCCCGAAGAGGCCCGAGCTCTTCTCTCCCAAGCCATACAAGATGATTGTGATGCAGCTAAGTTCATGATTCGTTGTGGACCGGACCGACCGACTCATTGGGCAGAGCCATTGGTACCAGTGTAGTTCCCTGATGGCATGCTTGGATGTGGTCCACTGGATTTTCAAGCGATGTCCAAGCGAGTCTTATGGACTTGAATTTTGACAGCCCTTGCCTTTTTGGTGACAAAGGTGAGGCGGCTTTTGAGCACTTCAAGGACAGCGGGCCCACATCATGCTCTTTGGGCCTGTCTGTCGTGCCACACCAGATGCATTTGCAATTCTGCCTCTTTCGTGGCTATGTTAGGGACTCGTAATGTGGTCAGCAACAACTGACGAAGGACCATCTGTCCCATTTATGACAGGAAGTGGCAAGGGAGTCTCAGAGAGGGTGTTGGCGTCAGAAGTAGGACGTGGTTGTTTTTCCGTCTATTTCCTGGTACCGAAAAAAGGGTGAAAGCCTTTGACCTATATTAGATCTTCCTCCTCTCAATGCCTTCCTGCAGAAGGACAAATGTAGACTGCTCACCTTGGCACAGGTCTTGTCTGCCCTCGATCCTGGAGACTGGCCGGTAGCTTTGGACCTGCAGGATGCTTATTTTCACATCTCCTTCCACCAGGCCTACAGGTGCTCTCTGCTGTTCATGGCGGGCCCAGGAGCACTTCCAGTTCGCTGTGCCTCATTTTGTCCGTACCAGTCCTCGATGGGTGGTCATGAAAGTGATGGCGGAGTTTGCAGCTCATTTTCGTAGGTTAGGGATCCCAGTCTTTTCCTTCCTTGACTGATCAGTGAAGGCACGCTCGTCCCAGGCAGTTTCTAACCACTTACTGACTACTGAAAACCTTTTAACATTGTTAGGGTTCCTTATAAAAGTGTGGAAGTCACACCGGTCTCCTTTACAGTTGCTTCTTTTCATCTGAGCTATTCTGGACACACTTTCATGCCTTTCCCCTGGAATTTAGAGTCCAGAGCAGTTGTTCTATGATCCTGATTTTTCTGCCTCTATTCTGGATTTCAGTATGGAGGACGGTGAGGCTTCTGGGACTGGTGGCCTCGTGTATCCAGCTGGTCAAGCACGGTAGGTGACGTATACATGCTCTGCAGTGGGATCTGAAGTCCCAGTGGTCACAGCACCAGGGGGATCGCTCCAACCTAGTCCAGATTTTGGCAGAGACTGAAAGATCTGCAGTGATGGATATTGGACCGCAAGCATTTTTCTCACCGTAATCCAGGATTGAGGCAGAAACATCAGTATCACAGCCCAACTCTCTGCTCTGGAGGGTAGGGGATGAATTGCACCATGTCCAGAATTGCTCGGATGAAAAGGAGCATCTGAGAAGGTTTCAGGTGTGATTTTGGCACGTTGATAGTGAATGCAGGAGGTGCGCTGTGGTCTGGATGTTGGTAATGACCATCTGTGCTAAGCCCGCCGTCAACAGCCAGTTGTTGAGGTAGGGGAAGACTGGGACCTCGGCAGAAGTGCTGGAGCCACCATCATCAACTTAATGAACATCTGAGGGGCAGTGGTAAAGCAAAAAGGGAACACAGTGAACTATAAATGCTCCTGGCCCACTGTGAACCACAGGTAACGTCTATGGGTCTACCAGTATTAGCATTTTGGATTTCTATTTTCTCAAGAAGGAATTCAGGGGGTGCAGATCTAGAATAGTGCGGAGGCCTCGGTCCTTCTTTGGCTCCAGAAAATTGCGGTAATAGCAACCATGACCAACTTGTGATGCCAGCTCCCTCTCGATGGTTCCTTTGGCACTTCACTTCTTTGCACAATAAAGAGAGTTAATCTTCCGTTAGCCAATCCGTGGACGGTGACAGGGGTGGTGGGTTTTCCAAGAATGGGAGGGCGTAAACCTGCTGGACAATTTGAAGCACCCACTTGTCCGAAGTTATGGCTTGCCATTGAGGCAGGTGGTGCCAGATCCTGCTTCCAACCCATGAAGTTTTGAGGAAATACTTGAGTTTAAGGTTAAGAGGCTAAAGCTGCCAGGAATGGCGGACTGGGCAGATCTCTGGACTTGAGCCCCAAGGGACTTGTTGGAGTCGTAGCTGGCTCTATTGGAAAGTACAGAGCTGGTTGGCCATACCGTAGCAATGGAAGGAGCGAAAAGAAGAGTGAGGGTGGTGTGGGGCCATGGCAAGCCCCAACAACTGTATGGTGACCAGACTTTCCTTGAAATGTTTAAGCGATGAATCAGGTTTGTTGCCGAACAGGCGAGTGCCATCAAAGGGCATGTCCATAGAGGTGCATGGACATCCCTCGAAAAACCAGATGACCTCAGTGAGGCGTAGTGGTGGAGTCCCACCGCTGAAGTAACAGACTACCCAGGGAGTCTGGCGTGTCCAGCCCGCATCTGATGGCAAACTTTGCTGCACCCCTGTTATCGACGATAGCCTGGGACAGGTTGGCTTGGGCCTTCTCTGAGACCTTAGGAAGCACTTGAGCAACTGAGTCCCGCACAGTCATCCCAAAATGCACGCAGTGTTCACCGAATACAGTGCAAGTCTGGTGGAAGAGAAAATTCTCTTCCCAAAGATATCCATCCTCTTGGATTCCCCATCCAATTGAGTGATAGGGAACGCACTGGCATTCACTCTGGACGTTGAGGCCTGCACCATCAGGCTCTGAGGTGGGGTGCTGTGTGAAGAAAGCTGGGTCCTCAAGAGCAGGGTGGTGGCGATGAGCAAACGTCCTGTGAACTGGGTTGTTTATGGGGCATTTCCAGCACATTGGGAGCAAAATTTGCTCAAAAAGGCGAAACAAATTGTCAAAAAAGTGGTAACAAAAATGCCCAGTGTAGGTCTTTCAGATCTGCGCTGTTGGCACGGAAAGAAAAGAATTGATGGCTGCTCGTTGGGGTGGCACATATATAGGCACCATACACAACACATCCGGCGCTGACGCGGAGGCATTTGATCCCACCTACTTGGGGTACTGCTCAAGATTTTAGGGATCGCTCGTAAGAATTGCTTTCCCACCTTCTATCTGAGACTGGAATTCTAGAAGGGTAGCCCTATGTACTTATTGGATTGTCACTGTTGATGTGCATGTACGTTTCTCTTTGAGCAACCTTCTGCGAGATTCATTGACCATTGTTGTAACTGATCGTATATTTTGCATTGATGACTTCTTTTCCCATCTGTCAGTTTTGTTTTTTAATTGTACAGAAAATAGAAAATAAAGTTTAAAAAAAAAATAAAGATTTTAGGGATCAAGTCTGATGCCTAGAGGATATGCTTACCCCATATGTGCATACCTTAAAGTCCTCCTACACCATGGCCATTTTCCAGCAAGCCGACCTTCAAAGCAAATTACTCTGTAATGCTGTATTTTGCTCTTGAAGATAGAATCTAACAATGAATTACTGGGAAATCGCCAGGAGCTCACATCGGTGACCCCAAGGATCTGCTAATGTGCCTGGATTGTTCCTAATGTCTAGCATCACTATGACCTGCCTCCTGGAAACAAACCATTAGTCTAATGTTGACAAGACAGTCTTGCATCAACCCCCGTGATCTGTGTGCTTTTCCCAACATTTTCAGAGGAATTTGAGCATTACAGTAGTTCTGATAGCACAGTCTCAACATACTCAAACTGTTCTCGCTTTTGACTCCAACAGGCACTGGATGCTGATGTTACATCTGAGGGAATGTGCTTACAGGTATTGATTTTATTTTTTGCTCTGACCTCCAATAGTGTTTTCTCCAAACTTCATATTCTCTCACCTGCAACCGTGGTCTCAACTTTCAGGTCTGATATCAAATGTTCTGCCATTTCCAGCCGGACATGCTGGTGTTCAAGTCTCTCCTTCAGCTGGTCACTCGTCCACTCGCATAGTGAGGGTATCTGTCGTACTGTCAATGGATTTGAGACAGCCCTTTAACATTCTGCAAGATATGCTTCATTTTTGTGTCATCAATAACGGTCTTCTCCTCCTGATCGTGGCCGGATCTCCCTTGGTCCATCACACTATGCATCTGTAATAAGTTTTGTTGGCAAATATCTTTTTGCACTGTTCATCTTTCCTATCATGCCCACTATCTGCTCACCTTTTACCACCATGCACACTATCACAAGGTGCAGCTCTGCTTTTTCTTAAAAACAGTGCTGTTTATTGCCAGAGCAGGATGAGGAATGTGTCATCTGCTTGGTGTATCCTACTCTGGGGACCACTTCCAGAACTAAGATGTTTCTTGGAGAGGGAAGCCGAGTGTACCCCAGCAGTTGACATGGCTGGCACTCCTCCTCTGGGGCGATGAGGAACCAAACCATTAGAGATCCCTCACAAGCAAAAGGACAGACAGAGCATTGAATGCTTCCTACTTCTTCTATGCGCCACCGCATAGGCAGCATACGATAGAGGAGCTGGGCTCCATTGATGAATTGTTGGCCTACCACGGGCCTGGTCGCGACCTGCTGAAAATCTTCACCCAAAGCTGGCTGCATAAAAATCACTGTCTCTCAAAGGACAACCATAGTGCATCAGCGACCACAGCTTCACCCCATTCATCTGCCCTGGTAAGAGGTCAATGTCCTAGTAATAACCTCGTTACACAGTCCTCATTTATGGGCCTTAGCACAGGTCTTCAAAATGGCACCCAGTGAAGTCTCCTGAAGGACATTTCTGCTGTAATTACAGGATCATACTGGTTTGCTCGAAATGTATTAAAGTTTGAGATGGTGAAGTGGGATCTCCACTACTGTGCAGCCATTTTGATGGGCCCCATGCTCCCAGTAAGAGCATTCTATTTATTGCAATTCAGTATCATAGCCAAGCCAGAAACCTGGCTATGAGGAGGTATAATCTGGCCAGGACCAATGCTAATAAGGGTATTGTCAGAAAATTCGGCAGACTTGTGTAGGTTGATATCCAAACTCTCATGTAGATGTTCCCAGTCAACCTAATTCAACCAATATGCCAAACATAACCGTGATTGTGGGTGCTTCTGGTTTGTACCCCCTCACCAGCATGAATCATCCTGAAAGAAGCATTTAATATGTATTCTTGCCTAATCCTTGAAGTAGCTAACCTCTGGAAATTGAGTTCAAGTTTTAAGTAGCTTTGCTCTGTCTAGCAGTTTCCCAGTGTATGCAACCTGCAAGGGGGTAATCTCTGTTGTAAATTCTTGCTGGAAATTGAAATGGTAAGAAGGATCTATATATATATATTCTATACCATAGTTCTGTTAGGTTCTAAAGTTTCAAAAGGTGAACAATAAAATCGTTTAGTTTTGCTGGATCTCATGCCACTTTCAGATTTCGATTTCATGCGACCTTTTTGGAAACACTCCGTGTTTTACCCAATCATAATGCCCCCTTAAGTCCTCCCACATGCTTTGTGCTAACAGAACACAAAGGAATATATACATAAATCAGTTTGCAGCTGAGAAGTATTGCTTGACGTTCAGCAGTTTCTGCACTCAGATATTGTAGACAGATTATTTTACATTACCATAAATTTCATTCCAACAACCTGTGGATTTTGCTAGAAAACAGCACAACATTCAGTTTTACGTACGTGCCTTTTAATGTAGCCCATTCATTTAACAGTAATAATTCGCAACTTCAGAGTTTACGTAGGTGTTCCGTCAGCGTGTACGTCTCAACTGGGAATACTAATGTTGACTCGGCCTGCTGAGATATTTCATATCCGTGTTTGTATTAGAACTACCGACCTAGTTGGTACAGTTAGTTTGTGCCCTGCTTCTGGAGTAGAAATTCAGTGTTTTTGTTCTCTACTGATTCTCGCTTATATTATTAGACTACTACATCACCGGCTAGTATCTTCATTTTTTAGATAGACTCTTCACAGATGCCAAAAGTTGTTTCTGATTCTTTTGAGCTGGTGGTTGCTGTAAATCCCTGGCATCACAGGACGGCTAGTGGGAACTGTCTGAACTTTTGCTGTGCCTGTACTTTTCCAAAACAATTGTTTTTTAAAATTTATTTTTAATACATTTTCTTTATTGATTCCTGGTAACATCAACAAGAAAATCTGACAAGCAGTCAGCCATAAACATATGACATATAATAACCATTCACCGGGAGGTGCTGATTCACAATACAGTGTGAAAAAAACTATACAGAATGTGTATTAGACAGTTCCATGAGCCCAGAGGTAATTGCTAAAAAATATGATGAGTATGTGAGTGTTGGGTTCAATCTGCGGTGGACCTGTAGGAGTTACCAGTCTCATCACCTGAGGCCCAGTCTTCGCTCATAGGGTCCAGGAAGGCAGACAACAGCTCGCAAAACACACAAGATGATGGACGGAATGTTGCACAATGGCAAAACATTCATACCCATTGGGTCCCGTGCTCACCAAGCCACTGTAGTCAAGCTATCCTGGCTGAAGACGGCTGATAGCCAGAAACCGGTCCTAGGATGCTTGATTCCGGTCCAGGGAAGACATGGCTTGGCAGTGCGGGCTGGACTGTTCCCATGAGGCACAGGGTCAAGATTGATTTGCATATGGCCATGTGTGTACTGGGGTGGCTTGGTGAGCAAAATAACGATGGATTAAACCCAGATCTGTGACTGGGGGTGAATGTTTTGCCATTGTGCAACATTCCGTCCATCATCTTGTGAGTGTTTTTTTTTTTTTAGATAGCAGCTCGCCCCAAATATCAAGATCCTCCCCATGTTTGGATCTGTCCTACATTTTTTTCAGTCTCACTTCCTGTGCTACCGCCCTTTCAGCCACATCGTACCTATCACCATGCCCATCTAAGAGATTGTAACGCGGTGCTTTGCTAAGACGAGGAGTAAATGTAGTAACTTGAAAGCCACTTTCTGTCCCTTTTTGCGGCAGGTGTTCAGCAGGAGACATGTTATTTGGTCTTCTGGCAGGGGTTTGGTAATACTGCCGCTACTGTCTCCAGCACCTGCTCCCAAAAGGTACGCACCAAGGGGCTGTGCCATGCGAGGTGCAAGAAGGATGTTGTTGGATGAGCACAACAGGGCCCTGCTGGGACCGGAGATGGTTCTAACCACTGGTCCTGTGCAGCATGTATGGTGCCGCATATGTTTGATGTAAATAGTGAAAATGTGTGAGTTTAAATCTGGCATTACTAGAAATAGACGGTACCAGTCCACCCATGTGGACCAACTGCAAGTAGTCAAGCTCCAGACCCAGCTTTGCACTCCAGGTTCTCTGCTTACATAATCTTGTAGAAAGGTGTCACCCTCTGCCCAACTCCATCAAGGCCCAGAAGGTGTGAGAAGTGGTACGGGCCTAGGGAAAGGAGATCCAGATGTCCCTGGTAATATCAGGGAGGCTAGTGTAGTGAAGGAAACATCCTGGACCCAGAGGAAAAGCTTCTTGAGCTGCCTCAAATGTTATAAATCCTTCATTAGGGAAGAGATCCCCTAAAGTGTCACAGCCCCTCTTTCTGCCACAGGATTTTTTTCGACTGAGCTCGAAACTGGTTGATCTCAGAAAGTAATTTTCGTGGCAACTGTGCCCTTTTCAGCTCTAGTTTTGCTGTGTGTTCCCACAGCTGCGTTGTGTGTCTCACCAGATATGGCACTGAACCCTCCCACCTACTCCCCGCCATCAAGATCTGAGGCAATGATATGGCACTGGAATTGTCCCAGAGCATTTTTTCTCCCAGTCTCCCCCCCCCCCCATGCGACATAGTGTGCCGTAGGTTGTATTTGTGAGACCAGGTAATATTGTTATAAATTAGGGACTGCCATCCCCCTTCCATCAGGGAGCAATATAGGTTTTCTGGCAACACAATCTCTGCTCGTAGAGTCCCTCAGATGGAGCACCGGGGCGCTAGGACTCTCCTGCCTAAGGAGCTAGGCCAAGGGGCATCCTGAAGCGTCACCCTTTCTATAAAGGAGCTGGCAATGATATTTTAGGGTAAATTTCCGATCCTTACCCTTACTTCTACGACATGTCACCGGACAGTCAACTCGGTCCGTGGTTCAGAAGCACGTTGACAGCTGATGTATGCGTGCTAATTCAGTTGTCCCTCCCTCCCCCTGCAGGTGCTCTGACTGGAGCATGCTCCTCACCCCACAAGAGAGCCCTACGTGGCGTCCCCGGATCACCTCCTTCACCACCTTCCCATTCTGTCGCCAGATGTAGAGTGGATGACCAGTTGATCTCAAAATTATCCGAGCGTGCCTCTGCAAAGATTCCCGCCCCTCTCTATCCTGAAGAATCTCTGGAGCCAGTCTCCATCCCAAAAGTGAGCGGGGTGCACTCCCCCAAGCAGGCTCGCAGAACACCGTAGCATGAACAGAGGTACCTTGACAGTTGAACCACAGAGTACAACCTCCCCTCCAGAGAGTCAGAGACCAGTATACAATTCAGTGACTGCGTATTGTGGGTGGAGAATAATAAGTAAACTCCCTCACATCAGGGTGAGTGGCCCTCCACATATTCGAGAGTCCCACATTAGCTACTGCCTAACAGAGGGAGGGTGTCATCCCTGGTTTAGTAGTCAGTCAAGGTGGTTGTCTAGCCAGACTCCCATCAAAGACACAGTTAAAATTGCTTGCCTAAAAGACCAATCACTTTAATGCCGGGGTGAGAACCTCCTTGATCTTGGGAAAGAATTGTGCATCGTCCATGTTAGGTGCATAGGTGTTCATGATGGCTACATCAAACCCTTCTAATCTCCCCTGAAGGAGTAAGAGAGCCCTTCCATATCGGATTCCATGTAAGTCAGGTCAAAAGGAACCACAGGCGCTATCCATATAAGGACACCTATGGCGAATGTAGAGTAATTAGCAAAGTGCAGTTGGCCGTCCATCGCTTTCCCATTTTGGCATGCATCTCTCTTCAGGAAGGACATCACTCTATATTTTTAGTGTAAGTGCCCAGAGTCCTCACATTCCAGAATTTCAATTTGTAGGCGGCTGGACTAATCATAACAAAGGTAAGAGTGAGCATGAATCAAGATATCCCCCTCTCGCAAATTATTGGCATTGAATCAAGAAGCAACTCAATAAACTCCCCACCTACCCCAAACATGTATAATAGAATGACATATGCATACTAGTCCAATCAGAACAAAGTGCCAAGACGTGTACTACTACACGCTAAGTCCAGAATAGACGCTGAGTGTCACCTCTAAAAGAGAAAATAAATAACAAAGAGAAAGAGGGAGGAATAAAATCTGTACCTTTAGAGGACTCCCACCGATGCAAAAAGAGCAAAAGCATGGTTATACAATCCCATCTGCCCCATTCAATAGATGACTTGCTCCCCCCACCCAGCGGGGTCAGGGAGCAATCTTGCAGTCACTTTTATCTCTGAAGTAATCATCCGTCAGCGGTGGGAGGGAGCTATTCACGGTCCAGGCGTAGTACCAACAAGCTCATTGAACATTGAGAATAGGATGTCCCTGTGTCTGACACCATGTCAGTGGGGGAGATCCTAGGGCATCCCCTTCCAAGAGGGTAGCGGTGATCAAAGTTCCAGGCACCACGGATTGTTCTTCTGTGGCAGAGTCTGTAGTGCCATCCTTTATGAATACAATGCAACTGAGCTTCCGCAGTTCCCTCCAGTGGCCTCTCTGCCCCAATGGTGGTCATTTGAGCACCTCCTGGTGTGATCATGGAAGGGGCCCACTGTACAGAAGGGATGTGCCGAGACATGGGGGACAAGTCCAGTCAAGACCGTGCCTTCTCTGGGTGTTCAAAGAAATGTGATTTCCTGTTGGCCGTAACTCTGAACTTTACCAGTATTTGAGGTTCATCTTGCAGAGCTTCTTTTTCACTGCATTGAAGAACTTGCGCTGCTCTTGTAGCTTATGAGTGTTGTCCCGGTAGATGGCGACATTGTGGTTTCTCGAATTTCGGGACCAAAAGTTCCCTGGCTTCCCTCAGGATAACATCACTGTCACAGTAGTACATGATCCTGGCAATAAGGGCCCTGGGTGGGGCACCCAGTGGCGGGAAAGGGGACAGTGCCTGTTCCACAACAAAGAACTCAGAGAAGCCCCTAGGGCACAGGGTGTTCCTCACTCAGTCCTCAAGAAAGGTCTGACGACTAGCCCTCCACCCGTTCCGGAAATCCCAGAAAGCGCACAATATTTCGGCGGAATAACCATTCGGTATCCTCAACGCTGTTCTCCTGCTTATTCGTGACCACAGACATCTGGGACACCTATTGCTTTAACTACCGAAGATCCAATTGCAAGGTACTAATTTTGGATTCACCATTGTCCACCTTGTCCGAGACTTTTTGTAAGTCTGTGCATAGGACATTAACTTTGATGGAGGCACCCGCAATTTGTCCTTCAAGTGCTTTCTTGGAGCCCTGTGTGGCCTCCAGTAAATCTGCTCTTGAGGGTTTTGGCTCCCGCCCGGGTCTGTTCTGGTGAGGATGCCCGGTCCTGCCGCATAATCCTGTGCAGCAACTGGTGGGTGGAGGTATACTGTGTGATGGTATTTCCCTGGGCCTGGCGCTGAGATCTGTCCTTCCCTTGCCAGTGGCACTTCCGTGAGCTGGCACAACCAAGGCAGTTCAGTAGGTCGTAGCACTATCCCCCAGGTGTGCAGACCTAGACTATTGGAGTAAGGCTATCCAGATGCCTCATGCTCCACGGGGCGTTAGTGCAATCAGTGTACCGGATCGCCACCAAACAATTGGGGCTCCTGCAATGGGTGGGACCCCGGCGAGTCCTCCACAAAGGCCAGCACCACAAATCTATGGATGTCCGCCAGGAAGGGGGTGACCACCTGGGGAGTAGAAGACCACCAGCTACCAGCTCCCAGCTCCGTGGTCGCTCAACGGTAAGAAAACACCAGCCTCTGGTGTCACTCAACTGTAGGTGCAACTGGACGTCCTGGGCAGCATCTTCCCCCTGGGGCCCCACAGCCAGCAGTCCGATCAGGTGAGGGTGAGGGGGGCTGCAGCCACCCGCAGACCCCATCATCCCCTGGGAACCCTCTCACCAGTCACCTGGGGGAGGAGGGCCTACCCACTAGTGCTGTAGTGTTCTTTGCTCATTTATGTCACCTAACAGGGGGAGAGGAGGACCACACAAAGCCACCACTCCGATGATTAGCTGCACCAGAAAGGGAAGGCCCAATGAGCGGACGGTCCCATCAGCAGTCATCGGCGTCCTCCACAGTCAGGAGGAAAGGGACACCCCGATCTCTTCTCCTCTTCCAGGGCCCACTCCAACAGAGTGGGGCCCCAGTGCAGACCCCCAACTACGTCAGTTTCACCGACTGCCTCAGACTCTCGGGTTGGGCCACCACTGCTGTTCAAAGCCCCACCCACTTCTTCCACACACCGCAGGGCCGTGCCAGTCCAGACGCTAAGCACATCAATTCCGGGAGTGATCGCAAGTCGAAGAGGGGGTAGCTGACGGAGCCTCCCCTCAGCCGCATAAGACCCCCGGCAGGTAGCTAGATACTGGTAGACCTCGTGGCAGCAGCCAGGTCATCGTCCGCCGAATGCATGCCCATCCCCATATCGAATCCGGCTCCTGCGGGCCCCAATAGCAACAGACGATGGGACGAATCAAGGCGCGCTCTCCCTGGCACTGCTGCTACTCCTCCAGGAGCAATACCCTGTCATGCACAGCGTGGATGGGGCAGATTAGGGCAAGATTTGGGCAGAATTACTCAGTGGGGCGGCGTAGCTCCCTAGGAGCATGTCCCATCTGCCATGTTCCTGCAACCTATCATCCAAGGCAAAAGTTAACCTCTTGAATTCAGTCCCTCGACGATTTTGGGTTTCTGCCAGGCTTCTGCTTTTCTTGTAATCAAGATGTCTATATTATTTTTCATTCTCGTCAAGGGTGATCCAGTCTATATAAGTACTTTTCTTTAGTTTTCATTGTTATCCGTAAAACGTTTGTTGCGGAGCAGGTGGCCAATCCTACCCTTTTAACCTTTTGGATAAAGTCACAAGTGAAAACCTATTATTTTGTTCAGTGAAGGAAATGTGGTCTAGGGTTTATGATATTTTGGCCATCCTCTTTGGTTACAAGAATGTGTGCATGAAACTAAGAACAAGGTTGATTTGGACGTAAGATATAAGTAAACAGTCGCACTCTTATCGTAGATGGTAACTTAAAAATCCAGGTGAAACAGTAGGTAGGTGCAATCAAGTAGACCCTCCTGAGTTTAAGGGTATGAATAGATTCAGTGAAAGTGTTGTCCCCCAACAGTGGGCAATGGGACTTGTTTGCACTTTTATCAATGAAGTTAATTCCATTCAAAAATGGGTAAGATCAAATTTTCTTAATTGTTCATGATATTTTTATTATTTGTATTTCTTTTTTCAAGGATCACATTGATATATCCAATTTCAGATTATTTGAATCATAATCGTTGCTTTGTGTTCCCAATGCATTTCGGGACTTGCCCTTCAACAGGGGACTTAGAATATCTATAGAAATTAGAATACACAACTACTTAAGTGTCATACTTTTCATGAAACAATAATAACACAACAATGAGGGTGATTAAGTGACCGTGGTGACTGCGAATTGCGACGCGTTTAGAAATGGTGAGACCAAGTGCAAGAAATATACAATGTGGAAAAAGAGCCGCGTGCGGTACAGTATGGAAAACAAACGGGAATTTAAAGCGCGCGGTGCATTAAACCATGAGCATAATGTGACAGAAATCGGGTAACTCGTGAGTGATATGTTAATCTGCGGGAATGTGAAAAACGTAACAAACGATAGGTGCCAGGAAAGATACTCCCTTGTGAAGTGGCAAGGTTCGAAGTGTGAGAGAAAACCCAGTGTGTCGGTCGCGAGGCTGCTGTCAAAGCGGTAGTGCGCTTAAGTGATATCTTCGGTATGTATAAGTGTTCCTGGAGGTGCACTTGGGAAGGCACACGGGTACGGTACCTAAAATAAAATGCGCAGAGATGTACTAAACCGTGCTAAATGTTATTCATCATAAAGATGTTTCTGAAAAAAATTCACTTACAGGTATCCAGAGAGGTCTGTAAATAGACCAAGCGATAACGTTCAAGACCGTAGTGGTGCACTTTAAAAAATAAAATAGAAACGTATCCAAGTTGAAATGTGCAGGGTCTTTTCAAATGCGTAAAGTATAAAGGAAAACTGCTATCAGCATTACGGAACACTTACGGTATCAAAGTGATGGTGCTAGGTGGAAGGTAGCGTTCTGCCTGGCGGTCCGCCATGATACGTCGGAATGCAGAGTTTAGATGTATACACATGTGTGAGTGACGTGTTATAGGCATAGACGAATAACGTGGAAGACCGATCGGAGAGGAGTGAACTTGCTACACTTCAGAAGTTTTCACCAGCCAGCACTAAAAAAACATCTTCCATACTCACAGTTACTAAGACTTAAGAGAATTGCATCAACCCAAGAATTATTCGAAGAGAAAATGAATATCACTGTTGATAAATTCAAAGATAGATCGTATCCTGAAAAAAATCTTGGAAGAAGCCAAAGTCATTAATATTTCAAGAAACACACTACTTACTCACACCATGAGACAATCGAGTGAACCCAGAATGACTTTCATTTCCAAATATTCGACAAGGAGTTTCAGCATAAAAAAAACCATCTTGAAACATTGGTCACTCTTCACACTTGAGGGGGATTTCAATGGAATTTTTGCCAGACAACCAAGATTTGCGTATTTGCGAACTAAGAACATCAAAGAAATCCTTAACAAAGGTGACGAAACTTCCAAAGTAACATACAAAGGGATGCTACCTTGTCACGATTGTGGTAGTTGCAACGCCATAATCAAAGGGGATCACATCACACATTCTAACAAAGGAACACCGATCAAACTGAAAGTAACGGCGACCTGGGACAGCAGTAACCTTATATATATGATCAAATGCCCATGTGGACTGGCGTATGTGGGTAAAACGGAGAGGAAAATAAAAACACGCTTCATGGAGCACAAGAGCAACGTACGCACAAGAAATTCTAAATGTCCTTTGGCAAGTCACTGCAATACCTATAATCACAATCCAAGTCAACTACGTTTTCTAGTATTGGAACTGGTTAAACCACTCCCAGGAAGAGACAATACACAACATTTATTGCGTAGGGAAATACACTGGATTAATTATTTGAATACCACCCAACCAAAGGGTTGGAATGAACGGGTGGATTTACATTGTTTTCTTTAATGAACCACAGCATGACATATTGAGGTTATCACACGTGCACGTTGATTTATTTATTTTGTTTTTGCAATGTTCATGGATGTTGCTGGACAATGTTTTTTACACAACACTTATTTGGGTAAAATGTATTTACAGGCTTGTATTTTGGTATTTTGATATGTTTACTTTTTGTAACATTTATAGCACAGTGGACCTTATCGTGACGTTTTTTCAAGATTTCCCTCACCTTTTGTAGCCCTGAATATACTCCGTTCCTATGTTTATCACAATATACTTATTCGGCCAGTATGGATTTTTATTCACAGGTTTGCTTTTTTATTTTTATTTTTCATATTTCTTACCTTGAGAGCAGAGTGGACTCCTTTGCATCTTACACCTGTTACATTTTTTAAGAATTCCCTCACTTTTTTGTGGCCCAGAATACACTCTCTTCGTTTTCCTTGGGATCTTTTTTCACTCCTCTCGGATCGGCCTTCCACGTTATTCGTCTGTGTCTATTACATGTCACTCACCCATGTGTACACATCTAAACGCTTCATTCCGACATGTCATGGCGGACCGCCAGGCAGAACGCTACCTTCCACCTAGCACCGTCACTTTGATATCGTAAGTGTTCCGTAATGCTGATGGCAGTTTTCCTTTATACTTTACGCATTTGAAAAGACCCTGCGCATTTCAACTTGGATGCGTTTCTATTTTATTTTTTATTGTTCACCACTACGGTCTTGAACGTTATCGCTTGGTCTAATTACAGACCTCTCTGGATACCTGTAAGTGAATTTTTTTCAGAAACATCTTTATGATGAATAACACTTAGCACGGTTTAGTACATCTCTGCGCATTTTATTTTAGGTACCGTACCCGTGTGCCTTCCTAAGTGCACCTCTGGGAACACTTATACATACCGAAGATATCACGTAAGCGCACTACCGCTTTGACAGCAGCCTCGCGACCGACACACTGGGTTTTCTCTCACACTTCGAACCTGGCCACTTCACAAGGGAGTATCTTTCCTGGCACCTATCGTTTGTTACGTTTTTCACATTCCCGCAGTTTAACATATCGCTCACGAGTTACCCGATTTCCGTCACATTCTGCTCATGGTTTAATGCACGGCGCGCTTTAAATTCCCGTTTGTTTTCCATACTGTACCGCACGCTGCTCGTTTTCCACATTGTATATTTCTTGCACTTGGTCTCACCTTTTCTAAACGTGTCACAATTCGCAGTCACCACGGTCACTTAATCACCCACATTGTTGTGTTATTATTGTTTCATGAAATGTATGACCCTGAAGTAGTTGTGTATTCTAATTCCTATAGATATTCTAAGTCCCCTGATGAAGGGCAAGTCCCGAAATGCATTGGGCACACAAAGCAACGATTATGATTCAAATAATCTGGATATATCAATGTGATCCTTGAAAAAAGAAATACAAATAATAAAAATATCATGAACAATTAAGAAAATTTGATCTTACTCATTTTTGAATGGAATGAACTTTATTGATAAGAGTGCAATCAAGTCCCGTTGCCCACTGTTGGGACAACGCTTTCACTGAATGCATGAAACTAAAGACATTCCACAACTTAGGATGGTGAAGGACACATTTCTAATACTCAAGTAATAGTCAAGGCCCTAGGACCTGCATTCATATGCATTTGCTATCTTGAAGTAAGGGCTTAGAATAATGATTGGTTCGGGCATTTCATACTGCAGCTAATCAAGCAGAGCAGAACTTCAGTCATCATTTGTTTTTTAACGGTGTTGAGTTATTGAGAGCAATGTAGATTGTAATTTCTTCACAAGCATCTGACTATGGTTACTTCAATAAGGTCTTGAATAATGACACAGAGGATACTCTAACGCTCATCAAGCATCAAAGTGTATTCCTTTGTGTTTAGGTAATGGATAGACATCCTTTGGTGGGTCAGCTGGGCAGTAGGGTTGGCGATCTGCAAGACGTGAAGTCTGACTGAAATGATGGAATATGAGCTCTGTGTTCAGCTGATGTGATCTACGTTCTCTTTACAGATATCGAACAATTTGGGGTCACTCTTCGATGATACTTTGAAGACTACTTATGAAGTTACAAAGAATTATTTCCAGTAACAGCAAACATCAGAAAATCCATTAAGTGGTGATTTTGGGCCAGACATCTTCACAAGGGTTGGACCGTTCAGGCTGCATTGAATCATGGTGATGAAATAGTAACAGAAAGTGGAAATTCTGGCTGTTAATTTATCCAGGGCAAGGCTGATGGACTGCCAATAGTTCTTACTTCTGCTGATTTGGCATAATGCTGCTTCAGACTGTCCTTTTGCGTTTCAGAAATTGGGATTACAGCTACTGAGCTATGGACTACTGTGCTTCATTAAAAGGAACATCAGCAGAGTTGTGACAATAGTTTTCTTTCATCAAGCAGGCTTTTTATGCTTTCTGCATATGGACAGGACAGTGTGACTACCCAAGCACATTATGTTTCAAAACTTGGTTTCAGAAGCATGTATAGTGAGTGACTTTATCTTTAGACAATTACATGCTTAGGAGAACGAAATTATATACTTTGGAACCATCTTCCAAATTAAGTTTGGATATCATCCTAAAAGGCAGTTAAGGTGGTTTCTTTTAGATTTTTATGCTGCCAATTTTGTCCTTCTTTGGATATCTTCCTAGTGAGGCAATGGCTTAATTTGGAGACCTTACATGTTCATTCAGGCATGCTGGATAAGGATACACTTTGTAATACTTAACAATATTTACGTTTTTTTCTTTTTCTACATATCCTGGGATTTTTTTATGTGACCCTTTCCTGCAGCAATATTTGGATTTCTGGGTATTCTTAGTTCAGAATCTAATGTTACTAGTCCAGAGTCTTAACAGCTACATCATTGAAATGTCTCTGGGGGATAACACGCTTAATTATCGACATTCCATCAACTAGAGATTTCTGCTACAGGCAATGCTTATGGCGTGCCAGAAGCCAGTGCACTCTTTCTGCTCATTTCGTGAAATCTCTTGTTTAGAATCCTTGCTTCATAGCAACTTTGGACTTGACACTAGAATTGTTTTAATCTGCTCGAGCTTTGGGCTAGTATTGACTCGCAAATCTTGTGCTGGTTTCCAGCCCTAGCTTTGCTTTCATCTTTTATGTTTCTTGTCATTTTTGTCCTAAAGAAAATGGTGGTGCTAAAAGTAAATAGTTCTAAAGTTTCTGTTCCTTTACTGCTGATGAGCGTGAAGTACTTGGGCCTTCTGTTGTCTTAGAGCTTTGTTTCATACACTCGGTCACTTGCCTTTTCCTCTTTTGGATCTTGTAGTTATTTTGTCTATTAAGAGCCTTCACACTTTCCCTATAAACAAGCATCTATAGTTACTGGTGTCTAACGGTGCCTGATTTGTGTAATGCAGCATCTGCTGGGCCATGTGAGTAAACAAAAATGTGTAACGAGAGGTGATTTTGGCTTGTACGTTCCCAGTTTCCCCGTAAACTAATCTTTGTGAGGGAGCTGTAGCTGACTTTTTTGTTGAAAATTAGGATGGCTTACAATCTCTTTGTTGTGGGAAGTGTAAATAGCCATGTAGGTTGTGATAAATGGACAATGGCAGGATATTAACAATTCAGCTAAAAAGCACTTTTCGTTTGCATGTGTGTGATCGAAAATATATTAGTTTTTTGGTTTGAATATAATGTTAAAGTATGCATGCATGATATTGGTATATTAAGTAAGAGAGCATTTTTTCTGAGAGACATGGAGAGGTTGGCAGGGGCCATACTGACAGAGAGAGATCATAAAAGTGTGTATTTGCTTCATATCCAAGAAGTTGAACTTTTTATGGAAAAGGCTGTCTTGAAATGAGCTCCATTTTGTGCTGTGATACCTGCAAGGGACCTTGTGCCTAGCTTCCAGTATCAAACTTTTGACAATATGAGCCTGCTTATCCTTGACCATTAATGAGTGTTCATGCACAAGTAGTATCTTTGTCTTTTTTGAAAGAACACGTGCATCACTAAAATCTTTATAGTGTGTTGGTTTTACCTATATTTGGTTTTGCTGATATGTGGACTAATACATATGCTTCTTTTTAGTTAGGCTCCAGTGTAGGTCACTATTCCACAAACTGTACAACAGTGCCTAGATTGGTAAATTCTTTTGTTGTTTTATCTAAAGCCATTGATGGTACATTACCAATTCAGTTTCTGAAGAAATGTTGGGAGACAGACTTTCTTAAATATGATCTACCCAGCATTCCGCTTTCTATTTTCCATAATTTAAGTGGCATTCTAAGTTTGCAAGCTGCTCCTTCATTGATTGACCTTCATTGCACCACATATTGACTGATGGGGGAGTGTAAGAGGTTGTATTTTAAAGTGGTAAATGGAGGTGAAGAGAATATATGTTTAAATTTCGTATACTTGATATCATTCAATTTAATATCTATCTTTTTAAATACTTGCATGTGCAACAAGGTATCCAGGGAATAGGGAAACAATGGGCAGGAGATACCGCGATGTTCTGTGTGAGGGTAAATTCCATATACCCAGAATTTGCATTTTCCTCATTTGGACCCTCCTCAAATTGGTAGATGGATCCACCAATGCCATGCAACTCTCAGAAACAAGGGAGCTTTTGAGATGGAAAATCAAAAGCCATATAGTGGTCTAGGGAGCCTAAGGTAACTGGTGGTGCCTTGTGATGAGTATACTGAGGAATCCAGTTCAGAAAACCTACGGATGGCCAAAAATCATTTTAGTAGTGTTCCCAGTGGGTATGGATGAAAACAATTAGAGGAATAATTCGGCCCTAAATTAAAGATCGACATTTTTGAGACCTTATCATAGCCCTTCAAAGGTGTATGGGGCTTTCATCAGGAGTTCTCTGTATTGAAAACCCAATTATCACAAAGCTAATAGGCACAGATATTAGTCCAAGGCATCGATCGACCAGGTCTATAGTATTCTGCCCTCTATGGACATGGCAAGAGCAAAGAGACAATATTGTTTATAAGATCCTTTTCATTTCAGTTTCCGTAATGGAGATAACAGATGTGAAGTGAATAATTACCACTGAACACACTTGTGTAGAAGAGGTCACTGCATGCACTGAACTGAAATTCTAAACCAAAAGTGTCATAAACTATTTTTAGTCTTACCCTGATCCATGGAGTACTGCTTTCTTCCTTCTTGGAATCAGACGGGATGCGATTGGCTAACGGGACTTAAGGAATTGTGTATGTTATCAAATGAGAAACTCAATATGGAGTTATATAATGATTCTCACTGTGTGTAGGGACCAAGCGAAGGGAACAGTTTTGATATTTGGTCAGAATTTACTTACTTTTTATGCAAAATTAAATTGAAGTTCTGTTTCAGTTTCACAAGTGAAAGCAAAATTCTTGGGAAGAATACATGTTTCAGAAAAAGATCTGACATCATCCCTGGTCCTCACATGACTCCCCCCAGAAGTTCACACTTTTGAACAAAGTTTGAATAAGGACCAGACACCATCCTCACAGGACTATAGAAGCCTTCTTTCTAACCTTTCCAACAAAGCAATAAGGTCCTGAAATCATTAGCGGATGACACTGACTTAGTGATAAACCCTGTAGGCAAATTGAGTGCTATCTTAAGGACAAACACATAGAGAAGTTCCTGAGACTACTTAGTGACGGTCTGACCATGCAGAAGATACCTCCTACCACTAGAATAACACATCTGACAGAGTAAATACAGTTGAAGAATTGGATTACCAAACAAGAAGCAGATTGTGTCCAGACAGATAACACAATCACTCCCTATTTTTACATCTCACTCAAAATACACAAAGGACCCCCTCCTCCTTCCACCTAGGCAGACCAATTGTATCTGGAATAGAATCTATCAATATGTCCATAGCATCTTGATGGATATAGATGTGGAAGCACTCGATATGAGCATCCTCCCTCAATACAGTAAAACATCTTTTTACGAGAATCACCCCTGATTCTATAATTCAAACAAATGCTGACTGAAGTTCTGCTCTGCTTGATTAGCTGCAGTATGAAATGCCCGAACCAATCATTATTATAAGCCCTTACTTCAAGATAGCAAATGCATATGAATGCAGGTCCTAGGGTCATTACTTGAGTAATAGAAATGTGTCCTTCACCATCCTAAGTTGTGGAATGTCTTTAGTTTCATGCATTCAGTGAAAGCGTTGTCCCAGTGTATTTCATATTGCAGTGTGCCACCTTAGCCATGGCAGAGAATGTATTCCAATTTGAGGGCCTACTCCTATTACAGATCACAGATTTGTCTGTGCTAGGTGTCTTCACTCCCAGCTTAGATATTCCCTACATGCATCATTTTAAGGCTACATATGTCTACCCAGAGCCGAATCCCTGGCATGGTCGTACTATCAAGATCTGTAAACAAATATACAGACAACATTTTCATTATCTGGTAATGCAATGAGGATAGTGCTAGATCGTTTACTAACTGGAAAAATACTTGCAATCCTCATTTGAATTTTGCATATGCATTAAGCAGACAACAACTAACTGCTAGAATTATGGTGACTATGGATTTCAAGAGACTTAAGTCTGAAATTTATAGAAAATCTATGGATAGAAACTCTCTTCTACACTTGAACAACTTCCACCTATGTTCCTTCTGCAAGAACCTCTCAGTGGGACTGTTCCTATGCCTAAGGAGGAATTGCTCAAACCTGAAGACTTATGAGACTCATGATACATTCTAACAGACTAGCTGAAAAAATAGCCCCCCCCACTCACACAATCTGTCTCAATCTAGGAAATGTGCTAAAAACTATAACTGAACTACCCTGTTAGAAAACAGGCAGAAATACAATCCAGAATGCTTAGTGTGTACGAGCACATACAGTGGTGTATCTCATCAAATTAAACAGTTAGTTAATAGAAACTGGCATATTTTAATGCAGGTAGCACAACTATGGAAAAACTATTATATGCATTCAAACGTAAGTGTAACGCGGGAGACATACTGGTACACACTAGACCTATCTCCAAAATGCAGCCAGAGAAACAAGTCCAATCCTCACTGTGGGACTTGCCCAGAATTATACATCATCAACCTTGCGGCAATTGTAGTGTATGCCAATTCACTAAGAAAACCACTACTCTTGATCTCGGCCTACGTACTCCCAGGAAACTATGTAATTTCACCAGTTGTAATAGTAAAAGAGTTATTTACCTCATCACATCCTCCTGTGGTCTACGATATGTGGAAATGACCACACACAATGTAAACACACGTATTTTGCAACACCGCAGTAATATCAGATGCCAACAATCCACAATCAAACTTACTTCTCACTCATCTGGTCATCATGAGAATGATATTCAATGGATAATCATTGATAAAGCCATGAGCAAAAGAGATCTTTTTCCGAATCAACTTTTAAAGACACAGTAATGGTGGTTATTCAAACTTAACAGCCACCAAATCTATCTGAGTGATGGATTACAATGGATAGCCTTAAAACAAAGGTCATGTATATTATCTGAACTCCACAAGACTTTGATACTATGATCTTTAAGTTTTGCTTGTGGCCAAAATTCTGATGCAGACCAATCATTACTCACATAAATATATATGGCATATTCCTATGAACAGGATGCAGAATGTAAATGATCTCCCTTTGAATAGAGTCCAGTAAGGTTACAGGAACTACAGTTTTTAGAAGTGTGTTTTGATGGACAACGAATATCTTTGCATTTCCAACTTCTGACAATATTGTTGAGTTGTTGTCTTTGATATACCCTAAAAGTTTGATCATTGACCTGTCAATTAATACATTACTGCAATTCATATACTGGTAAAATCCCACATGCGCAAAACTTAAGGTCACTGTATGATGACCAATATTATTGCTTTTTACTATCTGCACTTCCCAGCTTCCGTTCTTCACTCTGGGGTCGGAGCAACCTGGATGTGCTATAAATAGCCATGAGCTTTGACATAGCTCTGCAACTAATTGGGTCAGATGCAAAATGGGTGTATGAGAATCCAGGTTAAACATTTGTTTTCCATATTTTCATTTTAAGCCCATGTCGTTAATGGGCTGTCCCACCAAACTGCTTTAAAAGTCGAACCCCATGTGACTCGCTATAATTCCTAGCAGAGTTGTGATATTACTGGATGCCAGCAATTGGCAATTTTACAGCTATACATTCCATTTAGAAAGCACAAGCTTTTAAACATCCCTTGTTCAAACTGAGACTTGATGTTTTAAGATTGCCCCACTGTGCGTTTCTTAAAAAAAATTTTTTAAAAAAAGTGGACCTGTTGCTACTCACTATGATTCCTAGCCGATTTGTGGCATTACTAGATGCCAGTTACTGCAGTTTAAAAGCTATATTATGACATCGACTAATTGAGCTTCCGTTGCATTTGGCATATACAGGCATATTGCATGTTTTGTTTAGTGACAGACTGCGTTAACAACTAGTGAATTACCATTACAATGGCAGCCTGTTAATAGCAGCCACATATGGAACTGTTACTCCAGTAACGGCAGACCGATTCCATGATAATGTAGATTTCTGATAAAAGCAAAGTGACTGTTATAAATCGGAGTTTCACAATATGTACATAACAGCCATGTAACTCCAATTCTATTGCAACTGACCGACAATTTCTTACCATGCAATTTTCTTCTACTTTACAGACTCTTAGACTAATTACTAGGTTAACCTTGAAGACATCAATTTTCTCCCTATAAATAATTTCTGTTAAGCGTTTCACAACTGCTAGATGGGTCCTTACATTAGATCATAAGTCCACATAACCTTGCACACTCTGAAAATTGTTAAATGATCCCACAATCACTTTTTCATTTGATATCATATGCAATTCTTTAATTCTCTCTAGCTAGTCCCTTAAAGAATGGATGCATCAGTACAGTGTGGATCAGGGTCAGACTAAAAACGTGTGACACCTCTGGTTTGGAATTTCTGTTCTGTGCATGGAGTGTACTCACCTTTTCTAAACAACTGTGTGTATAAGCGCGCAGTGGTAATGATTCACTTCATGTGTTATCTCAATTATAGAAACTGAAATGAAAGGGATTGTGTAAACAGTATTTTCTCTTCGCTCTTATCAGGTCTAAAGAAGATGGACTCTTATAGATTCTGTCGATGGATATCTAGGTCTAGCATCTGTGCCTATTTAACTTCGTGATACCTTACCCCCAACTTGGTTATACATGCAGAGAAATCAGGTCCAAATGAAAGCCTCTACTAAGAGGTAAAACACGTCAACCCCTTCATTTGGAGCAGAACTAGTCCTCTCATTTTTAACCATACCAACTGAGGACACTTGCAGAATATTTTTCTTCCACCAGGAGGTATATTTAACTGGATCCCTCTGTATGCTCATCAAGTTCCCCAAACCCAGTTATCTTAACTGGCACCCGGCACTGCCAGGATGCACTGTGCGCCAGGACCCCTGCTCAATTTTTAATGTATTCTATAGAAATATTGCTTGTTTTTTAAAGACACAGGTAAGGATACAGCCTGTAATGAGCATACATTTATTCTGTTACACAGTGGGTATGTTTGTGATCAGTGTACGTACACATTGCAGTTAGAGCCGGCACACGTTGTTTCTTGCAAGGCGACTCCTCACAACTGTCTCTCTTCGATTTGTATTCTCAACTGTGCTTTGCTGAACAACCTTTCTGCTATTAAACATAGTTTAGAGATGTTTTAATATATTAACTCACACACCGCTGACATCTTTTTCCTAATGGAAACTTGGGCAGAAAAGAGCTCCGACACAGATTTTGCCTCGGCACGCCCAGCGGGTTATTTTACTAATTATATTAGACTGGGATGGTAAGCAGGGAAGAGGGGTAGCTATAATCTATAAAGATTGCTATGAAACCACATGTGAACAGGTTAATTTAGCTGATTGTGAAGCAGCATTCTTCAATTCTAAGTTGGATGATAATTCAAGGTTTTATGGTCTATTGATTTATAGACCTCCGGGTTCTAAGCTGAAATTCTTGGAAACGCTTAGTGATTTTCTTGATACCATGATACATTATTCTAATTTTACAACAATAGGGGATTCAATCTTCATTTGGAAGATACATCCAATAACGATGGGAAAACACTCATTGATAACATGAGGGGATTTGCCCTGAAACTACTGAATACCACTACAACACTAGTAGATAGTAGCCCGGTGGCAGCGGGTTAACGCGCATCTGCTGGAGCGCGAGCACTTTATTTTAATACTTTGGACTCACCTTGCTGAAAACGAGCATTTTACCTGCATCTTCACTCCCCCTCCACACTGCTGACCACGAGCAGCGGTAAACGCTTTTTTTAATTCCTTCCAGTGGCCCTGCTGACTACTAGCCGCCACACTCTTACCGACAGCCTGCCTATAGCCAGCAATCTACCGTGGGCTGTCCGCTTAACGGCGACCCCCGGCGACTGCGGGCGCCATTTTGGGTTGGGTAGTCGGCCTGTAACCTCTTAGCCACTCCCCCCTGATCCCATTACTATTTAGGATCCTCCTTGCCCTTGCACCAGCGATAGCTAGTAGCCCGGTGGCAGCGGGTTAACGCGCATCTGCTGGAGCGCGAGCACTTTATTTTAATACTTTGGACTCACCTTGCTGAAAACGAGCATTTTATCTGCATCTTCACTCCCCCTCCACCCTGCTGACCACGAGCAGCGGTAAACGCTTTTTTAATTCCTTCCAGTGGCCCTGCTGACTACTAGCCGCCACACTCTTACCGACAGCCTGCCTATAGCCAGCAATCTACCGTGGGCTGTCCGCTTAACGGCGACCCCCGGCGACTGCGGGCGCCATTTTGGGTTGGGTAGTCGGCCTGTAACCTCTTAGCCACTCCCCCCTGATCCCATTACTATTTAGGATCCTCCTTGCCCTTGCACCAGCGATAGCTAGTAGCCCGGTGGCAGCGGGTTAACGCGCATCTGCTGGAGCGCGAGCACTTTATTTTAATACTTTGGACTCACCTTGCTGAAAACGAGCATTTTATCTGCATCTTCACTCCCCCTCCACCCTGCTGACCACGAGCAGCGGTAAACGCTTTTTTAATTCCTTCCAGTGGCCCTGCTGACTACTAGCCGCCACACTCTTACCGACAGCCTGCCTATAGCCAGCAATCTACCGTGGGCTGTCCGCTTAACGGCGACCCCCGGCGACTGCGGGCGCCATTTTGGGTTGGGTAGTCGGCCTGTAACCTCTTAGCCACTCCCCCCTGATCCCATTACTATTTAAATGGCCACCACGCGTCAGCGCAGCGGACGAGCGCAGCGGGCGCGACGTAGGCGCGCCGGAGTTAAGCCCGTCTGCGCCCGTCCGCGGCTGGCCGGGGCCCGGTCACCATGCCCATTATCCCATCAGGTACTCTTCGGCGACGCTTCACTCTCTTTGGCATCCTCGTCCCCCGTCAACCCCTGTATCGGAACGCACCGCCTCACTCGGCTTATGTAATTCCTACCCTGGTTCCCCGTGCCCTTGCACTCCATTCCTACAGCCTCATCACACCCTCCCTACCCTTATTAGGCCGCCATCTAGACCTGATAACACTTCCCTATGCACCCCTGATAACCCTAAATCCGGGACCTCTGCGATCCTCCTCAATACCAGGTCTGCGGTCGGGCACCAACTCGAGCTATTCCATCTGCTCGACTCACGCCAGCCTGACCTGCTATTCCTCACGGAAACCTGGTTCAGGGACGATTCGCTACCCAGTCTGTTGTCCATACTGCCTCCCACTTACTCGGCCATTAGGAAGGACCGTTCAGGGGGAAGACTGGGGGGGCGTGGCCCTGATCACCCGCACGGACTTCCTCTTCCAAACTCTACCGTCCCCTGTGATCCCGGCTGTGGACTGCTTAGTAGTCCGCTCTATCTCTTTTGGGGTACCTTTAACCTGTGTACTCCTCTACCGTCCGCCTCAGTCCACTCCTGACTTCTTACCCGCTATCGAGGACCTTTTGGCCACTCTTGTGGTGAATAACTCCGCTATTCTATTACTCGGAGATCTGAACTACTGGCCAAATGACCAAGCTGAAGACATAAAATCTAAGGAGTTTACGGCTTTGCTCACCAGCCTAAACTTCCTTCCTCAGCTCAGTACGGCCACCCACATCAAAGGTCACCAACTTGACCAAATTTGGTCCTTTAACATTCCTATGGACCTTCCTATTATTTCTCCGTGTTCCTGGTCAGACCACTCCCTCATTTCCTTTTTGGCTGACCTCGGACGGCCGCCCAAACCCCCCTTGCCCAAAAACACCTGGGCCAGAAAGTGGGATAAGGCGGTCCTCCCTGCGGTCTGCTCCTCCCTTGCGGCAACCAGCCCGGAGCTTAACGACCTATCCCTCCCCACTCAGCTCTCTGCCATAAACAACTGGCTGCTAAAGGCTTGCAACTCCATCGTCCCCCTTAAGAGAGTGACCATTAAACGCGCCCATGCGGCCAATCGATGGTTCACCCCTGCCTTAAGGGACAAAAAGCTTGCCACTCGTAGAGCCGAACGCGCCTGGCGTCGGACCTACTGTCCCCTTCTCAAAACCAACTATTGTTTGTCTTTGAAAGAGTATAAACACGATATACTAAAAGCCAAAATGGAGTACTTCTCCGGCAGAATCCTGACAGCAGAAAACCAACCAAAGGAGATTTTCGCCACTGTTCACGAGCTTGCTGCTTCCGACAGGGCGACCCCCAAAATCCCCCCTTCTCAAATCCTTTGTAATTCCCTTAATTCTTACTTCTTCGAGAAGATTGCCCTCATCAAGGCCAACATCCCCCCCTCACCTCTGACACCACCCCTTGCCCCCCCTAATCTTCCTACTCCCGCACTCACTCAGTTCCCCCTCCTCACCCGAGACTCCCTGCTCCCCCTCCTGGCCCGGATCAAATCGGGCTCCCCTCAGGACATTGGCCCTGCATTTGTTCTAAAAGAGCTCTTCTCCAACTGCCATTCTCCTCCTCTTACCCTTATTAACCACTCCCTCAGCACTGGCACTGTCCCCTCTGCTCACAAGTCGGCAGTCATCATCCCTATTTTGAAAAAGGCGGGGGCAGATCCTTCCCTGCCCTCCAACTACCGCCCTATCTCCCTCCTCCCTTTCCTCGCGAAGGTCTCAGAGGCTCATGTCACCAGGTCCCTCAGTTCCTTTGTAGAATCTACGGGCGGCCTCTCCGCCCGCCAGGCGGGCTTTCGCCCGCTGCATTCGACCGAGAAGGTAGTGGTGTCGGTGATGGATCAATTAAGGGAGGGGATCGACACCGGCCGACCACAGGCCCTAGTCCTGTTAGATCTGTCCGCCGCGTTCGACACGGTGGACCATGACATCTTGTTAACCCGTGTCCAAGCGGCGGGCATCGGGGGCACGGCCTTTGCCTGGCTCCGCTCCTTTCTGACGGACAGGGAGCAGGCCATTCATCTTGCTAACTTCACTGCCCCTCCTACGAGGGTGACCTGTGGAGTCCCACAAGGCTCGTCCCTATCCCCCTTATTATTTAATTTATACATCTCACCCCTCATTTTTTCTTTACAGCAGATGGAGGTCTCGGTGTTTAATTACGCCGATGACCTCCAACTTATTTTCAACCTCTCGTCTTCCCCCTCCTCGTCTTCCACCTTCCAGAAGGTTATGCTCTTTATCCAAGGGTGGATGAACTGCAACCACCTCAAACTAAACCCGGACAAGACCGAATTGGTCCTGACGGGGGGTGGTTGCAGTCCCTGGTCCCCTTCCTTCTGGCCTCCTTCACTTGGTCCTCCCCCCCCTCCCAGCTCCCAAAGTCAAAACTTTGGGTATTTTCATTAATCCACTGCTTACCCTTCATACTCAGATCAGTTCTGTTGTGTCTGCTTGTTTTTTCTCCCTCCGGATTATCCGGAGGGTTTCACGTTTTTTTTCTGCCGCTGCACTCAAACTCATTCTCATGGCCATGGTGCTCTCGCGCCTTGACTATGGGAATGTTATCTTTAACGGTGCACCGGCTTACCTTATCCGCCGACTCCAACTGATTCAAAATCAGGCGGCCCGCCTGATTTTTGGCCTCCCCAGGTTCAATCACACGACCCCCTTGCTGCAGTCCCTCCATTGGCTCCCAGTGAGGGAGAGGGCCCTTTTCAAGCTGGGATGCATCACCTACCAGGCTAGATCTGGGACCGCCCCCGTCTTCTTGTGCGAAGCCATTTCCCCCTATCTCCCGTCCAGAGAACTTCGCTCCACTCATCTGGCTCTCCTGTCAGTTCCACGCTTCAGGAAACAGAAGGCCGGGGGGCCAGATTTGCAGTGCTGGCTCCATCCTTCTGGAACTCACTTCCACTCCCTCTCAGGATGTCTCCCTCCTATTTGGATTTCCGCAAGCAACTGAAGACCTTTTTGTTCTCCAGATCCGTTGTAGCCTAGCCCGCCTTCCACCGATCCTCGGCTATCTAGCGCCATGAAACCGATCCGGTATAAGAGCGCTTTATAAATATTTTAAAATAAAAAAATAACACATACTACAGGAGACTTGCTTGACAGGATTTTCTCAAGCTACTCAAACTTACAGTGGGAGGATACCCTTCTCCTTTATCTGGTCCGACCATTTGATGGTACGTTTTAGCATCAGCCTCAATCCTTTGACAAAGCTACACCGGACGGTTTGTCAGTCCATAGCTATTATGGCCTGGAACAAAATGTATTTAAATTAGTTTGTTGAGACTTTGGATGCATCTAAGCCTACTATAGACAGCAACCGTAATGACGCTGCAGTTGAGTTTTTTAATTGGATTAATGAGGCAGCTCTTCAGGTGGCACCCATTATATTTGTGAAAAAACACAGAAATCGTCCCACAGCTTCCTGGTACTCCCAATCGTTAAAGCATTTTAAGAAGAAGTGCCGTAAACGAGTAAAATATCTAGAGGAGCAATTATTTCTTAGTAGAAAGGGTGAAATGCGAAGCGATTATCCAAGAATATAAGTCCGTGATTAAAGAAGAAATATGTTATTTTCAGATATGATTAGATTGGCCACTAATTCTCCTAGGAAATTATTTCAAACGGTACAGACGCTGTTGTACCTGCCCTCTGTTAGTCCAATACGTCCAAGTAAACAGCTTTGTGATGATTTGTTAGAGTTGTTTTAGGAGAAAGGTTGAGGGTGTCTATGATGAGTTAAGTGCGATTCAGAGAGATGTTTGTCCACTGGGCAAGGCATACCCCTTAGAAGAAAACCGTTTGACTTTCTGTAATTTCCCACTTTTGACACCTGAACATGTAGTGGAACTTATATAGAGCACAAAATCAGGGGCCCCAGCAGACCTGTGCCCACCTAAACTGCTACATGAGATTCTGGAATTTATTGCCGCACCTCCTGCTCCACTGTTAAACAAGATTATTGGGGTACAAAATTTTCCTAAGAATTGGAAAGAGGCATTGATCCTCCCATTATTAAAACACCCTCTTTAAACCCCAGCGAAGAGAAGAATTACCGCCCAATATCGCTACTCCCCATTGTAGCTAAAAATTTAGAGAGACACTTAAATATTTAGATCTCAGAATTTATGGATCAAAATCCGATCCTGGGTGAGGCCCAGTTTGGATTTAGGGAAGCCCAAAGCACAAATTCAGCCTTGGCAGCATCTACCGAGGGGATTCGAGACATAGTGGCTAAAGGTGGAAAGGCTGTGGTGGTGCTTTTAAACTTGTCAGCAGCCATTGACACTGTTAGTCATTTAGTGTTAAAACTTTGCCAGACAGAAGTAGGAATTAGATGGTTTGCTTTCAATCTTCTCTGTTCCTTTCTCGATGCTCGGGAACAGTTAGTTGCCATACGAAATGTTTCTTCTGAATCCTTTTCCTTGCTATGTTGTGTCCCACAGGGATCATTGTTAAGTCCAACGCTATTCAATTTGTACTTCGCTCCTTTAGCTAAATTGATAAAAACCTTCGGCTTCTATACTATATCCTATGCTAATGATACCCAAATAGTGGTATCTATCACCAACAACATAGAGGAAGTGCTGAGCGATTTCATAACTGCATGAGAACCATAGTGATTTGGATGAGCACCGACAGTCTTAAGCTTAATTCCAATAAGACAGGTACTGATCTTTGGTAAAGATATGTCCTTTTGGGACAAAACATGGTGGCCTCAAGACCTGGGTTTTTTGCCCATTCCTGTTCCATCAGTTAGAAATCTGGGTATTATGTTTGATTCCAAACTTACCTTTGTGGAACAGACCATCCAGCTTATGTCATCATGCTTCTTGGTGCAAAAAATCTTAAAGAAGGTTCTTCCCTTCATTCCATACGATCTCAGGAAGACTGTTATCATTACTCTATTTTTTTTTTATACTGTACTACTGCAATGCCCTTCATTTGGGCATGCAGCAAGTGCCGTTACAAAAGTTGCAAAGGATTCAGAATGCAGCAGCTCTGCTTCTCTATAATAATAATAAGTTTGATTCTGTCTCACGACTTTGGCTGAACTTCACTAGCTCCCTGCTAAGAAAAGGGTAGCCTTGAAGGCTCTTTGCACAGCCCATAAAGCTCTTTGTCTGACCGGTCCTGAACTATTTAAGAAAAACATTTCTCGGTACTTATCCAAGAGGAGCCAGCGTTCTGCGGCCTCAAAGAAAGTAGTAGTGCTAACCATTTATAGATCCTTTTAGGAAGGCAGAGGTTTTGTGTACCATACTTTGATGCTTTGGAATTCCATGCATGAGATACTCAGAGGACAATCCAATCTGCAGACATTTCGGAAACAGTTGAAAACCTGGCTTTCCACTCTCTCATTTTTTATTTCTGACTAGGCCTTGTGTAGACGATCCACAGCAGATGTACAGCGCCAAGACGCCTTCGAGCATACATCACGCTTATAAATTAAAATAAAATCAAATCTTAGGCCTCCTTGACTTGTCTGTGACCTTTTGTTTAGCATCTCACTGTTTTTCAGGATTGTAGTACATACACTTTGGTGGATCCCTCGGCCAATAAGAGGAGTGGGCCCTATAATGAAGCATGCCATCACTGTGTATGTGATGACTTTTGTCCTTTAAGGAAAATACCCCCATTGGGAATACCAGTGTTTCTCTTGCTCTTTCGTATCCCTATTTGTCCTTCATGTGAGTAACGAATGGGAGTCTGAGCCGTGTCTGTTATATCTCCTCCGTCCTTCTTATTTTCAGAGATCTATCCTTTTAACCCCTTCGACGCTCATGACGAGCTGGGCTCGTCATGAGGTAGCCTCCTCGCACGCTCATGACGAATATATGATTATACCACGATTTCAATTACCACGCATGGCTTTACCACGCGAATTTTACATCGCAAGTGGCTTTACCACGCTGGTATTTACAACGTAGGATTTTACTACGCCTAGAAACGTCTTACCTGCACGTCTTTCTCTACGAGCCCTTACTTCCATCCTCCATTGAAACAAGCGTCAAAACACGTATACCAAAATAAAAAAAGGACTGTTTTTTTGACGTACACGGCACGTCTTTGGGGGAGGCTCTTTCCTTTTTCTTTTAAAATTATGTTCGTTTTTTTTTTTTAAAGTAAACTGCTTGTTATTTTTTGGGGGGGAGACCCCCCCCAGCCCCCCTCTGCCCCCGCTTGTTATTTTTTGGGGGGGAGACCCCCCCCAGCCCCCCTCTGCCCCCCAAGCCCACGCAGAACGACTCGAAGGAATACCACATCTCCCCCCCCAGCCCGTGGTAAAGACGTCGTGGAAGGCACCCTGCGTGGAAGGCACCCTGCGTGGTAAGTGTCACGTGGTAAATGTTAGTAGTGGTAATGCCTTCGTGGTAAATGATGTTTCCCGCTCATGACGAGCCCAGCTCGTCATGTAAAGTGCGAATCCGCAAAATCCAGCGTACGGGGGGAAATCATGCCGCACGCATGCGGTTAAAAACCCATCTCAGACAACACTCCAGCTTTTTTGCAGTACATTTAAATGGTCCACTCAGTTAGCAAAGGAATGTAAACTCAGTTAGCAAAGGAATGTGATAGTGAACGAATCAGCCTTCCTAGTTTATATGTATATTACATATGTACAATTAATGTATAATGCATTACAGCCTCTGTAATCAGACTAAGTCACATGCATCCTCCAAAAATAGGTTGCTGTCAGAAGAAAGGGGAGCATTATCTGCACATGGCTCTCTTTTCTTGTCCCTCCCTTTATTAAAGACTGAGTAAAAGTTTCTCTCCAAATGGTTTCATGATTGTCCTTTCAGGCCAATAGGTAAAGCTGCTAAATTGTCAATTTCTTGCACCATTTCTTTTCGCTGTTTGAGGATATAAAATATGACGGATGCAATAAGGTCCCTAATTAATAGGCAATTGAACATTTAAAAATAAATTCCTCAAGGGACCGGGCACAGTGAAAATATTTTATACTTTTTTTTTTTTTTAAACGGAAAAATGAGTTGATGCATAATCCTGTCTAGAAAACTCCATTTTTGTCACTGATGAGAAAGTTAAGTTAATCCTGTACAAAAATCTATCTTTTCGTTAAGTACTTTATGCAATGTGAATACTTATATTGTTTTATGTCTTGCAAGAAGGTCATTCAGACTGAGTCTCCAGCTAATGATTGCACAGCTGTGTTTTGCTTCTGTTGGTGACTTGCATGTCATTCTTTTAGACGGCTGGAATAAATATTTTTCTTACTCATGCAGGAAAGGGGCAGACTAGTGAAATCACTTCAGATATGTACTTGGTGTAATGGGTTTTGCGGTCCCAGAATTAGAGAGACAACAGACAGATGGAGCCAGGAGTTAAAAGGGACCTAGGAGGAATTTAAATAGAAAAGACATGAGAAGCCAGGATGGGATAAACTCCTTGCTCGGAATTATGCAATCCTGAGGTCTTATAGAAGAGAAGAAATAGAAAACAGTAGGGAGCAGGGCGGGCGGTAGAATAAGAAGGGGAGAGCCCTCTTAAGATCAACTTGGAAAATGAGATTGCCCAAGGCCGGAGACAGTACCTACAGATGGAAGGTGTAAAGGGAAGTATAAGAACAGAGATAGTCTATTGATATTTATGGAACCATGGGGCAGAAGGATAGGGAGAAAACGGCAGAGGAAACTAAAACCCCTAAATCTCTCAAACCTGCTACAAATACTGCTTAAATATCCCACCCTGGGTGAGGTTACATCTGGCGATATAAGGCAATTTGGCTTTACAACAAATTTGAAAGGAAATGAGGTGACAAAGGTCCTCTTCTATTCCGCATGTGTAAAGCAGATGATGGTAAGGCCAGAGAGAGAACTGGAAAAGGAGGCTATAAGACTCGTGCAAGTTGGTGAACTGGGTACAGAAGGGAGTAACCACGGGAACCATGTGGCCTTACCTACCATGCAGGGCTACGTCCGAAGCAAATACAGTATGACATACCAAGGGATCAGCATAGAAGAATTTGTACTGATAGAAGCCAGGGAGGGTTACAAGTAACCGTAACAAATGCTGTAAAATGTCCAGTATCGGGCAATTGATTTGAATCACTATCCGACTCATTAGGAAGTTGGGATGATAATATAATTGGAGGATTAAGTGACCTGGACTAGGAAGTGGGGTACTCGCACAGCCTACGGATATTGACGTGGAATATAGTGGGATATAAGAGACAGTTAACCAAACACACCCTTAGAGAGATGTTGGGCAGTTATGAAATTATGTGTTTCCAGGAGTCTTGGTTGTGCGAGGTACCCGAACAAATAGATGGTTTCTTTATGCTTTCTAAAGAGGCAGTGCGTATGAACCTAGGACACTACTCAGGGGGGTTGATTACGTTAGTATCATCAAAAATAGCTAACAATTGATCATCAACTGAGTATGTATGTATATTACGAATCACTTGCCTAAATATGAATATAACCTGCTTATGTCCCTCCTCCCTTCCCTTCCCTTCCCTCAATGGATATCAGCCTTTTACAGCGCGGGGATGCCCTTGGGTCACCAGGCGCTATACAAATCGCTAAATAATAATAATAATAATGTAACCACTGTCATGATAACTGATGTTGCATTAAATAAAAGGTTTTTTCAAAAAAAAAAAAATAGCTAACAATGTAACCAAGTGAAATGTCGGTGGCAGGGCAAAAAGACACATAATAGTGATCAATATATACAACCAGCCAGGAGCTATAATAGACTATGAAGAGCATCTGGGATTGCTAGAGGAAGAGCTGGAGCTAATCTGCACAACAAAAGCATCACAGTTGATGATGACCCTAAGGGATTTTAACCGTAAACTGGATCCCTCTCTTAGCGATAAATTGTTTAAAGACCTATTAACCATGACACAGGTGCCCCCAGCAATCTTTACTAGAGCAGGTGGTTCTGTACGAGATTAATCTCTAGTAAAGTTCCTAGGATCTATAGGGCTTTTCTGTACCAACGGACGTGTGTATACTGAACGCCCAGCAAGAAAGACCTTTGGTATAGGGAATCAGAATTACCCATTCGATTATGCCTTTATAAATGCTTGGCATTTTACGGAAGTAGAAGGGTTTGTGGTGCTACAAAGTGGAGGCAGTGACCACTGGCCCTTACGATTATTACTCCGGATTGAACAAGGGTCGAAAAGAGCGAGTGGTTCCTTTACAGCTAAAACACCCTCGACGTATAACCACCCGTATAACTGAGGACAGTTTGAAATTGGTCAATCACCTGATGATTTATTATAAGTCCCTCGGTAATCTAGAGAAAAGAGAGAATGTCCTAACATGGTACGATCAGGTGGTACATTATTTAAGGACACACGTAAAATCAGAGCCCACATCCAAGAAAAGAGGTCATGAGAAGAGGGGGACAAGAAACGGTTTGTTTAATAATGAGTGTAGGAGCCTAAAACTGAGGGCACGAAAAAGGGAAAGATCGCTTAGAAAAAGGTAGGATGAGGAAACATCGGAGAGTCTCCGCTTGGCAAAACTTGAGTATAAAAATAAGCTGAAGGAAAGGAAAACAGAATATATGTCTAAAAATTGGCAAATAATGTTTGAAGTGATGGGCACAAAAAATAAAAGATTACTTTGGCGTTTGGTAAGAGAGGGAAACGTGCAAGTGGAAATGCGGTGCTTAGTTGGAGAAGATGATTGGGTTAACTATTTGAGTAACTTATACAATAGTAAGATGGTAGACAAGATTTTGGAAACAGAGTTAAGGTTGCAGAAGAAATAAAGCCGTATTTCTCTATTCAAAATATAAAAGAAACCATCCGATCTCTAAAACTAACGAAAGCGGCAGGGCCAAATAACCTACCAGCAATAACACTAAAAAATAACACAGATTGGTGGGCAAGCGTTCTAAATGTCACCATCCGGAATATTTCCAGAAAGCTGGAAGGGGGCAATTGTTAGACCAATATATAAAAAGGAAGACGCCACACAGCCCCAGAAGTATCACCTTATAATTCTGCTGGATGTGGGGGAGAACATATTTTCTAAAATATTGATAGGCGTATTAAAGATCTGGATAGAACAGAATAACTTAATACCGTTGGAGCAAGGCGGGTTCAAAAAGGGCTACTCAACAATAGACCATTGACTTAGTTTATGGGCAATTGTTAGGGAATTGCAGTCAGTCCTGTTTCTGTGACCATGGGCCATCATCACATGACCAGGGGCTGAGGTATATATTCTTGTCCTTCCTCCTTGTTCGTTGCTTGATATCGCCAACGTTGTGGCCTTGGTATCCAGCTTTTTGGTCCCTGCATAGTATAGGAGTTCTGTTGCTTTTTTGCTCCTTTTTATCTCCCACGGGCTCGTGGGGGATTTCAGTCCGTTTTTTATCCTTGTTTATCCCCGTTATCCCTTGTTCCTGATTTCTACCTCCCTCCGTGTTAGTTAGTAAGTTAGTCCCCTCCTCCCTGCTCCTCTCCCCGTTTTCTTCCCTGCTCCTATTTTTCGGTCCTTGCCCTTGTCAGCCTTGCCCTTCCTTCCCTTTTTGTGCCGGCATACATTGTTTTGTGTGCGCTAATGAGAGCGGGGGCTCCCGTTCTCACTCTGGTCTTACCGGCGGTGTTGACGCGCTGTTCTTTCTTCACCAGGCAGACGCGCAGACAGACGCTTAGGCTTAGGCGTCTGTCTACATCGTTGTGTACTCGGAAGTGACGTTTTGGGCCATTCCGCTGTTTCTGGAGTACACAGGACGCTGGAGCTTAGGAAGGAAGAGTTGTCATTCATTCCTTATTATTACCCCTTCCAAGCTATATATTTTATCACCAGGGGTTTTTTGTAGCTGGTATTACGTGGATTGTCCCCAGCTTTCTTTTTCCCCTTTTTGCACGGTGCTAGTTCATGCACCATTAGTGCTTGCAGGACACCTTGTGTTTTGTTGCCCCTGACTGGGTTTATTACTCCCTGGAGCACTATTTTTGTGGAGAACCCAGTCCCTACACGAAGCTAAGCCTGCACTTGCCACTGGTAAGGAGAAGGAGGGGGTATGTGTTGTTTGGTGTTTTGGTGGATCATGGTCATGCATGAATAGGCTGTATTGCAGATTGCATATTGAGAGACATTCTCTCCCTTTTACCACAGGTGCGGAGGCGTGAAGGAGGGAGCCGTGTCCTGCTATACTACAGGGTGGGAGACTTGGTGTCTCGTATCAAACCACCCTCTTTTCGTGTTCACTGGAGGGCTCACTGTGTACTGCAATCAGTGGGTTTTTGGTGGATACGGGAAGGGGACTGGTGCATGCTTCGCTCCTGCAGTGCTTGGGCGGGCTGAGCAGGGCCCAACAGAATATCAAGCCCACGTATTTAGCACTGCCTGAGCGAACATGGACGTGGATGGGAATGCGGTGGGGGATGGTTCAGGTGGTCCCTCATTGCAGGACATTATGGGGGCATTGCAGACTTTACAGACACAGGTTCAGGAGCTACAGCAGGAAAACGCCGGTTTAAAACAGGAATTAGTGGCCGTTAGGGCGAGGGAGCAGTCACATCAAAGGGGAGCCTCTTCCATTCTCCACCCTGCGACCTTTCAGTATAGCGGGGGGACGGGTCAGGGTACGATGGGAGGCAGTAGCTCTGGTAACCCCATTAACGTTACAGTGTCTTCTCCGGTAGCAGTGCCGTTAGCCCCTCCCGAGAGATTTACGGGAGATAGTGAGAAATTCGGGATGTTTATGACCCAGTGCCAGCTACATTTCATGTGCAGACCGAGTGCCTTCCCTGACGATTCCGCAAAAGTGGCCTTCACGATTTCCTATTTGGCTGGCAATGCCGCTCAATGGGCTATACCCTTGGTAGATAGCGATGATCGGGTGTTATATAATTATAGCGCTTTTAAAGAACTGATGCGGGGGCTGTTTGCCAAGCATGCGTTTATGCAGGCAAGTGATGCAGAATTGATGAAACTCCGGCAGGGCAGACAGGATTTGTTGTCCTATATCGCATCCTTTAACAGACTGGTGTCTGAGACCCATTGGCCCGCTGAGAAGAGAACATCAATATTCTACCAGGGTCTCTGCGAAGAGCTAAAGGACATTGTGTCACAAGTGGTAGATCCACCGGAGGACTGTTCGGCATTCATAGATCTGGTGGTTAAATTGAACCATAGGGTCTCTGAGAGGCGGGGCGAGCGTAGCAGGTTCCAGGCGATTAGAGGTAGTTACGCAAAGACGGAGGTAAAGAGTACAGGGGATAACAAGGTGGCCCCTGAGCCCATGGAATTGGGTGGGGTACGGGGTCCTTTGGCACCAGAGGAGAAGAAGAGAAGGAGAGAGAATAATCTGTGCTTATATTGTGGACAAGGGGGGCATTTCGCCAGGGAATGTCCGGTGAAACCTTCTGGTGTGGGATTTGGCAAGAAGGTGGCTTGTGTTCAGATAGACCATAGGACAGGTGAATGTGGTGGTCAACAGTATGAGGTGGTCGGATCTGTAGACCAAGCACCTAGACATTTTGTCATTAACGCTCAGTTACTGTTACGAACTCAGGAATGTGTTTCTGTGTCGGTGCTGTTGGATTCAGGTGCCACTGGCAATTTTATGGACATCACAATGGCAGAGAAACTGGGGGTTCCTTGGCAGTTGAAAGAACGACCTGAGCCCGTAAGGGCTATTGATGGTACCGAGCTGACATCGGGGTGTATCACCCGTCGGACTGCACCTTTGGGTTTATCATGTGAGAATGGGCATTCTGAGATGGTGGTTTTCGACTTAATCGATGCCCCTTCGTTTGGTTTAGTGTTGGGGGTACCATGGCTGCAGAAGCATAATCCCAGGATTGATTGGGTGCGGAGGTTGGTAACGCTAGATTCAGCACACTGTTTGAAGCATTGTTATACTGTAGCAGGGGCACAGATCGACCCCTTGGTTTGCGCTGTGATGGATGTGGGATCTGTCCCTCCACAGTATTCGGAGTTCAAGGACGTTTTTGATAAAACAAATGCTCAGGATCTTCCCCCGAACAGGGCTTATGATTGTAAGATCGATCTGGTACCGGGGGTTTCATTGCCTTGTAGCCGGGTGTATGCGTTGTCAGAACCTGAGGAAGTTCACTTGAAGGAGTACATCGATGAGATGTTGAGACTCGGGTTTATTCGTCCATCCTCCTCCCCTGTGTCATCGGCTATTTTCTTCATCCCTAAGAAGGAGGGGACCCTCAGGGCGTGTGTGGATTACAGGATTTTGAATGCTGCCACAGTGAAGAATAGGTACCCTCTTCCGCTCATCTCCGTGTTGTTAGATCAGCTCCGCAAGGCTACCGTGTTCACAAAGTTGGACTTGCGGGGAGCCTACCATTTAATAAGAATGAGACCCGGAGATGAGTGGAAGACGGCTTTTAGGACCAAGTATGGTCTTTATGAATACACTGTAATGCCGTTCGGCCTGTGTAATGCGCCGGCGGCATTCCAGTTTTTCATTAACGAGGTGCTCAGTGAATACCTGGATCGCACGGTTATCGTCTATTTGGATGATATACTGGTGTTTTCTGAGATAAGGGCAGAGCATTCAGAACATGTCCTTCAGGTGTTACGGACCCTTCGGGAGCACCATCTATATGCCAAACTAGAGAAGTGCCAGTTTGATACTCAGGAGGTAGAGTTTCTTGGGTTCATCATTTCAGCGCAGGGAATACGAATGGATCCAGGGAAGATAAAGGCCATTGTGACCTGGCCTGTGCCTACCTCTGTGAAACAAATCCAGGTACTCCTGGGTTTCGCCAACTTCTATCGGCGTTTCATTTCGCATTTCTCTGAGGTGGTGTCACCAATGACTCGCCTGTTACGAAAGGGTGTTCCTTTTGAGTGGACCAATGAGACGCAGACTGCTTTCCACTCATTATTGGAGCATTTTACATCAGCCCCCGTGTTAGTACATCCTGATCCTGCCCTGCCGTTCTTCGTAGAGACCGATGCATCTATGTGTGCAGTGGGTGGGGTGTTATCCCAGCGCGATGAATCTACCGGTCATATGCACCCAATAGCTTTCTTTTCAAAGACCTTGTTGCCGGCTGAAAGGAATTATACAGTGGCCGAACGAGAATTGCTAGCCGTCAAATTGGCTTTCGAGGAATGGCGACACTATTTGTGGGGCGCCAGACACGTAATCACCATCTATACGGATCATAAAAACCTCGAATTCTTTCGTTCCGCTAGGGCATTGACACCTCGCCAGATGCGGTGGGTACTATTCTTTAATGAATATGATTTTGTCATCACCTATAGGCCAGCGGCCCAGCAGGTGAAGTCCGATGCTCTTTCTCGAATACATAACGAAACTAAAGGGGAAGAACCTGCGACAGAGAATAGAGCCATGATAGAGGGTACACGGATCGTAGGGGCAACAGAGATGGATGAATTTCCTGGTCTGGTAAGGGAGCGATTGAAGCTTCTTGATCTAAGCTCTTTGCTGTCTGTGCCCGAGGTAAGAGAGAAGGAAGGGCTGTTATATCATGGGGACAGAATGGTAATCCCTCCTTCCCTTAAGGACGAGGTTTTGGAGTGGTGCCATTCATCTGCACTGGTGGCTCATCCTGGAATGAGAAAGACGAGAGAGCTGTGTGAGCGGTGGTTTTGGTGGGACTCCATGATCAAGGACATCCAGGGATATGTGAAATCTTGCCCTGTATGTGCCATTAATAAGCCATCGCACTGTAAGCCCTTTGGGCTTTTGTGCCCTTTGGAAGTACCGCCATCCCCTTGGCATACCATAAGTATGGATTTCGTAACGGAATTACCATTGGTTTCGGGATATACAGCCATATTGGTGGTGGTGGATTTATTCACCAAAATGGCACATTTTATACCACTCCGCAAAATCCCAACGGCGAAAGAAATGTCAATGGTCTTTATGACATCTGTAGTACGTTTACATGGGTTGCCAGAGGTGATTATATCAGACCGGGGGGCGCAATTCATATCTCATTTCTGGTCCGAACTATGTCTGGTTCTGAAGACAGAAATACGTTTATCATCGGCATACCATCCTCAGTCTGATGGACAGACCGAGCGAACTAACCAGACAATGGAACAGTATCTGAGATGTTTAATCACCTCTTTATCATGTGATTGGGTGACAGCTCTGCCCATCGCTGAGTTTGCATACAATAACAGCTTGCACTCGGCTTTGGGCATGACCCCGTTCTATTGTTCACTTGGGTACCACCCTCGGGCAGTGGCCATTCAACCCACGGGACGCATGCCAGCTATAGACGGGATTTGTAAGCAATTGAGTGATATCTGGGGTTTGGCCCGGGAAAGTCTGGTGGAGGCCAAGGCTGCTATGAAGGCACAAGCGGATAAACATAGGGTCCCAGCGCCCCCATATCAGGTGGGCGAATTGGTGTGGTTGGCATCTCGTAATCTGAGGTTACAAGGGTCCCGTAAATTACAGCCTAGGTACGTAGGCCCCTTTCCAATAATCCAGGTCATTAACCCGGTTGCAATGAAGCTGGAGTTACCACAGGACTATGGGGTCCATCCAGTGTTCCATGCCTCACTATTGAAACCATATACGCCTTCTGCACAGGAGTTGCCCCCACCGCCTCCTTTAACTATCAATGGTCAGGAGGAATTTGAGGTGAATGCTATCTGTGACTCCAAGCGGGTTAAGGGTCGTCTCTTTTATTTGATTGACTGGAAGGGATATAAACAGGAAGATAGGACTTGGGAGCCAGCTGGAGGTGTTCATGCCCCTCGATTGGTCCGACTGTTCCATAGACAGCACCCCTTGAAGCCCCGTCCCGTGGGGAGGGTCGTAGGGGGGGGGTACTGTTAGGGAATTGCAGTCAGTCCTGTTTCTGTGACCATGGGCCATCATCACATGACCAGGGGCTGAGGTATATATTCTTGTCCTTCCTCCTTGTTCGTTGCTTGATATCGCCAACGTTGTGGCCTTGGTATCCAGCTTTTTGGTCCCTGCATAGTATAGGAGTTCTGTTGCTTTTTTGCTCCTTTTTATCTCCCACGGGCTCGTGGGGGATTTCAGTCCGTTTTTTATCCTTGTTTATCCCCGTTATCCCTTGTTCCTGATTTCTACCTCCCTCCGTGTTAGTTAGTAAGTTAGTCCCCTCCTCCCTGCTCCTCTCCCCGTTTTCTTCCCTGCTCCTATTTTTCGGTCCTTGCCCTTGTCAGCCTTGCCCTTCCTTCCCTTTTTGTGCCGGCATACATTGTTTTGTGTGCGCTAATGAGAGCGGGGGCTCCCGTTCTCACTCTGGTCTTACCGGCGGTGTTGACGCGCTGTTCTTTCTTCACCAGGCAGACGCGCAGACAGACGCTTAGGCTTAGGCGTCTGTCTACATCGTTGTGTACTCGGAAGTGACGTTTTGGGCCATTCCGCTGTTTCTGGAGTACACAGGACGCTGGAGCTTAGGAAGGAAGAGTTGTCATTCATTCCTTATTATTACCCCTTCCAAGCTATATATTTTATCACCAGGGGTTTTTTGTAGCTGGTATTACGTGGATTGTCCCCAGCTTTCTTTTTCCCCTTTTTGCACGGTGCTAGTTCATGCACCATTAGTGCTTGCAGGACACCTTGTGTTTTGTTGCCCCTGACTGGGTTTATTACTCCCTGGAGCACTATTTTTGTGGAGAACCCAGTCCCTACACGAAGCTAAGCCTGCACTTGCCACTGGTAAGGAGAAGGAGGGGGTATGTGTTGTTTGGTGTTTTGGTGGATCATGGTCATGCATGAATAGGCTGTATTGCAGATTGCATATTGAGAGACATTCTCTCCCTTTTACCACAGGTGCGGAGGCGTGAAGGAGGGAGCCGTGTCCTGCTATACTACAGGGTGGGAGACTTGGTGTCTCGTATCAAACCACCCTCTTTTCGTGTTCACTGGAGGGCTCACTGTGTACTGCAATCAGTGGGTTTTTGGTGGATACGGGAAGGGGACTGGTGCATGCTTCGCTCCTGCAGTGCTTGGGCGGGCTGAGCAGGGCCCAACAGAATATCAAGCCCACGTATTTAGCACTGCCTGAGCGAACATGGACGTGGATGGGAATGCGGTGGGGGATGGTTCAGGTGGTCCCTCATTGCAGGACATTATGGGGGCATTGCAGACTTTACAGACACAGGTTCAGGAGCTACAGCAGGAAAACGCCGGTTTAAAACAGGAATTAGTGGCCGTTAGGGCGAGGGAGCAGTCACATCAAAGGGGAGCCTCTTCCATTCTCCACCCTGCGACCTTTCAGTATAGCGGGGGGACGGGTCAGGGTACGATGGGAGGCAGTAGCTCTGGTAACCCCATTAACGTTACAGTGTCTTCTCCGGTAGCAGTGCCGTTAGCCCCTCCCGAGAGATTTACGGGAGATAGTGAGAAATTCGGGATGTTTATGACCCAGTGCCAGCTACATTTCATGTGCAGACCGAGTGCCTTCCCTGACGATTCCGCAAAAGTGGCCTTCACGATTTCCTATTTGGCTGGCAATGCCGCTCAATGGGCTATACCCTTGGTAGATAGCGATGATCGGGTGTTATATAATTATAGCGCTTTTAAAGAACTGATGCGGGGGCTGTTTGCCAAGCATGCGTTTATGCAGGCAAGTGATGCAGAATTGATGAAACTCCGGCAGGGCAGACAGGATTTGTTGTCCTATATCGCATCCTTTAACAGACTGGTGTCTGAGACCCATTGGCCCGCTGAGAAGAGAACATCAATATTCTACCAGGGTCTCTGCGAAGAGCTAAAGGACATTGTGTCACAAGTGGTAGATCCACCGGAGGACTGTTCGGCATTCATAGATCTGGTGGTTAAATTGAACCATAGGGTCTCTGAGAGGCGGGGCGAGCGTAGCAGGTTCCAGGCGATTAGAGGTAGTTACGCAAAGACGGAGGTAAAGAGTACAGGGGATAACAAGGTGGCCCCTGAGCCCATGGAATTGGGTGGGGTACGGGGTCCTTTGGCACCAGAGGAGAAGAAGAGAAGGAGAGAGAATAATCTGTGCTTATATTGTGGACAAGGGGGGCATTTCGCCAGGGAATGTCCGGTGAAACCTTCTGGTGTGGGATTTGGCAAGAAGGTGGCTTGTGTTCAGATAGACCATAGGACAGGTGAATGTGGTGGTCAACAGTATGAGGTGGTCGGATCTGTAGACCAAGCACCTAGACATTTTGTCATTAACGCTCAGTTACTGTTACGAACTCAGGAATGTGTTTCTGTGTCGGTGCTGTTGGATTCAGGTGCCACTGGCAATTTTATGGACATCACAATGGCAGAGAAACTGGGGGTTCCTTGGCAGTTGAAAGAACGACCTGAGCCCGTAAGGGCTATTGATGGTACCGAGCTGACATCGGGGTGTATCACCCGTCGGACTGCACCTTTGGGTTTATCATGTGAGAATGGGCATTCTGAGATGGTGGTTTTCGACTTAATCGATGCCCCTTCGTTTGGTTTAGTGTTGGGGGTACCATGGCTGCAGAAGCATAATCCCAGGATTGATTGGGTGCGGAGGTTGGTAACGCTAGATTCAGCACACTGTTTGAAGCATTGTTATACTGTAGCAGGGGCACAGATCGACCCCTTGGTTTGCGCTGTGATGGATGTGGGATCTGTCCCTCCACAGTATTCGGAGTTCAAGGACGTTTTTGATAAAACAAATGCTCAGGATCTTCCCCCGAACAGGGCTTATGATTGTAAGATCGATCTGGTACCGGGGGTTTCATTGCCTTGTAGCCGGGTGTATGCGTTGTCAGAACCTGAGGAAGTTCACTTGAAGGAGTACATCGATGAGATGTTGAGACTCGGGTTTATTCGTCCATCCTCCTCCCCTGTGTCATCGGCTATTTTCTTCATCCCTAAGAAGGAGGGGACCCTCAGGGCGTGTGTGGATTACAGGATTTTGAATGCTGCCACAGTGAAGAATAGGTACCCTCTTCCGCTCATCTCCGTGTTGTTAGATCAGCTCCGCAAGGCTACCGTGTTCACAAAGTTGGACTTGCGGGGAGCCTACCATTTAATAAGAATGAGACCCGGAGATGAGTGGAAGACGGCTTTTAGGACCAAGTACGGTCTTTATGAATACACTGTAATGCCGTTCGGCCTGTGTAATGCGCCGGCGGCATTCCAGTTTTTCATTAACGAGGTGCTCAGTGAATACCTGGATCGCACGGTTATCGTCTATTTGGATGATATACTGGTGTTTTCTGAGATAAGGGCAGAGCATTCAGAACATGTCCTTCAGGTGTTACGGACCCTTCGGGAGCACCATCTATATGCCAAACTAGAGAAGTGCCAGTTTGATACTCAGGAGGTAGAGTTTCTTGGGTTCATCATTTCAGCGCAGGGAATACGAATGGATCCAGGGAAGATAAAGGCCATTGTGACCTGGCCTGTGCCTACCTCTGTGAAACAAATCCAGGTACTCCTGGGTTTCGCCAACTTCTATCGGCGTTTCATTTCGCATTTCTCTGAGGTGGTGTCACCAATGACTCGCCTGTTACGAAAGGGTGTTCCTTTTGAGTGGACCAATGAGACGCAGACTGCTTTCCACTCATTATTGGAGCATTTTACATCAGCCCCCGTGTTAGTACATCCTGATCCTGCCCTGCCGTTCTTCGTAGAGACCGATGCATCTATGTGTGCAGTGGGTGGGGTGTTATCCCAGCGCGATGAATCTACCGGTCATATGCACCCAATAGCTTTCTTTTCAAAGACCTTGAGGCTATAAGACTCGTGCAAGTTGGTGAACTGGGTACAGAAGGGAGTAACCACGGGAACCATGTGGCCTTACCTACCATGCAGGGCTACGTCCGAAGCAAATACAGTATGACATACCAAGGGATCAGCATAGAAGAATTTGTACTGATAGAAGCCAGGGAGGGTTACAAGTAACCGTAACAAATGCTGTAAAATGTCCAGTATCGGGCAATTGATTTGAATCACTATCCGACTCATTAGGAAGTTGGGATGATAATATAATTGGAGGATTAAGTGACCTGGACTAGGAAGTGGGGTACTCGCACAGCCTACGGATATTGACGTGGAATATAGTGGGATATAAGAGACAGTTAACCAAACACACCCTTAGAGAGATGTTGGGCAGTTATGAAATTATGTGTTTCCAGGAGTCTTGGTTGTGCGAGGTACCCGAACAAATAGATGGTTTCTTTATGCTTTCTAAAGAGGCAGTGCGTATGAACCTAGGACACTACTCAGGGGGGTTGATTACGTTAGTATCATCAAAAATAGCTAACAATTGATCATCAACTGAGTATGTATGTATATTACGAATCACTTGCCTAAATATGAATATAACCTGCTTATGTCCCTCCTCCCTTCCCTTCCCTTCCCTCAATGGATATCAGCCTTTTACAGCGCGGGGATGCCCTTGGGTCACCAGGCGCTATACAAATCGCTAAATAATAATAATAATAATGTAACCACTGTCATGATAACTGATGTTGCATTAAATAAAAGGTTTTTTCAAAAAAAAAAAAATAGCTAACAATGTAACCAAGTGAAATGTCGGTGGCAGGGCAAAAAGACACATAATAGTGATCAATATATACAACCAGCCAGGAGCTATAATAGACTATGAAGAGCATCTGGGATTGCTAGAGGAAGAGCTGGAGCTAATCTGCACAACAAAAGCATCACAGTTGATGATGACCCTAAGGGATTTTAACCGTAAACTGGATCCCTCTCTTAGCGATAAATTGTTTAAAGACCTATTAACCATGACACAGGTGCCCCCAGCAATCTTTACTAGAGCAGGTGGTTCTGTACGAGATTAATCTCTAGTAAAGTTCCTAGGATCTATAGGGCTTTTCTGTACCAACGGACGTGTGTATACTGAACGCCCAGCAAGAAAGACCTTTGGTATAGGGAATCAGAATTACCCATTCGATTATGCCTTTATAAATGCTTGGCATTTTACGGAAGTAGAAGGGTTTGTGGTGCTACAAAGTGGAGGCAGTGACCACTGGCCCTTACGATTATTACTCCGGATTGAACAAGGGTCGAAAAGAGCGAGTGGTTCCTTTACAGCTAAAACACCCTCGACGTATAACCACCCGTATAACTGAGGACAGTTTGAAATTGGTCAATCACCTGATGATTTATTATAAGTCCCTCGGTAATCTAGAGAAAAGAGAGAATGTCCTAACATGGTACGATCAGGTGGTACATTATTTAAGGACACACGTAAAATCAGAGCCCACATCCAAGAAAAGAGGTCATGAGAAGAGGGGGACAAGAAACGGTTTGTTTAATAATGAGTGTAGGAGCCTAAAACTGAGGGCACGAAAAAGGGAAAGATCGCTTAGAAAAAGGTAGGATGAGGAAACATCGGAGAGTCTCCGCTTGGCAAAACTTGAGTATAAAAATAAGCTGAAGGAAAGGAAAACAGAATATATGTCTAAAAATTGGCAAATAATGTTTGAAGTGATGGGCACAAAAAATAAAAGATTACTTTGGCGTTTGGTAAGAGAGGGAAACGTGCAAGTGGAAATGCGGTGCTTAGTTGGAGAAGATGATTGGGTTAACTATTTGAGTAACTTATAGAATAGTAAGATGGTAGACAAGATTTTGGAAACAGAGTTAAGGTTGCAGAAGAAATAAAGCCGTATTTCTCTATTCAAAATATAAAAGAAACCATCCGATCTCTAAAACTAACGAAAGCGGCAGGGCCAAATAACCTACCAGCAATAACACTAAAAAATAACACAGATTGGTGGGCAAGCGTTCTAAATGTCACCATCCGGAATATTTCCAGAAAGCTGGAAGGGGGCAATTGTTAGACCAATATATAAAAAGGAAGACGCCACACAGCCCCAGAAGTATCACCTTATAATTCTGCTGGATGTGGGGGAGAACATATTTTCTAAAATATTGATAGGCGTATTAAAGATCTGGATAGAACAGAATAACTTAATACCGTTGGAGCAAGGCGGGTTCAAAAAGGGCTACTCAACAATAGACCATTGACTTAGTTTATGGGCAATGACAAAAAAGGTAGTTGAATTGCGAGGTAGATTGTTTTGCTGCTTTGTTGATTTCTGAGCCGCCTTCGATCTGGTAGATCGTGTTCTATTGTAGAATATATTGGTGAAGCTTGGTATCAACAAAACCATACTCTCACTAATTCAGGAAATGCAGTCCATGAATTGGGCCAGGGTAATCTTGGATACTCTTGGGACGCTATCCAAGAAAATTCAGATAAACAATGGATTACGCCAGGGTTGTGTCTTGGCCCCACTGCTATTTTCTTTGTTCCTTTCTGACTTACCAAACTTATTAAGTAAGGCTTGTGGTTTAAGCCCTAAGATGGGGGGACCCATATACCATGTCTGCTATACTCAGATGATCTAGTGGTAACAGACATGACAGAGCTGAGTTTGCACACAAAAACTGGATACTTTTCACGATTATTGTTTAAAAAAATACATCAATTTAGAAAAGTCTTAAATGATGCTGCTGCGGAAAAGAAAGAGTTCCTTTTACTGGCAATTGGGAGAGGTCAAAGTTGAGGTGGTGGACAAATATAAATACTTGGGTATGTGGTTCGATAGCAAGCTAAATTGAAGGGACCACATACAATCACTAAAAGCAAAGGCTCTTTCCTCAGTATGGGGCCTTAAACAATTTAGGCGGAAGTATGGAAGCCCTTCTATGTGGCCAATTCTATCAGCTTTCAGTGCAACGGTCCGCCCACACAGAGTAGAGATTCTATTTTTAAGTGGTATATTGGATTGGAATTTAGAGGTGGGTAAATGTGTGAAACAGCTCCTTACTCTCCCACTATCAACTATGATCCAGGCAGTGAGAGTAGACTGTCAACTTACAGCCTGGAATTATCAGGGACTGCAAGCTACAATGAACTTCAGACACGGACTGAGGAGAGAAATGACCCCCAAAATATCAAATCTTTGTAAAAGAGAAATAGAGGAAAGCAAACTCAATTGGGCATCTCAGGTTAGACATAAGCTAAATAAGATGTGTGCTAAATTTTCCAGAACCAGAACAATGGAAACTAGGGCAGCAGATTCCCAAACAGGCGCAAGGTGCTATTATTAATGCAAAGGCTCGAGAAGAAGACATGTTATCTGGGTAGCAAATCGTCCACCCAGTTGTTGGTAAATGGGTGGACTAAGGATCATATATTCCTCTACATCGAGACCTTGCCTAATCCAAAGCTTAGAAATGCGGATTTGGAATGTAGAGTTGGCCTAAACCCATGTAATGCAGACAGGAAGATAATAACCGTTATGATAAATGATCAGGGCCTGTGTACATTTGGACTACAAATGTGTGGTTTCTAGAAGAACGGAAGTCATTTTTAAAACATCTTTTATTTCTTATAACATTGATAATAGGGATCAAGCTCTTAGTCTGTTGATAAATATGAGATTCTTCAATGTTGTATGTGCAATAGGAAGATTTTGGAATTGCAATACAGGAGTCCTTGACAGAATTGGTAACATAATCTAAAATAGGCTATGGGGCAGAAATGTGAATTTATCGACTCTTTGAGGATGTTTTGGAGCTCTGGAAGTCAATATCCATGCAGAAATTTGTTTTTTATGTATTTGTGATTCAACCCTTATTTGGTCATGCATTAAGAGCTATTTATTACAGAGTGGTACTGCTTCCACTGTATGTTTTAGCAGGCTTTTTACTATGTTTTGTATAGTTTTTATGGCTGCACTTTTTGTACTATTTATATTTTTTCATTGTACGTTGTATTGTGGCATCTTTTATGGCTATATTAGCCGAATAAAGTATATATTGATGATGATGAATTTATTGTTACAACTTTCAAATGGTGTTTATTTTTTAGAGGAGACAACTATCTCATAAGATGTCATCAGTATTTATAATAACAATTGTACCAAACTGACTGTGTAAAACCATATTGGTTTTTTGATTCTCAGCGGGACTCAATCTACTTGTCTGGTATTTCTTAGTGCATGACACTTTATTGCCAAGATAGTTGACATGAGTATTAAATAGCAGGGGCTCAGACATGTTATACAATGTTATATGGGGTGCACCCTACCAAGAAAGTTACTTACGATGCTCTTGCTCTTAATACCTAAGGACAAGTCTTTCTGGGGTAAGCGTTCAAGTTCATTTTATGTGTAGCGAATAATCAAAACAAATCAAATCCTGCCTCCCTCCACTTTGAATAGAGCAGTAAATTCCTCAGCAATAGATGATTTGTTGTCAGAGGTTTTTGTGGTGATCTGTTTTATTATGAGTCACTGGTGTAATGAGTGATCAGTCCTTTTTCCCTCTTCTTAGGAAAGCCCTGTTTTCCCAATATTGCTAGTCTTTGACATGCGTAATTTGGGACCAAGTCCTAATGTAAGAAATTCACAATAGCACAGTAGAATCATGCTCTACTGATAGAACTCTGTATTTTGCTATGATAACTCAAGTCTTATTTCGGTAATTGCTTTCCTGGAAATTATGGGAACAGTTACAGGCAGGAGATATGTGTATCCAAGGATGATGGTTCTGCATTGGCGTATGGAGTTGTTTCCTCTTTTTAGAAAACTGCTGGATTTGACATAGTCCTCGATAGCTATTTTTTTAACGATGCACCTAAATTAGTGCTTACAAAATATTGCTGAACGAGACGTATGGCCCCGTGAAGGGCTATACTTGTAACCTGTACATGACTATTGAGCAGCACATCAAGTAGAGAAAGAGAAAGATTTACTGAGGATTCATTGTATTTAATATGATGGATGTAGTTTAATTTTGGCACATTTTACAGAATTTGGGTTTACTCCCTTCCCTTCATCATCTGGGCTTCGTAAACGTCAATCAGATTGCTAAAACTGAACTCAATTCCAGTAAAGGCATTTTCAAAGTTACCATTACCATGGCTTCAGAGATCCTTTACTTGGAACTTCATTTGAAATGTTTATCTGGCTTACTACTCTTTCTATTGCTCTGGTGATCAGTTTGGCCTAAATCTCTAAGGCAGTTATTAGTTATTCTATCGTTTGGGTGTTGTTATTACATTTTCTGCATTCCAAATTACATGGCTAACTTGTATTAAACTACAGACGACTAAGTTAGGTGTGTAGCTCTGGTTTAAATTTCTCAAATTGCTCAGAAAAAAATGGATTCGGAAAGATTATTGTCCCTGGTGTCTCCTTAAGCCTGGTGTACAGAAACTCCCCCAAAAAATTACAACTATTAACATTTCCTGCCTTTCACAACTGACCTCAGACTTATGAAGCATCCTCAAAAGACTAAAGCGGAGTGGCAATGTTAGATAATTAGATGCCTTTCCCATTGTTGTCACAAGTATGTAAAGACCTCATGAGACCACCCATTCTTATTCATACAGGGACTTGGCCCCATCCCAACACTACGGAAGACAAACAGAGACCTTTCCTACATGGCCGAAACAGCTTTACAATACAGTACTGACCGTTTTTTAACTTGAAATTAAATTTAAAGGCTCTTGACTGAAGATTGTCCTCATTGTGGCTTTTACTGAGTATGATTTTCCTCTCACAACTCTCTGAGCCTTGAAAAGGCACCAACCCTGCGTGCTATTGCGGGGCAAAAAACGTGTTGGCTGGTGCTTCTACATATGGAAGAATTGAATAATAAATGATCTTTTTCTGCACATGTAATCTCTCTCCTCGTTCTCTATTCAATGAAGAAATGTATACATGCAATGTATGAATACCCTGTTTTGTAACCAATTCATATACTGCCTAACTAACGCTATCCTTAGCATCTATTAACTCTATAACCTTGTGTGTGGTGTCCCCACAAATTCTGATAACCTGGCAGATTTGATTTTTAGTTAGGACAGCCTCATAAAACAATTTAACATGTCTTGAGTGAAATAATATATAAGGTCCTAAGCAGTGCATAGCGGGAGTGCGAGTAATAGTTTGCTTAGTATACTGAAATCGGGGAATTTCAATGCCTTTATTGTTTTTAAATGTTCGTTTTTATCTTACTTCTACACCTAACTGTAACATCACTTTAACCTTTGTTTTTTCCCAGTGATTTTCTAGTTTAAAAAAAAACATAGGCTAAGATCTAATTACAGTACTATCTATAATAGTATCTTAACCTGTGGTGCTTCAAAGGGGCCCTCTCTTATTGGGAGTGGAGCACGGAACCGCCGGTACAACAAAAATGAATTGAAAATAAAATAAATAATGCTCTCTGAGGAATGGATAATGGAAGATTCTCTGTGATTTATTGAAGCAATTGATGATTGCTACAATAAATTCACCGAAGCTTCCTTTACCCATTCCTCAGAGAGCGGTATTTGTTTTGTTATTGTATATATCTCTCTCAAAGTTGGCAAGCATAAATACGTACTCATGGTTTGGCAAATTTGCATAAAATGTGTAGTATAGTATATTCTGCTAACTGCTGTTATGTCAAGATTTGTGTAGATCTGCCAGAATCGAAGGGGGTTTAGAGAAGCATCAAAAACAAAATGTTTTCTGTTTTAGCTACCTTAGGAGTTTGTTCTCTGAAAGGTGTCCCAAAATTAGAACTTGACTCTGGCCTTTTTGTGGCTTGGTGTAAATTTGTTTAGTAGCTTTTGAGGTACTCAAATTACAGAAAGGTGGTGGGCGGACGTACAATGTTTACAATTGTATTATCTTGACTGTCGCTCTAGAAATTCTACATGGAAGCGTATATGTGTATTCTTAAACTAAAAAGCATTTAAATCTCATTGCACAAGCGATTTCTTTCCCCCTTCCACTATTGCAGAACTCGCTGGACCTGGCAAAGAGAACAGATCTTCACAGTCTGATTGGTCTCACAGTTTTTGGTACTGCCATCATTAAGCGATGTGTATGTCTTGCACTGCAAAAATAAATATGGGCGTGGTTACAGAAAGGCCCTAATGCCATAGTGGATGTGGAAGGGGGCCTAAATTAACACATACCAACTTCCATAAAAATTATAAACAGCACCTTGCTTTTCCCACAGGATTCGCTGCTATGGCTACAGATCTGCGGATCCCTTGCACCATCATTTTGTGGATACAAAGGACGTGGACTCATCATGCATTGCAAGTCTTTGGGATTTGTGTAAAAAATTCCCAACTTCATATTAAAAAAAAGAATTGGTCAGTGTTCCACTTCCTCTGCGCAGAACATAAGGCCGTGTTCTGTGGGCAGTGAACACCTGGATTCCAGCAGCACGGTCCCACACTCTACAGTAGACCCGCTCTGTTGTTGGCAAAAGGCTTTGATCATATGGGGCTGTGCCCAGTCTTCTGCCATCTCTCATAGTGCCTGGCCTCATGTCGGGGCTCATGGTCTTGCCAAAGGCCAACTCCCATTGCCAGCAGCCAAGACCAGTTGCATATGGCCAAATGCATGTATAGTGTTATAGCAGGACATGGATCTAGCTATCTGAGCTATAGAAGTCAATTTTAGGATATATAAAAGTCTCTGCGGTTTATATTTGGTTACGTGCAGAGACTTGGCCAAGGGCTGCATCCTCTTATTGTCACCAGGTCTTGTACTTGTATTAGTTCTTGGCAGTAGCTTCTGTAGAAAATCTGTTGTCAAAGATGATCCAAACAAGATTTGGGTCCATAACCTTTCAAAAAAACAAAGCAGACAGAATGGGTTCTAATTTTGGAATGCAGCTTGAAAATAAGCATTTTTAGGTCTCGCCTACAGACAGGTTCTACCTTTTTGTTCTCAATGACCTGTTGTGTTCTCTACAGTACATTTGATGGACTCAGGTCAGCCTATTGCCTACTTGTGCTTATGTAGGCTTTCTTGTGAATCTCATTTGTGCGCTTCTTATTGAATAACTTTCCTTTATCTTTTTCCTTTTGACTGTCCTCTAAAGCTTAGCTTCCGTAACAATCTTTTGATTGGATGCCTTGTTCATTTCACGGCCTGCATCATGTTTGTTATGCTTTATATTATGTAAGTTTATTGTTTCGCTAGGTATTCCATTGTGGAGATATGATTGTCATGGTTTAAACTGTTTGGTCGTTATTGTCATCTCTGGGCCCTTTGTGTCAGCTTCATTTTACCTGCTCCTCTATAATGAAGACCTTGAAGCACATCCCGTTGAAGAGACGTGTTGATGTCTTAGCACGACCCTACCTCACGGAACAACTTTATTTTCCTTTAAACACTGTAGTGCATCTGTTTTCTAGCTCTGTCCCTCATGTGCTGCTTCCTCCTCAAACACCTGCCCCGTGTTGCTCCCCCTGACCCGTTCAGTTTATTTTCTTTATTTATTTTTTTCCCAGTTAGTTACCCATTATCCTGTCCACTCCTCTGCTGGCTCCCCCAGTCCCTGTCCCTGTTGCTCCTACTCCTAAGGTACATTGATTTGATTCAATAACTCCCACCCCATATGATTCCCCTTTCTGGTGTGTTTATTTCCTGATGCTGTTTCGGTGAATACGCATTTTTAGGTAGAGTCTAGCGCAGCACACATGCACTGCTCTAGGAGAGGGCCTTTTGGAATCACTCTAGACTTTCCAGAGACTTCTCTGTGTGGGTCAGACTCCTCCCACACATTCCATTGGCCTTTGCATGTGGCTTTCAATCATGAAATCACGCAAATGGCCAAAGACGGGTGCATGTCCCCCCCTTTCCTCTAAACTTTCACTCCCATGGCCTTTGGTTCTCGGGAGCGAGCAGCGGAGCGCAGGCTGGCAGCTGATCATGGATCAGGTTACTAATCTAACATAGTGCAGTCGCTTTCGCGGCCGCGCTTGTTATAGAAAGGGATGTCCTGGTCTCTGCTCACAGCTCCTGCTTCGGGCCTCCCCCCGGGCACTGGTTACCACACACTGTTACACTTAACACTTTCTTCACAAATCCCAGACACTGCTCTAACTTCTTCGTGTGCTTCCTCGACCGCATTTTAAATGCTGTAATTTGTACTTATTGTTGCAGGCACAACAGCTACGGACTTCCCTTGCCGCATTTCCCCAACTCTAATTGCATTCTTTTTTTTCATTTCAACTTCTGTGTATGCAGCTACAGACTTCCCGAACACAATCTTTTTGTGCTTTACCTACTATAATACATTTTCTTTCCTGTTTCTGGTTTGTTTTTATGGCACTAGGGGTCTTAATGCACCTTCTCATACTTCATTGCTTCCCCAAATGTTATGCATTTGAGTGTGGAGCTACGGACTTCCCAAACTGTCTTCTGTGACTTATTAGTAGTCCAGGGATGTAATTGCACCATATAACATTGTTTAATTATGTTACAGTGTGTACTGGCTCTTTAATGTTGTCACTGTAGTCCCAAATTTAACTTTCTTTTTTAAAGAAACAGTTGTCTACAATACCGTATTGACAGGATCCTAATTTCTATTCAGTGTTGCAGGCACTAAGGCTATGGAATTTACCGACTGAATATCCCTCAACATAATGGAATTATTATTTTGTTTGCATACTACGGACCAATCAGTGCCACATAATTACACGCACATATTTACACTCTACTAAATGCAACATAAATACATTACTCATACCACTCAGTGCCACATAATTACACGCCACATAATGACACTCTACTGAATGAAACATAAAATCCAAAATATACCACTCAGTGCCATGTAATAACACGCCACATAGTTACACTCTACTCAATGCAATATAAATACACTCCACATAATACCACTCAGTACCACATAATTACTCTCCACGTAATTACCCTCTACTCAATGCAACATAAATACACTCCACATAATACCACATAATCACATGTCACAATTACACTCGATTCAATGCAACATAAATACACTCCACATACCACTAAGTGCCACATAATTACACACCATCTAATTACACTCTACTCAATGCAACATAAATAAACTCCACATAATACTACTCCGTACCACATAATTACAGGTCACATAATTACACTCTATTCAATGCCACATAAATACACTCCACATGATCACACTGTGCCACATAATTACACTCAGTGTGGCGTCACTAGGGTTGGTATCACCCAGTGCAGTAACTCATGGTGTCACCCCCTGCTATTTACTACGCCAAGGAACATGAGGTGTACAAATGTGGGTTTGTCTTGTGCTAACTTCTGGTAATTTAATGCCACTCAATAAATGCTGCCAGATTATCAGTATGAATGTATTTGTTTAAAAAATATCCACTTACTACTGCATAATCTACAAATGCAAAATCTACTGTTGCACAAAATAAGGCATGGTGCCGAGGATAGTCTTTATTTTTACATTTGCATAGCAGGTGACACATTCTGTCACAAAGCATTGATAAGTTGTATACGTGCTAGTGAAATAAAGGGAGACGTCCATTAAATGTTCCGTTTCCTTTCATATTTTATGTGGGTCGCAAAGTGTGTTCTGCAAGTCAGTCACTTTGACATCTTGTTTTTTTAATCTGAAAACGTTTTGCGAAAGGCACACCCACCATGCCACCCCTCTCTGACAAATGCGTGTCAGTGTGCTGAAGTGCGATGTTGGTGCTGTTGAGATAGGATTTCCTATGAACTATCAGGATTGTATAAGGGGTGATGACAGTAGATATAATGGATGAGGATGAAAATGCTCTCTGGAGGGGGGCTCAGTACTTCGATAGTGTGAGAAGAGTTCTGTTCGGTTTTATTGAAAGCCTGTGGAAACAGTGGCGGAGCTGTGGGGGCGTCTGCAAGTGCAACTTGCCCAAAGTACATAAAAAAAAATAAGTATTCTCGCTCGTCGTCTGTCACCTAACCGGCACCATCCCTCCTGACCTCCCCAGAGTGTCAACCCATGTAATGGTGTCACCCGGTGCAGTCCCCACCCCCCGCATCCCCCTAATGACGCCACCGATTACACTCTACTCAATGCAACATAAATACACTCCACATAATACCACTCAGTACCACATAATTACACGTCACATAATTACACTATTCAATGCAACATAAATACACTCCACATAACACTGTGCCACATAAGTACACGCCACATAATTACACTCTACTCAATGCAACATAAATACACTCCACATAATACCACTCCGTGTGACAGTTACACGCCACATAATTATACTCTTCTCAATGCAACATAAATACATACCACGCAGTACCACATAATTACTAGCCACATAATTCCACTACTCAATTCAACATAAATACACTGCACAAAATACCACTCAGTGTGACATAGTTACACGCCACATCATTACACTATACTCAATGCAACATACACTCCACATACCACTCAGTACCACATAATTACACTCTACTCAATGCAACAAGAATACACTCCACATACTACCACTCAGTGCCACATAATTACACGCCACATAATTGCACTCTCCTCAGTGCAACATACACTCCACATAAATGCACTCTATGCCACATACCACCAATCAACATAAATGCACGCCACACCATAACACAATTTCACTAAGCATAATTTCACTCAACACCACAATTCCAGGCCACACAATTCAACTCTACACATTTCCAATAGACACCATATAATTACACACCAAACAACATATTTCAACTCCACAATCCACATTCAATCCACACCATATAGTGGCACCACCTGAGCACCAAATATCATTCACCACCACCATTTTGCATCACCTAAGCATCACGTCAGTCTGCCCTCGGAATCTGGCATCTGTTGATTCTCCCCTAGCGTCCGTCCGCTGCTCGTGCTCTAATTAAATTACTGTTTTACAACCTCCACTCCGCCGTTATTAGTCCCGCTTCCCCATAACAAAAAAAATTATAACAAACAAGCATGACAACAGGCAGGAAGAAGTTGCCAGCAGTGCAAGTACAACAAGCATTTACAATGCAACGGTCTCGCCTTTGCAAAAGTTAGAGCTATTGGCATTGTAAATGAAAACATTTTTATTTGTGTTGGTTTTGATAACAGATAAATAAATGGCATTGTCATTTACAATGCCAATAGCGCAATCTCTCGCAAATGCCACACACAAAGACAAAGAACCACAGAGCCCCCCCACACACACACAGAGGCGTACACACACACACACACACACACAGCCTCACACAGACCCCCCCCCCCACACACACACAAGCACAGACCCACACACACACACACACACACAGGCACACACAGACACACACACACACAGACCCCCCCACCCACACACAAACCCCCACACACACACAGACCCCCCACACACACAGACCCCCCCCCACACACACACAGACCCACACACACAGACCCCCACACACAGACACAGACCCCCACACACAGACACAGACCCCCACACACAGACACAGACCCCCACACACAGACACAGATCCCCACACACAGACACAGACCCCCACACACAGACACAGACCCCCACACACAGACCCCCACACACAGACCCCCACACACAGACCCCCACACACAGACCCCCACACACAGACCCCCACACACAGACCCACACACACACAGACCCACACACACACAGACCCACACACACACAGACCCACACACACACAGACCAACACACACACAGACCCACACACACACAGACCCACACACACACAGACCCACACACACACAGACCCACACACACACAGACCCACACACACACAGACCCACACACACACAGACCCACACACACACACAGACCCACACACACACACACACACCCACACACACATACCCCCCACACAGACACAGACCCCCCCACACACAGACCCCCACACACCCCCACCCCCACACACACACACCCACCCACACACAGACCCCCACACACACAGACCCCCACACACACAGACCCCCACACACAGACCCAAACACACAGACCCACACACACACAGACCCACACACACACAGACCCACACACACACACAGACCCACACACACACACAGACCCACACACACACACAGACCCACACACACACACAGACCCACACACACACACAGACCCACACACACACACAGACCCACACACACACAGACCCACACACACACAGACCCACACACACACAGACCCACACACACACAGACCCACACACACACAGACCCACACACACACAGACCCACACACACACAGACCCACACCCACACAGACCCACACACACAGACCCACGCACACAGACCCCCCCAAACACACAGCCACACACACACAGACCAACACACAGAGTCACACACAGACCCCCCCCACACACACACAGGACCCCCCCACACACAGACCCACACATGCAGACCCACACACAGACCCACACACAGACCCACACACAGACCCACACACACAGACCCACACACACAGACCCAAACACACAGACCCCCACCCACACCCACACCCCCCCACCCACACCCCCCCACCCACACCCCCCACACACACCCACACCCCCCACACACACCCACACCCCCCACACACTCCCACCCCCCCCACACACACACACACTCACAAACCCCCCCACAAACACACACACACATACAAACCCCCCACAAACACACACACACACACAAACCCCCCCACAAACACACACACAGCCATACACACACACACAGAGCCCCACACAGACACACACACACACAGACCCACACACACAGACCCCCCCACCACACACACACACACACCCACCCACCCACACACCCACACACACCCACACCCACACCCACACCCACACCCACACCCACACCCACACCCACACCCACACAGACACAGACCCAGACCCAGACACACGCACACACATTGAAAATGCAATAGGTCTCGCCTTTGATTAAGTTAAAGCCATTTGCTTTGCTAAAGGTATTGTATAGCAAAGCAAATGGCTTTAACTTAATAAAAGGCAAGACCTATTGCATTTTTACATGCTGGTTTTCCTCTGTCACTTTAGCCCAAGCGTCCCAGGACAGGGTTGTCTCTGCACACAGTAAATGCAAATAGCAAGTGAAGTGAAAAAATAAATGTACTAGTGCGAAAGAGAAACAGTTCATGTGCACATCATATGGCAAGAACACAAATCCCATCACACCTGGGATCACTGTACATTGTGGGAATTTTGATGAGACTGCCCTTCCCCCTTCCCCGTGTTGATTTAGTGTTCTTTGTATTTAGTTCCAAGTGTTCCTACAGGCGACTTGAGTGAGCTGCTGGACTTAGTAAGGTGAGAGCTGGCTGCTGCTGATGGCGCTCTCATTTTACCAGATGTGAGATTCTGATCAAATTATTTGACTGACAGGTGCTTTGAATTGCCAATGAGAAAATAAACGCTAGTACCCTCCCTTTGACTTTCGCCCCCTTTCAATTGCCCTAAGGGCCTCACAGCAGTGTCTGATCTCTACACCTCCTGTGTAAATGCTCCGGTTACTATAAAAGGATCCCCATAAAGCGCTCCACCGCTGTTTGCAGTTAGGTGTGCGCTACCCAAAGATCTAAAACCCCAGAATTCAGTAAAATGATGCTCCCACAGAGACACACCTTGGATCAGTCCCGCCCTTATTGGAGCCCCCTGTGCTCCGGACACTGTCGTGGATCACTGTACACTGGTCCCATCTGCCTCGGGGTAGGACACCATATGCTGGAATACGAAGGAGCAACCTCGAACAGTGCAACACCCCACCTCCCCTTAAGGGACAGCCCCCCCCCCTGGCCTGGGTGAGTGCAAGCAAACCGGGCTGGGGCCGCAGAAGGTCGGGTCTGTTTATTATCCATTAGAACCTCCGCCTATATGAGCCGTTACTTCTGAGATTGTGTTTTAGTCGCCCCCCCCCCCCCCTGCCTTCCTAGGGAGGATGGGGGAGGTCTACAGATGTCAGTCACACTGAGGAAGAGCAGATCTTTATTTTCTTGATGGACCTTCTTGTGGGATCGCTGTGTTCGCCGCTAGTGCCACTGCCAGGGCCGCGTAGCACCGTCTTTGGAGGGGGTGGGGTTCGGTTCGAGTCTCGGCGTGGTTTATCGTCCTGGGGATCCTGGGCAGGGTGATTGGTCTCCTTGGGGGACTCATGTGGAAGGGGGCAAGGAGGGGGCACCGTGTTTAGGCAGCCTGGGGAGGAGTCAGCGAGGAGTTTCATTGCTGAGTTAGGGGGAGCACCGCATTTCTGCTGTTTGGCCCGCAGGAGTTTCGTGTTCAGGATGGAGGAGACTGATTGTGACGGAGGCGTGCCCGGGAGAGGGAGGTGTGGGGGGGAGGGTCAGTAAGTTGGATAGCTGGGGAGGAGGTATCGAGGGGTCAGGTGGCAGGACGGATGGGGGGCGAGGTGGTAGCCAGAGGGGACCGTTGCCGACGAGGCATGGGGGGGAGGGGTTACGATTTGCCACTCTGCGGCATAAAGTGAAAAGCGATATACAGGGCAGCAAATTGGCGAAATGGTGGCTGACGGAATCAAACGGCATTCACAGGACATCCAGACTACTCGACTGCGCATGTGCGCAGTACGCCGCGCGAGACCTAAAAAAAGTAGAAGACATTTTTAATGTTTACATTTTTTTTAATCCGGTTGTTCAACTGTATATAATGTTGTGTTGGTTTGTGTAAAGGTAACAAAAATGCTTAACACTTTTTATTATTACTTTTCAACATGATGCACAGCAGCCACAATGCTCTACAACATAGCCAAAAGTTCTGGCTAAACACAAAATGGTCCCAAAGGCGAGACCTATTGGCTATGCTAATGCTTGTTCATTTTTTTGATAATCAAATGTATTGATTTCAGAACCTATAAGCGAATCAGCATAGACACGGAGGACAATAACTCTGTTACATCTGTAAAAACCCATCTGTGATCCCTAATAGTGAGTGTCGTGGGTCTCATCCCAGGACTTCTGTGTGTTCTTCCTCAATGGCCCCCCAAAAACCGTCCAATTTAGGACAGGACCAGACCATATGAAAGAAATCTCCCGGGGTCAGGCCACACCTTGAGCATGACGCGTCGGGGCGCGAGCCAGTGCGGTGTAGGCGTTGTGGAGTGAGGTAGGCAGCGCGTAGAAAAGGTAACTGGATTAGCCTAAATTTGGCGGAGGCGGTGATTGTCTTGGGTGACATAAGGGATCTCGCCAGTCCACCTCGTCCAGGGGGCCCACCCACTCTACCCATTGATCCCTCAACTTGTCCAGTGAGGTGGGGGTATTATTGATTAGGGTGCGATAACTGCGGGAAATGCCCCCTTTACCCAGATCCCCTAACAGAGTCTGAGCTTCAGTAGGGCTATACTCCATGTGCCGGGTGCTGGCAGTGATGTTTGTCCGAAGAGCATGTCTTAGTTTTAGGTACCTATAAAATTGGGAGGGGTGTAGGGAATAACGGGTTTGCATTTCTTGGAAGGAGAGCATGTGGCCGCCGGCCCAAATGTCCCCAAGTTGCGTGATGCCAATAAGATCCCAGGTTCCAAATCCCCGCAAACCGCTAGCCTCCCGAAGCCAGGTCCCATGCCACAGAGGTGTACATTGCGTCAGTGTACCTGACCAGCCAGTGTGGGGTAACGATTCTCGCCAGGCCAACAGTACGGACCGTGTCACGTCCGGTAACTGGGACGAGATAGTTCCCCGTACATCATGGCTTGGATTTTGGACAGCGCCAGTTTGCTCATTTCTAGCCGGTATGCCGGGTCAAACCAGTCCCCGTTGAACCAGTCATGGACTACTAGGAGACGCGTTGCAAGAAAATATAAATACAGGTGCGTCAACCCTATACCCCCTTCGAAGGAGGGAATCCGGCCTATGGACAGGCCCAGGCGCGACGTTCCCCGCCCCACAGAAACTTGGCCACTAAGCTATTGAGTTCCTTGAACCAGGACCTAGAGAAGCAGAAGAGAGTGTTCTGAAGGACATAGAGAAACCTGGGAAGGATCATCATTTTAAACAAAGCGACCCTGCCCAGGGGATTATGGGGTAATGTCTTCCATTTCCGGAAGTCATCATCTCTGGCCTTTTTAACCAATGGGGTGACATTCAGGGACCAGCTCAGCTCCAGAAGCGGGGCAATCCATATCACCAAGTATTTAAAGGAATTGCGCCAAATCGGTATGTTGAACTGCCAGTCATAACAGTCTCTCGATAAATGGAGTGGGACCAGCACCGATTTCCCTGGGTTCAGTTGAAGGCCTGAGGCTTGCCCAAACGCCAGTAAAGTCCGGAAGCAGTGCGGCCCAGAGGTGGCAGGTTCGGCCAAGAAGAGGAGGACATCATCTGCGTATAGCGCGATTTTGTCCGATTCAATAATAGACAATTCCCAGCCCCTAATGCACTCCTCAGCCCGCATCAGGGACCCCAAGGGCTCCATCACCAAAGCGAACAGCAAGGGGGAGAGGACAGCCCTGTCTCGTGCCCCTCACAAGGGGAAGGCCTCGGACAGCACACCGCTAACCAGGACACGCGCGCGCGGCTGCGAGTAGAGTAACCATTGCTTGTTCTTTTTAACGATGTTGACAACATCGGTGTAAGCCATAAGCAAAGTGCTTCTTTTAGATTTCGTTTTTTCCTGTTTTGTTGTTTTTAAAACCCAGAAATGCCATAATAACTAGTAAACCAACAATTTTTGGTTTTGGAAAAAAAAAATAGCAATTGTTGGTTTTGAAAAAAAGAAGGAATGAACAAACGGAGGATAAAAATAATTATGGTTTGCACCTTCAATAATGTGCATCCAGGAGCTGAGAACAGATCCTAGCTTCAAATTTTCTGAAAATGTTGTTTGCTACACAATATTCTGAACTGTGACACGTAGTAGTATTTGACAAAATATTTACTTTTCTCATTGCGTTCATATTCTGGTGGCGCGTCATTTACTCATTGGCAAGACACTGGAGTTAACCTGCGAATGTTCAGTAATTCGGCGTGTTTGGAGCTGAGGAGATTGCACTTGTCCAAGGTTCTGAAACTGGTATTCCCATATTCCTTCGCCTAAGAATTTGGAATTCTTGAAGGTGCTGATTCGGTTTGGCGCTGGTTGTTAACTCTATGATTAAATTCCATTTTTCTTTCGTTTTTCACCTTAAAGAAATTGGGAAAAACGCTGTCTCAGTCAAATGGCTCTTATTATTTCATTGACTAATTGGATGCGTTTTTTTTTTTAAAGTAAAAAGACAAACTAATTAGAGCGCGATATAGCATGTTTGTTTCCTTTAAGGTTTTTCTGTGTTTTTGTATGAAAAAAGGAAATGAACGTGTTGCCTGAATCTCGCATATACGCGGAGATACTGGGATTTACAGCTAGGTAACTTTTCCTCTTAACCCACAGAAATAAGAAGCTTTGGCGGGCAAGCTTTCTGTCTCTGGTTGGTAGGACCGGCATGCAGTCACAACCATGATCCAGCTAGTTGGTCCCTTCAACTTCAAGAACCTTGGAGAGTAGGTACCATCACAGTCTGATGGAGAGAAAAGACTCAGAATGTCAGTGTCTAACATTACAAAGGTTATGAAGGGTTGGTTACATACTTCGATATGGAAACATCAAAAAGGGCTCTTAACGCTATCTTAGAGGCCTTTGGGATTTAAAAATAAAAGCAGAAATAAATTAACTCATACTTTGTATTGAATGGTAAAATGTATATAGCACTTACTACCCCAATGTAGGGCATGGAAGGGCTCGACTACTACGGTAACGTGCTACATCATATATCGTCTATGGTTGGAAGAGTGTTGTTTTTGCTTTGAACCTCTGCGGATTGTGTTTTCATGTTGTGCATGAGATCTACCAAAGTAGGGTTATTTTGTTATAGGACGCAGCACTGAGCAGAGTGAGAGATAAGCATGCAATTTTTGATTTTCAGTAAGCTGGCAGTTTAATGGACTCTGCAGGCCTCCTTCGGGTATTTATCTTGGTCACAGCACACTAAGTTTGTTAGCGCACAGGGCTATGCTTCTGAAATACTGCGGTATGTGATCGATCTTTTCAGTTATTTCATGCCTGTTAATTTGGTGATGGGAGTTTTATTTGCTGTGGGATTGTACAGAACTGGGCGATAGACCTGGCCTGTTTCACTTCTGTCTTACGTGAATGTAAGAAAGCCAAGCAGTATAAATGACATTATTATGCAGCTTGTTTGAACTGAAATTGGTTGCACTAATGCGGAGTGTTATGGCCTTGGTCTTAGTGAGGGCCAGGAGGGTTATGTTGTGGAAAAGTAAATTTTGCCATGTTCTGTGTCCCTACGCGTCCTCCATCATATGTTATCTGTGCATGATTAATATGCATATGTATTCCCCATGTTTGATTAAAGACGCAATTACAGTTGTGTCCATCTCTAGTATGTCAGTTTCCAGTTCTCGTGAATACTACGAATATCAGGCCTATGTAAAGCTACGTTGCCACGTTTCTCAGTGTGCACGTTATTCCATTGTAAAGTTCCCGTTTCTAGGCCTCAAAAGGGCCCGGACCCCAGATTCAGCTCCTGTCTCCTGAAGCCTCGCTGAGGAGCGATACAGCCCCCACCTGTATCCTCGACCCTTCACTTACTTCCTGCCTCGCAGTGCCCGGCTCAGCCTAGCTCTGCCTCTGAGTCTGCCAAGAGTATGTTATGATTCCAGTTATCAGTTCAGCCCTCCTTCTCTGCATTCCTAAGCTACTTAACTGCATCAATAGTTTCCGTCATTGTCTAGCCTTCACGTCTCCACGTTAGAGAAATACTGCATTTAATGGTCATTTAATATTCTTCATCACGCACTACATGTAGAATAATGCATGCTCTAGTCTTAGAGTCTGTTCGCCTTTACCCCGATAACTTTTGGATTCTATCAACATGTTCTCTAAACATCAGATACTAGATACTGTTTAGGTACATGTCGCCCTGACTCTCCAGACTTCAGTCTCTGCTCCTAGCACAGAGTTCGTAGCCCCCAGTTTCTCCTAGTAACACGTCATTGCCAGTTTGCGCGCACCATCAGGTTAGAGGTCCCGGCTCCTTAGGTAGCCCCCTCCATGTTTCCGCCCCATTTATGACATATTCTGTTACGTTTGCATCACATGTCTATGTATACGCCCTGTTACACCTACTTTCACCCTTATCTTTCGCGACTGCTATTGACCACACCCACTGCTCCGCCTATCGTATGTATTGTAATGCAACTGTTTTAGTATATATGATCGTGCACTGTTATTAAATGTTACGCCGATTACGCCGATTCCGATCCTGCCCCCGGCAGCGCTGCCATCCTATTCCTGTGCAGGTTGTCCTGTTCCTGTCCTTATGCTGTATTAAACCTGCAAAACTCCTACTACCTCGAATCTTGACTCTTATTTATTGAGCTATCTGTTATTCATTTATTTATTCAAAAATAGAGGTATTATTTATTTATTTACCACATAATGGCGTCCGAACAGGGACTTGCCCTTTCCCCACGCGTCGGTGAAGCCACGCCGACCCCCTGACCCTCTGCAGTCGTGACGGAACTCTTCTGCGCACCGGCAGATATTTCTGCTTCAAGTATCCCTCAGGCCCACGGAGGAGACGGAGGAGGCGGTCCAGCATCCAGACGAGACGGTGGAGGAACGCGGCGAGTCCCGACCAGAGCCCAAGCCGAGAGTCCAAGGTCCGAGGTATCCGGAGGCCCACCCGTAACAGAAGTCCGAAGTTCGTCCGTCCGGCGTCCAAGCAGTCCCGTCCAGTCTGAGGCCTTCCGTTCTTGCTGCCCGGTGAGTACCATTACTGAGGTAGTATCTAGACAGGGTCGATCTAATTGACTCTGGTCCGTGGGTTGGTGGTACACAGACCCACAAAACGAAGTGTCCACTTCGGTGGATGCGGGTCCTGACGTGTCTCTTTATGAGACCGGTAAGTTTCGTACTGTTTCAGCAGTGCATCTAGTTTCTGTTCTAGTCAGTTCTGTTCTCGAGAAAATTCATGTATTCTGTTTTCCGTATTCCAGGTGGTATTCTGTTCGGACTGTTATTTTAAATGTTCTTCACGTACTTTGATGTCGTGGTATGAGTGTGAAGTAGTTATCGTGTTTATTATGTATTGTATTGTGTCCAGATTATAGTTCAGTCATGCCGCTCTTTTCAAAACTGCGTCAGTTGAGAACTAGAAAAGGTCTGCTAGAAGCAGCAGTTCCTGTCCCGCCTAGGGACAGTCCAGGTCATTTTATGTATCAGAAGCATGGCATAAGCGCCATATTGTATCTAGATTTATGGGTCGAGTATACCAAACAGTTAGAGGAAAAGTATAGATGGCCTGTATCAGGCACATGGGATGCCGAGTGCATCATGAGAGTAGAAGAAGCATTATGGAAAAAGAAAGCCAGACAGTCACAGAAAGATGCCATCGAGTTATGGCGCAAAGAATCTCATAAAAGAACCGAAAAAGAAATCAGAAAGTCAGAATTAAGTAGAGAATCCTTGGAACGAGCCCAAGAAAGGGAATTAATCGAGATTGGTGAACGAGTTAAAACCGAACAGTCAGACAGACAGAGGCATGCTCTTATTAAGGGTATGTATCCTCTTCTTGCCGAGGGCTTGCCAAAAGCGACCCCGGAGGCATCCAGTAACTTTCCGCCACCATTAGTTCCGACCAAGCTACGTCACAAACCGACCGCAGCTGATATTTTCATTTCGTCCTATTTGGACGACACAGTCCCAGAATATGCAAATCCTGTTACTACTCCGCCAGTCCCTGTAAATCAGGCACTTCCCGCTCCTCCAGACACCGGAGTACCTGTTACGGTACCCCCGGTCCAGCCCGCCATACAAGTCCAGTCTGCATTTCCATTTCCCACTCTGCCAGGACGAAGAGCATCAGTAGACGACTCTAGTTTAGGGGCCGCAGGGGGAGGTCCTCCTCAAACCCCGCCGCCACACAAGCGCTTAACGTTAGCCGAATTACATGCACAAGCGTCACAGCGTACGCCCAGATATCAGTCTGTTGCAGAAATAAGAAAAGCCCTTAACGAATGTGGCTATGATCCAGTCCCAGGCGAGGATAGTATGGTTTTATATTCATTACGCGTAAGAAAGGTGACCGAGTATCTAGTTACCCTACCAGATATGAAAGAAGATCTAGACAGAATATATCGTTTCATCCGTACAGGGAATGATCCAGAAAGTATTAGTGACGTCATGTGCCAAAGAAAAGTTGAAGTCCAGCTCATGCTATTAAAGTTTCTGATTAATTGTCTAATAAGGGAACAAGATTATCCGACCAAAGATCGAGCCGAAATGAAAGTCCTGACAAGGTGGAGTGATAATATAGCCGAGGGTAAGCACAAGACTATCGGTAGTATAGAGAGCATGTACAAGAAAATTCGTAAAGAAATAATAAGGTTACACGATCAACGTAAAGCAGCACAAGTAAGCGAGAAAGAAAATGACTCTTCTACAGAAGAGGTAGAGGACGAGAATCCCGACAGAATAGCGTATGTAGGAAAATCTAGATTCCCAGATCGCCATTTACGTCTAGAACACAAGCCAGTTTTTCACCATTCAGCACCAGAACAAGGTTCTCTAGAACAAGTATTTCAAGCTACCGATCACATTCTGAAATCACGAATCGGTTATAACGAGTTAAGTACCATGCATGAACAAGAACTAGTCCGATCAGCAGTCCGATGGACTACTGATTCTACCACTTTTCCAGACGAAATAGTGGCACAAATGTTTCTGAAAATGCCCCCAGCCGAGCAGCGACTGGCGGGTATGTATATGATTCAGCACCTCATTACATTGTATGAGGGTCAACATTCTGATCCAGGTCCGTTACATGATGTCCTGAACGAGTTACTCCAGTATAAATGGAAAGGTTTAGGTACCGATTTAATTAGTGTCATTCTAGCACAACGCCACAAATATAGTATGTTTTTGAACCCGCATTTTGTTCATGTCTCACCCCCAGAAAGTAAACCCTTTTACATAGACAGACAGAATCCGTTACGAGAAGTGCATCCAGTTAAGACAGACGGTGGTGAAATGCAACGAGTGTTTGTTTACACCCCGATCACAAAGATGGAACTCTTAGAGATGAAAAAGTTAATTCCCTGTCATGACAAAGATCCAGCAGGGTTCCACCGAGAATTAAAAGACATGCTCCGTATGGGAGAATACACGTATCCAGATATTATTAAAATGTTAAAAGTCCTGTTGCCCGCAGGGGTATATGAGAAACTCAAGGAAAAAGAATGGGAGGTGGGAGAGAAAAAGATCGATTGGGCAGTCCTAGAAGCAGAAGACAAGGCACGAGTACCAGGTACCGGTCTTGGAGATAAATGTAAAGAATTACCAGAATTATTAATACAAGTTTTGCCCAGACTATTAGTAACTAAAAAGGAAGACTGGGATGCAATCTCAGCCTGTAAACAGAAACAAGACGAAGACACTAGTGATTTTTATTCTAGATTTGAAAAATGTTTTATCATAAACAGTGGCCTCAAGACAAGTAGTGAGTCATACCCTCATCTTTTTGTTACTAAATTAGTCGAGAATTCAAGTCCACAAGTTAAGAATCGAGTTTTGAAGGTCGAAAGTACCTGGCAAGCTAATACCCCGTCCCAGATGTTACAGATGCTTCAATATCACCAGAATAGAATCAGAGAAGAGCAAGAACATGAAAGGAAACGTATGAAAGACACGAAAATGAAAGTACTAGTTGCACAATCTGTTCCTCAAGACAGTCAGAAGAGGGGTCCGAATCAAGCCAGTCATCCTGCAGCTCCCGTTAAAGGGAACTGCAATTATTGTAAACAGCCAGGTCATTTTATAAACGAGTGTGCAGTTCTGAAACACAACATAGCTACCGGTAAGACTAAAGAAAGACCACGTCCGCCGAGACAAGAACAAGTTACACAGACTCCTCAGTCACAGAATGCACCACAGACAGTTACAGCTCCGCAGCCTATCGCTGCAACACAGCATGTTACACAGCAGATGTACCAGTATGCACAGTCTGAGTATCCAGAGTATCAGCCATACTCATGAAACAGCCTAGAGAGGGAGGTAGGCTTGCCTCTCATCGAGATACCTGTAGATCAAGAAGGTCCCTATGTTCACAGTCAAGTACTAGGGAAAGACAGAAAGTTTCTGATTGATACAGGGGCAAGTAGGACCACTATAAGTCACGCCGAAGTTCCAGGGGCTCCGCTCTCAGGCTCTAGAAATGTTTCCCTTGGATTTTCAGGAAAACCTATTGTAAATGAAATTTCAAAGCCAGTTACTCTAGAAGTAGGTCCATTGTCCCGCACTACTGACCTGTTACTTACTAAGTCATGTCCAGAAAATCTATTAGGCATTAAAACACTGAAAGAATTAGGTGCAGTTATATGCTGTTCCCCAGAGGGAATACGATTGTTCCTACGTGACTTCAAGGGTCACTATGTATTACGAGATTTTGATCCAAGATTGTCCAATGTCCCGCAGCATCTATGGGCGCAAGGTCCAACTGATGTTGGTTATATGCAAATCACACCCCATCGTGTGACTCTCAAGCCAGGTGTAGTCCTGCCACGAATCAGACAGTACAGATTGCCACCTGAGGCTGTAGCAGCCTTATCCAAAATTATTGACGAGCTCATGGCTCAAGGAGTAGTTGTAGAAACTGACTCCAATGTATGCAATTCTCCGATCATTCCTGTTATGAAACGTACTGATCCAAATGCACCTCCAGTATATCGATTAGTGATTGATCTCCGAGAGCTTAATAAATGTATTATTCCCCAGTACCCAGTTGTCCCAGATATCTCTTCCCTATTGACAGCCATTGATTCCGAAGCTTCATTTTTTACAGTCATAGACCTCAAGAACGCATTTTTTAGTGTTCCCATTCATCCAGACAGCCAGTTTCTTTTCGGATTTTGTTTAAATGGAAGGAGCTATATGTTCACACGAGCTCCTCAAGGTTTCACAGAAAGTCCTAGTATTTACAGTCAAGCACTTAAGAGACAACTAGACAATATTCACATGCCAACTGACACTGCCCTGCTCCAGTATGTCGATGATCTACTGATCACAGCCCGTTCTGAACGTGCTTGCGAGCGAGCCTCACTTACAGTATTGTATTTCCTTGCCGAGATGGGGCACAAGGTGTCCCCTTCTAAGCTTCAATTCTGTGTCCAGCAAGTGGTCTACTTAGGACACTTACTGTCCAAGAGGGGTAGGCAGTTGACACCTGACCGTATCCAGTTAATAGCGAGTCTTCCTCAGCCCAAGACCCAGAAGGAGGTACGTGCTTTTATTGGCCTCACTTCTTACTGCAGACAATGGATTCCTCAGTATGCATTTCTAGCCAAGCCACTGATACAGTTAACGACACAGGAGGCAGCCGTATCGACTGTCCTCCCTTGGACATCTGAACATACACTTAGTTTTAATGAGTTAAAGAAAGCCCTATGTCAAGCTCCGGTTCTAGCTACACCGAACTACAGTAAGCCTTTTACACTTTTTGTCACTGAACGCGAAGGTACAGCATTATCTGTCCTCACACAAGACCAAGCAGGACAATACAAGCCCTGTGCTTATTTTTCGAGCACATTAGATCCTGTAGCCCAGGCTCTGCCTGCGTGCCTCAAGTCAGTTGCAGCCACAGCCCTAGCTATCAGACAAAGTGATTCCATAGTCTTAGGACACTCCCTGACAGTACAAGTTCCACACTCCGTGGAAGTTCTTTTAAACCGAACACAAACTCAGCACTTAACAATTGCACGTTTAACAGGTTATGAATTGACACTGTTTCAGCCACACATAGAAATCAAACACTGCAACGTCCTAAATCCTGCTACACTGTTACCGTCAGTTAATCCAAATCCTGTCACACACGACTGTGTGGAAGTAGTTAACATCATGACCAAGTCAAGACAAGATCTGACAGATATTCCATTACCAGATCCCGACCTGACACTTTATGTGGATGGTTCATGCATGAGAACAAGTACAGGAGAACTAGTAGCCGCGTATGCAGTGACTACTGACACTGAAGTTATTGAAACACACCGTATTGACACCCTGTCTGCTCAAGCAGCAGAGCTAGTTGCTCTGACACAAGCCTGCATTCACGCCAAGAACCTGAAAGTTAATGTTTACACAGATTCACGTTATGCATTTGGAGTCGTACACGACTTTGGAGTGCTCTGGCAGGAGAGAGGTTTCATGACTTCTCACGGAACCAAGATTCAGCATGGTCTCCTCATTCAGGCTCTGTTAGATGAAATACATTTACCGACATCCATTGCTATCATGAAGTGCAAAGCACATACGAAAGTTACTGACACTATTTCCCAAGGTAATGATCTAGCAGATCGCACAGCCAAGCTTACAGCTCAGACTCCAGACATTCCAGTTAATAAGACACCGACATACACTCCAGATCTGACTACCTGTATGACAGTTAAGGACCCTACTCAAGATGTCATAGATATCCAGTTACACGCTACTCCCGATGAAATCAAGAAATGGTCCGAACAAGGAGGGGTCCAGACAGATCAGGGATGGGTAACGAAGGGTAAAGCCACATGGTTTCTCTCCGACTCTATGGTTCAAGTCATTATCAATACCGCACATAGTCCAGCACATCTAGGAGAAAAAGCAATGTTAGACAGTATCCAGAACATTTGGTTCAACAAGCATTTACGAGCTGCAGCCAAGCAGAAAGTCCGTATCTGTATGATATGTTGTTAGTTTAATCCAGGTAAAAGTGTCCCGGTGGAACAAGGTGGATTCCAGCCCCCTGACCACCCTTTTGAAGTCCTCCAGATGGATTATATTCAGATGGAGCGATGTCGAGGTTTCAAGTATGTCCTCGTAGTGGTATGCGCTTTGTCCAGGTGGACAGAAGCATATCCAGTTCCAGATTACACAGCTGCGACCACTGCCAGGCAGTTGGTTCGTGAGTTCTTCCCCCGTTATGGACTCCCTAGAGTCGTGTATTCTGACAACGGCCAGCCATTCTCATCTGAACTCATGAAGCATGTTTCCCTATTGTTAGGGTACCAGTGGAAGTTCCATTGTGTACGCCATCCTGAAGCAGCCGGTCTCGTAGAGAGACATAATCAGACCCTGAAAATCCGAATTGCAAAGGTTTGTCAAGAGAAAGGTGTGGACTGGCTAGTAGCTCTGCCAGTCGCTTTGTTCTATATGCGCATGGTCGCACATTCCAGATCAGGTCTGTCCCCGTATGAGGTCGTTTTCGGCCGTCCCCCTAACATGTGGGGTACACCCAGACCTCGAAGTATTACCGATGTTTCAAGTAATATGCTGACAGATTACCTAGCTTCCTTGATGTCTGCCCTCAACTCTTGTCGTTCACAGGTTGCCGCCGCATTTCCAGACAATACTGAGGTGGCACCGCATGAAATCGTTCCCGGACCCATGGTCCTAGTGCGAAATTTCGATCGCTCAAGTCCACTGGAGCCTCGCTGGAAGGAGCCCCGACAGGTCCTCCTCGCCACCCGTACAGCCGTGAAGTTGGAGGGACGCAAAGGCTGGGTGCATCTTTCGCATATTAAAAAATTTTATGGATTGAAGCCAGTCTCAAAGAACATTTCCCAGGATTCTAAAGACTGCCAAAGTACTATTCTTAAGGACTGTCCCGCAAAAGACATTGCTACGAACCCTTCCCAGTTAGAGACAACTCCGCAACAGGAGTATAAGCTCAAGTTAAGGTCTAGTAAAATAAGTCAGCCAGTTTGATTGTCTAAGTCCTCCCCTAGGTGAAACGGTTAGACCGGTTTCTGACATGTATAAAATAGACCCCCATAGTGAGAGAGTTAGTCAAAACTCAATCCGATGTATCGTTTTTCTATGTTTCATATTATTTCTCAGTATTATGATTTCCTGCACCAGTTATGCATTTTACCTGTATTTTCCAGTTTCTCATGTAAATAAGTCTTCTAATGTTACAGTAGAGCACACGCTATGCGTAATAATTCTTTTATCCGCATGTTACATTATTCACACCAGACCAGCAATGCCACTAATTGTTGGGTGTGTGGTCGACTCCCCCCTTTTCAGACACCGAAGGGAGTTCTGCCACTCTTTCCTTATCCATTTTCACATAATGGTTCGTGTGGAGCATGGTCCACGTTAACGTCATCCTCAACAGATATGTCTTTTCTTAACAGTACATGTTTCCCAGACAAGCAAGGTCTTCCCCACAGAACAGGGTTAGATCTAGAAAACGAAGTTTACAATTTAGGTAATTATTCTTCGAATTTCATGGTCCTGAATGTTCAGTCTGATACTACTCCAGACTTACCTACTATTTCAGTACTACCAGTCAAAGGTGAATTATGTGTCCGAAATAATGGTTCCGTACATGTAGGACATAGTGATTGTACTACTATTGTCAAGTATAGTGACAGTGGGAAATCTATTTTCAAAGCTTCACGTCATTCTTATTTTATTTGTGGTCAGACCGCATATGTTCGTCTGCCCCTCGATTGGGAGGGAACCTGTTACATTGCCTTCCTACTGCCACCGGTTTTTCTAGCCCCACCCGACTACCATAGGAATTCCCACCTAGTACATACTAGACACAAGAGAAACCTCCCGATTGTCGATTATACTGAAACTGCTCTAGAACAATATATAGATATCAATAAAGGTGTCTTCCCTTATTTAGGTACAGTCGTGAATAGTAAACTGATACGTAGATTAACCAGAACACTCGAAGCAGTAGTAATTGAGACTACTTCTGCTCTAAGTAATTTAACCGAAGAACAATCCTTTATGAGAATTGTCGTGCTCCAGAATCGTCTCGTCCTTGACGTCATATTGGCCGATAGGGGCGGGGCCTGTAGAGTCATCGGATCTAGTTGCTGCATTTTCATTCCAAATAACGCGCCGTCTGTTTATTCAGCTATAACCAGACTCCATAAAATTGCCCATCTGTTACACCAAGATCCAGGCACCTGGACATGGTCCGGTTGGTTCTGGACTATAATTTCCGCTTGGGGATGGAAAGTCTTGTCCTTTCTAGGTATTACAGTAGCGATCATATTCAGCTGCTGCCTCTGTATACAATGTGGCCCTGCGATTTGCGGCATTTGTGCTACCTCTTGTATTCCTAGTCCCCAGCCCCGTTCTAAAACCCGTTCCAAGAAAATTCGAGACGAGCAAATGATACTGTATGAAATGATAGATGGTATCATGAATATTGATGTTTCCTGAAGGAAACGTAGTGACAAGGAGGGAATGTGGAAAAGTAAATTTTGCCATGTTCTGTGTCCCTACGCGTCCTCCATCATATGTTATCTGTGCATGATTAATATGCATATGTATTCCCCATGTTTGATTAAAGACGCAATTACAGTTGTGTCCATCTCTAGTATGTCAGTTTCCAGTTCTCGTGAATACTACGAATATCAGGCCTATGTAAAGCTACGTTGCCACGTTTCTCAGTGTGCACGTTATTCCATTGTAAAGTTCCCGTTTCTAGGCCTCAAAAGGGCCCGGACCCCAGATTCAGCTCCTGTCTCCTGAAGCCTCGCTGAGGAGCGATACAGCCCCCACCTGTATCCTCGACCCTTCACTTACTTCCTGCCTCGCAGTGCCCGGCTCAGCCTAGCTCTGCCTCTGAGTCTGCCAAGAGTATGTTATGATTCCAGTTATCAGTTCAGCCCTCCTTCTCTGCATTCCTAAGCTACTTAACTGCATCAATAGTTTCCGTCATTGTCTAGCCTTCACGTCTCCACGTTAGAGAAATACTGCATTTAATGGTCATTTAATATTCTTCATCACGCACTACATGTAGAATAATGCATGCTCTAGTCTTAGAGTCTGTTCGCCTTTACCCCGATAACTTTTGGATTCTATCAACATGTTCTCTAAACATCAGATACTAGATACTGTTTAGGTACATGTCGCCCTGACTCTCCAGACTTCAGTCTCTGCTCCTAGCACAGAGTTCGTAGCCCCCAGTTTCTCCTAGTAACACGTCATTGCCAGTTTGCGCGCACCATCAGGTTAGAGGTCCCGGCTCCTTAGGTAGCCCCCTCCATGTTTCCGCCCCATTTATGACATATTCTGTTACGTTTGCATCACATGTCTATGTATACGCCCTGTTACACCTACTTTCACCCTTATCTTTCGCGACTGCTATTGACCACACCCACTGCTCCGCCTATCGTATGTATTGTAATGCAACTGTTTTAGTATATATGATCGTGCACTGTTATTAAATGTTACGCCGATTACGCCGATTCCGATCCTGCCCCCGGCAGCGCTGCCATCCTATTCCTGTGCAGGTTGTCCTGTTCCTGTCCTTATGCTGTATTAAACCTGCAAAACTCCTACTACCTCGAATCTTGACTCTTATTTATTGAGCTATCTGTTATTCATTTATTTATTCAAAAATAGAGGTATTATTTATTTATTTACCACAATGTAGGAGTTTACATTGGTGTATTATACCCAGGCTAGTCACGGGTCGGCCGTTCACAGGTTACCTGGACATAAAATATTTATAGAGTGTTTGCCAGCATGAGATGAAAGTGCTGCTTGGGCTGTTGCATATGTGTGGATAATAGTTGTGATTCGTCCCAAGGTTATGGGTCGATGTAGCTCTTTTGGAAATAGCTATATTTTCATTTCTCTTCTGAACTTTAAATGTTCCTAAATGCCTCATATCTTGGCTAGTAGTGAGTTTCAGATCTTGGTGGGTAATAATGAGAAAACAGTGTCTCCAACAGTTTGTGAATAGTAAGAAGTGACGATCTGTAATACAAGGCTGCATCACAGTGTCCTAATTTGTTTTTATAGTTGGAATTTAATTTGTAGGTTTAGTGTTCTTTTTCTTGGGAAGCTCTATGGACAATGCAAGGTGCCTTGAACATTGCTCTTCTAGCTACCCATAGCCAGTGTTTGCTTTCAGGGCTGGCATACATTCTCTGGGATGAAGGCTGCGAAAGAGTCTTGCGTCAGCGTTTTAGATTATTATAATTTGCACATGATGAAACTGGGGACACGGAGTTATAAACTGTTAGCATAGTTATGCTTGAAGATCACAAAGGTGAAGATTTATTGGTGATGTGGTATCAAAGATCGTTCAGAATCCATGGTTACCCCTAGGTTTCTTACCTCTCTTGATGTAGCTGGAGGGGCATTAAATTCATTGAGTCATATAGAGGTAAGCTGGTGTTTGTGCCATTGACCACAGGTCATGATCCCTGTCATTGTGGTATTGAGATTTAGGTGGTTATTTATTGTCCATTCTGTGGAAGGAACATGGCACAAGAGGTCTTCTAGGCCATTGATTTTTTAAATGATTTGTGTATCACCTGCGTAGTTTTAACAGGTGAGGTTGAACAGTCTAAACAGGTCTAGAAAGGGATTAGATAGATGTTAAATAAGAGCGGCGATATGAAGGACTCCGGAGCGACACCACAATGTGTGTGATGGATTGATGTGAAAAGAGATGGGTACATCAAAGTTTATATTTTTGAGAGAAATAAGGCAATACATTTCAGGGCATTTCACATGTTCTAAGCTGATTTGTTGTAGTGTGTGGTGTTAGACAGTGTCAAATGCCATTGATATAGACTGGTTCAACAGGACGGCCACTCCATTCTTGTCAACATTGACGTTCTTCTTGAGGAGTGGTCTAACATGGGAGGTTTGCACTTCGGGCAGGAAAGAACCTAGTTCACTGGACTTGTTGAGTAAGCTTCTAGCTTCCTTCCCCATGCAGGTTATATGAAGGGGATCACTGTCAGAATATCGGAATTAAAAAGATTGTGTGGGCAGAATATTGTGTCAAAAATATCGAGTGTCAAAATATCGAGAAGGTAAGTGCAAATTAGTTAGTATTGATTTACTATTATTAACTCAACATCTACATACCTTGAAGATATATATATATATATATATGGTCAAGGTACAAATATGTGGAGTTATATATAGTAAAACGTTGCTTACCTATTGAAACTTACCTTCACAATTTATTTTTCTCAATATCCCTTTTTCAAACTTTTTTTTGTAAAGTCTATTTAGGCATTATACAATTGTTTGCCCAGCCCAAGGGGCACTACATATTTACACATTCCTGACACAGATCTGCATGCCTTTTTTTTTCTTTAAACAGTTATTAAATAAAGAATAACATAACTAGGCACAGTCTATACGTCATTTTGCAATTATCAATAATACATGTCCAGGAGTACCTGTCCCCTCCCTCCCTCATCCGTTGTTTCACTCTATCAGAAAATGTCCGGAGGGCATTAAAGCTTCTTAACATTCATACTTCCCACATCTCTTATCCTATCATCAAATCCTATCGTCAAATCAGAGCACTGTCACTGGGGCTCCGCAGCAAACGCTGACAGGTTCAAATCCAGCATATCGCGGTTGTACGTATTTTTTGTGCTTTTTTTCCTGTGACTGTGTATTTTTTGTAGGCATCTCGCCTGTGGTGTCAAGCATACCTCCCAGCAATGCAGTCCTGTTGTCTAGGTCCTCCTGCAGCTTATCCCTTCGATTGACTTTCAAATGCACTTCCTTGACAGTCCATCCACCCAATAGCTATTCTTCTCTTAGCTAGCACCAAAGCGAGCTGCAATAATTTCCACTGCATCTTGCCTTTCTTGGATTTTTAAGAATACCTAGCAAACAGACCAGAGGGGACTCTTCCAGCACTATTTTTGTCATTTAAGTGAGACACTACCCGCAGGCAGTACACTTGGCCAATTCCATACCATATAAAATAAAGTAGCTCCTTCATAACCACACTAGGGGCAAGTCGCTCCCTTTCCCACAAACATTTTAATACGTTTGTTAGATGTTATATAAGTACAGTGGATGAAAAGAAAATGGATTACTTTAAGCCTACCATTACATGAAACTGTCTTTACAAGTTCACTGTCCAGTCTTAGTCAGTGAGCGGGTTGGTCAACTCTCTCCCATTCCTTTGCACCACAGACTCCATCTCTACCCTTTCCGTGTTAAGTGCCCGGTAAAGGTGTGTCACTAAATATCTCTCAAACCCCATAGTCCGCATTAGATGCAGTGCATCTGTTACCCGAGGAGTGGCCGGGAACTCAATCCAAATGTCCCCCTCCTATTTCAAACACGGACTGTGCCTCCTCAAATGGGAATAATACATCCTCTGTTACAAATCCCCCAGTGTTTCACAGCCCCCATCTTTCCATCTCAAAACAGACATATTGTCAGCAATACGCTGAAATGAGAGCAATGTTCATAGTTCAAAATCCCTGGCAAAGGGCGTACGCCTAAACACTTGTTTAACAACACGCCTTCCAGACCTCTGCTACCTGATCAGTTCAATACAGGGTGTTGCCAGGTGTTCGAGAACCTTGCATGAGGAGTTCCATCAAAGAATGCCCAGCATAAGTGCCTTGAAATAATCTCTTCTCCTAGTTATCATCACCAGACGGCCAGTGCACCTCATGCTGTAATTTAGAAGCATAGTATACAGCTCCAAGTTCGGTAGACCCATCCCTCCCTCCAACATATTTCGCGTGAGTTGTGGTAGAGCCACCCGACTTCTCCCCTCAGCCCACACAAGGGAGACCAACAAGCTATCCAGGGTCTTAAACAGCACACACGGGAGCATATGGAACACATTCTGCAACACGTACAGGCACCTAGAAAGAAACACCATGTTCACCACCCTTCCTGCCAAGGAAAGCGGCAGGGTTTTCCAAAAACCCACTGAGGTAGTTAACTCAGTCAGCAATGGATCTAAGCAGTGCCACTGATGAACATTAATTGTGTGGCAAACTATGTCTCCAAGATATCTAAAGGAGTTCATCTCCCAGCGCAGTCCCATCAGCGGTAGGTCTACATCTGGGACCCCCACTAAAATCTCAAGTGGAAAGAACAGAGACTTATCGCCATTAATTTAAAGTCCTGCCCCAGTCCCAAATGCCGCCAGGTGTGCCAAAAGCCACAGCACCATCTCTCGGGGATGTCGTAAATAAAACAATACATCATCCGCATACCGCGAAACAAGATGTATCACATCCTCCACTCTAATACCATCATCGCCCATAACCTTAAGAGCAATGCTGCCTTGGGTTCCATCACCAGAGCGATGAGCAGCGGCGGAAGTGGGCATCCCTGTCGGGTACCTCATCGCACATCCCATGTTTTAGTGATTAAACCTTCACTACGTACTCTTGCTCTGGGCTTATTATATAGTATTGCCCCCAATGACAGAATCAAAGCCCAAAAACCACTGTATTGTAAGCCTTGGTTATGTCTGTTGACACGAAGGCCATTTCTTCACCACTACTCTTGGTCTCTTGTAGAATACGGGCAAGTCTACGCAAATTGAAGGCTGTGCTACGTCCTGGTATAAAATCGCATTGGTCTTCATGGACCAATGTACCCATCAGTCACTTCAGTCGGCTTGCTAGCATTTTACACATTCCCTATAATGAGAGGTCTATACGACAAGGGTTGCATTACATCCCCCTAGCACCATACATACCACTACTCTAAAAGTAGGAGGCAACAAACCGCTTTCACAACCCTCCTGGAACACCTCCAATAGTGTACCCGCCAATTGTGCCCTATATGCTTGATAAAATTCTTTTGGAAAGATGTCCTCTCCTGGTGCTTTCCCACAATTCATATCACCAATCGCCTGTCTCATTTCTTCAAGCTTGAGCCCCAACTCTAATTACTCTCACACAAGGGGTGGCACCACAAAGAGATCCACACCCGCCAGGTGATGAGTCACTTCCTGATCATCCACATCCACTCCACCCCCATAAAGGTTCCCCAAGTTGTCCCTCAGCACTCCGTTAATGAGTCACAGCATGTTCACTATAGTCCTGTCACTGTGCCAGAGTGTCATAATGGGGGGCCTTTCTAGCTCCCTTTTAAGCAACCATGCCAATAGTTTACTAGGCCTATCACTTTCCCTCTGCAATCTTTGCCTGTACTCTCGTCTTGTAAACAAACCTATCCCACGCTTCACTTGGGCATCTCCTAATATCAACCATAGCCGCTGCTGCGTCCACACACTCATCATCCACCTACTCATCATCCACCTGCTGAGCTTCTGCCAACTGATTCTCAACAACTTCAAATTCAGCCTGTACTTACCTACGCAATCCTCCCACCTTGCTTAAACATTCCTCATGTATAACTGCCTTTAATGCTTCCCATTCTGTGACTCTACTCATTGTGGTACCCCAGTTACCGTCTAAATATTTTGTTATCTTTTCGCCTAGGGCCTGTATAAACGGGACATCCAGCAGTGCGCCCTTCCGCAAACACCAATGTCTATTATCATTGCATATCCTAGCCTCGCTCCACTCCAACATTAAGGGAGAATGATCAGAGGAAATCCACCCATACAGGTCACCTTTTGTATATCTGACTGCATCTATTACATTCCCAGTGCCCAGTCCAGTCGGCTATGCGTGTCATGGGTGGCCGAATAAGAGGAGTATTCACGCCGAGTAGGATAACGCTCTCTCCACACATCTACACATTGCAAGTTACGTATGACATCAATTAATGTACCCACCATATCTGGTTTGGCTATTTGTATTTTTTTAAATAAAGTTTTGTATAGCGCGAACAAGACCCCGAGGGGTATCAGTGCGTTTCACAGTAATGGGAGGAAAAGAACAAGGTAAAAAGGGAACATTGTAAAGGCAGTAAGAGAGGATAACATCATAAGCTAATAAAAATGTACAAGGATGCACATGAGCATTACTTGGTACGATAAGGTAGACAATACTGGGTAGTACAGTTGTTGAAGAAAACAGACGACCAATGGTAATTTACGTCAGGAACCTGTTCATTAGGAGTGTTTTTACTTCGTTTCAAAGCAGCTGTGTAAGGAATTCTGCAGATTTCCGTAGGGAGCGAGTTCCAGATCTTCAGTGCCGAACCAGAGAAGTCTTGGAGACTTGTTCTCTTTTTGCGAAAGGTCTGGGGTTTCAATAATAGAAAATTTGCCCTTCTTGATGGTCTGCCCCCCGATAGTTCTAGTTTTTAAGCCAGGTAACCAGGGGTTTTGAAGTGGAGGGCTTTGTGCATTAGACAGGCAATCTTTAGTTGTAATCTTGCTTCGTAGGGTAACCACTTTAGAGATCTTAGAGCTGGGGAGATGTGATCAGTTCTTTTTATGTCAGTGAGAGGGGCAAAGTTATGTTCGGGGAGGCCACACAGTGTATCGCTATCATAGAGGTCAATCTTGGGGGGGTGTCTAGGAGGGGATATGAGAAGGAATTCAGTTTTGGCGGTGTTGAGCAGGAGATGGTTCTCAGTTAGCCAGTTTTGGGTAATCCTCAGGGAGGAGTTGAGTGAGATGAAGTGAGATGAAGCCTTCAGAAGAATTGATTTTTAGGTAAAGTTGCGTATCATCCGCGTACATATGAAAAAGAATGTTCATGGATTTAAAAGCGCTCGCTAGTGGTTCCAGGAAAATATGGAAGAGTATGGTAGAGAGTGCCGACCCTTGCAGGACCCCCATGGAGACTGTGGATGTCTGGGATAGTGTATGGTTCACCTTAACTCTTAGGGATCTATTGTGAAGGAAGGAAGCAACCCATTGCAGTACCTGACCGGAAAGGCCCATCCTGTGTTCCAGAATGGCTAAGAGGATATCGTGATTAACCGTGTCATATGCAGAGGAAAGATCGAGGAGGATTAGTAGGCATGATTCGTTATGGTCTAACAATATTAGGATGTCGTCCATAATGTGAAGGAGCGCGGATTCAGTACTATGACCCCTCCTAAACCCAGATTGATGTTGACCCAGAGATTGAAAGTCTCAATGAGCGAGCAGAGTTTCGAATGGGCACATTTTTCAAGGAGCCCAGCCAGAATAGGGATGTTGGAGATGGGACGAAAGTTGTTGAGGTCTGTCAGCACCAGTTTTTTGAGAATGGGTGAGACCTGAGCTGCTTTTAGACATTCTGGGATCTTGCCTTGAGATAGGGAGGCGTTGACAATCTTTGTCCAAAGGGGGGTACGGGCACCCTCGATTTCTTTGAAGACCGAGAAGGGCAAAGGGTCGCTGAAATGATTAGAGGGGTTAATGTTCAGCAGAGTTTTGTAGATGTAATTTTCACTGAGGGGGAAAAGAAGCTGTAAGTGGCCATGTTCTTGGTGCTAATACTAAGTGGATGTAGACTCTCAGAGAGGGCAGGATCAGCCGCACTCACAGATGATGTAACTAGGGCCCTCATAGATTCAAGCTCAAGACTGATGATCTTAGTTTTTTCTATAAAGAAGATAGCCAGATCGTTGCATGATGGTGAGTTGACTGTTGATTCGAAGTGCTTCGGTGCTATAGCTGATTGCTGTTTGACAATTTCAAAAAAGTTTTCGTCCTTAGTCATCTTGATTTTTTTATTGGAAGAACTCCTAACCGATCTAAGGAATTTTAGATGATAGATGGAGGTTTGCACCTCCATAGACGTTCAGCAGCCCTTAGGTTGCGGCTCTCAGAGATTAAGTTGTCGTTGAACCAGGGTTTGGAGATTTTGGAGGAGGCATTTTTATTTTTTTGCTGTATGCTGTAGAGGAGCTATTGAGTCCATGATACCAGAGCTAGTGGAGTTATAGAAATTAATAAGATCATGTACATCCGTCAAGTCAAAATTGGGAAGACGAGGCATTTTTACAGTCGATAGCTAGACAGTCCGTGTTAATATGAGGCTAAGCCACTAGGGGCCGTCGGACTATTGCTGAGTCTAGGACCCAATCAAAATCTCCCACCAACAGCAGCCTTTCAGTCATGTTGTTCATCACCAACGATTGCAATTTGCGTAAGAATTCATCATCATAAATATTGGGGGCATATGGGGAACCCCAAGAGCCACCCAAACCACCACCTCAAGCGCATATAAGGAGAAAGTAGACTAAATCAACTGTGTCCTCCTCTTTTGTAGTTTAACTGCTTCAGGTTCTGTGAGATGTGTCTCCTGGAAAGAGGATATCGCCACTCCTATACGTTTCAGATAAGAGTATAGTCTATACGCTAGGCTGTCTGGTTTTAGGTTTAAACCTATAATAACTGATAGAACCTCACCGGAAGCGAAATAGCTCTCACCAGTATAAACATATAAACACTGGGAAAAATCCTGCACAACCACAAACTAAATGCCATTCTAAGAAAGGAAAAGGAGAGTGAAGGAGTCATTTTTATTTCTTCCTGAAGGGGCCAATACAATGTAACTTTGTTATATAAGGTAGCAGTAAGAAAGACTGGGCTAACATTATTCTGCTTGTGTTTTGTTGTTTAGGGATGTCACTAAAATATTGTTTCTTCTTCATTTTTTCAGTTTTGTAGTCTTTGGTCTGAAGATACAGGGGTTAGAAACATGTTTTAGGTGTTTATTTATTTTATAAACTGTAGAGAATCAGGGAATATCAAAATCATATTTGATTTTTTTGCTACGTTTGAGTCTTTCACTGATAGGAAAAATATTGGTTTCATAAGAATCTTTCCCAATATGTACCATCATATTTACCCACAGAGAATGGGTAAAAACCCTTGATACATCAGCCCCCTTTTCTAGTGAGTCGGTATTTTTAGTAGGTGAATTGCCAAACACCCCAGGCTTTAAACATTCAGTGCAAGGTATATTGACAGGTATATGTGAAAAGAGTGTAGTCACAAAGCATCTGGGATACTGGTGAAAACATGACCCCAGACTTTTGGAAAACATGGAAGGCATTTTCACTTGGAATGCTGCTGTAAATAGTTCTTACCAAGCTCATCAAAGATTGGAATGATTTTGTTTGTATTTCCCTTGATTCAGCTACGTATATGAAAAGTTTGTGTGATGACCTGTCAAAATCGATACCTGAGCTGAAGTGCTTCCATGTAAGAGATTCTTGCCACTTGTTAGATTGTATGCTGAAAGCATCTTTACAATCTTCAAATATAATGAAGAATGCTATTGACTTTTTACTCCATTCTGGTGCACTGTTTTGTTATGCACGGAAATATTTCTCATTTTGTGCTTTGTGTGGCATCAACGCAAAAGTCATCCCAACTGTGTCACTTAGCTGGTGGTTCTCAGTCCTAGAAGCCATGAATGCTCTATTATCCATGTGGCAACCTATTACAGAACTTTTGCTGAGTGATGATGCCAAAGGCAAGAAATGTGAGGATCTTTGGTCACATATTGGTAGTGATTTGAAAAAAGTAAACTCTACTGCATGATTAGATTTTTACAGGAAACATGTTTGCTGTAGTGGACATAATATAGAACTAGAGTTTGAAAACACCCTTGTCTACCAAGTGTTCAGCATAATTGGTGTGGATGTGAAACATCTCCTTGGGAGTAGGCTGTGTAACCATTTTAGTGATTTTGGCACTGCAGCATATTCCATGTTAGAGTGGTTGCCACTTGATGAGCAAAGAAATGTTGAGGAGCAATTCAGGAACTTATTTTACAATGCATGAGAAATAGCACTTCACCAACCATGGCATTTGAAGTCAATGAAGCCTCACTGTGGTACTCTGCATAAGTTATAGATCCCTTCCGTAAATGGACATTTTCTCCAGAGTTTCAAAAGTGCTGCCTCATTTTTGACTGCTTCAATAACTCTGAGTGCATATGCGCCCATTTCAACGCATATGTTGCAGAACCTGCCGCAGAGAATCACAATCTTCAGGTGCACCAGTATTGGCATGGAAAGCAATGTCAGTGGGCGGTGTTAGCAAATTGTATGCTGGCTATTTTTGCGCTGCCTGTCTCAAGGGCCAATGTTGAGAGGGCATTTTCACAGATAAAAGTTTACATGGGAAGGAAAGAGCGAGCATGTATGACCAAATACTCACTGAAGAAGTATTGTATGGTGTACTACGATAAGCTTGAGTTGTAAAAATGTATGTGGACCTCATTTACACTGGACATACACTGTCTATATACCATGCACTATCAGTGCAGAAAGTAAACAATAATAAAACAAAAAGTTCCATAAACACCGGAAAAACATTGTTTCTGTTGTTTTTAATGGTACGAAAATGTGTAACCACTGATAACCACTGTTTGTTTTAAGGTATTGAACTCCCTTGAAAACACTGAAAAAACCCCACCAGAATTTACCAAAAATAGAAACTGAAAACAGGAAAGCCCATATATACCTTTTAACATAACTGCCAAGCCCTCGAACATTCCATGTGAATATTTTATAATTCTGTATCATGCAATCATCTCATCTGTAACATTCATACCTTGCCCTCCATTCTCTTGCAAATCTCCATAATGAGCAACATATTAAGTCCTGTACCTGAACCATAACAACTTAAGCAACATACCTCCCCAACCCACCCTGGACAATCTGACAAACACAAGTAACAATATTATGATTGCCCACCATTTTGTGATCCTTAGACACAATAATCCCCCCCCCCCTTGTAATACCCCTCTCTGTTCACACTGGCCGGTACTTTTAGTGGGGGAGGAATTTCCAACCCTAACACAGAAATTTAAACTAATCCCCATACCGTGCGGGAACAAGTGATGCCACAGTTTTCCTTCACCCTTATAAAGTGGTAAAAATCAGTTCCGGGTCTCGTCCCAGCTGCCCTTCCAAAGTTCTAAGGGGATAATCCTGCGAGAGCCAAATATTTAACAGTGACATTTTCAAAAAAACATATAATTTGCCAGCATTTAGCGATAACACTTAAGTACCCTCAGTGCCCGATCCTCTCCGAGACCATATTGGTCTCATCTCTCCCAACTTTAAACGTACATACATACTGCAGGGGAAATACAACAGATAACACAAGCATCAAGGTTCTACATCAGAAAACCTGCGAGTCAATATTCTCCAACAGGGTTGGCGGCACCACCTCTTCACCACTATTCTTAGTAACAATCGAGCCAACCCTGTCCCATTACCACATCTGCCAATGTTCCATCCTCCTGGACTTCTATCCAACCATCAGGTATGTTCTCCGCAGATGACTGCTTTTGGGAGACACTCCATTGAGCTGAAGTTTGGCACCTCCCCTTCTACCCTGACCAGTCTTTCGAGATCCTCAGTCTTCAGTAGGTACCCTACCCCAGCGTTCAAGCCATGCTCAAGCATCTTCTGTACATTCAGAGGAGTGGGTCTTACCCTGGGCGACTACTCACAGCCTTATCGGGAACACCAAAATATACGAGAGGCCCATGGTCTGAAACTGTTGCTTAACTTAGCAAATGATTTTCGCTGTGCTTGCACTTTTCTAGTGTAATCAGGGAAGGTAGATATAGTAGGATTTTCAATGTTCAATGTTCCCGATATGTGGGCCGTCTTGAGAATACAGTACCGGACACGATAATTGTAAATGCCTGCAATCAATGCCCTTTGGAGGTGGCCCCAGCTGAGGGCGAGCTATCAGCGGTAGTGTGCACGTTCCACTGCGAACACATGAGTCAGTCCCTCAGGTTTGAGGGTGTTATGAATCCAGTTCTCCAAAAATGATTCCGCAGTCACCCTCCACTTGTTTTGGAAATCCTACCAGGCAGATATTATAACAATGGGATCGTCGTTCTGCGTCCTCTGCTCTATCCTACAATATTGTCGCTGCGGCTGTCAGTCTCTATACCTGTTTCTTCAATGCGACAACATCCCGGTCGAGTCCACCAATCGTTGATCCGTAACAGTTACTCTCTCTGATACCTTGTGCAGATCCGCTCGCAGGAGCCCCACCTCTATGGCTTCTGTATCTATCTTTCCCTCCGGGAATGTGCGCAACCCCTGTATAGCCTCCAGTAATGCTGCCCCCGATGTTTTTGCCTCCGATTCCTGGGCCCCCTACTTTCTCATGCTGTGCTGCGTAAATCCTGGGGTTGAAGGTATTGCGACATTGTTTTGCTCTGCTTTCCCTTAGGTGCCTTGTCTCTCCCCATAGAAAGGCCTCAGCTGGACTCTATTTCTTTGAGTGCCAGCCCTAACTGCAAACTATCCACAGATTAGTGGGTTCTCAGGTGCACCCTCTACAAGGGATATATCAGATCGGGGGGGCTCTCTCACAGCCAAGCACAGTTAAGGTAGGCTCCAAATTAATTTCTGCACACAGCAGGGCAAACCGTGTCCATAAAAGATTGCAATATCAGGATTCCCTGTCCCCTCTCTGAAGCAGCTGTTGTGCCACGAGTCATGCTCTTTCCAGTGGTAGTTTTAGGAAGCTATCACCATAGTTCTGGGCACTCACAGATAACTTATTCTGATTATGGCTGGGCAAGTGGGTTGCTCCCCACATCCCATGCAGGAAGACAAGCAGAAGAGAGGTGCACATGCAGGCAGCAGTTCTGTCCTCCATCCCCCAGTAAACCTACCCTACCTATTGTCTGCACGTCACTCTCAATCCAGCAATGCAGCTTTAATTCTTTGATCTTTAACCATGGAGCGCCCCATAGAGCAAGAGAACACAGGTATGGATTCCCCGCATCAGGATTCTCAGTTCAGGCACCTTCGTGAGTGTTGCACAGCAAAGTCTACTGTTTCCCTAGGTGATCACTTGTTGCAGTCGTATACCTTACCAGAGTGGTGTACAGGGTGTGAGTCTCGTTTCCCATTGCATCTCCCGAAGCAATCTTTGCAACACAGCTAGGACTATGACCTTCGATGGGCATGACCATTTATTGAGTTTGCACCCATATAGTATGTACATATGACTCTGGTCACCCACCCCCCATCTGTCCACTTGAATCGCCAGGTCACCTCTGTCTGCATTTACCCAATTGTTCACCATTCTAACTTGCGCTACCACATAAATGTTTGAATATTTGGAAGTCCAATGCCCCGTCTAATACCCTAAAAAGGGTATGGTTCACACAGTGGAATGTTTCACATTTGGTTGCTAAGATTGTAAATATTAAGTATCAACCTTTTTCAATAAGTGTTGTAGATTATAAAGTCCCTAACCCTGTTGGTGTTGGTGTGTTTAAAGACTATAATTGGTTTTCATTTCAAAGAGTAAAATGCTTAAATTGGGTATCATTGGCTGAAAAGTTATATAAACAGATATGTTGGCTTTGCTTTCTGAACATTTCTTTGGATGTAATTATATGGTCTACGTTTAGGGAATTCACTCAACGTGTGAAACAAGCTGTACAAAAACATGGTTGAAGGTGACAAGCAGCAGCCAGAGCTCGTCTATATTGCCAAGTAAACAACAAAGCACACTAATTGCTAGCTTTTTCAGGGGCTCTTGCTTGAAACAAAGAATAGTTTTGTTACCATTGAGGAAACAACCTCACATTATGCTTGGATGATGAAAGAGCTAGATAAGCAGGCAACTAGAGTGAACTAAGCGGAGAGGCATCTTTGTGACCTAGGGGGCAACACCGGTACTAGCAACAAAAAATGACTGCACGTGAAGAAATGTCCCACCTCAACAAATCTTTGAATTCTGGATCTTCAGACCTCAGCAAATACCGGGATAATAGAGTCTTGGATACCTTTTTCAGACGCCTTCATTGTGGAAACCGCACACTGGCTTTGGCTTCCTTCTGAGGCATAAGCTGATCAAAGCCTGACTTTTGAACTACCTAGATAAAGACAAGGTACTTCAGCTAATTATGGAAAAAACAATCTATAATTTGAGGGTTCCTATTTATCCCTCACAGCATGTGTAAAGTAGGTAAGTAAATCGTTTGCTGCAGTGAAGATGAGACTGCCAGACTGACGATCAATATGCAATGGTATACCATATAAAATTGAGGTAAATATTTTAGGTATAGATCCTTTTATTTTTTGACGCCCTTCTGTGCCCTCTTTGGTGAACTCACGATTGTCCAAGAAAAAGCTGACCTGTTTAAAAAACAAAACACGCACGATGGACAAGATCGATGGTAACGCAAACCCACAGAACATAAGTAATGTTGGACTGTGTTGGTGTGCGAGGTTGGGATGTCCAGCTGTTCAGTTGACTACTTACCGTTATCTGTTAATCCTTGCACATGGGGTCTAGGCATTCATGTGGCAGGAGTGCGTGACCTGTATTTAGACCCATTAGTGTTCCATAGATCTTGTTGGTGACATGTACCATCCTGTATTCAGACCCTAACTCAGTCCATGGCTTACAAATGTAATCCATGTCTAGTACTGCTGATGGGCTTGATTGGTACTTGGGCACCCCTAGAGTTGGTGCAGATTGGTAAAGTGACACTTTAATGAATTCTTAAATTGAGGATGGTTTAGATTAGTACATTATGCAAATGTTTCATGATAGATGCCAGTCATTTTCCTATAGTTGATGTAGTCATCCGTGTCTTATCCATAAACTGACGTGTAAGTTGAAAATGTAATCTTATTTGTGTGTGAGCCAGCTGCTAGAGAGTTATTCATCTCTTTAGTCCATGTTTCTAGCTGGCTGGGAGGGTTGAAGACCCCTAGATACTTCTGTGTGTAGCAATTGAACTTCATAGAGGTTGGTTGGGATAAAGTTAAATGATATTCGTGGGGTCACTGACAGTTCAGGGTTTTGACATGGAGGGGTTTGTTTTAAAAATCATGTTAATTCGCCTATGTTTTATGGTCATATGTGCAGCATGCTTCAATACTGGAATGGGGTATATGTACAGTGATAGTGGTTGATGCAAGTGCAAACTTTTGGGGCTGACATGTGACAAAAACTTGGGTCAACTTAGGTCTGCATTGTATGGGCCATGTCATTCTTAGTTTGGCCCAACATAGTTTCCTGTCAAATCGAGCATTACTGAAAACGCATAAATAACTCATTATGCTGCTCCTACCTCATTCTTCATTTCAGTAGTTCAAAGCTGATGTTTCCTGGTGGGACTCGGCCCAGAACTGCACAATTGCCGAATAATTTCAAGTAGTAACCTCGATTTGCACTAACTGGACATTTCTAAGGACACATTCCAAGGACAGCTCAGGAATTTTATTTTATATTTGGAGTTTTACATAGCGCGAACAAGGCCCCCTTACGGGTGACAAAACGCTCAACAATAAAGAACAAAGGAAAATTAAATACAAACTGTGTAAATGTACAGACATGGCATAAGGCATGAAGAACAATATTGGAAACAAAAATTGTAAGAGTGAGGAAGAGAAAAAAGGGTCAGATATAATACTCGGGCAATAGCCAAAGAGCAAGATCTTGTCAGGTGAACAGAGTACAAGAAAGGACAACGGAGAATATGATAAAAATGGTGGCAATGTATAAACATGGTGTAGAGCATGAAGAACAATAAATTACAATAACTTAAAGGTAAGAGTGGAGATGAGAGCATAAAAAGGACCGAACATAATATTAGGGTCGGACAAAGAACGATAGGTAACAGAGTGGAGTGTGAATGTAAGCGAGACACAGGAAAGAGAGAAATGCTGAAAACACGAGGGTAAGGGGATTGATGTCTCAAGACTCAACGTCAAAAACAAGTAGGTAACAATTGCTCCTTAGCTGAGAAAGGTAAGATAAGACCTCAGAGTGACCTCAGCTAAGGAGCGATTGTTCCTTACCTGCTTTTGTCGTTTGCTGGTGTATTCCCGCATCTTGGGTTTGCCAATACCAGGGTAGCAGTTATATGTGAAATGCTGGTGCCATATTCCTAGGACATAATAATGGAGCCATAAGATGTGGTGCAAAGCAAGGTCTGCCATCAACAGTGGAAGGTTATCCAATCATATTGCCAAGACCTAAATGCTACCGAATGGGGACACAAGAATAGGGAGAAACCCCATTGAATCAGCGGCAGGGAAGCTAGATAGCTAATAAAGCCATCCAATCATGAGCAAGAGGCCAAAGCCCGCTCAAAGTATATGTAATGTATTGGAAAGTATGCGTCTCCCTGATGCAGCCAAATTAGTCTGCATCTAAGACATAAAAATAGAAAAAATGACTCCAGGCTAACAGAAAATAATATCCCTACCAGTTTTAGGTCAAGAGTTGTTGAGTGAAAATAAAAATACCCCCCAAAAAATGAGTTTCAGTCCCAAATAGCCTTTGAAGAATGCTGCTATGTAGAGTCCTTTTCATTGAGCTGAATTTGTAGGGCATGATGGCAGGGTGCAGCTTCAGGTATCAATGCAGTAGCATTTTGCAGTTAGCCGGCACATTTTCCCTTTTTTCAGTTTAGACAGTGAATAAAGCAGTCATGTTTCTAGTGATATGCTCTTTGAGTGATTTTACTAATTGGCTGCTTTTTTACAAAGAAAAACAAGTTAGAAAATGTTGCTTTTTTGGGCATGTTTCTGTATTTCAACTAATTTGAAAATTAAGGAAACTATTTAAGTATCCCGGGTGTAGCACGGCGGGGCCACGTGGAAGTAGGCTGGAGCAGCGCTCAAATCAAGGTACGCCACACCTTTCGTTATATGCTGGCTGGAAGACCCCGAGCGGTCTTCGGCCGTTTATCTATCCCCTCAGGTTGGGCCCGCCAGAGGGGTGTATGAATGCATGAGCAAGTGCAACACAGTAGGGGAGAGCCCGGATGGCTCTCTACATCCCTCCTTTCTTTTAGTGAGGCAGTCCAAACTCAAGGGGAGGTGCATACAAAGTCCTTCAGTCTTTGGCTAGGTGCCGGGTTCGGCCAGAGACCATACTTCTGGCTCCGGGAGCTGGAACTGACCACAGCGTCTGCTGAGGTGCTTGGTGTTGACCCAGTCGGCACATCTTGACGGAGTCGATCGTTCTTAGAGCTAGCTTCTTCCTGATCCCCTGGTGATCTCCTTAGTGAAGTACTCAGCAAACCTGGGGAGCCAGGCGGGGTGACACTTGGAGTGTCTTCGGGGTATTCAGTCTCTTGACTCGAACTTTGACTGTCAATCTTCTTGAAGTTAGACACGTTTCTCGTGACAGACTGCTGGCCACATTGGGCAGTGACCATGGTTCCATGGAAGTCTACCACGGTCCACTCTTCCGGCTCATAGGGTGTCCTGAATTTCCAGCCGGGGTGCCTGTCTTTGATGACTGCACAATCTCCCACTCTCAACTGTGATTCCCTGGCTCGATTGGCTTTGCTCGCCTTTTGATTTGTCATGGCTCTTCTCACTTGGACAGCATTGTTGTCTCGTTCCAGGGGCGCCCACAAAGGATCTGTCGGAATACCATTGCGAGGTGGCCTCTTGAAGAGCAGATGCGAAGGGGGCACACTTAGTCATGCTGTGTGGCGTCTTGACGCTAGGCATCAAGGAACTGATGTAGCGTGACCTCCGCGTCTTCTCCTCGGTCTACTGCAATGCGCAGCGCTCAGTTGATTGTCTGCATAAGACGGTCCACTTCCCCATCGGATTGAGGCCATAGCGGGGTGATCTTTCGGTGGAGGATTGCTTTTCGCTCTTGGTACTCTTGGAATTCCCGGCCTTGAAAGGGTGGTCCGTTATCTGTTCGCACCTCTTCTGGTAGGCCCATGAGTGCAAATGTCTTGATGAGGACTCTGTGGACGTGAGTGAATGCCGTGGATGCCACGATTTCTACAATGGGGAACTTTGAGAAAGAGTCGACCATCGCCAACATGTTGCACCCATCTGGGAAACTCCCGAAGTCGAGACTGACCTTAGTCCACGGGGTGTGACAGGGTTCTTCGGTGATCGCGGGCGCCAGCGCCGGATCTCCTCCCGTGATGGTGCATGCATGGCACTGTCTTACCATTTCGTCCACCATGGAGTCCATTGCAGGAAACCACACCTTGTTCCTCAGTCTGGCTTTTGTCTTGGCCATCCCTTGGTGCCCATTATGCGCCAATGAGAGTATCCTCCTCTGTTGCTTCTCTGGAATCACGATCACATGTCCTCGTAGGACGACGCCCTGTTCTCCCACACAGAGTTCGTGTCGCACTTGCCAGATTTGTTGCCGCGCGTGACTGACCTCTTCCCTGAGAGTTAGTGCACCATTCAGAAAATACGCCCAGCCGTTGCCTGCCAGCGCTGTCTTTACTCTCGTCAGTGTTTCATCTTCAGTAGTGGCTCGGCTAATTTCCTCCAGTGTCATGGCTGTGGGGCACGCTCCTTGCGAGACCATCTTCACAAACACCTCCCACTGAGACGCATCCATTGATGACTCTCGAGACTCAACGAAGTCTGGGTGGTGTGACAGGTAGTCGGCAGGGTTGTGGGCCCCAGGACGGAAGATAACCTTGAAATCGTATGACTGGTACTGCACCGCCCATCTCTCTATCCTTGGGGGTGCTAACCTAGATGATCCTGCAAAAAGCGGTATCAAGGGCTTGTGGTCTGTCACAACTTGGAACTCCTGGCCGCACAGATATAGGTGAAAGTGTTGACATGCCCATTTTATTGCTAGGGCCTCCCTCTCGATTTGGGCATACCTCGTTTCAGTGTCTGTGAGGGCCTGGCTGGCGTACGCCACCGGCTTCCAGGCCTCAGGGCCATGCTCTTGAAAAAGGACCGCTCCAAGGCCCACGGGGCTGGCGTCAACGATCAGTTCAGTGCGCCGTCCCGGATTGAAGTAAGCATCACCGTCTTGTCTAACAGCGCCGCTTTGATGTTGTGGAACGCCTTGTTGGCGGTCACGGTCCACTCCCACTTGTGGTCATTGCGTGGAGGGCGCGGATTGGGTCTGACAGGGTAGCTAGGTTTGGTATGAAGCGTCCAAAGTATGTGGCCATCCGAGAAAACTTCTCACTTCTGTGGGGTTTTTCGCGGTGGTGGCTGCTCGGATAGCTGCGGCTTTCTTAAGGTCCACTTGGAGTCCTTGTCTGGTGAAAGAGTCGACCATCACCTTCAAAGAAATCAACAGATTCCTGGCAGAACAAACATTTAGCCTTGTGAAGGGTTAGCCCACAGTCTTCCAGTCTCTTCAGGGTGGCTCCGAGGTGGGTGTGGTGATCTTCTAGGGAGTCTGAGAACACTAGGGTGTCATCACTGAGGTTAATCACACCCTGCAGACCTGACAGCGCTTCTCTGATAGCGTTTTGGAAGACCTTGGCTGCCAACGACACCCCGAAGCTGAGCCTCTTGTATCTCCGTTGGCCTACATGCGTTGAGAATGTCGTAATATATCTGCTTTCGGGTTCAAGTTCTAGCTGGTGATAGTCTACGTTCAAGTCCAATTTCGAGTACCACTTGGCCCCTTTCAAATCTGCCACTATGTCGTCCATGGTGGGCGTAATGTGGAGCTCCCTCTTGACAGCCACGTTTGGTAACCTCATGTCCACACAGAGCCTGATGGCTCTGGGTTGCTTGGGTGCCACGACCTGCGGGGACACCCACAGGGTGGGGCCAGAGACCTTCTCAATCACGTCGAGGTCTCAAGCTTTTTCAGCTCCTCTTCCACCTGCGGGCGGAGATTAAACGGCACTCTCTTATGCCTTAGGGCGACTGGTCTCACCGTGGGATCGATGTGGAGTTTGAAACTCTTCCTCTTGAGCTTTCCTAGACCTGTGAACAGGGTCGGGAAGTCTTTCAGAATTACTTTGGCATGGGAGTCATGAATCTAGTAGGCAAAGAAGACTAACCCGAGGTCTTCAGCTGTATGGCAGCTGAGCAGCGCGTGCCTTTCTTTCCTTCTGTGATGTGAAACCTGGATTCTGTGGAGTGTTTTCCGCTGACAACCTGGGCTTGAATGGCTCCTCGGAGGGGCAGTGGGTCCGTCCCTCCATACGTGTAGATCCGAGCCTTTGAGGGTGTGAGTGGAGGTTGTGGCGATAGACGGTCGTACTGTTCGGAGTCCATCACATTGACAGAGGCCCCTGTGTCGATGAGGGCCTGGACAGCTGTCCCTCCTACCGAGATGGAGCACATGGGTGGTGGCCTTCATCGACTGCCGGTTCTGCTGACATACGATACGACAAACACTTCATAGTCGTCATCATCATCTTAGAGTGTAAGGCAGCATTACTGCTGCTGGGTCTCGCTTGTCGAGGGTGGGTCGTCGATGGAGACCTGGCGAAGGCGTTGTGACATGCCCCTCGGCCTCGGCGTGGCCTGCCCGATCGACCACTGCATCACACCTTTGCGAAGTGATTGACTTTTCTGCATCAGGAGCACGTCTTCCTTCTTGCTCTGCAGACTGCCATTGCAGGGTGCACTTCACCACAGTAGCCACACTACCCCCCAGGTTACGTTCTTGGTGCTTGGCGAGTTGTCTTGGGGCACGGTTGGATTGCCTCGATCTTTTCCTCCTTGACGAACACGTGCCTAGATGTGCATGGTTCAGCGACAGGGGTGTGAAGGGCAGTCTCCCTTTCCTCCTCCCGAACATCCGACAGTTTGTGTGATCGAGCCAGGTCTAGGATCTCGTCCAGCGAGATCCCTGGTTGACGAATGATCAGCTTCCGCAGGAGTTTAGAGCGGCATCCTAGTATTATTTGCCCTCGTATCTCTTTTCTGTGATCTGGGAAAGCGCATGTGCTGACCAGCCGGCGCAGCAGAGCGTAAGACATGTCGACTGACTCCGTGTCTGACTGCGACGCCCATTTGAACTTGAACCTCTCAAAGTCGGGGTTAAGTTGAGGGTCGAAATGCCTGTTGAGGGCGGCGACCGACACCTCGTAGTCATCATCTTTACCTGTGTTGGGGAGTGTCCCGAAGATGTCGTAGATCTCAGAGCCTCCGTAGTAGATGCGTAGTGACCGCTTCAGCGTGCCATCCGTTTCCCTGGTGCCCTTAAAATATTGATTAAGGCGACTGACCCACGCTTTCCATCGTGGGGCCGCTGTGGCGGGTTCTGCCATCTCGCTGAACTGTGGCAGTGGAGCAACAGCCGTGTGGCCCTGTCCTGGGGGTTGTGCGTTAGCACCCCTGACTGGATTGTTCCCTCACACTTGTGGAGATGCCACAGCGTCTGATGCTTGGTTGCTAATAGCGTCTGTTTGCCGGAGTAATGGCGCAGTCTTGGTGCGAAGAGCTCGCGGTGTGCGTGCGCGCTGGTAGGTGGCTACACTTGCTTAGCAGATGCCGGCTTGTAGGCCCGCCGATGTGGGCGAGGTGGCTTTGTCCTCGTGAGTGGCTGTGCCTGTGGACGACCCTTTTGTGTGCTGATTGAGGGGGTCTGGTTGAGGAAACCGGGGTCTGTGACCTCTGCTGTATTTTGACTGTCCACCTTCCTAAGGGTGGTTCTATCTGCCCCCTTTTCCCTCTTGACGTGACTTTGCTTGCGCTGGTGTCCCCCTTCTTTTCCTCTACCTTCTTGAGGTTGTGTTTGTTTTCTTTGTTTTCAGGCAGTGTGCAGGGAAGCCGTAGGGACTGGGTGCCTGGGGCCAGACGAGATCCAGGACCTGTGCAGGTGCCTCAGCGCTATGTGCAGGTGCAGCATTGGCAGTTCGGGGCAGAGGCTGTGAGGGAGACGTCCTGGCTGGAGTATGCAGACTATCAGCAGTTCCGCAAAGCGCCACAGCAGGGGAGGGCCTAGGCGGGCCCGGCACTCACCGAATACGGCATCGCCCACCGCGCACACCGCCAGCTGAACACGCTCCCCTTTGCACAGAGGAGACGAGTGGGCAGGTGCAGGGACCGCAGGGCGTTTCTCGCTTCAGTCAGTGGGAGCAGCGGCAGGGCCTGGATGCGAGCCCAGGCCAGCTCCAGTGACGCGGGACGATGGGGGCAGCAGCACTTCAGGCAGCAGCACTTCAGGCAGCAGCGGAGCGTCTCGAGTGGGCTCCGGTGGTGCTCCGTCGATCAGAGACCTAAAGGTGGGCACGCATGGAGCACGACCAGCCTCGTCGCCAATGTAGCGCGGCAGGGCCACGTGGAAGAAGGCTGCAGCAGCGCTCAAATCAAGGTACACCACACCATTAGTTATATGCTGGCTGGAAGACCCCGAGCGGTCTCCGGCCGTTTATTTATCCCCTCGGGTTGAGTCTGCCCCGAGTGGTGTATGGATGCATGAGCAAGTGCAACAAAGTAGAGGAGAGCCCGGATGGCTCTCTACATCGGGTATCTCTCGTGTAGAGAGAAATCCTGCTTTTTGTAGATGCAGAAAAATACTCTTGACAGAGAACCAAGCTTACAGACAAGTCACATTCTCTTTCTGGTGATGTGGGAATTAGTCTGTTGCAATTGGATTTGCTTTTGTACTTTTCAAACTAGGGCACCCTGTGAGTTGTATAAAGTTAGGTTGTGATAGGCACTTTGTATAATATAATAGAATTATGCTTCAATTACTATTCTATGCGAGCGATTCAGCTTTTGTGTGTATTTCCCCTGTGTGGCTTCAATACAAATAAGAAAGATAAGTACTGTTGATATACCTTGAAACTTGCTCATCACAGGCTCGAAACCCATGAGGCCTACACGGTATTTTGCAGACGGCAGTTCAGTTGTTACTATTGACTTTAGTAGAAATTCTTATCACACATATTTTACATAACGCGTATTTATTTGTAAAGCACACTTTCACCCAGAAGGGTATCTTGGTGCTGAACAACAGATGTTTATTGTTACCCAACTCAATGGTACTTATTTTACCAGCCTCAGAAGGGTGAAAGGCTAAGTGGACTCGCTGGGATTTGAACCTGTGACTATGAGGTCATACGAAGGCCCCTATAATGGATGCATTAGTCCACTAAGTCAACAGATCCGGCGTAAGCATACTTTGACAATTTAGTTTGTTCTGTGCCTCATATGAATAGTAAACGGAATAATTTAATTATTTTAGTCCGTGCTATTTTAATAATCCTAAATTACTCCTACTGTTGTGTATTGATATTTGATAAAACCTGCATCAGCACAGGTAAACTGTGTGTACTACATATTGCACTGTAGAAGCAGATTCCCCTTGCTTTAAAGGCTTCCATCTTTTTCCTGTGTAATATCTGCATAATGCTGTATGTATCTGTAGCACCTCCAGACCCTTCTGCAGTGTGGTCCATTCTGCACAGTTCTTCTCAGAGAGATCCGAAGGCATTTGTGACTTTATTTCATATTATGAATAGGATTTATTCAAGCTAAACCCCAATCAAATAGCTGTTCCATGCTTTATTTCTTCTAGTGTTGAAGCTGCTGTGGCTACGTATGCCCAGGCCAGACCTCCAGGCATTTACAAAGACGATTACCTGAAGGAGCTTTTCAGGCGATACGGGGACATTGAGGATGCCCCACCACCACCAGAGCTCCCAGACTGGTGCTTTGAAGAAGATGATGAAGACGACGAAGGCAACAAAGTGCCTCAAGAAGCAGAGCCCGGGTCCTCTGGGTCAACCTTCATCAAAAGGAAAAAGGAGCGTTTAAAACTGGTACTGTAATTATTTTTAATAATTGTATTGTACAGTTGTGCACTTCTGTGTTTCTATTTTAACTGAAATGTTTTCCATGCATAGTGCCATATGACCCCAAAACGCCTTGCATATCATATAAAAACTAGCATTGGCAAAGCCAACAGCTCACACCTTCGGGACCTATTGGTTTTGCATATGTCTTTTTTTTTTAATTTTTTTTATTTTTTAGAACCTTTATTGTCACTTCACATAAATACAAGCATGGGCCTACAACCCTTCCGGCCGGCCGCTATTCAATTCGGAAGTTCAGCAAAGCAGCATAGACAGATACAGCAACCCTTAATTCAGGGTCAGATACGTATCCAGGATATAACTTGTATTCAAGCGTACAGCGTGATAATCAAGATTCAATGAGGTTCATTTTACAGTGAAGAAAAATAAAAAATAAAAAATATCAGAATAATTGCCATACGGTCATACATGGTCCTACAAAAGCAACATGAAACAGAAATCTGCAAAGAGTGCGAACACTCTTAAAGACATGGGGGCAAGGCATACGAGTCAGGATAAATGTAAACAACACATACAGGTCGTGTCAAACAGCACCCCAGCCCCTAAAACAAAACAGACTGTAGGAAACATGAAAAACGACAACACCAAGAAGAAGAAAAGACAAAGGGCCATAGAGACAAAGAAAGAACAAAGAAACAACCCCCTTCCCCCTACCCTGCACCCCTGCAGAAGGCTACGGCCTACCACCCCCCCCAGCAGCGTGCCTATCGCCCTAAAGGAGAAACCCGAAATATAGAATAAGAGAAAAAGGGAAAAAGAAGGAAAAAATGTGGAGAAGGGCCCTCGATCAAACCACCCGGTCCCCCCTCACCCATCGCGCACAATAAGCATCATAAAAACAAGGTCAGAATAGCCACAATAAGCAATAATTATCAATTCAATCAATAACATCCCCGTTGAGTGTCCCCCTAAACTCTGTCAGCCAACAATGCGTCCCTCCATGTCCCAGACGGTCTCACCCCTGGCCTTTTCTATCAATAGTACCCACATGCAGCCAGTCATCAATCGGCATACAGAGCAGTGTGGAGGGTCCAACCGATCCGGACGGACCGGGCAGCGCCATTACTCCATGGGACTGTAGCCCCCAAAACCCAGCCGAATACGAGTGGCGGGAATCCGTCTGTGTCAGTAGCGATACCGGAAACATCCCCCAGCCCGAATACAGTCTCACCAGCCAGGAAGAGAGAGTCACACAGTCCAGTAATCGTTGAAACGCCGCCGGGGCAGCCCAAACTATGGATCGGTGTTGTTTCTTCAGCCGCCGCACAGATAAGGGCCCCGACGAGTCACTCACACATACAACGGAGCAATCCAAAGCGGTATCACTGACCGGGTCTATCGGCGTCTCCACGAACGTAGGCGCAGCTGGGACAGTCATAACTGACGCAGAGGCGGGTACATCAGCGCTTCCTTGAGATTGAACCATGCCCATGTGGAGCGGCGGGACAACAATGGCGGCCATCCTTCTACCCAGATCCCAGGCGTCCCGGCTCAGGGTCATATACAGGGTTGTTAACGCAGCCAATATATCTCTGGACGTGGGCTCTTTCTCGTGGCGCCAGACCCCAGGACTCTCCCTCACAACGGATTCTCTGCCCGGATGAGGTGTGCGTAAGAGGGTGCTATCCGCCATCTTAGCTGATCCGGCCTCGTCTTTCTCCACCTCACTTCGGGACCGGGCCTCACACCAGGGAGGGACAGGATTCACGACTGGAATCTCAAAAGTCAAGGCAGGTTTCTCAGCGGAGAGTCACTAAAAGGCTAAAAACTCCGCCGCTCCCTGGGGGCCGCACGCTGACTCCGGGAAAAGTCGTTAGTGTGCCCGGATACAACACCGGAGTGGGGGCCAAGTATCATGCACTCCCCTCGACCCAGCTGCATCGCACTCCCGACATGGCTCTCTGCAAGTTGGGCTGGGTCGGCACTGTCGCCATCGGCCAGAAGGTCGTCAGTTCCCTCCGGCCGACTCCTCACCATCACCAGAGGCCGCTGTTGTTGCAGTCGCGGCCGGCCACTCTTCGCACTCGAGGCCCCGGTCCCATCTCCGTGAAGGCCGCAAAACACTCGGGGACATTTCAACGGGTCTGCAGCAAGCAGAAGCCTCAGGAGCAAAAACGGTAAGTGGAGGTTATCCGTCGCCTACATAAATATGCCGTTACGGCCCAGGATAGTTGCCAGGATGTATGCGCGGGGTGAGAAGGCTCACGGAGCCGAGCGTTTACGCAGCCATCTCGGTCGCCATCTTGGCTCCTCCTTGCATATGTCTTTAGCCATGCTGCACAGAATCTTAGCATGGCTAAAGAAAAAAAAAAGCCTTGGACGCGGTGAGCCATGTCATTTTGTAGGTGCATGCACGTGTATCTGCCGTTTGACCACTCTATGTAATGCCACCCACTTAGCTTGACCTGAAACTGGAAATGGAGCCATCCGCCTGGAGAGAAAAAAACGGCTGTGGGTTCTGGAAAAACATTAGTACTGCAATGAATGGCCATAGATGGAAAGGGATCCTTTTAGAAACAATGAGCACTATTTTACAAGGTTCTCCTGTTTACACAGCATGGAAGCTTAGTCACAACTTACATCAAGACTATGGTCCTTCTCCCATTGCCTATCAGTTGTATTCTCCAGGATGATGCCTCCTTATTGACAAATCACATTTTCATTTAAACCATGCATTTTTCCTTACCTGCTTCCCTCACAAATACCTTCACTTCAGTACCAGAGTGTAATGATAACGTTAATCTAGTAACTAGATAAGAAGAGTGCAGGGATGTGGAATTCATATAGCCCCATAACCAGGACATATTGTTTGGGGTCAAGAGCAGCAGGTTTTCATGTGTATTCTGTCCTTGGGACAAGTATGCCCAACCCCCTGCAGCACAAACCCTTTGGCTGCCAGTTTGCAGTACCAAATTATGGATTAGGGAAGGCCACTGTCTGAAGTTAGGTCATATTTTTGTCCATATGTTAATGCTGTTCAAACTTGTATTTATGGTTCATTAATTGAAAGCCTTTATTATTAGGGTGAGCGCTTTAAGTAAATGTTATAAGCTCTGACTGCACTACTGACAGTGGTTCCAGTATAAAAATTAGTACGTTCGTTTTCAAAGTTTAGCAATATGAGGCTATTTATAATGCTCTGATTTTATGCAAATGTTTGTAGAAGCTTGAAAGCGAGATTGATGATTCTTTGCTTTCCAAATAAAATCTTCATTAAATAAAAAATGAAAGCAGGAAAAAAACATTTAGCTAAACTACTGTAAAATTTCAGGTACCTTTTCTTTGCAGCATCATTTAGTAACGTGCTGGTGCATGCTAGTATTTCCAAAACATATTCATAATGGAAAATCATCTTAACCAGTTTCAATAAGATTATGCGAAACAAAAATAAACAGTCACTGGCAAAGCCAGTAGGTCTGAAATTGGTTCTCAGCTTTTTGGTTTTGTCAATGTGTGACTTGTTTTAGCATGGTTTTTGTTAAACTTTGTTGGTGTGGGAGCTGCTGGGCCCTCACTGTTATAATACACATTGGCAAAAGCAAAAATAGTTTTTGGTATGAAAAAGCACACACTACCACAGTCATTACTGGTACTGAACAAAACTACGTTGTGTGCTGATATGCTGTTTGTGAAAGAGCTGAATTATTTCACTTACAGTGAAGCCAACCGATACAGAGAGAAAGAGACAACATTTTATTAAAACGCAAAAGGTCATGGTCCATGCCAGAGCAAATTAGGGGCCCAGTTATTAAAGAAAGTCTCAAAAGTGGACCCATGGTATATGTCCTTTTATTTAGTGCAGCTATACAACTTTCGCGAATTCCCAAGAATTTACAGGAGTAGGACAAGAAATTGTACTCCTTGAAAATATTTGTGTACTGCAGTTTAGCATGAGCAGATGTACATGTGTAGATTTGCTCATGCGAAAATTAGAGTGTTTGCAAGTTCACTATAGCTCCAACCACTTTTTTCCCAACTCTGGAAGAAGGTTTACGTCTGCCATTGTCAGGAGTAAATTTCCAACATTTTTCAGTATGGGAAAAGATTAGAGAAGAGTTGTTGAAAATCCTTAAAACATGCAAGTTAGTAGGTTTGCACATACTCAAAAGGGCATTCTAACCCTGAACTATTGCGTACCACTACCTTCAGCCCCAGTATGTAGATCTGCGGAAACGTGGCAACATAAGTATTCAAACACTACTATGTTATGAAGCATAATCAGAGAGGCTATATCGGAGCTATTATATAAAGAGATTGCTGCCAAAATTTGTCACCAAAGGGACAAATGGATTTTGTTACAGGACAAGTAGATTTTTGAAGCAACCTGCCCCATGGACAAGTATTTATTAAATTCCTAAATTCCACACCCCTGAGAGTGAGGTTTGAACACCCAAGCAATTTATTGTCACGTATAGAGTTATCTGTTCTGGTTAGCCACGACCGCTGTTTCAAAATCCAAGATTATATGTTACATGGAAAGAATTTTAGAATGTCCTTCCAAAACATTCAGAATACAGCGGATCACTATAGATTGAAGACAAAACATTTTAAGAAAGCCTTTGTGTCGAGGTAAAATCCTGGGCAGGGTGCATAGTGCATCTTTCTGTATCCCTGCAAACTGTGTCCCGTGCTTTGAAGCAACCTAAGGGGTGTTAAGTGTTTGCTAAACAAGTCCTTAAAAAACAAAATAATTAAACTCTACACTAAGAATGCCCCATGTAATGGTATTTTCAAAGCAGAAAGATGGAGCTCGACCGTTACATTTGCTTGGCCGTACACTGCCGTGTATGGATGTGTAATGCTAAGGATTAATTCGTTTTTGGTTATGCTACTTATGGTACAGAATTTTTTGCCGCTGTGATTACCAAGCTCTGCTATTAACACCTACTGTTCAGAGGCACAAAGGAAAAAGATGGAGGCTCTTCAATTCAATACTATTTAGTTGGGGATAGCATACAGGCATGATTCTGTTGCTGCCATAATTTTATGTGCATTCAGTTCGATATTTTCTCTCTCATTTTGAACGCAACATTTCATTACGATCACCACTTTGAGTTTTCTACTACAATTTATGTCAGAATGGCTGGTTTAAAATGATTTCACTCAACAGGAAGGACCTGTTCACTTAGTAGAAAGAAACACAACTGATAATCTTTTACTGTGCAAGACTGAAAGGCAATGCCAATCAATTGCAGGTAACCAACATTGGAGTAAATGAGGCTGTTCTACTGTGAACTAAGTGGGAGGGAATAACCCGCTCTCCTGCGGCTAACACATACTACAGTGCCATTATACTAATATCTAAAAAGTTAAAACTTAACATAGCCTCTTCCGAGTTTAAATGCAAATGTCGCTTGCTTATAACAAGATTATAAGATTACAAATAGACACAGCAGATATGTATATGTAAATTGTAGTTGTATTTGTATTTATATAGTGCTTACAACACCTGACGAGGCATTGAAGAGCCTTTATGGTGACTAGCATGCTACACCACAACCCAGGATTGGGGGCCCTTGGTTTGGGGGTTATCATGGTGGAATGGTTTGGGGTTTTCCCAGCCACAGTACTGTTGGGGTTGTGGGTGCAGGAATTATTGTTGGGACATGCCCATTGGGCTAGGCCCATTGAGTTTAGAAAAGGGTTGAAACTCAGCCAGGTCTGTGCCTGTTGTCTATATCTATCCCCACTTGACCAACTCCCTGTGTCTGATGATCCCTCATCTGATGTGTAGTTATCTGAGGAGTAGTCTTGTTTTTCAGTCCTGGTGTACTCTGGTGCTGAGTATGGGTACATTTTCTATTTAGGAGAACTTCTTTGTATCCTTCTGAAATTTTTGGAACTTGGACTGTGTTAGGTAATTGTTATACTCAGTCGTTTTTTTTTATTTGTTTAATCAAGTTTCTTCTTGTTTGAAGTAATGGTGGCTTTTTAAATGACCTTCAATCACTTGGATCTCAACCAGCATTGTTTCTGAAAGGTGTTTGTGGTTTTTATGATCAGAATTAACCAGTCCCTCGTACAGTGCCACTCTATTTGGGCCAGGTCCCTTCTGAAGAAGTAAAAGTAGAGGGAACACTGAAAAATGATGTGGGCGTTCCTCATCTTTGTGGTAGCCCAGCCGATTTCTTCTTTGCATTAGCCAAATAAAAACGAGCATTGGCAAAGCCAATAGTTCTCGGCAATGAGCGTGCTTCAAGCTTTTGGCGTTGCCAATGTGAATGTTTTTAGCCGTGTGGTTGTGAGGTTGCAGATGTGTCACATGGGCCTGCGGTTAAATGTGTATGTTATTACTTTTGAGGGGGTGCCTGTGTGTTATGTGTGCATGTTTGTTAGAGCAATTGCCGAGCTCAATACATTGACAAACAGCATCAGCTAAGCAAGTAAAAGTAGATGGCACTTAGGGAGCATCTTAAATAAAGGGAATCCATTGGCTTTGTTGGCCTTTCCTCTTATGAACATCTGATATGAGTTCTGCACACCCATGGTAGGTTGAGCAAGCAGATATTTGAAGCCTCTCTTGGGTAAAAGAACTGCTTATGCGCTCTCTCTTGGAGAGGGCTTTGCATATAAACACAAGTCGTTTTCACATGCACGCTTACTACAAGCATCATCTACTTCTTTAGGAACTCAGGAGTCCCCATTGGGATATTGTCCGATCCACATGCGCCATTATTTAGGTACAATCCTGCTGGAAGGATTTCAAGGAAATTTGTTTAGACATTCTCACTTTGGAGCGACATTGGAAAGAGGATGGTTCGCACTCTAGTGACGACTGCGTCTTCGGTGAACAGCCAAATGTGCTTATGCACTGTTGCTGGGAAATGTACTCGGTAATAGTTATTGCTATTTAAGTGCAACCTGGTTAGAGGGTTCTCACATATGAAAATGAATCAGTGTTTATGTGCATCCAGATGACCAAATGTATGCTTCAAAGCGTTTTTTTATTAAATCAAACCAAAAAATGGCAAACCCCTCTGGCATGGGAGCTTCTTTTCATAAATAATCTGTTAGTGCTGCCTTCACTGGGATTTTTTATCACCTGTTCACTTATGTTGGCAGATTCTCCGAACACTGTTTAAAAACAGATGTTTGTCAGTATTTCAAATGGGAAATCTTTACAAAAGTACCGGTCCAATAGGAAAGGTATAGGAGATCAACTAGCAATATTGTGAGTGCTTAAATTGACTAGGTCATGTTTGTGAACATGTAAAATTAGGAAATGAAAGATGAGCAGTTAACCTATGCGAGGGCCCTGCCACTGTGTGTGGACACATGTTACAGTGTTTTTAATATATTTTGATCTGTTTTGTTATGTTTCCTGCCAATTTAATTAAAAAAAATTAAAAAATGTTTTTGTTCTGTTGCAGATATGACAGTTTTTTTATCTGCCGATTATGCAGCAGATGGTGGGGTATGTGGCAAAAGCAGCAAATCCATAATTATGTGAAAAAAACTGCGGTTGTAGAGTCGCATAATTCCAGTGCCCTTGATTGAGTTTTTGGGAATAGGCTGGTACCACGTGTGATGATCAATACGGTTACTTCACACCTGTTAAAATCCTCCTTTCTAGGGTTTTTTAAAATTGAAAAGGATGCAAGTCAGTTTTAGCACAACAAATTCTACATGTTTTGTCATTTTATCGGGCATTCACCCTGCTCGGGTGAACTTGTGCATGTTTGAACTGCTTGAATTTATCAGCGGAAAGCTGCAAGTGTGTGATAATTAATAAATATGTTTGCTCAAGGATTTGAATTAAGGCCTTAACTCGTAATCAAGGACGAAGTCTGTTACAACCAGGTTCTCTGGAATTATGCCATTCTGTAAATGCAGCATTTTCTGCAAAATTTTGGATTTACCACATTGTCACGTAACCCTACAACTGCAACTTAACTTGAAACTTTCAACAACAAAATAAATCTTGCTCACAAGATTAAAAGTTACCTAAATATGCAAGCCCACATAGACCCTTTGCGGAGGTCAGTCAGTTGCCTTCTGGTTGCTAATTGCCATGTTCCTGGTCAAACTGGTAGTAGTAATGCTGTGAAACCTTTGCTTAGAAAATAATATGGTGCAGTGAAGTGATAAAATAGATAAGTTATACTACTATAGAATGGGCCTCATATTTGCCTTTTCTTGGAGTGGAATTTAGTCAACCTGCCACATCATTTGGTTGTCCTATGCCACATAACTCCAGTGGCCCTGCTTCTAAATTCACTTCTACAATAAACATACAACCTGTGTATCTACATGACATGGCTGCCAGACTCCTGCTTCTCAAAGGAATATCTTCAAATTGAACAACATACTTTCAAAGCAGCTCAGCTCGCCTCTATGTTCACAAGTGCACAGAAGTGCATTCACAAGCGCTCAGAAGTGTATTTCGGCGCTCCGTGCTTTATAATTCATTTGCCAATGGATTACACAGATTTATCCCGGCTGAAGTTTTCAAAGACATTTTGGAAAGCAGACTGTTTTCACAAGAGCAGGGCGATAGATGCCTTGTCTGGATGGAGATGAATGCTAATAATGTAACCACAGAGTGAACTTTCACAGGTGGTACCTCTCTGGGGATTGCATGGTATATGAAAGAAAACAATGCTGCTGACTGTGAAGCTCCCCTAGTGATGTGTGCCTCCCTGTCTGTGCACATGACCCCTACTATCTATGCATCATTATAAGCACTAGTACTCGGGATTTGATGAGGGACTCGAGAAGCCACACCCCCACCAGCGTCATTTAAACTGGGCCCTTTACTTTAAAGAGACCATAAAGTGACTCTTACAGTGTTCCTGGTCTGAACTGGCAACTTACAATGGCTGCTGGAGGGTGATGGAGACATTACTTGTAAGTGAAAAAACTTGAACATCTACTCCCGGTTTCACGGGTCCTCTTTGAAGATTTTGAACACATTTGGAAAGCAGAACCTTAACGCTGAAAGGACACAGTAGATGGGGAAAGGCTGGGGATGGGAAGGGCAGCATTCATATGTCAATATTTGCAAGTTGTTACTTGGAAGCAAAATTCTTATTGATTTGCATTTATGGTCATCTGCAGCACGTAGGGTTGTCTGCATATGCACTTGCATGAGGACCAACCTTCCACATTCTTTTGCCTGATGGGCTGAGCCAGCCTTTCTAAAGTCAATACATTAATTACCAATCCACTTCATAACAAGTAATGTGGCGGGGGGGGGGGGGGGGGGACGGGGACGGGAGAACAAGGGGGGGAGTGGCTGAAATGCCTCATGCTCCATGCAGAAGCAGACTTGTAATAACAATTTAAAGGAGAAAGGCATCTAAAATGGAAACAGTCAACAGGTTGCCTGATAGGATGTAGTGTAATTTACAGGACTGCCAACCTTTGGGACAGGGGAACCGGGTTCGAGTCTCTACATCGGCTCTTCCTGTGCATACAAAAACATGCCTACTATAACATAAAATTAAGCAATGGCAATATGAACCTGAACAATTACAAAGGCCAATAGTTGAACTCCATTTGTGAATGCATATAGGATCGGCTGGACTAATTCAAAGAAAAAAAGAGTGCACCAACCAAACCATAAATAAACAAAAAGTAGAGAGACATGTAACAGAGGCAGTCACCATGGGGATAGGATGTAGCCTTACGGCTAGAGCGGTCGACCTCGGACCTCGGGAACCGGGTTCGAGTCTTGGCAAGGACGCTCAACATTCCTTGATTCTATGCAAATCACTTAATCATCACTTGCCTAACAAAAAAAAGAATGTTCATCTGTAACGAAACTGGTGCTCATGTAAAAGCGCTCTGACACCTGATGTCTCGGGTCTTGTTTGTGCTATATAAAACTCTCTCTCTCTCTCTATAGATATATATATATATATATATATATATATAATATATAATATACAGTTCACCCCAGACAGTGTGAAAAACGGGACAAACTCTCGTGCAAAGTTGATTTTGCTAATTTTTATTTAATTTCCACCTTCAGATAGATGTTTGTGGCAAAGCTTAACCCACACAGATCAACGCGTTTCGGGAGTCTTCTCCCTTGCTCACGATATATATATACATATAAAAAATTGACGAAGCGGTACAAGTAGCAACGTTACGCCAATGAAATGAAAGGAATTCAAAAAGGTAGATGACAGAACAAATGGTAAGCAATGGGCGTGGTGAAAGCCCACAATGTAGATATCCATTACTTAACAATGGTGTGACCCAGAAATAATCTGAAGGAACTGCGTAATTTATGATACGTGACAACAGTGGTCCAATCAGAGAGTTCCACTAAAGGAATAAGGTTTAAACTAATAAACGTATCCAACTTACTTTTCATTCTCCTCAACCCACACAACTCAGACATGGTTGTAGATGCTATTTTTGACAGTAAGGGAGAGTATGTTATATTATTATAAACCTAACATCACCTACAAGGAAACACATTTAAATGTATGCATTTTTCTGTATTTTGAAAAACAACAAATATAAATAGTGTCTACACATATGATCGCTCCAAAGAGATATGTGAAGTTGTCCTCAAGAAAGAAGTGCTTGTGCTTGGAGTATTTTAGACAAAAATGGGAGAGAGGAAAAAGACCTATTTCGTATACCATCTTATTTACACAATAGCCAGTTTGTATATATTTATTATGCAGCATAAGTACGGTTTCATATATAGGGAGGTAATCGTGTCATTCATAATTTCCCCTTTGTGGAACCAATTTACAATCCTGGCTGTAAGGAATTAAGAAAGTCAATGATTTGACCCGGCAAGAAGGAGCAAGTCTAAGCCTCATAAGCGGGACTTCATCAGGACTTGGTAACCATTTAGAATAGGGAGCAACCTATTGAGGAAAAGGACATTTGTCCATTTTATTACAAACAAATTATATTAGGTGTGTGCATAGGTGTCCCTAATGTTTATACCTTCTCACCTGTAATTTTCATCCAGTGTCAAGACTGCAGAATTAATCAGTTACATAACGAGGGTCGGCTGACTCCTAGTTGGCAGTGGATTAAATCCAGCTATGGGAATGTAAGGATAAAACCAACCATAATTATGGGGTTCAACATAGGAACATCCCTGTCCATTATACTCAAAAATATCTAAAACATTTGGCTCACCTTAAAAGCAGGTGAATGCTATTCAGCCTTGAAGCAAGAGTAACTCATATATTCTTAAAGCATAAGTCAGTTAATATCCTTGCTGCAAAAAAGCAAACATGGGGATGTACCCTATTATTATTATACCCCCAGGGACTATCAAGGTTTGCCTCCAAAACAAGAAAGAAACTTACCGAAACAGTATGGTAGAGTTGAACTCTTTTGTCATGTAGAGGGAGGCGGTTAGAACTGCGGGTCTCTAGTTGGCAGAGGTAGGTACCTTTGACCACATAATGACCCCTGATTCTAGTCGGGGTAAGGAGGTAAACTTCTAAACTAACATAACCCCTGCTCACCCCCTTGGTAGCTTGGCATGAGCAGGCAGGCTTATCTCCGAGGCAGTGTGTAAAGCATTTGTGAACACATCCAGTAATACAGTGAAAACACTACAGATGGACACCACACCAGTTTAGAAAAAGAAGTAATCTTTACTAGACTTAACACAAGACCAAACGACACAAATACACAATACTGTAATCAAAAATAGACTTTAAAATGGTAGAATAACTTAGTTCTATGTAGATGGTAAGTGCAAGACTTTACTCTCAAAGTACCTTGGATGCATCACGCAATTCAAACAAAAGGGTCGCAGGTAAGGTGATGCGTTGGTTCCTTGCTTCGGGGGAGGTGATGCGTCGGTTCCTCACTGCAGTGCAGTGGAGGTGATGCATCAGTTCCTTACCGGAGAGGAGGTGATGCGTCAGTTTCTTAGTGTGATCCGGTGCGATCCGACAAGATGGCGCCTCGATGCGATGCGACGATCCACTGCGATGCAAGAAAATGGCATCTCAACGCGATGTGACAAAGTTGGATGTGATGCATGCATGCTCGACAGGCCCTGCGACACACTTCTCTGGTGATGCGACAGCGACCTCTGCGGCGGCGACACACTTCTCCGGTGATGCAACGCGCTTCGTCGTTGATGCGATGGCGAACAGCTGCAGCGGCGGCATGCTTCGGCGATGCAACGGCAGCTGCTGCAGTGGCGACACGCTGCTCGTCGTTGTGTCGCGCTTCGAGCTCCTTGCTACTCACAGTTGTTTTGTTTCGTAATCTTTATTTGATCTCTTTATCTCAGATCTTTAAAGCATCATTTCATCAAATACATCATACTATGTAAAAGACAATAAAAACATTTTTAAATCGTTTAAAATGATTACGTATTTCAACCAATGGGGCCTGCACAAAATAATTATATTTAAAACCATATAAAGAACTAACACAATCTTTATAAGATGGCTCACTTTTTAAGTTCACCTCTCTATTGGGAATCCAATTATTGCAGTTATTCAGGTTAGCATACCCCAGTTCTTCCTCTTTCTCACACATGCCCATAAAAAACAAGCTACAGAGAAACAAACAAAGGGATCAGAGAGTGCATTTAAAAAAGTACAGTGCCACCCTGTATTGCAAAATGTTGGCGCCTTAAGATCTCAGTTTGATAAAACTTGCAAAATTTAACTACATGTAGGTCTGTTTGGGGTGAGTGGTTGTCACAGGGCCAGAGGGGCATATCAGAATGTTTAAACTTCCTCACTGGAAAGGTCAACATCAAGGGGATGTAATTCAGACGAAAGCGCAACAGTATAAATCTATGGTGTGCATAGATAATACAAAAAAGGTATGAGAATCCCTCCCCAAGTCTAGATGGAATAAGAAGCACGTGACGCCTTTTGTTGCTGGTTCTTTTCCCTTCCCAAGGAAGTTGGCCCGCTGTAAAAACAGATCGGTAATTTTCTGTTTGCAGGTTTTCCTACAAAGTGAGTGGTCCCTGAACAACTCTCCTTCCCCAAGTGTGGTCAACTCAGCTTCCACATATCTAAGCCATCCGATCCTCTTGTAATGGTCCAACTTCAAACAACTGCAAATTATATGTTGAGTTAGATTGACAGTGTGCCTACTCCAAATCGAAAGCCACAACAAAATTGGAGCCAATCTGATGGAAGCCAGCTGGTACGGTAACCCCAATTCAAGATGTAAAATATAATTTGAGTGTGAGAGCGGTAATGACACCTGATTTTTAAAAAAAGGTATCTACCATACTTTGTAGATGGTCCGAAGGAGCCTTCCCCCACACTCCCTCTCCATATGTTACCATTGCCTTCGTTTTAGCGCAATAGATATTTCTTATTGTGTCCAGAGGACTGGTTCCCAGCTTCCTTGCAAATCCCTTAATAGCATGTAGACTCCTTTCCTTACCTAGAGCCCTTGCTGTCACCAGATGTTTCCAGGAGTGGTTCTTATATACTAAGACCACCAAGTATGGGAAGTCGTCCGCCACTTCGAATTTCTTTGAAGCCAGCTTAGCTTGAAATGGGTGGGATTTTACTCCTCTTTTGGCTCCTGCTATGATGTCAAAGGATTTTGTCTCGGTGACCCTGATGCCTAATGAAGCCATAAATGCAGCATATGAGGTTATAAGAGATTGCAAGGCAAACCCTGTCCTGGCAATTAAAACCGAGTTGTCAGCGTACGCCAATATCGGAAGGGGGATGTTATCAAATGTAGGCACATCCAGTGGTGAGCCAGACAGGGCTGTCTCCACCCCGTTTGTATAAATGGAAAAAAGAAACAGGGCGAGGACGCATCCTTGCCTGACTCCCCTCTCCATATTAAACACGCAGTCTTCTCAGAGGGCCCAAACGACAGTAGGCACATCTCTGCAGGCAGAATTTCACAGCAAGGGAATTCAGGGGAGCTGGTGGTGGAAGTCTTGTATCCCTGAGACTTCAGGCAGGAGGCAAGCACAGTTCAAGCCCTTTGCGATTCTGCTTCAAGTTTGCAAAAGTACACACAACGTTCCTTTTTTCCTTTCCTTGGCAAATAAACTAACCAATACAGGCCAACCCCAACAGCACAGCACAGGGGCAGTCTCCTCCTTCAGCTTCCTTGGTTCTTCTCCTTGGCAAAGGGTCATCTAAAGTTCTGGGGTCTGGATGCCCCCTTTTATACACCAAAATCCTTGGTCTCTGAAGGTAGAGAGTGTATGTACCTAGTCCAAACCAGTTATGGGTGTATTCTGCCAGTGCACAACTTCTTCCTTTGTCAGTGTGGGCCAGGGTCAACAGACACACTACAGGAGGTGGAGCCAGCATATTGGAAGGCAGGCACAGCCCTATTCAGGCCCAGGTGCTACTCCTCCCACCACTCCTCATGCAGATAGGTCTATTCTGCATTGTGCTGACTCACCTTGTCTCCTGGAGCCACCCAGCCCCTGTCACTTACAAACCAGATGTGGAATACACAACCTAGCAGAGGCAGGCTTGGATGGTTAGGCAAGAAAATACCTACTTTCTAAAAGTGGTATTTTCGAACAGAATGTTAAAAACCAACGTCACTAAAAGATGTACTTTATCATTCTGAATTCAGGCATTCTAAACTCGAATTTCTACCTAGTTCCCTGAGTAAGTTAGGATTATAAGAAGTTATAATAAAACTGCCCATTTTGGTCTATGGGAACAGGTAGCCTTGCAATAGTGAAAGCGAAATTGGCTGTAATTCACTATTAGGACATGCTACACACATCAGGGCATGTCCTACCTTTTACATACAATGCACCCTGTCCGCGGGCCTACCTTAGGGGTGACTAATATGTAGAATAGGAAAGGTTTAGGGACTGGCAAGTGGGTGCACTTGCCAAGCCGACATGGCAGTCCCATGCTGCAGACAGGCTCTGCAATGGCAGGCCTGAGTCACATTTTACAAGCTGCTTCTGTGGGTGGCACAAGCAGTGCTGCAACCCCACCAGTAACATTTGATTTACAGGCCCTGGGCACACATGGTGCACTATACTAGTGTCTTACCGGTAAATCACATGAACCAATTCTGGAATCACTAATCCAATATAATACTTTACAGTAGGGAGCACTTGCACTTTGGCGCTGAATAGCAGTGGCAAAGTGCCCAAAGCATCTAGACCAGCAAAACACATAGCAAAAACACAGGAGGCAACAGCAAAAAATGGAAGGGAGACCCACACCAATGGTGCCAGGTCTAACAGAGGCCTACTATTTTCTCAATCCATTCAGGCTCTAAAAAGAAGGTTTACAAATTGCTACACAGTAGCTCCAGAGCAAAATATGTTTAAGAATAAAAGGAAAAGAAAAAGCACACGGCCTAGGAGCCGAGTTGCTTACCTCCTTCCATAACAAAGTATCATATAAGACTGCCACCGTTACGGCTCAGTGAGCAGTGCGTCTGAGAACAGAGATAAAGCTGTCTCTGCGACAGCTTGCTCGTAACAGGAAAGCATGGTTGGAATAATTACCGAATGCATCATGTCTATTGCGAAATTGATTACGTTTACTGTCAACATTAGGAATTTCACTTAAAGTGATACAATGTACTCTAAGTCTATATTTCATGGGAGGAAAGCACACAATCCTCAGTGTACCATGGACGTCTCGCCAAGGTGAGAAAAAGTGTCCCAAGTCTGCATTTAATCTAAAGAAAATGTCCGCCTAGTGTTATTGGCGGATCATGGTCCATTTTAACACAGAGCAGCGTGTAATTTTAACCACAACTAAAAAGTAGTAGAAGGGTTTCTGAACTGCCTACTAAGCATACCTGTACGTATCAATCTTCAAAATAATTCCCTGCAGGGATATAAGCATCCTGGTGACCGTACATGACTTAGTTTGAATGATTCCAAACGCATACCATGTTTAGCAGTACATAAATACATTACAAAATATATAGATGGTCCCAGTCTGAAGGTGTCCAGATTATGAAAATTAGTTTAGGGGTAGATTGTGCACTCCTCCTTGAACAACGTGATCAGAATTTTATCCTGAGTGTTTTGATCTGTGTGCTACACCTTTCCTTGTGTTCACCTTCCACAGTGAGACATGTGAATGGGGAAAGATTCTGAAAATGACACTTTTCAAAGTGAAGACGCAAAACATAAAATATTCCCAAACATTTTCAGAAAAGGGGTAATCCCTAAAATATCGGTGTGCACTTTTTTTCAGCTTCACATTACTGCCTTCAACACTGACATTTATCATTGCATTTAAGCCCCTGTTGAAATACATGACATAACGAAGGGCGGGAAAGAGTTCCCTCAAGTAAACCATACCATACATGACTGCTATTATACTCAAAGTGCTTTTTTTTAATGAGGCCCCAGATCTGTGGGACACATTCCTATATAACTACTACCAGCGTTTTCGTTTGTACTGGTTGCTTTGATAAGATTTAGAACCTGCTAGTGGTGTGGTCCTGTTCTCTTATTAGGTAGCCCTATCTATTCCCTGTTTGTGCCGTGTGGAAATATATGCTGCTTGCAGAGTATAGCACTAGACACAGGTGTTTAACCATTATGTAGACTCACCACCTGTCTAGAGATTACCTCATATTCATTAAGGCCTTGACCCACAGTTTTCAAATGGTGGATCCATTTGCATTCTCGTATGTATAGGACGTGGGCAGTTACCCCTCTAGGGTTAGTACTGACCTTTTAAATTATCAGCTAGCCCATACTGTCTATGGGCTGATTCGGGGTGGTAAAGTTTTGCAACGTGAATCTTTCTGGTTTTACTATGCTATGCATTATTCGGCCATCTAGTAGTTGGGTCCGGAATTGTAGTCTTTTTTCTCCCTTTTTTCTTTTCTTGGCCCAGGTGGGCGTCGACATACCATTTGGTGTCCTTCGTGACGTTGACGCGCTTCCTCCGGAAGCTCACACCTTTGGTCGCCATCTTTAGATAATTTTTTCCGCTGTGGGTCTGGATCGTTGTTGAGGAGTTCCAGAGTTTTTCGGAAAGGAATCGATGGCAACGGGAAAAATCTACGAAATCGAAGGTTTTCATCACACCCGACTACAAGCCAGGTAGCCGGGACTCCGAAGGAGAAGAATTTCTCGAGAGAACTCGACTTTCACACGAGAATGCGCACACAGGGGGCTCCCTGAGCACAGGAATGGACAAAACTCCCTTCAAGCTTTGCACCAATAACCACCACAAATACCCCCAGAAGGACCAGCATCCAGTCTGCAACCTCTGCCTGCCGATCGACCATAACAGCGAGCACTGCAAAGCATGCTCGGCATTCACACCCAAGACCCTCGGAGTGAGAGAGGCAGAGAAGAGCGAACTACACCATGCCGGGGCAGGGGCCAACTCCATCGCTCAGAGACTTGGGCCTCTCCAGTGGGGAGGAGGACAACATCGAGGACTGCACTGTCATAGAGGTCCATAAGAAAACGTTGAAGACCCCCAAACACTCGATCGACACTCGAAAGAGTGAGACAAAGTCCTCAAAGGGAACATTGCCTTTGAAACACTCGACGAAAGCAACTGCACCCAGGGACAAACAGCCCAGCGGATCCTTCAAAAAGGCCTCCCAGATGGCAAAGACCCACGAAAAATGAAGGTCGTTGAAGGAAGCCCCCAAAAAGGACTCATCGTGCCGAGAAAAGAAGGGTCAACAACTACTTCGACGACGTTGACGACCGTGAAGCGCTCAAACCTTCGACGCCGAACAAGCTGCCAAGATGGAAAGGAAGAAAAAGGAGGCTTGAGGCCTAAATGGCGAGCATCGTGCAGCGGAAGAAGGACTTCGAAGACAAGATGAGTCAGTACGCCATCCCACCCCCGAGGTCGAAAGGGGTTCGAAGACCCTGAACTGTCGAAAACGCCTGAACCGGTCGAAGAACAGGAGAAAGAGGCCCTGTACTTTGAGGGAGAAGGTTAGGAGGAACAGCTAACCTACCAGGGACTCATCGTCCTCGGAGACGCAAGACTTAGAGTGGCATGACCTCTACGCCGAAATGCCGGAAGAAGGAGTAGACACATTCCCTTCGAGGCCTTCACCACCAGACAATATAGGGATCTATAGTATGTTGGTCAAGAATGCTAAACAGACATATGGGGTAAAATTGGAGGAGGAGAAGCCCAAGGCTTTCTTTCTCCTGGAGACGCTCTTACCTACACAAACAAGGAGTCAATTCCTGCCCATGCTCCCTAGTGTGCAGGACCAGGGCAGAGAGGCTTTCAGGGAGCCAGCCATATATTTTTTTTATTTTATTTTTAGAGTTTTATATAGCACAAACTTGTAAATCTGTGACCCCGAGAACAGAAAAGAAGTACAAGCACCCCTCTAAGGACCCTGCATACATTCAGGGATCAGTGCCAGCTGATTCAATAATTACTGCAACAGCGAGGAAAAGGGCCAATATGGCCACAAATGCCGGCCCACCTTCTGACAAGGAGAGTAGGAGAATGGACCTCACTGGACGAAAAATAGAACGGAGTACGGCAATTCAATGGCGCATCGCCAACTCCAACGCCCTAATCAACAGACAGCATACCAACACTGGGAGGAAGTAGGGCAACTCCTAAAGCACCTACCGGAGCAGTACCAGCAAAGGGCAACCCACCTGGTAAAAACATGACAAACACATTTTTAAAATCAGCCTTGGACGCAGCGGAGACGTCCAGCAGGCAGATGATGATTGGGGTGACAGAGAGAAGGCACGCATGGCATAGAATTTCAGACTTCAAGCCTGAGGCGCAGAACATCCTGAGCACGCCCTTCAATGGAGAACAACTTTTTGGGACACCAGTTGACGAGAAGTTAACTCAACTCAAAAAAGACAACGAAACTGCAAGGTCCATGGGAGCACTGCAGTTCAGAGGGATGAGAAGGGATACACCCTCAAGAAGGCAAAATGGTAGGAGAGGCAACCAACTGAGTACCTCGCACCAAACCTTCCAACAAGGTTATCAAGGAAACAACCAGGGCCAGCGGCAACAGGGACAGCAGCAGCAGAACTGGCAATACCAGCCACTGGGCCAGTCCTTTCGAGGTCGCTCAATGGGACGAGGACAGGCACGAAGAGGAGGGCAACTACCTGCCTCCAAGTGATTTTGTCGAAAGGCAGACGCCCACCGAGATAACACCTCTAGGGGGGCATCAAAGGAGAGGAAAAGTCCAGGAACAGATTTCACAAAACAAACAGTTCACCGAACATATAACACCAGTAGGAGGCAGAATAAGGAACTTCCTCCTGGAATGGAAGAAGGTGACAACAGACAAATGGATACTAAACATCATACAATACAGCTACTGTATAGAACTACTAAAATAACCTCCAAACAAGAAGCCAAACAGCAAGGCGCACTCGGCAAAAGAGCTTTCACTCTTGCTACTAGAGGCGCAAGAACTGCTCAACAAAGAGGCAATAGAGATGGTACCATACAAGGAAAGAAACAAGGGGGTTTATTCCACCTACTTCCTCGTACCAAAAGTGGACAAAACACTAAGGCCTATCCTGGAACTAAGGTTCTTCAAAAAGTTCATAAGGACACAACGATTCAAAATGACATCGCTGCAAGAAGTAATACCCAAGGTACAGGAAGGAGATTACATGGCAACTAGAGACTTAAAGGTACTTACACATCCCCATCAAGAAAGGACACAAAAGCCTACTAAGAGTTGTGATCAGCAAGACTCACTACCAGTTCACAGTTCTCGCATTCGGGCTCAAATCAGTTCCAAGGGTGTTTACAAAATGCCTTGCAGCAGTAGCAGCTCATCTAAGGAGGTGGGGAATACATGTATACCCCTACCTTGACGACTGGCTTGTGAAAGCAAGCTCCTACAGCCAGTGCAAACAACATATTCAGCAGGTGATACAAACACTAATCCAACTGTGGTTTTCAATCCATTGGGGAAAAGTCGTCAATAGAGCCGGAACAGGTGAAGATATTCTTAGGGGCAGAGATCAACACCATACAAGGCAAAATGTTCCCCAGCACAAAGAGAACTTTAGCAATACTGAAGGAAACATGTCTGTACCGCAAACGGCAGGTTCTTACAGTGAGGACGGTGAGCAAGCTAATGGGAATGTTGGCGTCTTGCATACACCTGCTCCTGAATATTCGACTCCACATGAGACCATTCCAGGAATCGATACAGCAGCAATGGTCACAGGCAACAGGGAGTTTGGAAGATCTTATGGTTGTCACTCACGCAGTGCATCAGGAAATAGTGTGGTGGAACAAGGAAAACGTATCACAGGGGAAACCATTCACATAACCAACTCCAACAGTAACCATCACATCAGACGCCTCCCAGCTGGGGTGGGGCGCGCACATGACAAACTCAAGGTGAGGGGGTTATGGTCGCAGCAGGATGCGGTCAAGCACATCAACTATCTAGAACTAAAAACTGTGTTCCTAGCCTTAAAAGCCTTTCAGAAGGAGCTGTACGGAAACAGGGTGTTGATCCAAACGGACAACACAACCACCATGTTCTACGTCAACAAACAAGGAGGAACACAATCAGTAGCACTATCAGGGCTACCACCCGAAATATTGACATGGGCCATTCCACTAAAAGTAGACGTACTAGCAATACATCTCCCAGGGAAGGACAATGTGGAATCAGACAGACTCAGCAGGCAGACAGCATTCCACGAATGGGAGATCAACCAACAGGAAATACAAAAAGCATTCCGGAAGTAAGGTACACCGCAAATATACCTATTTGCAACACACCAAATTGCAAAATGCCAACACTTCACATCCAGAACTACTGATACACAGGGTACTCAACAAATGCAGGAGCATTAACATGTCGCTAATACTAATAGCACCTGAGTGGGCCAGACAGTCCTGGTTCTCACAAATAGTGGAAATGGTGCCTTGCAACAGCTCACAGATTCCCCAAAAGGATAGACCTGTTAATCATGCAGAATGAAAGGGTGCTACACCCAGAGCCAGAGAGCCTCAGCCTAGCGGCATGGCTCCTGAAGACCTAGAATTTGCACACCTCAAACTACCAGCAAGCACAATGGCAGTGCTTAGGGAAGCAAGAAGACCTACCACAAGAGAGTGCTACTTGGCAAAGTGGAAAAGATTCTCCGAATTAGGGAGAAACTACAAAGGAGAATCACAAAGGAATCAACAGTACTAAAATACTTAACACATCTACTGCAAAATAAACTAAGCTACACCGCAACCGGAGCAACAGGAGAGCACTTACCTGTCACTTGTCACGCCGAGTGCCGCACAAGGAGAAGCCGACACCGCCAAGAGTCACCCTGCCCTAGAGATCCGCGCCGCCGCTCCGGGTACTACAATACCCGGCAGGCCTCGCGGCGGCGCGTTGAGTGACGCAAGCAAGCAGCGCCGACAGCGCCGAGGGCCCATTAAAGCAGGGCAACCTCGGCAGAGCGGGGGAGTCCGCAACCGGAGCAACAGGAGAGCACTTACCTGTCACTTGTCACGCCGAGTGCCGCACAAGGAGAAGCCGACACCGCCAAGAGTCACCCTGCCCTAGAGATCCGCGCCGCCGCTCCGGGTACTACAATACCCGGCAGGCCTCGCGGCGGCGCGTTGAGTGACGCAAGCAAGCAGCGCCGACAGCGCCGAGGGCCCATTAAAGCAGGGCAACCTCGGCAGAGCGGGGGAGACCGCAACCGGAGCAACAGGAGAGCACTTACCTGTCACTTGTCACGCCGAGTGCCGCACAAGGGGAAGCCGACACCGCCAAGAGTCACCCTGCCCTAGAGATCCGCGCCGCCGCTCCGGGTACTACAATACCCGGCAGGCCTCGCGGCGGCGCGTTGAGTGACGCAAGCAAGCAGCGCCGACAGCGCCGAGGGCCCATTAAAGCAGGGCAACCTCGGCAGAGCGGGGGAGACCGCAACCGGAGCAACAGGAGAGCACTTACCTGTCACTTGTCACGCCGAGTGCCGCACAAGGAGAAGCCGACACCGCCAAGAGTCACCCTGCCCTAGAGATCCGCGCCGCCGCTCCGGGTACTACAATACCCGGCAGGCCTCGCGGCGGCGCGTTGAGTGACGCAAGCAAGCAGCGCCGACAGCGCCGAGGGCCCATTAAAGCAGGGCAACCTCGGCAGAGCGGGGGAGACCGCAACCGGAGCAACAAGAGAGCACTTACCTGTCACTTGTCACGCCGAGTGCCGCACAAGGAGAAGCCGACACCGCCAAGAGTCACCCTGCCCTAGAGATCCGCGCCGCCGCTCCGGGTACTACAATACCCGGCAGGCCTCGCGGCGGCGCGTTGAGTGACGCAAGCAAGCAGCGCCGACAGCGCCGAGGGCCCATTAAAGCAGGGCAACCTCCGCGTCGCGGGACGCCCGGGGCGAAGCCCGGGCAAAGGGCGGGCCCTCTGTGGCCCTCAGAGGCCTGCGGAGCCTGGCCTGGGCCAGACACCCTGCCCGACTGCTAGCAGCCCAGGTACAGCGAGACATTATAACTGTAAGTTGCCTAAATATTGAATATATATACCATCGTGAGCCTGTAGGACATTGACAATCCGAGATCGGTAACTGTAACTGGGTAAAACTTTCACCTGCTTTATTGTTGAATATTATTTGGGCTCGTCATGAACTGCCCTGAGACCAGAAGCATGGCAGCTGCTGGAGTCAAGAAGCTGACCGGTACCCTAGATGACTTTATCGTCCGCACTAACGCTCTTATTGATGAAGGGATTATATTGATGGACAGAAGGGTGTCCCAAGATTTAGCTATGGCTAAGCGTTCCTCTTTAGGCCATATTGCACAAGCTCGTACTCCTAATAATGTATCTGCTCCGAACACTCTTGTAATGGTACACAAGGAAGGGGGCTGTAATGTGCCAGGCTCCCAGGAAGACCTGGAGGCAACCCCTAATCTCTCTTTATTAGTGGATAGCGGCCCGGCTGCTAATGAGACTGAAAACAGAATTACAGCTAGTGCCTTAAATGAAAGGGGTAGGAAAGAGGGGGCAATCCCTAAACAGAAGGCTAATAAACAAAAGTCTATTAAATCTACCACTCGAAAAGGAAAAAAGCCCATATTGGTAAGAATCAGGATCCAATTCATCTGGATCAGATGCCCTCGAATGTGAGCACCAATTTAGTTGTTCATACTCATACCAATGACATCATGGGAGGGCCTCAGGCAAAAGTGGGCTTACCATTAAGTCTACCAGATGAAACTGTCTTAGATAGTAGCTTGGAGGGAATTTTGGATCTAAGTGAAGTAGTGTGGCTCACTGGTTAGAGGCGGCAGACCCGAGAGCAGAGGACGGCCCGGGACCAGGGTTCGATTCCCGGCGCGGCAGGTTTCTGGACCAGGGTCAGCGGACTCGATAATTCTCTCGCCTCGGTGCCCACTCTGATCAGCGATCACACTCGGCAACTCTGGGCATTAGCTTGCCTCATCTTCACTAACGGCCCCACCAGACCGCCGGGGATGCCTGGTCTCACCCTGGAGATACCCATTAAGGGACCATCTCTCAGGGAAGCCAGGAAGGGTTTCGCAGCGGTCGAAGCGCCTTGGGACCCTACGGGTAAGTAGTGCGCTATATAAATGCCTATACATTTACATTTACAAGTGGTGAAGATGACAATCAAGCTAGAGGTAGCGAGGACAGTAGTAGCCTAAACATAGTGAATAACAACATTTTTGAAATGCTAAAAATCCTCCTAGAACCGATTGAGGTTAGGTTACGCTGTTTGGAAACTATATTGAGTAATATTCATAAAGATATTAGTGCCCCTAGCTTTAATTTGAACAACAAAGTTCCAAAAGTAAAACTTACAACGACTAGGCCACCCACAGCTGCTAAAAATGTTCCCACCACTAATCTACCTCCAAAACCCACCACTAATCTACCTCCCAAACCCATACCAACACCTAAAAATCCCACCATTATTGACAAAGTAGTGCCACTCATACAAACTCCTAAGTTACAACAGGACAAAGATAATTCAGAAAAAAGGGAGGTGCGTAGAAACATACACCTACCCCCAAAAGCTGCACCATATGTTGTGGTTCTCACTGGAGTCCCTCAATCGGATGCTAAATCAAACGAAAACAATGGGGGACTTGTAAATAAAACAATATACTGGTTGAATGATAACTACCCCCTCCCTCCAGCCATCAAAAGTAACATTCTGATGGTTGAAAGGGCTCCATGGGTTGGGTATAACAAAAAAAGGACACACGGTGATTGCGTGGTGATAACATTTGAGAATCCACGCACTGCCGAATATATCACAACGAGGCCACCAAGAAACCATGGCTTGTCCATTGTGGCTAGGGCACTATCATACTTCTACCCTGAGGGTGAACACCCGGATAATAGGTGGAGCTGGACCAGGTATAACCAACACCAAGGTGGTAATAATGGTCAGGTTTTTGAAAACAACTATTATAACACACAGTGGGATGGGAGGCACGAGGATGGTTGGAATGTAGTGAAACACAGAGGGAGGCCTCCTTACTTTCGTCCACAAAGTTATGATCCAGGATGGCCAGGCAATCTGCAATTCCCTCCAATCTTCCCGTGTTATAACCGGTTTGATTGCTTGGAAGCGGTGGATTGACTCCCCAAGATTAAGGTAGAAGCCCTGAATACAACTAAATCTGTGGACTTGGGTTTGATAAACCTTTCAGGGTTTGAAGAGACACAAGAAACACGAGTGGGGGATGAGACTACACAAGGGAGCCAGGTTAGACAAGCTGGTGTCATTATAGACACTCTACCTACAGAAGATTATTGCAAGGTGATCTTTTGGAATGTGGCAGGGTTAAAGCAGAAGATTTCCAATCCATCCTGGGATGACGCCATTACCGACGTGGGTATATTAGCCCTTCAAGAAACTTGGGCTACCGCGCCGATACATCTTAATGGCTATAAAACTTATTTTACCCCTGCGGTGGGGGGAGTACACGGAAGACCCAAGGGAGGGTTGACTGTGTATATATCTAATCTGCTAGTTTATGATAAAATCTCCTTTTCCCCTGGATCCAGTTACTATCAAAAAATAGTGATAGACACAAGGAAGGGTCCAAAGATGGTTCTTTTTAACTTTTATAATAACTGTCTAGGTAGCATGATTAAGGACGTACTTGCTACTCTAACCTTAGATATGCAGTATGAACTTGATATGAGTAAAAGGGGTGAAGTTATGTTATTATGGGGGGGTGATTTTAATTGTACTCTCTGTAAAAAGGGTCAGAAGGGCATTTGCGGTTTAATGCTGGAACAGGATATAAACCTGACGCATTTTGAACATACCCTACTAGGTGACTTATTAAATGAGATGATTTTTAATTTTGATTTTGGGTTTTCTAATGAGTTAGCCCATTACACAATGTCATTCGTTCCAACTTTTGTTGGGCGGGGGGCCTCATCTATTATTGATTTTAGTTTGTGTACGCACAGCTCTGCGGGTAGATTGATTAGCTCGAGTATCATGGACTTACCACTGAGTGACCACCTTCCACAGGTATTAAAAATGGAGAACCTATTTGCTGTACCCGATAAAAGAGTATGTCCCAACCAAATGGTTCAGGATGCGACGTTGGGTGCCCAAAATGGTTATAACCTTAAATGGAGTAAAGTGGTCCCGGTTGATTTTTTGTTTAAATTATTGAATAAGTGCATGAGTAGTTTTTTGATCTGTTTAGATGAACATGCCGAGAGTAGCGAAATAATAACCCATTTTAATATCATCTCTACTACAATTAAGGAAGCACTGTGGGTTGCAAGGAAAAATTCCCTAAAGTCAAATGGGAAATGGTTCGATAGCAAGTGCACTAAAGCCTTAACAAAGCTTAGACATGCGATTCATAAAAGACCACGGGATGTAATCCTAATTAGAAATTTAAGGAGGGATTATAATATAGTATTAAAGGACAGGAAGGCCTCGATAAAAAGGGAGGCATGGGACAACTTATGTGCGGCGTCACAATCAAAGGATCCGGCTGCTTTTTGGAAGGTTATTAACACCCCCCTCCTATACGAACAAAAACCACGCATGGGAATTCCCGTTTCAGAAGATGACTGGGTGGCTCATTTTTCCTCCCTTTATAGGGCCGTGGAACCAGTCCTTGACACAGGTCAGGACCTTGCGCTGTTAAATTTAGATACATCTAAAGTCCTGGTTGTAACCCTTCCTGAAGTTCTTGCGAGCTTGAAGGTGACTAAGGGGGGTAAGGCGGCTGGACCAGACGGCATACCAGCCGACCTCTATAAGGCTAACATCGAATTATGGGGGCCACTGCTAGTCCAGCTTTTTAATGTTGCTTTGGCAAATAGTCCAATTTCTACTTGGTTTACATCGGTCATTGTCCCAATTTTCAAGAAAGGGGACAGGCTAAATTGCACTTGCTATAGGCCAATTTCTTTATTGGACTCTTCTATAAAAATTTTGGGGAGAGTGGTTTTAGTTAAATTACAAAGCTGGGCTGAAGATAATGGGGTGTTAAGTGATTTCCAATTTGGGTTTCAAAAGGGTCTAGGGACTATAGAGCAAGGATTGAATCTGTTTACCTTGCAACAGAAGTATATAAAGGTTAAAAAACAACGTCTATACCTCACATTTGTTGATTTATCATCAGCTTTTGACTGTGTGTCACACAATAAATTGTGGTCAATTATGGCTGAATTGGGGGTAGACAATGCTATTATATGCTTTCTGAGAGATCTATATTCCGGGGCCACCGCAAGTGTCCGATATGGGAAAAATGGTGAATGCAGTAGACAATTCGGGATTGGTCGGGGTGTCCGCCAAGGGTGCGTTTTAGCCCCCTTTTTATTTTTGTTATATATAAATGGAATGGAGCAGCACCTCGTGCAGAAGGGTAGGGACATGCCTATGGTGGGTGGTAGGCCGGTCCCTGCCCTGATGTACGCTGATGGTGCTGTTTTGATGGCACGCACCCCAATGGCTTTACAAACTTTGGTTACATCTTTTAACAGTTTCATGCTTGGTTTAGATCTGAAAATCAATTGTTCTAAAACTTTGTCTATGTATTGTGGGTCAAGAACAAACAAGCATCTGAAGCCAATTTTTGTAAATTCCAATCCCTTAGAAAGGACCCCCACCTTCCCATATCTGGGGATATTGTTCCATGAAAGTGGCTCATGGACTACTGCAATTCATGCTAGATCTTTGCTATTTTCCAAGACTATTATGGCCCTAAAATGTTTTATGAAAAAATTAGGAAAAAAACCCATAAAGGAGATTTTAACTGTTTACAATGCGACTTGTTTATCTGTAGTTACCTACGGATCAGGATTGTGGGGTTACTCAAATATTAGTTCAATTCAAACTATGGAAAATAAGTTTTTACGTCACATTTTGTCCGTGCCCGAAAGTACTGCAACGATGATATGCCACGCTGAATTGGGAGTACCGTATGTTACTGAAACTATCAAAATTCAGCCAATTCTTCCTTGGCACAGGGTTTGGACAAATGATGAATGTGTGGTAAACCGGGCTATTTTAAAGGATAATTTAGCATTGGACAATATTAATGATTTTAAATGGATATGCTATGTCAGAAACTTTCTTGAAGAATTAAGTTGCCCCCAATACTTTGAGGATCCACTATCAATGTCATACATATCTAGAAGAGAGTTGAAAAATTTGTGCATGTCGTACCTCAGGGAAAAAAGCCATATAGTGGAGGCGAGAAAAAAGACTGTTTCTGCCCATCAGGATATTTTATGTGGAGAGAAATTACAGCCATATTTATCATTGCATATGTCCAACCATGAACGCTTCCTTTTGACCCGGTTTAGACTTAACATTGTTTTTAGGACATTATCTTTCCCTGTGATGAATTGTTGGTCGAAAGACCTATGTTTTTGTCCATGTGATGATGTATCCCCACAATCTGATATACATATATTATTTTTTTGTAAATTTTATACTTTTTTCCGAAGGAAACTTATCATCCCTATTCTTAAAGATTTAAATGTATATAGATGCCGCCTAGCGTTTTTAGAATGCCAGAAAATGGAAACTGTTTTTATGGTAGCCTCACTTGCCGAATTTTTAAAATCAGTTTTTAAGTGTCGTAAATCAATTCAAATGGATTAATTTTCTATGTTGAACACATGTATTTAATTTTGGTGTCTTCTTTTTCTTTGTGATTTAAAAAAATGTTTACTTGACCCCTTGTAAATTGTACCTTTCATGCTACTTTTATGGTTATTCTTCTTTTTTAACCGAATAAAGTATTTTTGAATCTTGAACTAAGCTACACATCCCTAAGAGTGTACTTAGCTGCGACAGGGGCTTACACAAGAGGAGAAACGGGGAAACGTTTCTTCACCTCCCAAGTAGTAAAAATATTCCTAGAAGGGCAAAGAGAATCGCACCCCCAAACAAAATGCCAGCACCAGCATGGAACCTGAACGTAGTGCTAACTCAGTTGATGAAGGCACCATTTGAGCCTATTCACAAGGCTACACTGCACGTGCTCAAGCTAAAGACAGCCTTCTTAGTGGCTATCACATCACTACGAAGAGTAAGTGAATTGCAAGCTCTAACACTTCAAGAGTGTGCGCTCGTCCGCGCCGAGGCCGGGCCTAGGGCACCCTCCCCTTTTCGTCTTACATCTCCCCTCGACGTGCTCAGATACAGTAGGAATACACTTATGCTACTGAACCCACGGGCAGACAAAACTGAGTGCCCACGCCTAGCCCCCTGCATAGTACATAAGGGCGAAAATGTATGCTCCAACTGCCAAGAACGGTTACCACACATTAATCCCCTCCTCCCCAAATCTATTCTGAAACCTATACCAACTTCTGACAAAATCAAGACCTATTCCCTACCAACCCAAGCAGGAACTAAGCCTAGCACCAAGGGAAAATTAATCAATGGACTTTTAAATGTCCGATCCCTTCCGAAAGATACTACCGAAATACAGCTTTTGATCGAGACCAATAACCTAGACATCCTGTTCCTAACCGAGACATGGATGGCTGAAGGAACAGAATCAGAACTAGGCCCAGCTTGCCCAGAAGGCTATAAGATCATTCATAAACCCAGACATACAGGACGAGGAGGAGGCCTGGGGATCATCTTCAAGGAGGAACTAAACATCACTACCTTGGACGTTGATACCGTTTCCTGTGTCGAAATCCTTGGGATTTCCATAAAATTTGACTCTGAACATTGCCTCACGGCCTTAATATGCTATAGGTCACCGGGGCATTTCAATGCCTTACAACAGCAGGAACTGATCACGATCATAAATAATATTTCAATGTCTCACAGCAGGTTGCTGATATTGGGCGATTTTAATATATGGGATAATGACCAATTACGCACAGCCTTGTACAATATCACTCAATCCTGCCACAATCTAGGGTTGAAACAGTGGATAAATACTCCCACACACATACTTGGAAACACACTAGATTTAATATTTGCGGCAGAAGACCTACTGACCCTAGACACTATTCTTCCAGTAGGTTGGTCAGATCATCATCTCCTCAGATTTCACACCCACATCCCGACTCACATAGGATCCACGAAGTCACAGACCAAAACCTTCATAGGTCGTGACTGGAAGAACCTGATAAAGAGGAAAGAGGAAGGAAAACTCGATCTCCGCCAGGTTGGGACCTCGTTCAAAATAGAGAACGATATCACTACAAACTACCTCTCTTTTTGTAATGAGATCACCAAGAAACTCGACTCTATAATTCCATTGAAGACAATCAAGAAAAGGGGAAAACCCTCCGCACCCTGGTACACAGACAAATTGAAAGAACTGAAAAATACCTGCAAAAAGGCGGAGAAACTCTGGAGGAAAAATTATTCAGACCAGGAGAAAGTGCAATGGAGGCTCACCATTGCGCATTACAAGAAGGAAATAATCTTAGCCAAAACAAGCCATTTCGCAGACGTAATCCTCAGAAGCTCCAATAAATCCCGCGACACCTTCAGGCTCATTAGAGAGCTTTCCCATCCTGCCTGTGCTGATAGCCAAATCAAGCCCTCACAAGAACTCTGTGATGACCTAGCAGTGTTCTTTCAAGAAAAAATCAGCAAAATCGTAGAGGGAATGAATAGTAAACCCATCTCCACAATGCAGGACAACAGCAATCAAGCGAACAATGAGGGGAAGTTGGAAAATGTTAGAAACCCCTATTCAAACGCCATTATGGAAAACCTTGTGGTCCCTTCAGAACAAGAATTTCTAAAAACAGCTCTTGATACGTCATCAGGCTCCCCTCTAGACCCTCTTCCCCATAGAATAGCCAAGAAATTCGAGGATGACATTCTTCCAGCGCTGCATCTACTTTGTAATCAGTCTCTTCACACAGGCTCCGTACCAAAAAACTGGAAATTGGCGGTTGTCACCCCGCTTCTGAAAAAACCAAATCTGGACCCAAACTGCAAAAAGAGCTACCGACCGATATCCCTTTTACCATATCCTGTAAAGATCATAGAAAGATGGGTCACTAGATCCCTAGCCCTCTTCCTAGAAACCAACAACATTCTGGAAGAGGAGCAGTTCGGTTTCAGACCAGTTCATGGAACAGAGTCAGCTCTGCTGACAGTCATGGATGACCTACGAATGAGGGCGGACAGGGGAGAATCAGCAATCCTGATTCTGCTCGACCTGTCCGCCGCTTTCGATACGGTGAACCACGGCATCCTGATAGAAAGATTAAAGAACATCGGAGTCGGAGGTGTCGCGCTCGACTAGTTTCGCTCCTATCTGACGGACAGATGACAGGCAGTAGCTATCCCTCCATACCAATCGGAGTTCATCAAAGTCCCGCATGGGGTCCCACAGGGGTCTGCTATCAGCGCCATACTTTTTAATATTTACATGCAACCCCTGATGCGGATTATCAAAAGCCATGGCATCAGCGTGACAAACTACGCAGATGACACTCAGCTGATAATCTCGCTTGATGGAGCCCGTGCAAACTCACTGGAAACTTTCCACACTTGCATGTTGGAAATGTCACTCTGGCTCAACCAGAATTCACTACAATTCAACAGTGAGAAAACTGAAATACTGCACTGTACAGTAGGTAAAATCTCCAAAAGTTTACCTCCAGACTTTTGGCCCCAGCTGTTGGGGGACTCGCCTACCCCAGTGAACTCAGTAAAAAATCTTGGAGTCACAATTAACAACAAACTGAACCTAGAAACTAATGTCAACAAGCAGGTTAGCTGCTGCTTTGCTCTACTGAGAGGACTCCGAAGGCTGCTACCTCTCCTGCCCCCACAGACCAGAGCCGACATAGTCAGGAGTACCATCCTCAGCCGCCTGGATTACTGCAACACCCTTCTGCTGGAATCCCCTGCCTATCTTATTTCCAGACTTCAAAGCGTCCAGGCGGCAGCAGCCAAACTGGCTCTCTCTCGTGAGCGAAGATCCTCTACCACTATTGCCCTGGCCGATCTACACTGGCTGCCTATACATCAGAGGATTTGTTTAAAATCCCTATGTATTGTCTTCAGGGCCGCACACGGGCTAGGCCCCCGACCACTCCAGAACAAATTCAAGTGGTATAAGCCCACCCGGTCCCTTCGATCCGCATCTTTGAACCTCATTAGCATTCCCAGGATCAGGAAAGCCACCTGTGGGGGACGAGCCTTCAGTATAGCCGCGGCCCACCTATGGAACGGCCTCCCCATCGACATCAGAAAAACAAACTAAATTATGACCTTTCGTAAAATGGTGAAGACATGGCTCTTTCCCAAAAAATCCCCAAAAAATTCACCCAAAAAAAATAAAAAAAAATAAAAATAATAATAATCTTATTTGATCAGCACCATGTCCACTGTCCTCTCCTGTCCACACTGAGTTATTAGCTATATGTACTCAGCGCCAGGATGCCCGTAGGGTTACAGAGCGCTTTACAAATGCTATAAATAAATAAGAGCCCCACTTGCAAATACACAATGATAGGATTGTAATGAGAACAGATCCACACCTCATGCCAAAGGTGGTGTCATGTTTCCACAGCAATCAAACAATTCAAATACCTAGGTTTTTTCTAAAAAAAACAGCCACAAGCACAGAAAGGGAGCTACACACACTCTGCGCCAGGAGGGCTGTAATGCACTATATAGAAAGGACAAAGGAGTGCAGAAAGACAAAGCACTTCTTTGTTTCCTTTGCCAGCAGTTTTTTGGGACGACCAGTTACCAAAAATACCATTGCACAGTGGATTGCACATACCATACAACTCTGCCACAAACAAGAAGGAAAAATGTTACAAGGAGCAGCTTATGCTCATTCAACAAGGAAGAAAGGAGCAACAGTTGCATTTCTAGCTAACACACCAATTCAAGCTGCAACATGGTCTTCAGTGCACACGTTGACTAAGCTCTACTGCGTAGATATCCAAATGAACAAGGAAGCGCAAGTGGTACAGAAAGTCTTACAACACATATTAAGTAACCAGAGCTCATCTTCCACCCAGCCACCACAATAAGTACAAACCGCTACAAAGTCTATTCACAGCTTAGTGAATCCAGAAAGATTCATGCTGCAACATGTATCGTTTCTTACCTGTCGGTGTAGTTTTGCAGCTTGAAGACTTTCTGGATTCACTAGCGAACCCACCCTCCTCTGCCAGAAAGATGAATCTGAAAGAGACACGTTAGTGATAGATTCCTTACCTTAGAATATCCCCAGGCGTCAGACTGGATCCGGAAATTTTTTGCGTAGCAGTACCCTTGCACGTCGATGACGTCGTCGGAGTACTTAGACGCTGCCTCCGCATGCTGACGTCAGTTCTTCTTTTTTCCGCGCCAGCAGCGCAGATCCCGGAAAAAGTGGTACCTTAGTCACTTTTTGACTAACTCTTTTTTGATCTTTTGATCATCTTTTTTCGAGTCTTCGACTCCGACCTGTGCCGGTAGGGATGCCAGGTTTCAAGCCCTGTGAGGATTGCGACCGACTGATGTCGGTCACCAACCCTCACCGTCGGTGTCTCCACTGCCTCGGCATCGATCACGACGACAAGACCTGCTCCGACTGTCGGACCCTGACTTCGAAAGCTAGGCGGGAGCGGTCCCGCAAGCGACTCGAACTCCGGCAGTCGGTCCTGCGCAGAGAATGGTCCCGGTCCAGACGGAGGTCGAGGGACCGGTCGCGGGAGAGGAGCCATCGGAGCTCCGGGAGTCGACATCACTCCTCCGGGTCGAAGTCGTCAGGTAAGCACAAGAAGTCGAAGAGACGTCATCGCTCTTCCGAGTCCCCCCGACGCTCGCACGACGCGGGTTCTGGTGACACCGCCCACGCGGCTCCGTCGGAGTCGCAGGCGCCGCGTCCGGCCTCCTACCCTCCGGTCCCTGGGCCTAACGCGACGCCGGAGGAGATCGAGCGGTTCCTCATGGCCATGAGGTCCCTCTCTCCTCCGACGGGCTCCGCGGCGCCTCCGGGCCCAGCGGACCCGTCTGGGGAGCCTAGCGGGTCGGGGGCTTCGGTCCCGATGCCGTCGGGTGCTTCGGCTCCGACGCCGCCGGCGCCTTCGGGCCCGGCCCCGCAGGGCCCCACTGGATCCGGTTCCGGATCCGGGTCGCCGCCGGTGGACTTAACGACCTCCCCGGCGTCGACCCCCCAGGTGTCGAGGGCGGCGCCGTCCACGATGCCTCCCTCGACCCGGTTCCGGCGCCGCTTCGGACGCCGTTCGGAGAGTTTACTTTCCATGAACCGGCCCCATCATTTTCTGACCCTGAGTATCAGGAGATGGGTGATGAGGAGTATTGGGAGGGGTCTGAGGACCCTCTGACACGTGAATGTCAGTCCCAGGAGGACTGGACAGGTGAACTTGGGGATGCCAGTGGTCTGGACACTTCGCCCGACACTGGCTTTGTTTCACCTCCTACCGTGGCTACGGAGGAGGGGGCAACCTACAGTGTGGTGTTGATGAGGGCAGCCAAGGCCTTGGGCCTTGAGCTCCCCGTCGCGGCCGTGAGGACTAACCTCCTCACTGAGGTCCTTAAGCCGCAGTCATGCTCAGCTAAGCCTCTGCTGCCGTTTAACGAGGCCTTGACCGACGTTCTTTTGGGCACTTGGTCCAAGCCCGCTACAGGTTCGCCTGTAGATAGGAACGTGGCCAGACGCCACCGCCCGGCACCGGGTGACCCATGTTTCCTGTCCACCCACCCCACCCCCGAGAGCCTGGTCATCCAGGCCTCCAATTCCCAGAACGCATTCCCATCGGCTCCGCCGGACAGGGAATCCAAGAGGTATGAGCAGTACGGCAAAAAGATCTTCTCCTCCCTTAGTCTGGGACTGCGGTCTTCCAACACCGCATGCCTCTTGGGCCGCTACACCCACTCTCTGTGGGATGCGGAAGTGCTGCCAGAGTGTCCGTTGGAGGTACGGGCCAAACTCAGCCAAGCCCTTGTGGTGGGCCGGGATGCAGCCAGATATTCTATCCGGTGTGGGCTGGATACCACGACTCACTAGGTAGAGCGATGGCAACGACAGTGGCGGTCAGACGTCACGCCTGGTTGAGGTCCGCCAACTTTTCGGCCGATGTCCAAAACACACTGATGGACATGCCGTTTGATGGCCGTCGCCTTTTTGGCGACAAGGCAGACCATGCACTTGAGCGCTTTAAGGACTCTAGGGCTACGGCCAAGTCCTTGGGCCTCTCGGCCCCGCGCCAGCAATCAGCTGCCTTTCAATCCTTTCATGGCCATGGAAGGGGTGTACCCACACGTGCTGCCAGTCACGCTCCGCAGGGTAATACCCAACGCGGTGGCGGGCGTGGAAACCGCCGTGGTGGCGGTCGGGGACAACGGCGAGGTCAGTTCACACCTTCCCCCGCAGCATCCGCCTCAAAACCCTCCTAGTCCGTGCTTTCAGGCCCATGTGACGCCAGTAGGGGGCAGGGTTCGCCATCACCTCCTCCACTGGTGCACTGTCACGTCGGACAGGTGGGTGCTGCAAATCGTCCGAAGGGGCTACTCCCTCCCCTTCGAGGTGACCCATCCAGCCATGCCATCGCAGTACCACCGAGTATCGGGGGATCATTTGCGGCTTCTCAGGAGGAAGTTATGGCCCTCCTGGCCAAGGGGGCCATCGAGTGCGTTCCTGGGCCAGAAGTAGGGTGTGGTTGCTACTCCCACTACTTTCTGATACCCAAGAAGGGTAAAGGGGGCCTACGCCCTATCTTGGACCTAAGGAACGTCAACGGCTTCCTCATCCCGTTCTGCCAGCCCACCGGCGCTACCTGCGGTTCACGGTTGGCCACGAGCACTTTCAGTATACCGTTCTCCCCTTCGGCCTTACCAGCGCCCCACGGGTATTCACAAAGGTGATGGCGGTGGTCGCAGCTCATCTACGCAGGTTAGGGGTTTCAGTCTTCCCCTACCTCGACGACTGGTTGTTGAAGGCGGGCTCGCCCCAAACAGTCGTCAGCCACCTCCAGACAACGGCAGATCTCCTGCACCAGCTGGGGTTCTCCCTCAATGTGCCGAAGTCACACCTGTGTCCCTCTCAGAAGCTCCTCTTCATCGGAGCGGGTCTGGACTCAGTGCAGTTTCGGGTTTATCCTTCCGAACAGCGGGTCCGGGATATTCAGGCTCTGATTCCACTCTTTCAGCCTTTATCCCGGGTCTCGGTCAGGTTGACGCTGCGGCTTCTGGGGCTGATGGCCTCCTGCATCCTACTGGTGCATCACGCCAGGTGGCGGATGCGGGCTCTGCAGTGGGACCTGAAGTTTCAGTGGGCCCAGCATCAGGGCAACCTGTCCGACCACGTCCTGATCTCGGAGGGCACTGCAAGACAGCTGCAGTGGTGGCTCACGGACCGCGATTGGATCAGTGGCAGATCACTCTCCCTTCCCCAACCGGAGCACGTAGTTGTGACGGACGCGTCCCTCCAGGGCTGGGGAGGCCACATGGGAGAGGCGGAGATCAGAGGCATCTGGTCTCCGGCGGAGGCCCGGCTCCACATCAACCTTTTGGAGTTGCGGGCGATTCGTCTAGCACTTAAAGCATACCTCCCCTCTGTCCGGGGGAGTGTAGTGCAGGTGTTCACGGACAACACCACCGCCATGTGGTACTGCAACAAACAAGGCGGGGTGGGGTCGTGGACCCTTTGCTAGGAGGCTCTGCGCCTCTGGCAGTGACTGGAACGCCAGGGCGTGACCCTGGTGGCTCAACACCTGGCATGTTCTCTGAGCTCCAGGGCGGACTAGCTCAGCCGTCGGTGCATGACGGATCACGAATGGCGTCTGAACTCTGACGTGGCGCAAGGCCTCTTTCAGCGATGGGGAGAGCCTTGGTTAGATCTATTCGCCACTAAAGAGAACACGCAATGTCGTCAGTTCTGCGCGTTGGAATTTCCAAGGCGGCACTCGCTCGGAGACGCTTTTCGTCGCGAGTGGAGTTGCGGTCTGTTGTACGCCTTTCCGCCTATACCACTTCTGCCCAGAGTGCTGAAGAAGATCAAGCGCGACCGGGCCCAAGTCATCCTTGTGGCTCCGGACTGGGCACGAAGGTACTGGTATCCAGAGCTACTCAGTATGTCAGTCGATCCCCCGGTTCGTCTGCCTCTTCAGGAGGACCTTCTGTCGCAGCAGCAGGGGACGGTCCTCCACCCGAACCTGTCCAGTCTCCACCTACAAGCTTGGAGATTGAGCGGCGACAGTTGAGGCCATTTGACTTGCCTCCCGAAGTCTGTAATGTCAATCTGGCAGCCAGGCGTCCCTCCACAAAGTCGGTATACGCCTGCAGGTGGAACAGATTTGTGGCATGGTGCACAGCAAAGGCTGTGGATCCTCTTGCTGCCCCTCTCTCTGAGGTTCTTCTCTTCCTTCTTTCTCTTGCCCAGCAGGGCTCTGCTCTGGGCACTATCAATGGCTACCTTTCTGCCCTTTCAGCCTTTCTGAGGCTGCCTGATCAACCTTCTTTGTTCAAGTCCCCTATTGTAAACAGATTTCTAAAGGGCATCACACACACGTTCCCTCCTGTTCCGTTTGTGATGCCTTAGTGGGACTTGAACCTTGTTCGTATATTTCTGATGTGCGCTCCCTTTGAGCCACTTCACAACTGTCCTCTAAGCCTTCTAACTCTGAAGACTTCTTTCCTGGTTGCCATCACCTCTACCAGGAGAGTGAGTGATCTCCAGGCCCTTTCTTGTACTCCTCCTTTCCTTACTGTCCATCCGGACAAGGTTGTGTTGCGTACTAAGCCATCTTTCCTGCCCAAGGTTGTCACAGCCTTCCACATCGGGCAGTCCATCACCTTGCCAACCTTCTTTCCGCCTCCGCACCCCTCTAAAGAGGAAGAGCGGCTCCACCGTCTGGACCCAAAACGTGCGCTCTCATTCTACTTGGATCGCACATGCCAGTTCCGGGTGGATGACCAACTCTTTGTTGGTTACGTGGGCGCTAAGAAGGGGAAAGCGGTGCACAAGAGGAACATCTCCCAGTGGATCATCTTGTGTAGCCAGACATGTTACTCCTTGGCTAAAAAGGAGCCCCCTGTTGGATTGCGGGCTCATTCCACCCGAGCCACGGCGACTACAACTGCCCTGGGCCGGGGAGTGCCCTTATAAGACATCTGTCAGGCAGCTACGTGGGCATCACTGCACACGTTTGCAGGACACTACTGCCTGGACAGCCAAGTCCGGAGGGATGACTTCTTTGGGCCGTTCTGTCCTCCAGGACTTTCTGGTGTGATTATTGGTTCGCAGCCCCTCCACCCGGGTTGGTATTGCTGGGGTGTCTATTCTAAGGTAAGGAATCTATCACTAACGTGTCTCTTTGAGATGCACAAGTTACTACTTGTGTAACGATATATCTGTAAGAGACATTAGTTAGTGATAGATTCCTTACCGACCCACCCATCCTCTCCGTTCTGCGAACCGATATCTAGGGTTAGGGTTATCCCCTTTCAGGGCCCTAGTTTCAATGGCACCAGTGTTGGTTTTTAACATGGCTCAGCGCTTCTTGCACGGAAAAGCTGTGTCTAAGAACTGACGTCAGCACGCGGAGGCGGCGTCTAAGTACTCCGATGACGTCATCACGGCGCCCACGACGCCGACGACGGATGCGGAGCCGCAGACGACGCCTACCGGCGCGCAAGGGTACTGCTACGCAAAACAATTCCGGATCCAGTCTGACGCCTGGGGATATTCTAAGGTAAGGAATCTATCACTAACTAATGTCTCTTACAGATATATCGTTACACAAGTAGTAACTTGTGCGACAGGATGAAAGGGATTAAAATTGGAGAAAGACTTTAAAAGATAAAAGGAAAAGAAATGAAAGAAAAGGGAACAAAGGAATCCAAAGATGGCGACCAAAGGTGGGAGATTCCAGAGGAAGCACGTCGACGTCACGAAGGATACCAAATGGTGGTATGTCGACACCCACCTGGGCCTCGGGAAAAAAAAAAGACTAAAATTCCGGATCCAACCACTAGATGGTGGAATAATGCACAGCATAGTGAATCCAGAAAGTCTTCAAGCTGCAAAACAACACCGACAGATAAGAAACTATACATTTTCTACCAGGGTTGCACCCTGGACCCCACATCTGATCCTTCTGCAGTACTGAAGGATGCCTTCTTTCACCTTTTGTCTGGTTTGTCATACACATAGAAGCCCACAGGGACATCTGATCACATAGATAACATCCACACTGTTGCAGTTTGTGTGCTCCCTTAGTGTGTATGTTTGTTCATTGTGATTGGAAACATTTATTTCTAAGATCAAGCCACAAGCTTTGCAACTCCAACACTTAAAATGTCCTGTAACCTGTGGAAAAGTTCACAGTGTGTTTATGGAGAGTTTCAGTTGTGCCTTTAAGAAGGAGCTCACCACATGGTCTTTTATATGTTTGCTTCTTTTAAAAGAGTGCATGGGAGGCTTGTTGGTTTCAGCTTCATCCGACTGCAGGGTCTGATGGTGATTAATGATCTGATGTATTTCATTACTACGTGTACAGGAAGTTGTTACGCATGTCATTCAGTTTTTTGTTACATCCGTTTGTTGACTATGGTCTAGTAAAGTATTCCTCGGACAGAACCAGGCCTTTTTTCTCACTTTCTACAATTGGCTTTTGGGATAACCCCTCTCAGAACGACATCTCAATAACTCCTTCGCTTTGTGTGAACAGTTCCTCCAGAGACGGAGGAACTGCCCATAGGGCAGATTGTCCCTTAAGTTTCTAGGGTAATGACTATTGTAGTGTAAGAAGGTATTTCTCTCCCTGTTTTCTTGAACAGGGTTGTGGGTAAATAGTAATTTTCATCCTTAATAGTTATGGAAGTCAGTAGCCTCTAAGCTATGCTATGCTGAATGGTGAATTTTATGTCCTGTGACCTTTCATTCAGCCACTGGTGGAAACCTAGGAACATTTCTTCACTGCCTGGCCAAATCATAAGAACATCATCAATGTACCTTCTCCAGACAGAGCCAGGAGTAGTTCGGAAGCCCGAACCGCGTTCCGATACTGACCGTTGGCATGCAAAATAGCGTGCGCCCTGACTGGTCCGACTGGGTCTCTATGGTTTGAAAGTTCTGGGTCTGCCCCCAGGAATATCCATGTAATGTCTACAGTGCAAGGTCTGCACACACTTTACCTATCCATCCCTGTTGGAGTAGAATAAGGTCTTCTTGGTCCTGAAGAAATGCCATGATCCTCTGGGACTATAATAGACATGAAACATGTTGACCTTTTGACTTACACTTACTGTATCTAAAATAGATCATTACATCTATTATATGTTTGACTCAATGTTTTGTAACCATGACAAAGGGACCCAACAATTGAACTAAGTTCTCCTTTGGATCCCCTTAGTAATATTTTAATGCACACCTTCCTCACCCATACTACTCACCTTTCCTCACCCATCCTCACAATTCACATCGGCAAAAAAGAAAAGTACTCTGTTAAATAGCCTCCTCGAAGGGCCTCTTGGGCATTGCAATGTCCAACGAGGAGCTGCCCATGATGAAGCATGGCACCCCATTGGGTGTGTGAGGAAATTTGCACCTAAAAGGAGCAGTCCACTTTACTCACCACATTACAAGACCTAGATAGCCACATAGGAACTGCACTCTCCTTGTTCTCATAGCTATAGTGGCGCGTGTGCTGGACCTCACAAAAAAGCCATAGACCCTCCACCTGTGTATGAATTCCAAATGTTGACAGTATATGTAATCAATTTCGCAACAGACGTGACCCGTTCGGGAAGCATTCCAACCATGCCTTCCCGTTGCATGCACGCTGACGTAGAGACCCCTTTATCTCTGGTCTCAGACGTCCCTCTTACTGAGCTGTGACGGTGGCAGTCTTATTTGATACTATTTTACAGAAGGAGGTAAGCGACTAGACCCCTAGGCGGCATGCTTTTTCTTTTCTTTTTATGCTTAAACACATCACACTCTGGAGCTAATGTGTAGCAATTTTTATTCCTTCCATTTAGAGCTTGAATGGATTCAAAAGTAGGAGGCCACCCTCAATACAATGAAAGAATTCAACTCTACTGTATTGTTTCAGTGAGTTTCTTTCTTATTTTGGACGCCAACCTTGATAGTCAACAATTGAGTGTCATTTAATAAAATAGGGTCCTTCGCCCGTGTTTGATTTTTTGGAGCTAGGACCTTAACTGGCTGTTGCTTCAAGAACATGAGTTATTTTTGCTTCAAGGGTGAATAGCATTCTCTTGCTTTTAAGGTGAGCTAAGTTTTTAAAATATATTTGAGTTTAATGGATATGGATGTTCTTAGGATGAACTGCATAATTACGGTTGGTTTTATTGTTACATGTCCACGGCTAGATTTAATCCACTGCCGTCCAGGAGCCAGTTGGCCCTCTTTATGTAAATGATTAAATCTGCAGTCTTGACACCGTTTGAGAATTCCAGTTGAAAATGTTTATACATTAGGTTGAAAATTCCTGGTGAGAATGTTTATACATTAGGGATACCTTTATACACACACAGTATCATTTGTTTTTAATAAATGGGACAAATGTCCTTTTCTTCAATAGTTTTCTCCCTTTCCTAAATGTTTCCCAGTCCTGATGAAAACCTGCTTTTAAGGCTTAGATTGTCCCACCCGCATCTTGCCGGGTCGAAACTTCGACATTCCTACCAGCCTGTATTGTGAATTGGTTCCACAAAGGTGAAATTATGAATGACATGATTACCTCCCTTTAGATTAGACTGTACTTATGCTGGATAATAAGTATATGCAAACAGGCCATTGTATATATATCTATAAGATGATATATGTAATAGGTCTTTTTCCTCTCTCCTTTTTTGTCTTAAATACTCCACACACGAGCACTTCTTTCCAGAGCACCCCTTCACATGTCTAATTGGAGCAACCATATGTGTCTATAGTTTATTTACATTTGTTGTTTTTCAAAATGCATAAAAATTCATAAATTTAAAAGCGTTTCCTAGTGTGTAATGTTAAGTTTATAATAATATAACATACTGTGTCTTACTGTCAAAATAGCATTTATCCCCATCTCTGAGTTGTATGGGTTGAGGGTGAATAAAAAGTAATTAAGATAAGATCATTTGTTTAAACCATATCCGTTTAGTGGATCTCTCGAAGAACCACTGTTGTTGCGTATCAAGATGTAGATACAGCATGTCTTGGTTTGAGACCTAATCAAACAGGGTCACTGCATCACAGAACTGTCTTCAGTAAAGTTCTGTAGATCCCTTACTAACAGACAAAAATTGGTCCTATTTCTTATTCCTCTTCCTAACTTACTCTACCATTGTACTAAGGTGTCCATCATAGTTCTCCTCAGAATATTTAATGTTTAATAACTGAAGCCTCTTATTCTTTCTGTTTTTAGTAAGAATTGTGTTCTCTAAAGCTAAATCCCCAACTCTTAATACCAATGTATTGAGCACTAGGGACCCCTAATTACCCCAGCACCAATAAACCATACAGCATACCATAGCTATATCAAAATATGTAATGTTTCGCTTTTGTTTTACTTGTCTTAAAATCTCTGGTTTTGCTGGTGCAAAGGAAGTTTCTATCAGATAAACAAAAGGACTCTATTTAGCATAAAAGCTGGCTACGCTACTCAAGGATCTATTTTTGCAAAATCCTGGCTGCATTGAATTGTATACGCTTGCCAGATAAAAGCCAGTGGAGGGTATCAAAAGCTTTGGAGAAGTGAACGTGCATACTAATACTGGCAGCACAGTTTTGAACTCACTGAAGATGCAGGATGTGTCTGACTTAAAAGTCTGGACTGTTGTCAAAAATAGTGTTCTGACGTGATTATACCATTGACTCAAGTTAGTTTGAGACAAAAGAAAATGTGTGGAGTATTCCAAACCTGGACAGATGTGTTAACTAAAGCACTTGGTTTCTTTGTGAATGACAACACAATGTTGTATATTTTAGTAGCTGAGGCATTAGCTTATTAAAGAGGGCCAGAGATGCTTAGTCCCGAAAGACATCCTGTCCCAGTAGTAAAACATCTGTCCCAGAAGTGGTAATTTCATTCAGTAGGCATGCATCCAGGAGATGGTTTCCTGAAGGCAGAGAATAATTTGGTATTTCAATTGTGAGTACCCTTTTGTAGAAGTGAACATTTTGGGTCCTGTGAGCTTTCTTTTGTACGTTGAAGTCAAAGGATTATATTTCATTGTCTAGAGCATCGTTTAAATTAAAGTTAAAAGAGATTAAGGCAAATCATTCAGGTACAACACTTATGATTAGGGTATAACAAGAGAGGAATTAGCATAGCATGATTTTCTGACCTGTTTGTTAAGAATCCGGTGAATCACCAGAACATATTATGTTTGGGGAGCAACACAAGGGAGTTTTATGATCACCTTAATGAAGCATCCTCAGTACGAATGGTAATCTTTCCCCTTCGATATTGTAGTGCACACCCGGTTAACAATTGAACGTCCCACAGGGTATTTTAAAACCTATCTATGAGGTGACAGAGCAAAATTCTCTGAAATCCAGAAACATGGTTCAGCTGTGGGCTATTTGTGGACCTACGAACCTGTGAGGAGCGCGGGAAGGGCTCGGTGCCCGTGACTCCCGCTACCTGCGCCAGCTGCCTGAGGGGTCATCCTGAGCCTGGGACTCCATCTCCCAGGCTCCTCCGCGAGGCACACACCAACCACGCCACAACAAGCGCCCGGAGGCGCTTAAATTGAACCGGCGCCACCCGCAGCGCAGGACTCTCTTCTGGTCATACCTGCGCCCTTCTGCTGGCCCCGGGATTGTTGCTGAGGGCTATTTGCGGACCTACAAACCTGTGAGGAGCGCAGGAAGGGCTTGGTGCCCGTGACTCCCGCTACCTGCGCCAGCTGCCTGTGGGGTCATCCTGAGCCTGGGACTCCATCTCCCAGGCTCCTCCGCGAGGCGCACACCAACCACGCCACAACAAGTGCCCGGAGGCGCTTAAATTGAACCGGTGCCACCCGCAGCGACCGTGCCCATCAGCAGCAGGAACAGGCTGGGCTGGGCACCCTCCCCTAACATTTGCACTCTGTGCCCTGGACATAAGGTACTGTCTATCACCCTAAGTGGGAATATCCTTTTGAGTTTTGAATACTCTATCTGAAGAGTCTTATGGCGTGGTACTAAGAAATACCTAATCAGTGACGCCCTTATATAGGGTCAATCCGTTGTGGACACATCTTGGTTTGACTGTAGAGTGGGTCAATTAACGAGTACCTGTAATACCTGTTATAAATTTGTAAAATGGGGAAACGGGCTTGTGTGGAAAAGAAACAAACAGTTCTTCTGTCAAAAACAAACCCTAAACCAACCTCTATAGATCGGATGTTGGAGAAAGCCCTGGGAGCTGTCGTCACAGAAATAGAAAGGACTGAGAGACGCCTATCTATAACCCCAAACTTAGATTTAGCGACATCGGTACATAGCCCTATTTTAGATACAGGGGCTTCTTCATTAGAGCTCTCCAACGATCCAATAGTAGTTTTAGAGTCCGCAACAAAGCCACCTGAGGCCGTTACTAAGAAGCAACCGGGCAGAAATAACAAAGCCAAACCAAAGATCAAAGTAAAACCGCCCGTTAGGCGTAAAAAAAGCAAGATATTACCCCAGAAGAAGGCCATAAAGATGTTAATAATACAGGGGCGTCTATTGGCCATAATAACGATCAGCCTGGGTGGGTGTCATTATTGGTGACCAATCTACATATACAAATGAGGGCTATTATTAAGGAGGAACTCAGTCCCCTAATAGAAAGGATAGATGGGCTAGCAGCAAACTTGGACCAATGGCTAAAACTTAGAGAGATAACCGAGGCTACTGCTAGCATAGAAAATAGAATATGCCAGCAGGCTAATAAGGATAATCATTTGGCAAACTCTGACCCAGTAGCTAAGGTACAACCCCCCCCCACAATTCAGGCTAGTGTTCAACAGGTCAGGAAGCAGAATGACTACATCTCCCCCTGCACAAGCGAGTGTATTGAACACCAGCCAGTCAATGCTTACAAAAAAAGCACAGAAAACCCCGAGAAAGGATGACCACGGAATCCGATTAGCTCTGGACCACAAAAACAAAGTTTATGTCCCACCTATTGTAAATTTGCCACCTGCCTCAATCCACTATGTAGTGGTGCTCGCTGGGGCACCGGTTCTGAGAGAGGGTCTATCGGAATCCAACCAAGAACTTAAGAATAAATACGTCAGCTGGCTAGCGAACAATAGTAACCAGGGGTATGAGATTTCTGACGAGATCCTAACAACCAGAAGGGTGGGTTGGATAGGCGAACGATGTAAAGACATACAAGGTGAATGTATAATAATTAATTTTAGAAACCCAGAGATAGCCCAAAGTTTTATCCTTCACACAAGCCTCAACAATTTAGCCATCTTCAGGGGATGGGAAGGAGACCCGTATTTAATAATCGTGTACCATTTAAACGAGGACCACAATGGATTACCCATCCTAGCTTTAACATCCCGACTGGAAACAGATTCAGCCCCCTAGAAGGTGTGGACTGACTAAACGGAGTCCCCCTTCTCAATGAGGAGAATAATTTCCCCATATCCCTTGAGTGGTGGATGAAGGGCAGACGGGCACACCCCGGCAATAGGGAGGGTCTAGCTAGTAGGAGCATGAGCGGCTCCACTAGCACTAGTAGCACCATCCCTAATGGAGTTTGTGCCCAGTGGGAAAATTCTGAATAGCACCCAATTATAGGGTCATCTGTGGAGGCTGATACTGGTCTGATAACATCTCCAACGAAGTTGCCTATCTTAGTGTCGTCCAAAACCTTCCCACAAGACTGGCAGGTAACTCAGGTCCTGTCTTGGAATGTGGCAGGTATTAGTAATAAATTGGGTGACCCTGACTGGGTATCTTTTATCAGCCAACACGAGGTTTGCATGTTCCAGGAAATGTGGGCATGTGAGGAGGTAATTAACCCTGGTTATGCCACTTTTAGTATCCCAGCTATATCAGGCGGTGTAGGGAGACCGTCTGGGGGGCTTACGACCTGGATAGGTGTTCACCTAGGTTGTAAGGCTGTACAAATTGAAACAGGATCTCTGGACATTTTATGTGTCCAATTACAGTACCCCTCCAAGCCGCCTGTTGCTCTAATCAATCTATATTCAAGACCGACCCCTAGGGGAAAAGAGTCTAACACGGTAGAGGCTTTATCTACATTCTTATGTCTTATGGACCCAAACCAAACGGTTATTGTTGGAGGTGACTTCAACTGTCAGTTTGAGCCTCTTGTGGGTCTGTCTTTTGAAAACATAGGTGAAGAGGATCTTTCTCTGGCAATTCCAGAATCCAGATGTCCAATAGTAAAAAATTGGTCCCCTCTAGTAATCCAGATGAATTGCCTCGTTTTAAAACACTCATTAAGAGCTTGTAATGGGAGATCACGCTCTGACTCATCAAATGGTTACACTTTTTTTTAGCAAGAAACGTGGGTTTTTATTAGATTACATTTTAATTGATTCAAACTCCTGGGAAAGGATGATTGATTTTAAAATTATCACACGACTGGATAGTGATCATCATGCCCTAATAATAGAATTAAAAGCTTTAAATACCCAAAATACTTCTACAGCTATCCCTACTGACCCTAGGTTGATCATCTCAAACTGTAGGAGGAAAGTACGGTGGACCAATTTCCTTCAATCACAAGATAAGATGAGTAACTTGTATGAAGCCCTAATTCCTATGTTTGAAGAGGCGTCGGCCCTATACCAAAGTAGGGAAGACCTAGATTTGGAAGTGGTTGAGATGAATTATTGTAAATTAAGGGAAGTATCATTGGATTTCTTTTATCCTCACACGTCCCCTAGACCAGTTAGGCCACAAACCCATCCGTGGTATAACAGCCAATGTCGCAAGGCCAAAAAGGTTCTTTTAGTATCTATCAAAGCTAAAAATTGCCCCTATATTAAAACTACAAGAAAGACATACAAAATAACGGTTCAAAAAGCTAAACAGCGGTGGGAAAGGGAAGACTGGGATTCCTTGAAAACGGCCTTCGGGGACATGAGGACGTTTTGGGGAATTGTAAATTCAGGTTCTTCTACCCCCAAATCCGCAGTCGAACCGAACCTGGATGAAGAGGTGTGGCGGGCGCACTTTGAGGCCCTCTATGCTGAGGAAAAGGAGCTTGAGGGAGCTCTAACTTCTTGCTGCTCTATGGAAATGGAAGGGGATGGCATTGTAAGTAGTAGAGAACAAGATGTATACCCAGGTAGTAGTTTAAGTACATCCATAACCGTAAAGGAGATTGAGGGCGCTTTGTTAAAAATAGCACCGGGTAAAGCCCCAGGTCTGGATAAGATCCCCGGGGACCTATATAGGAGCGAACCAGCCATCTGGATTCCGTATTTTTTGTGTCCTTTTTAACGCCATAATGCAGGGCTTCACTCTTACCAACTAATTACAGACCTATTAGCTTAATAGACATAGCCCAAAAATTATTTGCGCGCGTCTTGCTGGCCAGGCTACAATCCTGGATGGAAGAACAAGGGGTACTGTCCCCCCTCTAGGCAGGGTTCAGGGAAAAGCTATCAACTCTGGACCAAGTACTAAGACTACAGCTCTTGTATTGGAAGACTGTTTGCCTTGAGGGGGGTAGTCTATATTTAATATTTGTAGACCTGAGGTCGGCATTCGACCTGGTGCCACGGGAAAAGCTATGGTCAGTTCTTAACGAGATGGGGTCCCGGTGTACTTGATCCAACTTCTTAAGAGATTGCATGAAGACAATTATGCACAAATAAGATTCGGAAGGGATGGAAAACTTACAGCTCCAATACCTGTTAAGCGTGGTGTACGTCAGGGATGCATCCTAGCGCCGACGTTATTTAGCCTTTACATGAACGGGCTGATCGATGCCTTGGCAACAGAAAAAGATCTCGATGCCCCTAAGTTAGCGTCCCGCCGAATTTCAGCAATGATGCTTGCTAATGACACTCTTTTGGTATCTAAATCTCCCATGGGGATACAGAGGGTTTTGGATAAATTCGAGCTGTTCTGTAAGGAAAGAGGCTTAGATATAAACTTCCCGAAAACTAAATTTATGACGTTTACAGCCCCAAAAGTACCCGCCCAAACCCTCTACTAAATGGGAAACCCCTGGAAAGAGTCTCCTCCTTCATCTATTTAGGCCTCACCATTGCTGAAAATGTGGATTGGGGGGCTCACATTACCAAGTCTACTCTATAATTAGCGCAATCCACACCTGGCATAATGATGGTCTTTAGTAGATAGAGCAAGAGAGCAGTCAGCCCAGCACTAGAAATCTATAAGGCCCAAGCCCGAGGGGGCGAACTATATGGCGCGAGTTATGGGGACATTCCAAACTAGATTCCCTATTAAAGGTAGAAAATCAATACCTCAGACAACTGTTTAGATTACCAATGAGTACCCCACTGATTCCGTTGCGATTAGATACAGGTTTAATGGCGATCGCAGATACATCGAGTCTTAGACCTTTATTGTATTGGCGTCGCCTATGGTCTACTCCTGAACTGCTGTCATATAGGGAGGAGCTACTTGACGTTATGTCAGTCCAGGGTGCAGTTAAACTCTCTTGGTTTGCACACATCAAATCTTTATTGATTAACATGGGCTTGGGTAACTGTTGGGCTGATCCAGACCGTGCCTGACCCCAAATCACAAGGAAACAAATGAAGGTCCATTATGAAGAGTATAGAAGGGCACAACTCTATTCTTGCCCCAAGACGGGCACACTATCTCTAACCTTCTTAGAAGTAAAATATGTTGCCGCTTTGAGCCAATCTTATAGCCCGCCGTAGCGGGCTATACCAGCTATTAAAGGCCCGCTGAATCGTTAAAGGCCCGAGCCGAAGGCGAGGGACTTTAACGAGACAGCGGGACTTTAATTGCCGGTATAGCCCTGCTACGAAGGGCTATAAGGCTATTAGAACATTCTGCCACTAGAGGGTAGAATGTTCTAACAAATTAAACAAAGGGTTCTCGAAGCTCGAGGGCATGTGAATCCCCTCGAGCTTCGAGAAGCCTTTGTAGAACATTGAAATGTTGCTCTGCGGGCCTTTACCGGCCCGCAGAAGCAGGGAGCACTCCATTGTCTGCAATGTAGCTCCCAACATTCCAATGTTCTAATAGATCTTATCACACCAGTGCAGGCAAGAAAGCCTTTTCTACCATTTAGGTTTGAGGTCCTTCCACTCCAATCTTATACAGCAAAGTGGAGCACGGACCACAGGGTACAGTGTCCTGCATGTGATTTTCCAGACGAATCAGTGTTACATGTTTTTTTTAACTGTCCCGGCTATCATAAAGCAAGGAAGCGCTGGTTGGTCCAGATCTGTAGGAATGTTGGTAGCAGGCACTGTCTTGGGGTATTTCGGATACTGAAATCTGATCTCAGTATCCCGATTGTGTTCTCAGTCGCCAGAATTTTGTTTTGCATGTGGTGTACTAGAAGGGCTCTACTGAAATCATCCAACGAGGCTTAGGTATTGTAATGAGGTCCTAATGTATTTTTAACAATCTAATTATGCTGCCCATGATTAAGTTTACACTGTTTAATGATTCTAGTTCCTCTTACGGAACACTCTTGTTTGTAATCAAATGATCTATTTATTTATTCCATTATGCACTTTTCGATATGTAATTGTATACTTCGCCTACCCCCAGCACCCTAAAATGCTACTTTTTTACCTACTAGGCTCGAAGACAGTTGGAATGAATTCTCTGGTGTATTGTGCCTTTTTATTGCTCCAAAACGATATTTGAAAACACTTATGTATGTATGATATACATGATTTTAGGAGTTGTACTTTTTTAGGTCATATTGACCGGAATAAAGTTTTTCTGAACTGGTTCAGCTGTAGATGGATGGTTCATTTTTACCGATACTGACCTTGAGTAAAAGCTGTACTCAATAAAGTTTCCTCATAATTTGTTATTCTGGTATCGTCTTCCGTATGCAATTGTTTTGTTGACAGTATCAGCTGCCACTGGCTGCCTTCAGAATTGAGGTAGGGCAGCAGTCATGAGGGAAAACTCTGATTTATGCACCCCTTCAGGTTATTGCGCATCACCCCATCAGGCGTGTCGCATGAATAAACTTGCCCCATGTGATGAAACAGTGTGCGAGGCTCTTCATTTCAATCTGCATCAAATGTATATCCTTAATTTAGCCCTCAAAACAGCAAGGAACACCCATTCATATACTTCTGCAACACCACTGTTTATTCTTGGCAGATCACAGAGGCGAACCAAGCACTTTCCTAGCACCATCTTCTTTTGCATTCTTCTCTAAGAAAGTTATGCGTTCCAGCAACATGGAGGACATTTTGAATGTTAATTTCAATAATCACCTTAATGCTCTGCATCAATAGAAGCACCAGAATGATTGCCTTTATAATACATAGAGTGACAGTAATGGATCATTTGCATTATCATTAATATTATTCAATGTCTTGCTTCTCCTATAGGCCTAATCATTGTAAACTTTAGCATTTTACAAATAATTGTTTTAATAATTTTTATTGAGATTTTCAATTAGTCCATAAAATACAGCATGCCTTGTAGCAGTGTCATATGCCATAGCAAAGCATGCTATAAACAGCACTTATCATTTATGCAATCATGGTGTATACTGGCATACAGTTACTGTAAAGCGATTAATAGTATTTTGCAAATCATAATACCTCTCTTCCAATTCAGTTTCTCAACTTTAGGAGCCTATTTATCTGCAACCTGCAATTAGACCCTCCCTAGAAATTTCTACAGAACAAAGGCGAGTCACCATTACAATAGAGTAATAAAAAACAGTTACTCACATACTGTTGAAAGGAAAAAATGCATTGTTCTTCATTAACTTGGTTCGGATGAAAAGGAAATCTTCGGGTCACTTCCCAAAATTATATCTCAAGAAGTTCATGTAGAATATGACTAATATGAAAAACAATGTTGAGATTAGAAACACATTTTAAACCTGCCATCTGCACAATGCTAGAAAGATAAAAAAAATCACCAGGATACAGAAGGATGATGATACTTGGGCAGCATGTGGTGAACACTAACAATAAATAATCCAAAAATGTCTGTGGGTCACGGGAGAACCCACTTTAGAGGAAGCTAGCAATTAAGCAAAATCAATTGAACAATCCTTGAGTTTGGTAAAGGAAATTAATGAGAATCATCTTGGAAAAAAATGAAAATGAGATCTGTTATGTCATCAGTCAAGCAAAATAGAAATTTAAAAAATCTGACCTACAGAGTCTAAGCTCTCTTGCTGCACGTGTGGGAATCCCTCACGCAAGCCTGCATTTAAAAAATGACCTGCAATTAACATAGAACGCCACAATTGTAAATGGGTAGGACATTTTGCCAAAGTTTGCAGATACTCCACAATATTTGTCAAAACAAGCATCGGACAAATAATAAAAGAATTCATTTGAAATTCTGAAGCAGCCTACGAGAATAGCAGTGAAAAAAAGAATATGGTTCTTATTTTTCAAGATGAGGATGACCTGGATAAATATCAATCATCTGACCTCTGATTTGTACTATTCAAATGCAGGGAGCAGAATTCTGTGTCATGGCAGATGCAGGATCACCATTCACTATCATTTCCAAACCATATTTTGACTCCAAACTAGCACATCTGTAAATTAATTGCTTGCACCATATGTCAAGGCAGTAAAGTGATGGTCATAGGATTAACTTCCTGGGTTACTTCATTGCTGAGACCATATTCAAACTAAGATCAGTGAACATTAAAATCTATTTTGCAAACAAAGGAGCAAACATATTAGGGTGAAGAGGACCAGAAACGTCTACAAATCGCTCTCAACCCTTGTGAAGCAGATCCAGTAGTGGTGGTCAAACATATGGACACGAAGGAACAAATGCATAAATTTTTTCCAGAAATGTTAAACAAAAAAATTGGAAAACCACTGCGATTTTGTATTATATATGACTAAAAGAGATAGTTGTACAGCAAAAATTGAGGGGCATTCCATTCAGCGTTCAGAAGTATCTATAAACATTAATTGACAAACGTCAGTGAAGACATTATTTTTAAAAAAGTATTCTGACTGGATTCCTCATGACCTGGAACAACCTCCCCCTGAACATCAGGCCTCACCATCGCTCCAGCATTTCAGACCTGGATGTTCAACCAATAGAAGATCAAGCAGCATGATCCGACTGCACCTCGAGACCCTCATGGGTGAAACAGTCGCGCTCTACAAATCCTGATTGATAAATGTAGTCCTGACAAGAAAAGTAATAGAGATCTTAGACTTTGTGTTGATTTCAGAGCTCTCAATATGAACACCACTGTGTATAGACATCCTTTACCCAAAATAAAAGCTCTCTTAACAGTTTCTAGATGCCTAGCAGCCTTCATCACAACTTTTTGTGTGTATCAGTAGAGGAGGATGCCGTTTTGCCTCTCATGTGTAACATCCATCTTTCAGCGTATCATGTATCATATTTCCAAACACTTGGAAGATCAAACAAGGTGTTTCCAGAGCGATAATCTAGTTTTCACAAGAGGCAATGGAGAACATTTCAAAATCTTAAAAGAAATGTAGAAGACTTTCGAGCAAAATTCTTGTTCTCTTGCAAAAAAAATGCAAACTCTTTGAGTCGCATGTAGACTGTCTAGATCACAACATTTGTACAAAGGGGGTTGTTTCCAAAGGTTCATTAGAGGATGCTGTGAAGAAAGTCCTTGCTCCAGACAACAAAGAAAAACGAATGTGTTTTGCAGAACATTGTGAGTATTAAGGGAAGTTTGTAAGAAACGTTGCTTTAGAAATTGAAACATTATGGAAACTGCTATGGCAAGTTGCAGTCCTTTTATGGGAGCAAGAGCAGCAAAAAACATTTCACTACACCCACGTTATTAATGCACCAACTCTGCAATCATTTTCCAACTGGGAAGCATTGCATAATTTCAGTTGATGCAAGTGCTGTACTTTCACAGAAATCAGTCCGCTCTAACTGGGTAGTAGCATATTCATTAAAGAACCTTGAATGAAACGGAGTGAAGGTACTCTGTCATTGAGCGCAGACGTCAGGGTTGTGTTTGGGCCACTAACCATGTTAGACATGGGGTAGCAACTTTACCTTGCACACAGACCGCAAGCCTTTAGTACAGATTCTGCCACTAGAAGGAGGTATGAATGCTGTTCCACTCATTGTGGGACTGACTGAGTTCAAAACTCCAAGAGTACTGTTTTACTATGGCTTGTCTATGCTGCCATATCCTAACAGTGGAAAGAATGCTGTTGATGAAGATGTTAATGTTGTTGCACGTGTGGAAGATACATGTGTTGTACAAGCAGGGGAATTAAATGAGGAATTTTGGTTGTTAAAAATTCCAGAGATTGAGAAATCAAGCTAAGCAAGAAATATAGATGTGACAGTTGGCCCGCTCCTAACGGATTGAAAGGGTTACTCAGTTCCTTTTCTCGAGTAGTCTCAGAACTAGGAGTAGAAGGTGAAACATATTTTTCTGGAGCGCCAGAAGGAATATGTTTTCCAAAGGGCGGCATGGGAATGTCTGCTATAAATTGAGGAGTAATTTCTGATGACAATGATAGATGCAGCTGCAGGTGGTTTAGTAGGACAATAGTGTACATATGCCATGTCCAATAAGGATTGCAAAACATTAATCACATGCAGTCTGTTCAGTTGCATAATTCTGCTTTGCAAAAGTTGGGATTGTATATAGCGAGTCCATTTAAGACTCTTCCAACAAAAATACCATTGTTCTTATAGATTCCATTCCGAGTGGCCAGAAGCCGTTTTTCTTGAGAAGAAACTCACATCCATAGTCCTGGACTTTCTTGAAAGTTTTCAGTAGGAAAGTTTCCCGGCCTTTTTGGTATCTGACAATGGTGTACAGTTTTCTTCTTTAGAGATGTTTATACGCTTACAAGTGCATAACATTACAAATATCAAGACTTCATTGTATAACCCACAATGTAATGGTCAGCTGAACTAATTCAGCAAATATTCAAAGTAAACGTTTCATCTGGCCATTGTTGGAAAGATTCTATTGGTATTGAAGAAAGATTACGCCATATAGAATTACACCCAGTTCTGTAACAAGAGTTTTACTGTTTCAATTGTTTAAAGACAGCCATCCCGCATCATTGGTTTGTCCATGGCAGCTCAAAACTAAATTCCCTAATTCAGAGCAAAGGGGGTTCTTGTGTCGACCACAAAAACGTGAAGTTCACGTTTTTGGCAACCAAAACCAGAATATTATGATTCATTGCTTAGGGAATCTAAACCGGATATGTCTATGGGTGGCTATGTTCGAATCTATTTGGCTAGATGTGCGGAAAAAGGAAATTGTTTATATTACAAACTAATCAAAGTAGTTAAAACCTATAAAGTGTAATTACCTAGGTTTGTAAGTGTTGGAGCTTCAGGCGAATATCCAAGTGTATTCAAGGTGATGTTTTTCATTAAGAAAACAAAATAAATGGATTCTGATAGTAATGATGAGTGCTATCCTTGTGTTCCTAGTAATGTATTGGCCAATCCTGGGAGTACTTATGCCGACAGTGAGAGACCTACATATGTTATTGTTTCCCCAAATTAAACGATGTCGCTCATACAGCCAATCTCAGTTACCTAAACTATGATACAATTGCTAGACATGTTAAGAACCTACCCAGATCCAGGATTCCATTGAGGAAAGTTTTGCATGATTATTGAGGGTCTCATTTTGATTTTTAAAGTTAGCAGATGTGTAAAATCCTTTATGTTTTGCTTAATTTTCCTCCCCTCCTCTGTGTATGAACTTGCTTAGGATGTTACGGTGTGGGCGTTCCGTTGTAAATGGTTGGTTCAGTTTTATCAATGACCACCTCAGGTGAAAGACACGGTAAATAAAAGTTCCTCGTACCTTGTCATTCTTATCCTTCCAACCCAAACTCCTTTGTAAAACTGGAGAATCATAATTTCCAAAGTCACATTAGAGTGTAAAATGGTGTCAAGTTTTTATTTTATATTGGGTTCAGCCTTTTTCCTGTAAGCCGTGAGGCTACACTGTATTACCAAGCTTTCTTGTTTTTAATTTTGAATGGGTTTCCTCTGTTTAACAGACATTACCTTCAAGGTAACTTTGTGCTATCCACTCTCACACGTATAAAGTTGAGTCAAAAGGAGGGTTCATGTAGACATACATACCCAGTCAATATAAATACTAGTAATGTGATTTCCTTTCCCTCTGCGGAAAGCAGGCCTGGTGTCGACCACTCAGTACAAAGTTCCACCAGCAAAAGATGATGACCCCTGTCTAATGCTGCAAGGTGGTCTGCCCGTGTCACTTATATTGCTCTGTTTCCTTCCATTCTCACTCAATTTTAAATGACTCGCCTACCGAAGAACCTTCCTTGCAAAGAGATAAATTGAAAACACACACGAGCAGGATGAATAAAGTCTCAACAGTGTGTCATCCTAATGAGTGTACACTTAAGGGTGGAAAGATTTTTTTTCCCCTTAACCTGTATTTCATAGGTCACATGTTTTGCAGCTGATGATGCAAAAGTAAATGGAAATTTACATTTAAAGGATATTTATTTTGCTCTGCTCTGTTGTCCAGATGGAATCTGTACCATCCCGGTGACAGAGGTAGTTTATATTCTTCTGCATAATCTGTTTCTGTTCAGAAACCCATTTCCTGCTTTCTTTGAAAATTGGAGTAATTTATATAAACCCTTGTAAATGAAAAAGAAGCGTTCTGTTCTTCTTTTGCCATTTTATGTTTTTTTCTTTTTACACTGAAGCAAACTTTTCCTTAAGATCAATTTGGCAGAGAATGCTTTAATTTCTTGTCGCCCCCACTAAGATGCTACTGCTACTGTCATTCACTTGAGAGTAGCAAGCCAATTATGTTGTGTGTACTCCCTAGGAAGTGTCCTTTTTAGGTCTTTTTTAGGACAGCACGTGCATGAGCTGTTGTTTGGGAGATATTTCATTTATTACAAGGAGGCGTGGACCTCGCCCACTGCTTACCATTCCTTGGCTTAATTGCCAGTGTTATTTGCTGCCTCCTAATTGGCCAGCGCGTGCCAGTTTCACTTCTTCTTTCATGTGGAGTCCCTTCAGAGCAGTGGTGTAACACACAATGATGTGGTGCTTGCACCCAAAGCTCCAGTTTCTCACACATATTCATAGACATTAGGCTGAGTGGGAGGCCCTTAAAGGGTGGTTTCCCTGCATCTCAGGGGGCTTGTGTTACTCCTCTGCATCAGTAGGTAATAACACTTGAAGATAATCTTGGCACCTCGTATCAAGTCTCTCGATTAATGATTAATGTTGAATATTCAGCCTTTTTCCAAATTTTGACTATAGTAAATTTTATGGTTTCATATTAACTTGTTTGACAAAAAAACTTTTTTTAAATTCTCAATGTCTCTCTGTGTATAGTTTGTATGGAATAAATAGAATGTATACCTCTTATGTTGCAGGAGCTGTAGCCAGATGTAATGACCGAGGTAATTACCAATTTTAGGTCGATGATCACGTTTCAAAATGCTGCAGTATTTATACCTGCCGACTGTTTACCATTCAACCTCTACTTAATAAAACTGAGTACTAGCAGGTACAATTGACTGGCATCACATATATCATTTCATTTTGAGGTAGACATTTCTGCAGGCAGTTTTCAGGAGAATGTGCAGGTTTTGCCAAAATATTTCCGCTGTCTTGCTTTGGTTGTCTCTACTCACTTTTGTCCTGATTCATTGGTAAGTGCAACTATACTTAATTCTTTTATCTTCTTTTGCAGTGATGAAGGAATGATTAAACATTTATTTTCTGGAAAAAAAGATTTAGCTGGAAGCATTCGCTCATGTGAACGCAAAAGAATTTAAAAGCATTACAGAGATAGGGGCTTTGGCTCCTCCACTTTGTTGATATTTGACTGGGCAGGCGTTGTATAGCCAGCCTATGAAGTAGATGTATTGCCCATAGCTGATATTGCCTTTGGCAAACTAGACCTTGTGTCAAACACGGTAAGGAGTGACTTTCTATGATGGAACCAATAACAATTACAGTAGAAAATGTTTTTACTTTGTGAACTCTGACATACACAAGTGGAAGGGTTTTTTACTTTGTGAACTTCATGACAAAACAGCAGGAACTGGGGTGTTAAACTCTCAGTACCACCACATTCCAGGCTTGTTCAGATAAATAAAGGTGTTTATTAGTGTTGTAGGTAACACACATCAAAATATACAGGATACTCAGGCCAACTCCTTCCAACCTTCTCCCCTTTCTCCACCCCATTCCAGTACACCAGGGGATGTCAGTCAGTCAGTCAAACATATGTTTATTTTAGACCGTAGTCCTTAAACATAAGCACAATAAAAAACATGTACAAACATATAAAATTAATAACTGAAATCGGGTCGAACAAACATTTAAAACACAATATTACCACAATTCATCATACGATAAACGGCTCAGATGTTTAGTAAAACTTCAACCACAGGCAGTATAAATCACGCCAAGGCACAGGTTACATCTAAGAATCACATTTTCAAGAGTAGATGAACTGCTTGCCCCCGTGCCATAATATCATATTTTTGTAAAACTGGTTTTAATGAAAACTTTAGTTGAGCTAAAAACCACAAACAATCCCCTAAAATATGTTTTAGATCTCCCTTCGTATTAAGGCCACATTTGCAGGTTTTATCCGTGTGCACCTGTGAGAGGTACTGAGACCTGAAAGGATTGTGGTAGCCTGCTCAGCAACCCCAGATTAAATTCATTTTTATCTCTACTGATGACGTATGATATCCAGAAACACGTGTCTAGAGATTTACAGCACTAACCTGCACCAACTTTGGTGGAATACTCTGGTAAATATTCAAGTAAGCATGTACTGCATTAACCATAATGCTAAGGGGCGAACTGTGCTGGGAGGTGAAGCAGTGTGCTCCCACCCCTTTCTGCTTGTGTAACAGAGCACCGTCCATATCAAACATTAAAACGTGGTTTACCCCGCATCTAAATTTCAATAAACACCACATAAGGAAATATCTCCTCCCTCCTCCACGATTTCATCAGGAGGAATACTGATTTCTTCTTCCTTAAAAAATAAAAATCTTCCTTTCTATACAAATGTTTAGTTGCACTTCTGAGCTCAGATTTACTTACGCATGCCCGATCTAGCTCACATTCTTTTTCTAATTTCAGGCAACAATTGAGGACCCTCCCTTTAACAAATCTGGCCCAAGTAAACTCACTTCTCACAATTTCTTTTTTGCACAGCGATGAGATTTTGGGGAGCTCCTCGATATCTATTCTTGTCCAGAATTTTATTGTCTCTGGATATGCCTAGTGAGTCCATCTCATCAGACTAGTTTCTATTCTAATAGCCTGGAGTATAGCAGATGAAGGAAGAGAGAGTAATCTTTTTAAGCACTAACCCTTTTTAAGGTCCCAGTTTGATTTCCCACTGATTCAGATCACCTCAGTACCGTAATCTAACAGCAGCTGTGTCATTCCCTGATAGGCTGCCAGCACTGGTCTTAGGGAGTGGCCCACGTACTGGTTACCAAATTTCTTAAGCCCCCCGACATATGAGAGTGCCTTGGCCTCCAGAGATGCAATATGTTACTCCTACTACAAATTATTTGAGAACCAAATCCCCAAATATCTATATTTACTAACTATGTTGATTTTAACATTCTTTATAGCCCAAACTGACCTTATCCTCTTCTTCCCAATCGGAAGCACTTTAGTCTTTTCCATATTGATTATTGTTTTTTTCCTCCTACAATAATCCAAGAAGTCATCTAACTTCTTCTGAAGACTGATTTGTGCCAGATCTAAAATGACTAGATCATCTGCAGATAAGAGGCAGTGTTTTTGGTAAATCAGCCAAGAATAAGAAAATAAAATGGGGGTTAACACACTTGTCTCAGGCCATTTCTTATGTCTATTCTCATTGAAAGAGAACCCTTGAGATCCAATTCAACCTATGCCCAATTATTTCTCTGCAGTTCTCTTAAAATCAGGAGTAAGCCATCCAGAATTTCATTCCTTCTTAGTGCCTGCCATAGCAAGACCCGATCAACAGAGTCAAGAGCAGAGCAAAAATCTACAAAACAGCAGTATAATCCACCACATTGCTCTATTGATTTCCTGGCTAGTGCCCATAAACTAAAGCAATAGTCAGTTGTCCAGTGCTTGCCCCTTTGAAACCTCCTTGCTCTAGTGGAATTACTGACTTTGCTTCTGCCCATTCTTTCAACATCCCCAAGAGGATAGATGAAAAAACTTTCCCACTCATGTCCAAGAGGTTCATTTTGGAGGAAATACTCACCTTCCCTTCCAACTATCTGGGAAGCGTCCTTTTGGGACAATTTTCTGAAAAAATGGGATAGAGCAAGCTGGTCCACCAAGTGATATTAGTTTTCATTACTGCCGGTAGGTTGTCTGGCCCAGCTGCCTTTGTAAGTTTTAGCGACTCAATTCTCTTCTTAATTATGGGTGTTGAAAACCACTCCTTTATTTCTTCATTAAAATTAAGGTTTACTGGGTCCTGAGTAATTATAGCATCTTTATTGTAAACTTCTTCCAGGTATTTTACCCAAGCATCCCTGCCTACTGAACATGTCAATTTCCCCAGGGTTTTTCCTGTCCCGTTTTGGACCAACCTGCAATGCAATAGGTCTCAAATTTGCAAGAGTTTGAGCTATTTTTATTGCAAATGACATTTCCTTTTATTTATGTTTTGGTTTTCGAAACATAAATAAAAGCCATTGTCATTTACAATGCCAATAGGTCAAACTGCGCTTGACCTCACCCAAGTATGCGATAAACCAACACACGACAAAGGCGCGATACTCGATCTCATCATTGCCAAAGAGAACGCTATTCAACTGGAGGCGAGTCTACCCTGCGATTGGTCAGATCACCACATTATCACCTTCTTTATCAACGAAAAAGTTAAACCTAACCCTACTCAACCAATCAAAACCAAAACATGGAAAAGAGATTTGAATAATCTCAACCCCTCTACCCTACCTCCTCACATCGGCAACCTCCTCCTTCCCCCTTCAGGGGCCTCAGATGTTCAATCACTGACTGACCACTACCTTGACTCTATGAATACAATAGTCAATGAAGTCGCCCCTCTGCAACTGAAGAGAGTCTCCACCAAAATCTCTAACCCCTGGTATGATGACAGACTCAATGACGAAAGGCGTAATATGCGAATGGCAGAGCGCACCTGGAGATCGGACCCTTCAGCACTGCATCTCAAAAAGCTTAAGAACAAGAGAAATGCCTACTTTAGGAGAATAAAGCGCACAAAGTCGGACTTCTTCAGCCGCCAGTTGGACCAAGCGAAGAACAGGCCAAGAAAGCTGTTCGAGCTAATCAAGACCCAAACAAAGGCACAACCCACACAATCAAACAGCACAACAAACGACACCCCACATTGTGAAGCCTTCTCGGCTTTCTTTAAACTAAAGACTGACAACATAAGAAATGACCTCATCATGGATATAAGCCGATACCCCAACCACACCAGAATGGCAGACACTCAACCTAAAAACAAAGCATCCTGGCAGTACTTCGATACCTACTCGGAAGAAGAAATACACAAACTGCTCTGCACCTTGAAGCCCTCTAATCACCTCACAGACCCTCTACCTGCTAATGCTGTAAAATACTTTATCCCCTTGCTCCTCCCTCTCTGGACCAAGATCATCAACAGCTCTTTGCAACAAGGCCACATTCCAGACTCCCTTAAGGTGGGGCAAGTCACGCCTATACTCAAGAAACCTACAGCTGATCAGTCTGACCTAAACAACTATCGGCCCATCACCAATATCCCCACCCTGGCCAAACTGCTGGAGAAATGTGTCCAACTCCAACTAACAAAACACATTGATCAATTTGACCTCCTCAACCCTCATCAATCAGGCTTCAGAGCGAAACATAGCACGGAAACAGCTATGACACACATAATTGATGACGCCCTCCAAATTCTGGATCGCAATGAGTCCTGCCTCCTCATCCTTCTTGACCTCTCGTCAGCATTTGACACGGTCAAACATGAGAACTTGCTGGAGCTGCTAAGCACTCGAATGGGGCTATCGGGAACTGTTCTCAAGTGGTTTTCGTCCTTCCTTCACAATCGGTCTCAGAGGTTCAAGATCGACAATGTGCTATCTACACCTGTGCCTGCAGATCTAGGTGTCCCACAAGGATCCACCCTCTCCCCTACACTGTTCAACCTCGTTATGGAACCGCTCGCCACCTTGCTTCAAGCATCCAATGTTCAATTCCATATGTACGCCGATGACACACAACTCTATCTAAAGTTACAATCCCCGGAAGATATCAAACATCTGAATTCCACGCTTATTAACACCCAATCATGGCTGGCCGATAATCACCTCAAACTAAATGCTCTGAAAACTGAGTTCCTACTCATCACACCCCCGGCGAAAATCTCCACCACCCAAACCTGGCTCAACAACCTAACAGCACTCAATGTCCAGCCTACCATCGTGGACTCGGCGAAATCCCTAGGCATCACACTCGACGCCAAGCTCAACATGCAGCAGCACGTCAGCAAAGCCACAAAAGCAGCTAATTTCCAAATTAACACGCTGAGGAAAATCAAACCCTTCCTCCCGGCCAAAGACTTCCAAACTGCTGTACAAGCCTTAGTCATCCCTCGAATAGACTACGGAATTGCGGCCCTCAGCGGTCTCCCGCTATCCACAACAGCACCCTTAAGAGCCTCCCTGAACGCTGCCGCGAGACTCATTACTGGCTCTAGAAAGCATTCGCACATATCCCCAGACTTAAAGTCTCTAAAATGGCTGCCTTTTGAAGCCAGAATACAGCTAAAAATTGCAGTTATGACACACGCGGCCGTGCACCACAAGGCACCCAACTACCTCGCTCAAAAGCTGTCTATATCAGGAGGTTCGAGATCCAATAGGAGTACAAAAAATCTACTCCTGAAACCTTGTAGATTCCGGAAAGTGAAAACTTACAAGCGCTCCTTCTCAGGAATGGCACCCAGGATCTGGAATGCGCTCCCTCCTGAAACCAGGCTGATCTCCTCCACTGCACTCTTCAAGAAAGAGGTGAAAACAATCCTTCTGGCCAAGATCTCCTGATCGTTATAGATGTTGGTTCAGAGTCTCTGCATTGCTTTGTATCACTGCTCACCCTATCCCTTGGCACTATACTATACTTGCTGGGGGCACTACTACGCTACTCTCTTACTACCGACCAAGAAATGATACACGCTGGTTTACTGATCCACCTGAACACCTCTGTAGTGGGATCAATGTCTTGTGCTGTCCTATGTTACCTCCTTACCTGATTGTATATGGATTGGTTTTATGTATGTTTTTTATTATCCATGTTATTACCATGCTATTGACTATTATACTGTTCCCATTATCTCTGTTGACTCCTACTGCCCCTACCCTGTCTTTGTGAAGCGCTCTGATATCTGTAAGGATCCTGTTCGCGCTATATAAAACTTTGAATAAATGAATAAATAAATAAATAAATAAACTCGTGTAAATGCGAGACCTATTGCATTGCAAATGCTTGTTTTACAGGTGAGTACCATTGAATCCCACCAGACTAAGCTCGGGAACTGGGGCTAGTTACAGGAGCCAAAATGCTGTGAACCCACCTGTGTACAAGGGTATGTAGTGGGGTGGGTGCTTCTTAACCAGGATCGGGCCCTGCAGGACACTGTACGCCCACTGAACAACTTTAGGCTGATGGACTTTGCCTGGGTCGGTGTCTGCGATTATAGGAGTAGAAATGTGCTATGCTTGGCACTGTACTGACCCCCTGGGAAAAAAATGTGTGACGACTCCAGGCGTGGGGCACAATTGAGAACATACCCACCGCCACCACTACACATAACCTGTGCTCCTCCCTAGCGGCCGTAGGCCAGAACCGCAGTAGCCGCACATTCAATCATACATTTACACCTGACAGCGGCTGTGGAGGTGCAATAAGCATTGCAACGAAATAAATACAAGTATTATTCCTGAAATTGGAACATACATAATAACTAGTAAAAGTATTTGAAAGCCAATAAATCTGTGCGATGTAAGTGGGGATTCATTGATGGTGTGTGGAAAACTGAATGAAGTGGCCAAATTTGCAGTGGAAATGGGCATTGTGCCTGCTTTGGAATTATGAAGACAGTGACAGCGAGGATCAGCGCAGCATTTCAAAGCCCTGCTGCTAGACTGTGTAATCGCCTGTGCCACAACAAAAGCAAAGCGTGTGCATATGGTTTGTCCTTAAGACCAAAGCAGAGCGCGTGCATGTGTTGTCCTGCGTGCGCCCCTCTGAGGAGCTCGGAGACAGGAAACTTCTAAGGCCCATGTTGTAATGCGCCGCAGCGCTTTACTAACCTGCATTTTTCTGTCCTGTCTTGTACAGAGCAGGAGAGTCACTGCACCGACACTGGGCCCCCGCAGCAGCGCACGAGGCGTGGTAACGCGTTGCAAGTTGGCGCGTGCACATCTACAGTCCTCTGACTTGTTCAGCAAGGAAGCAGGAGGCGTGTTAACGCGGAGCAAGCTGCCGCCTGCACATCTCGTGTCCTGCGAGTTGTGGTAACGCCGCCATATGCGTGTACAACTGCTGTCCTTAGCCCGCGTCCACATCTCCTGTCCCACTTCCGAGCTCAAGTCGGTAACAATAGATCTCGCATAGGTGACAGCGCATGGCGCTGCATCACTAGGCGAGACCTACAAATTTTGGGGGGTTTATTTGACTGTACTGTGGCAAGCATTACTTTCCAACATTCCTCCTTAAATACCCCTTTCTCACTTGCTACCAACTTTTAAAATACTTTTCTTTAAACATTGAGTCGCTGTGTACCCTTTGTTTCTAGAGAACTGCACGCATCTTTCTAGCTCCTTACTCTTATTTTTAAAAGTCTGCATTTATCGTCAAATCAGATGTTTATGAGTATTTCTCAACATTGTTCTTATCTTGATTGTTATTGAAAACCTTCTGTTCGATTGGCAATTACATATTAGTATACTGAGTTTAGGAATTCCACCCACTCAGCCCGTTACATATCCCCCTTGCCATTAATAACAGAAACACAATGTACCATAACCATATTGAAAATAACACTTCGGATAATAGTATAACTACACATAAGAATACCGTGAATAATTTGAGAACAGAAACAATTCCTGAATACAAGTAACTTCATGTGTGAACAAAACCTTTCCTCCAAATAGGTTAACTCTTATTCCTTCATGGTCAAGGGCAGCGTCGAGTTATAGTACAATCATTTTGGATATCAACACTGTCCTGGATATGCCTGCTGGAACCAGGTATATTTGAAGCTCTTTCAAGATGTGACATGCTCCACACATCACCCAAATCCAGTCTGACAACATTTCTCTTGACTTCCTTGATATTAAAAGTGTCTGCAAAGTTTGTAGGACTTTACTTCACAAATCTCAGATTCATTACCCAAATCTCAGATTCATTACCCACACCATATCACTAACATTCCATTGTCTCTCTCCAACTCTCTGGTGAAGGTAAAACTGCTTTTGTACTTTCTCTAGTGCTGTTCCACTCTCTCATCAATACTCTTGAAATCTAAACTACTGGTCTTCCTATCTAAGTTCAGCCACCCATCAGCCAATTTAGACCCAGTCTTTCTCCCTTTCAACCTTTCAAATGGTGAAATGAATGTCACATGGAATGGTATGGTAGGCCCACAAAGTCTCTCTCAAAATCCCTGTTAACTGTACCCAGCACAACAAAGCTCTTTCAACACACACATTCACCATTATTTCCATTACCACCGCACAACAGTTGACTTGCGGATGGTAGGCACTGTTGATGACGCGATAGGAACAAACTGGTAACAAATTGTTTCATTTCCTGGGATACAATCTGCATTCCATTGTCAGTGGTTTCTGGAACACACTCAGTGGCAAACTCTTCCTTCAAAAACTCAGTTTTTGACGTTGCTTTACGAAGACACTTAGTCAATTTAGTGGTTAAAACCACTAAGAGTACCACAAACCTTTCAGATGGATGTAGAAACTCGGACCCCATAATCCAATCGTAATAACGTAATTCATAATTTTCTCATACCATGGATCCTTGAATACTGCTTCTCTCAAGTGCACTTCTTTCAGTGCATCACAAATGGCTCCTTCATGACACAAACCAGTGCTCTTGGTGAAAATGCACCAAAAAATGATTTGAGACTGTAAAGCCAAGCCTGTAGTCTCCAAACTCCAGAAGAAGTTACAGAAGTGTGCTTCATCCTGGTCGAAATCGAGAGCACAGACGCGCTCCCATTCACAGGGTCAATCGGGAGACTCTTCCACAGCGAGATCCAGGAGTTCAGGTAATGCACGTAAGCCACACAAGAAACACAGGAAGTACAAAAACATGTTGACGATGACCCGTCACTGCCACCGCTCGGAGTTGCGCAACACCCTGGGTACCTCTCACCGCCAGAGCCACTCTCCGTGGAGTGCACTCCAGAAGTGACTCCACTCGGTCTCCTGCCTCAGCGGATAGCCACTACAGATGAAATGCAGTGTCTGAAGTAGACCGTAGGTATTATATTTGATACCCCATCAAATCTCACTGCAGCACCTTTGGGGCCCAAGGATTTAAGGAGGCAGATAGGCCCATAGGTGGATCCGTCCCGACCTCTCTACTTGACCTCCACGGACAGGCCTAGCAATATGCCACCGGCACCTGCACCAGCACAGTTTATGGCGCAGTCTATGGCGCCGAGACTGATGCCACATGCCACAGCTTCAACGTCCGAGGAACAATTTCACAGATGTTGGATCCAGATCCAATAGTTTTATCGGATTTGGAAGCTCAACCCATCCCTGACAAGGTTGTTACAGTTTCTCAGTCCCAGAACAGTGATATGCTGCAGATGATGATGAAGATGAAGACTGCAGCGATTACTTTTATGAGGTGCCTAATATCTTTGAGGACCTGCAAGATGTCAGTGGCGGCGGAAGTTATTGCCCTAACAATACCCATGCAGAAGGACAAAACCAATGTATTGACGGAAGTCCTCAACCCTGCAGCTAGCTCCCAGGAACCTCTGCTGCCTTTTAATGAGGCTTTCACCAGTATACTGATGGTCCCCTGGCAAAAGCCAGAACCTTGTCCCTGGTAAACAAGGGGGCAAGGCAGCACAGGCCTGCTCTTGGGGACCCAGATTTCTTGCGCAGGATTCTACCTCCCAGAGTCTGGTGGTTCAGAAATTGTCCAACCACCTCAACCCAAACTCATTTCCTACCAGTTCACCTGATGGGGAATCCAAGAGGATGAAAACTTTTCTGAAACATGTATTTTACATTTTGCCTTGGGATCCTTCAATACTTCCTGCCTTCTAGGATGGTATTTGCACACTTTGTGGGACAGACTGGCACACACACACCCTCCAATATCTGATCCTTGGCTGCAGGATGCTGCGTAATATACCATCCATTCTGGCCTCGACGGCACAGACTCCCTGGGTAGGGCAGTCGAACTAGCGAAGTGCTTAGGTGCCATGCCTGGATTAACGCCACTGGTTTTTCATCAACATGCAGTAGTCCCTCATGGACATGCCTTTTGATGGCTCAAAACTTTCAACACAAAGGTTGACCAGGCCACTGAGAAAAATAAAGATTGCAAAGCCACCCGCCGTTGTCTGGCCTTGTGCTGCCTGTTCAGTAGTTCCCCCAACCACAGTGCCCCTTTCGAGGCTTCGTAGAGGATACCTGCAGAGGCAACGCTTATAAGAGGCTCCGCAGCAACAGGCCTCCTAGCCAGTAGAGGCTTGCACAGGTTAGAGAAGTTGGGCGGGGTGGGGGGTGGTGGAAGTCGACAGACAACGGACTAAGTAATATTAAATAAGTAAATAAAACCACTTTCCTTGCACTTGCCGGATTGCTGAGTATGACCAGACATGCCACCTGCACCTCAACACCTACAAAACGACCACTTGTCCATACTCAGTGGAGAAGTTCAGTTTCTCTTGGTCAAGTTAGCAATAGAGAGAATGCCGGTGTTAGAGATCAAGGATTGGTTGATCTGTTGGCAAAAAAGGATGGAGGCCCATTGTAGATCTTCTCCCTCTGAACTTCCTCATCTGGAAGGACAAGTTCAAAATGCACACCTTGGTCCAAATCCTGTTTGTCGTTGATCCTGGAGACTGGATGGTAGCGCTGGACTTTCAGGACTCGTACTTCCACATTCCTTTCCTGCAGTCCCACAGGTGTTACCCGTGGTTTCAGAAAGGCCACAAGCACTTTCTGTTTTCCACTTTGGCCTTACCAGTGTACCTCCAGTGTTCACAAAGGCGATGGTGGTAGTCGCAGCTCATCTAAGGAGGTTGGGAATAAGACTCTTCCCAAACCTGGATGACTGGTTGCTAAAAGCAGGCTTGCCTCAAACAGTCGTAAGCCACCTCCAAATGATGGTTGACTCATTGACATCATCTGGTTTATCCATCAATGTGCCAACATCTCCTATACAAAGGCTTCCCTTCATTGGAGCCATCCTGGACATGGTGGTTTTGCAACCCATTCCTCTACCTCAACGAGTCTAGGACAATCTGGTTGTGATCCAGATGTTCTAGTCTTTGACTCTGGGACTCAGTGATAGCGGCTCTGAGGCTTCTGCACCTCTTGGCCTCCTGCTTGTGGACCTCATCAGGTGGCACATGCAGTCTCTGCAGTGTGAGAAAATGCCTTTTCTGGCAGATACTTAAACCACAGATTTTTCACAGACTCACACTTTCTGTGGCATGAACTCACATAGTCCTACAATAAGATGCCAAATCTGAAACCTCTGCACATCTGATTTCTAGGGCTTCACATCTGAGGGCACAGACAGAGATCAGAAGGAAACTGACATTATAATGCAGAGGAAGTGCATATAGAGGACTCCAGCCGTCACATCTGAGGCGGGACGGAGGTGAGGCTGTTGCTCTACACCACCTACCAACATGCAAGGGAATAGTTTCAAAGTTTCCAGATCAGTGTGGCACCTGGGGGAATTCACAAGGCGAGGAATCAGTTGTTAGATAGTCTTTCTACCAGAAAAGATGTCACTGAAGGTAAGTAACGTGTTCTTCTCTGACTCCTTCAAACCCCCTGCAGTTGCAGGCTCACTCCCCTTACAGGAGAACACATACACCAAGGATTTGTAATCAGTCTTGACCAAGAAGGGTAACTCCCACAAGTAGTACCTAAATGTGTGCAAGCCAAGGCTTTCCTACTCAATTAAGAAGCATCTCATCCCTTCAGAGCTCATGAGGCAAACTCCACCTCTTTTTCTTCACCATTCTGTACATGTATCAAAACGGCACCTGTGCTACTCAGACTGGCATCTGTGGTTACAATTGTCTTTCTGCTTACATCGAAGTGTCCTATGATGGACGTACTACCCAATTGTAACTTCACTTCTTCAAAAGCTTTAGATTACTTAAGAGACCATATACATTTCTCACTTTTTTTAAAGGAAACTCTCAATTGGACGAGCCAATCAAGCAAAATATTTCTTAACTTTATAGTAATACTCAGATAAGCCCATAAATGAGCACCACGGCTGCTTATCTTAAGGCAGAGGTGATTTCACAATTGATTCTCTCAATTCTGGTTTTGGACTTATGCTCTCTCCCGCGATGTATAATATACCCTACATAATTCAGTGTCCCAACTCTTCTCTCTTTTCACTGTCAGGCTACTTTTCAGCAAGTAACCTGTCCAGCACTTCCAATAGGATCCTGTCATGATCCTTCTCATCTTTATTGCACACTAAAATATTGTCTTAGAAAAACAGCGTTGTTGAACATTTTCTTCATCACTGGCTGGAAACAGTCCAGTGACAAATCTAATCCAAACAGCATTCTAATGAAATGACAGGCACCCAATGGCATCATAAATGACATTAGATTACTGTATTCCTCGCTGAGGAGAACCTGATGGTATGCTGACCATAAATCCATCAGACTGAAGATCTGTGCGCCCTTCAGCATTGATAACTCATTTGCAAATTGCTGAGGTTGCCTGTCCATCCAGATAAACCTGTTTAAATCGTGACGGTCTATACACATACTTATGCATCCTGCTTTGGGTGTCAAGACTACTGGCGCCAACCACCTGGAGGATTCTGTTTCCTCTATCATGTCTAGCTTACTTAGCCTCCCTTATTCCTGTGCCAAAATGCAGATCTAGCATTTTCAGACATTTCATAGATGTCACCATGTTCACCTCCTCCTGACCCTGCCCACCCAGTAGAATGCCTTCATCCTGTAACCACCAAATATGAATTGGCGAGTTTCTTCCACCTCCTCTAAAGAAGTAATGGTTCACTTCTTTGTCTTAGAAAGTGAGTGGGTTTAGTCAGGCTAGCCACTGCCATAATGAAATGCCACAATAGAATAAGCTAAAGAAATAAAATCAGAACACAAGTTAACATAAAGAACTAAAATAACAACAGAGGAAATCTGAATATAAAGTCCCATAGTTTTTTCAGCAGTTCAAAAGATTGGAAATATAATCTTATCTCTATTTCATTAAAGTACCAGAGAAGACTGCTTCCAAAGCATCATTAGTGTGTGGCTTTATTGTTTTAAAAAAATGCACATACACAGTTCACAATGTGGTGCTTGTTAGAACTGATAGTCATGGGGTGGTGTTTCCATAAACCTTTTTGCTTTTTCCTGCAGTGTTTTGCTGATTTTCTTTTAGTGGCCTTAGGGCTCTGGGCACTTCCCCACTGTAAATGTGGTATAACAGTCAAAAACATGTATTGCAGTATGACAGTGTGCACCCCCTTCCTACACATTTTAGGATGTGGTGCTTACCTGATATTTTTAATTATGTCTCAAGCCTTCCATCTATTACGTTTTTAAACATGTGTCAAGCATGCCTTGGCAGGCTTGTGTGTGCACAATAGCACTTATGCTCAGGTTGGCCTTTCTAAACCACTGGTCATTCACTACCACTAGACCACCCCTGGGGTTAGTCTTAAGGGATGAAGTAAGTGCAGGGCAGGTACACTTGTGTTCCCTGCCGAGGTAGTAAACAATATCCATGTGTGTTGAAACTACTTCGGGCCGCAATAGTGGTTCGCAGTGGAGCAGCCCCATAATGTTTCCTATCATTGGATTCACAATGACAAACCCTCTCCTGTGGTAAAGGTGGATTCGTCATTAATAGCTTAGAAATGTAAATTCTAGAAAGTGGGCATTTCTCTGCTCTAAAACTCTATGTGTGCATTTTAGCTTGACTCAGTCCACGCTGGAGGCTGGGGGAGCACATCTGTGCATTCCCCAGCAGCAGCTACAAACATTGGGCATACAACTGGAAGGACAGATCTCTGCCATTTGCGGTCCTTGATCCATAGATTAGAAGGAGGGTTTTGACACTTGGCCTCTGGGAAGCCAAATCATGGCCCCACTAAAGATTAAGATCTGCATTCCACAGCCTCATGGCAGACAGGACTGAAATGTATGAGGGACATCTGTTGTTCAGAGGGAAACCCTCTGAACCAACCTCAATTTCAAAGCACACTACAGTACAGTATAACTACCGGTGCCATACTGCAGCAGGGTAGAGATACACTTTTGGAGACGTGGGAAGAAGCAGTTACAGCCATATTCGCTTGCACATTAACAACTGATCTGGCCAGAATTGGGAGATATATGCAGGAAGTTCGCTCTAGACTAGAGAAAGACAATGCATCAGACAATTTCACAAAAATATTCTTGCTCTGCACAAAAGAAGTGACACCTCGGTGATAATGTCTTTTAAACTTAATTAATTTTGTAACTTTTATACTGTTTTATGTTTTGCTACAGAAAGAAAAGTTATCATTGAATCACTCTCTTGCATTATAAAGTGTGATATATTGCAAATGGTTTTTAGTAACTGTGCAATAAATACATTTGAATTTGAATGTGGGACGTGACATCCTGGAACTGCGTGGTGCACACTGTCAGAGGAATCTGTTGTGCACAAGGAAGATTACTGCCATTGGAAAGAATTGTGCATTCTTCCTGAATAGTGTCTGGCCTGGGCTGACTACCTGCAGCTTTGTGGCACCCTGAAGTGTGCTCTCCAAGGGCTTGTTGGCTTGCACCCTGTTCTCTTGTGGAGGTCTCCGATAGTGTTGGACTTTCCCGTGAGGAAAGGATCCCTGTGTGACATCTGGAAAGCAGTGTCCCCTTAAGTGCCCCCATTGTCTTCTGAATCCCAACTGGTAGCGCTGCGTGAGCATAGAACTAAGTATTGTGCCTGGAGACCAGATTGCCTTCTGCAGAGCCCCAAAGTATTTCCAGCCCTGCATTGTAGGGGCCTCAACATGCATAAGTGTGTTATTGGTGGTGAGTGGATTCACCAGTTGTGGGACCCCGCATGTACTAATTCGTTTATTGTGCTGCATGTCTCTCGTGCAACACGCCAGCTGCATGCTTATTGCGTGCGGTGTCCGATTTACAGGCTGCGACCCTTGGGGAGGGTGTACCTGTAGTAGTGTCTCATTCTACCTCGTGCAGCCCTGCTAAACTTGCGCCTGTGTGTGTGGCTGGAATTGTCTGGTGCGACCTGTATCAGTGTGCACCAAGCCTTGTGCCTAATTTCCAGGGAGGTACAGAATTTGCAGCTGTTCGTTGTGTTTGACTGGAATCGTCTGGTTCTTATCTTTTGAACGCAAACCTGACGTGCCTCATTTCCCGGGAGGTACAGAATTTGCAACTCTACGATGTCTAACCTGTAGTGTCTGGTGCAACTCGGATCAACGTGCACCGGATGTGTTGCCTCATTTACAGGGATGTACAGAATTTGCAGCTCTTCCTTGTATGTGATTAAAACTGTCTGGTGCAACTCGTATCAATGTGCACCAGACGTTGTGCCTCATTTCCAGGTAAGTACTGAGTTTGCGACTCTGTATTGTTTGTGACCGGAACTGTCTGGTGCGACACATGTCAACACGCACCAGGTGTTGTGTCTCATTTCCAGTGAGGTGCAGAGGAGCAGATTTGTGTTCCGTTGTGCGCAGAATGCCTAGGTGCTACTTTGATCAACGTGTGTCTGACGGGGTTCCTCCTTCTTCCAAGAGGCTCCCCCGCTTCACCCCCATTCATCGATTGTTCCTTTTGTGCCCAAAGTGTGGTGGACCAACTGCTCTCTTCTCACGCAGCCCGGATGACTTTGTGTTGCCAGGTAGTATTGCCCGGATCGGGCCTGGATGGTGAAAGTAATGGACTGGGCTAAGGCATGCTTCCTAGAGCGATCTGAAGCGGGTCAAGATATTGCGTGACCCCTCCCCCACCCCCTGTCCCCTCCCTCCCTCTCCCCTGTGCTTCACAGAACTGAGCTGGTGCCGGAAGGCCATTTGTGGAACCCTTTGATTGAATGACAATTGCCCTCAGCCCGCTCCTGCTCCACATAATGTGGGTGAGCTTCCCAGTGGTGGCCAAACCCCTATTTGTTGCCTACTGCCTAATTAGCCTTGCTACTTACGCCCACATCCTTCTCCGGGACCCTAAGTGATACTCCGGCTGCAATTGGCCTAGTATCAGGGGAAGGGTGGTTTAACTCCAACCCATCGGTGTATGGTAGTCCGGGTTAACAGAAAGGTGGGAGGGCTTGGGCCACGGGTCTGCATTTGTATTACCAACTGACCTGCTGTATATCAGTTGCACCACATTACTGTGTCGTGTGCCAGTGCGCTCAATAAAGAACTGCCTGATATCCGTGGCACCACATATCTGTGCCGAGAGAGTGTGTGGGAGTGACTGCATGAGGACTGCCTGTTATTAATTACACCGCACAACGGTGTTTCTTTACACATTGATTCCTTGTCAAAAGAGTTCTGTTTAACATTTGTTTTTACCTGTGTGGCCTTGACCCACAGTGCTGTTTAAACATGTCCTAATTATCTGTGTGTACCCATATTTTATATTTTTGTGATTTGGGGTGCATCCTATAACTGTGTGGTATTTAACTGTAATAATTACCAGGGTGGAGCTGGTTATGTTTTGTACCGCATAAGGGTGCTGGGGTGTAAAGTAGGATCTTTCCCAGGTGTGCATACTACTGATGACATTTTAACATGGTTGGGCCTTGTACTGCTATTAATATTTCCAAATGTGATTGATGCCCAGAAATACATGATGCTCAAGTTGTGTTAATTAATGGGTGTGTTGAATGCAAACTTTATATACATACACCATGTTTAAATTCTCTTTTGTGACGCTCAGTTATTTGTGTGAGAGTGCTGTGCCAATGTGCTTTACACATTGCCTCTGTGATAAGCCTGATTTCTCAGCACCAATCTACCCAAGGGTGAGTGTAGGTTATACAGTGAGCGTAATCACCTATCCCTGATGGGAGTGGTAGGTTCTGTCTGGCTAAGATAACGCCTCAGACGACCTGAAAGTGCCAGTTCCAACAGTGCTGTTGTATTGGTATTGGTGTTCTTATATAGCGCAATGACTGTCACCCATCGGGTATCCTGGCGCTTAGACTTAGATGACACACACACAGTGTACAGACAGTTACAATGCCTACAGAAGGGGATGTTAACAGGTTATGGGAAACAAAAATGTTTTTAGAGCCTTCTTAAAGGAACTAAGATTCTCTGTGCGGCGTAGGCCAAGTGGTATAGAGTTCCACAATTTAGCCGCAGTAAGTACCATGAGACATTGCCGTAATGTAATGAGTGTGCGGTATATTCAAGAGCCTTTTATGAGCGAGCAAGCTCCTGCTTTGCGGAATGAGCTCACTTGTCAAAAGTAAATACATTCTGGTTACTATATGTTTCCTTTACAGTTACTGTTTTATAGCCCACGCTTCTGTCCTGCACTGGTTGATCAGTCTTCGTTGGGTGTCTGATGCACGAGAACTGACAGTGTTTTGGGCTTCCTATTTATTACCTTGTACTTCACAAAATAAATGCTGTACTTATTTCCACTTGGCTTCTGAAGTCTCTATGTAACATGTGCATAAATCAATTTCCCACTCACTTACTTTATCCGGTTGTTAGATGTGAACCCCCAGTATTCTTCCGAATAGTCACTGAAACACTACTGTGAAATGCCTCCCAAATGGAAATTAGTGTAGCATTTGCTGAATAATTTCAAAATGACGATATGTGATTGACATAATGGAAAGGAAGGTAGTGCAGAGTTGAAGTGGTCACTGTGTGTGATTGTGTTTTATGACCCCACTTCAAAGGCACCCGAGAAACACACTTTAATGGAGAAATTCTCAGTTTACCTTGCTCAGATTTAAGTCTGTGTCTTTAAAAATTTAATGAGTCTGAGTAACTGTAGCTCCAGATCAAAGAAAGTAATATTGATGAAAAATGTACTTAATCTCTAGGTCATTGCAGTCATCTCACGTAGCAGTGTCCAAGTAGCGATTTCTGTAGATATGGGTTCTTCCTCTATTTTGTTCAAATCTAGAATCATGTTTCCTTTACAGGGTCGATAGGAAAGCAGACTTCAGGTGGGATGGTGATGACGCCTGCCTCTTGCACAGGCTCCTGTCGCCACTTGTTAAGTTCTCACTACTACTACATTCCAGGCTTGTTCAGATAATTAAAGTTGTTTTTTAGTGTAGTAGGTCGCACCATTAAATTATACAGGACTGCTTCTGCCAATTCCTTCTAGCCTTTTCCAGTTTCTCCATCCCTCATTCCAGAACATCTTTCAATGACATAGTATTCTAACAGGAACCCCCCACTCAGCCCATTATAAAGGGCTTTACATTGCTTAACACCGAGCGACTGCCGGTACTCATAAACTTAGCACAGAGAACTTGTCTTGCATCACTGTCAGCAGTCACACACCCCACACAGACAGACTGACATACTATAGAGAGCTCTGTTACACCACTCCCTAGCTGCAGCTGATAACAGAAAGTTCCTCTTCATTGATTTGTGAGTTTGTATGTCTGTGTGGCATGGTGGATGGGCTTGAGGGTGAATGACGAGACACAGGAATCCAAGAATGAGTGACTGAGGCCGTGAATGGTGAGTGCTTGAGTGGATGAATGGAACATCCAGGCACTTTCAATTATAAGCCAAACCTTTAGGCTTTATCAAATCTTGTTCTGTTATGTAAAATAGAAGATTTTCAATAAATGCACCAGTACCTTTAAAACGTTGTATTTGTGTGGAGAAGTGTGGCTCAGGGGTTAGAGGCAGCAGACCCGGAAGCTGAGATCGGTCCTGGACCAGGGTTCAATTCCCCGCCTCGGCGGGTCTTGGGCTAAAAAATTCCACGGACTCGATAATTCTCGCCCCGGTGCCTCCTCGACTCACGGGTTCACACTCTGCGACTCTGGGCAATAGCTTGCTTAATCTCCACAACGGCCCCTCGCGGCGGGATGCCTGACTTTCACCTTGTGGATACCCTGCTATCTCACAGGGGAATACCAGGAAGGGTTCCCTAAGCAAGCGCCGGGAAACCCACTGCGGGTAGCTGTACGCTATATAAGCTCAACTACATTTACACATTTACATTAGGACAGTATCACAGCAGGTATTGTTTGAAAATGCAAGAAGGATTTATCTACTTTCTGGTGTGTAAAAATATCTCGAGGCTATGTGAATAGCCGGCAAGCAAGCAATTCAGATTTATTTCGGCTCAGAGGCCATAACAGCACATAAAACGCAATGTACAATATAAAACATAATAGATACAAACATAAATACAATTAAAAATCAATTCATTACAGTTATGACAACAGTCATAAGAGTTCTGAATACAGCAATTTTTAAATAATATGTAAATAGCTCTTTCTTAAAGTTGTAGGCATCTCTAAAGTAATCTTAGTGACAAGGAATAAAGTGGGGGTCTTAAAATTCTACTTCTGCACCACGATGTTCATTCATGATGCGATTCAGTGGATCCCCATTAATAATGGCAGTGGTTTCATGGTACCCAGATTTGGTCTGCGAAATGTACAATCATCTAACATTTAAGGATATCGAAAAGAGATGCATTTTTGGGGAATTATGATAAAGTTGAAAAGTTTACATATTCATTGAGTGTCCTCAAACTTCGGACTGGAATTAAAAACATATTTACTATCTTTTAATGCAGACATATATGCAGTGCCAAGTTTTGTTATTATGTATTGCTTTAATAGAGCACAATAATGTCAGTCACAGCAAAACCTCTGAGAGCGTATCAATATTTTTGAAGTAGGTGTCGTTAGCCCTACTAGTAATGAATTTGGAACTTTTTGCAAGTATATATGACACCGTCGCCGCATTATAGAGATGACTTACTGAGCAAGTTCAGCTGGTACTCGTCATTAAACAGAAAAAAAGAACAGAATTAACAACAACAACAATGGCAAACAAAAGCATATCCCAATTGAATCCCTATTATTAGTCAACAGTAGTAACGCTCCTGGTCCTGAAACATCAAAAATAAAACCTAGATTATCGTGATTCGGATGAGACAATTTTTTAGAGGTGTCCTCAATCTCACAACGCGTGTCTTTCTCTCTGCATAAATCAAGGTTATCAAAAACAAACTTTATTTCAAAGGGATGCTATGGGACATTGCTTTCAGAACTTCAGTTCCGTCATATGCAAAACAAGACTTTCACATTTAGCCCACAGTCTCATGTCTGCCTTCCACTTATCAAATGGAGGTGGAAGCTGCAACTTCCAGAACATATCTATACACCTTTATGCGAGAATGAAGGCCAAATCTAGAAAATGATAGCTGGCCTTCTTAGGTTTGGGACTCAAAAAATCCATCAACAGGCAGGGCTAGATAGTCTGGCGTGAATCCCTGCAAAGTACTCGTTCCAAATGACACTTAATTTGCTTTCAGAACATTTGCACTAAAACAAACTTTGTGGAAAACTTTGCATCTGGGAAGTTGCACCTTGGACAGTGTAGTGTTATTAGAAGACCCCTTAATCAGGTTCAAGTGTTTAGAGGACATGTATGTCAGATGCAAATAATTGAGAAGGTTATATGTAGGTCTTGTATTCCTAGATACTGTTCGTGTGTGTAAAAGGATTAAAGACCACGTCCTACCTGTGAGAGGCTTATTAAGATGCACTTCCCCTTTCTGTCGGATTCTAGTCAAAGAATGTGTGATCGGATTGATTAGAGACGTATATATCCTTGCTATCAAATAATGTACATTTCCCATAGCAAATAACTCTGGACTTGCTCTGGCACTCTTTTTTTTTTTTTGTAAAAACCTTTATTGGTGCAATCAAAGCAGTACAGGTGCAGGCCTACAACCACAGGGGCCGGCCGCAAACTCAGGCGATAGAAACAGGAGCAGTACAATTGTTTACGGTTCAAGGAGTAAGCACGTTTTAGTCATAAGACGTGGTTGTAGTACAACGAAGTACAAGGATAAGAGAGGTTTCATTTTTATAATATTGAAAAAGAAACGGAGGCGATATCATCAAGGGCAGCACACTACACAATATACAAAAAGAGACGGGAGGGGCGTATCCCTCCGAGCAATCGGGAATCGATGGTGAACAATAAAGCCAAAAACACACTACGCCCGCCGAAGGCAGGCCAGGAGTAAAGGTCAAACAATGGCGAGCAAGTTAGCGAGAACATCATATGGAAAACCCACCCGTCCAAGACAAGAAATGCTCTGGCACTCTTGACCAATGTGAGTCATCCCTGATTTAGAGCCCTCAGAAGACACGCTAACTCCCTACTTTTACCTCGCCAGAACAGAAGGTGTGGCTTCTTGGTGATCAAGAGTGGAAACAACCTAAGAAACAATTTTTATAGAAAGGAAGAACAATATATCAAATGAACACGTCACAGATCCTCTGTTTTTTAGATGTCTGCCCAGACTACATCGTATACTTTCTTTTTTTCTGTTTTGTCCTAGATCACAATAATCTTTGAACAAGAATGACATTTAAAGAGTTAATATTATAGAATGTGCAATGATACAATCAACTGCATTTGAACAATGAATAGGAATTCTGCATCATATGCGTAATAGTGGTACCTACAAAAGTATTGATGGCAGATCTGTGCTGGCCGACCTATTTAGTCCTTGTGCGGATTTGAGTGTTATCCGTCAGCTGCCCTGCACTTTTCCATAATCCGATATGAGAAATCGCGTCATCTATGGCTGGTGTTTTTTTTTGTTGTTTTTTTTCCCAAAAACCTTTATTAGAGCAAGCATAGAAAAGTACAAGAATGGGCCTACAACCGCACGGGCTGGCCGCTAATAACAAGGCACAATGCATGAAACAGAAATGTACACCCGTGGTCGGGTACAGCTCGAGCACAAAGCATCACTCTACATATGTCACAGAGCAACTCGAATTTTTTATTTTACAAAAGAAAAACAAACACTAAAAGGCGAATGTACGATAATTAAGGTCAGCCCAAAGAAAGGAGGGGACGGTCCACGATCAGGAGAACACACCCAGAGCCCGGAGGCTCCAATCGAGTCGGAAGGGGGGGGAGGGGAGCAGCGGGGAGAACCGGAAATATAGAAAAAACCCGTATGGGGAGGTTCCGGGAACGCACGTCTAGGGAGATAGGACAATCTCAGCAGTGCCTACAAGGGGAGGGGTGCAAATATCCCCACGATAATCATTCCACTGGCCCCAAACCTTCGTCCACGCCCTGGATCTGCCCCTGGCCACATAAACCGTCTTCTCATGAAACATGGACCAGTCCATGTTGTCTTCCCACTTCGAGACCTCAGGGGGCCTGGAAGCGCCCCAGAGTTGCGCAACATCCCGCTTCGCAATCATATATCCCAGGGTAGCCCATCTGGTCTGGGCCACAGAGTAGTCAGTGGGCTCCCACACATTCAACAGACACCGTCGCGGCTCCGGCCGCAGGGCAACACCAGTCACAGCAGTCATCACCTCAAGCACAGCAGTCCAGTAAGCCGCTACAGCCGGGCATTCCCAAAGGATATGTAAAAAGGTCGCATTCAAACCACAACCACGCTTGCATAGCCCATCCGAAGAAAAGCCCATCGTCACCAGACGCGGACCCGTGACATAAACTCGATGAAGAATCTTAAGTTGAACCAAACGGAGACGGGCAGGAATGGCCACCTCCTTGGGAGAAGAGAGTGCCGACTGCCAATCCTCGTCGTCCAGCTCCAACCCATCGCCAACCCAAGCCTCCCGAAGTCGGACCAATAAGTCCGCCCGATTATTGATCAATTTCTTGTAAATCAGAGAAATAGTACTATCGGGAAGATGCCCATCAAGGACACGGTCCTCGAGGGGGGAAGATTCAGGCAGGGCCTCATTAGGAACCAAAACTGAGGCGAGGGCATGCCGGACCTGCAGGTAGCGAAAAAATTCCCTACCACTCAAACCATATTCCGCCTGGAGGGCCTGGAACGACTTCACACTACCGTTCGAGCACACATCACCCACCTTACAAATCCCTATCATATCCCAGCGGTCGAAACCCTTGGTAGACCAAAGTCCGCCCAAACGTTCCGAGGCGTAAAGCGGCGTCGCCAACGTCAAGCGATCCTCCCACCCCAAACTCACATTCGCAGCTCGCCATACAGTTACTGCGATCTTGGATGGGCCCACAAGATGGCGCCCGGCCGATCGAGAATAAAGTGCTCTAGTAAAGTCCCCACCCGGGAGCTGGAATCTGTCCATCTCGAATGCAGGATTACGACCCGGGGAAAACATCACGTGATTAATGGCAGACAACTGGGAAGCCCAGTAATATCGCTTGATATCGGGGAGCGCCATGCCCCCGTCATACCAAGGGATGGTGAGCTTTGCGAGTGCGATACGCGGACGCCCATCCCATATCAATTGCCGCTGAAGACTCTCAATCTCTTGGAAATAGGTCTTAGGAATAGCGTCATAGGAGTTTTGGAGCGCGTAAAGGAATCGCGGCAAGGACATCATTTTAAACAGAGCCGCCCTGCCCAGAGGAGACAAAGGAAGCTTACGCCAACGGGCCACATCCAGGCGCAATCTAAGCAATGGTGGGAGGAGATTACGCTCAAAGCGGAGCGTCGGGTCCAACGTAATAAAAATCCCTAAATACTTGAAACCCGAGTGGACCACCTGAATTGGAAGTCTGCTCGGCAAGGGGGGCAAAACCCCCGAAAGAACATATACACAGGACTTGGTCCAGTTAATAACAAGGCCCGAATTGGCTCCAAAGGAAGCAAGAACGTCGAACAGAACAGACAGAGATTTACGCGGGGAGGTGAGATATAAAAGGATATCGTCCGCGTAAAGCGACACGCGGTCCTCAAAGTCCGGAGACCAGCGGATCCCCTTGAGGGAAGGTTCCCACCGAAGCCAAGCAGCCAATGGTTCCATGGCGAGCGCAAACAGTAACGGAGACAAGGGGCATCCCTGACGGGTACCCCTTCCAAGGGTGAAAGGAGCCGAGACCCTACCGTTCACCACTACTTGCGCCAGAGGTTCCGCGTACAATAACTGGACCCAACCAATAAACTCAGGCCCAAAACCAAATTTCTCAAGAGCCGCTCAAAGATAAGGCCACTCCACCGTGTCGAAGGCCATGGAAGCATCCAACGATGCCAAAATGGCCGGCTCCGTCAGAAGCCCCGCCCCCGCAATCGCGCCGTGAAGACGACGCAGGTTCAGAGCCGTGTTGCGATGCGGGATAAATCCAGATTGATCCGGATGGACCAAGTCACTAATGACCGTCAAGAGACGGGATGCCAGGAGTTTCGCCAACACCTTGGGTTCAACATTTAGTAGAGATATGGGCCTGTAGGAGGAACAAAGATCACGTGGTTTACCCTCCTTGGGGATGACAACTATTGTGGCCAGTCTCTGATCATAAGGGAGAATACCCCGTTCCCGGGACTCCAGAAACATGGCGCGAAGATACGGAGCCACCCTATCGGGACGCAACTTGTACAATTCGATCGGCAACCCGTTCGGGCCCAATGCTTTGCCCGAACGGAGGGAACGGATGGCAGTAGCTATCTCATCAACCGTAAAGGGGGAGTCCAACGCCACACGGTCTAAATCGGAAACAATGGGCAGGGCTATATCACGCAACAAAAGGCGAGAGTCAACCACATCCCTCTCAGACACAGGGGTATACACCACACGGAAGTAATCGGCAAACCGGTCAACTATTCCAATCGGGTCCGTTACACTCACACCACTCGCAGACTGAATCACGGGTACCACACGATTAGCTCTCTCCTTCTTATCCAGCCATGCCAGCAATTTACCCGCTTTGTCACCCACATCATACAAACGACCCTGTTGCTCCCGAAACATCACTTTGGCGGCATCTGTGACCATGGACTTATAAGCAAATTGTTTCAGACCCAGGGCATGGAGCTTCTCAGGCGTGACACCAGATTCCAAACCCTCCTCCAATGCAGAAATCTCCCCCTCAAGATCAACCACCTCTCTATTTCTCGCTCTCTTAGCCTCAACAATAAGGGAGAGGGCCTGCCCACGAATCACGGTCTTAAAGGCCTCCCATAGGGACACAGCAGAGGAAACCGACCCCTCGTTATCCAGAAAATACGAGTCAAAGGACTTAAGCAGAAGGGTGCGGGTCTCGGGGGAGGTGAGGTACCACGGATTAATGGGGGCCACCCGGCCCACTGCCTCCACTCCAACCTCAAAACGAAGCCAGAGCGGAGAGTGGTCAGAGACACCCCTGGGCAGGTGTACTATCTCACGCACCGCTGGGGACTGAGCCGCAGGCATCAGGAAATAATCCAGCCGAGACAGACTCCCATGGGCCCCAGAGTGAAAGGTGTACTGAAGCTGCGTAGGATGCAAAAGCCTCCAGCAATCCACCAGGCCAAAGGTATCCAAAAATCCACCCAACCACTGCTGAGCCGCAGGGGTATCCCTAGGGGGGTGGCGATCGTGGAGACCGGAGACTACTGAATTAAAATCACCAGCCAGAAAGAGAGTACTATCAGGGAGGTCCAACAAGACACGGCCCAAATCTGAAAAGGTAGAAGTCTGCAAGCCGGGGGGCACATAAACAGTTAACAAGGAGAGGGCACGGCCTTCATATCGACCCACAAGAACAGCATACCGCCCCCGATCATCCTGAATAACATCATCAATAGCCAGGGGGAGGGAAGCCCGGACAAGGATACCCACACCCCTGGAACCCGAGGTAAACCCCGAATGCGCTACGAGGCGATAGCCCCACCTATTCATTGCATGACAAACATTGCCTATCAAATGAGTCTCCTGCAGGAAAACAATGTCAGGAGATAAACGTCGTATACATTTCAACACCACACTTCGCTTGATACGATCTCCCAGACCATTAACGTTCCACGAAACAAATCTCAACCCGCTACCCCCCATCCCACCCGAAAAAGCCCAAACCCCCCACCAATGAGCATGACCATAAAAAGCAGTCCAGATACAGAATAAAGTCGCCTTGAACCCAGAACACACAAACAACAAACTTCCCAACCACCCACCCCCCAGGTAACAAGAAAACACCCCCCACCCTGCACCCCTGCAAAAAGCTAAAAAGCCACCCCAACCTGCAGTGTGCCTGTCGCCCAAGAACCCCTATTCTACACAAAGACCCCGGAGGAGGAAAGGCTCTGTCCCACCCGCCCCCGATCAAACCAATGACGAGGAAAAGATCATACATCAAAACACATGTGAGGTAGAGGAACATAGGCTTACATCCCTGGAGAAGGTATACAAAACAAGGCATCAGTCAAAGATAAAATGTTCAGCTCTCTACGCCACCCTCAGCACCGCCCGGGTGGGCTTCGGACTCAGTCTCAGGAGGTCGATGAGGCAGGGAGTCTAGCCAGTCATTCACAGCATCTGGCCGATCAAAGAAGAAAGTACGATCATTATACTCCACCCGCAACCTAGTCGGAAAGAGCATTGCGTAACGCATCCCCATGTCCCTAAGACGCTTCTTGGCACCACGAAATCCCGTACGCTGCTTCTGGACCTGTTGGGAAAAGTCCGGATAAAAGTTCACCGTGGCATTCTCAAAGGCCACCGGGCCCTTCACCCGCGAGGCCTGCAGGATAGCGTCCCGATCTCTATAGTGGAAAAGCTTTGCAATAATAGGTCTCGGCGGGGCGCCCGGCTTGCCCTGGCCCCCTGGAACACGATGTGCGCGCTCCATTGCGAAAAATTTACTAAGGCCAGACGGAGAAAGGTGGTTCTGGATGAGGTCTTCAACCAGGAGATCAACCGAGTGGGGTTCTGGATTCTCCGGCACACCCACCACGCGAACATTACAGCGACGTGCCCTGTTCTCAAAATCCAAGGTCCAGGTAGATCAGCCCAACGTCCTCTATATGAATCCTCGCAAAAAATCAGGATTAAAGCAGGATATTAAGCCGGGAGCGGCGGGGGTCCGGAGAGCGCTGTGCTCACGTGGCCATCTCGGATGCCCGCCAAGCTCCTCCTCATCTATGGCTGGTGTTAATGTCAACTTTATTGTTGTAATGCTCAAGCAGGTATTTGTCCCTTTTCCTTATAATTGTGGAAATCTACGCTGGTTGTGCTTCCCTTTCCCATGAGATGGCCCATTTCATATATCTCCATTGCCAGATGATTGAAAGAAATTGTACTGAGCAGCTTAGTTGTATATGTTCACTGTCCGTGGCATTCAAATGCATGTTGTAGTGGGATATGGGGGTGTCGGGGAGGGAGAGGGAGGGACTAGGCGGAAGTGCTGACTAAATAGACTACTACTTAGATGAATGTTGCACTACAGATGCTAGTTGCATGCTTTATGATGTTCCTTGACTGTTGCCTGAGCCTGTTCCATCAGCACCTATCTTGGCTCTACTCCATAGATGCTTACTGTGCCTGTTTTGATTTTTTTTAACTCGGATTCTGAGCATGCAGTCGCAGGCAACTATAACTTGAAGAGAAAATTCTCATTCTGGGAGGTTTGACATCAGTCAACTATACTAAGATATGAAGGCCCACATACCGTCTTATATCTGGTACTTGTAAGAAGGCTTTAGTATTCCTAATGTGCCTTAAAAAAAGAGTTTTTCCAAAGATATGAAAATCACTCCACCGTTATTTATTTTTATTTTATTTATTTTGAAAGTTTTATATAGCGCGAACAAGATCTTTGCAGATATCAGAGCGCTTTACAGACAAAAGGAACAACGTGTGAGTAAATAGCAATTGGGGTGGGGAAGATACATGTGGGAGCATAGTCAGCCAGATACATCAATAATGATACAAGTACAAATAATTGATAGCGTAAACACTCAGGCAGGTCAATACACACGTCATACAAAAATGCAAAAAAGATTAGTAAAACTGAATGGTACAACGTCTGTAAATATCATCCCCAGTAATAATTCAAGTGTATTTAGCCATGAGGATAGCTTTTACTTCTTTCTTAAAAAGCATGGTAGAGGAGATGAGTCCGATTTCAGGGGGGAGTGAGTTCCAGATCCTGGGTGCCATTCCTGAGAAGGAGCGTTTATACGTTTTTTCCTTGCGGAATCTTTAGGGCTTTAGCAGGAGGTTGTTTGTGCCTCTAGTGTTTCTAGAGCCTCCGGAAATCGTCAGCTTTTGGGCGAGGTATCCGGGTGAGCTCAGGTGGACAGCCTTGTGTGTGATGCAGGCGATTTTCAGATGAATTCTGGCTTCAAAAGGCAGCCAGTTCAGGGCTCTCAGATCAGGGGAAATGTGTGAGTGTTTTCTTGAACCGGTGATGAGTCTCGCTGCAGCGTTTAGAGAAGCTCTTATGGGTGCCGTGGTAGTTAGGGGGAGACCGCAGAGGGCGATGCTGCCGTAATCTATTCGAGGGATGACTAGAGCTTGTACCGCAGTTTGGAAATCTTTGGCTGGAAGGAAGGGTTTGAGTTTCCTTAGGGTATTGATCTGGTAGTTCGCCCCTTTAGTTGCTTTGTTGATGTGTTCCTGCATGTTGAGGTTGGTGTCAAGTGTTATGCCTAGAGATTTTGCTGAGTCCACAATGGTGGGCTGAACATTGAGTGCGGTTAGGTGTTTAAGCCAGATTTGAGTGGTAGTGATCTTCGCAGGAGGTGAGATCAAGAGGAACTCTGTTTTAAGAGCATTGCTTGAGGTGATTAGCAGCCAACCATGATTGGGTGCTTCTGATCGTTGAATTCAAGAGCATAATGTCTTTGGGTGATTGTACTTTGAGATAAAGTTGAGTGTCATCGGCGTACATGTGGAATTGAACATTGGATGCTTGTAGCAAGGTGGTGAGAGGTTCCATAACTAGGTTAAACAAACTTGGGGATAGGGAGGATCCTTGTGGGACGCCTAGCGTTACCGGTATTGGAGAAGACATCAAGTTGTTACTCTTGAATTTCTGCGTTCTGTTGTGTAAAAAGGACGTGAACCACTTGAGCACAGTTCCAGATATACCCATTCTTGTGTTTAATAGATCGAGTAAGTTCTCATGTTTGACGGTGTCGAATGCAGAGGAGAGATCCAGAAGGATAAGGAGGCAGGTATCGTTTTGATCTAGGATTTGGAGGGCGTCGTCAATTATATGTATCATAGCAGTTTCTGTACTGTGGTCCGCTCTGAAGCCTGATTGATGAGGGTTGAGTAGATCAAACTGATTAATGTGTCTAGTCAATTGAGTTTGTGCGCATTTTTCGAGCAATTTGGCAAGAGTCGGAATGTTGGTAATGGGACGGTAATTATTTAGATTAGAGGGGTCGGCTGTAGGTTTCTTTAGTAGAGGTGTGACTTGTCCAACTTTGAGGGAGTCGGGGATGGTCCCTTGTTGAAGTGAGCTGTTGATAATTTTAGTCCAAAGTGGGAGGAGCGACGGGGTAAGGTCTTTGACAGCGTTGGCAGCAAGGGGGTCCGTGAGGTGATTGGCTGGTTTCACAGTACTGAGCAGTCTACCAATTTCTTCTTCCGAGTAGGTGGCAAAGGATGACCATGTAGCAGTGTTTTTTGAATCAGTGGGTGCTGTGCAGAGGGGGTTTGGGGTAGAGACTTACGTCAATGAGGAGATCGTTCTTTATTTTGTCTGTTTTTTGGATAAAGAAAGAAGCGAAGTCTTCACAGGAGGGTGCTTCGCCCAGAGTACTGAGTGGTTAGGGTTGTTCCTTGGATTGTGTTCTGATTAGCTCAAACAGCTTTCTCGGACGATTTTTGGCATGGTCGAGCTGACGGCTGAAGAAATCTGATTTTGTGCGTTTTATTTTCCTGAAGTAAGCATTTCTCTTTTTCTTCAGCGTTTTTAAGTGCAGTGCGGAGGGAGCTGATCTCCAGGTGCGCTCTGCCATTCTCATGGCCCGTCTATCGTCATTGAGACTCCCGTTGTACCAAGGATTGGACATTTTTGTGGATGCTCTTTTTAGCTGCAGAGGTGCAGCTTCATTAACTAAAGAGGTCATAGCGTTGAGATAGTGATCCTTCAAGGATTGAACATCCGTAATGCCAGTGGGAGGAAGTAATATATTGCAGCTGTTGGGGGGTAGAGAGTTTGGGTTGAGTTTTTTCAGGTCTCTTTTCCAGACTTTGGGCTTGAAGGATTGAACCGGGTTAAATTTGACTTTTTCGTTGATGAAGAACGTGACAATGTGATGATCTGACCAGTCACAGGGTTTGATAGATTCGAGTTGGATAGAGTCTTCTTTGGAGATGATAAGGTCGATGATAGAGCCTTTCTCGTGGGTCGGGCTGTTGCATATTTGGGTGAGGTCAAGGGCGTCGAGGAAGTTTTTAAGACTATTTACCACCGCATCATTATGATCGTTCCAGTGGAGGTTGAAGTCACCAAGGTATATTTGTGTGAGTTGTCGCCCTGAATTGGTTGTTGCCATCCTCTAGTAAGGAGGGAAAATAAACGAGGTATTGTTATGCACAGCTGTTGTGGGAAATGAGGGGATTGATGTTATTGAAGTGATGCTGCCAAAATACCTTCATATACTGCAAACAGCGTCCATTGGATTTTTAAAGAACAGTAATGAATATATTTAATCCATAACGAGGGCTTTGCATTCTGAACCCACAAAGATACATTGTTTACACAGTCACCCTCCATGCAAATAATATCACTGTTTATGAATCTCAGGGAAACTCATGTAGCCTTACTGACTGCACAGACCGCATGCATTCACTATCCTGGACATTTAGGGAATGTGGCGTAAGGTCTAGGGGGCAGGAGCGGAACCCATCCCTCTTCCTCCTCTGCTCACCAGGAACCTTTTTAGGTCTTGCCTTAGCGTAAGCGTTTTGATTTTATTAGAATTATATGCATGCAATACTTCCTTGTAATATCTTTTATCCAGTCCTATTTCAGCCATTGGTTAGCTTCATTGCGAGTGACTGAATTCTTCCCTTTCACAAGGAGCGCATCCACACACAAAGTAGTTCCCTTAACTGTCCGGTACTACTATTGTAATGTGTGCATTTTGGGATCAGAAATATTTTAGCTTTTAGCCTATTTATTCATTTTTGTTTTAAGATGGACATGGGCCCAACAATAACGTTTTGCAAAAACCATGATTAAACAAAAGAAGCATTGACAAAAGCAAAAGGCTAGCAGTCAGTGCAATACTTACTATATTTATCCTGCTTTCTAAAAGACAGCTGGGATTGAGACGAAGGACCTATTTTTTTATTTTTACTACATTTGCTATCTTACTGTTGTAAGTTTTGTTCAAATATTATGTGACAAGGCTACAGCATTGTTATTTTTAAGAAATGTAAAGCGTTTGTGATCCTCCGTTGATAATGTGGGAAATATTCAACTACTTGACTTTTCCTACCAAGGGCAAAGAATGGTGTTAAGTTGAATTCTTCCCCAAGCAAATTCCACTTTCTCCTCTGATTCCCTTTCTTACCGTGGTTGCATATTTACACTCCGCAACCAGTTGGGTGCACAGAGTCCAAAAAGAAATTTAACTTGTCAAAATAGGTCATCGGGAGGTACTGCTGCACGCATCATATTTCTGTCCACTATGTCTGAAATCTTTACGTTACTAAGTGGAAACATTGTGCACTATTTCATAGTGTGTGCATCTGAGCTGTAGATGAGACCATATGCCAGCTTAGGAAGAGGTTTTGAGTTTTGATGCCAGGCTATATGGTGCTAAACTCAGAGTGTGGGTTTTAGCGGTTAATAGAAGGGCGTTCATGGAGTCTGTTAACTGTGATGTTGAGCTGTCTGCCTCGATGCAATGGGAGTGACCCCTATAGGGAGCAATGGCCAATCCCAGTGCAGTACTTAGCAAAAGAGGGGCCTTTGCATGAAAAGTTTAGAGATATGAACATGTATGACTAGAGAAGGCAATTCAACCTCTATTTTCCCTTTCTGTGTATGAAGTCCAAAGGGACAGATCAGGGAGGAGTAAATGAAAGTAGAAACATTACATAATGAAATGAAGCTAGCTATTTTTCTAAGGAGTATAATCCTGAAACTGAAATGAAACCTGTAAGGTATGTTATGTTCCAGGCTTGTTTATAGAAGTTAGCTGCTATTGTATGCCCTCTTTGTGGGGCAGGAAGTGAGACGGTATCATTACAGGTTCCCATAGGCTGGGGAGAGTTTGCACGTTTGGCATATTTTTTGGGTCAATGAGACATTTGGCGGTACATAGTGAGTATTGAATGTAAGTGCACTGGAGGAGAGAGGTTTATCTCAAATATGGTGGGTTAGCAACCAGCCATAGTCTTGGTTGCGTGGGTGCAGTGATGCATTTTGACCTATGTTGATATTGTGCAAATTCTCCTTTGTTTGCCATTACTGCTGCGTGTATGTGCACCAGAATAGGAGGTTTGTCACAAATAGTACAGTACCACTTATGCAAACAACTGTCACATGGATATTGAGTACAAGGGTGCTTGGCTCAATTGTTCCATGTTGGAAATGTCCAGTATCTTGTGGTAGTCTGCAAGGTATCATGGAGCAAGTTACCATGTTTAGTGTTCCTGTGTTACAGTAATTTAGTGTCCCAGGTCAAGATTTGAGGAAATTGATAAGGCTCGTGCAGTCGCTGGGGTAGCTGACAACTCGGTGAGTGTCTACAAACTGCCTAGGAGTCAGTGAGGCCATGGAGTGTCGACCATGGGGCAGTAGAAAAGACCTTTGAGGAGGGCTTCTCACTATTGAAAATTATGTGCTAGGCTTAGGTAGCATTTGGTAAAACTTTGAGAAGAACGAACCACAGGCTTTTCAGTTATCACCTGCAGAGGAGAGCATGAAAAAAAGTGCTTTCTTGAGAGCAGGATGGCTTTCTATGCAGAAAATATGCTTTGTCTTAGGACGGTCCAAATGAGAGGTGTCTACAGAGAAATTCAAAGTATTTGCATTCTAAAGAAAAAGTTGTTCGGAAGCTTTAGAGAGAAAACAGCGAAAGAAGTATACATAAGTAGTTCAAGACTATGTTCGTTTTGTGTCAAGGAGGATGCTCAGATTTATTACCATCTAGGGAGGGCTAGTGTCGCTAATATCGTCCAATGCAGGAGAAATATTACTATAGTTTAGGGTCTATATTTTGTTGACGTTTGCTTTGTGAGTGTAGTCCAGTGATCTCTTCACTGATGCTTTCCATCAAGCAGTACTTTGGGAAGGAGGTAAGCCATTATGTTTTGCTATGATTTAAGTGTCCTTGGCATAATTAAAGCAACTAATAACAAAAAAATTGACTTCGAGATATGAGGTGATACACAGTTTTAAAAGGATGGGCGATGGAGCATCTCCAAATGAAAGATATCAACAATGAGAAAACATGTGAACTGTTTGACAGTTATTAGGCATAAAGCCATGAATATCATACTAATATGGAAGAACTTTTACACAATGCAGGATCAACATGCATACAAGTGTTACAGTTGAAGATGGAATCATCAATTTATGAGAATCTAGTTATTAAAGCTTGCCTTTATATGGCGCAGATAGAGAATAATATTCCATATTGCGTCCTACCTGTAAGGACTTTCCAAGGATCAATATTTGTAGGCACAGACCCCATATGTAGACCCCATATGTAACCACAGTGTCAGCGGAGATGTCTTGCACATTTGATACATGTGGGATAAGATAGGAATGTGTTATGTTCCCAAAAACTTGAGTGATGCAGTCAGAAACTTCAGTCAGTACAGAAACCACAAAATATTAGCTTGCTTCAAATTATTGCACTCCGTTTCAAAGTGCATTGTATAGGGTACGGTTTGCATCCAAGCACTAATAGATTGGTAACGTAGAGGATATCCCAGTGGTGACTCTATTAATAGGGAGAAATTCTACGTTTGTGAAAAGAGTATTCCTTGGCATAGTACTATTATATCTGCACTAGGAATTTCCTTCCTCATGTTTACAGTGTGCACCTGTGGAACATCTATCTGATCTTGATCCAAGCCAGTGAGGAGGTAGATGATGTCTCACCCTGGTTCACAGCTGTGAGGCTTTTTCTTGGGGTACCACAACAGTCCGAGATTACAGGGCATTGAGTGTATTAACGCCATTTACCACCGGTTTCCTGGGGCCTCACTTCTGTTGCATTTTAACTGGATGACCTCATATACATTTTTAGCACTTGACTTCTACAATGTATTTCCACTGAGCAGTCACAGCTAACTCCATGCAGTGCTATAGGGCTTGATACTCAGTAACAGTTCATGCAAACAAAAAAATATAATAATTTCAATACCCGACATTTCTTTTTTTTTTTTAAAGGAAAGAATGTAACAGGTAAGTAAAATGTTCAGCACTGAAATCTGAGATAGTCATTGACAAGTAGTAGTCTTTTACCTTCTGTCTAGAGCAGGAATCCAAAAACATTTTGTAACTCCCAAGCATAGTGTAGTGAAGTATTATGTAATAAAAGTCAGCATACAGAAATACTTCACATCGTGTATTTATTAGCCACAGCGTCAGCAGTCCCAAAGTAACTGACTTACAAGGAATCTCTCAACTATGAACCCACATAGGACATTCTACATTCCAGTGATGTAATGCTGGAATGTAGTGAAAATGAGATTACCAAAATATCTCCCTTCTTTACAATAAATAAATGCAAAACAAATAACAAAGTAAAACATTATATAAATACAGTAGTCAATTAAATTCAAACAATATAAGTATGTAAATATAAAAGAATTTCAATCACGAAATCTCAAGGGTATAACAGTATTCGTCTACTACTCCTTCGTTCAGACAAAGGACGAACAGAACGCTTAGACTCTGAAACATCAATGTCAGAAGAAGAAGATGAAAAAGGAACAACACGAGGACGCAAAGACGAATTAGATGGAAAAGAAAGATCACAAGGAGGAACATCATGAGAATGCACCTTCACAACCCTTCCTTTATTCCACCATTCATTCCTGCTGGTTCTCACTGCATTCCTGGTCAGAACTTCAATTCTGACAGGAGGTTTACATTTTGACATCCCCTGAAGGACATGATTGGGATCTTTGACCCAAACCCAACCTCCCACACACAAGTCTATTTCGATAGACTTTACTCTATGCGAAGTGTCATAGTGATTCTTCATTTTAGCCTGACATTTTTTCACATTAGGTCTCACAACCTTTCCACATTTAACATATGATCATTCTTGTTCTGACAATCTCGTAACCATGCAGGACACAACCTAGAAGCAGGAGGACGTCCTCGTAGAATTTCAAATGGCGAGAGACCAGAAACAACATTAGGACATGACCTATGCGACCACAGAATTTCTTCAACAGCTATAGACACGTCTATCTTGTTTTGAATTGCCCACTGTATACACTCTTCCAATGTATGGTTCATTGTTTCTACTAGACCGTTTGCTTGAGGATGATAGATAGTAACACATTTATGTTTAATTGCGTTTGAGTCGAGAAAACTTTTAATTTCTTTTGAAATAAATTGGACACCATTGTCTGAGATGATTTCTTTTGGAAAACTTTCTTTCAAAAACAAGATTTTTAAAAACTTGATAACACTAGCTGTGTTTGCCTCTTCGACAAATTTTATTTCCCACCATTTACTATAGTAGTCAACGACCACAATAGCGAATTTGAACTTTAGTGGAAGAACACCAAATGGACCAATGAAGTCTATGGCAAGTTTGGACCACACAAAATCAGGTAATTTGACAGTTTGAAGGGGAACAGCTTCGGTTTTGAGACCTTTATCATTAGTGGCACAAATAACACATGCCCGCACACTAGCAATAATAGCAGCATCCATCCCAGGCCACCAATAATTGTCTCTAATTTTTCTTTTGGTTATGGTCTGGCCTAAGTGTCCTTTATGACCATACACAATGATCCTATCTCTCAAAGAGACCGGTGGAATAAATTTGTCTCCCCGTACCAACATTCCAATTTGTTCAATTGACAATTCATCAGAAACTTTACAGTAAGGTTGTAAATCCTTGGTTAAAACTTTTGCTTTTGGCCAGCTATTCATTACATACTTTCTTACACTATCCAACTCAACATCCTTTAAAGATTCTGACATCCACTCTTGTTCTGTAAATGTAGTGTCGTGGCAAACATCAACACAAGCGATTAAGCACTCTTCATCAATTTCATAATTATTTTCTGGATACTCAATAAAACCTAAAGGTTAACGAGATAAGTAATCTGCGCTTACGTTCTTACCGCCTGGGATGTATTCAACAACAAAATTATATTGTAAAAGTTTAGAACTTAACCTTGCTATTCTTGGCGTGTGATCTTTAATGGTACAACCACTCAAAATACAGACTAACGGTTTGTGGTCAGTCTTGAGAACGAATTTCTTCCCCAAACAAAACATTTAACTCTTTTGACTGCCCAACAACAGCCCAAAAGTTCTTTTTCGATAACAGAAAAAACTTTTTCATTAGACCTCAAAGACCTAGAAGCAAAACTAATGGTCACTTCAATTTGCCCCTTCATCTGTGCAATAGTGGCACCCATACCATCATTACTTGCATCTACTGTGATAATACATTGTTGTGTAGGATCAAAAGGTGCAAGAACACCTGCTGAGATAATTTAATTTTTTAGAGACTCGAATTCTTCTTGTCAGTTTTTCTCCCATGCAAAATGTTTCTCTTTCTTCAACAATTCTCTTAACCCAACAGTTTTAGCAGAGAAATTGTGAATGAATTTAGAGTAAAAATCACAAAGCCCTAAAAATAAGGCCGCATTCTCCTTACTCTTGGGGGTCGGAGCTTTGACTATTGCATCAACTAATCCTGTTCTAGGTGCAACTCCCTTCTCAGAAATTACATGGCCCAGATACTCAATAGTATTTTTTGCAAATTCACACTTCCCACGATTTGCAACAATTCCGAATTTTTGTAACCTCTCCAAGACTGCACGCATGTGTTTATCATGAATTGACGGATTTTCCCCTGCTATTGAAATATCATCTTGGAACGTTACCACACCTTCAATCCCTTATAAAACATTCTCTAACACATGTTGAAAAATGGCTGCGGATGCAAGGCCGAAAGGCATTCTTTTGAATTGATAGGTACCCATAGGAGAAACAAAAGCAGTTAAGTGTTCTGACGACTCCTCAAGTACAACCTGATGATAAGCAGATGCTAAGTCAATCTTTGAAAAAAACTTAGCACCCGAGAATGTACTTATAATGTCATCTATTCTTGGTAGAGGGTGGGTATCAATCCAGATAACTTTGTTAAGACTTCTTAAGTCCAAACACACTCTCAGTTGGCCGTTCTTCTTCCTAGCGATAACCAATGGCCTTAACCATAAAGGTGACTCAATGGGTTCTATAACACCTTCATCCCACACATTTTTTTAAGAATCTTTGCTAAGTCTTCACGCACACTAAAAGCACATTCCTCAAGTTATGTTTCACAGGTGTGACATAATCTCGTACTTCAATTTTGTGCTTGAAGCCTCTAATTTTACCCAACCTGTCATCAAATATCACAGGAAAAGTTTAAATCAATTTCGTATTGTATTCAACCATTTCAAATGACTCTTTGTTTTCCTCACACTCAGTTGCTAAAGAAACTTGAACGTCTCTGCCAGGTCTGAGAGTCATCCCAAAAAGACCTTGGTGATACCATCCAAGTACATCTAGTCCTTTCTTAACAACGTATACTTTTCCAAAAATGGTGCAAATTTTAAACCTGAGTTCGCATTCCAAAAACCCAGACAATTAAATTTTCCTACCATCATACGTTACTGGATTCTGTCTGAAGGAAATTGTAGGAGAGTAGGGTCTGCTTTCCTATGGTCACCCCACTTTTTGCTTTTTGCTTCACTGGTTTTCGACTTAATGTGGCTGTGGGCCTGCTAATTAGACCCACAACCCTGCTGTTCTCTCTCTAAACTCACACCATGTACTTTAGGTACATCACCAATTGGGATTTGGGTCACTCTTATGAGTCCCTCTACAGAGTACCATAGGTTCCCAGGGCATAGGTGCACCCAAAGCCTACCAGGGGCTGCAGCATATATTTTGCCACCCCTGGCTGGCCATCCAAACTGACACAACTGGCTGATCACTCATCTGGGGCAAGGTTGTGTAATCACCCCTTGCTTAGATATAGTATTCCTATATCTAACCTTATATCTAGACACATATACACCTATAAGTCACTCCTATGGGAGGCCTTAACAATCCTGAAGGCAGAGTGCTTGGTTTTATGTGAGATGGTGCTCTAGCATGAGCTGAGCCTATCTGCACCTTTCGGAACCATGTCCTTAAAGCTGTTCTAGGATATTGCCATACCATATACTCTTAAGTGCATTATGAACCTCGCAGTTAAATGCTAACTTTGGTTTGGCTTTATCAAAACATATCGTGTAAGGTGTCATACGCTTTGGAATACTACCCCCTCGTCCGTTCTGGGGACGGGGGTAGCATTCCACCCTTCTAGAAGGAAAAGACATGTTTTTCCAACTAATCCCGGTTAAAGTTAACCAGAGCCTTGGCATCACAAAATGGATGCTGCTGCCACAGACACAAGTCTGACCTCCTGCTGCTGGGAGTCCTTCCAGTGAGGGAGGCTTGGACAATAGGTTTCCTGTCTTGGGAGGTGCTAGCACCACCCCAGACAGGCTATAGTGTATTGGGGCAGGGAGGGCTGAATTAAATGAGACACTGCCAGGGCACACAAGGTGTCCCATGCATAGTCCAGTTCAAACCGGTGCTGGGGCACTCCAGCCCCAGCTCTGGCGCGAAACTGGACAAAGGGAAAGGGGTGTAACCACCCCCTTCCTGGGTTCCACCCATAGGAGGGACCTAGCAGGTAATCCAGCCCCTAAATTTGGTATATAGGTAGGAGCTGAGTCCCAAGACTTTAGATTTATCCTGACTGAAACTTGAAACGAAACTCTGGACCTTCGACATTCTACTCGACATAGAAGACTGAAGAATCTCCCTTGTGGTCAAGGAGTGACCACCCTTTGCAAGCAGGCACCATCAAGCGATCAACGGTTTGCTTTGTCGACGCTCCCGCCGGAGCCCGAGCACAGAGCCTGACAAGACCCGGACTTCCAGACTTACAACAGCCCGATCCACAGTCACAGCAGAGCTGAGACCCGTGGCGGCGACGAGAGATGTGGGACCGGCCATCTTGGAAAGCCAGTGAATTGCTTTCCGTGCAACTTCTGAGCCACCCTTGAAGTTGTGCATTGGGGATTGATAAGCCCCAGCCCCGAGCACCAACTGCACCGAAGATCAGCCCTCCACACTTCACGAGTTCTGTGTGGGGCCCTTCTGCATTTTCCTGCTCGAAGCGTCTGTCTGGTCACTTGCCCGTTGGCTAGTGGCCTCTGTGACGACGAAACCTTTGATTTACACCGCTGGTATGGTTGCTCCAGACTGGCCCTTACTCCCCTGAAAAGGAGCAGCCCATCAGACCTTGCTGGTCTGATTAAGAAGCCATCTTTCTTTTCTCCGTGGGTTGCCTTTGCCAAGGCTTGTTGACTCCAATCCTGAAGCCGACACCGCCGACAGCGAGATCCTTCATGGGACAGTCCGTGCCCAGCTCCTGGTCGTCGTCGACACCTCCTGGTCCACGTGGCTGCAGAGACAAGCTTCATGACATCACCTGATCGCATCCCGACATCGCCTGGTTCCTTCCTGGTTCCATCCCGGTCACTGGCTAGTGACCCAGACTCTGTCCCCTCTGCTTTCAGGTACTCTTCATCCTCGATCCGCCCTTTGATCCAACCGGACACTTCTCTCCAGGTCGCCTGCAGCATCTTTCTCCAAGGCTCCATAGGAATCAGCGACGAAACCCGACACATTTTGACACCTATGCACCCGCTTCCTGTGGGTGAGGTACGCGAGTATTTCGGTACTCCTGTGGGTATTGACTATCCTAGTGTCCTAGTTTCAAGTAGCTTTTTCCTAGTCCATCCGGAAGTGTCCTAAAAGAACTAGTTTCCAATTCTTTCGTTCCCATTCTAACTCTATGGTAACTTGCGTGCGTGTAAAGACACTGCACGCGCATCCCGTGGGCCTTCTGCTCCCTATCCTTTGGTAGGACAGTGTAGCCCCAGCGATTCTCCTGGCCCTAGGCCTTTCCTTTGTTCGTGACATGGTTCTTATACCACTATTTTAGTATATGGTTCGAAGTGCCCCTAGGACATTACTGTATTTTGTGCAACTTATTGTATTTTAATTAAGTATCTTGTTATGTGCTGGTGCCTCTGACCTCATAAAGAGTTCAGCGGATTGTGTTAGAAATAAATACATATATATTTTGATATACAACCTGTGTGTTGTCCTTTTACTTGCTATTAAGGGGATTGCATATGGTAAAACAGCTGGCTTCACATGCCCTCTTGAGTTTAGCCTAAGACTGCTTTGTCCATGCTACTAGTAGGATAGCTGGTCTACAAGGTTGACTTTACTACCATCACCATAAGGGTTGTTTGGACTGGTGCAAGGTGCTCACTAGAATAGGGCACATCATATACCAGGCCAACTTCTCACAGAAATAACTCTCGTCTTCCCCAGATTTCAACAAACAATTCATCGGTCACCATTGTCATTCTTGCCCCAGAATCAATAAGGAGTCTTAAATGTTTCCCATCTACTTCAATGTCTTCGTAAGGATCTACACAGTCAGATTCATCATCTTGTACAACAACAATTATATCTCTCATTCCTCTTACACAACTTTGTTCTTCATCTGACTGTCACACAGATCCCCCATCTGGAACAGAATTGATGTTGTCTTTAGGTGACTGACAAACTTTTGCAAAATTCCCAATCTTGCTACACAACTTATATTTTACATTTTTTGCAGGGCAAGACTGACCATTTGGTCCATGATTGGAAAACCCGCACCTAAAACAAATGTTTTTCTGTGAGGAAAACCCACCTTTATACTCTTTCTTTTTGGGATATTGTTTAAAACTTTTGTTTTGTCTAGAGATCGTCTTTTCATTTACAAGAGACACACCACTAGTGTCTTTATGAGTAAGTTCTTTTAACGCTTTACGTGACACTTCAACACCTTTAACTATGTCAATTGTTTCTGATAGATTTGGATTTCTCATAATGAGAAGTTTTTCTTGTACTTTCTTATACCAGCAACGTACTACTATCTGATCACTTATAAGTTGATCTGTGAAGTTTTAAAATTCACATTCTGCAGCTAACATACGTAAATTAGCAACATAAGTATCTTATAGATTCATCCTGCAACTGTTCTTTATTAAAAAACGTATGTCTGTTAACAATCAAACTCGGTTCTACATCAAACTGTTTCTCTAATTTTTTTTACAGCCAATTCATATTCATCCAAATCTTCTTGATCATGGGAAATGGGACAGGGTGGTAGATGTTCATAAATAGATTGACCTTCGAAGCCTAAATTGTGTTCTAATGAAAACCTTTTACGTTCTGGTTGATACCTGTTTCCACCGATGGCTCCTAAATACTTTGTAAAAGCTCTGTACCAATTCCTCCAAGGTACAGGAGGATCTCCAGGAGTTAGAAGAAATGGAGGAGGAGCATTAACATTCTGCATAGTGGCCATGACACTTCCTATATTAACATTTCTTAATAATAATCTAACAATTGTTGATGGAGCCAACAACAGTTTGAATGTATCATAAAAGTAAAGATTAGTCAACACAAGAGAATATATATATATATACATCTGTGGGCTTGAACATTTATGCTACTATGCTATTTTGTTTTGTTTGTTGTTAATCAGCGGTACAAAAAACAAACATTGTAATATGGCCGCCGCTATTCCATGCATGGTGTGAGTCCCCTTGTTGATGTTTATGCCTTATTGAATGTGGGAGTGAACAACACAAAAAAATGTTTAAAACAATGTCGGGAGTAAACACAGTGCATCACACACTGACGAAGGCAGACCGCCGAAACGCGTCTGTGTGCACCCCTCCGCTGAATAAAATCTGAGCGTGTTGAAACCTCCATCTTCGAGTGCTGTTTTGTTCTTTCTGGAGAGCTTGAAAGGATTTGGAGCGTTATATATATATATATATATATATAGAGTTGCTATTGAATTATTACTTCTGTTCACGTGTGCACATCACGGATATGCATATTATTCAACAATGGGTTGTTATTTCGAACTGCGTGTAGTTAAATCTTCTTTGGTGTGCCGTTACTTTGGGCTGTGTGTGCACATCACGGATGTGCAAAGAAGATATGCAAATCAGTGTGCTGTTACTTTGGACTGCGTGTGCAATCACGGATGTGCAAAGAAGATATGTAAATTTTCCTTGAGAAATATTTCTCTCTTTTTTTTTAAATACTTAGTTTGTACTTTGAAATTCCTCCTATTGATTTTGTAGGAGTTAACACTGTATTTATTCCTTAAGTTCTCTAATCAATTGGATTGGCATTTAGACAAAAGGAAAAATAACTTCCTGTGATCTTGCCTCCAGTATAACAATCAGCGTTCTAGTTGTTCCTAAAATGTTTTGTAGAAAAGAAACCACTACCTGTAGTCCTTCTTCTTTTAGATTATCACTCTTTTTGTTCAAAACAAGTAATGCACGTGAGAACTGAGAATATCACACAGCGTGCTTGACAAAAAACGTGTGGCCCCCACTGAAAGTAAGTTACTGCTTCGCACTTGATCAAAAGAATAGTTTTCCGTCAACTTGAATTATTCCTTTGCGCTTCACTCAATACAAGCGCAGCAGGCTTTGTTTGCCTTCAGTCCATCAGAGTAAGATAGAACCTCGCGCTTGACTTAACGCACACACACAGCAGGCTTTTACAATCAATTACAGCCTCGCGCTTCACTTGACGCGCACAGTGGGATATGTTTACTTTTGAAATAACATTTAAAAGTCAATCCCATCTGCGTCGCCAAATTGTAGTGAAGTATTATACAATAAAAGTCAGCAGACAGAAATACTCACGTTGTGTATTTATTAGCCACAGCCTCAGCAGTCCCAAAGTAACTGACTTACAAGGAGTCTCTCAACTATGAACCAACATAGGACATTCTACATTCCAGTGATGTAATGCTGGAATGTGGTGAACATGAGATTACCACAATATCTCCCTTCTTTACAATAAATAAATGCAAAACAAATAACAAAGTAAAATATTACATAAATATAGTAGTCAATTAAATACAAACAATATAAGTATGTAAATATAAAAGAATTTCAATCACGAAATCTCATGGGTATACCAATATTCCGTCTACTACTCCTTCGTTCAGACAAAGGATGAACAGAACGCTTAGACTCTGAAACATCAATGTCAGAAGAAGAAGATGAAAAAGGAACAACACACATAGGTGGTTTACATTTGTTTAGCATTGGCCTTTCTAGTCCTTGACCTGTGGGTGAATTGTAAGATTTGGCCTAGAACCTCGTGGTATACTTTGTCCAAACGAATCTCTGTTTTTGTAAAGCCTTCTTAGAGTTACGTCAAAACCAAATCTAGTTGTCCTGCAGTTTTAGTTTGCAATGGCCTGGTTTTGATGATAGTCTAAAATGTACTCGGGGGGTGCACCCGCTACCAAACCACAAATATGTACTTAGATTCCCAGTGACCTACCACCAAAAGAACTGAAGATCCTTACCTTACTGAAATGTAAGGTGACTTTGGAGTCTCCCATCAGTGCCAAGGAAAGGGAGGTGTGACTCGAGGCCCAGTTACTGGTGCTCAGAGTCACGAGGCTCAAACAGTGAAATCTAGATCCAGTAGCCATTCGATTACTTGATGGTGAGAGTAATCTTTGCAAGTTTTCCCTTTATGTGCCTCAAGTGTTAATAGAGATGGTTGTCCTGCTTCTTGAAATCTTCTAGTAATGGTTGTTGAAAGGCACATGACTGGGACTGCAGGTATCAAGTAGTCCGGTAGTCCCTGTACTAGTGACCATATTTCCCACACTAAAGGTGCTAAGATAATGATTCCAATGGTTCCAGAATCAGATGACCTTTCTGCCAATGGTCATGGACTAAAGCTGGAATTCCTCAATTCACAGGATTTCAGGAGAGGTACAGGCAGCCGAGGGTAGGGGATGGAGATGGTGGACCCCGCTTGATGTATGAAGCTGTTGTAGCCTCTCCTTTGACCCAGATGTCGTGATACTCACTGTTGCATCCTCTCTGCAGTTAGCTAGGGCAGCCTCTAGCCTCTAGGGCAGGCTCTGTAATTCGAGGCTGGTCCTTCAAGTAGTTGCGTGTAATGGCATGCTAAGCAAGTAGTTCATCCTGGAATGGCACTCCACCAATTTTGCAAGCAAAATAGTCTTCCTTCTATCACAGCTCCAGCAAGGTGGCTGCACGGATACTTCCTAGATTTAGGCAAGCTCTGGAGGGAGAATAGTGGCACATTAGTCCTACTCCTTGGCTCTCACTTCTGCTGATTCACAGGTCCTTTTTGGCTGCGGGTTATACATATTGATACATATAGTGGCTGCTGGGGCCAGTATTTATCGAACTCATGGTCAAGCATCACCTATTATGTAGTCATCACTATGTTAGTCCTGACTGTCTCTCTCCTATCATGGGGGGGGGGCGTGATCCTGGTATGATCACTTCATACTTTGGCATTATGCTGCCCCTCCTGATAATAGTTCGGAATGACTAGGGTATGAATCACTGCAGACAAAAGGCCTTTTTAAAAGAGTTGCAGATCTCCAAAAGAAATGGTGGTATAGCAGTTTTCTGGTTTGGCAGGGAAACTGTGGTTACATCAATAGGCTCTAGTGGTATACATCACCCAATCAACAAACAAATGGATTCTGAGAGTGTAAGAGAAGATGTGGTCTTGCGATTCCATTAGAAACAATGCACATTGACAACCTAGTTACTCGTAAGTAACATAAAAACGTGGAGTCCCATTTTCCATACATGTACACACAAAGAAAAAACTCTGTCTCCCCTTTCCTCTCTCCTTTATCTCTCTATACCTTCATGCGTTCAAAAGAACTCCAGGTATGACAGTCAACACAGACTTTACATGGAAAATGGGAGACAGTAAGCCATCCCACCTCAGAGATACATGTAATAGGGCCTATCCACCGATAATAGATTAAGCTGCCACCACTGTGAGTCTCTCACTGCCTGGGGTGAAGGGACAGTAGCAATCCTCACCAAGATGGGTGCCCTTTTTAGGTGACTCTTCAACATCAAAACCCACCTTTGATGTATCACATCGGTTAAATTCATGTACCTTCTTCCCAACTTTGATGTATCGCATCGGTTAAATTCATGTACCTCCTGCGGGCTTTTATGAATTTTGAGTTCGCAGAGGAAAAGCCACACAGGCCTATCAAAAGAGGAAGGGCAGTCCAGCATGCCTTACCAAAGTAATGCTAAATATGTTTGTTCTAACAGTGGCACAGACATGACATTTACACATAGGGTTTCTGTTCAAAATATCCACATCATGCTTTCGGTTAGTGTGTCAAATCAGTTTCACAATTTTACTGTACACTGTTTTGCACAATAAATTAGTCCATATCCAAGGTTTTGAAGGAGCACAGCCAATCAGTATTAAAATCCAAATGGCTTTGCGATTTTTGCTGTTAACTGTTGATGCATACCTGAAGTATATACTTGTGGAAGGAAACTATTGCTGTATATTTGTATTGGATTTTAAGAATGGTTCAGCGATTCTTCACACAAAGTAAGTTTGTTACCTGCTTTATTTTGTCAGGAAGTTCTAATTTTTATAAGCTTCACTGTGACCAAATGCTTCAAAGACATACCGGGACGAGCTAGGATTTTTTCCTGTCTTAATTAAACTTGGTCTAAACTGTAACCGTATTCTTGAGTCCTTTTCTCTATAAGGTGGTTGAGGAGGTTGAGCGTTTGCTTACCAAGATATGTAAGTAATAGTTTCCAGTCTTTGCAGGGCTGCATAGCAGTTCACCCAATAATAATCAATCAAATTAGTAACCTTGGTTATGTATGCTATATAAAACGTAATCATAAATGATAATTAGTATTACTCTGCCTAACTAAAAGAATGCGCTATTCTTCGATTTGAAATATTGATTTTCTGCTTCAAATGTAAATGGAGTGAAAGCAAATCAGCTACTGCTCTGCTTTATCTTGCCCAAAGCAGAAAACATAGACCTACCAGGATGAATGTGTCATAAAATTACTTTTTCAATTAAGGCTTACTGTGTTATTTGTTCATTGTTTAATTAAGTTTATAAAATATTTATCATATGATTCATCAAATATTTAAAGGTCTTAACACTTTAGATATTAATGTTTGAAATTGATTTTCTTTTCAATGAATGCTTATAGATGATAGATTGTGATGGTTTACATTTTGCACTCTTTTGATATATTTTAAAAACGTGCAACATCTAACAAACAATTCTCATTAAACTGATGTAGACTTGAAATTCAGACAAAAGTACATTGCCTAAATATTTGACAGGATTTAACATATATTTAAAATGAAGAATCCTTGTTATTCCAAATATATGTAATGATAATGCTAGTATACCAGCAGAACAAGACCCTTTTTTTGCTATCCTTGACTGCAGTATGCAAATAATGAAGCTAGTAAATAATTTTGCGGTATCCTCCAGCTGTCTTACATCACTAATATAAAATGTTAGTGTGAAAATGACAATAGCCATCACTGGTTCAACTGTTGATTTGTGTGATTCTTTATTGGCTCGGCTAGGATAATGAGGTTATTAAAACAATTAAAGAGTGAACAAGTGGAGAAGTGTGGGGTGGAGAAGTGTGGCTCACCGGTGGTGGAGAAGTGTGGCTCACCGGTTAGAAGCGGCAGACCCTGAAGCAGAGGTCGGCCCGGGACCAGGGTTCAATTCCCGACGCGGCAGGGTCTTGGGTCAATGTCCACGGACTCGATAATTCTCGCTTAGGTGCCTACGCTAACCATGGGTCCCACTCTGCAACTCTGGGCAATAGCTTGCTTAATCTCCACAAAGGCACCAGCAACGCCGGGGATGCCTGGCTTCACCTTGGGGTGCCCTCTCACAGGGAAAGCCAGGACGGGTTCCCCAGCGGTATACAGCGCCAGGACACCACGTAACGAGGTAACAGTGCGCTTTACAAGTATACATACATTACATTACATTACAAACAGAATTTGAAAAGAAATCGATTTATATAGACCAAGAGTGAGTTTGAGCTTTATGGACTATACTATGTTTACCCAATAAAAGTGGCTGAGGAACATCTATGTCAGCCTTGTGTCCCCGGAACCAGTAAGTGATAATATTTCAAGCTACAACATTTAAAAAGAGTCATATTTAGCAAAAGGAATGAGATGGATTATGGAATAGCATAGCACAGGGGGGCATAGATCCCTACCGAATAGTCATTTTATGTTCATGATTCAGAGGGCTCTCACCCTAAAATGCCAGCAAAATTATGCCACAAAAAGAGAAATAGGTGATGTTTTCATTAGCAAGTTTGCACACTGACGGCCTGTTAGACCTGACAGTCTTCGTGTGGTCTTCACCCAAACTGTCTGCCTCCTCCCCTCCTGTTTGTTGAAATTAATTTTTGTTGGCCCTAGGACTTTACCCAGTGCTAAAATGCCTGTGCTCACTACATTAAACATGTTAAAATTGGATTACACCCAATTGGCACATTTAATGTACTTGTAAGGCCCTAGTAAAGTGGTACAACACGTACCTAGGGCCTACAAATACAATTTTACTAAAGGGGCTGCAGCACTTGTTGTGCCAGCCACTTAAGTAGCCCTTTAAAACATGTTTCAGGTCTGCAGCCTGTGTGCAGTTTTAAAACTGCCTATTCAACCTGGCAAAATAAACCGTTTCGCGGGCCTAAACCCCCCTTTTTTGATACATATGCCTCCCCCTATATTAGGCCCTAAACAGCCTACAGGGCAGGATGCGTTGTATTTAAAATGTGGGATGTGAGTTTTTCGTTTTTTAGATCTTCTGGTAGTGAAAAACTCCTAAAAAATTTTTTCACTACTGTGAAGCCTACCTCTCCTCTAGGATAACATTGTGTTACCTTATTACATTTAATAGGTGCTAACTTTTGATTGGGAACAGGTAGAAATGTCATGTTTGGACTCAAAGAATTATTATCTAAAATCCTCTTTAATTGTAAAGTTGGATTTTAAGACACAATTCTGAAAATGCCACTTTTCGAAAGTTGCAATTTTCTTGCACACTTTAGTTCCTGCAGTCTGTTTCCTGTGTCACAAGACTTGGTGTACTTGGCAGTTGCCCGTTGTGTATTCCTCCCAGACAGTGAGACATAGGGGGACTAGCTCTTGGCAGGATGGGCCATCCAGCCAGGATGGGAGGGTGGAGCTGTTCCCTGCTCCACTTGCATTTCAATGGGGCTACCTCCAGCACACTCCTAGACCACTTGGAGCCTGGGCAAGAGAAGTAAGGAAGTTTGGAGAACCAGATGGGGGAGAGCCTAGCAGTTTCTCCTATTTCAAAGGGTGGCATGAGATATAAATATTGTACCCTCAGACCAACTCGTCAGTTTACTCCTGGGCCTGCAGAGGACTCCCAGAAGGAATGCGTTTTACTTGAGAGGGCTGGCCTGGTGCCTAAAGGCTGCTTTGTATCTCAGAGGACTGCCCTGCTTTTTGAGGCCTGAATTGCAGCTTGATCCTATGACTTCCAGATTAGCTCCAAGGTCTTGTTTGGCTGGCCTTCTGTGCGGAGCTACAAGGACACAACAATCTTCAACAACCTCAAACCCACACCTGTACACTGTCTGAAGTGAGTCCTGCCCTCTAAGTCATGCCCATCCAGGCCTGAGCCCTCGTAAGTTTGCTAAAGTTACACAGACACCGAAAAACCAAAACTTGGGATTTTCCACTGAAAAGGGTTCTGAGAACCGACAGATGACTGGGATCTACCTGATCGCCAGTCTGTCCAAGGTACACCACTGGTTGCTCTGACTTCGCGGTAGCTCCCACCCAGTTCTTCTCCACAGCAATAAATCATGTTCTGCGGCTCCTCTTTGAAAGGTTATTTGGCCTCCTAAAGCCTGCGTCGGCTATAATGTGCAGCTTTGTCCCACTGGAGATTTTCAACTTCCAAAAAAGCAACGAATTCCTAACATAGAAATTTTCACCGAAACTTAATCCAGTGGCTCTCTGATGACGATGCCTCCTCCTCAGATACTGGGGGCTGCCTTGCGCAACTAGATGCCCGCAGTAGGTGATTTGTCCTTTTAGGCACTATTTTTCACTAAAAACAATTGAAATTCATAACTTTGGTTCTACTAATTGTATTTAATTTGTTTTGGTGCTCAAATATTTATTACATTTGACAGTGTTTCAAAATTTGTGTGGGATTTTTCTTGTGTTGTATTTTACACTTTGTTAGTGTTTGTGTGTTGCTTAAAAGCTCAGCAGTAACATTAGATATACCCACGCTGCTCGATCCTTGACGAAAGTGTAAAATTAGGAAGACACCTCTCTCCAGATTCGCATGACCCTTGAGAGACCCAGAATAAGGGTAAGCCTCAAGGACAGACGATGTAGACAGTTGAGGGCCTTAGGCCTCGCTTATGTGCAGGCTATGCATGCATAGTAAGGCAGGGATACATCTAATGGCTCTGACGAAGCCTCAGACCTGAACAGGCTCCTAGCATGGGCCAAAACATGTTGACATTTATACAGGAGGTTGAATTGAACAATTGCATTCAATATAAAAACCCGAAGATATTTTTATCCATACCCCAGGTATCCTATGAATAAAGGAATTCTTTGCATATGCCTGTAGTTATTTTTAATTCTTTATTTTCTCTTCTGGATACCTGCTTGTCCAGTCAGATTTAATTTAAGAACTCCCATCCAAACTTTGGTTGAGTCTGCCCAGGGTGTGGATAGGTACTGATGATGAAGCATGTCACGATAAAGTGAGTGAGGTGTGTACTCCATTATCTTTGGATACACAAGAGGTACAAGGAAAGAGCTTTCTTCTTAGGCTAGGATCCATATTCTTCTTCTCTCTTTAACCATTCCAGTCGCTTTTGTGTGTTACTGCATAAATACTTAACACACTGCCTCTAAGTTAAGCCTGACTTCTATTGTGCTAGGGTACCAGAGGTTTAAGCATAGGTTAATTTAGTGACTTTTGTGGTTCACCCTGACAGTGATTGTGGTTGTTGCTTGACAAAGGTTCACACCCCTCAACAAAAATCCTAGTTTCCTACAAGGCCAATCTAACACATAACATACCATTAAATCTGGCACGCTTTTTGTTGCAGAGATGGATAATGTTTATCGGTTTTCCGAAAGCATGAGATGCCCTCAGCTATCAACTAAGCTGTGTGTTATTATGAATGTTCATAGAGTTTCTACCATGGATCAATTCATGAGGAAAAATCTAATCAGAGGCGGAGCTAGAGCTTGTGGCGCACTGGGATATACCTCAGATTGCCCCCCATGGCAGGTAGTGGAGGGAGGGGGAAGGACGACGAGCACTTGAAAGAGGTCTGAGAGACACGCAGTATCGCCGCTAACAGTTACCTCGATCATACAAGTTACATGCACATACATGACACGGTCCAAGGCTACATAGTTGCAAAGTGTGTGTTTTTAAGGGACAGTTATATAAAATTACTGTAAATTGCAATACTTCTAGTCTGGGGATTACTAAAATCTATATTTTGGAAGTACCATTTTATCTTAAAACTGTGTGTGCATTTTAATGCAGCCTATCTTATACTGTGTGTAATGCAAGTATTAAAAAATGACTTGCATATTCACAATGCTTTCGGACACAGGCTTGGACCTCATAGCGCTAACATTATACAAGTCACTATTCTCCTCTGCTGCAACCAAGATTTAATTATGTTACTCTATGGTTGCACACAGACCTCTGCAGTGCATTCATTATTAGAGGTTTCATAATGTACTGATTAACAACTTTTTTTTATTTAGTTCTCATTTAGGCTGCAAGTTATTTTCGCTACCTGAAGGGGAAACACTTTTTTTAGCCACACCTTTGACCCCGCCCCCAAGCTCACTGACCCTGCCCCATAGCATGCAGCATCACAGTTCCCATATTTTTTATAATTTCCTTCGACCGCTGCCCAGATCTATCCACCCCTCTCCCCGCGCCATTGTTCTTTCTCTCTCTGACAAATGTTCAATGTCTCACTATCTCCGCGTGTCTGGTGACCCCTTTGTTTTCCATTCATTTTCGCTTCCAGGTGGTCTCTCGCCCTGTCGTTTGCCCAAAGTTTGTCGATCTATCTCCCCTTTCTTTGTATTGTCTCTCTCTTTAGTTTAGGAGCTCTTAGTGTCTGTGTCTCCCAGTGTGTCTGTGATTCCCATGTTCCTTTTCCATTGCACACCCTGCCACATAATTCCACTACACAAATCCACTCCACACCACACCACACACAATTTCACAACTAACAATTCCAATCCAAATCACATAATTCCACTCCACACCACATACATCCATTACTCTCCAAACCAAAACGCATGGGTAAAAGACATTGTCATTTACAACATCACTAGCTGTATCTCTAAACAAGCATTTGCAATGCAATAGGTCTTGCATTACTGAAAGTTTGAGCTATTGACTTTGCTAATAATATTGCAACACCAATAGCTCAAATCTTTAGTAAAGCAAGATCTATTTTATTGTAAATGCCTGTTTTTCTATTTGTTTACTTTTGAAACAATCCGGCACCTGCACTTTAAAGCTAAAGCTCTAATGCTGTGATTGTAACAAAAGTAAAGAAATTGAAAAAAAGGCGTGCAGCCGCATTTATTTCCCCTATTTATTGACTTTGGAAGCCATTGTGGCACCCATGCTTTAGCTGAAGATGTTTAAAGCTAAAGCTTGGGTGCCGCCATTGCTACAAAAGTAAATACATGAAAAAGAAAGGTCAACCACAGGCTTTTTTTCTCTAATAACTCACTTGTATTACTATCATGGCACCCGCAGTTTAGCTTTAAACATCTTAAGCTAAAGTGCGGGTGCTGGGATTGTAACAAAATTAAAGAAATAGGAAAAAAAGGTGTGCGGATGCATTTTTTTTCTATTTATTTACTTTGTAATCGATTGTGGCACCCGTGCTTTAGCTTAAGACGTTTAAAGCCTAAGTGCGGGTGCCGTGATTGTAACAAAATTGATGAAATTAGGGGGAGGGGAAACTCGTGACAAAAGGCTATCATCAGTCGATTGAGACTGCGTCTCCAAATCATGCTTTAAATCCAAATCCGCCCAGAAGAAAAGCATTGCACAGCCGCCTGTTGCTGATTAGAAGGCATGCTGCACTGCTAAAAAATGAATAATGACAAAATAGAGGGGCGAGCCACCCTTGTTTAAGATTAAGGGCATGCTGCGCTACTTAAAAAAAAATTAAATAGTGTTTGGCGAGCCGCGCACAAGAATAGAAAGGTGCGGCCGCCATTGTTAAAGATGATGGGTCGTGTGCAGTGTTGCCGTGCAGTTGAACCGCAGGCTGGGTTGCAGAAGCCGGAGGGCTTGCCCTGCCTGCAACAGCAGCTAGGATGAAGTAAATACTAAAATAGGGCTCACAGGCTGTAATAAAAAAAAATGTAGAGTTTAAACATGTAACAGGGGCAGTCCTCATGGGAGGTTACAACAAGAGAAAAGGCGGTACTGAGGAGGTACTACTAAGCCTATTGACCAATGAAAAGCCACCATTTACAAAGACAAGTTACAGGAGCCAATTAAAAAGAAGGGTTGAAAATTGGTGGAGCTTGATGCCTGTATCCTGAAAACAGCATGTCTCGGCGAGATCTATTGCATTGAAAATGCTTGTTTTAAATGTGTCCCAAATTCTGTATTTAAAAATGGGGATTGTTTGTACCACTGAGCATTTGTGGTTACCTATAATACTAGGAGGTTTAACGTTTGTTTCTCCAAATAGTGTTCTTGTGCATTTTCACTTGGAAGTGGAAGTAAAAAAAAATAGAGAAATTCAATAGACAGTAACAATTGTACTACTAGTCTGTCTTTCCACACTTCTCCTGTAAAAGCAGAACCCAACATGTGTGAGGGTCTTGTGCACAGGGCAGGCTCACAAACGTGCAATGGTGGAGTTTTCAGTAATGTTACTTTGCACTGGTTGTTTCGAGATTCTGTTTTAACTTTTCAGGGCCTTGTTTTTCCCGCCAGTGCATAACACATAGGCCAGAATTTAGTTTTGGGGGAATTCCAGCAGGTATAACCTTCTAAAAAGTCCATTTAGACAAATATAAATTCCAAGGCCATCATGCTTGCATTTTTTCTCTCTGCCATTGAGAGAGAGACAGAGGCACAAGGATAAACAGTCAACCCAATTCACAAACCAATTTTTGACCAAGCTTAGGTTGCACGCATAAATCACTTCGTTTACATATGCAAGGTATTTACAAATTGTGAATTTGACTCATAAATCCATTTACTCATGCATGGAATTGCCTCACAGTGGTGTAATACTAAGCATTCATGGGTAACTCATACTCCAGGTGCAGAGATGGGGGTTTCTATGCTGGGGAATTTATAAGAAAGTTTTGAAACAAAAGAGTTTGTGGATATTCAAAAACTGTTTTCAAGTCCATTCCCACTCTAGAAATGGTTAGTGATCTACACTTTTCACTGATTGGAATGGAACACCCCCAAAATTAGTGGAATGTGTTTCTCCATGGGGGAAAATATTTTCCATGTTAAGAAAAAAGTGTACTTATACAAATGCATTGGCACCTTCTCCTTGCACAATTGTACCCTGTAACCTTCATTTAGACCATGGTGAAGAGAGAATGTAGCTTCTCACTGTCAAGGTACACCCATCTAACACCCTGCCGCCAATAACAAGTGTCAGGCAGTGATAACCAGGGGTAACCAGATGGCAATATTGCCATGTCCTCTGTCCCTATCCACCCACCCGCACTTCCTACCTAACCTTTTCTGAGCTCTGGGGAGGAGACATATCCATTGTCAAGTGCACCAGAAGACACAATGATAACCCCTAGCATTACTACTTTTTCCGGTGTGTGCAAGTATCCCTCAAAAAACGGACTTGCCAATTTCCATTTTTCAGGGAGGTGTGTCACCCCACGGGGATGGTAATCTTAGAATTGACCATTGTCTGGAGACCCGCATGGAATTCCTGGGGTATCCCACAGGAGGGAAATAACTAGTAATTGGTGCTTTGCCGGTGTGTGCAAGTATCCCCCAAAAAACGGACGTGCCAATTCCATTTTTCAGGGAGGTGTGTCACACCACGGGGATGGTAATCTTAGAATTGACCATTGTGCTGGAGACCCGCATGGAATTCCTGGGGTATCCCATAGGAGGGAAATAACTAGTAATTGGTGCTTTCATCAAATGGCCCTTCAGGTTCGTCAGGCAGAGCACAGGTATGAAAATGGCAGTGATTGCTCTGCCATGCTGATGTCAGCCACTATCCAGTCATTCTTCCGGCACAAGTAGTTGGCCGCCCTTGTGCTGCGTGCAACAGGCCCAATAGTCCTGACCTCTCAACTCGCCTAAACCAGTATCATCACTACAATTGAGAAGGAAATGTATTTCGTACCTGGTTGCCACTGACCTCAGCTTTTGAGCCTGGCCAGCGAGCAGAGTCCTGTACTGTCTGTACTGTCAGTGTTGGTCCAGCAGCAGTTGGTGATCTGCAGGTAGGGACTTCAGTAATTTAGGACCAGTGAGTAGTGACATTTTGATCGTACTACGGGTGCATTTTGGCATCAGGGTACACATTTGTTAAGAAAATATTTGCAGGATTTCAATGGGAGATTATTGTCCCCTTGCCGGTGTATATAGTAGTGTACACTTTACCGTTTCATTATATCACACTTCTTGTTGGGTTTCTCCATGACCATTAAAAATAATGTTGCCCTTTAACCTCTCAATCTGGCTATAATGCTGTTTCCATTATGTCTGTTTTGCCTTCTGAACTAGTGCAATACGTTTTCTGTGAATTGACGTGCGTTTTTACTCAAAATGATTTTACGTGCTTTATCTATGTTTAATTAGTGAACAAGCAAACATTCTTAACGAGATATGTTTAATTAGCGAACCAGTAAAGATTCGTAATATCTTCCAGCAGCATATGTGCCTTGGCAAAGGCCATGCTTTATTGGTGAACGGGTGAATGGAAATGGACCAGGCCGAAATATTTTACAGCATGGGATGAAGAAAATCCGAACACAATTGTGATGCAATAAAATAAGGGGAGACACAAGTAGGGAGTTATTTACTTTGTTTAAAAAAAGTCTCATTGGTGTCTGTTCCCTGAAATATGTATCAGCCAATATTACACTGACTACATTTGCCCCACTCGGAGCCCCAAAGCACTACCAACAGTATCGGGATTTTTTTTACAAGCATCTTGATTACTTACGCCGTTTAAAAAACCTTTAAGATAAAAAAAAGCATTACTCATTTACCTTGCACTGTTGTATTTCTGGAAGTGCGTTAAACAAGGTAGGGTGATGACAGTGAAGAGGGAGTGGTTACTGGTAAGTAATCTTTTTGCCTGTCCTGTAAATGAAATTCAAAAGAGTGCCCATACATGTGAGACAATTACCGTCACATCAGAGCAACGTGGCATTCCGTATTTTGGTGTAAATAAAGTAAACAAGTGTCACTAAAAGGAGTCTAACTAATTCCGCATGTTTACCCTCAGGGTGCAGTGTTCCTGGAAGGTGTGACGGTCAAACGCGTGAGCCAAATTACAACGCAGCCCAAGCTTGGGGAGATACAGCACAAGGTTCAGCAGTTCTGTGGATGGGGAGGGTAAGGAAATCTTACTTATGCTCTATTTATTTAAAAGGTTTTATATAGCACTGGCTCCACCCGGGGGTATCAGCGGGCTTTACATTGGAATGACAACAGTACATGGAATACAAAACAGTGGTGTCCAGAAGAAGCATTTAGACATGACGGACTGTAGAAGTTGAAACTGTAAGATGTGTGTGGCAACAGTGGCGTCACTAGGGTTGGTGTCACCCAGTGCAGGTAACTCATGGTGTCACCCCCTCACGACTTACCCCATGAATTCATGATGGACCTCCTCGAGGAGATGTATTCATCTGAGGCTCTGAGGGCTGGACAGCCAATTCATATGTTATCTGTCCTTTCTGGCAGACATCGCAGCTGCTAGAGCACTGAGGCCGGCGACATCGGTGAATGTGTGGGAACCCTCGGGCAGTAGAAGAGTCCAAGGAGAGGCGCTACCTACATGGCCTGAGTGTGACCCCCCTTGACAGAAGAACCAAGATGTGGGAGGTGAAGGCTGGTGTGGCGAGTCAGCGGGCCGATGTGGAGTGTAGGCCCGCACCTAATCCTGCAGAAAAAAGTTGCTGGCATGCTGGTGTGTTAGTGCTGGGAAGTGCAGAGCCCCTGAGGAGGTGGCTGAGATGCAATAGCGCCGTCCCACAGAGGTCACCCACGAAATATTAAGAAAACCAATCCCCATCACGGTTGGATCTCGGCCGTAAATCCATGGTGGGATCAGAAACCGCGCAAACACTGCTCCCGCCTTTACCTCTGCATCTTTCCTCCGTCTGGTCGCGCTTTTTCACAGCCTGCTTTCCCTTTCCGCTCCAGATTGAAACAAACTAGCAAATATCCAACCCGCAGTAGCACGCGTGACGTATTCCTACCCCAAGTCTAGACTGCGATTCCCATCAGGCAGAACATGACCACCATCTTACAATACTGCTGACAGTATTTTCTCTCTAATGGAAATGAAAGATTATATTTAAAACACATCATACACAGGTGTGCAAAAATCCTAGCCTGCCTACACTTAGGCTTCTTGAGCACATTGCATCAGTTGGAATTAAACTATAACCATAACAGAATATCAGCAATGCACGTGTGATTTTTCGTATTCATGTTTACTATTTCTCTAAGTCCTCGACGTTTGGTAACTTAATCAATGCCATCATAACTATCATCATTATCAATATCCTCATCATTATTTGACACTGTTCACAAAAGCGTATCCATTTATGCAATTCGTTCCTTTCTTATTCCGTTTTTACTTTGAGATCATTTTACTCCAAACGCATATCTCTTCAAGCGCCCTCGTTTGTTGAGATGGTGTTTCACAGGGCCATATTGAGTATTTTATCCACCACAGGTTTGCTCTCCTTTTTTTGGGAAATTTAGTTTTCTTTACGGCTCTGCGGTCCTGATCGCCTGTGGGTGGGGGATGGGGGGATCAACTAGGCACCATAAAGGTGGAACGAAGGAGTTGGTGAGCCCCGTACCACAGGAGGACGGCAGGGCCAAGGGGTGATGCAAGCAAATAATGTACGCTGAAGCTAAACTCAAAACTATACTTGAATGTGGACTTACAAACAAAAGTGCAGTTAAAATTACAATCAAGAAACCTTTAACATCAAGTAGTATGGTGCAATGTTTGTTTTTGCTCAAAAACAGATCACTCCAGTCTTCCGCGAAGGCCTCTGAAAATATAAACCTATCTCCTTACACCTCTAAGTGGAATGAGATGTAAAGTTATAGGTAATGGTGGAGGTACTAGGCGGGGTTAGTGCCAGGCACTTATCTGGTAATGTTAAACATCTTCCACTTTTCCGGTGCCTCGAATTCTGCTCTTACTCGCCCAGTGCCAAGATGCTCCTTAGGGAGTAAAAGCAGCGCTTTACAAATACAGTATTCATTCATTCATGTATTAACCCAGGGTTCAAAATCATCCTTTTAAAAAATTGTAATAATTTCTTAGTCTCTTAGTGTACCGATGTGAGGCTTTAAGCCTTGATATTTGCTTGTGTAGTAATGGAGCCACCCGGCCCGCACACATACGCACGCACGCACGCATACGCCTTGGGGGCGGGGCAGCCCCTGAGGTTAAATAAACGGTCATAAGGTCGCTCGAGGTCTTTGGCCCTAACTGTTAGCCAGTGTTGCGTCATTCATTATCCGTTATAGTTAGGCCCCACTTTGCGGCCTAGGCATTCCCTTGTCCCGTGTCTCCGGACACTACACTGGCGACGAGGCGGACTGTCGTTACCCGTGCCTCGCCACGCAGCTGTGCCGGTCATCCCTGTTCGGCCGAGCCCTGAGGTGGTGCTGCCGTGTGTGACGTGTGCGCCAAGCCGTGGTGCGTCAGGTGAGCTTGCTCTTCTCTGAGGCCTCTACCGACGCCCGCCACCCAGCCTTTCTGGCCGCTTTCCGTCGCTCACGCTGCCTTCACTTACCTGCCGCCTCTGTGTGCGCTTCACCGCCTGCCGCTGGCGCTTCGGGGGGTAATCCTCGGCCCTCGCGCCTGTACCTCAGCGGCCGCGCTCAGAGCCGTGGGCTCGCGCATGCGCACACTGCACAAAGTCGCGTAAGCCCTGTCAGCTCAGATTTCAGGCTGCCGACCGGTGCGAAGGGCCCTGCGTATACACACGCATTGGGCGGACGCTGAAATTGACTTAAAGGAGTTTTGTTTTCACTCGGCCTTTGACCAGACGGTGATTTCGGCTCGCTCCTGTCAGATCGACCGCCTCAACAACCAACACTGCACCCTTGGCTGTTTGGAGCCTGTCCTACAGCATATTTTCTGCACGCCTAGCTTGGAATAAAAGCCTAGTTACCCGGCATTTTCTCCTCTGCCACGTGGGATCTGTACATCACTGCGCCTACCCTGCCTCACCCTCTCACATCGTTTTTCCCTACGTGTCCCTACTACTGCTACGACAATGAACAATCAGCAAGCCGATGGTGGTGCTGCTGCCGCGACACCTGCACAGAACCTACCGCCTGCTCCAACTGGTCCCCCAGCCATGCCCCTCGCTGTTCCTGGTCCGGCTCCTGGTGCTGCCACTACCGCTGCTGCAGCCCCCCCTGGGCATGGCCTTGCTGCGCCGCTTCCTCCGTTCAGCGAGCTGGCGGATCCACCCACGGCTGCGGCTAGATGGCGTCTGTGGATTGGAAGATTGGAGCACTATTTTATCGGTGTCCGTGAGACTGATGGCAAAGTCAAACGCTCCTTGCTTATGTGTTATGGTGGGGATGAGCTGTATGAACTCTTTGAGACATTGCCAGATCGTGGAGGAGAACATGACTACGAAGCTGCTGTACGGGCATTAAATCTCTACTTCGACCCCAGGGTGAACCCTGACTACGAATGGTTTAAGCTGCGCCAAGCCAGGCAGGGAGAGACGGAGCCCATTGATTCTTTCTATGCCCGGTTACGGAAACTAGCTATTGCCTGCGAACTTCCTGACCAGCGCCTAGAAATTCGCGCACAGTTGATCCAAGGGTGCCGGTCGGTACAACTCAGACGCCTCATCCTTAGGCAACCACGTATCTCTCTCGACGAGGTCCTTGTCCTTGCGCGTTCGCATGAGCTCTCCAACGCCAGAGCTGACGAAATGCAAGCTGCTCTTGACCGACCTGGCGCCCCCACAAAGACCCCTCACATCAAGGAGGAACAAGTAGATGCTATAAGGCGCCGGCCACAAACGCAAAGGGGAGCCACACAAGCCACTTCCCGGAACCCCTGTGGGAACTGCGGCATGGAACACCCTGCAAGTGGAAGGTGTTTCGCGAGAGGAAAAATATGCTCCAACTGCGGAAAAGCGAATCATTTTGCGAAAGTGTGTCGCAGCAGCGGGAACCGCCGGTTTAGCTCGAGCGGAAGAGGCCTTACACAGGCGGTGCGGCAACTCTCTTTGGAAGATCAAGGCCCGTGCAGTGATGCCTCCAGATCAGCGTTCCACATCGACGATGATGATGACAATGTTTTCTTTGTCTCCTTCGTGGGGAGAGAAGGTTCTAGAAGACGCCCACCCCCGATGTGTGAGATCTCCATTGCTGGCTCTCCCGTGCAAGCACTCATTGACACTGGGGCTTCTGTAAATGTGATGGACAGCACGCAATATGAGTTATTGTCTCCACGCCCACCACTGTCTCCTTCAAACGCAAGGATATACACTTACGACAGCGACGACCCGCTTCCTCTGAGGGGAGTAATTGAAGTGACAGCCGCTTGCAACGATCAACAAGTCAAGACCAAATTCCATGTTACCGGGGGCAAGCGTGGCACACTCCTGAGCTGCCACACGGCGGAAGATTTACAACTGGTATTCTTCGCGCGACAAGTGCATGAACTGCACGCGGATGCCATCTTGCGAGACTTCCCGACCCTTTTCAAAGGACTCGGATGCTTAAAAGGAAGAAAGTTTAGACTACACGTTGACCCAACGGTCCGTCCCACTGCCCTCCGACACAGACGAGTGCCGTTTCACCTGCGGAAGCAAGTAGAGGAAGAACTGCGCAAACTTGAGGAATTGGGGGTAATTGAAAAAGTGTCGGGCCCGACGCCCTGGGTATCGCCGCTCGTGATCGCTCCTAAGCCGAAGCAGCCAGGTGCAATACGCCTGTGTGTGGACATGCGTCTTCCAAACAAAGCAGTGAAAAGGGAGAGGCATCTAACACCAACTATGGACGACATCGTGGCAGATCTCAACGGTGCACGCTGGTTTTCCAAATTAGACCTCAATGCTGGATATCACCAGCTTGAGCTTCACCCGGACAGCCGCAACATCACGACATTCTCCACCCATGTCGGACTCCGGAGGTACAAACGTCTGAGCTTTGGGGTGACTCTCTCAGGCTTAACAGGGGTCATAAACCTAAGTGATGATATCCTTGTCTTCTCCAAAACCTTGGAAGAGCACCACGTTCACCTCCGAGCCACGTTGCAGCGCCTTGCAGATCACGGCCTCACTCTCCATAGAGAAAAATGTTCCTTCTACAAGGAATCAGTGGACTTCTTCGGGTACATCTTCTCCAGGGAGGGACTTCAGGTCGATCCGAAGAAAGCGGACGCCATCCGGGCAGCTCCCAAACCGATGTCAGCTACTGAGGTCCGAAGTTTCTTGGGGATGGCCACATACTGTGGTCGTTTCATCCCTGGATTGGCATCCCTCTCCGAGCCGTTACGCACCCTCACCAAATTGAACCAACCATGGGCGTGGACTGCCAAGGAAGATGAAGCCTTCGCGGCAATCAAGGCTGCGTTAATGGACGATAAAGTCATGGCATACTTCAGGCCACACCGGCGCACGGAAGTCGTTGTGGACGCGAGTCCCGTTGGGTTGGGGGCCGTCCTCATGCAGGAGACAGAAGCCCATGAATGGGTGCCGACAGCCTACGCTAGCAGAGCACTGACCGCGACGGAGATGCGGTACGCCCAAATTGAACGTGAAGCACTGGCCATCAAATGGGCGTGCCAGCATTTTCACCTCTATCTGTTTGGACATGAGTTCAAAGTAGTGTCTGACCACAAGCCCCTTGTGCCTTTGTTTGCAGGAACCGCTAGGCTCGCCCCGCCCAGGATTGAAAGATGGGCTGTGCAACTCCAAAAATACCGGTTCGAGGTAATCTATCGGCCTGGAGCCGACAACCCTGCGGACTTCCTATCAAGACACCCCGGCTCCTCAAATGCAGTCCAAACTGGAAGTGATGAAGACGACGTTGAGGAATACGTCCGAATGATCTCTCAAGACGCTTGCCCAGTAGCCCTGACGCTGGAAGACATCGGAAAGGCCACAGATGAGGACGAGTGCCTCATCAAAGTAAAAGCAACGCTGGCAAATAGAAACTGGAAAAATTTTCTGGATGGAGTCAGCGCTCTCATGCCCCAGGAACAGCTGGCAAGGCAACAACTGTGGAGGGCTCAGAGCGAGCTGAGCGTCGGACCCCATGGTGTGATCCTCCGAGGGACAGCGATTGTGGTACCTGCAAGGTTGCAAGGAGAAGTCGTACGCCTCGCGCACCAGGGCCACCAAGGGGTGTCAAAAACAAAAGGACGCCTGCGCAACAAAGTGTGGTTCGCCGGCATGGACGCAGCAGTAGAGAAAGAGGTTGGCAACTGCCATTCGTGCACAATCACAGGTCGGGAACCTGCTCCTCACCCTGTGATCACGGAAGATCCCTGTAAAGAGCCATGGTCAAAAATAAGTGTGGATTTTGGATCATTCCCAGATGGACGGCACACCCTTGTCTTAATCGACTCCTACTCCCATTTTCCAATAGTGGAAATTGTACCCTCCACATCATTCCACCATGTCAAGAAGGCCCTGGAGAGAGTATTCGCCATGGTAGGCCTGCCAGATGAAGTGAGGTCGGACAATGGCCCTCCTTTTCAGGGGAAAGACTTCCAGGCATACCTCGCCGCCCGGGGCATCCACCACAGAAAAATCACTCCACAATGGCCCCAGGCAAACGGGGAAGTCGAGAGATTTATGCGGACTCTGAACCGCGCGCTGCAAATTGGCGTGGAAAGAAGGGAGGACGCCGAAGAGTGCCTGTCACAGTTCCTCAGCGCATATCGACAGACACCCCACTCGACCACCCGCTGCGCTCCCGCACACCTAGTATTCAAGAAGGTACCCAGAGACTGCGTGCCAGCTACACCTACCTGGTGCCCCCCGGAAATAAACCACGAAGCCACCCAAGATCGACGGAGGCGCACAAACGACAAAGCCAGTCAAGCCAGGAGAGCCCAAGCCAGGTCATTAGTAGTTGGAGACAAAGTGGTCCTCAAGAACCGACACCGACACTCAAAATATGACTCAGCCTTTGAACCAGAAGTGTGGGAGATCGTGAATGTGCACGGCACCATGGTGTCTGCATCCAGAGGCACACGAGCCGTGACTCGAAACGTGTCATGGTTTAAGCGTGTCTCTCGTGAAAGTGGACACGCCGGCTCTGCATCTGAGGAAGCGGAAGACGGAGACCTGGAGCCAGCGCGCATGGAGTCACCCACGTCCCCACAAGAAGAAGAAAGATCGACTTCACAGAGACCCGAACCAGCCGACAACATCAGCCCTGGAAACTCATCGAGCAATGATCAACTTCGCCCTGAGCAACCAGTGGAGACAGGAGGTCTGGAAAGTCGTCAAAGCCAACGATATCACCTGCGACCCAATCCGACCCCCAACCAACGATTAAAGGACTATGCATGGAATATGAACTGACTCAAGACATCTCATGGCCGGGACTATTGATCTGTGAGTTTGGAGGGATGTAGTAATGGAGCCACCCGGCCTGCACACATACGCACGCACGCACGCATACGCCTTGGGGGCGGGGCAGCCCCTGAGGTTAAATAAACGGTCATAAGGTCGCTCGAGGTCTTTGGCCCTAACTGTTAGCCAGTGTTGCGTCATTCATTATCCGTTATAGTTAGGCCCCACTTTGCGGCCTAGGCATTCCCTTGTCCCGTGTCTCCGGACACTACAGCTTGTAAGAAAATCAATAAAAGTCTTTAAACTTTAAAAGCTACCGGTTATGTTCCAAGGAAGGGTTCTCGCAGTCAATAAAAAGGGCGTCCTTGTATAGGCAGAAAATAAGCATCCATAAAGGCAAGCGGGCAACTGTCACCATTGCAATGTGGCATTTCAATCTGTCACTTGCTATATAAATATCTTTAGTGGCCCTACCTCCAGCGGGCCACTCCGCCCTGTGAGACAGTATGTGGGCCCTGCAGTGGCGCCTCCTCCCGTAAATAAACGATGCATCACGTTATGAGTGCAGCCCGCAGCTCCGAGTCTGCACGCGCACAGCATTGTTTTGATTCTGAAAAGGCGAGCGCTCCGCGCAGTCAAATATCTCGTGGCCTTGGAAGGCATGTGAACCGTATCTGGTCCTAACCTGCGTCTTAGCCGCCTTGTGCTATTAAATAAAATAATGTCATCTTAAATCGTAATGCACAAAGGAGGTGGTTGTGTGAGGGGCACAGAGAGCTGATATAGGCGCTTACCTGAAGCGTGAAATATAAGGAAATGATGGAGCACACGGTGTCACCCCAAATGATAGTGTCACCTGGTGCGGTCCGCTCCCCCCGCACCCCCCTAGTGACGCCACTGTGTGGCAAAACTATAGAACGTGTATGTGGTGAAGGTGGGATCTGGCTCCACCCTCACAATTACTCTACTAAGCTGATAATCAAGGCTTTGAGTGGGATGAAGAAATTGGGGGGAGGGGATCTCTCAAAGGTGCGTGACCAGTGTAATTAAGGGCATGGCTTAAAAACACGTAAACTAAAAATCTATGCTTAGCATAGTGTGCCGCCCGACTTGTAGTTTGTCATTGCATGCAGATATATGAAACAGCAAGTAACATACCTACAAGAAGTCAGGGCTATTGGTTTTGTCAATGGTTGTTAGGTGCATAAGATAAATAAGCAGCAACTATGGTGTGTATATAATATTGAACAACCTTCCACTTGAAGCCCTGGTAACACCACGACAATGTTGCTGCTCCTGAGTTTCGAAAAGAGAAGGGAAATCCAGAGAGAAAATGACTCTCTTTGAAGGATTTCCCTTCCCCTACAAGGATCGCCTGCCATGACGTCATGCCGTAACCTATGTACTACTGAGAAGTGAGCAGTGTGAGCATGTTCACAAAGATATGTCTGCTGTCACTGCAGTCCGGAAAAAACGGACCGCCTCTGCCAGGGCACAAAACAGAGCACGATAGAGACCCGTTTCGAGGCCCCCTTCAAAAAACTTCCGGTGCTCAGACCCCTGGAGACCCGGCCCACTTAAAGCCCTGCTTATAATCCATTCCCCCTACTTGACATAGTGTGGTTATTTAAAAAAGACAACTATCAATGACGGGGGTTCCGACACGAGTAAGGTAAATCCGAATGCCGGTTGGAGCCATTCAGACCGTCGTCGTAGAGGCCTATAATGTTAGTAAGATGAAAAGGGCTCTACTAACACAAGGCCTGTTTAAAAAAAAAATGCTGTTTTGTCGTATACCCTAACGTTGAGATGTATGGCTTATTATATAACTACAATGCTATATTACGTGTGTTGTTTTCAAATGAGTTTTTTGTTTAATTGTGGTGCATATATAGTTATTTATTTACTGGATACATATGTAGGTCTGTACAAACATGTGCAACATAACACCCTGCTTTCTGAAAAAGCCATCCATGCCACACTGTGATCCTGCCTCAGCAGTGCATTTACAATATAGAACATAGTGTTCGAAATAGTGACAGTAAGGCAATAATGAAGCATATGTGAAGCATTGGTACCAATGCAAGGACTCTTACGTGGCCACACTCCTGCTCACGCTCATCATTTATTTACAAGACAAAAATAAACATGTTCTGTCCTCGTGCACTGACGTGACAACATTGCGTGTCAGAGTTGCTGATCCTGTTGTAGTCATTTCTGAGATTACACTTTGAATACATAATCTATTCATTCATATTATGATCTAAATTATTCTATCGCTAAAGCCCTTGCCATCATGAAATATTAAACTCCCCTGGGGTTTGTGTCGAGAGACTGGTATAGCTTGGAAACCCCCTTGTCCTTCTCTCACCCCAATGACCTGATTGTGAAATGAAGGATTGCATTGTTTTAATTGCTCCTAGTTTGAGTCCAATGAATTTCAATTGAAACCGGAGGTGACCCTTATGGTGAATGTTGAGTTTACCCTGGATTACGTTTGGTCGGTCTTAAAATGAATGAGACTGTCTAGGAAATATGAACATATACTTTTGTGTAAAAATAATTAGAAATAGCTTAATTTCTGAAACTAGTTACACTTCACATTCTTGCTGTGCCAAACCATAACCACACCATAATTTATATATGCACATTTTATTCTGCTTCAGAGTGTTTTGTGTGGAAGCTAAAGAGGTAACTGTGCGCCTGTTTCTCCCACGCCGTCTTCTAGCGCACTGCTAGGCGCTGAGTCCCTTCAGAGGATAACCGCATCTCCGTGGTCCTCACAAACAACTTGGAAATATTTTCCACGTAAGATCAAAAATAAACACCCTTACAACCACACACCCTGTTGTGAGTAAGAAATACACCACATCTTTTGCCCAAATGGATGTATTCCCCAAATGCAGGCTACTGAATATTGCGATGCAGGTTACTGAAGCCCTGCTAATCGCGTGCGTCCTTCTTTCTCCAACCGTCCCTCACACACCACCAACATTCCATATCTTTCACTCGAACATTCCGCAAATCGTGCATTACAGTAAGTGCTCCCGGTTTTATGGTATTTTTTTTGTTGTCATTTCGGTCTCTATTTATCCATATGTATGTTTTGTCAACGTTATCTGTATTTATCTATATTTAATATGGGTTTTATGAAAAAGTAAAATTGAAACTGGTATATTTCCACATGTATTTAACCAATAAATATACACTCATGCTTGAATGCCTGCCAGGGTTCAGTGATATGAACACCCACAGAAGATAAATCAATGCACTTATATGAAACTATGCACATTTCAGTATCAGCCTTGTGCATTGCTACTGCTGTTTAAGGCTCTTTACTAAAATGCCTTTCTTTTGTAACCCCCTTACCTATCAATCCACACAGTTATTGGTCTGGCAGGCATAGCAAAGTGTATTTAGAATCATTAAAAAAACACCCAATTTCCGTTTTTATTCACATTTAAAAATAAATACAGACAAGATAATAAATGGTTTTCTGTCTGTATTTATCTGTAATAATCATTAAAAACGGAAAACAGGGAGCCTTAATTACATTCTATTCCAGCAGCATCACACACCTTACAATATCAAGCATGCTTCACACGTAGGCAAGCGCTTTAGTGACCTACGTCGGAGTAGTAAGTTCTGTACAAATGTATTGAAATGCTATACAGTTCAACCATACGGTTGGGTCCCAACTGCCTGTTTTTTCCACTGTGCCTAGCCAGTGGAGGCTGGTTTTTAAGACGGTGACTGCTCCTGGTGCCACTGCCACTTTCTCCAGCTTCACCATGTAATTGCAGCTTTCATTGAGGAAATAGCCTGGAAAAGGAGAGGAAAACGAGATATGAGGAAGGATTCAGTGCCTGTTTGAGTTTTTTGCCAGGGTTGCTTTTAGTTCCCAGTCCGGCCTTGAATCTCGTTATGGGGGAAAAAAAAGTCCAATATTTCTTATGACTACTTTCTGACCATGCAGTTTTATATGCCTTGTCCTGAAGTTCCTATCTGGGCTGAAGCCTCTAGCCATTATTACTTCGCCTCGTGAGGTTTACCTTATGGAGGGGAAGTAATATAGCAGTTTCTGCTAACTTCAAACTGAGTTTTGACTGTATATGTCATGGAGGACTCAGTCAAGTATGGCTCAGAGATTAAGTTTGCATTTGTTACTGTTTGTCTGCAGGGCCAGACTGGCCTTTTATTCCATCAATCAATCAATCAATCAATCAATCAGGAAATTGTGAAGCTCACTGCTCCCCCATGAGGGTCTCAAGGCGCTTTAGGCGGGTTGAAGGGGGAGGGGGTTTGCAACTCTGTTCAGTCGAAGAGCCAGGTCTTGAGTGTTTTCCTGGAGATGTTCAGGGAGGGGGCGAGTCTGATGTTGATTGGGAGTGCGTTCCAGGATTTGGCCGCTATGTGGGAGAACGCTCTTCCACCTGTTCTGGTTTTGCTGATGCGCGGTGTTTCGGCTAGGGTGATGTTGGCAGATCTGCGGTTTCTCTTTGGTACGTGGAAGGAGATTCTCTTGTTGAGGTATTGGGGTCCTGTGTTGTGGAGGCATTTGTAGGCGTGTGTGAGTATCTTGAAAGTGACTTTCTTCTCTACAGGGAGCCAGTGGAGTTTGTGCAGGTGTTTGGTGATGTGTCCTGTTGAGGCATGCCGAGGACAAGTCTGCCTGCGGTGTTCTGTATGGTCTGTAGTTTGTGGGTGAGAGACTTGTTGATCCCAGCTTATAGGGCATATCCGTAGTCCAGTATGCTGGTTATGAGTGCGTGGGTGACGGTCTTCCTTGATTCAGGGGGGATCCATTTGAAGGTCTCTCTGAGGATGGGGAGGATTTTGAAGTAGCTGGAGATGACGGCGTTATTCTGTCAGGTCATGGAGAGGGAGGAGTTGAGTACGATGCTGAGGTTTTAGGTGTGGTCCGTGGGTGTTGGAGGGTTGCTGAGGGCGGATGGCCACCAGGTGTTGTCCCATGCAGAGGGGGAGGGCACGAGGATAAGGATTCTATCTTCTATGAGTTGAGCTTCAGGCAGCTGTTGCTCATCCAGGATGCTGTCTTCATTGCTTCCTGGAAGTTGAGTCTGGTGGTGACTGATCCCTGTGAGGGAGAGTATTAGCTGGGTGTCGTCGGCGTAGCATACGATGCTGAGTCCGTGGTGTCTGACGATGGCGGTGAGGGGGGCCATGTAGATGTTAAAGAGTGTGGGGCTGAGTGACGATCCTTGGGGTACTCCGCAGTTGATTTCCGTGAGGAAAGGTGGCAATCTGATCCTTTGGGTTCTGCCGATGAGTAAGGAGCCATTTGAGGGCGGTACCCTGTATGCCGGCGTCATGTAGTCTGTTGGTGAGTGTGCGGTGGGAGACGCTATCGAATGCTGCAGAGAGGTCGAGTAGGATCAGGGCTGTGGTGTGACCTTGGTCGAGGAGGATGCGGATATCGTCTGTGGCAGCGAGTAGAGCGGTCTCGGTGCTGTGGTTGCTTCGGAATCCGGATTGGGAAGTGTCGAGAATGGAGTTTTCTTTGATGAATGTAGTTAGCTGGGCATTGACAATCTTCTCTGCGACTTTGGCCGCTAAAGAAGGAGGGAGATGGGTCTGTAGTTCTTTAGGACAAGTGAATCTAGTAGGGCTCACCAGGGTCGGATTGGGATCCCAATTCGGCCCGGGCACTGACGAAAAAAGTGGCCCACACTCAAGAAGGGTGGCCCATATTTAAGGGGCGTGGCCCACATTCAAGGGGCGTGCCCTTTCATGAAATACCATTTGCACAGACAAAGAATGAAAGTGGGAGGATACTGTTCTTGCACAGGACACAGGGCCAAGGTGACAATGGCCTACATGCTGAGCAACTAAAAAAAAATAGCAAGGCCCCTTTCTGTCACAAAATTATTCCAGCCCTCCAGCACAGGAGCACCTGAAAAGCAGCAACGCCCCTGCTATTACTACCTATTATAACCTACTTAGCCCTCCCCAGACCTTCAGCTCAGGAGCACCTGAACAGAGGTAAGGCCCCTGCAATTAGTAAATTAATCAGCCCTCCAGGCCTCCGGAAAATGTCCTGGCAGGGGAGCACAAAACACAACTTTCTGGGTCATCCAAGGTCGCCAGGTAGCCAGGGGGGGGGGCTGAGGTGAAGCTGGTGCATGGGAAGTGCCTTCCCAGTGTGTTCTGGCAGTTTGAGTGTTTACCATTTACTGTAGTATTACCCTTGTATCTGTGTATGGTACCCTTTTGTAACTTGCACACGTCACTTTTCTCTGGTATCACACTGTATGCTACCTCTCACTTTTGTTTGCTTTTGATACTTGCACAAGTGCCACCATTGCCTACGTAACGTTTGTTCTTGTGCTGGAGTGTCTGCCATTTATTGCAGTATTATACCTCTACTTGTACTTTGTACGCTTTTGTAACCTGCACACATATCACTGTTTCCTCCTGTAATGTACCAATTGCTACCTCATGTATTTTGGTTGCTCACTATCGTCACTTTTAATTCATGTAACTTAACATTTGCTTTTGTAATTTGCCAACTTGTAATTTTTCTCCTCATGTATTATTGCTGTTCCTAGTGTGAAGTGCTCTGACACCTTCGGGTAAAGTCCGTGCTATATAAAATCGCATAAATAAATAAAATAAAAAAATTCCAAACATCACCTGGCCCGACACAGCAAGACCCATTCTTCCTCGCCCACTATGCCCTGAATGTGAAGGGCTGTGGGCGAGGTGTTAAGACTAACACCGTTTCTGGGCTGCATGGGCCCCAGGGGGGCCGAGGTGAAAATGGCTCAAAGGCCTGAGAAACACCTGGCCCCCAGGGAGGCCGATTCTTGCAAACAATCACCCCTCCCCAGCCCAGCCTCAGCTTGATTGCTTGGCAGGGCAGGGGTGAAGGAGAGGCCACAGCTGACAATCGCTGTCCGGCCGCACAGCGAGGCTGCTTTCATTTTCTCTGTCTGTCTCCGTGCACTCTGTGGGCCGGTTTTTTTTCTCCCCTTCCCTAGTCCACTCTCTGTGGACTAGGACAGGGGAGAAAAAAACGGCCCACAGAGGGCACTGAGGCACCGGCCCTTCGGCCCATGCCCGAATGCCCGCCTTGCCAATCCGCCCCTGGGGCTCACCCACACACTCAGTCAGTGAGACAGCTTTACCCACATTTGGGAGGCCTTCTTGTGATTTGCTTGAATACATTGGTAAAGCCTTGAACAAGATGGAAGAGAAAAGAAAACAGTACTGTGTTGGCTGCCTACATACTCAGTGTGGCTGGTGTTATCAATCTGGCCATCCATATGGTTTTGTGTAGGAAGGGCACCACAAACGAGGAAGCGAGCAACCAATCATTCAGCGCGTCCACATTTTCACACAAGCTCCATACTGCTTGGTAAAGAACTCAGTAAGCAGCTGAAAGGAATACCATTTTGGCAGTGTTACTTGAGGCGGTGAGTCTTTCCTAGACTTAAACTACCACAGCCCAGTCACCGACGAAAAATCCTTTTGTGCAGCATCTTTCTTAATTTCAGTGATATTGAAGATTAGGGTAACGGGTGGTAACAATGGGGACAAAAGCGATGAAAGCCAAAACACAGTCAATCTCTATAATATGTCCCCTGGGCTCGATGAGTGGAACTCAGTGTTTCCCATATAGCTTCAGTTCTTGGTCTATGATATACTCAGTCTTTCCAAGTCTTCAACCGCCAGGTACTGGCACTCCTTACATACAGATGAAATACTTCCAAACATCTAGACAACTATCCTTGAATAACATTCAGAAAGAGTAAATCCCTTAAAGAATATTTGTGTAAAAATCTGGTCCTTAAGAATAATGATAAAGCTAGCAAATGGAGATTTCAAAATGTTGTAAATTCTCGAAGTGTAAAGCGTGCAACTCTAGTGCACATGTTAAGAATTTCCTATTCCAGGTGGCAATCACAAATCTGTTATCAGGACAAAATTGCCATGTAATTCAGATTTTTGAGTTTATGCTTTACGATGTACGTGTAACAAACGTTATACAGGAAGCACTATTCACAAAGTAAACTAACTTTGAAGCACATGCACGCTTTCTCCCACGAAGACAGACAATATCCTGCAGTGTTTGAATCCTTGAAACGCTTTGGCTTCCCTGACTCCTTGCTGAGATGGATCCGATTGTTATATACTGACCCTACTTTTTTGCCGGTTTGAAGCGGTGTCAGGTTTGGCCATCAACCCAGAAAAATCAAATGCCTTTTATTTTAGAGAAGCACAACACCCCTCCTTCATACGCTTTGGGGTACACCCGATCCCAGTGGCACAGACCACGTTTAAATACCTGGGGATACAGGTGTATAGATCACCAGAGGCTCAAATTGACTGCAATATCAAACGAGCTATTACAAGACTCCGCAGTAGCGTAGGATTCTGGACTTCATTGCCCCTGTCCGTCATGGGCAGAATTGCGATCTCCAAGATGGTTATGCTCCCTCGCCTGTTGTATTATTTTGTAAATTTGCCAGTGATTATCCCTCAGCATATTTTTAACACACTAAACACTATCTTGATTAGTTTCATTTGGGGTGCCGGCCGGAGACGCATTAGCCTCCGTAAACTCCAATTAGATACCAGATTGGGGGGACTGGGAGTCCCGGATTTCCGCGGATGTTACTATGCCTGTCAACTCCAGTGGCTTTCATACTGGGTTGCCGGCAGAAACTTGCACGAGATTGATTATACGATGGACATGCTGGACCGGGAGGAGCTACACTCTCTGTTGTTGCCGAGGAGTCGACTCCCTCCGGATTGTCACCCACTTCTGCGTACGGGCCTATTGTGCTGGAGGGGGCATTATCTTATACCTCCTCGGCGATACCATATGCGGAGAACATCCCCTTATTAGTTATCCCGACACCGCAGGGCAGGCTTACACGGCATACACTGCGCCACTGAACGGAGAATGGGATAGAAGAGATAGGTACCTTTTTTGGAGACGAGACTCTGTTGGACCATGAATCTTTCTTACAGGTCACGGGTGCTCCCCCTAGATTATATCTGTTGCATGCCACAGTGACGCATTATATTCGGAACACTTGGGCGCCACAACGACTCAAACCTACGCAACACGAATTGGTTCATCTACTCTATCATATAGGAACGGGGGGACACTTGGTGCGCTGGCTATACACAGGGGTCAGGGAACATGCAGCAATCTCGCTTATTACTCTTAAGGCCACCTCGGTTCAGGATACAAATTCGGTATTGACTGATAAGGCATGGCAGATCATACTTGAGCATCCCAAAGGGGTATCGCGTAATGTTAAATTTAAATTTATACAGGCAATGGTGCTCCACAGGGCATACCTAACTCCCAAGAGGATACACTGAATGTTTCCAGACTCCCCCCACTGTTGCCCACATTGTAAGGAAGAGGAGGGCGGTTTCCTCCACATGCTGTGGTCCTGCTCACACCTGCGGGGATACTGGGCGGAGATATGCCAGGTACTACGTACAATTACCCACCTGCCGGTGCCGGAGGAAGCTCTATATTGTCTAGTGGGGTCCCGTAAACGATCCAAAACATTGAAGGCTAAACTGAAATTTCTAGACTTGGCTCTTCTGTTAGCAGTCAGGGTATTGACGATGAGATGGAAATCCCCTAGGCCCCCCAGAATGACTATATGGCAGACGAACCTGGTCAGGTGGGGCCGGGCAGAGGGTGCAGCTCTTAGAAGGGAGGAAGAGAGGGGTCAGCGAAAGCATCCCATAGCGATGAACTGGGAGGTCATGATGTTGGAATTTGAAGGGTTAGATTTAATACCATCACAGGAAGACAGGTCGCAATAAATACACAGTACGCAGAGCTCCAAAGATGAGAGATACTGGGGTCCGAGATGGTGCGCCTGCTATTCCAACCCCTTGCACTACAGCATAATAGCTTACAAGGGATGCTAGGAGGAAGTATACTGAAGGACACTATAGCGACCAGGAGAAGGGAAGGTTCGGGGTGTGAAGCTCTTAGGGAGGGGGAGGAGGGAAGTTGGTATGTTATGTTTTTCTGTTATTCTTGACGACATTGGATGAACATTGCTGGCCTTCGTTACAGTAGGAAATATGTAGCATACCACGGAGGATCGCAGAGGAAATGTAGCGATATTGATACCTGATGAGAAATTGTAAAGATAAAAGTCGTCAATGACAACTGCCGGGGAGAAAAGGAAAAACAATGACTGTTATATGTATGCGATATTATGATACTGCTGTGCTTCACTTGTGCAGTCAAGAATAAAGAGTTGTAAAAAAAAAAATCAAAAAAAATCACAGTATCTTCTAATTTATTATGGTCGACTTTTAGTAGTGTAAAGTCTGTAGTCAACGCCTCTATTTGTTGCTCGATTGCTGTTCTCGAATCTTGTATTTCCTGCAGTATGAGGTCCAGCTTACCGGGTGTTTCGGTCATATTTGTAGGTCGTAGAGCTTCCGGTTTCGTGATATCGATATCCTTTGGTTCTGTTGCTCTCCCCCTTGTACGGCCCATGTCTTGATTTGTAGTGCTGTGGACAGGGCCGAACTGAGAACCGAAACGGGCCCTGGCAAACTGCTCGGTGGCCCCCCTGGGGGGGCTGAGTGGGTGCGCCCAAGCTGTTTGCAAGGGCCGGTTTCGGACTATTTTGTTACCGGGGTCGATATTGCCGGCCCCTGGTAGCAAAAACTGACCCCCAGGGTTCCAAAACTGGCCCCCAGCCTGGCAGACCACTGGGGAAACAGCCGGTGCCCGCTACGGCCAGTCCGGCTCTGTTGTGGGTCTATCTTGTCAAGTTCGGAGCTGTTTCTAGGGCGCTGGATGGGTGGACAGTATTGTGGTGGCTGCCCACCCGTCAGGTAACCGGGTGACTAAGTCACAGCGGACAGAGTGACAGAGGGGGTGCCAGGGGAGACCGGGAAAGGTTATTGAAGCCTCCCAAGTTTCGTATGGGCCAGGTGCGAGGAGAATTTCTCATTGCATGCGCCCTCTCCTCGTCGCTCTTGCACTCAATTGTTCCGTGGGTCTGAGGTAGGCCCCGATTCCGGCTCTTTCCTGCGCTGTGCGATGAGGGCTGGCAAGCCTGTCTAGAGCTGTATTTTACAGTTGTATGACTTTGTCATTCCTTTACAATGCAGTAGGGATTTCCCTTGCCCTCTCTGGCTCCCACCGCTCCTAGACTCGTTTGAGGTTGAGGGCAGATCGCAGGAACTTCCGTGTGGACGGGGAGATTGTCGGACGGGGAGCGCTACCGATGCTTGCAGCTGTATTCTTCGCACTGGAACAGCCGGTACGCCTCCCTTCAGATCCCCAGTTCGGGCCTAGGCTAGCTGGTAATATCAGCACTCGTTTCTCTTCCCATGCATCTTGAGGTGGTTTAAAGCCATGTCCCCTACTCACATCAGAAATAGCAGGATTTAACGGCTAGGTTTGGTGGCTTTACTATGGCTCCTCCGCCATGATCGGCAGTTAGCCAATCCCGTAGAAGAGAGTCTCACATAGAAGAGAGTCTCACATTAGAGATGTGCTCTATATAGTATTGGAGATTTGCTCTCCGTGGCCTGTAAAGAAAAAATGTACAATAGACAAACACATAAAAACATATCTGACATACGCATGTAGTAAGGCAGATTTGTGAAATCTCCATATTGTCCCACTCGTGTGAGAGAGTTAGCATAGCACACTGCAAACGTAAAGTAGTCCTGCATTATGTTAATATTATCCTTACCGGCTAACTGAGAAAGGCAAAGCACATAGTCTCAGGATCGTCAACTAGGTGCGTCAAACAATAAGATCCTACTTTCAGAAAGCCAGGTGGAAAACCTATCCGCTCACCGACATTCTGAATATGATTGCAGTTACACGAATGCCAGTTATCTAGTGTAACTGCAGGTGGTCATGTATGGGGGCAATGTCAACCGAACATCAATATTCATCATTACGGTGTAGCTGACTCCTCATATGTTCAGCATGCTTTGTACTGGAAAAGAGCAATAAAGGAGAAAGGCGACCACCATGTTTGGTGGGTGGAAAGGCCTTCCAAGTGTGTATAAAAAAGGCGTGAATAAAGCCACAATAATGCTTACAAAATATGAGTGCCAAAACTGCGTTTGAACGAATTTTAGTTTCAAAATTAAATTGGTGACCCAAAAAGAGGGCTGTTTGTAAAAAAGAAAAACAAAAAAAAGCAAGCATTGGCATAGCCAATAGGTCTCGTCTTTGGGAACTAATAAGTGTTTAGGCGGGGGTATGGACTTTGTGTTTGTTTTTAAGCTTTGCTGTACAGAAGTCTGCACTATGCTGAAAAGTTATAATAAAGAAGTGTGAGAAGCATTTTTGTTCCCTTAGATATGACCAAGAAAGTATTATGTACAACAGAATGACCATATTAAAAAAGAATTAATAATAAGTAATGACTTGAGGCTTTTCTATGTTTGAATGCTGGCAACTTGTATCTGCCTGTCCCAATGTGTTAAGAATCACACTGGTTTAGGTTGTGAAGATTTATTTATTCTGCAAACCAACACGTCGCTCCTACAGTCATCGGAGCATAACTTAGTCGGCCGGCGATCAGATGGGAAGTGTCAAATGTCACAGTTACCAGCTGATGACTTCACCGATGTACGGTGTCCACGCAGGGACACTGATAGGCGATATGGGTATGGTGTCCAGTAGTGGACACAAGTATGCCAAACATAACACATCCCCCTCCTATAGGGGTAATGAACAGAACTAGAAACAGAAATGAGGAGAGGACTTAACTAACCACATATATAGTCCTTTAGATTAGCAGGCGGTCCTAACAGTCTACCTGCCCTGCTTCTGTCAATGAGTTGTGCGGGTTCACACACCGGGACAGTGGGTAACCTGCGCCTAGTTCCAGCTGAACTGGTTGGTAGAGTCGCACGGTCCTCGGGTTGAGTGTCTCTGGGTACAAATTCCTCACTCAGCTCCCTTGGGATCACTGGGGATTCAAAGTCAGAATCAGTGTCAGAAAAGTATTGCTTGGCTGGACTTTCCTTTTGCTCTCCAGTAGATTCAGGGAGTGTATTATCCTCTGTCTCATCTACAGGATGCTTGTGTGGAGAAAGTGCTGAAAAATGCCAGACCTTTCCGTCACTCAGGCGTGCAGAGTTGCAAAACACCTCTCGCACAACCAAAGGTTTGGTGTACCTCTCTAGCCCCTTGCCAATGTGTCCACTTTTCTTTACCTTCACTGTATCTCCCTCCTTGATCACCACATCCTTGCATCCATGTTTGTTATTATAGATACTCTTGCTCTTGGATTGTGCTTGGGTTAGTTTCTCCATCACCATCCTGGATGACCAGTGTACCCTGCTGGCAGCCTTGACCCAGCCCACATTGTCCTTAGTAAGTGGAGTCCGTCCGCGCATGAGTTCAAATGGGCTGTGACCTGTAGATTCACATGGCGTTATCCTGTAAGCCCATACAGTTTTCATAATTTCTCTTGTCCACTTAAGTTGGTTAGAGTTGGCTATTTGTATGATACCTTTGAGGACCCTATTAAACCTTTCTACGGCCCCATTGCCAGCAGGATGGTAAAGTGAAGTTGTCTTGTGCTCGATGTTGTGCTTCGCCATGTACTCTTTGAACAGTTCGGAGGTGAATTGTACACCGTTGTCACTCACCACCCGTTTTGGCAGTCCTTCACGTGTGAAAGTGTCCTCTAAGAATTTTACCACATGCTGTGAGTCAGCCTTCTTTGTGATTTTCACTTCGGGCCATTTGGTATAGTGGTCCATGATGACAATTATGTATAGTTGTTCATTGTCATTGAATGTCGGTCCCATTATGTCAATGCCAATCCTTTCCCATGGCATGGATGGGCATTGTATGGGGTGCAGAGGTGGTCTAAAAGTTACTTGCGCCTTGTCTGAATCCAAGCACAACTTACAACATCTAACTTTTCTCTCTACATCCAGGCTGACACCTGGCCACCAATACAAGTTCTTCACTCTGCTTTTACTTTTTGCAATGCCCAGATGTCCCTCGTGGCATATGTCCAAAATTTTCTCTCTGATGGTCGTCGGTGGTACATATCTTCCGCTTCTCATAAGTAGTCCTTCTTCCATAGATAACTCGTCTTTTACTTCCCAAAAAGGTTTCGCTTGATCATTTAGCTTGTTTTTGCTGGACCAACCTTCCTTGATCATTTGTATTATCATTCCAATGTCTTTGTCCTTGTCCTGTTCCTTCAGCCATTCTTCCTTCGTTATCCCACTGGACTGGAGCAATCCCACAAATTAGCTATGCACAAATCTTCATGTTCCTCGTTTTCAGTGTTGTTTTTAGATTCCAATGGCATTCTGCTTAGAAAGTCCGCCACTACATTCTTTACACCTGGAACATATTGTATGTCATACATGTAATCCAACAGGCGCATTGAGATCCTTGCTAGGCGTGGAGAAGCTGTGTGTAAACCTCTCGTGGTGAGGACCTTCGTTAAAGGTTTGTGGTCTGTGCAGAGATTTACCTTTCTTCCCCAGACGTACTGTCGGAAATGCTCAAGAGCCCAGACACAGGCCAACGCCTCCCGTTCAATTACGGAAAAATTTTCTTCCGCTGATGTTAACGATCGTGACGCAAACGCTATCGTGTACTCCGTTCCTCTGGCATCTTTTTGTGTTAGTACGGCCCCTATGCCTTTGTTACTTGCGTCCGTTGTCACGTAGTTTTGGAGAGTAGGATCAAATGCTTGTAATGGTAGCGTTTTGCACATTTCCCGTTTTAGGTCTTGAAAGGTATGTTCACATTCATCAGTCCATTCAAATTTGTTTTTTAGTTTCAATTGCTGTCTCAACGCATGAGTTTTTGTGGAAAAGTTCTTGATGAACTTTGCATAGTACTCCACCAGTCCAAGAAAAGATCTTACTTCGTCTTTGTTGGTGGGCACTGGTGAGTCCTTTATTGCTTGAATTAAGTCGCTCTTGGGACTGATGCCCTCACCAGTTATCTGATGGCCCAGATAGCTAACAGACTTGCATGCGAATTTACACTTTGAATGCTTGGCGGTCAGTCCTTTTTTATTCAGTATGTCTAGAACTTGCTTCACCCGACTGTCATGTTCCTCTCTTGTTTTTCCCATCTCTAGGATATCATCCTGAAACAACAATATTCCAGTGACCCCTTCAAAAATGTTATTCATTAGTCTTTGGAACATTGCTGCCGCAGAGGCCAACCCGAATGGAACGCGGGTGAATCTAAAACATCCAAACGGTGTTACAAAGGTGGTCAATGACTTGCTCTCACGGTGTAGTTGTATCTGATGGTACGCTGATTTTAAGTCGATGATGGTAAACCATTTGACCCCCTTGGTTGTGGACAGCATCTCATTTATCCTTGGAAGTGGGTACTGTTCCACTAAGATATTTTGATTAAGATCTCGAAGGTCAATGCAGAGCCTGAGTTTCCCGTTGGGGCGTTTAGCCACGACGAGTGGTGCGACCCACTCAGAAGCGCCCACCCTCTCTATTATCCCGTCTGCAAGTAATTTCTCAAGTTGATTCTTGACTTCATCCTTAATAGCAAAAGGTATGTTGCGTGCTTTGTGCACTGTGGGTGTAGAGATAGGTTTACATTTTATTTTGTGCTGGTATCCTTTAAGTACCCTCACATTTCCACTGAACACTTTGGGGAATTTTGCCAGTATTTTGCCAGCATAATTGTCAGTGTCTGACATGCTGAGCACAGGTTCACTGCTGTTAGGATCAAGCTTGATTCACAGACTTCCCTGGTCCAACCACCCGAGTACAGATGGTCCCACTTTTGATACGTAGAGTTTACATTGAGCCTCTCTACTCTTGAATATGAACCTAAGACTTCTGTAACCTAATATATTTATAGGTTTCTCATTGAATGATCTTACAAATATGTCTGGTTTACTGAGTCTTTCACCGATCTTCCCTTTGAATTTGGTTTCCCAGACCTTCTCGTTTACAGTGGTATATGGTGAGCCTGAATCTGCAGCAATGTCTATTTCAACTCCACCAATAGTCATGGTGCATATCGGTTTCTTTGTCTTGGCTTTTAATTTTGTTTCATTGTCTTCTTCCTGTTCATCATCAATGTTGAGAATGTACATATTGATGTCATCCTCATCTTCATCATTTATTTCTCCTTCTTCATCTTCCACCACTTTTACGCGTTGGGGTCTTCTCCTATTGCATGCTTTGTTAAAATGTCCAATTAGACCACAAAATGTGCATTTAGCTTCACGTGCTGGGCACTTAAAGTCATACGCCATGTGAGCAGTGCTGAGGCATCAGTAACAATATCCCTTGCTCTTCGTCTCATTCCTTCTGTAATTTTGTTTGGGGTCTTTAGTTCCCACATTCTGCTTACTGACTTTCCAATTTCTTTGATCAGACACCTTGTTGACGTTCTCACCTTCCTTCTTTACGTTTTCTTCTTTTAGAACTGCTTTAGCACACCGTCCCGTTAGTTCAGCCTTCCTAGCTATATCTATTATGTTCTGCAGAGGGTACTCGCCCTTGGCCCATAGATTATCCTGAATGTTCTCGTTTGAGCCTTGCATCACAATTTGGTCCCTTATTAATTCGTCGTGAAGATGTCCAAAACGACAATTTATTGCTAGGTTTTTAAGAGCAGAAACATAGTCGTCTATTGACTCCTCCTTCCCTTGCTTTCTGTGGAAGAACTTATATTTGTCTACCCCTACACAAACCGTCGGTTTGTAGTATGCATTTAGATCATCAATTGTGTTGGAGTACACATCACCTTCATTTTCCCTTCTTATTTTTTTGTTTATAGATTTATAAACTTTTATTCCCCGTGCCCCCAGGCTATGCATTAGCATTTTGTACTTTTTTTCTGGTTTGGTTTCTGTATCTTCTTCAAGAGTGGAGATATAGTTTTCAAAATATTCCCTCCACTCTTCCCATTTTAACACTGGTTCACTGCCAGCACGCAGAAATGTCTCAGGGGGTGTCAAGTTCCAGATACAACCTGTGGCCATGTCACTCATTATGTATTTTGCTGTGACAATAATGTGGATTGGATGGCTAGTTAGCTATACTCTGTTTAGACAGTGCCACTACTCTTTGTCTTTTCCTTAGTGGATTAGCGTTGTGTCACAGTAAGTTTTTTTTAAAGTTCTAATTAATGTTATGGCGTTCCTTACAACAGTTTCTTTTTGTTTACAAATTACCCTTTGTTGCTCCGGTTTTCTTTTCCTGATCGCGGGTACTTAGCTGCACAGGACACGCCGATTTCGCCGATGCGATCGTTCGCCGCTTCCTTTTGGTGACCACTAGACCGCTGCTTGTTCATGAGTTTTTTTTTTATTATTCCTCTCAAAATGGCCGCCAATGCCGATCTCGTGTCGACGTGATCACGTGGAAGCCGGCTGTTGCTCCCTCAGCTGTTTCTGATGCCGGTAGCGTTTCAGTTGAAGTGACGGTTTGTTTCTTCCGTTGGTATTGCGGATATCTGTTTTCTCCTCAAGTACCTCACAAACGTTGTTTAAGTCAGTACTTTGTTGATACCATTCCGTTTTCTTTTATTCAGTATCCATTCCTTCTTGGCATTTGTACAAACGATGGTGAATTCCTTGCTTCGATCGCATACACAGATACTCGCTGACTCTCACTAGATAATTGATGCCGTCACATTTTTCCCTCATCATTCATTTTCTCTTCAGCCTTACTTCCTGATGAATATGATAGTAACTCACTTTTTTTTTTTGAATGTAGATGCCGATTGCTCCACTGGTTGTTTTTCTTGGCTGTCAGAATTTATTTTTATTTTTCAAATAGTCTCTTAATTATTTTTCTACCGTGGGTCCAGTGTTGGTTTGCCTCGTCGCCAGTTTTGTTAAGAATCACACCGGTTTAGGTTGTGAAGATTTATTTATTCTGCAAACCAACACGTCGCTCCTACAGTCATCGGAGCATAACTTAGTCGGCCGGCGATCAGCTGGGAACTGTCAAATGTCACAGTTACCAGCTGATGACCTCACCGATGTACGGTGTCCACGCAGGGACACTGATAGGCGATATGGGTACGGTGTCCAGTAGTGGAAACAAGTATGCCAAACATAACACAATGGTTGTTTATTATGGTTTTTATTGCTAATGGAGTGGGTATAAATAACCAGAGAGTGAAGGTTAGTTAGTTAGTTAGGGCCATGTGTATCAAGATACCAATTAGCGATTCTGTAATAGCGATTTTTAAGAAATCGCTATTTCAGAATCGCTAATTGGTATGTATCAAGAAAATTGAATTTTTTTTGCGATTTCTTGATATTCCTTAATTGCGAATTCGCAAATTGCAAATTCACAATTAAGGAATACTTTCCCATTCCTTCCTATGGGCCTCCTGGCCCATAGGAAGGAATGGGAATTTATTCTCAATTTGGGATTCGCAATTTGCTAATTGCAAATTGAGAATAATTGCAAGGGTGCAGGGGTGTCCAAAGGACACCCTGTTGCACCCCCTGAAATAAGTATGGGTGCACATGTGGTGCACATACATGCCCTAACGGCATGTATGTGCGTCACATGGCTCTTTGAAAAATGCTGAAATGTGCATTTTTCAAGGAAATCGCAACTTACCACCAACTAGAAGTTGGTGGTAATTTGCGATTCCTTAAGGGCATTTTTGAATTTTTTTTGCTTAATACAATGCATTTAAGGAATCGCAAAATTTGCAATTCCTTAAATGCAATCGCAAAATAAGGAATCGCAAATTTTGCAATTCCTTATTTTGCACCCAAATTCTTTCATACATACCATTTTGCGAAAATGAGTTCGCAAACGCCGAAATTCTGCGAATTTCGGCGTTTGCGAATCCATTTGGCCTTGATACATATGGCCCTTAGTGAGAGTGATAGATTTAGTGAGTTAGTGAGAGCTAGTGAGAGAGTTAGTTAGTAGTAGTGATAGAATTAGTGAGAGTGAGAGATTTAGTTAGAGTGTGAGCGTTAGTTAGTGAGAGAGTTAGTGAGTGAGTGAGTGAGAGTTAGTGAGAGAGAGTGAGACTTAGTTATTGAGTATAGCGCCGTAAGTCAGTTTGGGTGTATGAACAGATATTACTGTAGCATTCAATTCTACACAGTGCTGTGTGAAGAGAAGATTGTTATAGCGCCTAAAGACAGAACAGCACACTGTGAACAGATATTACTATAGAATGTAATGCCAAGTAGCGTTGCATGCATTTAGAGATGTATACGACGATCCCCTAATGGCAAGCAAGCTGTGTGGACAGATAGCACTGTACCTTACGCCATGCAGCGCTATATGGAGAGAGAGTACTATGGCACCTAGCGCCAAGTAGTGCTGCATTGGTGCATCCTTGGCTCTCTGACAGATTTCCCGGGGACCTGAGATAACTAGCAGATATCTAGGGGTACAGGTGAAGTTTTTCTCAGATGTCGTTCTTGGGAGGTGGGGGGGGGGCGGGGCGTCTTGCGGTGCTTGGACTTGAGGCGCCCAACGTGTTCGCCTGGCGCGTAGGATCCCTCTGAAGATAAAATGACCCAGCTGATGAATATGCGCAGATATCCCTTCTTATCCCAGCAGGGGGTGTGTCAAGCTCCCCCCAAATGGCTTCTTAGCCATATGATTTGCTGGACGGCGGCGCTGCTAAGATGTCATCCACACAGTGCTGGCGAGGTGATGAGCCTTTTCTGGTAATCATCGGGTCCACAGGTAGCCAATTAAGTGCGCAGAGAGCAGCGCACACATAATGTGGTAGTTTGCAAATCCCTACATATGATTACACGAGGGAAGAATCCGCGGCAATCTTATCCCCCGGGAAATGGAAATGAGCGCAAAGCTTTCAGCTGCCGCATTCCTGGCGAGTGCCAGAGATCAAACATGGCTCTGTGATGCACCGCGTGGTGCGTCATACCGCTCAAAGCACTGGTGCGAGGTAGGGGGTCGTCCAGCTGCTCGCCTCGGCAGACCACGGACTGCTGAGCGGAGGCCACTTCTAGAGACAGTCTCGTCGAAAAGAAAGAGGCCAAGGAGTGTGGGGTCAGAACCACGGAGAGGGCCATCTGCGTCAATCCGCGAGACGCCCATTATGGATCTAGAAGCCCCACGAGCAGACCTACCCAGTGGGGCGGCTGGCAGGGCTTTCAAAGCCCTACACTTGGTGCAACAGTAACACTAGAAAGTGTGGTGTGCCACGATGGTTTCAATGCACGCTATGGGCGCTAGAGTGTCACGCAGCGTTGGCTCCGGCGCCTCCTACTTTGGTGTCACTTCCATAAGTCAGGATGATTGACAGGCCTACAGCTCGGTACCTAGGGCCAGGGCGGTCACCAAACTTTCCATTTTAAGGAAAGCCACGAGCCACCAGGGCACAAGTCCTAAACAAGTGCGGTGCTTGCGCACTGCAAGGAATGTAAGGTATGCAGCTGGCACCCGGCCTCGCCTCTGCTCACTCCCGAGCCAGGGGAGAGAAAACCCACCTTTGGCCAATTGCGTGCTGTCTTTCTTAGAAAGACGCACGCAAAGGCCAATATCATGTGAGCAAAAAAAAAAAGCACACGCTCAAGTGTGTGGTCCGATTTGAAAGTCTTAACTAGAAGCCTCGCAGAGCAGCGCATGCGCGCTGGCTCAGGTGAGACCTAAAAATGATGAAAACATTTTTAAGAGCAATGCAGGAATTCCATTTTTTGTACAAAAAAAAGAAAAATATATACATCCAAAAGACAAAATATACCGATCCAGTGAGCAAAAAGAATGGTGTACCTCTACACTATCAGTCATGTATTCTTGGGAAATTCTGTGTTCCTTACTAAAAAAAGGAACTTGCTTTCAGAATCTATGAAAATGTATTCAGATTCGTCAAATTGCAGTCACTGTTGTCAACTCTTCATATGCATATAAACACACACATTTTGCTTGGAGAGGGTGCCTTTTCTCTTTTGATGAAAACAGAACATGAAACTGGTCGAAAGAAAAGAACATAATTATAAGTACATCCTTCTTTTCCTCCCACGTTGTTGCATTGTAAAGGCACTCGTGATAATAAATGCATGTGCAGTTTGAAGCGAGGCTTGTGTAGTGTTATGAGGGACCTGTCATTGTGCCTTTTCCAAAAGGGAACGAATAGTAATTGAGCAGAAGTGGGGGAAAGGGTAAATTTTAGCTGGGGGTTGCGTGTGCTAAGCTTTGTGGCTGATGCACTGGGCTTTTCCCAGAACACTTGATCTCGGAGAGGGCAAACTTAATCTCTTTTAGTTTTAAAAGTAAGCTGTGTTTGATTTTTCACTGTGAGGCGTATTAAAGTGACATTTAGAACAGTACAGTTATACACAGTCATGAAAAATGTAGTTCATAAACAAAAGGGTACAATAAATAAAGCATTACATTGGTTGAGCAGTTACAAAGCTGCTTTAAAGGTCCACCGCCGGATATTACCCCTACTACCTATTAGGTGACCTTGGTTTATAACTCGTTGGATACACAATGCCTGCATCAGCAGCTATTATATTGTGGATCTCACACTTGTGTTACCTGATTCAACATTTAGAATTGTATATCGAACATTAGTGATTTGCAGGTTACCTTTTACTTATCAATCAGATGTATCCTTCTCGGTCCGAGTTCTATTACATAAGGATTTTCAGACAGGCTTGTCATTGCCTACTACAATTATGAAACAAATAATATTCCGTATTATCCCTGCCACCAACCAATTTTTGTCATTTAGATTGTGGCATGGCTGAAACTTGGCTCCAGGCCCACAAGAGGTATCCCTCACTAAAGGGTGTTGTGGAATAGAGGAGTACGGAAGGTGGATGGGAGGCATAGACTGCTGTGGAGTTGCTCGATGGAGGACCACAGGCAGTGAGAGTTAGCGGAAAGGGAAAGTATGTGGAACAGCATATCAGAATATTTCCAACTCCTTATTAATCCACCTGTGGAGCATCTCCACTTATGAGGGTCACCTTCCAGGCATTGCACTGAGGGCCCATGCGTGGGCGCCCATCTTAACTTTGAAAGCCCGTGATGTGCACTCTGATACCACTGCACTCTTATAGAGGGGGCGTTGACCTCTGTTAATTGACCTGGTGGGGGCTGTTTTAAACCTATTTAGCTTTGCCCACCACATTGCTCATCCTTGCAAAATGTGTCTTGGGCAAAACTTGCCTAGAGGCATAATGTTATCCAGCTCCATTGCAGGTATCCGAGTCCAGGGTTCCCCCATAGGTCGTGATAGAACCTATCATTACTTCCTTACATAGGAATCGTGGAGATATGACTCAAAGTTGTAAAAGGGTTGTTGATTAGTAACGTAGCGATGTCAGGATTTGGATTGTCCGCACTTATTTTAAATATTGGAAAGTCAGAAGCAAAGAATTGACTGCAAATATTGATCTTAAATCTGTTATTTTCTCACAGGTTTTGCAAATTTTTTTGAATTTCAAGCGCATTTGTAGTTTATATATAACTTGGTCTTTCTGACTGTCCTCTGTGGGGATGAGGACTGTCCACCCCTGTCGCTTCTGCCCTAGAGAAACCATTGTAGCTCGCCTGATCTCTAGCCGTATATGGCACATTGCCGAATGACTTCCTTTCAGGCTTTTTTCCATTTATTGTTGGCAGCATATATGCAGTCTTAACTTATGTATTTGAAAAGTGAAATGATGGTTCTAATGCATAACTTAAAATCCTGTGAAATTCGCCAGTTATGATATGCTTTGCAATCCTAGCTCAGGCCCCTGCCATGCACTGCTCATGACCCTCACACAAGACACTACTGGAACCATCTGAAATTACATCATCAGTGGCATCATTGATGAGACCTCCTATAAAATAATTGACGACATCTGTAATAGTATCAATGATAACATCTAAAATAGCAAAATTAAGGACATCACTGATGAGATCACAAAAGACAGCACTGATAGCATCGTTGTTGTGCGAGATATTGCAATGTTTTCACAAACATATCAAAACATATGTACTAAATATTTTTTAAAAGCCATACTTTCACAGTGTTTCTCCTTTTTTACCGCAAAGGATTAGAGCAAAAAATATCCTTCAACCCAGAAATGAAAACCATAACTCACCAACAATTGCCCCACTCACACTCTCACACATGATGTGACGGATGACATTATAAATCACACTATCACACTGCTGACACTATCTGAGTTCACCATAAATTCACACACCAATTTACATTTTGACCTCAGCCATGGATAAAGTACGGATTAATTATTCATGCAAATGTCGTATAACATTTTTTCCCCACTGTATAAAGCTTGTGGGCATGGAAGCCCATGAGCTTCAGAAAGGACAACTGCGTACTCCAACGCGTTAGCTCACAGGCTTCTTGGCACTTGAAACCAGAATAAGCCTGAGTTTACCATAAATGCACACTCTAATCAACATTTGATCAGTAGGCTTCACCTATACTTTTCGGTGTAATTCGTGATGTGTGTATTTTCTGAAACACAATTTATTTTTAATTTTTCAAATGTAATATTATAACAATTATTTACTATTTCCATCAACCCTTCCCACCCACTATTCCGCTTCTCACCTCCCGAGGTCAATGGTCATCCAATGTTCCCTTTACTTCAGATCTTGAGATTTGGGATTTAAAATAGTCGTGTATCACTCTTTGGTGCTCCATCTACTTTATTATTGAGTAGTATGTGACATGCTTGGATTTGTCTGGAATGTATCTCAGTCAGTCTTTTAGGGAATCACGGCTCCTTGTATTCTCTCTCTGTGTATTCTAACAGTGTTCCTCATTGTTTCTTAAATCTTTATCTTTAACCATGCCAGTCTTAGCCTATTTGTTCTTTCTCAGCAGCCACTGTATCTTAGTATCCACCTATTTTCCATTTCAGTTATCGACAGGCTCAAGAAGTTTGCTTCAGCACAAATAGTTTGTTTTAAGTGAGCTTTCTCTCCCCCCTTTGCAAAGGATAGGTTTTTCAGGCGGTATATCTAGAATTATGACTAGTGGACACTTCACCTGTCTGGCCCTGTGATATCATGAATGGTTTGTAACACTACCTGCCAAACCAATTTCACCTGTGAGCAGGAGTGTAATATGTGTCCGGGATACCCGTTCACCTAAAACACCTCCAACATTTTGTTTCCATGGGGCATCCCATGGTCTCCTAAGTTGCTAGGATTTATTGCCACAGGTATAATATTTTTACCATCATTTCCCCCCTCCTTAGTGAGCCGCACAGTTGTTACCTATCATGAGGATGTCATTCCATTTTTTTCTATCTAGTGTTGTTTGTAATTCTTTATCTCATGCTTTCTGAAAGGGGAGTTACTCCCCTGTTGTTGTCTTATTGCGTACTTTATAAATGTGTGCGATTGCATGCTTCTCACTAGCGCATGTGAGGAGGTATTTGTCAAAGAGTTTGAGAGCTCTGTTGTTGCGTTGATAGATTCGAAGTTGCTGGCTCCAGAGCCATACTTGAAGATACCAGAAGGAATCTTTTTCCAGTAAACCAGATTCTATTACTAGCTTTTAAAAAAACTTCACTACTCCCATCCATACCATGTTCTGCAAAGTCGTACGCCTTCCCCCCTCCCCATTGCTGAAAGTTTTGTTTTTCTAGGGCGGGTGTTAACTCTGTCTTTACCCAAAGGTGCGTGAATGAGGAGGGGAACAAGGTCAGACCCTCCTGATGGTCAAGTGGTCCCATATTTTTAGTGTTGTGATTAAGGATATGTAATGCTTAGGATCTCTTTTGGATTTTAATTCGAATCCACTTCCCACAGTCCTTTACCAGTTTCAACATTTTTATTGGTCTCTCTTCTAGTCCAGTTAATAAGAAAGTGAAGGAGAGCTGCATAGAAATAATTAAAAAGGTTGGGAATGCCTATCCCTTCTTGTTTCGTCCCTAACATGTTTTAATGTCCACTGTCCTTTTAAGATCAACTTCCTTGGTTTTCTTAGGGGAACCTGCCAGGCCTGTCTGTAGGTATCTATTAGAGGTGTCTGCCCTAAAGTGAGGATATATGAATCAGTGACTTAATTGAACATCCCTTTAATATTAATTTCGAATCCTACCATGGTACCCAATGAATAAAGAAGGAAATGTTCTCGGTACAGTCTAAGGTATTCTTACATTTCTGGATCCTGACTTCTATCCAGAGCAGTTTTATCAAGAACTCCCTCCACTGGTTTAATGCATAAAGGTGGTATTAACCTACCTTGTTGGCGAGAGGACATGGATGAGAACTTATGCTACGAGATGGGATCTCATTTCTAATGATAAACACAAACAAGTACTTGAAGATAAAGAAGTCACAACTTTTCTATTTGCACTTGTTGGAGGAGAAGGTCTTCAAAAGTTTTTTGAGAGGTCACCCTTAACGTATTAAGGCATGCCTCATCATTTGATGACCTCTCACACTGGGGTAAGGCCAATGCCACCCCAGAGGACTTAACTGCTTCTAGTGCCTCCAATGGTGTTTAGGCCCTAACTTGTGTATGAGGTAGTCTTTTTATGACAACAGTGTCTTGTAATAAGGCATCATAAAGAAGTCAGAATCCTCTTTTGGCTTGGTCTAGTGAGATCCACTCTCAAGTAATCGCCCATGGTCTATAGTGTTATGGGTTCCTGAGGAATCAATTATTTTATAAAATATATTAAATGTGAGCATGGCTCTTTTTTGTGGCTAGGTAGCGGGTGTATTCAACACCTAGCGGGGTGTCTCCCAGTAGGCGATGTTCTCCTTCCATCCACAAGAAAGCTCTTCTCATTGGGTTTTGCTTGCTGTCAAAATTATTATTGCTCCGCCCGATTTAGTCTGAGTCTTAGCTTTATCTCTATATTCCAAGGAGGAGGAAGTGATGCTCGGTTTCCCCGTTTCTCCATGTTTATCTCTCCACCCATCAGTATTGGTCTTGTCGCCCATGGCTTAATTGTTTGTATTGTTTGGTTTAGGAATTTTCTGGCCTTGATTAGGGCTATATATTGAGGCTATTGTTAGAGGCCCTTCGTGGTAAATGTATTTTACTGCCACAATTTGCCGTTCTTATCTTTTAGGTGTCCCTCTAGCTTGATCGAGCATATACGATTAATCAAGGTTCCCATTCTGGATGTGCGCCCCTTCTACCCCGATGATACGTAATGTGGGTGGATTTTTTTGTTCTTGAGGCATTTCTGGTCTTTGTGCAATTGATAAGTTTGCCAAATAAGCCCTACATCATATATGTCTGTTCATGCAATATGCCTAACATTGTATTTTGTGGTGGACAAGTTTGTCATTTCTTTGTCTGATTTGCTGAGCGTTGCCACGAAACAAGGTTTTACCACTCAGTATGTACTTTAATCTACTTGCCAATCGGTAGGCTCAACACCCCTTTCATCTCCAAATCTATGTAAGCAGTTCCTTCTTCCTAACGATTTCAACCAACCAGTAAACACATATGACACGAAGCAGCCTGTTGCAACAGATAGCTAATATCGTAACAAATTGTTTCATGAATTTGGGAGTCCAAACTGAGTGTTGGCAAAAATCAGAAAAATTATGAGGGGTGAGTCCACCTCTGTCATTTGTTCGCTGGTGGGTGTTTTTTACTATGATTGGGGATCAAGCCTGGCTCCTAGATTTCTGTCAACATTTGCTGAGCTTTTACTTTAACTATAGGTCTTCTATCACATTCTCAGGATTGTTTCGCGTTGAGTTTTTGCTAACTTATTGGAGGTGTTCTAGTGCTCCTTTATAGCCCGCCATTATCTCTTCTTTCTTATTAATTTTTCTGTTATATTACATCTGAACTTTGTGTCATTGGGCAGGGGAGCTGCAGTTTCTGGTGATCTCCCATCCTGCTGTTTCTTGAAGAGCTTAAACCAACAGTTTTGCAGGTTTCAGACAGATATTATCTTGACTACTGGTTTCCCTGTTATTGGAATCTGATTGAAATTGGTTGCCCCGTTTGTTTTTTATGCCTTTGTTGCTTAAAAGGGAGGTAACAGGTTTGAATGTTTGTCTTTTTAGCAGGCTGTAATAGGAGATGGACCTCGATAAATTTGAATGTCCACCCATTATAGACGGCAGGTTTTTCTTTAGTACCACCTGCATCACTGTCTCTTTGTCGTCAAAGTGATGTAGTCACATCGGGATATCTTTTAGTTCTTTGGCCTCTCACTGTTGCCCTATGTGCTCTAACTGTATGGGTTTTCCTCCATTCCGTTTCAGGATGGCATTTAGGAGGTATTGTATATTCTTATTTATTATCTTTTACCTCCTGTCCTTTGGGAATTCCCTTATCTGTAGGTTGTCTTTGGTAGCAGTTCTCCAGGTCTTTCTGTTTTTCTTGGAGGATGATTACTTGACCATCTAGCGTTATCTTCTAGGTCAAGGGTTCCTTTGTCCTGTGCGGTTTCCAGAGAGTACACCCTATCGCCCAGTTTGGCTACGTCTTTATCACTTTTTTAGAGCTTTGTTTCAGGTCCATCTGCATGACTCCAGTCTCTGCAAAAAGCAGATTCATGAAGGCGTCTGTGACTTTTCCGATTGTCTTTGTGCCTGGTGTCCTCTGTGCCAGGTTTTTCTCCTTCTGCCACTTAAATGGTCTAGGACTAGGGCCTCTGATTTCTTACAGAGGCCCTTCAGTTATAAATCTCGGATGCTGCTGTCTCTTTTGCTTCTGTCAGCTCAGCTGACTGGATCTCAGTTCCTGGCTCCATATGGGCCCGTTTTGTCGAGCCCACAATCCCTGGTGATTATCTATCAATCAATCAATCAGTCATGCCATTTGTATAGCGCACTACTCACCCGGGAGGGTCTCAAGGCGCTTGGGGGGAGGGGTATGCTACTGCTCGAACAGCCAGGTCTTGAGTTGTTTCCTGAAGGCGAGATGGTCCTGGGTCAGCCGAAGGTGGATGGGGAGGGTGTTCCAAGTCTTGGCAGCCAGGTAAGAGAAGGATATTCCTCCGGCGGTGGCTCTTCGGATGCGTGGTACGGCTGCGAGGGCGAGGCTGGTGGACCGTAGCTGGCGGGCGGGCGTGTAGAAGGTCAGGCGGTAGTTGAGGTACTTGGGGCCCAGGTCGTGGAGAGACTTGTGTGCGTGGGTGAGGAGCCGGAACGTGATCCTCTTGTCGACGGGGAGCCAGTGCAGGTTCCTCAGGTGGCTGGAGATGTGGCTGCGTCGGGGGACATCCAGGATGAGTCGGGCGGAGGCGTTCTGGATGCGCTGGAGTCTTTTCTGTAGCTTGGCTGTGGTTCCGGCGTAGAGGGCGTTTCCGTAGTCCAGTCGGCTGGTGACGAGTGCCTGGGTGACAGTCTTCCTGGTCTCGGTCGGGATCCAGCGGAAGATCTTGCGAAGCATACGCAGGGTGTTGAAGCACGATGAGGAGACGGCGTTGACTTGTCTGGTCATCGAGAGGGAGTGGTCCAGGATGAAGCCCAGGTTGCGTGCGTGGTCGGTTGGCTTGGGTGCGGTGCCCAGGGCTGGGGGCCACCAGGAGTCGTCCCAGGCAGAGGGCGAAGATCCCAGGATGAGGACTTCCGTCTTGTCCGAGTTCAGTTTCAGGCGGCTGTCCTTCATCCACTCGGCGACGTCTATCATCCCTTCGTGTAGGCAGGTTCTGGCGGTGTCGGGGTCTCTGGTGAGGGAGAGGATCAGCTGGGTGTCGTCGGCGTAAGAGATGATGTTGAGGTTGTGCTGGCGTGCGATGGCTGCGAGAGGTTTCATGTAGATGTTGAAGAGGGTGGGGCTGAGTGAAGATCCTTGCGGGACGCCGCTGATGACTTCGGTGGCCTCGGAGCGAAACGGGGGGAGGCGGACTCTTTGTGTTCTTCCGGCGAGGAACGAGATGATCCACTCCAGTGCCTTCTCTTGGATACCGATGTTGCTGAGGCGCTGGACTAGGGTGCGGTGGCAGACCGTGTCGAACGCAGCGGAGAGGTCCAGGAGGATGAGGGCCACTGTTTCCCCCTTGTCGAGCAGGGTCCGGATGTCGTCGGTGGCTGCGATGAGGGCGGTCTCGGTGCTGTGGTTGGCTCTGAAGCCGGACTGCGAGGGGTCGAGGGATCCGTTCGTCTCGAGGAAGGCGGTCAGCTGTCTGTTGACGATCTTCTCGATGACTTTAGCAGGAAAAGGGAGGAGCGAGATGGGGCGGAAGTTTTTGAGATCGGTGGGGTCCGCTGTAGGTTTCTTCAGGAGGGCGCTGATCTCGGCGTGCTTCCAGCTCTCCGGGAAGGTGGCGGTGTTGGAGGCGTTGATGATGTTCCGGAGTTGGGGTGCGATGGTGGAGTCGGCCTTGTTGTAGACGTGGTGTGGGCAGGGGTCGGTCGGTGATCCGGAGTGGATGGTGTTCATCGTGCGGGCTGTGTCTTCGGTGGTCACCGTGGTCCAGGTGCGAAGGGCGGCGGTGGGGGGCGTTGGTTCGGCGGTTGGGTGCGTGGGTGGGGCGCCGAAGCTCTTGTGGATGTCGGCGATCTTGCGGTGGAAGAACGAGGCGAGGGAGTCGCAGAGGTCTTGTGACTGAGTGATGTCGTTGGTGCCGGTGCTGGGGTTGGAGAACTCCTTGACGATAGTGAAGAGCTCTTTGCTGTCGTGGGCGTTGTTGTCCAGTCGTTCCTTCAGGGATTTCTTCTTGGTGGTGCGGATGAGCTGGTGGTGCTTGCGGGTAGCGTGTTTGAGGGCGGTCATGTTGTCGGTGGTCCGGTCGAGGAGCCAGGCTTTCTCGAGGGTGCGGCAGGTCTTCTTGGAGTCCTTGAGGTCGTCGGTGAACCAGGATGCCTTCTTGCTTCTGGGTCTGCTGGAAGGGTTCTTTAGTGGCGCGAGGTCGTTGGCGCAGGCGGTCAGCCACTGTGTGAAGTTGCGGGCTGCTTCGTTGGGGTCCGTTGTGTTGGCGGGTGGGCTCTGGCTGAGGGAGGTGGTGAGCTGGTCTGCGGTGATCTTGCTCCAATTCCTGTGAGGTACCTGTTGCGGGTGGTGGTGGGTCGTGGATCTTTTGAAGCTGAAGTGGACGCAGCTGTGGTCGGTCCAGTGGAGTCCGATGGCGTGGCTGAAGGTGATGTACTTGCTGGAAGAGAAGACGGGATCAAGCGTGTGGCCGGCGTAGTGGGTGGGGGTGTTGACCAGTTGCTTGAGTCCGAGGTTGGCGAGGTTTTCCAGCAGGGCGGTGGTGTTGCGGTCCTTGTTGTTCTCCAGGTGGAAGTTGAGGTCCCCGAGGAGGATGTAGTCAGTGGAGGGGAGGGCGTGCGGGCTGATGAAGTCTGTGATGTCTTCGCTGAATTGTGTGCGTGGTCCCGGGGGTCTGTAGACGAGAGTGCCTCTGAGGGTCGTCTTAGGGTTGGTGTGAATCTGGAAGTGGAGATGTTCGGCTGCGGCGAAGGAGTCGTTGGCGTCGGTCGTGATGCGGATGGTGTTCCTGTGGACGATGGCGATGCCACCTCCGGTCTGGTTGATGCGGTCCCTCCTGATGATCTATCTTATGTGTTTTGTTGCTAGTGAGGACATCTTCTTTTCAGTGGAATACCTTCCACTAAATTAGTGTTTCACGGGGATCCCCAGTGTATTGATAGGGCTGGTGTCTGTGTGCTGTGGCCTCTGTTATCCACAGTTGATACCCCATTTGTTTATTTTTTCTAGCAATTAATCACTTTTCTCTATTTAATATGTGTGCATTTAGGTCAAGTATCAGCTTTGCTCTGGGCCCTGATTTACTAAAATATGGCAGCTGACCACAGGATCCTCCATTAAAGACGTGGGCCCTTCACTCAGTTGCATATTTCTGTGTGTAGCACCGCGACCCAACCCTTGCGCTCTTTTCATTGCTATTTATTTCTCCAGCAGAATAGGGTGAGGTTTGGTGCTTCTTACCAATAAAAAGCTGATGACCACATCCCTCCAGTGTTGTGACTAGCCTTTCGCTTCTGGTATTTTGTGAGTGGTTGGGCTAGTGTTGCAATTTCTGAACCGGAGTTGAATTTGGGGCCTCCCCATTTGACAGTTAAGTTTGTTAGGGCTGTCTCTCCGCTCGTAGCTTGTAACGTTCTGGGCTGTGTTTGTTTGTCAGAGGTTGTTTGGCTCAGGTCTGCTCATGCATGAGGCTGGGGTCCATGGGTCCGTCCTGTGAGTGCTCTTCCTGCTGCGCTCTCCCTTGGGGGATTTCAGTCTCCAGTGCACTTGTGTGCTCCAGGAACAAAAGTTTTGGCTCGACCCGGTCCTGCTCCTCCACCTCCTAATGTCTCCATGGTGCTTTCGTGGGGAGGAGGTCCTCAGCCCTGTTCAGCGTTCTCTGCCAGATCTAATCCACGGGGGACTTTGTGTTCATTCCTTCTCCTGGGCTGCAAGCTCCCGGGCTCCTTCACCCAAGTCCTCTTGTAGTCCTGGCAAGAGGTGTTGCTCTACATGGCTTCTGGGTGACCCTGTGCCACCGCACTATCTCATAGGATGTCCTACTTTTCCTGATGGCATTCATCCTAATTTGACCTGCTAACAGCACCAGTAAAGCGGGAGGTACTGTTGTGTCTGTGACCAGAGTAGCAGGACTACGCATCCATCGCCATCTTGGTTAAGCTCTCCATCCCCAACATTATTTTTTTTTATCTCAATAATGTGTGTGAAACAGTCACCCCACCTAAGTGTGGCAGTTTTTTTTCCAAACGTTCTATATCATGCCTGTGAACTCGGAGTTTGTGTTTCACATACATACACACCTAAAACAAAATGTGCCTTGTCAATCAAAGCAGACTGTACACAACGCGTTGACTGTAGGCATCCATAATAAGCGAATATTGTTAGGCATGCTGAATTTTAAGGGGCATATTCGGAGTCAAATGATTTTAAGCTCAAGTCTCAGTGTTTTAAGCTTAAGACTCTTCTACCATGGAAGCTCATTGTAAACTCTAGCATCTGACAGCTGTGCACAGCAGTGGTTGCCTGCAGGGCCTGCGCATGCTGCTAGGCCCTACCTCCAAACCACTTCAGATTAGCCCCTCCCCCTTTTTTGCAACACATGTCAAAGCACTTCGCCCAACTCGCTGCGTCATCCAACCCTCGCTACACATGGCTTGGCGGATGACCATAGGTCCTTGCCGTTTGCCATGCCCTTTGCACAAGCCCCCATGGGTGACTGAACCCCACCGTGCATGACCTTTGTCAGGTACTGCACCCAACCTGCCACCTAGCCTTGCACACCGGCTGTTGTACGCTTGTCCTAGACACTGTTTTGTCTATATGTACATACACACAAATGTACCAGATATTAAAAAAAAACATTATGTTTGAATGCCTGCCATTTGTACTTTTGCATTATATTTATTGTGAAGAATGAGCAGTGTATATATGTGCAGTCTGGTACCTAATAAGCTAGTTTACTGGGGAAGTGCCTCCCCCCCACAGCTGATGTCTTATCCACCACCCATGGGTGATCTCTTTCCCCTCCCGCTCTGTTAACGCCAGATGTTGATGCTTAATTAAACTTTGCATGTGAGGGGGGCTGACCTCTCTATTGACTCCTGCAAATCACTGGAAATAAGAGCTCGACTTGTAATCCATTTACCCTCTCCCTAACTTTCAATACTGATGGCATGTGCACAACTCTTGAGGCACATGCCTGTGCAAACGACATACTCTCGGGTTCCTGCAACCCCAATCATCCCCTCCCACCTCCACCCCATACAACATGGCCTGCATGGTTGAACTATGCTCCCTCCTCCTTTCTCCTGCACCCAGGCTTTGTGTCCGCACCTGCTCACAGTTTGGTGGTATGTACATACCGGAATGGAAAAACTATGTCCGCTGGCACATCATTAGCCAGACAATCCTCAGCGCATACCAGGACTTACTTATCCATCGCCTCTCGACACTAGAGGTGGGCATCGACTTCCAACCCTGCTAACATGCGGAGACGGCATTAAGGAGTACCAGCAGTGATGTGTCTGCTTGCCTGTCTTCCTCGTCCCTCTTCTCATGATGGGCTAGGCCCCGTCCAAAGAGAGGTTAGTCCTCATTTCCATAAGAACGATGACATGAAAAGTAAACACCTGCCTGGTGCTATACCCGTATGTTGAATCGCTCAATGCAGATTTGGGTGTGATGAGTCATGATATAGGCTTACCTCTCCATGGTGTGACAAGGAAGCAGAAGATATTCTGTTACCATTGATGTCCTCTAGCAGTCAGATATCCAGGGCTAAGTGAGGAAATGAAAGGCGAATGGAGCACTTCTCTGGACATATTAACCATAGGATTAGAATAATCAGTAGGCTGTGACTTTATTTCTCCCGTCCTTCTTGTACATTGTTTAAATGGTGTCAGTTGCTGGTCCTCTTAACCGCATCGCTGCGGCGCATTTTCCCCGCTGTGCGCTGACGTTTTTAAAAACCCACGGTTCATGACGAGCTCAGCTCGTCATGAGCGTACGAGAGGTGTACCTCATGACGAGCTCAGCTCGTCATCAGCGTCGATGTGGTTAACAACTTACATTAACGCTAATCTCTCTCGATGTTTAGTTCTGGTCCACAGCCCTACTGTGGTAGTTCTCCGAGTCTAGACCGGCTGTCTTCTTGATGGTTCAAACATCATGTTATGCTTCGGGTGGAATAAAACTATGTTTCCTATGATCCGCTTCACTTCTGTTATTTCCTACCGCTGTTGGCATCATTTTTGTGTGGCTCTTTAGAAATGTCTCGAAATATTAATTTTGCTGTTCTCCCATGTCGAATCTTTCTTCTGATTAGCTTCTCATAGTACTGTTTCATTAGGTCATGGACTCCCAAACACTCTTATGTCTATTGTAGGGTCTCCAACCTTTTTTGTAATGTGAGCTACTTACGCTCAATGAAAATCCTCCCGATCTACTTAAATTAGTAGCGATGTAGTAGAAATCACATCAGACAAAATAACATTAGTGGCCACCATATACAAGATTACTAGCAGTGATCATTTCTGTGCTTCAGGCATGGTTGGCAGCAGTAATTTAAAAAATGCTTTGTCAATGTGGATTACCTCTACATGGGTGATATGTAATAACCATAGCTGCAGTGCCCCTAATATAAAGGTAATAATATATTGAGCTGTTATGTTTGTACTAGTTGATTCAATGCCCATTAGATTCCCCATGTTAGACTAATGTTCTGATTTGTTACCTTTGCCTCAAATTGTAAAGCGCTCTGATATCCTTCGGGATCAAGTTTGCGCTATATAAAACTTTATAAATAAATAAAATAAATAGTAATAGTCTCGCCAACACCATTTGATTTTTATCGCTCATATATCAACTTTAAATATATTTTGGGAATTCAGCCGTATTTGTCCAAGCATCAGTTAATGAATTCTGAAATTACACACCTTTTTCTTTCAAATACACGCTTTTCAATTTTGGTAAACATATATTAATTCAACCAAGCAAAAGTTCTAATTGGGTTCTCTGGGCTGCACACAGGAGAACAACTTACAGGTAGCTGGAGAGCTACTAGTAGCTCATGGGGTACTCGTTGGAGAAGCCTGGTCTGTTGCCTCCCCATCACCCTGACCCGAGGCTTCTGGTATGCGGGCTGTACATGGCTCACTCTGTAGCCCCTCATTTAGAAGCCAAAAATAAAGATCCTAGGCATGCCTTTCGGTAAACAAATCTTTGGTAAGCATTTCGAAGACATTTCGAGCCATCAAGACAGACAAGTACATAGCAAAATCGATCATTTCTCTATCGATAAGAGACACAAATCAGACCACAGCTGGTAATACAGGTAATGGTTAACTGTTTAATATTAAGCACTGTATCACCACTTAAAGCCTTGACTTTTACTATTTTTTGTGGAATGATTACCTGATGTAAAATGTGTTATAAACAAGTCACAGTTGCCTGTGGTGTTATAACAACGTTTATAAAGTTTTTAAATATTCTGGCTTCACAAAATGTTATATACACTGACTGAGAAAAACGCCCAGATAATGAATCTAACATGGCTTTTATTGGTATGAGTTTTAACTCCCATTTCAGCGGTACGTTGATAGGAAAAGTTTATAAACAAGATAAAAATTATTTCTGGATATTATTCTCTTGCTGTAATGCATTATTATGAGAAATAAAAATGGGTTGCCCTCCAAGGGAATTGACAGGACTTATGTATGCTTAGTGCATGCTTATGTTGAATACATTAATGGAAGTCAAGAGAGCCCAAATGTGTTTCTTTACTAGGAAGTTACTTTAAGGCATTAACGCCAGATCACTATATTAATCAGAAGTGAATATTTGCATATTAAACCTAAAAAATAAATGCCACCAGCACAGAACAGCCTATGTTGAAATCTGTTGTGCTTCCTTCTTTATTAGTAGTGTCTCTGAATGTAAAAGTGATTTGTGATGCTGAGAATTATAAAAGATTCCAAATTGCCAAATAATTTATAACTCGACCTCCCCTTTAATTTTCAAGATCTCGAACTGTATAACAGTTTCTTAGTTTAAGCATGTGCAGTGGTACATCACATCCTGTGCACTTTCCTGGTGTCTATTGTTGGGTTCGTAAAATGCCAAGATTTGCTTTTCCCAAGTAAAGGTTATCGGTTTCAAGTATTTGGATATAAACTCATAATTCCAACCCTGAAACCCATGTTAAAAATAAAACACAACACATGTAGAAGCCAAAATTCAAACTTGTGTTTAACACAACATAGCAATCAGCACAACAAAATAATGAAAGACAATTACCATCTAAACTAACCAGAAAAGGGTCAGTTGGAGCGTAATGCTAAAATACATTAAACTTAGGACAGTTTATATAGGTTTTCTCTCAATACAAGTCAATGAATGCTAAATAATGTGCCAGAATCGTGTTACTTTCAGCAAAAACGTATCTAATGAGCAGGTGATAGGATCCTCTCCCAGAAGAATTGAAAGATGTCATGGAGGAGCAGATATCATTCATGATTAGAATACGGAGCTTATTCTCCCAAAACCCTGCTTCTAGTTGCCAGGACTGAAAGTGAGGTTATGCTTTGGTCAACTATGCAAATGTACAAAGTTGAATAATATGGCTTCTGGGCCTACCAGAGCAATGAAAGAAATAACATTTCTGTTGCCAAGGGATCAGAAAGAGAAATGTTGCTCAGCTTGCAAGGACTTCAATGTAAAAAAGATTACTCAGAACAAAACATATAAGTTATTGACACATGTACTTACATCAGCCAGGGTGACACTACTGCGCCCCTCTTATCATTTGACGGTGCTCTTTTGGACAGCTTATTGAGGGGATGGCCCAACCTTTCACTGTCTCCCCGGTGAATTGTCAGATTGCACTATGCCACCACCCTGCCAGGTGTGATCCTGCATTTATATCTCACCACTCCGCACCTGAAAGCTTGGTGGTGCACGCGCCTGCAAGCAAAGCCAATCTCACCGCCTTTCCGACTGCTCCTCACGAAAGGGAGTCGTAACGGGTAGAGATGTTTGGGAAGATATTCTTTTCATCCACCAGCTTGGCGCTCAGGTCAGTGAATGCCAGTTGCCTGCTGGGGTACTATTCTCATGCCTTTGGGACTCATTGGTTCAAGCCCTCCCAGTTGTCCCTTATGATCTTGTCATCCCTAATAGATATGCCATTTGATGGCACTCCCCTACTTGGGGAAAAATGGACGCTGCTCTTGAGCAGTTCATGGTGAGCAGGGCAATGGGACCCCCTCTGAGCTTCACCTCGCCAGGAGCTTCACCTCGCCAGGTGCCTCACCTCGCCAGCTGCATCAGCCCTACTGTTCCTTCTGTGATTGAGGCAGAGGTACCCCATACCGTCAGGCAATCCAACTCCAGTGTGGTGCCTAGCAGTTTTGCAGTTGTGGCTGTGGTACCCACAGCCCCCGCAATCAAGGTCAGTGGGCCATCCAGTCTACTTCTACCCCCTTTAGTCCCACCTGCCAAACACCTTTAGCATATCTTTAGTGAAGCACAACCACTTAGTAGGAGGCAGAATCCGATGATTCTTGCTGGGTTGACAGGCCATAATATCTGACAGTTGGATCCTGCAAATTGTTCAGAAAGGCTATGCCCTGCCGTTCCTTTCCACACTGCCGCACCTTCCACCATTCCTCCAACGACTGATGGAGGATTGTCTTTCCATTTTGCAGCTAGAAGTGCAAGCGCCGGAAGTAGGATGTGGTTGCTTTTCCTGTTTGTTTCTAGTGCTTAAGAAAGATGGAAGCCTTCGTCCTATTTTAGACCTGCACCCTGTCAATGCCGTGCTTCGGAGGGAAAAATTTAAAATCCTCACACTGGCCCAGGTCTTGTCTGCTTTTGACACTGGAAACCTTATGGTGGCAGTGGACCTGAGGATGCCTATTTCCATATCGGGCCCATCGGCGCTACCTGCGGTTCATGCTGGGAGCATTTGCAGTTTACTGTGCTTTCTGTTGGTCTCAGAAGTGCCCATCGGGTGTTTATGAAAGTGATGGCAGTGGTGGCAGGAAGGGTTGGACTGGCAACCCAAAGCAACTCTGGCAATTTCCTTGGACCATTCCTTGGGGAAGCACTGCCTGGCCCCAGGAGGATCGAAATGCTTGGTTGCTGCTTTTGTTACTGGGGGCTGATATTGCAGCACTGCTGCGAATCCGGCCTCCAGATACAAAACCGCCCCCGCCACTGTGGAACTGGATCCCACCCTTCCAGCCTCCAGAGGAAACGACCAATGCCCGGTATGGGCAGTCCAGCTCTGGTGGCAGCACATCTTCCGAGGTCAGGGGAACCAGTCTTCCACTACCTTGGCTGTTGAAGTCCGATTCGCCCCAGGCGGTCGTCGATCACCTCCAGACTGTGGTGAGCCTCCTATCATTTTTATAGTTGTCTACCACCGTGCCGAAGTCACACCTGGCTCCTCTGATGCTCCCCCTCATTGTAGCCATTCTAGACACGGTTCAGTTACGTGTCGGTCTCTCAGGTTACGACATGATCTTTCAGCCTCAGTCCTGGAGTTCAGTGAGGCAGCCCCTGAGACTGCTGGGACTGATGGCCTTCTGCATTGAGTCCCCTGTGGATGTATGAGGGCTCTGTAGGGGAATTTGAAGTCTCAGTAGGCTCAATATCAAGGAGACCTCTGAGCATTTTTAGTTTTCGGAGGGAGACTGCAAAAGATCTGCAGTGGTACTTAGTGGTCTGCAATGGGTATGGGGCAGACCTCCTACCTTCCCTACGCAGGCATCACAGTGGTCACTGATACATCACATCTGGATTGGGGTGCCAATCTGTAAGAGGCTGTGGTCAGAGGCCTCAGGTCTCCAACAGAGTTCACGCTCCCTATCAGCCTTCTAGAGTGGCCCTCCATTTGGCGTTGAAACCCTTTCTTCCATTCATCAAAGGGAGGCTGTTACAGGTGCTCATGGACAACAACACCGCAATGTGGTGCTGCAACAAACAGCGTAGGGCCATGGACCCTGTGCCAGGAGGCTTAGTGCCTCTCGAAATGGGTGGACCACGAAGGGATTTTCCTGGCTGTGAACCAAGTGGTAGGATAATTGCATAGTTAGGTGGACGAGCTCAGCCTTTGGCGTCTAGCGGATCACAGGTGGTAGTTACACCTGGGCTTTCACAATCTGCACCTTCGTGCTTGGAGATTGACCGGCGACAGCTGAACGCCTTAGCTGCTTGGCAGCCCTCAAAAAAGACTGGATATGCCTGTTGTTGGGACAAATTTGTGGCTTAGTGCTGTATGCAGCAGTTAGAACTGGCACGGCCTTCCTCTGGGCACGGTTAAAGGATACATTTGCACTATTTCTGCTTTTTTTGTGGTTTCCGAATCAGCTTTTTTGTTTAAGCCTTCAGTTGTTATGTGCTTTTTGAAAGGTTTACAACACTTGTTCCCTCCCTCTCCTTTTGTTATGCCACAGTGGGACCTTAACTTGGTTCTCACTTTTCTAATGTGCACCGCATTTAAGTCGCTTCACAGCTGTTCCTTGTAGAACATTACAAAAGGTAAGTAATCTGCGGCTATATAGTCTCTGCCAGAAAGAGTGTTTCCAAAGGTAAGTAACTTGTTCTTTTTCAGTATGAAATGCTGTTTTGATGTGGCTACTGTGATTTTATTCACCCTGTTCTTTCCCGGAAATGTTGTTTAGGGGTTTAGTGTGGCTTGAGCATTCAGGTGATTAAAGGACTGAATCTCATCACGTTATGCTCTGTAAGCAGCAGGACATCAGCATTCTGCCCTGTGGCTTTTCTGACTGTTCTCTGGCTGCTTGTGTTCCTGTATACATCGCAAACAAGTTATTATTCCCCCCGACCCACCCTCCCCATGGTGCTTTGTAAATGTAGCATGTAAGCATCTGGAGAAGTCTTAAACAAGAAATTGTTTCGGTGGGACATTATGTGATGATAGTTTTCATCTCAGATGCATATGAACACCCCCGCAGCTGAAGCTGCTGCTCAGCCACTTCTCTATGTGGAAAACGGGACTCATTCAAGATTGATTTAAGAAGTGCCTTGTTGTGCGTGTCTACCTACCATCTAATAGTAATAAAAAAATGTTTCTTTCAGATCTGGATTCCCTGGAGCACAGCCTGTTTCCATGGACAAGCAGAATCTCATTTTTTTAGAGAAGAAACCATATAAAGTAAGCTGGAAAGCAGATGGCACTCGGTAAGCTTGACTTTAGAAGTAATGTTCTAACCTACATAGTACATAAAACAGCCATGAGGCGTTGTGCAAGTTGGTCAATTGTACATTCTATTGCAGAAAGTCAGTTTAACTTTTTTTCACTTCTCAGTTCATCCTCTATAATGCAGCACTTTGTAGAGCAGATGAAGTAATTTAAAGAAAAGGCACGTTCATTTTTGGAAGGAAAACTCGTGTTGGTAGCTAATTGCCTAAAAATAGTTCCCTTCTCTTCAGTGACAAATCTGGTTTAAAGTGTCTTATTTTAGTTTTTGTATTACTTTAAGTACTAGCTTTGTATTTTGCTTGCTCTTTTTCTTAGATGATTATTTTCTTCATTTAGGGGATGCCAAGCAGTCGTCTTTTAGAAGTTTGTTGGAGAGGGAGCAAGTAGCGGCTCCTCCGCAATGGTGGAGAGCGTCGCCCCACTGCCTGGCTCAGAGCCAGCAAATGTAAAATAAAACAATGCTCTTGCATTGTTTTCTTTATATATTTGTCGGCTCTTAGCCAACGGTGTTGGGAGGGGTGGGCCGAGGCATGGGAAAGGCGAGAAGGAGTGCTAGCTACGAGCACTCCACTCCCTAAGTGCGCATACATTATTTGGCCGCCCGCCTCATGCCGACCAAAACACAGATGCACGCTGAGGTTTTCTCCAGCCCAGCTGCATTGAGCAGCCGGGCTGGAGAACCCCCACAGACTTCCAGGTCTAAGCAGGACGTCGTTCCTGCCTTCTCAGACCAATCCCAGCACTGCACTGCAGCACAGGGATTGGATGGGAGTCTGGGTCGCAGGGGCTGCAGAGACCCAGGAAGAGGAGAGGTGGGGAACGCGATGCTGGAGGCAGCGGCGGCAAAAGGTACGTTTTAAAAGAAATTATTGGATCGCCCCTCCGTACGACACTTCCCGTGTGACCCCACCCGCTACCCACTCTTTATTTAAGGCGACCGCCGCTGGAGGGAGCCCAGTATTTTGGTGGATATCCTTTGGCTGCTTACTCCCTGAATAGAGCAATTTTCGGTTAATCCCACAACAGAGTCAGTAAAGTGACTCCATGTTCTTCATACAAGTATGGGTTGATGTTATGTCAGACTTATCATCTAAGTGCACTGTAGAAAGTTGAACTTTGTAAATGTAAGCCTATATACCTCTAACTTACTGAAGTAAATTGTCTGCTGCACACATTACACAAGAATACGCAGAATTACAGGAAGAGCGTAACCCAGCAATCAGCTATATGGACATCCTGTCAAAAATGGACCAGAGGATGCCTTTTGCTCTAGGAAAATATCACTAAATGCAACAGAACGTGAACAAAGGCAGCTGGTCAAGCTCTCTAAGTTTGCTGTTCCTGTGCTGCCACGCTAGGATTTTTGTGGCAAATTACTCATAATTACGTAAATTGGCATATTTGTGCAATTGTTGATTCAAAAGACCAACTCAGAATTTCCTAAATAGCGAATTTACTCTGATTACTGCAGTCTAATTACAATTTCTATTGGCACCACATGGTTACTCTACAAAAATCGAGAGTTATCTTTCAAGTTTAAGCCGTAGCTGTTACTATGCAAGCCGACATGAGAAATCTGAGAGTATGTTTTCTAAACTTGAGTTGCAATATGCTAATGAAAGTCCTATGGATGGATTACTACTTTCTTATTGGAGATTAGTAAAAGCAGACATAGGATTACCCGGGTCTTTTGCTCCACCAACTTCTTCGCTTACCGCCTTTTCACAGGCTCTTCTGTTTTTTCTGCTTCTCTTTTCTGTTTCCTACTTAAAATTCCATTCGCCTTCTGTCACAAATGTGTAATCTGCACAATCTCAAGTAATTTAGAATAACAGTGTTCAGCAGCTAAACACAAACACTGCTGAAGGGGGTTAAATTGTGTTTTATTTTTCTGTAATTGATATGTTTGATAGAATTGTACTGTTGGGAATTGGTGCCAGACGTAACTTCCTTTGTGCTTAATCAGCTGCTTGCTACATCTGTGTGGTCAGCAGGTTTTATAGTCAAATGGGAAATAATTGCGAGTTTAGTGCTTGGGAAGTGTTGAGCTAACAGCATTGTGAATGCGAGTTTTTTGTTTACTCGGGCAGCAATCCCAGCACATCCAGGAGCTTTGTTCCAGTGGCAAGCCCACCAGTTAAACCTATAGTCTCAAGCAGCAGAGAGGCTTTCACTTGTGTTAAATGAACATTTTAAACAAAGTGTCCATTTTCTATGCACCGAAGTGTTCATCATACATTGAACCGATTGCGACTATTACCCAATATTCTTACCACACACAGTGCTGAACAGAGCTGTACCATCAAACGTTCTCTCGGATCTTTACACCTTTAAGTGAGTGTGTCCTGAATGATAGAAAGAAGCGCTTATGAAAGTAATCATTTTTGGATTGAAGACTTTTACTAGGTGACAACACAGCAATACCATAGTATGGTGGCAAGACAGCAATACCACAGTATTGAAAGAAAATAAATTGGAGAAGAAACAAGCCCCTCTAAACTCCTAAAGGGCTCAGAATGTTATGTCCTAAGATTAACATCTGATGGGTCCTGTTGGGTGAAGAGTTTAAGGCCTCTTTGGGAGTATCACAATAAAAAACAATACTACAGTGTATGGTTTTACCACCCTATTATGAGTTCCACTCTGTGGAATGGGGACCAATGCAGTCATATGTTCCGCCCCAATTCCAAGCTGAAAAACGTTAAATTGGCAGTAATTATTTTCACTATTTTCACATTTCTTGTAGTCTGGAATATAAGAAGGGGTCCTAAAGACAAAGAGCCTCTCCAACTACTGCCTTGGGTATGATTGGCAGAGTCCTGTTTGCTGCACTGAATGACATTGGTTGGCAGAGTGGTTCTCTCACTGTTGGAGAGAATGAAACCACAGAAAAAATACCATTTTGATGCGGACTTGGCCACCAGTTGGTGGAAGGGACTGAAAGTGTACATGAGCCTTTTGATGACTGCCACTTAGCTGTCTCCATATGGTCAGTCAAATCCAAAGTCTTTCCTCTAATTTGTTTCACCTCCAAAAAGAAAGCCATCGTATTCCTCTGCATTGTACACTGCATCTCTTCATGCTGCCTCAAGCAGTAATGGTTACTCACCAAGGACCAATCAGCCCGAAGGTTAGACTTACGCTGGGAGCACCTAGAAATATGTTCACCATGTTAGTTGCCAGGCTACAACCCCATCTTTTTTATTTTCATTCTAATTACTAATTTTGCTTAGGTTATAATTCTCAACTGTCCATATTTCCTGGGGGGTAATTTTTTTGAGCTGCAAACTTTAAACATCTCTAATATTTTAAGAGTATGGATTTATTGTTTTCGTATCGGTATTTCACATTCAGATTCTAGTGGAATATTATTCAGATGTGATGCTTTGCTTAATAGGGGGACCCTTTGAACACAGACTGAATTTTTGGTTCGAAGGTTATAGCAGTTATTAATTTGAGCCGGTGATTTCCGGTGCTCAGCACAGACGCTTTTTTATCTGCACCGGTTAAGGACACATAAATTTATGGTATGCACAGGAAGATTAAAGGCCTAATCGGACACCGCCTCATCGGCGGTTCAACCACCCTATTGCATGTTGGTGATGGGATCAGAGATCCCTGGCGGCGTAGCGGCGGTCTTGAGGCAGCAGTATGCTTGGCGGTGCTGCTGCTGCACTACCAAGCATATTACGAGGTTTCTTTCCACCAGCTGACCAAAATGTCTTCTATGGATATATATATTTATATAGTTGTATGTGTTAGTCATTTTTATTACAAGATCCTGACAGACAGCTAAGAAGAGATTCTAGCAAGAAATATTACTGTGCAAACCTCCTCCTAGGGATTGTCAGAGGTGGTACCAACATAAAAATCCTTCCCTACAAAGTTAATCTGTGACATTTCATGTAACAAAAAATCTGTGTAGGCTTTAATACAGAGTAGTAACAATCTACCTTTAAATACCTATTGAATTTAACATTTACTTTTCGCAATCAATCTGTTGGGCTAAACAATCAGGCTTATAACCGTTATTATTGGCTTGTCACCATAACCAACGTACACCTACTGTGTTGGTCATGGGCCTTCCCACAAGCTAGCCATCAGGTTAACCATAATAAAATTTCAGATACACAACTGCTAAACAGTATGAAACCATACAAATAAAGCCTAATAATGATTGCCATAGTGCAAATCCTCTGTCCAATAGTTTGTTCGGTGGATCACCAACAGCAAAACACGTTGTCTACTGCATTAATCTGCGAGATTCCATGTAAACATATTCCTGTCTACAGGCTTTAGCTCAGTGTAATAACAATCCACCTTTAAAAGTCTATTGCTTTATTTTGTTCTGGAAAAAAAAGTCTATTGCTTTAACACATGCTTTCCTCAATAAGAATTAAGCCTACTTGGTTTGTCATAATTGTTAATTATAAACAGATCACACCTAAGAAGTCTGACATAGCGTTATCCAGTGAAACGATAAGGCCTTTATCAGTGGCTTGACACTATATTCAACACAGGCCTAGTGAAGTGTACATGAGGTGGCAACCATCAGGCATACATTTATAAAGTTGCAAATATGTTCAAAATTACAGTTGGCAAAACAATATGCAACCCTTCTCAACAGGGCCTAACACGAATCATCACAGTTTTCTTCTCCCAGGGTTTTGTCAGAGGGGGTAAACAGCACCAAAATCCTTACCTATTATTTTATTCAATGGGACTACTTGTAACCAGAGCCACTGGAATTATACAACAGGGGAGGACTAGCAGGATTGATTAAATCATGTAGCAAGAAAAGTAAAGTTATGTGGCATACTGTGGCACATTTCGTGATAGATCTACTTCATAATTTTGCCATTTTTACTCGTAGTTTTGTCTGGGCATATATTTCATCTCATTAGCGCTCGAATAACGACAAATGCAGCAATAATCACCTGAAAGATTTCTAGTCCACTTTTGCCACATGCCTTTTCCCTGCGCGGGAACAAATGTTGCTGCGTTTTCAGTAAATCTTGATGTATTTGAAGTAGAAACATTTTTTTTGTTAACATTTTCAGATTATGCAGGAGGTGATGGTTTATGTGGCAAATCAATAAATATGCGGAAAACGCAGTGGCCGCAGAATCAAATAGCTCCAGTGGCCTTGCTTGAAACCAAGTACCTTTCTACAGCCTGTAACATAATGTGATAACAATCCACGATTAAAGATCAATTCCCTTTACCATGTGTGTTTCATAATCAATAAGCCATGCTTCCTGCCTTTGTAATAAATAACTTTTCACAAGAAACAGGCGGCCCTTTGGCTTACGGTATAACATTTTCCTGCACACCATTCAAACCTATAGCTATTGCCATAAACAAATCAGCATTACTGAACTATGTGTAAGCTTTCTGACAAAGCAACCATCAGGCATACATTTATAAAACGGCAAATATATTGAAAATTACACATGGCAAAGTAAAGTTGTAACTCTCCAAATAGGCTTTCGAAGGATTCTCACAACTTTTCTATGCCCATGGTTTGTCAGAGAGGTTAACCAACACCAAATCCCTTGCCTACTGAGTTAACCTGTGAGTTTATAACAAATTACCTATCTGAAACCTATAATATATCAATCAATCAATCAATCAATCAGAGTACTTGTAAAGCGCACTACTTACCCGTGAGGGTCTCAAGGCGCTGAGGGGAGGCGGTGCCGCTACAGCTCGAAGAGCCAGGTCTTGAGGAGTCTTCTGAAGGCGAGTAGGTCTTGGGTCTGCCGTTGGTGGGTAGGGAGGGTGTTCCAGGTCTTGGCGGCGAGATAGAAGAAGGATCTGCCGCCGGAGGTTGTTCGTTGGATGCGGGGGACAGCGGCGAAGGCGAGCGGAGCTGGCGGGTGGGGTGTAGAAGCTGAATCTGCTGTTCAGGTAGGCTGGTCCGGCGTTGTGGAGTGCTTTGTGTGCGTGGGTGAGGAGCTTGAAGGTGATCCTCCTGTTGACGGGGAGCCAGTGTAGGACTCTCAGGTGGGGGGTGATGTGGCTGCAGCGGGGGACGTTGACGATCAGTCGGGCTGAGGCGTTTTGGATGCGTTGTAGTTGTCGTAGGTGTTTGGCTGGGATTCCTGCGTAGAGTGCGTTGCCATAGTCCAGTCTGCTGCTGATGAGGGCCTGTGTCACCGTTCTTCTTGTTTCGGTTGGGATCCATTTGTAGATCCTGCGGAGCATGCGGAGGGTGTTGTAGCAGGAGGAGGAGACGCGTTGACCTGTTTAGACATGGAGAGGGGTTGCGTGCATGGTCGGTGGGTGTTGGTGCTGTTCCCAGTGTGGTCGGCCACCAGGAGTCGTCCCAGGCTGAGGGGGTGGGTCCGAGGATGAGTACCTCCGTCTTGTCCGAGTTTAGCTTCAGACGGCTGTTGCTCATCCAGTCAGCGACGGCCTTCATTCCCTCGTGGAGGTTGGTTTTGACGGTGTGTGGGTGCTTGGTGAGGGAGAGGATGAGCTGGGTGTCGTCGGTGTAGGAGATGATGTTGAGGTTGTGTTGGCGGGCCACTTGTGCGAGGGGGGCCATGTAGACGTTGAACAGCGTCGGGCTGAGGGATGAGCCCTGGGGGACGCCACAGATGATGTTGGTGGCTTCGGATCGGAAGGGCGGGAGGTGGACGCTCTGGGTTCTGCCGGAGAGGAAGGACATCATCCCGTCAAGGGCCTTATCTTGGATTCCGGCTTCTAGGAGGCGTGTGTTTAGAGTGCGATGGCAGACCATGTCGAAGGCGGCTGACAGATCCAGGAGGATGAGGGCTAATGTTTCGCCATTGTCTAGTTGGCGCCTGATGTCGTCTGTGGGGGCGATGAGGGCTGTCTTGGTGCTGTGGTTTCGTCTGAACCCGGACTGAGACGGGTCCAAGATGTTGTTGTCTTCCAGGTGGCGGGCCAGTTGCATGTTGATGATTTTCTCGATGACCTTCGCCGGGAACAGGAGCAGGGAGATGGGCCGGAGGTTCTTGAGGTCCTTGGGGTCCGCCTTGGGCTTCTTGAGGAGGGCGTTGATTTCGGCGTGTTTCCAGCTTTCCGGGAATGTCGCTGTTTCGAAGGAGATGTTGATGACCTTCCGTAGTTGGGGTGCAATGGCTTCGTCTGCTTTGTTGAATACGTGGTGTGGGCACGGGTCTGACGGAGATCCTGAGTGGATGGAGTTCATGACCTTGCGTGTCTCGTCTTCGTTGACGTTGGACCAGAAGGTCAGGCGGTTGGTGCTGGTGGTGTTCACAGTGGAGGTGGGGTCCGGCGTAGTCGGGCGGTCATGGTGTGGAAGCTGTCATGGATGTCACCTATCTTGCGGTGGAAGAGGATGGCTAGGGAGTTGCACAGTTCTTCTGAGGGCGGTATGTCGTCGTTGGCGCTGGGGTTGGAAAGTTCCTTTACGGTGCTGAAGAGCTCTTTGCTGTTGTGTGCGTTGTTATCCAGGCGGTCTTTGAAGGAGGATGAGGTGGTGATGTCTGCGGGTGGCGTCCTTGTGGGCTGTGTGGTTGTCCGGAGTGCGTTCGGGGAGCCATATCTTCTCCAGTTTCCGGCATGCACGGTTGGAGGTCTGCAGCTGGTCGGTGAACCAGATGGCTCTCTTGCTGGCTGGATAGAATAATAATCCACACTTAAATGCCTATTGACTTTAACATATGCTTTTCACAGTAAATAAGTCAAACTGTTATCTTAACATTTCATAATAAACAGATATGGCCTATAGTCATGATCATTTGCTTGCTGCCATAACAAACTCAGCCCTGCTGTATTGATTATATGCTTTGCCACAGCCAAAAATGTGCAATTCAAACAGTATTTTTAGTGGAAGCACACAGATCTGGTCCAATCAAATGATTTACTCAGTGGGACCATCATGTAGGTGGAGCCTAAGCCCCCCTCTCAGTAGTACTTTGAAAGCTCTTTTTTGTTGATCACATAAGGTCAGGCGACAGTTACAATGTTAAGGCAGACCTAAAAATCCATGACAATTAGTGTACCTGGACATCCCATACTATGAAACACAGAATTGCAGGCTGAAGTCTAAAGTTAATGATGGAATGGGAGAATGCTGGGACTGCAATACATTCCTTATGCCTGCCCTCCCAGCGGTGCTTCTGCAAGAGAATAGCAAATACTGTAGATTATCTAGCCAAATAAGATTCTTTAGCAACATTGCAATGTCATGTGTGTGAAAGTTTAGGCACGTGCAACCATACTGCTGCTGGCTTTATGCACCTAGATAAACAAAATAACCACAGCTGCGTGGAGAGGAAGCAATTTTTGTCAGTGAAAGCACAGAATGTCTGCTCAAACATAACATGTACTCTACACCTAGCATGTGGGCGGAGCTAAAGCCCCTCGCTGTGGTGTTCCTGAAAGCTCCTGTTTAGGTTGATCACATTACGTTTGGTGACAACTGCACTGTCCAGCCAGAGCTAAAATCATGGACAGATGCTTGTGTGTTTGATGCTTTTGCCAATGTGTTTCGTCAAGTTTTGAATTTGATTATTTGAAGCAACAAACTCCTTGATATTTGGGCAGAAACTGAGACATACTAGAATATGCTATAAAACGCATACATGCCAACTCAAAACTCACGGTGCCACCGTGTGACACATGATATTGGCTCACATCACACGGTCTCCCAGTGAGGAAGGTATCACAGGTGGCAGGGAAAACCATCTGAAAACCACTGTAAATTGCAGCACATTTTCCGAGGCTTAGAAGTGCCGACGTCCATTAACGCCTTAACTGCCGCGGTGCGGGCGTTCTAGAGGGTGGGCGGGGCTGCGTCTGCTGATGGTCGTGCGCAGCACTGGGGAGGGAGTACGGAAGGGGTTAAGGGATGTGAAAACACCCCACGACATTGGCTGCAGCTAGCATTTTTTTGGGGGGTGGGGGTATTGGGTGGAAGAAGGGTCTTGGGGGCGCGGTGGGATTCCAAAGTGACTTGTAGGCAGTTCTGGCACGAGGCCCCGTCCTCACACGGTGAGATTGTTCTTCAAGTTGGCAGGTATGAAAACGTCAGCATGTGCGTCATATGGTTGGACAGTATAACTGCAAATGGTGGGCTGGTAAGTCTTCGCATCTAGCAGCCTGTCCCAGCTGCAGCCCCGTTGACGTGGCGGAAGCTTTCTGCTGTCAGGCTTCCTGAGGTACCACGCTGGCAGGGAGTAGCTTGTTATGCTTCTGCCTGTACAGGCTGATAAATATCATATGAGAAAAAGAGGAGGCGGCTGTTCCTCGGGGCGCTGCAAAGGGCCGTGTACAGAAGCTGTGGGCGGCTCTTCCGGGGTGATCAGGGACCCTTCCCGATCGCTTCAAACAGCGTGTAATCTAATCCTGCTGTAATACGACTTGAAGGTTAACAAAGGCCCAGATTGCATAACCTGTCAATTACGTGTGCTCGATTAGCTAGATCAAATGGTGTGGGGAGATCAGTGAAAGCGACAGCAGTGTTTCTGTTGTCTGAAGCTCTCGTGTGTCATTAGTGAGCATTAATAAAGCCGGCTTGCGGCTGCCCTGGGAACAGGTTAATTTCTGCCAATAATCTTCCAGCTGCGTCAGAACGGGGGGGCTTTCATTTGAGACACAGCGTGGCTCCCATATCCGTCATTTGTCTGTTGTTTAGTACATTTGCCACATCGTCTCCGACTTTGTGAAGCCTGTGTTTAAAAGAACCCTATTTGAGCTCCTAGGAAAACATGGTACACATTGAATACATGAAGTCCTTTATTGCAGCCTTCTGTCATGCACTAATTATTTATTTATTTATAAGTGGCGGGCATAATGTGTATCAATACATGTTACTGTAGTCAGGGCATAAGTTCTAAAAAAAAGAAGTGGGAGTATTAACCTAGTTATTCTGTATGCAATATCAGACATGGCTATATGCAAATCAGTCTGACCCTGTGCCTCATGGGAACAGTCCAGCCCGAACTACCAAACCATGCCTTCCCTGGACCGGAAACAAGCTTCCGAGGACTGGTTTCTGGCATTACAGCCGTCTTCAGCCCGGCTTGCTTGAATCCAGTGGCAAAGTGAGCAAGGAACTCACGTCTGAGCATACCCTGCCACACTTATGGAGCATCTGAACCAATCAAACACTCAGACCCAGTCAAAAGATCTGGGTTTGATCCATCACCGTTCTTTAGCCCACTCTGCCACCCCAGTGTCTGAACTGGGGTGGCAGGGTGGGCTAAAGAACGGTGATGGATCAAACCCAGATCTTTTGACTGGGTCTGAGTGTTTGATTGGTTTAGATGCTCCGTCCATCACCACCCCATTTTGTTCTAGCTCAGAATGCAGCACCATGCATTGCCGAGCAGGTGAAGGGCCTTCGCAAAGGTTGACTTGTCATTTTTCAGTTGCTTATTCGCATTAAGCGCATACTAATGAGGTGAAGCCATTACCCAGACAATGTTAACATGTGTAAAAATATCAATAGTTAATAGTATCACAGAGTGTGCTGCATAATTTGCCTTTTTTTGTCGCATAATTTAGTCGAACAGCCATATAATTTTGTCTTCCCCTGCCAAATAATTCCAGCGGCCATGCCTAAGAGCAATAGGATGAGCTTTCTAATAGTGAGAAGGACAAATATTTTTGGGACAGGGGAAAAGCGATTTGGAAGTACAATCACATAGAAAATGCATGGCTTGGGTCTTGTCTCTTGACAGCTTCCTCATATTTCAGTTTTTTTTCTCAATTTGATGTGATGTGATACACGAATGAGCAAGATGCTGAATACCAGTCCTCGAAGGTTGAGGCAGGTTCCTAACCCTTTAGATTGATTTATCGGTATCAATTTGAATTTTTCATGGCAAAAGTACCTCTGCAATGAGTGTGCACATACTGGCTGCTGTTGTCATGGTGCATCACACACACATAAGTTCTGAAAGAGGAAGAAACATAGGAGCAGACACCCTCCGGCCACCCACTCCATACCCCAACACCCACACCCGATCGCGCCCATAGAAACCCTCACACGGCCATCGATGCCGGTTCTTGAGGCATCGCTCCTCGTACCAAAGTATCCTGCATTATTGGAAGAATATTCTCGCGGGACTCGACAGTGTGGAACCTTCTACGTACACATACCACATCCTGAGGCTTGCGCAGAGCCAGGACTCGCTTCTGCTGGGTTACTTCGTCTATCAACTCAATTGTAATTGGACCTTCAGAAATCTTTTCTTCCAAGGCAGCTTTCTAATATTCAGGCATGTACTTCAAACCGTCTTGATGATGATCTCACTATTCCCCTAGAGGGATCGAAACATCGTCGACCTAAAGAATAGTGTCACACAGCCAACCATTATGTTATATTGGTGTGATAACTATTATGGATAGCTTGTTTTGTATTTACATTTGACCCAAAGCTCCCTCTTTCGTTTGCCTGAAATCTTAATGTCTATTTGTATGTTTATTTTCTTCACTTACAGGTCTCATACATGAGTAAGTGTACTGGACTGCACCATACTAACAGGCGGAGTAACACTTAGTATAGTGGTAATACTAGGGGTTTATGTGACAGCATAGGGATCCTTTTGTCCTGATGAATGCCAGTGGAGAGACGGTATCTGGCAGACACATGTTGACCTCTATGCAGAACGGAGGGGTGGAGAGTGCATAACTTACTCAGACCACCACCATCCGGGGGGAATTTTTACCCTTTTTTAATTTTGACAAGAGAATCCAGAAATAACATTGTTATGAGGATATCCCTTCGTTAGTTTTAACATTAATTGTCTGCACCTATTCAGGAGCCTTTTCTTTTCCTTCTTCATTTGTTTTTATTGTCAACCCCTCCCTATTGCTCCGCCTCAAGCGTTGGTCTGCGCTGAGGCGTTCTGCAGCAGCCCTATGATGAAGCATGCCTCAACTTGTTGTGGGTGAGGGCAGATTTTACAAAGTGAATGTGCTCCTGATACATGGTTGCATTTATTTCAACCTTATATAAAACAATTGCGACTTGTATTTACCTTACTTCCTTTTGTGTATGTGTATGTTAAAGGTAGGACATGTACTGAGGTGTGTGACATGTCCTGGTGGTGAATTACATTGTATTTTGTTTTTAACCATTGCAAGGCTGCCTGTTCCAATTGGACAGAATGGGGAGTTTGTTTATAACATCTTATAAACATAACTAGCCCTGGGAACAAGGTAGAGAAATAAAGTTTAGTATGCCTAAACTCGATCTAAAGATGCATCTTTTAGTGAAGGTGATTTTTACATTCTGTGTTTGAAAATACTACATGAAGAAAGTAGGTATTTTCTTTCTCAGCCATCCAGTAGGCCTCTGCTGGGTTTGTGGATTGACTGCCTGGTTTTGGGAGGACAGGGGCTGGTGAGGAGCAGTGGCTTCAAAGAGTCTAGATGGGTCAGGGAAGGGCTGAATAGACCTGGGCTGCATGTAGAGTAGGGGGAGCAAATTTTCTTTTACCTGATTGAGCCTGGTCTGCCTCAGACAATGCTGTTTCCACCTCCTGCCAGGAAACTGTACCAGAGAGGATAGAACTTGTTCTGGCTGGGCATAGACACTCTCTGCCTGAGGGGACAAATTATTTTGGGCTATCAAAAGTGGGGCCCAAACCAATTAACTTTTGAACTCTTCTGACCAAGAAGACTGCCAAGAAGAAGAGCTGGAGAAGCTGTGAGGAGGAACTACCACTTTGCTGTGTTGGTCTGCAGTGCCTGCTTCTGTCTTGGGCAGTGAAAGGACTGGACTCGAACTTTCTGCAATCTCTTTTTGTGAGTTTCTCCGAGGGCTTGAGGTAGATCTTGCCCCCTGTTCAAGAAGTCTCAGGAACAGCAAAGACTTCAAGTTCTTCTGCCCTCTGCATTGGGGACTTTGTGTTTTGTGCCGCAACAGAAGGAAAAGCAACCCGACGCCATCTACAACGCCGCTGCCGACTCACCGCAACCCTGGTCTTACCGATGACGCCTGCTGACGCCGCCACGAGCCACTGCTTGCACTGCGACCTGTGGGCACTGCACTCCGCACCGCTGCACATCATCGACATGGTATCCCCAACGCCGCCGCTTCGTGTCGACATCGACGCCACCTGCTTTCACTGTGGTTCGAGGGCACCGCTTGTAAAGTTACACGATGCACCACCCTTATCCCGCACCGCAGCCTTGGTCTACCGACCCCGGCGGCATCGACTCTAGTTCGTCAGCTGCCGACAGCTCTTCAGCAACGACGCCGCCGCTGCTTGCACCGTGACCTGCCAGCACCGCGATGAGAACCACACGCCGCTGCACTTCGCACAGCAGCACCCGACGCCGGGGCTCCCGACTTCAAACGGGAGTAGTTCGATCAGCAGCGCGTGTGACTTCAAGGGCCCGACGACTCCTGCTTCGACTTCCAGAACCGACGCTTGTGGATGCCATGCTTTCGGAGCTCAACGAGAGGTCGCCGACACCCTACATTTCTAAAGGTACTGTTTTGCAAGTCTTCCCGACACCATAGTTGCCCTGCGACTCTTCGGTCAGCCAGAACTGTTTGGATTTTGTTGTTCACATCGCCGGGATAGCCCCAGGCGGAGCTATTGAATTCAAGTAACTGTTTTTCAAGGTTATTTTGAGAACTGAAGATTTCTAAGTACTGTGGATTTTTATCGTTTTTGGTCTTGTCTTAAGTATATAAAAATATTGGATATTTTTCTAAACTGGTGTGGTGTCCTTTTTTAGCGCTTACACTGTAGTACTGTTGGTTATGTGCAAATGCTTTACACACTGCTTCTAAGATAAGCCTGACTGCTCGTGCCAAGCTACCAAGGGTGTGAGGAGGGGTTATTTTAGGAGTGTAGCTCCCTTATCCTGACTAGAAGGAAGGGTCCCTTCTTGGACAAAGGTGCAAACACTTGCCAACTCGAGACGCCCATTTCTAACAATCCCTAGGGAGGTATTGGTAAATATAAGGGGACACACTCTACACTCCAACCTTACGTACAATCATGTCCATACCGGCAGCCAAGGGGATAACAGAAAAGAGATCAGCCCGGTCAACTCTGAAATGTGATACACGCCAGTGCTTAATTTGAGCCGGTGACCAACAGTGGGGCCCTCCGGCACTTATTCTTGGGGCCTGACATTTCGTTCCCCACATCAGACATTTACCTAGTGCCAGAGAGAGAAAACACACACATCAGAGAGATGAAGGAAGAGGAAGGCTGCAAAACCATCACAAAGGGAACAAGCTTTTGCAATGCAATAGGTCTCGCAGTTGTGAGAGTTTGAGCTATTGGTATTGTAAATGGCAATGTCCTTTATTTACATGTTGGTTTTTAAAACATAAATAAAAGGCATTGTCATTTCAATGCCAATAGCTTCTGTTTGGGTTGTTCCTGTGAATTTTATACCAGTGGCCCGTGTTCATTATTACACTGCACTTCAAATTTCGATTTAAAAAAATATATATTGGTAAATATTTTGTGAAACTAATAGGTTTCTGCTTTCCTTGAAATGTCACTTGCCTAATGGGGCATTTCTGTGCAACCTTGCGTTGTCTTTTTCAAGTTATGAGTAGTGTTGTTGTCTTTCAAATGTTTGCCACACACACCACATAATTGGTGCAAACTGTTTGGCAATATTTTGATTTCACACTTTTTGTCCCCGTTGTCCTGTTTGAGCCACTGACACATGTTGTTTCAGGAAAGATATCTTGAGACACCCAGCATGTATAAACACTCCCACCCTTTCTTTTAAGCAGCCCTTCCTTCCTCCCTCCTTCGGACCTTAATGTATGCCGTATTTTTCTGTTTTTCGAACAAATACCTAAGCTGGCTGCGATGCCGCCGCGGTGGTGTGTGACGGTAGACATCTATTTGTTGAATGGGCCGTGTCACACGGTAGCAGGCTCTTTTGGCAGGCCCGATTGTGTTTTAGGCAAACACTGAGGCGCTCATAAAGGCAGGGGTAAATTACAGCTTGGTTCCACTCTGTGCCGATTCGCCTGCCGGACGTTCAATGCTTGAGGCGGCAGAGAGGGGGCGCCCCGGCTGCCGGTGGTCTGCCCGACCCCGGGACCAATGAGACCAATGAAACGTTGTGCCTGGGCGCGAAACCCTGTGAAGCCTCCGTCGTCTTCAGAGACCTGACAATTCCATCAGAGACATAGAACAAGCGGCCAATGGAAGCAAAGCAGAACTCTTTTGACACTTACACAAGAGGGGCCTGCTAAGGCGAGACATATTTATGTCAGATTTCCAGACTGCCTTTTCAAAGGCACTTGAACTCCTTCCAGGCTTTAAGGTCAAAGAAATTCGGACAAATAATTGTTTAAGCCTGGACGGTTAAAACAGAAGCATTTTGGCATATATTTACAATGGTCGGGGTATGGTATGTTTACAATAGCAGCATGGTGTATTTAATGCATGTAAGATGCTGCCTTTGTACCGGGGGAAGAGAGTGTGTTTTAAAGCGGTTGGTAGAATAGCAGCACAGCATTTCAGCATGTGTGTTTACATCACCTAGGACAGGACAATGCCTGTCGTACGCCGGGGCAGCATGGCATCTTTACACGGAGACAACGCAATGTCATTACAGCCAGAGAACATGGCTTCTGTGCACATGGTGGGCCTACACAGGTTCTGTACACCTGGACAGCGCGTTTTCTGCACACCCAGGCTGCACGGTTCCACTGCACAAGGGCAGCGTGGTTTCTGCCCCCCAGGTCTCCATGGGGGGAGAACTGACACGGTGCTCCCCGCACTCATAGGAAGTATAACTTCCCAGACTTCCCCACTAGTGTAACTTTGGTTTCCAGTGTCCGTTGAGCATTGACTCTCCGCCACGAGGCATTGAGCTGTGCTGTGTAGAACTCCCACCAAACATGCTTAGTTCCTCCATGGGAAGTTGGTGTGTGTCTCCTGGGAGCCCCGGCAGGGGGCGCCTGGCAGGCATTACAGAAGGGCGGACACAGTCAGCAGTGTGCACCACGGGTGTGCAGCAGGGGAGTTGCTGAGGGATCTCGGGGACAGGCACACGGAGGGTCTCATATGCAACAAAGGAGTGGGAGACATTGTACCGAGGGGCTCAATGTGTGTATCTGCACGGGAGACTCTGAGTGCTAGTAAGGTACCAGAGTGGGTAGTTTACAAAACTGCAGAGGGCCAGGAAGCGAACTAGGCCTGGCTATGCATTGGGAAGCTCTCGGAGCCAAAAGGTATGTGTGTGTGAAGCAGCCAAGGCCAGCCTGCAGAGTAATCACGCTCTTTAGATCTATACCTTAGGAAAATCCCAAACCTAGCTGCATAATTCGTCAGTTTCAGATGGCCGAGACGTTAGGAAACTCTTCAAACGTGGTATGGGCCTTAACCCATTAATAGGAATATCAATGTCCTTACAATCACCGTCGCCCGACAAACAAACCTAAAACCCCTATAGATTTCAAGGGAGCCACTCTCCAGAAAATCTGACGTCACGAACGGTTGGGAGACGCGCTCTGGTTCCGAGAGGTGCTCGTCATGCCTGCACAGATTAAAGATGCTGATGATGCTTGAGTAAAGCTCCCATTGCAAACACGGCCCTGCCTCTGCTGTGAGCTCGAACCTGGGCAAACCGTACCAAAACCACCGATGCTCGTCCCTAAAAGACCATTAAATAAATAAACACAACAAACAGACCTGGCTCGGGTTACAGATTCCTGCAGCGCTCAACCCGGGGAGAAAGAGAGCAGCCCGGAGTCCGAAATCTGCTGCTCACACTAAAAACAAGCCGTTGGGGGTAAGGAAAGTGAAAGCGCGCGACGTGCGTAATCACAGGAACACACAGGCAGTTCTTACGCACTGAGCATGCGTGCGGCCAACTTTGCCTGGGGCATGGAGCGCGCGGCAGTGTTCAGGGCTCCCGTGAGCTGAGGGAGCCCCGCGTGTTGTAGCCCGTGTGATGGAGGCATGGAGCCCTCCCACAGAGAGAAGTCCGATGGGAGCCCACCCAGCCATTGTGAATGCTGCTGCGGGGCTCCTGTGAGCATGACGGAGCCCCGCGTGTTACCAGAAAAGAGGACCCCCTGCCACGAGGAGACCAGCCAGGGAGCAGCGCAGAGCCCCCACAAGAGCCAGTAAGTGGGGCGTGTGGAGCGCGCGTGAGCTTTAAAAAAATGCAATGCTATTGCAGGAGGCTGACTTGCCTCGGAAGTGGGACAGGCGATGTGCACAGCGCGTTGGCTGTATGTACACATACACCTGCTCAAATCGCCAAAAGCTCTGCGCTTGCCCATCTCCTGTCCCACTTCCGAGGCAAGTCCACAACAACAAGCCTCGCTGGCGACAGCGCTTCGCGCTGCCTACGCCAGGCTCGACCTAAAATGCAGTGATCTGCAAGAGCGAGACAAGGGGGCAGAGAGTGTTTGGTAATGAATTCCAGACTACCAGCCTTGGTATTCTGTGCACTGACGTTTAGTTGCACAGGCTGTCGGCTTCTGAGCAGAGTTTCGGGCACCGGCACGCTTTCTTTCACAAATTAAGTTCTGGATACACATGATCAATGTGTGGGGGGCGGATATACACAAAAACGGATACCATTTAACATCGATTCATGTTCTCTCCATAGACCTAAGAAAATGAAGCATCGATGACACAAAGTTGCTCCCCTAAAAGATAGAAAGGCCGCTCTACTAGGTCTTAACTGCAGTACCCATCTTTAAGATGACCTGCAATACCAGTGTCTGCACAGGGTAAACAAGGGGAGAATGATGGGAAATGTATACAAGAAAGAATGCAAACAGAGAAATTAGTACGAGGGGATTATGGGAAATTGGAAAATACGGGTTCATAATGGACAATGGACAACTGAAGATGCTGACTTAATGTTACTTTATGAAAGTATCCCCATTACTATTTCCCTTATGTTATTTATTCATGTAAGATATCTCGGGGAGTTAATATCACATAACAACACCCCCTTCTGTTTTCCTTCCATTTTGGTGTCTGCACCCGAAATGAACTACTTACTATATTACGTAAGGTCCTATGAGGATTATTACTTTACTAAGCAGGACTCTGGTGGTTATTCGGATATAATATGTTTGGTTTATATATACGATGGAGCATTATTAAAGAATTACAACACACCAAAAAGTCAAACCGTGACATTTTGTTGGTGCATTGTATCTTTTTCCACCTTTCTGACTCCCTTTTCCCTGTGCTTTTGTAGCAGCCCTTATGATGTCTTTCTCCCCTACTGCATTTGTCACTTTTATCTTAGCCTTGTTTTGGCTGAGTCGGGTTGAAGAGGCATTAATCAGTGCAGGAGGTTGAAGGGTAGCTCACAGTAGGCGCGTTATAGAAGACTGATTGCATAAGATGTAGCCTGTGCCCTTTCTTGTTTAGAGTATCGTGTGTGGACAGTTCTATTGACTTTTTACTCAATGTGACGTAAAGCCAATAGCAAGAAACAAGTGGCCAATATGTATTTGCATTCTGGCTAAGGACCCGACACCCTGCCGCCCTCATTCATGTAACATAATGGGAAGAGAAATAAGCCTGTTGTGAATGCAGGCATTGTGTAACATGATTTATCACGTCTCACAGGCAATAGAATTACTGCGCCAGCTAGCTTTTCGGCTTAGTATAACCTGTTTTGAAAGGTTAATAGACCTTGTTTAAGAATAGCTGCATGATACCAATGTATTGCATTTTCAAACAAGCGCTATAGGTTGACAGCCTGGACGTTTAACTTTTCACTTTAGAGGACTATTCGCCAGCCGCGGCCGGTAGTGGGAGTACCGCCGGGCGGTGACGTGGGGAGGGGGAGGGGCAGGGTGGGGAGTAGTAATGTATGGATTACGGACTTTAACAGGTAAGTAAACATATAAATAAAACGAATTTCGTGGCGTGCACTGCATCACCAAATGCGATGCAGTGCGCGCAACAAAATTCGTTTTTATTGATTTATATGTTTACTTACCTGTTAAAGTCCGTAATACATACATTACTACCCCCCCCCCACCCCCTCCCCTCCCCACGTCACCCCCCGGCCGGTACTCGCACTACCGGCCGCGGCTGACTATTTCCCTTTACTCTGAGCGATATGCTCGGGTCTTGAATGGTGTATCACCTGCATATCCTTTGTTTCCATGCACATGGGCAGTCTCTAAAAGAGAATTCAATGCAAGAGTGGAGGCAGCACCAGGAATGAAGTCATAGTCTGGTCACTTTATTTCAAAAGGTTCTTTATTTCTCTTCGTAATAAGCACTCGACAACAGCCAAGTCTCTAAACGAGCTTTGCCCATTTCCCAGGCCTGTCTCAGTTTGCAAAGGCCACATCTCTATGGGGTATATCCCTGTAATGAAACCTTAGGTGACAACCAGTAGTTTTCTTCTCCAAAGAGAACTGATTAGCCCATTACCTTCAGGCGATTGGAAAGCTAATTTACCGCAATGTTGTCACCTGGCTTTTTTCTTTTTCTTTCTATCCTGTTACATCTATTTCTTCCTGCTCCAAATCATCTTTGTAGAATTCTACAGCAGTATTTGTTTCCCACACCTTTGCTCTTGGTGGTTTCGCACACTGATATTGACTGGGTCAATAGTACTGATGTTATGCTAGAGGCACTTGTGCAGCTCACTTTGAGCCATATTTGGCCTTGTACTGCTGTCAGGAGTTTAGGTGCTCCCCATCATGGTTGTTGACCATTCCTGGGTAAGGTTGCTGAATTGTCTAGATTGAGCTATAAATTTATACTGTTGTTGGTTGAGGCCAGAGGGCTAAACCAATCGTTTACACATCTTATGTGCCCATTGCATTGAGAAGTAGGGATGGATATGTGGTTTATTTGAGATTGCGCCGTGGTTCTGCTGTGCTTATGGGTGCCATAATACCCAGTTAAGTGGCTTGTATATGCTATTTTGGGTGTTTTTTTATTAGGAGGTCTGTCTATTGTGTTTTCTTGCATGTTAGAATGTGACATATCAAAGGCATGTGCTATTGTGAGCAAGCTGATAGCCAGCTATGGTGTGAAAGTGTGTGAAGTGGTCTCTCTAATGTGTTCCGTTAGTTGTTTGATGTATGGCGTATATTACTAGACCTGGGTCGAATGTTGCATTACGCCAGTGTAATTTCAGGAATTTAGCATTACTCTAGTTATGCAAAATTTCTTAAATTATGCTATATTTACTGCAAATGGTGCAATTCCCTGTCACAATTTACTGTGAGCTCATGGGAACAATTGAACGCCAGCTGCTGTTGTTTGCGGTGCTCTTGTTTAAATGCATCCGTGCACGAACACATGACACAAGGTTTCATTTCGCTCTAAAATACGCTAAAGCAAATTACAGAAATTTCCAGCACCCCTATATATTACTGAAGAGTGATTCTGTTCGTAATGTGATGACTTTCTTACTTTATTGCACACCTGGGCATGTCAAGTGTTCTGTATAGTGGGTTGTTTCCTAGTGGTTAGTACTATTGGGGGAAACAAGATATCCGACGAGCGGCATACCAGCACTGTGCTGGGCGAAAAGGGGATCTTCTGTCTAGTTTAGACATTCACTTTTGAATGTAAGACAGAGAGTAAGAATGTCCGAAAAGGAGACAATTTTCATATACAGTTGTGTGCTGTCTGCAGATTGGTGAGTGGACATATCTGACTACTCCATCAAAATGCTTAATAACTCTGTGTACAAACTGAACAATGTAGGTGGCAGAGTTGATCCCTGGGTAGTACTCTGCATGAAACTGTGTGAGTCCGAGAAGGAATCCCCCTTTCTGACCACTGTTTGCACTAGAAAGATATGAAATATACCAACTCAGAAGAATACCTGAGAAACCCTTGAAGTTCTCCAGAATATCAAGGAGCCTCTTTTGGGTCTGTTGTGGTAGCTTTGGCTTATTGATCAAGAAAGACCAGGAGGCAGGTGTTTCTGTTGTCTATCATGTGGTGGAGATCATCATTGATATTTACTGTGTCTGGCTCCGTACCGTGGCAGGTAGGTTACTAATAGTTTCATAGCTACATGAAGATTGAAAGTTGATTTGCTATGCATTTCTTAAAAAACCTTTCTCTTGCCTAGGGAGATTGGTTACTGATCTGTGTAACTGGGCACATAATATTGCTCATATAACACAAAAGAGGGTACTAGTAGTCTGAGCTACAAAATAGAAAATGCATTTGGCAAAGGTCGGGTGATGTAAGCATCTGTTTACAGGAAAAGAAACCCATCAGCCCACCCAATGGCAGAGCATCATCATCTGAGTTCAGTTGAAGAGACTGGTATCCGTTTCAGGTATCTCACTATTCGTATTGCGAGAACACCCCATATGGATCCACAAGTGATGTGCCAAGGCCAAATATGGTGCAGGGATATAGCGGTTCTGAAGATAAATTGCAGTGTACTAAAGAGTGAATAAAGCAAAATGTAATATTGAATTTAAGATTGACTATTATGATGCCTAAAAGACTTGATGTCAAGATTAAAAATTATATAGTGTAGGATAGTCTGAAAAAATGGTGACTATCTTATGATGGTACATATGGTCGACATGTTTCAGCCAACTGTGGTCAATGTGTAGACCAGTGGCTTTCTTCAGGACTAAATTCAAAACACTACTGCAAACATTCTGTGATAGAAATATAAAATATCCCTCCTACCATGTATTGGTAGCCAAGTGTAGGAATGTACTCTCAGTAGTAGAGTTCTTTTCCTGAAAAGACAAATGTACAGAATACATACACACACCAAAACAGTGTACAAAGGCCTATGCAAAGACAAGGGATAAGCCCACAAGCTGTATTTTTAAAAAACTGAAATTTATGTCAGCCAGCTAGATGTAGTATCCGAATAGTATACCATTGCACTCACCCAGAGAAATCTTGGGATCAAGCCTCACCTCTCCTGGCACTCGCTAAGGTTATGAGGCCCCGCTCTGTGAGAAGAAATAATGTCGGACCCAATGTTATCCCAACATTCACATCTAGTTTCTCAATAAACTTTGGTATAAAATCGATTTGCAATATATGGTAGGCTGATCGCAGACTACTGAATTTTCTGAACTGATGTTAAATCTGTGATAGATTTTTCTATTTGTTACCATATTTATTAATATGCCACAAAAAGCTTGAAGCTCCTTTGAGGGAAAAGTTATAGGAACTGCTCACTATACTTTGAAGGAATGATGTAGCCATTCTCTAAGGCGTGAGGCATTCCTTGAGGAATACTATCTGAATTATATCAGATGTATAAGACATTAAGCCAGCAAATAATCGCTTTAGTGTAAGAAAGAGTGGAAATGGCTATTTCCAAAGAAATAAGGCAGTTCTCTCTAACATGATAGAAAACGTCAAGTACAGAATCAAAAGTGCGATACAAAGCTTTTACTGGAGTATCATTTCTAAAAGTCCATAAAGCAAGGAGGAACTGCCATGACTTTCACTCGACCAACATCGTACCCTGACTTCCTTACCTGTCCGTCGGTACCTCTAGCTTAGTCCTAAGCTGAGGGGGAGGTACCGACCGGAACAGGAAGGCCGTCTTTTGTATCCTGTCAAAATGATGCCCGCCTTTTTCTTGCGGACCAGAAAGAAAACCAACCAAAAAACCGGAAGAGTGTCCGATGTCCGGTTCGGAAAGATGTAAGTGCGTGCTTTCAGGGACCGTGAAAAAGGATCTTTTGTTATTGGCTATGCATGTCAGCCAATCCGATCCATGTTTTCCCAAGCCTTTTAGGATGCCGCCCGCCCTTTTCTAGCAGACCAGAAGTAGAACTGACACAGAGAACGGAAGAATGTCTAATTTCCGGTATAAGTGTGTACGTATATGCACGTGTAAGGGACCTTGAGAGAATCTCTGTTGGTATTGGCTGTACACCCTGGCCAATCCAATGGATCATTTCCGAACTCCTCCTTCTTCTTCCAAAATGTCGCCCGCTTTTTTCTTGCGGACCAGGAGGAGAGCTAACACGAAAGCCGGAAGATTGTCTAGTTTCCGGTTGTGAATGATATTAGTGTGTACGTGTCTTTTATTATTGGCTGTTGTCCCAGACCAATCAGATGCCTGTATTATCAAACTCCTCCAATGGCCAGACAGAGGATGCATTATAGTCCTTAAAAGTCATTGAAGATACGCTCCGCATTGTCCACAAAAGTCAGCCATACATCATGTGTGACTGCAGTGCTATAGATTCCAAAACCTAGTCCGTAAATCCAGGACAGTGACAAAGACGTTGTACCAGCGAAAAAACATTTGCCTTTTCTACGCACTGTCACATTATGGTAGCGGACCAGAAAGGGAGTCAGCACCAAAGTCCGATCTCGTGGGACGATACTGATATTTGTATATCTCTATAGCCATGACATAGACACGGAGGTGTAGCCATGTTTCCATCAAACTGTAAAGACCAAAGTGAGTCAAAATATACATCTCAGAATGGAATAATCGATACAGGGGAAATGGTCAATCACATTGGCTATGTCAGTGTGCTTTATCAGACGGGAAAATGAGATGAAAGTCACAGCGTTCGGGGCAGATGATTAATACAAAATTTCTTATTTGATCATTACCCAGGGGATGTCGTCATTGAGGCCTTCGGTATCACTTTTGAGCTTAAAAACCCATTTCTGTTCCCTAATGAATAGGTAACGTGTAATATCCCTGATGTGATGAGGGATAAAGGGTTGTTCAAGAACCACCCATTGCATCTCTTCAGCTTTGTGTTTTTTAGTTAAAAAATGGCTGGTGAGACGTGTTGCTTGCTTGTTGCATCTTATGGTGCTCTTGTGTTCGTTGATTCTCAATTTTATTTTCCTTGTCGTCATGCCCACGTATCTCAGTGAACAAGGGCACGTGACCATATAGATCACTTTCTCGCTATTACAATTTGTGTGTTTTTTTTAGTAGCCAAGGTTTTCCAGTCCCTATGTCTACTGATAGTGTTTTTTTTGTTTGTGGACAAGCAGTACAAGAGCCACAGGGATAGTGACCCTGAACAGGGGGTAGGCCCCAAAGTGTACTAGTTAACTCTTGAAGGTGTTGTCTAGGTCTCGTGTGTACCAGACCATCCCGTAGGCTCTGTCCCCTTTTGAAGGAAAAAAGTGGGAGGGGAATGGATCCTCCTGCTGTGTTCAAGATATGCCAATTCCTCCGAACTGATTTCTGTACCTGCGATGATAGTGTAATGAATGTAGTGACAAACGTGAGTCTGTCTAACGGGGGTTTGACAATCGGGGTGCCCAATAGCGCGTCCCGATGGTTGTTTGAGGCTCTCTTCCGTGCTTGCCGTATTAGATGTTTAGGGTAGCCCCTTTGTTTCAGTTTTGTTGACAAATCCCTTGAATAGGTGTCAAAATCTTGTCTATCCGAGCAGTTCCGTTGGACCCTCAGAAATTGTCCGAAAGGTAAGTTTTCGCGGAGGGATCTGGGGTGATGGCTGTCAAAGGACAGCAAGGCATTCCTCGACATGGGCTTTCTGTACAACTTGCTTCCTAATCTTCCCCCTGTGGGATAGATAAGTATGTCCAGAAAGGGAAGTTCAGCTTGGCTGTATTCAACGGTGAACTTCAAATATCGATTTTTTTGTGTTCAGCCATGTATGGAACTCCAAAATAGAAGACACATCTCCACGCCAGATGACCAAAATATCGTCAATGTATCTTTTCCACAGCAAAAGATGGTGGAGGAAAGGGTTGCTGTGGTCAAGAATACATTTGGTCTCAAAGAGGTGGACATACAGATTGGCCAGACTGGGGGCAAAGACACTCCCCATCGAAGTCCCTGAGACTTGAAGATAGAGGGAGTCCTCAAACTCAAAGAAGTTCTCAGTCATGGCTATTCTGGCACATTGCATGATGAAGTCCACAGGTGTGATGTTATCAAGATCTCTGGTCTCCAAAAGGCCCCTAATCGCTTCCAGAGTTTCCTCCTGCGGACTGCAGGTGTAGAGGGATTCAACATCGAAACTGATGAGGAAATCGGTCTCGATGTTAAATTCAACCTCTGGTAGCAGCCTGAGGACATCTTTCGTGTCCTCGAGGTAGGTTGGCATATCCTTTACAAATGGTCTGAGGAAGAAATCCACAAAGGTGGATAGGGGTTCGAGTAGAGACCCGATCCCCGATATAATAGGGCGTCCAGGTGGTGGTCTTGCTACCTTATGAATCTTTGGCAAGATATAAAAGTAGGGTGTTCTTGGGTGCGGAGTAACTAGGAATTGTGCTTCCTTAGAAGTAATCCAGCCTTCAGCACTAGCTTCTTCTACCATGATTTTAATCTCTGTGGCCAGTCTGTCTGTATGGTCAGAAGTAAGTGACCGGTAAGATTTGATGTCATTCAGCTGCCTCAGACATTCAGTGCGATAGGCTGTGGTGTCCATGATTACTGTAGCCCCGCCTTTGTCGGCTGGTTTGATGGTAATGGCTGTATCCCGTGAAAGGGTCTCAACTGCTACTTTCTCAATGTTAGACAAATTCTGGAACTCCTTGGGTTCAGAAAAGTTAAGGGCCATGATGTCATGTGTTACCGCTTTCTCGAAGGCACTGACTTTAGGAGGCACTTGTTGGAGGAGAGGGGTAAAAGTGGAATGTTGTTTAAGTCCTGTGTTATTATCCCTCTCTAGTCCTTCGGTATCATTTACACTGTCCGAAAAGAAAAAGTGAAGACGGACCTTTCGGAAGAAATTCTCTAATTCGCAACGTAAAAGAAAAGGATCTCCCTTGTTGGTCGGGACAAATCCTAGCCCTGTATTTAGAACCAAAAGCTCAGTCTCTGAAAGTGTGCGGGTTCTGAGGTTAACTACGAGATTCTCGCTTCAGAGCTCGTTCCTGCCTGTTGTTGTTGTTGTATTTGTCCTCTTCTGCTGCGAGTGTTTGGAAAGGTCTGTTCGTCCTCCCATTGCACCTGCTGTTGGCCCCTCCGTCTGCCTCTGTTGCCCTAAAAAAGACTGGTTGTTGAAGAACTGTGGTTGGGGCGGGAAATGTGGCATTGTTGGTGGATAGTGAGGTTGAGGGTACCCCCAGGGAGATGGTGGCCACCATGGACCTTGTTGGTAGAAATTCCCTTTTGTGCCTCTCCTGCGATTGAATCTAGTTTGTTGACCTCTCCCACCCCTCCGTGGCGTGTTATTTTGTCCGGAGTCCGAGTCACTTGATTCTGGATCAGATGAAGATGTTGAGTAATTTGACCCGTAACGTCTACCCTTCTTGTTGAATTCAGGGGGTGTGTAGGTTGTACTAGTATACGGGTACACTTTCTCAAAAGAGAAACGTGCTAGATCTTTCTCTATTTTGGTGACCAAAATAGAGTCTTTATACTCTTTGTTGGACTTGTTTGTGTCGTCTACGTTCTTGGTATGCAGTTTACTCGATAGTGTAGTCTTTATCTGGCCCTCTAAGACTTGTATTTCGATCAAAATGGCATCCGCCACTCTTTTGGCTGCTGTTATAACTACATTTTACTGGGAGACCTCAACTTCCACCTGGAAAAGAACAACGACAACAACACCATCACCCTTCTGGACAACCTAGCCAATCTCGGACTCAAACAACTTGTTGACACCCCACCCACCTTGCCGGACACACGCTCGACCCTATCTTCACCTCCAGCAAACACATCTCCTTCGACCACACCACGGCTCTCCATTGGACGGACCACAGCTGCGTTCACTTCAGCTACAAAAAGACCACGACCCACATCCCACCACAACCTATTCCTCGAAGAAACTGGAACAAAATCACCACCGACCAACTCCTCACATCGCTTAACCAAAACCCCCCCTCCATATCATCGGACCCAAACCAAGCTGCCACCAAACTCACACAATGGATCACCCACAGCGCTGACAAATTAGCACCCTTGAAAAACCACCAGATCAAACAAGGTAGCAAAAAGGCCCCTTGGTTCAACGATGACCTTAGAAATCCTAGAAACTCTGTCGTACCCTCGAGAAAACCTGGAGAAAAAACCCAACCACGAACAACCTGACCACCTTCAAGGACGCCACCCGCAAACACCACCAACTGATCCGATCCACCAAGAAATCAGCATTCAAGGATCGACTCGACAACAACACCCACAACAGCAAAGAATTATTCAACATCGTCAGAGAATTTACCAACACCACCGCGGGCACCAACGACATCACTCCCTCCCAAGACCTCTGCGACTCCCTATCCTCTTTCTTCCACAACAAAATCGCCGACATTCATAACAGCTTTGGAAACCTGTCCGAAGAACAACCCACTCCACCCACCTCCGAACCAAAACAGCACTCTCACAACCTTTGCGCCTGGAACCCAATCACAACGGAAGACACCATCCGCCTGATGAACTCCATCCACTGAGGATCGCCAACTGACCCATGCCCCCACCACATTTTCAACAAAGCAGACTCCATCATCGCACCCCATCTCCGCGATGTCATCAACTGTTCCTTCAACTCCGCCACCTTCCCAGAAAGCTGGAAACATCCCTTCTGAAGAAACCCACAGCGGACCCCTCCGAACTTAAGAACTACCGCCCCATCTCACTCCTCCCCTTCCCGGTCAAAGTCATCGAGAAAGCTGTCAATAGTCAGCTTGCTGCATTCCTTGAATCCAACAATTCACTGGACCCCTCGCAGTCCGGCTTCCGAGCCAAACACAGCACCGAGACCGCCCTCATCGCTGCTACAGACGACATCCGAATGCTACTGGACAACGGAGAAACAGTTGCCCTCATCCTACTCGACCTCTCCGCTGCCTTCGACACAGTCTGTCATAACACCCTCATACAATGCCTCAGCAACATCGGAATACAAGGAAAAGCGTTGGACTGGATCATCTCGTTCCTCGCCGGAAGAACCCAGAGAGTCCGCCTCCCCCCATTCAAATCAGAGGCAACCGAAGTCATCTGCGGCGTACCACAAGGGTCATCACTCAGTCCTACCCTCTTCAACGTGTACATGAGTCCCCTCGCATCCATCGCGCGACAACACAACCTCAACATCATCTCCTACGCTGACGACACCCAGCTGATCCTCTCCCTCACCAAAGATCCTAACACCGCCAAAACCAATCTACACGAAGGAATGAAAGAAGTAGCCGAATGGATGAAGAACAGTCGTCTAAAACTAAACTCGGACAAAACGGAAGTCCTCATCTTAGGATCACACCCCTCGGCTTGGGACGACTCATGGTGGCCACCGGCCCTGGGCACAGCACCCATACCTACAGATCACGCACGTAACCTGGGCTTCATCCTAGACTCCTCCCTATCGATGACCAGACAAGTCAACGCCGTCTCATCATCATGCTTCAACATCCTTCGCATGCTCAAAAAAATCTTCCGCTGGATCCCCACCGATACAAGAAAGACAGTCACCCACGCACTAGTCACTAGCCGACTAGATTATGGAAACACCCTCTACGCCGGAACCACAGCCAAACTACAGAAAAAACTCAAACGCATCCAAAACGCCTCAGCCAGACTCATACTGGACATCCCCCGTCAAGCTCACATTTCCGGTCATCTGAAAGATCTCCACTGGCTTCCCGTTAACAAGAGAATAACGTTCCGTCTCCTCACACAAGGCCCTCTACGACCTTGGACCCGAATGCCTCAACAAACGACTATCCTTCTACTCACCCACCCGCCTACTACGTTCATCCAATCAAGCCCTCGCCACAATCCCGCGCATCAATAGATCCACCATGGGAGGAAGATCTTTCTCCTACTTAGCGGCCAAAACCTGGAATTCTCTCCCCACTCACCTCCGCCTCACACAGAACCACCTCTCCTTCAGAAAGCAACTAAAAACCTGGCTATACGATAAATAATACACCCACCTTCACTCAAGCGCCTTGAGACCCTCTGGGTGAGTAGTGCGCTATACAAATTATTGAACTTGAACTTGAACTTATAATCAAGATCAGCCAGTCGCGGGTACATCGCCACGCGATCATCTACCAATCTCTCAAAAAGATCTTGTCTGTTAGAAAAAGTCTAGGGTCTTTCGGTACTATCAAACCTGTAGGTGCACATTTACTATGTAGGTATTCGGCCATAACTTGCCCATGTATACATGTGCGTGAATGATTTTTTTTTCAAATTTAGAACTGTGTTCCAATCATCCGGAGGGCTGGGACCTGTGGTTGGTAGTGTATCTAGAAGACTAGGATACTCTGTGAGAACTGAGAGTAATGTGCTGTCATCAAATGCAAGGCCTGCAAAGTCAGCCATCCCAATTGCAAAAAGAAATATACTCTTACCAAAGTGAGCACAAAAACAACTATTCATGGAATGTTGTAGTTTTAGGACCCGCAGCCATGGCTGCTCTAATATACGTAAAACTCAATTAATGTGAGGGTCCAAGGGGAAGTGAGATTAGAGACCTTATAGTACCCTGTCCCCCGCTCTCAGTATACATATAACACAAAAGAGGGTACTAGTGGTCTGAGCTACAAGAAAGAAAATGCATTTGGCAAAGGTCGGGTGATGTAAGCATCTGTTTACAGGAAAAGAAACCCATCAGCCCACCCAATGGCAAAGCATCATCATCTGGGTTCAGTTGAAGAGACTGGTATCCGTTTCAGGTATCTCACTATTCGTATTGTGAGAACACCCCATATGGATCCACCAGTGATGTGCCAAGGCCAAATATGGTGCAGGGATATAGTGGTGCTGAAGATAAATTGCAGTGTACTAAAGAGTGAATAAAGCAAAATGTAATAGTGAATTTAAGATTGACTATTATGATGCCTAAAAACTTTATTATGCGGTCATCATGATGTCAAGATTAAAAATTATATAGTGTAGGATAGTCTGAAAAAATGGTGACTATCTTATGATGGTACATATGCTCGACATGTTTCAGCCAACTGTGGTCAATGTGTAGACCAGTGGCTTTCTTCAGGACCAAATTCACTACTTTAAACATTCTGTGATAGAAATATAAAAGATATCTCCTACCATGTATTGGTATCCAAGTGTAGGAATGTACTCTCAGTTGTAGAGTTCTTTTCCTGAAAAGACAAATGTACAGAATACGTACACACACCAAAACAGTCTTTGGTCTACACATTGACCACAGTTGGCTGAAACATGTCGACCATATGTACCTGCACCATATTTGGCCTTGGCACATCACTGGTGGATCCATATGTGGTGTTCTCACAATACGAATAGTGAGATACCTGAAACGGATACCAGTCTCTTCAACTGAACCCAGATGATGATGCTCTGCCATTGGGTGGGCTGATGGGTTTCTTTTCCTGTAAACAGATGCTTACATCACCCGACCTTTGCCAAATGCATTTTCTATCTTGTAGCTCAGACTACTAGTACCCTCTTTTGTGGTATATGTATACTGAGAGCGGGGGACAGGGTACTATAAGGTCTCTAATCTCACTTCCCCTTGGACCCTCACATGAATTGAGTTTTACACATAATATTGCTCACCTAGAAATATTTGGTGTGAAGATACTGTTTACAGTGGGCCTGGCTTGTGCCAGGTGCAGTCCTGGCTGCACCGAGATTATTTTGTACTGATCATTAAGTTTTTCAATTTGAATTAACAGGGAGTTTAAAAGGTGAAGTCTTTGGAAGCTTGGTGATTGCAGTAAATGAGCAATCTATCCCTACTTTGAATCAGGAGAATAGATAGGACATGTTGCCATGTTTTACACTGTACAATATAAGTTAAGTTCTAAAAAAATGGTATCATTGGAGATGATTAGCGTCTGCAATGCTTATCTTTGTATTTGATTGAGCCTCTGTATCCTTACAATTTGTAGAGCACATCTTTTAGAATAATAGTTCAACAAAGCTAGTTTGGCTTAGGAGCGAGACTAAAATTGTGGTAAGGACCTGGAGAAAGGAGCTGAGAGTGAAATATTTTGTTATGGGTTTTCGTGCATGTTTTCCCACAGCAGCATTTCACACAAGACGTTTCATATAGACATCATTATACAGTGGATGATTATAAAAAGGTCATGGAATAGTTTGTTAAAGTTGCTAAATAGAAATTGTAAATTATTGTCTTGATGGAAAGTCCGTTTACACCAGGGTCTTGTTCAATCTACTTCCTACATTGCCTACATTATTAGGCCGAAGCCTACCAGACAGCGGAGACTTATTGGGGACATTCTAACAGGTTCCCTGGGAAAGCATTCCACTCTTTACTTACTATTGGCTTTGTGTTGTATAACTCACACTTGCTTGCTTTCTATTTGCTGGCTTTATTTGTTTTAGGCTGCCCAGCATATATTTGTCCCTCCTGTGGAGCATAGCATGTTTGCCACCTCTGCAACTGGTTCCTTGTATTACTCCACAAGTACTCGCTTTCTCAAAAGAATTTCGTGGGACACTCCATTGAAGGCGTTTCCTGCCGCCTACCTTTCTGATTGACTGATTGAACTTATTTTTGCCACTAATCTCACATGCCTGTGAGGAACAATGTTCTGTTTTCAAGCTTGTTTATTTTGGGCAGTGCTCTTCACTAATAGCATACATTAACAAATCCTGTTCCTCTGTTTCACTTGCATGCCATTGGTGCTGGAAGAAGGGGAATGTAAGAGATGCTTAAGTTCCCCCAAACAACCATGTTGGAGTTCAGTAGTGAATGAACAATAAACAGCCCTTTATATTTTGTTTTTATCTTGTCACATTTACACTGCATTCAAAAACAGAGGTCAAATGTTACACTCTGTCTGCCAAGGAAAGTTGGTGTTTTCTTTCTTTCTCTGACTGCAAAGTGAGGGAAATTATCTTACAATCTTGCTGCGAAAGGCTGTAGGGTGTTACTTTTTTAGAGCACACAACAGTAAATGAACTGTACGAATATTTCAGAATTAAGAAAGCACAAAAGAAGCACATTTTTTGTAATTCTGTCTTGTTGTAGAAACAAATATTCATATACAGTCAAATAAATGAATACACTAGGTGATGCGGATTTCCACACATTATAGTTTGTGCGTCCTATGATTTTCTCATTACAACTGTGCGTCTGTTCAAATTTAAATGTGATTTCAATTGAAAATGAGTTGCTTCTAATGGCAGTGAGCTACCACACCATGCATACTCCACTCTAGCACCCTAATCTGCTCCACTCTACATCATTCTACTCTGACACTCTACGCCATGCCACTCTATGCAGTACTACGCCACACCACTCAACTCCACCTAACCGCATGCGCGCTAGCGGTTTTCCCGCTGCGCGCTGCGTTTTTAAATTTACCGCGTTACATGACGAGCTCAGAGCGTCATCAGCGCACGGCACGTTACGCTCATGACGAGCTGAGCTCATCATCAGCCCCGAAGGGGTTAATACCACTCTCTGCCACTTCACCCTAAGCCACTCGATTCCACTCTGCAACCTTCCACTTTACTCCACTTTACTTCACTCCACTTTACTTCATTTTGCGGCACTCTTACTTTACGTCACTCCTCTCCACTGCCCTCTATGCCACTCCAATGTATGACACTACTCCATCCTATGCCACTTCACTCTACTCCACTGCCCTTCCTCTCTACTTCACTCTACGCCCCTGCAAGCCACTTTTGTCTACTCTATGCAACTCCACGCCACTCTACAACACTTTACTCTACTCTGTGCAACTCCATGGCACTGCCCTCCACTCTACACCAATCCACTCGACTCTGACACTCTTCTCCACTCTATGCCTCTTCACACCACACTACGCTGCTCCACTCCTCTTCCCTCTATGCCACACCACTCTGCAAAAGTCTGCTCCACTCTATATTACTCCTCTCTATGACACTCTGACACTGCAACACTCTACACCACTCTGACACTCTACGATACTCCTCTCTATGACACGACACTCTATGCCACAACACTCTGACGCTCTACACCATTCGAGTCTACTGTACACTGTTCCACTCTAAGTCACTCTATTCAACTCCACCCTTCTCCGCTCCACTGTGACACTCTACTCCAATCTGCTACACTTCACACCAACCTACTCCACACCACATAACACAACTCCACTCTATGCCATTCCACTCTACAACACTCTGACACTCTACTCAGCTGACACTCCACTCTACGACACTCTACTCCACTCTAAACCACTCCACCCCAGTCCACTCTATCCACTCCACCTCACTCTCTACACCACTCAACTCTACACCACTCCACCCTATGCCACTCCACTTGCCAAAACTCTATGCCACTCCACTCTACTTCATTACACTCTACTCCACTCTGTGATACTCGTCAAAACTCTGTGCCACTCCACACCACTCAATGATTCTCTACACTACTCTACGCCACTCCACTCTGCGACACTCCACTCTGACACTACTACCGTGTATGATACTCCTCTCAACGCCACTTTGATACTCCTCTCTACACCACTCTACTCTATGCCACTCTACTCTGACACTTTACACCATTCCAATGTATGACACTCTATTTCAATGTATGCCACTCCTCTCTGTCTTTCTATGACACTCCACTCTACGCCAGTCCACTGTATAACCCGCCACTCTGACACTCACACCACACCACTCTACTCCATTGTATGCCACTCTACTCTACCACACGACTCTACATTCCACTCTGACTCTCTACTCCATTCGACGATACGCCACTCTTATTTACACCATTAACTTTTAGCCATGCTGGTGTACTACATAGCTAAAACACATTGACAAAGCCAAAAGCTGTCATATAGGTGAGACCTATTGACTTTGCCATTGCTTGTTGGTTTTGTCATTCGCTAGATACTCTCGTAATATGACAGTTCAGATGAGTGATCTGTGCTTTTTCCCGACCATCAGGGTAGGCCCACACTGATTACCTAACACCATGGTATGGTTTGTGCTGGCCCAAAGACCTAAGTTTACCAGTGCTCACAATGAGCTGTCCCTGTCCTTTATGGTACCAGTGCCATGTGCAGTATGTTATCTTCTGCCCCTCATAATACTGGAGTACGTAATGAACATCAAGGAGCTCGGCGGTCCTAATCTTGCCAAGGTAATCACCTGGGGGGTCACACAACCACTGGAGCCCCAAGGTGTGTCCTAATGTGAAGCATAGCATGTAGAAGAATGGTGTCGGTGATAGTGCTCTTGTGAGGCTTCTGAGGCATCTATCCACCAGCCTCATCTCTGAACCAGAGCAACTTCAGCATCACAAAGACATAATCACAAATCCAATGATTCTGACCCGGACCTTCTTGTTTGCAACCAGTCTTTAGTTAAGAAGACAGCTAATTCTTCTACTATCTGTGAACGGGTAGCCCATAACATGATACTGATTAATTTATCATGTTATCAGAAGCTCAGTAGGAGCTCATTTACTGCAGTGGTGGCTTTGATGACTTCTTATGGTTATTCAGCCTTCGGTCGCCAACTGAACCCATTCCTATACTCCTCGAAAGACCTTCATTTTGACAAAATAATACTGCCCTCTCATGAGGTGTGAATTACATTCTGGTATAAACAACAAGTGACACTGAGATATTTGGCGCTCAGGCATTTAATCGGAGGCAAGATTCTGCCTCTGTTTAGGCGGTCTTTGATAGGTGTTCTCTAAATTAGACTTTCACTAGCATCAGATCTTTCTTAGCTTCACGTGGTTTGAATTATTTCAGTCGTCAGGCTGGGATTCCCAGAACACTTAAAATGTCTGTTTTAAAACACATATATTTAATACAGTAGTCTCAATGTGCGTGTCCTAAACCAAACCATTAAGGTGGAAAAGTATTCTGCGTGATTTCTGTGGATGTCATCTGCAACTCTCTTAAATGATCTGTAAACATTTGTATGGTTTATTTCTCACTGGGTTCCCTATTGTCATTTGCAGCTTGCCAATATTACCTATAAATGTAGTACGATTTAGTGCTGTTACAACAACCTTTATCAGAATGACATATGGATCCATGTGTGACGTTGGGAGAAAAGCCTGTATCTGATTCTGTCCTTTCCTCTGCAAATTAGGCTGTATTCGTTGCAAATGGCCACTTGAATCCCCCAAAAAACTCTTCTAGAAATGCCTTTTTTTGTCCAAGTGCTCCTCAAAAGCTCAAAGTAATTAGAAATGCCTCTTTTAGATTGGGAAAGTACTGGTAAATTCTCTATCGGCGTAACCTCTCTGGTGTTGCTTTTCCCGTATCGCCCATATGCTTTTCTCACATATAATTCTCGCTAACCCGATGGGGTGACTGTAGTGTGTGCAAAACATCCAACCTAAGTAAACCCTACAACTTCAATACATCTCAACGGTTCTTAATTCCACCTGGTTGCATACATCTCTCAATCATCAAGCATCTCATGGAACCCATATGAGTACTGCTGATTGGAAAGTCCAGGTTGATTAATTTAATACAGGAGTACAGGAGTTAGTAGAAGAGGATGCGTTACAACCCCACCTGTTCTCGCAGGCTGTTAAATGAGAATGAGTTCAGTGGACTTAAGGAAGGAAATAACTTCAAGACAGGGCCATACAAGAACTGGAGAAACTCTCGGTCAACCTGCATTCACAATTCCCAGCACTGGGGGTTAGTAATTTTCAGTTATGGTCTCAACTAAGGTGAGAAGATATGCCTTTCAATATTTACAAAAGTCAAATGTCCCACTGATTAAAGACTTGTAATATGTAAGTTTAGTCAGCTGAGGAGCTTTGTGTCCCCAAACAAGGGGCAAAATTATTTTCTGTACATTATTCAGAGAAATCTTATTTTCGACTGGGCGGCACCCTTGAGGCATGACAAATACCTCAGGAGTCCTCATTTTACTGAACTACTTAGAGCTTGTAAATACCTGTACGTGCATTTGAGTCTACAATCTTTCTGTCCCCTAGAATGTATGATAATACCCACTCCTAAGAGGAAGTTCTTTAAGCAATGCCATTATTTCATACGTTGCGTGTAACCCTTAACAAGAAAGAGACTAGAAGATCAGAACCAAAGTCTCCTAAGCATTCCCTCCCTTTGACATTGAGAAGAATACTTTCAGTGTTTGAAGGATTAGTCTGACCATAAACAACACTAGATATAAGAGTTCTGGCACAATCTCAAATATAGAACAGCTAATCCTACCAGAACGACCTTTGTCTTTGCACATACATGTCCCCTCACTCACAAGAACTTTGTGATAACCTCAACTCTCTTAGTTTACTAAAAACTTACTGCACAGAAGCAGTGCCTTGTTTCGAGTGATCAGTGAAACTACCATTAATGTGCCTTCCTGCTCAAAGAATTTCTAACTGTCTTATTTTCTAAATTTCGTTTGAACTTAGTGGCTTCTTGCGAGTAAACCCCCTTTGAGAAAGCTATCTTCCGTAGGTTTCTCTTTGTGTCCTTATTCCGGCAAGTTTTCAAAGCCATGCAGACTTGTGTGGTCTAATCGTGGCTTTTCCTCCAACAGATCTTTTGCATCCTTGATGATGCATGCACTTTTTTGTAGGAAGAAATTCTGCCACTTCCTCAGAAGAATGCTTTCATTGACACCAAGGGTTATAGCACATTTTTATAAAAATGCGCCCTTTACGGTCTACCATTGTACTTGTTTCTCCCCAAGTAATCGGGTTTATTCTGCATTATGATACAAAGACTTACTTACTGTTCATATAAGACCTTAGAGATGGTGGTTGAGTTGGTAGATCTAATTTCTTCACACTTGACCTAGTAACAATATTTAACACCAGAGACATGGTATGCTCTTGGAGCACGTGGCAATGTGTTGAATGCCTCAGATTCTACCATCTTCTGGCTTTATTCTTTTGTTAGTGTTTAGCCTTTTTGGGTCTGTCTAGGACACTGAGACATGCTTTAGAGGATAATTGTGTCATAGTGTCTCAGTTACTGCCCTTGATTACATTAAAAAGGCATGGCACTTTTAGAATTGTAATAGTGAAACAGTATCTTAAGTGTTCTCAGCTGCTCTGGACATAGGTCAACATTCATCTCGGCCTCAAGGCAAGTGAAATATCTCAAAACTCGTTATATTCAAACTCTGCCTGTCCCCAGCTGCTGTGGGCAGTAAAAGAATAGCGAAGTGGCACAACGGCAGTCTCCCCTCGAACTCCCAGGTCACGCAGAGCGCGCTCCTTTTCCCAAGTACTTCCTACTCATTCCGCCCGCGAGCGCACGTCTGACGGGAGCGCGCTCCCTTATACGCCTGCGTCAGCTCAGATAACCAGAGTTGCAGAAAGAGCAGGTGTGGTTTGAATAAGATAATTATTACAATATGCTCATGCCGATTACTTCTATTGCTGCGGTTGTTATTGGCTCTTCTACTAAAGAGTTTGATTAGGCGAGGTGGCTCGTGCCATGCCTCCATCCTTGGATATGTATCTCATTAATAACTTGTGGAGCAGATGTTTGTTCTGACGAGTGGCGCTGAATGTTCAGACAGGAATAGCCTGGGTAAAAGATTGAGACAGCAATCTGTGAAAAATGAGCCTCCGACCAACTGGAGTTTGAAAGCGGCGCCGCATCTCTGTGGAATGTTGCTCGGAGAAGTGCAAGCCTGCGGCGTCATATGTATGAAACCCAATGTAAGGGCGCTTTTGTATTTTTTAATGCAGCAACAGTCTATAATTTTTAAATGCTCTGCCACGTGTGGTGTTCCTCATTATCTCCGCCTTTCGCTCTCCTTTCAGCGTGGGATGGAGGCGGCGAGGCAGTCTTTTATAATGCACCAACTACTTACTGCTGGGTAGTCCTCATTACTCCAGCTACCCTTCCTCTTCCCAGTGGCTGCGGGCCCACCTCAGTCCCTAGGGTTCTCAACCTCTATCTGCAATGTCAGGAGAAAACCGGCTAGGGTGTGGGTGTTAAAGACTACATCTGGAAAAGGGCACAGGGGTAGAGTGCAGAAAAGCAGGGAGAGTGTTTTTAATTTTGGGTATGCCAGGTGGTGTCCTGGGGTGGAATCGGACTCACCTCATTGAAGTAAGGCCTGGGACGAGGAAATATTGAGATTATATTTTTTCCAATGATGGGGAACGCTTCCTTTTTAGTTCTAAGCATAGTTTATTTGCAAGCTTTGACAAAAATAAGCGAGCAAGGTGATTAGATGGGACTCTGTGCTGCAGAGCGCTAGTTATTTTGATGCTAGAGGCAGCACACCCCTAATTATGCCTCTTAAATCCTCATCCATACACTGGCCGACTCGCCATAGTTTACCCTTTTTGGAAACGGTATGTTTTTTGGTACGATGGGACTTAGGTTTAGTATGGAAGCTTGCTTGATGAAATAAGTACGAGAAATTAGGAAATAGGAAGATAATGTTATCTGTATGCGTACTTAGTGTCGTGCACTCTTTCTTGTTGGATAAGTGTTTTTCATATATTTAAAATAAACCTGTTTTTAAAGAAAATTAGAAACCTATTTCATTATGCAGTACGTAAAGAGAATGTTGAGTGGTTTGCTCCGAGTATCATTTCAGTCAATCTGCGCCAGTAGAGGGATCCTAATGGTGTCATACTGGGACTGATCATTCTTGATCATTTTTAATAGTGCTCATATTAGGTTGCAGGATCTAGGAAACATGTGAGCAATCCCATTTGTAGTACAATACACTTGTGTCAGTCCTTATATGCATTGCCTTTGATCTGCTTATAGTGGACTGAAACCACCTCTTCTACTAAGTGTGGCCCAGCACCTAAGGTATAGGTCGCGCAGTTGCCGCTGCGAGTCATATATGGAGATTGGCTTACTCAGAGTCAGGAACTCTCGCTGCACTGGCCCTGGATTTCTCAGGTCATTCTCTGGCCCTGTGCTTCCTTCCAGCTATACTGAGTTTTTTCCCAAGCACAGTCTGAGGTCACATCTGTACTTTTAGTTCGAGATGGAGCTGAGTCTGTGTGGAGCTGAGACTGAAACGACCAGCCCATTCCCAAAGTGCCAGATCGATTATCAGACCAGGCTCTGTAAAATAAAGAATGCAGAATATATTACGGTGGAGGACCTGGATGTATCTGTAAACAAATGTGTAATAGATTTTTCCAGGCAAAGTATGGTTATAAAATTAGATTACAATGTTAGCACGGGTTACAAGGAGGAGTATAGCACTTTGGGCAGCCTCAGCTCTCCGAAATATTGTAAAAAGAAAAAGGATTTAAAAGGATGGGCTGTGGCGGATGGCCTGCATATTAAAATTACAAGAAAAGGTGATAATCTCAGGGAGAACTTGTCTAAATGGGCTGAGATATTGAATAAAATAGGGAAGCCACTGAATTATGACACCCCGAGTGGTATGTACAGAAGGCATCTCCTGCTGTGGGATTGACCTATGTGTGGCGGTTTGGAAGGGTTTTGGTGTGTAGCTGGCTGCATAAGGGGAGTTAAGAAAATGTATGCCCAACTGTGATATGGAATATATTGTCAGATTTGAAGGGAGGTTTGTGAGTCTCTGGGCCAGAATTAGACTTGTTTATGATGGTATTGAAAAATCATATAAAAATAAGTCAGACGAGAGAGGCTTGGAAAAGAACTGAAGTGTGCGGGGGCATACAGACGGCCATTTTCAGATCTTGACTGCCTTTGCAGACTTGTTGCCTTTCACCTGTGGGTGTCAGGCTAAAGCAGTAGCATCCCATTCTGTTTTGCAAATACAAATGGGCTAAGTGTTTCTTTTCTAATAGATCTGTGAGCAGTGGATAGAGATGGAGAATTTGCTGGTCTGGGGAGGGGACGTGGCAATAGATTGGATGTTTTCCCATTCTCTGCCCAAATCTTTAAAAAAAATAAAAAAAATACGCATTAGCTTATTGTATGATTGATGCTACCGTGTCTAAGCTGGATACACTGATGTCTTTTGGGTTAGGCGAAAGTCTGTCATACATTGTTTAAAAATTCAGTTGACCATTGTCATACATTTATCCAAGCGATTATGACCTTGAGACCAAATATAGGTATGATGGTCCCCTGAAAGGAGGCGGTGCCAGACATTGGAACATCTTTATCCCAGTGATTAACAAGCGTGCTTTTTGAATTGGCTTCTATAACTCCCTTTCTGCACCTCTTCAGTAGCCATAATAGTTTAACTCGGTCGAATGATAGAATTCAGCTTATTTAACCACTGTTTCTCTTTGTTATGCTTAAACCAATCCAATGTGGCAACTAATTGTTTAGTGTAAAATATTTTTCTTTATCCTTTTTTGCTCACTCGAAAAAGTAAGGTTATTTAGCGACGTTCAGCTTTAAAAATTTCCAAGTAAAATGTTTTAAGTAGTTTTGAATTCCATTTATAATCATTTTTGTGGTTTAATTAGAAATTTTGATAATGAGGCTTCTAATTTGTTCCAGTGTTCCAAGTCAGATTGTAAGCCATCCAGCAATTTGTGAATATTATGCTTAATGAAGGTCTTATATCTCTTGATCATGAAGACCCCCCCCCGAGTACTAAATTTGGTCTTACACCAAGGTAAAGTAAAATAGAGCTTTAAGAGAATGTGATCTATTGGACCGCAGGAGCAATTTAGGCTCCTGCAATTGGATTGGTTAATTACGAATCCTGAAATCTCATCAGATTTTACCACCTCCTTTTTGACTGCCGGGACTGCTATTGCAGGGTCTCACTTGAAGCACAAAATATCATCTGTATAATGGATCGTTCCTTTTTTTTCTCTTTCTACGGGAGCGGAGGAAAACTAGTGATGCAGTCTCAATTCAGCTCTGTCAAGCCCTTAATTGGTCTTGTCATTTTTTTTTCTAATTTGGGCACATTTGCGCAAGGCAGAAACGGGGCAGTGTATGTTTCAAGAAATGTATCTCTCTGCGGGAAGTAGATAGTGGATTTGCTACAGATGTTGCTCACAATGAATTAAATGTCTTCGTTTTGCAAGTAAAGGAAGAGCCCCCATTTCAATGCATTTTGAAATTATCTCACGCAATGTGGATTATATCCAGCCCATATGATGTCATGACCTCTGAACACTACTGGATACTATTAGAAACTGGCAAATTCCCACACTGACAGCAGAATCCAATCACATGAATGTGCTGACAAGGAATGGTTCTCCTCCTTTCATGCAACAAGTTGATGAGGGAAGCTAGACTTATATTCACATACTATAAGATCCTTCATAACTGCCATTGAACACCGCAGAAACATCATAAAGCAGGATTACACGATTATGGTTTGTGCTAGAGATGCCAGATACAAACTGTGACCTACTGCATGTTCTATAGTCCAGCTCGAACAGTATGGGAAGATAACTTTGCATATCCTATCTAGTTTTACCCCTCATCCAGACTTGTCGTACACACATCATTTCTGACATTGATCGAGTGAGCTCTTACTGGCAGACATGGATTCACTTCCAGGACGTTTTGTCAGGCTGAGCGTAATTATTCAGTAATCAAAAAATAACTATTGGTATGTGTTTGGAGTATAGTAAAGTTTAAGCCATGTCTGTTGGGAAGGCCATGTGTGCTAAAAACTGATCACTGTCTCTTGGTGAATATTCTGTCTGTTAAAAAATTGTCAGAACACAGACTTGGTAACCACTAACCTTAGAAGCCTGATACAGCGGGAGCCATGAACGAGGCTGTGTAACCCTATCCCCTCTATGGAATCATCTGCGAATATATGACTACCACTCAACATGACCCACCACAATAGGGGAAGTGGAAAAAAGGGACAAAAAACCAATAACGATGTGGCTGCGAAAAACACTCGATGGGGAATGGACCTGGAGTTGTAGGCTTCACTCCTGCTGTCTAGCCCTGTGTTTCCTGTTGTAAGACACAAGCACAACACATATGTAATATCCATATTTGTAGACAGAACAATGAGCTGTAGAATTCTGTGAAGGCACTTACAGTTAATCATGCCACACTCATCTTCATGTAAAAAGCACAAAATCCAAAAATAAAGCAATGAAATGAAAGCACTCCTGTTACTGTTCACAATGTGCCAGAACTCTAGTCGTCAGAGGAACTGCACCCTTAAAACAAAAACGTAAATGTACTTAGCTTGGAAAAAGCAATCCAATGTCAATGAGTAGATCTCCACCACAGCAGGGCGTAATCTAAGGCACTGGAAACAATAGGAACCTTCAGGAGTTAACACTCTGTTCCTGCGTGTTCGTTAGAGACCAAAACAAAAGAAAGATTAGCAAAATTCTCAGAGCCTCTCACCGACTCCAGGAGTGTTAAAGCTCGTCCAGCAGGTTTCAAGGGAGACAAATGGCAAGCTGCCATGAGCCCCAGACGGGCTCATTGACATGCTCCAGCGCTATGAGAGGGTTTCTTTGGAGTACACAAATGGGAAGAATGTCTCTGAGCCTCTCAACGGCTCCTGGCGCGCCTCAGCGCGTTGATATTACCCCACAATCATTAAGGCATACAAGAAATTGCATCGAGCCTCACAGCGGCTCGTAAACGTGCTCCACTGTGTTTAACATGGAAGTGGCTCTACTCCCTTAGAGGATTGCACTTGCGTTCCAGCACGTCAGAGGAATGTGCACAATGCTGGTAGAAACAAAGAGACAGACGGAAGGGAGGTAAACGCAGGGCATCAAACCTCCTGACCCCAGCATGCAGCAACTCAAGATCGGAAACGGCTATCCAGGTGAACAACAGCGACCACAATTGACAAGCACCGGGCTGCCAGTAGGCGCTGCTTAAGTAGCATCCAGTGGTAGAACCCTGGGATCCCCTCCCCTGGCATTATGGGAGATGTAATCCTACTTCACGCACACACCATTCTCTCTGTTCCACACACTTTGTGTCTAGTGTGTGTGAGTGTGTCCCACGCTATCTACGCCTCAACGTGACAAAATTACAAAAATGTAAATGATCTACAGCTAGAATTGCTAGGTTAGCAGCAACATTGTTGGAGTTTACATTTACAGTAGAGGATTTCCCAAGGGGGAAAAACTCCATCGAAGACTGTCTGTCGAGACTCCCCATTGAAGATTCTGATGATCTGGAATGGGAATCTGAAGTTGGGGAGTGTTTTATTGTTCATGTGGGTGATGTCAGTATTTGCATTGAAGGAAAAGACAGGGTCAATGCTGTTGAGGAGGATCATATTTTCAAAGGAGCAATTTCTTTAGTGACGTCTGGTTGGCCAAAAGAGAAGAATTTGTCTTGAGAGTTGCAAATGTTTTGGAAAGTTTCAGAAGAGTTGTCTATGGATGATAGGATGTTGGTGCATGGGGACAATGTTAAACCCACCATCCTGCTTCTGCTAACGTGTCATTGAATTGGCACATTTAGGTCATTTGAGTTGTACGGTGAATAAACGGAGGTCAGGGAGACTTTTTGGCGGCCAAGAATGGGTAGTGAGATTGAGGATTTTTGTGTGAAATTGTTAAAAAGGCAAAATGAGTGACAAAGTCTTAGTAACTGAGAGGTTTGTTGAATTGGTGCCATTCTGTCCAGTTAGAGACTGGCAACGAGTGGGTGTGGATTTGTAGGACCATATCAACTATTACCCAACTACATGAGCTACTTTGTGGTAGTGATTGATCACTAGTCAAGGTGGGTGGTAGTAGAACCGGTCTGGGAACCTACCACAAGGAAAGTGATTGACTGTTTTCAGAGAATGTTTGCATTTCAGGAGAGATTCTGGCGCATAATCTAGCATAATTTACCCAGGTAGAGATGACCCCCTTCTTAGACAGATGTGGCAATTTTTTTTTTTCGAACTTCCTCGTATCAACCCCAAAGTAACAGGAAGGTGGAACGCTTTAATAAGGTGTTAGTGGAATGTGTTCAATCCACAATCAGAAGTAATGTGGATGTGGGAGAAGCAGTCAGCAAATTGGTTTGGTCATACCGTAGTGCACCACACACTAACTGGGAAAACTCCTTTTGAGTTGATAAGCGGGAAGAATGCGGTAATGTAACTTTGCCCTTTTTGGATGCTTCAGTTGTTTCCAAGAAAAGGAGATATCAGGGAACGGTGGAGACATGCTGAAAGTAAGTCTAATCTGACCAATTTGGTAAAGATGGAAACTGAAAGGAAGAGAAAAGTGTGTAAACTGAAAATAGGAGATTGAGTGCGTATGAATAATCCCATTATGGTTGGGAAAGGGTTATCCAAAATTAAAGAACCTGCTGAGGTGTGTGAGTTGAGGAAGAATTCGGTGAAGTTGTCGGGTGGCAATTGGTGGAGTACCACATGTGTGGTATTGATTCCTGACAACTACAGTGATGCTATGAAAAAATAGTAAATGATGTTCCTAGTATGGATGAACTGAATAATTCTGTATGAAGTACTCGTACCTGATTTACACCCAAAAAATGACAAGATTTTATTAGACAGTATTAAGGACATTTATTGTATTTTCCTGCACTGTAATCCTTGTGTATAGATTTTTTTTTCTTTTTCTTTTCTTCTTTTATTTTTGTATTTATTTTGTGTATGAATTGTTTTCTAGTTGGTGGGAGAGGTTGGCGTTATTAAATAAGAATTTAGTGTAAGTAATGGGATGGGGTTAGGCTGAAATAAGGAGTTGTATTTCTTTAACAAAAAGGTGGGATGTGTGGTGATGTGTTAAGCAGAGTGTTGATGCATCATGAAATGTCACAGCGCTGCATTCTATGAGTGTCAGTTACTCCTGTGCCCTTTTGATGTAGACGTGTTTTACTTTGCTGAATAAACTACATCGTTTCACAATGTTATTTGTATGGAGAAGATTACTACTAAATGCTCCCATGAGCTTTCTCCAATGCTATGCAGGTCCTGGTAAATTGTCTAGTTGTGACCTATATTTTGAAATGACTTTATAATTACAGTCTAGGCGCCACATCTCTCTGCGCTTCTCTGTGTCAGCAAGTTCTTTCATATTAGGCCATACTCACAAGTGACTGACAGCCACTTTTTGACACAGGTATGACATGTGACTGGCTCTTTTAGGTTCTCACTGGTCCTTAAGTTACAGTCTTCTTCATAATAATGACCTGATTTCCCTGCAATTCAGCCCAGATATGTCAACTGCTCCCATGTTAGGTGAGAGTAGCAGACCACTTCTTTACTTCATAAGGATTCTAGTCATGCATCTATGTGAAAGGAAATCACAAGTGTCTTAATGTAAAGCACAACACCTGGATTGGATAAGCAACACATTACTCAAATGGAACATTCTGAGTGCTCTGCCAGGCCCTCTCGGCACAGATCACGTGGAGGATTACAGAATGAGTGCTAAACAACAACACTAGAAACTGTTCAGAAAGACCGTATCTCCCAGAAGTGCAGGTGTTATCTGGATCCACTAACAACCAGCCAAATTACAAACGTCTGATATTGTTTTGTAATTGCATTTATATTGTCCTTACTACCCTTGGCGAGGGAATGAAGCAGTTTACATCACACTGCTCCAGTTAGTGGTTAATGTTATGTTTGAAGGGGCATGACATTTAAGGGATGGTTTGTGATTTTTTTAATGAGGTGTGCACAAATTGCAGAAACACAATAGGGATTAAGGCAAACATGCATGTAGTCTGTGCTCAGAGAGAGTATGCATACACAGGACGAATGTAAGAAGATGATTTTTTTTCGGACTGCACGTTATGTTTGGGCCTGTGCCTTGCAACAGGCTCGTATGCTGACCCTGTATTCCTGTGAGCTTCCTGTTATCAGGAGGTGGGGTCGTTCGGAAGGGTGGTCGGGTCTCCATGAGTGGTCGTTGGTGGGAATTGATGTGCCTTACGGGTAAGTAAAAGAATATAACGCCGCAAACATAAATCAGTATAATGCAAGGACAGATGACTAATCGGACCAATAACAGCATTATGTTCAAGGAAATGATAGAACACACCCAAGTCTGATCTAACAAGCAGGTTTTGTTGCATTTTTGTGCAAATCAATTCTTAAACGCAGAAGTTTGCGAAGCACTGCTCATTGAAAAGGAGAGCCATTTCAAAAGTTTGCATTTGGTGGATATGTAATTTGCTTTTGTAATTAACTTTCATTCATGTCTATTTACAATGCTGAAGAAAGTTACTGTCAATGTGAGGCATGCATGCAGTGGTGATTCACTGACTTTAATGGCTATCCTTGCATCGTCCCACCCTAAGATGTAGTACAAATCCTTCACATGTCTATGGCAGAAGAATCCAATTTCAGGTCCATTTCCTTGCATATGCCAACACCGAAGACTCTACCTGGTTTCCAACACTGTCTTTTCTCTCAATTTCTCTCCTAGATAAAACTAAATTCGAACAAGAATTTGAAAGTAGTCAACTGATGGAAACATAAGAGGTACAGAGTTGGAAAAAAAACAAGTGAAATAAGATTGTCACATAAATCTTCTCACATTGAAGTCAGAGAAAGAAAAGTAAACAAACGCCCTCGGAAGACAGCGCCTGACATTTGACGTCTGTGTTTGTGAATGCACAGCTAATGTGATGAGATAAGACCAAGATTTACCGGCCTGTTTACAGAAAGGTAGTACTCGGAAGGATAAGACAACGCTTGACATATGACCTCGGTCTTTGAATGCCAAGCAAATGGGACTAGATAAGAGCAATATTTAAAGGCCTGTTTATAGAAAACTAATTAGTGGAAGAATACCGTAAACACGGTTTAGGCAACTGGAGGGACAAACCGAACCTGGAGAGTCTAAAGCAAATAAAGCCAGCAAATGGAAATCTAGAAAAAGTGAGTTACTAAGCCAATAGCAAGCAGTCGACGGAATGCATTCTTAGGTCAACTTTCTGAAAGTCCCCAAGATACCTTTAGCAAACCAGACAGCTATGCTGTCTAGAAGGCTACAACTTGCAAATGGTATGCCTGTCATTAATGAGTAACCTAGTTTCACATTAAAGTGATAGTTACGCCCCTGGGTCTCCAACTACGAGGAAGCCTGAGAACCTTTCCTCTGAGCTGCAAGTGCAGGCTGACATTATTACAGGTGTAATCCTGCAGGAAACTTAGTAGCAAGAATTGCATACAATGTCTTTGAGGGGTAGTTGGCTGATTCTTACATGATGTCTTTAGTTAAAACTCAGTTTGTAGTTAGCAGAAACTATAATATTTCTGTAGTGGGGGATCTCTGTGTATAGTCATAATCTAGTGAATAGTCCCGCCCATGTGCGAGGACCCCGGCAATCAAAAATAATCTCTTAAGTCGTCAGAAAAATTGCAGAACTGCAAAGACACTTAAGAGAGAATTTAAAGACAAATAATGCAGCCTATGTCCACAGGCTACACTGTCCAGTACTTCAACTAGAAAATTCCACCAAAAATCCACAAACAGCAAAGCCTGTCCAAATTTCCCTTGCTTTAACAGCAAAAACACTCTGAAATGATAGAGAGGAAGGCATGGACAGACAAGCCCCATAGGCTGCCATTATGTGGCTTAAATAGGATACTGTGCCAGAAACTTCTCCCAGTATCCCAGAATGCATAGCAGGTCCCTTTCACTTCCAGTTCTTTTTTCCTGCTCCTGCTTACAGGACCCTCGTGCATATAAGAGGTATACACTTTTAAAATAACCCCTATTGGAGTTTTTGTACACTTTTTGGATTTAAAAGTGTTTTCAGTTGCTACTTGGTGTTTCCTTTCACTTCTGTGTGTTTGTTCAGGCTTTTTAGGGATCTAAAATGCCTGCTTTATTCGACAAGTGCCCAGCATGTGCAAGGAAGAAGGCCAAGACTGATCCACACGACGTCTGCATTCTTTGCCTCCCTGAAGAGCATGTCCCTGAAGACTGTGACATCTGCCAGACCTTTTCTACAAGGACCCTGAGGGAAAGGCTGAGGATTAGGCTCCAAGGCCTGGAAGAGAGGCGACTGCAGGGTGCAGGTGTGTCTGGGCAGGCTGGGAAGACTCCCCTTGCCCCTGCTGAGGCCTCTGGGGGGCTCCCCAGAGGCAGGAAGACTGGCAAAAGGTCCCGGTCTCCGTCGACGTCGATTGCATCGACGACGGCGTCGAGAGGGATGACGACGGTGTTTTCCCCTTCTCCCCGGGGCTCTGGGTCGAGACAGCGTGGAAGATCGACGTCGAGAGGCCTGGGTAGGCCGCCGTCGAGGTCACCGCCGATGGCGTCTTCGTCGTCGGTGACGTCTGAGTCGAGGCATCGCCGTCGACGAAGGAGGCACCGGCGCCGACGAAGGAGGCACCGGCGCTTGCCGTCGAAGCGACACCGCCGGTCGCCGTCAAGCAGAGGGGATCCTCGACGTCGAGGACTGTGAGGAAACGGTCGACGAGGAGGAAGAGTCGACGCTCGCCGTCGAGGTCTGACCGTTCGTCGTCGAGGGGGCGACGGTCGTCGTCGAGGAAGAGACACTCGATGTCGAGGAGACGGCGTTCGACGCCGGATTTGAGGGGTCGCCGTTCCACGCCTGAAAAACGACGCTCGACGTCGAGCAGGAAGAGATCAGCGTCCCCGAGGATCTCCGCCTCCCCTAAGTGGCGCAGAAGGGATTCTGGCGCGAAAAGTCACGCTGGATCTGGGGAAGGACGTCGGAGGCGTCGCTCACGCTCTGGAGGGTCTGGGTCCCAGGCTCCTCCCCTGAAGAAGTCACCGGGCTCGGTGTACTCTGTGGTATATACACCGCCAAGGCCTGCGACTCCTCCACCTCTACCGAAGGAGGCTCCTCCTGTTAATCCGCCGCTACCTCCACTTCCTCCGCTACCCCCTGCGGGGCAGCCTCAGCCGCCGGTCTCACCTCATGGGCCCGCGCCTTTGCCGGAGAGGCCTCCTGTCAGGCCACCGAGGTCGGTGTCGCTGCCTCTGCTTCCGACACCTCCTAAGGGGACACCTACTCCGAAGCCCCAGGATAGACCACGGAGGACGCCCCCACGGAAACCGGTGGAGCGCCCACGTACTGGGAGGTCGCGCTCCCGTTCCAGGAGAAGGGAGCGTTCGCGCCACAGGTCTTCCACACGATCTAGACGGCACCACAGGAGGCACAGGTCTCGTTCCCGGACCAGGTCGTCGGGGACCAGGGACTATTACCCGACCTTGTCGGATTCGCCAGACACGAGGGTTTCACCGATTGATGATCTGGTGTCCTTCCAGGACGTACTGTTACGTGGTGCGGCAAAATTGGGCATTACTTTGACGGTGCCCACTCCCAAGACATCAATCATCTTCGAGACGCTACACCAGAAGCATTTGTCTCGGCTGTTACTGCCACTGGTGCCGGGTCTGGAAGAACCGGCCATGGATCTTTTTCTCACCCCTGCGGTGACTAAGGCGGCACCCTCGAGACTGCAGAAGAAGTACCGGGCTCCGGACTCGGACCCGGCCTTTCTAAGGGTGGAGCCCCCTCCAGATTCGGTGATTGTGACGGCGGCGCGCAAACAGCATGCCACCACGCCTTCCTCCACAGTTCCACCAGATAAGGAATCTAGGTGGTTGGATTCGTCTGGGAGAAGAGTTTGTGGGACTTCGGCGACCTCAATGAAGGCCGCTAGTGCCACTGCCTTGTTGGGTCGGTATGACAGAGCCCTCTGGGAATCCCTTCAACAGTTTGTGGAGCTCCTACCGCGGGACAAGCGGGAAGACTTCCAAGAGGTGCTGAACGAAGGGATGTTGGTGGCGAATCAAGTCATCAGCGCTGCAGCCGACTCTTCTCTGCTGGCGGCGCATGGTTTCTGCCACGGAATTAACCAGCGACGACATGCATGGCTCCGCCTCACGTCTCTGAAACCGGACGCTCAACAAAGGGTTGCCAATCTTCCATTCTCTGGCGAAACCCTGTTCGGAAAGCACGCTGATGATGAAATGGCCCGCATGAAGGCGGAGGCCGAAACGCTCACAGCGGTGGGTTTGGAGAAGCCCAAGGAGACCAAGAAGTCGTACCGTCCGTTCCAACGTCGGTTCGGTGGTCAAGGCAGAGGGCGCGGCCAGTCTTCTGGACAACAGCAGCAGCAGTTCAGAAGACCGTTCCAGAAGCGCCAGAGAGGCAGAGGCGGCCATCAGTCGACTCCAGCGACTAAAGGCCAGGCCGGGTCTAGGCCCTGAGCGCTTACTTCCCCTGCAACTGTTACCCGCTCCGGTGGGGGGAAGCATTCAATCTTTTATGGCAGAGTGGAGAAAAATTACTCAGGACAAGTGGGTGCTGAATATTGTTTGCAATGGATACAGTCTTCTATTCACCAGCCTGCCCCCATCAATTCCTCCGGTCGGCTCGCAGTGTCAGCTGCGCGAGCTCCAGGCCGAAGCCGATATCCTGTTAATGAAAAGGCCGATAGAAGACGTACCTCTGTCTCAAAGAGGAAGAGGTCTGTACTCACGGTTCTTCCTGGTTCGCAAAAAGGACAAGAACCAGTTCAGGCCCATTCTGGATTTGCGACAAGCAAACAAGTGGATTCGCAGAGAAAAGTTTTGCATGCTGTCGTTGCATCAGATTTATCCTCAGCTGCAACGGGGAGACTGGCTGTGTGCCATAGACCTCCAGGATGCTTACTTCCATGTGCCCATTGCACACAAACACAGGAAGTTCCTGCGATTCCAAGTCGGCGCCAATCACTATCAGTACACAGTACTGCCATTCGGACTGAAGTCTGCGCCGAGAACATTCTCAAAGTGCATGGCGGTGGTAGCAGCACACCTAAGGAAGAACAAGGTGTTTGTCTACCCGTACCTGGACGACTGGTTGATCAAGGCCTCCTCCTTCACGGAAGCGCAAGCACACTTCCAGAAGATGTGCGTTCTACTGAACAAGCTGGGGTTGCACACAAACATGTCCAAGTCGGTACCGACTCCAGTCCAGTGCATTCAGTACTTGGGAGCCTCCATCGATACGCTGTCAGCAAGCGTGTCTCCTTCGGAGGAGCGACGATTATCACTGCTTCGGAAGGCTCAGGCTCTTATGACCACTCCATCCACAACAGTGAGGACGGTGTCTTCTCTACTGGGATCGATGGCCTCGTGTATCTTCTTGACGCCCCATGCACGGCTGCACATGAGACCATTGCAAGAGTGCTTGGAGGATCAGTGGGATCAGAGGAGAGGATCTTGGGACGACAAGATACGTCTATCTCTGCATGCTCTTCAGTCTCTGAGGTGGTGGTGTTCAGCGGAGAATCTCCTCAGAGGGGTTCCCTTCCACAAGGACATTCCCACTCAGACTATCGTGACGGATGCTTCTCTCCAGGGATGGGGAGCGCACTCCGGAGACCTGCAGATTCAAGGGACGTGGTCCCTGACGGAGTCCACATACCACATCAATTTCCTGGAACTCAGAGCTGTTCACTTGGCACTGAAGGCCTTTCACCCGTCCTTCTAGACCAACTCTCTACTTGTACAGACGGACAATACAACCACAATGTATTACCTCAACAAGCAGGGGGGTTCGAGATCACGCACCCTGTCGCAGGAGGCGCAGGCGATCTGGCACTGGCTTCTGGCTCGAGGACTGACGATAACGGCTACCCATCTGCCAGGTGTGCAGAATGTTCAGACGGACGCACTAAGCAGACTGATTCAGGAAAACCACGAATGGGTCATAAACGACGAAGTACTAGGAGAAGTCTTCGCAAGGTGGGGGACTCCAGACGTAGATCTGTTCGCCACCGCCGAAAACAGCAAATGCCGAGACTTTGCCTCCAGGTACTACCAGCTGGGGAATGCGTTATGGATCAACTGGTCGAACAGCTTTCTGTACGCTTTTCCACCCATTCCCCTGATTCCGACGGTTCTCATCAAGCTTTCCCAGTCCAGGGCGCAGATGATACTGATTGCCCCGGAATGGCCCAGACAGTGGTGGTTCACGGACCTGCTTCACCGGTCTCTCCTCCTCACATTCGGCTGCCGTGCAGGCCGGACCTTCTCACGAAGTTCGGGGGGCTGATGTTACACCCCAACCTCTCGTCTTTGAGTTTGGCAGCATGGCTCCTGAAATAGTGCAATATGGTCATTTGAATCTCCCTGCAGATTGTATGGACATACTGAAGGCGTCTAAGAGGCCTTCCACTAGGACTTCTAATGCGTACAAGTGGAAGAGATTTTGTATCTGGTGCAAGTCTAAGAACTATGATCCGACGACATGTAAGGAAGATGTCATCCTTCCTTATCTTCTACAGTTGGCACAGTCTGGCCTTAATGTCCATTCTATTAAGGTTCATCTTGCTGCTTTGACTGCCTACAGGAAATGTCCTTCGCAGACTTCCTTCTTCCAGATCCCTGTGATCAAAGATTTTTTGGAAGGCCTGAAGAAAGTGTTCCCTCCTGTTAGTCTTCCTTCGCCTTCATGGGAATTGAATGTGGTGCTGTCCAGATTGATGAAGGAGCCTTTTGAACCTATTCATAAGGCTTCGTTGCAGCACCTGTCCTGGAAGGCGGCGTTCCTCGTGGCCATTACATCGGCCCGCAGGGTGAGTGAAATTCAGGCGTCGTGTTGCCAAGAACCTTATACTGTATTTCATGCTGCTAAGGTTGTTATGCGTACTCACCCTAAGTTTCTTCCCAAGGTTATTTCTGATTTTCATGTCAACCAGACTATAACTTTGCCTACGTTTTTTCAGAATCCTTCGTCTCCAGCGGAACGGTCTTTACATTCCCTGGATGTGCGGAGGGTGTTGAAATTTTATCTGGATAAAACCAAAGATATTCGTAGGTCGGACCAATTGTTTATCAATTATGGCTCAGTCAGGACCGGTCTTGCGACCTCTAAGCAGTCCATCTCGAGGTGGATTGTGTCCTGCATACAATTGTGTTACCAAAAAGCTAATAAGACCTTAGGGGGTAAACCTAAGGCTCATTCCACCAGGGGCAAAGCTGCCACGACTGCTTTGCTCCGTAATGTTCCGATTGCAGAAATCTGCAAGGCGGCCACTTGGAAGTCGGTTCATACCTTTGCTAAGCATTACTGCCTGGACACTGATGCCAGAGCAGACGCTCAGGTTGGCCAGGCTTCGCTGCGAAATCTGTTCACACAATAGTGGTGTTATTTCTCGTTTCTCCACCGCCGCTTTGGTGTGGGGATGGGCTTGCCATTCTATTCACTAGATTATGACTATACACAGAGATCCCCTACTACAGAAGGAGTAGTTTCTGTCCTGTAACTCCAGTTCTGTAGTAGGGGTATCTCTGTTATAGTCATAAGCGCCCTCCCGCCTCCCCGGTGGAGAGAGATGTTCATGTAAGGAATGCTACAGGTCTGGCGTGTTCCGCCTTCAAAAAGAACTGAAAGTGAGAGGGACCTGCTATGCATTCTGGGATACTGGGAGAAGTTTCTGGAAAGTTCTCTTAAAGGCACAGTATCCTACTTAAGCCACATAATGGCAGCCTATGGGGCTTGTCTGTCCATGCCTTCCTCTCTATCATTTCAGAGGGTTTTTGCTGTTAAAGCAAGGGAAATTTGGACAGGCTTTGCTGTTTGTAGATTTTTGGTGAAATTTTCTAGTTGAAGTACTGGACAGTGTAGCCTGTGGACATAGGCTGCATTATTTGTCTTTAAATTCTCTCTTAAGTGTCTTTGCAGTTCTGCAATTATTCTGACGACTTAAGAGATTATTTTTGATTGCCGGGGTCCTCGCACATGGGCGGGACTATTCACTAGATTATGACTATGACAGAGATACCCCTACTACAGAACTGGAGTTACAGGACAGAAGCTACTCCTTCTTAACCTTGGTGTTGTACAGTCTTCAGCCTTGAGAGGAAGTTCAGTACAAGACATCCAAAAGCGCATAGACATAATGTAGTCCTGAGGAATAATGGATGTTAATTGCCCATAACCAGATTGGTTATAAAGGTCTCGGGTGCCCGTCACCTCACGATTTTGCGATTGTGTATGTTGGATCTCTGTGATCAAAGCAAAACCAAAGGTGGTGATGAACGGAGCGTTGACAATACAAGCACTCACCCCCAGTCAACTGATCTGGGTTTAATCCATCACCGTTCTTTAGCCCACTCTGCCACCCCGGTTCAGACTTGGCCATATGCAAATCAGTCTGACCCTGTGGCTCTGTGATCAGCCATATTGACAAGGTGCACAGAACAGGGACACTTGTGAAGGGGTCTCTAGAGGCCCATGAGTCCTTGTTTAATGAAAGTCTCTATTCGGTTTGTTCGAAGTTCTGAAAAGGATTCATATGTACATACTCACATAAATGTGTCTGCGAACTCATGCATCCATGTAAAAGTGTTTGTGCGCGTGTCTGTTAATTTTTTTTTATCTCGGATCGCATTGGACATTAATGTGTCCGGTCGTTTTCTATATTCTGAGAACTTCAATTGGGAAAGTTGTAATAAGCAATAACTTGCCACCAGGGCAAATTTATTTACTTTCTATTAAGGTAAATCTATTCGGCCCAGTGTCCTTCAATTTGCAGAGAAATAAATGACTAAGACTGTTTGTTCCATTAGTTTTCAGATCAGCTGTAAGCCATGTCTGCAATGTTTCCACTCAGTTTAAACATGTGCATTGATAATGACAGCTGTCACAGTACAAAATACTTATTGAGCAGTGTTAGAAATGGGGGTCACTAGTTGGCAGGTTGTTACCCTGTGCAAGTAGGGACCCTTCTTCCTCGGGAGTATACACTTTTAAAATAACCCCTGCTCACCCCTTGGTAGCTTGGCACGAGCAATCAGGCTTATCTCAGAGGCAGTGTGTAAAGAAAGCATTTGCATATAACCAGCAGTAATACATTGAAACACTACAACAGGAAACCACATCAGTTTTATAAGAATATCCAATATTTTATCTGTGCAGTACAAGGTCAAAAACAATAAAAATCCACCATACAGTTCTTAGAAATTTCAATGATCAAAATGGACTTAAAATACAGTTCATTGAAGTTGATAGCTCAGTCTGGGTCTATCACGATGTTGTGAACAACAAATCCAAACAGTTCTGGTTGACCACAGTGTCGATTCAGGATAAGTAATGGTCCTGCACTCGATTGTATTGAAATTAATCTTGATTATCTGCTTGTACTCATGTAGGTGGTGCTGAGTGTGCAACCTCTCTCTGAGCATAGAGTTCAAGAAATAGAATGGATGTGTGTCTCTTGGTCACAAGATTCACGTCACACTCGCACTCAGTGCTCTATGTCTTCGTGTAGTCAATAAATGAACTTTATTGACTACACGAAGACATAGAGCACTGAGTGCGAGTGTGACGTGAATCTTGTGACCAAGAGACACACATCCATTCTGACCACAGTGTCGGCCAGCTACGGTGTCAGGAAGACCCGCAAACAGTACCTTTAGAAATGCAGGGTGTCTCGAAGAGCCGGCTTTGGCAGGCGTTGGTTCTGGAGGTAAGTGCAGGAGGCGTCGGGTCTTGAAGTCACGCACGTTGCAATTCGAACTCTGTGAGTTTGATGACAGGAGCGCTGGCAGGAGGCGGAGCTGCAGTGTGATGTGTAGCAATGTGACGTGCGGTGCCCTCAGGTCACAGTGTAGGCAGGGGCTCGGTGACAGTCGTCCAGCAGCGTTGGTGAGACCAGGGCTGTGGTGCAAAGCGGGCGGTGCTTGTTGCGGTGCTAGCAGTGTCGTTGCTTAAGCACAGTTGTCAGTAGACTCAAAGCTGCGGTGCGAGATGGGGCAATGTATTGTGCGGGGCCCAAAGGTTACGGTGTATGAAGTGTCGTCAGTTGATGATCTGGAGTCGATGGCGCTGGCATCGGCGGGTCAAGGATGCGGTGTGGGATGGTGCGTTGAGTAACCTGCGAGAGGTGCCCCCAAACCAAGGTGCATGCAGCGGTGACGATGTCAGTTTGGAGCGGCGGCATCAGTGAGATCAGGGCTTCGGTGTGAAGCGGGACTAGCTCCATGTTCTCGACGAGCTGTGTCCACAGGTCACCATGCAGGCAGCGGCATCGGTGACGGTATTGCGGCATCGTCGGGGACACCAGAAGTGAAGTGAATGCGGAGTGCAGTGCAAATAGATCACGTGCAAGCAGCAGCTCGGTGGCGGCATCAGATGGCATTGTCGGTGAGACCAGGTTTGCAATGCGAAGTGTGGTGGTGCCCTCTGTGGTGCCTTCAGGTCACGGAGCCAGCAGTGGCATCGTTGACGGCGTCGGTTTACCTTTTCTCCTCTGTGGCAGCTGAAACATCCAGTTCCAGAAGCCGGTACCCAGAAGTTGTTGACATCTATGATTTCCCCGAGACTTCTAACAGGAGGCAAGCGCTATATCAAACCCCGTGGAGATACTTAGGATGCAGAAAGAACAGTCCAGTCCTTTCCCTGCCCAAGACAGAAACAGCAACTGCAGGCCAACCCAGCAAAGCAGTATTCTCTCCACACAGCGCTTCCTCCAGGCAGATTCCTTAGTCCAGCAGTGATCGAAGGTTCTGGGGTCAGGGCCCCAATATGTATACCACATTTTCTCTTTGTGGCAAGTGTCTCATAGTCCAGTCCAAACCATTTCTACACTCTCTGTCGCAGCTTCACTACAGGAGTTGGAGACAGCATTGTGCAGAGGGGATACTGCCTATTCAGGTGGTAGTGAAAACTCACCCCACCACTCTGAATGCATACCAGGCCTATTCAGCCCAACTGTGAGTCACTCAGGAGGGCAGGACACACCTCAGCCCCCCTTGTGACCGTCTACTGTGAAAGCACATCCTCAGCCCTTGTCACTCCAGAACCAGACAGTCAATTCACAAAGCAGCAGAGAAACACAGAATAGTTAAACAAGAAAATGCCTGATTTCTTAAAGTGTCATTTTCAATCACACAACTTAAAAACCTTCTCTCTAAAAAGATGTGTTATTAAATTCTGAGTTCAGAGATCCTAAACTCCATTTCTCTATCTTGCCCCAATGGAAAATTATACTTGTTAGATGTTACAAAGCAATTCCTATGTTAGCCTATGAGACAGATAGCCTTGCAATAGTGAAACAACGAAATTGGCACTATTTCACTATCAGGACATGTCCTACCCTTCCCATACACTGCACCCTGCCCAGAGGGGGACCTTGGGCCTACCTGAGGAGTTCCTTACATGTAAGAAAAGGGAACGTTAGGGCCTGCCAAGTGGGCGACATGGCAGTTAAAAACTGGGCGCAGACACCACAAGAGGGATTGGATTTGGTTCCAACTTTGTTTTACCTGTAGGTTATTCCATTAAACACCCTAATTCAATCTTATGACTTTACGCTTGTGTCCTATGCAGATGACACCCAAATTGAGGTGTTTGTGGCCAGCAATTCAGAGGCTACTGCCACAAGCTTCTACAATTGTATCTTGTATGTAGGGCAATGGATGAGAGCAAACTGCCTAAAATTAAGTTCCTCCAAAACAGACGTTTTGTTGTTTAGTAAGAATTCTTCTTTTTGGTCTCCAAGATGTTGGCTTCATGGGCTTGGAACTTTACAGACCCCAGAGACAAAGGCTAAAAACCTTGGAATTCTTTTTGACAGTAAATTATCTTTCGAGGGCCAGGTTAACTACATCACTTCTGCTTCTTTCTTCTTGTTGAAACTGCTTAGGAAAGTACTCCCTTTTATTCCAGCAGTACTACGGAAAACAGCAGTAACTGCCCTTATAGTCGCAAAACTAGATTACTGCAATGCCTTCTTCATGAATTCCCAGAAAAGGCTCTTGAAGAAGCTACAGATTATTTAATTGCAGCTGCCAGGCTGCTTCTGGGTATTCCTAAACACATATCAGCAGCACAATCTTTACAACAGTTGCATTGGTTTCCCATCAGGAAGTGCATTGATTTTAAAGCTTTATGCATCACATTCAAAGCTCTGCATGACACAGGCCCTAAATATTATGAACAAAGTTTCTTCGTTATACCCCAGCCAGGTTCTTGCGATCTGCTTCCTCTTACAACTTAGTGATCCCCAGGTCTAAAAGATCATTATTGGGGGGCGGGGGAAGGAGGGTTGGAGCTTTGTAGGTTTCACAGCTAGATTATGGAACTCTGCCCATGAATCTTAAAAGAAATACTGAACTACTGACCTTCAGAAAGGTGCTAAAACTTGGCTTTTTAATTAGCAGCATCCCTCTGCCATCTTTAGTTTGCTGTGAATGGTTGTTTGTCTTATCTTGAGAAAGTTGTCGATTTTGTTGGTCCCATCTAGTAAAGTCCCTCTGTTCTATTCAAATCTTCACACGTGGGTATTAGAAGCGCTTTATAAATCTCTTTTTCATGTCATTTCATTTTTCACAAAGTAGGAGGAGAGTATGGAGCTTCCAAAGGAGAACTGATTTGAGGCAGGTAACATAATGAGGAATTCCTTTGAAGGTGTCCAGAGACCATCCCTGACTTAGTTGAGTGAGTGTAGATAGGTGTGGAGTGTTCGATTTTCCATGTAGTTGTTTTTGTAGTGGAGCGGAAGCCTTGAGACCTTCCAGCAAAACTCTGTGTGTGTTTTATGCAGGTTTTAGTTTATCATAATGGGCACATTGTAGTGGGGGTATAGGTGTTATGACCCGCCTCCGAGCCTGTTTCAGGTGTTGTAATATAATCTATTGTTTGTGATATTGTCATATTTAATGCTGCATGGTATAGCTATTTCCTTTTTATTGAAACTGGGTCAATGTTTGTGTAGGTGGTTGTAATGAAGTGTGTGTTTCGGCCTGCACTGGTGTATCTCTTCTGTAGCAGACCCAGGTATCAGGAGGAAGAAAAGCAGAACACAAGTTTTGGGTTAGATGGGGTAAAGCTGACCGTATGCAGTCTATGCATATAAAATGGAGCAGTGTCATGCATTATAGCAATTTCACAAACCAATTGCTGATGCTTATAAGTATCAACTTTGTAACAGTAACAGATTATTTTGACTCCACTTCAAGTTGCACACAGATAAAAATACAATTAGAAGGAGCGTCTAAGTATACAATGTATATCAAGCATAGTAATTTCATGCAGTCAAAAAAAAGAATCAAAAGAGTTCCATGCAAGCTTCCATCATATTGGTATTCAGTTCATTTATTGTAGTATTTCATTCAGAATGAACAGTTTTCTTTGATGAAAATATCCACCATGCAAATGTTCAAATTATTGTACAAGCATCTATTAGACAGCCAACAATTATTCCACAGACTACGCGTTTCGTCCCATCCAGGACATCATCAGGGCTGTAAATAAGAAAAAAGGGCAATATTACAATCAAAAACTAACTGCAAAATTATATCTCCACAAAACATGTTCTATTCCACTTGGAAGCTTGCCTATATACCATTCTATACATCAAGTATCATACACCATAATCCTGCCTATATAGCAATCTATGTTTTCAAATTCCATTTGTTATCTATTCAACGGTGGTCAGGGGATCATCAACCCATTGGAAAACATGTCTTGTTATAACATGGAGTATCCTAATTACAATTTAAATTTTAACATTCCACTTAGGAAAAAAAATCAAACAAAAAAAAACCCATCGTTCCTACTGTTTAATCCTACATTCGCCTTCTCACCTCTCTTTGCATTCCATGTAGTGCTTGATAATCCCTTCTTAATCTCCTTTTCATCCAGCAAGTCAAGGAATTCCTATTGTATATATGAAAAACCCTGCTTTTACTGCTCATACCCCTCACTTAAATAACGAAATTTCATATAATTATTCTTCCATTAACTCACCTCTTCTCAATGCTAACAGTCTTTTTCCTTTATCTTTGCTGTGGATAGCTTCCACTTATTATAAATTATTTTCCTTATTTCTAAATAATATAATTGAAGGATTCCTCCTAATATTTGAAAGAGAAAGATACCCCATGATCATTCATCCTACATTTATAAAGTGAAAAATACCCCATGACATAGTATGATTTTCTCACCCTATTCAACGTCTTCTGTTTCTCAACAAATCCATAATCAGTCTTCCTACATCCTAATGTAACTGTTCGCCTACAAATTCACCAAACGACACAAGTTCAGCTTCCCTTACTCATCTCCATTGGTATTCAAAGCCTACTTAGTTAAATACTTCTGCCCCAAACCAACATTGGTTGGCACTTATCCCAAGTTTGTGTATATTATCACATCTCACCTTAATGTTCACTTCTATGAGATGTATTTAATTCTGTGTCCACAAAGACCCACTAAGTCCCACTCCTCCGTTTCTTTAGTCATCCATTCACAAAAGTGCCTGGAGTAGTAGCCTGAAATATATCCAAAAAGAAACACTCATTTTAGAATTTATTCTACCCGAATTTCTTATACTCCTCTTCCTTTCAATACCGGATAAGTACCCAAAACAGACCACTCGTTAAAGTCCCATAATTACCTAAACCCCTGAATCTCTTCCTATATTCTACATCTTCAAGATCTCACCTTATATTTTCAAAAATGCGTGTTCTGTGTCCTCACTCCATGCCCGGCGGGTGCGATAAATCCTGCTGTAAGTCGCCCTTCGGCAACCCTGCTATTTACATCTCGAAGCGACCAATCACCTCACACCTATTCTCTAACGACATTATTCCAATCGCTCCTCCTAGGTTTTCTTCCTGTTCCGCACCCTTATCCCGTTCTGTGAAGCAAGTCCTCAGTATCACAAATACCAGAAACACTTCATTTGTTTCCTGTTTGCAGGAATATCTAATCAAAACACGTCCTGCCCCGTCGTGTCATTACATCAAAACCGGAAAGACTTTAAACATTTCCTGTTTATGGTTCGTGACCAATCATGTAACGTCTTCTCCCGTGACGATATGCAGTTCACCTCCGCTGTACCGTCGGGTACAACTATTTCTGCTCAAAATTAGAAGGGCAATAACTAGTGCCTACAACTCAATATTATCAATTGATAGCGGTTCCTAATACACACAAATATTCATGTTTGACAATCTAAAACCTTAGTATCCGAAAAGAACTATCCAATCCTAACCCGCTTCACTCCGAGCAATGCTGTAGTTATTTCCTGCTCCTAAACGATTGCGAAATAAGCAACGTCTTTTCCGTCCCTTCCTGACACCAAATAACCCACATTGATAACCAAATATACGCTACATAGTGCAATCACCAACAAATCTACACTTAACTCGTTCAAGTTTAAAATTCACTTGAGGTGTATAGATAGGCCCTACCTAGCAGCATATCTGCACGGTATGTCCCCATTTAACATATTGCCACACAAAAGAAAAGACACCTCTACTTATGCACCTATTTTGTACAACCGCTCAACACCTCTACTTAAGCACCTATTTTGTGCAACCGCTCAAGCCCTCTCTTATACTTCCATATGTCGTTGGTCTCCTCCAAAAAAACTTACATTCCCAGCCACTGTGTGCTGCATAGTGCATTCCAAAAAGAAATCGGTACCTTCCTCTAGTCCCACTACAAAATCAACCACAAATATTAAATATATAAGGTGAGAGGCCGCCTCCACCAATTCATTTACCATAAATGTTGGAGATTTTTTTAGAGGATGAAAATGTACTCACACTAATGATCCAAAAATCTCTCAACGAGTGTCCATTTGGCGAATAACTCAAACCTCACCACCTGCAAATAACTTTCTGTTCCCTTATAGATGTGCTCGATCCATGACCCACACCCAATGTTCTACATTTGTGTTACCATTTAAATTTCACTTGACCAGTCCCCTGAATCCTATAGTGTTAACCAGTATAAACTTTGCTGATATAACTACATTTTTAATGGTTCCCACTTGTCCAAGTCTACTTATAACAAATCCAATTTTTACTGCAAAAAGTAATGTAATTCAGAATCGCTGTTCAAACCCAACTTCAACTCTCTACAACGGCTAATCCACTGTGCTTCCTGCTGTCTTATTTGCAGTTCCCAATCTCCCCCCCTAACTCTATGTTCAATTTTCTGTATCCCATGGAACTTGAAATCCTTCAATGTACCATGGTTCTCTCTAATATGTTGGAAGATGGGTGATTTGGGATCTTGGTTCATTATAGCTCGTTTATGCTCTTGTATCCTAATTTTTAGAATTTTCTTGGTACTTCCAATATATACCTTGTTTCACCCACAAATTACTGCATAAATCACCCCCGTGCTGTTACAATGAATGAATTCATTAATCTGATAACATCTATCAGTATTGTAATGGAATTCCTTAATTCGGTTTATGCCTAAATTGCAGACGCTGCAGGACCGACAAACAAAAAAGCCCTTTGGCAGTGAGGACATCCAACCGATCGTTGTACGTCTCGGTGGCTCAATATAGTTCCTCATTATCATATTGCCTATTGTTGGACTCCTTCTATAGACCGGGTGGCGGTGTCTCAATCGAAAAGACGCCGCGCACGAGCACCTAGTCAGCTTCCGTGCCGGACCGCATCTTCAAGATGCGGTCCGTCAGGGAAGCTGACTAGGTGCTCGTGCGCGGCGTCTTCGAGCTTGAAGATTGTTTCATAGGAGACACCGCCACCCGCCGAGACCATGAGGTGCTATTAGGCACATTGACAAATATACTACGAGAAATAGGAATCGTATGTATTTAGACGCATGCTTTTATTAGTAGCAGTGTTTTTCATTATTATTTCAATTGCTTGTTTATGTTTGTTTTCCTATTAGGGTAAATTAGGAGTGGCATATACAGGGCTGGTCCCTGTTTGGTCCTGAAGAAGAGCTAGGGGAAGCTCGAAACATGTCGACCATACACTGATTCCCTTCTCATCATAGATTGGTACACAGTGTCTACCCCACTTTTAACCATACCCACCTAGGAGCAGGAATAAAAAATTAGTTTAGGTCCACTAGAACGGTATTTTTAATCACCAACACCCACTCCACTTCACATTGCACAACACATAGTCTTTCAAAAAGTGCTCCTACGTAACTTCGCAAGTCGCAGCACGCCCCAGTTCGTAGAGAGCTGGGATGGCCCCAATGATGAAGCATGTCACCATGAGGTAACCCTGGTGAGTGAGGGGACTCGAGAAAGAAATTTTTCTTTCTTCTATGGCAGTTGTCTGACCATAGTGGCCAGTAGCCTATAATCACAAACTAGGTCCCAGAACCCAACACCTTGGGTTTGTGTTTTACTATACGTCCTGGGAGGGCGACCTAGTCCTTATCCTCCTTCTCCCCCAATTTTTTGCACAATAATTTGAACATTTGCATGGTGGATATTTTCATCAAAGACGACTGTTCATTCTGAATGAAATACTACAATAAATGAACTGAATACCAATATGATGGAAGCTTGCATGGAACTCTTTTTTGACTGCATGAAATTACTATGCTTGATATACATTGTATACTTAGAAGCTCCTTCTAATTGTATTTGAATTTCTGTCTCAGTGGCTTTGGCGGTAGGCCACCAGAAGTTGAGCGCCAGGGAAGTGGTTCATGATCTTAATTGTTGACACAATCGGTTATATCTCGCTGTGCACACGAGTGTTATACCCTCACCTTGCCATTTTTTTAAACATTGCACACAGATACACTGAGCAGGCATATTAAGTCCTTGGTGTAGCATGATAAAATCTGGACTTGTGATCCTCAGGTGATACATAGATCTTTTCGACAAACTTAAACATATTGAGGCATCTTATCAAATTATGTGCACATTCACATGAAGAGGATTCAATGCATCACTATACCAAAGCAAAATGTATCCCAGACTCTATTTGTCTTGTGGACACGTGTATAACTGAAGCGACGATGACAATTTGTGTTGTGGCATGTGTATATAACTCGACTAACTGAAGTGGCAATTACAAATGTTTACAAAAGCGTCATCTCAATCATGGGTTTTCGTCTTAAAAGCAGAGTTTTTTCTTTCTTGGCCTCTTTTTGATTTTCTCTCAGATGTCTGTAGAGGATGCAGGCGTCACTGTAAAATATTGCCTCATATAGACCCACTGTGCATTTTGCTTGTTGTGTCTATGATAAGTTTAGCCAGTGAGAGGAGGTGGCAGGATCGTCTTTTTTTCCTTCCAACCCAGAAACCTCCAGAACCTTCCTGGGACTTCGTCGTTCTCCCTCCTGCCACCTGCTCATCTTACTGTTAGCACTGCGTCTCGGTTAGTGCTTATTCAATATTTGAGTACATGTATATATGACTACAGTGTGAGTGAGTGGGCTTGTGGATGAGTGGGTGTGAGTGTGTATTCGCTTGTGACTGGATGGGTGTAAGTGCTTGTGGATGAATGGGTGTGTGTCTTCTAGCTTGTGAGTGGATGGGTGAAAGTGTGTGTGTGTGTGTGTGTCCGCCCACTATTCCTCCAATTACAAGCCACCACTGGTCACCTGTAGGATGCTATTGATGTTTGAGGTAGAGTAAAACTTGCACTGGTGCTGGATGTGCTTAGTATGTGTTCTGTGTATGAGAGTAATTTGTGCGCTGGTTCTTATTTATGGGTGTGTGAGAATGCATGCCCTGCTGCTACCTCTGCAGTTGTGTTGTCTCACAATAATGATATCTTGTTCTTTGATGCAGCACAGTGGGCTTCTTCAACCAATAACACATGACAGCTGTGGCATAGTTTCCTTTGTCAAAAGGTACTGTGCTTGCCGGATCCATTCCCAGGCCCCAACTCACACTTATCTGGAATGGTCTTCAGATCAGTCTAAGATCCTTTTGGAACTGGCCTCACTGCCTTGAGGCTCTGCCCCGTTTTTGTGCTTCTTCTTCTCCCTTGTTGTTTGCTGCTTCCTCTCGCCCCCCTGCTCTCCGTCCTTTACTCTTTCTTTCTGCACGTTTTCTAATTTCCATTCTCTCCCCTTGGAACTTTTTGTGCCTTTTTTCCCATGCTTCACTCTCTATCTTTGCGCTTTTTTCTTTTTTCTTGTGCCTGCTTTTTTTTTTTAAGCCTGTTATTCCTGCGATTTACTGCCTCCTTCCTCCTGCGCTTTCCCGCCTCCCCAACACCCTACCTGCATTTCCTTGCATGCCTTCTCCCACCTCCTGTGCCCTGTCCTTCCCTAGCCTCGTCCCTGTGCTACCCCCTCCGAGGACCTACTTAATGACAGCCACTGTGCAGTGGGCACTGCTGACTTGCCAAAGCCAGTCCATCTGCGCCCGTCCGCACCAGGTGCCACAGAGCCTGGTCTGACCGAACGCCACCTCTACACAGCATCCAGTCTGCGTGCACCACCACACCAGGTTCTTCCGAGCCTCACCCTGCTTTACCGTAGGACATTTTTCATGCACTCACTGCCATTTCACCTACACTAACAAGCACTCCCTGCACACACCTCGCCCCATCTGGCATACATGCTCCTCAACATCAGATCCCTCAACAAACACGCTACCGAGATCTAGGACACCATCAAGCTGTACATGCTGAATATCATCTTGCTGTCAGAGACCTGGCTAAACCCAACATCGGCACCCACCATTGTCACTGCCATTCCACTGGGCTACAAGATCTCCGGCCAGGGCAGACCGAACAAACCAGGAGGACTTGCAAGCTTGTTCAAGGATTCCATCACCTGCACCACCTCCATCAACAAGTACGCAACCTCCATGAAATACATGCACTTCCAACTTTAGACCGGCAACCACACCTTCATCAAAGGCACCCTAGCTTACCGACCACCCGGACCAAGCACCACCTTCAGCAATCTCCTCACAGACATCATCCCCCTCACCCCTGTCGCCATAAGCTCGAATGAATTCATCTTACTCCGTGACCTCTTCTTGGATCTCAAAGACTTAAAAGATTCCAACTCCTCTGCCCAACATGAGAGCCTCAAGATCCTAGGACTCACCCAGATCATCCAGGGCCCCACCCACAACCGCAGCTCACACCTTCAACCCCATCGTTACAGCCAACGACTTGGTCAAGTTCAGCCACCTCACTCCACTTATCTGTACAGACCACTCCATTGTCCACTTCTTCATCAACGCACCCCCAACCCCCCTCTGCTAAGACTACCTACAACCTCATACGTAGCTGTAACAAGATAAAGGACACAGGCTGGACCAACACCCTCACTGCCCACCATCCAACGCTCACCGGTGACCTGCATGCCAATATCAAAGCCTTAAACAATTGGATCACTACCAGTGTATACACCCTTATCACCCTGAAGAACGTTGGGCACTCAAGAACCAACTCCTGAGCCAGCTGGTACACTGAAGGTCTCAGAAACGTCAAACGACTCTGCACACAACTGGAGAGAAAATGGCAAACCAGACGGGATACCACCGCTAGAAACACTTAGAAGTCCAGGCTCAGGAAATATCACACCCAACTCAACAAGGCAAGAAAAACAGCCCTAGCTCTCAGACTAGAAAACAGCTCCAACAACTGCAAAGAAATCTTTAACATCGTCAAAGAATTCTCCAACCCCACAGCTGCCACCAACTCCCATCACCCCTTTTCAAGACCTCTGCGACAGCCTCTCCAATTTCTTCCACTACAAATTCTTCAACATCTACAGCAACTTCGACCCCTAATGCAAGACACAAGAACTCATCAACCATCTTCCCACCACCGCCAAATCGGACCACCAGATCACAAACTGGAAGCCCCTCACCCCAAAAGGCACTGCAGAAATCTTGAAAACAGTCCACTCTAGGGCCCTCATCGACCCCTGACTCCACCATATCTTTAACCTAGGAATACCTCTAATCAGCTCCTACCAGCAACTACAGACTCATCTCATTCCTGCCCTTCCCATCCAAAGACATGGAGAAAACTATCAACAAACAGCTCCCCAACCATCTAGAACACCACCACCTACTAGACATCTTGTAGTCTGGATTACGCAGCACGAAAACTGCTCTCATTGCAGCAACTGTCGGCATTCAGACCATCAGGGACTAATGGGAAACTACAGCACTCGTACTACTCAACCTCTCCACAGCTTTTGACGCTGTCTCCCAGAGCACCCTCTTCACAAGACTCCACAACTCCATAATCAATGGTCCCACCCTGAGTTGGCCTTCCTCACTGACAGGACCCAGCAAATCAAGCTCCCGCCATACACCTCCGAACCCAAGAATCTCATCTGCGGAGTCCGTCAAAGATTTTTGCTGAACCCTACACTCTTAAACGTCTACATGGTGCCACTTGCCCATGTCATAGGATCTCACTAAATAAACATTGTATTCTTCACAGACGACACCCAATGCATCCTATCTGTCACAGACAACAACCACACCACCAAGACCAACTTCAACACCTGCATGTCTAATGTGGCAAACTGGATGAAGTAGAACTGCCTAAAGCTCAACACAGATAAAACAGAAGTCCTGATCTTTGGGAACAAGAGCTCTCACTTAGGCTCCTACTGGTAGCCAGCAGGCCTGGGATCCTACCTACCACCACCAAGCATGCAAAAATCTCTCCATTATCAAGGATGACAGACTCACGATGGCCAAACAAGCAAATGCTATTTCCGCCTCCTGCTTCTTCATCCTACATATACTCAGCAAGATATTCCATTGGCTCCCCACCAGCACACGATGCACAGTCACACAGGCCCTCATAGCCAGCAGACTAGACTAAGGAAACACACCAACATCACAAATCAACTCATACAATGACTCCAGACCACCGAGAATCCCGCTGTCAGACTCTTCCTAAACATACCCCATAATGCACACATCACTCCCCTCCTCAGAGAGCGACACTGACTACCAATCAAGATGTGATGTAAATTCAAACTGCTCACCCAAGCATAAAAAGCGCTCCATAAATTCGGACCTCTATATCTAAATCACTGCGTCAACTTCCACCAGCACACCAGACGACTGCGCTCAGCATCTCCACACCTTTTGCAAATACCCTACATGTACACTAGCAAGTCAGGAGGACACTTATTTTCCTGCATCACTGCCAAATCCTAGAACAAGTGTGCACACCACATAAGGACCTCCCCATACCTTCTCGAATTCCGAAAGAAATGAAAGACCTGGCTATTCAACTGGGAGCCCGATCGGCCTTCTCACCTGCCCAGCACATGGATACTGCTTGGATGATGAGCATACTCCACAAATCTACACAACATAACTTAACGTGGTGCCACGCCATGAGCAAGATGTGTCTGTGGTTGGCTGTTGGACCCCTGAAAACGATGTGTTTTCTAGCAGAATACTGTGGGGCTATCTCACTGTAACACGTCTTGTTTATCTTAGCAGTGGAAAGCAGAGCTTCCTCCTCGTGTATCTTGGTGCCAGCTGCACACTTGGTTTTCATGCCGAGGGTGTTAACTTTAAAGTCAGATGCATCCGATTCTGCTGAGCATCTCTCCATCTCAAAATTATGAACTTTGTCATGCAGATGGTGTCAACCCCTGTGGACCCAAGCTAGAAATGAGATGAACAAACATAAGTGTGAAAACAGTTGTGCCATGTGATGTAGCGTTTGGGCTGTATGTTTCAAGCAGATGTGACCAAAGTTCAAACTGGGACAGAAAATCAAAGTCACCTCTATTAGTGAATAAGATAGCTAAAAAATTGGCCAACAATTGCAAATTACAAATCCGGACAACCGTTGTAAAGCAAGCTGTATAGGTGTTTTCCAAAGTATGCATTTGTACTTACTGCAGGCAATGTCTGTAGGAATATGAGGAAAATAAACAGTAAAATCCTTTCTTACTAGGTTATGAGACGGTCACACATGACCATAATACCGGCCGGCACACTGACCTCTCAGACTAGCCCTGCTGGCAATGCTAGTTTGCCATATTGGCCTGTTCGAACCAGGACTAGTCTTATTTTCATAACACCTTCTTAATCGATAGTAGTCAAAGTTTAACTGCTTCATCGTTTAATCAGAGATTGCCATGCTAACAAGGCCTTCTTTAAAGCCCAGGGTTTTTAGTTAATGCCGATAATAGCTATGGCCCCTGAATTACTATGAAAACTGTTGACCACAACACAAGTTATGTTACTCCTGTTACGCACAGACATTAACGTTTCGTGGGGCTCGGATAACAAAATCTATCTCTTTATCTGTTGAACGGAAAGGTCTTCGGTACTCTCATGGATCTTCCTGTGGCCCGATGTAGATACAAATGAGATGGCTATTTCCACATCTTAGCAAACACAAGGATATGGTGGACGGAGTGCTGAAACTTTTCAGACACTCGCCCCCAGTCACAGATAGGGGTTAAATCCATCATCGTTCTTTAGCTCACTTCGACACCCCAGTTCAGACACAGCTATATGCAAATCAATCTTGACCCTGTGCCTTATGGGAACAGTCAAGTGTGAACTGCAAGCCATGTCTTCCCTGGCTCCGTCCATCATCTCCTTGTGTTTGCTTTGTTCGCCCTAAGTTGGCAGGATATGCCCAGACGTGGGTCCCTTGCTCGCGTTGCCACTGGATTCAAGCTAGCCTGGCTGTTGGGGCCGAAACCGGTACCAGGATGCTTGTTTCCGGTCCAGGGAAGACATGTCTTAGCAGTTCGGGCTGGACTGTTCCTATTAGGCACAGGGTCAAGACTGATTTGCATATGGCTGGGTCTGAACTGGGGTGACGAAGTGAGCTAAAGAACGATGATGGATTCAACCAGGGCTTTAAGTGGGATGAAAAAACTGGGGGGACTCTCAAAGGTGCGTGGCCAGTGTAATTAGGGGTGTGGCTTTAAAACACTTGTGTTCAAAATCGGTGCTTAGCATAGTGTGCCGCCCAACATGTATTTTGCTGTTTCTGTCATTGCATCCAGATATAAGATGCAACAAGTAACATCATACCTACAACAAGTCAGGACTATTGGCTTTGTCAATGGTTATTAGTTGCATAAAATAAATAAGTTGCAACTATGACGTGTTACATATAACATTGAAAACACTTCCACTTAAAGCCCTGGTGACCCTAACACAATGTTGCTGCTCCTGCAGTTTAAAAAAGACAAGGGAAATTCAGAAAGAAAATGACTCTCTTTAAGGATTTCCCTTCCCCTACAACTCACCTAGAATGACGTCATGTCGTAACTTCTCCACTAGTTGAGAAGTAAGCAGTGTGGGCAGCGCACATCGGTGTGCCTGCTGTCTAGAAACGGGTCTCTATCGGGCTCTGGCACTTTTTTCCAGACTGCAGTGACAGCTGTCACTGCAGTCCGGGGAAAAAAAAGGACCGCCTGTGCCAGGGCTCAGAACAGAGCCCGATAGAGACCCGTTTCGAGGCCCCCTGAAAAAAACTGCCGGTGCTAAGACCCCTTGAGACCCGGCCCACTTAAAGCCCTGGATTCAACCCAGATCTGTGACTGGGGGGATGAGTGTCTGAAAAGTTTCAGTGCTCCGTCCATCATCTCCTTGTGTTTGCTCTGTTTCTACATCTTCCCGTTAAAAGAGATTCTGTATACCTTTTTAAGCGCTCGACCTTCTCATTATTCTTACCAGAGTCCATAAAGAACAATGCAGTATTGGATTCGAGTCACCCTATAAAGGCTGCCGCGCTGTGACCTGGTGTAATGTGCAGTTACGGTGGATTGCCTTCCATTTGACAGCCTAAGCTCAGTGCAGGCCAAGGCCTTCACGCATAAAAAACGGCAAAATGATGTATCGACCTATATGTCTATGGTGGAATTGAAGTCGCATTAGCCGTAGAACAGTAGTTTTTTTCCACTTTATTGTTTTGATCCATAGCTTGCCACGAGAAGCCAATTAAAGTGTGGGTTGGGAGTTTGGGTAAGAGAAAATTTAGCATGAGACTATAAACCTGGGTTTTTTGTTGTATAATTCCTGTTGCTCACTAGATGGCAGCAACGCGCTAACCATTTCCAGGCGCTCGCGTTCAGTCCATCACACACAGCGCGACAGTTTCCCGCCAACTGCACAATGTAATGCGAACATTTAGTAATGGGTTTGGGTCATTAGTAATGCTGTGCAGCTTGTGGTCTTTCGCTGAATCATTAGGCCAGTTTAATGGACGAGGAAGGCTGGGGGTGCAGTTTGTCTAAGCCTGAGGTCGCCATCCCAGTCTTGGCCATATTGTGTTTCTGAAAATGTGAATGCGTCATTGCCTTAAAGCGTTATGCAACAGAGACGTTACCGCGCGCCACCGCAGTCGATCACTGGAAGATGCAGCTCTCCTGTTAGTTAAGTCTGCACTTAAGGTTGATGCCTTGTAGGCGTTCACCTTCGACAGTTAATGCTTTCTGATTACGGAGGCCTGTTTAAAATTTAGTGTGTAGCCAAATTCTGCTCATAAACATTTTGCTTGGTAACTTTTTTAGCATTCGGTGACTGACTGGCGTGACCTTTGTTGATGTAGTTAAAGGAAAATTGCGTTTCATTTCTCGAAAAAGGTAAGGAAACGGGTGCTTAAGGCAGTCGGTATGTACCCCCAGCAGGTCCATCCGTGGGTCACCCATGATTCGGTTTTTTCTTTAAAGATGAACCTCCCATGCCTCACACTGCGTTACAGTTTTGATATCCCCTGCGTTTCATCAATCAAATCACATAGCTCTTGTGTGAGTCCTGTCAGATACATTCGGGCCAATGTCGGAATCGTACACATATGGTTTTGGTTGCGGAATTTACATTACAACTGGTCAACTGATAAATGTTCATAAATACTTGAATATTTCTGTCTTATGTAAGTTAGAATACTTTTTATGTAAATGGAGACATCTCTTTACAAAATATGTTGTAATATTGCCTTTCACAATGCAAAGTGATATCTGCTTTTTAAACCATTGAACATTAATTGGATAAACAGAACAGCTAGGTTGTTTAGCCTTTTTAAATTCATCGTTTTTAAAAGTAAAAGAGAAAAAAGCGAAACTGGGTTGGTTAGATGTAAGCCTAACTGGAGGGAAATTTGACAGTGACACATTCCAAGCATGCTATCTCCTCTAGGACCTCTGATACATAGCCCCAGAGAGGAAACATGACAGTCCTATTTGAGTGGGTCCAAGTTACTGTCCACTCACACCTTCTTATCCACCCAGGCCCGGTGTGAGCAATCTGAAACACCTATATGGCCGTGGTAGTGCTATAAGGAAACAAAACATCAACAAAAAAAACAAAAAAAATGATGGACTTTCTTTTCAGTGTGGCATCTCCTTTAGTCATTCATAACAGAAGCATTTGTAAAAACGCTGAGAAGAGTTCATGTGGATCATTTGACGATTAAAAGTACCTGATCAGAGAAAATAAATACTAAATCAACATAACATGCTTTATGTTTGGGCAGTCCACCTACCCATCAAACCAGCTTATTCTCAAACAAATCGGAGACCATTTTGGTTCAGAGATGCATTAAGAAAACCATGTAGCAACGCATCAATCCAGAGGAATGAGGCCCAGGTCTTTCTTGAAGGCGTTTTAGGCGATCTTGCACGGCTGTTTAGGTCACAGCAATCTGTCTTCAGACAGAAGGTACAACAGGTGCCTTAAATATATTGCTGTGATAAGATACCAAGCAAGTCATCCTCAACAAAGTTATGCAAGAAGTATTTTATCATTAGAGGATGCCGCAAAAAAGAAACACAAAATAGGAAGACTTTGTTTCATGGAATCCAGTCCCCAATTTCAAGCCCTCATGTTTGTTATGAGGTTTTTGTCTCTATGATCTGCCACCCATTTGTCTCCAAAAATCACTCTGCATTTCAAACTGGGATAAGAATGCTTGCTGTGGTATTGCCGCTCCTGTGGTGGCTTATAAGGTTCTTGCTAGAGATGGAAGTACAGAATATATCCTATTTAGGATAGAGAGCAGCCTCTTCCTTCACATACCTCCATCACTGACTTTAAAAGCATGTCTCCTTACTAACTGTGGTGCAGGCCTTCAAATCCTAACCCCCTCACCCTGGAGTTACATGTTATTTCTGTGTCGATGGGCTTGCCATATAAAGCAATGCATGCATCTGAACTTATATAACTTCAGTGGAAAGTAGACTTCTTATAGGATATTTCATCATCTATCAGACACGTGGAAACATGCTGCCTAATCTTTAGAACGGTGTGCTATATCCTCTGTTCTCCAAGTCTTTCTGAGATCTCATCTTTTCTTTCTTCCAAATGCTGTATTGATTTTGCCCTCTCATTCTTCTTATTCAGCAAAGGGGTTTCCCCACCCTCTTTTATGTAAAGTAAGTTCCTAGGTACTGCCTTAACAAGGCCAAAAAGATTAAAAAAGCAGAGCAACTTTTGCTTAACTATGTTGCAGTTCACAAAGATAGGACAATATCAATATGGGTAGACTCTCACATGCCACATATAATTAGAAAGCCAGAGGACTCACATGACTTGGCTCGTCTTTGATCAGGGAAAAGGCAAAAACTCTTAAATGTTCAGAGCAGTGAAGGTTTCACTGCAGCTACATGGAAATCATTCCAGACGTTTACCAAACTATCCATGTTCTAAGTCCAGAGGAGACTTACAAACGGCTGGGTCTCTCTGCAGTCCCTATTTAATGTACCCTTTATGATTTTTTTCTTTACCAGACACATTTGTTTCCCACCTCCGTTTATGGGCAGATTGTGCTTGCTGTTCTCTTTCACAGTTTGCAAATATTAATGACATTTTATTACGAATTCTCGGTCATGTATTTCTCCATTAAATTCATCATAGACTGTCAGCCCCATCAAAAACTGAGTCTAACGAGCATAGGATGTAGTGATTAAGATCCTTTCTCTCACCTAGCTATTCACATTATCCGAGGGCTAACTGATAGCAGTGCATCTCGAGGGCACATAAAGACTGCCAGTCTTAAAAAGACCATGTCCAACTCCTCTTCCTCTCTAACCAATTTCAGTGTTTTAACCTTTTTTTTTGTAAAGGAGCAATTAAAAAGAGCTCAATAATATTCCCCAGTTGTTTGATTAATCTTGTTTATGTTAACCTTTCATTGTTTGTTTGAGAGAACATGTTTTTATAAAGGCTTTGTTTGTTTAAGAAAGACAACCTTTCTTTATAAAAAAGGTTTTCCAGGATCCCCACATTTAGGTAAAAATATTAACGTTTTTAGTAATTTAATAGAAATCCTCATGGTTCATATATTAGAAAAACAATGAAGTAACTTTTCTTCATTTTGCCGGCAGCTGCTTGGATGTATACATGCACAGCAGCAATATTACTGTTACACTGAAGCAGATGTTTGCCAGAGACCATATGTCAAAATTATTATATTAGGTTCTTTCAATTCAATAGAGAATCCTATGAAAGAGCTGACCTTTTTATTCACAACAAGATGGTGAAATTTAGGTTTGTATCTGTTGGTCACTTCCAAGTAGACTGGCTCAACGGTAGAATGGGATCGTGTACAAGTAATATTTCAGGTTTCTGTTAATGTGCCCTCTAGACTGCCCTTAGCCAAGTAAGTGAGCCCTGTGCTTGACTCAATAGCGTATGAAGGATGTCATGGGCCCTGGTGCAGACAAGTTAAATGGTCCCTTTGACAGCTTTTGATATACTAAAAGAGAGCAATTATCAGGGTTCAACGGACCCCTCAGTGTTCTGGGCACCGGTGCCATTGCACCTGTTGCACCAATGGTAACTACACCCCTGGCTTAACTCCCTCTCACAGCACTAGAATCCTTCAGCTCACTAAGCATGCATTAGAAGTCGGCCAGAAATAGTAGCAGCAGGAAAACTGTTAAATTACCTGTCTGTAAATGCCTGTCTGTAAATGCCAAAAAACAAAACAAAGGCCAGTACTGGATACCCTTTACCAGGTAATATTGTGGTCACCTTATGAACAAAACATAACGGTCCAAATTACGTCACAAGTCCAAATTTTTATTATTTTCTTTAGTTGAACTTTCTATTTCAAAATTATTTCACAAATTAATTGTGCATGTATAAGCAGTTCAAACGTTAGACATAACAAAACAAAATCTTATTACATATTTACAATTTACACACATCCTCTCAAGCATTCATACTTCATTCATACAACTGTACAAACATACACTAAAAACCTTTTGTCAAAAAAGAGCAATTGAAATAAACACTGAATGGTGATCCCTTTTCGTATTTAACAAATGTTTTCAATTAAATATGTAGAACAATAATTCTTTTTTTAAAGGAAAACCAAAACCTATTGCAAACAGTTTAGTCATATGACAAAAGAGTTCAGTCACTCCTAATGAAGGTCAAAAGGTCGACGCGTTTCAAACCCCCAATTTTGGGGTTCTCATCAGGACCAATCTTTTCTTAGAAAGTCAGTCAATGACCATGCTTGTTTGTGCAGGACACTCGACAGGTACAAAATGACGCTTTTAAAGTGGCGCAGGGTCTCCCGGTTGGCGATGACTCGTGTTACATCTCCGCTCAATATTTGAAGTTTACTCCGTGTAATTCAGGGTGTGGTTTAACCTCGGGGCCAAACGCCGATCGCTTCTCACAGTACTACACTCGGGAAGCGCTGAAGGCATTAGTCCTGGACTAATGCCTTCAGCGCTGGCCTAATGTGAGAAGCGATCGGCGTTTGGCCCCGAGGTTAAACCACACCCTGAATTACACGGAGTAAACTTCAAATATTGAGCGGAGATGTAACACGAGTCATCGCCAACCGGGAGACCCTGCGCCACTTTAAAAGCGTCATTTTGTACCTGTCGAGTGTCCTGCACAAACAAGCATGGTCATTGACCGACTTTCTAAGAAAAGATTGGTCCTGATGAGAACCCCAAAATTGGGGGTTTGAAACGCGTCGACCTTTTGACCTTCATTAGGAGTGACTGAACTCTTTTGTCATATGACTAAACTGTTTGCAATAGGTTTTGGTTTTCCTTTAAAAAAAGAATTATTGTTCTACATATTTAATTGAAAACATTTGTTAAATACGAAAAGGGATCACCATTCAGTGTTTATTTCAATTGCTCTTTTTTGACAAAAGGTTTTTAGTGTATGTTTGTACAGTTGTATGAATGAAGTATGAATGCTTGAGAGGATGTGTGTAAATTGTAAATATGTAATAAGATTTTGTTTTGTTATGTCTAACGTTTGAACTGCTTATACATGCACAATTAATTTGTGAAATAATTTTGAAATAGAAAGTTCAACTAAAGAAAATAATAAAAATTTGGACTTGTGACGTAATTTGGACCGTTATGTTTTGTTCATAAGGTGACCACAATATTACCTGGTAAAGGGTATCCAGTACTGGCCTTTGTTTTGTTTTTTGGTACTTTTGGCTTAGCCTTGCTGGAAACAGCCAGAACCCTGTGTTGTTCTTTCCTGTCTGTAAATGCCGGCCTTTATTTGCACAAAGCACTATGGTGAGGCTTGTGGTGTAATCCCTGCTCGCACCTTCAGGGAGGCTTCAGTGTACTTCCCACCCTATTTGTAAACCAGGACATAAATGAGAGCGGTTGTCTAAAATGTTATAGGTTTTGCAAGTAATTCAAGCTGTATATTTATGAAATGTTTCAAGGGAAGTGTTGGGTGAAAGTAGCTCCTCCCCCTTCGCCAGATAGTTATTAAATAAAATGGGGGCACAACTTCCAAAACATAAAAGGGTTGAACACACCAATTTTAAATGCAGTTACATTTTCATTAGTATGCATTTTGAAATGGATCCTCTTATTGGTCTTAATATAGCTAGCAAGCTCATCACCTTACTTATAACCCACTTGCTTCCATTTTCCCTTCCTGTCCCTTCCATGTAGATAGTCATTTAGGAAACAAGTATGCAGATCTTCCTACAAGGGACATGAAGGAAATGTGAAGTGTTAACTCTGGTCTACGATTAGTTGCAGAAATTTCCCTCAGGTTACAATTTCTTACACACTCAAACACCAGAATGACATCTTCATACAGAGAGCTTACTGGTTTAGTTGGAAGAACTTACAGACCAGGTTACACCGATCTTAAAATCCAATTCCCCCGACAATGGAGTTATATGTCGTGAAGGTAAGGTCATAAAAAGACAATCAACCTACATCATAAAATGACTATTCAACTGATAAATCAATAACTACCAGTTGCTATTTTTTTAGAACGGAATCTTTTGTTGCACCCAATTAACATCTTTTTATTTTTAGTAATTTCATTGTCACAAAGACTAGCTTATTTACTGAAACTACGGTTGTCCCCTACTACAGCTAGTAACTTTTTCGAACGTTCACTGATTTTGTCCCCAAAGAGCAACTTTTCATTCTCATTAAACTGCAGAATTTTCTGAAATCTGGCAAGTTCGGTTCATAGGATTGATAGGGCGGTCCATGTCCCAGATATGGATTAAAAAAATAGGAAGTGGAGGCTCCCCCCCATAGAAAGTATAGGCTAGGACACCCGCCTAGCTCAAAGGAAGTTCCTGTTATGTAAAACCCTCTTAACAGCCTGGCTAAATTGGATGGAGCTTGGAAAGTATGAATCACAGGCGTTCTCACAACTGCAAAAAGCTATATGTGCATACAGTGGAGTTATACTCAGAGAGAGCTGAGTGATAAGGCAAAATAGGAGGGCAGCCATGCAGAAGCAAAGTAATTTGTGAAAGTTGCCAATGAAATACGAATGCCCCAAGTGAGTTATACTATAGGAAGTTCCTTCGAAATGTTGGATGATTGTTAACCAACCCACTGAGCATTTGGTTAGTGGTTGTATTCTGTTGGTGTGTGTGTGTAACCTTGTACAATTAACTTTTTTGCTTGATCTTCCACATTCTGGCTGGCTTTCAGAAAAAAGGGAAAGGGTCTCAGTGTGGAAATCTACCCAAAAGTGAGCACACTGGTGCGGGGTCACCCTCTCGTCCACGGCTTCCAAAGACTAACAAAAAGAGATCGGCACTGCAGTTGAAACAAAATAACAAGTTTATTAATCACTCATGAGTAGGACCATGTCCACAGAACACTCTCAAGTGTTGCAGGAGGTAGAACCCTGAACTCACAGACCATTGTCTTTATATACTCTTTTTCTGCAATGTAAGCATGTGGACAGAAATGGAAAGAACAAGTTTACAAAGAGCTATCAGCAAACAAGGGCAGATGGAACACCACTTGGTCAGCAAATAGGGAGGGGGAGCAGGAATGCTTATGTCAGCAGTAAACAGTCAACAGATAGCATCTAAGACCAGGTGCACTGGCAGCCACAAACACCCAGCACGTACATTGGTCAGCCATGTCAGGAGGTTAACTAAAATAGATGGCACAAGCAGAGTGAAAAGGCAAACAGCAGAGTACGAAAGAATTACGAAGGAAACAAAATGCACACCATAGTCAAAATGACTAGCTTATGCTAAGTAAAATATTACACAGTTCCACATCAGAAGACAGTGCCTTCCAACATTAAAGGCACTTTTTGCGGAGCTTGTCCTACCATTTGGATATCTGCGCACTCAAATGCACCACTTTCTACAATGTCTCAATTACGGATGCAATAAAATGAACTACTAATGCAACTTGTATTTGTTGTTTTTCAATTCACCATAATCTTTGCGAAAGGCTAAAGTTCTAAGCTCTCCAGATGTTGCTACTTTTTATTGAACTAAATGTAATCATAGGAGAATGCATACGATTTCAGTATCAAGCAGGCATCTTCAGATGTCAGTGCAAAATTATCTGAGGGATACATAGCTGCACAGATCATTTTTTCAACAAATTTGTTAATTAGGAAATGCAAATAACACATTTAAGTTAATACATTTTAATGTTCCTTTTACCACACAGATAGTTTAAGAATATCCAAATTACCGTGCTGTGTATTTTCATGGTGATTTGTCATGCTACAGGCACCGTGCTATCACTCACAATGTGAGAGCCAAGGGCCGAAAAAGAGCAGTGGTGGTCTTACTGTAGTATGATTGTTTTTTTAGGGGATGGGGAGTGTGGGCTAATCAAGGGCAACTTAAGCAGACACATTGGTGGTCATCCTTATTAAGATGAAAGCCTCCTTGGCCTGATTAAAGTCAGCCCTCACATTGATGGCCATCTTTAGACATTGAGAGCATCCTTGCTCATCAGTGACACAATAGTGATCATCCCATGTACCCCTCAATTCCCTCTCCAGCATAGTGATTTATATCCTTAACCTATTGGAGGAATCATTGGCATTAAGATGTCCCCTACAGATATAACGTTGGCCATTTTGTGCTACCATTGTCCTCCCCGGGCATGTGATTGAAGTACACTGGCATGTGAGGTAGTTGTACATGTGAGTAATCAATTAAAATGACAATCTGATGTTTGGGGACGTTCACTAAAACGGAAAACTGGTATTTTGAAGCAAATATGTTTCTTTCAGAAAATGGCAGGCTTGTTCGCGGGTTCTTTACCCAAAATTTGAAGACCTCATTTGATATTTGATTTGCTGAAATCAATAAACTGTAATTTGGATACAATATGTATTTCAAAAAATATTTAAAAATAATATTCAAATGATATTTCATACTGGGTTGGGCAGACAAGATTGCTGGTGTCAGTCTCTTAGTGCCAGAGGGCACTTGCTGCTATGGATATTGACTTAGTGAGTTTTTTTTTTTTATTAACAGTTTGATGTCATGCCAATAAGGCATTACAAACATTTCATTCATATACAAAATGTCAAGTTAAAACCCAACATTCTGCTTTAAAAAGAGCTCTACAAATCCTAAAAACATATGCCTTCTTACACTAAATTCTTACACTTTTTTTGTGGTAAATTATATTACTCATTGGTAAAGATTGGCTGGATATTACTGGTGGTAATACTACCTGATGTGCCATTATGGATATTGTTAGTAGTCCTACGGGATTTGGTCATTTTATAATTGTGTCTGTACGAGACATTAAATCTAACAGCAATAATGTTCATCTGGGTGATTTCATTGATCTATACGTTGGTGTTGTAGGAAAGCTTTGAGATCCTGCTTCAAATGAAGCATATCTGGTCACACAGTATTCTTTCAAATAACCACTGTATTTAGATTTGTTTCTTAAATAAGAGATTGTGCTTGCCTTAGGTTTGAAAAACGTATTGTACTCTGCAATGATCTATTACTCTTTCAAATTCAGTCATATACGAATGCACATCCCGCCTCATCCCCTAAAATTTCATCCAGGTGCCGAAGCCTTTTTCTAACGACGTCTGTTATAACTGTATCAACAAACAGGAGGCAGGCTCTTTACGTCTGTTAGATTCCCATTTCAGCAGTTCTCTCACAGGAAGTACAATGCCAGTGGTATATAGAAGAGAATGGAAACTATAGTTTGCCTTAGTCTGCCAATTGATTTGCCCATTTCTGTGAAGTGACGTCTGCTGTTTCACATGAGCAGCATATTGTGCATCTGTAAGCGAGTCATGCCGTCTTTTCTAGGTTGGTGAGCCATGCTTGTTGATGTTGTTTGTGGACGTTCTGAAGCTGTTGAAAATGTCCGAGTTCTCCTTTGTTCCTTCTCCGCTAAAACTTCACTATACTATAGTTCAAATTCCACGTCTTTGCCCTAAGAAAATGGTACACAAAATAAAGTAAGTAATGTGCTACTTAGGTTGGTGGGTAGTGCTGAAATTCTACACTTTGCAAGAGCTTACAGATAAGCTTTTTTTAACTCACCAGCATGTTTGCTTTATCTGCTACTTGTAAATAAGTATCAGCTAGTACTGCGATGCCCTATTCTGACTCGCCACATTGAGCACATCCCTTGGGTTCTTGAATCTCGCTGTGCCCCTCTTCCCTCTGTTGTTATATTCTGAAGGTATGGTTTGCTGGAGAAAGAACCTTGCCTGTTTTTTTTCCAGCTAGACACAGAAGACCTATAACGTCCTTCCTTTGGTTTCCCTGAGCCTTCCTGGATAGCTGTCCGGTGACCTAAATAAAACACTGTTCTTCAGGGTACACTCCACTGCCCCATTTGCATTAGGCTTCCATTCAAACGGCGTAACTCTGGCTTCATACACTGGTGGATAGAGTTACACCTTTGCGAGCCAGCCTTCTTACTCTCTGCCCCTTCTCTGTAAAGATTTCAAAGTTGTGGCAAAACATGTCAAACTTCTGAGAACCAGTGGTTATCCATCAGGTTAGTCCATCGTTATAATGGTGCTGAAGCTGACGGTTATACATAGGTAACGTTTCATATTTGCAAACTGATAAGATACCTCATTGGGTTAATGCGTGCAATATGACACAGCAAGGTTTTTTATATCTCAGTCTTCGGGTATAATCATTAAATTACCCCTGCCACTGGATGTATGGACCTTTGTTTGTCGACCAGCAGAAGGAAAAAGAGCAAACATCTACAAGAATCCAATGACTTGTTAAATCATAAATTATTTAGTGCAGGCAATAAAGAGAATTTGTGTGAGTTAAATGGTTTTATTTTCAGTTCTTTTAATATTTAATCATTTATTTAGTAAAAATTAGTCTCTTGAGAATCAGCGTTAATAATGAACACAATCCAATAATTGATATTTTAATATATGATAAAATAGAATATTAGTCAATATGATAGTAACAGCTGCAATAGTACAGCACACGTGTTCCAGAAAGGATATTCCCTAATCTAGATATATTGGAATAATGTACAAATAAATTGTCAGTTCAGATACTCAATAAAGAGGTCTGGTGAGACAATCAATGCATAAGCATAAAGCCTTTGCATGTCAAGCTAGAAAGTATTGTCTGCTATAGATCAGCAGACATCAAAGAATTTAGTTAAGTGAACTCTCGTATAGAGAGATATGAGAAACTCAAAGATGAGTCTCCTGTCAGCGAGTCAGGAAAGGAAACCGGCTGACACTCTAGGAACATACACTACTATAAACACACAATATTCTAAGTGGCAAAACATTTTCTTTCATCTTCTTCATCCTCCAGTAGGGTTTCAATAAAGTCCTGGGAATAAGCAAACTTCCCATTTTCTCATAGTCATACGATGGTCCATGGACGTTAGACCTTGAAAAGATACATCGTTTGCAGTTAGACTTTGAAAAGATACATTGTGCGCATTCTGCGGTTCAAACTGTTCTTCTCATGAATCATCCATCTTGTTGTCTCTTCTCCTTCCTGTGAGAACCAAACTATCAGTTGTCTTATACAAAACAAATGTCTATTCACTAACTTACAGAAGGCTTCTGGAAAATAACAACACTTGCAGCAAAAGAGAAGAAAGCATCTCATGGAAAATAACGGTTAACTGTGGAAAACTGGCCTATAGCATTAAGTAGGATTACGTACTGTACAATGTTTGCATTTAGTATATGTGCTATTTAAATGTAGGCTTTTGCACATTTTTAATAAAAGTGTTTTTGTTGGCAAATACAATTCACTCTTGCAGTATGTATGTTACAGCCTTGAATCTCGGTCGAGCCGATTCAGCCGTTTACTCTTCTGAGGTCTTTAAAACAAGTTTAATTAATTTAACAAATAACACTCGTTATTGCAATGATTGTTTACCTCAGAATTCAAGCATTACATAGAAACACAATTTTTATTTTTTACAAGAATCTTCCAAGAGACTGTCAAATAAAAAATACATAAATAGTTATAGTTTGCCTCGGTGCCTTCTTCTCTTTTCATGTTAAATTTGCACAGATATATGCCCTTTCTTGCTTTACACACAGTCGTCGAGATTTCCACTTCTCCGTCTTGTATATTAGAATCTAGAGTACCATTGGACATAGCCATCCTCTGTGAAGAAATACTGAGAAACAGGTGAGCTCTGTGCCCTCCTCGCTGCACACCAATAGAAGATAAAAAAGAAATAAATAATTATAGTTTGCCTTGGTGCCTCCTTCGCTTTTCATGTTAAATTTGCACAGATAGATGGCCTTTCTTACTCTACACACAGTGCCTTGTTTTCCAGTCACCCAGAGTCGTCGAGATTGCCTCTTCTTTTCCGCGTCTTTTAGAATCTAGAGTACCCTTGGACTTGGCCATCCTCTGTGAAGAAATACTGAGAAACAGGTGAGCTCTGTGCCCTCCTCGCTGCACACCAATAGAAGATAAAAAAGAAATTGTTTGCGCAGCTGGGAATTCAAAAGCAACTCGGGGCTTTACTAATAGGAAGCTGGAAGATTTTTCATCTGCTAAGCTCACAACCATGTGAAACAACAAATAATGCTGTGTATCAGGCGCTGACAGAATAAAGTACAGATTGTGCTAGAAGATTGTTATTACCAATATCACAGCGCTCTGATGGAAATTTTGATGGTATATCTAAGGCCGCCATTGTGGGTGTCCATACCACTCCACTTTTTTGCAAACATTTTAGGAGAGTGCTTGGGCGGCTGTTATAAAGGTTTCTGAAATGACAGGTTTAGACTTCGATATTTTATGTTAAAGATTCGACAGCTGCGTGAAGCATTTCATGTTGATGACCGAAGTGTGCTGCTTGCTTCTTAAAAATCCTTCAGTTCTGCATTAAGCATGCATCACTTCAGGGGGTTACTAGGATTGATGAGCACTGCTTTGCCAATAGCATTCACCTACAGATATAAAGGATTGTTGAAAAAAATAAGGGGGGTAGGGGGGTGATGGATTGGTTCACTGGATTGGTTCACTGAATTTCCTCTCTTTTAGAAGCTATAGCAATATGTTACATCAAAGTGTTCTGAAATATTTGTCTCCACTCTTTTCTGACTTTGCTTCGTATTGCCCTTTCCATAAATTGTTACTTCCCTGGACGGGAGCATGGTATTTGTTTACCATCTCATCATTAGTGCATAACATTCTCCCAGTTAATTATTTGGATTATGGAAATTCACCCTCGTTAGGGTGATAGCTGTTATGTAGGTTGGATCGTGTTTGCTTGGGTAATGGGATGCCAGTTTTGAGACATTTTTAAAGTGTTACACTGCCTGTGATCGGTAAAGATTTGCATGCAGATGAGTGTCTCATTCTCAGTGACCATCCTGCCACCCACCTGAGTTTTGCGTGTCTGCATGGATTATAATGCATCCTCGTGGAATGGCCCGATCAGGTTTGGCTTGTGAACGAGTCCTAAGACAGGATTCTATGATGCAGAGTGTTAGAACTGGGGGTCTCTAGTTGGAAATGGTAAACACTTTTGACCAAATAGTGACCCTTGCTTCTAAGTCAGGGAAAGAGGATTACACTACTGGATAACCCCTGCTCACCCCCTTGGTAGCTTGGCACGAGCAGACAGACTTTTCTCAGAGGCAGTGTGTTAAGCATTTGTGAATACACACAGTAATACAGTGAAAACACTACAGATGGACACCACACAGGTTTTATAAGAATAAGTATTCTTTATATAGACTTAACACAAGACCACAAACAACAAAAATCCACAATACTGTACTTAGAATAGACTTAAAGATGATAGAAGTTACTTTATTGAAGTTGATGAATGCGACAAAGTTCTCACAAAAGTAACTGAATGCGTAACGTAAAACAAACAAAAGGTTCACAGGAATGGAGATGCGTCAGTTTCTTGCTTCGGTGTAGACGATCCGTAGCGCCTCAATGCTTGCGCAGAGTAGGGGATGCGTCTCAGTCCCTACTGGAGAGGAGGTGATGCGTAGATTCCCGTGATGCGACAAGATGGCGGCGCGATGCAACGATCCCATGCGATGCGATAAGATGGTGCCCTTGATGTGAAGACGTGAAGATGATGCTTGCACGCCCTGATGGCTGTGCAGCGAACTTTGTACTTTGGAGCTGCGACAGGCCCTGCAACATGCTTCTCTGGTGATGCGACAGCAAACAGCTGCGACTAAGGCACGCTTCTCAAGAGATGCGGCGGCGGCACTCTTCTCCGGCGATGCGGCAACAACAGCTGCGATGGCAACGCGCTTCTTCTCGTTGAGTCACGCTTCCAGCTCCCAGCGACACGCTGGCTTCTGCAGATAGAATTCCCAGCAAGAAATTCAAGGGGGAGCTGGTGGTGAAGTCTTGTAGCCCTTAGACTTCAGCAGGAGGCAAGCACAAGTTCAAGCCCTTGGAGAAATATTCTGCAAGATGATGAAAGTTCTTTAAAAGTTCCTTCTCCTTTCCTTGGCAATGAAGAGACCACTGCAGGCCAACCCAGTAAACAGTACACTGGCAGAGGGGCAGTCCAAACTCCTGCAACTTCCTTGTTTCTTCTCCTTGGCAAAAGGTTTGTCTTGTTCCCAGAAGTGATCTAAAGTCTTGGGGTCTGGGTCCCCATATTTATACTACTATTCTCCTTGTTCTCTGATGGCAGAGAGGCCTCTGCCTAGTCCAAACCAGTTCTGGTCAGTCCTGGAGCACTTTGTTGACAAGACTTCTTCTTTCCTTTCACAGTGTAGGCCAGGGACATCAGACAGACCACAGGAGGTGGAGGAGCCAGCATTTTGGAGGGAAGGCACAGCCCTATTCAGATCCCAGGTGCAACTCCTCCCCCCATCGACATGCAGATCTCTCTATTCAGCTTTGTGCTGACTCACCCTGTCTCCTGGAATCCCCCAGCCCATGTCACTCAAACTCCAGACAAGGAATACACAACCAAGCAGAGACAGTCTTGGATAGTTAGGCAAATGAAATACCTACTTTCTAAAAGTGGTATTTTCAAACACAGAATGTTAAAACCAACTTCACTAAAATATGTATTTTATCATTCTGAGTTCAGGCATACTAAACTCGAATTTCTACCTAGTTCCCTGAGTCAGTTAAGATTATAAGTTGTAATAATCAAACTGCCCATTCTGATCTATGGGGAACAGGTAGCCTTGCAATAGTGAAAAACGAAAATGGCTGTAATTCACTATTAGGACATGCCACACACACCAGGGCATGTCCTACCTTATCCTTACAATGCACCCTGCCCTTGGGCCTACCATAGGGGTGTTTAGGGACTGGCAAGTGGGTGCACTTGCCAAGTCGACATGGCAGTCACGGACTGCACACAGGCCCTGCAATGGCAGGCCTGAGGCACACTTTACTAGCTGCTTCTGTAGGTGGCACAACCAGTGCTGTAAGCCCACCAGCAGCATTTGATTTACAAGCCCTGGGCACACATGGTGCACTGTACTAGGGTCTGACAAGTTAATCAAATAACCCAATCATGGAGTCAGTAATTAGTACAACAATTTAACATAGGGAGCACTTGCACTGTGGCACTGAAAAGCAGTGGCACAATGCCCAAAGCATCTAAAACCAGCAAACAGATCAAAAACAGAGTAGGCAATGAGTAAAAAATGGAAGGGGGACTCATGCCAATGATACCAGGTCTAACACAGAGTATGTCAGTGTTGCGATCAGAGAAGAGGTAGATTTCAAGGCGTCATGCTTTTACAGGACAAGTATTTGAACGTAAACATGCACCCATACAGTCATGATGCATCAATTATGGATTACTAGACCTATTCTATATGAACGCAGACACAATAGAATCAAGTGATAGACTAGTAACTAGCTTTCCTCAACAGAGTAGGAGACACAAGCAATGGACCCGAGCAGATGAATGAAGGACGTCTTGAAAGCAAATCAATCTGTGAAGCCTTTCGAGTGTAGGCCAGAGGGTTTGCTTTTGGACCTGCTGAGATAGCTGTTGAATGCCCTTCTTAGTTGTTTTCTTCTGTTGTTTTTGTTGTTGGAAATAGTAATTCGGAGTTGTTTGCATACACTTGAAGTAGCACTGTTGAAAGCCATGGTTTCAAATGAAGTATGCTGGATTACCTAAAACAAATTGAACGAAATTGATGGAAAAGTGCCATCTGTCAACCATCTACAGGTAAAAAAACAATACACCTCATTAAATTGCTGTTCTCACTGATAGAGAAGTAATTTGGCACTACTGCATTCCCTTCCCAGTACTGAGAATTTATATTTCTCAATGGCATCCTTAAAGGTGTTTGGTTAGTCGTGTTCCACTTTCTTTAATAGTCTTTTCTTTGGTTTTTGTTTGTCTTCATATTCTTGGAGCTGAAGCTGATAATTTGAGATGGTGTAGAGATGACAAGGGGGTTAGCAGAAACTGGGAGTATAAGTGTTCTGCTAGAGAATATGGTCGAGTAGATGCAGAGAAGTAGGAATTCAATTTTGTTGTAGAGTTTCAAGGAGACTTGCTCACTGAAGGCGGATTAGGGTGTAATTGAATTTCAGCGGCTTAATGATGAATAGATAAAAACTCTTTCAGCATAAGTGGTTGCCTGGATTCCGTGCAAAGGTTGAGAAGAGTAGGGAACAGAATTAGGCGTTTAAAAGCAGTGTCAAGGATGCCAAAAGACAACTAACAGGAGGAGAGGAAAGGAAAACATGCAAACTCTGCTGAACTCATCTGGTCTTTTCTTTCTTCCATTGGCTCTGTTAAACGTGCATTTGCCATCAGTAGCGGTACATTTACCATCAGTAGCGGTACATTTACCATCAGTAGCGGTACATTTGCCATCAGTAGTGGTACATTTGCCATCAGTAGTGGTACAGTTAGTGCCATTGCCATTGCCCTCTCTTATGCCCCTTTTCGTTGTGAGAAGCGTGGTAGATGCATAACGTATGCATAATGTTACTTCTGTTTGCCATATAACATCATGCTCTCTCTCCCCCTTTTTTGAATGCCTTTTATATTTTACATCAAATTTCGTACAAGAAAAATATATGATACTCCTGCCGAGCAGGTTGATCGGGGTCATGCGAAAGGTGGGATAGCGATTTTGCTTAATGAAGATTACAAGTGGGCCCAATAAATAATTCCAACTAACTCAAAGAATTATCAATGTATCAAGATTACGTTTGGGATAAACTCTCCAGAAGCTCTAAAAGATCTAATAATTTGTAATGTTTATATCCCCCCGGGAGCAAAAATGGATGTACTCGCTATAGAAATTGTAGAAGACATCGAAACAATAGTAGAAGGACAAGGTTATCAATCACTTTTCATCATGGGGGAATTCAATGGGAAAATATCAAATGAGGTACTTCAAAAATGGGCAAATTGGCACAAAGAAGAGGCCCTGGGATTCTCCATTCCACTATTCCCTAAAGAAAGCAAAGCGGATAAAAGAGGGAACATTTTAGTAGCCTCACTCCCATCGTTAAGTGAAATAATACTAAATGGTAATGTAGAAGGAGACATTCCTGCCTCAAACACAAGACAAGGGCACTGTAGTTCCTCACTCTTGGAGTACATGATTTGTACCTCGGATCTGTTTGGAACAGTTTTACATCTCAAAATTAAATTTGCTCATGGCAGTGACCATGCTATCCTACAAACAAATACTGAGTGGAAGACACAACTTCCCTCGTCAAGCCATATTATGTATATTCATAGCACAGTCTTGGGAAATCAAGCCCAAAGACGGATTCAATGGAATTCAGCAACACTCAATAAAATTATCACCATAATCGATGCAACGCAACTATTGCAAATAATTTACTCTACTAATCCGATAACAAATTTCGAAATGGCTATCAAAATGTATTACAAAAACTACAGGAAAAGTTAAACCAATGGGGAACAACAAAGTATAAATACTATAAACCAAAATTAGCTACTAATACAAAACAATTAAATGAATTGAAAAGATCGCAGTTTCTAGAATACTCAATATCCAAACAGCTAGAAATCAACAAATTGAAAAATCAACACAGGAGAAAAAGAGAAAAAAAATAAGATAAGAGAATAACCCAGGATAAAAAACTGGGTAGATATGCGGATAGCAGCAAAACAAACCAACCAACGTGCCTATTGGAATATAATCGCTAAAGAAACAGGCACGAAAAAAGCATTACAAGCTATCCCGGTGCCTCCGACAGAATGGGAATCATACCTTGCCAATCTATATAAACTAAATTCCAATTTAGAAATAACCAATAATTTGGCTAGAAATCCCGAAGGAACATCTTCAAATATCGGAGCTCCTTGTCCCCTGTCAATTGAGGTTTTTATTAAAAGGGCAAGAACGACGGGAGCAACGGGTCCTGACCAAATTCCGATTAAGGTCCTCCAATGCAATCCCAAAGAATGGAGCAAGATGCTATCTCACCGGTTTAACCATATCTTCACCACCGGGGAAATCCCCAAATCTTGGAAGGGGAGCATTGTAATACCCATACACAAAAAGGGTTCAAGGCTGCATCCTGGCAACCACAGGCAGATAGCCCTTCTAGATGCAACAGGAAAGATTTTCACAGCAGCAGTATTAGACCATCTTAAGGACTGGGCCTTTTCTTCTGGACTAATCCCCCTATAGCAAGCCGGATTTAGACCAAAGCACTCGGTCATTGACAATATTGCGGTGTTGCAAACCATCTTAGACAAATACGTGGCTCTAAAATCCCAGGTTGTGTATGCTGCCTTCATTGACTTTATCACCGCATTCAATAGAGTGGATAGAGGAACACTCTGGAGAAAGCTCAACAAAATGGGTTTCCCGGACAAATGACTTCATATTATAACATCATTACATTCCTGGACTTGGTGTCAGGTCCAAATGGGGAGGGAAAAGGGTCTCACAAGCCCTATCCCGACTCCAAATGGCCTTAGGCAAGGATGCCTTCTTGCTCCCCTACTGTTCTCCCTTTACCTTAGCGACATGCCTGAATATTTTAAACAGATATGGAATTTTCAACCTAAAATTGCCTTCCACAAAATTCACACCATGATGTATGCAGACGATGTTATCATTTTAGACCTAACATCACGAAAACAAAAATAGTTCAGTTTTCAGGAAAGAAACAGAGTACCAAATTCAACTGGTCTCTAGGGGGAAAAGTGTTGGAAGTGGCAAATGAATATACCTATCTAGGTCGAATCTTCACCAAGTCTCTACAAAATAGGCTCCATACTCAGAACTTGATTTGTAAATCTGACGTTCATGTGGGAGCACTTTCTCGCTTATATGCTGCAACTGGACAAAGACACTTTTCTTCTCTGCTTCAGGTACACAGCGCCAAGATTCCACCAGTGCTGTCATACGCTCTTGAATACATCCCAATAAGCCAATGGAACTTTCTAGATCTAAAAGAAGGGAAGATCTTACAGAAGCTAACAAAGCTGTCTCAGGCTGTACTAGTGCAAGCTCTCTGCCTCGAGTTCTCATTAACCAGCTCCTATGCTAGAGGAATTGCCAATATCATTAGATGAGCATACAACCTCCTCCATGCGGAAGAAGGAACGCTTCTTTCTCTACTTAAAATACAAACCTTTGAAAAAGAGTCTCCGAAACATGTATTCTCAAGGAATGTTTTAACTGCTTTTAAGTTATCTAATATTAATATTATTGTGTTACAGTCATGGACACCTGCTCAGCTGATGCTCTTTTTAAAGCATTTTACTTCAAAAACTTAGTTTTGATCTTGACTCTCAGCATTGCACTAAGTTGTCTTTATATAAAAAATTTGCAGAATCTATAGTCTTTAAGAAAACACAACAGTATATTAATTTTAATTTAAAGCATGGGGCCAGGAGATTGATTGTGCTTCTCCGATTTGGGATACTGTAAAAACAGTTACATATAGGTGGCTACCAAAAGAAAAATCAAGCACTATCTGTAACCTGTGCGATGGTGGGGAGCAGGACTTGGAACATTTGTTGTTCACATGTCCAAACGTGACAGTGGTAAAGGCAAGAAAAAGGTTCTTATGACCAATTTACACAAAATGTAGAATTAACTCTGTACAGGAATTGATCATACTATGTAAAGCTCCGCCAAATAAGTTAGTCTGCTACAATCTATACAATTTTTTAAAACTGTTTTAACTTTGTAGTAGAATGAAAACCTTTCTTTTTAACAAAACTGTTTAAAATTTTAAATTATGTACTGAATATTTGTGGTTCTCAGTGGAGAACTAAACCAAATAAATTAACTTGAACATGAAAAAAATAAATGCCTTTTATACTCTATTTTGTGAGGAAAATCGGCATAGCTCATGAAGAGTTGGAGGTCAGCCAACATTAGCACGTCGAAACCATCTCAGATGTGCAGTTGGAAATGGTTCTGTTGAGTCTCTCGTATTTTGTAAGCTGCTTTGCCAAAACCTGCTTGCGTAGCTCGTTATCTACTTGGCTTCAATCCCTAGAACAATTATTGAGAACTGTGTGTTTTTCTGATGCTTTATGTCAAAATGAAAAATGGGCTATTAGTGTTCATTGTTTAGCTCCTTTAATCTCGTTTTCATTGTCAAGCTAAATGTATACTTTTTCCTGTTGACAACTATTTTTCTGTCTTTGAGGGACTGTCCGCCACGCAAAGAATGTACTGGAATATTGACTGAAGGGCGGAGAGCTAAGCTTAACTGTTTTTGTGTTCTTAGACAGTGGGGAGGAGAAAGTTCATTTGAGGGGCTGCACTTCTTCCGAGAATGCTGAATGTTTATCTCTTTAAAGAGGTAGAGAGATTTCCTTTTGCCCATCACTGCATTACATTAAAGAGACTCTCTTCTTCTTTGTGCCCTAAACCACATTGAAATCTGCAAGATTGAGATCTACTGTGACTAACCACTGAGGCTGGATTTACGGGCCGCTTGGAAAACAGCGGTTACAGTCTTGCGTGCACTGTGCTTTGGATGCAACAATTCATTTCTACCATTAAAACAAATTACAGCACCTTCAAAGTGGTTCACGACTGTGTGGAAATGTGGGTAGGCTGTACTGCTTTCTAGCCATTACTGCCAGACAAGGACTATGGCGTCTCTATTCTACAAGGTTCCCTGTCTGTCATACATTTGTAGATTGTGCCTACTAGTTTTCCTATCTTACTTTGCTCTCATACAAGGGGTTTGGGGCAAAATGAATGAATACATTTATTTGTGTTGTTACTCAAAACCATTACAATGAAACATAGTAGAAAAAGAACACTCCATTTTTAAAAGTTGAACAATTTAAAACAATAAACATTATGATTAAATTCTACAGGTCTAAAATTCAATGATCATTAAGTCCAAGAAAGCTTTTTTGAACTTGGCCAACAGTTGTACATGCTTCCATTAAGCTAAGCAGTTAGTTCAAGATGTTATGTGACCTCAGCGCCGGAGCTTGCCTGATTACTTAGCTGGCAAAGTCCATCAGCTTCATTCGAGTCTGTTGTACAAATTTACCAAACATAGCCATATGCTTCACTGTGTCCAGTGTGTACAGTTGATGGACTGCCTCCTTTGCAGTTCTAGTCCCCCGATGTAGCAGGATGGGCCTAAGGTAAAGTCTGCGGACTAGGCGCAAGGCCGGGCAGCAAAGTAGGATATGGGCCGAGGACTCACGTTGGGGCAGTACATAGCTTAAGTGTAATGTCTGGAATACAAGGTGGAAGATGGTCTACTGTCATTGTCAATTGTTTGTGTGCTCTGTGGGCTTGCGGGGAGTAACACCAGCAGCAAGGCAGGAACACTTGGAGCGACCGTAGTGGAACCACATCAGAGACAACAACAGCCACAGTAGCAGGAGCCACACCAGTGACTACAGTCACTACCACTGGAGGTACCACAACAACAACAGCTACCACCACAGTAGCAGCAGGAGCTCCCCTACTGCAACAACTTCCACGGCAACAACACTCACTTCAAACCCAGCTGAGATCACAGCAGTGAGCACAACTGTTAGCACAGGATTGACCAAAGCCTCCCCAACAGAAAGAACCACAACAGTGACAGCAGCTGCCACACCATATACCACCACAACAACAACTGCATGGCAGCAAAACCAACAGCTGCTTACCACAGTATAATGGTAAGAGGGATCACAAGAGTGACCAAACCTTCCACAATGTCATGTTCCTAAGCAGCTAAAGTCATCACACCACTGCATCAAACACAACTAGCACCACTGCAGCAACAACAGCAGGCACAACATCTTCTGCCACAGTATGGGTCATAGCAGGAGCAAGGCGAACCACAACAACTGCAGAAACAGCAGCTACCATCCTAGCAACACCAGCTGCAGCAATAGTTACATGCACAGCAGGGGCAAGAGCTTTCAAAACAGCTGTACCCTTACAAGAACCACAGCATTAACCCTAGCTACCACCACAATAAGAACAACAGCAACAAACACAACAGTTACAACAGCAGGAACCCTCAGCAGTGACAAGATTTTCACCACAGCATGAACCACAACAGAAACACCTGCCATAACAGCAGCCTCACATCCACCACTACAGTAGCATCCAGCAGCACAACTAGCATCAGCTTCCACAGCAGCAGCAGAAAGCACAGCAGGGATGCCAGCAGTGGCCACAGCTATAATGACAACAGCAGCAGCCTTTGCTGCTACCAGAGCAGTGACCATAGCTGTAACCGCAGCAAGGATCACAACCTCAACCGGAGCAACCACAACAGCAGCAAAAGTAGTAGTGGAAATAGCTTCTATGACAGTATGCACCCCAAAAGCAACAATAACGGTAACGACAGCTACTGCTATAGATGTAATCAGATTACAGACTACAGCAGTCACAATAGCTTCTATCGCAGTTGAAACAACAGCATTGGCAAGGACAAAGATAACATTTGTCAAACTGCAAGGATAACCGCAGCGACAACAGCTTTCACCACAGCAGGAACAGGAGCTGTAACGTCAGCAGGGACCGCAGCAGCAACTCTTTTCACAACAGCAGCAGCAATATGTCTTGACCACATCAGGAACCCAGACGTCATAACTGCCACCTAAACTGAGGCGACAATGGTTTTCATATGGCTTCCATAGCAGCAGGAACCACAACATTGACAGCAGTTGCCACTACAACAAGGAAAGGCACAGAAAGAACTACCACCAACAAGGGAGGGAAAACAGCATCAATCACCTTTGTAACTACTTAGAAAAAAATTAAAAAGTGATGGATGAAAAGCTTGAATTCGTCTCAGCCACTGGTAATTATTCTTGACCACATTTCAGTCCATTTTTTCCACTGTGCCAATCCCAACTGCGATTGGCTATATGCAAATCCTTCTTGATTCTGCTCCAATAGGAACAGTCTAGCCCAAACTGCTAAGCTATTTCCCCTTTGACCACAACAACCCCAGATAGGTTTTAGGCTGTTTGGTTACATGGTGACAGAGCACAAATAATTTGCTTGCATTTGTGCATGTCGGTGTGCATATGTATTTGCACGTTAAAGCCAGACTTAGTTTCCTTGCCTTTGCTTATTCATTTTGCTCTAAGCGGTACCTAGGCCTTACAAATGTGGCAAACCTTGTGAGAATTATTATAGGCGTTTTGTCAGTTGCTAACCTCACAGTAGTTGTCTGCTTGTCTGGCCAATTGCTTTCAGGGGATGCAGCTGCCCCCTCTGTCGTCTTCTGTCTTTGTCACTCTAAATGTCTGCCAACTTTATGTAGCAAGTACTGTGATGCATATATTAGAGATCTCACTACAGGTGCCAAATGATGTGGACACTAAACCTTTGGTACTGCTCAACTGTGGGGGTCACCATTCTGCGTGTTCTCTTATCAGGGCACGAAGACAGTGCTACGTAGATTTATTTGCCAGTGTGTTTTTATTGTATACCATCAGCTTGGGCTGCCCTGTCCCCCTGAGAGGTTTCACTACCCTGTCTTGGCAGAGAGCACCGCACTGGGTTTCACTCTCAGTATTGAGGCACACAATTCTGTCTCACTATACCTGTTTCGTTTGCTGGTCCTGACTACATTGAAATTGAGGGTATTCATAAAGCATACTCCTACGGGTCCAGCTATTTTGAGAAGCAGCATTTTGCGCAAAAGACATAACAGAAATAGGCAAGGAATGCTTACTTAAATAAGTTGTTAAGTAGGTACGTATACACTAGGTAGTATGCCTGTTGTCATAATCAAAGATAGGGTTCTCCATAGTAGTTAATTTGTAAAGCTCTTTGCCCCCAGGGACCATTTTAAAGGAGACTATTCCCTTGAACACAGTGTGTGTGATGGTAGATATCTTTAGGCTTTCGTTATGATATAAATGAGTGGAGGACTGACCAAGAGGGCATGTAAAGAGTAAGCAGGTAACTTTATGTTTGACCTTTTGGAGCGGATAGAAATCCTTCTGCAGATCCGTCCTACTAGCTTCAGAGCAGTCTTGTGCTCTCTGTTAGCTACAAATTGTGAAAATCGGGAACATCCTCTACAAATTATTGTAAGAATTAAGGTGGATATTGGTCTTAAGGGGACCACTGTAACTTGAGCTTTGTGTGGCATAAACATACTCATCTATTCAGATCTATGAATTTGGGAAAAGAGCAATATGAAGACATTCCAGATCTGTGCCTTGAAGAAAAACTCTTGGCTTCTCAGGAGCACAAGATGTTTTGCTGTAGTTGTTAACACAATGGTTTTCCCGGAAAATGGTGGGATTTAGACAAACTGTTCATGTTGATTAAAGGCCCAAACCAATTAAGGTCTTTTTTATTGGCTTGCTTTGGATTCAGTGATCCTTCGTCCAGGTCTCCATGCTAGTCAGGTTGTTTAGCAGAGGGTTATATTCCATATGCCACTCACCACCCATGACAAGAGCCTTTTACTAGCATTCTAAACCCAGAGATCTTATCATTTGGTGTAAAGGGGCCCTCTAAATATTCAAATTATGGGAGACATTTAAAATCCTTTGATGTGCTTCACAAGTGATGATGCCACTGGTGAGAAGATGCAAAACAACAGTTGATGGACAGAATGCAGAACAATGTCATACATTCACCCCAGTACAGAGATCTGGGCCTAAATCAATCGTTTTTTTTGCTCACCATGCCATTTCAGTTTGAACCCAGCCATATGCAAATCAGTCTTGACCCAGTGCCCCATGGGAACAATCTAGCCCGAAATGCCAAGCCAGTTCCTCCCTGGACTGGAAACAAGCATCCTAGGACCGGTTTCGGGCTTTCAGCCCTCATCAGCGAAGATAGCTTGATTCCAGAGGCATGGAGAGCACGGGGCTCACGTCTGAGCATACCCGTCCCCCTCGGGGTGACAAATACAAAACAACAGTGATGGGCAGAATGCAGAACAACCTCATACATTCACCCCTACCCAGAGATCTGGGCCTAAATCCATTGTTTTTTTGCTCACCATGACATTCCAGTTTGAACCCAGCCATCTGCAAATCAGTCTTGACCCTGTGTCCCATGGGAACAGTCCAGCCCGAACTGCCAAGCCAGGTCCTCCCTGGACTGGAAAGAAGCATCCTAGGGCCGGTTTCGGACTTTCAGCCCTCATCAGCCAGGATAGCTTCATTCCAGAGGCATGGATAGCACGGGACTCACGTCTGAGCATACCTCTCCCACTCGGGGTGACAAATACAAAACAACAGTTGATGGACAGAATACAGAACAATGTCATACATTCACCCCAGTACAGAGATCTGGGCCTAAATTCATCGTTTTTTTGCTCACCATGCCATTCCAGTTTGCACCCAGCCATATGCAAATCAGTCTTGACCCTGTGCCCCATGGGAACAGTCCAGCTCGAACTGCCAAGTCAGGTCATCGTCCCCTTTGTTATCACTGGTGAGAAGATGGCTGTGCATGGCTACACTCAAGTTCAAACTGATAAATAGGACATACAGCACTATAGTGGGTCAAGTGGGACCTTTGCCACTTTCACTAACTTAGTGTTGTGATGCACCATATCAAATGCCATTGTCACGTATAACCATGTGCAATGCATTTTATTGTCTCTATGATTATTTCTATATATCTTTACCTCTCCGGCCTTGATTTGTTGCAAGACTGTCAAAGACAATTGAACCTGTTTTCATGAGAAACTCTCCTGCCAGTGGGTAGAAGTGAAGCATGCTTTGGAGGCACTCCCACAACTTCTGCCAATTCTCAGCCACCTGAAACTAGGTCATCAGACATGTCCAGCCTGTAACTAACTGCTAGCCTCATCTGGTTGTGAGTGATCACGGGACAGAGACTTGCTTTTTCAGCCCCTCTGCCTTGTGAATCGATACCAGACACATGGAGATTCATAAGAAAAGATCATATATAGAGCCAATATGTACCAACAGTGTTTTTCAAATTTTCTTTCATGCTGCAGTCTAGGTCTATACATTTCTGCCAGATTCTAGTACATCTCCGCATTGGGAAAGGCAGTCCATTGTACAAATAAAAAAAAGCTTTTACATATTTTTCTCCTCAGATAATACGTTTTTCCGATTGAGAACACCCACAAAATAATTTGGGTGTGTTCTATTCCTTTTCTCACCTTGGACCTGGAAGTTGATTGATTCTACTCCTTTCCTTGAGAAAATCTCAACCATTTCTGAAAAGGGTTACAGGAGGTTTTTGAATGGCCACAAACTAACAAGTTTGTGGGATGTCCCAAACTCTTGAAGCAAACCACGCCTTGATCTGTCCGCTCCCCCACTGCTTACACGGAGTTTACAACAGTTTTTTGTGTGAAGTTGTAGCATACAGTTACCCATTAATAAAAACTTTACGCTTTCCAGGTATTCTTTTGCAGATCGCTTTCAAGAGCAAATGAGGATATTTTTGGCCATAATATATGTTTACTGATCAAAATGGGGTTGATAATCTCGTGCTCTGTCTTTTAAGATTCTAAAACGACCCCTTTCAGGCCGCCTGCAGCATGACACAGACTGAAGTTGGGAAAATCAGGCATTGGCATTCACTCCTTAAGAATTTCTCTGAATGGCATTCGAAACAAGGAAGAGGTTGCGCTGGAAATGGGGATTTCTTGGGAGTGGTAGCGAACGGGGCGAACTGATTCTGATGGATACTTCTAACCGCAGATTCCTCAGCTTTACAATAGTCCGCAAGCGGAAGACTGGTGCCCAGATTTACCAAACTCTTAAGCAATATAGCAAGGGAACTTGTGCTTTGTGTGTAAAGGAGATAGCATTAATGCTCCATATCTACTAGGATATGGCGCACATCTGCTGTCTCGTTGCTCTGACACACTTGTGACAGCCTAGCACAAATGCAGGCCCCCGTGCAAAGGTGATTGTGTCATGGCGCCGGATGCCTAAGTTGTGGTCAGGATTTATTTTGTGTTGGAACAGATACCTTCCTGTACAAAAACAGCGCTCAGATACTTATTCCCCTTTGTATGTGTGCTGCTGACTGCAGCACACCTGCAAAGAGGAAGTAACAAGGAGAAATAAAGATATTTCTTCTCGTTATGCCAGCCTCGGGTAGTTGCACCATTTTGGCGCAAACCCAAGTTTTCATACTTTAGTAAATCTGGGCTTGCGTCAACATACATGTGTGGATGCACTACACAGGAACACCCATGCTCCACCAATATAACTCCTCCCCAATGCGCATATATATATATATATATATATATATATATATATATATATATATATATATATATATATATATATAATGCTTTGCGAATTCTGAATGACATTGTGCATCATGGCTGCGCCAAAAAAATTGGCACATCTATGGTGCAAAATGTTAGTAAGTCTGAGCCTGGATTAGCAAACATTTCATTGTATTGCTTCCCGTGCCATTAGTAAGTGCCATGTGGCTCTCTGCTGGCCTCACACTGCCCCTGAAGTGACGGAGTGAATATGCTTATAAGCACCACCTCTCCATGCTGACTTGTTTTGAATTTGCTTTTCACAAAAAGGAAAGATCCTAACTGCAACATCCCCCTTAGACTGAGGCAAGACCCAGCACTCACCCAAGGCTGGGTACTTTTTACCACTGCACCCTCAAATAATATCACACTTGAGCATTTCTTACCAACCCTGGCACAGCAAGACTTCAGCACAAAACAAATAGCCCCTTTTGAAAAGGGGTTTTATTTAACAAAATGCAAAGACTTTATCACTTTTAGAATAAGGCTTTGGGTTTATTACACAATACTCTCTAAACAAAGGCTATCTCAAATACCAAATGTATAAAATTCAAATATATGTAGCAAACTTATAATCTAAAGGCATGAATCAATAACTGAGCAAACTATAATACTGATTAATAAACAAGCAATAACTGATATAAGATAAGATACACTGGACGTCCTGCAAGAGATCAGAAAGATATATGTATATATACACAGTAGAGGATCACGCTGATGTGCACCTCCCACACCACAAAGAAACCACCTCACAATGGCAATAGCCAAAAAACTCAATACATCACCCGATGCATACACTGCCCACTTCCGGATGGGAGAAGTCTTCACACAGCCGGGGATCAAAGCTCAGCAATCAGGGTTCAATCCGAGATAGACACATCTGCCCTCGCTCGGAATCCAAACTCCCAATCTCTCAGCCTGCAAACCCTCAGCTTTAAACACACTAGAAGATTCGTGAAAGACCTCTTCCCACCGCCAGAGGAATTTTACCAGAACTGGTCAAGTTCCAAGGCAAGCGTCCCCTGGCAGTAAGGAACCCTCACGTCTCTTTCTCCAATCTCACTTCTTCCAGCCTCTATCTTGACGAAGCTCCCACAAGGCCTTCCAGAGTACACTAAACAAAAACAATCACCAGAACAGAAAGACCTTGAATTTGAATAACCCAAACAAGTTACAAGCACCTCCGCAGAGTCAGACAGCAACAGCTCCCACTGAAAGACAGCAAGATTACAGAACAGAAGAGAAGCAGGCATATGCAGGACCATCCTAGATTAAGGCTAGGGTAAAATAACACACTAAAATCACTTAGAATGGTGGTAGTTGGAGGTCATCATAGGGTGCCAGACTACAAAAGTGGCTCTTTCACTACACTGACTTCAGTTGCTTTCTTTCTGTGCTTTCAGGCGCCAATCCGAAGTTCCTCTTTCTCTTTAGTCCGTCTCTTCAGTTACCCTCCTTATCAACTACACTGTGCAAGGGAATGACATCCTCTCGTAAAACGTCAGGTTTCAAACCATGCCGTGACCACAGTAAACAGATGTCAGTCAGTGACATGCACAATGTGTGTCTCTGGTATATGGGCTCGGTGCGCCCTCATAGATTCATAGGTGAGCCGGGACTGGAAAGCAAAGCTGTATGCTGCTGAACACAAAAAGAAGTAATGGACCATGCATATGTCCCACTCCATGTCGAGGAGAGGGTGCTCGCAGGGCCTCTCCCATGCAAGTCTTCTTCCCGGTCAAAGTCCTCTGGGAAGCCTAAATCTAAGAGGAAACACAAGAAAGCGAAAGGAGAGTCGACCCCAACCCACCACTCCCTCTCTCTCCCTCAAAAGGATACCAGTGGGCTACTCAGTCTCGCTCTCGATCTCCGATTGAGAAGCCATTTCCACAGTTGATCCTAATCCACCCCAAGTTCCCATGGCCATTGAGGATGCAGCAGCAGGTGGTGTTCATGAAAGTGATGGCAGATGGTTATTACCCATCTTCAGAGGGTAGGAATTACCAGTCGTCCCCTACCTCAGTGGCCGGCTCACCAAAACCAGTCGTAGACTACCTCAAGACAATGGCAAACCTTCTAGCATTATTGGGGTTCTTGATCAACGAGCAGAAGTTGCACCTGACTCCTTGGCAGAGACAGCCTTTCATTAAAGCTGTCCAGGATAAGGTCCAATTCAGGGCATTCTCTCAGTTGGAACAAGTCCAGAACATTTGTGCTATGATCCCAGTATTTGTCTCGGTTGTGGCTCTCAGGTGAGAGCAGCTCTCAGTCATTTGGGCATTTTAGTGTCCAGCTTCCTGCTTGTCCGACTATGCCATGTAGCATATGTGTTCTCTGTAGTGGAAACTGAAATCCTAGTAGGCCCAGCACAAATGAAACCTGTTGGATGCTATCGAGGTTTCGGAGGAGACTGCACACAATCTGCCTTGGTGGCTTTTTAAGCCAACAGCAGACCACGCTCTGTTCCCCAGCCAGAGCTGATGGTGGTAAAAGATGATTCATTGCTGGGTTCGGGAGGCTGTCTGAGGGAGGTAGAAATCAGAGAACTTTGGCCTCTGGTGAAACCCTGCTCCATATCAGTCTTTTGGAGATGCGAGCCATTTATCTAGCTCTGAAAGCCTTCCTCCCATCTGTCAAGTGGAGGCTGGTGCAGGTTCTAATGGGCAACACTACTGCCCTGTGGTACTGCAACCATCAGGGCCGAGTGGGGTCCTGGGTCATGTGCCAAGTGACTCTAGGTATACTTCCACTGGCACTAAAATAAGCATTGAACAATGACGACTAAATCTTATGGGATACACTTGTCACAACTGGTCTCAAAGTCATCCTGTCCGAGTGGAAGGACTCATCCAAACTCTCCTCCCAAACCTGGTGGGAATGGGTTCAATTCACCAGAAGCGCTATCAATTCACTGAATACATACCTTAAACCCTTTCCACAGTTTAAAAAGGAAACTTGGACCAAACTAGACAAATGTATATCAAATTATCCCCACCATCCAAGTTAGGGGACACTCCCACCCCCTACCCCTTATTCGCTTTACGCCTCCCTCCTCTCCAGTGCCCCCCCTCCTCCCTTACATTTCCCGACAGTCCCTGCTAATTTCCTCTCAGTTCCTCTTTCCTCTCACTTTCTGCTTCACTTTCCCTGTCCACAACCATTTATTTATATTTATTTATTATGAAGCTTATAGAGCGCGCGGCTACCTCCAACGGAGGTGTCCCGGCGCTAAGATTACAGGCAATCACACGAGAAGAGAACCAAGTGCATGTCCAGTCAAATGGCAAACCAAGGGCTAGAGGTATAAGATTAGCGTTTGGCAAACAGCCAGGTTTTTAACTTGCGGCGGAAGACTAGCTCAGACTCGATGAACCTAAGCTCTAGAGGAAGGCTATTCCAAAGCTTGGCGGCTGTGACGGTGAAGGTTCTGCCGCCACTTCGGGAGAGCCTGAATCTGGGGACATTCAGCAGACGTAGGCTGTTAGATCTCAGGTGTCTTACTGCGGATGATAAATTGAGCCTTTTTCTAAGATAGACCGGGCCTGTTCCATTAATTGCCCGAAACGCAAGGACCAGAACTTTGAAGTCAATGCGACGGGCAATGGGGAGCCAATGTAGCTCGTCTCGGAATGCTCTGACCGAGTTGCGAGCAGGAATGTTTCCAATGAGCCTTGCTGCCGCATTCTGAATGATTTGTAGTCGGTCTATAAGATATTGGGGGGCACCGGCATATAGGCTATTGGCGTAATCAAGATGTGACGTGATAAGTGCGTGGACCACCGTTTTACGGGAAGTCAGAGGGAGGAAAGGAAAAATCTTCCTAATCATACGCAACTTATTAAAACAGGCCGCAGTAACTTTGTTAACCTGGGCTTTGCCAGACAAGGTGTTGTCAAATACAAAGCCACGGTTACGAGCAGACTTCGCTGGTATAGGAGGAGGATTAAGGACGGTTGGCCACCATAAAGTTGCGGGGGGAGTACATTTCCGACTAAAAAAGAGGACCTCAGTTTTGTCCGTGTTTAAAGCAAGATGATTGGCCGCCATCCATGAGCAGATGTTGCCAAGGCAGTTGCGAAAGTTGGAGAAGAGGGAATCAGAATGGTCTCTAAATGAAAACACCAGCTGAGTATCATCAGCATAAGAGACCACGCTGACACCCCATGACTCAACTACCTTGGCAAGCGGGGCCAGATAAACATTAAACAATAGAGGGCTCAAAGCAGAGCCCTGAGGCACACCACACAGGAGGGGTTTTTCTTCTGATTCAAATGGGTGCAGCAGTACCCTTTGGGACCGACCGGCCAGAAAGGATTTGATCCATGCCAAAGCATTGCCACCAATCCCCAGCTGTTTTAGCCGGGCTGTGAGTATACCATGGGACACAGTGTCAAATGCAGCGGATAGGTCGAGGAGAACCAACATGGCCTCCTCGCCCCTATCCACTGATTCCCTTATTATCTCGGACACTTCCAACAGCGCAGTCTCAGTGCTGTAGCCGGTTCTAAAGCCGGACTGCGAGTCATGCAGCAGCTTGTTTGTGTCTAGGTACTGAGCCAGTTGTTTCTGAACCACTTTCTCCAGCACCTTGGCAGGTTTTGGGAGAAGCGAAATGGGACGATAGTTGCAAAATTGTGAGGGGTCAGCGTCAGGTTTCTTCAGAATAGGAAGTAGCCTAGCATGTTTCCAAACTGAGGGAAATTGGCCATGGGTCAAAGAGGAATTCCAGATGGAGAGGAGGGGATTAATTAAAACAGGGGCAAGATTGCCCATTATCTTAGCAGGGACTGGGTCTAAAGGTGAGCCAGACTTGACTTTTTGGAGTAGCGACAAAGCAGAATCGTGAGTAAGTTCACCGAAAGAGTTAAAAAAACAATGAGAGGGCTGTAAAACAACAAAAGGTAAATTGGGAGAAACAGTGTCAAAGGAAGAAGAAAGTTTGACAATTTTATCCTGAAAGAAGTCTGAAAGTCCATTGCACAGGTCTTGAGTGGGGACGCATTGGGTTTTCAAGGCAGGAGGGTTCAAGAAATCTTTCACAATAGTGAAGAGGGTCTTGGAGGAATTCTGCGCCCGAAAGATAAGATTAGAAAAATAGGCTCTCATAGCAGAGCGTTTAAGTTTTTGAAATTTATTTGGGGCCGCTTTATAGGCTAGTTTGGCCAATGGGTCATAATCCTGGCGCCATTTGCGTTCCCACTGCTTGCACTTACTCTTTTCTTCCCTCAACATGGAGGAAAACCAAGGAGCAGAGGGGCGAGATCTGGAGGATGCCAGAGGGGCAAGAGGGGCAATGGCATCCAGAGCGGAGGTAAGGGCGGCATTATATCTTACTGTTTCCTTGTCAAGGTCTTCCGCCTGATTAAAATGAAACTGAAAACAGGAGTCAATGGACTCACAGGTGACATTGGTCCATTTGCGACCTCTGTCTCTGTTGAGGGAAGAGGGAGGTGGAAGGGGAGGAATGGTGATCACAAAGGGAAGAAGAAAATGATCTGACCAAGTAAGGGGGACGGTGGGAAGGGTGGAAATGCCAGGGTGATTTGTGAAAATAAGATCAAGTGAGTGACCTGCTTTGTGGGTGGGGCCTTTGACTAATTGGGACAGGGTAAGTCCCTGTAGGGTTTCCAGAAGTAAGGAAGCTTGAGCACAGGAAGGATTATCCATATGGAGATTAAAATCTCCCAACACTGTAAAGTGGGAATGTTTAAGTGAGAGATCCGCAATTAAGTGCGTCAAGGCCTTAAGAGAAGCTGCAGCGGCAGACGGAGGATTGTATACCAAGATACCAGCAAAGATGGTGCAAGCGGAATCCCTAATCGTAAGATGCATAGCTTCTATGAGACCTATATTAGCAATTCTTTTACTGCTAAGTATAAAGTGGGATTTCGCAATTACCGCAATACCCCCACCACTTTTAGAGCTCTCTCGATTAATACCTAAAAATCGGTAGCCAGGGGGAATAGCCAGGTGAATGTCTGGCTTAGATGAGTCCTTAATCCAGGTTTCTGTGAGAAATAATAGGTCCCACTTGTGGGTGTCTAACGACAGCCATATATCAGAAGCGTGAGCTGGAAGAGATCTGCAGTTGATTAAGGCTGCGTGTAAGGTTACCGGGGGCGGGCGGTGAGCAACGTGCCTAAACTGGGGGGGCGGTTTGGTGAAGGCTGGAATAGTAACATTACAGCATGGGCAAGAGTATGAGGTAGTTACCAGGCTTTGAGGGTTACAGCACATAGCAGGATAGCAGACGCCTTGGCGTAAATATAAAAGTTGATCTGAGGACCAGGAGATTAATGGGGCGCGAGGAGCAGGGGGACAGGCGCTGGGCGCGGGCAAGGCGCGGACGGGCGCAGACGGGCTTGCCTTAGGCGCGCCCGCTGCGCCCGCCCGCTGCGCGGGCGGGATGGCCCTTTCCTTTTATCCATGTCACAGAGTAGGTGGGAGGAGGGTGGGAGGCGTCCAGGAGCTGGACCGCTAAGCTGCCTCCCCCCAAGATGGCGGGTCGGCGTTTTCCCGGCCGGCAAGAGCGCTGTGCTCAGCTGCGCCGTGAAAGAGCAAGGTCGGGACCCCCTATGACGAAGTAATCTCGTCAGAGCAAGGAGGCACGGAGGTCAATTTCCAATTTTTAAAGATGCAACTGTTTAAAATATTTACAGTTTTTAAAAGCACAACATAAGGTACGTCTGTAAGCTGATAGTGATTCACCAAGCATACAGGAATATCCTTCACACTCACGCTGTCACTCACGCTGTCAAATAAATTCCGCTTTTAAAATCAAAGTAAGAAGGAGATGCCCCCGGCTTTCCGCCTCAGGGGAGAAAACGAGTAATTTGTCATACAAACAAGATACCACGCAGTCCTTTTTTAGTAACCAACTCAACCCATTCACCACACCATCCCCAATCAACTATACTTCAAACTGATTCACTTACACCTCATTCCCTCTGAGACATAACTTTTATTTGTTATCTATAATAATGTTGTCTCTCACTTAGAATATCGGTATTATCCCCTGGATGGATTGCTCAATTTGTATTTTCTTGCCTGTATTTTCTGTATGCTAAAACCTAATAAAAACGTTTCTGAAATTTAAAAAAACGCAGAAAGTTGATCTGCTCTTCCTATGAGTATGTACACTGGGGCGGTCCCAACTCTTGTAATTAGCAGAGCTCCTTTTATCCGGTCGCACTTACGAATACTACTGTAGCAGAATATCGGTGGTGGCCTCTAGAAAGAAAGCCACATCTTAATGGACCTGGGACCTATATATCTGAAACTTTGGATGTTTGAAGAATAACATTCCCTATTTGCAAAAGAGTTTACAAGGACTACAGCACCTTTTCCCCCTTCATCAACTCATTCACTCAGGAGAAAGGTCAAGTGGTAGCAGTGCGTAATAACCCATACACTTCAAGTTTGTTTGTTGACTGACTGAGGAGTAATCACTGGCATGCCTTCTGTGACACTGTTCTGTGACTCGGAACCAATATCTGCAGCAGAAATATCAATATCTATACCATTCGTCTCAGCAATTTGATTGTTCTCTTTGTAATTGACCACTTTCAAATCTGTGACCCATGTTGAACTCTGAGTCATTTAGTGACAATTTTGTTGTTACTTTGGGTTTGCCCATCTTGGGAGATTAAAGATGCACCCACAGAACAGACCAGGGAGACCCTAATAGACCGGCAGTAAGGTGAGCCAACGAAGCAGGTGCATGTACATGATACGGGATTTCTGTAAGGTATGTTTATTAACAGAAAGATCAGGTACATGTGTCCCAATACGTCTTGGGTGCCTGTTTGATATCCCCCTCTTTTTGGGGATTGTCAATAGGGAAATGAAAAGAAAGTCAGGAAGTTTGGGAAAATAAGATGGCAAAATATAGTCCACATCCACTGGTGGTTGTTTCCCCCTCCTCGCTGGTCTTGTCTCCGCCTTGCCAGGAGTCCTCGGGTTGGAGAGGGAGAGATGCCGGAAATGGACGTCACGGGAACCAAATGAAGGAACAAAAAAAAAAAAGCAAAGTCAGACCTCCGTTTCTTTCTTTCTTTTTTTTTTTTTTTGCAGAGTTTTTATATAGCGCAAACTAGACCCGAACCGAATCAGGTATCAGAGCGCTTTACATACTTTCCAGTTACGTTACATGAGGACACACTTTCATTTTAGGCACGGGGAGATTAAGTGATTTGCCCAGAATCACTTGAGGTTTTGGTGTCGTTACCGACACTCAAACCCAGATCCCCAGGTCCGAGGTCGAGCGCCCTAGCCGTTAGGCCAACTCCTCTCCCCGTTTTTGGGTCACCACAAGCGTAGAAGGGAAGAGTGCTCCCGTCACCTGTGTGTCCCTATCGTGCGGTGCCTAGGTGTCAGGGAACATTCAGTGACTTAGGGTGGTGTGACCCCTAATCCCCGCCCACCAACCCCTCATAGAAAAGAACCCGGTCTTGGGCACTTGCCTGGACCCACGACCCTCCTGGGCCGTGGGGGTGGAAGTCGCAGCATTGCCTCCCAAGGTTGGAGTGCTGGACTCGGTCGCATTGCTGCCAAAGCGTTCGCGGGATGCTGCTCCCCCTCGGTGGCGGGAAACACATCCTCGGGCACTTTCTCCTCTGCTACGCCTACTTCTTCCTCAATTTCAGCTCCTTCTTCATTCGCCTACACTTCTTCCTCATTCGCCTCGGCTCCTTCCTCCAAACTCCCGGGTGACTCGAGCGCCGCCTTCTTGTTCCCTAAGGTCCCACCTGCCTACTCCCTGATTGGTGTAATGCTGACAACGTCTGGTCAGCCTGCTAGACTGTCGACCCTACTTCCTATGTGCCACATGGCGGCCACCATATTGGAAAGGCCGGGTGGTTCTCTTGTTGCAGGAGGGGAACCTTCACAGGGCCTTTGTTATTAGTCCCCAGAGTGCGGGTAAGGCGTCTTGTGATCCCCCTTCTCCCCGCTGAAATGCATCTGCTCCATGTTTTTGGTCACACCCTCCAAAATTATTAAAATGGGTTAAGTTGGAACCGGAGATATGAATTATTAAAGTTTTATGTTAAAAAGGGCCTACAAAAAGTAATGCACTATTTGTGGTGGACTAGGACCTAGGTGCAATTTTAGGCACATCGGGATGGAACAGAGGTCGGATAAACCAAGCAGGACCACCTTCTTCTGATAGTCTTCCCAGGTCCAGGAATGTTCTGAAGAAGTGGTGGTGGAGGTGCCACATTTAGATTGTGCACTAGCCAGTGATTGGAGAAATTCTTTGCCTCAGTCCTTTGTCTTTTCAACCACACCCCTATTTTCCCTGCACTTCTTGTTTTCCTTGTTGTATAATTACTCTGGAACACCTTTTGCAAGATTGCGAAAACTATTTACCACCATGGTGGCCTGTGTTTAGCTTCTTGGCCACCTCCTTACCTGACAGGGTCAAAACGGGTTTTCCCTCCTATTGTGGCTGTGGCTTCAATGTCTAGGAGGGGCCTGAAGTTGAATAGGAGAAGCCCGTCCTTGCATCTCCAAGTCAAAAGAGAGTGCTAAGAACGCCCTTTGTTCTGACAACTGTTCCTGTCCACTCTGATAGCTATAGCCTGCAAAATGGGCAGCAGTTAATATCCATTGGTCTTTATTTGGATGAGAACCAAGCTACTGTTCTCTGAGCCAGAGTCATTAGCACTCCCAGCCACAGATTTGTATTCCAGTTCTGGAGCTGTGATAGGTGGCAGAAATTATTTCCACCCTACCGTGACTCGGGATGGAGTGTCCAGGAGGGTCCTGGGAATGAGTAGGAGACGCTGTCCCTTCCATTTCCAAATCAAAAGAGGTACTGTTAAAGCTGCCCGTTGTTCTGCCAACAGCTCCTGTCTACTCCCATGTAGCTTATCTCTGCTAAGTGGTTTGCAGTTAGCACCCATTAGCCTTTCTGGACTTAAAGGCAGGCTGTTTCCTCTGAGCCAAAGTTGTTAACTCTCTCCCCCAGTCACGTGCATTCCAGCTCTCGAGGTGTGATGAGTTGCAGACCTGGTTTAAGCCAGTTCTGGCTTAGGCAGCCTAAAGTACTTTTCACAAAGTTACTTTTCTGCTTACAATATTAATATTCTTATTTTACTGTGTTTAAGTCAGTTTGTAAAAATTAACTGGTAGATAACATTGAAGCATTTTTCTTGTCCTTTCCTAAGCGGATGTAGAAAATGAAGATTTAATCCTACCTAGGAATGTTAAGGACAGGTCTAACGAGGCCTGCAGAGTGGAATAGCTTTTGGCTTTTTTATCCCACTGTGAGGGCACACTAACTCCATATGTAATGTGCCCTCGTTTTATATATCACTACTCTGCCCTGTGGACTTAAGCCAAAGCTTAGGGGGGACTATTCAATATATAAAGTGGGGTTTTCCAGCATGGCAAAGGCATTTTTTCCGCCATGTATTTATTGCAGTGCATTTAAACTGCTGCGTAGCCAGTGCACAGTGTTCCTTACAGTGTTGTAAATATACTCTGCAGCTGACTTTAGACAACATTTACAGTGGACTTACAGTGAAGTCAAAATAGACCAAATAGTGAGTTCTAATGTACAGCACATGTTTTAGAGGGGAAGTACAAACACTTTAGTACTGTTAATCAGTGGTAAAGTACACAGAGTTCTAAAGCCATCAAAAAGTCTGAGGTGACCATGCAGAAAAGGCAGATTTGCTACAGCTGATATATCAAGCATTTTGTCAATCCATAATGGGTTGTGGGGCAAAGTTAAAAATGATGCAAAACTGTTTCTAATGGCTTATAACGTTTGCATTTTTGATGAATCTGTCTCAAATGTGGCAGTGCAGATATTTCAGGTTTCCTGCAGAACCAATTAGGTGGGTGGTCCGATCGGTTTGCATGTTTTGTTTAATCAGTGTGGAAGACACATAACATAGCATGTTTAGCCTGCAGTTGTTTTTCTCAATTTCCTGCAGGCCCAACAAAGAGGGTAGAAGAATTGAAGGGAAGAAAGGACAAAGACGTGTTCGTTTGTTATCAGATTTGTCAGCGTTAGCTGAATTAACATTAACTTTTGCAGGTATTTAGCAGGTTTAACATACAGTTGGATTTATCAAGTTTTACGTAGATCTGTCAAGATGTGGGGGCAAAAAAATGGGGGCTATAAAGGTTTTTAATAGTCTTGATGCTATTCAATTAATTTGTATGAAATTTGGCTGTTCGCAAACTAAGCTAATTTCGAGGCCAAGCAGGACCTGTGACCAACCTTCCCTCCACATGGCGGAAGGTATCTGGCAGCTGGTCCTAGCCAAAGCCTGTACACTACCTCCAGCGCACAGTAGTTTGCAAGGTACACCCAAATTTGGTATCTCAACTTTCATGCAAGTCCAGCAAATGTTGCCAGTTACTAGCAAATCACAACTTTTATGACTCCCTCCAACCCTTTAATTTCACTCGTATGTTGCCAGATCTGCATGAAACCGGGTACCCTGCAGTGGGCTTAACTTGACATAATAACAAAAGCTAAACATGTAGATTTATGGCAATTTTTGTCTGGTGTTGTGAGAGGGTTCCATAATTATTATCAAAGGAACAAGCCCTCACACACCTCTCTCTCTGTTTTTAAAATATATGACCCGTTGATGGATCGATATGAAGCTCACCATATCTGAAGTAAGTTAAACATGCTAAGTTTCTGCCAAACGTTTGCAGTGACACCAGTGTTATTAACAAATCAAAGCTTTTTTGCCCCACCCCTTATAACTTTGCCACCTCCCCTTATTGGACCTCCTTGTAAACAGAAATGTAAAGAGAAATATCTTCAAAGTGCTTAACTTGCTAAAAGCCTGCACAATTTCATGCAGAACCATTAAACAGTGCCAAAGTTATCAACAAAAAACACCCTTTTTATTTTACCTCCAACTTGATGGGTTTGTATCAAACTTATAATATAATAAGGAATGCCAGCAGTCATGCTGATCTGTCAAACCGTGCCTAGGTTACTCACAAACCTATTTTTCTAATCTCCTTTAAACTTTTCCCTCCTCTGTTTGTTGCATTCACGTCAAACCTAAGATTCGTAACCTGGACATAACTTCCTAAAAGCCTGACAAACGTCTTTCAAACTAAATAGCACATAATTGTAAGACATTTAATGTTTTTGTCTCTTACCCCGCTCCTCCTACTGGGTCTGCTTGAAAATTGCATGCTCAACGTGTACCAGATTTAATGTGAATGTGAAAGGATGCCACAGTTGAATGAATACTTTTAACCACCCTTTAACTGTGCCAATGACCAATTTTTACAAATGTAAAAATACCCAGTGTAATCTAAATATGCAAAGAGTCTGCCAAATTCTGTGAAAATTCATCAAATGGAGCTAAAGGGCAAATCAAAAAACACTCTTTCAACCGTAAAGCCGTCTATATAATGTAACCCTCAGTAGTCCATTTGACACTTTCTTCAAATGCTGATATCTCAAAAAGTGCTGAACAGATTTACAAGAAGCCAAGCAAAGGCACTGTTTTCTACTTTCATGCCAAGTTTCAGAGAGCAGACTTCCTTATGAAGTTAAAATGGAAAACGCTAAGTTTTTAACCCACACAATCCGCACCCCATTTGTTTCCTCGGACAGATCTGCACGTAATTAAACATTCTGAAACTATCGTAGATTTACTATTTTTTGTGGAAAGTTTTGTGCAGATTTTTCAAAATGTGCTAAAGTTAAAAGCAAAAGAAAAATTGCCTACTCAATGGAAACTCGGACCTAACCGATATATTTTGTGTGTGTGTTTGTGTGTGTGTGTGTGTGTGTGTGTCTGTCTGTCTGTCTGTCTGTGTCTCTCTCACAAACGCTGCCTTTTAATTATCCAAAAAGCAAACTTGAGCCCAGCTTCATATACCTAAAAGCCCACTTGGGCAGAATAAGTGTTACTTGAATACTGTATATATTGTATATAGTATATTTTTTGGAATGCAAAGGGTCTTTTTGCACAATAATCTGGACGTAAATAGAACCGTTTATTCTTAACACAAGTTACAAAATAATGCTGGCAAATCCATGGAGTGTTTGTATATAAGGTGATACAAAAAGCTCATTTCAAGATGGATGCCACGTTTGTGCTGTCTTCAATAGAGTGTTGGGGCAGGTAGTCGTACTTTCATTGTTAAGCACTATCACTATAAGTTTTCTATGTTTACAAACGAAAATTACCCGTCACCAAGGTGCGGCTGCACCGAAACGCGTCGGGCGTTGTGTTTGCTATTTTAAAATAAATATTTCACGCATATGAAGCTGGGCTTAAGTTTGTTTTTTGGATAATTAAAAGACAGCGTTTGCGGTAATTTGGAGGGTTGCTACCTCGCTTGAGCTCGCCACTGATCAAGCGGCAGGGAGACCAGCGGATTGTGTGTTTTGTTATATATATATATATATATATATATATATATATATATATATATATCCACCAACTCTTCCCCCGACGAGGGAAAAAATAGGTTGCACACCCAATAACGGTACCAAATCAGCTTTATTCTTTCCATACAAGGGCTGACATGAAGAGGACGAGGAAGGGGAAGGCAATGGCCTGAAAAAAACACATCAGAAGAGGCAAAAGGGACAAGTGGTGGAACCGAAAGAACGGGAGTCGAAACGAAGAACATGCGGCAGAGGAGGAAGTAAAATCAGATGAATTACAAATAATAAATCTATCAAACAAACAACTAACCAATACAGAAATATCATTATTAAAAAGAGGAATAAACTTTTGCCCTAAAAGTCACATGAATTTGGCACAGGTCAGGATTGACCTCTACCTTTACATCAGAAAAATCAAACTCACGAAAGCATTCAAAGAACGTACCTTAAAAGAAAAATCCAAAAATCAATCTGAATCATCACAAAGTGATCTACAAATAAGGGAACGTAGAAGGGTTTTTAACCCTGATGAATATTGATCAAGACCCCACAGAAGAATTAACATTAACACAAACAGTGAGCCAACGTGGGGCGGGCCTAAGTGGAAAAAAGCCCAAATCGAAATTCTACCCACAATTGGGACCAGGAAACAAGGTAGATCTTTTCCAGGAGTCTGTAATTCAAGATCTTTACAAACTCAAGTGGAATCATGATCAAGACATTCTAACCAAGGCAGAAAGAACAGCATTGAAGAATCTATCTGAGGATGACAAAATTGAAATAAAAATCGCCGACAAAGGCGGTAATGTAGTTATCATGGAACGTAATGCATACATGATAGAAGCTCATCGACAACTGAGAGACACACAATTTTATGAAAAACTAAAGAAAAATCCTTTGATGGAGATAAAAAACAAAATCGATGAAAAACTAGCAATATGGGCTACAAATGGCTTCATTGATGAAATGGAAAAGAAATTTCTGACGGTGGAGCACCCAAAAATGGCGACAATGTATTTTCTGCCAAAAATACATAAAGATCAGAAGCGGCCCCCGGGAAGACCTATCGTATCCGCCAAGGGATCCTTATTGGAACCAATAGCAGAATATATAGACCATTTTTTAAAACCTTTTGTGGAAAACTTGAACTCATATATTCAAGATACAAGTGATCTGTTGCGAATCGAATATGTAGTGAACAGGAACAATTGGAAAAGAACAGCAAACATACGATGGAAAGATTTGTGAGGAGAAAATATACTCCAAAGGCAGTAAGAAAATGTTGGGAAAGAGCAAATCAGAAGACACGTGAAGAATGTCTAAAAAGAAAAAACCCAAATGAAGACATGGAAAAAGGAAAAATCAGAATGATTATGGACTTCTCCCAAGAAAGTACTCAAGTTGGAAAGATACTTAGAAAAAAATGGAAATTGTTACAATTAGACAACACTGTCAAAGAAATTATGGGCAATCATCCAATAATAACATACAGACGTGCAAAAAAATCTTAAAGATCACATGATACGCAGTCACTTTCAAAAAAAGAGATAAGATGACAGGTTGAAAACTAAAGGATTTGTAAAATGCCACTCAAGCAAAATGTGTCAGATTGCCAAACCAATGAAAGAAATAACAATGGCCAATAAAAAGAAGTGGCAAATCCGACAATGCATCACTTGTAAAACACCATTTACAGTCAATATAGTGGAATGCCCCTGCCCCATGTTGTATGTGGGAAGCACCACAGTGGAACTCAAAAATAGGATCTTACAACACATGAGAGCAACAATTCACAAAGATCGTTCGAATGCCATATCAAAACATATGGAGCAATTCCACCAAGGAGATTGGCAAAAAATGAAATTCTATGGCATCCAAACAATCCCAAAGAGGGAACGAGGTGGTGATCGGGAGAGGAAACTGAGACAAACAGAATCACGATTTATATTAAATCTGATAACGCTGCATCCTTATGGAATTAATCAGTCGGAAGAATTATATGTACATTCGTAAGAATTCAATAAAGACTTCGTTAACAGTGAAAGGGTAACACCAAGGAACCGGTACTCGGAAATAAAAGTGGCAAAGTGAAGAAATAATACCAAGAAGAGTGACGCAGCCTATTGGAAGGCGGAGAAAGAATAACAATGTATTGGACAATAAACATAATCAACACGGAACTGATAGAAGTAAAGACATAGACATTTAAAAGAGACAAACAAATAAAAAAACGAGTGATTATGGGTAAAAAGGACAAAACAGTTTGCTTAAAAAGGTGACTGAAGATACACTCAAGTCTCTATAAAATATTACAGATCAAGTCATGTAGTTCCCAAAGCACATGCGGATAACTAACGCAAATTAACAAAGTCAATGTAAATAATGAACTGCAAGTACCACAACCCTTTGTGCACAGACATGTGACAGGAAATGGTCACAAACTGAATCAAGAATAACATTTAAAATTGCATTGGGCGGTTCAGCCCGTTGATCGTGAGCAAGGTGGAGAGACACCGAAACGCGTAGATCAAACGTGATGTCAGCCCTTGTATTGAAAGAATAAAGCTGATTTGGTACCGTTATTGGGTGTGCGACCCATTTTTTCCTTCGTCGGGGGAAGAGTTGGTGGATGTGAAGCGGCGTGGGTTCAGCCGCAGGGTGACGCACCAACTACGAGCGCTGCAGTTCCCGTGTTATTGAAACCGATTTGGAGGAATATATATATATATATATATATATAAATTGGTTAGATGAGTTTCTATTGAGGAGGCAATTATACTTTTGCTTTTAGCTTTAATATATATATATATATATATATATATATATATCGAGAGAGAGAAAAATCTGTTCAAATGTTATTTTTCTTTTAAAATGTTAAAAATGAACATAATACCCCAGTAATTTTTGGGTTTACTTGTACTTTACATTATTAAATGTAATTGATGTTGTCTCTCATGGTCATATGTAGAACCTTGTAATATAGGGAAACATAGATGGGTCAAAACTTAAGAATATACAGAACTTTTGTCACAATCTAGCACCCAACACTTTATATTGTGTTTATTGTTGATATTGCTCTGGACATGCACATTTAGAACCCTGTATTATCATGGATACATAGTTGCAAATGTTCCTTTTTGATTAAATCTCTTTTATTGAGTTTATACACCAACAAGAGAAATAACATTGACAAACCCCAGCCACGAGTGTTAAAGGCAGAGCTTGGCAAGCGAAATCAGAGTATAACGTATTAGACCGCACATAAAGATCAGGGGTGAGTCCCCTCTAGTCTGCAAGCCTGCAGAGAAATAACAATGGGGATGGGTGAAGTCCCAACATCCTAAGACTTGTAGAGAGAGAAGTGAGAAAAGAATAGAATAGGAAAGAAGGGAAGGGAGGGTGATTCTATGGCTCTGTGGTGTAGGGGTACCGGTACCCTGGGTGAGAATGATTAAATACCTGTGATGGAAGACTATATCCAGATTCTGCAGGGGGAAGTTTGGGCCCCCCCCACCCTCTATCCCGCTTCATCATCACATGGTCCTCCCCTTGGAAGTATAGGGTTGGTAAATAGTTGGAGGGCCCTCAAACGGGGTGGCACTGATAGGGAATGCTCTAATTTAGAGAGGTGTGAGATGAAGGGCTGCCATGTACGCTCAAATTTAGCATCAGTGTGGTCTGTGAGAGAGAAGCTCCATCGCCATGACATGCCACAGGCGAGTAAGCCACACCGTGTATGGCGGGGTGAAAGCCTACTTCCAATGGGGCGCAATAACCTGTTTTGCTGCAGTGAGCATGTGGAAGATCAGTCGCCAGTCCGAGTGCGTCGTGGCTTTAAGGGACCTTGGGCGGATCCCCAGGATTTTTATCAGGGGAAAGCACACAACCTCCCTAATGTGGCTCAGGATCCCTTTCCAGAAGATAGTGATAAGGGGGCAGAACCACCAGTAAATCTTCCTTGTAAGCTGTTTTTCTTTGATAATGTGTCATGTTTTGCATTGTAAGAGAAAATACATTTCATCAGCATGTTGCATTACATTGGTTATAACATGGAGAACTCATTGAATGGTTACATGCACTTTACAGCTAAACATTACATGGCTCGTGTTATGTACTTTAAGGAACACAGAAATAGTTGTATAGTTCAATAGGATGTCAATGTAAATAGGAAAAAAGGCAACATGATTTTTGCCAATCATCTTAGTTATTTTTAAACTGACACTGTTGATGGACAATGACTTGATGTTTATAGAGAGGGATTTCACGCTAGGACTCTATGGTCCAGCTGAAGGCAGAAACGGCGAATCGTCCCTGCCGTCTTTCTGAATTTGTGCACCGATAGTGATTTGTGTGGCGGAATAAAGAATCAACGACACCATCTTTGTGTGGTGCCCCTTCCTCACTGTGGTCGAAGGCGGGAAGAGTTTACCGATACACATAAATACATACATACACACACGCACACACACATATATATATGTAATTAGCGCTTCCTTCGCACCAAACGAGAATCACTCACAGACGGGTGCATTTATGTGGCGGTGCTCTCCACAAATATCGCAGCTATATCGCAGCTCTCATTTCAAAGATTTACAGGAAAGTAAGCACTCACGGGTGGCGTTTTCAGGATATTAATTTCTGAAATAAGTATCTTGAAAATGCCACCCGTGAGTGCTTACTTTCCTGTAAATCTTTGGAATGAGAGCCGCAATATATATATTATATATTTATGTGTGCTTACTTCGCCTTAAACACTCCTTTAGCTCAGGAACAAACTAATGCGGACCAAGTATCTGGTGCATTGAATTTTATTGAATGACCTGCACCACCGCCATTGTGCGTTTCAACCTTCAGTAGGCCTTGATCACATGACGCGCATGTGGAGTGACTTCACATTTTTAAAGTGCACGTGCTAAGAACTCATGACTTGAAAACGAGGTAATCAAAGACATAGAGGAGTGATCCTAGTCACTTCAAAACTTAAAAGTCGATAATTGCATACATGGCAATCATAATGATTGCATCGCATAACAGGCAACATTTAAATAAATATGTATACATTTATACATTTTTAAAAAGGCAGTGCATAATTACGATTCAAAATGCATGAATAGAGCTAAAATTATCACTGTGGTTGAAAACGGGAAGAGTTTACTGATACACGTAAATACATATATATATATATTCAAAAATTATTTATTTGATCGATTGTAGTATACTTGTGTGATGGGTAGGGTACCTTAATAGTATGCCATAATCTTTCAATTTTGCTTAAGTACCTTGTTCCTTGGAGTATAGCCAGGATATCTACACTGATTTTAATTTTCTTTATTTTCTTGGTATCCATAAACCATGTGCTCTGTCTTTGCTGGTGTTGATGCTGTTAGGTGCATTTGAAAGGACATCATATTATACTTAATTCTTTAGAGGTTTTAGTTGTCTTTCCTACATTTTAGGAGTCATGTTGTACAATAGGAGCATTAAAATTACTTGGCAAAAAGGGAACAATGTGGGCCCTATATAACTAGCAAATAAAAAAAGAGGGTCACACGAAGAGATACCTTCCACACAGAAACTATTACATTCTTGACTACGCTAGTAACGTGAAATAGGACTGAATGGAATCAAGAAGATGCCTATACCACCTGTTATTAAAGCCATAGCCTCCTGGACAACAGCATTCTGCAAAGCGGACATGGCTACACCCCACACACACCTGGTGAACACATGACTACCATCAATCCGGTCTTTAAGAAATGTCAAGGTCACAACAGGCATTAAAATAGCCAATCTTGGCAGTACTTAACTAATCTGCTCAGCAGATTGAAACCCGTGCATAGGCAGTTCACACGCAATTTTGTCATTAGAAACCTCTTTTGCAAACTTTTGAGCTTGTGAGATATCCATGTAGTCACCTTTCGTGACCCTTGATAGGCAAAAGAAGAGCACTGAAATCCATTTGAGCAGAGATATAGCCACATGGTTGCCAAAAAGGAGAAAGGGGAAAAATATATACTTTAACCTAGTGCGAAGAAAACCAGTTAGGAGTGCATAAATATCTCATCCTGTCCCATGTCAGTGTCTCTCTCAAGACAACTACGTGTTTGCAAAAGTAACATCTTCTGTGTCTGGAAGGGTAAGTAAATGCTTCATTTGAACCCTTCCAGAAGTGAAATATGTTTGTGCAAAATTAGAGGGCTTATATTACAATGAAAACCCTTATGTATAGATGCGAGATTTCTTTTCAATTTAGGTGACGCTCGTTCTCTAGGATGGCTAGAGAGGGTTTCTAACACCATTTATATTTATGGCAAGAATAAACCTTGATGTTTATTTCCAAATTATTTGACAAGTTGTCCCTGTGCTGGGACCAGACTGAGCACGCATACTCTTTCAAATCGTCACTGCCGTTCTGTCACACCAACGAGGACACACTGTTAACACGTTGGTAATTAAGATTATATTTATGTAGCAATGTATATCTCTTATTATGCATTGATGCAAATTATGTGGACGGGTAACATGCTACATAGTGTGAGAGCACTTTGTTGGAAGGAAGTTTTATTAGCTGTGTGATATGTGGAAGAATTTTGGTGTCATGGTTGAGTGATCAGAGATGTGTTCTTATCCTGTCTTTGGTTTACAAAGTGTGATTGATGGCTTAAAATAGGTGAGATCGAATACAGTTTACGTTAGATGGCTGATGTGAGTTAACCTGCAGTTCTCCGTGGATGTATTTATTTATTTGGGGGGTGGGGGGTTTGATAAGCGAACCATCAACCCTTAGAGGTAGCCATTTTGTATAGTCATGGCGTCGGGCAACAGAAAAAGAGGTAATAGATCTGTTTGGATGTTCTGCATTAGAGGCCATTCCTTCAGCAAGGTCTTCTTGCAGAACTGCCTTTGTTCTAATAGTTTCCTCTTATATAACACGGTATTTTCGCTAATCACAATAAGCACATCATATGCAGTTTTTTCCCCCACACTATTGACAATTCTTGCTTCTAAGTGTATTTTTTGCCCTTTGCAAAATCCGCAGGAAATCTACTCCGCCTGCACATTGATCGTTTTCGCTTCTTGCTAAATGAAATGTTGTATATCTGTTCCTGGCAGACAGTAATAATTATGCTTTATAAGATCCTTCTGTTTTTAACACATTCCTTGCCCTTGTAAAGAAAGCAATAAGAGGCAAGCCGACCCCGCACCTCCGCGGGCCGCGAGCTTCCTGCGTGACGCGACTGTGAAGATGGACAGTGCGGCTGTACGTCTGAAGTAATGAGGTCACAACCTGCAAAGATCCCAGTGCCCCCGTACTATCACGTACCCCATGTGTTAGTCACAGAAACAGGACCCCTTCGACTGGAATCCTTCCAGTAAGTGCCCTGTAAATCCTGCAGTTTCATGGCAGGGTTCCTTTAGTGGTAGTGCCCGCCTAGACTTTTTGCACGCTGATCGGCAATGCTGTGTTAGGAATGAGGGTGGAAAGCTGCAATGCAGACTCCAGCCCCGTAGCAGTAAATTCCTTCTGATAGATTACTGGCGTCCCCTTTATCAGACATAACCGAATTAAAGACATCCCTCTTGGAAACGTCTCACATGAGAACAATCATTTGTAAAAATCCGTGCGCCCAGTCACTGAGTGCACTATCTAATTAAAATATGCTGTAAAAGGATAATTGATTCCAATTGCAGGTACATAAAAGCACAGATACGATCACCCACCTCGCAAAGGTCACTCAATTCTCCGAGGTTGGCTGCCAGCTTGAATCAATACGGATTCGGAGCTTGCGTTACAAATAGAACAACATTTGTTCATTTGTTTTAGTGGGAGTAAGAACCTGAATTCTAAGCATGGAAGATAGTGAGTGAACAAAGGTATGTGCGTATCATCAAGGTGTATGCAGCAAGAGGACTCGAAAAGTGTGCCTACAGCTTTAGTGTAAATAAAGGCTGTGCATTCCAGTATTTGAATGTAAATTCTCACTTTGAATGGGCTCACTGAAAATATAATGCCATTTTGGGAGAATGCATTGTGTTGTAAGGTGCCTTGTGCTAGTTTCTTTAAGGAACCTCTTTGCATCATGGGTTCCAGGTTTGCATACTTGTTTGAAGCTCTCCTTCAGTTGGTGTCTATTGGCTGGTGTGGAGCTTCTTGCCTTTGCTGTGGAGTTAAATAAACACGGAAGACTTCAGTGGTAAACCGTTAGTACAGCTTTTTGGCCACGAGTTGTCACCAGCAGGCCACTGACCATATTTGTCAGAGAAGAAACATCAAAACCCATAGCGATCATCAAGCAGGAGCGGTTTGGCAGAGAATCACGTTCGATGCAGAGCATTTGAGTGCTCAAAGCTTCCAGGTGGGAGAGCCAAAATTAATCAGCGCAATATTTTTGGCAGTATTTTCTGTGTCTTGGGCCATAAAATCTTCGACACAGGCGCATGTCTAGATAAGGGGCCACCCCACTTGAGGCAAACAAACTGCACAGCCTCTTTAGAACAAACTGGTTCTCAAGAACTTAAGCCGCACACCTTGAGAAAACATTGAACACTATATTCGCTGAATGCGACATTTAAAGGAGAGTGCTTTCAGTGAAAAACGTAATTATTTTAGTCCGCTCACCTGCTTGCCACTGTTACTCCACAAAATGGAAGAAGTGAATAGACACTTTTGGAAATTAAAGCCAGAATGTTTTCAGACACCTGCCCATGGCTATGGATCAGCATGGGCTACCTATTCAAGATCCATATAAAGAAGCCCAAAAATAACTTGAAATTAGGTTTGCTAAGTCAGTAAACATTGTGATGGGAAGGCATGCTTTTTATGTGCAGCCTCAAAGATAGGGTGAAGCTCTAGAATAATTTGTAGCTCGCCTGAGAGAACTTGCTTTTCAGATTGATATGATGGATGAACTAATTAACATTCACTTGATTGTCCATTGCTCCTCCAAAACAAGAATTGGCACAGCCAATAGGTCTCGCCTTTGGGATCTTATAAGTATTTAGTTCTGCAGCAGGTCCCAAAGGTGAGACCTATTGGCTATGCCAATACTTGTTTTCTTTGAATTCTGGGACTTGTAGTCTTGTGTATTCCATTATAAAACAGCACTAGAAGTCCCAGAATTCAAAAGAAAATACCAGGACTGGACCTATGAGACTTGTCAGCCATGTGGAGATATACTGCAATTATAGACCTGTAGCAAAGTCCTGAGAGATTTTCTCCGGCATCATTTTTAGCACAAGGAAATTTCGTTAAAAATTGTTAACTAAAAAACACAGACTCATCTAAACAGGGAGGGTTCACAGTCACAGAGCAACGATTTAAACAGCTAAGAGGGTGAGGTCAGTTTAGCCCCATGCTGCAGGGTGCTGACTTTAGAATCGAGTGCTTTGAAAAGTGTACTTGTGTGTGAGGACGCGCAGGCCCACCAGATCTGACATTACACTGAATGTAGTGTCTGTTTCAGTCAGGAAGTCGTTCGCCCCCTGGATCCCTCCCTGCTCTGCGAGGCCTGTACATGTGAGGAAGAGGCAGGGACCAAGGCCTGAAGGGGACATCTCATCATTAACAGCCAACATCCTGCAGAGGGCAGGACCGTGGGTCTGTTACCGGAGGCCTGCGCCAGGCAGGGGAAGCCGGGGGTCCGGGCAGGAGAGGGAGGACTGTACAAGAGAAGAGAAAACACAGGGCAAGGTGGAGGAAGTTGGGGTGCGGCGGTAGGCAAAACAAGAAAGAGAGCAGGAAACTGGGATAAAGGAAGGGAGTCCTGGGGTGAGAGAGAGGGCAGCAACACGTGCGGGGGCACGGTCGTAATAGCAACAGAGGAAGTGTAGGGGGCAGGCCTGACAACACCGACCGCAGGAAAGAGGAGAAAGTGCTGCAAAGGAGGTGGGCATGAAAACACAGATCACTTGAACGCACAGAGGAGGGGCTTCCAAGAGAGGGGAGAGGAGGGTGCAGGAGGGAACCTGCCAGGGCAGAGGCTGCTGTGGTAAAATGTCTGAGGGGCATCTGATAAAGAAAGGGCACGTCAAGAACCACGCATAGCATATGCACGTCAAGAACCACGCATAGCATATGGCGTGTCTTTTAACTTTAAGACCTGAGAGACCTCTGAAACTTGCCTTATTTTGGAAGGAACTAAAGCTGAACTTTGAACTAATTGGTGGCCGAAAGCTTGCATACTTTGAATGCAGAGTAACAAAGTGCTTTACTACTGCAGAGAGACCCTGAGGTGTACGGAATACGGGTGCTGCACCGCGCTGAATAAATGGGGATACACGGCTTAAGCAGATGGGTGGAGTGATGCTGTCAGCCGAGTGCTAAGGAAGTGGAGGGCAGAGATGGAGAGCAATAAAAGGGGAAGTGGACTGTAGGGTACAGGCAGAGTGGCAGAGGAAGAGAGGAACGGCTTAGAGGGCCGAGAACGCAAGGGTCTGGCTGAAGTGTCGAGCGAGGGTGCGGCGAGTAAGCGAGACAAACAAGCCTGGGAGTGGTGTGCGCACGCAGTGTTCACTTTTCAAGCACTGCAGTCGTACTTGTGGCGTGCCGCTGCTTGCTCCCTCAAGGTGGATGCCGCCACAAGCACGAGTGCAGTGCTTGAAAATTGAAGACCGATGGCTAAAGGCCCCCCTAGGCAGCGCGCCTAGGCAGCGTGCCTAGGCATGCGCGCTGCCTAGGCGAGACCTAAAAATGCAAGAGTGACTTTGGGTTGTAAAAAATCCATCTCTTAAGAACGCAATAGAAATTGCTAAAATTGTCCTGAAGTCTATTGTCTGTATGAAAGAAATGGAACTTAAAGATTCATCTAAAGGACAGGATATTGCAACAACCGCTGAGATAGAGTGGAAAGAATTCAACAATACCTCTGATGCCCAATACATGATAGTATGAAAGTCTAAGACAGTGGTATAACGAAAAATGATGGGACACTCTTACAGAATGTGATGGGGGCCCGGAGACTCCCAAAACTCAGAGAAATTCCTGAACAGTAGGCTGAATGAAGGCTTCTTAAATGGTGGGGGTGCTGGGGCCTGGGTTACACCCTTGTCCCAAGAGGACGGTCCTCAAACTAGACCTTCTAAAATGTACACCCTGGTAGATGTGCAGGTTGAATCTTTTAGCGTGTGTTCCCTTCTTGGTTTCATAGATCATTTCAACCACAGATTCTTCAGAGTACATTTGAGGGACCCACTTTTTTTCAAAAATTTTTTTATTGATCTTTTATGCACGGTTTTATAGGCATAGTGATTAATAAGGCTGCATATTTGCCATCAAAACAATCTAAACGACATGCCTACATGCAAGCGGGATAAGGAGGTAGTGGGCTGTTTGGTGTTGAGCTGACCCCGTGCAGGTGGGCTGTGGTAGAAGGGGGACGGTGGGCGGGAGCGGGAAAAGAGAGTATAGAGATATTGAGCTGGTGGAACCACATTTTCTTCAAACGTTTGGCATGACATACCCCCCCCAACCCCCACACACAGCTGGTCAATCAGTTTGGAGAGCAGCTCTCCCCACCCTGGGCCAATGGGCGATGGCTCACCCCCCTGGTGTCCTCACGGTGTAGGGCAGTTGCCTCTGCTTGGGCCCAACAGGTGAGCAGCATCCGCCAGTGGTGTTGACTCGGGAGCACTGACTTTCAGCAAATTGTAATAGTTTTCCTAGGTATAATCAAGGCAAGACCTAGAAATCGAGTTGCAACTTCACTCTTGCGCAGCCTGACATATATTCTCACTGCTTTCATCTCCCACGAGGAAATATTGAGAATTCCCATAATGTATTCCAACTGTGTCAAGATTATGGTCCAATACTGTAGGAAAGTAGGATCTGCTTTTATGGTTCCCCCACTTTTTGCCTGGTGTTATGCTGTTTCTGTCTAGTCTGACTGGGATCCTGCTAATCGTGACCCCAGTCTCTGTGCTTTCTCCCCTAAATTGACTATGGTAAGTACTTAGGTACACCTCAGATTGGCTACTGGTGTACTCTTACTCAGCGCCATGAAACCTTCGATGACCGTGCGCTTTAAAAGCTTCTGATAACATAACATAACATAAGTCCCTAGTATATGGTACCCAGGGCATAGGTACACCAGGGGTCTCCCATGGGCTGAAGCATGTATTATGCCACCCATGAGAGACCACTCAAATTGTGACTAGAGACCTGCCATTACAGCCTGTGCTAGCACCACTTACAACAGATATAAGTTTTCTTATATCTTAGATCACTACACTTAAAGCCTATAAGTCATCCCTAAGGCAGACCTTTCAATCCTGAAGGTAGGGTGTTCGGTTCTAAGGGTGAGGGTGCCCCTGCATGAGTAGGACACCCACTACAACCTTCGGAGTCCATTCTCTCCGGGTTGTAAGTGCATCAGCCATTACAACATTTAGAGTGGTCATGCATCATTACGCAATGACCATCTGTAAACTGGCTGTAACGACCCGTGTGATGTTTGGTATAAAACATGTTGGAATCATACCCCCACACTGTGTGGGAGCATTATTCCATGCATTGTAAAGCTCCTCCGGTAGGCCCTCAGTGCTCCTGGTATAAGTCTTCCAGAAGCAGACCGCAAACTAGGGTTGGTGTTGACCAGAGACATGTTTCTGCCCTCCTGCTGCAGAGCCAAGCTCGAGCAGGGGAAAGCAGAACAATAGATATCCTGTCATAGGGAAGTGTGACCACCTCTCAGACAGGGTTTAGTGTATTGGGGCAGGGTGGGGGTGCTTACCAGCACCACTGAGAATGCTTGAAGGGCACATTTGGTGCCCTCCTTGTATACTCCTGGTAAGGGAGCCGTTGGCTTTCGTCACCAGAGATCTTCGGGCTCCAAGAAGCTCCAGCGTCAAGTGTCTCCTATGTCCAAGATCTTTGTCCTGCATCACTTGCACAGTGGGCCTGCATATTGGTGAATTACTGGAGGTCCTCTTGCAACTGCTGTGCCTCTGGCCTGTGGGTCCTCTTGAGGGTCTTCTTTTACTCCTGTGGGCTTCCATATTTGCTCAGGTCCTACTCTGACTCCCCTGCTTGTGGTGAGTCACTTGGAACATGCTGGTCCTAACTCTGTACCTTTTTCGCTTGTTACGTTGTTTGCGGTTGCCACGGCTTGTTGGTGCTCCTGACAGACACCGACCCTTCAGCTCTCGTCATCCAGCGTGGGACAGCTTGTGAATGGCTCTTCGTTTTCCACAGCGTCGCCTGGTCCACACAGCTGCAGCCCCACGATTTCGTCAACTCTCCTGCATCTCCTTATTCATCTCCTGTGTCTCCTGGTCACTCCTGAGTGGCATAGACTCTGTCCCCTCTGCTTGCAGGTACTTCTCAACTTGAATCCACCTTTGGGTCCCACCGGGCACTTTCACCTTCTTTAACAGTGTCATCTTCCTGATATTCTCCATTGAGTTTGACGGCTGTTTACGACGCTACTGTACACCTATGCACCCAGCTTCCTTGGTGTAGATATCCTGATTCCTAGGGTATCACCCGGGTGGGGTGGTTCTCCAACCTTCTGTCTTCCACAGGGTTTCTTCAGGGTCCACTGGGAAGGGTCCTTCTTCTTTAAAATTGCAACTGGGACTTACCCATTGATTTGAATTGAATACCCAGCCGTGTTCCGACACTGCACATGGCCTCCGTGGTACTTACTTCGGGTGGTTCCTTGGGACCCCAGCACATCTACGTCTTCTGATTACCGTCTTGACTCAAGTCGCTATCAACATCCCTCTATTTTAGAATGTGGTTTCGTCCCCCCTGGCAACCACTGTGTATTTGTGCTACTTACCTGTTGAGCAAGGATGGCCCTAGTGAGCCATGTAATGAATCTGTCGCCGGAGCCCATGGTATGTAGCATTTGAAGAGTTTATGCATGACCACCCCTTTTGTTGTCCAGGTATCATCAGTCGCCCTTCTAAGACCAGCATAGTGAAGGAATTGGCCTTGGGGAGTGCATGCTGTACGGTCAATACTTTGAATGCCAGTAAATGGCAATCTCCGTAGAGATTGCCTACAGTATTGTGTACAGCCTCATCCCACACCCACAGTCGGCGACTGGAAAGGTGGCCCATCCGCATGGGGAAGCCCAGCAAGGGCACCACTGGGCGCTTTTCAGGGACCAACTACAGTTGTTTTTTTACTCCTCCTAATTTCTACCGATCTTATCCACTTATGTCCGTAACTTGGAAATTAAGTTGCCTTCAATGTCGTTCTTCCCTATATGCTGTAGGAATTAATAAAAAGGTATTTAGAAGCAGTACTACCACTATGTTATAGTGGAACACACAAGGGGTATTTTTCCAAGAGCCATGTTGCCCATTGGAACAAGTGCCACAGCAATTAGTTGCAAGCCAGCATAGTCTGGGTGCCAGCAGAGAATGACTAGATAAAACCCTGCTGGTGGTAAGGCTTAAGCCGTGAACTGAAGAACACATTCATTGATATGTGCAAGTGAGATGGATATTTCAGAGTTAGCGATTCTTCTGGAGCGCATATTATCCTCAATGCAGGCCTAGAAGTAAAAGAGCTTCTGTGAATGTATCGGAGTCAGTTCAAGCCTTCAGTAGCTATCATTAAACACATCATGCAATCAGAAGTAGCATAGTCATGGGTAGTATATTTGCACAAAACATGCCTTACCTGCTCTAGGTTTCCATTGTTATCATAAATGCAATGGAACAGTGGTAAGACAAAGCGTTTATTTAAATTGATTTGACAGAATAAAACAATTGTTTACATGCTTCCACCTAACTTAGATCATTGGCTTGGTAGTAAAAAGAGTATTTTTTTTAATTTCTGAGGTTTAACTACTACGTGTGGTAAGCCGTACTAGCCTGGTAATGATAAGCACATAGATTATCTACTGCTCTCAGATGCCTCCAGTGTACTTGAGAAGAGTGTGTGGTGATTTGAGAGTTATATGGAATGAGGCCAGTTAGATGATCAGCTCATTTAATCCTGCAAGGAACCCTGAAGGAGTGGCACACTACTACCTCAGTAGCACTACTCAGGATTGGGTGTTGTTTAAAAATAAAATAATGATTTTAGGTCCTCTGCCAGGTTCTTTAGAGAGGCTCTGACTCGCTCACTCATTGGAATGTCTGGCTATTATTAAAAGTCCCTGAAAATTATCCCTCCCAAAAAACCTACTCTTCACAAAATAATAAAAAAAAGAAAATGAAACTTGTTTACGGGAACTATTCAGTTCTTAATTTGCACTGCCATTTGCTCCTTATAGGAGCCAGGACTTAATGTTCTGCTCCGGGACTTATTTCTGACATCTAAATTACGGGCGTTGTTGTTTATTTATTTATTTATTTATTTATTCATTTGAAAAGTTTTATATAGCGCTGGCTAGACCTGAAGGTATCAGAGCGCTTTACATGAGGAAGAACATAGTTTCAGAACTTAGGGGCTGATTATGATAGCGGATAATCCGCATCCTCCGGGCCGGCGGAAGCCACCACCGGCCCGGAGGATGCGGATTATCCGCTGCGGACTGGAAAAAGACCCCCCGCCAGATTAAGATGGCTGGGGGATATTTTTTCAGTCCGCACCTTTTCGGCCGCGGTCGCCTTCCGACCGCGGCGGAAAAGCTCGAACATGGCTGGCGGTGTCTATCAGACACCGCCAGTCATATTAGGATGTCGGCGGTCCTATGCCTTTCCACGGCGGCATGTCTGCCGTGGAAAGGCTTACGGTCTTTTCTTTGGTTTGGGGGCCCGCTGCGGGCCCCCAGGGGTGCAGGGGGGGGTGTGGGGGTGCACATGGGGGGTACCTATGGTGCACATGGGGTACCTATGGTACCCCCCTGCCTTTGCGTGCACGAAGCGGCAGGCACCGCGCGGTGCCTGCCGCTTTGTGCATGCAAATGCACTGCTTACATTTTTAACATTGCGGCGGGTGCTGCTTCAAGCCGCACCCGCCGCAATGTTAAAAATAGAGGATGTGACCACCAGGGTGGTGATCACATCCTAATTTGCACGGAGGGACCGCCGCTGCCATCCTAATAGGGCCCATAGTTACAAAGTTACATCAGTTTCTGGAGCATAGTTACATGAGTTATGTGCATGCATACTGTTCTACTGTAGTACTACTTTACATACTATGAAATACAATTTGTGAATCAAGCCTACACACTATATCAAAGGGAATTTGAACATGACTACAATAATACAATGCCACTGTTGGGACCTAACTGAGGCTATTTTAAATATACCATATTTCTGCGGAGACCTGGATATCACTTTAATCCCAAACTATTGCTACATAGACTGCGTCACAAGGAAGCACCATAACCAAGATTTTAAAATATTAGTGAGCATCATTGGAAAAAAGTGTACACTTGTTGTGGTGGTGGTGCCTGTGCTTGATGCTATTTTCCTTGTGCCTGGACCTTCAGGTCTCTGCCAAAATGTCTTGCCATACAAAGTAAAGGGACTTCTTTTCTCTGTGGAGAATTTTAAATCTGTGTTTACTTAAGCTTGTAATAGGAATGGTTGATGGTAACGTTCATTGTTGCATATGCGTCCCAGTACCTACCGGTGTCGTGATAATGTTTTTCAGAATGCTGTTATTCACAGCAGTTAAGTTACAGTTTGAAAAACAAACTTGTTTTCCACTGCATAAAATTTAGTATTCAGTCCTTGAGCTTAAACCTGCCTTATGTAGGTCGTGTTTACTTCTGTATTCATACTGCCACAGTACGAACAAGCATTAGAAATGCAATCGGGCTCGGATTTATTTGAGTTTGAGCTAATGGCATTGTAAATGCCAATGTCTTTTTGCCATGTGTTATGGAGTGTGTGCATGTGGTGTGTAGTGGAAGTATGTTGGTTGAATTGTAATTTTACCAATGGTGGCATGCTGTGCTTTATATGAATATGTTTAAAAGTAAAGTGTACCATACTGCGATTGCTTGGTGGAAAAGTGCACTGCCGGCTGGAGGTGTGTGTGCCTGGTGGAAGGGTGCACTGACGGCTGGTGGGTGTGTGCTTGGTGGAAAAGTGCACAGATGGATGATGGTTGTTGGTGTTTGTGCATGGTGAAAGCATTCATTGACGGCTGAGGGTGTGTTGTTGTGTGTGTTGTTTTCTGTGTGCTGGTGAGTGTGTGGTGGTGAGTCTGTGGGGGTGAGCCTGGGGAGTGAGTGTGGTGGTGAGTGTGTTGTGTTGAGTGGTGACAAGTGTGTGGTGTTGAGAGACTGAGGTGTGTGGTTTGTGTGTGCGTTATGTGTGTGTGGTGTATGTGTGTGTGGTGTTTTCTGCACACTCACACACTGCCCCTACACATTCACACACTGCTCACCCGCACACTCCCAATGTCACCCTGCATAGTCACACACTGTTTACCCTGCACACTCATTCTGCACACTCACACAATGTGCACCCTGACACACTGTCTCTGCAGTCACTCTGCACTCACTGCCACTCTGCACTCACTGCCACTCTGCACTCACTGCCACTCTGCACTCACTGCCACTCTGCACTCACTGCCACTCTGCACTCACTGCCACTCTGCACTCTCTGCCACTCTGCACTCTCTGCCACTCTGCACTCTCTGCCACTCTGCACTCTCTGCCACTCTGCACTCTCTGCACTCTCTGCCACTCTGCACTCTCTGCCACTCTGCACTCTCTGCCACTCTGCACTCTCTGCCACTCTGCACTCTCTGCCACTCTGCACTCTCTGCCACTCTGCACTCTCTGCACTCTCTGCCACTCTGCACTCTCTGCCACTGCACTCTCTGCCACTCTGCACTCTCTGCCACTCTGCACTCTCTGCCACTCTGCACTCACTGCCACTCTGCACTCACTGCCACTCTGCACTCACTGCCACTCTGCACTCACTGCCACTCTGCACTCACTGCCACTCTGCACTCACTGCGCACTCACTGCGCACTCACTGCGCACTCACTCTGCACTCACTCTGCACTCACTCTGCACTCACTCTGCACTCACTCTGCACTCACTGTCACTCTGCACTCACTCTGCACTCACTGTCACTCTGCACTCACTCACTCTGCACTCACTGTCACTCTGCACTCACTGTCACTCTGCACTCACTGTCACTCTGCACTCAGTCTGCACTCACTGTCACTCTGCACTCAGTCTGCACTCACTGCCCACTGCCACTCTGCACTCACTGCCACTCTGCACTCACTGCCACTCTGCACTCACTGCCACTCTGCACTCACTGCCACTGCGCACTCACTGCGCACTCACTGCGCACTCACTGCGCACTCACTCTGCACTCACTCTGCACTCACTGTCACTCTGCACTCAACTCTGCACTCACTGTCACTCTGCACTCACTGTCACTCTGCACTCACTGTCACTCTGCACTCACTGTCACTCTGCACTCACTGTCACTCTGCACTCAGTCTGCACTCACTGTCACTCTGCACTCAGTCTGCACTCACTGTCACTCTGCACTCAGTCTGCACTCACTGTCACTCTGCACTCAGTCTGCACTCACTGCCACTCTGCACTCTCAAACTGCACTCTCAATCTGCACTCTCAATCTGCACTCTCCACTCTCAATCTGCACTCTGCACTCTCAAACTGCACTCTCAAACTGCAATCTGCACTCTGCACTCTGATTCTGCACTCTCAATTACTAAAAAGACACCACAGCGAAGACGAATCACTGGGCAGATGACATAAAACACTAAGGAATGTGTCTGGCCAAAGCCCTAGAGATACCTTTTTTTTCTCTTTAACATTAGGAGCTCGAAGCTCCACCCACTTCGTGGGCGTAGGCCGAGCCCTAAAAAGCATTGCAGCCCTGCTGTAAAGTGCAGGTATTCCTCCTTTCAGATGGTGCAGGTACTCGGTAACCGACTGTGCGGCGCAGTCAAAGCACAGGCTGAAGCGCACTCGATAGCTTCCTGTAGCTATGCAACTTTGTATGGCATAGTGCTGCGTTCTACTGAAGATTATAGCATTGTGCAGCATGGCAGATACCACTAGAACATGTGAGGGGGCATGGATTCCGAGTGAATCCAACTAATTTGTGACACCACTATCTACCCACCCCCTTTCGGCTTTTTGGGCGCATTGCATTCTGGAACTTGTAGTCTACGGTTCCTATTGGCTGAGTCCCCGCGTGCTTTTGGCTTTCAGTACTGGCTGAAGCAGCATTAAATGCTTTCAGTCTGCAGTCCGTGGCGCTGCCTCGCGCCTGTCCAGTCTCTTTGAGAAGCAGCATTTGTCGCATCCTCCTCCTCCCTGCCGCAGGAGCCTTTCCCTCCTCGAGAGCCCCATCACTTTCTCCTCGCCATGGCGACGTACAAGGTGACGGTGGCCACCGGCTGCTTCCTCCAGGCAGGAACCATGGACTCAATCTCCCTCACCCTGGTGGGGGAGCGGGGGCAGAGCCCCAAGCACCCCCTCAACAACTTCACGAGGGATTTCAGCGCGGACAACGTGAGTATAAGGGGCCCGGGGGGGGGGGGCGTGTCAGGTGCACCCGGGAGCATCTCTTCTACACATGACCCTCTCTAGGGGCACTAAGGTTTGCACTGCCCCTAGTCCCATCACACGCAGGTGGCTATGGAAGCCCGAAAACAAATGGAAGCGCACTAGCTGGTAAAACAGTCCTGAGGGTTAATGCTCCTGCTGCTGAGGTATGGGTGTAGCCTGCAGGTCTCAGGGAAGAATCCAACGGACAAACCTAGGTGAGCGACTGTACATTCTCTGAGCTCCGTGTTTAATTTGCAGATCACACCCTCGTATCCGGGTAAGATAGCTCAGTTGGTTAATGTTGCTACAATCTTTGTATATTCACGAGGCAACAGGGTTGAACGCTGGTCGAGTACATCAGTGAGTTAATGGTTCTTCAGCCAGTGTCTCCTTCTGGCCATGGTTTCTATATTGGTTGTGTCTGTGTGCAACTGGTGCTGGAATCTGTGTATTCTACCAAGTGCCGGGGCAGGACGTTCCGAGCTTCGCCGATACGGATGAGGGAGGGGGCCGTGGGCCCCCGTGTCTTGCTGTCTCAGCGTCGGATGAGTGAGGCTAATGAAGCCCTTTCCCGGCCTGGCATGCAGCAGCTGCGCACTGAGCGCTGCTGAATGGTGAACGCGCCCGGCCATCTGGATTCACTTACGGAGGCACCCTGACAGCTCCTAATTATAATTAATGTACTTCTGTGCGCGCACACGCACAACAAATGCCAAACATGCCGGACGAAAACTACATTTAGCCTATCACGTCAAGGCTACTAAAAAGACACCACAGCGAACACGAATCACTGGGCAGATGACAACACTAAGGAATGTGTCTGGCCAAAGCCCTAGAGATACTTTTTTTTTCTCTTTAACATTAGGAGCTCGAAGCTCCACCCACTTCGTGGGCGTAGGCCGAGCCCTAAAAACCTGTTCACAGTTGTTGATGCGTTATGTGAATAAAGGAGATGTTTTTCTCTATGGAGGGCCCAAAGATAATATAGTTACTTGAGCTCTCCTCTCAGTGTTTATTACTTAGAACCTCTTGGGTGAAAACATCCGTTATTTAATGTAACCCATCTATAAGTTTGTATGTATTTTTGCTCACGAAGCATAAAGCCTCCCTATTGGTCTTCTCACCACTGGCAAATATTCACTTTATTTTAAACTTTAAAAGTTTATAAATAGACCTTCCGGGCAGTGGCCTTTCTTAAGTGTACACTTTTTTTCCAATGATGCTCACTAATATTTTAAAATCTTGGTTATGGTGCTTCCTTGTGACGCAGTCTGTGTAGAAATAGTGTGGGATTATAGTGATATCCAGGTCTCCGCAGAAATATGGTATATTTAAAACAGCAGCAGTTAGGTCCCAACAGTGGCATTGTATTATTGTAGTCCTGTTCAAATTCCCTTTGATATAGTGTGTAGGCTTGATTCACAAATTGTATTTCATAGTATGTAAAGTAGTACTACAGTAGAACAGTATGCATGCACATAACTCATGTAACTATGCTCCAGCAACTGATGTAACTTTGTAACTATGTTCTGAAACTATGTTCTTCCTCATGTAAAGCGCTCTGATACCTTCGGGTCTAGCCAGCGCTATATAAAGCTTTTCAAATAAATAAATAAATGTGATGAACGTTTCTAAAATGAGTAGAGGGCCGTACTAGTGGGAGACAAACGGCGGCCACCTCTCGAGATTGATCTTGGATCCTTGCACTGTGGGGTTTTCCTCCAATTTATGGACTGAAGCTGTGTGTGCACTAAATGTGCAGCCCGGAAACAGGCTTAATTTTAAAAACAGAATCTCCAGGTTAGGATGAGTTGTTTATTTATTCGTGGATGCTGTTTTCCACATCTGTTTCAAATAATGTTTAAAGGAGGCATTAACATTCAGACTCTTTTCCACGCAATCAAGATGGCACGTGCTGCTTTCCACTGTTTGTAAAATGTCTTTCCTCTGATTGAGGATGGTACAAACGTAGGCAGAATTGAACAGCAGAGACACCTTTTTCCTAACTTCAATTCATCAGCTGATTGATAGGTAATTGGAGGAAGCAGGTGCTTTAGGATGTTGTATTGAAAGCACACTTTACACTGTAGTTGTCCCTGATCAATCTACATTGAAGGTATACAGTAATGAATTCCCTGTTGAGAGCAGCAAAACGTGCTCAACTCAATAGCTGCTGCTTTGCTGGGCAATCAATGATCTCCTTTCCTTTGTTTCATATGTCATTACCTATAGGGTTATGCATTGACGAATACATTTACTGACAGCCTCCTATCCATTCCCCTAATAGTGTGAATTGAGATTCTCTGAATTAATTCTGAACAGACGTTTTTACTAAAGATCTATGGAAATTAAATGGTTAATCTTATATAGTGGTTATTGATTTATTTTTTCATAATGGCTGATAGGCTTCTTAGGCCAACTTCTACTTTGGTCTGTACACATTTCCATCTCCTGCTGTCAGAATGAACAATATTACTAGATTTTCAACTTTTGGAGTTTGGTTTTTCTTCTGCCCAGTTATATTTACTATGGTGACCTTAACAGCGATATGGAAAGTTGACATATGTGACTGGCTTCCTATCCAATATGAATTGTCTATTGGGGTAATATTATTTCTCTTCTCCCAAATTAGTCTCCCTGAGATCCCAGATAAATCTGTATTGATTCCTTATCTGAGCCTTTTCTATATTTTTATTGTCCTGTAAACAGGACAGTATCAAGCATTTTCTGCAACTGATAATTCCATTTTGTAGAGAAGTCACAGAATGCTAGTTCAGAGAAAGGTGGGTTTTGTTTCTTCAGGTAATGTAGTACAACAGATGTACTTCAGAAAATTACCATTCAGCTGACATTTCACTTTTTGTAATTCCTGGATTCAAGAACCTGATTTTTTTCCCTTCAAGTGTGGCACAAACTTACTCTTTCTTATTGGAGTGACAGTTCAGCTTAATTTATAATAGTAATTAAGCAAATAAATAAATGCAGCAATCAGTCCATTTCCACAAATCCTAGTGAGTACAGCCAGACCATATATATATATATATATATATATATATATATCAATCACTTATTGAAATATAACTGTAACAGAACATAACAAATAATCCGTAGTGCTACTAATTTTCTTAAAATTAAAACCCATTTTATAGGTTACGATTTTCAGGTTGCTGTTATTCAATTAACGTATTGATTGTTGTGTGGCTATGGGTCAGGTTTTCTTGAGAAGCTTAAAGGAAAGGGCCTCTCATATGCATACAATCTGGGGTAAAATAATTGTTTTAGGAGAGTTGTTTGTTACAGAAAGAACCTGGAGACAGCACCCCTCAGCTTCCCAACTAAAACTTCTCAGACAGACCAGAAATGCTTACAGCAGGAACATCCTCAAATAAAAAAAGAGTTCTTTAGATCGGAACTAGAAAACGCTAAGAACAGACCTCGTAAGCTCTTTGAAATGGTCAAACACCAATCTAACAAACTGGCTAAAACTTCCAAGAAGCCTCATAATCCCTAATAACCTGTGAGGAGTTCTCCTCCTTCTTTTCAGCCAAAATGACCTCTCTAGGGAAAGAACTTAATTCCGCCACCAACATCTGACCTCTTCCTGCCAAGTCCCATCTCTCCTCTCTTCCCACCCCCTAGACAACACCCAAGAACCAAGCGCACTGGTCCAACTTCAAGTTATATGACGACCATTCCATCTTGAAAATGCTATCCTCCTTAAATCCGAATACCCACTTTAATGACCCACTCCCCTCCGTCTGCGTGGCCGCAACCTCCCAAGTTATCATTCCCATTTAGACTACAATAATCAACTCTTCCCTACTACAAGGGTCCATAACTGACTCTCTAAAAGCCAGTCAAGTTGCCCCCATCTTAAACAAACCCACTTTGAATCCTGCTACTCCAGACAATTTCAGACCAATATCCAATTGTGGAAAACGTGTAATATTTTATTTGGCATAAGCAGCAGCCATTTTGGCTGTTGTGTCCATTTCCTTTCCTTCGTAATTATTCCGTCCTCTGCTGCTCGTCTTTTCCTGCCTGTGCTATCTATTTGAGTTGACTTCCTGACTCAGCTAAAAGCAATGTACGTGCTGAGAGTTTGTAGCTGCCAGTACATCTGTTGCCATAAGCACTCCTGCTTCCACTCCCACTTTGCTGACCATGTAGTTTTTATCTGCCCTTGTTTGCTGATAACTATTTCTAAAACTGTTCTTTCCATTTCTGTTTATGTGCATACACTGCACAAAACCTGTATAATGAGGGCACTGGGCCAGTGTACTACCTCAGGCAGCACTTGAGAGTGCTGTGTGGGTGTGGTCCCACCGATGAGTGATTAATAAACTTGTTATTTATTCCTACTCCAGTGCTGATCTCTATTTTGTTGGTCTTTGAACCTTTGCACAAAAGGGTGACCCTGCAACAGTATACCCCTACAAAAAGGGGTACATTTCCACACAATATCCCACTTCTAGCGAATGCTTTTGCAAAATGTGTGCAACTTCAGCTGAGCCAACATATCACCAACTTTAATCTGCTAGACAAATGCCAATCCAGATTCAGGCCTGGACACAGCATGGAAACTACGATTCTCCATATTGTGGATGATGCTCTTCAAGCCCTTGACCAAGACAAAACATGTCTCCTAATTGTACTGGATTTATCCTTGGCATTCGACGCAGTCAACAACGAGAAACTACTTGAGCAACTCGAATTCAGGATGGGAGTAAAGGGGACCGTTCTCAAATGGTTTAGATCCTTCTTCTGGACTGCACCCAGAGATACTTAGTTCACAGTAATCTATCTGCTCCTTTCCCAAAAACGATCGGAGTCCCCGCTGGATCAACTCTTTCCCCAATCTACCTTGAACCGTTAGCTGAATTACTACGTACCACCAATATCTCCTTCCACATGTATGCTGATGATATCCAGATCTACATCAAATTCTCATCTCTAGAGGAGATTTACTCTTTGAATGAGGCCCTAAAGCTGACTGTTCAATGGCTCGCCAGCAACCAGCTCAAACTAAATGCACAAAAAACTGAGTTCCTTCTCATCTCCCCCCCCTAAAAGTAACACTGACATCCGGGAATGGACCAAGTCGATCACAGCACTAAACTGCACAACCTGAATATGCAAGACTACATCAACTCGATGGCTAATACTGCCAGGTTTCACCTGAGCTACCTGAGGAAACTAATACCTTTCCTTGATGCCTCGGACCTAAAAATGGCAGTCCAGGCATTAGTTATCTCCAGAAACGAATACGGATGCTCAACCCTTTCAGGTCTACTCAAGAGCTCCACGTCCCCCTTAAAAGATTGCCTCAACGCTGCCGCCAGACTCTTAACAGGCTCAAAAAAATTCGACCACATCTTAACGCATCTGAAGGCGCTGAAATGGCTTCCTCTTGAAGCCAGAATTCAACTCAAACTGGCATATATCACCCACAAAGCACTACACACAAAACCCCCTGCATATCCTGCCCAGAAAATCATGGTTTCTGGAGGAGCCAGAAACTGCAGGTCCGCCAGAGACTTTGTGCTCCAGCCACCCAGCTTCCGAAAGAAAAAAACGTACAAACCTTCCTAATGGGCATGTTTCTCCCATAAATCATGCATTGCACACACCGCTAAGTTGCTTTGCTTATTTTTGTTGCCGCTAGAGTTTGGACTGACTGGCTGCTATCCATCTTGTACTCCCACAAATTTATTTGCTGGATATTCCTGCATTATGATCTGAACATTGTATACACCCTGTTATTCCCCAAATGTTTCACTTCCTTCTACTCCTACTTATGATTTTTTTTCTTTGACTATTTCATACTTGTATACAACGTGTTATCCCTGTAAAGCGCTCTGACACCCTAACAGGTCACGTTCGCGCTCTTTAAAACACGAAATAAATAAATAAGTATAATTTCATCACTTCCTACCCCATTGAAAACAAGATTCTACATAGATATACGTACAAACATATGTACATATTAGTAAATAAAGCACTATCTGCCAGAAGTATTGTGGAAAGCAACAAGGCAATTGTAGACAATAGGGGGCAGAATCATTTCAGTTGCCAGTAATGGAGTTGATTGGCGATGAATTAGACAATAAAATGTCAGTACATCTCACGTCATTTGAATTATGCATAGTGATTCGTTTTTTTGCATTGCACTCTGAGCAGTGAGCATCTTGTAAAAAGAACTATTGATGGACAGAATGCAGAACAATGTCATACATTCACCCCAGTACATGCTCACTGTTAGACGGGGACCTGGAGGGTCGGCCGAGCACAGTGATCGCACAGACAGGTAACTTCCCCCCCACAGATGGACACCACACAAAGATCAGGGTAACACCTTTTATAGGCACTTCTGGTAGTAGAGTGGTACGATACAAGGCGATCAGGACACGATGATCCTCTCAATTCTAGTCTCTAGTAAGGGAAGGGGGTAGCGGGACAGTCTTGGTACCCACGGGTACGGAGGTGTAACGGTGATAGCTCACAATCCTCGAGCTCGGTGTTCGGATGGGTCAGACCGCGGCAGCGCCGGCAGGTCCCGAAGAGGTCGTAGGTGGCAACGGGCCGCGGCAGCGCCAGCAGGTCCCAACGAGGATGAAGGTTACAACGGGCCGCGGCAGCGCCAGCAGGTCCCACGAGAATGCAGGTTGCAACGGGCCGCGGCAGCGCCAGCAGGTCCCACGAGGATGGAGGTTACTACGGGCCGCGGCAGCGCCAGCAGGTCCCAGGAGGCTGGGGGTGCTCGGCACCTGGCGGGGGAGAGCCATCGACACTTCTTACTCCCATTGACCTGCCAAGTGGTCCGTTCACCTCCTGGGTGGAGGGTGGTGCCGGGATGTCGGGGCCTGGCCAGGCCCAGGGTTGGGGTCGGGCTGAGGCCGCGCGGCCGCGTGGTGCCGTGTCCAAGATGGCGGCTGGGCCGGGCAATGGTGCTGACGGTGGCCCGGGCCCTGTCCTGCGGGGAGGGAGCGAGCCCTTCATGTGGCCTGTCCAACATGCGTCCCCCCCAGCTGAAGGCGGGGAGAGTCACCCATCTTCTTGGGGACTTTCCTCGTCGAGGCGGAAAAAGCGGGACAGGCCATCCGCGTTGGCGTGGTCTTGGCCAGGACGATGCTCCACAGTGAAGTCCATCCCCTGCAGGGAGATGGACCATCGCAATAGTTTGGGGTTCTCCCCCCGCATCTGCATGAGCCATTGCAGGGGCCGATGATCTGTCTGTACCCGGAAATGGGTTCCGAAGAGGTACGGCCGGAGCTTCTTGAGGGCCCATACCACTGCGAAGGCCTCTCGCTCAATGGTGCTCCAGCGCTGTTCTCGGGGCAGTAGGCGTCTGCTGATGAAGGCCACGGGTTGGTCCACTCCTTCGGGGTTCAGTTGGGAGAGGACGGCCCCAATACCATGGTCGGAGGCATCGGTCTGCACAATGAACTCGCGGCTGTAGTCGGGGGCCTGGAGCACCGGAGCGGTGCACATGGCGGCCTTCAGCGTCTCGAAGGCCGCGTGACAGTCGGGAGTCCAGTTGACTCGTTTTGGGTTGTTCTTAGACGTGAGTTCCGTGAGGGGCCCCACAATGCTGCCATAGTCCCTCACAAACCGCCGGTAGTATCCGGTGAGCCCCAGGAAGGCTCGGACCTCTGTTTGTGTTTCGGGGGGTTGCCAGGACTGGATGGCAGCTACCTTGAGTTGGAGGGGGGCCACCAGACCGCTCCCCACTTGGTGTCCGAGGTAGGTCACGGACCCCTGGCCGATTTGGCACTTGCTGGCCTTTATGGTGAGGCCGGCCTGTTGGAGGGCCTGCAGGACCGCTCTGAGGTGGTGGAGGTGGTCGGCCCAGTGGCGGCTGTATACCGCGATGTCGTCCAGGTAGGCGGCGCTGAATTCTTCGAGGCCCGCCAATACCTGGTTCACCAGTCTTTGAAAGGTGGCTGGAGCGTTCTTCATGCCGAAGGGCATCACTCTGAAATGGTAGTGTCCGTCCGGGGTGGAGAAAGCGGAACGTTCTTGGGCCCTGGGGGTGAGGCCGATCTGCCAGTAGCCCGCTGTCAGGTCAAAGATGCTTAGGTAGCGGGCTGCCCCCATGCGGTCGACTAGTTCATCTGCTCGGGGGATAGGGTGAGCGTCGGTTCGGGTGACCGCGTTCAGCCCCCGATAGTCGATGCAGAATCGGAGCTCCGGCGTGGTGCCCGGTGCCGCGGCCTTGGGGACCAGGACGACCGGGCTGGCCCAGGGACTGTCCGAAGGCTCGATGACCCCGAGGGCGAGCATCTTGGAGACTTCTTCTTGGATGCATGTACGTACCCGATCCGGTACCCGGTACGCCCGGTGTCGGACAGGAGGACTGTCCCCCGTGTCCACGTCGTGCAGGCACCAGGAGGTGACTCCGGGTGCGAGGGAGAACAGGTTTGCGAACGGCAGCAGGAGGGCCCGGCAATCTTGACGCTGCTCTGGGGTCAGGGCCTCGGAGAGTCTGACCCCGTCCACCGAGCCATCTCTTTCCCGAGTCCTCAGTAGGTCAGGGAGGGGCTCGGAGTCTCCTTCTGTGCCACTGTCGGTCGCCATCAGCAGGCTGAGTTCTGAGCGCATGAAGTGGGGTTTGAGCCTGTTGGCGTGGAGGACCCGGAGGGGGTTCCGGGGGGACTCCAGGTCGATGAGATAGGTGACGGGACTCCTGCGCTCGATCACCTTGAAGGGCCCCGTCCATTTGTCTTGCAAGGCACACGGTTCGATGGGGGACATCACCCATACCTGCTGACCCGGTTCAAACTCGATGGAGGAGGCATGTTGGTCGTACCACTTCTTCATGTCCTCTTGACTGGCCTCCAGATTGGCTTTAGCGATCTCCCTGAATTTCCGGGTCTGATTGCGGAGGGTCAGGAGGTATTTGTAGACGTCCGGAGGGGTCTTTAGGGGGGCCATTTCCCATTCCTCCTTCACTAGGCTGAGAGGCCCGCGAACGGGGTGTCCGTACAGGAGTTCGAAGGGGCTGAAGCCGAGGGACTTCTGGGGGACTTCTCGGTAGGCGAAGAGGAGGCACGGTAGTAGCACGTCCCACTGGCGGCGTAGGGGTTCTTCCAGCCCCATGATCATCCCCTTGAGGGTGCGGTTGAACCGCTCGACTAGTCCGTTCCCCTGGGGGTGATAGGGGGTGGTGAAGCGGTAAGTGACTCCGCACTGCTGCCAGAGGGATTTCATATACTTTGAAATAAAGTTCGTACCCCTGTCGCTGACGACTTCCCGGGGGAAGCCCACTCGAGAGAAGATCCCCATCAAGGCTCGACCCACTACTGGGGCGGTTATCGTACGAAGGGGGACCGCCTCAGGATATCGGGTAGCGTGGTCCACCAGGACCAGGATGAAGCGATGCCCCTGTGCTGTTCGGGGGTCCAGGGGCCCCACAATGTCTATTCCCACCCTTTCGAACGGGGTGGTCACCACGGGGAATGGTTGTAGGGGTGCCTTGAGTTTGCGGCCGCTCTTCCCGCTGGCCTGGCAGGTCGGGCAGGACCGGCAATGGTTGGAGACGTCATTTCTCATTTTGGGCCAAAAAAAGTGAGTCACCAGGCGGTGGTAGGTCTTGTCTTGGCCCAGGTGCCCGGCCAGGGGGACATCATGGGCTAGGTTCAACAGGAAGTCTCTGAAGTGGAGGGGCACCACCAGCACTCGCCCGGCCCCCAGTTCTGCGATTTTCTGTCCGCTATACAAGAGATCATTGTCCCAATAAACCCAGTGGGCCCCGGTGGTGTCTCCTTGGCTCTGGGTGAGCGCTTGCTGTCGCAATCCCTCGAGGGAGGGGCAGGTCTTTTGCGCCTGCCGGAATTGTTCCTGGGTGGGCCCCCCTTCTTGACGCCACTGAGCCAGGTCGGGAAGCTCGGGGGGCTGTGGGGACCCCTCTGGGGCGGGGTCCGGGTGGTCGGTCTGGAGGAAGTCGTCTTCTGGAGTGATCGAGGGCGGAGGTGCTGCCCATTCTGGTTCTTCTGGTCTAGGGATGGTGCGGGTGGCCATGGACCGGGTGGTTACGCACGCCCAGTCCGGGAGACCCAACATCCCCAGATGCTCTCTTCTTTCCACAGCGGCCCACGGGGAGCTCTCGAGATCGTTCCCCAGGAGGCAGTCTACGGGGGCATCGTCACGGACAGTTACTTTCAGCATGCCGGACACTCCTCCCCATTCGAAGGGGACGCAGGCCATCCGACACAGGCTCTCCGAGTTATCTGCCGATCGGACGGGGCAAAGTACGTTTGGTAGGATTTGTTCTGGGGTCACCAGGTGACAGCGGACGGCCGTCACACTGGCCCCGGTGTCACGCAGGGCCTCGGCCTTGCGCCCATTGATGCTCACCCATTGGCTGTACTTCCGAGTGTTGGCGGGCAGGGGAGTCCGCGGGACCATGTCTCTTCCTCCTAGGCATGCCAGGGTCATGGCGGCGGGTTCCCACTCGAACTGCTCCGATTCATAGGTCTCCGTGTCTTCGGAGACTTGTTCTTCTCCCAGGGCGGCGGCCGCCATCTGGCGGGGCCCGGGGACCTGGTTCTTCGGGCAGGTCGGGTCACTGGCATAGTGGCCGACTCGCTGGCATCGATGACACGTCACGTTAGCTCGGAACCCCGGGCGCATCGGGGGGTTTCCCCGGCCTGCTGGGGCCGGGGTGGCGTTAGTGGGTGCGGCCGGGACGGCGTCTCTGCCCCGGCCCGGGCCTCCTCCTCCTCCTCGGGGACGATGATGACCTTGGTTGGTTCTGTTCTGCTCATTCGGCCCACTCCGGGCCACTCGGGTGCTCTCCCACCGGTCAGCCTCGGTGGCGAGCTGCCGGGGTTCAGTCAATTTACTGTCGAGGAGGTGCTGCCGGAGCTCGACGAAGCAGTTGTTGGAGAGGTGCTCCCACACAATGAGATTGAAGAGTTGTTCGTAAGTGGTTACGTTGTTACCCTTGATCCACCCCTCGAAGGCTCGGCTGAAATAGTTCACGTATTCCAACCACGTCGTACCTGGGATCCGGGTGCAGTTGCGGAACCTCTGGCGGTACATTTCGGGTGTAAGTCCATATCGACTGAGGAGGGCGGCCTTCATGTGGTCATAGGACGTCATTTGATGGTCCGGAAGCTGCAGCAGGGCATCACGACCCTCGTTGACGAATCTCCCCCATAGGCCGGCTCCCCAGTCACTTCGAGCGACCCGGTGGGCGGTCATGGCAATCTCATAGGCCTTGAACCACTGCTGTATGTCGTCGTTCCGGTGATATTCTCGGACCACATCCTTGGGGATGTGGACCTTCTGCTCGGTAGGACCCGGGGAGTGCGGTTGCTCGGGCACCCCTAGGTTTTTGTTCAGTTTGCGTATTTCTATCTCCGCTAGTTTGCACTCGTGCTCGTATGCCAGTCTTTTTTCTTCGAGGTCTCTCTGTCTCTGTTTTTCCTCTCGCTCTTCTCTGAGCCGTAAGTGTTCTAAGTTTATTTTTTGTTCCGCCAGTTTTAATTCTCCGTCTAATCTGAGTCGTGCCAAGTCTAACTCGTGTAATCTATTTTTTTCCCGCTCTTGGATCTCTTCACGGGACGGGCCTGTTCTCCGTTCCTCCGTCCGGGTGGTGTTGACTTCCGGGGCTGCGGGGTCCCGGGGGGTTGCGGTATTTGTTTCTGTCCAGGCCTCTAGGGCGTTTTTGAAGTCTTCTTTTGTGCTTAGCCCGGTGGTAGCAATGCCTAAGTCCATGCAAAATTGTTTGAGCTCTCGGTGGTTGTATTCCTCCAGCTTTTCCATCTGGAACTTCTCCGCCGATCCGCTCTCTTTGGTCGTCATTGTGGTTTTAGTCGTAGGGTGAGTTACTGTCTGTACGGTACGCGTTGGTTCGGATCGCGCCGCTAGCCACCAATGTTAGACGGGGACCTGGAGGGTCGGCCGAGCACAGTGATCGCACAGACAGGTAACTTCCCCCCCACAGATGGACACCACACAAAGATCAGGGTAACACCTTTTATAGGCACTTCTGGTAGTAGAGTGGTACGATACAAGGCGATCAGGACACGATGATCCTCTCAATTCTAGTCTCTAGTAAGGGAAGGGGTAGCGGGACAGTCTTGGTACCCACGGGTACGGAGGTGTAACGGTGATAGCTCACAATCCTCGAGCTCGGTGTTCGGATGGGTCAGACCGCGGCAGCGCCGGCAGGTCCCGAAGAGGTCGTAGGTGGCAACGGGCCGCGGCAGCGCCAGCAGGTCCCAACGAGGATGAAGGTTACAACGGGCCGCGGCAGCGCCAGCAGGTCCCACGAGAATGCAGGTTGCAACGGGCCGCGGCAGCGCCAGCAGGTCCCACGAGGATGGAGGTTACTACGGGCCGCGGCAGCGCCAGCAGGTCCCAACGAGGACGAAGGTTGCAGAGGGCCGCGGCAGCGCCAGCAGGTCCCACGAGGATGAAGGTTGCAGAGGGCCGCGGCAGCGCCAGCAGGCAGGACAATAGTTCACAAGGCAGGGCTGTCGCAGCGCCAGCAGTCCGTCAAGGATGAGTTCTTCTCGGTGTCTCTCGACTCCAGGATACAACTGCCTTCCTGTCCTGGGGCGGCCTCAGTTATAGGTCTGGCGCCCTTTGATGTCCGGACCCTCGCTCTTGGAGGTCGGGAGGCCTGGGATGAGGGAGTCCAGACACCCAGCAGGGGGGTGGAGCCAGCGCCCGAGGAGGCTGGGGGTGCTCGGCACCTGGCGGGGGAGAGCCATCGACACTTCTTACTCCCATTGACCTGCCAAGTGGTCCGTTCACCTCCTGGGTGGAGGGTGGTGACGGATGTCGGGGCCTGGCCAGGCCCAGGGTTGGGGTCGGGCTGAGGCCGCGCGGCCGCGTGGTGCCGTGTCCAAGATGGCGGCTGGGCCGGGCAATGGTGCTGACGGTGGCCCGGGCCCTGTCCTGCGGGGAGGGAGCGAGCCCTTCATGTGGCCTGTCCAACACTCACCATGCCATTCCAGTTTGGACCCAGCCATATGCAAATCAGTCTTGACCCTGCGCCCAATGGGAACAGTCCAGCCCGAACTGCCAGGCCAGGTCCTCCCTGGATGTGAAACAAGCATCCTAGGACCAATTTCGGGGTTTCACCCCTCTTCAGCCAGTGAGCCTCTTGTAACATGCTGAGTACTCATTTTCACTTTATGTATTTCTTCCCTTTAAAAATGGGAAAACATTCATCAGCAGGATTTATCCAGGTATTCTATCAACAATTCTTCAACAATTATCATTTTTCACTGGTAGCGACACATAATCTACAGAAAAAAGCTTCCTTAACAGTCTGCTTTTGTGTATGCCTTTATCAACGTGTGATGTTTGAGCTTTATTTTTTTTGGTATAAAATGCTTAAACATTTTTAAGGGCTGGAAGACCAAATGTTTAACCATTATGAAACTAGAAAGAGGGAAAATCCCCGTGTTTGACCCCTAAGTCCCAAGCTCGCAGTATTGGATCCTGGTCACTGATTAATCTAAACCAGCAGACTTCAGATGCCCATTTTTGGGGACTTCCAAGATGTCATTTATATTATCAACCAGAGTGTTCTCTGTCGCATGCTGTGGATGTAAACCCAGCTGGCAGGGATCAAGTATGGCTTTTGGTCCAGGTGTGCCTGTAGCTGTTTTGTCACAACTTTGTCCTTGATTTTACCTATAATAATAACTACTTGGATCCATGGCACCATGTTCCTTTTTTTTATAACGCAATCACAACTGGAATGATGTACTCCCTTATAGAGATATTGATACTCATTTGAATATGTGGAGCAAATAAGTTGGGATAATTGGACAACAACCGGGTCTGTGCCAATTTTATTGCCAATTGTCTTACAGATCGGCCTCAAAATAACATGTCCATACTGCTGGCATAGAAATGACTCCAGATAGTTCAAACACATTGTGAATCCATCGTTATACTTTTCTATTGTTCGAGTGGTTGAATAATCGGTCATAAAAATAATCATTCATTTAACGTGATCCTTAAATTGCATGGCCACATCTTTTGTGCCTGTGATGTAATTAGGATTATAATTTTTTTAACATTGGACGACTGGGGTGCAGGCACTTGAGAGATTTATAAGTAGAGTGGCTGATGAGCATACATATGGAAACAATGGCCCTGACTGTTGTGATATGGATTCTAGTTACCTCTCATAATTCTTTATATTAGAGGGAGCGAAGGGGCCCTTGGAAAGACAGTTGGAGTAAAGCCTGATCTACTTTTAAGAAAGCAGAAATCATCTGAACAGTGCTTAACTTGCCCCATGTTAGTGGTAGTAAAAGAAAATGTTAGACGAGGTGCCAAATGGTCCATGTTAGCCAGATCCATACCACATTTCCAGACTATCTACATGCAGTGAATCTAAAATCTGACACTGCTTTTTCACATTGTGGACCATCTGTTTACAGGTCTGCTGAACATGAGTCTATTGATCTTTTTTCAATGGGTGATGCTCAGGCTACATTCAGGTCAGACGTATTACACAATTAACAATCTTACTTTTGGCCACAAAACGTTTCTTGGTTAAATATTTGGGAATACAAACTAATTAATTATATAATCTGTAGTGCCAGAATACAGCTATTTTGTTCAGGATGACTGATTGTCTTGCAAGTTAACTACTTTTGGGGTTTAATGTGAAAACATAACACCTACCTAATTGATATTGTTGAACAGAAGATTTAGCTTTTGTAAAATATAAGGTTACCAGAACTGTCCAGATACTATATATCAAAACGTCAAAATATTCTGTGTAAAAGATCAGAGTATGGGATACTTGTGGAGGAAACAAGATGTTTCCAATAGCCGTAGACATGGGCTAATTGAGGCAAACTTTGTGGAATGCTTTCAGTAAAATAGTAAATCTCTTTAAAAGACAATATCTGCTAAAGACCTAGGATAAAGACTAATCTGCTCGACCTAGAGAAGGAGTGTGCCTCTAATGGTAAGTATAATAGGTAGGATCTTGTTATCTGAAGTCCAGGACTGAAAGTAAAGTGGATTTATTCACCGTACAGACTGGGGCGCCACCTGTTTGTCGAGCATTTTAGAAATTTACTTCACCTTAAGTAAATGGACTTTATTTAGGTTTTATGCCTTAAAAAGCACTGGGAGTAATGGTGATGTGTGTGCTCACTTAACATGTGGAATTATATCTAGGAGTGGCCTGTGAGATAGTGGCAAATGTTTGATATTCTCCTTCCTGCAACCCAGTTGCTACGGATTTATTTTCATTAGCTCGAAAACAAGATGTTATGTATGTATGTAGGTTTCCAGTTATTCCAGTTAACCATAGGAGTTTGGTTTGGACGGGAGAGGTATACCAAGGATCAGATCAGCATTGTAGCCGGCCAGGATATTATTGAACTGCTCCGATCTTTTTAGATGTACACTGTTTATCTGGGAAGATGGAAGTGTAGTAAAGGGAGTTCAGGGTGAGGGGAAGGAGGTCGGGGCTACGGTGGGGCAGAGACAATTCTCAAATCCATAGCCTGCACCCGAGTTGATTGTCTCAGGACCCTAGAGACTAACCAAATCCAATTGGCTTTTGCTTTACTCTTCTTAATGTAGCTGTTTTCAATGTCTTTCATCCTGGCATACTTTACTGTGCTGGTGTTTACTTAATTGTGTACACCTATAAGAAAGTAATCACAGCATCGCCATCAATGAAGAGAAACAAATAATACAAACATGGCCCACACTCATTCAGCAAAAGACCAGTTGTGTTAAAAGCTGAGTCAATGATACCTCCTGAGACTAATAAACAACTTCCTCCTTAGTAGGCTGAGATCAGTTCTTGAAACTGAAACTTTGGTCCTGCAGATCGAGTTGCCTTAACCTTTACTAATATGAAACGCTCCTAGCTGAGCTGTCGTAAGTCTATGGTGGGTTGGACAAGATGTCTGTACAATGCCATGAAGTACAATGAATTTGATTACTAATGCACGATATTTAGGTATAGTAGAATTTTAGAAATATGTAATGCATTATGTTTGTTTTCACACTGGTGTGGTAGATTTTTAGTTTTATTAACAATGAAGCGTAACATTTTTAAGAGATTGCGGATTTGTAAGTCTTCATTAATTCATGCCCATATCTGTCCCTAAAATTCTCCTCTCTTAGCATTATGGCTTTTTTCCCTCCAAATTAGTTTACTTCTTGCGTATTTACACCTAAATTTGTTTTACTGCATTTTAATGAAGGAATAAGAGTCCTATAAGAATTGGGGGATACTTTACAATAGGTTTGGAGGCGAGTTGTTTTGGTTTGAGATGGGAACCCCTTCCTAATGTAACAAAGCTACTTCTGCGCTAGAGACATTGTTGAATGACTAGCCACATAGAGCAGTGGACATGTCGTCTTTAATCTGATTGGGTCTTTTGTGTGTCTGTCCCTACATATATTCTTCCTCCTTGGATCTGTAAATTAAATCTCTGTTAAATGTTTGCACGTACAGTTATGCTGATTGATTGGCTTGTCAGCTGCCTGTACAAACATCTTTGCCACTGTGCAATTATCATCCGAAGATTAATGCCTCAGTTTCAACTCTTGACAAATAAATTGACAAGGAAGGGAGCTGTTTTTCCTGCTTGAATTGCGATAATGTGTTGCCTGATTTAATTGCTATTGCCGAAGGGAACTGCACGGGTTGGATTACAGTCCTGCAAAGTACTACCTTGTCGGCTTCCTGAATTTATACCATGACGTTTTGGACTTCATGCCCATAGTTTCCCTCTCCCCAGCCCTATTTTTTAGCGGGCTATAAATGGATTAATTGATAGAAACAATCAGTTGCCTAAAAAAGCATGCCAATGGTTTCAAACTTGATTACAGGAATTAAATGGTCTTTTCCTGAACGTGTGTGGTACTGACTGTGAGCAGATTTTTCAACAAAGTTGGGCTGCATCTTATTTAAGTGTACTTATTTTTAAATGATCATCTGCTTGAAAGAGTAGGAACTTTCCGGTGTCGTTTAGTCTTACTCATTTACAGAACACCTATAATTCAGAGCCATTTTCAGGAAACAACCTGCACTTCCACATCCAGCCTGAGCATTGTGTAAGAAATATGATACGAATTAGTGAGGTTGAGTCATCTTCAGTAGCATGGGCTACATGCCTTGAGGTAAATAGATTTTGACATATTTTCAGAATAGCTTAGCTTCCAGCCTGATTTAGTCCAAATTTGGCTGGAGATTAAATCTGTTTTAGTTAGGCAAAATTTTAGCAAAATTAAATCCATGCTGAGATAATGCATGCTTCTTTGCATCTGCATTCCCTACAGAATGTACCTAGAACACTTAAGAGAGAGTCCAGCAAGGTAACGTATCCATGCCTATTCACACAGATGGTTGAGGCAGTGGCAAGATGTCCTTCATTAGAGGAACCGTTCAATTTTCTGAAATTCTGTTAGTCTTCATGGATATAGAATTTAGGTCGATACTACCTCCTACATTCATGTGCTCTCCTGCCCCTGGTTTCCTTGGTATGAGAGGGGATTTGATCCCTTTTGAGACCGCTGGATTCTGCTGGGCTGCATCATTTGGAAAATCTTCTTCCACTGCCTCTGAGGTACAAGGTGTAATACATTTAGAAAGCTGATTTTCATTTGAATCACTTTCCTGGGAGAAGGAGAAAAAACATAGACTTTCATTTGAATTCTACACGTTATTTTGTTACTGATAGAGCGTGGATGTGATCTTGCATCTATCTTTACCAATTCCTACCTAAGAAACCGATATATGACACTTATTTAATGGATGAGACAAAAAAATGATATGTTTACCTACTGAGAGAAATTACATCTGCAAAGTCGTGTTTCAGATACTGCATCGTAAAAACATGCAGAATGTTAGAATAAAGATTATATGGCAATGAAAAATTATGTTAAGAAACAACTATTTCATGCAAAAGCATTTACGGGTTTATGAGTAAAGATGAAAAACAAACAGTAACCTAGAGAGTTTATAATGACACTATTTTTCACATGCATTAAAATGAATGTATCTCATTTAACTGAAATTTAAAATGCATACTGACATTAATGAAGTGTAGAGAATGCATTTAACAGAGAACTGACGTAAACTCTTAGGGGTTTTTCTGTAACATATATAATGAATATATGCATTCACGAGTAACCTGCTGAAATAAAATCACATGGCAACGTATAAAAATAATATTGATATACCACTTGAAAGAAGAAAAAGTTTTAGTAGTGCTTAATAGTGACTTGTATTTCATGAGAGCAATGTGTTTGATAAAACAAGAAAAGCTAAAGCTTTTAGTAATGTGTGATATTTAATAATGTTAATCTTGTCGTGATTCAGCTGTTTTCCATTTAGGCCTCAAAAGCTTCTTTCCTTAGCTAATGCTTAATCATGTGAAAGCTGTCATCACCCCAGCCCAATGAGAACTTTCTGTAAAGTTTCCAGTTGTGTTCTAGTCAAATCAATGGACTCACTTCTTACTTGTAGCACACTTGATAGAAGTTGCAACAAATCTTGTTACATCCCAGAGAAATGCGCCTGGGAGCGGACTGATGACAGATAAGTAAAAGTACCTCCTACTTGAGAGAATGTTACAAGGCACTAATCAAATGGAATATAATGATTTTAAGGAAAAACGTGAGAAAAGGATTACTTAATTCTTCCAGATTTGTATATTTTACCAATCACTACATAACAGCCCATCGCAAATGACCAATGAAACCCCATGGACTGATGGAATTGATACATTAAGGGGTGTAAACTTGGAAAAACATTGGAGCATAATTGCCCAAATTAAGGAGGAGTCACGGCTGGCTAATCTGACTTTCTTGCATTCCCTGACTAGCATGCTGTTGGTCCATCGATCCACTTATGTTTGCTTTGTCTTAAGTTTTCTTTCTCCCTCGCCCCTTTCCACTCGTTCTGGGTGGAATAGACTAACAAATTGAACCCTAAGCTATTTGTTACTTCATCCTGTGCTATTTCCGGCTGACAAACCTGCTCAGGGAATAACCTTTCGGAAAGAAAGGTTATCTGAATCCTGCTGTGGCAATCGGTGATGCAGAACGGACACTAAGTGATTTACCTGAGGACAGAACCTAAAATGAACTACATTGATTTGGTTTGTATGAGCATCAATTGAACCTGTAATTTCATGCTAAGTAGATTAAGTCTCCCTCGGATGAGGAAGACTGAAATGTGTTGTGTGGTTTACTTTGCATTAACAGTACGTTTATAAATCTGATCTCCAAATGTATTTTTGCCCTCATCGTATACTTGAGGCATTATTTTTTGCAAAATTATCTCTACGGATTCTGTCTCAATCTTCTGGTGAATTTCTTTGTTTTAAGGAATCTGTATTCATGGCTGGGGAAAGTGTTGAGCTAGGTTGTACATTTAGATTGTGTTGACAATTATCTATTCCAGGTCCTCATAGGATAATTGTTAATTCCCCGAGTATTCTAGTCCCTTACAGCTCAATGCAAGATCCATCAGACGACCTTAGAAATGGTAATGGTAGTTGTTTTTAGAGGGGACTAGAGATCTTGATCGAAGTAATGATATGATAAGAAATGGGTCTACAAATTAGAATCAAATTAGAATCAAACGTGTGATACAGAATTTGTTTATGAGAAAAACGCTGCAACTTTATTTTATCACTTAACATGTCCTCCAGCACATCTTCGATATGTTTATTTTTGTTTGATCTGGTCTTTCTTGGATAAGAAAGCATTAAAGTCTGTGGTGTGTTTAGTAACAGTAACAGTGACGCAATGCAGTGACCCATGATTAAAAAATGTAAGCATACACTATTATTTCTTACCTGTGTTATTAAACTGTGGGGCAACCCTGTAGTCCAAAATTAAATCACACAAGTCGAAGCAATGTAAATTATTTGAAAAAAAAAATAATAGTTATTGAAAAAATATTCAATCGTAGTATGCAAGCTGTGTAAAACTGGAGCCAAATACGGCAGTCACATATTCATTATATAAACGTCGTCTTAACAGTAAGCTTAATGAAATTATTTTATTTGGATTGGCAATATCTATAAAATGTATAGTAAATAAAGCATAAGGTGCAAGTGTACGTTATAGAGTGCAGTGCAGAGTGGCAGGTGGGATTGCAGTGCAATTTATAAAGTGTAGAATATTAGTGCATGAGGGATAGCAAACAGAAAGCTCAAAGTCACTGTAGTGTAGCCCAAAGTTTGTGTGCGTAGACCATGGGCTTAGCATAAGATATTTTGGTTACACTGAAGTACAGCTGTACACCTTGCAATAATATCCCGCTGAAAATCATTGGATATTTCTTAAATTGCACTAACATGCCACCTGTCACACAACACTGTATCTCCATGGATACAAGCGGCACACTTACAATGACTAGTGCATCCTTTACTGTGAAATATGTGAACATTGCTAACTTGAATACAGAAAAGATTATTCCTAGTGTTAAACGAATTCGGTATTTGATGACCTTTTTGTCTCTGTTAGCACATGCCCTGTATACAATCATCTAACATTATTGAAAAAACATTGTATAGTTCACTCGGGCTCAACTTTTATGTCTGTTGACATTTTTTGCTGCCTTAAACTACCCATACTATTTATTATAGTAACGTTTCAGTCCAAGGTAGAGTTTGGCGGCTTAGTCTGTTGTCCTGTTTTATCGGTCTCTGCTTTCATAAGTCTCATTTCCCCTTGGCTGATTCATGAATCATGCTTATCACTGTGATGCCGTGTTTTATTAGTAGTGCAGGGTTTTGCCTGTTGCCCTGGATCTGTAGCAACGCTGGGTGTAAATAGAGCTGTTGAGTTACTGCCAGTTTGTTGCCTCGGGGGCATACTGAGTATGCATGGAGTTTTTGTAAGAAACCTGAACCTCCTGTACCCATAGGAAGGCTGATATTCTAGTTCTTCGATGTTAGCTGTGTTTCAGTCAGTGCATGTGTGTTTCCATTTGGAAACAAGCATTTACAATGCAATAGGTCTCGCATTAGGAAAGTTTGAGCTATTGGTATTGTAAATGACAAATTTTTTATTTATGTTTTGTTTTTGAAAATAGCTAAATTAATAGCTATGTCATTTACAATGCTAATAGTTATAACTTTCGCAAATGCGACACCTATAGCATTTCTAATGCAATATGTGTTGTATTTACGCGACTTAGATGTATTGATATTACAAATAACAATGGCTGTTAATTTTTACAAATAATTAATACTTAAATAAGTTATTGTAATTTATAATGGCAATAGCTTAAACTTTTGTAAATAACTTTTGTGAAGATTATGTTCAGAGTATTTTATTGTGACGAAAATCTAAGAACAGAAGTGAAAATTTAACATCTTTTTGTTACATTTGTAATAAAGCTTGAAACATTGACAGAACATATTTGAACCAGTTGTTGAATGGTTGCACAGAGGGTGAGGGGGTGTGAGGGTGAGGGGGTGTGAGGGTGAGGGGGTGTGAGGGTTAGGGGGTGTGCAGATGAGACGCTGTGTGTTTTACTTGGTAGGGCTGCTTCTCTTTTGGGTAATGTAAGAAGGGCAAGTCCAAATGTTCTTTCTAGAACATGCAAGATCCTCATGCCCCCATGGCATTTGCTCGCTCATTTGTCACATTCATCCGCACCTGATGCACTGCCTCATCTTTGGGACTAGATACCTTAAGACACTGAAATCTGATGTTCAGTGGTGGGGCAGGTGGAGCGCAGGCGGTGTGTGGCGGCAGCGGGGGATTTAAACATTAAAATAAACAAGTGCAATGGTGGGGAGAGGAGGCAGGGGGGGGACGCGTGTGCATGTGTTGGTTTTGTTAATGCTAGAAAAAACAGCTAGTCCCTTTATATTGCTTAGGAGGCGGAGGGGGGGTTAAAAGGCCAATAAATATGATAACGGACGAGAGGGGAAATGTGCTGGAAGGGGTGGAAGAGACGGAGGAGAAAGGAGGACACGAAGGGGTGTAACGTAAGAGGGGGAAGCAGACAAGGAGGAGGTGTAAGAGGACTGAATTAGCAAATGGACTGGAAAACACGAGCACACGGACGTACCCTGCGCTCTGACCTTGTTGCTGTGCCCCTGTTTGGCGGAGTCGGTGCAGGAGCTGAGGGCGCCCAACAGCAGGATGTTGATGGCTGCATGGCCGTGGCGGGAGCTGCCCTGCTGCAGCCCGCCCGCCATGCTGCATCTTCCCCCTCCGCCTTCCTCCAACAGTCCTCAGCTGGCTTCCTCGCTCCCCGCGGGCAGGCTGATTGGATAGAGTGTGTCAGAGCCACGTCCGGAAGGAGGGACAAAGGGCCGGAAGTCTCGGGGCGTGGCTATCATGTAGTGGCCGGAGCCGAAGGGAAATACACGGAGAGCCCCTTAGGGACCGGACCGTTAGTGTGCGACCTAACGGGATGGGGTGGGGGTCGGGGGGGTAAAAGGGCCGGCTGGAAGACCTGGACACGCTGGCCACAGTGGTGCGAGCCTGGTAAGGGGGGGGTGGTGTTTGCCTGTATGTCTGTGTGCCTGCGTGTGTGTGTCTGCCTGCGCACGCGAGTGTGTGTGCCTGTGTGTGCGCGTGTGTCTGTGTGTGTGTGTATGTATGCATGCATGCGTGCGTGTGTAAAAAGATCCGATGACTGGTGGGGGGATGTAAAGTGAAAGTAAGCAGCGCGCGTGTGTTTCAGTCTGTGTGGTGGCTGGCTGTGTGCGCATGCGTGGACGGAGGCGACGTGCGCGTTCGCGCACCCAAATCCGCCCGCTTTCAAGCTCGTAACACCCTCTTGTCCTTCCTCCCCCCGAGACAGACAACATTAGGTCTCCAGCTGGACACCTGCATCCTTTGGATGCAGTTTACCAGCTCGACCTAAAAAATAATGCTTAGTTTGGTTCATTTTTAATAACAAAGCCGCACTAGGTCTCATTTCTAAAAGTGCATGTTTTGATATGTTGTGCACAAGCATTTTAATTCATCTGCAGCCATTGTGTCTCCCCCTTTGTATGTGCCATTTTTAGCTTCCTTAGACGAGAAAATGTATTTATAACAGTTTGAAGGTTAATGGGCTTAAACCTCTGTTGCAATGTTTGCAGTTATGAATGTGCAAAACAGTCCACTGTATTAAGTTACGTTTCTCCGGTTTCTGTCCAATGAAAATCCCTCCCGAGTAGTTTTAGAAAGTAACAGTTTGATTGGTTTGCTGTGCAAGTAACATTTTAGTACCATTTCCCTAAGTAAAGACGAAACTGTGTACTGCCGTTGTCTAAAACATTAAGGATCTACAAATATTATGTGATGATTTTTGCTTTAGGCATTTTTACACTTTGCATTGCACATGTTTTAGAAGTGCTGCTTTTTATTTTCCAGGGATATAGCTTAGTTATTACTCTCTTCTGCTAACTCTGTTCAGAACAGAGAGAACTGCTGTGTATTTATATGTAGAGAGTCAGTCACAAGTGGTCCTTTTGTATTTAGGATTTATTATAATGATTTCATTTATGCTAATTGTATGATTATGATTAACCTTTGCTTTGATTATGATAAACACTTGCTTTCTATAATTGATATTTAAAAAAAATCTGCACATTTTGAGAACTGGAGAAACCTATTCATGCACATTTTCTTTAATGTTCTTGGCTGGGTATTTAGCACGGTATTGTCCATTGCACACAAATTTACTTTTTTTAATGTTAATTGGGTTGGAGCATCAACACATGCACCACTGACAGTAGCTTACAACGGAAGTAGAAGTAGTTTACCAACCAGGAAGTGGGAAAGGCTGCAGATGCTGTACAGTCCCCTTAGCACAGTAAAAAAAAGAAAAACTGCAAGCCTCTTCAACGAACATTATTGGGGTTGTCTTAGCAATTGACCTACTCCAGGTGTGGGTAGAGTACAGGAAAGTGTGTGTGTGTTGGGGGTGGGGGGGTTGATTCCAAATTATGTGAGCGTGCAACCTTGCGTGATCAGATAATCCTACGGGCAACACAACCAACAGCAGTATTCGCTTTTGCTTTGAAGTTGAGAGCAATGTAGGGTTCTAAGCCTGCCTGTTTTTCTTAAGTCTTATGAAGCCAGAGATCTTCAAACATGTTTGCTTAGAGGCTAGCCACTTGTTTTAGAGACAAAGGCCCCTATCACACAACATTGTCAAAATGTAACACAGGGCTGCAGTGAGAACTGGGTAGGTATTTAAGTGAGTAAATTATATTTATGTAAACAATTATTACGACAGAGAAACAAAATATGAATAAGGTGCAGTGGGTTAAAATGGGTTTGGAAATCAGCAGATTTCCAGACCTCAGGCAATTAATCATATAGTGACTACACATATATATTTACAACAGTCACAGTTGTAAGAAACATCTTATGCTCCACAAAAATCAAAATCAACAAGTCTAAGTCCAGATGTGGTTGTTGACGACGTTTCGAACCCGATTAGGATAACTGGATCATCATCAGGACAGTGAAAATGTAAATGCCTGAGCGTGAACCTAAATCAGTCTATACACTAAGAAGGAAGGAAAAGAAACAAGAAAAACAAGGACGGAAAGGGTTAGAGACAGTTCGGTGGTGATAGAACTACATAAGTCACTGCTGCAAAAATCAAGTGAGCCTAGACTAGGTAAGTAGAAGAGGTTGAATGGGACTTCACGATGTTGTGCGGAGTACTATTCAGTACTAGATGATTAAATATTTTGAAGGCGGGCCACCTCCAAAACTTTATGGCAAGGATTGGGGGAGTAGGAGAGGCAGAGCTGAGCACACACTTTATTGTGCAGCTCATAATCCTCAATACATGTGAGACTTATAGAAGACCAAATGCATTAAACAAAACAGAAATTGGCCAAGAAACATTGTTCTCCAAACTTGCTGTTATGAGCCCCTTGCACTCCTGGGCCCTAATGCAAGGAAACCTGCTGCACTAATAATAGCTGCGATACTGAGTAACAGACAGTCTTCTGTGCTTCTTTCATCTCTTTCTCATCATGACTTATCAACACTCCCTTCTTGAAACAGGCTCTCTCAGTCCTTTTCAGAAAAAATTAGCTCCCACTTGTTGCCCCCTTTATAGCAGCAAAGGTGCCCTGGGCCCTAATACTAGCATGGAAAAGGAGCCTCCATTACTTTTTTATTTAAAGCAAGACAGTCATAATTGTGATACAATGGCCATCAGACCAGTGAACCCCAGTGCCACTGTACTTGATTCACTAGTCATAGCTACTGCCTTGAGAAAGAAGGCTTTCTCTTCTACCATTTTCTACCATGGGATCTCATCTTGCCCGATCCCTCTCTCTGCCATATCTCTAACGCCCAAACTAAAGTGTCTCATCTGCTTCAAATTTACCCTCACATAGGCCACTGCTGTGAGCCCTGAAGCTACATTAGTGCAACATGTGTGCACTGGGTCATAATGCAAGCAAGGAAGGATAGTAAAAGAGACATAATTGGGGTTTAATTGGCCCCTTAAGTCCCTGGGACCTGGCGCCACTTCACCTGCAGAACCAAAGGTACCTACAGCTTTGCAAAGCAGGTTGCCTGTGCTGCCTCCTCCACTGAGTTATCACTTCGTGTCCTAAGGCACAAAATAGGCGTTCTGTCGCTTTGTGTACAAAGTTAAAAAAAAAGCCCTGCATCCCACCCATTTGCTGTTTGGGTCCTGTTCCTTTCACAGCAAGGGTGATCAGGGTCATAATATTAACAGGGAATATGGCCCACTCCCCTTTTTGGTAGCAAGAATAGGCATAATTGTGGTGAAGTGGCCACTCACACCCTTGGTGCCAGTGCAACATCACCTGGTGCACTACTGGTAGCGATAACCTTTAAAAAAGAAAAAAAGGAAACAAAGCCCCATTTATCGCCCACCTTCCCTGGGGACATCTCTCAAAGGAAGCTGTCGCTATCCAATTGTAACCAAAAAAAACAAGTCTCCACACTGTGCCTTCCCTTTGACATTATTCATGAATCTTGCTCTTTTCCTCTTTCTCCAGGACCATTACTCTTAAGGCCCCAAGGGTTCCGCGGATCAGGGCTCTGTATCTGAAATACAGCCCTGCTTGCCTCATCCCTGCCACACACCCCCTGGACTCGCCCAATTACAAAAACAGTCATATGTGAGAGGTGAACGTTGACCTTGGAATGCCTTTGCCTGAAAGTTAAGAGTGGGGTGCTGAGGCCTCTGTAATGTGAACCTCGAATAAGGAGCACAAAACTAAAGATTAAACAAGCCTTCTCACCATTATGCCTACTACATGAAATGAATGTAAATATGTTCAGTTGGTTAATCACCAAATGTAAAGGCTGCTTGGGAGCTAGCACAGGCTTTAATTGAGGAAATAACTTGGACTCCACCAGGACAAAGATCATATATGACTGCTGGTGTACAGTTGGGCTACATTCGTATTTCAGGCAGCTGAGGTTGATGAAATAAATCCGATTGCTCGGAGAAGAATTTGATAGCATACCTTTTTAAGTGTGACAATACGAGCAGAGAGTACTATAAAGAGCTGGCAAGATGTTTTTTGGATGAGCCGCTCTCTGCTTGGATCTGTATGTGCCCTGGAGGTCATATGTTTCAGTCCCTACAGAGCCCAAAAAACTTGCATGCTTCCCAACTAAAATGTAAACACTTCAGTGGGTAACAGAGACAACTGTTGTTACAGTGCTTCAAGATGAATTTGTAGCATATAAATGCCGATTTGTTATCATGCCCGTGAATTCTAAAGAGAGCAATCCATTCCCACAGTATCGATCGCCTGCAGCAGATTTTCCTAGCACCAAGCAATAAGGCTTTTTTTTTGTATTGGGCTGTAGAATAAAGTCCCTGTCTATTTTCCCTTGTCTCTGTCTAGGTGTTCATTTTAGAGGCTGATGGTAAGGCCATCATTTTTACTTTCCCGAAATGTCTCTTATATGACATATAAAGCAGGCGAAATGACATTAAATAGCAAATTTCTCCCTGTATATTCTGGTTTTTAATAAAAAACATTACTGTGTATGGTTCCCAACAACCATTCCCTACATCAGTGGAGACTAACTGTTGTGTTGAGAGTGATGTAATGAAGGAGGGTATTTTGCATGCCAGTCATTCCCTAGTCTATCCTTGCAAAAAAATATTTTGGATCTCTCTTTTCACCAGTTGGGCCTTAAGGGTTGTCCTACAGCTCTTTACCGATGTCCGCAGTTATCTCAGCATTCCAGACATCCATGATCAAGGAATTTACTTTTAAGATCTAACCCCCACAGCTCTTTCCTTCCTCCCCATCGTGTCCATTGTTTACTTGTGATTCCTAAAATTTCAAGATCTTTCCTTCAGGTTGTCTTTTTAGGTCGAGGATTCTGTCGCACTGCTGTAAGCAGTGTGGGCGGAGCTCCGAAGATTTAATGTTTTTTAGTAAGGGGGCTTGAACCCGCCCCTCTTCTCCATTGGCTGGCTTCCTAAACGGAGGCCAGCCATTGGAGGAGAGGGGCGTCACTCTGTTCAAGCCCCGTCTTTTTCAGATTCGGGGACGTTTTTCTAAGCTTCTTTCTATATACTTTCTCTCCTCTTCCCATTGGCTGGAATTTTACCTTCCAGCCAATGGGAAGAGGAGAGAACGTAAACACGCCCCTCAATCCGAAAAATGACCATGCTTTCTCCGAGGCATGTCTGCCTCGCCTCGGAGAAAGATGGTGGTGCTTCAGCGATGATTCTAGGTTTCAAGGTGCTTTAAGTTCTAACACTTCTAAAATGCTTTGCTTTAACCCCACCTCCTTTGAGTGCACGTGCCACTGGACCACAAGTGTTAAAGTCGAGCGCGCATGCTTTCTATTGAGCGAGTCACACCTGGGTGGAGGCAGGGAAGTGGTGAGGCGCGCGACCCTCGGATGTACCAAATGGTGTATGAGTAGATTTTTTTTTTTTTATCGCGCGGCCGCCATTTATTTTTACTGTGGTAACAGTAGCAGTTGGAGGTGAATGGACTGCTCTGTCAGTGCGGGAAGCAGACTCGCCGACTCACAGTTAAGGAGCTCTCGGCAAGCGCCTTGCAAGCCAGCTACTGCATCGGCCTTTCGGGCTCCTTATCCGTGCTCGGAGGATGGGGGACCGCACCCACCTTGGCTGAGGAGGCCTCTTTGTTCCCTGTCAGGAGAATCGCGCGCGAGTCCCTGGCCCGCGGTGACGTCTCCTTCGCAGTCCCAGGGCCCACCTCCGCCAAGCCATGTCCTCGGCCCGCTTCGACTCGTCGGACCGCTCGACCTGGCTTCTCCCACTACATCATCAACTCACTGCTACCTTCGAGGCTCTTCAAGATAGGCGACCAGGAGTTCGACAATCTGCCGGCGCTGCCCGAGTTCTACAAGATCCGCTACCTGGACACCACCACGCTGACCGAGCCGGCCACCAGGTAACACCCGGACTGGGAGGGGGTGTGGGCAGGTAGCTTTTGGGTGCTAGAAAGGGCTGACATGGTGGCGGGGTCCGCATCAGGACAACTAGTCTTCATCGTGATGGTATTTAAATAGCACGTACTACCCCCCCCCCACGAGGCGTTATTAGATGACCCCTTGTCACCAACAACACAGTGTTTAACCCCTGAGCGTTGGTTCGTTTGGGTCAGTAGAACGGGCCCAGGGCTGCTGCAAGGCAGTCCAGGACCGGAGCTGTGTTCTCGGTGGCTGTCATCTGGTAGCCTTAGGTAAAAGGTCGGTTTAAGTGGTCTGTGGGGGTGTAATCTAACTGTTTAGCGCTTTTAGGTAAGGGGGAGGTCTCGGGTACAGAACGAGATGGAGCATGACACTAATAGTTTGAAGCGGCTTTTCTCTTAGCCTTTTGAGTTTGTAAAGAACCAGCCAGGTGACAACCAGGAAATGGGAAGGGAATTGCTGTTTGGTAAAAACAGAACATCCAGGCGTAAGGATGGTGTATGCTAGGAGAGCGAGTCTCCGTTACCATGGCCCCATCAGATAGCAAGGCCTTTGCAAGGAGGATCTCACGCCCTCCATTGCTTCGGTTAGAGGATTCGCAGGAGAACTTGGATTTACAAGTTCGGGGCAGCCTTGGAAATCTATCACTTTTCAAGAGGTGCGCATTTGTTCTAATTTGCTGTATACGCAGCGCTTGGAAGCTATTGCCATAGACTGAACAGTTGCAACAGTCTCAGAAGGCAAGCAGCACTATCCCATGCGTTGTTACTTTGAGTCAGGTGATAAGCCATGTTTTACTGATCCGTAGTAGACCTGAAGGGTGTGTAGGCAGTCTCCCGAGCGCAGGGACGTGTCTTTCTGTCAAGAGCTCAGAGCCAGCCAGAGGAATAGCTTTGTCTCTGTTTTTTTAAATAATTTAAACAGCACTCGACCAACCATACAGAACTGTTCTTACATAAACTAGTCACTGGAAGAGATGGATGAAGGCGAGCCACCAGTGTAGTGGGCAGGGGGCGTCTATCTAACCTGGGGGCTAGCTGCACATGGAGGATTCTACGTTTCAAGGTGCTTTAAGTTCTAACACTTCTAAAATGGACGGTGCCTACTAGCTAGCATTCGCTTTCGAACCATTCACTGATGCAAACTTTAAGATGAGAACCTTTTTAGGTCGAGGACCAGAGGCTGCGCTTGCGCTGTCCGAATCCCTTTTTTTGAGACTTGCGAATTTTTCAGATTCATTAACGCTGCTGCCGCTGTCATAAATTTGATAGTGCAAGCTGTCAGTTGCACAGAGTCACCTCTCAACTCCTCTAGCGCTCTTTCACAGGTTCGCACATTTAAAATACGCCGGCAAATTGGCTGCAACCAAAGTTTTCTCAGCAGCATCAATCAGTTCCTTGCAGAGTACACGGATCAATGATTCTTCTGCCGTTCTGCGTGTGTGTGGGGCTCTGCATGTGTGTGGGGCTCTGCGTGTGTGTGGGGCTCTGCGTGTGTGTAGGGCTCTGTGTGTGTGTGTGGGGCTCTGTGTGTGTTTGGGGCTCTGTGTGTGTTTGGGACTCTGTGTGTGTGTGTGTGGGGCTCTGTATGTGTGTATGTGGGGCTCTGTGTGTGTGGGGCTCTGTGTGTGTGTGGGGCTGTGTGTGTGTGGGGGGGCTCTGTGTCTGTGTGGGGCTCTGTGTGTGTGTGTGGGGCTCTGTGCGTGTGTGTGGGGCTCTGTGCGTGTGTGTGGGGCTATGTGTGTGTGTGCGGGGCTATGTGTGTGTGGGGCTCTGTGTGTGTGTGGGGCTCTGTGTGTGTGTGGGGCTCTGTGTGTGTGTGGGGCTCTGTGTGTGTGTGTGGGGAGGGTGTGTGTGGGGCTCTGTGTGTGTGTCTGTGTGTGTGTAGCTCTGTGTGTGTCTGTGGCTCTGTGTGGGTGGCTGTATGTGTGTGTGGGTGGCTTTGTGTGTGTGGCTCTGTGTGGGTGTAAATGCAATAGGTCATGCATTTGCGAGCGATTAAGCTATTGGCATTGTAAATGACAATGCCATTTATTTAACGATTAAGCTATTGGCAATGTAAATGACAATTGCCATTTAATTATGATTTTAAAAAAATAAAATAATTCATGAGCAATGCCAATAGCTCTACCTTTAATAATGCCGAGACCATTGCATTGTAAATGCTTGTATATCTGTGCTGCCAGTACCCTGATGTTTGTTTTGTTTTAGCTAGGGTAGAGGCGGTTTACTTTTATGTAAGGATAGGTGTTCCATAACCAGATGGCTACTTACTTCTGCTGGGGACTTATTACATTCAGTCCTGGGGAAGAATCTCTGTTTACCTTGGGAGGTTATTTCACCAGCTTAGTAATGGTTTCTTGTGCAGAAATGATTGTGCTCATGCGTAGGTTTTTCTATCAATCTGTTGAAGTCTTCTAACACACTGATGCATCAACTTCCAGACTATTGTTTAAGTAATTTGCCTCTTAGAATACAGTGAGTCGTGCTGGACTTTGGTACTGTTTTCAGCTGAATATTGTTAATGGCCACTAAGTGCATTTTCTTCTTCAGTCTTAGTCCACCTGAAACCTACTAAACCAGACAAGGGGAGCAGACAGTGTGGACTTGAAAACTAGCTATTGGCCAGAGAGCCTTCCTAGTGCACAGGGATTAGTATCACTTGGATGTTGTCAGGGAAATAAAGGGAGGGGTACCGCACTACTTGTGATTCTGTTCAGCTTACATTGGATATCAGTTCCACGATTTATCAGCAAACAAATATACTGTTTTTGGCGAGTAACCGTCTTTGCGTACAATTTCTCTCAGCTATTCCCCTGAATTCGCCTTGTTAGTTGAAAGCAGAATCACCAGTGAGTATGAAAAGGGTATGCTTTACGTAGGCAGTGTTTTCCCAGAAGACGTTCAAGTACTTAAACTGACTAGGTTTGTATATGTAAACGTATAGTCACCTTTGTTTGTTAGAGTGTCTCTCTAAGGCCATTCTACCTTAATGGTTTCTTGTTTTGAACTGTCTACGTAGGTTCTGTTGGGACTCCGTTTCTTATTCTTGGAGATATTGAGAGGGTATCTATGTTCACTGAGAGTGATGTCTTGAGCTTATAGCACCCTCTTTCTTTCTGACATCTAAGGCAGCCTGTTGTTTACCATATTGCAGTTGTCCCTGCACTGCAACAAGTATGACCCAATAGTAAGGCAATATCTGAAGAAAGTAAATGAGGTGAAAGGAAGAGTAGAGAATGGACTTTAGGGAAGCAGTGAGTGAGAAGGACATATTGTGGGAACAGCTTCCAGCATGCATTGGTCCCTGTATAAGAACTGCAACAGTGTTAGGGGAAATAAATCTATCCTCCAAGTCTCTGTGGCCTAGTCTGCATTCAGCGGTGGTGTTTTCTACAAGTCCTTCCTATGATCACCGAAGCTTGTCTAGGCTCCATGAAAGGCTTTGTTCAGGCACCTGGAGAAAAATCTTGCTTCTAAGGTGCTTTTCTTCCTAACACCCCCTCCTTAACCCATAGAGATGGTGGAATTGGCATTAAAGTGTGTTGATTCTACTAGACCTCCATTCCAATTGAAAGTGACATCTTCTGTATCTTGGGAGGAGACTGCATTTTCAATCCTTGTTTTTCTTCTTGCATTTCTCCAGGGAGGTTTCACCCTATTCTTTGGTTTGCCATCCAAAACCTTGTCTATCCATCTGTTTTGCGCAGGTTGCTTTTATGATTCAGGTACACTTTTTGGTAATTGTGGTAGGCAAGTAGGAGCAACCAGTCTCCTACATAGTTGCAGATTGCCATCTTCATGGGTTACGAGTTGGGATGGTCACAGCGCCAGTTATGGGCCTTTTGTACCTGTACATTTCAGAGGCCTCGGTAGAAAGTCATGGTTTAATTGCGAAGATTATCTGCGCCCATTGTCTGCTATACAGTGTAGTGGAATGTGTGCTCAGGTTAGTGCTCTTTGCACGAGTGGTGTATTCATTGAGGCTCTGTGCCTTAAATGCGAGACATATCATGTAATTTTAGGGGGCCCAATATTCTGGGTTTTGTCTATTTTCCTCCATGCTGAGATGATCTCCGAGCCCTGCCAGCAACATCCTCAGTAGGGTTAGAACTTTCACTTAGAAGTCTATTGGGTATTATCCATCGGTCATGCCAGTCGATATCGTACCCGAAGCAAAACACATGGTTGAGCCACATGCTTACTGCTTTTAATAATAAATGTAATGTAGCTGCGGTGAATTCAAATTATATGAACTTATCTAGAATATTGCCGCTTTTCATAGGGAAAATTTGAGTAAACTATATAACACTAAAACATTTTTTTTCAAAAGCAAAACTTTCCCATGAACCGGATCTTTGATAGTATGAAGCTACTTAATGGGCTTCTGTTTGCAGCTATGCTGCGAGTTATTACATAACTGCAAGTATCATAACCCTGGGCTGTGGTGAGAATGAAAAGGTGTAGGGAAAGAACGCTGTTGTGGTTTATGTGCTTAGATTTTGAGTATTGATTTCAATCAAAAACACATGTACAACCTCTCCCCAAATGATAAAAAACGCATTCTTTGAAATTCACCTACAGGCAGTCAAATTGACTGTTATACTTGCAATCTCCCCGAAGCATGCAGCCAAACATGCAGATATTTGAAGTCAGAAATCCTTTTAAATTCCCTAAGCACCTCTTTCGTTTTTTTAATAGATTTATTTTTTGCAAGAGGTATTCATGAAGGACTAAGAGTACCAATAGAACTGTTTACGTTTTGGATTACATGGTCCCTGATGAGTGGGGTGCTTTGTTCTTCCTTGGGCATGAGTTACCGAACTTTTGGGGAGACTTGTTAGTAGTGCCTCTGGCAAAAAAAGACTGGTCTCCGACTAGTACTCAGAGGCGAGCCTTTTAAAATGGATACATTTCTGAGAGTTACACTAAAAAATTAACAGTGTAATAGCAGATGAAGAAAACTAAAAGAGAGCTAGCTCTTCTTGTAAGACATAGGACGTTGAGCAGATGTCCTTTTTATCTCTATACAATCAATGTAAAAAAAAAAAAAGTACTCTACATTTGTTATGGCGTAAGTTTGACAATGATCTTCCAAGAACACTTAATAACGACTTTTACTTTACATAGTGCTAAATAGCACACTTCTGCCGTGTCTGTGGTTGTCATTATGATGGCCTCAAAAATCCCATTTTGCAGACAAAAGAGGTCAAAATGAGATTGCAGGTTTTAGAGAGCCCACACCAAGTGTCTCCATTTACAGTCATCTTACCAGTGCTGAGACGGTACTCAGTGTTCCTGATTGCAGTTATCCCACATATTGTACAGTACTGGGGACAAATCCTCATGACCACACTTCGAGAACATTGTACTCCATTGGGTGCATATAATTATGGATCCACATTGGAAAATTGGCGCAGAAACTCCAATTTCTGGGTGTTTTCTCACATTGTGCAGGGGACCATAGGGGATCAGATTGAGATCCCATAGTATTAGATGCCATTGGTACTGGTAACACTCAGTGCTATGTTACCGGCCACTCCTAAGGAGGCCCTAATCGTTTTAAGTAACAGATCTGTACTATTACCTAATTTATGGTACTCTGTTTACCCTGAAGGATGAAAGAATTGGTACTTTCTGGTTGGTTCCCTGTTCTCCAACAGTTGTCTCCCTCTTATACTGTAGCTGAAAGTCTTCTTACTTAGTGTTGAGATTGAACACTGCTTATTAAAACTGTGTGTGCTCTTGCAACAGACACAGTGGATTTGGATTTGGATATGGATAGGGATTTATAAAGCGCGTAGCTACCCTAGGGCGTCCCAGCGCTAACTGAGGACCTATCTTGCCAAGGAAGAGATGGAACTATGGGAAGAGCCATGTTTTTAGATGCCTACGGAAGGCCAGAAGGTTGTGTTCTGTCCGGATAAAAATTGGTAGGGAGTTCGACAACTTTGGGGCATTATAGGAAAACAGTCGCCCCCCTGAACGAGACTTTTGTATTCTGGGGACGCTGGCCAGTGAGAGGGAATCCGATCTGAGCTGCCTGTTTGACTGATGGGGTTTGATCATGGAATTCAAAATCGGTGGCCCTTTCCCCTGCATTATTTTATGCGAGATGCATAGGGTCTTGAAGTTGATTCTTCCTTTGACCGGTAGCCAGTGTAGGCTTTTGAGCGCTGGTTTGGCTGAGCATCTGGATTTGGTTCCTGTCAGGAGTCTTGCCGCGGCATTTTGTGCACATTGTAGTCTGTGAATGACCGAGGCGGGGTCCCCTAAGTATAGAGCGTTTCCGTAGTCCAGCCTGGAGTTCACTAAACCCTGCATGAGTAGTTTCCTGGATTGGAAGGGGACTAGGTGAAGGACCTTTCGTGCTGTTTTAATGAGGCCAAGGCAGGTCCCGGAGGTTTTTCTTGCCTGAGATTTGAAATTCAGGTCCTGGTCTAACCAAATACCAAGACTTTTAACTTCTGCTTTGGGTGGGGGGGGGGTGGGCCCATACAGCTTGGCCAAACGAGGGATGAGGGGAGTTTGCGTGGATTTCCCAGGAGGAGGATTTCAGACTTCTCGCCGTTTAATTTCAGCCGTGATTCAGTCATCCATTTATAGATATTCTCTAGACAGGCTGCTAGGTTGTCTAGGCTTTTTCTTGACTGGCTTATTGACACCACCAGCTGTGTGTCATCGGCGTACATTACTGACTTAACGCCGAACGGGGAGATAATGTCTTCCAGGGGGAGACATGTAAACGTTAAAAAGTGTGGGGCTCAGGGAGGAGCCCTGTGGGACCCCACACTGTAATGGAAGCGCTTTGGACGTGCTCGTACCGTCTGACACCTGGAAGGTTCTACCTTCCAGGAAGGATTTGATCCAGGACAGGGCGGCACCAGATATTCCTACCACGCTAAGTCGATGGATAAGGACAGCGTGCATAACTAGCACTCCTCATCCTTGTGCTATAGCTTACCAATGCTATTTTACTGTTTTTCATGAGTAGGTATGAACTGGAACTCACATTTGTGTTTTTCAAGAACTTTTGTTTCTACTGTTTTTGGCCCATGTCTCTTAATTGTTTTATTTGTCTCGATTCAGCCTTCGCTTCAAAAATTGAGTTTTAAACATTTGTGAGAGACTTGAATAGTAGCGTTCACTGGAGCCCCAATGCACATATTTCCATATCTTGTAGGACCACCACCAATACTTGAAATTTAGATAGTAGGTCATGTGCTTTAAGTGTAAGACTTTCCCGCTCAGAATAAATTGTCACCAGTCTATAATAACATAAAAAGTGTCTTCGCCAGGATATTGGCTCTGACACTAAGAAGCATTGGTTTGTTCATATGGCCATCAGCTGCCTAGTTTAAGTCATTATGTGATGATCCTTTGGACTCCCTTCAGTCTAAGCTTTACTGTGAAAGCTCTGATTTCTCTCTTGCTTCAGCCAAAATTATAAGATTCATTGGTTTACTCACAAATCAGACCATGGATTCCCTTGATCATAGAATGTGGGTATGTTTGAAATTGGGTGGCTGCTTGTAAAAGTATGCACCCTGTACAGGCAAAAATCACCACTCTAGTTAGGGTAAGCTATATACACCCTCGAAGATAACCTGTGCTCACCCTCTGGTAGCTTGGCACCTGACAGTCAGGCTTATCGAAAGGGGCAAATTGTAAAGTATTTGTGACACTGATAAACACAGTAACACTTTGAAAACCATACAAACATACTCCACACAGGGTTAGAAAAATAGACAATCTTTTTATGAGTAAATGAAGATCAAAACGACACCACTTAATAAGTAGAACAGGAGTTATGAATAAAAAAAAATATATCAAATTATAGTGCTTACAATCATAAAGTGCCAGCCGGGGACATCAAGTTGCTCTGGACAATGGTAAATCCAAAATCCAGTCCATCTGCGATGGAGGGCAGGCTGTCTTCAAGACTCAAGCAAGTCCCACTGAAAAAGTACCTTGAATGGAGAAAGCATCAATGCGAAGAGCAGAACAGGTGAGATATCGTTGTTGATCCTGTAGATGCAGGCGGTGCATCGGTTCTGACCCACTTTGTCAACTAACCTTACGATGCAGGTGACGCATCATCGCAGAGCCACGCAGTCTGTCGAAGGGTCCTTGTTGAGCGGCAGCCACGTCGGCGTTGAAAGGTGATGCGTTGGTTCCGATGGTTGCAAAGTTGTTGATGTGTCAGTTTTGATGAATAAGCACAGCAGAAACCAACTTTTGAGGGCCCAGGACTGGATTGGCACCACTTGGTAGATGGCAGAGTCCAGATGCTGTTGCAAGGTTGAAAGAAGTCTTTGATGGCTCTGAGACTTCAAAACAGGGGGTAAGCCAGCAAGCCCTTGGAGTCACTCTGGGTTCAAGGGAGATGGTTTCAGTCCTTCTCAGCAGGGCCGAGATCAGCAGGGTAGTAAAGCAGGAAAGCAGTTCTTCCAGAGCAGCTGTCAAGCGGAGTGGCAATCCTTGTAGCACAGCAGTCTTAACTCCAGGAAAAGGTATTTTCACGTCCTATATTGCACTGCCTTGGTAGCATCATAGCCGGTCTGGTGGCTCAGTGGACTAATGCATTTACTGCAGGGGCCTCTGTTCAACTTCATGGTCACAGGATTAAATCCTGGCAGGTCCACTCAGCCTTTCATCCATCTGAAGTCAATAAAATGAGTACCATTGAGTTGGGTAACAATAAACATCTGTCATTCAGCGCCTGGAGAACCCAACGGGGTAAACGTTCTCTTTACAAATACACATGTTATGTTATAGCTTCAGTACTGTTATGTTATAGCCTCAGTACTTTCACCCAATTGTGCCTTTGAAGTGGGGGTGACTTCAAAGAAGGGTCTTTGAAGTGCACACAGGCCCTTTCTTCCTAGCCCTGACTCCAGACTATTAGTAGGCGGTAATCAGACCTTTGTGTGGGAAACAGGACACTGCCTATTCAGGTGTAAGTATCAGCTCAACCCACTCTTTCTGCCCAGGAAGAACTATCAGAATGCAGATTATTTCTCTGTCACACCTAATGTTCCTGTGTTTGTGGCTGTCTAGAGGGAATGCACACATTGTAGCTGTCACCTACCCAAGATATGTATCGCAGACATTCTTCAGGTACACAGAGCAGTAACAGCAGAGAAATGCCCACTTTCCTAAAGTGTCATTTCTAAAACAGTAATATTGAATCCAACTTTACCAGTGAAGGAAGTGTTTCATTACCATTCCATAGATCTAAATTACAATGCAGCTACTCCTTTGTAATCAGAAATTACATCTTAAAAGTGGATTAAGGAATTCTCAGTGCTAACCTATGAGAGTAGTAGGCCTCACAGTAGTGAAAAACGAATGTGGGTGTTTGTCACTACTAGGACATGCAAAACCTTCCAGTACATGTCCTGCCTTTTAATTACACAGCACCTTGCACTATGGGCTACATAGGGCCTACCTTAGGAGTGACATATGTGTAATAAAAGGGGAGTTTAAGGTTTGTGCGAGGGATTTAAATGGCAAGTTGAAGTGACACACGCAGGCCCTGTAATGGCATGCCTGAGACTGGTTTGAAAGGCTACTTGTGTGAGTGGCACAATCAGTTCTGCAGTCCAATTAGTAGCATTTAATTTACAGACCCTGGGTATATGGTATACCACTTTACAAGGGACTTACAAGTAAACTGAATGTGCCAATTGTGTATACACCAATGTCACCATGTTTAGGGGAGAAGTACATGTCCTTTAGCAGTGGTCAGCAGTGGTAAAGTGCTCAGAGTCCTAAGACCAACAAAAAGAATCAGCAAAAATAGGAGGTAAGCATGTAAAATGTTTGAGGAAAGACCACCCTAAGTATGACAGGCATAACAGTGTGCTATCAAAGACGTGATACAAATATACAGCTCAAGCCTCCAATAGCGTAGTGGTTCTAAAAGTGTCTGTCACTTAAGTAAGGTCTTGCATATCGGTTCTCCCCCCTGTGTCAAACCACCTGAACTTGTTTTTCTATTGTTGCATTGACTTTGGGTTTTTGACCATTCTGGTAAGCTTTATTCACCCTTTCTTTTCAATGGTGGGTGCCCACTTCCAGTCTTTTCATTAGCTGTGTGGTCATATCTCAGTGAACCTTAGAAAGGGCCTACCGACAAAGTACGTTGTTACTCTTTTATTGTCTACCCGAAATATTTTGGATATAATGATATTCATAATCTAATTCCTCTGTAGGCAGCATGTCTCAAACAAGGATATTGACATCCGAAGTAATGACCCAGTTAGGTTCTTTGAAAGTATGACAGCATATTCTAAGGAAAGGGAGACAGGCATCCGAGTGTCTTTAATTCTTTCAACATCTAAGTCTGCTTCTTCTGGTATCTGCCACTATTTTCATAGAGGATATACTAAAGGGGAATATACAATGCCCTGCTGAAACACCTTCTTTCTGTAACATGATTTGTTAAACTCCTGCAGTAACTCATGCATGCTGTGCTGTCTTCATACAAAGCAATACATAGCACGATGTAAAAGCCCCCTTATTTCCTGTAGTACTGGCCACAGTACATTTCGCACTATGGAAGACCTGAAGTGTCTAAGGTTCAGGCTTGCAGTTTAGTCCTGACAAATGCATTCCAGGAATGGCTGTTGCAATAATGAAATACATACAAATGGCTTGAATTCGTGTATGAGATTTCACTTTAAAATCTTTATTCGGTTATTCAAGCAGACACAACCATAAAAGCACAGTTGATAAAATCACACAATTAAACAAAAGTGATCTAAAAACACATGTTAAAAGTAACAATCACAGTGGAGCGAATAGATTAATAAGAGCAGTACTAAGCAATCAACCCTCCATGCTATTTCTAAATTTTAAGGCTGATATTAAAAAGCCAATCACAAATAAAGTACTTTCGGGCTTTAGTAATTGCAAATAACAAAGTGCAGGTCTAACCTGGGAGAAGTTCAGTTTTTTAAGGAGGGGCTTGAGATAAAACCTCTGAGGTAGATCATATAAAGGACAAATAAATAAAAAGTGCACCAAGTCCTGCGGAGACGTATGAGATGAAGGATCAAGTGTGACGAAAAATGTGATGATTGAATGTAACTTTCATATTCAAAATACTCCCTCTTGCATTGCATGCGGTTTACTTGCTAGGAGGCGAAATGACAAAATAATTAGCCAGAAAAAGGGCGAGAAATGTTTACTCCTCTGAAGTTTTCTGTATGTACCTTTTTGTTTAGAAGAGTATTGTCAAAAACACTCAGCCGTGCTCTCAAGCCCCATATAAGACTGAGTACCTTTAATAGATACAAAAATTATACGTACAATTGCCGCATCATTTTGTCTAAATGGTTTTCGCTCCTGTATTCAGTCCCAGCTTCCTTTACAATACTTTTACGTGTTTTCTTGTTGGCCAAACCTTTTTGGCAGTAGAGTTTTAAATCTTGTGTTTTTGCACAGTTTTTATTATTGACGGATTTGGATGTTTACTGACATTTGCTGCTCAAACCTTGCTACAAATAGCTTAAAGGATTTTTTCAGAAACCTCATGACATTTGAGCTTACAAACATAGTAAGTCGATCATTGTTTTTAATCCTTGTGTAATGTGCTCTGCTTCGCTGGGAGGAATGATTTTTATCCGTGCAATAATCCAGAAAGGCGCCATTTGATTTACTCTTTCTCTACCTGTAATCTTGCACAATAACTTTTAGATCAGGGGCATGCTCGGTATGGCAGGATTCTGGTGGCCACAGAGATGAGTACTCTCTCATTCTGTCAATATAGTTTCCTCTTAAATTCAGAGCTTTTTGGTTGTCCCATTAGAGGCTGCCTTGCTTAATACTTGCTTGCGGTACAAAAACACAACACCCCACCGGAGTTGTAACATCCAGTAGTATTCAGCTTAAGCTGTTGTATGGATGTTAGTAGCATAATAATTAATCTAATTGCGCCTCCTCTTACTTACTCCTCCTTTGACGAAACACTTCTTTACACCCACCAGATCCCTTGCAGAAACATAGAGACCTTTTTAAATAGGCTAGTCAGTAATATTATGTGTGTATCGTCTTATGGGAGACACTACAGTTAACAAAATGGAAGTCACCTTTCTCTATGTCTCCCATATTCAGACCATAAAGAGCTGTTAACGTTTCTTTTACATTTTTCTGAGATTAACAGCTCTTCTCCTAAGCACGTATTAAGTGAGTATTTGGTATATGCTTGGCACAGTATAACACCATTGTTTTTACATTTCAAGTAAGTAAAATATGAATTTCTAATGTTATTGTATATGGTACTGTAAGTATTCAATCACTTTAGTATCCCAATGGAACTCCCTACCGCTGGAATACAGACTGATAGGTAGAGAAAAAGACCTGGCTGTGAGAAGTTGGCCTGGTATATGATGTCCACTATTCTAGTGGGCACCTTGCACCAGTCCAAACGACCCTTATTGATGGTAGGTTATAAAGTCAACCTTACCAAAAGCTATCCTTGTGGTAGCTGGGGAGAGCAGCCTTCAGGCTAAGACTTGGAGACGAGTTAAGCGAGTTGATTTACCAATTATAATCTCTTAAATTATCAAATGAAAGTACACCACACAAGGTATATATCAAATATATATCTATTTATACTAAACACAACCCCTCTGGACTCTTTTTGAGGTCAGAGGTAAAAGTACAATGCAAGGAACTTAATTGGCATACAATAAGTTGCACAGTATACGTTATGCCCTAGGGGCCTCACAAACCATATACTAAAATAGTGGTATAAGAACCACATGAGAGTTAAAAAGCAGGCCTAGGGCCTGTGGAATCGCTGGAGGTGCCTAGAACCACCAAAGGTTAGGATTTAGGAGGCCCACAGGAGATGCGTGCAGGGAAAAATGGTGAGGAAGATCTTTCTCCCACCTAGCTCCCAAACTCTGGAACTCCCTACAGCTGGAATACAGACTGATAGAGAAATACAGTTCCGCAAAAAGATCAAGACCTGACTGTTTATGCAATATCTTTAAGGCATGATCTTCCCATATTCAGTACCTGACTGTGCAGCGCTGGGAAACCCTAGGGCAGCCATGCGCTTTACAAATCCGAATAATAAAAATTCTAATCCTAGCATCTGACCATTTAGCAAAGTCACTCCTTACCATGGTGGGTGAAAAATCAAAATTGCCAAACAACGGTGTAAAGGGGGATGGGAACGTGGTCAACCACTGGGTCCTCTGAGCGAGTCCCAAATAGCCATGCTCGGCCTGAGTATATCCAAGTGGTAGCAAAATGGCGGTCTTGGGTATTTTGGGAGCCAGATGATTGTCCATGGGGCTCGACCCAGCACCATCGCGTCCATATGGATCCAGTGGCTCTCAGTCTCCTGGATCTCCCTTTAGAATAAGACTCTAGTTTGAGGCGCCTTGTACTATTTCCTGATATCAGGAAGGCTCAGCCCACGTTGCTGTCTGCATGCCCTTACTACTTTCCTTGGCACTCTCACCCGTCTACCTGCCTAGATGAAGTGGTCTGTTGCAGGGAGGAGAGCCTGAAACAAATAAAGAAGCTTAGGTAGCATATTTTGCTTGATCCCTACCACTGTGCCCAGCTAGGATACGTAGAGGATTCTCCATCTCTTTAGCTCAGTTTTAATTGCACTGAATACCCGGGTGTAGTTGGCGGCGTAAAATTGTCTATAGAGTGGAGTCATATATACGCTGAGATATATTATTTTCTTGCTGGTGGCTCAGTGGAGGGTTGTCACAGCCGATAGGGTCTGTTTGGTGCGGAGGTTTAATCCTATTTCAAGCATCTCAGATTTATTATAGTTGACTTTAAAGCTCGATATGCTATAGTTGGTGTTCAGGATACACAGGGCTTTAGTCACAATTTTCTGTTGCACAGGCTAAAGAACATTCATAAACAGTACACTTTACTAAATGTTTAAAGACAAATGAAGTGTATATGCTTGTCTTTGTCTTTTATTCTTATTTTTATTCTTTTCTTTCTCATCCACTCCCTTGTGCCAACGCGTTTCGTCGTATATGGGTGTAACCCTACGACTTCCTCAGGGCTGGAAGCAACATATAAAAACTCTGTATTACATATACATTATGGCAAGTATGTATCCCAGAGCCCAACAATGCACCAATTTGAGTGCAGGGAGTAATAGAATATGTGCACCATACACAAGTATTCATCATTCACAAAATTAAGTAGTGTTCTAAGGGCACCCTCTGTGTCTCTACATGAAATAGTGCTTCATTCCACCATCATGGTACCCCATGAATAATTCATTTAAGAGAAAAAAAAAGTTCACATCAATTACATAACATATCAACATGAAATCCTAAAGCATTGTACCTTCTATATCTTTAGATGCTTGTTCTCCTGTAATGACATAAATTCATATGATATCATATATCAGACTTAAAAGCTACGGAGGCATGAATCTACACTACTAATTACTGATTGTGATTGCATTGCAACCATGACGAACTCTTACCTATCTTTGCCGTTCAGCAAACTCATTAATCACTTTAACCGTACAACTAGTATTGTATTCTTTAATGCGCACCAGTTCCTCCACAACTTTATATGTAATTATTATTCTTCAACAAAAATCTAGAAAAAAACGTAAGATAAATTATCTCTCTGTGACTTACTTACATATCAACTACTATCTCTGTAAGTTGCCACATGGTCACCATTCTAACTAGTAAAAGACTAGTACCTATACAACCCGGTTCCAGCTCTACTTGTGCAAAGATTAAAACATCACGTTAATGTCAATGCCACCTTTGACTACTACACAAAAACACATAAGGTCATTGTAAAAATAAAACTTACTTATTTATCCACATGCCCCAATCCAATCAGTTTCCGGACCCTTCAAAATTATGCAGGGCTCCTGGGGACGGAGCGTTTATCCAATGTGTCCAATTTAACCCCAAAATACGGGGAATCTGCAAAGCGTGTCCCAAAAAATAATTTTAACACGCTTGTCCACCTCACCGCAATAGGACAATATCCATAACATTAAGCCTTAAAGTAAAACGCGCCACATACCTTGACGAGGTCTTTCCTAGCGTGCCACTCGATCCAGTGCAACCGCCATGCCGACAACAAACACGCTGGGTTATATTTCATAGAAATTAAGAAAGGACTATCACCCCTCAAAGTGTACCCGTAATCTACTGTCAGACTGACCCGAGTAACCGGAAACAACTTCAATTATTCTATTTCTACTTGCCGATACTTTCAGCATGGTTCCCCAAAGATAAATCCAATCGCGTTGCTCCGCGTCCACACGTTTGATATTAAGATCACTAATGACAATGCTCCAAATCTTGTTTGTTTATGAATGTTATTCACAGTTCCACACTATTCTTTCCTGTATATTAATTACGAATGTAGTTATCTGAGCTGGATTTCAAGTTAATCGATCAGTGATTACTTGCTGTATACCCCAAATTCCAACATTTCACTTCAGTCATGTGAATTGCTTCTCATTTATTTTACTTGCCTCTGTGGGTTTTAGGTATGGACCGGATCAGAGCAGTCAGTGTAAGAAGTATGTTGACTGCAAATAAATGGATTTTGTGTTGCTCCCGACCAAAGGGTATGCCCTCTATTTCCACCTGTCGGTGAATAGCCGCCGCCAGATGTTCCACAGCAACCGCAAAAAGAAAGGGGGAGAGTGGGCATCCCTGGCATGTGACTCTGCCTAAAACGATTTTGCCCAACCTATCCCGTTTTACAAGTATTTATGCTGCTGGGTGTTGATAGGTAATGGCTAGCCATGTGCGCCTTCGCGGGCCCAGTGCTATAGCCTCTAGTGTTTAGGAGAGGATGATATAGTCAACTCTGTCAAACCCTTTTTCAGCATTTGGCAGGATTAGCATACAAGTCACTCTACTGTTGGCTTTTTTATATAAGATGAAGTACCCGCCTAATATTAACATCTGCCTCTGTTTGTGGGATAAAATTCGATTGACCGGGTGTAGTGGTAATGTAATTGGTTGTTTTATTACATTCCTTTGTAGTACATGTGAGAAGAATGTTGTATATGTAATCTAGAATGTGTTGCTTTAAATTTACGGTATGGAGTCTTCCTCGGTTCGAGGTTCGATGGGCTTGGGTCAATTGCCGATCGGACTTCGGACTGAGGGGGCGCTCCTTGTTGTGGGCAAAGCTCTATGAACTAAAGCACTTCTTTTAACTTTAAGTAATGACTAAGTGAATCATTACAATTGGCGACGATTGGGATTATTTTTGTCGCTTTACCCACCGACCCACGCAGCCGATTTGGGGTTTCTACATTGATGTGACTAGACATCAGCACACGTCTGAAACTGTATTGGTTCCTGAACCGTCTTGCAGACAACGTCTTCGACACAGCTTTGCCAGATTCCTGTAACACGCTGGGTCTTTCTTGGAGGCTACGGAGTTATGGAAGGAACATCTTGGTGAGTGTTTGACGAACGTATGTCTGGAGACTCTTAAATATTATCGGAAAAGGATTTTCTTTGGTAAACTGACTTGATGTGTGATCACATTAAGAGACCGAGTTCTTTGTGGCCAAACACTTGTGTGCGGTCTGATTTGACTGACGGGTTGGGACCCGCGAACGGCCACCATTACATTCAAGAATATACGGGGCACGAGCGCTTACCTGAATTCTTCCAGCTCCAACGCGCTGTTGTTTCACGAGACGTTCTTCTGGCTCTGACGCACTGGTGATTCACGACTACTAAGACGTTCAGACGCCTGGTACTGCTGAAGGGCGCTCTGCGGTTCTGGCGTGCCTTGAGCCTCTCGGAGTAAACCTCCGGGAATGTGCCGCCATATTGGAGTTGGCGTCTCTCTCCTTTGACCCGCTTTGCCAACCACGTTCAATAAAGTTTTATAACCGACAGCGGCATAGAGTGTGGAATTGAGTAATCGACTACAAGCTTTACACGTGGATCAAGTAAAGCTTCGAGACAGCCGTAGATCTACAATTTTTAAGAGCACATACATGGTCTCTTTTTGATCATTCCTGTTTCCTAAGGAATAATTTTCAGCAAGCGTGATTCAAATTAGAATTAACTCATCGGTGACACGCACACCTTAAATTTTAAAAGATTTGTTTTTAATACGTGTGTCTTCAATAGGGCCACCAGGAGTGTTTCGGTGATAAACTCACCTCTTCAAACTTCTACAATCACAGTTAAAGTTGAGTGTTTCAATGTTACACTCACCTCTTCAAGCAGCTGCAGGAACACTTTTAAATATGTCTTCAGTGCGGGAAGTTACTCAACCTCCTCCATTCTTAGTTAAACCTGGTAAACCAGTTATGTTATGGGCAGAGTGGTTAGGGTTATTTCAGAATCACCTAGTGGCTATTGATGCTGCTGAATATTCCCCTCCTCGAAAATTAGTCTTACTGTTTGGCAGTTTGGGTCTAGCTGCTCAACGCATTTTCAATAGCTTAACGCTGATTCCTCCTCCTTCTGGTCAATCAGGTGATAGACAATGGGACGTTTATTTAGAAGCAATTGCTAGGTTAAAAAAACAATTTGAGGAAACTCCCAATATTATGCTTGAACGGCATAATTTCTATAAACTTAAACAGAAGGAGGATGAAAAGGTCGAGGAATATATTTCCGCTTTGAGAGTTTTAGCAATTCCATGTGATTTTGGTCCCCTACTGGAGAATTACATCAGGGATCAATTTGTATTTAATTGTTCTTCATCTAAAATTAAGGGAAGAATACTTAGTTGCAAAAATCCTCCACTCTCAGAGGTAATGGACTTGGCGTTAAGCATTGAAAGATTTATAATTTCAACTAAGGCGATGCTACCTGAAGCAATTCCTAAGGTAAAAATGATTTCAGAAGAATACATCGAGGATGGTTTATATGCAGTTGGTTCTAAAGATAAATTCATGAAACCTGCACAACCTAAAGTTCATAATTACTATTACAGATGTGGTTCTAAATTTCACATCGGCAATTTTAAAGGCTGCCCAGCTTTAATTAAACAATGCTCTTTTTGTAAAAAAAGTTGGTCATTTCCAAAAAGTTTGCAGAAATCAAAAGAAACCTGTGAAGATAAGCAGTGTTGATATGGATATGTGTTCAGTGTCTCTTGACAATCTTTTATTGACTCTTGATTTTAAGGATGAACCAGTTCAAATTAAGGGTCTTTTGTGTGAGGCTACCATCAACGGAATTAAACTAGAAGTCATGGCAGACTCTGGTTCGCCTATCACTATCCTTCGAGACTCTACTTTTTATGAAAAAGGGGGCAAAGATGTTTGTTTGTCGAATATAGATGTAAATCCTAAAGCCTTTGTCGAAAAAGATATTGATATGTTGGGGTTTTTCATCGGCAGCTTACAGGTTTTAGAAAGAACAATATGCTCTAAAATTTATGTGGCAATTAAGGTGAAAAACATTGTAGGGTGGAAAGAACTAGCAAAAATGGGACTATATTTGGTACCAGGGGATGAAAATCCCATAAGAGCAAAGGATTTGTCTATTTGCAACGTGGATGAATCGAAAATTGATCACAAGGATCTGTTAAATGAATGTAAAAATGTATTTAATGACAATGTGGGCCTAGTAAAAGGTGTGGAGCATAAGATTAGGTTATTACCTGATGCATCTCCTGTCGCACATAAGGTTCGTCCTGTGCCGTTAAGTGTAAGAGGTGAGTTAAAAAAGATGCTAGAAGACTTGTGTTCCCAAGGGATAATACGACCCACAGAGTCATCTCAATGGGTGGCTCTCATAGTCGTAGCTCGTAAGAAGACCGGCGAAATTAGATTATGTGGGGACCTCGGGGGTTTAAATAAAAACAACAAGGTGGACCCCATACCCAGAATCCACAAACTTTTGGCGAATTTGGGGCGGGCTAAATGGTTCTCGTTAATCGATTTAAAGTCCGCCTATCATCAAGTTCCTTTGGCCAAAGAATCCCAAGAGCTGACAACTTTTGTTACTCTGTTTGTGGATTATAAGTTCACAAGGCTTCCTTTTGGACTAGCATCGGCAGCCAGCGTCTTTCTTATGGATACATTATTTAAAGATCTGAAAGGGGTACAGGCATACTTGGATGATATTTAGATTTTTGCTTAAAATCAGGAACAACATAATATATTAGTGAGAAAAGTTTTGTCGGTGTTAGGAAAACGTGGCATGACGGTCAGAGAAGACAAATGCAAGTTTGGCGTGTATTAGTTAGAGCATTTAGGACACACGATATCAGAATCGGGAATAAGACCAACATTTTCAGTGGTCAGGGCTTTGAAAGAAGCAGGTGCACCTACGGATAAGGATTCTCTGCGCTCATTTTTGGGGCTTGCAGAGTATTATGCACGATTTGTGGTCAATTATGCACAAGTAGTTAAACCACTTCGAGCTTTACTAAAAAAAAGGTCAGAAATTTGTGTGGTCCAGAGAGTTGGATGAAACTTTTATAAAAGTAAAAGAACTGATTGTTTCAGGACAAGCCCTCCACGCCTTTCGAGATGACTGTACTTCAGTCATTTCAGTGGATGCAAGCATGAATGGTTTAGGGACAGTTTTAAGCCAGGAAGTTAATGGCAAGGAACAAACAGTAGCTTTTGCCTCAAGATCACTTAGACAGTTTGAGCGTCACTATAGCACTATCAAGCGAGAGGCTTTGGCCTGTGTTTGGGCTGCTCAAAAATGTATAATGTATATTTGAGGACGTACATTTCTAATTTTTTTGGATCACAAACCTCTTTCTTTTATTTTCAGCAAGGTGGCAGGTAATAATAATTTGTCGCCAAGATTAACCAGACTAGTGTCTAAATTCCAAGAGTATAACTTTGAAATGAAACATATCTCTGGTGGAAGAAATTTTCGGGCGGATTACCTTTCAAGGATGTTAATGGAAAAAGATGATGAAGATGATTTGATAGAAGAGGATGTTGAATATGTGGCGGTGATAGATGCTATTGATGGATGGAGTTTGACAAGTTCAGAGAATGAATGGAAATAGGCTAGTTTAAAAGATACGATTCTATCTAAAGCATTGAAATTTTCATCCAAAATTTGGCCTGATGCAAGAAATTTGACTTGAGAGTTGGGAAACTTTGCTCAAGTTGCAGATGAGCTGTCTGTAAAGGATCACATCCTTTTAAGGGGTGATAAATTTGTACGTCCATCGGAATTAAGAAATACTATAGTGAAAATGGCTCATAAAGGCCATTTGGGGGTTACCAAGACTTGTTTGAGAATTAAACTGCATTATTGGTGGCCAGGCTTAGATATGCAGGTTAGGGCAGTGGTGAATAATTGTGAGGAGTGTTTACTGTCAGATAAACACTGGGAAACGTCATCTTCCCCACTACATCCCACCCAATCTCCTGCTTCAGCATGGGAAAAGGTGGGGTTGGGTTTTTCAGGACCTTATAGTATTTTACCAGAGGGAATGAGGTATCTCATCTTAGCAATGGATTATTATTCAAAATGGATGTACTATAAATGTGTTGATGCACCGGATTCAGACAATACCATTTTATTTCTTAAAGAGTGGGCTATACAGGTGGTGGCAGCTCCTGGATCCCATTGAGGGCATTGCAAATCTTGTGGCATTGTGGCATATTTTACACGTGCAGTGAGCGATACTGCCGTACTTTTAACTTTTACTTCTATGGTTAACATTTTGCCTCTAGCAGCTAGCACATTGCTACCTTGTCTGTCGTTTTGCTTTTTACTGCTGTAATTGTGTATTTACTCACTGTCTGGCCTTCCCTGCCCCGGTCCCGCACGGCTCTCTCTGCCGATTGCGTGGAGGGTAGTTCTTTCACCGCGGCTTCTCGTGCCGGTCGGCTGAAGTGCGGGCGCCATCTTGGGAGTAGCCTGAAAGGCGCTTACACCGCAGGCAGCGGTCTAGCGGCCCGAGGCTGGTCCACATAAAGCGCGCATGTGTTACCGGAAGCGCAGCGGACGAGCGCAGCGGGCACGCCTTTTGCGCACCGAAGGTGCGCCTAAGGTAAGCCCGTTTGCGCCCGTCCGCGTCCAGACGGGTCAGGGGCACAGCATTATGCCCATTTTCTTTCCTACCCCCCCAGCCAACTCTGCGCTTATCCAGGCCCATGGAAATTAAATCAAGCCACGTTGGGGCATGTCATTGATGTGGGTATTGCACGCGTCCATCCTTTGCCCTCCCTTCCACCAAATTTGCCCTCATTATCCAGACTCCCCACAAGTCCTACTCCCCCCCTCTCCCAAGTGAGCATGACATCGACCATCTCGGCCTTTCTGCTAAACACACGGTCTGCTGTTAAACATCACCTTGACTTGTTCATTTTTTTGGACACCCATAAACCGGACCTAATGTTTCTCACGGAAACCTGGTTATACCAGGACTCCCTGCCCAACTTACTTGCAGCCCTGCCCGCCTCGTATGATGCTCTAAGGGCAGATCGGCCTCTTGGTAAAGCGAGGGGGGATCGCCCTGATTATTCGTTCCGGCTTTCATTTTCAACTACTACCCTACCCACCTATTCCAGCAGTCGACTACCTCGTAGTACGCTCTGCCTCCTTTCAAATCCCAATCACCTGTGTTTTGATGTACCGTACTCCTCAATACATGCCTCATTTCCTCCCGGCCTTTCAGGAATTGCTAGCCACACTTGCAGTGAACAACTCGGCGGTCCTGGTACTCGGAGATTTTAATTTTTGGCCCTCTGATCCGGCGGAAGACGCCCCTCTAGAGATTTCACTGAATTACTTCATAGTCTGAATTTCACATCACATATTCATACTCCAACCCACGTTCAGGGCCACACCTTGGACCAAGTTTGGTCTCTCAACATCCCTATCCCTGTCCCTATTGTTACTCCCTGTTTGTGGTCCGACCATTACTTGATTTCTTTCTTCCTGGATTTAAGTTTAGCCAAAAAACCCTCCTTTCGTAAGAATACCTGGGCACGTAACTGGGGCAAAGCCCCGACATCTCTTCCCTCTGCTCTTCTCTTTTAGCTTCTAGTCCCGCAATAGAGGAACTCTCCACACCATTTCAAGCAGAGGCCACAAATAAATGGCTGTCTAGCGCCTGTGATCAGGTGGCCCCTTTAAGGCGCATTAGGGTGAGGCGCGCCCATGATGTTAACAAATGGTTCAGCCCGGAACTCAAGGAGAAAAAACTGGCAGTTCGTCGAGCAGAGCGTGCCTGGAGACGTACTTATTGCACTGCTTCTAAACTACTGTACACCTCCCTCCAGGCTGAGTACAAGAAAGCCATCCTTGATGCTAAAACCAGCTATTTCTCCAACAAGATTCTCCGGGCAGAGAGTCAACCTAGGGAAATCTTTGCCACAGTTTTTGAACTAGCCTCTTCGGACAGGACTACCTCTAAGTCGGTACCCTCTCAATCTCTGTGTGACTCATTGAACAACTTTTTCATTAATAAAATTGTAGACATTAAGGCCAACATCCCCCCCCCCTCCCAAGCTTTTTCAAATTTTGACCCGCCACTTAATACTCATCACTTTGATCATATAACTCCCTTGCCTAGGGAAACATTTCTTTCTCTGCTTCCTTGTGTTAAATCTGGAACCCCTCCGATATCTGCCCGGCCCACATCTTGCGTGATATTTTCCTAACCTGCCCTTCTCCTCCTCTTATCTTTCTTAATGAGTCCCTTAAATCAGGAATTGTTCCTCCCTCCCATAAATCAGCTATTATTATTCCAATTTTGAAAAAAACAGGTGCAGATCCCACAGCGTTATCAAACTATCGGCCTATTTCCTTTCTCCCTTATCTGGCCAAAGTTCTTGAACGCCACGCCACCAAAGTCCTCAGTTCCTTCATCGAGGACAGCGGCTATCTTGCTCCGTGCCAAGCAGGGTTTCGCCCTCTCCATTCCACCGAAAAAGTGGTGGTCTCTGTTATGGACACACTTAGAGAGGGGCTAGATGTCAATCTCCCACAGGCACTGGTCCTCCTTGACCTGTCTGCCGCTTTCGACACGGTGGATCATACCATCCTCCTTTCCCGTGTCGAGGCGGCAGGCATTGGAGGCTCTGCTCTGGCTTGGCTTAGCTCATTCCTGAGGGACCGCACACAGGCTGTTCACTTGGCGGATTTCTCCGCCCCTGCACACAAAGTGCAATGTGGTGTCCCCCAAGGATCTTCTCTTTCTCCTCTTCTTTTTAATTTATATATCTTCCCACTTATTTTTGCTTTGCAGAAGATGGAGGTCACGGTGTTTAATTACGCCGATGACCTCCAGCTCATTTTCAATCTCTCTGATTCTCCTCACTCTATTCACAATTTCCAGTCGGTGATGGGTTTTATCAGGGATTGGATGAATTTCAACCATCTTAAACTCAACCCTGACAAAACCGAGCTTGTCCTCACTGGTGGTAAACTTAATCCCTGGTCTCTTACCTTTTGGCCCCCCTCTTTTGGCCTTCCTCCCTCCCCTTCCTCCTCTGTTAAAACACTGGGGTTTACTCTCAATCAACACCTCACCCTACACTCTCAGATCAGCATGGTGGTCTCTTCTTGTTTTTTTATTTTACGCACCATCCGAAAGATATCACAGTTTTTTTCTTTCTCAGCTCTTAAGTTGATTCTTATGGCTATGGTTCTTTCCCGTTTAGACTACGGTAACGTACTGTACAATGGTGTCCCTGCCTACGCTCTTCGGCGGCTCCAACTTGTGCAGAACCAAGCCGCCCGCTTGGTTTACGGCTTACCCAAATCACATCACGTCACTCCTCTCCTCAGATCCCTCCACTGGCTCCCTATCAGAGAAAGAGCCCTTTTTAAGATGGGCTGCATGACGTTTCAGGCTCTTGCTGGGACAGCCCCGGCTTTTATTAAGTCTATAAATGAACCCTATATCCCCAGTAGACAACTGCGCTCCTCCTCTCTGTCCCTCCTGGTGGTGCCTCGGTTCAGGAAAAGCAGAATGGGAGGTTCTAAGTTCTCTGTTCTCGCCCCTCTGTTCTGGAACTCTCTACCTCTCTCCATTAGAACGGCAACATCTTATTTGGAGTTTCGCAGCACCTTGAAAACACTCTTGTTCTCACAGGCTTTTACCATCTAAACCATTTTTTTGCCACCTGATTTAGTATCTTACCCCCACAGCGCCATGAAACCGCTAGGTATACGAGCGCTCAATAAATACCTTTAAATTCAAATTAAATTCAGTTAGAAGGGGCTCCCTGTGTTCTTGTAACTGACAATGGGACACATTTTGTGTCAGAGAAAATGCGTACGTTTTTAGATCTGCAAGACATTAAGCATTTTAAAGTAGCACTCTACTCTCCTTCTTCTAATGGGCTTGTGGAGCGTGGTAACAACATTATGAAAGAAGGGATTCAAACTGCTATTGCTTCCGGTCTTGATGTGGGAAATTTCTTGAAGAGAAAGTATGGAACTATAATACTTCTCATTGTACCACTGAAGGCACACCGTTCGAGCTACTAAGAGGTAGAAAGGCACACTACTTTATTTCCCTCTTGGTTAGACAAGAAAAATACAGATGTTATAAAAGAAAGGTCTGATGGGGAAATATTGGTAAACAAAGTTAAAGAAAAACAGGATCATATGAAGAAAAATGATGATAAAAATAATTATTTAAGGAATTAGGAAATTTCAGTTGGCGATTGGGTAATGATTAAAAAACCTTTTAAGGTTTCAAAAGGGAGATCAGTATTTTCAAATCCAGTCCAGGTTAGCAAAATCAGCAACGGTGCAGATTTCTTGAATTAAAAAGGTTGGTGGAACAAAAGGCAATTGTTGAAAATGTCTCAAGAACAAGCCAAGTTAGTTAGTAGCAGGAAAGACAATTTGGGTTCTGAAGATTGCGGGTGGACACATTGGTTACAATCTGATGCGAAAACTGAACCTATTTCCAGAAACGAAAATTGTAGTTCTATTAGTGGTTCACTCACTACTTCATTTAGTCGTAGTGGCAGATTGAGGAGAGCTCTTGCTAGGTACAATGAGTTTATTGCATATTAAATTGTTTTATGAAAAAGGGGGTATTAAATTGTTTTATGATAAAGGGGGAGGTGATGTAGTGGTAATGTAATCAGTTGTTTTATTACATTCCTTTGTAGCACATGTGATAAGAATGTTGTATATGTAATCTAGAATGTGCTGCCTTAAATGTACGGTATGGAGTCTACCTCGGTTCGCTGTTCGATGGGCTGAGTCAGTTGCCGATCGGAATTCGGACTGAGGAGGCGCTCCTAGTTGTGGATGAAGCTCTATGAAATAAACTACTTTTAGCTACTTTTAACTTTAAGTAATGACTAAGTGAATCATTACACAGTGTCTATAAGGTACGGCATATGGAGCAGTAATCTGTTTTCCAGCACATTTGTGAAGATTTTAACATCAGTGTTTAACAGTGTTATCAGCCAGTAGGCCTCTCATCGGTTAGTGGGTTTAACTGGTTTAGGTATAATTATAATGTTTGCTTCTGCCATCAATGGGGACACCATATGGGACTGTAAGAAGGAGTTAAACAATACTATTAAGTGTGGGAGTAGCAATATTTTGAAGTGTTTGTAAAAGCAGTTTGTTAACCCATCCGGACCTGGGGATTGATTGGCGTGTATTTCCTGAATCACCATAGACACACTCGTCTGCAGTGATAAGCTCCTCCAGTTTGTCCCTGTTAGGTTTAGATAATACCGGTAGGTGGCCTCCGAAATAAAGGATTCCACATCTGCTGGGGATACTTTGCCATATAAAGGAAGGTACAGAAATCCTGAATGACTCTTATCCTGTCTGAGTTTTTAACTGAAGCAACACCCCCTGCCCCTTTATAAAAACTATTAACTGTGTAAGGCAGTGTTTCCCAAACTGGGGGTAGCGATCCACTGGTGGGTTGTGAGCTGATTTTTGGTGGGCCACGAAAGAGCAATGGGTAAAGATGCCTTGAAGATTTGTAATTAAGTTACATTTGCAGGTGATTTATAGACATAGGTCAAATGTCAGGCTGCTTTGTTTTTTTAACATGGGGATTGATGTTTACTTTTTTTTCGCTGACTGCATTTGAGTGTACTTTTTAAAAGTGCTTCATGAAACACATTTATAAACATTATGAACAATACAAGTTAGTCATATTAGTGTTAAAAGTGTCCAATATATAGATGATAGTCAATGTATAAAGTGATTAAAAGGAGAGCAGTACTTGCCTTGTGTGCAGCAGCAACGCAAGAACCAAGAGAGCTGGTTGTTCATGGGTTGTACAACGTATCCGAATGTTGAAAAGTTCCATATTCTTTCAATTGTTGTTTCTGTGTGTGGGGCATTAAAAGGATGTTGCATAATCTTAGTCTTTGTGTTTTGACATAAACTTTGCTGAGGATCATAAGCATAGGTGTGAACCTACAGTTACACAAACTAATCAGTTTCATAAGCAGAGTGTTAGATCAGGGGGTCTCTAGTTGGCAATGGTATTCACCTTTGTCCAAATAGGGACCCTTACTTCTAAGTCAGGATAAGGGGATTACACTCCTAAATAACCCCTGCTCACCCCCATGGTAGCTTGGCTTGAGCAAACAGGCTTATGTCAGAGGCAGTGTGTTAAGCATTTGTGAATATACACAGCAATACAGTGAAAACACTACAGATGGACACAGGTTTTATAAAAAAATAAGTATTCTTTATATAGACTTAACACAAGACCACAAATGACAAAAATCCACAATACTATAGTTAAGATTGGCTTAAAGATTATAAACTTTGCTTAGTTCAAGTTGATGATAAATGCGACAAAGTTCTCAACAAAGTACCTAGATGCGAAATGCAAAAATGAATTAAAGGTTCGCAAAAGGGGAGATGCGTTGGTTCCGTGATCTGGGGGAAATGATGTGTCGTGTCTCAATGCTTTCGCAGAGTAGGGGATGCATTGTGATCCTTACCGGTGCGGGGTTGTTGCGTAGATTCTCGGCCTGCAAGCCCGTTGCGATGCGCAAGATGGCGCCTTGATGCGATGATCCGGTTGCGATGTGAGAAGATGCACCCTTGATGTGACGATGCAATGACGCTGCGATGACGATGCTTAGGCGCCCTGGCAGCCTTGCGACAACTCTGTACTTCAGAGCAGCGACAGGCCCTGCGACACGCTTCTCTGGTGATGCGATGGCGACTCTCTCGATGGCTTCACGCTTCTCCGGTCATGCGACAGCAGGCAGCTTTGACGAAGGCACGCTTCTAGGGAGATGCTGCGAAGGCACGCCTCTCCGGCGATGCGACGATCTCAGCTGCGGCGGCGACACGCTTCCTCTCGATGCGTCGCACTTCCAGCTCCCAGCGACACACAAATGTCTGGAGGTAGAATTCCCAGCTAGGAAATTCAGAGGGGAACTGAAGATTAAGTCTTTTGTCCCTGAGACTTCAGCAGGAGGCAAGCACAGTTCAAGCCCTTGGAGAATATTCTGTAGATAATGAAAGTCCTTAAAAAGTTCCTTCTCCTTTCCCTTCTCAATAAAGCAACCACTGCAGGCCAACCCAACAAACAGCACCCTGGCAAAGGGGCAGTAAACCTCCTGCAGCTCCCTTGGTTCTTCTCCTTGGCAAAAGGTTCCTTGTTTCCAGAAGTGATCTAAAGTTCTTGGGACTGGGTCCCAATATTTATACCCCAAAATCCTTTGTTCTCTGAAGGCAGAGAGGCCTCTGCTTAGTCCAAACCAGTTCCTGAGCACTTTGTGTACATGACTCCTTCCTTCCTTTCACAGTGCAGGGCAGAGACATCAGCCGCCCCACAGGAGGTGGAGCCAGCACAGGGGAGGAAAGGCACAGCTCTGGAGCACTTTGTTGACAAGATTCCTTCTCTCCTTTCAGAATGCAGGGCAGAGACATTAGACAAGCCACAGGAGGTGGAGCCAGCATTGTAGAGGGAAGGCCCAGCCCTATTCAGGGCCCAGGTGCAACTCCTCCCTCCTATCTAGATGCAGATCTCTCTATTCACCACTGGGCGGCCCCAGGCTGTCTCCTGGAATACCCCAGCCCTGTCACTCACAAACTCCAGACAAGGAATACACAACCTAGCAGAGGCAGGCCTGGACAGTTAGGCAAGAAAATACCTACTTTCTAAAAGTGGTATTTTCAAACACAGAATGTTAAAACCAACTTTACTAAAAGATGTATTTTATCAGTCTGAGTTCAGGCATACTAAATTCAAATTTCTAGCGTGTTCCCTGAGTCAGTTAGGATTATAAGAATGTAATAATCTAATTGCCCATTCTAGCCTATGGAGAACAGGTAGCCTTGCAATAGTGAAAAACGAAAATGGCTGTAATTCACTATTAGGACATGCTACACACACCAGGGAATGTCCTACCTTATACTTACAATGCACCCTGCCCTTCGGACTACCATAGGTGTGTCTGAGATGAAGCAAAGGGAAGGTTTAGGGACTGGCAAGTGGGTGCCCTTGCCAATTCGACATGGCAGTACCAGACTGCACACAGGCCTTGCAATGGCAGGCCTGAAACACACTTTACATGCTGCCTCTGTGGGTGGCACAACCAGTGCTGCAAGCCCACCAGCAGCATTTGATTTCCAAGCCCTGGGCACACATGGTGCACTGTACTAGGGGCTGACAAGTAAATAAAATAACCCAATCATGGAATCACTAATTAGTACATCAATTTAACTTAGGGAGCACTTACACTGTGGCATTGAATAGCAGTGACACAGTGCTCAAAGCAAATAATCAGCAAAATCATATAATCAGCCAAAACATATCAAAACAGAGGAGGCAATCGGTAAAAATGGAAAGGAGACTCACGCCAATGATGCCAGGTCTAACAGAGAGCATATAGTGAGCAAACAAAAAAGGTGATAAAAAAGATCCCTCACGCACACCGGTGGCAATATATTTGGACTCAGAGAAGAAAATGTCTCTATTAATTATTTGAGACATAGTTTCGAAAAAAGAGGAGGACCAGATGATAACAGTAACATTTAGCCATCAACATTGATAGCAAAATGGTCCACGCTTTCGAAGATGGCTGATAAATCTCGAAAATATTAAGGAATACTGTTGTGTCACTATGCGTGTTTAGTTGTGTCACTATGCGTGTTTGCGTCTGTGAGTGGGTGTGTTAATGTCTGTTTGGCTCTGAGTGAGTGTGTGAGTGGATGTGTGGGTCTGTGAGTGTCTGTGTGGGCTTGTGAGTAGGTGTAAGAGTGCCTGTGTGGGTGTGTGCGCGCGTTAAAATGTCTCTGTAGGACTCTGGATGGTTCTGTGAGTAACTGCGTAGCTCCCTGAATGGGTGTGTGAGTGCCTGCGTGGATATGTGAGTTGGTGTTTGAGTGGCTGTGTGGGTCTGATAGTAGGTGTGTGAGTGCATGCATGGGTCTGTGAGTGGGTGTGTGACTGTCTATATGGGACTCTGAGTGGGTGTGAAAGAGCAAGCATAGAACTGTGAGTGTGGGCGTGTGAGTGCCTACATTGGTATGTGAGTGGGTCTATGACTGCCTGCATGAGTTTGTGAGGGAGTGTGGCAATGCACGCGTAGGTCTATGAGTAGGTGTATGAGTGCCTGCATGGATCTGTGAGTGGATGTGTGAGTTCCTGTGTGAGTCTGTGAGTGCATGTGTGGATTTGTGAGTGGATGTTTGAGTACCTACATGAGTATGTGAATGGGTCTGAGAGTGCCTGCATGCCTCTGTAAATGAGCGCGTGAATGCCTGCGTAGGTCTGTGAGTGGGTGTGTGACTGCTTGTGCGTGTCTGTAAATTGGTATGCACCTATGTGGGTGTCTGAGTGGGTCTGAAAGTGTATTTTGGTTTTCAAAGTGCATCAAGACTTGCAGATCAGTTGCAGATTTACACAGGAGCCACACTGAGCCTCACGGCGGATCCGCGGAATCCCAAAGTGGAGAAAAAATGATATAACTCAATTTTGTACCTAGGATAGGTCCCTCTGACACTCCTCTAACACGCTCAGGGGGTCAGGGAGTGTACCTCTACCCTGACCCCTTTAATAATTTTGCAGATATATTTTAAGACCCTGGGACTGTTCCCGTATACTTAAAATAGCGGACGCAACCTCCTGGCCAGATTGTGGTCAGCCAATAATGGCATCGCTGGTGGCGTGTGACTTCGCGGATCCCCAGCGGGGATCCGCGGCTGGTCCACGCCCCCTAGATATACAATTTTGTTTTTCCTTTAATAACTCCGCAACTGCTGAACGGATTTACACCTAATTACAAAAAGAGTTCTTTCGGGACCAAGAGCTACCTCTCTTCCCACTTTAATGTAAATTTGTCCAGCAGTTCGGGCTGTAGTTGTGTCCAAAATCCCTATGGTAAATTGTATGGGAAACGCAATTCTTTTGACCCCCCCATTTCTCGGGCCCCTCTTGACGTATCACTCTGAAACTTTTCATGCAGAACTAAACAAACCGGGACACTTTTTTTTTAAACATTTTGTGAAGTTGTCAAAAAGTACCAAAGTTATAAGCAAACCAAAAAACGCTTTTCCTATGGAAACTAGGTTATACCTATAGCTATCTACTGACAACCGCCAGTAGGTAATATATATATATGTATACACACGTGTGTGTGTAAACCTTTGTCCAGACAGAATATTTTTTAAAAAGCCTGCTGCAGTGAAAATACAAATGTTAACAAACATTAGCAAAGCCAATAGATCTGTTATTGCCCGCCAGCCTTTTGTCTTAGTCAATGCCTGTTGCATCCTGTCATGGTTTTTGCAAATCTCTTTTGTTGGGGAAGGTCTCGGACTCTCATCAAATGAAGGAAAAAAACCTGGCTAAAAGCTAAAAACGCACACAGTCCCTGGCACTTAAGGGAACTACTTTGTATGTGGATGTGCCCCTTCTGAAATTAAAGTTCGCCAGTGACTGAAGTGGGCTAACTTCGCCACACGCTTTGTGCTGTAGGGTTAAGAAGAAGAATGTGAATACCCAGTTGATGAAGAGAGCTGGTTTAAAACCCCTTTAAGTATATTACACATACAATATTAACAAAATCAAAAGGCCTTCGCTAACCTCAGACTTAAAAAGATTGCTTTCTTTATACAATTAGAGAATGAAATAAGGTAATGAATGATTATCTTTTGTACTTTTGAGATGCATCATTAGATACAATAGGTCTTACAGACAACTACACTACAAAACCTTATACCATATTGACAATGAAATCAAGGTCTGAAATGGTCATTCCTGCCACACGTAGGTAATTCCATTTGTCATGTATGACATAATCATTGTTTGTGCTACTGTAGTAAACATTGATATGTATGCAATGTGTGTGCAATACAATACATTAATGTACAATATAATATGCTAATTTCCTCCTGCCACTGTTTTACTTATAGTCATTGAATGTCTAGTTTCCTTGCAAATGTCCTTCGCCATTTGAGCACATGAAGGTCAGTTGGATGTTAATTGTTCTTTAATCTTTCTCTTGCAGGTATATGATGTTAATTGATGGCAAGAATGAGGTGTATATGATTGACAGAGATAACTCTGTGTTTCATGTGTCGCACTTGGAGTTTCCATTCCGTAAGGATCTCCGCATTCATTTATCAAACACACTCTTGGATGGGGTAAGGCACGGATCATTTTTAGTTTCCTAGTATTTACCGATAATTCACACCATATACGTGTGTTGCTGCATAGAAAAAACTTATCACATTCCTGTACATAGTCTTTTTGTTGCAGTAATGTACTTCTCATTAACATCTACTAAGATAAATATGCTTTCCCAAGACAGTGACAGTATTTAAATTCTGCATTTTCTTAAAAAACTTTTTAAAGAAACATACTTGAATTTCTGTTTTTGTCTAACTCCGTGTTTGCCAGTTCCAGCAACTCTTGGTGTTTTAGGCTTTTGCAAATTGGCTAACGTCTTCGATTATGGGTATTCCTGCCATAGTGCTCATGGGAGCTTGTAGGGGATTATCCAGCGTTTTCATGAAGCGAATTTATGAGGGTGATGGGCTTTGCAGTGTGAGAAGATTTTACCATTGTGGTATTTCATCGTGGGAACGGATTTTGTGTTCTTCCAGCCCTAACCTGTGTGAATGCAAATCATGTGCATTGTCTCTGTGTGGATATGATATGATTCGTACTTGTAAAGTGCACTTATACTCATGAGTGTCTTGCCGCTATACGCATACCGCTGTGGAACCCTTCCTGGCTTTTCCCTGTGAAATGCCCACTCCTGGGCACCCCCAAGGTGAAGCCAGGCATCCCAGCGCTGTTGGGGCCGTTGTGGAGATTAAGCAAGCTATTGCCCAGAGTCGCAGCGTGGGACCCATGGTTAGAATAGGCACTGAGGCGAGTATTATCAGGTCCAAGGAACTTGAGCCCGAGACCCGCCGAGGCAGGAATTGAACCCTGGTCCCGGGCCAGACCTCTGCATCAGGGTCTGCCGCTCTAACCATTGAGCCACACTTCTCCACACTGGATGCTGTGAAGGAGGGTTTGGTTTTATGGCCCGCCCTCTAACCAGTGTCAGTGTTGTCATGTAGGAGCATTAGATGCAGTACTTTGTGCAATTTCTGTTTCTTGTCTGAAGTGCATTGTTTGTGCTCTTGGTTCAAATGGGCACAGTATTGCCATTGTGCCTTGTATTGTTTGACGGGTCTGACCACTTCTTACCTATTTATGTTATTCTCAAATCCCTTGCCATGCGTCCTAGGGTCCAGTATTTTGGAACCGAAAATCACCCAATGAGAGTCCTTCCTTTTCTCCCCATTACCCCTAAAAGAGTGTCTCCCTGATTCCTGTTTTCACCACAGTTTCCTTCTCTGAGGTTTCCCTCGCTATTGCTCCTTATTCCATGACTTCCGGTCTCTCCAGAGACTCTGTCTTTGATTCTCTGTCCTAGTTCTCACTACGATGGATTGATCAGTGTAGACAGATGGACATAACGTACAGATAGCTAGACAGATGATGAAAGGGACAGAGGTACAGCTGTTCAGGGACAATCTCGTGGAGCAAGGCCTTGCTGTAATGTCTGTGACAGGTGAGAAATAACCCTGTGTCTGCACTGAAAGAATAACCGGTAAGCTGAGCACGGGATAACTCTGCCGTCTATAAATGTTTCACCTAATGCCTCAGGCTAAGTAACATTCTGCTTCCTCCCCCCATTACGGATAGTAGGTGGAATTCTACTGGTAGCTCTCTAGCTACTTGCAAGTAGCACTCCTGTGTGCAGGCCATTGAACTGAACTAGAAGATTTTTCTTGGTGGAATTAAGATATCTGTAACAAAATTGAAAAATGCGTATTCAAGATGAAAGTCTGAATAATGAATTAATAATGAAAGAATACATTACAAGTCTGTGTATTTTTAAAATCCACAAGCTGATGTTTGGGGGGGAAAATGGTTGAATTTTCACAATATATATAAAACTCAAATGGAAGTAAAAACAAGCATTTACAATGCAACAGTCTCGCCTTTGCAAAAGTTAGAGCTATTGGCATTGTGAATGCCAAACTTTTTATTTATGTGTTGGTTTTGAAAACAGATAAATAAATGGCATTGTCATTTACAATGCCAATAGCTTAATCTTGCGCAAATGCGAGACCTACTGCATTTGCAATGCAATAGGTCACATATTTACGCAAGTTTGAGCTATTGACATTGCAAATAACAATGCGTTTTATTTATGTTTCAAAAACCAAAACATAAGTAAAAGGTCTCTCACACTGCTGTCTCTCTCACACTGCTGTCTCTCTCACACTGCTGTATCTCCCTAGAACACACACACTGCTGTCTCACTCACAAACTCTGCTGTTTCTCACACACAAACTCTGCTGTTTCTCACACACTGCTGTCTTTATTACACACAATGCTGTCTCTCACACTGCTGTCTCACACTGCAGGTGTGGTTTGTGGGATGTGGGTTTACAGCTCATATCTGGAGGTGGGCGCTGCTGCGTTTCATGGGTATTTTTTTTACATACTCCCCAGGGCATTAGTGGTAGTTTCAGAAGCTTTTGTTTTTGTTGGGAGGGATGTTGGGGGTCAGATCTCAGCCCAAAGCCCCGACCCCTCTTCATGACCTTTTGCTCTCATGCCTTGTAAACGCAATTGGCTTATGATTTTGTCCCTTTATAGACACATCTCCTATAAGATCCTCCTCCCCAAACCCCTCCCCCCATTGTGAAATGTATCTGCAAGTTGGCATGCCTGGGCAGTAATTTTGTGGCAGTCAATGGATGACTGCAAAAATGCAGCGTACAATTCGCTGGAGCTGTCAGTGACGCAACAGCTGTGACCGTCGTGCCAATATGGACAAATGTCGCGGGCGGGACCCATACAGTCAGTCTTAGGGGCTGTGGACTCCCAAGTGGCACGCCTAACACCTACAGCTCAGCAAGGTCGTCATGCAAGTGTCTATTGTTTAGAATAGCAGTAGTTTTTATACATCCAAGATGTTGCACCATTATCACTTGTTAAGTGATCGCAGGCCGAGACCTAAAAAACAAGTCTATATTGTAAAAGCACAATAGATGCATACTACGCATGAACTTACATCCGCAGTGCAAAGTCTACGTTCAAATCTGCCAATCGTGGCTTGCACTCCATTAAAAAGAATAAAAAAGCAAAATCGAAAACAACCCTACAAACAAAATTAAGTGAAGTGAAATAATAAATATACAAAAAAAAGTCCGGAAAATCAGCAAGCAAACTGAATAGAGCCGAACTTGCCATACAAACGACAAAAGTGAATGGATGCGCAGACCTGGGCAGGGTGGGTGAGGTTTCACCTGGAGGCCGGCGTTTGAAGCCAGAGCATTTGAGATGATGGTCTGTGGGCAGGGTGGGTGTGCAGATGGTGAATGCTGAGACAGCCTTTGAGATGCTGGACTGTGAGTAGGGTGGGTGTGGCGGGTAGTGGCTCTGCTGGGTGTGTGGGATGCCGCCTTCGAGATGCTGGACTGTGAGAATGGATAAAGAGCTGGGGTGGGGGGGCGTCTGTGCGCCTCTGAGGTGCTGGTCTGTGGTCAAAGTGGGCGATGGTCTGTGTAGTGGGCTGTGGCGCTGAGGGAGCAGCCCCTGAGATGGTGGTCTGTAGACGGGGTGGGTTCAGAAAACGTGCACGCTGGAGGCGTGGGACTGCGCCTTTGAGAAGTTGGTCTGTGGGCAGGGTGGCTGCAGGGAATGGTCTATGGGGAGGGTGAGCTATGAAGCTCTGTACGGCGGTGCGATCTGATAGGGTGTGCGAGGTCTCTGTGTGAGACATGCATGCGGTCGGCCTTGGGTGCAAAGGGTGTCTATGTCTTCAAGATTCGGGGGTGTGCAGCTGCGCTGTGATGCCAGGGTGGACTCACGTTTGTTGCCGGTGTGATGGCTTGAGCGCCATGCTGTGATGCGGGCGCACCTGTAGTACCGAGCACTTCTGCTCCAGATGTAACGGGGGGATGGGGGGGCTGTTCAGGGCACTGATGTACAATGTGTGCTGGTGACGCGCCTCGTTGGGGGGGGGGGGGTCGCTGCCTTAGGGTTGGTTGGCTGACCCACTTCGGGGGCATTCGCGGACATTCACTCATTGGGAGCGGCACACGGAACAGCTTTGTGTACGTTGGGCATTAGAAGGTGTGTGTGGGGATGTGCAAAAGGAGGGACGTGCGGGGGGGTCTATGACTCCGACAGGAAGGCATGAGGAGGGCCGTGGAGCCAGGGTTTGAGGGGCGTTGTGCCAGCCCATGCCAGCGCACCCGGTTCACTGCTGCCCACCTTCCTTCTTCTCTGCCACTATATATTTCAGGCAACTGTGCGGTGTGATTTAGAAGGTAGCCGTGCAAAGGAGTGGGGGCTGTTCCAAGGCGTGGCTCCCAGAGCAAAGCCTCGGAAGGGACTGTGGGGGTCAGAGGCCGTGAAAGATGGGCCGTCGTGTGTATGGGTCGGCGGGTGCACGATGAGTGTGTAGTTGTATCTGGGTATGGGTGGGTTGGTGGTATGCATTCACGATGGGTGGGCTGGGTATAGGATGTGTGGGAGAGTATATAAGTGGGTAGTGACTAAATGGGAGGATGGAGGTGGGATGAATAGGTTGCTAGACTAGGGTGCATATAATTATGGTTGCAAGGGTGGGTATTGGTTGTGATGGGTGGGGCTGCAGAGGTGGAGTGACGTCCACCAGGGATTGACCCGCAAGGCGCGGGCACCTGATGCTATAAAGAGCAGACATCTAAAAATATGGGCGGACTAACACGCATGGCCCCTGGCCAGGCAACAGGCGGTCTAAAGGGCAGCTATCTAAAATATGGAGGGGTGACTCACACACGCATCTGCACGTACGCCGCAGGCGCCTCGCCGATATTTGGGGCAGGGGTGCCGGAAGGAGGCCTTCCATCCTCTCAAAACCCCCAGTTCAAAGCTGTTGGACTCGTCTGTCTTTGAGGGAAAGAGGGGAGGGGACTGGAATGTTAACATGGTTTGGCCGGACGCCCCCTCTGAATCGATGCCCAGTCTGAAGCCCGAGACAGTTCTCTCCCTGAACCAAAACAACTAGACCATAGGAAGGTGGGTGCACGGCTTGCGAGGGGGGTGGGGTAACTTGGCTGTCTTGGATTGATTGATGGATGGCTAGGTTTTGTACAAGTGGGTTAATGTTTGGGGAGAGGGATAAATTATTGAACGACAGGGTGTATGGGCAGGTGGATGGCCTGTGGGTGGGGTGGATGTGTGTGGGTAATTGGATGGATTTATTAACAGATATGGACTTGAAGGTGGCAGGAGTCACTGACAGTAGCTACTACACATAGATATAATTGATGCCTCTGGATTAGCGTTCTCGAAATACAAGCAACGAAGATTGCCTATGCACTCTGGTGCATCGAAGATGAACGTCTGTCATAGGTACAATGGGATATGTTCCGAGGTCAGCAAACTGTTATGTCAATCGTATCCGTTATTCATATTGTGCACTGTCTTGCAGTTTCGTAGCGCTATAAACTAAACGCCAAGGCTTAGCCATGTGGCACTCCTGTTTTTGATTGTAAAAGGGTGAGAGGCTGATCGCTCTGATCACATTTTTGTAAAGTGTAGATCACACACACATGGGTAAGAAGGCTTTGTGACGTCACTGGCGCGTGGCCTTGCGTTTGCCCTGCTTACTGAATTGAGGCTGCATGATTTCTAATGGGTAAAACATTGAATGACAGCGCGGCAAACGACTTACAATGTGTCTTCTTGCCAGAGGTAGGCCCCAGGTGGTGCACGAGACAGGGATGCACTATCACGCATGGACATTCACATGGACACTAAAGAATGATCCCCTCAGGGCTCAGCACGCGCGCAAAGGGCGCGTGGCAGCCACGCCCAGCAGAATGCAGCCTGCACGCCTCACTCCAGCCTGCACTGCCCCCGAAAGCAATGCATTGGGAAGCTATTTTAGAGGCAGAGTTCCTTGCAGGCATCGGTACCCTCAGACAGGGCATCCATCCTGTGCCAGGGGCCGCCTCGCGCAACAATCAGGCTGGCCGTGTGGACATTGTCGGCATGGACGGAAGGATGGGAAAACAACTGAACAGGAGCAAAGGGAGGGGGGAGGCTGAGAGGACGACAGACAAGGAACAAGCGCTCGGAACAAGAACCTGACTACCTGCTGGCATAAAAGGTTCCTTATCTTCTTTATGGGGCCATCTGGCCCCATAAAGACGATAAGAAACCTTTTACGCCAGCAGTAAGCCAAGTAAGCCAGTCTGAAAAGGACGGGGCTTACAGAGAAAGAAGAACGTCACTAGGACCTCTTCTCCAATGGCTGCCCACCGTTTAGGACGCCAGCCAATGGAAAAGAGGGGCGGGGCTTAACCTCGCTAGTGAAACTCACTCTACCTCATTAAGTCTCGCCAGCGCATGTGCGCAGTCTTTCGCAGGCTGAGACCTAAAAATCAAACCGTGATTGTGAGACTATTACTATTAACTTTGTGCTAGGGGCATTGCAGCTATGGCTGTTATGTATTAGCCATGTAGAGGCAATACACATTTGCAAAGCATTTTTTACATTGCCACTGGCAACACTGCCTGATGCAGTGAGGTGATGGCTGCTTGTAGGTCATTTAGGTTATCTTGTCTCATGTGGTTACTACTACGTCTGTAATAATATTAGCATAGGAGAATTTTCGTCGAACATAAGTAACTCCAATTACTGAAAAGGTTGCAGACCCCTGCTGTAGAGACTGACAGGCCTACTTTTCCCCCCTGCTTTAATCGGTATATTTACTTTCAGAGGCCAAAGATTGACGGGGATAGCTAAGGGAATGTCATTTACTAATTTCCCCAAAGTAAACAAGCTTGTGGGAGAAGGAAGACATCAAGGTATAAGAAGTAGGTCTTTTTTGGGTTCTTAAGAGTCAGACCCTAGCACTCTCCAGTCACAGGGCAGCAGGGGCAATGCTGCCAGCCACCTAGTGTTGGTCCTGGTCTGCCTATGTGGCTGCTGTGGTGATTCACTAGTGGTGTAGGCTCGATTAAGGTCGTAGATGCATTCACATGTGTGTAAGAGATGCATTCGACTGTACAGATGTGCCTGTTTCACTTGCGAATTTATGAAACAAAACTGATGCCACCAAAGGTAATCTGTCAATCTCAAGTATTTTATCTTTAAACACACACAAAACAGGCACACATTCCTTAACTCATTTCAGTGCCTCTCCGACGTGGCCAAAGTTCTCCAAACTCCACCTTTCTTATGTCTAAATATTCAGAAGGGTACTGGCGTTCATTCATTCCTATGACGTTTATTACAGTTCTTAAAAAATATTGAGGTTTCACCTATACTCCCTACTGCCAGTCACAGTAAAGCAGACATTTCCATTATCGTTGGGCAGTAGAACGTTTTTAACGAGGGACATACTGTTCAATATAGTGATGCTACCTAAACTAAAACACGTTTATCCATGATCTTTCCCATAGAGTGCATGTTATCCAGCATAAAAATCTAAGTTACAAGTCAAATCTTCAAATTTGACCTTTGAATGTGTCGTCTACTTTTCTTAATTAGATGAGACCATCGTCTGTCTTTTGCTTAGCATGCCTCAATTACTTACTAGTGATATCCAACTCCACCTTCCTCAGCAAAGTCCTTATAGTTTTAGAACAAAGAGCAAACTGTGTGTCGTGTCGCCAAGCCTGACCATGTCCATGACTTCCGGGTGAGGCATGGCAGGAAGGAGATGAAAGGGGGCGGCGCAAGTGCGCGTGCAGTTAAGGTATATGCCGAGTAAAAATAAAGAGGCATGAAATACCGCTCGGGTCGACGCATTATTTAAAGCGCACGACGCTGAACCTGGCAACTAGGGTGGGATGTGAGGACCCCTCCCCCTCCCACCCAGCTGTACACAAGTGCTGAACAGTATCTGAAGAACGTCCAGCCACAAAAGTAGGCGCGCTGCTAGCCAAGTAGATGAGCGCTTTGCAGCCCTGACAAGGACATCCTGTGAGGCAAGTCTCCGGAGGCCCGAAAGAAGTGAAAGGTGCACAGCACTAGGGTAAGAATTCTAGTTCCCCACCTCTCAAACTGGCACACAGGCGTCGCGTCCGGGTGCCATTTTAAAGTCAGGCGTGCCCCATAGGAAGACATTGGCACCAGTCCGGTGGCCATTTTGAAGTCAGGCAAAGGACAGGAGAAGCACCCTGAGCCCGCCAAAAGCGATTTTGAGGCCTTGCAAAGCTGTAGGAAGTGTCAGGAGGGACAGTGATGACAGCAGTACATCACCATATCTACTCGACCCGATTCCACGCAAAATGCAACACCAGGTCCAGCCTCAGCCGGGCCACACGGGCCCATACTAATGGGGGTATAGTTCCTGTGTCCCCCCGAACCTCTAATACTGACTTCAGGAAACAGCATGGGCCCCAAGTGGAAGAGCTGGATAGAAGAATTTGAAGATTTTATGAAAGGCTCAAGAGTAGATGACCCTGACCATCACCTTATAGCACTGAGAAACCTAGTGGGTAAAGAAATTTGACAAATAAGCAAAGAATTGCCCCAGGCAGACACTGCGTCGTATGCAGATGTGAAGGACGCTCTGAACAGAAAATTTCTCCACAAATGTAACCTAGACTATACCTTCAATCTTGTGTCCCAAGAACGCGATGAATCCATGGGCGATTTCATTTCGCGACTAAAGCGTCTGGCACGATACTGCGAGTTCGACAACTTTAACACTGAAGATGCACTTCTTTTACTCATCATCGAAAGATGCCAGTCGAAATCACTGCGACGTCGACTACTCAAAAAACACAACTCACACACTTAAATGATTAAGCTAAAGAACACACAAAGAAAATGGAAAACAGAAAAACGTGAATAAGCCCTCCGAGTTCAATCCCAGACAGAAATAAGACTTCGGCCAGATCATTGGAGGTCTGACAAACCCACAAGTTCGTCCCATGGTGGGACGAGCACCAGTAAAACCCAGAAACAACGGCCGCACTGCTACCGCTGCGGCCTGGAATATCCACACACCGGCACCTGCCCAGCCCTGGATCAACCGTGCCACTGATGCGGGAGAGACAATCACTTCGAAGCTATGTACCAAACTCAGCGCAAAGAAACCAGGCCAGTCAGACGAAGCGCCGGGACACGCCACCACGCGAAGGCGGTGCATGGAAGAAGAGACCAGACAAACAGCTCGTCCAGGTCCAGCACCCAGTCCCAGGCCTCGTATCGATCTCACCGGTCGACCTCAAGAGAATCGTCCGCACTCACTCCCATATCACAAGTTAGTGAAGAATATGTATGCATGCATAATGGCCGACCCAGACCGGTTAAAGAAATACCCCGACTAGATATTCAAATAGGAAATTACTCTGCCAAGTTTGTTTTAGACACGGTAGCGTCACTGAACTATATCTGCACAAAGGAATATGAAAAGATGTGCCCGAAACCGAATCTAGAACCGGCCGCAGTGCGCGTCTACACATAGATGTCCAAGGAGCCACTGCCATGTCTAGGACGTTTTCCCACAACGCTAACCTGCAATAACAGGTCAATTCAGGCCCAAATTCATGTCATAGAAGGCCCTGAAGTTGCCGACTGTCTACTCAGCCTACCCACAGCGAAACGGTTGTGGTTGGTAGAGATCCTATTCAAAGTGGATGACTCGCCTGACGTGATCAACAAATTCCCGAAGCTGTTCTCAGGCCTAGGAAAATTAACAATCGTCAAAGTTAAATTACACATCAATGAGCAAGTAACGCCAGTGGCCCAACACCACAGGAAAGTACCATTCCACCTCCAACAAGCGGTCGATGACGAGCTTCAAGACTTGCTGAGAGCGGACATCATAGAACAGTTATCCGTAACCACTCCCTGGGTGTTGCCTGTGGTAGTCGTGCCCAAACGAGGTCATGAAAACAATGTGCGCCTTTGCGTGGACATGCGCACCCCGAATGCGGCCATAGAACGGGAAAGACATCCGGCACCTCATATTAGCGACCTGAGAAGGAAAGTCTGGCCGTCGTGTGGGCATGCGAGCAGTTCCACTTATTCGCTTATGGGAAGCACTACACACTTATTACTGACCATCAGGCCTTAATTATCCTCTTCGGCAACCCACGAGCAAAGATGCCTCCAAGGATCGAGAGGTGGGGGATCCGCTTGCAGGACTACACCTACACCTTTATTCACAAACCGGGAAAAACAGAAAACCCAGTGGACTACATCTACCGTCATCCTCAAATACTGACACCGACACACACTTCGCTCGCCCGAAGAATACCTTCACTTCGTGATTAACCAAGCGCGCCCAACTGACTTCCCACTAGACACCATTATAGAAGCCACTGCCAAGGATGCCACACTCCAAGATGTCATGCAGCGCATCCGAGTGGACTCATGGAGACATCTGGAGAACTCCCAAACCACCACTGCTATCAACATGCAAGAATTTTCATTCTTTAGACACTTCAAGGATGACCTCACAACCAGCACAGATGGGTTGTTACTGAGAGACAGGAGGATTGTTATTCCTCACACACTACGAAAAGGGACCATCAATCTACCCCATGAAGGCCACAGGGGTGTAGTAGCCACGAAGAAAACACTGAGAGAGAGAGTCTGGTTCCCGTCCCTTGACCAGATGGTAGAAGCTACGCTTCAAGACTGCCCACAGTTCCAACTAGTGGGGCGAGAAGAATCACACGCCCCACTGCAGATGTCTGATCTCCCGGACGGTGTATGGCAACAAGTAGGTGTTGACTTCTTCGGCCCACTGAAATCTAGGAAATATGTCACCGTCATCATGGACGAATATTCTCATTGCACACCAATTATCATCCACAAGAGCATATGCCGTTATACCCATCCTTGACGAAGTCTTTGCAGCATGGGGAATTCCCAAGCTAGTAAAGACGGACAATGGACATCCTTTCAATGGACATGGGTTCACAGAATTCGCAGATCATCTGAACTTTAAACACTGGAAAATCCCTCCCTATGGCCCCAAGCCAATGGGATGGTTGAGCGCGTCATGGCCACCCTGAAGAAAAGAATACAACAAGCTGAACTGTCCCAGCGTGACATTCAACCAGCGCTCAATGAAGTACTGAGAGCATACAGAACCACACCACACAGCACCACCAACAGGTGCCCCGCTACCCTGATGCTCAGGAGAACCCCGCGCACACCAGGATCCCGACGTCGGATGCAGTCATACACTCCAGACTCCCGACCTCAGATCATGAGACACTGATGAACATTGATAGAGACAAGAAAGCAAAGATGAAAGACTACGCTGACTATCGGCGCCACGCAAAGACATCCAACATCCAAGAAGGAGATTGGGTATTAGTGAAGCAGGAACAGAGAACCAAAGCTAACAGCCGATATCATGTCCCCCCTCTACAAGTAGTGAAGAGTAAAAGAACCATGATCACAGCAGCCTCCACAACTAAGAGGACCACGAGAAACTTATTGCACTTCAAGAAGTGCAATCCAGCAGTCTATAGTCGAGAAGATGAAACGGACAGAGACACAGACACCTCAGACGCAGGAGCAGACACCCTCGAAGAAAGCCTTCGTGTAATTAACATGGATGAACCCGCAGGACAACACCTTCCTCGCCGGCCACAGAGGACTACTCGGAAGGCCGGTCCGACTCATTGAAGAACTTTAAAGAATGATGATCTAATGTAAATGACAATTTACAAAAGGGGGAGATGTTGTGTCGCCATGCCTGACCATGTCCAGTACTTCCGGGTCAGGCATGACAGGAAGGAGATAGGAGGGGGCGGCGCGAGTGCGCGCGCAGTTAAGGTGTATGCGGAGTAAAAATAAAGAGGCATGAAATACCGCTCGTGTCGGCGCATTATTTAAAGCGTGTGCCGCTAAACTGTGGAACTTTCCCAGCTCTTATGGTTCTTCACAGTATGTGATGTTGTTACTCTGAATTTCAGATAGTTAAGAGGCAGTTTGATTTGCTTTTGAAATCAATCAATTTATTGCTGCCCTCAAAGTATTTTTGGTTAAAACTCTGAAATAGGTACTCTGTTTCATCTGACTAAAGCATATTCAGTTGACCTCTAATGAAATTACTTTACACTAAAACCTTTGATAATCAGTACTCCTAAGACCGTTCTTAGCCTGTAATACGTCTTTAATTATCTTCCTGTGCATTTCGCTTATTTTCCAGAGTCTGACTTCTCAGACAGGTGGCCCAGGGTTACAGACTTCTTTTCAAGACACGCTAAGCTGCATCCCTGCTCTCCTCAGTGCTACCTTTCTCTAGAAAGTAATCTGTTGTACAGTTTGTCTTTCCTTCTTAATTACAAGGTCTTGAATGAGGGTGCCATTCAATTTCAGCAAACGGCACTTTAAAAAAAGTTGTGGCCTGATGGGATGCTGCTAAGTTTTTATAAACCAAACAGTGAGCTCTGGGCCTCCTCGACAACGGTTTAAATGCCTATCGCCATTTGTTATAATTTCTGGAATCAGTCTTCTCTCAATTACTGGCCCAATTTCCAAAGGGGAAGCATAGCAATCCCTCCAGGTGCATGCACAGTTATTTGCTTGACTCTTCATTAAAGCTGATTGACAAGGTTCTGCTGTGCAGACAGTGTGGGCCATTGAGGGTAATGTCATTTGTGGCGAACAACATGGATTAACAGAGCGTTTTGATACCCGAGAACAATGCTCAAACTTTTTTGCTCTTTCGTCATTTAAATATTAAAGGGGGTTTTTATTTATAACTGTCCTACACGTTTGACTTTGTGGACAGGTCGAAAGTGAGGAGTGTTGATGCCTGCAATGAGTAAAGATTCAGACCATTTAAAGTTCCAGAAGTAGACTATCTAGTGGCTGCATATTTCTGCCTGATTTGGACAAAATGGAGAGTGTAACTCCATATTTAGCTCAGATTGAGCAGTATGGCGATGGGTGTCTAATAAACACTCTCCTGTTCCCTCTGTATATTAATGGGCTGAAGAGAGAGATGCATCTCTGATTCTTTTGTCATAGATGGTGGACCCCTTCTGTCCCTCTTGTATGTCGATTAAGCAGCTGTAATTTCGTGTGAAATGATCAGGCTGGAAAGTTTGTTCTCTAGGTTCATGGCTTTCAGTTTGACGATGAACCTCCAAATACCAAAATGCCAAATCTCTGGTCTTATCAATACCAAGACAATCTGCATGGATAATGTTTCTCCTGAAAATGTAAAACCTTTCTCATACATTGTATTTGCCTGGATGAAAAACTAAATTGCTACCCTTTTATCTCATATATGGTTAATAATTTGGTTAATATAGATAAGGGCATTTTTAATTTTAGTAGTATAGATGGTATTCAAGCCACTTCAATGTTCAAGATCTAACCTGCTAAACGTACCCTTTCTATTGTTGTGATGCTGGTTTATTGGGATATTCTAATGCTTAAGTTCTCCAAGTTGGTAAGAATAAGATTGAACACATATTTGTAGGCCTTCCTTTCTTAATCTCAGGTATGTTTTGCATCAGGAAAGTGGTCTGTCTCTCTTATGTATCTGACATGGCCCCAGTTCGATCAATGGATCTGCATCTGATACAACCTTTCTGTTACTCTAACAAGACACATGTTATTTGAGATTCAGAGGATGGACAACACTCATAGCATTTCCTGGGTTAACTGTATTCACAAATTGGCTATAAATTGGGTTGTAAGGCAGCATTTGCTCACCAGCTGGCCTTTCACCAGTAGAGCTAAAATCAGTTACATCCTTCTGTCTTCAAGACCCTTTATTTCAAGAGAGAGACATTTTGGCATGGAACCATTTCTTGGTTGAGTAACTGGTTCATATGATAAGTATCTCATAACGAGATTCTGGACTGGCTTTGTTGCTAGCTTTTTAAGCTTCACTACATCAAAGGTATCAGTCACCACCCTGCTGCTATTTATACTGTTGTGTACGGGCCCAGGTGTGCATGCATTATTTTCCGTCAGCTTTATTGTGCCCCATAGGATCTGGAACGTGTAGGCCAGTCTTGCAAAATATTTTGACATGGAATACTGTATACATTTGCCTTGCAGTTAACCAATTTTGAAAGCAGCAGTATTAATGGGGCTGCCTTGCGGTTAACCAATTTTGGAAGCAGCAGTATTAATGGGGCAGGCAATGGGGTGTTGAAGATCATGAGTGTGGCATTTTAAGCAGTAGGCATTATGTGTGATGCAGGCCCTATTTCATATTGTATACAAATCCAGGGTTATGGTTATTTATGTGCTTGGCTTTTTTAACCAACGTGTAATGCGAATAAGTATCATTTTTGATAGAAAGGAATCAATTTGACTTTTCACTCATTTCCAAAGCATGATTGTATGGGCATAATATTGAGCAATGTGATGCAATTAATGAAGCCACATCCTGAGTCAGGGGTGTATGTTGGCCCCGCTTTTGCTTTCCATATACATTGTGGATGTTGTCGTAAGATTTTTTGATTCAATCATTTCCACCAAAACTGGGTAATGAGGCCATTCCAGTGATATTTAATGCAGATGGTATGGTTTTGCTGGACCAGATGCCGGTTGGCCTATAGAGACAATTGAGCACTGAGTATAGCAAGTTGAATTGTTTGAAAATAAATACAGTGAAGACTAATGTTAATGGTTTTCACAAATGGGAGGAGTCAGAAGAGAAGGTTAAAGTGGTGGCTAAATGGTGACCCAATAGAAGTGGTAAAGGAATATTGTTATTTTGGCCTTCTTTTCAGATATAGTCTTAATTTTACACCACGTATTGATATTCAGGAGGGGAGGGGGTGCATTATATAGGATGGATGCTGCATTGGGCCATATATCTATCGAAGTGCTCGGAGACACATATAGTGCTAAAATGGTTAGTCTACTGCTGTATGGGTGCGAGGTGCCACCCGTAAAATACAAAAATAGGATTCAATCCATAGAAATGAAAGTTTGGAAGAAATGGTTAGACCTACCCAGAGGCACTGTAAATAGTGCCTTGAGGCTCGAATTGGGCATCACTAATGTACAATTTAAGTATAAGCAACAGCTGCTTAACTATTGGTTTTGTCTTTTTAGAGCAGATTTGGGTTCCTTGAGGCAAATTGTAAAATTGTGTTTGCATGAAAATTATGCGGATAGGTGGGTGGCTAACCGATTTGATATTAGGTATCCCTAGATGTTACAGTAGGAGAGGAATTCCAAGAGGTTGTCTGTCACACAACAGAAGCAAATTGTAAAGCCTTTAGTAAAGAAGGGCTCTAGGAGCAGTGATTTAGATGATGTGTATAAAAGAGATAATCTGATTCATTTAAAGGATGTAAGGTATGGGGGCATATTCGATCTTACCTGCAGGATATGAAAAGTATCTATATAAGGAGGTTGGCACAGAAGGTCAGATTGGGGCAGGGACCAGCTTATATATGATGGAAGCTGGCTTGGCAATCTGGTTTGAATATATATGTGTCTCTTCTGTTTAGGGGAACCATTGACCTTTTTGAACTTATGTAGCAGCATTCTTGCACAATAATAATTGATTAGTCAAAAAACAGATACGTTTATTGTATGTTTTTGACTAAATGCCCATGGTTTTAAGCTGATTTTAGAATTATAATTCTTCTTGTATTATTATTGATTATTTATGAATATATGAAATGGTTTTAGTACAAGGTGAACTGTTAACCCAGTGTCTATCTTGCCTACTTCCTTATAAAGATAACAATAATTGTATTTATAATATTATTGATTAAGTGATCATCTTAGTGGATTGTATTTTGTACAAAGTCAATTGTAATCCTGTTTGGAAATCAGATTGAAGAAATATTCTTGTAGTAAGGGGGTTAGTGCCGTGGATTCATTATGGATAGGAAATAGGAGTGATTTTAATGTTTTTTAGATATTGATCCGGCAGAGGGTAAAATGAATATTATATTCAGATTTTAAATGTTAATATGTGAGTCAGTAAAGTATGCTAGTAAAAAGGTTTCTACTGTAGTAGTATAAGTTTTAATAATGTTTTTTTAATATTATATGTGTACTTGTACTGTTTGTATTTCCTTTTTAGGCATGATATCAAACTGTCAATACAATTGAAACACTGTGATTTGTGTTTTTATGAGAGTTAAAATCTATATAAAATAATTTATAGATTGATTGAACTTCCATAAATCAGATGCAGGTGCATGGCACCTGGTCCGCCTAAGCCCCAACCCTATGGTGGTCATAGTATCAAATGTTTGATCACTCCCTTAACTGTGTAATTACACACTGTTTATGTTGTAGGTTGTAGTTGATTCTTACTTAAGGTTTGTGCACTTCTGAAATTTATATATATTCAATTTTACCTGGTTGGTTGCTGCTCTATGCATCGGTTTAGCAACTTCTTTTTCTCTAGTTTAATGTCGTGTGTCAGCAAATCATTCTGAGTTTTGTCTTCTGCAGTATCTGGAAACAAATGTAGTTCTCCCTGTTACTAGAGTCAAAAGGCCCACTGCCCACCTTCTGAGTAATGGAATATAAAACTATTCTAGTTTTGTGTTGGGAGGTGTATATCGACACCTGTGTGAGTCTACCGTTTTTATGCATTGCATTTACTGTCATGTATCTATGCTCTTTATTGAGACAGGTTTTGGTGGTTGTGAATTGAAAGCAGCTGCGTTTATGTAAGGCTCAGCACCATTCTGGCTTTATTAAAACCGCAAATAAATCCTTTGCGGGAAATGCACCTAAGATCTGGAACTCCACCCCCCCCCCCCCCACACACACATCAGAACGATCACCTCCTTCCCGAAATTCAAGATCCTTCTCAAAGCCCTCTTCCTTGAGCGCTCTTGATCGCAACGTGAATTCCACAATTGACTCGAGGAAAGATAATCTAACTCCTCTTCCTGATACCCCTCAGCCTGAAGATCTGTATTATAACTTTCTTTTTGAATACTCTTAAGTTGGTAACCTGCAGATGTTTGTCTTTGCCCAAAAAATTGCTCATAACTGTACCTGCTGTGAAGCGCTCTGATACCCTTAGGTCTAGCTAGCGCCATACAAAACTTTTATTTATGTATTTATTTTATTTATTTGAAAGGTTTTATATAGCGCTGGCTAGGCCCGGAGGTATCAGAGCGCTTTACATGAGCATCAGATCATAGTTACAGGTTACATTGTTACAAAGGTTACACAGTTATTAGAGCATGGCAACATTGTTACTTGTAAGATCGAGGTAAACAAGCACAAATACGTAAGGGGAAAAGCAGGCAAGGGGAAAGATTCAGAGGAGGGGGGTAGGAGCTGGGGAAGTAGACGGGTAATAAAGGCGGGAAAGAGGAGGGGAGGGTAAAGGACACAGCATGGAAAGAGGAGGGGAAGGGCGATGGGGACACAAACCGGTAAACGAGTCAAAGTGATGTCCAAAGTCCAGTAAGCTGTGATCCCAGGGGAAGTGATATCACTTCCCTATCTCTGTTGCTGGAGGCTCCCTTTATGCAGTGGGCCCTCTCAGAGGGTCTCTGAGACTCCAAGGCCTACATACTGGATCCTTCCACAAAAAGGGGAGAGGGAGGGCTTTGGCAAGGGGTGCCATACCATACCTCAGCTGTGAGCTCCCTTGGCGCAGTAGAGTCTCTCAGCGGGTTTGCTGAGACTCCAGAGTAAAATATTGGATCTTTCCCCAACAAGGGGAGAAGGAGTGCTTAGTCAAAGGGCACACAGGACAGGGGGTTAGGCAGACTCGCAGGCAAGGTGAGAGATTCAGGGGAGAGGGGATAGGAGCTAGGGAAGTAGATAATGAGAGAAAGAGTACTAAATGGGAACATATTTAATTAATGAGTTATTATATAGCGCTGGCTAGACCCGAAGGAATCAGAGCGCTTTACATGAGGAACAATAATGTTGCAATTTACATCAGTTAAAAGTTACATAAGTATCAGGAAAAGCATTTAAAGAACATAGGGGACAAGGTGAATGGAGCAAGGAAGGGTAAGGGGATAGGGTAAAGGGGTAGGAGGAAGATAGGACATAGAGACGAGGGGGAAATCTGCCCAAGGTCCGGCTGAGTAGGTGACAGCAGGGGGACGGGGGGAGTCCACAACCCATCTCCTCTTTAGTTATATGTTAGCTCCACCGGGCATCAGCCAAATCGCTTGGTCTCCACAGTCTGGGGTAAGTTCCGCAGGTTCCAAGTCCTGATGTGTAAGCAGGTTAGGGGATAGGTTCAAGATCTGGTCAATGTCCAATTGTTGTCTAAGGGAAGTAAAATAAAGTAAATAAAATAAATATGCGTGTAGGGCACACTAGATTTCAGCCAGAAATTAACTTTTTTGGGGGGGGGATGTGTATTGTGCAACAAATAGACAACACTTTGTGTCTTGTAACAACTATATGACACACACTTTGGCAGAGGTATATAATCCTGTTGCATTGCATGCAATATTTCTAATCATTGTGTTTGAGCCACCATAATTACTCGCGACCAGTCATTCATGTTTGGGAAACTTACAAGTCTATGAAGAATCCCAAGTCTTAATCTGGTATATAAGAACCTATCATAGCCACCAGGTACCGTTTTCAGATATGGATGAATGCTAAAAGTTGTATCGTTCTAAAATAATTCAGCCTGCCACTTTTACCAGGGAGTCTAATAATGATATTGGCCTGTAACAGCCAGGATCCTGATGATCCCCTTTTTAAAAATAGGCACTATGACCGATTCCGATCAGCTTGTTAAACAAGCATTGGCATAGCAAATAGGTCTCGCCTTTGGGACCTTATAAGTGTTTAGTTATCCAGCACAAAATCCTTGGTGCAACAAGATCAAGTGTTGCATGGCTAAACACTTATAAGGTCCCAAAGGCGAGACCTATTGGCTATGCCAAAGCTTGTTTAAATTGTTTTACAGTAATGCTTTTGTCATTAGTGGAGTACGAGGCTCAAACCTTTTGCCTTTGTCACTACTTGTTGCCAAGTCTTCCCTTGTTATTACCACTGCACCTATCTTCAACTCACAGCAGCCAATCACTTCACGCCCATCAGTCTTGTCCACTCTAGGAAGCAGTTGCAGAGTTGGGGCTTGCGGCTGGCGGGGGCGGGATGAGTGCTAGATGAGAGAGAACAAACGTATTTCTGCGTGTACCAGACTCTCCATAAAACAGCCTTGTTAATGGCATATAAAGCTAATACAGGGTCAGGAATAGCCTAGAAAATTAATTATATGCCTTTTGTGAAAAGTGAAAGTCTGCTGGTTATCCCCGCTTAATGGTAAAAACTATTCCATAAAACAGCCTTGTTAATGGCATATAAAGCTAATACGGAGTCAGGAATAGCCTATAACATTAATTATATGCCTTTTGTGATACGTGAAAGTCTGCTGGTTGTCCCCGCTTAAAGGTTAAAACTATTCCATAAAACAGCCTTGTTAATGGCATATAAAGCTAATACGGAGTCAGGAATAGCCTATAACATTAATTATATGCCTTTTGTGATAAGTGAAAGTCTGCTGGTTGTCCCCGCATAATGGTAAAAACCATGACGTTTAGGTTTACAAAATAATTATTAATGACTTAATTCAGGTTGGTAATCGGGTCCCCTAAACATTCTCCTACACAGGAGGGAGCCAATAAGTCTTGTCCTGTTTACGCAGGCACAGTACATATGATAGATATACATAAAATAATGCACATAAATAGATGAGCGTCTTGGATAATGCAGGTCTGCTTGACACGCTTGCTTCTCTGGAATGTTCAAGCACGCGGACCGATGACGGCTGCTGGCCAGACGACTTTCATGTAGCATTATCTGAGGCTGTCAGCTGCGGGTCAGAAGGACAGAAGGCTCTGGAATTCACAATGTCATCCTTGCTACGCCCCTCAACCCCACCTTCTAACGAGTTCTCAGCTGTGTGCGAATGGACCACACTAGCTATGTTTAGATCTAAAGTGTGAGAGGAATTGATTTTTTAAATCCTGGGATGTGATGTCGAGAACTAATATGCCTCGTGCTGTACAGAAGTAATGCAGTGAACTACGGTACGTCGAGGGCCTAGGGGTGTGCTGTGTGGCAGTAATATAAAGACTCAGAGTGCTTGCTACCCTGCACCAACCAAAAGGAGAACCAACAAGCATTGGCCACGCGGCCGTAAAAGTAACGCGGCTGTGAAAATACTGGCTCATAGAGAAAAGCAAAGTGACCGCGATCAATCGCGGCGAGTGATGCGCTTAATGAGCATGACGAGGAAAGCCATATGGCGCCCCTGTTCGTAAGCGTGCGCCCGCGCACGTAAGCTGTAGGCCGGTCATGGTAGCATTTTTTGAAGTCCTTACTAAAAGTCCCGCCAGACCAGCGCATGCGCTGGGTCAGGCGAGACCTAAAAAGGGGAAGAACAACTTGCAGTAATTACCTGGGTTATTAGCGGGCCCATAATGTCATATTTGACCTATGTAGGTCTACTGGGACCCCGTTAGGCTCAGGTGCCTTACCCCCCAAACTCGCTAAGTGGCTCTATTTACTTTGTCAAGAGAAAACTTGAGATCAGTTGTTTGTGTAAGGGGTACCAAGGCATCATCCCCATCCGGAAAGGGGGACAGTTTGATAAAACCAAGCCATGTGCTGGCAACTTGACCTTATGGCAGTGGCTTTACATCCCAGGGGAGAGGAGTTGGCCTAATGGCTAGGGCGGTCGACTTCGAATCTGGGGAACTGGGTTCGAGTCTCTGCAATGACGCTGAACATCCTGTGATTCTGGGCAAATCCCTTAATCTCCCTGTGCCTAACAAAAATTAATGTGTCCTCATGTAATGCAACTAGTGCTACGTAAAGCCCTCTGATGCCCGATTCGGGTCAAGTTTGTGCTATATAAAACTGTAAAAATAAAATAAAGTTGGATGCCTAAAGAATCGGCACTGACATCACCATTATACATCGTAGAGAAGTGCCCACCCATTGTTCTTCTGTAATAGCTATTTCAATGGTCAGGCCATCTTCGGGTGTCAAAAAGGGGGTTTTCACTGCTTTCCAGAAGGCCAAGCTATCTTTGGATAGAGAGTCATCATGTAATGCTATCCATGCGTAGTTTCTCAGAGATACTTTACGTTCCTTGAGCGCTTGCCTATGAGCCCTTCTGGCTTTTCTGATATTACTTGGATTTCTTGGAGTCTTATGTATTTAACCCCTTCGCTGCGGGGCAGATTCCCCCGCTGTGCTGGGGGGAGGGGGTGCTCATGACGAGCTGAGCTCGTCATGACCACGCCCATTCCTTAGAACGCCCAGCACAGCAGGGGAATTAGCCCCACCTGTGAGCGTTCCAACGGTCATACAAGCTCAGCTCGTCATGAGCACACGAGAACCGTGGCTCATGACAAGCTCAGCTCGTCATGAGCTTGGGAGGGGTTAATGCTTTAGATTGGCATAGGATCGTGTACACTTGGAGTCAAACCACCCCTGTTGCTTTCCTTTTTTTCAATTCTGGACAACTAGGGCCTCCTTTATAGCGCCTTATATTTCTTGAAAAGAATTAAAAACACTGTTGGGTGGAGCTATATCGCTCAAACAAACTTCAAAGGCTAAATTACACCTAGTTATCACATGTTTTAAAATTTCTAGGGGACCTCCTATTACCCGAAAGATGGCTGCCAGATGGGGACTGTTTCTGCATAGTCAAAGGCTCCATTGAGAGCCTGCATTTCGTTACCTCCATCTTGTGGATGAGGACTGACTCAGCCCTCAAAAGAAAAACATTGAGTGTTCCTACAACTCCCGATCCCAGCTGATCGTTAGTGGTCTTCCGTTTACTCGTTTTGACACCCCTGATGATGATAACAAGATGTGGCACAGTACCTCAAAGATGACACTCAGTAGTCCCGGAGTCCAGATGTTAGAGGGGCGGCCCAGCCCAACCTCCTCCGGGCTTTGACGTGTGCAGAGACCCGCACGCGTCACCTTCGGGCGCGGAAAATGCAGTAATGGTGCCTCCTGGTGCGAAGAGTTGTGCGGCTTTGTGTCCCTCCAAGGCTACTGCTGGTGGCTGTAGGAAGGTAGATCCCTGACTATGGTTGCCCCCAACTTTTTGCCTGGTGTTTTGCTGGTTTTCTGACTTATATGACCTGGGACCCTGCATTTAGGGCCCCAGGCCTACTGCTCTCTCTGTAAAATGGATTCCATGTACCTTAGGTACATATCTAATTGGATACTGAGTCACCTTATCAGTCCCTGTACAGTGTACCTTAGGTACCCAGGGCATAGGTGTACCCAGGGTCTACCAGGGGCTGCAGCATGTATTATGCCACCCCTGGCTGGCCATCCAAATCTGACACAACTGGCTGCACGACAGCTGGGGCAAAGTGGTGTATTCACCCTTTGCTTTAGATACAGTATTCCTATATCTAAACCTAAATGGGCACACAGATCTCCTATCAGTCACTCCTATGGCAGGCCTTAACAATCCTGAAGGCAGAGTGCTTGGAATCGTGTGAGATAGTGCTCTGGCATGAGCTGAGCCTGTCTGCGGCTTTCGGGATCCATCCCTTAGCCGTTTCCATGATATCGCATACCATATACTCTTAAGTGCATTATGATCCTCGCGGTTATGTGCCAACTCTGGTACCGCTTTATCAAAACATGTCGAGTAAGGTGTCATACGAATTGGAATACTAACCCCTCGCCAATTCTGGCGACGGGGTTAGCATTCCACCCTTCTAGAGGGACACGACATGTATGTAACCTGTAACCCCGGTTAAAGTTAGACAGAGCCTTAGCTCCACAAAATGGATGCTGCCACCGAGACACAAGTCTGCCCTCCTGCTGCTGGGAGTCCTCCCAGCCCAGGAGGCAAGGACAAAGGGTTTCCTGCCAGGGGCGGTGCCAGCACCGTCCCAGACAGGATTTTGTGTATCCTAGGTAGGCAGGGCTTTAGAGGAAGGTGACTGCAAGTGGCACCCCGGTGCTCACTGTGCATAGGCCGGCTGGAACCAGTTCCAGGGGCACTCCAGCCCCTGATCTGGGGAAAGCCCGCCAAAGGAGAGGGGTGTAACCACCCCCCTCCTAGTCCCACCCATAGGGCAGGACTTAGTCGCGTGCCAGCCCCTTTTTGCAGGATAAAGGTAGGAACTGGCCCCCTTCCAAATTAGATCATCTTTGAATCCTGAAACTACTTTCCATGAAAGGAACTCAAGACTTCTTCCCAAGATTCTCCCTTGTGACTAAGGAGTAGTCACCCTGCAGCAGCAGGCACCAACCAAGCATCGCGGTTTGTTGCCAGTCTCTCCTTCGGATCAAGACTGCTCCAGCACGACGAGAACCGGCTTCCCTGGCACCTCTGACCTCAACCTACATCATCATCCCAGCTGTGATCCGTGGGTGCGACGAGACCTCGAGGGACCGGCCATCTTCAGAACTGCACGACGCTTGTCCAGCACGACCACCGAGTGACCCTCGACTGAGTGCTTTGGGGTAAGAGAAGCCCCGACCCTGAGCAGCTCCAGCACCGAAGTTCAGCCCCCCTGCATCCACGAGATCTGCGTGGGGCCCTTCTTCTCTTTGCTGCCAACCGCGTTGTCCAGGTCGCTTGCCCGTTGGCTAGTGGCCCTCTCACGACGCTCCACGACGACAACCACTGCTGGTCTGGTTGCTCCAGACTAGCCCTTGCTCCCCTCTAAAAGAGGAGCACCCTGGACCCTCCTGGTCCACTCAAGACGCCATTTTAGGTCCACCGCGTGGGCCTTGCATTTGCCAAGACTTGTTGCCCAATCCTGGGTCCAGCGATGTCGACAGCAAGAACCTTCGTGGGACAGCTCGCACCTCCATCCTGGTCGCCGACAACGCCTCCTGGTCCGAGAGACTGCAGAGCCCAGCAGCGCCCACTCACCTGGCTGAGGTGACTTCGTCCGGTGCCATCCTGGTGCCCACTCAACTCACTGGCTAGTGATTCAGAACTTGGTCCCCTCTGCTTACAGGTTTCTTCTTCCCTGATCCAGGCTTGGATCACCTCGAACTTCTTCACTGGTCGCCTGCCAGCAACTTCTTTCTTCAGGCTCCTGGATCTTCAACGAGGGTTTCCGACGCAACTTCAACCCTATGCAGCCGCAGCCCCTGGGCTAGGCAACCTGAGTACTCCGGTGCTCCAGCATAGTCCAACACCCTAAGTGTTCGGATCCACTCTTGTTTTCGACCCACCTAGTCGGGTTCGCCCGAGAACAGTAACTTTGCAACTGCTAGCCTCCATAGACTTTTTCCCGCCTTATGCGTGAGAGTTCCCACTCTGCACACGACGTCCACAGGCCTCCTGCATCTAATCCCAGTGTTTAGAATTGTAGGCCTAGCGATTCCTGAGTCTAGAAAAGTATTACTTACCTGCTAGCAAGTTCGCATTCCACTTACTGTGTATATGGTTTTTCGTGCCCCTAGGGCATTTGTGTCAATTGTGCGACTTAAAGTATTTTCGTAAGAGTTTTGTTGTGTGCTTAGCTCCCTGACTCATAAAGAGTTCAGGGTAGACTTGTTATAAATAAATATATGTTTATTTTCATAACAACTTGCGTGGTGTCCTTTCACTTGGTGTTCAAGGGGTAATGTGATGGTAAAACAGCTGGCTTAACACGCCCTCTAGAGTCTTAGCCTTAGACTGCTCGTATCCATGCTACTAGGATAGCTGGTCTATAAGGTTGACTTACAACCAATCATCAATAAGGGTTGTTTGGACTGATACAAAGTGCTCACTAGAATAGTCAACATTATATATCAGGCCAACTTCTCACATTGGTGAGCAGCGGTTGGGATTTGAGCTTGCTGTTGTTTTACCACACATATCCTAAGAATATCATTTCAAAGATCACATAAGTACTAAGGTACATATAACTTAGCTTAGAATACTCTGAGTTCTACTGAACCAGCTGTTGTAGCTCCTAGGGCCTAGCACACCCTAAACTACAACTCTAGCAAGGGATCAGTAGGTAAACATATAGTGTAGGTAAGTGCACCACTTACACCTCACTAGAAAAGCATGTCTACCCATGGAGAGTCTACTGAGACTCCCCATGTGGATCTTGACCCCCCACAGGTCAAATCAAGGTATGCAGCTCTCAGTTTCCAGGAGATGAGACAAGTGTGTACCTCGAGGAAACTAAAACAGGGGTCTAACCCCACCATTCCCTTTCTGATAGGTCTCTTAGAGACATATGATGCGAGAAAGATTTCTCAGCTAGATGGGAATATGCCAGCCTTAGAGGGTACCACTGGGGATCCAGACCTCCACAACACTGTAAATGCAGTTGAGGAGGAGGATCTTGAGGAACTCTCTGAGGGTGAGGCAAACAAGGGTCCTGAGTTAGTCAGCAGACTCATTAGGGCCAACTTAGACCTACTTGGGCAAGGATCTGGGGGACCCCCAGTACTGACCCTGATGAGGCCTAACCTTGGAGTTAGGAGAGATAGATCTCTTTCTAGGGACTCCATTAGATCTCTGCACTCTAATGCCTCTTCTCAGAGGAGAAGGAACTCTCCACAAAGGAGATTGACTTCCCCTCAGAGAAGAGAGCATGAAGCAAGGATGAGACAAGCTAAACTGAGGATTGAAAGGGAAGAACTTGCCCTGGCCAAAGAAAAGCTTGCCTTTGCTAGAGAGCAGCAGATGAGTGGGACAGTTCCCACTGGTGGCAGCAATCTCCCAAGAGAAAAAGAGAAGGGTTTAGATACTAAACACCTGACAAAGAAAGTGCCCCCCTTTAAACAAGGGGATGACATCCAGAAATGGATGGCTGCTTTGGAGAGGGCCTGCACTGTACAGTGCATCCCCCAAAGTCAGTGGGCAGCTATACTGTGGCTCTCCTTTGATGGCAAAGGTAGAGATAAGCTCCTCACTACTAGAGTTGAGGATGCTAATAATTACCAAGTCCTGAAAAATGCACTGGTTGATGGGTTTGGCTTAACCACTGAGCAGTACAGGTTGCTGTTCAGGGATACCCAGAAAACTCAGTCTCAGGATTGGGCTGACTTTGTTGATTGTGCCACTAAGGCTTTGGAAGGCTGGCTACTGGGTAGCAAGGTTACTGACTTCACAGGATTGTATAATCTTATTATGAGAGAGCAAGTCTTAAATAATTGTCAGAACCAGTTATTACACCAGCACCTGGTAGACTCTGATCTGACCTCTCCACAAGAATTGGGTAAGAGGGCAGACAAATGGGTCAGAACCAGGATTAGGCCCAAGAACCAAGGTGGTGACCAGAAAAAGGAATCAACCAAGCCTCAAGAGAAGGGTGGGAATAAATCTCCAGATCAAACCACATCAGGGCCCCAAAAAATCTCTGAGGGGGGTGGGTCCCAGAATCCTTCCAATGCCCAGAAGAAACCTTATTGTTATCCCTGTAAACAGGTGGGTCATTTGAAAACTGACAGCAGTTGCCCAAAGAACAGCAATAAGGAGAACATACCCCCAAGTAACATTCCCAAACCTCCTGTTACTACTAGTAGTAATCCCCCAGGTGGTGGGAGTGCCCCCAAGAATTTGGGTGCATTTACTTTGGGAGTTCCTGGGGACTCTGGCCTAACCAGGTCCCCAAACTTAGATACTCTTGTCTGAGAGACTGGCATGGGGTTTGCCAACTTCACAACTTGTCCCAACACTTTGGGCAAGTACAGACAGGAGCCCCTCATCAATGGTATAAAAGTTGAGGCCTATAGAGATACAGGGGCTAACATCACTATGGTGACTGAGAGTCTAGTCCCCTCAAGGCAACTTTTACCTGGTGCCACATACCAGGTGACCAATATTGATGGAGTACAGAGAGATCATCCCATGGCAGTGGTCAATCTCAGCTGGGGAGGTGTCACTGGCCACAAGAGAGTGGCAGTGTCACCAAACTTGCCTGTAGATTGCCTACTGGGGAATGATTTAGAGCTCTCAGCCTGGGCTGAAGTAGAGTAAGAAACCCATTCTAAAATGGTAAACTTACATGGTAAGGTTAGTGGGGCAGTGATAGCCACAGCCCCAGTCCAAGATGTCCTCCCTGAACAGATCAGGAGGGCTGTGCCAGTCGCAGCCCAATCTCAGACAACTTCCTTCCCAGAACAGGTTGTAAAGGCTGTGATGGTCACAGCCCACACCCAAACTGAGCCCCCTCCTGAAAAGGTTGGGAGAGTTGTGATGGCCACAGCTCACACTCAGACAGATGATAGTGTTGTGAAGCCTGAAACTATGGATCACTCCACTCAGACAGAGAGCATTGAGGAGGAAGAGAAATCTCCCTCCCACCAGACTTTAGGAAAGGATCAGCCTCCTCAGGGAGCTGATCTGACCCCTTGTGAAGGAACTGCCCCAGAGGTAGTCAGGCCTAGCCTGGCAGAGCCCCTGATGTCAGTGGACCCTTTCAAGGTGGGACCCAGTCTGGAGCAGGTAACCTGCCCCTCTCTACCCTGCCTCAGTCAGCCCAGGGCTGTAAAGGTCAGGGAGGCCAGTGTTGGACCCCAAAGGGCCCCCTGTCCAAAAGAACTTCCCAATCAGCAGATTAAGGGCACTGAAGCTAGTAATCCTAGCCAAGTGAAAATAAAACAGACTCCTGAGGGATCCCCCTTAAACCTAGTTAGGGAACTCCCACAGATGGACACTGTTGAGCACAGCCAAACCTGGGACCTGAGGGCCCCAAACCTGACCTGTCCCTCCAGTAAGCCAAACAGATGGACTCAGCCTCCAGCTGTAGGTAGCCAGAGGTTGACCCTGAGAGCTCAACACAACTCAGTCTTGGAAAGAAAGGCCTCTGTGGTGGATAATGATTGGAGGAAGCTGAGCCCAAACTTAGTGGAACCTCACTTCAGTACTCCATCTCAGCACCAGCCTTTTACTTTGCCAAAACACCCCACAGGTAGAGATTCCCTATGGTGGAGACCCTCAGACACCCTTAGGGTGAGGGATTGCTTAGTGGACCATGAGATAGGGGGTAACCATGCCAGTGCTGGTACTTCCTTATATGGCCACTTAGGCAATATAGGCTTACCTGTCAAGGATAGCCTTATCTCCTTTCGTTTGGGGGGGGGGTTATGTAGGAAGGTAGATCCCTGACTATGGTTGCCCCCAACTTTTTGCCTGGTGTTTTGCTGGTTTTCTGACTTAGTTGACCTGGGACCCTGCATTCAGGGCCCCAGGCCTACTGCTCTCTCTGTAAAATGGATTCCATGTACCTTAGGTACATATCTAATTGGATACTGGGTCACCTTATCAGTCCCTGTACAGTGTACCTTAGGTACCCAGGGCATAGGTGTACCCAGGGCCTACCAGGGGCTGCAGCATGTATTATGCCAACCCTGGCTGGCCATCCAAATCTGACACAACTGGCTGCACGACAGCTGGGGCAAAGTGGTGTAATCACCCTTTGCTTTAGATATAGTATTCCTATATCTAAACCTAAATGGGCACACAGACCTCCTATCAGTCACTCCTATGGCAGGCCTTAACAATCCTGAAGGCAGAGTGCTTGGAATCGTGTGAGATAGTGCTCTGGCATGAGCTGAGCCTGTCTGCGGCTTTCGGGATCCATCCCTTAGCCGTTTCCATGATATCGCATACCATATACTCTTAAGTGCATTATGATCCTCGCGGTTATGTGCCAACTCTGGTATCGCTTTATCAAAACATGTCGAGTAAGGTGTCATACGAATTGGAATACTAACCCCTCGCCTATTCTGGCGACGGGGTTAGCATTCCACCCTTTTAGAGGGACACGACATGTATGTAACCTGTAACCCCGGTTAAAGTTAGACAGAGCCTTAGCTCCACAAAATGGATGCTGCCACCGAGACACAAGTCTGCCCTCCTGCTGCTGGGAGTCCTCCCAGCCCAGGAGGCAAGGACAAAGGGTTTCCTGCCAGGGGCGGTGCCAGCACCGTCCCAGACAGGATTTTGTGTATCCTAGGTAGGCAGGGCTTTAGAGGAAGGTGACTGCAAGTGGCACCCCGGTGCTCACTGTGCATAGGCCGGCTGGAACCAGTTCCAGGGGCACTCCAGCCCCTGATCTGGGGAAAGCCCGCCAAAGGAGAGGGGTGTAACCACCCCCCTCCTAGTCCCACCCATAGGGCAGGACTTAGTCGCGTGCCAGCCCCTTTTTGCAGGATAAAGGTAGGAACTGGCCCCCTTCCAAATTAGATCATCTTTGAATCCTGAAACTACTTTCCACGAAAGGAACTCAAGACGTCTTCCCAAGATTCTCCCTTGTGACTAAGGAGTAGTCACCCTGCAGCAGCAGGCACCAACCAAGCATCGCGGTTTGTTGCCAGTCTCTCCTTCGGATCAAGACTGCTCCAGCACGACGAGAACCGGCTTCCCTGGCACCTCTGACCTCAACCTACATCATCAGCCCAGCTGTGATCCGTGGGTGCGACGAGACCTCGAGGGACCTGCCATCTTCAGAACTGCACGACGCTTGTCCAGCACGACCACCGAGTGACCCTCGACTGAGTGCTTTGGGGTAAGAGAAGCCCCGACCCTGAGCAGCTACAGCACCGAAGTTCAGCCCCCCTGCATCCACGAGATCTGCGTGGGGCCCTTCTGCTCTTTGCTGCCAACCGCGTTGTCCAGGTCGCTTGCCCGTTGGCTAGTGGCCCTCTCACGACGCTCCACGACGACAACCACTGCTGGTCTGGTTGCTCCAGACTAGCCCTTGCTCCCCTCTAAAAGAGGAGCACCCTGGACCCTCCTGGTCCACTCAAGACGCCATTTTAGGTCCACCGCGTGGGCCCTGCATTTGCCAAGACTTGTTGCCCAATCCTGGGTCCAGCGACGTCGACAGCAAGAACCTTCGTGGGACAGCTCGCACCTCCATCCTGGTCGCCGACAACGCCTCCTGGTCCGAGAGACTGCAGAGCCCAGCAGCGCCCACTCACCTGGCTGAGGTGACTTCGTCCGGTGCCATCCTGGTGCCCACTCAAATCACTGGCTAGTGATTCAGAACTTGGTCCCCTCTGCTTACAGGTTTCTTCTTCCCTGATCCAGGCTTGGATCACCTCGAACTTCTTCACTGGTCGCCTGCCAGCAACTTCTTTCTTCAGGCTCCTGGATCTTCAACGAGGGTTTCCGACGCAACTTCAACCCTATGCAGCCGCAGCCCCTGGGCTAGGTAACCTGAGTACTCCGGTGCTCCAGCATAGTCCAACACCCTAAGTGTTCGGATCCACTCTTGTTTTCGACCCACCTAGTCGGGTTCGCCCGAGAACAGTAACTTTGCAACTGCTAGCCTCCATAGACTTTTTCCCGCCTTACGCGTGAGAGTTCCCACTCTGCACACGACGTCCACAGGCCTCCTGCATCTAATCCCAGTGTTTAGAATTGTAGGCCTAGTGATTCCTGAGTCTAGAAAAGTATTACTTACCTGCTAGCAAGTTCGCATTCCACTTACTGTGTATATGGTTTTTCGTGCCCCTAGGGCATTTGTGTAAATTGTGCGACTTAAAGTATTTTCGTAAGAGTTTTGTTGTGTGCTTAGCTCCCTGACTCATAAAGAGTTCAGGGTAGACTTGTTATAAATAAATATACGTTTATTTTCATAACAACTTGTGTGGTGTCCTTTCACTTGGTGTTCAAGGGGTAATGTGATGGTAAAACAGCTGGCTTAACACGCCCTCTAGAGTCTTAGCCTTAGACTGCTCGTATCCATGCTACTAGGATAGCTGGTCTATAAGGTTGACTTACAACCAATCATCAATAAGGGTTGTTTGGACTGATACAAAGTGCTCACTAGAATAGTGAACATTATATATCAGGCCAACTTCTCACAGTGGCTGCAAATGGCTTATGCTTATGGTAAGTGCAGGCTACAGTATTTACCATGTGCAGTAAGTGCCTCAAATTGTGGGGCTTTGAGTTCCTCCAAGGCTACTGCTGGTGGCTGCAAAGCGCCTCCGGGAATGGAAAAAGCAGCGGCGGCGCCTCCTGGCGTGAAGAGTTGTGGGGCTTTCAGTCCCCCCAAGGCTACTGCTGGTGGCTGCAAGCGGCTTATGCTTATGGTAACTGCAGGCTACAGTATTTACCGTGTGCAGTAAGTACCTCCAAATTCTAATTTTCCCTTCGTTATCCAAGCTCCGGGCCGGGGGTCAAATAAGTTCCTCTTTCTCTGGACTCTGTTTGTGGGGCAATCAGAGCACTCGCAATCCAGTAAATGAAAAGGGAACGCTCAGCCGAGCCAGCACCTTAGGCATTTTTGCTCCAAATTACTCAAGATTATGCGAGCGTACGTTATTTCAAATTTTTCTGTCATTTCCCATCACAAGAGTAACATTAAATTACTCCAGTGTAATTAAAATTTCCCTCAGGCCTAATCGAAACAGCAAACACTGATGCCTCCATGTTAATAGTAGCCGCAAAGTATGGACACTCAAGTTTTTGCATCCTCTGACACAAGACCTGCAAGCAGGACGCCGCACTTTGTTTGCCCAGATAAACACAGGGGTTACAAGGAGTGTGACATAGTCCCTACGTTTGAGGTTGCGGATGAATTATTATTTTATAATGAATTATACGCAATTGATTTAGTGCCAAAGTGCTTGAGAAGGCCATGAATGAGGAGATAACATCATATTTAGAAACGTATAACATTCTGGACAACACCCAACATGGCTTCCGTGCAAATCATTCCACGGAAACAGCTTTGATCATGGCAGCGGAAGAAACGTGCAAGGTGATGGATGTGGGCGGAAGGGCTATACTGGTCCTGCTCGATTTAACAGCAGCCTTGGATACCGTGAGTCATCTGGTATTAATTCAAATGCTTCAGGACATTGGTATTTCGGGTACTGCTCTTGCTCTACTGTCCTTGTTTCTTTCAACCAGAAAACAAATCATCCATTGGGATGGACTTCACTCGGAGGAATTTTCACTTCCGAGAGGAGTCCCTCAGGGTTCTGCATTATCCCCTACTCTTTTTAATATCTACATTGCCCCATTGGCTAAGCTAATCAAGAGTATTGGTTTCACGCTGGTGTCATATGCCGATGACACTCAGCTGATAGTGTCAGTAATCCAGGCAGCGAATGTCATGGCAGTGGAATTTTCTAACTGTATCTCGGCACTGATGACCTGGATGAACTCTAACTTTCTAAAATTGAATACAGAGAAAACTGAAGTACTAGCGTTTGGTCATAAAACCTCGATCTGGATACAGAACTGGTGGCCATCCACAGCCGGGGTTTGCCCAGTACCAGTCAATAAAGCAAGAAATCTTGACTTTATGTTCGACAAAGAACTGGATTGGGCGGCTCAGATTAATCAAGTATCATCAGCTTGTTTCTCTATGCTGAAACGCCTCAGAAAGATCCTCCCGTTTATCCCCCTCCCTTTGAGGAAAACAGTGATAATTGCCACAATTCTTTCGCCAATTGACTATGGCAATGGGCTGTATTGAGGAGCTGGTGTAACACAACTGGCTAAATTGCAATCAATACAAAACGTGGCAGCAAGAGTGCTGCTTAATTTACCCAAACATCATCCCACATCACACGCGCTAAAACAACTCCACTGGCTCCCGGTACGGCGGCGCATTGAGTTTAAATCACTCTGCCTGGTTCACAAAGCCCTATTTGGAGGAGGAACAGAGGACGTGCAGTCCTTGTTTTCCCGCTATATACCAATGCGCGATCTAAGGTCGGCCACTCTTGGGTTGGTTAAACTTCCCAAGATAAATAAAGTAAGATGGGGAGGAAAACGTTTCTCCTTCCTCGCAGCTAGGTTATGGAACTCAATTCCTGGTCACCTGAGAAAGGTAACCAATAGAACGTTGTTCCGAAAAGAAATTAAAACCTGGCTTTTTACCCAACGTTAATTCTGGTATGCATTGTGGTCTGTTAATTTTTCTCCAGCGCCAAGACGCTGCAGCATTAGTACGCTCTATTCGTATTTTCATTCATTCATTCATTCATTCATTTAGAGTTTTAGTAGGTATCCATGCAGTGTCCTGGTGCGACAGAATAATTACTTTGCATCCTCTATCTAGATGGGTGGGTGTTGGGTTGAAAATGACATTGTTTATGCCCCTGACACAGCTCTGAATGTGCTCTTCAAGGCTCACTGACACACAATTCTGCTTTTTAACCTTACTCTGAAAACGAAGTAACTACCAGTGGAGCAAACAGCTAGTATACCTGTGAAGGTCTTCAGCTTCTGTAATTTGAAGACGATCCTCACTGAATTTTTTTTTTAGAAAAAGTCATGCCTAAGGAGTTTTCCCAAGAATCAGGGACTTCTTGGAGACTGTGCACAAAGGCCATTTCCTGCCACGTAGAACCCTTCTTGTAGCTACTGGGTTCAGCCAAGCCCGTATGGCACTGGCGTGGGAAACGGCCTCTACAACGAAGCCGTTTCCACGAAATCCTTTACCACGCATGCATTACAACGCATGCGTGGTTACAACAAGAGGTTTTACCACGCATACCTTTACCACGAAATACGTAGTAAAGGCATGTGGTAAATGAAAAAAAAAGGGGGGGTTTGGGGAGTCTCCCCCATAAAAAAATAAAGCGTTGGGATTAAAAGGGGGGCTGGGGGGGTCTCCCCCCAAAAAAATCAAAACTACCCTGAAGAGCCGAAGCCGAAGCTGAAGCAATCAACGTCGTTAGAGAGGAAACGGAAAGTAACTTCCGCTTCCTCTTAACGACGTACGACCGACGTAAACAAAGAAGATGGAGAGAAGGCGAGTTAAAAGGAAAGGGGCATTTTAGTAAAATAAATATATATATATTAAGGGTTAAGGGCAGGGGTAAATATAAGGAGTGGAGGCTGGGGGCATGTAAGGGGAGAGTTATAACCTTTATCAAGAGTATGCCTTCACCATGCATACATTTACAACGAAAAACGTTGTAAATGTATGCGTGGTAAAGGAATATTCGAGGTAAAGGTTATGCGTGGAAAACGAATTCCGTTGTAACGCATGCGTGGTAAAGGCATGCGTTGCAACGGAATTCGTTGTAACGTCATACATTCCACTGGCGTTAAATAGAAACAGCACCAGCTCTCTTTCTCACAGCACCATGCGCCCTGAAGTTTGAAGAGCAATGGCATACCGCCCTCCACAGAGCATTACATTGGAAAGGTGTGGCGCAGCGGCCAGGGCGGCTGACTCCAGAGCGCAGGGCTCCCAGTTAGATTCCCCCAACCCCTTGAGAGTGACCCTTAGGGGTGATTAGTTTGCGCTTTACAAATACCGAGTTATTATTACATTACTTTTGATAATTTCGCATTTTACTGTTAAGCTGCAGCAATGCAAAAGTATAGGGTGAGCTAAATTAATTTATATTTGCCTTTTTTATGTATATTCTCATGGCTAACACCACTCTCCTAGCAATGTATGAGACAAACAGAATCACAATGGCAATGATGGCGGTGTGGTACAGAAAGAACCTTGGCATCAGTCATTTCTTCTGCATGGCTTAGAACATTTACAAAGCTATTCCCCAAGAGGCACGGCGAGTTTGAGATTTTCTCTGGCATCCTGTGTCTAATATGTATTGCCAATTCTTATTTTACAGACGGAAAACTTCTCCCTATTTAAACTTCCATCTTTTTTCTTCAAAAAAGCTATTTAATTTTTTTTATTACAGAACTTTGTGCTCGCCGGGTTCTGAGCATTGCTCACATAATTAGATCTTGTGAACTGTGACTTTACATTATTTCATAGATGAGTAAAACAATTAGGCCTTGTCTGAGTGGTGGACTACATTTCTGCAGCTCCATTTATTAGTTGAAAATTATTCATAAGATGCGGTTCTTTTTTTGCTGTGTGATTTCATTTAGAGAAAATCAGGTGCAAGGAAGATAAAAACGCTTCATTTTACAAAGTGCAGTAAGGAGGCTTTCTACAACATAAATCATTTGTGGGCAGCTTTAATGGTCTATTACTGGTATTTAACACTGGTCAAATGAAACTAATAACAGCGCTTATAAATGAGTACAGATAGGGATAACGGATACTTAAGGGCTATCTCCAAACAGCAAGTGATAAGCTAAATTAAAGGCTGGAAGCGGTCTGGTTTCATCTTCTATTTTGTAGAATGTGTGCCTGGCGACAGACTTGAGACAGTTTTTCCACGACTTGCCTTCGCGCAGAAAACGAGTGTGACAGATTGTCTGTTGTTGCTGTGGAAGGCAAGTGGTGGCTGTCTGAATTTAGCAGATTGTTGCTAATTAGTGCTGAGGAACGGTTGTTTGAGTTTATTCTGTAATTATGTAATTAGAGAGCTGATACCTCTCAATGAAGGATTTTGTACTGTAGGCACTGAGCTTCTCTGGAAATGTAGTTTTGAACATTAGTTGTATTCCTTGCTGCGATTGCTCATTCTGAACTGTTTCCAGGTAACGCTTGGGCAGTCTATTTAATAGAAAATACTCAGAGGCCATCATTTGCTTTCGTTAGGTGAGCATTTATTAGAACATGCAGCCCATATATTGACCAATCACGATGCCACCAATGAGGGGCAAGTGCCACCACAGACAATCCAGTGCTTTATATGGAAGTGCACGTACTCTCCCTTTCAAATTAAAGAAGTGCAGGTCCTCAGTACCGGACAGTACCTGCCCACTTAAAGCATCGAGTGCAGCCGGCTGCGTGCCTATGCTTGCTCTAGAGGAGCAGTTCCCAACCTTTTTTGGCTGCTGTCGAACCCCACTGAAGCATTGAAAGTTGGGAACCCTGAGCCAAGTAATTTTGACCCACAATATAATACTCAAAAATACAGAAGCAAGTGTGCATCATACAAACATATACATTATGAGATATTTTATGTATTTCACAAATAAAAAAATAACAAAAGTAGAAATTTTAATTATAATGGGAAGTTTGAGCTTTTCAAAACTAAGTTTATTTCTAAAGGACAATGTGATATACTAGACCTTAGTTTATAATTTCATTATTTTTTTGTTTCGAGTTCATGCTCTCTTTTTATCGCTACAGGCAAGGCCGCCAGTCTTGCATACTAGATTCTGTTTGCTGTAGTAGTGTGGTCCCACAAATCAAACTCAGGAGACAAACTTAATTTGTAGCCTCCAGTTTCATATTCCTTCACATTTACAGTGCATTTCAGGTGAACATGTTGACTTTTATGTATATATACTTTATTAATCTGATAATATTAGTTGTCTAAAGAGTCACGGATCCCCAGAGGGCCTAGGATCCCAGGTTAAGAACGCTGCTCTAAAGTTTTGTTCAACTCATAGAGTGCATTGGTGGTGCAGATGGATGTTAGAGTATAGGCAGCCTGAACCGTCTCTAGTTTTTTCAGCTGAACCCTGACGAGTGGGACTGCAATGGGAGTATTGTCTCCCCGCATTTCAGCTGGACGTGTTCAGTGGCTGCTACTTGCCTCTCTGCCCACCGAGCTGCCAAGGATTGGAGGGAGAATAAAGTTCCTTGTTATTTTTGTAACGGTGTAACATTGTTATTACAGTTATGAACTATCGAGAAATGCCTTTTCCCTATTGTTTATTTTAGGAGTCCATAAGGGGCTCTTTCAGGTAATAGTGTGGTTGGGTTGAAAATGTTCAGTTTGTTTAAAGTAATTGTAAACTGACACATTCAAACACCCCTCTACCTACCCTTTCTGTGATTGCTGTCAAAATTATTGAACTTTGTACCTTAAACATCAGAACCTGTGTTTTCAGACGGACAGCTAGCGCTCTGCATTTCTAACCTTACCCTCAAGGTCTTGTTGCTAAATATTCTGAAAAGACTAGGAAATCTCCCATGACCCTGGCTGGCACTAGTAATTCCTCCCAAGTGCTTTTTCTAATTACGTTCTGAAGAATGATGCAACTAAACTAAACCCATAAATGTATTCTCGACAGTCGAATGGCATTGCTATGAAACAGTAATATTAACTCCTCAGTCAAGTATGGGAGGCTCTTCTCATTTTGTCCAGGGTGTAACATAGACATCTGCCCAGGAAAACAAGTTTTGATTTGGAATGCTTCATGAATAGAAATGGGAGGGCCAAATTGCAGGAATCCGTATGGAAATAGGTTTATAAAGGTGTTCACCATATGTCATATAAAAGAATGCAAGGAGCTTGCTTCTTATTGATCCTATGGGTGAGCCTTTAAGGAGACCACACTCAGTCCCCTTAATTGACCACACGTGATAGTGGAACATTACCATTATGAATTAATGGCCTTTTTGGATACAGACTTTGGGGGAAGTGAGACAGGAAGTGCAAGACCTCAATGATGCCCAATTATCCCTTAGCCAACATGTAAAACTGAACTTGTGGGGGTACCATTGGCTTGAATGAATCCAGACTATGCCTCATCACTTCCTTGAAAAGAATGGAGGAAGCTGGGCAGCTTTGGGAAAAAGATTCTCTTTACAGCTTCTATTGCCGCAAAGTGGCTAATACCTTAGCGGTCTTGCCTTGAATGAAGTAGACTAACCGGAGAAAACTAAGGGCCTGATGATACATGTCCTATTTAAGGAAAAATAAAATGACACAGCAGCTATTTGTAATGAAAGCCAATAGCAGTGCAAAAGCATGAGTTTGTCAAATGGGAGGTTGCACATTTCCGAGATAGTATGTACAACCAATTTCAGATTTGTTGTCCAAGCAAAAATTCTAGAACGGACTTTTCATAGTCCAGCGTTTTCAGGTATAGGTGAACAAAGATGTACCTTGCACCAGTCTTCAATTGGTAATAAAACGCCTCAAGAATGCCACATGTACTAAGCAATTTCAGAGATGGCTGCAGTAGGATTTTGATAAAAATGCCTCTAACCTTCTCTCCTTGTACAAAGATCAAGTACTGGACAAATGTTATGTGAGAAGTGCAGTAATTCCTAGGGAACAGGGTAATGAAAAAGGGCCCCATATTACAAGTGCTCTAGGGGCGCCTTCTCGTCCGTTCTTGGTGAAAAGAAAGTCTGGGGAAGGGAGTAAATTACTTTAATACATCAAACGTTTCAACTGTAATTTCAAACAAACAGTTCTTCTGAATGATTACTCTAAGAAGTACAGGCAGTTGGTCTAAAAGGACTCATGACCTGAAATTCGATATGGATTAAAGTCCTTAGATTCAGAATCTTACAGGTTTTTCAGGCACTACAATTGCTGCTTGGAACTCCGCCTCTCAGCATCAGACCTAAACCCACCTTCTCGCTGTTAGGAAATATCTAAAAATGTACCTCGAAGCAAACACAAAGAGATGATGGACGGAGTGCTGAAACTTTTCAAACACTCGCCCCCAGTCACAGATCTGGGTTGAATCCATCAACGTTATTTAGCTCACTTCGCCACCCCAGGTCAGACACAGCCATATGCAAATCAGTATTGACCCTGTGCCTCGTGGGAACAGTCCAGCCCGAACTGCCAAGCCACGTCTTCCCTCGTTCTCTTCTTGAGCTAATACACCATGTCTTTTCTACAGTCCTACTTGCTCGAATATTATTTTGTGTTTTACAGCAAGCTTCTGAATAAGTTCTCTATCTATTGCCTGCTGTCCTGCCGCCTGTAGTTGCCCAGAGTTCATTGTTAATGCAATGTGATCCAAATTTCTTTTCTGTAACATGCCCTAATACACTTGGTGGAGTGGAAGCGTTATTTAAAAGTGCTAAAATAATACAAAACTAAAGTATAAACATAATTATTTCATTCAGACATGATTTTATTTGTTCCCTGGCATGTCAAAGTGCAGAACCTGTGCTTCAAGGTGGGGAATCCTGGTCTTCAGCATGTACAAACCATGCATAACAATGGTTTGTCAGTGAGCATAAAAACAGGGAATCGATACTCACAGTTATTGGTACTGTCATTCAGCATCATATCAATGTCAAGAAATAACAGCTCACTTAAAGAGGAAGGACACTTAGCCCAATCTTTTAGGGATAGCTGACGAATCCAGGCCCTTCCTCACTACATGGAAAACAGATACTCATTCAGCAGTAAATATGATGTTTACTTAGGGGCTGTGGTTTCATAAACGCAAATCCACACTAACACAATCCAGTTATTAGGAAACATTGCTGAAGGGAACATATTGTTAAAACTGCCTTGTGATGTGAAGAAAGATCTGAGAGAGGTTTGTAGACTTGCTTGATCTGAAGTAAATGCCCCTGTAGAGATTAATGTCCTCTTACTTCTCATAATTCCTCTAAGAACACATCTCACTCAGGAGTAATTTAAAGGTAGGACTACAAGCAGGAGTTTAAATAAAGTTAACTTATGCTTTCAGGCTTGTCTTTGACGTAATAAGAAAGGCTGCTTCATCAACAGTCGAAACCTGGAAGCATTGAGGGCATCGCTTCTTCACACTTTTTACCCAGGGGAAATCGGGATTATGAATGGCAGCCATTACCACGATCATATTCTATGTTAGAGAGCAAGCATGACAAAAACAAACAAGCATTTGAAATGCAATAGGTCTCGCAGTTGTTAGAGTTTGAGCCCTTGGCTTTGTAAATGGCAATGTCTTTTATTTATGTGTTGGTTTTTAAAACGTTAAATAAAAGGCATTGCCATTTACAATGCCAATAGGTTAAACTCTCGCAATTGCGAGACCTATTGCATTGAAAATGCTTGTTGCTTTATTGTCTGCAGGGGAGGAACTGGAAGAGGCATGGGCCTTGCAACTCTAGGACACTGCTTTACACCACCAGTTGGAGCTGATAGGAGCGATTCCATGTTAGTTTCTTTTTGTAATATTTTTTTTTTCCATTTACGATATCGAAAACACGGCACTATCAGTGAAAATTTTATGAAAACATATTTTTTGAATTTGCACAGTGTTCTTTGCACTGTTCGGGACCTGGCTAAATATGGCAAACGAGCTGAAATTGTATAATAAATTAAAATCCGTTTCAATCAGGGGCCCCCGAAATACGTCTGGCCCAGGGCACGCAAAATCCTTAAAAGGCCCCTACGTGAGAGTGCATGCAGTGTGTATGTTGAGAGCGGCAAAAGTACTTTAATATCCTTGTGTAATATGGCGCTTCTCCCAGTTTTGCCCCAAACGCGGCCAGGGCCGTGGTCTGGGTGTGCACGTGTGTGTCATGGGTGTAGATTAGATATCTCTGTCATGGCCTTGCTACCCAAGGTCTCGGGGGTCATGGGGGCAAAGAACAGAAGAACAAGCAGCTACCTCGGCGCACAATTCTCAAATGTACAGAAGAACAACTACGGTAACAGCCAGGCTACGGGGCGGTGTGAGATGGGGTGAACCACGGGACGTCATTGTGTACAGTGGCGGGTTCCATCCATACCCCTCCCACCTGCCTTTGATCTCACCGAGGCTGTGATAAATTTCAAAGGCTGCCATAAACTGTCTGCTGGAGCCTTCACAATCCTCACCAACTGCCCTGCTCTGGAGATTCTCCTGCGCACCGATGCAGAGCAGACCCGGGGGTCGTGGCCTTTGCGCATAAACCGTCTGAGGGAGCTGTGCCCTCATGCGTGTCTCCTCCTTTCAGAAGTGCACCACACTGCGACTCGTGTGTGTGTCCGCGCCCGCGGGCCGGAGGGTGTCCATTTAAAGGTGCAAAGTTGTAAAGGGGATACACGAGGCCTGCGCACACCTCCTCCGCCCAGGGCCCAGCGGTGGTAGATTTAAAATAAAGTATTTCACTACAAACTCGGTCCTGTACACCCTTCTCGGTTCTCCTAGGGCCATGAAACACCAGTGCTGACATTACAGTGGTAAATGCACATATTAGTACTCTTGCCAGTCGTACTAGGGGCCGCTGCGTAAACGGTGCCCTATTTAATAGACTACCGGCTACGGCGGAGCTTATGCACTTATGAGGGAGATGTCTTGTTATTAAAGCCTGCAGCCAGCCTGTTTATCAGCGCCGCGCGCCTCGTGAACAGGGCCGCGCGCCCCTCTGCAGACTCCCCCTGCATTCCAATGTCAGTCACGTGAACTGTTCACGAGGCGCATGCCGTGATCCGATTCTTTCGCCCATGCATTCTAATGCAAAAGCTCACGCGCGCGACCTAATCCTATTGAAACCTATTGGAAAATGCTGCGCGTGGCCAGCTCCTGTCGCCCCTCGTTTTTCGGCTGAGCCGACAGCTATAGTGCTCTCTGCGAGAGCGCGCTTTCGCGCGCTTTTCGCAGCGAGCCCTAAAAAGTGTGTTCCAAAAAAAGGGCTTGTCGAAAAAATCCCTTAACCCCTTCACAGCTGGGCAAATCTCCCTGCTGTGCTGGGGGGCGCGCACAGCGCCCCCGTGCTCATGACGAGCTCAGCTCGCCATGAGCCACGGTGGTCGTGTGCTCATGACGAGCTGAGCTCGTCATGACCACACTTGTTTCTTTAGAACACTCGCACAGCAGGGGAATTTGCCCAGCATGCGAGTGTTCTAACAGTCATGACGAGCTCTCGTCATGAGCACACGAGCACCGTGGCTCATGACGAGCTGAGGTCATCACGAGACTCGAAGCTTTTAAGGTGGATCTTTTCGCAAATGACAAAGGAGATTATAGTTTCTCGCTATTGTGTGTATTTTGCGTTTTTAGGTTTTTACAGGTCAGTAGGGGGAAGCATCCTTTCAAGGTCTTATTCTGAACCCATAATCCATTTTAAATCACTCATATTTCCAATCTACACGTTCTTCATCCCTCGCTCCAATTTAGGGCAGGGCATTACTCGGCTTTTCGGGTAATAAAAAGAACACCGGAAAGAGCCTACATGCAGGGGCCGGCTGGGCATTGCAGCACCCGCCCAGCGAGTAGCACAGCCCAATGATGAAGCAGGCCACTTCAGTGGGTGAGGGCTTGTGTGTCTGATAAAAGATGCTTCCCCCTACTGACCTGTAAAAATATAAAGACTCAAAATATACACAGTAGTGAAGAAAGTATGATCTCCTTTTACACTTAGCGAAAAAATCCACCTTTAGGGATTTTTTTAACATACCCTTTTTTCGGAACAGCACTCTTTTTTGATCTTGTTGTATAAATGTTTGAGGGACGTCTGCTGAACCTGTTTAATCCCTCAGACCCTCACCCTCCTCCTCCCTCTTTGTTGTAGTTTGAGGAAGCAAGCATGCACAAGATTCCTCACTCCTTGGTGGGATTAACAATTGCTGTGGACATTCACTCACAAATGTACAGCACGATTATCGGCTTAACCTATTTTGAGAGTGAAGAATGATCTTCCTGATTCCCTTATCTGTGATACCAACGGCTGCCACAAAAAGAGGGTTCTTCATCCCCTGTTTAAGGAGATTTGACTTATTTGTCAAAATGATCTTCAAACACCCATCATTTATCACCAGAAGTTACAATAAAATCACTTGTAGAAGATGTAATTTTGATGTCATTGTTCTGTAATTCTATGCTTTCCCCCCCAATTCTGAGGTCCATGGCAGGTTCAGACCGATTACTTGAAAGCTAATTTTCAAACCCCCATGTGAGCTTAAGTGACGGCATTCTAACTTAACACACATGCTTGCATGTAACTAAGACCAGTGTCTTATCACAAGGAGAAACTGAATAGATTTCACTTATGAATCAAGTTCTCTGAACTTTAGAAGACTAGCTTATGACGTTCTAAAATACGGATACGTGTGTAGCCCCTCAAATTCCACTATGGCACCTTGGTAGTCATGGTCCTTTTCATGAGCATACTACAAGAAATGTAATGTATCCATCATTGGCATGTTTAACTCCATCAAATATTTTCATTGCCATTGGAGCTTTAAGGGTCAGAGTGCAGCAATAATGGCTCCAGGTCAGTTTTACTTGGTTTTCCAATACATGAAAAGTTTGGTGCCGCCATTTTTTGTATTAAGCTCATCATTGAAAAATTTCTATAACAGTTGTTTATACTTTTTAACTAGTAAACTATCACATATCATAAAACATGCAACACAGAAGGGAAGAGAGCTTTTTAAACTTTCAACAAGCACTGATATAATTTAACAGATGGAATCAAAAGTATTAAATTCACAACATTTAAGTTCGGCTAGACTTCAATGAGCATCTTCAGATCTTGTAAAAATGTATATTTAGAACTTCAATGCCAATCACACGTCTGGTCTAGAAGTAGGAGTATCCACTGAATTATTTTGTGCACACTTCACTGACGTACCTTAAAAAATACCCTTTCTGTATGCTTCTTGAGGTTTCTCTTTTTCTGCCTCCACCCATTACTCCATCTCTCCTCAATATTCTGAACGCTTTCACTATACTATGCTTATGTACATATGAAAGGGGTCCGAGGATTGCAAGAATATTGCCGTACTGCAGAAATATATAGTTTACACCATATGTGGTCATTTGACATTGGTGTTCATAGCTGGAAAATCAGATGTCAAGTGAATTAGGCATTTGTATCACAGGTCCTGTCAGAGCTTCTACAATATCTGTGTCTTCTGCTGTAATTGCACAGCCACGTTTCTCCTGTGCGAAATGATAGAACTGTTCGTGTCTCACCTTCTTGCTTCTCATTTCATATGTGAGACTCTTATTTCTTCAAATTTCTCCCATTGGGACACTTACTTTTTCCGCATTCATCGATGAAGTGTTTCCGTGCCCCATATTTGCTTACCTTGAAATCTCTTCAAAGTAGCAAGGCTGAGTCATGATTTCAACATGGTCTGCCTTCCCCTCAGTGTCCATGGAAAAAGTAGTCCTTTTAATGTGGTAATGTGATGTATTTCCTCATGATCACTACTGTAAACCAGCCTAACACTCTGATTCTTTCTGGGTTTTTTTTGTGCAGTTTCATATAGCACCAACACCACCCGAAGGTTAACGAACAGCCCTTTTTTTTGCGTGATCTGATGGTATTGGAGCACTTGCTCTGTTATACTTCTTCCCAAAGCACAAACACAAGCCAATGGTATTGGACTGCTAAGTGCTCACCAGTTACATTCCACAATGACACATTCATTTTTGTCGCTGATTCAGCCTCAACTAAGGTATTTTTTTACCCCTTCATTGTTGCTTCCTCCTACCCTCTTTCTTCGTTGCTTGCCCATCTCCCCATTCCCTCCCTGCTTGACCTGTTCCCTCACTACCTTCCTTGTCGCTTCTGCTTTTATTTTTTTATTTTTTTGCACTATCTAATTGTATTGGAGAACTCATTCCGTCCTCCATCTTGCCATAGTGCTGACACCAGCCAATGGTATTGGTGCGCTTTAAGTGCTCACCAGTTACATTACAAAGTGGCATACTTATTGTCATACGCAGAGAGAAGTGTAAGTGATGTGCCCAGAATCACAAGCTGTTCAGCCGACCCCGAAATTCGAACTAAGTTTCCCTAACGGTAGCTCTGGCTGTTACACCAATCCTCACTTCACTTCAAAGCTCCTCAACTGTTTCTCACTATCACTTCCACATTTGTTCAGCAATACCCCCTCAACACCGAACAAGCAATGGCAAAGCCAATAGATCTCCGTAATGCCTGAGCTATTGACCTTGGAAATGTGAATGTCTTTTAGCAATGTTGTGTAGCAGCACATCTGATGTTCAGCATGGCTGAAAGTCACTGAAAATAGTGCAGGCCACATCATAATGCTTCGCTTCTGCTTTTATTTATTTATTTTTTTGCACTATCTAATTGTATTGGAGAACTCATTCCGTCCTCCATCTTGCCATAGTGCTGACACCAGCCAATGGTATTGGTGCGCTTTAAGTGCTCACCAGTTACATTACAAAGTGGCATACTTATTGTCATACGCAGAGAGAAGTGTAAGTGATGTGCCCAGAATCACAAGCTGTTCAGCCGACCCCGAAATTCGAACTAAGTTTCCCTAACGGTAGCTCTGGCTGTTACACCAATCCTCGCTTCACTTCAAAGCTCCTCAACTGTTTCTCACTATCACTTCCACATTTGTTCAGCAATACCCCCTCAACACCGAACAAGCAATGGCAAAGCCAATAGATCTCCGCAATGCCTGAGCTATTGGCCTTGGAAATGTGAATGTCTTTTAGCAATGTTGTGTAGCAGCACATCTGATGTTCAGCACGGCTGAAAGTCACTGAAAATAGCGCAGGCCACATCAAAATGCTTTTTTGTGTTAGAAGGTGCAGGACAATAAACTCAACATGTGGGGCAAAGAAACTCTGTCAGCTCAACATCCTTTGATTCTGGGCTTGCAGTGACTTTCAGCCATGCTGAAAAGCAGATGTGCTGCTAGACAACATGGCTAAAAGAGATTCACATTGACAGGGCCACTAGCTCGGGCATTGTGAGGCCTATTGGCTTTGTCAATACTTGTTTTATTATTGCTCCTGCCCTTCCTCTTTGCCAAGACTGCAATAAAAGGGATTGAGGGGAGAAAAAGATTTCCTCGTTCCACTTCCTAACCCTTGCTTTCAACTTCAATCTAACTTCAGAAATGCCCCATTGCATCATCACTCTGTCCCAGTGCCCTCTTTATGCACATATTTGAACATGTCCCGCCAGCACACCTTCTCTGCTGCTTTTAACCTCTGCTTCCTTGACACTCGGCATGGGGTAAGCAAGTAGTGTATGGTAGAAGAACCTTGTAAATGCCACTGGAGGAGGAGACAGGTACACTTCCAAGGGGTGTTCCACATCTTCCACCTACACTGAACCATTATCAATCCTAATTCCGCCCCCTCTGCTCTTGATTGCTTCTCGCAGCACTGACAGCTCAGAGTTGCACAAGTCTCTCCAATCTCTTCAGTTGACCTTCAGGCCGGTGAATGCGTGACACTGTGCTTCTAAAAAGATGGATCTTTGAGTGCCTACCGTATTCTTCCGTGTTCCGGGCAGATCAAATTCACACAGGGCACCTCCTACAGTTCTTGAAGTCGGATAGTGTTTCCTTCCATCTTAGTTTGTCCAGTTCTCCCCTCTCCACATAGCCCTGACACTTACCTACTTTACCTGCTTGTTGGAATGTTTACGGTAAGTGTAATAGGGTTACTGAGATACACTGCTTGCCTGCCCTGGCTTCAAAGCTGGGCAACTTCAGACTCTTAAAAAACATAAACTGCTGAACTAACTTTCTTGGTAATACGGTTGACACCTATATTCTAATTTTCCAACCGAGATGCCAGACATATGATACATTCATAAACAAATGCACATTTTTGAGATGGCCTTTCCAATGAAAACATGGCTCGTAGCTGCGAGTGAGTCCGTAATGGCATCCATCATTAACACTTCTCAGGTAACAGTTCCCTCTATCACAAGTTGGTAGAAAAGCTGTTTTGTAAAAGTAGCATTTTAGGAAGATGTAATTTAAGAGTAAGGTGCTAATGGCTGATTCCATTATCACTTCCTCTGCTCGGTGTCCTTTTCCTGAAAGGTGGTGAGAAAGTGTGAAGGAGCGCTGCAAACTGTGAACTTGTTCGGTCTGTCTCACTCCTGCCTTGCAGGGTCATTCCTAGGTGAAATGACTTCAAGAATGGCTGCTCATCCTTGATCGTACCTTAGGCGAGGAACTAGCATAGATTTTGCAGGTCTGTTTCATGCTTTATTGCCTCTCGCTTTACGCATACACCTGCAATGCGCATGGTTAACTGTATGATTATGGCAAATACTGTAGAATATTGAGTGTATTGGTCCACTTACTACTGGTAATGCACACCTTTCTAGGGTCGAGTCTGCAAGCCCCTCTAGTATGCCTAAGCCGGGCGGCTTGATATGCTTTTAATATGCTTCATTGTGGTGTGTTTTTCCGTTTTTAGCCCAGTGGTTTTTTTGTACCGTGGTCTTTGGTCCTGAATAATATACCGTCCCATCCTCATTCCCAGAAACCAGCCTATGCATTCAGAACATCTTAATAACCACCGGTGCCCCGTGCAGGCATGTTGGCGTCTCATTAACTGCGCTATGATTGGGATTTATTCACAGGTCAATCTTAGTACAACCCATCTAATGCCAGTGTGTCTGAGTAATAATAAAAGCTAGTTTGCCTGATGTTAATGAAGGCTGAATTATGTGTAGATTTATGCCCTCCTAAGTAAAAAGGTTGAAGCAAACATAATATCATTGATCTGTTTTTGAAGGTAAACATAATAATATAAAAGGGACGAAATATTGTTATACACATTAGTCTTACAGATAGAAAATGTGCCCTGTTGGGTAATATGCTTTTGGCATCTTATTTAAAGCAGACAGATGCAAAAAAAAATATACACAAACAGCAGCATTTTCAGACTGTGAAGAACTCTTATGCTAAATGTCTTGGTTTTATGCTTTTGATATTTTGGTGGCCCAACAGCTTCTAATCTTTCACAGTGGTGCACTAGGGGACATATTTGAGAAGGACCAAAATGTATCTCAAAGAATTGTGTGTATTAGTCTCAGGGCAGAATTGCATGCTTCTCTAGCTCATAGAATCCCATAGTGGTTATAGTGATCTCAAGTCTACTGTCTTCTGGTCGTGTCACTCCCAGTGGGGTGACCCATTGAGCCTGCCTGTCTTCCAGTCGCATCACTCCTACTGCGGTGACCCATCGAGCCCGCCTGTCTTTCGGTCGCATCACTCCCAGTGTGGTAACCTATCGAGCATGCCTGTCTACCAGTCGCATCACTCCCAGTGGGATGACCCATTGAACATGCCTGTGTTCCGGTCGCATCACTCCCACTGCGGTGACCCTTCGTGCCTGCCTGTCTTTTGGTCACATCACTCCCAGTGTGGTGACCTATCGAGCCTGCCTGTCTACCAGTCGCATCACTCCCAGTGGGGTGACCCATTGAACATGCATGTCTCCCGGTCGCATAATTATCAGTGGGGTGACCCGTCGAGCCTGCCTGTCTACCAGTCACATCACTCCCACTGGGGTGACCCTTCGAGCCTGCCTGTCTCCCAGTCGCATCACTGCCATTGGGGTGACCCATCGAGCCTGCCTGTCTTCGGGTCGCTTCACTCCCAGTGGGGTGACCCTTAGAGCCTGCCTGTCTACCAGTCACATCACTCCCACTGGGGTGACCCTTCGAGCCTGTCTGTCTCCCAGTCGCATCGCTCCCAGTGTGGTGACCCAATTCTGGTTTTGAGCTGGGATGGGTATGTGCTTGGGAGCCAGGTGAAATCATTAGAAAGAGCGTGAGTGATGTCCAGCTAAGTAATTGGCGCCTTGGCGTTCTCCTTCTAGCTCTCCCAGCTAAGGGCCACAATACTGGACATCACCCTGATATTAAAAGCTGCATGAAAACTGATTTTTTGATGCAGACTGCAGTCAGAACAAGCATTTGCAATGCAATAGGTCTCTCATTAGGAAAGTTTGAGCTATTGGTACTGTAAATGACACATTTTGTATTTATGTGTTGGTTTTGAAAATAGCTAAATTGATAGCTTTGTCATATACAATGCCAATAGTTTTAACTTTCGCAAATGTGACACCTATAGCATTTGTAATGCAATATGTGTTGTATTTGCGTGACTTAGTTGTATTGATATTACAAATAACAAAGGCTTTAAAAAAAAAAATAATAATACTTAAATAAAGGTTATTGTAATTTATAATGGCAATAGCTTAAACTTTTGTAAATAACTTTTGTGAAGATTATGTTCAGTGTATTTTATTGTGACGAAAATCCAAGAACAGAAGTGAAATATGAACATCTTTTTGTGACATTTGTAATAAAGCTTCAAACATTGAGAGAACATATTTGAACCAGTTGTTGTTGAATGGTTGCACAGATTGATGCTGTGGTGGCGCTGAGTGATGTTGTGGTGCACCTGAGTGATGTTGTGGTGCCCCTGAGTGATGTTGTGGTGCCCCTGAGTGATGTTGTGGTGCCCTTGAGTGATGCTGTGGTGGTGCTGAGTGCTGCTGTGGTGATGCGATAGATAGATAGCGTGAGGGCGATAGATAGATAGAGTGAGGGCAATAGATAGCTATAGGGAGGGCTATAGATAGATAGAGGGAGGGCGATAGATAGATGGAGGGCGATAGATAGAGGGAGGGTGATAGATAGAGGGAGGGCGATAAATAGAGTGAGGTCGATAGATAGATAGAGTGAGTGCGATAGATAGAGTGAGTGCGATAGATAGATAGATTGAGGGCGATGGATAGACAGATAGAGTGAGGGCGATAGATAGAGTGAGGGCGATAGATAGAGTGAGTGTGATAGATAGATAGAATGAGGGCGATAGATAGAATGAGGGCGATATATATTTAGACAGATAGAGTGAGGGCGATAGATAGAGTGAGGGCGATAGAGTGAGGCGATAGATAGAGTGAGGGCAATAGATAGATAGATAGAGTGAGGGCAATAGAGGTGTAGAGAGAGGGGTGTAGAGAGAGAGGGGTGTGTAGAGAGAGAGAGAGGTAGAGAGAGAGGGGTGTAGAGAGAGGGGTGTAGAGAGAGAGAGTGATGTAGAGAGAGTGGTGTGTGTAGAGAGAGAGAGGTGTAGAGAGAGAGGGGTGTAGAGAGAGAGGGGTGTAGAGAGAGAGGGGTGTAGAGAGAGAGAGAGGTAGAGAGAGAGGGGTGTAGAGCGAGAGGGGTGTAGAGCGAGAGGGGTGTAGAGAGAGAGGGGTGTAGAGAGAGAAGGGTGTAGAGAGAGAAGGGTGTAGAGAGAGAGGGGGTGTAGAGAGAGAGAGAGGTGTAGAGAGAGAGGGGTGTAGAGAGAGAGAGGGTGTAGAGAGAGGGGTGTAGAGAGAGAGGGGTGTGTAGAGAGAGAGAGGGGGTGTAGAGAGAGAGAGGAGGTGTAGAGAGAGAGAGGGGTGTGTAGAGAGAGGGGTTGAGAGAGAGGGGTGTAGGTAGAGAGGGGTGTAGGTAGAGAGGGGTGTAGAGAGAGAGGGGTGTAGAGAGGGAGGGCTGTAGAGAGAGAGGGGTGTAGAGAGAGGGAGAGGTGTAGAGAGAGAGGGGTGTAGAGAGAGAGGGGTGTAGGGAGAGAGAGGGGGTGTAGAGAGAGAGAGGAGTAAATATGGATGCAACAGAAAGAGAGAATGCATGGAAAGAAGGAAGAACTGGAGTGAATGTTTAACTCCTAATCTGCCTCTTCCACTGAACTGTAAAATTCAGTGTAACTGAAACATCTTCTATTCTTGTTATTCACAATGTTGTGACTGGTGCTAATCATTCTATGATACTGACAGTGAGCATTGGTAAAGTCAATAGATATGGCTTGTGTTAGGTGCATGCCATTGCTGTGCGACATATCCGATGCAATTAAAGAAAACTTTGGTACTAAATCGTGATCACGGGCGTTCTGTCTCATGAACAGGATTTTGGCTCAAATGTTTTAAGCTTTTTGGAAAGTAATTCTCGCTAGGCTTTTTTTAGCCATGCCCCTTTTGGACACCCAGCCCTCACATTTTTGATCCCTCTTAAAGCACCGAGAATGGGGGGAGGGCAGAGATCACCTAGAATTCTAAAAATACGTCTGCGGAAGAAGCCTTTACTTGTACATTTCTGGCTGGGCTTTATGTTGAGCAGGGTGCATGTGGCAGTAATTGCTTACTGGCATCACCATGTCTCTGCGAGGCATTATATTACGGTTGGTAACTTTAGAAAAACAAAGCACTGCTTACTCACCACATACCATGGCCCCTTAGGTCTCGTGCAAAAGCGGAAAATGTTCTTGTTGAATCAAAATAAGCGATTAGGAGCGTGGCATATTGTAGCCCGGTTTTAGTGTTTTGCGAGCTGCGCCTAAGAAAAGAAATGTGCACAGTCGCCATTGTTGATTATGAAGGGAAGCGTGACACACTGTTTAATAAAAAAATGATCAAATATAAAAAAAAGAGAGTTTAGCGAGCCAAAGTTGAAGCACTGGATAAAACAAGCTCTGCGGCTAGGTAACAGTAACGTGCTATTGTTTCAGATAAAGAACAACTTTAAAAACATGAGATACATCGGCTTCCGGGGCAGAGCTCGTTTAAAGTATACTTCAAACCACGAAATCCCGGCATTTCCTACAAATTTTAATGATGAGTCAATGCATGGGAACATCTAGTAATGTTGGGACAGAATCATTCACGTGACAAGAAAAGCTTTTCAGGGCTTGAGAAAACAGTCTAACTTGCCTCAAAACAGCCTCGAGTGTAATACGGATTTGTCGAGTCCCTACATTTTACGGAATTCCAGTGTATTATTAAACTTGGAATCTCAGGTTCTTTGTTTTTGAGTGTAGTAAAATGGAGAGACGCCTGCCCTGTGGCTTTTAAAGGTCACTGCACGGACGTGGAGAGAGGAAGCTGTCCTCAAGTCGCAGGAAGAACAAGTCACTGCGAAAACGCTGTGTAGCCAATGAATTAGAGGTCTGCCCACAAGGCTGTAGTCAGCAGCCTGTGACGATCCCGAGAGGAGACAAGCGCGGCTGCGAAAGCGCCGTGGAGCAAAGCCAGAAACGGTGGGGCGGGGGAACGGATTCCTTTGAAGTCTGATACCGAGGCTCACAGGCTGCCAAATGGTGTGCGATGTGCACACGCCTGGCGCACATGCACTGTAGGCAATCGCCTTTGGGTGCATTTTTGAGAGCCCTTACTTAAGTCTCGCTGAGAACGCATGCGCGTTCGCCCAGCGAGACCTAAAAAGGGGAAAAATGTCATCAACATCTCTTCTTTTCATTGTTGTTTGCGATGTGTAAAGCCATGACTTCAAGGTGTGCTTCTTGAGGGATTATAACCTGGTGGCGATGAGACACAGACCACGGGTGTTTCACCTTCACCCCATTTGCTTTGATACACGAGCTCCTACATGCCTCACCCTACAACATGGCCACATCATCATCTGAAGGTCACAAACCATCGCCACTACAGATACTAGCTTCTCTAATTTCCACTAGAGTTACAAGCTTCTATGAGTTTACATTGTTGCCGTCGCCAGTTACCCACAATCATTGCTACTCCAGAATCACTATCTCTGTGAATCATTTGACTTTCAGTCTGGCTGACACTAAGAAACTTTGCCCCAAATGTGCTGCTTGAAGGATAGTAATCTGGCGACGATGAGTCACAGACAATGTGTGCTGCACCTTCACCCCATTTGCTTTGATACACGAGCTCCTACATGACTCTCCCTACAGCATGGCCACATCGTCATCTGAAGATCACAAATCATCGCCACTACAGGTACAAACTTCTCTAAGTTCCACTAGAGGTACAAGCTTCTCTGAGTTTACATTGTCGCCGTCGCCAGTTACCCACAATCATCGCTACTCGAGAATCACTATCTTTGAGGACAATGGACTTTCAGTCTGGCTTACACTAAGAACCTTGGCCCCAAATGTTGCCTCTTGATAAAAGACTGTGATATGTAACCAGCCGCTCTCTTTATCGAGTCTGAAAGGCACCTCATCTGTCTTTTGATGCACTGCATGGTACTGGATATCCGTGATATTTTCCACCAATTTGAAGAAACTAAAATGTTGTCTTATGAAGGTTTCAAACACACTTTAATATCGTACTTATTACCTAAAAGGAACGTTGACTATGAATCCTATCTGTTTCACTTAACGTTGCCGAAATGGGGGAAAAGTTTGACCCTTTTATCGGGAGGTTAAAATAGAGAGTATTACATTGTGATTTTGATATCTACAGCAGTAAATAAGCTCTCCGATAATAGATCATAGCTAGCTGCAAATTTGCTGCCTGAAGACAACGCCTATAAATAAAACCCAGAAAGAATGAAGATAATCTTGCTATTGCCCAAACGTTCTGCACTGTGTGCCGAAGTCATGAACCAATATAAAATGAAAACCACAGTGGAAGAATCCGTGCTTTGCATTGAAAACATGTGTCTGCCTGGCAGCTACTTCAGATGCATTTGCTCCCATTGTGATTTTCCTTTCCCTCATAAGGAGGTGTTCCTTGTAGAACGGGCATGTGTAAAGCTGTTGGTGCAGTTGACATTTTTAGACTGTGTGCAGAAGTCGCAGCAGACACAAAAAAAGTAAAGTCCACATTTGTAAAGCGCACAATCACCCGTAAGGGTCTCTAGGCGCTGGGGGGCCGTCGGGAAGATTAAGCAAGCTATTGCCCAGAGTCACATGGTGCCGCCGGAGCCGGGGATCGAACCGTGGTCCCCAGATTCCAGCGTCAGTCGCCCTGGCCGCGGCGCCACACCTCTTCCACATCTGAGACAAATGACTTAATCACAATAAAAGCCATTTCCTCATCCAACCGCAAATCATTTCATTTCATAAATCTTTATTTCGGCAATATTATTACCATAAAAGATACACAAAATACAATCCATAGTTATTTAAAAGAATAAAACATTTAAAACATCACAATTCATCCTGGTACAAGCAAAATTTACATTGGCATGGTTCCTTGTTTTGCAATAGACTTAATGACCAGCCTTTATGCTCTGTATCCTCAACGTCCACATTGCACCTAGATATTTAGCTACAGCAAAAACAATGTGATCAGTCATATCTGTCTTTAGTACTCTAAACGCGGCCAGGCACTCCGCAAACCCCATGTTCCTGCATATGGGGGCAATCCATGTTTTGCGGGGAGCCTTGTAAGCCGGGCAGAAAAAGACCATGTGGAGCTCTGATTCAGTTGCTACTCTGCAAGCCGGGCATAAACTAGTAATTGGGTCTCTCCATTTACTTGTTAGAGCTCTTAGTGGGAGGGTCCCATGCCTCCACTGCAGGTAGAGTTTTCTAAGTAGAACGGGATACATTTTTTCCAATGCTGATTCAAAACTATAATGATCCTTGGCGCATAGAAATGAATCCGTAAGTGACCCCAGTGTTGGCTGGCAACAGAGTTCTGCCAATTTACTGTCGCGGTAGACCTTTGCCAGCCTTTTTCTGGAAATTCGTGAACATACAGTCAAGGGATCAGACCAGAGTGCCGCTAGACCTAAGCCCTCTAATTCAGTTTTAATAAATTTTAGCCATTTAATTTTCCCAGCATTCGGGATAGCTAGGACCTCTTGTAAACCCTGCCTGTAACTGATCAATTCCGGGACTGCCCACAGCCTCCGCCAGTAGACCAAGGGATGCAGTGCCAATTCTTCACTTATAGGGCGCAGCCCCAGATCTAACCTCAGTGGGACAAGGGGTGTACTAGGCGGAAGTCCGGTCAAGAGCCTAATAAACTTGTTCTCCTCTTTCGCTAAGTCTGGAGAGACTACATGACCCCATAACTCGCAACCATACATAGCAGCCCCCCTTGCCTGTGCCTTGTAAATCTGAAGTGGAGGGCCAACGGGTCTAATTGATGACCTGTTATTCCCTATGAGCTTTAAAACCCCTCCCGAGTACTGGGTCAACTTAAGTGGTGCTTTCTGTTGTTGTGAGCACCAAGTCATTTTTTCATTTATCATGACCCCAAGATACTCAAAGGTGTGAACCCTTTCAAGACTAGTCTGACCAATGGTAGGTGTAAAATGTAGTTTAGGTGGGGCATTGAAGACCATAAATTTGGTCTTTAAGGTGTTGATTTCTAAACCGTGTTCCCCACAGAAATCTACAAACCCTTTTAAGACGCGCTGAACCGCAAATCAAAATAAGCTTTTCGTCCTTGTCAAGGGATCGGAGATAGGGCTGTAAGACCCGATCTTCATCAACAGACTCTGAGAATACGCACAAAGCCAGTGTCTTCTCATTGAGGAAGGATCAAAACTGTAAATGATTGAGACCTGTCGGAACATTTTCTGAACATAAATGTCAATGAATCCCTATTTCTTTCATGGTGGACACTGGTACCAACATATGTGCCATAACGTACATTGACTTTTCAAATCTACCACATATGCCCAATTTTTAAGCGGGTGATGAGCATATCAAAACTATGAATCGAGCAACCCTCGTAAGTACATGACTGTGTTCTGTCCTCAACTTATGCACAACACGACGTCCTGCAAACTCAGCATCTGTGGTGGAGGCCGCTGCTGGCACTGGTTGTTTTTTAAGCTTCAATCAGCAGTCAAACAAGGGCTTCTAAAGGTTCTGTGTCAAATTATAGATAGTCTGTTTACTAAATCAGTGAGGCAGAACTCTTTCCAGATCTGTTTTCAAGTTGGGAGCAAATTAAAGAGTCATCAAATTCGACTTCATATATATGTGTCAAACAAGTAGCTCAACAGTTCTTTGGAAGTCCCCTCAGAATTCAAAAGCAGGTTGAAAAGGAACTTCAAAACTTAATGGAGCAAAACATCATTGAACTGGTAAAAGGGCTGACACCCTGGGTTTCACCCACCCATTCTTACTGTACCAAAAGAACATCTGCATCAGAGTTGATATGCATCAACCCAATCAAGCCCTTCAGTACAAGAAACACATGGCACCAGTGATTCATCAGTTAAATGGAGCATATGTGTTCCCCAGCCTACAGCTCAACAATAGATATCATCAGTTAGAGCTGGAAGAGGGTTTGGGAAACATCACGACTTACACCACGCACTGCAGGTTGTATCAATACAAGTGATTTAGTTTTGTCTCTCTTTTGTTGCTCAAGTATTTCAAAAAGTAGAATTAAGAAAAGTCATCCAAAGCATACCTAAGTGTCACTCTGTTGTAGACCCAAGAAGCTTTACAGGATGCTCTTTGCACACTCAATAAAACAAGTGTCAATTCCGAATGGCCAATCTGAAGTTCTACATCCACATTTTTTCAAAAGAAGGAATGTGTCATAACCCAGACAAATTTTCTACTTTTGTTCCAGCACCAATACGAGAAAATCTGTCAGCCCACTGTTCATTTCCGAGACTAACGTGCTACTGCTCCAGATATATTCCAGACCAAAGGAATCCTTCTTTAGATGGTAACGGAAATCTCAAACTGTATTCCAAACTTTTGCATAAAAATCACAAATGCTGAAAGTCTTGCATTCTTTGGCCCGAATGGCACCAGCCCTTTGGCCTTGAGAGCAATTTTTGCGCAAAGAGATGATCCTGAAGCCGGATGACTAGTAATAGCATATGTCAGCTTGAGCCTTACAAAGCCAAAACTAGCCTTCTTGCAGACAAAGGCAGACAAAGAAAGAAGGCCCAGTAGTGATGTGGGCATCTGAGCACTTTCGTATCTTTTTATATGGTTAATCATTCATCGTTCTGACTCACCATTAGTCACCATATTTGGAAGCACCAAACGCCACTACAAACAGAAATGGGGGGCTTCCATCTGCAATACTGCATATTCAAGATCCTCCAAAGACCTGGTAAGGAAAAAACTCCTGTTGACCACATTGAATCACGCAGGAAACTTAGAATGTGCTCATAACTTGCACCTGCTAAGGAAAATTAAACATCTTTAGGCTTATCAACATATCTAAAGTGAATACGCCTATCATGCCAAAGGGTTGATACTCTAGCTCGTTTTGTCATTTATCGTACATTGCAAAGTCAAGTAGTCAACCTTGCACATGGAGGACCTAGAGCTTTGGTAGCCACCAAGACACTGGTTAGACAAAAAGTGTGGATTATTTTCATACGTAATCGAGTAAAAGAATGGCACGTACGTCTAACTGAGCCTCTTCAGATGTTGCGCCTTCCCACACAGGTGTGAATCGAGGTTGCAGCTGATTTCTTTGGGCCTGTCTTGACTACTCAGTACCTGTTAGTTCTTACTGATGAATGCTCACAATTCCCTGTAGTCATTGCTGTGGACAACACTGACTCTTAGGTACCCATTGCAGCACTTATCACGGTCTTCTCACATTTAGTACTCCCAAAGTTGGATTATGGTCCAACTAGCTCTGGAGGAGACTTTAAGGAATTTGCTGGTTAGCTAGGTTTCAAAAACTGAAAAATATGACTGTTGTGGCATCAAGCCAATGGGACTAACGATTCATGGCAAGACCGTCCACATTGCTAAAGCTATCAAAAGCTTATCCTCAGAAACAATGTGTCAAATTCACAGTAATTACTGGAACACACTGCCTAGCACAACAGGTGTGTCTTCAGCTAAACTCACGTTTAGAAGAATGATGTGCGTGACTATACTTTATCTAGCTGAAGAATCCTGCTCCGACGTAACACAGAAAGTACAACTTTGATCTGCAACCGCCAAAGAGAAGATAAACGTATATACCGAGCAGCAGTGGAGAGTTCAGTCTTCATGCTTGTTGTAAGGAAGCTTTGTGCTTGTCAAGTCTTGTGGTACCCGCAAGTATCATCCAAATTATGACCCTCAACCATATGTAATCATTGACATTACTGGATCTGTGGTCACAGTCCAGAACGATGGGCACATGACCACTCAAAAATCCTCATTTTTAGGTACGGGGGTGCCCCAAGAAACGGGATAGGAAGTGGTCGCATTGGAACAAATATCAAGGGGAACCCTGTGTGTCGCCCACTGTTGAAATGGAGATGCATAGACAAGCGGGACGTGAGGCAAATGTTTAATATACAATGAGAATTAATGTCTGCTCGGTTATTCTGTTGATTATCTTGAACACGTTGTCCAATCATGTATATATGGCTGTGTTTGAAACCAATAAACAAATTTACCAAAAAAAGAAGCCTCATATTTTTAAACACTCTGTTGGACCCCTGTGAAAACGAATTTGAAGTGAAATCACCTTTCTTGAATGACAGCTGTGGAGAAAATGATGATGGAGTCTCTGAAATGTTAAGGTAAATGCTAACCACCCCTGATATGTAGGAGCTCTGTCATCCACTGCCTACTTCTTTTTCTCTAGATTCTGAACCGGCCCCTCCCTATATTCCTCTATCTAATATATCACTGGATTCAAGTACCTTTTGCTTAATTACTCCCACTTTACCTCTCGTTCCTTCCACTCACCTGTCTAGCCGTAACCAAAAGGTCAAAGCTCCAGAATGCTTTAATACAGTGATAGACTAATATAGACTACAAATATACGTTTTGGTGAGATGACCATCTTTGAACCTGCCTGTCTTCTGGACGCATCACTTCCAGCATAGTAATGTCTTTTCTGTTCTGCATTGGGAATGGGATGGTTGCAGGAACCAGGTGGGCTTATCAGGTATAGAGCGAGCTGCGCGCCAGTAAGTCATCAATGCCTGCACTCTCCTCCTAGGCCATGTCAGCTAAGGGTCTCAGTACTGGACATCATGCTGATATTGTAGGCTGCTTGAGAGCTGATTCTTTGATTCCATCATCACCATTTTCGTTGCTTTATTGGTGAGTGGGCTGGGTGAAATCATGACAACATAGTGTGTTGCTTGAAGGATACTACACTGGTGCGCTTAATGCGTGAAGGGCAAAATGTCTGTATGCCGATATTACTGAACTGGTAAGTGAAAGAAAACATGAACCCAAAAGGCCTAGCAAACAGTGACTGTCTTCCTGTTGAGCTAATTCTACTTAGTTGCTTTTGGGGTACAGTTATTTGTGACGCTAATGAGGCGGTTGACCTGTCCTTTTTCTCATTTATGCATTGTGTTTTGACAAACCGTAATAGAATTGTAGAAAAGTGGAATATTATCTTTTGTGAGCTTCTCTGATGTAGCAATTTTCTAATGTCACCGAAACCTCCTATTTGCAAGTCATTCAGTCGCACTGTGATCAGCAGCACAAGCTCAATAATGCTTTGTACGAGGAGTCAGACTTTATATTTTGATTCGAACCTTAGCACACCTCCCTGAGATCCTAGTCTGAAGATACTCTCCTGGTTAAACGTAAACCACAACTAACCAAGTTTGATTAAATGTTCAATAACCATTTTATTTATCCATTTGCTCACTGTTCCACAAGACTGGAGCTCTAACTCACAGGAGTCTCTTACATTGACTGAAACTGGTCTTGGGTTGCTTGTCTTCCGATCTGGAAGAGGGGCCAGGCCTGGCAGTTCAGGATGGACAAACAGTTTCTGTCGGAGAAGGAACAAGACAGGTTTGCATATGACTGGTCTCTGTCTAGAGTGGAGTAGTGGGCAAAAAATGCTCGAACTCAATCCTGACACCAATTTGATCTAACAAAGAATTGTAGATGTCATGAGTTGAGGAAATGTTTTTTCCCTTTCTATAATGCAAAATGTTCATTGTATTGGTGTTCTTTCCATAGTTACAGTTCTTAACTGGTATTGTCTCATGGGGTCTCTTCATTTATTTTTTTTCAAATCTCTTTATTGATTTTATATTTTTAATGCTCATAATTCCTGCATGCAAACAGCACTGGACTTCGATTTATATCATGGATACGGTACACATGTGCATTTATGTCCCGATTGCATTATTTAGACAATAGGAATATGATAAAGGAGTCGGGGGACATAAAAGCAGGACAATAATTATAACCATACAGTTCTAGTTATCTTGTGCATCAAATACGTTATTACACATCTGTTACTGTCTGCCTTTACATGTATTTGTAGAGAGACAAAGTGGTAACATCAGTACTGGTAGATGGCCTGGTAGTGCCAATGGATTAGATAAATTAGGCAAACAGAAAAAAAAGAGAATTGCATAAACTAAGAAAATGAACAACTAAACATGTGTAACAGATGCTCAGCCCATAGTGCCCTACCATGTCTCATGGGGTCTCTTCATGTTGCTCTGTTACCACTAATTACTAGCATTCTAATGACAGTAATAATTTCTTCTGGGCAGACTTTGAATTCTGGATTAATTAAGCAATGCATATTTACGCATTCTCCTTAAACTATAATCAATAAATACATCATTCATTATCTTCCACTAATAAAAGCTTTAAATTCTTCTCAGATCCTAATAAATCTGGTGGAAATGTAGTTGATACTCACAAATCACAGTTTGTTAAACTCCATTTATCATATTCTATACATCCTCTTGGCAAACCTCATTTTGAAATTTACTTCTTTTCGTGAGCAGAAGAGAGAGGCTTAAGCAAATCTTTCTTTGGTTGCACATGGTCTTAACTATAGTATTTCCAATGTTGAAAAACATGTAGACAATAACAGTTATCCTGTAATTTATTGTGTAAACTCTTTTTGGCATTGTGTTTATATAATTAGATGACGCCTGGTCTGCAAGATATGTGGGGCTATGTGGCAAACAAGAACCCCTCATTTCAACCCTATCAGATATTTCAGTTCTGCCTCAGTAATTGCATTTTTATAGTCACCCTACATCTCTGTGTGGTCCTCAATCTTAACTCTTTAAAGCCCAAAATTATAATCCAGTATTAGTCCACATTTTAGGGAATTATTTTATTCTGGGCTCTGCCATCAATCCCCTCCAAAAGTTGCAAGTAGGTGGGTTGAAAGCATTCTTTCCAGCAATGTTTAGTCATGTGCATCATGGAGGTCTCTATTTTATCATCTTTGTTTTATAATCTTAGTGCATGGGTCCTTATTAAATGGCCTCTATCCTCTCCCACAAAATTAGGGAAACAATCTGAAGAGCCGTAGTCAACCATGAAAGTGAAGAAACTCCCAAACGTCTCATCCTAGCCACTTTGGCAGTCTTGTCTAGTGGCCTCTTTCAGTTACAGCTATACAGTGTGGGTGATGGCACGTTACCTACATTTTCAATTTTGGAGAGCGGGGAGACTATAATGCTCATTATAATTAGTAACGTTTTATTTTCACTACAGAGTCAATGGGGATCCATTATTTAACACCCCATTACATTGAAGCGGAGTTTATAACATTACCTCAGCTGCCTGATTCTCAAAGCATGGCAACTACACTACATTGATGAGTCCCGAAAAGAATGAAAGGCACATGCGACTGTCCAATGTCTCAGAGAATTTACCTTTTTTTTAACATGAAAAGGTGTGTTCAGGTTTGCCGCTGGCTTAGACTTCAATATCGATCTTGGCTTGTTCAGGGGTATTAAAGCAAAAAGATGGTTGTTCTCCAGTGAACATTTATTTGTCTCCTAGTGCCTGCTGGGCTGGCGACTTGTTTTTGAGATTCAAAACACTTCATAAAGTACATGCTATTGCTGCCTACCTTTAAAGGTTTCATCATTACTTATGGTTATGAACATTTTCTACAGAATTCACAATATGGTTATCGCTTGAAAACTATTCACTAGAAAGAGTACCATCGGGTGCATACAGATTCAAATGTTCGTAGTTGGCAACAAGATAAGTTGTATTTGCCAATTGGCACATGATCTCTTCAGTCACTTCATTTTAAAGCGCACACTGGCGATATTTGCCAATTTCGTAATAGCTTGAGTCTAAGTCTGTTTCAGACCTGGACATGGTTAAACAGTATTTGTCTGTATCTGAAGGTTTTCGCTGTTTACTATCTCCAAAATTGCTTTGTACTTACATTTTAAAATACATTTAATTTGTTTTAGGAGATGATCATTGACAAGGTAAAAGGACAAGTGGTTCCTCGGTACCTGATATACGACATCATCAAATTCAGTGTAAGTACCTGCCGCCTCCATTATAATTTGTCTTGATCTTGTTAGTCACGTTTAATAAATCTCCCGTGCAAGGAAATCAATGTTCATTTAAGGTTGCCCTGTCCTTTATCGTTAATTACATGCTGTTCCTGAACTGTATACCAGATCAGAAACTCCTCTCAATTTGCGTTTTCGGCAGTAAAGATAAATTGTGCAAAAGAGGATGTGATGGCAGCGACGAATAAGCAGAGATGGAATGAAGATGTCATCTCAAATGTTAAAAGGCATTTACTAAAGCAGGAGGCCTGACTGTGGCAAGCTGGGGCGTTGGTTCTTCGTTTTTGTTTTCATTGCAAGGCAGAAAATAAATCCTTCTGAAATGTGTAGCATGCACAAATTGCAACCCTTCCTCCTAAGTGAGCTCCTGATGTGCAGGCAAAATAAATAGCCAATATTTAAAGTGATATAAAATGAAAAACGCACACTTTGAATCCGCATTGGAACTGACGAGAAAGTAACTATTTTTAAGTGGATATATCATTCAGAGGGAGTCAATGTGTACAGTAGGCTTACCCATTGCCCCTGCTGTATGCAGTAGTGGGCAGAGGCGAAATGTAAACAGATTGACAGAGTAGTGGATTGAGCCCACGTACCACAGCCACTCTATGTATATATGGTATGCATGCTTTTTTTGGAAAAACAATAGTCTAGCTAAGCAACTAAAGCTGGTTCCAAGGCCAGGTCTAAAATGTGCTATTTACCATTGCAGTGTTTTGGGGCTTAGGATTGCCTAAAGGCGTTCTTTGAAAATGACAGTGAAATGTGTACCATGTCTGTAATACCCTACTTCATAATAATCAGGGGATAGTGACAGGGTAACTGTCTCTTTTCATTTGACGACTCCTTTAAGGCAGGAGTGTCAAATTTGAATGTGACGCGAGAGCTTACCAAGTTTTGACATTTTGGTGGCTACTACAAACACTGCTGCCTGTTAGTTGCCTATGGTTGTGGGAGATGCCTGGCTAATGTGGCACATACCATTCAAGCTGACCTATATTTTTCATGGGGGTGCTGAGGCCTGGCCTCTGTTTTTTTCATTACTGAGACCAATGCAGTCTCTTTATGAGTCGTGTGGTGAAATGTGCTCAGAAACTGCTGTTTAGGGTTGTCACTTGAAATCCAGCTGCTAAAGTCTGCGAATCGCCACTGATGTGTAATATGTTAAAAAGTTGCATTCTGTAACTATTTCATACTTCTGTGTTTCACCAGTCACCATTATTTTGTAATTCACCCCTTTCCCTATTGAGTAAATAATTGTAGCAATGTTAGCTTGACTTAAAGCTCTTGTTGAAGTATTTGCTGTTTTAGGCTTAAACATATCCCCCTTTGAATGTAAGAGCTTTAACTTCCTGTGAATGCTGTTGCGTAGCAAGCTGTCTGAATGTACTTTCCGTCTTGTTGCATGGATGTCCACTGTTTTCCTGTAAAATCTTTGTAGTGGGGAGCTTGTAATATTTGACTTGGATATTCCCGTTTTAAATGCCATGTTACAATCCATTTCATTGATGTCCAGTGATGGTGGAATCATGACAAATTCTTCGGAGGCGCTCTTTAATTACATTTTATTTAATTTTCAGATGTTATGTTTTGTACCTGCTTATGCAACTTCATTTATTTCAGTTGTGTATAGAAAAGAAGAATCGCTGCACCTAAGATGAAATAATGTTCCTTAATAGACAAACCACACACAAACACTTATCTGCATGGATTCCTGTTGAACTGGCATCAGTGCCCTTCAGGCTCCCCACAGTCTGTGGAACAAGCAGTATTGAAATGTACTTAGCCCTCATGCTCAGGCAACCAGAATGCTAATTAAAGCACATCTCTGTCTAAAACAGATGAAACAAGAAATTATACATGCCTGCAATTTATAATAATAGTGCTTTTAAACAAGCATACAACTTTTTGCCTTAATATACTCTGGTACTGCCATACTGGGGCATTACATAATTTTAGGAAGCGATTATTCAAGAGATAATATTAATTTATATTCTAATAACGCAATTTACAGCCTAATGAAGCGACCAAATGACCCTCATTCCGCGAAAAGTGTTGGCTTTATCTTCCTTTTATAAAATGAATATCTGCTATATTTGTTTCTGGAATTCTGAAGCAAAACATATTGACTGATCTTGATATAGTCCTTCATTTGAGGCTTTAACCCTTTCTATCTGTACTCATTGAAACTTTCCTTTGTTGGGATGGGGTTTGCTGTGTTGAGCCCAGCCTGTTTTTTTCTCCCACCCCTTTTTGCGAAAATCATTTTATCTTTGGTGTTTAATAGGGTTTGTACTAATGTTCATAATTTACAAAAGATGTATGTATACCCTCTAAGTGTAGTAGAGCCTGCATACCAGTTAATAGTGTAGTTAATGCAGACATTTTGTCCATAAGAGCCAACCATATCACAGTTTACTTCTCTAATGGTTCTTTTTATTCGTCTTCTGCAATACATAGGGCTTCAGACCCTGTGGGTGACATGCTACTCTTCACGTCCGGTTCATCTTCAAGCTACCACACTTGCACTTATATATACTGTCTATATTTATTTCTTAACACTTACAAATTATGTACATTTCATTCAGGCATAGTCCTTATGAATTGGTTGGGCTTCTTGATGAAGCAAGTGTTTATTAGACATTTCAATGAAGTTAAATTCCATTTGAAGAACACAAAAAGCACCATTGAAGAACCTACCTATGATACTCTTACTCTTGTTTTCTAGCAATCCTAAAGGAGAGTTTCAAATGTATTAAGGACATGGAATTGTGGATTATGCTATGCTCTTTGCTTTATTTTCCCACAGCACCCATAACAAAATCAGTACAAGACTACATTTTCCATGAACAAATAACAACATTGTCCAAAAGGCCATTAAATAGCATCCTCTAATTTCATATGATGTGCAAATCCCCAACATTTAGCCACCAAACTCCTTCCTGTTTTTTCCTATGTACCTGCCAACAAGAGGTAATTTTAAGTATAACCAACTGTCTTCATATCACTGTTCTAGAGAACATCATCACATAAAAAGACACATTCAAATTATATATACTCTTCTTTACTATCAACACATGTTTCCATAGTATTAATAAAAACCAAAATATTTGGTTCATAGTGCTCATATACACTCTAAAACCTTTCTGGAGCGGGAACAAAACCTATTCCTCTTCCAAGCAAACTTGGACCCTTTCTAGTAGTTGTCGACAAAATAACTTCTGAGAAATGTCAATCAAGCTAATGGGCTTATAATTTGCTGGATCCCGTTTGTCGCCCTTCTTATAAACTAGCACTACTGCTGAACCCATCCAGGAATCGGGTATATCTGCCCTTGTTGCTATAGCATTACACATTTGGTTAAAAATACAGCCCATTATCACTGGTTTTGAGGCTAAAATATCTCCCAGGCCTAGTGCTTTCCCCTTTTTAGGTCTTACCTGAGCCAGCGCATGCACTGCGCTGCGAGACATTTAGTTAGGGCTTTTAAAAGTGCTGCCACACGGCCCAGCACTTGCGTTCACATGCGCGTGCACAGCCGCCAGCTTTCTCCTCCACCACAGATTTTGTCACTCTGCTGTCCTCCACTCCCCCTGCCTCTCTATACTGCGCATGCAGCAGTGCGCTCTGCTTGTACCAGCCCCCGGTCCCTGTACCTCGTACTTCCATGTGGTGTCAGCCGTGACCTGTTGGCTCTCCAGTGATCTCCGCTGTCCGGGCTTCTGGATACTTTCCACGTTGCTTCCGTGACAGATGCTCGTTGGGGCTTTACAGATACTTTTGTACCGCGTTCACTTCTCTTACATCATGGTGGCCGCAGCCGCGCTCCTCCCCCATGGCCTATCACGCTTGATTTCTGCTCGAGGGCCGCTGCTTTGTTATCTCCCATGTCCAGGCGTCCTTAGTTTTGGCATCAGCACAATCGCCTGTGTCATGCTTGTATATTGACCTCCGGTGGTTACCAGGAGTGAGAAGCAGCGTGATGAGCCAGGCATTTTACGGCCAAGACGAGGGAATCGGCGGAGCCGCCATTTTCTGCCAACCCCTTGTCTTGTGTGCTGTAGGACTGCCAACACCCACAGCGGGTCCGCTGCCTATTTCCTTAGAACCACATACGGCAGGTCACTCTGCTTTGGCCATTGCCATTCCACGTTCCCCTACCTCATACTTGCGTGTAGTATTGGCCTTGACATGTCGGCTTTCCAACTACCGCTGCTGTCAGGGCTTGCTGAGGCCTCTCCCGCTTTCTCCCTGATGGTTGCTCGGAGCAGCTTCTCAGGATATTTCTGCCGCTGCCCTTTACTCACTCCGTGGAGGCCGCAACCTCGCCCTTCTCCCGCTCCCCGGCCCCATGCGCTTGACTGCTGCTGTTCGAATTTTCAAATGAATGTGCGCAGCAGTAAAGAGAAAGCACAGGTCTCTGCTTTGTTGAATCCATTCTGGGCGTTCTAGCCCTACAGTGAATCTGCCGTCCCCTGGATTTAACCCTCTCTCTGTATGCTGGTTCCAGTGTTCTATCTGTATGTTTGTTACATGACATCGAGTGAGAAATATGAAATGACAAAAAAAGGAATTAACAAAGAAGCACATTTGAATGAGCTGTTTCACACAAACTTGCAATGTGTATTCAACCCCAGCAGTTTAATTCCATTTCACAGTCAATAAACGAGAAATTAGTTATTTGAAATGATGCTTGCTTCAGTTTTTGGCAAGCGTTTTCCGCGCACTTTTCTGCAATTGACCCAAAAGCATGATCCAGGCAGTTGTGTTAAGAGTAAAAAATATTTTTTAGCAGTGTTATTTTTTAACCTTCTCTTTCGCCCTCATTTCTTTTCCACCCTCCACTCTTGATGCGTTTGCCTTCATCTGCCTCTGATGAGTCCTGTTATTCGTTCTCTCCTCCTCACCGGCGTCGCCCGCTCCTCCTTGGACTCTCCCTTGGACTCTCACTTTACACCCCCGCCTTCTGCTCCCTGTTTTATTATAGTATCCACCTGCACAGGGTGGGAGGAGGGCTCTCACTCTCGCATCCTTTCCAGCTTATGCTTGCTACCTCGCTTAACTTTGTCCTTTCACCCATCAATGCCTCCTCTATCCCTCCCACCTCTCTTTTCTCCGAGTTCATCCGCTCCTCTCTCACCCCTTCCTTTTCTTTTCGCACCCCGCTATTCCTTGTCCCCTCAACCTCTCTCTCTGACCCCTCCCTTCTTCTCTCAAGCCTTCCCTTTTCCTCCCCTCGATTCTCTTCCTGTTTCACCCCTCCCCATTAATTTCTCCCCATAAGCCGCACTCTTCCCCCCCTCCCCTTCTCATGGGCTCCAGTCGCTCACCCACTTCTGCCCTAGCCCCCACCACCCAATGAATGACACACGTGAGGTTCACTCCCTCTATGTTCCCATCACCGCCCCCCTCTTAAGTTTGCCTCCCCCTCCGGCACCACCACCGAAAGCGAGGCACACCCAATCCCCCAAACTTACATGGTACCGTAACTGCTCAGAAAGTGCTTCGGGCTACACGTCTGGCATTAAGCACTATACAAACGTACTCCACCATGCTCTCTGTGCCCTCCATCCGACCGCACACTTGCTGGGAGGCACGAGTGGGGTTAACTCCTCAAAGGACGAGGCACACCCCGGACATGACACAGAGTGCATCTTCTGGGTCCACGCGAAGGCCTTGGTCGCAACAGAAGACACCAAGACAAGGATGACCCGGGAACAACTTATCTGGTGGCGAGTAAAGCTGTCATTGAGAAATCGCTTTTGCCTGCTATGTCCCATTGTATGTAGTATTCAGTGCGAAAAAGGCCTCAAATTGATTATGATGTCAACAAGTAAGAAATTCACAGATGCCATGATTCTATGATCACTGTTCCTGCAGCTGCATACTTAATTCCTGAAGAAATATTAGTTTACCATTTAAACTCAGTTAGCTTTTGTGGCTGTTTCCTAGAGCTCATGGCAATTGAGCTGTAGAAACTTTTGGACTTTATGTATTTTTATTTTTTTAAGTTTTGCATCGCGCGAACTCGACTTTAAGGTATTGGAGCGCTTTACATGAGCATCAGCTGTATTACACAAATTGTTTCTTTTTGCACGGAAGGAATAATTGATTGGCCTAGAATCACAGTACGTTGAAATGACTGTCGTGACTCGAACCCAGTTCCCGAGTCAGGAGAACTGGCTGTAATGCCACAATCCTCTCCTACACGCATAATGGGATTTGATAATTTGCAATGATTTGGTGTTTCTGTAATTTTAGTGCTTTGCAGTGGGTATGGGAAACTCCCAAATAAAGTATGTAGTGTTTGGAAGCCACAGGTGTGGCAGAGCTGAGGGAAGTAAAATAGTGCTGGTATGGTAATGGGAAGTCTCTGAAGGTGGTAATCTAAGGCTCAACCTCTTATGAGGTCTTGCTTAAATAGCAAAGCTCCACCACAGCATCACTGAGCTCCACCTTTGCATCATTCAGCACCACCAGAGCATCACTCAGCACCACAACAGCATCACTCAGGGCTACCACAGCATCACTCAGCGCCACCACAACATCATTCCTGGCTACCTCAGCGTCACCTCTTCACCCCATGAACACCAGTGCAGCACCACCACCTCGGCATCACTCAGCACCACATCAGTATCACTCAATATCGCCTTTGCACTAGTACACCATCACCTCAGCATCACTCAGCAACACCTGAGTATTATTCAGCATCACCTGAGCTTCACCTCCGCACCAGTCACCACCACCACCTCAGCAGCACTCAGCACCACCTCAGCCTGCTCTCGGAATTTGGCATCTGTTGATTCTCCCCTAGTGTTCATCCGCTGCTAGTGTTATAATACTGGTACTAGTTCAAAGCCTTCACCCTCCGATTGTTTATGCCCCCTCAAAAAAAGCTATAACAAACAACCATTGAAACAGGCAGAAACAAGTTGCCAGCATTGCAAGGACAAAAGAAAACTGAGGACATTTTTATTGTAAATACGTTTTCTAATATGGTCATTCAGTTGTACATAAAGCCTTCTTGGTCATATATAAGGTAACAAAAAGGCTTCTAACACTTTTTTATTATAACTTTTCAGCATGCTGCACAGCATCCACACTTCTCTACAGCACAGCTTAAAGACATTGGCAATAGCTCTGGCTAAACACTTATAAGGCCCCACAGGCGAGACCTATTGGCTATGCCAATGCTAGCAATGGACTCCATTGTTTCCCTATATACTGAAAGTAATCTGGTGTACATCCCTCACTACTCCACGTTTATTGTTAAACACCAAAAACTTGCCCCAATTCCCAAATCAGCCTGTTTAGAGTAAAGGGTACTAAAATGATTAATGGTTACTAAACTGATTAACCTAGGTGAGTGGCTGGATGTGAAAGTCTTCTTCCTTAACCTGATGTGTTGTCCCTTTAGATATCAAATGCCAAAAATTGCTTGCTATCCTTTAGTGTTGCTACTATAATAAGGTCTCCCACAGCCTCTCTTCCCAATGCCTTTTAAATTCTAAATGGGACATTTTATATTTTTTTCTTTTCTCAGCTAAAGTTCCCCTGCAGCCATTTTTAAGAGCAGTCATCAACTCTTCCCTCATCTCCTTATGTTGCTGATCATACCATATTGTTCTGTTAGTACTAATTGCTTTACTATTTCCCTCCTTCTAACAAAAGAAGAAAAACATGTTTAGTCTTTTCTATTAATTCAATGAAAGTACCTACTATTATTTACGCTTCATGTTCATACTGATTAATGTCAGTTATTGTGTGTATTATGATTGTGTAAATCTGGAATAAAGTGTCTTCATTCCTCTCAATCAGAAGCCACTTTATCCTCCTCCTGTTATTACTAAGAACGATTGAAACATCAGATTTTTCCTCCATTTGGTCACTGGGAAAAATAGGTATTTGTGCTAAATCTAATACCAATGCCTTGTTATCGTTTTCTAACCTTTCGATTACCTCCATATCTACCAAATGAGGCCAAAGAGACACACCCAAAAGGATACTTGTTTCTGGTCCAGCTAGTACATGGCTTGGCAGTTTGGGCTGGACTATTCCCATGAGGAACAGGGTCAAGACTGATACGTATATGGTTGGGTCTAAACTGGGGTGGCATGGTTAGCAAAGGAACAATGAATTTAACCCAGATCTCTTGACTGGGAGGGAATGTTTGATTTGTTCCACATTCCATTAATCATTTGTGCGTCTTTTGATATGTTAACCCTAGCTATTTGTGCTGTTCCGTTGTGCAGGTTATCCTAATGTAGACATGCCATTCCAGAGAATTTCCCTATTTACTTCATTTTTAGGTTGAAGCCTGCTTATGTCTTCTGGTGGACATTCTGAAAGCTTCCCTGAGAAGGCATTTCACCCATTGCTTACTATTGGCTTTGTAGTGTGTAACTCACACTTGCTTGCTTTCTATATGCTTTAGGCTGTCCAGCTTGAGTTCATCCCTCCCTCTGAGCAATCCTTTTATACTGTATCCTTCTGAGTGCTCACTTTCTGTAAACAGGCCTTTAAATCTTGTTCTATCTTGTCACATTTGCTGTGCATTTAAAGACAGAGGCCAAATGTCAAGCTCTGTCTTTAAGGGAACTTGGTGTTTACTTCAAAGTGAGAGCATTTATGTTACAATCCTGCTGGGTACCTATGTGAAATGAGAGGGTGTAGGATATTTTGTTTCTGGCACACAAAAAAAATGAACAGCGCTGATGATTCAGTATATATCAAAATTAGGAAAATACAAATGAAGCACATTTGTTGTTAAATCTGAAGTGTGGTGGAAACAAATATATGAATACTATCAAAGCACATCAATACACTAGGTGATGACATTTCCAAATATTATAGTTTGTGTACAGTAAAACTGTATGTTGATGCAAGTGTAATGGTAATTTCAATTAACAAGCATTGAAAATGCAATAGGTCTCGCAATAGAAGAGTTTGACATTTTTCGTTTTTCAAATGGATGGCGTTGCGTGGATGAGTGGCGTTGCGTGGATGAGTGGCGTTGCGTGGATGAGTGGCGTTGCGTGGATGAGTGGCGTGTGTGAGTGGCGTTGCGTGTGTGAGTGGCGTTGCGTGTGTGAGTGGCGTTGCGTGTGTGAGTGGCATTGCGTGTGTGAGTGGCGTTGCGTGTGTGAGTGGCGTTGCGTGTGTGAGTGGCGTTGCGTGTGTGAGTGGCGTTGCGTGTGTGAGTGGCGTTGCGTGGATGAGTGGGGTTGGAATGCAATAGGTCTCGCATTAGAAAAGTTGTAGTTATTGGTCTTGTAAATGACATATTTTATTTATTTTTTCGTTGTTAAAATTGCTAAATTGATGGCTTTGTCATTTACAGGGCGATAGATAGATAGATTGATAGAGAGTGAGTGCGATAGAGAGATAGAGTGAGGGCAATAGATAGAGTGAGGGGAATAGATAGAGTGAGGGCGACAGATGTGTGTGTTTGTGTGTGCGGTTGTGTGTGTAGTTTGAGTGGTTGTATGTGTGAGTGGTTGTTGTGTGGGTGGTTGTATGTGTGGGTGGTTGTATGTGTGGGTGGTTGTATGTGTGAGTGGTTGTATGTGTGAGTGGTTGTATGTGTGAGTGGTTGTATGTGTGAGTGGTTGTATGTGTGAGTGGTTGTATGTGTGAGTGGTTGTATGCGTGTATGGTGGTGGGGTAGGAAATTAAACAGCAATCGAGTTTTGCATGCGGTGACTGTTGCCATGTTTTCGCCGTGCCCTTGTTTATCCCCTTACCACATTTGCCCTGGAGTTTCGTTGGCTGTGCAATTTAAGGATATCCCTGCCTGTCTTGGCCCCCGGTAGCAGGGAGGAGAGCGCGCCGGACCGGTCGCGTGGCACTGCTATGGACCCCCGTGTTATTCTTCGAGAGCAGCGCTGCTGATTGCCTCAGCAGACGTCCGGGTAATTATCTGCAGGTGGCGTTGCCTAAAGCGCTGCCATTATTATAAAAATATAGACCCATGACAACATATGAAAAAGTCAACACACAGCACGGTACTAATAAAACATAGTTGAAACGCACTCACATGTGTGCGAGAGGCAGGCGATCATGTGGAGAAGCGTCCTCGGTTACAAACACCTCGTGTAACTAACAGCGGCAGCATTTTAAAACATTGTTTGCACTTTAAAACAAAGAGATTACGACAAACATATGTTTAGTTTAGAAGAAAGTGCCTGTATTTTAGCCCACCTTAACAGTACTACAACAGTGCGTTATAGAAGCCAAAGGAGGGTAGGGCTGGGGGAGAGTCAATGGCTGCAGCGCTACCCAGCATGAACCCAAACATCCCATGTACATTATAAACGCACCAAAGAAGACGCAGCCTTGGTTACAAACACCTCGTTTGACTAAGGCGAGAGGGCGGGGTGGGGGTGCAACTCTGTGTGGCTTGTGCTCTCCTGGCGCCTCTGGTCTGTTTACTGTTAACACATGGAATTCCAAAGCAATCATTAAGCCGGATGGCTCCGTCTATGTTGTGCACCACTGGCGCCTTTTGTCTGTTTCCAGCAGAGAGGAAGGAGCTGGAGAAGCAGGAAACTGAAAGTACGGCCGGCCACCGGCCAGCCATGAATGAACCCCTCGGTTGCCTGCACAAAAATACGGGCATCAGAAGCAAAAAAAAGACGCTGCGAGGCAAAGAGAGAAAGGGACGCGGGCTCATGTTTGTTTGAGGAAATCAGAGTTTAAAAACGAAAGGCACTAATCTCTTGCTCTTTAAGTTCTAGACATGGTCGTTTTTTATGTTTAAATCAAAAGAACTTTTGGCATGCTTGAGATACTGTAAAGAAACATACGGGCATCAGAAGCAAAAAAAAAGACGCTGCGAGGCAAAGAGAGAAAGGGACGCGGGACAGATAGAGAAAAGAAGAAACGGGTAAAACAAGACGGAGGGCATTGCTGTGGGGAGGGGGGAGGAGAAATGCGACACGGCGGGCAGGGGAGGGGGCGGAGCGGGGAGAGCGGTATGAGGGTGTGAAAGCAGCAGGGGCCTGGAGTGCGGCTAAGGGAACTGAAGAAACGCGACACGGCAGGCAGGGGAGGGGACGGAGCGGGGGTGTGGGAGGAGTGCGGCTGAGGGAAAATACATGCAAGCAGGCGGCTGGGGGCATGTGCACGCGCTTTTAAGCTCAATGCACATGCGCATTAAGCTTGAATTTCACGGGCACTGCAAGGAATCGCCACGATTCCTTGCAAGTTGGTTAAAGACTGTTTAAGCCCCAATAGTCTCGCAAGCTCGATGCGCATGCGCATCGACAGGCGAGACCTAAAAATGTGTTCTGTAATGTTTTGTGCACTACCACACCAGGCATACTATACAATATGCCACTCAACAACACTCTACCCCCTTCCACTCCCCGCCACTCCATTCTACAGCACTCAAATCTACTACATGTCACTCTACTCCCCTCCACTCACCCCACTCCACTCTACTACACTCCCCCAATCTACCACGATCTATCCCACTCCAGTCTACCACATTGTACTCTAATCTACCCCACTTCAATACAATCTACCCCTGTCAACTCCACTCCAATCTATCAGACTCTACCCCTCTCTTCCATCTACCCCAGTCCACTCCATCTACCCCACTCCAGTCTTTCCCACCCCATTCCAGTCTTTCCCATCCCATTCCAGTCTGTCTACCCCACTCCACTCTAATCTACCCAACCCACCCCAATCCACTACGATCCTATCTACCCCACTTCACACCAATCTACCCCACTCCACACCAACCTCATCTATCCCACCTCCCTTCAATCTATTTGTGATGGGATCACGGCGCCGCCAGCGCCGATACCACGGCTCCCCGCCCGATCACCACCACCATTCCCTGTTGCCCGGACAACCAAAACAACCAGGACTCCACCCCTTTCTTTTTTCCTACAGGAACCAATCACAACACAGAACCCACAGGAAGAACATCCCCGTGACCCCGGAAGTTCCTTCCCCTTTCCGGACGCGGACCACAGAAAAGCAGGAAGAACAGACAACACCGCGTTCAAGCAGGAAGACTCGTGGCAGGAGACGGCGTGCGACGAACCCCCGGAGAAGAGAGACGAACCCGAACCAGGAGACGAGGTCTGGACGGAGGACTGGTGGATTCCAGAGGAGGACGCTGGAGAGCGGCCGCAACTCAAGGACGGAGTTGCGGCGGGCCAAGTGAGTACCAGTTCTGCGTGTGTGTAGAATAGTAGACGGTACGAGTGTTTGTAGATTATAGCCTGTAAATATCACCCTTGTATAATAGAGTCCCTCCCTTCCACGTTTCACCGAGCACTGTGTATATACGTGTGAGAGCGGCACCTTCACGTCTGTAAATAAGAACCCCTCCCCCACGTCCTGACACGGAATCACCCTCCACCCTGACCTGGCTGTTTCTTCTCCTCTCCTACCTTCCCCTCCCTTTCCTCACCTTCGTTTCAGCCCCAACACTCCGGTGAAGGAAACGGTCTCCTACCCTCCGTTTAACCGACAGTACTAACGGCCGTCATTCTATCTCTCCTTTTCCCCCCCCTCCGAGGAACCACCTTCCAGGAGCGGAGCCGACGGCTGCTTCCACGTCCAACTTCGACTTCAGTCAAGACCAACAACTGCCCCTGGACGCTCAGCGCGGAAGACTTCACTTGGAAACCGGGAACCTGTGTTTCGTTGAGACTCTCTTTACCCCTGTGCCCTACCATTGATAAACTGTAAAATAATAAACTGCGGCTACGAGATAGCCTCCTACATACGGCCTCCACGCTTGTTATTCCGGTCCGCTCCCACCCCACGCTCACACTATTCCACTCCACTCCTCTCAAATCCATCCCACTCCACTCCTCTCTACTCACCTCAGTTTAACTTAGTTAACCCCATTCCACTCTATTCTACCACACTCTACCCCAATCTACTGCACTCCACACTAATCTACTCCGCTCTACCCCACTCCACTCCAATATACCCCTCTCTGCCCCAATCCACCCCACTCCAATCTACCCCACTCCGGTCTACTCCACTCCACCTCAATCTACCCCAGTCCGAACGACACCACTTCATTTCCAGTTTACCCCACTCTACTTCAATGTCCACTCCACTCACTCCACTCTAATCTATCTCACTCCACCCTACCTGTCTACCCCACTCCAGTCTACCACAGTCTAACCCACTCCACCCCAATCTCCACTCAAACCTATCAAACTACAATCCAATCAATCCCACTCCACTCTATCCAACTGCAATCCAATCAATCCCACTCCAATCTACCCCTCTCCAGTCCACTCCACTCCACCCCCACTCTACCCCACTCCAATCTTCCACGCTCGACTCAAATCTACACCACTCCACTACAATCTACCCTACCCCTTTCTACCCCTATCCATTGCACTCCAATCTATTCCACTCTACCCCACTCCACCCAACTCTACTCCACTCTCTCCCACCCCACTATACCACACTACACTCAATCTATCCCTCTCCACTCTTCCCCAATTTAACACAGTCCATTCCAGTACACCCCTTGCCAACCTACCTCATTCCAAACTATCCACACCACTCTACCCCACTCCAATCTACCTCACTTCACTCCAATCTATCCCACTTCAAACTACTCCACTCCAGTCTGTCCCACTCAAATATTCCCCGCTCCACTCTATCCTGCTGTAATCTACCCCAATCTCCCCCACTCCAAGCAGCCAAACATTCATTGATGTCAAACTACCCCACCCCATTCTACCACACTCCACTCTACCTCATTCCACCTCAGTCCAGTTTACAACACTCCACTCAGATCTACCCCACTCCAGTATGATCTAACCCACTCCTATTTACCCCACCCCAGTCAACCTCACTCCAATCTACCTAACTCCAAGCCACTCCAACCTCCCTCGCTCCAGTCTACCCCACTCTACCCTACTCCAGCATAATCTACCCCACTCGACTCTACCCGAATTCACCCCTCTTCCCCAATATACCTCAGTATACCCCACCACACTACCCCAGTCTTCCCCAATGTATCCCAATCCACTGTACCCCAATCAACCCCCTTCCAAACGACTCCAATCTATTCCACCGCTCCCCACTAACGTTTAGCCATGCTGAACAGCAGCCAGACTTCTGTACAATATGGCTAAGAGACATTGCCAAAGCCAGTACCTTTTCCATAGGTGAGTATTGGCTTTGCGAATGGTTGTTTGGCTAGATCTTCTTTTTGTGCAAATGTCCTGATGAAGTGGCTCTTTTACTTTCTGCTTTAATCAGCTTGCATTCTTTGGAAGTACCATAATTTACCTGAGATAATAAAACACGCATTGTGAAAGAAATGCTGATCCACTAATACTTTATGGCTTTTTGGTATGTTTGCTATTTACAGGGGTGATGCATGACACAATTAGGATTTTGACACTGATATAAATAAGGACTCAGACTTAGGAACCCCTAGTAAAACGTATTACCTTGTTTAAAGTGTGCACCTGCTACTTTTATAAATATCGATTAAATGTGTAATATTCATCCCCTCCTTACACTGGAGACTGTTTTCGTATTTGTCGGCACCTACATCAGATATGTAGGTGGAGCAGGTATTTCTGTTTTTGCTCGGTCAGATACTCTCCAGCCTGAGTACGCCCTGATGCAGTAGCGCACTCACTGAACCTGCCAAAAATGTGGGCCAACTATGATAACTGTGCTGTTTTGCATGAGGTTGTTAAAGTACAAGAAAAAACACAAGTTCTTGTAAAGCTAATAGGTCTCGTCTTTTGGCTTTGCCAATACTTTTGCTTATATTCTGAGTTAAAAAACAGCGTGAGGATATATAAGCACACATTTCACCACATAGGCGTCATGATGCCACAGCAGCCCCAGTGTCTTGACGTATGCACACGCATACATCGCCCTGCATGCATGCACATAGGTCATGACGCAGCAGTCATTTGTTTAGTTTTGCGAATGTAACGAATTCAACATTGCCGAATGTAACGAGGTAATGAGTGATTTACACACATGCTTTCTGCCACACACATAGATCATTGAGTAAGGGTTATTTTTATATTTATTTTCCTGATATTTAATTTCCTGTTTCAGGATAGGTGCACACCTATCTTGGGGCGGTAAATAAAATAAATAATAAGTACAACGCTAGCAAAACCACATTTCTAGAGAGGAGCCGACTAGTAGCAAGTTGCAATTGTCATGCCCGCCTAAAAAGGTAAAATAATAATACAAGCATTGAAATTGCAATAGGTCTCGCCTTTGAATAAGTTAAAGCCATTTGCTTTGCTAATGGTATTGTATAGCAAAGCAAATGGCTTTAACTTAATGAAAGGCGAGACCTATTGGATTGTTAGTGCTTGTTGAAGGTCGAGGACTGGTGCCTCTGTCCACAGCTCCCTGGGGTATATTGCAGCCGGCAAAAAGAGAAAGCGTGGAAAAGACACAGGAAGAGAGAAAAAGAGACAGGAACAGAGTGAAAGACAGCAAGAGAGAGAGAGAGAGAAAGACAGGAATAGAGAGAGAAAGACAGGAATATAGAGAGAAAGACAGGAACAGAGAGAGAAAAAGACAGGAATAGAGAGAAAAATGCAGGAACAGAGAGAGAAAGACAGGAACAGAGCGAAATACAGGAATAGATAGAGAAAAATGCAGGAACAGAGAGAGAAAGACAGGAACAGAGAGAGAAAGACAGGAACAGAGAGAGAAAGGCAGGACAGGAACAGAGACGACCGGTGCCTCTGTCCACAGCTCACCGGGGTAAATGGCAGCCGGCAAAAAGAGAAAGCACGCAAAAGACACAGGAAGAGAGAAAAAGAGACCTGAACAGAGAGAAAGACAGGAATAGAGTGAGAAAGACCGGAACAGAGAGAGAAAAATGCAGGAACAGAGAGCGAAAGACAGGAACAGAGAGCGAAAGGCAGGAACAGAGAGAGAAATGCAGGAACAGAGAGAGAAATACAGGAACAGAGAGAGAAAGACAGGAACAGAGAGAGAAAAACAGGACAGGCACAGAGAGAGCAGGGCAGGAACAGAGAGAGAAGGACAGGAACAGAGAGAGAAAGACAGGAGCAGAGAGAGAAATAAAAAAGGAAGTTTGTGTTTGCATTGGGAACATTACATTCAAAGTCATAGGGAATCCTATCCCAGTCTATGCCTGGCGCCCCCAGCTGAGAGCACTTCACCGTCCAGAGTGGAACATTGCACACTATCCATAATATCACCCTGGTGGTATATGGGAATATTCATACAGTTAAATATCAAACCTTGTCAGGGCCAAACCAATCTCCCATCCTTCCTAGGTTGTTAAATTGGAGAACGGTAAAACCTTATTTACTAGAGCCTAGACACGTAGAAGTGCACTGATAAATTCTACATAAACACAAATTGTCATTTGCAATAATACAGAAAAGGCTTTACTGTCACGCTATAATGCTATATTCCATGGAAGAAAGCCTGCCTTTACTTGATCTTTTATATGCCTGGAAACCTTCACCTGTAGAAGCCTAATGGCATGTCACATCAAAGACGTAAACACTGAAATAGGCAGGTTACAAGCGTCTTTACAGACTCTGTCTATATCTATACTCTTCCTCCCTAAAGTGCACAAAAGCAGCAATGTATGATTAGGTGTGGAGCCGCGGCCAGGGCGACTGACGCTGGAATCTGGGGCCCACGGTTCGATCCCCCGCACCGGAGGCAGGTCAGCCAGCACCATGTAACTCTGGGCAATAGCTTGCTTAATCTTCTCGACGGCCCCCAGCGTCCGGATGCCTCCGGGTAACTGTTTGCGCTTTACAAATACTGGATTTACATTTTTTTAACACACCACCTCGATATTGTGAGTGTGCTGAGAATGTTGATTTGTGCATTTTCTCCCAGCCTCTGTAAATGTTCTGTCACTCCAGTACATCCTTACGAAGAGAACACTGAGCTTGTGTTTTCCAGTCTGTCGCAGCCTGGGTGCCTCACATCCCTCCCCGTGCCCACCTCCCCATTCTAACATCGAGCATAGACCTAGGCACACATAAAATAAGTATACAAGTATGTTAATGTAAACATATATAGCACAATATGCAAGCCAACAGATACAGAAATGGTCTTTCGAAGAGTTAAAATGTTCAGTCTTTAATTTTCAAGCAAAACAGCCGACACGTGTTTCTTCGCATGTGGAACAATCTTTCCACGACTTCCTCAGGGCTGTGAAAGGATACAAGTGATATGAATGATAATATACCAAAAAGTCGCCAACAGTATGGTATATTATCATTCATATCACTTGTATCCTTTCCCAGCCCTGAGGAAGTCGCGGAAAGATTGTTCCACATGTGACGAAACACGTGTCGGCTGGTTTGCTTGAAAATTAAAGACTGTACATTTTCCAAACTCTTCGAAAGACCATTTCTGTATCTGTTGGCTTGCATATTGTGCTATATATGTTTAGATAAACATACTGGTATACTTATTTTATGTGTGCCTAGGTCTATGCTCGATTTCGTATTGTGAGGGTTGTTCCCACACTTAATTGGGTTTTTTAGGGCTTATCCCCTCACCTAGTTGCACCATAGCGATATTTTTTATCTTTTCAAACGACTGCGTCTATTAAAGCTGAGCGCCTAGAAATTTTCCTGGTCACAAAAAACCCTTCTCCAGAGTGTATCCCTATTCTAACATGCCCTGCCCCGGAATCTGTGGGCAATGGCTCGCCCATGCATGGCACAGAGCACTTCCTGTGGGGGAGGGTTCGAGGTGGTGGGGGTACTCAGTGGGTCTCAGGTGGGGGGTACGAAGGGGCTGTTGAGAAATCGCAGATGTTTTGATACTACAAATTGGAATTGGCTGTTGATAGCCGAAGCCACAGTAATTAGACAGCAGTTTCAAAATGTGTTTAAGTGGTCATGCAATCGTTCTCGTCTTTGGGACCTTATAAGTATTTAGCCCTGCACCACATTATCCTTCCGTCTTCTGCGTTACTTTGGATCATTTAAGCAACAGAAAAGCAGTAAAAGTGTTGTACAAGCTCCAACACGTTGCACATGCAAACTTAAGCATATAACCGCAATGTTTGTTAATGAGCGGAGCAGGGATATTAAGTGAACTGGATAGGTGGTAGGTAGTGATGGGGCAATGGTTGGAAGCCAAAGCTAAACAACACAAAGTGCGTGCAGGAAAGAAAAAATAAACAAGCACGAGGCTCAAAACAGTCTTCAAAATGTACATCTAACCCAAAGGGGCAAAAGGACAAACTGCGTGCACCTTTTGATTAAATGTGTGCATAGAGTTCTTTTAAGAACTTGCCATTATTCTAAAGAGTGTGTAAATTTTGGCTCACGTACACACAGCAGACGCACTTCATATTCGGTCTGCATTCTGTCGCTGGCTTGGCCTGGGGGTATCTCACCTTTACACCAGACCAAGAGGGGCGCAGTAGACTTCTGCATGGATGAAGTGCGGAACATATATTGAAGTAAATAATGAATAAAATTAAAAGACTGCTCATGAGGACATAACTGCAGTTTCATGCATCATTTTTTCTGCTGCTTTTTTATGGCACAAACTAGATCTTAACATATTGGAGCGCTGTACATGAGCGCCAGTTACAACAAGGACTCACAAATCCCGGAACTGTGCTGCTCACGTCTGAAGCAACACAACCTGTGACTGGCAGCGTGTGTTGCTGAACACTGTCATGAACCTTTAAGCAGAAACTGCTGTGTAACAGTCAGAGGTGAGCTCTGTTCAGCTCGCCTTGACCGTTGACAGAACAGTTTCTGCTGAAAGCTTAGTGACAGCATTCAGCAACAAATGCTGCTTGAAGTGTCTCGGGGACTCCCTCCACATTCTACATATGTGAACAGGGCCGTTTTACTTACTGGTGCGCAGAGGTTCTTTGTCTGTCTTCAGCAGTTGCTTTGTCACCCAGATAGCAGACAGGTCCCTGTGCCGGTATGCACCAGATGTTGTTTCCAGAAGAAGGAAGGGCATGGATGGGGGACGGAGGGGGAACAATGGCGCATAGAGGAAGCGTTGCCACGGAAGGGGACGGAGCATATGTAAAAGTTAAATTGGGAAGTCCATAAAGTGGGCGTCACGCTGATTTAGAAAACCATGACCAGAGGGAGCGTCAACAGGTTTGGCATACGAACGTGTCCGCCAAAATTTTAATTTATTAAATAAAACGTACCTGACATGCATTACTAACTGTTCCACGTGTATGTACTTTTTGTGTGTAATCGACTTCTGACCCACGCCCAGGGAAGTTCGCAGATCCTCCCTTTATCTCCTCACCCTCACCAATGGCTGTGTCACTAGCCTAAAAGTGGCGCAGGAGAGTCTTGTGTAGATGAAGGAGCAGGACTGCAACCGGAGAAGATGCTGCTCCGCGTGTGGTGCAGAGGTGGGGGACAGATTAACAGGGGGTGCCCCAAAATAAATAACGTAACTGGTGACTTTTGAGTCTGCTTCGTGCTAAAAAATTAGCATTTGAATGAACAAACGGTAAGGGGGGGCGGAGGGCGAGCAACAAGTCATCGGACTGGGGGGGGTAACAGAAAGATATTGCCTTGTGCGAAACTGAAAGGAGCCAGCAGCTGTGTGTCTGAGAGTGACAGAGGGAAGGGTCTGCTCAGGGAGAGAGAATCAGAGGGAAGGGGAAACAAATAGTGCTTACCCAGTAATTATAGGCCATAGTCTAACGCCGCCAGTAAAAGATCCAGTCCCGGTAGGCGGGGCCAAGGCGGCAACAAGGAGGGACTAAAAAGCCTCCTTAACAATAGAATGCCAGCGTTTAGCCTAAGCTATGACACAAGCCAAGTCCCCTTCCTCAGCGTATTGATTTCAAGAAGCTACCGAATGCCGATAGCAGCGCCTGCGCGCTGCTATCGCCAGCCGAGACCTAAAAACGGAAAGAAAAAGGTTGTAAAAACATTTGATGCGGTTGAGCAATGCTGAGGTGGAGGACGTGGCAAGTCAGTGCTTCTGATGATCGGGGGTGAGCAGGGAGGATCTGAGGTGGCTTCTTATTTAAAAGAATAAATACAGTTTTAAATAAGCCGTTCCGGAGGTGCGGTTAAGAAGTGGACAAGCTGGGATGTGGCAGACGGACACTGAGAACGAGGGGTGAAGCGGGGGTGGGAAGGGGGAATCAGTACATGGGTATAGAGAAGTAAAACTCAACAGCTCCAATGCAAAAGGAAAAAAAAAAGAGTTCCTTGAATTTAAAAGTGAAAGGAAGGATAAAAGCCATATAGGTCAACGAATGCTAAAGAAACTATGCTTCTGGGGAACGAAAAGCTCAAAAAGCAGGAAGGAAACCCATTTAATAAGAAGCACGCAAATTAGATGAACAGGAAAGCCGACGAATGATATGCAATGGGCTCCCCCATATCCTACAGTATTGGTATTGATCACAATCGGTCTTTCAAAATGAACGTCTACAGCAGGTCTGTAGGCCTGACGTGAAACATTCTGAAACAACTATTAGAAGCTTTGTAAAAGGCCCGGGAAGGTTTTTAATCTCGGACTCTGGGTACCATCCGTTGTCTACTACAGGTTGCAGAGAGAAGAAGAGATGAATATAATCTGACAAACGGAAAACCCAGAGAAGCTCTCTTCCTTTTTCATGTTCTCGGGCGATGGAAGCCTATAGTGGAGGCAGTAAAAACGGTGCCTGTGTACTAGCAGCACAATTGCACTTGCTGCGGCAAACCGAACGTTTTGCAATAGCACGCTGAGAGTTAATTTGAAGAAAAACAATTCTGCCTTACCTTTTGTGTTGGACATGAAGTTTCAACTGTCTTTTAAACTGATTAATGTTTATCTCGTGTAAGCAGCTTCCATGTTGTACGTTCCCCCCGCATCACCACCACACGTCCAGCTTTGATTGCAGAAATTTGTCTTAAATCCCTGTGGCAAGTGGTCACGCCTTGATACACATTCCGAACCACATTTACACATTTAACGCGGATACCAAGGTCACGCTGCATGCTGGTTTTAATTCACTCATGCGTCTCCATCCTTATCAGAGAAACGCAACGAGGACACATTAGGCCATGAACTGATGAGTAATTGCATTTGCAAGTGCTTTGAGTAAGACGCAGAACGTGGAAACGTTAGGGAATGTTTAATAATAACTTCTTAGCAGCTAGGGCTTAGCTTTTAACGCAGATGCTCTGCGGGACTTTTAACAGGTTGTTACCAATATGTTGGCGCCGGATTTCCATATATTCCCATCTTTTAAGCTAAGACGCATCTATATTTGAATAAAGTAGTTGTCCAAGTGTTTTTACTTACTATGAACGCTTTCCGTTGAACCTACGCTGTGCCCTTCGTGCACAAATGCGTGTATGACTTAACTATAGTTATCATGTTGTTGATTAAGTCCATCACCCATAACCACAAAAATCATAAAATGTAACCACTGAAAACCGACACACCATTATCTTGTTATTTATGTGTAAATTGTACAGTTAGCGTCCAATAAGGAGATTGCCCGGTCTCAAGATGGCGGGTCCTTGTCTCTTAATGCTGGCAGAACGTGTATTAAACCACTTATGTTATTGGTTGGGTCATCGCAGTTCTCTCAAAACAAGCTAGAAAAGATTAGTTGCACTAACCATGCCCTTCCAACTATAGTTACATTGAATCTCGAGCCTAGTGCAGCAGTAGAGTGCGGCTTGATGATGGTCTCTTGCTGCACTCACACCACTACTTCTGACTGTACCATAAATATTTGATGATTATTGACAGTAACATCTTTTTGGAGTCTTTACATTTAATGAGCCGCCTGTGACACCTGGACGAGAATTTGTGGCTGTAACTCGTTTTGCCTTTCTGAATTATGGGATCCTCCCGTCATGTGCCTCGTCACCATACTTTTTTAACATGTACTTTTCCACAAGAAGATCTGCAAACCAGGCAGTCTGCACTGACAATATCACAATGCACTTTATTCTTCTGCTCCAAGAGGCACTGGTTGTTCACTTCTGCATGGTAGTCTAGTGCCTGCAATCTGTAGATATCCTAATTTAGATTATTTCTTGTGCTTTTCGTGGTTATTTTTTTTAAGGGATCCTATTAATGCCTGGACATGTTACTTGATTCTAGCAATTAGTGTGGTTCTGAACAGGCATGCCAGTGTGCAGTTTGAGAACATATTGGGGCCGATCCACATTCTCTCCCTATAGTACACTAAACGCTATATGTTTTCTGTTTTGCTATAAAATGCTGGTGTTGTTGAACATCTGTCTTTGGTACTGTATGTTTTCTATTTAAGTATTTTAATTGCTTCTACATGTCTCGGATACCACCTTTCGCTCTTAATACTGTATTAACATTGATATTATTCTCAAATAAATTGCGGTTTAAAAAGTTTCTGTTTCTGACCCGTTTTCAGTCTTAAGTCTTAAAGAAAGGTATGTGCCAGAACTTGATTTAACAGGATGAGTTTTAATAAAGTTTTAGCTTTTTTAAATTTTTGTACAGTTCAATAACGATAGCAGTGCTCACTGGAACTTAAGTGCTCTCAAGGCTTGACGTAGAAACCGATGCAAAAGCTTCTTTTTTTGCTTTATCTTTAAGCACCAGTGAAAGCAAAAAGAACAAGCATTTACAATGCAACGGTTTCGCCTTTGTAAAAGTTAGAGTTATTGGCATTGTAAATGACAAATTTTGTATTTATGTGTTGGTTTGGAAAACAGATAAATAAATGGCATTGTCATTTACAATGCCAATAGCTTAATCTCTCACAAATGCGAGACCTATTGCATTTCCACACACACACAGAGCACAAACACACACACAGAAATGGGGGGGACGAGGAGCAAAACCAAGGCCCAAGTGATTGGTTCTTTCTGAAATGATAGTGATGAGCTAAAACGATAGCATGGAGTGCACTGCTAGTGATTTAGAGTAATTCAAGCATTTCCACGTGTCACTTTTATTCTCTCCCAGAAATGTGCTGCCATCATTCTCACCTAAGATCCCATTACTTGTTAGACATGAGGGCTGATAATCGAAAAAACAGGTGTAAGAGCTCATATGTTGAGTAGTTCTTCTTTTTCAATATGCATTGCTGTGAGTGTATGCGTGTTTGTGCTCACATCAATAAAGAAGGGAGAATTTCGAATATATTTGTAAATTAATCCACCTGCTCTGGCCACTCCCCACTTCTCTCCCATCCTGCATTGTTATGGTGGGCGAGAGGGTTTAGTATTTAACTGACAGGTGAAAACTTGGTCAGCAGACGCCATGAGAGTCAAAGTAGATGCAATGCCCCCATGACTCTCCAGCCGCACTCTGGGACTGCATACCTTTGCTTCGCCCACTCGGGCGACCTCATAGACAGTGGTCATTAGTAACAATACTGTTTGCCAGAAATATCATGACCAAATTATCATTTATAAAGGAATTGTCCAGGCTGCCTGACAAGAGGGTCAACTCCCCCCCCCCCTCTGCAGCACTGGCCTTTAAGAGCCAACATAACTTTCCCAGAAGTACTCCTATAAGTGTCTGACTTTGCCCCAGCAAAATTAGCTTTTGAAAATATATGGCATGTCAGCAATACTCCTGACTTCATAATGCAGAGCACATCCATGACAACTATGCCACCAGCCTAACAAAAGATTCTGTGTCTTGAGGTGTTTACAAAGAATCCAGAAGTTAGCCCCTACCACAGCTCCTGCACATAAACCTATAAGAGAACATCTTGCTGCTTTGCAGGCCTTTCACTGGTTGCCCATTACAAAGGGAGCCACCTTCAAAACCCTGTTTATGCCACACAAAGCCATGAATAGAACAGCACCAACCTTCCATCAAAAGATCAACACACACTACCTGAAAAGATTACCTCGCTGTAGATTGACACCACAACTGTTTTTTCTGACTTACAAAAAGAAAACGTTGGTTGCACATCTTTCTCTGTGCAAGCAGCAAAACGATGGTGCTCACTCCCAGTGGATGAAGGGTGCGTTGAAGCTCACCTGACATTCAGGAAGGCAGAAATACCTCGTCCTTCCTCTCTGGAGTCAACTGACTGTACAAGTCACGCCACAGAGCACCAGAATCAGAAATAAACTCATACAAGATCAACCAACCAAACCTTCCCCAACCACGTCCGGGTTATTTCAGATGCACCACCACCAACATGCATCCTAAACAAGCGCCGCATTCACTCAAGCAAAGGTGTAACAAACAAACTAAAACACATATTAGCCGGTTGCATAAACCCAATCTAATAGTCCGCGTACAGCCAATACTGTAAGCAGCTCGCTCTTCTAATTTCTACCAAACATAACTAATCACTAAACAAAAACAAAACACTAATTACTCCCCCCTAACAGTGAAACTGACTGAGGCAATACACCATTAACTACTAAACACCTTTCCCTAATAACACTGAGTCCCAGTGGAGTAGCATGCTGTCTGTCTGTGGTTGTGGTATAATAAAAACAAAAGGCATTGTGATGTACCAGTAAACACAATTCATTCAACATGGGGTATAAAATAAGGGTACTGCGATGTACTAGAGAACAATGCACGCAGATTGTGGTATACTTCATACAAAGACAATGGGAATTGCTCTAAACACATTGCATTGCGATATACTAAAGAACATTGTACAGTTTGATGTGGAGCAAAATAAATCAAGACTAGTCTGATGTACTACCATTCACAAGGCAACGTCATTGAGTTATACTAAGAATAAAGGGTATTGTGAGGACCTGCAGACTCAATGTACCTTGCTTGATACTGTAAGGAAAAAATCATAATGATGTACCAGCGTACACAATGCACCCTGATTCTGGTATCCAAGGGGCGAACTGAAGAGACCCGTCTGTGAGGGAAGACAGAATGGGACACGAGACAGCGGGCAGAATGAGAGTGGAGATAGGCAGAGAATCAGAGGGGGTAGAGTAGGATTGAGGTAAAAAGCACCTGAGAGAGGTGTGAACCCCTAAAGAAGAGGAAAAACAAAAGAAGGGGGCTAGGGCTGCAGAGTGTTCTCCTGCTATACGGGGGTGGGTGGGGAGGAATTCCGTGGGCGCAAAGTTTAAACTGCATAGCTGTGTGTGTGCAGGGGGAGGGTAAAGTATGGAGTAAAGGGGGGGAGTCAGATCCATGTAATAGTGGAGAAGGGAGCGTGAGAACAAAGACCCAATAGGATAAGGGGTGAGAAGCATTGCTGGTGAGAAGTTATGGGAAACACAGAAGGGGTAGGGAAGTAAACAGTAATGCCCCGAGAGTGCAAGAGGGGTCACTCGCACAAGTGTGAGAAACAAAAGGAAAGCTAGAGATAATCCAGTGTGTGTGAGAGGGGCTGGGTGTAGTGAATCGTCCACAAACGAGAAGCAGAAAGGAGAGAGTAAAGCAGAGAGAGAAACAGATGGTCGAGAGGAGAGAGAACCCGAAGAGAGATGAACTCTACACAGAAGATAGAGGCTTAAGAGAGAGATTTCATTACAACATTGGAGGAGAGAGAAACAGGAGACAAGGTTACAGAAACAGAGGGGGGGATCTGTAGGGGAGAGAGAAAAACGAGAGAAGCAGGAACGCGAAGCAGTTTGTAGAGAACAGGTGACACAATGAGAGGGACTGGAGAGAAACGCATAGAAAGTGCAACGTGTCAGGGGTGGCGAGGTAGACAGCGGGAGGAATTTTAATAAGCCTCTAACTTTTTACCCCCACAGTGAAATAAACCGGACTGCGTGGAGAAATGCCAGAAGGCATGGTTCACAGAGAAAGCGGCAGACTTGACAAGGGAAAATACAAGCTCATGCAAAGCAATGGAGGGGGGGTGGGAACGGAGACACGGACAGCGGGAGGGGGTGGGGGAAGGCAGGACAGCAAGACAGCCACGAGCCACGCAAAGACGGAAAACAAAGACGACAGACACGAAAACGCACAACAATACAAGGAGACAAGAGAACACCAGAACACGGAGGCAAAGACGAAGACAAAAACGGAAAACAACATATACACACACACACACACACACATATATATATATATATATATATATATATATTTATATATATATATATATATATTTTGTTTTGCGGTTTTATATAGCGCTCACTCGACCCGAAGGTATTGCTATGGGCGGGGTGTTTCCTTCCATGTAGTCCGCTTCAAGCACGACTTGCTTGGAGTGCACACACTTAATACGCACTGTACCAACCGGACATCATGAAACTGGAACGTGAGCAACAACAGTAAGACCAAGTGTCCTATTTAACCAGCACGTTCATTAGAAGGGCACGTCAGACCTACACTGAAAGATCCAAAATAACGCAAAAGGTTACAGGAAGGACAATAAAAAACAAGGCCAGCTGGCTGTTTTCACTTACAGCTGCCCAACATAAAAACTCAGACGCGTCAAGGCGCTTTAGAAAGGAAGCAGCAAACGAAGTACTGGAAAGAGGGAAGCTTGCCCTCTTCCCGACACTTACTCCTTTCTAAGTGCGCACGTGTTGAGGATTTCCCATTCACAGTCCTTTCCACACGCTGAGCAGAGAGTCGCCCTCTTGTTGCCCTGCTCAAGTCTGTAGTGCCTGGTGCCCTTACTTCCAGCGTGAGGATAAGGATCTCAAGCTCCCCCGAACCGAGGCTTTTAGTGTGCGCGTGCATGGGATCTACTTTATTCCTTCTGCCCCTTCTTCCCAAAAATGCGTGCAGGAGGGACGCCTTACCCTAAGAAGGTCAGTCTTCCCAAGCGACTTCCGGTTTGTGTTCCCTTACACCCCCATCACCTTCCACACCGAGTCAGGGAAAAAGATGAGTGAAGTAGAGGGAGCCCAACAAGGGAAAAAACAAGCACATGCAAAGCAATGGAGGGGGGTGGGAACGGAGACACGGACAGCAGGAGGGAGGGCGGGGGAAGGCAGGACAGCAAGACAGCCACGCAAAGACGGAAAACAAAGACGACAGACATGAAAACGCACAACAATACAAGGAGACAACAGAACAGGGAGGCAAAGACGAAGACGGAAACGGAAAACAATGCTGCTTACCTGATCGCAAATACAAAGTACTTCCTGGCAACTTAAATCTCGCAGCCCACTCCGGCAAAAGACACTTCGAAAAAGACCAAAACATGACGGGGGAAAAAAAAAACATCCGCCCACTGCTGCAATGACGTTGTTAAAGGGGCGGAGAGCGAAAAAATCGCCTGAACGCCCACGAATCTGCTTGGACAATGACTGACGCCTCTCTGTTCCAACGGCTAGCCTCCATTTATGGAGCTAGCCAATGGAACAGAGAGGCGGTTTAAAGCCCCATACTGAAGCTCAAAAGATTTCGCCTGCGCGAACACTGCTGCGCAGTGGACGCCAGGCGAAACCTAAAAAAGCAGCCCGGCCTAGTCTATGGCACACTTTTTATGGGCAACATTTTTTGGAAGACTATGGACATGCTTCAAGGTGAGGAAAACTTCACAGCACCTTCATCCAAAATTATTAAAGTCACTGGACTAGACCTAAGAATTCCTGGAAGAAAGCAAACTTCTAATAGTATTTTGTCTGAATTAATTGCCTGGACCACAGATACATATTTAGAGGCTGTGGGGGAACAGCGTCAACCAAGAGAACCTGTCTGACGAAGGTATGCTGTGAGATAGTCTCAGTCTGGTATAGCTCTGAGCTCTTTAAAGGCTGTAAAAATCTTTTGGAAAGTCAGTGAAATCCATTAAACCCTTTCTCATACAGCCTTAGATTTGGCCCATAGGAATATTTCAAGCTCCAAAAAGTCATGTAAATAATTTTACCAGGTGAAACCTCAGGCTTCACGCCAGCCTTGCATACTTGCGGGTTGCTCATACTTTGCCACGTAACCATCAACCATCATTCAGTGGCGGTCCTTCAACATCATACAGTCTTCTAGAGCCTTGTTTGGAAACCGCCTCCTGAGTGGTCCAGCTTGACATTTGCTTTGCTTCATAATTGTTTCAAATTTGAAGCTAAATGTTTTCATTAGGACGAACTTGCCACTTCAGAGCAGCCACGTGCCCTCTCCGGACAGGTCATTCTGCTAGCCATTCCAGAATAAATTACCTGTCTTTGTACACTAGTTCGTCCTTACCTAATACAGGAGTGCGCTCAGTCAATAGTGACCAATAGCAGACCTGTAAACCATTGCTCATTGTTCGCTGCTGAGCAGCTCCTTGAAGGACCGCTCTAGTTAGCTGGCACCAGTGTCAGCAAGATGGCACAGTGAGTTAAGGGCTTGCTGCTCCCATCTGGTTTGATATGTAGTTCGTGAGTTTCAGGTCTGTCAGGGTTGTTGTCACCCTTTCATGTTTCTTGATGGAAACATTTAGTGTGTGACAGCAACATATTTTATTTGCAAAAGCTTCGAACACGGAAACACCAATAAAGTGGTATAGAAAAAACAAGCTAATATCAGTACACAGCTGGAAGACTTTGGTTTGGAAACATACTTCAAACATACGCAGTTCTGTTTATCGAGGACATTCAAGTTCTCATGTGGTGTCACCTTTTCTGAATAACATGCTTTTCGAAGATGCAATTAAAATGGGCAACGAGGCGTCCGTGGCTAAAAAAAGTTCATGTGTCTTTGGTACGACCAGGGTTAAAATGAGCAAGCTAAACTAAGGGAGTAATATTCTGGTGCTAAGGGAAACTACCATTATGATGGTTAAATCAAGAACGTTTTCAAATAAATTAAGAGATTTTAGGAACAGTTGTTATTTTGAATGATGAATGCTGTTTTCTTCTGAACTTGTCATGTTAAGTAAAACATGACAACCACCAAGGGACAAAGGATCTCGTGTGCTGGTTTTAATTGCCCGTTACAATGTCCATCTACTTCGAACTTATTCTTTTTTTTTTTTTTAACAAGCACATACTGTGTGATGGGTACTGCTGGAAAGGCAAGATAGTACTGAGAGACAATGTCGCTGATGGGGCAGACACATAGGCCTGGGCACATGGAATGCTGGAAATCGAGTATGTTCTAAAATGGCAGACACAACGACTTTATTAATATGTTTCATGCATGCTTGATTAATGTGCAACATAATATCCTTTCCTTTCTAAAATTATTATTAAGAAATGTTCTTCACTTGTTTAAGCTACCTAGTAATCCAAGTTGCCAGGGGTTAAGTGCGAGGTCTTTCCGGTTGCTGCTGATATTTCGTTTCTTGCCACATAGTATATTACTCCAGCTGCAGTTGACAAGATCTTGGTTTCATGAGTGGTCCCATTTATGTTGGTATTTTGCTGAACAGTTGCCTTCATCATCTACTAATTGTCATAGCTCAATGGAGCATGTTCCTTGAACCATCTGTTTTGGGTGTTATCTTTAATTGAGAATTGCTCCCAAGCCAACTGGGCGTTGTCTACTGTTCAGTGATTGAGGGTGGGGTGTATTATGTTAAAGTCGCATGCACTTGGAGTTAGTTGCATATACTGTTTAACGCCCTCTGCTGTACTTTTGTCACAATCCATGTGGCTTTGCTTTTGTAAGGTCTGATAGTGGTTTGGTGACTGTCTCAAAGTCTACCACAGTAATTTACCAGCTCTGAAACTTCTAGCTTCTGTGGGTTTCTCTGGACCTGCCACTTTATGTTTATTTCGTACTTTTGTGTTTGGTGAGATTCCATCTGCGGAGCATAGATAGGAAAAAAAGTACATTATTTTCAAATTCAATGTACCTTTTTTGTAAGTCCTGCTTCTTTGAGATTTTGGAGAACAACTGCTTATGATGGTCAGGTTCATTTTCTTTTTCTTTTTTTTTCTTCAAATTTTTATTAAGTCAAACAAACATACAAAAGAAAAAAAACAAAACTCACAAGGCAAAAGTACAATGTTACATGATCATGAGTCCATGCTGGCAGAGCTCCAGAGTTAGATACATGTATTGCAATCAATTAGCGTGGGGTAAAAGGGGCGGACAAGGAAACAAGCAAAAATATTGACGATAAAGGAAAGCTGGATGCCAATTAGGGGGACGTAGAAACATCAGGGTTTACATCCTGTGGGGGAGTACATATATTCCCACGATAAGCATTCCATTGGGACCAGATCCTACCCCATTTCCTGGGCCAGGCCCGGGAAAGGTACACAGTCTTCTCCCGGAACATGCACCAGTCCATGTTCTCCTTCCACTTGGAAATGGTGGGCGGTCTGTGATATCCCCAAAGCTGAGCTATGTCTCTTTTTGCGACCATATTTCCAAGGGTCGCCCATGCGATCTGTGCGGTGCTGTAGTCATTGGGCTCCCAAACATTCAACAGACAATGCCTGGCCTCGGGCAGCAGCGACACACCCGTGACATTCTCCATCACAACATGTAATCGGGACCAAAACTCAACCACCTCCGGGCATTCCCACAATATGTGGAGGAAGGTGCCTGACATTCCACAGCCACGCTTACACAACCCATCCAAGGAATAGCCCATTCGAACCAGACACGGCCCGGTAACATACACTTGATGGAGTATCTTAAGCTGGACGAACCTCAGGCGAGCAAGAATAGCGACTTCCTTGGGCGAGGACAAAGCAGATTGCCAGTCCTCGTCATCCAGTTCTAGTCCGTCAGCGCTCCACAAGGCCCTAAGGCGCTCCAGAAAGTCAGCTCTATTATTGATCAGTTTCTTGTAGATCAATGAAATCGTGCTGTCAGGCACATGGCCATCCAGAATACGGTCCTCCAGGGGGGAGGATTCAGGAATATCATCACCCGCAGCAAACACAGATAATAGAGCGTGACGGACCTGAGCGTACCTGAAGAATTCCGTGTCACCAAGCTCGTACTCCACTTTCAACACGTCGAAGGACTTGACGGTACCTTTCGACCACAGATCACCCACCTTGCTTATACCAATCATATCCCATTTATCGAAGCCTTTGGTTCTCCAAAGATGTCCCAAACATTCAGAATCATACAAAGGGGTAGCCCGAGTAAATCTGCCACACCAACCCAATGCCGCATTCGCATCCCGCCACACCCTCACAGCAATTTTGGTGGGACCAGTCAGTGTTCCATGGAGTCCCCCGGAGTACAACGCTCTGTTAAAGGTCTCCCCTGGCAAAAGAAATTTATCCATGGAGAAAGCCGGGGTAGGGCCCGGTGCGTAGGTCACATGGTTAATCGCACTCAACTGAGATGCCCAGTAATAACGCCTGATGTCCGGTAGGGCAATACCGCCATCATACCACGGAAGCGTAAGTTTAGAAAGAGCGATACGGGCACGCCCATCCCAGACCAGTTGTCTCTGCAGGCTCTCCACTTCACGAAAATAGCCCGAGGTGATCGGGTCAAAGAAGTTCTGAAGTGCGTATAAAAAACGAGGCAGCGACATCATTTTAAAAAGTGCCGCTCTACCGAGGGGCGATAACGGCAACCTACGCCAGCGCGCAACATCCAGTTTGAGCCGCTGAAGGGGGGGTAGCAAATTACGCTCACATCGCCTAGAAGGGTCCAGGGAAACGTAGATCCCCAGGTACTTAAAACCGGTCTCAGTTACTTGAATCGGAAATCTACGAGGCAGTGGAGGGAGATCTCCCGCCAAAACGTAGACGCAGGATTTAGCCCAATTAATAATGAGACCCGAGTTCTTTCCGAAGGAGGTCAGAACATCAAAAAGTACATTCAGGGAATTCCGAGGGGAGGTGAGATAGAGAAGGATGTCATCCGCATAAACCGAGACTCGATCCTCAAAGTCGGGAGTCCATCGGATACCCCGCATAGAAGGCTCCCAACGGAGCCACTCCGCCAGAGGTTCCAAAGCGAGGGCGAAAAGCAATGGAGACAGCGGACAGCCCTGCCGGGTACCATGCCCAAGCGTAAAAACGCAAGACGCTTTCCCATTAACTACCACCTGAGCCAAGGGCATCTCGTAAAGAAGTTTCACCCAGGCAATGAATCCCGGCCCAAACCCGAACTTCGAGAGGGCCGCCCAAAGATAAGGCCACTCGACGGTGTCGAAGGCCATGGTAGCGTCGAGGGAAGCCAAAATGGCCGGTTCAGTGAGCGTCCCGGCTCTCGCGAGAACTCCATGGAGTCTACGAAGATTCAGAGCAGTATTGCGGTGCGGGATAAAACCGGATTGATCTGGATGGATCAAGTCCCCAATCACAGTAATCAAGCGATTAGCCAATAATTTAGCCAAAATTTTAGGTTCGGCATTGAGCAGAGAAATGGGTCTGTACGAAGTACAACAATCCCGCGGCTTACCCTCCTTATGGATAACTACGATGGTAGCAAGTCGTTGGTCCGAGGGGAGGGAACCAGACTCCAAAGCCTCAAGGAACATGTCCCTTACGTAGGGCGCCATTTTGTCGGGTCGCAGCTTGTACAATTCAATGGGCAAACCATTGGGGCCCATCACCTTACCGGAACGGAGGGAACGAATAGCCACTGCGACCTCGTCCACTGTGAGCGGAGCATCAATGAGGTCCCTGTCAGCGTCAGAAAGGCAAGGCAAAGCGATATCCCGCAGTAGCAAACGAGAGTCCTCCTCATCCCTACCACAAACCGAGGTGTACACAGTCCTAAAGTGGTCCGCGAAACACTGAACGATCCCAACTGGGTCAGTAACACACTCTCCATCAGGCCGTTCAATCATGGGAACAACACGATTCACTCTCTCTTTCTTGTCCAACCACGCAAGCAATTTACCCGCCTTGTCTCCCACATCATACAGCCTGCCCTGCTGCTCCCTATACATCATTCTCGCCGCATCAGTCACAAGAGCCCTGTAATCAGCTTGTTTCAAGGCAAGGGAATGCAACTTTACACTGGAGACGCCTGTCTGAAGATCGTCCTCAAGTGCGGTTATCTCAGATTCCAATCGCACCACCTCCACATTTGCAGCCTTCTTAGCAGCGGCAATCAAGGACAGGGACTGCCCACGTACAACTGTCTTAAAAGCCTCCCACAACGAAACAGCAGAAGAAACAGACCCCACATTTTCGTCAAAATAATGTTCAATAGCTTTCACAAGTTCAGAGCGGGTTTTAGGATTGCGGAAGTACCAGGGGTTGATAGGGGCGACCCTACCCTCACTGCCCGCCCCGACCTCCTAACGAAGCCACAAGGGGGAGTGATCGGAAATACCCCTAGGGAGCTGACGAATCTCTCTAATGGAGGAGGATTGGACCGATGGCGTTAAGAAGTAATCCAATCATGAAAGACTACCATGTGCCCCCGAGTGGAAAGTGTACTGTAGTTGTGTGGGGTGCAGTAATCTCCAGCCGTCTACCAGCCCGAAGGTTTCAAGCAAATCACTCAGCCACATTTGAGCCCTGGGCAAATCCCTAGAAGGATGACGATCAGAGGTGCCGGAGATAACCGAATTAAAATCCCCACCCATGATCAGAAGGCCCTCAGGAAGTTCCAAAAGGACCCTGCAGAGATCAGCGTAGGTCGAGGTCTGTAGGCCCGGGGGGACATACACTGAGAGTATGGACAATGTCTTCCCCTCCCATCTACCAGTGAGCGCCGCATAGCGCCCCCTGTCATCAAGCCTTACTTCATCAACTTCGAAAGGGAGAGAGGACCGGATAAGAATACCGCCCCCCCTGGCACCAGAAGTAAACCCAGCGTGGGCCACCAGACGATATCCGCGCCTGTTCATAGCCTGACATGCATTACCTATTAGATGCGTCTCCTGCAGGAGAACAATGTCGGGAGAATGATGCCTAAGGAATCGCAACACAATCCCACGCTTAGTTCTGTCACCCAATCCATTGACATTCCAGGATAGCAGTCTCAACTCGCCACCCCCCATCCCCGAGAAGCAGGCAGAGCAGCACCCACACAGGGCCCAATGATCAGAGCAAAGGAAGAAAACAATACGATGCCTCGTGAATAAAAGGAAACACATACACGCCCCCCCACCCCCCCAACTTGAACATGTTACAACACCCCCCACCCTGCACCCCTGCGTACGACTCATAAGCCACCCCAACTTGCAGTGTGCCTGTCGCCCCATTATTAAACTAAGCTACGCAAAGAACCCAGGAGGAGGAAGAGTCCCCAACTACCCCCCGCCACCCCCAGGCTAATCTAGGCTTAAAAAAGAAGAAGACCAAAGTCCAGACTCAGCTGAAAAAGTAGAAAAGTTCAGACGCCAGGATCCACGGTGCAACCTTCACTCTGGCGCGCCCCCATCGGCGCCTCCGGGGTGCCCAGTACGTTCGCCTCTTCTATGCAGGGAGTCAAGCCAGTTACTAACATTGTCCTGGCGATCAAAAAAAAATGTACATTCTCCATATTCAATCCGAAGCCTGGTCGGGAACAACATGGCGTACTTGAGGCCCAAGTCCCGCAATCGTCTCTTCACACCCTGAAATCCAAGTCTTTGTCTCTGAACAAGCGGTGAAAAGTCAGGATAAAAAGAAACAGAGGCATTTTCGAATTTCACTGGGCCCTTATCCCGAGAGGCCTGAAGAATAGCATCCCGATCCCGATCCCTAAAGTGGAATAACCTGGCAATGATGGGCCTCGGGGGAGCACCCGACTTCGCCTTCCCGCCAGGGACTCGATGAGCGCGTTCAACAGCAAAGAATTTGCTAAGTCCGGCGGGAGCAAGATGATTCGTAACCAGATCCTCCACCAAAAGGTCAACCGCCAGCATCTCGGGATTCTCCGGGACACCAATAAGACGGACGTTATTGCGACGGGCTCTGGTTTCGTAATCCTCGAGACGACGAGCCATCAGGTCATGTGAGGAACGCAGATTACCAATCTCAGTCTGGGCCTCCGTGACATCCGTAGTGAGACTAGAAGTCTTCAAATCCAATGACTTGACCCTCTCGTTGGCCTTCGCCAGATCCGCTCTAATCAGCGTGATGTCGACGGCCACCGTGTCGATCTTAGAGGCAAGGGCCTTGTACTGCTGTCCCATAGAGGCCTGCATGTTGGTAATGGCGCCCATGACGTCCTGCAAGGATATTTCCGAAGGCGCTGAAGAGACAGTCTTAGGATCGTCCGAAGTGCGACCAGAACCGCCAGGGGACCCCTTTATCTGCGAATAGTGGTCCATAATGTTCGTCTGGGTTTGGCCCCCACGGAGAGGTGTTTTGATCTTGCGCCTCTCGGGAGCCGGTCCGGTGGCCATATTGGAGAAGGGACCCCGAAGGGGTCCTCGCGACCTGGTAAAAATGGCCGATCGTGGAGCGGCCAGAGAGACAACAAGACCAGATCAGATGTGCATAGGCACCAAGAAAGTCGGAGTTTGGGCACTCAATAGGGTAAGCACTAAACAGCAGAGAGACACCAGGCCAGCCGAAGGTGGATCAGGGCTGCGCTTCCGTCAATCCGAGCCGGGAGTAGAAAACGAAACCGAAAGTCAAGAGGGGGTCGACCAGAGGGAGTCCCCCTCAGCCGTTGTTGTTCAACCACTCCCCGGCCTGTCAAGCAACTGAGCCCCCGGTCTGCTTCGGGGTGGGCCGCAAAAAGTAGCAGCGATGTAAAAGTGGACCCCAGCATCCAAATTTGATTTTTCAAAGGATAGGAAGATCAGCGAGGATGTGCGAACAAAAGCCCGTCCTTAAAATCAGGATGTAGTCAGGATATCCCTGAAGGGCGGCGCGGGTCCGGGGAGCTCTGTGCTCACGCGACCATCTTGGATGCCCGCGAAGCTCCTCCCCAGGTTCATTTTCTACATATATAAGAATATCATTGTGTAATAACCCAGGTCTTGTTGCAGATGCCCTCAAGTTTTTGCCCCATTTGGACTACTAGATGCTGGGTTTTGACTCTTGGCTGTGCACTGAAGGCTGCTTACCAGGCCCTAGTGCTCTTTTTTTTAAAACTGATGTGTCTGTATTGGTAACCCCAATTGACAAAGGACTTTAACCCTCTTATAATTTCCGAGTATATGGTACCAGTGGTGCACAGGGCATGGGTGTTAACGGGGTCTCCAGGGCCTAAAGCACTGTTTGTGCACCCTGAGTGACCCAAGTAAACTACTGACAGGCCTGACATTGTAGACTGCAGGAGCAGTACAAACTGACCATGTGTGTCCAAGTCAATGCACTATTTTTAGGTCAAGCCTGGGCAGTGCATGCGGTGCTCTGCGAGGCATGCTGTATTCTAGTATGGACTAGAAGCTCCACCCACTCCCCACCCATATTTTTCATTGGCTTGTGTCATTGTCCTTTGTAAATGCTGGCATCTGATTCACTAATAGGCTTGTTAGTTCCTCCTTAGTACCGCCTTGTCTTCATTTCTAATCTTCCATGAGGGCTGATCTTTTGCTTCTGTTGTTACACGGTAAGTCTTATTTAGTCTGTAAGCACTATTTTCTTTAATGAGTTTCTCCTACTGCAGGCACAACATGCTTTCCTGCAACATTCAGCCTGCCTTGCGCACTTTCACTTTGTAAGCATCCCGGGATAATGGCGGCCTGTTCTTTGAAATGGAATAGGTCCTGCAATGACAAGCGTTTGAGCTATTGGCATTGTAAATGCCAATGTCTTTTATTTATATGTTAATGATCAAAACAGATAAATAAAAGGCATTGCCATTTACAATACTAATAGCTTAAACTCTTGCAAATGCGAGACCTATTGCATTTCAAATGCTTGTTAATATATGCCAGTCAACCCTAAGTCCTCCTGAGCCTAGGAGGCAGGGTACATTATATTAAGGGTGTGGACACGCAAGTGCAAGCTTATATGTCCCTATAGTGGCCTTTACAGTAGTGAGGAGGTTGCAGCTTGCACCATGACTAGTCATCACGGTATGAGGAGGTTCCCGATAATGAAGCATGCAACCTACGGTGGGTGAGAGAAATCGTCCTTAAAAAAATATATTACATCCAAGCTCAGTCTTTCTTTTCCCCTCCTTTCCCCTTGTTTTTTTTGTTTTGTACTTCTCTTCCTCTAAAGACCCAGGAGCTCTTTTATGGTTCATAGTGTTATATTGGGGTGACAACCCCTGCTTGTCTCTAAATCTCTCTTTGCCCTCATATAGTGATTTGGTTATTTTCCTGGGACCCGGATCACCTTTACCGCCCTTGGGTTTCATGCAACTTGACCCGCAAGTAACCCATTGTCACTAGTGCTTTTTCCCATTGACCACAATAATAACAATCTGCAGTAATGTTTTGCACTGAATTAATATTGCTTCTAAAATCCACATCTCCGGTTATACTTATATGATTTACTTCGTTTTGGTGTCTGAAATTATATCAAAATTTGCTTTGTTTTTATAATATCAATAATATCGACATTTATAAAGCGTAAAACTGCTACCTCAAACAGAGGTGTCCCGGCGCTCTAGCAGTATGCTAACAAGAAGCTCAAAGCAGAGAGCCCTAAACCCCTACTCGGACCTGAAAAGCCAGGTCTTAGGTGCTTTCCTAAAAACAGGCTCTGAATCAATGCGACGGAGGTTACTTGTCAGGGAGTTCCACAGTGTGGCCGCCACCACCGTGAAAGATTTACCGCCTAGACAAGCCTTCCTGAAGCGAGGGATGCAGAGCAGCTTTTGCGAGTTGGACCTCAAAGAGCGGGTCTGCTTATAGCAGCTTAGCCTTTGTTTTAGATAGCTAGGGAAGTTACCATGCATTGCTCGAAAAGCCATGGTCAGAGCCTTGAATTCAATTCTTTTTGCTACTGGTAGCCAATGGAGCTCTTTTATATGCGGAGAGACATGATGACGGAATGGAACACGTCGAATCAGTCTCACAGCCGCATTTTGGACCATCTGCAGTCACTTAATTAAGTACTTTGGCAAACCCAGATAGAGGCCATTAGCGTAGTGTAGCCTAGATGTCACCGTGGCATGGACTACAATATTACGGCAGCCTTCAGGGAGCAAATGCAGAAATAAACTCAAATTTCTGAGTTTGCTGAAACAAGTAGCTGTCACCTGCTGTATTTAGGCAGAGAATGAAAAATTATTCTCCCACTTTACGCCTCGATTTTTTATATTAGCTGCAGGGGCCCCATTTCCATCAGCCACCAGAGATCAGGTGCTGGAGGCGGCTCCTTCCTGAAAAACATCACCTTGAGTTTGAGTTTGTTATTGTTCATCCACAGCGCAATGTATCTTAGACAGCCCTTGAAGCTCTTGAAGGAGTCCTCAGACTGTTCTTTGAAGGAGAAAACCACTGGGTGTCGTCGGCGTATGAAATCGCCTTCACTCCCCAGCAGTGGTGGCTGGTGACATTTGAAAGTGGTAGGGCGTAATATTATTGTCGTACTGCACTGCGGCGAGCGAGCGAGACCGAACAACCTACGGGGGGTTGTGGGGTTCTCCCCTGAGAAAATGTTAAAAAAAGATTGGACAAACGGTTCATTTTCAAGCAAATTTGGGGAAGCAGGAAGGTTAATAAAGCAATACGATTTAATTATTTACATAATACAATCACATGTACATAAAGCATCAGTACAAACTGCCAAAACTACTGTTAGCAACAGTGCAAGTGCCACATCCAACACAGTAGGCAGACCCTCCAGCTTATCGCGATTTCGCGGGACTAGCGCGATTGCCGCAATATTTACATTTGTGGCCGCGATATTGTAAAAGTTTCTACTGGGAGACAGCAAAACACATAAATCTTCATTTACTGGCTGTGCGCGCACACACGTCATTCCGTGCTGCCGTCCAATATCTGCTTCCTCCTGGCCAAGCTGTGAAAGGCGATCAAGCAGAACAATGCGTGTACAGCTCTCACAGTCTCTTTTTTTTTCTCAGAAAGAGCCTGTTGAAAATCGGAGCCTTGATCAGCAGCAATTGAGCAAAAAAAGAACCACACGTTAGGTTCCCGGATATTTTCTTCAGGCGTCCACAGCCTCTTGTGATGTTTTGGAAGTTGCAGCAGTTTGAATTCTAAGCTGCCCTACAAAACCATCTGCCTACACAGGGTTTTGAATCATTTGGTTGTTTTACCTGCCTTGTTGTAACGGCACGTGCTGTTTTGCCAACATATCTTCCACAAAGATATTTCGAGGCATGAGCTGCTGCGCAACTGTTGTGTTAAGAGAGGTATTTTATTTTGAAAGCTTCAATGCTGTCTATTAAATTAGAATTAATGTGCACACACATACAGACAAAAATAGATCTATTTCAAAAAGAAAGAAACATTTCGGCTGCCATTTTCCCAAGCTTATCCAGGCACCGTTTGGATATAATAGAAATGCAGTGGAGACTGGGCGGATGCATGAATGAATGATGTATGGATGCAGGATGGGTGGGTGGATGGATGGGTGGGTGAATGAATGAATGATGTATGGATGCTGGGTGGGTGGATGGATGGATGGATGGATGGGTGGATGCATGAATGAATGATGTATGGATGCAGGATGGGTGGATGGATGGGTCGATGCATGAATGATGTATGGATGGATGCATGCATGATGGGTGGATGCATGATGGGTGGATGGATGCATGAATGAATGATGTATTGATGCAGGATGGGTGGATGGATGGGTGGATGCATGAATGAATGATGTATGGATGCAGGATGGGTGGGTGGATGGATGGGTGGATGCATGAATGATGTATGGATGGATGCATGCATGATGGGTGGATGCATGATGGGTGGATGCATGAATGAATGATGTATGGATGCAGGATGGGTGGGTGGATGGATGGGTGGATGCATGAATGATGTATGGATGGATGCAAGGTGGTTCGGGCTCGCTCGCTGCGGTGCAATATGCAAATTAGTTTACGCCACACCACTTTCAAATGTCACCAGCCGCCCCTGCGTGTTGGTTCTATAAAGTAACACTGGAAAATGTTTTTTCTACCAAATAGAGGAGTTTTCCGCAGTAAAGAACGCAATGCTGTCTGAAACAATAATGCCTAGAAAGTAAGGAGGGGCAACATCGAGACCACGTGCCACCTGTCGCCTATTCTAACTTCGATCAGCTGGAGACTGCTGTCCCGCAGACTTGCACCTCCCTCAGGGACTGCACTTCTGGGCATCGTGGGAGACGGGTGGGGACTGAGGGGGGAGGGATTGATCCACACGTGACGGCCAGACACACACGTAGCCTCTCGTTTCGTGAATGGCGAGCTATCTTTAGCCTCCGACCCGAGTGATGTCATTTAATGCTCATGGAAACGCTAGCGGCAGCCAGACATGAAACCTACCGTAGCTGTGAGCCTTCACCCACCGCACCATATTGTAAATAAACCAAATAAACATAGCTTCATGTTGTTAAATAACTAAAAAAACGAAGATATCTATGTTTGTTCTAGGAAAAATGGCCACATAAAATGCCGCAAAATTGCCGCTAAATTTCCATATTTGTGCCGCTAAATTTCCATTTTTGTGCCGCTAAATTTGCTAATCCATGCCGCTATATCCTGGGGGGTCTGAGTAGGGACATCACAAACAGTGGTGTTCACTTCTATGGTACACGCACACACTCTGCAAATACAGTACAAGGAGCCACAAACCATATGAAGTATAGAATACAGGCCACACATACGAGACAAACTCTGCAGGGGACACGGCCCACAAACACAGGAGCACGAAAAAAGGACACAGGAAGAAATAAGACATGAGAGCAAACAGGTAAGATAATGTTCAGGTCGGTGTAACCCAGGACAACAACAGTTGAGCTTGTGGCAGGATGCTCTGCGCTTGCCGAAAGAGGGCCTGCAACAATGGCATTCCTAAATTAAGGCATACGCACTGGCACAACATTTTTTTTATAGTGGAGGTGCTGGAGCATATGTTTCCCATCCTCCACGTCAGCAATGGAGCGGAGAGACGTGCTACTGTGCACAAACCAAGGCGGTAGAGCACTGATAGTGCAAGGCTCATCAACCCTATCAACACCTTCAGCCTAAGTTAAGTCTTGAGGGTCACCCAAACTACCTCCCCCTTCAGGAAGCTGTGGAGGACTAAACCCATTAAAGAAGCTTTCATCTGAAATGTTGCACATATTTGGGGGAATAAATAAAGTTGTCAGGGCCGATTCTACTCACATCTTCCTACGTTACTTTGCGCTTAAGCGACCTGCCACGCAGTTATGGGGGCCCACATTGTACTATAGAACACACCAAAATTAAATAATAACCATAAAATATTATGTTTATGTTACATATATCCTCAAGAACCGATTTGTGCTGCAAAGCAGCAAAATTAGACCCCAAATTGAGCACTTGGGAAAAGACGCACCATGACCATGTTTAGACCTTTATTAGTCACAAAACACGGTGAACACCTAAAGTACTGGAACATGTCTGTGAATGTGAATTAATTGTCTTTGAGAGATATTTGCCGCTGCTTGAATTTTACGATTTATCTCTCTTGATACAAGCTTGTGTAAGTGGCAGTGTGGCATCCAGCTACTCATTGGGCATTTTCCTTTCTACTGCACATTACATTGACTGTTTCCCCTTTTTTGCCTTCTTGGTTTGGTCGAACCAGTGAGTTAACTAGTCATCTGAGATGTAGTAAATCGCATCCACCTCGCGCTAGCCCTGAGGTGCCACTTACTTCGTACAGTTCCTCACAGTGTCAGCGTCCGCAGCAGACCGTGACTGGAAAAGAAGGTGAATACAAATCAAAGTAAACTGCGGCAATCCGCCCAAAGTGTGAAAGACCAACAGGATAAACGTTCCACCTAACAAGTCCCGCGACCTTACACAGTACATTAGAAATAAATTAAGGAATCAGTAAAAAAAAATAGCTTTTTTATTTGTATTATTAGTGCCGCATTACTGTAGTAATACCATGGATTTGCATGGAGATGCTGAGAGTGGGTGCGCGGCGCTTCAGTGAGCAGATCCTGTCATCTGTATACCAAGAACGGGCCGCTTGGACCCTGCACAGCAAGCAGCCATAATGCAAACGTAAAGGCACCGTCTGAGAGAGGGATATTTACAGTCGCGGCCAGCAGTACGGGCGGGTGGGGGTGGGGGGGTGGAAATGGAGTTGTCACGCCGCGGAGGTGATGGGGGGGAGGCAGGATACATTTTTTAAAAAGTAAAACTTTACTTACCCAAAGTCCCGAGACTCCCGACTCCTGCCGTCCTAATTTTGAATTCCAAGGGTGCACGTCATCAGACAGGAAGGCTGCAGGCAGCCTCCCTCCCCTGCAGCAATGTGATTGGTTGGACCGCTTCCCTACCCGCGTCATTTTCTCTCTGTATGCTGCAGCATACAGAGGGAACAGGGAGAGTGGGCAGTGTTATTCGAGGGCAGGGGGGAGTGGCTTGACCACTGTTGTTAATACTGTCTGTTTGGGCGGCCTGAGGCTGCCCAAACAGACAGTATTAACAACAGTGGGCAAGCCACTCCCCCCTGCCCTCGAGTAACACCGCCCACTCTCAACCAGGAACTTCTGCTTTCTCGCCGTGCGAGAAGGCAGAAACAAATGGTAGTTATTACAGTAATAACTACCATTTGTTTCTGCCTTCTCGCATGGCGAGAAAGCAGGGGGGCGGTGCCCAAACGCCACCATAGAGGAGCCGCCACTGCTCCCCAGTTAGCTATCAGAGAGAACAGCAGAGCCAGGTAGAGATTGAACAGAAGTGGACTCAACACTGATCCCTGAGGGACTCCGCACCACAGATCTTTAGGTTTAGACTGATAGCATTGCAAAGCGACCTTCTGAGAACGATTATTGAGGTAAGACTTCAGCCAGGCCAGGATCATGCCCCCATGCCCATCTCCTGCAGTGTTTGAGCCAGCAAGAAGTGATCAACTGTGTGGAACGCAGCAGAAATATCCAGGAGCACCAGCATCGCCGATGCCCCTGAATCTACTGCCAGTCTTACTTACTCCCCCACCTCCAAGAGCGCAGTCTCCGTACTGAAACCAGACTGAAATCTGGATTGGGTGTCATGCAATATGCCCTTACTCTCAGTAAAGTTGGATAATTGCCACAGCATCAGTTTTTCCAGCATTTTGGCTGGTGCTGGAAACAGAGAGATTGGCTTGTAATTATTCAAGTCACCAGGATCCCTGTTCGTTTTTGTTTTTTTCAGGGGGAGAAGTGTGGCACGTTTCCATAAGTCTGGGAAAATGCCAGATGCAAGGGAAGAATTCCATATATGAGACAAAACATGGGTAAGAGAGTGAGCCATCACTTTCCATAGTTTAGGGAGTCAGGGGTCGTCTGGTGCCCCTGACTTACATCTCTGAATTTCCGCCAAAGCTTCTAGCGGATATCTTTCAAGTCGTGTCAGTTACTTACTGTCCGTGTTGGTACTCTGAAATGCTTAACACATGTTCCTCTAGTAAAGCCTGACTGCTCTTTGTCACTACACCAGGACTGAGCTAAGGATTTATTATTGTGAATCCAAGGACCATCTTTGGAGTATTGCATGGTGAAGCCTAACCAGCATCACCACTTAATACTTCACCTTCCTACACATAGCTTACATTTAAAAGTTTTATTAGCACCTTCACTGTGAAACACTTCAGCTGTTAACTACCGGTGAAATCGTGGACCATATGAAAAGGTTGTTCTTGGTCCGAATATCCTGTTCATTTCCGGTTGGTGATAGGCAGCTATGAGGTGTTGTTTTGAGAGTATGATTGTTGTATTCAGTTTGTGCAAAGGTGGCATAAGAACAGGGCCGGACTGGGAACCAAATCCAACCCCCCCCCCCCCGATCTGTTTGCCAGCGTGGAAGGGTATACTCAGCTGTGAGTCCCTTGCTCATTGCACCATCAGGATTCAAGCAAGCCGGGCCGACGAGGCTGAAATGCCAGAAACCGGTCCCCGGTAGCTTGTTTCCTTCCCAGTATAAGAATTGGCTTGGTAGTTTGCTTTGCCCTGTTCCCATCATGCACTGGGACAGGAACAGACTAATTTGCATGTAGCCAGGTTCTGAGCTGGGATGGTGCAGTGAGCTAAAAAACGGTGATGGATCAAGCCCTGATCTTTGGACTGGGTAAGAGTGGTCTGCTTAATTCAGACACTCTGTTCATCACCACCCCCTTTTCTGAATCATTTTGTCCACCATAAGCGTGGAAGGGTATACTCAGATGTGAGTCCCTTGCTCATTGCACCATCAGGATTCAAGCAAGCCGGGCCGACGAGGCTGAAATGCCAGAAACCGGTCCCCGGTAGCTTGTTTCCTTCCCAGTATAAGAATTGGCTTGGTAGTTTGGTTTGCCCTGTTCCCATCATGCACTGGGACAGGAACAGACTAATTTGCATGTAGCCAGGTTCTGAGCTGGGATGGTGCAGTGAGCTAAAAAACGGTGATGGATCAAGCCCTGATCTTTGGACTGGGTAAGAGTGGTCTGCTTAATTTAGACACTCTGTTCATCACCACCCCCTTTTCTGAATCATTTCCGGTTGGTGATAGGCAGCTATGAGGTGTTGTTTTGAGAGTATGATTGTTGTATTCAGTTTGTGCAAAGGTGGCATAAGAACAGGGCCGGACTGGGAACCAAATCCAACCCCCCCCCGATCTGTTTGCCAGGGCCGGTTTTAGCTGTTTTTGTTATAGGGATGATTTTGGCCCTGTAACAAAAACGGCTCCCCAGGGGCCCAAAACCGGCCCCCACCCTTGTGGCCCACCGGAGGAATGTCCGGTGCCCACTATGGTCAGTCCGGCCCTGCATGAGAAGTTGACTGTTTATATCACTTTGTTGAACAAGCCAATGTCCACACAGACATATATCTTAGCGTGCATGGGTTTTGTATTATTGCCAATTGGTGACAGCCAATGCATTCGACCAGTTGCATTTTCCATTCTATCTAATTTTTTCAAGTCTTTTATTGTTCATCTCCCACTTTGCTTTTGTAGTAGCAATGATGGAAGCAGCATTGTCTCAGGGTGAATGGTGCCATCCATGAGTTTAGTGTTTTTTTGGGCTGTATATTTCCTATTCCTTCAAATAAGCTGTAGAGTACCCTGATTTTCTCCAATGGGCCCTTCAACGGCTCCAAATTTTTACAAGGTGGAGACTTTTTGCTGTCATAGAGCTCAGTAAAACTCCCAATTCCCATTCTTCAACATCGAAAATCATGGTTGTTGAGTGATATTCTGCTGACATTGTTGGTATGAAACAATGGGCTGGAAAAGGTGTGTAGATGCAAGTCTACGGCGCTCAGATTTTAACTTGGGTTTAGTTATGCATAAGCACTTGCAGCATGCAGTTAACCAATATTCCAGTAGCGATTAATTCTTGAAATCTTCATCCCTGGACAAGACTGCAGTATTACACTATTGTAATGCATGTGGTGATGACAAGGCATTGAGGGAAATTCTTAGTTCAGACAGATTAACATCTTTAGAAACTGTGATGCTTGGGAGGGGGAGTGTGCCTAGTTCCAGAAGGATGATTGAAACTTAACTTGACACCGCCATTCCTGCAGCAATCATTTGTCAGGATTTTGCAGCAGACATGTGACTAAACAGACAATCTAAAGAAGGTATGAGCTTTAGAAAACCAGAGCGTCTATAATTTATATTTATTCCTGGCGAAAAGGATCTGAAAGCTTTTAATTGGTATGCATGCACACTTTCAAAATGGTGGTCCGCACAACCTACTCAGCCGAATACACTGCTAAAGTAAGTAGCACTCCTATGTAATGCAGAGCTTCGAAGTTTTCTCACCTAACATATAGCTTGCCTCTCCTTAATCTTCTGAGCTTTACAAATCCTGACCAAAAGCTCAGAATGATGCTAATCACAAGACACAGTAGGTGGGGTATGCAAACATTGTTTCAAGTGCATTGGATTTGTGCTAAACAACCGCTCTGCATGAGATGCATAGGGTTGCAGTGGAACAAGCTATTAAGGCCAGCCTTTGAATTCAATAGGACTATCTTTGTGAAGTTGGAGCATTTTTCCTGAAAGTCCTCATTGTCTCCAATCTCCATCTCTACTACAGGCGCAGAATGTAGACATACCCCAATATTAGACAAGTATTGAACAAATCACTCACCAGATACTCCCACCCGAGCCATCTCACAATAACTTTGTGTGACACTTAACAAACAGGTATCTGGGACATTTGCTATATTGTAGTAAAGTCCTGCTCACTTGGATTTACAAATCTAGTCTATGTTTTGTCTGGAACACTTTCTCTGCTCTGTTCGCACAAGAGCAACTGCCTAGACTAGTAAGGTACTTATATGCATTTATAAGGATGCTGCAAAGCAAGGGCTACCTTGGGACCCACCACAACTACTGCAGGTCTCTAGGCAAACATGTAAAACAATAATGGACTAACCCAACCCTTTAGGCCAACAATCTTTTCATAATGGTTGAGAAAGTGCTTCAAATCAGATTAAAGCACAGCAAAATGAAACCACCCTTCGCGGACTCTCCTATCGAAATTTAACTTGACTTCAATACTATAATGCATGTAATCCTTAAAAACCTAGAGGAAGTGAATGACTTATTTAAAACCAGCATAATCAAACACTGCCTTCATACAAACTGAACTATCAGCAATAAGGAATGATATGAAACAGATAAGCAGTAGCATTTCTGAAGCCGAAAATCGTATCACCACACCTAAAGACTTGGACTTTTCACAACAAAAAGAGCTCTCATCCATCATGCCCAAGACCTACACACTCCAGAAAGAAGTATCAGACCTGGAAGACGGCAATAGAAGAGCCAGAATAATAATTTCTGGCACCCCAGAAGGATCAGATACACCAGAACGTAAGTCATGCATTAACTTACTGGAAAAGTGAATTTGCAAAATGAATGAAGTAACCTTTAAAAACAGACTTTGATCTAACAGACTCTCAGAGTCTCAAGCTTTCCAACTCTGAACAATGTAAATCCCAGGCCAATAGTCTGCAAATCACTTGGGTAACAGCATTCTGAGGCAATTCTTTATTACATGAGGAAGAATAACCACATAATTTGGGAATGCCAGAACAGCTATATTTCGCAAGTCTACTCCTAAAATACAGTTGGAATAGGAAAAGGCTTTTTTGCAGCAAGACTAAAGACCAGAAAGCTTATCTTTGCAGGTCAATCAACATGTAAAGTTTCAATATATAGGTCTATAAGCATCTTACAAGATCTAAGTATCAAAACTAATTTCTTGAGGAACTGGATGAAGCAGAAGTGGCTACTACAATTCTAAAGAACCCACAAATGACTAACTGGGCTAAAATCACATTTAAAGGTGATATCCTTGCTTTACATAATAGTGTTATTACTCAACCTCGTTTCTACTCTCTCTCGCCCTGTGCAATGAAAACCTAAAGATCAAAAGTGCATATCCAACACTTAGTAAATCACACTCTTAAATGCTTATTTGCACTCTCACATTTTTACCCTGACCCGATCATTTAGATAGTGCTTTATAGATTAACACATTGAATGCTCAAAGTGCATCTTAGATAACTTGGTTCTACCAACTATCAGCATATTATAATCCTTATTAGCTGGTTAGAATGCTAATCTAAGGTTGACGCTGACTTTGCTGTGACTTAATTTAACAACAAATTACTCACTTTGGTGAAAAAGGGAGGGGGAGGCTAGGAGCTGTTGGGGTTTGTTTTAATATTGAACCACAGTGTTATTGAACAGTACTGTTTTACTTTTGCTTTCTCATTGGTACTCTCTTCTCTCACCTTTCTTCTTTCCTTTGGAACTAATATTTGTCAGAAAATCATCTCAGGTCATTCAAAGTCACTCTTTGGTAATATGAGCAATCTTCACACTTAATACCCGCTTTTAATGTCCTGAGACGGCATCACAAGCATTACTGTGTAAAACTAAACCGGGATGTAATATTAATTCACGAATTTAACATTGGAATGTAGGAAGCACTACGCTTTACAAGAAGCTGGATTGGAGAAATAGCTTGCTCCCCTGCCAATTGGAAAATAATTGGTATCACAACTCTAATAGCTAAGAGAGCCAATGGTATTGTAGTTACTAATCGAATGAATGACAAAGGAAGATGGATAATCTCAAAAAATAAATAAGGTGGAAAAGATTTCTTCTTTATAAATATTTGTGTCCAAAATGGCGATAGCTCACAATTTTGCTCTAACTTATCTAAGAAAATGCAATCTAGTCTACAAGATACACTACTACTACTAGGGGTGACTTTAATTTACCAATGGATTGCACTTTCCATAGATCCTCCATGTGCCAATATAGGTCGCCTAGATACCATGAAAGTATGAGAAACCTCTCTATTAAATACAATCTAAAAGATACATGGAGATTACAACACCCAGATTCCTTTGACTATACCTTCTTCTCTCCACTACATCTTTCATATTCAATAATAGACTTCATAATGATTTTGTGTAATAATCAGAACTCAATAGATGAAATATCGATTGAACCAAGACATGTTTCGAGACACAAGTAGTTTGTTGCATGAAAGAAAGCTGCTTATATCTGAGCACACTAAGACTGATGTAATGGTAAGTGGGGCACCCACCACAATCACTTTATGTTGCCCATTGCTAGATGATTTGAAAAACTCACTCACACAGCAAGTCAAATACCTTGGAGTACAGTTGTATTTAGAGGGGATATGTGTTTACTAGCTCAATGACCACTAAAATGCTTAGCACTAACTTAAGAAAAACCACCCATTTACTTCTGATAATTATTATGTGTCCCCTCTTACAAAGAAGCCTTGGCATAGGCTTCCCTATAGCCGTTGTCCTGTCCAGACGGGATTAGTGAGACATAATCTCTGTGTGGACCCGAAGAGGGAAAACCAGGAGTTCCAATGAATTACAAAGTGGCAAGATTTTGCTTTCATTTATGAAATTAAACCACATCACCCCAGCTCAGAAAGGGCTGGGTTGTCTCTGAATTACTCAGAGAAAAATCAAAATACTGCACAGTTTTCTAACTATGCTGGAGATACGTCATGATTACCTCCACAAGTAAGCAAACCACATTCTCTGCGGCTGGTGCGTAAAGTTGAGGAAGGTATCCATATCACTTAGATCAGTTAAACTGCAAGATGCACATTGGCCAAGTAAATCTAGTGATGGGTCCTCAACTCTAAAATGCCATAAGACTACAAATGAGGTTGAATCTACTCTGCCTTCAAGCGGATCCTGAACAGGAATCTTTTCAAAGACTTCATCATCAAGACAAGACAGCATTGGCCTTTTCAAGTATGGAGTGCGCTTCATCACCTGTTAATTCTTTCGCCTTCATAATCCACTCATCAGGTGTGTACTCAATTGTCAATTCAGGCATTGCTTTATGTCTTGGTACCCACATAACTGGAGACTTCCAGATGGCTCCCACAATTTACTGCTGCTGGCCCTTTTGGTGATAAGCCAACTCTGCAAATTGCTAACGAAATAAATACGATGGCAGCATGTAAGATGGTAAGTTGGTCCTGCTGCCAATGTTCACATTCAAGGCATAGACCTGTCCTTACTTGCATCTGTTGGCCAGATGGTCTAACCATCTGTGTGCTATTAATAATTATCCTTTTAAACTATCCTCTCTTCATCAGCATCACAGCTTCTCCAGCTATTGAATCTACAAGATTAACACAAATCCTGAAAATATGGACAAATTACCTAAACAATGTTAGGGGCAATACTGGCTTCTTATTTTGCTGCAACCCCATTGCATATGTTTCTTGGTGTTTACCCTTGAAAAAGGAAGTTTCCCAGTATCGGGGTGTCTTTCATAGATTAACATGCTTGATTTTCTATTCAAGCATGTGAATTTATGAAAGACACCAATACTGGAGAACCACCTGTTTACAGGTAAGTAACAATTGTTCATATAAACTATACCCCATATTGGTATACCGTTGTTCAAATTCTGTTTGAACAACGATATTAGTTTAAACCATATAAACTCATTCAGAACCATATGGAAATCAAAATGCAGTTTTTGTACAGTCCTCAGAACTTTATAGAAGGAATCTTTAAAAAAAATGACCATTATCTCTACGACGATCTTTTCTCTCACATTTATCAGAGATGACAATTTTCTTTTGAAACACTCATCTTTTATAGGTAAAGAAGGAAATATTGTTATGGCTCTACTACTAGCAATCACAATAGACTCAATTAGAACTTGCTCAATTGTCTCTGGGCACCCGCCACAGAACCTGCAATCAGTATTCCCACGTGGAAAGTATGCCATTTTCTCATAGCCTTAAAGGTTATTGAGTACCCAAATGTGTATGGAAAACTCTTGTGTTTTCCAATCATGCTCTAAAATTGGATACAATTTCATTTATCTGCCCTAGTGAGATAATCAGAAATAATCCTATTGCTTTTGGTTTCAAAATACTGCTGGTTTGTATCGGTGTCACCACAAATTCTTCTCTTAATTGAAGTGCATCAAGCCACAGCATAGAGTATTACCAAAATTACATGTCGCTAGTGGAGACTTAGGCCAAATCCCTTCTTGAAGTAGAGACTGAAGTGTATTGTACTTTAAAGAACCAGATCAGTAACCAACCTAGTGCCCTTACCTCATTGGATGGCCGACGATGCTAGAGATACAGGGTCTCCCATGTAGTCCTTTTACAAACCTTCATCGCCCTCCTCCACTAAAAGTAATCAAAATGATCTATCAGGTCCCCCATTGAGGGGAACCAGACGTGGTATCAAAAGTAGCCAGGTGCACAGTCTTGTCATTATAGACCTTACAAAGAGATAGAATCATGTAGGAGTCATAAGATTTGAAAAATCTGACCAATGAATGTCTGGCTATTTTAACAGCGGTTTCTATTAACGCTTCTTTCCTGAATCCCTGATAGTTTATTTTCAAATATGATACCCAAATATAAGTGTTAGCGTGGACCTTGTTTACCTTTACTACATCATGTCAGAGAGTTTATGACAAATTAGCTTCAAGTGCATTGGGAGAAGCAAGAGTAGCCAATACATCAAGCACACCTTGCAGCCCCACCGGTGAGGTTGCATACTAACATGCTGAAGAGGCTTTAGTGCGTTTTGTTTTTAGGGGTGGGGGGTAGGTATCATCCTAGTTGAACTTCTAATCAAAATATCCCACATCGAGATTAAGGATGAGGGTTGCCAGGACACATCTATGCAGCATTCTTCTACCGTTATCAACGCAGTCACACTGCCACTTCTAAATTGCTGCCCCAAAGTCAAGATATAGGTCACTTTTTAGTAAAACAGCTAGGAGCATCCTATCTTAGTAGCTTCCACCCTATGCCTGCGAGAGCTACATGATCACTTGCAGTGCTGATCAGTTGTGGCTTGTGTCCTGTCAGAGGGACAGAGCACAAAGAAAGGAGCGCAAAAAAAAACATACCTGCCTCTTCGCTGCATTTCTGCTCTGCTGCTCCGTCGTCACTCGCACAGGCTCCCAGAATCCCCAGTATCCCCAGTGGCCAATCCTGCCGCTGCTTTCATGATGCTGAAAGCAGCATCAGGATAGGCCGGGGCGCTGCAGATCTGTGCTGAAAGGGAGACTTGGAGCCTGTGCTTTCTCTTTCCAACCCAGCAATCAGCTCAGCTGGGGTTGGATAGAGCTTCACTGTGCATGACTATTAGGCAGCCCTGAGATGGCCAGCCAAATCGTCATGTGCAGTGACGACAGTGGCCCTGCTCAGCCCCCCCCCCCCCCCCCCAATGATGCCCGCCCCCCAAGCATCGCTAGTGTAAGAAAAAATAAAATATCAATAAACACTTTTATTATCATTTTATTTTTAAAGTTTTGAGGCTGATGGGGTGAGGGAGTCGATGCTCCTTCGCCATAGCGGAGAAGCCACCGCTGATGTCCACAACTGTGCAGTGCCATGCCCTCTACTGTCATTTTAAGGCTTGCTTCACTTACAACATAAGTGCTGCTTCATTATGGTTTGGAGGCGTTCCTTTATGGCTCCGAGGTATAAAAGCTGCTGAAACAGTCCATTCCAACAATGAAACTACTTACTTTTTGGCAAACACCTTGGAGGAGGGGCTTAGATTAGGCAATGATCTAAGCCCTGTAAAGTAATTAATGTTTTCCTTTCTTGGCAACAGGTATTAGAAGACCCCTCTCCCCCCAGTTTTCGTTCCTTTGTGTGTACCTTGATATTGCAAAGATACTTGTGTCCTGGAGAAAGAAACACATTATATGCAACGCTAGCAATCTAAAGCTAATTTTTGTAACTTCTGAGATGTGAGGCGTTGGCGTTTCTGTGTGGAAATGCAGATGTCAGCTGTGTGCTTTGGATTGTCAGTAATGTCGCCACAGGCTACTTTCTGGGCTATACTTGATCCAAGATTCATTATACTTGCTAGAAGACAGTGGTGGCATATGTTGTGCTAGAGGTCAGTAGATGAAGGCGCATTCTTAACCATGCAAATCATGCGTGGGTGTGTTTTTCATGCTATTAATTATGCAAATAATGTAAGGATTCAATTAGGGAACAGGAATAGACTTGGTGTTGCTCGCAGCTTTTAACACGCAGCCAAAGTTTCATAGCATGGCTAAAGTGTCAAATCACAGTTCCAGGGCTGTCTTGATAGCTCTTTGGTATTGAGTTGCAACACATTGTAAGAGATAATAAATCCATTGGGATGCACAAGCCTAATTTGAGAAAAATTACAGATCTGTTAACGTCAGATATGTTCAGCTGTTGTATAATCATTCCATGAGTTGTTGACAATCTGCTATCCCCTTTTTCTCGCATGCTAAGAGGTATTTAATTTGAGATATAATAAGTACTTATCGAAATGATTGATTCATTAATGCTGTAGTCAACTTGCTTAAAACTTTGAAAATGGGAATGAAAGAAAATGTTAACTCAAAAGTATAGAGGAATCTGTCAAAGCATTTTGAAATATCTGTTTGCCTTTTAAGTTTTCGGTAAAAGTGGCTTCCATTTCGATGCTGATATTGGATTTTTTTAATAGTTTACCTCGGTGCATTTGTTAACTGTGCCGTATTGTGTCACATTGGGTGCATTACTCTTGTGTTGTACTGCCTTAGAGCCCTATTATAAGTGCATCCATCCTCCAACTGGTTTTTAAGTCTGCATCCACAGAGAAATGGGGAATTACCAGATGGATTGCCAATTCTGGGGCTAATTCACCCAGTAATTTGCAAATTCATATTTTCCATGTGAGTGTTCAGATGCTTTGAAAAGCCGAGGGCTCTGTGGGAAACAAGATGGTCCGCAGAGTTTGCTCTGACCTTCTAATTTCAAGGGGCCAAGAAACGTCTGTGACGGGGTCCTTCGGAATTAACTAGTCACTGGTAGTGAGTGCCTTAGTGGTATGCCTTCGCCCTTCAGTGTCTCAATATCAGTGTCATGCTAACTCAGGATTCACCGGTTGGTCAGTACATCTAACTTCCCTCTGCCACACGCATCATTATTTAGGTCGTATCCATTCTGACCATAACCCCCAATATTCACAGGTCACATTGGATACAGGCCCTCCCATCGTTCCCACCTGGCAATTACAAACAGCGGCACTAGAAGACCACAATTTTTGCCTCACTTAGCTCCGCTATTGAAAATATTTTGAGCTCAATAATGAAACTGCAAGAACCAGACTGATTGGGTGAGACGCGTTTAAGGTGGCCATTAGAGGCCATTGGTTAGGGGTACTTTGGAATATGCGGATACAGCTTGACAAAGACATATCCCACTCATAGATCATGAAACCCAGACGGTGCATTATCCAGCAAACTCTTACCGCCTGGAGGCAACACAGCGCAAACACGCTTCACTATTGGAGAGACTGCGCTTCCTCAGCTACGCTGATTATTCTGCCAGGACTCATGCCACTGTCGATAAATCTGGCGTGCTGCTGGCATGGCTGATACACCAAGACCAACCGCAGCACTCCAAGAAGCATTGCACATTTTATAAGGCCTACACCCCACTCCTTGCCCCTCACCTACAAACTCTGTACAATGAGGCCTTATCGGCCTCATGCCGCCCTTCGTAAATTGCGACTCATTTCCCTCACCAAGCCGTACAGAGATCACACTGCACTGGTCTCGTATAGACCCTTAGCGCTGCTTAATACAGTTTATAAAGTGCTTGCTGATCGGCGAGCACCCCTGGTCTCGGCACTGAGCCACCTGGATCAGAACAGGTTTGTCCCAGCCCTCAACACCTCTCTTAACCTACAATGCTTCTTTCGCATCCTGAAGTATGTTCTGTATCAGTGGCCCCAAGTGGAAGCCTGGTGTTGGACCTTGACTAGGCCTTTGACTCTCTGGAGTGGGCCTTTATGTTAGAAATGCTACTGCATTATGGTATCAGTATTCACTTTATTCAATTGATTAAACTGCTCCTCATCTCTGAGCCGGTTCTGATACGCAGAGGCACTTGTCAGGGCTGCCCGCTCTCCCTGCTGCTCTTTCCCCTGGCGATAGAGCCACTGGAATTGCCCTTCGGGAGCAGTGTAGTGACTGGAGTATCCCCCTAGTCGTTCATTTAGCTGACGGAAACTATCAACGACCGGAGGGAGTCAGGAGACCATGAGGTCCTGGCACTTGGTTTCTATCTAAAGAAAAACCCTGTAGCAAGAAGATTAACACATTTGGAGATTTTTTAATCCCAGAATTTTACTTGGGAAATTTTGCATTTTCACTTCCATCATTTGACACAAGGCTCCGTGTGAGAGTATTTTTAATTTTATGGATACAACTAAGAACCGTCTTGTTGTTGCTTCACCTTGAGGAGCAAGATCCCAAGAGGAGTGATTGATAACACATTTCTGCATGTCCATCATTTGTGAGTTTTATTATTTGGAAAGTATCTGACCAATAATTACCATGGATTGACTCTACCAATAGATGTGACTGTAACCCTTCTATTATTGTTCACAGATCCAACCCTTGCATTGTGTAGCAAACTCTTGCAGTGCAACTCTGAAGAAGTACAGTATTTATAAAATAAACCATTATTTGGGTGTACTTTTTTAATAACAAATTTCTTGAAAGAAATCTGTGCTTGAGTAAGAGCCAGGAGTAAATAAGGTGGCGGAGCATCACCTAGTGCCAAGATTAAGATTTTTGACTTGTTTGTCACAATTACTAATGTAATGGTATTCATAGAAGCAACTTTGTAAAAGCTTCATCATGTCTGGTGATAGGTGCATGGCATCTTTGTTAAGATACATTAGTGAACTGTTGCCAGAGACTTTCAATATGCATTAAAGGCCTGGAGGTTTGTCGCAGATGCTTTGAAGCAAGTTATGCTTATTCAAAAACCGTACTGCCAATTTCTCCAACCTACCTACTTTAGACTTCGTTTTGAAGGTAAAATGCTAGAAAGCATAGTAAAGGATCTGCTTCAGGAGTACCTAAATGCCAGAGACCACTGATCAGTCAAGTGTTCACCACTAGAAAAGTGTTGAGACTCCTGCAATGGGTGTGAGAGGGAGACTGCTAGGGTTGGCTGTCAGGGGGTGGCTGACTGCATGAATTTAGATCCGCCAGCAGCTTTCAGCACAGTTGGCATCAGGATACAGGCTTGCTGAAGCCACTGTATTGGAACATGGGTTACATTTTTGTTCTTCAAAAGCAGAGACCAACAGATCAGACTAGAGTGTTTTCCATCAGACAAGACATACCTTACATCGAAGCATAGTCCTGTTAGCTCTGCCGTACAACATTTGCATTTGGACTCTGGTCCAAAGTGAGTTTGCGATGTGATCTCCATTGTCAGCGCTGGGGAGATGAGACCCACCCTGTTTAGTATTTAGAGGGATGAGGGAAACAATGAGACAGTTAGGGAGCACTTTGAGCAAATTTAGCTATGCATTAGGGATAATGGGTTAAGCCAAATGTAATATTATGGGGATCCTCTTTTGGGCTTTGTAGACTCTGGTAACCTACCAACCATTTGGGGATCTCATTTAGGTCCCTTGTCAACACTCTTGGAGATGGTCAGGAATGTGGGTATGATAATAGACCGCCTATTCTCCTCATATTCACACCTATAGTCTGTCCAAAAGGGTCTAGTGATGCAAAAGCAGAAAAAGGTGCAGGTTGGGCCAAAGCGAGGCCTTTTCATTCTCCGGTGGTACCCATGCATGTCCTTTCATGTTCAAATACTGTATTTCCTTATTTCTGACTGTTTAATAGCCCACACCCGTGACACCCCACTCTAAAACCAATGATTCCCCTAAATTAATCACACAACCATCGAGTTTAAAAATGCATATTGCAATTACTTTGTTTCCCTGATTTCTTCTTCGTCGTTATAAAATGTTTGCTTTTGCCCGGGCAGCTGTCAGAATTAAGTTTCATCCTCAATCCTGTCAAAGCTGATTGTGAGAGTCTTAATACTGGAATAGGTGGTGACTCCTACTCATTTGCAGAATTACTTTAAAATGCCTTGGCATGTGAATAGCTTGTGTTACCTAAACAGGACTGTGGCTTAGGCTTAAGATACATTACTATAAGTTTGTGGAAGGGCCTTGTTTTGCAATACTAGGTGCATCGGGCAACCCTTTGGTATTAAGCGGCACTTCACAACTATTCCAGAGGGTCTTTAAACTAATGTGCATGCATTCTGCCTGGCATGCTGCTTCGCTGCTGGCACTGTCAGCATGCAACTTTACATTATAGTCATCACTGTGCAGAACGCTGGTATGAGTAAAAAAAAAGTCTGTGGGTAGGGTGGTGGTACATGTGCACAGGCATTTGGTAGTGCTTGCACACTGTCTTTTGCTTACTATCTTTGTGTGCTGGCACCTGTTGCTAACAGTCGCGTATTCTAGATTTGATAAGCTGGGCATGGCAGTATCACTAGTTCATACGAATGACCTGGGGACAACCGGGTCACAGCCTCTTCGAGTTACGAGATGAGTCATCATGAGGCAATTAGGTGACCTAAGAGATTCAGACTCCAACTTGGATGCGAGTTGGCATACTGTGCCTCAGCCATGCTGTTTGTGCTTAGGAAACCATGAACAGGGAACCAAACAAATACAAAGTTAGCAGTGGAGGATTTCCTGTTCACATTTGAGATAATAGCTCCCTCTCCTCTTCCTGTGCTATGTATTGATGTGACTACCCAATATTTTTCCACCTACAGTTGCCAGAACACAATGCGTGCCCCAATGCTGGTGTTTCGGCCAGAGGTAGAAGAGATTTTTCCCTACATACTCCTGATAAAAACTTGGAAAAAAAATGGTGTAAAATGTAGTAGTCTATTTTGATACGAACTGAAGTTCCAACAGATGCAAAACCACCAGCTTCTGAAAGCTGATGCTGACACAGTAAATATGGTAGCCTCACAACTGTTGTGTATTAAAATGCGAATTTAAGGCCATAAATGTGTGACACGAATCAAGTGACTTGACCCGTCATCAACTTCATGATCAACCTCTACCACCCACCCACTCATAGATACACAGGATTCTGCATTTGATTTTAATAGTGAGTACAATTTTAATGTGTCATTAGCAGTTCATACTAATTAGATCAAAGTCCTTTTGCTAAAAATGAGCAACATCAGCTAGAAAACAAATTTGGTAGGTGAGTGTTTTCAGATATTAAGACAATATGTTCCTACATTTGATATCTCAATGTATCCACTCACACATTGATAGTCTCAAGGACCCATTTTTGTAAATACACTTAAACACTATGCAGCCTCTCTTGTAATGCCACTGGATGGAGGCTACTGGAATTCTGGTTTTGAAAGGGTAACCTTTTATTCAATGAGGTAGATACCTATTTTGGAAGTAGACTAAGAACACAAAAACTTGTGTGGGCAAATATTTTTTACAAATAATAAGCAGGAGTGCAACAGAAAATTACCAGTTCTGAATAACAATTGCTTCCAAAATGGAGCCAGATTTGAACTTCTTAAGCATGGTGATGAAAGCTTGTTTGACCAGCCATTGTGTAAAAATATACCATTTAGGAGTAGCTTCTTTGAGGCAATGCTTTTAACTTCCTTTGTGTAAGTGGCATCAGCAGGTGCCTAACTGGGAAATGTTTCATTGGGAGGAGGTGTCCGGAGCAAGGACAATGGATAATATACGTGTTGGTAATGGGGAGAGCCAATGATAAAAGTAAAATGTGGTTACATGTATGTGTTGCCAGTCGCCCTCTTGGGCCTCGGTATCACTGCACCTTCAGCAGTAATGACAGTGCACTTCTACTTACAGGTCTCAAAGTTCCCCATTTAACTTGTCTTTAAATCTCTCATTTCCTTCTTTTGTCTTTCTCTTCCCCACTTTTGTCTCTTCCTCTTCCCCACTTTTGTCTCTTCCTATTATCTCTTCCTCCTTATTTCTGGCTACTTTCTTTTCCTTTTCGTTTGCCCATTCACTCATACTTACCTCTCTTCTCTTTCTCATTGATCTTTAACTGATTTTCCCATTCTGTTTTCCTTTCTTCCTCTCCTTCACAGTCTCATTTTCTATCATCCCTTTTCTCTTCTGCCATTCCCCCTGATCATTTACTTATTTTGTACACCTCCCCTTTCCAGCCTTCCTAAAGAGTTAATCCAAAGCAAGACCCCAGACAGACTTTGTTAGAAACATTATGATAGGGCTACCTCTAATATAGCTGCAGCTAGTGCACTGCAGGATCCACAACACCAGCTGCATCACTGGTAGCTATGCCCTGACCACTTCTTGATCTCCCGATGCACCTGCTCTTCGTCTTCTCACTTTTACTGTTTCTCCGTAGTCCACAAACCTATTGCTTTGAAGTGCTGTAAATAACAGATGCCATAACAATTCAAAAATGATGTGTGCCCATGTTTTGGGGCAGCAGAGCTATCCCTTCAGAGTTACACACAGTCCCCAAAAGGGCCTGGGGGGGATCCTTCACAGCTTGCTTCTGATCAGCCAGCAAATAATTCAGCCTGCCACCTTACTCTCCTGAGTGTATAATTAAGATGAAGTCCAAGTTCCAAAAGCATACCCCTGTACTTGATACATTTTCACTCTGAGCTAAGCACTCTCTATTGCTGCATTTTCATGTTTTAAAATAAACTGCTGCCTTATTCCCCAGGATACCCAGTCTCTTTTCAGATCTTTATGTGGTATAGTTACATATTGTTTCATTTTCATGGACAGCCCTGCCTGGAATGTGTCGAAAGCTGTGAAACATATTTGCTTTGCCAATGATTTTTTATTCCGCTAGAAGGCTACTGTGCATATGTCCACAGTTATTTGCCAAATCAGGCCTCTTGGCTTTGCCAGTGCATTTTGCTGATGCTGTTCAACATTAGGAAACCCTAAATAAAAAAAAGCTCCAGCAAAATGTTAAAAGAAAGCATCATGATGCACAGGTATATGTGCGTCATCACACATGCATACATAGGCGTCGTGATGCTACAGCTGTCCCAGCGATACCACACACAATGATGTGGCAGCCATTTTTGATTTTTCTCTTCTCATTTACCATTCCAAAGTGGGTGTGCTTGTCTTGGAGCGATAAATTAGAAATATGTAAATACAAATGTGCCAAATCACATTGTTTAAGAAAGGAGTGGCTCAGCAGCAGCTTCTAGAGGAGCATCAGAGGAGCTTTGGTGGGGTGGTTTAAAAAATAAAATGAAAATCTGGATGGGTAGGAGTGGTAAAGCAACAGCCCAACCAGCTTGCACAATGCAGCAGCAACATGGACAGTGGAAAAGCCAGAGATTTGAGGGAGGAGCGGAACGTGAGGGAGAGAGGGAAAAACATGTACAGTCTCATGGAGAGCAGAAATAAAGAGAAACACGCATTGGTATAGCCAATAGGTCTCGCCTTTCGGACCTTATAAGTATTTAGTTATGCAGCACAATATCCTTGGTGCAACAACATTAACTGACGCATGGTTAAACACTTATAAGGTCCCAAAGGCTAGACCTATTGGCTATGCCAATGCTTGTTGGGAATGCATTCGGGACATGTGCTTTGCCCAGACTTAGCCATGTTAGGGCAAAGCGATGTTGGATGTTGTGGGTAATTGACAGGTACTGCTTTGGCCCCTCATTGGGTGTCACTGAGTGATGTACAGTCACAGAGGACCTGTGGGAGCCAATAACACGTCTGTCATCATTCTTTTTATTAAGTTGTATAAGCTTCAATTCCCTGTTGCTGAAATGCGTAATACAGTCTGGCCTATTTACTGACAAAGAATCACTGAGCTGTGTCAGCTCCACAGAGATACACGAGAGCCACGAAATTCTCCGTGCCTTATCCAATTTTAAATAATCTAATATGATTAATGTATTGAACCCAGTCGCCCCTGTGCCCCAAAATAAATGCCACAACTATTGGTTTAATCGATTATCCAAGTGTGACAACCCCAATTTCCTACGTACTATGTCCACCACTGCAGTCTGAGGAACATCGAGAAGTCATCACAGAAAAATGGGGTTAGCAGCAATTTTTCACCAAGCGGGCGTGTTCAACCGCTGGACTGTTCAACAAGAAGCAAAGTATACTTAAGACCTGCTGTAACAAGGATGAAGCAACAGTAGAAAAGATGAAAATTGGAAAGAAGAAAGGAAAGGAGAAGAGACTGATGGAAAGAATGGATTAAGAGAAAGAAGTGAATAAACAAGGAATCAATTGAAGACAGGAAATAAGTTGTAAACAGATGGAAAGAAATTACAAGCCCGGGAGTGGTGCGTGCGTGCACGCACAGTCTGCTAATTTTGAAGCGCTGCACTTGTGCTTGTGGCGTGCCCCTGCTCGCTCCCGCAAGGTGGATGCCGCCACAAGCACAAGTGTGCAACCTCTGTTTAAACTATAGTTGTTCTTCAGTCTCCATGCTTTTAATGCACAGAAAAAAGAATGAAGTTTATCTTCGTCTCTCTTTATATTTCAATGTCCTTTGTCCCCCTTCTCTACCCACCCTTGTCCCCTGTGTTCCTCTACCTCTAAAATCTGGGGGGCGGTTGGCTTAAATGCTCCACAATTCCTACGCACCTGTATTGTATCCTATCCCGTCTATATAAAAGGAAAAATGACCTGCTGATATGTTGGATACACAAGCTGTGGTCATACATACAGTAATTGCTGGAATTCATGGCATGGTCCACAGTCTTGCCACTTGAGTTACAATGACAGCCCTCTTCCATTTGTGTGCCTACAACTTACAGTTGCATAGAATTGGGCCTTTGACAAAGCCTGTGTTCACTACATACAGGGAATTAAGGCACAGGGTCAGTGGCCATGCCATGTCCCTGCTCCTAAAAGTGTATAGGTTACACAGGGTACCACCTGCATTGTCATACGTTGCCAAAAAGAGAATACTATACTGCACTTGAGGGTGGTGCTTGAGGTTGTATAACTCACTCTACCTGATAAGCTTTTAAGTTTGTCCCATAACCAAAATATCGCCTTTTGTGGCAATTTCTCAGGATTTCTGTATTTTATATGCAATGTCTGTAACTAACCGCAATAACTCTTAACTAAAGCTTTGCCCCTTGTTGATGATATATTTTTCCAACCATATTAGCATTGCCAAAAGGGCATTGTCCTAATTATGCCACTTGGGCATGTCCTGTGATTACCAGCCACAAGGAATATCCGAAGGGCAGGCCCTGTCCTGGGGACAAGGCATTACCAGTATCCAACAGCCATATTTTGAAAGCGTGTGAAGTCTTCAGACTTTCAATATAGATACAGAGAAGATTGTGATTCCGTAGCTCTGAGTAAACAGCGAATTTCAGCATTTTGGTGTTTTGGATTGAAACCACAAATGCTTATATTTTGACAGGGAACGTCTACGTTTTTACACACAGAATAATTTAGAAGGGACTCACGCAGTGCCGTTAAGTGAACTTGTACGTGGGATCAGAGGTAAAAGTTAGCTTGTACGTGAGAGGTCACAAGTAAGGAGAGCAAGTCTTTGGGTAGCTTGGCTGCCTTGCGGTATGTCATCACATACACTAATTCAAGTCAAGTTACCTAAGATAATTGCTATGAGGTGCGTTAGTACACTGAATCTCAAACATGGAAACGGTGCCCATGATGACATGGAGTGAAGTAGTCACCTTAACTTTGTGGGTTACAGGTTGTTTAGGTTTTTCCGTGGGGAAGAGAGTATGAGGTTTGTCAGAATGGTCATACTATAAAAGAAGTCTGTGAGGTGGTAATAAATTGCGTGCATGGTCAAAATATGTTGCGATCCTGTATGTGAAAGGTCACTCGAAACTTAGCCAGTCAGAGGGTTGTCGGGCAGTGCTGGACTGTTGGGATTCAGAACCAGTGAACCAGCCGGGAAGGTGGGCGGGGTAAAATATCAAGAGACTGTCTGATGGGTCTCAGAAGAGACAGGTGAGAGCACCAGGTTCTACGGTTGCCATATATGAAGTGGTGAACTGGTCTTTAATGGGTAGGTAACCACGTGCTTTTGTTAATCTTTTGACTCTGACTTACCAGCACGTCCCTAAAGAGCCAGCTGGGTGGCAGAATGCACTGTCCAGTCAGCGGCAACCCCATCTGGGACTCTAATCCTGATGACCAGCAGCTGTTTATCTATATCCGCCGACAGGCTGCCGAGCATCAGCAGCATGAGAGCTGGCCCGGGGAGGGGTGGCCGTGTCCCGGCAGCACCAGGGCGAGGAAGGGGAGGCCAGCTCACGGATCCGGAATACGGGTACAGTGACAGCAATGTGGGGAGGAACCTTTATTTCAACAGAACCATAACTGTAGCATCATAGTATAGAATGAGGAAGGGGACCCAAAACGAGAAAGGACCAAAGCCATCTTGGTGAAATTAAGAAACTTTACAACTCCTAACGAATGCGCCATCTTTGTATGGGAACCTAAACTGCACAACGAGAAAATGCTCTATGAAAAGCACAATACGATAGTAAACAGTAAATTGGATAAATGTACTATCATTCGCTGATTGGTAGAGAACAGTGAAAGATTGCTATTCTTGAAAATGTTACAGTAGGTTCCTTTCCTATGGAAGCCGATATTATCGGTCTTACATCATTGCGTCGGTGGTAGTGCCATCTTGGTGAAGTTCGCGGCGTCGCTTTCTTACTGCAGTTTTTAGGTATAACAGCCATCTTTGTTCAGGGATTTATGGTTCGGCTAGGAGGAGGTCATGCTGGTCACAAATGAGAGAGAGGGGGAGCAGGAGGTGAGCCTGCGAGTGGTGCGCGCACGCTTGAGAGAGCAGTCCGCTCATTTTCAAGCACTGCATTCATGCTTGTGGCGCACCCCTGCTCGCTCCCGCAAGGTGGATGCCGCCACAAGCACGAGTGTGTGGTTGAAAATGAGCAGAGCAACGGCTAAAGGCCCTCCTGCAAGACCTAAAAAGTAGTTCCCTGAATGTAGTGATTAGAAGATACACTCCATCTTATTAAAAGTGTTGTAAAGATGCTATTCTCCAGAAGAGGGACAAACACAAGAAGCTGAAGGAAAGCTATCACAAATGAAGTAAGCAAATGAGATTGACAAGGAAGTCAACCAGTGGTAAGCAATTATCTTAAGCCCACTGTTATTATTAGTACTATCCAGTAGGACTTCGAGAACTAAAAAAATGGATTCTAAAACTCCTGGCATTTCAGGAAAGGGCAGCATGCGGTATTTGTGATTTAATTAAAAAAAAGGAAGACTAAATTCTTTCTGTTCTGAATCATTTTCAAATATCATTTTCCACAAGAAACAACTGGATTAATGTGCATAACGTACATACAAGTGTTAAGCTGTTGAGTGGCTGCCATTTTGAAGGGGAAACGGCCACTACAATGCGGCCGTTTCCACGGAAACCTTTACCACGCATGCATTACAACGCATGCGTGGTAACAACAAGAGGCTTTACCACGCATATCTTTACTACGAAATACGTAGTAAAGGTATGTGTGGTAAATGAAGAAAAAAAGGGGTTTGGGGGGTCTTCCCCCAAAAACTAAAAAAGCGTGGGATCAAAAAAGAACTAACCTGAAGTGAAGATCAAGCAATCAGCGTCGTTAAAGAGGAAACGGAATTCAACTACCGCTTCCTCTTAACAACGTACGGCCGATGTAACCAAGAAGAGATGGAGCGGAGACGAGTTAAGAAGGTAAGGGGAAATGTAATAAAAAAAAAAATGAAGGGTTAAGGGCAGGGGTAATTAAAAGGAGTAGAGGCTGGGGACGTGTAAGGGAAGAGGTGTAACCTTTACCAATAATATGCCCTCACCATGCATAAATTAACAACGAAAAACGTTGTTAATCTTTGCGTGGTAAAGGAATATTAGTGGTAAAGGTTATGCGTAGAAAATGAATTCCGTTGTAACGCATGCGTGGTAAAGGCATGCGTTGCAACGGAATTCGTAGTAACAACATATAACCATTTTGAAGTCACTGTTGTCGTGGGAGGGTGTTTGTGCACCTGTCTTTATTTCAGTGGTACGTATGGGGTCATTGTTTCATTGCCTGCTTATATGTTGAGCCTTTTGTGTATCTTTGAGAGTTCCTTGGAGTAAGTAGACAATGGTTGTTTTAAAGGATCAAACCAAATGAAGTTGCTATCCTCTTGTGTCATTCATATGTCCATCCTACCATGGGTCCTGCCATGGTTAATATATTTCAGCAGGGGGACCCGCTTGTTATGCAGAGCTATTATTAATGTGTAGCTCTCTATGGTGAATAATTGGCTCTGAGCATTCAACAGTAGTAGTGCAGGATTACATTCAAATGTTCATTAATTCATTATAACTGAGCATGCTTTTAGGTTGCAGTACATATAGTAATATAACATTCAGTATATATTTTAGTACATTAGCTTGTTTTTACGTTCATGATATTAAAGCCTATTAAGCAAGTCTACCTTAAGCAAAAAAGATAACAAGTACTTAGATAAAGTCGATTTAACAAATTAAAGGTTGTCAAGCTTGAAAGGGAAAGGTTGCAGTTGGGTGTTCAGCAGAATCCCGTTTAAGATTTGTATTTGTATGCACCATGGATTCAAAGTAATTTTGTGAAAAGACTACCTGTAAACAGTCCCAGCTGTCAGTGCTTGTAATATTTAAAAAGGAAAGGACCTGGTAATACTCTAATAGCCTAATTGGTGTAAAACACATAAAAAGTAAAAACAGCTCTCTGCTGTACATTAGTAGCGTTTTCTAATTTGCAGTAGTGTGTGCCTGCGTTCTGAAAACACCGAACTGCCCACCAATCACGTCTTAAAAACTAAGGTGTATTAAAGACATTGAAGCATTTTAATGAAATGCTGTAACGGGTGCTGAAAAATACTCCATTTATTTGTATTTGTTTGTAGTTACTAAGTACAGTATAGCCTTAGCATGTTGGTATTGTTTAGATTTCACATCGGCTTTTTAAAATAAGAAAGTAAATTATTAAATTCTGAAGTAGGGAGGACTTTTGCTCATGAAAGGCTCAGACTCAGAATAAAAAATGTTCACACCATTATAGTTCCTTCTACCCAAAAAGATATTATTAAAAGTGAAGTGGCCTTTTTCTCACGGCAGTTTCTGTAGGTCAGGGTAAACTCGCTAGCTTTGTCGTTGTCATAATCCCTTCCTTAGCTGTGCACGATGATTTCATGAACTCTAGTCAGTGAAGAGAAGGAATCGCCTACAGTAAACTCTCATGGAATAAGCAAACAGAGCGGGTCGTTTCTTCCTTCTGAGCGAACTTCACATATTCGATCCTCGATCCTGCTGCCAGCTGTAGACATGTCCACTGCATAATGGCCTGTTTTAGTATTGTCCAAAGAAAATTGCACCTTGCAGGCAGGAAGGAGATTGGACTCGTGCAATGTCATTTAAGGCACGTCTTCCTTGATGGTCTAAAAAGGTCAACTGATAAGTATATGGAAAGGAATAGCGAATAGTGCAAAAAAGACTCTTCTCAAATTGCAATGTCGTAGCCTAGCTGTCTTTCTCAGCCTTGACTTAATCTCAAACTAGGCACACGTTTGATTTTGGGTGTTTTCTTTCTGATATTTAAGTTTTATATCTTTCTCTCATATCCTTAACTTTTGGTTTGTAAATCGGATACCCCATGGAACCAGGGAGGAGAGAAGGTAATGTGAGCAGACGTTGTAAATTGTACCTCAGTAGAATTTCTTTCAGCCTCTTGGGGGAGAGGTCATGGGTGCAACCAGGGTTGTTTGCAGGGAATTGGGGAAGGGGTGGGAACAGCCGAACTACTACTCTGCTGCACATGATGGCATCACTTCCATGGCAAGCTTTAAGCCTGGGGGCAAGGAGGATGGCATAGTTTTGCTTAAGCCCCTAGCTCTGCCCAGGTGAGTGTCTCTTGCCTTCACTCAGACACGATTCTAAGGCTCTAGTTCGTCAAACTGAACGTATACACAAGGAAAGAATCCTCCCCCGAAACAATCTGTGAAATGAACAGAGTCCAACTAATGGGTTTTGTTCTGGCTGAAAATAGTGCATCTAGCATTTTTTTGTACTTATCTGTCCAGAAGAGCAAGCCCAGTTACTGAAATTTGATGTTAACTATCATGTCATGATCTTGATTCAGATATACCATCACTATGTAAATCTTTTTTTTTTTTAATATATATTTTTATTTTAACAGTAAGACAAGAGCAGGCAATACAGATATCAGGTGTTTCGCAGTCAAATACAGAACAGGGCCAGGCGGGGGAAATATACAAACAATAATCACTGTAAGAAGGAAAAGGCCCATCACGGGTACACATAACGGAAATAGGAAATAAGCAATCTATTAAGCAATCAAAGCAATCCCACCCGCGTGACCTCGTCCACAATGTTACAGGATAATTAAGCCAGCGAAGACACCCGGACAATAAAGGATTCGTGAAAAATAAACAGCCCATCTCTCGTAGAAGGAAAAAGAAAAGACAAAAGGGGCCATAGAACAAAAGAAGGCAAAATAAAAAAAAAACACCCCTAACCCCCCACCCTGCACCCCTGCAATGGCTACGGCCTCACCCCACTAGCAGCGTGCCTGTCGCCCAAGAACTACCCTAAAGGAAGGGAAAAGAGAAAGCGGAGGAGGAGAAAGCAAACACACTCCCGGTCTCCCGTACCCCCCGCCAACAGCGACCACCCCGAGACATGGTAAAATCAATATTTAGCAATTATACAAACCAGTCAGGGGAGGATAAACAACAACCACCCAATTCTCGTCACAATATAGGCACAACCCCGGCATCGCTAAAAGCTATTTTATCGGAACCCAGCAATAAAGTTCAGCCCTGGCCAGTACGGTCCGTCATAAGAGTCTTTGCCACTCGAGCCGCCATTTTGAAGGAAAAGGCAAAGCGTCCACAAAAGTTCTTGTCAGCACAGGAGGATCGAATACAGGATAAAAGTTCACGGCTCGAACGAGGAAAGGTGTCCAAAAACAGCGAGTATCCCAAACCATCACCAAGGAACTCGTAGCCACATGGAAGACCGTCTATAGATGCGTTAGGCTGCAGCAGGATCAGGAAAGAGACGCTAGCGAGAAGCACGGGCTGGCTTGTCGGTAATAGGGGACCGTCAAGGTTCATGAACTCCGGGTTATGCACGGGGACCTCGACCTCTGATGTGCAATGCACCGCTGGTACCATCTCTAGCTGGAAACCAATCGAGGTGTCGTCCTCAGGTTCCAGGATACCGTCCACTTTCACCATCAGTGTCCGGAACACAGCAACTGTGTGCGAATGGAGCGCCCCAATGGCAGCCACAACGGCCTGCAGCGATGGCGCGCCTTCCGTCCGCTCCATCCCCTCTCAATAGGCGACAGAGCCGGACTTGAACCCCGGAGGCCGGCTGCTCCGGAGTCGCAGGCCACGCAAATCTGATATCAAGTAATGGGCGCTCCTCGTCTTACAGAACACACCTTCGCCGTCAGAGAGGGCCCCAGCCCGTCGACCCCGGAGGGCAGCAGGGTCTCCGGGCACCGGACCCCCACCACAGCAGACGGCGTGGCACGCTGGTGTGTCCTCCGTGTAGATCGTTCAAAGGATCGTCACAAAAAGTCAACAATTCAGGCACTCTTCGGGAGACCGGGCTCAGTCCAGGTCTCACGGCCGATGTTGTTCAACTCTGACCCGGATAGTCTAGAAATCGAGGCCCCGGCTTCCACACGTTGTTAGGCCGAGAATGGAAACACGGAGTATCTTCGTCAGCCGATGAGGTAGAAATCTCGGGATTGCACCTTTAGAAGCAGTAGACCTTCATAAACAAGAAAATCAGGTGTAAGGTCAGGATTGAAGACAGGATAATCGAGCTGCTGGCGGATGTCAGCGGAGCCGGGAGCTTACGCAGCCATCTTGATTCGTAGCGTAGCTCCTCCTCCACTATGTAAATCTTGGCAACTAAACAGTGACATATTTTTCAAATCCACTATCCATCCCCTGACCCCATAGTGCTGGGACTTACGTGAATAGCAAAGTAGCCCAGTACAGCTTAAAGAGAAGTGATTATAACAGAGAGTACCTACTTCAAAAGATGTCTCTGATTTGGTCCGTTTAATTTTTTTTGGGTCTTGAAAGTCACTTTTATACAGTATTCTTGTTTTTAAATTTCACACCATTACTTACGTTTTACTTTTGAGAATTACATATAGCTAGAAAGCGTCTGGTAGTTCCAAACGGAAAGTCATTATTTATCCACATCCCAGGACACCTCTGGTGAACTCTCACACACTGCATGTTGAACCAGCTCTCTCTCATGCCATAAGAGACATGGCCTCCAGGTGATAAACAATCACAAAGTTTAATTTCCCTGACACTGATATCCTCATTGTAGCTCTAATCCAGTACTGTTGTCTGGCATCTGAATCTCTAAAGTCCGACCTGGATCCCAACAATATTTTTGGGTGTCCAGGCCATGTCCCTTCTGATTCCATAAGCAACAAAGGCAGTATGGCCAATACCACCTTTCGTATGCAGGCACTAAAATTGTGGTACACTGTTGTGTCACAATGTTGTCAAGTGCTCACTTTTTTAAATGTTGTAAAACTTTTAAAACTTGCCTGCCACTCAGTAGCTGCTTTATTATACCACTTACTATACACCCTGGGCCATAACGGTGTTGAAAGTCCTATTGCCTTAGCATAGTTGATAGAGCTGCCTATCGATTATTACGATTGTAGGTAAACCAGAGGCATATCCTCAGTCAGAGTCATAACTTAGATTGAAGATTTAATCTGATGGTGTTTTAAAGTCTGTTCTCATGTCTGATCCTGTCAGCTTGGAGTCTGTCGTGTTACAGTGAATGGTTACTCCAGTAATCTTTGGTTGAAACAGATTAAAAGTCGAAGCACAAGATGACAGACCATAGTTCCACAAGAAAAGTGCAAACTCTATTCCTATAATGCTGAGGTGGGTATTTGCATCACTCAGGTATTTTGCATTGTGAGCGGACTCCAACACTGTTCATTTCATTTAAAAAGGTGTCCTGTGTCCTTCCCGTGCACGTCAGTGACAATAAATAAGTACCCTTATTATGGAAGTTGAACTCTGATGTAAATACCCCAACTCGTGACTTGGTCCTAACCTGCTAATGACCAGTTTCACAGAATTCCCCCTTTTGCTTAAACATTCTCGTGATTATGAAATGTATTTCCCTGGGTACAGCTTTCCTGCCTGGCGTCAAATCGAGTAGAATTAGCAGTGAGATACAAACCCTTCCAATTGAGGAATGATTTGCTCCCATTCGATATGATACGCCTGTAGGGCAACGCATTTATTGTACTGAGTCAAAGGGGTTGGTTTGATTTGCATTTGAGTCAGTTTCACGTTTTTAATCCATCGTGAGGAAACCCTGCTGAAAATTAAATGTTTTCTAACTTGGAGAGAACGTTGCCATCCTACAGGTAGGCCTTGAAATCAGAATGTTGTCAGACAAGGGCGACCAAAGCAATTTAGAGCATGTCTATGTTTATGACTGTCGTGCAGATCTGCCCACGTATCTGGCCTCCCTTCTGTCAGGGAACACTTTATGTCATAAATCTTAGCGTTAACGTTTAGTTTGGGTGCTTGTAAAAAATGCCTTATCCAGTAATATTTGATGGTTCTCTCTTTGTATCAATATGTCCAACATCTTCCTTTGCGCGTCCAAGGCTTGATATTAGCAACAACATCTAATCTTGAACCCTGATAGTTCCTGATGAGAAGCATGGACCTGAACATTATTGTTGTAACATTTTTAAGGATCATCTTTTTGGGTCTTTACGTTGGGAGCCATTCATTTGACTGAAAAATCCATGGACCGAAGAACACATGGAGCAGACTGTCCGTGCTAAGTAGATGCAATGGTTCACATGAACAAACTGTAGCGTACTAGGTTATGATATTTGTCCATTAGAATAAGACCCCGGACTACCTCAGTTCGAGTGTTTCATTGAAACAGAGACATGCAGTGGGAGAATTGTCTGATGGTGGCCACTAACAGCCTGATTCATCATTCTCCCGTTTTGCGAGCCCCTAATAGCGATTCATAACGAATCGCTATTAAGGACTTGCAAAACGGGATTCATGTAGGAATTGCAATAAATATTGCGATTCCTACATGTTCCTTATTTGCGATTAGCAATTAGCTAATCGTAAATAAGGATGCGATTTCAAGGGTGCAGGGGTGTCCAAAGGACACCCTGTAGCACCCCTGAAATGTAATCTACATTGGTGTTGCGCACACACATGTCCAAAGGACATGTGTGTGTGTAACATGCAACTTAGAAAAATGCATTTAAATGCATTTTTCTAAGTTTTTGCTATTTACCGAGAGGTCTGACCTCTCGGTAAATAGCGGCCCAAAATTGCATTTTCGCAATTTTAAAATGCTTCATGAATTGCATTTAAGGAATCTCAAATAGAGATTCCTTAAATTCAATTCTTCGCAAATGTGCGAATTCTTAAATAGCGAAATTTGCATTTGGGATGATGAATCCCAAATGCAAAAATTGCACTCGCAAAAGGCAAGATTCTGAGAATCTTGCCCTTTGCGAGTGCAATTTAGCTTGATGAATCAGGCGGTAAGACTTGCATTTGTGGTGCATAGATCTATAGGGGAAATCTGTCAGAGCAAGAACATTCCACACAGTATATATGTGGCTGATCACTTGGGGAAAAGTTAGAAAGTCGACAACTATGCATCCTGCACTTCCTCCTGCAATTTGCATGTATTTCCGACTTTCTGGGCACTCGCAGAAATCCACAGAACTATGCTTCGAAATCTAAGCTTATCATAAATCTCAAGAATTGCTTCCTCTGTTCAGGAATAACCACAGGGTGGGCGATCTGCACGAGTAAGTGATTGTAGAAACGTGTATTGGCACATTGAAAACATTTCTATAAATTATTTTTTCGCTGGGACGAAATCCCTTCATTTTAGTATGTTCTATCTCGTGGTGAAAATATCTGCAGATCACCGCTCTATAAATCAAAATGTATGCAATTAAGCCGCAGATGTATTATTATTATTTTTTTGCATGCTCTACCTTGGTGGACAAAAATGTTTTGAAATCAGCAAGGGTCGCACGCAGGGCACTGCATCCCCTTGCTTCCCCTGCATCCCCTGGCTTCTGATGTTTTAGAGGCCTACCTGTCATCTTTGCCCTGCACTAGATCCAATTAGTTAAAAAAAATATTTCTGCCTCTGCTTCTATATTTTGTTATGGATATATGTGTGGAGGGGTCCCTCCACTTACTTCTTAAGTGGGCCCGCTCGGTTTTGAATACGCACCTGAGAATTAGTATTTTGATAGTTTATTTTGTGACACATCAGTTGAGGAAGAGCACAACTTTGCTGAAGTACATGAAGGCAGGGCAGCTCGAGAGAATGAGGAATTATGTTAGTGCAGTGCACATTGATGACCTGTTTTGTTAAAATCTGATCTGACATTTCCAGGTGATGAAAGGTTTCTGGTCACCTCCACAGGTGAACTCTATCGTGTCTTCTCTGCTAGTGATATCTGTTGTATGTGTTAATGTTTTTTGGTCAAAGAATTAGCCTTTTTCTTGATACCTATATAATTTTGTGTCTCCAGGGAGATTTTCATCTGCCCAGCTCAGTACCTCTGGCACAATTGTGACTGAAATTTGGACAGATAAAACTGCATCATTTTAGGACTTTTTTAAAAAGTATTTCTGCAGCTGGGTTAATGAGAGGGGTCAGCAGAAAGATTTGATGCACACTGAAATGATAGGTGAGAAAGAAAGTTAACTTTAAACTTTGGTGTGTGTTTATATGTGTATTCTCATTGAATTTGTAGAGTTGACAAATAACGTTTGAGGAAAAAGCAAGAATGTTATCAATTTAAACACGCATTGGCAAAGACGACAGGTCTTGTTTATATAATTCAAACACTAAGATATTAGCTTTATAAATAATTGATTGTAAAACACTATTTAAAAAGTAAAAGAATCCATACTACAGTAGAAATAGCAAACACATATCTTAACGTATCTCGAATTTAAACATTGAATTTTAATATTTTAAATCTTTATAAACTGCATGAATTGTTTTTTAATTTCACGCAGGTAATTCTAGAAATAATTTAAAAAGCATGTTGCATGTGATCGACCCTAAAAATACCACATAGGCCTAGATACAGGTATTTAAAAGAACATACAATCTCTCTTGGGAAGTGTCCGAATTTAAAAGAAATGTTTGTCATTTTCTTTGACTAGGAACTGGAAAAATGTTCCAGCCATTTGTTTTTCTGCATCAACAGCTATGGGGCAAGGTTATGGGCCTCAAGGCGAGTGACACCTTTCAGTCGTTCTGGTGTCTCAAACGTAGGCTGGTGAATGCATCAGTCTGTCTCAAACGTAGGCTGGTGAATGCATCAGTCTGCCTCTTCCCCAGTGGTCAGTGCCTTAAATGCTGCAGTTGGGTGCCAGGGCTTTCATGCAACATGTGGACTGTAAGAGATAAAAGAAAATCAACTGATAAAGCCTGCTGTGTAGTCAAAACTGGCATCAAGCCATGCTTAATACTGCAGAGAGTGCAGGAGGCGGGGATTTTAGAAGAAAACAGCACACGTGGAGAGAGCAATAAAACATGCACTGTCCTAGAGTGCCTTAAAAAATGTAGTTCCATGAATGTACACAGCGGAAGGATACTTGTTATCCAATCAAAAATAAACTAAATATAAGCCCAAGGTGATGAAAAACATAGAAGAGGAAGAAAAGCCATATAATTATAAGTAAGCAAATTCTCTGGACAAGAAAGCCAACAAATGGTCTGCATTGAACTGACCCAAAACCCTCTCTAAGTATTGGTCTTGTACACATAGATCTTTTACAACAGACAGCCAAAAGTTGTCTGTAGGCGAAACCTGGAAATTTGGAATTTACTTTTAATGAGTTAGTTCTTTAGAGATATCTGAGAACAATTGCCTCTCAAATTAAGATATAGTTATATGTCTTTCAGTTTGCAGTTGTTAGGCATTTTAGAATTTTGATGTAGGTGAGTGGAATATCATTCCAAAATGCCAAGTATTCACTGAATGTGCTAGTTGGGAATCAGAAACTTAAATCACATATGTTGTGTGTATAAGGAGATGAATGGGCCTCCAATTAAATTGCCTAAACGAGATTATAGGGCATTAGCATTTCATTCAATTTTTTTTAGACTAAAAGGTTATATTTCATTCAACTTTTTTTAGACTAAAAGGTTATAAGAGAACCTAATTGAACAGGGTAGCATGCTGTAATGTCTATTTACATGATTTGTATGGGCAGTTTTGTATAAATCTGATATTTAATGTTGGTTTAAATACAGTATATTTTTAATTAAACTGTTTTTATTTTTCTGTAATGAAGGACCTGAGTTTGCTCTTGTCTTAGAGTTTTTCTGTATATTTGTAATGGTTTTTGATTAACCATAGAAATAAAGATTAAATGATTCACTGCTGAACTACCTGCCTGCCTTTTAAATGTATTTTTTCAACCTAGCCAAGGGGTGGTGCATCACACAGTTTTCACCTACCCTATACCTCTTGTAACATTGTTTCTTTATTTTTTTGTGTGAAATACATCCTCACATCATTCATTGCATGCTAAAATAGAGCACTAAATAAATGCAGTTTTGCATTTCATGTAATTTCACAAATTGCGCAAAAGCAATTTACATGAATTTTAAATCTTTAATTTTAAATCTGACTTGCATTAAACTGATTCTGATATCTTTTTGCAACAAATATTTAATTACTTTGCGGTGTGTTTGATTTTGACCTAGAAATTTTAATTGTATTCTTCTTGTTTACGAACATCCTATCACTTTCTTATGAAAGCAACACACAACATATGTAAGTGGTTTGTGGGAAGGGTTATGGTGTGGCCATATATTATAAGGAATAAAGTACACCCCTGCCGTACATTTTAAGGATATTGCAAGTCACCTCAGAGTTCCATGACCTTTTGAAGGAACTCTGACTTTGGCCTCTTTACTCTATATGGTCAAGGAGGTCCTCTGTGACATTCAGTATCCTTATAATATAGGGCAGGTGTATTTTATCCCATCTATATTCCTCAGGGGATTGAGAATAAAAATCCTCATGGGCAGCTGCACAAGGTAACATTCAGTACCAAGGCAAGACTGCTTTTCCTTACAGAAAATATTTTGAGCTTGTGGGTCACAGAGGTAAAAAGCTAAAAGTTCTAAAAAGGCACAAGTCATGCAAAGGAACAAAGATGGTGAAAATAAATAGTTCTCACTTTTGGCTTTGTTTGAATAAAGTGTAGTGCCATTGTGTGGTGTGGAGTGGCAATTTGTGGTGCTGAGTGGCCTGGAGTGGCATTGAGTAGTGTGAAGTTGAATTGTGTAGCATAGAGTGAAATTGTGTTGCTTGGAGTGGAATTGTGTTGCGTTGAGTGGTACTGAGTAGAATGGCAAGGAATTTAGTAGAGTTGAATTGTGTGGCCTTGAATTGTGTGTAGTAGCGTGGAATTGTGTGGAGTGACATTTTGTGGCGTGGAGTAGCATAGTGTTGCAGGTGTGGAGTGGAATGGCATTGTGTGGTATGGAAAGTTGCCTGAGTTGACACCAAATTGCCCTAAAGTGCCCCAAAGCATTGTGCTATATAAATACAATTATAGTCCAAAATGTTACCAATTATCTCGACCTTCAATCTATGTGAGCATCTGATTCATTTGATCCAATCCAGGAGCTTTTTAGTGTTCGAACTGGGGGTCTCTAGTTGGCAGAGGTAGGTACCACTGTCCAAATAGGGACCCTTGCTTATAGTCAGGGTAAGGAGGAAACACTCTTTAGATAACCTCTGCTCACCCCCTTGGTAGCTTAGCACAAGCAGTCAGGCTTATCCAAAAGCAATTTGTAAAGTATTTGTACCAACACTCACAGTAACACAGTGAAAATACCACAAACTGACTCCACAACAGTTTAGAAAAATAAAGGTATTTAATCTAAACTACACAAGACCAAAACGACAAAAATCCAACATACACAGTTCAAGAATATGGTTGCAAAAGAGTTCTTAAGGTTGCGATAAAATAATCCACAGTTGCGTGAAAAGTTCACAGTTGCATCACGTTTTGCCAATAGTACCTTTTAGAAGCGACAAAGTTCCAAAGCAGAAGATGGTGCGGTGGAAAACAAGCGATCTGTTGCTCCTGAGACCCTGGGGGCGCGATGCGACAACCCCGCTGCAGCAGCGGGCGTGTTGCGACGAATCCGGTCTGTATGGGGAGGAAGGCGGACCTGTATGGATTCCGGTGCGTAGGTTCCGTAGGAAGTTTTCTCTCGCAAAGGCACGATGCGATGATCTTTGGAGTTGCGACGATCTCCGGGGCGACGATGCGCGAACCAGCGGTGATATCTCTCTCGCAGCTCCTCGATGCGATGGCTTCTTCGACGATACTCGCAGCGACGTGATGCGGTCCGCAAGCAAGCGGTACGGCGATCTCACCCAGCGACGACAGGCTCTGCGACGACACTCGCAGCGATGGTAATCTTCCCACACCGGTCTGGTGCGTCCCGCAAACGAAGGATGCGACGGCTCTGGCAGCGGCAACAGGCGCTGCGACGATCTCGACCTTCGTAGCGGCGGGAATTTCCTCGCACTGTTGGGGATGCGCTCCGCAAGCGAGCAATGCGACACAACTTGCAGAAAGTCTTTAAAAGTTTGGTTTCCAGCTTCCCAACACAGGTACAACTTCCAGAGGCACCACACATGGGCCACACACTCCAGGAAGGACAGAACTCTCGCAGTAGAGTTCAGGGAAGCTGGGGTGAAGTCCTTTTGTTCCTGGGACTTCAAAAACAGGGAGCCAGCTCTTCTCAGGCCCTTGGAGATTCCTTCAAGCAAGGGGGCACAGCACAAAGCAAAGTCCTTCCCCTCTCTTTGGCAGCAAAGTAACAGCAGGTCAGTCCAGCAGAGCAAAAGCAGGACGGTCTTACTTCTTCAGTTTCAGCTTTCTACTTGGCAGAGGTTCCTTCTTGATTCCAGGATCTAATTTTCTGTTGTCAGGGGTCCATTACTTATACCCCTAAAAGTCTTTGTTCTCGTTGTGCAAGTGGGCCCTGAGCCCGGTCTGAACCAGTTCTGGGTGTTCCTTGAGCACTTTGTTTTCCTGGCTTCTCTTTTCCTTTCAGAGTGAGAGGCAGGGTTGTTAGCCGCCCAGCAGGAGGTGGAGCCAGCATTGTGGAAGGCAGGCACAGCCCTATTCAGGCCCAGGTGCTATCTCCTCCCACCACTCAAGTTGCAAATGCAGTCATTCAGCCTAGGGCTGACTCAGCCAGCCTCTTGGGGAATCCCCAGCCCCTGTCACTCTCAAACCAGACAGTCAATTCACAAACAGGCCAAGGCACACAGAAAGGTCAGACAAGAGAACAACAATTTTCTAAAAGTGCTGTTCTCAGACACAGGATTTAAAAACAACCTTTCCTAAAACATGTGTTATTAAATTCTGAGTTCAGGGATACTAGACTTGTATGTCCTCTCTTGCTCCTATGGGAAGATATACTGGTAGCCACTGTAGCCAGCATCCCCCATGATAGCCCATGGGGCAAGATAGCCTTACAATAGTGAAAAACGAAAATGGCTGTAATTCACTACCAGAGCATGTCACCTGCACAAGTACATGCTCTATCTTTTACATACAGTGCACCCTGCCCAGGGGGGTACCTTGGGCCTTCAATAGGGGTGACCAATGTGCACAGAAAGGGAAGGGTTAGGCCTGGTCAGTGGGGACACTGACCAGGAGGAAATGACAGTTCACAGACTACACACAGGCACTGCGGTGGCAGGCCTGAGACACCATTTTAGGGCTACTCATGTGGGTTGCACAATCAGTGCTGCAGGCTCACTAGTAGCATTTGTCATCACCATCCCTGGTACACCCAGTGCACTTTACTTGGGACTTCTTGGTGATACAAATATGCCAATCATGTATATCCAATCACAATAACAATTTACACAGAGAACATATGCACTTTAGCACTGATCAGCAGTGGTAAAGTTTGCAGAGTCCTTTTGCCAACAGCCACAGGTCAGGAAAAATAAGGGAGGAAGAAGCAAAAAGTTTGGGGATAAGCCTGCAAGAAGGGCCAGTTCCAACAGTTAGTATGTACATTTCTTATGTGAGAACTGGTTTGTTTACAAATAAATGTGTTTTAGACTGTGAATGGCTAGTGGGCAAGGGAGCAGCATATATCTTACTAGTTGGATAATAAGGAGATGGAGTCAGGTGCCGACAGTGTTGTGGGGCTACAAATGTCAAAAGCCTTGTCCAAACAGGAGTAGCAGACAGACTCCGTACTCGATCATGATAGACAATGATAGTAACAATCACCTTGTTGTGAGAAGAGGGTAAAAGAACAAAGTGTCGGAGGTTTAAACCAAACATATTTTAGAGTTGAAAATTGGGGAGCTCTATGACACTCTCTGACATGTTGGGATTGCGTATGAGAGGGTAAGAGGCAACACGGAGAAGGGGTGGGTGAGGGGGAAGAAGGACCACAGACAAAAGGGATGAGAGGGAAAGAAGAAATAGTACCTCAATGCTCGAGCAGTAGACGGACACTAATTAAAATTAATCAATCTGTGCTTGGTCCATGTTCCACAAACAGAAAAGAAAGTGACGCCTGGCACATGCTGGCCAATTAGGAGGCAGCAAAGAACACCAATGATGTCAACCAATAGTAAGCAATGGGCTGGCTCCAAGCCCTTTATAGTAATCAATAGCCCTTTTAGCTGATGGTGCATGCACGGTCAGCAGGCGAGACATAAAACAAAAAGGGACCTACGCGTTAAGGAGATTCCTGTGAAAAATTTACCAAAAGGTTGTAAACTAGAGTAAAACATCTTACTGTTTGGCCACAGGATACTACCAGACCTTTATTCGCGAGCATTGCGATGGACACTTTTTCAAGATGTATGAGCTTGCTTCATTGTGTCATTGTGGAATATATCGCTATTTAAGTTTGGTAGTTTCTGTACTCAGTTAATATTTGTTTTAGTGCATGGCTTTCCGGGAACAGTACAGAAGGAATACCGAGCACTGCCTTTAGTTGTAAAGAGCATGTTTTGGGCAGCGCACATCTCTAAGGGCTGGGATTATTTATTGCTCACATTTTTTATTCTGTTGCTATAATGCACCTATTGATTCTTTCAAAGTTTAATTATTGCTGCAATTAAGGCTTGATGTTGTTCCTTAGACATGTTTTCTCAAGGGGGCATTAATTTAGGTGTAGTGTTTATTTCCTCCTTTTTGAAATGTTATTCGTTGCCACATGAGGCATTACATATTCTTAATGAAAAATGCTTTAATCCACGAATATAGCAAACAACTACAATTGCAGCGTTTTACCAAATCTATGCAATGCTTGATATAAGGATTTTGCTTTTACAATCACGGGGAGCTATCAAAATGATTATATATTTATCATTCACAGGGAAATGTTTTCATTTCCAGCTCTCTGCACCTTGGCTATTAGGAAGAGTGCATGATTTTTTGCTATACCTCATGCATCACGCACATGCATTGTTCCTTTAGTTTCATATTTTGTGTCTACATGTTTTACTTCCTTCTTGTGTCTTTTCTTTGTTACAGCTGCACCTTGAAGCTCTCTGAACATTAGCTCCTCAAAAAACAACTATATGTTCTCGTTGGCATTCTTCCATAGTGTAGCTTTTCTCTCTAATTATGTTGTTATTCTACCTTATGCGAATGGCCGATAGCAGGCTGCCACATACTCAATCTCGAGAAAGCATTCAATTCTCTTGAATGGAATTACATGTTTGCAACCTCGAAAAATACAAATTAGGTCCGCCTACTCTATACAAACCCTGTGGTGAGGGTGAAGTAGAGACGGTTTGTTTCGGCTGCCATCCCGTTACGGCGTGGGACGAGACAGGGCTGCCCGTTGTCCCCTCTCCTTTTGGCCCTCGCAATGGAGCCACTAGTGGAGTCACTAAGAACACAGCTACATGATGGCATACTGCTGGGCGATGGCATGCACGTAGTGTCGCTGTACGCGGACGATCTGTTGATCTACTTACGAGACATCACTCAGGTCACAGAACGACTAGCCCAAATCCTCCGGGAATTTTCAGCTCTATCAGGGTTAAAAGTAAATGTTGCTAAATCTAAATTATATGCCTTTAAAGAGGATTGCCGCGTCCCAGGCCTTCTACTCAATGATGTGAGAGTGCAGTGGAGCGCTGACACATTCCGATACCTGGTGTGACGTAGGGCAAGATTCGAGGTCTACACAAGGTCGAGATAAACGTGGTTTTATTTGGTTATATACTCGTCTCCTGTGAGTAGCCAGAGTTCAGAGAGAGTACTATGGGTAATTCTTCTTATCCGGGCTTGGTGGGGTTGTCGTCTTCTTATTCCTTCTCACAGGGGCTAAACTCGGTCCCTCGGGCAAAGAAGAAACAGACGGTAGATGTAAGAAGTTGTATCAGGCTTCCTATATTGGGGAAGGGTGTGAGGGATCACCAGTGCTCTACGGATCGTCTACAGACACATGAGGTTGTTGTGGTAATACCGGGATAGAGGACAAACTGAGAAGAGCCCTATTCGTCGGTCTTCTCTCTCCTCCCGACCCACCCCGCAAAGCGTTCACGTACCTGGTTGAGCCATGCTGCTCCGGGAGTGTGGCTAGGTGCAGCACCGCGTCGTTGGCCTCCTGGCACTCCTGGGGTTCTCCTCTCAGCAAGATTCCGCGTCGGGTTCCCCGAGTCATCTGCCGTTGTATCCGTTCTCTCCCTCGAGGCCGCTACGAACTGCTCTTCTCCGCGTCTTCCGGGATTTTGGCCGTCACTCTCTCGGGCTAGGGGCTCCCAGATTGGTTCAGGGTGAATGACTTCCTCATGATGTGCGGCGTCTTCTTGAACTGCATACCAGTTTAAGGGGCTGGGAGCGAAAAATACGTTATCATTCTCCTGCATAGTCTCTGGTATGGAAGTCCAATCTTCCTGCTGCAAAGAGAGGAGAGGACCGGATTCAAAAGGGGCAGTCCACCATTCCCATGTGGGTAAAGTTTATTCAGTTCCCCTTTGTGTGAGAGCGGAATCGCAACACCTGGGCATACGCTTGTATCTGAAAGAGACACGTTAGTGATAGATTCCTTACCTTAGAATATCCCCATGCGTCAGACTGGATCCGGAAAGTTTTTCATCAGCAGTAGCCCTGCCCGTCGGTAGGTGGCGTTGTGTGGCTTCGCATCAGTCGCTGGCGTCGTAAGCACTGAGATGACGTCACGGAGACTACTTAGGCGCCACCCGTGCACGCTGACGTCAGTTCTTTCTTTTTCCGCTGCAGCAAGCTCAGATCCGGTTAGATCATGTACCCTAGTAACTTTTTGACCAACTTTTTGGGACTTTTTCTTTTGAGTCCTTGACTCCTGGTGCCACGTAGGGATGCCTGGGTTCAAAATCCTGCAGAGCCTGTCGCCGTACAATGTCGGTGGCCAACCCCCATGGCGTTTGTCTCTACTGTCTGGAGCGCGATCATGACTCCCGGTCATGTTCCGACTATCTGGCGTTGGCTCCGAAGGCTTTGCGGGAGTAGTCCCGAAAGCTGCTAGAGGCCAAGCAGTCGTCTCCGCGCCGTTCAAGGTCCAGGACCGATACAGAAAAGGGGGTGGTGATGAACAGAGTGTCTGAATTAAGCAGACCACTCTTACCCAGTCCAAAGATCAGGGCTTGATCCATCACCGTTATTTATCTCTCTGCCCCATCCCAGCTCAGAACCTGGCTATATGCAAATTAGTCTGTCCCTGGCCCAGTGCATCATGGGAACAGGGCAGACCAAACTACCAAGTCCCTTGCTCATTGCACCATCAGGATTCAAGCAAGCCGGGCCGAAGACGCCTGAAATGGCAGAAACCGGTCCCCGGAAGCTTGTTTCCTTCCCAGTGTAAGAATTGGCTTTTGTAGTCTGGTCTGCCCTGTTCCCATGATGCACTGGGCCAGGGACAGACTAATTTGCATACAGCCAGGTTCTGAAACTGGGATGGTGCAATGAGCTAAAAAACGGTGTTGGATCTAGCCCTGATCTCTTGACTGGGTGAGAGTACTCTGCTTAATTCAGAGACTCTGTCCATCACCACCCCTTGTTGTAAATTATTTTGTCCACCCTAAGCGTGGAAGGGTATACTCAGATGTGAGTCCCTTGCTCATTGCACCATCAGGATTCAAGCAAGCCGGGCCGAAGACGCCTGAAATGGCAGAAACCGGTCCCCGGAAGCTTGTTTCCTTCCCAGTGTAAGAATTGGCTTTTGTAGTCTGGTCTGCCCTGTTCCCATGATGCACTGGGCCAGGGACAGACTAATTTGCATACAGCCAGGTTCTGAAACTGGGATGGTGCAATGAGCTAAAAAACGGTGTTGGATCTAGCCCTGATCTCTTGACTGGGTGAGAGTACTCTGCTTAATTCAGAGACTCTGTCCATCACCACCCCTTGTTGTAAATTATTTTGTCCACCCTAAGCGTGGAAGGGTATACTCAGATGTGAGTCCCTTGCTCATTGCACCATCAGGATTCAAGCAAGCCGGGCCGAAGACGCCTGAAATGGCAGAAACCGGTCCCCGGAAGCTTGTTTCCTTCCCAGTGTAAGAATTGGCTTTTGTAGTCTGGTCTGCCCTGTTCCCATGATGCACTGGGCCAGGGACAGACTAATTTGCATACAGCCAGGTTCTGAAACTGGGATGGTGCAATGAGCTAAAAAACGGTGTTGGATCTAGCCCTGATCTCTTGACTGGGTGAGAGTACTCTGCTTAATTCAGAGACTCTGTCCATCACCACCCCTTGTTGTAAATTATTTTGTCCACCCTAAGCGTGGAAGGGTATACTCAGATGTGAATCCCTTGCTCATTGCACCATCAGGATTCAAGCAAGCCGGGCCGAAGACGCCTGAAATGGCAGAAACCGGTCCCCGGAAGCTTGTTTCCTTCCCAGTGTAAGAATTGGCTTTTGTAGTCTGGTCTGCCCTGTTCCCATGATGCACTGGGCCAGGGACAGACTAATTTGCATACAGCCAGGTTCTGAAACTGGGATGGTGCAATGAGCTAAAAAACGGTGTTGGATCTAGCCCTGATCTCTTGACTGGGTGAGAGTACTCTGCTTAATTCAGAGACTCTGTCCATCACCACCCCTTGTTGTAAATTATTTTGTCCACCCTAAGCGTGGAAGGGTATACTCAGATGTGAGTCCCTTGCTCATTGCACCATCAGGATTCAAGCAAGCCGGGCCGAAGACGCCTGAAATGGCAGAAACCGGTCCCCGGAAGCTTGTTTCCTTCCCAGTGTAAGAATTGGCTTTTGTAGTCTGGTCTGCCCTGTTCCCATGATGCACTGGGCCAGGGACAGACTAATTTGCATACAGCCAGGTTCTGAAACTGGGATGGTGCAATGAGCTAAAAAACGGTGTTGGATCTAGCCCTGATCTCTTGACTGGGTGAGAGTACTCTGCTTAATTCAGAGACTCTGTCCATCACCACCCCTTGTTCAAGGTCCAGGAGGCGCCCAAGGGTCCGGCCGCGGAGCCATCGCCATCGCTCCGCTGGGTCTAAGTCTTCACCCTCGGAATCGGGTAAGAGACGTCACAAGAAAAAGTTGAAGAAGCGTGTTAGCTCTCCGACATCCCCCCGTCGGTCTCCGGACGCAGATGAGGGGGCCAGGGGTTCATCCCCGCGGCTCCGTTGGAGCCTAGGAGTCCCACGGCCTACCCACCTTATCCGGGTCCCTCGGCGACTCCGGCTCAGGTGCAAGAGTTTCTTGCCACCATGGACTGCCTTTTTCAGGCCTAGGGTTCCCGCCGGCACGCCTTCGTGGCCCCGTGGTCCCTTTTGAGTGCCCTTGCTTGCCACCAGGTCTTCCGTCGGCTCCGGCGACGCAAGGTCCTCCGCTGGTGGCTCCGGCTCCTCAGGGTCCTCCACCGGCAGCTCCGGCACCTCAGGGTCCTCGCCGGCGGCTCCAGCACCCCCTGCGGCTCCATTCCCGGTGCCGCCGTGGGTTCCGTTTGTTCCACCTCCGCCTTGCCTGAATTCCTGGGCAATTTTGCTCCGACTTGGGACCCTAATTAGGACATGGAGCCGGATCGGCGCTGGGAACGGCGCTGTTGGAGCACTTGCTTTCCCCTGTGCCTCCCCCGCCGCTGCTGCCTGTACCACGGGCTGTGGAGGAGGGGGATGACTGGGAGGGGTCGGAAGACCCTCTTGCACGGTAGTGCGAGTCTGAAACTGAGTGGGTGGAAGACTCAGAGGATGCAGGGGGCCTTGACCTCTCCTCCGAGCCTGGATTTATGTCTCCTCCCGCAATCATGGAGGAGGGAGCCACGTATACTATGGTGCTTGGTAGAGCAGCTGAGGCCCTTGACCTGCCTACTGTCACTCATAAGACCAACCTCCTTACTGAGGTGCTGCAGCCGACTGCAAGATCTATTGAACCTCTGCTCCCGTTTAATGAGGCCTCTATGGATGTTTTGATGGGCACCTGGTCTAGGCCAGCCACAGGGGTTCCTGTGGATAACAACGTGGCCCGGCGTCATCGCCCGGCACCGGGTGACCCGGCCTTTCTGACAAATCATCCTACTCCGGAGAGCCTGGCCATTCAGGCCTCCACTTCCCGAAGTGCGTTCCCTACCTCCCCGCCGGATAAGGAATCGAAAAATATAGAGCAGTTTGGCAAGAGTTTATTTTCCTCTGCCAGCTTGGGGCTGCGGTCAGTTAACACAACACTGCATGTCTTTTGGGCCGCTACTCTCACGCTGTGTGGGACACAGTGGCACAGACCCTGCCCCAGTGCCAGGAAGAGGTTCGGGCTGTACTTTCCCAGGCTGTGGCTGTGGGAAAGGATGCCGCGAAGTTTGCCATTCGGTGTGGCCTGGACACCGTGGATTCTTTTGGGAGAGCGATCTCCACAACAGTGGCCCTGCGTCGCGATGCCTGGCTATGGTCCACTGGGCTTGTGGGGGATGTCCAGAGTTCCCTCATGGACATGCCTTTTGATGGTACTCGCCTGTTTGGCGATAAGGCAGACAGTGCACTGAAGCGTTTCAAGGACTCTCGGGCTACGACCAAGTCCTTGGGTCTCGCCACCACACGCCCAGCCACGTCTACCTTTCATGGCCACGGAAAGGGCACCCCTGCCCGCTCTTTCAGTCAGAAGCCTGCGCAGAACCAAACAGCACGCCGTGGGCGTGGTGGCCGCCGTGGCGGCACAGGGGGCCAACGTGTTCCAGCAGCATCCGCCTCAAAGCCTTCCTAGCCCGAGCTTTGGGGTGCACCCCACGCCAGTGGGCGGTAGGATTCAACATCACCTCCCTCACTGGTGTTCTGTCACTTCCGACAAGTGGGTGCTGCAACTCATCCGGAGGGGTTACTCCCTCCTCTTTGAGTGTACCCCCCCAGCCATTCCACCTCAGTTCCACCGCATGTCGGGGGATCACTTTGCGCTTCTCTAACAGGAAGTTATGGCCCTTTTGGCCATTGAGCGCGTTCCTGGGCCAGAAGTAGGACGTGGTTGTTATTCCCACTACTTTCTGGTCCCCAAGAAGGACAAAGGGGGCTTACGCCCCATCTTGGACCTCAGGAGCGTCAATCACTCCGGAAGGAGAAGTTCAAGATGTTGACCCCGACTCAGGTCTTGGCTGCCCTCGACCCTGGAGACTGGATGAGAGCATTGGACTTGCAGGATGCATATTTTCACATCCCCGTCCTGCCGGCCCACCGGCGTTACCTGTGGTTCATGGTAGGCAAGAGGCATTTTCAGGTTGCCGTGCTCCCCTTCGGCCTTACCAGCGTCCCTCGGGTGTTCACGAAAGTGATGGCGGTCGTCGCAGCTCACCTGCGCAGGTCAGGGGTGTCAGTCTTCCCCTACCTCGACGACTTGTTGTTGACGGCGGGCTCGCCCCAGGCAGTTGTCACCCACCTTCAGACTACGGCCCACCTCCTGCATATGCTGGGGTTCTCCATCACCGTGCCGAAGTCGCACCTGAGTCCCTCTCAGAAGCTCCCCTTTATCGGAGTGGTTCTGGATTCGACGCAGTTTCTGGTTTATCCTCCCGAGCAGCGAGTCCGAGATATTCAGGCTATGATTCTGATCTTTCAGCCTCTATGCCGGGTTTCAGTCAGGATGACCCTCTGGCTCCTGGGCCTGATGGCCTCCTGCTAGTGCAACATGCCAGATGGCATATGCGGGATCTGCAGTGGGACCTGAAATTCCAGTGGGCGCAGCATCAGGGCAACCTGTCCAATCATGTCCAGATCTCGGAGGGCACTGCATGACAATTGCAGTAGTGGCCCACGAATCGCGATTGGTTCAATGGCAGATCCCACTCCATTCCCCAACCGGAGCACACAGTGGTGACAGATGCGTCCCTCCTGGGATGGGGAGGCCACTTGGGAGAGGCGGAGATCAGGGGCATCTGGTGTCTGGCGGAGTCCTGGCTCCATATCAACCTTTTGGATCTTAGGGCAATTCGGCTTGAACGCCATGGCAGACGAACTCAGCCGCCGGTGCTTGATGGATCACGAATGGGGTCTGAAATCGGACGTGGAACAAGGTCTCTTTCAGCAGTGAGGAGAGCCTTGGCTAGATCTATTAGCCACTGAAGAGAATGCGCAATGCCATCAGTTCTGCGCGTTGAAATTTCCAACGCGGCACTCGCTCAGCAATGCTTTTCATCGCGATTGGAGTTGCGTTCTATTGTACGCCTTTCCGCCTCTACCACTTCTGCCCAGAGTGCTGAACAAGATTCGGAGCAACCGGTCCCAAGTCATTCTTGTGGCACCGGATTAGGCACAAAGATACTGGTATCCCAAGCTACTCAACATGGCGATCGATCCCCCGATCCGACTGCCTCTTCGGGAGGATCTTCTGTCGCAGCAGCAGGGGACAGTCCTCCACCCGAACCTGTCCAGCCTCCACCTCCATGCGTGGAGATTGAGCGGCGACAGTTGACAGCTTTGATCTTCCTCCCGAAGTATGTGATGTCACTGTGGCAGCCAGGCGTCCCTCCACTAAGCCGGTATAAGCCTGCAGGTGAAACAAGTTTGTGGCATGGTGCACAGCAAAGTCTGTTGATCCTCTTTCTGCCCCTTTTTCTGAGGTCCTTCTGTTCCTACTATCATTGGCCCAGCCGGACTCTGCTCTGGGCACTATCGAAGGTTATCTTTCAACCATCTCCTTCTTTCTAAGGCTTCCAGATCAGCCTTCTGTTTTTAAGTCTCCGGTTGTTAACCCCTTCCTGAAAAGCATTACGTACATTTCCTCCCGTGCCGTTCATTATGCCTCAATAGGACTTAAACCTTGTCTTGACATATCTGATGTGCGCACCTTTCGAGCCCCTTCCTAACTGTCCTTTGCATCTTCTCACTCTCAAAACAGCTTTCCTGGTAGCTATCATCTCTGCCAGAAGAGTGAGTGAGCTCCAGGCTCTTTCTCCCAAACCTCCTTTCCTTTCTGTTTATCCGGAGAAAGGCGGTTTTAAGGACCCGTCCTTCTTGCTTGCCAAAGGTTGTCACGCCCTTCCTCATCGGGCAGACCATCACTTTGCCCACCTTCTTTCCACCTCCGCATCCTTTAAGAGAGGAAGAGAGGCTCCACCGCTTGGACCCAAAACTTTCGCTCTCGTTCTATCTGAAATGCACACAACAGTTCCGGGTGGATGACCAGCTCTTTGTTGGCTACGTGGGCGCCAAAAAAGGTTGGCCCGTGCACAAACCGACCATCTCCCGGTGTGTCGTTCTGTGCATCAATGCATGTTACTCGTTGGCTAAGAAGGAGCCTCCTGTGGGGCTGCGTGCCCATTCTACCAGGGCAACGGCAGCCACTACTGCCTTGGGATGCGGCGTTGCCTTGCAGGACATTTGTCAGGCAGCTACGTGGGCTTCACTGCACTCGTTTACCAAATATTACATGCCTTGAGAGTCAGATTCCGGGAGATGGCTTCTTTGGCCGTTCTGTTCTCCGTGACTTTCTGGTGTAATCTTGTTTGCAGACCCACCACCGGGGTTGGTATTGCTGGGGTATCTATTCAAAGGTAAGGAATCTATCACTAATGTGTCTCTTTCAGATGCACAAGTTACTACTTGTGTAACGATATATCTGTAAGAGACATTAGTTAGTGATAGATTCCTTACCGCCCCATCCATCCTCCCTGTTCTGCGAACTGATTTCTAGGGTGAAGGTCATCCCTTTCAGGGCCCTAGTTTCATGCCACCAGTGGTCAGTTTCTTGCATGGCTCCGCATTCCTAGCGCGGAAAGGCGTGTACAGAACTGACGTCAGCGCACATGGGTGGCGCCTAAGTAGTCTCCGTGACGTCATCTCTGCGTTTACGACGCCAGCGACGGACCCGCACGACGTCACCTACTGACGCGCAGGGGTACTACTGACACAAAACTTTCTGGATCCAGTCTGATGCCTGGGTATATTCTAAGGTAAGGAATCTATCACTAACTAATGTCTCCTACAGATATATCGTTACACAAGTAGTAACTTGTGCATCACCAGCCGCTGGACCTTTTCGACGGAAACCTAGGCAGAGCACTGACAGCGGTGAGATCCCAGATGCAATTCTGGAGTACGTTCCCTCTCGCAGTGGCACTATTCAAAATGGTGGCTTTGCCGTGATCCTGTACTACTTCGCCAATCTGCCCATCTATGTCCCTGCCTCCTTTTCTCCACACTGGAAAGGATGACCAGAGACTTTATCTGGGGTCCCAACCGGCACAGGGTGGCGGTTCAAAACTATATCTGCCTTTTGACCAGGGAGGCCTGGCGGCGCCTTGCTTCAAGCATTACTACCTAGCAGCCCAACTTCAATGGATCACCAGGAGGATGGCAGACTGTCAGCGCGATGACACGGCAACCCAAGGCCCTCATATGCGCTCCCCCAGATCCACGCGCTCTTCTACTCCGCACGCGGGTGCGACCTCCTGAGCCCCGATTCCTGAAAGTAGCGTACAGGTGCTACCTCAGAATCCTCTACCTCACTCAGGGCATAACACCCTATGCCCCTATGCGACCTCCTGAAAAGTGCTCCTATGGACCGGGCAACACTTATAGCCACCAAACTACAGCATTGGCATTACGTAGGTATACAAACCCTAGGTGATCTCTATCGCGAAGGCTCGCTTATTCCCTACACCACACTAGTGGCTGATGACGGACTCCCTGCAGGGCAATTTCTCCTACACCGTTCATTGATGGCTAGGCTCTCTGTGAAATGGGGAGACCTCGCAACAGAACCGCCAACACATCTCACTTTACAATATATACATGTCATGGGACGTGGTAGGCACCTGACGTGGTGGTTTGTGGTCTCGTTGCGGCAGCATGCAGCTGTAAATCTAGACCCCCTCCGCCACAAATGGGAGCACGACCCTGGCCGACAATTCACAGATAAAGAATGGAGGAAGGTGCTGGCCAGTCCGGTTCAGATCCCCAGGAACGCTAGACTTAGACAAATCCAATACTACATAATGCAGAGGGTGTTGTCACACCAGCCAACATCAACAGATACTTTCACCTTGCTGACTCAGCCTGCCCCAGGTGTGCTGCTGTAGATGCAGACTTGGTGCACATGCTCTGAGGCTGCACCAGTCTGAGCGCGTACTGGGAGGGGGTGGCGACCATGCTCTGAGCCTGAACCGATAGTAGAGAGGTACCCTTTTACTGGCCTACTTACTTTCTACACATATTCCGCAGGACGCGAAACACTAAAGTCAGTTCCTAGACCTGGGCATGGTGACAGCCAAGAGGCTAATCACCAAAAGATGGAAGGCACCTGATCCCCCGCATATACAAGCTTCGGGGCGCTCTACCCTTGTGTGGGCCAGAGCTGAAGGAATAGCGATTCGGCGTGAGGAAACCACAGGCCACAGGAAGATACCTATCTCCACAAGTTGGAAAGTGATTCTGGCGGCACTACAGCAATGTGCGGATCAATCAGATCAGCCCTTGGAAGCACCTGACTCGGTGGGGTAATACCGCGCATGCGTCCAGCATCCCTAAATTACTCATAAGCATTAGATCCGTTGTCCTTTGCTGTTCAATGGCAAGTTGGAGCGCGCGCACACCAGACACAAATAACCAAGGCAATCAACAGGGGCTCATACAGCGACGAACACATACACAAATACCAGCAGCCATGCAGAGCTGTTGCAGCTCTCCTCCGAATTTTGTTCCCCGTCTCCCTTGTTTTATTTTCCCCCTTCCCTCAAATGCACAATACGTCAGTGGAGCCTAAGCCGAGCTAGATGCAACGCAATACCCGCAATGTAACAACTCCGTAAAGGATGTATGATATAATGGGACATGTATGCTGTGGCTAGACAAATGTAAGATGTATGTTCTACCATCTCATCATGCCCGCTGCAGAAGCATATGAAAGGTACGCTTTTAAGATTAAAAACATTATAGAATATGTCGCTACGTGTTGTAGCAAAATGTCTCAAGCGTCGGAATTGTGAAACTCAAAAACGCAATAAAAATAAATACAGCAAAAAAAATTATATTGTTATTCTACTATGTAATATTCAGAGTAAAGTGAGTTCAGCATTTTTTGGGCATAAATGTATTGATTCGTTTTAATGACTGACCCCACTGTGAATGTTTGTATGTTTAATTCTAGAAACGAAATCATGTTCTACACTTGCGTCCCATTTGCTTTTCTACAGCTCATTCATTATTTTAATAAAAGTTCCGGGTGTAACGATCTTTCCTAATTTGTCCTAGTTGTAGACCATTAATTTCATTTTGCTTTCGAAATCACACATTTTCTGTTATGCACATTCTGCGCACTAGTGAACTCCAAAGATTTCCATGGCCACTCCTGCCCATAACGAAGGTTGAAAACCTTATATTGGCAGCTTTAAAGGATCTATCACTGATCACATGCTTTGGTCAAATGGTAATGCCACTATTGCAGTTCTGGTCTTTTGCTTCCCAGTTTGTTCCCAGTACTGGATTCAGCAATTACATAGTAGCCCCTGACTCCAGGCCTATATTGTAGACAGTGTAACTTGGCACTCACTGATGAATGACGAGTGTCCCGTCAGAATGGCTTTTGGTTATTTAGTGGTCAGTCTGTTTCTCACATTGAATAGTCTCATGTTTTAGGATTTTTTGGTAGGCCTCCATACACTTGTGAGTCTCAAATCTATCTATTGACCACTACATTCAGTAAGCATGTCTGTATGGTTTCTGCTTTGTAGGTGCGAGGTGGGATGGAGGTGATAATCCCAGTAGGGCAACTTTAATTTCATGTTTTGCTAGTGGGTGTTTTATGTGTTGATTGGAAATAGACGTCTCTTGTTGCATGTGAGTAATTGCAGCACGACATGAGTGGTGGCTATCATTCCGCCTCCATTTGCTGTGGAGTTAGAGTGAGAAACGTACAGAGACCGTTCAGATCAATATTTTAGTGACTGTAATTTCTAATATTATCTTGGGCTTCACCAGCACAGGTCTCTCATAAGTATATATATATATATATATATATATATATATATATATATATATATATATATATATATATATATATATATATATATATATATATATATATATATTGTACGATAATATGAATGCACATCTCTCCTTAGTGGCATGTTTTGAGAAATGCAATGTTATTAGTGCTTTGGTGGGCTGAGACCATGGACACCTTTAGTTGTACAAGCCCCACATCATTCAGGAGTTTCCTGTACTGTATTACTACAATAAGAACACTGACTATGACACTGTTTGTGTCGATTGTCTTGCTCACCCTGAGCCATAATTACTCTGTGTGTGTATGTATGTGTGGGTGTGTACGTACACACACTCTCTCTTAACATACTCAATCTTACGGTGCACTCCTTCAACTATCCTTTGCATCATTTCTATTCACTTCAACAACGTTTCTGCTTAGCCACAGCACACACTGCTGTCGCGCAGCACATACCTTGCAATTCTAATAGCTCTTCCCACCCTCAGATAGTCTCTGTACACCGACATCGGAGGCTATCATACCTACTTTCAGGCACAACACTTCGTTCATGCCCTCCCCACACTTTACACATCCTTAGCCATGCTCTGCCTACATTCAGACTTCCTCTGTACTAATCTCAGCTGTCATTGACACACTCCTAGGCTTAATCTGCAGACACTCAACTAGATCAACAAAATCTAGACACTCTTATAAGAACTCTGCACTTCCTCATGCTTACATGATTTTAATTTCACCAGATACGACTTGCATACCCACAGCCACACAGTGCTTACTTACTTTGTTCATGTTCAACAATGTTATTGGTAAGTTATATTTTACACCAGGTTCCGCCAACGAGTAGCTTGTGAGCTTCTGGTAGCTGTCCAGGTACCTGGAAGTTGCTCTCCTGTGTACATCCCTGCCTACTATATTAGAAACGTTTGCATAGTTGAATGAATAAAAAAAAAATGAAAGCTGTATATTCAAAACAAAAGTGTGTATATTTTCAAAATCCAAAAGCTGATGTTTGGATAAAAATGGTTGAATTCTCAAAATATATTAAGTTGATTAATAATGCAGTGGTGGGGAAGACACACTACTGATATGATGAGTAAATTGGTGCTAGGGGCATTATTATTATTATTATTATTCTGAGTTTTGTATAGCGCCTGGTTACCTATAGGCATCCCAGCGCTTACCAGAACATAACACTACTAGAGAATGAAGGGATTAAACAGAAAACAAAAAAGTTTTAAAAAGTTTTCGAAACCGAAGAAGGCTAGCTTCCGAGCGCAGTTGTAGGGGCAACGAGTTCCACAAAGAGGCCACATTTATTGAAAACCTTCTGCCACCCGTTCTTGCCTTTTTCACCCTGCCAACCTGAAGGAGATGTTGATGGTCAGAGCGAAGAGAGCGAGGGGCCTTGTAAGGCTGGACCATCTCCTCCAGAATAGGTGGGCCTACCCCGTGCAGAACTTTGTGAGCGATACAAAGTGACTTGAATTTCACCCTGTCCCTCACAGGGAGCCAGTGCAGTGCCCTCAACGCCGGGCGAGCAGATTGACGCCTGGGGAGACCCGTCAAAAGCCTGGCCGCCGCGTTCTGCACTTGCTGCAGTTTATTCAGGGTAGATTCGGGTGCACCCAGGAATAACGCATTGCTGAAGTCCAGCCGCGAGATGATAAGTCCCTGGATGAGAAGCCTTCGGGTGGTCACTGGGAGCAGAGGCAGAATCTTCTGGGCTGCGCGGAGCAGGCCAAAGCACACGCCAGCAGTCTTTTTGGCATGAGTTTTAAACGATAGGTCCTGCTCCAGCCATACCCCCAAGCTCTTGATCTCCTGTTTGGGGGGGGCGGTACCGGTCCCAGACAGTCTGGCCAGCTGCTGGGGGACAGAGATGGAGAGGAGTTCCCCAGCAGCATCAGTTCCGTCTTGGAGCCATTTAACTTTAGGGCTGAGCTGCACATCCACGTGTAGATCTTCTCGAGACACGTGTGCAGCCGGTCGGGATGGTGCGCCGACTGGGAGAGGCCTACCACCAGCTGAGTATCATCAGCATAACTGATGATTTTAATACCCAGCGGCAGTACCACACTCTCCAGGGGGGCCATGTAAACGTTGAATAAGGTAGGGCTCAATGAAGAGCCCTGTGGCACACCACACTGGGGAGGGGTTGAAGATGATTTTTCATGGCCTTCCCACACCTCAAATGAACGATCTTCCAAAAAGGAAGCGAACCATTTGAGGGCCAGACCCGTGACCCCCACCCCTGACAGCCGTTGGAGAAGCACCTGATGGTCCACGGTGTCAAAAGCAGCGCTGAGGTCCAGGAGGATCACTGCCACTGATCCCCCCGAATCCAGCATGCTCCTAGCATTCTCCACGACCGCCAACAGGGCAGTGTCAATCCCCTGACCGGGACGAAAACCCGTTTGGGAATCGCCCAGGAGGGAATTGGCTTCCAAGAAGTCCGAGAGGAGTCTGTTCACCAGCTTCTCAGCCACCTTACTGATACCCGGCAGCAAGGAGATAGGCCGAAAGTTGGCGGGATCGAGGTTAGGCTTTTTCAAAAGGGCCTTAACCACCGCCCCTTTCCAACTGGGGGGGACTACCCCATGGGCGAGGGACAGGTTTATCAGGTCCGTCACAGGGCCGCCAATCGCAGAGGACACCTGTTTGAGATATTTAATAGGTGCTGGGTCTTTCGGGGAGCCGCTCTTCATAGAGCCCAGAACCGCCAGAACTTCCTCCATAGTGACCGGACCCAGGGAGGCCATCTCCACCGATTGCATCTTAGATTGAGAGCTGGAATTGTCCACCAAGGAGGGGACCTCGCCTAGCCGGGGGAGGGAAGCCAATATGTTGTCAATTTTTCTTTTGAAAAACGAGGCCAGTTCTGTGCATTTTTTGCGAGGGTCCTCGTGTAAAACCTGGGGTTCAGGGGCATTAAGTAGCTCCTTAATAACCCTGAATGACTCTTTGGAAGAGTTGGCCGCAGAACCTATACGCTCTTCAAAGAATCTTGATTTTGCCACCCGTATAGCGGATTTATACCTGCTCAGAGCCGTACGGTATTCTTTACGACTCGCCTCACTCCAGTCTCTCCTCCAGGACCGCTCTAGCTTCTTGCACCCCTTCCTCAAGGTTCTCAATTCCGACGAATACCAAGGTGCCGAGCCCACTCTCTTCCCCTTTGTAAGTTGTTTCTTTTTGGGAAGGAGGGTGTCCAGAGAATCCACGAGCCAGGTATGTAGATTCGCATCAGCGACTATCGGATTAACTCCTTGAGGGGGCCGCGTAGCCTCCAGGTGTGCCGCCCAAGTGTCAACTGGGAGCCTCGACCAGGCTCTCTCCAGGGTGTGAACCCTTGGGGCTACCGCAGCTGGACTATCAAATTGCCAAGTCGCGGACACCAGAAAGTGGTCTGTCCAAGGCATGGCAAGAGCCGGAGATGGAATAAGATGGTCCAAGTTAGAAAGTATAGGATCGAGCAGGTGGCCCTTCTCATGAGTCGCGCCCGAGTTGACCAGGTTGATTCCAAAAGAGTTGAAATCGTCGATCAGATCGACTCCCGCGGTGTTAGTAGGGTCATCCAGATGGATATTAAAATCCCCGAGGACAACAAAGTTGGCAGTAGAAGAGGCGAGAAGTGCGGTAGTTTCTAAAAGAGAGTTAGGGAAGCTACCCAAGGGTCCAGGAGGGCGGTAAATCAACAAGCCTACCAAAGACACTGTAGGTGACAACCGAAGGGAGAACTGTAAGCTCTCACAATCAGTCACCCCTCCATTCTGGATCTTACAAGCGAGCGTGTCTCTGTAAAGAACAGCAATTCCTCCTCCCCTCCCTTTAGGTCTATCAAGGTGGAGTATGTGAAAGCCCGGAGGGAGTGCTCTAACCATGTCAGGGCCAGAACTGGGGGAGAGCCAGGTCTCAGTGAGAAACAGCACATCGAGCTCGTGGTCCAGGATAAGTGAGTGAATTTCAATGGCATGGCTCGGCAAAGACCGACAATTAAGTAAGGCCATGGAGAGAGCACATTTCACAGCCACTGAATTATGGCCGGAGGAACAGGCTCTACACGGTAGAAATGGAAAGGTTCCCACCTGTGCAAATCTACAAATAGTAGGGTGGGGCGGACGTAAGGCGATGAGAGCGTCCCTCCCATATCGGAGCCTGGTAGTAGAAGATGGCAAAGAGTCGGGCATGGTGACAGGCCCTGAGCCCGTCTGGGCCCGGACGGGCACAGACGGGCTGAACTCTGGCGTAACTCCGGCGTCAATTCGGCGTCCCCGCTGCGCGTGACCGCTGCGCGTTGGCATGGCTACCTTTATACTGAACCAGCAAGGTAGAGAAAGGACTGACTGCGCGCTGCTCCCCCTCAACAAAGATGGCCGCCTCGAGACAGGGCGAAGGACCCGCAAAGAGCGGTGAGTTGACCAATTAGGGTGCAAGCTAGGATGGCAGAGGTGGGGGTAAGTGGGCCAGGCAATTTAAAAACGAGGATTAAGTATCCTAAATTAACTGCAAAAGAAATACAAAACGGGAGCTTAAAAACGAGCGAGCTGCCACTCCACACACACTTCTACGAATAGCGCCACACGCTGGTAAAGGACGCACTGAGCAGGGTTGCCTACCTTTATACTCAACCAGCAAGGTAGAGAAAGGACTGACTGCGCGCTGCTCCCCCTCAACAAAGATGGCCGCCTCGAGACAGGGCGAAGGACCCGCAAAGAGCGGTGAGTTGACCAATTAGGGTGCAAGCTAGGATGGCAGAGGTGGGGGTAAGTGGGCCAGGCAATTTAAAAACGAGGATTAAGTATCCTAAATTAACTGCAAAAGAAATACAAAACGGGAGCTTAAAAACGAGCAAGCTGCCACTCCACACACACTTCTACGAATAGCGCCACATGCTGGTAAAGGACGCACTGAGCAGGGTTGCCTACCTTTATACTCAACCAGCAAGGTAGAGAAAGGACTGACTGCGCGCTGCTCCCCCTCAACAAAGATGGCCGCCTCGAGACAGGGCGAAGGACCCGCAAAGAGCGGTGAGTTGACCAATTAGGGTGCAAGCTAGGATGGCAGAGGTGGGGGTAAGTGGGCCAGGCAATTTAAAAACGAGGATTAAGTATCCTAAATTAACTGCAAAAGAAATACAAAACGGGAGCTTAAAAACGAGCGAGCTGCCACTCCACACACACTTCTACGAATAGCGCCACACGCTGGTAAAGGACGCACTGAGCAGGGTTGCCTACCTTTATACTCAACCAGCAAGGTAGAGAAAGGACTGACTGCGCGCTGCTCCCCCTCAACAAAGATGGCCGCCTCGAGACAGGGCGAAGGACCCGCAAAGAGCGGTGAGTTGACCAATTAGGGTGCAAGCTAGGATGGCAGAGGTGGGGGTAAGTGGGCCAGGCAATTTAAAAACGAGGATTAAGTATCCTAAATTAACTGCAAAAGAAATACAAAACGGGAGCTTAAAAACGAGCAAGCTGCCACTCCACACACACTTCTACGAATAGCGCCACACGCTGGCATTGGCACTATGGCTATGATATATTGCCCATGCAGAGGCATTTTACACTGACTAAGCATTTCTTACATTACATTTGGCAATCGTGCATGATGCACCGAGGTGATTACTGCTGGTAATCTTACATATGGTGACCACTAATGTAATCTTGTCTTATGTAGTCACTAAACCAAGTCCAAATATCTAGGGACTTGACAGTTAAGCCCACCAAGAGATTGTCTAGAACATCAAAGTGGTTTGACGCCGACTGTTCACGAATAAATACTCGTCTGAAGCGAGCGTTAAAAGCCATACCGAGGGATAAGGCTCTTATTGCAAACCTGAGGAGGGAATATAAACTGACCTTAAAGGGGAGAAAAGATGTAATTAAAAGTGAAGCGTGGGACAAACTTCTCTCTATCGACGTCTTGCGAGACAGCAAGAAATTTTGGGAGATCATAAATCACCCATTCTTTGCCGGGACTCACAATGCAGCCACTGACTGCGTCATTCCGGACGAGAAGTGGGTCCTTCATTTCAAAGACGTCTATGGTGAAAAGAATAGTACAGCCCCGGGCGGCAAATTGGTTGCTCGGGTGTGTCCCCCGGTAGAGTTTTCTGAGGAGGAGGTGTTGAAAGCCATTTTGGAGACTTCAAAAAACAAGGCGCCGATGGCGTACCTGCAGACCTATATAGACATTCTCCGATAACTTGGTCTCAGGTACTAACTAAAGTTTTTAGGGCAGCAAATGACAACGTGTTCCCCAATACCTGGGCAACCTCCATTATAGTGTCAATTTTTAAAAAGGGACAACGTGAGGACCCGGGGTGTTACAGACCAATTTCCCTCCTAGACTCGGCCATTAAAATTTTAGGCAGAGTCTTACTGTCTAAACTTAGTGGAAATTTGGAGGTCTGTGGGTGGCTTTCAAACATACAACATGGGTTCAGAGAGAAACGAGGTACCCTGGACCAATGTTTGAATTTGCACCTATTAATTGCCAAATATGCGGTGGCCGGGGAGGGGTCTCTTTATCTGGCTTTCATGGACCTCTCCTCGGCCTTCGATTTGGTAAATAGGTCCAAACTGTGGTTAATCATTCTTGAGATGGGAATAGACCCTTCCCTGGTCACTTTCATGGCCTCTTTACATCAGGAGCTATTCGCCAAGGTTAGGGTCTCAAATGAGGGGAGGTGTACGGACACATTTAGGTCGGAGAAAGGGGTCCGCCAAGGGTGCATCCTGGCCCCCCTTCTTTTCACCATTTACATAAACGGGTTGGGAAAACATCTAGAGGAGAGGGGGGTAGACGCTCCGCGTGTGGGAAGACTGCAGGTCCCGGCCCTCCTATACGCGGACGATGCCGTACTGATTGCCCGCACAGGTATCGGTCTACAGACACTATTGGATCGTTTTGGCTCCTTCATGGAAAACCTTGACCTGAAGGTAAATGCTAAAAAGTCTCATTCTATGATAGTGGGCAAACAGATAGGAAAGTTTAGATCTAAAACCTTCATATGTAAGGGCGAGGTGGTTTCAAGGGTTCCGGTCTTCCCTTACCTGGGGTCCTCTTTGACGAAAGGGGGTCCTGGGCCCCCCAGATAAAGGTGAAGAGTTTATCCTTGGCTCGCTCGACATCTGCACTGTTGTGTTTTACAAAAAGGCTGGGGGCTAGGCCGATGGAAGCGCTTCTAAAAGTCTATAACACCAAGTGTATTCCCATTGCCACCTATGGGGCCGCCTTGTGGGGCTACGCTACCCAACAAAAAATCCAAAGGGTAGAAAATGGGATAATTAGACAACTGCTCTCAGTCCCCAAATCGACCCCTACCTTTTCCATCCACGAGGAAGTGGGTTTGCCTTACATTGTAGATAAGTTGAACCTGGCACCCCTCCTATTCTGGGCAAAGACATGGCTAAATCTAGAGTTAACTTTGAACCATCTTATTCTGGAGGATGTCACTTATTTGGACCATGCCATGAACAGGCCCGGACTGGTGAGTCTGGGCACCGGGCAATCCCCCGGTCGGCTGGAGGGGGTGGGGGGCCGGTTTTTGAAAAGGGGGCCGGTTTTGTGGCTGGGGGCCGATTTTCAGTCCGCCCGTCACAGCCTGTGACGGTCGGACTCCCCCGGCCCCAGCCACAACAGCGTGCGTCACTCACGTATGTCCATCATGTCTGAGAGTTCACTTTCAGTCAGACTTCCAAATAATTTACAGTTCCCGCCGGCCCCCGTATAATTCTAGGGCCGCCGCCAGCAAGCTTGATAGGCACAACAGCACTGCAGCAAGTGGTGCTGGCAGAATGTGCAACCTAACGTAAACAAACGGAACAAACGGAGGAGGAGGAGGTGCCTGTGCGCAGAGCGCGCAGAATTATGCCCTGTCTCCTCCTGTCCCCGCATGCGCATTGGGCATCTAACAGCGCATGACTGACGAGAGGAGCAGAGGTCAGGTGCGCACTTAAAGCGGTCATAATTTTATAGCCAGGCAGTGGCTAGCGCCGCCGACCGACCCCCCTGTGTAGTGTGTCTGCCACAGTCAAGAGTGCCACCCCACCACCACCAACAGCAGTCAGACAGCAGGCCTGAGTGAGGTGAGTCCGTTTTTCTGCCCCCGCCCCCCCTCCAAGACTGATAGAAGCAAGCAGCGCGACGTGACCAGGCCTGGCCCTGCCCTGGTCTGTCGAGTGGACGTGACTAAGTTATAAACGAGTCTCGGCCCGCGACTGAGGTTATAACTTATCAGGTGGTAGAGGTACACCTGGTCACGCATGTCGTGCTGCTTCAGCTTGCTTCTTAAATTCAATTAGAATGCAATTGTCGTCGTCGTCATTCCCTGGCAGGCAGTCGCACTAGCAGAAAAAATCCCAAACATGCTTGAAGCTGCCTGTGTAAGCATAAAAAAAACGGCACTTGAAGATGCCATAATTTCATTTTACTGGCTACTGGCACAGTGCCTAACGCCGTCTAGCCCGACCCCCCTGTGTCAGCCACAGTGCCACTGCCACCCCACCAACAGCAGTCAGCAGGCCTGAGTGAGGCGAGTCCGTTTTTCTGCCCCGAGGCCCGAGCGAGACTGAAAGAAGCAAGCAGCGAGATGTGACTATGTACCTGATAAGTTATAACCTCTCGGCTCAAGAAGACTAGAGGTTATAACTTATCAGGTACATAGTCACATCGCGCTGCTTGCTTGCTTCTTTCACTTAGAAATGCATGCACTTAGCTGATCATTCCTTTCCTTTTCGCACCAACACACTCGCAGACAAAATCCCACACAAGCTGCCTGGGCTGTAATAAGCATAAAAAAAACGGAAGCACTGCCCGTTGAGAAATCAGGCCTGTGTGAGAAATGCATTCAAACCAGGACACGACCTTGTGGAAATGCACACACACACACGTCTTCCTTTCAACTCCCAAAGCAGGTCCTTTTTAATCAGTGATGATTTCTTGATTAAAACATTAATACAGAATTGCTGGAAAATAGGTTGATGTTCAAACTCCTCTGAAGCGCAGGTAGGGAAAAAATGCAGATACTGACTTCGGTGGCCTGTAGGAGTAATGGGGGGTGTCCTTCTGCCTGGGAGGCAGGGGGGGGGTGATGTTAACCCCATGTCTCGGCTTTGCAGGGGCTGAATCCAAGTTAGACCCGGGCCACTTTAAACATTGTTTTTTTTGTTTGTCTGTTCATTTTGTTTGTCGTTGTTCCATCTTTAGCTGGAAAATAAGGCCCAGCCGACCTTCGGAGCTTTGCTGATGTCAGTGGTAAATGGATGGGTGAGTGGATGGATGGATGGATGGATGAGTGAAAAGGTGGATGATACGTGAGTTGATGGATGGGTGAACTTATGGGAGGATTGATGAATTTATAAGTGAAAGGATGAATGTATGGATGGATGAGTGAAAGGGTGGATGTACGGCTGGATGAGTGAGTGAAAGGGAGGTTAAATGGACACAAGGGTGAATAGATGAGTGAAGGAGTAAAAGGGTAGATGGATGAGAGAATGGATGGAGGATTGAGTGATAGTGAAAGGGTGGATGGATGGGAGAAAGGATAGATGGATAAGTGAAAGGATGGATGAGTGATAGGGTCAATGGATGGATTCATGAGTGGATGAGTAGATGGAAGGATGGATGACTAAGTGTAAGGGGGATGGAGAGTGAAAGGGAGGATGGGTGGCTGAAAGGGTGGAAGGATGAGTGTCTGGGTGGATGAATGAGTAAGTGAAAGGCTGGCTGGATCGGTGAAAGGTTAAATGGCTGGATGGATGAGTGAATGGATGGATGAGTGGAAGAGTAGATGGATGAGTGGATGAATGGGTAGGGTGAAAGGATTAATGGAGGGATGGATGAGTGAAAGGGTGGATGGAGGGATAGATAGATGAGTGGAATGATAGATGGATGGATGGAAGGATAGATGATGGATAGGTTTGCAACAGGTTGAATATGGTTATGGATGGTACATAGATAGAAGGACAGAATGAATGGTGAAAGATTGAATGATGGGTGAAAGAATGATTACACCTTGTAACCCCCATTATCTTAAGTAACATTTCCTATACATTGACTTTCACATGTATATGGGTCATTGTCTCTATATAAGATGTGTGTGATGTAACACTCTCCGACACCCTGTCCTACTTACTTGGGATGAGTAGCACTATAAAAGAAATTAAAAACACATGAGAGAGGGTCTTTGTGAAGATGAGGGGCACCATTGGAGGGTGGTTGCAAGGCCGAACTGGCAGGACTGGATATCAGGCGTTTTCCTGGGAGGCTGGAAAGGTAGGGGCTGTTTTGTTAGCACAAAAAGACCTGCACATTTTCTCAAAGCTGCATACATACTCAAAAACCATGAAGTGCACGATTTTCTCAACCTAATATAAACTTATTTTCCCTTGTACTTAAGTGGTTGTCTGTTTACTTATATACTATTGCGCAACCTCCTCTGATGTATCTTTAAAACTTACCTTTTGTCCTGAATTTCAAACTCCCGTCCTGAAATTTGACCCTTTGTCCTGATTTTTTACACTCACAGTCCTGAATTTGTACCCATGCCAGTTGGTCACCCTACTCACACGGTTATTTCCAGGTCACTTCCTGTAGGTTGACTGGTGAACAGACGGCACACTTGCAAGGTGGCTGCAGTGAGGCAAGGACGCCCTGGGTGGGGGTGTTGCAGAATGGGGGCGTGGTCAGTAGCCAGGAAAAGATGCCCCTGGCTCGTGCTTCGGGTCGACGCCTGGACACTTTTAAGCAATCGCCGGCTACACTTTCCAAATTCCACACCATTTCCCCCTCAAGTGGCCAGCATGCGCCTGGATGTGGCGTCCAGCCCAGAGCCTCCAATTTTCAACAGGTTCTTAATCTTTTCATAATGTGAATTATAAATGTCCGGCTTTAGTGTTCTGAATCTGCGCAAGCAGAGAGAGCGCGCGGGCATCTGATGGGCACCGCTCACTCACTCACAGCTCACAGAGAAAGCGGCTCCCTCCATTATTAATGCATGGCCAGTCAGGCGCATCAAAGATTAATACCTTTTAGGCCGGTGGTGCGTGCTTTGTTGTCGAGCAAACCAATAACGTCGAGCCGAGTGCCAGGCTGTGGCAGGGGGCGCCCGCCCCGCAGCTGAACCCGCCTTCCACGTCGGCTCGCATCCATGCCACTTTATGGCAGCCATGTTATGGTAAAATAATGATGCAGCTTCGACTGCCATGGTTGCATTGTGATAGTACGCGTATATACGTCTAGAGATATTGTAATTGTATTTATATAGCGCTTACTACCTCTGGCGAGGCATTGAAGTGCTTTTCAGCGAGTAGCACGCTACTCCTGAACCCAAAAAGGATTATGCTGGATTAGTAGTGGGAAATATAATTTGTTAAGGCGAATGGTGGACATGAGAGTCTGTTAGTTGGATTGAGTAGGATAACAGCATGTCAACAATAGTGCATACAAAGTAGTCCCATTGTGAGCAATCCCCTAAGAAAGACCTCATGAACTTTGTTTGTATGCACCTTACTCTTTCCTGCACTAGAATGTAGGCTAGAGCCCTTCGTTCAAACATTTTCAGATTGTTAGTCACATTGCATTGGGTCTACCGCGAGCATACCATATGCCTGCACCACCATTCTGCTTGTCTGCTGATTCTCCTCCTGAATGTTCAAATCGGTAGATATTTGGAATACAGGCTCTGTTCACTGTGGCCTTTCCGAATTTCACCACCAATACCCTTGTCAAAAACATTTGATAATGCACAATCCCACAGCTACTTCGGTCTCAATTTATACCAGCCTATTATTAGTATGATCGCACTTTCCTTGGCTTCAAGAACAAAGGGAAACTCCCTACTTTTCTGGAGTGCCTGTCAACTATTCCCCCTTGTAATTTGACCACCCAGAGCACTACTCCCAGGCTAGTTGCCTGCCAAATAAGGAGCTATCCCACTTATTAGTGGCGATCCACCATCCAGTATGATCTGTTTAGTAGCACACTGCACTCCTTGTCTTGCAGGCCAGCACTCTGTGAGAGGCTGAGCTGAGCACACAACCCAGGCTGAGGGGCTCGGGGCCCCCTCCGTATATGCACAGCTCTGTGTGTACATGCTGATGACAGGACCATCGCAGGTGCAGGCAATACATCAGAAATGTGTAATTATGATGATGAATCATTCATCATCATGATTACAATTTTTGATTTGTTGCGCTGTGCGCATGGCGCGGGCGGCCAGGCGGCCAGGCCGCGATGTAAGTAGGAGATCTGAACTAAGTTAATGCGGCAGGCTGACTGGCTGCTTTGTTCGTTCTCCTACTTTAATCACGGCCTAGGCATGGGCTGGATTAATATTAATTGCTGTAACTTTGAGGGAATGCCTATGGGTAACCTGATGTTCTTTAAGGTCATCATCTACTGTTTACTGTCAAGTCAAGTCAAGTAGGCTTTATTTAGATAAAATGCATATCTTTAAAAGCAGTACATACAACAAGATAAAAAGGATGAAAAAGCCAACCATGTACGAACAAGTAAGGTAAATGTGAATAAAATGGTGCAATAAATTATCTAAGACAGTCAACATAATGACCACAATTAAACAATTACATTAAGCCTTTTTGACCTAATCCCCCATGCCCAGCTTAAGAACTTTTCCATACCACATACATACAAGGGGAGGATATCGGACTTCAAAATCCGCAAAGCCTCAATAAAGTTTCTGGTACCCAATTCCTTGCACAGGGGTTTAAGCCACCTGGATCGAGGAACTTTGTAGGCAGGGCATTCAAATAAAAAGTGAGCCACCGACTCAGTTCTAAGTGTGCAAAAAGAGCAGAAAGGAGTGGTTTGGGCCGGGATTTTCCTGCGCGCGGTCAGTTCCCCCACTGGAAGGACTACTGTCCTAAATTTGAAGTACAACACCCTATCTCTTGGTTTCAAGATTAAATCGAGATAGGGTTCTCGGAGGGGGGCTTCCTTTACCAAAATAAACTCACTGGAGGATCTACAAAGATTTGAATCAGATAATCTCTTGCCCGCTACCCAGTTCCAGTAAGCTCTCTTCAAAACAGATTTAGGGGGGGCAGTTCTAGACTGCCAAGCCTCCCCAAGGCCCAACTCCCCAAGCAAGGATTTGACATCCCTCAGCCATTTTATTCTTGACCAGCCAGGCATCAGTAGGACCTCCTTCAACCCCTCGGCATAACTGGAAAGCTCAGGGACTCTTCATAGGCGGGACCAGAGTAGAAGGGGTCGCAACTTGGCCTGTTCCTTAATTGGGCGACAGCCCATATCCAAAAGCAAGGGTAGTGTAGGTGTACTCTTTGGAAGGACCATCAGATCTTTCAGGAATTTATTCTCTGAGGAGGATAGCAAGTCAGTGTTTTTAGAACCCCAAAGCTCCGCCCCTTAGAGAGCTGCACTAACGGCTCTAGCCTTATAAATATCCAACACAGGGGCAATAGGCCTAAAGGACGATGACCTCTGTTCCTTAAGAAGAGCCCCCACCACCCTCTTGTGACTCAATAACATCTTTTGGATGTGAGAATCCCACCGCATGGTGTCACTAAGGCGAATGCCTAAGTAGTCAAACTCCTTAACCCTTTCCAGGGGCACCGAGTTTAGTGCAGGGGTCCGGCCAAGCTTTTTTGGGGGGTTCAGGACCAAATATTTGGTCTTATCTGTACTGTTTACTGTGCTTTGAAGGTTGATACAATTTGAATATTTAATGAAAATGTCCTGTAAAATTCACCATTTTGGTCTGTCGTTTATCAAAAATTTCTTGGGGGGAGAACCCCCCCAAACCCCCCTAGTGGCCGTCGGCCTCGCTCGCTGCCCTCACTCGCTACGCGCCGGGCGGGGGCTGGCTCGCTACGTGCCGGATGGGGGCTGGTATGGCAAAATTTGCCAGGGCTGCTTTCAGTTCCCAGTCCGGCCCTGGCCATGAAAATACCGTGGCTGAAGTATTTAAAAAACATATTTTCAGCTCTAGGTAGACTGGAACTTTTTTTTATCTCCATCTAATATTAGGAGAGAAGATGTAAAGTGGATCAAGGTCCATTTTATGGAGAGAGTCCGTCTTAACAGAGAGGAGAAGGAAATAATGAAATCATCTGTAAGAGCACACTCTATGTTAATCACTACTCCCTCTCTGGAACCATACCTGAAATTTGTTACAAGACCTCGTCACAGATTCCTTTTAGTAAGATTCAGGTTTAATCTGATTCAATTCTCTCTAGGTTGCTACCCATCATGGGATAATTCAGAAGATGCCCCTCCTTGTGAGTGTGATAATTTTTCAAAGCAAGATACCATGCATTTTATGATGTTTTGTGGATTTTATACTGCTGCTAGGAAAAAACACTTGTTACCTGTTTTGAGGGAGGCTGGCTTTATTCAAGTCAGACCCGCATTAATCTACCTCCAGATGCTGGGCAATATTTACACAGCTTTTAGCGTTGCCAGCTTCCTAGCGGAAGCTTTCAGAACTAGGAACAAACGTGTACCACTGAACATTTTATTGTAAATATGGTATCGTTTTAATAGATTTTAACCCTATGAGCCAAACAAGATGCAGTACAGTTTAATTACGGCCTCCACTGACTTTGTACATAAATGAACTGTGATTTTAATGTATATGTATTGTATGTGCTTTTATGATTTTTTTAAAATCGAATAAAGTGTGCTTTGACTTGAAAATTTGACTAGTCACTAAACCAACTCTGATAATAATATTAGCTTGTGGTGATTTTCACTGAACATAAGTAGCTCTTATTACAGAAAAGGTTGGAGACCCCTGTATTATAATCTGCATACAAGATATGCCATTTTAGTTCTGATGGATGTGAGTCCTATGCAAATAATAGGTCTGAAATGCTCTCCTGACTCGGAACCAAGTACCCCCTTGTAGCAGTTGACTCTCTCAGGGTAGCGAAGTAGAGCAGTCCAAGGCCTGCTCAGGGGAGGTGGGTGTGGACTAGTAATCTCCATGTACTGGAACGCAACAATATTCAATACATTATTGTCCAGTCAGTGCATTTTTTTATATCAAGAAAAAGTAAATTTCTTTCTCTCTCTTTCATACCCACACACACTCACACATTCTCTCTCGACTAAATAGTATGCATTAAATTACAAATATATACATCAGGTTGATGAAATACCTTTGATGACACCCTTACAGCACATTTCACACAGTTCTGAACCCTGTAATCACAAACTCCCCACCTATACCAGATGCAACATCACAATACGAGAGGGGTGCCATTTTAAACAAGGCAGATCTACTGGTTTTGGCAGATGGTAACAACAGTAGTCACCTTTTAGGTTTCATCATTAAAACATCTTGAATCAATAATCCTATTGTAATGCATCCATTAAAATCATAAGCATTGTTCATTAACAAAATTAGCAATAAAGCAATTTCGTTCAATGCAAGTATGACAAAAGTGTTAGAATCAATATTTCTCTGTTTCATGCCACATGACTAACCACTAGGGATCCCCTCAAAATAAAAGATCCTGCTCTGGGAGTGCTTTGAAAGAAGCGTTACCTGGCTAGGGGAGATCATAACATCTCCGTCCCCAGAAACTTAGGGTCCTTTTGTAATATACTGGGAGTGAGGACTGGTAGTGCTGAGCTCCTTAGAGTCCCCCACAACACTTAGAATTTGTTGGGGATGCGCCAGCCCCTCCTTTGGGCACCACCCGGAACAAAGCTTGATGAAAATAAAGCCTTGCAGGGCATTATGGGATTCTTCTCTCCAAGAGCAGTGAATACTTAATTAGTGGGCCTACTCGCTGTGAGCTGTGGCCTCGTGCCACATGTTTTTACTATGTTTTCCCTTTGTTTTTATTTGCAAGGGTCCCAATCCCACCAAGGCACCAAGTTGGCTTATTTTTTTGCTGGGGGCGGCAGGGAGCCCCTCCGCCCCACTGCTGGCTCCTGCATGCACTCCCCTCATTTAGTGCACTGCGCAGAACCGGCTGTAGCCACAGCACTGGCGTAACGCAAAGGGAGGGGGCCTCCCTGCACGGTACTTAGGGGGGCCCCCTCCGGACTCAATCAGGAGCTCTCCCAGCCTGAGTTCAGTGCCGAGAGGGTCCCTTGGAGCTAGGGTCCCCCCCCTCCCCCGCACCGCGTGGGCTGCGGGGGCCTGTGTTACGCCCCTGAGCCACAGCTGCAGGATCTTCTCTCCTGTGTGCCCTTGCTTTATCCATACACAGGCACGGGGGTCGGGAGGGGCACCCAGCTTACTCTCTCTCTCCTCTTCTGTCCTCGTGTTGGACCTCAGCCTTTCATTTGTGTCTGCCTCCAGGTAGATGGAGGCCCTTGGGGGGCAGCCTAGAGTGGGGGGAGGGGACGCCAAGCATGACTGCTCCCCATAATAAATAAATAGTCTATTCTACACTGACTTCCCCTTGCCATGCCCCAGCCCGGATTATTTCAGAGTTATCACAGCAGGTAATTGCTCCTTTTGTGTGGGTGAGGCCTTTGTTCCCTCTGCTGGGGAGCACAATAATTAACTTGGCCCAGCTGGAGGGACAAAGGCCTGGAATTTGATTGAGCTGAGTCAGAGAAATACAACATTTATTGATGTCCCATAAGATGTATATGTGGGTTATTGGAAACTGCATATTCAAACTCTGCGTGCATGTTTTACCCCATTTCACACCTTGCTGGACTGTTTCGGCCTGAGTGGAGTGAAACTGCATCTAAATGTATATTACAATGTAAGCACTACCCACTATGCCCACTAAAATTATAACGCCTATTCTAGGTCAGCACCAATCCTGGCCGAGTCCCTTCTGCGCCAGGGTACCTGTGTGCAATTGCCATGCCGCGCATGACTGTAGTCTAACACGTTCAACCCTCTCATTTGCACACATGCGTGTCCATACTTATTTATGTGTGACCAGTCAAATGCCTTTTACCCTAGCTGCACACCAGCAGCCCTATCCTAAAAGGCAGACCCTGGTAGTCAACATGTCCAGTCCAATTGCAGTGAATTTTCCTTGAGTGAGACTCCTGTAGTAAGACTCACCCACAGTAAAGTTCCACAAACTGGCTGAGTGATCAGAAGCGAATAATTCCTGGTTGACTTACACTCTGATCAGGCAGTTTCGTGAACTCATATAATCCTGAATGAACAGGAAGTTCACTGTTCTTGTGGTGAGTTACCTTTAGAGGTAATTAGAAGTGGAACCCTGAAATTAAAGATAGTCTGACATCAGGACTATACTCTAGAGGCAAAACATTGTTTTAGTATGTTATACTTTGTCCCCTTGTGATCAATACACTCCATGCTTTTTAAATACACCTTCCAGAATGTAGACTTGGAAATGTTGTCCATAAAAAAGATCTGTACAGAAGGCCACCAGAGTTGATGTGTATTGGTAGAATTGCAGTTTGGTGCCTGTGTAAGTTAGGTGCATTTTTTAAGTTAGAACCAAAATGTAATTTACCATTACACATGTATGGGTTATGCATGTATCAGTTTCATGTTATCTACCAGGAAAATACATTCAAACTCTAATTCTAGAGTGTATTTACAAAGAAAGATAGAATTCAATATTCACCTACAGTGGAACCCGGTGTGGGTGAAAGTTTCTCTCCTTTTTGTCACTACATGGAAATTGATGTTCACAAAGGTTCCTGTTAGCTACTCTTTGACTAATGATTCAGTTTGGGCCTGATTTGAAGAATGACTGACTTATAAGCATTAATCACGATGGTGGAGGGCATTAAATCGGCAATCCCAACGGTACACCATCCATCAAATTTAGAGATGACCACCAGCCTAGCGCTCATATATGTACCTTGAAAGGGAACATCGGACCAGCGGTCCCCATCAAGCTGCTAAAAGTTTGGTGAATGGCCTCTATCGGTTTTGATGATTATTCATCAGACTTATAACTTTTTCTGTTTTCCATAGACAAGCTACCAGAGTGGGTGTTATTTCTGAAAAACAAAAACTAATGACCCTCACAACCTGGGGGTTTTCTTCTAAGGTGTTGTGGGCCATTATGTTTTTTTCTGTCCCTGGCCATCAGGATGTGGCACACAAAAAAAAACCATCACACCGCCCACTTTACATAGATTGGGGGATGTGATGGATTTACTCAGATGACACCTCGTCGAGTCGTCAGAGTAATCTTTCCATCAATGGCACCAACAAAGGCTACTCTGACAGAAAGCTTACCACCTGCCTGTCTTTCATTGAGGCAAGCAGATCAAAATCTGTTAGACAGTTATATACATATGTTGTGGGCTTGCCCACTGATCGTGCAAATCTGGGCTCAGGTGCTAGAAATTTAATAGGAAGTGCCCAATAAATCAATACTACAAAACATATAGTTGTGCCTCTTAGACAAATTTACAGAACAACAACTGAAAAACAAGCTCCCAGGTTCCTGGTAGATGTCCAGAAACGGGCTAGAGCTGAAATAACAGTCCTACAAGATCTGTCCTGTGGCAGACTTGACGGCACCAATATTACCTAATGGAGTTTGATAGTGCTCACAATACAAGCAAGTGATTAACCCTATGACAATTGTATGATACTGAGCAGGTTTGCATTCATCTGCTAATAATTAGATGTGGGTGAAACTCATCCTTTTAACCATTGCATAGGAAAGCACATTCAGTAGTTATAGGTGCCCGCTCACAAGATGCTGATTAAACCTATGTCGCACTCCCTTATGCACTCACCCTTAGGGGTCATAAACGTTATAGAGGCTCTACATTAGTTAGACAGATGCCACTCCAGGTACTGAAATAGTTTTTTCACTGTTGTGTTATATTTGACAGCCATTGTAGGTGTAGCGATAGGGAATCATTTTATGTATGCTCACAGATGATGCTGGAATACAGGTATGATTCTTTCCGCTGCAGCACTCTATTTTATTCATGTCTTCCCTGTTATGAGACAGTGACTTCCTTTTTGGCACAATGTAATAAAAAGTTTTTACAAATATATATATGTTTGGCAGACTGGATGCTCCCTCGTCTTAGCGATGGAGTACCCTGTCCCCCAAAATCGAAATGTGTCCCTGTATACCTAGATGGAGCATCCAACAAGGGCCACTCTACCTATATGGGGCCTAACATGTACATAGCCCGTGCTCCGCTGATACTATAAGTGAATGCTGTGTAGAATATGATGTTTACAAATATATAGTAAGGCATTATGTGACCTATGTTGAGGTAAGCACCCATTTGGAGACACAGTCCATATTATACATCTACAGAGAGCCAGAGGCGAGATGTGAAACCTAGTGGGTAATAAAGACAAATCTCACACTCTGCTTACACTACAGGTTGGTGCTACATAGAATATCGCGTTTCCCGACCATGACAGGTTATATCCGTTTATAATAAGACTCTGTGAAGGGGTTACATAACTAGTGAGGTTCTACATGGGCAAGGCACACTCACACACTGTCTGTTGACTCTATAAGCCAAATACAAATGGAAAGAATGGTTCTGAATGTCTACACACATCACAAACAATTCTGTTCATGAACCTAACTGTTAGAACCATACAAACCCTTACAATCTAACCACACTCATTTAGTGTCTTGTCTACATTCAGTTTTAAGTTTCACATACAATAGCCTAGGTAAAACATAAGGTTAAGTTAGTACCTTAACTTGTGAACTTCACATAATTTTTTTATTTTGTATTGTAGATAGTATTACGCTCCTCCACAACCTTAAATTATACTAATTTGTCATGAATTTAAACAGTAGAAGTACAATAAAAATAGCATGCTCTTTTAAAGTAGTCAACAGGATCTCGCCTACGACCCACAAGGTAAAAATGGAAGACTTTAGTGGACTTGTCAAAGTAAACTCTTTAGGTTCAGCGAAGATTCTTTCGGCTGAAATTTTGAATCACAGGCTCTGGCATTTCTCTCTTCCCCCCTTGCACCCCCCCCCCCCCCTCCCCCCCCAGCGGCTAAAGGTGATTGTTGTACATTTTCATGTATGTTGTAGCGTAAACGTGTTGGGTCTTGTAAATTATTTAACTTGATCTTGTTACTCTTAACCTCAGCTCCCATACTAAATCTGTTAGGTCCTCCGATGGATCTTGTTCTGTGCTGAAAGGGACTAAGATGCTTGAGAGATGAACAATTATCATATGAGGACCTGGAATAAGATAATTATTAACATTCTTGTATTACTGATGGAATTCCCTACCTTGTGGTCAGTTAATTTTAAAGCAGATTAATTGGCCACAACAAATAATGAAACGGAATCAGCAGAGTATTTTTATCTCAAATTTTATTTTATAAAATTTCAAATGATTAGCATGCAAATCTAAATTTAAGAATGTGAACAGATTTAATAAGCATTAACAACTTGTGAATCTCAATCTGAGGGGAGCTATCTTCCTCAGCCGAGGAAGATTTTATCCTAAGGAAGTGAGTTTACAGGAACTAAATTATCTCTCATGCAAACCCTATTGGTAAAAGTTCAGTTAATCACCAAATGATCAGTTCCAGATCATGGGCAGGATTTTGTGCCTCTGTCCGTACTGCAGCGTCAGTGCCACAGCTGTTTGTTGGAAACCTTCCAGCCGTAAAGATTCAACTACGCAAGCATACCAGCCAGCAGCAGACACAGTATTTCATCACAATTTGCGTTGTTTCTGGGAATCCAAATAGTCAGTCTCTGTACTGCAAGATGGGTAGAGGGGAGATTAACATCACAGGAACTGCCCCTGTTCAGAGTTTGGGCAATTATACTCCATCGATATCTGGTTTACACCCCTTGACATCACCAAATTTAACAGACCTCTCTGTCCCATTGGTCAGTTTCAGTGGGGTGAGATGATGTAGTAAAGTATACAAATCCGGAAGAATTAAGTACGCCATTACTTTGCATTTTACTTAGGACCACTGTACTTTGTCATACAATTGGTGGTGACATTGAGGAAATAGGGGCATCCTTTGTCAGACCTCTCACAAGCATATGCTCTAGAAAGTAACAATTTTGTTGCAAGTCTGGTCAAGTAAGCTACAAACGTGAAAGAATTATTGTGTGTTCGAGCACAAGTAGAAACTTTACGAAAGGTTCCCATAGGCTTCAGACTATTCAGTTCATAAGTTCATACTAGGAAAGATAGGCAAGTTTTGGGGCCTTCATGAAACACAGCTTGTGCATGATGAATTTGTGCTAAAATAAGAATCCCACAATATTGAATAGACTGCATTAGTTCTTCAATTAGGCAGATTAATGATTTGCAATTACATCATGTAAGTATATGGTATCCCTGAAATTCCTTTTATAACACTGCATTATTATTTTGCATATAATTTGCAAGTCTCGTTGCATGTTATAGGTTAATACATCATTCAGGATTTGAAAAGCACATTCAAAATAAACCTTTACGTAGCACAAATTATAGCATCTGTTTTTCTCATCAATGTCAGTGCTCACATTACACATTCTTGTATTTTTCTAACACATAAGCAGTTTTATTCTTATGTAGAAATTTATATGTTATCGTTTGTTTACTACATTCATCTATGCATAAAGAAAACATATATCAATATATTTATTAAACTTTACAATAGCTTATTAGCAGTCGTGGGTCATCAGAAACCTACGTCTAACATTCTTCATGCTATTACAATGCAGTATCTAAATCAAAGTTCATTTGTGCCTTTTTTCTTAAACTTGGTAATCTAACACACTTTGTCATCTTTGTAAATTAGTGTCACAAATCATTTTTCTCAGGGTGAATCCATAGAGATAGATGAAAGATAATGTCTATGCTCCATCACATACAATCAACTTTTGTCTGAGATGAAGCTATGGGTTATCTTTTCCTTTGCAAGTGTCCAGAATGTATACATTTAAATACTAAAAATGCAGCGGAAAAGTTCACATCTTTCCACCCCGTCAAGCATTTAAAGTTTTAAATTCTGGAGAAACAACACTAACATATATATATGCATTTTTTGAAAAGTGAGTGCATTAGTTTAATTTCACAATTTTATGGGGCTTCATGTGCTAAATTGTATTTTACTATGCAGGGACAACCAGTTGGAGAATGTGATTTTAATGTACGATTGTCATGCATTGAAAAGGAACTTATAATGCCGAGGCATGAAAAAATGAAAACTGGACTCATCGACAAAGCACAAGAACCCTTCAGTGTTCGAAATAAACCATTTTTTGACATCCAGAATGCAAGAAAGGTACTGTATTTTATGTTAATTAGATTTATTTTAAAATGATTCATCTTCTTGGCTAAATAAATGTTTAAGTCACAAGTGTTACATGTTGCACAACCATTTAAATCAGTAGTAAAGCATGTGTGCCACTGAGTCTTAGTCCCTGCAGAAACAATCGCTACATTAGATTCTGGAAAGTTTTTTTTTTTTAGCTACGTTTTTTGTCAGGTTATATCTGTTTACATGTTTTCTATATTGTGATGTAAATGCAGTCTGTTTTTATTCTTAAAATATAGAAAAAACACAGCACGCTGGGGGTCTATAGTTAGCAGAGGTAGCTACTTTTGTCCAAATAGGGACCCTTGCTTCTAGTCAGGGAAAGGGGAATACATTCCTGTTAGAACTGGCTATTTCTGGTAGGCTAAGGCTGACGCCAAAGCCAGGCAGAAACCACCATTCTAGTCAGGGCGAGGGAGTCACACGCCAAGATAACCCCTGCTCACCCCCTTGGTAGCTTGGCACGAGCAGTGAGGCTAAACTCGGAGGCAATGTGTAAAGCATTTGCGCCAGCGCACAACACATTACACATGATGCATGAAAACACATTCAGAGGAGTAGTAAAGGAAAACACATGATGCCTAAAAACATTCAGAGGTGTACGGACAACCACCTAAGTATCACACAGCATTTAGGGGTCTAGGAAGGAACACATTACCCATGATGCATAAATATACATTCAGAGGAGTAGTAAAGGGAAACACATGATGCATAAACCTACACATTCAGCGGTGTTAAGAACAAAGCACATGATGCAATAAAAATACATTCAGAGGTACCAGAACAATACAATAGCGCAAAAATCACATGATGTCTAAAAACATTCAGAGGTGCAGGAATAACACATGATGCAAGAAAACACATTCAGAGGTGCAATAACCATACAATTGCGCAAAACTTACATAAGCCACCACCTGTGGCAGTCCCTAGGCCAACTGGCCTTGTTGGGGCTAAGACGCCCTGTGTCTCAATGTCAGGGGCCTAAACGGTGCAGGTGCCCACTACTTGCTGGGCACCTGAGGACAATCCCAAGACCTAAACGGTGCAGCTGCCCACTAATTGCTGGGCAGCTGTGAATCTAAACTGCGACAGGGTCCTCCCTGATCCTTAGGCGCAAACTGCGCCAACTGTGGGAGCCACACAGGCTCCTGCCCTCATCTCGGGGCTCCCTCTCGGTCACAGGAGCCCCACAGCAGCCGACGCCATCTTCTTCCCCGGTCTTCCTCTGGGCACGGGAGACCGGCAATACACACAAAAGCTTCCCCCAGGCAGGGGGAAGCGGAAAACACGTCCTCCCGGCCCCGCCCACAACCAGGCGGCGGGCCGGACCTCTGCTTCCGGTGGGCAGCCAATGGCTGCGCGGCAACTCTTCCTGGGCCGGCCAATGGCAGCGCGGCCCTCCTGACGAGCCCACTGGCTCTGGTCGCGCTGTCGAGGCCACGGCGGCGATTTCTTCGCCGTAGCACGGGGTGGACTCCCGTTGTAACTTTACATCAAATAAACGGGAAATAAAAGCGCTCTCAAGCGCTGGGGGAAATAAAGCGCTCCAAGGCGCTAGAACACAGATAGAGCGCTCCCAGGCGCTAAAGGAAATTTAAAGTGCTCCATGAGCTAAAAATAGCAAGTCAAGCGCTACAACAGAAAAATAAAGCGCTCCTAGCGCTAAAAGGCAACCAAAGGTCACCAGTCCAGCAAAAAGTACAATTAAAGCGCTCCTCAGGCGCTAGTGCCCCAAAAGTCTTCCACAAAGTCCTTCAGGAAGGTGAAGCAAAAGGGGACCCAGTGAAAGGGTCTCCCGAGTCCAGGAAAACAGCAGGAATCCAGGGCAAAGCCAAGTCCCCCCCTCAGCCCAGGCAAGGCAGAGGGGTCCCCCAGAAGTCCTCCAGGCAACCAGGGGCTGGGCAGCGCCCGCCCCTGGTAGATTCAAGTCAGAAACAAGAACATTTTGGAAGGGGACACAGCCCCTTCTTATACAGAGAAAAGTCTTTGTGCAGGCAGTGTGAGAACCAGCTAGAACTGGTTATAGGGAAGTCCTTTCAGTGTCAGGGACAGAGGTGACAGTCGCCCAGCGGGGAGGTGGAGCCAGCATTGTGGCAGGCAGGCACAGCCTCATTCACTCCCAGGTGCTATCTCCACCCACTTCCCTGGCAGCAGATGCTGCCTTTCATCCCCGGGCTGACTCAGACAACCTCCTGGGGGCTCTGACTCAGACAACCTCCTGGGGGCTCTGCAGCCCCTGTCACCCTCAAACCAGACAGTCAATCCACAAGCAGGCCCAGGCACTCTGGGCCAGGCTCACCAGCCAATCACACGCCAGGCACAAATTACACAAATATGCCAACTTCTCAAAGTGGCACTTCTAGACTAGATACAACCATGCCGTTATACACCATTACGCAGCATTCAGTCTCACGAGTTCGCACATATCAAACTCGACCCTGCACTCCCCACACATCAGGAACTACCATGCGCATACATATTCCCCATTCATTCCTATGGGAGGGCAGGTCACTCACCATACATACACAGAGAGCTCACGCACTTTACACTGTACCACAGTGAAAAAGTGCGCAAAGGCCTAAAATCACCAACACCAGGTTCTAGAAACAGGCTGGGAAAAAGCAAAAAGTTTCGGGGTGAACCTGCCAAAAGGGCCAGGTCCAACACAACCCCCTTCCAGCCAAAACGCAGGGTGGATCAATCACTCCACTGATGGGCTTCCTTGCTTTGGGCGACAAAACACGGACACGGGCCCGCACGGCAGGGACACCCTCCTGTTTTTCGCCACTCTGAACCCACATAGATTTCTCTCAACAAAAGCTCTCTGGCACAACTAGGGTACCCCACTGGTACACACTAGTCATCCACAGCCAGGACCAGGCCCTAGGCCATCCAAATATCACAGGTCCTAACCAATCCACAGAGTGGGGGGCAGTAACCCCTGGCACACAATAGCCAATCTCCACTCTCTCTCTCAGTGTAGCTACAACTACCACTGATCCTTCAGCCTAGGGACCATACCCTCAGGCTCACCAGAGGTCACGGGCAAGAATGCCCCACCCTACCTCTACCTCTGGGTTTCCGCACCCTCACAGGGAAGCACTCACCAGAACACAATTCTCCTACCTGATCAGGACCTCACTCCATCACTGGTCTACCACCTGGAAACTATTTCACTTCTGAGGTACAAAGCACACAGCACAGTCCCTCTTCAAGCAGGTGGGGGGACACAGCACACAGCAAAGCCCCCTTTCCTCTACCTTAGTGGAAACAACAAACTGCAGGTGGGCCCCAGAACACACAGCAAGGGCAGCCCCCTCAATCTCTTCAGCTGATCTCCTTTGGTAGAGATTCCTCTTGACCTGGAAGCTTCCTAATCTCCCAACCTAGGATCTAAACCCTCAGGTTGCACCGGGGTCAGAAGTACACCGTCCCTCTGCACCCCCTTCCAGAGTTCTGCACCCTCCACTTAGGAGCGGTACCCCTCAACACCAGGACCGCCGGAGTTCTGGTTACAGACACTCCCCGTCCTCTAGACACAGGAAGATCCTCCTCAAATGACCTGTAAGTACAGCCTAGGCCCTGACCTGGCGCTCCCGGGGGAACCCTCCAGGCCCAGAGACAGGGTTTCGGGCCAACGTGGGACACACCGTCCCACACTCACTCCGCCTCCACTGAGACAGGGCGTGAGCCCCTACACCCCTACCATCCTAATGGGACCTAGCTGGGCTACACATGAACCTCTTCACCTACACAGGATCATCAGATACACAAGCCACTACTTTTAGAATCACTCCCTAATGTCTCTGCAAGACATCTAGCACACCGCCAGACATCCACCTTCTTGTCCAGTGCCTCTGCAGGACCTCCTGCACACCACCAGAGGTACACCTCACGTGCAAGCTCCTTAAAAAAACCTCACACCAACTCCTCCAGTTTAACACAGCACTCATCCACTCACTCCCCCTCCAGACTGGCGAGACAGTTCCTCACTGCCCCTGACTCAACCTGTACCCCTCTTACTGAGCACCAGGCACCATACTCTGGGAACTGGGAATGGGAATTCACGCACTAGACATATTTAAGCTGCCACCACTGGATCCTACCATACTGGGGAATCCAGACACACACACTACACTCAGGGGATAACCACCCTCCCAAGCAAGTAATTTCTCCTCCACACTCACTCTCTTCCATCTACCCACACAGGGACAGGAACAGGATTGGCCACTGGACCCAGCAAGGGATTCCTAATCTATGGGGACTTCCCCCTCTACTGGCGTCCCGCCTGTCATTTTCTCTCATCTGCCACTAAACATAAAGCGCAGGAACACCATCTGAAAATGACACTCTTGAGGAAAAATAAAATCACAAACAATAATCCCAAACATGTGACTATCTGAAAAAATTGCAGAGTTTTGTAATGTAGCCAGTTGTCGCTGTGGCACTGCGCAAACACAAGTCCAAATCCGCACCGCTGACCAACAATGTTAGAACTGGCTATTTCTGGTAGGCTAAGGCTGACGCCAAAGCCAGGCAGAAACCACCATTCTAGTCAGGGCGAGGGAGTCACACGCCAAGATAACCCCTGCTCACCCCCTTGGTAGCTTGGCACGAGCAGTGAGGCTAAACTCGGAGGCAATGTGTAAAGCATTTGCGCCAGCGCACAACACATTACACATGATGCATGAAAACACATTCAGAGGAGTAGTAAAGGAAAACACATGATGCCTAAAAACATTCAGAGGTGTACGGACAACCACCTAAGTATCACACAGCATTTAGGGGTCTAGGAAGGAACACATTACCCATGATGCATAAATATACATTCAGAGGAGTAGTAAAGGGAAACACATGATGCATAAACCTACACATTCAGCGGTGTTAAGAACAAAGCACATGATGCAATAAAAATACATTCAGAGGTACCAGAACAATACAATAGCACAAAAATCACATGATGTCTAAAAACATTCAGAGGTGCAGGAATAACACATGATGCAAGAAAACACATTCAGAGGTGCAATAACCATACAATTGCGCAAAACTTACATAAGCCACCACCTGTGGCAGTCCCTAGGCCAACTGGCCTTGTTGGGGCTAAGACGCCCTGTGTCTCAATGTCAGGGGCCTAAACGGTGCAGGTGCCCACTACTTGCTGGGCCCCTGAGGACAATCCCAAGACCTAAACGGTGCAGCTGCCCACTAATTGCTGGGCAGCTGTGAATCTAAACTGCGACAGGGTCCTCCCTGACCCTTAGGCGCAAGCTGCGCCAACTGTGGGAGCCACACAGGCTCTAAAAGCAAATTCCTCGCAGGCAGGAGGGGGCGGGCACCGGCAATGTGCCCCGGCGCCCCCTCTAACTAAAAATGGCTAAACGCTGGAGCCACACAGGCTCTGGGCATATCACATGCCCCAAACGTTGGAGCCTCGCTGGGCTCTTAATCACAACTGCGGCGGGGAGCCTCTCTGGCTCTCAATCAACAAAAATGCCCCACTCGTCGGAGTCCCCCTTCTGTGGGCTCGAGATCCGGGAACACCGTTGAGCCCCTCAGGCTCGTCAAACAAGCGAAAATGCTCCCTGAGCCTTTCAGGCTCGAAATCTACAATGCCCCACGGTGCGCCTGCTGCCCACTGTTCAGCGGGGCAGCGAGAAGGGAGAAGGAGGCCCAGGCCACGGGGGCGAGCACCGAAAGCGTGCTCCGACACACCCCCCCAACCGCCTCCCACCAAGCTGCACTCACCGGGGCTCCTGGGCGGCGCCTCGTTCCCGGCAGCTTCTCTCTCGGCTCCTCTCCTCATCTCGGGGCTCCCTCTCGGTCACAGGAGCCCCACAGCAGCCGACACCATCTTCTTCCCCGGTCTCCCTCTGGGCACGGGAGACCGGCAATACACACAAAAGCTTCCCCCAGGCAGGGGGAAGCAGAAAACACGTCCTCCCGGCCCCGCCCACAACCAGGCGGCGGGCCGGACCTCTGCTTCCGGTGGGCAGCCAATGGCTGCGCGGCAACTCTTCCTGGGCCGGCCAATGGCAGCGCGGCCCTCCTGACGAGCCCACTGGCACTGGTCGTGCTGTCGAGGCCACGGCGGCGATTTCTTCGCCGAAGCACGGGGTGGACTCCCGTTGTAACTTTACATCAAATAAACGGGAAATAAAAGCGCTCTCAAGCGCTGGGGGAAATAAAGCGCTCCAAAGCGCTAGAACACAGATAGAGCGCTCCCAGGCGCTAAAGGAAATTTAAAGCGCTCCATGCGCTAAAAATAGCAAGTCAAGCGCTTCCAAGCGCTACAACAGAAAAATAAAGCGCTCCTAGCACTAAAAGGCAACCAAAGGTCACCAGTCCAGCAAAAAGTACAATTAAAGCGCTCCTCAGGCGCTAGTGCCCCAAATGTCTTCCACAAAGTCCTTCAGGAAGGTGAAGCAAAAGGGGACCCAGTAAAAGGGTCTCCAGAGTCCAGGAAAACAGCAGGAATCCAGGGCAAAGCCAAGTCCCCCCCTCAGCCCAGGCAAGGCAGAGGGGTCCCCCAGAAGTCCTCCAGGCATCCAGGGGCTGGGCAGCGCCCGCCCCTGGTAGATTCAAGTCAGAAACAAGAACATTTTGGAAGGGGACACAGCCCCTTCTTATACAGAGAAAAGTCTTTGAAGTCTTTGTGCAGGCAGTGTGAGAACCAGCTAGAACTGGTTATAGGGAAGTCCTTTCAGTGTCAGGGACAGAGGTGACAGTGGCCCAGCGGGGAGGTGGAGCCAGCGTTGTGGCAGGCAGGCACAGCCTCATTCACTCCCAGGTGCTATCTCCACCCACTTCCCTAGCAGCAGATGCTGCCTTTCATCCCCGGGCTGACTCAGACAACCTCCTGGGGGCTCTGCAGCCCCTGTCACCCTCAAACCAGACAGTCAATCCACAAGCAGGCCCAGGCACTCTGGGCCAGGCTCACCAGCCAATCACACGCCAGGCACAAATTACACAAATATGCCAACTTCTCAAAGTGGCACTTCTAGACTAGATACAACCATGCCGCATACACCATTACGCAGCATTCAATCTCACGAGTTCGCACATATCAAACTCGACCCTGCACTCCCCACACATCAGGAACTAACATGGGCATACATATTCCCCATTTATTCCTATGGGAGGGCAGGTCACTCACCATACATACACAGAGAGCTCACGCACTTTACACTGTACCACAGTGAAAAAGTGCGCAAAGGCCTAAAATCACCAACACCAGGTTCTAGAAACAGGCTAGGAAAAAGCAAAAAGTTTCGGGGTGAACCTGCCAAAAGGGCCAGGTCCAACAATTCCTAAAATAACCCCTGCTCACCCCCTTGGTAGCTTGGCACGAGAAGACAGGCTTATCTCAGAGGCAGTGTGTAAAGCATTTGTGAACAGATACAGTAATACAGTGAAATACTACAGATGGACACCACACCAGTTTAGAAAAATAAGTATTCTTTATCTAAACAAGACCAACCGTCAAAAAACCACAATACAGTACTAAAATAGGCTTTTCAATGGTAGAAATAGTTCAGTGCAGTGTAGATGGTAAATGCAACACGTTTCCAACAAAGTACCTTAGATGCGTCACACAAGATAAATAAAAGGGTCGCAGGGAAGGTGATGCGTCAGTTCCTGGTTTCGAGGGAGGCGATGTGTCGGTTCCTTACTGCAGCGCAGGGGAGGTGATGTGACGGTTCTTTACCGGAGAGGAGGCGATGCGTCGGTTTCTTACTGTGTTCCCGTTACGTTGCGACAAGATGGCGCCTCAATGCGATGCGATCATCCGGTGCGATGTGACAAAATGGCGTCTTTGATGCGATGCAACAACGTGGATGCGATGTGTGCACGCCCAACGGCCGTGTGGCAAAATTTATGTTCTTGAGCCGTGACAGGCCCTACAACACGCTTCTCCGGTGATGCGACAGCTACCTCTGCGGTGACGGCACGCTTCTCCGTGATACAACACGCTTCGTCTGCGATGGCGAAAAGCTGTGGCACGCTTCCTCTGCAATGCGACGGCAACTGCTGCGGCAGCGACGCGCTTCTTCCTCGTTGCGTCGCGCTTCCAGCTCCCAGCGACACGCAGTCTCTAGAAGTCCTTAACCCCTTCGACGCTCATGACGAGCCCAGCTCGTCATGGAGTTTCCATTGACTTCAATGGAAATTACATTGAAGAGCCAGAGGTGGCCTTAGCATCCAAGTGGTTAAACAGCTCCAGGCACCTCTCTGTAGGTTAGAATTCCCAGCAAGGAAATTCAGGGGAGCTGGAGATGAAGTCTTTGTGTCCATGAGACTTCAGAGAGAAAGGCAAGCTCAGTTTCAAGCCCTTGGAGATCTTCCTCAAGATGACAAAGCAAACAGCAAAGTCCTTTTCTCCTTCCTTGGCAACAAGTAACCACTGCAGGCCAACCACAAACAGCCAACAGCACAGGAGCAGTAATCCTCCTTCAGCTTCTTTGGTTCTTCTCCTAGGCAAAGATTCCTCTTGTTTTCCATGTAGTGATCTAAAGTTCTGGGGTCTGTGTTCCCCTTTTTATACACACAAATCATTTGTCTCTGAAGGCAGAGAGTGTCTGTACCCAGACAAAACCAGTTCTGTCCACTCTGGTGCAGCTTCCTGGCAGGAGTTGGAGACAGCATTGTTGAAAGCAGACCTGGCCCAGGTAGCTGAAAGGAAATCTCATCCCCCCTACTCTGTATTCTATGAAATTTCGGGCCAATGAAAGGAAATCTCCTCCCCCTACTCTCTATTCAAAGCAGGTCCTATTCAGCCCAGCCCTGACCCATCAGACTGCTGGAGCCAAGGCCATTTCCAGCCCCCGGTAATCAAAAACCAGACATGGAATACACACACCTAGCAGAGACATACTGGATGGTTAGGCAAGAAAATACCTACTTTCTAAAAGTGTCATTTTCAAACTCAGAATGTAAAAATCACCTTTACTAAAAGATGTATTTTAACATTCTGAGTTCAGGCATACTAAACTCGTTTTTCTACCTAGTTCCCTGGGTCAGTTAGGATTATAAGATGTTATAATCAAACTGCCCATTCTGGATCATGGGAACAGGCAGCCTTGCAACAGTGAAAAACGAGATTAGCTGTAATTCCCTAGCAGGACATGCCACACACACCTGGGCATGTCCTACCTTTAACATACAATGCACCCTGCCCAGGGGGTACCTTGGGCCTACCTTAGGGGTGACTAACATGTGGAAAAGGGAAGGGTTAGGGACTGGCAAGTCTGAAAACGTGCCAAGTCGACATGGCAGTCCCAGACTGCACACAGGCTCTGCAGTGGCAGGCTTGAGCCACAGTTTACAAGCTGCTTCTGTGGGTGCCTCAATCAGTGCTGCAAGCCCACTTGCAGCCTTTGATTTACAGGCCCTGCACACACATGGTCCACTGTACTAGGGTCTGACAAGTAAATCACAGCCAATCATGGGGCCACTAATCCATTACAACAATTTACAATAGGGAGCACTTGCACTTTGGCACTGAACAGCAGTGGCAAAGTGTCCAAAGCATCTAGACCAACAAAAACAGATGAGGCGACAGCAAAAAGTGGAAGGGAGACTCACGCCAGTGGTGCCACGTCTAACATACTCCCATGAAATTAAATGGGAAAACTGAGTAAAATAGATCTGGAACATGTATTAAAAAGAAAATCTGCAAATTACAGTTTGCTATACATCCTACAGTTGTCTGCAAATATGGGGTGCTTTTGAGAATACCCACTGAAGCCAATAAGCAAATTTGAACCAGCAAATGACCTGACCTCACTGGAACCAAATCGTCTTTTTTGACCTAAGATAACTGTAGTTTGTTTGTGCACCAGATTTGGCCCTGCCTCGTTCATTATTTATGTAGTTTAATGATTTTTATTTGCATTGCCTAACATTGGATTACATAAACATAAACAAACTTTTCAAATGACATAAACTGGACAGTAGAGGATTCCATCTTGTAAAAAAGATAGACAGATTTAATTTTGAATAAAGGTATTAGGTTATTATTAATAAATTAAATATCCAAATTTCCTAGCAAGCAACGGAGATGATAGCAATACCCAACCAACCATCTCACAAACCAAAAAAGATGACAATGAATAAACAAATAAAAATGTCAATTATTATTAGCTTCATCTTTGATGACAGAAAAGGATAAAACGTAACTTTTCAAAAACTGCCATACGCTAATGACGTTATTTATTTGTCCAACCTTTGACCTATGCTCGTTTTCAACATGCTAGTCATAACTTTTTGCCGTAATTAGGCTTTCTAATGTAAAGCTAGTCATATGTTGATGAGGAGTTCACAAATGTAGACAGAGGGCCAAAAGTTTCACTCAAAGCAAATGTTTTCAAATAAAAACCAATGCCGGAACTAGCATAGCTAAGCGTTACAATCCTCTATCGTCTTCTTTCTTTAACTTAAACCTTCTGTTTTTCCAACAGGACCAGAAACGTTCATTTATGGTAAAATAGAGTTGTGCATATAATAGCTGTACATCTCTGTTAATAATTATAGAGCGAAAACTAGATATGGCATTAGTTTGTTAGAACATCTTACTTGCACATTGATATTTATAATAGTCTAGAGGAAATGTATTTCAAAGTATAAGATATCAAATAATCATATGACATTTGGATTAGGATTTTTTTTACTTCTGAGGGACAGTTCTTTCAGGTTTTGTGCTTTCTCAGCATTGTGTTGGCACTGAAACACTTCCTGTCATGCAATGGTTCCGAAGAAAACATTCTATTATACAACAGTCACTTGTTATTATTTGGGCATTTATTTCTTCATCCTTGGAACCCCAAAAATCAACAGAAGTAATGTACCACTTCTGTACACTTAAACTTTCCAAAATCCTCTGATATCAAAGAAATAACAATTGAGATTTTAGAGAGAATTTCCTATCAAATCCTCCTTCCATTCCACTTGTAGAGAAGTGCCTTCAGTACTAACTGATAATGCCATCTGGTCAGTGTTCTTTAGTGAATCTAGGAGTACTATTTTCTGTGGTCACCTCTTCCTATTGTCAGCTGTATTTACCTTTCTTGCTAAATTATTTGTATAAAGGAGTGCAAACTCACAATCAATGAACAAGACGCATTTGATTCAGTAAGAATCAGGATTAGTTGTTAAATTCCTTTGGATATTTCTTGTTAACTTCCTCGTTCCAGCAATTTGCATATTTCTCTTTAACTTCCTCAATCAAGCAAAGAGCAAGACAGAAGAAACAGTCGTGGATCTGAAGTGCCTACGTTATTTCTTAATGAGTGGTTCTACATAATTATTTTAGCCCAAATCCTAGTAATAGTAGGAAAGAGACTAGACGTGCGCTGTTTTTTCAAAACCTCCTTTCCTATCGGTCCATCGGGTGAAGGTGGTTCTTCGGACCCGTCCATCTTTCCTTCCTAAGGTGGTCACTGCCTTTCACATCGGGCAGACCATTACTTTGCCCACCTTCTTTCCGACTCCGCGTCCTTCAAACGAAGAAGAGAGACTTCACCGTCTGGACCCAAAACATGTGCTCACTCCACCAGGGCGACGGCGGACACTACTGCCTTGGGAAGGGGAGTGCCTCTGAATGACATCTGTCAGCAGCCACGTGGGCATTGCTGCACACGTTCACCAAACTCTACTGCCTGGCCAGGCAAGTCCGTAGAGACAGCTTCTTTGGTCGTTCTATTCTCCAGGATTTTCTGGTGTGATCTTGGTTCGCATTGCTTGGGTATCTATTCCAAGGTAAGGAATCCATAACTAACGTATATTTTTCAAATGCACAAGTTACTTACTTTTGGTAACGATATATCTGTAAGAAACATTAGTTAATTATAGATGCTTTACCGCCCCACCCATCCTCCCCGTTCTGCGAACTGATTTCTAGGGTTAAGGACATCCTTCCAGGGCCCTAATTTTTGTGAAACAATGGTCAGTGTCTTGCATGGCTCCGCGTTAAGTCGGGTACAGAAGTGACATCAGCGGCGTCTAAGTAGCTGCCCCAATGTCATCCCGGCTACCACGACGCCAATGACAGACGCGGACCCAACTGACGCCACCTTCCGACACGCACAGGTACTGCTAACGAAAAAACTTTCCGGATCCGTTCTGACGCCTTGAGGTAATTCTAAGGTAAGGAATCAATCACTAACTAACGTTTCTTGCAGATATATTGTTACCGAAGGTAACTAACTTGTGCATTCATGGTAGTAGGTGCACAGATGCTGCTGCAGCCTACGTGTTATATCAGCAAGCCATCTATTCTATTGCGATTCAGAAAAGGGGGTGGTGATGGACAGAGTATCTGAATTAAGCAGAACACTCCGACCCAGTCAAGAGATCAGGGCTTGATCCATTACCGTTTTTTAGCTCACTGCACCATCCCAGTTCAGAACCTGGCTACATGCAAATTAGTCTGTCCCTGGCCCAGTGCATCATGGGAACAGGGCAGACCAAGCTACCAAGCCAATTCTTTACTGGAAAGGAAACAAGCTTCCGGGGACCGGTTTCTGGCATTACAGCCGTCTTCGGCCCGGCTTGCTTGAATCCTGATGGTGCAGTGAGCAAGGGACTCATGTCTGAGCATACCCTTCCACTCCTATAGTGGCCAAAACGATTCAGAAAAGGGGGTGGTGATGGACAGAGTATCTGAATTAAGCAGAACACTCCGACCCAGTCAAGAGATCAGGGCTTGATCCATCACCGTTTTTTAGCTCACTGCACCATCCCAGTTCAGAACCTGGCTACATGCAAATTAGTCTGTCCCTGGCCCAGTGCATCATGGGAACAGGGCAGACCAAACTACCAAGCCAATTCTTTACTGGAAAGGAAACAAGCTTCCGGGGACCGGTTTCTGGCATTACAGCCGTCTTCGGCCCGGCTTGCTTGAATCCTGATGGTGCAGTGAGCAAGGGACTCACATCTGAGCATACCCTTCCACGCTAGTGGTGGCCAAAACGATTAAAAAAGGGGGGTGGTGATGGACGAAGTATCTGAATTAAGCAGAACACTCCGACCCAGTCAAGAGATCAGGGCTTGATCCATCGCCGTTTTTTAGCTCACTGCACCATCCCAGTTCAGAACCTGGCTACATGCAAATTAGTCTGTCCCTGGCCCAGTGCATCATGGGAACAGGGCAGACCAAACTACCAAGCCAATTCTTTACTGGAAAGGAAACAAGCTTCCGGGGACCGGTTTCTGGCATTACAGCCGTCTTCGGCCCGGCTTGCTTGAATCCTGATGGTGCAGTGAGCAAGGGACTCATGTCTGAGCATACCCTTCCACTCCTATAGTGGCCAAAACGATTCAGAAAAGGGGGTGGTGATGGACAGAGTATCTGAATTAAGCAGAACACTCCGACCCAGTCAAGAGATCAGGGCTTGATCCATCACCGTTTTTTAGCTCACTGCACCATCCCAGTTCAGAACCTGGCTACATGCAAATTAGTCTGTCCCTGGCCCAGTGCATCATGGGAACAGGGCAGACACAGGGCAGACCAAACTACCAAGCCAATTCTTTACTGGAAAGGAAACAAGCTTCCGGGGACCGGTTTCTGGCATTACAGCCGTCTTCGGCCCGGCTTGCTTGAATCCTGATGGTGCAGTGAGCAAGGGACTCATGTCTGAGCATACCCTTCCACTCCTATAGTGGCCAAAACGATTAAAACAAGCATTTACAATGCAACGGTTTCGCCTTTGGAAAAGTTTGAGCTATTGGCATTGTAAATGACAAAATTTGTATTTGTGTTGGTTTTGAAAACAGATAAATAAATGGCATTGTCCTTTACATTGCCAATAGCTCTAATTTTTCCAAAGGCGAAACCGTTGCATTGTAAATGCTTGTTTGTAAGGTATTGAAATCACTGGATAACACTGGGAAAAAAACCACCAGAATTGACCAAAAATAAAAACTGAAAACAGGAAAGCCTACTTATAGGTAACATTCTCAAAACCAACCATCAAATATTCATCTCTGTGCCACACAATTTTTTTACCCACCCATTCCGACTCGTATGTACCATTACACCCCGCTCTCTCATTGAAATGCTCCTCTCACACATACTCACAGACACGCAGCCTTTCGTCTTTCAAATTTCCTTTTTCTAACAATTCCTGCTTACTTTGCCTTCTCACACACTTAACCTCTCTTTCACTGCCTTCTCCTGCTCACTTCCCTCTTTTTCTTACCCCCTTCTCACAGACACTTTCAATGTTCTGCTTCCTTACAAAGATGCATGCAAACACACAAGCATGACTATGTTTTTTATGCACCCTGTCACCAGTCCAAATATTGAATAATAATTTTTTTAAACTTAACGTAGCTGAAAACAAAGCTGTATTCCACAATTTGGCAATAACAACTTAGCTGCCCTACTCACACAGTCTAAATAGAAACTTCTATGAGGAGATTTCGACTTAAATCAATGCATGACGATTTCAAGAAAAAACATGAATAGTAGATTGACTTCATATACAACAATTAAAGGTACATGCATTAACGATTTGTAATACATAATCGATAAGTAACTAGATAAATACATGGCTAGATAAATGGACACACATAAAAGACTAAACAAATAGACAATTTATAAGCAGTATGGCTGGGAGCAGTGCCGAAGACACATTCAGTTGGAAGCAGTGGTATCACAAAACAATTAACAAATGAGCAGGAGCAGCTGGGAGCTGTGCCGTCTGAAAACAACGAATTAAAAAAACAATATAAGTGCAAAGTGCATTGTTGTGGGGAATTGCGCAATAAGCCACCAAAAAAAAAGAAGACATTGACAAAGCTACGGCTGAAAGCTAGGAACAAGTTATATGATGTAGCCTGTGCTAGCCGCATCTTAGCACTTTTTTCTGGCAGGAGTACTGTGGGGGGGATAGGATAGGTGAAAGAGGGGCAAGCAACATCAGGGGAGGGCGAGCAACAAACTGAGAGCGGGTAAGGGGACGGCAGAAGCTGAAACAAAGGACAAGCAAAGAGGACCACGGGGCAAGCACAAACAACAGGAAAGGAAGAATGTGGAAGGGGCACCAGCCAAGCGAGGACGAGGGATGGGGCATGGGACAAGAACAAATAACAGTGGAGTGGGCACGGGGCAAGCACGAACAACAGGGTGGGAGCAGGAGACAAGCAACAACAGAGCAATGATTTTACAGACACAAAACGTAAACCAGTGAAGACAATTATAGACCAGAAACAACAAGGAGCAATTGGGTACCGATGCGAGTGCGCAGCATACGCCCGTTACTGGCTGTAAAAAAAAACATCGATCCATGGAGCGAGCGTTTGCATATCAGAATAAGCAAGGGGAGAGGGATCAGCAGCGATGCGCGGGCTGCAGGGGAGAAAAGAACCCGGCAAGCAGGAGGCGGGGAGGGGGGGGGGGCAGCTGCAGCCCAAGGAGAGGGAGCGAACATTAGCATACATGAAGAGCTGGTCAAAATTAAAAAAAAAACATTTCTGAGCCTGGAGACGATCCATAAGAGTCAACTACTGAGAAAACAAGACAGACGAGGGCAGCACGAGGAATGTGAGACAAAGAAAGAGCATAGGTAGAACTGTGTAAATCCATGGACGGCGGGAGGGGGCGGGAGTGGACACGGACGGCGGGAGGGGGCGGGAGTGGACACGGACGGCGGGAGGGGGCGGGAGGGGGCGGGAGTGGACACGGACGGCGGGAGGGGGCGGGAGTGGACATGGACGGCGGGAGGGGGCGGGAGGGGGCGGGAGTGGACACGGACGGCGGGAGGGGGCGGGAGGGGGCGGGAGAGGACACGGACGGCGGGAGGGGGCGGGAGAGGACACGGACGGCGGGAGGGGGCGGGAAAGGCACACGGAGGGGGCGGGAATGGACAGACTACGTAACTCCACCCTGGGAAAAAATCTCGGGAACGCCCCCGAATCTGGTCCGGCCTTGACGGACAGATCTCTGTTCCAATGGCTAGCCTCCATTTATGGAGCTAGCCAATGGGACAGGGGGGCGTATTCCACAGTCCTTACTGGAAATCAAGAGATTTCTCTGGAGGCGGAGCTAAGAGCTCCGCCCTCCAGCGAAACCTAAAAAGGGGGTGGTGATGGACAGAGTATCTGAATTAAGCAGAACACTCCGACCCAGTCAAGAGATCAGGGCTTGATCCATCACCGTTTTTTAGCTCACTGCACCATCCCAGTTCAGAACCTGGCTACATGCAAATTAGTCTGTCCCTGGCCCAGTGCATCATGGGAACAGGGCAGACACAGGGCAGACCAAACTACCAAGCCAATTCTTTACTGGAAAGGAAACAAGCTTCCGGGGACCGGTTTCTGGCATTACAGCCGTCTTCGGCCCGGCTTGCTTGAATCCTGATGGTGCAGTGAGCAAGGGACTCACATCTGAGCATACCCTTCCACGCTAGTGGTGGCCAAAACGATTAAAAAAGGGGGGTGGTGATGGACAGAGTATCTGAATTAAGCAGAACACTCCGACCCAGTCAAGAGATCAGGGCTTGATCCATCACCGTTTTTTAGCTCACTGCACCATCCCAGTTCAGAACCTGGCTACATGCAAATTAGTCTGTCCCTGGCCCAGTGCATCATGGGAACAGGGCAGACCAAACTACCAAGCCAATTCTTTACTGGAAAGGAAACAAGCTTCCGGGGACCGGTTTCTGGCATTACAGCCGTCTTCGGCCCGGCTTGCTTGAATCCTGATGGTGCAGTGAGCAAGGGACTCATGTCTGAGCATACCCTTCCACTCCTATAGTGGCCAAAACGATTCAGAAAAGGGGGTGGTGATGGACAGAGTATCTGAATTAAGCAGAACACTCCGACCCAGTCAAGAGATCAGGGCTTGATCCATCACCGTTTTTTAGCTCACTGCACCATCCCAGTTCAGAACCTGGCTACATGCAAATTAGTCTGTCCCTGGCCCAGTGCATCATGGGAACAGGGCTGACCAAACTACCAAGCCAATTCTTTACTGGAAAGGAAACAAGCTTCCGGGGACCGGTTTCTGGCATTACAGCCGTCTTCGGCCCGGCTTGCTTGAATCCTGATGGTGCAGTGAGCAAGGGACTCATGTCTGAGCATACCCTTCCACTCCTATAGTGGCCAAAACTATTCAGAAAAGGGGGTGGTGATGGACAGAGTATCTGAATTAAGCAGAACACTCCGACCCAGTCAAGAGATCAGGGCTTAATCCATCACCGTTTTTTTAGCTCACTGCACCATCCCAGTTCAGAACCTGGCTACATGCAAATTAGTCTGTCCCTGGCCCAGTGCATCATGGGAACAGGGCAGACACAGGGCAGACCAAACTACCAAGCCAATTCTTTACTGGAAAGGAAACAAGCTTCCGGGGACCGGTTTCTGGCATTACAGCCGTCTTCGGCCCGGCTTGCTTGAATCCTGATGGTGCAGTAAGCAAGGGACTCATGTCTGAGCATACCCTTCCACTCCAATAGTGGCCAAAACGATTCAGAAAAGGGGGTGGTGATGGACAGAGTATCTGAATTAAGCAGAACACTCCGACCCAGTCAAGAGATCAGGGCTTGATCCATCACCGTTTTTTAGCTCACTGCACCATCCCAGTTCAGAACCTGGCTACATGCAAATTAGTCTGTCCCTGGCCCAGTGCATCATGGGAACAGGGCAGACCAAACTAACAAGCCATTTCTTTACTGGAAAGGAAACAAGCTTCATGGCTTGCTTGCTTGAATCCTGATGGTGCAGTGAGCAAGGGACTCATGTCTGAGCATACCCTTCCACTCCTATAGTGGCCAAAACGATTCAGAAAAGGGGGTGGTGATGGACAGAGTATCTGAATTCAGATACTCTGTCCATCACCACCCCCTTTATGAATCGTTTTGGCCACCACAAGTGTGGAAGGGTATGCTCAGATGTGAGTCCCTTGCTCACTGCACCATCAGGATTCAAGCAAGCCGGGCCGAAGACGGCTGTAATGCCAGAAACCGGTCCCCGGAAGCTTGTTTCCTTTCCAGTAAAGAACTGGTTTGGTAGTTTGGTCTGCCCTGTTCCCATGATGCACTGGGCCAGGGTCAGACTAATTTGCATGTAGCCAGGTTCTGAGCTGGGATGGTGCAGTGAGCTAAAAAACGGTGATGGATCAAGCCCTGATCTTTTGACTGGGTAGGAGTGTTCTGCTTAATTCAGATACTCTGTCCATCACCACCCCCTTTATGAATCATCTATTCTATTGCAGCCAGACTCGCTAATAAAAGCGCAGGTGTTCCGGCCTGTGTTAGGTTATTGTTGCTTCTGTGGTTATGGTGTTAGCAAGTACTGAGGGCGATCCCTGGTGACACGGGAGGGTTCATGTGATTTATTACATTCACATTCATTTTGATATTATAATTTATGTGGTATTAGCCCTTGTAATGACTAGATGACGAGTATCATTTCAGGACCTGCATAATGTGTACAGGGATGGTGTAGGGTGTTTCTGTGAGGTGTGCAACATACAAGTCTTTACTTTATTGCACTACCTGTACTGTTATGACAATTGCCTAGTTAGCAAAATGATTTATGATGTATGGTATTGTGGTCTATGTGTTAAATACAATACATGCTATATCTTGTATATAATCCTGTTTGAAATCTCTTTTGTGGTGTATTTATTGTGTCACTAATGTGTGTGGGCGTTGCACAAACGCTTTACACATTGCCTCTGGGATAAGACTGACTGCTCTGACAAGTTACCAAGGGTGTGAGCAGGGGTTATCTTGGATGTGTAACTCTCTTACCCTGACTAGAATGGTAGGTTCTGCCTGGCTTAGGTGTATATTCTAGGCAACAAGAAATCCAATTTCTAACATAACACACTATACCTTGGTCTTCTCTTTTGTCAAGTCCATTGTCTGCAACTTCTCCAAAATGTAGATGCCCAAGTACTCCTTAAACATCTATGCTGAGCCCCTGTTTCTCATCCTCTTAACTACATTGGATGCCCATCAACAGCTTTGTCTTGTTCAAGAGACTCAAGATTTGAAAGAAAATTCTGCACTCTTGTTATCCCTCCTTCATTTCCATTTTCAACCTGATACAACTCTTCTCTGATTCTCAGCTCACTTGCTTAAGATCCTCGCCATCAAGAAGACTTCATGGGGTAGAAAGGATTTTTCCAATTGAGCTGCAAAAAACTGGATTAGTATTTCCCCTGATCTAAGATCTATCCATGAGCTACTTTGTATGAATCACATTGAAATGTGGCTTTTCAGAGCTCAATGTTTGAGCCATATGTGGATGTATATACACATGCTCTACATAGTCTTGCCATTAGTGTTGGGCTTGGACTATTGCAACTTATTTTCATTGAAGAAGTCTGTCGAGTTGCAAGGGATTTGTGACTACTCCTCTTGTAGTGAACGCTCATGGGCACTGACTCCATTGTTAGATTATTTTTGGCCACTTTCGAGTTCGAACATGTATCAACATTGGTCCCAGTCTTGACCCATTAGACATCAGGGTCTCAGGACCCGTTGCTTTACTTCTTGTGCAGAGAAGAGTTCTGCTCAAAATGTGGTCAGTTTTTTCCCTCTTCTTCACTCAACCCGTTCTAGACATAGTCCCTGAAGACCAAGACCTGGGGCGCCCTTCCCCTTTGGGCCCCCACATTCCTTATTGTCTCTGGAGAATAAAGAGGAGTAGAGGGTGATGGAATGATGCCCTTCAAGAGATGCCTTTACTGCCACTCAGAGTATCTCTTGGCTGACGTCCATGCCGTCTGTAATTTGTGCCTCCCCCCAGAGCACGACGATGCCAACTACACTTAGGCTGCTCAGAGACAGGCACTGGGGCCACAACAAAATGTGTTGCTCGTCATCCGAGATGCAGGACATCTTTAGGGAGTATGGTTGATACTAGAGGTCCACCCAGACTTTTAAGACACATAAGCAGACCGTCATCAAGGCTACCTGGGCAAGGCGTCAGAGCCAAGAAGGGAGTCTGCTAAAAGCCTTGACTTTCATCAACCTTCAAATGAGAGGTCATACATCTGCGCCGAGGTGTCGAAGACAAGACCTGCATTGAAGCCAAAATCAGTGTGGGCTCTGGGACCGTCCACAGCCATGTCAGAAGAGAGGCCCATCCTCGAGAAGCTCCTACAGGAACTCGATGACGAGCAGGGATTCTTTCATCTCCACATTAGCAAGATTTCTGCTACCGGAAAGATTTTGCATAAAAAGTGGAGACCCACCTTTGAGGACACTCCACAGCCGGACACTCCTCTATAGCCGGTGCCTGCCAAATGGACAAAGCTGCTTTCCCTCTGTGACTCCTTCCTCCATCACCTCCTGCAACTTCTCGTCAGGGATCACCAAAGTCTTCTTCTGATTCAGGTCACCCTAGTCCTAGTCTCAAACTGAGGACTCTGGGGCGCCCATCTACTCACATCGCACAGACCTTGAGAGAACTATGATTTGGAACCCCCAGGGGACCCTGACCACATTGCTGTTAGTGCTTCCCCACAAGACAATACCGCATCACACCATTGTGTCAACCAATATTAAGCTGTCTACCACAAGGTAGTTATGTATACTACCCCAGAGGGCGACGACTCCTTGGTGGGAACGCTAGCCAGAAACAAGTGTTCCCTCTAATTTCTCCCTATGTTGAAAGGTATGGTGAATTCTACCCCAGAAATAAATCCAAAATGGTAACACTCAGGATATAGAAAAACTTTAAACCTGCACCATCTAATCCTTTTTTATTTTAAAGACCATGTCCCCCCAGACAGCCTGGTGGTTTCTACAGCCCTCAAGAGAGCAGCAGCTCAAAACACAGGGGATGCTCCCTGTCCTGCTAATGAGAGTAAATGCTTGATGTGAACTGCGAGAGGGTGACAGTTGGTGCTGCCATACACTGGATCATTGCCAATTCCATTTCCCTCCTGTTTCGTTACGGCAGGACTTAGCGGGAAGAAATGGAAGCATTGCTCCTGCATCTTCCTGACCAATATTGGAAGATGGGAGAAGAACTTGTTGGGGAGGTAAAAGTCATATCTAACACCACCATAGGCTGTGCGTTGGACTTAGCTGATACAGTTACCAGAGGGATACACACCGCATTAATACTCTGCCTCCACTCTTGGCTGCGTATTTCTGGCTTGAAGCCAGAGGTCCAACAACATCTCATCAACCTGCCCTTTGATGCAGTGCACCTCTTCTGTCGGAAGATTGATGAGATATTGGAAAAGTTAAAGAACGACACAGACACTACTATGGCCATTGGTGCCCTTCAAGTCCACCAACCAGCTCACCTCAACCCCTCCAAACATCTCATACACACACCTACAGCCCAAAACCCAGCTCGGCCCCTCTCCCCATGGGGGAACGGGCATCTATTTCCTGTACCTCCTCATCCCCCAAAAGGCTACATCACTCAGCAATATATTCATCCTCTCAGGACATTTCCACATTGTCACCTTACTGAATGTCAACCCTCTGCTGCAGCAAGATGACTTCATAGCCAGACTAGACCTGAAGGATGCCTACTTTCATATCCGGCATATCAGCACTGCCTGTGCTTCATGATAAATGGCCAGCACTACCAGTTCAAAATGTTACCTTTTGGAGTCAGTATGGTGAAAGCCTCCCACCTCAGAAGTGTGGTGGGATGGGTGGCGGGGCAAGTCTTACTGTACTTAGACGACAGGCTGATCAAAAAATGTACGCAGACACCCTAGGCTGCCATCCCCACTCTACAGCCTGAGGTTTACAGTCTGTACAACAAAGTCCCACTTTCAGCCAATTCAGGTCCAACACTTCTTGGGGTCAGTCCTAGATACAATCGTGGCCAAAGCCTACCCAAGCAATCAAAGTCTGGTGGTATTTCAGCATCTAATGCCTCTTTTTCAGCCACTCCGTCCTCCTTCAGTTCGAACAACAATGCGCCTCCCTTAGGCATGATTGTCTTAGACATTGTAATAGATATTAGGCTCCATATGCGTCCACTCCAAGAGTGCCTTGTGCACAATGGTCGTAAGTGGAGGTTCACTAGGAAAAGCTAGTATTGATAAGGGCCAGCGCCCTTCGCTCTCTGCAGTGGTGGAACAACAATAATCTGTTGTGGGGCAGGCCTTTTGCAGACCCAGTTCCACAAGTCACCATCACTATGGACGCATCACTTGCCAAGTAAGGGGCTGCATTCAGAAGACATGACAATCCTTGGTCTCCACATCAACCATCTCGAGCTCTTAGCCATACACCTAGCCCTCAAGACTTTTCTCCTAGACAATCAGAGGAAGGCGACGATGATGATCATAGATTTATTCAGAGCACAGATGTTCTGAGGAGTGTCCCATAGTAGTACTGGTGCGGCTGGAATATTTGGCCATATTTTACCTGCAAAAGCAAGGTGGCACACACTTTGCAACTGTTAGCACTCCAGCAGAGAATTCTACAATCAGCTATTCACCATCAAGTGCATCTAGTTGACTGCCAGGTGACTGCCATTGCCTCCTATGAGAGGACCAGTAATCCGCATAGATAAGACTCCTCTTGAGATTAATAATTTTCAAGCATATAAGCTGTCAGTGCTGGGCCAGTCCCATAAAGGTGGCTAAAATCATCGGGGCCAACCACCACTCTACCCTTGCTAACTGGCAGAGGGAAAACCTTGCTCTCCTTGCAAACCATCAGAGTACATTCTTGGTTGACACTTCTTTCAGGTACTCTGTCATCTGCTTAAAGATAACATCCAGTTTATTCAATGTATTACAAAGTCTAAGTTGCTATACAGTTGTCACTTTTATTTGGTGGTGGTCTCTGTCCTGGCACATGAAAATCTTGTCATTTAGGAAAACTATTCAGGTCTCATGGGCTCTCACCATTGCTAGCTATGGGTTTTTGATGAAGCACCACCAGGCTAATGACAGGCTGAATGGCAGTGCAGCAAACTCCCATTTGTGCTTCTGACAATTTGCAGGAAGCACTTGTGCCTTTGAAAAGGGGGACAGCTTGGTATGGATTCTTCAGGTACACTAGCGCTGTTAAGTCGCTCTCCTGAAGGATGTCCCATAGGAGATGAATTCCATCCATTTTGAAATGCCTGTATACCACCCAGACCTTCTCAAGTTATTTCCGAGAAACCTGAGCTGCAATGCAGAGTGCTCTACTCAAACAGTAATTTCATGAAAAACACCACACAAGAGAAATGCCACACCAATTTAGAATAGAATACTTTTTAATTAATAAATTAAGACCAGACTGACAAAAATGCAATCAGTAGAACCGTAGATATCTAGGTTTAAAGAATACAGTAAAAATAACACCAAAAGGCACAAAGCGACAACTATGGATATCTGTTTGCGCTGGACCAGGAGACCACAATGGAGCATGGGTCTGATACAGGGACCCAGTCAGGCCTGCTGAGAAAGAGTACCTAAATCCTTGTTGTGGAGTGTTGTGAGGTCTGGTGTTGTGCATCCGAGGCGATATGTTGGTTCCAAGTCGCTGTGATGTGAGCTCCTGCATCATTGTCGGAGATCCTGTTTATGAGTCCTTGCGATACAGAATCTGGCATCAAGGATGCCTCACGCAGTCAAGGCGATACATTGATTCTGAGAAGCTTTGATGCAAGAACCTGCGCCGTCGTTGAGGCTGTGGTTGAGAAATTTGCAATGGGACGGCCTGCATCAGAGAAGCTTTACACAGTGGCAGTTACAATGCGGGCTGCAAGTTCGATGCTGAGTCCTTGCACGGAGGGAATCCTTGAAGCAGAGGCAATGCGTTGGTTCTGCTCTGGGCTGTCCTGTGCTGCGGAGGAGATGCGTGGGTTCTGCTGGATCCCGAAATGGGCTGGCACAGCACCTTCAGACCCACTTTCAGGGATCCAGGACTGGAGTGGCTCCACTTGGCACAGTAGGACTCACAGATGATGGAGTCCAGGTTCTGGGTTCAAGGTTGTTGAAGCCTTCTTTCCCTGAGGCTATAATCAGGGGGCCAGCCAACTAGCCTTTGGATTCAGTCTGGGGTCCTGCGTTCAGAAGATGCAGGCCCAGTCCTTATCACCCTGGCAAGTGGGCAGCCGGTCAGCACAGCAGGTAGCAGACCTTCCGGGAAGTAGTCCAGCAGAGTAGCAGTCCTCTCCACATAACATAAGTCCTTCTTGATAATGATATGATATGATAAAATTATTTGTTGAGCGCACGTTCACCAGCGGTTTCTTGGTGCTAAGCCAGAGGGGCGTTGACAGAGGCGGAAGGAGGGGACTAGTTGTAGACCTGAGAGAAAAGCCATGTTTTTAGTGATTTCCTAAACTGGGGGTAGGAGGGGATTTGGCACAGTCCCGGGGAGAGGGAGTTCCAGAAAAGTGGTTACAGTGACAAGAATCTGAGGCCACCGTGTTTTTTCCATTTAAATGGACAGCGGGTCAAGAGGTTCAAACTGGAAGAGCGTAGGTCGCGGGATGGAACGTAGCGCTGTATTCTGGAGGCGATAAAGACAGGTCTGTGAGAGGATATGGTTCTGTGAATCAGGCAGCCAAGTTTGAAGAGACTGCGCTGGGTCACAGGGAGCCAGTGTAGACTCTTGAGCAGGGGTTTTGTGTAGCTAAACTTCGGTTGGCCAAGGACAAGTTTGGCGGCTTGATTCTGAACCATTTGAAGCCGGTGCGATTGATAAGCAGGGATTCCGGCGTAAAGTGAGTTTGCGTAGTCAATGTGCGACATGACTAGGGCCAGGGTGACTTGAATGAGATCCTCAAATGATAGGAAACTGCTGATTTTCCTGATTCTTCGGAGGTGGAAGTAGCAGAAGGAGACCGAGTTGATTTGGCCTTCATGGTAAGATCGCTGCTGATAGTGACACCTAGGCTCTTGACCGAGCTGACTGGGGAAGGCGGGCCGCCCAGGGAGTGGGGCCAAAAGTTCGAGTTCTACGGGTTACCTGGGGATCCTGTAAGGACCAGCTCTGTCTTGTCAGGATTAAGCTTTAGCTGGTTTGCGTTCATCCAGTTGTTGATGAAAGTCATGGTGGGTTGGAAGTTCTCCCTAGAGGAGGGAGAGGAGACGATGTTGAAAATAAGCTGGAGATCATCAGCGTAATTAAATGTGACTACTTCTCTCTTATAAAGGTCAGAGATAAGGGGGAGAATGTACAGATTAAACAAAAGGGGGAGTGGGAGGACCCCTAGGGAACCCCGCAGGTCAGTCTTTTTTCTCCGACGAGAAGCTAGAGAGACGGAGCGCTTGATAGCGGTCGTTGAGCGAGGAGGTGAGCCATGCCAACGGAGGGCCCCGGATGCCGGCGCTCTCGACCCGGTCGAGCAGCAGGCTGGGGTCGACGGTGTCGAAAGCCGCCGACAAATCCAGGAGCACCAGTGCCTGCGTGATGTTTTCGTCAGCCCCCTTTCTGAGTTTGTTGTGGATAGCCAGGGCAATAGACTCGGTGGAGTGTTGAGGCCTAAAGCCAGCTTGGTGAGGGTCTAGGAACTGGGAGTTTTCCACAAATGCACTAAGGCAATTTGCGACAAAGGCCTCCAGAATTTTGCCAAGAAAGGGTAGCAGCGATATTGGCATGGAAGTTGCTGAGTACCTGGGGGTCAGCACCTGCTTTTTTGAGGATAGGCGTGACATCCGCTATCTTAAAGAGGTTAGGGACGATGCCCGAGGAGAGGGAGTTGTTGAGAAGCGATAAGGGGGGGTTAAGGAATGTTGAGAAAGATCTCGCGGGCACTGTGAGGGGGGCAACTGTCCCTCGGAGAGCCAGAGCAGACCTTTTTGAGGAGGGATAAGAAGGCCTCCTGCGAGATCAGGGGGAAGTGATCAAAGAGGGAAGGGTTGCGATGAGCGTGACCGGGAACAGAGGGTGGGGTGGCCTTGGTGATACTAGATTTGATGCGGGAGATTTTATCAATAAAGTAGGAGTTGAGAGAGTCACAAAGAGTTTGTGATGGGGAGGGTTTAACAGTGACACGGTCGGGTTTCACAAGTTCATCCACGATGGAAAAGATGTCTTTGGATTTGTTGGAGGATTCCAAAATTTTCAAGGAGAAGTATTCAGATTTAGCTGTAAGAATGGCAGTCTTATAGTTTTTTAGGGCTGAAATAAAGGTAGATTTTTGATGGGGCAGTATTCAAGTATCCACTTGCGCTCAATTTGGCGTAAGCAAGTTTCTTATTCTAGAGGTCCTTGGTGAACCAACGCTGAGCGTCATGGGGCCTCTTGCTTTTGAGTTTGTTTAGGGAAGCGAAGCTGTCTCTTGCCAAGGCCAACCAGGCACTGATGTTTTCTGCCTGAGTGTGCGGCGAGGCCGGAAGGCCCGTAGGCAGAGACGAGCAAGGCATTGAGGTGGATAGGAAGGGGCAGAGGGTTGTGATATCAGCCCAGCTCCAATTCCTGATCATAGATCCTGATCACTTCCTGGCAGAGTCCCCACAGGTGCAGAAGCGTACTGAAAAGTTGGTGTCTGAGGTCCAATATTTATAGCAAGTGCCTCCTTGGAAGTGGGAGAAGGTACTAGAGGTTTCCCTTTGAAGTGCACAGGCTTTCTGTTCCCTATACCCTGGCTCTGGACTAACTACAGGGAGTACAAAGCCCTTTGTTTGGCGTCAGGGCACAGCCTATTCAAGTGTAAGTAGGGTTATGCCCAGCTTCGCTCTCCCATCTTGCCAGTGATGGCCCTCCCAGGCACTCCTAAGCTCTTTATTGTGTGTGGCTAAGAGGAATACACAAAGCCCAACTGTCAGATACACCCAATCATGTGACCCAGAGACAGGCTGCAGACACTAGATGGCTAAGCAGGAAAATGACAATTGGAGTTTTTTCAAAATTGTAATTTAAAATCTGACTTCGACTTCACCATATTTATTTATTTATTTGATGATTTTTATAGTGCTAACTAGACCCGGAGGTTTGAGAGCGCTTTACATGAGGATACACATTGTTACAAAGTTATATCAGTTTCAAGTTACATCTGTTGCTAGAAACATTTAAATAGCATAGAAGACTAGATTAATGGTGCGTAGAAGGGTAAGGGGTAAGGTAAAAGGGTAGGCGGGAGCTACGGCGGAGAGACGAAGGAAGGTCTGTCCAAAGTCTTGCTGGGTAGGTGACGGCCGAGGAAGAAGTCCACAGCCCATCTCCTCTAGAGCTATCGAGGTAGCTCCACCGGGCATCGACCAAAATGCTAGGTCTCAACGGTCAGTGGCAAGTTCTCAGATTTTATGTCCTAATGGGTGAGCCGGATGGTGTTGGCGGGTGGGGTATATGCACGAGGTCTGGTGGATGTCCTATCTAGTTGCTGTCACATTCATAACCTCTGTGTGGCAAGACTATCGCCCCGCCACTCATCTCTCCCACAGCTTATTAAATGTAATAAGGTTACTCCAATGTTATCCTACGGAAGAAGTAGGCCTTGCAGTAGTGAAAATCTAATTTGAGTTTTTCGCTGCCAGGGCATGTAAAACATAAAAAGTACATATTGTCATAATAATGTCATCTTGTTTTTCACAAAATATTGGCTTGATAACATTCCACTTTTGCGACTTTGATAGAACATATTTCATGTGCCTAAAAGTTGATAACATTTCGGCGCCATGATGAAAGCAACCCCACTAGGGTCCGTTTTACGAATAGGATGCACTACCTTGCGCTGTGATGCTGAGCCTCTGTAGCTGGGTGTAGCAGGCAGAGGCGCAGACCAAGTGCACCCGAATTCACTGTTCCTTGTGCAGGCGATAACTCGCATGAGTGAAAGTTGAAAGCTGCTAGTCTGCCTTTCACTGTGGAGGCAGCAACACGGCCTGCAATACAGATGTGGACAAAGATCCCGCCCCAGGCAGGTGCAGTTAGTGAATGCACACACCTGCTGAAGGATGACTGGGGGGTTCCCGATGACCCTCTTTTAATAGGAGTTCTCAGAGGGCACGTCCTGCACGTGTGCACCACCTCTATTTGGTGCACAATCAGCGCACTTCCTGATACGGTCTCTTTGCCTTTCTAATATGGCGCAGGTGCAGAGACAACGTTTTTTCTCATTGCATGGGGGGTTGGCCCGGCTCCCAAATACAAAGGAAGAAAATCCCGTTGTGATCGCATCAGCACAAAATGTCTGCTGACCAGATCTGTATTGTTTAAGGGTTCGTAGAAACATCTGAGGTCCTTCTCTATAATAACAAAGACATTAGCAGCTCTGTCTATATAATAAAGTGCTCTAGGAGGCCAAGAAGCGCACACAAATTCCTGTTTCACCCCCAGGGCACTTACTGTACTCTGGGTCCAGGACAATAACTTTTCAAAAACCTTCTTCCTTGCTTCAATACAGAACTGTGCATATATTCACTTTGTTATCAAAGGCAAGGTCTGTGCTAGTCTTGTGATACTTTTGAGGGCGGTTACATTTTCCAGTTCAAATCCTGCGTTGGCTTGTCATTTTCTGCTTGTACTGCCCTCTCCAATATTTTGTGTGCCTCCCAAATACTTATCATCTCTGGAAATAAAGTAGAAAATAAAGGTTGTGGTATTTGGCAGATGGCATTAGGGCTCCTTTGAGCTCACTTCCAAATATCATAACCTTTTTTATTGTGTGTTGTGCGCTAAATTGAAATGCTGCCTTATGTTAGTCATTTTTAGGTTTCGCACTGCGAACCAATCGCAAAGCGATCGTCGCTGCAAAACTCTATTGTAATCGTTTCTGCTTTCAAGGAGTCAAGGGAGACAGGAGACAAGTGATGTGCACGCGCAACCTTGCGAACTGGGATCAGGTCGCGCGCGCTTCCGGTCTCCCATGGCTCCTTGGAAGCGCACACACACATGCACTCACACACACATATACAGACCCCCCCCGCCGCCGCGCATACACACACACACACACATAGAGAACCAACCCCCCGCCCCGCCGCCACGCATACACACACGCAAGCACACACACACATAGAGAACACCCCCCTGCCACCGCGCATACACACACGCACGCACACACACACACACATAGAGAACCGCCGCCGCGCATACACACACGCACAGACACACACATAGAGAACCCCCTCCCCAGCCGCGCATACACACACACACATACATACAGAAACCCCCGGCGCTTACACACACACATCCCCTACCTCGGCTCGGCGTGTCTTCTCATCACAGCTTGCGCAGGGACAGCCAACGTGCGTCTCCTGCGCTACAACCGTGGTTTCGGTTTCGCGGCCTAACCTTGTTTGTGAATGAATGTGATTTGAGCTATGATTTTGTAACAGTCAGGCCAATGTCGCCCCATTGTTTTTGCTTTGGTTTTCACTTTCTCCGACCATTTTATGCCACAGTACATGAAATGACAATGTTCATGTAGCCCATCTCTGTGATTTTGTGGGCTGAGATAGCTGTGGGTGTCATTTGGAAATTATTCTTTGTAGCCCCCAGTAAACTGATGCGGAAACCTACAGCCACAATTACCGACACTGCGGTAATTACTGAGGATGGTGTTGCTGCATTATTTCTAGTTTTCACCCTCAACAAGATGATTGACAGCTCAGTTCAGTGTCTGGACACCAATTTCTATACGTTTTCCCCAAATTCCCACAACTTTTCCTAATTATTTTCCACCACTTATGACTGGTGAAAAGGACGAGGGTTTTCCCCAAAAGTTATGCTCCTGGTTCTACAGCTAGCCCTGGGAGGGGATTAAGGGGGAGGGGTCTCACTGTCACAGAAGATTCCTCTTCTCTGTTATGTCACTCTTCCGCAGAACCATTTTGCTACTTAAACATATTTGTAAACACTATCACAATCGTCACAAACTTCATATCAGTGAATGCAACAACTTGACAACCTTAGCACAGCTGCACGGTTTTCAGTGGAGCTTTGCAAAGTCTGCACACCGTGAACCCTACATCATAGTTACACATTTTTAAACAGGAACATAAAAACAAGTATTTGACGCAGATCATATGGCGTGTCAAGGAAAAAGCCACAATTTCACCTCTCAACTCCAGACTTCTCATCACTGTCTGGACGAGCAGACCCCGCTCTTCGCAGGTGGCATCTTCTGTGGGGTGCAGAGCTGCCCAAGGCCCCCCTCCCTCAAACATGCCTGTCTGGGACACGGTCGAGGTCTGCTCCTGGTTTTGGGGAGGCCGAGCGATGCAACGCTGCTCTTTGCAGGTCTAATCTTTCCCTCCTTAAGTCTATTCCTCGAGGCCCCCTTTCAAGAGCTCCTCGTGATGGAGATGCCACTGTGTGTTTACTCTCTCGATTCCCAGCGTTTAACCCTTTCCTGTTCCTTCCCTGCTGCGAAATTCCGAGTGATTTCTCTCCTGTTTGGGGCAGGAACTAATTCTTTAACGTGTCAGTCATAAAGCCTGCTAGAACTTTTCTTTCTCAGTTGTAGATGAGCGGAGATGTGCTGAGGGGGCTCTCACCCCGCCACAGACATGAATATTAAATGTGCAGTTTATACAAACGCACCAACATTTCACTTCTTATCTGGAGAACGCGGCGGGTGTAAAATTGTGTAATTGCACCATACGTGCAGTGCTAGAGGGCGGGAGCCGGAAGAGTGAAGAGAATTTTTTTTTCTTTGAAAGTTTTGGCTTCTAAGAATATTGCGCCCGCCCCTGTGCCCCCGCCCCTGCCTGTTGGCAGTGTGCCCGCCCTCGGCCGTGGCTGGGCGGCTGCACTCTGACAGGCACAGACAGGGCTGTCCCTGTCACGGGTGGCTGGTGCTGGTTTCCATGGCAGCAGGACTTCTACGAATGTACACTCCCAGGTCACGTCACAGAACTGGTGCTGTCTCCAAGGAGCCCTGCTTCTATGGAAAGAGTGACAGGAACTCGTCACACCTGTCCCCATCCACCTGCAGTGCTGCTCACACTGCATTACGTGGGGCACTGTTTCATATGGAAAAAACATTGTCATTTAGAACGCCAATAGCTCCAACTTAGACAAATGCGAAACCGATTGCATTGCAAATGCTTGTTGTTTGTATGAAATAGAATTAGTGTTGCCGCCTTTATAAACCTAAAGAAGGTGAATCTGAGGCGGCATTATTACCTGCTGCTTTTTTGGGATAAATGTAATACAACTTGAGCCTCAATATAGCGTGATTTATGTCTTTGTTTAGTGTAATGTTGTTATATTCCTTATCAGTAGATGGAACAAAACCAAAACCAAAACCGGTCCCAGGATGCTTGTTTTTGGTCCAGGAGGGACCTGACTTTGCAGTTTGGCTAGAATGTTCCCTTGAGCAGCAGGGTCAAGGCTGATTTGCATATGGTTAGGACCAAACTGGGGTGGCATGGTGAGCAAAAGAACAATGGATTCAACCCAGATCTGTGACTGGTTGAAAAGTTTCAGCACTCTGTCCATCATCTTGTTGTGTTCATTATGCCTGTTAAACGTGCACTCAAATTCCTGATTGCAAATATGCTATTGGCAAACCTATCTCCATAAATATGTCCACAGTTTGAGCCTTCTTTAGAATTGAGGCCATAAAGCGTTCGCTTTTTTACGAGTCTCCCATTTGAAAGCTACATCCAACAAGGCATAATTGACTAAAGATGTTACCGATGGTCAACTAAAAAGCACATGCTGCCAGTGTGTTCTCTTTCACAACACCTTTTGTAGTGTCATCTTAAGGATTTTAGGCTTCCTCAGCAAAACACATTTTTGGGGCCTGTGTACAGAACATCTTCGAATTTGAATACACATTTCTGCTCATTCAAGCCTAAATGATGCCAAACAATGTTAGATTATGTTATTCTTTAACAGGATCATGCAACAACAGGTGATATATTACATGGCTGGGACACCCAAACTCCTTAAGATGACACAGCATGGACAATGTCAGAGGTAGAAGTGGGGAGAGAAGTTTAAATAGAAAAATAGAACAGGCAAAGGTCAGATAGAAGGTTCACTTTCCCAGGGGGCCCTGGGCAATTGCCCACTTTGCCCATGTCTTAAACGTCTCTGTCCAACCAATCTCCAGTGAGGGCTCCCCCGCAGTGTGAACACCATGTCCCTGAAGCATACAATATATGAATACATAAACATGTGAAACTGCCTTTAGAAGGTGTCATCTATATAAATAAAAATGTAAATGTTCATTTGTTCAAAATCGCAAATCTCCGAAAGTACTTCAACGATTGCTCTGAAATTTTGACACAACGTTGGATGCGAATACGCACGTGTTTTTATATACACAACGTTGGATTCCAATACGCGCGTGTCAAATAGGCGCGTGTTTTTAATCGAAAGCCTGAACAGACAAATAAAAATGTCAATGTTCGTTTGTTCAAAAACTTAAATCTCCGAAAGTTGTTCACAGAATGCTTTGAAATGTTGACACAACGTTGAATTCGATTAAGCGCGTGTTTAAATATACACAACGTTGGATTCGAATACGCGCGTGTCCAATACGCGCATGTGTTTAATCTAAAGGCCGAACAGACCCTATCGATTTGGTTGCTGTGCAACAACTACAAGGGACGCATAGAGACAATAGTCTACATATATTAGGATTGACAGTTGGTGTCAGGATGGCAGACCGGGAAGAAGGTGGAGGGAGGGGGGAGGAGTTGGTTCACTTTGCAACATTAATGAAGGACGCATAGAGACAATCGTCTAAATATATTAGAATGGACAGTTGGTGTCAGGATGGCAGACCGGGAAGTAGGTGGAGGGAGGGGGGAGGAGTTGGTTCACTTTGCAACATTAGCATGTGTTTATAGATACACAACGTTGGATTTGAATACGCGCGTATACAATAAGCACGTGTTTTTAATCGAAAGGCTGAACAGACCCTATCGATTTGCTTGCTGCGTAACAACTACAAGGGACGAATAGAGACAATAGTCACAAAAACATATTGTACACCCACAAGCATTGTGAAGTTAAACATATTAGAAACGTGCGCTTACACTTTTCTTTCTCTTCCATTTAACCAGACTGAGCCAGAGCAACGCGTGGCCGGGTAAGCTAGTTTTAAATATTCTTGCTGTGTCGAGATTATAATATACCCACATTTGTACCCTTTCAATAATCAGAGCCTTGGGAATACAATGAGATATAGTAAAATGTACAAGTCTATAATTAGAGGTGGGATCAGCCAGGTTCTGAGCTCACAGGGTACGTAGGGGAAAGAGTTATTGCCGTGTACATATACACAAGTACAAAAGGGTATTTTAGAAGCTCCTTTAACCACCGCATTGTAAAGACTACAGTTGTAACATTTAATACAGGTGCATTAGGAACAATTCACTAAATGAAGACACATGTAGGAAGATAAAGCAGGAATGATAATCTAGCACGTCTGTATGTGTGCATGTATGCATGATTTTATAGCAGCTAAAGCATTTTGAACACAAAATGCTGTACAAAAGAACAATGAGGATTCATAGGTCAATAATCTTTCATGGCAGTTAACATTATAGGTGGAAATTGAATGCCGCAGTGTGGGAGGAAGGAGACAGCAAAGAAATGCAAGTATTTCCAATTTACATACATACATATGTACATAGTTGGTTATCCAAGCTATGAGGAAGCAGGTTAGGTGGGTCAGTGTACCCTCAGGGTGGGCTGGAAGGGCTCCTGATGTATGAGGTAGCTCTTAAAGTCAGTCTAGTAAATGGGTAGGGTAAGAAAAACAATGGCTGTTCCAGCAGAGGACCAAATAAATAGGATCTGTGAAAGCAGGACTGAGTGGATTTGAGGACATTTGACCGCAGGCCTAACACCGACACACTCAATGTCCGTGTTAGCCCCGCAATGATTGACATTTGTTTTAATCAGCGGTCGCCCAACCTGCGCCCCCACTCACTACCCTGGACACCAACCAGTGTTCAATGGGTAGGAGAAAGTTGTTTCGTGGCGTAAGAGAGTGAAAGGTACCCTGGTGACAAAGTTAGCAACTTTATAATTGGGTATAAAGGCATATTTAGGAAGAACAGGAGCAGGTTCTTGGAGCTGTCCAGCTTGCAGTTCAATTGGTGGTCTCACAAGGAATTTTGAAACTGCTACTTTATGTAGAATATGTGATACTGTGCAGCTGTATTAAAGATAAGGACTCCAATGTCAACAGGTGCTACAGAGTGCTCCAAGGGTTCCGGCAGTACTGGGAGGGACTCTGGGGGGAGGGGCGGGAGGGGAAGGGAGGTCTTAATAGAGGGAACTTGGTGAAGGTCATCAGTTTTAGGTGGGTTTTCCACGAGGGAGTGCATGGCCATACAGTGGTTGATACATTTAAGGCACAACTTTGTGCTTTATAGTTGGTAAGTGAAAACCAAAACAATGGTATTTGCAAAGCGCACATTTACTGTCCCGGTGTTGCAGCTACTACAACCACTGATCACTACAACAGGAATAAATTAGAAGGCGGAGGTAAATTGCCGGGTATTTGAACCACTCTTGAAAGAACCTACATCCTTAGTGGACTGAAGATATCTGGGAAGAGAATTCCAGCCTGTAGCAGCCATTTCAGAGAAGGAAGAGCCTTCCCATCTCTTCCAGCTTGTCTTAGGCATCACCAGTAGCAATGCATCAGCAGAGCGTAAAGTTCTAGCTCTACGATAGTGAGAGTCTATTAGTGAGATAGCTGTGACCTTGGCCATAATAAGTTTTGTGGGCTAATACGCAACCCTTTAACTTCACTCTATTCCGAATAGGTAACTAAAGCAGCTCCTTAAGATGTGTCTGTATAGAGATGTTTCTCAGGACATTAAGCAGGATTTGAGCTGCTGCATTCTGCACCTACTGGAGCCTCTTAAGTTGGTACAGAGGGAGACTCCAGTATAGTGCATTGGCGTAGTCCCACCCAGATGTTATAAGGGCATGGACTACCATCTTCTGAATCACAAAGCCAGGAGCAGAAATAGGAATTTCCTCAGGAACCGAAGGAGGCTGAAGCAAGTCCCAACTGCACCCTCTACCTGGTGTTTGAAGGACAGGGCATTATCAAACTTGACTCCAAGATTCTCAACCACTATAGACAGAGTCGGGGGAGAAGGTTCAGAGCTAGGCTGGACCCCACCGTTTCGGGCGGTGGGGGTGGAGATCCAAAGTCCAGCACTCCAGTTTTGCTCATGTTGCACTTGAGGTTACTCCAGCGCATCCACTGGAACACCACTGACAGACACGCTTCAGATCTATTTTGGGCAGTAGAGATGTTCCCGTCCCAATTTAAAAGGATCAGTGTGCTGTCGGCGTAATAGATGACCTGCATCTCAAAAGATTCCACCACGGTTTCCAAGAGGACATTGTCAAGCTCCAAGGGGGGCATATAGACATTTAACAGTGTCAGACTCAAGGCAGAAGCATGGGGAACCCCACATTTAAGGGGTTAGGGGACTGACACAAAAGGCAGCATCCATACATACTGACATCTGCTCATTAAGAAAGAACCCAATCAAGCCAACACATCCCACCTATCCTGATGTCACTTAAGCATTGCATTAAGATAGGATGGGATACTGTATCAAATGCCGCAGAGTTTAAATAACAAGTAAGCATTCTTTCCTCTGTCTACGGCCAATCTGATAGCAGTAGAGACTTCTACCAGCATGGATTTAGGGCTAAATCCAGGACAAAAGCCCGATTGTGACGGATGCAGCAACTGATTGGCATCAAGGTATCTGGATAGTTGTGCATTGACCAGTTTCTCAAGAATCTTTGACAATGCTTAAAGAAAAGAGAAAAACATAAGGTGTCATTGATGTCTTTCTGTTAAGATAAGCTAAATGCAAAGTTCATAGAACTTGGAGAGTACAAATAAATTGAGAATAGCAGAGGCAGAAGAAAGAATATTTTAGGTACGCTCACAGTAAATGTAGATTTTCCTGAGCATCTATATTTGTGTAAATAGGAGGTAAAAACATTCAAGAGCGACCCCTGATATCATCGGAGGCAAGTTTACTGAGGAGGATAAGGTGGTAAATAGTATCAAATGCAGATGAGAGTCAATGATGATGAGGATAGAAGAAAATTGTAAGAGATACGGTGAAGAATATAGAGATCTAAGTGCAACATTTGTGCAGCCAATCCATGGAGTTCATCAGAGTCCTTTCCCCTTTCGAAAGTCATATATAGAGTTACATTTATTTTTATCACCACTTACTCCTGATGCGGGGCTGGGGAAAGAAGCAGTTTTCCCCAGGTGTCTCATTCCTAGCACTATTTGTAGAGACTTTGTTGATAGTGTCACTGATCTTTCTGTGTCTTTCCTAGATATGTTCAACTGTCACACACTTTCGTCATGTGGTGACCAAGACACCCACTTAACCCCCCTTTTCTGGGAATCCCTCCACTGCATCTAAGCTGACCAACTGCAAAGTGGATCTGGTAGAGACTTTTACCCGCAGATTCCTTATTTTAGAATTATCCCCAGGCGTCAGACTGGTTCCAGACTTTTTTCGTGAGCAGTACCCCTGCATGGTGGTAGGTGGTGTTATTAATCTCTGTGTGGCGTCATCCGTGCCAGAAATGAAGTTTGTGGTGCCTATATAGTTGCCACCCAGGCACGCGGACATTAGTTCTTTTTTTTCCTACCCCAGCCAGCGCAGATCTGGAAAAAGCTACCTCTTAGTTTATTTTTACTAGATTTTTTTGATGTTCTGTCAAACTCTTTTTCAGCTCTTACCTCCTGGTGTGGCAGAAACGTCATCAGAAAGTTGACTTCAAGCTCTGCGGTGCCTTTCACAGATAGATGTTGTCGACTGACCCGCATCTTGTATGCCTCTGTTACCGTACGAGTGGGACCACAACCCAATGGCCTGCCTCGACTGATATGCCATGCACCTGAAGGCCTTGAGGGAGTGCTTCCTCAAGCGTCTGACAGATTGATGTGTGACACCGCGATGATCGAGGACCCGGTTGAGAGGAAGGTCCCAGGAGTGGTTGTAGAGCCAGAGGTCCTCACTGCACTCCAAGTCGTCAAGCCATATAGGTAAGTCGAAGTCTTACAAAAAGAAGTCGTTGTTGAAGCATGCTTTAACTTCGACTCATCTTTTGACCGACGAAACGAGGGGGCGTCGCCACTTGAGGGCCGCCTCTGCATTTCAGCCAGCGCCTAGCTAGGCTCCACGCCTCCCCGGGCTACCGGGAACTAGCGCAATCCCCACCAAACTCAGAGATTTCTCTGAGGCCATGCACCTCATATTTGGGCGGCCTGTTACTGCCGGAATGCCTTCGGGCGAGGCCCATTCTGGATTCCCGCCGGCAGCTCCAGCCCCGATGCCAGTAGGGCCCCAGGGATCCACAGATGGATCTGGACCAGCACAGGTTGTATCATCTCAACCTTTGCCATCCTGAGGTTGCGCTCCCTGCGCCGCAATCCCCAACTCTAACACAGAGGGGCTGCGCCTGCCACCGACTGCAGGCATGCCGTCCAGGCTGGTGCCCGAGCCCTATTCTTACGGGCTAGGACTCGGGGAAGAATGGAAGCGGTCGATGTACCCTGATGAATGCCAGCCTTGTAAAGAAGGAAATACAGACTGATGTGAGGATCTGGATGAATATAAGATACCAAGTAGGGAAGAGGGTCCAAGGGACATTTAGAGACCAGCCCGGATAAATCCCCCATCAATACATAATAACAACGAAATTCCGTGGGTCTAGAAAACTAAGAGTGTGTGTTTGTCAAAGTTGGAAACAAGGAGTGGATTACACCAAACAGGAGTCAACACAAGAATAATGAGAATATCTCAGAGAAAAGTAGATTCCCATCAGTCACCGAAGTGATATTTGTCATCCTTTGGGAACCTCATCCGTACCTTCTAGTTGTAAATAAAAGGGTACTCACAGATCTTGTGATACAGTCTGTGAATAAAACATGATATAGTGCATGTGATAGTGCAGTGTAGTGATAAGAGTTTGTAAAATTTGATGACCAAAAGGAAAATTATGTTTATTGGGTATCCTTTGGTCTCAAAAATTAAAAAAGTGCATGGATGCCCTTAATAGATATGTGATTACAAAGAACAAGGGAACCCAAAAGCAGCAATAGGTATGGGACCATTGGGAGTATAATGTTTCAAAAGACAGTGGTCCCAAACATTAGCAACAAAAATAGCAATCACAATAAATATAGAGCAAAAATGAAATCTATATTTCAAACTGTCCAGCCGGACATATTTTAATAGTTTAAATATTTGTTTTCAACAACAGATGAAAAAGCAATGACCAAGCGAGACACAGCCTGTGTCCTACTATTACATCTGACAAACAATTAAGGCAAACAAAAGAAACAGGGCGGTCTGTAAGTGCATTTGAAGTATGGACAGACAATAAAGAGTATACACTTTAAGCGATCTATTCAGTGTAATGTCAAAAGACCATCAAGTGTAAGGTGTCGACGACGTTTCGATCCCGTCGTCGACACCTTACACTTGATGGTCTTTTGACATTACACTGAATAGATCGCTTAAAGTGTATACTCTTTATTGTCTGTCCATACTTCAAATGCACTTACAGACCGCCCTGTTTCTTTTGTTTGCCTTAATTGTTTGTCAGATGTAATAGTAGGACACAGGCTGTGTCTCGCTTGGTCATTGCTTTTTCATCTGTTGTTGAAAACAAATATTTAAACTATTAAAATATGTCCCGCTGGACAGTTTGAAATATAGATTTCATTTTTGCTCTATATTTATTGTGATTGCTATTTTTGTTGCTAATGTTTGGGACCACTGTCTTTTGAAACTTAATAGATATGTGGGCGCACTATTGCGGTCGACATGTTTCAGCCAAAATCAGGCTTTCTTCAGGACCAGATATTAAAGACTACTGCACATATAGTGGAAAGTAGATTAAAATAAATACAACCTTGAACCTTTGTACAGCTATAATTTGTCAGCTTGAATTTAGGTATAAACCCCTGTAAAAAAATATAAAAATGGGAATGACATGTAAATGGTGAAAAACACACACTTCGTTTCAACAGATGAAAACACACACAGAACACATTCCTCTTGATATGTGTACACAAATAATAGTTAAGTACTAGGCTTAATTTTTATTTGTTTGGAGAGAGTAAACCTTACCCGTTGAAAGTCGGGAAGATGATATCCGCTCCTGGCAACTGCTCAGGGCGTGAGGCAACGCTCTGCATGAAGCCAGTGGACTGGACACTTCTCCAGATACTGGATTGGTTTCTTGCCCTACCGTAGCTACGGTGGAGCGAATGTTATTCACCATGTTGGTGTGGAGGTCGGCTGAGGTCCTTGACCTTAGTCTATCCTCATTGGCTGTGAAGACGAATGTCTTGACAGAGGTGCTGCAACTGGGAGTGGCCCCCCTCAACTGCTACTCCCATTCAACGCAGCCTTCACGGACATCCTGCTTGGCACCTGGTTCACGCCCAATACAGGGACTCCTATAAATAGGAGGATTGCCTACTGCCACCGCCCCAGGAGACCCAAACTTCCTCACCCTACCCCCGAGAGCTTGATGGTCCAAGCCTCAACGGCCTATGTAAGTTCGGACGCATTCCTTATCGCTCCCCCAGACAGGGAATCTAAGAGGATGGAAAATTAGGGGATGAAGACGTTTTCTTCCGCCAGCCTGGCACTGCGGTCTATGAACACTGTGTGCCTTGATTCTCACGCCCTGTGGGATACAGTTGCGCAGGTGCTGCCAACAGTTCCGGAAGAGGCCAGGGCTTAGCTCTCTGAGGCTGTTTCCGACAGAAGGGATGCAGCCAAGTTCACCATTTTCTGTAGACTAAACACCACTGACTCACTATGTAGAGCGGTTTCATCAATAGTGGCCTTTTAATGCCACACCTGGATGAGGATTACTGGCTTTTCTGGTTGATGTTTCGTAATCAGTCATGGACAAGCCCTTTTATGACTCTCATCTTTTGGGAAACAAAAGGGATTCGGCGATGGAGCACTTTAAGAACAGCAGTGCTACTGCCAGGTTCTTCGGCCTTTCTTTGGCCCCTCGTCACCCTCAATCTGCCTTCCGCTCCTTTTGTGGCCACAGAAGTGTTGTGCAGCTGTGTCCTACCCTGCCCATTCACATCGGCGCCCATGCTTTCCAGCTTCTGCGTGGCTGTTGACACAGCGCCTACTGGCCCTGTGGATTGGGTGGCCAGCAGTCTGGTCAGCCTACCGCCCCTGCAGCAGCCATAACCTCCAAACCCTCCTAGTCTGCCTGTTTGCCATCATGGGCACTCAGTGTCCATAACATTGGACAGGTGGGTTTTACAGATTGTCCAAAGGGGCTACTCGCTCCCCCTCAAGACTACCACTCCCTCCATGCCACCTACTCGCGACAGGCTGACGTAGGATCTCTTCTCCCTTCAGCGACAGGAAGTGAAAGCTCTTTTGGCCAAAAGAGACATAAAGAGAATGCCAAGACCAGAAGTAGGTTGTGGTTGCTATTCCTTCTACTAGTGCCCAAGAAGAAGGGAGACCTTCATCCTATCCTCATCCTGCACTCTCTCAATTTCTTTCTCAAGAAGGAGAAGTTCAAGATGCTCAGGCATTGATCCATTTGGTTTTGAAAGCCCTTCTGCTCTCTGTCAAGGAAAGGCTAGGGCAAGTGTTCACTAACAACACAGCCGCTGTGTGGTACTGCAATAAGCAGGACGGGGTGGGGTCACGGACTCTTTGTCAAGAGGCGCTGCATCTCTGGGCATGGCTGGAACAGCAGAGCATATCTCTGGTGGGGTCTCAGAATGTCAGAATGGACGCACTCAGCCAAAAATGCCTAGCGGATCACAGATGGCGTGCCTATCCGAAGGGGGTGCAAGGTCTCTTTCAGCAGTGGGGAGGGTTCTGGTTAGATCTGTTCGCCACTGACGAGAATGCGCAATGTCAGCAGTTCTGCGACCTGAAGTTTCCAAGGCGGCTCTCGTTGGAGATACTTTTTGTTTCAAGTGGAGCTCAGACCTTCTGTACGCCTTTCCGTCATACCACTCCTGCCCAGAGTTCTGAAGAAATCAGGAATAACCAGGCCCAAGTCATCCTTGTAGCTCTGCATTGGGCACTGAGAGTCTGGTATCCCGAGCAGTTGAGCATGGCTGTCAGTCCTCCGATCAAGCTGCCATTAAGGAGGATCTTTTGTCACAGCAGCAGGGTAGGGTTTTCCTCCTGAACGTGTCAACACTCCACCATCTTGCGTGGAGATTGAGCGGTGACAGCTGACAGCCTTCGACCTTCCTCCCGAATTCTGTAACATTATCTTGGCAGCCAGGCATTCCTCTACCAAGACAGTTTACGCCTGCCATTTAGCGATATAGGTGGCATGGTGTACAAAAAGACACATTGATCCCCTTTCTGCCCTCCTTTGTCAGGTTCTCCTGTTTGTTCTTTCCCTAGTCCAGCAAGGCTCTGCTTAGGGCACTTTTAAGAGATATCTTTCTGCAATGTCTGCTTTTTTTCGGTTGTCTAACCAACCTTCTGTTTTCCAAACCCCTTTTGTACATATGTTTTTGAAAGGTTTGCAACATATGATTCCTCCCACTCCTCTCGTTATGCTCCAGAAGGACATCAATGTCGTCCTCACTTTCCTAATGTGCGTTTTCTTTGAGCCGCTGCACAATTGTCCTCTCAGGATCCTTAGAATCAAGATGTCCTGTCTCGTGGCTGTAACAACTGCCCAGAAGGAACCTTCAGGCCATGTCATCCAAGCCTCCTTATCTTAACACCTACCCAAACAAACTGGTGCTTCTTACAAGAGTTTCCTTTTTTTTTTTAAAGTGGTCACTCCATTTCACGTAAGCTAAACCATCAATTTACCTACATTTTACGCTCTACCTCATCCCTCCAACAAAGAAGCGACTTAATCATCTGGCCCCAAAGAGAGCGGTGTTGTTCTACATTGACCACATACAAGCGTTCTGGATGGATGACCAACTCTCTGTGGGGTCTAACGATGGATCGTACTCTGTATAAAAATCTGCTACGCATTTGCTAAGAAGTAACTCCCTGAGGGTTTGTGTGCTCATTCAACCAGAGCAAAAGCTGCCACTGCTGTGTTAGCTCGCAGAGTTCTGGTCCTGGACATCTTTCAGGCAACAGTGTGGGTTTCCCTGCACATGTTTGCCAAACACTACTATCTGGACAGTCAGGTCCGTAGGGATGGGCACTTTGCCCATTTGGTCCTGCAGGACCTCTCATGTGAAATGGTCCGCATACCCACCTCCAGTGAGGTATCGCTTGGGTATTTACTCTAAGGTAAGGAATCTGCAGCTGGAAGTCTCTATCAGATGAACAAGCTACTTTTCTGTAATGCATTATCTGATAAAGAATCTATCTAGCCGCAGGTTCCTTTCCTTCCCATCCATCCTCCCTGCTGTGCGACCGGATTTCAGGGCCCCAGTTTTCCACACTAGTGGTCAGTGTGCTTCGTTGCCCCACGCTTCTGGCGTAGAAAGTCGCAAAAAGTAATGGACGTCAGCTTTCCTGGGTGGTGACTACATGGGCACCGTGAATGTCATTTCTTGTGTGGACGATGCCAATGACGCCACACGGAGCCGAACAACACCACCTACTGGTGTGCAGGGGAACTGCTTCTGAAAAATTTCTGGTTTCAGTCTGACGCCTGGGGATAAGTCAGTGGCTTTCACCTTTAACAATAGGGAGGAATAGATGAAGTTTGGAATTCTCCCCCCACACCTCTCCTTGGCCTGGCTTCACTGCAGAGGGCAGTCCTTGTATATGCCAATGCAGTCCTGCTTAGCAGTGCATCACTACCCCCAGCCACCTTAGCCATCTGTGTTTGGATGGCTTTGACTACCATCCATTCACCTCTCTGTCTTTTGTGGAAACGAGCGCCATCATCTTGCACACTCAATGGTATGTGATGTGAGAAAAGGCTTCTAAGGCGATTATCATATCCATGCAAAAAAGGATGCATACCTCTAGGGCGATCAGTATTGTGTAAGAGGTCTTCTCACCCCTCCCGCTCCTATACTGCTTTCAGATAGTATACAGAAGATATTCCAGTGACACGGAGCTCAGGAACACACAGCCACCCTTTAGCTCGTGTGGCCATGTCCTGAAACATTAGTTTGGTAGGGTTTGCCTTGAAGAGACTAAGTTCTGGGATATCTTTGCCTCTCCCCCTTTTGATCAGTTAACTTTTTTCTTTTATCCCCATAAGTTTTACAATTCTGTTCACACTGACACGGCCACCACTCACTTTTCCGCCTATTTATTAATAGTCCACGTCAAGGATTGGTTAGTGATCTCAATAAGTAATGGTCTCTCTTAATTCTCACTTTAAACGCCTGTTTATATTACTGTATGTGCTTGGGGTAAGCTACATTACTGCTGCTATCATCGGTTTTTACTTGGATATGGGAAAAAAGTAAACCTGATTTGTTTTCCTATTAGTACTAGACTTCCAATGAATGTTTACTTCTGTTGACATCAAATATGTCTGATAAGGGTGGAAGGTTGTTTGGTGTGGATGGATTTTCATATAGACACGTAAATATCTTGTATATTGTGAGTTGGGAACTTTTGATAAACTGCCTTTTAGAGAAACATCTTCATGAATAACCACTCCTAGCTCTTGTATGGTTTAGGAGAGACCCATTCTAAAATAATACATACGCTCTTTAGACGGTGTAGTCGTGACCAATGCCATAATTGAATTGCGTCTGATACCTAAAGGCCAGCAAAAAGAATGCTAGCCTGCAGACCAGCACTACTAATTATGTTATGCCCCCTGAACCATCTAATCACATGCACACTAAGCACATGGTGGTAACTTGGTTATAACCCCCACTTCTTCTCACCTCACGTTATATGATTCCTCCAAGTGAGTTTATCCCATGCTTTATGCAGCTGCCAAAATCTGGACCGCTCTTAAGTAGCTTAAATACTGGTGTTGGCTCTTGTTTAAGCAAGCTAATTAAGTAAGTTAATGGGTCTGGCCATGGCACGCCTGCACTGTTTTTATTTATATTTTGCAAACCTATGTAATAGGTATTATAAGTGTAAGAATGATATCAAGTATTAAAAAGTAAAACATTACACTGTCTGAAGTTGGCAGGCCTATGTTTGCATAAAAAGTATGAAAAATGACCAATCACAAAAGGGAACTGGAAAATACATGAAAGGAAAGGGGTCATTGGCCCATCATCCATTTTACTGAAGTGGACTACATTTTAAGCAGATATGCAAAACCCCGCAATTATACGAAGAGAGCCTGTGGCAAAGGGGGCTGACTCTTGACCTATTACTGCGATGAATGAAGCAAACTGTGCATGACAGGGAACGGACATGGGGATGTCGTCGGCTGATCGACAGCCTTTGTATATATGTATACATATTTGTGTTGGTTTTAAACTTGAGATGCTAGACCTTAAAATGACAATGGCACTTTACCTTATTTTTTATGTGTACCGACTACCGAGTATTATTGGCATGCATGATCTTCTAAATCAATTTGCACCTCGTTATTCATTGCCCGTTTTTGAATGTCATTTATTTTATTTCAGTTTTGCTATAAACGCTTGAGAAAGTAAAGCGGGTTTACAGGATGACTCACATATGCTAGTGGGTGCAGTTAAAATGCAAGAGCCAATATGTTCCACAAAAGCTTTAATCAAATTATACATGTGCACTGAAAAAAGGGACAAGAACAGCGCAGAGTTAACATTGTACTGCTATTTTTGTTTCTGGGAAATGTCGTCCACGTTCTGCACCTGCTTCTGGGCTGACTGCACAGGTGTTTTATTCTTCTCTACGTCCCATCGCACAGAGTGTGCCAAGCAGTGAAGTGTAAAACAGATGTTTTCGTAGTAGTTGTCATTTTCACATATTGGTTCCTCTGTGCATCTCTTGTTTCTCTTCGAAAGGGTAAGCAGTAAACATGGTTGGAGTACAGCTTTCTGGCTCGTTGATTATCATTTTGTCCAGTTTTTTTCCGTCTTTAGTTTCAGTCAGATGATATCTGCGGTGACCTGCGACGGGCAGGCTTGCAGGTAATTCGCTCTAATTTTAGTACCACTGAGAGGAAAAGGGCCTCCACTGTCTGACTGGAAATGGTTTTGCTGTGTTTGTGTTTTGTACTTTATATGCTGTACTTTCAGTTTCTTGACAACTTGATTGATTTCTCGCGCGAGCCACATATGTTTTGCGTTGTTTTTTTTATTTTGTTTAGCAAACAGTGTCCTTTTTATCCACAACAGCTGCACTTCTGGTGCAGTTCGTGTGGATTGCAAGACTCAAGATGCTTTACCATTTTATTAGGACTTTTGGGATCTGCACAAAATATTCAGTACGTTAAACATAGCCTCCCTTCCCCACCTGCGTGTGGGCGATTGAAAGTCACCCAGTGTTTCTCCATTCGTGAGGCAACAGAATGATAGTTTTGCTAAATCTAATTGCAGCCTCATTTTTGTGGTCTCTTGGATATCTGACCTAGGGTTCTAGAATTAGGGGATTGGAATACAGTGCGCTGTCCGTTGGAGGTTGTACTTGTGGCTTAAGGATGGCACATGCCTGTTCTCCATTAAACCACTACTTACCTGTCAGCAGTGCCTTGTTGTTGCTACAATTTGGCGACGATCTTGGGATCAGACTTCCTTGAACCTCACAGTGATTGGCTCTACGCATCTCCACAGTGCAAAACATTTGGAAGAACAGGCCTAGAAGTGCAGTTGCTGTTTTGGTGGAGCTGACCACGAATCCTGAGTGCCACGTAGCCTGCGGTTGGTGCGATGGTGTCCTGGTAGCGGTGATTACTGAGGTCCTTGGAGGTTGTGGAGGTTTTGGGAGGCCGTTAGTACTAGCGGCAGCTAACACCCAATCTCGTGACCTTGACACAGTGAGACAGCACATGCACACATTCTGGGGTAAGAGCTTGTGACATGGGCAACTGGAAAGCACAGGCAATCTATATTGCTGCATGGGGAGGTGATGCACACGACACCAGTGTGACGCAATCTTAGTTAAGTGCAGACAGCATTGCTGGTAATTGGTGCGTGCTGGTGATATGCACACCAATTGATTTAGGAAGAGATGGTTCAACATATAAAACAGAAACAAAGTAACTGGCAGTGGTGTGTGTTGGTGATACGCACACCAACATAATTGACAGTGGTGCGTTTTGGTGATGCGCACACCAATATATGGGGAAGTGTTCATGTAACATATCCGTTAGCCGCTAACTTAAGTAAGAGCAGTCAGCATTGCTGGTAATTGGAGCGAATGCACACACCTACGTAAGTCACAGCATTATGTGCACACCAACACAATTGGCAGAGGTGCTTGATATGCAACTACGGTGATGCCCACACCGACATAATTGGCAGTGATGCGTAACAACATAGTAGTAGTGTAACTTAAAGAACTTTCGGGCAGCGATGCGCATATCAACATAATGCGCAATGGTGCGTGTCGGTGGTGCGGACACCATTTGAGCCACTTTAAGCATCATTATTGTTCGACATCGTCATTTAGCCTAGTGAGTGCAAAATTTTGGAGCATTCAGAAGAATTTTCATCTTTGCACATTTTCCTATTTGATACCATTTTAACACTTTTATTGTGCGTCTTTAAGGTAGTTCGCACACCTTATAGTGGTACGTGTCGGTGATAAGTTCATCAATATGTTTGGCAGTGGTGCGTGTCGGTGATGCACACATCTTAGCTATTGCACATTTATACACATATTTATATACAGTGTGCAAGAAAATACTTCAAGAAGTGAACATGAGTCTACTCCCTTACCACACTGGTGCCATTTCTTCCACAGGCGGGAGAACCTCAACTGAAATGCCTTAATTGGGAAGATTACTTTATTATATTTCGGCTATTGAAGAGGAGAGTGACGAAGAGTTTACGTCTACTAGGAAAAAGAACATTCTCTGCATAGTCTTGGTCTAGTGGAATTACATGTTTATAGTAAGAAGGAGAAAAAAACAAGCTCAGATGCAGGCTCAGATGTGTTTAAGGAAGCGCTTCAAGATATAGATGCTCATTATCAATTTGTGGTGTGTGCAGCCTTTGAAAGATCTAGTTATTTCAATGGAAACAGGAAAAAACTAAACCTGTAGAGGATTGTGTAGCAGCACTAAAATAATTATCTATAATGTGCAAATGTGAAGCCTTGCATGATGACCTAATTGGAGACCAAATTGTAATGCATTCTAATAGCACATGTATCCAAGAGCAGTTGTGGTGATGCAGCACTCAATGAAATCATTGCTATAGTAAAAAGGCTGAAATGTCCAAAAGGTGTGCTAAGGTTGCACTCAAGAGTGGGGGTGAAGCAGAGTCTGTGTGAAAGTATCCAGTGTTAGAGAAAATGAGATGAGGAATAAAAAGTGGGGCGGAAAAAGCTTTGGATGGAAACAAAATGAAAGGAGCAAAACTGAGGTGAATGACAAGCATCCAGTATGCATTAGATGCAGTACCAAGGAACATATGGCTAGAGACAAAAACTGTCCTGCCATCAAGTCGAAACATTCACTTTGTGGGAATTTTGGTCATTTTGTCAAAGTATGCTGAAAGAAGAAAAGGAAAGCAAGTTCTGTAAAGTGTGTTTTAGAAAATGATGATGAAGAACAGGATGGAGAGAATGGGTCAATGAGCGATGAAGGTACTTAAGTATTGAAGATTCAGTACTGGATGTGACTGAAGTGACACGGAAGAAGTCCATGTGTGATATGACCATTGGAGGGGTTGACAAACAGATAGTGTCAGACTCTGCGTTACCTAAATTTAGAGGAAGAGAATCCCAAGGGAAGTTTTATGTGGCTGAAAAGGGCCCCTTAGTACTGGGATGGATTGATCAGGGGACCTTGGGTTTTACTCTCGACCCTAACAGCAGTGATCAGGTCATGCTATTGGGTAAACCCGTGGTTCCTAGGAAAGAACTAGTAAAACAATTTTCTGCTGTGTCTTCAGGCACAGTGAGGAAATTGAGTGGATTCACACACAAAATTGTGTTACAGGAGGGAGCAAAAGTGCAATGGAGGAGCAAGATGCCCTGGAGAGCAAGGATGTAATAGAACCAGTGGAGTGTGCTAAATGGTTGGCTCCCATAGTGGTGGCTCGGAAACCTAATAGCCACATATGATTATGCATTGATCTCAGGGATTTAAATGCCATCTTTATAGACAAGTTTCCCCTTCCAAGGATTGATTAATTACTATCACAGTGTAAGGGAGTCAAGCGGTTTTCTACAACAATAGACTCAACCTCAGCCTACCACCAAATTCAGCTGCATCCGTGTAGTAGGAGTTTAACATCGTTGTCACTCCTTTCGATTGTTACAGGTTCATACTCATGCCGTTTGATCTTGCATCTGCAGTGCTGTGTTCAACGCCTGAAGCATAGGTTGTTCAGAGACATTAAGGGAGTGACATACTTTCACAGTGACATATTGGTGATGGGTTGTGACAGGCAAGAACACAATGACAGTTTAAAGCTGCTGTCTGGGAAATTGGCAGACAAGAGAGTTACAGCAGAATTAATGAAATGCAGATTTGCGTTATGGTCTGTGACGTACCTATGGCAGAGGAGAAGTTCTCAGTAATCGAGGAGATGTTGGCTGCAGTGTCGGCCATGGAAAAATTCAGTCAATATTTGTTGGGGTCTATTATAGATCATAAACCATTTGTAAAAGTCCTTATATCCAGTGGGGTGGTCAGAACTACCCTGCACATTGAGGGAATGACCCATAGATTGCTGGATTTTGTATATGACGTTTAATACTTACCGGGGAGGAAAAATAAAGTCGCTGATTATTTGAGCCGTTCACCTTTACCCATGTGTTAATACACCAATAATGATTGGAATGAATATAGTGTGGCCATCATTAGTTAGAGCAATTTGGCAACATTAGATGAGAAGAGGGATGCAGGTTATGAAGAAGATGAAGTGTTAAGAATGGCAAGGTGATTGATTACCAGTGACTGGACAGATAAAAACAAATTGCCTGAAGAATGCAAGAAGTTATGGGAAAGGAGGGATGAGTTGTCTCATAGTGATGCTGGTCACTTTCTTAAAGGTCACTGGGTGTTACCTCCTAAAAGGTTTAGGCAAAGGATTTTGGAAATAAACTACGAAGGTCACATAGACATAGTTAAAGTTAAGAAAAAGGTAAAATCTTCAAACTGGTAGACTGGTGTTGATGTAGAGGCTAAAACATGTGTAAGGACGTGCCAATTCATTTAAGGTGAAATCAGTGTGCTGCCCTTTGCTGGGTGATCAGAGGTGTCCAGAAAATCTGTGGGAGAATCTAAGCATAGATATTCCAGGACCAATTTTGGACAGTTGGGGGGTATCCAAACGTGATAGTGGACATTCACTATTACTCCAGCATACCCAAGGCCATCCTAAGTGTCAATGGGCCGCAGTTTACAGCAGAAAAGTTGGTAAATGTTTTTGAAAGAAATGGTGTCAAAGGAAAGCGCACACCAGTTTATCATCCCGCAGGCAACAGAGTTGGAGAGCACTTTAACAGAGTGTTAATCGGAAGTGTTCAGGCAGCTGTTAATGCAGGTCCTGATTGGGAGGGAGAGTTAGGCAAGACAGTATGTGCCTACATAATAACCCCCACTATGACAGGATACAGTCTCTTAAGAATTTTAAGGGGTAGGTAACATTTTACAAAGGATAATATAGCTTGGACGAGTATAAATTGTGCAGTAAATGGCCCCCCTTTGTTTTGAAAAGGAATTTACAAACGATGTAGAATTGTATAAGGAATATGACAGTAGGAAGCATGGAGTGAAGGATGTATACCTGGTACCAGGTGATTGAGTAAGAGTAAAATTAGGCTGCAGAACTGGGAACGGCTGTAGCAAGTTTTCAGAACCTCTCCGAGTGGTGGAAGTTTATGCAAAATTTGTGTTACTGAGTGACAAAAAAGTTTGGCATTTTTGTAGAAGGTAGAGTTGTAACAAGTCTTGAACTGGTAGCACAACAAAAATTTGCGTGTGAACTGTTCTCAGTCTAATTAAGTGGATGTGTACGGAAATGAGGATAGGTTGGTGTTGGACCTGGCCCTTTTGGCAGGTTCACCCCAAGACTTTTTGCTTTTTCCTAGCCTGTTTCTGGAACCTGGTGTTAGTGATTTTAGGTCTTGGCGCACTTTTTCACTGTGGTACAGTGTAAAGTGCGTGAGCTCTCTGTGTATGTGTGGTGCATGACCTGCCCTCCCATAGGAATGAATGGGGAATATGTATGCCCATGGTAGTTCCTGATGTGTGGGGAGTGCAGGGTCGAGTTTGATATGTGCGAACTCGTGAGATTGAATGCTGCGTAATGGTGTATACGGCATGATTGTGTCTAGTCTAGAAGTGCCACTTTTAGAAGTTGGCATATTTGTGTAGTCTGTGGCTGGCGTGTGATTGGCTGGTGAGCCTGGCCCAGGAGTGCCTGGGCCTGCTTGTGGATTGACTGTCTGGTTTGAGGATGACAGGGGCTGGGGAGCCCCAGGAGGTTGTCTGAGTCAGCCCGTGGATGAAAGGCAGCATCTGCTGCCAGGGAAGTGGGAGGAGATAGCACCTGGGAGTGAATGAGGCTGTGCCTGCCTGCCACAATGCTGGCTCCACCTCCCCGCTGTGCGACTGTCACCTCTGTCCCTGATACTGAAAGGACTTCCCTATAACCAGTTCTAGCTGGTTCTCACACTGCCTGCACAAAGACTTCAAAGACTTTTCTCTGTATAAGAAGGGGCTGTGTCCCCTTCCAAAATGTTCTTGTTTTCTGACTTGAATCTGCCAGGGGCGTGCTGCTGCTTGGGCCCAGGGGAAACCCTGGGCCCTGCCCAGCCCCTGGATATCTGATGGACTTTCCTTGCTGGGAGCTCTGTTGCTTCATCCTTTGATCTCAAGGACTGCTGATACCTTTTTGGATGGCTTTTGGTTTTGCCAAGGCTTTATTACAGCCTTCCTGCGCCTTATTTTTGGGCTTGGGTGCTTGGATTTGACTTCCCTGAGAAAAAGAGAGAGAGAGCCTGGGGGCTGGGCAGCGCGCCGCTGTAGCCCTGGCTGAGGGAATCCCCCTCTCCTCGTGTGCTCGTTGTGGGTGTCACCCCGCTTCGATAATTATTTATATTGCGAGTGCCCACCTCACTTATCTGGGTTGGGTACTGATTTGGGAGTGCCTGATTTTTGTATGGAACGTGATCCTCTTGTCGACGGGGAGCCAGTGCAGGTTCCTCAGGTGGCTGGAGATGTGGCTGCGTCGGGGGACATCCAGGATGAGTCGGGCGGAGGCGTTCTGGATGCGCTGGAGTCTTTTCTGTAGCTTGGCTGTGGTTCCGGCGTAGAGGGCGTTTCCCTAGTCCAGTCGGCTGGTGACGAGTGCCTGGGTGACAGTCTTCCTGGTCTCGGTCGGGATCCAGCGGAAGATCTTGCGAAGCATACGCAGGGTGTTGAAGCACGATGAGGAGACGGCGTTGACTTGTCTGGTCATCGAGAGGGAGGGGTCCAGGATGAAGCCCAGGTTGCGTGCGTGGTCGGTTGGCTTGGGTGCGGTGCCCAGGGCTGGGGGCCACCAGGAGTCGTCCCAGGCAGAGGGCGAAGATCCCAGGATGAGGACTTCCGTCTTGTCCGAGTTCAGTTTCAGGCGGCTGTCCTTCATCCACTCGGCGATATCTTTCATCCCTTCGTGTAGGCAGGTTCTGGCGGTGTCGGGGTCTCTGGTGAGGGAGAGGATCAGCTGGGTGTCGTCGGCGTAAGAGATGATGTTGAGGTTGTGCTGGCGTGCGATGGCTGCGAGAGGTTTCATGTAGATGTTGAAGAGGGTGGGGCTGAGTGAAGATCCTTGCGGGACGCCGCAGATGACTTCGGTGGCCTCGGAGCGAAACGGGGGGAGGCGGACTCTTTGTGTTCTTCCGGCAAGGAACGAGATGATCCACTCCAGTGCCTTCTCTTGGATACCGATGTTGCTGAGGCGCTGGACTAGGGTGCGGTGGCAGACCGTGTCGAACGCAGCGGAGAGGTCCAGGAGGATGAGGGCCACTGTTTCCCCCTTGTCGAGCAGGGTCCGGATGTCGTCGGTGGCTGCGATGAGGGCGGTCTCGGTGCTGTGGTTGGCTCTGAAGCCGGACTGCGAGGGGTCGAGGGATCCGTTCGTCTCGAGGAAGGCGGTCAGCTGTCTATTGACGATCTTCTCGATGACTTTAGCAGGAAAAGGGAGGAGCGAGATGGGGCGGAAGTTTTTGAGATCGGTGGGGTCCGCTGTAGGTTTCTTCAGGAGGGCACTGATCTCGGCGTGCTTCCAGCTCTCCGGGAAGGTGGCGGTGTTGAAGGAGGCGTTGATGATGTTCCGGAGTTGGGGTGCGATGGTGGAGTCGGCCTTGTTGAAGACGTGGTGTGGGTAGGGGTCGGTCGGTGATCCGGAGTGGATGGTGTTCATCGTGCGGGCTGTGTCTTCGGTGGTCACCGTGGTCCAGGTGCGAAGGGTGGCGGTGGGGGGCGTTGGTTCGACGGTTGGGTGCGTGGGTGGGGCGCCGAAGCTGTTGTGGATGTCGGCGATCTTGCGGTGGAAGAACGAGGCGAGGGAGTCGCAGAGGTCTTGTGACGGAGTGATGTCGTTGGTGCCGGTGCTGGGGTTGGAGAACTCCTTGAAGATGGAAGTAATCCTGTTCCAGATGTAAGTCATACTGGAATGAGTGGTGACGGAGAAGCTACTTGTGCTGCAAGAGCTGTAGTGCTGCCCAAACAATTCATTAATTTTGTGATGGGTTAAAAGGTATAAGATTACAGGAATTTTATGTATAGTTGGCTAGTTGTGTATTATTAAGAATTCTGCATTAATGTATATGATCTCTTAATGGTGTTTGATTGTTTATTTAATTATTTATTGGGCACTTTACTAGTTCTGGTAGTGGGTAAGGGGGTGAGTTATTACATGCATCGAGTTTTGTAATAATTGTGTGGAATCTTACCATCTTACTTTACCTGTATCTTCATTGTTTTATCTGTTGTAAAGTGAAACAACAATGTCCCTATTATAAAGCGAATATCAAAAACATTACATTGAAATAATAGTCTGCTTATCAGAGCTCAACTGAGACCTTAGTACCACAATGTCAAAAACATACTATCCCACATAAAACAATTTGTTTGTTATTTAAAGGAAGGTTAAGGAAACAAAAACAATTTATAAAAAAGACATCGTTTACTTGATACAATGAATTGTTATAAACAATCAAAATAGATACAATAAAAACAATGGTTAAAAGGTATTTCCTTAACAAGGAAGGCAATGGTTCGGAGAAAACAGTAGTCGACGCAGCGTTTCGGTGTTTTGCTTTAAAACACCTTCATCAGGACAATTTATTCTAAATAGCGAAAAACCTTAGATTAATGTACACAATTTATTTATTTTTTAAAACATGAGCAAACAATGTGACATCGTGCGGTAACAGTATACATCACGATTTAGATTTTTTTTATAACAATTCATTGTATCAAATAAATGATGTCTTTTTTATAAATTGTTTTTGTTTACTTAACGTTTCTTTAAATAACAAACAAATTGTTTTATGTGGGATAGTATGTTTTTTGACACTGTGGTACTAAGGTCTCAGTTGAGCTCTGATAAACAGACTATTATTTCAATGTAATGTTTTTGATATTCGCATTATAATAGGGACATTGTTGTTTCTCTCTACTGTTCCCCTGTTCCGTATTGGATACAAAGGGGACCTCCCTTATTTGCTTTTTTATCTATTGTAAGCCATTAATATTTATATGTAAGAAGGGGAGATGCAGGATCTAGGATACCAGACCCTGGGTTCTAGAATGTTGGCATTGGAATTCAGTGCGATGTCAGTTGGAGGTTGCACTTGGTGGTGGTAGGATGCCACATGTCTGTTCTGCATTAAACCACTACTTGCATGTCAGCACTGCCTTGTCATTTCTTTACTTTTGTTGCATTTCACTTTCTTCATCAACACATCCCCATAGCCTTTTTCGTCTTTTCACCTTCTTTGTTATCCATACATGTACTTCTTTAACACTTCAGGTGGTCTGACCAGTGACTTACCTGGGCTAATTCAAGACTGGTCTGCTCCTTTAAAGGCTTTCAGGAATCTCCACTGCTGATCGAGGCTGCTCCCCAGGTCATGTTCACTTATGCGCAGGGCTACGGAAAGGACATCCCGCCTAAGGTGCTAGAATCCAGGGAGTGTGTTCTGAGTTGTCCTCTTGATAGCCGAGACATTACTGGCATCATTCTTTAAAGTCAGATTTCTCCAGCTATTGAACGCCATTAATTTCTCCTTTGACGATCACGCTCATTAAGCAAGGGCTCACCAAGCGTGCTGCTTTTGTTCCCAAATAGGAATAGTTATGCCACTGAAATATCAATGTATTTCAGTGGAATAATGCTTTTTCAGAAGTTTGGTATAAATAAAGGCCTAATAAAGAAGACAACCAAGACCTTCCAAAAGGCAGGAATGGGTCACCTCAAAGTTTGGTAGTATCCTCCACTAAAGGTACATGGTCATGGTACAATAATGCTGTATTTTTACAGAATGAGATGTCTCAGGTGGTGCCCCGGGGCTGTCGTGACCCCTGTTCATTGTTGGAGTTTTACAGTGCCTTTTCAACTGAAATAGTACTGAAATCACTTAATCAACGATCCACTTATGCACACATTTTGGATTATTAGTGTGGTTTTCTTCAAACCTCATAAATACAGCCAATTTAATCCAAGAAGCCACATACGAAATCCCCGACCCACACAGATTTAAACCTTGCCTGTCTGACTTAGACTGAAGAACCACCATCAGCCCTTGTCCTTTCTCATCTGTATGCCAACAACACCCTGCTTGCAAGAATATCCAACTTCTCTGTAGCCCGTGTAAGAGAGTCTGACATAACGAAGCTCACCTTATCAAAACAGAGCAGCACTGAAGGCCCTTCTTCTAGATCTGCTGCATCTTCTGGAAGGCAGTAGCAGCTAGACCACTCTGACTGACTAAGAAACCAATAATCTTTAAAGGTGAATTAAACTCAATATTACCCTGCTTGCAAGGCGTAAACTCAAACACCATAGCTTATCTTGAAATTAAGAATTCCCCAAAAAAGAAAGAATAAAAAAGAAACCAACAGTTATGAAGCTACACCTTTTATTGGGAACAACATTGATTCATGCATCATGCTCGCCCTATCACCCCTGCAACGCAGATAAATAGATGACAATGCATCTCTTTAAGGAGCACCTTCTTCACCAGCAATAGGGAACCACCTGCCTCCTCCAATTTCCTAGGCTCAACAACGAGGGGATTATTCCCACTCTGTTTATATAGATGACCTTGATTTGTTAACCCTTTCCCAGTTATGTACATGATCCTGAATGGTTCTCGACTCCACTCGTTTGTACAGTGCTTTGTTGCTTCCTGGCTAAGTTTGTTTTAGAAGTCCCAATCCACATTGAAAGATTGCTCTGCCTTTCTATATTCTTTTTATCTGCTTAAAGTTTGAACGAGTAAATGCCCTACCAGATTCTACTTGTGGAAGGCAAAGACAAGGCAAATAAAGGGCCAATTCTTCACAGTGGTTGAGTAGTGAAGTGCATGCGAATGACCTACCAGGAAAATAGGGGCCGGATTACATAAACTGATGATGCTGTTTTTTTATTGTCTGGTGTAGACAAAATACAGCCATTTATGTTTGCTGTTGCATAAAGGAAATGGCTAAAAAAAGATCACCACTTACAAGTTCCGTAGCATGGTAGTACACTGCACCTTCATTTAATTTAGTTCAGATCAGAAGAATAGAATGCCTATTTCCGTCCTTCCATCTTCCCCCCTCCACTCTCCCCAACACTCACCCAACCCTCAATATAGTTTATGCAATTGGCCTTGGTTCTTTTAGGGGCTCCTTTGTGGGTTATTGATACATTCAGTGCATTGTAATCTTGGAAGTATTCATATGGGTGATCAAACATTATTAATATATTTATTTTAAGTTCATCCACACCTCAAGTTACTCCTAAAATAGATTTCCATTCTTTCGCCAACAAAGTCACTCCTCTAGGGATGACATTATCCTCTTACTGTTTTCTCACAGTGCCCTGACTGCGAATAGGAGCAAAGGGATTTGGGCTCTGTGAACCCGCCCTCACAAATAAAAGCGATTACCTTTCCCAATGAAATAGCTGCAGATATGTTCATGTGCTGTTTCAACAGTCATACTGCTTTCAGATGATTGTATTGTTATTGTATATGGCTACTTAGCACACAACGTAGGCCTGGGCTGTGATCCGCTATGCAAAACTCCGCCAAGTGACCAAAAAACTCTGCTGCACTACACGGAGTTCCGCAAGTGACGGAGGGCGGTACATCATGCCTTTTCGAGCTGAATTTGAGCACCGGGTGTTTACACTGTGCTGCAAAAATCAGCATGAACGGCACCACGTGCAGTGCAAGAGGGTGCTGCTTCTTTCTGCTGCTCAAGTAGATGTTCTACTCGAGGGACAGCTTCCTCAGCGCGAATGGAAGGTTTCTCATTGTAAGCGATAGCGACCATCCTCAACCGCCCACTTTGAGAAGTCTTGATGGGAGGTGGTCTGGAGTAAGATTTTCCTCACTTGCGCTCTGCAAGTTAAAGTTGGTAAGCGCGAGTGAGAAAAAAAAACTCCACTCTGCTTGGAACCCCGCACACTGCGTGGAGTGGGAAAAACTCTCCGAGCGGAGCGGAGCGGAGCGGAATTTGCCACCTCGGTCTACACACTAGGCAAGTGCAAATGTCAAAGTGTTAGTGGAAAATGTATTGATTACAAACAGCTTTTAACTATTTATCTATTAAATCTTCAGTAGGTCTGAAGTTTTATATGTCTTTTACACAAAATGAGGTACAGATTTTATCTCACTGGGCTGCATTTTAATATCTCTAATTTTCTTGTAGCCTTTCCTATGCAGGGAACCTGGTTTAACAATCTTCCAAACTGTCCCTGTGACGCAAAGCACCTTGCACTTTGTTGGTTTGTACTTTCTATTCCTTGCACAGGAAGCGCTTCTTGGTCCCAGTATTTCCAGCTTCTCATATTACACACTATAAGACAGCTCTCGTTTTCCTTCAAAGGTTATATACCCCCAAATCCAGTATGCTGTGATTACCTTTATTAAAAGTTCTTTAGTCACTAGGAAAAGGTATGGTTTAGCAGTTTGCATATAAAGAAAAGGGACTAAGTATGAGCGCTCTGTGCATGGTTGAGGATAGCATTTCCCTCAAATGTATACTGTATTGTTATTTATTTTAATCACATTTTAGAGGATATTTGTTTTTTAACAGAATTGTGTTTATTGTATGTTTAATGAACTATGCTCTTATGTCAGGATTGACAGCCTAATAAAGTTGAATTATGATGAATGGTGGTGTTAGTGTAGGTTTATAAAGTGGAGAAGCGTGGCTCAATGGTTAGAGCGGCAGACCCTGATGCAGAGGTCTGGCCCGGGACCAGGGTTCAATTCCCGCTCCGGTGGCTCTTGGGCACAATTTCCCCGGACCTGATAATTCTCGCCTCGGTGCCTAGTCTAATCATGGGTCCCACTCTGTGACTCTGGAAAATAGCTTGCTTAATCTCCACAAAAGGCTCAGCAGCGCTTGGATGCATGGCTTCACCTTGGGGGTGCCCAGGAGTGAACATCTCACAGGAAAGCCAGGAAGGGTTCCACAGCAGTATGAATACAGCGCTACCTCAGGGTAGAAGGCGCTATATAAATACAAACACATTTACATTTACATAAATGTGAAAAAAACATAGCTGTAACCCAGTTTATTCTTCTACCAGAAAGTAAATGTAGCTATATACGAATAGGATTAGAACAAATAAATATAGATAAATACAGATGGAAATGTGAAAAAACGTACTAGATTGGGATACCTAATCATACCACAAGCAGTTTAACTCCAGAAACTTAGACGCTTACAACAAAACGTACAAAATAGACACTGTTTTCACTGTCCAGCAGCACCGGAGGCGACAACAATTTATGTCCTAAAAGGTTCTCCTATGTCCCACTGGTAGGTGTTCACCTGGTTGTCCAATGGTACGGTGCACAGTTGGGTGACATTTGGTCGTCATGGCATGATGAATTTGCCTGTAAGTTTTGTTTGGCAATGAAACATGTTGGCCGTTTGCAACAAACGGGTCTAAACATGTTACAACATTTTTAATCATGAGTCAAGGCATGTTTGACTCATTTTTATGCTTTATTTCGAGAAGTTACTACCTTCTCTCTTTCTTTTTTGAGAACTTGCAGCAGGGCGATGTACCCTTGAGACGCTGAACATTAATTATGCATGTTGAGCATCTGTAGTGACAGTCGTTGTGCTTGGTCCTCCTACTACTATAGGAAATTGCCAGTTATGGTACAGTGAGCCAGTTAGTAACAGCCAATGTGGTTGTGTATGTGAAGCACTTCCTATAATGTTTGAATAATTTTTGAATTCCTATATTTATAGAGGTCTTGGGGATCCATACCCAGTAAAATAAATCACACCGTGACATAAAACCTGTCTCTGAGTTTTGCTGAAGCATCACTTTTCCCTATGTATGACAATTGCTATGGAGCATTGTAATTTGAATGCTCTTCTACAGGGGTGTGGAATTTAATAAAATATCCTCTTGTCCATGGGGCAGGTTGCTTCATAAATCTACTTGTCCTGTAACAAAATCCACTTGTTCCTTTGGTGCCATGTAGTGTGGCGACAAACTATGGCAGAAATCTCATTATATAGGAGCTCTGATATAGCCTCTACGATTATTGCAGGGCTCATACCATAGTAGGGTTTGAATACTTGCATTCCCCTTATGTTGCCACATTTCTGCAGATCTACATAGTGGTAAGCAATAGTTCCAGGGTTAGGATGCCCTTTTGAGTCTGTGCAAACCTACTAGCTTGCATGTTTCAAGGGTTTTCAACAACTGTTCTGTAATCTTTTCCCATACTGAGAAATGTTGAAAATGTACTCCTGACAATGGCAGATGTAAACCTTCTTCCAGAGTTGGGAAAAGAGTGGTTGGAGGGAAAGTGAATTTGCAAACACTCAGATTTTCGCATGATCATATCTACATATGCATATTTGCTCATGCTAAAATGCAGTTCAAAAATATTTTCCAGGAGTACTATTTCTTGTCCTACTTCTGTAAATTCTTGGGAATTCACAAAAGCGGTATAGCTGCACTTAATGCAAGAACATATACCATGGGTACACTTTTGAGACTTTCTTTAATAATTTGGCCCCTAATTTGGTCTGGCATTGACCTTGACCTTTTGCGTTTGTTAAAATTCTGTCTCTCTCTCTCTCTGTGTATCAGCTGGCTTCACCGTGAGTGACAGTATTCTGCTCTTTCACAAGGAGCATATCGTCACACAAATTAGTTTTGTTCAGTGCCAGTAACTACTGTGGCAGTGTGTGCTTTTTGAGACCAAAACATTTTTTGCTTTTGCCAATCCTTGTTATAATGGTGAGGGCCCGGCAGCTCCCGCAACAATAAGGTTTTACAAAAACCATGTCAACGCGAGTCACACATTAACAAAACTAAAAAGCTGACCACCAATTTCAGACTTACTGGCTTTGCCAGTGCTTGTTTATTTTTGTTTCCCATAATCCTATTGAAACTGGTTACACTGATTTTCCATTCTGAAAATTTTTGGGAATACTATGCATAAACACATGTTCATTTTTTTTTCAACAATTTATTTTGAAAGCAAAACAATCTTGCTGTCAAGCTTCTGCATCAAACCAGAGAGCATTCTGGGAGCATTACACATAGCCTCATGTTCCTAAACTTTGAAAATGTGCGTACACATTTTTATACTGAAACCACTGTCAGTAGTGCGGCCGGAAATTACAACATTTACCTGGTGACTCACCCTAATAATAAAGTCTTTTAATTAATGAACAATAAATAAAAGTTTGAATTGCATTTACATATGGAAAAAATATCACTTTAAATGCAGACAGTGCCCTTCCATGATCCATAATGTGGTACTGCAAACTGGCAGCCAAAGGGTTTGTGCTGCAGGGGATTGGGCCTACTTGTCCCAAGGAGAAAATACACATAAAAACTGTTGCCCTTGACCCCAAACTATATGACCTGGGCATTGGACTATAGGAATTCCACACCCTTGTCTTCTATGAGAAATATTGGTGTGAATGGCACCAAGGCCTTTGTGTTGTAATGAAAAGTTTAATTGCACCATTTGCATTCACATTTTTCCTGCAATCTCCTTTAGAATGTGTCTCTCCCTTTGTCAGCAAACCTCAGTTTACAGGACATATTAGAAATCTTGTTTGTTGTAGTACTTAAGTGCATTTACCAAACCATACTTGTAAGGCTGGGCTATTCAGCCAGAACTTTGTACGATCATTTTCTGGTGTACACACCTTTTCACTTTCCCAGGCACACACAAGCCAACACTGACCTGTAGTTATTCAGTAATAAATAACAAAGCCTGCTTGATTCTCAAAATCAGGTCAACATTTAGTCCTCTTGACTTGCTGTTACATCAGAGTCTCTCATCCATCTTAGGTCTTAGGAAGCAATGGCTCCATCTTCCATCTACGTCAGCAGGTCACACATTTCTTCAATGATCGGTGTAGGAGATGCACATTAATCTTTTGAGACATAGTTGGTCAAGAAATATTTCAGACATTTTCCCCAGATCCAGGACAAGCACATAGTTGCTTAGTCAAGACAACACAGCAGCAATTTAGTGCAGCAACAAGAAAATGAAGCAAAAAATCTTGACTTGCATGCAAGGTGTCTAAAACTGTATGCGATTGAGTACAACTACGGTAAATCTTTAGACTGGTGCAGGAGTGGGGATACATGTATCCCAAACATCAGGTATAATTATTAAATAACACCCACCGTTGATTATGTAGACCACTGTTGTCGTCAGGAGAGATGATAAGGAACAATAATTTACATCAAACACCATAAGCAGTAAAGTCCAATTGAGGCTTCTCAAAATTCATTAAGAAAAGTTGATGTGAGTTAAAAGATTTTATTAACCACTTAATTCGAGTCAATTTATTCATCAGTAAAGTTTGAATTTATCACTGTGGTTATAGAGTCAAATATCCATTAGTCAATATTTCAAGACAAGGTAAAATACCACATTCGTCAGAATTACAAGTAATATAGAGAAAATGCAGTAAGTGTGTTCCATGAAGTAATCCCTAATCTAATTTAAGGGATTTCTGTCACAAAAGGCAATTTCAAGAAGCAAGGTGAGGTGTCATTTTCAGAAACCCAAATGAAGGGCTCTGATGAGAGAATAATAATGCATAGGCATGAAGACTTCGCATTCAAGCATCAAAATTTATCAAAAGCTGGAAAGTATTCTTCGCCTAAAGGCAGCGGATATCCCTAAGGTCTGTTTTCTAATTTCTGTAGCAAGCTCTCTGTGCCTAGTCTCTGAGTGAGAAAGCAAAGCTCTGAAAAACAGCAAGCTCCCTCGGAAAGAACTCTATGGGGCCTTCCTCCTAACTAATTCTAGGAACACAGACTAATATAATTCTACTAAAACAATGGTGGCTACAGAACTTGCATTTCCCCAGTTCCTACCAACCACTCAGTTTCCAGGAAACTCGGGGAAGAGGTAATCTCCCTAATTTCTCACGCCACCGCTGTGGAGTTCAGAATTGAATCCTTGAATTGTTAAATTTGATCAAATCTTGTGATTCAGACAGTGCTTCCCACAAATCGCGTTTCCTACTATCTTCTCTCCTCATGGTGAGAACCTCACTATCAATTGACAATTACATAACCAATACCTATGCACTAGCTAACAGAAGGCTTCTGGAAGATTACAACATCTGCAGTAGGGAAGAGAAAAACATCTTGTGCAAAACAACAGTTTTTTTAAAATGCGAGCGCAGGCCTCTTGTCCCAAATGTGTAAAATTGATATTTAACATGGCATTAGTTGACTAATTTAAGTCAAATACATTACATTAATTTATGTATGTGCTTTTAAGGCCTAAATATGATTACCTACTACAATTTTGCATTAATTATATGTGTGTTATTCAGCATTAAATTACACTTTTTAGTTAAATGTATTTAGTTTACAAAGTGAGGTAATGTGCTACATCACTGGCTTATCACCTGGCACTAGTACTGAATGTCTAAGCAAATCTTCTAGTAAGAAAGGCTGTAACTCTCATAGGAATGAAGGCTGTCCCTACTGGTGATAGCAACAATTACGTGAGTTTTCAGAGATGGATCAGTTTGCCAGGGCAAAAGCATTTTGTTACTTTTGAGTGTAAATGATGAGGATTGTACCGGCACTAAAGATTCTTTGATTAGTAATATGTATTTTTTCACATGTACTCAGCCTGCCGGACTAGCCAACATGAAGCACGAACCCCTTGCAACGTTGTTTAACAGGCTTCAAGAACCACTTAAAGATGAGGCAAGAACTCCCTTAGGAGAATTGTCTGAATTAGCCATGATCCATTTTGTTGCACTGGGAATCAGATTTCATAGTGATGGAAAGATTATACTGATTCCTGCCTTTTTTTTTATTTGGAAGCTTTTTTCCTGGTCTTTTAACTGTACACAATTAGTATTTTTGATTAGGCCTAGTTAGATGCTAATGTTCTATTGTCACAACAGTTAGTAAATCAGTTAATCACAAATGTTCGTGCTTTTTTTCTCCTGTTAGTTGACAGCCAAGTCTGCACAGAGCAAGGATCGTCTGATTGAAATTGTGTATGAGGAACGTTTAACTATGATTACATGAGCGCTAATTAAGATGGGTTATGAGAAAGTTGATGTACCAAAGTTGCTTTTTTCTGCAATGTCATCCCAGATTTTGCACCTTTTTTTAACGCTATTTTTGTTGGCTTGAGCACCCTGTGCACTTTACCACTGCCTCACAGTAAAACATGTGCGTTACATTGGAACTCTCTACGTAGCCTATTTAAATTCTGTATATGTCTCTTGTATATGGTACCGTGAGTGCACCTATGGCATGGAAAGTTAAATGTCATGTGGGCTGCAGTATGTATTACCATCACCCACATTTATAACATAAATATATTTTTGCCAGGAGCACCACTGGGCTCTGGCTAGGATGCAGTTTAAATGCACTGCAGTGACACATGGCTCAGAAGAAGGCCTGTGCATTGTAAAGAAAGCCTATTGTGATATATTAATAATTCACCCCAAATATTGGCTTGTAAGGCCATAAGGTAGGGTTCTAATATATAAAAAAGAGGGCACACTACATATTGAAGTTAGTGTGCCCTTATTGTGAAATAAAACTCAAAAGCTATTTCACTCCGTAGACCTGGCCTTCCGTTCCCTAATAGGCCTAGGAGCGATTAAAATCTTTATTTTCCACTTGCGCTTAGGAAAGAAAGGGAGAAAAGGGAATCACAGGCGAGAGAGGGAATGGTTCTGTCAAGAGTTACAAAAGGGCTCCATTAGGAAACAGCTAGAAAAATGCTTCAAAGTTATCACATTCTTAGTTTTTGAATTATGAGTTAATGGTGAAATCAAATTTGTATTATGTAAGCAGAAAAGTAACTTTGTAAAAATGTACTTAAGGCAGCTTGAGCCACAATTGGCTTAAAACCTATTCTGCCAGCTCACACCAGTCACAGTATGCTGGAAACCCAGTTCTGCCACCTATGGCACTTCCAGAGCTGGAAAACACATCTTTGGCTGGGAAAGGTAATCACTCTGGCTCATAGGACAATTGCTTACCACTGGGCCCAGGAAAGGATGTTAACTGATGACCACTTACCAAAAATCACCTATCTGGGAAATGTTAGAAACAGTTGGCAGAACAAAGGGCAGTTTCAGCGCTATCTCTTTTGACTTGGAGATGCAAAATATGGCTTATTTTATTCATCCAGGACCTTCCTAGACAATTAGACTACAGACGCAGTAGGAAGGCAAGCCAGTGTTGACCCTGTCAGGTGCGGGATTGGCTAAGAAGCTGAAGACATGTCTACCAGTTGGCAACTGGGTCCTGCTATCTTAAAACCGGGGCTCTTTGGTTATGTTGTGTTAGGCAGTAAAAAAGATGGCCGACTAGTAGGAGCCCACCAAAGGAGCTCTGAGCGCTTGGGATCCGCTTGCCTGAATATCCCTGTTAGCGGCAGTTGACCAGTGGAACTGAACACAGGAACGAAATAGAACATACAACAATTAAAACTACTAGAATCGTGATCTGTGCCAACCCTGACGCTCACCTCTGTACTCCCTAACTCCGGTGGGGTTGACTGGCAGCTGATCATCATCACCGAAGGTGAGCCTGACCGGAGCAATCACAGCACATTGCCTCCCACTTCTACCCGCTCCGACTCCGGCTGGGCTGAGTCGACGCGGATCCCCGACAACGGAGAGGAGCCTAGACGCGACCTCTGAGTGAACATCGTTGCGACAGTAGAGGAAGGGCTCAGCTGACGCTGGACGTCGCATGGGCACGTCAATCTGTCCCGCAGCGAATTAGTCTTTCAGCGGATCTAACTTTCAGCACATTTGTCTCTCAGCGGAGTTCTCTTGATTGAGCCCACGGATCCACAAGGAGCTAGCCTCCCCACACAAGTGCTCCCCGGTCAAATCCACAGCATTGCTACGCCCCCTCGGGCACGAATCACCGCAGCGCCTATGCAATTGCTGAAGTTCTGAATGGGCACTGTAGCCGTGGCATTATGATTGTCCCGTATTTATAAGCGAGGTGCGGACGAGGCCTGCAGCCCGATTCTGCCCCTGAGGCATGATAGCAGCGTTAATGTAACCAGCAGCGTATCCGCATCGATATGCTTTGTCCCGTACATGGGAACGAGGTGCGGATGAAGCCAGCAGATCAACCCCTAAGGAATCACAGGATAAAAATTTAAAAAGGTCAAAAAACTCTAATAGAGCCACTGTAAGTGAAATAGGACTAATCTTGGCTCAGCCTAGTTAATGGAAAGAGATACAGGACTTTCTTGCTGGCTTTGATGTTCATTCCCAATGAGGTGGCCATCTTGGACTGACTCCCTCGCAGTGGACCAGCGCCTGTACATTTCTAGTATACGCCCATTGATCTCACTATCTTCTTAAACAGGTCGGAACCTCAATTTCAATTTTTATTAATTTATCTTTATGCTCTGTCCCTTTCTTTACTGCTCCTGCTTTACCCCCAAACGTTCATTCTCATGACACGGTGCACATACCACGTTACTTGAACCAACCCCTACCCCTCCCTCCGCCTTCTTTCCCTATGCCCAAACCCAAGCCACCCCACAGTTGCTCCATCACCCTCCTTCACGTCCCCCCCGCATTCCCAAGCCCATCACCTCCTCACAGCATTGCTCCCTTCTCAGGTCACATACACACATTTCGCCCCACAACATCCTATCTCATACTAACAGACCTTCATCATGGAGCTCACAGGCGCACATACTTACACTATCAACTACCCCCACAACCTCTCAAAAAAAGCATCCAAACCCTTTAAGCACAATTTGATAAAACTACGCCCTGAAACACCCATCTCTGATCCCTACTTTTCAACAAACAAAGGGCATATAATAACGGATATCATCTTCTACACTAAACGAAGAGCACAATGGAGGAAAGCGTTCCAAGCTATATTTTCGATTTTCTCCACTAGGAAAACCGTGCATGGTCTTATTATTTCTATCTCCCCCTCCCAAATTTACAAAGCGGCTGCAACCATCACCATCTATAATAATAGAACCATTCTCATGCAATCAACAGACCGCAGCTTAAACCTGTTGGATAATACCTTCCCCATTATCAAAGAACAAGTGATAAAACCCCAAACCCCTCCCCAGGCAACGAACACCACCAGCACACAATCTAGCACACCGCCAAATTCTACCTCTAGCCACGCTCCGCTATTATCCCGACTAATATGTACACCTGAACTCTATGCTACCCCCTCCCCGCTCGACTCACCTATAAGACACTCCCCCCTACCAGTATTTACACCCATCACAGACTCACACACCACCACATTAATATCACGACCATTAGCTACAATTAAGCTCCCTTCGCCACTAGATTCTTCCATAAGACACGTCCCCCTTACTGCTACTAACATTTACACCCTTAACAGACTCAGCATCCTCCCCTAGAACGAACAGATCTCCCCCATTGTCATCATTACCCATTGCAAAACCAGCACTCCCACGACCAAAGCCCCACACCGCTACGCCTCCTACATCACTCCTCTTTCCCCCATTGTCACCACTACCCCTTGCGAACCCATCACTCCCACGACCACATCGCCACCACACACCTCTAAGCCTCCTACACCCGCTCCCCATTCCTGTCCACCCCTCCCCGATATGGAGCGGGAACCAAATAGGACGCCCCATAACAACAACATCCTAGAAGATGTGCCTCCCTTTTACCACCCACAGGATGTAAGTACATTTCCCACACCCTTAATACATCCACCAATCTTGCTCCCACCCTCACCAGACCCCAGATTGGACAAGATCATACTCTTGTTACGACAAATCAAAGAAGAACTTCAAGCTTTATCTGAGGTTGTTCTGAGTAAACCCTGGAACACTAGATTTGCATGACAGACTAAATCAAACTTTCACTTGACTTACTCAGTAGTCACTCCGAAATGTTCGACCCCCAGGTGGAAATCAGTTCCTTTTCACAATAAATCAACCAGCCCAATCCGTAGGATTAATCCGCTATCGGAGAAAGATTACTCGCTCTACTCCATTCATATGAGCCCTCACACAGAAATCACAACACTATGCCTCCAGATGACCTGGCCAAATTGGCTCCAATCCCTACTATTCCCCCCAACACTCACAGACCCACTAAACACAACCCTAGAGGCATCGTCAAAAACAACCTTAGACAAGTTTCCCTCATTCAGAAACTCAATACATCCCACATCACGCCCGGTCTTAAGTGTATACTACTAAATAGTAGATCGGCCGCAAGACATGCAGCCGACATAGCTGATCTCATTCTCACACAAGAACCGGATTTGCTCATTTTAACCGAAACTTGGTTAAAGGTATACTCTACACCAATCATTGACATACTAGTACCCCCGAACTATGACATCATCAGACTGGATACAATTGATAAGACAGGGGATGGTATCGCTTGCCTACACCGGAATAATATCTCAGTAAACAAATCCCTATCCCCGTATTCCCTTCTTGTTAATACATATGCCTTGACATAAATTGCAATGGCAAACCAGTATGCTATCTACACACCATTTATCACCCACCAGGTGATAACCTCACTTTTACCGAACACTTCATGGACATAGTTTCTACTAAAGCCGGAGAAGGACTTGAAACTGCCAGTACACGCTCTAATCATCCCAAGAGTTGACTACTGGAGTGTCTCTCTCTGCGGCTTGCCCAGAGCTGCAACAGCCCCTCTAAGAGCCTCAATCAACGCCGCAGAAAGACTTATCACTGTCTCCAAAAGAAGCTCCCACATATCTCCTGACCTAAAATCCCTTAATTGGCTACTTTTTGAAGCCAGAATACATCTGAAAATAGCATGCATGACACAGAAAGCCATTCAACACAACGCACCTAGCTATTTGGCACAGAAACTGGCCCCCTCATGTGGGGTCAGATTTTCAAGAAGTGCTAAAAACCTTCTACTGAAACCGCAAAGATTCAACAAGAAGAAAACATATAACCAAACCTTTTCAGGGTTGACGCCCAGAATATCGAATGCTCTATCCCCAGAAACTAGACTTAATCCCTCTACGGCATCTTTCAAAAAAGAAGTGAAATCTCTTCTCACGGCCGAATTCACTTGAGCGTGGACTACTGTTATTATGCTGCCCACCGTATCTTCTACATGGAACCTTTTATTGTCTACTGTCCAACCAGGTTTCCTGGATACTGTATCTATATTTTTCTTGATATACATTGAATGTTTTGTTATGTACCTTATATCCATGTATCTATGATAGGATGTTTATACTATCATTGACCAGTACTGAACCTTATGTTATTTACTTTGTACTTATGTAACTAAGGCACTTACCCTGTAAAGCGCTCTGATACCTGCAAGGGTCTGTCTGCGCTATATAAACTTTAAAATAAATAGGTAGACTGGTAGAACGATCTAATCATCCATGAGGGTATCCATGCACTAGAGCAGGTGAGGGGGCGAATGATCCTTTCAGAGTTATTGAAAGAGCCAGGTCTTCAGCTTTTTTGCAAAACTCAAGAAGTGAGGAGGAGGCCTTGAAGTGCTGGGGGAGGTCAATCTATGTTTTGCGTGCAATATAGGATAAGGCGCAAACTTCAGATTTGTTTTTGTGAATTCAGGGAGTTTATGTGAGTGAGAGTGAGGTAGAGTGTAGATGTCTGGTTAGTTGGTGAAAGTGTATGAGGTTGTTAAGGTATTTTGGCCCAAAGTTATGTTGGGCTTTGTATATGTGAGTGAGTAGTTTTAATTGGCTGAGTTTGTGAATGGGGAGCCAGAGGAGTCCCTTGGTGTGGTGCGATGTGGGTGTGGTGCGGTGTGGTAGGTATAGTTCGAGTCATGAGACTGCGTTCTAGATGGACTAGAGTCTTTGTAGTAGTTGCTTGGACATTTTGGCGTAGAGTGTATTGCTTTAGTCAAGCCTGCTTGTGATGCATCTGGGGTGACGGACCGTCTAGTGTTCTGTGGTAGCTACTTGCAGATCTTACGTAGCATGTGTAGGATGTCTAAGTAGGAGGTGCTGTGGGTAATTTACAGTTGAGCAAAGAGAAAGTGCTGCTAAAAGTGCTGGAGGGACTTGAGAAAATTGTTAGGATTGGGTGGTAGAATTCCTCCAGTCACTTAACATAGAATAACATATGTATTTGTAAAGCGGACGTTCACCAACAAGGGTTTCTTAGTGCAGAATAACAGATGCTTATTGTTACCCAACTCAATGGTACTTGCTAGTGCACATGATAATTCTCGCTCATCCACCACCACCACCTCCTCAGAACATTACTGAAACTGGTAGGATCCATCTGAAGACAAAGGGCCTCCTGGAAGAAGAATGCTGACTTCTGGCTCCTTTAGAAGAAGTACTTACTCAAGTACCTTGTAATCCTGTTGCCACTCAAGGGCTGGGATTGCTGCCCAAGGATCTAGTGATTTGCCTCCTGCTTAACTTTTTCAGGGAACAAGAAAGTAGGAAGGACTCTTGACTCCAAAAGGACCCAGCTGACTAAAGATAACTAGAACCTAGAGGAGACCTGGCTGGACAGAGACCTGGTGGCCAGAAGCCTACCTCAGGTAAAGCTAGAGGCTGCAGGACTGGCCAGAAGAATCGTTCCAGCAGTTGTAGACAGTTATATCTTGCTTATGTATTCATTACTCTCCCCTGTTACCTTTGGTTCTGGCTGCTCAGTCAGTGTGAGTGTTCTGTGTGGAATGTTGGTGTGGTGATGATGTTTGTAATGTTTGGGGTGCCTAGGAGGTGAGGTATGACAGTTGGAGTATGGGCTGAGCAGCAGGCAGGTTGCTCCTGGTGGGGCTCTCCCCTATGGATGTACCAACCTGCAACTAAATGTAAATAAACTACACTCGGCTACCAGACTTCCATTACAACATAGACTGAGTCTGAAAATAAAAAGTTTGACTGGGAAAACCTGCTTGGTGTTTCTAACCTGCACTCCATCGCTATCAACCTGAAATTACTCTTAGGTGCCGGTCCACTGTGATCTTTTGTTTTTCCACAGTGCTTGAATTTTTTAGGCTCTTTTTTCCTTAAACCTTTTAAACCTGCTTTGATAATCTTAGCCCTCCCCCCCAAAAAAAACCTTTTTCGACTCCTTAGGCAAACTTGGTAAGTAGTCATGGTTTTTCTTAAAGGAGGTTTCATGGAAAACATAAATACTCTGCTTTTCGTTCAATCAGCTGGAAAAATATAAATACTCTGCTTTTCGTTCAATGAGCTATGCATTTATTAAAAGCTGCAATCACAGAAAAATTGAGCTTCTCCACCTACATCTACCAAGGAGTAGAACTCTAGAGGGAATGCAGAACTCGCTTTTTTGCCCAGTTTTGGAAGGTTCCACAATTCATCATGTCTCTAAATTCCACTGTTCTAATGTTCAGAGATTTGGATTCGCTCATGGGAGTTGGTCTCAGTTGTAGTACCTTCGATGCCAGGATGTCCCCTAGCAAAACTATGCCCCTCACATGAGCCTACATACACCCTTGGTGAAGGATTATGAAGAGAAGGCCAGTAGAGTTTGCAAATTCATCTTCAAAGTCTCCTGAATTACTCTTTTGTTGTCCTGCTGTGCTGCACAAACCAACGCAGGGTACTTGAAAGAGAGACAGACATAGGAAAAAAGGGTCAAAGATCTAGAAAATGATAGTCACTGAAATAATCCTAGAAAAAGCAATCCAGAGAAAGTGACAAAGACCCAGAGAAATTATATGATCGTAGAGAGAAGCAAAGAGGGAGCGAGAGAGAAACACATTAGTGTTTCCAAGTAAAGAATCATTACCTTAGAATTTTATTACAAAGGAACTTCAGATGGTGTCTCTGGTATTTTGCTTCTTTGCATGAATATGAGATGTTATTTCGCATGCCATTATTTCGCATGCTATTACTTCGTGGTTATTACTTCGCAATAACCGTTACTACGCAAGTTTTTACTTCGCATACCATTTTTTAAAGTGTAAAACACAATGCTATAGAAAATACACTACCCTACACATCTAAAACACTACACTACCCTACTGAAACACGACTACACTACCCTAAACCGTAAATCACTACCCCCTGCACTAACATACACATTCCCCTACTCCGCTCCCTACACTCATTCACTACCCATCACAACCGCCTAACACTACACTAAACACTAAAACAGTATACTACACTACATTAACACTGCAACACTACCCTAAACCCTAAAGCACGACCCTGCCCCTAGCCCCAGTCCTGTCCCTACTCCCAAACACTACCCTGCACAAACCCCGACTCTACCCTAAACCCTACACTACACTAACTCCACACACTACCCTAAAACCTTACACTACACTAACCCCACAACACTACCCTAAACCCTAAAACACTACCCCCAGCACGACCCTGCCCTTACCCCCAGTCCTGTCCCTACTCCCAAACACTACCCTTCACGACCCCCTACACTACCCTACACCCAAATACACTACTCGACACTACACCTATACAACCGTCCCTACAGCCAAACACTACCCTGTACGGCACCACCCTAAAACAGCACAACCCTACAAAAGTAGACAACTCTGTACGACCCTACATAGCCCCACTTAACTTTTTCCACGCGTGGTTCCAATCTTCTCCCCGTTCCTGCTTCCTCCGGCTGCCTCTGTCGTGGGCTTCCTACGTCCTCGCCTGCACCTGGAAAAGCAGCAGCAGCAGACCCTGGGAGCAATGGCCGCCGTGATGACCTCCAAAAGCGGCACCCGCCCCCTACGCATGCGTTGTGACAACGCATGCGATGTAACAGCACGCGTACTAAAGGTGACGCGTTGTTACATCGCATGCGTACTAACGCATGCGTAGTAATGGTGCGCGAACAAATGTCCGCATACTAATGGATGTTTCCCTCTTTGCATAGCTTTTTAAGCCATCATAAGGTCATCTCAAAGCACAGAGGGAGTGGGAGAAAATTAATATGGGCAAGGAGAGAGAAAGGAAGGACACAGGCAGAGTTAATGAGAAAGTAACCTTGCGAATAAAGTGTGTGTTGACAAAGTCATTGATATCTTAAACGACAGGCAACAGTGTTTTATGGGTACCAACCATAGGCATCTGACAATACGTAGGGGATGAAGAAAAGGAGAAATGTGGTGGCAGTACGCATGTAGATAGGAAAGAAGGTTGTTGGGTGACCGTGGGGAAAATCAGATGGTGACAGGGCTTTGTAACTAGTGATTTACTATCAAAGATAATCAAAGAAAAGTTAAGCTAATTTAGAGAGTGCCCTGTTACGGCAAGAAACTACTAACCTGCTCCTCAATATCAAAAGTCTGACCTCTCATGAGCCTCCTCTTCCTCCTCATAGTAAAATTTCAGAATGTGCCCAGTGCCAAAGATGGAGTTTTTGAGGAAGACCTGTAATTCTGGGAAAACAGAGGCATTAAAGGTCAATCATGTTATCCCTTTTTACAGTTGTTTGAGGGGTGGAAGGGAGATGGTTATGTTTGCAGGAGGAATAGTGTGCACTACTCCTGTTTATCCAAATTCTTCTGACATAGTACCCATCTCTGCTGTTAGAACAGAGTATTCCATTGGTCTAGAAGTACATTTTATGCTTGTGTTGAGTATTACCCCAGGAAGACATATTTTATGATCCTTTTGCGCCACACAAGGATTCCATTTAAATATATGCACCATGCCGCCTGTAAAACATGTAAAAATTCCACAGACTTAATTTGCAGCTTTTATCCTCCATGCACTTTTGCTATATATTTCCAGAAAGAATTGCTATTTAATGCTCTCCTGCTACTAATAGTCATGTGTGAGATGCATGCTTGGGTATTGGTTCAGTGCTGTCATGGACATCAAATGAGTAAATTACCAAAGTATATGTGACATCACACTCCCTTTGACCATAAATGGCAAAACTCGCTTGACCCCTTGATTCAGCTGGAGTCCCTCAACAGTCTCTCAGTGATTGCTTAGAGTGCAGCTGGAAGTAAATGTGTGTGAAGTAAAGAGAGAAAGAAGGACTTTTGAACTAGGTTTAATTTGTGACCCTGCCACTATATTGATGAACTTCAAAACCAGCAGTAGCAAAGAGAGTGCCATGTTAAGCAAATGCCCTAACAGGATAGTCCTGGATGCATGTAGTTTGTGTGGTGGGTGTAGAGGCAAACACAAGGAGATTATGGACAGAGCGCTGAAACTTTTCAGACACTCACCCCCAGTCAATGATCTGGGTTGAATCCATCATTGTTCTTTAGCTCACTTCACCACCCCAGTTCAGACCCAGCCATATGCAAATCAGTCTTGACCCTGTTCCTCATGGGAACAGCCCAGCCCGAACTGCCAAGCCAGGTCTTCCCTGAACCGGAAACCAGCATCCTGGGACCGGTTTCGGGGTAACACCCCTTATCAGACAGGGTTGCTTGATTCCAGTGGCAAAGTGAGCAAGGGACCCATGTCTGGGCATACCCTGCCAACTTAGGGTGAACTAAGCAAACACAAGGAGATGATGGACGGAGAGCTGAAACTTTCCAGACACTCACCTCCAGTCACAGACCTGAGTTGAATCCATCATTGTTCTCTAACTCACATCGCCACCCCAGTTCAGACACAGCCATTGGTAAATCAATCATGATCCTGTTGCTCATGGGAACAGTCCAGCCCGAACTGCCAAGCCAGGTTTTCCCTGGACTGGAAACGAGCATCCTGGGATGGGTTTCGGGGTAGCACCCCTTATCAGCCAGGCTAGCTTGAATCGAGTGGGAAAGTGAGCAAGGGTGTAGAGCCACCATTGATACTCCCACTTCGAGCACAGTTTTTGCGCTCCCTGAACTGTTACCACCGAACATTGTCCAAACGAGAGTTGCGTTTCAAACTGTGTTACTAGACAAGCATATCAAAACCATGAATACATGGCAGCTGGGGTTCAGGGCTGCCACGTAGTGCCACTGAATATACGTTCAACATTCTCTGTTATGGAGCCTGAGCATGATGCGTCCCTCAACCGGACATTAAGGGAGTTGTCAGCTGTAATAATCTCTGTTCTGCAAATAACATAAACATTTTGTTATTGGCAAATGTTCTATGAACAGGATAATGACTAACATTTGCTTAAGCTGCACCATTTGCTACCAATTTTGCAAAACTTCCTTTGTGGACGACTGCTTTATTATCTTATAAATGTATTTTTGAAGTCCAAATAGGTTGAGACTAATGTAACTGGTCCTGTGCATATTGGGATGCACTTTTTGCCACTGATAGTTCCTAAAATTGAACCGGAAATTCCACATTCTACTCAGTCTAGTAGAGCAATGTGTATTAAAGTGTAGCTGTCGCTATGTGGCACAACCATTTAATATCCCCCGCCCCTAAAATAAATTGTAAATTGACACCAACATTATTGACCCTGTGTGTTTTAAAATACGCCATTGACTGCTTTTGACCAGAAAAGTTTCCCTGCATTTTGCAACATTCTACAAGAGCGAAGGGAACCCGGACCAGTCATTTTGACCCAGGCACTGACAATAGCTCCGTCCCCATTGTTCACAGTGTCAGCACCTCTCGAAGCTGCACCCCTGCCTTCTAGGGGCAGCTACAGCAAACGAAAGTGTTATAATTTGCCACTATAACAGGATCTTGACAAATGTGACCAAGGGACCACCCCTTGATTCAAGAGGATGAGGTGGCCAATGGAGAGTTCCCCAATCTCAGTTACCGCCAGTTGTGTGCCTTAGAAGCACCAGGCGGAACATGTAGGGGATCTTCCTGAGAGAACATAAAACAAAGGTGGGATGTAACATATGCACAGAAACTCGAGGACTAACATCCTTGCAGCATCTGTGCCCGAACAGAACATAGACTGCACCAAGTATGCCCTTCTTCACCAGTTGATGGGCACCAGTAATTCTTTGCTGTTTTCAAACCCCAAGTGGATCTTTTTATGCTGTGAGTGGGAACATTGCCGGGCGCGATAGAATTCAGCGAAATGAAATTGTTTTCCTGTTCTACCTGAAAAGTGATTGAATGTCAGTTTATTTTTCTTGAAAAGCTTGCGGGGATGGTTCTGTATAGTTTTCAATTGCTGCATTCTGGTTGTAGCAAGAGAGCATTCATCATTTGTACACCTGCATTCCATACGTGGCTTTGCTGAGCACTCTATTCTAGGGAAATAACTTTACAGCAGCAGATGAAAGAGCCTCATTTGCATATTATCATTAAGCCGCATGATCAAACCTAGTGACCCATGCTTCCCTTATTACCAGCGGTGAATACTGAATCGACACAGAATCGTCTTACCTAGGCTTTGTAATTGCATCGATGGCTTGGTGTGCGTGGGGGGAGTACCGACAGGTTTCAAAGCATATTTGCAAATGCTATTCTTTTATATGTGCAGCCGCAGTTCTCAGAATTGTGTAGTTTTGCAGCCATTTTCCAGGCTCAATGCAGCAAGACTGAATAGTCTGAGCACTGGTTGTTTTTAAGTGCGATATGGTTGAGAGGTTTGAATTAGTTGTGTTCAAGTTATTGTCCTGTGTGCCCCTACCACCTTTCGAATTTTAGGGTGGTGCAGACATTTCACAAAGACCCAACCTCTGCCTTATGTCATGACCAATTCAAGTGGTTGTGGTCAAAAAAGGTCTTCCCCAAATAAATTGCATTGGAGACGACTCGAAGAGATGGGTTTAAAACACCTCTGCAGTCTCCGTCCCTCCACTCTTTTAAAAATGTAAACATATTTTGCAGTTCGGCAGGTCTGAGAGCACATTAGATAGCAGTGGGAGCTACTGGGTGCAGCTTTCCCTGGTCGGCATTGTTAGGGGGCAGTGGGTAGCCGACTCAGGTAGACCATTTAAGTAATCACATTGGTGTGATTGTAAGGCCCAGGGCGCTCAACTCGGCCCCTTGCACGGGTTCCACATTCGCTGATAACACGAATAATACTGTGCTGTGGAACACAGGAAAGCTGGACTGTCACAAAGAGCTTGAATCAACCCCTCTCCTCTCAGTAGCGTAACGAAACTTGAGCCCCCAGCATCAAACTACATCGAGGTCCCCTCCGGGCTCAGGAGCTGTCACGCCAGGGTACTGTGTTGAGGGGACCCCCTGGAGCCCCCCAAACCGCTGCGGGGCCTTTGTTACGCCGCCTTCTCCTCCTGATTTCACGGCAGTGTGCTCACAGAAAGCAGCAGAAGCCTTGGCGAGTCTTCGGCGTCTTCTCAGGGAGATGAGAGTTTCACATCACGCAGTCTTTGACCGTCTGAGGTTGGCATTATGACCCCTCTCCCCCCAAGGCTCCTTTTCAGTCAGTTAACCGACGCTGCATGGCCCGCAGTTTGGAATTTTGTATTCAGAGGCGCAGTTTGTTGTAAGTGTATGCATGTTTGGGGCGAATTATCAGCATATGCAGTCCGGCTTTTAAGTCAAAGATTATTTATGCTTCAAGAATGCGAGAGCAATTTCTTTCCTTTCTTTGTTGAGGGTCAGTGTGCCTAACTGCGTGCTAATACCTGTGTGCAGTGTTGCCTGCCTGGAAACCAAATGGAAGCGACCTTCAGCCGAGCATGGAGATTTTAAATTTCCTGTAATTTTCTGCCATGTGCCTACTTTATATTATACTATTGCTGTGATTAGCCAAGCCAGAAAGTACCAAACATTGGCAAAGGCAGTAGGTCTGGGCTGTATTAGGTCTACTGTTTCTCTTCTGCAATTACTGTACTGGGTACTGTGTGTTTGCTTCAGTTGTGTGTGTGTAGCTGAGTTGAGAAATCAGGTTCCGGGGACTTGTTTGCCTAGAGTGCTGCATGGCAACCCAGGCTTTGCTGGCCATCGACTGCCCAAGGCAAAGGACTGGAAATCAGTCCGTTAGGCTGTAGGCTTCAAACTCTAGGGTTCATATTCCCCGCCTCTATCCCGTCCAGGTGACTCGTTGCCATTAAAAGAGTTAAGGAGAGTAACACAATAAAGACCACCGGAATAAAGAACATGCTGTGATCCACATTTTTGCCGCTGTGTCAGGGTTATTGCTCTGTGCGGTAGTGGCATATGATCGTATTCAGCTTGGCCCACAAGGAGCTTTCTGACCCACCAGAAAGAATGGTCCAGGCAGGAGAGGTGGTTAGACCTCACTAATGTCTGAACACGGCACAGACCTATCAGTACTTTTGGGGGGCTGGGACACACGTGAGACTGGTAGCATGAGTACCTGTTCGAAATACGACCAATGTCCTGGGCATACTTGCAGGTAGGCCTAGTGGAGGCTCACACTACCTCCCTCATAATTTATATATAAAAAAAGCCCTGAGCCTATAGTTTAAAACCTTGGCTGCTCCCCCTAGTGACGCCGCTGAAGAACCTGTGGCTACTACGTCTTTCATCACTGTAGTCTAACCCGCGGAGGTGAGAAACGGCTTGGGGAGGGCATTTTGATTAAACTGAAAAATACCTGCTGAAACTTTATGATGGAGTGATGGAGTCAGTCTTGGAAACATTTGGAAGGTTAAACCACATACTACCGAAATGTGCAGCTTTGCCATACTAATAGCAGTTTGTATGCAAAACAAATGCTAATTAGCTGTATTAATTTTGCATTATATAAAGCATGTTCTATGATGCTCTATCCGCCCCAGCCCCCCGCAGAATCTCTGCCATTTCTGGATGGGGTAACCACCGAGTTTTATCATGGCCTTGCTACGTAGACAGATGGCGGTGAGGTCTCCTTCGGGCCTCAAAGATTTTTGGGAGATGTTCTCAAGCCATATATGCATGTGCAGCAGCCTGGATCACTGGGCTCCCCTGTTAAAAATATTGTTATTTGTAACGTTAGCAGTTCTCTCATTCTTTTTACTTGAGACCTCGAACGGTAGACCATGTGTTTTGTTTGCAATTATTACTATTTTACCATTTTTTTGTAATTGGGTTCCAAGGAGAGAGGAATTGGTTCTGTTATCACCTCGCCCAAAGGCACCATGATTATCCCATGGATTGCTTCTGTTTTTATCTCTGTGAGACCGCAGGCAGTCGCCACTACTTACTTACTGTAAAGGGTCTGCAAAGTGCAATGAAGGACATGCAGCAAGAGAAAAGGATATCATATTATGAATTGCAGTGCTGAATTCATCTTTTATCAAATAGGTTGTTTAACAGTACAGTGCTGTAATTTAATAGTAATGCACACAGATACTCCAGCCGACTCCACGTACAGTTTGCTGCCCTTTCACGGTGTGCTGACTATTCTATTCGGCAATGCAAATCTTCTCCTTTCTAGAATACGTGCTTAGCAACTGCAGTGTCGGCAGTGTATATATTTTTTTGCTTTGGTTACGTGTTTTTTCACTCGTGCATCAGAATGCTTCTATTGAGAAAAAAACTGTTTTGCTTGCTATTATAATGGGCGCCAGTTGGCATGCCAGCCTGTCTTTTTATCCTGGGATCCTTGCTGCCTAATGAAGCAGCAGGCTGGGTCTCAGCTGCACTGACTAACTGGGTCACTCTTTGAGAAGGCAAGTGTGTTGTTGCATCACTTTGTGAAGTAGTAACTCTCTTGGTGATTGGAACTCCAAGGGGACGCACCAACCTTCTCCTGCAGGGCTGGCTTTGAAATCAAATGGGCCTTACTGTATGAGGTGAGCTGGACTGTTAATGCAGCTTCTATGGGTCCTATTCAGAAATCAGAAGGGAGGAGTACATTTGGCGTTAACACTCCATTACCATCTCATAAGGTGTATTCTTTAATAGTAGTTATTACGTTTACATGTTTTTTCATGTTTTAGTACCCAAGCAGAACACGTGACTGGGCACGAAGGAAATTACCTGTACTTTATCGAAGCAAAAGTAGTATGAAGGAAAACATATTTCCACATGAAACCTCAAATTCTGTCAGTGCATGACATTAGGTTTACAACCCTTGTTTAATCAAGTGTTAAGTCAGCATCTAGTAACCAGGCAATCTTTTTCTGGCATACATATCATAAGTTAATGATGTTTTCCTTGCATGTCATTTGTTTTATTATTCGCATAGGTTTCACATTCAGTGAATCCTTTAACTGTTGACTCATGGTCACAGCATTTCCGTGTTGTCTTCTGTCAGATGGGTACATTGATAAATCTAAAATTGCAACAATTCTTGGTCGGAATCAATTTAAATAAACAGACCTTTGGTCACTAGTTAGGTCTGTTCTGTACCAATAACAGCGGGTTTGCATTTCTGATAAGCGTTTTGCAGTTGCTTATCTGATAGCTGTGCTCATGGGTATGATGATTCTTTTAAATCCTTAAGTCAGTAGTATGATAAGTAAGACGGTGCTAAACCAGGACTCCCACCTACATCAGGCCCAGTGGTGCAACGCAAAACGATTGCACCTTTCTGCAGAATAGGCTGAAGGGCCTCTGACATTCCCATATCTCATTATATTCATAGACCTTAGATTGATGGGGGCTCCCTGAAGGGTTGGGCCCCCCCTGCACCACATGGGAATGTGATCCGTCCCTGTTTATTTATTTATTTATAACGTTTTATATAGTGCAAAAGTGACCCACGAGGGTATTAGAGCGCTTTACAGTATAAGAACATAAATGGACGAGGTGATACACACGCATTCAAAAGTGTCACTTTGTACAAAAGAAATATAAAATATATGAATAATAGACATAGATCTTGACAGTCCAAACGAGAGAACAATCCCTTTTTTACAGTTAGCCTTTCCTAATTTTTAGATTTTGCCTATAGACAGCTTTCAGTTGTCATTGACAAAGACCTTTTGTGGACAGTCACAATACTTAAAGTGTACTTTGAGCCAGTCCACTGATTTCAATTGGCTGGCTTTCTCACCACTCTCATTCGCTTCCTTCCTATTCAATGAGTTTCCTTCCATTTTAGTTTGAGGTCTGCCAGACAATTATGCTATTTGCAAACGACCTAATGGGCTCATGTCGATGGGCTCATGTCGATGGGCTCATGTCGATAGCAGACCTTGAAAGCAGTCCCACGTATTGCTTTCCATTGTGTTTTTGTTTTGTCACTTATATTTTCTTGCTTTCAATTACATTTTTTGTTTTGTCTTAGGCAGTCCACCTATACTTTACCTTTCCAACGGAGTATGCTCCATTGGAGAGGTAAAGTCTAGTGTTTACCATCTCTCGGATTGACTTATTTTATCATTCCGCAAGTGTCTGCTTTTCTAGAACTTTTTGTTTCCTAAAATATATCCGTGAGAGTGCACGTTTCCCCCGTTCTCTGTGTTTTACCACTTTTTCTAGCACATTTTGTTTTATAACATAAAAATGTAAATTTTCTGCAACTTTGTCCTTCGATCCGCTCTTGTGTTCTTTCACTTTTATACAGCTATGCTCTTCAAGCTGCTCTTCTGTGCATTTTATCTCCACATTGCACACCCTCTTGTTCGTTCGCTTCCCCTTCCATGTTGCTCTGCCTCAATTTGCTTCCATCCCAGCGCCCTTTGTGTTATGCCCACTCTCAGGGCTGCTTTCCCGTCCCTCCTTTTGCTTCCCCACCCTCAGTGATTCCGCCTTCCATTGTACTTCCCTCACCCACGTTATTTCACTGACCTATGTTCTTTCCCTACCTATGTTCTTCTCCCTGCTGTGTGTGTTTTAACCATTACAATTGGGATGGGTAAACAAACAAAAAAAACTGTTTGCTTCATTTGGTATGTGTGCATATACGGTGCCTACAAAATAAAGCAGTCCACAGTATAACAGTATAGTTTTTTTCTCCTGTTTATTAGCCATGCTGCACAGTATCAGGGATGCTATCCAGCATGGCTAAAACCATTGGCAAAGCCAGTAGGTCCCAAAGGTGAGACCTATGGGATTTGCCAGTGCTTGTCTTGCGTTTGTCCCTTCCCTGGAACATAGGTTCTGTACAGTCTTTTTTTACAGGCTGGCTTGTATCCTTTCACTGCTCGCTTTTAATTAACTACTTTTTTACTTTTTCTTCCAGCGCTCATTGGGACTCTACCTTTTGATCTTCTCTTCCCCTTAAACACCCACCCTCGCCCTCTTTGACTTCAGCCGTTCTCTTCTTCAAGCTCCTGAGTTGCTCCCCTGCCCCCTCATTGAATCCTCTGACAGACTCTGACAGACTCTGTTACAGGAAATGTTGCACCCTTGATACGACTAGAGTAGTGTTATAGAGCCTGCAGAGTTTTGCTAAAAATAAACCACCCCTTAAACCCGACCTGTGTGTGAAAGCCCAAGACACAGGGGTCTAATTCCATTAATATAACTGAGAGTTTGTGGAGCCTTTAAGATGGGGCACTAGGCTTGGTCTGGTGGCTCAGTGGACTAATGCATCCATTGCAGGGACCTCATGGTTACAGGTTCGAATCCTGGTGGGTCCACTTAGCCTCTCATCCATCTGAGGTTTTATCTTGGGGAAACAAAGTTGTCATTTTTATACAGTTGTCAGAAACTAATCCCTTCTTGTTTATTCGAGAAAGTTTCTAGTGACCTCTGAGCTAGCTGGCACTCACAATTGAGTCTAATATATTCGATAGAGATCTAGTAGACCTAAGTCCTACGTCAAATCTATAGGATATATTTTTCAATGCACAGAGCCTATTGGGAATATAGAAACTACACTACATGGCGCCCAGGCGGTCCTGTAGAGCAGTTGAAGATTCCACACCAATTTAAGGTTTCCTTGAGTAACTTTATTTCACCCAGCACATTTTCTGATGATTGGGACTTTTAGACTGTTAATAACATGATGGCAGACTTAGAAATGTCAGCACAATTTACAAAACATGAATACTTAGAAGGTTCATCAGATTATGAACAAATGTATTGTTTAAATCATTATGGTCATCATTATTTGCACAAATCTGCAAACCCTTGAAATGTTTTTACTTATAATCAATGGGAACATTGTCCAACGCCACCATAGGGTAGCTCCAAAACATTCTATTAAAAATGTCCATACTTCTCAGGTTTTAATGTCACAAATCCAGAAACATTTTACTTTAAAAATGTTAATAAGACAGGAATGAAAAGTATGGTGACTAATACTAAGCAAATTTATTCTGTGGCCTTTTATGCTCAATTGTCCACATTAGGTTTTGACTTTTGGAAAGACAACATTGAGACAAAAACTGTCTGGGGCACAAAAGACTGGCAGGTGCAATGTTTAGAAGCCTTATTCAGAGCCTGCATCATCCCAGAACAAATAATTTTCTTGAATGACACTGTTCAACAGACATCTTGTCCTGGCTTAGCTAAGATAAAAGATTTAAACAAACCATCCATACCTAAACCCATACCTTATAGTAATTGAACTACAGATGAGGAGGTAGACGTGAAATATATATTTTACAACAAAACAGAACTAATCCTGATTAGAAAAAATGGTTAATCTGGCCCACAGACACGAATAACTGTCAAGATAGATTCCTGAACAAGGGTTTACAGTAACCAGGCCAGATCCAAGATATGTCCAGAGACAACATCCAGGAATAATAACAACATACAGTGTAGGAAAACTGTGCCTTGAGTGGCTACAAAAATCCCCACTACCAGATAGAAAACAACACTTAACTTTACTTAAAGATGGCGTTGATTTGAGAGACTTCTAACTAGGACCTCGTAAACCACGTCATAAACGTTTCATATACGCCAGCATATATGCTGCTTATTATGAAGCATGGAAAATCACGCAAATGGAAAATCACGCAAATGGAAACTACAGAACGAATACGAGAAAAGCTCTCTCTGTAGTTGACAATGGGTTAACAACTTTGTCATCCAGAATTTATTCTTTGGACAGCATTGTATCCTCTGTCATAGACATAATGGAACATGACTTGCTCATGTTACAACATGGACAGTCTCAATTATGTTCTATAATGCTGCTAGGTTGGACGTTCAACACCTGCGTTCAGGCTATGTGCCTTGGTGTCTAATCTACACCACGTCATTGTTTTCTGGATTTAACCTTACAGATAAACAAATCTCTTTGGCACAGAGGGGAGCAGACTATACGGTGCTGAGCATAGAAAAACTGGAATGATTACCATTAACCGTTTCTGAGAAACCAGCCATAGAATGGATAATACATGGCACTATCACAATGCTAGTGACGATTTTCCAGTTTCAGTATTGCTTGAAACAAATACCAGCAGGCCTGTATGAAAGGTTGCGTACAGAATACATAAAATCGACCTGGGATTTACCATACACACACAAATGCTGGAGTGGGGAAAAGGAGGTATTTCTTAGTGGTAAAAATTGCAAAAGCACACTGAGCGGTACACTTTTATGTGAGGGTATTAATTTACATGGAGCTTGCGATGGCTCTTCGACCAACTTATCCTGCCACCTGCAAGGTTCTCCGGCAGCAGTGATAGATCCAATTTTTAGGCAGCTTTCCAATGGGAGCTACATAATGTTGAATGATCACAGCTGTTGTGGAATGATGCCCGGTATAGCCTGTCTCGTTAGTGTGTCAGCCAGGGTCCCTTGTTGTATGCAAGTATTGTTTCCTAAAACTAAGACAGACAGGGAGTCGCCGCTATGGCCTTCACTGAACATCTCTTCTATACGAATTGATACTTTAAGCAGAATGAAAGCCATTCTTTTACTAAAAACGGTGCCACTGACCTCGTCTAGAGAGACGTATGATCTGCAAGTTGCAAGGTCCTCTGCGGAGATACATGCCCTATTATCAACAAACTGCCCCATACATTACGCAGAAATGTTCGGTCGTATCTTAAACATGTATGATACCAGTGGTATTGTACATGTATTTAAGACAATTTGTTCGGGACTGTTCGCACCCTTTCAAGCAGTCCTAGGCATTTTTCCAAACTTCGTGCACTCTGTGTTCAGCGGCCTGCCTCTCATTTTGGTACTCGTAGCAGGGATACTATTCTGGTTCCTTCTGCTCCGATATGGCAAGTCCAGTCACCAGCGATACCCAGATTACCATGGAGAACACTCTTCTAGCAATGCAGTATCTTGAGCGCATAATACAGATTCTTGGCTTGGCTCGTTCGAGAGATCTGAATACCACTTGGTTCCTGTAATTCAGACCAATCTAGCAGGATTGCATCTTACCTGTTCTACGATGCCTGCTTTGTGGAGAGAAATGCGTGTTGGATATTTGTCTGACACTTCCATCAGCACTGCCAACGGATGTTGACACTTTGCTTGGTTCGGTAATGGCTCATGCATTGTGTTGTCCCCAACGGCTACCAATCCTGATGACGGCATTCATTGAGGTCTCACCAGCAATTCCAGCTGAGGGCTGAGGGTGAGATACGTGGACCAACAGGCATACAGGTACCATCTACTGCGAACATTGCTAATGTGACTGACGCTGACGGCGATGCTTCTCATCTGTGTACGATTGATCTACTTAATGAAGTGGTTCAACTTTCACCTACTGTGGAAGACGATTTCTTTGCCAGCTTAGAAGATTTAATGTTTTCTCCTGACACCGAGAATAACTTTTGAAATTAGCACACAGCGTTCTATCAACTGTGAATTCGACCTTCATTTTTTAAAACAAAGAAAACGAAAAAAAAAACTTCTAACTTTGGAACTCTATTTTTCTACGATTTGATTTGACTTTTTTTCAAAATTGAACTTTGGCACAAAGTAATCTGCTTAAAGTAGAACTATTCTTCGAGAACAAGAATTCTTTGAATACTTCCTAGAAATAATATTGACCTTATCCACAAACCAAACCAGTTTATATACTCTGCTATGGGATGGTCTCGCCATTTTTTTTTGTATTTAAGAGCCATTTCATAAATGTAATTTTCATGATTCATTCAGTTAGCATTGCCAATATCATACTATATGCTTCAAATGAAATCATTGCTCTCAAATGCGAACAGTACAAATACTCATTTTCGTGTGCAACCATTTCAAAGGCATTTTATGTATTTTTGGGTGGGATTGTAAACACATGCTTTAGATATGTTTTAGTGTTTAAATTTAGTAATGTGGAACATAATAAAGTGGAGTGGGTGTTGTATAGCATTTTAGGACCCTAGTGTAATTTTCCCGATTCATGCCCTTATATAGGTATAAATCACCTTGTCCTTATATAGGCATAGAAATCATAACCATATTTAGACATAGCCCATGCAGTCCAAATAAAGGCATGGATACTTCCACTAGTTCCGAAAAGCCACAATGATTTCTTGGAAAACTCTGCTTCAGCAGTTAAGGACTTCCCCTTGCTTGAATATTGATTTGTCCAAGAACTCATGGAGTTTTCAAAGAACTGCGATTCTTTGATGACGTTATTATGTCCAACTTTACGTCAAACTCAGCACCTTCAAGGTATAAATATGCCCACACTTGCCCTAGCAAACACACAGTGGTTTGGAGCAGTTCGACTATATACCTCCCCGACACAGCTCGCTACAGCAAGTGCCGAAGGAAGCCGACCCTCCAGCTGACGCACTCAGAGAGACGCTGTCTTTTCTCTTGCCGAGAAATCCAGCTCCAGTGTTTCCAAGGTCCCCTTGCGGGGTGTTGGGAAATCGATTCCTGAGACAGAGAGATACCAGACCTCCTTCATTCTAAACCAAGGTACAGAGCTGATTAGACCCTAAGAGAAATCTTGGATAGATTCTTGGCAAAGATTACTAAACTTATGCTACTCCTCACTTACTTCTTCCCTCGTACTAGACTTAGGTTAGGTACATCGGGGTAGGCGTATCTTAGAAGCACCAGTTGAGTACGTTTTAGTATTTATTTATTTATTTGTATGTATTTTATGGCTTAGAAACCATACCATGCTTTTACAGTATTATTTTATAAAACTCTTCTTGCTGTACGCATTATACTTTACAGCCAGTATTACGATTGTAGCAGTTAATTTCTTCTGCATGAGAAAGAAGAATGTTCAATAAATACTTTTATTGAAAACGCCCGTCTCTCTGTTTCTCTGCACCTCTGATGAAACGAAGCATGCACGATTGACTGAGTAAAATATCTATCTATTGATTCCACGACTCTGAAGATACGTTTTATCTTGGGGAAACAAAGTTGTCATGTTTATGCGGTTGTCAGAAACGAATCCCTTCTTGTTTATTCGAGAAAGTTTCTAGTGATCTCTGAGCTAGCTGGCACTCATAATTAGGTCTAATATATTCGATAGAGACCTAGTAGACCTAAGTCCTACGTCAAATCTATAGGATATATTATTCCAATGCGCAGAGCCTATTCGGAATATAGGAACTACACTACAAGACTACCATTTAGCAATATTGTGGTGGCACATTCTCTTTTGTTGTTTCTTCTGTTAATTCCTGGGGACTAAGAGTGTTCGTACCTCTCCCTACCTCTCTTTTTGTTGTCAAAAAAAAAAACATTTACTTTAACAACATTGTTCATTCAGATGGAAATGATTAAAATCAGGTGAGACTGGAAAGTACTGAAAATTATTCTAAGTGATGAAGTGCTGTTTCTTTAGGAAGTAAAATTTAGATCGGGCCAGCACTTGATGTCATTATGGTCTCAACAGCATCTATGTTAGATGACTGTGAGGGCGTTACCTCTGTGGGAGGTGCCAGAAGGGACTTAGGCTAGTCTGTGTTAAATAAAAGCCCCAGCACCTCATTTTTAGATGCGTTTTGTGAGTTTGTTTTCCACAAGATTATCAGTGTTTCTTGAGGTTGTGACCCAACTTGGACAGACTAGATTGAGAGGTTAATTTGGATGCATCCTCGGAGCTTATTGTGTATATTACATTCGGCTGTATCTCTGATTCCTTCCTAGTCGTATTTCAGTTTTCATCTTGGTTCAGATCTTCACTGAAATCTTGTGTGCTGCTTTTGTCTTTGCTACTACACAGCCACTGGAACCATATAGCAACACCAGCATATCTTTGTTGGCTGAACCAATAAGAGGCCCCACCTATCAGTTGGAATTTGAGGGTCAAGATTTTGGTGTTTACATCCCAAAATGCAAGAGTTGCATTGGTCCAAAGAGTAACAAAAGCATTGCATGATCCAATAACATTACAAACCAAATTACCTATTCCCTGGCACAAAACTAAAAAGCATTGACCGGGGGTCTAAAGCTTGACCTTAATAGTTCAGAAGCACTACTATTGAGTCTGGAGAAGGTCTTCCCCTTCCTACAATGCTCTGGGAGTCCTGCTGTGCTGTACTGGACTCTCTCAGTGGGAAAAACCTTGCAGTCAATTTACTTCACTGTCCCAGTACCAGCATCTTTATGATAGCATCAGACTGCTAGATTGGTGCAGTTCTTAAACCTCCAAAGGCACTATTCAGTAATTTGCATTCTCCCCTCAATCACCAAATCCTTTTGTGTTTTTTCAACCTAAGTATATAGTCTAAATAACAAAAAAGATAATTCAGATGGAAGGAGAGAACACTCGAATATCATGACCTGTCTAGAACTCACTGGTATGTAATGCCACTAGCCCAATTACAGGCATAGGGTGAGAGCAAGTAGAGGAAGGTGAAGGGTCAGGCTTTCTGTAGCAGCAGCTGCTACCGGACAGGTTTGGTTTGGACGGCAGGGGGTGGGATTAAATGTAGAAATAAAGCAAGCATTGGCATAGCCTTTGGGACCTTATAAGTGTTTAGTTATCCAGCACAATATCCTTAGTGAAACAACATCAACTGTTGCGTGGCTGAACACTTATAAGGTCACAAAGGCGAGACCTATTGGCTATGCCAATGCTTGTTTAGTTTACGCATGACATATACAGCGTCTTGTGAGAGATTCCTTCAGGATGGTGTGGAGATAATGGGGCTCTGTATTTTGTTTAAAGGGCCAGTAGTGCACCAGATGCAGTGGCATTTGTGCGAAGATTGTGAGGGGACACCTCATCACAATTTTGTCTTAATAGCAAAATTGGAGTGGGAGATATTTTCCTTGCTTACTAACATTAAGGGGATGGTCATCCTTGTGCACATGGACAAGGCCCAAGCAACACGGGGCAAGAAGAGATGGGACTTCAGCACACTGAATATGGTAATTCGAGCACACTTAAGAAACGAGAACCATCCATTACAGCAGGCTTACACGTACGCTGTAATTACCTGACGGCGGTTTTGTGATACAGTTTGTAGACTCCCGTGCAGGCGAGGAGGTGCAGCGAGTACCAGTGACGTATACTGTTAGTGGAGTCTTTCTGGGACCCCACCTGGGATGCTTTTGTGGGTGGGGCAGAGGGTCTTCCTAGTGATTTGGACCAGTGACAGGAAGCCAGGATAGTGGTTTGATGATGGTTGGGGCAATAACGTGTCAAAGCTGCAACAACATTCGTGGGCCCTAATCACACAGCCATTAGTTTGCGCTCATTCACAAACTCCCCCATTCCGTTAACACCCTGGAAATTGTTAAAGAACTACTGCTGACACAGGCAGGATTAAAAACCTGTTACCATGGTGTGAAGGCAAATGGTGCACCACAAAAGGTGACAGGGGAGGATTTTCTACTCCACCAAGAGAAATATTTTGCCTGTAAATAAAAAAACACACACAAGGCAACAAAAAAGTGCCAACGCACCAGGGTGCTGACATTTAAACAGGTGTAACTGTAAAATCACAAACGAAGAAATACCAATCCACACGTTAAAGCAATAATTCACAGAAGACTTCCTGCGGTACATCAGAAAACCAGCCAACTTTCCAGGAGTTCTACACAAATGCTTGGTGACTTTTGGAAACTTGTTAATACACATACAACGAGGTAGTACATATACAACGAGCAGTGTAACTCGGCAAATGTGGCTAGTGCGCTGTGGGCGAATTTTATAAATAAACATAATTAAAGAGTGGTGCGTACGCGCACTGTAATGAATGCAGCTGGCATCGTGCCTGCCGATGCACGCGAAAGTGAAAACCGCAGCCGCTGTAACCTGATTCATGATGAGTAATGCAGCGTGCCGCTGCTCGCTCCAGAGAGCCTTAGGCCGTGGGAGTTAACTTTTGGAAGAAAAGCTGGACATGCTGCCGTCTTTGGCCATTTGCGTGCTTTTATTACTGAAAGCAACACGCGAAAGGCCAATAGAATATGTGGGAGTTAACTAACTCCCACGGAGAAGTTTAGGAACAGTGTGGAGTGCTCACCAGAAGCCTCCCACAGACCAGTGCATGTGCGCTGCTCTAGGCTTGACCTAAAAAGGATTTTCCTTTAACAGCCGGCAGACACCTCTCCCTTCAACAAACAAGTCTGACATTAGCACCAGATGTGTCACTCCTGGGATGGGACGGCCATCTGGGAGAGGTGGAGATTAGAGGACTCTGGTCTCTGGCCGAATCCAGACTCCACATCAACAAGCTGCAGCGCAATCCGACAGGCATTGGAAGCCTTTCTACCCTCCATCGAGGGAAGGCTAGTGCAGGTGTTCACAGACAACATCACCGCCATGTGGTACAAACAGGGCAGGTTGGGTCGTTGGCCCTTTGTCAAGAAGCCCTGCATCTCTGGACATGGCTGGACGAGCAGAGCATTTTTCTGGCCGTTTAGCATCTGTCATGTTTGCTCAACTGTAGGGCAGATAAACACTGCCATCGATGCCTAGTGGATCACGAATGGCTTCTCCATCCAGAGGTGGCCCAAGGTCACTTTCAACAGTGGGAAGAGCCTTGATTAGATGTTTGCCTCCGTTGAGAACGCGCAATATCAGCAGTTTTGAGTCCTGGAGTTTCCAAGGCAGTTTTCGCTCTGACACGCTTTTCATCTCAAGTGGAGCTCAGGCTTATTGTAAGCCTTTCCGCCCATACCACTCCTGCCCAGAGTTCTCAAGAAGGATCAGGATCATCCGGAGCCAAGACATTCTTGTGGCTCTGGACTGGGCACAGAGAGCCTGGTATCTCAAGCTATTGAGCTTGTCCATCGATCCTCCCACCAGGCTACCCATTCGGGAGGATCTTCTGTCACAGCAGCAGGAGAGGGTTTTCCCCCCAAACCTATTCACTCTCCGCTTTCTTGCATAGAGATTGAGAGGCGGCAGTTGACAGCTTTCGACCCTCCCGAGGTCTGTAATGTGATCTGGCAGCCAGGCGTCACTCTACCAAGAAAGTATATGCCTGACGTTGGAAAAAGAATTGTGACATGGTGTGCAAAAAAAATCCATGATCCCTTTTCTGCCCCTATTTCTAATAATAATAATAATAATAGGACATTTATAAAGCGCATGGCTGCACACATCTGTGTATCCCCGCGCTAACTGCTAACAGACAACTCTCAAGGAGAGGAGAGCCGGAAAGAAGAGACCGAAGAACATTATTGCGGGAAAAGGTGAGTTTTTAATTTAGCTCTAAACAGAGTTTTCCGAGGGTTCCATTCGCAAATGCACTGGGAGGGCATTCCAATGCTTTACAGCTAAGTAGCGAAAGGATCTACCCCCCATTTTTGCTCTGGAAATACGAGGAAGCTTGAATTGTGTCATACCAGATGATCTTAAGTCTCTGATCGGACGATGGATGGTAAGGAGACTTCTGAGGTAGGCAGGTCCTTTATTGTGGGCAATTCGATGGGCGTAACAGAGGCTTTTAAATCTGATTCTTTCCCTAACAGGGAGCCAGTGAAGTTTGGAAAGGGCAGCCTTGGAAGAGGTTCTTTTTGGAAGACCCAACACCATGCGAGCAGCAGTATTTTGAATACATTGTAGCTGGTGTAAAAGATTTTGGTTCAGGCCTAAGAGAAGTACGTTACCATAATCCAGATGGGGCGTTATCAGAGCGTGAACAATGATTTTTCTGGCTTCAGTAGGAATAATATCAATGATTTTCCGCAGGGTTTTTAGCGTGCCAAAACACTTGCCTGTTATTTTGCTAACTTGGGATCTACCCGAAAGGTCCGAATCGATCATAATCCCTAAGTTTTTGACCTTATCAACAGGACAGGGGAGTTCCCCCAAGGCCGTAGGCCACCATGCTTGAGACCATATCGATGTTTTGTTCCCCACCACCAATACCTCTGTCTTGTCTCCATTTAAGCGGAGGCAATTGTTGTCCATCCAAGTGGCAACAGCCGCCATGCAGCTGGAGAAATTGGTGGCGTATTCCTCGCTGTCTGGGGTAAGTTTAAACATCAACTGGGTGTCATCGGCGTAGCTTACAATGCCCACCCCAAAGTTCTATGCAACGTGAGCCAGGGGTTCCATGTAGATGTTAAATAAGGTAGGGCTCAAACTAGAGCCCTGTGGAACTCCATGGCTCACGCTACGAGAAGATGATTTAAAGGGTGGGCAGTGCAGCTGGAAGGATCTTTTGGTGAGAAACGATTCAAGCCACCGTAGTGCCTGATCTTTCACTCCTATATCCGAGAGTCGAGACAGCAGCGTGGAGTGTAGCACAGTATCAAACGCTGCGCTTAGGTCTAACAAGACCAACGCTGCTGTCTCTCCCTCGTCCACCATCTTACGGATACATTCCGTAGAGTACAGCACAGCTGACTCTGTGGAGTAGCCAGGTCTAAAACCCGATTGCGAGGGGTGAAGTATAGCTTCCTTTTCTAGAAAGGCCATGAGCTGTTTATTAACTATTTTTTCTATTATCTTGGCACATTGCGGCAGGAGAGAAATGGGTCTGAGGTTTTGGACCTGAGTGATAGGGATATTAGGTTTCTTTTTTAGCGGTATGATTTGTGCTGTTTTCCAGGCTGCAGGTACATCACATTCTTGGAAAGATAGGGTTGTCATGTTTCTTATATGATCTATAAGAAAATGTTCCATGATGTCCTTACTTTTAACCAGTGGACACACGTCACTAGGAGAGCCTGAGTGAATACTGTTGATGATGTTGGTAAGGTCTTTTTTATCAGGTGTAATAAATTTGGTCAGCGTGGCGTTTTGAGTAGTTGAGTTCTTATTCACTGCCTCCTTTCCTGATTTAACGGATTTAGGGAAGGTGGCATGAATTTTCTCGACTTTTTCGACGAAGAAATCTGCTATTTGTTCACAGATTACGTTGGAATATGTGTCTTGCGTATCTAAACGTGTGGTGTCTGTCAATTCTTTGTAGATACGGAATAGCTCCTTCGTAGGATTGTCTGCCTCCTCAATTCTAGTTTTGAAAAAGACGCTTTTTTCCTCTCTTATCATTTTCTGGTATTTTTTTAGTTCAGCTCTATACTTTTCCTTAAGGTCGGGCGAGTAGCTTTTTCTCCATTTGCGTTCTATCGCTTTGCATTGAGTCTTAGCGATTTTTAATTTCTCAGAGTACCATGGCTCTGATTTAGTTCTTCTCACCGGAGGTTTTGAGGTCCACGGGGCGATTTTGTTTAATGCTTTATCAAGCCATAATTCATAGTTATTCCAAGTGTCGTGTAGGGACTGACCTGCTGGGGGGGAGTATTCCTTTAATGCGCTAATAAATCTTTCCGGGGTGTAATTTTTCCAATTGCGGCGCTTGCGAGATAATAATTTATTGGGCACATTATTAGTAATGTTACTCTGTATGTCAAAAGTAACCATATAGTGGTCGGACCAAATTATTGGGATAGGGGGGAGAACTTCCAATTCCTTCCCAAGTAGTGAAAATTGGGTCAAGGAGATGGCCTTGTTGATGAGTGGAATGGGTGGATAGCAATTTTATTTCCAGTGCTTGCAGTGCTGTTTTGAGCATTTGTGCCTCTTTTGCATTATTATCTTCAAAATGCAAATTTAGATCTCCTAAGATCATAAGATTATTATGTCTTATGGCTAACTGGGTGGATGCTTCTATGAGTTGATTACAAAACGAGATTGGAGTGCCAGGCGGGCGGTATATAAGAAGACCTGTAATGGTCATAGATGGGTTCAGTTTTATAGAGAATGCACCACATTCACTATTTATGATGGCCTTGTTCGTGAGGGTACATTCTAACTCTTTTTTTAATATAAGTGCCAGTCCTCCGCCACGTTGTTTAGGCCTATCAATTCGTAGAAGACTATAATTCGTGGGCACTATTTCCAAAATATCGGAGGAGGAGGATTCCTCCAACCATGTTTCAGTAAGAAACATTACGTCGAATCCACCTTCTTGTAAAAGATCGTGTATTTCAGTTTTATGTTTTGTCATTGATCTGCAATTTAGCAACACCATTTTAAATTTGGTCATCGGAGCAACGTTGTTCTTTGCTGTGGGAAGTGATTTATGACATATTTTACAATGCGCAGGTATCATCGCGCTAGGGTCTATGGTGTGCAGACAAGGTATATTAGAGGTCTTACCAAGTTCAGATAGCGTTGAATTTGAATACTGGATTCTCTGGTAATCCGCCTTGTGAATTATCTCCCCAGATTTTTCTGCAGGGGCATAGCGTCCTGCCCTGTGCCCCGTCCGGTCACGGACGGGCGCAGATGGGCAGGACTCAGGCTTGACTCCGGCGCGCGACAGGCGCGCCCGCTGAACGCGTCCGCTGCACGGAGCCATAGCCGAATGATTTTATAGAGGCGCCCGAGTGACAGGAGAGGAGAGCCCACTCCAAGATGTCCGCCAATGAGCTCTTAGCTCGGTCCCTCTGTGATAACGGCCCTAAGTCGGCCAGTGGGTGAGGGGGAGGCAAGTAATCTGCCCAACACCGAGCAGAGTTACAGAAATGTATTATAATTAGAGGACAAGGAGTCCTGTATCCCAAAATCAGAGCGCGAGTGGAAGCGCCGAAATTAAGAGCAACGTGGAGTGCTGGTGCAGGTGTGGGAAGGACACAAGGGAGGGGGTGAATCAAAGTTTTAAAATCGTTAAAAAATAACAACCACCCGGCTCAAGCCTCAGGGGTCGAATATTAGCAATCTACCCGATCGGAGTGCCTCTTCAGTTTTTATAGAGGCGCCCGAGTGACAGGAGAGGAGAGCCCACTCCAGGATGTCCGCCAATGAGCTCTTAGCTCGGTCCCTCTGTGATAACGGCCCTAAGTCGGCCAGTGGGTGAGGGGGAGGCAAGTAATCTGCCAAACACCGAGCAGAGTTACAGAAATGTATTATAATTAGAGGACAAGGAGTCCTGTATCCCAAAATCAGAGCGCGAGTGGAAGCGCCGAAATTAAGAGCAACGTGGAGTGCTGGTGCAGGTGTGGGAAGGACACAAGGGAGGGGGTGAATCAAAGTTTTAAAATCGTTAAAAAATAACAACCACCCGGCTCAAGCCTCAGGGGTCGAATATTAGCAATTTCTGAAGTTTTGTTTTTTGCTCTTTCCCTTACCCAGCAGGGATCTGCACTGGCTACTATTAAGGGATTTCTTTCTGCTCTATCTGCCTTCTTGCGGCTACCTGATCAAGCCCCCTTTTTAGGTCTCGGCTAGCGTAGGCTGCGCAGTCTCGCTGGCGAGATTTTATGTTCTAAGTAGTGAGGCTTAACCCCGCCCTTCTTCTCCATTGGCTGGCTTCCTAAATGGCGGCAAGCCATTGGAGAAGAGGTTTGTTTGTCAATTTAAGCCTGTCTTTTTCAGATTGAGGGGTGTGTTTTTTCGCTTCTTTCTCTCCTCTTCCCATTGGCTGGAATGTAAACAACAACAAGTCAAAACACGCCCGTTGTTTACATTCCAGCCAATGGGAAGAGGAGAGAAAGAAAAACACGCCCCCCAGTCTGAAAATGACGGTACGTTTCTCTGTCTCTTTTGTTCTTGACCTCGGAGAAACATGGTGTGTCGCCTCCTCTCCCCCCACCCCTCTTCTCTCCCGGGCTCACCCGACCCGGCCGATGCTCTCCATAGCTGCCGCTGGGCTCTGCGTGTGCCCGCCTTCCGCCGGCTCTCCCCCCCCCCCCTCTTCCCAGGCTGAGACAGAGAAGGCTTCCCCCGGTTGCATCCCCTGCTCTTTGCACCAGTGCCTCACTCCGGTGCTCAGGGCAGGGTCCCGCAGTGTTAGTGTCACCCTCCGGGATCCATGGAGTCTGTACCTATGGGCATTGCCATCTAAGGGAGGAATAGCTAGGTAAGAGTGTCGGATATTGTCCGGCGCAGGCCTGGGTGCAGATATGAGGTCTGGGGCGGGCTCCGTTCGTCGCAGCTCGTTTTGCCGCCAGAGTTGGAGCCTTGGCTGGAGGTGTTTACTGCGTGCCGCTCTCGGTGTTGTGCTACCCCTCGTGTTGTCACTTAATTTCCACAGGCTGTACTACAAGCTTTATTTTCCCACTGTCCTTTGAACTATGGCTACTCCATGGTGCGTTCTGCGGGTGTGCATTGAGTGCAACATGGCCACGGCGAGTTGCAGCTTTCCGGGATTCTCAAAGGGTTTACGATGCACGATCCTCTCCCTGGGACGGACGGAACTGGGCCGTTCCTGGGAGTTCAGTGTGAACTCTGTGAAACGGGGCGGGATCTCTGGGTCTGCCTGTGTTTGTAGCACGAGGCCCCGGAGTCCCCTTGGGTGGTGGGTGAGCAGACAGCGTTGGTGCTGCTACTAATTAAGATACCCAATGATCACTGTGAGGGAAGGTTCGCGCATTGCTCCGCGGGAGCCCAGTCGGCATGCAGTTGTTTTCCCCTGCACGCCTTAGGTTTTTACAGGTACAGCGCAGCAACTTGACAGCACGCTTGTTTTAACCCCCCCCTCCACCCACTCCCCCTGCAATCACTGTCCGTGACTCATTCCGATGCGCGGACTCGCTTTTAGATCTTTCCCTCCAGCTAGCCTAGCAGCATTGTTCTGCAGATCCGGGTGGGGTGTGGTGTAGGGCCCTGCTGACAGGTCACTTCCTCCCCGTATGTGAGCATACAGTCCCGCGCCTGATCTTTCCAGCGTCTCACGCTCCCGTCCGTGGGGGTAGGGGTTCAGCTCACTCCCCGTGTCAGTGTTTGTGTGGGTTTGTACTGCCAAGGGCTGTTATTTTCAGACACGCCCCCTCCCAGACACTCTCCACAGTACACGGCTCGCGTATTGGCCCTGCGCGCCACCCACCCCGAAGAGCATAGGTTCGCCGTCCAAGCCCCCGAGGCACAGGAAGAGGTTTGATGGTGGGGGCCATGGTCAAACACCTTTTGCTATGTTAATGCCAGTGATGTGGCTATTACAGGTGGCAGCCTGTCGGACGTCTGTAGACAGATTAATCCTTGACGCTGACTGCCCCACTCGTCCCCCCATCTTTGAGCATTTTGCCGCCTGCTCCTGCTTCAGCTCAATGCCTGATCGGATAGTTTTATCAGATTCGAAGGCCCAACCCATTCCAGAAAACAGCTTTTCTGAACATGGCCTGTTACACTATGAAGATAAAGACCCCGGGCCTGGTAAAACTAGGATTGGCCCCCTCTCAAATGAGGCGAGCCCCCTCCAAATCAAGGGGTGGGCTAGTTAGGGCGAGGGGGGATAAAAGGGGCCAATGGCCCAATGTAGGCACATACACCCCCCCTCGCCAGGGCAGGTCTCGCACCATGGAGGGGTTGGTGCGGGCGATGATGCCCCCAAGCCTTGTTGGCAGCATAGAGCGAGGAGAGCAATGGCGCAAAACCAGGACATCCGTAGCAAGAATGGGCAGGTAGCGCAACAAGGGGGGAGGAAGCACCAGAGACTCCCAACGGTAATGCGGGAGAAGCAGGTTCGAGTCTCGGCGGCACTCAACAAACTGAGAGGCTTGGCAGATCGCATCCTAAGCTAGTTAAATAAAGCACATTGCATCCGTGTAGTTTGAGGATAACACCGTGTTTCTGGGCAAATCATACCTCAATGTTATATATCAAAGTCTCGCTATGCACATGTAATTAGTGTGTGCATTACGGGGATATGGCGCACCTCACGGTACTGGTATAACCAGAAACTCTGGCCTGGTCTGTCTTTTGATCAGTGTGTGCTCTTTTCAGGATCACACTTAAAGATTCATTAATGTGCGTATCACTGACTGATCTTCCGAACACGCTTAAAGATGCCGCCTGGAGCCTAATCACACCCTTTAAATAGCGTGCACAGGCACAGCACTGATTTGCCCTGCAGGACGTGCGTGGTTGCAGCCGCACATCCCAAAGATGGAGTCAGTGCACGTGGCTTCATCTGGAACTGCTAGTCTTTCTAGAAATAGTGTGCACGCCACTAACTGTTAGGTCATACTGATGCCCACAATTCTTCAATAAACAACCTTAATGTTCATGCCTGAAACTGATAGGAATAAGATGCTGCTGAGAGCAGGCCACGCCGCCTGGCTGCCAGGGAAAAAAAGTGTGCGCTTTTCACAAAAGAAAAAATGTGGGGCGCCTGACGCTGCACGCATGTGTCAATTTTATGTCGACAAATGCTTTTTATTTTCAGAAACTGATGGAAAGGTGCGTCGCAGGGGGTACAATTTTTTTTTTTTGCACCTTTAGAAAATATCCTATGCTTTTTGTGGCTTACCCTTCCTTCCAATATGATAGCAGCAGCACAGTTTATGATAGGCGTTGACTCTTCCACCCCAGAGTTTAATTCTGGAATATTGTGAGATAATGCTGCCTAACTGTAAATCTCAGGCAGGTAAAGATGTAATTTAGAAAATGGTCATCTGGCTTAGTCCCCTTTGAGAGCACAGACCTGTTTTGACAGCGTCACTGCACACTGACGGTACTGGGCTTGGCTCTCGAGAGAGAGAGAAGAGGTGGGCGCTGCAAACCACGCTTTTGACAGATCACTAAAGTGTGTGTTGTGTGTGTGTGTGTGTGTGGGTGGGTGTGGGTGTGTGTGTGTGTGTGTGTGTGTGTGTGTGTGTGTGTGTGTGTCTGTGTCTGTGTCTGTGTCTGTGTCTGTGGCTCTCTGTGTGTCTGTGATATGAGCTGGAATCCCACAACTCACACATGCAGTGTGAGAGACAGCAGTGTGTGTAAGAGAAACAGCAGAGCGTGTGAGAGACAACAGTGTGTGTGTTCTAGGGAGAGACAGCCGTGTGAGACCTTTTATGTTTTGGTTTTTGAAACATAAAAAAACGAATTGTTATTTGCAATGTCAATAGCTCAAACTCGCGTAAATACGTGATCTATTGCATTGAAAATGCAATAGGTCTCGCATTTGCGAGAGATTAAGCTATTGGCATTGTAAATGACGATGTCATTTATTTATCTGTTTTCAAAACCAACACATAAATAAAAAGTTTGCCATTTACAATGACAATAGCTCTAACTTTTGCAAAGGCGAGACCGTTGCATTGTAAGTGCTTTTAAATCCTCTATTGTATATAGGTTTTTGAAAGGTCTCGCCCACCTTTTCCGCCCCTACACTTTTAGTTAGGCCTCAGTAGGACCTTAATTTTGTTCTGACATTTTTGATGTGTGCTCCGTTTAAGCCTCCAGGCATCTGTCCACAAAGGCTCCTTGCACTCAAAACAGCCGTCCTGTTGGCAATTGCATCTGCTCGTAGATTAAGTGAGCTGCAAGCCGCTGTATCTCTCTATCGACACTTACAAAGTGGTGCCTCATGTAAAGGCCTCCTTTCTGCCAAAAGTAGTCACACCATTCCATTTAGGACATTCCATCACCCTAACTACCGTCTACGCTCCTCCACATCTCTGTAACGAAGAGGGTTGACTCCACCGTGTGGACCCAAAAAGAGATTTTATGTAAGAAGATAAAGCTTCTGGCAATCTGAAGTCAGATACTAAATTTCTAAAAATTAAAAAAATGCATAAGAAGATGTTCATCTTCACTAGAGAGGTTGTTGGGGTTACCAGTCTCATGGATTGTAGGATATGTTGTCTTTTAGCCTTCGTAAATGTAAGATTTTTCTTGAGAAAGGTGAGGGGTCTGCAATGCAAATCTCAAACATAGTAAATAAAAAAGTTTTTTTTTCTAAAATAGCAAACTTTTTAGTGCTATTAAATATATGGTACTGCAGCACAACATTGTAATAATTTTATTAATTTTGGAGGGATAAAAGGCTGTTAGGCCGCTTTGGGGTACAAACAGTCCAGCATTGTCGTTCTACAATGCCCGCACACGGGCTATCCGGGTGTATGACCAACGTTTCGTGGTGTATGTTGGTGTGAAGAAAGGTCAGGTGGTGCAGACGATGTGGCTGGGCTGTGCTGTGCATCAAAATCTACTATGCATTGGCCAAGAAGCAACCTCCAGAAGGTTTGCAAGCTCATTCCACCAGAGCTAAAGCTGCAATCACTGTGTTAACTCGCAAACTTCCAGTTTTCGATATCTTCCATACAGCAATGCGAGCTTCCCTGCACACATTCACCAAATATTAACATCGAATTGTATAGAGCAACCACTTCTCCATCATAAATAATATTAAGCAATAGTAATAGTGACTCTCTTCAAAGGCTGCATAGACCAGGAGAAAAGAGGGGAAGCACAGATGTGTGAAACCAATTTCTTTGTAACCACATCGCTGGTAGCTAATTCCAAAGAACAAGGAGTATCTGTGCCAAAAGTAGATATGTGTTTGGACAAATGCTCCAGTAAGTCTGACTATTTTTATTGTTTTTTTTATATGTGAAAAACATCAGATAGGTTATTACCGAGTTCCTGGTTCATTGTAGGAGGCATCTGTTGAGAGGCTATGTTTCTACAAAGAATGAACACTTCACGGATGGGATTCTTTGAGTTAAGAATGGGCTTCTGAAATTAGTAAGCCCTTGATGCGATGCTTTGTTCTTTTATTCACACCCCATTCGATCTGATAGGTTGTAGTCTTTTCTCCATTATCTTTATAGTTTTTTTAAAGCCAGTTTGGCTGTTTTAAGTACTTCAGTCTACCAAGGGTTGAATGAGTTTGGTGCCTGGGTCTGAAGTTTTTTTATTGGAAGAAATGCCTAAAGACTTCATCAGTTAGTTTACTATGTCAGAATTGTCTTTGCGGATTGTGGTGGATACAACCGAACAGAATTGTCAAGAAGTGTAGACCAGTTCTCCAAATTTCGTTAGGCCAAGGAAAGTGAAAAACTGATCACTTAGTTTGTAGAGAGGAGGAGTGAACTGAAAACAGATATAGAACAAAAACTAGTCTGTCATCCGCCCAGGGCGAAATTACTGTGCTGCTGGCTTGAATAAATGAAGGAGAGCAAAATTCAAGGCAATTGTCTTGCTATATGAAAGTAGTTCTAAATTTATTTCTGAGAAAGTCAATTCAAGATTTTGGGGCGCTGGTGTTAGACAAGTCATTGACATATAAATTCAAATCTCCCAGATTAACTGGCCTGTATTTAAAAGACAAGTCACTATGGATCTAGGGAAACGCAGGCAGAGGGCCGGATGGCCTGTACATAAGAATGCATTTAAAGGAGAGGGAAGAAGAGACCTTTACCGTCAATGCTAGAGGCTTAGCTTCTTTAATTACTGATAACGAGTAGGGAACAGTTTTTTTAAAGTGTTTTTTAAAGATACAGGCTACCACCATACCTCATCTGTCGTAACAATCCGCTTATCTCACCTTTTATCCATCCAGAGGGGGTGGGTAGCGACATTTCAGGTGACGAGTCATCTTGTAACAAGGTCTCTGTAATAAAAAATCAATCAAAATCATGTTCTAAAATTAGCTCATTAACTTCCAGACCGAGAGTATTTATCGGTGCATATTTCTAACGATTCTGAGATTTAGGCACAGTTACCATTTGAGGCACATGACTGACAGGTCCCCAAATTGCAGGATTTTTCAGGTGCCAAATCTGAGATTAGAACCAATCTCTCCAAATTCTAATTTCGGACTCAGCTGTCAAAAAATAGTAACAATAAAAGTCATATTTTGAGTCTGCAATTTCCTTGGAGTGACAACTTCCATGAGATTCACATAAAACACTGATCTACAGACTAACTGCTATGAAAATTTCAGATTTTAGTGCATACCCCCAAAGCAGCACCTTACTTTCCAAACTAAGGTTGGGCGTGTGCAACGTAACTATTATTTTATTTTTCCTCTCTGTGTGGAAAATATGTTTCCATATTCGTAAACGCCTGCTCCTACACCTCCTGAGATTAAAGACTAGAAATACTGCAAAGAGACCTGGTATATGCACAGAGGCACCAGCTAACAAACTAGTTCTCCTGTTTGGTGACCCTGGAGAGTTCAAAGTGCCCCCTTTTTTTATAATTTGAAATTTTAGTACATCTTTAATTATGATTGTTTTTCCTCTCTTTGTGGAAAATATTTTCCGTATTTACAAACGCCTGCTCCTATTCCTCCTGAGATTTAAGACTAGAAAAACTGCAAAGAGATCCGGTATTTTACAGTGGCACCAGCTAACAAACTATTTCTCCTGTTTGGTAACTCTGGAGAGCCCAACATTCCCACTTTTTAAAATAATTCATTATATTAGCCCTAGTTCATCTTTAAAGTCAATTTATCTTTGTCAATTTACCACAATATCAAATTATTTACAACCTGACCATGTGCCCTATCAAAAGAGAATTATAAGTTATTTGCCATATGAGGATGAAGATGGGCAGCTCCAAAAAAGGATCGAAAGCTGTGACAGATGCAATGTAATTAAAACTCGGGTCAAATATGTTCAAGATGCCCAGAAGAAACCACAAATGACTAGTAGCCGACCTCTCCATGTATTTCGGTTCCCAAAACAAGACATAGTGTTTTTCAAAATGATAAAGCTGCTTTGACATTAGGTCATGAACCTAAGGAATCCGTATGTAGCTCTTTTCTTTAACACACCTCTTCTGGATCCCACCATTGCCGTAGTCGCCATACTTAAGCTCTAGGCACAGTTGACATATTTTCATCTCGGTGCTGTCAGTCATACTTTAAGCTCGAGCCTGGAGGATTTTACCTCAACGGCTTCTCTTAAAATATAAACATCTCTTACAGATGGTGTTTTAATTCGCACGGTGACATTTTAATTACACCGTGAAGCATTCTTCTCTGTTGGCGGCTGCAAAACTTTTTCTGTAACCTTTCTGTATTTATGGATGTGCTCAAATGCTCAAACAATGAAGTTATGAATGGCGCCATCAAGCTCGGTCGGGCGAGAGAATGTTCTGGAACATCTTTATGTGCTCTGCATGCCAGAGGAATCCACATTATTATGTTAAATAATTGCTGCATTTACGCCCACTGGAATATATTAGCTTTGTTTGGCAATCGGACAGGAACTTATTACACTAAAATATGTTAGCCGAGGTAGTGTTTCATCTGATATCCGCTGCTTCCCGCGTTCGGTGTTGGCACGCGCTAGTTGGCAGCAGTGAGCGAAGGATGTTGTTGAACTGTTCTGCATGTGATCCGCGCACTAGAAATAGAGAGAAACAATCGTCGCTTGATTAATAGGTTTTATCCACAAAAAAGCTTTATTCTACAGAAAGAACGATCGTTCAGGCGTGAAGTGAATGCGAGGAGAGTAGCTGACACCCACAATACTTTAGATATTAGTTGGAGAGAATGTGCTTCGATGGCGATGTGAGTTGTGTACTGCTTTGAAATAATAATGTTCAAAAACGTTAGTGCTGGGAAGTGGCAATAGGGATAGAAGTAGTATGGGACACTGGCTAGAAGTAAATGTGTCGAAATGTTAATTCCACACCGAACGTCTAAAAAATAAAGGTGCACCCGGGTAACATCATCAATTAGGTACTGCTAAGTCTTGAATGAGAATGCTTGACCATCTTTGTAATTCTCACTTCAGTGAGAGAACAGTAGAATGTCTTGAATTTGCAGTCTTTATATTTGCAACCCTATATTTATCATATAATACTTTGGATCCTGTTATCCCTGTTTAAGAAAAAGTTTCAGATTTCTTTATTACAGGCGTCCAGTGACGTTTCTACTCACCTTTAGTAGTTAATTAAGGAACTCCAAGTCGTTCAGAACTATGCTGCTCGGTTGCTGCTCTGTACTCCTAAAACTCAGTTGGCTAAGCAGGCTTTGAAGATCTTACATTGGCTTCCAATTTCGGAAAGAATACAATTTAAATCTCTGTGTATAGGCCCCACGACCTCATGGGAAGGGCCCCTTAATTAATGGCTCTCTCATTACTTTCTACCACCACAGGAAATGCCATAATCCCCAAAACTAAAAGGGTAAGAAGTGGAGGTAGGTCCTTTTCTACCAGGTAGCTAGAAGACTCTGGAACACCTTTCCGTACATCTTTGCTCAGAGTCTGGCCATCTCCCTTTTCAAAAGCTCCTCAAAACATGGTTGTTCCAAAATGCCAGTCTAAAATCCATCTTGTTCTTCCCTGTCTTTGCTGCTAGCGCTGGGATGCCTCAGGGTTGCTACGCGCTCAATAAATGCTGTTTAAATTAAATTAAAATAGTGAAACTACATAGCTGCTCAAGTGTAGCAACTTATTACAATAGGTTCCTGGCGCCAGGGCCAACAGTTTATGAGGAGGTGGGGGGTGGTGAAGGAGCATCATTACAGCTGGTTTAAACAAGGAAAGCAGGAACTGTCTTTTCCTCCTTCTGGTCTGTTTTATTAAATAAAAAGTCATGAGTAGAAATTAAATATGTATAGCAATGTGTTTATTTTTTTGCACACGCGTTGCAGGAAAAACACAATCTCAACATTTTTGCACGTATACTTAGCCTCATTGTTTTAATCTAATTTACATTAAGCAACTATCTGCGTGATACAAATGACTATTTTACACAAGGTTCTGCTTTTCTTCTTCACGTCTGCGCTCTTATTATCTCTTCCATGTAAAGCACAAGTCACCAAGGATTTAAATGGAATGTGGGAAGGATGATGTTGTGGCCATATATTAAGTACTCCATGCCGAACCTTATAAGGATATTTATTGCAAGTCAGATCAGTGTTTCATGACTTACAATATCATTATAATGTACAAAAGGGGGTACTTTATCCATTATATAATGCAGTCCTCACTGAACAGGTTCTTAACGTTTATATGTGAAACATACTTTTACTTTTAGGCTTCTTGGCGTTAAATAATAGATGTTTAGTGTTATTCAACTTAATGGAACTTATTTTACTAACCTCGTAGGACCAGTGGGATTCGAACTAGTGACCAAGGGGTGTACATTGATCTCTGAAGTGCATGAAGTAGTCCACTGAGGCACCCAAGCCAGCTTTGAACCTGCTGTATGTACATTTATCCTTCTGGGGCTAGCCGGTTCTGATTTTGCATTGGCACGTGATCTGATATCTTCCCAGTTGTCTTTAGCCATCAGCAGCACTGCTCTTTGATGCTGTGAACAGTCCAAGTGACCAGTCAGCTCAGATGTGATTCCATTCCCTGCACACAGTTATTCATGTGAGGAACAGATGGCACTCGTGAGCGCGCTGGCAGCACCAGCACAGCCCTCACATGTTGAACCATACCCTGCATTAACGAAGATTAGAATGCAGCAAATGATTCATGGATGCTAATTAGTCTTCATCATATTAGTGAGTGTTTGTATGATACTGTTGGCGTAATTCAAGCTCCTCATCCTTGAAGGGGAAATGATCTTTATGTGATTGACTTCTATTAGTCATTTGAAATAAAAATGCCTCTGCTTCTATACTTGGGTTAATTTTCCGTTTTAGACGTGGTGACGCACTGCTGTGACTCAATAATATTTTCTGTGCAGAAGTCTTATACCTCTAAATATCAGGTCAATCTTATCCGCAGATAGTCAGTCCCCCTTCCCACAGATGGATGGAAAAGTAATTTGTCCATTAGATGGTTCTATAGCGTGCACGCACACCTCTGTAGGATCTCTAGAAGGGACCCTTCTACAGAGTATTGTGTTTTTGCTTATCAGAAATCAAATTTTAAAGTGGGGACCTTTTGAATGTGAGGAATCGTATCCCAGCATGAGTAAGAGAGATTTGTAAATGAAACCTTGAGCACACGCCCGTCAAATTAACTGCTAAAACTCTTGTATTCTTACTATGAGATTAGGGGCCACTTGACGTGGAGAGAGGGACCAGGGCGCCCGCCTATAAGGCAATATCTAGGCGCATTGTAGCCTTTGAATGGACATGGAACTGTGAGAAGGAATCTTTCAAGATTAATATTTACACCAGGCTCAGAGACGAACTGTGTGCGCTTTGCATCCAGGGTGGTGTGTTAAGCTTAAGGGGGGAGGGAGCACACTGCCTCCCATCCCTGCATAGTTCTCCCCATTCCATTCTGGTACATGTAGTACGCTTACTTTCAAAGTTGCTGTAGTTCTTCACCAAAGTTGGTGCAGATAGTGCTGTTATCTCTAGACACATGTTTCTGGGTTTAGCACTTCATCAGTAGAGAGCAAAAGTAGTGTAGAACAGAGAAAAGTCATCAGGGGTTGCTGAAATGGTACTCAAATCTTCACACATCGTAGTACCACTGCACAGGCCCCCAGGTGCATCCCAGAAAAGCTTGTCAGCTCGTTGGCTCTAGGAAGCCTTTGAAACACAAGGTGGAAGGGAGCACATTGCCTCTTATCCCAGCATAGTTCTCCCCATTGCATTATGGTAAATGCATTACGCCTACTTTCAAAGTTGCTGTATTTCGTCACCAGAGTTGGTGCTGGGATGAGAACCAGTGTGCTTCCTTACCCCTTTGTGGTGTGTTAAGCCTTTAGACATAAATCACTGCCTTGAAGCTAGTCTCTCAATGTATTTATTACACATCCAGTCTTAATTAGGGCTGTCAGGGAGAATGACAAGCATCCATATGGATAGGCAGTATGCAGTACTTAATTAAAAAGGAAAGAAAATGCTGGGCCCTCAACAGGAGGCCACTGCAGCTCCTACCACCCATTACACCTGCCAGGTCTGCCAATGACAGTACCAACACAACTACTCACTGGCACACTCCTACAGGAGTGACAATTCCAGGCACCCAAAGCTATAAGAAGAACTTGGGTGGAATGTGTTAGTCATTTTAATGTATATTGATACATTATAAATAACTGTTGTTGTGCTGATCCCTTAATTAGACAAACAAAGCCACCATGTGGGAGACTGTGTTAAGTGCCCGTGTTGACATTTAAGTGCCGGCTCAGATTAAGCACTGGCAGTTTGGAAGAAATCCACTTGAGAAAGGGATGCACTTGGCTTAACTCTTAGATTGGGGCTGCCTCAGAGGGGAGCTGTTCTCCAGGATTATCATTTACACGTCGTGTGTGGCCCAGTATTGGGTTCAAATCTATGGACTACACAGAAACCCCTAGTGGCAGCCTTTATGCATACCAATCGCTGTACAAAGAGGGTAATTACCTGCCTGTGTGGGTCCTTCTATTCTTACACATCTCTGCACCCATTGGCGGCTGGAAGGGAATGGGGTGGTGGGGCATGGTGGTTGAAAAAAACAAAAATACGTATTTTTTAAAACCACTTACCTCTTACGCCCTCTCTCCACCGCTGTCTCTCCGCTTCTCGTCCTGACTCCGATTTCGGAAGCAGGAAGCACACAGGCTCTCCTAAGCCAAATATGACGCTGCTGTCACCATGACAGCAGCATGTTGATTGGTCTGAGCGCCGTGGTTTGGCGCTCAGATTGGGACTATGAGCCGGTGCATGTTCCCCACCAGGCTGTGTATTACAGTCTGGTGGGGAACATTCAAAGTGTGCATGACTGTTTGGCTGGTCCAAGACGGGTGGCCAAACCATTATGCGCTCTTAGAGTGTGTTCTCCACCCCTCCTCTTGTGACCCCAGCTCTGCCCGCCCTAATCTAGCCTTGTAGCCTCGAAAAATAAAGTGATAACATTGTTATCATTTAATTTTTAATTTTTCCACTGCTCTGAGAGCATTGGGGCGACGCTCTTCCTCCTTAGCGAAGAGCCGCCCTTGTCTGCAAAACCCATGCGTATGTCTGTCAAGCCCCGGGAATCACTTTTGCCCAGACTACCAACAGTTCTGACCTGCCTCCTTGCCCTTCACCCAACCATTCTTTCAAAGATCATACTACAACTAACACTATTGCTCTTGGACATGAAAGGAGACCATGAATCCAAGGAAAATCAGCGCGCACTGTGACCTTGTCAGGGCTGTGAAGCAATAAATAAACAATAGGTTCGAAGTAGCTGGTTCCAGAATATTGGAGAAAGCCCTTAAATTCTCTCCAGGAATATGCAAAGCAATCTATGAATACTATTACAATACAGTACAGGAAGCTGAGGTTTCACTTTAACCTAGGCCTCGAATTCTCCCCTGCAGGACATACGCTGCCTTGATTGTGGTTATATCACCTGTCAAAACCGAGCCCGTAGATCAGCAAATTGAGGTGCCACACAGAGAACAAGATCACAAGTTCTAAACCGGCAGCCAGCTCAGACTTTTATCATACAATAACACAACATATGCACCTCAGCTTGTGGACGATTTACCGTGTAGTGTGTGCTACATAAGTTATCATCTTCAATAAAATCGTTATTGATACAAATTCGACATGTTCTTTGCTTGAAGGCTTGACGGACTCTGTAATACTGAGGTGCAGCTCACACATTCCTGAGGTGTGCACATGAGAGGCTCATCAGAAACTGAAGGCATTCTTTTATCCTCGTCCACCCTGGAAGGAATTGAGCTTTCCAGGGCGCCTGCATTACATCTGCTGCCTTCCGCTGTATTTTCCACAGTCACAGTCGCATTTTAAGTTCCACCCACGTAGGAATGAAAACCTCCACATATACTTTAAACATTTAAAACCTGGATGGGCATTATATCTTCAGACGAAGAACATCAACACAGAGGCTACATTTGCACACAGTATATATGATTTTCCATTTAATTGGGTTCAAGTGAGAAATGGTTCGTTCGTCTTTGAGTTTAAAGGGGCAACTACCCTTAGGGTCAAAAGAACTCAAGTGGGATAAAGTAACAACATGGAGAAAAGAACTCCAGAGAGACAGACTAGCACAGAGCTGCTGCAGCTCATTTTGCTAAGAGGCTGCAGTGCGACTGTCAACGCTATACAGCAGTGGTTCTTAACCTGGGGTACGCAAGGCCTACTCAGGAGGTCCACAACTGTTTTACAAAATTAATATTAAAATTAATCAATTAAAATGAATAACGCGTATACAACTTATGAAGCAACATTAAAAATGTGAACACTTTTATACATTGGATTCTGCAATACAAAAAGTATTCAAATATATGAGCATTTGTTGGGGTATACTTGTTTTTATGATTTTGTGGATTTTTTTGAGGGCCAAATCATAAAATTTGGTGGTGGTGGGGCACCCAGGCTGCTTCCAAGAGACTAAATTTTTTAAATAAAGAAAACACTAAAGAGCCATTTATTCTTTATTTTGCTATATAGTAATAAAACAACTACTTTTGTCAGACCCTTTGTCAAGTACACAACACGAGCAACACTGCTTTTTGGCAGTCTGTGGCACTGGCGTAACGAAAGTTGAGGAGGCCCTCCTTCAAGGTACATGAAGTGGCCCCCACTCTGCATTTCATATGGAGCTCTCAGGCCTTAGTACTGTGCTGAGAGGGCACCCTGCAGCTCGGGGGCCCCGCACCGCGGGGGCAGCGGGGGCTTGTGTTATGCCACTGGCTCGTCGTTGTTTTGACGTAGAAATGGCTGGAATCATTACATTTCTTCTTGTTCACTTTACTAAATCGAAAAGTTATTAGATCCCTAAAATCAGAACCATTCCTCCAATTTGGGTAACTTCTTATATACAGTTAACTCAAGAGTCATCCTCTAGTAAGGATGGTCTTTGTGTGGCATAAGGGAAGCGCAATCCGTATATATATACCGCCCTTCATTAGCATCCCTGGACTGACTGGGTAGGCTTGCTTTTGAACCCCTCCAATCCATCTGTTCTGGATATGGTCGAAACAAGTCTGGACCAACTCTCTATAAGCCTTGGACCAATTTCCACTGCAGATGCTGTAATGGGCAGGTCAGAGTCCCATCATTGAAATAAAATCTCTGGAGCAAATCATACCCCTTCTCTTTCAGGCAATATTACCCCACTCGTGCATGTCCCCAAGGTTTCGCATATGAGACCTTGCCCTCAGGAATGTTCATTGGGGTCCTACCATTGTGGTAGCCAGCTGCAAGGGTAAGACATGTCTTGGGCTTATAAGAAATCTGCTTGCACAGGGATACTGCCATCTGACACTATGTAGGATATACATGTTCAGCAACTCTGCCTAGGAAAGTGCATAAACGTCCACAGACAGAATATGAAACCATGGCCCAGAATAGAGTTATGCGGTTTCTGTAATGCAGGATCAGGCTTTGGTGTTCTCGTTTATTTCTCCCGGGGGCTATTTTTATTTTATGCAATTAGTAACCAATGCAGTTATTAAATAAAGCAGAACTTTTATACTTCCGAAGGCAAACAGTCTCCAGCCGGGCAAGCTCTAGCTGTTAATCCCCCATTTGTTACCCTGCACTTCCAGGGTGAGAGTGAACGACAAGACTGCTCGGTCCTACTTTCGACCACCCAATCGGTAACGTTCATCTATCTCTCTCCTTGTCCAAAATATTTATTTCTAGAAACTTGCGTCTTGTGTACCCTTAGCCTTAATTTGGCTCTGCTGTGGGTTTTGCAGAGAGCGATACTTTAGGGAAAGAAACGCTACGCAAGAGGCTACATTTAATTGTGAAATAACACAAACCAAATGAATCCGGTGTCTACCACAAAGAATGCTTTACAGGCATGCATTCCGGCTTCCAGTTGCCACCCTATCCCTTTAACTGTATGCAAATTGAGGCAATACTGCTGTACGCACCCATGCACGGATTCACTAGTGATCGAGATTTTTGCTCTGGCACATATTCTGTTTGTGTGGCGCTCCAGATGAGCAAACGTATGATGGTACGAGAATCAGGCTTCTGTCATCCCAGATGCGGATGTAGTTTACTTGTATTCTGAATCTTGCCGAATGGATCGAATTCTCAACAATAAATCAATCCATATGTATCACGCTGTGGCTAATTTCGAGGGTCGATAAAAGGCAACCTTCCCCAGAAGCCACCTTGTTAGCTCAATTTTACAGGTATAAATGCAATGGTTTGGTTTGAAGAAGTGGGACCCAAAGGAAGAGCAAGGTGCCCATCCTTCAAAAGGAGAATGGCACCTAAAGAGAAGAGAAAGACTAAAATCAGAAACAGCCCCTCAAAATGTATGGCCCCAGAGCCAATACAGAACTTCAAATGGAAAAAAAGCACCCTCAAGAAACCAGGGGATACAGTGTTAAGGCATTAGATTCTGATGGAGACGAGCTCATTAAGCATTGTTGCACACTCCATATTGCATTGGTTACGTGCCTTATATGGTGGTCTCCTAAATTGTTGTTCCTGTGCCAACTGCACAAACTGTTGACATTTTGGCATCGAATAACTAACACATGGTACAGTAATGGGTATTTCGTCTTAGTTTGCGATTGCCTTTAGTGATACCTCCCATCACTAAACGCCTCTCACCAATTCAATGCTGGCTGTAGTGTCTAGTGTTTGGTGGTCTAGTTTTTAGAAAAACCTTTGGGCCCTTTTTGGTATTAAAGTATGTTCCTTTGGCTCTGCAATACCACATTAGGTGCCACATCCTCCACAAACAACACCACAACCTAGAGATCCCTTGCATACTAGACTGTTTCTTAGCAGCTTGGAGTTAGGGGAGGTGTGTTGTATAAGTAAGGTTTATGTTTTTTGCGGTTGTGGGATTGGGTAAGCTTAGACAGCATGCCACAGGGTTATTGATATGTGGGTTCAAAATCCACTACTGCTTGGCTATGCCACATCTCCTGCAGCCAACAGTTCCTCAGGCGATGAACCATAGTAGATATGAGAACACAGCCAAACATGGAAGACTGCAGCACCTCCAAACATTAGTGATGCAACCATATGCAATTTCTGCATGTACACAAATATTTAGAACTTTATTCTCTCAATTATGCTGGAGGAAAACCCTATCAAAGGTGTCTACTTCAGACCCAAAGGTACTACTACTCCTGATTTCGGCTAGGCATGCATAGGTAGTTCATTTGTGTAGCACTGGATATGTTCAATGAGAGGTAGTACATTGTACAGGACCATCCTAAAACACTAGGCAATAGGTTGTTTCTCCAGTAAATGTGGTCGGAAGGAGTTCACTGATCATATATATCTGATAGAGACGTCTAGCCGCAGATTCCTTTCCTTAGAACAGTGATACTTAAGTACTTGAAGTACGCCCCCTGGGGCTGCATGTGGCCCTCCTGACCTTTACCTGCGGCCCACTTGGCTGCTGTTTATTAGACTCAGCACTAACATCAAAAGTATGTTACAGAAACAGGCAAGTATTTGTTTAAAGGTTAACTGATGTTAAAGAAAGGAAGTAAGTAGGATATCCTTCAGTGCTTAACTTTAGGAACATCTTACATTTTAAAGACCTCTTGCTGTAAAAGTGTAAAAATATGAAAAAGTATCTTCAGATTTAAAGCAGTGTATTTCATTAACATGCAGAACCAATCGACCTTAGTACATAAGATTATGAATGCATTGAGAAGTTTTCTTGTTTTTTTAAGGGAGTGTTTTCAACTTTTCAAACATAAATTTAAGAACATATCCTCAACACCCTCCCACCCCCCAGCCCTCATGACAAAAATGCCAAAACTAAACTAAGAGGCAAGTCAGGAGTTATGTGAACTCTCATGGGTGTCCTGAGTTCCTAACTGTACATGAAAAACATTGTTTATTAATTCAAACACAGACAAATGTTTTTACAGCGCATTTCCTGAAGTCATGTATTTCAAGGTCCTCTTATATGTGATAATGAAGAAAATAAGCATTTGGAATGTAATAGGTCTCGCATTTACGCGAGTTTGAGCTATTGGCATTGTAAATGACAATGTCTTTTATTTAAGTTTTGGTTTTATAACATAAATAAAAGGCATAGTCATTTACAGTGCCAATAGCTTAAACTCGTGTAAATATGAGACCTTTTGTATTGCAAATGTGTTTTTTTTTGGGGCAGTTTTATACAGCGTGAACTACACCCAGAGGAATTGCCGCACTTAACATGAGCTCCAGTAACATTACACAAGGACATATTAATTTCTGGGTAGGCATGATTTTCCCTGAATCACTGGATGTGAAGCTGATGCTCCAAAGTTGGCAGCTCTGGCCGTTATGCCACATTAGTGGCCCTATCTAGATCTATGTGCCACACCATTTTATAGAACGTTGGTCCTGCCCCTTGAACCTAAGCAGTGGATGTCGTACCACTTGTATTTCTGCTGCTTGGTTTGCTGTTATATTTACAACAGGGGGTGGTGATGGACAGAGTCTCTGAATTAAGCAGAATACTCTCACCCAGTCAAGAGATCAGGGCTAGATCCAACACCGTTTTTTAGCTCATTGCACCATCCCAGTTTCAGAACCTGGCTGTATGCAAATTAGTCTGTCCCTGGCCCAGTGCATCATGGGAACAGGGCAGACCAGACTACAGAAGCCAATTCTTACACTGGGAAGGAAACAAGCTTCCGGGGACCGGTTTCTGGCATTTCAGCCGTCTTCGGCCCGGCTTGCTTGAATCCTGATGGTGCAATGAGCAAGGGACTCACATCTGAGTATACCCTTCCACGCTTAGGGTGGACAAAAATATTTACAACAGGGGGTGGTGATGGACAGAGTCTCTGAATTAAGCAGAATACTCTCACCCAGTCAAGAGATCAGGGCTAGATCCAACACCGTTTTTTAGCTCATTGCACCATCCCAGTTTCAGAACCTGGCTGTATGCAAATTAGTCTGTCCCTGGCCCAGTGCATCATGGGAACAGGGCAGACCAGACTACAGAAGCCAATTCTTACACTGGGAAGGAAACAAGCTTCCGGGGACCGGTTTCTGGCATTTCAGCCGTCTTCGGGCCGGCTTGCTTGAATCCTGATGGTGCAATGAGCAAGGGACTCACATCTGAGTATACCCTTCCACGCTTAGGGTGGACAAAAATATTTACAACAGGGGGTGGTGATGGACAGAGTCTCTGAATTAAGCAGAATACTCTCACCCAGTCAAGAGATCAGGGCTAGATCCAACACCGTTTTTTAGCTCATTGCACCATCCCAGTTTCAGAACCTGGCTGTATGCAAATTAGTCTGTCCCTGGCCCAGTGCATCATGGGAACAGGGCAGACCAGACTACAGTAGCCAATTCTTACACTGGGAAGGAAACAAGCTTCCGGGGACCGGTTTCTGGCATTTCAGCCGTCTTCGGCCCGGCTTGCTTGAATCCTGATGGTGCAATGAGCAAGGGACTCACATCTGAGTATACCCTTCCACGCTTAGGGTGGACAAAAATATTTACAACAGGGGGTGGTGATGGACAGAGTCTCTGAATTAAGCAGAATACTCTCACCCAGTCAAGAGATCAGGGCTAGATCCAACACCGTTTTTTAGCTCATTGCACCATCCCAGTTTCAGAACCTGGCTGTATGCAAATTAGTCTGTCCCTGGCCCAGTGCATCATGGGAACAGGGCAGACCAGACTACAGAAGCCAATTCTTACACTGGGAAGGAAACAAGCTTCCGGGGACCGGTTTCTGGCATTTCAGCCGTCTTCGGCCCGGCTTGCTTGAATCCTGATGGTGCAATGAGCAAGGGACTCACATCTGAGTATACCCTTCCACGCTTAGGGTGGACAAAAATATTTACAACAGGGGGTGGTGATGGACAGAGTCTCTGAATTAAGCAGAATACTCTCACCCAGTCAAGAGATCAGGGCTAGATCCAACACCGTTTTTTAGCTCATTGCACCATCCCAGTTTCAGAACCTGGCTGTAAATATTTTTGTCCACCCTAAGCGTGGAAGGGTATACTCAGACATGAGTCCCTTGCTCATTGCACCATCAGGATTCAAGCAAGCCGGGCCGAAGACGGCTGTAATGCCAGAAACCGGTCCCCGGAAGCTTGTTTCCTTCCCAGTGTAAGAATTGGCTTTTGTAGTCTGGTCTGCCCTGTTCCCATGATTCACTGGGCCAGGGACAGACTAATTTGCATACAGCCAGGTTCTAAAACTGGGATGGTGCAATGAGCTAAAAAACGGTGTTGGATCTAGCCCTGATCTCTTGACTGGGTGAGAGTATTCTGCTTAATTCAGAGACTCTGTCCCTCACCACCCCTTGTTGTAAATATTTTTGTCCACCCTAAGCGTGGAAGGGTATACTCAGACATGAGTCCCTTGCTCATTGCACCATCAGGATTCAAGCAAGCCGGGCCGAAGACGGCTGTAATGCCAGAAACCGGTCCCCGGAAGCTTGTTTCTTTCCCAGTGTAAGAATTGGCTTTTGTAGTCTGGTCTGCCCTGTTCCCATGATTCACTGGGCCAGGGACAGACTAATTTGCATACAGCCAGGTTCTGAAACTGGGATGGTGCAATGAGCTAAAAAACGGTGTTGGATCTAGCCCTGATCTCTTGACTGGGTGAGAGTATTCTGCTTAATTCAGAGACTCTGTCCCTCACCACCCCTTGTTGTAAATATTTTTGTCCACCCTAAGCGTGGAAGGGTATACTCAGACATGAGTCCCTTGCTCATTGCACCATCAGGATTCAAGCAAGCCGGGCCGAAGACGGCTGTAATGCCAGAAACCGGTCCCCGGAAGCTTGTTTCCTCCCCAGTGTAAGAATTGGCTTTTGTAGTCTGGTCTGCCCTGTTCCCATGATTCACTGGGCCAGGGACAGACTAATTTGCATACAGCCAGGTTCTGAAACTGGGATGGTGCAATGAGCTAAAAAACGGTGTTGGATCTAGCCCTGATCTCGTGACTGGGTGAGAGTATTCTGCTTAATTCAGAGACTCTGTCCCTCACCACCCCTTGTTGTAAATATTTTTGTCCACCCTAAGCGTGGAAGGGTATACTCAGACATGAGTCCCTTGCTCATTGCACCATCAGGATTCAAGCAAGCCGGGCCGAAGACGGCTGTAATGCCAGAAACCGGTCCCCGGAAGCTTGTTTCCTTCCCAGTGTAAGAATTGGCTTTTGTAGTCTGGTCTGCCCTGTTCCCATGATTCACTGGGCCAGGGACAGACTAATTTGCATACAGCCAGGTTCTGAAACTGGGATGGTGCAATGAGCTAAAAAACGGTGTTGGATCTAGCCCTGATCTCTTGACTGGGTGAGAGTATTCTGCTTAATTCAGAGACTCTGTCCCTCACCACCCCTTGTTGTAAATATAGCTTGGTTTGCTGTTGGCGCATTAAAAGGCGTAGCCGTTCTACTACGTCGTGTCTTTTTAGGACTCGCCTGGCGATGCAGCGTGAAAGCGCTGTCGCCAGCGAGATCTATTGTCAGTGACTTGCCTGCGAAGTGGTATAGACCGGGGCACGCGCAGGGCTTTGGTGATTGTGGTCTGTGGACGCGCACGTACAGCCACCCGCACATCTCCTGTCCCGCTTCCCACAGGCAAGCCAACATTTAGTGTCATTTTCGCCCCATCGTTGGAGCGGCCCGCAATGGCAGGTCCGCTCAGCAAATAAACACAAATGGAGAATTCCCCACTCACCCAGTCTGCGGGGGGATCCTCTTGAACGGTGGCAGGCTGCAGCCTGAGGTAAATAAAATATCACCCTGGCAGAATTTCTAGGCATTAACCAAATATCATGCATCAAATGAGAGACAGGATCCGTGGTGTCCAAGTTAAAATGGGCTTTATTCCAATAACTCGAGTCAAAGGGAGAATATGTTCCATCACCACTGAGGTTCAGGAAGAGTAATCTAACATTCAATAACAATGAACAGCATATATACAATTTTCTCCTTGTACATAGGGAGGAGCGCTCCAGGCCGAGCAAGAAAGAAAGAGATAAGAGCATGTGGGCGTACACTTGATGAGTCATAGGTAGATGATAGGTAGATGTCATAGGTGGGTGGGTACTTAGGGGAGGAGTTTGCATGACCAGCTGGAACTCTGCCCTAATTGTGCAACTTTGAGCATGGCGTGCAACTGACGTGTAACTGGGAAGAGAGCTGACTTTCGACCTAGCAGAGACATCTCTTGTGTCAGGGCGAAAAGCACATCTTGTACAATCTGATATGATAGGGGATTTATTGTCTGAAGCAAAAGGTTGTTCACCACTAAGAATCAGAAAAGCATATATTTCTCCGTTCATTGCATGGGGGCTGAGACAGAGAGCTAGGCCTTATCTGTCGCGAACGGGTTCTGTTTACATTTCCTCACCGGGCAAGGATGCCACTCTGTACAGCAAAACAGATAACTGTTAATCATAACACTGTCTTGGCAGAAGTTCAGAAAGTGGTTCAACCACAAAAAAATAAAGGGCTCAGTACGATATTTATTTAAAATGCACAATGCAGAATGCAAAATACATGGGCCTTTATTTTAGCTTAACCTTTGGGAGACTTTGATGACTTGACTTGCAGGACATGTTTGCAGAGGCCTAGTGATTCAGGCCACTACGAGAAATATGCATGGGTGCCATGCACATGAATGTAACATAGGGTGTATGTAGTGGACATTTTTTTTGGTCAGGCAAAATATCATTTTCCTCATTCCCTCCTTGTCAACTACATAACCCTTCAGGATACATCTATATTCATGAGACCGTATAGCTGATCATACAGAATCATTTCGCCAGGCCACACTGCAGACAGTGATAGTATCATGGCAAACTGCTCCTGGATCAAGTCGCCAGGGCAGATGCAGTCACATTCACTACTGCTTCAAGGGTTCTTGTTAATTTGCGTAGCAGTTTACTCTTTTGGACGGGGCCAACAAAGAAAAAGAAACCTTTGTTGAAATCTGTATATTGCTCCCACGCTGTTTCTGTCTGCTATATAACAAGTTCCACCCTAGTCTAAGGGCAGATGTACATAAGCTGTCTGACCGCAAATGAAATAGGTATGGCGTGACGTTTTGAAAGAAGAAAGTCCTTCTGAGACTGAAGTTCCCTGTAAATAGCTCCTTGAAAATATGGTTTATGAAGAGCATGTCATTATTATAACTTGCTGAGTTTCTTGTAAATATGGCTTGTGAATAGCGCCATGTGGTCATGGTTTGTGCAGAGTATGTTGTCATTACGTTAGGCAGGAGAGAGCTGGATCTCTTACAAGTGCTTGGAGGTAACGTTTTGAAGATGTTTTGTTTTAACATGCTGCTTAACAAGGTGTTGAGGGATTTTGGCGTTGTTTGGCGTTTGCGGGGGGGCGTGTTTTTCAGCGGAAATTCGTACCCGTTCCAGTGGAGGGATTTGGTTGCTTTTTGGTGAGGATGTAGGGCATCGCTTGGACTACTGTGATGCCAAATTTGAAAAGGATCTGAGCTGTGGAAGTGGAGGAAAAAGCATGTCTTGTGCGGAGGTGCGATTTGCCATGTTATCCAATGGGCATGTTTTCCTAAAAATCTTTTTTTTTTTTTTTAGAATCTATTTCGGCAGAACTCCCTTTGTTTTCTGATAAGGGGGTAGTTGGCCACATACCAAGCACTCAGTTGCATTGCTGGTCACGTATGCATACTGTATGAATGTATATGTGAGGAAATGAAAAAGAAAACATGTAGCAATAAACTAACACCGATTATAACAATGCACAGAATCAAATAATAATCAAGGTAACAATCCATCTGCTGCGTAATGTCTTGCAGTATCTGCAGTGTCTTGCAATCTCTCATCTTGCTATTCTCATATGTGATCTTATACATGTCAGAAACTGGTCTAACCGATTCACCACCGGGTGGGCTTAAACAATTAAACTACGTCTGACTTACTAGATCTAAGTTTAGACCTATACTCTTGCTGAGGGGTCTTTTCAAGCAAAGGCGGCACAAAGTCTGTTGTGTCATTAAAGTCAATGTTCTTTTCGAATGTTCCACATTGTCCAAAATAGCGCTTAACGTGATGGGCATGGATCCAGCCCTTGCGTCCCTCCACTTTCAGTGCGGTCCTCGTGGTAAGAAGCACCAACTTCGGGGTCTTCCAGCGCGGCTCAAGGGGGCTTGATCGGTCAAAATTCCGGATGCACACAAAGTCCCCTGGGACTATGGCGTGTTCCTTGACCTGTGTGTTGTCAGGGAAGGAGGCAGCAACCTGTGAACGACAAGAGAGTAGTGCAGACATCAAGGAAGCCAGGTAATCTGTCAGCATGTTACTGTCAACATCAGTTATCTTTCTGGGCATAGGCGTACCCCACATATTTGGCGGTCTACCGAAAACCACTTCATACGGAGATAGGCCTGTTCTGGAATGTGCTACCATACGCATGTAAAAGAGGGCAACCGGCAGGGCTACCATCCAATCCACGCCTTTCTCTGCACAGACCTTTGCTAATTTTGTCTTGAGGGTTTGATTATGTCTCTCTACAAGGCCTGCTGCTTCCGGGTGTCTGACACAATGGAACTTCCATGTGTAACCTAACAGAAGGGACACTTGTTTCATTAATTCAGAGGAGAATGGCTGGCCATTGTCTGAATAGATCACCCGAGGTAATCCATACCTGGGGAAATACTCGCGCACTAACTGTCTGGCTGTTGTTACAGCAGTATAATCTGGAACTGGATAAGCTTCTGTCCATCTAATAGTGCACACACTACCACCAAGACGTACTTTTAACCTCTACATCTGTCCATTTGGATATAATCCATCTGGAGAACCTCAAAAGGGTGGTCAGGAGGATGAAATCCGCCTTGTTCCACCGGGATGCCTTTACCTGGATTGAACTGACAACAGATCATACATGTTCGTACTTTCTGCTTCGCTGCGGCACGCATGTGCTTGTTAAACCAGATGTTCTGTAAGCTGTCTAACATTGCTTTTTCTCCTAAGTGTGCTGGACTATGGGCTGTGTTAATGATTATTTGTACCATGGAATCTGGGAGAAACCATGTGCCTTTTCCCTTAGTCATCCAACCTTGGTCAGTCTGGACCCCTCCTTGTTCAGTCCATTTCTTTATCTCATCTGCAGTGGCATGTGTCTGTATGTCGAGTACGTCTTGAGTGGGATCCCTGACTGTCATACATGTTGTCAGTAATGGTACCTCTGTCCTTGTCGTGTCTGTTGGTGTCTGGGCTGTAAGTTTGGCTGTTCGATCTGCCAGGTCATTACCCTGGGAAATGGTGTCTGTAACTTTGGTGTGAGCTTTGCACTTCAGGATAGCAATGGCTGTAGGTAAATGTATGGCTTCTAACAGGGCTTGAATAAGCTGGCCATGCTGAATCTTGGTCCCATGGGAGGTCAGGAAACCTCTCTCCCTCCATAGTACCCCGAAATCATGAACAACGCCAAAGGCATATTGCGAATCAGTATAAATGTTTACTTTCAAGTGCTTAGCTCTTATGTAGGCTTGTGTCAGAGCGATGAGCTCTGCTGCTTGTGCTGACAATGTGTCTATTTTCTGTGTCTCTATGACTTCTTTATCAGTGGTCACAGCATAGGCCGCTACTAACTCTCCTGCACTCGTTCTCATGCATGATCCATCTACATAGAGCGTTAAGTCTGGGTCTGAAAGTGCAATATCTGTCAGGTCTTGTCTTGGCTTTGTCACTATATTCATTAGTTCCACACAGTCATGTGATGGTGCATTTACTGTACTTGAGGGCAAAAGTGTTGCAGGGTTCAGAATATTACAACGTCTGATCTCTATGTGTGGTTGAAATAATGTCAGTTCATATCCTGTCAGTCTTGCTACAGTCAAGTGTTGTGTTTGTGTTCTGTTTAAGAGTACCTCCACTGCATGTGGGACCTGTACTGTCAGAGGGTGACCCAGCACTATGGAGTCACTTTGTCTTATGGCTAGGGCTGTTGCTGCAACTGATTTCAGGCATGCAGGCAGAGCCTGGGCCACTGGGTCTAGCGTGCTAGAAAAATAAGCACAAGGCTTGTGTTTTCCTGCTTGATCTTGTGTGAGAACAGATAACGCTGTTCCTTCTCTTTCAGTTACAAAAAGCATGAAAGGTTTGCTGTAACATGGAGTCGCTAACACTGGCGCTTGACATAAAGCTCTTTTTAATTCCTCAAATGCCAAGGTGTGTTCTTGTGTCCAAGGGAGGACAGTCCCCCCTGCCTCCTGTGTAGTTAACTGTATGAGTGGTTTGGCTAGAAAGGCATACTGGGGAATCCATTGCCTACAGTATGAAGTGAGGCCAATAAAGGCACGTACTTCCTTTTGTGTCTTGGGCTGTGAAAGGTTAGCAATGAGCTGTATACGTGCTTGTGTTAGCTGTCTCCCCTCTTTGGAAAGCAAGTGTCCTAGGTACACTACTTGCTTTTCACAGAATTGCAACTTCGAAGGGGACACCTTGTGCCCCTTGTCAGCCAGAAAATGTAAGACTGTCAGTGATGCATTTTCACATTCTTTTTCTGAACGTGCTGTAATCAGGATATCGTCCACATACTGTAGTAACGCAGTGTTGGAAGGCATGTGAATGCTGTCTAGCTGTCTTTTTAATGCCTGACTGTAAATACTAGGGCTTTCTGTAAAACCTTGAGGAGCCCTTGTAAAGACAAAGCTACGACCTCTTAATGAAAATCCAAACAGGTACTGGCTGTCTGGGTGAATGGGAACACTAAAGAAAGCGTTCTTCAAGTCGATAACAGTAAAGTAAGTAGCCTCTGAATCAATAGCAGTCAACAATGAAGAAATGTCTGGCACCACTGGATATTGTGGTACTACACATTTGTTCAATTCTCGCAGGTCAATAATCGATCGGTACACTGGCAATACACTAGGATCAGATCTTTTAAGGATAGGAATGACAGGCGAGTTACATACATTTGAGACTGTCTCTACCACTACCCCCCGTGCAATAAATTCGTCAACTATTTTCAGTAATGCTGTTTCGGCGTCAGGTGGTAACTTGTATTGTCTAATACGTGGAAGTACTACTCCTGCTTTGAGTGTGACATGGTGAGGCGTAATGTCCATGTAACCTACGTCAGTCGGTCCTTGTGCCCACAGGATCTGTGGTACGTTCTTGAGTCTGTGGTCAAAATCAGTCAGTACATAATGTCCCTTAAAATCACGTAAGAACAGGCGTACTCCCTCTGGAGAACAGCAGATAACTGCTCCTAGATCTTTTAATGTCTTCATACCAAGTAAATTTTCTGGACATGACTTAGTAAGTAGCAAGTCAGTGGTACGTGACAGTGGACCAACCCCTAGGGAGACTGGTTTAGACACTTCATTAACAATAGGCTTTCCTGAAAATCCCAGGGAAACATTCTGTGAGCCTGAGAGAGGTGCCCCTGGAACCTCGTCATGACTGATGGTAGTTCTGCTCGCCCCTGTGTCAATCAGAAACTTTCGATCCTGACCTAGAACACGACTATGTACATACGGACCCTCTTGATCTACAGGAACCTCAATAAGGGGCAAGCCTACTTCCCTCTCGAGGCTGTTTCATGAGAACTGTTGATATTCTGGATAGTCAGACTGTGTGTGCTGATACATTTGTGGTGTGGCATGAACAGGCGGTGGTGGAGGATAATTTGCTACTGTCTGTTGCGTGTTCTGTTGCGTGTTATTCTGTCTAGGAGTGTACTGTCGCTCTTTTGTCTTGCCTGTAGCAATGTTGTGTTTCAGAACAGTGCAGTCCTTTACAAAGTGACCTGGTTGTTTGCAATAGTTACAGTTCCCTTTGACAGGTGTCGTGTTATGTTTGTTTGAAGTCGCCGGTACCGTCTGGGCAACCAGCACCTTCATTTTTGTCTCTTTCATGCGTCTCTTTTCATGATCCTGCTCTTCTCTAATCCTATTCTGATGATACTGTAGCATCTGTAACATTTGTGAAGGGCTTTTTGCTTGCCAAGTACTCTCAACCTTCAGTACTCTATTCTTGATCTGGGGTAAGGAATTCTCAACTAATTTGCTCACAAAAAGATGTGGAAATGACTCGCTACCAGGCTTAAGGCCACTATTAATAGTAAAACATTTCTCAAATCTAGAATAGAAATCACTAGTGTCCTCGTCTTGCTTTTGTTTACATGCTGAAATAGCATCCCAATCTTCCTTTTTAGTAATCAATAATCTTGGCAAAACTTGTATCAGGAATTCAGGTAGTTCTCTAGCTCTATCTCCAAGACCAACTCGTGGGAGCCTGCCCTTCTCTTCTGTTTCCAATGCATCCCAACTTAACTTTTTCTAACCCACTTCCCAGTCTTTTTCCTTAAGCTTTTCATAAATCCCTGCAGGTAACAGTACTTTTAATAGCTTCAGAATGTCAGCGTATGTATAATCTCCTATGCGGAGGATGTCTTTTAATTCACGGTGAAATCCCCCTGGGTCTTTATCATGACAAGGCAACATCTTTTTCATTTCAAGAATCTCTAATTTCGTTAAGGGGGTGTAAACATACACTCGTTGTAACTCATTGGCCGCATTCTTAACGGGATGAACCTCTCGTAGGGGGTTCAGTCTGTCTATGTGTATGTTATGTCTGTCATGGTGTAAGACTGGAGGCATGTATGTAGTCAGAGAATCTATGTACTTATGTCGTTGATCCAGGATTACATTAATTAATTCAGTACCTAAACCTGTCCATCTATCTAGTAAAATGTCGTCAAGTATTTTATGCAAGTGACCAGGATCAGAATGCTGACTTTTATACAACGTTATCAAGTGTTGAACCATGTAAATACCAGCCAAACGCTGTTCGTTCGGTGGAAGGCTTAAGAAAGTCTGAGCCACTATATCACTGCTATATATTGGCATTGGACACCCACTGGGTGGCTGACCGGGCCAACTCTATTTCGTGTTGTGTGGGAGGTCTCTCACTCCCTATCCATTGTTTCAGTGCTTTTTCAGTAGCCTGGAATAATGCTTCAAGGGAATACCTTTCTTTTATAGCTGGCCCCTGTTTACGGTAATCAAGGCACTTGGGTCTGTCAAACTGTCGCGCTTTTCCTACATAATTAATCTTGTCTTTTGGTTCATCTACTTCTTCTGTTGATAACTCACCATTTTCCTCAGACTCTTTTCTGTGCCTTTCTATTATTTCCTTTCGTATTTTCTTGTACATGGCATCTATCTGTCCCTGTTTCTCATGTCTACCGGCATCTATGTGATCACTCCATTCTATCAATCCTGCTTTTACATCTCCGTCCCCTTCGTCCTGTTCCCTGATCAGGCAGTTAATAATAAAACGTAAGACATGGTTCTTAACCCCTACTTTTCTCTGTGCCATGGCTTGTGCTATACTATCTGGTCCCTCCCCCGTTCTAATAAAACGATACATGCTATCTAGGTGATCTTTCATGTCTGGTAATATCTCTAGATATGCAACAGCTTGTCTTAGTCTACGTGAAATCACGACCATTGAACCCTTTCCTGGTTCTGTATCATATACACAAAATGGAATGGCTGCATCTACAGTAGGCACCCCTCCCACTGCCCCTGGACCTACGTCACCTTTTTCTAGCTGCTGCTGAAGTTGCTGGAGCTGATCTGCTGCTGGGGATGGAGGAAAACCTGCATTAACGTAGTCTGGAAGGGACTCGTCTAGATACGAGGAAATGAATGCTTCAGATGCTGTCGGCTTTATTCTATGTACTCTATATGGTACAGGTGGTGGCGTTCGAGACCTACTGGATCTTTCTGAGGTGGTCACTTTAGCTAGTTCTTCTGACAGAACGGGATAAATACCATTAACAATGGCGTTTCTTTCCCTATCAGTCTGTTCTGTTTTGACACGTTCCCCCTCCTCCCGCAGTTCCTTTTCTCTGGCTTTTTCCCCAGCTTGTCTAGTTCTATCTGCTTTATTCAATTCTTTCTCTGTTCTCCTATGTGACTCTTTGCGCCACAATTCGATGGCATCTTTCTGAGAGGGTCTTGACTTCTTTTTCCATAGTGCTTCCTCCACCCTCATAATACATTCAGGATCCCATGTACCCGAGATTGGCCATCTATACTTTTCCTCCAGGTCCTTGGTGTAGTCTACCCATAAATCTAAAAACAAAATGGTGTCTAATCCATGCTTATTATACATATAATGACCAGGTGTGTCTCTAGGCGGGATGTTAACTGGTTCTTCTAGTATACCTTTTCTGGTCCCTATCTGACGTAACTTTGAAAACAGTGGCATGTTTGAAACCAATATTCACAAAAATAGACTGAAATAATCAACAATCATTCACACACAAACAAATATTAAACACTAAAACAGTTACAACCTAAACTGATACAGAGAGCTAAACATGTACTTGAAAAACTTTATGCACTGAAATACAGTACAACCATACCGGTCTCAAAAATGAGACACGTCTTGACCGCGCCCACGTTTACCATGGGCACGTCTTTACCGGTCTCACGTGAATGAGACACGTCTTTACCGCACCCACGTTTACCATGGGCACGTCTTTAATCTTGATGCATTCCCCATAGTGGTACTCACCGGGAAGCAGAATCTTGAAACTTGAAGGCCTCGGACTTCTACGCATGCGCCTTGGAACAGGTGGACCTCTGGAGACCTCGGACCTTGCTCTCTCATGGGCTGGGCTCTGGGTTGAGACGATCCGCTTTCCTCACCGCCTCACATGGATGCCTGGTCGCAGTCCGTCCTCCTCCTGGGCCTGAGGGAGAAGCGGGTAATCCCAATGGCGTGTACACTTTAAAGTCCGTCACGGCTGTGGAAGGGGGCAAAGACTAGACCTACAAACTCCGGCGAGTGGGGAAAGGGACATGTCCCTGTTCAAGGGCGCCAATTAATGTGGTAAATAAAATATTACCCTGGCAGAATTTCTAGGCATTAACCAAATATCATGCATCAAATGAGAGACAGGATCCGTGGTGTCCAAGTTAAAATGGGCTTTATTCCAATAACTCGAGTCAAAGGGAGAATATGTTCCATCACCACTGAGGTTCAGGAAGAGTAATCTAACATTCAATAACAATGAACAGCATATATACAATTTTCTCCTTGTACATAGGGAGGAGCGCTCCAGGCCGAGCAAGAAAGAAAGAGATAAGAGCATGTGGGCGTACACTTGATGAGTCATAGGTAGATGATAGGTAGATGTCATAGGTGGGTGGGTACTTAGGGGAGGAGTTTGCATGACCAGCTGGAACTCTGCCCTAATTGTGCAACTTTGAGCATGGCGTGCAACTGACGTGTAACTGGGAAGAGAGCTGACTTTCGACCTAGCAGAGACATCTCTTGTGTCAGGGCGAAAAGCACATCTTGTACAATCTGATATGATAGGGGATGTATTGTCTGAAGCAAAAGGTTGTTCACCACTAAGAATCAGAAAAGCATATATTTCTCCGTTCATTGCATGGGGGCTGAGACAGAGAGCTAGGCCTTATCTGTCGCGAACGGGTTCTGTTTACATTTCCTCACCGGGCAAGGATGCCACTCTGTACAGCAAAACAGATAACTGTTAATCATAACACTGTCTTGGCAGAAGTTCAGAAAGTGGTTCAACCACAAAAAAATAAAGGGCTCAGTACGATATTTATTTAAAATGCACAATGCAGAATGCAAAATACATGGGCCTTTATTTTAGCTTAACCTTTGGGAGACTTTGATGACTTGACTTGCAGGACATGTTTGCAGAGGCCTAGTGATTCAGGCCACTACGAGAAATATGCATGGGTGCCATGCACATGAATGTAACATAGGGTGTATGTAGTGGACATTTTTTTTGGTCAGGCAAAATATCATTTTCCTCAAGCCAGCGCATTCCAGCTCCTCTACAGTTCTGGCTGCACAACGCGGGGCTCTCTCCATAAGCATGGGAGCCCCGCACTGCTATGTGCCACTCTTCACGACTTAAGCCCCCCACTTCCTCTTGGCGCCGGGGCTGTCTTTCAGCACGGGAGCCCCAGAAGGGGACAGGCGCTCCCTGCACCAGCCGCAGGGCACGCGAAAGTTGCAGGTACCGCGCATGCGCGGGCAGCCCTCGTCCTCCCAGGTCTCCTCCCCGGGCCAGATGTGAAGCTGCTTTCTGTTTTGCTTGTTCGCTCAGGAGATGAGACTTTTAGCCTCAACAAGGTAACGTTTTCAAACGAGCTAGAGAGCTTTCCAGGTGAGTTTAGGTGTGTCTTTGCGGGCTGTTGAATTTTGTTTAAAAGCTCTTTCACCATTTCTATATGTGTTATCAAAGTAGTTTCAGGATGCAGGTTACCTTCCTCAATTAATATTGGTGATATACATGCTGTCTCTTGCGCCTTACTGTTTGCTCAGGTGATCGTATTTCAAAATATGGGCAACTTTTTTTTCCTCACTCGTGCAGTGCCTGTCTCTTCCTGCACTCGTGTCTGTGTCTTCCTGCCCCAGTGTATGTTTCTTTCTGCCCCACTGTCCATATCTTCCTGCCACAGTGTCCGTGTCTTCCTGCCCCAGTGTCCGTATGTTCCTGCCCCAGTGTCCATATCTTCCTGCCCCAGTGTCCCTATCTGCCCGTCCCAGCGTCCATGGCTTCCTGTCCCAACGTCCATGGCTTCCTGTCCCAGCGTCCATGACTCCCTGTCCCAGCGTCCATGACTCCCTGTCCCAGCGTCCATGTACCAGTGTATTTCGGCTTAGCACACCTAGTTTTAGTTTCGCACCCAACAGGTTTTCAAAAGCCACACCGCCTTCCGCCTCTGAGCAAAAACCTTATGTTTCCAGAAGGACCAACAGATGAAAAGGGGGGAAATGAAGAGGAAAGATGCGTAATTATTTACAGTTTTCTGAACCCCAGCGTCCCTTAATATTCATCATTTAAAACAGCAGCAATTACAAATTGATCAGCCTTTTAGAGCTACCAGCCCACCTTATCGCTGCCAAATTAGGCGGGGATCATTCACCACAATAGAGTGCCCCCTGAACTGTAAATCAAGCGTGCGGGGACGGGTCCAGATTAACGTCAGAAGTAAATCTGCATGCCACCTCCTTCGCCATCCCCCAGCCGCCGTCCCCCTCCATCACACACCAGCCTAGCGACACGTCATTTTCTCTTAGGTGTTTGTACATTATGGCCTGTTTGCTTTTCATTGGAGCCAGTGAAGCAAAAAGAGGGCAGCCCCTCTGTAAATAATTGCATATGCATTGCCATCTGCCTGTGCCACCTTATTGGCAAAGGGCTACACGACCAAAGAGGTTGGGTGTACATTTAAAATATGGCAAATTTGATTCTCTTCAACCACTGATCAGGTTCAAAGCGTGGTGGGGGCTGGCCAATGTTTGGTGCAGAGGCACCTTCTATGCAGGGGATTTCAATCAGAGTCTGTAAGATTCTGATGTGGCCTGGTGTTGGGAGATGTCAGGTGGTCTGGGCACAGTCTGAAACACTTAATGAAGTCTGTTGTTAGGCTACTGTACTTGTGATAAATGTTTGTCACTATTCTGTCCGGTTGTGATCAAGATGTTGGAGTTTCGCAGTTTCTTAGCTTTTCACCTTAGTATTGTAACTGTGTGTTCTCTCTCTTCTGTATGTGTGTCCGTGTGTATCTATGTGAGTATATCTGCATATATGTGTGTGTGTAACTTTGAATGCCTGTATGTGCTTGTCTGTGAGTGCCTATGTGTGTGGTGTACGCGCAAGTGAGCCTTTTAGGCTGCAAGCCGGTTTCTGTGAGTTTCCCAATACGAATGTCTGTATGTGCATGTGTGTACTATGTTTCTGTTTCTCTGTGTTTTATGTGTGTTTGTACGTGCGCATGTGATGCTGTCGCTGCGCTGGTCGGTTTCTGTAAGTTTCTCTATGCGAATGTCTGTGTGTGCTGTGTTACTGTGTGTCCTGTCTTATTGTGTGTCCTGTGTTACTGTGCTTGTGTATTTTCTGTGCGCGTCTCTTTCCTTTTGTTTCAGGTTTTGCTTAGCTGTTGACAGCCGCCACCCCTCTTTACAACCTGTTGGAAGGACAGGAATGGCACGCATGATTAATGGGATAGTCGAAGTTTGTCAGGTCCCCCCTCTGATGGAATGGCTATGAGAAGGGTAGGGGTTTCCAGTCTTACTGCAGAGCCGAGGGCAGCAGCGCGTGTGTTGTGCAGTAGAACTTAGAATATGCAGTTTGACAGTAGGGCGCAGTTTGTTCAATATCACAGCCGGACACTGTTTACTTTGTAAAAACAATAAGTATCAAGGCCCTCTTCAGGAGGTCACTGCAGATTGCACCACCAATTGCCCCTGCCAGCGCTGCCAATAAAAGCACCGCACAACTGTGTGAAGAGCAGCTGCTGTTTGTGCGTTTTATTAACAACTCCTGTTTTTTCCATCGAGATGAAATACCGCCAGTGCACGGGTCCCTTCAATTTGTGACTAACCATGTCTGCTTTGAGGTGAAGTTCCTGTCCGTTCAGTATTCGAAGGTGCTTTCATCTGCGCCAGTCGGGATGTTTGCTCTTTGACCTGATATATCTGAAGTGCCCTTTTTGTTGGTGTTAATGGTGAGGTTCATTGCATTTTGTAAGCTAATAGTATTGTAAATAACAATGCCTTGTATTTATGTTTTAAAACCCAAAACATAAATAGAAGGCATTGTCATTTACAATGCCAATAGCTCAGGCTCTCACAACTGCTAGACCTATTGCATTGCAAATGCTTGTTATTATGGTTATAGCAAAGCAAGCAAGCACAGCTGCCCATCTCCTCTGCCATTTATATGTAGTAAACTGCATTGGCGCTATAGTGTGTTGATAGACGGTTGTGTTTTTAAAAAGATGCCACAATTCTCTGTGGGGCTTGCCGATTTAGCAGACAAAAATTAACACTAGTGTGCGGGGGAAGAAGACCTCCTCTTTAAGGTCTCAACAAAAAGAGCAGAGCTTCCTTGCAAAGGCGTTTCCCTTCACTGTAGGGATTTAAAAATGAAAGTCTCACTGGCTGCCGTACTAACAGGAGAACATCCAACAAGTTCTCCAATTATTTATGTGCAAGTAAAATAAAGCAGCGCAGCCGCTAAAGTGAAAGCGGACCGCATTGCAGATTAATTAAATAAAGCAGCGTGGCCGCAAAAACGGACCACGCTGCAAATTTTAAAAAATACGTACAACCATGTAAAAGAGGGTTGCGGCGCTGCCAATTAAATAAATAAAGCAGCGCAACCGCAAAGCGGACCGCACTACAATTCACAAACAAAAACGTAACAACAGTGTAAAAGACGGCTGTGGCGTTGTGTGGGTAGAATAGGAAAAGAACATTGAAGAAAATAGTGCTCACCAACTAGATAATGCAGAATGTGTAACGAGCCAAGTTAAAGGTTCAGTCGTTATGGGCGATATCAAATGCAGACAAGTTGTTACCAAGGGGGGGGGGGACTAACAAGCCTATGTACGAAGGAGAAGCCAGAATTTTGGAAATGACAAATATGGGGGAAGAGTGGGCGGGGCTTCTAGTGCATACCCTAATACAGCCTGCCTCAAAGAGCGAGAAGAGCATGCGCTCTGCCGCTAGGCTCAACCGAAAAAGAGGAAATGTGAAATTAAACAATTAGCTAGGATCACACAATTTGGTCAAGTAGGGAAGCTGGGTTTCATCCCAGGCTTTCTGGTTTCACATTCTGCATTTCAGCCACTAGAATTATATTTTTTGCTTCCCCCACACCCACGTTACCTCCAACTCCTTACCTCACCCCCGCTTGATCCCTGACCGCCAGCCTACTGGCATCAAAGCAGCCGCCAGTCACATCACAGACCAAACTTTTTGACCCTTGTGAAAATGTTTGTGAGTACTTATGCCTTCGAATATTCCTCATGTGTCATAAACATTTTGAGCAGTACCTCTACACGCTGGTAGGTGGAGTCGTTCGGCACTGCTCCTTGAAGTAACGTCAAGGTACCTATATAGGCAGCACTCCAGTGCACTGACATCCGTTCTTTTCTTTCTTCGCCACTCAGTACAGATCCAGAGAGAGTTACCTCCAGTCAATTTTCGACTGACCTTTTATCATAATTCTGTCTAAACTTTTTGCGAGCCCTTATTTCCCTGTATGCTAGGGATGTCTCCCAAGAACCCAATGAGATTTAAACCCTGTGGCTCCTGCCACAACTTGATGTCTGTGACACATCCCCATCTGATCTTTGGTGCTTGGAGCTGGACCACAACTCCAAGACTTATGAGGACTGCTGCACTATGAATCTGAAAGTGCTTAGGGATTGCTCCCTGAAGTGCCTTGTTACCCAACGCCGGTCACATCCACGACACTCCCATTCTCGTTCGCACCAAAGGATCCGTGCCCGTTTGCGGAGTCGCTCCATACACTTGTCATCGTGGTTCAGTAAGTTCCACGAAAGATCTAACAAGTTCAAAAATCGAAGTGTTATTGGACTTCACCGATCTGGTCTAAGTCATCAGATAAGGTAAAGGAATGATGTCACTCTATGCCTCGCTAACATGCAGGCCCTACCTCTGGGTTCGCTGTGCACCTCCCTGAGTTTCCTGCAGCTGAAGTAACTTCACCCAACTCAATGAATTTTATGAGGCCATGCACCTCATTTTTGGGCTGGTCACCCCTCTAGAAAGCCTTTGGGCCCTTGGGACACTCATTTTTGGGGACCAACACTTAACTTTCCTATCAGACAGTGACCGGGAGCAAGAGAGGAAAAAACACAAGAGGAAAGAAGGTGGAAGAGAAAGACTGAAAAAACGTTCCAAAAGGAGAAAACCTGCATGTGCACAAATGAGATAAATTGGCAGGAAGCTTCTTATAGTGGATAGAAAGAGCCACAAGGAATATTCAAGACCACGCAGCCTTGGCATTCAATGTGGTTATGTTTAAGATCACTGGCTGCAGGTATTTGAGCAGAGTTTTGGGCACCGGCACGCATTCACTTACAAATTAAGCACTGCGGGTTTGCCAAGTGTTTTGAGATCAGCCACGCTTACTTCTCAGAGCGTCGAAATTGTATATTGAGAATCTAGAGAAGAGATTTGAAAAGAAACTCAGTTGCCTTCCACTAATTGTCATGAACATGAGAACAAAAAAAAAGGTAAATTAGTCATCAGTGATGCCCTGAGGCTAATGCTGAGGCTCTAATTTGCTAACTATCTATCTGTTACCAAACAAAGACGGCAACCAGAGACAATGAGATCTGATGCTTTCTTTAGGGGTGGAGTATTTTGACGGAGTTTCATTACTCGGAATTACATTAAATTTCCTTGGAATTCCGTGAAGGAGCAGTATGGGCACCTCATTGTGAAGTGCATACCCGTCAGTGCCCTTACATAAGTATGTAAAGACTCCAAAGGGTATCCACTCAAGTGCATACCCCTCAGTGCCCTACATAATTATTTAAGGGCACCGAGGGGTATGCAACGGCATCGATTGGCATGCACGTACTCCACTTCAGCACATATCCCTCGTTGCCCTTACATACTTATGTGGGGCACCGAGGGGTATCCACTCCAGTGCATACCTTTTGATCCTTTACATAATGATCCCCCCTCAGTGCAAGCAGAGATCACTGGAAAGGATCGCAGTATGTCCATTAGCAGAAATACGGTTCTGCACTTCTTAGAAAGTGATCATGCTTTTTATACACTAGAACAGGCAGATCCACGAACTGAATGAACACCAAGTGCTCCTTTCTTGTTTTAAAAACAAGACGCTTGAACATGCATCATCATAACAAAATATTGACCTCGGAGAGTTTCCTAAGCTGATTGCTTGCCACCAACTTCCCACACGTGGCCAATAATGTCTCGGCTTAACCGGGGCAAGAAAAAAGAACTGTTTGCTAATTCCTGCCACACAATGCTGCAAGTTTCACAAATTGCATTCCTTGGAGCAATTTTCTTTTCCAAATATCGCTTAAATCAAATATGCTAAATTTGATATTTGAAGGAGTCCAAAAATGCTTTTGTTTTTGCAGATGTTTCCTATACCTGCCAGCGTTTTTATATTCCGGTTGTTTTTCAGAAAATTATCACTTTTACTCATTCCCTTTGAAAATTCAGTACCCAGACGTAAATAATATCTCATTGCAATAGTGTTAAATCCACTGAAAGTACTTTTTTTTTGTTTTATTCCTGTTATAAAGCTTCACGATGGCATGAGCTGCTATAGAAGCATCCGACCAAATTTACTGCCTGATCATACCCCAAAATTAGAAAGCAATCCAGATTCAGCCGAATGCGCCAGCTTGGTGGAAAGAAATACATATGTAAACAGAGGGCATTCGGTTAATTTACATAGATAGAGGCTAGTTCCCTCATAGCAGACCAGGAGGGGAATACCAGTCTGTCCCCACATCTTTCACCATCGACAGTGTGTGTGGTTTTTTTTGCCACGCTAGTATGCATTTCATCCTGTTGTTCCATCTTAAAACTTTTGATGCTACTTCCGCTGGTGTTACCTCAGAAGTTGTATAGTACTTCTTGTTTTGAGTTTGAAAAGATCTGGAGATGTTTGTTACAAACTGCAGTAGGCCTTCTCCCTTTCAGGCATTCATCTGATTTTGTCACTGTGCCTTGAGGTTTGAAACTGGTTGTGTGCCACAGTGTCTTGAAGCCTCGAGATTACACCAGCTGTGAGACAGACCTGTGTTTTCACAAGAACATTCTATTGAGTGCGAGGAGGATCTCTTCCGAAGTACCATGAGATTGCGTAGTGCTTTGGTGATCGAGTCCGATCTGAGATTTGAGGCACTAGTAATTATATCCAGTCTGAAATGTGTATTTGCACCTGACCACGAGTTTCTGGAGGCTAGGAACATAGTACTTTGAGGTAGTTTCATGGAGCACTTACACTTGATAGGTTTCTTGGTATTGAAAGAGGTACGTAAGATTGTATGCAAGAATGGAAAAACAAATTGTTTGCAACCCTGTCAGCTGTAACTGGGAAACATACTCTTCCAAAAGACATTCAAATTGGAGATGGAGTTGATTGCAAGGGTCATTCATTTCAGACTACTACAGCGAAGGCAGAAAAAAAAAATAATCTTATGTGTGTTTTTTGAGTCTTGGGAACCTGAAGAATGGGGCATGTAACCCAGGTAATAGGTCTGCATATTAACACAGGCATCAGCAAGTGAAACATCAACTTCCAGTTTTTAACATAACCAGTTCTGAAAGTAACTCAAGGAATGATTGACCAGAGTGTGCAAGCATTTCATCTAAAGATAGTAATTTGTTGTACTGTGAGCAGCAGTGGAAGAAAGAATCTCAACCCTGTAGCATTCCGAAATTACAGCTAATCATTCAAAATGAGCACATCGCATAAGAAATTCAGGTGGGAAATTGGTGTCGGTAATAACAGTGATTATGGAGGCAGCAACCCAGCAACACGCGCAGGAGCAAATTAACACAGGTACTTTTAGTATGCCACGGGATCCTGCCATTCAGCTGGCTTCCTGCGGGTAACAATTAGAGCTCTGTGGTAATGGCACTTGAAGGGAAATCTGCCCGCTCTATGAAGCACGACTGATGCGTGCTGATTGTTGTGTCCCACAGGCTGACTGCTTTAAAGGACAGTGTTAATCAGTAGCTCCATTGGGCTACTTCAGCTGGTCTCCACTACTGTCGTCAGAGAAGACACAAGCATGAGTGCTTACTGATACCTGTCTAGGCCTGCTTCATTAAGCACATAATTGCGAAATTTTTCAGACCTCCATGTATTTGTGCTGAGAGGCTAGTTATGCAAAAGAACTCTCAGCCAAACACATATTCATCAGTAGGACACAGACACATTCAAGATGCTTATTAGACTGTGATCTGCTACTAATTTTCAATCTGAGTACTCCACATTTGCTGATAGTTCACTTACAAAATTGCAGTCTGTTCATAGTAGCCCTAAACCTAGCAGTGAAGCTTATAAATCCATGCAGATGGAAAAAAATAAAAAGAAGAAATATGATATATACACTCCAGCTGCTGGAAGCCTCCTGAATGGAGAAGATACCTACAACCAGTATCTGTCTCTTCCCATGTGAGTTTGATTAAGATCACGCCTAAAGAAGATGGAAGGCACAAGCATGCGCAACACTGTATTTGCCCCCTCTTCGGCAACATCTCATGCTCAGGGAAATGCTTATGCAAATGTTTATTTTGAAATACTATTCTTCTGCGATTGGCCCTTAGAGTAAAGTTCTAAGAACCGTGGAAAGCCAACTTTGCAATCATATTCCTTTTTGCAATAAATTATATTTGAAGCTGCCTTATGCAACTGTACAGATTACATTTCTCCAATTTAATGGGGTGACTGCTGTTTAAAATGATGGAGACTAGTTTAACATACTTTGCTTCCAGATCATCTCTTCAATCACAGTTAACACTCATACCTTCTTTGGATTATATACCCCAAAATCAGGCAAGCTGATAATTCAATGGAAATGGATATTCTCTTCATAAACTGCTGAGGTTTCCATTACAAAAAATCTCACCGGTATATCCACAAGCATGGTATTGTAGAAACGTTTATTGGAGCTTGAAAACAAGTTATTCTGATAACTCGTGAAAGGCCTCTTTAGGAAATTACTGCCAGGGCACCATCTACCTAAACTGAGGAAGTAAAAGACAGTGATGAGACAGCGAATGTCAGGCCCATGTGAGCTAATTGAGAAGTTTGAGCTAAATCTGTTTTGGAAGATTGTGTTCCTCCTGGCCTTGGCATCTGCAGAATATGTTTAAAGGATTCCTGCAGTTTGCCCATAACAATGTTATATAGAGAACAATTCTTAGGTGCTTTTAAATTTCCATCTAAATGAGTTAGCTCTGTACTTATTCCACAGTAAATCTTCCATTGTGGAAAGGACATTGCATTTCCTTGATGTACCGAGGTGCCTACATTTTTGTACTGATAGGACAAGAGACCATAGAAACTCATATGAGCTATCTTCACTAGGAAAGTAATAGGTGTATGGATCTCTGCCAGCAGCATTTTTTGTCACAACATAGCAAACCCCTCATCTCGGGAAAAGTGGCAGCGCTATCCACAGGACATCTACCAGATCACAACCTTGTAGTACAGTCATTCATTCACCAGACAGTACTGCCTAAATCAGAAGGCAGCAGCGATTGATTGCCCGTAGGTCTATCAGTTCTGCGTAAGCTGTTTCACTAAAGGTGAGATGGCTTCTGCTTTCTTATGTATTACCGCAACCTACTCTTCTCCAGCCTTGGTATCTTTCACAGATGTACAGCCATACCTCACTCCTCCCTATTCAGAGGTTCACTCTATTGACTTTCTCTTTACTATTGTGCTATGAACTAGGGGTGGACTACAGAGAGGGTGGATTGCATAACACGTTAGCAAGGGTGCCCCATAACCATGTACAAATGCACAAACAAATTCTACTGCCAAAATGCATGAAATGCACAAGGAAATTTAATGATGTGGCTGTAAGTATCTTCATGTGTTGGAGGTTAAGAGTTGTAGGACGGATATTCAGGAACTGGACACGATTCCTTATTTGCCAAGGGTAAGGAAAAGGCACCTGAAACTGTAAAATACAACTGAATGTTGTTTTATGAGAAACAAAGGCTGATGGAACACGAGCAAATTAGCTAATTTAGCCTGAAACCCTTCCAACCACCAAATCTGACACGATTAACTATTTTCCTTGTGTGGTTGGGGGCGGCAGATATGGAATAAGTTGCATTTGTTGACAATGGCATAAATTCATGCTGTAGTCAGTGACTCCCCTCGTATAATTTCCTTGCTTCTTCTCAATCAGCAGTAAAAAGAGCATATTACAACACCTAGCATTGCATGTAATATCAACATTTTCCATTTCAGTGCATGAATTCAGTTGAAATGAGAACCATTTTAGAAAATGTCTGTTGATATGCTTGTGATCGGAACAAGAACATTCAAGTGAATTTTGGTAACAAGCTAAAAGGTTGTATTTCAATACTGAAGAATTTAGAAAAGAACACTATGAATCAGGAGTCGATGCTTAGTGGCTACATTGCTGACTTTAGAATCCAAGCATCTTTGTTCTGACCTTGCCAAAATACATCTTATGATCATTTCACTGTATCTGAAAATGTAACTATATCCAAATTTGCAGAAAACAACTGTAAAGTGTGCTGCTTTATAATGTGCCAATTATGTTTACTTTGCTCCTTCATGTTTCGTTTATCTGCCCACGCACAGTCTTTCTCTCTCACTTTTCCCCGTCCCTTGCCCTTCCTGTTCCCTTCTTCTTTTTACTTGCCCTATACGGCACCTTGGCATAGCCAATAGGTCTTTCCTTCGGGACCTTACCGGTGATTATCCATGCAGCACATTATCCTGGGTGTTGTACCGCTAGGTATCGAAGAACTATACAAATCTCATGTTGCAAGGTAGAATAGAAATCTCACACCACTGAACAACGTTTTATTGACCAATTCCAGAGATCGCTTAAAAGCAATATTTGTAATAATACCTGTAGAAATCGTTCTGCTTGACACAGCCTTTTATTCATTCAAGAAGAAATAAGTGAGTACCGGGAACTATGCAAACTCCTTGTATTTGGGTCTCCTGCAACATCTTTACACAAATTACAAACAATTCAAAAATAGAGCAGCTAGGATAATCCGTAAACTGCATACGTTCTTAGCTCTCCTGCCTTAACAAAGCTTCACTAGCTCCCCATCAAACAAAGAACTCTTTTTAACCTACTTAATGAAACTTCACTGACTCCCCTTCAAACAAAGAGCTGTTTTAAAACAGCTTGTATTATTTACAAATCCATTTATGGCCAGGCATCAACTTTTGAACTAAGCAGAATTAAGAGATATGTTCTTACTCGAGTTCTCAGATCCTCTCTTGCCAACCAGTGAGGATCCTTCGGTTCAAGTGAGAGACAGCAGGGGCAGGAGCTTCTCTGGCCTGGCTCCCATCTTATGAAACTCTCTCCTTTACTAGGTCAGGCTGGAACCTGATTTCCTAAGTTTCAGGAAGTTTTTGGAAGGCCTGGCTGTTTAAGCAAGCTTTTGATTAGCTTGAACCCTCTCTCTTTTCCCTTCTGATTGTCATAGCACCCAAAAACTCTTGGGTGAATGTGCACTCTATAAGTTCTCCTAACATATAATAACAAATATTAAAGGTGACATCGAGCACCCCAGATGTCTGAAATTTATTTTTCTGTTTCTTACCCGCTGAGTCTGTATAGAGGAGGAACAGCCATCTTCGAAAGACTGCACCAAAGCCCTTGCTTGACAGTACTGCATCTAGCTATCACCAACTTAGTTAGACAAAGGCTTTTTTTAAATTTGTAAATACCACCACTGAGTGTGGGCATCATTTGCAGTATATGGAATGTTCTGCTAATATTTGCTGAAGTGTTAAATCCTGAGACAAACCCCTTTTGATAAGGATGAATACGTTGGGCGTTGCTATGTGTTATATGGTTAGTGGTGCCTTAGCCTAGGATTTTAAATTTGATGTTAAGCGTCAATAGAAGCAGATATGATGTTGGGTCTCCCAAATCTCTTCCCTACTAAGGGAATGGGATTAATAGTGCGTGCTTTTCACTTGGTCTGGTGTAATCTGCCCAGTTGAAAAGCAGAGTGATACAGTTGATTGACTCTGGATATTACTCACAACAATAACTTCACAGCTTAACTAACACTTGGGGCATTCCTGCAACAGCATTCATCCCATTTCAACAATTACTTTGTCTGGACAGTCAAATTCCACAAATGGGGATGAGTGCCAGAAGGAGTGAGAGCTGTCCCTCGCTTCCCGCCCCTTAGACCATCTTAACAGTCCCCTTGTTACATAGATTTCCAAATTATTTATGGTGCCATTTATTGATGCCTCCACTCTTACATCTCATTTTGTGTAGCCATCAGTCAGTTTATGTCTCCCAAACAAGAGAAAGATACATCTTTCTTTACATTTCTTCTGCTTGTGTCGGGTTGATGTCAGGAGGTTTCTCCTCTTCATCTAGTGAACTTTGGCTAGGATGTGATTCTCGTCCCATCGATTCAAAAAATGTTTGCAGCAACTTTTGGAAGGAACCCTTGCTACGTCCAGTTTCCTCGCCACTGCAATTGCCTCTTCCTTACTGGCGCATAATTGTTCTAGTGTGAGTCATTTAGCTGTCTCCGATATGTGCCCATTGACTTCTTCTACAGCTCTGATATTGAGGATGCTAATTGTTTTCTGTCGGCTTGTTCCCTTCCAGCCAGTTTCATGCCTTCTTCAGGTCCATGAAGAAGAACCACATTTTGTTTGTGTGAATTACTTTCAGAGTGGTGGAGAAAAATAACAGGTATTGTACTTCTCTGTCCCACAGCTTTCTTTTCACTTCAAGGAATGATGTTCTGTGCTGCTGGACCATCACTATATAACCTAGAAGGATCCTTACCATGGCATGGTCTACCTTCAGAATTTCTGCAGATCTGGCTTAATTCAGGATCACGTCTCTGTCCATATAATGAAGTAACGTAGCCATTTTTGGTCTAGGCCGTACTCCTTGCTGAAGTTGTTTGGCTGTGACCCTGTTTGCTCTCTCGAAGGTGTAGTTTTGGATAGTTTCTTTTTGACCACTTCTGGTGCTATCAAATATTCCAAGAATGCACCATGTTCTTACCTTCTGTTCATTCGGGTAGTCTGGCCACCCTGATATTATTTTTTATTCGGCTTGTCTTTACTGACCTCCACTCTATGTTAAAGGAATCAGACACGTTCAGTGGGATCTAATATTCTATGCTTTAGCTCTGGGCATTTTGGCTGAAGTTCTTTCAGTGCCACCTCTGTCTTCTTTACTCTCTATGACAGTCTTCTTAGATCTTCCCCTAATATTCCTCGATCAATTACCAGTGTTTATTTTGGCTTGTAGTGCTCTTTCAAGGCTTCTATGGCAATTACTTTTTTATACAGATTTTCTCAATATGTTTTTCCTCCTTGAGAGTTATCTTCTAGGGCGTTTGTCAGAGCTAGAGGTGCCCGGGCCCCAAGATGAGCATTCCAGGCTTTTGTTCTCCCCAAATTGAATGTCATCTTGCAGTGTGTCACCTTATGTGGAATGCTCTGGAATTGCCTCTTTGCCTAGTGGGGCCTCCAAACCTTTTTACCCAGTTGTTTACTCTCAATCAGTGGTGGCTGGTTAATCGTATCAGTGCTCTATCATTCTGTCACCTTGCAGGTGATTATATAGAACCCTGGGGTTAAAATTGGTCAGCTGCAGCTTGCCAGCTTCATATGTGCTGAGTTCCCTCGCTAACTTGTGGGATTAGCTGTGACTGTGCACAGAGTTCACAACACCTTCTGTTTTCTACAGGCATATACATGCAAGGAGTTCCCATATTTTTTTCTCAGCTTTTGTTGTCGGTGCTCCCCTCTCACGGAAACTCATTTGAGATTGAAGTTTTATCTTCCTTTAGTCCTCGGCATTCACCCACCTCCTCAGTGCGTCACTGCCCATCTGCAGGCCTCCAATTGAATCATCTAATTTTCCCCACTTTTCAACTCACTGTAACCTTTGTTCTGATGTTTAAGGGGAGTATTCCATGCTATTCTTTTATGAACTCTTCTCTCACATTCATATCATTCTGAGAGGGCAGTGGCAGGTTTGTGGGTGCTCTGTTTCTCTGGGTCAATTTGGAGTCAGACTCAGCGGTTTCAGTATCATCTAGGGGGTTGCTTCCTCTGCAGTCCTCTTTAAATTTCTTTCCCTTACTCTCTAGGTTCACAGGCACGGATTAATCCAGCACAGTAAGATTATTGTGACCACAGATATGCGTGGGCCTCCTTAGTTTGGACCACTCTCACTGCACCGCATATGTAGCTTATCATGTGCTATTGCTTCTTCGGTGCCATTGATTATTCTTCCTACAATAGGAACTGTCCAACATGTAGCCGAATCTCTTCCTTCATCTCTCAAGATTCACTAGTGTAACTTCTCTAAATAAATCTCCCACCACTGAGATTCTGACGTCTTTCCAGTGTAGTAGGGCAACAGTGGTGATTCTACCTGTTTGCATTGCAAATCTTTCAAGGGGTATCACTGGTGCATGGTGCATATGGTCCCACTGTATGTGTTAGGCATGTACTTTGCTTCATACAACCCAGCATGTTCTGGACTAATAAAGGATGGTCTTTTGAGGTCAGGGTCCTTTAGGATATAGCCTCCCTTCCTGCAGGTGGCAGGGTATATAGCCTGTTGCAGCTAGAGAGTGCTCAGGTAAACAGCGAGATGCCCATTCCAGTTCGGACACTAAGTAGCAACATTCAAAATCAGGACTGTCTACGCTGCTTTTTTAGTGAGTATTCTTAATTTCTTCCGTGCTACTCTTCTTTTGCGAGAACTCCATATTAGGTCTCTTAGTAATGTGTCTAATTCAGTGAAGTATTTTCTGAGTCTAATCGATGGAAGCTTAGCAAAGTGGTAATCACTTTAGTACCACAATCTTTGCCACTGGTATACAGCCCAACACTGTTATGGAAGAGAAGACCAGAATATCACTTGTGATTTTAAAGATTGAATAGCAGCTCCTAGATTACTATGTAGTAAGAAGATTTTTTATAATGGTGAATGTTTAATGCATAAATGGGGACCCCTCTAAAGAACTTAATTTAAGGACAGGAAGAAGAGGGGAGAAGAACAACATACACCGAGAAAAGCTCCCTCGAGGCCTATCTTTCCTTTATCATAAGGATTAATCCCTGCTGGGCTCAATAAGCAATTTTATCAATTCAATGACACTAACATTTATAATGTGATTATCCTTGTTTATTTAATTTCTTTATGCATTTTATAAAATTTAATTTTTTTCTTCTCTTTTCATCTTTAAAACTTTTTTTATAGAGTGCATTCATCACAATAAAAGGTCAACCCTGTTATTACAACAAATACAAACAACACATATATATTATTCAAGAAAGAAAACCCCGGGATAAAACGCAAAAATACAACAATTTCACAAGGCTCATTCAAACGCATACAGACCCTATGTTCAGACCATTTTTTAACATATTGTCCTTACCTGGCTGGCATAAGATCGCCTGGCTCAGAGAGGTCAAGAGGGCATTGTACAAACTTGGGTTGGGAGCTGCGTGGGAAAATAAAACAGCACCTCCCAAACAAGAACTGAAGAAGGCTTACTGGTCTTGGGTGGATAGTGAGAGACTAGCTAAATCAAACCACCCAAAATCTGTTGTAAATTTCTTAATGGTTAAAGACATCCCCTCCAGAGAACCATACTTGGATTTGATTCACAGCTCACATGACAGGGCATTATATTTTAAATTCAGGGTTGGGGTCTTACCTCTAGGTCAGTTTACCTCTACCTGGAAACCACCAATGCAAACTGTACCGCATTGTCCATTCTGTGAGTTAAAAATTGAATCTGTTGCACATTTTTTATTCGAGTGCCAAGTTTATATGGCCCCTAGACGGAGGTGGTTGAAGCCTCTTTGTAGGAGCCTGGGAACTCGCTCACATCTGGAAGCTATAAGAATATTGCTCTCAGATACAAGACCCTTTTTTGCTATCTGTCTGGCTAAATTTCTAGGTTGGGCGTGGAGACTAAGATCTGCCAAACAACTGATGTTACAGTAGAGCGTCCCTTTTTTCATTCTGTATAAATTTTATGTTCTTTTGTGTAAATATGAATGTCTTAACGGTACTATGAATTGTAAAAGTGCTTTGCTTCCATTATTGTTTTTATGCTGTAATGTTTTGCTTTTATGATATGTTTTTATATCGAAATAAAGCTTTACTACTACATATTTATTCAATCTGGTCGCGGAGATTTTACTATCTACAATCTCCCTTCTTTTTCAGATGCAGTTTGGATGATTGTGGTATGAGTCTGTATGCGTTTGAATGAGACTTGTGAAATTATTGTATTTTCGTGTTTTATCCAGGGGTTTTCTTTGTGATAAAGGAAAGATAGGCCTCGAGGGAGCTTTTCTCAGTGTATATGGTGTATGTTTATGCTTAAGTACTGAAATGTGTGGTGCTCCAAGCATAATCCCTCCCCTAAATTTATCCCTGATAGTTGCTATGCCTGCTCTATTGAAAATATGCAAGATTTGTCCCAACTGACATGCTTCTAATGGTGTCAAGATGTACAAGATTGAGGACAGGTTGGCACTACCATCTATAATATTAAGGAGCATATCATCAGCATATAGTCAAATTCCATGCATGGGCACCCAAAAATGGGACTCCCCTCATTTCCTGCTTTGTGCATTTTATAAGCAAGCGGTTCAATAGCCAAATTAAAAGAGCGGGGGGACAGCGGGCAAGCTTACTGCTTCCTTCTGCTGATTTGGTTTGAGGCAAATGCAATACATCCATTTTAGGGGCTTGGAGTGAGTATAGCATAGAGTACCCTGGTTCATTGTATCATTTGTTTCCCAATGATATTGAAGGCTTTTTCCAAATCTATGGCAATGTAAACTGAACATGGCAAGTGACAGGAGCCTCCTTTTTCTTTTTTTTTTCTCAACAATTCTTTGTTAGGAATTTTCCAGAACACAAACAAACTATACAGCAATCACATTTTATGCATAAAGATATGACGGATCTACCAGATGCATCAATAGCCAAATAAAATCCGCAGGGAGGAGGGGAACATGGGGCGGGCGGGGCACTGGAGACTTGCAAATCCTCGGTGCAACTGAGGGCCCCACAGGTGACTCTCATAGGGGCTGAGAAATGGGTCACAGCCCGGTACCGGGGTAAGGGACCAGCCCTCCCCCGAGCGAGACAGGCGATCGTGCACTACAGCCTGCGGCCAGTGAGGGATAAGAGTTGCAGTTAGCCACCGGCCCTAGGAAAGGGGTTGTAAGTGGGACCAGAATGAGGTATGTATGTCCGGAGGGGCAGGAGAAACAGGAAAATAAATCCGTATGAGTGTCCTGGGAGGGAGTGCTCAGAAGGGGCAGCGGGGGATCACAAAAAACAGGAGCAGTGACATCCTGTTGCTGGAGAAATAAGGCAGGGAACAACCTAAGCTTGTGGGGGGCTATGAGGAGGGAGGTCACCAAACACCTCAGGGTGAATCTGGTCCAACAGCAGTGAGGAAAGGACCCCAGACCACCTCAAAGGCATCCAGATTGTCATTGAGTTTGTACTTTATCTGCTCATGAGCAGCAGTGTGAGGAACTTCCACATACCATTCTGCAACTGTGGGGACTGCAGGCTGCCGCCAGTACCGAAGAACACAGAGCTTCACCAGTGAGGGTGGTAGCAACCCACTTGTGCTCATGTGAGGTATGGTCCGGTAGGTTTGCGATATCGTAGAGGAGAGCAAGGGGGGACCGAGAAGGAGCATTAACATGGAGCTGAGACCATACACTTGCCCCATAAGTCGCAAGAGACGAACACCCCAAAGGGTATGAAACAAGTCGCATTGGCCGGTATCGCATCCCCAGCAGCGGTTGTGAGGGAGCCGCTTGGCCCACTTGTGTTTTCATGGCAACTAATACTAGTCATGCAACACCTTAAAGTACAGGAATTTAAGCTTGGATTCCCGGAGGACCTGGTTATGCTCTTCCAAGAGGGAAGCACTCACAACTGGGGAATAGACCGTGCTGAGCACCACCTGCATGAGAACTGCGTCACCACGCTCGAGGGACCAAAATGCAGAACTTTGAGATGAGTGCCTTCTTGGGTGTGCTGACAAATCATGTTTAAGTATGTGCTGTTCCAGCGAATGAACTCGTTTTGATGACAGCATATTATACTCGTAAGCTGGAAAGGAATCTATTTGCTAGAGTTTTAGTGAGGCTGGTTTTTAAGCTTGAAAGAGGTCTCAAACCGTTTTTAAAGACTCACGGCCTGGCATGGGGAGCTTTGTCGATTGTAGGAGGAAAGGGACCATTCTGAATAGCTGATTCAAACAGTATAGCTAGTTAGATCAACAGAGTAATATCTGTAGAATAAAATTCTGTGGTAAGCCCATTTGAGTCCTGAGTGTTCCCTGTAGCTAATTCCAATAAGGTGCCCCTGATTTCCTGTTGTGAAACTGGGGATTCCATCTCATCCATTTGAGTGGCGGTTAGCTGGGGCAATGTTATGTCTGTTGAGCAGTGAATGATATATGCTCTTCGATTGGGGTCTTTGATGTTTGTATAAACCCCCTAATAGTGGTCAAAGGCTTCGTTAATCTCCCCTCGAATACGTAACACGATGCCCAACCTATCATTGACTCCTGTAATTAGTATTGGAGTCTTTTACTCTATTGAGCATGGGACATAGATGTCCTAGCATGAGTGGGAGTCTGTTCAGTTCGGCTTTTATGAGTACAAATCTCTCCTTTGGGTTTGAGAGTATAGTATCTCCTATGCAGGTGAACTGGTCGGACCATTCTGTTATTGAATTCTCCATGTACGACATGTTAAAATCTAGACATTGGGTTCCAGCTTTACCTTTTTTGCGTTCTACCCAGTGTCAGGAAGTTTGGTACACAGATCAACCACCCTTGCAAAAGCAAGCATGTAGAAAGCTAGAAAGGGTCTGGAGGAGAACTCACACTGAGGAGGACAAAAGTTGTTATCATGCTATCCTGGCCAGTTACCATAAAAACATCAAACTTGCCCGGAAAACCCATATTGCTTTACAACTAACCGAAGCTGGTAATTCATCTAAGGTACTGTATCAGATTTTACAATCCTTCACCAAGCCTAAGGCTTGTGAGAGTCTTGATCTGCCTTCACAACAACTATGTGAGGACATCTCTCTATATTTCACTCATAAGATAGAGGTGATCTATGATAAGATCACTAGGACAGGCAGCCTTGTGAGCTGTCCTGCATTGTCATCACAGAATTTGAATTTGACGGTAACTAATTCCATCTTGTTTACTGTATTCCCAGCTATTACCTTGAGTGAAGTTGAAGCATTAATTGGTCAAGGTAAATCTAGCTCTCCCTCAGATCTTATCCCCGCAAGAGTCGTTCCATCCCTGGTCAAGTTGCTTGGTCCCATGATTCAGTCTCTCGTCAATCTTTCCCTCTCCGAGGGTTGGGTGCCGCAGGAGTGGAAGGCGGCGCGGGTAAGACCTATCCGCAAGAGCTCCAATTTTCCCTGGACAGAACTGTCAAACCTCCGTCCCATCTCCCTTCTCCCGTATCTGAGCAAGCTAATGGAGAAGCATGTCAACATCCATGTGTCGAAATTCATTGAGCTAACTGGAGATTTAGATCATTCCCAGTCCAGATTCAGGCCCAACTATAGCACTGAATCGGCGCTCTTCTCTGTGACTGATACCATCAGAATGTCCCTGGATAAAGGGCATTCTATGATTCTGGTGCTGTTGGACCTGTCTGCAGCGTTTGACACGATATCCCATGATATCTTGCTCAGTCGTTTGGAACAGGTGGGGCTCGGGGGCTTGGCATTGTCGTGGATGAAAAGCTTTCTATCTGGCCGTACGCAGAGTGTTAGCATTGGCTCATTCTGCTCTGCATCTCTGGAGCTGACAAAGGTGGTGCCACAGGGCTCCTGCTTGAGCCCCACACTCTTTAACATTTACGTTGCCCCTCTTGCCAGTCTCTTGAGGTCATACGGCTTCATCCCTGTGTTGTATGCTGACGACACGCAGCTTCTCTTCCCATTCAGGACATTAACTATGGCGGTTAAACAGACCTTCGCGGATGGCATGTGGGCTGTATCACAGTGGATGGCCTCTAATTTCCTGCAGTGCAATGTAGGGAAAACGGAGGTGATGCTTTTTGGGGAAGCTCCGTTGTTATGGACGCCGGATTGGTGGCCATTAGATCTGGGCCCTGTCCCTATCCCCAAGCAGGTAGTCAAAAACCTAGGTGTCCGATTAGACCAAGGTTTAACCCTAAAAGAGCAAGTTAGTCAGACAGCGGGTTCTTGTTTTCATGTTATTGGACTACTCCGAAGAGTGTTTCCACTACTTCCGGATTCTACCCGGAAAACACTTGTTCAAGCGCTAGTGCTTAGTTGCTTGGATTATTGCAACGGGCTACTGATCTCAGCCAATGACAGCCTACTTGGCAGACTTCAGGTGGTCCAAAATACTGCTGCTAGGTTGGTCATGAATGCACCTCCTAGATCTCCATCGCGCGCCCCCTGTTGGAAAAACTTCACTGGTTGCCCATCCGCCAACGGATTAAATTCAAAACTTACTGTGTCATTCACAAGGGTCTGCAAAATGTGGGCCCTACGTATCTGGCAGGGAAGTTTATCCCCTACGTCCCAGCACGTGCTATTCGTTCTAGCAACCAATCTCTCCTCCGAGTTCCCCCCATCAGGAGGGCAAGACTGGGAGGAAAGGCTCTCTCTTATCTTGGCCCCTGCCTTTGGAATAAACTTCCTGCCACTCTCAGGTTATGTACTGATCACTCTACATTTAGGAAACTGCTAAAAACTTTTTTGTTTCAAATTTAGCTAACATTCAGAACGATCTACTCCTCATCTGTTGATCTGAGCGCAGAGATACTCCTTCGGGAGTCGATTCTAGCGCTATACAAACCCACAAATAAATAAATTAATAGGGAACACCAGGTCGTTCCCAGATCTTAGCGCATATGGAAAGTGTAATGGGAAAACACTTGTCCCCTCCACTTTTGTTTTAATCTGATACGTTCTGTACTGAATAGGTGTATCTCCTGCAGAAACACAATCTGTGCCTCTTTTCATCTATATAAGTAATGTATTTTATGTCTTTTACTCGCTGTACTAGTTTGCTATATGTTCCAAGTTAAGATCATGTATTTAGCATGTGCATTTATGAGAAAATATAGATTTTCTTGGAGTTTGCACCTCCATGAAAGTTATCCATCTGACCTACAGTTTTCTGGCACTTAATTATTCTTGCTCTGTATGCTTTGTACCCCCAGCCAAGACCCATCCATTATGAACCTACCCTGAATCACCAACTCCCTGACAGCTCCTGTAACAGCATCATTCTAATGAAATAAAGTGTGAAACTCTGCATTGATTTTATTCCTCTCGGTAACTCACTGCCACTTGGAGGTGATAGCGGGTGCTTTTGCTATTGCTTAGCGCTTGACTGGCCCCAAACTGCCAATCACGTGTAATTAGGTGAACTTGGTGAGACCCTAAGAAGGAGTCAAGACCATTTTGTAAAGGGGAATTCACCCAACTCCATCACGTTTACTCTACAAAAAGTTATTAATTTTGCAGGGCATATCTTAAGGTGGGGCAAAACAGATCTAGTTAGAGAAAACAATGAACTATCCTCTCTTTACTCTGCATTGATGAATTGACCTGAAAACAATACATCCATTAAATGACCTCTTGGGAATCGAATATCAGTATGCTACCTAACTCAGTGGGTGGTTTTAAAGACTATAATAAGTTCTTGGCAGCCTGCTGCCACTTGTGGTTGCTATAGATTCCCCATCATAGCTGGTTTTCTCTGGTTCTTTGTTTGATGGGTGCTTATCATGTCATATAGGGTTGTGGCTACTGCAAGTGCTGCTCTCTGCTCTTGCTGTACCTGCGATGGTGAAGGCATGTTCCAGGAAGCCACATAATGTCCTCTGCACCTCCTTACTCCTCCATTGGGGGATCTGCGATGGTGTATGCTATTTGCTTCAATGCTACTTAGAGACATTGTACTGCTCTACCAAGTTTAAGGCATCAACAGCTTCTGCGAAGACGTGTGCTAGATCATATTTAGTTTGGCTGGGAAAATCTTAGCTCTCTAAGTTTCCTCGTAACCTTCATAAATAAAACTCATTACTCTCGAGGTACCAAACTCTTTCCCCTTTGCAGCTTGAAGGATGGTGTCTCTGTCGACAGAATGTAGTATCTTTGCGACTATGGGGGCACTCTGTTGTCTCTTTCTACTGTTTGCAAAATATGTTAAGAAAAGACCCTTTGAAAGTCAAGTGTCTATGCATTCAGTAGAATTGGGCCCTTCAATTTTCTCATGCATATCCCCTTTTCATAGATTATTATCTGCATCTTAGTTCACCCTGTGGGGAACCTCATTCTTTCAGTAAGGTCCAAGACCTTAGTTTCGGGGGGGAGCCTGGCAGAATGTATTCATTGTGGTGTACTTTGTCTTTGACTTTCTGCTGATCTTCTCTGGAAAGTTCAAGGTGTTGCGCCACTGCATCTATTTTTCGCCCTAGAGCAAGCTGTGTGTCTTTATTGGCAAGAGAGTCTTGTCCAGCTTGTTGGGAGTGCAGCCATTGGCGTTTTGAATGGCATTTGATTACAGCTCACCAGGAAAGACTTCCCCACTGTTGAATCTCACCGGCCACATCTCTTTGACCTGCACAGTTTTTCTGTTGTCTGCAGTCTTGTCTATCCAGGATAGTCGAATGTGCAAACTTCAGTGCAGTGATTGGTATGAGACAAATACCTTCACCAAATTATGGATGTACCAGCGAGTACACCAGCTCATGATTCGATGCAGAACTTCATCTCCTTATTGGGATTACTATTACCTTTCACACTGTATGTTGGGATTAAATGGGCCACTCTGAGTAAACGAAGTGGTGAGCATATTGATGGCTCTATTATACCATGAACTCTGTACAGTGAACACCCCTGTGCTTATTCAGTTGTCAATTAGGTGACCTTTTGGCTAGTTATACACCCTACTCAATAATGGTAAGACCGCTGCATGATGGCCAAAGGACTAGAACAAACAGCTGTTATTATTACTTCTGTCTTATTGACACTTCTCTGCGATTATATGTTGCAGTAGCTAAGTTGATTATTTCTCACAAATTATGGTATCTTAAAAGGTTACCAGAAGTGAAAGAAGTGGAAGTTTAGCCCCACTGGACCTCATAACAACCATGGGCTCTAGAGTGGTAGCTTTAGATGGTGGACTGCAGGGGTTGCCGGCAACTCAGCTGGGCCTTCAAGGTTGCAGCAGCCTCCTATGTACTGCGTTCAGGTAAACTCTGGAGCTCTTTTTCTCAGACCACCATGCTTTTCATAGAATGCTTCGTATAATCCTTCAACTAAACCATTAAGGGATGGAGCTCAAGTTATATTCTGATGCGTTTGATGCTCCATAGGAACTTCATGCAAAGGACTGAAAATGCTGGGGCCAATGAGATCTGTTCAGGAGAGGGATTGTGATTTGAGAGCCAGTTTGTCTCAGGGCCCTGTGCTGCTAATCCGCTTCAACTGTACACAGCGATGATGGTATTGGGCTGGATTTATCCCCAAGTCTGACCCAGCACTCCGTTACTGCATCACACAACTTTTGGCTCTCTGAGCAAGCAACCGGGTGGCATATGTGTCCCAACCCTGCTGAATCTATCCGCTACGTTTCACCTCCTATGCCCCCATGGTTCCTGTAGTGCTCCGATTTCAGTGGGCTCCTGTGCCTAAGCGCTTCGCTTGGAGGTCACCAAGGGGGAAGGTGGGACCAGGCTAGCTGGATGTTCACTGCCGCAGCGGGCTACAGTGTGACGCCAGTTTGCCTATTGGAGTATTGTCCTCACTACGGATTGCCTCTTCAAGGAGATCCCCAAATCTGCACTAGGGTGAACTCTGCTGTTGGGTTGCAAGGATATCCTGGACAAAGAGGCAAGTGCCTGACCTTGATGCTTATGGTGCAGAGGTGTCCCAGCGATGTGAGGCCTACCTCTTGGGTTCTGCGCCTCCCACTGCACAGCTCTACTCATTAACTTGACACCAATGGCTCCCCGGAAGTCAGTCCTCTCTTTCTCGAGCCCTGGGTGCACCCTCCAGGCCCTGCTGCAGTGGATGTGGTCAGATTATGGGGCCCGGATTGGGAACAGATCTAAACATTTTCTTCATCTTGGACGTTCAGCCATTCCCCCATTAAAATGGGCTGCATAAGCTAACACTTTATTTGCCTGTTTAATCTGTAAAGAAAATACGAGTCATAGTTGCAGAAGAAGCTGTAAAGCCATATTGAATGGGATCATATGCTTCAAGTAAGGGATTGGCCCACGTAGATTCATCCACTCCTAGATGTGACAGGACAAAAATTGCCTAAGCAGGTACATTAGAAAAAGCTTCAGAGCGGCTAGGAAAATGTAACTGACGTTGATTTATAAACGTTCTAAGCATTTGAAGGTCTCCTTGGAAACTCTTCGGTGGCTCAAAGGGAAAATGTGTGAGCATAACCACAAGAGTTAGGAAAGCAATGCTGCTGGAATAAGAGGGGAGAATGAAGAAGCAGAAGCGCCATAGGAACTGGGCAAGAGTATCTCCTGGGCTCTTGATTGATCTGACTAGCTAGACAATCGTGTGAAGCTACTACCTGTGCTTGCATATTACTAAATTCTTGTGATCAGGTGCCTCCTGATTAACAGGTTGCACCAATGAGATGAAAGGGAATGTGCCAAGTCCAAGGCCCCAAGCACCAGGTGATGGAGATAATCCTGGTACCTTGCTGAGACGGATAATCCAAGCTGAAACACCTCGGAAGCATAGGTCACTAGAAGCCACAAACAACAAGAATTAATAATATACAGTAACGCTTGCTCGTTTCTATATACTTTACTGGATAGAACATCCAAGACTAAATAAAAATTAAGACACATCCAGTGCTCAGAAAAGCAGCGTACCTAAGAGACTAAACCTCAAACGCAGTCCAGAGCTAGGCTTTATCTAAGTAAAATAAACAGGCCTCCAAATAAACTGAAGTAATAAAGAGCAGCAGTCTTTGAGAATCTGAGGAGAAGGCAGGAGGAAATGGTGGCCCATCAGCAACACAGCAGGAACAACAAGAAGGCCAGAGAAGAAGGTGGAAGGCCTGGAATTAAAGTAGGTCTACTCCTTGACATTAGCACATTGTTCTCGCACTCCTCCTTAGAGAGGCTACACAACACACACAGTGGTGTCAGCTTATCAGGAGCAGCATTGCTGGGTGAAGCGTAGCTTGAGAGTTGCGCAACCTCACATGGATGCGCAGGGCCACTGCTGTAACTGGCTCATGGTACACTGTATAGCAGTAAATTATTATGAAGAAAAAAGAAAGGAACAGTGTTCCTGCAGGGTTAGAGAGATGGGAAACTATTCAACATATAAATGTGATGCCAAAACTGGACAAAGTGCTTTGAACTTAAAGAGAGGACCTGTTTTAGGTGGGTTATGGGCCAGGGACAGCTAGTAGTATGTCAGTAACAGCACTGTTGGTGTTCCTATTGCGTACCTTAAGAGTTTGGAATAAAATACCCCAGTGGAATTGAGATGTAAGCGACTGGACATAAAGTGGCTTGAATCGAAGAGAATATAATGGCAACATGTCCCAGGCAAAAAAAATCCATTAAAGGTGGTACGTCTTTCCTTTCTTTCACCCAGCAACTTACGTATTTACCACTGCAATGCAGATAATTTCATTCTTTCTTTTGAATTCTATGCCATAGATCTACACAAAAAACAGCTTTCTTCAATGGAAGCCATTATGAGGTCCCGTAGAGTAGATAGTGGGCTATGTGATTGCTCGTTTTTAAATTGAGTCCCAAGTGCAGCTATCTTCAGAAGCAGACGCCTCAAATAATGTTCTGTCAAATTGACTTAGATTACAGCAATTTTCAATTGAATGTGACGAGTATCACAGATCCATATTTGTCCTGACTAATGAAATGCAAAGTGAAGCTGTTTTTCACATTCTGAACTGTAAAAAAGAAAGACTGTATTACAGATCAATCAACGCCGCATACCTGGGAAGTGATTATTGTGCATCAGGTTGGCATTCAGAATTCATCACTTGCTTAGGTATTACGTTTACATAATTGAATAAATCACTCGGTGCAAAGAAAAACCTTACTTCTGATATTACGACTGTCAAATCCTGTCACAGTCAGTATTGAAAATATAACCTACATGAACTTTGAAATCCTAGTCAAAGCAATTCAAGCCCACGGCTTATTAGTGGAAGAAAGGCTGCTCTGAATTCAAATCACTCTTTAACTTTTCAAAAGAGAAAAGTTTCACTGGTGCGGGTTTCAGACTACCTTTTTTCTTTCTTTCACTGGATGTTGTTCAAGTGTACCCTGGACATGGTTCTCCCAACACGTATCACAATGTTGACATCGCAGAACCCAGCATTCACAGCCCCTCTGCATGAGTACACTAATGAGCATCAGGCTTAATTTAACTGCTTCCAATACGAAAAGACTAAATGCGAACCTAAGCATGTTAGAATGGTACATAATGGGATTTTGGGCTCCCGGGTACGCTCTGTACGGTGCTAACTGTGCTAGAAAGACTATGCACCAAGAAAAGTATACAAGTGTTTGACGTGTGAAAGCATGTTTTTTATACAAGTATCCTGCCCTACATTTTGTCAAAAAAGTCAAAAAGGTTGTTTGATTTTGCAGGTTGTGATAGCTTAAATGGTAAACATAAAAAAAATTGTACAAGCATGGCATGGTATTGTTGCTTTCAACACCATACAGGTTCCTACTTCTCAGGTAAACAGTTGTTTACTCTTATGAGAAGATAATTTTGCTCAGGCCTTTCACATCTTCAAACTTTCTACCCCGTAGGACCTCTATTCACAAATTCTTATCTTTGCATAGATGCTGCTTTTGAAGTTGAAGCCTTACTTTGGACTCATTATATTGTTCTTAGTTAGCAAAGTACTGTTTGGTGATAGCTAGACCACACATAGACTTATGTTTCAACCTTTGTAACACTTTAGTTTGTGACATCGAGCCCAAAAGGACTTGTTTCAATTAGTTGCTGTTATTAGCTGCTTTAAGAGTACCCTGTCTTGTATGTCTAGGATATCTCTCACTAAGTTTTAAAGGAGATCTAGTCAACGTATTGTCAATTCAGTTCCCCAAATCACTCCACTTGCAGTAACGTCATGCAGCTGGTTTCTTACTAAAGGTGACCTTTACTTCTTCCAGTCTCCCCTGTCGTAATGCTGCATGGAAGACAATCTTACAACTCATACTACACTCTTTGTAACTCTAGATTGAAATGAATAGGTGGAGGAATGGAATTAAAGAATGTGAGCTTTATTTAGAGTTTGGCAGGCAAAATACTCTGTCAAAACGTGAAGGTTATCCTGTCCACAATGCCATAGCTAGGCTAAAATGCATTTGCAACACGGCAGATGGGACATCCGCCACATTTGTGGCAAAGTATCCCATCCGCCAAAATCCAAATAAGGCCCTATGTCTCCGAAGGGATAGTTTGCAACATTGAATCATTATGAGTTTACCAAGATAAACTCTCTATGTCGCCATATGTAAGAATACAATATATCAAAGGCAGATTTTTATGCCTTTATTGTTCTCATTCCTATTTTGGAAATTTGCAGTGCTGCAGCTTAGTATTTTGTACAAATCTTCACAAACCACTATTTAGTAGATTTCCATTTTGACAGTTCCCAGAATTTTCAGGGCAGTGCACTCCTCCATTTCTACTAGTTTTATCTGTCTCCACTCTAACTATAGTTAATGCTCACTGTATCAATAACTGTGTCAGTCTAATGCTGTAACCCCGAAATTATAGTGGCTAGCTTTTCAAGGCACAGTACTCTCCGACACCATGACCTAATGAATGGTAGCATTTGTTTTAAGCATAAACATTATTCTACGAGTGTGGCATGGCCTGGCTGCACAGCATGGCAGGCATGTCAATGTGAGTTCCTTTGTCGGCTCAGCCAGCAACTGTTTGTAGTTGCAGAACAGAGGCCACTGAGACCTAAAAGACAAGGCGAGTGTCACTGAAGCGGTGCTGCATCAGGTGAGTGGTTGCAAGGCAGTTTTATAAGCAGTGATTCTACTGGGCAATAAGAGAAGCAGACAGTCCTCCATGAGGCAGCGGAAGATTGTGGCCAACCAGGTGTTTGCCGCCTGGGCAGTGCTAAAGGATCCTGCTCAAAGAAGCTGGGGCAGTGATATAGGAGATGGTGTGCCAGTTGCTGTGCCCCTCAGACTCAAACTTCAATTGCGGCGCAAAGTAAGAGCACTCCTCTCCTTCTTTCTATCTGCGCTCAACAATTTTGGAAGAGTATCCCGACTAAAGGTGAACTAGGGGAAGACCAGTCTTTTCCATTGAGAGCAAGAACAGATCCACAGGATATCACCACTAGATGGGAGAGCGCTACCTTCAAATACCTGGGAATAAAGATCTATCAAATGGAGGATGACACTTTGGAAGGTAAAGTCGTATGTGCTATTTGATCTTTTAGATCACTGGTCAATTTTTGGAGAACTCTTCCACTCTTAGTAACATGAAGAGTAGCCTTAACCGAAATGATAATGTTGCCTCTACTGCTCTAATATCATGCAAACTTACAGTTTGGAATGCAGGATGGCTCAGAGTTTTTTTCCACATGGACTTGGGTGTCATGGACTTAGAGCAGTGCTATCCTGCTTCCCAGATAGGTTGGCTCGCCCTTGGGTTAGCAGGGTGCTGCACATCATGACTGGGCATGAGTGCATAGAGAAGTGAAGCATCATGGCTGCAGGGGTGATTCTTGACAGATGAAACCTCCCCGCTATCCCCCGTATAACATGGTCACTGGTGTGCTCTGCAATTTACCCAGTGCACAATACCTTACGTAGTATTCAGACAGTGAGGTGGAAACAAGCATGATCTATATATAGTTGGAGACTTTAGATAGGGGCCCAATGATCTTATTGGACACATTGGTTCACACAACAGGACTCCCCCTGGGACAAATCTTAAATTATAGGGCTCAGATAGCCAGAATGCATCCCAGTGGGGGGGCATCACAGACACTAAGTCGCAAACACATGGCCATTTGCAGGTGCTGTTTACAATGATCAGAGTCAATGGACCCATCACAAGGATATTCAAGGCCTTACTAGACCTGGGTGGATCGCACTTTGTTAAGCTGAAACACAGGCAGGAAGTAGACACAGATAAATTGTTTACAGAGAAACACAAGAACCTAGTTTATCCCAAGAAGATCTTTAGGAATGCTTGGCTGCAGCAAATTCAGTATTATCAATTACACAGGGAGTATATGATCCCTCGCACTATTAGCACACTGCAACCCCAAAGAGCTGTGACCTACCCCATCTGCCATGCTGGGTTTCTCCATATAATGTGGTGTTGCCCCTAATTTTACGGTTACACAGTTCTGGTACAGGGTGGAAGGATACATTTAGAAAACTGTAGTAAGCCGGCGATATACATATTTAGAGGTTTATATCATGGGTCTGGCCCCTCGCCCCAAGGTGTTAAGGTAGGGATGAGATTTATGAACCTCCTGTTGGTACTAGCTAAGCGAGCCATAACAATGTACTGAAAATCCCTTAAAGGCCCTAATATCATGCAATGGGGAACCTCAGTGGTAAGGGTTGCAGAAAGCAAAACTATAGCATTCCACAGAGAAGAGGCCAGAGGACAGCGGAAGTTCTCAGTCTCAAGGGAGTGGGACAAATGAGTCTGGTCCTTTTCCCAAGTAGCAAAGGATGATAAACCATAAAGTAGAGATGCGCTAACCAAACATAGCAGATCTGACTGGATAAAACTGATATAGGAAACCTGCCCAATTCTATAAAACATCCCTATTGGAAAGACTTAGGCACATGGTGAACTATGTCGAATGTCCCATTTCAACTATACATATCCCGATTGAAAGCAACTTCACACACACTGTTGGCTGCTCATTCCATGAGAAAGTGCTGCCCGCCTTCCCCCGCTAAGATACGAGCAATGACTATACAGTAAAGATACAGAAGACTCGCGTCTGGCCTAGTTGAATGGGTTCATGTCATACCTGTTGAGAAAATAATTCTTTAGATTTATGTAAAGAAAGGTCATTTGCACGGCCTGGTGGCGGAATGGGAGACTTTACCTACATGAAGGCAATTTAAAAACGAGTGTAGACATAAGGAAACATTTATTTATACAGTTACCAAACTCAAGTGAAGAAATCAGATCTGCTAATAATGTACACTGGTTAAGTAATGTTGTAGAGACTTCGTTTGATGGACTCCAGCGCTGTATATTGAGTTGACAATGAATGCCAATAAAATGTTCTATTTCAACATAATAAGAACTAAACTATCACCACCTCTGAATGCTCTAGTGACTAAGAGGAATGAATACTCAGTTGGCAAGGTGATAGAAATTGCTGTACTTGATACTTTGTTAAGCACGTCTCCTTAGTGGTGTGGGTTTTGAAGATTTAGTCAGGCTTAAATTGTGGGGCGGCAAGTCTTCGGTTGGTTCAGGTCATTGCTGCGTGTCGACTGTGTGCTTATAGATCTTGATATTCTTGCTAGCCAGGAATGTTCCAAGGAGAACTATGTAAATACTGATGACCGTTAAATGAATATAACCTTGGGAACTGCAAAGAACAAAAACATGTGCTCAGAGGCGTTTATCTGGACAACTTGGTATCTTTCGGTGGTATTGGAGGCTAACTGATACAAGGTGGTTCTATGTAAGTTCATTTGTCTGTAGAGGTGGTTTGTACAGGGCGTAAAGGTCCGGGTGGGATCATGTGTGTCTTGGACAGTTTTAAACGCCTTTATTAAGAGTCAACCTCTCAAATATGCAGACCTAGAACTTCACTATATTTCACAATCTAAATAAAAAGCAATGCGCTTAGAAGAGTTTGGTCTCCAGCATAGTGTTATCAACTATAATTATTAGGGTGTTACTCTTTTAAGGTGTTTAATTAAATAAAGATGCCTAGATTGAATTCATTATAGAATTGTTTTCGACCGGATCACTTCCTGGTTGCTGTGCCTATGGCTCACTCTGTTATCTGCATTCATATTAGTTTCAGATAGGCCAATGGAAGAATTCTTGTGATCAGTCTACTCCCTGGTCTCACAATCATATGTATGAAGTTCAGGGTTGATTTATGCAGTGAATCGTAGATGACGTGGAGAGCGATCAACATTTTAGAACTTGAGTGCTCATGCAGCCGTCTTTTACAGCGCGAGAAGGCCACCCTCAGAGCCTATTTAGCCACACCGCCTCCTGAGACAGCAGGCTTTAGGATTTTAGAGGCGACTGCTCTCGTAGGATGAACAATTGGCGGTGGCCCGGTGGAGAGAGGCAGCAGATACTGTATGCATTATGTGGTGCTTGTGGGCAAAGTCTTGTCAACCATCCAAAAAATTGTAAATCAGATCCTGGAGTTTCGTTTTCAATACATAAGTTTATTTTACAATCTCGGGGTGATCTGGTTTCTTGGTAACATGAATATTACTTTGAATTGTATGTTGTTTCTCTAAAGATGGTTTTATATCTGTTTAAAGTCTAAGGTCTAAATAAACATTGCTTTGACAAAGTTACAAAAAAAAAGTTCTCTAAAGATGGGCATTTGCTTCCTGCTCACATTAGGTCAAATGCTTTAAAGGTAACATTTTTGTATGAGGCTTACAGCTTTGTCAGTACTTTTCCTTGTAATACTTATGTGTAATTTTCAATTTGAAACCATTAACATGGATTGTTCCTGATGTCTTGCAACGATTAAACCCTTGAGTCGGGGTGACAATCTCCTACTGACTTGCCGATGATGAAATGGGAGTGGTTGAAAAATGTCTGTGCCTTCGCCAGTTGTTTGTATTCGCTCACTGACTTGCAGGTGCTCTAGGAAACTCCTTACTACAAGGGGTTAAATAATTTGTCTCCGGTACATTGCAAGTGCTGAGGGCATCTTTCAGCAGAACATTTGGCTTTCTGCTAAGCAGCATAGCCCAGCGGGGTTAGAGTCTGTGCCCTGCAGTGAAGAACATTGGCACTGTAGAAGCAGTAATCACCGTTACAGCTTGGGTTGAAATGGGCCCTGACAGAACTGTAACTTTATTATACAACCTGACTTCACTTTGTAGTCTTCTTGCTCGCTTGAGAAACGAGATGAGATACAGAGGTTCTATTTCATTGTAAGAGTGCCTATAATATCACATGTCTAGACGCACCGTGGGAGGGAATGAGCGAACATTGATTTTAGGCAATTGTTTCATCAGATGGTAGTTTTTTAAGTAGTCAAAAGCCGAGTGCATGCCGGGTTCTTTTTAAGCTCTCGTATAATCTTTTACCCTCCATCTGCATCAAAATAGCTTTTGGAGCAGGGGTCGCTCCTCCCCATCAGATAGATGTCAGCTAGAGCTAAGAGTGTTGTAATTGTAAACCATCACAGGACACAGCCCTGGGTACAATAAATCTTTACAAGGTGCTATTGATTTGACACTCACAGTTCGGTCAGATATTAGAGGTTTGACTCCTTATTTCTAGCTCTAGCCCTGTATTGTGGAGTTTACTCGACACCGTATCTGTCCAGAGATTTCTTCTGTAAGGGGCACTTTGTGAGTTGTGTAAGCCGTCTCTTTACTCTGATTTACTACAGGGTTATCAGCGTACTGTTTGCCTTGGGTATCCTGCCTGGCGATGTGATTTGAGGCATGTAAAGCAGGGGTGAGGCGTAGACCTGCATTATGGTGCTTGAACCCGCGTCTGATGTATAAGTGACTAAATACCTTGCCTCTCCAATTGATAACCCAATCTGGTGGTGAGCAGCCTAGTCTTTTCTTTTCTTCAAGCTATGTCAAACTGTAAAAAAATAATAACATTTAATACCTCTCATTTGGGGAGAAAAGATGTTAAATGGCCACTTTGAATTTACAGATATATGCAGGCACCTAATTCTCTTCCGAACATTTTTCAGTGCTTTTTTTTCCAGGAAAGATAGTAACTTCACGTAGGCCAGCATTAATACTGCAAAAACTTTAGTCCTTACGCTACTTCGGATATGTTTAACTTCAGGAATCTGTTGTTGGCCACTGACTAGCCTACAGTTTTCATTTTATGGACGGGTCGTCTGACTGGAGGCCTGCTAGAATATGCATTAATGTAGCTCTCCTAGTTGGAAGCACGCATCTTCATTTCACAGTAGAAGCAAGATTTGATTTGTTGCTTATTGTGAGGAAGGGAGTTCCCAACTAGATGTACCAACTGTTCAAAAAGTAATTTCTTCCTTTGCCGACAGATGATCCGCATTTTTGTAGCTTGGTGAGATGACTCCCTGCCCCACACATTTAGTGACCCCACGTGGAATGCTTTAAGGTTGTTTACCCAGAGGCGGCTCCTCCACTAAAGCAGAGGAGAGTCACCCCACTGCTTTTTAGCAGTGTAAAAAAGAAAAAATAACATGATAATAACTTTCTGTTATTATAATTTTATTTTTCCTTGCAGGGGGCAGTTTTGGGCGGAGGGGGACTTGGCTGTCGTCACAGCCAGCAGTGGGAGAAATGGTACACTATCCTATTCGAAAAAACTGGACAAACTTTATGGACTGTGGAACTCTTTTCACGGTTAAAGCCAGTAGGTCAGTAACCTGTGGTAACCAGGGCTTCTGTTGGCTTTGCCACAGACTGTTTCATGCTGAGCTACATGATTCAAGCGCTTTCTAAATTCCAAATTCACATTACAACATCTTCCATTTCCTCATCACAATTGCCACTCATTGAAGCAAACAACGTAATTCCCTTAAAGTTAACATTTTGTTTAGCATTGGCAAACTACCCCATCTTCCTTTATGTATAAACTCCTTTTCCCTACATAACTTCCTGTATTTTTCTGTCTCCTGTTGGAGTTGGACTTCAGCCCTTAAGTTTCCAGGGCCAGGCACTTAAAACATGTTTTTATTATGTTATGGCTACCCTCTAGCTTAATGCTTTTGTTCCATAGATGCTTGGCCAGGCTGGAAATCTGTTTAATGGGATGGTCTGGCCGATCTAGTTGTTGTGCTCCATCCCTTACAAGGGCTACCTACCGATCAGATGCCATCCTGGTGTACATAACAGCATGGGCTCTCCCTGAGTGGTCCCATTTGCTACACTTCTGTTTCCCTATTCAGACCCTTTCTCCTATTGTGCCTCAATTTCATGTGGGCTGAGGTAGGGAGAGGAAACATGCTCACTGACCATGCAGTTACAGACTCTGCGTTCTTCTCTTAGGAAAGCTGAAACACCCCTTTTGTCCTACTCTAGCATTCCCAGGTGGTCAGCTTCAGCAGCCCCAAGCTCCCTTCCCCCTTCATTAGTTCTCCCAGCCAGCATTCCAGGGGTAGTTTTGCTTAGAGTTTTCTCCGGTATGGTTTCTCCATTGACCTGTGCAGCCCCATTAGCACCAGATCCAAGTGTTGTTAGCTGAAGGGGCTGATGTGCAGAGGGCGGGCCTAGTGGACTCCTGTGAGGCATGTATTTGCCCTGCAGTCTTATGCCGAGGTTTGAATAGGGCTCCATGCCGCCTTTACCTAGGATACTAGCAGAGGCTCTGAGAGACGGAGAATGTCTTGGATGAGGACCGGTTAAGGAACAAGACAACGCTCTTTACTGTTGAGTATCTCATTTGAACCTTTCCTATCTCTCCTCCTAGCAGCCAATTGCTTTGTAATAACTTTCAAAGAAAGCAGTTTTTCATACATACTGTGTACGTTATTTAAATATCATGCTGCAAGGTTGCTGTACTCTTGTTTACTGTACACTACTGACTCAAGCTGCAGTTTACAAATGAGAACAGACCATGGCGGAAACGCATCCGAGATAGCTTGTGTTTGATGTTTGTAAATTAACGGAGAAATACAATTTGAGAAACGACATTTGAGGATCCCAAATAATGGAAAACAAATTTTAAGGATAGACAATTGTTAGGAAATACTAAAATTAAAGAAAAGACTTTAAAGGAAAATTATTTTATGGTGAAATCCAAAAGCACATTTAAAATTGGTTGCGTTTAGAGATAGCAAGGGTTTTAATCAGGTTCAGGTATGGTTGAGAGGTGATAGTGTTTTTAAGGGTCAGGGCTGGGTAGAGGTCAGATGTAGAGATTGGTTTTTAGCGGTCAGGAATGGCTGGACTTTAGCGGTGGTGAACAGTGTTTAGGGTACACAGATGAGTGAAGTTTAGAGGTGGTGAGGGGTTCTTTGGGTTCAGGGATGGGTGAAGTGTAGGTTGTTGAGTTTTTAGAGATCATGATGGGTAAAGTGTAGGAGGGTGAAGGGTTTTAAAGTCTCAGCGATGAGTAGAGTTTAAGGGTGGTGAAGGCTTTTTTAGCATTCAGGAATGGGTGGAGTTTAGAGGTGGTGAGAGGTTTTAGGGTTAAAAAATGCATAGGGTTTTGGAGTGATAAGGCATTTTAAAGGGTCTGCCATGGGTGGTGTTTAGGCGTAGTAAGGGTTTTTTGTGTGTTAAGGATGGGTAACGATTAGGTCCTTGTCAGGTTTGACAAAAGCCTGACAGTCAACTGCAGCAGACCAACCACGGAAAAAATACAGCAAGCCATCAAACATCTGAGAAATGGAAAGGCAGCAGTACCTAACAACATTCCTGCAGAGGCACCAAAGGCTGACATTGAAACATCAATAGGCGTGCTCTACCCTCTGTTTGGAAGGATCTGGGAAGAGGAAAAAATGCCGTCAGGCTGGGAGGATGGATATCTCATCAAGATCCCCAAGAAAGGTGCCCTGAATAATAAGCAAATTACAGGGGGATAACTCTTCTTTCACCCCCAGACAAAGTGTTCAACAACATCATCCTGAACAGAATGAAGGAACAAGTCGACGCTCAATTGCAAGACCAGCAAGCTGGCTTACCGCAAAGAAAGATCCTGCACAGACCAGACTGCAACACTACACATCCTCATTGAGCAGTCTATGGAAAATAAATCCCTGCCCACAATTATGTCAATTTCATCAAGCATGATGAGGCATTTAACAGTGTGAACAGAGAAACCCTTTAGAAACACCTCCCCAGTGCGATGTGCCATATAAACTCATAAAAATCATCAGGAACTATTACAAGGGAATGGCCTCTATGATAGTCCATGGAGGATAACTCATGGAAACCTTCCAAGTGAGGATCAGAGTTTGCCTGGGTTGTTTGTGCTCTCTTTTTCTCTTCCTGCTGGCCATAAACTGGGTAATGAAGACATCCACAGCAAGGAGAAGAAATGGGATCCAGTAGACACCTTGGATGCAGCTCGATGACCAGGACTTTGCAGATGACCTTGGCCCTACTCTCCTATACCCTTCTGCAGATGCAAGAGAAGACTGACAATGTGGCAGGCACATCAGTACAACTTAGCATCAACATCTACAGTGGAAAAACCAAGATACTAAAGGCTAACAAAGCCAATCACAACTGCTGTCACTACTGCTGTCACTCTTGAAAGCGATGCACTGGAAGATGTTGAGGCCTTCACCCACTTGGGCAGTGTCATAGATAAGCAGGGAAGTGCATACGCTGACATCAAGGCAAGAATCTGTAAAGTAAGGGCTGCCTTCATTCAACTAAAGAAGATCTGGAGCTCCTTGGACCGAACGCTTGAAACCAAGACCATGCTTTTTAACAACAATGTAAAATCGGTCCTTCTGTATGGAGCAGAAACTTAGAGGACAACAGTGGTCAGCACCAACAAAGTCCAGACCCTCATCAACATGTCTTAGGAAAATCCTCTGGCCAAATGCTATCAGCAAAAAAGACAGGAGACCGCCCAACTCCCTGCCCATGAAGAAATAATGAAAAGACTCTGGGGCTGGATCGGTCACAATCTCATCAAGCCCGCATCAAACACTTCCAGGCAAGCCCTGACCTGGAACCCTCAGGAAAGGAGGACGTCCAAGAAACTACTGACCACTGGCCTCAAGGCTGACTTTAAGGAGAAGGTCTACACCTGATGTCACATTGAAAGAAAAGCCCAAGACAGAGATGGCTGGAGAGTCCTGGTTGGCGGCCTATACCCCAGGAGGTGCTTCTGGACATAAGTAAGTAACAATTTGGGATGGTGAAGGTTTTTTAGGGTTCAGGCATGGGTGGAATTTAAGGACATGAGGGGTTCCAAGGTTTCAGGGATGGGTGGGGTTTAGGCATGCAATTAGGGGGGCTGTGGGGTCCAATAATGGGTGGTGTTTAAGGGTAGAAAGGGCTTTTTGGGTTGAGGGATAGGTGTAGTGTAGGCATGGTGAGAGATTTTTAGGGTTCAGGAATGCGTGGATTTTCGTAGCCACGCATGGGTGTAGTTTAGGTTTGGTGAGGGTTGTTAAGGGGCAAGGATGGATGGTGTTTAGGGTCAAGAGGGGGTCACATATCGATGGTGTTTAGAGATGCTGAGGGGTAGCAAATTAAAAGCATCCAATGTAATTGTTAGACATTGTAAAATATAAAAATCCGAGGTAAGAGGCCCTGAAGTAAAGCAATACATATCTCCATCAAAAATGGCTCTGAATGTTGAACCTACAACAATTGTATTTACACCTTAAAAATGAAGAAAAAACTGACATTATAGGAATTGGTTTCAATTAAAAAGGCAAATTTCATACATCCTACATATTTCCATTAAACAGTTTCTGTAATAGTTTGTAAGTAATGGTATTTCATGACATTGTTTTTCTTTATCACATACAACTGTTTGTGTTACCTTTCAATGGAAACCTGGCCTAATACTTTTTGCTGACTTGCCCCTTAGTGAGCCCCTGAGGCAGATTTGCATATGGTTAGCTCCCTTCTCTAATGGCAAAAGCAGGCTACAACCTCCGAAAAATCCCCACTGCTTTTGATTAATGAAAGCATCTTTAGCCTTCGCTTTTTAGTTGTTTAATTAATTTGCGCAGTGTTAAGCACTACACAAGGTTGCCATTATTTAAATGTGGAAGTTTCATATTTATTATTTTGCAAATGCAGTTTTAAATTTAGAAAACACAATGCAGAAAACTAACGAAGAAAAAGATAGCCGGAAGTGAGAGAACACTGCAGATGTCATACTTTTACGTATTTGCTTTGAAGTAGGCTAGTGCTGGCTTCCGTGAAGGGGGATAGAAGAAAGTGGCTGCTTTCCACCGATTATACCTAGCTTGGCTAGGCCACTTGCTATTCTCTCATACTTTGCAAAAAGAAATATGTATTTGTAAGTCACGACCTTTGGAAAAGGTGCAACATGAGGATGAAATCTGTTACGTGCGAGGTCGTAAAGCAGATCCACTGACTGTATGCAAGAACGTCACTTCCTCCCTGCTGCAGCGGAGGCATTACGGTGACGCAATCATTCCCGCCCGCCACAGCCGAACCCTGGTGAAATAAACTCTGTGTAAGTATTTAAATTGGATGAGACGGAGGCGCATTGCTATGGCTGCACCCTGGGGGCAGGCAACACCTCTCTCCAATCCTCCTCCTCAAGTTGACCCACATCCTCCTCCCATGTCTCCTGGAGCTTCTGCAGCATGGGGAACAATGCATGACTAGTGACTGGTATATACGTGATATCTTCTTCGTCTCCAAATCCCCCTTGAATACCTTTGCTTCTAGGGGGCTAAACTCAGGGAAGGACTCCAAATCCTCTAAGCTAGGGGACAGTGCATGACGGAATTGGAGGTATCTAAAAAACTGGGAGCGGGGCATACCAAATTCCTTCCAAAGATCCTGAAAGGACTTAAGGGTCGTACCATTCAGGTCATCCCCCAGAGTCGAGATGCCAATGTTGTCCCATCCCCGAAAGCCCCATAGCGTTACGAGGCTGGTAAACCGCCCATTGTTCCACAGGGGGGTTTCACCAGTTAAGGTATTCCACCATCCCATGCGCGCACAGCCTGTCTCCAAATTCAAAACACCACCTGCGTGGCCGATGGCAGTGCACTCCGCAACGGTGCTGTGTAAAGAATGGTGTGCAGTGTCTGAGACCCCATAAGGTAGCGCTCCAGAGCGTACGCCGGGTCCCCCCTGTCGCCATACCACCACTCATTCAAGACCAGAAGGTGAGAGGCCTGATAGTAGGAGAGGATGTCCGAGGTTGCCAACCCTCCACAATACGTGGATAGAAAGCAGGTGTGCAGCGCCACACGCACAGTACCACCTTCTCATAGGAACTGCCCCAGCACAGAGTTCACCTGACGGAACCATTTGGGCGGGATGGGATATGGGTGATTTTGCAGTTGGTGTAGCAGCCGAGGGAGAGCCACCATTAAAAATGGCTGACCTGCCGTAGATCGTCAGCGGCACACAGGACCAGGTCTTGAGATCCGCCCAAACTCGTTCCCATACTGGCACCAGATTCCGCTCCCAGGAGACTGTAGGCTCCTCCGATAGAAACACCCCTAGATATTTAATGCCCCCCACTGCCACCTGAAGTGTAGATGCCCAATCACCCACTCCTGACCGCTCCCCCAACACCCATAGGGTAGACTTGCGAGGGTTCATGTAGAGCCCCGACGTTTCTCCGAAGATCTGCATTATCCGCAGGAGGCGCGGCCCGACCTATTGAGATCCGTGAGGAAAAACAGAACATCATCCGCATACAGTGCGATCCTATCGGACAGCCCCTGTGCCCACTCAAACCCACTCAATTGCGTACCCATGCCGCCAACGGCTCCATAGCCAGGGCGAATAGGTATGGCGAGAGAGGGCAGCCCTGCCGGGTGCCACGCCTGATGGGAAATATGGAGGAGATTGCTCCCACCACTCGAACCAAAGCCGTCAAATCAGTGTATAGAAGTTGCAGGTAGGACAGGAAACGAGGCCCGAGGTTAAGTCGGGGCAGGAGCGCGAACAGATAGACCCAGCTCAGTGAGTCGAATGCCCTGTCCATATCTACCAGGAGAAGTGCGGCCTGCTCCCCAGTACGTCGAATCGCCGCCACCGCCACATGCGCTCGCCGTATGTTGTGCCTGGTCTCCCTCTGGGGCATAAAGCCGGCCTGATCTGTGTGTACGAGCGCTGAGATATGAGGTAGAAGCCGGTTGGCTAACGCTTTGGCCAGGACTTTGGCCTCCATGTTCAAAAGAGAAATTGGGCGGTACGAGGCATGATGTTCCGGGGGTCGGCCCAGCTTGTGAACTAAACGTGTGTAATCCGGAAAGATCAGGATACGTTGGTTCTCATAGAGCAGGGGTTCCTTGGCCCGGGCCTGTTTCAAGATGATGTCACGGTCATGATAATTCAAAGTTTTGCAATCACAGGCCGCGGGCGAACGCCCTCCGAAGGTTTCTGCATGAGAGTTCTGTGGGCCCGCCCTATCACGAAACATCGAGATAGGGCATCTGGGTGAAGCCAGCTTTCCAACCACTGTGTCAGGAAACCCTCCATATTGCCTTTCTCGCAGCCCTCCGGAAACCTGACAAAACGCAAATTGTTCCGCCGGGCCCGCCCTTCCGCATCCTCGGCTCGGAGCGCCAGGCCCTTCTGAACACTTTACATACTGGCCACCTTACGCTTCAGGGCCGCGACGTCGTCCTCTACCCCTGAGATCCGGATCTCAGCCTCCCTGATGCGGGACACGGCATTCCGCAAGTCCTGACGCAGTAGCATGACATCTGAGCCTACTGCGCCTATTTTAGCGTCCAGCATATCCCGGGGCTGAGTGATTGCTGCCATCAACGCCGCATTGTCCGGCCCGGACTCCTGCTGCCCTCCTGCTGCTCCTGCCCCTCCGCCGGGTCCAGTAAGTTTGTCAATGGGCCCATGTTTTGCGGCCCGCTACTACCCTTGTCCCGCGTCATGGTCACCCGTGGCAGGAATCCACCCAAGTCAGGTCTGGCTCTCTTGTCCACACGTAATCCCACACAGGCACCGCAGAATCCAAACTAGACCGCTCCCCACCGGAAGGAAGGTACCCTCGAACCAGGGCCTGCAATCCACCCAGGTGGGTCCAGGTGTCAGCCCCCGGACTTCTGCACTGGGGGGGGCACCTTACTCCCAATGCCCCGACGTATCCGCAGGGTCCGGGCGCCACCACGAAAGGCGATGGTCCCACTGTGAGATACCGTCCGGCAAGTTTACACTCTACGAGGAACCAAGATAACCAGCTAATGGGCTATGTGCTATAGTCAAATGAATCGCTCGACGAGGGAACACTGGTGGTTTTTTAATATTATTCCGGCAGGTGTGCCTGTAGCAGGGAACCCGGTCAACCGCTAACGGGCTGCGTGTTATAGTCAAATTAATCGCTTGGCAAGGGGATTCGCCACGATGGAACACTGGCGGTTTTAAAATGTTTTTCAGCAGGCGTGCCTGTAGCAGGGAACCCGGACTAACCGTTAACGGGCTGCATGCTATTGTCAAATACAAAACAACAGTTGATGGACAGAATGTAGAACAATGTCATACATTCACCCCAGTACAGAGATCTGGGCCTAAATCCATAGTTTTTCTGCTCACCATGCCATTCCAGTTTGAACCCAGCCATTTGCAAATCAGTCTTAACCCTGTGCCCCATGGGAACAGCCAGCCCGAACTGCTAAGCCAGGTCCTCACTGGACTGGAAACAAGCATCCTAGGACCAGTTTCGGGCTTTCAGCCCTCATCAGCCAGGATAGCTTGATTCCAGTGGCATGGAGAGCACGGGACTCACGTCTGAGCATACCCGTCCCACTCGGGGTGACAAATGCAAAATCTACAGTTGATGGACAGAATGTAGAACAATGTCATACAATCACCCCACGACAGACATCTGGGCCTAAATCCATCGTTTTTTTGCTCACCAATCCATTCCAGTTTGAACCCAGCCATATGCAAATCAGTCTTAACCCTGTGCCCCATGGGAACAGTCCAGCCTGAACTGCAAAACCAGTTCCACCTTGGACTGGAAAAAAGCATCCTAGGACCAGTTTCGGACTTTCAGCCGTCATCAGCCAGGATAGCTAGATTCCAGTGGCATGGAGAGCACTGGGCTCACGTCTGAGCATACCCGTCCCACTCGGGGTGACAAATGCAAAAACATCAGTTGATGGACAGAATGTAGAACAATGTCATACATTCACCCCAGTACAGAGATCTGGGCCTAAATCCATAGTTTTTTTGCTCACCGTGCCATTCCAGTTTGAACCCAGCCGTATGCAAATCAGTCTTGACCCTGTGCCCCATGGGAACAGTCCAGCCCGAACTGCCAAACCAGGTCCTCTCTGGACTGGAAACAAGCATCCTAGGAACAGTTTCGGGCTTTCGGCCCTCATCAGCTGCTATTGTCAAGCATGTTGCTTGGTACGGAGGTTCGCCATGATCGTATTGGGGGATCATATCATTCAGCTGCATCTTGACCAGGGAAAGGGCGTGCTCCAACATGGAGAAGCGAAGATAGCCTTAAAATCTGACCCTATGAATCTAATCCCTTCTAAATGCATATGTTATTGTACAATGGGAATTGTGTACTGTTGACTAGAAAGTGCATACCCTTTTTTTAATCAACATGTAGTCTCCAGGCTTTCACTACTTAGAATTGAGACATTAATATAATAGGAGTGCTCGATGTAAGCCCAGGTCACATCTAGTACATAATTAATCACATGAGCATTGCAAAGCACACTTTGTACATTTGTGCCAGCCTAGCAGATCACAAATGACATCTCCATCCTTAGATGGTGCAAGTTCTCTTCGGAAACTGGAGAGGACCTTGTTATATCCATTAACCCCAACCAGGAACGAGCAAAGTCAGCACTTTTGCACGATGGAGTTTCTAAGGCAACTCTTGCTCGGAGATGCATTTTGTGTCTGATGGAGCTGAGGCCTTCTGTACGCCTTACAGCCACTACGACTCCTGACACGAGTTCTCACGGAAATCAGGAACAACTGGGTCCAATTCATTCTTATGGCTCTAGATAGGGCACGGAGAGTATGACATCCCAAACTCTGAGCTTGAGTGTCGGTCCTCCAATCTGGCTGCCCCTTCAAGAGAATCTCATATTGCTGCAACAGGGCAGGGTCCTGCACCCAAACCTGTGCATACTCTGCCTTCATGCCTGGAGATTGAGCAGCGGCAATTGACCCTTTTTGACATTCTGCGGAAGTCTGTGAAGTCATTCTGGCAGCCAGGCATCCCTCAACTCAGACAGTACACACCCGCCTTTGGGACAGATTTGTGGCTTGGCGTGCTACCAAAAAATGTTGTTTCCCTTTTCGCACCTTTGTCAGAGGTGTGTTATTTGTTCTATCATTAGCCCAGCAAGACTTTGCTTTGGGCACAGTTAAAGGGTACCTTTCAGCAGAATCAGCTTTCTTGCTGCTGATGGATCAGCCCTCCCTGTTCAAGTCACCTTTTGTGACCCATTTTCATAAGGCTCTCCAGCACGTTTCCCCCAAAACCCTTCATCATGGCCCATTAGAACCTGAACATGATTTTGACTTTTTGATGTGTTCACCATTCGAGCCTATGTGTAGCTGCCCTTTGTATCTCTTGACTATCAAAACAGACTTTCTAGTGGTCATCACATTGGACAGCAGGGTTAGTGAACTGCAGGCACTCTCTGTGCACCCTCCTTAGACATGTTTTCCCAGATAAAGTGGTTCTAAGAATACATGCCTGTTTCCTACCGAAAATGGGGCCACCCTTTAACGTGTGCTAGACCATCACACTTTCGACCTTCTTTGCTCCGCCTCACCTTTCCAAAGAGGAGGAGAGACTCCACCTGGACCCAAAAAGAGCGTTATCATTCTACATCAATCACACCAGGGAGTTCTTGGTGGACAACCAACTCTTCTTTAAGTTTGTCAGGGCAAAGAAAAGAAAGGCCGTGCAGAAAAGGATCATCTCAAGATGAATTGTGCTCTGCATTAAAATATGCTACGCACTGGGCAAGAAGCAACTCCCTGAGAATTGACATGCCTATTTAACCAGAGCCAAGGCTGCGACTACTGCGTTAGCTCACGGATATCCTGCCCTAGACATCCGTCAGCCAGCAACATGTTATGTTATGTCAGAGTTCATTTATAGAGCGCCTATCACCGGAATGACTCTAAGCGCTACAACATGAATCAAAAGTCCAGTATCCCCACGTTCGGCTATCCACGGCCAGCATCAGAGTGAGCTTAACTAAACGCCTCTATAAACAGAAAGGGGTTAAGTGGTAGTACCTTACTTTCCTAGCGCATACCGTCAGGCAGTTTATTCCCGATCTGGGGGATGGTGACAGAAAATGCCCGGCCCCCTAGGGTCATCCTGTTAAAGCGTGGGCATGCTAACAGACAAGAATCTGATGATCGAAGGGTACGACCAGGCACATAGGGCCTAAGGCGATCTTTGATGTATTTAGGTACCTCTCCAAACTGGAACTTTTGAGCAATGCACAGCCCCTTGAATTTGACCCTTTGCTTGATGGAAAGCCAGTGGAGCTGCTGTAGCAGGGAGGCAGCATGAGCACTTTGCGGCACCTAAAAATCTGCCTTGACGCATCATTCATAACCACTTGTAGCTTCCTCAGAAGTATATCGGGAAGTCCACGGTAAACTGCATTGCCATAGTCTTAGCGTGACAAGATTAGTGCCATCACGACTGCATAGAGGAGAAAGATAACCAGGTCACCAATTTCCGGAGTTGCCGCATCAGTGCGATACAGCTCCCCACGACAGCAGAGACCTGGTTTTTCAGGGTTAGTCCGATGTCCAGCTTTATGCCTAGGCTCTTCACTACTGTCACCGGGGTTGGAGTGGTGCCTAACTCATGGGGCCAATAAAGACTGGACCACGGCGAAACCCCTGTGGGCACAGCCAGTACTTCTGTTTTATCTGGATTTACCTTTAGGTAGTTAGCGGTCATCCAGTTCATATGGAACCGGAGGATGTTGTGGACATTACCCTTAGCGGCGGGACCGTTGTCAATGCGCACAATTAGCTGGGTGTCGTCGGCGTAATTAAACACCAGACAGTTTGTTTTAGCTAGTGTGTCTATCAAGGGCTGCAGATAAATATTGAAAAGTAAAGGAGACAACGCAGAGCCCTGAGGGACCCCCATTGTAGGCTGCCCAACCTTGATGTACAATCTCCCACTTGGACTCTCTGGGATCGATCCCTCAGGGAGGAGGTAATCCATTGGAGGACCATCCCAGAGACTCCCAGCCGCCGGACACGGGCTAACAACTGTACGTGGTTCACTGTGTCGAATGCGGCTGAGAGGTCCAAGAGGATTAGGGAAGTGGGGGTCTTCTTGTGGGCTGCGAGCCAAGGTCATCCAGCACTGAGAGCATCACCAACTCAGTGCTGTTATGCGCCCTGAAGCCGGCTTGCCTAGTATGTAGCAACTGGTGTTCTACGAAGGCTGAAAGTACTCTAAGAACATGTTGTTCAAGAACTTTCGCCAAGGACATGGACATCTCTGCATATGTTTACCAAGCTCTACTGCCTGGAAAATCAGGTCTGTTGTGACAGACATTTTCGTTGTTTGTGCCTCCATGACTTCCTGGACTAAATCTGTTCATAGACGCACTTCCAGAGGTATTGATTGGGTATTTATTCTAAGGTAAGGAATCTGCAGCTAGAAGTTTCTATCAGATGAACAAGTTACTTCCCTTCGGCAACGCCTTATCTGGCAGAAACTCTGTCTAACTGCAGATTCCTTACCAACCCTCCCTACTTTGCGAATGGAGTTCTCTACATGGGGTAATACTTGTAGGTCCTTAGTGCCTGTATGCTGGTCCATCAATCATCCTTTCATGGCTCCGTGCTTCTAGTGAGTAATTGTCACAAAAAAAAACTGATTTCAGCACGCTGGAGTGGCGCTTATGTAGGCACCAAGTTCATTGCTTCTGGCTCGGCCGATGTGGACTGAATGACGTCACCTACAAGCGCAGAGGTGCTCCTTGAAAAAGTCTGACACCTGGGGATTATTTGAAGGTAAGGAATATGTGGCTGAAGAGAGTCTTTACCAGATAAGGCATTACTGAACGTAAGTAACTTGTTCACTAATGCTTATGTTCTTGGTTAGGTGCCTTATGTCCTTGACATTGGTCTTTTGTAGCACCAAGAAACCCTATTGAGGGTGTTTTGTACTTTAAAAAATTCCTAAAAATAAAAAAACTAATAAATATAAACAAGTTGGTTAAATTTTTTCTCAGGCCATCCGATAGCATGTCATTTCTGGAATGCCATACGTTTGACAAGTTAGCATGAGAAATAAGACAGACAAAACTTCATTTTGCAGAAAAGGCAAACTGCTGAAAAACATTTTCCATGGGAAAAATGTTTTTGTGGAAAAAGTAATCTATTAATAGAAAAACATAATTAAAATGGGTTGCATAAGCTCATTCTGTGTCTACTGCAACACAGTAGTCCAAACAGAGAAAAAAAGCAAGAAAGAAGAAGAGGACTCTGACTCGAGGGTAAAAGTGTAGTTGGTCAGAAAAAACAGAGGAAGGGTAGGGTAAGTAGAAGGAAAAAGAGAAAGGGGAAAGCGGGAGAAGCATTAAAGACAGGGATTGTCAAACATTTTCAGCTAAAGATCTGAAAAGTTGTGGGGTGGACCAGAGAGGAGGAACGGAAAAAGATGAGCCACAAAATGGCTCCAGGAGATGAATGACAGCTCAGTCACAGTGAGAATCAGATGAAGCATAAATAGAGTGAGAAAGTTAACTCTTCGAAGAACTGGATGCCAATTTCATCCTGCCTCTGGGTACCGTTTTGGCCAAAGAACTGCACTTGGAATGATACAAAGGAACACTTGAAATAGGGCGGACAAGTGAGTCTCTCAATCAGCATCCCTCCTGAGACCTATCTGAAAAGAGATGAGCATGCACTAAAACAGTAGGGGTAGTAGATAGCAGAGTTCTCTTGCTGAACGTAGGACTGCATGAGATTACATGCAGAATAGTCAGATAAAATCTTGTTTATTGGGGATGCCAGTCACTGTGGGATTGTGAAACCGAGTAGTGTGCTTTTGAAGATATCCCCGTGGTCAAATATAGTGGAGTTTCTGGGGGCAGGTAAGAGAACTCTGTTTAAAAAAAAACTGCTAACGATGTATTTGTGCTAACTGAAGTTCATGCTATTTTGAGTACTTTCTAAATGATTATGAGCTGTGTTGTGCACAATGTATACAATTTGCTGTAATACAGTTCGAAATAATGAGTGCGGACCATTGGCAAAACCTTCATTTGCAGTTCTGTTAAATGAATTTTTGAAAAACCGTCTTCTTAACCATCATCTTAGCCAGATGAATTGACGTATCCTATGATTTGTCATGACCAGGACCTGATCTTCATCCACACTATTCGTAAAAGTAAATTTCTGGTATCCATAACAACTGCATGATCAATTCAGCTATCTTTTCCCTGGAGTGGCATCTCTAGATGGGGCCTGTGTCACAGTTTTATTGGTTGGGTTAGGCATGAAGGGTTTAATCTCCAGAAAAAGTTAGTTATAAGCTACTGGATGTTTAAGTAAGGTAGAGCATATGTACTTTAACTGTCCTAAAATTATTCTGAAAGTCCTGTTATATGCAATTTAACTTGAATATTTGTCTTGCACATGTTCCTATTACATTTGATTATATGCTATAGCTCTGGTTGCTAATTTAGTACGGTCACTAATGCACTTTAGTCTATCTTATGCCGCAAAATAGGTTACAATGCTGAGGTTTTCTTAATAAATTTTGTTGTATCTGCTCAACTAATAATTTTTTTTTTTAAGTTATGGATATCTGACCCATTGGTGCCCAGATATGCTCCGACTGGCTAATTTGTCAATCCTTATTGGTTGGCAAAATCATGAACAATATGTTATGGCAGCCATTCCAGGACCCAGGGAAATAGTTCCTGCCACTTAAAAATATATATAAGGGACAGTGTGAGCACACCCTGACATGTCGGGTGGGGAGGGGATCCTAAAGTAACTCCCCTTGAATGCCTGGCATCATGGTGGTACCATACCAACTTAAGGTATTGTGATGTGTTTTACGGTGATTTGACCTCTGAATCAATGTTCATCCTCTGCTGGACTGTGTTTGAGAGAAAATGGTTTTAGCTAATTATTTTCTTATAGAGTTTGTGGAACGTGCTCCAGAAGCTAAAATGAGAATACATTTTCTATAAGCTCACACGATCTTCCTCAGTCATGGAAGAAAAAAGTCTGATATTCTGAGTAAAATGGATACTTCCGACAGTTGCAGCAGCCTGTCATTTGATTCCCAAGTGTTAAGCTGCAGTTTCCCACAGTGTTATAATTGACAAAGAGTTAGTATTCTCTGTTTATGACAAAAGTGTGGCCCCACTGAAGCCATCTTGATAAAAATCAAAGATGTAAAACTGAATATGTTCCTCATCAATGCCGAAAAAAGTCTGTTCTTCTGACTGAAACCTGTACTTCAGAAGGAGCAGCCTGATATGATAGGCTATTTATATTGCGTGCAGCTATTCCAAGGAGTGTCCCCGCGCAGCCTGCCAGTTGTATCCCCATTGTTTTACTGCAGTTTTACCATGGTGTTATAATGAACAGCTAGTGCTAGAATTCTGTATTCATGAAAACATTGTGGCACACCTGAATGCCATCAAAACACACTTTCTATGAATCCTCAGTTATATTCTTCATCCATGTCAGTAAACATTAAGACATGCAGAGTTGGAAGAAGCATACATTTCCAACACCAGCAGCAGTTTGTCGGTTAACTCCCTAGTGTTCAACTGCAGCTTCATCATAGAGTTCTAATGAAATACTAGAGCGCTACCATTTTGTATTCATGACACAGACAGTCAGTCACTCCTGAACACCATTTTGTTGGAATAGAAGGTATTTAATTCAAAGTCTTTTCGGAGGAGCAGGCTGAAGTAAATGTACATTGAGATGTTAATGCCACTATGAAACCAGTTGGGTTCAAATGTGAGGGGATGTATGGGTTTTTAGAAATTTGAGGCACAATGTAATTTTAAAAGGGCTAAAAATGATTAAAGGAAGACGACAGCATAAGTACAGCATCCCCTTTCCACATCTGATTACTCAACCTACCCTTCTTCTCAGCCGCTTAACGGCTCCCTAGTTTTAAAATAGTAACATTTTGGTAGACAAACTTTGTGCGCAATGGGGGTTGACCCTCCCAATGATGAAGGAAAAACAGAGATTTACTGAAATAACACAAAGCTTAACATGGCTTTATAGTTAGGTGTTAAATTGAGACAAGAACTAGTGTTAAAAATCCAAATTAACACTGAAATAAGTCATAGTGAAGTCAATTTACTATAACTTGCGCCCCCAGCATACACAGCTTATGATCTCACACATTACATCACGCATGACAGTGCTGATAAATCCAGGGGGCTAAAGGAATATCAAATAAGCATAAAGAAATTAGATAATAATTTCCTTCCTAGGATCAGTACAATCAAAGAGCGTTATCATTTTGGGAAGTGCTCACAAAAGGAAGGAGAAACAGTAGAGAAATTTGTGTCTGAGTTGCGTAAATTGGCGGCCTCGTGTAAGTTTCAAGCTACAAATGACGAGTGCATCAGGGACCAATTTGTGTTGAATTGTAAAATTGAAAGGAAACTTGAGGAACTTTGTCTAAAAGATGATCCTCCCTTGGGAAATGTGTTGATTGTGGCAGACAAAGTAGAGTGCATGATGATGTGTGTGAAAGAAATTGAGCAAGACACCGATAGTAAGGAAAATGTACAAATAGCTGAGGATGAGAAAAATGAGATACAAATAATTTAGTGTACTCTTTTGACAGAGGACAGAAGAAGTGTTGGCATCTTCCAGGGGAAATGCTATAGATGTGGGAGGGTTGGCCACATGGCGAACAGTAAGGAATGCCCAGCAATCAAAGCCATGTGTAATACGTTTAGGAAGAAAGGAAACATTATTGTGGGCTGGAGAAGTAGCTCTGGTAGCAAGAAACCTGAGAAACATGGTGTGGCTGAGGTGTGCGTAGAAATTGTACTGCATGTTCATAGAAATTGTACTGCAGATTATTGATGGAGGCTCTAGCAACCCCAAAGATGTGGTAAGGATAGAAGACCTAGAGGTTGAGGTCATGCTCGTTCATGCTCTAGATTAGCAATACTTTCAGAAGAGTTATTTAATAAACTGTTTAAGAAACAGGTTAAGCTCCAACAAATGGATTTACACCCGGGAGGGTATGGTGGTCGGCCAATAAAGATGACAGGTATTTTGTAGGAAAGATTGAGTATAAAACCGATGTTAAGTATGCAAAGTTTAGGGTTTCTTGTAAAGGAGACAACACTTTAGGATGGCCATCACAAAAAGGCGTAGGAGTGTATCTGAATCCAAATGCAGTACCTCAAATACTGATCGTGAATGTTAACAAGGATGTGGAGGTGGGATCTGATTTTGAGAAAGACTATTCTGAAGTATTCACAGAAATGTTAGGATGCCTCAAACAATATGTGCAGCAGATACAATTGAAAGAGAAAGCAGTTCCCCTGTCAGCTAAAGTACATAGTCTTCCCTTGAGTGTACAGGACGCAGGTGCAGAAGAGTTAGTAAAAGTGGGCAGCTGGATGTAATAGAACCTGTGGAAGTAACTGAATGGTTAGCACCCATTGTAGTGGAAAGAAAACCAGACTGCAAGATTCGCCTGTGGGTTGACTTGTGCGCCCTCAACAAAGAGGTAGCTGTTGAAAAGTTTCCTTTCCCAAACATAACAGAGATGATCCCAACTGTATCAAAGCTATTCTCAACATTAGGTCTAACATCCAGCTATTGCCAGATCCGTCTACACTGCGACTCTTAAGAGCTCACTGCATTTATCACGCCCATGGGGGCATACCAATTTAAACGCTTGCCGTCCAGTATGGTAACGCTGGCATCGGTCATTCAGAGAGCCATGTCAAAGGAACTTATAGAGCACACCAATCACAGAAAAACCATCTCATGGCGCTTGCGGGACTCCTGTAGGCTGGTGGTCGAAACTAGACAGCTTTATTTCTGATCAAATAGCCACGTTTTTAATATACTGCCTGTATCGTAGGGGTGTTCTGTTATCAGGATGATGTGCTGATATCAGGGAACAGGTACAACATAATGAAAAGACTTAGACCACTCTAGGACAGATACAAACAGTATGGTCTTAAAGTAAGGAAAGACCATTGTAAACTTCAAGGTAGTGAAATAAACTATCTTGGGCATAAATTCACTTCTTAAAGGGTACAACCCAAAGCAGATCCGGTTAACACTATATTGAAATTAGTGGCACCCAAAAGCAAAGACTAGCTGAAATCCTTTTTGGGAATAATAGAATTTTATAGTAAATTCATCTGCAACTTTGCCAGTCTAACGTGCCATATACGCAATTTGTTGAAAAATAGAGTAACCTTTGAGTGGGATGAATTGCAAGAGAGAATTTAAAGATGTTAAAAATGCTCTAACCACTGCACCAGACTTGAAAGCGTTAGTTCCAAGAAAATAAATTATCATTACAACAGATGCCAGTTCAAAAGGGCTAGTCACTGTTCCTCTACAAGAAAGTGGAAAAGGTGAAGAAACCATTGCATTTGCCTCAAGAGCTGTTAAACAATCTGAGGTGTACTCGTTCCTTAACAAATTCAAGAACTGTATTTTGGGGGACTCTGTTCAAGTTAAGAACAGACCATAAGCAACTTAAAGGGGTAGTGACAAAAAAAACTGAAGGCAATTTACTGTAGAATTAATAGAAGGGTAATTATTCTAAAGAGTACTCATTTGACATAGAATAGATCCCAGGTACACATAACGTTGCAGTAGACTGCGTGTCCTGATTGGTTGATTAGACTGAAAACGTAGAGAAAGTCTGTGATAACCAAAGTGGGCATATAGAATTGCACAAATAAAATGCGTGTGTGATCACCAAAGCGGTGATTGAGAAGGAAAATTGGAAAAAGAGTTAGAAACAGATCCCGTTCTAAGTAATGTATGAGATTTGTTAATCCAGGGATGGGATAGTGTAGAAAAGAATGAAGAGTGACTGAGGCCATATTGAATGCTCAAAGATGAATTAGCAAAAGTAGTTGGATGCCTTTTCAGAGGCATAAAATTGATACCTCATGAAGCCCTAAAAAAAAAACTGATTGACGTATCACATGAAGGCCACCTGGGTGTCACCAAAACCAGGCAAAGCCTTAGGTTAGACTTTAGTGGTCAGATATGAATGTACTGATTTAGAGAGAGAAAAGGAAATGCATAGCCTGTTCCACTAGTGATAAGGTAGCAAAATTACAAACTCCTTCCATGCAGTGTCACTGACCTGAAGGTCCCGGGATAGATGTAGCAATGGATATCATTGGACCACTGATAGGAAAAAGAAATTCACCATACATTCTAGTTTTAGTTGCCCTATATTCAAGATGGCCAGAAATTAAATTTGTCTTTGACATCATCTCAACCTCAGTTATAAACTTCCTGGTAGTGTTATTATTTTTTTTTACAAGAAGGACTACCCAACACCCTTTTAAATGACAATGGTGTTCAGTTTTGCTCCTGGGAAATGAAGGAATTTATGCAATGTAATGGAATAGCACTCATACTAAGTGCCCTGTATCACCCAGAAACCAATGGGGCAGTAGAAAGATTTAGCAAAACATTCAAAGAGGGCATTCAGCTGCCAAGATCAAATGGGATGAGCTGGTAAGATGAGGCTTATCGCTTAACTCCTCATCAGTCAACAGGTATGACTCCCTTTTGAGTTCTTAAAGAGCAGGGAGCCCAATTCTGGTACCTGGGTGGATGAAGTGGCACAAAGATTGGGTGAGGGTTGATGTAGGCCAAACAGTGGATGATAAAAGATTTGGTGTTGCAGGCAGCCCGCAAAGAAAGGTTTGACAAATTGCATACAACCAAAGTTAATCGAGTCTAAAGTGGGTGATTGGGTAAGAGTGAAAGCTCCGACTGGCCACAAACAATGGTAAACATTTACTGAACCCATGAAAATCATAAAGCTCTTTTGCAGTGCAGTCAAGACACATGATGGACATAATGGGGAGACTTGTGAAAACAACGGTGAATCAAGGACAAAAAGTGGCCATACCAATGACAGTCCTGATTTGCAAAAGGGGACAACACTGAGGTTCGAGTCAGATCAAGCGGATGGGTGACTCGCCACGCAAGTTTCTTAAAAGATTACTCAGTCAATTCATACAGCGACATTTATTAAATGGTTTACTTTGTCTTATCTTTGAAAGTGTAATGTGGTACTATTTTTAACTCTGTGAAGCCATGAATGAAAATCCTTACTTAACACATTTGTTTAATTTGCTTGTCTTTCTTTAAATGCGTTATTCACTGTTCTGTGCTTTCTGGAGTGGGAATTTGAGAAAAATAGCTTTTGTGGAAAAAAGGTAGATGTGTGGTATCTCTCTGCCATCTAGGTCACTTGCACTGTAGAAGATCCCAGAACATTGTAAAAGAGACTAGAACAGTGGAACCTTGCGATCACAAAGTTCTAGAATGTACAGTAAGGAGTCTGCAGGATCCTGAGCTGGCAGTTGGTTTGCTGTGGCATATGGAATAAACCTGATGCTTCCCTTCACTCTCTGTTCTGCTTGTTGCATTATCATTTTATTTTGCATTAGACATGTAGTCTATCTAAATCTGGGTCTGATTCACAGTTGAAATCACCACCAACCCTGCAAGGGTATTTCGTTAGCCCATTTGCGGATATGCTCGCCAAAAAAGTGGTCTCCTCTTCGTTTGGGGCATATATGTTAATCAGAACAATATTTTTTTCAGTTAGCGTTCCACATATCACCACAACTCTCCCTTTTTAATCTATGTTATTCTTAGTAACTTGGAACACCTGGCCATATCCACACTAGTACCCCCTGACGTATGCCAAGTAGGATATTTAATAGAGCTGCCACCTCCATCTTTTCTGTAGTAGTCTTACCGTCTGTGTGGGTGAAGTGAATTTCCTGTAGGAGTTTAAGTGAGTACTTCTCTTTATGTAGCATTGAACATTATATATCTTTTGGTTGGTTTGTTTAAGCCCCTGACATTCCAAGTCAAGAATGTTTATACTTCCCTACTGAAAGGGACACCGATTGTCTGTGGCTGGTGTGTGGGCTTTTGGGTGAATCCTGAACCTGTGCTTGCCGCCTCCTCCCCACTTGCAGCTTACTGTTCATACTTTATGCTTTGGTGGTGTATCACTAGGTACCTAAACATGTAACTCCCTTTCGATTAAACTGAGACAACAACATCCCCTATCCATAACACATTGCATCCGTGACTTTATATCTCACAGGCCTGTCTGACCTGCTGCGAATTAGCAGTTTGGTAACGGAAATAATTCGAAGCATGTTAATCTATTAAATACACCAACTTTGGTACTGTAGTTAGCAGTGTAGTTATTTAAACTATAAAACGTTGGTACTGTAGTTAGCAGTGTAGTTATTTAAACTATAAAACTTTGGTACTGTAGTTAGCAGTGTAGTTATTTAAACTATAAAACTTTGGTACTGTAGTTAGCAGTGTAGTTATTTTTTACAGGTATTATGTAGGGCAGTACTTTCACTTCTCTTTTCAGTGAGACCATGTTTCCCCTGTTACTGATTGGAAAACAAACTTAAAAATGCTTCAGCAGCGACTAGTTCATACGCCCTTTACTAATAAAAGACAAAAAATGTATCCGATATCTGATGATGGTCTAAGCTTGAGAATACATCGGGCCTGCTCACTATGGAGGACTTGTTAAATTGAAATAGCTCATGAGCGCAACCTGGAGTACTGTATTAAAAATGTGAAGATAATAGCAGCTACACACGAATAACTAAACTCAAATACAGTTTGGTGATGGTTTGTTGCCCACCCCTCTGGTACATGGAATGCCCAAATGTGTGAATTCATAGCCATGCTCAAGTCCCAGCCTTATTCTTATGAACTGTAATTGTTTGTTTCAGGCACATATTTGAGCATATTGAACATATCTGTATGGCTAATTTAGAAAATATTTATTGTGGGTTTTATTTTATTCTGCAGCTTTTAGAAGGAAGTTTTGCCAGAGAGGTCAGTCATGAAGTGGATGGATTAATTTTTCAGCCTATTGGAGTAAGTCGAAATAACTTTCTTGTTTAATAATACATATTGCACTTATATGGAAATATCCGAAATGTTGTGTAATAAATAGCTGCTGCTTATGTTGCCAACTCAGTTAATAAAAGTGTTTGGTTTTATTTAAGCGTGTGCATATACATATATATAGTTGTATCCTCTGCACAATATAATGAGCAAAACTCATTTGATCACAGACACACTCTAATTCCAAAGTTTTTATTTTTTAATGTAATGGTATGAAGACACCAGGAAGTGCATCTTGGGGCACGCTGCGGATCAGGTCCTGGAGGGAGTAAGAAAAAGGATATTGTGGTCTGAAGCAGTGGGCATGTGCAATGTTCATTCTCAATTTAAGAGATTGGGAGGTATATCACAACAAAAAGGGATAAGAAAAGCGTTTTAGAGGGAGATGTGATTAGTCTGGGCATTTTGGGATTCCAAAGAGACCAGGAAAGACATCTTGGAACATACAAATTTAGGTAGAGTGCTCAACTATCCACCGCGAACCGCTATGGTTATCATCAGTGCCGTCTTGCAGAACAATAAGCTAGTTGCTTCAACTTCATTTAGAAGTGTAAATGCCTTAATTCTAAATAGTGCATTTTGCCTGATCTGGTTGTCTAAAAGTATTACATTTCTCACCATACATGTTGAAATATTACAATATTGACAAATGCAGTTTTATTGGCAAGTAGTTTTCTCAGACGTGCGACGATTTCTCTTTGCCCTCTTTCTCACAGTTCTTTCTTTTTCTGTCTTTATCTTCCCAATTTATGTTCCTGTATTATCTCACACTCTTTTGTTGACGTATTCTATTATCTGTAGGTTTGCTCATCTATTATTAACTTTCATGTATTGATGTCTAATTCTAGTGTTCTTCCATTTTAGTTTCCTCTCTGACCTTATATTCTAGCATTTTTCTAGCACTGAATCTTTGATTCACATGTTCAGGACTATAACATCGCCAAATTTGAAATCCTTGATGCAGTTAACAAAGCAATTGTTATGGTCCACATTTAACACAATAATCTCTGTGGCCCACTTGCCTCTGACTTTGGGACTGCTAAGTTGTTGCTGAGATGGCGATCCTTAAAGTCCACCTTTTGTAGACCATTGTCAACTTTTGTGCAGCAGGGACTTGAAAGGAATCCGCTTACTGAGTTGCAAATTATATCATGTTTTTTATTGACATTCTGCTCCAACTAAACTCCATCTGAATTCTATGTTCATGTAAGATATTTTTTAAGTGTTTTACCTTTCCAATTGGGTATTGGCAATTCTATTTATAGCTCTCCTTGGCTAGGGCACTGGGCCAAAGGATGGGTTTCTGTCACCACTGCAGTTTCTTCCTCTACACATGACTGAGAACTCATGAGAAACAAAACATAAATCCCTTTTCAGACCTTGTTCATTCGCTGGACTAAAGAAAATATTTTCTGGTAACCTTCTTGAAAATACATTATTTGATTGTATCTTAAGCATAGTTGGGAACTTTTCTCCAACAATACCTTGAAGAATAGGCTAATCTCTTTTCCTCTCAAAGAGGGAGCATCCCACTCCTCTGGGAAAGAACTATGCAAAAGATTAAGCACAAGTTTCCTGTCTAAAAATTTAGGCTTTGCATAGAAAACATGAATATATTTTTTATCAGGGGATAAAAAAATAAAAAATCTCTGATCTGACTTGGAGATTCTGTCTCAAAAGTATGCCCTCTCAATGACACAGCGTCCATCTAATTACTACAGTATATGTCACCAAAAGAGGAGGCCAATTCTTTTGCTGCCTTAACATTGCATGTTTCCTGATTCACCACTCCCTTATCAGTCGGGCCCTCACCAACTGCAAAGTTAGCAGACATTACATCACACTGATGACTACAACTCCGTTGTCAATATCCACACTCTGATCTACTTCCTCCTCATTGTCAACTCTTGCCAGTGCTACAAGTTTCACTAAAAAAGGAACCCATGGGACTTTGGAAACAAGTAGTGAAAGAAGACGCAGTGAAGTATATTCCTGAAAGGTAGTTTAATTTGTGTATAACACCAAATAATCATTTCATGTCAATAGAGCTGAAAGTGAGCTGTTATGAGGAGATGGGGTCAAAAGTTATTCACGCTATGAAATGAATTTTCAAATTTAATGGTCATAATTCTGGCAGCTTTTTTTCTACTTCTGTAAACTGTGATGAATCTCATTTACAAAAAAGAATTGCCGGCTGGGCACCACAGGTCTTTCAGTCTATCATGCAACCCATTCATTGAATTTTGTTTTCCTCATAACCTGATGAGCAGCTTCCAACTCATATGCCAACATCTTCACAAGAGGTTCTTACTGTCCTACCTTTGACTGCCTAAAATGCTCTTGCTCTTATTTCTAGTAATAATGCGAAGATTATGTATAATGAGAAATTACAACTTCCCCCTGATGAAGGCAGAAGAGATTAAGACCATCTGTGACACTGGTGACAAATGTCTGATCAACAACCAATAGGCTAACTATGTCTTATAGAGGAAATCCTCGATGTGGTTCCAACCACTCGCTCCACTCCAAATATTGACAGAATCGAGACAGTGATGAACATGTTCAGTCAGATGGAGTGGAAATCTGAAAAAATATACTTCATTTGAAATACCTCTAAGCGGAATTCTTATTGGTCTCTGAAATTTCCTTCCTTATTTCTCTAAACTTGGGAAGAATGCCTTACTTGGTTTCAGACTTCAGATCCACAAGACATCCATGCTGTGAATCTCTCATACTGTTTTTTTCTATTTGCTGGCATGCTTTGCGACCTCCAATCTCAGACCTGTAATAAAAGAACCAGTGAATGTGTGCACTAGTGCTTCAGCTGACAGCTGAAATTCATCCTTAGAATAACAGTAACAAGAAGCAGAGGGTGACTTGTATTAGGAATCGAATTAATGTAAAAGAGCTCCATGAGTACAGAGTAACTTGTGTTGCAAGAGTTTCTTCCTTATCTGTATTTGAAGTGCTAAGCAGAACATAAAGCTGCAGGAAGAGACCTCAACCGTCGAACTTCAAACTGGCTTGGTGTAAGAAAAAATTTATTCAGATTGTGTGTCCTCCAGGTGTCTTTCTGTGCATCTAGAATGATAAGATAAGTAATAGTTGAGAAACATCTCAATTTACAGTAAAATCTACCCAAGAACGTCCATGACTTCTAATGCCTAAGAAAATCCAATTTCCCTTTCCTTTATCTGGGCTCAACAAGGACTATGCATTCATTTTGAAGTTCACTGCAGGCCAGATTGTATTATGGATTTTTGTAGCACTTCTGCAAATACTAAGGTTAGTGCTAGACTGACAAAGCCGATATCTGACTCAGTCAACTCCACTGTATCCAAAACAAAGCAAAATCCAAGCCACAACCTGCACATAGTTGTTCCTTTAAGATCTAGGGAAGATTCTTGGTATAAAAGACACAACAAAGCAATTCTAATATCCTATGCAATCATTTTCATGGAAAAAATGGAGGAATTGCATTGTTCCAACCGTTAAACTGTTCCTAGATGATAAAAGGAATCACCTAAAAAGCTACCCGAAAAGGCAGTATTATTGACCCAGCTATGTGCCAGCCGATATGGAATTCAAACTGTTAGTGAACCGTGTGGTACTGAGACAAAGCTGGTGTCAATTAACTTTCTTTAGATCAGTGGCACAAGCAAATATTCTAGACATGCCATTTGATGTGGAAGCCCTCTTTGTTAAACGTAGTGATTACAGCCTCAGGGCATAAATCAAGATTATGAGTTCATTAAGTGTGATGGGAGTCTTGGAGATGCTATCTGCCACTTTAGATTTAACAGTATGTATAACCAACATCAAAACCAACACACCCAAATGAAAAACAAAATATGGGCTTCTCCAGTATTGGGGTGTCTTTCATAGATTCACATGCTTGAACATTCCCCGTCGTCGGAGTGGGAGTCCCACGGTAAATAAAATAGCAATAATATACAAAGTATATATATAAACATAAATACATATATATATAATAACAAGGAAAAACCTGAAATAGGTATAGAAAAGGGCATAACCTGCCCACCCAAGATTCTACATAGGGATGCACGGGAGAGGAAAAAAACACATGCAGCCTATCCTTGTCCTTATATTGGTCCAAACTGCAGCCAATCAGGCGACAGCAACCCTCTAGAACCTTCTCCTCAGAGCTCAGCACCTCAGATTTTCTACCGTACGTCGTGTGTAAGGGAGTCTCCCTGAGCTCTGCTCAGTTTTCTCTACTCTTCTGCTTTTTGCCTGGTGTTTCATCATGTCTTCAAGTAAGAAGTCCCTCTTCAGAGCTTGTTCTTCATGTGGAAAGCTTAGACTTTATTCAGAGGATCCACACAGTAAGTCTATTTACTGTTTATACCCGGACCATGAAGTGGGAAGTTGTAAGTTCTGAGTTCTGTAGAACTTTCTCCACTAAGACTTTGAAAGATAGGGAAGGCCGTTTACTCCTCTGGCTTCAGAGACTTAAAGATAAGGAGCATGTTCTTTCTGATGCTGAAAGCCTCATGTCTGGCCATTCCGGAGCAGCCTCCAAAAGAAGTAGTGTGCAGGAGTTGCCCTCTCCATTCTTAAAAGAAAAGATAATGACTCTTTCTTTGGCCCCTGCGGTGTCTTCACCTCTTCCTCCTACTTCTGGGCCCACGAGACCTGGCTCTCAGGCTTCTGCTGCAATTTCCCCAGGTTTTTCTGTGAAGAAAACTGTTACTCCGTCGACGACAGTGTCGACGACTGTTCCGTCGACGAGATTGGCTGTCCCTAGTACCTTGACGACGACGGTCACGACGACGCTGGCTTCTGGGTCGTCTACAGCTTTTCCGTCGACGTCGTCGACGATGAAGGTGATCCTCAGTTCAAAGACTGTGTCGTCAGTCATTCCTATTTCGTCGCCGTCGACGAAGAAAATTCCGTCGACGGGTAAATCATCGTCGACGCAAAGTGTGAAGATGATAGCTTCGTCAACGACGAGTTTTCCGTCGACGAGTGTTCCGTCGACTGCGGCCCCGTCGACGAAGAAGAAGCCTTTACCGTCGACGAAGGTCCCGTCGACGGCTACGTCGACGAAGGTCCCGTCGACGACTACATCAACGAAGGTCCCGTCGATTGCTACGTCGACGAAAGTTACGTCGACGACTTCATTACCGTCGACGTCGACGGCTGCCGTGTCGACGAAATCACCGTCGACGACGTTTTCGACGACGACCAAATCCAAGAAGTCTTCCTCGTCATCGATATTAACTACGGCGGGATCAATGCCGTCGACGATGGAGTCTCCAGCTGTGCAAACAGTGACTTCGATGCCATCTGCATTTGCCTCTCTTCCTTTGCTACCACTGTCTTCCACCGCAAAAGAGAGTCTTAAGGTTCCAAGTGCGCAACTCGCACTTCCTGGTGATACACTGCCTCCCTCACCTTTGTTTGCTACAGACTCGGACCAGGAGTCTGAAGTGGATGTGCATAAGTCTTTCACTGACGCTCAAAGTCCATCGGATTTAATTATTAAATTCCAAGAATTCAGCAACGATGAGGAGGAACAATATGGCCAAGACAAAGAGATGCCTGTTCAAATTCCTACTGCGACATTGCCTTTGTCGCTCATCTCTAACCTACAAAACATGTTAGACGACTATAACAGACGTTTCCCTCCATCGCCACAAGTATCTGCTGTTCCTTCCGTCTTAACGCCTACGGCGGAACCGTCAACTGCTCCATTCCTGTCTCAGTCACCTGAAGTTACTCAGAGACATACATCCATTCAAGTACACGCTACTGTGTATCAGGATGAGGAGGAGGAGAACCCACCTGATCGAGAAGATGGGGAGGTAACGAATGTGGATGCTGATGATAATATGGCGGAGTGGGATGACTATCGGGCTCAGACACCGTCCTCATCTCAAGTGCCGCAAGGGGATTCTCCTCCAGTTGATATTGCAAGTTTCCATCAGTTCATGGACAGAGCAACTCAACGATTTAAACTGCCATGAGTCCAAAGAGAGGAGGATTGTTTCCTTTATGATTTTAAAAGTCAGCCATTCAAGCAGATTCATACTGTGCCTATTATTGATTTCATCTGGGCTGAAGGTGGAAAATTGATGAAAACACCAAATTCCTTGCCTGCCCAATTGCCAAGATTGGAAAAGAAGTACAAGGCGCCTGTAGGAACACCAGCATGCCTCATTGGGCAACCGAAACCGGATTCGGTTGTTACACAGGCAGCCCAGCGAGGATCCCGGAATCCTGCATCCACGATCACAGCGCCACCAGACCGTGAAGGCCGTCGCCTTGATGCAATAGGCCGCAAGCTCTCCACGATGTCATCCACCACAGTGAGGGTGGCTAATGCCATGGCCATTTTGGGTTGTTACGACCGCCAGATATGGGCAGACATGGCACCTTATGTGGCTATGCTTCCGGATGCTTCCAAGACGGAGGCGTTGCAACTTCTCCAGGAAGGCGAAAGAACATCAGAAGAACTGATTGATTGTGCAGTTGATGTGGCCTGCACTGGGTTCCGACAGCTTGCGGGAGCTGCTGTCTTATGAAGACAAGGCTGATTGCGCTCCACCTCCTTCCGTCAGGAAGTTCAAGCAAAGATTCTTGATTTGCCGTATGATGGCGAATCACTTTTTGGGGCACACATTGATGAGGCACTGCAGTCCATTAAAAAGGACACGGAAACAGCACGTGCCTTGGGAACTCTGCAATTTAAGAAGCAGCCCTTTCGGGGTGCTCGAGGACGAGGCACCAACTCTAATTTTCGTGGAGGAAGCAATCAGTATCGCCCCTATAATCAAAACAACCAGCGTTACTCCTATACTCGACAACAGTCGTCTCGCCAACAACCAACCAAGAACTACAGAGGGAAGTCCACTTATAGAGGATCTTCCAATAAGAGAGAATGACTTGCCTTTGACTCTACCAATTGGAGGTCGAATCTCTCTGTTTGGTTCTCAATGGTCCTCCATCACCACGGACCGTTGGGTTCTGGACATTGTAAAACACGGCCATGCCTTAGAATTTGTCGAAATCCCTCCTCCGACTCCATCTTCCGGACCACCTCCTCCGCACCTCACGGAACTTTTACATCAGGTTCGCCTTCTGATTCAAAAGGGTGCAGTAGAGTTAGTGCCAAAGTCTCAAAGGGGGAAGGGGTTTTATTCCCGTTTTTTCCTGATCGTCAAGAAGAACGGAGAATGGCGACCAATTTTGGACTTGAGAGCGCTCAATCAATATCTCAAGAATCAATCCTTCCGCATGTTAACGCTTACAGACATCTTGCGTTTGCTCTCAGTCGGAGATGTCATGGCTACGGTCGACCTCAGGGATGCCTACTTTCATGTCCCAATACTTCCAAGTCATCGGAGGTTCCTACGGTTCCAGGTGGGGCAACATTTCCAGTTGAAAGTACTACCATTTGGCCTCCGCTCCGCCCCTCGAGTCTTTACCAAGATATTGGCTCCGGTCATGGCTTTTCTTCGCCTCCAAGGTGTCCAGATATTCCCATATCTCGACGATTGCCTTCTGAAGTCGCAGTCCCGCTCACAACTGCTGCGCCATACCTCCCTGTGTCAGAGGGTGTTTCGCTCCTTGGGTCTGTCTCTCAACCTGCAAAAATCCCAATTGCAACCTGCCACTTGCAAGGATTTCCTAGGGGCCACGTTAGACACCACGCTAGCGAAGGCATTTGTATCCCTGGAACGTCAACAAAGGATCCTTCGTCTAGTGTTTCTTCTACTGTCAAAACAGTACGTTTCAGTTCGACTGCTGAAGTCATTTCTAGGGATGGCATCATCGTGCATCGCACTCATCCCACATTGCAGACTACGGACACGTCCTATTCAAGAGGAATTAAACGGGCAGTGGAGTCAAGTCACCGGATCCTTCAATGATCTGATTTCTATCACGACCCGCATGAAAGCAGCGCTCCAATGGTGGACACAGCCATTGCATCTTGCAGCAGGGATGTCGTTCCTATCAGACACTCCAGATCTTACGCTCACAACAGATGCATCTCTGGAGGGATGGGGAGCGCACCTCCAGGACCTGTCCATAAAAGGAAAGTGGTCGGTACATCAGAAAACCTGGCACATCAACAAATTGGAGCTCATGGCCATTTTCCTAGCGCTCAAGTCGGTTCAGCCCGTGCTGCAAGGAGAGTCTGTCCTTATACAAACAGACAACACAACCTGCATGCACTACATAAACAAGCAGAGCGGAACGAAATCTCCGGCGCTGTCTCGCCTGGCACAGGCAATTTGGGACTGGTCGCTCAAGCACCAAATCACGATCACCGCAGTTCATCTCCCAGGGGTGTCCAACCTCCTGGCGGATTCCCTGAGCAGATCCCGATCATCAACCCACGAGTGGGAATTACATCAACCAACTCTCGACATGATCTTTCGCCGCTGGGGTCGCCCAACACTAGATCTCTTTGCAACACCGGAGAACCGGAAATGCCCAGCTTACGCAAGTTCGCATCCCCACAAAGGGTCACAAGGCAATGCCCTTTTGATGAACTGGTAAAATCTGTTTGCTTACGCCTTTTCTCCTATCCCTCTAGTGCCGCGGGTGCTTTGGAAGATACGGAGAGAACCCTGCCACATCCTTCTCATTGCTCCCACGTGGCCACGACAGGCATGGTTCTCGGAGTTGCTCCTTCTGTCTCAGTGCGAACCCATCCTTCTACATCCTCGGATGGATCTTCTTTCCATGGACAGGGGTCTAATTTACCATCCGCACCCCTCTTCTCTGAGCTTATCAGCCTGGAACCTGAACACTGTGAATTTGCACATCTGACCATTCCTCAAGAATGTCGAGACATCCTTGCTCAAGCCAGAGCTCCGTCAACTATAAAAACTTACAAGTTGAAATGGAAGCGTTTCTGCCATTGGTGTGCTGCTGCCAGTGTCCATCCCTTGCGTGCGACGCCTGCTCAGCTCCTCCCTTTCTTCTACCAATTGGCTCAGTCAGGATTGTCTCATGCGACTTTAAGAGTTTTTCTGGCGGCAATTTCACGCTTTCGCCACGATGGCTCCACCTCTCTCTGTTCATCTAGGATCATACGCCAATTTTTCAAGGGACTATTTCGTAAATTTCCACCAATTCGGCGCCCTCCTCCTGCGTGGCGCCTTAACATTGTTTTGGCACAATCAGTACGTCACCTGGAAGGTGGCTCTTATTCTTGCTTTGACGTCGTCGCGTCGAGTAAGTGACATTCATGCATTTACCATCAAACCACCATTTCTACAGTTTCAATCGGATTGTGTGCTGTTACGCACTAACCCTACTTTTCTTCCGAAAGTACCTTCAGATTTCCACATTAATGAACCTGTTATTCTGAAGTCTTTCTTTGCCAACCCGCAGTCTCCTGCGGAACAACGCTTGCACTCCTTAGACATTAAACAGTGCTGAAGTTCTACAAAGAATGGTGATGGATTAAACCCAGATCAGTTGACTGGGGTGAGTGTTTGATTTGTTCAAACCCTCCGTCCATCATCCCCTTTTGTATCACGAAGTTCTACATCAGCAGAACGGCCCAGTTCCGCAAATCTGACCAGCTCTTCGTAGCTTATGGGCGTTTTCACAAGGGACGTCCCGTTACTACACCTACGATTGCCCGCTGGGTGTCTTCGGATATTGCTTTCTGCCATCAAAAGGCAGGCAAACCTTTGCAAGCTTCGGTGAGGGCCCATATTACAAGTTCAATGACGTCCTCTACTGCACTGTTTGCCGGTGTCCCGCTGCATCAGATCTGCAGAGCAGCCACGTGGTCCAGCAGGCACATGTTCACGAAACACTACTGTCTGGGTGCCATGAATGAAGGGGATACCGCAGTAGGACAAGCTGTGCTTCGTAATCTTTTTCAATAAGGTGAGCCTCTGTTCTACCCTCCTTCCTTTTAGTTTCCATGTACTTACTACTGTTTTCTATATATCTATGTACTCCATACATATGATTTTCAGTCTTTATTCTGCATTGTAACTATGGAAACTTTCTTTGGTACTGACTGCTATCTATTCTATATTCAAGCATGTGAATCTATGAAAGACACCCCAATACTGGAGAAGAACAATTGTTACTTACCTGTAAACAGGTGGTTCTCCAGTATTGGTGTATTTCATAGATTCACATGCGACCCTCCCTCCTCCCCGCAGAGGCTCTCTTCTCCTCACAGACTCTTTGGTCACTCTTGTGCACGAAAATCTGAGGTGCTGAGCTCTGAGGAGAAGGTTCTAGAGGGTTGCTGTCGCCTGATTGGCTGCAGTTTGGACCAACATAAGGACAAGGATAGGCTGCATGTGGTTTTTTCCTCTCCCATGCATTCCTATGTAGAATCTTGGGTGGGCAGGTTATGCCCTTTTCTATACCTATTTCAGGTTTTTCCTTGTTATTATATATATATATATGTATTTATGTTTATATATATATATATATACTTTGTATATTATTTCTATTTTATTTACCGTGGGACTCCCACTCTGACGACGGGGAATATTCAAGCATGTGAATCTATGAAAGACACCAATACTGGAGAACCACCTGTTTACAGGTAAGTAACAATTGTTCTTTCATTCAGTGGAGAACCCAAGAATCCTCCAAATGATCGACTCCATCTGTATTTTCACCCTGAACTCATTCCAGTCCAGTAGGTAGCCAGGACCTGAAGCATGATGAACGTACTTCAGATTAGTCACGTCTTAGAATGCACAAGAATCTGTCCGAAACTCCCCTGTAAAAGACTTAACACAAATCAACTCTATTACTGCTCCTTGAGGGGATAATTAAGTCCCAAATTGCTAGCATTTCTTTTTATTTCAGGTGCTTTCCGGTCAGGGAAAATTCTGGGTTTCTAGGCACTCCCTGAATCTTTACTTTTCCAAATGTTTTTAAGAAATTCGTTACAGAGAATGATACTTAAAGCATTAAATCTTGTGCTTCAAGAATGTGATTTCTAAGTCGTCTTTGTTATACAGTCCACCTATTTGCACATTCCCATTTAGCTGAATCATCACAAATGCTTATGCTGCCTGGTAAATGGTCAAAACTATCCATTTCGGGTGCAGTCATTTGGACTTGAATCATTTACAAGCCTTGTTTAGAAGTTCATGGGTCCAGTGGTGACCTATCTCGGACATCTGTATCCCCAATTCTTTCCTTGTTTAGGCAACTGGCCGCTCAAAGGCTGCATTTTGAGAGAGTGCTAACAATGCAACCCCTACATTCTGTTTCCTTCAACATCTAGACTTATCACTCAACTAGAAATTATGTTAATCGCCAAGACAACAAATATGTGTGCTTAAGATATGATTAAACACACTCTAAATCCGAGGTTCTTAACCTTTTATCTTCTATAGACCTACACGTAATTATTATTTGAGTGCTGGAACCCCACTTAGTCATTACTGGAAGCCAGGGGCTCCGGTCTGAGCAATTTCAATGATTAGAACCACAATACAATATACAAAGGATTCGATATTTTATTTAATTTGCAAACAAATATTAAAAAAAATAAAAATTTAAATGTTATTGTTAAGGTTACAGCTTTTCTAAATTTAATTAAGGCAACTCATCGTCATGATCATCATACTATGGTCTGTTTGATGCACTTGCAGTGTCCCACAAATCAACCTGAGGATACCAACCTATTTTTAGCCTCCAATTTTTCATTTCTTCACATTTACAGAACATTTAAAAACGTTTAATTTTACATTTTGCTTCCTTATTTATATACTTTTCATTACTCTGTTAATATGAATTCATTTCTAAGTACTTGCTAACCCCCAAGGGTCCCCAGACCACAGGCTAAGAACAGTTGCTCTAGATAGGCGTGCCAACCCAAAGGGAAAATGCAGAAGCAGTGTCGTCTTAGGATTTTTGGGGGCCCTTTGTTCATACTTTTACTGCCCATTTGCTGCTAATTGAAGCCAAGAAACAATGAAAGGGTTTGGCTAAAGCGCAGTAAGGCTGCGCCGTATATAATGCCAGTACTGCTTTATGATTTCACACGTTTTCAATGCACAAAGACTTTAAACATTTGTCGCATAAACACAAAACAGATTGTGACTGTCTTAATCTTTTTTAATTTTTATATATATTCACAAATACTTTTCATATCGCATTATTTTACAAAAAGTTTTTTTAAAATTTTTTAAACAAAGAAGGGGAGAGGGAATTAAGTTAAAAGATGTTCTAGAAATAGTCTGTGATGTGTGAAGAAAACTAGAGAGAGCGAGCGCTCCGAGAACAATTATTTCCAAATGGAAGAAAAATGGGTTTCAAACATGCAACTCATTTACCATCTTTCATTTATTCTGTGAAACGGTCATACACATACATCTTGCACTCAGGGATAAACATACAAAAAGTGAAATTAAGAAAAAGGGAAAAAGAATTTAGTGGAAAAAAGAGAGCGTGAATAGCCTCACCAAGATTCAACAGAACAAAATATTATTATAAGTGGTGGGGTACTACTGTTATTTTTCAAAATTGTTTCTAATGACAACAACAACTTAATCATCTAAAAGGCCATCAAAAACGTTTAACGATCTATGTGTTTTACAACAACAATATCACAAGATTGGCCTTGCAATCAAAGAGGGTCGACGCGTTTCGAAGCCCCTTAGTTCTGGGGATTCTCCTCAGGACCTTGGGGGTTCAGTCCTGTGAAAGATAAAACAACAATCCTTACTATCCTCCCTCCTGAGTGGAACCTTCAACTTTAAAACGGACAAGCGTAACCAAGCATGTTACCTTGTCTTCCTGGTAGTCTTGCAGGACTCCTATTTCCAATGTCAAAGATCAATTGTCACACCTTCCTATGGAGTATGGCAGCCATCATGTGCTGTTAACAGAATGAAACCATATAGTAATCCACAAGCTGATACACATAAAAAGAGGGGCTGTAAATGGGAATGGAGAGACGATTACCTTCTCGGAACAATGGTTCCCGCGTGAGGCAAATTTTGGCTCGCTGGTTTCCTTAAACCCGACTCCTGCATGGGCACAGTGGGAGAGAGGAGAGGGGGAGAATGTGTCAGAAAAAGCCTTCAGTGGTGAGGGAGGTTGCGTTCTGTTATCGGCTTATAGCGTGCCTTCCCTTACTAATCTAAATGCCATTCTGATGGATATCGTCCTTTACCCGCACTAGGTCAGGAATGGGCTGGTCTCGCTATGCTCCTATTCCGTAATTATACGGTGTATCAGGCTGTTTTTAGATGCCTACCTTGTTGAAAAACGGGTCCCCTCTTCGTAGCGTGGCGTCTCTCAGTTCGCCGTCGCACTCTGTGGTCCTCCTTTCCCCACGTATACTATATGACGTATTAGCGCTAGGTGTTCTGGGAATTGTAGTCGTTTCTTCGGACTCAATGGAAGTTATGCTGCAGCAGATTTGTTCGTGTTTTCGGGGCCCGGGTCCTCCTCTTGTTGATACTGGCCCATATCTTTAAAACACAAGGTGCCATCTCTGTGGAGGAAGCATCCACGACTCCACCGAGGGGCTATGATTTTACGGATCCTTAAGATGCCTGCTGGGCAATGTAGTCCGTGGAATGCGTCAGTTTTGCAATATTCTCCATTAATAAATCAGACTCTATGTGGATGCTTGCAAATGGATAACTTAGGTGTGTGAGATGACATTGGAGGTGTAAAAGAACTCCATGTGTTATAGATGGTATAATTCCGACATCTCATTTAATCCTGTCACTGCAGAATTATATTTAAGAATCAGAGTTGCCTCTCGTGAAGATAATTTCTCCTCCAGGTCGCCTCCTCTTGGATCGGGTTCTACCTTGGAGATCACCGTCCATTTTCTTGGTGAGGCTATTCACGCTCTCTTTTTTCCACTAAATTCTTTTTCCCTTTTTCTTAATTTCACTTTTTGTATGTTTATCCCTGAGTGCAAGATGTATGTGTATGACAGTTTCACAGAATAAATGAAAGATGGTAAATGAGTTGCATGTTTGAAACCCATTTTTCTTCCATTTGGAAATAATTGTTCTCTGAGCGCTCGCTCTCTCTAGTTTTCTTCACACATCACGGACTATTTCTAGAACATCTTTTAACTTAATTCCCTCTCCCCTTCTTTGTTTAAAAAATTAAAAAAAAACCTTTTTGGAAAATAATGCGATATGAAAAGTATTTGTGAATATATATAAAAAATTAAAAAGATTAAGACAGTCACAATCTGTTTTGTGTTTATGCGACAAATGTTTAAAGTCTTTGTGCATTGAAAACGTGTGAAATCATAAAGCAGTACTGGCACTTTGTTTTGTTGAGAGCTAATTGAAGCCAGCATGATACCAAGCAAACTTTCAATAATGGGGTTCACACAAAAACTATTGAAATGTATGTTTCCAAGGCCCCATGTGGTTTTTAACCTGTGGTCCGAGGACCCATACGTGTCAGCGACGCCCTCTCAGGGAGTCCACAACAGTTTTAATGAGTTAAATTATATTAAAAGTAATCCATTTAAATAAAAAAAATATTTACAAATAAGGACGCAACATTGAAAATGTGAAAACCTTTTCTATATCTGATTATGAATTGCACAAAATATTCGAGTATTTGCTTAATGTATACTTGTTTTTGTATTTTAGTGTGTTGTTTTGCTGTCCAAATCATAGAAATTGTTTAGGCCAGGGATCTCAAGCTTACAATAATAGCTCAGTGGGGGTCACCGTATTTCGGTAATGATTTACTGGGTGTCCACTGAAGTAAAAAAGATTAAGAAACTCTGCTTCAGGTGACACTGGGCAGAGAGAGCCTCTGAGGTAGAGGTAGTTAGAGAGGAGGGAAGGGTGAACTAGATAAATAGAACGTTTACTTTCCCAGGGGACCGCTTGGAAGGTGGCAGCTGTGGGAAATTGCTCCCTTTGCCCATGCCTTGAACATCTCTGTGCAGAATCCAAACAAGATAACCTGTACCGTTAGGAAAAATCCATTTTAGATGTTGTACAATTAAGAGTCACAATCTGAAAGAAACACGTTAGTTATAGATTCCTTACCTTAGAACTACCCCAGGCATCAGACTGGATCCGGAAAGGATTTTCGTCAGCAGTACCTCTGCGCGTCATGAGGTGGTGTCGCGGCAGCTATTTCGACGCCGCTCTCGTACGCTCGCGTCAGCCAGCCCAGATCCGGGAAGAACGGTACCTCAGTCATTTTTTTGAGGATGTTTTTCTCGACTTTTTGTGGACGTCGTGTTTCGAGTCTTTGACTCCGAACAGGTGCACGAGGGATGCCCGGTTTTAAGGTCTGTGGTTCCTGTAACCGGCTGATCTCGGTGACGGATCCGCACTGCGTGTACCTCTTTTGCCTGGAGCGCGACCATGACCCCAAGTCATGCTCCGAATGTCAGTTGTTGACGCCAAAGGTTTTGCGGGAGCAGTCCCGAAAGCTGCTTGAACGACGACAGTCTGCTGTGTGCCGTTCAAGATCCAGGTCGAGAGGGAGGTCGAGGGACCGGTCGCAGAGCCATCGCCATTCCGACAAATCATCGAAGTCTTCGCACTCGGGGTCGGGTAAGTCGTAGCATAATAAGAAGTCGAAGAAGCATCGTCACTCTTCGACTTCTCGTCGGTTAGCTGACCAGACGAGGCCTGCGGGTCGTGACCCTCCCGCAGCTCTGCGCACAGAGCCCGTTGAGTCGACTCCGGGCTTCCATCCCTTTTCGGGGCCCGGAGCGACTCCCACCCAGCTTCGTACGTTCTACGAGGTGATGCATGCCATCTTTGGACTTACCGACCCCATTGGCGCACCTTCGGGCCCCGTGGACTCGGTTGGGGGGCCTAGGTCTTTGCTACCGCCGGCTCAGGCCCCGACACTGCAGGCCCCCTTTGGATCCAGGCCTGGATCCGGATCGGTGCCGGTTGACCTCATTACACCTCCGCCGGCGCTGCTTCTTTCGGCACCACTACTGCGTTCGGCATCGGTTGGATCCCCGGCCGGCATCGACCCCAGCCTCCATCCCGACGTTGACACGGAGCCGGATCGGCGCCAGATCCAAAGCTGATGGGCACTTTGTCCCTGTGTTCCTCCCTGGCCAATTTCAGCCTGTTAGGCAGCCGGAGGACGGTGAGGAGGATTGGAGGGGTCAGGTGACCCTTTAACTGACCAGCTAGAGACTGAGTAGGACTGGAGAGAGGACCTGGGGGATGCCAGTGGTCTTGACACTTCACCCGACCTTGGCATGTTTGTCTCCTCCTACCGTGGCTACGGAGGAGGGAGCGTCATATGCTGTGGTGTTGAGTAGGGCGGCCGAGGCTCTCAAGCTTCCTACGGTGGTGGTCTGGGCTAACCTCCTGACTGAGGTGCTTCAGCCGGCAGGGAGCTCTTTGGAGCCCCTGCTGCTGTTTTATGAGGCCCTCACCAACGTCCTTTTGGGCATGTGGTCCAGGCCTAACACGGGGGCTTCTGTGGCCAAGATGATCGCCCGACGCTACCGTCTCTTGGGCCATTATTCACACTCTGTGTGGGATATGGTGGCGCAAGTGCTGCCTCTTAGTGTCCGGAGGAGGCCCGGGCAGTGCTAACCCAGGCTGTTGCTGTCGGGAGAGATGCAGCGAAGTTTACGATCCATTGTGGGCTGTACACCGCCGACTCTCTGGGCCTTTCAACATCGGTAGCACTTTGCCGCTACGCCTGGATGAGGTCCACTGGCTTTTCACGGAATGTCCAGAACACTCTGATGGGCATGCCTTTTGATGGCCGTCGCCTTTTTGGCGACAAAGTAGACAACGCCCTAGAGCGCTTCAAGGACTCACGGGCTTCAGCCAAGTCCTTGAGCCTCTCCTCCCGTCCAGCGCAGTCTGCTTTTGGCCCCTATCATAGCTACGGACGGGGTGCCCTGCCATGTCCCACCCAGGGCCACAGGCCGCAGCAAGTTACCAAATCTTAGCGCGGCCGGAAACGTGGAAACAACCAACGAAGTTCCGGGGGCCAGCAGGCGGGCCAGTCCACCTACCCCCCCCCCCCCCCCCCCCCCCCTCTGTAGGAGCCTCCAAACCCTCCTAGTCCGTCCTTTCAGGCCCATCAAACGCAAGTGGGTGGCAGGATTAGCCATCAGCTCCCACACTGGCGCACCATCACTTCGGACAGGTGGGTTTTGCAGATAGTCTGAAGGGACTATTCCCTCTCCTTCGAGACTACCACCCAACCATGCCACCTCGTTACCACCGCATGTCGGAGGATCATATGGCACTTCTCCATCAGGAAGTTATTGCTCTCTTGGCCAAGGGAGCCATTGAGCTCATTCCTTTCCCAGAAGTAGGTTGTTGCTACTTCCACTACTTTCTGGTTCCTAAGCGGGACAAGGGCCTGTGTCCTATCTTGGACCTCAGGGACGTCAATCGCTTCCTCCGGAAGGAGAAGTACAAAACGTTGCCGCTTGCTCAGGTCTTGTCTGCCCTCGACCCGCAAGAATGAATTGTGGCGTTGAACTTGCAGGATGCTTATTTCCATATCCCCGTCCTGCCGGCCACGAGCATTTCCAGTTTACCGTGCTCCCTTTTGGCCTTACCAACGCCCCTTGGGTGTTCACGAAGGTGATGGCGGTGGTCGCAGCTCACCTGCGCAATCAGGGGTCTCAGTCTTCCCCTTTCTCGAAGAGTGGTTCTTGAAGGCGGGATCGCCCCAGGCAGTCGTTTCCCACCTCCAGACTACGGCCGACCTCCTGCATTTGCGAGGGTTCATTGTGTCGAAGTCGCACCTGATTACCTCTCAGAAGCTCCTCTTCATCAGAGCGGTTCTGGACACAGCGCAGTTTTGGGTCTATCCTCCCAAATAGCGAGTCCGGGACATTCAAGCTATGATTCCAATCTTTCAGCCCTTGTCCCGAGTTTCGGTCAGAATGACCCTGAGGCTGCTGGGCCTCATGGCCTCCTGCATCCTGCTGATCATTCATGCCAGATGGCATATATCGGCTCTGCAGTGGGACCTGAAGTTCCAGTTGGCGCAGCATCAGGGGAATCTGTCATATTACTTCCAGATATCAGAGGGCACTGCTCAAAAACTGCAGTGGTGGCTCACGAACCAGGATTGAGTCAGTGGCAGATCCCTCTCCCTTCCCCAACCAGGATACACAGTGGTGACGGATGCCTCCCTTCAGGGATGGGGTGGCCACATGGGAGAGGCAGAGATCAGAGGCCTCTGGTCTCCAGCGGAGTCCGGGCTCCACATCAACCTTCTGGAGCTCCGGGTGATTCATCTTGCACTGAAGGCATTCCTTCCCTCTGTCCGGGGAAGAGTAGTGCAGGTGTTTACGGACAACACCACCCCCATGTGGTATTGCAACAAACAGGGCGTGCTGGGGTTATGGACCCTATGTCAGGAGGCCCTTCACCTCTGGACATGGCTGTAACATCAAGGCATTTCCTTGGTGGTTCAACACCTGGCAGGTTCTCTGAACGACAGGGTGGACGAACTCAGCCGTCGGTGCATGATGGATCACGAATGGCGTCTGCCCTCGGAACTGGCGCAAGGTCTCTTTCTACAGTGGGGAGAGCTTTGGTTAGATCTATTCGCCACAGAAGAGAACGCGTAATGTCAGCAATTCTGCGCTTTGGAATTTCCAAGGCGGCACTCGCTAGGCGACGCTTTTCGTTGCAAGTGGCGTTGCGATCTTGGATATGCCTTTGCGCCTATACCTCTTCTGCCCAGAGTGCTAAAGAAGATCAAGAGTGACCGGGCCCAAGTCATTCTTGTGGCTCCGGATTGGGCACGAAGAGTCTGGTATCCCAAGCTGCTCAACATGGCCATCGATCCTCCGATCCGACTGCCTCCTCGGGACGATCTTCTGTCGCAACAGCAGGGGGCGGGCCTCCACCTGAACCTGTCCAGTCCCCACCTCCTTGCGTGGAGATTGAACGGCTGCAGTTGACGTCTTTCGACCTGCCTCCCGAAGTCTATGATGTAATCTTGGCAGCTAGGCGACCCCCCACTAAGACGGCATATGCCTGCCGGTGGAACAAATTTGTGGCACAGTGCACAGCAAAGGCTGTGGATCTCCTTTCTGCCCCTCTTTCTGAAGTACTCTTGTTCCTTCTCTCTTTATCCCAGCAGGGCTCTGCTCTGGGCACTATCAATGGCTGTCTTTCAGCCATGTCTGCCTTCCTTCGGCTGCCAGATCAGCCTTCTCTTTTCAAGTCTCCGGTACTTAACCATTTCTTAAAAGGCTTAACACATCTTTTTCCTCCAATCCCCTTTGTTATTTTTCAGTGGGACTTGAACCCTGTACTAACTTATTTAATGTGTGCTCCCTTTGAGCCGCTTCATAACTGTCCCTTGCAGCTCTTGACCTAAGACTGACCAAGCTATGTACCAGCCAACATGGAATTCAAACTGTTAGTGAACTGTGTGGTCCTAAGACAAAGCTGGTGTCAATTAACTTTATTTAGATCAGTGGCACACACAAATATTCTAGACGTTCCATTTGCTGTGGAGGCCCTCTTTGTTAAACTTCAAAACATCAGGGCATAAATCAGGATTATGAGTTCATTAAGTGTGTTGGGAGACTTGGAGATGCTATCTGCCACTTTAGATTTAACAGTGTATATAACCAACATCAAAACCAACACACCCAAATGCAAAACAAAATAGGGGCTTTCATTCAGTGGAGAACCCAAGTGTAGGAGAGTGGGGTCTGCAATCCTATGGTCACCCCAGATGTTTGCCTTTTGCTTCACTGGTTTACGACTTTCCCTGGCTGTGGGCCTGCTAATCAGACCCACAGCCTAGCTGTTCTCCCTCTAAATTGACATTAATGTACTTTAGGTGCATTTACCAATTGGTATTGGGCCACCTTATCAGTTCCTGTACAGTGTACCTTAGGTACCCAGGGCATGGGTGTACCCAGGGCCTACCAGGGGCTGAAGCATGTATTATGCCACCCCTGGCTGGCCATCTAAACAGACACAACTGGCTAGTAAGACAGCTGGGGCAAGGTGGTGTAATCACCCTTTGCTGTAGATATAGTTACCTATATCTAACCCCACATATATTCCTATCAGTCACTCCTATGGCAGGCCTTATCAATCCTGAAGGCAGAGTGCTTGTAATTATGTGAGATGGTGCTCTGGCATGAGCTGAGCCTGTCTGCAGCTTGCGGCACCAAGTCCTAGCTGTTCCATGATAACGCTATACCATATACTCTTAAGTGCATTATAATCCTCGCGGTTAAATGCTAACTTTGGTATAGCATTATCAAAACATGTCGAGTAAGGTGTCATACGAATTGGAATACTACCCCCTCGCCAATTCTGGCGACGGGGGTAGCATTCCACCCTTCTAGAGGGACACGACATGTATGTAACTGTGAACCCCGGTTAAAGTTAACTCGAGCCTTGGCATCACAAAATGGATGCTGCCACCACAGACACAAGTCCGACCTCCTGCTGCTGGGAGTCCTTCCAGCGAGGGAGGCTTGGACAAAGGGTTTCCTGCCTTGGGAGGTGCTAGCACCACCCCAGACAGGATTTTGTGTATTGTGTAGGATAGGCCTGAAAGGAATGAGACATGCCTGGGGCACACAAGGTGTCCTGTGCATACACCGGTTCAAACCAGTTGCTGGGGCATCCCTGCCCCAGCTCTGACGCGAAACCGGACAAAGGATAGGGGGTGTAACCACCCCCCTCCTGGTCCAACCCAGGGGAGGGACCTAGTCACCAGTACAGCCCCCTTTAGCAGGATAAAGGTAGGAGCTGGTCCCATTCCAAATTAGATTAATCCTGAACTACTCTACAAGAAGAAACTCTGGACTTCGACGTTCTGCTCCACAGAAGACTGAAGAAATCTCCCTTGTGGGCAAGGAGTGTTCACCCTGCAACTGCAGGCACCATCAAGCGTCCAGCGGCTTCACTTTGTTTTCTTCCCTCGAGGATCCAGACTTCAGAGCCCGACGAGACCCGGATTCCCAGACCTCTCCGACCTCAACTCACATCTGCAGCACAGCTGAGACCCGTGGGTGCGACGAGACACGTGGGACCGGCCATCTTGAAAGAAACTGCACTTCGCTTCCAGCACGACTCCCGAGGTAAACTCGACCAAGTGCTTTGGAGATTGAGAAGCCCCAGCCCCGAGCAGCTCCTGCACCGAAGATCAGCCCTCCAGCCTCACGAGATCTGCGTGGGGCCCTTCTGCTTGTTTGCTGCTCGACGCGTTGTCTGGTCACTTGCCGGCTGGCTAGTGACCTCCTAGATGACGAACTTTGAAATCTTCACTGCTGGTCTGGTTGCTCCAGACTGGCCCTTGCTCCCTTCCAAAAGAGGAGCACCCTGGACCCTCCTGGTCCACTCCAGACGCCGTTTCCACTCACCGCGTGGGTTGCCTTTGCCAAGGCCTGTTGACTCCAAATCCGGATCCGACACCGCCGACAGCGAGAGCCTGCGTGGGACAGCTCGTGCCTCCATCCTGGTCGTCGAAGACACCTCCTGGTCCACGTGGCTGCAGAGACAAGCGTCCACTCTTCTCCTGATCGCGACGACGACATCTGGTTCCTTCCTGGTTCCACTCCAGTCACTGGCTAGTGACTTTGAACATTGTCCCCTCTGCTTTCAGGTCTTCAGCATCTCCGATCCACCCTTGGATCACACCGGACATCTTCCTCCTGGTCGCCTGCAGCATCTTTTCTTCCAGGCTCCATAGACTTCAACGCAGAAACCCGACACGACTTCGCACCTATGCACCCGCAGCCCGTGGGTGAGGTAACAAGAGCATTTCGGTGCTCAAGGGTAGCTTGACTCTCCTAGTGTCCAGATTCACAGTCGTTTTAGTCCTAACCAGTCAGGATTGTCCGTACTCACCTTTAACTTGAAATGTACTGTCCATAGACGTTGTTACGCATCTCACGTGTGAGTTCACACTCTGCACACGCGTCCCGTGGGCCTCCTATTACTTACCTAAAGTTAGGATAGCTTAGTCCCAGCGATCCTACAGCCTCTGGACAGCTCCATTCCTTTTATCGATTTCCTTATACCATTTACTTAGTATATGGTTTGCCGTGCCCCTAGGGCACCATTGTAATTTTGTGCAACTTATCGTATTTTTCCTAAGAGATTGTCATGTGCTTAGCCCTCTGATCTCATAAAGAGTTCAGAGGTGTTTGTTGTTCATAAATATATTGTTTATTTTCATAACAACCTGTTTGGTGTCCTTTCATCTGGTATTCAAGGGGTTATATTGTGGTAAAACAGCTGGCTTCACATGCCAAAAGAGTTTAGCCTAAGACTGCTTTGTCCATGCTACCATTAGGATAGCTGGTCTATAAGGTTGACTTACAACCAATCACCATAAGGTTTGTTTGGACTGATACAAGGTGATCACTAGAACTAGTGAGCATCATATATCAGGCCAACTTCTCACACCAAGAATGCTCCAAATGACTGATTCCTTCTGTATTTTCACCCTGAACTCATTCCAGTCCAGTAGGTAGCCAGGTCCAGAAGCATGATGAACGTACTTCAGATTAGCCACGTCTTAGAATGCACAAGAATCTGTCCGAAACTCCTCCTGTAAAAGACTTAACACAAATCAACTCTGTTACTGCTCCTCAAGGGTACAATTAACTCCCAAATTGCTAGCATTTTTTTTTCAGGTGCTTTCGGGTCAGGGAAAATAGTGGGTTTCTAGGTGCTCCCTGAATATTTACTTAACCAAATGTTAACACCTTGCATGCTGATGACGAGCTCAGCTCGTCATGCAGCATAGTTGCCGTGTGCTGATGAAGAGCTGAGCCCGTCATGGCCTCCCCGGAACGCCCACGCAGGGATAATTCCCCCGCTGTGCTGGGCGTTCCATTGAGAGGGCGTGGCCATGACGAGCTCAGCTCTTCATCAGCACATGGCCACCGTGCTGCATGACGAGTCGAGCTCGCTATCAGTACCGCGGCACCGCACGTGGCCCCCCTTCCGCGCCGTGGGGGAATTAGCCCCGCGGCGATGGGGTTAAGGAACCAGTTACAGAGCTTGTTGTGTTTAGCCTGTTATTTATGACTGGTTTGTTATCTCTGTCCTACATATGCTCTTAACTCGTTGTTACTCTTTCTGCTCCCTATTCATCTTGTATCTGGAACCCTGTATTTTAGTCTGATTGCTGTCACTTGTTTGTCCTTTTTCCTGCTCTCTCCTGCCTCCTTCTTTCCTTTTCTCTCCTGCCTCCTTCTTTCCTTCTTCTCAAGTGCCTCTTTCCTCATTGTCATTGCCTATATAATGCATAACTAATGGCCCTCAACATAAGTCTTGCCTGGAAGGTTTTCAGTTGGATAACATTCAATGAATACTGCATAACATGACAGTTTTTCCAGTTGCAAACATTAATAAGTAAGTCTACTTATAAGAAGCATCTTACTAAAAAGATGAGCTTCTCAGAATATTTCATTATTGTCTCTGTTATTATTTGGCTCTCCATTGATAATGGCTACTAAGCCGAAGTGGCACATATGTGTACTTGTCCTGTTAGCTCCATCTGTAATTTTCTACATAATGCACACAGCTGTTTTGTTATTTTGGAGGTTTTTACTATTTTTGCTGCTGTTAACAATTTTACAATTTTCAAAGCAGTTTCTAATTGCTCATTTAACTCTAGTTATTGCTTGCTCCTCCGCAGTTCTTTCTTCAATAGATTTTAATTGGTCCATTCAGGCTTTAAATGCATATATTTAGAAGTGCCTTCACGTGACTTATCGTGTTTTCCTTTCTCAGCACAAACAAGAGCCCAGACCTAAAATCTCATTTTCTAGAGGAAATGTATGTTTAACACATGAAGTCATTTGTATACAATTGCTTTATTTAAAGTGCTCAATCTAAAAACACAGGTGACTGGGGGCCACCAGTTAGATAGTCCGCGTTGCGTGCTTCTTTTATAAATTATGGAATTACTTTAGGGGGAAGGTTCGTTCGATGCTCTGTGCTACAGCTTTGACTCAGTGATCACTGTACATTGAAATGACTTGGCAATCTAACTCCATAAAGTTTTGTGGTTGTGTTATTCTGCCAAGTATCCCATCACTTTTGGCAGATCCAAGATTGAAGCTCGTAATGTAATCAGTACTCGAGAATGTGAAAGTGGACAGAAGCAAAACCTGAACTGCTTTGGAGCAAGTCGTGGAAAATGCATAATGTTGGGTAAATTCTGTCAGGAACGGAGGCCAGGATTATGCTCAACTTTCTTTATTCCTTTTTTCAGCAACTTCAACTTTCACTTAACCACGAAAAAACTAGCACAACCATGGTGCTTGCAGCAGGGGTCATCCACAGTCCACCAATAGGCAGTCCGTATCCTCCATTAGGGCGTGTGCTTCCTGTGCAACCTCTTCTTTCTTTTCCTGCTGCCAGCAGCTAAGTAATCTTTTCCCTCTTGTTCGTCAGGGTTGGGGGAATTTCATATATAATTAATTGTAATTGAGTTGTGTTTTGTATATTTGCACTGCTCGCTCGTGGCCCACTTTGGGCTTGCGTGCTTTTTTTTTCCTGCGTGAGGGAATTTTCTCGGGGCCGCGGGATCGATTTCTAAGCTCTGCTCCCGGCCCCGCTCACAGACCAGGAGTGCAGGGGGCGCGTGTCTGCGTCTTGTTGATCCTTGCCGCTCTAGTCGGCGGGATCGTCAAGAGGTAGACACAGTGCCTGCAATGCGACACGCTGCCTGAGCGGTCCGGAAGTCCTTACGCCCACGGAGGAGTGGGTCTGCATTGATTAGTGGTTCAGCCAGGCGCCCACATCGCGGGTCAGTAATTAACGCCGTAATGCGCAAAAGAGCACTTTGGTGCGAGGTGGCTGATAGGGGCGTGCCCAGACTGTCTAGACACCCAGTACAAACCAAGGGTGAGTCGCCCCCATTACGGATGGGAATATGCGACTAGCTCCCTTAGTCGGCACAAAATTTGTGATTTATTCACAAGGAGATTAGCCTTACAGTAGATCTTCTTCTAGCGCAGAGAGCGCTCTAAAGTACTTTTACCTACCTTTGCCCTAACTGCATCTGCTTTAGCTCTACCATCGTGGAGGATGAATATGCAGAGGAGGTGTCTCTGCCGGTTCTTCCCCTGGATGATGAGTTCTGCGATGCGGTGGATGCTTCATCCACCAAGTAGTTGCAGAAGCCATGGGCCCTTTTCAGCACGGCATAATGCAAATTGCGTATGCTTCCCCAGGCAGAGCAACCCCAGCACGCCCCAAAGCGCAAGCGCCTCCGGCATGAATGTGGGAGCCTTCAAGCACTTGAAGAGGGCTTTCTGAGCAAGATCAGATGCAGGCTTGCAGGATACCACAGACACCCCAGAGATCCCCACTTTCCACGAGATGGGGAAGACTACTTAGGGTAATCAGCAGATGAGGCAGGCCCCTCTAGACCCTGGCGCCCTATAGTGCCCCGCCTCAGATACTCCCAAGGAATCGGAGGACCTCTCCGACATATTGGTGCCTGAGGACCTAATACATCCCCGGTCCTCGGAGTGGAACCCACCCCCAAGGTTTCAGCGTTCGTTGCAGGGCTCCTTCGCAAACCCCTTGAGAAGTGGGTAAGGGCTTGCCTTAGAGAAGAATTCCACCACCCACCCTACCGGGAAAGGTGGCGACAATGCCAGAGTTTAACCCGAAAATGGCCACTTTCCTTTCAAAAGTATATCCGAGACCCTAAAAATGGGAATTGACATCGTATAAATCCTGCCAGGATAAGTTATTAGATTAATCAGGCCCCATTATGAAGATCTTGGAGTCTGCGCAGGAGGCCAAATGGGCAGGCACACCCCTTCTCCAGAAAGGGTTTCGAACTGGGCGCAGCGCACATAGTCTTCTTGGGCAATGCTAATTGCGCCCTCTCTACAGAGAGGCAACGCTCCTTTCTACTAAAAGTGGACCCCAAGCTGAAGGATTTAGCCTCTTCCGGAGCGGGCACAGTAGCTCAAGGCGGTCTGTTCGGAGAACCGTTCATCAAAGAGCTGACAAAGTTTGTAGCCACCTTTACGTCCTTGGACAAGGCGCAGTCCTCCATTAAAAAGTGTTTCCACCCTAGAGTTTTTGTCGGGCTGGTCGTGGCAGAGGGCACTTGACCGGCCGCTTTTATACCCAAGGCCCTCAAAGAGGCGGTAAGAAAAACCAAGACGCATTCAGACAAGACTTCTTCCAATTGCGTTGAGGCTACAGAGACCGCTGTGGCTGAGGAACAGCCAGAGCCCAACCCCTGGCCACATCAGGTGAGCCTTTCTCCCTTTCCCCATTTGAAGGTGGGTTGCCAGTGGTAGTTTTCGAGCACAATTGGAGGTCTATCACCTCCAGTGCTTGGGTGCAACAACTATTCAAGGATTCAAGATAGAATTTTAAGAAAGCCAGCTCCACATCAAGTGCCTAGAATTGATGGCGGGCTCCTTCGCAGTCCAGTGCTGGACGAAGGACAAGGTGTCTAGCAACGTGCTCTTGAAGAGGGACAATGTCTTGATGACCCGTTTCATCAACCATCTCTGAGGAACGAAGTCCAAGGCTCTAGCAGACTTGGCCAAGGACCTTTGGACGTTTTGTCTCTCCCACAACATTTCGGTGACAGCGGAATACCTCCCAGGAGCCTCCAAGGTGATAGCAGATTGGTGCTCCAGGAGCTGGTCGGACATGAGCCTGTGGCAACTGCATCACTCCGTCCTTCCGGAGACTCCACAACATGTGGGGCCCGTTCTCTATAGACTTTTTTGCGTCTCTTCTGGACCACTAGCTACCGCGGTTCTTCAGTTGGAATCCAGACCCTCTGGCTACCGCGACGGATGCTTTTCTCCAAGATTGGTACAAAAGTGGGTGGTGATGGACGGAGCATCTGAACCAATCAAACACTCACACCCAGTCAGCAGATCTGGGTTTAATCCATCACCGTTCTTTAGCCCACTCTGCCACCCCAGTTCAGACATGGCCATATGCAAATCAGTCTTACCCTGTGCCTCATGGGAACAGTCCAGCCCGAACTGCCAAGCCATGCCTTCCCTGGACCGGAAACAAGCTTCCTAGGACCGGTTTCTGGCATTACAGCCGTCTTCAGCCAGGCTTGCTTGAATCCAGTGGCAAAGTGAGCAAGGGACTCACGTCTGAGCATACCCTGCCAACTTATGGCGAACAAAGTGGTACAAAAGGGGGTGGGGATGGACAGAGCATCTGAACCAATCAAACACTCACACCCAGTCAGCAGATCTGGGTTTAATCCATCACCGTTCTTTAGCCCACTCTGCCACCCCAGTTCAGACATGGCCATATGCAAGTCTGTCTGACCCTGTACCTCATGGGAACAGTCCAGCCCGAACTGCCAAGCCATGCCTTCCCTGGACCGGAAACAAGCTTCCTAGGGCCGGTTTCTGGCATTGCAGCCGTCTTCAGCCAGGCTTGCTTGAATCCAGTGGCAAAGTGAGCAAGGGACTCAAGTCTGAACATACCCTGCCACCTTATGGCGAACAAAGCGGTACAAAAGGGGGTGGTGATGGACGGAGCATCTGAACCAATCAAACACTCGCACCCAGTCAAGATTGGTCCAGGGAGACAGGATACACCTTCTCTCCGTTTGCGATGATAAAGAGGCTCACGGCGCACATCTGCAGGCAACAGGCAAAATTGGTGTTGATTGCCCCTTACTGGAGTTCTCAAGTGTGGTTTCCAGTTCTTCTGGAACTTTCCTGGGATTCTCCAATCCTTCTACCCTGAGATCCTTTTCTTCTGAGGGATCCCCAAGGCAATCCCCATCCTGTAGTCCAGCAAGGGAGAATGCCCATAGTGGCCTTGCGGACTGCAGGTATCGCTAGAGAGTCTCAGGCCTAGGACAGATGGGTCGGTTGGTGTGTTTGGAACAACCAGGAATCCACGGGGGTCAAGTTGGTAGCCATTATTAATTTCTTGGTGTCATTGGCAACACAAGGCTTGGCATACCACACTATCAACTATTACAGGTCGGTGCACTCGGTAGTCCACGCGCATGTTCAAGGGGAACCAGTTGGGGAACATCAAATGATCTGTACATTGATGAGGGGAATTTGCCTCACACTCCCTCCGGAGCCCAGGTATTCGTAGCTATGGGATGTCAATAAGGTTCTGCACATATTCCAATCTTGGCAACCTAACATGTATTTGTCCCGTAAGGAACTGTCAGCTATACTGGCAATGCTCTTGTGTCTAGTTTCATGTTGACGAGTGTCTGATGTTAGAGCACTGGACATCTTCGGAAGGGTGTTCACCCCGTAAGGGGTCTTCTTCCATATTGTTCGTAGGACCGAATCAGATTCCAGAATGGTGGATGACTCACCAAAATTTTGCGTCAGATGCCTCAAAGAATATGAGAGTATAAAGGAAGAAACTCGTCCACCAGGGGAACGCCAATTGTTGATATCCCTACGGAGCCCTTTCAAAGCGGTTACCCCACCAACCATAGCCCGTTGGATCAGATGGGTGGTGCAGGAAGCGGGTATAAATGTCTCGCAGTTTGACGCCCATACGGTAAAGGGAGCAATGGCTTCAAAAGCTTTTTCCTTGGGTGCCAGGTTGAAGGATATTATAAACGCCGCAGACTGGTCATCAGACTCTGTGTTCAAGAGGTTCTACTTTAAACCAGTCATGGACATGGCGTCGTTGGTGGTGGATAAGGTTTGAACAAGCATAATCCTCGCCTCCGATCCTGACATAGAATGAAAAATTTCCTAGTAAGCATGACTGAAAGTTTCAATTCTATTAAGGACGCGGAGGCGAGGATTATTCCCGCCCAGGGCCCTGAGAGTCCTGTTCCCAACCCGGTACTGTTAAGATGTACATCCATCAAGGAGGCACTCTATCATATAGTATAAGTATGTGCTTTGATATTGTTTTATCTTTGGTTGGAGATCCCTTTGAGGGACAAAGGATATCTGTGTTCTTTACTGTTCATATTGTGGTATAATTTACACCATGGTCGAGTGATGCTTTCAAGCTGTACCTTGAGACCAGAGTCATTGGCTTGTCTTTGACTTCTATCAGGTTCTAGGGGTTCCAAAATGGACTGAAGAGACTCGAGGATAGGGTGGTCACAGTTAAGAAAGAGGAAGTTGCACAGGAAGCACGCACCCTAATGGAGGATACAGACTGCCTATTGGTGGACTGTGGATGACCCCTGTTGCAAGCACAATGGGAGTGCTAGTGTTTTCGTTGCTTAGTGTTAAGTGAAAGTTGAAGCTGCCTGAAAAAGGAATTAAGAAAGTTGAGCATAATCCTCGCCCTCACGTCCTTAATAGATTTGAAACTTTCCGTCATGCTTACTAGGAACTTTTTCATTCAGCTTGGTGAAGTTACTTGGTCCCATCTTATTTTAGACACTAAATAACAAGGTGCAACCGTCTGAAGGACTGGGGTAAGAATCAAAATTATTAGAGGGAAACAAAATGTTTTTACAGCCTTGTGAGCAAGTTAAGCTGTGCCTTGGAGGTCTTAGGACAGTAACTAGAACGTGTGAGGACAAAGGCTACCTGCCATAGGCTACCTGTAGTGAAATAACAGGTTCTTTAGTTAGCTGTCCGCCCCCTACTATCAGCAAATCCCTGTTGTTTACATGGATTTACCACAGGAGTGATGAGTTTGAACTTTGGTGTGTGGTTGTATTATTCAACATTGATAGTGCACCTTTAGAGTGGTCCCTTTCATCACTGGAATTTCTTCATTGGGTGGTCAATTTTCCTATTATGTTGCAGATTTTAATTAAATACCGCTCAGAATGATTCATCAAGATCAAGGGGAGGAGAAAGAGTGCCATGGGTGCTAAGATTTGGTCCGTTATTACTGAATGGATTTAGTGTTAATTGGGGTTGGTTTTGTGTAGCAAAAGTTTCTGTTCAAATGTAATTTATTATTTTTTGTCTTTTGCTTGCTTTGACCCATCATTGTTTGTTTTATCCTGCTTGTCTCTGGCTTTAGTATTTTTTTGCTGCTCAGTATGCCTGTTTGCTTATTTTTGTAAAACTGAAGTGTACACTTCTGGTATAAAAAGGGGGTAAATTCAATAAAAGAAAATTTAAAAAACAAAAAACAGAATGATTCATCACCTAAACGGGCCTGTCTGTATTCAGCCCTTGCACACGTTTTTACCTCCTGGTCTTTTAGTAGTTGTTTGACATGTAAAGTTCATGTACATTTCCCTGTAAGCTGGTTGTGTGGATTAAAAAAGCATAAAAGTAGATTTTTGTAAGACAGTTACTGGGCAAAAAGAAATGCAAAAAACATGTTTTACTGGACAGTCTTCTGCAAACTCCATTGCGATAACTTCACAACTTTCTAATGCTGAAAAGCTGGTCACCATCAGCTGAATTGTATATTACATGCCGTTAGTTGCCATGTCTTGTGATGGCCCTTACTAGTCTGTGTAATTTTTCTATGAACTTTTCTTGATTAATCACTTTGCCCCTTTTACAGCTGGAACTAGTTCTATTAATTGTGAACTTTAATAACCCACTGCCTGTAGAGAGAATTTTCTGGGAGGTTAATACTGGTCTGGCAAACAGGGGCCAAGGTATTCAGATACTGCCCTTGGGATATTTTTATAAGGCGGAGAACCCAAGGCAGACTAATTTGAATTTAGCGGGTCATACCTGGCCTTAAAAGCTGGTGGAGCTGATCAGGACCGGACTATTTAACCCTTGGGCAGAAAGATATAATCTTCAGGAGGATTGTCATTTCCCTTCTATTGCATAGGGGCCAAATAGATTCGCAGCTCTCTCAGGGTCGAATGACTGCGATTGACTGAGTAACAGGTCAGAGCTTTTAGAATCAACAATTCAGATACCTGCGTCTGTTGAACCTATTTCTTCCGATGCAGGTTTCCCAGACCAAACGCTATCAGAGATATCGATTGCTGAGTCATCAGAGGCCTTAACTGGTGCAGGGCTATTAGTTCAGGAGCATCCAGTAATACCAAACCCCGTGCTATTGGAGGATCTACCTATTGTACTTTCTGCGGACCATCCCAAGATAGAGGACTATAATGTTCTATCTTGGAATATCGCTGGGTTGGCAGAGAAGATTGTAGACCCACTATGGGTGCAGTTAATCAGGCCCTTCTCCGTGATTTGTCTTCAGGAGACCTGGATGGTGAACTGTAACCTATTTTTAGAGGGGTATAAAGCTTTTTTCTTCCCTGCATCCCCAGCAATTAATGGAAGAGCTAGGGGTGGTTTGGTTATTTTTACATCCTTGTCCCTGAAATGCAGGATTAAGGATATCTCCTCTGCACATAGTGATTTTCAAGCGATTGTTTTAAGGCGAGGTAACTCCAGTCTGTGTTTGATTAATTTTTACAATGCAGTGCACAGACAGGATGTTTGCAAGGTAACTCAGCTGAATAGTTTTGTTAAGCAGTATTGTGGCCCCTTTAGCAACAGCCTTATGATAGCAGGAGATTTTAATGTTCACCCGTGTGGGGATCCTGAATCCACCAGTATGGGGAATCTGGGCTGTGCAAGGGTCCGGGGTCTTCATTTCGAGAACTCCCTACAGGAAGATATACTTAATGATCTGCTTAATGAATACAATTTGTTTTCCTCCATGTGTTTTGTAGCACCATCGAGTAAACAGATGGTTCCGTCTTTTAAAGGTCGCAGTGGTGGATCTTTCATAGATCATATTTTGATCTCTACAAGTATTCAGTCCCTTTTACTGGGCTTTATAATATTAGAGAGCGCCTTCAGTGATCACAACCCTGTCTGTGTGCATTTGGGGGGCAGTATACTGAAAAGGCAGGACAGGGTGGCAGCTCTAGGTAGGCTGTAGCTTACTGATGGCAGACGTCGCCTTAAATGGGCCCAAGTAACCCCATTCCTATTTCATGAAAAGGTTCATGAATCTTGTGCGGTAGAACATACCTACTGTGTGGAACCTGACTCTACTGCCAAGGGTATTCTCAAGGCTTTTACAGGGATTGTTTACAAGGTGGGGGCATTACTATCTGTCCCAGCACAAAGAAAGTTGGTCGACGACCACAAGTGGTTTAATGTATTATGCTCCAAAGCCGCTAGAGAATTAAAGGCCGCATTGAAAGCGAATCCTAGGGACCAGTCTCAGATTCGTACTCTCCGCATCAACTATAAAAAGATACTGGCTAATCGCAAAACGGAGCTGAAGGAGGCCACGTGGCGGGAACTCTCAGATCCTTCTACATTATGTAGCAGTTCTAGATTTTGGAGCATTGTTAATAGACCTCTCTTTGAAAGGGACAGAGCTGAGGATTTGGGTACTAATATAACGGAAGAGGAATGGGTGTCTCACTTCAGCTGTATTTTTAAAAGTGCCTCAACCTTACCCCGGTTGCAAGCGAGAATTGCGATTCTCCTATTAACATGACCAGAGAATCTGGATTTCATTAAAGACATGGAGGCTAACATTATGCATTAATCCTTTTAATGCAGCTCACACAGCCGCTTACATCACAAAGTCTTAGAATAAGAATAAAATGACATCACAATATCCATAAAAGGTGTGTGCCAGGAGAGATCAGCCTCTTTTAAATGCCTTGAATGACAGGTCAAACGAAGAATAAACCTGAAAACTTGAAGGAAGTATTGTTGAAATTTGGAAAATCCTTGGAGAATCATCAATTCGAATTGTCTGAAAGAAAATAAAAGAAATCAAGAAAGGCACAAAGTAACCTTGAGAATAAGCAAGAAGAAAGGCATAAGGTTAAAAGGTATGAAACATTGAAAACATTGTAAACCAAATCAATCCTCAATATCCCTCAAGGGAGGGACGGGAGGGATAATGTTAGCCTCCATGTCTTTAATGAAATCCAGATTCTCTGGTCATGTTAATAGGAGAATCGCAATTTCATTACAAGACAGGAGGCTACATTATGCATGTTGGTAGCCTTGAATCACAACATCAGAAACATGTTCGATTGGTTTACAATAATGGTGGGCAAAGGTAGAGGCATTAGACCAATCAGCAGCCTTAAGGATAGCCTCCAACTTACCACCCGACCAGTATGACTTGCTGGCCATTGCGCTTCTTAGTGAGTGAGCTTGAAATTTTGAAAGGTCAATACCAGCGAAGCTCATAGCCAATTTAACCCACCTTGCGATAGAGCAGGATGAGATGGGTTTGAAGGGTTTGACATAGGAAACAAGGAGTTGATTTGCATCAGGGGGTCGAAGATTAGACATCCTGGAGTCATATTCCTTCATACAATCAACCACACAGAGTTTTTTGCAAAAATCAAAACGTGGATAGAAGATAAAGTCAGACATGGTCTTAGTTCTCCTAAAAATTTCAAATTTAACACCAAACATGTCATAACATCTATTGGAGATGTCCAGGGCTTTAACATCTGAAACTCTGCGACAGGAGATTAAACAAAGAAGAGAGGCAAGTTTAATTGAAAGACATTTTCTGTTAAGAAGAGAGTTATCAGGCCAGGAGCAAAAAAGGTCAAGCAATAGTTTAACATCCCAAACAGATTGATATTTAGGTCTAGGGGGCTTTCTAAGTCTGATACTTTTAAGGACTCTACAAATAATAGCGTTCTTACCTACCGTTTTACCGTTGACAATAGAGTGACCTGCGGAAATGGCAGACCTTTAACAGTTAATGGATCTATAGGAGAGACCACTGTCGAAATGTTCCGCTAGGAAATTGACTATATTAACGATAGGAGCTTCCACGGGGTCCAAGTCCCTTTCCAAGCACCAACTAGACCATTTTTTCCAGATGTTATTATATCTGTAGTGTGTTCCAGGTGCCCAAGATTCTCCGAGGAGTGTAAGAGCAGATGACGAAAGTCCAGACAATTGATTAGATTGCCTGACACTTTCCAAGCAAGAAGGTTCAGGCTCCCTGAAAGAACTAGGTGGTGATCTTCTCCGTTTACGTTTAGGAGGAGACCTTGAGAGGCCGGGATTAGGAGGGGAATGTCGCAAGAGAGTTCCAAAGCTGTGGGGAACCATGCTTGAGACGGCCAGAAGGGGGTTATCAGGACCAGGGAGCACTGTTCCTGTCTCACTTTCTGTAGAACCCTTTGAATCATAGCAAAAGGGGGAAAGGCGTAGGGTCGGAGAGGAGCCCAAGGTTGGAGGAAAGCGTTGACAGCGAGAGCACCCGGGTCTGGCATCCAGCTGAAATACTGTGGAAGCTGGGAAGACAAACGACTTGCGAAAAGGTCCACGTCGAAAGGACCCCAATAGTGGACCAGGGAATCGAAAATGGTCGGATTGAGTTTCCAATCGCTGAAATCTACTAGGAACCTCGAGTTCCAATCTGCAGAGAGGTTGGATTTTCCGGGGAGGTACTCTGCCCTCAGGGAGATCTTGTGTTCCAAGCAGAACATCCAAAGTTTCCTGGCCAGGTCCGATAGGTCGGCAGATTTCGTACCACCAAGACGGTTGATATACGAGACTGTGGAAATGTTGTCCATCTTCAGAAGAACGGATCTGCCTTGAAGAGACTGTCTGAAGCTCATCAGTGCATGGAGTCCGGCCATCATTTCTAAGAAATTTATATGGTGGGAAGATTCCCAAGGGGTCCATACACCGCCAGTGTCCTGGCCGAGGAGACGGGCACCCCAACCGTGAAGGCTGGCGTCTGACTTTAGAACAAAGTCCGGAGTTGGACCAAAGATAGCTCTTCCATTCCAGGCGGCCAAATTGTCCAGCCACCAAGAAAGTTCCAGTCTGGCTTCTTCGTCTAGAGAGACTTGGTCTCCGTACCAAAGTCCGGATCTGAGAGCTTTGGCTTTCACTCTCTGAAGAGCACGGTCGTTCAGGGGGCCAGGGAAGATAGCTTGGATCGAGGAAGAAAGGAGACCAAGGAGTCTGGCCAGCTCTCTGAGGGATAAAGAGTGATGTTTGAGGACAAATCTGATTTCTTTCCAAATTTTGGCAATCTTCTTCTTGGGGAGTAAGAGAAGACACCTGGATGTGTCCACAGTGAAGCCAAGGAACTCCAGAGATATGGAGGGTAAAAGGATTGATTTTTCCCTGTTTATAATGAACCCAAGGTTTTCTATGAGGTTCATGGAGGTTTGTAGATCCTCTAGTATCTGAGAGTGGGATTGGGACATTATTAGTATGTCGTCTAGATAGATGATAAGACGAATACCCCTGGCCCTTAAGATGGAGACTATTGTTCTCATGATTTTGGTGAAACACCAAGGGGCGGACGAGAGACCGAAAGGAAGGGCCTGAAATTGAAAAAGGCGGTTGTCCCAAATGAATTGGAGAAAGGACTGATGTTCTACTGCCATGGGAATGGTGAAGTAGTCGTCTTTTAAGTCCAATTTGACTAGCCAATCTCCTTGGAGTAGAAGGTCCCTGAGCAGATGGATGCCTTCCATCTTGAAATGACGATAGACCAGGTACTTGTTTACCTCTCGAAGGTTTATTACTGGGCGCCAACCCTTGTCTTTCTTTTCGACCAGGAAAAGGGTGCTCACAAAATTCTTTTGAGACCAAGGGACCTCTATTATTGCGCCCTTCTTTAACATAGAGGAAACCTCTTCTTTGATGATTTCTAGATGTTCTGAGGAGAGAATCAGGGGATTGGAAGTGGTAGATTGGAATGGAATCTCTATGAAATCTATTTTGAAGCCCCGAACTGTTTCTAGAACCCACGGGTCCTGAGTTAAGGATTCCCAGACATGAATGAAATGTTTGAGTCTGCTCCCGACCTTTGGGGGGAAAGAAGAAAGAAGTGCACTTACTTGAGGTGGTGTTGTTGGAAGCACCACGAGCGGGGAAGCCTCTTCCGCGTGTACCTCTCCCTCTCTGTGGGAAGTACTGTCTTGAGTTGGAGGGGTAGAAGTCTCTACCTCTACCGGATGAGCCTCTTCCTCTTCCGTAGGTGAAAGGCCGGAAATTCCCTCGGCCGGAAGAACGGCCTCTTCCACCGGCCTGACCAAAAACACGCTTCATATTATTTTGGGCTTTGTCTAAGGCTGTAAAGGTCGCCACATATTTGCCAAGAGTTTTGATCATATCTTGGCCAAAGAGGAGGCCATTAGGTTGAGATGATGGCTCTTTTTCAGCAAGGTCCCCGAGTTTGGGGTTGATTCTGATGAGGACAGATTTTCTCCTTTCAATATTGAGGGAGGAGTTAGCATTACCAAGGAGTACAATGGCTCTCTGACTCCAACCTTTAATCAGGTTAATGTCCAGGGGTGTGTTGGAAATGTGTGATTCCTCAGCGAGGTCGAGGATTCTGGTAAGGGGGCCTAGAAGGTCAAGGAGACGATCTTGACAGGCCTTAAGGGCTCTTTCCAGACCTTTTCTTGGATCCTTGCCAAGTTTAAACAGGAACTTGATCAAGTCAGGGTCTAAGTTGGGAGTTTGACAGACTTTACCCTCTATGAATGGGCGGGGGCACTCAGATCTCATGGTATTGCGAGATTCTCTTTGAAGAGAGTTTCTCAGCCACTTGGTGACGAATTTAGCTACCTGATCGTGGGGGTACCACTTTTTGCTGGTAGGGTGGGAGATGTTTTCTGGGGAGAACATTTCCCCACCGAGAGGGTCAAGGATCGCGTCCTTTGACGAGGGGGAGGAGTGCGCCTCTGAGAGAGCGTTAAGGTCCCATTCATCGGTATCTTGTTCGTCAAGGTCCAAGACGAATTCGTCGTCAGGGTCCAGGAAGAATTCATCTTCCTCTGAGCTGGAATTGACAGGAGCACTGAGAGTAGTTAGGTTGCCAATTGTGCTCGTTAAATTCGTGCCGCTAGGGGCAACATTACCTTTTGGGGCGCTTGGGCCTCCCATGCCTTTTGAGGTGCTTGGACCTCCCATGCCTTTTGAGGTGCTTGGACCTCCCATGCCTTTTGAGGTGCTTGGACCTCCCATCTCAAATGAGGTAGCGCGACCTCCGTCGGTGTTCAAACAGTGTTTGCTTTTTTTGGTGGTCTTAGAGTGTTCAGCTTCTAGGTCAGAAGTGTCATCGTCAGGTAGGAGGGACCTTTTAGACATAAGTTCACGGAATGTATTTAGCATACAGGTCCTCATTTCCTTTTGGAGGAAGGATTTGAAATTATCACTGTTATGATTGGGGGAGCTTGCCATGGCGTCGTCTGATTCTAGATCAGACATTGCAGGTAAGTAAGTTTGGGAGATTATTAAATAAATAATAGTAGTAACTCGCCTTTTTTTTTAAAATTATTTTTTATATAAATTTGCGAGATTATTAAATAAATAATAGTAGTAACTCGCCTTTTTTTTTTTTAATTTATTTTTTATATTAAGAGCCTAAATTAAACTCACCTCGCCTTTTTTTTTTTTTTTTACACTAGGAATCCAATTAAGCTGGGTTGTTGTATTATTATTGCCTGAGGCAAGGAGCAGGTGTTTGGTAGGAGGGCAGCTGAAAAGGGGGTCTAGATTAGACTAAGGTCAGGCAATATTATTGAAATTTTGGAAATGATGCAGGGAACAGCTGTTCGGTCGGAGCGCAGTCGTTAAAGCCTTGAAACGGCAACCGACGCGCTCGAGCTGCAGGAATGAAGCCGAGGAATGGACCCTGGCAGATACACAGCGTTGCATTGCTGTTGCCGAGGTCCATTCCTCGAATTGAAATTAGCCAGGGAGCGATGTCGGGCTTCGCCGGTCTAGCGAGGCGTTTGAGGGGATGTACCGCTGGAGACGCGGGGCAGTCCAGAGGGACTAAGCAGACATTGAGAAGGGAGGTAGGAGGAGGTGCGCGACGCGCAGGAGGGGAGAAAGGTGCGCGACAGGGGAGCGATGCGCAACGGGCAGTTATATAAGGGAAAACTGGTACAATGGGTAAGGGGTCGACGACCATAAATTGGAAGTCGAGGGAGGGTAGGGAGAGGGATCGCAGGGTGTCACAGCGATCTAGGGAGGGGTGGGGAGCCAGTCACACCACAAATTCAGGTTAAAAGGTGCTATGGTACTAAACAACAGTCAAGTGTGTTGAGTAATAAAGCATACAATTGGAGTATATATATAACATATAGGCACCATCAAAGAATACAGTAGTAATACAGAAATACAGTAACAAGGACTGAGGAGTTACTTATCTGTTGTGAGCCGCATTTAAAAGAGGCTGATCTCTCCTGGCACACACCTTTTATGGATATTGTGATGTCATTTTATTCTTATTCTAAGACTTTGTGATGTAAGCGGCTGTGTGAGCTGCATTAAAAGGATTAATGCATAATGTAGCCTCCTGTCTTGTAATGAAATTCAGAAAAAGGACATGGTTGTATTCACTCGAAGAGAAGTGGAGGAAGGTATTACCAGTCTTTCATGTAACAAGGCACCTGGACCGGATGGTATCCCACCGGACCTTTTTAAATCTAATCCCTCTCTTTGGGCATCGATTTTGGCGGCGGTGCTTAACGCCGCAGCGAAGGAAGGGTGTCCAGAGTCATGGGGTACTTCCACAATCGTACCTGTTTTTAAAAAGTGTGATAGTAACAGTACCATGAATTATAGACCGATCTCCCTTATCGACTCTGTGGTTAAGGTTGTAGGTGTAGTCGTCCTAAATAGATTGGCGGCCTGGACGGAAGAAAATAAGATTCTCTCTGATATTCAGTATGGGTTCCGCCCAGGTCACCCTACTTTGGCACAATGCCTTAATCTCCATTTGATCCTCGGAAAGTACACCGTTTCCCGCCAGGGGACACTCTACATGGCCTTCATGGATCTTTCCTCCGCTTTTGACTGTGTCAATCGGGGGAAGATGTGGCAGTCCATGAGGGCCATGGGGGTGGAGGCAAATTTGGTGGACTTTCTGATGGACTTGCATAGGGATACTAAGGCAAATATCAGATTCGCTCAAGACCTGAGGGTCTCTAGGGACTTCAGCACAGAAAGGGGTGTACGGCAGGGGTGCATTTTAGCCCCGTTTCTTTTTAATCTTTATATCAATGATTTAGATAAGACCCTGATAGAAACAGTGGCTGACTTCCCTTCTGTGGGACGCAGGGGACTGCCCGTCCTGCTTTATGCAGACGATGCGGTTCTCCTGGCCCGCACCCCAAAAAGCTTGCAGATTTTGCTGGACACCTTTTGTAGGTTTATGGCCGAACGAGATCTGGCCATAAACAACTCTAAATCCTACGTAATGCAAGTCGGGTTGCGTCCCAAGAGGCAGTACTCCTTTAAGGTGAATGGAGACAAAGTGCCTATAACATCAACTTTCTCCTATTTGGGTGTCCTATTGGATGACCCCCTGGATTGGGGTCCTTTACTTAGGAAGAAAGGGGGGAAGTGTCTAGGACTAATGCAGCGATTTTTAGCTTCGCTAGGAAAATGGGCAAGCGCCCGATAGCGGCGATGTTAAAAATTTATAAAGCAAAGAGTGTAGCATTTGCCAGCTATGGTAGCGAATTGTGGGGATATACAGGTCTGGAGGGTATCCAGGTGGTAGAAAATATTTTTTTTAAACAGTTGCTGGGGGTTCCTAAATGCGCCCATTGCTTTTTTGGCTCAATTGTTGGTTGAATGAGGATCTTTGCCTTACTCAAGAATTATTGAAAGCAACTTTGAGCCTGGACCACGATTGAAATATCATGGTTAAAATACCTAAAGGGCTGCTTTGGAGAGCTGGGGCGTCCGGACCTTTTTTTAAGACCTGATCGCTTTACTAGAGCAGATGTGGTTTTTGTGAAACAATCTTTTATCATGCGCAAGAACCTAAAAAGGGATGAGACGGAACTGTCAAAAAATGGCGTCCGTAAGTACGTGATGCTGAAATCCACCCCAGATATGGAGCCATACCTCTCATGGCCTTTTTGGGGTCACGAGCGGTTTTTACTGATCAGGTTCCGATTGGATTATATCTGAAAGAGACACGTTAGTGATAGATTCCTTACCTTAGAATATCCGCAGGCGTCAGACTGGATCCGGAAATTTTTTGCGTAGCAGTACCCTTGCGCGTCGGTAGGCGTCGTCTGCGGCTCCGCGTCCGTCGTCGGCGTCGTGGGTGCCGGGATGACGTCGTCGGAGTACTTAGACGCCGCCTTTGCGTGCTGACGTCAGTTCTTCTTTTTTCCGCGCCAGCAGCGCAGATCCGGAAAAAGTGGTACCTTAGTCACTTTTTGACTAAACTTTTTTGATCTTTTGATCATCCTTTTTCGAAGTCTTCGACTCCGAACGGTGCCAGTAGGGATGCCAGGTTTCAAGCCTTGTAAGGATTGCGACCGACTGATGTCGGTCACCGATCCTCACCGTCGGTGTCTCCACTGCCTCGGCGTCGATCACGACGACAAGACCTGCTCCGACTGTCGGGCCCTGACTTCGAAAGCTAGGCGGGAGCGGTCCCGTAAGCGGCTCGAACTCCGGCAGTCGGCCCCGTGCCGAGAACGGTCCCGGTCCGGATGGAGGTCGAGGGACCGGTCGTGGTAGAGGAGCCATCGGAGCTCCGGGAGTCGTCATCACTCCTCCGGGTCGAAGTCGTCAGGTAAGCACAAGAAGTCGAAGAGACGTCATCGCTCTTCCGACTCCCCCCGACGCGGCCGGAGGTTCTGGTGACAACGCCCACCCGGCTCCGTCGGAGTTGCAGGCACCGCGTCCGGCTGCATACCCTCCGGTCCCTGGGCCTAACGCGGCGCCGGAGGAGTTCGAGCGGTTCCTCATGGCCATGAGGTACCTCTCTCCTCCGACGGGCTCCGCGGCGCCTTCGGGCCCAGCGGACCCGTCTGGGGGGCCTAGCGGGTCGGGGGCTTCGGTCCCGACGCCGTCGGGTTCTTCGGCTCCGACACCGTCGGCGCCTTCGGGCCCGGCGCCGCAGGGCCCCGCTGGATCCGGTTCCGGGTCGCCGCCGGTGGACTTAACGACCTCCCAGGCGCCGACCCCTCAGGTGTCACCCCCGGCGCCGCCCTCGGGTGGCGCCGTCCCCGATGCCTCCCTCGACCCGGTTCCTGCGCCGGAGCGGCGCCGCTGGGCGCCGCTTCAGACGCCGTTCGGAGAGTTTACTTTCCATGAACCGGCCCCATCATTTTCTAACCCTGAGTATCAGGAGATGGGTGATGAGGAGTATTGGGAGGGGTCTGAGGACCCTCTATGACTCGTGAGTGTCAGTCCCAGGAGGACTGGACAGGTGACCTGGAGGATGCCAGTGGTCTGGACACTTCGCCAGACACTGGCTTTGTCTCACCTCCTACCGTGGCTACGGAGGAGGGGGCAACCTATAGTGTGGTGTTGATGAGAGCGGCCAAGGCCTTGGGCCTTGAGCTCCCCGTCGCGGCCGTGAGGACTAACCTACTCACTGAGGTCCTTAAGCCACAGTCATGCTCAGCCGAGCCTCTGCTGCCGTTTAACGAAGCCTTGACCGATGTTCTTTTGGGCTCTTGGTCCAAGCCCGCTACAGGTTCGCCTGTAGATAGGAACGTGGCCAGACGCCACCGCCCGGCCCCGGGTGACCCTTGTTTCTTGTCCACCCACCCCACCCCTGAGAGCCTGGTGATCCAGGCCTCAAATCCCCAGACCGCATTCCCGTCGGCGCCGCCTGACAGGGAATCCAAGAGGTACGAGCAATACGGCAAGAAGGTATTCTCCTCCCTGAGTCTGGGACTGCGGTCTTCCAACACCGCGTGCCTCTTGGGCCGTTACACCCACTCTCTGTGGGACACGGTCGCGGACGTGCTGCCAGAATGCCCGTTGGAGGTACGGGCTAAACTCGGCCAAGCCCTTGTGGAGGGCTAAGATGCGGCACGTTATTCGATCCGGTGTGGACTGGATACCACCGACTCTCTGGGCAGAGCGATGGCAACGACGGTGGCGATTCGTCGCCACGCCTGGTTGAGGTCCGCCAACTTCTCGGCTGATGTCCAGAATACACTCATGGACATGCCGTTTGATGGCCGTCGCCTTTTTGGCGACAAGACAGACCATGAGCTTGAGCGCTTTAAGGACTCCAGGGCTACGGCCAAGTCCTTGGGCCTCTCGGCCCCGCGCCAGCAATCGGCTGCCTTTCACTCCTTTTGTGGCCACGGAAAGGGTGTACCCACACGTGCTGCCTGCCACGCTCTGCAGGGTAATACCCAACGCGGTGGCGGCCGTGGAAACCGCCGTAGCGGCGGTCGGGGACAACGGCGAGGCCAGTCCACACCTTCCCCCGCAGCATCCGCCTCAAAACCCTCCTAGTCCGTGCTTTCAGGCCCATGTGACGCCAGTGGGGGGCAGGGTTCGCCATCACCTCCTCCACTGGCGCACTATCACGTCGGACAGGTGGGTGCTGCAAATCGTCCGAAGGGGCTACTCCCTCCCCTTCGAGGCGACTCCTCCAGCCGTGCCACCGCAGTACCACCGAGTATCGGGGGATCATTTGCGGCTTCTGCAGGAGGAAGTTACGGCCCTCTTGGCCAAGGGGGCCATTGAGCGCGTTCCTGGGCCAGAAGTAGGGTGTGGTTGCTACTCCCACTACTTTCTGGTACCCAAGAAGGGCAAAGGGGGCCTACGCCCTATCTTGGACCTAAGGAACGTCAACGGCTTCCTCCCGAAGGAGAAGTTCAAAATGCTGGCACTGGCTCAGGTCTTAGCTGCCCTGGACCCAGGAGACTGGATGGTAGCGTTGGACTTGCAGGACGCTTATTTCCACATCCCCGTCCTGCCGGCCCACCGGCGCTACCTGCGGTTCATGGTTGGCCACGAGCACTTTCAGTTTACCGTGCTCCCCTTCGGCCTTACCAGCGCCCCACGGGTGTTCACAAAGGTGATGGCGGTGGTCGCAGCTCATCTGCGCAGGTTAGGGGTGTCAGTCTTCCCCTACCTCGACGACTGGTTGTTGAAGGCGGGCTCGCCCCAAACAGTCGTCAGCCACCTCCAGACGACGGCAGACCTCCTGCACCAGCTGGGGTTCTCCCTCAATGTGCCGAAGTCACACCTGTGCCCCTCTCAGAAGCTCCTCTTCATCGGAGCGGTTCTGGACTCAGCGCAGTTTTTGGGTTTATCCTCCCGAACAGCGGGTCCGGGATATTCAGGCTCTGATCCCACTCTTTCAGCCTTTATCCCGGGTCTCGGTCAGGTTGACGCTGCGGCTTCTGGGGCTGATGGCCTCCTGCATCCTACTGGTGCATCAAATCACGCCAGGTGGCGGATGGGGGCTCTGCAGTGGGACCTGAAGTTTCAGTGGGCCCAGCATCAGGGCAACCTGTCCGACCACGTCCTGATCTCAGAGGGCACTGTGAGACAGCTGCAGTGGTGGCTCACGGACCGCGATTGGGTCAGCGGCAGATCCCTCTCCCTTCCCCAACCGGAGCACGTAGTCGTGACGGATGCGTCCCTCCAAGGCTGGGGAGGCCACATCGGAGAGGCGGAGATCAGAGGCCTCTGGTCTCCGGCGGAGGCCCGGCTCCACATCAACCTTTTGGAGTTGCGGGCGATTCGTCTAGCACTGAAAGCATTCCTCCCCTCTGTGAGGGGAGTGTAGTGCAGGTGTTCACAGACAACACCACCGCCATGTGGTACTGCAACAAACAGGGCGGGGTGGGGTCGTGGACCCTTTGCCAGGAGGCTCTGCGTCTCTGGCAGTGGCTGGAACGCCAGGGCGTGACCCTCGTGGCTCAACACCTGGCAGGTTCTCTGAACGCCAAGGCGGACGAGCACAGCCGTCGGTGCATGATGGATCACGAATGGCGTCTGAACTCGGACGTGGCGCAAGGCCTCTTTCAGCAATGGGGAGAGCCTTGGTTAGATCTATTCACCACCGAAGAGAACGCGCAATGTCATCAGTTCTGCGCGTTGGAATTTCCAAGGCGGCGCTCGCTCGGAGACGCTTTTCGTCACGAGTGGAGTTGCGGTCTATTGTACGCCTTTCCGCCTATACCACTTCTGCCCAGAGTGCTGAAGAAGATCAAGCGCGACCGGGCACAAGTCATCCTTGTGGCTCCGGACTGGGCACGAAGGTACTGGTATCTAGAGCTACTCAGTATGTCAGTCGATCCCGTGGTTCGTCTGCCTCTTCAGGAGGACCTTCTGTCACAGCAGCTGGGGACGGTCCTCCACCCGAACCTGTCCAGTCTCCACCTCCATGCTTGGAGTTTGAGCGGCGACAGTTGAGGCCATTTGACTTGCCTCCTGAAGTCTGTAACGTCATTCTGGCAGCCAGGCATCCCTCCACAAAGTCGGTATACGCCTGCAGGTGGAACAGATTTGTGGCATGGTGCACAGCAAAGGCTGTGGATCCTCTTGCTGCCCCTCTCTCTGAGGTTCTTCTCTTCCTTCTTTCTCTTGCCCAGCAGGGCTCTGCTCTGGGCACTATCAAGGGCTACCTGTCTGCCCTTTCAGCCTTTCTAAGGCTGCCTGATCAACCTTCTTTGTTCAAGTCCCCTATTGTAAATCGTTTTTCTAAAGGGCATCACACACACGTTTCCTCCTGTCCCGTTTGTGATGCCTCAGTGGGACTTGAACCTTGTTCTTACATTTCTGATGTGCGCTCCCTTTGAGCCACTTCACAACTGTCCTCGCCGCCTTCTTACATTGAAGACTGCTTTCCTGGTTGCCATCACCTCTGCCAGGAGAGTGAGTGAGCTCCAGGCCCTTTCTTGTACTCCTCCTTTCCTTTCTGTCCATCCGGACAAGGTTGTGTTGCGTACTAAGCCTTCTTTCCTGCCCAAGGTTGTCACGGCCTTCCACATCGGGCAGTCTGTCACCTTGCCAACCTTCTTTCCGCCACCGCACCCCTCTAAAGAGGAAGAGCGGCTCCACCGTCTGGACCCAAAACGTGCGCTCTCATTCTACTTGGATCGCACACGCCAGTTCCGGGTGGATGACCAACTCTTTGTTGGTTACGTGGGCGCAAAGAAGGGGAAAGCGGTGCACAAGCGGACCATCTCTCGGTGGATCATCTTGTGTATCCAGGCATGTTACTCCTTGGCTAGAAAGGAGCCCCCTGTTGGATAGCGGGCTCATTCCACCCGAGCCACGGCAACTAGAACTGCCTTGGGCCGGGGAGTGCCCTTGCAGGACATTTGCCAGGCAGCTACGTGGGCATCGCTGCACACGTTTGCTAGACACTACTGCCTGGACAGTCCAGTCCGGAGGGATGGCTTCTTTGGCCGTTCTGTCCTCCAGGACTTTCTGGTGTGATTATTGGTTCGCAGACCCACCACCGGGGTTGGTATTGCTGGGGTATCTATTCTAAGGTAAGGAATCTATCACTAACGTGTCTCTTTCAGATGCACAAGTTACTACTTGTGTAACGATATATCTGTAAGAGACATTAGTTAGTGATAGATTCCTTACCGACCCACCCATCCTCCCTGTTCTGCGAACCGATATCTAGGGTTAGGGTTAACCCCTTTCAGGGCCCTAGTTTCAATGGCACCAGTGTTGGTTTTTAGCATGGCTCACGCTTCTGGCGCGGAAAAGTTGTGTCTAAGAACTGACGTCAGCACGCGGAGGCGGCGTCTAAGTACTCCGACGACGTCATCACGGTGCCCACGACGCCGACTACGGATGCGGAGCCACAGACGACACCTACCGACGCGCAAGGGTACTGCTACGCAAAAAAATTCCGGATCCAGTCTGACGCCTGGGGATATTCTAAGGTAAGGAATCTATCACTAACTAATGTCTCTTACAGATATATCGTTACACAAGTAGTAACTTGTGCTTCCATCTTTTACTTGCAGTACCGAGGGGATGTAATAAAGGACACGTGTTAGCGCCCTATGGCTGCGACAGAATGTCTCCACAGGATCTGCTGCACTTTGTGTTTTTTGTAGCTTCTATGAAACCCCCAGAGGCTCTTTTTAAAATCTTTTTTTTTTTAATTAAATTTTACTCAGGTTCGCCCCGCTCTCTATATTTTGTTATTATTAAAGCCAGAGTGTATCCCATTTGTGGTTTTTTTTTAAAGCTTCTCTAAGGTACAGAAACTGTGTGGATCCCTAAAAGTTGCCAGTTGTATTTTATGAAATAATTATTTTTTAAATCTCGACGTTGCTGTATCCATATTTTTAATATTTTTATATAGATTGGGATATTTGTATAGTATTTCCAGAAATGTATACTTGTGTTTGTACTTTTTTAAGATGTATTATAACTTTTTATAGTTTTCTATCATGTAAACCGAATAAAGTATTTTTTAAAATTAAAAAAAAAGTTCTATTAATTGATTCCATATTTTCTTAATCTCATATTTTATCTCTATGTGTTTCATCACCTTGTACATTTTTCTGTGCTGGACAGATTAATCACTGACGACTGTTACCTTTGTAATAAGAGCCAAGTTTCTGTGTTCTTGCATCACCTAAAAGTCTTGTTTCCTGTCACAATTCTATTAATTGGTTGGTATTGGAATGCTCCATGTTGTTATAACATTTTTGTTGTCTGAAATTCTGGTTGGATCATAAGCCCAGTGTCGGTCTGTTACAATGATATTGCCATATTTACTAGATTTACTGTGGAAGAAACAACCTTTTTTATTGTCTTGTTGTTCAATTCAGAAGTCATTCTCAATCTGCTTTGGAAAAAGTACTTTTATCTATTTTTCTTGCTGTTTCTGATTGACGGACTCACTTCCTTACCACATTTCCAATCCAAGGGTTGCTACTGTTGCTGGTTATTATGTTATGTGCGGCCACTATCCATGGCTGCTATTAGTTTGCCGTCTATTTGTTTAAGTTCTTCTCATCACAGTCAGTCACCCAGTCACCCAGCTATAGTTTGTCTAAAAGGTCTCTGTATTTTCCACCATACCTATGTGTTTTCCTGTTGTCTTAATTTTACTCTTGGTCCAGTTTCTTGAATGGTTAATTTTATGCTCCATCTGTGTGTCAAGGATTTCTATCCCCCTTAAACTTGATCAGCTGAAGGGGTGGCAGTCACACTACAAATTCTCTTGAGTGCTCTCTGTTATGCCTTGGGCTAGGGTGTTATGTTTCATATAGGTACCCTAATATAGGCCTGGATAATACCATACCTCTTCACCTACATCACCTCCCCTACACTACACAGTAACATGTCTTTTAGAATTGAACCTTTACCTAGTTCTCGTCCTGGGCACAGAAGGAGGGTTTCCATGAACAATAACATTCTATGACTTCATCTTTAGACTGACACAGTATGAATGAATATTCATAAGGGTTCTTGGAAACCAGGCAGGGGCTACATCCACCTGCATGATATTTGCGTACAAGGTTCATCCCATACGTCATCCTCAAACCCAACTATGGCTAATACAGGAAACAAGGGACAAAGGAACCCTAGGTACTTTTCTCTATAAATACAGCACCTCTCGCTAGTATTAGTTTGAGAGAACCGAGACTTCCAGGCTGACACACTGACCAGAGACGCTGAGGCTCCTGCATGCAGATGGTCCAGCTGACAGTGGTCTATACATCCCTTGTGGGGTGTCCAACTCGAGACCAGGACGAGGTCCCACACTCTCTTGTTCAGGTAATGGGGGTAGACTAAACCTAGAGGGATTCTTGGCTTCACACCCACTCACATACTAGGTACACTTAAGTACATCTAGACAGGCATCGTAGGAGTACGCGCTTTCTTTTTATCATGCATTTTATATCCATGTATGTGTTAATGACTATTGCAAAATGGTAGAACTGTACTATCCTTTTATATTCACTGTACTGCTGATCATATATATCTCTTACTGTCTAATGGTTGTTGCAGAACATATATTATACACTAGAAGAACAACTGTGGAATAAATCCTTATTATAAAACGCCTAACTGTTTCTCCTGTGTGTCTCTCTGAGACCGAATAAGTGAGCAAGAGTGACTGAGCGAAAAGTAGTACATTGTTTCCACAATACTGAGGGATCAGGGTTGTCATGGTCTAAGGTTGCCAGAAACTATTCTCTCCCCGATAAAAGGAGATTATAGTGGCACTGTGAGATAGCTAATGCAAACAGGCTAACGTACGCGGTGGGGGTGCTCAGAGTTAGTATGCCACCAATCCTACAGTGTATGTTATCCAAACGCGCAGATCCTGCATGGGTAATATAGGAACTACATGACAAGAGGATTGAGGCCCATGCCGTCTCTGCTTCGGAGTCTTAGTGTGGTAGCCTAGATGATGTTGCAGCCACTCTCGTGCTCCAGAGCCAAAAACATTACCCCTTCCCAGGTAAGTTTCTGTAAAACGCTTAAAGCCCCCCCGGTAGTCAGATATTGTATCTTTACTGTGTGTTGCTGCTCCTTAGTCCTCTGTGTTGCTTTTTAGCCTGTCTGCAAGATTTTCCTGTCTCTATCTCCCACCATGTGATTAGTTGCTGAAGTCCATTTCCTACTTGTCTCCAGACTTACTGTGAATTTAAATGCTTCTTATAAATCCTTCTTAGATTTTGTGCTTATACAGCTTCCAGGTTTCTGATTAAGATTATGAATTTTGCTATAGAAAAGCGGACTGCTTGCAGTTCTTTCAGTATGGAGCTCCTGTCATGCACTTTGTGTTGTTGATGATGCTGCTTTCCATTGTAGCTCTGGCCACAAAACCAATCAATTTTTGTTTCACCCGTTTTAGGTAGTGCCACTCACTGCCCTCCAGAACTTAATCTTTCATATACTTACATTCTTGAATCTACACAAACACGCCATGGAAATCTGGAACCTACTCTACTCTCTCAAGCCCGACATCGCCTTCTTCACTGAGACCTCGACCAACACCTCTTCCGCCCCCGACATCAACACCGTCATCCAGAGGAAGGACTGCCCCAACCACCCAGGAGAGGGCCTCGACATCGCCCACAAGAGCACCCGCCGCCTCACCTCCTCCAGCGAAACCTTCCACTCCGCCGAACACCTGCATTTCCAGATCCAGACCAGCCCCAACATCAGACTCCGAGAAACGCTCATCTACAGACCCTCCGGCCCCCGACCACCCTTCGCCCCCCACCCTCACTGACATCATTGCACCCCACGCCATTGTCTCAATGAACTACATAGTCACTGGAGACCTGAACTTCCACCTCGACAACCCCAATGACCCCAAATCCACCATTCTTCGCGGCAACCTCGCCAACATCGGACTCAAACAACTCATCACCACACCGACCCACAGAGCAGGACACACCCTTGACCCCATCTTCTCTGCAGGAAACAGCGTTCACTTCAGCCACACAACGCAACCACCATGGACTGACCACCATTGCGTACACTTCACCGTCGACAAACCAAGGTACCGAAACTTTCCCCATGCCCACCACGGAGGAACTGGAGCAAGGTTACCGATGAGCAACTTAACTCCAGCCTCACCCGAAACAACCTCACCTGGGCATCCGACGCAAACATCGCAGACAGAGAACTCCGCACTTGGATATCCAACTGCGCAGACGAGCTCGCCCCGCTACGCAACCCCAACAAACAACGCCCAGGAAAGTAGCCTGATTCACCACCAACCTCCAAGAAGCCAGGCGCACCTGCAGACGCCTGGAGAAGAACTGGAGAACCACCAAGACTACTGAAAACTACTCCACCTACAAGGACGCCATGACGGACTACCACAACCAAATCAGAACCACCAAGAGAAACTTCATCCACAACAAAATCCTCGCCAACTCCACCAACTCCAAGGAACTCTTCAGTGTCATTCAGGAATTCACCAACCTACGCAGTGAAGTGACAGACATCACCTCGTCCCAGGACCTCTGCGACAAGCTTGGAACCTAATTCCACCTCAAAATCAAAAAACTCCAGGACAACTTCATCAACCATCCACCAGACACCACAGCCGGCCCCCCACCCCCTAGAGACACCAGCCAGCCCACCATCTCCTACTGGACACCGATCACGACCGAAGGCACCGCCTCGACTATGAAAGGCATCCACTCTGGGGGGCCCCCACGGACCCCTGCTCTCCCCACATCTATCACAGAGCTGTGGCTGTCCTCGCACCCGATCTACAACGCACCATCAATGCCACCTTCAAAACAGGTGCCTTCCCAGACGACTAGAAGCGCGCTGAAGTCAGGCCCCTGCTCAAGAAGTCCACAGCTAACCCCACCGCCCTCAAGAACTACCGGCCCATCTCACTCCTCCCCTTTGCAGCCACAGTTGCAGAGAAAACAGTCAACAGAGAACTGTCTCGATTTGTCGAAAAGCAAGCCATGCCATCCTCGACCCGTCCCAATCCGGATTTCGAAGTAATTGTAGAAGTGACATATCTCATCTGTCTCACTGGTGCAGGGACACCCCATGTCTACGGGTTCACAAATGAGGATCGACACTGGAGTGGAACAAAACACAGGTTTATTACATCTCATGAGATGAGTCTCATCACTCAGACACTGCAAGTGCTGGAGGGAGGGGGATAACAAGTACAAGTTCAAACATGGCATTTATACTTTTTGGTGCCTCATGAAACACACTGAAACCACTTTGTCATTGTTACATAATGTTTACGCAACCCCTTTGTATAATGCTTACATGCTGAACTGTTGAATCCTGATTAACCCCTACTCACGTTATCTTTGTAGATAGGCATGGGAGGTTACAGGCGTTGGTGGGCAAACAGATTAGACATCTCTGCACATAGGCCCTTCGGCAGGGCTGCTTACTCTGACACATGAGCATTATCAGTACAACCAGCTTTCAGTGAACACGTAAGTTCTGACTTTATGAAAGTCCCTACAGAGACACAAAAATGGTAGCTGGTAGACAAAATGGAAGAGGAGTAGAGGCTAACTTAACAGAATACATGTTTTACCGTTCAACACAACCACAGTACCGAGACCGCCCTACGTGCCGCCACAGACGACATCCTCACCCTCCTAGACCAGGGCCACTCCACAGCCCTCCTCCTACTCGACCTATCAGCGGCCTTCGAGACCGTCTCCCACCGCATTCTGGTCACCAGACTACACAACGCCGGAATACAGGGAACAACCCTGGACTGGATCCGATCATTCCTCACCGGAAGAAGCCAAAGGATCAAACTACCACCCTTCCTCTCCCAACCCACAAAAATCACCTGCGGAGTCCCACAAGGGTCATTACTGAGCCTGACCCTCTTCAACATCTACATGGCCCCCCTCGCAGCCGTTGTCCGACTTCACGGCTTCAACATTGTATCCTACGCAGACAACACCCAACTCATCCTCTCCCTCACCAAAGACCCACCACTGCCAAACTGGACTTCCAGAAAGGAATGCAACATGTCACCGTTTGGATGACGGCTGCCTGACGCTCAACTCAGAGAAGACAGAAGTCCTCATCCTGGGAACCACCCCTTCAGCATGTGACCGCAACTGGTGGCCGACCGCCCTCGGAATCCCATCTACCCCCTCAGATCATGACATAAACCCCGGCATCGTACTCGACTCATCACTCAACATGAAACGACAAGTCAACGCCGTCACATACAGCTGCTTCAACATCCTCCGCAAGACCTTCAAATGGATCCCCCCTGAGTCAAAGAAGACAGTCACCCACGCACTCATCAACAGCCGACTGGACAATGGAAATGCACTCTACTCCGAAAACTCCAGACAATACAGAACACCGCCGCTAGGTTCATCCTTGGCATCCCCCGGCACAAACACATCACCCAACACCTACATAGCCTCCACTGGCTCCCCGTGGAGAAAAGAGTCACCTTCAAAATCCTCACTCACGTCTACAAATGCCTACACAACATCGGATCCAAATACCTCAACGACAAAGTCAACTTCCACGTACCCAAAAGAAACCTGCGATCGCCAACCTCGCACTTGCCGAACCTCCGTGCATCCTCAGAGCCAGAGCAAGCGGAAGATCCTTCTCTCACTTTGCAGCTAAGAACTGGAACGAGCTACTGACAGACATCAGATGCACCCCCTCCCTGAACACCATCAGGAAGACTGTCAAGACCTGGCTCTTTGGCTAACAGCTCTGCGGACGCCCCTCCACCCCCAGCGCCTTGAGATCCTCACGGGAGAATAGTGCACTTACAATTCCCCTGATTGATTGATAAGGAGCAATCTCAATCAGAGCCGTAAATTATTTGGCAATCCTAGGCTGTTACAACCATCAAATGTGGTATGACATCTCACCAATGAACTTCCTCAATCTAAAGCACAAAAGAGAAAAAGCCTAGGTAGTAGTGAAAGAGGGGGCAACTATTGACCAGATGTATGACCATTCCATTTTGTGAGTCACAAGTTGTGATGTTTTGCGACTCGCAAAATGTAATGTATAACAGTGTCTCAGACACTGTTTGCGATTCCTACTGGGGTTGCAAATGACCTGCCTCATCAATATTCTTGTGCCAGGTCGCAATTTGTGACCCATTAGGAATTGCCAGCCCTCACATGGATGGTGGCCTGCTGGGGTCAGCAGGCCACCATGTCTGTGACTGCTTTTTAACCCCTTCGCTGCTAGGCCTTTTCCCCCTCCTGTGCTAAGGCTTTTTTTGGTGTTTTGGGGTAGTGCGCGCTTAGGCCCTTGTAACTTTTTGACCACATAAGGGATCCGCGCCAAATTTGCGTCCTTTTCTTCCAACATCATGGGGATTCTAAAGGTGCCCAGGGTTTGTGGATTCCCTTGGAGGGGTCCCAGAAATTAACCAAAATATAGTGTTTTTTTTGTTTTTTTCAGAAAAATGGGAAAAACGGGCTGCAAATGAAAGCCTCTGGCTTTTTCCCTGAATATGGTATCAAAAAAGGGTTTGTGGGGCTGAATTCTCCATTTTCTCAGCTTTTAGGGAATGACAGTGTTTTGTCAGAGAACCGAAATTTTTCACTCAGTTTTGGCATTTTTCTGGGACATAGCCTATTTTTGCTATTTTTAGAGCTTTCCACCTCCTTCCAGTTAATGGTAGAAATGAGTTTGAAAGCAATAATGGATCCTGGAAAGCTTTACATTTCCAAAAAATAGACAAAATTCTGAATTCAGAAAGGGGTCATTTGTCTAAATCCATGAAGGGTTCGTTATAGAAACTAACAGTTAGATATTGGAATATTTGAAAATTTGTTGAAAACAACGGCCTTTTGTCTCAACGTTTTCACCTATAACTTTCTCTAATTTTGACAGCTCTTGGAAAGCAATATACCGTTACATCCGTTAGACCTTCCTGGTTGTGGGGATATATGGGACTTGTAGTTTCACCAAGAACCCGACGAACCCAGATCCAAAAACTGAGCAGCAACTTGCAATGGTATTTTTTCATTTACTGGGTATAGTGCACTTTGTCTTGGAAAATGTACACATGGAATAATCTGCATGAAAGACACCTATGTATGTATGAATTGGGTACAAATTATAGAGTTCAGAAACAGTATATAATTGCACATTTTCAAAGTTGGGAATACTCATACTAGCATGAGAATTATTGGTCATTTTTCATAAAGTTTTTTTTTCTACACAATATCTTTCATTCAAAGGCAGAAATGCAAGAAAGCTCAATTGGTAATAACAGTTGATTTACAAATCTGAATTACCCCAAGTGTCCCGATAAAAACGGTACCTCACTTGTGTGGGTCGGCCTTGTGCCTGCGACAGGAAACGGCGCAAAATGCAACGTGGTCACACCTAAATTTTGCAGTTACAAATTGACCCTTTTTTGGCAAAGTGCCTACCTGTAGTTTTTGCACCCTAGTTCTTCCGGCACCTAGGGAAACCTAGCAAACCTATACATTTTTGAAAAGTAGACACCCAGGGGAATTCAGGATGGGATGACTCGACTGCCTACCACCAGGTTTTGTTACCCAGAATCCCTTGCAAAGCTCAGATTTTGACAAAAAAAACACATTTTCCTCACATTTCTGTGGTGGAAAGTTCTGGAATCTGCGTGGATCAACAAATTTCCACCCACCCAGCGTGCCCCCAGGTCTCCCGAAAAAAATGGTACCTCACTTGTGTGGGTCGGCCTTGTGCCTACCACGGGAAACGGCACAAAATGCAACGTGGTCGCTCCTCAATTTCCCAGTGAAATCTTAAGCTCTTTGGACAAAGAGACTACCTTTTGTTTTTGAGCCGTAGCTCAACCAGCACCTAGGGAAACCTAGCAAACCTATACATTTTTGAAAACTAGACACCCAGGGCAATTCAGGATGGGGTGACTCGTCTGCCTACCCCCAGGTTTTGTTACCCAGAATCCCTTGCAAACATAAATATTTGACCAAAAAAACACATTTTCCTCACATTTCTGTGGTGGAAAGTTCTGGAATCTGCGTGGATCAACAAATTTCCACCCACCCAGCGTGCCCCTAGGTCTCCCGAAAAAAATGGTACCTCACTTGCGTGGGTAGGCATAGTGGCTGCAACATGAAACCGCGCAAAACGCAGCATGGTCGCATCTCAATTTCCCAGTGAAATTTAGCACGATTCGGACAAAAAGACTACCTTTTGTTTTTGCGCCGTAGCTCTGCCAGCACCTAGGGAAACCTAGCAACCCTATACATTTTTGAAAACTAGACAACCAGGGCAATTCAGGATGGGGTGACTCGTCTGCCTACCCCCAGGTTTTGTTACCCAGAATCCCTTTCAAACAAAAAAATTTGACCAAAAAAACACATTTTCCTCACATTTCTGTGGGGGAAAGTTCTGGAATCTGCGTGGATCAACAAATTTCCACCCACCCAGCGTGCCCCCAGGTCTCCCGAAAAAAATGGTACCCCACTTGCGTGGGTAGGCATAGTGGCTGCGACATGAAACAGCGCAAAACGCAGCATGGTCGCACCTCAATTTCCCAGTGAAATTTAGCACGATTCAGACAAAAAGACTACCTTTTGTTTTTGCGCCGTAGCTCTGCCAGCACCTAGGGAAACCTAGCAAACCTATACATTTCTGAAAACTAGACACCCAGGGCAATTCAGGATGGGGTGACTCGTCTGCCTACCCCCAGGTTTTGTTACCCAGAATCCCTTTCAAACAAAACAATTTAACCAAAAAAACACATTTTCCTCACATTTCTGTGGTGGAAAGTTCTGGAATCTGCGTGGATCAACAAATTTCCACCCACCCAGTGTGCCCCCAGGTCTCCCGAAAAAAATGGTACCTCACTTGCGTGGGTAGGCATAGTGGCTGCGACATGAAACAGCGCAAAACGCAGCATGGTCGCACCTCAATTTCCCAGTGAAATTTTGCACGATTCGGACAAAAAGACTACCTTTTGTTTTTGCGCCGTAGCTCTGCCAGCACCTAGGGAAACCTAGCAAACCTATACATTTCTGAAAGGTAGACACCCAGGGCAATTCAGGATGGGGTGACTCGTCTGCCTACCCCCAGGTTTTGTTACCCAGAATCCCTTTCAAACAAAAAAATTTGACCAAAAAAACACATTTTCCTCACATTTCTGTGGTGGAAAGTTCTGGAATCTGCGTGGATCAACAAATTTCCATCCACCCAGTGTGCCCCCAGGTCTCCCGAAAAAAATGGTACCTCACTTGCGTGGGTAGGCATAGTGGCTGCGACATGAAACAGCGCAAAACGCAGCATGGTCGCACCTCAATTTCCCAGTGAAATTTTGCACGATTCGGACAAAAAGACTACCTTTTGTTTTTGCGCCGTAGCTCTGCCAGCACCTAGGGAAACCTAGCAAACCTATACATTTCTGAAAACTACACACCCAGGGCAATTCAGGATGGGGTGACTCGTCTGCCTACCCCCAGGTTTTGTTACCCAGAATCCCTTTCAAACAAAAATATTTGACCAAAAAAACACATTTTCCTCACATTTCTGTGGTGGAAAGTTCTGGAATCTGCGTGGATCATCAAATTTCCATGCACCCAGTGTGCCCCCAGGTCTCCCGAAAAAAATGGTACCTCACTTGCGTGGGTAGGCATAGTGGCTGCGAAATGAAACAGCGCAAAACGCAGCATGGTCGCACCTCAATTTCCCAGTGAAATTTAGCACGATTCGGACAAAAAGACTACCTTTTGTTTTTACGCCGTAGCTCTGCCAGCACCTAGGGAAACCTAGCAAACCTATACATTTCTGAAAACTAGACACCCAGGGCAATTCAGGATGGGGTGACTCGTCTGCCTACCCCCAGGTTTTGTTACCCAGAATCCCTTTCAAACAAAAAAATTTGACCAAAAAAACACATTTTCCTCACATTTCTGTGGTGGAAAGTTCTGGAATCTGCGTGGATCAACAAATTTCCATCCATCCAGTGTGCCCCCAGGTCTCCCGAAAAAAATGGTACCTCACTTGCGTGGGTAGGCATAGTGGCTGCGACATGACACAGCGCAAAACGCAGCATGATCGCACCTCAATTTCCCAGTGAAATTTAGCACGATTCAGACAAAAAGACTACCTTTTGTTTTTGCGCCGTAGCTCTGCCAGCACCTAGGGAAACCTAGCAAACCTATACATTTCTGAAAACTAGACACCCAGGGCAATTCAGGATGGGGTGACTCGTCTGCCTACCCCTAGGTTTTGTTACCCAGAATCCCTTACAAACATAAAAATTTGACCAAAAAAACACATTTTCCTCACATTTCTGTGGTGGAAAGTTCTGGAATCTGCGTGGATCAACAAATTTCCACCCACCCAGCGTGCCCCCAGGTCTCCCAAAAAAAATGGTACCTCACTTGCGTGGGTAGGCATAGTGGCTGCGACATGAAACCGCGCAAAACGCAGCATGGTCGCACCTCAATTTCCCAGTGAAATTTAGCACGATTCGGACAAAAAGACTACCTTTTGTTTTTACGCCATAGCTCTGCCAGCACCTAGGGAAAACTAGCAAACCTATACATTTCTGAAAACTAGACACCCAGGGCAATTCAGGATGGGGTGACTCGTCTGCCTACCCCCAGGTTTTGTTACCCAGAATCCCTTACAAACATAAAAATTTGACCAAAAAAACACATTTTCCTCACATTTCTGTGGTGGAAAGTTCTGGAATCTGCGTGGATCAACAAATTTCCACCCACCCAGCGTGCCCCCAGGTCTCCCGAAAAAAATGGTACCTCACTTGCGTGGGTAGGCATAGTGGCTGCGACATGAAACAGCGCAAAACGCAGCATGGTCGCACCTCAATTTCCCAGTGAAATTTTGCACAATTCGGACAAAAAGACTACCTTTTGTTTTTGCACCGTAGCTCTGCCAGCACCTAGGGAAAACTAGCAAACCTATACATTTCTGAAAACTAGACACCCAGGGCAATTCAGGATGGGGTGACTCGTCTGCCTACCCCCAGGTTTTGTTACCCAGAATCCCTTACAAACATAAAAATGTGACCAAAAAAACACATTTTCCTCACATTTCTGTGGTGGAAAGTTCTGGAATCTGCGTGGATCAACAAATTTCCACCCACCCAGCGTGCCCCCAGGTCTCCCGAAAAAAATGGTACCTCACTTGCGTGGGTAGGCATAGTGGCTGCGACATGAAACAGCGCAAAACGCAGCATGGTCGCACCTCAATTTCCCAGTGAAATTTTGCACGATTCGGACAAAAAGACTACCTTTTGTTTTTGCGCCGTAGCTCTGCCAGCACCTAAGGAAACCTAGCAAACCTATACATTTTTGAAAACTAGACACCCAGGGGAATTCAGGATGGGGTGACTCGTCTGCCTACCCCCAGGTTTTGTTACCCAGAATCCCTTGAAAACATAAATATTTGACCAAAAAAACACATTTCCTCACATTTCTGTGGTGGAAAGTTCTGGAATCTGCGTGGATCAACAAATTTCCACTCACCCAGCGTGCCCCCAGGTCTCCCGAAAAAAATGGTACCTCACTTGCGTGGGTAGGCATAGTGGCTGCGACATAAAACAGCGCAAAACGCAGCATGGTCGCACCTCAATTTCCCAGTGAAATTTAGCACGATTCGGACAAAAAGACTACCTTTTGTTTTTGCGCCGTAGCTCTGCCAGCACCTAGGGAAAACTAGCAAACCTATACATTTCTGAAAACTAGACACCCAGGGCAATTCAGGATGGGGTGACTCGTCTGCCTACCCCCAGGTTTTGTTACCCAGAATCCCTTTCAAACATAAAAATGTGACCAAAAAAACACATTTTCCTCACATTTCTGTGGTGGAAAGTTCTGGAATCTGCGTGGATCAACAAATTTCCACCCACCCAGCGTGCCCCCAGGTCTCCCGAAAAAAATGGTACCTCACTTGCGTGGGTAGGCATAGTGGCTGCGACATGAAACAGCGCAAAACGCAGCATGGTCGCACCTCAATTTCCCAGTGAAATTTTGCACGATTCGGACAAAAAGACTACCTTTTGTTTTTGCGCCGTAGCTCTGCCAGCACCTAAGGAAACCTAGCAAACCTATACATTTTTGAAAACTAGACACCCAGGGGAATTCAGGATGGGGTGACTCGTCTGCCTACCCCCAGGTTTTGTTACCCAGAATCCCTTGAAAACATAAATATTTGACCAAAAAAACACATTTTCCTCACATTTCTGTGGTGGAAAGTTCTGGAATCTGCGTGGATCAACAAATTTCCACTCACCCAGCGTGCCCCCAGGTCTCCCGAAAAAAACGGTACCTCACTTGCGTGGGTAGACATAGTGGCTGAAACAGGAAACGGTTCAAATCGTACGGTGGTGAATTTACATTACCTTATTGCAAAACTACCTTGATTTTGGGGGGGGGGATCTGAATTTGTGGCCCGGGGCTCGGTGGTATTCTTTGCAAAGTAGCAAACCTAAACAGTTCTGAAAACTAGACACCCGGGGGAGTCCAGGGAGGTATGGCATGCATGGGTCCCCCAATGTTTTCCTACCCAGAACTCTCTGCAAACCTTAAAATTAGGTAAAAATTGCACTTTTCCAAACTTTTTGGCGTGGGATCGCCGTGCCGGCAAAAAAGTCGTACCACCCTGCGTTCCCCTTGTTCTCCCGAGTAAAAGGATACCTCACTTGTGTGGGTGCCCCAAAGCAGAACACCCCAAAAATGAATTTTGAAAAAAGTAGTTTTTACTCATATTTACGTTTTACAAATTAAGCACCCCAGCCTAAGTCACTTGCCTTTGGCCCACCCACACAAGTGAGGTATCATTTTACTCGGGAGAACAAGGGAAACGCTGGGTGGTAGGACATTTGTTCCGGCAGCGAGATCCCACCCAAAAAAGTATGGAAAAGTTGGTTTTTGGACCAAAATTTCAGGTTTGCAGGGGTTTCTGGGTAGGAAAACATTGGGGGACCCACGCATGCCATACCACCCTGGACTCCCCCGGGTGTCTAGTTCTCAGAACTGTTTGGGTTTGGTAGTTTTCAAAGATGCCTGCCAAGCCCCGGGCCAAAAGCTCAGGTGACCCCCTCAAAAAATAAGATTATTTGGCTAAAGGTAATGTTTTCGTCTCCACAGTATGAATTGGGCCTTTTCCTAAAGCAGCCGCTATGCCTACCCACGCAAGTGAGGTACCATTTTTATCGGGAGACCTTGGGGAACGCTGGGTGGGAGGTAATTTGTGTGAGCCCAGTGATGCCACGCTTTCCCACACTAAAACGTGTGAAAAAAAAAGATTTTTTCCAAGCAAAAAATGAGGTTTGCAAGGGATTCTGGGTAAAGGAACGTTGGAGGATCCACGCAAGCCATACCTCCTTGGAAGCCCCCGGGTGTCTACTTTTCAGAAATGTGTGGGTTTGGTAGGTTTCCCTAGATGGCTGTCTCGCACGGGGCCAAAAACCCGGGTAACCCCTCTTGCAAAAGCTGGTGGACATGAATTCTCCAGCTTTTGCAAGAGGGGTTACCTGGGTTTCTGGCCCCGTGCGAGACAGCCATCTAGGGAAACCTACCAAACCCACACATTTCTGAAAAGTAGACACCCGGGGGAGTCCAGGGAGGTATGGCATGCGTGGGTCCCCCAATGTTTTCCTACCCAGAACTCCTTGAAAACATAAAAATGTGACCAAAAAAACACATTTTCCTCACATTTCTGTGGTGGAAAGTTCTGGAATCTGCGTGGATCAACAAATTTCCACCCACCCAGCGTGCCCCCAGGTCTCCCGAAAAAAACGGTACCTCACTTGCGTGGGTAGACATAGTGGCTGCAACAGGAAACGGTTCAAATCGTACGGTGGTGAATTTACATTACCTTATTGCAAAACTACCTTGATTTTGGGGGGGGGGGGATCTGAATTTGTGGCCCGGGGCTCGGTGGTATTCTTTGCAAAGTAGCAAACCCAAACAGTTCTGAAAACTAGACACCCGGGGGAGTCCAGGGAGGTATGGCATGCATGGGTCCCCCAATGTTTTCGTACCCAGAACTCTCTGCAAACCTTAAAATTAGGTAAAAATTGCACTTTTCCAAACTTTTTGGCGTGGGATCGCCGTGCCGGCAAAAAAGTCGTACCACCCTGCGTTCCCCTTGTTCTCCCGAGTAAAAGGATACCTCACTTGTGTGGGTGCCCCAAAGTAGAACACCCCAAAAATGAATTTTGAAAAAGGTAGTTTTTACTCATATTTACGTTTTACAAATTAAGCACCCCAGCCTAAGTCACTTGCCTTTGGCCCACCCACACAAGTGAGGTATCATTTTACTCGGGAGAACAAGGGAAACGCTGGGTGGTAGGACATTTGTTCCGGCAGCGAGATCCCACCCAAAAAAGTATGGAAAAGTTGGTTTTTGGACCAAAATTTCAGGTTTGCAGGGGTTTCTGGGTAGGAAAACATTGGGGGACCCACGCATGCCATACCACCCTGGACTCCCCCGGGTGTCTAGTTCTCAGAACTGTTTGGGTTTGGTAGTTTCCAAAGATGCCTGCCAAGCCCCGGGCCAAAAGCTCAGGTGACCCCCTCAAAAAATAAGATTATTTGGCTAAAGGTAATGTTTTTGTCTCCACAGTATGAATTGGGCCTTTTCCTAAAGCAGCCGCTATGCCTACCCACGCAAGTGAGGTACCATTTTTATCGAGAGACCTTGGGGAACGCTGGGTGGGAGGTAATTTGTGTGAGCCCAGTGATGCCACGCTTTCCCACACTAAAACGTGTGAAAAAAAATGATTATTTCCAAGCAAAAAATGAGGTTTGCAAGGGATTCTGGGTAAAGGAACGTTGGAGGATCCACGCAAGCCATACCTCCTTGGAAGCCCCCGGGTGTCTACTTTTCAGAAATGTGTGGGTTTGGTAGGTTTCCCTAGATGGCTGTCTCGCACGGGGCCAAAAACCCGGGTAACCCCTCTTGCAAAAGCTGGTGGACATGAATTCTCCAGCTTTTGCAAGAGGGGTTACCTGGGTTTCTGGCCCCGTGCGAGACAGCCATCTAGGGAAACCTACCAAACCCACACATTTCTGAAAAGTAGACACCCGGGGGAGTCCAGGGAGGTATGGCATGCGTGGGTCCCCCAATGTTTTCCTACCCAGAACTCCTTGCAAACCTTAATTAGGTAAAAATAGCACTTTTACAAAAATTTTGCCGTGGGATCGCCGTGCCGGCAAAAATGTCCTACCACCCAGCGTTCCCCTTGTTCTCCCGAGTAAAAGGGTACCTCACCTTAACAGAGTTACTCAAAAGACAAACATTCAAGCACGGCTATCTATTCCTCAAAGACACACACATACAGGTTGGATTTGGCACGAGGGCGAGTGATGGTTCAGTATATAAAATTTTATTAACAAGATATTTCAAAAAAATGAAATGCTCTGTCAATAAATAAATGCATAAAAACCGAACCAGTGACTCGCAACTCGTGAGCTGTAAAGCCACGACAAGGCACCAACCGTTTTACAGGCCATTCACGCACCTTTCATACCTGATACAAACAAGACCACTGACACCATCTGGAATAAAAGCAACACATTACAACAATCACAATAAGGGACAAGGTACACCCTAATGCAGAAAGAGAAAAAAAACAATTATTACTGCACACCCATCTAATCCGCAAGCACACACACATACTGGTTGGATTTGGCACAAGGGTGAGTGATGATTCAGTACATACAATTGTATACGCAAGTAATTTCACAAAAATGAAATACACTGTGTATAATTGCAAGTATGATAAACTGAACCACTGACTCACAGCTCGTGAGCTGTAAAGCCACGTCAAGGCACCAACCTCTTTACAGGCCATTCATACACCTTTCGTACGTGTGACACATTCAAAACATTCACACCGCCAGCCGCGGACCCATCACATTTCAACACTCACACCAGCAAACAGCGCCATTCAAGGGCCCATCACTTTCACACGCCCACATTTCTGACACTGGAACTACACAAATTGATGGACTGCGTGGAGTGTCACTCAACAAGCAGTGTGTGCAGTGACCAACAGAAAGTAACTACTCACACACCGCCAGCCGAGCGCCAGTCCACCCACACCACCAGCCAAGCACCAGACCATGCACACCGCCAGCCAAACACTCAGCGCACACCACCAGCCAAGCGCCTCTCCACGCACACCGCCAGCCAAGCACCACTCCGTGCACAGACAGCTAAACACCGCTCCACGCACACCCTCCAGCCAAGTACCACTCCGCAAACACCACCAGCCAAGCGCCACTCCACACACACCGCCAGCCAAGCACCAGTCCACACACACCGCCAGCCAAGCACCACTCCACACACACCATCAGCCAAACACCACTCCATGCACAGACAGCCAAGTACCACTCCACGAACACCACCAGCCAAGCGCCACTCCACACACACCGCCAGCAAAGCACCACTCCGTGCACAGACAGCCAAGCACCACTCCACACACACCGCCAGCCAAGCACCACTCCACACACACCGCCAGCCAAGCACCACTCCACACACACCGCCAGCCAAGCGCAACTCCACACACACCGCCAGCCAAGCACCAGCCGGCACACACCACAAACACATTTAGAATTCTTTTTTTGAAAATGACACTAAACAAATGGAAATACCTACAAATCAGGTAACACAAATTCTTAAAATAAAAACTTTGCACTAATGCCAATCCTTGAAACAAACTAAAAATGTTTTACAGAATGCAGACCAAGCAATTCACTTTACAGCTCAATCAAACTCCCAATAGTTCTTTTGCGTGTGGTACGATTTAAAACAAGCTGACATACACAATGCAGGCTTAGAAGGACAGTCAGGACAGTATATACGAGACTCCTTCCGCACGCCTCTTCGCCAACAGACTCTGCATCTTCTAGTCGGAAAGTCTCTAGCAGTAGTGGAAGGAATAGATTCAGGAAAGTGGCGATCTTGCAATCTAGCCACTTCCTCCACCACTCCAAATCTAGGAACACTTGCCTGCTGCACAAGTACAAGGCTGCCTATTATAGACTCCTGAAACTTAAGAAAAGTCATCTTCGTCCCAGGACAAGACTTCTGGTACACAACGAAAGCATTAAATGATGCCAAGTGGAACAGATGGATAGCCAACTTCTTGTACCAAACGTAAGCCTTTCGAAGAGCAGCATAAGGTTCCAACCTCTGATCTACTCTGTCAACACCACCCATGAACTTATTGTAAGCTAGAATGCACACAGGTTTGCGCACTTCAGCACCCTGACCCCAAACAGGCACAGGTACAGTACTTTCATCGTGGATAGTAGTCAGCATGTACACATCTCTCTTGTCTGAATACTTCACAGCTAAAAGCTCCCCACATCGCAATGCCGTAGACTGTCCCCGCACAAGCCTTTTGCAAACAAGTTCCTTTGGGAAACCTTTACGGTTACTGCGCATTGTGCCACAAGCAACAGTGCCCACTTTGGCCAACTCCTTGAACAACTGCACACCAGTGTAGAAGTTATCTACATATAAATGATGGCCTTTGTTAAATAATCCTCTACCTAGTTCCCACACAATTTTCTCAGTTACTCCAAAAGTAGAAGGACAACCAGGAGGGTTAATGCGGGACTCCTTACCAGTGTACACCCTGAAATTGTAGACATATCCAGTCTCACTGTCACACAGCATATACAGTTTGATTCCATAGCGTGACCTCTTACTAGGAATGTATTGCCTAAAAACCAAGCGGCCCTTGAACAACACCAAAGACTCATCCACTGCAATTTCTTTACCAGGGACAAAAATCTCAGAAAAACGATCAACAAAGTGATCAAGGACAGGCCGAATTTTAAACAAACGGTCACAATCAGGGTGATCGCGTGACAACGCTAAACTGTTATCAGCAAAATGCATCATCCGAAGAAGAAGCGTATACCGATCACGACTTATGACTGCTGGAAATACAGCTGTTACCATCAAGGGACTAGTGGACCAATATGAAGTAATTGATGACTTCCTTATCAAGCCCATCAAAAAAGTTAATCCCAGAAACTTCTTCATCTCTTCAACATTGGTGGGAGTCCACCGGATTGCTCTACAATAGGGCTTAAGGCTGGCACTGTTGGCCCTCAAATATTGTTCTGCATATAAATTGGTTTGCTCAACAATCTTTTGCAAAAACACATCGTCAAAAAACAACTGAAAAAAATTAATTGGCAGAAAATTCTCTGTATTCACTCTACACCCAGGAACACCAGTGAACTCTGGCAATGCCGGCTGCACCAAGCCAGGGGGAACCCAGAGGCCATCCCTATCAACGGGGGGAGCAGCCACCCCAGCCTGCAGCACCGAAACATCTTGCTGCTGTTCTCCAACGGGAAGCCTAACAGCCACAGATACTTCTGGCTGCACAACACCAACAGAAGACGTAGCATCCCCAGAGGGCTCTTCCTGCACTACACCAACGGGAAGCCCAGCAGCCTGAGATGCTTCTTGCTGCACTACACCACCGGGAAACCCAGCAGGCCCAGATGCCTCTTGCCGCTCTACACCAATGGGAAGCCTAACAGCCCCAGATGCCTCTTGCTGCACTACACGAGCAGGAAGACGAAAAGCACCAGATGCCCCTTTGCGCACCACAGCAATGTGAAGCCTTTTGGGTGCAGGCTCCAGCCCACATGCCTCTTGCCGACGTAAAAAGAAAGGAAACCTTGCGGCCCTAGGCAGCAGCACAGGTGCCTCTTGGCCCACTACCGGCAACACAATGTCCTCCTGTACCATAGGCCCTTCATCAGCACTAGAAGAAGAGTCATCATCCGATGATGATGATTCCATGCGAAGAGAAAACTCACTGCCTGAATCTTCTGCCACTTCCTGGGAGTCCGAATCGGACTCAGACTCTGAACCATGGTCCGAGGAAGACTCAAAAAGCAAACCAAGAACCTGCTGAGCAGTAATCCTGCGACTAGCCATTATCCTTACAAAGCAAGAAGACTGCACACACAAGTGAACAACAACCTACACTGTGCAAAGTAAGAAGTAAACAAGGTAAGGCTTTCACTAAAAGATAAATACAATCCAAAACAATTTCACTCTTACAAAATATAGCTACACTCACCAGCACCTACTCTGTTGAGACACAGCGAAAAGAAATGAAATCCCACTAGAAAGAAAAAAAGAAATGACATTAGAAAACAAAGTGCACATCAAACACTAATCCTGAAAAAAAAAACACAGAGCCACACAAACTGCTAGAAGTACAACCTTTTTCAAAAAGACAAACATCAAGGAGAAGTAGTACAAAATACATTCACTTACCAAGCACAAGCAACTACACAAGCTGCAAACAGACACGCAACCTACAACAATCCAAACAGCAAAAGCCTGGAACAAGACAAAAATAGAGAAGAAAAAAAAATTACTACCACATTTCACAAACAATATAACAATTAAAAAAACAACACACAAATTTGCCCCCCAAATTAAAATTCGGCCAGATGGGCCATCAATTAGGGCTTAGACCAAATTAGATTAGATGAGTTTTAACATCAAGACACTGGATAATTTTTTGAATTTTTGTAAAGTGCCTGACCACTTTGGTGCCAGTCAGTCTTTTGCTACTACCAGTACCCATATCACACAGGGGCAGTAAGGACATTCATACACCTTTTGTACGTGTGACACATACAAAACATTCACACCGCCAGCCGCCCATCACTTTCACACGCCCACATATCTGACATAGCAACTACAGAAAATGATGGACTGCGTAGAGTGTCACTCAACTAGCAGTGTGTGTAGTGACCAACAGAAAGTAACTACTCACACACCGCCAGCAGAGTTCAAGTCCACCCACACCACCATCCAAGCACCAGACCATGCACACCGCCAGCCAAACCCCACTCAGCGCACACCGACAGCCAAGTACCACTCCACGCACACCATCCAGCCAAGTACCACTCCCCACACACCGCCAGCCAAACACCACTCCCCACACACCGCCAGCCAAACACCACTCCACACACACCGCCAGCCAAGCAGCACTCCGTGCACAGACAGCAAAGTAGCACTCCAGCACACCACCAGCCAAGCGCCACTCCACACACACCGCCAGCCAAGCAGCACTCCGTGCACAGACAGCAAAGTAGCACTCCACGCACACCACCAGCCAAGCGCCACTCCACACACACCGCCAGCCAAGCAGCACTCCGTGCACAGACAGCAAAGTAGCACTCCACGCACGCCACCAGCCAAGCGCCACTCAACACACACCTCCAGCCAAGCAGCACTCCACGCACACCACCAGCCAAGCGCCACTCAACACACACCTCCAGCCAAGCAGCACTCCGTGCACAGACAGCAAAGTAGCACTCCACGCACACCACCAGCCAAGCGCCACTCCACACACACCGCCAGCCAAGCAGCACTCCACACACACCGCCAGCCAAGCAGCACTCCGTGCAGACAGCAAAGTAGCACTCCACGCACACCACCAGCCAAGCGCCACTCCACACACACCGCCAGCCAAGCAGCACTCCGTGCACAGACAGCAAAGTAGCACTCCACGCACACCACCAGCCAAGCGCCACTCCACACACACCGCCAGCCAAGCAGCACTCCGTGCACAGACAGCAAAGTAGCACTCCACGCACACCACCAGCCAAGCGCCACTCCACACACACCGCCAGCCAAGCAGCACTCCGTGCACAGACAGCAAAGTAGCACTCCACGCACACTAACAGCCAAGCGCCACTCCACACACACCGCCAGCCAAGCACCACTCCGTGCACAGACAGCAAAGTAGCACTCCACGCACACCACCTGCCAGGCGCCACTCCACAAGCACCACCAGCCAAGCACCACTCACCGCCAGCCAAGCACCATCCAGCCAAGCGCCACTCCACACACACCGCCAGCCAAGCAGCACTCCGTGCACAGACAGCAAAGTAGCACTCCACGCACACCGCCAGCCAAGCGCCACTCCACACACACCGCCAGCCAAGCAGCACTCCGTGCACAGACAGCAAAGTAGCACTCCACGCACACCACCAGCCAAGCGCCACTCCACACACACCGCCAGCCAAGCAGCACTCCGTGCACAGACAGCAAAGTAGCACTCCACGCACACCACCAGCCAAGCGCCACTCCACACACACCGCCAGCCAAGCAGCACTCCGTGCACAGACAGCAAAGTAGCACTCCACGCACACTAACAGCCAAGCGCCACTCCACACACACCGCCAGCAAAGCACCACTCCGTGCACAGACAGCAAAGTAGCACTCCACGCACACCACCTGCCAAGCGCCACTCCACAAGCACCACCAGCCAAGCACCACTCACCGCCAGCCAAGCACCATCCAGCCAAGCGCCACTCCACACACACCGCCAGCCAAGCGCCACTCCACACACACCGCCAGCCAAGCAGCACTCCGTGCACAGACAGCAAAGTAGCACTCCACGCACACCACCAGCCAAGCGCCACTCCACACACACCGCCAGCCAAGCAGCACTCCGTGCACAGACAGCAAAGTAGCACTCCACGCACACCACCAGCCAAGCGCCACTCCACACACACCGCCAGCCAAGCAGCACTCCGTGCACAGACAGCAAAGTAGCACTCCACGCACAACACCAGCCAAGCGCCACTCCACACACACCACCAGCCAAGCAGCACTCCGTGCACAGACAGCAAAGTAGCACTCCACGCACACCACCAGCCAAGCGCCACTCCACACACACCACCAGCCAAGCAGCACTCCGTGCACAGACAGCAAAGTAGCACTCCACGCACACCACCAGCCAAGCGCCACTCCACACACACCGCCAGCCAAGCACCACTCCGTGCACAGACAGCCAAGTACCACTCTACACACACCACCAGCCAAGCGCCACTCCACACACACCGCCAGCCAAGCACCACTCTGTGCATAGATAGCCAAGTACCCCTCCACGCACACCGCCAGCCAAACACCACTCAGCGCACACCGACAGCCAAGTACCACTCCACACACACCGCCAGCCAAGCACCGCTCCACGCACACCATCCAGCCAAGTACCACTCCCCACACACACCACCAGCAAACATTCCCAAGGGGTCGCTTCCTAAAAACTTTGTGTTAGTGGGCATTTTCCGCCCCCCCTGGGGGCAAAACGGCAAAAAAAACAGGCCGATTTGCCCCCAGGGTGGACAGAAAAACAAAAACACAATCATGTCCACCTGGAAGCGACCCTTACCCAAGGGGTCGCTTCCCAAAACAAACACATTGCCCCAACAAAAATCCCTGGTTCTAGTGGGTAATTTCTGCCCCCCCTGGGGGCAAAACGGCCGAAAAACGGGCCGATTTCCCCCCAGGGGGGGCAGAAAAACGAAAACATACTCAGACCCCACCTGGAAGCGACCCTTGCCCAAGGGGTCGCTTCCTAAAAACTAAAATTACATCCCTGGTGTCTAGTGGGCATTTTCTGTCCCCCCTGGGGGCAAAACGGCAAAAAAAAACGGGCCGATTTGCCCCCAGGGGGGACAGAAAAACGTAAACAAAATCAATGGCCGCCATCTTTGTAGAAATCTATATCCCTGGTGCTAGTGGGGAATTTCTGCCCCCCCTGGGGGCAAAACGGCCGAAAAAACGGGCCGATTTCCCCCCAGGGGGGGCAGAAAAACGAAAACATATTGCCAGCCAGCCTGGAAGTGACCCTTGCCCAAGGGGTCACTTCCTAAAAACTAAAAGTATATCCCTGGTGTCTAGTGGGGGCATTTCCGCCGCACAATCGCGACGCTGTGCGCGATCGTGAGGCAGAAATGCCCTGCAAAGAGACATCAGGGGAAAGGAAAATCTCTTTCCTCTCCCCTGATGCCTCTTCGCTGCCCCCAAACCCCCGCCAGCCACGAGAAACCTACCTTACTCCTCGGCGCTCAGGAAGCAAATGGCTTCCCGAGCGCTGGGAATCCCTGATGATGTCAGCGCGCGCTGTGCGCGCTGACGTCATCAGGGATTACCATGGGGGGGGGCGGGGGCGGCAGCGGAAGCTCTTCCACTGCCGCCCCCAGCAAAACAATGACGATCTGAGAGCCTCGGGGGGAGCGCCAGCGCTTCCCCCGAGGGTGGGGCTGATGACGAGCTGGCCTTGTCATCCGCGCAGGACAGGTAAGCGCGATGACGAGCCCAGCTCGTCATTAGCCCCGAAGGGGTTAAATAAAGCAGTTTTAAAAAAAATGAAGCCCGTTTTCATTAAAGGAAAATGGAATGCATTTTAAAAAAGAAAAATGAAACGTTTCTGGTTCATTTTTAGGTCTCGCCCTGGAACAGGGACGGAGACTTATAGTCGGCTGATGCCGGGGAATGAGGGACACAAAACTGGCACGATTTTTAGCAGTCGGATTTGGCTGCGCGAACGCGCACGTTCCGTCCTGCGCCGCCCTCCCAGCCTACTGCGCATGCGCCGCCCTCCCAGCCTACCGCGCATGCATGCATGCACACAGACACAGACACACACACACACACACACGTCGCAGACAGACACTCGCTCACACACACACCCCCTCCCCCACAGTCACACACACGCACTCCAAGACACATACACACACGCACGCACACACATACACACACATACACAGGCCGCCCCCCCCCCCCCGCGCCTACATGCTCCTCTCCCTCCGCCCGCCCGCCGCTCAGCAACGCACTCACCGGCTTCCTCTCCTCAGCTGCAAGGCCCGGCAGCAGGACTCTTCTTCCCTCCTTCGGCACCGGGGCGCAGGGTAGGCTCCTGCCTGCTCCGGTGCTCCCTGCTCCCAACACGGCTCCAATCGCGGCTCTTCCGTGGGAGGCGGGGTAGGCTCCCGCCCTCCTACTTCCTGTTTCCGGGTGTCGCGCCGGCCTGCCTGACTTCCTGGTCGCAGGCCGGCAGAGTAACGAGGATGTTTTGCGGTATGTATTTATTTATTTAATTATGCATTTTTATATAGCGCAGACTTTACCCGAAGGCGGTATTTATTTATTTATGTATTTATGCATTTTTATATAGCGCGGACTTTACCCGAAGGCGGTATTTCTTTATTCATGTATTTATGCATTTTTATATAGCGCGGACTTTACCCGAAGGCGGTAATGCTTGCCTTAGCGTAATGGTGTTCCTTCTTAATTTATTGGTGGTGTCCCTGTTAGAATTATTCCCACTTTTAGTCTAGCAATGCTTGGCATGATGTTGGCATCTTTGGCATTATTGAGCCCATCCCTGGTATAATGGGACCACAACGTATTGTGGGCATTCTTGACCCAATTGTGCTTCTCTTCACCAGCGGTGATGGTCATCCCTGGCATGCGATGGGTGTTCATGGAATTGGATGTTGATATGTAGACATGTAAAGCCAGACTCTGTCCATGGGGCAGTAATATTCATGAGTACTTGATGACATGGAGATCAAAGATACAACTAAAACTGAAAAGCCATTATTTTGAGAGACTGTCATATTTGTTTTTGGGAATCAGAAATATTTATTAAAATGAAATGCTTGTAATAACAAGCCAATGCATGATTACCAGCTGTGATCGTGTTTTCAAAATGTTTGTAAAGTTGATATTAAAGTGATAATTCATGCTAATTTCTGTAGTCTTATTTACATCTTGTTTACAATTATACTATACTACTAATGTATGTTTACTAGCCATAACTGTACTGTTATATGTTACATTTTAATTACAGTGTTTGCCTTTTACAATCATTTTCTTACAAAGTACCTCGTAACACAAAAATATTTATGCCTAAAATATTTTGCACTGTTTGCACAATATATTTGTGATGTTTACACTTACCTATTTGAAATTAAAATGTACAAATGGACATTTAGTCAATTACCATTAAAAAGTTTAACTTTTTTGCTAAGATATTCTTGTAATCTTTTATGCAAACAAATTTAAATACTGCATAAATAATTTTAACAACAAATAATTTATATGTAGCTTTTTACGTACATAAGAAAACTATAGCATAAAGCAAAAAACATTGCCATTTACAATAATAATAGCTCAAACTTAAATAATGCGAGACCTATTGCATTGCAAATGCTTGTTTCACAGTAGGCAGTGGCCCGTGGGACCACTGCATGCTCGTAAAAAAATATTTTCGCTGCCCAACACAAAGGGGAAATGGTCCCCTGATGACCCCTTCCCGTTTGCGACTGGAGTAGGTGGTAACTGCAATTGTTTTGCGACCGCATTTGCAGTCGCAAAACAATCTCCCATGCCCCTTCCTGATAGCGAATCGTAAACCCTATTTGTGAGTCGGTATTAGGTTACCGACACACAAAATAAGGTTTGTACATACCACAACCCTTTTTAGTTGTTGCAAACGGGCAATTTCCCGTTTGGGTCCTCTAAAAAGGGTTGTACATCTGACCCTAAATTTGCAGCCATCATTGAATTTGTAATGGAGTTTTTTTATACAGGCTTCTGCCGGCTAACAGGTGTAGCCAGGGTGAAAAGACAAGTATGGTAACATTCCACAGCCTTGCGCCCAGAAATGCAAAACAAAATATTTTATATGCCTTCAACAGACTGACACTGTTTGGTACACATCTTATATGGTGCCAAGCAAAAGAAAAAGACTTACACCGCAGAATAATTTGAGATTGTGCAGTATAGCTGCCCTTGCTCAACCACTTTTTGTGGATCAGGCAGATGTCAAGCATACTGGGGAACCTTCAATCAGTACAAAGGCCAAGGAGGATCATATTGCTCCTTCTAAAATTGTGGCTATAACCAGGGCTATACACCTAGCAGAAGCCATAGACAAAGCTATGGCTGCTCCTCCAGAAGGAAATGCTGTACCTAATTGTGCACCCAGGATACCAAAAAGGAGCTTGATTTGTCACAGCTGACCATCCTACTGCCCATCGCATCAAGTGGGGGGAGAATTTCTCTGTTTGCCCCTGCATGGGATTCCATAACATTGGTCCAATCTGTGCTACGGGTTCAAGACACACTCCAGTTCACCCACCCAGAAAAGAACAAAATCTCTCCTTGAGGGGGCTACAACAGGAAATTCCTCCATCCTTCTGAAGGCTGCAATGGAGGCTGCCCTGAAAACCGAGAAAACCCGTGGGTTCTATTACTGATTCTTCTTAATAAAGCAGACAACATGACTTCACGGAACATGTTACTAAGAAAAAGTCAGTTTGCATGGTAGTCCTCCTGATGCTTGCTTCAGGATGGAGACGTACCTCCCTAGGTATTCAGGATGTGCGCATTCACATCCCCATTATCCAAAGCCAAAGGAAATACCTCCACTTTTTAGTGGCAGTGTATCACTGTCAGCTCAAAGCACTCCCTTTCCGTCCTAAGTCTGCATCTCGAATTTTCACAAAGTGCTTACAGCTGGTTGCTGCTTTCCTGAGATGACAAGGTCTCTAAGAAAACCCACTCTTGGATAACTGGCTCGTCAAGGAAAGAGGCAAAGGCTTCTACAGCCACCTGTTTCACAGATTAGGCTTAACACCAAACATCGAAAAATCTTCAGTTGGCCAATTAACATGACTCCAGTTCCTGGGAGCAGTACTCGACATGCAGCTGGGAAGCGCTTTTTCTTCATCAGAAAAAGCTCTGCAGCTCAAATCCATGGCAAAACCCTTCTTTCAAACAACCAGTGACCGTCAGATAATGCACATCTCTCCACGGTCTGATTTCATCCTGTATAGGATTAACACCCTTTTTTAGTCTTAGGGTGACACTGCTACAGCAACAATTGAATAGTCAATAGAAGCAGATAGTTCATGGGACAACATAGCCCTGGTGATGAGAAGAATCAAACAGGCACTGCTGTGGCTTAGGTTTGCATCCAACCTAAACATGGGCATTCCATTCCAACCTTCATCAGACAGAACAGTGCTGACTATGTAAGCATCAATGGGCGGCTGGGGAGCCCACATGCAGGTGCAACAACTCGAGGCCTCTTGTCAGACATAAGGAAAACGCTTCATGTCAGTGTCATGGAGCTCTGGGCCATAAGACTAGGCCTAAAGTCGTTCCTCCCAAGACTAGCTGGGAAAGCAGTGCTCATCAAGATGGATAACACAACTTCGATGTAGTGAATCACAAAGCAAGGAACAATGAGGTTCTGTTCTCTGTCAGAAGCCACATAGATGCTGGGGAACTAGGCCATCTCCAAGTTAGACATCAGAGTGGATCATCTCCCAGGATGCCAAAACGATCAGACAGACATGCTTAGTTGAGCTCCCTCCAGCCCAAATATCATCTTCCACAAATGGACTAGACCTGTTCGCCACCATGAAGAACAAAGAATGCCTGTATTACCCCAAGCATGTTCTATCAGCCATGAACCGAGTTCAATGCCTTTTTGATCAAATGATCAAATACCCTACCTTACACATTTCCTCAGTATCCCCTGAGTACTAAGGAGACAAAGGCAGATCACTGTTCCTTAATCCTCATTGTCTTGACATGGCCACACCAATTCTGACACAGCAATCTCCTGAGTGTGTCTGCATACACAGCAATACCACTAAATATGAACTCCAAGCCCCTCTTTAGACTCAGTGGAAAGATACTCCACTATGAGCTCAAGTCACTCAGCCAGCTTGATAGCCTGTTTCCTGACCAACTAGAGTTGGGCTATTTAGGCATTCCGACAGACTGCAGAAACATCCTGGCTTAGGCATGTGCACTAGCAACCACAAAGACTTACAACACCAAGTGAAAGTGTTTCTGTGAATGGTGTAAATTAAATAGTAAAACACACAAGATGATGGACGGAATGTTGCACAATGGCAAAACATTCACCCCCAGTCACAGATCTGGGTTTAATCCATCATTATTTTGCTCACCAAGCCACCCCAGTTCAGACATGACCATATGCAAATCAGTCTTGACCCTGTGCCTCATGGGAACAGTCCAGCCCGAACTGCCAAGCCATGTCTTCCCTGGACTGGAATCAAGCATCCTAAGACCGGTTTCTGGCTATCCGCCGTCTTCAGCCAGGATAGCTTGACTCCAGTGGCTTAGTGAGCATGGGACCCACGTCTGGGCATACCCTTCCCATATAGGGTGAACAGCAAAACACACAAGATGATGGACGGAATGTTGCACAATGGCAAAACATTCACCCCCAGTCACAGATCTGGGTTTAATCCATCGTTATTTTGCTCACCAGGCCACCCCAGTTCAGACATGGCCATATACAAATCAGTCTTGACCCTGTGCCTCATGGGAACAGTCCAGCCCGAACTGCCAAGCCATGTCTCCCCTCTGAAGCTTGTTTCCGGTCCAGGGAAGGCATGGCTTGGCAGTTCGGGCTGGACTGTTCCCATGAGGCACAGGGTCAGACTGATTGGCATATGGCCATGTCTGAACTGGGGTGGCAGAGTGGGCTAAAGAACGGTTATGGATTAAACCCAGATCTGTTGACTGGGTGTGAGTGTTTGATGCTCCGTCCACCACCACCCCCTTTTGTAAATTAAATAGTTCCATCCAGTTTCCATGCAGTCCCATCTATTCTTTCATAAGTAAAGGACCAATCTAAGCGTGTCCTTAAATATTCTTCAATGAGAGTCCATATGGCTGCTATCTTAATATTTTGTAGAAAGGAAGACCCTTCGTCATCACTGTTGTCACAATGGATCATAAGACATTTTATGAAGGGACATTTCTGGGCCTTTCCTCCTATATAATGCCTTGGGAGCTGAACACGGTTCATCTCTTGGAAGACCGCACTGTTGCTTGTCCTCACATCGGCAAGGAGAGTAGGGGAGTTGCAAGCCTTTACCATTAAAAGGCCCCTTTTTACGGTTTAGTGAAGAAAATAGTTGTACAAACCAATCCGAAGTTTATGGCTAAAGTTGCTACAGACTTTTGCCTAAATGAGCTGCCATTCTGTGTTCTTTTTTTTCCCTAATCCTATAAAATTAGCAGAGAAATATTAGCATTTTTTAGTTGGACTCACACACTTAGGGCCACCTTTTTGTATCCTTTGTCCACTCAGGAAGAGGCCAACCCCTGGTCGAAGCAGGGTATAGCATGTTGGGTCTCAGCCAGCATCAGCTTCTGCCACATCAAGATGAAGCTTCAGGGCAGAGTGAGGGCGCTTTCTCTCAGAAGCATGGCGACCTAGCTATATACACTCTGTGCTGGGGTGCCTCAGTAGGCCAAATGGAAGAGCAGACACATGTACAACAAGCACTACCGCCTGGATGTGAACTCTGTAGCTTATTCAGCAGTGAGGCAGGCTGTCCTCTGTAACCAGTTTCAGTAAAGGCGAGCCTTTTTCCTGCTTTATGTCTTAATGTAATTGGCTAAATGTTATGTTCTATTGTAGTATTATTATTTATTTAATATTGGCACGGCCTCGTTCTACTCTATTAATGTTCTAGAGTCCCGAGTCCGTGCCGTATAGTTCTGGGGGCAGTTGGTAAGAAGTCTTTGTTACTGGCAGAAGTCCTTTTGTGATGCTGTTCACTTTACGAATAAAGTGATTTATTTCTACATTCCTGACTCCCTTACTTAACACTAAAGTTTTGGTTGTTTCATGTGAGATGAATATACCACTACACAAACAATGTTGTTGAATCTTACTGCCATTCTAACACTGTTCACTAATATTTAAAGTTACTGGGGATTCCCGGTGTATAAATGAGTATATATACAGTGGGCTGACTGTGTGTGCCTACAGATACCAGCAGGACACCGGGGGCCAGGAACAGACTGCTTGCCCCTCCCCTTCCTACCTGGGGACTTTGAAAACATCTCGCGCCTCCCGCTTCGCGGGAGACGCATCGCGCTGGAGGGCTGACTGTGTGTGCCTACAGATACCAGCAGGACACCGGGGGCCAGGAACGGACTGCTTGCCCCTCCCCTTCCTACCTGGGGACTTGAAAAACATCTCGCGCCTCCCGCTTCGCGGGAGACGCATCACCCTGGAGGGCTGACTGTGTGTGCCTACAGATACCAGCAGGACACCGGGGGCCAGGAACGGACTGCTTGCCCCTCCCCTTCCTATCTTGGGGGATTTATTTCGATAGCTCCACCTGCAACGCGGGATGCGCGCGGGCGGTCTCCGGGCTAAGCCCGGGCAAAGGGCGGGCCGTCTGTGGCCATCGGGGGGCGAAGGAGGCCGGGCTGGGCCAAGAGGGGGTAAAGGCAAAAGTCCCTAGAAAATCTGCCACCATTATCTCCTATCTAACTTCTGCTGTTGGGGCTCTGAACACTGAAATTGCTAATGCAGAAAGGGAATTGGGGCTGGATTCGATTGCCGTTCATACAACTGGTGCCTCTTGTCTGGATGTGACTCTGACAAACCAAGTGCCTCTGGAGCCCCTGGTTATTATAAAGTCTACAGCTGAAGTCCCATCAAGTTGTCGTCAATGGTGACAAACCGGAACAACAAAGTTGTTCCTCTAATGTGGTCCCAGACCCCATTGTGCAGCCTAATAAACTCAAGAAAGCATGTAAGAGAGTATATAAGCAGGATAAAGGTACTAAACATATCTCCGTAAAACAAGGTCCCGCTACAACAACTATACTGAATGAGACCATGGTACGGGATATGGTGGAGGATATTTTTACTACTCAGCTAGAGACGGCACTCGCAAACATTGCCAAAGATATTATTGACACTATGAATATTTGCGTTGCGGGCATACTAGAATAGTTTGATCGTTTGAATACAATTCTAGCAATGCCTAATAGTGTCTCGGTTGTGGGTCAGTTTCCTCAAAGTCAAAAACAGGCCCGGGGAATACAATGAGGGAGGGTGTAGGGAGTTCGACTCAAGGCTTGACAATGGAATTGAATTGTGCACCTGGGCCCCCAAGGTTAAAAGGCTGTCACGACTGCAATGGTCCTGAGAAGCAACAGAGGAGCCCAGTTAGTAAATATAGGCCTCAAAGTATCCCTGCCCAAATAGGGAGTACTATTTATCCCACAACACAGCAAAATGGTAATAAAACTGTAACTCAACCTATAATTGACCTCTCCCCTGAGGCAGCCCGCTAGCTGTGATACTTACAAGGGTTCCCCCATTGTTGGTTGGTGAGGTAGAGTCAACAGAAACCCTGTTAGCAGTGACCAAAAAATGGTGTGATTGTAACTGCTCGGGGGACACGGAAATTTCCCCTAGTATTATCATGGCTAGACGGGTTGGGTGGATAGGAAGTTCGCAGAAAGAATTAAAAGGGGACTGTGTTATTGTTAATTTTAACAAATCTCATGTTGCTGATCGTTAATTGTGGGACGCCTCAGATATGAAGAGAGAGGAAGATCATATAAGGGCCTTACCGCTGGGTTTTTTCTATTCACCATTCAGGAGTTCAAGGGCAGATATAAGAACACGACCAGAGTTGAGTACTAGGAGATTAACCCGGACTCCATGTCGCACCCCTAATGAGATAGATTTCCAATCAAGTTGGGTTACAGTCTGGTCATCCCCTAAGGTATCTTGTACCCATCCAACCCAGAAGAAAGAAATACTGGCGTTGTCCAACAGGTTCTCTCCCTTGTCTCAACTGGAGGAGATCGATTGACTGGAAACCCTATTAGGCCCATTAATCCGTCTTGAATCCCTAGCCCAAAATTTCCTAATGTAGCCACTGGGTCGAAAGCTAAATTTAGGCTACTAAGTTGGAACATTGCGGGGCTCCGCTCAAAGAAGGATGACCAGAGATGGTTAAAATTTATAGGAGCATACGATATAATTGCCCTGCAAGAAACGTGGGATAGGGAGTGTACTTTTTGGGTTGATGGTTATAAATCATATTATATGCCCGCTAGACTATCAGTGGCGGGAAGAGATAAAGGGGGGCTTATGTTTCTTTTTTCGGTTAGATTGAAAGGCTCAATACAATTGATAGAGTCGTCCTCTCCTAAATGTTTAATAGCAGAAATCACTACTGCGAATAACCCTAAAACACTTGTAATTAATTTTTATAATTCTGGGGAAAGTATATTCAGTAATGAGCATCTTTGTTTTTTGATGCAGTTTTTAGAAAAATATAAGGAGCGGCAAACCACTTCTGTTTATATTATCCTGATGGGAGATTTTAACATACACTTGTGCAAATCTAACTGTAGTATTAAGGAAATACATGGTCCCTCCTATTCGTTCCCTCCCCATTTTGAACACACCGCTAAAGGGGAAGCTCTGGAAGATGTTTTGTCTTGTGCCCATCTCTATGAGCCTGGTTTCTTTGACAACAGAGAGAGGGTTGCCACGTTTAGGGCAAGGGATAGTGAGACGGTTATTGATTATGTTTTTATATCCTCAGCACTGTTAGGGCATGTGATTTTTTATAATGCTATATGTTCCATTTTTAGTGACCATAACCCGGTTATCTTAGAGCTGGATAAAGGTTTTTTCCTCGCAGATGCCTCAGGAAATAGAAAAGGGTGTATTGCCGTAAAAGCTAAAGATCAAGGTAGGAGGTTGAAATGGGCAAATGTAATCCCCGATGATTTTTTTTGCAAACTTACGTAAGAAGGTTGGAGATGAAATTGAAAAATGTGCAGATTCCTCTACTGTGGAGGGTTTGTTATTCCCAGCCTTTGAAACTATTTGCACTCAGGTCGCTATAGATCTCACAATTACTTCAAGGCCCAAGACAAAAGAGGGAAAAAGTTGGTTTGACGCTAAATGCTCTAGAGCCCACCAAATTTTAATAAAAGCCCTAAAAATTAAACCTAGGGATAAGGACCTTATAGTTAGCCTTAGAAAAGATTACAAATTAGCGATCCAGATACGTAAAACTGAAATTAAAAGAGAGGCCTGGGAGTCTCTAATGTCCGATGAAGTTCTAAGGGACAGCTCTAAGTTCTGGACTATTGTCAATAATCCGTTGTTCTCTGGCGAAGAGAATGGTATTCTGAAAGCTAATATCCCTGAAGAGGAATGGCTGACTCACTTCGAAAATATTTATGGGAGTAATGAGGTTTTTGAACCCTTTTTGCCTCCTTCCAGCAGCATTCCATTGCTACCCCTGGTATTTATAGAAGAGGATGTGGAGAGAGCTATAAACGACTCTGCCAGTAACAAGGCTCCAGGCCCAGATGGAGTCCCTATTGACTTGTACTTGTACAAGTGCAACCCAAAAGTTTGGGCAAAAATTTTAACTAATGTTTTCAATTCAATAGCTACGCAGGGGTTTCCTGTTTCTTGGTCCCGTTCTACTATTATCCCTGTGTTCAAAAAAGGACAAAGAGGGGATCCTAGGTGCTATAGGCCCATATCATTAATAGATTCATCGGTTTAAATCCTGGGTAAAGTAATTTTAGCCAAGCTAACAGAGTGGGTCTCAGAGAATGAGATCCTGACAAACGTCCAATATGGATTTAGATCGGGCAGAAGTACCCTGGACCAGTGTCTCAACTTGCATTTATTAATAGATAAATACACTGTAGCCTCTAGGGGGTTCATTTACTTGGGTTTTATGGATTTGTCCACAGCCTTTGATCTGTTGAACAGATCAAGGCTGTGGACTATCCTTCTTGATTTAGGTTTTGATCCCCCTCTGGTATACTTTTTAGCGGATTTGCACAGGGATTTGTTTGCGTCTATTAGGATGACGCAGGAAGGCAATTGCATGAGACACTTTAGATCCGGTAGAGGGGTTCGCCAAGGGTGTATTCTGCCCCCCCTACTCTTCACCCTATATGTGAATGCCTTAGATAAGACCCTTCCACGTATAGGAAACGTTACCATCCCTCTACTCCTATATGCGGATGACGCAGTATTATTGGCGCATACCCCGTTGGCTCTTCAAAGGTTACTGAATTCATTTGGGGACTTCATGAACTCCTTGGACCTGGTGGTTAACATTGCTAAGTGGCATGTTATGTCTTTAGGCTCCCGTAAGAACAATGTGAGAACCTTTTATTGCAGTGGGGCAGAGGTTACAAGGGTGAAGGTGTTTACATATCTGGGAGTTTTGTTCGATGACAAAAGTTCGTGGGCTCCTCAGTTCACAGCTAAAACAAGCGCTGTAGGAAGGTCATCTTTAGCTTTACTCAGCTTCGCACGGCGCCTAGGAGGTAAACCCTGTGAGGCTATCCTCTCGATTTACAAAGCAAAATGTTTGGCGATCGCGACATATGGCACCGCTATCTGGGGGTATAAACAAAGTGATATGGGGTCCAGAAGGTAGAAAATAGGTTCTTTCGCTTACTTATGTCCCTCCCCCAATCCACTGTAACCTTTGCTACTCACCAGGAGCTGGGCATGGGATATGTGTCCGATTTAGCGAGTATGGCCCCTTTACTTTGCTGGGTCAAAACATGGTTGAACCCGGAGCTTACACTAAATCACCGGATCTTAAAAGATTGTCTTGCTTTAGAGAGAGTTAATGAGATAAAGTCGCTTTCCTATATTAAGGCCATGTTTATGAAATTGGGGCGCCCAGAATTTTTTATAGAGCCTGAGGGAATTGTGAAAGCTGATGTCAGATGGGTGAAAAAACATTTCCTGAATTTAAGAGCACAGGAACGAGAGGTAATAGAATTTAAAAAAACACTGGTGAGGGCGCATTTTTTATTAGTCACATCTTTATCTACAGAACCATATTTAAAAATTGTTACCAAACCGTTCCATCGCTGGTTATTGACTAAATTTCGATTGAACCAGATTCACCTCCTTCTGGGGGACTTCAAGGGATGGAGTAAACCAGAGGATGTAGCTCTCTGTAACTGTGATTGCTATTCAATTCAGGATACCACGCACTATACATTATTTTGTGCTTTTTATACAGACATCAGAAAAAAGTATACAATTCCATTACTAAAGGGTAAGGGTTTCTCACAGGTTAAACCAGCATTACTATATTTACAATTATTGGATAACCCATGGAATATTTTTAGTATTGCAAATTATTTTGTATCAGCTGTCCGGATAAGGAAATTAAGACGCACAATATTGCTAGAATTATGAATTTTAATGGTTTTATAAATATTCATGAAATTGTTTTTAGTGAGATTTTTTTGTATTTTATAAATGTCTCATAAAACTGTATCTATGAATGTATTGTAAAGCATAGTTTTATGATTTTAACTAATCGATTAAAGTGGTTTTGACCTGAGTATATATAAGTAGGAGAACTGGAGTTACAAGCAAATAACAGATTTCTTCTCTGTAAGCTCATTTTTTGCAAATTAGAAGATTGAACATGCTCCATTGTTGCTTGGGTGTTAATTTTCCCAAAGTACCCTTCATTGAAAGTGATTATTCTCTCCACCGGTGGCAGCCCGCTAAAGAGTTATTCCATTAAATTGTATGTGTCATACCATGGCGGTAAACGTATAGTATCTGTGAGTGACGAGTGGTTTGATGATAAGGTGTAGACATGCATGCTGCCCCTGAAAGTTAAGATTCCAGGATTGTGTATAGAAATTTGATTGTAAATACATGCAGACGAGAACTCATAAGGAAAGCTATGTTTGTTTTCATTTTATTGTAGAGGGTGTACAAACGACGGTGGTCATTACGTAATCTGTTTAGGTGATAAACAATGTTATGTGTGAGTCTGTACTTATCACATGTTAATATATCATTTTAAGGTGAAAGACATGAGGCTTCTTTGTCAGTGCATGGCATGTACAATGGATGGATGCACCAGCAAGATCATTTAATTGTTTGCAGTGGTACAGTGCGTTGAGCACTGTTTCGGGGTATACCTTAGGTAAATGTGGAGCTCACGTGCTCTAATGTGGATGTTGTGTCTGCGGTATGCATGCTCAGCGTCCTTTCAAATCATCAAAGACAGTTCTGGGCTTTGATGTTGATCTGTGAGGCTGACAGCATGATCTAATTCATTAATGTAGTTCTTGCGTTTCGCCTCCAGCACTAACATTATGCGGTTGTCCGTGGAGTATTATGCATTCAGCAATTAAAGCAATGCACACCGTCTGACGTCTCACGTTTTTTATTTGGTTAATTGTCGAGCATGGAGAAAATGTGTTTGTCGTCATCAAAGTCAATTTTAATCACAACGTACGCAACTGCAGGTTCGTCTGCTGCTATTTGAAGTGAAATAAATGGCATTGACTAGTAGACCAGCTAGGCGTTTCCTTTGGTAATGGTGGTTGATGGTGAATCACGTCTTGTGTATCAAGGTACATTAAAATTGCGTTATTGCATATTTTTCATCCCAAGAACAAAGCAAGCACAATCCTGTAATTGAACGCTTTTCAGCCACACTTTGCCCACCTTTGCTTCCTCCTGATGAGGGTTCATATTTGTTCTTGATCGTGGACTTTAGGTAGGTAACTTGCTGTGATAAGCGTAAGTAAAAGCTCCCTAGGATGGCACCTCTTTCCTAAAATCGCTTGTTTAGTACCCTGCAGGCTATCCTAGTAGGAGCCATTGTCATTGCTGTAAAGGATTGTCTCCACAGATGCCCATTATCTCTTCCATGATGCACCTCAACTGCACCTTTTATTTTCTGCAGACTAGGGGCTGGATCACAAAACATTTTTGGCTGACGCAATTAGATGTTCATGGTGGTACCCAAGGCATTGCTTGGTGTAAAAACCTTTTATTAATGTGTAAGGAAGGCAGAATTGTAGCGGTGGTAACTTGTGACAAAAAGTTTTGTGCATTTTTGTTGTCTTGCATTTTCTCGTGGTAGCGATGTTTTGTGTTTTTGTGCTGCATTATTGCATTGTGTTACTGTACTGTGCTTGTTGAGCTGTGTTTTGTTTTGACGGTTGTCTTATGCCATGGTATGGTGGTGTTGTGTTTTATTTTGCTTTGTCATGTTTTCTCGTGTTGTGTTCTGTAAATTACTTTAGCGATGTCAACTAGTGCTGCTACATTTCCAGCCATAAGCACTACATTCTCATAAAGTGCCAGCAACAAACACCATTTACCACTGTTTAGTGTAAAATGCTACTTCTCCAGTTCTTCACCACCGTGAGATAATTGTCATCCAAGAAATGTAACAGTCCTAGTCTTAAATGTGCACTTTTCAGTGATCACTTTATGTGATATGGCCTATGGATCACCTACTGCTCTGCACTTCCTAGACCCCGATTCATTTGCAGTTAATAACAAGCATTTTGAAAAGCCAATAGGTCTACGCAAGAGCTATTGGATTTGCCAATGTGTTTAGACATGTTGTACACCAGTGTGGCTGCTGTTCAGCGTGGATTAAAATGTAAGTGGCATAGAGGAGAGTGGTCTGGAGTCTTGTAGAGTGGAATGGAGTAGAGTATTGTAAAGTGGAGTGGCAGAGAGTGGTCTGCATTTGAGTGGCATAGGGTGGAGTCAAATAGAGTGGCATAGAGTAGAGTGGACTCTTGTAGAATGCATTGGCTAAGAGTTGCATGGTATAGTGGCGTAGAGTGTAGTGGTATTGAATTTAACGGCGTACAATGCAGAGTCGAAGAATGCAGTGCCATAGTAGAGTGCTGTGGCGTACAGTGCAATGGCGTAGAGTGGCACAGAGTAGAGTTTTAGTGATGCAGAGGGCAGTGGCACAGAGTTGAGTGTCATAGAATGCAGTGGCGTAGAGTGGTGCACTGTAGAGTAGCACAGAGTGGTGCAGAGTAGTGTATGGTGGTGTAGAGTGGAGCAACATCAATCACAGTAGCGTATGGTGGAGTAGTGCAGAGTAGAGTGGTGTGGAGTTCAGTGGTAGAGAGTGCAGTGTTGCAGAGTAGAGTGTCAGTGCTTTGGTGTGCTATAGATTGGAGTAGAGTGACGTAGAGAGCAGTGGCGTAGAATACCGTGATGCAGAGGCATAAAGTGTAGTGACATAGAGTGCGGTGGCTAAGAGTAGAGTGGCATAGAGTGGAGTGGTTTAGAGTAGATTGTCTAGAGTAGAGGGAAGTGGCGTGGAGTAATGCAGGGTAGAGTGCAGTTAAATAGACTGGCATAGAGTAAAGTGGCATAGAGTGCAGTGGTACAGAGTAGACTAGAATGGGTACAGTGGATTGGCGTAGAGCACAGGGGCATAGAGTTGAGTGTTACAGAGTAAAGTGCATTGGCATAAAGTGTATTGGAATAGAGTGCAGTGTAGCACAGTGGAGTAGAGTGGAATTGTGCAGAGTAGATTGGTGTGGCCTAGACTGGCGTGGTTTAGAGTGCAGTGACAAAGAATACAGTGGTGTAGAGTAGAGTGGCGAAGAGTGCATTGGCATAGAGTAGAGTGATACGGGGTAAAGTAGAGAGGCATAGAGTGCAGTGGCGTGAAGTGGAGTGGTGCAGAGTAAAGTGGAGTGGTGTGGAGGCGGAGTGATGCAGAGTAGAAATACTTACAGTTAATTTAAATGTTTTGTGCTGGAAAAAAACTTCCCTACCTACTCCCAGTATCTAGCAGTATTGTGCCATAAGTCCGCTCACTTTGAAGTCAGTGAAAGAAAAATAAACCAGCGCCCTCAAAAGACAGGACCTGATATTTGACCTCGTTCTTTGAATGCCCAGAAAATGTAACGAGATAAGAACAAGATAGGTGGGTCTGGATTCAGCAGAGGGGCTGGCCTGATGCCTCGCTGCTGAGCATACGTCAAATCCTCCCCCTCCGTTCAGACGTCACATGTGCATGAGGCTGCTTCTGGGTTAGGATGCTAGTTCGGAGCTACGAGCCGCAAAGTTCCCAGATGCACGGCGGAGTTGCAGTAGTCTGGTCTCGGGACCCATTAGAAGACCCGTGAGGAAGTTAATGGATGCTGGACTGTTGGCCCCCGATCCCGCGAGGGATAACGAGGCATAAGCAGCCAATGCAGGGAGCTTCTTTGGGAGCTGCACTGTTAGGAAAAGCGGGGAGCCCCTCGACGCCGGGCATAGCGCTGAGGTAAGGAGGTCTTCCTTGGTTGGGGGAGTTGGCCCATTAGACCTGTCATGCCCAGCTGGGGTCCCGGAGCAAGAACTCCTGTGCTCGGAGTCTTTTTGGTGTCAGTGGGCCAGCGGTTTTGTATAGCTGAGAAAACTTCATAAAAATTAGAGGACGGCGCACCCATACAGCGAAGGAACAATATATCAACTGTTCTAGGGTCTGGATGATGAAGCATGCAGCAAATGGTCCTCAGGAGACAAGAGTAGGAATAGGAGCCACAGCCCGAGTCCTTCATCGCTATTTCAGAAGGCTAAGAGGAAAGCAGCCCAATCACGCATCCTCGCAGCAAGGAGAGGAAAAATCTTGCAGACGAAAAGTGCAGCTGCAAATAATTCAATGGATCAAATATCCCCAGGTCCCTCTACTCAGGCAATGGCCTTCTTAGGGTCTACTCCAGAGTCTGTTACCACTGAGACGGACGCTGGGGTGGAGAATATAGTGGTCCCAAACAGTTCTTTAAAGTCAAGGCAAGCCCTCCAACAATCTGCAGGAGACTGAGGGCACTGGAAGTGGTACAGTGACCATACCAATGGCCGCAACAAAAATACTTGAGGAGAAGAAGAAAGTGAAAGGGGTGGACAATCCCCATAAGGATTACCCTTTATTCTCAAAAAGTCGTAAAGCAATGCACGAGGATACCAATTCACAACCTGTAGACCAGACGCCAGGTGCATCATCATCATCTAGGGACACTTCAGCACTAAACTCTCTGGAAATCTTGTCTGGTAGTGACCCTGAATCAAGGGGGCAGTTCGAATTAGGGAAAGATCTGGCTGCGTCTTCTCATGATTTAGTGATGTCAGACTGCCCAGGTCTCTCTCCCTCTCCAGTATCTCAGGGTCTCCTGATGGAGGCCAGGCCTAAAGATATGGGTCTGCAAAATCAGCAGGTGGTTGTGATGGTGACTGGGCATAACAGGGAGAGTGAAAGGGTGAGCCAGTCCTCGATAGTCTGATGCACCAGATGCAACAGCTTTTCGAGACTGTCCTAAGGGAAATACGTGATTGCAAAACCTCCCAGGCCCAAGAACTTTCCTTACTTCATCAATGTCTAGATAAAATCGAGAGCATGGTACATCAAATACCAGAGCGGATCAAAGAACTGGAGCAACGAGTATCTGATATCGAAGACCATTCTTTGGCCTGTGACTCCGATATTGCTGCTCTTCAGAAAAAGATGCAGGCTTCACAATTGAAGATGGACGAAATGGAGAACTGGGCGTGGCGATCGAATCTGCGCTTTACAGGGATACCGGAGGACAGTGAATGCTTCAGTGGCCAACCCAACCCCTTGTCCTGTATGAAAATGCTGATCAGAGAGCACATACCTGAAAACCCACCGGAGGTCCTTATTATAATGAGGGCCCATAGGGTTTCTTCCCAGAAACTTTCAGGGGCTAAGTATCCACGGACGATGATTGTGAACTTTTCTGACTTTCGCATTAGAGAGGCCATTTTAAGTAAGATAATACAAAAGAAGGATATCGTTCTATCCGATGGGGCCAGAGTGAGAGTGTTCTCTGATATGTCCCCATTTGCAGCACGTCGGCAGAGAGAATTTGTGGGGTTGATTGGCCAATTTAAGAGCGCAGGAGCACAGGCCTCCATCGTTCAGCAGTCCAAATTGAAAGTCTTATGGAGAGGCCAGTTCCATCCTTGCTCCATCCTTGAAGAAGCTCAAGTGAGTCTACAAAAGACATCCCAAGCAAGTGGAAAGTAGAAAAATGTGCGGTGGACTAGTCTGTTGTGGGATGTATTATAGTTGTACAAATTTTAAGTATTGTTCAATATATTAAGTCCAGTTTATGTATGATCGCCTGCAAATCGCAGTAGGTTTAATTCCTTGCACTTTGCACTTTATACACTGTGCTCACTTTCACTTTGCAATTTCTTTCCCTTTTAGAGATGTTTATTAGTATCTATTTATAAAAATGGCATAAATTTATTTTTTTACGGTCAATCAGTAGTTTAAGGCAGATTGTATTCCAGGTTTTTAGAGGTTTTTCGAAATGAGATTTTGCACTTGCATGCTGCACTTTTTTATTTTTTTTGCAGGAGTCTGTGCATTAGAGATTTTGAGGGTCCTTGAATTTGGGACAAACCCAAGGAAAATGTGCTTTTTATTTTTTTTTATTTTTTTTTATTTTTTTTGGATTAAAAACTTTTATTGAGCAACAAAAGCATATGTACAGAGATGGCCCTACAACCGCACGGGCTGGCCGCTAAGATCGGAGCATATCACGGTATAAAACAGTGGTCGCCACTCTGGCGGTCAGGCACAATCCGGGTACAAAATGTCGCCCACAATATGGAACAGGATAAGACATTTTCTTATTTTAAAGCACACCAAAAAACAACAAACAACAAAAACAAGGCGAAGGAGTAATACACAGAGAGTCAGCCCTGGAGGGGGGGGGGACCTCACTAAGCAGGAATACAAAGTCACAAGCAGTAGGCTAAGTCAAGGCGGGGGGACAGCGGGGAGGTCAATCAAACCAAAGGACAGCATACAAAAGTTCAGGAACGCCAACCTAGGGTGACAAAGGAATATTAGGGGCCTCCACCAGGGGCGGAGCACAAATATATCAAACCAAAGGACAGTATACGAAAGTTCAGGAACGCCAACCTAGGGTGACAAGGGAACATCAGGGGCCTCCACCAGGGGAGGAGTACAAATATCCCCGCGATAGGCATTCCACTGACACCAGATCTTCTTCCATGCCCCAGGTCTGCCCCTGGCTGTGTAGACAGTCTTTTCGCGGAACATAGACCAGTCCATGTTTTCTTCCCACACGGAGACAGTGGGGGGCCTGTGCGAGCCCCAAAGTTGCGCTATGTCCCGCTTCGCAACCATATACCCCAGGGTCGCCCACCTGGTTTGGGCCACCGAACAATCAGTAGGTTCCCAGACATTCAACAAACATCTCCTTGCCTCCGGCACCAGGGCAATTCCAGTTACAGCAGCCATCACCGCAAGTACTCCCGTCCAGTAGGCAGCCACCCTCGGACACTCCCAAAGAATGTGAAGAAACGTGGCACTCATCCCACACCCACGCTTGCAGAGGCCATCCTGGGAAAAACCCATCACAACCAAACGAGGACCAGTAACATACACCCGGTGGAGGATCTTGAGCTGAACCAGACGGAGACGGGCCGGAATGGCGACCTCTTTCGGAGAAGACAGCGCCAATTGCCAATCCTCGTCATCCAATTCCAGCTCGTCGCCGACCCATGCCTCCCGAAGTCGAACGAGCAAGTCCGTGCGATTGTGAATAAGCTTCTTATAAATCAAGGAGATAGTGCTATCAGGGATATGACCATCCAGGATACGATCTTCGAGGGGGGAGGACTCGGGGACAGCGGTACCAGAAGTCAGAACAGAAGTGAGGGCATGACGGACCTGTAAATACCTAAAAAATTCCCTAACATTCAGGTCATATTCATCCTGAAGGGCCTCAAAGGACTTCACCGTTCCATTCGCACACACGTCACCCACTCTACAGATCCCAATCATGTCCCAGCGGTCAAACCCTTTCGTTGTCCAAAGACATCCCAAAAGCTCAGACGCGAAAAGCGGAGTCGCCAGCGTCACTCGTTCATCCCACCCTAAGCTCACATTCGCAGCGCGCCACACACGAACCGCGATCCTAGTCGGCCCCGTAAGATGCCGACCTAGAGTAAAGCGCTCTATTAAAGTCACCACCTGGTAGCTGGAGTCTGTCCATTTCATAGGCCGGAGCCGGACCCGGGGAATACATCGAATGGTTAATGGCAGACAGTTGCGTAGCCCAATAATATCTTCTGATATCAGGAAGTGCTATGCCCCCGTCATACCAAGGGATGGTGAGCTTCGCAAGTGCAATACGTGGGCGCCCGTCCCAAATCAGTTGCCTTTGTAGACTCTCGACCTCTCGGAAATAAGTAGCGGGGACATCATCATAGCAATTCTGGAGCGCGTAAAGGAATCGCGGCAAGGACATCATCTTAAAAAGGGCGGCCCTGCCCAGCGGCGACAAGGATAATTTACGCCAACGAGCCACGTCCAGCCTCAATCTATGAAGCGGGGGAAGGAGATTACGTTCAAATCGGAGCGACGAATCCAATGTAATAAAAAACCCCAAGTATTTGAAACCGGAATGAACAACCTGGATGGGAAATCTATTCGGCAACGGGGGCAGATCGCCCGAAATAGCATAGACGCAGGATTTAGCCCAGTTTATAACCAAACCAGAATTCTTACCAAACGAGGCGAGAACATCAAACAAGACATTCAAAGATTTACGCGGGGAAGTAAGATAAAGAAGAATGTCGTCCGCATAAAGCGAAACACGGTCCTCAAAATCTGGGGACCAACGTATACCCCTGAGAGAAGGTTCCCAGCGAATCCACGCAGCCAGCGGCTCCAACGCGAGAGCAAAAAGTAGTGGAGACAAGGGGCACCCCTGTCTGGTCCCCCTACCAAGGGGAAAGGGAGCCGACACTCGACCGTTAACCACGACCTGTGCCAGGGGGTCGGTATACAGCAGCTTCACCCACCCAATGAACCCCGGGCCAAAACCAAACTTCTCAAGAGCCGCCCAAAGGTAGGGCCACTCTATCGTGTCGAAGGCCATCAAGGCGTCCAACGAAGCCAAAATGGCCGGATCCGTCAGAAGCCCCGCCCTCGCGATGGCCCCATGAAGGCGACGCAGATTAAGAGCTGTGTTACGGTGCGGGATAAATCCGGATTGGTCCGGATGAATCAAGTCACAAATGACCGTTAGGAGGCGAGTAGCCAGGACCTTGGCAAGAACCTTAGGCTCGACATTCAACAGGGAGATGGGTCTATATGACGAACAAAGATCCCGGGGCTTACCATCTTTAGGAATTAGCACAATCGTGGCCAGACGCTGGTCATAAGGGAGAGCACCCCGCTCACGGGACTCCGAAAACATCGTTCGAAGATAGGGCGCAATCCGATCAGGGCGCAGTTTGTATAACTCAATTGGCAAACCGTTTGGGCCCAAAGCCTTGCCCGAACGGAGAGAGCGAATAGCAGTCGCGATTTCGTCCGTAGAGAACGGGGCCTCCATGGAGGACCGCTCCAAGTCGGAGAGGCAGGGCAAAGCTATGTCGCGCAGCAAGAGGCGAGAGTCGTCTTCATCCCGTACCGACACTGGGGAGTAAACCGCACGAAAATAGTCCGCAAAACATTCCACTATTCCAACCGGGTCCGATACCCGCACACCATTCAAAGTCTGAATCACAGGCACCACTCGATTTGCCCTCTCTTTCTTGTCCAACCAGGCAAGCAACTTACCCGCTTTGTCCCCAACATCATACAAACGACCCTGTTGCTCCCTAAACATCAGTTTGGCCGCATCTGTGACCAGAGACTTATAGGCAAATTGCTTCAGACCCAGGGCATGGAGTTTGGCACGAGTGACACCCGATTCCAGGTCAGCCTCCCTCTCAAGTATTTCCATCTCAAGATCCACCACCTCCCGATTCCTTACCTTTTTGGTTTCAGCAATAAGGGACAGGGCCTGCCCACGAATTACTGTCTTAAAAGCCTCCCATAGGGACACCGCAGAAGAGACAGACCCCTCGTTCTCCAGAAAGTAATTGTCCAGGGACTTAATCAATTGACCACGGGTCTCAGGGGAGGTCAGGTACCAAGGGTTGATAGGAGCCACCCGGCCCGCCGCCTCCACCCCCACATCAAAACAGAGCCAGAGCGGAGAATGGTCCGAGATGCCCCGGGGGAGGTGCCTAATCTCACGGACAGCCGACGACTGTTCAGCTGGCATGAGGAAGTAATCTAATCTAGACAAACTCCCATGGGCCCCAGAGTGGAAAGTATACTGAAGTTGAGTGGGGTGCATAAGTCTCCAGCAGTCCACCAAACCAAAGGTATCCAAAAAGCCACCCAGCCATAAATGGGTCGAAGGAGTATCCCTAGGGGGGTAACGATCACTCAGACCAGAGAGAACAGAATTAAAGTCACCAGCCATGAAAAGAGCACCATCAGGGAGTCCCAACAAAACTCGGCCCAAATCAGAGAAGGTGGAGGTCTGCAGGCCAGGGGGCACATAGACGGTGAACAGGGAAAGAGTCCTGCCCTCATATCGTCCCACGAGGACGGCATAACGCCCCCTATCATCGAGGATCACATCATCTATCGCAAGGGGAAGAGAAGCCCGGACAAGGATGCCCACCCCCCTAGAACCCGTTGTAAACCCTGAGTGCGCAGCAAGACGATAGCCCCACCTGTTCATCGCGCGACAAGTATTGCCCACTAGGTGTGTCTCCTGCAGAAAGACAATATCGGGAGACAAACGTCGCAGGCATCGCAACACCACCCCTCGCTTTATACGATCCCCTAGACCATTGACATTCCATGAAATAAACCTCAACCCGCTACCCCCCATCCCACGAAGTAATGCAGAAACCACCCCCCAATGAGCATGACACCGAAAGTACAATTAGCAAAATAGAATCGCCTTGAAAAAACAAAACACAAACTACAAACGCCCCAACAACCCCCCCCCCAACACCCAAGAAAACACCCCCCACCCTGCACCCCTGCAGTAGACAAAAAAGCCACCCCAACATGCAGTGTGCCTGTCGCCCGAAAACCCCCATTCTACAAAAAGACCCCGGAGGAGGAAAAGGCCCTGTCCCACCCGCCACCCCGACAGAAATAAGGGGAGAAGAGAGTACACAGAAAACAAATCACTCATGTACAGAACCCAGGAAGAAATTACATGATACGGAAACCGGGGCCCAGATAACAAGTTCAGCTCTCCACGCCACCCTCGGCACCACCCGGGTGCTCGGTGGGATCAGCGAAATTAGGCCGATCCGGCAGAGAGTCCAGCCAGTCATTTACCGAATCAGGTCGATCAAAGAAAAGGGTCCGTTCATTGTACTCCACTCGCAGCCTGGTGGGAAAAAGCATGGCGTACCGCAGACCCAGGTCCCGAAGACGCTTCTTGACTCCACGGAAGCCCATTCGCTGCCTCTGCACCACCTGTGAGAAGTCCGGATAGAAGTTCACTGTGGCATTTTCGAAGGCCACCGGGCCCTTAGCTCTCGAGGCCTGCAGGATAGCGTCTCGGTCCCTATAATAAAAAAGTTTTGCGACAATGGGCCTCGGCGGGGCGCCCGGCTTGCCCTGGCCACCGGGAACACGATGGGCACGTTCCACCGCAAAGAATTTGCTCAATCCGGATGGAGAAAGGTAGTTTTGTATCAAGTCCTCAACCAGGAGATCAACAGAATGCGGATCAGGATTTTCCGGGACACCAATAACACGTACATTACAACGCCGTGCCCTGTTTTCAAAATCCTCCAAGCGCTGAGTCATGAAATCGTTCACCTTTCTGAGGTTGCCGATCTCTGTCTGTATCTCCGAGACGTCGGCCGTGAGGCTAGATGACTTGAGGTCCAATGACTTCACCTTCTCATTGGTTTTAGATAAGTCGGCCCGAATCAGGTTCACATCAATAGCCACAGTATCAATTTTGTGGGCCAGAGCTTCATACTGTTGGCCGATGGTTTCTCTCATACCCGAGATGGCGCCCATGATGTCCTGCAGGGACGGCTCCACCAAAGCCTCCGAAGGGTGCCCCACTGCACTCGGGCCAGACAAGGCGGCACCGGGGGACACCTTCGACTGTGTGTACCGGTCCATGATATTAGACTGGACCGGGCCCCCGCGAAGGGGTGTCTTGGTCTTCCGCCGCTCTTGGTCCCCCCTGCCAGCCATCTCGGAGACCGCGTCCCCACGGGACCCACGCGACCTGGTGAAATGGCCGCAGGAAGACAGGGCGCCGGAGCCAGAAGTCAGCAGCGAGGGCAAGTCGAGGTGTGAACCAGCCCGGAGGGACACGAAGCAGACAAAAGGCTCAACTGCAATCTCGTGCCGCTGGATTCAGTACCGGCCAGACACCTCCGTTGGAAGACGTAGCCTGAGTCAGAATCGAAACCGAAAGTTAAGAGGGGGACCCATGAGTCGAGTCCCCCTGCCGCTGTTGTTCAACTCAGACACGGCAACAGAGCCTCACCAAGACCCGGGCGCGCCACCAAGGCGGGCCCCGAAAGTTTGAGGCGACGTAGCTTCGGTGCCCCTTGTCCAATTCAAAATCCGAAAACAATATTAAGATCAGCCCAGGTTCCTCTCCTTGTGAGAAATCAGGATATGTTCAGGATATCATGCCGGGAGTGGCGGGGGTCCGGAGAGCGCTGTGCTCACGCGGCCATCACGGATGCCCGCCAAGCTCCTCCCCAAAATTTGCTTTTTAAAACACAATTTTGCCGGACCATTTTTAAAGTGGGATCCCAGCGTATTTATTCAACAGAATTCCAGACTCAGCTTATACATTTTGGTATAGATTGCTATTTCTGGTCGGTATAGGCACAAGAAGCACAAGCACTTTTTTTCTCTTTATATTGCTTGCACTTATGAAGGTTTATTTTTATGGCTCTTTAAAAGACATAGGCTAAGTAGCATGGACGGGAATGGTGCATAGACGTGTGGTTAGACGCCTGTTCAAGGCGCCCTTGATTGTTGAGAGGGCTGAGGAAGAAAGTCAAGGGCCACTCCCTTCCTCAGATGGGTTTGGGGTGGTGGCGGATAAGGGGTTTGAAGGGTCGTTGGGTGAAGCATCAAAAAAAGGGCAGAAAAACAGCAGGTCAGAAATGGTTACGGTACAAGATTGGACTAAGAGCAGGGACTACGGGTCTAGCTGCGGTTTATATGGTAGCTGGGGGTATGAGCTAACTCCAAAAAACACGGTTAGATGAAAGAGGGTGTACCAAACGAAAGAATGCAACAAGTATTCCTTTGTTGAGTAACTGTGCTATGTTTAATTTTTAATACAGTCTCAATCGCTAAAGATAATTTTGTGCAATGTAAATGGTCTTCAAAATGTTCGTAAAAGGGGGCCAGTGTTAAAATAGTTGGGCTCATTCTCCCCCCAGGTGATTTTTTTTCTGGAAACACACCTTAAGTCTAATACCCCCAATTTATCACTCCCCAGGAAGTATTCCCAAGCGTACTTTGCCTCAACCAATAGGGCAGCACGAGTGTGGGTAATTTATTCTTATCTTCACTGAATTGGGAAGTGAGAGAAGTGATTCAGGATGATGAAGCAAGGTGGATTTGGATTAAGGTTTGAGTCATTGGAGTTTCTCATTTTTTTAAACTACTATGGGCCAATCTTTGATGATATTAAAGCCTTAAAACATATATGATTCGTTAATAAACGCCTGTGGCCCTGTAGTTATGAGGGGGGATTTTAACTTTATACAAGATTTAAGTTTAGACACCTCAAATAAGGCTAAACAACAACTAAAACCAAAGACTGCGAAATTATTAAAAATTATGAAAGAAGTTTATACCTCAATAGATCCTTGGTGGGTGGATCACTCAGGTTCTACATAGTTTACATGTTACACCGTAAGGTTTAAAACAGCTTCACAACTTGATTTTTTCTGGATAAATTAGCAACTTGTAAGAGGAGAGTCTACAATGTTTGCTAAGTCTTTCTCGAACCATTCAATAGTCTCCTTAGTGATACGCTTACACCCCCCCCAAAAGAAACAACACCTAGTGGCACTTTGATAGATCCAGTATTGATCACAGAAATTCAAGAATTTATACACCGGTTTTTTAAAGAAAATATTAATACAGCCCCAGGTTTTATGGTGTGAGAAGGTTTTAAGGCTTCTTATCGGGGGCAGGTGATTGCATATAAAGCTAACAAATATAAGCAGAGGCAACAAAAGGTTCAATTACTACAAAAAGCTGTAGACCGGGCTAGGGCAGATCTTAACTCCATGCCCCTAAGAGACCTTGATGAGAAGGTGTTACAGCAGCAATTATTGAGATCAAAAGAGCAATTTTTTTTGTCGTAGAAGAGATCTCTGGGAGTAAGGCATTTCAGCAGAAAGTCTATGAAGAAAGCCAGCTAGTAAGCACATTTTTAGCATGGTCTACCAAAACACAACCGAGTGAGCAATTAATCTCATAAATAAGGGACCACAGCACTGCAAGTCTGGTAGGTGATAAAGACAGGATTGCTGAAATATTTATATCCCATTTTAAGCAAATTTATGCTGAGGCCCGGATAGTACATTTACAAGATCTTGAGAACTACTTTGCCAAATTCCAGTTACCTAAAACCGCTAGGGCTGATGGTGCCTCCTTGAATAAACCGATTGAACTTTCAGACTTGATCGAAACTGTAAAAAGGGATGGATAGCACTAAGGCATGTGGTAATGATAGCATTCTGGTGGAAGTATACAAGATGTTTTTAGATGAGCTTTCTCCATTTTTACTACCCTTGTATAATCAGATTTTGGAAGGTACTCCCATTTCAGATAGATTTAAGGAGACAGTGGTGATAACCATTTTGAAATAAGATAAGGATCCAAACGACCCGCGCTCCTAAGTTTATTAAACTTAGATTATAAGCTTTTTATGAAAATCTGGTCGAATAGGATCTCTGGCTGTGCACAACAGGTGGTCCATGTGGACCAAACATGTTTCCTGCCTGGTAGATCGATGGCAGCCAATACCTTCTTTTTAATATTGGCGATTGATTATTTTTCACTTAATAAGGATAAGGCTGTTATTTTAATGATGGATGCGGAAAAGCAATTGACCTTGTGGATTGGCAGGCCCTCTCTTTCATCTTAGGGAAGTTTGGTTTCCCAACCCGCTTGATAGAGATGCTAAGGGGAATTTATAATGGGGTGGTTGCAAAGATAATTATTAATACAGAACAGGTGGGAAAGGTGGTGATTAGGCGTGGCACCAGATAGGGTCGCCCCTGTCCCCCTTCTCATTCTTTCTTTTTATTGAGCCACTTGCGGTAACGCCCGGTCTAATACATCAGTCCTGGCCCCTTTAACAGGTATGGCAAAAATTTAACCGTTTGCCGATGATATGATTTTATATTTGAAGGCAGATAAAGTAAACCTCCAGGCGGCGTTGGGGGAAATCCGGGCGTTTACAGCTCTGGTGGGATATAAAGTTAACCTTATCTTGTTTAATTCAATTCTTCAGAGGTTCAACTCCCAGAAGGGCTCAAATTCTTGCCATTACGACCTATAGGATATTTAGGATTATGTGTTACAGCTGACTTCTCCCAATTGTTTCAACTAAACTATGAAAATACCCTTACTAAGGTAAAAAGGCTTTTAGAAAGATGGACTTTACTACCTCTGCCATTAGTAGGCCGAGTTTCCCTAGCTAAAATATCAATACTTCCTTTGTTGGTATTTTTGTTGTTAACTCTTCCAATGTCACATTTCAAGGAATTGGATAAAGTTATTTGGAAGTTTTTATGGGCAAAAAAAACAAAAAACAGGTCAAACTATCCATCATACAATTAGACATAGAGCAGGGAAGGCTAGCATTACCCCACTTTTCCACCTACGACCAAGCAGGGTTCGATTACGAACTAAACTGGCAGCCTCTTCTTCGAAATGTGATAATTTTATGCTGAACCATATGCTAACAGAAAATGCAATTAAGCTACCAGTGTTAATTCGTACAACGAAATTACCCAAAAAATCAAGATAAAATGGTATAATTTCAATTGCAACACATATCCATTGTTAAAAAAACCTGTAATGGTCCAACATGCCACACATACACCTCTCTTCAAGATTGTGAGATAACGGTATTCAGCTGTAACAATCTAGGGCTCTGCAAACTAGGTGATGTTTATAATTGTACTCATTTGATAATGCGGGAATCATTTGCACTGCAATTTGAACCCCAAAGTCGAGGCTTGTGGTTAATCTTTAGACAAATCTCAGGCTTCCTTAAGAACAATTATACAATGATTAATGAGATGGAAAAAACAATCCTAAAAGCATTTTTTGAGAAGCATTTGAGCCTTGTTGGAAACTGGTATTGGGTACTACGCCAGGGCACGAATATTAAGCTTATTGAGGAGATGCTCCCAAAAATTGCCCAGGAAACAAATTATTGGTTTAATAGCAAGCAATGGCTGTCATTGTGCGAGTTTGGGAATTAAGCTCTGAGGGCGGCCAACTGTAAAAGAATGTCTTTCTGTCTGGATGGCTGGCGTATTACACTCCTCTTTGAATGCATAAACTGTTCCCATTAACTCCTAATCAGTGTTTTAGATGCAATATGGAAGGGGAAGGGGAATGGGCACTTATATTTTTTACATGTCCTAGACTGCATCACTTTTGGGAGGAAGTTTTTAGGTTCATCAGTCACTGCATGTCAATGGTCATTCTCCCCTCAGCATTTTCCCATATAAGCTTTCAGCTGCCAACATTTTGGCAATATTTTGTTTTCATAGCAATAGCGGTAGCCAGATCCCTGGTGTTGCAAATTTGGAGATCATTGAAGTTACCAACAATTGGCCAGTGGCTTCCTAAGCTGAACCGGACCTATCATTTTAAAGAGGCTTATGCAAAGAGGTTAGGGGCACTCCGTAGATGTAGGGCTACATGGGAGGACTATGTTCTGATCACTCACGCAAATTGAAAAATAATAATAATAAAAAGGAAGGATGCCAACATAGTTCTAGGGTTTTAGTAATGTTTTATGGCCTTATTTATCCTCATTATATGTAATTTGTCTTTTGATTTAGGTAAGTCTGGAAATGTAATATGAATTTATGCTATTTATAGCATGACGAAATATGAGACTATTTATTATGAAGTGTTTTATAATCTTGTTTCATTATGTTGATTATTTATGGATGCATCTTTTATGTATGATCTGTCTGTTTCTTCTGCCCAATAAAAAAAAGTGATAAAAGAACAAGATTTAAAGGCCAGTTTACAGAAAACTAGTTCATGAAAGAATATTGTATATAACGTGTAGGCAATGGAAGGGACACATTGAACCTGGACAGCCTAAAGCAAGCAAAGCACTGAACTTCGTCATAAACTTGGCAGACCTAATTCCAGAGAGTGCATAGAGTTTGGGGAGACCCTTGCGCAGCCAGAGGCCATTCCTGGCACACACTTGTTTGTCGCCAGCTTTCTCTGGGGTTCCCCTTGCCAGGAACATTAAGGAGCCTCCCCCTGGACAGTTTCTTCTCCTACAGGGCCAGGCATACATATTCACTGTCTCAGCAGACAGGTTTCTAGCCTCTTCAGACAGACTCTCAGCTCCTCCAGCAGAATGTGTTGACCTCAGATGATGTCCCCTCGTCTCTGGCAGACTGACTATTATTTAGACACCATCCCTAGTTACACAGCTGCTCTTCCATTACTGTGCAGAACATGTATTTCCTTGGTCAAGACTAATCTGGAACTGGAGCAAAGTACGGTAGTTTTGATCCCTCTTCTATAAACATTTTCCAGACTAAACATTTTCCAGACAGGCAAATTAAAACCATTGTGTCCAGCTTAAGGACCTCTTTGGGTGGTTTATCATTCGAGTATACTTCTCAGGCTTATTTTTAGACAGTTAGACACATCCTTTGTGTAAAGTGATGCTTTTCACTGAAGGTAGCACTGGGGGTGTCTCCAAGCAGTAGTACCCACCACATGAACAAGGTAACATGTGAGATTCCTATACCTGACTATCATCAGCCTTCCAGATGCAGTAACCAAAAACCATACAAAAGGGCAGGCCTGGCTCCTTGAAAAACAGAAACTGCGGTACTGGCCATCACCACAAACATCTAACAGATGGCAGGGTCGTCGGAGAGGTTTGACTATGGCGATGAAATAATAGTCACTGCCGTTGCCAAATCAATAGTCCACCCTCTTTTAAATCGGGCGGGCGGACATTTATGTTGGCGGTAAGGATGCTCTGTTGCGACGAAGTATCCTTGCCGCCAACTTATAAATCAGGCCCAAAGTATGCATGAAATTTCTAAAGGTAGCCCTCGCTCACTATCCTCCTCACATCAGTGCATGAACCTCTACCCTCTAGTCACAGCAATGCAGCCAATACACTTCCACTGTCTGGGTAAGCTATTCTCATGCTCCATCTTGTGCCATTCTACTAGCATGGCATGCCAAAAGGATCCCATTAGCTTCAGTACTCAGACACACGCATACCGAGTCCTACTACCACCCATTTTGAAGGCTCACTCTACAGGCCCCCACGATGTAAACACAAGGTTATGGGTTGCACATAAAAGCAGAACTTTACATGGAAAGGGTCAGTAGGTTTCACTCTTTCACTGACACAGATGGAAAAGTGTGGTTACACCACAGTTTTGCAAAACCCCATACACTGCTACCACTGCTTTATGTTTAGACCCAAGTAAAAGACAGTGGTCTACTGTCAACTAAGAGGTATTGTTTGTGCCCCACTCCAGATCACGGGAAAGATCGTGGGCATTGCATAGTCAGGGACAAGCGTAAGCATCAGCTGCTTCACTAGAATAGCAGAACACCAGGGCCCAAGAAAAGTCAGAATACTAGGTTTACATGCATTCGGGCACTCAGGGCACGGAAACAAGCCTGTATTTCGGTGCAGGGGACTTTATTATCCTACCAATGCTCTTTGTAGTTATTGTTGCCAAAACTGATTGCAGAATGTCCTTGAAAATTTGAGGGAGGGTTGTGGTGCGGAGGATCCAATAGTGAGGTGGCTGGTCCACTACCTTCCTACAAGGAACAATTGCTTAAAGGAGGTAAGAGTGGTGCTCTTCTCTTTAGAGTGATATCTTTGTTTGTGTTCCGATTTGTAGCTGATGGTTTTATTTAGCAGGTAGACTTCTAATGTTTTAGCATTGTTGAGAAAGTGTTCCACCTTTAGGTCGCAGAACTCTTTTTCAAGGTATTGACACTCTGATGCGATCTCGATTGCAGAATTCTTATAGTACTTAGCAAAGTTTCTTAGTGGGATCCTGATGTTTGATTCTTGCTTGAGCTATGTGTTTTTTTGTTGTGTTTTTTTAACTTTTTCATGGTAGGTTTATAAATCCTACTGAGTTTCTGAAAGTGTATTTTGTCGAGTCAGCTTTTCGATGTATGCCATTTGTGTTGGATGGAACACAGTTGCCTTTGTGCATGTTTGATGTTGCCCTTTTATCCATGGTGCCTTCCCCCTCTTGGTTGAGATCAGTTTTCCAGGGGGATGGTTTATTGAATGCTTTACTCATCCAACTGTACAGTTGTTTACATAGTTGTTATTTGTTGTGGGTTTAAAGTTTCTGTCACTTGAGATTCAAGCTCCTCCAATTTGAGTTTGTTCTATTGTATCTATGTTTTGGAGCGTGAACAGGAATGTTCTTAGGTCTTGATTGACAAAACTGGTTATTATGTTATTTGGCTGTGGAGTTTTGTGTTTGTCAGACCGGATATTCAAATCTTAAAGGATACAGAGCATGGGATATTTGAGTGAATATGTCTCATTTGACTGCAGAATCTAGACTATTTCCGGCTGCACAAAACTCACTCCGAACTTCAGTAACTCAACAGACTTGCTGTAGTAGTGAAAGGAGGTGAGAGACAACTAAGGTGGATTGTTTAGCGTTTGTTGTTATTTTGAGAACAGAATAACCAGTCAAGTCTTTAGTGACGTATTCCAGACCAAAGGCTCATGTTATTCTTTGGTGACTTCAGATGTGGGTATAGGGTCCTCTTCTCAGGCGTCCTGGAAGTGACTCATTCCTCCTCAAAACAAACCCAAACAAACTATGACCAGATTGGTTATTCTTAGTGGTCACCTGACCGCAGTGCCACTATCACAATGAGGATATGTCTAGGCTCATACACTTATTAGTGTAGTCACCCTGGTACAACCACATATCCCCCATGTGTGGGCTTGAACTATTGATGTGCCCCACCAAAAGAATTGTGCTGCCCCCGACACTTGCCTCTGACCACGACCCGTATCCTGGGCTGGGGCGTCCATGTCACTCTCCTGGCTGCCGGGTGTGATGGCAATGTATGGCACTGCGATGTCGTCCGGAGCCGCCTCCGCTCCGACCTCTCTCTGGAAGCCGACTGCTTCCTTCTGCTAGCCTGGTTCTGTGGCGTCCTCTGCTCGATTGGTGAGACTGCTCGCCTCACCGCCCTTCCCCGCCGCTATTGTCTTTCCAGTGGTTTCGACCGTCACTGTTCCTCTCTTGTGAGCATCCTTCCATTCCTGCTCCTCTCCCATCTTGTTTGCACCAGATTCACAAGCGTTTTGTCCTCCACGCGGTTCTCGCAACAGCTCGCTTTTCCCCTTTCTCTCCCTTTGAACCCCATAGGGGTGTGGACACTCATCCATCTCCTATCCTACATGCACTGGAGTGGTGATGGTCTCAAGGGCATGGTCTATGGTGAAGGCCATGATGGATTCCTTTACCAGAACTTCGCCTCTCCTTACACTCGCATTCCAGGATGTGAGCATGGGAACATTCACGAAGCCTGAATGACTCTATACATGCAGGACCCTGCAAACCAATTAGGGATTTTGTTAACATCCATACTTTAATGTGGCCACCTGTACTTAGAGGCGCCCTCCAACACTCCTGCTAATTTTCTGACCAGTACACTCTTCTTGGTATATCACCTGGCCCCCTGGCATGCCTTTCGCCCTACTCTTCAAACCTCTTTTCACTGTGTGCTCATGTCACATGGTAACTGGAAAGCTTCCATCACTCGACCAAATCGCGTGGCTGATGCAATATTCTGACGTGTCCTTGTTAGGAAAATGGTAATGAAGACAAAAATAGGGGGGGGGGGGCGTAGTCTGGCCACGACGCCAGATAGCTGCCTAATCCCAGAGCTCCACGCTTTGGGGAGCCTTGGACGGTGGTGAAGAGCCTTCAATTCATAGATGGCACTCTCATTTTAGGAAATTACGTTGCGTGAATAGCATTGCTTCACAAGCAACAGTCGGCAAAGTTGCAGAATGCTTTTCTCCTTAGAAACAGAGAATTGTCTGACAGCGGCCGCAGCACTCCGACGCTGAGCTGTCACAGCAGTCTCGACTTGCACTTTCCTCAGCGTGGTGAGCGACTCCTGGACGGCGGGAAGTGCCTGAATAAGTGAGGAGATATTTTACTTCTACTTGCCGGCTCGTTTATTCTCAGTGAGAGTAAATAGACAGTCTGTGGTGACATTGTTGCTCTTTAGCTCTTCTCTCCTGCGTAATTTTCTCTGCTTTTAAAGCCTCCCTGAATGTCCACTATGCTACTGAAGTAAAGCTACCTGGAACTGTGACGCATTTGAACCACAGTTGTCTGTTGCCAGTTATTACAACGGATAATTAGTGGCAACATTATTTCTTTACAAGGCTTCTTTTCTGAAGTAACTTTCTTCATCGGCAAGCTTCCCTGAATGTCTGCTACATTGTTGAGGCAGAGCTGACTGAAAGCAAACTGACTTTGAACTGGGAGCATTGCTGTAGCCTATTTGAAAAATACCTGATATGTTTCCACAACTATAAACTCTCATCCTGCATTTTTGATGAAGTAATAACGGGCAACTTATAAGCAGCATTATTACCTTATAATGGTCCTTCTGTCAATACGCTCTTCTTTTGTATTAAGTGACAGGAGTGTGCTGATTTACTAATTTGAATCATATCATATGGAGCTTTATAAGTCTGAATTAATTTTCACGGCCTGATATTGGTTTGAAGTGAGTAATATATTTTGTTATCAGGTGACTGAAACGCTTGAGGTGACCTCATTTTCTGTAAGGAGGTAAAGAACCAATATAAAGTCTACTGGGGTAAATTTACCAGTCTGTGCTTTTACCACTCTTTTGTCCGGTTGCAGGCTTGTTATTTGCCCATACCAAACAGGCCTGTGCTTCTAGCGCTGAGTTACAAGCACCAGTTTTCCTCCTAATATTGATCTGAGGCGAATTAGAAGAGTCAGTATCAAATAACTGCCATGGTTGTGACGCCTTTATTCTAGTATGAAAAGCCTTACTCCCGAGGTCCCAGCTGTAAAGAAACAAATTACCTGCCTAAGGCTTTTACACAATGACAGCCTGGAATGCCTTCTGGAAAAGTAGCTAGTAAATCTTCCAAACAACCCTCTTATTCTGTAATACTAAGCCAGAGTCGCTCTGTCTCAGAAACCTGCAACACTGCCCCGGCAGCTCAAAAGTCACCTAATTCTATGATGGCATCTGCACCAGACTCTACTATGGAACGAATACTCCAAGAGACTGCTGTCGGACGACACTTGGAAGGAATGGAGATGTCTATCTCTGCTCTTGCGACGGAGACTAAATCCATATGTGCTGATAATGCGGGATTCCAGAAGCGGCTTGATGGTCTCACTGATCATGTAACTACAGTTGAGAATTGTCTTCAAAATATGCCAGAGAGAGATCTAGAACTCCTTTTCCTAAGAAGCAAAGTGATAGATTTGGAAGATAGAAATCGCCGGGACAATGTGTGCTTCATAGGATTCCTGGAAGGAGTAGAAGCATCAGATGCTAAATCCTTTCTTAAAGCAGCTCTTCCGAAAATTACAGGCCTCACTTTTGACGCGCCATTAGAAATGCAGAGAGCATATCGTATCGTCCTCCTAAAGGAGGGAAGAATATGGAACCACGCACACTTATTGTTTGTTTTCTGCGGCACGAACAAGCTCGGCAGTTAATCACAGCGGCACGTGCGTATGGTCCATATATATTTGAGAGTCATGAGATTCGAGTATCTGCAGACTTGTCATGAGAAACAAATGACCGTCGCAAAGCTTTCCTCTTTTTTTGACCTCGCTTACGCCAGTTAGACATCAAATATGTCCTTTTGGAACCAGCACGGCTGTGAATTACCAAGGATGGCATATCCAAAGACTTCTTTAATCCAGTGACCGTCGACGCTTCCTGGACTGTGTCTCTCCCTCAACATATGGAATATACTGACTCCCTACCTCAGGCCAAATCTGCATTTTCTTCACCAACATCCACAAAGATGCCTGACATCTAGCGTAACCTAGGTTGTTCTCAAAGTAGGGTAAGAGACCCAGATAGACATATACACTAGCTTGGTGATCGAGCTCAAGTTCCTCAAGCAGTAGCTGCTCTTATGCAAGAGAGAGACAGAGACAAATCACGCTCTTCACTTAAGCCTCCTCCATCATTTGACGACGATGTTCCTTGAACTTGATTTACTACTTTACTGTTGAAATCTTGAAGAACATATAGGAGAGGCATATCCTACTACCTGTTAAAGTGAAGACCTGATGAATATCTACTTATTTATTTACTCAACGGTAAATTATTTGCTGTACCAAATTTGTACTATATTCTTTAATATATTTTAATTTATTCTTGATCTTTTTTCATCTTCCCTCTATTTCCACATTGCACAGTATACTTGTGTTTGTTCTCATAGTGTTATAAAGCTTTTATCTGATTGCACTGTTAATACTGTTACAATCCTTTGAAATGCTATCAATGAAGAATTGGACTACAAATATGAATTATTGCCTCAAGGTTATGCATTGTATTCTTTCTTACTTTCTTATACTTTCCATTCATATTTTCTCTCTTGTCCCTATGTCTCATAAGTCTTTTTGCTATCATTCCCTTATTATAATGTATACTTATTTTATTATCAAATATTATGCTCTTTAACTAGACTGATGTTTACATCACTGTTAATGTTATTTAGGTGCCGTTTCATTGTCCTTAATGTAGACTATATCTCAAATTTCAAACTCTTCAGATTTTTTTTTTTAACTTCAGATTTGTCTGGAGCACAATACTTGGAAGCGGATATGCATTGTTCTTCTTTTCTTTTACTATTCCTTGCACCCTTTTCATCTTTCCTTACTCTTCTTTCTTATTTATATTTAAGTAAAATGTTCAAAATTCTATGGATTGCTTTTATACACTGTGTTTACATTAAACAATTCCAATAAGATTTAACTGTCAATATTTAATTATTTAATTCTTATACTATTTAATTGTCATTAAGTCTTATAACAGTTGTATGTAATACTTACTTTCTCCATTACCCCCATTTCTCTTCCCTCTCTTCTTATATTATGTATTATATTATAATACCTGATTGTTTACTCATTTCCACAATTCTCAAATTCATCTAGTACTGTTTCTCATTTGTCATACCTATGCAATCTTTTCACACTTCTCGCTGTGGGGAGCTACCCTGGCACCTGTAGCCTGAAAGCTAGGACCCGCAGAGAACAGTTCTACTCCCCTTATACTGCACTTTTCCCCCTGCGCAGTATATTTACCCTTATTTCTCTATTATTTCTCCCCAGTCCTTTTATTATTTTATTTTTTCTATTTTGGTTTCTTTGTTCATTTTCTTCTACATTCTTAAGTAACTCACCCTTATTCTCCTCTATTACCCAGAACCTTTTTCTTTACTTCTTTCACTCTTTTTATCTCCTATACTGATTCTTTTCCTACTCGTCACTCCTCCACATCTAACTTGATCTCCTGTCTACTAACCTACACAAGGCTGTGAAAGTTTCCCCTGCTTCCCATCCACTACGCATTATCTCATGGAATGTTCATGGTCTTACACACTTTATCAAGTGTACGAAAATACTTTCCTACCTACAAGCGAAAAAAACTGATATTGCTCTTTTGCAAGAAACTCATTTGGGTGCTCTAGAATCCTCTAAGTTACGATGAGATTGGGTGGGAAAAGTCATTTACTGTGGACCAACAAGACAGCTTCCTCCTAACGAGAATCATCCACAGAAGTGTGATGTAGCTATCCTAATTCACAAATCCTTCCCTGTTACTATAATCCAGACCTGGACTGATCCAGATGGTAGATATATTTTTGCAAAACTGAAAGTAGGAGATAAGATCTTCTGTGTGGGCTCAGTTTATGCTCCAACGTGAGCCAAACACCCTTTCTTTCTCAGTCTGAATCGTTTGCTGGTTGAAATTGGTACATCCAGTTATATTATTGGCGGTGATTGGAACCTTGCCAGGGATGCTATAACTGACAGAACGGGTTCCCTGGATAGGTGCAATGAGGGAGCCTGAGCCTTGCTGGGAGACATACCATCAGATCATGGATTAGTGGACCTTTGGCGTATTTGCCACCCTTCTGATCAGGAGTACCCCTTTCTTTCCTCTACCCACGGCACACAATCCAGGATAGAATATTTTCTCATTTTGCATTCAGTGGCTGCAATCACTACTGAATCCAGTATTCTAGAGGCTGCAATATCAGACCATGTCCCAAGCCTTATTACTCTATAAATAGATGTAACTTCCCCAGGCCGTAAACCATGGCGTATCAATATCCAAAGGTAACGTCCTCCCAAAGGTAAAATTCTACTCCGTTTACACATTTCTGATTATTTAACTGTCAACAAGTCATCTGTTACTTCCGGCAGAATTCTTAGGGCAGCCGCTAAAGCAACTATTGGTGGTCAATTGATGAGGGATGCTTCTAAGGCCAATAAGTCTGCCTCCCTACATCGTGCTGAATTACAGACTCAAATTATTCCCTCACACATGTATACACATCGCATCTCACAATACCTAACCGTCGAAAACTTGAACTTGCTAAATTGGCGCTTAATACCTTATGCACCTCCAAAGCTGAGTTTGCTCTTCAATGCCTAAAGGGCAGACATTATGAACAGGGAAAAAAGCAGATTGTTTACTGGCAGATCAATTGAAATAACGTGAGGCATCCATGGCCATTCCTGCATTACGTTCAGAAAGGGATGAGATTCTTACGAGACCCCAGGTTATTATCGACACTTTCCATCCTTTTATAAAAAAAACTCCATACCCCTGAAATGTCAGTAACTGAGGACCAAATAGTTTCATATTTAGCTGATATCAAGCTCCCTTGCCTCATGGATGAAGGTAGAGCCCTGCTTGGTGGTGTTATTAGCAAAGAAGAAACTGCTGCAGCTATCACCAAACTGCCTTATCACAAATCACCAGGAGAAGACTGCTTCCCTATGGAATTTTACAAATGGACCCGGACAGAAACGGTTCTGCCTTTTATGATGCAGTTCAAAGTCACTTGGCCCTTTTTTAGGTCTCGCCTAGGCGAAAGCAAAAGCAAAGCTTTTGCTGTCTAGGGCAAGACAACTTATGTTGTCACTTTTGGGGGAATGTGGACAGCAGACTGTCACGCGCTTCTCCTGCCGGAGATTTGACCTCGTGGGCGTGCACGCCCAGCCCGGCACCGTGCACGTCCCCTGCCACAGATTCCCTGAACACACACATGCACACGCAGGCAGGAAGGCGCACACACACACACACACACACACGCGCGGGCACACCCCCCTACTTCCCCCCCACTCACCGGCACCCCCCCCGCCGCGCACACACAGGAGCGCACCTACACACACTCACGCACACACACATACAGAGGCCCCCCCGCCGCCACGGCCGCATACATACAAGCGCCCCCGCCGCAAACATACAAGCCCCCGGCCGCCGCCGCCTCCGCAAACATACAAGCCCCCCAGCGCCCCCCAGCCCCACTTACCGCCATTCTAAAGTCAGTCTTGCAGCCTCCACGGGGCTCTCCCTCGGGCATGGGAGCCCCGCGTCACCAGCACTGCTTCTCTCCGCGGGCGCGTGCGCGGGCTTCCGAAGACGGAAGTCCCGCCCCATGGAAGGTTTCGGTTTCAGTCCGAGCAACTTGTTTTTTTAGTTCCTGTTCAGCCGGTTGGCAGCTGCGAGGAGTGCCTCGGTGCCTCACACCGCCTGCGGCTGCTACAGGGAAATGCTGGTTTTATTTTGTGGAGTTTTTACAAGAGCAAACGAACGCTGGCAGCTCAGATAGGCAGCGCGTGGCACACTTAATGTTAATGTTGTCTCTGCACAGCGAAGGCGAAGGGTGGCCCCCATGTTCTGCCACAGCTCTTAAACGTAACGATTTGCAATACAATTGTACCTATTGCATTGCAAATGCTTGTTTCGTTGTTGTATGTGCATGCTGAGCGCGGCGCCCCTTCAGGGACACCGTGATCTATTTGTTTATTTTTTTTTTTTACTTTTATTCGGAGCCCGGCACACCGCTCTCCTTTTCTAAACTTTTACAATGCATTGGGGAGAAAGGATGGATAAAAAATGTTGTATTTATAAATACTTTTCATTGAAAGGGCAGATGAATCCCTCCTTATGCATGGAGGGCAATGGCCTTGAACAGGTGCGCCCCCCCCTCCCCCGAGATTCCCATACACCCCCAGGGACTGTGAGGCGGGAGGGTGCGAGTAACAGGCAACCAGTGGGCAAGGGAGGTTGGGCAGAGGCTCACACTCGCTGTAACCTGTTTGTTCTCTTCTGCGTAAACATGGGGGGAGAGGGGCGGGGTGTGTAGCAGTCTCCCGCTTAGCTGCCTCTATCCTGGGAGGAAGACCTGTCGTTTTGGAAATTAAGAAACCTTTTTGCATTTCCTTCCTCACATTAAAAGGCATTACCAATGTCCTCTCCTGTGGCCCTCGAAATTCTACTTCGAATGCGTTGTATCTCATTGGAAATTCCAAGGAAGCAGGAGTTCGACTCACCTTTTACTCAATGGCCCATCACATACACCCCCCCCCCCCCCCAGGTGTGAGAATGCACCCAAGAACCGAGCCCACGCTCCCAAATGGACGACGCCACTTCCAGGTGTGAGAAAGCACTCCTTCTGTGAGACTGCATTTATAAGCACACCGCTATTAGATCTGAGCGCTGCCTTTGACACCGTCTCGCACCCAATCCTTCTGCAGCGCCTAGAGGAGGCTGGGGTCACGGGTACCGCGCTCCAGTGGTTCCGGTCGTTTTTAACCAACCGGGCCTTTAGCGTGACCGTCCCTCCTTACCAGTCCAAATTCCATCCGTTGAACCTGGGAGTTCCCCAAGGCTCCTCGCTGAGCCCTACGCTGTTCAATCTGTACGTGGGGCCGCTAGCTGAGGTTGTCAGGCAATGGGGCATGACGATGGTGTCATATGCCGATGACACCCAGCTAGCGGTCACGATCAGCGGGGATGCCGAAGTCGATGCCCCCAGGTTTCAACAAGGACTGCGGGCGGTCGCCAACTGGATGACGTCCAACTGTCTCCAGTTGAACGCTAGTAAGACCGAGGTCATGGTTTTTGGTAGACAGCCGGAGCTGTGGGGAGAGATGTGGTGGCCAGGGGATCTGGGTCCTGCTCCCATCCCAGTCGCCGAGCTTAAGAACCTCGGGGTCTGGCTGGACCCTGCCCTCACGTTTGTGTGCCATACTAAACGCACGGCCGCATGCTGCTTTGGCATCCTGCGCGGACTCCGTCCTGTGCTTAAGTTCTTTGATGCCCCCACCAGGCAACTCATGGTCCAAGCCACTGTCATCTCCAGGCTGGACTATGCGAGTTCCTTGCTGGTTGGTCTGAATCAGGCAGAGATCGGGCGCTTGCAAAGGATTCAGAACGCCGCAGCTAGAGCGGTGGTAGGTCTTCCAAGATTCTGTCCTACCTCCAGCTCCCTGCGGTCATTGCACTGGCTTCCGGTGGCCCAGCGGATCCAGTTCAAGGTCCTTTGCATCACCTATAAAATTCTGAAGGGGTTTCCAGCAACGATTCTTGTGGCCCTTCTTGCCAATTATACCCCAGCGAGACCCTTAAGATCGGCGGACCTAGAACTGGCTGTTGTGCCGCGCTTTAAGCGAGCTAGAGCCGGAGGACGCTCTTTCCGAGTGCGTGCAGCGGTTCTATGGAACTCCTTGCCCCCGGCAATTCGCGCTATGAGAGACTTACTTTCTTTTCGTCGCGCGGTGAAAACCTTTTTATTCCCTTAGTCCGTAACACTTGTTTGTTTTAGTCTAGTTGTGTTGTGCAGCTGCCTTGTCGGGCGCCAGGACGCTCCTTGGCTGGAGCATCTGTGCGCCAAATAAAAACGCATAACATAACATAACATAACATAACATAAGCGTGAGAGAGAGCACTCGTGCTTTGAGACTGCACTACCAAACGGCACTCCAAGTGTGAGACAGCACTCCAGGCTGAGATTGTACTCCTATATGTTAAAAAGAAGTCAGAAGTGACACTTAAATCCCTGGGGTGAGACAGCACTGCAAGCGAGTTAGTATACCACCAGGTATGACAGCACTCCAGGCGTGACACTACGTTTACTGGCGTCAGACTATATTCTCAAATGCGGGGAGCCACTCGGCCATGAGACTGTACTATCCGAGGAGAGTTAGCACTCTAGTTGCATGGTGTGAGACTGCACTCCAAGGTGTGAGATTGCACTCTGAGATATGCCATAGTTGCCCGGTATCAGATTGCATTCCCACGCGTGAGGCAGCTCTCCGGCTACGAGACTCGTCACGGGTGTTAGAACCACTCCGGGTATGAATCTGTGTTCCGAGGAGTGAGACTCGCAGCCAGTGAGTGCCACTTGCAGCGTGTGTAACATGTCGAGAGCTCCACTCGTGTTTCCTTTGGTCCGTGCTGGGGTCCCTCATCTGCCGGGTGGGTGCAGGGTGAAGGGTGCGCTTTACATAGCCTGCTCCAGCCAGAGGTCCCAGGGATCGCGGAGGGCCGAGCGGCGCGGCTGGGCTGCAGGGCAGTGCTGGACACCACCATGTTTTTCAGCTGCTTGATGACGGCGAAGAGCAGGAGTAAGAGCAACACCAGCAGCGCCCCGAAGAGGGCCAAGTACAGCAGCAGGACTTGCAGAGGGACCAGTGGGCACAGATGTTTTAAGGCACAGGCACATTGGCTCTGGCCCAGGGCCCCAGCCTTTCAGGGGGCCCCCTGATAGATTTGGCTCTTATCTCCACACAGTCGTGCCCTGATGACCTTGAATAATTTGCAAACATACATTATTCCAAATACCATTTTCCTTGAATTTGTTTTTAATACAGGTAACAGGTGGGAGTGTATTACATTTTGTAGAGACATGTTGCGTTTGTTTTTTAACACCATGCAACATCTGTAAACAAGCATTTGAAATGCAATAGGTCTCGCATTTACGTGAGTTTAAGCTATTGGCATTGTAAATGACCATGCCTTTTTTTATATTTTAAAAATGAAAACAAAAATAAAAGGCATTGTCATTTGCAATGTCAATAGCTCAAACTTGCGTTACTGCGAGACCTATTGCATTGCAAATGCTTGTCTAACAAAGCGTTGATCACGATTATTCCCAAACCCTGTTAGGACCTGCTTGCTTGTAGTAGTTACCCGCCCATCTCACTCATAAATAGTGATGTTAGAATTTTAGAAAGTATCTTAGCGGCACATCTACGTACAGTAATTTCCTCTCATACATAACTCACAGGTTGGTTTTGTCCCAGGTCGCTTCTCCAGGAATCATCTCTGTACTCTACCTCACACTTTATGGCTGCAAATAAGATGATGGAAGATGCTGTGACCCTCTCCCTGATGCAGAAACAGCATTCAACCGTATTGACTGGAAATACCTTTTTGCAGCTATGAAACGCTTTGGCCTAGGTGATCAGTTTTTCTCTAAAGCTTATCTCCTATGAGATACTCCAGCAGCCCAAGTCAATTGCGGTGGGTTTTTCTCCGATCCTTTTCCAATCCAACGAGGTACCCGCCTAGGTTTGCTTCTTCCTCCCTTTTATTCTTATTAGCGATAGAGCCTTTTGCCTCACTCATTTGGCATTCACCACAGGTTCAAGGTATACCTATAGCAGGAGGTACTTCTAAACTATACTTGTATGCCGATTATATTCTCCTCACGTTAAAAGATCTCGCTCACTCTTTACCAGCTTTACTTAAGATCATTGATGGTTTTGCAACCCTCTCAGGTTACAAAGTGAACTGGGATAAAAGTGAGGCTCTTCCGATTTCTTCTGGGACCACCAAAGCTTCAATTGATGGATATCCCTTTTGTTGGAAATCATCCCAATTAAAATATTTGGGTGTTCTGGTCAATAGAGGTTTGTGAAGTATGATTGCAGACAATAACTCACCCCTTATAACACAAATGGAAATTGATTTTGCAAAATGGTCTCGCTTGGGTTTCTCCATGTGGGGAAGGGTACAGGCCGTTAGGATGGTTACCTTACCTCGCTTTAGCTAAATACTTGGTATGCTCCCAATTCTTGTTCCTTTATCTACACTTCGCAGGGAGGACGCCCAAATCCGATCTTCGTCTGGGGATCCACTTGGCCTTGTCTAGCTGCTTCTAAATTATTGGCTCGCCTCTCTTATGGTGGTTTGGGATTACCATCCTTAGAACATTATTCTTTAGCTTTACACGTCTCACAACTAATTAATTTACTTCCAGGTATTACTGATCCTCCACAGTGGGTTGCAAAGGAACACTCCTTACTTAACCGAAGCGATGGCCTTGATTTCCTTTATGGATGCCGAATTCCGCGTTCCTCCCCCCGCATCCAGTGATGCAAGTTACTTATCAAATGTGGCAACGTGCATATCGTATTCTCTGAGTCTTCCACCATTTACACTATTAAGATCCACTTCACAGGAAGAATGGATGGTAGCAATGATTCAAACTGCTTCCTATGAACGTATTATATATAGGTTGCAGGATCAAGAGGAAGTTTTCCAACCAGTGTGGGCTCGTTTTCTCCACGATCCCTGAATTCCTCCCACTCTTATCATACCCTGTAACCCTATATCTTTGCTTTCTTCTTTTTTCTTTAGTGTATATTCTTATTTTATCCTGGTAAAGAGTCTACTCTTTTCTACCCTCTCCATATTCTTTCCCTTTTTACTATATATATATTTACATGTGTATATATATATATTTTATTATTTCTTTAATTTATGTTTATACATTTAGGAATTCATTTACAATTCCTTTATAACTCTTTGTATACTGAGGTCTATGAACTTCTAAAATACACTGTATAGGATACCCCTCTCTTTTATTATACATTCTCTATCTTCTGTAAATTTCCCTTTATAATTTTCATTACCTATAATTTTGAATAATTCACTTATTATTGTTCCTTTGTATGAATACATCTTATTCTAAGATTTTTTTATATGTATTCTTGTTTTTCATGTATCTTTTTCCCAATAAAAAATTATGAAACAAAAAAAAGACAACAATAGAACATTTTTCTTGCAGCTCAGAGTATCCGGAAAACAAAACTGCACATATAGACATGAATGTCCAGACAGCCTTCAAATTAAGCGGTGTTCAGGCCATCATGGTCTTCTAGAGGGAGGTTCGGTGATTGCATTGCACTGTCTTGCAAGAGAATTTACTTACATTAAACTACTGCATGGACAGGAAGGCTGGCATTGATATCAGCAGGTGAACTGCTTGTGTGGAGAGGTGGGGGCAAGCAGTACTGGGCTGACTAGGAGCCTTTTACATCCACTGTAACGGTTAGGGGTCAAGAATGAACACCGATGACAACCCTCAAATCATCTTTTTATTACATAGAGGTCATTTTCTTACCAGTGCAAACCGAATCTCTTCAGCCAGACCTAAAATGGGAAAGGTGGCAAAAAAATAACTAAGTGAGATTATTAATTCAGCGATCAGAATGATTTAGTTAGTGTAAACACACCAACGGGATGTATTAATGACATAGCAAAAACCGTAGAAAACATATGCTACCATTTTCGTAGCTGATATCTATAGCATCCCTTTACTAGCCGGGTCATGTCTTTGTGTGAGTCATGCAAGAGTGGAGAAGACAATTCTATATATCCAAATTAAGAGAGTTATCGATGTTTTTTATTGAATTTGTAAACACAAAATAAGTGGATTAGTTATACTGTGATCATTTTAAAAGAGTATTCGGCATGCTTTCTTGGTTTTACTGCTGTTTTAATTCCAGGTACCGGATGTATATATTGGTGAACGTGCCCAGGTGATGTGTTTAGATTATTTTAGAAGATTTTCTAGACTTATGCACCACTGGTGTTGAAACACAAACCCATCTGTCTCAAGTAAATTTTGTTTCACGGAACTTGCCTTAAACGGCTGTCTTTGTGCTAACTAGATTAATGAGAACAGTCAGTGCATAATATTACAGAAGCATGAAAGGATTAGCGGATCATAGCAGTGTAATTGTGGAAGTACAAGAGGCCATTTAGAACTGAATGCAAATTTTTCAATAAACTTCGAACATTGTACTATACAATGCCTTGGAACTGTAAATGGAAACATACTGAAACACGTCTCGCTTTGTACACCGAATCCAGTTACTACATTTATCAGTTTGATAAAACCGGGTGTAATGTTATTTTTTACGAAATAAAAAAGAACATTATGCAGCATTTAAAAGAAAAAATCCAAATTGTTTTTGCTTTTCAGTAAACAAACAAAAGTAATACAAACCGGTAATAATATAACAAATAAGAAAGCTCACAATATAACATAGAAAACTCAAATAAGAATAATCAAGCCACATATACAATAAAAATAAATCAAGGCAGATAAATAAATCTATATACACATACATACATATATACATTAATACATTATATATATATATATCTATATATATATATATATCTATATATCCAGAAACTTTGCCACGTTACGGGAATGACCACAGCAGCTGAAGGTTAAAAACCTTTATTTGCAACAAAGACGGCAATGCAGATTTTTGAAGCTCGTAAAATGTCAAAAATCTGACGCGTTTCGGAGCAGGCAAATGCTCCTTCTTCATGGGATGCGGGCTCCGCTGTGCACTGAAAAGGCTCATCAAACACCATATTGCATGCATCAGTAAATAGTCCCAGTGGACTTCTCGTGTGAGCTCCGATCATTAAAGCCTGCTGGTGTTTGTAGTTCTGTAGTTCAAAAGCCACATGTTTTCCAAGTGGAATCTGTGCACATGCAGACTTATAAAATCCAATATTACCCAAGTGGGTCTTCCCATGAAGAAGGAGCATTTGCCTGCTCCGAAACGTGTCGGATTTTTGACATTTTACGAGCTTCCAAAATCTGCATTGCCGTCTTTGTTGCAAATAAAGGTTTTTAACCTTCAGCTGCTGTGGTCATTCCCGTAACGTGGCAAAGTTTCTGGCTTGATGTAATCACGGCGCCCGGCCGTGGGGAATGACTCACCGCAAAGAAAGAAAGGGGCCAGAGGTTTTGAACTTTCCAAACCTGGTGCTGGCGCAGCTGAGCACTCTAATCTTCTACAAACAGAACTGGAAGACCCACTTGGGTAATATTGGATTTTATAACTCTGCATGTGCACAGATTCCACTTGGAAAACACGTGACTTTTTGAACTACAGAACTACAAACACCAGCAGGCTTTAATGATCGGAGCTCACACGAGAAGTCCGCTGGGACTATTTACTGATGCATGCAATATGGTGTTTGATGAGCCTTTTCATGGGCACAGCGGAGCCCGCATCCCATGAAGAAGGAGCATTTGCCTGCTCCGAAACGCGTCGGATTTTTGACATTTTACGAGCTTCCAAAATCTGCATTGCCGTCTTTGTTGCAAATAAAGGTTTTTAACCTTCAGCTGCTGTGGTCATTCCCGTAACGTGGCAAAGTTTCTGGCTTGATATATATATATATATATATATATATACACATACATATATACATTCATACATATATATACATACATACATAGATATACAAGTCGTTGTTCCAAGAAAAAAAGTTACGGTAAAAAGTCAAAAAGCAAATAAGACAACAAATGGACACATATTCATGGGCATGAAGAATAATTGGCAAGTATATAAATGGCTATAAAAAAGTGTTATACAAATAAGATGAACCATAAACCATGGCTAGCAAACAATGGTCATATGAGTCCCATATATAATCCATACCAGGTATGCGCTAAGACAAAAGAGATAAAAAGAAAAGAAAAAAGGAAATAAGAGGATAGGAAAGGAGAGGGGATAAGAGGTTAGGGATGCAGGAGAAGCACTAAGTAGAGTGAACTTCCAGCAATAAGTAAAATGGGTAAAAGGTGAAAAAGAAAGGTAAAGCATGTAATTGTCCAAGTGGTAATAAAGGTAAATTAATTATACAGTGGCCATAAACACATCCAATGTGTACCAAAGTGATTGTGATGAAACAGGTGAGTTTGGAATAATGGAAAGATTTTTATGGGTACTGCTAAGATACGTTACCCAAGCCTACCATGCATTAAAAAAGTTGTTCAGAGTCTTGCAATCTAACGATAACTTTAACTGCTATCATCAAGAGAAGGTTCAGGAGAGATATATTGGTGTCTAACAATCTTAAAGAAGGATTCTGTGCATGTGGACCTAACCTAATTAAAGTTAAAGAAAGGGAAAACAATACCTTAAAGATAGCAGTAATCCGACTAAGGACCACTGTCCACTAGGATGAGAGATGTTTACATGTAAGGAACAAATGATCAGAAGTACCGGGCAAGATAAGACAAGCAAAGATCAGAATCCATTAAACTTAATTTAAACAGTGTAGCTGGAGTCCAGTAAAGAAAATGCTCATTATAGACGCATGTCTGTAAAAGATATTGAGTACGTTTATTGTTAAGAAGATTAAAAAAAGATATCAGGCCACCACTCATCAGGGATTGGGGGATAAACTGAAACTTCAACAAACAAAATACCCACTATTTCTTAAGTGGTACGCTATGCAAAGTTTTATAGATTTTTAAACCCATATGACCTCCTCTGAGCAATTGATGGATAAGAGGTAAAAAGGCTGGGGTATGCAGTACACCAAGTTTTGAGATTTTAACTTTGATCTTCAAAAAGTATAAAAATCTAAATTAGATAGTGAACGTTTGGTCTGTAACAATGAAAATGGAAGGGGTCGGCCGTCTTCCAACAAATCAGATAGGACATTAATAACATTAATACCCCTCTCGGCTCAAATCGAGCCAGTGTCAAGTGGGATTGTGGTAGATATTTTTGATTTATGCCATAAAGAGAGAGCTGAGAAATCAGATAGTTTAGATTACAAGAACTTATTTATAAGTTTTATGGCTCTAATTGTATCATAAAACATTTGCGATGAATAAGGGAGTTTTAAAGAAGTCATAGTAAGGGCTGAGAGTAGAGAGTGACCATTGTGCCTTTAATTAGGCCGGGTCACCCCTCCTGCTCCCGTCGCCTCCTGACGCCACTGCCCGAGCGACCCAGCCGCCGCTGAGCCTCCCGCCTGGGCCGTTTTTCCCGCCGTTTTCCCCGCCGCTGCCCCCTGCGGCCCCGCCCACCTTCACCCCATTGGCCGCCCCGCTCCCGCCACCCAGCTGACCCGCCCTCCCGGCTCCTGATATAAGGGGTCTGCAGTACGTGTTCTGGAGTGACCATTGTGCCTTTAATTAGGCCGGGTCATCCCTCCTGCTCCCGACGCCTCCTGACGCCTCCTGCTGCCACTGCCCCGAGCGACCCAGCCGCCCGCCTGGGCCGTTTTTCCCGCCGTTTTTCCTGCCGTTTTTCCCGCCGCTGCCCCCTGCGGCCCCGCCCACCTTCACCCCATTGGCCGCCCCGCTCCCGCCACCCAGCTGACCCGCCCTCCCGGCTCCTGATATAATGGGTCTGCAGTACGTGTTCTGGAGTGACCATTGTGCCTTTAATTAGGCCGGGTCACCCCTCCTGCTCCCGACGCCTCCTGCTGCCACTGCCCCGAGCGACCCAGCCGCTGCTGAGCCGCCCGCCTGGGCCGTTTTTCCTGCTGTTTTTCCCGCCGCTGCCCCCTGCGGCCCCGCCCACCTTCACCCCATTGGCCGCCCCGCTCCCGCCACCCAGCTGACCCGCCCTCCCGGCTCCTGATATAAGGGGTCTGCAGTACGTGTTCTGGAGTGACCATTGTGCCTTTAATTAGGCCGGGTCACCCCTCCTGCTCCCGACGCCTCCTGACGCCTCCTGCTGCCACTGCCCCGAGCGACCCAGCCACCGCTGAACCGCCCGCCTGGGCCGTTTTTCCCGCTGTTTTTCCCGCCGTTTTTCCCGCCGCTGCCCCCTGCGGCCCCGCCCACCTTCACCCCATTGGCCGCCCCGCTCCCACCACCCAGCTGACCCGCCCTCCCGGCTCCTGATTTATGACGCCCACAGAGCGACCGCGCAGCGGACGCGCGCAGCGGGAGCACCGAATGAGCGCCAAAGGTAAGCCCGTCTGCGCCCGTCCGCGCCTGGACCGCACCCAGTGCCAGGACCCCTGGCCCCCACCAACAGAAGCCGACCTGACGAACCTACGACGCCACTGACCTCAACGCACTCAACACCGGCCGAACCCCGGGCTGCTACCGAGCCACACCGAGACGCACCCACGGACCCTTCAGCTGCCACTCCTGCAAGTTCACCTGCACCCGGACCTGCACGGCACCAGCACCCACCAAACCGAGCACCAGCAGCACCCACCTGAAGTGCATCCTGCTCAACACCCGCTCCGTCCACAGACACGCCGTCGAGCTCTGGAACCTGATCGACACCACAACCCCAGACATCGCCTTCCTCACGGAAACCTGGATGAACGCCTCCTCAGCGCCCGACATCGCCATCGCCATCCCGGACGGCTACAAGATCATCCGGAGGGACCGCATCAACCAGACAGGAGGAGGCATCGCCATCATCCACAGGAACACATCCGCATCACTACCAACACCGACGACACCCTCGCACCCGCCGAGCACCTGCACTTCCAGATCCACGTCAACCCCAAGACAACCCTTAGAGGCACCCTCATGTACAGACCCCCGGGACCACGCACACAATTCAGTGAAGACATTGCCGACTTCATCAGCCCACACGCCCTCCCTTCCGCCGACTACATCCTCCTCGGGGACCTCAACTTCCACCTGGAGAACAACAACGACCGCAACACCACCACCCTGCTGGACAACCTCGCCAACCTCGGACTCAAGCAACTGGTAGACACCCCCACCCATTACGCCGGACACACGCTCGACCCGGTCTTCTCCTCCAGCAAGGACATCGCCTTCAGCCATGCCACGGGACTCCACTGGACGGACCACAGCTGCGTCCACTTCAGCTTCAGAAGGACCACGCTCCACCATCACCAGCAACAGATTCCCCGCAGAAGCTGGAAAAAGATCACTGCAGACCAGCTCGCTACCTCCCTGAGCAAGAACCCTCCCAGCAGCACAACGAACCCCAGCCAAGCGGCCACCAACCTCACGAAATGGATCAGCGACTGCGCAGACGACCTCGCCCCTCTGAAGACCCCGCCGAGCAGACCCGGCAGCAAGAAAGCCCCTTGGTTTAACGACGAACTCAAGAACTCCAAAAAGAACTGCAGAGCACTCGAGAAAACCTGGCGCAGAGACCCAACACCGGACAACATGACTGCCCTCAAGCTCGCCACCCGAAAACACCACCAACTGATCCACGCCACCAAGAAAACCGCATTCAAGGAATGACTGGACAACAACGCACACAACAGCAAGGAACTCTTCAACATCGTGAAAGAGCTCTCCAACCCCAACGCCGGAAACAACAACACCACCCCTTCGCAAGACCTCTGCAACTCCCTCGCCTCCTACTTCCACAACAAGATCGTGGACATACACAACAGCTTCAGCACCCAACCGACGCACGCCACGACCGAACCACCGCCCCCCACCACCACCCTCCGAGCCTGGACCCCGATCAGCACCGAAGACACCATCAGCACGATGAACTCCATCCACTCCGGATCTCCGACAGACCCCTGCCCTCACCACGTCTTCAACAAGGCCGACGCCGTCATCGCGCCCCACCTGCGGGACATCATCAACACCTCCTTCGACATCGCCACCTTCCCGGAGAGCTGGAAGCACGCCGAACTCAGGGCTCTACTTAAGAAACCATCAGCCGACCCCACCGACCTCAAGAACTACCGCCCCATCTCGCTGCTCCCGTTCCCGGCAAAAGTCATCGAGAAGACCGTCAACAAGCAACTGGCCGCCTTCCTCGAGACAAACGGTTCCCTCGACCTCTCGCAGTGTGGCTTCCGGGCCAACCACAGCACCGAGACCGCCCTGATCGCAGCTACCGATGACATCCGAGCCCTGCTCGACAACGGAGAAACGGCGGCCCTCATCCTCCTGGACCTCTCCGCAGCCTTCGACACTGTCTGCCACCGTACCCTAGTACAGCACCTCAGCAACGTCGGAATCCAGGAGAAGGCACGGGGGTGGATCATCTCCTTCCTCGCCGGAAGGACACAGAGAGTCCGCCTCCCCCCGTTCAGATCGGAGGCCACCGAAGTCATCTGCGGCGTACCACAAGGATTGTCGCTCAGCCCCACGCTGTTCAACATCTACATGAGCCCCCTCGCAGCCATCGCACGCCAGCACAACCTCAACATCATCTCCTACGCCGACGACACCCAGCTGATCCTCTCCCTCACCAACGACCCCGCTACCGCCAGAGCCAACCTGCACGAAGGGATGACAGACGTAGCCAAATGGATGTCGAACAGCCGCCTGAAACTGAACTCGGACAAGACTGAAGTCCTCATCCTGGGATCCTCACCCTCCGCCTGGGACGACTCCTGGTGGCCCCCCGCCCTGGGCAGCGCACCCAAACCAACAGACCACGCACGCAACCTGGGCTTCATCCTGGACTCCTCCCTCTCCATGACCAGACAAGTCAACGCCGTCTCCTCGTCGTGCTTCAACATCCTGCGCATGCTACGTAAGATCTTCTGATGGATACCCACCGAGACCAGGAAGACGGTCACCCAGGCCCTCGTCACCAGCCGTCTGGACTACGGCAACTCCCTCTACGCCGGAACCACCGCCAAACTCCAGAAGAGACTCCAGCGGATCCAGAACACCTCAGCACGACTCATCCTGGACATCCCCCGCCGCAGCCACATCTCCAGACACCTGAGAGACCTGCACTGGCTCCCGGTCAACAAGAGAATCACCTTCCGGCTCCTCACCCACGCACACAAAGCCCTACACAACCAAGGCCCAGGATACCTCAACAGCCGCCTCAACTTCTACGCTCCCAAACGCCAGCTTCGATCGACCAGCCACGCCCTCGCCGCCGTCCCCCGCATCCGAAGAGCCACCACAGGAGGAAGGTCCTTCTCCTACCTGGCCGCCAAGACTTGGAACTCCCTTCCGACCCACCTCCGCCTGACCCAAGACCACCTCGCCTTCAGGAAGCAGCTCAAGACCTGGCTGTTCAAACAGTAGCGGACCGCCCCCCCCCCCCCCCCCCCCCCAGCGCCTTGAGACCCTCCGGGTGAGTAGTGCGCTATACAAATGCTTTGATTGATTGATTGAGAGTATGGAAATATAAGTTGGCGTTTAATTAGCAACCAAAGACCCGCTTCATAAGTAGAGGTAGCATGCCAAGATAAGCCTCGAGCTATAAGCAATGCAGTTTGGTAGTCAAACGAATTCAGCAAATCACACTCTCTCATTATTCACCGAAGTCTACGTTTCTTAAGGTTCATTTCAGGTTTTTTATTAGACCTCAGGAAATTAGAATCCAATTTATTTAAAGTAGAGAAAAAGGTAGAGGATAATCTAATAGGAAGCATCATTGGGAAAAAGTAAACAAGTGGGGTAACCATCATCCTAAAAGTCTCCAATCTTCCCAACCAGGAAATATATTTAGGAGACCACATAGATAATTGATCTTTAATTTTATGAAGCGTTTTTTGTTCATTAATTTTAACAGACTTTGCCAAATCTTTAGAAAACCATATACCCAGGTATTTAATAATTTTTGGCTGTCAATAAAGTCCTGATTGTCCGAGACAAGATGATTGACAGTGAACATTGAGCAGCACAACTTCTTTCTTGTCTCTATTCAGTGAATAGCCAGAGAAATCTGCAAAAGATTGAATCAAGGAGAGAACTGTGGGAATATCAGTATCAGGATTTTCAGAAAAGATAAGAATATCATTCGCGTAACCAGCCATTTTGAATGTATGGGAGTGAAAGTTTACCCAACTGATCTCCAGAGAGTCGTTAATCAGCACTAGCCGAGGGTTTATGGCCAATAGTAGTAACAATGGGGACAAGAAAAGAAGAGGAAGGCAATAGCACTCAGTTAATCTTAATTCTCGCTACTGGGTTGACATATAAAGCATTACAATTGAGGAGAAGTCACCTAGATTACATCGGTCATGAACAGCTATGAGGAAAGGCCAATAAACTTTGTCAAAGGCCTTCTCAGCCTACAATGCGATTGCAACAGTATATGCTTAGTTAGCCAAAGTTACGTTCTCAGTAACATTTCAAACAAGCATTGAAAATGCGATAGGTCTTGCCTTTTATTAAGTTAAAGCCATTTGCTTTGCTAATGGTACTGTATAGCAAAGCAAATGGCTTTAACTCAATTAAAGGCGAGACTTATTACATTTTTAATGCTTGTTTAATACAGGAGTCCCATCTACTTAAAGAGAAATGGGTGGAGATTCTGAAGGGGCAAAAGTGGATAGACCATTGTGTATGCACCACTCACTCATGCTGTGTGAAGACCCAGCACAAGATACAACATGTAGGAGGGCGGTGGCTGCAACACCCAATATGAGAAATCCTTCTGGAGTGACAGATCCTGCTTGACAGGTCCCCTGGGTTTTCATACAACACTTTGGGGCATACTTAAAAGTCAGAGAACAGGATGGCTAGAAACTTTTTGTGTATCCACTGTCTGGATGCTGATGAGCCCTACTTGTCCTACCTGATATCTGTTTCTGGGATGCTGGGAAAAAAGCTCTTACATTCCCCCTGAAACAGTACCCAGAACCCTCACTTTGGGGCGGAGAGTGCCTAAAGGAGGGGCATTTCAGACTTAGTGGAGCGAACAAACTTTTTCTTGAATTTGTTTTAAAGGGGGAATTAACCACATCCCTTCTTCCCTCTCCAAGGACCCTCCCCTGCACCCTTTAGGCCTCCTCCCTGACCAAGATAGGGGGTAAGGAGAAGAAACGAAGGTGGAGGATGTAGGGTGAGTGAATTTGGAGCCAGGACAAATGAAAAGCCTTTATTCCTCCCTCCCCTGATCCACCAAGGCACATACATAAATATATGTATATTTTACATGTATGTTTTACAGCGTTTCAGTTACATGCATCCTGCAAATAATAATTTGTCCCTCCGGACATGGATGCACGCATGAAGAGGAAGATCTGATTTGTGAGCCCCCCCCCTAGAGTCCCATCTCCGATGCCACCCCACCTTTATTTTGTGAGTAAACTAGACGACCACTGACCTTTCTCCCCCAAAAGACAGAAAACCCATCAACTGAGGCTGAGAGAAAGGTGCATCACTCTTTCACCACATGCCCCCCACCACTCACCCCTCCCCGACATTTTAGCAGACCCTTTCTTCATGGAGGACCCAGCCCACCTTCATAATGAGGCTTCCTAACAGTGCCAGAGGTTTAGCACCGGCAAGAGGGCTCCTCCCAGTCATTAAAACTGAGCTTGCTAACACGAAGTTGGGTCCACACCGACCACCCTATACCTTTCTAACCATACAGTCGCGTTTTCTGGCACCGCAAGGGCTAATTGGTATCCCAATTAAAACTACAAAAAACAAACGAGGCTGCTGCGTACAGTAAGTCATGCGCTGTTGCAGCTGAGCTGCCTAACATCAAGTGTTTCTTCCCAATTCCCAACCAATGGCTTAATATTTTGTCACGTTATTTGCCGTAACACACCTAACGTCTTTTTATTTAACTAAATATAACAGTTGCTTTTTTCTCATGATAATCATACTTTGGAAGGCTGAATATGTGTGGACTGGATTCTAATTCATGATTTACAGATCACGAAAACGTCAGCGCAAGTAACGACGCCTAGGACTAGGACATAGCTATCCTCGCTCTCGCGTTTCAGAAGAGTTGCACCTTATTTAAGCTAAGCAAATACATGATTTTCACAAAGATTAGAGAGGATGATACACGGCACCATCATCAAGGTTGCTTTCTGTTTCTACAGTCTGCTCTGAAAACCCACCTTTAATGCGTCATTTCAGAGTGGCCCGCGAATGATGAAGCTGGGGCTTGCAAAAGTGTACGAATAAGCCAGTGGAACTTCCTTACCACAGTGACGAAGCTGCTAAATACTGATTTTAGACATTGTTTCTATTTCCACGCCAATGTCTAACAACTAGGGGATGAGTTTAGATGCGTCCTGCCTCCTGTGCGTGCTTTGGTAATCTGTTTGGACGGGATGCTCCAGATAAAAGCAGAGAGCTGCGCCAAGACCTCAGAGGCGTTGACTGAATTGGTCCAATGCTGACAAACTCCTGTCTATTCATTGAAGCCCCAAATGCTGGGTCCACAAGCGTTTAGAGGAGGACATCCACATTGGACTCTTCCAAATAACTCGCCCAGTGCAGTCCAAGAGGGTTCCCTCTTATTAAACAAATATTGACTTGCTGCAGCCACCAAGGAGTCGGGAAGTCTAACCTGCCTCTCCAAAATAAAATACTGCAGGCCAATCCTTCTTGCTTCTCCCGTGACCACCGCAGACCACCCAGTGCAACGACATTCCTCTCATAGTTCCTCGGCCCAATCTCGCAGTAGGCCAGGAAGGCAACGCTAAGGAAACATAGAAATAGAAATGGGACTTGGAGGAATCCTATTCTAATGCTGTTCTATGGCGGCCATATTAACCTGGTAACTGTAGAGCAGGCCCGTCATTGGAGGAGGGCACGCTCAGTATGAGCAGCATTAGCCCGAATAAACACTAAGCATGCTTGGTCAATTGTATACCGGTTCACTCCCCCTTCATTTATTCCCTCTCGCCAACGTCAGTTGTGGGGAAGGCAGGCTGGTATGTCGAGCCGAATGCCCCACTAGTTAACATTTTTTTAGTTCATGTATATTTATATAGCGTGGATGTTACTCACAAGGGTTAGATCGCTTTACTAGAGATATATTTTGATGGAAGTTACAGATTGTTCAAGATGAACAAATTGTACTATAAATAATTTCAAAGGTCGAAAATACAACATACATAAAACAGAATGTGCAAGAGGTGTATACAGTAGTAACGGTACTGCAAAGGCAGCTGTGTGTTTATTTTCGCATCGCGCTTTCACTTTAAGTGAAAGCGCGATGCAAAAATAAACAGGTGGCTGACTTTGCCAAAGCTCAATGAGAAGAAAAAAGTGTGTGGTAACTAATGAAGGAGATAGTAACAGGCCGCCAGTAAACAATCCAATCCCAGTTGGCGGGGCCAAAAGGAGACAAGGCAGCAACAAGGAGGACTAAGAAGCCTCCTTTACAATCAGAAGCGAGTGTTTTGCATTCAAGATGACGCTACCCAATAAAAAAGATGGGTGGGGCTTCAACTCCGCCTCCGAGAGCTTTGGAATTTGTATTGATTCCAAGAAGCTCTTGTATGACGAGAGCAGCGCATGCGCGCTGCTTTCGCCAGCCGAGACCTAAAAAGGTGGGTGTTATCACAAGCCAGCCTACCTTTAACAAATCCAGACTGAGTGGATGAAGTAATTTAGGGTTTAGAGATTCAAGACGTTTCGCCAAAAGTTTTGCATATATCTGAGCCTCCATGTTCAAAAGAGAAATAGGCCTATCAGTTTTTAACATTAAGATGAATGAATGAATTCTTCCTTATTCGGTTTTACAAAATAGAAAAACCATAAAAGTAACATTAAAATACAGATACAATTTCAAATCATTTCATTTTGCACACCATAATCCATAAAATCATTGGGGATCCATAATCGTCTTATTTACTACGTAAAAGGGAAAATATCAAGATTAAGAAGGTTTCTAACAAATTTCGTCTACATTGGAAGAGGTCATCACAAGTTTCTTCTGTGTTTAAAAATAAATTTCAAAAAGTTTACAATGTGGTTAGAAACACATTCAGACTCTAAAATCTGCAGTCTCAGCATAGCTGGGCGACAGCAACTTATGCCCCACAGTTTTAACAACGGGATCAACCAGAACTTACGATGGTCAAGATAGAACTTGCAAAACAGGACAGTGTGTATAGTTGACTGTTCTGAAATTCCATCACAAGGGCAAAGTGTGAGAATAGGATCCCAGGTATTTTCCAATGGAAAAGCGACAAGTCGATGGAAAATATTTAGCCTAAATCTCGTTAAAAGAAGCCGCTCAAAAACTTTAAAATCATGTGTTAAGTATGGCTGGATTAACAGGGTAGTCTGGACCGCTATTGCATGTTGAGCAGAAGCCTTTGTTGCTTCACTTGTAATCCGAAGTTCTTCTAAGTGGCCCAATGCCCTGTTTTTCAGGTCTTTCTTCGAGATTTCGCCAATTGACTCAGGTCTTTTATAATAGGATCCTAACCCTAGATCAAATAAAAAGTTTCTCACATACAAAAGCCATTTATTTTTGAGTGAATGGTCTAGTAACATACAGTCTGTCATGATTTGCTACGTTAACTGATTTTTTTCTGATAGCCAAATTCGTCGCCATAATAAAAGCGGTTGAATTTTTGCCAGATCCACCAGGTAAGGAATCCCCAGCTCTGTATGGCATGCAAACGTAGAGACACTTTTAGGGGCCGCTAATAAAAATCTTAAAAATATGTTCTCTGCCACTTGCAAGGTGCCGATGTTCGCATGCCCCCACACACGCGCCCCATACAAGGCTATTGCCTGACATTTTGCTTTGAAATTTTTATCAATTCAACTGGGGGCCTTTTACCTAGCTTCTGGGAAAAATTTATGAGTGCTACAATAGCTCTCATGAGGAGGTGTTTTCTTGCCTCAACTGCGGCTTTCCAATTAAGTTTGTTATCAATTAAGATACCTAAATAGGGATACTAGGCCGTAGTTTCTAATTTTTCTTTACCAAGAAATATGTCTTTAACCCCTTTTTTCCCCGTGCCTGCTATCATTACATAGGTCTTTTTTATGTTAATGTGTAGTTCTAAATTCCCCATAAAGTCTGCGTACCTGTCCAAGGCCTTCTGCAATTCGCGAGGAGTACGCGCCAATATCACGGCGTCGTCCGCGTAAAGCAGAGCTGGAATTGGACGCTTGTTTACTTGTGGTAGGTCCTGACCCCCCCCTCAACATTACCACCTCCAAGTCATTAGTGTATAGTGAAAACAGAAAGGCGGCCAGGACACAACCTTGGCGAACTCCACGCTCTACGCCAAAGGACGCGGACAGTTCACCTTTTACACCAAATAGTACTCTCGCAGAGGCTTTCGAATATAGTTCCCTTAAGAAATCTACAAGAGGAACATCAACTCCCATGTGTAACAAGACAGACCAGAGCTTCGCGTGAGAAACGCAATCAAAAGCAGCAGACAAATCCCCGTAAACCAGATATAACCTGCCCTGCTTTACGTGCGTGTATTTACCCAGCAACATTGAAAGGTTCAGGGCTTGCTCTGTGGTACCAAAGCCCTCCCTAAACCCAAATTGGAGGTCGGAGAGGATCCCGCCATCGTCCGCCCACTGCTGGAGTCGCTCGAGCACCACTCTACCCACCACTTTGCCCAACGAATCCAGCAGTGAGATAGGGTGATAGCAGGATACCTCCTGCCGATCCCCCTTTTTAAATATGGGGACCATGATGGATTTGGTCCAGGAGTCCAGCAGCCCTTTCTCCATGACTACCTTAAACACCCTGGTCAGCAATGGGGCCCAAAGGTCAGTGTTATATTTAAATAGGTCTACAGGGACCCCGTCGGGTCCTGGGGCTTTCCCGTTTTTACTGGCATTTAATGCCAATAATACCTCAGAAATGTCAAAATCTAACATAATGGGGTATGAAATAGCAGGAAGGCTACTCGTTGCAGCTACGTCAGTTCCTATCTGTGTTGGGCCCTTCTGAAATATTTTCGAGAAGTGGTCCACCAGGCTGATTCTTCGATCGCTACTTCAATTCTTGGGAGCTTGGTTTCATCTGTTAAAAAGGGGGACTTTACCACTCTCCAAAAAGCCTCACTGTTTTTCTCTGTGGAGCTCTTATGGAGTTGATCCCATCGAGCTTGCTTTAGTTCACTCTTCCTCTTTTTACGGGCACTGTTATATTCTTTTCTACGGTCAGTTATAGTCTGTGGGTCTCTATTTGCTTTATTCAGGGCTACTTTTAATTTTGTGTGCGCAGCCGTACAGCTGTGGTTGAACCACCCTGTTTTCCTGGGTTCATCTCTTTGGGTCTTTACAATCAATAATTCCTTGTTTTTAGCTAGGATTACCGCAAAATTACTTAAGACTTCCTCCTCTGAGGCTGCTAGGTCTAGGCATCCAAGAATAGATGGGTAGGCTGCTCTTATCACCTTTTCTGTAAAGTCCCCGGGGTCCACCTTTTCCCATTTTAGGGAATATCCATTTATCTTATCCTGATGCAGAGTGTTCTGGGTTAGCGCACTTAATATACATTGTGAGGAGGGTTGGGAATGTACTAAGTACAAATCGAGACTGAGGGCAGAGTGATCACTTTATGTGTTGACTAACACCTCAAAGCTCCTGACTCTATTAGCCAGGACATTTGATAATAAAATGTAGTCAACTGTTGTTTCATGGCCCCTCCCCAGGAACGTTGGTTCAAGTTGATGTGAAACTAAGTTCACTTTATTAGCTATCATAAGACCTAATGTTGTAAGTGCTTCGTTCAAAAACGATCCCAGGCTAGAATGGTTAAAATGGGAAATGGGGCTATCATATTCGTCCACCAACCCACAGATATTACTACTACTTCGTGGGCAGGGGTGGAGGTTAAAGCCCCCCCCCCAAACTATGCTTACGCTTACTCCGTCTCCATGGTCCTGCGTCAGCTGCGAGAGCTTATCCCACAGGTTAAGCAGGCCCATCAAGACCTGTTCCTCCGAAAGGTTGTTATAAAAATTGAGAAGAAGGATAGTCTCTTTGTTATTAAAAGAGAGACGGAGTAGCTGATAGTTTACATCCAGCTGTACTATCGTTATTTTAAGGCGTTGTATCGTGTTGGCTATAAAAATGGTCAGTCCTACTTTAGGCCTACCCATGGGTCCTGACAGTGCTGGGGTGAAGTATGTCTTGAATCCTATTAGGTGTAGCTCGGTTGTAGACCATGTCTCCTGCAGACAGATAACATTATACTGCTGCAGAAAGTTCAGGGCAGTTCCGTCTTCAACCTTGGGGCGAAGGCCCGCTATGTTCCAATGGGTGATTTTTAGGAGTTGTGGGTCAGTTGCTGAAGGACTTGCCGCTGGGGAGGTGGGGACAATTTGATCACAGTGGCCAGTCGAGGAGTCCTTTGTTGATGATGGTCAATCGACCATCTCCAAACAGCTATACCTGTTTGTGGTCAGGATTCCTCTCCAGCTATCCCCCTGCGCTGCCTCCCTAATAGGGTATCTGTTAAAATTACCTCCCCGCTCCTCCCAGTCTCCTCCCCTAACTCGATAGCCCCTTCCATTCCAGTTCCCTTCATAAGCTGCTTCCCTGGTGGGTTTTCTGTTGAGATTAACTCCCCACTCCTCCCAGTCACATCCCCTATCTTGATGATTCGTTCCATTCCAATTCCCTACATAGTCTGTGCCAAAACGATTTCTGGACGGGTAAAAAAAAGAGAGACGTTTGGTTTCTATGCCTCCGTTGTTATCTAGAGTCCCCCAAGAACAAATATGATCCACCGTGTGAGGATCCTCAAAACTAATCAGGATACAGTCACCCTGAATTGTTTTTCTTCCATGACCCACCCAGGTAGCCCTACGGGCCATTAAGATTTTACTCGACCCATACGGTGGTAATGGTCGGTTCGCGTTAAGCCAATGGTGAACCTTGTTCATTAGTGACCAAGTGGGTTCCTCTCTGGGGTTAGCCAGCTCAGGGACGCCTGTCATTACCACCGTAAAAGGGCTAGCCTCGGGGGGCAAGTTAACAGCAGAGCTGCCATTAGAAGCTTCCCTGTTCCAATCTCTGTTCGATTTTGGGACTGGGGCCTTGGGGATGTTACCCTGTTGGCTAATTTGCACAGTTGGTTCTTTGGGCTTTTCTACGGCGTTCTTTTTAGTTATATTAGGGTTTTTCGATTTAGCATTTACCTCTACTGCCACTATTTTATTTACTTGTGGGCTTGCTGAGTTGCTATTAGTTAGTTTGTTTCCCCCTTTCGTTAGTGCCCCACAGACTAGTGTTTTTTTACGAGGGTTATTATTTCCGCTAGCTGTTTTTCAATGTGTAGCAATCTGGTTTCTAGCGGAGAAAGATAGCGTTTAAGTACCTTGCCCATGTTTATTAGGAGTTGACTATCAGTTTCGTTTGCCTTTGTTCCCCCCGTCAGATTAACTAGTGTCTCTGGGCTTCCATGTCCCAGGGTCTCATTTGGCACGATGTTTGAATACTCAGTGTGCCCTTTTTTCCTCCCTCTCACTGTGGTTAGAACTGACTTATCCCCCAGATTTTTAGATGTCTTACGGGTATCCTTTGTTTTTTCCCGTTTATCCCTTTTTTTCGGCACCGCACCCTCCCTCCTTCCCCTCTGCTGTCTCGTATCCTCTGGGGTAGTAATCAGGGCTAAATCCGGAGTCTTTTCCAGCTCCAGGCTTAACTGCGTGTCAGATAGAATGTGTGAAGCGGATAAATCCACCACGTTTGGTAAGGTGTGTATGTCGGCACTAACCTCTATCAGACCGGGGCCCCTGACCTGCTCAGGTGTTCTAGCGGTCGCCAACTGACCCAGGGAAGATCTTTTCGCTAGAGCCAGATCTTGTGACACTCTGCGTTCCATGAGTGAGATGCTTTGATCTATAAAGGAGTTGGCCCTGGTAATAAAATTGTCTAGGGGGCCTATTAACTGAGTCCCTCCTGCAGCTGTTTTGCTCCTACTTCCTCGTGTGGACATATTGATTTAACGTTAACACAATTAAAAAACATACAGCGAGAACCTTTTCTCAAAAGGACGAATATAAATGAGCTTAAAAACTATTTTCAACATAAGCAATTTAAAGAAGCTGGAGCATACATACAGTTCGCAATCTGTGGGGGTTAGAGGGGGGGCCTGGTCCGGTCTTACACGGTCTCTAACGGGCTAAAACGGGCCCGCCCTTGGCCCGGGCTTCGCCCCGTGCTCCGTCCCGCGTTCCGCGAGGAAGGGCGTGAGTAGGTAGGGGGAGTTGGGGGCGGGAAGAGACACCGCTGCGCGAGTTCGCTAAGCGCTGAGAATGCTGGGTCTCGCAGTCCCGGCCCCTGCGGGTGATGTTGCTTCGCCCCTGGTCAGCTTTTCCCCGGAGTCTTTAAAATCAGTCCGTGGATGGAGGCAAGGAAATCCCAGGAAACAGCTTCACACCCAGAACGGCTTGCGAGCCGTAAATAGCCTCCGTGGGAGCAGGGGGCGGGAAGAGACACCAGCTGCGCGGAGTTAGCTAAGCGCTGAGAATGCTGGGTCTCGCAGTCCCGGCCCCTGCGGGTGATGTTGCTTCGCCCCTGGTCAGCTTTTCCCCGGAGTCTTTAAAATCAGTCCGTGGATGGAGGCAAGGAGATCCCAGGAAACAGCTTCACACTCAGAACGGCTTGCGAGCGGCACCCCAAAGATGATCCTTACCCTCTTTAGGAATAACAGCTATAGTTGCCTCTGCAGATGTGCCTGTGAGGGCAGCAGTCCTAGCAAAATAGAGTCTCCAGAGGAGGTAGCCTCACTCACGAACAAAAGTTAAATTTTTTTCCATTTAAAATAAAGACATTTGAGGGAAAAGGCACCATTAATGTATTTGCTTACTGGTAAGTCCCTTCAATACTGAATGTAGGAGGCTGGCTTAGTATATGGTGCACACTTATTCAAGTGAAGCACTTTGCACTAATCCAGACAACCCTTATGGTGATTTTAGGGGTCTTTGACAACCATAGAAAGCTAAGTGGTAGCTGTGTAGAGCAGCCTTCAGGCTTAGTCCAGAAGCAAAGTTAGGCAGCTTGTTTTCCGAGAACTAATAATACAGTGTATGTTAAACTAAAAAGAACCACACAGTGTAGTAATACAAATAAGTATATTTATTATGCACACTCACTAACACATTTGTGTATCTTCTACCCAGAGATATCAAAACAAGAGGGAGAGGAGTTGTCCTAACGGCAAGGGCGGTCGACCTCGAATCTGAGGAGCTCGGTTCGAGTCTCGGCAATGACGCTGAACATCCTGTGATTCTTGGCAATCACTTAATCTCCCCGTGCCTTAAAAAATGAATATGTCCTCATGTAATGCAACTGGTGCTATGTAAAGCGCTCTGATACCTGATTCGGGTCAAGTTCGCTCTGTGAAATGAAATAAATACACACAATTCTTCAAATGTAAACAGGTAAGTAAGCACAAATACACAGTGGTCTCCATTGGGAAACCAAACCATATACTAAAGAAGTGGAATATGTACTGCAACCAGAAGACGCAGAAGAGCTGGGGACACAAGGAACCACCTGAGGTAAGTACCCAGGAAATTCACAGAGGCTGTGTGCAGAGTGGGAAAACAGCTGCATACTCAGTGCAAGTCAATGGGAAAGTCGCGATTGCATTGTTCAAGAAGAAGGGCCCTTCCCAGTGGACCACAAAGAAACCCAGTGGAAGATGGAAGATTGGAGAGTCACCCCACCCATGGATGGCCCAGGAACCAGGATAACCTACCCCAGGGAAGCTGGGTGCATAGGTGCGAAGTGAAGTCGGAAACCGCCGTAGACCACAATGGAGGACTTCAAAAAAGATGCTGCTGGCGAAGAAGGTGAAAGAGTTTGGTGGAACCCAAGTATGGATTCCTCGAAGAGGAGAACCTGCAAGCAGAGGGGACAGTGTCTACGCCATTCAGAACTGACCAGGAGGCATGGAATACCAATGACCACCGATGACAGAAGACGCAGGAGTGGTAACAGTGACCTTGTCACTGCAGCTGTGAGGACCAGGTGATGCTGTGGATGACCATTAGCCATTCATGAGCTGTCCCACGGTGGAAGTCAAGCACCAGGGGGTCGGTGTCCTGCAGGAACACCAACACGCCTTGGCAGCAGCAACAGACGTGGTAAATGTAAAAGGTGCAGCTTTGGGACCAGCAAGGTCCAAGGAACTCACCAAGTGCAGGAGAGTCAGAGCAGGCCCAAGCAAATGGGGGGGGGTCCACTGAAGTCAGAGAAGTCCCTCAAGAGGACCCACAGGCCGAAGGCACAAGAGTCACAAGAGGACCTCGAGCAGCTCACCCAAGATACAGGCCCATGGTACAGAGGATGCGGTGAGCACGAAGATCTTGGCAGGAAGAGATGCTAGAGGCTGGAGCTTCTTGTAGCGTGAAGATGTCTGGAGGACAGAGCCGACAAGCCTTGGCAACGGCAAGTCGACGCGATGCACAGGGGTTCTGTTCCAGCAGATCCGACGAGGGATACTGGCCTCAAACTTGCTGAGAGGACAGGTCTGGCCTCGAGGGAGTTGCAGAACCACCACCTGGGTTGCTAAGCCTTTCGGAGTCCGTGGGAAGTCAGAAGCAGCAGACCTGTTTGATACGGTGCCTACAGATGCAGGTGAGTGACTCCTTCACTCCAAGGGAGATTACTTTGAGTATCCTTGATGCCCACAGGCCTGGAGAGAAACCTGGATGGAGCACAGGCACAGACAACGAAGAAGACTTGCAGAACAGTGAGCCCTGAAGCAGCAGGAGTCTTCCTTTGTGCAGTCTCGGTTCTAGGCAAAGTCCAGGGTGCCCAGACGATTGACTTTGAAGTGGTTTCGAGTTTGAATCTTGTCCCACGACAAATCTGAAGAACCACCCACAAGTATGCCCTTAAGTACCTTAGGGAAAGGATTGGGACGATTCAAGGATCCCTTCCAGAGGATTAGCTGGAACGAGGGGAGGATACTCCCCTGTCCTTTGTCCAGTTTCGCACCAGAGCGGGATGCAAGGGCTCCCTAAACTGACTCAAACCGGAGTATGTAATGAGGGCACAAAGTGTGCCCTACAAAGCTGTCTGGTGGTGCTGGCAAGTGCCCCGACCCCAGCCCAATACACCAAGTCCTGTCTGGGAAGTGGTCACACCACACTGTGGCAGGAAACCTATTGTTCTGACTTCCCCTGCTTGAGCTCAGCAGCAGGAAGGCAGTAATGTGCATGTGGTCAGCAGCAGTACTAGCTTGCTGTTAGACCCTGAAAGGCCGGTACCGTGAATACAGGGGGAGCCCTAGGGGAGCCCTCCAGTACATAGGATCGTACATCCAACACTGGAATTAGTGTTGGGGTAGGATTCCAACATGTTTGATAAGAAACCTAACCAGTTTCGGTGCAGCCAATATATAGTTAAACATCTCATAATTGACTTGATGACTACACTATGCATTAAATGGCTGACTTCACTTACAAAGCCTGGAGATCTGGGGTTTGTTGGGGCATCCTCACACTTGTAACCAAGCACCCTGCCCTCAGGACTGAAGAGCTTCCCATAGGGGTGAATCATAGGTTTTAAGTGTAGTGACCTCAGAAAGAAAGAAACTTTATCTGTGGTGAGGATTGCAATCACCCACTCACACAGGCTGCAATGGCAGGACTGTAGTCACAGTTTGAGTGGTCTCTCATGGGTGGCATAATACAAGCTGCAGCCCATGGGAGACCCCTGGTGTACCTATGCCCTTGTAACCTTAAAACCATATACTGGGACTTATAAGGGCACACCATTAGCCAATTGTGGAGGCACCAAAGTACTTACCATTGTCAAAATTAGGGAGAGAGCACAGTGACTGGGGTCCTAATTAGCGGGGTCCTAATTAGCAGGATCCCAGTCAGACAAGTCGGAAAACAGCATAACACCAGCAAAAAGTGGGGGTAACCATGAAAGCAGATCCTACTTTCCTACACTGAATGATATCAATGTCTCTTCTTTAGCGTTACTGGTGCCAGATTGAGGGAGGGTGTCACTTTGCTGTCGATGTGGGCATGTATCCTTAGATCTTGGTGTCATAAGAAACTTTGTCAAGACATCTGGTGAGCGATCACTGGCTTGCTGGATATTCTTCAATTTCTAGGTACCCTTTCTATACCAGTGTTTTAAGTTTCCTCTTTCCTAAAGAGATTCTTGAGTAGGTATTTAAACGAGTGGCATATGTCAATATCGTCAGTTTCTTTACTCAGATCTCTGACCCTAATGATGTCCTCTTGGCCTTGTCTCTTATTCTTCTTACTTTTCTGTGATATATTTGACCTTCCATCAAAATAATAGATATTGCTGTCACCTGACTTGTTTCAGAATGGACTGAATTGTTTGTTTTGTATCTTTCACCCTAGAACCCAACCCTGACATGTCTGTTTTAAGGTCTGTGAAGTTGCTTTCCAAATTTGGGTGAAACTGTCAGAGACCTGTCCTAAATCAACTTGTGGAAGCCTTTACGTCAGCTGCCTTAGTTAATATTGTTCCTTTATTAGCCATGCCTGCTTCCCAATATTCCTCTTGTGACCCAAGCTATGATTGAGTGGGTGAATCTTTTCAGCCTTCAAACAAAGTGCTTACTGTTTTTAGGTGGTTTGCCTGCTTGAGTCATTAGCCCAGGTGTATAAAGCCCCAGGGATTTGTTACCAAAGTTCTGTTGTATCTGACAGGAGATATTTACCTCTTTGTGCACCTCCATAGTTTCCCTACTTCTACCTTTAAGATTTTTTAAACAGACATTCTTAATGCAACATATAGGGATGGTCGCAGTTTATTGAGCTTAGTTCATCACCATTTAATCACTTGCAGATGGCCTTACCTGAGTTGTTTAGTATCTGAAAGCTGTGGTTTCTGGTGATGCCACTGGACCCTGCTTTCACTAACATATACCTCTCTGATCCAGTGATTATCTACAGAGATGCAGCCCCATTCTAAGCTGCAGCAATAACCCCATATGCGTGTATTTTATTTTATACTAAGCACTTGTAGAGCGCATGGCTCCCAGAGCTGAAACAGAACAGATCTATTTCACCTGTTTTTATTGAAACAGCCAGGACTTCAAATTTTTTTTGAACATTGATTAATTTTTGATCATGCAAATCTTAATAGGGAAGGACTTCCAGAGTTTTTGAGACTGGTAGACAAAAGATCTGCCTCCACTTCTGTCCTTCTGGAATTACGATACTAAATGAAGTTGTGGTTCCCAACGTCCTTGAGGGAATGCACCAAAGGCCATATCAGGTGATGGCCTTTTTTGTAGTACTTTCGATTGGCTGTGCAGAGAGCCTTAAATTGGAACCTTTGTTTAATGGATAGCAATTGCAATGAGGGGTGGTGACTGAGTGATGTGTTGGGATCTTCAGAGGCAGCCATGCAGAAGCATTTTAAGCGACCTCTAGTCTTTTTTCAACACATGATGGACAGCCAAGATAAAGGGAGTTCCCATAGTCAAGGTGTGATAACATTAGAGCCTGGACAGTGGACCTCTGGGAAGAAGAAGGGAGGAGTCAAGTATGTTCCCGGGCATTCTCAATATATCATATCAGTTTGCATGTATCTTACTAACCGGAGTCCAAGTTGATGTGCTTTATATGTGTTTTCTGGGGCAAGAGAGATTAATATTTGGGTGTCGATAAGATATTATTGACAGACCGTAGGATTGTACGATCCGAGCCAAAGGACACACATAGAGATTAAATAATGGGCTCAGTGAATCCACACTTAAAGGAACATACCTCAAAATAACATAGCTTCTCAAGCACCTGGAAGATCCTGTCCTCGAAGAAAAGACTAGCACGACTGTAATGCTAAATCAGTTATGCCTACACTTTCAAGTCTCTGTACAGAGACAGAATGGGTCATAGTATCAAAGACCCCACTTAGGCCAGCAGAATAAATGCTGCTGAACCCCCTTGAACAAGGATCAGTTTAAGCTCCTCCACGACTACGAGAAATGCAGTCTCTGTACTGTACTCTGCCATGAATCCCGTTTGCATGGGGCACACAATATAATTTGTTTCTAAGAAAGATGATAGATGCTGATTGGCATGCTTTTCCAGCACTTTCCCAGCACTTCCCAGCACCTGCTAATAGAGATATTGATCTATAGTTCTCAACTAATAACTGGTCGAGAGTGGATTTCCATAGGGACGGTACTACTCCACATCTTAGGGAGAGATTCAGCAACTCTAGTAATACCGGATAGATTAGTTTGACCCCTACTTCACAACATACAAAGGATCAGAACCAACCAGTGAGCCTGATTTACCCACATTAATCTGATAGAGATCTCTAGCTGCAGATCCCTTACTTTTAAATTTCCCCAGGCACAAGAAGAGCAAAAAGTTGAAGCAGTCTTCGACTTCTCCTCGTCTGTCGGCCAACGTGACGAGGGAGCATCAGCATTTGAAACCTGTTTCCTTTGGAGCTTTGCCCCTACTTCTGGGTTCCGGAGTGACCCCTGCACAGCTGAGGCCATGCACTTCATATTTGGTCTGCCCGACCCCATTGACGCGCCTTTGAGCCCCGTGGGATTGGAGTGGGCCCCTCCTGGATCGGCACCAGCGGCTCCGGGGGACCCCAATGATCCATTCCTGGAATATAAAAATATATATATACAGCAGAGCCTAGTCTGACACACCAACGCATTTCAGCCTTATGGCCTTGGTCACAGTAGGTGGCATTACTTTTGAAACTGTTATTATGTCATTTCCTATTACAACGTCACTCCCATGAATTCTGGGACATGTAGTTTTCATTATATACGAACAGATCACCTTGTGTCAGCCAACATTTTACTTCAAATCGTAATGATATAGAAAACAGTGCCAACAGATTAAGGAAAAGAGGATACAGAGAAAGGGAACTAAACAAAAGCATGAAGAAAATTGGAAATTTGACACAAACTGAAATTTTATCAAAAAACCTAACAAATTGAAGGAAACTAGTTGTGCGAATGAACAACAAGCTCCCGGACTTATACTAACCTACAGCAAAGAGTCTCAAACAATACGACAAACTGTGCAAAAATACTGGCCCTTGCTAGAACAAGACCAAGATCTGTCCAAATTGATTGGCCCAAGACCACAAATCACTTTCAGAAAACCACCATCAATCAAAGATCTAATAGTTCAAAGCCATTTCAATCCTCAAGGGTAGAAATTAAATTGGCTAGAAAAACAACAGAATTTTTTAAAGAATTATCAAGTTTGCAAAGCTTGCAAAATTGGGATTAATAAAAAGAACATAAGAGTTCCAGTGGGGAGAGCCATTCAAATTGATAAACGAATCACCTGCTCCACAAAATTTGTGATCTATGCCATTCAATGCGACTGTGGAATGTTATATATAGGCAGTACCATCTGCATGCTAAAGAAGAGAATTCTTGAACACATCAGGGAAGTCAAGAAAAGAGATCTTACATACGCGACGGCCAAACACCTCTTAACATGCCACGGTGGAGGTTGGTGCAACGTGAGCTACTTTGCAATAGACACAGTTGAACAAAATGAAAGAATGGGAGATCAAAAGAGGAAACCTCGACAATTGGAGTCCAAATATATAATCAGACTCTGGACCAAAAGCCAGAGAGTCATGAACTTCGATGAGTAACTTTATGTCCATCTTGAATGATCTCAGATTGAATGATACCAACAAGTTCAACAATAAGGACAACCGTAAATACTTGAAAAAGAAGTAAACACAGAATGTCATCCGGAGCAAATAACGTGAACACGCTGCACTTTCTGTGACTTTACTACCACTTTTTAAGTGTACTATACCCTTCAATGCCCAATCAACTGATGTTGCGATAAACAGCTCAAGTGCCTTATATATACTTTATGTACTATACATATATGTGGACCACTAGATACATCGCTATGAACACTACCTAAATGTGAATAGATTAGATTACACAGGTTACATAATCTGAATAATGTTCTTTATGTCTTTTACGTTGGTTTACGTTATTGTTTACGATGTATTTCCGTTTCCAGAGATTTAAATGCAATGGTAGGCACTTGTTGGGGCTGAGTCTCAATAATGCAACATTAGCCGCGAATTACATAGTATCACCGCGTGATATCATTTGAAGTAAAATGTCTGCCACAAGGTGATCTGTTCCTATATAATGAACACTAGATGTCCCAGAATTCATGGGAGTGACATTGTAATAGGAAATGACATAATAACAGTTGCATAAGAAGTGCCACCTACTGTGACCAAGGCCGTAAGGCTGAAACGCGTTGGTGTGTCAGACTATGCTCTGTTGAATAAAACTTAAAAAACTAAAGTTCCAAAGTGCAGCGTCCTTTGTGAAAAATTGATTCCTGGCTACTGGTTAAGCCCAACGCCTGCACCCGTTGCTGAGCGATCCGGTAACATAACCACATTGTTGAAATATAGAAATTAATTATTTATATATATATATATATATATATATATATATATATATATATATATATATATATATATACACACACACACACATACATACATACATATATTACTTTTTATTATAAAAAAGGTTGGTCAAGTTATTACAGCGTGTCACAGAAAGCGTAGATGTACCCACCCTAGTAAAGGATGTAAGTATTAAAAAAATTCCTCCAGCTGAATTGTAGAAAGAGGAATCTACTGTGCGTACCACCTTTGTCCATATTCCATACTACATGGCCTGTATAGAATATAGAACAATCCAGAAGACTCAACAACCTTTATAGGACTTTGATCACAGAGACCAATAGGATGTCACGATTAAGAACTGAAGAAAAGTTCTGCTTATGATTTAGTTAATTGCTCTGAAGATGTCCTGTTATTTAAAAGACGACAACACGCATTGCCTGCCCAAAGGTTCTTAATTTGATGTCTTGTGAAAGATAAATCCAAAGAAAACACGAACTGAGAAGAAAAAACAAAACTACTTTAAATTCAGTGCATCACTAACTTCATCTTTGGACCTGTGATATCTGTTGCCGCTGTAAGCTCTGTATTGTTAGAAATGGGGATTCTGGTTGGCTAGGTTATGCTCCTAAGCCCAGAAGAACACACCACTTTAGTCAGGGTAAGAGAGTTACACACACAAGACAACCGCTGCTCACCCCCTTTGTAGCTTGGCAGAGCAGTCAGGCTTATCCCAGAGGCAATGTGTAAAGTGTTTGCGCAATGCACACACCCACTAGTGACACACAACACCCACCCCAAAAGATACTCCTCACAGTAGTATATAAAAGTATCAGTTATATTATATACAAACACATAGACCAAAATCACATAAATCACTTTGTTTGCCCCTAGGCAATTGTCATAATCATCACAGTGATGGAGCAGATTTCATCTGGAGTCAGGCATTGCTTTATTTTTGTGCTGTAGACAGACTGCACTTAAATTGACACGCACATTTTGGTGCAAGTTAAAACACATGGAAATATGAAAATGAGGCCTAGTCAGTCTGAAATGCTTGTGCTGAATTAACGTGTTTTTGCAGTGTAGAGAAAAACTTGTGATTTAAGTGGCCTTTTTAGTTGTGAAGAATAACCATAGAATGTGTTCTCTCTTCCCAGCTCATTATTTCCTTGCAATCTACATTCACTATTCCTGTCTTAAGAGACTTTGGCTTATTGCATACTTGGAGAAACATGTTCAGTTTATAACACCTCATTTTATAATGTGTGTTAATGAACAAATGCACCAAACACTACACATGGGGCAAAACGCTTTCTGCATGAAAAGCTATCTAAAACATTAAAGCATGTTGCTATGAGTATGTATTAACTGTGTTCGCTTTGAAAATTTACACTAGTGCATGTTTATGCTATGTTGCACATTTTTTTTTTTTGCATGTTGTGCACAAACAATAAGAAAAGCTACATTAAACTAATAGCTTTGCTAGGTAAACATTTATAAAGGGTATTCGTATAAGGGAGGGAAAACATAATGGGTTTATTTACATAAAGTTAATACTCTTTTGTGTTTGGGCATAAGATAAAATGGCTGCTTGTGAAACTAGCAATACAAAAGGGGGTGGTGATGGACGGAGCATCTGAACCAATCAAACACTCACACCCAGTCAAAAGATCTGGGTTTAATCCATCACCGTTCTTTAGCCCACTTTGCCACCCCAGTTCAGACATGGCTATATGCAAATCAGTCTGACCCTGTGCCTCATGGGAACAGTCCAGCCCGAACTGCCAACTGCATGTTGTGCACAAACAATAAGAAAAGCTACATTAAACTAATAGCTTTGCTAGGTAAACATTTATAAAGGGTATTCGTATAAGGGAGGGAAAACATAATGGGTTTATTTACATAAAGTTAACCCCTCCCCTGCTGATGACGGAACCGCTCCGTCATCAGCCGCGGTCGCGCTGTGCTGATGGCGGAGCGGTTCCGTCATGGCCCACCCGGCACGCCTGCGCGGCGCGGATTCCGCGCCTGCGCTGAGCGTTCTATTGAGCGGGGCGGGCCATGACGGAACCGCTCCGTCATAAGCACAGCGCAACCGACGCTGATGATGGAGCGGTTCCGTCACCAGCATGCGCCCGCCGCTCTTCCGCCCCGCCCCCTTAGCACTGCGGCGGAATAGCTGCCGCAGTGAAGGGGTTAATACTCTTTTGTGTTTGTTTTGTTTTTGGGCATAAGATAAAATGGCTGCCTGTGAAACTAGCAAGGCTGTGACTTGCATTAAAAAGAAGAGAGCATGCGCAGATTACACCAGCTTCCCTCAAGTACAAAAGGAGTCAAGGCCACTGTGAACTGTACATTCTTGTGCCAATGTACCAGTGATAGTTAAAGTATGCTTCCTGCCTGCGCTGTGACAGGAAGGAAGGAAAATCAGACTGAACAAATTTTCCTAGTAAATGTTGCTAGAACATATAAATGTATTAATCATTTATGCTTCTTTTGTTAAAACTGGTATGGTTTAGAATTTGCAATGAGTCTGGATAGTGAGAGATCATGCCACCGTGGCTAACCAATCAGGTACAAGCTTTTCTGAATTTGAAACATTTTGTGTAGTCTGCCAAGAATTGGAGTATAAATAATGACCTCTTAGGGGGCGTAGGGGCTTTTTTTCTCTTTAAGCCAGGGGGCCTCTGTCAGAGAGGGAGGAGAGAGGAAAAGCAGCAGATGAGATCAGACATTCATATTAAATGCTGACAGGTTGTACCCGTCATAAAACATCTTCACTGTGCACATCAGGCAGGTCGTGAAATTATAGTTGGTATTCTGTCTTAGTAAGGTATACAGTGACATAAGTCATAATATCAGGACGTAAGAAAATGCAGACGTTAAATGCAGAGCTCAAGCACATATATCTCTCAATCCAGCCAAGGCCCGGAACGTAGGCTGCAGGCTTGCCTGCGCGCCTACTATAGGCAGTGTGGTAATTTCCAAGCAATGCCCCCACAGTAGGTAGTACCGCAGCTGCCCGCTCGGCTAACAGCGCAAAGAAGAACCAAATGCTGCCCCAGAGGGGAAACAAACAAGACCTCACTCAGTCTTCCTTTGTCTCTGGCCAGGACCAACTGATGCGTCATGGTGCGGCCTCCCCGCTGCAAGAGGCAGGAGACGCAAGGATCTTTTATTCCTCTGGCACGGCGGCCTGGTGCGGCTGCAAGGTTACTGCTTCACTCAGGAAGCGTTCCTGCTCTACTACGCACACAGGCTTCTACTGCAGAAGTACTCAGTGCTGTGTCTCGCTCTTGGCTGGGACCGCAGCAGCTGCCGCGCTGGTTGCCTGGAAAATGATGGGGCTTCCTTCGACCTGGCTCCTGTCGAGTAGCAGCGCCTTTGTTTTCAGACTCTCTCTCAGTCCAGGCCACATGCAGAAAGTCCGCCGGACACACCCTGCATCGCTCACATTCAGCTGACTCTCGCAGACCATATCTATGTAACCATTCTGGGGTGTAGTAAACTCTCTGCAAATATTTAAAATGAATGAGGCGGTGCTGCCCATTTAGGGACACTCATCTCGTTGCCTCGCAGCAGTATCTCCAAATGTCATCATCAACTTTTATACCCAGGTACCTCTGCCACTCTAGTCTAGGCCTTGTGTAAAAGTGTTTGCGGTAAGCCTGTGCAATGCCATAGACCCTGGGCACCAACTTAACAGGAGTTTATGCTGGGAGTAAAGTGTAAGCGGGGTAACCTCAGGGGGCTCAGCCATATCATTAACCAGAATCTCGCGAAGGGCATGTCGCACCCTATGGAACTGAAATTGCACTAATGGACTCGGAGTAGTGCCCGCCGGTACTGCTTCATCCCACGTACGGGCTTTCCCATCCAGGAAAAGATCGACCACCACTTTAATGTTCAAAGTTTGCAGAGCCCTCATTTTGTGAAAGATTGACTCAGAAATAACCTGTTAAGTATTCAATTTCTTTTTACAAACATTTAAAAAATGATACTCTGGTTTAGCTAGACGTCTGAAGAAAAGGGCAGCGACCTTACTTGTGTTTTAAAGTCATTAAGAAGTATGGCAAGCTGTGAAGAGGAAATGTGCATTATTCAGATTTCTGAGCCTCCTGCCTGTGATACTTTCATAAATCGCTTTGACGTCATGCCCTCTCAGACACCGAACAGAAATTAAAACGTGTAATTCTCCGTTCCCTGCCAATGATGGCCAGAGACAAAGTTGGACTGCCATTTTAATGACTATTTAATATGTTCCTCGAAATGAAACATGTGGCAAACTCGTATTTGCTCACACTATTAATTGAGGGCTTAAAGGGCCCTCACTCCTCTCCTAACTAAACAGCCTTTCCAGAGTTGATTAATGTCTGGGAAAGTAACTGTCTTTACACCTTCCAAATTATGCCTGCCTGCAGCCCCCTAAATAGTCCAATCGAGTCTGAACGAAACAGTAGGATTCCCAGCAGGCTGGACCATAATTGTAAACATAACGCGTTTTTGGGAAATCACCGCTCTCTCCAAAGTGACACTGATTAAAAATAGGCCCAGACACCAAAATAAAAGTGACCCCCCCCCTCGGCTAACCATATAGCTTTAAAAATGACCCATGTTTGCAAATCACACTACTTTGGAAATTGTAAAGACAAGGTGTTTAGGTATTTTTCCAGGCTGTAGGAGACTGCATGCATTTGTTTTTCCCTGCAGGTGATGCCTGTGATAATATCAGTGAAATCAATAGAGAAAACAGGTCCACGTGGCCATGACAGAGCTGCACAAACTTTTTTTTTTTTTTATAAAAAACGACCCAGAAACTGACCTGTCAGACCATCCCTTCGGACACCTGCTGATTGTCCTATAGGCCAGTTCGACCCTGCTAGCATTCATATGTTTACTGTCCTCTTGTTGACTAAGGCAACACGGTGGTCGCCATATGCATATGGGCTGCATGGAAATCTATTAGCCTAATGACCAGCAAATGTAATATAATTTCCATTAATGTTTGCTACACTGTAGCTTGTTTTTTTTCATTCTGTAGGGTATATTACCCCTCCTTCTGTTGCTGCCGTTTAATCATCACGGCCTTTACACAAGCAGTCGGCTTCGAATTTAATACCTTTGCATAGTTGTGAAATATTAATGTTTTATTACATCTTTACAACTGCCAGCCACATTTGAGATGTTCTGGATTGACTATAAAATTAAAATTTGCATTACACTAATGCCTAGTCTCAGGGTACGTTCGGCTCTAGAGTGTGTTGCTACCGGAGTGAAGATGATACTGTTACCATGGTGAGCATCCTCTGTTTCCATGGCTTTCCTGTACTGTTTCCGAAGGGCTTCTGCTAATGCAGGATTTCGGTCCCTGGCAGATTTGGCTTGCTTTTTGTTTTCCTTTCCCAAAATGTGTTTAGTGGGTGTTACTCTTTTGTTTAATTCTCTAATTATTTCTAGACGTTGCTGACATTCTCAACGAGAACGTTGCCGTGTGTTTTAAGAACGTGGTTTTGAATTTAATATGGTGTGTGAAGCAGCTAGTTCTTTATGTTACATGTGTTTCATACTTTAGTTTTCGCTTAAGAGCGAGAGGCAGGCAGAGTGACACTTAATACACTGATTAACTTACACATTTTACCCAGGAAATTCTTGCTCAAAGCGGTCTGTGGATGGTATTTGCATATAGTCGTTGCTTTGCTCAGGTAGACCAAAACATTTCTATGGTTGCTTTTGTTTCCGTCTTTAGGGGTCTGGCCTGGCAATTCCAGCTCGACTGCTCACGTTGGAGCAGGACCAGAGATAATAAAGAGAGCAACCCCTCTATAGCAAGGGGACACAGTCTGTTCGGCGAAAAATACTGCAATTCCCCTAGGTGTATTGACATTGAATGGATCAATTCACTTACATAATGTGCAGACTGTGCAAATACACGAAATATACAAGAACATACACAAATATATAATTTTTTAAAGAGTAAAAAGAAAGTATCAAAAAGGATTATATAAATGTTAATAAAACAATACATAAACAACATAAGGTTACAAACAACCCCCATACATGTATTATGGTTTATGGCTTTCTTATTGTTAAACATGTTGTATTGAGTAGATATCAATACTTTATTTAACATGAGACAAGAAATAAGTCCACATTTTTCGTCGATGCGTTTCTATGGGTCAAAATAGTTAAATTCACCTTCTTCAAGACACACAAATTGAAAATCTTCCACTTAAAATTCATATGTAGTTACAATGTAAAACTATATAGGGCACCGTACAAGCCTTCACACAGTAAGCGCCTATAGATAAAAGGCATTGTCTTACCTGATGTAAAAAGAAACCAGGAAAAGCACTAGATGACTCCTTTGTTTATCTCTTATATGTTATGTCTGATAGATATTCTTTTTATTCATTTTTATTTATTATCATCCACCCAGGGCCGGTTGTAGCGCTGTTGGCGCCCGGTGAGACAATCATTTTTGGCTCCCCACATCCCATGACCTCCTCGGATTCTCTCACTACCACCGGGCAAAAGTGTCCCTGTCTCTCCAATCATAAGCTATTGCTAAACAAAGCCCCCCCCCTCAGGTTGGTGCCCCCGCCACAGGTCAGCATCCAGTGCTGCTGCACCAGTCGCACTACCCTAAAGCCAGCCCTGCATGCACCCGTAGGAATTTTCCCAAAAAAGGAGCAGCTGAACCTTTTAATCAGGTTTAGGGGCTTTCTTGGGAAACATAATGCATGTACCCTTGGCTCATCGAGAAAAGACTTAACACTTTTGAACAGGTATTGACATATTAGTTTTGCCCTATGAAATTCGGATTGAGTTACGGAAAGCCTCTTTTTAAAATGTACTGTCTTGGAAGGTCCAGGTACAGTGAGTTGTTTAGCTCAGAAAGGTATTGATAGATTGTTGGCTTTTCAGTGCTGTGGGACGGCAAAGATGTACATTAAATAGTAGGCAGAGGTGGTTGTGAGATTTGCTGTCTATCATTATGAACTGGGCATTTTTGTTATGTATGTGTCACCTTTTATTTCCTAGCCATTTTTCCTGCACCCTTCTGTTCTCTGTCTATATCTAACTACTCACAATGTACTATCACAGTGCCCAGTCTCATTTTAGAATCTTTGGGTGCCTTTTACCCTCTTTTAGCCATTAGTTTTCTTCACCTCCTGTACCTTAATGTTTAAGAGGTTGTACAAATAAGCACCAGGAAGTAGTCCAAATTGACTCAACATTTTTTAACCTAGGTCCACTCATGCAGAACAATGCTAAGCGTTTAATTTCCATCACAAGATATCTAAAGGACACAACTTTATCGAAGCAGAGTTTAATTCGCTTTATTACAAACTCAGGATTGTATGTTGCAGTTCATGTGTTTGTTTTTCAGTATTTATATTGGTTTATTTTTAGTATTCAGCAGCACCCTTACGCCTTTGCCAAACATTCAAACCTGTTTTAAAATATTAAGGGACTTTTCAGTTTTTCTTTTCCTGGGCTGCAGCTACATTAGTAAATAGGCCTCGACAATTTTTGGGAAATTGTAGACCCCCCCCCCCCGTTCCCCCGAAGGTCACATCTAAAGTGAAAACAATCTAGTCTGGGACGTGTTCCTTTACCCAGTAAAACCTACCAATGCCACCATTGATAATTTATGAATCTGTTGAGCAGCCTTTCAGTTTACCTGAAATATATATTTTTAAAAAAAGTTTATTTTTTATTTTAACAAATATCGCAGCAATCTCTTAAATACAGGTATCAGATTTACAGTGCCAGCGGAGCTATGGGACTGCATCCCACACATACAGAGTACCAGCAACAATGAGGTCGTAATTAATGGTACATTTGAAATCAGGGGTATGTCTTCCTACTGTCTATCACTTTTCACTCCTCTCGTTTCTATCCCCCCTAGATGTGCTCCTATTCACTTCTGATTCATGCTGGTCGTCCCCATCCGGGTCCGAGTTCAGAGCAGAATTACACAATTCCTGCCAATCAGTCGGGTTTGCCTGCAGTTTATCATCCCTACGGTTTCGTTTCATATGGCCTTCTTCTGCTAAAGTCCACTCGCGTATGTCCCTAAGCCATACCTGAAATATCCTTTAAAATCTTTTTTGTGTTCTTTATGACAATAATGAAGTAAATGATCTATCAGTAGACCATTTGTTACATCGCAGATGGATTTGCTCTTTTTTGCTTGTGTTTGCTACTGCAGGAGCGTTTCGCTCTCAAAGTGTTTTGATTGGATGAGTTGTATCCTTCCACTGCTCAGGACCTCTCTTTCTTTAACTTTCAGCTCTCCATGAGAGTACATTCACTTCTTTGTCACTCTCCCACTTGTTGCTCAAACCCCCTTATGGCCTGTGCTCTCTGTTTACTCCAGTGCTCCCCATTCCACTGTCTTTTTTATGATCTGGCTTGACAGTGCTGCTGTCGCCAGACAATTTAGATTTTTTACAGCCTGGTGGGCAGAAAATCTGGATTTTATTAAAGACACAGAGACTAAGATTAAGCAAATCTCCTTTAATGCGCAGCTCACAGCAGCAACAATGAAGAGATCTAGAACTTCAAAACATTCTAACATAGTATATAGTCCATTTGCACATAGTCTTCTCCCTTCTTTGTGCAGCGAACAAGATAACTTTAAAATACTTTTTTGGAACCTTTAGTTAAGACGTCCATAAATTCTTTGAAATATTTAATCTGCAAGACAAAAGAACATCATTTAGCTATATTCCCAGGGTGGGATTATTAGAGGAGGGATAATCTTAACCACCGTGTCTTTAGTAAAATCCAGATTTTCTGCCCACCAGGCTGTGAAAAATCCAAATTTTAGGTTGTGACACAGAGGCCAATATTATACTAGTTTAAAGTGTGTTCAACATATTATCAGTAACATATGTTACTGGTTTAAAATAACAGCTTTTGAAAATACAATAATTTGACCAGTCCGCAGCCCTAAGGATGTCTTGAAGGCCACCACCCAGAATAAAAGCTTTGGAAGCGGAGGCCTCTCTAAGAAAGTGTGCACCAAAAACAGAAATATCAAATCCAGCTTCTTTCATAACATCAAACCATCTTGCTATGGTGGAAGAGGAAACCGCTCTTTGGGGTGTCCTATGAAATATTAATAGTTGTTCAGTAAATCCTCTTAACCATAAGGTTCTTCTTTCATACTCCAACAAACACTTCACTACACACAAGCTTTCTTTTTGTGGAAAAAGGGTAGAAAACAGAACTTAACATTGTTTTGGTTTGTTTTTTAAGAAGAAACAAACTCCCTCACGTTGATAAGCCCTACTGGTGATGTCTAAGGCCTTAACATCTGATGTTCGTCTGAAGGAGACAAGACACAATAAAACAGTGAGTTTATAGAATAGTTTCTTTAATGAGAGTGTAGAGTTCTCTCCCTAATTAGTAATTACTCTAAGAACATCCCTAACATCCCATAAGGCAGAATATTTGGGCAAAGGTGGATTTAAAACACGCATACTTCTCATGAGTTTTTTAGTTAATAAGATCCGACCTACCGAGGTACCATCTACCGAGCAGTGTCCTGCTGCAATGGCCGATCTGTAGACATTAACAGTTCGATATGCCAGGCCTGATGCAAAAATTTCAGATAAAAAGTTGATAACTTGAACTAGGTCAGCTGAAATGGGATTGTAGTTCCATTGAAGGCACCAACAAACCCATTTACGCCAAGCCAGTCTATAAGCTTTCTTTGTGCCATGTGCCCAGGGTTCCGATATGAGTCTGGAAGCGATCTCCGGAAGTCCTGGGAGCTACCACTGCCTCCTGCAATCCTCCATGCCATCAGAGACAGAAGGCCCTGAAGTACAAGGGGGTGACATTCTCCCTGAGGACCTGTGATTATTTCCTCGCAGGTAGGTACAAGGATAGGAAAGTCTACACTCATCTCCATCAAGATTGGAAACCATGCCTGGGATCTCCAGAGAGGAGTTATTACTACTACTATTTCCTTGTTTCGCTGAACTTGTAGAAGAAGTCGTTGGAGCATGGCAAAAGGAGGGAAGGCATAGGGTCTTAAACCGTGCCAATTCTGAAGGAACGCATCTACCCCGAGGCCTGAGGGTCTGGCCTCCACCTGAAAAATGTGGGTAGTTAAGTGTTGACTCTGTATGCAAACAGATCTATTCCAAAGGGTCCCCATACCGACTGAATGGTCAGAAAATGTCCCTGTCTAGTTTCCAGTTGCTTGAATCTTTGAAATTCCTGGAGAACCAGTCTGCTACCCAATTGTTCAAACCCGGAATATGTTCGGCAATCACCGAGATGCCCTTGTTGAGGCAATATGTCCAAAATGTCTTGGCTAGATCTGAGAGTCCCTTGGAATGGGGGCCTCCCATCTTGTTCACGTATCTCACCGCAGATACGTTGTCCATGCGAAGCATGACTGAACACTTCATCAAACCCTTGGTAAAGCTCCGGATTGCAAAGGATCCTACTAGTAGGTCTAGGCAGTTGATATGTTACTCCTTCTCCTGGGCTGTCCAGAGTCCCCTGTCTGAGTCACCTCATGTGGCACCCCATCCCTCTAAGCTTGCATATCATTAAAAAAAACAAAAAAAACAGGTCACCCAGTTCCTGGGTTTCACTGTAAATACAGCTCAAGCAGAATTGAAATTGCCAGGGGAAAAACTCAGAAAAGAGTTAAGAAAAATTCTAAAGAAACAACATTGCTTGAACTGTATTTACAGTAAAACCCAGGAACTGGGTGATCTGGCTTGGAGCTGTGGATGAATTTTTGGTGTTTATAACAACACCCAGGTGTTTTAAGAGTTTTATTGTGAGGTCTGTGTGTTGTGATGCTGCCACTTTGGATTGAGCCATTATTAAAATGTTGTCTAGATATAGAATTAGTATTACTCCTTTGCTTCTTAGCCAACCTGCTGTTGGGCGTAATACCTTGGTGAAGCACCAAGGGGCCGATGAGACACCGAAGGGGAGGCTGCAAAACTGCCATAGTTTGCCCTTCCACAAGAATTGGTGAAATTTGTGATGCAGGGGCCAGATAGGGATGGTCAGGCATGCATCCTTCAGATCTAGTTGAGTTAGCCAATCTCCTTTCCTTAGGACATCTCTGAGAAGGTGGATTCTCTCCATTTTGAAATGGCGGTAAACCACCCATTTGTTTAGGTCTTTTAGATTTATAACAGGTCTCATCTTTTTGTCTTTCTTGTCTACTAGAAAGACATTGTTGACAAAGCCAATTTATTTTCCCTCTCGAATTGCCCCTTTGGCTAAAAGATCTTTTACCTCTTGTGTCACCAAGGCAGAGTCTTTTTTTGAGAATAATATTTCTCGGGGAAGTCTCTCCTGTATAGGTAAATTTATGAATTCTATCTTGAAAACTTTGACGGTATTTAGTACCCAAGGGTCTTGGCTCACCATGTTCCAGTTCCCACAAAATTGTGCTAGTCTTCCTCCCACCTTTATAGGGATACCTGGAAGGTCTTTGGTTAGTCTTACCTGCTGAAAAGCCTCTTTGCCTTCTATCACCCCTGAAGCCTCTTCCGCGAAATCTTTGTTTTTTGGGAGTAGAATGCTGATTGACCTGCAAAGCCAGATTGGGAGAGTATTCCTCCTCGTCCCATGAAGGGTCTTGCTGAAAAATGTCCACTGCCGGGGAACCAACCCTGTGTTCTCCCAGCCCTTCTGAAAACCCTGTTGTTGAAAACTCTTTTAATATCTTTTTGGGGTTTTTGAATGGAGTTGAAAACTCCTACATATTTGGCCATCTCCTTGATAAATTCCTCCCCAATAAGGAGGCCTTGATAGGAAGCTCACCCTTCTTTGTTAGCTAGTTCGACTATTTTTAAAAGGACACTCTTTCTCCTCTCGTTTGAGAGTGCAGTGTTTGCATTTGCCGAATAGGCAAATTGCCCTGCGCACCCATTGGCGCAGTTCTTTTGAGTCTATGGGTATGTTTTCAAGATAGTCCCCTTCCGCTAGCTCAAACATTTTAGTTAAAGGGCCCGTTATATCCAAGAGTCTATCTTGGCAGGATTTAAGACCCTTGTTGAGTCCTTTTCTTGGTTCTCTCCCGGTTTTAGCAATGAATGCCACCACTTTGCTATCCAGATAGGGGGTTGAAGCTATCTTGTCAGAGAGAGAGGGGCGAGGACATCCAAATATCAGTCAAGAGCTGACCTCCTTTGGAATCTCTTTACGGAGCCAGAAGGAGAGGTATTCACCTATATGTTGGGAGGGGACCCACTCGGGAAAGAGAAGGTGTTTGATGAGGAGGGGGCCAAATATATATTCCCCAAAAGGGTCAACGATTCCCATTTAATATCCTGAGGGCCATGATGCCTCAGCTGAAGTGTCCACATTCCTAATTTCACCTTCTTCCTCTGAATCAAAGTCAGGGGATTAGGAGAGATTAATCTCATCCTCCTGTCCATCGTCACTATCGATGGGAATGGGTGTAATCTGGCCTTTATCTTGCCCATCTATTGTGCCCGAGGCACTGTCATTGTCACCGCCAGAGCGTGAAGTCAAAATGGTAGGGAAGGAGCTCTTAGCTTTCTTCGTACCTTTAGGAGGGTTGTCGTTGTGAAGAATGGTCATAGTCAATATTCATAGATCATCCTTTATTAATAACATAACCCCGATTCACAGAGGAGACGCGGACACAGCCGCCGACCAGCTCTCACACCCGAACTGCCCCCAACTCCCTTCACACATCAGGAATCCCCACCACAATTTGAATAATAGCACATTAAGCAGAGCGAGGATGCACGAGCACAAGAACACCGCTGTGCAGTGCTCGAGCCTAGGAGTGCGAGGAACAGGTTCCAGGCTCGAACACAGCTGTGCAGTGCTCGAGCCAAGAAGTGCAAGGAACAGGTTCCCGGCTCGAGACACAACACTTCTCCCCCCTTTACAATAACAAACAAAATAACAAACAAAACGTAAAAAATAACAAACAAAACCTACCTGGGTTAAAACCCAAGACTCTTCTCCCCCCTTCACAATAACAACCAAAAGACATAACACTCCTATTAGATTGCACCTTCAGTTATGTCCATGTCAACATGTTCCTGTAAATACACAATAAGTGCGAAAGACCCCGAAGAAAACCATTCATAACAGCCTTACACAATAACCAATTCGTCATCATACTCATCACTAGTCACCAACATCTTGCTCCCCGCCATCATAGTCCTCATCGCATTCCTCTACAATACACGACACCCTTTTATTATTTTTACAAGCCCAAGCAAAATGACCGGTCATTTTGCAATAGGCACATGTTTGACCTAAGGCAGGGCATCTTCTGTCGATAGCCAGATGTGTTGAACTCCCACAACGAAAACAATCCCCCTTATTCTCAAAGGTTGTAACGTTGCTGGTTTCTCTTGTTACGCCTTTCCCCTTACATTGGTCAAAATCTCTCTTGAATTGAACAGATGTTCTAACTATTTTGATCATTTCATCACTATTTCCACCATTGGCTTTATTAACTACAGTTTTAGCACACCTTGATGTTAATTCAGCTTTGCCAATTATTGCTGAAATTTCTCTTAGACTGGCATCACCATTTACCCACAACTTATCTTGCAACCCACTATTGTTGCAATGCATCACAAGTTGATCACGTATCAAATCCTCCTCAATGGTGCCAAAATTACAAGATAAGGCAAGTCTTTTGAGCGAAGCAATATAATCCTCTATTTTCTCATTAGGCTCTTGCTTCCTATGATAAAAATTGAACCTATGTACTGCCTTACATACAGTAGGTGCAAAGTAAGCATTGAGATCATTAATAGCCTGTGTAAAGACATTACAATCACTTCCTCCAGCATTCTTTTTCTCGATTCTGTTGTAAACTCTCAACCCCCCCCGGTCCAAGGCAATGCAAAAGTATTTTCTTCTTCCTTTCTGGAGTCAATTCCTTACTCTCAAACATTTCCAAATAATTTATCAAATAATCCCTCCACTCCTCCCATCTCTGACTTGAAACTTCCCCATCTCTTATCAAAAATGCTTGTGGCGCTGGCAAATTCATTGTAGTAGTTGCTATTCTTGATAACAGAATGAATAAATACACCAATTTCTTTTTGAAGAAAAATTAAACCTTGCATCAGTTCGCGCTTACTTAAATCAATTTGTACCTATGAGCAATGAGGAGAAAATCACACAAAAAAAAAAGTTAGCGAGTAAACATCAAGTAAGTCATTGAGTTAATGGCACACTGAATTCTATTCACTACCCAATTTTCCCTTTAACAAATTTGAATGCTCCTTCACTTCTAAAATACCCCAATACTACACTAATAATACCTAATAATTTGATTTTGGCATCATCAAACATAGTATCAATTAACATCAGTTACAGATATAACATTTCCAGATTTTTTTATAACATATCCAGGTTGGATTTATAATCTAGAACCAAGAATACCCATAATATTTAATAATGTGTGCATCACCAGTGAATAATGATACACTCGCAATACCATTTAAAGTAATTCAGCGTAATGAACTTATCACTGACGAGTGTAAATGCGAAACAGAATAATTTCAAAATGACAAGCAGTGTGCGTATCACTGATCAGTTAATTCTTCTTTGTTATTCTTCCGTTCGCTTAATAATCATCAAGTTCAAGTAGATTCATAACTAACAATGTGGAGATCGCGATAAAACGAGCGTTCCGACAAGTTCTTGGGCTGTTGCTAGGTAACTTGTAAACAAAATGGAGTCACGTTACTTGACCCAAAGCGTGACCTTGCGTTAGCACCTACGCATGCGATGACGTCGTAGTGCTGTGAACAGCGTTCATTCAACACCCCAGTCGAACGTTCCTGCTTTCAGAAGACGCAAGTTCCAACGTCAGGTCAATCGTTAACTTTTATGTTTTCACCTCGTGAACTCCTTTAAAATCAAAATTCATGCAATCCCACAAATAATAATGAAGAAAACAAATTAATTTTAAGTTCAGTCCAGATTCGTTTTCTCCTTTAAATACTGAATGTAAATCTACGGTAGATTCAATCAACTTGCGGTATCAGGTCTCATAACAATATGTTAAATCACTCCTCCTTAGTTTCAATTCCAGTTCGTGGCATCAAATCCATAAACGTAAGCTTTTAATCAATATCAGTCTCACGCGTATTTCTCTTCAAGATGCGCTGCACTCAATTACGTCAACTCAAGTTTTAAACGTAAAATGTGACTCACGTCGGATGTCCACTACGGGTGGTAGCGGATTTCACTTTCTTTGTAGAATTGTTTAATATCTCCTCTCATTATTCTTCTTTTTCTCTTTGTGTTCCGAAGTCACAATAACTTTAAAAGGTTTTTTCTTGCGTGGGTTCTTCAGGGTTATGTACCATCGTCGCCATTGTTGTGAAGAATGGTCGTAGTCAATATTCATAGATCATCCTTTATTAATAACATAACCCTGATTCACAGAGGAGACGCGGACACAACCGTCGACCAGCTCTCACACCCGAACTGCCCCCAACTCCTTTCACACATCAGGAATCCCCACCACAATTTGAATAATAGCACATTAAGCAGAGCGAGGATGCACGAGCACAAGAACACCGCTGTGCAGTGCTCAAACCTAGGAGTGCGAGGAACAGGTTCCAGGCTCGAACACAGCTGTGCAGTGCTCGAGCCAAGAAGTGCAAGGAACAGGTTCCCGGCTCGAGACACAACAGTCGTCTTTTTCTTTGCCCTTTAGTAGACTCTGTAGGCTCCTCCTGGGGTCTTGAGGATGGGCCACCCTTTTCTTGATAGGGTTTCCAATTTGTTATTAATTGTGTCATCAAGTGACCCCATTACCCTAGCTAGGGCCTTATTAATTAGGCCTTCTAATTTATCCTCCATTGAACTTTTGAGGGGTCTGAAGACATAACTAGAGTTAAGGTCAGACTGTAAGAGCTAAAAGATTGACGATGTTCCAACTGACAAAAAAACAGATAGAATGTATTTAAAATGGCTGTCTAATCGTTATGGTAACCAAACAAGTTTCAACAAAATGGTTGTCATGTTTGGCTAAGGTTCTTTCCTTTGATTGGGAGCAATCGGATTATTATGCAGGTCCTTCGTTTGTTTCTATGGTCCTTGAGCTCTTTTCTTTTTTTCTTTTTATTTATATTAACAGTGTAGTCCGGTTGGTAACCAGCGAGTATAGTGAAGGGTAAAATAGAGTAGGGTAGAACAGGTTAGTCAAGGTATCTATTTAGAGGTTAAAAAATTCTTGGTTGCTGAGTAAAAAATTTTTTTTTTTTAAATTCAACCCTTAATTGTAAAATTCAATGTGTAAAAGCTTTGATTAGAAAAATCGGCGTCTAAGTGGATTGTAGGCGCCTTTAAAATGCTAATGTGAGACCTCCGTGAACCCATTTCTTAAACAGGCCCGTTGTTTTCTGTTGCTATGGTTGAGCCTCAACTGAGCCAGCAGGGTTACCAGAGAGACGCAGGAGCAGCACGTCTGTCAGCGCAGGATCAGCATTTGAAAAATGCCGGTCCCTTGAGAGAGGAGCTTTCCTCGGCCTGAAGAAGCCAAAAAAAGCCCCAGAAATGAGTCGGACGGAGGCGGGTATGTCTCCGTCCGACTCTTTTAGGGAACAGATCATACGAGTCGGAGACGGAAGCTCTCTGCCTCGTTAAAGATGACCTACGAGTGGAACAACGATTGCAAGGCGGAGTCGGAGGCTCCCCGCCTCGCTAAGGTCGACTAACGAGTGCAAGGAAGGGCAAACACTTCAAAAAGCAGGCATTACCTAGATAAAAAATCCCAGTATAAGGGGAAATCCACAGTTAAAAGCGGAGCAACATTGAATAGGAGTCATTTAGAGAAGGACACTAAAAATCAAGTCAATCAAAATAAGATAGTAAAATCAATGCTGCCTCGTGGATGGGGAGGGGAAAGGGCACAGTCACCCAATCAGCGACCACCCAGTCCAATCAAACAAGATGATCAAACAAGCACACACATCAAAACAAAGAGAATATGAGTACTTATCTTGTGAGCATCAGCAACAAAGAAGGGAGAAGACTACGTGCACATGGACTATATACTGTGTTAGAATGTTTTGACGTTCTAGATCGCTTCATTGTTGCTGCTGTGAGCTGCCAATAAAGGAGTTTGCATAATATTGGCTTCCGTGTCCTGCCATAAAATTATATGAGTACCATCAGTTGTGGGACTTTGGCTCTGCTCACATGGGAGTCAGGAGTACAAAAAAGTGATTGCCTTCCTTGCACCTGTGATTGTTTTGTTTATGTATCCAGCTGGCTGAGGTTGAACTTTCAGGGCACACACATTGCATTGTAATGCTATTAAAGTTTCTCAGATAACCAGATCATTTATGTCGTTTTTTCTGGCAGCATCACAGATGGGAGGAGGGCAGCCATTAACCTAAATTTTATTTTAGGTCAAGCTTGACAGTGCATTCCTAAGCCAGACGTATGGTATTGCCAATGAGTGTTCAAGTTTTTCCAATCCAATCCAAAAATTCTTTATTTCGGTCTATAAGACCATAAAAGATACATGACATATTACATTTTAACAACCAATTTTAAAAAGGATTACGATTATAAAAATACAATACATAAAATGGTTACCGGGTCGTTCCGAACATGATGACGGGATAAAGGGCACAATTCGTAATCAGGAAAAAACAAACATGAATTAATTAAAAAGCACAGTCCATGATTGTAAAAACAAATTCATAATTTAGGGTTTTGTGCATTTAACAATTTTTTCCTGATATGCCACATAGCCATGATGAATTTCGCCACAGCAAAGACTATGTGAGGCAGAGTACTAGTTCTTAATACTCTGTAAGCATCTAGGTGTCTCCTGAAACCCAAATTCCTGCAAAGGGGGACCAGCCAATATTTCCTTGGTTTGTAGTACGCAGGACAAAAGAAAAAAAGGTGAGTTTCTTCCTCATCATGGGAGTTACAACCCGGACAGGTATTATCATCCCACTGTTGCCATTTGGAGGCAAAAGTTTTAATAGGCAAAGTGCCAAACCTCCACTGAATAATCAGTTTCCTGGCTAGAATTGGGAAAATAATGTCCATAAAACCCTCGAATTGATAGGAGTTTTTGGATTGCAAGAAACGTTCAGTTAGGGTGCCGTTGTTAGTTGAGGTCAGGAGTAAATCGAGGCTTTTTTCCTTATGGATTTGGACTAGCCGTTTCCAGGATAGCCTTTGGCAGCCCAATGCTGGAGCCTCCCAGAGCTCAGACAGTTTTAAGCGATACAATTCGTTCTTAACAAAGGCCAGCCAAGGAATTCTATCTCGATGGTATAAGGCCATTACATGGGTAAGATCACTCCTGTAGTGTTCAAGCTCGCTGGTGGACCAGAGCCTATGCAAGAATCTTACAGGCTTAGACTCCAGCTCAGCAGCGATAGAAGGTAAGCCCACGTCCAATCTTAGGGGAAACAGGGGTGTGCCACGGGGGAGGGCCAGAAGACGTCTGAGAAAGATGTTTTCTACTCTGGCGAGATCCGGGCCTGCTCTGTACCCCCATAGCTCACTACCGTACATTGCAGCCGCTTTGGCTTGCGTTTTGTACAATTCCAGTGCAGGACTTATAGGTTTGAAGGTTGAAGTATTTACAACCTTCAGAATTGCACCAGATAATTGGGTCAACTTTAGCCGGGATTTCACTATCTGGGGGTCCCAAGACAGGTTCTCGTGCAGAGTTACCCCCAAATATTGAAAAGTTGTAACCCTTTCCAGGCTGGCTGTACCCAGAGTGGGATTGGGTCTGGTCTTTGGTGATGGGTTAAAAATCATGAATTTGGTCTTCTCTGTATTGATCTCTAGACCATGTTGTCTACAGAAAAGACCAAATCCATCCAAAATCCTTTGGATCCCCATTGGACTTTTAGAAAGCAGGAGGGTGTTGTCAGCAAACATAATGGCTGGCACCCTCCTGCCTGCCAGAGAGGGAGCGTCATTATCTTTAACATCATCAAGGTGAGATATAACGCTGTTGACAAAGAGGCAGAACAGGGTCGGCGCCAAGACGCAACCCTGCCTTACCCCTCTGAGAACAGGAAACCTTGATGACAGCGCTCCATCCCTCCCACACCTGACCTGCGCATAGTTGCCATCATGGAGCTTAATTATGGCATGCAACAGCTGGGTTGGAACACCCAGCTCCTTTAGGACCTCCCAAAGTTTCTTCCGTGGGACCAAATCAAAGGCTGACCTCAGATCCACGAACACCATGTATAGCCTCCCCCCCTCAATCCTCACCGTTTTCCAATACAGGAGGATGAGGCGGAAGATCTGGTCCATGGTGGACGTGTTTTTTCGGAAGCCAGCCTGGAGAGGACTAAGGATTTCATTTGCCTCCATCCAATCAAGGAGCTGATCCAGGAGGAGACGAGAGAAGAGTTTTTGGGGAACGTCTATGAGGCTAATCGGCCTGTAGTTGGCTGGGAGAAGGGGAGAACCCTTTTTGTAAATTGGCACTATCTCTGCTCCCAGCCAAGTACAGGGGATTTCCATACCTCCCAAGATGGCATTAAAAAGAATAAGAAGGTACGGGCCCCAAATCTCAGAGTGTTGTCTAAAGAGATCACCGGGCAACCTGTCCAATCCCGGAGCCTTCCCCCTTGCCAGTCTCTCTACTGCGCCAACCACCTCACCAAGAGTGAATTCCAGGCCACCTACAGGAGTGGATATATCATCAGGAACCGCTTCATTGGCGGGCAATTCAGTGTCCTGATACAGTTTGCCAAAGTGGGCTTCCCAAACAGATGGTGCAATATTTGGCTCCACTTCAGCTTTAGCCTCTCCTGTGCCATTATTCACCAAGGACCAAAACATTTTTGAGTCTCTGGTTTCTAATGCAGAGGAGAGATCCTGCCAATGATTCCAGTCCCACTCCGTTTTTGCCGACGCCAAGTTTTTCATTTGGAATGGCTTTTCTTAAATAGAAAGCCCATCTACAGGCAGCTGGTTGTGCATGCTTCATTATGCATGTTGTCATATGCATTGTAATGCAGTGGTGGCCTTTTTGGCATAGAAAAAACACAAGGGCAAAGCCAATAGCTCACTCTTCTAGAGCTCAGACATGTTTTTGAATTTTTTTTACCAATACTTTTTTAGTATGTCATCCTAGTTTGGACACTCCCCCTTAGCACCATCTTGTACACCTCCCAGGTCGTGACATTGGGCTTCACATTTTCTATATTTTCTTAAAATGTGAGATTGGTGCTGATGAGAATGTCAACAGAATGTCAACAGTTTATCTCACAATTCAAATGCATGCAATCTCAACAGCCCCCTCTGCTTTTACTCTTGTTTTAAATGTACTTTTAATTTCTTCTTCTCTCATCCTCACTAATATACCCACAACTAATCAGTAATCTGTTATTTCCCAAAACAATGTTTTGTTACACATTGTGTGGGTACTAGCAGTGCTCACTGTGAGCCTTTTGTAATAGGCCAATACGTTTACCTTATTGTTCCTCAACTAATATTAATAATTGCAATTCTGAACTTTAAAATGTTTCTGCTTTTTTTGTGTTGTTATTTGTTGTATCTACCACGAGCACCCACGGGATATATCAAGCTCGATCATCATCTTACCACTCACACGGCCTTTCAAGGTGATGCAGTCAGTGAACACTAGTTGTTTTTCAGTGTAATAGGATTCCTCTTCCGTGGTGGTGTGAAAATGAAAGTTTCCGTTATGGAATATTCTGCCAGTTTACATATGAGACTGCAGTTGTTTGCTCCTGGAACTGTAGTTTTGAATAAACAGATACCTGTGTTGTGGTAGGGCATCTTAATTTTTTTTCTCCCACAGCTCCTTAAACAAGATTGCTGTTTGGGTATGTCAGCAGGTAAGATGTTGTTGGTCTTTACAGCCAATTCTGTTAATTAATTGGCTTCTGGATTGCTTTGACCACTAAATCTTACACTGGGTAAAAAAGTCCCAAGTCCCACAGTATATACATCAGGATTTTCTGAGTTGAAGGGCTGTACATTACTGGTATTTAGCAAGTCCACTAATCCAGTAATTCACTTAATGTCACAGAATGGTCTTTAATCTGAAATATCATGTTTATTGCTTCACAATATGTATATCCTTTTCTCCCCATGCCCACATTGAATCATTAAAAAGCCTCTTTTTGGATTCTCTTCCGCTCTCATCCTGTAGCATTATACTAAAGTTGAATTTGAAACCACTTCTGTTCTGTGAATATGTTCCTTAACCTCCCTGTCAGGCCCACAAATATCGGGGGAGAACATTTATCACCCTGACTTGTTGGGCACAGTGGGTACACGTAGGACCATGCTGGCCATTTAGCCTTTCCTCTGGAGCAGGTGTTTTATTGGGGACAGATTTCAGGAGGCACGCGCCGCCACTGGCGCCTGTGTCACATTCTCCAGTTTCCCTTGGTTTATAATAGCAGGTTCAACATATGGATTGGACGCAAAGTGAGAAGATGGGAAAATCAGACAGAGGGAGAAGAGATTACATGGAGAGGAGGAATGAGGATAGGCAGATGGATTTTGAAAGAGGGGATGGGCTGGTTTCAACTGTTGTGCTAGGGCTGGTTTTGATTTCCAGTCCTGGGTGCATAAATGTTTATATGGAATTTCTACAACTCACTTTTGGGGGTGACTGTTTGTCATTAGCTCACCGGCATTCATACGGAGATTTTAGGGGTAGCATTTTTTGTATAAACATCTAAGAACCTTCATATGCTCCCAAGCTTTCAGCTCTTAAATCCCCTTTTCCTTATTCTCAGATCTGTCAACTTTGCCTTATTTGTGTGAGAACACCACAGCTTACAGGACATTGGCATTGACATTTGACCAGAACCTGCTCAAGAGAAAGAAATGTAGTTGGTAGCTTGCAATTCTTCGGTCTTGGGCGCAGCCCACTTAGACACAGGATAACCAAGGGGTAGAAGGCGCACACCAGAGAACTTGTGCAGGATCTTCTACTGTGGCAGGATCTTCTACTGTGTGTCTAATTAATGTTCGACCATATCTCAGGATTAGTTAATCCCCACTAATCCTCCACTTACCTGTGAATCCCACAGATCATGTATGTTTGATAAGCTGTTTGTGCACAAGGGATGTCCAGCCGTCGGACCGGTTTCAAGCCCTGTGACTCCTGTCACAAGTTGATGTTGGTTACCGATCCACACCTCGTGTGTCTTTCGTTCCTGACTGCCGGGCCCTGAACCCAAATTCTTTGCGGGAGCAGTCCCAAAAGCTTTTGGAGGCTCGGCAGTCTGCTCTGTGCCACTCGAGGTCCGAGTCGAGGGAAAAGTCGCGGGACCTGTCGCAAAGCCATCACCACTCGTCATCGAAGTCTACGCACTCCTCAGGTAGGTCGAAGCACGAGAAGATGGCAAAGAAGCATCGTCGCTCTTCGCCTTCTCCCCGTCCCTCAGCCGACGCGACGCGGGACCTACAGCGGCGTCGCTCTCCGGCTCCTTCCTCAGAACCCACTGGGACGGTTACACGCTTCCCTCCCTTTCCCGGAGCGTCCCCTGCCCAGCTTCGTCAATTTTACAAAGCGCTGTACAGCATCTTTGGGCAGCCCGACTCTGCAGGTGCGCCTTTGGGCCCCATGGACTTGGCTGGGGGCCCTAGGCCTCCGATGCCAACGACTCCGGCCCGGCGCTTCAGGGTCCCAAAGAATCCATGGCCTGGAACCGGATCGGTGACGGTCGACCTCACAGTACCTTCCCCAGCGCCGATTCCAGTGGCAACGCCCTGATGCCGGTTGATCCCCCAACCGGCGTCGACCCCAGCCTCACCCCAACGTGGACACTGTCCAGGACTGATGTCGGTACCTGCGCCAGAGGGTATGTTTGTACTGCTGTTCATTCCTCGCTTTCCCTACCGCCCTGAGTGGCAGCTAGAGGAGGGTGAGGGAGACTGGGAGGGGTCAATTGACCCTCTAGCAGACCAACTTGAGGAGCCGACTGGCGAGAGGAGTTGGGTGATACTAGTAGTCTAGATACCTTCCCAGACCATGGTATGCTTTCTCCCCCTACCGTGGAGCCTCCTACGCTGTGGTGTTGCATAAGGCGGCTGAAACCTTGTGCCTCGAACTTCCTACGGCGGCTGTCAGGTCTAACCTCCTGACTGAGGTGCTTCAGCCGGCAGCAGCCTCTTCGGAGCCCCTGCTGACTTTTAATGAGGCCCACACTGACATCCTTCTGGGCACTTGGTCCAAGTCCAGCACAGGGGCTCCTGTGGACAGGATGATTGCCCAGTGCCACCGCCCAGCACTGGGTGACCCACTTTTCCTCTCCCCTAATAATCTACCCCTGAGAGCTCGGTGGTCCAAACCTCATCCTCAAAGGGCACATTCCCTACTGCTCCCCCAGATAGGGAATCTAAGAAGCTGGACCATCTTGGGAAGAAGATGTTTTCTTCCGCCAGCTTAGGACTGCGGTCGGTAAACACCACATGTCGCTTGGGCCGTTACATACACACTGTGTGGGATATGGTTACGCAAGTGCTGCTGCACTGTCCGGAGGAGGCCCGGGCCTCCAACACTCCATCGCATGTCGGAGGATCATATGGCCCTTCTCCGCCAGGAAGTTATGGCTCTCTTGGCCAAGGGAGCTATCAAACGCATCCCTCTGCCAGAAGTAGATTGTGGTTGCTATTTCCACTGCTTCTTGGTAGCCAAGAAGGACAAAGGCCTGCGTTCTATCTTAGACCTCAGGGACGTCAACTGCTTCCTGCAGAAGAAGTTCAAGATGTTAGCCTTGGCTCAGGTCTTGTCTGCCCTTGACCCTGGAGACTGGATGGTAGTGTTGGACTTGCAGGACGCTTACTATCCCTGTCTGGCTTGCCCACCAGTGTTACCTTTGGTTCACGGTAGGCCACAAACATTTTCAGTTTACTGTGCCCACCTCTGGCCTTATCAGCACCCCTGGGAGGTTCACGAAAGTGATGGCGGTGGTCACAGCTCATCTGCGCAGAGTGAGTCTGTGAGTCTTCCCCATCTCGACGACTGGCTGTTGAAGGCGGGCTCGCCCTTAGCTTTTGTCTCCCACCTTCAGACTACGGCGGACCTCCTGCATTCACTAGGGTTCACAGTCAACTTACCAAAGTCACACCTGATTCCCTCCCAGAAGCTCGTTTCGTCTGAGCGGTAATGGACACAGTGCAGTTTCGGGTCTATCCTCCCAAGCAGCGAGTCCAGGATATTCGGGCTATGATACCGATGTTTCAGCCTCTATCCCGGATTTCGGTGAGAATGACCCTGAGGATGCTGGGCCTCATGGCCTCCTGCATCCTGCTGGTGGAACATGCCAGATGGCATATACGGGCTCTGCAGTGGGACCTGAAGTTCTAGTGGGCGTAGAACCGGGGGAATCTTTCAGATGTCGTCCAGATCACGGAGGGGACTGCAAGTCAGTTGTAGAGGTGGCTCACGAACCAGGATTGGGTCAACGGCAGATCCCTCTACCGGCCCCAAACAGAGTTCCCAGTAGTGACGGATGTGTCACTCCTGGGATGGGGCGGCCACATGGGAGAGGCGGGGATCAGTGGTCTCTGGTCTCCGGTGGAGTCCGGGCTCCACATCAACCTTTTAGAGCTCCAGGCGATCAGTCTCGCACTGATGGCATTCCTTCCTTCTGTTAAAGGAAGAGCAGTGCAGGTGTTCAGGGACAACACCACTGCCTTGTGGTACTGCAACAAACAGGGTGGGGTGGGGTCGTGGACCCTTTGTCAAGAGGCTACTCGTCTTTGGACATTGCTGGAACATCAGCGCATGTCCCTGGTGGTTCAACACATGGCGGATTCCCTGAATGGCAGGGCGGACAAACTCAGCCGCCAGTGCATGATGGATCACAAATGGCGTCTTCACTCGATGTGGTGCAAGGTCTCTTTCAGCAGTGGGGAGAGCCTTGGTTAGATCTATTTGCCACCGAAGAGAACGCGCAATGTCAACAATTCTGCGCATTGGAATTTCCAAGGCGGCACTCGCTAGGCGACGCCTCTCGTTGCGAGTGGAGTTGCGGTCTTCTATCCGCCTATACCACTTCTGCCCAGAGTGGTGAAGATTATCAAGCTTGAACGGGCCCAAGTAATCCTTGTGGCTCCGGATTGGGCATGAAGAGTCTAGTATACCGAACTGTTGCACATTGCCATCGATTCTCTGATCCGACTGCCTCTTCTGGAGGATCTTTTGTCGCAGCAACAGGGTACGTTTCTCTATCCCAACCTGTTCAGCCTCCACCTCCTTGCGTGGAGTTAGAGCTGCGACAGTTGACTGCTTTCGACCTTCTTCCTGAAGCCTGTAACGTTATCTTGGCAGCCAGGCGTCCCTCCACTAAGACGGTATACTCCTGTAGATGGAACAAATGTGTGGCATGGTGCACAGCAGAGGCTGTGGATCTCCTTTCTGCCCCCTTTCAGAGGTTCGCCTTTACATTCTTTCTTTGGCCCAGCAGGGCTCTGCTCTGGGCTCTCTTAAAGGCTATATTTCGGCCTTACTTAGCCTTTCTGATCAGCCTTCTCTTTTCAAGTCTCCTATTATAAACAGATTTCTTAAAGGCATTACTCATCTTTTTCCTCCTTCTCCTTTCGTAATACCCCAGTGGGACTTGAATCGTGTACTTGCTTATCTTATGTGTGCTCCCTTTGAGCCACTACATAATTGTCCTCTTCGTCTTCTTTATTTAAAGACTGATTTCCTGCTTGCCGTCAGGCTCTGTCTTCCAAGCCTCCCTTTCTTACTGTTCATCCGAACAAAGTGGTCCTTCGCACTAGGCCCTCTTTTCTGCCCAAAGTGGTTACCTCTTTCCACATAGGTCAGACTATCACATTGCCCACCTTCGCACCCTTCCAAAGAGGAGGAGAGACTCCACCGTCTAGGCCCAAAACGTGAGCTGTCCTTCTACCTTGACCGCACTAAAGACTTCCGAGGGGGGGGGGGAGAATCATTTCTTCGTGGGTTAAGTGGGCGCCAGGAAAGGTTGGGCAGTGCACAAACATACCATCTTTCGATGGGTTGTCCTATGCTTCAACATCTGTTATTCTTTGGTGAAAAAGGAACCTCCAGTAGGACTGCGCGCCCACTGTACCCGGGCGTCAGCAGCCACTACTGCTTTTGGACGTGGAGTTACGTTGGTTGACATCTGCCAGGCAGCCACATGGGCATCCCTGCACACGTTCACAAAACATTACTGCCTGGACAGCCAAGTCCAGAGAGACGACTTTTTCGGCCGTTCTGTTCTCCAGGACTTCCTGGTGTGAACTTGGTTCACAGACCCACCTCCAGGGTTGGTATTGCTGGGGTATGTATTCTAAGGTAAGGTATCTTTAAATATGGTCTCTTTCAGATGAACAAGTTACTTATCTTCAGTAACGATGTTTCTGTAAGAGGCATTAGTAGTTATAGATTCCTTATTGCCCCACCCATCCTCCCTGTTCTGTGAACTGACTTCCAGGGATAGGGTACCATTACAGGGCCCTAGCTGTGCGCACCAGTGGTCAGTGTCTTGCATGGCTCTGTGCTTCTGGCGTGGAAAGTCGTGTCGGAACTACGTCAGCACGCAGGGGCGGCGACATCACACCTGCGACCACGATGCCGACGACAGACACAGAGTCAACCGACGCGCAGGGGTACTGCTACAGAAAAAAATATTTGGATCCAGTCTGACGCCTGGGGGTAATTCTAAGGTAACGAATGTATACCTACTAATGTCTCTTACATCGTTACCGAAGGTAAGTAACTTGTTCATCAGAATGTGCATATTCTCTGTTGGAATGTTAATGACCTACGCTCTGATGCCAATATAAGATTTGTCAGGGAGGAGTTATCCATACTGAAACCTCATCTTCGTTGTGCTCAGAAGACTCAACTTACAACTCTGGAGATACGCAAATTGAACTCTTTACCCTATCATTCATCCTTGCACATTGATATGTTCTTCGGGAGTCATAGCAGGTTATCATCACTTCCTTTTAAACTTAACCCTAGGATTATTTCTGACAATAATTCTCTCACTATTTTTCAAATGAAAAGAATTAGAGGAAAGTAGAACAGGACATTTTTGGACATTCAATAGTAAACTACTGCTGGATGCAGAGTACACTCGCTACATGGGCTCTGGTCTGAGGGATTGTATGTGTAACAATCAAGGATCAGCCACTCCTAATATGGTCTGGGATTTTCATAAAGTCTTTGTTGGAGCCAGTCCACCAGTTTTGTTATTCATGAAAACAGTACTGGACGGGTGGTGGAGGAGCTCCTTAACTTAGAATTAGAGCATTTACGTCAACTCCAGAATAATGAGGACCCTAGTACTGTACTTGGTACGTTTAGGCAGCTAACTGTAATAAGGATGCAGTTGAAGAAAAAGATGTGGGATAGGGGCTGCCTGAAATATAGGGCAAATTGTCTGTTATGTTTTGAGAATAGCGAGTAGGTGGGTAAACATTTGGCATTTCAGTTAAAGGATAAGTGTAACAAAAATGTAATAACAAGTATCAGAAATGAGAGGGGCAATATAGTTACCGGTCGCTCGCCAATTCTTGCAGTCTTTCACCAATTCTGTTCTATTCTGTATAAGGATGATTGCCAGGCAACCCTAGGCCTGATAGACCATTATCTTCAGGATATTAGGCTTAATCAATTATCCAGTATACAGAGGGCTAACCTGGACGTTCCAATAACAGCCAAATAGGTTGCAACAGCTATCTCCAAATTGGCTATATTTGAAGCATCTGGACTAGACACCAACCGGACGGAAATTTACAAACAGTTTTGAAATATCAGTGGTCCACTTTTTTTGGAACTGGTCAATTTTCCCGCTTTTCTTGATATTGTATAACTTTCATCGTGTGAGACATATATTGCTATCTTTGCTAAGCAGAATAAAGATCTATTAAACTGCGGTTCATATTGTCCTTGGTCAACTGTCTAGCCTCAGCCTCAGCCTCAGCTTTAGAATCATTATTCGATCCCACACAACATGGGTTTTTTCCCTCACGTGATGTCATTATTCGATCCCACACAACATGGGTTTTTTCCCTCACGTGATGTCACCTTTCTTATTAACCTTGCCATATCCGCACCTAATGTGGTAGCTAATGTCCGATGTCAGCCGGCATGATACTGTTAGATGCTGAAAAAGCGTTCCGCAGGGTCTCTTGGCAATATCTGTGGGAAGTTATGTCCGGAATGGGGTTCGGCCCAGGATTCATTACAAGGAGCCAGAGACTGTATTGGTCATTAACGACCCCGATCTCCAGCATGGGAGCACTGTACGAAATAGTATGAATTAGAAGGGTTACCAGGTAGGGATGCCCTTTTTCTCCACTTCTCTTTGAACTGTACTTGGATCTATGCATTTGAGCACTCAAAACATCTGCTTCCATTCCACTTCTGATATTGCATAACTGAGAGGGAAACTTCTTGTGTACACTGATGCCATTGCGATTCTAACTTCTTCTCCCCAGAATGCTCTCCCAGCAATAGAGGAAGCAGCAATAATGTTTGGCCAATTTTCTGGGTATAGGTTAGATGTGGATAAGACTGAAATTATCGGCTGTAATATTTCAGTGGGGAAAGATGCTTGATACATTACCTCAGCAAAATATCTGGTCGTTCATGTCTCTGTTTGTATGGAGGCTATCATTGCTCTTAACTATGAATTCCTATATCTAGCTTTAGGAAATGGGACAGACTACATCTTGGGCTAATTTGGAGATGTAACATTACAAAGATGGTCATCCTTCCACACTATTTAAATTTGTTCAGGTGCATTCCCTTGTATTTGTTCAAGAGTTTTTATGAAAGGCATTCCCTTGTATTTGTTCAAGAGTTTTTATGAAAGGCTTTATCTTTTTATTTGCATTTATTTCAAGACTTTCCGTAGTAGCCGGGGCAGGTCTATGGCACCTGGCAGGTTTATTTCCTGATTACCAGATCTTCCCCAAGATGGCTATACCGGATAAGAGCTTGATCAACACAGCCTATTTTAAAGATACTAGGTTCAAGACTCTTTCGGTTTATCATATGGTCTGGCAGAATATTAAATTTTTCATAGAGCGGTCTTCCATTAACTAACTTCTCTTGGCAATAATCCTAATCTCCCTAGGCCGCTTCAGGACAGCTCTCTAAGGTGCTGGTATGATTCTCGAATTGCAACGCTTAGCCAGTTCTATAATAACGGGGCTTTCTCAACCTTTCAAGGCAGGCCAACTCCCTAAACTTGGTCCTTTCTGCTATTTGCAATTAAGACAATTTTTTTCACATATTTCTTCTGATGAAATAAGTTTAGATTACAATAAGTTCCCAAATAAATTTATCAAGGTTCCCAAAAGTGATCATACTTGCATGTGTTATTCAGTTGTGATGAATTTGAGTTAACAGATTAATAGGTTTGAGACTTTGTCTGCTAGTTGGTCCCATAAGGTACAGCTGAATATCTCTGTTACTGATATAAAGTGTACTAATGCGCTTGCACAAAGTGTCCTGAATGTTTCTAGGTTAAGGACACATTCTTTTAAAATACTTTTTGACAGTATTATACTCCAGATAGGATGCAAAATTCGAGATTAAGGGGAACCTCCAACTGCTTTTGTTGTTGTCGACTTCTTACAGAGACAGCCCATATATTTGCTTGTGCGAACAAATAGTTCCATACTGGAACATGGTATTTGGCATGATAAGCAGACTTCTAAGTTTACACGTCAGATTTGACGCCAGAATACTTTAACTGGTCCATGGGCCTGATATATTAATTTTTTTATTAATGTATGCAATTTATAAAGCACACAACTACCCATGGGTGTCTCGGCGCTGAGGACTGGAGCCAAGTGGGGTAAACACGAAGCGTTATTGATTGAAAAGCCATGTCTTTATTTGCTTCCTGAAAGTGAGCAGAGTTGGGCTGGTCTTGATGTGGGTGGGAAGATTGCTCCAGAGTTTGGTGGTGGCGCACAGACAGGATCTGTCGCCCCAGGATGCTTTTTTGTATGGGGAACAATGAGAAGATTAGCTGTGGAGGAACGTTGTTGTCTGGAAGGGTTGTATAAGCAGAGGGATTGCTTGAGGAAGTCGGTCCGATGGAATGGATGGCCTTGTATGTAATACAAAGAGCCTTGAACTTGGATCTGCTTCTGACAGGCAGCCAGTGGAGTTGACAAACCACATTAGAGATAGGTTTAAATTTGGGGGTGCCTGTCAGAAGCCTGGCCACCGCGTTTTGTACTAGTTGGAGTTTGTTAAGAACTCTTTCTTGAGCGTTAATGAATAGGCCATAACAATAATCTACTTTGGACATGACAAGTGTACTGCTGATTAGAGTTTTAGCGGCTGTGGATGGAAGGTATGGAAGAAGTTTCTTCATGATTTTAATGGTGTAGAAAGCTGAGGAGACTACTGCATTTGCGTGATCCATAAACGACAACTTGGTGTCGAAGATGACCCCGAAATTTCTGACTTTTGGGACTGGTGAAGGAAGTGTTCCTAAGTCTGCTGGCCACCAGAGAGGGGACCAGGCGGGTGAAAGATTGCCAAAGATCATCACCTCTGTCTTGCTGGAATTCAGTTTGAGGCAATTGCTTGCCACCCAAGTGCTTATATCAAGCATTCCCTGCTGGAAGTTGGCTGCCACTTAAGCTCCGTCGTTATGTACTGCCAACACTAGTTGGGTATCATCGGCGTAAGATGTAAGGCCCGGGTTGTAGGATTTAATGATCCTCGCCAGGTCCAACACGTAAATATTAAACAAGGTCGGGCTTAGCAAGGATCCCTGAGACACACCGCAGGGGAGGGTAAATGGGGGGGAGGTGAAATTGTCAAGCGTAACTGATTGTGAACGGTCGGCTAGGACTGATGCAGGAAGGGGCCTGGCCATGTGAGAAATACCCAAGGCAGCAACATGGTCGATCAAGGTGGCATGGTCTACCGTGTTGAATGCCGCAGAAAGATCAAGCAGGATGAGAATCGCAGCTCCTCCTGCATCAAGAATCTTTTTAATTTCGTCAGATGCTTTAATGAGGGCGGTTTCCGTGCCGTGTCCCTTTCTGAAGCCAAACTGGGTGTCATCCAGTGAGTGGTTTTCCTCGATGAAATGTGCCAATTGGGTGTTTATAACTTTCTCTGCGATTTTTGCTGGTAGGGGCAGACATGCAATGGGCCTATAGCTAGTTGTGTCGGCTGGGTCAAGATTGATCTTTTTGATAAGGGGCTTAATGACAGTCTTTTTCCAAATGGAGGGGTAAATACCAGTTTTGAACATGGAATTAAATATGTTAGCTAAATTGAATCCTATGATGTCAGGGGTAAGTTTGAGGGTGGCAGGAGGGCATGGGTCATCTGGGGATCCTGATTTAACTGAGGAGAGGAGATGAGTGATGTAGTAAGGGGAGATTTGATTAAATTCCTCGAAGGAGGGTGGGTGGTGTGCGCTAGTGGGAGTAGATTCCCCAGGTGCGGGGGGGCCTGTAGATTCACTAGATTCTGCTGTAGTTATATTGGATGAGTTACTTAATGCAAAGTTGTCATAGATGGCACTGACTTTCTCCTGGAAGTATTTAGCTAGCGAGTTACAGAGTGTCTGGGAAGCAGTAATGGGTGGAGACGCCCCTTGCCCCGAAAGCTTAGAGACAACCTGGAACAATTTCTTGACAGAGTCTTGAGCGGATTTTATTTGATCACAGTAGAAATTGCTTTTAGCTGTGATAAGGAGGCGTTTGTAGAGGGATTTTTGGGTAGGATCGTAATTTAAACGCCAGCGACGTTCTTGATGTCTGCATTTTTGTTTCTCGCGCCTGAGGGTCTCACTGAACCAGGGTGCTGAGAAGGTATTCCTGTTATTGGACCTTTGTTTGATGGGGACTGCCACGTTGACCGCATTATTGATCCAAAGGGTGTAATGTTTGGAAGCTAATTTGGGTTCATCATGGGGAAGGTCAGGCTGAGAGGCGAGTAAGGAAGATTGAAACTTGATGGGGTCAGTATTACTCCATGCTTTGAACTGTCTAGGGGATGTGAGGTTGGAATGAGGGGGGAGATGATTTTGCATCGAATATCAAAGAGGACTGCATGATGGTCGGTCCAAGGTAATGGTAGGATATCTCCTAGGACAAGGTGCTGATGATTGGGAATCAATCTGTCTAATGTATGTCCAGCGGAATGTGTGGGGGAAGCGACAATTTGTGTGAGGCCTACCGCCTCGAGTTCAGCTAAAAGAGCTGTGGTGTCTTGATCGTCGTGTGCCTCAAGATGGAAATTAAAATCTCCTAGGATGGAGAAGTTGTTCTCACCTGCCACTAATTCAATTAAACAGCCCATAGAGGCAAGGAATTCTGAGCATGATACGGGGGACGGTATAACAGGATGCCTTTGAAAGGAGAGGAAAAGGGGACTATGATCGAGAAGCTACAAGCTTCACAGATGTTGGTGGGTATTAGAGCCGTCCTAATGGAGTAGTTTTACCGGTAAATAGGTGCAAGGCCTCCACCTCTTTTATGGGGTCTGTCGGATCTACAGACAGAGTAGCCTTCTGGTATAGCTGTGCAGAAGTCAGATCGACAGGCTGGGTCCCCCCAGGTTTCGGTTATATAGAGAAGGTCCAAATTGTGATTTTCCAGAAGGTTCCGAATTTCGTATTTGTGTTTTGGGAGGGACCGGGCGTTTATCAAGGCAGAGTGAATGTTTGCATGTAAGGAGGGTGTGGTGGGAGAAGGATGGGGTGAGTGGGCAGTGTCTAAGGAGAAGAGGCAGTTGGGGCAGGCAGTGATGGGATGAAGGACTGATTTCTCAGGATTGAGAATCGGACAGTTCTGTGGATGGTTGCAGGTGGAGAGTATGGTTTTTATCTGTTCAAATGTGTACGAAGCTTATCGTGGGTACTCCTGCTAAATGGGCGGGGGGGTGGCCCTGGGCCCTGTCCAGACGAAGACGGCCTTGCCTTCGGCACGCCCGCTGCACGCGTCCGGTGCGCGAGAGAGAATGCATGAATTTTTATAGGCTGAACGGGGGCAGAACCACTGGCCTGCTGACCTGTGCGCCGCTTGCAGAGGAAGTAGTAATCACTTTCGGTGCTCGTTGAAATTTCAAGCTTCGCTCCACAGCAATCTGACTAATTCAGTGGTGGACCGGGGAAGTGAAGTCTAAGGTGAGAGCAAGCAAGTTTAAAAAACAAGTAAAAGCAGTGAACTTGACAGTTTTTCAAGTATCGGCTCAGTGAACATATAATAATCAGTAGTAAGGTGACGATCGCGGGAGCTCTTTACCAGACGCTTCGGGGGGTAGCACTTTAGCGTGAATTACCTTTGCTTGGTGCGTCCGCTACGCGAGAGAGAATGCATGAATTTTTATAGGCTGAGTGGGGGCAGAACAGCTGGCCTGCTGAACTATGCGCCGCTTGCAGAGGAAGTAGTAATCACTTCTGGTGCGCGTTGAAATTTCAAGCTTCCCTCCATAGCAATCTGACTAATTCAGTGGTGGACAGGAAGTGTAGTCTAAGGTGAGAGCAAGCAAGTTTAAACAAGCATTAGAAATGCAATCGGGCTCGGATTTATTTGAGTTTGAGCTAATGGCATTATAAATGCCAATGTATTGTTGCTATGTGTTGTGGAGTGTGTTCATGTGGTGTGTACTGCCAGTGATCTCCTTGTGAGTGTGAGAATATTGCACCGTTACTTCCTGTGATGTCCTTCTTCTGAGTGTGAGAAGCTTGCACCTCTGCTGGCATGTCTCCTTGTGAGTGTAAGAACTTTGCACTGGTGCTGCCTGTGATGTCCTTCTTGTGAGTGTAAGAAGCTTGCACTGCTGCTGCCTGTGATGTCGTTCTTGTGAGTGTGAGAAGATTGCACCTCAGCTGCCTGTGGTCTCCTTGTGAGTGTAAGAAGCTTGCACAGCTGCTGCCTGTGATGTCCTACTCACTACTCTACTCTGCACTCACTACTCTACTCACTACTCTACTCACTACTCTACTCACTACTCTACTCACTACTCTACTCACTACTCTACTCACTACTCTACTCACTACTCTACTCACTATTCACTACTCTACTCACTACTCACTACTCTACTCACTATTCACTACTCTACTCACTACTCACTACTCTACTCACTATTCACTACTCTACTCACTATTCACTACTCTACTCACTATTCACTACTCTGCACTCACTACTCACTACTCTGCACTCACTACTCACTACTCTGCACTCACTACTCACTACTCTGCACTCACTACTCTACTCACTACTCTACTCACTACTCTACTCACTACTCTACTCACTACTCTACTCACTAGTCACTACTCTACTCACTACTCTACTCACTACTCTACTCACTACTCACTACTCTACTCACTACTCACTACTCTGCACTCACTACTCTGCACTCACTACTCACTACTCTGCACACACTACTCCCTACTCTGCACTCACTACTCACTACTCTACTCACTATTCACTACTCTGCACTCACTACTCTGCACTCACTACTCACTACTCTGCACTCACTACTCACTACTCTGCACTCACTATTCACTACTCTGCACTCACTACTCACTACTCTACTCACTATTCACTACTCTACTCACTATTCACTACTCTGCACTCACTACTCACTACTCTGCACTCACTACTCACTACTCTGCACTCACTACTCACTACTCTGCACTCACTACTCACTACTCTGCACTCACTACTCACTACTCTACTCACTACTCTACTCACTACTCTACTCACTACTCTACTCACTAGTCACTACTCTACTCACTACTCACTACTCTACTCACTACTCACTACTCACTACTCACTACTCTGCACTCACTACTCTGCACTCACTACTCTGCACTCACTACTCACTACTCTGCACTCACTACTCACTACTCTGCACTCACTACTCACTACTCTGCACTCACTACTCTGCACTCAATACTCACTACTCTACTCACTATTCACTACTCTGCACTCACTACTCACTACTCTGCACACACTACTCCCTACTCTGCACTCACTACTCACTACTCTACTCACTATTCACTACTCTGCACTCACTACTCTGCACTCACTACTCACTACTCTGCACTCACTACTCACTACTCTACTCACTACTCTACTCACTAGTCACTACTCTACTCACTACTCACTACTCTACTCACTACTCACTACTCTACTCACTACTCACTACTCTACTCACTACTCACTACTCACTACTCACTACTCTGCACTCACTACTCACTACTCTGCACTCACTACTCACTACTCTGCACTCACTACTCTGCACTCACTACTCACTACTCTGCACTCACTACTCACTACTCTGCACTCACTACTCACTACTCTGCACTCACTACTCACTACTCTGCACTCACTACTCACTACTCACTACTCTGCACTCACTACTCTGCACTCAATACTCACTACTCTACTCACTATTCACTACTCTGCACTCACTACTCACTACTCTGCACACACTACTCCCTACTCTGCACTCACTACTCACTACTCTACTCACTATTCACTACTCTGCACTCACTACTCTGCACTCACTACTCACTACTCTGCACTCACTACTCACTACTCTGCACTCACTACTCACTACTCTACTCACTACTCTACTCACTACTCTACTCACTAGTCACTACTCTACTCACTACTCACTACTCACTACTCACTACTCTGCACTCACTACTCACTACTCTGCACTCACTACTCACTACTCTGCACTCACTACTCTGCACTCACTACTCACTACTCTGCACTCACTACTCACTACTCTGCACTCACTACTCTGCACTCACTACTCACTACTCTGCACTCACTACTCACTACTCTGCACTCACTACTCTGCACTCACTACTCTACTCACTATTCACTACTCTGCACTCACTACTCTGCACTCACTACTCACTACTCTGCACTCACTACTCACTACTCTACTCACTACTCTACTCACTACTCTACTCACTACTCTACTCACTACTCTACTCACTAGTCACTACTCTACTCACTACTCTACTCACTACTCTACTCACTACTCACTACTCTACTCACTACTCACTACTCTGCACTCACTACTCTGCACTCACTACTCACTACTCTGCACTCACTACTCACTACTCTGCACTCACTACTCACTACTCTGCACTCAATACTCACTACTCTGCACTCACTACTCACTACTCTACTCACTACTCCACGCCCTACTCTACTCACTACTCTACTCACTACTCTACTCACTACTCTACTCACTACTCACTACTCTACTCACTACTCACTACTCTACTCACTACTCTACTCACTACTCTACTCACTACTCTACTCACTACTCACTACTCTACTCACTACTCACTACTCTACTCGAAATACCACACACACACACACTCAGCAGCAAGCAGAGCGTGGACATAAAATTAAAAACTAACGGCAGGCCCAATAAAGAAATCGTCACACACTCCAACACGCTAAATGTCACATACATATTAAATGGTATAAAGGACAACTGGCACAAACATACACACATGTACCGTCTGTAATATAAAGATAAGCAGCAAACACAATAAATGCTATACGTACAAACGAAACTGTACACATCTACCCAAATGACAACACCCATGCACCAAAAATTCAAACGTACTACATAATACCAAAGAGGAGACAGAAACTAGTTAACAGATATACAAGTAAATTAAATAAACTCCAAAGAGCACAAAATAAGTGCAAGACATACAAACCAAAAGGCACACAAGCGACACAATTAGCAAATGAACCTACCAACAGAGATTTGTTAAAAGTCGCCTAAATGCACATTATATGTACATAATCAAATGGAATTCAAATGCAGCTGAAATGCCCACTCCGATCATTAATCTGTGAATGAAGCGCAAATGATGAAACACACAGGTCCTGGATAACTATCTGCCCACCAGCGCTTATTAATAAAAGACAAATATCGCTCTGAAACGTTTACTTTGTTCCAGGCAGAAGGGATTTATTCCGTTTTCAATGTGAACAAGGCCCGAATTCTATTCCTCTCAGAAAAGTGCAGCTACCTCTGTCACATTACAAGGTAAAAATCTGTTTCTCATTAGAATATAAATGCAATAAAAATTCCTGTTGTCAAGAAATATTTTCCAACTGGGTGGGCCTGCACACTTCCCTCCGGCTCGATTTCACACTTCTGTTTCTGCAAAGAACTTGATAAATCTTGAAACTATCAGAACTCCAACTTTCCGCACAAGGACCCCATAAATACATTTGCCCAGGGCGCCCCAAATGCATGAAACTACCGGCATGTTATTAAAGCGTTACAGCGTAACAAGGTTCTATAAAATTAATTACCTTGGCCCCGGGGAGGAATGCACGCCTCGAGTCATTAGAGAATACTGCATTTAGTAGATTCTTGCTGCGCTGTAATGGAACCCCAAGAGGTACGACACTCTCGGTTGGCACGAGTTCGGGGAATAATAGAGGTAGAGATAGCGCTGCAATGGATTTCATTCGGCCCCTCGAAATATAGGAGTTGGGCGTGCTCACTTCACTCGCTCCACACGGCGAGCACACAACTGACACCGAACCTCACAGGAACCTTTAAAAATTGCTGTAAACAACGCATTCTACAGAAACTGTATTACCCTATTATACAAGGCGGCAAAACCCAAAATGCATTTAGAGGTAACTCCGCAGCATCAGCGTGGGGGCAGGTTTAGGTCCCTTGACAGATGAAATATTGGCCCATTGCTGTCCACAAACGGATGTGCTCCCGCCCAAGCAGTCAGTGGCGTCTAATCTACTACGGCCACACTCAGTGTATATTGGACTCCCTAATACATAGACTGGGGCTGAAGGAAGACCGGGTGTGTCTGTTGTGGGGAGGAGGGTGCAGAGTTTCTCCACCAGGACTGGAGTTCTGCAGTGGCTTGTAGGTTTTCGTGTGAAGTCTTCGCTTCTCTACAACAAATCACTGACGTCCGTTTTTTTTTTGCCGAGTTTTAAATAGCGCTAACTTGACCCGAATCGGGTATCAGAGCGCTTTACAGAGCACCAGTTACGTTTCATGAGGACACAACACTCACCTTTAAAGTTGCTGGGGACGGCCGCCGGTGCAATCTGCAGACTCCAGAGTTCACAGGAGAGGAGGGGCTGGGGCCGGGAGGAGCAGCTCATGCTCGCAGTCCGCAGTCGCAGGCTCCGCTCAGCTAGAAAGGAATTTGAAAAGGAGGACGTGGGGGGGGGGTCCCTCGTCGCCCCTGCGTACACCCAGTACACACAGGCCATGCTTCCCGACTCAGAGGGGGTGGGAGGGGCGCTGAGGAGAGAGGGAGGACATCTGCGAGCTTACCGTGTCACTGTTCTGTTGCATGCAATGGTGTACGCGCTCGCACCATCTGGCTTGCATTACACGGGCACTCTGACAGCTCGTAATTAAGATTAATCACTCTGCCATGCTCGTTCTCGCACACAAAATGCCACATCGGGCACGCGTACATTACTTACAGCCTATCACTTCAAGGCTACTACATACACAGCACAGGGAAGACGAATCACTGACCAGATGACAGAAAACGCTAAGGAATGTGTGGAATTCCTCTCACCAAGGCCCTAGGAGATACTTCTTCTTTTTTTTCTCCTTTAACATTAGTTCTCGAAACTCCTCCCAGTTTCACTGGGGAGGAGTCCGAGCCCTAAAAACAAGTAAAAGCAGTGAACTTGACAGTTTTTCAAGTAAGTATCGGCGCAGTGAACATATAATAATCAGTAGTAAGTGACAATCGTGGGAGCCCTTTACCAGGCTCTCCGGGGGTGGTGGGGGGGCGATTGTGTGTGAATTTCCTTTGCTTGGTGCGTCCACACCCTAAGAAAATTGTATTTTTATTTGTTTTGCCATAGCCACCTCAAGACTGGCGTTCTATTGTGCTTGGCTTTCAAAGGAAACTCTAGATGTTATATCCTGGTGGCAGGAGCTTGTGTTTCTCTGTAGACTGGAGCTTGCTGTCATTTAAACACATTCTAGGCGTAATAGATTACGAAATATTTGAGAGCCGGTTAGACAGGGCCTCTTCGATATCATGCCAGGGTTTGCTTTGGATGTATGATAGGGATATATAATGGATTGGTTTTGCCAACGCTTTTAAATATCATGTGTGTGATGCATTCTAGACAGAATATACATGCATGATGATGAAATGGCAGAACTTAAATTGTAGAAGTACGTTTTTTATATATTTTATATGGGGATTATTGTATTTGCTCTAATATTTTCCAATACAATAAAATTTTAAAAATGGTAATATTTTAAAGTACCCTGCCCCCCTGCACCATGGGAATTTAGATCTCACCTAGAGTTGAATTCTATGTACTAACATGAAAGTTTAGGACTGGCAAAAGGTTTATGTTACCAGGTCGAAGTGACAGTTTAAATCTCCTCACACAGGCTGCAAGGGCGTGGAGACATGTTTTACAATGCCTCTTTATTGGGTGGCACAATGACTGCTTCATCCCACTTGTAGCATTTAATTTGCAGGCCCTAGGTACATGTAGTACCATATTCTAGAGACTTGTAAGTATAATAAATGTGCCAATTAGGTGTATGCCAATTACCATTTTTAAAGGGGAACTTGCAAGTGCTTTCCCACTGGTTGGCAACAATCTAATTGAATATATGCAAACGATGGTCATTTCCAACAAGACACTTCCGTGTAGGAACCTGAAGTTACTAATGAAGCTTCTCTCTTCCCTATTGGTAGCATCTTTGTAAGACTACATGAAAGCTCTATTTGGAGCAGCTCATGAACATCTGTTGAGTCCTTCTGCCCACCACCGAAATGCCATTGGCACGAAAGTTAGCCGTTTTCTAGCATCTGCAAAACATGAGAATATCTAAACTACTGTCCAGCCAAGTTTGAGGCTTCTTCCATGCAGAGATTCATCTAGTGTTCTGCTCTTAATTTTGTTCCACTGTACTGCCGGTAATTCGCGACAAATGCAACGAGTCAATGGTTATGCCGCAGTAGTATTTGGATGCAAGGATTCTGAATAACTGCTGTTTTATTTCAGTAAATGTGCGTTTACACTTCTGTGCCACAATCAATTATATTTAGCTTTTATTGAGTCCATATTCTGCACGTATGTTTTTTTCACTATTATTTGTTTCCATATAACAGTTTGCTCACGTGAAACCGTTTCATCATTTGTTCTAACTTTTAGTCACCAAACGTTTCCTTTTGAATGACTTTCTTGGAGCACACAGGTGTGTTTTTTTCTGCTAAATTAAATTATGTATTTATGTGTTAAATTTAGCTTGCGCGATTATTCAGATCTTGAGATTGGTAGGCTCGTGAATTGTATGTAATTTGCATTCATCACTCTGTAATTATAAATTAAAATAACGTAGCTTTGAAATATTTTGATCCCTTGCTTAGACTGATGTTCTTTTAAGCCTGCCAAGTTTCATTTTATTGCTGATGTCATAAATATTTATTTTTTAAGTGTCTGTAAAAAAATTCCAGGCATGAATTGTTCCCAAACTTACTTTTGAAAGCCTTTCAGAAGTTAAAATATGGACCATTTGCCTGTAAAGTGACAAAATGTTTCTTAAACATACGGTTATAAAAATGTGAGGGATTCTGTCAGCCTGTTACATGATTAATCTTTTTCGCGTTCCGTATCTCAGTGGCCATATTTATTTTTTAGTGTGGGATTAAATGTATTTGTTTTTTAATTGCATTGTGAATTTGCAAAGCCAGCTTTAAGGTTTTGGTTACCTGAAATGCATCTGTGCGGCAGAGTTTAAAGGTACTTTGTCAGTATTGTGTTTAAACAAAGGAGAGAGCGAGGATAATTAGGGGTACGACCCTATCCCCAAAATTAATTATAAACAAGCAGCGAGGACGGACCTGCCAATGGGAGAGAAGAAAAAGGGGGGGTGGCGGGGGGGAGAAGAGATATTGGCCCGATTATCTTGTGCCTGAAAACCATTAGGTTTTATAAAAAGACCCCTCACCCACCAACCTAGGGCATGCTTCATTATTGGGGTCCCAACCGGGAAGCAGAGTGCCACCCGGTTGTGCTGTGACGCCTGATTACAGTATAGCTGGTGTCGTGCAATATGTGCGAAATGCTCCTTGTTGGGACCTATTTAAGTGACAACAATGAGCGTTTTTCGCCAAACGTTGTCCTACTTTTCGTTTTTAACCTTATCATGGGCCGCTAACAATAAATAATTTGGCAAGGACTCCCAGAGATAATTTTTAAACTTGCACCACTTTCCCTCGCATATTGCATGACACCAGCTCCACTGTAATCAGGCGTCGCAGCACAACCGGGTGGCACTCAGCTACCCGGTTGGGACCCCAATGATGAAAACGCCACCAGAATTTATCTCACACTCCCCTGCAGTGGCAGCTGATCCAGCGGGCTATAGAAAATATATCATAAACTACGCTACCCAATTTCATAACCTATAAACAAAATTCTAAACTATACATGGACCCATTTATGAACCTGATATATTTTTGGGCCTACTGAATCAGGTGGTCAAATAAATCTATATACACATTATTTACAAACTATAAACATTTTATACATTTGCAGAAAGAATATTGTCATTAGAATAAAACCCAACCATTTAAACGACCACCATAGGCGACGTGATCTAGCTAAAGGTAACCTATACTTTTAAATAACCAAGACCAGCTTGTTTGTCAAAAGTAAGATTTTATTTTCTAAATTACGGTATATATGTTGTAAGTCTTATAAATGAAATTTATTTGCAATAAAGCAAGCATGATGGTAAGAAATAAGAAAAGTACAATTTTAGCAATTGAATCAGTTTAAAGAAATTATATAAAGTTTAGCATTTCTAAAACCTATTTCCCTAACTGAGCTAAATAGACAGAAATTAAAGTAAAGTTCTTTGAGGATTCTTACGTGCTCCACGCAAAGTCCAGCAGCACATCACCCTCATCGGAAAGTCAGAAAGCAGCAGCCAGCCCAACCCTAAGGGCATGACTTTTTATACCTTTCTACGCTAACTAAACTAGCAAAGGAAAGTTTTCAGAAATACTCGACGTCCCATTGGCTGAGAGTGACAAGTGACATGTCACCCGATTCTTAAAAAGTTCCACAAAATCATGTCTTACAAAGACCATTGTCTCTTCCACGTGAAGCCAGAGGCTTCCTGCGATTGCAACTTTGTTTTAAGTCATCCCCGCAGCTTCCATAGTCTTACAGTGCAACTTCCGCGGATGCCAAGTTAAGGACTGACAAAAAGTTCACTTTCGACCTTGGCCATGTCCGACAGAATGATGTCAGCTCATCAGTTTTTGCTTTGTGAATGCAGCTTCAATAAACGTTTTAATTCAGAATGGGCGTCTCGTGACTTTCTGCAGAAATATGGATTAGCTCTTTTTGTGCGGCTCAAATAGCTAGGCCTCAAAAGCAGGCAATTTATGATTTCTAGTATAAAACAAACACAAGAAAAGTATTAATGTAAGAAATAAAGTATATTCTGTATCCACCCCATGGTTTACTAAATAATTAGCCCACCCGATTAATCAAAATGTTACCTAGCCATTGCAAACAAATAAAGCAGCGTTTATATTTACCAGTCTCCGTTTTTCTATGAGACCCATATGCACCTAGAATAGTAGAAATGACATCACACAGACAAGAAAAAGCAAAACAAGCACATGCTTATTTTAAATATGCAGCAGTTAGTAATGACAAAAACGAAAACAATAAATTATTTTATTATTTTGCACGAACAAAAAGATGCAACAAATATGCACGTTTATGAGCACACATGTTAGTCCCCCCACGTGTAAAGTTTAATCTAAGTTGTATTAGCACGACATATCACAAATCATTAATAATTTTATTCATGTTATGGAAATATGACTTTGCGAGTTTAAACAAAATTTTGTTTTCTATCTCGCTCCATCAACTCCCTCATCTGGTGATTAACAAATCACCACACCAGCACTCAAAATTTTGGTAAAATTAAATTTATAAGAAATCGATTCAAATTCATTGTATTAGTAAACCTAAAAGTCTGTTTCAGCATAATCTTTACAATTAACATGACGCTCTCTATGTAACTCCTGCAACTCAATCTCCCTTTCCTCTTCTTTTCTGAGTTTATAAATTCTCTTCTTTTCTCTTAAATGCTTCTTTCTTTTATGCAACAGACAACCTACTTTAGTCAAAATAAAAATAAATATAATTATAATCAAAGGTGCCAGAATCTTGCCAAGAATTGAACTTCCGATATTATGAAACCAGTTTTTAATTGCTTGAAACCTATTTGAAAGTTTCCCAGTAAAATCTTCTTCTTCTAAAGGAATTATTTCAGAATGCATTTGTGTAATATTCTTAATATACATTTCAATATTTTTACTTTCATCCGGTATATATGTACAGCAATGTTGGACATGTAAAATGCCACAGACTCCTCCCTCTTTTGCTAGGAGTATGTCTAAAGCAAGACGGTCTTGAATTACCATGGATCTAATTGCAATAACTTCAACATTCACTAATTGAAACCCATCAGCAGTGTCAGTTGATAATCTATCAACTATAGTGGACAATTTTCTGATTCTCCCTGCATTTAGGGTTATACCAACAAAAGGTATTACAGCTTGGAAAATATCTCCCAGAACTTCAGTAAAAGTTTCTCTTTTAGCTCTATTTACATAATTATGAATTTTAAATAATCCTTCTGAATCTCTGTCAACATGAAACACTTTAGGAAAAACAATTCCCACATAACAAGTTCCATACCAATGGTCTGGAAGGTTGTAGTAGGCTTTGTCACCACAAACAAAATAAATTCCAGGAAAGATAGGATCTTTTCCACCTTTAAATCCCCAACCTCCCATAATCTGATAAGTATCTTCACAGTTGCTTGCACCTACAAAATAATTATCAAAAAGTGTGTTATCTCTTCTAATGCAAAGCTTTCCACTAACAGGTTTGTCTATGTGAATTGCAATATTTTCAAGCATTTTGCCATTTAGTTTCTCATCCTCTTTTTGCCAGAATGATGACTTAGTCTGCTTGACTAATTCATTTCTCTTATAAATTGCTCTTCTCTCCTCAACCATATTCAGAAATTTCTTCCCTTCAGCACTTAATTTACATGTTAGATTATTCTTGTAAGCATACTCATAAGTGAGTTCATTAGTAACAAGGAAATATTCTCTCAATTGTTTAGCTTTCTTATGCTTATTTAAAGCATTATCAATCTTGACATTAGCAAAAATCTCATCATAATTTGAATAGTAATATTCTAATCGACCAGTTTGATAAAATAAACTAGTTAATACACTACATGTAACAGCATAAGTGAGAGGAAGCATATTATATGTTACTCCCTCAGAAACAGAAGCGGGTAACTTAACGCATACATAACAATCCTTTGCATTCATTACCTTTACATATTCACTCAAAAGCTTTGTGAAAGTATTGCTTGAAAAATCACCTATTGATTTATCTTGATGAATGTTAGGCTGATGATCAATAACTTTTGCAGATGCACTATGTTTAGTTTGGCTAACCAGAGCTTTGCTTGTTATGTTAACTTTGTGTAATTCTCTATTCATTTCTAAAGGTATGATCACAGCTAGTACCAACCAGAGCAGAACTAAAATGAGCAGACACACCAGAGTCATCTTACAGCATCTTTTAAAAACAGAGCATTTTGAAGTGCTCTCCTTAATGTAAGGCATTTTTAGGTTAGTTTTAGCCTCAAAAATAAAAAAAAAAATAAATTTTAAAATTTATATACACCCCCCTTTTAAAATATATTTTTCTTTTATAACCCTAAACAAGATTTCTTCGACCTTATGTCATACATAAGTTTTCTTCTATTAGACAGTTTTCTTCGACCTTGTGTCAACTAACAGGATTTCTTCAGCCTTATGCCAATTTAATAAATTTGTACTTCAGTCATTGTCACTAATTTCTTGGATTTCGTTCTCTTCTTCACTACTATCATATATGTCTATAACAGGTGGAATTACTAAGTAAGTCCACTCAGGAGACTTGTATTTCTGGTTTGGTCTAATTATTCTCTTCCCTTTTCTTGATATCACTTCTATTTTCCTTCCAACTCCAACCTCTTTTCCAGGACTCTTTTGACTACTGATTTCTTCAACTTGTTCTATTGGCTTTTTAATCAATCTGACTCTCAATCTTCCACCAGGCCAGTAGTCTGCTTTTCTCACGTACTTTTTCTTTGGTTCAGAATTATTCGATTCTGATTTCCAAGTCCTTTTCTTTCTGTTTTCACTTCCACCTTCCACGTCACTTTCCTCAGTTTCGTAGTCTGAAATTTCAATTGACTCAGGAACTTCTCTATACGGCAATTTCACTCCTTCAGGAACTTCACTTTGTCTTCCATCACTGGTACTCGGTAATTCATTCTCCTCCTCTTCCTCAATTACCTCTAGCTTCCCAGATTTCGGAATTTTGTTCCTTACTTCAGAGCTTGTTCTCTGCCTTTCGATACTCTCCTGGTCTGAAACTTCTTTTGGTTCAGCTTCTCTGTCTTCAACATAGACAACCGAATCCTCAGTTATCTTTCCTTTTAGCAGATTCTCTTCACCTTCAGAATCTATTTCAATTATTTCTAAGTCTTTTCTTGTCAGATTTCCATTCACTGGCACAGTTTCCAGATGTCGACTTTCTTGTCGATCTTCAGAATCTGGAATTATTTCACCTTCTGTTCTGTCTTCTGCTTCAGAATCAGAGTCATCTGTGGTATCACTTTCAACATCAGAATTCTCAGGAGTTGGTATTGGAATAGTATGACTTGGATGAATCCAGCGCTTCAATCCTCTGCACTTTACAGCATTAGTAGTGATCAAGATTACCTGCCTAGGTTTCTGCCATCTAGGAGATAGACAATTCCTCCTCCGATGTACTTTCGTTCTGACCCAGTCTCCAGGTCTCAGATCATGTGTCAAAACTTTGTCATTTGATTGTGCTTCAGTTCCCACCTGATTAGACACAGAAGTTACCATATCAGATAACCTTTTACAGTAATCCAAAATTGCACTGTCATTTATGCTCAACAGTTTACCTACAGGTACAAAAGCTTGCCTCATAACTCTTCCCATCAAAATTTCATGAGGACTCAAACCTGTCTTTTTATCTGGTGTACTTCTTATTGACATCAAAACAAGTGGAAGAGCATCAGTCCACTTAACTCCTGTCTCTAGACACATTTTTCCAATTCTGTTTTTGATAGTTCCATTTATTTGTTCAACTACACCTGATGCCTCTGGTCTGTATGCACAGTGTATTTTCTGCTCAATACTCATAGCTTCGCAAATTAACTTCAACAGTTTATTATCAAAATGGCTTCCTCCATCACTCTCAATAGTGACTGGAAAACCGTACCTTGGGATGATTTCTCTGAGCATTAGTTTTGCTACTGTAATTGAATCACAATGTCGTGTAGGAAAAGCCTCTACCCACCTTGAGAACAAGCATACAATTACAAGTACATATTTCAAACAGTTGTGTAAGGGCATTTCAATGAAATCTATTTGTAACCTGGTAAAGGGACCACCCTCTCGACCAATTATTCCTGTCCCCACCACTGATTTTCTGTTTGGATTCATTTGTTGGCATGATAAACACCTTTGACAAAAAGATTCTGCAATGGTTCTAAATTTGGTATTGAACCATGTCTCTTTAAACAGTCTGACCATAGAATCTCTTCCTAAATGTGCAGGACCATGATATAATCTGGCCATGTCAGAAATCATGCAATTTGGTAAAACTACTCTCCCATCTTTGTAAACCCACACTCCATCTTCATCACGTTGTCTACAATCTGATCTTAACCACTGATCTTTTTCTTCATCATCTGCTTCGTTTTGTAAATCTCTAATCTCATTCCATGTTTCTACAACAGTTGTTAGCATTAATGAATTTGAATCAGTTTCTGTACTTCTATTCCGATTGTAAGAATAATTTTTCCTTGCGCAGTACTTTGCTGTTTCATCTGCGAAGGCATTTCCTTTGGAAATATAATCAGTCCCTCTAGTGTGTGCTGCACACTTGACTATGGCAATTTCTTTTGGCAATTGTATTGCTTCAATTAATCTTCTAATGAAAACTGCATTTTTAATTGGTGATCCTGTTGATGTCATGTATCCTCTCTGTGACCAGAGTTGTCCATAATCATGCACAACTCCGTACCCATACTGACTATCAGTAATGATGGTAACTCTTATATCCTTTGATATTTCACATGCACGAATTAAAGCAATCAATTCAGCTACTTGAGCTGAACGAACTCCTTCAAGACATGATGCTTCTTTAATGTTTTCGACTGTACAAACTGAGTATGAAGCTTTCAAGACACCACCTTCGGATCTTAAGCATGAGCCATCTACAAAGTAGACAAAATCCGATTCAGACAAAGGTCTGTCTTTGATGTCTTTTCTTGGTTTTGTGCAGAATTCCATGACATCTAAACATTCATGTTCTGTCTCGATGTTATCAACAATTTCAGAATCAGGCAGTAATGTAGAAGGATTCAGATTCAAACATCTTGAAATCGAAACATTATCTGCTCCTAGTATGATTTTCTCATACTTTGTCAATCTGCTACTTGTTAAATGTTGAGTCTTACCTCTTGTCAGTAATATTTCAACTGAATGAGGCACAAAAACTTTCACAGGAAATCCCATAATGATTCCTTCACTTTGTTCAAGACTGATACTCGTAGCTGCAACTGCTTTTAAACAACCTGGTAATGCTTTTGCAATTGGATCAAGAACTGCAGAGAAATATGCAATAGGTTTCTTTAGGTTTCCATGTCTCTGAATTAACACAGATAATGCACATCCTTCTCTCTCACTGCAATACAGTTCAAAATCTTTTTCATAATTTGGCATACCCAAAGCAGGAGCTTGGCATAAGCTCTTTTTCAAGTTTTCAAAAGATTCCATCTCAACATCATTGAGAATAATTGGATCTTTTACATCTGATTTGGTCAGTCTTTGTAGTGGTTTCGCAATTACTGAAAATCCACTTATCCATTGTCGACAGTAACCTACCATTCCCAGGAACATTCTGACCTGTCTTTGTGTTCTTGGCGGTAACATTGCTTGAATCATTTTTATTCTCTCTATTGTTACTTGTCTTTTTCCCTTTGCAATTCTGTGACCAAGATATTTCACTTCCTGTTTGCAAAACTGTAGTTTTGCTGGGGACACTTTATGTCCTTCTTCTGCAAGGCGATTTAACAGAATTATTGTGTCTGTTACACAATTTTCTCTTGTCTTAGCAGCTATTAACAAATCATCAATATACTGCACCAACGTAGACCTACCTGGTAAGTCTAAATCTTCTAATGATCTTTTTAACAGTTCGTTAAAGATTGAAGGACTTTCTGTATAGCCCTGAGGGATTCTTGTCCATCCAAGGGTCTTACCTTGGAATCTGAAAGCAAAGATTTCATAACTGTCTGGGTGTAGAGGAACAGTAAAGAATGCATTGCAAAGGTCAATGACTGTGTACCATTCAGCATCATATGGAATCTGAAATAGAATCACTGCTGGATTTGGAACCACAGGACAACATGGAATAACAATTTGATTAACCTTTCTCAAATCTTGTACGATCCTAAATGTTCCGTTAGCCTTTTTAACTCCCATAATTGGTGAATTACAAGAGCTACTCTTCATTTCTTTCAATACACCTTGCTTGATTAATTTTTCAATTACAGGTGTAATACCTTCAATTGTCTCTGTTTTCATTTTATATTGTGGAGTGTTTGGAAATTCTATTCCCTGCTTCAATGCAATTTTAACAGGATCTACGTTTTTCATCAGACCCATCTCATTCCCAGTAAAATCCCATATTTCAGATTTCACTGTTTCTTTTAGCTCTTCAGGTAAATCTTTTTCTTCAAATGCAGGAAACAATTTTGTTTCTTCTGCTTCCATCATCATCATTGTCATTCTGTACAAACCATCTTCCTCCATTGTTTGTAATTCAACTCCTTCAGGAGAACAATATATTCTGCAATTCATTTTACATAGTATGTCTCTACCTAATAGATTTACTGGACTACTATTACAAACCACAAATCTGTGTTTGTCTCTGTAATTTCCAATTTCAACTGGTACTGGATCAGTTAAATCCGTTTTAATTTGCTGATTACTTACTCCGACAACTTGGATGGTATCCCCAGAGAGAGGTAGGTTTTCAATTTCCACTGATCTAACAGTAGAACGGGTAGCACCAGTGTCCACTAGAAAAGTGATGTCTACATCATTAACTTTCCCGTTTACATAAGGACCAGACTGGTCAACCTCAAGAGTGGCTCCAACAACACACTCTTCCTCCTCTCTCGGGCACCGTCAGCAATAATCATCAGAATCACTGTCTTGGCTTTCTGTCAATAAAAACTGTTGTGAAGCATTTTGCATTTGAACCCTTTGCTGCTTTTGCTGTTTTTGTGGTTTTATTACCTGTTCACATCCCTGAAATCCCACGTTTGGATTATATTTTTGAACTCCCCCACAATTCGGAAAAGGTGGTTGTGGCAATTGGTCTTGACGATTATTCACCTGTTGTTGTTGCTGTTGTTGTAATTGTCGCTGAATATTAAATTCATTTAACCCCTGTTGCATCTTTAGCTGTTGCTGCACGTTAACACCATTCTGCATCTGTGGATTCAATAAGGGATTCTTTAAGTTTCTAGGAGGATGAGGACACTCGTCCCTCCAATGTCCAATTTCGCCACAATTAAAACAAGGTAATCTTTGTTTCAGCTCTTCTATCTTTGGGCTAAATTTCTTTTGGAAATTATTACCTTTAAACTTTCCTTGTATCTGGTTCGTATTTCCAGTTTGAACAAAATTAGTGTTCTTATTTCCCATGCTGGCAATCTGTTGCTCAGCCACTTTTACCTGTGCCCACATGGCTTTCTCTTTTAGCTTCTTCTGTTTTACTTCTAATTCATCGCTACAATATTTTGCCTTTCTCAGAATATCATCTATAGATAGTGCTTGCCATCCGACAATGCTAGTTCTGATCATTTCTCCAATTTCAGGCTTTAGTCCATAAACAAATCTATAGATAAAATGACTCATGTCTTTCTCATCTAATTTTTCATAACCACTGTATTGTTTAAAGATTAACAGTAGTCTTTCATAAAAAGAATGAACTGATTCTTTTGTTTCCTGCTCTGTTCTTTCTATTTTAACCCAATCAACTTCTTTGGGTGGAATTTTGTTTTTCATCCAAACAATTACTTTCTCATAAAAATCCATTACAAGTGGATTTGGGGCACCTGTTTCTTTGATTCGCTCAGGTTCTGTTTTTGGCCAACTAATAGATATTTTACATTCTGTCCAAAGATCAGATGGAACAACAATGTCAAAAAATCCATCCAAATCAATCCACAGAACTTTTGACACTTTGATAAATCTATCGACTTGCCTGTACCACTCAACAGGTTTCTCTCTTAATTTTGGAAAGTCATTTGTGAATAACAGAATGTCTTGTCTCGACCATGGGACATGAACATATCCTCCACCTGCAACTTCTCTCATTGGAAATTGTTTTGACATTCTTTCTAATCTTTCATCTTCCTTCCTTTTAGTCCATTTCACTCTCCATTTGTTCAGTTCTCCTAGCTTTTTGATATAGACAATTAAATCTTTAATGTGAACTATTCTTCCCATTGAGTTCAAACTCTCAATGTCGCTTTCTGAGAAATCTAATCTGTAATGTTTTGCAAAATTCTTTTGTTTACTCACATCGATTTCAAGTTCTGCAGCTAGATCCTCTAATTGATCATATTTATTTTTCGTTTTCCATTGAATACTTTTGCAAATGAATAATAGTTCATCATCCCGATAGTAATTTAAACTATCTGGGCCAATTGTTCCAATTATTAATTCTTCAATATTTGCTTTTAATTTGGCCACATCAAGCTTTGGTGTAGTTACCCTGACTTCAGGACTTCCTACATCTGACATAGCACCCATTGGTGTTTTTGGAGATAAATCCTCATTAAAGGTTAAATCAGGCATTCTCGATCTAGAAGTGTTTAATTCTGTCAAATCTGAATAAAATTTTTCAGCAGGCTTTTGAATTTCTGTATTTAAAGGAATAGTTAATCCAGTTTTGTTTGTATTTCTTTGATCAAATACAGGCTGAACAGGACCTATTGTTACTGGAACTGTGACAGCTTCCATGCCTTTTGTCATTCTTTTGATTAATTCTTCTTTAGACCTTAAGTATTCATTATAATCAACCTCATCAACATTTCTTGTCTCTCTTGCATAATCTTTTGGAGGTTCCCTTGCTCTTGGAGTCATTGAAAAATGTCTACCCTCATTTCGAGCATTCTCGAATTCTGATCTTCTAGGAGTTTCAGTGATTTCACAATTATTTGGATAAAGTTTAGGAGCTTCACTAATTGGAGGTGCACTCGGTGAAGTTTCAGTAGAAACCACCGGAGTAGACCATGATCTAGGAGGTCTCAAAGGCTGATTAGGCTGTTTCTTTCTAGCAGTTGTATATATTTCTTCCATGATTGCATCTTCAGATTCACTTTCCATAGATTTCCCTGTAGGAGAACCCATTACCATTTCATGAATTAAATACAATCCTTCACTCATGTTTCCCTGTCTCCACATTCGTAATCTATCTTCATGAGTTTCTCTTTTCCATGATGGATTTTTAGAAGGTCTTTTAATTCCACTAGCTTCTCTTTGTAACTGATACATCTCATCTTCCCACTCAACTAAAGCTTCAAATTGAGTTGGTCTCGGTTTTGGAACAAGAGCATTCATTTTCTCTCGTAAGTTTCTTAAAACTCTTACATTAAATGAACCATCATCAGGCCAAGCCAAAACACCATCGTTTTTAGTATAACGTTTCCAACTGTCGAACCATAAGACAGTATGATATCCGTATTCACCTTCCATGTACGCTGCAGGTGTTTTATACTTATGAAGTAGTTTACCACCTCGCGTTTCGATTTTCTTGTCAGGTGAAAATAAATTCTTAAATTTCTGAAATAATGTTGTCTTTTTCTCAACATGTTTAAAATGATAACTCATTTTCAAAAGTAAAATTTATTTCACAAAATCGTTCGTAAAATATTTCCGGGATGTTCCGCAAAACAACCAATCCGTGCGCGAAACACACCAACAAGCCAATGGCAGTTGAGCTGCGTCACTTTTCAGCTCGACCAATAATTTTTGGAGATTTTCCTAAGGACCAATCAGCTCACAGGCCGTCAGAGACTCAGGAGCCAATCAGAATACAGCTTGTGACGTAGGTCACCCAATCCCAGCGCGGCTCTGTGACGTACACAGCAGCTGCGGTTTTTCGCTTCTCACTTCTGGCGCTTACCCCTCCTTCACAAAATCTTTTCACAGCGCCATTTTAAGAACACTTTTCAGTGTAAATTAATTCTTAACAATGACTTATAAAGACAACATCTGTTCGTTTCACTAATTAGGATAGTTTACATACATTCAAGTATCCACACTTCGGAATAGACGGCGCTATTCACACTAAGGATAATATTCAATTGTCAGTAGAGTAACCTTACCCCACCCTTCAAGCAAGTATAATTATGAACTCGCTTTGCTCTGAACCCACCGCGAAGTGAAAGTTCTAAGAGTTCCACTTGAACATAAAATACAATTCAAACTCGCACTTTTACACGGAAAATTCCCTAAATTCAAACACACACGAAATCCGTACAGGACTCTCACCTGTTTATAGAAATCATGCACCGTTAGCAAAATAACGACGTTATCCGTACAGGGCTCTCACCTGTTTATAGATATGAAACATGTACCCGTACAGGACTCTAACCTGTTTATAGATAATCATGCACCGACGTTAAAATTTTACCCTTCACTCAAGCTTGGATATAACTATTACTCTCATCACAGTGAGTTTTATGGAAGGCGCTTTGTCCCTATTCTCATGCTGCTTTGATTTCTTAGAAAATCCTCACTATACAAGATTCAGACCTAGCCCTAAAACTGTGCTGCTCGGCGACAACACTATGGTACACGGCGATACCTCTTGTGATACTCGGCGATATCACTACAAACGAACAGATGGCTTGCGTGACTAATTTCTCGCCACACAATCTATACCGGTATAGCTTACAGATAGGCACGAAAAACGAACTTAACGAGTGTTAAAACATTGATCCTATTTTCATACCATGACGCAATCCTTAGCAACCAACATGTTACCTTGGTTACCGCTTAGCAACCATCAATTTCTGCTACCAGATAATTGATCCAGCGGGCTATAGAAAATATATCATAAACTACGCTACCCAATTTCATAACCTATAAACAAAATTCTAAACTATACATGGACCCATTTATGAACCTGATATATTTTTGGGCCTACTGAATCAGGTGGTCAAATAAATCTATATACACATTATTTACAAACTATAAACATTTTATACATTTGCAGAAAGAATATTGTCATTAGAATAAAACCCAACCATTTAAACGACCACCATAGGCGACGTGATCTAGCTAAAGGTAACCTATACTTTTAAATAACCAAGACCAGCTTGTTTGTCAAAAGTAAGATTTTATTTTCTAAATTACGGTATATATGTTGTAAGTCTTATAAATGAAATTTATTTGCAATAAAGCAAGCATGATGGTAAGAAATAAGAAAAGTACAATTTTAGCAATTGAATCAGTTTAAAGAAATTATATAAAGTTTAGCATTTCTAAAACCTATTTCCCTAACTGAGCTAAATAGACAGAAATTAAAGTAAAGTTCTTTGAGGATTCTTACGTGCTCCACGCAAAGTCCAGCAGCACATCACCCTCATCGGAAAGTCAGAAAGCAGCAGCCAGCCCAACCCTAAGGGCATGACTTTTTATACCTTTCTACGCTAACTAAACTAGCAAAGGAAAGTTTTCAGAAATACTCGACGTCCCATTGGCTGAGAGTGACAAGTGACATGTCACCCGATTCTTAAAAAGTTCCACAAAATCATGTCTTACAAAGACCATTGTCTCTTCCACGTGAAGCCAGAGGCTTCCTGCGATTGCAACTTTGTTTTAAGTCATCCCCGCAGCTTCCATAGTCTTACAGTGCAACTTCCGCGGATGCCAAGTTAAGGACTGACAAAAAGTTCACTTTCGACCTTGGCCATGTCCGACAGAATGATGTCAGCTCATCAGTTTTTGCTTTGTGAATGCAGCTTCAATAAACGTTTTAATTCAGAATGGGCGTCTCGTGACTTTCTGCAGAAATATGGATTAGCTCTTTTTGTGCGGCTCAAATAGCTAGGCCTCAAAAGCAGGCAATTTATGATTTCTAGTATAAAACAAACACAAGAAAAGTATTAATGTAAGAAATAAAGTATATTCTGTATCCACCCCATGGTTTACTAAATAATTAGCCCACCCGATTAATCAAAATGTTACCTAGCCATTGCAAACAAATAAAGCAGCGTTTATATTTACCAGTCTCCGTTTTTCTATGAGACCCATATGCACCTAGAATAGTAGAAATGACATCACACAGACAAGAAAAAGCAAAACAAGCACATGCTTATTTTAAATATGCAGCAGTTAGTAATGACAAAAACGAAAACAATAAATTATTTTATTATTTTGCACGAACAAAAAGATGCAACAAATATGCACGTTTATGAGCACACATGTTAGTCCCCCCACGTGTAAAGTTTAATCTAAGTTGTATTAGCACGACATATCACAAATCATTAATAATTTTATTCATGTTATGGAAATATGACTTTGCGAGTTTAAACAAAATTTTGTTTTCTATCTCGCTCCATCACAGCTGCCCACCGAAAGGCTACAGTGGCCTTCACCATCCTCCTTGGCAGATCTCAGCCTTTCAAGCATACAATAAATAGGAGGAAGTCTCTAACTCTTGGTCTTTTTTGAAGACCAGTGGGTAGCCACCATTTTGATCCAAGTTGCTTTGGAGATTAAGTAAGGTTGCCACTTGGACGTTTTTTCACTTTCTCCACCGGTAATTAAGGGTTCACGGCCAGAGCCGGTAAGGAGTAAATACCGGCAATGCTTTTACTGGTGTTTGTTTGTTCCTTAACCCCTCATCCACTAAGCGATTGCACCTAGCCTGCGAGGAACATGTTTGTATTGACAAACAATGGAACACTGTGTAATACAGGGAATACTGGGAGAGATACAGTTGGGGATTTTAGATCAACAAATTACAAATGCATTTTACATAATTTACTTTCAGGGAAGGTGATACTTATCAAAGATCACACAATTATAATTCAAGCGCCGAGTTTAGCAACTCGACAATACTGTAAACGTGTACTATATTGAAGCCGCAACAACTGTTTTGAAAGGCTTGTGCCAGTCCCAGTTTTCTGTATCCGCTTTCCTAAGCCATGTGCTGAATTTGAACCTTTTTAATTGAAGGAAAAAAAACATCCAAAAACTTAACAGTCCTGCTGCTCATTAGCTCCGGACCTGAGTCTCCAAGTGCGAACTGGAAGCAGGAGCAGATAAGTGGTACCTGACAGGAGAGGGTAGACCAGTAGGTGCGCTAACCGAATCAGGCAGAGAAACAAGGGAGGTAGATTGAGGACAACAGGAACAGGATGGAAACTCAGAAGTATACAACCATGAAAACAACTTAGCCACTGCTGACAGAAACAACAACCATGGCAAAGACAACATTTCTGCCTATTTAATAAAGGAAAGTGACTTTTCATTTATTGACCAGTTCATGTTTGAGGTTTTGTGAATGGGTGAGTAGATGAATGTGATAGTGAGTCAACGATTAGACAGATGAACTACTGCATGTGTAGATGAATAAGTGAGTGCATGATCGATTAATACTTGAACGAGTAAGCACATTGCTTGATAGCTCTAAGACTTTGTCAGTGCATGAATGGATTAATTAGTGATTGCATGCATTAATTCAGAATGGAAAACGATCATACAGGTTGAGGCCTCCAAGCAGGAGGAATAGTGTTCTCAAAATGCCAAGCATTAACAGTGCCATGCCAGTGAAATTGTTACAAGGGTGGGGACCATTGTTCCAAGCAACCCTAAAATATGCTAGGAAATACTATTATTATGCCATTGCAAGCACAATGCAGGAGGGGGGGACCACTGTGGCAAGAAATCCACCATATGTTAAGAATTTTAATTACCACCATTATGTCTGTTACCATTACACTCCGTAATCCTTCACGGATGTTCATATTTTCACCATCACTCATTAATCCTAATTGGATGTGTAAATGTGCCCCATTACCCAGTAATCAGTGCACATTTAAATTGTTCCTATTACTCACTAATGCTTTGTGTATGTTCAGATTTTGCAGCATCTGTCATTTATCGTGAAAGCTTGTTAAGCTTTGAATTCATAAATCTTGAGTGTCAGGCCATATTTTCACCTATTATTTATGAGGCGTGTCTCCAAAGGCACTGTTGCACCGTTACTCTATCTTAGTGCATGTTCAGGATTGTACTCTTCATGCATGTTGAAATTTCTACTATCGATTACTGTAGGAAATTGGGCTACCGGTTGGTGGTGGTGATACCCTACTCAAGCAGGAACCACAATCCCTGTCAGGGGGAAGCACAAGCAACCCCCAAATTATCTTCTGCTTAACCCTTTGGAACCTAGGCACAATGCAGTCAGGCTTAACTTACAGACAACGTGTAAAGTATTTATGCAGCACTAATAAAATGAAAACACAACACAAGAAACATCCCACACTTATTTAGAAAATAGATTCAAATGTAAAAAAATTATCTGATGACAGTAATATACATTTTTCTTGTAATCAATTGCTTTATCACACAGTCAGTGTAATACGCCCGTCCGCTTTTTGCTAGATTTACGGTCAAAGGAAGTAAATAATCTACACTCTTTAAAAGGTAATAGAGGAAAAATGTCATGCGTCCTTCCCAAGCTATGTTGGCATGTTTGATAGCACTCGCTTTAACTATGCGGGTCTCAAGAAATTGTAAGCAAGAATGATTGCCCACTTTCCTGCAGATCTTTTGTCCAAGCAAAGGAAGTTTTCAGCTGCACATCTACCTGGTGGTTAGGTGTGCAGTCAGTATTGTAACACAATGAATATGTGTTGACGGTTACCTAAGCAAACGGATGGCAATACAATTTTAAATAAAACGAAAAACATATCCAAAATACCCGGCTGAGGCTTTTGAAAGCTGCAAAAATGTGAATCTGGAATGTAGATAAACTGTTTAGCTTTACTGCCGAGCAATTTCACTTTCCTTCATCCCCTAAAGAGAAATCCGGATCTTAAAACCCCAGAGATCCATCTCCTGTGACAGGAGAGCTCTCATGTGAAAGCTTAATGTGTCAGCAGAGCATGGAGACAGATGGCCCTTATTGTTAGACTGGACAATAAACTTGCTGCAGTCACCCAGCCGTTTACAAAAGTTTGACTGTAGCTTCTCACATTTTGATAGTTTAAGAGATCAGTCAGTGATTTATCTGCCGTTCTTTGTCTCTTGTTTTTTTTTTCCTTTCGTTGTTGGCGCCTGCTAGAACTTTGGCTTTCCAAGGCAACTCAAGAAGTGGGTAGAACAGCTACCTACTCTACTCCTGACATAACAATTGATTTATTCTTCACCACATTTATACCTCAGCCTTTTACGAATTGAAAGTCCCTTCGGTCTTAGATTTCACAGATGGCATAATAAGGCTTTTGCAACACATACATTATCATTTCTAGTTGGTATTTCTTCCACACACATTGAATTCCTTACAAAGTGTGCATGAATATGGCAGATTGTTGGCAATTTTCCATCACCTGTTTGAGGTGGGAGTGTTGTAGCACCAACCACAGGCCTTAAATCACTAACTGTGAGTGAGGAAATGGACTCGTTAGTGCTCTGCCCCAGTGGTTATTAATCTTTCGACTTTTGCAGACCACTATCATTATTAGAACCCAGGGACTCCCCACTGAGTGTCTACTGGAAGCCGAGACCCCAGCTTTATCAATTTCTAAGATTTGACCTTCCAAACAATACACAGAAATATATAAACAAGTTAACAGTCAAATACAACAACAAACATAAATGCAAATGATGAAGTATTTGATTTTATTCATAATCAAATGTAGAGAAATCAAAATGTTAATAGAAATGTTGGAACTTTTCTAAATTAATTTTCGAATTCTAAAAGACAAAGTGATCTGCTAGACTTCAGCTTTTCGCTTTGTCTTTTTTGCTCCTAATCCAAGCTCATTTTTTTGTTGGGACTTTATTTGAGCACCTTCATCATCCATACTGCATTCTGTTTGCTGTTTGTGCTAGTCCCACAAATCAGTCTAAGTCATCTCAATTTTTAGCCTTCAAGCCCCTTCACATGTAGAGAATGTTTTAAAATTTCATTTTTTTATTTTGGTTATTTATTTATATGTACTTAATCTAGTAATTTCATTTCTAAAGAGTTGTGGACCCTCCTGAGTTGGCATCATGGAACCCTAGTGGTCCATGCACCACTGCTAAGAATCGCTGCTCTACCCAGTTAATTAGTACCACATTCTTTTCTGTGACCTATGGATACCAGGATAGAAAGATAGCACAGCCAAAAGCGAATTTGGAAACAATCTGTACATACAAATCTGCGGGAAAGAACATTACTAAAGGTAGTGAGCTATCACAAATGGGAGGAAGGAAGCTTCTTTTGGAAGATTCATCTTCATGAGAAAGAATAGTATATATTTTTCCAAATTCCTCACATTATGAATATCCTTTAGGACCATACTGGATCTGGAAATCTTTTCTCCAGAAGTAGCTCCTGAATGCCACAGATGGTGTAAGCAGACTACAGTCACCACTTCACCAACACTGGTGAAATTAATTTATATATGGTGTTGATTATAATGCTGGTGTCAGTTCCTCTTTTTCCATGCCTCATTGATGCACTCTTTCTCGGTCTTGCAAATTAAGGGCCAGATGTACAAACATTAGATATACCGATTTCCTCATTGTAATTCTCTTTGGATCGCAATTAGGAAATTGGTATTCCTATTGTATGAAACTTATTGAATTTCTTTTAGGGATTCCTTGTGGGTCTCAAATTGACCTACCTCATGAATATTAATGATAAGAATGACGTAGGTGTCAGCCAAAGTCAGCAGACCACCATGTCTTCGATTTCTTTTTAATAAAACAGTCTTTTTTTAAATGCAGCTCGTTTTCCTTAAAGGGAAACAGAATGTGCTTAAAAAGGAAAAAATGAAACCTTGAAGTTGAATTTTTTAGGAGTAGGCAGTGGCTCTGTGGGAGCACTGCCTGCTCTTAAAAAATATTTGTATTTACATTCTCAAAAGCGAAGTAGCCTTTTGAAGACCCCTTCCCCTTTGCAAATGGGTTAACCCCTTCCCCTCTGGGAATGCAAATAAAAATATTAGTTTTAAACTGGTGGTAAAGTGTCACTGTTTTACAACTAGAATTTGGTTGCAAAACAGTAATACATACCAAACCGATTCGTATTGTGGAAGGGACGCCCTAAACGTGCCCCTTCCAAATGCCGAATTGCCAATCCAAAAAACTCTGTAACAAGCTACCGAATCACGTTTTGTACATTTGAAAAAGCATTTTTACATACCGTTTCTGTGAATCTGTCCATTTGTGACCAGAAAAATGCATTGAACATCTGGGCCTAAATTCATTAATAAGTTCAATACCAATTAGGTTGAATGTCACCTTTGAAGGTTTCTGGTTTAAACCCTGTTTACAGTGTCGTAAGAAGCTGTCCTTAATAAATTCACATGACATCTGCCTATAGTGTCTGGGATCCATCTATGACACCTTCATCTGCTGGTTGTTCACTCACCCGAAGGTCATCAGTCAGTGGAAATCCAAATTTGTTCTCATTATGGATTCTTCAAGGCAGTTCGATTCAGCTCCTGGAGACAAGTCTGCTAACAAGAAGCAAGTCTGCACGGGAGCCTCCCGCAGAAAACACACAAAACACCATGGTAATGAGAGATCCTTTTCTACCTCATAAAGAAATTGCCACTCCCAAGACCATTCTCTTCCTGGTAGTTGGAGCCTATTCTGCTTATGAAAAAGATCTAGCAGAAGCTACAGACATCTTCTGCTGACCCTTACTAGGTCAAGGCGATTCGGCACGCCATGTTGAACATTTTCAGGATAGCCCCACAACTCTGTGGGCCATCTCTCTCCAGTTTAGAATAATGAGGATGACTACTCTTTGATTTATTAAATCCCTCATCGAATAAGAGCCAATTGAGGAAACGCCTATCATAGTTGAAACATCTAGTGGATCATAAAGTACTCCTTAAGACAACTCCGGCATTATACTGTCCTGAATAAAGGTGGTCTTTCTTGTTGAGGGATGTGGCAAAGTGGTCTACCTGGTCATATCCCCAAGCGTCAATGCTGGGAAAGTACAAGATGAGAAATCTACAGGAAATTGCATATCCATCAGAAAGAACATTGCCAAAAGTAAGAAACTAGTTTCTAGTTTTTGCATTACTAGTTCTTGATTGATGGAGATCATCAATTTTAATGGACAGATAGAATGCATAAAATGCCAAGATTCAAGGGATTTAAAATGAGAGTAAGAGATTTTTAGAGCATCATTATTTGCAAGTGTCCAGTCCTGAATGTTTGTTAAATAAAATCTTGCATTTTTAGGCTCTTAGTGAATTCATCTGAAATTAAATAAAATTGGGTTTTGTTAAGCGCTTGGATGCCCAAGGGAGTCTTAGCACCAGTCTATCATAGATCGGTTGCGACGGTGGACACAAATAAAAAGCTATAAATTAAAAAGCCATGTTTCGAGATTCTTTCTAAAAGAGTACAGGGATGAACTGGTCTCACATCATGTTGTACCTTCTAAAAATTTTGATGAGGGTTTCGAACAGTCATTCATGATAGTGTTATGCCACAAGATGCATGTGGGGCCCAAAAGGTCGTATTCCTAAAAATGCTGGAAGGGATAGGTTGTCCCCCAGAGTCAATCTTACAAAGTAAGCTGGGGTTTTATGGTATTGAGTATCATACTCGCAGACTTGATGTAAACCTCAAGTTTCCCGTGCTTGAAAAACTCTTAATTTTAAGTATTGTTTTTTGCTGATACTCAGAATCAAATATATAAATGATATATACAGATTTTTCATCATTGGCCGTGTAACTAAGAAATGCCTAAAAATGAGGCTTCATGGGCAGGAAAAAAAAATGTTGTTATAAAAAAGAACCATATTGGTAAGACTGGTAATATTCATGGACGACAGAAAAAAAAAAAAGAAATGTGACATGGCTTTGCAAAATAACATACATTTTCAATACACATATAATGGACTGAGGTTGTCAATTATTCAAGGTATTGCGTAGTAGCATTGTCTACAGTTGTAAAACTAGGAAGTGAAAGAGCAAAAAGCTGTTCAGAAGAAAGTTGTGCGTAAAAATAAAACATTTCTATATTTGTTTGTATAGAATAACAAAGGACCTACCAGACATTGATATGCTGTAATTTTCTTTAAAGTCTGCATTTTATTCTATGGATTTTCTGTCCAGTTCTTAAAATGAGAAAGTCTGCTATCATCCACATTGTGTTGTGAAATGGAAGGCAAACAAAATAGCCCGGGAACACAATTTGCCTGCAACATAAAGTACAAGAACTACGAAGCCCTGTGCCTTGAGAAAAACATGTTCAATTTCCCTTCATTACCCTGTTGATCCCTTCTGCTGGAGCGTTTCATCCTCACATATTCCCGAGATACTTTGAATTTTGACCTATATGGTAATTGTCATCTACTAAGAGCAACTAAGGAAATCACTTGCGTTTGGTGAGAATGCCATGATACCATTTTATATTGGAAAAAGATTGTTGTTTCTCACAAATGTTATACCTTTGAAAAGCACATTTTATGTGTGCACTGGCGTTGATACTTTTAATTCAAGGCAGGTGTGTGAGATTTTTATATTTACTGTGTCCTCATTATGCAAATGTCAATCAATCGTATAATGATGAGATGATATAGGATTAGCAGATTTTTTTTTACCTATTGCAATATATATATATATCAAAGCTCAAAGGTTCCCACCTGTTGGAGACGCACTCTGACATCCACTGCAGCAACCTTCATGAGGTAAAAGCTGGAATGGCGGGTGGATCCAGTTTACAGCATGCCTGTCGATTCACACCGGACACGTTTCGTGCTCATTGCACTCTTCAGCGGCGCGACAGTCATTTTGGCATAGAGTCCACATCTCCCACTTAAAAATATGAGCCCTCCAACGGGCGACTCGAATGAGTCCGCGTTGGTTTGTGGGTCTTGTAGTGTGTCCTTCAGTTATCTGCCGCTGTCTGAAGTGTTTCAAGCCCACCAATGGGCCTCCACTCGCATATCCGGCTTGTCAATCCTCCATTGATGCCTCCACATTGAGACTCCGTGATTCAGGGCTCCGTGGCCCCAAATTTCCGGGTGGTGCATCTCCCGTGGCTGGGAGGCCATGTATAAATCAAAGCTCAAAGGGTCCCACCTGTTGAAGACGCACTCTGACATCCACTGCAGCAACCTTCATAAGGTAAAAGCCAGAATGGCGGGTGGATCCAGTTTACAGCATATATATATGTTTTCATTTTAACTGAGTTATCGGTTGACCCTTGGTCATTTTTGTACATTTGCATTTATTTATTTTCAAAGACAGCACACAAAACATGTAACACAAATGCCAGTTATCGCACATCACATCCCATATCGTTGATACTTTTGTAAATCATGCTATCATTAATGTCTCTTACTGTGTAATTTAACAATTTTAGCTAGAAATCATTAGATGTAATTCATTCCCCTCAGATTTTTCTTCAGTCCAATCTGCTTTTTAATGTACTTATTTAATTTTCTTAACACGCAGTGCTATGTATTAGCATTAAGAAGTTGGGGGAAGTTGAACTTTCCATTTTGTAATACCTTGTTCTAATCATGGAGATAAAAAAACAAAATTGCTGCTGCCTCATAAAACAATTTTTCTCTCAGCTTTGAAATCTCTTTCAGAGGCACGCAGCCCTGTAACGCTAAATATGTGTAACTCATATGGTTTCAAGGAAGGACAAAACCCAGGCACATCCTCCCAGTCCTACCCCCAGTATTTTCTCCTGTTGGGCTTTTGTAAATTCAGTTCACTCTTTTAATCTTCTAAGGTTTGTAAGGTGCGTGCCAAACTTCTTTCTCTCTCTCTCTCTCTCTTTTCTTTTTTCTTTCAAACTTAAGACAATTGTTTGCTCTTGCTCAGCTTCATATTTTAACTGTATCAGGTTCTTATTTTAATTGTATCTTAAATCCAGCTTTCACATTTATATTCCTATTTGCTTCAAACCACAGCCTTCAATATTACTTGTATCCATTATTTCTAAAGTGGGCGTGGAGATAGATAAAAAAGCCACTGGAATTGAGATGCGGGCAGAGGAGGGCAAATTAACTCTTTAAAAGTAGTTCAGGGGTCGTGTAGTTCCTATTAATCTGCAGGATCTGCGCATAGTTTGGACAACAAAAACTAAGGGTTTAGTGCCTAGACTGATTTCGGACACCCCCGCAGGATATGTTGGCCTATAGACCAGCTAGCTCACAGTGCCACTGCAAGCCCCCTAACTTACCAAGGAGCATATAGTTTTTGGCAACCACTGAACATGACAACCCTGATTCCTCCGGAATCGTGGAAACAGTACAGAACCTTTCACTCAGTCACTCGTGCTCACTTGGTCTCAGAGAAATATACAGAGAATACACAGTGGGAAGTTTTCAATAATATTTATTGAACCAACGTTATTCTTGCATAAAATACGTGTGCTGCAATGATTAGGAGACAGATTTTGACCATGGTGCTGAAGCAATGAATATATGCAGACATATATGCAAAATAGTAATCTAACGTACTCCTACGATGCAAACCCTTCTCTAAGTGTACCCAGAGTGTGTGTTGGTGTAGAGCCAAGAATCCATCCAAGGGACGATCCAACCCCATTACCTGATCAGATAAAGTAAAGGACCCATCCATTGTCCTGGGAAAATCTGTGGTTTGTAAGGATGTATGGTAAAGTTTTGGAAGAGAGGAGGTGGTTGGTTACTCTGGTTGCCCCAAGGTCTAGTTGAGTAGTTCCTGCCTTTGTAGCTTGAGTCACTACTAATGGATCTGGATCTTCTTGAAAGGTTGCTGGTGCTTTCATCAGAAGATGTTTCATTTGTCTGAAACTGGTAATCATCCTTAATGTAGGGGTATATCTTTTCCTGGTCAAAGCGTTTTACATCTTTTTGTAGTTTGGTAATCTTTTGCTTTGTGAGGTACTCTTTGTGTTCACTCATTTCCTCATTAATCTCGGCTAGTCGAGATTTGAATGTCGCGATGGTAATGCCTGTCTTCAGTGTATTTTCCTCCTGTGTAATCTGAGTCAGTAAGCCGTCTGAAAGGTGTTTGGCTGTACTGATGATAAGTACCAGTTAATTGCACGTACATTTCCAAGCAATCTTGGACCATTCCCTACGAAAGATGAGATCTTTGAGGAAGATCCTGCGGGTGAGGGTGACCAGCAGGCCATTAGGGGCTATGTTAGCACTCAGATATTCCGTCATGACGGATCCGTGGAGAGCTCTCTTAATCTGTTGCTCTCTGAGGGTTGCAAGAGCCTTCCAGTCTTCTGTCTTACTCCCTGTTGCTGTGTTACCCTCTGCCAACAGTAATGATGGTGCCCTCAAAATCTCAGCTACGGTATCATTGTCGATGCTGAGACCTGGGTTGTCCATCCTACTCATTGTTATTCAAAAACTAGTACTAGAGAAGATGATACTTCTAAAGATGAGCGGTGTTGAGATGTCGCCCTGTAATAAGCGTTTAGTACGTGGCGTGGGGTACTGTGTTGTGTGCTCGGTAAAGTAAACCAAAAGGAAAGGCAAAAGATAGAAAATAAAGAATTTCCCACGGCTAGCTGCCGTACTATATCTAAAACACACAAAAGAGGAGGGACTGGGAACAGATTGGAAACAGAGGTCCAGTACCCGTGCTCCCTAGAGTCTATGTTTCAATCACTAGAGGGTAGCTGTTCCTAGAAAAGAGCTGACCAGTCCGGTTGCTAGGACAAGTGAGGGGAACTCTGTTGAGGGGTATAGGTTGGATAATATTAGTTTTAAAAGGAGGAATTCCTCCTTGTTAAAGAAGTGCCCTCACACACCCAGGCAGATGTCGTGCTTCATCATCGGGCATTCTCCCAGAGTTTTCTGGTGGAATGTTTTCTTCCTGACCCTCTATTCCTGGCAAGCGGTCTCTGTCTCTTTTTCCTATGCATGCGGATAGCTTTGATCAGCAATCTTCTTGTATTCAGTTTGCAGACCCTCCTCGGGGATGGTATCGCTGGGGTATTTATTCTAAGGTAAGGAATTTGCAGATAGATGTCTCTATCAGATGAATACGTTATTTACCTTCAGTAATGCCTTATCTAGTAGAGACTAGATCTAGCTGCAGATGCCTTACCGACCCTTCCTTCCTCCCTACTCTGCAAACTGATTATTCTGTTCTTCCAGATCCCTTCTATGCACCCTTGTGCCTTTTGTTTGCAAAAAAACAGAAGAACAAACAAAGGAAAAGGAAATGGACGACAAACCAAACCACAATTAATTATTAATGTAAGCGTCTTTTAAAAAGAGGCTTTTCGGGCACAGTGTTTCCATGGCAGTTTCTATATGTGGCTCTGCGTTTAGTGCGGAAAGTAGTTGTGGAAGAAACTGACGTCAGCGCGTTGGGGGAAAGTTATATGGACTCTGATGGCGTGCATCCGGTGGACGACGATGTTACACAGTCGCTCGACGCCCTCTACCGACGCGTAGAGGTATTGCTGTAGAAACATTTCCGGATCCAGTCTGGCACCTGGGGATAATTCTAAGGTAAGGAATCTGCTGTTAGATCTAGTCTCTACCAGATGAGCCTTTACCGAAAGTAAGTAACTTATTCATCAATTCGCAGATCCTCTTCCCCATGTCATAGATTTTATTGAATGCAGCAGAATAAAAGAAATAACAGCTGTGCACACTGACTGATCTATAGCAGAATCAGTTGTATAATGTGCTTGTTTTGCTCAGTAGCAACCAGCCTTCAGAGCGACATGCAGTGTCTAATGATGCTTGAGCTAGAAGGCGAAATTAATGTTCAGAAGGAGCAGAGACACATTCATCTTCATAATGTTATGATTTTTATATGATGGTGAATTACCAAAGCCTCAAAGCTTGTACATTATAAAACATCATGTTGATTGCAGCATCTCACTCTAATGCTATGAGACAAACTAGGCAAACATACTGCTTGAAATGTCAGCTGTTTGTTTCTGTACACAAGTGTGATTTGTAAGGCCTTATTTCCCAGCGACTATTAAAGTCTCACATTTGAAATGCAATCTAACTTAATTTAAATGAGCATGTGGAGTAGCTGCACTTTTGTGGTTTCAGTCTTACTTTGCGGTAATACAATTTTTTCTTCCCGAGGATCTTTCTTTGACTTAGATGAAGTGGCTTTAAAAAAAAAAAATAGACCAGGTTGAGCTAGGAATTTGGACTCTTTTGGGCATTTTTTTTGACTACCCAGAGATGGTAAAAGAGCTGAAACTGGTAAACGTTATGGAAGCAATTGGAAGATATTTTGTACACCTTGCCTTGCTCGACTCTGATCCATGTTGAAGGGTATTCTTACCTGCAACCAAGTCATGTAGCAGCTACTGGTTAAAGTAATGTTCTTTATTTCCTTTTAATGAAGAACTTCGGAGCCCTTTGTGCATATTGATGACGTTCACTTTTCTGTAGTCATGCTGTTTGTCACATGTAGTTTTTATATGGAGCAGTGCTCCCATCTCTGTCATGTTTTCTTATGTTTGTCATGTTTTCAAACTCCTGTGTGTATATGGAATGGAATTTCGATTCCTGACGAGTTTTCTGCATGAGGTAATTACCGAAAGGAGTTTTCCTCTGGGCAATTTCGGCAAGTTAAACCTGCAAGAATTTACTAGCAGAAAATGCTGGTAATTTCGGCAGCATGCAGAAAATGGTACCTCAGACACTCATTTCTGCATATAACGACCCATTCCGAGTGAAAACTCAGAATCCGTGCACTCATTGTTGAAATTTATCATGTCTGGTAAATTCCGAGAACCACTCGGGAACACTTGTAACTGGGGTCATAGTCTCTCTGACAACAGCTAGTCTGTGGAAGTGTGGCTTATGTTTTCTATTGAATGTTATAGGGCAACTGTTGGTGGGGAGGCAGGTGCTTTGCTGATGGTAATTCACACAAAGAAGAAGGAGAGAGGGTCAATTACTCATCTACCCCAAACCCCCTAGGTCAACATACTAACACCAAGAGGGGTAGAGAGGGAATATAAGTGATTACTGTGCAGTGGCACAAATCGTGTTATTGAAAACTGCCCTGACTCACACACAGATGTGTGTGACATGCTTCATCATCGGGTCTGCTTACAATACACCCTGGCGTAGCCACGCACAGGATGGAGCATAGGGAGGGGGAAGACAAACAACATAAAAAATTGATCAAAAAGTGTATATATGTGCTACAACAAAAGACTGGGAACAGTGATAGAACAAGTGCAGTGAAACAGGTGGTTAAAACTGGCTCGTGGGTGACCTATAAATCCCCTTTATTCCAGGATCCCCCGGCCAGGATTAAAATAGTGAAGGATGAGCGTGTTTTAGAGATAACTAGGTACTCACAACACTCCTCTTTAAACTGCCAAAGATGTCAACATGTTTCGACCGTGTTGATATGCCCACAATCAAGGGTCAAGCCGGTCTTCCTCAGGACTTCTATCAGTCCCAGTCACGATCACCCCGTTACCTTAATCTGGTCAATTTCAGGGGCTCAAAGCCTAAAGAGATCCAAACGTGTGGAGGCAGTTCCTCTTACACGGGATACAAATACTGTAAGATAAAACATAAAATTCACGAGGTATGAGATAGACATGGTAGTTTACATCCTATCCACCAATAATGTGGTGTCACACCCCCCATTTCTAAATATCCTCCTATTGGGTACGCATGTATGTCATTCCTTCCAATGGTTTAAAAGCCTCCCGGGGCCATATGTGTTAATATATCGCCCCCTTCTGGCAAATACTACTCCGGTATGTCCATGTAAGTCACAGGTATCCATGTACGTTTAGCTGCTGCCACACAAAAAAATAATTTCTCATCATCTGCTCATATTCATATTTGCCTCGCGTTTACTTCCGGGGATAGTGACCCAGTACCATACCCCCAATAAATACTCAGCGAGTTCATCAGTTTCTCGAACTCGAAATGGCGGAAGGCAGGGAGGACCCCTGAGATCACAATCGTAATGCGGATAAAGGCGGGGCCATTGTGATTCTGGTCAGAACCACCTATGACAATGAGTGCACCCGGTTGTTATATGATGACATGAATTATCAGAAATTACTAAGGGACCCCACACAGGAGATCACTAGAGAAATTACTTCTCTGGTGGAGGAAGCACGGTCTAATGACTGGATTTCGTGTTCATGAAGCGGAATTTCTGGTAAATAAACAACCTAGAACTCCATATTTTTATGTTCTCCCCAAAATTCATAAACGCACCAGACCACCTCCCGGAAGACCCATTGTCTCAGGGATAGGTTCCCTGTTGGAACCTTTGTCACAATTTTGTGACTTTTATTTGAAACCTTTGGTTCAGAAGCTACCGGCTTATCTACTTGACACTCTAGACATCCTACACCACCTGAAGGATTTGACATTTGACCCTGGGATGGAGTTTCTCATAGGCCTCGATATTGAGGCTTTGTATACTAACATCTCGCAGAGAAAAACCCTCAGGGTCCTGGAGGACATCTTGTTTCCTGAGGATTGGCCCTATCAAACACCTAGGACCTTCATCCTTCATCTGGCGGAAATAGCCCTGACCAGGATTTTTTTTTTTATATGAGTGGACCCTGTACCTGCAGACCCATGGTACCTCTATGGGCAGTGTTTTTGCCCCTAGCTTGGCAGGGCTCTATGTGGGTTCCTTCGAGAAATCTCTGATTTATGACACTTCTTGCCCTTGGTTGACCAATATTAGACTCTGGCGTCGTTATATTGATGATGTCTTGGTCATCTGGAGGGGAGATGAACCATCTGTATATCTCTTCCTGGAGTGGTTTAATCTGAGGAATCCTTTACTTCACTTCACGTCTACTGTAACCAAGATAGGGTTACCCTTTCTGGATCTTATGATCAAGCCTAGAGAGAGCTTACGCCAAACAAGAGTCTTCCACAAACCAACGCAAAAGAACTCATTACTACCCTTTGACAGCTTCCACCCTAAATCCCGGAGGGAAAGTTTGCCGGTGGGGCAATTTTCCGGATAAGATGGAACTGCTCTGATAAAATCGATTTTAAAGAGGAGGCTTGCCTTTTGTTTGACAAACTGTTGAGGCAGGGTTACCTAGAACGGGTGATCAAAAGGGCGAGGAAGAGAGCGACCAATGTTAACCGGGAATTCCTCCTGTCCAAAACTATTAGACCAGTTACTAACAAACCTGTTTTTGTCTCCACATTTAACACGGCATCTCAGCAGATCAAACGCACTATCCTCAAGAATTGGAGGATCTTAATTCCAACGGGTTGAATGTGGAAAAGCCACTATTCTCATTCAAACATAGTCAGAATTTGATAGATCTACTGGTTCACACCAGACCTAGGGTCATGCAACATGGTGGAGCAAGTATATGAACTATCTTGCCCCCAGTCAGTGGACACACACGGTGTGGTTTATGCAGTGTGTGCCATTTGACCAGTAATACGAAGTGCATTGACGTTGGGTTAGCATACCCTTGGGAGGAGAGATCCCACACGACTTGTAACTCTGAAGGGGTAGTTTATCTGATCACTTGTCCATGCCAGAAACAATATGTCGACATGACAAGCCGCAAAGTGAAGACTCGGATAATGGAGCATCGCAGTACTATTAGATGTAAGAGATCTAATACGAAACTGACAGCACATTTCTTGGAACAACGGCATACCACGGAAGATCTTAGGTGGTCAGTTATCGAGAAATTGCAGTTCAATTCCTACAGTGGGGATAAGAACAGAGCCCTCTTATTGAGGGAACAGAAGTGGGTATACTGTTTGAAGAGCCACGTTGCGGGGTTGAATGATGATATTCCATGGCATGCCCTAACAAGATAACTCTTTTACTTGTACCATTGGGGTTTATTTGGAGGACATGCATGGGACGTGATACGTTTATCAACTTGAATATATGCACTGTGGCTCCTTTAATTGTGTGCCCACTCCTCCTTCGTTTTACATCATTAACGAGGGGGAGTTGATACTGGATCTGATGGGCAGCGCTAGCCACAGTATGATTGACACTATGGCCACACACGCTCTTTCCGTAGTGAGATCAAGATGCTTGTATAATGAGGGGATGTCCCCGGGAATATCATCCTTTGAGTAATGGTGGGGGAGGAGTTATTAGAATCATACATTCCACAACACCGTACTCTTGATTGAAATATAGCGTTTTTTCACCGGGCGCCAAGAACAAATATTCTTTTTTCCTTGAGTTATTTATCAACAGTTACATGTAGTGAGGGCTATTTGGAGCGGGACACATTTCGGGGATGGAGGAGGTGTTTTTAGTGAGATCCCGGCACTTATGTATAACAGAGGACTCCCCCGTTACAGCGAAATGGGGATGGGTTGTGATGGATGTACTATCACCAGCTTGTAACGCCCCTTCTAGCGTCGGCAGGATTGACGCATACATGCCCCACGTGATCGTGGTGGCGTATGCGGAAACAGGATAGAAAATGCTCCGGCCGGCGTCCTCACTTTGCACTACACGGCAGTGAGAGGCAAGCGTTTCTGAGAGGACCACCTTTGGAACAGTAAGGGGGATCTACTTGGGGGTTATACTTTGTCCTGATTACGAACATGGGCATTGGATACAGCACTTTTCTGGTGCTTACGACTTCTTTGCTGCGCATTGTTTTTCTGATGCAGATTGTGTTCTCAGGGGTCCTCCCTGCCCGCCACCATTTCAAGATACTGATGAACTTGGTGATTGTTTATCAGGGGTATGGTGCTGGGTCACTCTCCTGGGAAGTAAATGCGAGGCAAATTTGAATATGAGCAGATGATGAGAAATTATTTTTTTGTGTGGTGGCAACTAAACGTACATGGACATACCGGAGTAGTGTATGTCAGTAGTGGGAGCGATATATTAACACATATGGCCCCGGGAGGCTTTGAAATCATTGGGAAGAATGACATACATGCGTACCCAATAGGAGGATATTTATGAATGAATGAATGGGAAATTTATAATGCGCAAACTTAGCCCAAAAAGGGCATCAAGGCGCAGAAAGACGGACAGACATAGAGTCTCAGATTTCCAAATACATGACCACTAGTAAGCCTGAGAGAAAAGCCAGGTCTTTAGAAGTTTACGAAAAACCATCAGAGAAGGCTGACTGGAAAGTTCAGGAGGGAGGGTGTTCCATAGCTTAGGAGCCAGAGTGGAAAAGGCTCTTCCTCCCCATCTTGCCCTCAGAAATCTGGGAACCGAAAGCAGATTCTTGGAGGCTGAGTGAAGAGCTCTTCTGGGGATGTAGGAAGGGAGAAGAGATCTAACGCTCTCTGAGCCTGAGCCAAATACAGCCCTATGGGCCAGGCAAAGGAGTTTAAAGGAAATCCTGGAATGTATAGGGAGCCAATGGAGATCCTTCCTGGCCTGAGTTACCGAAGCAAGCCTAGGAAGGTTCAAGACCATCCTGGCGGTGGCATTCTGCACCATCTGCAAGCGATGGACAGAGCTCTTGTTGATGCTGCTATAAAGGGCATTACAATAATCAAGCCTGGAAGAAACCAAGGCAACTGTAGCCTGTTTCCGAGCTGCATGGGACAGGTACGGAGCGATCTTTTTCAGAGTCCTAATGATGGCACAACAGGTGGACACCGTTCTGTTGACCTGGGGGTCGAATGAGAGGGCCGAGTCAATCAGTATTCCAAGATTCCTGGCGGAGTGGGTAGGGTGAGGGCAGTCCCCCAAGGAGGATGGCCACCAATCCTCAAACCATAGGTCCTGATTTCTTCCAAAAATCAGAACCCCCGTCTTTTCCCCGTTTAACTTTAAGAAATTCCGTACCATCCATTGTGAGACTGCCTCCATGTACGCTCTAAATTTGAGGGCTGAATCGTTAACCGGCTGATTGATGGAAACCATGATCTGGGTATCGTCCGCATACGATAGTACCTCAAATCCAAAAGATCTTACCACATTAGCAAGTGGGGTAACATAGATGTTGAAAAGGAGCGGGCTTAACGAAGAGCCCTGCGGTACCCCACATTGCACCGACTGAGAGAAAGAAAGAAAGTTGCCCATCTTGACTCTCTGCTCTCTTTGGTTTAAAAAGGAGGAGAGTAAACTGAGGGCAGTGCCATCCACCCCAATCCCCTCAAGCCTTGAGATCAGGATTGACGGGGACAGGGTGTCAAAGGCTGCCGTGAGATTTAACAGCACCAGCAGAGTAGAGTGTCCCCTATCAACCTCAGAACGGATGTTGTTAATCACAACCGTGAGGGCAGACTCTGTACTATGTGCGACACGGAACCCATGTTGAGAGATGTCCAGCAAATTAGAGCTCTCCAAAAAAGTGGACAGATGGCGATTGAGATGGGCCTCAAGTATCTTGGCCGGGGCTGGAAGCAGTGAGATGGGACGATAGTTTTTTAAGACTCCCGGATCTAAAGAGGCTTTCTTAAGCAGAGGCTTGACGACTGCTGTTTTCCAAGATAGGGGAAAGATCCCCCGGATGAAAGCCATGTTCATAACCTCTAATAGAGGTGGGAGGACCACCTCTCTGCAGGTCTTCAAGATTTTTAAAGGACAGGGGTCTAAGGGCGAACATGACTTAATATCATCAAGGAGACAGTTTAGATCTTCCAGGGTCAGATGAGGAAAACCAGAGAAACGAGGTTTGGGATAGGCTTCAGTAGCCTCATCCTGAGAGGGAGAGAGCAGAGGAAAAGGGGGTGTCGAGTTAACATCCAGCTCCAGATTAAGAATTTCCAGAGAGTTATGAATATCGGCAATTTTTGAGTGAAAGAAACTCGCGATATTATCGCAGAGCTCCTGTGTCTCGTCTGTGGGGTCAGTCGTTTTGGGTGCCGATAATGTATCAACAATTTTAAACAAATCTCTAGATGATTTTAAGGAGGCAGTAAGGTTAGTGAAGTAGCTCTTTTTTTCCTCCACTTTAGCCTTCATATATTCCCTCAACAGTGGTTTATGCTGGGCTTTTCCCAAGGAGTCAGGGTGAGCATGCCAGGACCTCTCTTATAAATGGGGGGCGGGGGTGTGACACCACATTATTGGTTGATAGGATGTAAACTACCATGTCTACCTCATACCTCGTAAATTTTATGTTTTATCTTAGAGTATTTGTATCCTGTGTAAGGGGAACTGCCTCCACACGTTTGGATCTCTTTAGGCTTTGAGCCCCGGAAATTGACCAGATTAAGGTAACGGGGTGATCGGGACTGATAGAAGTCCTGAGGAAGACCGACTTGACCCTTGATTGTAGGCATATCAACACGGTCGAAACATGTTGACCTCTTTGGCAGTTTAAGGAGGGGTGTTATGAGTACCTAGTTATCTCTAAAACACGCTCATCCTTCACTATTTTAATCCTGGCCGGGGGATCCTGGAATAAAGGGGATTTATAGGTCACCCACAAGCCAGTTTTAACCACCTGTTTCACTGCATTTGTTTTATCACTGTTCCCAGTCTTTTGTTGTAGCACGTATATACACCTATTTGATTCATTTTTTATGTTGTTTGTCTTCCCCCTCCCTATGCTCTATCCTGTGCGTGGCTACGCCTGGGTGTATTGAAAGCAGACCCAATGATGAAGCATGACACACACATTTGTGTGTGAGTGAGGGCAGTTTTCAATAACACGATTTGTGCCACTGCACAGTAATCACTTATGTTACCTCTCTACCCCTCTTGGTGTTAGTATAGTGCTTTTCTGATGTTCCTACAATCATGTCTCAGTCTTGAAGCATGGCTAGTTTAATGAACAACATTGCGTTCCCCAGAAGCAGAAATATGGTTCTTCAAATTATGACCAATATTCATGGGTTTTGGAAGAGTTGTTTTGTAGTTCTTAACCTCGAATGTGTTTACGCATCATTCAACACATTGGAGTCTGACTTTAATGAGAGGAACCCATACCATTCATTATAGTATGACAATTTATTGTATGTAAAATATTCACAATAAAGCACAACTGTTAAGAAAAGAAGGAAAGGAAAAGTTAAAATGCAATAAAGCCTCACCTAAAAAGTACTAAGCATATAAAATCAACCATCAGCAGCCAGTTCATGCTCAGCCACTGACAAGACAGTCAATTGCTTGACTAAGAAAGGACATAAAACACTGTATGGCATCAAATATTATCATGCATCCAAATTTACTAAATATATGGCATATGAGCTTTCTTCTCAACTCAAGCGAATCTGGGCAAATATAAATTTACATTTTCAGTTGAATTTCTATAGGTGTTACATCAGAGACACAGGCTGTTCTTATTCCCAGGGTACCGCCAAGAACCGTCAAAATGAAAATTTGAAAAATAAAATAATCTGAAACGTACAAATTCAGTTTTTGCCTTAACAGTCATATTGGAATCAAGATAATACGCCTTTTCAGCCTTGTAGTTATGTTGGGTGTAATTGTCGTGTTTATAGCAGTATAAAAAACCTAAATCACATTGATGAGGCTGTTTTTTGTTATAGATTTTAAAAATCGCCTGCTTGTAGCTGAAGGTAAATCATTCAGAAACCAGAAATCGTAATTGATGTTCTCTGATTATGGAGTTAATGCTGTTTTCCACAGGCAGTGGATTATCTCAGTTTGATACCAATGCTTTTTTATAACCTAATAGTCTTGGAGTGTCACGATCAGTTCTGGCTCAATTACAAAAATAGTTAATTAGCTAAACCATGTAAGGGCACTAAGGAAGTCAATCCTATTTCTAGACTCGCTAAGGGTTGCAGATCTTAGCTTAAATTGCAGGAGCATTGATTGCATAAATACGCCATCAAAAGTATTAATTTTCTTAGGAGGAAGTGCAATGGAGGCATATACTAACTCTGGGACTATTTTACAAATAGCTACATTGATTGAAGACCCATAGCTCTACTGCGATATTTATGTTAGGATCGCTTGATAGCAATGACTGTTTCCTTACTTCTGTATACAGAAGGTTGGCTAGATGTGAGTTCCAGGTAAAGTTATTACCTTCAGTTAAACCCAAAAAGGATTAGCATAGTATGCGGTCTAGATCTGTAGAATCAATCTTCCATTTAAGAAACAGGTTGTTAAAAAAAAAGATTTATTATATTTTTTTTAAACAAAAGAAAGCAAACAAGAACAAAATCAGTTACATTCATGCGGTGTCGTACATTAGTAAGCCGTATATCAGACAGTACACCTTTATAGCCATTTCGGGCTTTTTGAGAAGTCATCTTTATAAAGCCCACATATTTGTATCACAGTTTCATGGGGTTTCTCTTTCCCTTAGATGCTAGGGACCTTTACTTGTCATTGAGCCTGAGAGGAACATCCCTCTGGGGTCCAGCTAATCATCTCCTACTGTGACATCAACGTCGTAATATTTCCTCCTTTTGCCCAATATCCTATGGAATTTCTCCGGGCACCCCCTCGCCTTGTAGGTGACCCTTTCAGCTGCCATACACATGTCCATCCCTGCTCTCCATTTTTGGGCTAATGGTGCGTTTATGGCTCCCCAATTTCTCGCTACATCCCTTCTCGCCACTCAGTGCTAGTGTAGTAAAGATTATTTGCAAGCGACCCAAGTCCACGTCGCCCGGAATTCCCAACAATATAAATTTAGGGTCCGAAGGTATAACGACTTCTAGTACATTGCTCAGTTCCTGCAATATCCTCCCCCAATAGGCCTGTATTTTAGTGCACTCCCAAATGTTGTGGTAAAAGTCTCCCTCCCCATGTACACATCTCTGGCAGTTAGGTTCACTTGCTCATCCTATTTTGTGTAGTCTGGCTCTGTCATTATAGGCTCTGTGCAGTATTTTGTATTGAATGAGGCAAGGGTGCTATTTAATTGCCACCTCTCTAGGGTGCATTAAAGCTGCCTCCCAATCTATTGTTTCTAGTGTGTCCAAATCTCCATCCCAGGTAGATCGCAACTTGCCCAGTCTGTCCGGTGCGTTATTATTTAGGGTCCGGTATGTAAGTGATACAGCCTTCTTGAGAATATGTTCCTGGAGCAGTCTCCCCTCCAATGGTGGATATCCCGGCAGTGGGGAATCGTCTATGTTCTCCGCTTGCCATGCGTGTCTAATTTGGGCATATTGGAGGAACTGGGAAGTCTGTAGCGCAAAGTCTTTCTGAAGGGTATGGAAACTTTTAAGTTTACTCTTGTCCATGATATCACCTATGGTGGAGATACCTATGTCATCCCAATTTCCAAAGCCTCTTAACTTCTCTATTTCTTTTAGCCAGGTGCAGTGCCATAGGGGTGTCTGTTTAGTAAGTTTCCGATCCCACCCCATTGCCTTCATTGCTCTCCCCCATGCCTCTATTGTAGCTTTGGTGGCCGGGAGAAGTCTTCTCTTGCCTCTATAGATAGTGCAGACAGGTACGTCCAGCCAGGGTTTCCCTCTCTAATCTGTAGGTGGGATGATCTCCCGATGCATTTATCCATTCATTTACTGGTGTTAGTTGTTCCACCCAGTAGTCGGCCTCTATGTCAGGGAGCGATAGCCCTCCATTATATTGATTGTGTTGTAAGGTACATAGTACAATTCTTGGTTGTTTCTCAAGCCACAGGAGTGAGCGTAGCTCAGCCTCTATTTCTCAGAAGGTTAATCGTGATAGGGGGAAGTATGTGTTTTGTACTGCATACAGAAATCAGTGCAGAGTAATCATTTTAAACATAGCCTGGCTTAGAATGTTAAGTGGAAGCAATTTCTATCCCTCCACCTCTTCTGTAAAATTTGCGATTATGCGTTTAATGTTCCTGTAGCCTATCAAGGGTGAGATAAATTCCCAGGTAGGAAAACCCGTTGTGGGCTATCGGGAGATCCCAGGGGAGTGTGGGCCATGTGGTCAAGATCCCTGGGCTATATATTACTGATTTGTGCCAATTTATTTATATCCCGAGTTGTGCCCTTATGTATCTAGAGTATGAAATAGGGTAGGAATCGTGGTAGTCGGTGCGTGATATATAGAAGTATGTTATCCGCATACAGGGAGAACTTTTCTTCCAAAGTATCTTCTGGGTTGATGCGAAACCCCTGTATCTCAGGATGTTGTCGGACTGCAGAAGCCAGAGTCTCTATCGTGAGAGCAAAGAGTAACAGGGACAAAGGGAAGCCCAGTCTGGTACCGCGTCTGATGGGAAAGTGTCCAGAGTTCTTACCATTTACCCCAACCCTAGCCCTGTGATCCTTATACAGGACTCCCACCCATTTCCAAAAGTTGGGACCTATACCAAATTTAATCAGGGTGGCCTCGAGTAAGGGCCAGTGGACTGCGTTGAACACCTTTTTTGCGTCCAGTGACAGGAGTAGGTGCGGGTGTCATGGTCCTTGACCTCCGTCATCCAGTTGTGGGTCCTTTGCAGATTCAGTCCGGTCTCCCGGCTGGGCAAGAATCCGGACTGGTCCTGATGAACAAGGGTCGCTATTACTTGATGGAGTTTTGTGGCAAGGATAGTTGCCATTATCTTCACCTCCGTATTTAGTAGGGATATTGGGCAGTAAGATTCACACTTATTTTGGGGTTTCCCTTGTTTATGGATAGGGATGATTGTGGCCATACATAGATCTAATATGAGGACTCCCTCCTGACATGCTTCTTGAAAGAGATTTAAAAGGTGGCGGCTAAAGAGATCTGTACATCTCTTTTAGAGTTCTGCTGGTAGGCCGTTTGTTCCAGGGGTCTTAACTGGACGTAGTTGGGCTATAGCCAATTTAAGTTCTTCGATTGTAATGTTCGAGTTTAGCCCCTCCCTATCGGCATCTTCCAATATTGGGGTATGTATCTCCGCTAAATAGTCTGTGATGTCAGGGGTCGGACACAGGGGGCGGGCGTCATAGAAGGTTTTGTAGTAGGACGCGAAACTCTGCACTATCTGCTCGTCGTTCGTCTGTGGTATCCCTTGTGGATCTATAATGCTTACTACCTATCGGGCCTCTACTTCTTTTTAGCTAAGCCATGCCAGGAGTTTTCTTGATATGTACCCTACAGCATAGAGTTTATGTAAGGTCGCCTGGGCCTGCGCCTGGGTAGCCAGGGCCTTCTATTGATGTTGTATGTCTGTCAGCTGCCGTAGTATCTGGGGGTCTGTCTGTGTTATATTTCGTCTCTCAAGGGTTAGGATCTGAGCTTCTAGTTTGGTTAACTCTTCCTGATATTTTCTTCTGTCCCATGCTACTCGGTTTTGTGCCCTGTCCCGCAGGACTGTTTTATATGTTTCCCAGATTACTAACCCTGATTGCACAGATCCTAAGTTTTCGTTAAAGAACATTTTTGTGTCAGCTCTAATGCCCTGTAGCACTGTCACATTCTGTAGGTCTCATACAGACAATCTCCAACACATGTGCCTCGCTCAGGTCTGGTCTCCTATTCGTACATATAGAGGGGAATGATCCGACAAACCTCTGGCCATGTACTCCGCCTCGTGTATGTCCTGTATTTCACCACTCGGGAGGAACACATAAGCCAATAGCGAGTAGACCCTATGTGCACCCGAGTAGTATGGGTATTGCCGTATTCCTGGATGCAGGTGTCTCCAGACATCTACTAGACCCAGTGTCTCAGCAAGACGTGCCATTTGTGTGGTAGAGGGCGTCTGCGTATGATCCCCTGAGCATTCGATGGGTGTGTGCGTGCATCACGTCATTGAAGTCCCCCCCGATAATGTGTATCGAACCCGTTGTCTCTAGTAGTATTTCTGTAACTTTGTTTAGAGTCCTAGATTGTAGTTTTGGCGGGGCATAAACTGAGAGGATGGTAACATTCCTCCTGCCCCATATCCCCGTCACCCCAACAAATGTGACCTGGGGGTCTAGTCATGTGCGTGCCACACAGAAGTGGGGCGACTTCCTAATCAAGATTGCCACTCCTTTAGAGCCAGAGGTCGACCCCGCATGAGCCAAGACCGTATATGCCCTCCTCTCTAGAACCCAAATTTTGTACCTATGAGATGGGTTTCCTGTAGCATCACCACGTCCAGGTGGATACCCTTTATAAAGGACGTCACCAGGGCTCTTTTAATTTTATACCTAAGGCCATTAACATTCCAGGTCAAGGCAGTGAAGGGTTCACTCTCAGAACTCATCATGGTTGGCTATAGTGCATTCGTGGCATACGTGTGCGTATAAAGTAAAGCAAAGCCCAAACATGGGAATGTGCCTGGTCATGTGTTTCCTGTAGCCCCCATATCTGAAAGAGTCACGTTAGTGATAGATTCCTTACCTTAGAATATCCCCAGGCATCAGACTGGATCCGGAGAGTTTTGTTAGCAGTATCTCTGCGCGTCAGTAGGTGGCGTCGTGCGGATCCGCGTCTGTCTCTGGCGTCGTAAGCGCCGAGATGACGTCTCCATGCACGCTGATGTCAGTTCTTTCTTTTTCCGCGCCAGTCAGAGCAGATCCGGTTAGAGCACATGCTCACTTTATGACTATCTTTTTTGGGACTTTTGTCTCTTGTTGGTCTTCTCTTGTGCGCGTAGGGATGCCTGGTTTTAAGTCCTGTGTGGCCTGCCATTGCAATATGTCGGTGGCAGACCCCCACGGCGTCTGTCTCTAATGCCTGGAGTGCGACAACGACTCCCAGTCCTGTCTGGACTGTCGGGCCATGGCCCAAAAGGCCTTGAGGGAACGGCGCCGGAAGTTGCTTGAAGCTCTGCACTCGTCCCAGCGCCGTTCGTGGTCCAGGGGCCACTCCAGGGTACCCTCGCGGGGCCACCTTCACCGCTCCTCGGGCTCCAAGTCTTCAGATTCGGGTAAGAGACGACACAAAAAAAAGTCAAAGAAGTGTTGTCGCTCTCCGACGTCCCCCGTCAGTCCCCGGATGCGGACGAGGGGGACAGGGGTTCCGCCCCCGCTGCTCCTTCGGAGCCTGGGAGTCCCTTGGCCTACCCGCCCTACCCGGGTCAGTCGGTGACTCCCGCACAGGTGCAGGAGTTTCTTGCTGCCATGGACCGCCTGTTTAGGCCTCGGGCTCCCGCTGGTGCGCCTTTTGGCCCCACGGTCCCGTGTCATGATCCTGCTGGACCGTCGAACTCACCGGAGGCGCCGGCCCTGGTGCCACAGAAACCTGATCCGTTGGCTCTGGCCCCAGCGCCACCCTCGGCTCCGCCTGCGGCGCTGCAGTGAATGCCGTCGGTTCCGCCTCTGCCCCGGTTCCCAGACGGTTTTGTCCCTGCCTGGGATCCGACTTGGGACACAGCGCCGGTTCGGCCCTGGCCGACACCTTTCCCGATGCCGTTTGTTCCTTCCCCGGTCCCTGCCCCGGCGGTCTGCGGCGCACACTGCGGCGGTAGAGGACGACTGGGAGGGGTCCGAAGACCCGCTTGCTTGTCAGTGTGACTCTGAGCATGATTGGACCGACGACTTGGAGGAGGCTGGCGCTCTTGACGTCTCCTCTGATCCGGGGTTTGCCTCTCCCACACCCACTATGGAGGAAGGTGCCTCGTAGACCGTGGTGCACCGTCGGACAGCTGAGGTCCTTAACCTTGATCTCCCTACGGTGGCCGTAAACACTAATCTCCTCACTGAGGTGTTCCAGTCGGCGTCCACTTCATCGGAGCCGCTACTGCCATTTAATGATGCCCTCACTGACGTCTTGTTGGCCACTTGGTCACGGCCGGCCACAGGGGCCCCTGTGGATAAGAATGTCACCAGGCATCATCGTCCGGCGCCGGGTGACCCTGCCTTTCTTACCACTCATCCTACGCCCGAGAGTCTGGTCATTCAAGCTTTGATATCCCAGAGTGCCTTTCCCATGGCTCCGTCGGATAAGGACTCTAAAAGGCTGGAGCAGTGCGGCAAGCGGTTGTTCTCCTCAGCCAGCTTGGGGCTGCGATCGTTGAACACTCCATGTCTGTTGGGCCGTTATTCCCACGCAGTGTGGGATACCTTGCTCAGGTGTTACCTCAGTGCCCGCAAGAGGTCCAGGCTGTGCTGTCCCAGGCTGTGGCTGAGGGAAAGGATGTGGCTAAATTCGCCATTCGTTGTGGCTTAGACACTGCAAACTTCTTCGATAGGGCAATTTCAACGACTGTGGCGCTTCGTAGCCACGCCTGGTTGAGATCTACCGGGTTCTCCCAAGATGTCCAGGGCTCACTCATGGACATGTCCTTTGATGGTACTCGCCTGTTTGGTGATAAGGCCGACAGTGCGCTGGAGCGTTTTAAGGACTCTCGGACTACGGCCAAGTCCTTAGGCCTTTCTGCCACGCGCCTGGCCACGTCTACTTTTCATTCCTATCGTGGCCATGGAAGGGGCGCCCCTGCCCGCTTGTTAAGTCAAAAGTCTGCGCAGAACCAAACTCAGTGTGGGTGTGGAGGTCGCCGCGGCGGCTCCGGGGGCCCGCGTGAGGGTCAGTCCACCTCCGCGATATCTGCCTTGAAACCTTCCTAGTCTGAGTTTCAGGGCGCACGCCAGTGGGTGGCAGGATTCAACATCATCTCCCCCATTGGCGTTCTGTCACTTCCGACAGGTGGGTGCTGCAACTCGTCCGGAGGGGTTACTCCCTCCCCTTCGAGTCTACCCCTCCCCCCCCAAGCCATACCACCTCAGTTCCACCGCATGTCGGGGGATCACTTTGCGCTTCTCCAACAGGAAGTTATGACCATCTTGGCCAAGGGGGCCATTGTGCATGTTCTTGGGCCAGAAGTAGGACGTGGTTGTTATTCCCACTACTTTTTGGTCCCCAAGAAGGACAAAGGGGGCTTGCGTCCCATCTTGGAACTCAGGAACATCAACCGCTTCCTCCGGAAGGAGAAGTTCAAGATGTTGACTCTGGCTCAGGTCTTGGCTGCCCTCGACCCTGGAGACTGGATGGTAGCGTTGGATTTGCAGGACTCATATTTTCACATCCCCGTCCTGCCGGCCCACCGGTGTTCCCTGCGGTTCACGGTAGGCCAGGAGCATTTTCAGTTTGCTGTGCTCCCTTTTGGCCTTACCAGTGCCCCTCGGGTGTTCACGAAAGTGATGGCGGTGGTCGCAGCTCACTTGCGCAGGTCAGGGGTGTCAGTCTTCCCCTACCTCGGCGACTGGCTGTTGAAGGCGTGCTCGCCCCAGGCAGACGTCACCCACCTTCAGACTACAGCCGATCTGCATTTGCTGAGGTTCTCCATCAACGTGCCGAAGTCGCACCTGAGTCCCTCTCAGAAGCTCCTCTTCATCGGAGCGGTTCTGGATTCGACGCGGTTTCGGGTTTATCCTCCTGAGCAGCGAGTCCGGGATATTCAGGCTATAATTCCGATCTTTCAGCCTCTATTCCGGGTTTCAGCCAGTATGACTCTCCGGCTACTGGGTCTAATGGCCTCCTGCATCCTGCTGATACAGCATGCCAGATGGCATATGCGGGCTCTGCAGTGGGACCTGAAGTTCCAGTGGGCACAGCATCAGGGCAACCTGTCAGTTCATGTCCAGATCTTAGAGGGCACTGTACAACAATTGCAGTGGTGGCTCACGAATCGCGATTAGGTCAGTGGCAGATCCCTCTCCCTTCCCCAACCGGAGCACACAGTGGTGACGGATGCGTCCCTCCTGGGAGGAGGAGGCCACTTGGGAGAGGCGAAGATCAGAGGCCTCTCGTCCCTGGCAGAGTCCCGGCTCCATATCAACCTTTTGGAGCTTCAAGCGATCAGACATTAACTGAAAGCATTCCTTCCCTATGTCCGGGGAAGTGTACTACAGGTGTTCATGGACAACACTACCGCCATGTGGTATTGCAACAAACAGGGCAGGGTGGGGTCCTGGACCCTATGCCTACTCTGCGCCTCTGGCAATGGCTGGAACATCAAGGCATCACCTTGGTGGTTCAACACCTGGCAGGTTCTCTGAACGCCAGGGTGGATGAACTCAGCCGCCGGTGCTTGATGGATCGAATGGCGTCTGAACTTGGACGTGGTGCAAGGTCTCTTTCAGCAGTGGGGAGAGCCTTGGTTAGATCTATTCGCCACCGAAGAGAACGCGCAACGTCATCAGTTCTGCATGTTGGAATTTCCAAGGCGGCACTCGCTCAGCAACGCTTTTCCGACTATATTAGTTCTGCCCAGAGTGCTGAAGAAGAATTGGCGCGACTGGGCCCAAGTCATCCTTGTGGCTCCATATTGGGCACGAAGATACTGGTTTCCCGAGCTACTCAGCATGGTGATCGATCCCTCGATCTGATTGCCTCTTCGGGAGGATCTTCTGTCGCAGCAGCAGGGGACGGTCCTCCAACCGAACCTGTCCAGCCTCCACCTCCATGCGTGGAGATTGAGCGACGACAGTTGACGGCTTTCGATCTTCCTCCCAAAGTATGTGATGTCATTCTGGCAGCCAGGCGTCCTTCCACTAAAACGGTATACGCCTGTAGGTGGAACAAGTTTGTGGCATGGTGCACAGCTAAGTGTGTGGATCCCCTTTCTGCCCCTCTTTCGGAAGTCCTTCTGTTCCTTCTTTCTTTGGCTCAGCAGGGCTCTGCTCTGGGCACTATCAAAGGTTATCTTTCGGCCATCTCTGCCTTCCTACAGCCTTCTCTTTTTAAGTCCCCAGTTGTTAACGAACTGATTACTAGGGTTAAGGACATCCCTTTCAGGGCCCTAGTTTCATGGCACCAGTGGTCAGTTACTTGCATGGCTGTGCGTTCCTGGCGCGGAAAGTCGTGTACAGAATAGACGTCAGCGTGCATGGGTGGCGGCTAAGTAGTCTCGGTGATGTCATCTCGGCGCTTACAACGCCCGCGACGGACGCGGAGCCGCACAACGCCACCTACTTAAGCGCAGAGGTACTGCTGACAAAAGTTTCCGGATCCAGTCTGGCGCCTGGGGATATTCTTAGGTAAGGAATCTATCACTAACTAATGTGTCTTACAGATATATCGTTACACAAGTAGTAACTTGTGCGAGTGCACCATAACTTAAACAACAACCACTTCTCAGGTGATTTAGACCCAACCCCATCTCCCCCTATCAATCCTTTTCCCCCCCAGGCTCACATCCTCACCCAGAGTGATACTACTGGGGGTTGATTAAGGGCAGTAGAGGTTTATCGCCCACCCGAACCCAAACCTTACGTTCCAAGTCAGAACTCTTGCAGCGCCACGTCTACTTGGGGGGTGGCAGTTATCAAGCTCGGCCTTACTAATCTGATTCAATGCAAGTCTCTGAGGCCCTTGTTGAGGAGTACGAGTCGGGAGCTTCTCCCTGTGTATCAGGTTTCCCTGTCTCACGTCTTGTTCCATTGCTACTATTTTAGTAATCAGGGGGTGTTGCGGTGTGTCGTCTTCTTCTTCACCGGACGAGCTCTCTCTGATGTCTGTGTCTCTGTGTAGGGTTCACGCCGTCCAAGGACATGAGTGTTAAGTGAGTTCTCAGCCCGCTGTGAGTCTAGCGACCATGTACTTCTCCGTAGGTGACCACTCCCTCTTGTGATATACAGCGTTGCCCCCTGTAGACGTGCCCTCCGGTGGCCCTGGGATCGCTGTGTATTCTGGAAGCCAACTACTGTAGGATCTGGTTGGTCCGAGTCTTCCACCCTCCTCAGAACAGGACGTTCTTCTATCCATTGCCACGCTTCCTCCGGTGTCTGGAAGAAGTGGGTCTTTCCCATAAAGAGTACCTTTAATTTTGCAGGAAACAGAAGCATGTACTGGATTTTGTGTTCTCTGAGTTTTGCCTTCACGGAGTTGTAGGTGCACCTTTGTCGTTGGACCTCCCTACTGTGCTCTGGGAAAATCATTATACGTACATCTTCGTGTCTATCTCCAAGTTTTCTGGCCTCTCTTAGGATCACGTCTCTGTCTAAAAGGTTTAGAAATCTCGCTATGATGGGTCTCGGATGTACGCACAGGTGGGGTGGGGGGTTTGCCACCAGCGCTCTATGCACTCTTTTTATCATGAAGCAGGTATAGAATTTTCTGTCTGGAAGGCTATGAGTAGAGGAAGTCCAATGTACTTGTTCCTTCGATGCCCTCTCTAAATCCCACAAAGTGTAGGTTGGTTCGCCTCGCTCTGTTTTCTGCATCGTCAACGCGCCACTAAAGGTCTTTGTTCGATGCTTGGAGGTCGGCTATCCCTTTAGAAAGATCGTGTGGCGTGTCTTCAGCCTCACCCAACCGGGTTTCCGATTCTGTGAATTTCGGCCAAGTTGCGGAGGTCCTGCCTCAATAATGTCACCTCTGTGCCTACTTCTCCGATTTTCCCTTCTAATGCCAGCCAGCCTGGAGGAGAGTATCTTTGTTGTGCGACTAGGTGGTTGTTCCTCCGAAGGGGGTGTGATCACTTTAGTATATCGGTCCATCTTCCCTTATCGGGGTGGCTGTGGACCTTTGTCCATTGTGGTAGTTGCAATGTTGCCCAGCAGAAATAATTGCTGAGGGGCAAGAACCGATCGTCTTTGCACACAGGATAGCCATTCCCCTCCTACACGTTGCCAGGTCAGTCGTCGTTAGCCTGGGGGAGTCAGAGCCTTGGCACAAAAATTGATAGGCTCCTGGTGTCCGTGTAGAGTCAGGCACGGAGGGTAAATGACCCGGAACCAACCCGTAGTCCGCCCCTGTCCGAACCGTCACAGGCCACTGCAGAGTCCAAGGCCTCCCTAGTGCACCTGCCAAGGGGTCTCTCTTCAGGGTGACTTTTCCCCTTCGGGGTGCGCTCACATGAGCCCTCTTGGTGCCCCTGCCAGGATGGGCCAGCTGTTACCCAGGCAACAGTTGTTCCCGCGCGCAGCGTTCACGCGCAGCGATCGCGCCCAATCCGCGCCGAAGGTGCGCCAAAGGTAAGCCCGTCTACGCCCGTCCGCGCCTGGACCGCGCCCAGCGCCAGACCCCCTGCCCCTCGCACTGCCCAGCCCTCCCGCATTACCTACGATGCCACCACCCTCCTAGCCCTCAACCCCGGCCGTTCCCCCAACTGCGTCCAAGCCGCTCCTGGACACACCCATGGACCTTTCTCATGCTACTCCTGTAAATTCATCGGTACCGTTACCAACTCCGCTACGATCACACCTCAGATTCCCGACACCAACCACCTACAATGCATCCTTCTCAACACCCGATCGGTCCACAGGCACGCCATTGACCTATGGAATCTACTAGACACCATCTCTCCAGACGTCGCCTTCCTAACAGAAACATGGATGAACGCTTCCTCCGCTCCAGACATCACCATTGCCATCCCTGAAGATTATAAGATCATACGCAAAGACCGTACCGGCCACACAGGAGGAGGAATCGCTATCGTCCATAAAAAATCTATCCACATCTCAACCAGCTCTGACGTCAATCTCGCCAACTCTGAACACCTTCACTTCCAGATCCACATCGACCCCAAGACCACACTCAGAGGCACCCTCCTCTACAGACCACCAGGACCCCGCGCAAAATTCAGTGAAGACATCACGGACTTCATCACTCCACACGCGCTCCCCTCCAAAGATTACATCCTTCTGGGAGACCTCAATTTTCACCTTGAAAAGAACAACGACCGCAACACCACCACCCTCTTGGACAACCTCGCCAACCTCGGACTCAAACAACTGGTCACTTCCCCCACCCACATCGCAGGTCACACACTCGACCCTATCTTCACCTCCAGCAACCATGTCTCCTTCAGCCACACTACGGATCTCCTCTGGACTGACCACAGCTGCGTTCACTTCACCTACAACAAGCCGAAACCCATCAACCACCCCCAACCAACTCTGCAAAGAAACTGGAACAAAACCACCATTGACCAGATCTCCTCATCGCTCCTTCTTAACACCCCAGCCCACTCTTCTAACCCAGACCAAGCCGCCACCAACTTCACCCTATGGATATCCAACAGCGCCGACATCCTAGCACCACTGAAAAAACGTCAAAGTAAACCTGGCAGCAAGAAGGCCTCATGGTTCAACGATGATCTTAAGAAGTCCAAGAAACTCTGCTGCTCCCTTGAAAAGGCCTGGAAAAAAGACCCAACCACTAGCACCAAGGACGCCTTCAAAAACGCCACCCGCACACACCACCAACTAATCCGAAAGGCCAAGAAATCAGCATTCAAGGATCGACTAGACAACAACGCTCACAACAGCAAGGAACTTTTCAACATCGTCAAGGAATTTACCAATCCCTCGGCCAACTCCAACGACATCACCCCCTCTCAAGCCCTCTGCGACTCCCTGGCTTTATTCTTCCACAACAAAATTGCAGACATCCACAACAGCTTCGACAACCAACCCGGAGACCAACCCACCCAACCATATGCTGAACATTCTCCCCCCTTGAACACCCTTAACGACTGGAACCCAATCTCCACTGAGGACACCATCCGCCTGATGAACTCCATCCACTCAGGATCCCCCACAGACCCATGTCCTCACCACATCTTCAACAAAGCAGACTCCGTCATAGCACCGCACCTCCGAGACGTCATCAACTGCTCCTTCAACTCCGCCACCTTCCCGGAAAGCTGGAAACACGCTGAACTCACCGCCCTTCTGAAAAAACCCACAGCGGACCCCACCGAACTCAAAAACTACCGCCCCATCTCGCTCCTTCCTTTTCCGGCCAAAGTCATCGAGAAAGCTGTCAACAACCAGCTCGCCGCCTTCCTCGAAGCCAACAAATCCCTCGACTCCTCACAATCTGGCTTCCGAGCAAAACACAGCACTGAGACCGCCCTCATCGCAGCAACAGACGACATTCGAACTCTACTGAACAATGGAGACACAGTCGCCCTCATCCTCCTCGACCTCTCTGCAGCCTTCGACACAGTCTGCCACAGCACCCTTTTACAACGCCTCAGAAACATCGGAATACAAGGAAAAGCACTTGAATGGATCACCTCGTTCCTCACCGGAAGAACCCAGAGAGTCCGCCTTCCACCATTCAAGTCCGAGGCCACTGAAGTCATCTGTGGCGTACCACAAGGATCCTCACTCAGTCCCACCCTCTTCAACGTATACATGAGCCCCCTCGCGGCCATCGCCCGCCAACACAACCTCAACATCATCTCTTACGCGGATGACACTCAACTGATCCTTTCTCTCACCAATGACCCCAGCACCGCCAAAACTAACCTACACGAAGGAATGAAAGAAGTTGCCGAATGGATGAAACACAGCCGTCTGAAACTGAACTCAGATAAAACAGAAGTCCTCCTCTTAGGTACATCCCCCTCTGCATGGGACGACTCTTGGTGGCCGGAAGCCCTTGGAAAAGCACCCATCCCGACAGACCACGCACGGAACCTAGGCGTTATCCTGGATTCTTCACTTTCTATGAACAGACAAGTCAGCGCCGTCTCCTCATCCTGCTTCAACATTCTTCGCATGCTCAAAAAAACATTTCGCTGGATCCCCACCGAAACAAGAAAAACAGTCACCCATGCTCTGGTCACGAGCCGACTGGACTACGGAAACACCCTCTACGCAGGTACTACCGCTAAACTCCAGAAAAAACTCCAACGAATCCAAAACGCCTCAGCCAGGATCATATTAGACATCCCGCGTAACGAACACATCTCTGATCACCTGAAAAACCTCCACTGGCTACCCGTCAATAAGAGGATCACTTTCCGACTTCTAACCCACGCACACAAATCACTCTACGATATCGGACCAGAATGCCTCAACTCACGACTGTCCTTCTACACCCCCTCCCGCCAACTACGTTCTTCCAGCCAAGCCCTCGCCACTGTACCTCGCATCAACAAGACCACCATGGGAGGTAGATCCTTCTCATACCTGGCAGCTAAAACATGGAACTCACTCCCCACTTACCTTCGCCTTACCCAGAACCACCTAGCATTCAGAAAGCAACTTAAAACGTGGATATTTGACAAGTAATCCCCCTCCCCTCCCTAAGCGCCTTGAGACCCTCTGGGTATGTAGTGCGCTATATAAATTCTTTGACTTGACTTGACTTGTAGTTCTACCCAGGGTGGTCTATGCGGTTTTCGGTGGTATCTGTGCCCCGCAGGTCGCAGTGTTCTGCAACAGCTCAGCACTCTATCTCTCTGTATACTCTGTAGCCATTCTCACTGCTCGTCACTAACCTGGGACCCTCAGGAGTGTGGCCTTGTCTCTGATCCGGCTCCTAGGGCCCAGCAGAGCACCAAGGATAGGGCACGAAATTCTGTCCGGGCCTAACTGGGCCCGACCGCGTAACCAGTTATCCGGTTGGAGGCTTGATTCTCACTCCCAGGCAGCTTCTCCTGGGTCACAGCAGTTAGAGATGTCCCCGGGGAGTCCGGTCGCAGAGGATCTGGCCCGGGAGGCTCCCCTGTCTAGCAGCTTCCACAACCAGGCGGCCGGCCTGCCTGCCCCCACGGCGCCCCCCACAGCACGGACTCACTGGCTTCTCGATCTCCGAGGCCTTGTCAGCCGTCCTTTGCATACAGCACCGGGTGGAGTAGCAAGCGGAGGGCCGTCCGCCACAGTCCCATGGGGGAAAGTTCTTTCCCTAGGGATCGCCTCGGGTCCACAGGATCAGCCGCACTCCGTCATTCCCGGCAGGGCGCCATCTTGGATGGGCCCCGGCGGATCTCCTCGGCACAGAAATCAGCACTACATCGCTGAGTGAGGCTCTCAATGGCACCAAACAGTAGCGCTGGGAGGTCAGTGTCACTCCGGCTGCAGGAGTATTTCTAATCCGGGCCACTAGACTGCCGGATAATGGTCGGATTAAAGCTTTCGACCGGAGCTCGGATAATTAAGCGGCCATGTCGCTGGCCACGCCCCCTACGAAACAGGTTGTTGATAACTGAAAGAGACAATTTTAGTTTTCGAAAGGTTGATTTTTAAATAATTAATTTTGGTATTTGCTTCAAGTCTTATTAGTTGGCACTGTAGACCTATTTGCATCATTGATAAAAGACGCCAAGTCATTGGCATATGCTAAGTCCGGTGTCTCCAACCTTTAGTGTTGTAAGAGCTACTTATATTAAGAAAATCTTCCCGAGCTACTAATATTGTTAGTGCTGTAATAGTGACCACATCATATGTAGTGTAGCTCCTATTTTCCCAATAGGCTCTGCGCATTGGAATAGTACCTACAGCAGTAAAGGCCTAGGCCAGACGTTAACTAGGTCTACTACTGTCGATACTAGACTTAATTTTTGGGTTTGCCAGCTAAGCTCAGAGTTCGCTAGAAACTTTCTCGAATGTTCAAGGAAGGATTAACTTCCCTGATTAGACAAGAAGGGATTTAGTTTCTGACAACCATAGAACATGACAACTTTGCTCTCCCCTAATCAAGAGTCAATCTCAAGAGTCGTGTGAGCACAAGGCAATTATTTTACTCAGTCAGTACGTGCATTCTTAGTCTCATCAGAATGTAGAGAAAAGGAAGAGACGGGCGTGTTCAATAAAAGATGTTATTTATTGATCAGTCTCTTTTCTCGTACAAGAGAAATGGATCGATATTATTGCGATACTTATAGTTAAGTAAAGTGCATACATTAGAAGCAATAGTATAAAATAATACTGTAAAAACATTGATATGGTTTCTGAGCCATATGATGTTTAAAATGATTAAAATATATTTACATACACATATACATTTGACTAAACGTACTCAACTGGTGTTTCTAAATACGCCTACCCCGTGTACCTGACCTAAGTCTAATGCGTGGGCGGGAATAGAAAGTTACAGTTTAAGTTTTTGCCAAGTGAATAACTAAAGAATTCTCTAGGAGGGGTTATTCAGTTCTGTACCTGGGATTTAGGATGAATGAGGAATGGTATCTCTTTCTCTGCTCTCGATATTCCAGGCTGCCTGCGAGGGCTACCCGGAAGCGCCGGTGCTGGGTCTCTCGGCTTGAGATAGCAGCGCGTCTCTCAGCGCGTCAGGAAGGCGGGGCTGCTGCCTGCGGGGTCTGCTTCTGCTCTCTGCTTCGGCAAGTATGGCTGCTCCGTCTTGTCACCACGCGTGTCTTTTGCATAGGGCAAGGTCGGCAATATTTATACCTTAAAGGTGCCGGGATTGACGTAAGGATGGACATAGGTACGTCAATAAAGATGTCATACGACTTGCTCGTTAGCACATTCTTTACTAAAGTTCTCTGTGAAATCAAAACAATGGCCGCACGGATTATCCAGGTTGTCATAGGTTTGATTTGTTATGAGAACGTCGTATGCCTTATCAGGGGCTGGAGGAATGTCGCTTGTCTAATTAGATCTCAAGCGTTATGACCTAATCAGATAACACGTTCCTGTGCCGTAGTGTGACTGCGTCAGATAACGGTATCTGCATCATGGGGGTTTTCTTGCCTCATGGGCTGACTGTTAGTTAACTAGCTAGTAAGTTTAACCAGAATAGGGTCAGGAATAGGGGGATCGATTCAGAACCTATAGAAATACACGACACCCACTCCACGCTAACTATGGTCATATCTACTAATCTATGCATAGTATAACATAGTACAACATACTATAGAGTATAGTGTATACCTTACCACCCCAAAATACATAAATGCATTTCGAAATTTTCAAATATACTGAAAAATTGCAGTCATATATATTGTATGCACTTAAGCTATGAATTAAATGCAAAAGTAAACACGCATTGTTATGCATTATTGCTTGTTGGTATATGAGAAATACACATGAAATGGCTCTTAATATGGCTATACAGAAAAAAAGTCGAAACCATTTCATCACATAATATATTTTGTGAACATACCAGCGGGCAGCTAAAGTCTATATAAAGTCTATAAAGTATCTAAAAAAATAGAAATCTTAGTTCTCTAGGAATAGTTTCTTACTTTAAGCAGAAGATCAGTGTCCCGGGAAAAAATATATAGAAAAATATTTTAGGGGCTTGCTGAAAAAAGTTGCTGTCCGTGAACTGGATTGTAATTGTTCATGTGACTTTATTTTTAAAGGTTGAAGGCCGAATTCAGGGAACGCCGTGTGCGAGTTTACTCAAAAGTCTCTATTTCTGTTCCGGAGAGAACATCATATCATTCAGGCTTTCGAAAAAACTGTCAACAGCTTCATGGGAAAGTTCCACTAAGTCGGAAATAGGGGTAACCATGCATTCGTGCGCATGATTGTCTCCATTGACATTCTGATTTGCATTGCTGACAGAAGGTCGTACCTGTTCGATGCTGCTTTCATCTTGAACTTCACTACTCTTCAATCGCAGTGGTGAAGATTCCAGGAATGCCGTCATCAGAATTGGCAGCCTTTGAGGGCAGCACAGTGCGTGAACCTTGGTAGGAACCAACAGTGTATCTGCATCCACCGGCGCATCCGATTGTAGCGTCAGACAGGTGTCTAACACGCATTCTTCTCCGCATAGCAGACACCTTAGTACAGGTAAAACACACCTTTGCCACATTGGTCGAAATGATAGAAACCAAGTCATGTTTAGGTCTCTAAGCCGGGAGAGTCCCAGGATTTTTGATATCCGGTCCCGGTATCCAATGGCTAGGATCGTATCTTCCATTGTCGCGAGAGTTTGATCTGTGACATGGGTTGCCATAACGAAAAATAAGGACCAGGAATAGGATTCCTGCAATTAGTCCCAGGATCAAGGGAAGTCCGCCAAAAATCGAATGGACGAAATCTGGAAAAATACCCAGTATGGCTTTGAATGGTGTTAATGCCATCGAAAATACTGTCTTAAATACCTTTGAGACCCCAGTGGTATCAGAAATATTTAAGATTTCGCTCAGGATTTCCGCGAAATGTACGGGGAATTGGTTGATAATAATGTATGTATCCCTGCAGTCGTCCTTGCGACTTGTAGATCATACGTTTCTTTAGATGACGTGAGCCTTGTAGGCGTCTGAAGAAGCACTGTTTTCATTCTGCTTAAAGTGTCTATTCGAATAGAAGTAATTTTCAGACCGGGCCATGCCCTTGCCTCCCTGTCTGGAAAGGAGCTGGGGAACAAAGAACGTCCACAGCACTTGACCTTCGCCGTCGTAGTGACGAGATAAGGAGTCCCGGGCATAAGACTACAACATCTGCGGTCTACAATAAGAATGTAACTCCCATTATATAGTCTTTGAAAGAATGGTTCTATTTCAGTTGCAGGTGCGCCTTGCTGGTGACATGAAAGGTTGTATGAATTCCCTTCACAGGCTCCGTGCAAACTAATACCGTTACACAGAAGCGTGCCGCTTAGTGACATAGCACAATTGTTGCCACTAAGAAACACTTTCTGTCCTTTGTTACTGACACATGCATGTGAATAGGGCAGGTTCCAAGTTGTTTTAAGGTACCCCTTTCCCAATTTCTCGTACATGCCAGCCTGTATATATTTTTGGCAGTATTGAAACCTGAAGGTTGAGATTGGAATATTTATGATTCCGTGGATTATCCATTCACTGACAGGTCGTTCTGACATTGTCAACGGTAATCTTTCTAGTTTTTCAATGCTCAAGATTGTATAATCAGCACCCTTCTGCGCCATACCGATTTGTCTATCAGTAAGGTTAAAGATTTGGAATAGTGACGTTGTGTTGATTAAACGCCAAGGCACATAGCCAGAACGCAGATTTTGTAACGTCCAGCCAAGCTGTACAATAGAGCGCAATTGTGACTGACCATGTTGTAATAACAGTAAGTCTTGCGATAATATATCGATTGCTGAAGACACAATGCTGTCCAATGAAAAAATTCTGGAGGACAGAGTCATTAACCCATTGTCCACTACAGAAAGTGATTTTTCCAAATTGATACGGTCAATTTCCCGTATTCTTTCTGCTGTCTCAATTTGAGTAACCTTCCAGGCCTCATTGTATGCTGCATATACAGAGGCTGCTATGAAAACGCTTTTGACGCTGTTTGCGTGGTCCCATTATGAAATCACGCAAGTCAGCACCATCAGTAAGTAAAGTTAGGTGTTGCTTAATTTCAGGCAGTGTGGAAGTTTGTAGCCATTGAAGGCATAATTTGCCCACACTGTAGGTTGTTATTATCCCTGGATGATGTCTTTGGGGATATCTAGGGTCTGGCCTGGTCATTTTGAAACCCTGTGTTTTATTCAGGAATCTATCTTGACAGTTATTTGTATCTGTGGGCCAGATCAACCATTGTTTCCAATCAGGATGTGTTCTGTTTTGGTTAAGTATATGGTTTATGTCTATTCCTTCATCTGTATCAGAGTTATTGCTAAACATTGTTGGCTTTGGAATAGACGGGTTATTTAAATCTTTGATTTTGGCTAAGCCAAGACAGGTGGTTTGTTGAACAGTGTCATTTAAAAATATCATTTGTTCTGGGATCATGCAGGCTCTAAACAAAGCTTCTAAACCCTGTACTTGCCATTCTTTTGTGCCCCAAACACTTTTCAAATCAACATTTTTGTCCCAATAATCGAATCCAAAAGTATTCATTTTTTCAAAGAATGAATCAGAATAAATCAATTTTGTGTTGGTTATCATGGTTTTGGTCCCTGTCTTGTTTGACAATTTAAAATAAAATGTTTCCGCATTACTTGTGTTAAAACCTGAAAAATATGAATATTTGCCATACACGGTTCTTGAGCTCCCTTTTGGAGGTGTAGCACAATGTTCCCATTGATTAAAATTTAAAACATTTCTAGGTTGTGCAGATTTATGCAAGAAATGGTTACCATAATGGTTATAGCAGTACATGCTGTCATAATTTGTAGAACCCTGCAAATAATCATGTTTTGTAAATTTAGCAGACATTACTAAGTCAGACATCATATTGTTAATACTTTCAAAGTCCCAATCATCAGCAAATGAGTTTGGTTTTGCAAAGTCACTCAAGGAGATCTTGATTTGGTGTGGATATTTCAGGATCTCGACCGGACCATAAATTTCATAGTCAGTGTTGTCCCAGGCTACCCCACCAGGTATTGGAATTGCTGTGAAGTTGGCTGAAGAAAGTTCTGAAGAAAGTTCTCGTTTCTCGACGTGTGAAGATGTGTGTGGTTTGAGGACCAAGTTGATGTTCTGACTTGCTGTGTCCATTTTAGCATATTTTCCCTCAATGAAGCGTCCCAAGGTAAATACCATGATGAGCCAAAGTATGAGGATAAATGCACCAAAACCCACCCAAAATTCAATCCATGGAGAAATCAGATATGTTTCTTTTAGTTGTTTCAAAAGTTCCTTCGCTTTGTCTTTAAAGGATTTTGATGATGGCTGTGTCTTTTGTTCGCTGAAACCGTCAGAGGAATCATCGAAGTTGATGAAGTAACCGGATGCAGTTCTGTCAATTGTTCCAATTGGTTCAGGATTTTTGTTTCTTGCATTTTCACTTGGTACTTCTGTATAGATTGGTGTGTCTCTGCTAAATGTCTTTATTTGGGTTTTCAGAGGTCTTAGTTCTATTGCATTGTTGCATAGTCCTTGTTGTTCTTCTGTAGGCGTTTCGAATGTGATGAGCCTCTTTGATAGGACCTCTGTACTGGTAGCAAACCTTGGTGTTCTGCTACTTATTGGGAGTCCACTTGGCCTACCGTTGGTTATCGGCCACATGTTGTGGTTTTACCAGGTCGATGGATACAACTCGGTTCTCCTTTTTTCCAGCAAGTGGCGGTAGTGCAACTGATCTTGTCCCGTTGACAGACAAGACAGGAACTGCTTTTCTGTAAGAAGGCCCAAATTCCTTCTTTACCGCGATCTTCTCCCTGACTAGATCCCCGACTTTTGGAATCCAGACAGGTCTTGCTGGGACAGGTGGTGATTCTTCAGTGGTTGTTGGCTGTTCTTTCAACTGTATGTTGCTCAGGTCTTTTCTTGTTTTGTTTAAGTCCTGCAAAATAGCCAAACGGTCTTTGACATCAAAGCTTTTTTCTGTTACCACTGAAGTCTGACTATCAAGGTCAGAGATCAACATCCTAGTTCCGAATAATAATTCGTACGGACTGAATCCCTTCAGAGAATTTCTTGGCAAGTTATTTAGACTACGTTGGACACTTATTAGATGTTTGACCCACCCAGCTCCCGAACCTAATATCCTTTCTATTATAGATTGCTTTCTGTCTTGGTTTTTTCTTTACACCATCCCATACCCTCAGGAAGGAAGTGAGAAGATTCCCGCTGGGCTGTGCTCATTTGGCCATTCTTTCCCCCCCCCAGGCTGGATTGCCTGAGAAAAAGAAAAAAAATGGTCGAACGTAGCATGCTCTTAGCGTATATGCCATTTAGACTCGCAAATCTTGTATAACAGTCCGGACGTCAGCCGAGTGCTGTGGATCTACATTATAAGTGGGAACTAGCCTGTATATGTTAATCGCAAGCCATTCTTTTTAGTGGTGATGTTATCTGCCTTGATGCGACGAGGTATTAAACTGCTTCTCTCCCCACTGCGATCTCTGTTGCAGTTTGGGCAGTTTTTTACAAACATGGTGTAGTGCAGGCTCATGCCTGGCCACCAGTACCGTGATTGTAATTCTTCAAGAGAATCTTTTAATTTAAGGTGTCTGAGACCCTCGCCCATGTGTGCGTCTGCGATTAACAAGTTTCTCCTGTCCATGTTTGGAATCACTCTATCCCCCACTCCAGGGATTCGAGCAAAAGGAATGGAGTTTGCATCTATGATGTATGTGTAATTGAGTGGATAGTTGATCGGTAACGCCGAGCAGTCGCCTTTTGATGACGTTTTTACTGCCAGCAATGTTTCGCCGTCAATGTATTTTAATGTACGCTTTTTTCGATCTACGGGAGCCGGTTTAGTGGCTGCCGCTGCGGCTGTTTCAGCCAATGAATTCCCTACAACGTGAACGCCATCACGCTGGTGACTCAGTGAGTGTGTCACGTGAGTCTTTGGTAGTTCTTTTTTCAAAAGAGCTACCTGTTCCCAGAGCAGTCTCTGCTTTATTGGTGCATCCGTGTCATCTTTGTAATCGTTCTGAATCCAGGTCTGCAAATCCTTGTTATATGCTTTGACGCAGAAATATGAATCTGACACTATAAGTGTCGGGAATTCGCGATCCGCATTATCTAGCGCCATTTTCAAAGCTAATATTTCAGTTTGTAGTTCTGAATTAGTTTCTACTGAGTGTGATTTTGTTAATAGAGGTCTTAGATTACCTCCGTGCCACACTTCTTTTGTAATCTCACATGTGGGATTGTATGCATGTTCTCCCCAAACGGAGGGTTGAGCATGTCCGTCTGTATAGATTACACAGGCGTAATGTCGTAGAGGCAGAATGTCGATTGGCAGAGGATACTTTTTTTCATATTTTAGATTTTTTAATTCTTCTAGTTCTGGATCAAAGAAGTAATATACTTTGTCCGTTGTGATTGAATTTACCCATTGTAACCATTCTGGATCCAATGTTGTTGTTGGTAAATTACACGGTGTTGTTAATGCCTCAAAGGCTGATTCTGCTGTTCTGACTGTGATATGTCTACCGTCAGCTATGTCTTTTTCTCTAGCTATTGCGGTTTGAACTGCTTGAACAATTTTTCCTTTGTTGTTGAATCTCTGTTCAGCTTTTGTGTACAAATGTGATTTGAATGCAATTGGTACCTTATCTCCTTCATTAGAAGTCAGGTATGTGAATCCGCATCTCCCTGGGATGACTCGGATCACAAGGTTGCGTGTATTATCACGGGTTTCTAATTTTGTTTTAATTAGCATGTCTGTTTGTAAGGATCTCAAAATTTCTGTGTGTGCTTGAGTCCAACTGGATCTTTTAAAGTCTGGTTTAATTAGATCATAAAGGGGTTTGACCCTTTCTGCGTAATTTGCAATATATGTTCTTCCGAAATTTAGGAAGCCTAGAATTGACTGTAGGTTTTTTAGTGTTTTAGGAGCTTGGATTACGGCACATTTCTCTAGGAAATTGTCTGCCAGGCTTTTGCCTTCACTTGATAACTCATATCCTAAGAATAGGACCGTCAGATGGGCAATTCTGGACTTTTTGAAGTTGAATTTGTAACCCTCTGCAGCGAAACCAAGTATTATGGTGTTCACTCTTTTCAAGTGAGTTTCCAAGTCATCATCTGTTAAGTAAATGTCATCGACATAAGATAATGCTTCATCATCATATAGTTGTAGTAATTCTGTTACTCTCGCTGAGAATACCCCCGGGCTGTTCTTGTACCCCTGGGCTAACCGACAGAATTGTTTTTGAGTGCCATTTACTGAGAATGCAGTTAAATATCTGCTCTCTGGTGCTATGTTTTGACAAAAGAATCCGTTGGAGATGTCCAAGGTTGTTTTGTATTTTTTGCGCACCATGTTATTCATTAGTGCAGCACTGTGTGAGTTTTGCACTGCAAAAGTTTTGCAACATGTGTTAAGGTGTCGGTAATCCAAAACTAGACGGTACGAATTGTCTGGTTTGGAGACCGGAAACAAAGGATTGTTCATTTGTGAGGTGCAAGTTTCAATCACCCCCTGGTATTCTAGCTGATCTAGTATTTCATTTACTTGTTTTTTAGCTTCTTGCTTAATTGGGTACTGCCTTTGTGCAGTTGGTTGTGATTTTAACTGGATTTTGTGAGGAGGAGAATCCTCATCCCATCCTACATGATTTTTATATAAAGCAGGTGCTAAGGCCACTGCCCACTTTCTAGCAAGTGTATATTTTTTATGAATCGGTATTTGATTCGAGAAGGCAGGCATAATTACTTCTTCGCCATGAGGGCACTCCCTGACAAACTCTGGTGGCCAGTCTTTTTCAGCTAGAAGGATGTCATAGCCTTTGGATAGGTTATCCCAAAATAGTCCCCTTATTTTCCTAGTCTTATCTCCCTCTATACGTAATGTTATCTCGTATATTTTGTGGGGCTTGCTAACTCTGGTATCTGCAGTTTCCACTTGAAGGTATTCATTCGTGTCCACTGTCTCCAGATGATCCATAAGGACTTTGCGAGCTATGCTCACCTCTGCTGCGCTGTCTAGCATTGTCTGAGCCCATTCTCCGTTTTTCAGTTGTGTCCTCAGTATTCTCGGCATTGTTAACTACCTTGATACTGGCTACCTTCTTTTTTGGAAATTGTGATTTCTTTTTCAGTTGAGCAGGTTCCTTGTCTTTGGACTTGGCGTGCTCTTCTGATCGTCCTCTTCTTTCCGATTTCTGCGAGGATTTCTGAAAAGATTGAGAGGGACGTGTATCAATGTCTTGATATCTATCAGGTTTTTTAATATTATCCCTATTTCTAAGGTTATATCTATTCCCAGAGGGTTCACTCTGAGGTGACCTTTGTCTCGGGTTTGGAGACTTCTCTCTTCGCCTAGGAGACCTTCCTCTGGACTGGAATTTCTTTTCTTTTGGATTGGATTGTTTGTTTCCATTCCAGTTCTTTTTTGGTGAATTATTATTATTATTAAAAAACATTTTTTCTGGACTTGTAGTCAGTTGTGGTTTTACTGGTATTCCACCTAGACTATCTCTGCCTAGTTCTTCATAGGATTTTTCTATGATTCTGGCAATTTCAGCTGGTTGGTCTGCTATATCTGTCTCTTTTAACCTCTGGCGGATCGCCACGTTTGCTGCTTCACCCTTTATGTTGGCTAGTAATATAGCCGAGACCTGCTTGAAGTCTTTTAGTAATTTCATACCAAGAGTTAAAGCAGGTTCTGGACCATATTCATCTTGAATTTGTTTTAGCACATCTGGTATTACCGAAATGGATGGAACACCGTGCGTTTTTGTGTAGATGGAAGCAAAGACTGTACCCCAAGTGTCACAGTCCTCAATGTGTGGTGCGATTCCCATTGGGAGACATATAGTCAGAATTCTGTGTTTTTCTAATGGGGTGGTGTCAGGAAACACCGCCTCTATTTGGGTAATTTTCTGTGCCAACCAGAATGGTATCTGTTCCCGTTTAGCTGGAACTTTACCTAGGCAGGATTGGATGTTCTGTGGTGTAATTTTATTTGTGTTCCCCTGGTGAGGGGTCAGCTGTGGAAGTTTAATCGCTGGCTGAATTGTTGAAGTCCGCATTACATACTGAACTAATTGTCTGTGAATTTTTAGTAGTTGTTTTAGCTGTATTAACAGCTCTGCTGCAGGCATTCTTTCGATGTCTGGATATGGTGTGTATCCGGCTAAGACCGGCCACGTTGCTCCTGGTCTTCCTAAAGGACCGAGCCTTGTAATGTGATTATTATGTTTTAGGGCGCCATCAAATAAGAGCAAATGCTCTTGGAATTTGAGTGGTACTTCCACCTCCTCGAAAGGAGTGTACTCATTAGGAGGTTCCTCTACTTTGTAATAGTGGAAGTACTTTGTTATAGTATTAGCTGCTGGAAAATGTATCCATGTATAGTATACCTCTGTCTGCCGATATTCGTGTGCCTCGATTACGAATATGACTGTGCCACCTCTAGGTGTCAGTCCATTTTCTATAAGTTTTAAGGTTATAGATCTCCTTTTGGCGACCGGAATGAGTATTATATCCGCGTCTGCTGCTTGCATGGTAGCATCAGCATCTGCTATTTCAGTAGCTAATCTAGTAACCTCTCGTTCTTCATCGCTGTCCATTTTGCTGACAGGATGGTATTATGTTTATTTGCAGATCAGGTTTCTTTATGGAAACAGAGATTAGATGCACAATATTTTGGAACTGTTTTATCCTTCAACGTTGACTAGACCAAGAACCATACATAGGAGTTTCCTCCTGCGAGGTTTTGGAGGATATAATAACCTTTCACCCACTCCAGACGTCTTTGGAGTATTTGGGAAAAGGGGTCTGAGTGAGAAAGCACGACTGAGTTACTCTAAATGTCTTACGTTAGTTTTATCGCCCTTTCCAAACGCGTTGGGCGCCATGTAGTGTAGCTCCTATTTTCCCAATAGGCTCTGCGCATTGGAATAGTACCTACAGCAGTAAAGGCCTAGGCCAGACGTTAACTAGGTCTACTACTGTCGATACTAGACTTAATTTTTGGGTTTGCCAGCTAAGCTCAGAGTTCGCTAGAAACTTTCTCGAATGTTCAAGGAAGGATTAACTTCCCTGATTAGACAAGAAGGGATTTAGTTTCTGACAACCATAGAACATGACAACTTTGCTCTCCCCTAATCAAGAGTCAATCTCAAGAGTCGTGTGAGCACAAGGCAATTATTTTACTCAGTCAGTACGTGCATTCTTAGTCTCATCAGAATGTAGAGAAAAGGAAGAGACGGGCGTGTTCAATAAAAGATGTTATTTATTGATCAGTCTCTTTTCTCGTACAAGAGAAATGGATCGATATTATTGCGATACTTATAGTTAAGTAAAGTGCATACATTAGAAGCAATAGTATAAAATAATACTGTAAAAACATTGATATGGTTTCTGAGCCATATGATGTTTAAAATGATTAAAATATATTTACATACACATATACATTTGACTAAACGTACTCAACTGGTGTTTCTAAATACGCCTACCCCGTGTACCTGACCTAAGTCTAATGCGTGGGCGGGAATAGAAAGTTACAGTTTAAGTTAAGTTTGTTTTTGCCAAGTGAATAACTAAAGAATTCTCTAGGAGGGGTTATTCAGTTCTGTACCTGGGATTTAGGATGAATGAGGAATGGTATCTCTTTCTCTGCTCTCGATATTCCAGGCTGCCTGCGAGGGCTACCCGGAAGCGCCGGTGCTGGGTCTCTCGGCTTGAGATAGCAGCGCGTCTCTCAGCGCGTCAGGAAGGCGGGGCTGCTGCCTGCGGGGTCTGCTTCTGCTCTCTGCTTCGGCAAGTATGGCTGCTCCGTCTTGTCACCACGCGTGTCTTTTGCATAGGGCAAGGTCGGCAATATTTATACCTTAAAGGTGCCGGGATTGACGTAAGGATGGACATAGGTACGTCAATAAAGATGTCATACGACTTGCTCGTTAGCACATTCTTTACTAAAGTTCTCTGTGAAATCAAAACAATGGCCGCACGGATTATCCAGGTTGTCATAGGTTTGATTTGTTATGAGAACGTCGTATGCCTTATCAGGGGCTGGAGGAATGTCGCTTGTCTAATTAGATCTCAAGCGTTATGACCTAATCAGATAACACGTTCCTGTGCCGTAGTGTGACTGCGTCAGATAACGGTATCTGCATCATGGGGGTTTTCTTGCCTCATGGGCTGACTGTTAGTTAACTAGCTAGTAAGTTTAACCAGAATAGGGTCAGGAATAGGGGGATCGATTCAGAACCTATAGAAATACACGACACATACAAGATTATGTTAGTGGCCACCCTATGCAAGATTACAAGCAGCAAGCAATCTCGTGCATCAGGCATGGTTGGCAGCAGAATCGTAAAACAATTATTTACATTGTTAATACATAACAGCCATAGTGCAATCCTCGTGGCACCAAGGTATTTATAATAGCAATAAATCTCACCATTGCCACATCATTTAAAACTCAAATATCCAGTTTAAAAATAGTATAGAAATTCAATATTTTTTTCATGGAACATCAGTTTATGAGTTCTGAAAATACACATTTTCGTTTCAAATACATATTTACATTTTTTGTATGAATGCATTAATTCAACCAAGCAAAAGCTTCTACTTTAGTGGACATGGCTGAATGTTGGAGAGCTACTTAGAAGCAGCTGGAGAGCTACCAGTAGCTCACGAGCTACTCTTCTGAGAAGCCTGTGCTAGGTTATTTGCCCTTGCTCCTCAATTTCAGTGCCTTGGCATCTGCACGATCTAAGAATTCAGGTAAATCAGAAATATATATATATATAACGAGAACAGAAGTGGAGCCAACATGCCACCCTGTTTTAGACCATTAGCAGTACTTGTTTTAGGGGTATGTCCCCTCCCATTATGTAACTTTATTTGCACAAAGGTCTATGTGTGCAATTGTATCAGATAATTAAATAATGTCTTGTCAGTTCCCCATAATTGCAGTTTACTCTATAGGCGGTTCCTGTCCACTTTTAGGAAAGCTGAGGAGTAATCAACAAAGGAGGGAAAGAGCTTATTGTACGTTTTCTAAAAAGCCATGGGTAGCCAATATGGTTAATTATGTAGTATAATGGTTATCTGTAGAGGAACAGTGGGCATGAAAATCAGTTTGAATGAATTTCAAAAAACCCTTTCCTCCTGCCCATTCAGAAGGTAGCCTAGCAGAAGCGTAGCAAACAGATTGTTGTCAAAATCTAATTCTGCCCTTAGGCAATACTTTTTAATATCTGACCTCGTATCACGCTTATGGAGTGGTTGTAAAATGGACCTTTCCCAGGAAGAAGGCATTACTCAAAAAGTTATATAAGTTAAAATGTTACTTAATATGCTGCTCCAGCAATAGGCGTTGTCCTTGGGCACAGCAATTGGAATACCGTTCTGACCTGGAACCTTTGGCAAGTGACAGGTTTCTATTAATCACATCATTCGCTTTCTGAAATGATGTTATGATTGCTGACCAAAGTTGACAGAGTGAAGTTATTCGTCTGATTTGTAGAGTACAGGTTTAATATGAAAGGCTCCCAGGTTTCAAAAGGGATATTATTCATAAAGGTAATAACTCAACACTTCAGGCCTAAGCCTATTAGGAGGCAATAACACTAAGGGGCCTATTACGATAGAGGATTTTCCGCATCCTCCGGGCCGGCAGAAGCTACCACCGGCCCGGAGGATGCGGAAAATCCTCTGCGGACCCACCAAAGACCCACCGCCACATTAGGATGGCTGGTGGGTCCTGGTTTCCGTCCGCAGCTTTTCCGCCGCGGTTGGCTTACAACCGCAGCGGAAAAGCTCTAATATGGTGACGGTGTCTCTCAGACACCGTCAGCCAGATTAGGATGGGCTGTGCAAAATGCTTTTCCGCGGCGGGTTTTTCGCTGTGGAAAAGCATGTGTAACTTCACTGCGGGGGCCCGTTGCGGGCCCCCTGGGTGAAGGGGAGGTGGGGGGTGCACATGGGGGGGTACCTATGGTACCCCCCTGCATTTGTATGCAGAAATCGGCAGGCACCGCACGGTGCCTGCCGCTTTCTGCATACAAATGCAATGTATGCATTTTTACCATTGCGGCGGATGCAGCCTAAAGCCGCACCCGCCGCAATGGTAAAAATAGAGGATGTGACCGCCAGGGTGGCGGTCACATCCTAATTGCACAGGAGGGAACTCCGCAGGCCATGCGAAGGTTCCCTCCTACTCTATGGTGGCGGACAGACTCAGGTCCGTCCGCCATCATAATCGGCCCCAATGTCTGCGTTTCATGCTACGAAATAAAATGATAATTACATTTATAGAGCGTTCTACCCTGGGGTGTCTAGGCACTATCAAACAATTGGGCTCAGATCCTATCCAGTTCATGTCTTATAATGTCACACAGTTGTTGTCTGTAATCAGTTTTTAGTTTTTGTATGGTTAAATTTCACATTGAAGAAATTGGTAACTTTTGAAGAGAATGAAGAGACTTCCAGTACTGCCTTTTTGTCTCCATTATCGCCCAGTCCAAACCGATTCGTTTGTTACGAACTTCGAGAAACCGATTTGTAGGTTTATCATAAGGGGATAACTTGTTAAAAAGAGTTGCAACAATATTTTTCAAGTTTAATGAACATGCTGTCTAGAAGTCTTGCAATCGTTAAGCTCCTGGTGTATGTCTGTCATAAAATCGCTAAAATATTGGTGCGCCAAGCAATTGATAAGACTGTAATTCCATTGAATCCTTCTGTTATTATTGATAGTAAGAGAGCCAGTGAGAAAGTTTGAGATGCCCAGGTGGGCTAAATGAGCCCAATTCATACAAAACGTTTGAGGATGTTGATCCTTTTCTTTGTGGGAATTATTTCAAAGTTGCAACAGAACTCAGAGACATGTAAGAAGGCAGAGTCCGATATCGTGCTGCAGCAATATGAGAAATGGCTCTCTGAGGGAGGGATTCAGACAGTCGCCATTAATCAGCGAAATCCCAACTCGAGTATGGTTGAACATATAACTTTATCTGCAACAGATTGATCCTTGCAACTTAGTAATGGTGGTGGTAAACTATAAGATAATCTGCTGAATAGTGGTCATGTTGTTTTAATAAATTATCATTTGAAGTCTCAGGTTATTCTTATTAAAGCATTGAAGTACTTTTTAATCAAGTTTTCAATTTCCCACTAAGCGGATTTTAAAACAGTAATTTTGTTTTAAAGAACTGCTGTGGGAAAAATAAACATTAATAAATAATAGTTTAGGATTGAATAGGATGCTGTGCGCGCTTTCAAGAATGATGGCACGAAAATATTTTGAATTGATGCTTCACACTTTGTTTTCCAATGCCTAAGTTGGAATTAACTTGAAGCAAAAGTTTGGTGTGTGAGAAAGTTATTAAATTCTAGGTTAGTCAGCTTTTACGATTCTTGAGAGGTTACAGAAAAGGAATTAAGAAAAAACACTTCGTCTTTCCACCCCGTTTAGATTGCTTATCTATGCCGCAGCATTTTCAGACATGACTCGCCTTGTCTCGTTACAATTCCTCAGATCTAGTACTAATACTCTAGAACGTTTGCATTTACTTTAGCCCCTGACTTATACAAACGAATACTTTAGCACTTTACTATTTGCCTGTTTTCGATTGCACCAACTATCCACAGAAAAAGATAAACATACACCAGTGATCACGTAAATTAGAACGATAACAATATCAGTGGTTACTTTCTGTTTACAACACAAGACATTTCTGTCTTTAAGGGGTTGACTTTATCAAACTTCTGTATTTTGTGCAGAATGCGGCAGTCTTTGGAAGGGGATCAGGCTTAGCTCATCTTCAAAAACGTAACCGCATGCCTCCTACACCGCAAAACTAGAAGGCATTCCACAATCCAGACCTTTATGTTTTCGAAGGTTGCAGACCAGGGGGAACTTTCTGTTAGCACAGTGATAATCACCCCAGGCTCTTTTGAAACTCTGATACTGACTCTACTACACCCTCTTCCTTTCCCCTATAGTCTAAGATTGAATTGACCAATCAGCCCTCAAGGCTGACTTGCCCCCCATCTCTGCTATCAGCAGCCTAGTGCTTATTCTAACACGTTCTGATTATGTTTAGACATATTCCCTTCATGAAAACTTTAGTAGTAGAATCCGTATGTATTAGGTGCTATGAAATAATGTTAGGTCATAGCAGACATTTGCTTGATGCGTAGCGCAGATTGTATGTGCTATTAGCGATTGTTACTCTCATTAAGCCAAATAAGTGATCGACCTGGGAATAATAAAAGGATGAGTTTGCTGTGGCATGATTTGAATCTTCGACAGCATGCAGATGTTTGCCTCCTCTCTAATAACCGTGTCACTAGATAGCAATACATTCTTGAAGAGACTCACCTTTGTGCTGGTCTTCATTCCTGACATATGGATGCATGGGCCTTGAAAGCGCAGAGGAAACAGAAGACAGATTAGATGCCGTGAAGTGAGGAAAGATTTCGAGAAGAGAAGCATAGCATGGAGGGGAGGGGAGGGAGATGACAAAGCAAAGGAAGGGCACAAGAGGAAGCATGGAAAATAAATGAGAGCGAAAAATAGAGGCTTTGAAAGAGAAAGGATTGGGAAATAAATGTTATGCGGGAGGAAGGATAGGAATCGTAGAGAAATAGGGAGAAGAGAGAAAGGGAGAGGAATGAGGGAAAGGGATGAATGGAATGGGAAATAGAAAGGAAGGCCCAAGTTGCATATTTTTGAACGAGGAATACCGAATTGTAATCCTGGATTCCTTCTCGACCAAGACTGAGTGATACTAGGCGAGTCACGTCTTTGGTCCTCGATAAACCAATGCCTGTTATGCTGGGAACACTCATTCTTTAACCCTCTTGTTGCTGTCTGAACTTAAAGAGTGAGTACATTCCTAATAGCATTCCTGAAATAATAGGTTGCCTGATAGTCCTGTTAATTTGTTTCAGGTGTAACCTTTTGTCGCCTGTGACATCTAGACTAGCCGAATAGGCAAGTCCAAATCATTTCTCAGTGGTTCGGGTCACGCTCATGGTAAAGCCCTGCATTTGCCCATTGTACTCATCACTTTGCTGCGCTCGTCCCTGGTTAACGATATTCTTTCTGTCCTTCCCTCAGCTCAGCAGCTCTACATCTTCTCTCCATACGTTTTCTTCTATGAGTTCTGTATCTAGCTAAATCGCCAGTTTTAGGCCTTTTCCCAGAGAAGTGAGGTAAAATACAAAAGTATTTTTTTATTTGTTTTTTGCTATACGAAGTCTGACTTTTCGTGGCAATCGTCTGAGGCATTTAGAAATTCAATACTGCCCGCGCTGCGTATACAGTTTCCAATACTTGTCTTCCAGATAATATTTCTCATTTGTATGTGCTGTCCGTGTGGGAAGGTTAGCCTGGCAGTGAGCTGTCAAATTAATTTGTGTGGAAGTGCTGTTATATATTTTTCTAGGGACATTTTAGATCATTTCCCGCCTTCAATCATCCGAAAATGAATCACCAGCTGCCACAGCCGCTCCTGTGCCAAGAGTACTAGTGTGCACACAGATTACTCACCGGATGAAAGCCACATGCAGGTATAACTTCGTTTGACCGGGAGCCAGGAACCATTCGTTTAGTGCTGCAGTAAACACCCATGGGACAGACCTTCCTTTTTGGATTTTAAAGCACGCGAACAGTACGTTCTTGTGATCTCGCTCTCATCACCTCCTCGCCAACCCTCGACCTGTCAAGCCAGGTGAGGTGTATTAAAAGCCTAGCTTCCATAGGGGAGCCTTATCCAGAGCACCCGATATCAGAGCAATGAGATATCAGAGCTGTGAGATATCAGAGCTGTGAGATATCAGAGCTGTGAACTGTTGGGCTCCAAAACCCAGGCTCTGACTGATGGCAGTCTGCTGCCTTCTTTGGGTCACCAGAGACCCTAGGGAGTGAGGGTGGCACTCCTGCACAACAAACCGCCACATCCACTGCCAGCCTCACTCTCGCAGCACCAGGCAGGCTGACATGGAAAAGCAGGCTCTGCTGACGAGTGACTCTCAGAAAGCCTCTGTCAGTGTGGTGTTAGCTCAGTGTGAGAGCGGGGAGGGCTGAGTTGGGCAGGCAGGGGGAAGGAATGCTCAAAGTTTATTGTGGGAGGGTGGCAGGTACTTTTTAGGTCTCGCCTGATCCAGCGCATGTGCTGTCTGGCCGAGACATTTAGTAGCTGCTTTTAAAAGGGCTATCTTGCCAGCCACCAGCTTGCTATTACGCGTACAAGCGCATGCGCATAATAGCAAGCTGGTGGCTGGCAAGGTAGCACTTGCGATGGCGCATGTGCGCACCACTTGCGTTCGTAAGCTGTTCATTTACCTTTCACTTTCGCGCCGCGCTGCCCCCTCCCCCTCCCTCAGCTCTTCATTTCCCTTACAGGCCGCGCGTGTCACTTCCATGGCCGCGCGGCCATTGCTTGTTTGGTGTATTTTCGTTCCCTCTTTGGCACGGCCTTGCGATCCAGCATTGCGGCAGTACCTTCAACTTTATTTCACTTTCTTCAAAAATAAAGGCTTGTTTCTTGGTTATTCGTTTTGTTCTACTATGACTGTGAGAGCTTTTGTGCTTGCCATATCTGCACTTGATGTCTGTCATTTTTGCAAATGGTCACACTGGGTCGGCCTATCTGTTCCATTTCAGCCAGCGGTTACCTGTTATCGCCATCATTTGCTCAGCCAAGATGTCCTTGTATTCGAGATAATGCGGGTGTTTTAGTGTCGTTGCTGTTACTTTTGTCTGTTACATTCTCAGTGGTGTTTGCTTTCCGTCAACAGATTGTGGTATTACCGGGAAACAAACCATGCATGGTGTTACCGTTAAGTCTTGGTGGGTTTCCGGAGCTCCTCATGCAGTCTCTTACTGCACCCGTATTTGCGTCTCACTTTCCATCAGCAGAACAGAGAACATGAGAATCCACCCAGTACCCTTGTTATCGGAGAGCTGTGCTCCATCGTCCCCTATTGACTGTAGCTCGTAACAAAAACCGAGCACTGGTGGCATTTACACAAGTTAGTGGTTCCTATCCCCACGCTGTGTAACACACACGCCATACAGCTGATGCAATGAGCCAGTTGTGTTCGTAGTCTCTGCGAAGAAGCAATTGAATGCTATTGAAATGTAAACCAATATCACAATATCGAGGGACAACATATCACCCAGCATAATAACATATCCAGACTATTGCCTAGCACAATACACTAAGGTAAGTGTTGATTACCTATTCTTAACTCCACGTCTGTGTATCTTGTTTATATTGTAGATGAGGTGAAAATATTACCAAGGGTGGTTGTATAAGTGGCAGGAAGTCTGGTATGTTTGTTGGTACAGGGTTATGAGGGGAGGGTATTTCTAAAGATATGTTAGGAGGGTTTCAAGACACCAGGTAATCTTATGGAATTGTTCTAGAGAGGGTGGAGCGTTCTCCTTAGAGTGGTGTGGGAGTGTGGTAGTCACATGCAATAAGACGCGGGTGGGGAGGGTGGCAGTTACAGTATTTTGGGGGAATTGGGTGTGGAAGAGTGGTAGTCACATGCAAATTAACATTGTGCCTACTTCAGTGGGAACATTCCAGCCAGATGTGCTCTGTTTACCTATGACCCAAGCTATTTGCAAAGGGGGGATAGAGAGTGCTCCATTGAATATAGTGGTTTTAAAGCTGGTCTCAGTGGATATCGAGCCTCTTATATTTTTAACATTTTACTGTGAAGTACTCCCTGTCTTGCTTTGCACTGACCTTTTCAGTTTATTTAGACACTGGGCCACTGAAAGTGTTTCAAGCTTCTTCACATCATTGCTATTATTAAATCATTTGCCACTGCTCTCTATCCCTTACAATGTGTCTAAAAATGTGTTCCCAACTTAAAGTGGTGTCGTCTGATCTTCATAGAGTACTCACTTGCAACATCAGTCTTTCACATATCTGTAAACGATTATACTTAACTTTAATGTTAACTTTTGGCATGAGATTTCAGAATCAAGACAGATACCTGAAAAATGGCATCACAAAGGGTACTTGTGAAGTGTAGGTCTTCTGTGTCCAGTGGTTTGACTGATTAGGTGGTTAATTTTCTATTGAGAATTAAACTGGCCCCCTCATGTGGGGTCAGATTTTCAAGAAGTGCTAAAAACCTTCTACTGAAACCGCAAAGATTCAACAAGAAGAAAACATATAACCAAACCTTCTCAGGGACGACGCCCAGAATATCGAATGCTCTATCCCCAGAAACTAGACTTAATCCCTCTACGGCATCTTTAAAAAAAGAAGTGAAATCTCTTCTCACGGCCAAATTCACTTGAGCGTGGACTACTGTTATTATGCTACCCACTGTATCTTCTACATGGAACCTTTTATTGTCTACTGTCCAACCAGGTTTCCTGGATACTGTATCTATATTTTGCTTGATATACATTGAATGTTTTGTTATGTACCTTATATCAATGTATCTATGATAGGATGTTTATACTATCATTACTGAACCTTATGTTATTTACTTTGTACTTATGTAACTAAGACACTTACCCTGTAAAGCGCTCTGATACCTGCAAGGGTCTGTCTGCGCTATATAAAACTTTAAAATAAATAAATTATATTTTCGTTAATGGGAGGTGGGCTATACTACCTCAAATATTAGTTTTTGAAACTGCTGAAAAGTAATAGCTTTTGATTCTCACTTTTTCACATTTTATAGTTTTAAGAACAATTCAGTTATGATCTATCCAAGGCTAGCCTTTTTGGTGAGTGCAAGCAGTCCTGGCAGGCGGGCCAAAGTCGAATTCTGAGCAAATGCCAGGACCCAAAGAACCTTCTAGTGTGCAATGCCCTGGTTAATTACCGGTAATCTCATTACTCCGAGTCCTAGCTTTCCTCACGTCAGTAATCACACAGTGAGCTTTAGCCTCCCACAGAAACTCCCCTTCCAAAAGTTAGCATCCTAGCCTCCGATCCCTCCAATATGGCCAACTTCCTCTTCCTCCTATAATGAAGAAATTCACCCACAGCACATTCTGTCTCCAAAGCCACAACAAAAATCATGAAGTCATACTTAACAGGGCAGGGAGGGATGGGAAACTATACTGTGGCGAGGAAGACTAGTACTCGGAGTAATGTACATTACCGGTAAGTAACTGGGGCATTACCTCCTCATCTGTCTTCCTCACCACCGTAATCACACAATGAGCAGATACCAAAGCAAGAATCGGCTTCATCAAAAACATTGTGAAAACAGAAATCAGTGGAAGAAACTGCAGAGCAAAAGAATACAAAACGATCCCCACCACATACACTACACCAACGCAGAATGTAGTACAGAAGCAGCAAACAACAAAGATGCACCCCCACCAACCAAAAGAGGACCAAAAGGAAGGAGGAGACGCTCACAGGGCTTCAATCCAGACACCCACCATGGACACCACCATGAATGCAGACCAAGAAGCAGCCACAGAACCAGCAGACATTCCCCGAAGCAGACCACAGTGTGACCCAGGGAAGTAGAAGTCCATCAGAAGAGACCTCATAAGCCACCCCCCAAGATTGGAGCCTGAGGGCACCAACCCAAACGACACTGGGTCAAAAGGCACCAAGAAAACAACTACCAACCAGACAGGCAAAATTCTAACAACTGAAAACGCACCCACTAGAGGTAACAAAACCCCAACACTTGAGAGAGGATCAGGACTAAATCACAGGGTCGCACCGATAGAAACAAGAGGCAACACCTGGAATAAAAGTGGAGGTGAGCCTCAAGACCAACCCAGCAGACAAAAATCCCCCCCCCCAAAAAAAGTTCCTACCACCTGAAGAGAACCCAACAAAACAACGCTTCAGGCAGACAAGAAGTCCACCTAAAACACCACTACAAGGGCCAGGAACTACAGTCCAACTGACACCAGAGGACCAAACCGCACCCCTCAAAACACAGAACCTCAAAGGCAAAACCCAATGAGGTGCCGGCCCCATAGGCCCAGGGCACCACAGCTCAAAACAGACCAAAAGGTGGGACATAAAGGGGACCAGAGAACCCACACACGGACACCAAAATGCCCCCAAGAGGCTGAAGAGAGGAATAGGTCAATCTCAACTCAAAATCAGCAGACCAAAGAAAATCCAGCACTCATATGGGTCAAACATCGTGAACAACCAAACCCATCCTATCACACCAAGCACGAAAAGCAACCCAATGAGGGGCAGAAGCGTGCCAGGCAGAAGGACGGGGCAACAGCCGACACAAAGCAGCCCCAACTCAGGACACCATCCAGTTAACAGGGCCAACCCCCCAACAACCAGGCCCTAAAGCGCAATGGCTGCAACATGGTGCCCCGGAGTCGCGAAACCAGCAGTGGGCACAGATGACAGGGAAGCACCCAATGGGGCCGGACAGCCAAGAATAACGAGGGGAGATCACAGTAGCCACTGTCAACCCAGAAACACCGGAAGCATAAAGGCCAAGACTAACCCGATAAGATGCAACCCACCGGGAAGCAACAAAAGTGGGGGGAATCACATACAACAGGCGTAGAGGGCAAACAAAAGACATCGTGACCACCCTCCAAACAGCACGGCAAGGAAGAATCTGAGCAAAAGAAAAGCAGCCTGGCATATATCACTGAGTCGAACAAGTTGAACCCCAAAAACCAGAACATGCAGCAAACGCTGCCACCCCTCAAACTGTCCAGGGGAAGCAAAGTGCAAAAAAAGAGCAGTGCAGCAAACATCCCAGAAACAAAGGCCCAGAAGCAGATTACGGAGGGACTACACCCTTGGGGGCACATTCCACCAAGACCAAGTTGGAGGCCGACCAGATCTGAACATGACAACACGACGTAGGAGGCGCAGATGCAAGGAGTCCCAGGTGCAGGAAGAACAGGCTGGACCCATGAGCAGGGAAATCCGACAAAGACGTACACCCTGCCCAGCAGGTGGGCATCCACAGGCACAATGATGGAATTTACAACATGCAAAAGAGGGGCGAGAAAGGAATCACCATCTCAAACACCAACCCAAAACTCCCCCACCAGCGACTGCATCGGAAAACCTGGAGGGAAAGCCAGAGAACACAGTAACCAGTGGGAAAATTCCCGACAGAGTAATGTACACAGACGGAGACATCCCCAACAAAGCACCCCAAGGGAAGCAGACAAAAGAGCCTGGAGACACAGTCAAGGAGACACCGGGGGAGACAGCTGTGCAAACCACCACTGAATCCCTGTCACCAGGGACATACAATACTTGGCCCACCAGGAGGAAAACCAACCCGACCCATGAAAATGAAAATAACTTAATGAAAGGCAGAACCAGCGCCGGGGCAAGATAAGACCCCACGAGGGACACCAAGACACCATAAAACCATAACACCGTGCATACCAGGAGAACCTCCTTTGAAAAAGAAGCAAAGACCAACAGGGCATCCAGATAAGGAAAATTTTAACCCCCAACCCATGGTAACAAGAGACAGCGGCTTGAACTACACATGAGATACAAAGGGGATAACCATTGCACATCCACCACAGTACAGAGAACACCGTAACGGCAAACCACCAGAAAGAGAAGAGCACACACCCCTCCCATCGGTGAGAATGATGGACTGGAATGAACGACTGTCCAACAGGAGCAATAGGAGTAAATACATCAATGTTCATGGCAACGCACCCAATAGGGGACAAGAAGAACCCCGACAAAGAATGGGGGAGTACCACAAACCGACAGGAACCAACCCCCACCTCATGATCCTCCCACTGTGTAATCGGAGTCGGCCCACAACAATGGGAAAGAGAGAATATCTACCACCCACCTGGGTGACTACCACTGACATCAAGCCAGGGTGTACTGAGAGGCGACAGCTGCATGCCGAATCCTGGAAACGTCGCCCGCAGCGGCACTCCAGTATCATCCCCACCACAAAAAACGGTGAATGGGCCATCCCTGCTGGAAGCACCAAAAGCCCTCATAGAGGCAAGAAATGACCACCCCACAACCAACACAGGGCACAACAGCATGGGAACCACAGCTGCCCACTGAAATACGATCTTCAAGGTGGGGCCCATACAACCCAGCCCCAGAGAAAGGAAAGGGCACCAGTAACACCCCTGGGCAGCAGCACACCACCATGACAAAAAGCAACACAGGTGCAAGACCACAATAGATGACCCTGCAAAAGATGCAACTTCTCCCCGGGAGTCCAAGAAATGCCAAACAACCTCCCAACCTGTCACCCAACAAAGCCAAGGCAGAAGAGAAGCCCACACCCGACCCAACAGTACCTGTAGGGACCGGAGTATTACAGCAGCGACAGAAGGGAAAAAGAATAGGCCGCCGTCCAATCAACAATAGAAAGGAGAGCCGCCACAACCACCCTATGAACAAAAGAGTATGTGGGAGTGGCTTCCACAGAAACAAACACCATGGCCAACTTCCAACAACACTCTACTCATCACAGTGTGTACAGAGAGTGGCAGGGGCAAAGGCACAGGAAACGGGAAATAACCCACATACACCTGTCACTGTAAAAGTAGGTCGCTGCACACACCCACCAATGGAAGGGTCTGAACAGCAGTGACCAGAGTATCCCACAATGCAGCAGACAAAAAGCTACAACAGATACTCATACAGTAAATCCAGGATACCAACCCATGTCCAGGGAGGGCCGTGCCACCAGAGGCAAGATTACTCACTGAGACATAGCACCTGCAACAGAGAGACTCTGTGCCCCGCGGAGAGGCGGCCAAACATCAGAGCGTGTATACAGACACACAAGCAGCCCAAAAGGGATTGCACATGCAGAGTCCCTACAAGCAAACAACATGGGCTGAACCACCAACCGGACACCGGACTACGCAGTCAGTCTGCACTAAAGCAGAGCACATGGCAAAGAAAACCCCGCGCTGGACAGGCGAGGCTGGAACATACGCAAGCACCCCAGAACTACTCAGGATGACAAAAAACATGTAAAGAGCCTGCACGGAGGTGAGAACGCATAAACGAAGAAAACAGCCCAAGTCGGTCACCAAGAAGCCCCTGAGTCCGCTACAACAGGACTCCCAGGCTAGGCCGCCTAGAACGGCCAGGTAGTACCAAACTCGCGAGGCAAGAGCAATTCACGTCGCCACGCTGAAAAAAATAAAAAGCGGCACACAAGTGCTCGCCGCCACTCCAATCCCCATGCCGAGTCCGCTAAAGGAAGACCTCATGGTGGGGAAAGCGCAAACCCAGTCACCACAATCTCCCCCGATCCCATGCTGAGGCTGTGTAGAGCAGGATCGCATTGCAGGGGAATAAAAGGAAAATGCGCCGCAACCTACCCCCAAACCTCTGAGTCCGCTAATGCAGGACTTCACAGGGGAAACGAGAGAAAGTGCACCAACCAAAACAACGGTCTAAGCGCCAAACAATCCCAACAAAAGGAACAAACAGATATTGAGAAATACATACAAAATCAAAAATAAATACTAAACCAAAGCAGTATAGTTGTCCATAGCAAGACTGACCATCCCCAGGTACTGCTAAAGCAAGACGACCGCCCACTCATTCTGTACTTGAAATGGAAAGATTCGCAGAAAAAAACCCAGGATGTGCTGTGGGCGGACTTCCTTTTTGTAGAAGGAAAAGGAAGTCGCCATATTGGAGGGATGGGAGACTAGGATGTTAACTTTTGACTTGGGAGTTTCTGTGGGAGGCTAATGCTCATTGTGTGATTACTGTGTCAAGGAAGATGGATGAGAAGGTAATGAACATGCACCTGGACCTGATATTCTTTAATATGAAAAAATGTATGCAAGTTTAGGAATGGATTTAGCTTTCAGCAGCAGATGACGGTACGCCTCAGAAGACTCAGTTAGTCACCCATACATAGGCTAGTTCTTCCTAACTTTTATCTCTAGCCAAGCTCAAGTGTTTTTGGAAAGAATTTTATAGATAGTTGACTTGTACTTCAAAGTAACTATTATTGAGCTGTTTTTTGGCTCGCTAAATGAAATGCAGTATCCTTTATAATGCAAACTAACACATTGCATCCAGACATGAGAAAACATCTAATTTAGTACAAGCCCTTGTATTCTGTTTTTATGGTAATTTAACATCTTATAAAAACTGTCATCTTTGCATTGCTGATCTGAGATCGTGCACGATATGTCACACTGAATCTTGACATCAGCAGAGGCTCATTAATGTGACTGTTGTGGTTCTACCCTCTACCCCCTCCCATTTCCTGCCTTGTATTTCTTTTTAAAGTTTTAGTTCAGACACTGTGCCAAGCACTATCGGGTTGTCACTCTGACCCTTGCTCTGAGTGAGCATCAGGCAAAGTTGGGGTTCTTCTCACAGATGCATATGCTAGTGCGCATGTGCCCCTGTTGCTGTTTTTTTTGGGTTTGTCTGATGTCAGCCCAGAGCCTTTGCATCCTGCGATGCAGTAGAGCCACACCCAGTTATGACACAATGCATCCTCACTGACTGAACACAGCACAGATGCTTTATTCTTCAGCCATGTGCTTCCCGAGGCCCTGTATCGATCAGCGAGTGCACCTTTTCTAAATTGTCACTGGGTGGATTGGTATCAGCAGCCATTGCTGTCTGAGTGCACAAGACTTCCTTTGCACTACGAGCAGAGAACCTGGAGGTCTCCCTGCCAAGAAGTCAAGCTGTAAGGTACACCACTCAACCGGTCCACCCAACTTTCCCCTGAAAGGGGTGGGCAACCAAAATTGCCACTCCAGCCTTCTTTGTAGAGGTAGAGGAGTAGAACTGGTGTGGGAATGTGCGAGAGTGGATGCATTGGTAATCCCTGGGAAGGAGTTGGGTCTCCTGGAGTAGGTATATGTCTGCTCCAGTATTCTCAAGATAGGAAAGAATCGTGTTGCATTTGATGGTATTATTGAGGCCCTTCACATTAGGGGTGAGTAATTTAGTGGTGGCTGTAGGCATAAGGCAAATACAGTAGGTGTAGATCTAGTTCTCAAGGGTGCCATCTGCAGGTGGGCAAGTTATCATCTAGGATGGTATTCTGTTGTGGCATCTTGGATGTGAGATGGCAGGCTTTCCTTGAAAGTATACAAAAATCCCAACTGAAACAACCCAACACTATACAGCTATTAGTGTAAAACATGTGAAAAGTTAGTTCCAAAAGGGGTAATTGTCTCTCAGTTCTGGGATTCAACAATTAAGGGTCCAAGTGTGGCCAAGGTCCCGACCCCCCGTCCACCCCCTCCCTCCAAATCCCCCCGCCCAGCCAACCTGTAGTAAAAAGAGTGCCAATTCCTCTACGGTCCGCTAGTCTGGGCCATTACTTCAGGGATGGATTGCAGTGCCGCCTTTTGACCCTCAGCTATTTCGGTGGGATCCGGGCAGATCGTAGCCCTCCCTGTCCCGCGGTTCTTCCCTCGGAGTCTTTGTAGTCGCGAGCGGGGAAGGCGGGCTCGGGCTGGCCGTCCTCCAGCCGAGAGTCCATGCCCAGAATTTGACATGTTTCAGTCAAAGATCTCATTTTATAAAGCTTCCCCTGTACGCAGAAGACAATGCGTAAACAGTGTCCCCAGGAGTATGCCACTCCTTTGCTCGGTAGGTATTGTGTGACTGGACTAAACTCTCATCTTCACAGCAGTGTGATTGCTGAAAGGTCTTGAAATAGTACTTGCGATTGGTCTCTGAAGCAGAGAGGGTGTTTCTCTTTTGTTTTGCGGAGGATTTCCTCTTTTTCCTGAAAGTTTTGGAAGTATACTAATATATCCGCCGGTGGGACTCCCATCTGTATGCTGCCTCCCAACCCTGTGGGCACAGTCTATTTTGATAGCAGTGTCTGGGTCAGCTTCTAAGATATGGCAGAAGAGGTCTCTATGGAATGCTAAGATGTCCTCTCCTTCTGCTTTCATCACCACTCCTCTTATACAGATATTATTCCGGCAGGATCTGTTCCCCAGGTCTTCTGCATGTGCTTGGAAGTCCAGCTGTTGATCCCGAAGGTGGGTTACCTCCTGTTTTAGTGATTCCAGTTCTTCATCCCAGCTGTTTCCTTGTTCCTCCAGTGTGGCCATGCGGTCGCCCACTGAGTCTAGATCTCTCCTGATTTCCTTGATGTACTGTGGCCGGTCCCTTTTAACTGACTGCAGATCCTCTTTGAGCGACAGAAAAAACGATTTTAGTAAGGAGCGAGTGACTGGTTCCTCTCCTCCCGCTTGGTCCTGGGACTTCAGCGCATTTATGGTGGATGGAGAGTCCCCTTTGGCTGATCCAATGAGCATGTCTTTTATGGTGCGATCTTACTTATTTCGGGCAGCCACCATTTCCTCTATTCGTGAAGCCAGGCGGTAACTCAGCTATTAAGGGGCCTTCTTCCCAGTGGGTACTCCACACGGATTCTGTGCGGTGGAGAGATAGGGTCAGAGACCCCAGGTTGCGATTCTCAAATTGATCTGCCCTCAGGGATCGAGTTCGCCAGTTTTGGGTACCACTGTTTCACCCAGGCCTGGGCCATCGCTATAGTGTCATGCACTATGGTGGTGCAATGAACAGGAAGCACCGAAATGGCAGTAGATAGGGATGATTGTGGAATTGCTCCCAAACTAGGGATGTAATGCTATTTGCGCTTTCTCTTTATGGATATCTGGTCTCTGTCCGTAGATCTGCTGAATTCAAGAGACTGGTGGATGGTTGTGCGCTTCCCCACATGTTAGTGGTCTGGGCCTTGTCTGCTCGGTATTCAGGGGCATAAGAGATCTTGCTGCGAATTTAGGCCCCAGTGCTTCCTTGCCACCAAGTTGGTTCTTTACATTGGTCGACTACGGGTCGGCATGCGCGTCCTCTCCAGCCGAGCCACCACGATCCGGCTCGAAGTGGTGAGTAGGGCCTCTCCTTCTATCTCCCTGCAGCTTTCCTAAGGGGTTGCAACACCAGGACTTCGCAGACCTCCACTTCCACCCTCGTCAAGGCTCCTGACTCTCTATAGCCGGTGTCCGCCTCTGCAGTTGCCTCTTGTGTGGAAGCTGTTTCTGCTGGTGGGCCTTCCACCCTCACGACCTATTCCGTCTCTCTACGTCTCTCTCACCGAGGGGGGCCTGGACAGGACTGGGCCCAAGTAGAGTGACCAACTGGCATAGGTGCAAATTCAGGACAGTGAGTGTAAAAATTCAGGACAAAGGGTCAAAATTCAGGACAAAAATTCAGGAAAAAAAGTACAGGACAAAAGGTACATTTTACAGACACATCAGAGAAGGTTGTGCAAAAGTACATAAGTAAGTAAATAGACAACCAACAGAAGTAGACATCAAAATAAGTTTATATTAGGTTGAGACAATCGTGCACTTCACTTTCTGTCGCCGCTTTTGGCTACTTTGGCACCCTTTAGCCCCCCTCCCACACCTACATCACTGTGATTATTCTGCTGTGTTTATTTGTTATTCTGTCTTATTCTGACCTGAGAGCCACAGATCAAAGTCAGAAAGGGCCAAGAAACACTTTTATCTGACCCCTGTGACACCTCCACTTAAGCAGATATAGTGGGTGCTTCACTAGGTCTTTGGCCTATTGTCAATCTTTATGTTATAATCATCCACAGTCAAAATGACAATGGGCCTGTCACAGACTGCGCAAGGTCAGGGAGGGGCTGCTGCAGCCTCTAGAGTTCAAAGAGAAGTTCGAGCTGGCTCTGACTGTCACAGGGAAACAGCACAGCTTGCTGCCATTCCCCAAAATTACGTACAAAAGGTGTCCGTGAAAGAAATACTTAAGGACAACGGACAAGAGGCCCAAAAGAGGTCACCCTAGACCGAATCCGCGCTTCTAAGGGCCCACGGCCCGCTGCCTTCAGCTAGACCCGGATCAGCTCCAGATGTTCTTGGGGTCCTCTGATGGGCGGCCCGGACAGGGTCACTCAGCCGTCACCCCCGACCGCACCATGACGCAGCTAAGTGGGTTGGCCCCGCTCCACGGCCAAGACTCTGCCCAGTCCCGGCCCGCCCGCAGCCAGGCCTGCGCCGCAGTCACTGCTCTGGTCCTGTTTAAATGTTCTTGCGGCCTCTGGATCTGCCGCTTCTGCCGTTCTTGGCTCCCAGAAGGCCAGCGCTGCCACAGTGAAGCAGGCCCGCATTCCCACTAGGTCCCGCGGCTGGGACCCGCCTCCTGCACGGGCCACGTCACACAACTCCCACTACGAGTCCTGATGGCCCTCTTTGTTGCTTGCTCACCTCAGGATCGTGGGCAGTCGGGACAGAGAGGGTGAGTCCCAGTCCATAGCTCCTCAGTGTGCTTGATAGGGGTCCACAGGTCGATTAAAGCAGGTTCAGCGGCCGGGCCTGTGGCAGGGACAGGTAGACAGAAAAAGGACATCCTACCCGACTGCCATCTTGTCCATGCCCCTCGATACAACATTTTAGAGCCCGTCAGTGCCCTGCATTGTTTGGAAAACAATTACAATTTGGGTTTCTCCATCATACAGCAGAGTGTCACTGAATTTAGAGAACGCCAATATCTGTAAACTGCCTGGAGGGAAGGAGGTTGCTGGTAGGCACGTGTGAACAGCAATGCAATGGAATAAAGAACAAGCATTTACAATGCAACGGTTTCGCCTTTTCAAGAGCCCGGTCACAAAGGTAACCAGCACGTTCAGGTCCCAAGCACAAATGCCTTGCCCCGGCACAAGTGGACCCACACTCATATTACCATTCGCCTGCCCACTTCATTCTTTCATACTGCCCACCAAACAGCTTGCTCCCCACGGGTCAGGGCACAAACCGTGGCCACGAGGCTCGGAGATATACACACACCCATCCCCCCAACAGGGCCCGGACGAACATCCTGTTGTCACGGGACCCAGCCACAGAGTGCAGTGTCTTACATCAGCCTTAAAAACATTTCAACCTTTTCCACAGCTGCCTGGCCGACCCAAACTTCCACCACCGAGAACTGAACGCCTAGTATCCGGGGCGAGCTCTGGTTACCCCCGCAAGCGGGATCGCATAATGCCTTAAAATAGCAGGGAGCACTCACTGCAAACCCCACTAACAACACGTTAAGAGCGATTGCGGCAATTAGCGCCCTGTGTGCATATTTTACAGCCCCGAAATGTGCACCTCGGTCATAAATCACCCAGGAACAGAGAAACCCAGCAACACAGCCGGTGCTCACATCTGCAGATACTGAAATTCACCAAAGCCCTCTGTTAAACACAAGTGAAAGGTTATCAACGCTGGTCACTTTCAGTGCACACCCGCCAAAAGAAGTGAAGGCGAGAACCTCAATTCACCTCCATTTGCCGCAACATTGGGTGCGGCTGTGTCGAAACACTGCAGCGCTGTATTCACTGGTCCAACATCCAATCCAAGAATGTACCGTGACAGACACTGAGAAAATGCTGCTTGTGTCCGCTACTAAATTGCAATTCTAACATTAATTTCCCTGCATCTGTATAGTTCACAAACACCAACTAGTTAACTAACCAAGTACGGACAGAGCTTGCGAGGCAGCCATTCCCATCCAGCCATCTGTTACCCAGAAGAAGGCCCAGTGCAATGAAGGGAAACTGACTTTGTGTAGCTTCTGGTCGGATTTTAGCAATATTGATCCTGGATAAGATAATCAGCGGAAAGCCTCAGCTATTACAATCTGTTCCCCGCAAATTAGCCGAGGGGGAGCCATGCGTGGCCATTGGCTTCCTAATATTTTGCAGGCCAGCCTTATTGCAGTTCTATATGCATATCTCACTCAGTTGGCCTGCGCATGGCCGATACATTGTGGGTTTAAGTTGTCCCGCAGTGAACATTCCCAATCGCTGTAACCTGCACCAAACACCCTCCCCCCACCCCCAAAAAAGAAATCACATCCACAATGCACAGGCCTTGCGCACAGATACACCCGGACCCTCCCTCATCTGCGCCCAATAAACATTTCAGACACTTTTACTGTGAGTAAATAACCCTGCTCGGAACTGATAATGTAGTGCAGTCAATGTGAAACCGACGTTGTTGCTTTAAAAAAAAAAAGTCTAAGGGAGTTGAAAGATTAATGTTTTTTTTATTGTTTTTACCACAGTGGCTTGGTCAAGGTACAGTGTTCAGTTCAACCAATGCCAAAGGGGTCCTGGCCAAACATACGGGGATTTAAATACATTTCCACAAGGAAAGGCTAAACGTTCGCGGCTTCCCATGTTCATGCAGATATAGCAAACTGGAAGGGTGAACTTTGAAACATGAGGCAAAAGTGACAATTGTGAGCAAACAAAATACACGACACCACACAGACTCTCACTAGCAGGCTGACATCACCAGTCAAACGACCTCCGTACCTGCTTCAACTCCAGTCAGCGTGTGGTCTTCATCCGAGTTCCGACTCGCTTTCATGCCGTCCGTGCATGTCGAGTATCCCGCCCTCCCAGCGAGACCTTGCAGGACCACTAAAATCGTGCAGCCACGACACGTCGGAAATGAGAATAACATGCCAAGAAAAAAAAAACAACAACATCCGCCCACCGTCGCAATGACGTTGTTAAAGGGGCGGAGAGCGAAAAAATCGCCGGGACGCCCACGAATCTGCTCGGACAATGACTGACGCATCTCTGTTCCAATGGCTAGCCTCCATTTATGGAGCTAGCCAATGGAACAGAGAGGCGGGTTAAAGCCCCATACTGAAACTCAAAAGATTTCGCCTGTGCGAACACTGCTGCGCAGTGGGCGCCAGGCGAAACCTAAAAATGTGTTGCGGGAGAGGCCTAGGGTGCAGCATGCAACGCTGGCCATGCTGTGAGCATCGCTTTCCTCAAGTAATGTTTCCCTGCCTCTATAATGCCTCTACCCCTGGTATTCTGTCCATAAGAAGGGAATAGGCAAGAGAGGAGGGAGAAATGTGAAAGAAAAGGATGCAGAAAGTGAAACTGGATTAAAAGCATAGTGCATGAGTAAGTGCAACAGAAAGGAAAAGAAAATACAGGGAGAAAGAGAGAACATGTTTTTAAGCAAAGTGTGATTAGTTCAGATCGTCTGTATGTTTGTGCGAATAACTACAAATATATTGGGTGAGAGAATATTTGTTTCAGAAGTACGCAATGAGGTCATTCCGTGACATAGAAAATACTAAATATATCAAGAAAAAAAGATGAACTCAATAGCTAACTTTTTCTGAAATGAACGGCAAATGTATTCTTGCACAGGAACATAATTATAGTTTATTAAAACAGCAAGACTTAACTGGCAAATAGCGGCTAGTCGAAGGGAAACAGATCTAAAAGCAGTTTCCATAGCTAAAGCCATCTGCTGAAGTGTTCTGGGCTGAAAATCTCTGCTATTATATACCTCCACACTCTGCCTTTTTATCCCCGCTTTCATTCTAAATACGGACAGAAAAGAAATGGCTTGCTAACAGTAGAGGTTGGCTCAGCCGAGCAGTCCACTATCCACCTAGCAAACCGCAATCAAAATCAATTCGAGAAAAGTTTGTGATTGGGAATAAAGCAGATGACCAGAAGGCGCTTTGCCAAGTTCCATAGTGAAGCTAAAGCGTATTTAAGGAAGACTGGCCGTCAAAGGCCCTGGCCCTGCTTTCACATGGTGATCTTTGAAATATTTCAGGGCTGTCCTTTAAGAACTTAAGGTTTTTACGCAAATTTTTTCAACATTATGCTCCAAAATGCAACATTTGGTACTTTTTACCCCAAAATGTCATGAGGAGATAACTTTCTAAAAAGAGGCTATGTTTACTTGTTTTGCTCGCTATCTTGAGTACATGGGTGACATATGCGTACACCACTTTTTAAAGTTTATCAGCCGCCACTGGTTCATATTCCTCCTTCCTGACAGGTGCTTATGAGCATGTATGTAATCTGTGAGAAGATTGTGCCTGTCGATTACCAGGTTTTAGAATCCATTTAATCTAACGTGTTTCCGTGAAATTTCCAAGATACTTGGCTTTGATCAAATGTTGGATTTCTATTTAGATAATGCTGTTAATCTCGAAATTGCAGGGTACACGTTTTGTTTTCACAAAACACTATTTTTCTATGCCCTCTCACCATGTGCACTACAGTCCCTCATGTTTCCCCCTCTTCTTTTGCTCTTCCTTCCTCGTTTCGGTCCTTTTTGCTGTTTTTTTTCGGCCGAGGAGCCTCCCCAATACATTTGGCATAGAGAAAATAGTTTTCAATGGGTGTCAATATCATTTTATTTTTGCCGTCAGTTAGGCAGTTGTTTGACCTGACTTCATTGGAGGATGGTGCTCTAAAGTTTGAAGTTCCTTATTTCATTTGTGTCACAGAGGAGTAGTTTTGAGTTTATTAGTCGAGTTAGTCATTTTATAGATTTTTGAGCTATACTGTCCATTTGGATTAATTTATTGGGAAATTGGGTACATCAGGTAAATCAGGGATGTTTAATCAATCTTGTTTAGAATGTCAGGCTTTTATTTTCATACAACTATAACATTCTATGTTGAAGAGTAAGTGTATGGCTTGAAGTTCAGCAAAGGAAAGTGGCAGATTCTTCTAAATCTCTAGGGATTGAAAGCCAACTTTCTACCGATATGGGCCATAAAATAGACTTATTGTGTATCTCGATTTCTTTCTTAATGCCAGAAAGCCTGTCGGTTTAATTTATTCTTGGGAATATTTTTTTTTTGTTGCCATTTATTAATAAAGAACATTACAGCAACAGGAATGACATTGGAAGGGGGAAGGGCATTCGGAGGAGGGAGGGGGAAAATCAAGGAAGTGGGAGGGGGGAGGGGAGGGGAGTGGAAGGGACCACAGAACACAGTCTCGAGTTGACGCATAACAGTTCCTCGTCGCAGGACAGTTGGGGAGAATGAAAGACAAAGGCTAGGATTTAGACCCCGTGTCATATTAAGACAGAATTTCACATGTTTAAATGCATAGAGTATTATCTGCATGCAGGCAGTGCCATTGCTACATGCTCACATACATCTGCATATTCTGGCAAGATTATAATTTTTTTTAACTGATTTAATTAGGGTTTTGTGCAGTATACAACTTATCACATTGCTATCCCAGTTACCGTTTCCTGACCCCCTTGTCTTATCAAACGTTCCCCCCCTTCCCTCACCCTCTCCCTATGAGTCAATACCACATTTCAGGACTATCAGTATAGGTAATATGTTCCTGCACTCTTGATGTCGCTGCGTGTTGATAGGTAAGTATTCGTAGATATAGTTGGCAGGAAGTCAAAGCAGCGGGGGTGCCACCAGGGTTTCACCGAGGGCCAAATGCATCTCATCCCTGTTCTATTAGGCTGTATCTTTGCAGGCGAAGCCACAGGAGTGTCTAAGTCCTGTGAAACAAACCCATCTGCCAACGCTTCCCAGGCCTTAGCTGTCTCTAATGTACCTATGACATGTCAGGCCTCCCTTAGAAATCTCCTTCCCACTTTTCCATTTCCCTCCTCCATGTGGTTAGTCTGGCCCTCCCGGTGATTGTAGTGAAGACTCGGTTCTGCTTGCACATATTGCTATGTTAGCACAAGTGAGTTCATTGCTCAAACGCCATTCTGCCGCTTTTACACACAACACTACAGGCCTCTGTTCTTATGTAGACAAACTGCTTGCTTTCATTCACATAAGAACGGTCTGTTTTTCACATCTCTAGACTTACACCGTGACCTCAAGTCTGTACAGAGTGTTCAAGGTTAAATAACAATGTATGCTGTTGATTGAGGTTGATCGCCCACGCTCCAGACACAACACGCACACAGCTGCACATTTCTGAAACTCAGGTGCTTTTAATATTGCATTGCATGCATGATTGGGGCACTTGGAGAAAACCTTTCCATCTACCGAGAGTGTTGCTGATCCTGTGATGTGATTCACCTCAGCTGATCTTGGAGGTATGGGGTTCCCCGTTCAAACCTAGAGACCTATTATTATTATTATTATAATAAAACTAGCTCCTAACCAGGGGAGGGTGGTACACACGGCGCTATAAGACCTGTTTCCACTATCATTATAACATAATTTCTTCCTTTGTGTTTTATGGAATTGTAACTATGCTGGTTGTTTTATTTCTAATCATATGCCTGCTTATTTTAGCCAAAATACTGCATCTTAGAGCACGTAGTTGAAATAAACATTTTAAACTTTTCCGTGTCTCTGATTACTCATGTTGTGGACTTGTATGAGAATAAAAACAAAAGAGTGTTCTTGATTCCCACTATTCCTGAGAGTATCCTAAGTCGCTTGTTCTGGGTTGTCTAATCATTGGTAGCTTCGCTTTAGTACAGAGAACGAATGAGACACTGATGCTAGTCTGATAGGGGTTCTGGGTACTGAGGTGAGTTTTTTGGTACACCACAATTCACTGAGGTCCTATTTCCTGTGCATAGTTCTGTGCATGAGCAGAATCCCCGCAAGTTTCTAGCAATTTCTTATTTTGCTAGGACGAATGCTAGATCTTGGAATTTTCCTGTAACTTTAGTTTTGGATGTATGTGTGAACCATCCTAGTAGACCAAGGCCCTGGGAGCAGTGAATCTCCTTGTCAGTGACAGTCTCGACTCCGTCCATGATCTCCTCCCAAAAAGCGCTCAGGGCGGGGCGCTCCCAGAACATATGTAATATATGTGCTTCTTTTTCACCACATTGGGAGAAAGCTGCCTACTCTACCTGGAAGTATCTTCTGATCCTCGCAGGGGTAAGATATGATCTATGCAGAATAACTTAGTTAATTAATTTAAAGCATGCATTTCTCGAGACCTTTGGCAGTCTTTCGCAGAAATTGGAATCCCCAAGTCTTGCTCCCACTGCATTTGCAGGCACTCCATTGGACACTGGAGATCGCTGTGTATTGCTTTATACAGGCATGAGACTGCCTTAACAGTACCCGCCGATAGGGCTACATAGCGGCAGCAGCTTAGTACTTCAGAAGACCCGGTGCCCCAGTGTCTTTTTTAACGCCAAGGTAAGGACCCTTCAGAAGAAAAATGGCCTTGAGGCAAGTCAAATTCTGCTTGAAATTCTTAGAGCTGGAGTCATTTCACGTCCCGAAATAAAACTCCCATTGTAGTCTCCCCACCGCAGTCCAAGCTTCGAGCACTGCCCAGCATGCGGCAACTGCTGTAGCATTAGAAGAGGTGTATCCGGGAAGTACGGGATCCTACCGTGCGACTTTTGCACATATCTAGCCCAGCATTGAGCAATGACTCTGAACTCTCCAGTGTCTCCAGCGGTGGGTTGCAGTATCAGCAATAGTACCTTTCTAATATCCAACAATGCCTGTGCGAACGTGCTCGGAGTCTTGTCTTTGTTCCTACCGGATGCCATTTCAATTGCGCTGCTATACAATATATCTTAAGTCAGGGACCCCCAGTCACTGTTAAGCGCTGGACCGTGGCCAGTGCCACCCTTCCTTGGGCTGTCCCCCATATAAAGTATGTGATCAATGAGTCCAGGTCTCAGAACATTGCTTGTGCGATCCAGACCAGGATTGTGCCAAAGAAGTAAAGGAGGTGCGGCTGCACCCCCATTTTCAGGAGAACTACTCGGCCCACCACTGATAATGGTAGTGCCTTACAAAACTCAATAGAGGAACGGTGGGAGCAAATCGCTCTACCCACATTGCCCTCCAGAAGGTCTACTGGGTTGTTTTATATCTTTACCCCCAGGTACGCCAGACAGTAGTGCTCCCACTGTAAATGTTCTAGATCTTCTGGTGGGTCTCTGTTTAGTGTCATAGGGAAGAGTCTGGACTTATGCCAATTAACCCTCAAGCCAGATAGTAGGCCAAAGCGTTCCAGCATGTCCCTGGTTCCCCTGTGGTCCTCCCCGGTATCGCGTAGGAAAAGCAGGAGATCATACGCATACAGGGCAATGTGGTGTTGTGAGCTTCATATGTCCGGTCCCCAGTTTTCACGCCCCATTCATGTATAGCTTGCCAAAGGCTCCATGGCTAGCACGAAGAGCAGGGGAAACCGGATCCCTGTCGCGTTTCCTGCTCCACCCCCTGGCTCGGAGAGACAGTTTTCCCAGTGCGGACTCTGGTCGTCGGCTTCATATAGAGAAGCCTCATCCACTCAAGGAAGCCTCCGTTCAGCCCTGTATATCTCAGCACCTTATAGAGATAATGCCATTCGAGACATTCAAGCTCTTTTTCTGTATCCACAGCGAATATCACATTCATCCGGTCATAGTTGTTGGTGTCCAGGATGGCCAGGAGTTTTCTGATTGATGCTGTGTTCCGACACGGTATGAATCCCGCCTGGTTGGGGTGGATCAATTTAGGCATAAAAGGCAATAGTCTGGCCGCTAGTATCTTGCTAAATATGTTATAGTCAATATTTAACATTGACAGCGGCCTGTAGGCTGTGCGGTCGTGCGCCAGCTTGCTCGGCTTCAGGATAGGTATTATGAGCGCTTCCCTGGTAGTGTCAGGTAGGGACCACACGGGCTTGGCTGTGGCGTATAGAGAAGCCGATTTAAGTGCAAGCTCCATAGAGTAGGCGGTATAGAATTGGCGGCATAGAATTCTGCCGGCAACCCGTCCGTGCCCAGAGTTTTATAGGGAGGCATGTGCTTAATCGCACCTCCTAATGAGTAATGTGCTCTCCCAGTTCCTCCACCTCCTCTTCCCCAATGCGTGGCAGATACAGCGTTTCGAAGTATGCTTGTATTGTTGTTGTGCCGTGTATCGGAGCACGGTTGTCTTTTATGTATGAAAAAGAATTTTGTGCAAAAAAGAAAGAAAATGAATCATTTTTTATATTGATATCCTACATATAAAAAGAAATTAAATAAATAACGTTAGTCCTGTTGATATGACTACATTGTTGTTGAGCCCATGTTGAATTGAATTGTGATAAAGGAAATATAGGTCATGAGGGAGCCCTTTGATGTGGGTTTGGTCTTTCCCCTCTTCTCCCTGACCTTAAAGTATATTCCTTCAGAGGGGTCCCCACTTTTGCAATATGTGTGGTAGACATACGTCGGCTATGACTTTTGATGTTGACTTACTTTTCAACAAGTGATACAGTAGTGCTGGGCGGAGTCACCTTTCCAGAGGTGATACTGATATGTGACTGGCTGTGCGCAGCTTTGCAATCTTTCAGTGACGTGGCTGATATGCATCTTTTCGGATGCATATCTCTCGTGTGGCTGACACTTAAGCGCGGCGCTATCCTTTCACGGGGATTTTGGCTTGCCACCAATTTGTCAGCAGTCCTGTCAACCCGCCAGTGGTAATGCAGGCTCTGCACCACAGCTACTCGTCTTCCGGAAGTGAACCTGACAGGTGACTGCAGTACTGTCAAGTTGCCCCATGTAATTTGCGACGCATTCATCCTGTTTGTGCATCCTAGCCATCAGCTCACTGCCTTCTAGGGCCTGTAATTTTCTTCATAGTTGTGGGCTCCCATGTCTCATCATGTGAAGTGTTATTTTCTTCTAATAAGCCAGAGCTTGATGTTTATTTAGGATTTGACAGGAGGCCACAATGTGACTGTTTCTCCCCGGGCTTACCAACCTTTTCGAGGAAGTTTCGTAAGAGCTAATCGTTAATGTAATACAATTGAGCTTATGTTGTTAGCAAGACAAGTGTTGCCATAAAAACAAGGATTATCAAAATCATATACAAATGTCAACTTTCAGCATAGTGTTTCCTTGGTGAGGTCTATGGAGTGATTTTATTTCTTGTCAGCAGATGAAAAACAAACACTAGAGGTCAAACGCAAGTTACTGACCAAAGGGAAATTTAGTTATTTGGCTACTTGCACCCGAAAGATAACGATATTTTTTGTAATTATTTTAATTAATTTTAGAATACAGGAAAACAGAGTGCAAACATTGATGTCTGCAGGGTTCATCTGCCCAAGTAAGAAATACCAGCGGCATAGGCCAGCAGGTTGTGTAGGATCGTAATTAATTTCAGCATATGGTCAGCTTTTGGTTCGGGAATTTGTATCATCAAGAAGTGACAACATCTTTGAGTCTATCATGTCTTATCGTTCACACATCCAATGAAGTCCCTGGTGGGGATTGATGCACACTGCTTTCACCCTCCGCCATCCCTAACAGCTCTATGCTCCTCACACCCTTACAAGCACATCTAGGAGGAGGATGTGTGCTCCCACCTTAACCCCTGCGAGCCCACGTTATGCATAATCTTCATGATAGCACACAACTCATAGAAACCGATCATCGGGGTTGCCGGGAGGTGTTGCATGTATCTTTTGGGACATGACCTGTACACCTCTTTGCAGTGTGTTCTTTTTTTTTTAACTGTATGAAACTGCATGGAATAAGCATCGATCCCTGGTTGGAGTGTTAGCGGCCCTCATTTGCCTCCGTGCATTTATAGACACTGACAAGTGTTTATAAAATGTAAATTAACTGCTTTGCAAGACGATGTACTCTTGCATCTGGGTGGTAGTAATGCCCTGCTCCATGGCTTCTCAAACTCCACACTCGCCCTTTTTATTGGCATCCTTCATTACTCTGCACATCTCATCAAGGGCCTGAAAAAAGCATGACCACATCCCCTCCTCTCCAATGTCTCTCCAATGGAGCCCCCCTTGCCTCCCCGCCCCCTCTTCAAAATTAGCTACATTATTTAGAAAGCCATCATGGCCGACACCACTGCTTAGATAAGCTCACGCCCTCTGGTGGTCTTTGGTACACCTGCAGACAGGACACCAGCAGAAACGAAAAGAGAAAAATAAACACACGGTACCGGGCCTTCCCCATCCATGTACTCCGGTACTGGAACGGCTTTCCTGTATCCATCAGAACTGCCCAACCCTGCTCCAATTTAGCAAAGAGCTGAAGACAAACCTTTTTAAATAATATCATATCTTGATGTAGTAATAGTCCACTCTCACTTTTAGAAATCATCTACCCCTCCCATTCCATGTTTACTATATCTATGCCCTGCAATGCTGAGTTAATAAGCCATACTGTATGAGGTGACTGTATGTTCAGCACGGCTTGGTTTATTAATGTAGAGTGCAAAACAACAACACCAGTTAGATACTACAGAGGAGCACTTGCAGAGGAGTACAATGAAAAATAGACAAACGTGGGGGAACTGTACAAGTTGCAAGGGTAAGGAATACAGTTTTTGGAAATTAAGTATGTTATAGTGAGTTGCGTGCTAAGTGTTATTATTTGATTCATATTGCCACTGCCAATGTTTGTTTATGGGGAAAAAATGAATATAAAAAGTTTGCCTTTGACCCTGTCGAGCGCTCTGCTGCCTCTCAGCTAGGGTCGCATGTACATGCATGCATACATACTCCTGGATAACCAGAAGTGAACGTCTATCATAAACTTAAAAAAATAGTTTTAGCTGCTGTGTTTCGTGCATTCTGTTAAATGGGATAGTAAGAAAGTGCACCCTTGTTGCCTGTAATTATGAACCAGCAAACTATCAATTTTTGTTAAAAAGTATTTAGGGAAGAGTCGCCCTGCGAAGTTTAGGGTTTTTGTTTTACTTTACTTTAATTAGGAATTTTGTTGGAGCTGTTTATGTTCGATTCCCTCGATATAACAATGGCTCTGTTTGCAGATGCAGTTTGTGGCAAGGCGAGGACTTTCAAATTGATGCTTGGCCTAGCCGCAACTAATATAGGAGCCTCAGCAGAGAGGGAGCTCAGTGATTTTTGGTAGCCCTCCAAATTAGGTGAAGTGTCAGTGATATTTTGGATCCTGCAGTATTTGGGGTTGGTAAGACGGAACATTGACGGGATGGATGTTAGCACCATCTGATTTAGAAATTATCGATACATTGACCATTTCTGGATGATAATCTTGAGAGATAAAGGGAAAGACCCCCTCAAGCAAATGCATTTTGAAGGGAACTGACTGACTGACCAGAGGAATTTTTATGTCATGAGCAAAGCAAGCCCACAAAATGCGTAAATTAAGATATCATTAGGTGCTGTACAAAAAGTTGTCTTTCTGGTGTGTTGGCTCCCTTTAAGAGGGTGCTTTAGTGCACTGCACATATTTATGGGTTCATGTTCGGGTGGCCATCCCAGATGTCCACAGGATTGTTGTAAGTTAACAGGTAACATTGAGAACAGAGCTCTTCGTTGTACTATCATGTACTTAGTTTTACGGTAAAAAAAAGAAACATTTAAAAACAACTGTTTTCTTGAAAACATCTAAGATTAATGACACCCAACGTTTCTGTGTTTGGAAATGTAATTAAATTTCCATCAAAATTAACAGCAAACGAAACCTGCTTTTGTGCTTGGTGGTGTCTCCCCACTGCTTTTGAGCAATGTAAAGTAAAGGAAATATAAAATGATAATAACTTTGAGTTATCATTTTATGTTTCCTTTGCGGGCGGGCGGGCTCTGCTCTTGGAGCTGGGCAGGGGCAGATTGGTTTGCCCACTCCTAAGTGCACAATGACTGTTTGGTCGGCCTTATCGGGGCCAGTCATGCACATTTTCCACGTTCTTCATGCAGGCTGCATTATAGCCTGTGTGGAGAACAAGCCCATACCCCCATTCCTTGGTTGAACGTTGAACCAGGATGCTCAAAACCAATCACAAAGCTGCATTGGTCAGGGCACCATGGGTGCTTACCAATCAATGCTTGGTGAGAGGAGCCTGGCTGTTCTTCCTGACTTCCTATTTCACAATGAAAGCAGGAGCAAGGAGCAGAGACGCGGACCCGGCGGCAAGATAAGTGTATAATGTAGGTTTTTTTTTCATTGCACCACCGCGCCACTAGCAAGTCATGCCGACCTCCACCATTTATGCTACGGATGTTGAGGGTTCCACTGATAACTAATAACCAAAGAAGGAACCCAAGGGAGCAATAACGGTTCTTCTAACGGTCGCTGGGTAAAATAAACAGAGCACGTCAGCAAAGAGATGTCTCCTTTCAAACACAAAAACGATTCGCAAAGCAAAAAGAAAGAAAACGAAAGTTTAACAAATAGCTGTTGTTTATTTATTGACATGGAGAGACCAAAGGAAAGTGTGAGCATACATTACTAGGCTGTTGACAAATTCTTCTCCTAACTGGTAGTAAACGAAGCAAGGAGTTTCTGTACAGTAATGTAAACTTGAAATGACATAGTACCAACATTGGTGCTTCTACATTTCTTTTCAACTGCAAAATACAGCCCTGATTATGCATTATCATAAGGACTTAGACAGATGACTGCAATTTAAGGAAGCGGAAGCGGGGTAAGCTCCCACTTTGCGCATCCCTGCATATTGTAGTGAGAGCACTGTGGCTCACCCGTTAAAGAGTAGCATTTAGAGGATGTTCTTGTGAGGGATACTTCTTACTGCAGATTTTACGCTTTCTGAATTGCGTCCAAGCACCAGACTACATCTGAAACATTTCTTCCTGACCAATAGCGCTCGAGCACTGCCAGGTAGCTCCAGAAAACTTCAGTCGTGACTGCGCTTGTCGAGGAAGTTTTAACTTCTGGGGTGATATGATATGGCGTGCTGGTTTCCGTTCCTGTTTTTATGCATCTCATCGACAGGGTCTGGACCTCTTTCTCGGTGCTTCACTGACAACATTCTTTAACTTTCAACAGCAACATAGTCAGATGCCTTCAAAGATTTTGTAGTTGAAACCCTATCGCAGGTGCTGTAAAAAGAGTATTAGTCAGATTTTGCATGACATCTGCATGCAGTGTCTTGGATTCAAACGTGATCAATAGGCCTGATGCCCTGATATTTTGGGGCGTTCCCCATTAACTCAGTCTACTAACAGGGAATGATCCCCAAGAAATGTTCCCACCAAAACCCCAAAAAAACAGCATGAGAAGGAGTAAACATCTTCCTTATGGAAACAACTTAGCTCCCAGGACCGTTCTAAGACTCATGGCAATTCATTGATGCTGGGCTGTACCTCGTCTTTCTGAGTCTGTTCTAATACAGAAGAAAATGAAGCCGGAGTTTCCAGCTGAATCTGCCAACCCAGTGCATATCAAGACCTTCTGTTGTGCCTTGCTAGATATATTCAGGGCGACTCCTTAACCACACGCAAAGGTTGGACCCACCCGCTCCTGTGGGCCCAGCGATATCCTGTTGGCTTAGTGATCTCTGCGTCTCCGATCCTGACTACTCCCAACTTTGCATCATCACATGCTTCGACCTCGGCACACACAACATCTGAAGGAGCACAGGCTTTCCAAGATGCAGAGTTCCATTCCTTTGGTATTACTTCCTGGATCACTCTTGGATTAGTCCTCTTATCTGGTGGTGAAAGACAACGTTTATATGTTTAACTAAACACCTTTCCTGAGGCCAAGTGATTTGTGCAAAGGAAGACGTTTTGATGTACCGGCTATGAGGGACAATGGCTATTGTTGCACAAATGATAATTATTCAGAGGCTAATACCTTCTCCCCTCTAACAATACTGACACTTGCCTTTTTTCAGGAGTTACAGAATGCTGGACACAATACTTCTCCAGAAGAAGATATTCCTTACCACTCTCGGTCTCCTTCAGAGAAAGCCCCTTCATTTGTCTCAGTGTGAATGAAAGCTGCTGAGTCCTTGGAAATATCCTTGCTCACCACTGAGGCAAAACCCAACATTTTTAGCTGACATCTTGCAGCCATCTTCTATGATTTCAGAGCCGCTGCTTCTTTTCATCAAAATGATTTTGGGGCCTCTGGGAGAAACCTTTTTGATTCCAGCAGTCGATAGACAAGTTACACGACACAGACCATCACTTATGTACGCACAATTTCTGTTGTTCCACCCTTTATGTAAATTTGGTGGTCTAAGTCTCTTCCACTAAACTGAACCATAATACCTTTTCTAAGGCCCCTTCAGGACAAAAGCCTTGACTGTGTGGGCTTAAAAGCCCTTTTCTCTGGTAATTTAAGTGTTCACACTGCTATTGCCATGAACTAGTGAAAATGACAATTATCAGCCTTTCTGACCACATGAAAAAGCTGTTTTTAGACAAGGGCAATGAAAGTCTGCAATTCACCAGTCTTACCTGCTCATAGTCTTTAATCTAACAGTCTTACTTGCTCACAGGAGCTACCTGAAGTTGAGTATGATGTCGATGCAACGTCAGTTTGCATTTTTAACCTTTTGATCTGGTGACTTCACCACAAGTGCTTACCAAGGTACTGGTGGCTATAGCAGCAATTCATAAGGAGGTCAGTGGTCCATGTGTTTCTAAACTTGGGCAACTAGCTGGTGAGGGAAGGCTCCCTTTTTCTATTTGAGGAACCTCTTCAGGGCATCATGACCCTCTGGTACAACTTTGGCTTTACCATCAACATCAAGAAGCCTCACTTTGTCCCCATGCAGAAATTGCCCATCAGAAGTGCATTGTTCGATATGTGTATCGAGGCTTTTCCTCTTCCTTAGATGATTGCAAATTTTCCAGATATGATTTGGATTTTTCTGTCTCAGACACCTAGTCGAGTTCTACAAGTCTTACGTTTGTTAGGTCTGATGGCCTCATGCATCCTTTCAGTGGCACACACCAGATGGTGGTCGAGGAAACAGTGCCTCCAGCATAATGATAGTTTCAACACTGGTGTAAATTTATAAATCTGGCCTTCCAGATCTACATTGATGGCTTTGCCCATCCAATCTCTTGGTAGTACGACGTTTCAGCCTTGTGAAGTGGCAGTCTCCTATGGTTACAGATTCCTTTCCTCTGGGCTTGAGTGCTCATCTGTGCAACATCACCCACAGATGGGCCTGTAGTCCCCATCAGAGCACTGGCAGCTCAAAAATGTGTGCTTTGACATGAAGGATTTCCCCCTTTCCATCTCAATGAGCACCATTCCAATTCCATATGTTAACATAACATCTCTACATTCAAACAACAAACAGGTGGTGTGGGGTCTTGGGCCCTGTTTTGTTATGTGAAACCGCATGGATGGAGTTGAGAGAGGCTAACTAGAGACCTTCTGTTTACCTACAAAAGTGACAGGCCACCAGTGTTTCTTGAGTGGTAAAAGTCAGACGGTTTAGATTATTTTTGGCCCTCCCTTTGTGACCTAGGATTTGGGCTGTTTCTTACCCAACATTGCTTGGTAGTGGCGTCTGATGCCTATTTGACTACTGTGGCAGACTTCACGTGGTTCCATAACCATCCTTCTTTATTTAAGTTACCACTTATCCGTTTTTTAAAAGATTTGCTTTATTTGTTCCCTTGCACTCAGTTTATTGTTCCTCAGTGGAATTTTAATTTTTGTTCGTCATTCCTCATGGAGTGTCCATTTGAATGATAGCAGATTTGCTGAATTTGTCTACTGTCACTGGAAACCTTTTCTTGGTTGCACTGACTTCAGCCTGTAGGGTGAAGGGTTTGACCGCATTCCACAATGTTTTACCCAGATAATCTGGTGCTTCTCACCCGGATTATGTTTGCGCCAAAAGTTGCATCGACTATTCACGTCACCTTCATCTTTCTTCCCTCTTCTTCACCACACCAGTGAGAAGGGACAGTAACATAGACTGGACCACAGATCAGAGTGGATGATCAGGACTTTGTGGAATTTGCTGGATCAAGAAATGACAAATCAGTAACACTACTCATGATCTTACATTGTGTTACCTTTTGTTTTAAGATCGGCTAGGCCTCAACAAAGAAATACCCTCAGGCTTCCAAATGTGCCCTGGCCACGAGTGCCAGGGTGGCTTCCACTGTTATCACCAGGGTTATCCCAGTGACTGATATTTGCCAGCAGCTACGTGGTCATCTTTACGCAGTTTTGATAAACAGTTTTGCCTTTCGGCTCAAGCGATATTGACCATTACTTTGCCACAGCTATTTTGAATGCCTTCCTTGTTAATCAGCACTTCTCAATCCCACCTTTTGGAAGGGATATCCTTGTGACTCATTCAGAAGATGAGGAATATGTTGGAAGAAGTATCCTAAAAAAAGGAAGTTTTTTTTACCTTTGGTAATTATATTTTGGGTGGGCACTATATATTCCAGCAGATTCCTCACCCATCTTCCTTTTCCCTGTGAGTTCAATCCATTCTTGATAAGATCTCCGGGTTTGCAATTTGTTGTTTAGTGTTATCGTTGTTTGTGCTCTCGGTTCCTCTCTGCACACCTTGGGGCAAGGGAAAAGTTTCAGGAACTTATGCTAGTGAAAAGTCCAGTATATTATCTCTCAAGATGTTGTCACAACCTGAGCGGGCGAGCTGCAGCCGAAGCTTCATGGTGTTGTCTGGAGCTATTGCTGAGGAAGGAAAGTTTCTGGATCCAGTCTTGAACCTGGAGAATGTTTGTAAGGTGAGGAATATGTTAGAAGATATTGTGTAGGGGTGGGCGGAACTCGCAGCGTTCACTTTGTAGAATTCTGCGGAGTCACAGCAAACTCTGCGAGATTCACAGAATTCCACCAACAGGCAGAAAACATGCATTTTGCTCTACAATTTACCATTGGTAATGCGAGTAGCGCTGAAAATCAGCCCGAACGGCACTATGTGGTGCTCAAGATCGCATGTCTATTTCAGTTGATTTTGCTACGGCTTAAGTAGAAAATCTTGAGCGGCAGCAAATCTCCTCAAACGGTCAGCCTCTGACCACGAACACTGGTGAATGCCCACCTTAGAAAATCTTGCTAGAGGATGCCAACTCTCACCAGCTTGCACATTCTGAAGTCTTACAGGGTGGGGTATTGGGGGTAGGGGGAATTCTGCCACATGACAATTGACTGAATTCATCCAGAACTCAGCGTTAAAGAGTAACGCTGAGTGGCCAAAATTCCGTCAATTCCGTAGGCGGAACAGAACATCCACCCACCTCTAATGTTCTGTTCACCAGGAATATTGTTACATAGTTATTGAAGGTAACGATATTTATTTTCTTTGCCAATGATCTTTTCTTGTTGGTTATTATGCGAAGGAGCCATTGCAAACCTGGTAGGTAATGCAACTTAGACATTTCAATATAGTTTAATCCTTTTTCTTTAAGACCTAAGGATGATAATTAACTTCACATTCTTTTAAAAAATGTATGCTGTGCAGCTGTGATTTTATATATTATGAAATCTTGATTTTGCGTAATTCTTATGTTCAATTGGTCGTCTTGCAGCTTTTGAAAAGTAAAAATGTGCAAAACTCAAGTAAGCGTTATTTCAAATTGGCAATCATTTTTGGCAATATATAAAAATTGCAAAACACGTTTCTTTAAAATTGAATAAGATGTTGGCTCTTCAAGCTTAGGGCCAGATGTATCAACATACCCTTTTGCGATTTCTAAATAGCGATTTTTAAGGAATCGCTATTTAGAAATCGCAAAATGATATGTATGTAGAAATTCGCTATTTTTTAGCGATTTCTTAAAATTCCTTAATTGCGATAGCAAATTGCTAATCGCAATTAAGGAATAATTTCCTATTCATTTCTATGGGCCAGGAGGCCCATAGGAATGAATGTGAAATTATTCTCAATTTGCGATTCGCAATTTGCTAATCGCAAATTGAGAATAATTTCAAGGGTGTAGGGGTGTCTCAAGAACACCCTGCTGCACCCCTGAAAATGACATGTGTGCGCATATGGCGCACATACATGCCCTAAGGGCATGTATAAGCATCACATGGCACCTTTACAAATTGCATACAGTGCATTTGTAACAGAAATCGCAAATTACCACCAACTACAAGTTGGTGGTAATTTGCGATTTCCTAGCCTAAATTCGCAATTCTGAAATGGTTGATACATTGCATTTAAGAAATCACAATTTGCGATTTCTTAAATGCTCACGCAATATTAAGGAATCGCAAAATTTGCGATTCCTTAATATTGCGAGGCATTTTTCTTCATACATACCATTTTACTATTTTTTAGTCGCAGACGCTGTTTTTTAGCGATTCGCAGCGTTTGCGACTAAAAAATAGCCTGATACATCTGCCCCTATGTGTCTGGTCGAGGTATTTGTTTATTAATAAGAAACCACTGGATTAGGTGTCCTCAAGCCAGAGCACAAAGACCATTAACCACGAACTCTAGTAGCTTTTCGTTTATGCCTATCGAGCACGTGAACTCTAGACGTGCCTTAGGGCAAGTTCTTTTTTGTACAACAGTATGAAGACATCAGTAAATAGGATCTTAGAAAGGCCTAAGTTTTAACTAAGTATTCGAAGTACGGATTTGAAATGAAGCCCCCTTTCTGAAGTCTTTAAAATACAAGTTTGTGCGTTATTCTCAAGACTAGACTAATAAGCATTTGTTTTTGTGTCTGAACATATTCTTTTTAAGACTATAAGCTTCAGCTCCAGCCTATTACTTCTATATGTCAAGTCAATTATAGTTTTATTTGATTTCGTTTAAATCATAAAAGGGTGGGACAAGCCACCGAGGTACATGAAGCATCGAGCAATCATTTGATTAAAAATAAGAATAAAAACACATCAAATTCATACAATGGAGGAACGATCTTCTAATAGAGTAGATTTAAAACGAACTTGCTTCTACAGAATGTGACAACAAAAAATATGCATTGGTAACGTCGGCAAGGTCTTCTATATTTGGTAAAGCCTTTTGAATAGGACATATAAAATTATGGAGACATGCTGGATGGTTCATGAGCCTCTGAGTGTGTCTTCTGTTGGAAGCTGATGTTCTGTCTATTGCAGAAAAGCAAGCAGTGAGTGGTGGATGTTCCTGGTGGCTGTAACCCTTAGCCAACCAGCGTCCCTAGCAGGCACCACTTGCACAGAGGTGGACACAGAGGTGGACCCTGATTTGCACGGAGAATCTCCATTCATCCGAGCCTTCACCCTCACAAGGTAAAGGTAAGGTAAGGTAAATTGATACTTTTATAGCGCACTACTCACCCGCAAGGGTCTCAAGGCGCTTGTACGAATACCGCTGTGGAACCCATCCTGGCTTTCCCTGTGAGGTGTCCACTCCTGGGCACCCCCAAGGTGGAGGCCAGGCATCCTTAGCATTGTGGGGGCCGTTGTGGAGATTAAGCAAGCTATTGCCCAGAGTTGCAGAGTGGGACTCCATGATTGGAATAGGCACCGAGGCGAGAATTATCAAGTCCGTGGAATTTTTTAGCCCAAGACCCGCCGAGGCTGGAATTGAACCCTGGTCCCGGGCTAGACCTCTGCATCAGGGTCTGCCGCTCTAACCATTGAGCCACACTTCTCCAAACACTTCTACAATTACAAAGCGGCTCCGTGTTCTAATTGGATAATATGGAGCTGGCATGTACAGAACAGTCATTGCCCACATTTAGAGCCACGTTTGCTGTGTATTGTCCATAGGATGTTCTTTCATATGGGGGTCATACGGGATTCCAGTCCATCATCCATGTGGAGGATAACACAAAATCTCTTCTCCGTGGGGGCACGAGGGCGTCCAGCATAGCCCTAAATAGTGGAGAGATTATCGCTCAGCGTTGTCATTGAGTGTAGGTGGAAGAAGTTGGCAACATGCTCCTCTATGAATATTTTCCATGGCTTACTTTGCATAATCTTTGTTAAATCTGACATTTGTGCATTCCCCAAAACTACTCTGCCCTGGTTTAGGTATTTTTTTCTGTAATGACGATCGAGGGGGTTTTCGTTAAATAATTATGTTGATTACACTGTTATTGCTTTTCTCAAAAGCACAGATCAAGCTCCTTTAGGGTACAACAAGTGATCTCAAGTAAAAACTTTGCAACTTTCCACCAATGAGTATCCATGCAAGAAGCAGCAGCAGCAATAATATGGAGGCCTTCTCTGAATTATACATTCACATATATCATGGAAGATCAATTTTGAATTACTATGCTTATGAAACCCTGTCTTAGCGCTTCCATGATTCTGTTGGAGTTTTATGCCTTTTAATTTTAAAAGCAGGAGCCATCTGAAAAGCAGATGTTTTTGTTTTAGTGCTTCTCTTCAAGCTGGTACTGTCATAAAATCTAAATGGGAGCGTCTTGATATAGTTCTTTTTTATTGTTGCCTGTGGGCTCCCAGGAATCCGCTTCCTTTGTTGCAAGTTCAGTATGCTGGCAACCTGTGTTAAGCACTCTTCTAATCAAATGCTCGAGTTTAAATCTCTTCAAAGGGCAGTTACGTTATACTGATACCTGAATATTCATTGTGCACAGTTTTTGCAGCTTTCACAATAGGGAATAGTGCAAGCAGGTTTTGTTTCGGTTCATACTACGTAGCCTTAGTGCAAAATGGTGCATATTTGTGTTGCTTTTGTGAAAGTGAATGGAGCAAAGGCCTTTTGCTCCAAATTTTGTTTAGAAAATAACACTCAAATGTTATCCCCTGGGCGGGAAAATGGAGGCAACTTGATTTTACACTTCTTTTGCAATCGATCGGGGCTGGAATTGTGTATGATAGATCGGAAAAATAATATGCACATTTTGCTTTACATTTGAAGAATACGACTGTGTTTAAACTGTTTTTGCTTTGGTGAATTTTTTTTATGTAATATTGATTGGGCAAAGGCTGTTTGCTTCAGTCCCTAATAGAAAAGCCACAAAAATAGTGCAAAATGGATTTAATAATTTGTTTGCAGCCATGAATGCTTTAATGCGGCCAAACAGTATAAGTTGGTTTTAGAATGACAGCGGCGCTGTCCATTTATTGTGCTGTCTTGGTGAATAATACAGCACTCTGGGCCTCATTACAAGTGCCCCAGTTACACCGTGAGGTGATAGTGGGGTTGGAACTAACAATTCCAGCTTGTATCTCCCCAGAATCTCACAGAGGTCACATATTAAACTCCCCGGAATGGGAACTAACCTGCTGATCCAGAATTGATGATGTCATTTTGTACAGATTTTGCTAGAAACCTATGAGTTTAACTCTCCCATTTTACATCTGAAACGAGAAGGTTTTGAATGGGAACAGAGTTGACAACATTGTGGTGTAGTGAGAGGGCAAGGGCAGGCAGCTGGGATGCTGCGGTAAGCATTGCATGCTCCTCCAGCAGGGGTGAAGTGGGCATTGGCCTGAGCCTCCGCGCATTGCTGTCCCTGCCTCTGGGTTGTTTTGCTGAGTGCATATTTGCCAGTAATCCCAGTTGCGGGAACACTGTGCCACTCAGAAGTGGCAGAATGATCACTAATGCTCTGGGGATAGTATATCCAGTGGAGATATTTAAATTGGATTAAACGCGATCTCATGGAGCTCGCCAACTCCCTAGCTTCAATCCAGTCTCCATCTTTGAGTGTGCCTACATCTGATTCCCAGCGTTTCCACAGCACCCCGTAGGATCTGGTGTATTGTTTACTAGTATACGATATAGGGTGTATGGTGGAGATCCGTTTGTTTCCCATTGAGTTTCTATTATGTGTGACTCTAGGGGATTGTAATTTGGAAGAGTTTGTAGTGGGGTGAAAGAAGCCTCTAGCATGTGGTGGAGCTGTAAGTATCGAAAAACTGTGCTATACGCATCCTGAATGCATCAGCCGGGCGTTGGAATGCTGGAGATACTTCTCTAGCCTACTCGTTATGAGGGCCTAAATGTTTGACTTCATGCATAATAAATGGATGGCCTGAAGGCACTACCCTGGTTTTTCTTTTGCTTTGGGTATGCAGTCTTGTCCCTGTGCTCCAGCATTTCATTTTGGTGGCTCAAAGATGATAGCTGCATAGATAACGGTAAAACGTAAAGTTAATTTTCATCCACATAATCTCAAAGGCATCACTCAATTGCAGAAAAATATCTCAATTGGAGATACTATAGTTGAAATTCTGGAGAGCTTGCAGATCTGTTGCTCACAGCAGAGCTAAATTAAATCAACCCTATGCATTTTATACTATGCTGTTTTAAAGTATTTGTGTGACATCTCTGAATAACAGGATAAAATCATAAATGCCAGCTATTAATGAAGCATTTATTGTCACTGAAGTCCTTAGCATTTATTGGCACTGAAGTACTTTCCGTCTCACGCACAGTTTCATGCCAGACTTACAATGCTCAAAAAGTTTGGGTAACCCAATAAACCCTTGTAGGCTTGGGCAATCAATAATGTAAAAGGAAATTGTCTACAAGGGATTTTGTTTGTTGATCAACTTTGTAGTTATTCAAACCTGAGTCAAGGTGTTTGTCAAATAATCAAACAGCAAAGTGCCCACAGAGCTACAACAGTGAATTGAATTCAAGAGGCAGAATAAAAATAGAAAATAAGCACACGAAAAATCCTTTGTATATGAAAATATATAATCTGTATTCAATTTATCAAGATTCGATCAATGGGGATATATTGAACAAAACATAAGCAAAAAATGTCATGAAAAGATGTGTAAATACATTAAACAAATCAAATCACAACAAAAGCATCAACTCCAAAATATATGTTAAAGTGACTCCGTAACACAAGTTGAAAGATGTCACTTGTTAAGGACAAGAATTCCTGGGGAGATGATGTGTAAGTCGACGTTTCGGTCTTTCAAGCAGTGGTTATAAGACCTTCATCAGGACAAAATGGAAATTGCCAAGGAAGCCCCCTGTGTATATATAATGTAACTAAATTAACAATTAATTCAATCAGAATATTATACAAGCTGTTCTATTCAATATCAGGATTACACATTGCTACAGAGAATAACATTATAAATTAGAAAATCGTGTGCGAAACACTGACCCTGTGTTTCTGAACAATTTGGACTTAATAAACAATCATTACAGATCATGACCAATTCTATATCATGAACGTAAACCTATCACCACCATCTCCCATTTCACCACATCCAGCGACTTAAACTTACTAAGGTGACGAAGTTGAGGAAGTATTGCTGTGTTGAATGGAGTGTTTCAATGAAATCACGTAACCACAGCGTCTATCAACAAGGGAAAGAGAACATAATCCACGATCCTAGATCTAAGTACCCATCAATGTTAACCTAAGATCGGCATATAACGTACCTATAGGTATCTTCAAAACGATTTGTTGAAAATTAGAAACAAAGACTCCACACACAATGAGGAAGGTCTTAGGTGTAATAACAGGCCGTCTGTCCGTATTACTGTAAGCAGAAAGGGTATATGCAATCAAATGTTGTCCTGCCAACCACACTGCTAACATGAAATACATTCGTTTATGGCACCTAATGCGGCCTAAACTTGATTAAACATCAATAACACCATCTGTAGTGAAAGTCTAAAGGAAGGTGGACATAATTATAAAGTATGTATAATTGCAAAGTGTTATGTCGACACCCGGGGTAGCAGTAACAATTATTGCGTGCTGACATACCATGAACAACTGTTTCCTAATTGGACTCAGAATACTAAGGATCTTATCCTTTTATATATCACAAATTCAAGTTGTAGGGGAGGTCGAAAACATGCTGTTTATCATAATGTCCGGAAGTTTTGAGTTGTTGAATTATGTTCCTGAACATAACTCTCCTTATCCTGCCGATATGTGGCTTATTGCTTTATGTCAAGAGCCGTTTCCATGATTGGAGAGCTAATGAATAGTTAATGGCTAAAACAGTTCTATAATTAAGATCACACCTGAAAAGAGGCTCTAAACATTACTGCTAGCACTTACTGATGCCAAAGGTATCCGCATAACGTCCTAAAACTTAAATGGCACTACAGCGGAGATCTCAACAGCAACAAGAGCCCAAATCAAAACTGACATCACGAACAGGGCATACATGCCTAAACAGACAACGCACACTTACTTTCAAACAGCTCTCAGGAACACGGGTTAAACTCCGGTCGGTGGCGTTGTCACAGATACGAAACGGATGACGGCGTTTACTGCCATTTAAATGCAACGCCCCGGAAGCAGCAAAGTGCCCTGGAAGTAGAATATTCATAATAACGAGGACGGACTAATCCTCGTTGATACACAGCCCGAAATGGAGGTTTTTACTATTGCAAAGAGTCGGCCATCTTAGAGAAGCTTATTAATTATAAAGTGTGCCGGCTGAAGTGCGCGATACACCAAATGTGTAAATATGCATGAAGAGTCTATGTGACAATTTCTTTAAAAAGATCAAACTTAAAGATCTGAGGAACAGTACTTGGAAGACGCATCATAACAAGGTGCAATGAGCGATGGCACAAGCATCCGCATTTGTATATTTATATCAAAGGACATTTATACAAATCCTAACTTCAAGTGTAATATGTAACTCAGTCAAATACTCAGTGACTGAGTCACCAAAGCGTTGATTCATTAAACATTGTAACACAATGTAAAGAAGATAAATATATGCTTAGTGACCAAATGTTGAACAAATACAAATGATTCATATATAACATTATCAAATCTATTGACACTATTTAGAAATGACATATGTAAGAAACGTATATTGCAACACCAATCAAGAATACGTTGCCACACTGAGAATGCCCCCTTGGTGGAGCATTACACCATCAAAAACACACAGAGAAAGATATGCTGTGGTGGGTTGTTGAAACTGTGAAACCTACTTTCAACCAGCCGAATGTAGACCATTTACTTATGATCAAAGAACAAAGGTGGATTTGTTTTGCCAACTCAGTGAAAAATGGATTAAACTCTTCGACTGAGTGGCATACATTAGCTTGCTTGAGATGAGACTACAGTCTCACTGTACTCTATGCTTTTTTTCATCTGGCTCTAACTCAGGATCATTTCCTTACCCTATGTATAGATACACACTGGAAATCTATGCAACAGACACATCTGCATTTATTTAGCCATGCTGTGATTGGTCACCTAATGCGGCATGTTTCCAACTGCATTGGGTAATTAGCATAGTGCAACTTATCCGTAGTTGCTGAGCAGTGTTAATCTAATATATGATTTCACAAATGAACTGTAGGTATCTGTATAGTTCATGGTTACCAAACAAAGATTTTGTCTCTATATGAAGTGAATACTCTCAATGATCTCACGATTTGATGATTCGTTTTCTGTATATTTGTTTGAGTTACATATGTCATTTCTAAATAGTGTCAATAGATTTGATAATGTTATATATGAATCATTTGTATTTGTTCAACATTTGTCACTAAGCATATATTTATCTTTTTTACATTGTGTTACAATGTTTAATGAATCAACACTTTGGTGACTCAGTTTCTGAGTATTGGACTGAGTTACCTATTACACTTGAAGTTAGGATTTGTATAAATGTCCTTTGATATAAATATACAAATGCGGATGCTTGTGCCATCGCTCATTGCACCTTGTTATGATGCGTCTTCCAAGTACTGTTCTTCAGATCTTTAAGTTTGATCTTTTTAAAGAAATTGTCACATAGACTCTTCATGCAAATTTACACATTTGGTGTATCGCGCACTTCAGCCAGCACACTTTATAATTAGTAAGCTTCTCTAAGATGGCCAACTCTTTTCAATAGTAAAAACCTCCATTTCGGGCTGTGTATCAACGAGGGATAGTCCGTCCTCCTTATTATGAATGTTCTACTTCCGGGGCGTTGCATTTAAATGGCAGTAAACGCCGTCATCCGTTTCGTATCTGTGAAAACGCCACCGACCGGAGTTTAACCCGTGTTCCTGAGAGCTGTTTGAAAGTAAGTGTGTGTTGTCCGTTTAGGCATGTATGCCCTGTTCGTGATGTCAGTTTTGATTTGGGCTCTTGTTGTTGTTGAGATCTCCGCTGTAGTGCCATTGAAGTTTTATGCGGATACCTTTGGCATCAGTAAGTGCTAGCAGTAATGTTTAGAGCCTCTTTTCAGGTGTGATCTTAATTATAGAACTGTTTTAGCCATTAACTATTCATTAGCTCTCCAATCATGGAAACGGCTCTTGACATAAAGCAATAAGCCACATATCGGCAGGATAAGGAGGGTTATGTTCAGGAACATAATTCAACAACTCAAAACTTCCGGACATTATGATAAACAGCATGTTTTCGACCTCCCCTACAACTTGAATTTGTGATATATAAAAGGATAAGATCCTTAGTATTCTGAGTCCAATTAGGAAATAGTTGTCTATGGTATGTCAGCACGTAATAATTGTTACTGCTACCCCGGGTGTCAACATAACACTTTGCAATTATACATACTTTATAATCATGTCCACCTTCCTTTACACTTTCACTACAGATGGTGTTATTGATGTTTAATCAAGTTTAGGCCGCATTAGTGCCATAAACGAATGTATTTCATGTTAGCAGTGTGGTTGGCAGGACAACATTTGATTTCATATACCCTTTCTGCTTACAGTAATACGGACAGACGGCCTGTTATTACACCTAAGACCTTCCTCATTGTGTGTGGAGTCTTTGTTTCTAATTTTCAACAAATCGTTTTGAAGATACCTATAGGTACGTTATATGCCGATCTTAGGTTAACATTGATGGGTACTTAGATCTAGGATCGTGGATTATGTACTCTTTCCCTTGTTAACAGACGCTGTGGTTACGTGATTTCATTGAAACACTCCATTCAACACAGCAGTACTTCCTCAACTTCGTCACCTTAGTAAGTTTAAGTCGCTCAATGTGGTGCAATGGGCGATGGTGGTGATAGGTTTACGTTCATGATATAGAATTGGTCATGATCTGTAATGATTGTTTATTAAGTCCAAATTGTTCAGAAACACAGGGTCAGTGTTTCGCACACGATTTTCTAATTTATAATGTTATTCTCTGTAGCAATGTGTAATCCTGATACTGTATAGAACAGCTTGTATAATATTCTGATTGAATTAATTGTTTATTTAGGTATATTATGTTTACACAGGGGGCTTCCTTGGCAATTTCCATTTTGTCCTGATGAAGGTCTTATAAACCACTGCTTGAAAGACCGAAACGTCGACTTACACATCATCTCCCCAGGAATTCTTGTCCTTAACAAGTGACATCTTTCAACTTGTGTTACGGAGTCACTTTAACATATATTTTGGAGTTAATGCTTTTGTTGTGCTTTGATTTGTTTAAAGTACTTCCACATCTTTTCATGACATTTTTTGCTTATGTTTTGTTCAATATATCCCCATTGATCGAATCTTGATAAATTGAATACAGATTATATATTTTCATATACAAAGGATTTTTCGTGTGCTTATTTTCTATTTTTATTCTGCCTCTTGAATTCAATTCACTGTTGTAGCTCTGTGGGCACTTTGCTGTTTGATTATTTGACAAACACCTTGACTCAGGTTTGAATAACTACAAAGTTGATCAACAAACAAAATCCCTTGTAGACAATTTCCTTTTACAGACTTACCATGCAACTGCTCTGTAGAACAATATTGAATGTAGCACAGGGATTAGAGTACTTTGTAGCACTTTTCAAGTATCAAACCCAATGTTTACTTGTAACGCAGTTGTTTTTTTAGGCCCAATTTTTCCTTTCATGCAAGAAATAATACACAGCACATAAAAACTCCACTAAATTAAAAAACATAAACATTGGACGATATAAAGAACAAACAACTTTTAGTATGCAAGAGAAGCAGTGGGGTGGAAAAGGTAAGAGTGGTTACACTGGAAAATCTTTTTTGTGGTTATGAGGAGCTAGACGCCTTTAAATCTTCTATGAACAAAAGCAGCGGTTGGGGGTGTTTGGGGGTGTGAAACTCCCCAAATATATGCATTCTTGACTTGCTAGTTGGGTCCAAGGGCTCCGAGTTGGGTCTGCTATGTCTGTGTTGATTTTTCCCATTGTCCTACTTTCACTAATAGGTGTTAAATTGTTCATTTTTTGATCAAGAACCTACATGCCGTGAATGCTTTACCAAGAGAGGAGCACATCTGCTCCCATATAACTACTCCATGAATGAGTACAAATTTACAACTTGTTGGAGTTCTCAAACATTGGCACAAGTATACTTGTGCCAGTCTCAGGTTTTCAGACATACTGCTGTCAATCAAACACCCAAAAGGTGTGGGACAAATGCTTGTATATAGGCTAACCACTGACTAACGCTCCAGGTAGAATTCCAACCCATCGTTTTTCACCCACCGTGCCACTCTAAACAGAGACCTACTGTCAGAACTCCTTTCAGAGGGGCACGCAGGGGCTACCTAGCCCAACCGTGGTGGTTGAAGCCTTTTGCTCCTAAGTCCCAGGGTACAACTTACTATTGATCATGAGTAAGTGGGCCAAGTACCCCTTCTGCACTTGACTCTCAGGGTATGCTTGGCCTGAGCAGCCCACGGCTCCTTTTGGGGGTGGTGGGAGGTGTGAATACAGATTAGTGAACACGGGCTCACAACTCAAAATGCATGCAGCAATAAAACCACTTCCAGCCAAATAATCACTATTAAGAAAAAAGAGAAGCATTTTATTTTTAATGCTATCCATTCAAAGGAAGAATATTATATTCACAAACAATGTAGGCAGTCCTTCTCTGAGGTCGGGACTCTAGTGTCTCTCTAGCAATTTCCTTTCCCGCTCACATCTTGCATTAGAGATTATGGTTATTCCACATTTACTATTGGTAGCATCCAGGGTAAGCCCCACTAGCTGTCAGAGTTTCAAGAGTCCACTACGACTCTGATTTAAAGTCAATAGTGTTCCAGTGCACCTGCGCTCAAATTAGCAGCAAATTCCCTCTGAGCCATCAGGCCTAAAACAAATCTTACCCGCACTGGCAGGAAGGAAGTGCAACCCATCTCAGGGCGCTCACACCTGCTCCTGCCCTAGTCAGGTGAGTCGGCTATATGCAAACTTAGCAGCTGCACTCAGTGAGTGCAGGCTCTCTCATTTAGAGTTGCATTCCTGCAGTTATCCGAGGTTTTCACTCGCTCCCAATGGGAGGGGGTGGCTACGACAATCCTGTTCTGGGTTCCATGCTTGGGTGATAGTGCTCCCATGGCGTCCTAACTTATTCAACTGGGCAGAACAGATCACAGTCTTTGGTGCTTCCGGTGAACTTTTCCGACACACGGGGTCACCACCATTTACTGTCCACAGGCTCCGGTCAACAAGCAAAGTTATCTGTGGTGGACCTTCTGGCATACGAGGTCACAGCGCTAATACCACACAAGGCGTTGGTCCTTAATGCATGGCAGTCTTTGACATGGCTATCTTCACGGTGGACCTATACGGGGGTCGCCAACTCAGTCTTGCAAAGGGCAACAACCCGATCGGTGCACCAGCCATTTCAAATCCACCTCGCAGCGGGAATGCACTCGAAATCGCTCCCCACTGGACCTTGCTCCCTCCAACACTCTATGCTTCCTTACGGGGCACTCTGGTCTTTGCAAGTAAGCAGCCGTTGGTGCTCCAGTTTCTGGGTCATGTGGTCTTGGATTCCCTGCCAATGTCCCCTAACCCAGCAGGGAGACTAGCAGGCCTTATATAGCTCCTCCCGTCACACAGCCCATCTGGCTGCTTGGCAGATTACAATTTTTAGTGTCTCAACCTCCCCTTCTTATGGTCCATTTCCAGACAACAAGTTCGTCTTAGGGTCTCAGTCTTTAAAGTTTTATTTTGGATTCTGCTTCTTTTGAAGTAGCGACTCCTCTGCTTCCTCCTCCTCTTGAAAAGCTGACTGTCACAGCAGGGAAGTCTCCACAACACAGGCCATGGGAGTGACTATAGTTCGTATCGAAATTACAGCCGCAATATGTGCATAAAAAGGTTAGCCTAGTGTCCCCAGCCCTACTCTTAATGATTCACTTATCAGCCCTATTTCCTTCCTGAGATGTGCCTAGGCCCCTTCCTTTTGACCTCTCACTGAATCAAAGAACCCCTTTGAATTATACAGGGGAGGCCTGGTCCTCGCCTGCCCATTGTGTGTCTCCCCCCCCCCCCCCCCCCCTAGCTTCCAGGAATGCAGAAATCCACACTTCTGTCTGAGGGGGTATCTTTACCTCACCTCATGTTTCTCCATGCAGTTCTCCCAAAATGAAACTTAGGACCCTCCATTTATTGTACCATTCACAAACACACATACACCCAGTGAAAGTATACAGCATACACTCACTGCACAGTACTGTATATTCCATGTACTGCACTACTTATAGCCACACATACACCCAGCACATGCACGTATCCTGCATGCACTACACCCTTTATGCATTCTACCACTGAGATATACACATACACCCAGCACTTGCACTTATCCTGCATGCACTGCACAGCACTATTTCTTTCAGGTACTGTACCACTCTCAGGCACATGTGCATCCAGCACATACATACACCACACATGCACTAGTCAGTAACACATTATTCCTACATTGCACCCTTCCTAGGCACCCATATAACCAGCGTAAATACACCATTTGTTGCACTGCGCAGCACTTCACACCAACCTGATGTAGGCCAAGGGTGATTTAAGCACACAGTAGTGGAACTTTAAAAATTGTGGGAGCCTATAGGCCTCACTCCAGCAACACAGATTAAAAAGGGCCTGTTCACTCCCACTGATCACTACAGAGTATGCTGCAACCACAGTGCTCATGCTGCTTAAGTCCTGGTGAAGACGGTAGCCTTCCACCACTATGAGGGCTGGCATTTGGGTGCCCCTTCCGGTCCAACAAGACCGCAGTCCGTGAATGAACCCCATGATCCGTGTTTGCCTATGACAACAATAATCAGCATTAGGGATCCAAACATCAGTACAGTTGGGCACTCAGGGCTGGGGTGCACGTCTATTACCATGCAGATGACTTTTCGGTCCCAGCACCCACCTAATGAAAATCACCATTGACCCTGCCTTGTGGCAATAGTTTATCCTAAACCTTGATCAGCAGACTCCTCCACCCTGCTACTCACTGCTTTTTTAGTGGGGGAATTTGAGATCCCACTCATCAGTGAATGTCACTGACTAAGCTGCATTCCTAAACATAGGAGCAGGAATGGATAATGATGAACATTTTTGTGGAGAGCAGTGGTAGGTGTCCTTTTGCTCTTCATATTTCATAAAGTTGATGGCAGCCTTAAGTTGATGTGCTTCATCATCGGGCCCACCACAGTGACACCGAATGTGTCCCGGGTGTGCTTCGACTCCAGATTACTGAGGAGCTGGTATACTCAGCCAGGCTCCCCCTCTAACACGTAACGCACCTTAGCGAGTGCGACCCTTTTGTAATACAACACAAATCACTTATTTATTTTCACCTACACATACTCATTGGTCCTGAGGAAAGCCAGTTGTAAATAAAAGGCCTGGCTGAAACATGTAGACCACACAGGACGATGGAGGTCATAACTTACTCCAACACGTCCGCTTGCCTTTTTAGTTGCTAACAGGGGCCCAGTCATTAAAGTTTATCCATACACCCTCGGGAACTGGGACCCACTGTATAGCTTTTAAATCACTTTCACACCCACTTACACAGCACACTCGGCAGGTATACCAGCTCCTCAGTAATCTGGAGTCGAAGCACACCCGGGACACATTCGGTGTCACTGTGGTGGGCCCGATGATGAAGCATGCCACCAACTAGGTTGGTGGGTGAGGGCTTCATGACCAAACCAAATGGTTTGCCGACATACGTACCCATTGAGTCCCTTCACACAACTTAGCTAGTCCTTTTTGATAATCTACATATAACCAAGGGGATCTGGACTAGTTTATCTAGTCCTCTCTCTCTATTTTGATTCGCTGAGCCTTAAGTTGATAGCAGCCTTACTGCCTGATTCCTGCACAACCAATAATCCCCTATGATATATGATTCCTAAAAACGACTATGAAGTGGCACCACACAGTCATTTGCTAGTTTTTCAGTGAAAGAGCCCATGTGCTAGCCCTGTTGGATCCCAGATATCTGCCCCATATATTCCAAAGTACAACCAAAGTGCGCTTGTAGGATTGTTCTTCGAATAGGTTCATAAAACCTAATTGATCTGTTTACAGTTAATATGGCTTTATTTTTTGCAGAGATCCACGATAGGGCCTCAATGATCTCAATTCTGAGATCAAATCATCTCTCACTTGCTCCATTTTGTGTTTTATTATTCTGAGAGATTTCCATTGTTCCTCCTTTGGGTGCCCCCAAATACCAATGTTGTTGATTTTGAAATTTTGATACCAACTTTATGCTCGTTGCACTATGTCTTAATTTCTTCTAGTTGGGTATATAGGGTGTTTGTGTTGTTTTTATCATTATGGAACAATGAAGCAGCAGGGACACCTTGCTGATGCCAGCCTACAAGACATCTACGCCATAGCAAATTTCTCTGCTCTCCCAAGCAGAACGGTAGGGCCTGTGCCAAAAGATCTGGCTGCTCTCTAGCAGTCAAGAACAACTTTAGAGTACCCAAGCCAACCATTAATTGTTCACAGTATTGTTTTGAGGTGCACTACACGTGTTTGCTCATTGTCACCTATGTAAATGGGTAACCTTCCCCTGAATAAGGCTTTTATATCAGATGAACACTGCTTGAGCTGCTATATATTCAGGGCGATTCTACTCATAACGTAACTCTATTGGCCTCCATATTGTTTTCTTGAAATATATGATGTTTCATGTAATAATTTAGATGTTTTCTAATCTTTTTCAGAAATATAGACCTGGTCGATGTGATGATATTTTAAAATGGAAGCCCCCCAGTTTAAATTCAGTGGACTTTCGTCTGAAGATCACAAGAGTTGGAGGAGAAGGGTATGTCAATAAATGAAAAGCGTTTTTGTAACTTTTTTTTAAATGATTAATTTATTACCTTTTTTGTGTGTGAAGCACTGTGTGGTGCTGTCAAAGTTCTGATGAGACATTTTGTTGCAGGATGTAATATTCCACAATACAATATTAAAGCTTTATGACGAATATTTGAATGTGAAGAACTACACTTCAAACGAATTTGGTAATGATTTTTCATAGACAATTGTAGTAGACCTATAAAATACTCTGAGAATTTATAATCTAAATGTACCGGGGACTCTAGTACAAAGTATCTGGGTTTAGAGGCGTCACAAACCCCCACTTTAGCAGCTTGAGCGGGATTTGGGTGACAGAGGATAGTTCTGAGTAACAATAAAAACTTTACATTCGTATTTGTGACTCCTTTGACTGATCATAAGCTCATTAATACCTGTCCTTGTAGTGGAAGGATGGGGAGGGGTGTTGTAGAGAAGGATGGAGAAAATATGGGTGGATGGATGTCTAGAGAGGAAGATGGTTGGGGGATGAATTGAGAGAATGATGTTGCGGGAAAAGATGGTTGGAGAGACATGTGTAGAAAAGTAGATGGACTGAGATCAGGATAAATCGAGTGGCAAATGGAACGAAGGAAGGAAGATGATGAAGGACGTAGGGAAGGATGCCCAGATGAATTGCAGAAGGGAAGACATATGGGTACATGGCGAGAGGGTAGAGTGGATGGATAAAGAAATTAAGGCAAATACAAGTATGGAGAGGAGGAAGGATAGATGGATAGAAATGAAAAAACACAGTAAGGATGTGTGCTTGTAGGTGAAAAGGCAAAGAAGGATAGATGGATAAAAGCATGGGAAAAGGAAAGACAAGAAAGATAACCATCAGAAAGAAAAATGGTAAGGAGGAAAGACAAGACTCAAAGATAAATTGAAAGAAGGAAGGATGGGATTTTCAGACATTTGGAATTTTATCAGAGGGAGCAGTACCTCAAATGGCCGGGTTTCCTGTCTCCACCAGCTCGCTCAGATCAAAATAGGGTGGTATTTTATCTTTCTGATACCTTACCTTCTTCATATACATTTAATGCTGTTTGGCCCAACTTCAATGCAGCTTCTTCCTTGGAAAAAACAAGCACAGTTTTAAAAGGTAAAACTTAGTAATCTGGGTAAAATTTCCTGGGCACATCCTTTCTTCCTGGACGGTCTCTCTACATGGTAACTCAATAATTTGTTCTGCACTTGGACCTTGAAAGGGCGTCACAGACATGAACATGTTGGAATCATTTTCATATGGACAGACTATTCCTAAAACCATCATCCAACACAACTCTGCTTTCGTGTCAAATTCCGCAGTACAATGTTGGACCGTCTCAACTTTGGGGAAGAGCATAGTCCTAAAGTGAGTGTCCTTACGGTGGAGGTCTGTCCCAGGAGAGAATGCTTGAAGGGAGTCAAAGTTTCCCTGCAAAAAGTGAAGATATCTGTGTTTTGTTAAAAAGTCATCTTTATAATCTTTATACCACTGTCGTGTGGTTCTTGTGTACAATTTTTATCTGGATTATGGATATACTCAGGAGAAAAGTTATGAAACTTCTACAAGTAGTTATAAGTATTTATAACCTCTTAGAATGCTGTGAAATATGAGGATTTGTGTTTTGAATATAAATACATTGTGACAAATAAATTGTGAATACAGTTGAATTGAATAGTATAGTGGCAGGGACCACCCATGGCTGCTCAGGAGATATTCAGTCAATGTGGAGCTGCTATTCACTTGTCCCCTTCCACTTTACAAACTACATACTCCTTTAGATTCATCATATTCTGTTCTGCTGCTGCCTAACTTCACATCCTCCTGGAATGCTATATCACTCACTTTATTATGATGTTTTATTTTTGATATCTGGTGCCGATATCAGACAACAGTGGTCCGTGACCAGAACTAATTACAGTTTACGTTGCAAGGAACATTGCAAATTAATTAATAAATAAACTGAAAGGTTGCCAGCATCCTGAGGGAGCAGCAGACTACGATGCTGAGGCCTCCTGACTAAGATAGGGGCATTCGCTGATCCTTGAAGAAATACACACCTGGTGATGTGCTTGAAGAACACCAGAATAATCGTACCGTGGTGACATTGAGCCTTCCGGCACGTTGTATAAATCATACCTGTTTAGCCAGGCTTGGCTGCAGGTCTAGGTTGCTAACACACTGTCCTGATGAAGACTCGCAGCAAAGGTTCTAATTCCGCATTGCACAGTTGAGTCGAAACGTCGCTGCTCTTCCATTGATCAAGACCTGTACCTACTACTTACCTTACCATACCATTGGAATTTGCGTTAAGTGCACGCTGAAAATTTACAGATTTATTGTAAATCCTTTATGGACAGGCTTGCTGTGACTGATCTTTGTTATCAGTATTTACAAATTGGTTGAATTGTCTATATCTTATTCTTTGATTCACAATCTCACTACCCATCACCACTATTCTATCCTTTCACCTCTCCTTTTGCGCGCAACCTATGGTCATTACATAAGCAATTGATTCGTTCTATAATAAATATTGTGGCATTTATTATATAGTGTGGCGCTTGTTTTCATGTGTGGTCTATATAATTGTTTAGATGCAGAAATAGGTATTTTGTACATGCATCATTATCTCTTTCAGGTTATTTATTAATTCATTTGCAATGTTTATTGCAACCTAAACTATAATTAGTTCTAATCCTGGTCACAGACCACAGTTTTCATTCCAGTATTGCGCCCAGGTCCGTTTGACTTTAGGGGCTACCCCATTATCGATAATGGCCGATATCAGACAGAGATGTCCCTTTTTCCACATTGCGATGTGCCTGTATTTTAGGTTCATACTACTTTGGCTGGTTGGAGCTACACATATAGATAAATAACTAGTCATAAAGATTTTTTAATGTTAATGTGCTCTCTAAAATGTTTTTGCCAATTGTGCATGCTTGGTGCTGTATATAAACTTGTCTCTTGGGTCGTTCTGAGCCCTTTTCTCTCGCGTTCATACTCTGAATTCTGGTACTACATTTACCTCTCCCAAACAAAGTGCATCTCACTGTGTTTATTGTTTTGATATTTTTAACACAAAGTTTATTGCAGTATTTTAGTGGAGCACATATTCAAATTGTCATTCACAGGAACTTCATCAGCATACATGATCTCAGTAAAATATTGGAATTTCAGCATCATAAAATGTACAGTATCAAGCCATAGTGATATCCTTGAGTCCTGCAATTCTAACGACTTTCCCACCCTCCCCCATCAACTAGCTGTCATTACCTATGTATGAGTATGGGGTAATGGGTATTGAGAGCAATAAGTAATTTATAATACGGAGATGAGGAACGTATCCGTTTACGTTGTACGTGTATAGTCTGGTCTCAGGGCTAAAACCTCTCAGACCGGAAAGGTGGGCATAATCAGGTATCGTGAACTGAATACAGATGGTGTAGAGCTGGGGGAAGGGGGCGGCACACTTCTCTGTTATGTTTTCAGGAAGTGTAATCGTGTTGTATAACTGCTGCTCATCATTGCTCCCCTCTTCATGTACACGGAGGCCTCCAGCAAGGAATCCCATTCCAGTGATATCAGTTACTAACGCAGCCCTCTATATTCTTCATGCTGGTTTACTCCACTCCTAGCCAGGCCCCAATGCTCCATCTCCTCCGGCCAACAAGCAACTGAGGGAACCCGTGGGGATTTCCAATGTCTGATCAACAGATGTTTTGCTAATAGTAAGGCTAAGTCTACAAAACGACTTGTCACCTTAGAGGTTTTAGGTCTGGGCAGCAAGCCTAGGATGCACTGCTATAGTATGTGCCAATTGCCTTTATCCGTCACTTCTAGGAGTGTCATCCCAAAGCTAGTCCATTAGGCAGAGAAGGATGGGCAGGCCCACACATATGTATAAGACTTACCTCTGGTGTTTGGCAGCAGGCGCAATTCGAGGAGTCCGTAGGGAACATTATGTTTATTTTGTGTGGGTGAGATAGACTCTCTGGAATATAAAGAATTGAATAGATTTAAATCTTGAATTACGGGAAATCTTTTTGGAGTGTTGTCGGAGAAAGGTCCATTCTCTGTTATCTCCCGATTAAAATCCGCTTCTCATTTAGTTTTGAGGGAAGTCAATGATAGCAGAAATTGCTTATGGAGCTCCAGATACAGCCATTGGATCAATGTCTACCGTGGCCCATGGTGTGTAGCGCCTGTAATAACTCATGCATTTCTGGATCCCGCCCGTCTGGCGCCCAATGCCGCTTGACGTAGCCGAGGGCACTAGCTTGTGTTAAAAACAGTATTTCTGGTAACCCATGGGCATGCACAAAATCAGAGTGTGACTTCAAAAAGCCATCCTCAAAGAGAGCTCCTACGAACAGGACCCCCCCCCCCCCCTGCTCCCCTGGCCTCCCAGCCATTAATGTGCCGAGGTGGTGGGGAGGCCACACAATGTAATATTAGGGGTATAGGGTGTCAGGCTGCAGTATATCTTAGGGACAGTCTCCAGTAGGGGAGGGCCGTACAGAGCAAAACAAATCTTGATGGAGGTATGGGGGGGCCAGGACAGAGTAACCTATGCTGTTGTCCTCTCTAAAGCATACTGTTGCTATTCCCAATATCTTCCAAGTTTTATCTAGTACGCCAACCATTGCAGCTGTCCCGCTATAGAGTATGCCTTAATATCCGGTGCATCCATGCCACCCCTGTCCGTCTGTAACTGTGACTGAGCAAGGCTGATTCTGAGGTGGCCTCTGCCCCACACCAAGTAATTCAGCAGGGAGTTTAGTATGTGGGACACCCGGGCCGGTATCAGGACCAGAAAGTTCACAAAGTAGTATAAAAGTTAGGGCAACACTATAATCTTAGCCAAAGCTAGGCGTCCGGCCACGGACAAAGGGAACGTGGTCCAAAGGCCCATCTGTGAACATATGGCATTAATCAATCTCAGAAGGTTGCCCTCCAAGAGATCCACCTTGTCGCGGTATAGTGGACACCTAAATAACAAAACATTTGTGGTGCTTTGTATATATTCAGGGGTCTGAATGGGACAGAGGGCTCCACATAGGTGTCTGCGAATAAGAATGCACAGGCCTTATCAGCATTAATCCAGAGACCAGAAAGTTCGTCTAATGTGGACTTTAGCCGAGGTGGGCCCCTAGGTTTTTCCATAGGTCTTTCAAGGACAAGATCATATCATCCCCATATAATGACACTGAGTGGACTATCGGGTCTATAGAAATTCCCAAGCCCTGGGCCTCTTGGCAAAGACATTGTGCAATAGGCTCCATTGCTAAAACAAATAAAAGTGGTGATAGTGGGCAGCTCTGTCGAGTCCCACGCGATAATTGATATGAAGCATAAATGTATGGGCCGGTTCGTGCCTTTACTGTGGGCTCCGAGTATAGCAATTGCACCCACCGAACATAGGCTGGGGGTATCTCAAAATGTGCAAGTGCCGCCAACATAAAGTCCTGAGTAATGGTGACAAATGATTGTCCAATATCAAGAGAGAGACAGCCAGCGAGTGGATACCATTCTCTAGCTGTTTCCATTATTTGTGTTGCTTGCTTTGAGGATATACAAATGTCTCACCATCTCTCACTCATTCTCCTGTCCTCCAAGCTGTGCATTTGTCCAGTAAGATTGTCACTGCATGTATCACAGAAACAGTATCCTAGGGGACAGAAATATTACATATTTAAAGCTGCTGAGTGCTCTTGAAGTTAGGGAGGGCATGGGTAGAGCAAGACTGGAGAGGTCGGGGTTGGAGAGATTTCGTTATATGACATCGATTATCTCATGCGAATATATTGGTAGCTACTGTGAGTAAGTTCCATCTTCACAAACTGTGTTCTCAAACATATAAGACATCGAGTTGCTCGAACAAAAAATACATTACTCATTGGCTTTGCAAGGGTAATGATGCTATACACATCTTTCCTAAATGATTTTATCACGTGGTGACATGTAATCAGTACAGTATGGGCCCCGCTGTGAGCGAAGGACGAAATACTGGATTGTGGCAATCATATTCATTGTGGAAACTATGCTTCTGACAGAGGAAGCAAGTTGTTATTGATCGAGCAATTTCATGTGAGTACATTGGGAATTGTGATTGCTCCATATAACCTCCCTCCGTCAGCGTGTGCTCAGTGCGCCTTTGTGAAGCAGCGATACCTTAGAGAAAGGCTTGGGCAGAGCGGGGATGTATTCAGGGAAAATCATCCAGTCAATTGCTGCAAAAACACAGTCTAGTCAAAAGGAAGAAAGAGATTTTTATCAACTCCTAGAATCGTCTGTTACAAAAGTCAGTTTGTATTGGAAAGGGAGGAGCTGAGCGTCACAGATACCAAAAGCAAGTTCTTGTCAGCAAGCTGACACAGAGATATCAGCAGCAATGATTTTTATAATACCCCCTGCAGCCACCAGTTCAATATATGTTGCATCATTGAAAGTTGAAGTCTCTTGCTCGAAGTAGAATTCCAAAGAGTTCAGCCGGGAGAACAGTTACATGCATTTAGTCTGAAGACTGTCTCAATTTACATTCTTATATACAAAATACAATAGGTAATAAAAAGGTTTTCGGCGTACCATATATGGTAATTAATGTTGTTTGCTTCTTTTAGAGCCATAAATTAATGGTCAGTGGTTACTACAGGTGGGTCTTGACCTGGCATGGACACAGTGTGGCCAGTGGTGAATTATCCAGATGTCTGGCATGGGGAGGGCGACATCACTACATGAGCTAGGCCCTGATTGGCTATGTGGCCCTAACCCATGTGGCATCTGACTTTATGGTGTTTGTAAGAGCGCATGTACCCCGGTCCGGCCATGTGTGCTTTATTGGACTATCTCCCGTGACTATTGTAATGTTGTTGCGCATATCCGTGGGATTGATCAAGAGTTTCCTGCCTGAGTGTTTGCCTGCCAGATATGCACCCTCCTCCCAACTATGACCTATCCAGCCTAACTGCACTTTTGCGAGTCAAGGTTGATGTAGAGTTCACAACAAGTGAATCTGTTAATAAAGACGATATTTCATTTCCATTGAAGTATGCCTCGTTTTCTATATTAACAAGTCCTTGTAAGTGGTTTGGGAGTTTTATATAAGTACATGCATTTTTGTCAAGGTCATAATCCTGAAAAAAAAGCTTCCTGAGTGTTGAGATAATTTGTGGTTGTTTCATATAAAAGTCTCAAGTCATACCTGCTAGCTTTTGGTCACCTTTGAGACCACAGTCTTGCATCTAGGGTTCCTAAAAGCAGAATTATCCAAAAATGAATCGTGTCCCATGAAAGTCATATTTAAGTACCCTTCCAAAAAAAGTAAGAGAGTTCATTATACCGAAAACAAATCTTGTAGTGAGCCTATGTTGGAACTCGGGTGACGATTCGTTTAAAAGAGTTTTATAGTTTTTAATGTATTCAGGCAGACTGGTCACGCCACATATATGTAACAAGTGTCATGATGACGATTTGCAGTTTTGATCCTTCCATCATACACAGTTCTTAGTTACAAACAAGATTAGTTCACCAATACTCTGTGTGGAGATGCCACTTTGTTTTTAAAATAGAAACGCTTTGTAGCCTGTTGCACAAGACCCCATATACTCTCCTCTTCACTGCTTACCTCAGTCGTGCATGACCTTGCAGTTTTATTTGTCTACAGATTATTGTATTTGAGCAATGTTGAAATAACTTTTTCCCATTTTATTAAGAAATTTTCTACCCCTTTCTGATGGTATATATCATATTTCCACTTTGAATAAGCCTTGCTTTCTCTTTGTTGATTTCATTATAGACTAAGAACAGGGACAATAAGACATTTCTTTCCTGTATGTTTTCTCCATTAATTTGTTTAGTGAAAATTAGTCTTTTCAGTAAACCACCTAAGAAACCTCTGCTAAAGCACATACGCTTGCATAGCTATGCCCTTTTCCACATTGGCATCAACCACCAACATCTCCCTTTTCAATTTTTCTAGTGTTAGCTTCTAATCTTAGAAACATACAGTCAAGTGGGCTGGGGATATTTCGCTTTTGTGTACAGCATCTTTTATGAAAAGCGAATGTCTTTGAAAACTTGGGAAAGATCAACACAGCAGTGAAATCTTGTATAACATTAATCTAGTTCAGCAGTGAATACTCTTCAAATAACATAAATGTGAGTTCCCGAATGGTAAAGTGATATTTGCAGAATATTGATCGAGCAATACTGAGATTTTCGCATCCAGGCTAACCTTTTGATAGTTTATTTAAATTTCCATATGTCTGGCATAATTAGAGAAGGTTAAGCATCTTGCAGAATGGATAGGCAGCTGCCAGAGACAGCTGCAAGGGTCTTATATGTTCTTAAAAACAGATTTGATTAAGCCCCGTTGCCTATCATACACCCAACATAAAAAGAAATGTCAGGTTGCTTCCACGTTATGACCAATAGTTTTCTGTATACATGGATGGATAGCAGAAATGTAACAGACACTAATGTTACCCTACTTCAAATCCTTCTCACAAAGCAGAAAACATTGTGCCCTCCCTCAGAAAAGAAGGAAAGGATCACATCACTATACTTGAGAGACAGCTTCAGTATAGCTGGAATACCTCAGCAGAATTGTCCAAATTGTGAGAACTTGTTTTAACTTGATTGTAGACAAATGACAGTTGACCTGACTGTTGAAAACATCAGAAGAAGACTTTCTTTACAAGTACTCAACTAGCTTGTGGCACTTCCAATTTTTCCTGTACACAATGAAGTGTAGAGCTGAAATAACTTGAGTATGGAGAGGGTGGATGCACTCTTTCTTTGTTCACATTTCTGCTAATTCATTGATCACCAGAACTAGGCTATGCAGGGTTGGCGAAGTAAGCCTTTGAGCTCCAGTGCACTCTACCATGTCTGCTGTTTTATCTTTAAACAGTTTTCCTTTCTGGAAAACAGTAGCGCTCAGTAGGGCATGGGATGTCCCGCTGCATTGTGATAGTAGGCTTTGGCTTTTCATCCTTCTATGCCCGTGCTCTGCAACATTATCAGCATTCGGGTTATCAAGCTGATATCTGCTGTCACCATCCACAGCCCGAGGAAAATTAACTTGTCCTGTCACGGTTTCTCTTTTGTGGAGTCCTGACATTGTTCCTCTATGCTGGCATTGGCCTTGCCCCACCTCGCGCCTATGAGCAGCTCCTGGGCTGCATGGAGATCGATATACAAGTAACACAAAGTTGATGAAGTTTGTGGTCATCCATATGACCGAAATGGCCTAAACACATCAAGCCAGATGCTGAAGCACCCCTTTGTTCAGGAGTAGTGTGTACACTCTGGGGAAACTCATTCTAAGTTTTATTATCACACAGAAGAGTAAGCAATAACAGAAGTCTTAATTAGCATGTTTCTTCAAACTAACTCAACATCTGCTCACGTTCTGCCACAAGACAGGTTACCGATGCTTGCCTTGTGAACCCCTCTGAAGCCCTGCCACAACAAATTCATTTAAAATAATTAATGTATGGTTTTACTTTTTACATTCATTAGAAACCCCTCACATTCTGGCGCTAAGTTTGACCTCAATGAAGAGAGTACCTACTAGTTGCTGTCTCCATGAAGAACATGCTTTGCTGTCTATGACCAATTTCACAGATCCGTGATTGCTATACCTTGGAGTACGTGAAATACAAGGTTCTCACTCTTTAACTGTGGTGTTCACATTTCTCGGCATGTCTCATTACGCTATACTATAATAAAAGTATTCTACGTATATTTCTATATGCTTCTCACCAGAATTTCAGCAATAATCAGAGGATTATCAGGTCAGACTGTGGGCTTTGAGCAGCACCTGTAATTCAACTGCTTAGCAAAATCCTTTGCCTTGACCACTATATATTGTTAATTCAGTGTCCAAACTGTTGTAAATTCGAGTATTGTATACCTTAATTTGTAAGGTTATTGGTTCAGATTGCCCAACCATAGAAGCCAAAATTATCTCCAGTTAGGACATCAACAACCTAACTGGAATTTACTTTTGGAGTCAGCCTAGGCTGAAGAAGCTGGGCTGAGAACTAGCATCATATTGTATTCCTGAAACCCCATTGAACTTGTTTCTTCACTGCGACCCACACATTTCCTGATGATCAGTTCCAAACATCTGAAATCTAACTTACATGTAGATTCAATGTCTTGATTTTTAGCATTCGGTTTCTGTGCATAAACAATAACACATCGGTTGACACGGCTGGTCTCATTCTAAGAGCTCTACTAGGTGCAGGCATTCTTTAGCAGATATACAGTTTTATTATGCTGCCTTGCCTTCTTGTACCAAAGGAGTAAACCCTACCTCAATCACACAACAGACCCTTTTAACAAATTTCTGTCTCATCTCTGTCATTTCACAGTTTTTTAACTCACTGCGACCCAATTTTTTTTTGTCTTAGTGGATCCTGTGTTCTCAGTGGAACAGGAACTGGCTAACCGGCAATTACAAATGTTTCAGAGGAGGTGAGCAACTTCCCTGACTCCATGCCCCAAAACTCTTTCAAAATACATGCGCTCCGATGTCCTCACCTGTTAAGGCGCTGCTGGAGCATACCTGTCAACCGACAAAGACTCCCGGAGGTCCATAGATTCCCCTGCTTGAGAGATCTTCAAACATCAGGTTACACTGTGCACTTCATAAGCGTCAAAGAACAAAACAGTTTTTTTCACAAAATTTGTGTGCATTGCACATATCATTCCGAGTCTTGTTTAGAGTTCAGTTGTAGGCTATAACGATTCTGGGACCCCGATATGAAGTACCCCCAAAAGCTATCTGCAGCAGCATAGTAACTGGAAATAATTCATGCAGCTCTCATGCATCATAGGATTACTTTGTCTGAGATGTTTTGTGGAGCTTAACTGAGAATATTTTTAATTAACATTCCCCCCTGTTTCAGCACTAACTTGTAAAAACAGTTTTGTAACTTTGGGCTCTCTCAGAATAATTGCGGACACTTAGTTTGGGACACTCAGTGTAACTGCCCACCTTACCTTAAATAAATATTAATAACTCTACCACAACTATCTAACAGGTAAAATATTGCACTTCTAGGTCGAAAAACAAGTTAATGAAATGAAAACTACCTACGTTGTTGTGTCCATTCCTGGAACCCATAAGGTTGATTTAGCCCTATTCATACTTTCCACAATGCAGAAGAAATTTGCAAAGTTTGTTCTAACAAAATAATATTGTTTTTCTTCAATACAAACTCTCTTGCAAGCCTTTTTTATTGATTGAACACTAAGTTTGGATTTAGTGTTCAAGAGGATGTAGGTATTGTATTTCTCATGAATATTTTATCTCCAGTAGACATATGCGCCCTTTCTAGCCGTCACCATTTATTGGTTAGTTTAGAGATAGCTGAGCAGGCTTCATAGAAGTATTTTTGGGTATTGCGAAGATGTGGCTAAGAGATCACAGATTAAGCAGATTTCAGCTTCTATTCAACAACAGCACAATAACATTCATCATTCTTCTACAGTCCAATATTGGACCTCTTGTTTTCTTGAGATATTTCTTTTGTATGCCACCTAGAGTTGGAGATATATTGATGCTAGTGTCCTGTGCTGATAAGTTGACATGGAAAGATGATGAGGGATAATCACTTAAAGAGAAAAGGAATCTGTGCAAAGCAGCATTAAATGTAATTTTATAATTTATTATAAATATTCCTTCCCTTGCATTGTATGAAAAACCATTAATAGATCTGCTTTGCTTTTCATTGTATTTCAGAATGCAGCTAATGTGCATATAGAAAATAGCTGAACTCGCCCTTTGCAATGCCAGCGTGAGCAATTTCTGGTTTATTACGAATCATTGCTTGTATCAAATTTCTCCTTGCTTCAGCACTTGCATCTGTGCTGAAAACCAAGACAGCGCCTGTAAGTCAAAAGGGAATTAGAGCTCTTCATGCAGTATGGCTCCGCATACATGCTATGGGCGTTTTCATCAGCGTACAGCCATTCGGTCAGCGGCTTTCTTTATTTAGGTACCGGAGGCTAGCAGCATTATAATAGGCATTAAAATGCTGAGAAACAGAGCCCTTGGCTACTTGAAGCATTCTTTTTTCTGCATAAAAACAGTAGAAAGAGAAGGAAGTTTGATTGTTTCCAAATCATCTTTTCTCGCACTTTTGTTGAGATTACCTATACATTTGTCAGTAAAATATGGATGACACTATTTTACTTTAGTAACTGGTTTACTTTTATCAGGTCGGAATACATTTCAGAAGGTGATCATGTATGTAGGAAACAGATTGCGTTTTATCTTGGATAACGGAGGCTGCGCTGCAATTATTTTATTAGATCTCAGCGCAGCCTTCGATACTGTGAATCATCATATAATGATTCAAAGACTTAGGGAGGTGGGTGTTGGAGGTGCTGCCCTCGAATGGTTACAGTCCTTTCTTTCTGACAGGTCCTTTGTGGTTTTTAAGGAGGGCTTTCTCTCCGAGCAGAGGCCGTTGCAGTGTGGAGTCCCTCAGGGTTCTTCATTGAGTCCCACCTTATTTAATATCTACATGAGGCCATTGGCTGAGGTGGTACTCCCCTGGGGGATTCACACGGTCACATATGCGGATGACACACAATTAGTGGTGGGTCTTAATCGGCAAGATAATTCAAACTTAGGCTTGGAGGGTTGCCTTGCGAAGGTCTCTGAGTGGATGGATTCGTCCTTTCTCAAATGAAATGGCACAAAGACTGAGATAATGATTCTTGGTCATGCTGCACCCCACAATCTGGATTCTTTATGGCCTGCCTTGGTGTGCCACCTGTCCCTAAGACACAAATTAAGAGTCTTGGGGTCTGGTTGGATTGCAAATTGAATCTTAAAATCCAGGCAGGCAAGGTAGACGCTAATTGTTATGGCCTGCTCAGGATGATGCAGAAGATTCTTCCCCTTCTGCCATTTGATGCCAGGCGCATGGTGGTTCAATCCCTGGTTCTATCACGGTTGGACTACGCAAATGTAGTCTACCTGGGTGCGCCACTGGGAACTATCGGGAAACTGCAGATAGCACAGAATTGTGCGGCTCGTCTCCTGACGGGTACCCCTAGGCGTAAGTCAGCTAAACTAGCCCTCAGACGACTGCATTGACGTCCTTTTGCAGACAGGGTCAGGTTCAAGGCATTGTGTATTGTCCATAAGTGCATCTCGTTTAAAGGGCCAGCCTTGTTGCTGCCGCTGGTGCAGTTATATAACACCAAGAGGACTCTGAGATCTAGCAATAAACAACTGCTGTCAGTCCCAAAGGTTAATTTATTGGTTCTGTTGAGATGTTGCGTCTCAGAAACAACTCATTGGCATCTGCCATAGCTACACTTGCTCCATGTACTGCTAGGAAAGTGGGACCACAGCACACAATTCAAGCAAATAATTTATGAAGGAAATCCAGTTGGGAGGGTCTAATGGAAAATTAGGGAATCTAGAATGATGGTGGAGAAAACTAGAGATAGTGAAACCTGGAAAATCTGGAATGGAAAATGATCGAAGCTTTAAAAAAGAGGATATTTTAGTAAACTAATTGAGAATTCTGGCAGAAATTCATAAGCCCTCTTCAAATTTGTACAGAAGACTTACATTCAGTCTCCCGACTCGGACCAGGAGAAAACCTGACATATTTTTTCCAAAACAAGATTAGCTCCAACAAAAATAAAATTGTCGGACCGCCTGGTCTTACAAGATCTTTGGAGACTCTGTGCAGCACCAGCCTGATGTAGATAAGCATAAAACAACTTCACCGGATATCAACCTGTTACTCATGAAGCTGATACGTTTTTCAATCCCCCTCAACCTGTGCCCAACATCTGTGAAGAAGACTGTAGTGGAAGGATGGCACTGACAGAGAGGGCAATCAGCAACGACTGATGTCTGATCACAGATTTCATTTAATTCCCAAAACAACATTAAATATTCCTTTATTTTGAGAGGACACATTTTTTTGCTTGAGCCATGCAAACTATGAATTCCTTTCCTACCCCACCAAAATCAGTAAACTGATGGAAAAACTAAATAGCCATCTGTGGCAGACTTATGAAACATTGGGCTTAATGAACTTTTCTGGAAAGTAGAAAAAGGCTTCTTTGGGCAAAAGACTAAAAGCGTCAGGAAGTCTTCATTTTTTGTAATATATTTACCACAAGGCACAATTAAGACTTGTGAGGCAATCCAATACCCCCTGCAGAATATGAGTGCTTGTAACTACTAGGCTAAAATGTACTCTTTAAGGTGGTGAGTGTTTTAGGAACATGTTTATTATTTGTGTTGAATAGGAGCTTAATAAATGACTACAGAGCACAAATGTGCAATTTAACCTAGTAAATAAATCTCGGATTGTGGTGTCTCGTTATGCAATTTATCGTTAATCAGCAATATCATACATTCGGTAGTGACATTGCGGTGGATAGAGAAAGAAAACAACTGTGTGAAACCATGTGTCATTGTGCAAAACAAATTAAGAAAGAAAAGCACACAGTGATTAATATATTGCAGCTTGTTGTGGTACAAAGGAGATAATCATTCAATGAACTGTACTTGGACACGTTTAATGGTACAAGTCAAGTTTTGCAACTGTAGTTGATGTTTTGGTCCTATATATCATTTTGGTGGAAATCACCAGAACAAGCATTTTGAAAATTCCACATTATTAATTGTCTTTATAAGATACATATGCATTAATTATGCAGTTAGAAGTGGGTTTGGCTTCATCTGAAGGGAGTTAGAATGGAGAATATTACAGAATGGTCATTGTTCAAAAGCTGCTGACTACTGTAAGAATGGTTAAACAATGATGGAAGTTTACCTTTCACTGACTTGAAGCGCACAGCAAAAGAGTAGATGTGCGGTCCCAGCTAATGGTTTACTGTCCATTGACACTCACCAAGCAACTTGATCGACCACATCCATGCCGAGAAGCACGGAAGTCTGACCTTGTGCCACTGCTGGCCCTAAACTGTGAAGCGTTGTGCATAACTTGTTGAGCTTAGACTCATCCCACTCCAAATGTCATTCTTGTGTACTTTAATTTTCATACTAATATAGCTTTCAGAGTAGAAGTAACTTAGCTATTCACCTTAAGGCAGCTTTCCGTATAATAGGCTATTCAACGTTAATATTCCCTCATCCTCATAATGGCCACTATTATGCCAAGAAATGGTTACTTTATGTACGAGCTATAGTGATGCTTGTAGCGTCCTCTCCAGCCTGGGTACATGCAATGATCACGCCGCACACGGAACGTGGTATTACACGTCTTTATTCCTCAGCGTGTAACCATTAACTGAACATTGTACATCATGAATTCTATTACCCACACCCAAGCACTTACGTCACTGTTCTACGTAGTATGTCAGGAACCAAAAGAGTCCGTCATCGCTAACTCACAAGACACTATATCTCCCCTTTTGTTAAATAAAAAGTACAAATAATACACAAGTACATCATAACTCTTCAATAACTTGTTTCAGTGCTCAAATCAGTCGCACAGATCATGTAATGTGAGGTTGCGGAGATACGGCAGAAGTGTCAATGGTTGGCACTCGTGATAGAGACAACGGATTCTCAGGTGGATAAGTCCACTTCTGAAATCTGGAGCTGGCAAAGGTTGAGGCTGAGGCTTGAAATGCAAAGAATCTCACGTAAAGAAATTCTTTTGATGGTGATCAATCACCATGTGTCCTTTACTAGTCACAACCCTCAGTGGGTCAGCATCAAATCAAGCATTAGATTTGAGTTCTGTTTCTACTTGACGATAACTTAATCTCCTTTTTAAGTCTCACCTAGAGATGCAGCGCATGCGCTGCTCGCCTTGGCGAGACCTATTGTTGTTGGTTTGGTGGGCGAAGGGGGGCAGGACGTTCACGCGCATGGCTGGCAGCGTTAGCACAAGTGACAGCAGATGTGCGCGGGCTTGGCTCCCTCAACGCGCGCAGAACAGGAGATGTTCACACATACGGCTCAGCTCCCTGAAGGCGCGCATCGCGTGCTTTCGCTTTCCTCTGGACACAGACATGGCCTCCGAGACTGTGCGGCCGTTTTGAACCCACTGATCTGCTGCTCACCTGTATGTGTGTGGGCGGGAGAGTGGGTGAAAACCTGCAATATTGCGGAGAACCTTCTAGAAGTGGCTGGGCTGGTGAGCCAGGTCTCCAAAGAGGGGGCGGGCACATAAAAACAATAATACCATAAGATCTGGGTCATCTGTGAGTGCACAGATCCGTGGCGCCTGCTCACCCTGTGCTTCTGCGCCTGTTTTCGAATGACCCCAGCAGAGCAGCCGGTGTTGTGCACGGCTGTTCTTGCTTAGGTTGTGTCCTTGTGTGTTTACTTGTACACACACATAGGTGGGCGCGTCACACCTCTCTGGCAGCTAGCGGTCTGTGTGCGCCTCTCCAAGGATCCGTGTCTGTTTGTGGGCGTGACACCCGAGTAGGGGTGTCGCCCCCTGTATATCTGCGTGTGCCTGTGTTCACCTGTTAGGGTGTCTAGGATCCCTTGATGAGATTTCTGTCCGGAGACCTCGGTCTGTGTGCGTCTCTCTGAGAGTCTGTGTCTGTTTGTGAGCCTGACACTCGAGCAGGAGTTTCGCCCCCTGTAGATCTGCGTGTGCCTGTGTTCACCTGTTGGGGTGCCGAAGATCCGGGTGTGATTTCTGTCCGGTGACCTGTAGGCGCCTCCGAGTTCTGTATATTGTGAGGGGTAGGTGTGCTCAGCTTGTGTTTTCTCGGCTGGGGGCGTGTCACTTCCGTCTATTACATTTGTGACTGGGCCTGGCTCCTCCTGTGCTCCATTGATTCTTGTGTGATTTACCAATCTGTTACACGCCTGTGGGTGTGGCACAGAGCCCTGGGTGTGTCCTTTCACTCAAAGCGTGTGTGCCAGGTTTACAAGGGTGTGGATGTGTTGCTGACCGTCTGTTTATTTATGTTTGCTGTTTTTATAGCGCAAACTCGACCTAAAGGTATTGAAGCACTTTAAATTTGCAACAGTTACATTACACAAGGGCAAGTTATTTTATTGGTAGGCACAGGGAGATAAAGTGATTTGCCCAAAACGCAGGAGGTTGCAGAGGCCTGAATCCGGTTCCAACATTGGTAGCTCTGGCCAATAAGCCACTTTCTCCGCTCTTTGTTTATAACGTCCCCGTGCTGTTTATATGCGCAGATTTAACAAAGTGATGTTTCCCATGCCAGCTCGTTGTGGTTTCTCCCACAACATATTTACTGCACACGCGCAGTATCCTGTACGCAGCAGGACCGCATGCAGTTTGTCCTTTCCTACAGGTTATGCTCACGCTCATTAACGTACTTCTCTCCTACAGGATATGCTCACGCTCATTACCATACTCCTTTCCTACAGGGAACTCTGAGCTCGCACTCACAGGAATACTCAGGGCTTTAAGTGGGATGAAAAAACTGGGGGGTCTCTCAAAGGGCCGTGGCCAATATAATTAAGGGCGTGGCTTAAAAACACTTCCGCTAAAAATCTGTGCTAAGCATAGTGTGCCGCCTGACTTGTTTTTTGCTGTTTATCATTGCATCCAGATATTGGATACAACAAGTAACATTATACCTACAACAAGTCAGAACTATTGGCTTTGTCAATGGTTGTTACTTGCATAAGATAAATAAGTAGCAAATATGGCTTCTATATAATATTCAAAAAGCTCCCACATAAGCCCTGGTGACACCACGGCAATGCTGCTGCTCCTGAGTTTCAAAATGACGAGGGAAATTCAGAGAGAAAATGACTCTCTTTTAAAGATTTCCCTCCCCCCTACAACCTCACCTTGCATGACCTCATGCCATAACTTCTCCAGTATTAGGGGTATCTTTCATAGATTCACATGCTTGAATATTCCCCGTCGTCGAAGTGGGAGTCCCACGGTACATAAAATAGCAGTAACATATGCATGTATACATGAAAAATATCATAAATAAAAATATACATACATATAATGTAATTAAAATGTAAATTTTAAAAGTACCATAGAACATAATAGGCCCATTGAAAAGCCTAAGGGAGAACTCACTTTAGTAGCATATTAGTGTCATTATGTGTTGGTTCACATTCCAGCCAATCAGGCTGTAGCCTCCTCTAGAACCTTCTCCTCGGAAGCCCAAGTCCTCAGATGTTCTACCGCACGTCGTGTGAAGGGAGTCTCCCTGAGCTCTGCTCAGTTTTTTCTTCAACTCTAGCTGTTTTTTCTTCAGAAAATGTCTTCAAATAGGAAATCTTTATTTAAAGCCTGCCCTTCTTGTGGTAAACTGCGCCTTTTCCATGAGGATCCACACAGTAAATGCATCTACTGTCTCTACCCAGACCACGAGGTGAAAAACTGTAAGTACTGTCGCACTTTTCCTCCCAAGACTCTAAGGGATAGAGAGGCCCGTCTCCTTCTGTGGCTACTGAGGTAGAAAGTTTGTCATCTGGCGTTTCAAAATCCTCTCAGAAGCGTGGGTCTGAGACTGAGGTTCCATCTCCTTTTCTGAAGAAAAGTAGACTGTTGGAGTCCTCCAGGATTGTCTCCCCACAGGATTCGCTTCAGGGCACGTCTACGGGACCTGGTTCTCTGACGTCTGCGCCCAAAAGCCTTGCCTTCCACTCTTAAATCTGGCATTGGCTCCTCGACGCGTCCGTCGACGTCTTCAGCGACGACGAAATCGGTGACTGTAGCCTCTACGTCGACGGCGACATGTACTATGTCGACCAGTGCTACGTCGACGACAATCACCTCGTCGACGATAGCCCAGGTGGTGAGACCCATTGCTTCAATTGTGAAGATCTCGTAGACGAGTGTCAAATCAAAACCGTCGACGAAGAAGTCGTCGTCGACGCTTCCCTCGTTGACGCGTACCCCGTCGACGAAGATCAAGTCATCATCTAAAAGCAGCTCGTCGACGGGCCCATCATCGTCTACGGCTATCTCGTCGACGACGCCTCCGTCGACGACCATCACATCCATGTCGACGGCTGTCATCCCGTCGACGTCTACATCATCGTCGACGAGTAAGGCTCCAATCTCGTCGACGGCTCAGTCGACGGAAAAGAAATGTTCGTCGACTAAGAAAAAGCCTTCAATTTCAGAGTCGATTACATCTATGGCGACGACACAGACGCCTCAGGTTGATTCTAAGACTGCCGCATTTACGTCAACGGGCTCGTTGACGTCTCAACAACCTTTGGCCACACCTACCACTTTTACAGTGGTTACTGCTTCTTCTTTGAAGACTGTACCTCTCATTCAACTGAGTCCAGTGAGAAGTGGAACTCATCTTCCAGACCAATTGTTTCAGTCTGGTGAGGAAGAATCCGGAAACAATTCAGAAGTGGAACAACTATTCGGACAGGCATCTAGTCCATCTGATTTGCACATTAAGTGCCAGGAGTATAGTGATGAGGGTGACGAAGTGGATAAAGTCGAAGATGGGAACGAATTATTTCCTGTTGATGAATCAGAACCAGTTACCTCGGAGCCGGTTACGCAAATACCATTATCTTTGGTCATGAATCTGCCGCACATGCTAGATGACTATAACCACAGGTTCCCTCCATCTACACCTGCCTCTCCAGCACCACAACTTCCTCCTCAGCCTCAACTTCCTCAAGCACCTGCACCGGTTCCACCAGCGTCCCCGGTGCGTACTCGTCCTGACACCGACAACGAGGATCCTGATCCTCGCAACACCGATGACAACGACAATGACGTCGATATGGATGAGTGGCACAATTACAGGGCTCAAACACCTTCCACTCCACCCACCTCACCTCTAGCATCGCCTCCAGTGGATATTGCAAATTTCCATAATTTGATGGTCCGTGCTGCAAAGCGTTTTCATCTCACTGTCGAAAAACAACAAGATGAAAGTGAATACTTCTTGTATGATTTTAAGGACCTATCACGAAGGCAATCCCACACAATACCAATCATTGACTATATTTGGCAGGCGGGCCTTAAGTTAATGGAACATCCAAATTCGGTACCTGCAGTTTTGCCAAGGTTGGACAAAAAATATAAGGCTCCGGCGTCTTCCCCGGCCTGTTTGGTGTCACAACCGAAAGCAGATTCGGTTATAACTCAGGCAGCACAGAAAAGATCCCGCAATCCTGCTACACCACTCACGTCTCCTCCTGATCAGGAAGGCCGTAAGTTGGACTCCATAGGCAAAACATTTACAACCATGGCGGCTACTACTGTGAGGGCGGCTAATACCTTGGCTATTTTGGGCCGTTACGACCGCCAGATGTGGTCCGAAATTACCGCACTGATTCCTCAAATGCCCGATGTCATCCGTGCAGAAGCTCAGGCCATTATTCAGGAGGGAGAGGTAATTTCATCCGAAATTATTGATTGCGCGCTCGACATTTCCTCCACGAGTTTTCGTCAATTGGCTGGGGCTGCAGTCTTGAGGCGTCAAGGCTGGTTGAAGTCTACCACCTTCCGTCCAGAGGTACAGGCAAAAGTCCTGGACTTGCCGTACGACGGGGATTCGTTGTTTGGCAAACATGTAGATGATGCCCTTGAGGCGATAAAAAAGGACACCGACACTGCAAAGTCCTTAGCTACCCTCCAGTATAAGAAACGGCCCTTTCGGGGGGCACGAGGTAGAGGCGGAGGTTCCTCTACTTTTCGAGGATCAGGTCAATATCGTTCATACAACACCTACAACGATAACCGGCAGAGGGGTTCCTACCAATCCCAGAATCGTCAGTCCACCGCCAGACCATACCAACGGAAAACAACTTATAGAGGTGGCTCAAACAATAAGAAGCAGTGACAGTCTCAGTTCCTTTCTTCTGTCGACTGTAAATCTTGGAGGTCGCATCTCAAAGTACTTTTGCAAATGGTCCGAAATCACTTCCGACCAATGGGTCCTGGACGTTATCTCCAAAGGTCATACCCTGGAGTTCGCAAAATTCCCTCCCACACGTCCGCCTTCGGGGCCACCCTCTCTCCATCTCAAAGAACTTTTGGCCCAGGTGAAATTGATGATCAAAAAAGGAGCCATCGAGTCCGCAAGGTCAACACGGCAAGGGGTTTTATTCCCGATTTTTCTTAGTCAAGAAAAAGTCGGGGGAATGGCGTCCAATTTTGGATTTACGGGCCCTGAACAAATTTATCATTTCAAAAACTTTTCAGATGTTAACTCTGCTTCAAATTCTGAATTATCTCAATCCAGGGGAATTCTTTTCAACGATCGACCTCCAAGACGCATATTTCCATGTGCCAATTCACCCCAGACACAGGAAGTATCTACGCTTCACAGTCGGACAGTTGCACTTTCAATTCAAAGACCTACCATTCGGCCTTCGATTAGCGCCGAGGGTCTTTACCAAGATCTTGGCCCCGGTAGCTGCCTTCCTGCGTCTGCAAGGCGTCCAATTTTATCCATACCTGGACGACTGCCTCATCAAGGCCAAGACTTTCCACCTGACGGAGCAGCACACCCAAGTCTGCGTCTCCCTTTTCCAATCCTTGGGGTTTTCAATCAATTGCCAGAAGTCACACTTTCATCCGTCGCAAAGGCGAGATTTTCTCGGAGCCTTGCTAGATTCTCGGCAGGGGAAAGTGTTCGTTTCCCAAGAAAGACAGGACCGCATGGTAAAGATGGTGCACTTCCTACAGTCAAAACTGTACGTTTCTGTCCGAATGTTCAAATCATTCCTTGGCATGGCTTCCTCGTGCATCCAACTTATCCCCAATTGCAGATTGCACATGAGGGTTTTACAGGAGGAATTAGACAAACGGTGGAAACAGGTGTCAGGGTCATTCGAGGACAAAGTCCTTCTAACACCTCGCATCCAGAAAGCGCTGGAGTGGTGGGCTCACCCTCCAAACATATCTGAGGGCTGTTCATTCCAAGACGAAACTCTGACGCTTACAACAGACGCGTCTCTCGAGGGATGGGGAGCGCATCTCGACGGCATGTCTGTAAAAGGAAAGTGGACGGCGATCCAACGTACTTGGCATATCAATCGCCTGGAACTCTTGGAGATTTTCTTGCCCCTAAAGTCCTTCCAGAGGTTAGTGCAGGGACACACTCTGCTGGTGAGGACAGACAACACCACCAGCATGCACTACCTCAACAAGCAGGGCGGCACGAGGTCTCTCCTACTTTCACAACTGGCACAAGAGATATGGGATTGGGCGATTCAACACCAAATTCATCTCACAGCCATCCATGTGCCGGGTGTGGCCAATGTTCTGGCGGACTCACTCAGCCGGGCATCGTCAGACAATCACGAGTGGGAACTCAACCAACCAACCGTCGATTTCCTCTTCCGGCGGTGGGGCCAGCCGCAGATGGATCTTTTCGCGACTGCTACCAACAGGAAATGCCAACGCTTTGCAAGTCGGCATCCCCACAGAGAGTCGAGCGGAAATGCATTTTCGATCAATTGGTCGAACGACTTCATCTACGCTTTCCCTCCACTTCCTCTAATTCCTCGCCTGTTACACAGGATGAGGTTTCAACCTTGCCACATCATCCTGATTGCACCCAAATGGCAGAGGTGTCCATGGTTCACGGACCTGCTCCTATTTTCACAGTCCGACCCGATACCGCTTCATCCTCTACCTCACCTCCTCACGATGAAGCAGGGACGAATCTGTCACCCAGATCCGGCATACCACCAACTCCATGCCTGGAACCTGAATACAATGAATTTGCACGTCTGAATATCGACGAAGACTGCAGAGAGGTGTTAGCGCGCGCTCGCGCTCCATCCACCATTAAAACCTATCAGTTAAAGTGGAAGCGTTTCTGTGTCTGGTGCCGTACTAAAGATTTGGACACCATGACTGCAAAACCTGAACAGACCTTGCCTTTCTTTTAATCCCTGGCGAGATCAGGACTTTCACACTCAACTCTTAAAGTGTTTCTGGCGGCGATTTCCCGCTTCCGTCATGATGGTTCTACATCTCTATGTTCCTCGAGAATCATTAAGCAATTTTACAAGGACCTTTTTAGGATGTTTCCACCTATCCGTCCCCCTCCACCTGCTTGGTGCTTAAATTTGGTCTTGTCTCAACTGCTTCTACCTCCATTTGAGCCTATCCACTCTGCAAGTCTAAAATTTCTCACATGGAAAGTAGCTCTCTTGCTCGCCTTGACATCCTCGAGACGTGTCTGTGACATCCAGGCATTTACCATACAGCCGCCTTTTCTACAATTCTCCAATGAGGCTGTGACATTGCGAACTAATCCTAAGTTCATCCCGAAAGTTCCCAGTGACTTTCATCTCAACGAACCTGTAATCCTGAACACTTTCTTTCCTGCTCCGCAAACTCCAGCTGAGCGGTCATTGCATTCATTGGATGTGAAACGTTGTCTCAAATTTTACATTCAGCGAACTGCCACTGTCAGAAAGTCAGATCCATTGTTTGTGGCGTATGGCCCAATTTGCAAAGGACAACCTGTTACCAAACAGACTATAACCAGGTGGATATCCTCTACCATATCCTTTTGCCACCAACGGGCTGGGAAGCCCCTTCCTGCTCCAGTTCGTGCTCACTCAACTAGAGCGGTGTCTACTTCTGCTGCCCTTTTTGCGGGGGTACCCCTGAGGCAGATCTGCAGAGCTGCTACTTGGTCGAGCAGCCATACTTTTACAAAACACTACTGCCTGCAATCAACAGACGCCGCGGATGCGGCAATAGGTCAAGCGGTGCTGCAGAATCTTTTCCACTAAAGGTGAGCCTCTGTTGCTACCCGCCTCCAGTCATAAAGGTTTTTCTAATAATATTTTGGTATTTATTGCATATTGACTGATATGTTTACCTTACTTGCTTTGGTATATCACCTTTATGACTTATGTGATGATTTACTGCTTTCTACTCTTATTCAAGCATGTGAATCTATGAAAGACACCCCTAATACTGGAGAAGAACAAAAGTTACTTACCTGTAAACTGTGGTTCTCCAGTATTGGTGTCTTTCATAGATTCACATGCGACCCTCCCATCCTCCCCTCAGAGGCTCTCTTCTCCTCAGGCACTTTTACTTACTTTGTGCTACGAAAACCTGAGGACTTGGGCTTCTGAGGAGAAGGTTCTAGAGGAGGCTACAGCCTGATTGGCTGGAATGTGAACCAATACATAATGACACTAATATGCTACTAAAGTGAGTTCTCCCTTAGGCTTTTCAATGGGCCTATTATGTTCTCTGGTACTTTTAAAATTTACATTTTAATTACATTATATGTATGTATATTATTATTTATGATATTTTTCATGTATACATGCATATGTTACTGCTATTTTATGTACCGTGGGACTCCCACTTCGACGACGGGGAATATTCAAGCATGTGAATCTATGAAAGACACCAATACTGGAGAACCACAGTTTACAGGTAAGTAACTTTTGTTCTTCTCCACTAGTGAGAAGTGAACAGTGTGAGCAGTGCACATCCATGTACCTGCTGTCACCGCAGTCCGGAAAGAAACGGTCCGCTTGTGCCAGGACACACAACAGAGCCCGATAAAGACCCGTTTCGAGGCCCTTTTTAAACAAGCATTTGTAATGCAATAGGTCTCGCATTTGTGAGTATTTTAGCTACTGGCATTGTAAAATGACAAACCTTTTATGTATGTGTTGGTTTTGAAAACAGATAAATAAAAGGCCTTGTCATTTGCAAAGCCAATAGCTTGAATTTTCGCAAATGCGAGACCTATTGCATTGCAAATGCTTGTTAACACAGTGCTTTGAGCACAGAGGTGTCTATCCGTATAGGTCTTAATTTTGCGTTTATGAGGTGTTAGTAGTTCGAAGTTTACCAATGTCAATTGATCTCTCATTCGTCAATTATGGCAGTTTGTTCCTATGGCTTTCCCAAACATTAAGGTGGCAGGGCTTTCACCCGTGGTAGAATGGGGAGTTGACGTGTATGCATGAAGCATAGACTGAAGAACTGATTTGAGTTCAAGCTTTTCCAGTGCAGCGCGCTAAACTGCCTTCTTGAGGGTGCTCATACATCTCTCGACCACACCGTTAGCCTATGGCCAGAGAGGTGTGCTTTTCTGGTACTTGACTTCTAATTGAGTGAGAAACTCCATAAATTCTCAACTATTGAAAGGCGGGACATTGTCAGAATTCAAAATCATAGGAACACCCCATGTTGCAAAAATACTTTCTAATCTCTGAATGATTCTTTCATGAGTAGTTGACGATAAATCTTCCACAAGGGGAACACTCGAATATTTATCAACATTAATTAGTAGATGATGACCGTTGTCAAGGGGTCCAAAGAAATCAATTGCAATCTTTTCCCATGCATGCTTTGATAGATCAGACATTTTTAACCTCTTGAATGCTCATGACGAGCTCAGCTCGTCATGAGCGACGGCGCTCCGGTGCTCATGACAAGCTGAGCTCGTCATGACCGCGCCCGTTACTAGGAACGCTCGCACGCTGGGCTGATTCCCCTGCTGTGCTGAACGTTCCATTGAAACGGGCGCGGTCATGAGCACCGAGTGCCGTGGCTCATGGGTTCCCTAAGCAAGCGCGGAGATGCCCCAGGGTAAGTCCTGCGCTATATAAGTTTCATACATTTACATGACGAGCTGACCTCGTCATGAGCATGGGGGTGCTGTACGCGCCCCCCGCCCCCCAGCACAGCGGGGGAATCCCCCCAGCTGCGAAGGGGTTAATGGGTGCAGGTTTATCTTGGATGACAAGCAGTTGCACAAATGGCATGTCTTTAACTCTTTTTCAACTCTTTCAATAGGATGAGGGAACGACACTCAGTCCCGGAGAGCTTGTTTAGTAGCCTCACCTCAATGATGTCCTTCATGAGCTAGTCCAATAACCTGTTGTTTCAGACTCTCTGTTATGACAATTCTTCAACCTCGTAAGATGAGTCCTTTTACAATAACAAAGTTCTTCCTGCACCTTTTTTTATTTCTTGTATTCAACGTCATCATAAAGAGGTTGAGTATTTTTTTGCCACGATTGATGTTTGATATTGTCTTTGAGTATCAGCAAATCTCGGTCAAGGCTCATAGCAGCAATGATTTGTTCCACAGATATGGCAGCTGGTGTACTGGATTTCACAATGAAGTTAATATAAGCATAAGCTGTTTTAGAAGTAGTGCCAGGGCACTGTATTGGCACAGATGAGAAGTAGTCAGAAGAGTTTTGATCTTATCCCGAACTATGCACAATCATATATTCATACTTCTGTCATCGCAAGCCCCACCTCTCAATTCGAGGGGGTATTTTGGCATTAGGATTGCTGAAAATAGTGAACCATGCTTGGTGATGGGTGACAACTATGAAATGCTTTCCATACAGGAACACATGAAAGTGCTCACAAGCCCATACTACAGCGAGGCTTTCTTTTTCAGGTTGTAAACAGGCTTGTTCTGTTGATGATCAACTTCGGCTAGCATAAGCCACAATGTACTGTGGAGCATTAAGATGTCCCGTGTGCTGGGCACGGATGGCATCCAAAGCCACCGGGCTTGCATTAACAACTCTGTCTGTAATCACAGATCAGTTCAGTTTCAGTTTATAACTTTATTCGAATGTTTAAAAAACATCATAAAAGTGTACAGTTAAAAAACATTACATATACATGATTCATGAAAAAAATATACAGGAATAACCTTGTCGCAAGGTGTGCGGGTTGCTGCACATAAATTTACACGAAAACCATACTAAGTCTAGCTCTAATAGATTTCAAAATAAAAGTGGCAGTAAAAAAACATATATCAGGGCTTGAGAGTGAGAAGAGAAGCCTCATAGCGTTACCTGTAGTATACATGGAATATTTAAGAAACATAGGCTTGAGGTAGCAAATGCGCTGCGCTTTATACAAAGGACATGTTAGTAAAAAGTGCGATGTGCTTTGTTTGGTAAAACCGTCACATGGACAAGGAATTACTGGATGAGATTTCGTTGTTGGGAAGGCAACCAGATTATGAACTATACCTAGTCTCAGTCTTGAGAGGACAAACTGGTGAGACTGTCTGTGAATAACATTGAGGTACATAGGAATACCACAACTATCATCTTTAAATGAGAAGTGAAAAATATGTGTGGAATATTCTCTGGTAGCATACCTTCGCACATCCGATTTCGCCCTAAGATAGACATTTTTTAGTTCCTGTTTACTAACTAAGTTCAGACAGGTGGGGTCATTACACAAGTCCATATCAAACAAGTCCTTGACAGTCGCAACTACATATTTTAACCATGGTATACTTAAAACTTTATCCAAGAGTAAGCAGTCTTTGATAATGTCTTTGGTAAAGGCAGTTTCCGTCTTGGTAAAAATGGATTTCCATACCAGCAATGGCCTTAGTCCGGTAAGATCTGACAGGTAATCCAAATCTAGTTCCAAATGAGTTAAAACAGTAGATGCCGAGGAGGGAAGACAAAGCAACCGTTTGATGAACTTGTTTTCTTCAGTTTGCAGGGCCCTGGCATTGCAGTGTCCCCACACCCCCGAACCATACAATGCTATCGAGGTACATCTGTGGTTATATATAGTCAGCATATCAGCAATACGGCGGCTTCCTACTTTAGAGGCAAAGCGGAAGACGCCTGCGGAGGCTTTCCCCATTCTTGCTTTGACATTAATCTCCTCTGGGGCCCACAATCCTCTGTCATTAAAAGTAACACCCAAATAACAAAAATTGGTAACAATTTCAATATGGTTTTCCTTAAAACAGAAGGGTTTAAAAAGTTTCAGCTTTTTCCCACACACCATGACAAACGTTTTGGAATTATTGATTTTAAGTTTCCTTCTCTGTATAAAATCATAGAACCCGTCCATCAGTTTTTGAAGGCCTATAGGTGTCCTGGACAATAAAACCGTATCGTCGGCATAAAGTAGTACCGGAATAGGGGTGCCTCCTGCTTGTGTGGCATCTGCTTGGATTTGCTTTAATTCTTGCTCAACCGAGTTAATGAAGAGTGAAAAAAGCAACGGAGCCAATACACATCCCTGCCGGATGCCAGATCTTACACTAATCTTTCGGGTGCACTCCCCCTCTGGACCATAGCGGATTTGGGCAGATAAATTTGAGTAAAGTGTTGCTAAAAAATGAATAATATCAGGAGGGGCTCCCATACCCAATAAAGTTGTCCATAACAGGGCATGATCGACCAGATCGAAGGCGCTTGAAAGATCTGCGAAACACAAAAATAGTGATCCCGGCTTGGCCTTGGTATACTTCCCAATTAAAAGGTTCAAGTTGATACATTGTTCAATCGTACCAAGGCCCTTTCTGAAGCCATATTGGGATGGGGCAAGAATATGGTTGTCTAAGGCCCAATCTTCCAAACGTACTAACAGGACCCTACTCAAGATTTTTAGTGAGGAATCCAGAAGGGAGATAGGGCGGTAGTTTTTGGCCTCTCCTCTATCCCCCTTCTTATAAATTGGGATAATAATGGATTCACCCCAAGTAGAGGGAGTCCTGTTATCCATAGCAGCATTAAAAGCTATGGTCAATAATGGGCTCCAGAGAGCTGGATCAAATTTGTATATGTCGATTGGTACCCCATCTGGGCCTGGAGCCTTTCCCCCTTTGCTATTCATTATTGCCATATCCACCTCATGGATCGTAATTCTCGGAGTTTCAACTGGGATAATACAGATAGAATTAAAAATGTCATTGGACTCTCCAATGGGATCGAAGATCCCTGAGAAGTGGGACACCCAACCCTCTTCGCTAACTTGGGCAGTGAGGACAGGGAATTCCTCTTTTTGCAGGAAGGGACTGTTGATGGTACTCCAAAATATTTTGCTGTCCCGGAGAGCTGCCGCTTTGCTCAGGTCTTCCCAGGCTATTTCTCTTAATTCTTGTTTCCTGATTTTGAGCTCATTTTTATAATTAGCCCTCAGAGATGTTACCGCTTCCCTGTCTCTCGGGGTTGTGGAGAGGGCAAGTTTAAGGGCTTTTAGTGCCCTTGTACATGCTTGGTTGAACCAACCCTGTGTATCCCGTCTAGGTTTAGCCTTCCTTTTTGTGAGGGTTTGCTTAATTATGGCGCCCAACTTCTCAAAGTTATTTACAGATTGGTCTGGGGAGGCTTCCGTATCAAGGCAGCTAAGTAGCGTATTTAGACCGGCTTTCACCACCCTACAATGTAGATTCTCTGCCTTTTCCCCACACCACTTGATGCGGGTCCCATTTGGTCTGCATGGGATAATGTCGTCAACAACCCTACCGGAAAATACATCCCTATGATGCTCACAGTATAGGATCAAAGTAAGAGCATTATGGTCACTCAGACCGAGGTCTAAGATCTGTGGGACCGAACAATGGGTAGCTACCCGGTTGGAGATGATCAAAAAATCAATAATAGAGGTTGTGTTTCTCCCCGTGAAGGTTGGCGGCAGGTTACCCTCATTGTCAGGGGCATGTTGGTGGATGATTACATCAAGTTTCAACATCAGGTTGTTAAGGGAGGTGCCATATGGAGAGTGTAAAAAGTGTAGTAAATTCTCCCCATTTTCACCATCGTAACCACATGTAGTTGAATATGAGAGGGGGCAACTTCTGATGTTAAAATCTCCCCCCCAAACAATGTCATACGATACAGCCGAATTACAGAAAATGGAGTCCAGAACAGATTCGAGTTCGTCTACTACAGTGGTACTAGAAGGGTCAAAGGTGTTATTGTAATGATTAATCAACAATAGATTTCTGTCCCTGCCTACTAATAATTCCAGAATTTGCGAATGGGATCCCACTATGTGGCTTTTCCTTACATGTATGGGGAGGTGTACAGACAATAAAATCAGTAAACCCCCTTTGGCCCTCCCCATTACAGATTCTACCGCATTACAGTTGTATGAAACAAAACCATCATAAGCAATATCTTCCACTGACCACGTTTCTTGCAGACATAAGATGTCAAAATCCACAATATGTTCCCTCCAACCCAAGGCTGAGACTTTTTGCCGCCACCCAGCAATGTTCCAGCTCGCCAATGAAAATCCCTTTAGCCTTTGGTCCTGTACTGTATCAAAGTGGGTAGTTGGGATAGAAGGTGTAGTATGGGTCGTATCTGGAGGGATCAGGTCCGATTCAGTGGGGGTAACTGGGGTAGGAGTGGTGGGAATGGGTACCGAGCATTGTAAAGTAGGGGTTGTAACAGGTGGAATCTGGGCCAGTTTGGTGGAGATAGCTGGGATAAGGGTAGGTAAATGAACCGTATGTAAAACATCAATATTAACTAGGACATGGGTCTGCTCCAAGGAGGGGGAGACAGAGGAGGAAGAGACAGGGTGTAGTCAGTCGACTCCCTCTAGGCCATCCAAACAACCAAAACGGTTATGATCCGTGAAGGGGTGGAATTGGGGTGCGTATTGAGGTTGTCTAGGTGGTCCAGCATCGTATGCTCGTTGCCTACGCCTCCGTTCCACAACGGTCCAATCCCCTCTTCTCGGCTGGTAACGGATATCAGTTGGTGGAAAGAAATAGGAAACAGGGAGGGTCTGGATGGTTGAATCAAAGGATCTATTAAAACCAGCACATATGTGAGATACTGTGCGGGGGTCTCTGAAACTAACGGTTAGGCAGTCCCCATTGATGTTTTTAGGGGTCTTGCCTATCCAGGAAACCCTCCTGGCCATAATGATTTCATTGTGTAAGTGGCCCGGGAGTGGTCTATTCCAGTTGAGCCATTTTATTATTTTATTTTTCAGGGAGCTAAAGGTTTCCGATTCCCCTGTTTCTAGTGGTGGAACTCCGGCTAGAATGACAGTAAGCCGATTAGCCTCCGGTGGAAGATCAGGCCATCTAGGTCTAGGGGTATTGTAAACCTCACTCGGTGCTCCCTGGTTTCCCTCAACCGTATGGGCTGATGGATTGGGTTGGCTTGGTGGTTGGCTCGCCACATTATCGGTTGTTGGATTATTAGACTGGCTCGCCACATTATCGGTTGTTGGATTATTAAACTGAGGGAGAATATGGGTTGGTATATTGATATTCAGCGGGGGGATATTTGCTTGATTCGAGTGCGAATTGGGAGGGGCGGTAATCAGGGGAGTTATAATGGTTGGAGGAATATGTTGGCTCTGGAGGTTACCAAGGGTGGCTAAAATGGAGGCAGATGTTTTCTCTACATTAGATATTCTGGAGCAAAGCCTATCCAGTTTAGCCTCTAATGGGGATATAATTGATTTAAATATGGCCACGGCCCATTCCATAGATATTTCTCTATTCGGGAGGTGGGCGTCAGGGGGGTTAATAGTGGTCTTGGGTAGCACCTCCCGCACTTTCGCAGATTTTACAGCTCTTCCCATTTTAGTTTCTTTCTTGTTATACACTCTTTTCCGTTTCCTCACAGCACCCTGTCTTTCCCCTTGGCTCTTATTCTCTGAAGTGCTCACATCAAGGTGGGATAAGAGGGAGACATTATTGCTTATGGGGACACAGTTAAGGTCGGCCACAATGTCAGTTGTGGTGACCAAAGTAGCCATGGAGCCGGGATCTTCTCTAGGCGGGGATATTGTCTCCGTAATAGCAGACTGGTCGCTATTTCTATTGGGCGTTTTAGCGTTAGCAATGGGTCCTAAGGATGAGCGTTTCAGAGAGGTAAGTTCAGTTGACAAACGCTTTTCCAGTATGACTATCTCCTTATCTATAATATTATTAGCCCTTATGAGGAATTTCTCCATACCTCCAGCGGTTGACAGGCTACCAGTTAAGGAGGATTTGATCCTATTGTCTCTGCCAGCCATAGTCCTTAAAGAAGGAGACTCGCACAGGTTAGAGGGGTAGCCCAGTCCGGTCACGAACGGCCACAAACGGTCCCGCCCTTGTCCCGGGCTTCTCCCGGCGCCCTCCCGCGCGCTCCCGCGCAGCGGGGATGATGCTTCCCTTTTGTTGCTGGCTAATTGGTCTCTAGGGGCGGAGCCGGCAGGGAGAGCAGCCCAGGTGGACACGGGCGCGCGGGGACTCCTGGAGCTTGGAGTCCACCGCTACACACTCGCAGCCCTGCCGGTTTTAGGTTCCACTAGCAAGCCCCTTCCAAGTGCCAGGAAACCGCTCCTAGCGGGTCCGGCGAGCTGTGGCGGCAGAAGCAGACAAGAAGCAGGCAAACGACAGCAGGCTCCCTCGGCTCCCTCCTCAGCTCCTCAGCTCTCCAAACACTGCTCCGGTGATTACAGGTGATTACAGGCAAGGAATCCCAAACACACACATTTCTTAACATGAGACACCTGTGCTAATAGTAGATTCAACATCAGGTAATTCCTCTAAAACAGGAGAAATAACTGCCAAGATCTTGCAGTTGATCCTCTACTTCAGATGGGGTGAGGGCTTAGAGCTGCCATTACAGAAACTGCAGATCTACCAATTCCAAAGCAGCAAGGGGGATTCACCACCAAGGAAATCAAAAGATTTGAACCACACTGCACGCCGCAGGCCGCAGCCGCTCCTCCAATCCGGCGTGGTCAAGCTGTCAGGCAGAGCCGTTAGCAGGTCTTGAAGAGTGAGCGCGGTAAGCGCAGGATCCCCCGGTTTGCTCCGTGTAGCTGAACCGGGTGGTGATTTTCGCTCCGGTTTCGCTCCGTGTCTCTCTCCTGGGCCCCCTCGGCCCCCCCAGCAAATGATGGGAGCGGAGCGGGATCGGGATTGCCCGTGTCTCGCTCGGTGAATGGCGTTCTGAGATCGTTCTGCTAGCCGCAGATCAAAGTATGCCATTTCAGTGGCGTTCTCAATTTCATGCTTGATTCTCTTGAAGCTTTGCTTACATTCAATTGACCATGGAATTGGCACATTTCGTTTTGTTAAGTCTCTCAATGGGATACTTACGGTTGCAAAGTCATGTAAATACCTGGAACAGTAACTTGCTATACCAAGGAAGGATTGCAGCATAGTTCTATCTTGTGTGGGAGAAATGGATGACAAGGCTTGTATTTTATTTGGTTCCGTAGTCATTCTCCATCAGAAGAGATATGACCAAAGAACTTGAGTTTGGTTTGATGAAACTAACACTTTGCCACATTTAAAGTGAGACCTGCATCATCAGCAAGTATAGGACACACTTGTGTAAGAGCTTCATCATGTTCCTCGTGTGTGGCCCCAAAAACTAGTATGTCATTACTGTCATTGAAAGCATTTTTGACTGGCTGTATTATACGACAAATGACATCCTGAAAAAGTTCTGCAACTGATGACACTCCGAAACTTAGCCTTTTATTTCTAAATAAACCAACATGAGTCAGAAAAGTAGTAATACAACTGCAATTTTCTTCCAGTGTGAGCAGGTGATACCCTTTGTTCAAATCAAGGTGTGAAAAGACCTTAGCTCCATTCAGCTGCATAATCATGTCAGCAATGTGCAGGCCTGGATGCCGTTCTCTTTTATTTGCCTTGTTCTCTTGGTGCATGTCAAAGCAGATGCACACTGTTCCTCCTCTATCCTTTTTCTGCACTATCACTGGGTGATACCCATAACGTCGGACCCGTGGATCGCTCAATGATGTTGTACTTTAAGAGTGTCTCAAGTTCTTTCTCAACAGCCTCTTGTAAATGAAATGCAATTCGACGTTGTCGTTGAGCAATAAGACAAACATCCTCATTTATGTGAAGTTGTACTGCCCATGAAACAAGGATGGAACCTGATTCACTATCTCATGGTAGGCATTGGCATTGTAGTTTACAGAAATCAGCCCCATATCAGCAGCAGTACTGAAACTGAGTAAGCATGCACTCGAAGTGCCTGGCAAGACATGAATTGGTGCTTGTACTTTTGTCTTTTTGTGTTTCACAGTTGCTATGATTGAACCTTGACTTTGCAGTGGTGTTCAAGCAGTTGATGTATACACTTTGGTTTTTGACAGTGTCATACGGGGCACTGGAGACAGTTCCTTGTATTTTTCCTCTGGCATAATGTTTATCGACGCACCACTGTCCATGATAAAAGGTATAGGTCACCCATTCACTTTCAGTGTGATCTTGGGGCAGTGTCCAAATGAAGTTTGCACTCTCACTTGTCGACCTAGTTTCGACCAGCATTCTTCCTTGCAGAAGCTAATTCTACATGCGCTTGTCATCCAGCAGTCAACATTGACCTTGCACACCGATCTTCGTCATTGTCACTTGACAATGATGATGGTGAACTTTTAGATGAGGAATTTGGTGACAATCTAAGTTCAGTTTCTACTTGCCTTAACTGGTGTGGTTGCTCGACCTTGTGGGCACATGTAGAGCATCGCATCTGGAACTTACTGGTATCCATTTTGTTTTCTCGATGTGACGCACTTGATCTTTCCTCCATTTTGTTTTTTCTACGTGATGCACTTGATCTTTCCCTCGCATTGCAAATCAGCCTTTGGTGCTGCTCTGTACCTGGTTGTCTCTGCCTTTAGCGTTGTCATACTATATGAATGACAGCTCTGTAATATGCTGTCTAGCAGTATCTCTTGTCTCGATTTTACTAGCCTCAAACAGGGTTCAAAATATAATCAGGAAGAAGTGGCACATTCTAAATACAAGCCAGAGAGAATGGGCACAACCACTCTTCGCTTTTAAAAGGAGTCGCAATTTTAAGGATGAACTAGTGCATACAAAAAATGTAACAAAGGAAAGAGAAAATCAACTAACACTCTGGGACCAACAACGACCTGTGGGTCATTATCCATGCGGGGACTGCGTTGCATGCCAATTCACTAATATGATGAAAGAAGTTGATATAGGCACCAACAGACCGTGGGTGCGAAACAATGTCAGTAACTGCAACACCGACAATGTGATATACTTGTTAACTTGTCCATGCAGGAAGGTGGCTAAGCCGGCCAAGATGGCGGACAAGCTTCCCTAGAGCTCCGGTCGGCTGCCCGCCACACCGATGACAACTACTGCCACCACACACATGCGACACCCCCCGCTGGCGTGAGGGACTCCCGCGACCACCCCGGGAGCCTTTGAGAGCGGCGGTGTGGCTGTGATGCGCCTGAAATTACCCGAGTCGATCGCCGCCGGGTCCCACCTGAAATTGCGGCGCCCAGGGACTGACGCCGGAGGTCCCGAGTGATCGGAGCGGACCTCCCGTTAACGGGTTCCGAAGCACTTCCTGCACCCCAGAAGACATCCTGCATGCCCGGAGGGCACTGCCGCCCAGGCACCAGAAACTGCGGTACCGCGAGAGGAAGTCTCTCGGTAGTGACGCGACCCGCCATTCCCGACCCGCCTGGGAGACCCGGCGGACCCGTAAGGCACGCAAATCCACCGTGATCGGACAGCCTGGTCCCTGCGTGTGCGGCCCCTGTAAGCGCCGCAGAGTGAGTCCTTACGTGTGCCCTCGCTACCCCCGAGATCTGTTGCTGGGGACCAGAGCGGTGGTGAGGGGATGTCCCCGTGGATTCTTCGTTTCAAAATGGCGCCGCCTGAGTAGTCCCGCGGAAGAGCCAAACAACGAAGCCCCTGGGACCTGTCGAGGCCCCTGAGACCTGCACCCCGGATCATCAACGGCGCAACGCCATCGAGGGAACCCACGGCTGCAACAGGTACATTGGTGCGAAGGCCCATGCGCTTCGCAGCCGGCGAGCCCCACATTTCATTGCCTGGACCGGGCCCCCCGACGACCTGTTTGGGACCCGCTGGGAGCCGATGACCCGACGCAACCGCCCCCCTGAGAAGCGGTGAAGCAGTAAGGGGTGAGTGGCAGTGAGAGAACACACCGGAAGCCTCCCTAGCCCCCAACCAACCCGGCAACGTGGTGGAAAGGTAGGGGGTGCGTGGCAGCGAGAGAACACGCCGAAAGCCTCCCTAGCCCCCAGCCAGTCCGGCAACGCGGGGGGCACTCACCCGGACCCTGCGCCCCACTGACAAGGCCCCACGTGAGTGCGCGGCACAGAGTTCCCGCAGCTCGGCGACGGCCGGCCCACCCAACCGGGGAGGACTGGACAGAGAGGACCTCAGGAGATTCAACCGGCCGACATCGCCACAAGAGACGCGACCATCACGTGTGAAGGAGACAGTTCTCGACGTCTCTGGCAGACCACATCGGACCGGCAGGTCATCCAAGCCACCAATGGGAAGACCACAGAGAACGGTGACCACGACGCCGGCGCCGGCTCAGAGACGCTCACCCTCCCCGGGTCCCTTGCGCAACTCGAAGACCGGAGGGCCGCCGCAGGAGTCTGACATGTCAACGAAGCTTGACAAAGTTCTAGCGGCCATCGAACACTCCCGGATGTCCATGGAGACCAAATTCGGGGAATTGGCCTCGGACATTACCCTGTTACGTGATGACCATAGGAAATTGGCGGACAAGGTGAAACAGGAGGGTCAAACGCTACATGAACTGAAACCGCAGGTCCATCTCAACCAAAAAGCCATCAAAGAACTGCAGGACAAAGTCAACTTCCTGGAACGCAAGGCGGACGATTTGGAGGGGCGCTCCAGCCGGAGTAACATACGCCTGATCAACCTGCCGGAGGGAGTGGAGGGGGCAGACCTAATTCAATACATTGAGACATGGATAAAAACATTCACCCGGACCCAAGACCTCACGCCATTCTTCTCTGTGGAGAAAGCGCACAGGGTTCCGGCCGGACGCCCTCAGGCTGGCTCCCCACCCAGACCATTCCTGCTAAAGCTTCTGCATTATCAAGACAGGGACACGATCCTGCGAGCGGCCAGGCAAGCGAAAGTCCTCAGAGTGGAAGACAAAAATGTGATGGTGTTCCCGGACTATTCCCAAGCAGTGCAGCGCCAACGCGCCACATTCCAGGCGGTGAAGCAAACCCTACGCCAACACAGGATACAATATGCCCTCCTTTTCCCGGCCCGCCTCAAAATCATCCATGAAGACTCAACACACTTCTTCACGGATCCAACGGAGGCGAGACGCTGGTTAGATCATCGCAATCAGACCCTGTCAGACCGTGAGGATACACTGTCGAGCTCCGCATCCAACAAACGGCGGCGGCTACGATCCAAGAAGGTCACTCTCAAACAGATGAATCGACCGCCGACTCCCAACACCAAACGCGTCCCGGACTTGGAACAAATCATAGCGGATCGACGGAGGGCCATACAAGCGGCGGCGGAGGTCTGGCAACCAGACATCAAACGGGAGGAGGATCGAGGCCCGCACATCTTCACATCCGAGGACGAAGGTCAGAGCGATGCCCGCACCTCCAGGGACGGCTCAGCTTCTCCGCCAATGGTGACTCCGCAGACGGCGGACACGCTCATCTGAGGGCTGCTGACACAGACTGCGGTAAGACCGAGATGCCCGAACATGCTCACCGACGGGGGACGCCGGGAAGCCACACCTAAGGTAATGATGGAAGCAAATGCACATGCAGTGACGCGGTGCGGCGGGCGGCCTAGACCTGGGCCCACGGCACCACCGCCGCACCACCCCCTCACACCAAACGAACTAGAGACAGTACGAGATGTACAGTTTGGACTTATTGTGCCACGCAATAGGCCCCTTCAGTTGGGACTGTTTCCCGAATGTTGTTTCTATGTTACACCCCTTCCCATTTTACCCTGATACCCTTGCGGGAGAGGACATTTGGTCACTATGGAGACATGTATGGAGGGAGATTATACGGGCGGGAGTGGCTCTGGTTACGGACAACTGGTGGTGGGAAGACCGACCAACACAACTGACAATCTCACATGACAAAATCCCCTAATACGGATGTTACCTTTCTCACACTTAATGTCAGAGGACTGCACACGGCGAGCAAACATTATGCGGTCTATGCTTATCTGAAGAGACAGCAGGCCCACATAGCTCTCTTGCAAGAGACTCACTTGACGGCGACGGAAGCTAGCAGATTACAGAAAAAGTGGAGGGGCATAGTATGTGCCACGGGGTACTCTGCATTCGCCAGGGGCACATTGATTTGGGTCAGGCCGGGAGTCCCCTTTAGAGAGCAGACCAGAGTGGTGGATAGGGAGGGACGCTATGTACTACTGGAAAGGCAACTGGATAGACAGTCAATCCTGATAGGCAGCATCTATGCCCCCAACGTGGAGCAGAACGTCTTTTGGGCTCGCCTCACGAACACGTTGGCACACCACACCCCTTGGCTACTGGGAGGGGATTACAACTGTGTCTTAGACACGGCCCTCGACCGTTCCCGCCCCCCACCACCGCGCTCACCACTTCACAAACAGACGGAATGTTTCAATACATGGGTTCAACACTGGACATTGACTGACACATGGAGGGCACTAAACCCCACAACGAAACTGTACTCATTCCACTCCATCCCGCATGACCTTCGAGTGCGGCTCGATAGATTCCTATGCTCACCTGCCATACATGCCAAAGCTCGACACACAGACTACCTTGTAGAGTACTTTCAGATCACGACGCTCATACCCTGACCCTTAGATGGAAACCGCGCCACCCTCCAGTGCCGACATGGAAGCTCCCTCGGGAGTGCCTAACAGACCAGGTATTCACACATGACCATGGGGAACACTTGCAGGAACACTTCAGGCTAAACGCGGGATCAGCATCCTCCAGCCTCATAGAGTGGGATGCGCACAAAGTGACAGCAAGGGGCCACTGCATACAACAAGTGATAGGGGTACGTATGATCCTAGAACACGCATTACATGATGCAGAACGCGCGCTGGCGACTCTGCTACAGGCGGACGACCGCGGAGAAGTGACCCAACTGCGAGTAGCAGAGGCCAAGACAAGATACGCTGAAACACTGAGGGACTTGCGTAAATATAACTTCAGAAAATACGCCACCAGGGTACACCGGGAGGGCAACAGGGGAGGCACACTCTTAGCCTGGTTGGCTAGACAGGATCCCGACTTGAAACCCATCACGGAAATTACAGACCAGTCCGGTCGACTCCAGACCTCCCAGATCGCAATCATGCAAGTTTTTCACACATATTACTGGTACATATATCAGACTCCATGTCAGGGTAACCCCCTCATGATGGCCGACTTCTTCCTCACGTTACCCATCCCCCAGGTCTCACCAGCGGTCCAGAAGGACCTAGACCAGAAAATAACACGAACCAAGATTAAGGCAGCGATAGGAGCACTTGCCAGGAACAAGGCCCCAGGCATGGACGGCTTCCCCCTCGAATATTACCATGCATTTTCAGTTCACCTCGCCCCACAATTGGCAACCATGTTCGAAGACGCGCTCAAGATGGGGGTCCTCCCACGTTCCCTCAGAGAATCGCTAATAGTCTCGTTCCTGAAACTACACAAAGACCCCCGGCTCCCGTCGTCTTACAGACCGATCGCACTACTCAACTCAGACTGTAAAATCTTAGGTAAAATGTTAGCAATGAGATATGCCCAGGTCGTACCCCAACTGGTCCATCCCGACCAAAATGGGTTTGTGCCAAACCGCAACACGTCTCACAACCTCCGTAGACTATTCCACATCCAAGACGTAACGCGTGAACAGTTCCCGAATGCAGCTTGCCTAATCTTAGACCTCGAGAAGGCGTTCAATACTCTCCTGTGGCAATACCTGTTCGAGGTCCTCGCGAAGAACAATGTTGGTCCACGCCTAACCGCTTACACCAGGCTCCTCTACTCGCAACTCACGTCCAGAGTCCGGATGGGTACTTACATTTCTCCTGAATTCAACGTGGAAAGAGGGACCAGACAAGGATGCCCGTTGTCACCCCTTTTGTTCGCCCTGGCGGTTGAACCCCTAGCGATACGCCTACGACGAGAGGGCGAAGACTGGGGTATTCCTCTAGCACACACATGGCACTGTGTATCTCTATTCGCAGATGACCTCCTAATCTATGTTAGAGACACCACGAGCGACCTGACATGCATCTGGAAAACGCTGGAGGAGTTCGCGGACGTGTCGGGCCTCAAGGTCAACTGGGGGAAATCCTCCATATACCCTTGGAGCCCCCGTATGGCCCCCTTCGAAGCCCAGGTGGGCGCCCAATCACTTGCATGGAGTGCTGAGGCCCCCCGATACCTGGGAGTACGGTTGTATCACACCCCGGAGGACATATATGCAGGAAATCATCGCAGAACCCTGGCTGGCCTACGATCAGCGGTTAGCTTCTGGAAGACACTCCCACTGGCGCCTATAGGCCGAGTGGCCCTAGCAAAAATGATTATGGTCCCCCGACTGCTGTATCACTTCGTGAACCTCCTAGTGATCCCACCATGATCGTTCTTCGGAGAACTAAACACTCTCCTGACAGAACTGGTGTGGGGAGGGGGCCGGCGACGAGTGGCGCTGTCCACACTCTACCTACCTACCACGGAGGGGGGACTGGGTGCACCGGCCTTTGAAGCATACTTCCTAGCGGCCCAACTCCAGTGGCTGTACTACTGGACGGCGGGACGTCACACAGGGGAAACCATCACAGCTAATGGTCCTCTGTCGCAGGCTGCGATCGTCCGACTTCTACTGCCGGGTACTAAACCCATACGAACTTGACCCATGCAAGTGTCCATTGCCCATGCTTGCATGATGCGCATCCACCGCATGTCCAACACGCAGCCGCCATAGTCGCCCCTGCTGCCACTAGTGGGCTTCCCACGCAGAGATTCATATTACTCCCCGGGTAACTTCAGGTCTGGACAGAGTTGTCAGTCACGGAGATCGAATCCTTTTTCGAAGACGGACCGTTAAAAACGTTCGCGCAGATGATGGACCAATATGACCTCCCCCCCGGGCAGTTCTTGCTCCATAGGCAATTAATAGACAGCAGCCGCGCACACTGGAACCCAGATACCGGTGAACCCACGACGCACCCAGTGATTCACACGATCATGCACATGGGTGTGGGGAGACACCTGGTAACGTGGCTCTACAGAGCGGTGCGCTCGTTACTCCTTCCATCTCTCCAATCTCTACGCCAGAAGTGGGAGACGGACTTCGGCAGAGTGGTCCATGATAAGGAATGGAGCTCAGCCTTGGAATTTCCTAAAAAAGTCTCCAGAAACGCCAGGATCTGCAATATACAATTCAACGTCCTCCATAGAGCCTATCTCACACCGGGCCGCCGAGGTTCTTTCCAGACACCCACTTCGAGTGTCCCCGCTGTCGAACTCCGGGAGCGGATTTCAGGCATATGTTCTGGGATTGCCCCACCCTCCGTCGTTTCTGGGACACAGTCCACCGAACCCTTGAGGAGGTTACGGCCATTGCAACCATGAACACATGGGAGGCATGCGCGCTCGGAATTTTCCGTAGACGGAAAGCCGAGAAAACACAACACCGATTTTTATCACTGGCCATCCTCCTGGCAAAGCGCGGAATTGCCATGCACTGGAGGGCCCCCACGGGACCACCGGAGGCGGCGTGGATTGGCGCGGTAAATAAATGGGGCAAGGCGGAGGAGGAGGTACTCCGGGAAGAGGAAGTACGTGGACATCGCAAGCACCCCATATCCCTGGAGTGGGCTCAGCTACTGTATAAATTCACACAGGCGACACGCCCCCAAGAGTCACCTACCGCCTCGCAATCCCAAACACGACCGGCCACACCAACCCCCACACCTCCATGACATTGCCACAAGTACTGCACGAACGTCATGAGTGGCCACACCCAGCGACCCTTTAGCACCCGGACACATACCAACTACGCCCACCACATACTTGCGCCAGGCGACCCGGGAGCACCGACACTGTGCTCTGATAAGGAGACCCAAACCCCTCCCTCCCGCTATCCCCTAATTTTTCCCCCCTCCCATGTTATTCAGTTCACCCCTCAGTTCTTGGGAAAGTTAGGAAGCTCAAATTTGACAGGGTGCTATCCTTGCATATGGTTCACTGGTCAGACCCATAGATAACGATGTCACGATGTCACATGCCACCGCGAACCATACCCACACAGTCGGTGCCTCCTGCGACACCCTCACAGTAACCGACATACCACGAGTTCACCCCCTCACTGACACCGTTTGACAGACTCACGTGAACGACACGGCTCCCCCTGGGGTGGTGCGCGCGCTGTGGTGGTAGGCCACGTGGTACACGCTACTGGGTGCACGGATAATGGCGGTCGACAGACAACAGACCCCGAACTGAGAAGTGCCGCAAAGTGACTATTTCTAGAACTGTATTTCTATGGTCCCATTTTGCAATGCTCGTCTACCTTTATGATTACTGTCATATTGTTTATGTAATGCAACCTAAAACCCAATAAACAAATTAAAAAAAAAAAACTTGTCCATGCAGGAAAATGTATATTTGTATGACTACGCGGAAAGTCAAGCTCCGTATCAATGAACATCGTAGCACCTTCAGGTGCAAGAAAGACAATACCAAGCTAACCAGACACTTCCTTGAGATGAATCATACAGAATGTGACTTAAAATAGACAGTACTTGAAGTACTACAGAGAAGAGAGACCAACCTCTCACATGCCCTTCATGTAAGAGAACAACGATGGGTATATAGACTCGATACCTCAAAAAACGGCATTAATGATGATGTACCTTGGCTTCAAATGAACTGAAGGACAATATCCAAAACATTCTGGTCTTAGCAGTGGAGTGATGGTTGGTTATGTACTCAGGGTTAAGGATAATTATAATCCATCTAGCTTGGACAGACCCCTGTGATCAGTAAACACACATCGATTGTAATACTCTAGATCATTGGGGACCTAAAACTTCCAACCTATAATAGGCTTAGACTATAAACACACTGGGTATGAGACATAGTGAGTCTTTCTTTTTTCCTTTTTTCTTTTTCCTTTTCTTTTTATTGTATTAGTCACCATCTACACCCATGCATTTATATGGGTAAATACCCAATATATCAAATGGAGTTTACTAGTCCTGGCAATAATTTATGGACAAATCTCCAATTTGGACAATGCTCTAACACATATCTCTACACCGTCCCTCTAGACTCGGACTATGTATATAGAAATGTTGGCTTTTTTGTAGTGCCTCCCGACCATCAGCTTTTTAAAAAAAAATTTAAAAATAACTCCCCGATAATTAGCCTTCACAATTAGAACGCGTGAGTGAAACTACGTATGGCACACCACGTGGTTTTCCTAGCCAATACGTACGAGTAACATTTTATTCCGATCACCATGGCTACATATCCGTATATAGCGTGCACATGACACGTCACCCGGCTATTTCGAACCAATCACGCGCCTAGAATATGCGTTACCAAGCACGCCAGTCACGTGGCCATTTTTTTTTTTTTTTTTTTTTTTTAAACCTTTATTGAATCACAAAAGCATACAGACACAGGCCTACAACCATCGTGGCCGGCCTCAAAAGCAATATGCAGCACAAATGTAACCATAGAATGGCTCAACAGTCTCCAGAGAAAGACCAACCAGTGGTCAAAATGACACATATGAAAAGGTGACCGTCGAGCACAGGATAAATCAGGTTAAGTTTTAAGTTTATAGTTGAAAAATATATCGCCATACGATCCGCAGTTCACAAAGAGGGGGCAATGAACCCAACAAGTTATCAGCAATGCCAACAGTTGCAACCGGAGGATTAGCTAAAAATACGTTATCAGGATAAAATCACATTTAAATCAAATAAAGATCAGAAGGCCATGAAATAACCTCCAAAGGTCAAGTCATCGTGCATCACAGGATCGTGACATTAGAAACTCCAGCGATGCCAGCAACAATAAATCAGGTTAGACGATCAGAATCGGCCGCAGTTGTACAGGATGTGAGAGGCGTCCAGTTCAAATAAAATTGAGGAATCAGATTAAATGCAGCAGTACGACATCATTTGCTATACAATGCACATATATGGACAATAGCCTTCAATTCAGCGCAACAATGAGAACATAACAAGAGGTTATAAGTCCGGAAGCAGTCTATCAAGGCACAGGGACCCACCCACTAAGCGAATAATATGAACAGGATCATGAAGCAAAAAGACACAAATAACCATCCACTCGAGGAACCTAAACCCCCGACTCCAACTATAAAGTTAGAAAGGAAGAAATATTAAGACATAAAAAGGAAAGAAAAGGAAAGAAAAAGCGGGCCATAGAGACAAAGAGAAACGAAAAAACACCCCCCACCCCCACCCCCCACCCAGCATGCAGCGGAAGGCCACGCCCCCCCCCCCCCCCCCCCATAGGCATGCCTGTCGCCCAAGAAAACCCGAAAAGGGAAAAGAAAAAGGGGAGAGAAAAAAAAGAAGGGGGGAGAAAGGTTATCACGAAAGTATGGAGGAGGGTCATATACGTAAGTCCAAACCAGTTAGCATGGAAATCCTCGGCCGCCCATCCCCGGCCCCCGACCCAAAGCAACGATATTCAACTCCACCGTCCATCTCCCGCTGCCCCAGCAGTACCAGCCACCAAAGTCAATGATAAGGGAGCGGCCTCAACCCTGGCCCCTCCGAACGGGGGTAGCGATGTAGGCCAGCCGCACGGTCGCCATCTTGAACAGTACAGTGAAACGAAGTAGCCCCAGCAAAGAAGGATACTGTCCAACAAAATCTGTCCAACTTAATGCCAAGCCTGCGACAATGATAGAAGGGGGGGCAATGCATTGCAACAGGCCACCAACGTCCGCCAGCCAAAGCGGTAGCATCCGAATCAGGAGAAAGTCATAAGTGTCACCAGCAGAGCACAAGGTATCCAGGATTAGCTTCCAAGGACGAGACTTCGGGCAGCTCAGAAACCCACCTTCCTCAAACTCCGCGAACCGGTCAATCGACACAGAAGTATCAGCGGGTGCACGCACTCGCAATACCCCCGAGAGTGCCCGGGCAGGTACTCCGCTGCATTCGGGAAGCGGATGTGGCGCAATGTCCTGCATTCGAAAAGCAACTCTTCCCACCGGGGGCATATAGAGGGAAATAGAGTCCAGCCGGAACCCCAGTTCTCGGGTAACACTTTGTAGATCAGATCTCAAAGTACCCAAGGCACATAGGATGTCTCGGATCCCCGGTGGCGCGGCATAAGGAAGAGGGACAGCCGGTCCCCGCACACGGGATCCTCGAAGGAGCTGTGGGTCCGGAGGCTGGTCTCCATCAGAAGTGCCGCGTGGCCGGTCGCCCTCTCCAAATTCAGAATGACCTGGCCTGATTGAGGGTACCGGAGTAGCACACATCATGCCTAAACAATGCACGGTACCAGAGCGATCTGGGCTGTAAAACATCTCACCGGCAGCGACCTGGAGAAATCACAGGCGTAGGGGACACCGCCATCAATATGGCGTCCACCGCAACTCCGGAGAGGATAGGCAGTCAATCAGCGCCGGTCGCGGTTCAGAGCAGAGACACAATGTTGCACGTTTAAACACAACAGTCCCCAGGCGCGAGAATAAGCAAAACCGGCAAATCTCCTCAGTGGTTAACCCAGCATAGTAGCTGACCCCGCTGGTCGTGTCCGCCCCGCTGCAGCATCAGATGAAATGGCAAATATGGCCGGCCATCACGAAACAAAGACCCAAGCAACAGCAGCCAGCGCCGAACAGGGAGTGAGAGCGCTCCGGTACTTCCACTGCATGGGGCGCGCAAAGAGATACACCGCCGGAGGCAGAATCGCCTCCCGGTCCCGAAAAATCAACTTAGGAGCAGGATCGGTGGCATAAGAAGGTGCGGGCCGGGAGGACGACGGAGAGGTCGGCGGAGCCGAGAATTCAAGCGGCCATCATGGATCTCCGTTAAGTCCCTCCTCTCCCACGTGGCCATTTTTAACCAATCCAGCGCTTAAATCAGGCACGCCAGGCAACTATTGCGGGACTCCGGACATCATCAGGTGTTAACCTTATGCGATAGAGTCTCCTTATTTGGGACTTTGCTCACGCCTTTGCCCAGGCATGCATACCAATCGGATAAGCTCCCAGGAGGGCCCTCTTGCAGAGAGAGGAAACTTGACGTCATTAACAGGCGCATTATCGGCGGCAAGCTTTGTATGATCAGCTGCGGGTCCTTAAATGATTCCACTGACCTGGGGCGTGCCTACAAAAACTGCCCGCCGCGGGTTCTCTGCAGCGTCGGGGAGGTGGAGAGATGCACGCTGTAGGTGATCGGACAAAAATTGTTCCTCTTTTCAGTAAGTCTTGAAACTTTGCTCTTCTTCTTTTTTAATGGCTCGACAGTAAACAATGGCAAAATGACTGCCTAGATACTTTTAGACCTGTATATATTACACTCCGTCTTCTTTCTCTAGCATAGTGTGACCACGGGAATTCTCTGAAAACTCTCCCCTCCCATGGGGCAAGTCGTCCTTCTTGAAGGGTAAGACATATGACATGGAAGTCAGTCCAGTTTTCAGCACAACTACTGATTTCTGACGCTTTCTTTTTCTTTATTATATTGTAATCCACAATATCGATTTAGAATATGGATGAATGCATTAATTAATTCTGAGACCAAATTTTATTGATCAAAATGCTTTATATTTTTGTCATAGGTTAATGGACCCAGTCAGTGGAGAGTGATTAGTGATCACACCCACACAGTGGTACTGCCAACAACGTTTGGTAAGATTGGAGCCCCCACCTTCTGGTCCTGACGAAAGCCCACGTACCCATTGGGACAACTGGCAGAAACATGTTGACCTTTTTTAAAAATAATTTCACAGTGGTGACGGGATGATAGGATCCTTACTCACCGCACTTTCTATTTTAACCCCACATAGGCTCCCTTTTGAATAAAAGATTTATGGGTGTACTGTGATGGCCTTTTAATTTTCACTCTTTGGGCCCCTACTCACTTAGAAGTGCATCCCTGTCTCCAGGTTTCCACCAAACACAGTTTCTGGAGGGCGAGGACTGGCAGATGATGAAGCTTGACACCTGGTGGTGTGTGATGCCAGTCTATCACTTTTTGGGAGATGCCCCATTATCTCTAAGCTTTCTGTAAGGCTTTAACTTTCTTCTCAGACCTTGTTTTGGCTGGAGTTATGCTTTGACTCCATATACGTCAACAGTCGATTTTCACTTCAACTGAGGCATTCGTGGCAGGCACAAGCAGTTTGCTGGACCGGGGCAAATTCTCCGGGAGAGAACTCTCGGTTCTTCGGGTCATGGGGTTTACATAATCTCATCCTCATCACCAGTTGTAGCATCCTCCCTAGCCTGGGTACATGGATATGGTCACACCACACACCGGGTCTTTTATTACATGTCTTTATTCTTAAGCTTGTAACTGTTAACAGAACATTCAACATCATGAATTCTATTACCCACATCCAAGCACTTTCGTCACTTTTCAGCGGAGTCCGTCAGGAACCAAAAGAATCCAGTCATTGCTAACTCACAATTCACTACATCACTTAAATATGTTAACATGTACATTCATGGAAAAGTTATCTAAAAGCTAGTCAGATAGCTACCTCTTGCTAGAATGGTTTTGTTCTCCTTAAAGGAGCCATATACTTAAACGTTTTTTGACTTACTTAATCTTACTTTATCAGAAGTAGCCAACCGTAAGTGTTTAGGAATGCCCGTTAATTTTATGACATATCTGTTTGACACCATTCACTCAATGGCATCCTTAATCTGATGTTTAATTTGGTGACATGCATACAGAAATTCACTTCAGTCATACAGGATTGTATACTTGTATTGTGTTTTAGGTGTTATGCAAAAAATGTGTACGAAAGTGATGATTAGATGTTTTGCTAAGTTTGGGTCCAGTAGATGGGCTAGTGGTATTCAGACCACACATTTTGAGACATTGTGCATTGTTCAGTACTAGAACAAAACAGGTTATTACTGTCTCTGTACTGCTTGGCCTACATAAACCAGGAATTATCATATCATATAATTAGGCCCAAATGTGATGAAATATGCATTAATGGACTATCCAGTATGTATGTATTTGATATTTGCAGAGCGCAAACCTAGCCAAAGAGTGGTGAAGCGCTGTACAGGGCCAAGGGCAAAGATACAGTCAATGAGTACTTGGTTGGGTAGCTGGGTTCTGGTGCAGAAGTAGAACACTACTCCGAAGTCATGCAGTTTTCTTTAAACTATGTCTCTTCATCTGTTTTGTAAACTGGAGTAGCCATATGGAGGTCCTGGTGTATGTATGCAGGAATGTTGGTCTGGATCCTGGGTGACTCAGCATTCCTAGAACAGTTTTTTGAGTACGGGTGTTGGCCAGTAAAGTCTCGTCACCTCACTAAAGGCACAGGGTATATGTGGCGGGCTGTCTTTGGAAAACCATCAAATACAGCCAGAAGAAAAATATTTATGTGGCCCATTTATTGTTAATTCCCCATCAAAATTCTTTCAAGTATGAGTGGGATTATGCATCACCTCCTGCTGCCCAAGTTTCAGTGCCACTATTGTGACTAGTCTAATCTATGCCTCTTCATGTTTATGGCAAATAAATATAACTCAATAGTGAATAGGCCCTGGCAACATTTTTGTGACAGCAGAGCAATCTTTTGAAAATTCCAGCCTTTTGCATTTCCCTAATTATGCAAAATGCTGGAAATTACACCACATTGTGTAATTTTTCATTCCATAAGGGTAAAACCCTATCGCAGGAGCAAGGAAATAATGTGAGCAAACAGAACGTGAGCGGCTGCTGTAAGCATCATACGTATTGTAGTGTAAAATGCAACGCGAGGATTCATTTTGTGGTTTACGAAGTTTTGCTTTATTTTCTTGAATCTTTTCAAATGCCCGCAGATTTCGCGCACCCCTAGTGAGTGGGGCAAGTGGTGAGCGTATATGCCTCAGTTCATGCATTCGTTTCGCGTTGTAATTTTCCTACATCTAGGGAACATTATTGAAATTGTGAATACCAGTCAGACGTGACCTCAGAGTTCCACATGTAAACCAGAATGAGAAGTGTCACACAGCTGGAGAGGATCCCTTTGCTCCTGGCTGTAAGAACATTATCTTCATCATAGGTTCCGCCGCCATTACTGTGTTGCGTTGCATTCTTTGCCTGCGTTACTTGCGAAACACGAGCTTCCCCCGGCTTCTGTTATTACCAATAATCGCGGCTAAAAGAGCCGTCGTTATTAGAGCTGCGCTATCATGACAGATGGGAAACGGAGCCCTCATCGCTTCGCATTACACGTCCCCTCTCCCCGCATCGGGGTTTAATGCTGTGTGCGTAGACGCGCGCGCGCTCTCTGAGATGAATCACCTCGCGTCAGTGTATCGGCAGGGGGAGGGGGGCGCGAGCCCAGCACGAGATGAAATGCACCGCCGTGTTGTCACTGCCTGTGGATTTATAACCAAACACGGTGATTAGACCGCCTCTCCCTCCACTGGAGGTGATGCAAACAAGTGTCACTCTGTGTGCAGAGTTGGAGGCCGCGGATGGGCAGAGGTCAGGTGCCGTGCTGTCCCTAAGCCGTGTTTTAGTGCTGTGCGTTGTTTTTTTTATGTTGCCGTAAAAATCAATAGCATGTGAGAAGAATGAAAATATGAGTTGGATGAGCGTTCTGCAGTTTTCTCCCAGCTTCAGTGCGTACTGTATAATTTTGTGGGCAGTCCCCATGCTCTCGTTTCTCTGCCGAGGCCCTTCAGCTCGGCTGGTTTGCAGGGGTAATGAGAGCCTCTCCGATCATCGGTGCTGTGCGGGGTTTGTCAGCGTGTGGAGAGAATAGTAAAACAGATGAAGAGCTGAGTTTTTCTCAAGGCCTGCTTTGGTAGCGAAGCTAAAATATCAACTCCTGTTATATATGTGGGTGCAATTAAACGATCTACATCATAAAAAACGTACTTCAGTTTTTATTTTATTTTTGAACTGGAACAGAGAGTGAGTGATCTAATTTATCTCGCCGACAATGGACCAATATCTCTTTATGTGCTGTTTTTAACCCCTACTATAGCATATTTTGATGCCTAGGGCTCTGTAAATATCAGGTTTTGTTATTGCCCAACACAGTTCACTATATAAACCTTAGAAGGACGAAGGGCTGGATTGATCACGTTGAGAATGATTAGAACTGTGAGTCCAGGATGCACCCAGACCTGCGCGCAACACCCACTGCTCTGAAAGCACGTCAGCTGTCTGACCCCTGACCTATGCGTAGGGTGACCAACTGGCATTGTGCAAATTCAGGACGGTGAGTGTAAAAATTCAGGACAAAGGGTCAAAATTCAGGACACAAATTCAAGACAGGAGGTCAAAATTCAGGACAAAACTTCAGGACAATAGGTACGTTTTACAGACACATCAGAGGTTGCGCAACAGTATATAAGTAAGCCCAGCCATTTCCAAACATACTCAACCATTTGCAAACCTATCCAACATGTATCCTTCCATCTATCATTTCACTCATCCATCCCCTCATCCATCCTTTCACTCATCCTCCATTATCCATCCATCCATCCATCCATCCACCCTTTCACCCTATCCATCTGTACACGTATCCATCCACTCTTCATCCCATCCATCCATTCACTCATCCATTCAGCCATTTACCCTTTCACCAATCCAGCCATCCTTTCACTTACTAATCCTTCCACCCATCCACTCTTTTAGTCATCCATCCATCCATCCTCCCTTTCTCTCTCCATTGACCCTTTCACTTAGCCATCCTTCCTTCCATCCATCCATCCACCCACACATCCATCTACTGATCCACTCATGAATCCATCCATTGACCCTATCATTCATCCATCTATCATTTCACTCCTTCACACATCTATTCATCCTTTTGTCCATCTACCCTCCCTTTCACTCACTCATCTATCCTTACATCCACCCTTTCACTCATATGTCCATTCATTCACCCTTGCACTTATCAATCCATCCATTATTTCACTCATCCACCTACCCACCCATCATCCACCCAACCATCCACCCACCCACCCACCCACTCATCCATCCTTTCACCCACCCACCATCCAATCCACTGATCCATCCTTTCACCCACCCACCCACCCATCCATCCTTTCACCCACCCACCCATCCATCCTTTCACCCACCCACCCACCCATCCATCCTTTCACCCACCCACTCATCATCCATCCATCCATCCTTTCACCCACCCACTCTCCATCCATCCTTTCACCCACCCATCCATCCTTCCCCTTCATCCATCCCCTCATCCATCCATCCATCCCCTCACCCATCCATCCTTCCCCTCATCCATCCATCCTTCCCTTCATCCATCCATCCTTCCCCTCATCCATCCATCCTTCCCCTCATCCATCCTTCCTTTCATCCATCATCCATCCTTCCCCTCACCCATCCATCCGTCCCATCCATTTATCCTTCCCCTCATCCATCCTTCCTTTCATCCATCATCCATCCTTCCCCTCACCCATCCATCCGTCCCATCCATCCATCCTTCCCCTCATCCATCCTTCCTTTCATCCATCATCCATCCTTCCCCTCCCTCCATCCATCCATCCATCCTTCTCCTCATCCATCATCCTTCCTCTCATCCATCTTTCCCCTCATCCATCTACCCTTCCACCCATACATCCAACTATTTACATTTTCTCTCCATCCTTCGTCTCACTCATCAATCCATCCATCCTCTCTCATTATCCATTTATTCAATCTTTCATTCATCCATTCACCCTTTCACTAATTCATCCAGCCATTCACCCATCCCTTCACTTACTTACTCGCCCACCTTTCCATATTAATTTTGAGCTGAGCCCTTTTGAGAAGAGGCCCATCAAGAACTTCACCCTCGCTGCAGGAGCCGTTCCAGGACTGGGACAGAAGCCACCTAGGGCGGAGACAGGATCCACCACAGGGGGGGACAAGAGCCATCACAGGCGGGGGTGGACTGGAGCCACAACATGGGAGGACAGGAGCCATCACAGGCGGGGGGTGGACTGGAGCCGCCACATGGGGGGACAGGAGCCATCACTGAGGGGAGGGCAGGAGCCATCACAGGAGAGGGAACAGGATCCACCAGGGTGGGCACAGGGGTGGGCATGCAGTATTCTAGTATCATCTTGGGCTCCTCGCCCCCTCCTGCACAATACAACGAGAAGACATGCTCTCTGTCCAAAATGCCACCCCCCACTGTGATGTACAGTACTTACAGGAGATACTCTAAGAGAACTGATTGAACTGTTGTCCTCCATACTTTGTTAATCAGTGTGGGTGCGATTGTGCCATTTCTTTATTGTATTACATGATAGACTGCATGTTTGAAGATCCGAGGTTTGCTTACAATTTAGTGACAGTAATTAAGCTCGGTGAAGAGAAGCACATGCTGCCTCGGTGTAATCAGGGGTGTAATCTGGGCTGGCCGAGTCTAGGATGTTTGGGGCCCTGGGTAGAAATACGTGAGCCCCCCTCTAAATAGCAGAGACATGACGCCTTCAGTGCTGTTTGCATCTCAATAGATGCCCCTGCACCTGAAGCTGCAGCCCCTCCCTCTCAGTCACCTTCGAAGCATCTCTTAACAGGTCATCAAGGGCTGGAGGTGTGAGGGTTGCCATCCCGCTGCGCCTCTCCAATGCTGCTGAGTATCTGAGGAGCTTTGGTGCAGCATCGGTGTGAAGAAGGGAGGTGGGTGCAAGCTGTGCCGGTGGGGCAACCGGTGCCCTGTTAAAATGACGGACAAATGGCGTCCGTTAAAGGATCCTTCACGGACAACGGACAGACGGCCGAAATTACGGACTGTCCGTGAAATTTACGGACGGTTGGTCACCCTACCTATGCGTAGACTGAGAAATAGCAAGGCTGTGTGAAGCCTGAATGTATCATTTATGTCTACCTAGAGGTATACCTCTGCGGCCTAAATCAAGTGCCTCTGTGAGCAGTATCGAAGAGTGCATTGTAAGAAATGTAGAATCGAATGAATGCTTCGTGTGCTTTTTCTGCTGGATGGTATCTATGTAAAGGCAATACATACACCAGCACTCCCCTTGTGCTGTTATTGCATCGCTGTCTTCTGACTCGTCCGACTATTGTAGTTTGGTAACAAAATGCTTTTGAAATCTTATTCCACTGTCCAACAAACCTGTGTCCGTCAAAAGCAGTATCGGCCACATGCATCATTGCACCCGTTTGCGATTCCTAAATTGCGAAAATTAAGGAATCGCAATTTAGAAATCGCAAACTGCAATGCATGAACATTTCTCATTTATTTTTGCGATTCGGTATTTTTCCTTAATTGCGATTCACAATTTGCGAATCACAATTAAGGAAAACCCTTCCCGTTGATTCCTATGGGCCAAAAGGCCCATAGGAATGAATGGGAAGGCATTCACATTTTGCGAATTTCAAATTACGATTCGCAAAATGTGAATGTGTAAAGTAAAACTTACAAAAATGCAATTTGTGCATAATTGAAAGTTTTCGGTAAATTAGCATGAAGTTCAACTTCATGCTAATTTACCACTTCCAAATTGCGAATTCGCAATTAAAAAATGATCATGCATTGCATTTAAGAAATCTGAAATTGCGATTTCTTAAATGCAATCGCAATTTTAGAAATCGCAACATGGTTGCGATTCCTAACATTGCGAAATGCATGATGCATTCCAAATTAGTCAATTGCATTCGAAAACGGCCGAAAATTGCGATTCGCACCGTTTGCGAATGCAATTGACTTTGATGCATGTGGGCATATAACTTTTGATATTGGTATGACAAGTTACCGCTGGAAAAGCAGTGCACAATGAAAACAATTCTGTACCCTGTTTTTCGCCTGATGTGTCTCTTGTGCCCCATTCAAGATTGTCCCTTTCTCAAAGTAAGCTGGTCTAATTACTTTAAATAGTATTGACACTTATAAACAACCAATATAGAGAATAAGGTCATTCTTAAACGAATTTTGGAGAAATTTGTAACATGTCACATTTTAAAATGCTCATTGCCTTTGCTGGATTTAAAAAACAATATTGATATTTTAGTGGATTTGATTCTCGATGTGCTGGGGGTCTTCCGAATAGAATTGAAAGCATGGTTGTTGTTTTATAGCATGTGCTATTAAGTGGCACTGTTTCAGTTGACCTTTTTGCAAGACATTGCCCTTCAGACACACATTCTTTGTGTTCCTGAAATTGAAGGAATACTCTTATCCTTTGCACGCTAGCTCTCCATTCCTTGCAACGTTCTTAGACGGCTACTTTTTTTTGCCATTTCTTTAGAACTTGTGGCTTCCTGCATTGATGTAGCTCAGTCATCTCATATGAGAACTGCTCAATGTGCGGTGCTAACAACTGTTTTAATTTGATTTAGATCAACGCAGATTCCTGGCAGAGTAATTAACAGGGGACAATGTTGCAGTTGTTTGGCATTGACTTATTCAATTTCGGAAATAATCATTACAAACCAAACATGAGACTTGCCAGTCACACATCTCAAAATAAAAAGCATCATTATCACTCTGTTTTCTTGCATTGGCGCTAAGGTTAGCTCTGCTCCATTGTTTGAAGTGTTAGCCCCAGCTCCATTGGTTGACCTGTTACCCCACCGAAGTTCAGTTCTAGTTGCATGGCTGCACTCACATGACAGTACCAAATTGTCTTACAGCGGTTACTTGGTGCCTTGTCAGAAACCCCCCTAAACAAATGTAGTGTTTTACTGAAATAATTGATTGTATGGCGCTAGTTTGTACATTTTTTTCATTTGTGTGGGCATTGCGCTCATTAGAGAACAAAGATTGATTCCCTAAGGAATGCATTGTGATAAGACTTGGTGCACTAAAGATTGATCTCTTTTGGTCATCCACAAGTGTTTTTTTGAGAAAAGACGGACTTCTAGGTGTATTCGTAGGCCAGCTTCTGACAGTGCCTCAGTTCAACAAAGCACACATCGGTGACTGCCTCCCCCCCCCTAGTTTTTGCAGCTACCATTTGGAGCTCTCTCTCTTCCCACCATTCTATCATTTCTCTCTTTCTGTGTCCCCTAAAAATATACCTTTACTTTAGCGTGTTACTTATGATATCTGTCGCTCACTCCGAGTACCTGGAAACCTTCATAATGTATGCACTGTTTATAAGAGCCTTCAAACAATATGAGAGCACTTTATTACGTGTGTCCAAATGACACACACTGAAAAGCGTAAAGCTTGCACAGCTCAGGGCTTCGTCACTTGGTGTAACTGCGCAGTTAAGTCCACATCCTTAATTTTTTATGAAATGCGCCCACAGATTGACTCACATTGTCCATATCTTTCTTTATGCCTTACTCGCTCAAGCGCTGGGACAAACCTGCACCAGAAGGGGTTTAATCTGACACCTGTTTTGCTCGTTTAATGTTGCACACAGTCACATCTGTCTACGCATTTTTCTGTTTCCACTTGTTTAAGGCCTGTCCTCCACAATGCACTGACATCACCTACTTGTGCAGGGCGAGGGGATATTTTGATAACATCTGGCCCCTACCCATCCTCTCAGTTGTTGAGACCCAGTGAACAATCAAGCATGCATGCCCAGAATTTAGTATTTCAGGGATGGCTGGGTAGTGTGACATCTGAGATCATCTCCATGCTCTTTGACAGCATGCAGTCCCATACCAAACTGCGTTGTTAAGCCAAGTCTTGTTTTTGAAGTGCGATCTACATCACAGTGGTCTCTTGGATCTTAACCGCAAGTGTTGAATATCTTTAGTAGCCCAGGAAGCCAGATGACGGTTATAGATTGGGAGACCTGTGTAACCAGGTCACAAGATGCGATGAGCGCAAGCTACATTCCATATGTGACCAGGCCCCGTCGCGCTGTGTGATGAGGCCTATCTTTGAATCACGCCTCATAATTATATATGCTAAAGGTATCAATATTTTCATTTTTCATGTCATGTTTTTCATGGATTTCTTACTGGGATGTATGACAACTGCATAACTAACAATAAAGCTTTAAGGATGATGTAGTAAAAAGTACCTGAAATATGCATATTGGAATTGTATTTATGTAGTGCCTACTACCCGTGGCGAGGTTTTGTAGCACTTTTCTGCGAGTAGCCCGGTACTCCGGAACCCAAAGGATTAGTGGTGGATTCTATAGGGAAATATAAGTTGTTAATTTGATGGACATGCTAGTCTGTAAGTGATTGAATAGGATAAAGGAGGGATAGAGGAGTGAAGAGTCTAGAAAGGGTTATATGGGAGATCATAGCAGTAGACTGAGGTTTGGGGTGAGTCAAGGAGGAATAGCAGAGGGAAGAGTCAAGAAAGGACATTAGTGAGATCATAGTAGTAGAATGAGGTTTGGGAGGATTCAGAGAGTGGAGGTAGAGGATATATTGAGAGAGACATAGGATGAGACATAGAGTAGTGCTTTGGAGGGAGCTGAAGGGTTTTTCTTTCTTTCTACAAAGGGTATTAATGTATAAAGGAAAATGATAAAGCATATAAAATTGTATTGCATAAAGTTCCATATGTGCAAGTACGGATAGTTAGTTAGAAATTCAGACTTTCAGGTGTTGCGTTATTTAAAACCATAAGGAGTATAGATTTTTGTACAAAGAAATGCAAATATCTAAATACATACATAGAATCAAATTATACATATTTACAAGCACAGACATATTCTGTACATTTGTGTTTGAGTGTGGTGGACATAGGAAAGAGCCAGCTTTTGAGTAGTCTTCTGATGATAAAATATTAATACTTGGCTCTTATGTTTGGGAGTAAGGAATTCCATATTTTGGCTGCTTGAACAGAGAATGATGTACCACCCATATTTGTTTCTTGGATGCTGGGGTTCCTTTGTTGTATGTATTTGGTGAGTTAATTGCTTGAAAAAAGTGGTCCTTTTCATGTATTGCTTTGTGGATGATGCAAAACAGCTTGAATGCAGATCTTCTTTCAACTGGTAACTAATTTAGGCCCCTTAAGGCAGGGGAGATGTAGACTTGTGGCGTTACATATAGGAGTAGTCTGGCAGCAGAGTTCTGAATTTGTTGTAGTTTATTCATAGTTGATAAAGATGGTTCATGGTAGAGGCTTTTAGCGTAATCATGTTTACGGTACAAGAGAATTAGTAGTCCGGACCTTATGTGGAAATCCTAGGTGTGGGAATATGCGTCGCAGAGTTTTCATGGTAATGAAGCTTGATCTTTCTAACTTGTCCGCTTGAGCATTCATTGATAATTTGGAGTCCATGGTAAGTCCAAGGTTTGTTACTTCCTTAGATACTTTAGGAGGTGGTCCCAGATCGTCATGCCAGACAAAGAGTGGGTCATCATTTTTCCAGTCTCCACATGTGAGTATTTCAGTTTTGGAAGCATTCAATTTGAGGTGGCTCCATCTCATTAACTGATTAACGGCTCTGAGGCAACAGAATATTTTGGAGTTTCCAATGTCTTTGGGTGGTTCCAGTTAAAGAAGTATTTGTGTGTCATCTGCATAGTTATAGTATATGCGCCGAAATTCATTGATTGTTGCAGGTAATGACTTAATGATAGCATGGGTGAGATGATAGAGCCTTGAGGGACCCATGTTTTTGTGAAGTGTGGTTTGGATGAGAAAGGTGGTGTATGGATGACTTTTGTCCTGTTTTGAAGATAGTATGTGATCCAGTCGAGACCAGTCTACTCTATGCTGGCTTCAGAGACTTTGGATTAGAGTGACATGGTCAACTCTGTCGAAGGCATCTGAAAGCTCCAAGAGGAGTAGTGCAGTGACCCTGTTCCAGTCTATTGTCTTTTTAAGGTCATCCCAGATGGTGATGAGGGCAAATTCTGTGCCTCTTTCTGAACGGAATCCTGTAAATGGGCATATGTATGCCTTTTTTTAAGTCTTCTGGAAACATTCCTGTAGTTAATGAAAAATTGATAATTTTAGTTACTGGGAGCAGAGGTAGTTAAAAAAATGTGCTTGAAGATTTGTGGTGAACGAGGGTCAGAAGGGCAGCCAGCTGGCCTGCTTTCTTTGAATAGATCCATACATTCACTTTGTGATAGTTCTTTGAAGGAATGGAGAGGGTGAGATAGCCTACTCTTCGAGGGGATTGTTAGAAATGGGTTGGTGCTTGTGGTTTTCCTTTGTTGTAAATAAGAGTCCAACATATCTGCTTTGGTTGTGTATTGATTTGCCAGTTTGTTATTAAATTTGAGTCTCATTAGGTGCATTCCTTCAGTGCATTTAGGTTTACGAAATTCTGTGAACATTTTATAAAAATCTTTATTTGCACATTTAGCCTTTTAAATTCTGTCTGAATAGTATTTTGATTGTTAACTTGTATATTCTGTTAAGTTTGTCTTGATTACTATTTGTATTGAGCCAGGTGCGTTGCAGCTTTGAAATTTGTTGTTTTGTCTTTTAGCAGTTCTGCATACCTCCTAGGTGCTTGTTTTCTTTTGTCCTGTTTTGTTGTTCTTATTGGTATTAGGATATCAAATGCTTCCTGGAGCCACTCATAAGGTTTTGAATTTACTTTATTGTGTCTAGCTCTGTGTTTGACGTTAGTTGTGTTTCTAAGTATTCAAAAATGAGTTTTTTCCTGGGTCGATAAGTGAATGCATGTATGGTGGTTTTAGATATGTTGATTTGTACTGTTTTGTGTAGGAAACCTACGAGATGGTGGCCTGACCATGTGTCTGCAGTAATGCTTTGAAAGGTAACTTGTTCTGGATTTGCAAAAATAACATCTAGTATGTGTCCAGCGAGTGTGGGTTTGTGGTCAATCTGAGGTTCAGCGTGTTTAGGTCAGTGATGATAGTTCTTGAATGCAACATAATTAGTTTGTCAAAACATAAGTTCAGGTCAACAAGAATGCATAGGAGTATAGTGTCAGAAGCTTTGAAACTGAGTCTAGAAATGTGTCTGGAAATGTTGCATGCTGGGTGGTGGTATGTAAAGAAGGAGGAAGTTGGTGTACGGTTGCATCTTATCATAAGGGCCTCTCAACCTTGTATGGAAATGTTGTTAGCTTTGCTGAGACTTATTGTGTCCGTGAATATAACAGCTAGTCCATCTCCTCTTTTGCCTTTGGAATTTTGTGTAGCAGTTTGATAGCCTGCAGAAATGGCTTCATGCAACACCGGACCCATGTCATCGCCCAACCATGATTCAGTTATGAAGAGTAAGTCAGGTTGTGTGTCAGTGAGTAGGTCGTAGGTGTGGTGCTTGTTTTTAGAGAGTGATGGAACATTTATTAGCTGCAGTCTAGAGATCGTGTTTTGGTGATGGTGTGACTTTGTTTGCTAGAAGAGTGAGTAGTACTCTTTGAACTTGAAGCATGTGTATTATTAGCGTTGGCAGTAACTGTATGAAGATAGCCATCATGTTGTTTTTCTATATTGTAATCCTTGTCCAGCAGATTTAGAAGGCATTTTGTTGGGTCTTCGTATGTAGGTGGTGGAGATGGTGGTTGAGAGAGAATTGGTGATCAGCGTTTTTTCTGTAGAGTAGCTTACACACAAGGAGATGATGGGCGGAGCGCTGAAACTTTTCAGACACTCACCCCAGTCACAGATCTAGGTTGAATCCATCATTGTTCTTTAGCTCAATTCGCCACCCCAGTTCAAACCCAGCTATATGCAAATCAGTTTTGACCCTGTGCCTCATGGGAACAGTCTAGCCCAAACTGCTAAGCCTCCTCTGGACCAGAAACAAGCACCCTGGGACTGGTTTCGGGGTAACACCCCTCATCAACCAGTCTAGCTTGAATCCAGTGGCAAAGTGAGCAAGGGACCCACGTCTGGGCATAGCCTGCCAACTTAGGGTAAACAAAGCAAACACAAGGAGATGATGGACTGAACGCTGAAACATTTATGACACTCACCTCCAGTCACAGATCTGGGTTGAGTCCATCATTGTTCTATAGCTCACTTCGCCACCCCAGTTCAACCCCAGCTATATGCAATTCAGTCTTGACCCTGTGCCTCATGGGAAAAGTCTAGCCCAAACTGCCAAGCCAAGTCTTCCCTGGACTGGAAACAAGCACCCTGGGACGGGTTTCAGAGTAACACCCCATATCAGCCAGGCTAGCTTGAATCAGGTGGCAAAGTGAGCAAGGGACCCATGTCTGAGCATACCCTGCCAACTTAGGGCGAACAAAGCAAACACAAGGCGATGATGGATGGAGCGCTGTAGAGTAGTCTTGTTGTGTAATAGACATGTAGTTGCGAAGTAGTGAAGAGTTGCACATTGTTTATTTTGTTTGCATCTGTTTAGGGTGGAAGGTGTATGGGTTAGGGGTGGTGTTGAATCATGCAGGCCATGTTTTAGGGCTCTAAATTGTGCAATGGATGAGAGGCGGGTGAATGAGTGTTGTTGTGTTGGGGTGTTTGTGGTAGGTGCTGGTTAAAATAGAAGATTTGGGAGGAAAGATGGTTTATGAACCGTATTAGTGTAGTCATGGTGATGGGAGTGGGTGTTTGTTTCTATTTTGTGACAGAATATAGTATGAAGTTGTGTGTGTGAGAGATTTTGATAGGCTGTTGTGCATGTTAAGTGTTGTTTATGTAGAGTAGTGAGATGAGATATTGATGTAGTGAGCGGGGATGAACAGAGGTTATGAGTGTTTGTGTTAGATTTGGTCACAGCATGAGGTAATATGTGTGGTGGAGTGAAGTTAAAGGATTGTTTGCTGGTGTTTTTGGTAGAATGAGGAGGAGAGTATTGGGGATTGATATGAGAGATGGTTGAGTATTAGGTTGGTAGTGATGGAAAGGTGTCTGTTCGGAGTAAGTGGAGTGTAGAGCTAGTGTTTTGTATGAACAGGACATGTGTTTTTGTAGAGATTAAGGTTAAGTATAATGTGGGCCTGTGTTGTGTTGGTGATGTGTGGATTTGATAGTGGTATAGGACAGAGTCGTGGTTTGTGTGAGAGTGAAGGGGCCTTTGTGTGACAGTTGGGGTAGAAGGGTTTATAGATGTGCTTTGTGGGGTTTTGTAGTGCTTGTTGAGACGATGAAGTGTGGATAGGGGTTGTTTGTTCTAAATGAGTAGTGTGCATTTGCTGAGAGTAGGTTATTATGTTTGTGGATGGGTTAAGGTGGTGGCAGCATTTCTGGCCCTAGGCCCGACCCTGCACAAACAGCCCAATCAACCAACTGCCCTTGTCCCCTCCACCCGGGCTGAGACCTAGAGTTAAATAGCCCTACGTCAGGTAACCTTTATCCAGCGGAACCCGTGCCTTAACCCAAACCAATAAGAATCCTAGCCCTAAGCCATAGGGCCAACGAGAGACCAGGCCCTTTCAACCAATCACACCCCTAGTCCTAGCAACCATTCAAAAGCCAAACCCTAATCCCTACGTTCAATTGAAATCCTAGCTCAAGGAACCAACCAGAAGCCTAGCCCTATAAGCCAATCTGAACTCTAATCGTAATCCAATAGAAACCCTATCCACCATTCAGGACCCTAGTCCTATCGGCCAATCAGCACTTTAACCCTAAACCCTAAGTCCAATAGAAACCCTAGCCCTAGGAGCCACTCGTAGCACAGATGCAACAAAAAGTAAGAAGTTATATAAGGGGCATGTGACCTTAAGCACAGACTGGTGGCAGGCAGATGCTCCTAAAGTCAGAATCTTCTTGAATACAGACAGGCTCAATCCACACTTTGTAGTTCCTGTTCAACCCTGCAGGTAAGGCCTAGATCTAAAGCCATTAACAAATACTGCTTTTCGCAAAATTAAACATACGTCACTTTTTCCAACCAAAAACGAGTGCTACATACACTTTCCAAACACAATTATAACCACGAAGCATATAAAGCAATCTCTTAAGCACACTCTGGTTAGGCTCTGTGGTGTATTTTGCCTTCTTAGCTTGTACAAAAGGTAGCGGGATTGCCTTCTATATGCCTTAGAGCAGTATAGGGGAAAACCAGGAGAGAAATGTAATCAACAGTCATGGGTAGAAGAAAACAGCAATTTTAAAAGTACAATGTTCACAGAAACCAAGAGACAAATGTAAACAGTCACAGCTAGAGGAAAGAGCATTTTTAAAGTTTCAAAATACACAGCACAAAGTCTGTGTTCTTACCACCTTCTTTGTTTTTGCTCACTGGGCTGTTTAGGACTACTAGCTTGGGCTACAAAATGGAGGTGACTGTCTTGGGGCTCCCTCCACAAACTCAAGGGCCTGTGTAAGTGTGAGGGGAGGCCTCAGGGCTGCTTGGAAGCTTAAGAGTCAATCAGTAAAGCACAGGCTAGTGTGCAGGGGGGGGCGGGGGAGCAAGGAGGTGTTCCTAAAGTCAGAATCTCCTTGGTTACAGACAGGCTCAGTCCACTCTTTGTAGTTCCTGTTCAACCCTGCAGGTAAGGCTCAAACCTAAAACCACTTAAAAATACTGCTTTTTGTGCACTTGTTCTTACCACCTTTTTAGGTCTCGGCTGAACGCGCGGAAGCGCGTGTCCGCCGAGAACCTATTGTGGCCGTGTCTCCTTTCCAGGAGACACTCCTGGCCGCGCGCATCGCCTTGGAGGCGATTTCAAACGAGCACGCGAACGCTCGCTGCATTCTCTCAGACACACACACAAGCGCCCATGCACGCACGCACATACAGCCTCCCCCACACACATACACACCCCCCCCCCGCACACAGACACACATACAAGGTTACCAAGCCCCCCAGCCCTTTCTAACTTACCGGGGCAATCTCGGGGGACTCCGCCGCTGCAGCTCTTGCCAGCTCCTTTCACGGGGCTCCCTCTTGGTCAAGGGAGCCCCGCAACAGTCGCCTAACCTCCTGCTGGCGGGCCCGGGGCTCTCCACTGCTCACAGGAGCCCCGGGCCGCGATACGCATGCCTCCTCTTCCGGTCCTGACGCGGCCCCGCCCCGTCACAGGCGACATTGCCTGACTTCCGGTGGGTGCGTAGATTTCCGTCTTCGTTATTTATTTATTTATGCAATTTTATATAGCGCGGACTTTACCCGAAGGTGTCAGAGCGCTTCACAAAAGGACCAATAGTGATACACGAGGAACAAAATACAAAAACAAACGAATGATATGTGTTGCAGGCAGTTCAGTGCATTCTCCCACATACCATACACCTGGGGCTAAGGACAGCTCATTGCCTAAAAATGTTTCGACATTCACGTGTTAAATTAATCATGTCATGTACAATGCTAATAGCTCTAACTTTTGCAATGCCGAGACCGTTGCATTGTAAATGCTTGTTTGTCTTTGCTCTCGGGGCTGTTAGGGCTCAGAGAAGCTGGGGTTACAAAGTGGAGTTAAAGACTGCTTATCACGATGTGCCATTTGCAGTCTCACATATGAGTATATCATTCAGTTTTAGATGCGAGTAAGCAGCACACTGTTTAGTTGGGTGAAGTATTTAGTACAGATGTGCTTGAAGTTTTGTTGGGTTCCTTGCTTTTATTGTTTCCTCACTGGATAATATTGTTGGATATTCTGCATGTGTGTTCATTTCGCTTTGCTGTACCTTCAGGCCGTATTTAATTCAGTTTATTAGAAAGCGTCTTCTAAATTTAGTTAGATCTTGTATCGTTGTGAGTTGCCCCTTTCCGCTTCTCTTTGTATACAATGCCAGAGTATAGAATTAATGGCCTGTCACGTCAACCAGACTGAGCCTGTTTCTCTGTTATGAGGAGTTTGACATTGTTTCTGTCGCATCCATTTCTTAGAACACAGTGTTCACTAGGCGGCAGGCTTGAATGGGCAATCTTTAGTCTGCTTCCTTCTATTCTGAAGGATTTATACTTGTTAGGCTCGGAGTTCATGGAAAGTAAATTGCTGTTGGTGCAGTCCTTGGTCATGCAGCCGCTTGCAAAGGCACATGAGTTTATCTTGAGATATATAAAATGCTGTGAATCAAGAAAATTAACTTGTGTTATAGTTTATTATTGGAAAAATGTTCTCCTGTTTTATCTTTTTGTTTCAATATTAGCACCCAGTGCTAGAATTGGAAAATAGTTGCTCTAGAAACTCATAAAATGGGGGTCAAAGTGTGGCAATGGCAAGTGGGTGGAGTCATGAGGGCGTAGTTTTGGAATGCAGACACTGACACTCAACTTTTACATTTATTTTTTAAATACTCTGCTGTAAAGAAATTGGCAACAAAGACAAACATGACAATAACCTGTTCTTGTTTCATTGTACACAAGAGCTGCATTTAAAAAAATCTAATGAGCTAAAGGCACCGGCCGCAGAAAACTTTGTGTGGCTGACTCTCAGCATTAGCTGGCTCTCCAGGGCCAGTGGCGCTGACACCTTTATGCCCCCTGAGGACAAATTGGGGAAGATGTGGACTCCACTTCCACCCCAACTACTCTGCAAGGATGCCAGAAGGCTCTGGGGCTTGAGAATGTATGTAGGAGGGTTCTCTGCTGGCTAGGAGTGGAGAGGCTGTGCAAAGAGATCCCCGCAGGAGAGGCCCAGGAGCGGAGAAGGCTGGTGCAGAAAACCAATGAACCCCATCCAGAGGCACAGAGAACCACAGGGCAGACGTACTCACTCGACACCCCTCCTGCTGTGCTCCAAGCAGCGAGTGAAATGCTGGGTCCTACCGGGTATAGGGAGTCGTCGGCAGGGCTTCCGAGACCTTGCCTCCACATCCCCCCCCCAACCCCACTATCCTGAACACATTCTGGAGGCCATAGGTGTGCAGTTGGTACCGGGGCACCCAATATAAAAAAACATTTAAAAACCTGCAGCACGAAGCCCCTTTACCACTCGCAACAGGAGGAAAAAGCCTCTCATCTCTGGTTCACAAACTCGGGCCCGTGAGCACCCTATAACGCCCCATGAGGGGCCAATTTGCATTTTGACTTTCCTTATGGTCCCCCAAGAAGAGGAAGATGCACCACCAGTGTTTGTATGGAAGTGTTTAAGGGGGCATGGGGGTGGGGGGAGCTGCAGGGGAGAAGCAGTCTCGTCCAACCTAAAAAAAATAATAACACAATGTCTTTCAAGTCATTGAAAATGCTGAAAATATTTCCCGGGTCATGCATTCTACGTACTCCCTGGGCTGGAGCTTTTATGGTACAGCTTTGATTTGCAGGGACCCCTAGAAGTTGGTCCTTTGGCTGCATTTTATGTAGCCTAAAGTGGTAAATGAAAGGCTCAGTCACATGTTGCTTTGATTTGCTTTGGTTTGCAATGCTTTATTCTGAATACTTTATTACAATGATTGTTGATGAACATTGAAATTCTAATAGGGAATGCCTTTGACTATGCTTTCGGCTTCTCATGGTGAATCCTAGTATATGATTATGCCTTATTTCCTAATGTGGTAACCCCTTGACAAAGTCAATAGATTTGCCTTACGTCATATATGTGATGGCCCGTTGAAAAAGCCTATATTGTATATTGATGTGATGAGTCTTTGGCAAAGCCAATAGGTCTGTTTTATTTAAAATGACAACCTCCTTATAGTGTGATGTAGGTGGGTGGTATTGCGATTTTGGGGGTCTTGCCAAACTAGAAATCAAATGTGATTTCAGATTATCACCAAACGTGTTTCCATCTACCTTATGTGTATTTTTGTAAATGGATACATAGTTTTTAGTAGTGTGTGTATAATAAATGTACTTTTCCTTTTTTAAAGGAAAAGCACCGACTGGACAATTATTTTTCAGAATGTTATTGTGTGTCAGCAAACAGATTTTACTAGCCCACACCACCTCCCCTGAGTAGGCCTTGGCTGCTCTGCTTCACTACCCATAGAAAGTCAAGTGCTATAATTGGGCACTTAATTCCCAGTAAGAGGACACTTGTGAAACTATTACTGGTGCAGGACTCACATCCTGGACGATTACTAACCTAATTTCTTAGAAGCTCTAGGTGTTTGTTATTGTTCTTTACACGTTATCTATGTTTATTATGGAACTTAATCACAGCCCTTTATGGGTGTTTCATGTTATTCTGTTGTCCTGGTCAATGCTGAATTGTTGGTGGTCGGGATTTGCCATCTTGAATAAAAACCTATGAATCTTCCCTCCTATCTTGGTAATCTCTTCCACATTGGGTGACATGTTGAGAACCACCCGAATGCCAGTTTTCCACTGCATTACCTTAGATGTGCATCCTCCGGACCCAAAGCAGTTCCTTCTTTCTTGGCTGGTAACTGACTCGATACAACTGCAGACTCATTGAGGAATATTTGTTAAAGAGCTCACCAGATCTATTCAACTCAAGGCTACTTGTTTCGATTTGGCATTGTTTGCCAATGTTGTATTTGGCCAGCGCACAATGCATTCAGTCCGCGTTAAAGCTTCATTTATGTTTGGCCGCACGAAGCAAGTATGTCACGTCATCATCATGTTGCGTCCTTCGTGCCCGTTGCATTAGCCAGTCCATATGCCTGATATATGCTGCCATTAGCATTTTCAGGATTTCTCCATTGCGGTGGCAGTTTCCGTATTGAATCAGCAAATGACATTGAATCCTCGTGTACTGAATCACTGCGTTAATCTGATCTTGTCACTGAAAAAGTGATCTGGAATACTTATCACTTGTTTCCTTACCTTTGAGTCATTATTAATTAAAATATCTGATAGAAGAGACTTCTAACAGCAGATTCCTTACCTGAGAATATTCCCCAGATGTTAGACTGGATCCTGAAACTTTTGAGCAGGACTCCTGCGTGCCGCTAGGCGGCCTCGATCGAATCTGGGTCTGCATCGTCTTGCTGGATGAGACATGCACTGTGCCAGTAAAGGCACCACAGAAACATACTCAATTATATTCTTTTCGTGCCATTAGCATAGATCCTGAGAGGGCTACCTCAGACTGTTTTTTTAACTATTTTTTTTCAATGTTATGTCAACCCTTTTTGAGCTGTTTGTTCCCAGTGTGCATTGGCATGTTCCTTAAAAATTGTGGGGTTGGAGTGGCCAAGATGGCGACGGAGTGAGACGTGTTCTCGAGTCCCTCCGGCGCCACGCGACTTATAGCTTTGATTAGCACCCTCTTGGAACTCCAGATTTCCGTGCCCTGCGCACCGGAGATTGTCTGAAGCTGCCGGGAGATCCTGTTCTGCCCGCTGGGTTGCCGTGCTGAGGAGATCGGCGGTGCGGCCTGCTTGGCGGCGACTGCGGGACTGGCCGGCGCTGCGGCGGAGCCTAAAGTTGGTGAAGGCCCCGGCGCGAGGATCCCTCGAGACGGTGAGAGCGGCGGCCCCAGGGGCCTGCGGCCAGAAAGGGCCTGCCGGGTGCCCAGATTGAAGGCGGCTGGTTGACCGGAGGTGAGGCTGCAGCGCCCCCGTAGCTTGGGAGGAGCCGGGACAGCAAGCAGGCGCCGGGACCCAGCTCCCGGGACTCTGCTCCACTGGCCAATCGAGGTCGGGGCTTCTGGGCCTGTGTAGGCCCCGACCAGCAATAGCGTCCGGACCTGCAGGCGGCTGACGCTAGGATCAGCGTCGGCTCTCCCGACGGGGAGAAGAGACTTTGGTGCCCCGCAGCGCTACTGGTGTGTACGCGGCTCCTGACCCCGGAATCGCGAGCGCTGAGCCTGCTCCGAGCTGAGGAGGACGCTGGGGGGGTTTCCCGGCCTGGTGGTGCTGGCTTCGGGAGTACAGAGGGCTTTCCTGGCCTGCGGCCGGAGAGAGCCTGCCGGGTGCCCTGATTGACGGCGGCTGGTTGACCGGAGGTGAGGCTGCAGTGCCCCGTAGCCTGGGAGGAGCCGGGACAGCAGGCAGGCGCCGGGACCCAGCTCCCGGGACTCGACTCCACTGCCCAATCGAGGTCGGGGCTTCTGGGCCCGTGTAGGCCCCGACCAGCAATAGCGTCCGGACCTGCAGGCGGCCGACGCTAGGATCAGCGCCGGGTCTCCAGACGGGGAGAAGAGACTCTGGTGCCCTGCAGCGCTACCGGGGTGTAAACGGCTCCGGACCCCAGAATCGCGAGCGCTGAGCTTGCTCTGAGCTGAGGAGGACACGGGGGGGGGGGGTTTCCCGGCCTGGTGGTGCTGGCTTCGGGAGTACAGAGAGCTTACCTGGTCTTCAGAAGATCGTCTGAGGAGGTGGAGGGGCTAATCCTTTACCCTCAAGCTCTGGGGGAGCGCCTGAAGGATCCGTTGAGGGCAACCTGAGGCAGGAGCGGCCTGTAAGCCTTAGTGGTTGTCAGGCTGGTGGTCCCCCACGTGGTTCGGCCTGGCACGGCTCACGAGTGGGTTCATCGGCTGGGGAGCGCAGCAGTGGTGGGCCTGACGCCTGGTGGAGCCCTATCTGGACCTTGGCAAGCGATCTGGCGAGGGGTACACGGAACACTTCTGGCCAGTGGGGACGACACCTTCCAGATCTGCAGTGAGGCCCGGAGTACGGAACTGAGGCGGGCAGGGGAGCGTAACCGGCGGGCCGTACTGTCGGCGGTCGGTACAAGGCCACCCTGGGAGGACGTGAGGTCGTTGGTCGGACGTAGTGCCCCTCCCCAAGAACTAGCTTTGGGGTGCGCTCCGGCAGCCATGGCGTCCAACAGGACAAAAAAGGGTAAGCTGGGGAAAGAGGGGACCCTGAAAGGAGCGGCGCAGTCCACCTCGCCTATCTCCGGCAAATCCCCCAAAAAGGGGGACAATGAAGAACCCGCGACCAAGGCCTTCATGATTGAACTTTTTGCTGCCATCAAGGAAGACATATCGGAGCTGCGCTCACAGCTGGCCTCAGACCTGTGCGAGGTGAGGAGAGATGTGGACGGTGTGGGGGAGCGGGTCGCGACGCTGGAAGAACACGAAGGGGGAACAGCAGAGGACATCCACCGCCTTCAACAAGATGTGATTCGCCTGACGGAGCAAAACCTTGACCTGCAAGCCCATACCGAGGACTTGGAAAATAGACCGCACCGCAACAATATCCGCATTCGCTCAGTGCCCTGGAAAGGAGAGGGGGCAGACTTGAGGGAGTACGTCGAGGCGCTGTTCAAACACATTCTCGAAGGGGAGGACATCCAAATCATAGGAATGGATCGAGTATTTCGTGTAGGGTTGCCACGTGGACCCCAGGCACCACCCACTGCCATTCTGGTGTGTGTGCATGATTTCCAGCTGAAGGTAAGGATCCTCAGGAAAGCACGAGATCAGGCCCCCCTCCAATTCCGGGATCATCGCCCCCTGCTATATCAGGACCTAGCAGCTTCTACACTGCAAAAGCGCAAGGACTTTAAACCGGTTACCACATACCTGCAGGAGCAAAAAGTGCCCTACTCCTGCGGGCACCCCTTTCGTCTCATCTTCCATTGGCAGAACAAGTTGGTTCAGGTGCGTTCGTTGGAGGTGGCGATGGATCTACTGGGCTTGGAGCGTCAGGACTCGGCGTCTGGGGACAGCGGCTCAGTTGGTAGGCGACGTCGGCGCTCCGCAGAGTGGCAGAGAGTGGGCGGGCCCAAGCAGGTGGGCGGCCCGGACCTGTCGGTAAGGGCACAAGAGCGGGATGCAGCGGTAGCTTCTGTGGCCCAGGTCACTGACGCAGCACCAGGTCATGGTGAGGCGGCCTCATGAAACCGAGAGGGCCATCTGCTGGCGCCGGAGGGGGCCACCACTCTGAGGTACCACTTGTGATGATCGTGAAGGTGCCCGACGATACGAACTGGAAGAAAAGTGACTGGTGCCATGTCCCCCTGTCCTTCAGTCTTCTCCCTTTTTTGTATTGTGTTTTTCTTCTAGGGCTGTTGGAGGGGTGGAAGGGGTGGGTTAGGGTGGGTAGTGGTGGTAGCAGGGGCACACGCGTAGATCTGCTTCAGGGGTACTTGCGAGGGGGGTGGATTGGCGGAGGGGAAGCGGGGAGTTCAGAGCAGGGAGGTCCTGCGAAGCAGGTTGGTCCTGACATGAGCGGGTGGTTGCATGCTGCATTCGGGTTCTGGCGGGTATCTGAGGAGTGGGGAGCCGTTAACTCGGACGCTCACCATGATGGGCTGCGGCAGAAGGCCTTCGCGGAGCTGCATTGTAGGGACTTCCAATGCTGCCTCTCACCTTAGGAACGTGGAATGTTAAAGGGCTGAATTCTCCCCAGAAGCGCCAAAAGATCTGGAAATATATCATAGTTCACTATCTAGACATAGTGGGCCTTCAGGAGACTCATCTGACTAAAACGGAGAATTCACGCCTTAATCACAAAAGGTTCCCATTAATCTATAGATCCTCCGCCGCCACGTAACAGAGGGGGGTGGCCCTAATGTTTCGCTCGACCCTACAATTCCAACCCATGGGTGTTCAGAGTGACAGGGAGGGTCGCTGGATCATGGTTAAGGGCCTATTGCGGGGTAGACTCTGCACATTTCTTGTGTTGTACGCACCTAACACGGGGCAAAATGCCTTTCTGCATACCCTGCTGAGGACCGTGGCTGAGTTTGTGGAGGGGCCGCTGATTGTCATGGGGGACTTTAACTTGATATGACAAAAAGACCTAGATAGCACACACTCACAGAGGTCAGACATGGGCACGTTCACCCCCGACACGCAACAACAGATTTCTGACTTGGGCCTTTTTGATGCTTGGCGTTTCCTATATCCCCAGTCCAGAGATTTCACCTACTTCTCCCACGTCCACCGCTCCTATTTCCCAATTGACCACTTCTTCCTGAGCCAGTCGCTTCGGGGGGATCTACAGGAGGCCAAGATCTTCCCATTATCGGTTTCTGACCATAGCCTACTAGCAGTGGGTTTCCAGTGGGGTGTGAAGAATAAGGATAGTTCCAGGTGGTATTTCTTAGCTTCCCTGGTTCGGGACAAACCCTCTTGTACCAAACTACGAGGCCTTATCACTGAGTTTTTTGCTCTCAACGATCAAGGGGACACCTCGGTCTTCACCACATGGGATGCCTTCAATGCGTGCCTTCGTGGGCATTGCATAGCTCTGCACGCTGCTCTTAATCGGCAGCGAGATCGGGAGCGAGAGTAACTAGAGGAGGAACTCTCCTCCTTAGAAAAGGCGCATAAGGAAAACCCCTCCACATTGGGACTACGGCAGCTAACGGCCGTCAGAGGCAAACTCCGAGCCCACTATAATAATAGGGCCAAATATATCCTGCTAAAACTGAGGCGCCTCTCTTACTCCCAGGGCAACAAGGTGGGGAAACACCTCGCCAGGCAGCTACGGGATAAAAGGGAGCGGGAGTACATAGGGGGAATTCAAGATGCACAGGGAGGAGTGACGCATCGGGACGAGGTGAAGGCGGAGCTGTTTGGGGCCTTCTACAAGACCCTTTATACAGGGGACCACCTGGACGCTACAGCTCAAGCCGAATACCTGGGAGGACTAACACTGCCCCAGGTTTCGGCGGAATGGAATGAGGCACTCTCTGCCCCCTTCTCTAGAGGACGTGCTGGCTGCCATTAAAGCTCTAAAACCCCACAAGGCTCCGGGGGCTGATGGGTATACGGCCATCTTCTAAAAAACTTTCGCCTCTGAACTATGCCCATACCTGATTCAGCTGTTTAACGACATGGCGGAGGAGGGCGAGACCTCCCGCACGATGGCAGAGGCACTTGTATCCATCATTCCCAAGCCCGGCAAAGACCCTAGTAAGTGCGCTTCCTATAGGCCGATCGCCCTCCTGAATCTAGATGCAAAGCTCTACTCCTCCATCATCACTCAGCGGCTCAACGAACTGATGCCGGCTCTCATAGACTCCGATCAGTCGGGGTTCATCAAAGGGCGCCAGACCCATGATAACACACGGCAGGTGGTACACCTAATTGAGAAAGCCAACAAGTTTAAAATCCCAGCGGTTCTGGTGGGCCTGGATGCCGAGAAGGCGTTCGACAGGGTTAACTGGGGATTCCTGCTCCGCACGTTGGCCGCCTTCGGCTTCTCATCCAAATTTATTACAATGATCCGGGCGAATTACCTCTTCCCCCGATCCCGAGTAGCAGTGAACGGCCAGTTATCTCCCTTTTTTGAGCATTCCAGGGGCACGAGGCAGGGATGTCCTCTGTCCCCGCTTGCTTTTTGCCCTTAGCATTGAACCACTGGCAATAGCGGTGAGAGCCAACCCTGACATCCGGGGACTTCCTTTCGCTGGGGAGTCCCACAAGATTACTCTCTTTGCAGACGATGTACTCCTCTCCCTCTCTGAGCCGGCCCACTCTTTTCCTTATGTGCAAGCCACGTTGGAGCGCTACGAAGCGTTGGCGGGGTTCAAAATTACCTACGACAAATCTTATATCCTCAACCTCATGATTCCCCAGTCGGAGCTTCCCCATCTTAAGTCGTTAACCCCTCTGCCGTGGACAGATTCCTCGATTCAATACCTGGGGATCCACCTGACCCCCACGCTGGAGAAACTGTACTCTGCTAACTTCCCTCCACTCCTTGCTAGGATCCAGTCCGACCTGGCCCGCTGGAAACCCATGTTCTTTTTCCTGGCTTGGGAGGATCCACGCGATATAAATGACCCTCCTACCCAAGCTTTTATACCTGTTCCAGGCCCTTCCTATAGATCTTGACGGAGAATTCTTCAGGCGAGTGAAGTCCATGATGCTGTGTTTCGTCTGGCAGGGAGGTCGGGCGCGCTTCTCCTTCGCCGTCTTACGCAAACCAAGGAAAGAGGGGGGCGTGGGGCTACCTGACATTCATTTGTATTACAAAGCTGCACAACTCCGTATAATAGTTGAGTGGTCGCAACCAGAATCAGAAAAACTCTGCCTTCATATGGATAGGAGCGTAGCTGGGAGAACGATTTGGGACTTGGTGTGGAGGCCCAAGTGCGATAGACCTAAGAATGCATATATCAGTACCCCCACTAGCACTACCCTGAAGGTTTAGGACTCTGTCTCTAAGGATGACAGTTGGACCACCTTCCCCTCCCCCTGCACGCCTATACACTTCAACCCCGCCTTCCCCCCAGCGTCACTCGAGGGCCCCTTCAGGACTTGGAAGGAAGGAGGTTGCCTAGCACTTACTCACCTATTCCACAATTTTGACCCGCTCACCTTTGAAAACTGTAGGAGGGACTACGGGGTGTTGGAATGTGAGCAATATCATCATGCGCAACTGCCGCACTGGGCGCTCTCCCCTCAGGTAAGGGAGGCGGCCACTTGTCCCCTCACGAAATTTGAGGCCTTCCTGACCAGGACTTCTTCCATGAAGGGTGCCATCACTTTCATTTATGGGCTCCTTCTTACCACGGCAGTTTCTCCTAGGCCCCGGTATATGAATATGTGGGAAAGGATTCTCCAACAGGGCATCTCCCATGCCGAGTGGACACACCTTTGGCCCGATATTGCCAAGTTTAACCACTCAGTGGAACTTAGGGAGGCACATATGAAGACCATGATGGACTGGTACCTATATCCCGCCAAGCTGAAACTGATTTTCCCGGGCACCTCCGACAGATGTTGGAGGGGATGTGGGTTCTTAGGGGATTTCCAGCACATTTGGTGGGACTGTCCCATTATACGGCCGTTCTGGGAGGAAATTCGAGCCCAAATTAAGGAAATACTGGGATACCCTAGTCCTACTTCGATGGCCTCCACGCTGTTGGGTCTCCGAGATCCTGACCTCGAACACAAGACCAGGGCAGACAAGAGGATCATGTGGCTCAGCATTGGCGCGGTCAAAATTACTCTGGCTGCGTCGTGGAAGAAGAAAGAGGCTCCGGCATCCTCTCTTTGGCACTCAAGGCTTTGGAAGTTGCTCAGTATGGAAAGGATGGCGGATATCTTTCTAGATGATTTTAAGAATTTCGAATTTCGCTGGGGCCCGCTGGTTGCTTTCCTCTCCAAGGGCCTGCCATGTGCGGTCTGTCCACCTAGTGTTCGAGCTCTCCACTTGTTTCAACTCTGATTCCCTGCCGCTATGCATTTGGTTCCCTGTCCTGGGATTAATGCTACCACCACTGGGGAGGGGGGTGGGGCCTGGGGAGAGGGGAGGGGGGTTAATGTTCATTTCTTTGTTTGAATTTGACATCTCTCTTAATGCTTACTTATAGTCATGCACGCTCAGCCACATATCTGCAGAAGGGGCTTTTAGCACTATTGCAAGCTGTTGTGATCCACATTCCAGGAGGATTAGTTGTTTGAACGCAGGGGTATGACTGTACAACCGAGACTCTTAGATGGCCTCTTCCTCCTTTACATACTGTCTGATGGTTCACACGTTGGTCGATTAGCACTTCCTAGGACACTTCACTAAGTGTAAGAGGCTTGATTGCAGGGACTCTTCCCCAGTCTGTCGTGCTGTCTTAAGGCAACTGCTTTGGCTACCCTCTGTGTGGGATGAAATGCGGGATTGTCGCATGTTTATTTCTACTGTTTTTTATTAATCTGTCAATAAAAATACTTTTGACAAAATTGTGGGGTTTAAGCCCTGTACTTCTGTCACGGACAGATGTCTGTTATAGACCCCAACTTGGTTTGCCCATCGTGCCTGATCTGGGCCACGACTCCAAGGCCTTTCCGGACTGCCACACAATGAATGAAAAGGTGGTTCCCTGAAGCTCCTGGTCACCAGATGCCAGTCGACTCTGCAACGTTCCAGGTCTTGGTCTTGGGCCCATTCACAGAGCCGCTCCCAGCGCCCCTCATCACGCTCTTCGACTTCACCGCTCCGGTCCAAGTCTTTAGACGGGGCATGGAGAAGATGCCACCGCTCTAGACCCCGCTCCCACGATTCAGCCGTGGAGTCTGAGTCCACTCCGTGACTCCCAGAATATCCTGGAGCAACTTTCCTAATTAACAGTTTTCTGAGGCTACACACCTCATATTTGAGCTGGCTGAACCCTCTAGAGTGCCTTCGGGCTCCACAGGTTCTGCAGGTGCCCCCACTGGATTCATGCCAGCGGGTCTGCCCTTGGTGCCAGTCAGGCCCCTTGGATCTATTCCTGGATTCAGATCAGCTCTGGTCTCAAGGCCACGACCTTCTCAGCAGCCCATTCCAGTGATGTCATTCCTGACGGTGCCGACCCTATCCAGTATACCTGACTCCGATATGGAGCTAGCGTCGCCCGACTTCGACTCCGAGGCTGGCTGGAATTCAACTTTCTGAGTCAAATCCAGGGCCTATTTCTTTTAGATAGGCCCTTATTAAGTACGATTGGTGTGGATTTGAGGATCCTTACAACTAAACCCATTGAAGACCCTGAAGATAATATGGTATGAGGAATGGTGAATACCAGTGACTTGGACACCTCCTCAGAAACTGGCTTAGTCTTGCTTGCAAGTTTGGCTACTGAAGAAGGGCATTTATTTGCCATGGTCGTGAGGAGCGCAACTGAGGTCCTGAACTTTACGCTGTCCTCGGTGCAGTCGAGACGAATGTCTTGACGGAGTGCTTCAGCTGGTAGTTGCCCCTCAGAAACTCTTCTCCCTTTTAACAAAGTTCTCACAGATGTCCTTCTCAGGGTTGGGCCAAACCATGCACAGGGGCTTCTGTGCACAGTACAATTGCCTACTGATCCACTTCTGGGAACCCAGCTTTCCTCACCCACCATCCCACCAAGTACAGTCCAAAGTCAACCCTGGCAAGCTCCCTCCCACTCCACCAGGTAGAGAATCTAAGTGGCTGGACACGTTTGGCAAAAACATGTTCTCGTCCACCAGCCTTGCATTGCAGCCCGTAAACACCACGTGCGTCCTGGGCTGCTAGTACGACACATTATAGGGTTCAGTTGTGTAAGTGCTGCCCATGGTCTCAGAACAGGCCCAAGCTATCCTGACTTAGGCTATTGCCAATGTCAGGGATACAGCAAAGTTCACCATATGCTGCGGACTGGATACAACCTACTTGCTAGGCAGAGCAATTGCAATGTCAGTGGCACTCAGACGTCATGTCTAACTGAGGTCTGCTGCCTTTTGGGAGAATGTGCAGGCATCTTTTATTGTCGTGTCCTGAGATGGCACCCACTTCTTTGGCAACAAGGCAGATTTGGCGCATGATCGCTTTATGTACAAAGGGCCACTGCTTGGTCATTGGGCTCTCCACGGCCCCACTCCAGACCCATTATGCCATTTGCCCCTTCCATGGCTTAAGTTGGGGCTTCTCAGTCCATTCTTGTCCAGGGACCCTGTTCCCACAAGCCCCGTGGGACCCAAGACCAGAGGTCTGCCCAGTCCACATCGAGCCCGGCAGCCACAGCCACCAAACCCCTTAATTTTCCCTCTCACCATCACGGGCAACCGGTTGGTGACAGGACCAGGTCCGACCTGCCCCACTGACAATCCATGAAGTTAGACAAATGGCTGCTCCAAATCGTTCAGCTGAGTTGCACCCTTCCATTCACCAAAACCCCGTCGTCCATGCCACCATCCTCAGATCTGTTGTACAAAAACTAGGGAACCCAATAAAATGGTCAGGGACCTTGGTTGCAAGTTATTTTACAAAAATAACAGTCCTTCATAACACAGTGAGATTTGATCAACATAAATATAGAAATACTATGATGTCTATATTTTTTGTCCCATTGGACGTTCATTATTTAATGTGAGCAATTACAAAAACACAACAAACAACATTCAAGTGGGACAATATAAAACAGAAAGGAAAAGAAAACTCAGGCATGTGAAGAAACAGGGCCTGAAACAAAATTCATTAGTTAGGCCAACTGAGATACACGCTACACCGTGGCCCATAATAATAGGGAATGTAGTGTTAAGGTGCTTGAAGTCGACGACCTTTCAATCCCTTTAACACAATACTGGGATCATCTTCTCAACGCACCATGCTTACCGCATTCACGGAAGCACATTTGGACCGCTCTGAGCCCAGTTATCACCCTTATTTGAAGTCTTGCATCGGCTCCGAGCATCTGTCTCAGGCATTATTTGTCAGGTCCTGTTTGCCCTGGAAAATGGATAGTAGGGCTAGTCTTGCAGGATGTCTATTTACACATGGTAAGAGTGCTGAGAGTCTGTTGTCCTGTTCATTTAAATTCCACATCACTTTTTATATATCTTTTGATGCTTTTTTTTATTACACATGGTACTCCACAAGTACCATCTTTGCAGATTGTGATATCCAATGGTGTAGTTCTTAGAACCTTGTCACTTATTAGCCATCTTGTGTTTCACCCAGTACAAAGACTGTTTTTCAAGGTTAAAAAAATCTAAATATACTTTATACGTTGTGCACTTTTTATATTAAAAAAGGAAAATGCGAAAGAGGAAGGGAGAAGAAAAAAGATTTATTGTGATTTTGAAAAACCTTAAATCCTAAGAAAAGAAAAATATTCATTTTTATGTTTATTAAACATGTGCTCAAGGTGAAGTGACGGGAGAAAGGGAAAGTGTTCATAGTTTTATGTACCAATTTTTGATCCTCAAAACAGGTCAAGAATCAATCATTTAATATGTGCTTCCTTTCTGCTCTATCAACACCCCTCAGGTGTTCACAAAGGTGATGACAGTAGTCGCAGCCCATCTGCGGACGTCAGCCGATCCAGTCTTTCTTTACCTCAATGACTGGTTCTTGAAAGTGGGCTCGTCCCAGGGAGTCATCTCCCACCTCCAGGCTACCGCAGACCTCCTGCATTCACTAGAGTTCACTAGCAACATGCCGAAGTCACACTTGGCTCCCTCTTAGATGCTTCATATCATTGAGCTATTCTGGACACAGTTTGGTTTTGGCTTATCCTCCACAGCGGCAAGTCCAGGATATTCAGGTTATGATTCTGATGTTTCATCTTCTATGGTGGATTTTGGTGACCCTAAGTTTGAGGCTGTTAGGACTTTTCATTCCTGGTGGTAAAACACATGTCCACGTCATATGCAGTCTCTGCAGTAGGACCTGAAGTTCCAGTGGGTGCAGCAGTAGTGGAATCTCTGACATGGTCCAGATATCAGAGGGAACTGCAGTGGTGACTGATGATCCACTATTGGGTCAGCGGCAGACCCTTCCCTACCCAGATGTGACTTTAGTGACAGATGCGCCAAACCCGGGTTGGTGCGACCATCTGGTAGAGGTGGCGATCATAGGTCTCTGGTGGAGTCTCAGCTCGACATTAACCAACTGGAGTTGAGAGAAGTTCATCTGACATTGAAAGCCTTTCTTCACTCCATCAAGGGAAAGCTGGTATAGGTGTTCATCGTCTATACCGCCACCATGTGGTATTGCAACAAACAGGGTGTGGTGGGGTCTTGGACTCTGTGTCAAGATGTCTTACGTCTCTGGACATTGCTGAAACATCAGGAAATGTTTCTGGTTGTTTAACATTTAGCAAACTTTATAATCAATACACTATACTCTCCGTGCTCAATCTGGAGCCACAAGAATGACTTTAACCCGGTGGTTCCAGCTCTTCTTGAGATCTCTGGGCAGGACTGGTATCAGTGAAAAGGTGTAGAGGAGGCCTGAGCTCCACTCAGGATTAATAGTGTCTCTGAGTGAGAGTCACTTTGGGAACTCCAGCGTGCAGAAGTGGTGATGAATAGATCTAAGCAAGGTCCTCCCCAATTTCTGAAGAGTCCTTGTACCTCCTCTAGATAGAGTCGCCATTTGTGATTCGTTAGGTATTGGTAGCTGAGTTTGTGTCCTCTGGCGTCAAAGAGCATGGGTATCTATTCTAAGGTAAGGAATCTAAAACCAACAGTCTCTTTTAGAAGAACAAGTTACTTACCTTTAGTAACAATGTATCTGCAAGAGACATTTGTTATAGATTCCTTACCACCCCACCCATCCTCCCCGCTCTGCGAACTTACCCCTAGGGACTGGGACTCCCTTGCAGGACACTTGTTTAGCGCAGGGATACTGCTTAGAAGAAATTCTCCGAATCGAATTCCTGAGGGTAATTCTAAGGTAAGAAATCTATAACTAACACATGTCTCTTACAGACACATCGTTATCGAAGGGAAGTAACTTGTTCTTTGACCTAGTGGAGGCATAACTTGCTTTCAAAATGCTTGATTTGTCTTGACTAAAAAAAAAAAAAACCTTTTGGGTTGTTGTCAGACTTGAGGTAGGTATTTTCTTGATCACTGTTTTGTTTAGAACGATCATAGACACTAAATGTGTTTCAAAATGTTGGGTTATAACTCATTTTTGGCTTAGGAACCCATGCCCTCCTCTGCCCACCAAAGCAGTAGGCCATTCTAGCCCCATTGCTTCCACTTGGATGATGGTGTTGGCAGCAGTGCTGCCCACAGCTTTACTAAAGCCCTCTGGACTAGGGCAGTTTCCAGTTTCTTCTAGATACCTACCTTTCTTTTTCCTGACTCACCACCAGGGCAAATTTGTTTCATTGGATGGCCTGCTGAAGGGAGGCAAAGGCCTACCTTGCTGATCTTTCTTGCCTTTGTGGAACCAGCATGCTCTGCGGTTGTGTTCTGAAAGCTTACTATGATGCTTATTATAGAAATCTTCTTATCAGCATATTCTTTTTTTTTTGTAAAACATTTCTATTTGAAAATTAACAAACAAGCATCAGCAAAAGCATCACAGTTCAAAGGGAGCAACACAACTGGCAACACTGGTACAGTAGGAGATTCCACAAAAACACATATACCCCTCAGCGGGATGTCTAAGGTGTCGGGGGATCTTCCACCTCAGAGGCCAAAGGGGGCTGACATATTTCACCACGGTAAGAATTCCAAGGGCCCCACACCTGAGACCACTTCTTGGGGCACCCACGTGCTTCTGTATTTGACTTCCCCCAGGCGGTCTCTAAGTGTAGTCCTAGACATTTTCACAACTTTTGGAAGATTCTCCGGCTACTCCATAAACTGGAGCAAGTCCCTCATGTTTGTAGTGGCGGGCGAGCCCCCGCTGAGGGGATGTCCGCTGCACACCCGCACTGACGGGTTTGTATATCTCGGCATCTTACTCTCGTTTGACCCTTCTTTTCGTTACTCTCGTAACCTTCTGCCCCCACTGCTCCAGCTGCGTAAGGACATCGCTCGGTGGAAGACTCTTCCCCTTTCTTTGCTGGGAAAGGCCGCCTTGTTTAAAATGATGTCCCTTCCCAGATTTCTGTATGCACTTCAGAATTCTATGGACCCAATACAGGGGCCATATTTTCGGGAGGTGGAGAGCCTTCAGCGGGAACCTCTGTGGAGTGGCAAGCCTCGTATTGCCCTAGCCAAACTGTCACTGAATTGGTATGACAGGGGCATAAGCCGCCCGAACATACAACTGTACTATTGGGCATCCCACTTATCCTCTATTAATCATGGCCCCTATGCACAACACGGCAACCCGGGATACAATATGGATAGGTGGTTGCTTTCCGGGGGGACCTTTAAAAGAGCTCTCTACTCTAGACCCCGGCGCTATCCCCTAACGGGCCCCACTAAGCATGCGAAACACATTTGGCATACTGCTACCTCCCGTTTGGGTTGGCGGCGGAGGTTGACGATAGCAACGCCGCTATGGAACTCCGAGCAGTTGGGCGATCTTTGGAAATGTAAGGGGTTTGACAAGTGGGACCTTATAGGCATCACTCGCATAGCAGACCTGTGGGACAAAACGGATATCAAACCTTTGAAGCGCTACAGCACCAATATCACATGGCTGGCTCAGAACGGTTCCGCTACATACAGGTTTGGCATGCACTTCACGCACATCTGAAATGTGGGACCACTCTGCCAGAATCATCCCCATTGGAAGACAGAGTGCTGGATGGCTATCGGCCCGATAGTACCATTTCCTTGATATACAAGAAGCTGGTCAATAATCTCTCGGATCCTCTCAAGGCTCTCCGAGAGAAGTAGCTCAGGGATGGGATGGGAATGGATGACGAAGAGTGGCAGGAGGCACTCTCCTGTCCCAAGGTTGTAGCTATACCTGCATGTCTCCGCCTTGTCCAGCTCAAGTATCTCCACCATATATATGTAACGGGCCCCCAGCTGGTGCGAATGGAAAGGGTGGATGAAGGAGCTTGTAGGAGGGGGTGTGGCCAAGTGGGTACCTTTTCCCACATAGCTTGGGAGTGGACACATATTCAATCCTTTTGGCGCAAAATCCACAACATTATTAATGTAGTTTTGTCTGTGGAGCTTCGGGTGGAGGCCCGTAGATGTCTCCTGAACATTTGGAAGCCGACTTATTTGAATGTCTGTGCGATACAGTGGGTAACGCTGGTGCTGATGCTGGCTAAAAGGAACATGGCCCAGAAGTGGGCGGCACTGGGTCCGCCCACGGTTCAGGACTGGGGGAAGAGACTTGGACTGGGCAATATTTCAAGAAAAGCAACCACCTATCCATATTGTATCCCGGGTTGCCGTGTTGTGCATAGGGGCCGTGATTAATAGAGGATAAGTGGGATGCCCAATAGTACAGTTGTATGTTCGGGCGGCTTATGCCCCCGTCATACCAATTCAGTGACAGTTTGGCTAGGGCAATACGAGGCTTGCCACTCCACAGAAGATCCCGCTGAAGGCTCTCCACCTCCCGAAAATATGGCCCCTGTATTGGGTCCATAGAATTCTGAAGTGCATACAGAAATCTGGGAAGGGACATCATTTTAAACAAGGCGGCCTTTCCCAGCAAAGAAAGGGGAAGAGTCTTCCACCGAGCGATGTCCTTACGCAGCTGGAGCAGTGGGGGCAGAAGGTTACGAGAGTAACGAAAAGTAGGGTCAAACGAGAGTAAGATGCCGAGATATACAAACCCGTCAGTGCGGGTGTGCAGCGGACATCCCGTCAGCGGGGGCTCGCCCGCCACTACAAACATGAGGGACTTGCTCCAGTTTATGGAGTAGCCGGAGAATCTTCCAAAAGTTGTGAAAATGTCTAGGACTACACTTAGAGACCGCCTGGGGGAAGTCAAATACAGAAGGATATCATCCACGTAAAGGGAAATCCGATCTTCCCAGTTCAAGGACCAGCGCATGCCCCTAACCATCAAGTCTTGACGGATCCAGGCCAACCTCTGCTGTTTCACCACTTTCACAAAGGTGGGACAAGTATCCGTGGTATCCTTTCCTTGGATACCCTTGATGTTCTCTATGGAACCTTGATAAAACTTTGTATGGCTGAGGGACAGCCAGTTGTTTCCCACCCATTCCTGAATGTTACATCGGCAGGAAATTATTGTGGATAACCCTCAAACCTGTGATCCAGAAGATGTACTTTTTTTTAACATATTTTATTTGTCAAACAAACACGTAAAGGGCAGAGCTCTGTGACCCAGAGACTTCCTTAGCATCAATATACATCATTATGACTTTGACAGTTTTCTCATATAGACAGGAGAAACTAAAGGGCATTGCAGTTAAATCAAAAAAGAAAGAAAAAAATATGTACAACACCCCCACCCCATCGCACTTTCGACCATTCAAGAACAACATATACAGTCAAAGCCACAAGCCTATGCTCACCATGTGTCGTTTCCAAGAGGCTTTTATCCCACCACGTGTGTACGATGGATACCCCAGAGGAGTGGGAATAAATGAAGGCCAGTCTGAGCACTGGGTGGAGGCAGGTTTTAGTTCCAAGCCACATTAGTCCACCCAGAGCTTCCAAATTTTGTCGCGTTTACGAGGACAGCATAAAAATGGAAGCCTCTAATCCCATACAAAAGCCTAGGCCATTCTTCCATGCAGAGACGGAGGGCGTCACTGTTGCCTTCCAGGCCCTGGCAATGTCTCGTTTGGCTAGAGTAAGAGCATAAGATGGCATTTATAAACATTGCCCCGATACCTTCCATGACATGCAGGAGAACTAATTTGGGTGAGTAGGGAAGATCCCAATACAGAACTTCTGAAAAGCAGGTTATAAACCCCCTCCAGAACCGAACCAGCGAGGAACAGTGCTATACGCTTTGAAGCAAGGTACCCTCATTATGCGCACAGCGAAGACACACCGGGGAAGCCCCCAAGCCCGCCCTACACAGCCTGACTCTTGTATAATACACACTATGGAAGTATTTAAACTGAATGAGCTGAAGGTTCATTGCGATGGCCGCCCCAAGCGAGGAGGCCAGGGCCTCCGTCCAATCTTCCTCTTCCATTGGACCCACATCTCCCTCCCAGAGATGCTGCAGGGACGAGGAGCTATGCGTGACATTTTTATGATAAAAACATTAATTGTTCGATACTGTTTTAAGATATTTGTTAGTTTATTCCCAAGTGACAGCAACAAGTATCGGGTCCTCACTACTCTTTTTATTGTGTTGTTCCAAGGTGTGGAGCCACACAATTTCACTAGATATTGTTTACCCAGATTACACTCCCCAGGGGGCGAACTCAGATGTCTGTTTCTTACACATCTGAGTGTAGGAGATTGGTGGAAAGAAAGGGTTCTAATTTTCTGCTCTCCCTTTCTTGCAATTGTCCATTCCATTCCAAACAATCTTGATGGGGCTGTCGAAGACAATAGTAATGATTGTCTGTTAGTTATTAGAAAAGGAAAGAAACCCCGATAGGAAGAGGACACAGCGGGATGTTTTGAGCAGATGCAACTAAATATTTTGTAGTTGCGTGAACAAGCACAGTGTAGAAACATGTATGGATGTGGTAATGCAATCCCCTCCCAGATAGCTCTAAAATGGCTCTATTCCTTCTTCATTCTAGGTGTGGTGGTTTGTATGCAAAGTCAAGTTTTTACTTTCATAAAACACATTGCATTGGCTGTACACATATAAGAACCTCACGTCATCTGTTGACGCTTGCTTGCTCCGAAACATGAACTCCTGAATGCTGGGCTTGTCCCACAATTGAGAGTTTCTCCTGCGTCCCTCCTCGCTCCAACACTAGGTGACCTCCTCCTATCGAAGCTTCTTTGCTCTTCTCCATGACTCATGGAGTTACAAAGCTCCAAAGTGTAATGTTAAATTGAAGAGAGTTGGGATCATGGAAGCAATGGAGGGCACAGCCAAAGTTCAGAGGCTGTGCTGAGTTTCAAATCCCCACTGCCTGCCTGGAGGAGATCTAGCATATGACTCTAGCAGATAAGGTATGGAAGATCATATCTGGAACGAGAGAGAGTGCAGCGGCAAACAAAAGGTTGAATCTCTGTGGAGAGGCTAGCCAAATGCAGCACTGAAAAACATTATTCAAGTAAACAGTAATAGCATTCTCCTTGTAACCTCGCCTTTGTTTTCTTCTTTTTGAAATGTAATTTTTGAGATAAGGCCAGACACATAATCAATCAAACATAGTGAAAAGGCACTATTTGTAAGTAGAAGAAATATTTTCAAATCACAAAGCAATTCCCATTATGCGCTGCAGTAGTTCATATCAGCAGTTTATCGTAGTGCCGCTGCAGCACTCGCAGAATAGGCTGCTTTCCCCCACTCACACCGTAGGGGAGCATATTGCTCAGAATAATGGCACCAAGGAAGTGGAGGCGCAGGTGTGGATGAAATGGCAGCCCGTATTCAAGCAACATTTTTCAATGCATAAAAAAGGAGCAAATAGATTCCTACAAGAAAGCACTGCCACATGCAGAAGTTTCAGATGCTTCAAAATACATTTTTTCCCCCATTTGGGCCTGGAGAAGAACATGGTTAAGCAGTATAGAATCTTACCCTGTCAATAGGGAATTGTCTCCCATGCTTGGATACCACAGATCACCGGAAGATGGGTCAGCGGTTAATACTCATTGTGACCAGAGGCACACACGTGCGTTGTCCCTGGCAGGGACCCGTGAGAATCCATAAAACATGAATCCCTCCCTGTGCCAGAGGTGCACAGACCTTTCCCTGTAGACAGCGTTACGAGTCTTTTAGGAGCCTTCGCCACGTTGCCCTGGGTGGCAGTATGTTAAAAACTGTGAGCTGTGGGAGGGTGTGTTTATATTTGTAGGTCTTTTGCATTAGATTGGGTTGCCACTTGGGATGCTGTACATTACAGTCATCCGATTACATCTAGCTTTTTGGAGTAATTTTACCAGCCTGGCCTGATTGGTTGTAGTCAGATGTGACTTACGGAGACTTGTTGAACGCCCATGAGCCATAGGTTATTTCTCTTTTTGATCGTGCCAGTTTTTTCCCATTAAAATCACAGTAATTTGCCTCACAGAACTAATCAGGGCAGATATTGTCGGTTGGTGTTGTGTTAAGTTCACAGCGTTAGTGCTTTGTGTACTGAAGAATGTTTTGCATCCTCAATGAGAAGCAACATTGTGCTGAGATACATTTGTGTAAAAACACTGTCGGCCTTGTCTGTACTTAGCACCTGTTAATTGCACCTTGCTTCGTGAACGTGGGAAGCAATGCTTTTGGGCAAACAATTTGGAATTGTGTTAACGAGTTATCACACATATTCTCTTGTCTGTCAAAACTAGGCATGCAAGCCTGAAAAGAATGTGTATTTCAAAAAGTTAGTAAATGCGATTTTTAAGTGAGTTTTGCTAACTTCATGATTTTGGCATAAACAGCTTAAATATTTCATTGTGTTCACAAGGAACATTCATTGCACCTAGAGTAGGCGAGGTGAACTCAGGGACCACTCTGGCCAATATCAGTGTCTTATCTTATCTTAAATCGGATCTTGAAGAGTTAAATATGACTTCAACTTCCGATCGAAGATGAAATAACGTCCCCAGACTGAGCCAGTGAATTGGTACAACTTGTATCAGCACAGTGCACAAGCAGAATCAACGGTCACAAGGATGTCAGTGACGCTTCTGTGCAGTTGTTGCGACATGCACTAATTACATATATAAGGTTCTAACAGAGATGGAAGGCAGACTGAGGTATAAAATACCTGAACATAAATAGGCATTATTTCTAACTCCTACGTATTAAAGAAGAAAATAAAGCAGGAATGACGAAAAACAAAAAAGTAACCAAGGGAATTCTAGTATTCAGTATATGATTGCATGGCATGCAAGAACAAGGCCAATTCATACACAGTCTCCATGCAGTAGTAGAATTGCCCAATCACCATGTCCCGCATTCTCGCCACAATCGACAATTGGTCCTTCAGTGGTTTCATTTTCATTAGCCCCATCCAGGTGATGCATAGCACTTCCTGCTACTGATGATTGTTTTAGAAAGGAAACACCTTTCAATTTCACCAGGAACCCAACAGGTGTTCCAAGACAAGCATCATAGTTCTGTTCACATTTCACTACTCTGAAAACACTCCATACTTTCCTGCCTTGGGTTATTCACAACACAGATTAACCTTCACAGCTTCTATAGGTTTTGCATACATGGAGCTATATTTCGTAATCCAGTCAGTAACCTAGCCTACTTCATACCTGATTTTATATTGCATCTGTTTATCTGCAGCTTTTCCAGCATCCAAGTCTCATCCATCCTGTGAACTAGGGTTCTCCAAAGTCGGTCCTGGAAGGCCGGATCCATGCCAGATTTTTAAGATAACTACATTATTCTAAATGTCTATATGCTCCATGACCAACTTTGGAGAACCATCCATCACAGCTTTCTTCTTAAACCACTACTTAGACACCGAATCCCTTACTGTGAGAATATTGAAAAGACTCACTTCTGTGATGCTGTCAGCCGTGATAAACCACACACCTTAGCTCTGATAATCTCTCAATCTAAACCTTGGGTCCTGACACAAATAATACTTCCTTTGATTACTCTATTAAACCATTACACTTGCTTACTGCACTGGAGATCATGTAGGGCTGTAGTAATATTAGGAAAGTGAAATATGAAAAGTCATTGCTGTGAACCGCATGACAGCCCAGGTGAATGCTGCTGACTGATTTAGAAATGAGAAGCATACCGTTTTCCAGTAGAGGTGCACTGGAAGAATTGTAAACCGTGTTTAGCATTGTGTGCCACAGGACACACTGTTTTTCACCCTGCACCGACTCACCATGCCTACCTGGTCCAAAGTCCCTTGTTACCCTCACGCCCACAAGGCCACTTTCCCCTATGGTTTGTACATCATGCACCACGGTCACAGAACACATGGTTTCTCTCTTAAACCAGTCCACCTTGATACCATGGGCGCTGTTACATCACAACACTCCGTCTATGACACAGAACTAGCATTTCTGTTTGCGCCAAAGCTCTCACCGCCTCACTTGCGTCTGCATGGTATCTTACGCCGTTTTTAAACTCATCCTGTTTTCCCCATTTTTCCTTTCTCCTATTTTCTAATTACAGGCAATTTTATTCAGGCATGTAACACTATGTCCTGATGATCTAAAAATGTTTAAAAGGGATCGAAACGCCGTCGACTCAATGTACACCGTAAACACTTGTCTAATATTATTTATGTGTAACGGTGTCCCATCACATCTTTGCTTGTACTATTTGAATGTGTAAACATACAAGCAAGTCGCTCTGCCTGAGCCTCTCTTTGTGTTTTTCTGTTTTCTGTTTATGCTCTATATACACGCTTAATAGGATGCAGGCTTGTGTCCCACTTTATTGTTTTCACGTTAATTTTACAAATTAACAACATTTCTGTCCGGCTGGACAGCTTTACATACAGTACTGACTCTGAGTCTATATTCATATTTCCCTATCTTTATTGTCCATGTTTAGGGACCACTGTTTTTAAAATCATAACTTTTGAAATAAGCCAGCACTTGTTTGCCTTTACTGGGTTTTTTTCAGTCCAGAACGTTCCAGATTAAGAACGTGATCTCAGCCAATTGCACTCGCCGTACCAAAGTCTCAGTCATTAATGTGAAATGTACGGTCTGCATTATAATGCTGATAGCAAAAGTGGTCCCCTCCAAACAGTTGCTAATAAACAAAGAAATGGACTATAACAATCCCCAAGTTAACAAGATCCCACATCCCCCACCCACACAAGGCACCCAACTGCCCACTGAATCCCGAATAAACAAAACATTCAAACAGAAACACCAGATGATGTAGTGAGATAGAATCCAGGAGGGTGGGCAACGCCATGGCTAATGAAGCCCACATAATCAAGGTACCTGAAGTAGAACAAAATATGGTTACAGGTAAGTACCAGTTGTCCCACCTAGAACATTACCATTAAGGTGCGCATATGAGGCTATCAAGAAGTGGTTGATCCAAGCACCACACTCTGTTGGTGCTGTGGGGATGGATCATCCAGAAGGAAAGAGGACCATATTCTGTGACGCTTGCGCGTCTGCCGGTGCATGGTGGGGGACTGAATGACACAATGGGGGACCGCTGGAAGAGAGTTTCTTGCAGAAGGACAGCACCTCTGCTGGCGAGTTGAAGAACTTAGCTTTCCCATCCAAATCTACTCTCAACCTAGCAGGGTACTTTATACCATATTTGAGGCCCTTCTTACGGAGCAGAGCCTTGACCTCTTGAAATTTCAGACAGGCCTCCTGTACTGCCCATCCAAAGTCGGGATAGAGAGTCAGAGGACCCCAGATACTGCAATGAATCCTGCTTGCACACAAAAGTTGGAGCATCTTGTCCCTGTCTCTAAAGTTCAACTAGCAGGCAGTTATGGGCTGAGGAGGTGCTCCATGCGGCGGTTTGGGCCCCAGCGATCTAGGGGCTCTCTCGACATCAAATGAGTCGGTGAAGCTTTGGTGATCAAACAGTTCCACAACAAACTCCACAAACTGGTCTGTTCGTCCCATATTTATGGACTCTACGATGCCCATTATATGAATATGTTCCTGCACGATCTCGCTTCAAGATCTTGATTCTTAACAGCAATTACCTTTAGAAGCCAATCCATCTTCTCCAGACATTTGTTTGAGGGAAGTAGTGCCATTCTCTAGGCGTGATATGCGTTCTTCTGTGCCATCAAGATCGGTGCCATCAAGATAGGTGCCATGGTGGTCGATCTTTTCCCCCATGTGATCCAGGCGGCTCATCAGTGTATTAAATCATGCGTCTATAGATTGGCCCACAGCTCAGCCATGATGGCACTAGCCCATGTCAGTTGTTTCGCGGCAGTAGGGTCAGACCCCCGTTCCTCAGTGTCTGACATGGAGTTTGGTCTACCAAATTGTCTGGTTCTCCCAAAAGGGAGCTTGCGTTCTTTAGGGTTCCCCTCCCCATACTAGTAGCTGGGAGGAGCTGGCTGGAACTTGTTAATGCTTGGGGAAACTGGCAGCAACAAGGGCAGGCCGAGGGGCGACTTGCACAGAGGGTCCACAGAGGCCCAAAGAGACCCCATGGGGGACTGAGCAGGCAGGCAATGTGCAAAGCTCTCCAGACACGGCTGATATGGTACCACACGTCCAGTTAGAGAAGACCATCTGATGTCCGAGATACACGCCCCGCACCCGATGAACCAGGCCTTCACTCACCGCCAACAAACAAGTCTAGGGCAGGCCACACTGGACTCGTCAGCCACCTGCCTTAAATGTAGTGGTCAGGGAGGTGCTCCACGAGGGGCCCAGTCAAAGACAATCTAGTGCGGGATGAGGGAGGAAGCCTCCCCACAACAAGTAACATGCAGCCACAGAATGTCGATAGGTAGAACAAGACGCGCCCACCCCCAAGGCCTCAAATGTGTAGCAGCGCTGGCTGCACGCTGTAAAACAAAGGCCTGAGAGGGAAGAGGGCCTAGGGAGGTCGCCAAGCAGCTGTGCCTGCTCCACATCACGGCCCGGTCCCAGCCAATTAAGGCAGCCGGCGCGTATGCCAGCAGTCACTGCCCTCTTCACCTCTTACCATGAGGCACAGGCAGCGCTCCACAATGCAGGCATCGTAACACTCCAGTCCTCATCAGATCTGACAGGGAAGTACCTCAGAAAGGCCCTCAGCACTGCCAGGCCGCACTGGTGTAGTCGTCTGCAGAAGCGGCTCACAGCATCACAGGGCAGTTTTTCATGCCAGATAGGCGACCACTAGTGTTGTGCTAGTAAGCAGGGGATCCCGGCCGATCCTCATACTCACACTTGGCCCGTGTCGCCACGGGGCCTCAGAGGACGGCTGGGCCGATCCCACTCACCTATTCATTGTGCAGCCTCTACGCCTCACAGTTCAGCCTAGATAGCAGAATATTGCGCCACAGGGAGCGGGCGGTGGGTTGTCGCATTAAGCACATCAGTGCTTTCCATAATATCATAAGGAACTGTAGACAAACAGACATCAGGGAGATTTATTCTAGCCGCTGCCTACTCTACAGGGAAGAAATATTCCTGAAGCCTGTATATAACCTAATAATGTGTATGGGTGAGTTCCAGCCCCCTATGGAGGATAACATTTCCTACTAAAGGTTCATGGCCCATTCTGAGAATGACCTGACTGCCCCAAATTAAATTCAAAACAATTCTGAAAGTCCCAGACTTAGACCTGTAATTCTTTTTCGATCACAGCAAACTTCCACTCACAACAACCACACCATACATACTTGTTTCCACCATGACAATTTAATCCTTTAGTGACAGAAAAGTTTTACGGTAGAAGCATTGCCAGTTTCAGACTTAATTTATTTGAACACTTTCTGTTGTTTATCTGTCCACTATGTATTTATTAAAAGTGAGTGTTTTAAACATGATTTGAGAAACATTCCTACCTCCTCTCTGATGTCAATGCGGTTAATGAACTAAGAGGTAAGTCAGCAGTCATGTGTATCTTATATGTGGCTAGATTTGTATTCTATATGGAGAAAAAGTTTAAGGCCAGATGTATGACCCGCTTTTGTATACGCACCTATTTGCGAATTGAAAAACATCATGGGGCAGGTACAAAGCCTATTCAGCGTGCCGCAATTTATCTGCAACTCGCTAAATCGGTTTTGCGACTCCCTGTTTGGAAGGGGTGTTCTCTTCCAAATAGCGAGTCTCCAAACCATGTACTAATGTTTTCAATCACAATTGTGATCACAAAACAGTTGCAATTACCACATACTTCAAGTAGGTGGTGCATTTGCAAATGGGAAGGGGTCCCCAGGGGACCCCTTCCCCTTTGCATATGCATAGGAAAATATTTTTAAGGGCAGGCAGTGGTCCCGGGGACCACTGCCTGCCCTTAAAAAATGAAACAAAAAAGTTTAATTTTAATTTTTTTAAATGAAGCCTGATTTCCTTTAAGGAATACGGGCTGCTTTTTAAAAAAAAACTGCTTTATTTCAAAGCAGTCCCAGACATGGTGGTCTGCTGAGCCCAGCAGGCCACCATCCCTGGGAGGGCCTGTCATTCCCAATGGGCTCGCAAATTGCGAGAGGCTCGTTCATATTAATGAGCCTCACAATTTGTGACCCCATTGGGAATCGCAAACGGTGTCAAACACATTGTTGTACATTTTATTTTGCGCCTCGCAATTTGCGACTCACAATTAGTCGCAAATTGCGAGGCGCAAAATAAAATGGTCGTACATCTGGCCCTCTGTCTATCAAATCAAACAAAAGTGTTTTTTCTACTGCAGACATGCTAAACTTGCGTATGTTAAGGTGCTCTCATATGTGATAAAGAAGAAAATGGTGACCTAAAATATTTGCATGGGATCACATAATTTAAAACCAGTTTATGGGTCAAGAGCATCATATAGAGGTCGAGTAGGTTATTTAAGTCACTAGACCCGCAGGTCTAGTAACCTTTTTATGATTTTTCGAAGCCTGATTACTAGTTGGAAAACTGACTCCAAAAGTCATTTTATTTATAATGATAGAGGTCAGGCAGCATCAGAAAAGCAGTGTGTTCAGGGTATAGGACAGCCTTGGTGGTAAGCTGAGTGAAGAGCCAAGGTGGAAAAAAAACAAAATCCTTCTTTAGTGTCCACTAGCTCATTTATGTTGGGCCAAAGAGCACAATCGAGAAGTACGTTGCTGTTCATTGATCTCAGATCAACACACAGCCTCAAATTGTTAAATGCATTTGTGACAAAAACAATAGGAGACACCCATTCAGACGAACTCCAGCGGTCACAGAGTTCACCTGTTACCTATCCGTCCAGAAGTACCTTCAGTTCTTGTCTCTTTTAGGGGTACTCCCTCAACTTCTGTTTCTAAGGGATGGCACTTTTTTCTCCAAAATCTTTTGTGAACAAACCCTTTCAATGTGCTCACTTTGTTTGAGAACAGTTCTTGGAAATGTCACCACCCGCTCACTATAATCAGAATCTTTAACAACAAAAAACAGTTAATTACTATGCATATTTAACTTTATCACCCAAACTTCATTGGTCTGTCCACCCTAACATTGGCACTCTTGACTGCCTCAGAAAGTTAGATATCGGCTTTGCAGTCTTTAAAAGATAGCTTAGCTCTATAAAACCTTATAATGACTTTTCAACTACAGTCAGCGGGTACAATATCAGATAGTTTCATATTATCCATCCATGTTAAACCTCTGAACAGTTCCATGAACAACTTCTACGTGAGAATGGACAAGGGAGATCCTGAATCCGCCATAAACTGAAAGTCTTTACCCAACACAATAACCTGGCATGCGCATAGGACACTTACTTCATAATCTACCTTTACTACCTTTAAATGCTAAGACTAAATCTACTGCTCTGTCAGTCTCCTCCTTATTCCTCTCATGTTTCCCACTCAACTCATCCTCCCCATCGTTAATACAAGATACTTTTCATTTCATATTTCTGAAGATCTTCGTAGTTTTCAGTCAAACTCTAGCAAAGTGGCCAACTTTTTAAAGTATTTGCACAGACGGAAAAATGGAAAAGCGGACACGTGGCTAGAGCTACAACACCAGTGGCACTCAAACTTTTTGTCATTTTTATTTGTACTATTGGCTACCCTAAACCTACAGCTTTTACTTTGCATATTTCTGCCCACATGTTACAATTTCTTAGCATTTACTGTTTTCCTCCGCTTTTCTGACTGTTCTATTGCCTAGCTGTGGTTATGACGTCTTTCGGACTAGGATCACCCATTACTCACTGTTGTTCTTGAATCTTTTTGTTTCTGATGTTAACTAAAATCTAGGCTGTAATCATCTCATCACCAATTGTTCCAAAATTACAAGACAATGACATCTATTAATGACAATTAATCCCTCCCTCGGGATTAATTGTCAAACGTGCATTGCCCCTGGGCTAAGCTGGCACGAGGTTTAAAACCCCCCTTCCTCTTCAATAGTCATTGATGTCCACCTGTTATATGTAGGATATGTATATACAATTCCCCATCCTACATAGCAGCTGGGGGCTAGATGGCAGAAGGTTACAGAGTAGGTGAAGGTAAAGAGAGTTAAAGTTGAGGTGGAGTACAAGTAGAGTAACTATTCACCAGAACCTGACATTATTTAAAAAACTAGGCTGGGCACGAATGCCCCCTGGGAAGTCCGACTTTCTTACATGCCTGTCTCTCCAGCAGTTTAATGGTGAATTTCAGGGGAGAGAACTCAGTAGTGATGTAGATGAGGCGACCCAAGACGGGCACAAGGTCTTTTCTAATCCCCAAACGAATAGGAGATTAATTAATAGGAGATTAGTAATGTGTGTGTTACCATTTACCCAGTCCTCTCAGTGCCATGAAAGAATAGTATATATTGGCACTGTTTAGCCCAACCATATTTAACTCACTGGATAGAGAAAAAGATTACGTATAGAACTTTGCTGCTAAACTGCCATCACTCCAAATAAACTGTTTAGAACTTGCACACGAATCCATATGAAAACCCTATTGCTCCTTTGTTTTAACAATTGCGCTTACACCAGAACCAGGGACTGAAGAAATTGCAGTTCTACTGATGGACTTTTCACAATCCGATTCTTGGTTACACTAAGGAGTGGGTTGCCATACCAGAAAGGAGTCTGAAAATTTGCTGCCAAATGTCTGTGATGGCCTGCATAGAAGAGAGGATAAGGAAGACGCCTTGGACATTCCAGTGATCTTTCATAGAATGGTTCATATTGATACTAACATTTTCAGTCATCCGTAGAAGACCGTAGCCTTTAACACCTCGTGCTCTCTGTCTAACATTTGTTACATAGGTTGTAGGTTTCTCTGTCTCTTAAACAAGTGTGTAAAACTGCTGAAATGAAGGATTCGATTCAGGTAGCTAACTCTCTTGGTTTTGGTAGAACCCTAAAGGTCATTGACTCGGTAAGCATAGATGTATTGATCCACAATAAATGTTTTGAATTATTTTCTAGGAAACCGAGATGACCTATTGGATGATGCCATTACCCCTCTATTAGTACCTGTTCTGTCACTTATAAATCCTCCTGGGAAATTATTTTGTTGCCTTGACTGACCCTCAAATCAGATTAGGTAAAGATATAGAGTTCCCGTCTCAAAATTACTTCTATGATTAAAATCGGCATCCACGTCATATGAGAAAACAGGTGCCCGTTCCCTTTTAACCATGAAATTCCCTTTCTTCTTCCTTTGTCGCCAGGAAGGGTATGGTAGGGATCAGGCAATCTATCCACTGTACATCTTTACCTTCGTTCTTGACGTTGGATTTATGAACTTCATTTCCTTCAGCGCTCCCATTGCTGAGAAATAAGACAAAATGAACTTTATAGATATGTCGTTTTCTTTGCTCCAGGTAGGATGAAGGACACTTTAGGAAACACCCTGGCCGTATTCCGTTTCAAGGTGTTTGTCGGAGTTACACTACACATGTACACCAATAGCTTGTGCTTCATTCAAACCTCTGAGGACTCTTGGTTTGTTGGTAACTTTCTCTGTCTCTTCTTCTTTCCGTTTTTGTTAAATAGAGTTACTCTTTTAAGATTCTGCAAATGCCCACATTTAATTATTTGCCTTAAAGTATGACTTGTGCTGCCATAATTTTGGGGTGCATTAGTGCTACCTAACAGATTGGAACACACTGAGTCATAGGTGTTTCAAGGGCTCGAGTTTTTACATTTTTGGCTGAAAATAATGGTCAACGAATGTAGTTAATTTATACCCAGGGTCGTGTTCAGACCACAGCAGTTTATTGTAATACGAGCGAACTGAGCACTGTACTACAGCAAATGCTAACGTTCATTGCGTGGCTAATTTTATGCCACTTACTGCAGGTCCATAAAGTGCTAGCTTTATTGGCTGGGCAGTCGAAGCTGAAGCAGCATAATGAGCCATTTCATAAAATGCCTTCTGCTGATGACTTCTGCCCTCTGCTTGGTTTTTAGTTTTTCTATGTCTGCACTTGAGATATTTTGAGATTACGAGGATCTGGCAGTAAAAATCGAACTGCTGTGTCGGAGATATCCTCATTTAGGTCCGTCTTCAGACTCTGAGGTAGAATAAGGAAGCAAAACAAGCATCTGATTGTGCTACAGAAAAAGTGGTGAATATGAATGAGAGGTAACAGAACAACAGGGGCAATAGAGTCAGCACAAACTGTGATGATGGTGGAATGACCTGATATGCCCTATTGGGCAAGGAAATGGAAGAGCTGAAGGAAGAACCAACCCTTTCTGGAGGGGCAGAGGGGCTCCAAACGTTCTCCCACGATTTGCCAAAAAAAGACCCAGTCCCAACTAAGAAATAGCTGAAGTGAAATAGAGTCTTGGAAAGCCTCAGCAGAATGTACATGCCCAAACCCCAGTACTTCCAGACTGAATCTCTCACAAGTACCCATATCAAAAAGCCCTCACTATTCTGGCAGCCATGCAATACAAAGTCTCACAACGTTTATTTTCCCTACCAGCCCAAGGACACTGGTGAGAACGGTATCACCGATTCTGGCAGCGAAGAGGTGGCAAAAATGCAGAAGGCTGTAGGTATAACTCATGAAGGTGATGGACAGAAGAAGCATATCTCCATATGTAATACCAACAGCTAGTTGAAGAACTCGACGAGTTCTGTCACCATGAGCAACATTGAACCGGTAGGAGGAGGATGAAACTACAAAATAGTGCATATTATGATGCCTGCCAACGTTAGACCCTGATTCATTGTCTCTATTATTTTGACTGTTGATGCTAAAGTAATTGTTTTCCCACCAAACAGTAACACGAGTCCAATGAAGAACATGGATTTAAAACCTGAATCATATGCTCTGAATAAATGAGAAATTATTGGCTCTGATAGAAAAGTTTCTATTTTCTGAACGTTCTTATCTGATAGAGACATCTAGCCTCAGATTCCTTACCTTTGAATTTCTTAACCATCAGACTGGATCCTGATGATTTTTCTTTGAGCAGTACCCCCTGCGCGCTGGTAGGTGGTGTTGGTCAGCTCCGCATGATGCCGAGGTTGTCGTCTACACCGTAATGACGTCCGCATCCCTATATAGTACCTAACTAGGTGCACTGACGTCGGTTATTTGTGAAGAGAGCTACCCTGTGACACTTTTTGATAGGTTTTTTTTTACATTTTGGCGACGCTTTTTTTGGTGTGCTAGATTTGTTTGTCCTATCTAGGAAGACTTCTGGCTTCAAGCCTGTGGCACCTGTCACCGTGCCATGTTGGTGACAAACCCGCACCTCATCTGCCTGTGGTGCCTTGAGCGCGACCACAACTTGAACTTTAGATCGTACTCTGACTGCCGGGCCACGGCTACGAAGGTTTTTAGGGAGCAGTCACCAAAGCTGCTTGTAGCCTGGCAGTCGGCACAGCGTCATTTGACTTCTCAGAGGTCTCATTCATGGTCCTTTTCGAGAGGAAGGTCTGGGCACCACTCCAAGAGTCCCAAGTCCTCTTTGTCCCTCTCCAAGCCATCTGGACACTCCAGTAATGGGACAAAATACATAAGTTGTCGAAGCATGCTTCTACTTCTCCCCATCCGCAAGTCAACGCGACGGAGGAGTCTTGTCGTTCTAGACCTCGTTCTTCGAAATATGTGCCTGAGTCGGCCCCCCCGATTATACGGGAGCTGGCCCAACAACGAGAATTTTATGAGGGCATACGCCTTATTTTTGAGCAGCCTGACCCCACCGGCGTTCCTTGGGGCCCCCCGGGGTCAGAAGGGGCTCCATTGGGTTCCATACCTGCGGCTCCAGCGCCAGTGCTGATGACACACTATGGATCTGACAATGGATCTAGACTGATGCCGGTTGTGCCATTGCGACCTGCGCCAGCCGCGCCACAGAGACTCCCAACACAGCTGGCACCAGCCCCATTCTGATTCCCGACGACCTGGACCTAGATCGGTGCCTATCGACGCGATCCCAGCTCTGACAGCCTTATTCTGAAGGGCTAGGAATGGATGAAAATTGGGAGGGTTCACTGGACCCTTAACAAGACCAGCCTTATCAAGAAATGGACTGGTATGAGGAATTGGGTGAGGTCAGCGGACTGGATACCTCTCTAGAGTATTGCCTGCTTTCTCTTCTCCCCCCGTGTGGCTACGGAGGAGGTAGCATCCTATGCTATGGTGGTGCAACGGGCTTCTGAGGTCTTGAACCTTCAGCTCCGTTCCGTGGTGGTCAAGATTAACATCTTGACAGGGTTCTGCAGCCAGGTGTCTCCTCTTCAGAACCCTTGCTGCCCTTTAACAAGGCCTTAAAGAATGTCCTACTGGGAACCTGGTCCAAGCCCAGCAAGGAGCTCCTGTGACTAGGACAGTTGCCCGCTGCCACCTCGCTGCCCTGGGAGACCCGACCTTCCTCACTACCCCGGAGACCTTAGTAGTCCAAGCCTCTACCTCCCTTGGTGCATTCCCTTAAGCTCCCCTGGACAGGGAATCCAAGAGGCTGTTCAGTTGGAGAAAGAAATGTTTTTCTTCCGCCAGCCTTGCATTGTGGTCGGTGAACACCGCTTGCATATTTGGCCGTTATTCCCACACCCTGTGGGAAACCGTTGTCCAAGTGCTGCCACAAGTACATGAGAAGGCCCAGGCCATTCTCTCCCAAGCAGTATCAGATAGGAGGGATGCAGCAAAGGTCGCCGTTTGTTGTGGTCTCGAAATGACCGACTCACTGGGCAGATCATTTTCTTTGATGGTGGCTGTTCCACACCTAGTTGAGAACATCTGGCCTTTCAGAGGATGTCCAGGCCTCGATCATGGACATGTCCTTTAATGGCACTCGTCTCTTCGGAGACACGGCAGACATGGTGCTGGAGCATTTTAAGGACTCACGGGCTATGGCCAAGTATTTAGATCTGTCAGTGGCCACACAACCCCAGTCTGCCTTTCGCCCCCTTTCGTTGCTACCGAAGGAGCCTTCAGCCACGCCAGCCATACCCCAGCCACAAGGCCACGCATGTTCAGAAACCTCCTAAGCAACCAAGGCAGGGACTCGTTCCGACCACAGGTGTTGAGCGGCCATAGGTCTGGCCAGTCCACCACCCCCCTGCAGCCTCAGCTTCCAAACCCTCCTTGTCATGCCCTTCTAGATCATGGGCAGCCAGTTGGTGGCATGATCAGCCATCTCCTCCACCACTGGCTGAACATCACATCGACAGGTGGATCTTCCAAATAGTCTGAAGGGGCTGCTTCCTCCCCTAAGAGACCACCCCTCCCTCCATGCTTCCATCTTACAACCAGCTGACAGAGGATCATCTGACTTTTCTTCAAGAGGAAGTCATGACTCTTGACCTTGGAAGCCATAGAGAGGGTTTTGGGCACACCCCTTTTTGACTCATCCATCTTACAACCAGCTGACGGAGGATCATCTGACTTTTCTTCAGGAGGAAGTCATGACTCTTGACCTTGGAAGCCATAGAGAGGGTTTTGGCGCCAGACGTAGGCTGTGGTTGCTATTCCTGATTGCAAAATATTACAAAGGTCTTTGCCCCATCCTAGATCTACGAGCCCTCAATTGCTTCCTCAAAAAGGAAAAGTTCAAGATGCTCACGCTAGCTCAGGTCCTGCCCGTACTGGATCAAGGAAACTGGATGGTAGTGTTGGGCTTGCAGGATATTTATTTTCACATCCCAGTCCTGCCTACTTATCGGCACTACCTGCAGTTTGCGGTAGGCCCGATCATTTTCAGTTCACTGTGCTCCCCTTTGGTCTTAACTGCGCCCCTTGGATGTTCATCAAGGTGATGGTGGTGGTCACACCTTATCTACGAAGATCAGGGTGCCAGTCGTCCCCTATCTGGCTGTTGAATGCCGGCTCGCCCAGGCTGTCATCTCCCACCTCAAGACTACAGCGAACCTCCTGCATTCGCTGGGGTTCAATATCAACGTGCCGAAGTCACACCTATCTCCCTCTCAGATGCTCCCTTTCGTCAGAGCCGTTTTGGACTCAGTACAGTTTTGTCCTTATTCTGTCGAGCGGCAAGTCCAGGATATTCAGGCTTTGATTCTGATATTTCTGCTTCTATCTTGGATTTCGGTGGGAATGACTCTGAGGCTGCTGGGCCTCATGCATCCTGCTAGCGATACATGCCAGATGGCATATGCAGGCTCTGCAGTGAGGCTCTGCAGTGAGACCTGAAGTTTCAGTGGGCACAGCATCAGAGAAATCTCACTGAGATAGTCCAGATCCCTGAGGGAACTGCACAAGACATGCAGTTGTGGCTGACAAACCGTATCTGAAAGAGACATGTTAGTGATAGATTCCTTACCTTAGAATATCCCCAGGCATCAGACTGGATCCGGAAACTTTTGCGTAGCAATACCCCTGCGCGTCGGTAAGCGTTGTCCGCAGCTCCGCGTCCGTCGTCGGCGTCGTTAGCGCCAGAATGACGTCGCTGGAGTACTTAGACGCCGCCCTCGCACGCAGACGTCCGTTCTTCTTTTTTTCGCCCCTTAGTCATTTTTTGACTAAACTTTTTGATCTTTTTGATCACTTTTCTCTTGAGTCTTCGACTCCTACGGTGCCGGTAGGGATGCCCGGGTTCAAACCCTGCTCCAAGTGCAGCCGACTGATGTCGGTTACCGACCCCCATCGCCGGTGTCTTCAGTGTCTAGGCCTCGACCACACCTGCTCCGACTGCCGGGCCCTGACGTCTAAGGCTAGGCGGGAGCGGTCCCGAAAGCAGCTGGAGCTCCGGCAGTCGGCCCCGCGCCGTTCCAGGTCCCGGTCCCACAGGAGGTCGAGGGACCGGTTGCGGGGTCGGAGCCCTCGTAGCTCCGAGAGTCTGCATCGGTTTTCAGGATCCAGGTCCTCAGGTAAGAGACATGAGAGGTCGGAGAGACGTCATCGTTCTTCCGACCCACCCTGACGCTCGAATGACGCGGCCGGGGGTTCGGGTGACACCACCCACGCGGCTCCGACGAAGTCGCGGGCGTCGCATCCTGCCCCACACCTGACGGTCCCTGGGCAAGATGCGGCGCCAGAGGAGGTCGAGCGTTACCTCATGGCCATGAGATCCCTCCCTCCTCCACCGGGATCCGTGGTGCCTTCGGGCCCAGCGTTCTCGGCTGGAGGGCCTAGCGGGTCGCCTGCTTCGGCTCCAACGCCGTCGTATGCTCCGGCCCCGGCGCCGCCGGCGACTTAGGTCCTGGCGCGCAGGCCCTCGCTGGATCCGGTTCCGGATCCGGGTCGTTGCCGGTCGACCTCACGACCTCACCGGCGCCAGCCCTGCGGGTGTCGCCCCCGGCGCCGCCTACGGGCGCCGTCCCGATCCTGCCCTTTATTCGGTTCCGGCGCCACTCTCGACATTGTACAGAGATTTTTATTTCCACGAACCGGCCCCATCCGTTGAGCCTGAATTTCAGGAGATGGGTGACGAGGGTGATTGGGAGGGATCTATTGACCCTCTGGCACAGGAGTGCCAGTCTCAACAGGACTGGACATATGAGCTTGGGGAGGCCAGTGGAATTGACACTTCGCCAGACACTGGATTTGTCTCCCCTGCCACCGTGGCTTCGGAGGAGGGGGCTGCCTACAGTGTAGGTGTAGTGTTGACGTGGGCGGCCCAGGCCTTGGGCCTGAAGCTCCCCGTCACGGCCGTGAGGACTAACCTCCTCACCGAGGTCCTTAAACCGCAGGCATGCTCCACAGAGCCTCTGCTGCCGTTTAATGAGGCCTTATGTGACGTTCTTTTGGGCACTTGGTCCAAGTCCGCTACAGGTCAGCCTGTGGATAGGAACGTCGCCAGACGCTACCGCCCGGCCCCGCATTCCCAACGGCTCCGTCCGATCAGGAATCTAAGAGGTACGAGCAGTTCGGGAAGAAAGTGTTCTGGTCCCTGAGTTTGGGACTGCGGTCAGTCAATACCGCATGCCTCTTGGGGCGCTACACTCACACTTTTTGGGACACGGTCGCGGACGTGCTGCATCAATGTCCAGAGGAGGTCCAGACTAAGCTCCCCCAAGCCCTTGCGGAGGGTCGAGATGCGGCGCGCTATTCCATCCGTTTTATGGCCGTCGCCTCTTTGGCGACAAGGCAGACCATGCGCTTGAGCGTTTTAAGGACTCCAGGGCTACGGCCAAGACCTTGGGCCTCTCGGCCCCACGGCAGGAAACGGGTGCCTTTTGCTCCTTTCATGGCCACGGAAGGGGCGCTCCCACACGTGCTACCAGCCACGCACCGCAGAATACTACCCAGCGCGGTGGCGGCCGTGGAAACCACCGTGGCGGCAGTCGGGGACAACGGCAAGGTCAGTCCACACCTTCCCCTGCAGCACCCGCCTCAAAACCCTCCTAGTCCGCGCTTTCAGGCCCATGTGATGCCAGTGGGAGGCAGGTCCGCCATCACCTCTTCCACTGGCGCACTGTCACGTCGGACAGGTGGGTGCTGCAAATCGTCCGAAGGGGCTACTCACTCCCCTTCGAGATGACCCCTCCAGCCATGCCACCGCAATACCACCGCGTGTCGGGAGATCACTTGATACTTCTGCAAGAAGAAGTTACGGCCCTCTTGGCCAAGGGGGCCATCGAGCGCGTTCCTGGGCCAGAAGTAGGGTGTGGTTGTTACTCCCACTACTTTCTGGTACCCAAGAAGGACAAAGGGGGCCTACGCCCTATCTTGGACCTACAGAACGTCAACGGCTTACTCCGGAAGGAGAAGTTCAAGATGCTGACTTTGGCTCAGGTCTTAGCTGCCCTGGACCCAGGAGACTGGATGGTAGCATTTGACTTGCAGGACGCTTATTTCCACATCCCCGTCCTGACGGCCCACCGGCGCTACCTGCGGTTCACGGTAGGCCACGAGCATTTTCAGTTTACCGTGCTCCTCTTTGGCCTTACAAGCGCCCCACGGGTGTTCACGAAAGTGATGGCGGTGGTCGCAGCTCATCTGCGCAGGTTAGGGGTTTCAGTCTGGTTGTAGAAGGCGGGCTCGCCCCAGACAGTCGTCAGCCACCTCCAGACTACAGCCGACCTCCTGCACCAGCTCTTGATCTCGGAGGGCACTGCAAGACAGTTGCAGTGGTGGCTCACGGACCGCGATTGGGTCAGCAGCAGATCCCTCTTCCTACCCCAACCGGAGCACGTAGTTGTGACGGACGCGTCCCTCCAGGGCTGGGGGGGCCACATGGGAGAGGCGGAGATCAGAGGCCTCTGGTCTCCGGTGGAGTCCCAGCTCCACATCAACCTTCTGGAGCTGCTGGCGATCTGACTTGCACTGAAGGCATTCCTCCCCTCTGTCCGGGGGGAGTGTAGTGCAGGTGTTCACGGACAACACCACCGCCATGTGGTACTGCAACAAACAGGGCGGGGTGGGGTCGTGGACCCTCTGCCAGGAGGCTCTGCGCCTCTGACAGTGACTGGAACATCAGGGCGTGACCCTGGTGGTTCAACACCTGGCAGGTTCTCTGAACGCCAGGGCGGACGAACTCAGCCGTCGGTGCTTGATGGATCACGAATGGCGTCTGAACTCTGACGTGGCGCAAGGCCTCTTTCAGCAGTGGGGAGAGCCTGGTTAGATCTATTCGCCACAGAAGAGAACGCGCAATGTCATCAGTTCTGCGCGTTGGAATTTCCAAGGCGGCACTCGCTCGGAGACGCATTTCGTCGCGAGTGGAGTTGCGGTCTATTGTACGCCTTTCCGCCTATACCACTTCTGCCCAGAGTGCTGAAGAAGATCAGGTGCGACCGGGCCCAGGTTATCCTTGTGGCTTCGGACTGGGCACGAAGATTTTGGTATCCAGAGCTACTCAGCATGTCTGTCGATCCCCCGATTCACCTGCCTCTTCAGGAGGACCTTCTGTCGCAGCAGCAAGGGACGGTCCTCCACCCGAACCTGTACAGTCTCCACCTCCATGCTTGGAGATTTAGCGGCGACAGTTGAGGCCATTTGACTTGCCTCCTGAAGTCTGTAATGTCATTCTGGCAGCCAGGCGTCCCTCCACAAAGTCGATATACGCCTGCAGGTTGAACAGATTTGTGGCATGGTGCACAGCAAAGGCTGTGGATCCACTCTCTGCCCCCCTTTCTGAGGTTCTCCTCTTCCTTCTTTCTCTTGCCCAGCAGGGCTCTGCTCTGGGCACTATCAAGGGCTACCTTTCTGCCCTTTCCGCCTTCTTAAGGCTACCTGATCAGCCATCTTTGTTCAAGTCCCCAATTGTAAATAGGTTTTTGAAGGGCATCACACACATGTTCCCTCCTGTTCCATTCGTGATGCCCCAGTGGGACTTGAACCTTGTCCTTACGTATCTGATGTGCACTCCCTTTGAGCCTCTTCATAACTGTCCTCTCCGCCTTCTTACTCTGAAGACTGCATTCCTGGTTGCCATCACCTCTGCCAGGAGAGTGAGTGAGCTCCAGGCTCTTTCTTCCAAACCTCCATTCCTTTCTTTCCATCCGGACAAGGTTGTGTTGCGGACAAGACCCTCCTTCCTGCCCAAGGTAGTCACAGCCTTCCACATCGGGCAGTCCATCACCTTGCCCACCTTCTTTCCGCCTCCGCATCCCTCTAAAGAGGATGAGAGGCTCCACCGTCTGAACCCACAACGTGCGCTCTCTTTCTACTTGGATCGCACACGCCAGTTCCGGGTGGATGACCAACTCTTTGTTGGTTACGTGGGCGCTAAGAAAGGACGGGCGGTGCACAAGCAGACCATCTCTCGGTGGATCATCTTGTGCATCCAGGCGTGTTACTCCTTGGCTAAGAAGGAATCTTCTGTTGGTCTGAGGGCTCATTCCACTCGGGCCACGGCGACTACGACTGCCCTGGGCCGAGGAGTACCCTTGCAGGACATTTGTCAGTCAGCCACGTGGGCCTCGCTGCACACGTTCGCGAGACACTACTGCCTGGACAGCCAAGTCCGGAGGGATGGCTTCTTTGGCCGTTCCGTCCTCCAGGACTTTCTGGTGTGATTATTGGTTCGCAGACCCACCACCGGGGTTGGTATTGCTGGGGTGTCTATTCTAAGGTAAGGAATCTATCACTAACGTGTCTCTTTCAGATGCACAAGTTACTACTTGTGTAACGATATATCTGTAAGAGACATTAGTTAGTGATAGATTCCTTACCGACCCACCCATCCTCCCCATTCTGCGAACCGATATCTAGGGTTAAGGTCATCCCCTTTCAGGGCCCTAGTTTCATGGCACCAGTGTTGGTTCTATCATGGCTGTGCGTATCTGGCGCGGAAAAGCTGTGTATCAGAACTGACGTCAGCGCACGAGGGCGGCGTCCAAGTACTCCAGCGACCTAATTCCGGTGCTAACGACGCCGACGACGGATGCGGACGGCGCCTACCGACGCGCAGGGGTATTGCTACGCAAAAGTTTCCGGATCCAGTCTGACGTCTTGGAATATTCTAAGGTAAGGAATCTATCACTAACTAATGTCTCTTACAGATATATCGTTACACAAGTAGTAACTTGTGCCATTGGTTCAGAGGTGTACCCCTCTCCCTTCCCCAACCAGATCTTACAGTAGTGACAGATGCGTCACTTCTGAGATGGGGCGGCCATCTGGGAGAGGTGAAGATCATAGGACTCCGGTGGAATCCGGACTCCACATCAACATGTTGGCGACCGGAGCGATCTGTTTGGCATTGAAAGCCTTTCTATCCTCCATTAAGGGAAGGCTAGTGCAGGTTTTCACAGACAACACCACCACCATGTGGTACTGCAACACACAGGGAGGGTAGGGTAGGGGCGTGAACCCTTTGTCAAGAGGCCCTGTGTCTCTGGGGATGGCTGGAACAGCAGGGCATATCCCTGGTGGTTTAACACCTGGCAGGTTCTCTGAACGCCAAAGCGGACAAACTCAGCCATTGATGCCTAGCCAATCACGAATGGCATCTCCATCTGGAGGTGGTGAAAGGTCTCTTCTAGCTGTGGGGAGAATCTTGCTTAGATATGTTTGCCTCTGCCAAAAACCCGCAATGTCAGCTGTTTTGCATGTGGGAGTTTCCAAGGCGGCTCTCGCTCGGCGACGCTTTTCATCTCGAGTGGAGCTCAGGCATCATGTATTCCTTTCCGCCCATACCACCCTTGTCCAGAGTGGTCAAGAAGATCAGGAGCGACCGGGTCATTCTTGTGACTCTGGGCTGAGCAGGTAGAGTCTGGTGTCCCGAGCTTCTCCAATTGAGCATCAATCCTCCTTACTGGCTGCCCCTTCGGGAGGATCTTCTATTGCAGCAGCAGAGGGTTCTCCACCTGAACCTGTCAACTCTATGCCTTCTTGCGTTGAGATTGAGTGGCGACAGTTGATAGTATTTGACCTTCCTCCCAAAGTGTCTTATGTTATTTTGGCAGCCAGGCATCCCTCCACCAAGACAGTGTACGTCTACCGATGGAACATATTTGTATTATATTGTACAGTAAGGCTATTGATCCATAATTTAAACCTCCAATTGTAAATAGATTGCTCAAAGGTCTTGCACAACATATGTACCCACTTTCCCATTTCATTATTCCTCAGTGAGACCTAAATTTGTTTTTCACCTTCCTGATGTGAACTCCAATCAAACCTTTGCACAACTGCCTCCTTTGGCTGCTTACTATCAAAACAGCCTTTTTAGTGGCAATCACGCCTGCCAGGAGACTTTGTCATCTAAGCTTCTTTACCTGACAATGTTCCCTGACAAATTGGTGCTTCACTCTAGGGCCTCCTTCCTCCCGAAAGTAGTAACACCCTTCCATGTGGGGCAATCTGTCACCCTGCCCACTTTCTGTGCTCCCCCACATCCCTCAAAAGAAGAGGAGCAACTCCACTGTCTGGACCCCAAAAAGAGCATTGTCGTTTTATCTTGACCGCACTAAAGAGTTCCGGGTGGACGACCAACTCTCCCTGGAGTACGTTGGAGTGAAGAAAGGTTTGCGGTGCCGAGGAGGACTATCTTACGATGGGTCATTCTCTGCATCAAGATTTGCTATGCTGTGACAAAGAAACAGCTTCCTGAAGGCTTAATAGCTCTTTCCAGCAGAGCTAAGGCTGCAACCACAGTATTGCAATGTGGAGTTCCATTCCTCGACATTTGTCAGGCAACAACGTTTCTTGCACACGTTAACTAAACATTACTGTCTCGACGGTCAGGTCCGCAGGGAAGCCTCTTTGGCTCTTCTGTCCTGGTCTAAACTTGTCCGTAGTCCCTTCTCAGGGGATGGTATTGCTTGGCTATCTTTGCAAAGGTAAGGATTCTGCGGTTAGATGTCTTTATCAGATGAACTAGTTACTTACCTTCAGTAACACCTTATCTGGCAGAGACATAATCTAGCTGCAGATTCTTAACCAACCTACTCACCCATCCTTCCCACACTGTGGACAGGTTTTTAAAGTCAGGGCTGTTTCCTTTCAGGCCCTAGTTTCTTAAACTTACACCAATGTCAGTAATCTTAATGACTCCGCGTTTCTGGCATGGAAAGTTGTGAACAGTAACTGATGTAAGCGCGCCAGTGTGGCGCCTATGTAGTTGACACAGATGTCGCTTCTGGTGCCGAACGGCGACTGCGACATCACCTAGAGTCGTCCGACACCACCTGCCGGCGCGCAGGGGTATGCTCGAAGAAAAATCTTCCGGATCCAGTCTGACGCCTGGGAAATTGAAAGGTAAGTAATCTGCGGCTAGATTATTTCTCTACCAGATAAGGCGCATTACCGAAGGTAAGTAACTTATTCTTTAATGCACCAAAGTCCAGATACTACGTTATCTTTTCTTTCTTTTGAAGTTAGTACATAAAATCTAAATTGGCCTATCTCCTACATGCAAGTACTGCACCCAGGAAATCCATGAAGGCTGCACCAACCAGGGCCTGTGTAAAGGGGACTGAGGAGTCTTCTGAGGAGACCAATGTGGTTATTATCTGGGTACACCAAACAGTGCCTCTGGGAAACACCAAATTTGCATTTTAAAGGGTCTCTGGGACCCGGGGCACCACAAACATGGCAAACAAAAAAGATAGTGAAACATATATGTAGAAAGGAAAAAATGGTGCTGACGTTGGAGGAATTTTCTTTTTAAATAGGTGCTTATATGAGTAGAACTGAACGGGCTTAAGGCAAGGTTCTTTTTCGATAAACTTCCTTAGATTCAAAATTAAGTGGAGTTTAATTCTGTTCATAGTGCATGGCTTTCAGTCAGAATTAATTATCCACTTGTCTATGGAAGCAGCAATTGTGCAAAATTTAAGTAAAGTCTAGAGTTCTAGATTAAACCTTGTCTAATATTTTAAATCTGAAAGAGACTATTAGTTACAGATTCTGTACCTTAGATTTACCCCCAGGCGTCAGACTGGATCCGGAGAAATTTTTTCAGAGCAGTACCCCTGCGCGTCGATCGGTGGTGTCGGTCGACTCCGCGTACTTCGTTGGCGTCATGGTCGCCGGGATGACGTTGCGGTATCTACTTAGAAGCTGCCCTCGCGTGCTGTCAGTTCTTTCTTTTTCCGCGCTAGAAAGCGCAGATCCGGAGAAAGCGGTACCTCCAGTCACATTTTGACTGCTATTTTTTGACTTTTGTCCACTTCTTTTTTGAGTCATGTTGACTCCTGGTGCACGCAGGGATGCCATGTCAGACCGGCTTCAAGGCTTGTGACTCCTGTCTCAAACTGATCTCGGTTACGGGCCTGCACCTCGTGTGCCTCTGGTGTCTAGAGCGCGACCAAGACCTGAAGTCGTGCTCCGACTGCCGGGCCATGAACCCGAAGTCTTTGCGGGAGCAGTCCCGAAAGCTTCTCAAAGCCTGGCAGTCCCCACCGCGCCGCTCGAGAGGGAGGTTGTGGGACCAGTCACGGAGACACCACCACCACTCTTCGGGTAAGTCGAAGCACAAGAAGAAGGCAAAGAAGCATCGTCACTCTTCGCGTTCTCCCCGTCGGGCGACACAGATGCGGATGGTGCACGTCCTGCGGCTCTGCCTGCAGAGCTGCTGGGTCGGCTCCGAGTTTTTCTCCCTTCCCGGGAGCCGGAGCGACCCCTGTCCAACTTCGTTGTTTTTACAAAGCCCTTCATTCCATCTTTGGGCAGCCCAACTCAGCCATCGTGCCTTCGTGCCCCGCAGACTCGGTTGGGGGCTCAAAGTCTTCAATCCCACTGAATCCGATGTTGACACCTCCACCACCTTTGATGCCAGTTGTTTCCCCAGCCTCGTCTCTGGCCTCCATCTCGACATGGACACAGAGCCGGACCGACGTCGACCGACTCTGGATCCGGCACAAACCGATACTTTTGTACCATTGTTCTATCCTGGTGTTGCCTATCGCCCTGAGTGGCTACTAGAGGAGGGTGAGGAGGACTGAAAGGGGTCTGTGGACCCTTTGGAAGACTAGTTAGAGGAACCGGACTGGAGGGAGGGGTTGAGTGAGGCCAGTGGTCTGGATACCACCCCAGACCTTGGCATGCTTTCTCCCCCTACCGTGGCTACAGAGAAAGGTGCATCTAGCGCAGTGGTGTTGCGTAGGGCGGCTGAGGCCTTAAACCTTGTGCTTCCCGCGGTGGCTGTCAGGACAAACCTCCTGACCGAGGTACTTCAGCCGGTTGCGACCTCTTCAGAGCCCCTGTTGGCGTTCAATGAGGCCCTTACAGACATCCTTTTAGGCCCTTGGTCCAAGCCCAACATAGGGGCTCCTGTGGAGATGATGATTGCCTGACACAATGACCCGGCCCTTGGTGACCGCATTTTCCTCTCCCAACACACCACCCCTGAGAGCTTGGTAGTTCAAGCTTAGACATCCAAGGGCGCATTCCCTACTGCACCACCTGATAGGGAATCCAAGAAGCTAGACCACCTTGGGAAGAAGAGGTTTTCTTCCTCCAGCTTAGGATTGCGGTAGGTGAACACCACATGTCTCTTGGGCCGTTACTCCCACTCAGTGTGAGACTCGGTCACGCAGGTGCTGACACAGTGCCTGGAGGAGGCCCGGGCCGTGCTTTCCTGTGCAGTTGCTGAAGGGAGAGACACGGCGAAGTTCACTATAAGATGTGTGCTGGACACTGCCTGACTCACTAGGCAGGACGAATTCAAAGTCAGTTGCCCTGAGACGCTACGCCTGGCTGAGGTCCACGTGCTTTTCGTGTGATGTCCAAGCAACACTTTTCGACATGCCCTCTGATGGCCGTCGTTTGTTTGGCAACAAGGCAGACAACACGCTCAAGCGCTTTAAGGACTCAAGGGCTACTGCCAGATCCTTTTGCCTCGCTTCCACCTCTCACCCAGCGCAGTCTGATTTTCGCCCCTTTGGTGGCTACGGAAAGGGTGCACCGCCACGTTCCACCCCGAGCCACAGGCATGCGAAAGCTGTCCAGCCTCTGCGCGGCCGGGGACATGACTCCCACTGTCATGGGACTTTGTCTGGGGACAGCGAACGGCCTAGTCCACCAGCGCCCCCACTGCAGCAGCCTCCAAGCCCTCCTAGTCCGACCTTCAGAGCCACCATTCGCCAGTGGGCGGCAGGATTCGCCATCACCTCCCCCACTGGCTCAACATCACATCGGACAGGTGGGTTTTGCAGATAGTCCGAAGGGGCTACTCCCTCCCCTTCGAGACTACCCCTCCATCCATGCCACCTCAATTCCACCTCATGTCGGAGGATCACATTGGCCTTCTCCAACAGGAAGTTACGGCTCTCTTAGCCAAGGGAGCCATCCAGCGAGTTCCTGCCCCAGAAGTAGATTGTGGTTGTTATTCCAACTACTTTCTGGTGCCCAAGAAGGGCAAGGACCTGCGTCCTATCTTGGATCTCAGGAACGTCAACCGCTTCTTCCTGAAGGAGAAGTTCAAAATGTTGACACTGGCTCAGGTCCTGTCTGCTCTTGACCTTGAAGACTGGATGGTAGTGTTGGACATGCAGGACACTTATTTTCACATCCCCGTCCTGCCGGTTCGCAGGCGTTACCTACGGTTCTTGGTAGGCCACAAGCACTTTCAGTTTACCGTGCTCCCATTTGGCCTTACCAGTGCCCCTCGGGTGTTCACGAAAGTGATGGCGGTGGTCGCAGCTCATCTGCGCAGATCAGGGGTTCCAATCTTCCCCTATCTCGTTGACTGGCTGTTGAAAGCAGGCTCACCTCAGGCTGTCATCTCCCACCTCCAGACTACGACGGACCTCTTGCACTCGCTGGGGTTCACTATCAACGTGCCGAAGTCACACCTGATTCCCTATCAGAAGCTCCTCTTCATCGGAGCGGCTCTGGACACGACACAGTTTCGGACTTATCCTCCCAGCATCGAGTCCGGGATATTTGGGCTATGGTTCCGATCTTTCAGCCTCTATCCCTGATTTCGGTCAGAATGACACTCTGGCTGATGGGCCTCATGACCTCCTGCATCCTGCTGGTGGATCACTCCAGGTGGCATATGCGGGCTCTGTAATGGGACCTGAAGTTCCAGTGGGCACAGCATCAGTTGAATCTTCCCGTTTGCGGATCTCAGAGGGTACTGCACACCAATTGCAGTGGTGGCTAACGAACCAGGATTGGGTCAACGCAGATCTCTCTCCTTTCCCCAACCAGACTTCACAGTGGTGACTGATGCATCACTTCTGGGGTGTGGCGGCCACATGGGAGAGGCAGAGATCAGAGACCTCAGAGACTGCGGAGTCCGATCTGCACATCAACCTTCTGGAGCTCCGGGTGAATCGTCTTGCACTGAAGGTGTTCCTTCCCTCTGTCCGGTGAAGAGTAGTGCAGGTGTTCACAGACAACACCACTGCCATGTGGTACTGCAACAAATAGGGCAGGGTGGGGTCGTGGACCCTAGCTCAAGAGGCTCTTCGCCTCTGGACATGGCTGGAACATCAGGGCATATCCCTGTTAGTTCCACACCTGGCAGGTTCACTGAACGCCAGGGTGGACAAACTCAGACGCCAGGTGCATGATGGATCACGATTGGCGTCTTCACTCAGAGGTGGTACAAGGTCTCTTTCAGCAGTGGGGAGAGCCTTGGTTCGATCTTTTCGCCACTGAAGAGAATGCGCAATATCAGCAGTTCTGCACGTTAGAATTTCCAAGGCCGCACTCGTTCTGCAACGCTTTTCGACGCGAGTGGAGTTGCGGCCTTCTTTACACCCTTCAGCCTATACCACTTCTGCCCAGAGTGCTGAAGATCAAGAATGACCGGGCCCAAGTCATTCTTGTGTGCTCCAGATTAGGCACCAAGAGCCTAGTATCCCAAGCTGTTATAACTGCCCATCGATCCTCCGATCCAACTGCTTCTTTGGGAGGTTCTTCTGTCACAGCAGCAAAGGACGGAGCGCCACACGAACCTGTCGAGCCTCCACCTCCTTGTGTGGAGATTGAGCGGCGACAGTTGACAGCCTTTGACCTTCCTCCCGAAGTCTGTAATGTTATCTTGGCAGCTAGGCGTCCCTCCACGAAGACGGTATACACCTGTAGATGGAACAAATTTGTGGCATGGTGCACAGCAAAGGCAGTGGATCCCCTCTCTGCCCCTCTTTCTGAGGTTCTTTTGTTCCTCCTTTCTTCAGCCCAGCAGGGCTCTGCTCTGGGCACACTTAAGGTCTATCTCTCGGCCATGTCCGCCTTTTTTCGGCACCCTTATCAGCCTTCTCCTTTCAAGTCCCTTATTGTAAATAGATTACTGAAGGGCATTACTCACCTCTTTCCGCCTATTCCTTTCGTAGTGCCCCAGTGGGACTTGTACTTGGTCTTATCATACCTTATGTGCGCTCCTTTCGAGCCGCTACATAACTGTCCTCTCATACTTTTAACTTTGAAAACTGCCTTGCCCCAGTATTGGAACTTTCATAGATTCCCATGCTTTTGTATCATTCCCCGTCGTCGGAATGGGAGTCTCGGTAATAACAAAATACCATAGTAGTAGGTACAAAAGAGAGAAAAGGCCTAGGCCTCATTCCCTTTTGTAGCATATCAGCCTCTTTTTGTAAAAGAGACCAAACATTAGGCATCAGCCAATCAGAAGAGCCTCACCCCTGGAACCTTCCTGAAGGAATCTCAGAGCCTCAGATTTTCTACCGCACATTGTGCTAGGGAGTCTCCATTGAGCTCTGCTCTATTTTCAACTCTTTCAAGTAGATTTCTACAGTTTTTTCTTCAGGATTTCTTCAGTTCTACTTCAGAAGTCTTTCCTTTTCATCAGGATGTCTGAAGTTGAGAAAAAGAAGGCTCTTTTCAAGCCCTGTTCCACCTGTGGGAAGAAGAGGCTGTTTGTGGAGGACAAACACAAGGATTGCATTTACTGCCTTTATCCAGATCACAAGGCAGAAGACTGCTAAATTTGCCGCACTCTCTCCACCAAGACCTTGAGAGATCGTGCTGGAAGACTGCTTACATGGCTACAGAGGCAGAAGGAGAGGAAGCATGGAGTTTCCAGTGATGAGGAGGAATCGTCTTCTTTTACTTCCTCAAAAAGGTCAGTGAAAAGGGGTAGAGGTTCCCCATCTTCCTCTGTTGAGCGCCCCTCAAAGGCTTCAAAAAAGACCCCCAGAGAGTCTGATAGCCGGGGTTCAGGAAGCTCTCCCCACCGCAGTGGGAAGGATAAGGCAGAACTGGGTTCGCCTCCTAAGGGTGAGAAGACAGACCCAGCCTTCAAGAAACCCTCCTCACATTCTTCAGAGAGGAGTTCTAAGTCCTCTACGACGAAGATATCATCGACGGTGGCTCCGTCGACGAAGAAAACGAAACCCAAACTTCAATTGGTCCCGTCGACGGGCTCGTCGGCGGGAGAATCGACTACGAAAGCTTTGTCGTCGTCGTCGATGAAGGTAGCGTCGACGAGAGGTACGACGACGACATCGTCGATGAAGACGTCGTCGACGGCTTCATTAGCGTCGTCGACGAAGAAACCATCATCGTCGACGGCAGTGACGACGACGGCGTCGTCGACGGTATCGACGACGGTGGTGTCGTCGACGAGTGCATCGACAACGACAACAATTTCTACAACGTCGGCGGGCTCGTCGACGGCGGTGTCGACGACATCTGTGATTCCAATATCGTCTACGAGAATATCTCCGGCGTCGACGGAACCATCAACAATACTGGCTACGGAGAGACGAGTGACGATTTCTTTAACGAGGATCACTCCGGAAATGACATCCCCGGGAAAGGTGACCACTTTACCGCTTACTTTGTTGTTGGATCAAGAAGAATCTGAGGAAGACGGACAGGATGCTTATGACTATGCCAGTAGCCCGTCTCAGCTCCTAATCAAGAGTCAAGAGACTGATTCGGATGGGGCATATGACCAGGGAGAAGGAGAATATCACCAAGTGGCCCATTCTAGGGGCTGTGTGCCACAGGACATGGTTTCGGTACCTACAACATTCCTGCATGACCTCCACAAGATGCTGCAGGACTATAAGTCGAAAGCGGAAAGACCAACACCACGTCGGTCTGCTCCTTCGACACCAGTCAGAAACCCTTCATCTGTAGTCTCTTTGGTGCTTCCGGCACGGACGCCGCCTCAACCTCAGCGGCCGACACCTCAGGCTCCGTCAGAGCCAGCCGATGACCCGGAAGGGGATGATGTTGATGAATCATCTGATGGTAACCAAGACTCGGATCATGATAGGGATGAATATGATGACTACATCATCCCAGACCAAGCTTCACCTCATCAGGACTTGGTAGATTCACCTCCTGCTGACATCAGCAGTTTTCACCAGCTGATGGAACGGGCAGCTGGAAGATTTAAGCTGGCAATGCCCGCGGAAACCACGGAATGTTTCTTATATGACTTCAAAGAAACACACCGCAAAACAACAAGATCGATTCCAATTGTGGATCATTTGTGGGATGAAGGTTTGAAGGCGATGAAAAACCCAGCGACGGTGGTCCCTGTGCTACCGCGTCTGGATAAAAAGTATAAGGCACCAGATGATGGACCGGCAGCGCTGACGGGCCATCCAAAACCTGACTCTGTCATCTCACAGGCAGCACAGAGGAAATCGCGGAACCCTTCTGCTCCATTAACGGCCCCTCCTGATAAGGATGGGCGACGACTGGGTAACACGGGCAAACGGTTTTCATCGATGGCTAGTCTACTAATACGTGCCTCCAATGCTTTGGCGATATTAGGACGATATGATCGCCAATTATGGTGCGATGTAGCCCCATATCTGGAACTCCTTCCACCGGAGTCACGGGTGGAAGCGAAAAAGGCTTTACAGGAGGGTGAGGCGGTCTCCATGGAAATTATAGACTGTGCCATGGACATCGCGGCAACGTCCTTTCGGACGTTAGCAGGAGCGGCAGTGTTAAGACGCCAAGGGTGGCTGAAGGCGACTTGGTTTAGACCGGAAATTCAGAACAAGGTCCTTGATCTGCCCTTCGATGGCGAAGCCCTATTTGGGAAATTAATAGATGATACTCTGCAAGAGATCAAAAAAGACACGGAAACAGCCAGGTCTCTAGGTACCCTCCAGTATCGCAAATCTCCTTTCAGAGGTTCGAGAGGCAGAGGAGGTGGTTATTGAGGTTCATACCAACAACAACAACAACGCTATTCTTCGAACAGCTCTGGATACCAGCAGAATCGTCAGTCATTCCAGCAAAGGCAAGGCCAATCTTCGGGTTATTCGAGGCCTTACAATAAGGGCAAGCAGGCTGCCCGTGGACGGGACACGCCCAAGCGCCAATAGCGGCCTCCTGGCTCTGCCTACTGTTTCCTCCTCCAAGAAATCTCCAGTTGGAGGCAGGGTGTCAAAATTCCTTCAAAATTGGTCCAAAATAACATCGGACCGTTGGGTGATCAACATCATAAGGCGAGGACATACTTTGGAATTTATGGAAGTCCCTCCATCCAGGCCCCCGGCAGCCGTTCCATCAAAACATCTGCCTCTCCTAAGGCTCGAGGTACAACACATGCTCCGCAAAGGGGCGATAGAGCCGGTCCCCTCCAATCAACAGGGCCAAGGTTTCTATTCCAGGTTCTTCCTGGTGAGAAAGACGCTGGAGAAATGGCGCCCCATCTTAGACCTCAGGGAGCTAAATACCTATCTCGTCTCCCTATCCTTCCGGATGGTATCCCTACAGGATATATTGAAGATGATCAGCCCGGGGGATTTCATGGCCACGCTCGATCTAGAGGACGCGTACTTCCATGTCCCGCTTCACCCAGCACACAAAAGGTTCCTACGCTTCACAGTAGCCATTTTCAGTTCATGGTTCTGCCGTTCGGACTTCGCTGTGCCCCAAGGATTTTCCCGAAGGTGCTGGCACTGGTGGCGGCATTTCTGCGAAGGAGCCACTTCCAGGTCTTCCCTTATCTGGACGATTGGTTACTGAAGGCCCCGTCCAGAAGGTTAGCGCAGGACGCTGTGCAGGCTTGCACCAATCTGTTCCAGAATCTGGGGCTCACTTTGAACAGAGAAAAATCCACGCTGATGCCCTCAAGAAGAGCACGGTTCCTAGGAGCAGTGTTAGAGTCAAAGCTCTCGAGGGCGTTTCCTACTCAAGAGAGGGTAGAGAAACTGCAACGATTAGCACGAAACCTTCGGGTAAAAAGGTGTCTTTCTGTACGCAGTTACAAGTCGCTGCTAGGGGTGATGTCTTCATGTATCCCCTTAATTCCACACTGCAGACTTCGGATACGTCCCCTGCAGGAACAACTGGACCTCCAATGGAAACAAGTGCACGGATCGTTCGACGACACGGTGGTTGTCACTCGGGAGATGAAGGAGGCAGTGATTTGGTGGTCACATCAAGACAATTTGTGCCAAGGTCTATCCTTCGCAAGCATACCATTGCCTCAAATACTAACGACGGATGCGTCATTGGAGGGATGGGTCGCAGTGATGCAGGACCTGCAGGTCAGCGGCCATTGGTCTCCTTGCGAGCAAAGACTGCATATCAATCTATTGGAGCTGAGAGCGATCAGGCTAGCTCTTCAAGCTTTTCTTCCGCGGCTCCAGGGTTCACAAGTGCTCATCAGAACGGACAACACCACAGCTATGCATTATGTGAACAAGGAGGGAGGAACGAGATCACTCCTCCTGTCGCGGGAAGCTCAACAGATATGGGAATGGTCAATTCTTCAGAGAATTTCACTAAAGGCGGAGCACTTACCAGGAGTGCTGAACGAAAGCGCCGACAGACTGAGCAGATTATCCTCAGTCAGTCACGAGTGGTAACTAAAACAGCAGGTTTTGGATCGACTTTTTCAGACATGGGGCACACCGGATGTGGACCTGTTTGCAACCCCAACCAACAAGAAGTGCGGATCATACGCCAGCAGGTTCCACCATCAAGGCTCATTGGGCATTGCCCTGTCGTCAGCCTGGACAGGGCAGTTTCTCTAAGCGTTTCCGCCAATTCCCCTGATTCCACGCCTCATCAGGAAGATGAAAACAGAACCATGCAAAATGATCCTGATAGCTCCAGCATGGCCGCGACACTTTTGGTACACGGAACTATATCTGCTGTCGCTAGTCCCTCCATTGCGGCTGGAGGAGTTTTCGGATCTTCTGACCATGTCCGGAGGACAGGTTTGGCATCCAGACCCAAGATCATTACACCTGACTGCATGGCTCCTGACCAGCGAGAATTCATGAATGTCCCTCTTTCTAAGGAGATCAAGGACATCCTTTCCCAGGCAAGAGCACCTTCAACAAACAAGACATACAGATTAAAATGGAAAAGGTTTTGCATTTGGTGTATGAAGGAAAAGGTTGATCCTTTTACGTCAAAACCTCATCAGATCTTGCCTTACCTACTCTCGCTAGCAAAGTCTAATCTGACCGATTCTACGATCAAGGTCCATTTGGCGGCACTTTCCAGATTCAGGAGAGCTGACTCTGGTCCTTCATTGTGGTCTTCAAGAATTGTCAAGCATTTCCTAAAAGGCCTGTTCAGGGTCTATCCACCAGTGAGGCCTCCTCCTCCAACTTGGCATTTGAACTTGGTCCTGACTCAACTGATGAAGAAACCATTTGAGCCAATTCACCGCTCAGACCTGAAATATTTGTCATGGAAATTAGCCCTACTTTTAGCCCTGACATCGGCTAGGCGAGTGGGAGAGTTGCAGGCCCTTACTATCCAGGAGCCGTTTTTACGGTTCAAGAAGAACACGGTCATCTTGCGGACAAACCCAAGATTCATCCCTAAAGTTCCTACAGACTTTCACTTGAACGAACCAGTGATTCTAAAGACATTTTTTCCAAACCCAGTCACTCCAGCGGAGAAGTCACTGCACACTCTGGATTTACAACGATGTCTTAAATTCTACTTGGACCGGACCAAGGAATTTAGAAAGACTTCGCAATTGTTCATCGCCTTTGGTGGTCCAAGCAAAGGTCTCCCTCTGTCCAAACAGGGGATCTCCAGATGGATTTCAAGTGCTATTCTGCATTGCCACAACATAGCAGGAAAACCTCTGGTGGGCAGGATACGTGCTCACTCAACGAGATCAGTGGCATCCTCAACGGCCCTCTTCGCGGGGGTGCCTATAAAAGACATTTGCAGGGCTGCTACCTGGAGCAGCGTACACACTTTCACTAAGCATTACTGCTTAGAGTCATTGCAGGAGGATGATGCAGCAGTGGGCCAGGCTGTCCTGAGGAACCTCTTCCAGTGATTGGTGAGCTTTCCTTTCTATCCCACCTTCCAGTGGTAACACATTTTGTGATTTCTTTTGTGATGATTTACAGTACTTATTTACAAAATGTGTTTATGATGGTTTACTGCTTGCTATTCTGATACAAAAGCATGGGAATCTATGAAAGTTCCAATACTGGGGCAAGAAAACAAGTTACTTACCTGTAACTTTGGTTCCCCAGTATTGGTAACTTTCATAGATTCCCATGCGCACACCCGCCTCCCCGGGGAAAGCTCAGCCTTCAGCAATTAGGGTGTCTAGCACACAACGGCTACGAAAATCTGAGGCTCTGAGATTCCTTCAGGAAGGTTCCAGGGGTGAGGCTCTTCTGATTGGCTGATGCCTAATGTTTGGTCTCTTTTACAAAAAGAGGCTGATATGCTACAAAAGGGAATGAGGCCTAGGCCTTTTCTCTCTTTTGTACCTACTACTATGGTATTTTGTTATTACCGAGACTCCCATTCCGACAACGGGGAATGATACAAAAGCATGGGAATCTATGAAAGTTACCAATACTGGGGAACCAAAGTTACAGGTAAGTAACTTGTTTTCTTTCTGGTTGCCATCACCTCTGCTAAGCCTCCTTTTCTAGCTGTTCATCCGGACAAAGTCGTCCTAAGAACTAGACCTTCTTTTCTCCCCAAAGTGGTTACTGTTTTTCACATTGGACAGCCTCCACATCCTTCGAAGGAGGAAGAGAGGCTCCACCATCTGAATCCAAAACGTGCGCTATCTTTCTATCTGGATCGCACAAAATGCATTCGCTAGAAAACAGCCATGTCTTTAGTAGTTTTCTAAAGAGGAGCAGTGTTGGACAGCTTTTGATATTCAGCGGGAGCAGGTTCCATAACCTCACAGTGCCCAGTACAAAGCTTCTTCCTCCCCAACCGAATGGATGACCAACTCTTTGTTGGCTATATGGGTGCCAAAAAAGGTTGGCCCGTGTAAAAGCGGACCATCTCTAGATGGGTCATTCTTTGCATCAATATTTGCTACTCTTTGGCAAAGAAGGAGCCTCCAGTAGGACTGGGTGCCCATTCCATCATGGCGACGACGGCCATCACTGCTTTGGGACATGGAGTGCCCCTTCATGATATATGCCAGGCAGCCCCATTGGCATCACTGCACCACGTTCACCAAACACTATTGCATGGATTCTAAATGCCGGATAGACGGCTTCTTTGGCCGTTCAGTTCTCAAGGACTTCCTGGTGTGAACTGTCTCTAGCTTCCTAGAGTTAGGTGTTATCTCATTGCTTTTACATTGGTTTTCTGTCAGTTTTTCTTCATTCTTCTCTGTCCAGGCATGTTTTCCTCTGTTTTACTGTGGAGTGTGGATGGGGTGGTTATCCTGAATGTTACCTTATCTGCACAAGTAAAAACTCATCCAAAGTGAGACTTTTCTTCAGACAGCACTTAGACTCTTATTTCTTACTATTGTCTTCAAAACTGGCTCCCAGAGTAACTATGCTAAATATTTCAAATGTTCTTTCCAACTTGATTTAGTTTATTTCCTTTCCTTATTGGTGCCCTATCTTTCTTAGAGAAGGAATGAGCTTCCTATTTTTTCAGTGTTTAAGAACATTAATGCAGATTTCAATAAGGTGAAAGGAACGTTACTTAACTCTTTCATAATTGCTCTATTTTGGTTATTGTCAATAAATGCATTAACTTTCCGCCATCACAGAAGCAATGGAATACAACTGTGTAGTTTCTTTAGCAGACTGCTACAATGGATAGCTGACCCTGCTGCATTCTGGGACTATAAATTACCTGGTTGCCTTAAACGGGCAATACCCTTTTTCACTTACATGAGGTTGAATGCCAATGAAAAGAGTTTCCTTCGTTTTCTCTTTTTAATAGAATTAAATATAAGGGGCGACAGAGCTCTACATTTGTTTTCAATCTATTCTAGTTTTCTAGTGTGTTTTATTTGTATATTTCTCTTTATTAACAGATAAAGTGAAGAAAATGCTATGATTAGAGAGATTCATCTCTTTCTAAAATAATGATTACAGAATAATGCACATAGGTGGAGTTGTGGGTTCTTCATGAATTTCATGAAGATACCCATGATGAAGAACATTTCGTCTAATTGCTTTATTTTGAAGGGTGAAAGCATAGTTCCTCAATTTTTGGAGAAATGTCAATCTACATGACAGATTTCCACAGTTCATAGCTTAAGTGAGGTCTTTCATAGTCATCAGTTAAGGTTAGGCCTCTGGCAAATCCACAGGCTTTGATATTCTTAGGAATGCTGGCCTGGTTAGTGTCTGGAAAGATCTATAGATCCTTTTTCAGCCTCATACTTTTCTTTACCAAATATTTTGACCATCGTTTTATCCATGTTGACCCTACTTGTACGAAGAGAACTCCAGATTTTCCAACAAAAAGATACGTACCATTAAGGAGATTACCCTTTGCTGCATTTCGTATATGAATATTTCTCTTGTACATCTTGGATGTCTCAGTCAACTCATTCTCTCCTGAAGAAGTCTAATTCTTCTTTGGGATAATCACTAAAAATCTCTTTCACACCATGGTTTATAAAGCCTTAAAAAGAGATAAATATCCACCAGACACACGTTAGGAAGCATTGGATGTAAAACTTTTTATCCTTTGGCATCTGCCTTACCGGATGACCATGGTAATCATATGGACTCCACTCTTCTCCCTCCAAGTCATTTTAAGTCACTTTAAGGTTTTGTTTTTTATCTCTCATTGTGTTAGTTTCAATAATTTGTTGGAGAATCGAGATTTTCTTTTTGTGCATCAAAAATCTTCATTTATTAAATACACACATCAAGTATTATCCCTGTCCCAATTTAACTACTGATATCCACTGTCTTCTTGTTTGCAGACGCATCAGCCAGTCTTTTCTTGGCAGCAGTTAGGTTCTCTTGGTATGTTGCTGATACTTCATTCGGCTTGTCAGTACAAAAGGGGGTGGTGATGGACGGAGCATCTGAACCAATCAAACACTCACACCCAGTCAAAAGATCTGGGTTTGATCCATCACCGTTCTTTAGCCCACTCTGCCACCCCAGTTCAGACATGGCTATATGCAAATCAGTCTGATCCTGTGCCTCATGGGAACAGTCCAGCCCGAACTGCCAAGCCATGCCTTCCCTGGACCGGAAACAAGCTTCCGAGGACCGGTTTTTGGCATTACAGCCGTCTTCTGCCCTGCTTGCTTGTATCCAGTGGCAAAGTGAGCAAGGGACGCACGTCTGAGCATACCCTGCCACACTTATGGCGGCCAAAGCGGTACAAAAGGGGGTGGTGATGGACGGAGCATCTGAACCAATCAAACACTCACACCCAGTCAAAAGATCTGGGTTTGATCCATCACCGTTCTTTAGCCCACTCTGCCACCCCAGTTCAGACATGGCTATATGCATCATCTACTTAAAGCTTCCCAACTTGAGGTTCCAGGAACACTGCTGCCCTTATTCCTGTATTAAAACATTGGAATGTAGAGGGATACATTGAAGACAATAGAGTAGCTCCGGGCTTATAATGGTTGGTATAAGCCCGGCGCTCCAACATTACAATGTTTGTCTTCATGTTTGTCCCTTTTTAATTTAGATCATTCTACCCTTAGTGGGTGAAATGTTCTAATAGCCTTATAGCCCTTCTGCCACTGACTATACCGGTTGTTAAATGGCCTCTCCCTCGTTAAAGGCTCTCGCCTGTGGTTCGGGCCTATAACTCAGGTTGAGGGCCTTTAGAATAGCCCTGGGCAGCAGGCTATATTACATCGTGGCAGCATCTGTAATATCATGTTTATTCACTGCTGCTGATTTGAATTAGTGCCTATAAAAACTAACCTGGAGTAGTTAGCCTCATTGTTTTCCGTACAATTAGGATTTCTTTACGATATTGGGGTAAATCTCCATTTGTTATGGATGTACCGTTGTTAAACAGAGTAGTCCTAAAAAGGATGTCTTTCTAGAGTTTGGAAAAAATATACATATAACTTAGTGATTGCTTTTGGTGTGTGAGCAGGGTGTGAATTTGAGCCGTAGGATAAAACAAGAAAAGGACTCCAGAAAGAAAGCACTCAGCACAGGGTGCTGCGGGAGCGGTTATAAATGTGTGAACGAGATGTGCAGTCTGCACGGACTGTTCAAGCCTGGGGGAGGTGTAGTGATTTGTAAAAGGCTGAGATTCATCAGGCAGCCAGCGTTATTTTGTTCAGAATTGATCTGCTGTGCCGCAGAGACAATGTCGGTCGCACAGAGGAAGCCGGCAGACAAAATGTCCCCTAGTTTCATTTAATGCTCTGCTTCCTTTCTTCCCACCCGAAGATATTGCTGCGGATTCTGCTTTCATCTTGTCACAGTGATCTGCAGCAGTGTTTTTTTTTATAATCAAACTGTGGAGTGTATTTCCACTACAGCCGAGGTGTGTTTTTACAATTGGAAACTGCTTTATGCTTGCAATCAGAGGTATGTCACCTTCACTGATCGATCCTCACCTTTATGAATTGTCTAATCAGAAGTTTAATGCCATTGAAGGTGCAAGAACAACAAATACTGGTACTTTGCTCTGCAAACGCGGCGTGATTAATGCTCCTTGACCGATATTCCTGTTCATTGTCTTGTTGCTGTTATTTGCTTGCCTTTATTATTGAACTGAAAAGAGAATTAAAGAAGGGAATGGAAATCGCCTCGGCAGCTGCCTAAGGGGCCAACACCAATGAGGGGCTGGATTGCCCCTAGAAAGTACCAGATATTGCCCCAAAGGGGCAACACAGTGAGAATTGACTAGGACGCCAAGAATCCTTGCTTCAGCTCTCATTGTAGGCCCATTTGATAACTTGATAATTTAAAGACGCTGTTAACCAATCCAGTAAACATGTTGTCAAATCAGGTTTCAGAAAACATCAGCACATCAGCCGCATGATCACCGGTTCATTCTGGTGTAAATTAAGAGTCTCTGACTTGACTGGCACAGCTCAGCTCAGTAGGATTTGGTTTAGTTTGGGCTCTTTCCAGTTAAGCTCGCACTTAAGAGCTCATAGAATGTTAATGGGTGTGGAAAAGGAAAGTGGGAGCTGGATTTGCTGCAAAGTGCATGATAAGAGGTATACAAAATCTGAAGTCGAGGAGTGTAAGAAGTGGGTCTGTATAGAGATCCGGAGGGAAGAGGCTTCGTTAAAGATGGACCTGCCTCGAAAACGGAATTTTTTTGGCAAGCAGATGACCTACTAATCTTACCTAACCTAAAGATGATGCAACCAGTAATAGCCAATGCACAAGACAATGATGAAGAGCATCGTGAATTTCTTGTTAATGTGATGCAAACATTCCCAGCCAAATAGGTTATGGCTTCGCAGTGGAAGTTCTTATTTCCCCAGTGGAAGCAAATTTGCTACAGCATAATCTAGACAAGCGAGATTTGACAAGCATGTGCATGAAATATAGTTGATTGCTTCAAGACTGCAAACATTTTGAGGGGCACAATCAGAGCCATAGATGAAAGTTGTATGCCTAAGAAAATAAATTGCATTTTCTTTGTTCCTGTGTGTGTTCCTCTCTAGGTCTCTGCTAAGTGGTACCTTTGAGGGTGCCCTTGGTGTTCTTTTTCAACTCTGTAATTCCATCACTGAAGTAATCTGTCCCATTTAGTTGTGCTCTAGATGCCTGTGTAGTTGTTTAGTAAAATCGTTATAGATGTTTGACATTGAGAGTGCCCTTGGGTTGGATCTCAATAAATGTATTATTCAGCACCAAGATATCCCACAGGAATGCCATGCACTTTACATCTACACATTATGTCATGGTTAGTATATTGACGCAGTCCCCAAATATTAATGAGGTACATGTCCATAGCTGCTACTACCTCAGTGTGTCAATAAGATAAGCACAGTTAACTTGATTGGACCGTTGCATATGCCTCTTACATTTGAGTTTGGTGCTCATCCTACTAGTCAATCTTCGATTCATAGCAGAGCTCTGTAGTAATGGTTCTTTAAGTGGAATTTGCAGTACTGTTAGTCACTTCACTCGTACCTTAGTCAATGGTTCAAACACTTTCAGATTGTAGTTCTGCCTCTTACTAACCCCAACACCTTGGAATTGAAAGAAAGCAGGATGCTCAAGAAGGACCAGGTGCCCATGTATTATATGGGTTGAGTGGAGCATGCTCTATGCAGGCTGCTTCACGGCGCCAAGTCGTGGGAACAGAGGATCTTGAAGGATAGCCTTTTATTCCATACAGAAAACCAAGGTTTCTTAAGAGAAAATGTAAGAGGTGCTAGGAATGTGTAACAGAAAATATAAAGCAAGTTCCATTTCTTCATTAATAGAACATGTTTTTCAGCTGTTACTGTAATATGTTGAGGTTTTTCTTTTCCTGTCTCAGCCTTTGTAGGCAACTCGTTCCATATTTTTGGCAGAGAGTTCTCAAGTACTCTCCATCGTAGTTTGACTGGTAATAGGCTTCATGTTTGATTTTGCCGATTACGTCAGATATCCGGTTGTGTCTCGGTTTGTAGTGGCGTGTTGGCTTTCTTAGATATTTGTTTTGCTAGGTGCAGTATGCCTGGTATATCATGCACCACATCCAACGGGTAGCTTTCTGCTTTCGGGGGAAGCTGTGAAAATATTTATTTATTTAAAGTTATTTCATGGTTGTTTCCAATCTTATAAACTAAATCAAAAATTATTTGCAACATGCTAAAAAGGTATCAGTAGTTTTGATCAATTCAGTAATTTGAGACATATGCGTTGTAAACAAATTTGAATCCAGCTGTATGATCACACATCGGACTACAAGAGAACAGAACATGTAAACTTTTTACAGTGACGTAGTGTGCAATCACAGGGTACCTTAGCCCAAGGCACGTAGTTCCATACAAATCGAGGAGTCCAAAGCAGATTTGGTCAATTTGAGCATTAGGAAAGCGTATGTCAGTACATCTTACAGGCCAAGAATTAACTTCCCCTGTAAGAAGTCTAGTTTGATTTTGCCTAGTCCGCCTATTTAAATGTACTATTAAAATAATTATAATATAGTATGTCATCCCAAAAAATGCTGGTCATCACTTACAGAAACTCACATAATTACTGTATTGGCAAAAGGATAGTTCGAAAGTTCAAATCAAATCCAAGATCAAAGATGCTAAAATTAGCAAATTTAGCATTAAGAAGTCATCACTCCAAAGGGAGTATTAACACACCTTGATCCAGCTAGATTTAACATCAAATTCTAGCCTAATCTGTTCGATTAACTGTGATTTTCTGAGATCAGATAGCTTACATCGCACTCGACCTTTTAATTTATTAATTGGAGTCTTAACAATTTAGAAGCCATAGAGGTACCCCGTAAGTAAGGACTGAGGTAACTTTTACATCACGTGCCACCAAATATAACATTAAAATAGCTTTAAGGAATTACACGGTATTTTACAAGATCTTTCTCTGTTCTAATTTGAGTACCCAGTATAGGTGGGAGTCAGAATACAGCCCCAGATGTTTATGTACAGAAACAATTTTTTGTTTATGCACAATTAGGAACTCCTATTGCAAATAACTCCAAACAACATTGTTAGAGTTTTCTCAAAATTAGTTTGGGAAAAAAGTGGCCTGGCATATAAATTCAAAGATTCCAATGAACTTTTCGGTTGGATAATGGTGCGATTGCAAATAAGAAAATTATTATCATAGTAAAGGATACGTTTTTACTAGGCCCCAACAATAGTTGTAAGGTGTATGCTAGAGCTAGGCAGGAGTACATAACGCTGCAGTTTCTGCCACAGAATTGAACAAATCATGGTATCAAATGCCATGGAGAGAGAGACATGGCAATAAAGCGACAAACACACAGTGCGCTGGAAGGGGACTAGAAGAAATAGGGCCAGTGCCGTTCCATTGAGCATTGTTTATTAATCGAGCGTTATCAACAATTATTTCTCTTATTCTTGATATTGTTGGAAAATACATTAACATACCTAGTAACTAAATACCATGGGCCCTATTGCATCTGCGTTTTGATTGACAGGCAGGCCTACGGTAAAATATATGAGAAGGTGTGTCAGCATCCCCTTTCAGAGGACTACCGGGCACGCAGGGGCTATTGTGCTCAACTGTAGGGATGAGGCCTTTTACTCATTTTGTCCTGGGGCAGGCCTACCATGGCTCCTGAGCAGCTGGGCCAGGAACCCCTTCTACACTTGACTCTCAGTGATAGACATGATCACCTTAGATAGGAGGGATGTAGTTGTGGATAAAGATTAGTGCACACAGCTCATAACTTAAAGAGCAAGCAGCAGCAACAATAAATCAATGTCCAACCAAATGTCTACTTTTACAACAAAAATTATTATTTTATTTCTAACTCTTCTTTTTCAAAGGAAAGTTACGGCATTCACAGGAAGCAACACATTTCCCCCTTGAGGTCAGGGCTCAATATTTCATTAGATGCTCAAATGATCGGCGTAATGTGGAACAAATCAAACATTCACCCCCTTTCAAGATATTTGGGTTAAATCCATTGTTATTTTGCTCACCCCAGATTAGAACCAGTCAAGCCTGGTCCTCCCTCAACCAGAAACAAGCATCCTGGGACCACTTTCAGGGCATCACCGCATATCAGCCAGGCTAGCTTGAATCCAGTGGCACAGTGAGCCCGGGACCCATGTCTGGCAACACCCGGTAGACTTAGGGTGAGAAAGCAGAAGACCCACAAATGATGGGCAGAATGCGTAACAAAACAAACATTCACCCCAAGTCAAGAGATCGGGGTTAAATCTATCATTCTTTTGCTCACCATGCAACCCTAGTTTAGACCCAGCCATATGCAAATCAGTCTTGACCCTGCTACTCATGGGAACAGTCCAGCTCGAACTGCCAATGTACTTTAAAAAAAAATTATTTAAAGTTAGGAATATTTTTTATTGCAGTACTTTTGCGAAATCTGGAGGTATTTCGCGGTAATATAGTGCATAGTTACCACAAGTCATTCACTGATTAGGTAATTATTGGCTTTATAAAAGTTGAAGGCAGACATGTTGTTATTAGATACACTTTACCCATGTTGTGCTTACGCCTTCTGATGTAGGTAAGTATTAGGTTTGGTATGTTTGCCCTAACTATTACCCCTTTGGTAAAGGGGTTGTAGGTAGAGCAAAATACATATACATTTCTAGATACTTGTTTTAAAAATTACAAAGTAGTTTGGGATCACTGCGGTACCCCCCCCCTCCCCCCCCCCCAATGAATTTCTCTACATTTAAATACCTGTGTACAGGGAACTGCGTTTTATAAGTATTGTGGTTATTATTACTAAACACTCCGCTACTCCATGCATTTTTTGTGGAGAAAACACCATAGCACATTATATTATTAAAATACTGTGTCTCTCTTGATTTAAAAAAAAAATCTATATAAACTTATAAATATTTTTCCCTACCTATTACCACTTTACTAAAGTGAGTATAGGTACGGGAAAGATAATAAACCTAATACTTACTTACATTGAATGGCATAACACAGGGAAATCCGAGCTGAAAGCAAGATATCTGCCTTTAACTGTTGTAAAGGCAGTCATCAGCTAATGTCTTGTCATGGCTATATACCGCAGGAGTACTGCGGTACTACCTCACCCACAGATATACCTAAATTAAAAACACTTAAAAGTTCTGAAATATTTACCTGCAGTACCTCCACAGAATCATTTGCCGACCATAATATATAATCCTTTCAAATGTCATCAAAATCCGACTGCCGGTTTGCACGCTATGGGAAATCCAAAAGTCTATTTAAAATGCATTGGATTGAATACTCGTTTTAGGACCCCTCGTTTTTTCTTTGCACCCCCTTACCAAAACACCGCAAAACTTTCAGTACTCCAGCTCCAGGCCTGCAAAGTTTTGGGGACATTCGTCAAACAGGCAAAGTTATTAAGGGACACAAAAAAGATCTGTATCTCTGTCAACCTTACTTTATTGATGGATGGATGGATAATGTATATGATACATTCTTCTGAGGCATTAGTACCATAAATTGTGTGCTGTTGCAGCCTCAGTAGCCTACTTCTTAATAAACTTCCTGAAACCCCATGCAACAGGGTTTAATATGTGCTAATAAGCATTGTACACTCTTTTTGTGGACAGGAGGATTGGGTCCCTCTCTTCATCTTTTCGGGTGGATTCTATATTGATGTTCCATTGTCACATGCAGCCTATGTTAACTCTGTAGCTAAGTCTTGCCATTAGCACGTCTACATCCTGCCGCAATCTGTGTCCACCTTGCCATCTTCATAGCGAAGCTTAGTTTCAGGGGGAATTATACCGAATATATCCCCACTAACACGGTGCACCATCAGCACTTTTGCTCTTTTTTGGCAAGCTTGCATTGACTTTCGGTATTCTAACAAAATAAGTTGAAAACTTTGTGTGGTTTAAATATTTGGAGTTTGGCTCAGCGTTCCTGTTTTCATGATATCTTCTGGTTGAGACCTCTGCACACCTAATGAAATAACTTTGAGATTCCCTTCCTTTAAAATACTTCACTGGAGGTAGCACCTCTGAAGTTCAGACAGCTAAAACTTGAACTAACAACTTCCCTCTTGCAGCAGATTACTAATCTAAATTTTTGAGAAAAAACAAAAACATAGGTTTGTGCAGCTTGATCATATTTTCCATTCCCACCAAGTTTTCTTCGACTGTTTTATGCCAGCAAGTGCTCGAGAATATAATAAATACATGTATAATTTGAAACTTTGTAGCTATGGCACATTGCAGGGCAATAAGTGGACACACCGTGGCTGGACAAAGCCTGGCCTACCTGATGAGTTTTAAGATGATGACATTTAGTCGGCTTTAGAGGCACGTGCTAGGTAGAATATATACATTGAACTTTTTTCAAACTTCTTTTTATTCAGATTTTAGAGTATAATTGTAAACAACAATAAGCATTACGTGTGCAACCCAAACTGGCGTCCCAGATAATAAATTATTCAATTGTTATTATGTGTCTTATACAACTCCTTCTAAACCACAATTTGTATCTACTCTTATAGTCCCCACATATCTGTGTGTCAATATCATAATACCCTATCTATGTAAGTCAGAGAGGCCTACTATTTGGGGAGGGGGAGGGGCGCAGGAGGTGGACATAATATACTAAGTTTCTCTCCCCAATCTGCCAGGTCGCCATTGACCTTGTCATCTCTCCAGTCAACTTCATTTACTGCTCATCTGCAACCTCCCATTCTAATAATTCTTTTTCCAAGCTGTTGCCTCCAGAGCCTGGAGGCAACCGAATGTTTAACTATCCGTCGCTTTACCACAAAATACCTATTGCAATCATGCGAGTTGTCATTTGACATTTAAAGCAAATGTGTTAAATCGTGTCTATTTAATCGACCATTGAGCCATGAACTGTACTTTGCAGTATATTTATGGCTTTATGCTCTTGGCATAATGCATTTGACCTGCATTAATCAGCTAAAGTTTGAGAAGTAGTTTACCTTCTCTGTAATAAGTGAGTAGAAATGTAATCATTACACATGGAATTGTAATCATACAGAAATTTAAGACAAGCATTTGCAATGCACTAGGTCTCGCATTTGCGAGAGTTTAAGCTATTGGCATTGTAAATGACAATTCCTATTATTTATCTGTTTTCATAATTTACACATAAATAAAAGGCATTAGCATTTACAATGCCAATAGTTCAAACTCTTCTGAATGCAAGACCTATTTCATTTCAAAGAAGCAGCCGCCATTGTCCTGGGCTGCTTGGAAAGTGAAATCACGCATGATGGTCTGAATGTTGCAGGAAACGTCTGTTGTGCCTCCAGTAGTAGAAACTCATTAAAGAAAATAGTGCTTACAGTCAAAATAAGATATACCATGTAACAACAGAAGTAAAAGCGCCAGTCCTTATGGAAGATTAAAAATGAAGACAAGGCGGAACGAAAGAGGGACTAACAAGCCTATTAACAAATCGGAAGCCAGCATTTACAATGAATAATGACACAAGCCAATGAAAAATATGGGCAGAGAGTGGGCGGAGCTTCAAGTCCATACTCAAATACAACAGGCCTCGCAGAGTAGCGCATGTGCAGCCCAGGCTCGACCTAACAATCAGTTGATGGCTATTTTGAAAGAGAGCTGACAGTCTAAATTTTTATTTAATATACTGGTGATGATGTCAGTATGCATTGTGTTGAAGTGCTGGTGAAGCACAGAGGGTTAATTACACGCTACATATGAATGGTTAGATATGTTTGTATCGGTCCTGTACCCTGCAGCTATTTGGAGCTGACCCTCATTGGCTTACATTATTAAGCTTGTCAAATTTTTTCATTATTTTGTAAGGGGCATCCCTTTAATACTTTAAGAATTATAGTATTTTTGTAGTTCTCCATTATACTATACAGTCTCCTTCAACTGGTGTGCTATTGAATATCAATTATTATTTATCAGCACTTATAAGGCACACAGTATTCCATTAGTAAGACTTCACAGCACCATTACATAGTCTGGGGTTCGTATTTATATAACCTTTTAATTTGCTGATCATAGTCCAGTTGAGTTTTGTCGGGGTGTGCGTTGAGTATGGCGCATCAGTTTTCATGAGTAGTACGTTTTTTTGTAGGGAGAGATCGAATGGTTAACTCAAATTGCTTATGTAGTTGCTTGGTCACAGGTCCCCGTTGCTCATCACATGTATTCATGTAGCTGACTTTAGGAATGTTGTGAGTCCTTAAGACCTACTCAGGGGCTATGGAGTATATTATGAAATCAGTGTTAACAGATTAAACTAAATGTATATAAATAAAATGAAAAAATGAAAATTGAGCATTTTAAAACGCTCTGTAACTGTGTATGAACCTGACACTGAAGGCCAAAAATAAAAAAAATATCCTTAGCTCATCTGAAAACTCTGGTTTTTGTTAACAAAAAAGAGCACACGCTTTAGGAACAAAAAAGACAAAAGTGATGTGCTGGAGGCTAAGATACTGCTTTGTATTTTTAGAAATAAATCCAAATTGTGAACGCTCTAACTTTCCAATCAAATTAGAATCTTGACTTGTGTACATTTTTTTGTGAATTCAATAAAATAAATATTAGCGTATTTGTTTGATACTTGTTTGTGTTTTGGTGTATAGATTGCTTAAGCCGGGGTCTGCAGCTTCCAGTAGTGATTCAGTGGGAGCCAACAAAAGTTAAAAGGTTAAGTACCACTGGTATATACAGCACATTTAATAATTTATCAGCTTAAAGGAGAGGCTGCCTGTGTTTAACATCTACTGTTTTCACCTCTCCCCGCCACCACTTGAACTAGCAGCGATTACTCATTTTTCTGTGTATTTCCAATCACCAGGCAACAGATGGGTGACTAGTTTTTTGGGGAAGGGAGCATTCCAATTTATAACTCAAGTGTTTATAAATATATACACCGAACCAACCAGTGATTTATCTAGACGAAGCCACCTCTATTATTACAGTGTCAAGCACTATTTTTTCTTTTTGCATTTGATAGAATGTCAGCCTACATTTCATTCGCACGTCATTTAATTTGCGTATAAAAAAATGTGGTTGAAAATAATTCAAATTCTCCTCAGCCTAAAGACAGGTGTGATATAATTTGTGGCATCTTGTTTTGACGTATCAATTATGTTCTGTGAAGCATCTCGAGCAGATAGTACTTCAGTTCTTTGTTCTGCTGTGAAGGTAAACGTGCTATAGTAGTATATTATTGAGTTCAATTAAACCCTTTTCTCTCATTCTGTAAAGATCATTCATTTCTACTATAAGTAACACAAAAATATTTAGTTGCATAATTGGTAGAGCTGAAAGAAGACACCAGGTGTGCGGCTTCCCACTTTTTATCTAATTGTTAATTAGCACGTTCTTGTTGTGTCATATATATCCTCATTTTGTGAGTGCCTGTAGGCTCTCCCAGCTTCGGAGAGAAAAACAATAAAAAAATAATGACCCTGATATTTAAATTAATCATGGTCAGTGGAAATTGGCTTGGGCCGCAATCCAATCTGTCTGTTTTTTTTGCTTGCTATGCCATTTAAGAAGTTAGTGCCAGTGGTAGCACCCCGTATTGCGAGTCGATCGTTCACTTCCTTACTTCTCTTATTCTTAGTTCAAAATAAAGATCAGTTATAATGATCTGTGTGCTACACCTTCACTTGTGTCTACCAAACACCGTCACTAAATGTGTTTGAGGCTAGAGACCACATGGCATCTAGAACAAGGTGTGCACTGCAATGAAGTGATATACTTTACATTTGACAAATTTATGATCACCAATTTGAATGAGTTATAGAAGAACTCCTTTACTTTCTTGAACAAAAACTTGGTTATTGAACCTCTACTGTACTTATAACAATTGTTTTCGTTTTCTATTTCTTACAGCTATGCCCCTGATGAAGGGACTTGTGTCCCGAAATGCATTGGGCTTAATTTGACAACAATTCAGGACATGAAGCAATTAAATGATTGATTATGTTTTTTTCAGAAAGAGTATCATTGAATATTGTTGGAATATATATTAACTGTTAATACTTAATAAGATGTATAATCACCTATGTTTATGTGAAGTTGGATTAAAACATAGACAAAAAGCTAAAGATATTGCATTACATTTGTAAAATGTAAAGTGTATCACTTCATTGTGGTGCACATCTTGTTCTAGATGCCATGTGGTCTCTAGCCTCATACACAGTGGTGTAGCACCCCAGCACATTGAGCGTCAATCTCAGCACATGGTGCAGCAGCACTAATATATCAAGCAGCAAGCAAGTCACATCGAACATAAATAGCAGTATGTCATTTAGAAGTACTATGGGATATTGAGCACCAGCTGTAGTGTATTCAAGAGCACTCTAGACCAATCAGGCAGTACCATGGGTATATTGAGTAGCACTCTGACTCGAAGCTCCTGGTCATAGTGCGCTGCATTCTTATAATACTAGCATCACAATGGCATTTCAGTACAATGACTCCATTGGCAGTACCCTGGACCATTTGATACCCCACTTCGGACAATGCCACCCATCATCAGTTGGGCCTTCAGCTGGCTGTAGTCTGGTAGGTTAGAAAGCTCTGATCGATGACAAGCCAGTGCCTGCACCGAATCTATAGGTATTTGTGTAATTGAGTGCATGCAAGCGTAAATTGGGTCTACAATTCAGCAAAGGTTTCCGTATGAGATGCCGCTCACACATCCCCAAGGGTCTTAATCCTAATTTTGTCACATTGGCAATATCCCCATACATGTGATGTCTTTTTCAACCAGCGACCACTCCATAATGGAGTTTTCTCTGTCAGCTTCTTAATCTATCCCATGAATCGGAGAGCAACCCGCCAGCTGAGGGATTTCACCCTCGTACAGTTCTGAAGCCGTGCCGGGATGGGGATACAATAGTGGAATCCCCTCTCTTTGTCTAGTCCTAGTAGTGTCAGCCCTGCTAGGTATGCTGGTCAGACAGCTGTTTATGACCAGGAGTTGTGATGCCCAGTAGTAAAATTTCATGTTTGCATCCCCAGTCCCCCTTCGTATGTTGACTGCTGGCATTTTGTCGTAGGAAAAGCACATGGTTGGACCCCACACCCCCTCCCCATTGAAAGAAACGGATGAGCTCAGTGAGAATGACAGACCACTCCTTGGGGATCAGGAATGGAAGGTTTTGCAGCAAGTATAGGAACCGTGAAAGTATCATCATCTATGTTTGCCAGTTCACTGAGGCCTCATCACCCCTCAATGGCATCAGAAGTTATTTTTTCCAACTTGCACACAAGCCAGAGGCTTCTTCAAAGATGTTCAGGATCTGCAGAGGCCGAATCCTTGGGGTTGGCTTGGTAGAGGAGGATGTCATCAGCACAGGAGGGCTATCCTGTCCTCCAGCCTCCCCTCCATTTGCCAGCCCTGCACGATGGCATCACATCTGATTATTCTGGCCAGAGGTTCTATCACAAGATCGAAGAGGACTGGGGACAACAGACAGTCCTGCCTAGTCCTACTGCGGATCGGTAATGGCTCATTGAGGGTCCATTGACCATTACCTGGGTTATAGGGCCCTTTTAAAGAAGTCAAGACTTATTTTCAGAATCAGGGACGAATCCCATGCGGTGGAGAGTGTAGTCCAGATAGGTTCAGTCCATGTTATTGACGCCTTCTCAAAGTCACCATTAGTAATGCACCAGGATTAAGTGTATCCTGCCGATGGGTCAGTGCCACTACTGATGCAGTGGCAAGTACTACGGGTGGGTATGAAGCCACACTGATCCGAGTTGACGTGGTCCTCCCATCCCCCTCACCCCTCAGAGCGCCCTGGAGGTAATTTGCCAAGGCTTTCACAAATATTTTGAGCTCTGTATTGATTAGGGCGATGGGCTGGTGTGCAGAACAGTTATCTGTAGGCTGACATGTCTCAGGGAGGGCCACTATGGTGGCCACATCCATCTCTGACGGGAAAGATCCATTCTAGAACGTCTCCCCCTATAGGTTCAGGAGATGTGGAATAAGGATGTTTGGAAACCTCCAGTAGTCCTCAAGAGGAACCCATCAGCCGTTAGGGAGGCATCGAACTTCAACTGTTGAGACTTCGTAAGGGTAGGAAAAGATATTTCTGAAAGAAGTGAGCTGTCTCTTTCTCTGCCAGATCGAGGTTGGAAGGCGTACAGAGTCCAGTAATAGTCAGCAAACGCCGCCACTATCTCGCCCGTAGCTGCAACATAATTCCTGTGCCGGTTCCTAATGCCTGGGAGTATTCTGGACCCCATGTCTCTAGTGACCATCCAGTAAAGAAGATTCCCATTCTTATCATCGTACTCATACACCCATCTAGTCGAGACCCTCCAGTACTCTTGTGCCTCGTCCAGTGCCAGCTACCAAGTGCTATTCTGTTGAGCATCTCTGTTGTGTTTCTTTTCCAGCTGCACGGTTTCGGTCCCAAATTCAGTGATCTGGCTATGTTTGGCCTTTTCTGCTTGTCTATGTTGTGATCTGGCCACTCCCTTTTGTTGCCAGACCCCACAGAGTGCATGCTGACGCCACCAAGCTATTATTCAACTCAATGTTGAAACTGGTGTTTTCTTTGGAAGGAAAACAGGTAGTTTCCCTGGATAAATTCCAGGAGTGCATGCAAAACACTTCTAATTGGCTTAGAAAAAACTCCTTACAATTCAAAGTAGACAAGACGGAGATAGTATATTGCTCCACAGCCAAAATTGAGTGGCCCTTTCCCTTTGATATTAAACTCACCCCCACAGATAAACCACTGATTCCAGCTAGAACTGTGCATAACCCGGGGGATTTAATGGATGATAACCTTCAATTGGAGTCACAAGTTAGATCCTTCCATTACTGCCTGCTACTACCAGATCTCATGTAGTGAGGAGTATAATATTGAGTAGGCTGGATTACTGTAACTCACTGTATCTGGGAGCACCTAACTCAGTGCTACTGAAGCTACAGAGGAACCAGTCTATAGCAGCCAAATTGGCTCTAAATAGACAGTGTAGTTCCCCAACGACTCTAGCTTTAAAGGACCTTCACTGGCTACCAATTAAAGAGAGAATTAATTTTAAATCCCTCTGTATTGTGTTCAGAGCAGTACATGGTCTAGGGCCGATATCCATGCAGTAAAAATGTACTTGGTGCACTCCTGGGAGAAACCTCTGTTCATCAAACGCAACTCTGGTACCCACCACAAGATTTAAGAAGACTAGGACGGGTGGCAAAGCATTTGGTGTAGGAGCCTCAAGACTCTGGAACGATCTTCCATTGAATATCAAACAAATCAAGTTCCTGCTTCCATTCAGGAAAAGCGTATAGACATGGGTCTTCCCTAGGGAGTAGTAATACGAGCTACTCAATATCTGCAAACAGGCTATCTTTATGCACGCTGACAACAGGGTAAGTCTCAGCGCCAGGATACCCGTAGGGTGACAGGTTTTTTTGCGCTACATAAGTTCAAGTTACATTACATTACATTACATTCTTGGCGCTCGTTGTGTAGTCGGCAAACTGGTCCTCCACCATGCATTCAGATGACACATGGCTCTTTTGTGCTGCTCTGGTGACCTGAAGTGGAGGATCATTGTAGAGTGATCAGAGATTCCTCTCAGAAGTATGTCTACAACCGAGGTGTGGAGAATGCCAGAGGCTGGTAGAAACAGGAGTGTCAATGCATGAGCGTGTTTTTGGTGAACTCCGACAAATGTGTATACTCCCTAGCATCCGAGTGCCAGGTCATCCAGGTTTTGCAGAGGCCCATAGATTCCATCCAGGTTTCAAGTTCTTTGAGTCGCATAATGCGATGGTGTATGGCAGGGCCAGAGGAATCAACTGCAGGGTTGGTGGTTGCGTTAAAGTCTCCACCAATATTAGTAACACCATGAGAGAATACTGTGAACTCAGTTGTGGGTTCCATCATGGTTATGGCTGTTGTTTGATGAGGCACATAGACAGTAAGTATATGATCTGCCTCCATTCAGCCAGCTTCTCAATTTAAACATATCATCCTGGGGATCTAGGACTGTGTTCTTTACCACCATTGGGAACGATTTGTGTAATAGGATCGCTACCCCTCTGAATCCTCTAGTGTAGTCCTCTTGAAATGCCTTGTCATGCCTGAATGTGGATAAAAGGCACATTTTGTCCCCAGAAGGAGTATTTCCTGTAAGAGCAGTACAGCTATGCAGATCTGCTTGGCATAGCGCAGGTCATGACATGAAAGTCTGTCATTGGGTAGTATAACTACGTGATTTTGGTTGAGAGGTTCGGATGGCCCGCCAGATCATGAGAAACTTTGAAAATTAGCATTCCCATGCATGAGGGTGCAGAGAAAATGGATGATTGAACATTACATTAATCAGAAAGAGTAATACGAAATGATCGTGAATAAGAAATGATACATTGTTTAAATGAAGAAAATGGATGCAAATGTGCTGTTTAATAAGGAGGCTGTCGCCACTGAAGTGGGGCAAGAAGGTAGCCCCACTGTTTTGGTGTTTCGTTTACACGTGCCGTGTGGGCTTGGCATGAAACAGTGAGCACGCCGCTCGAGTAAAATATTGGTTCAAAAAAGACATTGATTAAGTTGTTTGAAGTGAGGAGTGCAACCCATCTTATGTGATAGTATAACTATGTGCGCCATATGGGCCACAATGAGGAACTGCATTCCCATCATCAGTTGGTGGGGACGTGCTAGCGTTGTATCTGTGGGTGAGTGTTCTATCGGACCTGGGTGTAACGTGGAACAGAACTAAAATAAGTGAACATCTGTACCCCCAACTCCCTCACACTTCCACTCGAAGTAACTGTCGCCCCAAAGTCCCCTTGTAACATAGTGTCAACCTAGTGTAGGATATTAGAGGTAGACCTCCTCCTAATATGGATCTCTACAACAGGCTCCAGGGGCTTCTTGCCGGTCCGGATGGCATTGTGTGCTTGCCATTGTGTACTAGCCACAAGCACTAGTTAGTAAATATTTTCCAAACAGTTTCAAACCATTGGTTCTTGGTAGTTGCCAGTATCTGCTATACTGACAGTCTTTTTTTTGTCAGAAAATATTTTTTATTCTTTCATAAATCCCTTCTTTCCTTGTAAAGTGCCCTTCCTGCGGCAAGAAAGCAGCCCAGACTGAACATCATGCAGTCTGCATAGTTTGCCTGCCGGAGTCCCACCATCCTGACTTTTGTCCTCACTGCCAAAAACTATTCAGACATACCCTGAAGGACAGAGAGAAGATAAGGCTCGATGGACTCCAGTAGAGAGGATCTTCCATAAGAGGCCTTGAGGAGCATCTACCTTCCTCTAAAGAGCCCTCCTGTCATCCAAAGGAACATCAGAGAGGTAGATCTCGAGAGGAACTGCGTAAAACCAGGTCCCGATGGACGTCAAGAGGTAGGACGTTGAGGAAAATACCTTTCCGATGTCTTAGACACTGTCGAAAGTGGGGTCACTTCAGCACTTGACGTCGGAGCACACTCGTCGAAAGTTACATGCTGTGCCGCACAAGTCATCAACGCTGAAGCCTTCGTCAACATCAAGGCCTAACGATACACCCCATACAACCTCACAAGAAAAACAGCAGTCAACGCTGACACACAAAAATGTGATAGAATGACCTCAACCATCCTCAGAGGTCCAAATCGTTGCAGTGGACTTGCCTATGTTACCTCAACCACCTTCTAGGTCCAGATCACAGTCCCTGGTTAACCTCTCGCCAGGGTGGCTGGAAGGTTTAAGGAGAACATGCATGTAACATCTGACTCGGAGTGTTCCCAGGCATATTCTCCATCCAGGCCTTGCACTCTGTCTCCCAAGAGAACACCTCCACCACAGTTGTCACCAAGTACTGTCTCTGTTCCTCCTACCACTGCGCCACGTAGGAGGGTGAGTCCATCACGTCCAACATCTAGAAGTCTATCGCATCATCTCTATATCTCGCACAAGATCCAGGACCAGGTTAAGGTCTACAATCTCAAAATCTCGCACAGCTTCCACCTGACACAGACAAAGGTCACCATCTTGGTCTACAACTTCCAGGTGATCAGTAAGGACTACTCTCCCTGACACACCACCAGCATGAGTGTCACCGGTGGATGACCTACTGACGTTCAACGATATCTTATTCAGGGGTACCACAAAATTGAACATAGACATCCCTAACGCAAACTACAACATCCTCTGTTGTTTTTTAAAAAAATCTTTCATTACAGGACTGCATCTCAACCTTTCTTCCCACTTGTGCCTGATCGCTTTCAACCAGCAATGGAGCTCTTCCTGATGGCAGCAGACTTATTATCTGCACCATCTCGGATTCTGAAAAAATACAAGGACCCATTATTTGTCAGGGCTGACCGTCCTCCGTATGCAGTCATAGTGGCAGCTGCTTGGAAGTTCCGTTTTGCTGCCTTTTCTTTGTTCTTGGTACCACTGAACAAAGACAGCAAACAAATGGAGGCACTAGGGAAAAAAATGTGCGGAACATCTGTATCATTCATGAAGGTGGCCAGTTCCTCTGCTCTACTAGGATGGTATGACAGATCCCTCTGGGAGTCGCTGTCAAGGTAAACCAAAAAGCTGCCAAAGAAGACAGACAAGGGTTCCTGCTGGTGCTCAAGAAGGTGGCTTGATTTCAAATTAGATCAGATGCATCAATTCTGACCGCACATGGCTATGCACATGGTATATGTGCACGAAGATCTTCATGGCTATGCCTCACAGGGTTAAAATCTGAGGCTCAACACCGCATAATTAACTTCTTATTCTCTGGCAGCACCCTTTTCGTTTCTTGTGCAAAGGGAGAGATGTTCAGAATGAAGACCGAGCTGGAAACTCTCAAGGCTGTAGGCTTGGAGAGGAAATAAGAGTTCCCTAGGCGTTGCAGACCCTACGATAAAGGTTCTCCCAGCATAGGGTTTAAACCCCTAACTGGCAGCTAAACCAGCAGCAGGCAAGATCTCACCACCATCCTAGTAGGCCATCCAGAGGAAGGGGAGCACAGAAACATCAGCAGCCTGCAGCCCCAGGAAAACGTGCTGCAAAGCAATGAAGTGTTACTTCCCCCTTCCCTGTTCCCTGCTCCAGTGGGGGAAAGTATTGCCAATCAGTGGGAAGAGTGGAAATCCATTATGAGTGACAGATGGCGCTTAAATATTGTGCAGAATAGCTACTCTCTCAGCTTTAAGTCGCCTTCTCCGACGATCCCTCCGGCAAAAACATCCCAGAACCTGCTAGACCTCTTGCAGTTGGAAGTCAACACCTTGCTGGATAATAAGGCACTAGAGGAAGTTCCATGTCATCAAAGGGAATCAGAAATTATGCCTGCTACTTTCTAGTAAAAAGAAAGGACCAAAACAAGAGTTCAGACCCATCCTAGACCTCAGAGTACTCAACAAGTACATTCGCCTAGATAAATTCAGAATGTTGGCTCTGCATCAAATCTACCCACAATTGCAGCAAAGGGATTGGGTGTGTGTGATCGACCTTCAAGATGTATATTTCCATATCCTGATCTCCACAAAGCATCGCAAATTCCTCCGGTTCAAGGTGGGAACTCCCATATATAGAAAATCACAACTTCTCTAAAAAGCTCCCTGGAACACGATGGTTAAGCCCACCCTGACCTGTAGGAGTCAGGGTGAACCCGATGATTAAGCATGCCACTACTAGAGTGGGTGAAGGTTACATATAAAAAGAGGTTTTCTCCTCATCCCACCTCTAAGTGCGGTGGAGAATAGATTTTCTTAACCATCGTGTTCCAGGGAGCTTTTTAGAGAAGTTGTGATTTTCTATATATGGGAGTTCTACATTAAAAAGAAAATTCGAACTCACCCCAAGGTAATCCTATATTAGTGGGGTGAGCAGGAAAGATTAAAAAGCAATGGGAAGGGGCAATCAGGATTTTGTGGGCATATGACCCTAAGTTAAAAGCGCCAACATGTTCCTGCCCTACTCTATTGGCCTGTATAGGTCCTGGGCATTCTTCAGGGCGATGCTAAAGAAGTGAGATACCCCAGTGTTGCAACCCTGTAAGTTATACAGGTGGATGCGTGTTATGCTAAAAGTCAAACTTCTGCATGCAAACAAGAAAAATGTACTTACTGTGTAAAAGAATCTACAGTGCAGTGGCAAACTGTAGGGAGAGAGGTTTTTTTAATTCAAGTTCTGTGGTAGAAGTGACTGCTGACAGCTGTCAGCTCTTCTTGCCTCCTTCCATTTCATTGATGTTAGACTGTTCTGTGTATAGTGACAAATGCAAAAGCAGTACTTGATGGACAGAATGCAGGACAATGTCATACATTCACCCCAGTACAGAGATCTGGGCCTAAATCCATCGTTTTTTTTGCTCACCATGCCATTCCAGTTTTAACCCAGACATATGCAAATCAGTCTTGACCCTGTGCCCAGTGGGAATAGTCCAGCCCGAACTGCCAGGCCAGTTCCTCCCTGAACTGGAAACAAGAATCCTAGGACTGGTTTCGGGGTTTCGTCCCTCTTCAGCCAGGATAGCTTGACTCCAGTGGCAAACCGAGCATGGGACCCACGTCTGGGCATACCCGCCCCACTCGGGGTGCCAAATGCAAAAACAACATTTGATGGACAGAAAGCAGAACAATGTCATACATTCACCCCAGTACAGAGATCTGAGCCTAAATCTATTGTCTTTTGCTCACCATGCTATTCCAGTTTGAACCCAGCCATGTGCAAATCAGTCTTGACCCTGTGCCCATTGGGAACAGTCCAGCTCGAACTGCCAGGCCAGGTCCTCCCTGGACTGAAAACAAGCATCCTAGGACCGGTTTCGGGGTTTCACCCCTCTTCAGCCAGGATAGCTTTATTCCAGTGGCATGGAGAGCACGGGACCCACGTCTGGGCATACCCGTCCCACTCAGGGTGTATAGTGTGACATTTTTCCTAAGGCAAAGTCTCTCTTAGTTGCAGAGGTGTCCACCCAGGGCTGGATAAATGCTAGATTTTCAAGATAACCACAGACTATGTAAATTATTTCCTTTCGGTTTAATTGCAAGTAAATCCATCCACTGTGAATATTCTTGAAAACTGGTCTAGATCAGGCCCATTCAGGGCTTACATTGGACCTCTCAGCTCTGTTATGTCTACTGTAGAGGTTGTTTGGGACGGCTGTCAACTCTGATGATACTGCTCTTCTGATCAGATATGGCAGCTGGAGGAGAAGAGGGTTCTCGCATCTGTGATAATCATAATCGGCTATTGTGCCTATTGCACAATAGTCCTTTTACAGGAATAATTGTTTATTATGCTTTTGGGGAGACTGAAACAGCTGCTACCTCTCTGAATCATCCTCCTCTTGCTGCAAATGGTAGAACAAACTGGAATCGCTATAAGACGTCCCAGTCTCCCTTTTACTATAGACTTAATAGAGAGACTCGTGTTTGTAATAGAATTCCCACCAACTAGAAACACAATAGTCTGTCTATCTTGTGCATAGTGTGGCAGAGCCAGTACATCTGACTGAATGGAAGAGATAGGGCTTAAATACTCTTTTTGAACATAATTTGGTCAGTTGTATCTCATTTTATGATAGGGCAACAGATTGTAAAGAGTTATTTGTATTTTGTTGGAGGTCTCGGTTAGCGACTGCTTGAGCTGTATGTTGGCCTGACCTATTGTTTCTAATCAACATAGATTGTGCTTTGTGCTAGACCTTACTCGTGATTGTTTGGCTTTGCTGTCTATCTCGCTTCCCTGCTCCTGATTCAATGGCTTTCCTCCCTATTCTTTTGTTTGTCCCTCCCAGGAGTCCATAGTTAGAAATCCATTGCAAGACCGCCAAACAGGTGTGGGAATAACACAGCTGATTTTATATAAAAGAAGTGGTTATGTGCTGATATGCTAGAATAATGTGACAAGGTTACCAACCTTGCCTTGTTTTACACAGGAAGTTGGAGCCTTTTAACTCCAAAATATGTTTGCTGCGGCTTATCCCAGTAAAAAAAAAGAATTAGCTGCATTGTTGTTTAAAAGGATGATTGCTGAACATTGGCTCTTGAAATGTTCCCCCTACGTTTCATCGTTGACTGTGCAGGAAGCTCTGGCAGGGTTTAAATGGGAACCTCCGTCCCAACTGATGTATGATCAAATTTCCTTGATTCACTCAAGTATCTTTGGGAGGATTCATATTTAGGGTTCATGGATACTGTAAAGGTTGGTGGGAAGGGTTTAGTGGTGGATAACTAAATGCTGTTTATCAACAGCTGGAAAGTATTTTAGTCGTACCTGAGAATGTATGCACTAATAATGTGGGGCACTGATGCGGATATGGAAGTAGCACTGCGCTATATTAGTGTGCACCTGTTTATACGAAAGATCACCATCACATGTCTATTACTGGAAGAGTAAAAGGTGTGAAGGCTGAATACTGCAATTCAGTTTCAATGATATTGGCTATTAATCTCTGATATTATCTTGACTGCAGTGACCCAGTGAAAAAAGGATTGGCAAAGCCAATAGCTCAGCCATTCAAAGTTGCGACCTGATGGCTTTGCCAGTTCTTGTTTGTAGTGTGTTTTTTTCACACGTTTTTACTGATATGCATTCTTTTTAAGCTAAACATAGTATCTGAAATGTTTGTACATATACTGTTGGCTGTGACAGTCTAGCAGCAATTGATTTTGGGCTGGACAGATTAATAAATAATTTCTTGATTCACAAAATAGCTGCAAGAAGATATAAAAAATGACAGGGACCATGTCCCATGGTGTGGACAGAGAATGAAGACTGAATTAGGTTGAAAATAAATGCATTATCTTCAACTTTTTATATTTTATGAATCTCGAATTCTAGGTCCTAAGAAACACCTGCCTAAACAATGGATCTCCAACAAGACTCTCCAAGAAATCCAAGAGCAAAAAGAAAGACAGCCACAGTCAACCCCAACCAACCAAGAGCAGAAAAAAGCGAAACCTCAAGGCGAATATTCCTAAACCAGCAAGGAAGCACAAAGAGGCTTAAGAGCAGACAAGCAAAGATTCATCGATGGTCTTTCCATAGAAGCCCAGTAATCAACAAGCCATGGAAACTTGAAGAATTCTATGACATGCCAAGGAAACTCTCTGGCAGATACAGCAAGCCAGAAAGACCTGTTAAATACAAAGCTAAAAGACATTCATGGTTAACGATGGCCAACAAAGAAGATGGGTGAAGCACTTTGAAGAACAGATGAACCAGCCCTTGCCGCAATCTCCACCAGACTTTCAGCCAGCTGACAGTGACTTGCCTATCGACTACAGCAGACAAATCAATGAAGAAATACAGCAAGCCATCAAACATCTGTGAAATGGGAAGGCAGGGGGACCTGACAACAATGCTACAGAGGCACTTAAGGCAGATATTGAAAGAGCAGTAGACATGCTCTATGTTTTGAAGTATCTGGGACGAGGAAAAGTTGCTATCAGACTGGAAAGAGGAATATTGCATCCAGATCTGCAAGAAAGGTGACCTGAGTAGCTGCACAAACTACAGAGAGATAATCCTTCTATCAACCCCAAGCAAAGTGTTCAACAGATTCATCTTGAACACAATAATAACAAGCCGTTGCTGAGGTGCAAGACCAACAAGCTGGCTTCCACAAAGATAGATCTTGTACAGAATCATATTTGAGCTGTCGATAGAATGGAATAACCCTCCTCTGTGTCATTCAACAACATGGACTGAGTGAGCCTTTTGAAACTGCGCCGCCACTATGGTGTGCGAGATAAACTCATAGAAATAATTAGGAACTCTTACGAGAGAATGACCTGCAAATAGTCTATAGAGGACAACTCAGGGAAGCCTTCCAAGTGAGGACTGGAGTCCGTTAGGTTATTTGCTTTCACCTTTTCTCTTCCTGCTGGCCGTTGACTGGGTCATGAATACTTCCGCAGCAAGGAAAAGAAATGGGATCCAATGGGCAGCTTGAACTCAGATCGACAACCTATACTTGGCAGATAACCGCGCCCTACTCTCCCATGCACATCTGCAGATGCAAGAGAAGACAGACAATGTGGCAGTCACACCAGCACGAATTGGCCTTAACATCAACAGGGGGAAAAGCAAGTCCCTGAAAGCTAACACAGCCAGCACAACTGCAGTCACTCTTGCAGGCGATGTACTTGAAGAGGTTGAGGCCTTCGCCTACCTGGGCAGTGTCTTAGAGAGCAGAGTTGCACAGATGCCGGCGCCAAAGCAAAAATCGGCGAAGTAAGGTGTGCCTTCATTCAGCTTAAGAAGATCTGGAGCTCCAAGGACCTAAAAGATCGGGCTTTTAAACACCAACATAAAATCAGTCCTTCTGTATGGAGCAGATACTTGATGGCAACATTGACCACCACCAATACCTGTCTGAGGAATATCTTCCAGATTCGTTGGCCAAACACTGTCAGGAACAATGACTTATGGCAGGAAACTTTCCAACTCCATTCTCATGAAGAGATGAAAAAAACTAGGACTGGATAAGTCGCACCCTCAGCAAGCCCGCATCAGACACCTTCAGGCAATCCCTGACCCTTAAACCTCAAGGTAAAAGGAAAGGAGGAAGGCCAAGGCCTCGAGGCTGACTGCAAGACGATGGGGTACACCTGGAGTCATATTAAAAGAAAAGCCCAGGACTGAGCTGGCTGGGGAGTCCTGGTCAATATCCTATTTCCCAGGCGGGGTAGTAGGCATAAGTAAGGAAGTAAGGATTAATGTGCATAGGTGAATGTGCATTCAAAATCCTCACTGAAAGGCATCCAGGTCATCTGACTAGCTTTTAGTGTAGGATTTTGAGTGGGCCAGTGATGATCGGTAGATACGGGCGCTCTCCACTGTCAGGAAATCATCAAGGTTTCCAACACATTGTCACCAGTGGTCGGGATCTGAGGGCACCACATACCCAAACTTATTTGGATTAGGTAAAACAATTCCCCTACTTTTTGTGAAATAAGAACCGTCCCGGGCGGTTAATTCTGGCAGATGAACTGCGTCTGCTGAAGTGGAAAGCAGGGAGTCTCCTGTACTGTGAAACCAAGGGAGGGACAGACCACTAAACAAGCCTTCTTGCCAGAGTTCCTACTTGTCTGAAAGAAATGTAAATGTGTGCAACTTGTTAATAAGCAAATGTAAGGGGTGCTTGGTAGCTGTTATTAGCTTTAATTTAGGGATTCACTTGAAGCTTCCTGATGACACAGATCTATTTCAAGGGAGTTACTAGCTGACCTATGAAGTATGTGTTTGTATCAGTTATAAAAATAATTGCACTATGTACACTCTGGGTATTGCTAAAATCTATATTTTAGAAGCACTTTCTTTATCTTAAAACATTTTGAGCATTTTGTAGCAGCCTATCTCATACTGTGATAAATGTACGGTAATAATAATGACTTACATGTTCACAGTGCTTTCTGTCACAGATTGGGACCTCCTGGCACTAAATTTACTCAAGCTACTATTCTCCGCTGCATCAATGAGGCTTTAATCCCATGGCTCTCTGGTTACACAAGCACACGCAGACCTCTGCAGTGCATAAACTAATAGAGGTTTAATAATGCACGATAATGGATTTCCCTCTGATTAACTTAACTTGCATTTATTTTTCTTTTAAGCTATGTGTTTTTTCATAAGTAGTTAACTCAAAATGAAAGACTGAAAGAAGTTTCTGAATATATTGGGTTTTTTAGCTACACCTTTGCGCTCTGATACCCTAGCTTGGGTCTGGTTCGCATTCTATAAAACTTTAAAAATAAAATAAATAAATAAACCCCACCCCCATTCTCACTCACTCAACCCTCATTGTGCGCAGGATCACAGTTCCCATCTTTTTTTTTAATGCACCTCGACCACTGAGAGTCACTGAAGGAGGCATGGAAACAACGAAACGCATGAAGCGTTCCTTTGATTCTGCCAACAAATACATTAGAATTATAGACTAGGGAGTGTTTACCGGATGTATTCATGAATGAGGTCTTTTAAGATCTGAAATAACTGCCACCTAGTGGATATTAAGACTCAGAGGCCACCTCCTGGGCCTGTGAAGTAACTTTTTGTGAGAAAAAGATATATGCAACACCCAGCCAGCTATGCCTTTCTCCATGGTGGAAATTTAGTTAAGATTATTGGAGACTACCTGTATGTCAGACTCCCACAGGCAGACAGGTTGGGGATACCAGTTGGCTTTTTGGATCCCAAATGCGCCCACTGTCATATTCTCTACTTAGAGAGAGATCATATGTCTATTTTCTGAAGTGAAGCCAGGTATCGTACGATAACTGGCAGAGGAACAGGAAAAGGAACAGTAACTATTCAATCGGCACACCTTTCTGCTTTTGGTTGGTTCGTCAAATTTTAAATCCATAGACAAATGTCCATGTTTAGGTCTGGCTTGACAGCACTGCTGTATGTGACCAATTGTTACCAAATCTTTAAAAAATACACATAATGAATGGCCTTAGACTCCACCCAGAGGATTATTAATCTTTCACTGCATGCTGTTGGCTATTTGGTGTATCATCCCGCCTTCCAGGAAGTGATTCCATTGATATTCATGAGTAATAATTTCACATCTGAAAAGTACACCCATCACACAGTTTGTCACATTCAGTTGTTTATCTTGTGCATGCATTTTAAGCTGAAAATAAACCTTTTACTACTTTTTTCTTTGCATTCTCAAAGCAAATAGGACAGATTTTGATGTTGCTTTAATGTGGAAAAAAAAGCATTTGTGAATGCTTGGGTCTACAGGCTTTGGAACATTAAAACCAGACATTGTGATTTTGCCAGTGCTTGTTAAGAAACGTGGTCCAGGCAGTGTGCGACTGTTTGGTACCAGAGACCGCTTTCTCTGGGCTGAAAGCAAGAAGCATTTATTTGTTTGTTTCCTGAAACAAAGCATTAGTTTGAAAAAGCTTCTTGTGCTGAGAGAGCGACAAATGCCAGTGTGCTTGAAGTACAGGCGTGTCACTTTTGGGGGCACTGGCCAGAAAAGCTCCTCCAAGAGAGGTCTTCATGTGTCAGTGGGCTCCCAGTTTCTCATTTACAGGTCGCTGGAAGTCCAATTAAAAATGTCATCTGAGCTTCCGTAACCAACATGCGGCACTGTGTGACAGTGCCTGGCAAGTAGAAACATGTTAGGAGGTGAATGCTGCGACTTCAGTAGAGCAAGACTCTCTGGTAAAAAAGACTTCAAGTCACCCTCTGTCAGCGGATACTGAAAATACAAAATAGAGATATAGACAGAGGGATGCGTCTCTTTCCTAGACACATGCTGAACACGCTTGAGGTATTGACGTTTATGAAACTAGTATGTTGTCAGTTAAAATATGAGAGGGATCACAGATACAGGTATGTCCAGATTACTGCATTATTCTCTGAACGCCCAGTAGCATAAGCGCCGTTACTATAGTAATCATATCTTTGATGTGCAGTTGCATTGGTAGAGGTGAAAACGCCTGTTAATTGAAGATTATTTCGATATACTATCGTTTCCTTTTTATTGAATCGATAATAAAGTCCAGTGTCCGAAACAGACAGGGTGGTACTTTAAATGTTCGTTATCCCCAAGAAATAGCACATTGTGATGTCACAGAGCTGATAAGGAGAAGTACTAGCACCTGAACTATTATCTTTTTTTCTGTGATCTATATTTGTGTTTTCCATTGGTTAAACATCATAACGACTACCAACAAATAGTTTCTACACATGGTCAATACACGTCATCTTTTATCTTCCATACAATATGTTCCCACAACCTGCTTTTCTCCCTTCCCCTGGATATTTAGAAACGACCACAGTTTATTGAGAATCCCTCCTCTCATTCGTACCCTTCTCCTCTCCCACTTCATGTGTTTATTCCAGCTCTTTCTCTAAACTTCTCTTCCAGCTACCTGTGGGGTCCTTCCAACACTGCTCCTCTCATTTCTACCACTATACTTCCAGCCAGTGTTTGTCCCTTATACAGCACTGTCTGATGCTCATCATTTTATTCACGATTCCTGCCGAGCTGTTAAATCCTCTGCTTCTCTTTCACCGCCCGGACTCCATCTAATACGTTCCCCTTGAACGTATACAATCATCAACTTTTTCGAATCCTGCTCACTCATCTTCTTGTTCTGTCCTGAAGTGTGCGCCATGCACAGTATTTTAACCATTTTGACTGTTTCCATTACTGCGTTGTGGAAACCTTTGGAATCTACTGTTGCCTTACATTTTTGTAACCATGTTACATAAGTTCATTTATTTTGCATTCTAAACGTTCAACTTCCTGGAATTAGCATTCTTTGTTTTTATGAATAACTTTATTGGCACCACTGTGTGACATAGATGTTATCTGTAGCATTTCTCATAATTGATACATCATTTTTTGAGAAAAGTCATGTATGCCAATGGCTGTCTCATCTCCACGGCATCAAAAACAATTGGTCGACTTACTTGCCCCTCGTACTCTATTCTCTTGTCCTACTCCACAAACTCCATGTTGGAACTTCCCCCTTATCACTAACTCAACACCATCATTTGAATTGTACTTCAACGGTGTGTTTCATGTTATTTATTTGAAATGAGTCCCCTCTATATTGTAATGTTTTACCGATTTTGAAATCATCCACTGCCCAGCAAGCAGAACATTCCCCACCAGATTCCCCCTTGGCAACATTAGCCACTTCACTTCTGTCAGAAACATTTGGGTCACATGCCGCTGTCCACCTCAATCACTGTGTAGGCCCCAGCTGCCCACTGCCTCCTACTCGGCTTATGTTCCCTTCAGATTCTAATCTCCGAAGACCTGTTACCTTACTCTAGGCTGTTGGAATAGCCTGCAACCTGCCTCTCGATAGAATCCATACAACCCATAGCCCTGGAACTGCCCATAACTCTTCCTTAAGACGCCTTATAACATATTTGATAGTAGAGGCCTCTTTATGATTTTTAATCAAATTGGTTCATGGCTTTACAGCAAACCATCTCCCGACTGTTCTTATTTCACAAACGTTCTCCTGGTAGAGAAAGTTATGTCACACACCCTTTGTCTCCTGCATCCCACCCCCCAGTATTGGCCCCAGTGAAAGTGCAAACGTTGCATTCCACTGTTTTTGACCCTCATGGCATTACAAGAAATTATATGCCTTTTTCAACCCGGAATGAATGCAGGGTTAGATAAAATATGGTTTCTGGAATAGTAACAATTGAGCAAATAATATTTTTATGCCAGGACCCTGTTCAGAGGGCCATGGGGCAAGCAGAGGTTACTGGGTCCACTGTGGGAGTTGAGGCCTTTTACTCCTGATGTCCTAGGGTCCACATACTATCGATCCTGAGCAACTGGGCCAAGTCCCCCTTGAACACTTGACTCTCAGCAGTAGCACGGATCGAGCAGTCCAAGGCTTCTCACGGGGGAGGGGGGGTGTAGTGTGGTAGAAAGGACTCTAGTGTTTGTAGGCGGGTTCCTGACTCCTACTCCCCTCTCTCTAATGGTAGTGGGTATTCCTCATTAACTATAGCCAACATTCAGGTGTAGCCCCTCTAGTAGTCCGAGTATCAGGAGTCCCGGTTCAATTCTTTACTATAGTGAAAAGTGTTCTAACGCTGAAGCACTATATGGCAGGCAAGTTCCACTGGGGCTGTCTGGCCAGTAAATCAGTCTTACCCACACCCGCAGGATCTGAACGACTGGAGTCTCCCAGCACGCTCTCTTTATAGGCACTAAGGCTGCAGCAGTTTTCTCCAGTAATTTCTTCACATGCTGCTGGGCAGGGAGGGGAGGGGAGGGGGGGGTCCTGGAGTTCCCCACAAGTTGTCCTGTGGAGGCGGTGGCCAGTATAGTCCTTAATGCTTCTCCGGTGCTGGTATCTTGGGATCTTTGCCACAGGTGGGTGTACAACATTTCTGGTGCTGGTCTTCAGTCACAACTTGGGTCAGCTCTGGTAACCAAGGTGGCCTCCTTCTCAAGATGACAGTCTCCATCAGACCATGCTCCTTGCTTGGTCTCGGTGGCCCCCTGGCATATGGGGTCATCGTCTTCACTACGTACATGGGCTACGGCATGGTGACCCCACCTGGTATATGTAGTCGCTAATTTCACTCTACACATGAGCTACAGCCACTGACTTTTCCCTTCACACGGTCAACAGCCCGATCAGTGTAGCAGCCGTCTCCTAACACCCAGCTGCATGTATCCAATCACCAGGATCGCCCAGTGCACCTCACTCCCTCTTGTGCTCTCCTCTTCCTCACTAGGTACACTGGTCTTGACAACCTGGCAGGCCCTGGTGCTCCAGGCTCCAAGGACAGGTGGTCTTGAATTTCATGGGTGATGTCCCCTCACCCAGCTGGCAGACTGGCAGGCCTTGGCCCCAAGCCCTGGTACCAGGCAGAAGTATTGCAGAGCTTCTTCTCCTCACACAGCTTGACTGGCTGCTTGACTTTTGACAATTTAGGGGGGCTGAAGCGCCCTTTCTTATAGTCCATTCCCAGATACCAAATGTGAATTAGAGTCTAAGTCTCTGAAGTTTATGTTGGGGCCTTCCTCTTTTTGATTTAGCCTCGCCTCAGCCCTGTCCTTCTTCCAAAAAGTGGTTTGTCCCAGCAGGAGTGACTTCAAACCTGATAAACCCACAACCCAGGACATTGGCTTGACTAGAGATTCCAACCTGGATGTAAGCCACAGTGATATGTGTATCAGACTTACACTTTATGATTCTCTTATCAATCCCATACCCTTCTTGAAATGTGCCATGCCAGGCCCCTTCCCAGTGGCCTCTTTCTGAATCAAAGAGTATCGTTTGAACTATACTGAAAAATCTGGCTCTCCCTTCCTCCAGTGTGTCTCACCTGTCACACAAAAATGCAGCAATCCATAAACATGTCTGAGGGGATTCCTCTATCTCCTCATGTTCCTACAGTTAGCCCTGGGTCTCCCAAAATGTAACACAATCTTCTATGTTTTGTACCATTCCCAGGCCTACATACACCCAGCACATGCATATAACATTCTCACACTGCACAGCATTGCACCGTCCCTGTATTGTACCATTCACAGACATGCATACACCCAGCACATGTCTAACACACCCACTGCGCAGCACTATACACCAAATTTATATAGGCCATGGGTGAGTTAAGCATACTGCCGCAGAACTTTATATAAGTGGGCCTATAGGCCTCATTCAAGTCACACAGTAAAACGGCTTGTTCACTCCTACTGGTCACTTCATGGTATGCCACCACTACAGCACTTGTGCTTCTTAACTCTTGGGAAAGGCAGTTCCCTTCCACCCCTATGAGGGTTGCGTTTTTGGGCGGCCCTCCCGGTCCAAAAAAAGACCTTAATCCTTGAGACATGCCTATGTCTTGGCGCACACGCATGTACCATGTTCTCCCATAACAACAAAAATCAGTGTTAGAGATTCAGACATCATTACAGTTGAGTCATTCAGGGCAGGGATCCACTTGCATTACCATGTGAAGAACATATTATTTCAAATTACTTCTGCCGAACAACATATATATGTATCCAAATCCTATTACACTCGTGTAATATGTGTCATTTTAAAGGCAATATGGTTTCATTTAAAACTATTAATAGAATTAAAGTTTCCTCTTTGCTGTCCTAGACATTTCTTGCTGAGGTGTCTGACAAAATTAAGTGTTTTGAGACTGGTGCCCATGTTTGCCTTTCTGCTATACAGAAATAAAAAATAAAATATAAATGTTCAGTATGTGTACTGACTATAGACAGCTTTTCATTTGTTATCTCATTTTTTTTTGTTGAAGATGCATGCTAACCATGATTTTTTTTTAATGGCATTATTACCTGATGAGAGTTTCTAGTCATATTGTTGCCACAGAGACTCGTGGGCTATTCAGGTAAGCATGTCAGGGACCATCACAAACAGTGAATGTACCTAGAAATTAGAAATAGGTCCTTATACTGGTACTTAACTGTCTCACTTAGCACGTACAGGGAGTACTTGACGCCTCCGCCATTTTTTTTTACAACTGTTGATTCTATCTTGCCAGATAATTTAGAAATAAAGCACCTACATAGGATCGTAGGAGTGTTGTACTCAAGTACATGTGTGGAAATGGGCCCCACCATGAATTAGATTGTCAGCAATTCAAATAGAATCATCAGTCAAATAAGCCTTCTTGAGACAAGAGGTAAGTTAGAAACCATAAAGGTTTATTATATCACTAAAGTTCATTACAAAATAGGGTTAGTCTCTAACGTTAGTCAAAATTCATATTGCATAATATATAGAGAGTAAGCATATGGCCCAGATGAATTGCAAAAACCAGTAATGCAGCATTCGGTCTGACTGAGTCTCCATTGATAAAAATGTACATGTTTTAAGTTCAGAGCATGGAATAAATCTATATGAGTCTGCTCTCTAACAATCAGCAAAGCAACACTGGCTCCCTTCCAAAATCACACAGTGAGCATGAGGTGAGCAAAATGTTACAAAGGCTCAGAAAATCACAATCGAGAATGAAATTCATTAATACCTAACACCATCCCCTAAATGAATATGTAGTTCCCTTTTGCCCTAATGCCATCCGATAGGACAGTACAAATCTAGTAGCACATAATACAAAATAGACTTATGAAATGAATAGGCCCACTGAGGTCAAGCCAGGAAGAACAGAATAAATGGCAACATTTAAGAATAAAACCTCCTCCAAACCTTACAAAGAACGTTTCGATTCACAGAGAGCAAGCACGGTTATAAAATGTATTTTATTCAATAATATTTCAATGCACATTTTGCTGCATGTGGAGTCTGTGAGAAATGAAAACATGGTCACATTGGGAATACAAGATGGGAAAAATCCTTTTGGTTGCAAATCATTCATTTCACTAAATGTATTGTATTTCTTAATTTAAAAAATGTACTCTGACGTAAGGAGTGTAAAAAAACTTGAGATTTCCCTAAAATTCATAATTTTTTAATCTCGATCTTCACTCCAGCTTGAATTATAAAGGTTAGAGAGGGGTTGGTTCCTATCAGTACATCATAGATGAATCGGTGACTGTGTTTTCGTGTTCTTTTATCGGTAGTTATAGCATAGCGACCTCTTTCAAACCTTCAAGGATACATACTTGCTAGCAAGGCAGCCGTTATGCAGCATGGATACCACAGTGCTAGCATGTTTGGCAATGTTAGCAGAATAATCTTTTTTCACTGGACAGCTCTTGAATATTACTATGAAAAGACTTATTTTGTTTTTGTTGCTCCAATTGGTGACTCCCTTTAGCTGCTGCCCTTCCACGCCTTTTACGTGTGTTCTGAACCTTGTTGCTCAGCTGTACACCTTTGTACTTGATAAAGTGAAGTAAGGCTTGTATACTCCTTGCCTATAATCCTGGCGTGTTGTAGTCACCTGTGGCCTTCTGTCCCTGTCCCCTCACACGTTCAATATGGCAGCTCATGGGGTCTGAACAGGTCCATGGGTTTTTCCTTTGTGAACAAGGTGTTCACTCCTTCAAAACTAGGGTGGTCGATCTACAGCTATTTCTATCTATCCACCCATGGTAATGACCCCTTTAATTCAGTAAAATATCTTAGAACGTTTTAGTGAAATGATTAAGGAACAGGCTAATTGCACAAACCTGCTAGTTAACCTTTTCGCCTCGGCGGACATTCCACCAGGGTGCGGCCGAATCCGACGCGTGCGCAGATCCGACGCACACACCCACCGTGCCGTCCGACGCTTAGAAGAGTTTAAGAGCAATAAAAACAGTTTGTGCCAATAAAATTCTTATGAGTTATAAAAATTTGTACATTTCACAGATCCAGTGTAGGAAGGTGGCTCTCTATATGGTATACGAAAAAGAAGTATACCATGCAAAGAGTCCAGGCAAACCCCAAAGGAATTACAGATAATTTTTTATTTATTTGTATTTTTATTTAGATTTTTATAGCGCCTTATCACCCAGGGGTCTCTAAGCCCTTGTCCAGAGTTACACACAGAATATTCACAGGGCCAGATAAACAAATGACATCCCAAATGCTCTCTTTTGTGGTAGTGTGTGCGAGCTTTTAGGCATATCAGAGGGTAGTGCTATGCATTTATTACACACACAAAGGCAGTAAGTGAGGAACACTCAATAAAGAAATTTGGCATCAATTTATAAAAATAACACATACTTTTATATACATTTAGATACCAAGATCATTGGAATTGGGTTAGTACTTTTCTAGTTATGTATTTTTACAGTTTCCAGAAATGGACACTTGGCAATCTTATCCTATGGAGGAAACACATGTATTGCATTTGGGCACTTGTCAGTGACTTACGGGGCTGTTCTTTGGACTTGAGGTGAGTATGAGGCAAGATCAAAGGCAACACCAACAGGTTTTCTCAGGAATCTTGGGGGTGTCTGGGTGTAGAGATTTGTCATGGCGTCGGGTGTCCCAATCACTTCAATGGGAGAACGGGCCAGTTCCAAAGAGGCTGCAAGCAGGGACTGGGGCACTAGTTCGGGGGAACCCACAGGGTGGCTCGACCCTTGAGATCCTCGGGCACTTAGGGGCACCATTGGTCCACTTCTCCTCGGGCTGTGTGGCTTCGGTGCAGCACCGGAATTCTGTGCTGGAGTCACTCACAGTTGGAGGGGGCCTGCATAAAGACTGGAAGTCCAGTCTGGGCAAACCCAAGAGTGGACTTGTGGGACTGGGGACCCAGTTGGCACAGTCACCTACCTTGGACTTGGACACAGGAGTGCGGGTGCATAGGTGCGTGCTATGAGGTGTCGGGTGGCGGCGGCCACACACCCACTCTTTTTCTTGGTTTCTGCTGTAGAAGGGCATACAGGACAGGTGGGCCACTCACATAGCATGTCTCGCTGTCCCTGAAGTCCCTCGACATGCAAGTCGGTCTTCATCAGCGTTGGTGTCCAGACTGGACACAACAAGGCTTGACAGCTCCAAGGGGTCAAATAACTCAGGGGTTGGTACTGTGTTGTTCCGGTCAGTTGTGGCGTCCACACACTTGGAGGGAGGACAGATCTGACTTGGAGGAGAACTGCTACCTCTTCCTGGGTGGCTGGTGCGTCTGTAGACTCCGTAGGCAGCAGGTCGGTGTACCTGATCTTGCTTCTTTGTTCCGCTCCAGCTGCAGGAGAGTAGCTGTGCTGCTCCAAGAGAGTTTCTTTGGCAATTTGCGAAGCACTGGCAACCTTCTGGGTTTCCTGAGGTCTGCACAGTGGCAGGATGAATCAGTTGCTAAATGAAGGTCTGGTGCAGCAGACAGGCTGACGGGATTTGCACCAAGTCAGATCGATTACTTGCACCTGGAGTCACTACGCCATCTATATGACCACTTCCTGTGAGAAGGGAGCATAACCTTGTCCCAGAGTCCCTAGGTTTGCCAACACAAAGATGGCTAACTCTGAAAAGTCGTGTACACCTCAGATTAGGCCACCTTAGGGGCGTTACTAGCCTGGGCTGGGCACACCTACCTCATTAGCTAATTTTCCTGCCTGTCCAGGTGCGAAAGTGATCTGGAAAAAGAGGGTTAGCTTCCTCTCCTGTTAGGCAAGCCAGACTCGCATTACAAAGGCGGTAGCATCTTTGAAGCTCCCCTGTCTTGGAATGCTAATCAGCAGGTTATCCTGTGGGAGGGGGTGTTATCACCTTCTTCCAGATCAGGTTTGTTTCTGACCTTCTGAGAGCAAAGGCTCTTACCCTTGGGGATCAGAGACTCGTCTCTTGTGATAGGCTGGCAGAAACCAGTCAACCAACACTCCAAGGGCTGGTAGGTTTTCTGTGCATGCATTAATACATCCAACACTGGTATCAGTGTGGGTTCATTAATATGAGATGTTTGCTACCAAGCATCCCTACTCTCAGTGAAGCCATCATGTAACTGGTAAACTCGTTTTCACCAGCGTCCAGCGCATGCTTTTAAAATGGCTTTCCTGATCACTTGCAATATCTAGTAATAGAACTAGACATCACAGGGGCATATCTGCTCATGCAGATATGTCCTCACATAAAAGTGCACCCTGCCTTAGGGCTTTAAGGCATGCTGTAGGCGTGACTTACATATATAAGATACAGTGACTTTGGCATTACACACACGAGTATGTCATGCTGTGTTTTCACTCATGGTTGGCACCATGTCACTCAGCCTGTGTGGAATTTGTATGTGGTTTTCTTAGGGTGGCATAGGATATGCTGCAGTGTGAGAGTAACAACCCAGGCGGTTAGAAAGGATATGTTGCAGCCCTTAGGGACCTACTTTAGTACCCCTGCCCTTGGTACCTGTGGTAACATTTACTAGAAACTTACAGGGGGGGCTAAAGTTCTTAGCCAATTGTAGCACAGTTAGACTTTACCTTGTTTTAGGGAAGGAGCACTGGCACTGAGGTCTGGTTAGCAGACCTTAGTGCTCTGTCAGAGTCGAAAATCAGCATCCACTAGATAAAATGAGGGTAAAAAGTGCGGGGAGGCGATAACTGCAGCAAAAGCCTAGCTCCCTACAGCCAGCATTTCAACATTTATGCCTTGACTGGGGTATAATGAAGTAAAATGATTGCATTTAAATTTCTGCATAAAATGATTGCGATATAGTTGATTGTAGGTTTTTAATACAAGCAATCCGATTTTCAGCTTTAACTAGTGCAATTGAAAGTAAGTGAATGCAACTGACGTCTTTGTTCTCCCTATGCCAGAAATTAATTGGAGCCAGCGAGAGTATAATCTGAGAAGATGCAATTATTTAAGGGAAGAAATGTGATGGTTCTGTCAAGTGTTCTTCAAAGATGAAAATTAAAAGGATCCAGACTTTTTTACATTTTTTTTATATTTGATGTTTATAACCAAATTCATTAGCCCTCTGTTGCATATGAAGCGATCAAAAAAGCAGTTGGTGTTTCATAAAGATTTTGCAGAAGAATTACATTATCTCATTGTTATGACGCGATTGTCTTTGGTATGTGAAAGGCGTTTTATAGAAGGGCTATTTTCCTCAACACGTGTAAACTTAGCCCAGCTCAATAGACCAAGAGATGTTATTTTACCTCTTTAATGAATTGGAAGGCAGTTTTAAGAACATTTCAATTATTTTCACTCCCAGTTTATGGAGGCAGAGAACGAATAGTGGTTTGTAATGTTGTGTATTACTTCAGGCACAGGCTGTTTAACTCTTATGAAGCGTTTTCCAAGAATTGGTTCCATTCAAATAAATAAGTGACATAAACCCAATAGACACAAGACTAAAACCTATTGATAGTTGTTTGTCCTGGACTCCAGAGGTCTACATTTTCTGTTAAAATAAAATGCAGAGCCGCGGTTTTTATGCGGCGTGGCATCAAGTATTTAAGATGTCCATCCTTTTCTTTGCCAATTTAATATTCACTCATGGCAATTCTTTCCCATTAATTAGGATTCACAATTAATGATCAACAAATATATGCTTCATGGTGAATTATGTGCTTCATCATGAATTAACCAATGCTGTTTTGCTTTCTGTTTGTTTCCTGGTCCTTAAACAGAAAATGTCGCCAAAGCTTAGGGGGCCAGACTTGTTCCTCCAAACTTTACAATTAAAAAACACAAGCAATCATTACATTACGTAATAAATAAAAATACCTACCCTGTCCGCTCTTTCTCATGAAAGGGTTAAACTACAGCATTTAAAATCATACAAATGATATCCATTTTTTGCAGTGGCGGCTGGTGACATTTGAAAGTGGTAGGGCGTAAAATTATTGTCCTAATGCGCCACAGCGAGCGAGCGAGCCGGAACAACCTACAGAGGGTTCCTTGTATTCAAACACACAACGATCAATCCACTCATACCTGCATTTAAACAACTCCATTCCTGGGTCTGCGCGGGGGTCCAAATACGTAGAGTATATTGCATGCGTTGCAGTGTGGTCTTTGTGCTTGAAGGCCCCGTGTGGTTGTGTTTTCTGTCTCCACATCAAAATATAGCACCTAACAACAGAAGCCCATTACAAAATCAAGCACTGGCAAATTAGGTCTGCCATTTAATGGTGTCCCTTATCCGTTAAAATTTGGCACAACTATTGGTTTCACAAGGGATTCAACGATTAAGTTCCTAGCAGCTGCACGGACATGGGGTGGTCATGAGAGCAGTCCACTAAGTCACAGGTGCTACTAGTTTTCAGCACTTTCGCAGACCTATAGATGGGGAGAGAGGTACTTTCGCAGACCTATAGATGGGGAGAGAGGTATTTGGAACTCTGTGTGCTGTTGTTTTCAAAGCCAGGCGTTCTGGGAAATGTAGTCATAGGAAACAAACACTTCCTCCTTACTAGGGCTTCGTCAGCAGCAGTAAAGCTAAACCTGCTCGTTCTGCTTACACTTTGATTTCGAGGTGCAAACCATAGTACAGGATTATGTACATTGGCAGGTGGAAACTCCGTAGTACAGGATTATGTACATTGGCAGGTGGAAACTTTCATTGACAAGAAACCCTTCGTTTAAAGATCTTAGGTCTTATAATTAATCATGGTCACTACACCGCAAACTGTCATACTTAAAACGTCATGCATTGCATACAGAAAATTAAAACTAGCACTTGCTGTTAATTGCTACGTAGTGCCGTACAGACTGTTACTTTTCACACCTATTTATTTTTCAGTCACGCAGAACATATTGCACAACCTTATGTATATCTTGTTAGCACTCGTATGACACTTTCTCTTGTACATATAAATCAACCAGGCCGAAACAGTACTGATTGCTACGGGACAGCCAATGCCAGCCTTTTCCACCGCACGACGTGCAGAGAAGCCTGAGTGAGGTTCCCAGGCCTGGCCTAAGTGTGATTAGCGCAGATTTGTTAATTCAACCCCTGGCCCTTGTATAATGTTGCTGCCTATTCTTCACTCCTTCCAGCCCCCGTTGTTTTGTTTTCTGTTTCTGTGTGATCAGTTCACATAACACAAGCACCATTAAGTCTTCCATCCGGTTTAAGCATTTGATTGGAGTTGGAGAACGGCCTTAAGAATGAACATTATGGGCAGTGCAACACCCGCCTTGCCCACATCCCCAGTGACCCACACCACATCCTCTCAGATGGAAACGCTTTGCAGGAACTGTGTCTGACCCCTTCTGCTCACATAGCTTCAAACAGCAAGAAGCGCTTCGAAAAATGTCTTCGCAGGTCTCTGAAAATAGCTGCTATCTGGCCCCATGACGTCTTAGCCAGCATCACTTTGCGTTTTGGGACTTACAGGGTCGCGTATTTATGATGCAACTTTGGAAACCTACTGATTGTCATGTCCCTGTCTCATCACATTATCGTCATTTCCTGATGCTTGTGTAGCGCTTGGTTGTCCTACAGCACTAGGTTTGTATCTTAGAAATAATACCCATAAAATAAAGAAATACAAATCCTAGCACGCAAAGCGTTGCCTGGCGTGTTGTTGCATGATCGTGTTATGAGCGAGTCTGTGGCACCATAACAGAATTGCCCTGAAGGGCAGCAGCTGCTTGCACTTTGAATTAAAAACCAAGGCCAGCCGGTGTTTAAAATCACTTTGCACAAAGCGCCGGCAAAGCTGGCGCGACTGGGTGAGCCCCTGGGCCATTTGTGCACCAACGTCGTGTTACTCTTTACACACTCCATGGGCTGAAACCTTTCTGTTGGCTATTTCGACGAAATAGCCAACAGAAAGGTTTCAGCCCATGAAGTGTGTAGAGAGTAACACGAGGTTGGTGCACAAATGTAATTTCGACTCCTCCTGAAGCAAGCAGTTGCGGCCGGCAAGACGGGCGGGTGAGAGCTGAGGGGGACAGGAGTGTTGTGCAGGGGCCGGCAAGGGTAATAAAATAAAGAAAACGTACCTTCCTCCGGACCTCGGGTCCTTCTCCACACCCCGGACCGAATCATGCGCCATACCGCCGCCTCAGAGACTCGGGTGCAGTTGTTTGAAATGCACCAGGCTGCGCGGTGGAATCTCAGCCAATCCTTGCGCTAAATTAGCAGCACCACTGCGCCAGGATTGGCTGAGTGCAGGGTTAGTGCCTGCCCCTTATGAGACCCCGGGGGTCCGGGTCCCTCGCCTTATGAGTCGCTGTTGGGGAGGGAGGGGAAGTGACTGTACCCTGAGCGCATGCGCGGGCAAGTCCAAAAAATGAGTCTCCATACATTGACATGCGCAAATTGCAGCTGCGCTGTTTCTGCAGACTGCTACAGTGCTGTCAATCACTGCCACTGTGCCACAGCCCCGCCCCCACAACTTCCGCGATGTCAGCCATGTCCCGGTAATTGAGCTAGGTTTGCCGACTTGCCGCAGAGAAGTTTGTGAGTGCGTGCTCACGCAGTCACGCTCAGATTTAATTATAATATGAATATTTACATTTTAAATCCTGCCTCAGCGTGACGATCGTCCATGGCTAGTGGGGCAACGCCCCAACGCCCTCAATGGACGCACCGTCACTGATTTTTTGCCTCTTTTGCCCGTTGAGCAGGACCCCCTTATGCCCTGTTTTTATGTTATCTTGTGCTCCGGTTTTGTTCGTGACATTTCCAGATTACACTGTTGACTCCATGTGCGCTATATTTTGAATATTGCTGATATGTAATAAATGAACCAAAGCTATGTTGAGTAATAGGAAAATGTAGAATGGTGACTGTCACAAACTAACTTAGGCCAACCGGAATCTGCCATGTAGTCCCTTGGCGGCAGGAAGGGTTCGAAAGCGGTTGTGTCCGACATGGAAGAAGAACAAGCCTTTTCTGTTGCAAGTGCCCCCATACACAGGGTATTGGTACACGGGAGCTCCTGGGGGGTCTAGCGTCTCGAAACTGGGCAGAGAGACAGGGCTCACCTCCTAGAGCCACGAAGACCTCCTCCTGATGTAATGCTTACTCAATGGGCCCGATGACCAGCAGCACGGTGAACTGGACAGATGCAGCCGGATGTTCACTGAGTGCCGAAGTCCTGGCCAGTCCTCCAAGTGTTGGGGATGATGCAGAGCTACAGGATGGGTTAGGTCTTCGCGATTGTCAAGGAGCCAGGAGGGTTTGGTGCCAATTTCGGTGCAGGTCCTAAGTTCTCGCGTTGATGTTTCTCTTCAGTTCCCAGGAAGTCGAATCTGAGAACCTGCATCAGGGGGACCCCTAAATACTCAATGTAGTTTTTTGGGGGGTGTATATGGTAGTAGCCAATGAGCTACCCACCACTAGGGTGAGTACACCCCCTATATGACCTCTTCCTGAGGGGAGTGAGTATAATCCTGACCCAGAAGTCCCTAGTTTTTAACTAAAATCAAGATGTTGAAATACTTCTTTGGTTGTTCACTTCAGGTAGCCCACCTTATGGGTTGTGACTAGTGTGTGAGTGAAATATGCCTCCTGAATATCTAATTTCCCACCTACTCTGGTGCCTGATGGGGCCCCAGAGCAGAGGGGTGGCATTGACCAGGTCGGAGCTCGTCATGAGCATGGGAGGGGTTAACTCAGCTTTTTAGCCTTCTCAGATGCTCCTCTCCTCCGGTAAGCATAAAAAAGAGTACCAACATTGATCAGAGTCTCCACATGTATATCTACAATCAAACTGAATTAAAATGAAATGCATCCAACATTGTTAATGTATGCTGCATCCAAATTTCCATTCAAATTATGTGGTTTGATTGGACTGGAATGCTACACAATAATGTTGCCCAAGTGGCTTGGGAGGCACTCATAGCTGCTCTGCACACTTTCCCCAAAGGTACATCTGTACTGTGTCCTAGAAACCATCATACCGTCGGTCGATTTGTCTTGAACTTATGAACCAACTCACTCCATGCAACCTCATCACTCTTAGTAATTGCTAAACACACCTGATGGGTGAATATGGAAGAAGATCCTTTTTCGCAGTTCCCTGCAGGGCCAAAGATGTGAAACATAGAGCCTCTGTATTTAGGGAATAAAGCCTGTGGTGAAGGCACATTAACAGGGTTTTTGTGAAAATCCAATGTGCGCCATTCCACCTCCCTGTCTGGCCTTGGAGGAGCTCTATTCCTAGGTTGAGACTATATTGCAGATTACGTACAAACCCTAGGCTGGCGTGAGAACGATGTAGTCCTAAAGTGAATTTATGTAAGAATTTGTAACTGGGTCTGGTTGGTAGTATCGTAGATAGCTGTGTATGTTGTGCTACCTCTTTGGAGCAACATGTTCTTTGCAGGCTTGCACTTTCATTATCCATTCAGTCAAAGGCAAAAAGCTGAGGCATGACGGGAGAAAGGACAACTGAACTATTCAATTTGTATTTGTTTTTCAAGATATCTAAAAAAAAAAAACGAAATGCAATAATACGGAGATAAATGTCATTATGAGGCCAATAGCGTGTCTGAGGTATGTCAGAAGTTTATTCTTCTGACGGCAAACAACTGTCATTCAAACACGTAAAAAGTATTCAAAAGCAAAATGCCTATTCCACAGAACCTATTGTGGTACCTATCATATTTTTGTGTTCTGAGCCTTACAACATATTATTCCCTTTCTGCACCCATGCACCAATCCGTATTTAGGCACCAAAGCTGAATGCCCAGTGTGGGCTCTCTGCCTGTTACTATCACCCTGCATTCCGTGGTAATTTGATATTCTTAGGTGCAGCTCATTCTTCCAAAAATTCCTGATGCCGTCACTTTAGCCCTCAGATGTTGGAACGTTGGTGGTACCCCTGATAGCTGGTTCTTCCCCTACCTGCAGAACTCCTGGATTTTTGGGCAGTCTGAAATGATGTGCATGTTGCCCACAAGTCCTCATTATATGTTGGGAAATGTTTTGCCGAACTATAATACTTGTGTGCATAATAAATCTAAAATAGAATGTTCAGTTGAACCAGTCTACACCCTAACTGTATTGCTACCTTTGTTTAGGGATAGAACTGCTCTTCCTCCCAGTCTGAATCACTTCATGTACTAAGCTCTTTCACTCCTCTGGATTTCAGATGGTCCCGAGTGGTCAGTTTGTGAGTGTTTTATGTTTCAGCGAGACCACTTTCTTCTGGAGAGACCCTCTCAGCACTATAGGAGACATACTAGAATATCACTATCACAATGAAATATACTTTCTCGGTGGATGTCTTATTTGCAGATACCCTAGTACCTCAGTGGCCATCAGCGCAAAACCATTACCCAACTGGTCAAAAACATTTATGTCACTGTGACCCCAAACATCACCTATTTTAGAAATGTCAATCTGGCTCCAGCATCCAACTCATTTCACATGTGTAAGATGTAACAGATTGTTACTATCCTCTAAAGGATTTTCCAGGGTGAGGACTTTAACCTATTCTTGCTTTACCATGGTGATCCTCTAAGCCCACACTCTTGATTTTGTGAGTTCTAGACCCAGATCGACTACCCCTCCTTCCCCCCCCCCCCCCCCCCCCATCAATATGGTTGAAAAGACGTAATGGTCTTTTCAACCTGAGTGCTAATCTTGTGACGAGAATTCCCTTTTATCTGCCACTGTATATTTAGATGCATTGTAGTATTGACACATTTGGTAAAGTTATGCCAAAAGTTCCTGCACAATGTGTTATTAATGAATTCCTATATGTGTCGCCGCTTTACAGTGCTCTGCCTTTCAGGGGCCCAGAACGGGGTGTTCTGAAGTACATAGAACCTTTGAAGTGTGATCATTTTGTTTAACACTGTCAGGCCTAGACAAGAGCTCAGCTCAAGAGCTTTCGCCAGTGTAGCATGTCATTATAAACTGTGACAGAGTCTGTGTCAAGTTAGTTTTAAGACATTTGTCCTTGCTTGAGGTTTAGATCGCCAAGTACCTAAAGCTATGTTCACCTATCAGAAGAGGCCAGCTGAAGATGGTTGGGGTCCCACTCAGTGAAAGGAAACAAGAGTCAGTTTTGACCAATTTATTGTAAAGCCAGAATTATGTATATTAAAATTATAAATATTATAATTAAGTCTTATTTATGGAGTCTTCTGGATCTGCCTCTTCTAAAAGTAGGATGCCCGTGTACAGGTACATTCTGTCATCCCACTCACCTCTTCATCTGGGATTTTTGATTAACTGTTCCCTTGTAACTCACAAGCAGCTCTAGAATAAGGAGAAATACACATGGGGTTAGCGAGCAACCCTGTGTCTCCTTCCTGTGCTAAGGGATTCTAACGAACATAAAGCCGTTTAATGAAATAGAGATGGGATAGGCGTATATATCGGTATTCTTCGGGTCTGTTAACATGTCTGACTATGTAAGTCAGTCAAAAACCTTCTCAATAAATCAACTAACGATGCCAATATGGTACAGGTAAATTTCATATGATTATGTAAGTGATAATGCATGAGCTTAATATTAAATCTCATCAACCTTTTGGGGATAACACCGATGTGCCAGGGTGCCCAGTTCTTATAACCATTTCAAGGAAACATTTAGCCCACATTTAAAACAGTGAGATAAGCCAATAATAGGCACATTTGTCATTGTATGTGTAATCATGGCAGTACGCAAATCAACAGATAAGCTCCTTTCCTGTCAGGCCTTCTCAAACATGTACAACATGTGTTCCTCTGTCATACTTACAGGTTTTTTAAATAGCTGTGCCGGGATGCCATAATATCTGCAGGTTTTTCCAGTTTGCAGCTCTGAAATGGCTACAGCAATTTCGTCCGTCATCATGTCCAAGTCTAACATCTTTCTCTCTTTAGAGTCTATTGGGAAAAGTGCACCAGTCATAAAGTCCTTGAGTTCACCTTTGTAGAGGATTAGTCCGATTTTATGCAGTGTTCAGCAAATGTTTGAGTTTGTTCTCTGTAATTACATCACCATTTGTGACTAAGCTTCCAGACTCCTCTGTCATGTTCATCCCGCCTACTAAGCCAGGCAATTCGCTTGTCTGCTGTGTTTCCAACATTGTACAGTCTTCTGTGGGAGCTGTAGCTTCACCTTCAACCAAGCCCTTCCCTCTTGACCACAAAATATTGCCACAAATTCAGATGTCTGTGTCTGATATAGTATTGTCTAGTGTTATAAGTTCTCGTTCGAAGTATTTACACTCCTGTATCATGACCATACTCTTGTCAGACATACAAGACATCACGTGTTCCCTCACCACCATTTTCCATGTTTTTTATAGTATGGTATCAGAGTCCATAGTGCCAACATTTTCCAGCAAATATGAACTGTGGTTTCTAATAAACAATATATGACTGTTCTACCCAGTTACTTCTATGTGTCAAGTAGAATATGAAGCTTGCAAAATATCAGAAGTCTTGGTGTCCTGTGATGAGCTTCTAGTAACCACAAGGCTTTAATAAATGACGGAAGTAAAGAGTTATATGTGTGCTAGTCATTCTGGTGCTTTGCTACAGTTGCAGATTTCATAATGTTATGCCCAAATATAGTTTTATGCCCGTAGGCAATTAAGGATACATGTTTGGACAATACCTGCGCCAGGTAATTCCCGATTGCCTTTGTTAATGTAGCAAGATGTGCTAAAGAGTATAAAACCCCCTCTGACTTGTGATATCTTAGGTCAGCCACTCCCAGAGTCTGTCTTCACACTGCCGTGTTATATAAAATATTTTACTTTGACCTCTCACTTCGTATCTGTTTCATTGACTGTTTGGCTTCTAAAGAGCTACCACTCCGTAAGTACCCAGTGTCCTCCAATCTAGAGATGGTTTATTGTGCCGTCAGAAAGTGATCTTGCTTTGAGAGTGGGTTGTGCACACCAGAGTAATAAAAAATAGTTGTTCACCTTTTTGCTCTCTTCTACACTCCCCCTAGTATCGCAGCAAAGAGATGATGGCTATAGAAGCAAAAACCCATTTAAACTTTCAGCTCCACAGGCACTACACACTGAAGATCTGCGCTAATACCTTTCAACTGTGAGGTTGCCATCCCTGACACCTGAAAAGTAAGCAAGTCTAGAAGACCTTGATAGTTACCCTACACTTGAAGAAAAAATGGAGACATGACAGGAAAAAACAGCAGAGACTAGGCTTGTTGACAGGCCTCTGATGGTTTCTACCACTATTTAGGGAACAATCCCCACTAAACACTATCCTCTTCCTTATTTATTTGAAGTGATGAGTAAATGCTGAGCCTGATATCCGAAGAGGGGTGGAATTAAGAACAGTCTATGGCCTGGCCAACCACTGTAGTGCATCTCTGGTATGACCAGATCGGGAGGACAATGGTGCAGGAGTTACTCCCATAAGTCAACTATTTGAAGCTGGATAACTCTTGCTGTTTATTGATTTTTGTCAGACTTATGACATAGTGACTGGGCAATTACCAACACATAGCTAAATATTGCATAAAAAGTAAAGAACATAGGGCTTCCAATTAAATGAATCTCCAAAGCTATTTAAAGAGGCAGTGGGGTTCAAAGCAATTGCTCCATTATAAAGAACCCTAAAAATAGGCAACTACGTGACAGTAGATGATATAACGTCTGGACGGAGAGGCGATTTACATGTGAAATGTACTAAGTAGAACTGACAGGTGTAAAAAAGGTAAACCTAAAAAATATTTGTTATGATTTGTGCCACACCCTAAAGCAATTAGAGTAGAATTTTAATTTGTTGGATCATGTAATACTGAAGTCTTGATGTCAGTAAGGCCCCCAAACGTTTGGGCTGCTTACAGAATTGAAACGATCCATAGAAGCTGAAATTGAACAATAAAATCCCAGAATAGAGCAATGGGTAGGCCTCTTTATTGTGTGCACATTATTTTGGCATTTTCCCCAAAGAGATGACATATGGTCTTTAATAAACGGCGCAAACAAAATGAGCTTACTGTGAGAAAGCAATTCATTGGGGCACAGAGTTCAAGGTGAAGGGAATTATCCAAGGTGGACACGTTATAATAACAAAACGCATGATAATTATGTATACAGGTTGATAAATACACAGAAGGTTTCTATAGGTCTTTACCCTATTAGTCTTATTTTATATCGTGATTGTTACTATGTTCTTCCTTATTAAAAGGTTGGTAATGTTCATTATATTTGAGTACACACCCTTCTCGGGTTAAAATCATACTAATGAACTCTTTCATATTCTATTGATTCTGTTGAGTGTTGTTGAATAATGACATAGAATTGTATGCAAAAAATCAGTAAACATTATTAGTCTCTCACCCCTGATTGCATAGAAATCTCCACCGAGTTGAAGGAGTACAGTTTCCATGGTGTCCAGTGAGCCTGTTTGCTGTTATATAACTATACGAACACTACAGTTCCACAGCCCACTTTCCATAGACAGCTGCTTAGACAACTTTTTGGATCCAACCAAGTCTTATCCAGTAATCTAGAAGAAGCGGACTTTCTGAGTAGAATGGACGGGCCTATTGAACCAGACCAGCAAATCTGTTGCCACATAAGGCGTATTGCTTGTAATAATATATGGCCCACTCTACCCCTATCAGTTTTGCCCTATTCCATCCCTATTCCAGGATGAGAACCTTAAAGTTTCATTGTTTGGCAGTGAATATTCATATATAACACTGGTGTGAATTAGAAGTGTGCTCTTTATTTGGCACCTCATCCATAGCCCACGGGTGCTGCATGTTAGTCACGGCCATCCGACACAACCGCCGCCCTGGCTTGAACGTTCCAGGCAGGATGGAACACCAGGTAAAAAGGGAGGGGGAAGAGAGAGAGACAGTAACAAGTGGAATTACATTTGACAATAAAGAATTAATAAAACTATTTGAAGTTGAAACACAACACATCTCCTTCCTATGCTAGGATTTTGGCGTGAGAGTATACACATTTTCCTTATACTAAACAATCAAACAGAAGAAAAAATAGTAATTATGCAAATGTTGACATCGTACTGTTAGCATAGTATTAAAGTATGAACTAAAACCAATATACCTTGAATTCTCCTGCGAATTAAACAATCTGCTTTAGTACATACCATAGTCATTGTGCCAAGAAGGCTTTTTGTGGGAATCACGTAAACAATCTTTCCTATGCTGGAAGTGGTGAGCATCTGTAAGCTGAGAATCATAACTACTAACATCCTCCTCAATACCCTCACTATTGTCCTTTACAATCGTGTCTATGCTACCCATCGTCCAAAACCACAAAATCTTTCATTACTCTACAGATTCTTCTGGGTGCAGAGAATTTTGATGATCCAGAACGTACCCTTCTAGACACCTTAACCCTCACTGCATCCCCAATCTTTCAATTTACTAGTTTCCACATACTTTACTGTTGTAACTCCTCACATACTTCTTTTGTTGGTCAAGGAATTTTTTTCATGATTTTCCCCGTCTACAACTTCTGCACTGCTACTCACTAACCATTGTGGGTTTAATTTAGTACCAGGATTCATTCCTTTTAAGGATTTAAACGGGGATATACCTGTGACTGAATGAAACGTGACATGATAGGACCAAATCTTATCATCTAAAGATTTCTTCAAACTTGATCCATTATTACTATTAAGTTGGATACATTCTTTTATTAGCCAATTGATGCTTTCCGCCAAATCAGTTGCTCTTGGACAATAAAGAGCTGTTTGTAAGTGTTTTACTGAGTGACTGTCCAAATATTCCTTCATTTGCACAGATGTAAATTGAACACCATTATCTGTTACTAGTGTCTGTGGTATACCCTTATTCTTGAAAAGACCATTCAAACGTACGACTGTACTGGTGTTGACATTGTCCACAATCTTAATTTCTGCCTACTTTGAGTGATAATCAACTAGTGTCAATATGAACCTGCTCCCTAGTCCCATGCAATTTATTGGGCCTGTGATATCCAACGCTACATTGTTCTATGGTACTGAAGGTACTTCCACTGCTGAGATGGGCCCCTTAATGACACGTTTGTTTTTGTCACTGTTTGCACAACTCACACATTCTATTATACTTCTCTCAATCATCGAATCCATACAAGGCCACCAATAGTAGAGTCTCGTTTTGCTTTTGGTTAAGCTATAACCAAGATGTCCTTCATGAGCCAAAGAAATGAGTCTCACACAATCCTTTAGATGGTATTAATTTGTTTCCTCTATACAAATTCTTCTCAAGGATATACAATTCATTACTTACTTCCCAAAATCCCTTTTCATCCTCTCTCAAATCAGCACATTTCTTTGGCCACCCCCTTAGAATCCAATCCTTTATTCTGTTAATCACCAAATATGCCTTCACACCATCTTCCCATTCCTGTCTATTCACACCCTCAATGAGGGATGCAATCACAACATTTCTACTTTACAGTCACCATTTCCCTTGTAAACTAAGGGAAGCCTGGACAAACAGTCTGCTGATAGTGTTTTTATTCCAGGAATGTACATCATTTTGAAATGAAAACCTTGTAAACCCAAGAAAAATTTAGATATTCTGTTAGTGGTCCTTTTAATATTTTTCACAGAGAATGCAGCAACTAAAGGCTTGTGATTAGTTCTTAATGAAATGGTATACCCCACACAAAGGACCTGAAATGATGGTCTGCCCAAAAACATGCTAGCACTTCTCTTTTGACAACAGAATACCTTGATTCTGCTTATGTGGAGCTCGTGGTCCTCTGCGCAACTCATCGGCATCGCCAGTGAAATAATGACTTAAAACACTGGTTTAAATTAGAAGTGTACTGTTTATTCTGGGCCACATCCATAGCCCACAAGAGCTGCATGTTAGTCATGGCTAACCGAAACATCCGCCACCCAGACTGGACATTCTTGCCAGGATCGAACACCATGTGAAAAGGGAGGGGGGAAAGAGGGAGCGACCATAACAAGTGGAATTACATTTGACAATAAAGAATGCATTACACTATTTGATGTTGAAACACAGCAGCATTCAATTTCAAGCTCGGAATTAATAGAATTCCGTTGAACACTAAATACCGCAAGCAGTCATGTGACCTTCCCTTAACTTGAGCTGATCGCCCCGTTTGACTGGTTACCAATCGTTTTTCAGTCATGTGACCAGCTCAGAGCAGCAAAGAAAAGCTAAAATATAAAAACCAATTAAGCAATTCCCCCTCCTCTGCTCTATACTGCTGTGCAGAGGGTTTCCACGTGCCTATATTTCCAAAGCAGGTTAGCGCCTTTTACTGGTTTAACTCAACTTTGAAGCAACGCTATTTGGGAACCAGAAGTGCAGAAGAACAGACTGTTTCGGGGGAAGCTGACCCTCTCAACTTCAACTTTGTCCACCTTTAATACATCATCTGAATTGTTATGGACAAAATAAGTAGATAACATTCTGGCATCATCATCATCGTCTACCCCACACCGTAGGGCATAGCAGTATGAACTGGAGACGTGCTAACATCTAGTACCACCCAAATATGCAATTATCCCCACCAGTGAGGCGGTGAGGTAATATACTACCTGGACAGATGCAGCCAGTATCTAAAGCTTATAAATTCCTGTTTTTAATCTGTTTATTAGGGTTTTTGCAGTACAACACAAAATAGCACAGTAGGTACTAAAAAGCACATGGGATACAGTACAATACAGCGCACAGGACAAAACCATACATGTCGGAGAAGCAATAGAAAGGAATAGCATGGAACCCTATTCAAGGTGACGAAGCGCTGGTTGCAATGAAAAGGGCGAGGGGTCTGTGGCATGGAGTAAGAACCCCCTAAAAGGGGCCTATATTTCTAAGGAACAGGAGGAAGGATGAGCAATATCAGCATAGTGATATATCATTTCCTGGCAGAAGGCTGCGTATTGAAACCAACATGAGCGTTGCGGGATTGTCCTTTGCATCCAAACCATCGCAACACATCGCGCATCTAAGACAAATAGTATAGAAGCCAGGCGCTGACAGGAGGTGGGTGATGCTGATATGTCACCGAGCAAGGTGATTTGGTGAGACTGGGAAGGTGAAAAGGTAAGAATTTCTCACATAGATTGAAATATGTCACACCAGAATGAAGAGAGGTGGGGGCAGAGCCAGGCCATGGGTATAAAACTGCGCCAATAAGCAATCCACTCACAATGCCCCGCCAGGCTGCTAGTGGCGAGAACATCAACATCCCACAATGCAAAGCACATAGATATGGTGCAACAACGAATATGTCCAGGCGATAGCCCGCTCCACCCTGATGTGTAGATGTAGTCTGTGTCACAACACAGTACTTTAAGTAATGAGCCTGTGCTACCAGGTAATAAGTGTGGAAATCCCGCAACATGAGACCGACAGCCAGCAGCAAGCATTTAAGAATCGCTCATTGGATTCTGGGCTGACCACCTGTCCAAATTAAACGAGACAAGACCTGTTTCAGCTGAACAAAAAAGTGCAGTGGGAAGAGAACAGGAACATTAGATAATAGATATAAAAAACTTAGGGACCACCATCATCTTAATCTACAAAATCTTCCCCAGTAGTGATAATGGAAACCATATCCAAAGATGAATGGAGACAGGCCATTTTTCCACGGCAGAGCTAAAGTTTTGCGGATCACATGATCACGGGTAACCCAGTTCTCAGCCTAACAAACACCAGCCCACAGAGTACTCAAGCAAAGGAGGTGTACCAGGCCTGCAAATATTAAGACGATCATAGCATGATTAAAATTCACTCAATATTGAGGGGAGATCAGTAGAGATACCACCATCATTACGTTTAATGGCAGAGACACCAGTATGCCCGCACTCAGAACCAGCAATCCAAGTAAGAATCCTTCCCAGCGGTCACCCTCACTGAAGGCCTGAACCTGGGTTTCTCTGCTCAAATACAGAACCTCCTGGTTACCCCATTCCAATATTCTAGAAGTGTCTTGTGCAGCTGTGCGAAGAAAGATTTATCCTTCACCATAGAGTAGTCTGTTTCCAAGTACTTAAGCTGAGACTGAAGCCTTTAGAGGCGGGCCCGGATTCACTTGAGGAACCCAGCACTCTTCGAAATACAAATGCCCCGTATATAATCCTTAAAGTCTTCCCAGGACGTGGCGGTATCCGCGAGTCTTATCATGCAATTATAAATATTCAACAATGGTAGCACCAACGTCATCATGGAAAACCGCATCCCGTAACTCAGTGTAATGAAGTCACCATTTATAAGACTGTGGTGCATGAGTGAGTTGAGAAAGGGACAATTTCACTGGTGAGTGATCCGATATGGAGCCAAGAAGAATTTGAATGCTACTTACAAGATACATAAGTGCAGTCAAGAGCAATCACATGTCGAGACGAGATAAAGTATAGTGCACTGGAGAATGGAAGTTATACTCTGCTTCATTGGGATGCAGCACCATCCAAGCGTCTGTCAAGTCATGAAGCTGCATAATCTGGGCAAGAGCCAAGTTGGCGCACAAAGGTGGCTGGACGACATCCGACGATCCATCAAGGCCCATGGGAAAGGTATGAATTGAAGTTGTCGCCCCAAACAGTAAGCTAATCGCGATCTAAGAACATAGCTGCGTTACCTCATCAAAGACATCAAAATCATCGGCGTTTGGGCCATAAACTTTAACAGTAAGCGATTCCCGTCCAGTATGCCAGCAATAGGAACCAATTGTCCCGCCAAGCCTGTGTGATTTGATCCAACAGTGAAAAATGTACTGACTTTCGAATCTAAGTGACCACCCTTCGGGAGTAAGTAGAATAGGAAGGAAATTGATGATACATGCCCCAGAAAGTGGCAAACGCTGGAGTACCAAGAGGAGAACAGTGGGTCTCCTGAAGCAAGGCTATTTCGATTTTGTTCAGTCCATATATGCCAACTCCCACCTGGCCTTGCATGGGCTATTGATACCCCACACATTCCATGCCAGAAAATTAAGCATTGAGGAGCGAGATAGGCAGAAACCTGCTGTACAATAGGAACTGCATACCGCAAGGGTAATTGTACCATGAATGTCATGGAGTATGTGGTTTTATGTGTGAGAGTGACTGCATAAACACAGAAAAAAAGCAGAAAGCAAACTAGAACAAGAAACAACCCCGTCCCTCCTCTCCTCTCCTTCCGGCCCCAAATGCCAGCAAATATCCCCTGCATCGCTGCCAAACAAGAGGACAACACACATTTACAATGCAATGGTCTCTGCATCATTAAAGGTAGAGCTATTGGCATTGTTCATCATGACATTTCTTTAAATCATAAATAAATGGCATTGTCATTTACATTGCCAATAGCTTAATTGTTAAATAAATGGCATTGTCATTTACAATGGGCAACTGCAAGACTTTGTTTGTAATGTAAGCCATGCTTTCGCAGTACTGTTGAATTTCATTATCCTCGCCTAGTGCTATTTTTCAGCCGTATATAGCGTGAGTTTTGTGGAGGTGCACCCTGCACGCTCACACACTGCTCACCCTACACACTCACACACTGCTCACCCTGCGTAATGCGAAAAGACCTAGCTCTGCCCTTCGGTCTGTGTTGTAATCGTACAGTAGGTTGTGAGTAGCTGCACTTGATTGGTTGAGGCATCCCCTCCTTGCTGCTCCCTTCACAGAGGGCCGGCTGCCTCAATGAAGATCCCACGTGTTCAGCTGTTCTTTGTTTTAGCTCCTGTGTGTCAGTGCACCGTGTAAGTGCACAAGCATACCCTGCTCTCTCTGGAACAAGCACTCGGCACTCACCACTCTGCACTCGCCACTCTGCATTCGCCACTCTGCACTCGCCACTCTGCACTCACCACTCTGCACTCACCACTCTGCCATCACCACTCTGCCATCACCACTCTGCACACTCACTCTACACACTCACTCACCACTCTTACTCTACACACTCACTCTGCACACTCACTCACTCTACACACTCACTCTGCACACTCACTCTACACACTCACTCTGCACTCTGCACACTCACTCTACACACTCACTCTGCACTCACAACTCTGCACACTCACTCTGCACTCTCACTCTGCACTCTCACTCTGCACTCTCACTCTGCACTCACTACTCTGCACTCACTACTCTGCACTCACTACTCTGCTCTCTGCACTCTGCACACTCACTCTGCACTCACAACTCTGCACTCTGCACTCACTACTCTGCACTCACTACTCTGCACTCACTACTCTGCACTCACTACTCTGCACTCACTACTCTGCACTCACTACTCTGCACTCTCTACTCTGCACTCACTACTCTGCACTCACTACTCTGCACTCACACTCTGCACTCACTACTCTGCACTCACTACTCTGCACTCACTACTCTGCACTCACTACTCTGCACTCACTACTCTGCACTCACTACTCTGCACTCACTACTCTGCACTCACACTCTGAGCAGATGCATGACTGGGTATACACACTTGTTTTTTTTAAGTCCTACACTGGATAGTAGGTGCCGTTGGTTCTCGTATTTGGCATCACTGGCAGTGGCCTGAAGTAGGGCAAGCAACAGTGGCCTCCTCAGAAATATCTTGGGCCCCGGCACTTATTATGGCACAAATTAAGCACTGCTAACAAGTGATTTTGCTTTCTAGCAACCATGTCACTTCCTCATTATTTACTGCTCTGGTTTCACTTATGTTCATGGACACATCATTGTTTTGTGCTTCCGTGCCAGTGGCGCTTTCCGTTAATGTACTTGCACGCAAACCGCAACCTGTTGCATAACTTGCAGATTTCAACAAAAAACATATTGTGCCTGACCCGGCAGACTCCCGAGCAGCCTTCGAGGCACGCACCTCTGCCGAGCCGAGGCCCAGGAGGAGAGGCTGGAGTGCACGCGCGCCCAGCATCATCCAGTCCTGACACCTTCCGAGAGCAGACAGCAAAGAATGGTGCACGCGCGCCCAGCATCTGTATTCAATTACCGCGGCCCCTGACAGCTGGTAATTGATGATTTATAGCCTTCTGCGCGTCTCCGCACAGAATATGCAGGAAGTGGAGAAACTCTACAGACTATGGCCTATTGCGTGCTGCCTTGTAAAAACACAGCCATGCGATGGCCAATTAACATGCAGCTGCCATAAATAACAAACAGAATTCACGCGCTTCTCTGGAATGTCTAGGTTAGCTTGTCGGACCGCTCTCTACAGGACTCTGAAGCCACACCCACTTCGTGGGATGTAGGCCGAGCCCTAAAAAGGAGAAAAGAAACTAACATTGAAAGAGGGAGCAAATAGCTAAGGGAAGCACTTAACCCAAGGGCAAGCGGTGCTCTCCACTCAAGAGGGCGTCCTGGAGAGCAAGGCATAGCCCTGAGCAATTCTGCAGGCTAGACAATTATGTGACATTCGATGGACCTAATGCATGAAACCAGCTAGTGGAATTCTGTCGGGCGTCAAGCCACAAGGCATGCCAGGTAATAGTCATCGGCAATGTACTCAGAGTGCATATAAAAAAGAACCAGAAAGAATTCCACTACCAAATTAGAGGAGCAACAGTGAGGAAGGGTACAAGCTCACAAACTGCGTATATGAAAAACAACATGTAAGACAACGCAAATAAATGGGCAGTTAGTCATTGTCACTGAGTGTGGAGGTGCCACGCAGCTCCCCATCATGGAGAGTGTGGCAGAGGCAAGTTGCTTGAAGAAGTGGATTTTGCCTCTGTGTCAGAGACAAAACCCTGCTGGAAAAAGCATGGAATACTTAACCCCACATGAACTGAGGATCTTTTCAACTTCTTGGAAGGAGTGACAGGAGACCTGTATAGCAGAGGTGAAGTCTGGTTAAGAGCAGATATTAGATCCCATGTATTAGCTGGATTGTCCCTATTCAGCTGTTAAATCAGATCCCATTCTCTGTAGTATAATAAGCAGGCTATGATGGGCCACAGACTCTAACCAGGTTTAGGTTTGAGAGTGAATGCACGTTGCGCCCTTTCAACAATGAAGACATCCGAGAATCAGCTGCGGTTAAACAGAGTGCCCTGGAGGGTTTCTATAAAGCTCTCAATATTAGGGCCGTTAGCAGATTTGGGCACACCCAGAATTCTTACATTGTTACGGCGGAATCTGCCTTTAAAATCTTTATTTTGGCCTTAATAAGTTCGAAGAGCTCTTACAGAGATTCCATTTCCTGATGAAAGTCTTCCATTTCAAAGATCTGAGCCTCGGCCTGTGTGAGCCTGGAGTCCTGCCGATCGACATGCCCCTGGATTCTATCTAAGCATGCTGTTTGCAAGTCCCTCTTTCCATCAATGGAGCATAAGCCCTCCCTTAATACATAGAAGTCCCATCATTATCGCCTGTAGTGTAGGAGTCCGCTGTTGGTGGGTCATTGTGCACCCTGGATTGCGCTTGTGGAATTGAAGCTTGGATTGTTTTTGGTCAGTTTTCCTATTGTGAGGAACCCCTGGCCGGAAAGACTAGAGGACACACAGCAGCCAAGGCTATCACAGTAGATATGTCTATGGATGGGAAAAGTACACAGTCGCCTGGCGTTGCCATAGGACCGTACAGGAGCAACTCAAAAGCAGGGGGACTGGTGCACAGACCATGCAGGTAACACTCCCTGGAGACTAGGCTGCAAAATGCGAGGTATAGGGAGGCACGTCCCACAGGCCACTCAGACTCAGTGCAAGGACCCGACAGGCCCCGGCTGCCAGTGCTAAATGTATCGGTGGGCATCAGATGGCACAAACCAGGCTGAAGAAGGGGAAAAAAACAACGGCGTGGTTATGCGTATAGGGATTGAGGCGCCTAAGTTTAAGAGTAGCACTAAAGTAAAGTAGATTGTAATTAATATTCACGGTGCTTTAAGGTATGGAGAACCACTAACTCCACAAGTTTAGAGAAAGTTTCTCAAATGCAATTTTTACTCCCAAGCACACGTGTAAGTAGACAAGGTTTCCCTGTTAGTGATCAATATGTACATTGATTCAATAACACATTACACAATAAATTATTTGTCAGTGGATTCCTTTTGTCCCGCTTTAATCAGTTCTTTTCAGCAACAGCTGCGGAGGAGTGCTTCTACTGCTTATCCAGCCCGCACTGCGTAGTCGGAATATACAAAGCCATCACCAGGCCAGCCGATAGTCATACGACCAGTCCACTTCCGCATCTCGTACACAGAGCGATATTTCTCGCTCACCGAGAGCCCCATGTATCATCTACCGCTCTACCGCAGTGCCTATTTTGCTGAGAACCTTGCCGGCTCCTCCTACTCTCCTGCCTGTTTTCCACTGCCCTCACGTGAGCACCCTGCGTGTCCCCTTTGAGTTCTTTTTTCACTATTTTCACAGTGCCAGTCCTTCTAACACCTGGAAGCACAGGCCCTCCTTCAGGTGTCCCACCATTGCTAGGTCCTGGGGAGACACAATATGCAAATTGGGTCGAAACGCTGTCGACATTTCACATAACACAGTACCTATGATTGGATAGATTGCTGTTGACCACAGTGTTATTTTTCGCATGGTCGCTGTAATGTTCTAAAGATTTAAACCTTGTACATATGTCACCTCAATTGTCACTCCTTTGCTTAGGTTCAATTGTTTTTTCACTGGGACACCATACACTATTGTCTAATGTTTAGCTGTTGTACAGAATATTTTTTCACCTTGTAACCTTTTGTATGTTTTGTTTTACTTCCTTATTTCTTATATAAACTATTCCATAAATTGACTGCATTCTTGATGAGTAAAGCCAGTTTCCTTTCTGACATTAACTTGACCCTGTGTATTGCCATTGTGCATTACACTATCAGAATATTTCTCATCACCCCACAGGAGCTATTGTTGCCTCACTAACTAGACTAATGAGTGTCACACAAATGATCATGCGGGGAGAACATATTTCAGGTTACAACGTGGGTGTCCTGCACACGTTCATGGAGCACTACTGCCTTGACAGCCAGGTCTGACAGCAAAGGCATTTTGCCCATTCAGTCATGCAGAATGTTTTGATCTGAGCCGTTCCTCAGAACCATGTACTTGGGAGGTACAGCTTTAGTACCTGTTCTAAAGACAAGGAATCTGTGATCAGAAGTATCCAGCAGAAGAACAAGTTACTTACTTTTGGTAACGTCCTTTATGGTTGATACTATGACTAACTGTAGATTCCCCACCGCCGCCCGCCTCCCCTTCCTGTGGAATGGTCTCTTTTTCCATCTAAAGTAGTCCCAAAGTAGAGATCTGAACACTGGTTCCTCTGATTATTATTAGGCTACATGTCTGAAGGCGGGGCAGAATCTGGAAAGAAACTACCTTCTTACAGGGGTGACAAATGCAAAAAAGAACAATTGATGGACAGAATGCAGAACAATGTCATACATTCACCCCAGTACAGAAGTCAGGGCCCAAATCCATCGTTTTTTTGCTCAGCATGCCATTCCAGTTTGGACCCAGCCATATTCAAATCAGTCTTGACCCTGTACCCAATGGGAACAGTCCAGCTCGAACTGCCAGGCTAGGTCCTCCCTGGACTGGAAACAAGCATCCTAGGACCGGTTTCGGACTTTCAGCCCTCATCAGCCAGGATAGTTTGACTCCAGTGGCATGGAGGGCACGTGACTCACATCTGAGCACACCCGTTCCACTCGGGGTGACAAATGCAAAAAGAACAATTGATGGACAGAATGCAGAACAATGTCATACATTCAACCCAGTGCAGAGATCTGGGCCTAAAGCCATCTTTTTTTGCTCACCATGCCATTCCAGTTTGGACCCAGCCTTATGCAAATCAGTCTTGACCCTGTGCCCAATGGGAACATTACACTAGGACCGGTTTCAGACTTTCAGCCCCCATCATCCAGGATAGCTTGACTCCAGTGGCATGGAGAGCACAGGACTCACGTCTGAGCATTCCCGTCCCACTCGGGGTGACAAATGCCATAGTTTTTTTGCTCACCATGCCATTCCAGTTTGGACCATAAGGCACAGGGTCAGACTGATTTGCATATGGCCATGTCTAAACTGGGGTGGCGGAGTGAGCTAAAGAATGATGATGGATTAAGAACCCAGATCAGTTGACGGGGGGTGAGCGCAATGTTCAACACTCTGTCCATCATCCCCTTTGGTTTTGCTAAGTAGGCCCTAAGTTGGCAGGGTATGCCCAGACGTGAGTCCCTTGCTCACTTTGCCACTGGATTTAAGATAGCCTGGCTGATGAGGGTTATAAACCCGAAACCGGTCCCAGGATGCTTGTTTCCAGTTCAGGGAAGACATGGCTTGGCAGTTCGGGCTGGACTGTTCCCATGAGGCACAGGGTCAGACTGATTTGCATATGGCCATGTCTGAACAGGGGTGGCGGAGTGAGCTAAAGAATGATGATGGATTAAACCCAGATCCGTTGACTGGGGGTGAGTGCCTGCAATGTTCAATACTCCGTCCATCATCCCCCTTGGTTTTGCTAAATTCGCCCTAAGTTGGCAGGATATGCCCAGACGTGGGTCCCTTGCTCCCTTTGCCACTGGATTCAAGATAGCCTGGCTGATGAGGGTTATGAACCCGAAACCGGTCCCAGGATGCTCTTTCCTTTCCAGGGAAGACATGGCTTGGCAGTTCGGGCTGGACTGTTCCTATGAGGCACAGGCTCAGCCGGATTTGCATATGGCCATGTCTGAACTGGGGTGGCGGAGTGAGCTAAAGAATGATGATGGATTAAACCCAGATCAGTTGACTGGGGGTGAGTTCTTGCAATGTTCAACACTCTGTCCATCATCCCCTTTGGTTTTGCTACTTACAGGGCTGGCACATATATGTACTGTTACATTATCACTTCCAGACCAAAACCAAGTCATCGTGGAACCGCACTGCGCCAGCCACCAGTGTACGAGAACAATGCTGTTTAAATCTTCTAGATCCAGTCTGGTGCTTGGGGATAATCTAAAGATGAGAAATCTGCAGTCAGAGTATCCAGCAGAAAGGGTGTTACCGAATATAAATAAATTACTTGTTCATCTCACAAAAGACCTGGAAACACTTTCCACATAGGATCAAAACAAAGACAACCACTTCCAACCACACATCTTACTTTGCAAAGCATGCTGCCCATGTAGGCTACCATTTCGGCACCCCACATAGATTTAGATAAATTGCTATTTAAATGTTGCAATACAATGAAGTGTAGTACTTTACAAAAGTGCCCATGCATGTGCGATGCCATGAATGAATCATACTATTTAGGCTGAACACATTTTGACAATGGCGTTGATCAACTTATTATGATCAATACCTTTCACAGATATACTTTTCATTGCACATGTTTTGATTAAATGTGTAGGTATGCCCTCCAAATAGTAGTAGGCTTGTTTAACGAGAAAATGTACGTTTATTGGGGAAACTTCCCTGCTGCTATGTGACGCATTGTCTTCTGAGGTCAGTGATTGTATAGTGACGTGTACATGCTAAGAGATCCTCTTTTCCTCACAGCGATGTCTGTGTGTGGAAAAAGCAAGACTTTCCATGTCCCTTACCCGGCAACAAATGAGGAGACAGCTAGTCAAATATTTATTGGATCAACAATAAATAACATCTTCAACATCACTTGAGAGGAGTCTTCTAGCGGAGTAGCTCCAAGAAACATCTGGACTGGTTTATTTATATGATAAATTATCGAATCCATATCCCTCAGGCTATGTCTGCAAACACAAGAGCCAATAACACAATCTTGTTCGAAACAAGAGGTAATTAGCATCCTATGATCTGAAAAGATCCCCGAAGAGAGTCTTGATTTATTGACCAATGTGAATGTTTCTGGCCTTGTCTCGCTCTGCACAACAGCCCCACACCTTTGGAGGCAGCAGACGTGACTGTCAAACACGCCTGCTCATTTTTCCCAATTCAATTACAATGTCATGGCCATATTTAGGGCAAGTCAAATTAGCTCATTAGTCATGATGTGACAAACTGGAAGACAGGAAAGTATAACATGGCATATTAAACGTCTAATTAAATTAGCCGTGCATGAATCGTGAGTGATTATGGAGTGCTATATACCTCTGGAACGTCATCGGAGGACTAGGAGTGTCCTATACCTATCTTTGATCAGGCAGAACCTTTAGGTACCTTCATGTGCATAAATGCTGTAAAGCCAAGTATTTGGGAAGTGTGTTTAACTGCGCCAGTGTCAGAGCACTGCAGTGTTGACCTGGAGTTTGCGGCATGACCTTGCAGAGACAATACAAACCAACTCCACAGTTCCATTCCTCTTGCTTGCAATGTATCTCAATTAGACAAGGAAGAAGAAGGCTGGGGCACGGGGGGAGGAGGTCCTGGATAGTTCGGGTATGTTTCTGTCAAGCTTAATTGGCTGACACCTACAGAACAAGGAGCCGATTCAGACACCAGAAAAGCATAAAGCATTCCTGTGTAATCCAACCGGCCCTATGCTTTGATATCTACTTGAAAAGGGATGACTATTGTAGGAGGACACGTTGAATGAAGGTGATGAAGAGGAAAAATTATTTGAGACTACCCAGACTGAAGGTTTCTATAATAGACGAAATATGTGTGTTATGATATGAAACTAAGCCATGCTCCAGCATACACATCAGCACCAGTAACCATGAGAGAGGAAGACAAGAATATTAACCGTGACGTTGCTGGTGGTCTTGCAATCCAAGAAAAAATGAGGAAGTACGTTGACTCCACCGAGTGCTTCTCACTATACTACGCACTCCGTGGGGTTGTTCAAAACTTCTGAAGAAAGGCAAAATGTATGAAGCAACACCATATAGGGAGAGTGCTCCAAATGTGTGGAAGAGGTTATTCCCTAGTAAGGGCTCCCTGCGCGGGGAAAATATGGATAATTTAAGTGCTCCAGGCAAGAGGAAAGCAATTACTAAATAGGTGCTCTCAGTGTGCAGGCAAACAACAAAATAATAGATGATGCGCTTCCAATCGCTTTGACCAAATGCAAAATAATTGATGAGACACTCTTAGCACTTTGGAAAACAGCAAACTAATAGATGAGGCACTCCTAAGCGCTTTGGCAAACAACAAAATAATTGATGAGGTGCTTCCAATTGCTGTGGCAAAGAAAGACATAGCGGGTGTGCTCCTGGGCATCTTCAAGCTCTTTGGTAATGAAAATAGTAAAGACTGCGTTCCAGCTCATGGAAAACACACAATCACGAACGTGCTCCAGCGTGTGGACAACACACACAATAGCTGATGGGCTCCAGCGCATGTACTCATTCATACTGCTGGTGAAAGGTTCTAAGCCACCACGTGCTCCATGCGCATTGAAGGGAAGGGCTCAACACAAGAAACGTGCAGCTGGAGAAATGCTGCCAATGGATTCTTCCAAGACAGAGCGGTTGCTCTGTCCTCCGCTGCAGGTCAAAGGAGCTCCTAAACGTTCCCGGAAGTCAAAAGGTGGCTCTCTGGTAGGGTTATCACAAGACGAAACAGCGTCTGGTTCTCTGATCCGGATCTATATAAAACATGACCCGGAAGTCAAACCCGGCTTGCTTTGGGCTGGCGATGATCCAGAAATAGTAGGCTGGACTGCTCGCTGTGCCGCGAGACGGCATGCTTCCTCCCTGCGCTTGGTTTACAGGTAAGAAATGTTTATCTTTTTGTGTCAAGCCTCCCCGTTGTATCGATCTTCTGTTTATAAGGAGGCAGTTGAATTTGGTAAAATAAGGTTCCGGAGTCCAGACCCATGACAGCCAGTAGCCAGGACACTTCCTATACAGAGTCCTATACCAAATCTGTAGATACTTAAATAAAAATGATTCATAATATTAAACAAGATACTACGAAGAACATGATCAGATGTTATTTTCTATGCTTTTTTTAATTGATTCATGTGTTGATGTATATCTTTCCTGACAACTATCAATAAATGTAATTGTTAAAATATCTGGAAAAAGTTGTCATCTCAGTAAATGTTCTCAACTGAGGTTTCCTATGGTTTTTAATAATTGAGGTGACTTAACTTCTTCAGTCTGCACAATATCAAGAGTTTATCTGATTGATGGCACTATATTTCCACATGCTTATTTTTGTACATTATTAATGGGGAAAAACACAGTGGTATTGTCTCTGCAGTACTGAAACATGAACTACTTGGACGGAAGATCAGCACTAAACTACATAGATACCTTACTCGTACATATTTATTTTTGTCAAATTGAAAATCTTAAGATAATCATGTGGTAGAGTTGACCAGATGCTGATGCTTTCAAGAGCCATTTCAGGTCCTGCACAAGAAGATATCCAGAACTCCATCTGCTTCACAATCTGTATATTCCCACCGCATCTGGACAAATTGTGAAATAAGACCCCAACCCAGAGCAAGATATTTGGAAACCATTGATAGACTTCCAGATGACCCTGCATATTTTGAGGGATGTATGACGTTACAACTCATACTTTTACAACGCATACCATTACAACGAAATGTTTACAACGCAAAAACTATTACAACGCATGTATTTACAACGCATGTTTTTACAACGCAGGTACCTTTACAACGCATACCATTACAACGTAAGTATTGGTAAGTATATATTAATTTTTTTAATTTAAATTAAATGAAATGAATATAATTTAATTTAATGTAATGTAATGTAATTTAATTTCATTTAATTAATTTAATTTAAATTTAATTTAATTTTATTTTTACCCTGTACCCCTGTACCCCAAAAACCCAAAACTGACCCTAAACTCTAAAAATACCCCTGTACCCCAAAAACCCAAAACTGACCCTGAACCCTTAAAATACCCCTGAACCCTAAAAATACCATTTTACCCAAAAACCCAAAACTGACCCTGAACCCTAAAAATACCACTGTACCCCAAAAACCCAAAACTGACCCTGAACCCTAAAAATACCCCTTTACCCAAAAACCCAAAACTGACCCTGAACCCTAAAAATACCCTTTTACCCAAAAAACCAAAACTGACCCTGAACCCTAAAAATACCCCTTTACCCAAAAACTGAAAACTGACCCTGAACCCTAAAAATACCCCTTTACCCAGAAACTGAAAACTGACCCTGAACCCTAAAAATACCCCTTTACCCAGAAACTGAAAACTGACCCTGAACCCTAAAAATACCCCTTTACCCAAAATATGAAAACTGACCCTGAACCCTTAAAAATGCCCCTTTACCCAAAAACTGAAAACTGACCCTGAACCCTTAAAAATACCCTTTTACCCAAAAATTGAAAACTGACCCTGAACCCTAAAAATACCCCTAAAAAAAAAATATATATATAACATTTTAAATATAATTATATACTTACCAATACTTACGTTGTAATGGTGTGCGTTGTAAAGGTACCTGCGTTGTAAAAACATGCGTTGTAAATACATGCGTTGTAATGGTTTTTGCGTTGTAAAAATTTCGTTGTAATGGTAGTGCGTTGTAAAAGTTGCGTTATAAAGGTAACATACCTATTTTGAGTCTTGATACTGTGATTTTGAAGACCAATTTCCCTTTCAAAATGGTGCAGATACCCTCATATTGTGCTTTGATTTCAAAGGCACCATGTATCAACGCTCCATCATCCATCCTAAGATGAAACAGAAGGAGAAAAACACATTTCTATATCAAGCAAACACCACAGTATTCCCGCTTTGTCCATGTTAATTCTTAGCCAGCATTGCCCCTCAAACAAAGCACCAAAACAAAGGAAATACTGTGTTGGCTGGATCTGTTGTAAAAGAAATATTATTTTGTCTGTTAGAAGCATACGTCTGAGTATATCTCTAAATGGATGCAGTGATGTTGAAACCTAAGACGCGAGAGTGGTTTACAGTAAACATGGTGTAGGTAAAGAGAGAATTAGTGATTAGCTGCATTAGCTTCTGCCTGCTATTTAATCTGCTTAGCCAATCAGCTAAAGATTTACCACTGCAAGGACCATAGGGCCATATGTATCATCAACATTATTTGCGATTCTCAAATAGCGATTTTAAAAAAATCGCTATTTGAGAATCGCAAATAGGTATGTATGTACAAAATCGCATTTCTTTTGCGATTTCTTAAAATTCCTTAATTGCGATTTGCAAATTGCGAATCGTAATTAAGGAATACTTTCCCATTCATTTCTATGGGCCAGGAGGCCCATAGGAATGAATGGGAAGTTATTCTCAATTTGCGATTCGCAATTTGCTAATCTCAAATTGAGAATAATTTCAAGGGTGCAGGGGTGTCCAAAGGACACCCTGTTGCACCCCTGAAATATGCATGGGTGCACATGTGGCGCACATACATGCCCTAAGGGCATGTATCTGCGTCACATGGCACTTTGAAAAATGCAAAAATGTGCATTTTTCAAGGAATTCGCAACTTACCACCAACTATTTTGCTAATTTTTTTAGCTTCATACATTGCATTTAAGGAATCGCAAAATTTGAGATTCCTTAAATGCAATTGCAAAATAAGGAATCGCAAATTTTACGATTCCTTGTTTTGCACCAGATTTTGCTTTATACATACCATTTAGCAAATTTGCATTCGCAAAGGCTGAAATTCTGCGAATTTCGGCCTTTGCGAATTTGCTTGATACATATGGCCCATAATTTTTTCATTTAAATAATACTTATAAAAATGAAATATTAAAGCGGAACGTAAGAAATGTAGAGAAGGTGCCTTTATTAATTACTTTAATAGAGGTCATGAGTCATGTGAAGTAGCAAGTTCATAGGGTTGTCCTGAATCCGCATTGTCTGGGCTGTGCAATAAAATGTTTTCTGTGTCTCTTAAACTACCAAGTGAGGTTCTTTGACTGCACATTCAACTATGTCTGATATGTATGATCAGAAGACATGATTGGAAGTCTAGCCAATAAAAAGGTTCTGCTAATCTAAATAATATATAATTATTTTCAGGAGGGTGCTTAGAAGAGTAGAGCAGAGCAATGTATTTTATCTGCCAGATTTCCTAAAGTGGCCATATAAAATAGGGCATTGCATAGTGCAGGTCAGAATAGGAGACCTAGAGGTGGTTATCAGTAGTGCACTACGGACAGTGGCATAGCACCAGGGGCCAGGAATGTGTTGCACCCTAATAATGGCTATAATTCACTACCGGACTAGGAGTCTCTCTCTCACAAACACACTATCTTTCTCTCTCTCTCTCTCTGTTAGTGCTTTTATTGCACAAAAAGCAATTGTTTAAAACCCGCAGTTCACAGGTAGGAGATGTTATTTTGCAGATGTAACCTCATTCCCGTGAAATGCGGATGTTATTTATTTGGAGGCCTAATCTCAGTCAGATTTACTTTCCTCCAACTAATTAGTTTCTTAGCTCACCATTGCATTTACATATTTACTGCCCAGACAGCTCTGCTCGGTCTTTTAATTTCTCTTTGTTTCATGCCATGCTCTTCATGAAACTGAACAAACCCTGGACACTCTAATTGCAGTCAGGCCCATCACAATTGTATATAAAGAATATGTTTTTAGCAGAGCAAAATGTGTTTTACTAAAATATAAGTTTCCGAATTCCATGATAGAATCTTTCTGCTCGTTTTATCACAGGCAAGCAAACTGTGCAGTAACTCTGATGTGATTTCCAATAAACCTGTCCTTTTATGAAAAAACATTATTTCTGTTTTAGCTGCAGCAAAATAAACATGTTATATAAAATATATAACAAGGAACATGTGTAGTATGTTCGTGTATTGTCATCTGGGGGTATAGGTGACATTTACAAACCACTCGCCCTTCTGCCCTGTGTTATTTGGTTTTGATTTTATTAAATTATTTGTATAACAAACTTGTACGCGCTTTCAGCCAGGCCTACCCTCTTCACCCATTGGCCTGTTATTGAGTCATGCAAAGCAATACAATTCTGCCCTTTAACAGGGAGCACATGCACACACAAATGTATTCCCTCAAGTGCCAGGGACTAGTACAGTAATGTGTTTTGAGACCCCAAAAATATTTTTGCTTTTAGTCATTATTTATTTAGATTGACGAGGGACCATGAGCCTCCCCGTCAAAAATTGTTTGGAAAAAACATGATAAAACACGCACTGAATTAGTCAAAAGTCTGGCAGGCAATGGAAGGCCTATTACCTCGTTGTGTGGCCTCTTCTGCAGAGTCATGTAAACTTTCTAATGTTATGGGAGATACAGTAGTTGAACGCTGAGGTGCTGTTAATTTGAAAGTGTTTGGGTTTCTTCGGTCGGAAAGGCTATGATCCGTGGTGTCCTGACTCCACATAGAGTGCTCTGACCAGACTGCCAGCCAGCTCGACGTATCCCCGTTTACTATTCAGCAGCAGTATGCCCTTTCAAGGATCACTTACTAGTTGGGTCTTTATTTCAAGCTAACGCTGACAGATTGTTCTTTTCCATTGAGATTAATGTGGCTGCAACATGCAAATGAACGAAGCACATTAAACCCCACACCTGGGAATAAAATCTCAAGGACAATTAAGGTGTATTAGCTTTTCTCACCTCGTTTATGTAAAGCAATATGTGCCGCGTTCCAAGTAGTTGTCAGTGCGGAGCAATTGAAGTAGCGACTAGGATGTAGTCATTGCGTTCGGTCGTCGGAATGCAAGCAGTTCGATGGATCATGGTCTTTTGCGCAAACCTGCAGAGCGGCCCCTCAGCCTGTAACAGTGAGCCCTCAGAGAGGAGGCTATGCAGTTCTTGTTGTATACGTGTGGAGCTCGATTCCTTTAGACCAGGGTTCCCCAAACTCGGCTCTGGAGGGCCGGATCCATGTCAGACTTTTAGCATATCCCAATACAGATATAGTTATATAAAAAATCTGGACCAAATTTTTCGAGAACCCTGCTTTAGACTTCGATATGTGTACATCTTATGTATCACAGAAGCGTCTCGACAACATATGCTGTATCATGGCTGTATGTATGGCTGAATAAATAAAGGAGCAATCTTTACATGTATTCATAAACTAAGCTATGGGGGTGACAATCCAAAACAAAAGATTTACACATGATATATATTTTAACAGTTTTTATTAGCTGCTAATGATCACAGACGGCTGGAGCAGGAACCAAGCACCGTTAAAGTATTAGTTGTGTTAGGTGGCAATGTGGCAGTTTATGGCTGGAGAATGAGATTGTCTGTATAAGGAGGTGGAAGAGATGCAGGTGGGAGTAATTTTCTGTGTGTTGACCCAATGAGCTTGTGATGATGGTTAGAGATAATACTAGGAGGAAAAGAGAGGTGGCTGGAGGGCATGATGATCAGAGTAAGCTGACCAGGGGATGAGGGCTCTAAAGAGAGAGCCTATCTCTTACACCATTCACTCAAGGGCACGGTAATATGCTTTGTATAGTGCGCTTCCGGTTAAAATACTATAATCAATATTGAATCATGGTTCCAAATGTATGAATGGAAATGTATTTAAATCAAGCATACACGTAAGTGTAAATTTACAAAGTGCAGTCTGTTCAAGCATATATTACCAAGGCCCTGATGTTAAATGAACTAGTAACATACCCTTAGTGCAGAGGAATTCAGAGGCGAAGAATAGATGTATCTTTATCAGAGGTCAGAAGGTTTGATGATGTAATTCTAAGCAATCGCAAAGTCCCAGAGCAAAATAAATAGAGCTTGCCACATGTGACATGATGAAAAGTTACCAAAACCTCTGGCAGGTTGAGCTATCATACGTTAATCTTTTTGAGAGTCCTTACTTCTCGCAGTACACTAGAGTATGCACATTTATTCAGTTTAAAGAAATCTTGAAAAAGGAACACCGCATTTTAGCGAGCCACAGGAGGAAAGAGCAAGCAGTGAAGTAATGATCATTCCTCACAAGCTCTACATCGGCTAATGTGGCTATTTATATCCTGAAAACCCCGTTTTGTAAAGCCCATAAGTTGAGGATAGTCCCTCCTACTGTCTTTAGTTCAGCTTTCTGATGGTGGCATACCTGCTAGAGCACATTGTAGCTGCAAACGCATACTGTTTCGTTTTTTAGGTCTCGCCTGAGCCAATGCGCTTGCCCTTTTCTCCGGCGAGATTATAGTAAGCGGAAAAGAAAGTCTACCAAAACGGCTGCGGATCGCATACAGTTCATGTGATCTGTGCGCGTGCACACCATCCATCGCCAGCCACATAACACACCGCCATTTGTCTGTGCCTCGGCATCAGACTTCAAAGGCTGCCGCTCCCCCCACCCAACCCCCCCCCCCCCGCGCCACAGCAATGCCGAGAGCTTGTTTCTGGACGAAAGTGAAAGCCTACTGTGCTTGTTTACAGTAGCCTTGCTCCTCAAATGCTGTTGCTGTCTTGCCATCTCTCTAGGGACACTCAGCTTGAAAACACTCGACTTGCTTGCTGCAATGCTACATCCGCTATGCTGTGCCTCTAGACACGTTGATCCCTCGCAGACTGTGCTGACTCTGCCCCTCCTGATTCTGAAACTGACCAACGCAGTCACCACGCAGTCTCTTCTCTCTGTCTTATATCTGCCCTGCCACCATCTACTTCGGGCCCTCGCCCTCACACCCCCTCACCCTCACCCCCGTCACCCTCACCCCCGTCACCCTCACCCTCCCACACCCTCACACCCCCTCACCCACCCTCACACACCCTCACTCACCCTCACACACCCTCACAACCTCACTCACCCTCACCCCCACACCCTCACTCACCCCCTCACACCCCATCACTCAGGAACACCACCACATCACTCAGGGGCACCAATCAGGGGCACCACCATATCACTCAGGGACACCACCACATCGCTCAGGGACACCACCACATCACTCAGGAACACCACCACATCACTCAGGGACACCACCACATCACTCAGGGACATCATCATATCACTCAGGGGCACCACTCGGGGGCACCACCACATCACTCGGGGACACCACCACATCACTCAGGGATACCACCACATCACTCAGGAACACCACCACATCACTCAGGGACACAACCACATTACTCGGGGACACAACCACATTACTCGGGGACACCACCACATCACTCGGGGACACCACCACATCACTCGGGGACACCACCACATCACTCGGGGACACCACCACATTACTCGCGAACACCACCACATCACTCAGGGGCACCACCACATCACTCAGGGACACCAGGTTGACTGGTTGTATTTCACAGCAGGATGGAGGCTTTTGCATTTAGGTAAAAAGGGTTCACTTTTTGGCATTTTCACCTAATTGGCAATGCGTTTGGGTTCTAGTGAGTGGGTTGCCTTGTCCTGTCTGGGGCCACTGTTCCTGATTTTGGAGAGGAAAATCACCAGAGACCGCATTTGTGAATTTATTTTCGAAAGAAAAGTATAGAGTTCATTTTTTCTAAAAGTACTACAGATGGGGCGTGGCTTAGCCGGCTGCAAGGCGGCCGCACTTTAAGTGGGCTCTGTCGGCCAAACTCCTAATCTGACAAAATCCTGCGGACCTGCGTGGTTCTACTCCTACACGCACAGAGATCCTGGCCCCCTGCACCTAGGGGCACAATTTCATCTATCCGCCAGCTTGAGGCCGTGCTGCGGCAAAGATTGACGACAACCGCAGCGTTGCAGAGGGGGCGGTGCTGTATACAGCGGAATGCGCCTGCTGCTTCCCATGGCCTGTCGGAGCCCGGAGACGCCGCTGCCTGCCTTCAATGACAAGTGAGAGCGGCGCTGCAGCGGTGGGTGGTCTGCGGCTGGGTGGGGCTCGATTGCCGGACTGTGAGGCTCAGGACTGCGTGGCCTGTTTTGGGCGCCCCACTCTAATACCAGCTCGGGTCGGGCCCCGCGGCCTGTGCCTTGCAACGTGGGGGACACCCCCCCCTTGTCTCCCCATTGTTAGCTACACTCGCCTCGCATGCTCTCCCTAAGGCACTCTGCACCTACCTTCTTGGCACGTGTGTGCGGATGTACCTGCTCTGGCACCCCATTGATGAAAGACTCCCGTCTGTCATGGCTGCGCCGGACCCGCCGCACCTCCGGCTGCGCCTGGCTTCTTAAGCTTCACTGGCCATATGCTACCCCCACGAGTGGGGTTATCCCGCAGATTCAACCGCCAGGGTCCCTGGCACATGTCTGAAGGTCAGCAGGATCCCTGCGGTCTGCCCATCCACACCTGAGGAGTCAGATGCCAGCCTACAGACGCCCTCTATCCCTCGACCGATGCTGGTTGACACGGTGACCAGCAGCCAAGCATACCCACTGGGAGGGCGCCCCACTTTCTTGCCTGCTTGGCGGTGGCTGCCACCCCTGTGACCTGCAACATCCCATCCCCTGGTGCACCCCGTGCGTCCGTCGGCCTGCTGACTCACGATACCCTGCGCCCTCTTACTCTGGGCACTGCATATCCTCCCATCGGGGTGTCCAGGCGCTGGGTGGCTGTTCTGCCGTGTTGTGGTGGTTCCATCATGGGTAAAATGGACCCCAGGCAGCCCTAAATAGCCTTCGAAAAGCGCCGGCAGACTAGACAAGGGGGGCCGATGATGGGGACAGAAGAACTCGCCATGCAGACTGACTCTAGTGCAACTCATGACGACGATCTGAAGGCCATCATGTTGGGTGTTAAGGTCAGCGTCAGTGGCATCGCAACCCAGCTTTAACAATTGTCAGTCAACCCTGCTGTTGTGAAAACCAGGGTAGACTTGCACGATGCGCAGATCACGCACCTAGAGTCCAGAGTCTCAGATGTTGAGGACACCATGACCGGAGAGAGGAAAAGGCTGCTCCAAATGGAAGCAACCTCCGCATTACGGTTGTGCCCGAATCCTCCAACATTACGAAAATGGAGGACTTCGTTGAGCAGCTTCTGTATGAACTTTTTGGCGAGACCCTCTCTCCGGTCTTCATCGTGCAAAGGGCGCACCGTTCTCTGGGTCCGAGGCTACCCTGCGCGCACTTGCCCACCCGATCGTTGCCAAACTGCTGAATTTCAGGGATTACAATGCGATTTTTCGGCTGCCTGGGAGAGAGGTGAAGTATGACACCAAGGGAATACTCTCGCCTTCTATCCAGACTTTATGCTAACGGTATAGGCCGCTCGGTGGTAATTCCTCCGGGCAAAGAGGTTGCTACAAAAACATGACGTTTCCTATTCTCCTGTCTACCTGGCCAAACTGAGAATCAAGGCTGGGTCACAAACCCATCTATTTAACGACCCGAAAGCCGCCCAGGCCTTTGCGAAAAAGCTGGACAAGTAACAGTGTCAGACACCGCCCAACTCACAGCAGGAGGACGTAAATGGTGCATGCGACAATGACTAAAGAGGTCCCTTGCTCCTATGTTTTCGCCATCCATTTGGGAGACTTTGCCGCTCACCTCGTCCTCTACCTAACTGCATTGACTTGTTTCCTCCTTGTCTGAGTCCTTCACTGCTCACTGCTTTATCCGCTGCTTGGCGGTTCCTGCTGCCCTGCGCCAGGAGTTGGCACTGTCTTATAAGGACTGCTCTTGGACACTCTTGGAACTCACCAAGTACCATATCTGTCCAGGTTTGCTGATGTGACCCCGAGTCCAGTTGCATATCTTAGTTATATTCACGCAACAAGTTCTCCCTAGAAGCTGGGGGGGCCTTATGCCTTTGCATGTTTCGACATAGAGTTGTCCGCCCACTATTGTGGCTTGGCCACCCTGTTCCGAGTGACAGGGGTGTATGCCAGGTGGATCCATGCCCCCTTGGGATGATTCCCTTTTCAATCTCTTTTGCTGCATCTCCAAAGTGGGGTTCTCTGGGTGGGGTGTGCTTGGAATCTCAACCTAATTGGAGGGTTGGAGTGTTTGGTGGGTGGGCTGGGGCGCTATCTATGGGAATGTTGCCTCTCTCCAGAGGCTTGTTAATTTTATTGCTTGGTTTAATTTGGTGCATGATGTTGTGCTATGTGATTCTCGCTACGCTGTACATCGCGACACCTACTGCAGTCACTTCACCTACACTCTCAACACTATCCGTCATACAACACCACTCTTTCGCAAATAATGAATACCACATTCTGGACCTGGAATGTTAGGGGTCTGAATGACCTTTGTAAGTCACGCCTCGTGAACGCACACCTCAAAAGGCATCAGGTGGACATCTTTATCCTTCAGGAAACTCACCTCCTTCCTGCCACCGCGTCTAGGCTTCACTCAAGGCACTGGGGTGAGTCCCACTCGTCTTTCTATTCTAATTACTCCCGCTGCGTCTCATTCTTCTAAGTGGAGGGCTTTTCTGGCGAATGCTTCAGTCCATCACTGACCCAGAGGGCATGTATGTTAAACTTTCAGGCACCCTTATTAACCAGCCTTTAATTCTTGTGGCTATCTATGGCCCAAACCCTGACTTTTTTTGCACACGTCTGGCAGCTTATATCCTCCCTGGGGCCCTGCTGTCTGTTTTTGTAACATTACTCCCTCACATACGCTAAACCGCTCTGGGGATCAAGCCCAGCACCCTCAGGCCGCCACTCTACTATATCCTATAACTCCCTGCTGGTTGATTGGCAACATGTCAACCCCAATCGTCGCAAGGTCACATGTGTCGCTGCACCTCTGGCTCACTACTCGTGACGTTTCTTCCTGGACTGCTTCCGTAGACATATGGCCCACACCCTCCCCGACCACGCTCCTGTACGGTTGCGTCTACAGCTTTCCCTCACTGCACGCCGTATGTTTGCTTGGAGATTGCCCCCTAACGCTCTCTGTGACGCAGTTTTCGGCGAGGAGATCCGTACCGCTATTGTTGATTACTTTGCACACAACGTGGGTTCAGTGGAATCACCCTCCACTCTTTGGGAGGGCTTTAAGGTAGTTATACGGGGAGAGTGCATCTCCAAACAGTCTGAGGTGTTGAAAGCTATCCGGGGCACCCTGGCGCGCCTGGTGACTGAATTTAAATCTCTGGATCTCCTACAGTCACAGGACCCTAGCCCTCGCACGTTGGCTCAGATTCGGGCTACAATCTCTGATTTTTATGCAGAGGCAGTTAGGGAGATCTCCTTCCTGGGCAGGGAGGCACAAGCTCGTTGCTACGGCGAGGGGGACCGCTCCAGCAAAACCCTTGCTAACCTTCTCCGCCAACCACACGCCTCCTCATACGTCACTGCCTTGCAAGACGGGACTTCAACAAAACAACCTCTCCTACAGAGATAATCGCTAATTTCTCCACCTTCTATTCACAGCTGTACTCTGCTGGCGAGGTGCCCCCCCCCCCCCCAGGAGGTCCTTGATCAATATTTCGGGACCATTGAACTCTGGCTGAGCAATGGACACCGGGAATACCTGGACGCACCATTCACTCAGGAGGAGATTTCTGCAGTGATTTTGGGGCTCCCGGATGACAAAGCACCCGGTTCTGACGCTCTTTCTCCAGCCTTCTATAAACAATTTGCGCCTCTTCTGGTCCCACACTTGGCTGCCATGTATAACGACTCTCTTGAACACAGGTCATTTCCACTGTCTCTCCGCGAGGCCTTGCTCACCCTTCTTTTAAAGCCCGATAAATCCCGTCAGTGTTTTTCGATTCATTATGTCCCCCATTGCACGCTCGGATCAATCTGCCTTTATTCCTGAGCGGGCCACTTCCCATAATCTTCAGACCATCTTCGCTGTTCTCCATCAAATTAATCCTGCTCTCCCGGCCGTAGCTGCATTGCTGGATGCCACTAAGGCCTTTGATACTCTCGAGTGGTCTTTCCTTTTCTATCTTCTTCCACGCCTGGGCTTTAGTCTGGATTTCCTGCGCAAAATACAGCTCTTAAACACTCTCCCCACGGCTCGCATCCGGATAAATGGTCAGGTCACTTAGCCTATTCACATCTCAAAGGGTACCAGGCAGGGGTGCCCCCTCTCCTGTATGCGTTTTGCCGCCCGGTTGTGACAGCATCATACTCAGAGGGGCATTGGTTTAATAGCCCAGGCCCTTGTCGTCTCCATGTATGCGGATGACATCATGATTAACATCTGCCATCCCCAGGTCAACCTGGCCCCCATGACGAGGGAGGTGGTGCGCTTCAGCTGCCTGTCCGAAGTCCAGGTGAATTGGAGCAAATCAGTCCTCTTTCCCCTTACAGATGCTACAAAACCCTTCACCTTCGTGTGGGCATCTGGCTCTACCAAGTATCTTGGTATTTGGTTGAGCAGTTATGTGGCTGAACTATGGAGATCGAACTTTGACGCTGCGCTGGACTGGCTAAAGACTGAGATCCGTTTGTGGCAAACGCTCCTCCTTTCGCTGGCAGGGAGCATTGCAATTCCGAAGTTAGTGGTGCTCCCGAAATTCCTTTACCTCTTTTTGAACGTCCCCATCCCTCTCACATTGCACTTTTTCGTAAACTGCGCTTTCATATTATAACATTGGTATGGGCGGGTCGACAGCCTAGAATTGCGTACAATATTCTCCTGCTCCCCTTGTCCCGCGGCAGGATGGGCGCCCCAGATTTTAAGTTATACGCGCTATGCACCCAGGCCAGCTTCCTGCACTTCTGGCTACACCCAGGCCTTTCCAACCTCATGTTGCAGTTGAGGCTGACGTCACCGCCCCATGGCTGCTCAAGACCGCGCTTTTCATTCCTCCTAAACCCCTGCGTGGTGAGATTGACTCGGTTGAGTGCTTACGGTGGGCCTGGGACGGGTCTCCGAAACGACGTTGGTGCTAGCACACTATTTGCTCCCTCCATGACCCTAACCAGCAATCCTGCCTTCCCCCCACTACAGACTGCTGGCATGGCGCGCAGTGCTGCCCTCTTTGGACTCCCCACCATAGTGGACATTTAGCCAGAAAACACATTCCTTGCCCTTCCTGACAATGTCAGCCCAATAGAACGGCTGCTATACTATCAGATTAGAGAGACTTGTAAGGAGGCAAATCCCACTTTCCCACAGGCCCCCCAGGTGCATTCTGCCCTCGAAGCTGGTCACCAAACTCTATGCCCTTACGTTAGCCGCCTCGCCTACTGATACTGAACGAGCCCTTACTGCATTGACAGTGGAGTTGGTTAGGGAGCTTCCCAGGGAGGTATGGCTATACTGCTGCAAGCAGACCACACACTTATCTCCAATTTATCATTTGTGGCACATACATTTAAAATACTTGCATAGGCTTTATCGTTTACCTGTTACATTACACAAGATGGGGCTGCTTGTAAGCGACAGGTGCGTGCGGTGCTCAGCCTCTGACGCAGACTTTATCCACTTAGTCTGATTGTATCCCAAAGTCTCTGCTTACTGGCGGGACGTATCCGCAGCTATTAGTGACATCACACTTGACCGCATCACACCTGACCCCCAGGTATGCCTCTTTGGGTATGTAAAGAACATCCCGGATGTGAGCAGCAAACTCACTGTCATGCTCCTAGTTCTGGCGAAACGAAGGGTGTCCATTCACTGGGGGCGTTAGCCGGCACCTACGGTCAAAAACTGGCTGGACGACTCGGCCCATTGTCAGACACTTCTTGGTGAATTTTAGGATTTAATGCCGGCAGCCAGCAGACCTCCTGACATCTGGCCCCCCTTATTTCTTACCTACTGCGCCTAGCCACCCCAGACAGCTTGCCATCGTGATCCCCAGTCCCGGACAGGCTACATATAGAAGGTAGCACCTCTGCTGTCCCCCCTACACCGCACCCACCCTCACGTGCACCCTACATTCTGTCCCAAAGTCCGCTTACATGATTCGGCCAATTATTGTGCCTTTCTAGACCAGCACTCTTTTAATTTTCTGTTGTATACTGTAGGGTGTTTCTGGAAAAATGATTGTATTTGCATTGTACTAATAACCTGTACTGTGTTGTGACCTATTTCAATAAAGGTTTTTGTAAAACTAAACAAAAAAACAATAATAATAAAAGTACTACAGATAGGTGCTTATGCCTCGGCAGTCTACCGAACAAGATCCATGCATGCTGGAGTAGAGCTTGATCCCCCAAAAAGTTTCATAGACTTTTGGTAAATCCCTACATTTGAAGGTTTATTTGATTTCACCCTGGTTATTTGTACTAGTTTGTTGGTACTGGGAGCATTTTCTAAAATAATCCGGAAAAAGCCCTACCTGCACCAGGTTCAATAAAACCACGCAGAAAGTGTATAGATAGTGATGTAAAATCAGCACCCATTTATGTATGACTATCTACTTTGGGTTTGTCAACATACTCTAAATATAAGAACAAAGGCATATGAGGGACAAGAAAGAAAAGAATAGATGGAATATGTGTGTATATATATCTCATTCCCCTCCCTCCTGAACACATCCAGAAAGGTGACGACACACACAGGTAGGTTTAAATTCTTTGCTTTATTGCGGCCTCTCCAGCAAAAGCGTTTCAGCTATTCGTTAGCATTGATTACTCATACATTCTATCTCCAAGACATACATACATACATATATACTGAACAAGGCTGCGTCTGGCAGCCGAAACGTGTAGATTGTGTTACTCCTAAAGGAATAAAGCCGGAGTGAAGAACCAAAGGAGTGCAGATTCCATCTCTTTTTATTGCAACAAGGTGTTTTTGTTCATATCTATATATATATATATATATATATATATATATATATTTATATTTATTTTACACACTCTTCCCCCCAAGGAATGAAAAGGTCGCACTCCAACTTGATTAATTCACAGCTCGTGCAGGAATTAATTTTTTTATTTCAAACATGCTTTTCTCCAGCACGAAAAACAAACCACCATTGTTTCAGTCTCAGCCGAGACCTTGCTCACTGTAACGCGCCCCTTGCTCAGACACAGTGTTAAACATTATTCAACATAATTTCCTGTTTTTGGCTACGAGGGCATTATTGTAGTTGTAGTGTACATATTTTCCTTAGATGTCACCATTTATCACATATTATAGATGTTATTTAGTCACACCTCATATTTCATGTCAGTAAATAAACTCGCTTTTCATTTGTACATGACGTGATTATTCAAAACACTATCAAGATTATTATCAAAAAAGTGTCCTCCTCTAGTGCAGTATAAACCACATCAATTGTCAAAGAAATGTCTTCCTCTAGTGGAGTTACAAACCACAACAAATAATCATTACATTATTACGCCCTAATTTTGTTTCTCTTTTTTGTTTTTTTGTGTGTGACTATATACAGAGTGAATAACAAAATAGTTCCTTTAAGATCCTAAATACAAAAGTTAAAAAATGAATTTTAGTTCATGCCACTAAAACTAATTAAAGGAGGCTTCAGTTTTTTTCTTTGTTACAATTCAAGCATCCAAAGAGGTTCCTTTATAAATGAATATAAAGTTCCTCACTTTGGTTCAAGCCATGAGGGGTCAGAGAGCGCATATTTAAAATATGACGTGATTCTTTTTGTCGTAATATTCTTTCTCTTTCACCTCCTCTCACTTGTTTTTTTGCCATTTGAATGCCGTAAAACTTTACTAGTTTCCAATTTCCATCATGGTGCGTTTCCATATGCTTTGCAACCGCATTTCCTCGATCTTTATGTATGGTTGCTCTGACGTGCTCAGGATGCGCTTTTTTAGTTCACACTTTGTGCTGCCTATGTATCTTAAGAGGGCCGGACATTCCATTACATATACAACGTACTGGCTTTTGAAGCTCCTGAATGTTCCAGATTCTTCCATCCGCCATTTTTATTTCCTGGGTATTTTTAGCGATTTGACAGACTTTACAGTTATGATATTTTTTGAAGCCTTTACTCTGTAGCCATTGTTTGTTTTTCTCCTTTTGAAAGTGACTTTGAGTTAGACTATCTTTTAGATTTCTTGCTCTTCTATACGTTATTTTTGGAGCATTCCCCATCAGTTTTCCAACTGTGTTGTCCAGCTGTAGGATTTTCCAGTTCCTTTTTAGTACATCTCTGATCTTTTTTGATTCTTGGGAGAAAGTTGTAATAAACCTTATCGGCTCAGATTCTGAACTCTTTTGATCATTTGTTTGTTTTTGATTCAACATATCTAATCTCTTCATTTTGTTTGCCCTTTCCCAGCCTGTCTCAATTCGTTTTTTCGCATATCCTCTTTTTTCAAATCTCTTTGCTGTATGCATACTGGTTTTCATCCATTCTCCGGGTGCTGAGCATATGCGTCTTAATCTCAAGAACTCTCCGTAGGGAATATTTTGAAATAAACTTTGTTGGTGAAAGCTTCCAGCATGTAAAGTAGCATTAGTGGCGGTAGTTTTTCTATGTAACGTTGTATGGATTTCATTCTTGACAATGTAAATTTCCGTGTCCAAGAAGGTAACTCTCGTTTTGCTCAAATCATATGTGAACTGAAAATTAGCTGGTGTGTCATTGAGGATCTTAAAATACTCTTTGAATTCCTCTTCTGACTCATCCCAGATAATTAGTAAAACGTCTATGAAACGTACCCATAGAACTATTTTGTTTAGGAACTTGTCATTTTCAGATTGCGATGCCCATTTTTGTTCCCACCACCCCATTGTAAGGCAGGCGAAACTTGGACTAAAAGAAAAGCCCATTGCAGTGCCCTTTGTTTGAAGAAAAATCTCCTCACCAAAAAGAAACACATTTTGTTTAAGGCATATGCCAATCATCTCCTCTAACATGGTATTGTGTTGAGTGAAGTGAAATTACATGCTGAGATCCCAATTTCATGGTCTGTATTGGTGTATTGGTGTATAAGGACACCACGTCCATCGTTATTAATTTGTAATTTGTAGGATGTTTGCCACGGAATACAATTAAGTTGTATCAACATGTCATTTGTGTCTTTTATATTAGAACTTAATTTAGAGACAAAAGGTAAAAGAAAAAAATCAATATAATTTGCCATTGGTTCCAGCGGAGATCCTATTGCCGATACTATCGGACGCCCTGGTGGTCTAGTGCGATTTTTATGGATCTTTGGCAGGAAATACATTGTTACCATGATTGGATGTTGGACCGTTAGGTATTTCCATTCGTCACGATCTATCCACTCTTGATACCTCCATTTTTTCAATTTCTCATCAACTAAGTTCTTCATTTGTGCAGTGGGATTTGTTTGTAATTTCTCATAATAGACTCGGTCATTCAGTTGTTCGTATGCCACATTGATATAATCTTGCTTATCCCAAATTATTATATTTGAGCCCTTGTCCAATATATATATATATATAGGCCACAAATCTCCTTCCCAAAGAAAAAGAGCAGACACCCAAGGGGAGACAGTTGGAGGCATTTATTTTGCAGTGTGTGGCGGATGCATTTCTGGCCGGTGATAGCCTTCGTCAGCGCCCAAAGCCTCCTCGAGAGATGCAGCACTCTGCTGATAGGTCCCGCCCTTTTTGAACCTGTGGTAACAAGTCTGCACCGCCCCTCAGTTCTTAATGCAGCTCACCTGTGTAGTACCCAGTTGGTGAAGGGAAACTACAAGTCCCAGAGTTCCCGATGGTAGGTTCCTGGAGGCATTGCTGGGGGGAATTGAGTAATGATTTACTCCTTGTGCATGCGTGCGGGAAGCCAAGTGTGCCCTCCAAAATAAAAAACCAAAATGTTATGATTTCTTAAAAAGCGGCTTTGCAGTCCACAAAACAGCGCCTCCTCTGCTCCCCTGTACCGCTTCAGCCACGAAGTCCAGGGATAGATGTGGCAGGGACTGCAGTGAAATCACGCGCTGCCCAGAGCAAGGTTGAAATAACCTTGCAACTACCAAGATTCTTCCCGGGCTCCTTGGCGGACATAGGACCATCCAAACACCTTTGGCAACAGAAAGAACTGGAACAGTTCGAGCCAGTCAAGTCCAAGCCCAGAGCGAAGCGGGGGTACTCTGTGATGCGTCTCTGGCTGACGCTCGATATGTGCCACAAATCTCCTTCCCAAAGAAAAAGAGCAGAGACCCAAGGGGAGACAGTTGGAGGCATTTATTTTGCAGTGTGTGGCGGATGCATTTCTGGCCGGTGATAGCCTTCGTCAGCGCCCAAAGCCTCCTCGAGAGATGCAGCACTCTGCTGATAGGTCCCGCCCTTTTTGAACCTGTGGTAACAAGTCTGCACCGCCCCTCAGTTCTTAATGCAGCTCACCTGTGTAGTACCCAGTTGGTGAAGGGAAACTACAAGTCCCAGAGTTCCCGATGGTAGGTTCCTGGAGGCATTGCTGGGGAAATTGAGTAATGATTTACTCCTTGTGCATGCGTGCGGGAAGCCAAGTGTGCCCTCCAAAATAAAAAACCAAAATGTTATGATTTCTTAAAAAGCGGCTTTGCAGTCCACAAAACAGCGCCTCCTCTGCTCCCCTGTACCGCTTCAGCCACGAAGTCCAGGGATAGATGTGGCAGGGACTGCAGTGAAATCACGCACTGCCCAGAGCAAGGTTGAAATAACCTTGCAACTACCAAGATTCTTCCCGGGCTCCTTGGCGGACATAGGACCATCCAAACACCTTTGGCAACAGAAAGAACTGGAACAGTTCGAGCCAGTCAAGTCCAAGCCCAGAGCGAAGCGGGGGTACTCTGTGATGCGTCTCTGGCTGACGCTCGATATGTGCCACAAATCTCCTTCCCAAAGAAAAAGAGCAGAGACCCAAGGGGAGACAGTTGGAGGCATTTATTTTGCAGTGTGTGGCGGATGCATTTCTGGCCGGTGATAGCCTTCGTCAGCGCCCAAAGCCTCCTCGAGAGATGCAGCACTCTGCTGATAGGTCCCGCCCTTTTTGAACCTGTGGTAACAAGTCTGCACCGCCCCTCAGTTCTTAATGCAGCTCACCTGTGTAGTACCCAGTTGGTGAAGGGAAACTACAAGTCCCAGAGTTCCCGATGGTAGGTTCCTGGAGGCATTGCTGGGGGGAATTGAGTAATGATTTACTCCTTGTGCATGCGTGCGGGAAGCCAAGTGTGCCCTCCAAAATAAAAAAACAAAATGTTATGATTTCTTAAAAAGCGGCTTTGCAGTCCACAAAACAGCGCCTCCTCTGCTCCCCTGTACCGCTTCAGCCACGAAGTCCAGGGATAGATGTGGCAGGGACTGCAGTGAAATCACGCGCTGCCCAGAGCAAGGTTGAAATAACCTTGCAACTACCAAGATTCTTCCCGGGCTCCTTGGCGGACATAGGACCATCCAAACACCTTTGGCAACAGAAAGAACTGGAACAGTTCGAGCCAGTCAAGTCCAAGCCCAGAGCGAAGCGGGGGTACTCTGTGATGCGTCTCTGGCTGACGCTCGATATGTGCCACAAATCTCCTTCCCAAAGAAAAAGAGCAGAGACCCAAGGGGAGACAGTTGGAGGCATTTATTTTGCAGTGTGTGGCGGATGCATTTCTGGCCGGTGATAGCCTTCGTCAGCGCCCAAAGCCTCCTCGAGAGATGCAGCACTCTGCTGATAGGTCCCGCCCTTTTTGAACCTGTGGTAACAAGTCTGCACCGCCCCTCAGTTCTTAATGCAGCTCACCTGTGTAGTACCCAGTTGGTGAAGGGAAACTACAAGTCCCAGAGTTCCCGATGGTAGGTTCCTGGAGGCATTGCTGGGGGGAATTGAGTAATGATTTACTCCTTGTGCATGCGTGCGGGAAGCCAAGTGTGCCCTCCAAAATAAAAACCCAAAATGTTATGATTTCTTAAAAAGCGGCTTTGCAGTCCACAAAACAGCGCCTCCTCTGCTCCCCTGTACCGCTTCAGCCACGAAGTCCAGGGATAGATGTGGCAGGGACTGCAGTGAAATCACGCGCTGCCCAGAGCAAGGTTGAAATAACCTTGCAACTACCAAGATTCTTCCCGGGCTCCTTGGCGGACATAGGACCATCCAAACACCTTTGGCAACAGAAAGAACTGGAACAGTTCGAGCCAGTCAAGTCCAAGCCCAGAGCGAAGCGGGGGTACTCTGTGATGCGTCTCTGGCTGACGCTCGATATGTGCCACAAATCTCCTTCCCAAAGAAAAAGAGCAGAGACCCAAGGGGAGACAGTTGGAGGCATTTATTTATATATATCTCTGGCGAGTGCACCCGATCCATGAGGGTGGACTCAGGGATACATACTTTTTAATTTCAGAGAAACAGGTACAGAGCACTCTCGGGATCTTATCTCTCCATTTATTTTAAGCAGACACATTTTGGCGAGTTTGCCTTCCTCAATGCTTATTATCAAAATTAAGTTGACAGCCTCATGTCTATTTGATTACATTTAAAAACCACATGGAGCACTCTCGGGGAATACAAAACATGGCAAAGATACTTAATTCTCGGCCGTCATATTTGCGTGAAACATTTTGCTATGAACTTCTTATAAAAATATGTACGCGTTCGTAATTCACAGTGATGATGGATTTCAAATGTCCCAATGTTGGGGCACTTTTGGGCAATTTGTAATCTGGCATCCAGTTTCTGCCTTGTCTTTGAATGATGATTTTGAAACATCTTCTGGCTTAGACTTCGATTCAATTTGTAAAGTTTCAATCAGAAAAGATTGTAATCCCCAGCCATGTTCTCGAGCCTTTGCTTTAGAGTTGAACCTACTCAAAGCCCCTTTTCAATATTCTTCTCTTTACATCACAGTGACCTTGCATGACCATTATGCCTGGAAAGCTCACTGACAAAGCATGAATTCTGCACTCTGTGTCACTGAGATTGACCCATCAAGAATCAGGAGCTCAAAAACTATGGCTTGGTCTGCAGCTCTCTTTTTTCCTCTTCTTTGAGGTACAGTTGCGTTGACAACAATTCTGTGTTGTTTTACCTAAAGAAGCAGGGAGGAATGTGGTTGCCAGTTGGTTAGTCAGATGTGGGACTGCCCTCTTAACTACATAATTCTCCTAATATAGTCTATTCTACAGGGGAAAAAATATGAGTAGAGACTTTCTTACCAAACTTAATATTCTCCACACAAGTGGTGTATTAGTTGAAATACATCACTACTGTCTTCAGCCTTGATGATAGCTGCAAATAGAAATTTATGCCAAAGAGAAAAACCCTGTTCTAGCGTTTGCATTCCATCCAGGAAAGGGGTAAGTCTTTGATAAAGGCTTTTCTCCTGGAACGGTTGAGGAAGTTTATCTATGACTTGCCTCCAAGTTATGTTATGTTATGTTAAGCTTTGGTGAAGCGCGACAGCTGCCCCAGCAAAGGGGCGTCCCGGCGCTAGAGAACCACATAACATCCAGGAGGGCTGAGAGCTAGGCGAGGCTTAGAGGGGAGGAAATAGGTGGGTTTTCACGGCTCTTCGGAAGGCAAACAGATTTTCTAGTGAGCGGATGCTAAAAGGGAGGTCGTTCCAGAGTTTGACTCCTAACACTCTGAAGGAGCGTCCGCCAGTGCGAGCCAACTTTGTGAGAGGGACCGTCAGCAGTTGTTGCCCTTGTGAGCGCAAATTGCGCTGTGGTACATAAGGTGTAAGGAGAGGCCGGAGGATTTCTGGGCGTCCGGTCTTAATGGTTTTAAAGACCATGATGAGAGTTTTAAACTTGATTCGGGACTCGATAGGCAACCAATGCAGTTGACGGATTGTGGCTTTGGCTGAGCATCTGCGGGGAAGTCCGACCAAGATTCTTGCCGCGGTGTTCTGAACGCGCTGCAAACGCGTTATCTCTGTTTTATTGGCGCCTAGGAGTAAGATGTTCGCATAGTCTAGGCGGGATAGTATTGTAGCTTGGATGATGGTTTGTCGGATCTTGGGATCGAAGAATCCGAGTATGGGTTTGAGGCTTCTCATCAGGCCCATACAGGTGGTCGCTACTCTTTTTGTGTGGGTCTGAAAATTGAGTGACGAGTCCATCCATACACCTAAGTTTTTAACCACGGATTTGGGAGGTGGGACTGTGCCCAGTGACAATGGCCACCAGTGATGGTTCCAGTGACTGGTGTTCTTTCCAAGGAGCAGCACCTCCGTCTTGCCCGCGTTGAGCTGGAGGCAGTTGTCTGTCATCCATTGGGCTACCGCTTCCAGCCCATCTCTGAATCTTGCTGCAGAGGTGGAGGGACCCTCAGTGAGCGTGATAACCAGCTGAGTATCATCAGCGTATGATACCAAGGAGAGGTCCCATTCTCTGGCAACAGCCGCAAGAGGTTGTACATATAGGTTGAAGAGGGATGGGCTGAGGGCAGAGCCTTGGGGGACTCCCTGTCCGATGGTGTGGGACTGGGAGAGGAATGGAGGGGCTGAGACCCTGAAAGACCTGTCTTCCAGAAAGGAGCGGAACCATTCTAAAGGACGGTCTGCGATGCCAGCGGCGTCCAGACGATTCAGTAAGATGTTATGGGATACCAAGTCCCTTATTTTGTATAATCTTCATAGGGGTTATGCAGTCCTTTAAGTCCAGGTTACTTCTAATGGACCTTTTTAGCTTTGTTAAATCGCCCTCTTGACTCACAGGTCACATCTAACTATGTCCCCAGTAGAATGCTCAGGTCAGCAGAGGCTTGTCTACTAGTCTGCCCCCGCTGTAAGCTGACCTCCATGGGCGGGAGAGCCTTTTCCACATTGATTCCCCTGGTGTGGAACAGCCTCTCGGTTAACTTACGCAAGGAAGTGAACCTCCTTCTCTTTAGGAAAAAGCTGAAGACAGTGATTTTCTCAGAAGCTTGGGGCCCAATTTATGCCAGCCTACCCAATCCATCGAGTCCAGGTGTGCCGTCTGTAGCGCTTAGAGACCTCTGGATGATAATGCACTTTACAAATTTACATTACAAATTAAGTTCTGCATCTTCCTCTGGTTCCACATCTTGTCTAGGAAAAAAACTGGTGCATCTTCGCTCTTTCCTTCCTTTGTTGAATTCGATGTTTTGGCTCTTGAAGAGTTAGTTTATGGACTTCTGGCCTTCTCTGAAGAAAGCATAGTCATGTGTGGAGCTCGGAAAATATTTCAAGAAGTGATACTAAAGTTAATGGTTATGGTTCAGCCACAAGTACTTAGATGGGACTTTGAATCTTTCACAGGCTTCCATGATTGATGATCTGACTTACATTACCTATATAGATTGTACAGGAATGAAAGTTAGCGTTCTTTGTAAATCATTGTGGTTACTAAAAAATGTCTACTTTGATCTTTTTTTTGAGAAATTAAGTTATGCATTACGGATGTGTTCCATATCTCCACCCTGTTTTTAAAGGATGTGCTCATTAATGGAATTGAAATCTTGTCTGGGTGTTTTGTTTGGGACTAACCTACGAACCTTTGTCCTGGCACTTGTTAAAAACCAACTGAGGTCATTACAATGGACAAACATGCCATTAATGGGCAGACATGAGGAAAACCCTTCTGCTGCACATTTAAATATTATCCACATTAGAATTCTAGCAATATGAATGCTGTCTATTATCAACAGAATTAACAACAATCATAAAATCAATATTTTTAGGCAAGTTGTGTTGCTGGAAGGATATTTTGTATTATGTATCAAGGGGCTAGTGTCTGTATCCCTTTTTAGGTCTGCACAGGCACGGCAGATGTCAAACCTTTGCCTACAGTATACTTAGAGTGTACATTGGAGGTGCCCCCTTCAAACACTGGCTTTTTTTACCAGCATCTTTCAACCAACGACTTGAAACTTTATTAATCACATCTTGGCTCAGATTAGAGTAGTATTTCTCTCACCTTATGCTACTGGATGTTAATGTGTATATTTCAGGTTCCATTGCAGTTCCTGATGGACTACTTTACTGATGGACTACTTTACAACTGTAGTCTTCTCAGCCCACTGCCACTGGCTCTTTCTCATTTGTCCCATGCTTCATTCTCCTGCCTGGTTCCACCCTGCCGCACCTTCCTATTTCACCTGTTTGCTCCTCGTTCCCTCCTACCCATTCTCCCCTGTGGTCCCTTCTAATGAGTGCCACCTGCACCAGGTATTTTCTTTTAGGTCGAGCCTACTAGACAGTCTGTTATGAGATATATTGTGTGCTTACCAAGAACATACAGGAGCTTGGAGCCCACCCATTCTTAACCATTGGTTGGCTGTCCTCTCGCTCACTTTGCTAGATTCTTATTCATGTCCGAGCTTATCAATCTTCTGTTTGTCCCTCCAAAGGAACATAGCTTCTTTAACATCTCTTTTAAGTGGTTGGTTTCTCTGCTTCCATTTTAAGCACTACAAGTATTTTTTCTTTTGAGTTAAGCACTCCACGGGAGTGCTGCCTCCTGTGTGTACTTCTCTCCCCCTGCAAACTGTGTTGGGGTCTGCGGTCCATGTGCTTCTCTTTCCCCTCCGCCACCTGCAATGACACCCTAGCCCTTGTGTACTTCACCTCCGTTACTTTCGTGCCAATGTGCTTCTCCCCTCCCCACAATGCTCTCTCGCCCGTTGCTTCTGCTCCCCACTCCTCGCTTGTTGCTTCTCTTCACCACCTCAGCCCCTCGCGTTGCTTCTGTTGTGCCCCCCACACCCCTACCGGGCTGTCCCCCGTTCCTCCCACATTCACTTCCCATGTTGCTATCCCTTACACTGCCCTCTGTGATGCTTATCCCCGCCCGGGCGTCCCTCCATGTTGCCTCCTCCCACCTTGGATGCTGTACACCAAGGTTAAAAACTATTGGCGAACCAGTAGGTCTCAAAGGCGAGACCTACTGCTTTACTATTGCCTGTTCTTTTGAACCCTTTGCTAGAAATGAAAGGCAGTAATTATCGAAGGTTCCTTTACCTTACCTTCAATATGGTCTTCTGTTTGTTTCTAGGGTTCTAGTCCTCTTAACTTTTAAAGTTGAATTGTGGTAGTTTAGAATTAGGAGTTACATCATTACTCTTAAGTGCTTGGATCAAAGAGTATTAAAACACGATTTATATAAGTGAACCTATCATTCCAAGCCCGTTTGGACATGGTTTATTGTTTTACAATCAAAAGCAGCAGAATCTTCATCAGAGATCTATGTTGTGCTGGCCAGTCCATAGAAAGATCAATAGTCTGACATTGATTTTTTATTGCCTGGGTTTTGTTAAACTGTTTTCTGCCAAACCTTGGATTGCGTGGAACCTGCAGCACAAATAACGTGTATAAATTCCTATCATCTGCTATGAACAAGAAGGCCTTTATTGCAATGTGTAGAACAGTGATTACATTTCTTTTTTTTTAATCTGCGAAGGCGAAAGTAATTAATTTTTAGTGTTTAAGAAATTGTCTGTAGGCTACTGGAATTCCTAGAACACGGGTTTATTTGATGTTTGACTAAAACGAATATCAAGACATAAACGCCTCTGGGTTCACTGGTTTGCTTAGTTTGTTTTCTGATTCCACTTTACAGACCGAGATCAAGGCAGGCGTTTTGAAAATTTGGCATTGAAGGTTTACACAGTACTTATTTATCGCCAATCTTAAAAGCTTAACTTACCTCTAAAGTTAAATGCACTTCTGTATTGTATTATATCCTTACTTCTGTATTGTCATGCTATTTTAAGCTTCATAAAAGGTCATTTTTCGTAGACAATGGTGCATCTCAAATACGCAGATTGTTTACCCCATTTCAAAGTAACAAGGAATGTGTGCTTAATTTAGGACATAACTGGAATGATTTTTAGGTCTGCAAGAGACCGCATTAGCTGTGTCTAAGAACTTATACAATTCATACCTACAGAGAAAGGTAGAAGATCAGCAGCCTCAAACGGTGGTGTTGTGAGTGCTAATTCGCTATTGTCCAGCCCATATTCATCATCATCATTGGTTGATTTTAAGTGCCGTTCATAACATAATGGGAGTTTTTTTTCTTAGCCGGCAATTACGTTTGTACAGCAGTTGTATGGGTGTGAATGGGGAGGCCCTCCTTCTATATTGGGTTGCAACTGCTGCTTTTTAGGTCTCGCCTGGTGTTGCAGCGCGAAAGCGATGCCGCCAGCGAGACTTATGGTCAGCGTGATGCCTCTCAAGGGAGACAGACCGGGGCACCCGCAGCTTGTGGTCTGTGGACGCGCTTGTAGACGCGCTTGCTACAAAGTGTGTACAGCTGGTGCGCGTCAATTAGGGTTGAGTCAACAGTGTGAACGCGCTCCGGAAGACGTGCTAGCATTCAGCAGCATGTGGGGCGCCTGGCGGCATGCCGTGATAATTGCTTTCTGTTTTCCGGCTTTGTTGTGAGGGCATGAGCGGCCGTGAGCGGCCTTCTCACTGGCGCCATAACCTGATCGACTTAATTGCAGCAGTTGTCGAAATGAGTTACAAGCTTTGAATTACATAACATTATGAACTAATAACTGTGGTCATATCTAGTCATTTAAAAAGTCTGTTTCCGAAGTACCAGCTATTTCACCCATGCGTCACGAATCAAAGGGCTTGAGCTGGTTGGTGCACATTTGGCTGAGCTGTGTCTTGAGCAAGAGACATCTTAGAGTCAGGCATAACGATCTAATAGCCTGTTTCTGAGGCGGTGTTAGGAAGGCGGGCTTAAACATAAGAATGGGTTGTTTTTAGAGTGAGTAGGTGGAAGTATGTCGTGGGCGGAGGTAGAAACAGCTATTCAATTTGTGAGAAGGCAGGGCAAAGGGAGGGATAGGGAGGGTCAGAGTGCGTTATCTTTAGTGTATGACACATTAGGGAAGAGACTCCTGTTTCGCACATGCCGCATATTGCCGGGGGCTCTATCCCCTCCTTCTGGCCCAACTCCCTTCCCAGGCCTTAGATCCCTTGTCCCGGCGATGTCGGACGCGGTGTCAGTGCTTGCGGACCCCCAGCATGCAGTGAAGCTGCTGCGATCCCTCAGCTCCTTCGGCGGGGACGCCTTGTTCTGTGACGCTTGCCTAGTTCTGCAGGGACAGGAGATTCCGGTGCCCAAGAGCATTTTGGCGGCTGCCAGTCCATACATAAGGTGAGAGCCTCCCACTGGTCTAACTTTAGAAGCAGCGCTTCTCACCTCCCACGCTATTTTTATTATTTAAAAAAAACATAAGGTCTCACCGCTCTCTAAACACTTCCTTCGGTGCTCGCCTCCCCTCTGGTGCCCGCAGCGGCTCGTTCTGCGTGTCTGGAGCAGTGATGGGTGCTCTAGGAGCCGCGCGTGCCTCCTCCGCCCTCCCCGGCCCGGGACTGTCAGCGATCAGGTCTAAAATAGGCATCGACTACAGGGAATCCTAGGGAGCAGCGGGGCCCGATCGCACGCCCTGAGTGAAGCTGCGCGCGTTCCCGGGTCTCCTGTTGGCCAGCGAGCGCCTTACAACTCGTGTGCTGCTCTTGGTCCACGCGTCACTAGGCGGAGACACCGAGCAGAGCGTGCGCCCCTTATGAGACGCGTCCTCTGTGGAGTGGCATAAAAACCATGCAGTGCGCGCGCTACAAACTTCCGTAATGATGAAGCAAAAAAACTCTTCGCGTCAAGTATTTAGCGAAATGCCACGTCGTCACTTCATGTTAATGTGCATTGGAAATGGAATAAAGTATTCTCAGCTGAAAGCGTTATTGATCGGTCCTATTCTGGAAACTACAGTCCGTTTCGTAACAGGGCAATAAAGAGACGACTGCTTGAAATGGAAAACTGCAGGTACTCATTCTTCGTGACTTCCTCATTCCCTCGTATACCCTGGTGCCTTGTCCCATGGACTCTAGTCACAGTTCTGGCTCAAACAGCATTCTGAATTAGCTGCCTGGATAGCGATTCTTGACAATGTCCATGTCTTCTACTTGTAGGTCAGACAGTTTTGCCAGCTTCTTGCATAGCTGCAAAGGTTTCCGATTGCCATGTGACATTTTCATAATTTCAGTGTAATTATGAGTGATTTCAACACCTATGAGTGACGCTTTCCTGCGAGAAAAATCAAGCAATGATGACAGGGAAACATATTAATATTCGAAACTACATCCATTTGAGTAACCTGAAACTTAAAGATCTTAAAATTGCTGCAAAGCACCAAAAATGGGAAGGCATTACACTAAGCAGGGCCAGCTTTAGCGCTGGTGGCGCCCTTTGCAACACTGTTTGTTGGTGCCCACCAATGACCGCCTCCACCAGGGATTCCCACACCACCATCCTTTAACAGTGCCCCTAAAGTCTCCATAACCACTCTCTCTCAGATGCATTTAATTAGTTATATAGCGCCACTCATACCAGCGTAGGGTGTCAGAGCACTTTTCATCACACATGCATTAAGAAGTATGGCGCCGGGGCCAGGGCGACTGACACTGGAATCTGGGGATTACGGTTTGATCCCTGGGGCCGGCGGCAGATTAGCCTAGCACCATGTGACTCTGGGCAATAGCTTGCTTAATCTTCCCAACGGCCCCCAGCGCCTAGAGACCCTTACGGGTGGATTATATAACCACCAGCAGTACAGTACGGGCGCCATGCACAGGTGTCGCGGGTGAAAAATGTAAAACCACTACAAAGAGTATATGGAAATATTGTAATTATAGTACATGCATTTCAGCATTATGGGAATTTTATAGGATAGTAACATTATTATGATATTTTAACCCATAATAATACGCTAACCTTTGGGTTTAGCACAAAAAAAATCTTCATTAAGTTTTTCACTCGGTCAATCTTACTGTCTCTGCTCAAAAGCACAAATGTCAAAGTCTGGTTATATGATTTACAAGGACAAGCAATCCTCCACTTCTTCCTTTCCGTATTTGTTTCTGCGGAGTGAAGCCATGATACATCACCCAGCTTCTACTTCCATTTTAAACTGGCTTCACTTTATTTGTGCGTTTGATACCAGCCATTGGAGTTGTCATTTTTCTACCATTTTAAGATTGAGCCTATTAGTCTGCACATGTGCTTTCTGTTGCGAGGCATAGTGTGGTTACCAAGAACATAGAGAGGCTTGGAGCCCACCCATTGCTTTCCATTGGTTGGCCTTCCTGTCACCCGTATTTGACTAATTGTTATTTGTGTCCCAGCTTGTCAGTCTTGTATGTGGCACTGTCGTGGAGTATTCCCTCTTTAGCATCTGTTTGAGTAGCTGGCATCTCTGCTTCCAGTGTTTGTATTTCAAGCACTACTTATTCCTTTTATGTTAATCACTTCATGAGAGTGCATGTATTTTCGAGCTGTGTTCCTTGTGTACTTCTCTCAGAGTTGCTCTCTGTTGCATGAGTACTTCTCCCCACGCCCCTCCCCATTTCCTCCCCATGCCGTCTATGTTGCTTTCCCCCAGCCCCCATTGGCTCCCCTATTCCTTATGCCCTCCCCTGTGTTGCTTTTGTATTCTTCCCACCCTGTCCCATGTTTCTTCACCATCCCTCCCACTCTTTCCGTGCTGCTTTGCTGTCTGCCCTACCATTCCTGTGCTGCTTCACTATCTCCCAACCCTCTCCATGCTGCTTCACCATCCCCGCAACCCTCCCCTGCGCTGCTTTTCCACCCCCCACCTTCTCCTGGCAGCTTCCCTATCCTCTCCCCCAATTTTGCTTTCATGCCCCTCCCCCCCATGTTCCTTAGCATTTCCCTGGACACCTTGCACCCTCCCCTTGCTCATTTAAAAAAACAAGGCTGATTATATGCCATGATGATAACATAAAAAGAAGCACAATTTATATATCAGTCAGGAGTAGTCATATGTAACCATACTCTATAAGTGCTCCCTCTCAACACTCCCTGTGCCCCTATTCATTATTGAAACAAGTAGTGTACGAATTCTATTCCTGTACATATCAAAAATGTTAAAGTATAAAATACCCTATCACCCAACGTAATGTTACACCTGCGTCCGTGATGTACAATTGGTAAAAAAAGGAGAAGCGAGTAGCAATACATAAAATATACCCATGCAATGCCAAGAGGCACAGTCACCACTCCTAAATAAATCATATTATAATAATAAGTTAAAATACCAGTAAAGCAAGTCTCCAGTAGTGTTAGGTAGTAGTGTGCAGTGCGTTGTTGTCTCCTCTTAGTAGCCTCTGGGTACTCCTTCGAGCAGATTTTCTAAGTGATGTCACATCATATTCACTCAGTGCCAGGGGTCCAGCAGGTGCAGCGGCACTGGGCGCAGAGGCCTGAGGGACCCCACTGACCTCTAGTTAAGACTGTGGTTTACCACTCAAGCCACAGTTGGAAGGCATTTGCATTGCTTGCCCTGGGGCTAATGGCACCCTTGCTTCGTGTATAGGAATTCAGCCATGTGTGCCTGAGCGCACCCTTGTATTATGCAAAATACTGTTTGTAGCTTTTTATGAATGAAACTAGCAGCCCGAAGGCTTTGAGATTAGGTATTATTCCACTGCAATATTGTACATTAATTTACTTTAATTATTGAAATGTACATCTGTTGAAGGTAACGGATATGCTCTTGCAGTGCCTCTCACTAACCTGTGCTGTTTAAATATAATTTTAAATGTATAAATAACTATGCCTGCAGTACATAACATTTTATTATGACATGCCATTGTTCTCATTAAAAAGCACATTCTTCGTCATTCTACATGCTCTTTAGCTGAGAGTCTTGATACATGAAGATGCATAGGGATTTTAGCGCTCCTGAGGCGGAAGCCGGGAGATTGTTTTATGAATTGATGTATTAGAAAAATTGTTGTTGTTTTAAAATTGCGCTGGTGTGTTTAAAACTTGCACATTGATTTTACCAACTTTAATTATTTTGCACCTCACACTAAACTCCTCTTAAAGCATTCTGCACTGTCCTACCTCGCGCCTCGCTCGCACAAGGACTCGCAGCTCCCACGGAGCCGAGTTGGGCATTCTGTCCACGATACCCACAGGGGCCGACTCAATTCAGCGGCCATCTTGAGCGAGGACGAGGTTGCCGCGCTAGTGTTCGCGAGGCAGAGCTGGTCACGCGGCGCGGAAGCACATATATTGAAACGGTCACTCTACGCGCTAGCGTACGCGTTTGCGGACGCCGCGCCCTACCGCGCCAAAGGAGCGCCTAAGGAGAGCCCGTCTGTGCCCGTCCGTGCCAGGCCGGGCTTGGACGTGGCTAGTGGGTAAGACTCATGGATCCTCCCCCTCTCTCGGGCGTCAACTACAGTGGTGATCTGCTCAGAGCTTTGAGAGGTAGGGCTAAGGATATCTGCCCTGGGGAGATTCTCTCAGAGGAGGTAGCAGTCCCATGTCCCTATTGTAAGCCCACAATTCCCGCGAGCAGCAACCTAGTTAGCTTTTCTCTTGCAATGATCAATTGTCGCTCCCTTCCGAGGCATACCACTGAAATCAACTTGCTCCTAGAGGAACGAGATTTCGATATTTTATTTTTAACTGAGACATGGCTGAATGATGACTCAGACCCTCATATAGTGCAAGCTCTCCCACCCAAGTATTCCATCGCCAGACAGGACCGCATGTCCGGTCGAGGAGGAGGTGTGGCGATTATCTACAAAAACAATCTCATATGTAGAACCTCGGATAGTCCACTCTTGGAATGTGAGAGTATTGGCTTCTCTATATCCTTTTCGCCTACCTGCACCTTCTCTGGGATCCTGGTTTATAGACCCCCAGGTGATTCTCATGACTTCTGCAATAATCTGTTAGATAAGATTTCCCTTTCCATCAGCAGTTCCTCCAATTTTACCATCTTGGGTGACTTTAACATTCACCTGGATGAAGTTAATGCCGTGTCATCGCAATGTCTACTGGATGCTCTGAGTGTGGTACAACTGGAACAAATTGTGACCAGTCCCACGCATACTGGCGGCCATTTATTAGACCACTTTTTTACTAATCTTGAAAACATAGAGTGTGGTCAGCCCAGTTTTGTACCATGGTCAGACCATGCACTTCTATCCTTTAGGTGGTCTCCAGTAACACAGACCCACAAGGCCGCCATTCTAAAGAAGGTCAGTCGAGTATGGTCTAGATTACCCGCTAAAAACTGGGAGGCAGCCCTGAAAAGCTGCCCGCCCGCCCCCCATGAGGATCCGGTTGTTGCCAATGAAGCCTTTGAGCATTGGATCAACTCCACACTAGATCCTATTCTGCCCAAAAAAGATCTATTGCACAGAGAGGGCCCCAACAAACAACCCTGGTACACCAAGGAACTTAAGGAACACAAACAACTGTGCAAACGTGCGGAAAGGAAGTGGAGAAAGAACTACGCAGTCGCCGCGAAAAACGAATACAGGTCATCCCTGAGATCATACAAAAACCTATTAAAAACAACACAGGCCGCCTACTACCAGAGCAAAATTGCGGAAGCAGCTAACGCCCCCAGGGAAATTTTTAAAATTTTTCAATCCCTAGCCAATACATCCAGGACTATTAGCCCTGTTTTGAACCCACAGAAACACTGTGAGGAGTTAGCTATCTTCTTCGCATCCAAGGTGTCGAATATCTACTCCGGCTTTGCACCAGTGATAGATTCCCCAGATAATTGGGAGAGCGGACAAAGGGGGGACCAGGAAGTAGACCCTAATCCAGTTGCAGATCTTAAAGTCTTCCCACTTCTGGATCTGGATGGAGTCGAAAGTCTCCTTGCTAATCTTAAATCAGGCTCTCCGGTAGATGCTGCACCTCCGGCAGTTCTGAAACAGGTAGCAGGGACAGTGTGCCCTGTGATAAGGCAGGTCATCAATGCATCTTTGGCCTCCGGTGTTGTGCCCCCCAATTGGAAGAAGGCTAAGGTCAGAGCCTTGCTAAAAAAACCTAGCTTGGATCCTGAAGACCTGGCCAATTACAGGCCCATTTCTCTTCTACCTACCATCAGCAAAATAGCTGAAAAACATGTCAACCAGATTCTCTCGTCCTTTATTGAATCCACGGATAGATTACACTCCACCCAGACAGGATTCAGAGCAAAACAAGGTACAGAGACAGCTCTGGTGGCGGTAGTGGAGGCAGTTAGGGGCATTGTTGATGCAGGAGGATGTGCTGCGGTGGTCCTGTTGGACCTCAGCGCAGCCTTCGATACTGTAAACCACTCTCTCTTGCTGCATCGGCTGCGTCTCACAGGGGTCTCCGGAGTGGCCATCAAATGGTTCCATTCCTTTCTATCAGAAAGAAGCTTTTCTGTCTTCGAGGGAGAGGTGTCATCCAGCCAGCTGCAACTGAATCATGGCGTTCCCCAGGGATCTTCCCTCAGCCCCACTCTATTTAATATCTATATGAGACCTTTGGCTGAGGTGGTTCTTCCCTGGGGAATCCAACTTGTTACCTACGCCGATGACACGCAGCTGGTTGTATCCTTGGTGAGGAACGATGCCCTAAATCAGGGGATCAATAATCTGACCCCGTGTCTCACCAAGGTTCTGGAATGGATGACCTCCTCCTGTTTGAAGCTAAATGGGACTAAAACTGACATTATGCTTCTGGGCTATAAAGCCCCAATTAATTTGGACCCTTGGTGGCCTCACTGCCTGGGACCCCCCCCAGCACCCAAGACTCACATAAAAAGCCTGGGGATCTGGCTAGATTCCTCCCTTGGTTTTCACTATCAGGCTAAAAAGGTAGCTGCAACCTGCTACGGGCTGTTGAGAGTCTTAAAAAAAGTTCTAGACCTCCTGCCATTCGAAGCCAGACGATTGCTGGTCCAGTCGCTGATCTTGTCGCGGCTGGATTATGCAAACGCCGTCTATATGGGAGCTCCAGTCGGCACCATAAAAGTTCTGCAATCTGTGCAGAACTGTGCCGCTCGGCTACTCATGAAAGTCCCCAAAAGATGCTCAGCGAAAGCCGCACTTCAACATCTCCACTGGCTACCCATCAAGGGAAGGATTACTTTCAAAACATTGTGCTTGGCGCATAAGTCCATCTATGGCGCTGGACCGCAGATTCTGGATCCCCTCTTCTGTCGCCATCGATCAGTGAGATCTCTGAGATCCAACCAGCGGAACTTGTTGGTAGTTCCCAGGATAAAGCTGGCGCGGATGGGTGGCCGCCGGCTCTCTGTGCATGCAGCTAAAGAATGGAACGCACTCCCAGATAACATCAGGCATGAGTCTAATCATCTCGCTTTCAGGAAGCGTTTAAAGACACACTTGTTTCAATAGTGTCTTCCTGTTCCCTTGGTCTTACAGCGCTGGGATGCTCAAGAGTAGCCATGCGCTATAGAAGAAGGTATTCATTCATTCATTCATTCATAGTTCGATTGTATTTGATAGATTTCCGAGGTGGCTTCGCAGAACGTGAACTTATGCTGCAAAAAAGGTAATTATTTGCAGAATCTCTCTAGTTTAGTAAAGATCAAGAAATTGGTTTGTAAGTCTGGTTTACTGTCTCTCTGCTTCTGCAGATGCTATTGACGTTTTACTTATCTTTCCATTCACCTCTGACTTGGCATATTGTTAGCTGATCGACATAAATCTAATTTTGCTCTGCGCACTCCTCTGACCGCTTTACAGCCTCTCTCGGCCTGTTCTCATTCGGCCTCTACAGGGCAACTCTTCCCATACGCATGCTGTTGTTCGTTGATCAACCACCTGGCGTTCCCTTAAAAGCCATGGTGTTCTCTGGTTACCCAGGGCCTTAATGCAAGCAAGGAGCATGCCACCTCGAATTGCAGTTGGTTATAAATAGAATGCAGTTTACCCCGCATGGCCCAACTCCCTGTGCCCCTGTATCTTGCTGAACTTTAAGTAGCCATGCTCCGTGTGCAATAGGCTCCCCAACTCATCTTTAGCTGGGTCTCCTAAACTAGTTAGCCCTAGTGGTCCATGGTTATTAGCTGTTGAAATGTAATACATCTTTGAACTCAGGACCTGGTTCTCAACGCTATTTGCGTGTGCAAGATCTGCATACACAAGCAAATAGATTGTTTTTCATATTTTCCCTGAGACAGCGCACATGCAGTGTCAGCAAAATCTACTGTTAACAACAAAAGAACCTTAAACTGGGCACAAAGTCATCCCATTACTTACCGTTGGTTGTCTTCCATGTCACTCTAGTTTCCTTGCTTCTGATTTGTCAGTGCCTCCTTCTCCTTCCTCCAGGCACTCCCAGTGTTTGTCCCTGCCACAGGGCATGGGGCTACTACAGCCTTCTGTCTGTGGGCAATGTCCTTACACTGGCTGTGTGCTTCTGCAGGTACTACTTTTTTTACACTTTTTTACATGCACTCTCGAAGATGCCTGTGTCTGCAATCTGTCGCTTATTCTCATGCCTACCTTGTGTTGCTTGTCTGCCGCCCTCCCACTGTCAGTTTTGTTGCTACTCCCTCCGCCTCCACACCTCCACCATGTTCCTTGTTGCCCCCGCACTCCTCCTACTGTACATTGTAGGTGCTCTCTCCCTCCTCCCCTTGCCTCATCTTTCTGCCCCCCCCTCGCCCTGTTCAGGCTGTCCATTATTGCTGTTTCCTCCCCCAAACCTCCCTCAGGTTGCTTTCCCCCTCCCCTCCCGTTTCTGTTGTTGCTGCTCCCACACCCTCCGCCTTCCTCGTGTTGCTGCCCCCTTCCGCTGTTGCTGCTTTTTCTCTCCTCCCCAGCACCTCACTTGTGGAACTTGCCCTGGCTTATTGTAACATATTGCACAACAGCATGCGCTGCTGTGCAACATGCCTTAACCCTTTGGTTGCGGGGGTTATTCCTCCGCTGTGCTGGGGGGCGGTGGGGCGCGCACAGCGCCCCGGTGCTGATGACGAGCTGAGCTCGTCATGAGCCACGGTGCACGTGTGCTGATGACGAGCTCAGCTCGTCACAGCCGCACCCGTTTCCTTAGCACGCTCAGCACAGCGGGGGAATTATCCCCGCATGTGAGCGTTCTAACGGCCATGATGAGCTCAGCTCGTCATCAGCACACGAGCACCGTGGCTGATGATGAGCTCCGCTCGTCATCAGCATGGGAGGGGTTAAAGAAAAGTGCTATTACACGGTCAACGCTGGCCGCATCCTGGCGCTTTTTAAAATGTACTTTAAGCAATCTTGCACAGTAGCTTACGCTGCTGTGCAGCATGTCTAAAAAAAACACAGAGAAAGCCAATAGATCTGGTGTAGGCCAAATGTGTTGGCTTTGCCAGTGCTTGTTATACTGGTGTCACTAAGGATACATTTTCTCACACAACATGTTTCCCTCAGTATTAAGTAACATTTTGTGGTACTGAATGTTTTCCCCGGAAGGATGAATGGTATTCCAAAGTGGGAAATGCCTTGAAAGTCTAGAAACATCATTCTAACCTGTTTTAAAGAGGTGTTTTGTTATAGGTTTTTTTTTGTTGTTGGACCCACTCGAATACTAGAAATAGTAATTTACTCCTTCTATGGCCAGAAGTATGTTTTTTTATGGGTGTAGAGGGAGGCTTTTTTGCAAAGGTAAAAATATTTTCACCATGGAGACTAAAAGAAATAGAAAAACTCGCAGTTGGGATAATATAAAGGCATTCGTCCATGTACAGCTGTTCTCTAGAGATGGTTACGGTAGCAGTATATTAACATGACGTGAGTACGGCAGTGATAAGCAATCCAAACAAATGGAAAGAACGCACATCTTCTAATTAAATAGAACTCCTAAAAAATAATTTTCACCAATTTACATGTTACAGTAAATTTCAACTGATTCGCAAAATAGCATTCGTGTTGTTGTGCAATGAGTATGAACAGTACTGAGAACGGGTCCTTTCCTGCCTTAAAAGAAAGTCCTCTACTGGCCACAGCCTTTCCCTGACTCATTTCCCTACCCCCTCTCAAAGCAGCTCTTGCTTTGGCCACCTGAATCAATGCTTGACATCTTCCCATTGTTCTAATCCCCCACCATGTACATCTGGTTGGTGCAGAGTTGTCTTTCAAGCTGGACCTCATAAGCTCCCAATTGCAGGGACTTCCAGGAGTTTTGGTATACGGACTACATTGGGTCCAGAATGGCGAGAGAGCTGCTCATAAGGGTTAGCAGAAGGAACTGCCTTTTTATGCCTTACACAAGTACTTTTTAGCCAAAAGGAATACAGTTTAAGGCCCCTTTGTTGTCAACAGAGGATGCAAATCATCCACGGGGGCAGAACATAGTCATCGATCATCAGGATGTGCGAATCTCACATTTCCTAACTAAAAATGCATTGGCCTTCAGGGTGGAGGGGTGGGATGACCAGGAGTCGGGGTAGATTGTTTCCACGAGGAACAGGCTCAGTACTGATTTTCATTATGTGGGCCTCTGTCTTGAGTGGCACAGTAGGCTAAAAACGTTGGTTTGGAATACTACCCGGAATGCTTGCCACTGGTTAGACTATTTGTAAACATTCATCCCATCACATTTTTGGTGTTATTTTTTTTTTTATAATTCTTTTTATTATTGAAAAAACAAGAAAAAACAACGAAAGATGCCTTACATCATGGAAGAAGCAACAGTTATACAAACATATGGCGAGTAATAGACGGAAAAACCCCAAGGTGAAAGCTGAATCTCAAGATGGAAGTGGCGTGCTGCCGTATAAAATACAATAAATATCAGTCCAATCTTATCGACATTATTCACAAGTCCACCACCCATAGGAACAGGATTATAAAAACATGGCAAGTTCGAGTGGCAGGAAAGCGTAACACAATAGAACAGTGGGCAAAACAGCGACCGCTACCAGCTCGCAGCAATTAAAGGCAATACATTGTAAAAGATCTTGTAAACACAACCACCCCTAGGGCCCGTCCACCCACCAAGCAGGATAACCCATCAGGAAGGCACCCAATAACAGGATATGAATCGGATTTTGAACATAAAAACGAAAACATAGACAAAACAATAAACCCATCCCCCCACCCTGCACCCCTGCATTTGGCTGTCGCCTAACCCCAACTAGCAGTGTGCCTGTCGCCCCAGCTAACTAAATTCTAAAAGTAGAAAATGGGGGAGGGCATTTCCGTATGGGCTCCCGGTCCCCTCTCCCCCCGCCAGAAACAAGCAACCCCTGCGATGAAAACACAATTCTATCCGAAAACACAGAAAAAGCAAATCAGGGGGAGCTGTAATACACCGCCCAACCTCCCGTGAGTCCAACAGTAACAAATCCCACATCCATTAAGGCCATAAATCCAACCCAGTCAATCAATCTCAGCCTTGGGCCTTCCGATCTATCATGCGAACACCTCCCGGTGGGACCACCGCGTCCACATGAGAATCAAAGTGTGAAAAGAGTCCAAAAAAATTCTGTCCGAGACAAATCAAAAACGTTAAGTCTTTAAGAACCCCATCCGCACAGAAAAGCTCCCCATTGACGAAAGTCCCAATGCTGTTTCCTCCACAACCGTACTGTAACCAGAGAGGGAAAAGATGTTGTTGGAGTCCAAGAACAGTTACTAACAGGAGTCTCCGGGAAGGGAACGCCAATCAATTCTCCCACAGTCAGCAGCGATGGTAAGCTTAACAATACGTTCGAAGCGCCAGGCTCGCGATCCTCCAATGTACTGGCCAAGGGCTTCGACACCTCTTGTCGCACGGGGTCCTCGTCCAGAGTCAAAATGGTCATCGCGGGAATTTTAGCTGGTTGCAGTTCCTGCAGTGGAGCAGAGTCCGGTCTCACAAACCCCGTCTCAAGTAGGCCCGCAATCATTTTGTGAACCAGGGCATCCACATGTGAATGAAGTGCCCCAATGGCTGCCAGTACTGTCTTCAGCGACGGCTCATGCTCTGTCCAGTCCATCTCTCCTAGCTCAGTACCGACCACATTCACTTCCCCCAGAGAGCCCGGTCTCTCCGGGGGAACAGACAAGAGCGGAATGGACGGCGTCGGAGGGTGACTGATCGTTCTCTGCGGCAGCGATCTGTACTCCGCTGCCGCGAGCGAAGACCCCGACTCACCGAATCCCGGCGGCGGCAAACCGGGTCCACGGGACAGGGACCTCCGCCCACAGCTGCAGTCGTGCCACGTCACCTCTCCCTCAATGTTAGTCAATCAGAATGACCGCCGTCAAAATCGGGCAAAAACGACCTCCACTGCGATAGACCGGACCCTGCCTGATTCCCACGGCCGATGTTATTCAACTGCAACCCGGCTGGGCCAGTACTCGAGGCCCCGGCTCTCCAGCTGGACTAGGCCGCAAACTTTAACTCGACGTAACTCCGTCTACCAAGCCGGTTAAATTCTCGAGATTGCACCCTCGGAATGTACACCGGTTCATCCACACGGAGGTCGGACGTAAAAACAGGATTATCAACAGGATCATCTGGCAGGAGACGGAGGTCGGTGGAGCCGGGAGCCTAAGCAGCCATCTTGTTTGCTAGCGTAGCTTCTCCACATTTTAGGTGTTTGATTGCCAATTCTGTGCCTGGAAACCTGAGACAACTACAACTTTCTAAGCCTACATCTGCCAATGTTTGAGAATTGCAAAAAGTTGTACATTTGGATCCATTCAAAGAGTACTTCTAAGGGTGCAGATTTACGACTTTGTTGGTAAACCAATTACTATATATATTTAAGATTTTGATCTAAAAAATCAACAAATTAAAAACGTAGTGAAATCAGAACAAGAGTAACTGGCACAGACATAGCAGACCCAATTTGGTGCCCCTAGAACCAACTGAAAAAACAAATTTGCATTTTGAGGGGTGTCACACCCCAAACACCCTTGCTGAAGCTATGCCTCTGCACGCCCCATCTGGACCTGGTAGTTCTCCCTGAGAACTCATTTCTACAGGCATGTACAGCACAATGGCCTGGAATCTCTGCCCTGGGATCATTTATTTAAATATTGTTTCTCTACATACACACTCGCTTCTTCGTCTCTGCTACAAGAAGGCTGGATGGTATAGTCAATCAGTGCACATGGACAGGATCCCCTTTTCTACTCCTCGCCTTTTGCAAATCATTTTATCAAGTGACTGACGATCCCATGTACTTAACCTGAGTCGCAAATAGAGGTGGGCTTGCAGACTAATTATTAGGACGAGCTCATAGCTATGGGATTGGCTTGGCTCTTAAAGTCTGTGCTTGAGCCAAGCCATGAAAAAGTTTGGTGTGTACAACGTGCAACAAACATAATGTAATACAGGATACAATCTCTTCAAAATTAACAAAAAAAAGTGTATTTCTTTGATATGCAAAAGTGTTTTACCGTAGTACATCAGATGATATCACTGCATGGACAGACATTTATTAAAAGTGCTAGTTTTTAGAAACACTTCTGGCTTGCTCCCCGCTCCCCAACAGCAAAGCCATTGGAGAACTAAGAGGCCATGTAAATCATAAACCTGACTTGGGGCCTGATTTATATCTTGGCAGACTGGTTACTCCGGCACAATGGTGACAGATATGCCGTCCACCGAAATATAAATCCCGAGGATATAATGAGAATTATATTTCAGCGGATGGGATATCCATCACTAGTGTGAATGAGTAACCCGTCTGCCAAGATCTAAATCAGGCCCTTAGGTTTTTATTATAGATTGAGTCTTCTAAATTAAGTATAAGAGGTGCTTGTACAGCTCACATCCTGAACTCAAGTATTTAAAAGCTATATGTGATAATAAAGAAAAAAGGAGGCTCTGTGAAATAAATATTTGGCAAGGATCACACAATTTGGACATGCAGGGAAGTCAGTGTTGATTCCAGTTTATCTGGTTTCTCGTTTTGAAATTCAACCACCAGATGGTTATCTCTGTCTCTCTCCCTCTCGTTCTTTCCCTTTTAAATCAAAGGTTACAGTTTTGTCTTTCATTCTTGACTCAAAAGCCAAGAGAGAGTAGATCCGACTCAGCCCCAGTCCCAACTACTAAACCTAGTATGCATTTTTTGGGGGTATCCCACCCCAAACATCCCCCCTGATGCCACACCCCTGATCATTTGGTTGTACTTTCACAACTAAATTCCTTCAGTGCGAAAATCACTTGATCACACCGCAGTTTAGGAACAACAGGTTCGCCAAAATCATTTCCCATTCTTGGCACTGTCAGGCCTGCCAAGTATCACACATCAGCCGTGACTCTAACGCATTTCAGTGCGGTGTTTTGCATCACTGCACTGAAATGCATTGTCACGCATTTTAATGCCACTGACTCTACTGTACCAGCACCTGAAGTAAGGCCACACCAGACTGGTTGCGCGCGCCTGTGACCTGCGCCGGATCTGCTGCTCTCTGCAGACACTTGCCAGCCCGAACGCTGCCACCAGCACAGCAGCTCGGTAACAGTTAATAGTGTGCACTACTGCGACAATGTCTCTTAATAGCCTGCTGCTTTGAAATACCGAGAAACCCGGGTGCCGCAAGCCTGCTTTCAGTGGTTGCGTCAGCGCAGCGTGATTACTGGCTGTGGCTCCCTGGGAGGGGGGAGAATGTGACCTCTCGTCCTGGAAGAAAGTGAGGTTAGGGTCAACTCAGGAAGCGAGGACTGGAGGCGTGCCACGTGCCGGCGGTAAGAAGAAACCTGGGTCGCCTGCAACTTTACAGTCAGTGTAATGCAGTGTTGTAGTTGCGCGGCTACCAGGCATTCCAAAGCAGAGAACCACATAACAGCAAGTGAGCACAGTAGTACTGACTGGGAGCATGTCACGTGGACTCCCTAGTCAGTACTGTTTTTTTTAACTAACCTAACAGCGCTTTGAAGGCGAATGCCACTGAACCCATACACACAACAACGTTAATAGCGAAACTGCAAGACCCCGACTTTACTTTTTCTAAACCACTACTTCTCTTGGCCTGGCTTTCCCCTTTCTGCCTGTCTTATCTCTGACTCTCTCATGCTCCTCAGAACTTGAATCATTCAACGGCTCTTTATTTTTCTCTTTCGTGCTCTTTCTGGCTTACTTTTTTTTTGCTTCCTTTCTTCTTTTTATTAATTTATTTTATCCCTCCATTTCTCGTTCCCTTTCCCCTCCTTCTTTACTTAGCACATCTTTTTTGGGATACACTTAGGAACGTGCCTTGGCGACCTCTTTGGAAGAGGTCGGAGATAATGTCAGCTCCCATGTAAGTGGGCAGCATAGGGCTGTAATTTGAGATTTTGTTTTAAAACTATGCGATATCAGCGTAAGACCTTTTATGCAAATATCTATGGGAAATGTCAAAAACACACTGAGTCCAGTGGCTCAGACTGGTTTGTGTGTCAGAAACCACAGTAAGAGGGGGAGAAGACTGTCTGAAGGGCTTTCACTGTTAATTATTGGGACAGCCACATGTGGAGATATTTCACGGGGGTTCATGAAAGATAAGAGCATGTAAGGGCCAGGGAAAGTATAACCAAGACAACGCTTTGTTGGAGAAACATTGGCAGAATTGTATTTAAACTAAGGCGCAAGTAATGTGTTATCTTGCCAGCGATCTAAGAGGAGCTAGCGATGGTAGGAACTAAGCTGCCTCCAGACATATCCTTAATCGGGTGCTTAGACTTTTTGAGTCCGCTCAGCCACAGTGGTCAAAATTGCTGTAAAATCATGTAGAGTGTGAGTACGTTGTGCGAGTTCCTAAGAGTTTTTTGTTGCTTAAATGGGTGTAATTTCTGATATTTATATGTCTTCGGCGTCTTCATTGCTTGATTTTTGCTAGCTAGAAAGTGTCACTCATAGTTGCTGAATGTCACTCATAATTACACTGAAATTGTGAAAATGTCACACATTAGCGATCTCAAACCTTGGCAGCTATGCACTGTAGTGTGAAATGTTCTCATCTCCTCGCTACCTGCCATTTAAAATCGATAATTTTCGGCAAAAAATATGAAAAGAGATTAGGCCCTGTCTTTAGCACGCTTCCCACGCTGTGTAATAGTAGACTTTTTTGGTTTGTTGTCATCCTGCATTGTGCGGCCATCCTGATGACTCACAAAAATGCCAAAGCATTACTACCTTCTCAACTGTGGAAGTGTTGAAATACAGGTCTTTAAAATATGAAGTCGAGTCTCCATATATTGGGACATATTTGGCTAGTCTCCCTGTTTCAAAGCATTTAACCAGTCGAGAAAAACCAAGTGGTAGTCGGCTTGAGATATTTCAGTGAGACAGGGTTTTGGAAAGAAACTGATTGAGATTAATAAATATGGCAGGCATAATACTCATCTCGCAAGCCAAACGTTCACACACATGAATTATATATTCCAGAAACATAACTGAACAAGTGAGATGTTGCAATTTGTTTATTTTAATTCGTATTGCGATTTCACTAAATTAGTTAGTAATTTCAGATATTGCACATATAATTCATTTGACCCTATACCACAGTGACATGGAAGGTAGATTTACCTCCCCTTTTTGGGAAATTGTACTCTTACTTGGAAAAACGTATCACTCAACGTGAAGTACTGTACTTCATAATGTTAGACCTAAACACATGGGAGAGGCCCCAGGCCAGGAATGGTTATATCTTTATTAAATAAAAAGTAGTATACATCTCAGTCTGAGGAGAGCGTAGCTGCACAGAATAAAAAAATGCACATAGGGGCTTCAACTCGGCAAACATGTACAATCCGCAGAGGAGTGTGCACATGCCTCCAGGTCTTAATACATTCATGAATCACTAGTGGATCATTTCTGCTTTTCTTATGCTAATTTCACAGATTCGTACCATGTGATTTTTACCGCTCTCCGCTAGGCTAATCCAAAACTATTACTCTAGGCGCAATAATTATTCCATTTTAATATCTGTTTATTGGAAAACTTGACGGACGAGTTACTTACCTTCTGGTAGAAACACAGTCTAGCCGCAGATTCCTTAACTTAGAATATCCCAAGGTGTCAGACTGGATCCGGAAAACTTTCCGCAGCAGCACCTCTGCGCGCCGCCGCCAGCTCGGCCCTGATGTCCATGGACGTGATGTCAGCGGAGCCATATATGCCCCTCCCCACGCGCTGATGTCAATTTTTTTCGGAGAAACTTTTCCGCGCCACAATGCGGAGCCACCACCAAAAATTGCGAGAATATAGGAACAGTGTGCAAAAATGGAAGAACAATAGAATGACAAAGGACCGTGCCAGGCACTGTATCCTGTTAACCAGTAGAAGGAAGAGCAGAGCACCGCTCTGAAAAGCACCATCACAAATGCAAAGGCCAAACGACCTGTGGAGGAAGAGGAAGATGTGAAAAAACAGCATGGCAGACGACAGAAGAGTGCAGCTATAATGCATAACTGTGAAGGACCACAAGTCCAGAACATAGGATCAAGGACAATGTCACCATAAGACGTCACCAGAAGAGATATTGTAACCCCAATAAAAGACCGATAAAATGTGGCAGCGCTGACAGACTTGAACCAATGGGGAGTGGAGGGTGGTAAAAAACTTGAATAGATCCCACACCGTACTATGCAGGTACAGGGTTGAAAAAGACACATGACATATGAGCATACCGCCCAATCACGTGAACGGGCGGAGTAGAGCAGAATGAACACTGTGTGTCGGAGTGAAGAGAATAATTCACCCTGTAGAAAGGCAAGCCACCCGGAGGGAGGCGAGTATAGAAAACCCCACCTGAAAAGGTCCTCGTAGGACGGGGAGGACGTGCGGGCGTTAAGGAATCTGCAGCTAGACTGTGCCTCTACCAGATACATCGTTACCGAAGGTAAGTAACTCATCCATCTGATAGAGACATCTAGCCGCAGATTCCTTAATTTAGAATATATACCAAAGCCATACCCATAGAGGAGGCGGGTCTGTGACTGAACCCCATGAAGTTCCAGGGGGAACGTAGTCGTCAACAAGGTGACGAAACACAGTGGGGACCGCAAGCCAGTGCAGCCACACCAGATCATGAAGCTCAGAAAAGAGCGGAAAACATGGGGAGGCAAAGGCACCGCCAGCTGTTGAAGAACAGCATGAAAACCCCGGTATGTATACCAGGTGAGAGAAAGAAAACACATACTAGATATGTAGGTGTGAAAAGGAAAGTGCAGGACTTCGCAAGAAGTGGAACTGAACCTAGGGTTTGAGAGATCCGCAGGACCTGGTGTGCCGACCGTAAGTAAGACCCAGAGAGATGGCAAATGGTATGACAGAGTTAGCGCATACCGGTGTAGTATGCACAACAGCAGAAGAAGCACTGTTGAAACCCGCACCAGTAAAATGTGAGACAACAGTGGCAGGATGCCAACCCACGGCCAGAAAATGCCGGAGGCATGAGAGACAGAAGACACACCAGTACATAGTCAGTCTGTCACAGATATGTGAAAATGCAGACGGCAACCAGCAGATGCTCCTAAAACAGCACTTACAGTAGGAATGACAGTCAAGCGGAAGACTGGAAGGTACATAAGCAGACCGTGTAGACGATAAAACCACACAAAGTATAGCAAAGACCCTCCTGTAGGGTAGCGGTAGCAGCCCAGATGCGAGAGACGCAACAGCAAGAAGACAACCAGCAAAAAGGGGACCAGGCAAGCCGGACACCTATATAAGAACTAGTAGCAGAAGCAGACCGGGTCAAAGGCCACCGACACCACATGAAGAAACAATGACAGCAAGATTCTACTGTGTAAGAGCACAGCAGACATCAAATAAAGAAGGGCGCTCAGAAATAAAGAGTAATACACCAATAGGACATGCAAAAAGAACCAACAGGCATGCGGAATCAGAACTGGACAGGACAATGTCCAGGTCCATAAGCAACATCGGCCCCTCGCCCATGAGGAACAACGGCTCCCCGCAAGACAGAGAAGGAGATGGAGCTAGGCACGAAAGTGGAAACAGTCAGGACCAACCTAGAAGTCCCGGGACCCAAGAAGCGAGTGTCCTGAAGAGGACACTCCCCTTGAGAGTGTCGGAGAATGAACCCAAAGCAGAAGTGTGGAAAACACCTGCGTGGCAACAGCAGGGAATGAAGAAAAACTGCTTTTGGGAAAGTGGCACAAGACGAGGCCATAAGACAATGTACAGCAGAGGCGACATGTAATCCACTACCGTGAAAGACAAGCCCAGTAAGGGATGATAACACAAGCAGACCAGGGTGTATCCAAGTTTGCGCTAATAGTAATAAACGTACCGCATAGCGGCGTTTGTCCCTTGCAAAGCAAGGACAGGGCCTGAGGTGAAGGGAACAAGGGTCCCGAGAGACTGAGGCCGGCAAAAGAAGAGCTGCCATTATAGACCAGAAGATCACTGCAATGCTGAAACAAGCATTGGCATAGCCAGTAGGTCTCGCTTTTGGGACCTTATAAGTGTTTAGCCATGCAACAGTTGATGTTGTTGCGCCAAGGATATTGTGCTGCATAACTAAATGCTTATAAGGTTACAAAAGCCTGACCTATTGGACATGCCAATGCTTATTCTCTTTACCACTTTCTATGTCTTAATTCTGCACTGCTTCTTCAAAGAGGGAACCTTCCAAAAATGTTGGCCCCCCCTAGTCCCAAAAAAGCTTCTGACACGCCTAGCGAGCTGTGCTGGTCACCCTGTCCAGATGGCAGCCCTGTTGTAGGTTATGTAAAATGAAGCACTTGTGAACCATGGTAGTAACTGCGTGTTTACTTCTTGTGAACTAGAAAACTATAAGATTGTATGAAGCTTTAGAGACCTGCTTAGTAGTTGCTGGACAGGATTTATGGCCCTGGGATAGGGCCGACTGATTAACTCAGGCTGCATTTGAGGCAGAAGGTATACTTAGCATAACTAAAAAAATTATCTTCTCCAAGAGGTTCATAAAAGGACTCGCTGGGCTACTGCAGAGGACTAAGGGGCAGATGTATTAACACCATTTTTTGTCGCAAACGCTGCGATTCGCAAAAAAAGCAGCGTTTGCGACAATAATTCACAAAATGGTATGTATCAGGGAAATCGCATCGCAAAATGAAGGAATCACAACATTTGCGATTCCTTAATTTTGCATAAGCATTTAAGGACTCGCAAAGCCACAGACCGAGCAAGAGCTCGTCCCACCGAGTCAGTGGCGCCACGGGAAGAGGGGAGGAAAAATTGTGCCAAAACCCTGCCGTCAGAAGGCGGATCAATTCTCCTTGCGGACCTTCTGGAATAGAAGGAAGAAGATTCTCGACCAAGTCCCAATTGGTAGAGGATGCATGTGCGAACATGCAAGCCGTGTTCAATGCGCGGATGCCAGCAGTGGCAGAGGCGAAAAGCTGGCGACCACATGTGTCCAACCACCTAGACTCCCTGGTGGGTGGTAACAGTGGCTAGGTGGAGGAAGACTGTAAGTCAAAGGCCGCCTGAACAACTAGGCCCTGAGCTCTAGGGTGAAGGGATAGGCAGAGCAGATAATCCAGGGCAGGAAGGTGTCGATGAGCTATGGACCGATCAACAGGGTCACCAGAGGAAGGCCTCGCCCATGTGCCCAGCATGATGCTGGAGGCTGATCCGGAGGTCTCTCCACACAAGGTACCTGCACCATGGACCAAAACAACCTCAGATCAGGGGAGTTCAGAGGAGCATCAACCTCTTGCATAAGAGGAGGCGTAGGCACTGGCGTGGACCGACGCCGCGTGGGAGTCGCATCGACGTCCGAGGAGTCGGGTGGAACATCATCCTCATGTAATAGAGGAGGCATGGATGTCGGCACCGACCGACGTCGAGTTGTGTTCGTCTGGACGTTGACGACCTCCACAGGGGACTCGATCTGTGCGCTGTCCGACATCAACCCCACTGCAACATGTGGGGAACAGGGAGTTGAGCCCAGCGCCATCTCCAACGTCAGCGCAGGAAGCCGCTTATGGCTGTGCGGAGACTGATGGGGTGGGCTGGATGGGCGAGTCGGAGGACCCTCCAGGCTGTGTCCCATCGGTGTCGTATCAGCTCCAGAACCTGAGTCGATGCACACAGCCGGCGCCGAAGACATATCCACCAACATGAGTGCCTCCCAGCTCTATGGGACTAGAAGGCACACCAGGGAGAGAAGGTGACTCAAAGTAAAAGTGGAGTGCTTTAGAATAAGCCTCCATTTGGGCCCGCGTCGCCCTGACACCCGGAAAGGGATAGTACGGAGCAGGAGACTGCCGGACACCCGTGCCCGGCAGGGAGCGAGAAGAGTGGGTGCCAGTGTCGCGCGTATGGGAGGAAGACCTCCGTGACTTACGTTTGTGCTTACCCTTACCCATTTGTGCACTCCAAGGCACCACATACAGATGGCGTGCAGGGCAGTTACAGACATCTGACGTGCAAAGGTCTCACATGCCTTAAAGCCTGAGGGCATTGCACAGTGTTCCGGGACACCTAAGGCGTCGAGAAGACCCAAAAAACAGGCCAAGGAACCGCTGGTTCTCCAGGATCCGCGTTGGGATGCGGAAAAGAAGAAAACTGATGTCAGCGTGCCGGGAGGGGCATATATGGCTCCGCTGACGTCACGTCCGTGTTCGTGCCGCTCCCCCGACGGCGTGCAGAGGTGCGACTGCGAATAGTTTTCCGGATCCAGTCTGATGCCTGGGGATATTCTAAGTTAAGGAATCTGCGGCTAGATGTCTCTATCAGATTAATTGCTACATAGTGTAACGTACAGGGGATAAACAAGCATTTCATTATATGGAAAATGCACATCTTACAGCATTGTTAACCCATTGCACAGTGTAATCTAATGCCCTCTGTTTAGCTAAGGGGTCTCCAACGAGTACCCCAGGGCTGCTAGTAGCTCAGCCGTACCCGCAAAGTAGTTGTCAACGGTGAAGCCGAGTCGTCCAGTACCTTATTCAGAGAGTCTGTGCATATTAAAGAAGGCAGTACTATTCATTCCAAGACTTTTAGAGTAACAATTAGACAAACCAATAGCAAGAGCTCCTCATAACAATCAGACATAAGGGTTTGCCAATGGGATCTGCCACATGAGCAGCTGTCTCCACTTAATCTAGCTCAGTCACAATGAATTTGGCTGTGTTGTAGGGTCATTGTGTGTACAATGTGTCATGAAAGAAGAGTGCCAACAGAACCCTGAGCAGTAACCAGTGCTGACCCCCACTGAATTGTGGGACTGCAGAAGCCAGAGTAATAATGTTAGTTTAGTGAATGATCAGGAGCCCAAGAGCTAAGGAGAGCAGAGTGTGGATCCAAAGTTGAGGCAATTAAGAGGCTAATATACAGTCATCTGTAGGTGTGTATGTAAGAGTGTATGTTTGTGCGTGTGTCTGTGACATTGTGTACCTGCCTACTAAACAGTGACGTTCCATTGAAGCTGTGTCTGGTGTCAAGGACCACCAAAAGTACATTGCCTCCCTCCCCCTTCCTTCGTAAGGGGTTCATCCACGGCACAGTTGTGTCCGTTCATGACATAATAGTGCCAGTGGTATAATAATGGTCATCTTTGACTAAAATTTGCATCCATGGTCTAGTTGTGGAATATTGGCAGTCATCATTGACATATTTGGAGCATTGCTGGCCTACTTTTAGCAATTTCTGCCATAATTGTGGCTCTCTCTTGCTTAATAATGGCCATGACTGATATTTGGTGGGCATCCTGGCCATTAAAATGCTCATCTTATTACTGTGGTGGCCCTGGTATAATGGTGAGCATTATTTGCATGTAGCAGGCGTCCTTGCTATTATGGTGAGCATTCATAGGCTATGGCTTTCTTTTGAAACACAATCTGTCCATGTGAGCCATTTGTACATGTGAATACTACTGGCTTGTACTGTTTTGAATGTGAAAGCACACTTTTAGCTAGGTTTCCTGAAAAGAATTGTATTGCTTGCTGAATCACATCTATTTATGAGATCGAGATACCCTTTATCCTGCCACAAGAGTCTTTCCTGTTTACCCCTGGAAGTCAGACTGGAGTTCAGGCACACGTGACTGTTATGTGAAGTATTCCATCTAAAATACCCACAATACTAATGTAAAAAGTCTAATAGTCTGAAGTTCCGAGGGTGCTGACATTTTCCTAAAATTCAAATACAGAGGTTGTCCCAGTCCTTAGGGCAAAATACTTGGATCTATTACACACACTTTACAGAGTTATTCCAGAAAACATAAATCGCAACTATTCTTTTTAGGAAGGTACAGATCTTGCACTTTTCTTGAATTTAGAGTAAATGTGCATAAAAGGTATTCTTGCTTTATCCCCTGGTGACCATTGACTTGTTGATACATTGATTTGTTTTTTATAAAACATTATATATTGGCTTTAAGGTTAAGAAGAAAGGAGATTGCTTCTTCCTGCTTCACCAAAGACTACAGTCACTGAATACCCATTTGAACTATCCCTGCTTTGTAAAGCATATTCATCAAAATCTGGAATATGAGTGACCTTTCATATCAAATAACTAGTAGCCTCTCACGTAATTACTACAAAATTAATTTCACCTTCCTGTCCCTTCCCCTAACTTTCAGGAAACGATAAAAACCCTTATACCAAAGTTAGAACAAATACCAGCAAATGCTCATAGATAATATGCTTTACATTTCACACAAACTGTCCTGCAGACCTCATCTGTTCAGAAGTCCAAGGTTGGCCACATAAATGAGGTTATGTTTCTCCTAACCCTCTTTCCTAACTGCAATTGAAGAAAGCCATTCATTGTACTGTGTTGTAAGACCCAGCAGCCACTATTTGAATAAAGCGTTTCACAAGTGAGGAACCAGGCATAAACACAAGCATCTGCTCATAAGTGTATATTAAATGTTTCAGTCAAAGGTGAGGCTATGTTCCCTATCCAGTGTGATGAGTTGTGATTTGTTGTTGGGCGGATTGCAAAGTGCATGACATCTGAATACCCTCTTTGCAAGTTGTGCCATTCAAAGACCTGCAGCCTTTTTGCCATTGTGTGCCTAAATTGGGGTAAATCAAGTGTTCTGGGCACTCTGTACGTTATTTGTAGTCGGTGTGCTGCACCACAATTTGTTTTTGCCCCAGTCAATTGGTACTAGAATGCTAAGGTATATTCTGCAAGCTGTGTTCGTTGTAGCTAATACTGCAGAAAAGGTCTTGCAATTTTCTTTGATGAGCCAAGAAATATACTCTAACAACTCCTCAGATTCACTTTTTGTTGAAGAAACATCTCCAAATGTGATTTTGTGTTCAACCAATCCTGCCTTGCTAGGTGGTATTTACTTGTGTAACCTGCTTTGTATTTCACATTATGTTCTCTTCCCTTGACCTGGTCTGTCAATGCTGAATTTGAACTGTAAGCTTGTAAATGTTGTTAAAGTGTCTGCCAGTTTGTTATATGGCAGCATATTGGACACTGTTCCAAGTCGCTTGTCTTGGATGCTGGATGGGAACTGGTGGTTGCCCAGATGTTCGGTGAGGCATCGGTTAGTTAGTTACTCTATTGCCTTTGTCAGGTATAGTAGGAGTGAGTTAGTTGTACAGTTGGAAAGCATGGCTGGGTCAGTGGATGATTTCTTGAGCAGGTGCATGACAGTGGCTTGTTTCCAGGTGTCCGGGAATGTGGCTAAGTTGATGGAGGCATTGAAAATTGGTGTTAGTGCTTTGCTGATCAGTAGGAGTCCTTTGGTGAAGGCATCGGCTGGGCCTTTTTGGTAGCAGCAATTTAGATGATGGTGACAGGAGGCCACAAGATCAGGGCTTGTACTTCAGCCATGATGGGAAGTTGAGTGGCGAAAGTGACGGGGTCTGGTTGAGGGTTGAAGATGCTGTTCGGGAGGGGATTTTGTTACAGAAGAATTTGGAGACCTCATTGCTAAAGTGTTGTGTGCGGGTGATGTTGCTGGAGTTGGCAGGAGGCGAGATGAAATCTATGATGATGGTGAAATTTCATGCTGCTCTTAGTGACAGCATTGATGATGCTTTCTGCAAGAAATGTGCGCTTTGCTGATTTGAAGATATCTTTATCTGTGGTGTCTTGACTTGTTCTAAATTTGTGCTTGGGTTGCTTGCAATGGTGTTTAGTCAGCCTGAGTTCCTCTATGTACCAACTGGAGTGTGGTCTGGCTCTTGCCGTTGGGTTGCCTTGAGGGCAGCCAGGATGTTGGCTCATGCGTTGATGTAGCTGTTGAGGTTCCTGAAGGCTTTCGGCAAGATGCCGGTGTGCACCGGCCGGTGCGCGGGGAGATCTGAAGCTCACTCTTCTTCTGAGATACTGCGATCTTTCTGGGGGTGGCAGGTCTGTGTTGGTGAGGAACTGGTATGCTGAAACTGACGTGGGCGTAGTCTGAAGGGGTCAGAATTGCTGGCTTATTGTCTATGATGTTGCTCGCTGAGGAGAAAATCTGGTCCAATGCGTATCCAGTGGTGGATGTGGGTTTGGTAACGTGCTGGCTGAGGCTAAGGTTTGCAAGTTTTTCTAGAAGGGCTGTAGAGTTTCAGTCAGTGTGGTATTCGAGGTGTAAGCTAAGGTCTCCGAAGCGGATGAAGGCACTGGTGTTGATGATGAAGAGTTTGACAGCCTGTGATGCCACTGGTGAAATTAGTGTGAGGCCTTGTTGGTCTGTATATGAGGGCTCCTCCAAGGGAGAATTTATCTGTGATGCGCATCTTGAACGTGAGGTGTTCCATGTAGCTGGTGCGGGTGTCTGTGTAGGTGTTGCAGCTGATGGTATCTTTGAATATCATGGGGATTCCACCTCCACTCTTGGGCTGACAGTCTTGGCTGGCAGAGTATGACGTGTAGTGTTGGTGGTGTTTAATCTGTGTGAGTATGAGTGGGTGACTGGCTTGTGTGAGGGTGGGGTACTGGGTGATGTTTGCACAGGAGTTGTGCGTTTGGGTTGTTGAAGAGTGCATGAAAACTTGCAGGTGGCGCATGTGAACGTCCTTTCTGTGGTGTGGTGTAGCAGCAGTGCGGCGAGCGGGGCAAAGGGTTCAGAGCAAGGAGGAGTGCGGCAGGGTGGTGGTGGGCATTGCAGCTGCCAGTCAGTAGATCATGGGAGTGGGGAGGAGTACAGTGTACTGTGGGCGTGAAACATCACTTCATGTGTATTCAAAATGGACAGCCCTATATTTTTAATGAGTTTGCATCACTCATTTGGTTTGCAGTGCTGCATTGGCTAGCAATCTGCTCTCTGTTAAAACCACTATTGTGTTACCATTTCTGTTTTCAAACTTGCTTAATTGTAGTACTCCCTCAAGAGCATCCCTAATCCTTCTCAACCAGGACTGTGAAGTGAGCAATAGGGTCCCTCCCTGCTCCCTTCTTTGCAGCTCTTTTGACGCAACCTATACTGCCCGGTAGATGGACTTCCATCTGTTGCGGCTGCCGGATTCGGTGCCCTGTTTTCTCCACCCATGCTTGATTAAGCCCATAAAAGTCCAAACCGCTGTTCAATAATTGCTTCAGTACGTACAATAATTGCTACACGGCAAAGTCTGAATAAGGATCATGTTATGTATATGATGGTTCACTTATGCCTTTTTTGAAGGCATGCATGAATTACGTTTTATTGTTAGGCTAGCTGGAATTTTAATGCTACAAAACAATAAAAATAGGTTTGAAAGCAATACATTTTGAATAATGAAGATCACTGTCAAGAACTTTTTTGATTACTACCTTTTGCAGTCAATGCCAAGAATTACAATGTTCTCGCATTTTTAGCATATGTATGCATACTCGACCATATACTCCAGCCCATTGATATGCATCCTATAGAATAAAAAACAAAGCGCATCTTACTGAGACTATTAAAAATAATTTTTACTCAGTAAAACATTTTAGAATTCTGCATAACTTTAAAGGAATTATTTTTACTCTACATCAAAAGAAATAATTCACGCCTCAGTGGCCTTAATCCAAATGATAGACATGAAAACTGAATTATGTATGAGGTGACGATTATACTTCTTGCATTAAATATTTTGTGGAGAAATGGATGTTCTGTTAGCCCATTCATCCTCGAGTTTGGGTAAAAAAAAGGGTAGTATAGTGTAGGCAGGAAGATTTCCTGGGTTCTCCTGTTTTTCTTGCATGACCATGAGTGTCTCTGGGAAGGAAAAGCACCACTTGGAATTATTGGTCTGTTTTCCCTCAGTTATTGCATCTGCGCACACATCGCCTTTGTGAGCTCTCTCATTCGGCTTGCTTGTATTTTGTATTATCTTGAGACATTGAGCTTAGAATAATGCAACATCAGAGTAGAAGGAAACAGCCGGATAAGTCAACACAATTACAATCGAGCTAGATGCATGTCGGTGTTTGAGCTGTTGCTTGCTGTCATCAAATGAAGAAACATCAGATTGATTGCCTCTGTAAAGTAATTTTGCTGTTAAAGTAGGTTGCTATGTTCCATGGTGTTTACCAGCAGCGGATTCTGCCAAAATAAAGTGATGCAGCAGCGCGAGGGCAAATTAAAAAAAAGAAAATATCCTTAACTGCTTCCCCTGCTGTAGCAACGTCTGCCGGCCGCCTTGGTGCTCCTATCTTCCAAAAGTCCCTGGCTCAGCACAGACTCCCAATCTCCCCACCCAATCCAGACACTGCTCTCATAGCCTGGAATGGTCTGAGCAGCCAGGTTGGTTGCTCACGAAGGGACTGGGAATCGGTAACATTTCTCCACCCATCTGTACAGTACTGCTGGGTGGAGAAATTCTTAGTGTGCATGTCTGTTTGGCTAGCCTAAGACAGCCGGCCAAACTGACATGCGCACTCACAAGTGCCCTCCACTCCTCCTCCCAGTCCCTGGTATGTGAATAAAGGATTGCCTCACCTCATCAGTGGCTTACTTCTAGTGCTTTTGTACTGGTAATGTAACCACCAGTAACACTATTTGAACTATTTTCCTACTAGTACGCTATTAATAATGTGTGGACTGCGCATGTGCGGCATACCCAGTTTGCCCAGCATCTTTTCAGTTGTTTTCCACCTTACTATGGCATGTACCCAGACAACGCACCCACTGCCACTCCCAATGTTCACAGTAAGAGGCAGTCACTAGAAGCTATAGAGCATGTAAGACAAGGTACCTGGTTTAGAGATGGAAATGTTAAAATTGTATCAAACTGATCTGTGAGGTGGGATACTGTTCATGAAAGCAAGCTGCCCTCAATGCTGGTGCAGACAGTCCATGTATTGGGTTGCGACTGACTGTGCAGCACGCCCAGCTGTACAAGTAAATACAAGTAGCGCCCAACCATTCCTGATCCCTTGTTAAATGTGAGAAGTCCATAATTAACGAATTAATGTCTTAGTATGAATGATCGTTTTTGTGGCAGGAAGGTGCTGGCCTGAAGAAATCCCCCGACCGTTGATGGCATTTACGTTGGCTGAACTATGTAGATCGTTTTTGATGTGGGAATAATAACTCCTGGACGTTGCAATTGATTTTAACCTTACTTTTAGTACCCACAATAAAGACAACCAGTCTGGGGATTGCACGAAATTCCATTAAGCTCATAGGGGTCATGTTCACGTCCAATAATTAGTCTTAAGAGCTCTCTAACAGGGACTGACAATCACCCCCAGTGATCAAGCATGCCAAAAAATGTGGGCGCAGTTTCCAGTAACGAAGAGCTCCATATCTAACAATGATGAAATTGGATACTAATCAGTAGAACTTCTCAACTGTCTCCTGTACTTCTTTGTTTTGTTTTTAGTTGTGAGTCAAGAGAGGTCGGTATAGCAAACACTAGAGACCCTTCTCTCTCTTTGAATGAGAATTTGAATGTACCCTTGCTCACTGTACCTTAGGATCCATGCTGCATCCCGCTGATAATGCCTGTTAGAACTGGGGGTCTCTAATTGGCTGAGGTATGCACCCTTGTCCAAGTAGGTACCCTTGCCTAGTCAGGATAAGGGAGTTACACACTTTAGATAACCCCTGACCACACCTTTGGTAGCTTGGCACAAGCAGAAAGGCTCATCCCAAAGGCATTGTGTAAAGTATTTGCACCCAGACACACAGTAACTCAGTGAAAACACTACAAATGAATACCATGCAAGATTAAAAAAATAAAGTATCTTTATCTAAACAAAACAAGACCAAAACGACAAAAATCCTACGTACACAACTTAAAATATGGCTTTTAACAAGTTTCAACCAATTCTGTCCATAGAAATCTATCGATGCGTGATTTCACACACTGTACCTTTAGGTGCGTCAAAATTCACAAGGCCAAACAGCAGCAGAGAAGGGAAGCATGGAAAAACACAGCGAGGCGTCAGTTCCTGAGCCCTTGGGGAGGCGATGTGACAGTTCTGCTGCGCGCAGGAGAAGTGTTGCGTCAAATCCAGACTGTAGGGGGGAAGTGATTCATTAATTCCAAGGCGGTTCTGGTCTGCGGGTGGTATGTCGGAAAACTTGCTGCACAGGTGCCATGTGTGGAAATCTGGGCAGCTGAAAGTCAAGGCAACATCAAAACAGGTGTTGCGTTTTTTTCTTCAGCTGCGGTCCCACGATGCATCAGTTCTTTCAGCTGCAAAGCACTGCCTGAGTCTTTGCAGTGATCTCGGACTTCGGAGGTCGGTGCACTAGACTCTGTGTGCAACGGATTTTTCAGCCGCTGGGAGGCGCTACTTCAATTCTTTGGCTGCACAGCGGCGGTGCGGGGAAGTTCTCCCAAGCAGCAGTGCTGCATTGGAAAAACAGGCGTTGGAAGGGCCATGCAATGATTTTCTTCATTTTCGTCAAGCTTTGTCAGCTCATAGCAACAACAACAACCTCCAGAGGCCCAGAACTGGAACAGGCACCTCCTGGCAGGTCAGAAATCCCAGCAGTGCAGATCAAGGAAGCTGGTGGTGAAGTCTTTGTGTCCCTGAGGCTTCAGAACAGGAGGCAAGCACACACAAGCCCTTGGAGATTCCTCACAAGCAGGTTCACAGCAGAGTTCCAGTCTTTGCCTTATCCTTGGCAGAAGCGGCAACTGCAGGCCAGCCCAGCAAAGCAACACACAGCAAAGGGGCAGTCTCCTCCTCACAGCTCTTCTTCCTTGGCAGAGGTTCCTCTTGTTTCCAGAAGTAATCTAAAGTTCTGTTTTAAATATAAATTTGACCTTGACTTGTAGCAGGTGCACTCTATGGATCCTTGAGGGCATCAGGAAGCATTATTCTGTTTGAAAGAGCAAAGTTAAAGGGAACTGGTGAAGAATATTTTACCAAGCACAAGGCCATCCAAATCGGCTAATACACATCTAGGCCGGCTGGCCACTTCGTCTGTTCCTGGCAGATGCCATAAGTACTTTTGATAAGCATTAATGAAGATAAAAAAATTACATTTTGAGCCATTTAGTCACTTAGCCGTGTGAGCTACCTCATTATTAATGAAGACAGTAGACTTATGATTTAATTAAAAATCGATAACTACATTTTTCTTAAGGACTGCAGGGCCCTAGAAAGTGCAGGGTCTGGGACATAATGCCCCATCTGCCACTGCCTCTTTACCCTCTGTTGTGAAGAACTTGAACAGAAACCTCTCCTTTCTGTCCGACTAGTCAGGGTGAATGTGCAGCTTAAATGCTATATTTTCCACTTCAGTCTCTTGAGTAAAAATCCAAGCTTGCCTCCACTTCCTGGCAAGCAGTTCATTGTTGCTTCTGAGTGCTGTGCCAAAATCTGAGAACATCTGAACGACTCTAGCTAATTGCTTGGCTGCATAGACTTAGGCAGCCCTGTATTAGTCCGACATTTGTCTTATGTTCGCAAGCAGAATAGACATCTGTATAATGATGGGTCATATACTCAATCTATGTAAACAGATGCCCTTGCAATTTTGGTTTAAATAATTTAATGATGGGTCTATAATTTAATTTGCACTGTCTTTGTCTGCTTTAATCCTCTTCTACTTGTTAGTTGCCCTGTCCCCTCTCTCTTTATGCTAGGGTTTTGGTTACTTCTCGCCCTGCCTTTGCACATTGTCATCCAGGCAAGTGGCAAGAGTGTTTTCCATACTGTTCCCTGACTCAGCCTTGAAACTCTGAAGACAACCTCAGGAAGATCTAAGTGTCATATGGCAACATTTCCTGATGGACTTGATTATTTTTACACTACTTGATAATATAATCATGCAAATTGTAATCTCCTCCATGTGCGTATCTATCTACTGAAAAAACTGAGCATAGTGCAACACATCATCTCTAGAATAAATGAATCGATCCCTTAACCTGCGGCACGTCAAAGAGAAATTGAGATATTAAGGCCTAGTTTAGTCAACAGTTTATACAGTGCTTCAGTCTTCAGTACACATTAAATAATTCCCTTCTTGCCAAGTTGATCTTCTGCTGAAGGCAATCACTTTTTCCATGTTACATTTTGAAGTTTAGTTTTAACACCAAAATTAACTGCCCAAGCGTAGCATAATCTATTTTTACAGAGCATAAACCTTGACTTGTAACCCGTGCTTGCAGTTTCACTTTTGGCCTAGAGGGAAGTGTAGTACCAATAATCTTAAATGAAATCAGTAGTTGTGGTCTGCATTGTGGTTTTCAAACTACGCCTGTTGGCTTTGCCAATGTTTTGTGGAACAGTGGGAACCCATCACGCAGGCTTCACGCATTAGCGACCTGGCAGCAAGGAGTACTGTGAAAGCTCACGTTGTGAGCAACAACCCATCTGCAGAGGATACAGGATTCACAGTATGAACAGAATCTCAGTTGGAGGATACAAGGGCCCTCACTTTGTAGGAGCATCCCAGCAGCAGAGGAGAAGAGCTGCTAGGTGGCGATTAAAGTGGGGCCTCCATACTGGCAGAAAGAAGGCAACAGGGGAAGCAGCATCTCAGCAGGAAGGGGCGAAGACATGCAGGGCTCTCGCACTGTGTGAGCATGGGAGAGGCCAAGACTAAAACATAGCTGCTGGGCTGCTGGAAGTGAGCAGTGTCAGAGTAGTCAGTAAGAAGTTTTGTATTGGATGTGTGGTGAATGTCTTTTTCGTTTAATAAAAAAAATATGTTTAATATGTGGCGATTGACCATACTTTAGAGATTTAAAATATGACCTTGTTAATCGCATTGAAGGCACAAGCATACACCCAAACAACGCAAAGAAAGATGGCGAGTCTGAAATACTCCTGTAGACATAACAAAGATGTTATTGGCAATGTCTCAAAACAGTGACTGAACTACTCATGTGCCAAAGCAGCCAATGGCTGAAATATACTGACCCACAGCCTACTATAATAGCATGCAACACATTTCGTTTTCCAAAATAAGAGGGCTTGGCTTACTTCAAACCTAAAAATGGCTTAAACCTTTGTTTGCACTTAATTTTTGTACTTGATCAATTGTGAATGGATCACCTAGAGCAGTCACGTAGATTTGGTGTGCATTTGTATCGCTAGAAGCTTTGGTGATAACGCAACCATTTTGTTTGTGCTGACCACTAAATCAGGAGCAGCAACCGAACACAAATTTAATTTGCACAGTGGAATTTTTGCTCCAGATTTTACCACCATGCACTAAACGAGCACATTGGTTTACTAAGGTACACAAAACTACTTACGTTTACTTGTTAAGGAATAGTTAGCAAAGCTACAGGCACTTAAAAATCGTTGCACGATATCAAAATTTACGACTAAAATTCTGCTAACAGGCTAATGTCAATACATGCTTTTTACGATTAAATTATATGTGTTTGTAATTGCTAGTGATTGTAGAGCAACCATCACATTTGACAGGCTGCAAATTCAGGCACAAAATGTGGCCTAAACGACTCCAGTTTGTACACTTTATTTTAATTTGTTAGACATGAGACCAGATTGCTATTGCATTTTGCACATGGATGTGTTTTACTCCGAACACGACCCTCACAGTAAAGGAAAAACTGGTTGTAATGCATAACAATGTGAAAAGCGTCTCCCATTGACCGATTAGAACGAATATTTTGTCACAGGAGCTACAATAATTACAATTCTTTAAAAAAAAAAAAAATTATTTATATTTTCCACAACAAAAAAACCAAATGAGAACAAAGCATGGCGGTGTAGTCGAGTAACATACATACATTACAATTGATGCATTATGAGGTTTATAACGTCCTGGTGTGCGAGAAAGAAACCACCTCTAACATCAGACCCAATCCTCCTTGCACCTCGACTAGTCCCTTCACACCTATTCTAGGGGCTTCCCACTGACAGGTCGTGATCCATCTGCGAGCCCACAGAGGTTGATGCTAGTAAGTATGATTTGTATGGTTGCTATATGTCTAGAGGCTGTGCATACAACTGACTATTCGTATTGCATGCTAAATAACCAATCGTTCAGCTTTGGTGAGTACTGGCTTCCCCATTTCAGCACTACTTTTCTTTTTGCTAACAGCAGCGCTAATGCACAGAAGCGGTCAACGAATCTGGGGATGGTCTTTACATATACCAGTAATGCCATTAATGGAGAGGGCGAGATGGGGATTTCTGCCATTCGTGATAGCTCGTTAAACATCCCTATCCAGAATCTAGCTATCCCCCACATGTCCATGTCATGTGTGCAAAATCGGGCGTCAGGGAGTTGCACTTAGGGCAGGTGTGGGTGCATGCCGGGTCCATGCGGTGCACTCTGGTTGGTGTAATATATGCCCACCTTATGTACTTAAAATGCAGTATTTTATGTTTGTGATTGAAGGAGACCTTGCGCGTTTGTTTGCTGCAGTAACTCCAAATTTCGTCGGTTATAGGTTGTTCTATGTCTTTTTCCCACGTCGAACGTGTCTTGTCTTCCCTGGGTGGAAGTAGTGCAATTGCGGATTTATACATTTTGGACATTAAGTCCCCCCCTTCAATGTCCCTAATAAGTAACGTCAATGGTGGAAAGTCCGGAGGCTTTAGAGGATAACTAGGTAATGGTGATCTAAGGGTCCTTTGCAATCTGCAAAGATGAATTGATCCATGAAGGTTGCATCTCTAAAGTGAATATCTTCTGTCCTAGAGTATATGTGGCCGTCCGGGAACAGATCTCCAAATGTTTTCAGGTTATATTTGGACAAAGTGCGCTATACCGCTCTTTCCAGAGTAATAGGGACCAGGAGGTTCCCAGATAGTGGGAGCGATGAAGAATAAAGAAGCTGCGTTCTGGTTGTCCGGGTTCACTGTTTCCAGACCCAGCTAGTCATTGACAGCGTTTGGAGGTCCTGCAGGTCCCTGGCTAGACCCACCGGCAATAGAGCAGACAGTGGAGTGGGGTAAGAAAGGTCCGCTTCTAGGCGAAGATAAGGCACCAGAAAGTTGGCCTGGAACCAGTGTCTAGAAAAACTGCATTGGGCGACCAGGTAGTAGATTTGGAAGTTGGGGTTACCAAACCCACCGTTCTCTTAAGGTTGTGTCAGAACTTCCCAGCTGATCCTGGGCTGTTTCTTCCTCCATACCAACTGTATTAGGTGTGTTTGAAGGGTGGCGAAAAATGTCTTATTTAAGGGTATCAGAATGTTCTGAAACAAATATAAAAATTGCGGTAGAACCACCATATTTATTAGTGATTCTCCCTGCCATCGTCAGAGGTAATTCCAGCCATCTCTCCACCCTGTCCGTCAATTTCTCCATTGCAGGACCATAATTAAGTTGGAGAATTTGTGTCTGGTCTCTATGAATGTGTATAACTAAATATTTGACCAAATCGTCACACCGTTTTAAAGGAAATTAGGTGGACGATCGTTGTGGGCGTCAGTGAGGGGAAAGATTTTGGATTTATTCCACTTAATATGTAGGCCTGACAGGGCGCTATAGCTCGTAATCCCTCGAAGTATTGGATTTAAATTATCATCTGGGTGTCTCAAGTATAGTATAATGTCATCTACGTACATCGTTATCACTAACGGTGCAGTATTAAATTGTAGCCCCCTGTCGGAGTGATGGTCTTGTAGATGACTATGGATCACTAGGGGATCCATTGCTATTATGAACAGGAGCGGGGATAGGGGGCATCCTTGGCGGGTCCCTCTCGTTAGCGTAAAGGAGTTTGTTAATGCACCATTCACTCTCACACATGCTGAGGGGCGCGTGTAAAGCAGTGATATCACCGAGATAAAACGAGGGGCCATACCCAAACGGACCAGCGTGGCGCGCAGAAAAGGCTACTCCAACAAGCCAAAAGCATTCTCGGTGTCCAATAGAACGGCCAAAGCCGGGAGCGAAGGGTTCATCCTATGCAGAGTTGCAAAATAGGGCCCTCTAATTCAATGCTGTTGATCTACGTGGGATGAAGCCTGCCTGGGCCGGTGATACCATTGTATCAACTATTAGAGACAGCCTGTTCACCAGTATCTTGGCCAGAATTTTGTAGTCGAAGTTAAATAAGGAAAGTGGTCTATATGAGCCACAGTGTTGTGGGTCCTTCCCTGCCTTACAGAGTAACGTGATTGCAACTTCACGCATTGTTAACAGGAGCTGGCCTGACTCGATCGCCTCGTGGTAGACATCGATAAGATGCGGGCTAGATCTTTCCTAAATACTTTGTAAAAACATCCTGAGAACCCATCCAGCCCTGACGCCTTTGATCCATCCAAGTCCTCTATCACCTGGACAACTTCGTCAACTGTGAAAGGTTCAGCCAGAAAGTCCCTATGAGCGTTCTCTATCCACACCATAGCGACTTCGTCCAGATAAGCATTACTAGTTTACGTGTCTGGGGAGACTTTAGTGGTGTACAGGTGTTTATAGTATAACAATACCCTCTCCTTAATACCCTCGCAGTCTGAGATTGGAACCCCTTCATCCTCTAATAATGTATGTGTGTCCTCTATTGGGCTTTATGAGTCTTGCCAGTTATCGTTCCGGTCGTTTGCCCTCCTCATACCTCCTAGCTGTCACGTATTTCCCCAAAAAGTGGGCCTCCCTCTCTGCTGCCTCTTGATATTCCATCAGTAGTGTTGCCCTTTTCCGTAACTCTGTGTTGCTCTGTGCTGCCTGTTGAACCTTATCTATAGCCCTCAACTGCGTTTCCAGCCTGGACAGTGTGCGCTGTAAGTCTCTAAGAATCCCTGCCCCTTTAGAAATGCAGATCCCTGTATGTATGATTTGAAAGGCTTTGGTTTTTACAGTGCCCATATTAATTTCAAAGTATTCCTCTATCGCTAGACTTAATTCGGATTCAAAGACCACGTCACGAAGGGCCATGTTGGGAAACCTCCACTGCCTTGCCATCCCAGCCGCCCCCTGAACCCTGACTCCCAAAACTACTGGAGCATGAGTGATAATGTGTGTGGTAAATGCATGATGTCTTCCATCCATGTGGGGACAATAACCAATAGTCTGGGTCATCGATATTAGGAGCGTAAACATTAACTAATAACATTGTGTTCCCTAAAAGACACCCCTTCACCAATACATATCTGCCTGCTTGATCGGTATGTACTTCGACTGCAATAATTACAATTCTGACAGTTGTTGGAGGTATTCACAAGGAAAGAATGGTTGCCGAGGGTAATTGTGCATCAGCAATATTGGAATATTTGAGACTTGTGTACTTCTTATTTCTAACTTCTGAGAAGTCAGTGTCACCAGAAGAGAACTGGGTTGCCTACTAACCACTACGTTATTTCCATTGCTACAGATTGGCAGAATAGTGTTACGTAAAATAAAAATATTGGTCGTCAGTTTTCAAGTCAGCCCGATGACGTTGAGGGCAGGCTGCAGCAGTACCAGGGCTACATCAGTTAATTAAAGCAGTGCCCCCGGCCGCCCAGCTCACCACGAGCAACCATGGACGTCGGAGAGACCTTGCTGTATCGCCAAGTAGAAGATGCCATGAACAAGAGTACCTGCTGCCCCTCCACGGACTCTCCCAGCTGCGGCATTGACTTCTGGGATGGCAGGGTAATCGTGGTGACTGTCTACAGTTCTGTCTTCCTGATCGGCTTGACGACCAACTTGTTGACCCTATGGCCCATAATCCAGCAGGTGCGAAAGCAGAAGAACGTGCTTGGCATCTACCTTTTAACCCTGGTCACATCTGATCTACTCTACATCCTGACACTCCCCCTCTGGGTCCTCTACGTCTTTGGTGGAAGGGTCTGGACTCTTGGCAATGAAGCCTGCGCTCTGGTGGCCTTTGTTTTCTACTCCAACATGTATATCAGTGTCTGCCTCCTCTGCTGCATTTCCTTGGACCGATGTTTTGCCGTGGTGTATCCCATCCACTCCCTGGCGTTCCGCAGCCAGAGGGCAGCGGGGGCTATGTGCTTCGTAGTCACTCTCGTAGTTTTTGCCTTCCACCTGGGTGTCATGAGTAAGTCTAATCAACATGATGGCGTCTCCTGTTATGAGACTTACCCCTTGCAGTCGGGCGTGGCCAAGTTTAACTACTTCCGCTTTGTTGCTGGCTTCCTACTGCCCCTGGCAGTCCTAGCAACCTCCTACCTGAAAATCTTTCAGGGAGTAAGGCAGAGCAGCTCCTTGAGCCAAGAGAAGAAAGCCAAAGTCAAGCACCTGTCCATAGGGGTGATTGTCATATTTCTTTTGTGCTTTGCCCCATACCACCTCCTTCTCCTCCTGCGGACTGCGGTGTTCTCCTCCTACGCCGACCCTGACGCCAGTTGTGTTTTTGAGCGGAAGGTTAATGTCTATTTCTCTGTAGCACTTGCCATGTCCAGCCTCAACAGTGCCCTGGATCCCATCCTGTACATTCTGGTCAGTGACAGTGTGAAGAAGGATCTGAAGCGTGCTTTTCGGTGCCAAGCCAACCAGTGCCAGAGTGGCCAGGAACCAACAATGACTTCTAGTATTAAAAGTACTCTTGTAGGGAAAATGCACAGCCCTGACAACATAGCTTTTATGATGGAGTGAGGGGACATCTGAAAGAGGTTGGAGATCTTGGATTGGACATCTGAGATGCGTGGTTACCACAGATCAATGTAACTGGTAACATAGATCACATAAAGTAACCCCCCATCAACATAGTCCTCAGGTGCATCCGAGAGCTGAAGTTATAGCGTCGACTCTCTTCTTCTCTTTTAAGCATGTTCTGTAAAATTGATTTTTTTAAACGGAAAACTTCCTGTCTGACAAACCCCTTTTTTAACATATTTATTTCAACGCCAAGTGCGCTTTCGATGGTGAATGTGATATATTTGGCTTATGAATTATATCAAATGCTCGTTTTATTTGTAATGTGTATAGATATTGTGATATTTGACCTGTGCTTTGATGGTTCTAAATTCGAACCGAATAAAGCTAACTTTGACTTTGATATTGGTATTATTTCATGAGTTCTTCTGAATATTCTAACTTTTTTAAAGTAACATCATTATTGTTTTAAGAAGATGGAGAACTTTTTTTAGCCTATGACCAAATCAGCAATTGTTTTGTTTAGCTTCACCACTAGCTCTCTTGCTAGCTGGACCATGTCTTTCATTATGTCTAACAGCTGCACGTCGTTACTTGCTTTGCTTGGCTAATAGACGTAATAGACAAGCATTTACAATGCAATGGTTTTGCCTTTGTTAAAGTTAGAGCTATTGGCATTGCTCTTGACATTATTTTTATTTATGTTTTTTTTTTAACATAAATAAATGGTATTGTCATTTACAATGCCACTAGCTTTATCTCTCGCAAATGACACACACAAACACCCACAGAGAGCCCCCCCACACACACAGAGCTCCCCCCACACACACACCCACACAGAGCCCCTCACACACACACCCACACAGAGCCCCCCACAAACGCAGCCACACAAAGCCCCCAACAGAGGCACGAAAACAGGGTCACAAGCAGGCAACAGAGTCACAAGCAGGCAACAGAGGCACGAAAACAGGGTACACGGACAGCGGAGGGGGGGGTGCTGGAACGGGCACACAGACAGCGGAAGACAGCAAGCACTCACAAAAAGTAGAGAAACATCCCGGGCTTCAGATCCGAGGGAGGTGTGGGGAATTCAGCGAGAGCACTTTGTAAAACAAGCATTGGAAATGCAATAGGTCTCACATTAGAAAAGTTGGAGTTATTGGTCTTGTAAATGACATATTTTATTTATTTGTTGGTTTTTAAAATTGCTAAATTGATCGCTTTGTCATTTACAATGGCAATAGTTATAACTTTCGCGAATGTGACACCTATAGCATTTGGAATGCAACATGTTTTGTATTTACGTGACTTAGATGGCAGCTCTGGTCGTTAGGCCACATCTCTAGAGAGCAGGAGAGTGCAGCAGGGGAGAGAAGCACAGCAATGCAATCGGTCTCGCATTAGGAAAGTTTGAGCTATTGGTATTGTAAAGGACACATTTTTTATTTATGTGCTTGTTTTGAAAATAGCGAAATTAATAGCTTTGTTATTTACAATGCCAATAGTTTTATCTTTCGCAAATGTGACACCTATTGTAACACAATATGTGTTGTGAGGGTGAGTGAGGGTGAGGGGTTGAGGGTGAGTGAGGGGTTGAGGGTGAGTGAGAGTGAGGGGTTGAGGGTGAGTGAGGGTGAGGGGTTGAGGGTGAGGGGTTGAGGGTGAGTGAGGGTGAGTGGTTGAGGGTGAGGGGTTGAGGGTGAGTGAGGGTGAGGGGTTGAGGGTGAGTGAGGGTGAGGGGTTGAGGGTGAGTGAGGGTGAGTGAAGGTGAGGGGTTGAGGGTGAGGGGTTGAGGGTGAGTGAGGGTGAGTGAGGGTGAGGGGTTGAGGGTGAGTGAGGGTGAGGGGTTGAGGGTGAGTGTGAGGGTGAGGGGTTGAGGGTGAGTGTGAGGGTGAGGGGTTGAGGGTGGGTGAGGTGTTGAGGGTGGGTGAGGGTGAGGGGTTGAGGGTGAGGGTGTGAGGGTGAGGGGGTGAGTGAGGGTGAGGGGGTGAGGGTGAGGGGTTGAGGGTGAGGGGTTGAGGGTGGGTGAGTGAGGGTGAGGGGTTGAGGGTGAGGGGTTGAGGGTGGGTGAGGGTGAGTGAGGGTGAGGGTTTGAGGGTGAGTGTGAGGGGTTGAGGGTGGGTGAGGGGTTGAGGGTGAGGGGTTGAGGGTGGGTGAGGTGTTGAGGGTGGGTGAGGGTGAGGGGTTGAGGGTGAGTGAGGGGGTGAGGGTGAGAGGGTGAGGGGTTGAGGGTGAGTGAGGGGTTGAGGGTGTGAGGGTGAGGGTGTGGGGTTGAGGGTGAGGGGGTGAGGGTGAGTGAGGGGTTGAGGGTGAGGGGTTGAGGGTGGGTGAGGTGTTGAGGGTGGGTGAGGGTGAGGGGTTGAGGGTGAGTGAGGGGGTGAGGGTGAGAGGGTGAGGGGTTGAGGGTGAGTGAGGGGTTGAGGGTGTGAGGGTGAGGGTGTGGGGTTGAGGGTGAGGGGGTGAGGGTGAGTGAGGGGTTGAGGGTGAGGGGTTGAGGGTGAGGGGTTGAGGGTGGGGGTGAGGGTGAGGGGTTGAGGGTGAGGGGTTGAGGGTGAGGGATTGAGGGTGAGGGGTTGAGGGTGAGGGGTTGAGGGTGAGGGGGTGAGGGGTTGAGGGTGAGAGGGTGAGGGGTTGAGGGTGAGGGGTGAGGGGTTGAGGGTGAGGTGAGGGGTTGAGGGTGCGGGTTGAGGGTGAGGGGGTGAGGGGTTGAGGGTGAGGGATTGAGGGTGCGGGGTTGAGGGTGCGGGGTTGAGGGTGCGTGGTTGAGGGTGCGGGGGTGAGGGGTTGGGGGTGAGGGTTTGAGGTTGAGGAGTTGAGGGTGAGGGGTTGAGGGTGAGGGGTTGATGGTGAGGGGTTGAGGGTGAGGGGTTGAGGGTGAGGGGTTGAGGGTGCGGGGTTGAGGGTGCGGGGTTGAGGGTGCGAGGTTGAGGGTGCGGGGTTGAGGGTGCGGGGTTGAGGGTGCGGGGTTGAGGGTGCGGGGTTGAGGGTGAGGGGTTGAGGGGGTGAGGGGTTGAGGGTGAGGGGTTGAGGGTGAGGGGTTGAGGGTGAGGGGTTGAGGGTGCGGGGTTGAGGGTGAGGGGTTGAGGGTGAGGGGTTGATGGTGAGGGGTTGAGGGTGAGGGGTTGAGTGTGAGGGGTTGAGGGTGCGGGGTTGAGGGTGAGGGGGGGCTCATGAGAGTGCCATGGACGTTTGGTGGTGGGTTGCAGTCAGTGATATAGTCGTGTGACCAGAACCGTTGTATTCAGAGCTGTAAGAAACATCCCGGCCAAGCTTCGGCGCTCCTGTTTTTACTACGGGCGTTAGCTACTTTCAGTGGGCAGGAGACTGATGCGACAAAGCAAACAGCATACGCACAAAGCAGACTATTAAAACAAACAGATTCACGGGCCAGCATCAAAGGCTCTATCCATATGCGCCCCGCCATCAAGTCAGCAGGATATCAGGAACACAAACTTGAGCCTAAGGAGAATGTAATAAAAACTTTCTCAAGTCAGCGTGAAATAAAAGGAAGCAACCCAGCTAATGCACAAATTACTCCATCCTGCTCCCTTAGCCAACACTATGGGAGATAACCACCAGCCTCTAGGGAACAATAAATAAACCCTGAATCCACAAGACAAATAAGCAATGGCAGATAAATAGCTGCTTTATTAGTTAACAAATTCAGTATCTTTCATTGTGTGTTTTTGCTGCACTTGGGCGTTTTCCACACACACGAGGGAGCATTGCTTTCTTTGTGTCACACTGCGCCTTGTCACACTGCGGGGAAGTCTCAGCTTCAAAACACGCCTTGATCACCAATAACTCTGAAACAATGCATAACTGATGAAACACGCCACGTGATTTACTCCATACATATAATTACAATGCAGATTCCCACTGCTGCAGTATGTATCCCCGGTACAGTATGTAGGTCATAACGGCCTTTGCCCTAGTTTCTCAGATTACATGTCGGGGTGAAGCAGCCTTTGATAGTGTGTGGTCCTCTTTCTGCAGAGACTCCGATGGAGGTCACACCCTCTCCATCGGGCAGTGCAAGGTGCACGCTGCACCTTCACAGGACACGCGGCTCCACAACCTAACCCGACGCAGCTGCGAGGTAAACACGCACAGAGGCGAGTCTGCAACCCAGGGGTGGATGCATACATGGGTCCGTGAAAAGCTGCTGTTGTGACACAATAGCCATGTAACTATCTTCAGGTTCCTTTGAGCCCTTCTCTCGGACCACCAGCACGAGAGATTGCTCACAATTAGCATCACTGACACCACGACCCTCGCCCTCCCACAATCAAGGCGCAGCACATTTCTCACAGCGGGAATGTCGACAGGGCTGGATGTGAGGGAGTCCCCGCGAATAAGAATTGGGGGCTTTTGCTCTAAATTAATTTTGATCGTGTGGTAAATACCTGCGTGTAGCATCATTAGCAGGTCTCTAAGAAGTCCCAGGTATGGTAGTTTAAGGAATTCAAGCGAAGAGACAAAACCTAGTCGGCCAGGAGCACACAGTTATGTCGGGCGAGGTTGCCAGGATTTGATAATCAAACAAACAAGTTCGCTTCCCGATCCAGTCTTTCTTTGCGATTCTGCTTCAAAGTGTAAGCCTAGCGAGGGAGCGTTAGGTGTCATACCACAACAAAAAGCCGCACTCGACTTCAAATGTGTGAAATTGAAAATGAAGCGCCTCCTGGGTAAAAGAGACTGCTTAAGTGACGGGGGAGGGGTCGAATTGGGAAGTAAACAATCTGTTTGCGTGTCATAGGCAACACCCTCCTGCTACATTGTCCTCCCGGGACATGGATTCAGGTGGAGGCGCACAAAGGTTAATGAGACCGCAATCACTCAGTGCGGACGGTAATCAGATCATGTTTTAATTATGTCGGTGGATAGGGTTTCCGCTGCAGGCAGCCGGCTATAGACAGCGCGCTGGCTGCGCCGACACATGATAGGGTTCTGCAGTGCACCGAGGGCACTCAACCACCCACAGACACCCAACAGGAGAGGTTAAGGGTCGGGCGAGGCAGGCGCATTTCTGGCATGCCGCTGATGCCCTGGACTGTAGCATTACAGCTCACTTACCCTGAGCTCTGCGGCAAGGGAAAGGACGCCTCCATCTTCGGCCGGTGCCGCCATCAGGAAACAAGCGGGAGGGGGCGGGAAAGGGGGAGGAGAGACGCAGCGCCATTGCGAGGCCAGCATCAGGAAAACAAGCGGGAGGGGGCGGGAAAGGGGGAGGAGAGACGCAGAAGACGGCCGGAGCAGGAAGGCGGGTGCCGGCTCAATGCCGGACCAGATTCGGGGGCGTTCCCGGCTTTTGGCTGACGTAGCGTGACGTAGCCAAAGTGGAAAAATTCTCGGGAACGCCCCCGAATCTGGTCCGGGATTGACGGACAGAGCCGTCTCCCAATGGCTAGCCTCCATTTATGGAGCTAGCCAATGGGAGGAGGGGGCGGGAGGGGGCGGATACCCGACCCCACATAGAGATATCATTAGATTTTGCTAGCGCATGCGTACTTCGTACGCATTGCGTAGGCAAAACCTAAAAAAGCACATTTAGGTGGCGAACTCTTGAAAGTTGTTTCAAGATCTAAAGTAGGGGAAATATGAAAAATCCGATTTAGCCTGTGAAAATGATTTCAATCTATAGAATACAGTTGCGCCTTGTGATTATTTGTGGGTTCATGCCAACATATCAGGATCACTAGTTATAGTGTGAATGATTTCCTTTGAACTCTTTGTATGTAACCGTAGCGTATTCTAAAGTCTTAGAATTTTGTATTGGTCCAGCTGATCTTATGCAAAAAACTCCTTTTACCACATTAGCCAACCATCGTCTGAGTACTAAAATGCATCTCTCTTGTCTTTAGACAATAGCCACAACCAAGCTAGTACAAGATTTTAGAGAAAGTGTGATTAAAACAGATATGACACAGTGTTAAGGAGAAATGGATGAATATATATTAATTTTTAGTCAAGTAAAAAAAAAAAGCTTTATAGCCGCCACATCTTGGACAACCTTCATCGGTTGTATAATCTAGTTAGTATTGCATTCACCTTATTGTTTGTATTGTTTTTTTTATTCTTATATTCACTAAACCATAGTATTTCTGGGAAACTATTTTCTAAGAAACAATTTCTGCATATTTAACATTCTGAGAGTCTGGTATCTATAGTAGTCCCATTTCCCATGAACTTGAAGGAGTTTGTACAAAGGGCCTTCTCATAATTTGATATTTACTTGCAACTGGTTTGCCCCCTCTTTGGAGAGGCACCTTCTGTCCTCAGCTTACAAGGGCGATTTGTGGTTTTCCTTAATTACCAACTGTTCATAGCTGCAGCATCAGCAGAGGTTCTCAAAGTAACAGGGAGACAGACAGTTGGGGCCACACACACACCTGCATCAGCTGAAGGGCACTACAACCCTCAGCAAACAAGGTAAAAAGACGTGCTGCACTAAGACGTTTTAAGGCAGGTGCAAAGTGGGCTTTGGCCCAAGGCCCTAGCCTTTCAGTGGGCCCCCTGATAGGACCAGCTCTGTTATGCTGAGAGTCTTGCCCTGGTGACCTTGAATAATTTTTAAACAGATTCGTTTAAATAGTGTTTTTCTATCATTTATTTTTAATGTGTGAGAGTGTATTACCGACATTTGGCAGACATAATGTTTGTTTCATGCAATATCAATATAAAACCTTTCTTTTTAGATCAATACAGGTACTCACATATGAGAAATGGGAGGGCGTGACAGATTATTTGCAGTAATATCAGTGAGCTGCTGTTACAATACTGAAAACAAACGTCACTATCCCTGAATATCAGATGCACACACATTTAGATTTTGACAAAAGAGGGCATGAAAGGGCAGAAACTGGATCATAAAATTCAATGCTGTTCTGAACAGGCACCCCAAAATAAATTTGGCCTAGGGACCCAAAATCCTTAAAACGTCCCTGTAGTGTTCAAGTTCAGCATACGTTGGCAGACATATGTCACATGGTAGGATGCGGCCTACTAGTCCCTAAGAACGTAGTTCTTCATTGCGATGGGTAAACAGGCAGAGGAAGAGGAAGGGTAGGCATATGGGAGCCTGTGCAGGCTCCAGAAAAGATTAGCAGAGTAGTAAGAGCATAGGTGAGCCTAAATAACAGAAAGTGAAGGGTATTTACAGTGTCCACAAGATTTCCTCTACTTTCTGAGCCCCTTACAGATGTCTTCATGTTAGAAAGCTTAGTTTGGTGCTGAATCTAGAGAAGCCCTATTGCTGCACCACAGAGACCCCCTCCCCTTCTCTTCGTTGTTCACTGGCTTTTCAGGCATTCTTGATGTATCATACATCGATTTTTTGATGAATGCCCCATCACTTTTCCAGGTGTTTGCCTTCCTTGGATTTGCTTGCCGTCTGACAATTATTAAAGCGTCAGCTGAATAACAGCAGGAAGCTGGTGTCAAAAGAGAAGATCTACCAGGAGGGACTGACAGAAAAAGAAGTCAGAAGTTCTCGTTTTGTGTTTTTCATGGCTGGCACAGTAGGAGAACAATTACATAGATCCAAGAAATGGCAGAGGAGAATCAATCTGAATCTCCATAGCTTGTTAAAAGGATGTCCGTTCTGACAGCCTCCTTGAATGCCAGATGTCCCCAGCTGGTGTTGTACGAGTGCAAGCGTCATAGGAGAGCAGGCGCTGTGTTGTTAGGCGTACTGTCAAAGTACACAGGAAAGGGCGCAAAGCAGCGCCTCGTTCAAAAATACATGCAGCAGGGTCCTCCTAACCTGGTACAGAGCCATGACAAATTTTCAGGTTATTAACTAGATAATAATATAAAAGATTGAATTTACGCACATATGGAACTGGTTTCGAATGCCATTCCTAGCTACGTTTATAAGTGCGAACTTTTTCAGTAATACCAGGTTCCAATGCAGGCCTGTGAGCAATATGTGCAAGTGCTTTCTATTGGACAATGTGCTAAAAAGAATGGTGGTCATCGATCTACGTCCGCACTCTGGGAACTTGGAACTGCATCTTTTTAGGCATCTTTTAATCCACACTGTAGCATACAGTGTCTGGCATGCTGTTCCGCTTGTGTTAGGCTGGAAAGTTTTCAGTGGATTTGGGACTTTAGTCAGAGCAGCTATCTTTGAAGGCAGCTTTCACATCTGAAAATGTGCCGGGTCTGATCCGATGGAACCTATGACCCTTCACATCTCAAGAAAATATCAATAACTTTCTCTGAATTGTAAAATAGTGTTTTTGTTGAAACTAGAGGCATGTGGTGTAAAACTATGTTTAAGAAAAATCAATTAGGGAAAAAAGCAGTGTTCATGTAGAAACTTGGGGACGCCAAGCACATGCTATGTGCAGTGGCTTAGCTTGTAGATATCTGTTGGCGTTTCTATGCTTTGTTTTCAGCCCACCAGCAAAATATAAGTAGGAAATGGCAGAAGGAAGATAATAAACTAATCAAGGCAAAAGAAAATAAATAAGTTTGCCATTCTACCATGTAGGATTCCAAGTGGCTACTTTTTTGTCACAGGGAGCAGTGCTCTTTTGTCTTGTTTTTTTTCTAACAAATCAATTTTAAGATATCATTTTAGAGGTACAATGTCTTTATTTATTGGCCCTTCTGTTTATTCCCAGTGCAATGTTTACACTACAGTGTGCACCCCTATATCCCTGTCCCAACGTCCCTGTTTCAGGTTAATGTCTGTGATCCAGCGCCTCACCAGCAATAAGTAATCCAATACTACATACTCACCTGGGCCCATACACACTTTCACAACAACCTGGCAATAACCGCTGGAGTCATGGTTTTATGAGTTCTTACCATTTCGAGATTAGTCACCTCTTATTCTCAACTAATCTTTCACCGATCAAAAAGTTCTTTCCTCTGGTCACTGGACCATCAGTTGAACTAGTTGATGGTGAAATGACCCAAAATAGTCTACTTGTACCTATGAAATGGTCACAGAGTCGGGAAATAGTGTTAACCTTTATCTAAATTGATTTTCATGTGAACCACTTACAAAGTACAGAACAGTCTCCGTCTCTCATAGGAAGGAAGATTCAGTTAATCATCAAACACATTCTTCTTACCTCGCAAGGACATATGCTCAGAAAGGAGAGGATAGAGAGAAAAGAAAATTGGTACATACACAGATATATATTATAGTTACCAAGAGGGGTGTGAAAACCAACCCCCTGGCCAAGGAGCTGGGAAGGGTCCCCGGGAAAGATCTGGAGACCAAAGGCTTCAGGGCAGGAATCAGGATAGGATAGATGACCTCTCTACCACCGACGCTTGCGTGGCACCCCTGTCTGACACTCTCTTCCTCCTCGAGATTCTTCCGCGATCTTCTGCTAAGTAAATTAATTTAGGATAGATGGTTCTGCATTAGATTCTTCGTCAGTATCTCTCGTCACTCCGACAGCTTCCTGAGCTCTGCAGCATTCAGCAAATCTCCGTCTCTAACTAACTAAGAACTACTTCAATTATATTTTTCGATATTCATGTACCACACATTATTCTTTCTAAATTCATAAAAAATACTAACTCTGATTGGACAGGAAGGGGAGGTGATCATCACACCATGCTTATTTTTCAATTTAGTCTTTTAGTTCATAGTTCAAAATTCCGACCCCTTAATTTTTTATCATAAGTCTTTATTCCCACCCGCATTCACGTCTTAATAGACACAAAAGTATAATTTTCATGTGTTCCCATCCGTGTCAGTGGACTTCAGTATGGTTTCCCTGGGTATATATCCTTTTCGCCCTTGGACAGTGTTCAAGAGTGTCACATCACTTCTTCCGGCTCCTTCGCACTACGCATGGGCAGCAGTCAGGCAGGAACAGACTATGGTTCACGTAAATAAGGCCCATTATACACACTAATGAAAGAGTCAAAAAGACAAATGTTAAAATCAAAAATAATTGGCTTCGCTGTATACTACCTATCTCTACTCTAACCCCATTTACTTATTAATGCTTTTCCCGCATTAGCATTAGTAAAATAGCTTGATTTAGTTTTAGCAAAGCAGATGCCAAGCATGTGAGTTTCAAAGCAACCATTTTAATAGCATTTGCGCAAGCGCAAGAAATTCCCTCCAAGCAACAGCACCTCATTATTACGTAGATGCAGTTGACATAGGCGCACTACTGTTTTTTCAGTTAGCGGCCATCTTAGAATCTCGTTAGAATTACTCATTAGTAAACACATAGGCAAGCTTTTCTTTCTTTTGTGTTTTCTGTTGTGCATATTACTTTACACAATACAAGGTTAGTACGAAGTTAGAAGTTACGTGAGAGGATTGCGTCCGAACAAGTCTCTTTTCTACGAGTCCTTGCTCCATCAATTTTCTGTGTTGGGACATGCTTCTCTGCATTTCAGCAAATTTGGACGCATAGTTAACAGGCTTTTCCTAGGAGATGGTTGATCAGTGGCCTCCAGAATGATGACGGGACCACCAAAAAGTCTCTTTGAGGCAGTACTCATAGAAAAGAGACTATCAGACTTGGAATGCAACACCCTATCTAATGCTGGTGGCCTCGGCAGCTGATAACTATCGGCATCCATCAGAGGAGGAACACCACGAGGATTGAGGAGAATCCCATCCTGCCGGGGCCCATTGCGGGCTCTTAATATTCAGCAGGACATTCATGCATCTTCAAAGGGAACTTATTTCCCTCCGCACTACAACTCCCACGATACGCTGCCCTCCATAGAGGGCGTGCAAACCTGTATAAATGAAAGGAGTGTGGTCCGGACTATGCATTTCTTTTTCACCAACAAGCCTTTGAAAAAGAAGACCTTCTTCGAAACGCGTCAGGCACAGGTGACAAGACTGTGAAAGAGACCAGCGGGCCAGCGTTCTCCATACCTCACAGTGAGTCTGAAGCTTGCAGCTCCATGGTGTTTTTCGAGTGCATCACACGTTGTTGGTACAAGCTGGAGCATGTATATATATATATATATATATAAATATATATATATATATATATATATATATATATATACATATATATATATATATATATATATATATATCCCCCCCCAGGAGATGTCACACGTGAAGGGGTACTGCACATAACAGCAGCACCCGCCACAACTTGCCTTGATGTTCCCATCATGAAATTCTGCCAAACGCATTTCGAGCACTTTGACGCTCTTGATCACTGGCTTTTAGAACAAGCATTGGCATAGCCAATAGGTCTTGTTTTTAGGACCTAATACGTATTTAGTTATGCAGCACAATATCTGTGGTGCAACAACATGAACTGTTGCCTGGTTAAACACTTATAAGGTCCCAAAGCTGTAATATTTACTGTGCTGGTAAGCCACACGAAGCTTTTAGCATGCGTGGCAACAGATGCTATTCGTTAGGGGCATTGACTCAAACTCACCCCTAACACCTAACAATGAGCACATGCTGCTCAACTGGTCGGGTGGATATAGGGCCAAGTGGTGCAAGAATTGAGTATTCATTCTCTTCCAGGAAATGATTTATTCAATGCTTATAGCTGCCAAGTGCCCCCATATCATGTTTGACAACTTTCAGCCACTTCTGACATCTTAGACTACAAATGTTGCATTATGTAACTTGTAGCACTTTCTATAAACATAGGCTGGAAAATCCCAACATCCAAAGTGCTTCTAGCTGGAAAAAAAAAGCAGGACTGAGTTTATCACACATCACATAAAAACATCTGGAAGCTATATGTGACCTGCCCCTAGGTAAGTAGTCTTGGGTTGAAGCAGATCCACAACACCCTACCAGGAAAATAAAATCAGTGAGATTTGCTCTCTTGTTTGCCTGGAAACACTAACATATATGTTGCAGCTACATTATCGTTAGACTGTTAAAGAGAAGCTTTCGCCGCAGAGTCTGTTTTGAGGAACAGAAAAAGCAAGCAATGCTTTCATACTACTGAAAGGTACCTACTAAATTAATTACTTATCTTTATCTTATCTTTAAGTGGTCAGTTATAATTAATACAACAAACATAGAAGGAATCACTGTTGTAGAGCAATTGTATTTATGGCAAGGGAGTGAGCTGGAGTCAGGAGAAACCATGAGCTATTTGTTTTGTCAAGGATTAGGAGCAGACAGACATGCATATAGTACAGAAGTATATTTGGTAGAGAAGGGTCTGAAAAATGCATATTGGGGGCAGTGGATGGTTCCTGAGTAGTATGGTGAAAAAGTGGGCACCTCAGGGTAGAAAAGAGATAAAGAGGATTCATAGAGGGATAAATGCAAGCATACGAGGGGACGTGGTAGAGGAATGTTCCTGACACAAAACATGGTGCCTGATCGCCCGAAGGAGACTAACTGAGCAGTAGTTAGTGTTCCTTGCGGGGGTGGAGTTAGGACTGAGTTTGAAGCGCCTGGGATAGCCTTGAAAGGAAATTTACCTGAGGCCTATGGTGCACAGAGAGTGTCTTGGGCAGGTGGAGGATTGGGCTTATGTGAAGGCGATGGAATACAGACTGCATCTGGTTCCAGAAAGACAGAATATTTTTTTTTTACTTACATATTGGAAATGGTGTAGCATTGTAAAACGCAGTGATTTGTGTAATTAATGAAACATGGACCCAATTGCTCCCTTTAGCTCGTCATAGTGTCAGTAAACTTGTCACTCATAAGAAATGAAAAGGTTGCCTATAAGCGCCCTTCTAACATGGAAATGAGGCACATAACTACACTGAAAAGGTGGCAGCCCTGTAGCAAAGCATTTTGGTAAATCTTTGCTCTGTTGTTGTGCATGGAATGCACCATCAGGGTGTCAGGCGGTTTCACTACCCCCCCCCCTCCCCCCTGCCCTCTCTTGCGAGGAATGAGCCTGCCCTTGTTGCACGACTATTCCCAGGCAGATGATAAACAAGACTGAACTGTAATTGGGCATCAACGAAAAAAACGACATCGCACTCATAACATACATCAAATTACGTGACGTCGCCAACAACGTGGACTGTTGTCTCATGGAGTGAACGGTGCGTGACATGGGCAGGGTGGTGCTTTTCCTAGGGACGATGAGTGAATCTGCTCACACTGGCAGCTCCCAGGGCATTGTTAATTGTAATACCTGTGGGCGTCGCGGCCTCTTGAAGAAGCGCCCTGGGAGAGCAGCTATACTGTGTTTTCACATTATTAAAAAAATTACCTCCACCTGGGGATCTAAATGACTTCTTGCAGACAGGGCTGTAAATGTGCATAGGTGGCCATGCTATGAAAAAAGGAGAGTTATGTTCTTGCTCCCTGTGCCCTTGCTACCCTGCTTGTATGTTTTTTGCTGTTTCCTTCTGGGTCAAAGTCGGGTGAATGCTGGTATTATCTCTTCCGGAGAGAGACAATGCATTCCTTGTGTATGACATACCTGGTGCTGCGCCCTCTGTGTAGCTGGCCTGTCACGTGTCCAGGTGCTAACCGGAAGGGGGCGGTCATCGTTACTGACTCAGACAAGTGTCCGTGAGCAGCGCTGGACTGAAACAGTCTAAATTACAGCGTATTTTAAGCAAAAAAGGAACAGCTGACATAGTCCACGCAGTTATCAAAGAAACAGAGCTGTGAACTGATATAAAACAAATTAAAAGTTTGTATTTGTTGGTTAAACGTGCTATTGCCTGGCATCCTTTTGTTGGCACAGCTGAAATATGTACCAGTCAAAGTGTTTCTTTCTGTGCTCTTTTGCGCTCCTTTCTAGCACTGCAGTTCCAGTAACATTTGTTATGTCGTACTAAAACAAGAAGTTGTTGACTTCTTCGATGTTTCGCTCGCTACCAGTTCGCAGTGGGCGCCCACACCGGGCTGCATGCTTGATAAGTCTTCACGAGCACTGTTCGACCAATATCTCGCCTTCTGTGCCCCTTGTGACCTAGGTGCAGCCTGTAGACGTGCGGCCGCGACGGGGAGAAGTGTGCGTGCGCGCAAAAAGGAAACAAGCGCACGTGCTGCAAGTAAAAAAATAAAAGCGAGTGGTGTGTGTGCGCGTGCAACAGCAAAGGTGAAAGCAGGCTGGCGAGTGGTGTGCGATGTGTGCGCACCATGATAAGAGAGGAAAGCCTACTGGCGCCTCTGCTCATCATTGTGCGCGTAACCACATGCTCTATGCCAGCCAATAGCACGTGGTCAGACTTTTAAAAGCCCACACACTAAATGTCTCGCCAGAGCAGCCCATACGCGCTGGCTCAGGCGAGACCTAAAAATGGAGAAGCAGCGGTTTGATTCGGAAACACCCTTTATTGAAATCCACAAGTCCCGCCCCAGTGGGCGTGAACAAAAAGGCATTGGTACTGATAGTCCGTCTATGTTTTCCCAAGACTTGATTACCCCAGTGGGTACCACATACTCCTTAAAAATGATCCACCAGTGGGATTATGCAATGTCTTTACCCCATGTGGGTGGGAGTCAAAAAGTAAAAGCTGTGCTGCACACCAATGCAATCCAGAGGTCAGACCCCCTCCACTCCAAAGAATGAACGCGGTTGCGAACATCGTGGATCCGCCATCTGCTGCTTCTGCATTTTTCTAAAAGAAGCCACCACCTCCTCATCATCCTTATTCTTCTCATTCTCCTCCTCATTCTTATTCTCCTCCTCATTCTTATTCTCCTCCTCATTCTCATTCTCCTCCTTATTCTTATTCTCCTCCTCATTCTTATTCTTCTCCTCATTTTTATTCTTTTCCTCATTCTTATTCTTCCCCTCATTCAAAAGTAAAAGCTGGGCTGCACACCAATGTAATCCTAAGGTCAGGCTCCTTCCACACCAAAGGACACACGCGGTTGCGAACATTGTGGATCCACCATCTGCTGCTTCTGCATTTTTCTAAAAGAAGCCGCAACTGCCGCCACCACCTCCTCATCCTCATTCTTATTCTTCTCCTCATTTTTATTCTACTCCTCATTCTTATTCTCCTCCTCATTCTTATTCTTCTCCTCATTCTTATTCTTCTCCTCATTCTTAACCTTCTCCTCATTCTTATTCTTCTCCTCTTTCTTATTCTCCATCTTCGTAGGTGGTTATAGTTAGCACCTGGTTTCCATAGAAAGAGCGTTTTTTGTTGCCAATAACTTTAGCGTCATTTCCTGAATCTTCGTGAAATTTTCAAAACTATTGGTGGAGTCCCTTCAGCTGCTGTCTTAAAAATTTCAAGATGATTGATCATGGGGGGGGGGCCCAAAACGCTTTTTCTCCATTTTAATTTCCATAGGAAACTTTAGATGCGAATACGGCCCGAACTGCTGAACGCAATCACACCACATATGGCAGAAAGATAGCATGCATGTTTGCAGCTCCCTCTGTCCAAAAGCAACGCCAGCCCCTGCAGGGAGCCGGCAGGGACCACGGGGGCCACCGCACATCTCTTAGCAAACCCACTGCGTGGAACTTACTGGAGTTAAGAGGAGGGGTCGTTGGCCCCCAAGGATCCTCTGGAGCCAAGGGGACTTCATCCCCTTACTAGTAGTGTGCCACGAGCCGTATTTGCACAGTGGTGGAGAAAGAGGGCATAGTGTTCAACAACCTATCAGCAGTCCTGCTGTGTGGGACTTACTGGAGGTAACTGGAGGGGTAGTTGAACCTCAAAGACGTTATTGAGGGCCAACTTAGCTCCAGTAAGTCCCACACAGCAGTATTGCTAATAGGTCTTTGGAGACCAAACCCCCTTTTTCCACCACTCTGTAAACATGGCTCTGCTTGGGGTGCACTACTGATTGGTGGATATAGTCCACATTAGTCCTTAGGGACAAGAAGACCTCCTGCTACCTCTCGCAAGTCCTACACAGCGGGATTCCTGAGAGCTGGTTGGAGGCCCAGCCCCCTCTCTGCACCACTCTGCACGATTACTCATTAAAAAAACATAGAAATTCACTGAAAAAGACAAAGGTTACTTTGACGTTATAGTTAGGAATTAGCTTCTAAAAAAACCTTAGAAATTCACTGAAAAAAAACAAAGGTTACAGGGACGTTATAGTTAGCAATAGAATTAAAAAATACATTTAAATTCACTCAAAAACAAAGAATACATGGACGTTATAGTTAGCAAATAGAATTTTAAAAAACCTTAAAAATTCACTGAAAAAAAACAAAAGTTACAGAAACATTATCGTTAGACTAACATTTCACTCATACAAAACCAGAGAAATTCAGCAGTGGTAGTTAGCTGAAATAACTATAACCTGTGCTTCGCAATGCACTGCTTATGACCTCACATAATACACCACTCGTGACATGGTCAGTGACATCACTGATGCTAACGGTAACGTCCCTGTAACCTTTGTTTTTTTTAATGAAAAAAATATATATATGTATATACACATATTTATGTGTTCACTGAAAAAAATTTAAGTAACATTATAATTAGGTATGCTAATAAGGTCTTAGTGTTTAAAAGAAATCTGGAAATTCATTGAAAAGAGGGAAGGGTGCTATGCTTATTTGAGGAATTAGCTGAAAAGTATCAACTCCAATCTCACAATTTTTTTTTAATATTTGCAATTGCGTGACTATCTTGGTAAACATCATCTGCTTGAGGGAGTTGCGAAACTTCCAATGCTGGAGTCTATTAATAGAAAGGCCAAACTTGGGGTTCTATACACTATGCTAATTGAGTCTCAAAAGGATGATTTAGCTATTTATGACCTTAAATGGGCCGTACATCTAAGGGACCGAGGGAGAGGTGATGCAGACTTCAATTGATATTGCAGGAAAAATACTGTTATCGAATTTACAAACGCAGCATTTTCAAACTATTTTTGATTTGTATCATACACCTGAACCTATGATGAAGTGGGGGGGCAATAATGATGGTAAATGTGTTAGATGTCAATGCGATCGAGCAGATATTGTACACGTCTTTTTTTTAATGTATTGCAATGGGGCATTTAAAACAATTATCATTATTTTTTAAAGACGTTACTGGTATCCCTATAATAATAACTAAGACAATGATGTTATTAGGATTACTGGGGAATAGCTCTAACGAACAACCAATGCATAAATGTAAATATCCTTTATTTATTGTTGCCGTGGTGGCTCGTCTTTGTATTGCTAAGTTGTCTCCAAAAAGAGGCTCCCACTTTTGAGATGGGGAGGTTGAAATGTTATCACAACTTTAATATGGAACATAGTTTATATGCTGCGAAATCTGTAAGACGGCAAAAACTTGGGATCCAGTAAGGGAATCTATGATACAGTACATGAAATAGATAATTGATTCAGGTTGTCCACCGATATTATGATTATATATTCGTTTTGCTGCTGCCTCCCTGGTAAAACTATTTTCTTCTGTGAAATAGTTGTTTGTCTAGCTCATGACTGCTAACTGCTATGTTAAATGTTTGTTACATGGATTGAATAAAAGAAAGAAAAGAACACAGGTTAAAGTGACGGTATAATTAGGTAAGAATTAGATAATGATTAAGGATACAAATTTAAAAATAAACTATGAAATTCAGAAGTTAAATCTAACTATAACTTACGTCCCCGCCTTGTCCTGCTTATAACCTTACATAGTTCATGACATGTTGAGTGACATCACTGATGACATCTCAACTTACATCACTGATGACATCTCAAATAACATCACTGATAACATCAGTGATAACGCCATAGCATATACAGCATAGAGTATGTACGTGTACACGTGTAGGTCAATTGCATGGAAATAGCATAATTCCTGGATGAAATTTAGCATTTTAGAAGTTACATGGTGCACCATTTACAAATTACTAAAGATGAAGTGTTCCATGTTAAACAAACAAAGGCTGTGAGCACCTGATGTGGGTTGCATAGGTATGTTTGAAAGTAGGTTGTGGTTAAAGCCAAAACTTGTTCTAAATAAATCTGTGTCAAAGGCCAAAGCTGCTGTTGACATTACATTTACTACCAGTGGGTAGCTATGCTGATGCCCTTGATAAACAGTTGCTGTACAGTGGTATAGACAAATTCTATAAGCTATGCATGTTTATTTTCAGAACTTCACTAAATTCCTAAATAAAAAGAAATATTTATACTTAAAGTGGCTCTTAGTCAACTCTCTTTATTCATTGTTCTGTTCAGCTGTATTTCACATTAATCTTCCGCCCACCATTACATATAGCTATGGTCAGTGGGTCAACTTCTTCCTTTGTCGTTTGCAGTAGTCAGTGGTGCACATCCACCTACATAAAAGTGCACAACGGTGCCAGAGCTGCTGGCCTAATATTTTACTTTGCCTATAGTTGTTTTTTCCGTTGTTCATCCTATATATTTCTTTAGTCATACTTGTGTGTTTAAACTATGTCTTTATTGAAACTATCATTCCAAGCAACTAGTACCTTTTTTGTGCCAATAAGAATCACATTTTCTGGCATTAAAGCTGAAATTTCTTCTATACCTGCCTGCCAGAAAGCATCTGTCTTGGTATTTTAAAAACTATATGCAAAGGCAAAATCATTTTTTACATTAAAAATTGTAATTGCTAGCATGTTGTCACCATATTTACTTGGTAGATGTTTTGTTTCTTCACATATATGTGTGATGTTTGTAATACAAATTTAAATAACCATTACACAAGTTTTCCAAGGCCAGGCCTTTTAGCTTTACAAATGGTTATTACACTGTGCAGCAGTTCAAGCAATTCTTAATTTAACAGTGCATTTCTGTTCTGAAACTAAATTATTCTGTATGCAGGACAAAATATTTAAAGGTCTCCTTTTCTATCAGGTTTGGCAGGTCAGTTTCTCATGCTTATTACCATATGCCATGATAAGAGAACTGCAAAGTGATATGAAATAAAAATGTAATTCTTCATTCCTTGTTGCAGGGAACAAAACAATTATTCAGCTCTGCTTGATCCGTGCACATTTCTTAACATCGCTGTTCAGATGAATGTTCCAAACTGTTTGGAATTAGATTTGACCACATCCAGTTTGCAAAAAACATGGAACAGTCTTTGAGAAGTCTGCAGTAGTGACTGGTGTGCGGACAGAGTGTCGAGGCGGGGACGACGACGAGGAGGTGGGGGAACGGACCACGAAGAAAACATTTAAATAAATAGGGAAAAAAGAACTTAACCGGTCGCCCTTATGCCCTGTGTCCTCGTTGCAGCACAGGCGCTCAGTCTCCGCTGCAGCCAATCCTGACGCTGCTCTCATTCTTGAAATCAGCATCAGGATTGGCCTGAGTGCCTTGAATTTGCGCTCCCAGAGAGACTGGGAGCCTGTCCTTGCTGTCCCCAACCAGGCAAGGCAGCTGTGTTGGAGACAGCTCAGTGCACATGTCGGTATGGCCATCCTGATATGACCGACCCTCTCGTCAATGCCCTCGCGTCACTGCCCTCGCGTCACTGGCCTCGTGATTGCCTCACCCCCAAGGACCCTTAGAACCTGCAAAATAAAACGATAATAAACCCGTTATAGTTTTCAAGTTTTGAGGCTTGGCAGGGGGTAGCGACGCTCCTCTGCCATAGGGAGAAGCTTCCAGTGGAAGACTGCATTATATACTCCTAGTTTCTTGTACTAGTTTTTAGATATACATTCTGAAAATATATTTTACACTGTTATTTAGGATTTTTGAATAACAGGGAACCATTAGGGACAAAGCTATCATTAGTGCAGCAGGTGAAGTGTCACCGGGGGCCCAGAGGTGGGAGGGCCCACTGCACCACACTTACCACTGTCTTTTTCTGCTTAACAGGTTTGTCTGGAGCCATTTTCCTTGCTTGCATTAGGACTAAGGCTCCCTTGCTAAGCCACGGGGAACCATTATTTATTAGTTGGACATTTAGCAGTCCGTATCAGTGAGAGAGCGCAAACTGACCTAAATGTATGAGTGCATCACACTTACCTGTAGTAAGCACAAATCATGAGGAGAAATGCCATGAGTGCTAATAGTATCTGCAATTATATTCTGAATGTATAGCTAATGTAGAGATTTAAGTAGAAGTGGAACTAATACAGAAATGTGTGACACTATATGATTTTATTAGATGCGATTATTCCTGAATCCATGTCGTGTAGCTGTTAAAATGTAAGATGGTATGTGGTTAAACGCAGAATGTGGTAGGCCTCAGGGCCAGAGCTAGAAGGGAAAGGGAAGGTGTTTCTTTTCACGACATAGATTGCATTAATGTTTTGGTCATTGTATTAATGGGCCATGATTTATAGATGTGCTTACTGAATAATAGAATAAGAGTATTAACATGCTTTAATTAATGAAGAAGTTGAATGCTATAATTATTATGAGAAATATTGTAGGCCTGAAATGTTTTAACATTGATTTATACGTACATGTCTGGGCCAAGAAATGTTGCGAACCTTTTTGGAAGTCTATGAGAGTTGGGAGCTTGGCTGCAGATGTCTGTCTGCAAGAGAAAAGGGGGAATCCAATTATAAATAATATGAATAGAGGTTTGTTCAGGAGACGGCCCAGACATGGAGGAGGGTTCCGGAATGTTTAAGGGGTATCAGCGGGCCGGAGAAGAGTCTGAGAAGCAAGGTCAACTCCAACGTATGAGGCCCAATACAAAGCATCATGGAAAAAGCCAGAAGCTACACCACGTGAGAGGCGTTTCACGAGGGCGTCTCAAATGTTGTTGACTGTTTTGTATTAGGGACAGCACCCCTGGGTGGAGTTAGAGCAGATACCTGAGGACCCTTTAGAGAGCGGATGGGTAGGCAGAGAGGGGTCATGACTGGAGAACTATAGGTTTTCACCAAGAGACTTAGAGTGAGTGACTTCCCTTGGGGGTCATTCACGGCTGACACCTTTGTTAGGTTGGGATTTGGTTAAGTAGGGATACCATCTAGAGCAGGGTAGGGACAGCCTAACCTGTGCGTTTTCCTCCAATTTAAATGAAGGAGAGATATGCGTCAATGCTGATAGCTTTATTATTCTTAGAACTTGTGTTAGTAATTTCCGTTGCTCGTCTGAGGGCTTTCAGAGAGCACATGTATGTAGTTGGACCTGTGTATCTCGTGAATCTCATTCTGAGATGCCTGTATTTGCAGCTTATCATATCCTTACAATAAACTTTTGAAAGCTAGAAGTTGTTTGTGATCTTTGGGAGCAGAGTCCTTTATTGGGTGAACTGGCTTGGAACCAGATGCACTTTCTTCCTCAAAGACAGGCAACAAAGGTTCAGTCGACCAGATCGAGGTTTAGGTCAATAGTGATAAGGTATCGATCAAAATCTCGCCCTTCCAGTTGGTAGCTATAGAGGATGGTTGCCTTCTTGAGGACGGTGACCTAGGCCAGGTTAGCTTACCCCAAGGCCCCTAGAGATCGATGATCGGAAGAACCGCCCGCTGAAGAAGATCCGGATGACGTGAGACAGAAAAAGCAGCAGTATCGGTCGAGAGTGAGTATAAAGGGTCATGCGTGTTAGATTGCGGTGTTTTTGTATTGTATCTATGTTGTAATATCTGGCGGAGTTGAATGTCTGTAGAGTGACTGTGGAACAGGTTGTGAGCGCGCGCAACCAGTGGAAATCTTAAGTTCAAGGAGAGCTTAAGTGGTTCGGGTGTATCGGACACCCAGAGTAATTGTCAACTAGTGTGAAGGGGGTCATGAGGTACCATTGATCACCCGAAAGACCGAGATAGGGGGAATGTAAGAGTGAGTGCGTGAGTAACGGACGCTGGTCGGAGGTTACTGTGTGTGTAAGCAACCTATCAGAGAGACGATAGACATTTCGTCAGTTGTGTTGACAATTACATATAGACTGTGGACGTACAGTCGAGGGAAGTGACCGCTTGGTCGGAAGTAGTCATTTTTCGGTGTATGAATGGGACGCATGCATGACCGGGAGACAAGTTGAGAAAGGAGGGGTGCTGCTGCGAAGCGGAGAAAAGTGACGTCAGGAAGTGTCGCGACGTGATTGGCCGACCGGAGAAAGACCGCGCTGTGATAGGCCAGCTAGCAAAGACGTCAGAAAGTGTCGCGACGTGATTGGCCGACCGGAGAAAGACCGCGCTGCGATAGGCCAAGTTAGCAAAGCCGCGACAGGATTGGTGGATTGTCATCAGGAAGTCAACAGAGTAGCGAGGCTGGATATTGTGCGCATAATTATGAAGTGTTTTAAATGGCTGAGAGCGGTGTTTAAAAAAGAGAAGCGGGGATCGTATGAAGGGGAAGAAGCCCCGCCGGAGGGTACGCCGGCTCGTTACATGGCAGTGAATGTTGGGTTGCATACGATCCTTTGGATATCAGAGTGGAGTAAGATTACGGAAGGAAATGAGGAACTGACGTTCCCGAAGTACGGGACGTTCAGATTAGAGGTGTTACATCGATTAAAATCAGTCATGACCTCAATGAGACCCTTGCCTAGACCGACCCAGTTTGAAGCCCTTGATGCATGGATTAGGGCAGCGCATGAAAAGAATATGAACAGACGACAAGAAAGGGTGAAACGATCGGTAAGGGCAGTGCAGGATGCCAGGTGGGATGCGGATGCTAAAAGATGGAGAGTGCATAACATGGAAGTCAATAAACTGTACCCAGTGTTAGAGGTGCCCGGTAATAAAAGCCCTCTAGAAGAAGATGATGAGAGCGAAACAGAGGATAGCCTGATAAACAGATTATTGACAGACAGGCCACCCCCGTATAATAGAGCAGGGGGAGAGGTCGAGCATAGTGAAGGAGAAAAGGGGGGCAATGCAGGAGAGCATGGACCGCTTCCCAGTTCAGAGTGGGATCCTGAGGCAAAGAAAGAGCTGTCCCAGCCTAGTCAGGTGCAACAGGTAGTCGGGAGGTTTGTGGTACAAAGAGCGCCGGAAACGGAGAGCGCCACATCCTACGCATTACCGGATGCTCTACAGGTACCTGTTACCATAGGTCCTATAATATCGATATATGACCAAGAGAGAGCAAGAGGGGAAGAACGGGTACGGAAGGATAGAGAAAGAGCAGGGACGGCAAGGAGGAACGATACGATTAATTCCCCAAGTCAGATGCCGATACCAAGAGAGTGGAGCACCCCGATGCACACAGCAGGGGATCCAGGAGGGGATCCTGGGGGCCCTAGATGGCCAGTGGATCTGAGGGGATCTGGACGAAAATCCTTTCAAGAGCTAAATGAGTACATGAAGAAGTGGGATGAGGCAGTGGAGGCTCACAAGAGCATCATAGCTGCAGAAGCTGAAAGGGAAAGTCAGGACAGCAGAGCTCGGACTCACTGCGGGGCTGGGGAGAGCAGCCCGGAGTGGGACTGTAGAGAGAGAGATAGTAGGGGAGTCACCCATTGGGCCCGGAGTGGAGATAGAACAGACCTGGAAAACGGGGGCCCCGGGAGTGGAAGGGTGGCGCGCCCAATACTCAGTGAAGGGGAGAGGAGAGCGCAAGAGTACAGAAACAGCTTTAAGTGTCCACACTGTGTGCCCGGCACCAGAGAACTGAATGGGAGTTGTGAGAGGTCGCACCATAGTCCCTGTGATGACGGAAATGAGCGCACCCCAGGGAATATGGGGAACCAGGAAGGATCGTATCGGATACTGAGTGATACTAGGCAAAGGGAGAGTAGCGACCAGAGGGAAATTAACAGAGAGGCGTGCGGTGAAAGGAGAGAAGAAGAAGAGAATGGGCAGAGCAAGAGTGGGGGTAACAGGCCCGTGTTCCATCACCTTCCAAGATCGGATGGCCGAGCATGGGACCTGGAGAGATGGGAGCAAGGGAGAGCACCCATTAACTCTCCCGAGCCCAAACGTAGAGCTCGGAGTTGGGATGGTAGGGAGACCAGTGAGCCCCCTTCGAAAGACATATTGCGAGCTGAGATAAAAGCCAAGAGACTCGATGTCGCCAGCTTAAGGTCAGACCTGGATGACATGGTAGATGGTACCCTGCCTTTAGAAAGAATGGAAATGTATGAGCAAGATGAAATACTGTATATGGCCAAGGACATTACTCGAAAAGCGAGAGCAATCCATGAGAAGTTAGTCGAACTAGCAGGCAAATATATGGTGGACCTGTCAAGAACCAAAGCATTACAGGGTAACCACAGGTTACATTACACAGATCGAGACCTAGATGAGAGGAGAACGATTGGGCTGAAAACGCACATAAGGGAACTGATCGCTGGAATAAGGACATGGAGGGCTCTAGATAAGTGGGAAGAGAGGTGGTCCAAGAAAGGGACCGTCAGGAGAAGCACGCTTGGTATGACACCAGGAGGGCTGCAGGGAATAGAAGCATACCCTTTGCGTGAAGTCGCAAATGGGAACTATGTGCATGTCCCTTGGAGTAGGGGAGATTTAGCTGCTTTTACCACCTCCTTCCCCAAATTGCGGGAAAACCCAGTGGAGTGGTACAAGCAAGTCGAGAGATTTGTAAAAATCTCAAAGGTCCTATGGATAGATCTGAACACGCTGTTTGACATTGTAGTACCAGGAGATCTGTGGACAGCATGCAAGGTTAGTGCTGAGTGGCCCACAACGGAGCCAGAGAGAGATGCTAAGACTAATGGGCCGTCCGAGATTGTGATGGCAAAATTCGAGAGAGTGATGACTTGGCTGAAAGAGAAAGTGCCAATGCAAGACATAGATTGGGTCAGAATAGACCGAACCAGACAGGAACCTAAAGAGACAGTCCATGAATATTACGAGAGATTGCTGAAGGCGTTTAAACAGTATAGCGGCTTGGATGTAATGGATCCAAAAGACATAGGGCAATTCGTGTCCAAGTTCGTCCTGGGACTGAGACCGGATATTAGTTTAATGATTCAGCAACACTCGATTTGTTGGCAAAGTAAACCCCTAGACGAAATACTGAGATATGCCAGGTACTGCTGTGATGAGATAGACTCCAAGGCTAAGAAACTAAAAGAAAAGTTGATGGTGGTACAGATGCAGGCAGCAGGGAAGGGGGGACAGCAGCAACAGCAGCAAGGAACAGGTACAGGAGGAAAGAAGCAGTACAGTCAGAACAAGGGCAATGAGGAGAGTTCCACCTTCAGACCCAGATTAGACATAGCTGCCTTGAAGAAAACGACTAGGTGCCACCAGTGTAACGAGGTGGGGCATTGGAAACGCGAGTGTCCCTACAATGTAGAGATAGGAGAACAAGAGATAGAGGAGGAAGAGGTCCAGAGCGCGCCTACAAGAGGGGTGATGCCATACCAGGGAAAGGTGCTCAAAGGGGGGGGGGCTCCTCCCCGAGCCCAGTTTCCGCAACCTCCCCGAGTAGGGACTATGGGTAAGACCTATAGACAGATGCCCCTGTTTGTAGAAGGAGAAGAGTGCTATTATGTGGACCCATTAACCGGACAGAGAGTGGAAAGAGAAGACTGCACCCTCGGGGCAGCCTTGGAGGTGGACCAGAGGGGACCCTATGTTGAAGCGGAAGTAGCAGGGTGCCCCACGACATTTCTGGTGGACACAGGAGCCACTAGATCCACGATCAGATCAGCTGCAGTTCCAGACCTGCCCATGTCTGGAGAGACCATACAAGTGGTAGGGGTCGCAAACAGGAGAATAACCAGCCAATTGACAGAACCGGTACAGGTGAAAATAGGGAAGTACAGCGATGAGCACCAGTTTGTGGTTTGCGATTCAAGTCCTGTGTGTCTGCTAGGGAGAGACCTGTTGTGTAAATTGAATTGTACAATATACTGTACACCTCAGGGAGTGGAGGTATTGACCAATGATGATGACGCAGATTTCAAAGTTGCAAACTCAAGAATATGCGTGGAACTGTACCCTACTTTGACAGTAGATGAGCTCCCCTGGGACTTGAGAGAGACAGTGGCACCAGAAGTATGGGATTTCACTGGGGAAGAGATAGGATTAGTCAAAGGGGTGGACCCAGTGAAAATTGTAGTGAAACCGCATGCTGAGTTCCCAAGAACACCCCAATATAAATTGACTCCAGAAACGATTGCAGGCATAAAACCCGTGATCGAGTCCATGATTAAACAGGGAATACTGAAAGAAATCGTGGGTAGTCCATGCAACTCCCCGATTATGGGTCTGCAGAAACCAAATGGGAAATTTCGGATAGTACAGGACCTTCGAAAGATTAATAACATAGTCGTTTCGTGTTGTCCAGTGGTACCGAATCCATCAGTGATACTGTTTCAGATTCCATTCCAAGCTGAGTGGTTCACTGTGATCGATCTTTGTCAGGCTTTCTTTTCGATCCCTCTGGACGAAGAAAGCCATTTTCTTTTCGCATTTAAGCTGGAAGGTCGCGTCCTAACATGGTGTCGCATTCCTCAGGGGTATACAGAGAGCCCATCGATCTTTAACCAGCTTTTGAAGAAAAATCTTGAAAGTCTAGTGCTGCCCCAGAAGTCAGTTCTGGTCCAGTACATAGACGACCTCCTCGTGGCGTCAGAAACAGAAGAAGCTTGCAGGGAGGACTCCATTGCTTTGTTAAATCACCTAGCTGCCAATGGGCACAAGGTGTCCCCGGGAAAATTGCAGTACTGCCTGACAGAAGTGCAGTACTTGGGACACAGAATAGAGAAAGGCAAACGAAAGGTGTCACCAGACAGGATAGAGGCGATCATGAAAATGAATGCGCCTAAGACACAGAGAGAGGTCAGGATGTTCCTAGGGATGGTGGGTTATTGCCGACAGTGGATCGCGAACTTTTCACTGAAAGCAAAGCCCTTGCAAAAACTGACGCACAAGGAGGTGAGCGACCCGGTACCATGGGACAAAGACTGTTTGATGGCATTCTTACAGCTGCGAGAGGACCTGTGTCGTGCTCCGGCATTGGGAATGCCTGATTACAATAAACCATTTTTTCTTTACTGTTGTGAGAGAGAAGGTTGCGCGTTGTCTGTGTTAGTCCAAATCCATGGGAATGCCCGTAGACCAGTTGCTTATTTCTCGGCTACTTTAGACCCAGTAGCCGCAGCGTTGCCCGGATGTCTCAAATCCGTTGCTGCAACGGGTGTCAGCATTGAGAGATGTGAAAATATCGTCATGGGGCACCCGTTAGAGGTGTGCGTGCCCCATTCTGTTGAACTGTTGATGACCAGGACCAAAACACAGCATCTGACCAACAGCAGGCTCACGCGCTATGAGCAAGTTATTCTTGCTGCAGAGAATGTGACCCTCAAGAGATGCTCTGTTTTGAACCCTGCCACCTTGATGCCACTCCCAAATGATATCGAGGATGATGATGAATGTACAGACCATGACTGCCTCGATGTGACTGAACTATGCACCAAACCCAGACCCGACATCGTAGATGAGCCACTGACCGACCCAGATGAAATTTTCTTTGTCGATGGCTCATGTGTAAGAGACGAAGTTGGGCAGTTGAGAGCAGCTTATGCTGTTTGTACAATTGCTGGAGTTGTGGAAGCTGGGTGCCTGGAAGGAGTACACTCCGCTCAGGTAGCCGAGATTATTGCCTTGACACGTGCTTGCTTGGCAAGCAATCAAATTCGAGTCACCATATACACCGACAGCCAATATGGTTATGGGGTGGTTCATGATTACGGGCAGTTATGGTCTCAAAGAGGGTTCATGACCTCTTCAGGCTCTCCCATTCGCAATGGAGAGTTTGTGCGCCTGTTGTTAGAGGCGTTGCAATGCCCAGCAGGTATCGCAGTTGTAAAGTGCACCGCACATACCAGAAATGAGGACTTCGTTTCAAAAGGCAATAGATATGCTGATGAAGTTGCGCGGTATTGCGCGGAGCAAGGGTACTCTTTCACAGAGGTGGAAGTGGGTGGAATAAATGTAAGAACTGAATTAGCCATGATATTGGAAACTGTTGATACTTGGGATGAACCGGCAAATATGCAAGAAAATGCTCCTGATTTTGAAAAAGAAACATGGGAAAAGGCAGGATGTGTAATGGGTGAGTCCCATTTTTGGGTCTCAGCAGACGGCAGAGCAGTGTTGCCCAATGAGATGGTGAGTCCAATGGCCAGACTCATACATGGTCCCGTACACTTAGGGAGAGATGCTATGCTGAGAGTGTTTAGACAGACTTGGTACAATCCTAAGTTTAGAATAGCAGCAGAAGCAGTGTGCCAGCGTTGTGTGACCTGTCAGCAGCTGAACGTAGGGAAAAGAACACCAGTTGCACTGAGTCACATAGGAAGGTCTGGAGGTCCATTCAATCGAATGCAGATAGATTTCATTGAAATGCCGAGGTGCAACCGCCTCCGCTATGTCCTGGTGGTTGTTTGTATATTCTCCAGATGGGTTGAGGCATACCCTACACGTAGGTGCGACACCCTCACAGTGGCCAAGTTACTGCTTAGGGAACTCATTCCGCGCTTTGGGGTGCCGGCCTTTTTGGAATCAGATAGGGGAACGCATTTTAACAGCGAGCTTGTGAAGATGATTTGTGCAGCTCTGAATATCGATCAGAAGTTGCATTGCAGTTACCGACCAGAAGCCTCAGGAATTGTGGAGCAGATCAATGGCACGATCAAGGCCAGAATAGCAAAAGTTTGTTCCTCAACGACCCTGAGTTGGCCTGACGCCCTGCCATTGGTTCTCATGAGCCTTCGTAGTACCCCAGACAGAAGAACGGGGTTGTCACCGCATGAGGTGTTAATGGGGAGAGCAATGAGGCTGCCATCTGTCCCAACTGCTGCACTGTTAAATATCACAGATGATATGATCCTGGACTATTGTAAGGGGCTGTCTGACGCCATTCGTTCTGTGTCCCTTCAGGTGCAGGCTGCCGAGGTTCCATCGTACCAGGGCCCGTGTCATGACCTGTATCCTGGGGACTGGGTCCTGGTGAAAAAACATGTGAGAAGAAGCTGCCTGGATGTTCGTTGGCGTGGGCCTTTCCAGATCATCCTGATCACGAACACGGCTGTGAAGGTGGGAGGCCTGCCCAATTGGATCCACGCGTCACATACGCGAAGGGTTCCAGCACCTCGGGAAGAAACAGCTCCTCTCTCGGATAGACGTCCAACTGAGGACCGAGAAGCCATAGAGGGGGCTAGCCAAGCTGTAGAGGTGCCAGCGGAAGCAGGGAACGAGTCTGACCAAGCTGAGGACGGTCAGTACAACAGCGAAACAGACGACGCTACAGAAGGAGAAAGTAGCTGGGAGTACGAGTCAGACACTGACAGGTCTGACAGAGAGCGAGAACAGACAAGAAGGAGAAGGAGTAGAAGGGCACGTGGAGAAGCTAATTGGCCGCAAAGAAGGAGCTCTAGCCTGAGGTCAACTCCAGAGGTAACCCTTCCTCCGATATCAGAAGACTCAGACCCGGAAGAAGGTGCTCAGGGCGCTGAAGCACCGGACCGAAGAAGGTCAAGAAGAGTGCGTGTGCCTAACAGAAGATACTCCACACCTGAGTGGACATATCTGGCGACAAATGTCTGTGAAACCGGAGACAGGGAGGATCAGAGCGGTGGTGGTGTCCAGTTCTGAGCCCATTGTCACCGTGGAAATACGACTGTTGGTACCCGGAGTCGAACAAGAAGGGTCACTAACATTCATGCTCCCCAGACCTCCCCGCCTCAGCAAGTTAAAACACATGTTTCTCTCAGAATTGCAATTCCCCGACTTTGGTACAACGATAACAGCACATGAAGAGCACAATCTTCGTTTGGAAATACTGAACTATGCTATCGAAGCTGCAGGCACAAACCTGATAGTAGACTGTTAAAGGACTTTGTAAATAAAGCGAGCAGAAAAAGAAGATTACCTAGCGCCCAGGAAGCAGAGAATATTAGGGAACTTCCCTTGAGTTGATGGAGAAGGGCTAGGGTTGTCTTTATTGAACTGTTAAAGGACTTTTTGCGAAGAAGGTTGTCAGCTTCCAGTTGTGTGGATTCTAAAGACGAAAGGATTAAAAGAGACTGTAAAGGAACGAGAAGAAAAGAACTTTTGCTAAGATAAGAGAGAGCCATATTGTCTGACGAAATGGAAGCCGGCACCCAGAACCGCAGAGCTAAATGTATAATAGGTACACTAATAGTAGGAGTGATAATATTAATAGCTTTAGTGGTAACAATTTCTTATGTAAAGGAACATGAGGAAGAGGCGAAGGTAACTGATGTGAAATCTGTAGAAACGCTTACACCTACTGTTGCTGGTGAGAAAAGGGAAAACACTCAAGAGAAAGCGTTATTAGCTGCAGAAGCCCGCAGGTTACACGTAGATGAGTCCCAAGGAGACTTTAGGTCAAATGCTTATGCTAAACTTTTATACGAATACGTGGATGCCATGGAGGTTAAGGACTGTTACGTCTGCATGCAGTTGCCGGCGTCTGTAGATGAAGGCATTAGATACCATCACCTCCCGCTGACATATGGCATTACATGTAGCTTATTGCTTAGTATATTTTATGAGAGAGATAGTTTTGAATACTATTTCTCCAACTATGATTCAGTGTTGCCAGAAGTCCCAAATTATAAGCAGATGAACAAATGGGACTACTGGAAGAGTGAAGACAGATTGGCTAAGTTCTTCATTCCTTGGATTACCTTAGATACTTCACATGCCCGTAGAAATAACCTGACATGCAAGGTGTCAGAAGTCGAGAAGAAGTTCATAGGGCAGGTGGATGATCGTTACAGGAGACAAAAGATTTTGAAAAAATCAGGACAATGGAAAACAGATTGGACCGAGGAAGAGAAGGCACACAAGAGAAAGGGTAGTAGTGGTCCAATAGCTTTAGATAAGACGCAGAGAGGAAAGCTATGTCTTCACCGAGCCAAAACGTATTATGAAAATGTATACGTGGGAGAAGTCGACTGTGAACATGCTTTCAATATAGAGTACTATACTAAAGATTTCCTGAAGGGAATGCAAGTGATTCCAAATGTGTATTTTGTATGTGGAAGAAATGCCTACGTGAGACTACCTGACAACTGGTATGGATCATGTTACCTAGCAATTGTCTTCCCCAAAATATATCATGCACAAGACTTAGAGATCATTGAGGGCAAGACATCATCGAGGGGAAGGAGAGATGTAGGAGATGCAGAAATGGTTGGAGATGTTTTTGGAGCTATGTTCCCTCTTTTGGGTCTAATCCTTAATGATGTTAAAATTAGACGACTGGCAACAGTCGTCGACAGGTTGTCTGCCAGCACTGCTCAGTCCTTAATGCTGGTAGAAGGAGAGATGCAATCGATAAGGGCTATGGTTCTTCAGAACCGTCTTGCGTTAGATGTCCTACTAGCAAAAGAGGGCGGAGTCTGTAAGGCTTTGAAGGTCCAGGAATGTTGTACTTACATTCCAGACAATTCGAAGCCCCTTGAGAAAGTTATTAGGAACATAACTGATATTCACAAGGAGATCGAAGACTTGAGTAGAGAAAATGTCTGGGAAAAGGTGGGCCACGGAATGAGTGCAGTTGGAGGGTGGTTCTCCACCTTAGGCAAAAGCTTTGTGTGGTATATACTAAAACCTATCATCATAATATTGATCTGTGGGATCATAGTGTGGGGATTGGTGAGGGTATTCAAATGGTACAGAGCAAGAAGGTCAGAAAAGGCCCAAAGAGAGCAGTTGCAGAGATTGGCTGCCATACAAGATAATCAGTACAGGAGTCTGAGGGCTCTGGAAGCGCAGAGACAAGTTATGCTAGCAATAACTACAGTTTAAATGTTAGTGATGACCCCGAGAGGTCATCAAAGGGGGGAACTGAGAGAGCGCAAACTGACCTAAATGTATGAGTGCATCACACTTACCTGTAGTAAGCACAAATCATGAGGAGAAATGCCATGAGTGCTAATAGTATCTGCAATTATATTCTGAATGTATAGCTAATGTAGAGATTTAAGTAGAAGTGGAACTAATACAGAAATGTGTGACACTATATGATTTTATTAGATGCGATTATTCCTGAATCCATGTCGTGTAGCTGTTAAAATGTAAGATGGTATGTGGTTAAACGCAGAATGTGGTAGGCCTCAGGGCCAGAGCTAGAAGGGAAAGGGAAGGTGTTTCTTTTCACGACATAGATTGCATTAATGTTTTGGTCATTGTATTAATGGGCCATGATTTATAGATGTGCTTACTGAATAATAGAATAAGAGTATTAACATGCTTTAATTAATGAAGAAGTTGAATGCTATAATTATTATGAGAAATATTGTAGGCCTGAAATGTTTTAACATTGATTTATACGTACATGTCTGGGCCAAGAAATGTTGCGAACCTTTTTGGAAGTCTATGAGAGTTGGGAGCTTGGCTGCAGATGTCTGTCTGCAAGAGAAAAGGGGGAATCCAATTATAAATAATATGAATAGAGGTTTGTTCAGGAGACGGCCCAGACATGGAGGAGGGTTCCGGAATGTTTAAGGGGTATCAGCGGGCCGGAGAAGAGTCTGAGAAGCAAGGTCAACTCCAACGTATGAGGCCCAATACAAAGCATCATGGAAAAAGCCAGAAGCTACACCACGTGAGAGGCGTTTCACGAGGGCGTCTCAAATGTTGTTGACTGTTTTGTATTAGGGACAGCACCCCTGGGTGGAGTTAGAGCAGATACCTGAGGACCCTTTAGAGAGCGGATGGGTAGGCAGAGAGGGGTCATGACTGGAGAACTATAGGTTTTCACCAAGAGACTTAGAGTGAGTGACTTCCCTTGGGGGTCATTCACGGCTGACACCTTTGTTAGGTTGGGATTTGGTTAAGTAGGGATACCATCTAGAGCAGGGTAGGGACAGCCTAACCTGTGCGTTTTCCTCCAATTTAAATGAAGGAGAGATATGCGTCAATGCTGATAGCTTTATTATTCTTAGAACTTGTGTTAGTAATTTCCGTTGCTCGTCTGAGGGCTTTCAGAGAGCACATGTATGTAGTTGGACCTGTGTATCTCGTGAATCTCATTCTGAGATGCCTGTATTTGCAGCTTATCATATCCTTACAATAAACTTTTGAAAGCTAGAAGTTGTTTGTGATCTTTGGGAGCAGAGTCCTTTATTGGGTGAACTGGCTTGGAACCAGATGCACTTTCTTCCTCAAAGACAGGCAACAAAGGTTCAGTCGACCAGATCGAGGTTTAGGTCAATAGTGATAAGGTATCGATCAAAATCTCGCCCTTCCAGTAGCCTCTAAATACTAATGTTCTATTTGTGATTTGGTTTCAGTTGTGCTTCACTTTACTGGACATTATTGGTTTCTTGAAGTCGGTGTCCCTTTACTATCGAGACAGTATTCTGAAACAGACCTATTCTCTTGGTCATATTTAGCTGATATCCATGTTCTGCCCGATATCTATTTACGTATAATTTCAGGTCTGGCAATACTGTGGTGTCCGGTTAGGAATTTTACCGCCGAAGCCTTGGTTTGGTACTTCGATTTCAAAACTGTACCTTTACTTTTGTTTCCTAATTAATTGAGCAATGTGTCTCTATGCAAGAAAAGTGTACATCCCCTAGTACTCACAGAGATTAGAAACAGCCTGGCTTCTACTCACAAACCTGACACACAGATGACGCAAAAGCTTCCGTTTTTGTGGAAGTATTTATAGGCTCTGCACGGAACGCATATCTTGAGGGTAGGTGCTTTGTCAGGAGCACAGAATCCCTTACAGTTGCTGGAATAAAAAATGTTATGAAATCAAAACGCCATATGCTTCATCTAATTTTGCAGTTGCATAATGGGAAAATGTTTTGCATGCATTTCTGTCACTCATAGCAGCCTTTCAGTACCGTATGTGCAGCGCCATCATGTAATTCACAAAAGGGGTTATTAGCCACCAGCAGCTTTAAGTTCATGTAGCCATTTATTAGATGCCATTCCTAAGCCTCAGATCTTTATAGTTAGCTCATAAATATAAGCATGTTGATTCTCTGCTGGAAGGTAGGACTCCTTGCAACATTTTGAGCTTTACAATACTTTTTTTTTTTTTTTAAGTATGTTTTTATTGCAGAATTACAGACAAAACATCGGGAATGTCAACCATCAGCCCCGTCCTCATACAAGATACCACGTTTGTCCCAAGTAGTACACAGCCCATCAGCCCACATCCCGGAGGCAGGGCGGCGTTAAATCAATGTGCAAGAGAGGTCTCCCAGCCTGGTACACAGTGACGTCTGGTCAACAACACAAACCTGATTCCGCATTTTCTGTACCCTCAACAACAACTCCCCCCCCCCCCCCCAAATACCCCCTAGAAGAAAACAAGTTACTTACCTGTAACTTCAGTTATCCAGTATTGGTATCTTTCATAGATTCACATGCCTGAATCATTCCCCGTCGTCGAGGCGGGAGTCCCACGGTAAATAAAAAAGCAGTGCCAAAAGCACTTTGCAGTAGTAGGCCCTAGAAAAAAGGCCTGAGGCCTATATTATAGTAGCCTATCTACCTCCTTATGCTAAAAGACCCAAAGTCTTTGCTCCAACCAATCAGCTCACAGCACCCTCTAGAACCTTCCCTGCAGAGCCAGCTCTCCTCAGATTTTCGTAGCACAAGTGGGAACAAGTATCCCAAACTTAGAGAACTGACTCTCCGGGGAGGAGGGTGGGTTGCATGTGAATCTATGAAAGATACCAATACTGGATAACTGAAGTTACAGGTAAGTAACTTGTTTTCTTATCCAGTATTGGGGTATCTTTCATAGATTCACATGCCTGAATCAGAATAGCAAGCAGTAAGCCAGGCAAAGTCGGTTGCGGATGGTGGGAGACTTATTGCAGTGCACCCCCATGAGTGTATCGTCAACAACCAACAAACGCTTAGAGATTGAACCATTACTACATCACGTTCAAGTTCAACATTGACATTACGCATTTTCTTTCTGGAAAGAAATCTTAGGCATCATACAACAAAAACACAACATGTTAAATGCTTTCATATATATATCAATACAATCTAATAAAAGCATATACTTTAAATGAAATAAGTGAACATCAGTACCTGAACATTCTCCTTATGGAAACAGGTGACGTAAAACAGCTTGACCTACTGCCGCATCATCCTGACTTGCTGATTGTAGGCAGTAGTGTCTTGTAAACGTGTGGACATTCTTCCATGTCGCAGCACGGCAAATGTTCTCAAGCGTCACTCCTGCAAATAAAGCCGCAGACGCTGCTACAGCTCTTGTGGAGTGAGATCGAACAGACCTTGTCAATGGTCGATTAGCCTTGACGTGGCAGAATTGAATCGCGGATGCGATCCATCTTGAAATTGTGGCTTTAGTGACCGCATTCCCCAAAGTATTTTGACCATAAGCCACAAACAATTGATCTGATCTTCTCAAAGTTTTGGTTCTCTGAAGATAGAATTTTAAGCATCTCTTGATGTCTAAAGAATGCAATGTCTTTTCAGCCTGGGTTGACGGGTTTGGAAAGAAAACTTTCAGCTTGACAGGTTCATTTAAATGAAACTGGGAAGGCACTTTCGGTATGAATGTTGGATTTGTTCGTAAAGTGACATAGTCCTGGGAGAAATGCAAAAAGGGCTCCTTTATAGTGAAAGCTTGAATTTCTCCCACTCTTCTTGCGGAAGTTAGCGCCAATAATAAAGCAACCTTCCATGTTAAGAACTTTAGGTCGGCTCTATGGATAGGCTCGAACGGATGTTTCATCAGTTGTGATAGAACCGTGTTGAGCTCCCATTCCGGTGGTGAGGGCTTGACTGGTGGATAAGCCCGGAACAGACCTCTCATAAATTGCTTGATTAGCGATGAAGAGCAGAGTGACTGAGCATTGGTCCTCTTTCTGTACCTGGATAAAGCCGCTAAGTGGACCTTTATTGATGAAAAAGAAAGGCCAGATTGCGCTAAGTGTAACAAATAGGGCAATATCTTTTCTGCCGATGCCTCTATAGGGTGCAAAGCACTAGAGATGCACCATGCGCAAAAACGCTTCCACTTGAGACGATAAGTCTTTAATGTACTCTGGGCTCTTGCCTTCTCTAGAATGTCCCGGCATTCCTGAGGAATTTGAAGATGCTCAAATTCTAAGAAGTTAGGAGCCATGCGTGCAATTTCAGTGATTGAGGATCTGGGTGAAGTACCTGACCCTCGTTGCGTGATAGTAGCTTCGGAACTACCCGCAGCTTGATCGGTGGCTCCTGAGAAAGTAGCATGAGTTCCTGAAACCAATACTGGCGAGGCCACTTGGGAGCAATGAGGAGAAGGCGACAACTCTCCACTTTCATTCTGCGCACCACTCGTGGAATCAGAGGGATCGGAGGGAAAGCGTATGCATATGTCCCTGACCATCGCATCGAAAGGGCATTCCCCCTTGACCCCTGTTGAGGATACCTGCTGGCGTAGAACCGGCATTTCTTGTTCTGTTGGGTCGCAAATAGGTCCAACCTGGGTTTGCCCCATCTCTGAAACACATAGTTCAACTGGCCGTTGTCCAGTTCCCACTCGTGGCACTCTGACAAAGTTCTGCTCAGTTTGTCTGCCAAGGTGTTGTAGAGGCCTCTGACATGCTCCACTTTGAGGGTTATGTTGTGAACTGTTAACCACCTCCAAAGCTCTTGGGCTTGTTTGGATAGTGTTGCCGATCTCGTTCCTCCCTGCTTGTTGATATAAAACATGCTTGTGGTGTTGTCCGTTCTGACTAAGACCGAGGATCCCACTATCCTGGGGAGGAACGCTTGAAGAGACAGACAAATGGCTTTCAGCTCTAGGCTGTTGATGTGGCATCTCTTGTCTTGCTGAGACCATCGTCCCTGCACTTGCAGTTCCTGGAGGTGACCACCCCAACCCTCCATGGACGCATCCGTTGTAAGAATAAAATCCGGAGGATTCTGCAAGAATGGAAGCCCCTGCTCCAGATTGCTGATCTGAGACCACCATTGGAGTGCGTGTACCATCCTGTTGGTGACTGTGATGGTGTCCTCGAATGAACCTGTCGCTTGATGCCATTGACAGTTTAGCTCCTCTTGCAGCGGTCGCATCTTTAGACGCACCAATGGAATGAGGTTGATGGCTGAAGAACACATCCCCAGAAGTGATGCATATAGGCGAACTGAAAGTGACTTTCTTCTTGCCAGCTTTCTGGCTAACACCTGCAGACGGAGTTGTCTCTCTCGAGACAAGGATGCCTTGCATTCCACCGTGTCTAGGCAAGCTCCTAGGAACAACAGGCTTTGTTCCGGATGCATCTGAGACTTGGTTTTGTTGATTGTGAGGCCTAGCGATGCGAAGAGATTGCAGCATGCCGTAATGTCGGCTCTCACTTTGGCTTCTGATGGACCTTTGACTAGCCAGTCGTCCAAATACGGGAAGACCTGCACTTTTGCTGCCCGAAGAGCTGCTGCCACCGGGGCCAGGCACTTCGTGAAAATCCTTGGGGCCGACTTGAGGCCGAATGGGAGAACTTTGAATTGATAATGGGCGCCTGCCACAGTGAAACGGAGGTACTTCCGATGGTTTGGGTGGATTGGGATGTGGAAGTATGCGTCTTCCATGTCCAAGGAGGCCATGTAATCTCCCTCGTTGAGGCAACTGAGAATGTCCGAGAGGGTGACCATTCGAAATCCCTGCTTCTTGAGATATTTGTTCAGATTTCGCAGGTCTAGGATCGGTCGCCATTCCCCGGTTTTCTTTTTTATAAGGAAAAACCGGGAATAGAAACCCGTCCCTCTCTGATGGATTGGAACCTTTTCTACTGCGTTCTTGAGTAGCATAGCTTGAACCTCCTTGAACAATAAGTGAAGACGAGGGGGAGGGGGGCCCCTGGGCGGAGTTGGTGGAGGTTTGGTGATGAACTCTAGGGTGTGACCATGTTGGATCAAGTCTAACACCCACCGATCCGATGTTATATTCTGCCATTGTTGTTGAAAAGCAGATATTTTCGCGCCCACGGGAAGGTAAGGGGTTGGAGGCGGCGCCCAATTGCTCTCACTGTTTCTTGTGACTGTCTCGTCCTTGGTTGTTTGCGCGCCTTCTTCCTCCTTGACGAGAGAAACCAGCCGATCCAGATTGTCTGTAAGAAGACTGGTAGTTTTGACGGTATTGTGGTTGATACTGTCTGCCTTGTTGGTAATAACTTCCCCTGGAAGAATAACCTCGTCCTCTAGCTCCTCTGAACGAACCTCTTTTATATTGTAAGGATCCTAGCGACTTTGCGGTATCCGTGTCAGTTTTAATCGTCTGGAGAGCCTCATCGACATGTTTACCAAAGAGAGACTTTCCGTCATAAGCCATGTCCAGAATTTTCAACTGAACCTCCGGACGAAACGTAGTGGCTTTTAACCACCCTTGACGTCTCAGGACGGCTGCTCCAGCCAACTGCCTGAAGTTCGTATTCGCCATATCTAGAGCGCAGTCGATGGATTCTTCCGCTGCCCGCTCTCCTTCCATTAAAACTTTTCTGGCTTCTTGCCTTGAGTCCTCTGGCAATAGCTCTATGAACCTAGCCATCTCCGACCACATTTGGCGATCGTAGCGTCCAATAATCGCCATTGAATTTGCTATCCTGATGGATGCTGCCGCCATAGTGGAGAACTTCTTCCCAATAAGGTCTAATCTTCGTCCCTCTTTATCTGGTGGAGTAGAAATAGGGGTAGCTGGGTTCTTTGACCTTTGCTGCGCCGCTTGAGAGATTACTGAATCCGGGCGTGGATGACCAATAAGACACGCCGGACTAGAAAGCGGGGCACGATATTTCTTTTCTATTCTGGGTAACACAGCAGGCACAGATGCGGGGTTTTCCATTATCTCTATGCCTTCCTTCCAAATAAACTCAACTATGGGAATGGCTCTAGATATCTTCCTTGTTTCCTCTTTAAAGTCATGGAGAAAACACTCCGTTTGCTCCACTGTAACAGGGAGCTTAAACCTGGTTGATGCCCTTTGCATCAGGTTGTGAAAACCACCTACATCATCAGGCGGTGAATCTGAAGGTTGTGGAGTCGGAGGGGACGGCATGGGAATAACATATTCATCCCATGGGTCCGATGAAGGAATGTTAGGCAACTCTCCATCTTCTACCTCCTCCTCTGATGATGAATCCGGAGTTTGTGGAGGCAAGACCGGTTGTGGAGTGTCCACAATTGGAGAAGCCGGTGGCTGTTGCCGAGGAGGAGCTACCGTGTCAGATTGAGGTACTTGCGGAGGAAAACGCTGTTTGTAATCCGCCAGCATAGCCTGTAAATCCTGTATCAAATTAGGCGGCAACTGAGTGACTTCCGGGACTCTAGGCCTTCTCTGATGATCCAATGAGTGAGGCACTATGATATCCTCTTGGTAATAGTGCTCAGCGTATGAATCCTCCTCATCATCATCTTGGCACTTGATGACAAGCTCGGATGGATGACGTGCCACACCAAAAGCACCCTCATCATCATCATCCTCATAGTCATCTTCTTCATCGTCCACATATGTTTCCAGAAGATGAGAAGGCAGAAGTGGAGATATGTATGAACCTTGTTGCCTCTTAAAAGACACCAGTTGAAAGTTTTTTGTCGCCATTGGCGTACAAAAGGCCTGATTCCCAGTGGCAGGTCTTAATAAAGCTGGTTCCATCGACCTTGATGACCCCGGAGACCAAGGCGCATCCATTTGTTGAAAAGATGTCGTCGTCGACGGATTTATCGTCGACGAGATCGACGACGAGGGCATCGTCGACGATAGGCTTGCCGTCGACGGGACTGTCGTCGACGGGCTGGACGTCGACGGGACAATCGTCGATGGACTCGTCGTCGATGGAGCCACCATCGACGGGACGGTCGTCGACGAGGCAACCAATGACGGGCTCGTCGTCGACGGGATAGACGTTGATGCTTTCTTCGTCGACGAGGCAGTCGTCGACGGCGGCGTCGCCGACTTCGTCGACGGGCTCTTCTTAGATGACGAGTTTTTTGATGATGACGGCGTCTTCGTCGACGAGTCGTCTACGAGAGTTCTTTTTGTCACGATACTGATTTTAGTAGACACAATAGGTGTAGTGATAGACGTAGTGGATATCATATCCATAGAAGAAGAGGTTGAAGTGGAGACAGTGGTAACTGGAGAGGAGACAGTAGAAGTCTTACTCACTGTTTTCTTTGCCGGATCGTTGGTGGCTGAGGCTCCAGAGACAGAATGTTTGGATCTCTGTGAAGAGCCTGAAGTAGAGTGGGAGGCCTTAACATGCTTTCTCCCCTCACTTATCTTATCCTCTTGAGACCTCGCCCTCTTGCTAGAGGTAGAGGCTCTGTCATCATCATCCTTGGAAGAGGATTTAAGCCACAAAAGGACTCTGGCTTCCCTATCCCTTAAGGTCTTGGCAGGGAAGGTAACACAGATCTTACAAGTCTTTGCCTCATGCTTGGGATATAGGCAATAAATGCAGTCCTTGTGTAAGTCATCCACATGGACCCTCTTCTTCTCACATGTTCTACAGGGTCTGAACAAGGCCTTCTTGTCAGACATCTTGAAGCTCTGAAGAAAAAACTGAGTCAAGACTCAGGGAGACTCCCTTCCACACGACGTGCGGTGAAAATCTGAGGAGAGCTGGCTCTGCAGGGAAGGTTCTAGAGGGTGCTGTGAGCTGATTGGTTGGAGCAAAGACTTTGGGTCTTTTAGCATAAGGAGGTAGATAGGCTACTATAATATAGGCCTCAGGCCTTTTTTCTAGGGCCTACTACTGCAAAGTGCTTTTGGCACTGCTTTTTTATTTACCGTGGGACTCCCGCCTCGACGACGGGGAATGATTCAGGCATGTGAATCTATGAAAGATACCCCAATACTGGATAAGGGCCGTACCCACCTCACTAACAACACTCAAGCGCAGTAGGTCCACAGAGCCTAACCCGCTCCTATTGCAACATGACAACCCGCCCGGTGAATACTCTGCGCCATCCACTTTTCCGCTCTAACAGGGCAGTCTACGTACTCCTCTATCCCCCCCCCTCCCTCCAACTGCTGCTGATGTGGGTGGTGATGATGTGCGTTGGACATAACAGTGCGTCGTCAAAAATGATCAGATGTTCGTGCTACTAGTTTCCTGGAACTCAGCCTCCGAGAGTCTCTCCTCCGTGTCTACCGTTAAGTGATCACACAGAGCCTGCACAATCGTTTCCCAGGCTCTAGCCGCCTCCAAGCCCTTCTCCTTCCCCAGTTTCGTAGCCTGCCGCAGTCTCAATACACTCTCACACCTCGACCACTTCAACAACTCATTCGTCCAACGTCCCACAGCCGGGCCTTCCTTAGCTTTCCAACGCCAGGTGATCTCCCTCTGCGCTAACATAAGCCCCAAATCAATGAACTTGCTCGTGACTTTCGTTTTTGCTGTGTGGGGAAACCATAGTAGGAGGCAAGCTGCCATGTCAAAGTCCACTTCCCTATCTGTAACCGCATTCAGAAGGGCGCCCACCTCGGTCCAATATGTACCCAGCTTCGGGCAACCCCACATCATGTGGTCCAGTTCAACCTCACTGGCTAGGCACCTCGGGCATGCCGCGTCTCGCACCTTAAAGTGCCGGTGGAGTTTCCCCGGAGTCAGATACGCTCTGTGCAAGAGGAAGAAATGTATTTGTTGGAACCGGGCATTCCTGCTACCCTTCCACGTCCGAGCCAGAATGTGGCTTGAGCTTTACAATACTTAATCTATTTGTTTCAATTTAAGTTATGTAAATAAATGACAAAATGGGGAAAGAAGTAGCTTCAGCGCTTAACCAATTCTTCTTTTCATGAAATGCTCCAGAATACCCAGGGCAATAATTTAAATTTACTGAAGCACGCAATTTGCTAATAAATGCAGAAATAATATGATTGGTTTTAGTGGCTTCTTTATACTATTACACCTGCATACAATGCATTATTCTCATCTAGTACAAAAGAAACTTTGCTTCCCAACACCCACAGCTCTGCATAAACACTACTGTCCTGTATCTGTTAAGCTGAAGGACCCCTGTTAAACCAGAAGGATATGCTAGCAACTGAGGTGTTCCCATTCACTGTTAATAATTCCGGCCACCTGATATATCACCGTAAAAAATAGTTGCCCAGAGATTTTCATTTTTGATGTGCGTTTCTGGATCATTAGAGAAATAATTTAGCTTGGGAAAACGTTGCTAAATCGAGACAAATTTTTCTGGATGACATTTTTAAAAATGGCAGATGTGTTGCAGTGATGATGTAATATTTCAGGAACTATGAGACCGATATACTTAATTTTGGTGTCAAACCATAGGTTTTGGGGGTCAAGTAGTTTTATAGAGACAGAAAATAACTCCTCAGACCAACCCTTCTGCCATTTTCTAAAATGGGCGGCTCTATAATGATGTGTTTTTAGCCATCTACAAGCTTGTTTATTTTGGTCACTGCTCTTTACTATGCTGGCAGTAGGAGAGCGGAGTGGTGCTGAAGCACCTCCAAAATAACCATCATGGAGGTCAGAATTGAATGAGTAATAAACAGGCCTTTACATTTTGTTTTTATCTTGTTACATTTGCAGTACATTCAGAGACAGACGTCCAGTGTTAGACTCTGTCATCGGAGGGAGGTTGGTGTTTACGTGTCTTTCTCTGACTGCAAAGTGAGAGGATTTATGTGACAATCTTGCTGGATACTGGGGGTTAAAAGGAAAGGTTGTGTTCTTTTTTAATAGCACACAACAACATTTAAAAGCTAGTAAATAAATTGTACAAATATTTCAGAATTTGTAAAGCATAAATGAAGCACTTTCTTTTTGTAATTCTGAAGTGTGATGGAAACATAAATTTGAATACAATCAAAACAGGAAATTGTGATTTCCACATGTTATCGTTTGGGTGCTGTATAGTTTTATGCCTGTGCATGTGTAATGGGTAATTCTTTTGAGAATGGGTTGTCTATATTCGCAGAGCGTACCACAGCATGCATACTCCACTGTACGCCACTCCACTCTACTTCCCTGTAAGGCACTCTTCTTCACTCATTGAGACTCTTCTCCTCTCAATGACATTTTACTCCACTCTACGTCTCTCCAGTCTACGTCCCTCCACTCTATGTCACTCTACTCTACGTCACTCTATGCCTCTCCACTCTACGACACTCCACTATACTCAACTCTGTGCCTCTCCACTCTATACCACTCCACTCCACAACACCCTATTCCACTATACTCTGAGACTCTGCTCTACTCAACACCACTTCACAGCACTCTACTCCATGCCACTCGACGAAACTCCACTCTATCCCCACTCCACACCACTTCGACACTCTACGCCAATCTACACCACTCTAAATCATTCCACAACACTCTACACCACTCCACCCTGACACTATACGACCCTGTATGACTCTATACAACACCCCACTCCATGCTACTTCTCCCTATGCCACTCCACTTTACGACACTCTAAATCGACACTCTACGCCACTCCGCTCTGAGACTCTACTGCACGCTACTCGATGCCACTCCACTTTGTAGCACTTTACTTTACTCCACTTTATGCCACTCCACTCTGCGATACTCTACTCTACTCTACTCTATGCCTCTTTACCCCACTCCACACTACGCCTCGCCACTCCACGACACAACTAAGCATGCCTAAACCACGCTGGATATAGGACAACAATTAATGTGTCCTTGTGTAACGAAACTGGTGCTATGTAAAGCGCTCTGATACCCGATATCTTTGGGTCTAGTTCGCGCTATATAAAACTCTAAAAAAGGAGGGGAAGGGTTTCACGGTGAGTGACCCCCACTAAAGTTTAAGGGAAGTAACTCACTTGTTTAAGAGAGGGAAGACAGATATAGGGTGAATGGCACCTTCCAATCGAGGCATAGGTGAGAGAGGCTTGGAGTCGTATGAAAGGAACTGGGTTGGACCCAGCGTTGGCACGTTGCACAAAATTGAGCCCAGCGCAGCTTTGTGGCGTGCAGCCTCGCCGTGTGGCGGCCAGTAGGAGGCTTCGGCCAGTTGGGTAGATGGTGCAGAGAGGTCTGATATTTGTTGCTGTAGGCGCTAAACCCACAAATGTGCAGAATGGTCCCTAATAACACGCAGAACCCCTTAAGTAGTGATGTCTCGCGTGTCCTGTGCTGAGTTCTTGGAAGGCACAGGTTTCACTGGCAATCTGAGAGAATCGATTTCATCGGCCTTCGAGGGTCAATGCAATACTTACCAGGTCAATGCAATACTTACCAAGTCTTGCGGGTCAGAACTGTTGCTTCCGATGCAACACAGCACATAGATGCCTCCGAAGAGATATACCTGGAAATCTCCTCTCTTAAAGACATCCAGAGACTCAACGATGTCCTAAATGAAGTTCAAGACTGGCTGACAAAGAATCACCTGAAACTCAACCCCGATAAGACAGAAACACTCCTCATCTCAAACAAAGAAGATAACCCTCAAATCACCGAGTGGCTAAAGTCGATCGATGCTCTCAAGGGTAACCTCACGCTAGCCGACTCCGTTAAATCCCTGGGCTTCACCTTAGACCCTAAACTAACCCTGTCAAATCACATTAAGAACTCGGCGAAAAGCGCTTTCTTCAACCTCAGACTTTTGAACAAAATTAAACCTTACATTCCCAACAAGGACCTCAAACTAGCCACGCAATCTCTAGTTCTATCAAGACTGGACTATGGGAACTCAATCCTAACAGGCATCCCCAAATCCCACCTGGCTCCACTAAAAACAACACTTCACGCGGCAGCAAGAATGATCACAGGCTGCAAAAAATATGATCACATCTCCCCGGCTCTCAAAGAACTCGAATGGCTCCCTGTGGAAATGCGAAGTACCTTCAGAACGGCCTGCCTAACCCACAAGGCCCTCCACACCGGCAAACCGGAATACCTGGCTAACAAGCTCAAAAAAGCAGGCCAAGCCAGAAACTTGAGAAGCTCTAATTCCCTGCTGCTCATCCTACCAAAAACCAGAAGGAAGAGAACTGCGGATTGCTCTTTCTCAGGAAATGCCCCCAAAATATGGAACGCCATCCCCCCGCACATCAGAACTCTACCGTCCTATGCAGAATTCAAGAGCCAACTTAAATCCTTGTGCCTGATCCGCTCCCTTGGTTATGGATAACTTGGAGCTGCAAACGTCTCAGAATCCATGCGTTATTGTTGAATCCAGTACTGAGAAGCCCTGCTGTCCGAACTTTTCTTCTTTCCAAATTGTCAGTCGCCGATTGCTTTTATTGGGTTTGTTTCATGTTGTTCTCTTTTTCATGCCCACTACTGTGAAGCGCTCTGATACCTTCGGGTCTTGTTAGCGCTATAGAAAACTTCTAAATAAATATATATTGTGTGTTATAAAGGGGATGGTATTATTATTAACATTATTCTAACGTTCTCAACCGCCTGTTTTTTTATCATTTGCAAAGGCAGTTCTATTTTTTCTTACCCGTTTTGACTTACACAACTGACGAGCCCCCGACATTCTTGTACACTGTGGCCCTGGAACACTTGCTGTTTTTGTATGGCAGCGGATTTGTTGTGTTTCCGCGCAGCAGGAAATACCTCAGGTGGTGGCATAGATAATTATGTGTCTCTTTAAGAAGACGGGATGGGGGCGGGGACAGTCACGGCCCGTAAAGAGTGTGCCACCGGGCGGTGATGTGGGGCAGGGGAGGGGCAGGTGGGGGGGTTGTAAAATGCAGCAAAGGGACAATTTCAGGTAAGTAACGAAAAATATAGATATAACTAATTTAGTTGTGCGCGCTGCATCGCCAAATGCGATGCAGCACACGCAACAAAATTCATTTTTTCTTTACTTACCTGAAATCGACCCTTTGCCGCATTTTACAACCCCCCACCCTGCCCCTCCCCGGCCCCATGTCTCCGCCTAGTGGCGCGCTGTATACTGGCCGTGGCTGGGTGGGGAAGCAAGGTATGAGGGGTGCTGGTAATTGAGAGTGTGTGCACTGCGCAGAGAGCAGAAGACTGACTTCACTTTTATTCTGTGTGAAGGCTAAATGTGCCGTTATGTGCCTCATGGCACACAGAGCGTCGGAAGCCTTGGGGTTGAGCATTAGGGTGATCCCAACACTGGGTTAACAGAGGAATATCGTGCAGGGGACACCCTGGTCTCCAGGAACCTGGATATGGTGAAGAGGGAGGGAGATTTTAAAAAAAAACAACATATTTTCAGTTTAGGAGAGGATGTGGCCTCACGGCGAAGGCTGCCGACTTTGGAGCTAGGGAACCAGGTTCTATCCTCGGTGTCGGCTCAGCATCCTGTGATTCTGGGCAAATCACTTAATCTCCCCCTGCCTACCAAAAACAAATGAATGTGTCCTTGTGTAGCGTAAGTGGTGCTCATGTACAGTGTTCCAATACCTTTGGGTCGAGTTTGCGCTGTATAAATCTGCAAAAACAAAAAGTTCCAGAAACGCACTCTTCACTATTGGGAAGGACATCTCACAGCACGGATGGTGCTGCAACAGCCCCACCAGAACTTCAGACCGAACTCGGCGAGATAGCTTAGTGAGTTCAGCGCTAGCTGCTGGCGCCTGTTCCGGGCCCTCAGTCGCAACTTGAAATCTTGGTACCAGCGCCCGCTCAGATTTTCCTCGTTCATGGTGAGCTTAAACTGAGCACCATCGGGCAGGTGCCTAAACAACACTCATCTTATTTATAGCGTTTCCAATCGGTCGACCTGTAGGAGCAAGCTCTATAAAGCCATGTATTATTAAATGTAGTAGCGGTATTTCTATTCTGTGCCACGACAAATAAATCACTTTTATGTTGCTGCTGGCCAAGGGTGCTAACACCGCTGGGCGCGCAAAGCTAGGCTCACATTTTACTTGTCTAGACAAGTGCTCATTTATTTGTATCCTTCTGCTTGTGTATGGGGTACTGCGTAAACTAATTGCTTCTAAGCGCATGATAGAGCCGCGCCGGGCCTGGGGTCGCAGGGCCCGGTAGCGTCTGGGTGCTGTAGGGAGCTTTGGTACCAGTCCTGGAAGCCCAACTGGACAGAGAAGAGCCGGGCCAGACGGGGCAGAGAAGCACTTTTTTAATGTTTCTTAAACACCAGGGGTTACTTTTTAATGATGGTACATGTCAGGATGATGGTTATGTGATTGTTATTTGTTTTTAATGATGCTGCTTTTCATGTTTTATGGAAGTTTGTCTTGATAAACGTTATTATTACTCCTACAACCAGAAGAGACTAGACTAGATAGAAGTCACTATACGACTTCAAGGCACACGTTGCTGAGCTGGGAAATCGGCTCCTCGAAGCGCAACGTTTCCACCTATTCAGAGTGCACTGAGGGGCAAAGTGATCCGGGAGGGAGCGCCTGAACTCACTCTTCATGTGTTTGTGATGGCTGGGCGAGGTCCTGCTACCTCTTGAGAGATAGCTAACCGTTGAAAAGCATTTTTTGTAAGCATCTGCGATCATACAGCGCAAAACGTGGAAGGTTGTATCGTACGTTATGTAGCGCTTCATACTCATGACAAGGCCACTAAGCGCTCCGATGTGAATATTGTGGCACTGGAGACTGTGTCTGCTTCCCTTGCAAGAGGGCCGCCTCCTTAAGAGAGCACGAAGATGGAGGAGGTTTGGGATTTAGATTCTGGAGAGAGGAGAAGGGGAGGAGAGTACTGAAAGTCGAGCTGTCTGGGGAATAGAAGAGCGCACGAAACTTAGACATCTGTGTGAGGAGTTTGTAGGGTGAGTCTGGGGAGTGGAAGAGACTGGGGACTGGGAGAGTCTGAGGAGTGGAGCATTGAGAGGGTGGGGGGAGTGTTTAGGAACTGGAAGAGGCTGCAGGGGAAGATTCTGGGAAGGGAGAGTCTGGGGAGTGGCAGAGGCCGAAGACTGGGGGAGGCTGCAGAGTGGAAAAATGCAATAGGTCTCGCCTTTTATTAAGTTAAAGCCATTTGCTTTGCTAAACAATACCATTAGCAAAGTAAATGGCTTTAACTTAATCAAAGGCGAGACCTGTTGCATTTTCAATTCTTGGTATTGTTTGTTTATGACGGATGCATATGCTGTGCACCAATAAGGCCTCCCCACTTAGAGCCCTGCAGTTGCTGCGTATTTCTGCATAAAACCCAACTCCCCCTCCGCCGCCCATGCCCCTGTCCCAGGTACTGGCCCTACTCTACATGTTCCAGGAACCGCACCATTCCAATAGTACTGGCTGTCCTTACATGCTGCTGGGCCCTCATGCCGTAAGGGATACTGGCCCTCACTGGACACTGCTGACTAGGCACCCTTCGAAAGTTACTGGCCCTCGGTGTACTTTTCTGGTCTTCACTCTTTGAGAGGTGCTGCCTGGCCCTCGCTAGATGCTGCCGGTCTCACACGATCTAGCTGCTTGCTGCTGACTTCTCACTTTTTTTCTGTCGCTCACTCTGGTGGCTTCTTCCCACATGAGGACATTTTTTTGAACCCTTCTCCTTATGAGGCACCAGGTTCCAGTCCTGAGATGTCCATTTAGTAATCAGGCTTTTCAAATGTTAGTGTGATGTGCTCACTAGAAATGAGCCATGACTACAATTTCCATAATGCATTAATTTGCTAAAGAAAAAATCGGGAATGGAAAAAGGTGTGAGTGAGGAGGATTGGAAAAAGGTGTGAGTGAGGAGGATTGAAAAAAGGGGTGAGTGTGGGCAAGAAGATATCTGGTAACGTTACTGGTGTTTTAGTTTTCACCTGACTGTTGCAGTAAAGACTTTAAAACAAAAAAACCTTTAACATTCATAGCAGAAGTATTGAGTATAAAGTACAGCTATTAGTCATTATATTTTTTGACCAATCATTTCAAACACTAGGTGCCTCTTAGAGCACCCTTATTTGATCAATAAAATCAAAATAACATCTATTACGCTTTTGTATGCAGTGTGTAAGAAAATGCGATCTGTTGTACACAGTTAAGCGAAAAGGTGTAAATGTGCATTAGTGATTTGTTGCTCATTTCTTTGCTTAAAATATAGTTTTAGAATCGCAGCCTATCCCGTGAAAAATACATTTGCTGACTCCTTTAATCAATCAGGTGTCTTTGTTAAGCACGACTACTCACCCTTAAGGGTCTCAAGGCGGTGTGGGGGGGGGAGGTCGTAGGTTCCAGCCCATTAAGAAGTGGGTCTGTCAAAGAGTCAGGTTTTGAGGTTTCGTGCGAAGATGGGAAGCGATGTTATCTGTCTGAGGTGGAGCGGAAGGTCGTTCCAGGCTCTGGCCGTGAGGAAGGAGCGGCCTCCCGATATTGTCTTTCTGGTGCGCGGTACAACGGCGTAGGAGAGCTGGGCTATTCGTTGGGTCCTTTGGGGTGCGTTGAATTTGAGTTCGCTGTTCAGGTATGCTGGTCCGGTGTCATGGAGGGCCTTGTGAGCGTGGGTTAGCATCTTGAAGGTGACTCTAGCTTTGATGGGGAGTGGAGTGTGCGCAGGTGCTGGGAGATGTGTTAGTGTCTTGGCAGGTTGAGGACCAATCTTGCGGCGGTGTTTTGGATGTTCAGTAGCTTGCGAGTGAGGTTTTTGTTTATTGCCTGCAGTCGAAGATAAGAGTCTTCTATACATTGTTATGTCTTTTTGCTGGCTGGTTTAATTTTTTTTTCTTTGTATAGAACGCCTTTTAAGAGTTTAAGCATAGAATACAGTCGACTTTTATTAGGTCTTAGCTACATTGGCAACGCCTCTTATAAGGGATTCAAGGCTCTGTCCCCATTTCAGACACCTGACCTTTTTCATCCCACTTAAAAACTACTGATGGAAACAGTTTTCGTGGGGTAGAATTGCAGCTTCTGGCATCTGTGCCATCTTGCTATCTACTTATGAGCCTGAGAGAGAAAGGAAGGTGTGCTGTTGATTGAACTGAATTTGGGGCCAGGTTGTAAATTAGAGCAAAGAGATACAGTTTGAGAGGAGCAGGATAGGGTAAGATGTTTAAAGGAAAAGAAAAGAGAGTAGAGATTAAATAAGGTAATAGGGAGGAAGAGAGAAAAGGCTTGCAAGGTGTAAAGTGGGTGGAAAGCAGCGGCGCAACTAAAGCCAACTTTCGGGGGGGGGGGGGGCTAATATAAATTTCGTAGGGGGCTAATTCTTCCAGCAATAGGCATAGTGGAGATGCAGGGGCTCCAAGAAAGGCTGAAAAAACAACAATGCCTTGTTAACAAGTAAATAAACAGGGAAGTACTTGGGTGTGTGCCCGGAGAGCGGTCTCAGCCCGGACTGACACGCACGACGGGAGGGGGGTCTGAAGCCCCATGAGCCCTATGGGAGTTGCGCGCCAGGTTGAAAGCATAGCAAACAGCTGTGGAGTGGGTGCTGTGTAAGACTGATACGATCAGGATGGTGCAGTATGTGTAAGGCGAAGAGAAAAGACGAGTGTATCAAGTAAGGAGAACCAAAACAAAAGGTGCCCGATAGTGGGAGATCAGTAAAGCAGATGCAGCAGACAGAAGGGATGGGTAATAGCTGTGGATGGATGAGATTTAGTAGTGGATAAGCCGAGAACTGTAAATGGGATGAAAGTAGAGTAAAGGGAGGTGGGCAGAGAAGTTAGAAAGTTGTTGATGTGAAAAGATAATGCAAGTTGGAAGGGAGAAATAATGGTGCAAGAGATAGAATTGAAGAAAAGTAGAGATTTTAAAGAGGTACAGGTTAACAGTGGATAAATAAAGGTAAAACGATGAATGGTTGAATGTGCAACAACAAACCGGGACCTCAAAGCAATTGGAAATGGAATAAGGCATTACAGGAGAAGGTAGAAAAAAGATTGTAACATGAAGAGAAAGGGAAAACATGAGATCTGGAAGCAGAGAAGAAGAACCCCTGCACAGAAGAAGGTGAGATTTGGAGAAGAGAATAGATGACATGGCTAGAAAACTTGAGAATATTTATCGTGTGAGACATCTATAATATACTTTTCTGAGGTCCTGATTAATGCCAATTTGTGATCATTGTGAGTATGTCTGCTGCTGCAATAAAAGGGAGTGACTAGTAAATCTGCTACAATGTAGCCATGAGCCCAAAGATCGTTTTTGCCCCTAGAATCAAATAAATAAACCAGGGCCAGACTGGCCGTAGTGGGCATTGGGCTTTTCCCCAAGAGGCTGGAAGGGTGGGGTCTGGTTTTGTTACTGGGGGCTCATTTTGCAGAGGTGCTGCAATTTCGGCCCCTAATAAGATAAGCAGCACAACCCTAATGCCCTCTCACCTCCCCCCAAACCCCGCTCACCCCAGTGGGCTGGTTCGACAAATTTCCCAAGGCTGCTTTGGGTTCGCAGTCCTGCCCTGAAAGAAACAAATCTATGCAGCCCATGGCGCTCGCTTTCACATCAATGGGTCCCATGTCTTCAGTTCTCATAGCCTTGGCGTTAGTGCACAGAGAACCTTCTTTGCTGCACGCAGTGAAAATAAATTAGACGAAACATTGCCCAGCACACATGTTTTCAGTGAAGCACTTGAAATCATCTCGGGTCCAGTATAAACCAGAGTGACTTTTTATACAGCGATCCTGCATTGATTGGAATGTTAGGAAACTTTACAATGTGGAATACAAAATTACAGGTTTCGCATCATACATTAGAAGAAGTGATATGTAGCTCCGGATTCACTGAGAAAATGGGTAGGGAAGGGTGGTAATGGGCGCTACTTTGATTGCAGGTATGTTCGGGACAGGTGGGCTTTTACATTTCTTCTAGAGAGCGTAAATCAAAGATTGAGCAGGGAAAGTGTTATAAAAAGAGTTAACATGACTAAAAAAGTTAAAGCTGGCTGTAGAGTCATGCACGCCCATCCACACAGCCCTTGTGCATTGCAGTCCTACCTTCATGCCAGATTCCCATGCTCCCTCTACAGGTGCTGATGGGATTTGAGCGGTGGAAATTGAATCAGTAAAGGTGAAATGGTGGGGGAGGTTCCAGTTTGGAGAAGGGAGTCTTGGAGGGGGGCTGTCCAAATAATGTCCATATTTAATGCTTTAAAGCAGATGGGGCAAATTAGACTTCTTTATGCACCAAACAAGCCTTAAACTTAACTTCTCTGAATAATTTTCTGAAAATAAATCATTAACACTCATTGTGGCCATTTCAAATTTTGGCCCATTAGTATTCTCTTCTCATCAGTAATCATCGAAGTATTGGACTAATGTAAGAAATTCTCTGCAAAAGAGAAAAGCATAGCCCGCTCCAGTGAATTTTGAAGTCGTTTTTCAAAGCTGTCCAGCTATGTAGCCTTAAGTGAACCCCTCAAGCAGACATGTCTAGATAATCTTCATTTGATATGTTTGTAACTGTGTTTGACTTAACATTATTTCAGTGCCAGTAGTGTCGAGTCACATAATGATTTAAATGGTTTTGGCACATTACGCATCTAGACTTTGATGGCTTTCATTTTTATACATGTACAAGACCTTACTTGGACTACCAATAGTACCGTGATTAAAAATTTGGAGTACTAGCTGCATTGCATTTTTTGGTTGGTTGGATCTCTCCTGCAAGATAAGGCCATAGGTAAGACTGAGGTGCCCTCGGTCTTACCGTTGTGGTAGAACCTGAGATCATGAGTGAACATAAGTGCTGAAAAGACACGGTCCAAACTCCTTTGTGCGACTTCCAACCTACCCAGCTCATGGCAACCATTGCAAATGAAATCTCATTTAAATTGGCCATGTTAATTTGTAGTTCATTTACAAAGGGTGCTTAAGGATAAGGGAGCGAGGAGCTGTGGGGTGGGCTTCCCTGGCTCCATTGAATCTTGGCAGACATTAGAACATTAAAGCCCTGGCAGACCCTCGCGTTTCTGGAGCCGAGAACCAACCATCCACTTTTCTCATTGTATATTATAATGTGCTTGATGGAGTTCCTTATTGTTTGGGGATGGCGTAATTGGGATCTTATCAACGGTTTCTTTCTCGCTTTGGGATTTCCTGTAATAACAATAAGATAGCATTTCACTGTGAAAGTCATTACTGCATGAACTATCCTCGCTACAAGAGTTACTGTCAAATGTATTCCTAACATGATTTTGTATTTTGCTTTTAGACTGCTAACCCAGAGTGTTGGATTTCTTTATGTTGGGAGTTATGACAGACCTTTCTCACAAATTAAGGTATGAAGAATTTTATTGTACGCTGCCACTTGTATTTCAGAAAGCGTTGCCATGTGCCAAACGTCTGAAAACAAAATTCTTTATGTTCCAGTGACATATATTTATATATGCAGCAACGTTTGCCTTGATTCCAAGCAGAGAAGTGTGTCAATTGTTCTTTCTCGATTTTTTGTGTGGTGGCTATTGTGCTTAAGTGGCCATTCTGGCAATTAAGAGTGTGCAGACTTGCACATTTTCCCGTAGTAATAGCACGACATGTACAGGACACTACCATTCGGTTTCACACCCATATCCAGGATCAGTGGTGACATTTTGAAGCAGCATGTCTGTTGATTGTCTCATTCAGGTAGCATCAAGGACGAAGCAGGAGCCTCTCTGGATCCTTTTAAATTTTGGGTTCTCAGTGAACCCCCCTTTGATAACCTCAAGAAGGATACAATTCATAGGTGCAGCGCTGGACTCCTACCTTCTCTCATGCAGAGATGTAACAGACGTCAGCTAGACAGTCATTCACTTCCTGACTATTGAAACTGTGATGGCCTAGTAGTTCCAAGGGATTCTGGAATTGTAGCCGTTCTTCTCAGGTGTATGTAAAGCTGATCTGCGAAACATTGGGAACAGCTGGTGAACGACCAGTGAAAACTCATGCCACTCTGTTGATGTCTGATTCTTACCTTGCAAGGGTAAACACGTGCACCTGGCCTTTTGGTGGGGAAATCTCTCCTGCCTGCAGCTCACAGCCAGCAGTAAAGCTTCAAAGTGTATGAAGTTTACATTGTGGCAGAAAGTGACTTTTCTTCCCTTTCCAGAGATAGATAGTATGCTCAGGCTCTGTTTCTTCAGTTGGTACTCTGGAGCATATTTGTGTGGTCAGCTTTTGGGCCTGATTTATAATTTGGCGGATGGAGAGATCTCTGTTGGCCTGGTGGAGGACTTAACGTCTGCCAGGCCGAGACTACTCCGCCTGGTAAATTTAGAAATGACTACCAGGTGGGCGCCATTTCTGAAGCATTGGCAGGAATTGTCATCACAGCTTTTCCTTCTAATACTGTTTACAGTTTGGTGCAGGACTCCGTCAACGCTACAGAGCCCTACACCAAATTGTTTTATTTTCAGATTGAAAATCTCCAATCATTTAGTTGTTTTCAGTGCCTTTTATCACCAGGGTTTTCCTGGAGATGACTGGCAGTGAAACCTGACCTCTAATTCCGAGCATCTATATTAGATGGGTGAAACTAGAAGCCTGCCTCCGACGACCTTGAGTCCGCAGGGCCGTCGGAGGGGTTTAACCACAGCAGAGATGAAGTAGTCTCTGTGTTGATTAAACCTAAGGTCCACCTGCATCTAATGTAGCCGGGCAGACCATTATCTCAACAGTATGTCTACTCTCACCGTTGCAACATAGTATACAAACTACCAAGATAAAAAGCAGTCCTTATCTCTACTTCGAATTTCCTACACATTGGAGCTGGAGTTTACACCTCCATAGGTTCCCCGACAGCAACTTTCCTGTCAGTCCTAGCCAGTTTCGTCTTTCATCAGGGCTCCTTTTATCTGGCACAACTCCATCCTGCTCTTCACCAGTAGTTATCATAGTGCGGATAGGGACTATGCGTAAGGCAGCGTAGGCGTGGGAAGATCACCAGAGATGAATAGTAGCCTATTCTTTTCCTTTTTTTGCCCATTTTTGTATGAGCAGAGTTTTTTTCTCTCCCTGCTTTCCATGCAGGCTGACACTGACAACATTAAAGAGCAACTGTCAAGATAGTTAAATGCATGGTTCCTGGAAAATGTAGCTTCAGTTGCACGTTTTTTGAAGATCCATTATTGCGACTTTTCTTTTCCATTTGAAAACCTTAGAATCTGGAATGGATTGTGCCATCACGACGAAATATGTATTTCTTTGTGATACATTTCGGTGCCAAGCACATAACTCTGTACACACAAATAGGAAAGGAATTTGAATGATGCTTTCCGAGTAGCACTATACTAGCAAATTCAAAAATAGGTAATGTCATTTTATTGATTTTTCTATAAAGAAATGCTTTATTATTTGCACATAGGCACTGGAAGTTGGGGCGAGGGGGGTGCTGCAGCACCCCCAGAAATAACCATGCTGGAGTTCAGAAGGTGATAGAGCAATATAGATGCTTTGAAATGTTGTCTTGTTATATTTGCTATTCTTTCAAAGCAAGAGGTCAACTGTCAGAATATGTCTTCTGACAAATTGCTGCGTATACCTTTAACATTGAGATTGGTGTTTATTTTTCATTTTCTGACTGCAAAGTGATAGGATTTTTAGAGTGAACTATGTGTCAATCTTGCTGGAGTACAAGGTGTGTGAAAGGTAAGGCTGTAGGATGTCGATTTGTTTTCTAACAATACAATTTAAATACATGAAAGTGTATTTTACAAATGTTTGAGAATATTCCACCAGTTAAGGAAGCACACATAAAGCACTTTTTTGTAATTATGAAGTGTGATGGAAGCAAAGGTTTTGAATAGGATTTCAAACACATCGTCATTTTACTTGCAAATGATAATTAGTCACTGATACCCGATTTCTACACATTGCTGTTTGTGCACTACAGAGTTTTATCAGTAAAATTGACACCTGTGAAAATTTAGTGGCCATTTCAATGGAAAATGTTCTGTCTGTTAATAACAGTGTGCTAACATACCATGCTATATTAATATATTTACGACTGTACTCTCTTAAATGCACCGCCGGCAACTTACCACACCCTTAGTACCTTCTGCTGAAGTGGCATGGCTCGTTTGCTACACTGCTTCTCTATGTGATGCTTGGATTTTTCCCAGTCCTTATGACTTTGGTGATGTAACAGTGATGGCAGCAAGGGTAATTATATTGTATATTACATTTGAAACATCACATGCCACTTTTCTTTACGAAAAGTGCTTCGTAGCAGTTAATGTCATCATTTTGAAGTACTCTTATCTCAAAGGAAGAATTATCACCCGTTATTCTTCCCCTAATAATCTAGCAATATGGACAAACTGATACCAGGATTCACATGCAAGGGTTACACTCACTTGTATTCTCGATATCGAGGTGCAGGTTGGGAATATAGCTCAGCCAAGTGTATGATTTAAAATTGGTAAGGAAGCTACCAACAGATTATTGCTAAGTAGTAGTCGCACCTGATGCATGCGCCCTCGTAAAGCGTTCTGATATCCTTCGGGATCAAGTTTGCGATATATAAAACTTTATAAATAAATAAAATAAATCCTGCTCCTCAAATTGCTCTCGCACCACTGTAATTGTTTATGGAACTAATCTGTAATTTGGTTGGCATTGACTTAGCAGTCAAACTAAACATTTTCACACTTTTATTTGCTTAAATCGTCAAAAGGCTAAAGATGTAATTACACCGATGAGTTCTGGAAACAAGATAGAAGAGTGTTTATATAGTGCAGACTCGACTCGAAGAGCACTTCAGATGAGCACTAGTTACATTACACAAGGACACATTCATATTTGTTGCGTGTGTTTTTTAGGCTTGGGGAAATTAAGTGATATGCCAAGGATCACAGGATATCTGATAGAGACTTCTAGCCACAGATTCCTTACCTTTGAATTTCGCCAGAAGTCAAACTGGATCCGGAAGATTCTTCATGAGCGCTATCCCTGCGCACCGGTAGGTGCCATTCATTAGCTCTGTGTGGTGCCATTCTTGATGTATTACCTCCTGGTGTGTTGAGGATGTCATCTCGCAACACAAGTTTTAAACCTTGCAGTGCCCATCACCGGCCAATGTCGGTGATGGACCTGCACCTTATCTGTCTTTGGTGCCTGGAGCATGGCCACAACAACAAGTTGTGCCTTGATTGCTGGGCCATAGCCTCTAAGGCTTTTCAATAGCGGTCCCTGAAGCGACTCGGTATGCAACTTTGCGGAAATCAAGGGGAAGGTCCTGGGATCATTTGCGGAGCCCAAAGCCATCTTTGTCCCATTAGTAAGAGGCACAAGAAAAACAGCAAGAAGTCAAAGTACTCTTCGACTCTCCTCGGCCGACGAGACAAAAGGGTATAAGCACTTGAAGTTGGTGGTAATGAGCAATTTCCAGTAAAAAAGCACTTTTTTGCTTTTTTTAAAGGGCCATGTGGCACGCATTCCTGCCCTTAGGGCATGTATGTGCGCCACATGTGCACACATTCACATTTCAGGGGTGCAACAGGGTGTTCTTTTGACACCCTGGCACCCTTGAACTAGTGCCCGCTATTTGTGATTCTCGAATAGCGAATTGCAAATGGAGAATATCTTCCCGTTCATTCCTATGGGTCTCCTAGCCCATAGGAATGAATGGGTAGGTATTCCTTATTAGCGAATCTCGAATTGCGATTCGCTAATATGGAATATTAAGGATTTGCTACTAGCTTAGCGATTCCTACCTACATTCAATTTTGCGAGTCCTTAATAGCGAATCTGTAAAATTCACTATTAAGGATTCGCAAATTTGATTTTACCTACATCTGACCCAAAGTGTGAAGTGAGAGTTCCATATGATCCGAGCTATAAACACTAACAAAGCGCTCCATCACTTTTTCCTCTGCGATTACACTGTCGCGGATCAGGAGGAAGAGCGGGGCGGGGGGGCTATTTCCTGCCCTCTCCGTGATTTGAGTGTGCAGTGTGGTATTGCGTAATGTCATTGCTATCTTTGGCCTAATAAAAAACACTCCACGGATGAAGACACACAGACAATGCCCCCTGAAATACTTCATATACGATAACATGATATACTGCACCTTCCAAACACATACCTGGGGGATCCAACCTTGGTTCTACCCAATCAAGAGATGTCCTATAAAAATAAAATACCTCGGAAACCTAATGCTGATACCTCCAATTTAGTAGAGCAGTATAACACATGAGGCTATGCATTGTAAGGAATAAAGTACACCCTGCTGTACATGATAAGGATATTGCAAATCACCTTCAAGTTTGATAACCCTATATATAAAGTAACAACTCTTTGACTTGCTGTATAATTATTCAGGGTCTACTCTATCCCATATATAATAATGAGATTTCCAGTTTAATGGAAATATTGTCTCCTACCACCTCTAAATTGTAGAGCACCATGAAAATGTAAAACATCAGCTTCTGAGAGGAATTGGAGAAAATCCCTCCTCATGACCACCAACCTCTTGATAGACAAATTAAACAGGAAATCATGTAGGCAAACCTTTTACTGTACAATATCCTTCTTTCTAATATTGCAGCTTACTTAGTCACCAAACTGTTCCAGGGAACTCTGCCACATCATACAGAGAAAAAACATGGAAACTGTCCTTCCTCCCCTCAAAAAATCTTAATGTATTACTCAGCTTCCTCCCTGCATGGCGATTGGAGATGATATAGCCAAGCACATGCCCCTGTCTGAATCAGAATATGAAGTTCACCAAGAAAAATCCACTGGCCGCTTGGAAAGTTTTCTACAAATAATCTATATAAAGTCATTGCTAACACCAAACTTTCCATCAGACCCCCATCCCATCTCCTCGGATTAAGGAACACAATTGCCCTCTACCAGCCATGGGTATAAATCATAAACTCTTCTTTCAACCAGGACTCTTGCCCAGTTTCTCTTACGATGGGATGTGTTCACCCTTTGTTCAAAAACCGAAAGCTGGATAGGTACAGGGTCAGTCCTCAAAGGCCATTCTATCCTGCTGTAAGATTTTAAATCGATGTGTCACTTACTAATTAAAACTTACAACAGAAATATTAAATTCCTGGGAGAATTGTGCTACTACCACTTCATTAACATGTTAGATATCTCTGCACAAACTCTATGAAATATTCAGATTAGTGGTGAATGATCTAAATCAGCTTTTCCTAGGATTATCTGTTCAAGCAAATATGCCAGCAAAGTCCTTAGACAAGCCTGCTATGGTTCTTTCAAGTTCCTTTAATTATACGGATTCCAGGATATTAAAAAAAGTAGCAAATTTACCAACTATATATTACTCCGAGGGGCTAAGAGAGGGGTTATATTCACTTATTTATTTAGCAGCATAGCCTTTGAACATAGAACAGTAGTGGTACACATCATGCTAAAGTGTGTAATCAATAGAAACCGTTGGTTAGAGTTTGTGATGTGAGCAGCATGCTCTGTCATTATGAGCAGCACAGAAACAGGAACATATGCACAAGAATGTATTGTGAAAGCTTCTCATATATATGTATGGTAGAAACAAGCAGAATACAGTAAATATGACGAGAATTTGAAAACAACATACTTCCTGGGTGTGATGTTGCTAAGAGATCAAAAGCAACATTGTCCTTCCACTGCCAGGAGGTGATTATTTAGGGCATAAATGTATTCATGGATGAAGGGATGAGAGGTTTTCCAATAGATGGGGAAACGTAGGTGGCAGCCTGATGGCAATAATAAGAGATGGGAGTGTCTGGCCAAGGAGTAGTTGGAAAGGCCCCTGAGCACTCTGTTACTGTAAAGGAGTTCCCTGAGAACAAAAGAATTAACCAGTATGTTGGCTTTGTTGATACCAAATGAGGCTATGATATCACGAAGAGGAATAATGTGAAGAGAAAACGAGGGTGGATCCAGGATGTAGCATTAAGTGACTCTCTCTGTAAGGTGAGGCGGTGGGAATGACCTGAGTAAATGCAAAGAATCAATCTAGGGTAATCAGCTGTGACAAATGTGTGAAAAGGGCAAGTAGTACGAGCATGAATGATAGATGGTTGTGATGGCCTGCTGTGATGAGTTTAGTAATACAAATGTGTTTGTGTGTTGTATTCGTAGAGAGAAGTGCCCAGAAGTCAGATTGAAGGGGATTAATCTGGTCTAGGTAGCGTATGACAAGGCACTCTATATTTTAATGAGAGATGGTTTCATCTGGTATTTGTAAAATGCGAACGAATGACCCCTAATGGTCGCAAAGCGCTGGGGGCGGTCTTCAGAGATTAAGGGAGCTATTGCTTAGTCACAGGGTGCTGGGTTGACCTGCCCCCGGTGCCGGGAATCGAACCGTGAGCCCCGTGCTTGGGAGTCAGCTGCCCTGGCTGCTGCGCCACACCTCTCCCACCTTTAGAGACTCTTGGCAGTAGTTAGAGGAAGTTTAAAGGTCTATAGATTTGATGAACTGCCAGTAGGTGCTGGATTTGAGGATCGGATTGAAAAGAAAGGTAAGGCATGAGATCTTTAGAAAAAACACACAAGATATTTGCTTGTGTGTGGATAGAAGGATCAAATGGAACGCAAGAGGGGTAGGCTAATCTAAGTATTGGGATGTGGTTTGCAAGTTAAGTGGTGAGTCATAGAGCAGGAAGAGTAAGTGTAGGAATAAGGGAGATTTAGGTTGGCCTAGATAAAGAGTGGTGATTTTAGACAAGACGTATTAAGCAAAGTAATTTGCTGACGGAACGATTGAGAAATGGGTGTGCCTGGTGGTGAGGGTATGCTGTTGATAGTAAACGCATGATGCTGAGGACTGGTTTGAAGTGAGCTGATGAGTCTCTGAAAATAGGTTGGCTTTGCATAGTCCAGGGTCAAGTACAGCATGTTTAAACTCTGTCCATAAACTTCAGGATTGTGAGTGGTGGATGTATTTTTACACCTTTTGTAGAAAGATCCTTATAGATTTCAGCATGCGGATGTTGATTGAAATCCAAGGCTTTGGGTGAGACCTGGAGGAGAGAATTTGTTTCGAGGATAGGATGTTTCAAAAACATGTTTCTGGGAATTATTAGATAGATTGAGGCATGTAGATTGTAGCAGAGCTGAAGGATCCTTATGCGTTTAGTATAGGATTTTTAGGCATCAGTCTGGATAATTTATTTTGGTGATGATGATGATGATGCTGTGTATAATGACGGCTTAGTTATAAAAGGACAGGTTAATACTCTGAGAGGTGGATAAGTATGTCTGATATTGATACAAAATGCAGTGAAGTGCCATAATTATGTGAGGGTGAAGAAGTGTGCATTGTATGCTACCATGCAAACTATATTTCCATGTAAATGAAACACAATGGTGGATACCAAAAGATGAGACTACTTGTGTGGACACCTTCCCGAATCAAAGGCTATTTACCTCACTCTACAGACAAGCTACAACAATTATGATAGGTGGATCATGTGTCCCCGAATTTAATCAAAATAAAATGGCAGTCAATTAGATTCTTCACCTGGTATAATATTTCCTGATCAATGCAAGATCACTGGAAACTTATTCTGTAGTTATGTATGATTATATTTCCATCTCCTTATTTAGGCATGTTAGCGCCCACAGAAACGTAGCCTACTAAGCATGTGGTCCACACTTAAATTGATACTATCTGATGATTACTCAGTTCTGAGAAAAGATTGGCAAAATCAGAAGGGTGTGTTGGTGTTGTGTGGTGCTCCATTTTAGGGCAAAACGTGGAGATTTAAAACACCCTCTATAATGCATTTGAACAAATGATTATTAACCTCTTGAACTCACAGCAGTCATACCTTTAGTAGTATACTGACAACAATAACACCCACCGTCAACTCAGATTGATCTGTTGGATCTAGTACAAAAATGAATGGCAGCAGGTATTAAATCATAATTGAAGATAGTCTAACTTACTCTGGCATGCATAAGTGTATGGCGTGACATGGGTGTTAGTGCGGTCGTGAACAATGTCATTATCATCATTTATTAAAATCGGTGGCACATGTAGAGTGTAAATTGTAGAACGTCTTCTTGCATATGTTCTGCTATTTTTTTCGTTACATGTCCTGGACTGCTCCTACAGCTGAACTGTCATTCTTGCTGGAGCTGATGGTCCAAGAGCTCTATCGTCCTGTGTTAAAGTAAAGGGAAATGTTTACTAGTATATTAAATGTTTAATTGTATATAAAACTGCTTAAAAAGTTAAAAAAGGTTCTATGTTAAATATAAATTACATTATATATTTTAAATGTAGAACAGTAAAAAAGTAAGCATTAATAGCTCAATTTTAATTTGAAAATGAAATTATATTGCATATATTAAATTTAAAAAAGTTTTTAAAAGTTTAAATAAGTATTTATAGTACAATATAATTTTCATGATGGATTAACAGTGCTGTATAAAATTAATTTAAACTAATGTAATTATTAAAAAATATTAATCTTACATTTTCTTTTATATCTAGAAAAGGTTAGTAAAATATATCAAACCAATATAATTTCGTTTTATTTATAGTCCATATTTTAACATTAAATAAGGTATACTTTTTTTGCTAGTTGGAATGTGAAATGCCTGTTACAATGTGTGACACAGATTCTTATGTCATCATTGGGTATAGCGAAGCAGGAACATGTGGATTGGATTGGTTAATACCATAGTAAATTGGGATCGAGATTATAAGAAGGAATAGGTTGGAAAGTGATTATGTTATAAGCCTTTTATGAGACTTATATTCTTCATTGGCATTGGATTAATGAAGAAAACACTGCGTGAAAACAACTCCCTGAAGAAGTTTGTTATCTGAACAAAACACGATGACTGAGGCTGTAATCATTTAAATTGTTTTGGAAGAACACTAAAGAAGATACAAGAATCTTTGAACTACAGGACTTTTTTCCTTTTTAGGTGCACCTCTAGTGTAGTAACTTTATGCTCATCTGCTTTGCAGTAGTATTACTTAACAGCCGATACTAAGTAATGTGGGCACTGAATTCACTACTAGGGAAACAGTGTGGGAGGTGCAATTTGGTCTGCTTGGCCGCAGTTCAAAGGTGTTTTTAAAAACAATTTATCTATATTTTTAAATTACTAAAATAATGTAATTTATTTCATCATTAGTTCCTACGGAGTTTTATTTGAAGCCCCTACTTCTGTTATTGTTTTATTGGAAAGTGTTGCAGTATAAGTGGTGACTCTCCTGACTCGCTCGGAAGAGGTCGCTCTCCACACTCCCAAGGCTTTGTGGAATCGTAGCGCTTTCAAGCTGACTTGTGGTATCGTAGCGCTTTCAAGCTGACTTGTGATATAGTAGCGCTTTCAAGCTAATTTAGACCACCGCTCGCTCTGCTGCCATTATCTTTAGCGCTATTGCAGTGTGATTGTTAGGGATTTCCTAGCACTATATTACCTCTGCATTGCTGCCATTGCATGTATTGTCATTATAGTGCCCGCATTGCTATGCTCGCATTGAATTTAAAAGTTATTTCTGCCCGATTGTGCCTCTGCCCATACCTAGGAGTCACCTCAGATTGTGCCCCAGTCTCGCCCTGTTTCGCTTTCTCTTTGTTGATGCCATTTTGTTGTTGTTGTGCCTCATAGGCCGTCTCTACACCCCGCTCCCAGCTGCTCCTCCCTCCCACAGATAGTTGTAGACCGGCCCGTCTAACCCCGCGGTGTGACTCTCCTGACTCGCTCGGAAGAGGTCGCTCCCTACGCTCCCAAGGCTTTGTGGAATCGTAGCGCTTTCAAGCTGACTTGTGGTATCGTAGCGCTTTCAAGCTGACTTGTGATATCGTAGCGCTTTCAAGCTAATTTAGACCACCGTTTGCTCTGCTGCCATTATCTTTAGCGCTATTGCAGTGTGATTGTTAGGGATTTCCTAGCACTATATTACCTCTGCATTGCTGCCATTGCCTGTATTGTCATTATAGTGCCCGCATTGCTGTGCTCGCATTGAATTTAAAAGTTATTTCTGCCCGATTGTGCCTCTGCCCATACCTAGGAGTCACCTCAGATTGTGCCCCAGTCTCGCCCTGTTTCGCTTTCTCTTTGTTGATGCCATTTTGTTGTTGTTTATTTATTTATTTATTTTGAAAGTTTTATATAGCGCGAACAAGATCTTTGCAGATATCAGAGCGCTTTACAAACGAAGGTTATAGCATGTGAGTACATAACAATTGGGGTGGGGAAGGTACATGTGGGAGCATAGTCAGACTCAACAGCATAGTCAGATCAGACAGATACATCAATTATGATACAAGTACAAATAAGTTACATGTGGGAGCATAGTCAGACTCAACAGCATAGTCAGATCAGACAGATACATCAATTATGATACAAGTACAAATAAGTAATAGCGTAAACAATCAGGAAGGTCAATGATACGAGTCATACAAAATGCAAAAGATCAGTAGGACTGAATGGTACATTGACTGTAAATATCATACCCAATAATAATTCAAGTGTATTTAGCCATGAGGATAGCTTTTACTTCTTTCTTAAAAAGTATGGTGGAGGAGATGAGCCTGGTTTCGGGGGGGAGTGAGTTCCAGATCCTGGGTGCCATTCCTGAGAAGGAGCGTTTATAGGTTTTTTCCTTGCGAAATCTTTGGGGCTTTAGCAAGAGATTGTTAGTGCCTCTGGTGTTCCTGGAGCCTCCAGAAATCGTCAGCTTCTGAGCGAGGTATCCAGGTGAGCTCAGGTGGACAGCCTTGTGCGTCATGCAGGCGATTTTCAGATGTATTCTGGCTTCAGAAAGGCAGCCAGTTCAGGGATTTCAGATCAGGGGAGATGTGTGAATGTTTTTTTGATCCAGTGATGAGTCTCGCTGCGGCGTTTAGAGAAGCTCTTATGGGTGCCGTAGTAGTTAGGGGGAGACCGCAGAGGGCGATGCTGCCGTAGTCTATTCGAGGGATGACTAGTGCTTGTACCGCAGTATGGAAATCTTTGGCTGGGAGGAAGGGTTTGAGTTTCCTTAAGGTATTGATCTGGTAGTTTGCACCCTTAGTTGCTTTGTTGATGTGTTCCTGCATGTTGAGGTTGGTGTCGAGTGTTATGCCTAAAGATTTTGCTGAATCCACGATGGTAGGATGAACATTGAGTGCCGTTAGGTGTTTAAGCCAAATTTGAGCGGTAGTGATTTTCGCGGGAGGTGAGATCAGGAGGAACTCTGTTTTAAGGGCATTGAGTTTGAGATGATTAGCGGCCAGCCAAGATTGGTGCTTCTGATCGTTGAATTCAAGAGCATAATGTCTTTGGGTGATTGTAGTTTGAGATAAAGTTGGGTGTCATCGGCGTACATGTGGAAGTGAACATTGGATGCTAGTAGCAAGGTGGTGAGCGGCTCCATAACTAGGTTAAACAAAGTAGGGGATAGTGAGGATCCTTGTGGGACGCCTAGCGATACAGGTATTGGTGAAGACATCAGGTTGTTACTCTTGAATTTCTGCGATCTGTTGTGTAGAAAGGACGTGAACCACTTGAGCACAGTTCCAGATAGACCCATTCTTGTGTTTAATAGATCGAGTAGATTCTCATGTTTGACGGTGTCGAATGCAGGAGAGAGATCAAGAAGGATGAGGAGGCAGGTATCGTTTTGATCTAGGATTTGGAGGGCGTCGTCAATTATGTGAGTCATAGCAGTTTCTGTACTGTGATCTGCTCTAAAGCCTGATTGATGAGGGTTGAGTAGATCAAACTGATTGATGTGTTTAGTCAATTGTATTTGTGCGCATTTTTCCAACAGTTTGGCAAGAGTCGGAATATTGGTAATGGGACGGTAATTATTTAGATCAGAGGGGTCGGCTGAAGGTTTCTTTAGTAGAGGTGTGACTTGTCCAACATTGAGGGAGTCGGGGATGGTCCCTTGTTGGAGTGAACTGTTGATGATTTTAGTCCAGAGTGGGAGGAGCGACGGGATAAGTTCTTTGACAGCGTTGGCAGGAAGGGGGTCCGAGAGGTGATAGGCTGGTTTCACAGTGCTGAGCAGTCTACCAATTTCTTCTTCCGAATAGGTGACAAAGGATGACCATGTAGCATTGTTTTTTGGTTCAGTGGGAGCTGTGCAGTGGAGTTTGGGGTAAAGACTTACGTCAATGAGGAGATCGTTCTTTATGTTGTCGGTTTTTTGAGTAAAGAAAGAGGCGAGGTCTTCACAGGTGGGTGCTTCGCCCAAAGTGCTGACTGGTTGAGGTTGTTCCTTGGACTGTTGTGCCTCATAGGCCGTCTCTACACCCCGCTCCCGCCTCCCAGCTGCTCCTCCCTCCCACAGATAGTTGTAGACCGGCCCGTCTAACCCCGCGCTGTGACTCTCCTGACTCGCTCGGAAGAGGTCGCTCCCCACGCTCCCAAGGCTTTGTGGAATCGTAGCGCTTTCAAGCTGACTTGTGGTATCGTAGCGCTTTCAAGCTGACTTGTGATATCGTAGCGCTTTCAAGCTAATTGAGACCACCGCTCGCTCTGCTGCCATTATCTTTAGCGCTATTGCAGTGTGATTGTTAGGGATTTCCTAGCACTATATTACCTCTGCATTGCTGCCATTGCCTGTATTGTCATTATAGTGCCCGCATTGCTCTGCTCGCATTGAATTTAAAAGTTATTTCTGCCCGATTGTGCCTCTGCCCATACCTAGGAGTCACCTCAGATTGTGCCCCAGTCTCGCCCTGTTTCGCTTTCTCTTTGTTGATGCCATTTTGTTGTTGTTGTGCCTCATAGGCCGTCTCTACACCCTGCTCCCGCCTACCAGCTGCTCCTCCCTCCCACAGATAGTTGTAGACCGGCCCGTCTACCCCCGCGCTGTGACTCTCCTGACTCGCTCGGAAGAGGTCGCTCCCCACGCTCCCAAGGCTTTGTGGAATCGTAGCGCTTTCAAGCTGACTTGTGGTATCGTAGCGCTTTCAAGCTGACTTGTGATATCGTAGCGCTTTCAAGCTAATTTAGACCACCGCTCGGGCTGCTGCCATTATCTTTAGCGCTATTGCAGTGTGATTGTTAGGGATTTCCTAGCACTATATTACCTCTGCATTGCTGCCATTGCCTGTATTGTCATTATAGTGCCCACATTGCTCTGCTCGCATTCAATTTAAAAGCTATTTCTGCCCGATTGTGCCTCTGCCCATACCTAGGAGTCACCTCAGATTGTGCCCCAGTCTCGCCCTGTTTCGCTTTCTCTGTGTTGATGCCATTTTGTTGTTGTTGTGCCTCATAGGCCGTCTCTACACCCCGCTCCCGCCTCCCAGCTGCTCCTCCCTCGCCACACCCCCCCTCCACTATCCACTTATGACAGATGCTTCAGCGTGCAGCGTTCACGCGCAGCGGACGCGCCCCATGCGCGCCAAAGGTAAGCCCGTCTATGCCCGTCCGCGCCTGGACCGCGCCCAGCGCCAGACCCCCTGGCCCCTGCAAAATCCACTCCACCCGCATAACATACGACGCCGCAACCCTCTCAGCCCTTAACCCCGGACGCACACCACAATGCTTCCAAGCTGCCCCAGGACACACCCATGGACCCTTCACCTGCCACTCCTGCAAGTTCGACTGCATCAGGACCCACACCAAATCCACAAGCTCCAAACAGAGATCCAACACTAACCACCTAAAGTGCATCCTGCTCAGCACCCGCTCGGTCCACAGACACGCCATTGAACTCTGGAACCTACTCGACACTACATCGCCGGACGTCGCCTTCCTTACAGAAACATGGATGAACGCCTCATCAGCGCCCGACATTGCCATAGCCATACCGGACGCCTACAAGATCATCCGAAAAGATCGCACCAACCAAACAGGAGGAGGCATCGCCATCGTCCATAAGAACACCATCCACATCACGACCAGTTCCGACGATAACCTCGCTACCGCCGAACACCTTCACTTCCAGATCCACACCGACCCCAAAACTACACTCCGAGGCACCCTCATCTACAGACCCCCAGGACCCCGCACACATTTCAGTGAAGACATCACTGACTTCATCAGCCCACATGCCCTCCCCTCCGAGAACTACATACTACTGGGAGACCTCAACTTCCACCTGGAAAAGAAAACCGACAGCAACACCACTCAAACAACTTGTTGACACCCCCACTCACTTAGCCGGACACACTCTCGACCCTATCTTCACCTCCAGCAAGCACATCTCCTTCGATCACACCACAGCTCTCCATTGGACGGACCACAGCTGCGTTCACTTCAACTACAAAAAGACCACGACCCACAACCCCCCACAACCTATTCCTCGAAGAAATTGGAACAAAATCACCACCGACCAGCTCTTCACATCGCTTCACCAAACCCCTCCTGCCAAATCATCGGACCCAAACCAAGCAGCCACCAACATCACACAATGGATCACCGACAGCGCCGACGAACTAGCACCCTTGAAAAACCACCTAATCAAGCAAAGGAGCAAAAAGAGCCCCCTGGTTCAACGATGACCTTAAGAAATCCAAGAAGTTCTGTCGTACTCTCGAGAAAGCCTGGAGAAAAAACCCAACCACTGACAACCTAACCACCTTCAAGAACGCCACCCGCAAACACCACCAACTGATCCGATCCACCAAGAAATCAGCATTCAAGGATCGACTCAACAACAACGCCCAAAACAGCAAGGAACTATTCAACATCGTCAAAGAATTTACCAACCCCACCGCCGGCACCAACGACATCACTCCCTCCCAAGACCTTTGCGACTCTCTATCCTCATTCTTCCACAACAAAATCGCCGAAATACACAACAGCTTTGAAAACCAGTCAGAAGACCAGTCCACTCCACCCACCTCTGAACCAAAACCGCACTCTAACAACCTTTGCGCCTGGAACCCAATCACCACCGAAGACACCATCCACCTGATGAACTCCATCCACTCAGGATCGCCAACCGACCCATGTCCCCACCACATTTTCAACAAAGCAGACTCCATCATCGCACCCCATCTCCGCGATGTCATCAACTGCTCCTTCAACTCCGCCACCTTCCCGGAAAGCTGGAAACATGCCGAACTCAGCGCCCTTCTGAAGAAACCCACAGCAGACCCCACTGAACTTAAGAACTACCGCCCCATCTCGCTCCTCCCATTCCCTGCCAAAGTCATCGAGAAAGCCGTTAATAGTCAGCTCGCCGCCTTCCTTGAATCCAACAAATCCCTCGACCCCTCACAGTCCGGCTTCCGAGCAAAACACAGCACCGAGACCGCCCTCATCGCAGCAACAGACGACATTTGAACCCTACTGGACAAAGGAGAAACAGCTGCCCTCACCCTACTTGACCTCTCCGCAGCCTTCGACACAGTCTGTCATAGCACCCTCATACAACGCCTCAGCAACGTCAGAATACAAGGAAAAGCATTGGACTGGATCATCTCGTTCCTCGCCGGAAAAACCCAAAGAGTCCGTCTTCCCCCTTTTAGATCTGAAGCCACCGAAGTTATCTGCGGCGTACCACAAGGATCATCACTCAGCCCCACCCTCTTCAACGTATACATGAGCTCCCTCGCTTCCATCGCGCGCCAACACAACCTCAACATCATCTCCTACGCAGACGACACCCAGCTGATCCTCTCCCTCACCAAAGACCCAAACACCGCCAAAACCAACTTACATGAAGGAATGAAAGAAGTAGCTGAATGGATGAAGAACAGCCGTTTAAAACTAAACTCGGACAAAACGGAACTCCTCATCTTGGGGTCATCCCCCTCTGCCTGGGACGACTCATGGTGGCCACCGGCCCTGGGAACCGCACCCATACCAACAGACCACGCTCGTAACCTGGGCTTCATCCTGGACTCCTCCCTCTCGATGACCAGACAAGCCAACGCCGTCTCATCCTCTTGCTTCAACATCCTACGCATGCTCAAAAAAATCTTCCGTTGGATCCCCACCGAAACAAGAAAGACGGTCACTCACGCACTGGTCACCAGCCAACTGGATTACGGAAACACCCTTTACGCCGGAACTACAGCCAAACTACAGAAAAAACTCCAACGCATCCAAAACGCCTCAGCCAGACTCATACTGGACATCCCCCGGCAAGCTCACATTTCCGGCCACCTGAAAGACCTCCATTGGCTCCCCGTCAACAAGAGAATAACGTTCCGTCTCCTCACCCACGCACACAAAGCCCTCTATGACCTAGGACCAGAATGCCTCAACACGCGACTGTCCTTCTACACCCCCACCCGCCAACTACGATCGTCCAACCAAGCCCTCGCCGCAATTCCGCGCATCCATAGATCCACCATGGGGGGAAGATCCTTCTCCTACTTAGCAGCCAAAATCTGGAATTCTCTCCCCACCCACCTCCGCCTTACACAGAACCACCTCTCCTTCAGAAAACAACTAAAAACATGGATATTCGATAAGTAAAGCACCCCCCTCCCTCATGCGTCTTGAGACCCTCTGGGTGAGTAGTGCGCTATACAAATTTTTGAACTTGAACTTATCTCGGCAGTCAAGACACAGCTTTCTGCACAGAAAAGATAGGAGTCAGAGGCGGGAACATTTTAGTGTACATTAGTAGTACCATCGCAAAACTATTAATCATGCTACAAAATGCAGTTTGTGAATAGTCCACGTACTTAACAGAGTACTGACTTTAACTGACTGTTGCCACCACTGAAAAAACAAAGACACGAGAACCAATAGGTGCTTTGCATTCGTCCTGCATAACAAAATGTGCTTAGTGACAGTGATATGATTATGCTTTTATTTGTTAGTTTAGATAGTTGATATATCGGCTGCAAAGAATTAATCCCAAACTATACATACTTTGCTGACGTGTTGATGAATTGCTGTTGTATTTTAAGCCTGCCAAGCAATTAGCACAAATCTATAATATCAGTACATTATAGAAAACATCACCTTTTGCCTCATTTTCCAAGTTTCTGAGATTATATGTCTTCAGGCCACTGCCTACTTGTCACATATGTAGATTATATGTATGTATTCATTTGCATATTTTTGTGGTATTTTCATGGCGCAGACCTAGTTGAAAGGCAAACACACAGCGAGTGAGTGATTGAAGGGGTATCTGGGTTGTGAGAGTGGAATCACCCGTCATGTCCTTGTAATGTAGAGTTGTTTGAAGATTTGTGTCTTCCACTCTTTCCTAAAAAGGAGCAAGTTTGCCAAGTCGTGGTGGATACCGGGATATCATTCTAGATCCTGGGTACATAAATGTAGATGACCTGTTACATTATTTGTCAATTTTTTCCATTTCTTTGACTGCCCTGATTGTGCCCTCGCTGCAGGTAGATCGAAATTTTGACAGCCCCCAGAGGTGGCGAGCTTTTTCTCTAGATTGGCATGGGTGCTGATCGTGATGGCTTTGTAGATGATGCAACTGGTTTGCAGACAATGAGGGCTGGGAGCAAGGGTAGTCAGTGGAGTTCCATTAGGGTAGATTAATGTGTACATACTTCTTCAGCCTCTCGACTAGGCTGACTGTGGCGTGTAGGAGGATTTATGGGTGGTCAGTGTGGTGTTTGGGAAGCCATAGAGCAGAGCATTGCCACCAGACAAATTCGAGAGTATGCAATTTTAGGTTTCTGGCTTTTTAAAAGTATTAACTACCTCAGAATATTGTCTATATAATGTAACATGAATACACCGATTAATAGCTGTATACCTCGAGTAGTTGTGTTTGTGTGTGTCAGAAATATTCAGTTTCCCCTCTGAATATATCGATTTTAGTTACATGAAATCAGGATACAGGGACTGTAGCCTTTTCTGAATTGGATTTTTTCCCTTTGCAGCGATTTTTCAATGAGAGGTATTAATAGGGCGCCCGTTTAAAACAATACCGAAGGAAATTAATTTGCTGAGAGATTTGTTTTTCTTAAGAACAAATACAATCACACAAAGCTGCCAAATAACATTCATGCTGTTATCGATCTCCTGTCTGCGCAGCGCGAACTTGCAACCCTTGATGTATGCGTGCTACGAGGAAGGAAGGGGAATGCTGATCAAATAAAGAAACCATTTATTAACCGTATCGGTAAGATATATGAAAGTATTTTCTGTGCCTCGTTAGCGAGGCGCCAGAGTTCGCTCCCTTGTCCCGCGAATTCATATTCTAAGTTTATGAACAAAAATAATAATAATTTTTGAATGAATGGAAAGATAATTGGATATGAATGTACTTTATTTGGATAACTTATGAAAGAACTATCCTTAAAAATCAGAACATTTTCGGGCGAGATGCGAGGAAGATATCGGCAGCCTGGAAGATGACGATTGGCAGGATGCCTTGCAGAGCCCCCGCGAAATCGCGATAAGGATTAGGTTCCGTCTTGTCCAATTAAAAATATTGCACCAGGTGTATTACCCGCGAGCTCACCTGTTCTCATGGGGCAGGAGCCTGTCTCCCCTGTGTGCAAGGGGCTGTCAAGGGGAGGGAACCTTCTTCCATATTCTCTGGGATTGTCCGAATGTGGTACCTTTTTGGGCCAGGGTGGCCCCCCTTCATGTTTCATATTAGACTCCCAGTCGTGGCACAGAGACACATGTGGCAGATTAGCACGTGGCACCTTACGCATCAAGAGTGTTCCAGCTATATTGAATCCAAAATCCATTTTTACTTTGCAGTGAACAAGGGCTCTGTGGAGTCTGCGGTTACACTGTGGGCGCCTAGTAAACCTACACCTAGTGCGTTGATTAAAGGGTATGTGCGGGGCAATGAGGCATAAAAACTGGAGGAGACGTTTCTGGATACCCAGATACTCTCCATGGAGAGGAGGGTCCAGTGGCGACCTTCAGCTGCTCTCAATCGCCAGCTGGCGTGGGCTCGCTCTTGCCTACAAAAGGTCTTGCTGGAGGAAGCCTGACAATGCTGAAGGGCATTGATACAGAGGGTCTACGAGCATGGGGATAAGTCCGGAAAGCTTCTCTATTGGCTGGTCACCACAGAGGTCGCCTCAAGGTGGTGGTGTCAGTTATGAATGCCGGTTGGCATTTGTGAGTAGAGGTTCTAGCTGTGGCACAGGCGTTTGCAGACTATTATCATACCTTGTATGCAGTCCAAGGATCTGGATCAAGCACTTACTGTAGAAGAGATAGGGAAGGCGCTATCAGATATTTGCTCGGGCAATACTCGGGGTTCCAGCGGGTTCTCAATGGAGCACTACCAGAGGTTTCAGAATCTCCTACTCCCCCACCTGTAAGCACGGTATGATGAGTCAGCCTCCCAAGCAGTGTTCCCTAAGGGACTAGACACAGCCACACTTGTGGTGCTCCCTAAACCGATCCAGCCTCTGGATAAATGCTACTCATACTGGCCTATTACTCGCATCAGTTCAGAAATTAAAATATATGCCAATGTGTTGGCTAATCGGATGCTTCGTGCCCTTCCCTTTTAGATTCAACCGGACCAATGCAGCTTCATGCCAGCCCGAAGTACAAGATATTATGTTCGTTGAGTCCAGGATGCACTTTCCCAGGCTCAGCGCCTTCGTGGGTCTGCAGCCTTTCTTTTGGTTGACTTTGAGAAGGCTATTGACACTGTGGACTGGTTCTCCTCAAATACAATGTTGGAGAGGGCTGGGTTGAGGCCCTGCCTTCGCGCTCCCATCAATTTACTTTATGCCCACTTGACGGCTCAAGCCCTGGTTGATGGCGTTTTGTCTCCCCCATTTCCTATCTATAGAGGCCCCTGACAGGGTTGTCCTTTGTCTCCTTTGTTATTTGCCCTGGCGATTGAGCCAGTAGCTTGCCTCAGGTATGATGCTCCTAGTCAAGGGGGGACCTGGGACGGAGGCACTCATCGCACTGTTTACAGACAACATCTTGGTGTCCCTAATGTCCCTGCAGGCACCAGGCCTGCGTTGTTTGGAGATCCTGCAGTTGTATGGGGCGACCTCAGGCCTCCGGGTGAATGAGTACAAGTCTCTGTTGCTGCCCATATTTGCCGATGCGGAGGTCTGTGCCTGGTGATCCCCATGTGCTGCTTTCCTGTAAACACTTAGGTATTTACATGTCACGTCTCCTAAACTTGGCCTGAAGCCCTAATCTAAATAATTTGGTCACGAAAATGAAAGAGGATCTGTGGAGGTGGACCTGTCTACTGCTGCATGTCTTGGGGAAAGTTGGTTTGTTCAAAATGGTGATCCTCCCGCTTTTTCTATACGTCTTTTCGAACTACCCCCATCCAAATACCAGAAAATGGTTCCAAGATATTACTCTGTCTATCCGTACCTTTCTGTGGGCAGGTGGTCGCCCTCAGTGGCTTTTGTTAATTGCTGTTGTTCTCCCTGCAAGGGAGGAATGGGTATGGCAGACTTGCAGGCTATTATTTAGCCTCGGAGCTGGTCATGATTAATGACTTGTTCTAAGGGGGTTGGGGCGATGAGGCATACTGTGTGGAATTGGCTGTGCTTGGACTTGACAGGCTAATGAGCTTGCTCTACGGAGCCCAGATTTCCCGATCCCTCTATGATTGCACCCAGGCGATGTTGCTGTGCTGGAGGGCGGTGCACCAGTTGGTGGGCTGGAATTGCTAGCTTACTGTGCAGACATCCTTATGGCACAGGATTTGGCTTCCTCATTCTGTGGGTCTGGAGGGCTTTGTGCAGTGGGACAGGATAGGTATCGCTCACCTCGAGGACGTCTGGTCAAGTACCCATGTATAGACGTTTCAGGAGCTTCAGCAACAGTATCAACTATCACGCTCTCAGTTTCATAAATACCTGCAGCATGCCCTGTCAGCGAATGTTCTCCCAGACATGCAGATTCCGGAGTTTAATCGCCCCGAAGCTAAACTGATGGGGAAACTAAACAGATGGGTTATTTCCACAATTTATCGTTCATTGATTACTTATACCCTTGACTCCTTTCAGAGGTTACGGGAGGCCTGGGTTGGGGAATAGGAGGAGGTGGGATGGATAGAAACCAGAATACCCCCTGCAAGCTCTCTATCCCCTCATGCCGGTCCAGCTTAATTATGTGCAAGTCACATACGTGACTACCTTGCGGTTTTGCAGGGCTGGCCGAACCCCCCAGGCCAGCTGTGCTAGATGTTCCCTGTTGGATGCAGATTCCATTCACGTAGTGTGTTCCTACCTGGGACTGGTTCCCTTCTGGGAGGCGATTGAGAGAGAGTAAACAGCGGTTATAGATCAATGATTTCTCCTTCCTCCCCCCCTGATGACTTTGGTGGGGTTGCGAGAGAACATGGGGGTGCAAAGAATGGAACACATTCTTATTGAGGTCGCCACACTGTTAAAAGAGATATCACCCGTAAATGGAAAGCCACAAAACCCTTCTCGATGTTGGAGTACCAGAGGGAAATGGATTGGCATACCCAGCTGGAAAGACCAATATATGAACCCCGGGGCTGTCCCCCTTAAATTCAAGAAGATCTGGAGGCAAGTGATGGACAGATCATGGCTTAGGTCTGGGGACTGACTGAGAGATGGTACTGTTTTCTATAATGTTGGTTCAGTGGACTACATTCTTTCTCTGTTGTTTCTTTGTTTTGTTGTTTTTGTTATGTTTCTGTGTAGAAATAAATGAAAATGTGGTTATAAAAAAGAAATACTGCTGCTAGCTGTCTTAAGCCTGTGAAGGACCAGGTTGAGGTCTCTGTTAAGCTCATGTTTCCCAGCCATCAAAGCGGACTGACATCAAGCCAAATAGGATACCTGCCTTTTGAATGGGTTCAAGCTTTCAAGCCCTCTATGGACACAGTGCAGAGCAATTGAATATAAACAAACTGGATGCTCATAATATGAGGGTCGTTGTCATTTCCTGAAGGATTCAGTGTTTGCCTCTATGCTTTCCTGCACTATGAGTTCCAAAGTGCTTCACTTGTTGTGATCTCTAGTGTGATCTTAGTTGGTTCTGGCCGTTCATACAAAATCCAATAATGTTCTGTCAAAGGATAATGCGTAACGTGTTGTCCTGCAGCTGTGATGAAAGGTTAGGGTCTGTGAGCCCGTAGTTTTTAACAAATAAAAGAAAGTAGCTCTGCTGTCTATAAAAAACATCCCAGAACACGATGGTGCTACCTGCACACTTCTGCTGGTAGATTACAGAGCGGCAGCACTCAACACTGTAGTGGGCATTGATGGCCATTCTCTCTCATACATTGGTGTGTTGGTCCTTACATGATCTTCATCCTTTCTGTCTGAGCGCCCCCTCTTCATGTGGTATCTCCTTATTCTTACTTTACCATTTCTTCCTTTCTTATGCAGCACACATGAAAGATCCATTCTCTCTTTGGCAATTTTTAATCAGAATACAGCACTACTTGGGAGTTGCAGTCAGTGGCTATGCAACCTTTATCCAGTAGTAAGCCTCTCCAGATTTATCTTCAGATGCCATCAGAGGCTGATCTTCATCGCCTAAAGAGTTGCCGTTCTGTGGCTGAGCTTCAGATGGAAGTGCGTTCTCTGAAATGTAGTCCCACTACTGCAACGTTTTTCCTCATGTTGCTTGGTGAGGCCACTCCATTCTTGCCTTTCAACTAACTGTAAAGACAGGACATTTTCTCTGTATGGTGATTGTGCACAGAGTCGGGATTTTGCTATTCAGGAAAAAACATTCTCAGCATCATCACATCATAAAAACGCGTCCCAGCACCTCTGGCTTTTACTTGTAATTTGATTTGTTGACTTATTCAGGAATCTTTTTGATGACGATCCATAAAGTGTCATCCTTGCACTCATAAACTAGCCTTCGTACATTTATGATTTCACTTTGGCATCTCGGGGAAAAAATAAACAACACAAGGTACTAGATCCATTTTGGTTTTTGTGAAGGGAGTTGGATTTAACATAATGCTGGCAGGGTAAAGTACACATTAGTTGAAAAGGTGAATTTTATTTCTGCCTTCTTTGCACCTTTATAACACTTCAATGTCTAGAATTGCCATCACGTGTTTCACTCTGTGGCTTGTAGGTATGGCCTTTCTCAAGGCTGCTTAGTATGAATAACAGAGCCTATTACGTTAAGGAGCAGTCCTATTGGTAGTAAGCTACTCAGTGTTGTCTCATAGAAGTATAGTCTATGTGTTTGCAGTGGACCTGCAAACACATGCATTCACATTTGGAGAAACACAATTTGCCATTGTGCGTTAGAAAAAACACACATTTACTTGTACACTCATGCAAAAACAACAGCTATTAAATGGGCCCTGATGAGTTTTAATAAAGGGCACACACTAATGGTGTGTCAAAGATCACACAAAGACCCAACCGAGAGTAAAGACTTGGGGCTATGGAAAGGAACACACACACAGACACTGGAGGATAAAAGGACTCACCCTTTGGGATATAAGTGATGCATGTAGGTTAGTAAGGAGAGACGATGGCGTAATGAAACATACACTTCCTGCACTAAACAGGACACTGAAATACATGCACTCACTCGTATACAAAGACACTTTTTCTCTACCCACACCCACTACCCTCATCTGACCATCTTTCCCGCTTATGCTGCTGCAGGTCACACACAAGGGTCTCATATATAACACTTATGTGGCTAGAAGGGTACAGACATTCTGGGTGCACTGTTGGGTCAGGAGGACACTAAAACACACATCAACAGACTTCCTCACCACCCTCCCCACTTCGCCATATGACCCTCTGTCCCTCTGCTGCTGTAGTTGGTCACACGCATGAGTTTAATAAAGAGCACCTGTTTCGGTTAAAAAAAAGATACAAACTGTTTACCGGAGGAAAGGTGCACTTAACAGGGCATTGACAAACCGGCACACTTTTCTGTCCTACTTCCACCACTCTACCTCAGTTGTTGCAAGCTGTTTCTGTATTTGTTATAACGTGACTAAAATAGTCACATTATACTTTTGTCACCTGCCATTTCAAATGTCTGCAGTGAATATTTGCAGTAACCGGCCTAACAATATGTATGTGTTTCAGCTATCGACCTATAAAATGTGTGGCAAGTTAGGGTCGTGAACATTTAAATATCAACAACCCCACTTATGAAAGTATATTTGCACAGTGCAGGGGGTTTACCTGACAACCCTTGTTCGGCCTGTTGACATCCAATAAAGCTAGACATGTTAAAGGTTGTGCCTCTTGTCCTATCTCGAACCGTGCTGCAAGAAATGTGAACTATCAATGGTTGAGCATTGTCTGTTCACCTTCATTTTCCAGCCAGTCCATAAACGTGCAGGCTTTTCTCAGCAGCCACAGTACCTACTGTATTAACTTCAATCTGGCACGAACAGTCCTGGAAAGGGCCATGGAAGGAGATCCTCGGTGTAAGGTAGTCCCAGTGTCACCGTCTGAGCACAATGCTATCTCCCTTGACACAGTAAACACTTCAATGCAACAGTTGTGGACCTTGAAGAAGTTTTGCTTCTCTTTTAGTCTGTCTGGATATGCCCTGCAAAGTAAGGCATAGCATCATGGATTCTGGTACCAATTGCCAGACCTTTCGGTCCTCAAAGTACTGCGATGACTGCATCATTAACAGTGTGATGGTAAAGAGGTTCCTCAGGCGTTATATAGGCCCTTTGAGACTACGCCCCCCTCCCCCTCTCCTTTTCACTTCCCTGTGGCGTACCTCAGGGATATTCCCTGAGCCCGACTCTATTTAATCTGTATGTCACCCCTCTGGCCAAATTAGCCAAAAGCTACGGCTTTGTCTTGGTGTCCTACGCCGATGACACACAGATAATTGTCTCTGTTAATAGCTCATCAAACTCAACGGCAGTCAGATTCTATGACTGCATGTGTCATATAGGCAATTGAATGTTGTCTAAAACATAACTCATCCAAAGCCGAAGTACTTCTCTTCCGTAAACTAGCTCGTCAAACTGGGCAGACAGCTGGTGGCCTTCTCAACTTGGCCCTTTGCCAACCCCTGCAAATAGAGCAAAAAATGTAGGTGTACAATTTGACACCAAATTGACATTTGAAGCTCAAATTAACCACATCACCTCTACTTGCTTTTTCATTATCAAAACTTTGAGGAAAATACGTCCTCTTATTCCTTCTGATTTAAAGAAAAAAGTGGTCATCGCACTTATTTCATCTAGGCTGGACTATTGTAACGCTCAGATCACCAGTGCAAAAAAGCAAAGCATCCACAAGCTCCGGATGGCACAAAACGCAGAAGCTCGAGTCCTTCTGGGGATTACAAGATTTGATTCCGCCTCTAAGGCCCTGACACAATTGCACTGGCTGCCAGTTGCTAAGCATAGCCAGTTCAAAGCCTCATGCATTGCATTTAAATATTTGCATGGACTAGGGCCGGAGCAGATGTCACAATATCTGATCCCTTAGATCAGCTGAAAGTGGTAACCTTGTCACTCCCAGGTCGCAAAAAGTCAAATGGGGTGGCGGGAGCTTTACCTATACCACAGCCGGACTTTGGAACTTTATGCCAATAGTACTAAAAAAAACGACTCTGTTAAAATTCAAAAAGGGTCTAAAAACGTGGCTCTTTAGAGGGTGAGTCCTAGGTAACCCTACACAGTCCCATCAATCTGACGGTTGCGCCTAGACACCTCTGGGTATATGCAGCGCTCTATAAATGCCTCATTTCATTTCTCATTTCACAAACTCCTGACACAGCCAGAAACAACTAATTAAGCATAAGCGCAAGCCCTGAAGCCAACATTCACATAACAGTTAAACTATGTACATTAAACAGTAACATTTACCAACCATGCTTCTTAGCCTGACAGCAGCCAAAATATATTTGTGTACCATTAAACAGACTGATTCAGTTTTCAGAAGTTGTTGGCACAGCAGCACAGGTCTATATTTCCTCGTATTTAGAGACTTCAATAAGGGTACTTAAAACATTTTTCTTGGAACTATACAGAGGTTAGAAAAAAGCAAGAAATGCAGCATAGATTATGAAGATACAGAATCAAATGGGCGAGGTAGTAGGAAATTGCTCTTTAATATACATTTGCCATGAAATATTACAAACATTTTCGTTCTTCAAGCATTCTAGTATCGCAGATCGGTTAAGTTTGGTTATGGAGGCCTAGTTAAAAGTTATGGTGTACTGGTTTGGATCAAACAGAAGGCCCATTTGGCACCAGAGCAGGTGGGAAATTAGATATTCAGGAGGCGTGTTTAACTTGCAGTGTAGTCACACCCCTAAAGTGGGCTACCTTGACTGGACAGCTAGAGAGGTTTTTCACCATCGTATGGTGAAAATAGAGACTTCTGGGTCAGGGATATGTAAATGTAAATGTCATGGTACTTATAGAGCGCACTGTCACCAGACGGTCACCTTGCGGTGTCGCCTATGCGGTTTCCTGGCGCTGATACTCATACCGCTGTGGAACCCCTCCTGGCTTTCCCTGTGAAGTGTCCACTCCTGGGCACCCCCAGGGTGAAGCCAGGCATCCTTAGCGCTGTTGGGGCTGATGTGGAGGCTAAGCAAGCTATTGCCCAGAGTTGCAGCGTGGGGCCCGTGATTAGAATAGGCACCGAGGCGAGAATTAACAGGTCTGAGGAAATTGAGCCCGAGACCCCGCCGAGGCGGGAATCGAACCCTGGACCCTGGCCAGAACTCTGCATCAGGGTCTGCCGCTCTAACCATTGAGCCACACTCCTCCTTCCTCCTTCCCAGAGTAAGTGGTTATATAGAGGTTGTAGTCAGTCCAGTGGTAGGTCGCTACTACTATATGCTCCCCTAAACTCCCCTAAATTGAGTATTTAGGGGTCCCCCAACTCCAGAAAGATCGATTTGACTACCTGTGAACAGAAGAAGGACAAAGAAGAGCCAACGTCGCAAGCACTGAGGACCTGCATCAAAATTGGTGCTAAACCCTGCATGGTTGCTAGTACATTGACAGTAAGACCCGACTCGTCCTGCAGCTGTGCATCCTCCCCACCACTGGAAAGACAGTCCAGTACTTTGCCAACCATCTAGCATCTTCCTTCAGGTGGATAAGCCATCCCACTGCATTTGTAGGCCCCTACTGCACTTGTCCAATACACCCTGTTGTTGGCCATCGGGCCCACCGTAGTAGCAGCACGACAGGAGGAAATCTTTGTGGCTTTAGAACATCAGCCCCATCTCTCCAACGAGTTTCGAGATGCTAGACCCTCCAGGAACTCCCTCTGCACCAATACCCTGAGTGCCAGGGCATTTGCATCAGCCTAGGCTTGTTGTATGTCCAGCCGGACACCCCCACCTCTGAAGTCTTCTTGCAAGAAGAAGGACTTCAGGACCGACGAGATCTAATACCAGATTGCCTCTGCTGTCTTGTTTTCCTTCCCTCTGCAGGTCCGACCAGCAACCTTGAGAGCCTCAAACGCAAGTGGTCAGTCAGCCAAACACCACTGCACCAAGTCTCACAGCCTGGGTTCACGACTCCCGACTACGTACACTTAGCCTAGGGGTCCTAGCAAATTGAGCCTCCTGGATACCCCAGGGCAGGTAAGCCCTAACTGCTGATGGTTCTGTGGACCTTGGCCCCCTAGCACCTGAAGTCCAAAAGGGCACCTCTGAACTTCAGCTACAGATATTGTTTTGCTACCTGTGTTTTCCTCCTGTAGGGTGATATTGTAGCATTAGAGGCTCGTTCCTCAAAAACCGTTAATCAAGTGTTTTTGCTTTTCTTATTTGTAAAATCGATCTCTCTGAAAGTACAAAAGTTATTCTAAAGATCTTGGTGTCTAAAATTATATAAAATTGTGCTTTTTTTATAAATTGGTCTCGGATTTCTTCTTGAGTGTGTGAGCCATTTATTGGCTGTGTGCATACAAAAAATGCTTAACACTCCTCTATGGTAAGCCTAAGCTGCTCGACCACACTACCACAAACAGAGCACTTGGTATTATTAATGAAGCCCTGTAAACCAATTATGGTTGTCTAGACTTTTTGCATGGTGTGCCTTTACACTAACACTACTACATAAAAAGTCAGCTTTCTACATTAATGTAGATACAATAGAGAATGGGAGCAAGCACACATCCTTGCCTAACACCTGCCCAATTTAAAAAAAAAAAGGGGGGGGGGTAAACCTTATGTTCGGCCCATACCTAGTCCACCCAGACAAATCGTGTGTAAATGAATTGAAAAATGAACTAGCAGTCGCTCCACCCCAGATCCATGAAAGCCGAATGTAAACAGACATTCTTCACTTTTGTGTACTTGTTAATTATAAGATGGAGATTTAAACATTGTTCTGTGGTCCCCAGACCTTGTCTAAATCCATACTGAACATTACGTAGTATACCCTTTTCAGTTGGCGTTGTCTCCAACCTATCTAACTAAGCTCTGCCAAGTTTCTTGGTTGCAGAGTTAATAAGGGAGATGGGGCGATTGCACTTGGGAACCACTCTGTCCCCTTTCTAGAGGAAAGCAATCATGACCTCAGTGGCCCAATCACCATGACACTCCTAAATACATTTGCTAATAGGGATGTCCAGAGCTCGTTTTAATCTTTTAACAGGTCAGTGGGGACCTCATCCGGGCCTGCAGCTTTATGCCTTGATCTTTGTTCAATAGCATTGATTACCTCTTTCAAAGTAATCATTAGAAAATCAGTACAGTGCCAAACCTACACCAGACAAAGCACTGTTTTCCCCAAGGTCCGTTTTTGAATGTTCATAAAGCTTTGAAAAATGTTCCTCCCACTGATGTGAAAGAATAACAGTGTCCACAATGGTGTTACGGCCATCTCTGAAAAAAGGCGCATTTACGGTTTTCCAGAAAAGGACTGTATAATTCCTGCAGTTGGCCTCACATAATCGCACTCAGGCAGTCTTCCTAATCATTTAATTTCTTTTCTTGATCGCCTATTTATATCTAACTCTACATAACTTTATTTCTTCTGCCACCAGAGGCACTTTCTTAAGTGCTTGCATTAAATTCCGGTGAGTAAATAACCACCATCAAACCACTTTTTACCATGTAAATTGCTACAGTTGTCCGTGGTGGTCAGCAGCTCAGTGATTGTACCACAGACAATATTGTAAGATCCTAATAGCTCAGCGGGATCAGCCCCGGTCCATAAACAAACTAGTAGAACATACCTATTTTTAGCCACCAACTTGTGCAGCAACAATTGTGAGTTAATCCTAGCCAATTTTCTCAGAGCATCGCTTTAAATATATGATTTTAGAGGAGGTATAATCAGGGCATGTTGTAATAGTACACCATCCAATGACAGTGTGAGTATCAAAGGACTATGATCACTTAAATTATTACACAAAATGGTAAAATCATTACCAAGTGTTCCATGGATTTTGAAATAACAATATAATCAATCATATTGCCCCTGCTGCTCTTTCCGCTGAAAGTAACTTTGGGCTAGATGTAGGTAAATCATTTTTACCGATTCTAAAATACTGAATTTTTCCGATTCGGTATTTTAGAATCGGTAAATCTGACATTTTCAGTATTTTTTACCGAATCGGTAAGATTCGGTAATTGCCATTCATTCCTATGGGCCTGGAGGCCCATAGGAATGAATGTCAATTACCGAAGCGGTAATTACCGATTCGGTAAATACCGAATAATTCAAGGGTGGCAGGGTGTCACTTTGACACCCTGTTGCACCCCAGATACATGCCATACATGCCAGGTGTACATGCACAGATTTGCATATATACAGTATTCGTTATTTACTACCAACTACTAGTTGGTTGTAAATAACGAGTCCTTAAAGTCCTGTGACACTGTTTACAGTGCCTCCTACATCTTAAAATACAGATTCGGTAATTTTACCGAATCGGTAAATTTACCGAATCGGTAAAATTACAGAATCTGTATTTTAAGATGCCCTACATCTCGGTATCCAAATACCAGTCGGTAACGGCCGAAAATCAGTATTTTCGGCCGTTACCGACCGGTATTTGGACACCTACATCTGGCCCTTTGTTCCTTAGCTGGGAGCAAGTCCAATGTAAGTACCAGTTCAAACCTAATCAAGATCTGATTATAAATTTATCTACATGGGGTATGATCAAATTGCAAATAATCTGCACTATATCAGCTTGCCCCAGAATGCCATATACTGCATCACGTGAAGTGGTGCATAGTCGACTGTTGAAATCCCCAGTCCAAATTACTGCTGGATCCCCCTCTAAATTGCAAATGTATTACTAAGTACATTGTCTAATGATTTTGAGATTTCATTATTATACTGATTAAATTCATTGAGATAAAAATTAACAAAAACAATTAATTGCCTGGCTTAAATATTGATAAATAAAATCTGGAAATAAGGAGAGTTACAGTTAATTTAAGTGATTCTGCCTACAAAAGAGACAGAGATCAAGGTTAACAAGCCACCTTTGGACCGACAGCTGATAGAGGGAATAGCCGGGTGGCAAAAGAAACAAACCAATAGATATATAAAAACTCTGTAAAAAAAAAGTAAATATATATGTATCGTTTCAAACTCCCAGGTCTCCTTCAAACTTAAAATTTTATATGAATTTATTGTGATAGACCAAGAGGGATCAGTCAACTTGCTAGCAAGATCGGCCACAATCCGGGACATTAGCTTGCCTTTTTGGACACTGGGTGCAAGGGAACTTAAAATAGGGAACTTACTAGAGTCTGGAGAGTCTGGAGAGGTACAATTTATTTTAGTAGCATATCCTGTAACCTAACATCTATGAGTCAGAGTTCAAGGTCAGTAAAATAGAAGTATCATCAATGCAGTGGGCCCATCATTTACGATGACCTTGTGTACTGGGACAATCAAAGAAGAAAACAAATCAGGGACAGCAAGAAGTTAGGAGTCAGACTACCTGCTCCAGAGACTCAGGGGAGGTACACCTGTTATAGGTATCAACCAAAGGGACCCCTTTCTCTGGGCCACAAGCAGAAGCATTATCAGGAATTTCACAGTTGATTGATTTAAAAAAATTGCATAGAGGGATCGCTTTTGTAGAACTATTCACAATGCCAGTGCAATTTAACATATATAGCAAAAAAAAAACAATTGTGGGTCATTGAAATTAATAACACAACCCCCATCTCCTTTTTAAGGCTATTTCTCACTCAGGAGACTCTCCGTGTCACAATGATATCATTGAACAATTTACAGTTGCAGCTGTTTCCACGTGTATTCCCCATCGAGTGTGTAACTTTATTTTTAAGTTGAATATCATATCCAGTTTGATATAGATGCAGAGAGGGAACATTTTTGGAATAATCACCAACGGTGTGGCTTCCGGGATCATTGCTGTACCTTTGAATCTGATGAGTGTGATGTATTATCTGGAATGTCTAAATGCATAGGATGGATAAACAGTTTCGTGGTATAGTGGCATTTGAGTGAGATTGAGTGTGCCTCAGATGTGGCCTAACTTGAGCACCTGCAAATGACAACATCATATTTATGCAAGAAGTTTCCACAGTGTCAGTTGTGGAGCGATCAGTGGTGGTTTTGCTAAAATGACCCACCTCCAGCCTAGTTCCCATCTTCTGAATACCACTGAAAGAAGATTGAGATTCTAGGTCTACTAGCTTGTTCAGAGAAGCTTCAGTGGCCTTAAGTGATAATATAGGCTCAAAGGAAGATTTGAGAGCGCCCTCGAAACTTGGCAAAGTTATTTACTACTCGGTCAATATAAGGCATTTTGTTCAAAGTAGGGCCCGCACATTCTTCCAAAACCAATGAGAAATGCTTGGTTCCTGAATGTAATCTTTTTCACTGCTATTCGCTGAGCGCGTTGTGCCTCTTTTCTTTTTGGAGGGTGGAGAACCCAACATATCAAGTCTGCTGCACAGAGCTCTCGGTGGTGTACTTTCAGCTTTAATTGGTAAGTCGCCATTGAAAAGATGAGTTGAGAGCCACATCTGTTCAACCTTAACTGAGTCTGTGACCTGGGGGAGTGTCAGTGCTATATGAACGGCACCTAATCTTTCTTCTACGCATTCCATTTCTGAGTTGATTGCACCCATTGCATTAAGTAAACAAGAATTTCCAATGCAATAGGTCTCGCATTTATTAGAGTTATAGCTATTGGCGATGTAAAGGACAATGTCTTTTACCCACTTGTTTTGGTTTGGAGTGTAGTGGTTGTATGTAGAGTGGAGTGGAATTATGTGGGTTGGATTGCTATTGTTAGTTGTGGAATTCTGTGTGGTGGATTTGTGTGGTGTGGAGTGGATTTGTTTTGTGGAATTATGTGGTATGGTGTCCAGTGGATTTTTGTGATAGTAATGATGTGGTGTTGAGTGTCCTTGAATGATGCGAAGTGGGATTGTGCATTATTGAGTGCAATTATGTGGAATGGTATTATGTGTTGTGGAGTGGTATGTAGTGGAGTTTAATTATGTGGTGTGCGGTTGAATTTTGTGGCATGATGTGGGATTTTGTGGTATGGATTGGATGTATGTGGTGTGTTGTTTAATTGTGTTGTTGAGTTGAATTATTTGGTTTCTTGTCGAATAATGTGTGGAATGGAAATGTGAAGAGTTGAATTGTGTGGTGTGTAAATGTGTGGCGTTGAGTGAAATGAAGCTGAAAGTATAGGGAAGAAAAGGGGATGAGCATGTAGATGTGAGGTAATACACGATGGAGATGAGAGGGAAAAGAAAATGGCGATGGTGGAACTGTGAAAAATAGAAATGATGCTGATTGCAGAAGGGGGTGCAAAAAAAATAGAAGAAAGACACAACTTGTAAGGGGGCTGGTAGAGCTAAAGGGGGAGGGAGTAGGAGAGCCGAAGGTAACAAAGAAAGGTGACAGATGGTGGAGAGACCCTGCAGGACATGGACGGTGACCGGAGGAAGCGAGGACAGTGGAGCTGGGAGACGGAGAAACAGGTAAGAAATGTGGAGAAGCAGAAGTCAGAGACTCAGGTGCAAGAAACCCCACAACAGAACAAACCCCTCTTTTGCAAAATTCAAAAGCCTGCTCAATGTCCTCTTCCTTAATCGCTCACTAGCGAACCGATAGGATCCACGGAAGTGCCTTAGCCGGCACTCCACCTGACCTGACTTTAACTCTGTGTCCTGTGACTTTAACTCTGTGTCCTGTGACATTGACATCCGCTACCGCCCAGACCCCTACCGGAACCCTACCCATTCCCTCCACCCAAATAAGAAAACTTATCGGCTACTCGTTCTGTGTGACCTGCACTCATCATGTTTCTTTTCGTTCAATTTTTTTTACTCCTTATGTCTGAACTCTACTCGTCACGAATCACTATGTTCTACTATGATCTCTGCGCTGCTTGATTGCATATAAGTCACTTGTTGTGAAGCACTCGGGTCTAGCTAGCGCTATATAAAACTCCTAAAATAAATAAGAATAAGGGAATCTGGTAAATATGAGGCAAGAGTGGAGTTGGGAGAAAACCAGAGCATGAAAGCGAGGCAGAGGGAAATGGGGGAAGAGGGGTAATGGCCAGACCGGAAGTTAGAGCAAACAGTGGAGCTTACCTGTTTATTTTTTTATGGGTAATTTGTTTCCGCTGTTGTTTGTGTGTGGAGTAAGTCACTGAGGAATGTGAATGAGAAGGAATGACAGGGATGAGCAAGGTAAGGAAGAGAGGGGTAGAGTTTGTGGCGAGAAAGTGAACTGGTAAAGTTGGAGACGAAGAAGTCAGCAAAACTGTGAAGGTGGGGAAGTATGAGAGAACAGTGAAAAGGGAACTGGGACGGAGGTAGGGAAGAATGGAACTGATTCAGGTATGTGCAGCGCTGAAATGAAGTGTGGCGCCGAATAAATGTCCATCCCTGAATGTATGTTCAGTGGTAAGTACAGAGCTGGGCAACTGTGTGTGGGCTCAATATGCCCAGACAGAAAGCATGCCTGGCATAGAGTATACGCACAATCTAAATTACGTCCATCACAACATATAGTAAATGCCTGCTGTAACAAGTGTCTGAAGGCCATGTTCCAAATACAGTGGCAATGGTACTTAGTATAAATGAGATTGCAAAACTCAATGAGGATCGGTTGAAAACACAAGCCCTATCACAAACATGAAAGCACACGCCGTGCTGAAATAAAGTGCAGTGTCCATGTACATAAAATGTATGTGTGTGGCGGCCCGTCAAGCGGGCGCCATGACAATTAAAAGAAATAAAACATAAAAGCGGCTGACATTAGATGAATGGTCGACTTATTCAATTTAAATGCATGCGAGGGACAGGCTATGGAGAGGTGAAAGACCTTGCTGGAGGGTGGTAGTGAGGGAATCCATGGAGCGTGAGTTTTTGTAGGTGGCGGGAGACGCCAAAAAAGCCTATCGCACCGGATGCCAAAAAGCTGACCCTGGTGGTGCAGGTGTGTGTGTGCATGTTAGGCGCACAGGAGAGGACAGCTGAATCTGGAGAGACCATCAGGAAAATGTGAGTGTGCGAGGCTGTATAGTGACAGCAACAGCACGGGGGAGCGGGGGTCTGAACTACTCGAGTACCACCCGTGTTCATTATTCACGAGGGAAAGTGAAGAAAAGGCTTCACAGATGTGTGACTGTCGGTTGAATGAAACAGAGAAGAGTAACAACTTTTTTGATAAAAGAGAAAGAACCCTGCAGGAGCGAGTAAACATAAAAGAGGCCTGATTATAGGACCATGAGTAATCTTGAAGGGTAACCTGAGGCGGAAAGCCGGGACCCCGCACTACTGCGTGATTTTTTAAAATAATTTGTGTTATAGGGAATCAGATTACGTGATTCGCCGTTTTTGCTTTTTAAAAAAAATTGTACTGTGCCCCAGCTTGCCACGATTTTAATACTTGACCCACCTGCATTACTTTTGTGCCCCCGATAGCCCCATCCTCCCGTTTCTCCGTCTCTGCCGATTCTGGCACCGGAGGGAGACTGGGAAGGACCGGGCAAGAGGTAGACGCCATCTTAGGGAGGGTGCAGGGTCGGCGCACTAGTTGCTCGGGACCCCACCAGGCTTAGGTTATAAAAAAGCCAATTCTGAGCACGCCGGTACTTGAAGGGTAACCTGAGGCGGAAAACCGGGACCCCGCACTACTGCGTGATTTTTAAAATAATTTATGTTATAGGGAATCAGATTACGTGATTTGCCGTTTTTGCTTTTTAAAAAAAATTGTACTGTGCCCCAGCTTGCCACGATTTTAATACTTGACCCACCTGCATTACTTTTGTGCCCCCGATAGCCCCCATCCTCCCGTTTCTCCGTCTCTGCCGATTCTGGCGCCGGAGGGAGACTGGGAAGGACCGGGCAAGAGGGAGACGCCATCTTAGGGAGGATGCAGGGTCGGCGCACTAGTTGCTCGGGACCCCACCATACGGCCACATATAAGGATGACAAAAGACCGGACGCGAAGCGGACGCGCGCAAAGCAAGCCCGTCTGCGCCAGACCGCGTCGGGAGGCGGATGATGCTGCCCAGATACCCTCACCCACGCTGAACGTTTTAAAAACCCCTCTCGTATTCAGGAGAAACTCTTCGATCTATTAGGCGAAATATACCTAAAAGTACAACTAAGGGGGTGATAAGCTGTTGTACCTTCCCTGTCTTGTTGGAGAGACCACTGTCGTGCAACTCATGTCACTTCCAAAGCATGCAAGGGGAACCCCCAAGTAGGATGTTTCCCCGAGCGGACCCCGCGGACTGCCAGCTGATCCTCACCCACATTCTGTGCAACGTCCGATCTCTCGCAAAGCACGCGATAGAGATATGGGATTTGATTAATGCCCTCTCACCGGACTTATGTTTTCTTACAGAAACATGGCTCAATCCCACTAACATACCAGCGGTTAACATAGCTATCCCCACAGATTATAATTTTATTCAACTTGATAGAAAGAAAAAAGTGGGAGGCGGCATAGGTATTGCTTTCAAAAAGAAACTTAAAGTCCAATGGACATCGTCCATAAACAATGATACGATGGAACTAGGTATGTTTAGGGTTCAAGTGTCCCCGACAGTCTCATGTGACGGGCCCTGCTCTATCGACCACCAGGCCCCAAATCGAAACTTAACTTTACCATGGCCCTGACAGAAATTATTGCCACGCAGGCCATTACCTCCAATAACTTCATATTATTGGGCGACTTTAACTTTCATGGTGAAGTTAAAGATAACCCAGAAGTAAATTCACTACTCTCAAATCTGAACGATATGGGACTCAGACAGATGGTATTAGGTCCCACACATTCGGCAGGCCACACCTTAGACCTCATATTCACTAATTCACAACAGCTGGAAGTTCAGCAGCCGTGGCCGCTTATTTGGTCAGACCATTATCTAGTCCAATTTTCCCACCAACTTCAAGCAGGGCCAAAAAATAAGGTCAACCCCTTATACCCACAGGGACAGTATAAAAGACCATGGCATAAACTGAAGATAGACAGCTTTACTAAACCTTATATAGACCAAGCCATAAAAATGGACCTTGTGGATAAAGATCCCTCAGCCATGCTAGATAGTTTTAATTCAGCCCTAACTAAAACTTTGGACTTAGTGATCCCACAAAAAAGGCCATATTACCGCCAAGGGGCCCCTCGGCCCCTTGGTACACAGATGAACTCAGGTCCCTAAGAACAACATGTAGAGCACTCGAAAGAAAGTGGAGGAAGGGAAAATTACCAGGAGACAGGACCATATATAAGAGTGCTTTAGCCCATTATCATTTTGAAATAAAAAAGGCTCGATGCTTCCATATCCAAAATCAGATAGAAAACTTTAAGAACTCGTCCAAAGCCCTTTTTAATATTGTTAGAGACTTTTCTTCACCCTTAGTATATAAACAAGTACCAGTAGAATCACAGGACCAATGTGATTCCATTGCACACTTTTTTCATGAAAAAATTGAAAAAATCTATTCAATTTTTTGGGATCAAAATACAGATGTGATACAGGAAAAAAAGTCATGCAACTCCCTTGCACCCAACGGAGCCTCGCTTAACCATTTTAAGCTTATTTCACTCGTGGAGACGACAAAACTGCTATCAGCAGCTAAATCAGGATCCCCACAGGACATCTGTCCGCCCAGTACAATGGCTCTTGTATCCTCGGTCTGTGCCCCAGCCGTCCAACGAATTTTCAATGTATCTATTGAAACAGGCCTCATTCCTGGGGCCTGGAAAGAGGCGTCCGTCCGGCCCATCCTGAAGAAGTCCACCGCAGACCCATTGCAGTTGAGCAACTACCGGCCAATATCTCTGCTACCCCTACTGGGGAAATTGCTGGAATCTAATATAAATACCCAGCTTAGTCAATATCTGGAAGCAAATGATCTGCTGGACCCTTCCCAGTCGGGCTTCCGCCCAGGGTTTAGTACCGAAACTGCTACGTTGGCCGTTACCAACTCCTTAAGAGGTACCCTCGATTCCGGGGGCTCAGCAGTCCTGGTTCTCCTAGATCTCTCCGCGGCCTTTGATACGATATCTCATCGAAGGCTAGCGGAGAGACTAGGTGAATGTGGCATCGGAGGCACCGCCCTACAGTGGTTGAAAAACTTCCTAAGGGACAGATGGCAAACCACCACGCTTGGACCATTTACGTCTAAAAACAAATTCTTGCTAGATAAAGGGGTGCCTCAGGGATCGTGCCTCAGTCCCACCCTGTTTAATGTTTATTTGTCCCCCTTGGCTAAACTCACCCAATCCTTCGGCTTTGAAATAATATCCTATGCCGACGACACGCAGCTGCTGTTTCCAATTGGTAACAACTTCCCGGATGAGAAACAGCGTTTCATGGACGGTATGCTAGCGGTCGCGGATTGGATGAGGGAACAGTGCCTACAACTTAACCCGGGAAAAACAGAGCTAATGCTCTTAGGGCAATCTGCACCTTTGGACTGCCGATTGGTGGCCTTCCAAACTGGGTGAAGCACCAATACCATCCACCTCTGTAAAAAGCCTGGGAATTCAATTAGATGCCAAGCTAAACATGAAGGACAACATAAAGAACACTACAGGCTCATGCTATTATAACCTACGGCTATTACGTAGAATTATTCCCTACTTACCCATGGAACACCGGAGAACTGTAGTGCAGGCGATGATAGGAAGTAGGTTGGATTATGGCAATGCCCTGCTGGCAGCGGTTGGAAACACAGCCCTTTCCAAATTACAAGTAATACAGAATACAGCCGCCAGAATGGTCTTGGACAGCCCCCCCGGCACTCCATCTCTTCCTCTTCTTAAACAGCTACATTGGCTACCAATCCAAATGCGCTCCGTATTTAAGATCTGCTGTCTGACCTTCAAAACTCTCAGAGGTGAGGGCCCAGCATACCTTAGAAACAAACGCAACCTTAGATCCAATTCCCTAGCCCTCCTGACTATCCCCAGGATTCGACTCACCCGCACAGGCGGCAGAGCATTTTCGTTCGTAGCTCCAAAATACTGGAACTCGCTTCCATTGACACTGCGGGAATCCACAAACTACATGTCCTTTAGGAAACAACTAAAGACCTGGTTGTTCTAACACTCCTTACAACGCCGGTCTTCTCTTCCCATCTGAGGCTCCTCCTTCAGGTAAAGCGCTGAGATGCCCCAGGGTGATTCATGCGCGATACAAGAATCACTAACATAACATCAGCTCCTTTGTGCGCCGAGGGTGACCCGCCTCACCCGAGCTCCCACGGCTGAGGTGACTTGTTACTGCATTCCTCTGGCCAATCTCTACTGAACAGCAGCAAGGGCGGGAACAGGCCTCCACAGCACCTTCTCCACAAGTTCTTCAGTTCCGCAGAGCCCACACCCAGGGCTTTGGCTAAAATGTCCTGGGTGTCCCTAGGCAGTGCAATCCATTGAAGTAACACGCACCTCCGTCGCCACCCATCAGCAGAGCAGACAGCGTCAATTACCGGGACATGGCAACCACGCCTACTCAGGTGTTTAGATAAAAACAAGGCGGAAGAGATGCTGTGCGTGAGCAAAAGAGATGTCGTCTACGAATGATTTAGCACCGGGTGCACTAAGGGCGATGGAGGCGGCCCCCTTCCGTCCGCGCTCCCTTCCCCAAGCGAGCGGCTCTACGCACCGGCCCCCCAAGAGAGGCGTGAGCACAATATTCAGTCTGGGTGGGCAAGCCGGAAAGGAGACAGGGAGGGGAACAAAAAGCCTCACTGCAAATCAAAAGCAAGCATTTAACATATTGTGTAACGCGCCAATGAAAAGCAGAGGCGGAGCTTGCACCCCACTTCCAAAAGCAACCAGACAACAATAGATTTCGCAGAGCGAGAAAAGTATGCGCTGGGACGCTAGGAGAGACCTAAAAACTTGTGACTAACGATGAGGAAGAGTGATACTTACCCACCTTAGACGAGGCCATTACTTTCTTTCCTCTTCCCCATGAGTTTTCAGTCTCAAAGACCCTGTTGGATAGTCTAAACAAATGTGGGAACCTAGAGCAGGGCCGGACTGGGAACAGAAACCAGCCATGGCAAACTGCTCAGCTGGCCCCCCCCGGGTTGAGGGGGAGTGCATCCGAGCAGTGTGCGAGGGCCGGTTTCGGATGATTTTGTTACAGGGGGCTATATTGCCGACCCCCGGTAACAAAAACGGCCCCCCAGTAGCCCAAATCCGGCCCCCACCCTAGCGGCCTCCCGGCGACACGCCCGGTGCCCGCTATGGCCTGTCTGGCCCTGACCTAGAGAGGTGGCCTGGGCACCCTACATGCGTCTTGCACTGCACTAAACAATGGTTCCCTAAGTTGCACCCAGTACTGCTGGTTCACCTCCTGGTGGTGAAGGAGCTTGGGGGTTTTGGTCCTGGCCTGGGTAAGGAATGGCGTGTCCTGCACTGCTGTAGACAATTGCTCCTTAAGTTGCACCTGGTGCAGCTGGTCTGCCTCCTGGAGGTGAAGGAGCCTTGGTCCCAGAAAAGAGTGGCGTGTCTCATACCTCCTGGCAGTGAAGGAGCCTGGGCTGAGTAGTCCTTTCCCCGAAAAGGAATGGCACATGAACACATAAATTGGATACCCACAATTGCATTTTTAGAGGAATGGCACAGTTTTCAGTTGTGGAATGCAGTTAGTGTGTCTTCCTTGAAATGACAGCATATTTTCTAAAGTGCTTTTTGGTATCAGGAAAACACAAGTGATGTGATGGAGAGACACTGAATTTGCAAGGGAACATGCTGGTGTGAAGTCTGGGCAACAGTGAAATAGTACTGAGATCTCATGGCAGCATACATTGGACAGTAAAAGTGGTTAACTTTTTTTTACTGTGAGCATTAATCCTTCTGTTAAATGTATTAGCCTTTGATGTTCGCTTTATAGCTACTGCATGATTTGTCTCAGATCAAAGTTATCAATGACCGTAAGGTAAAAGATGATAGAGGATGAAGGAGGAGAGGGCATGCACAGGGCTGGCTTCATCACTGTGGTACCCTGTGCGACAATGTTTGTTGGAGCCCCCCATGACCACCTCTGCCACAGATTCCCTCACTACCATCATTGATCAGTGCCCCTCAACTCTCCATAACCACTCTCTCTCAGATTCATTTAGTTTTATAGTGCCACTCATATCGTGTAAGTTGTCAGAGCTCTTTACATCACACATATTGTACAGAGAAAATTATAAGTGTGTAAATCACTGTATACGAAGCGTTACATAGGACAGAGGACTACATGGCATCTATACTGGTAGGCAGTATAGTTTGAGTCCTTGGTCTGGAAAAGCACAAAATCAGAATTTTTATTGTAACGCCATTGTTAGGGGTTCTCTTTAATAATATGAATTGATTTCTACCCAAATTAACCCTTTTTGCAAGATTAGGATAATGAAAGACTGAGCGGAAAAAAACACGTAGCTCTAATCTATACCTTGCAGTTTGCATGCAGCTCTTTGATGATAGTTAATAGCTCACTGTTCTATATCAGGATTTTCAAATCTAAACTTCAAGTAAAAAGAGGATCACTGAGACAAAAGCAGCAACCCAGAGACCTATTTACATTATATGCACTTTGTGATCTGCATGGTACAGTTCTTATCAGCAGGCATATTAACCCTCTGCACTAAGAGGAGTCAAAACTTCATTTAGACAGAGAGAGATTTCCTTCCTTCCTTCCTTCCTCTCATCCACCCACCCACCCACCCACCCACCCACCAGAGTGATCTTGACATTTTTATTGATGCGTAAAAATTACTGGAGGCAAGGAATGCGGCAGCAGGGGCTTGAAAAATTATAATATACTCAGAAACATGGCGCCCCCGCCCCCACTCAGCACCTGGTGCCGTGGCACCGGTCACACCGTCCTAGAGCTGGCCCTGGGCAGGGAGACATGAAAGCTTGTGCTATACTGTAATGTCAATTTGAACAAGAAGGGCATACAGTGTATGCAGTAGGCATGTTATTGGTTGTATTGGACCTTGATTAAAAAAAGAATACAAAAAAAAGTTATCAATGGCCATGGCACTTGATGTACTAAAAGACTGGTCACAAAAAGCGGTCGCAAATTACGCACTAACTTTTTGCAACCATTGATTAATTTGGTGACGCAACCTATGTACTATTAGGTCACACTACAAAATCTCCAGTACCATCAAGTCGCCAAACGACCTGCCTAATGAATGTTAAATTGGCAGGTCGCTATTTATGACCGCCTTTGATTGGCTGCAAACAGAGGAATTGTGGCCGCCAAGAGACCACAGGCTACCTCTACCTTTCTGTTTGTATCCCTAAACGTTTTTTTTGTGTGTGTGTTTTTTTTTTAAAGCAGCTCGTGTTTCTTAACGTAATGAGGCTGCTGGTTTTTTGGGGGTATTTGGGGAAAACATCAGCGAAGCATTCACAAAAGGTAAAGGATTCCTCCTTTGAGGTGCTGTAAACTGTTCAATTGTTTGCAACCACAGTTAGGAGGGGACACAGTTTCACACCCCCTCATAATTGCGATGGGTCGCAAAAGCAAAACCAAAAGCTTGAGTTTAGTAAATAGAAACAAAAAGGCATTTTGTTGTTACAAACACTTGATTTATAGCATCACAGAGTTTGTGATCGCAAAATGGCTTTTCACATTGGGTCCCAAATTTACAAATTGGGGCAGTCGAAAGGGACATGTGTAATCTAGTCAGACTTTCTCTTTTTTACTCCATAATGTCAAAATTGTGAGCCTCTAATTGGGGTGAAACAATTCTTTAAATAACTACAACAGAAGAAAGATCGCTTAAGCTAATCATTTGCCTTTACAAGAGATAGTGTCAGTTTTTTCAAAATCTCTAATGTGTAACGTATTTCTAAACTGTGAAAATGATTCAGTGATGGTGTACATGTGGAGATTTTATTATTGTTGCTATTTTTACTATTTCCATCACGAGCCCACTGACGAGCTAGGGTGCACCTACGTAAAGTAGGCAAAGCCGCTCATGAGAAGCATATGTTTTATACTTTTGTCAGAAGCGAGGCTTGCTAATTGGTCTATGTTTAGAATGTGTGGCTCCGTCAATTAGAGATATAGATTTTATTAAAGCTTTTCATCCTCAAGAATTGACAACCATGATGATTATTAGCGTTTTCCACTAATAAGATGAGGAAACTGGCAGCTCAATTGATATGTTTGAGATCTTGTTACTGCTTAAGGAATCGAATTGCATATACTGTTCTGCAATAATAGACTCTTGAGAGGTCTTCATTGAGCTTAACCTGACCACATACAAAATAGCTTCAGTCCATCCCCATTTCCTGGCTCACTCTTTTCCTATTTGTGTAGACCTGTTGGTTTTGGGAAACGTTACCTTTGGTTTGCCAAGAATTTACAATTTAAGCTGATGGTGTGCTGTTCATAAGATCATCACGTCAACGTGCAAAGTTACTGAACACAGGCAAAAAAAAATCTTTGGATGTCTTATTCCATGTATCTGGTTAGGTCAGTAAGGTACACCTTTCCAAATTTTACACTGCCCTTTTAGCCTCAAATCCTGCAAATATCTTGTGGAGGCTTCCCCATTCGGCAATTTAAATTGTTTAGGGTTCCAGGAGAATAAACAATCCCTGTTTAATCACAAGGACCTTACCCTATTGATTCTGTCCCCGTTTTATCAAATAAATAATACAAAAAGAAACCTTTGCGGGCAGATCTCCTAGGCGATGGATGAGTAACTGGCCCATAAATGTAAAAATCTGAATATTGGATGAATACGTTTGGAATATGAGAATTGCCTTGGTTGTTTGGATAGTGGCTCTGCAAGGCAGGCTATAATAGGTGAATCGGCTGAGAGTAAGAGTGAAACAACCTGCTTGGAACATGTTTGGCTCCAAGGTTACTGTCCAGATGACAAAGGGTGCAAACAATAGTAATGTTCTCTCTGGCATTAGTGCAGTCCCCACGGGGGGCTAATGCATGTGAAAACATATGCAGGTCTCCGAAAGGACCAGTCTGGCCACTTGGTAGGAGGACTTGAGAAGAGTCTGCCTTTTCTGCCTAGGAGAAACAGTCGACTCAGTAAAGCAACTTTAAAACAGAGGCCACGGTGAAAGCTGACTAGAAGACCGCAAAAACGACCCCAGTAACATGGAGGAAGTGGAGATAGCTACATACAGAGAGACTTTTTTTTGGGATCCTAACCACATTTGTCACTTCCCCACCCCTCTGGAATAATTCAAGCCATTCTAAATACGTTTTTTTATTTGTTCATGCTGTTAATCGATGCACTGCACAAGAGAACGCAAAAGGGCTCATACCCATAATGCTGTTACCAGTTAAAAAGAGTGGAATAGCCGTAAGACTGTCACCTGACTGCAGATAAGTTAACACGAAATCGCTTGTTATATAATAAAAACCATGAAGCGTCCAAGGATTTTCGAAACAGGTGTTACTATTACCCAATTCAGTGGTAGTTGTGATGGCCTTGGAAGCAATGAGCACAGAGGCACCCCCATCTGGACTTTTATGTTCAATTTCAAAGGTAAGCACAGCTGTTTGCAGCAAATAAAACCAATGTGCGTTTTTCCCGACATATCGAGATTTTACATTGTTAATAGGTCAGGCACTTTTGCCAGCTTTTCGAACCATCCCCGAAGGTAAAAGTTGTTAGTTTCCACCTAATTGTATTGGACGTGTTACATGAGATTTTAATATCTATTGCATCGTCAGTTTTTAGAGTGCAGCTATACTCCTTTCTCCCTCTTATTCATGCAACTCCCGTGTGAGTTTCTGCAGGATGAATTTACGTTTTGACGAATTGTACCAACGCACGCACGCACGCACGCACACACACACATACCCTTTCACCTCGTCTGATCGTTCCTTCTTTTACTGCTGCTAGTTTTCTCTATTAATGGTTGGACTTGTGTGGCAAGCAGGTCTGTGACCCTATTAATAAACCACAGACCTGTGAAAGTTTCTGTGAAACTAAGAATTCTGGGATTGTGGCGGTCACAAATAGCCACGGAGAAGCTTTTCTGCTTGAAAGACACCAAGACTCGAGTTTGTAAATTTGAAAACGACTGAAGATTGGGACTAAACCTATGTGCTGGTTTTTGAAGCATATACATACTCTTTACTAAACAATTGCCTAAAAGGATCCATCCGTTAGAGCATTACTAACGGAAATACCTCTAATATTCACTGCAAGTTAATGATATGGTATCTGTGTTCGTCAGAAATGTGAGATTTATCCTTCAGCGTTCGTTTGATAGCAGCAGACAATAGCTGCTTAGTTTTCCTGGCACGGCTGTAAACATTGGAGATGAGAGTGGCAAGCCGTGACAGCCGAGGTACCACCGTACCATTATACTTAATCAATCTGAAAGTTAGCAAAATGGCTCCCCGGCGGATACCTTCAGAAAAGAAACCGAGTTAGGTTGAGACAGCCTCTTAAGTAATCTCTGTGAGATGGGTAGGAGGGCAGGATGAAAGTCTTTGCATAGGTGGCCTTGCAAACACATTACATTCCTTCACGAGACCCCGCCCCCGCCATCTTTTTCTAGTGAAGCTGGAGAGATATGGAGAAGGATTTTCCTGATGCACTAGCAGAGGTCGCTGCTTCCCCGGATCACATTTTTTGGGCTGCGCCATTCTTCAGCGTTGCTTGGGGCAGCGAGCTGCTATTTAGCCAGTTAGACAGTTTCTGCCAGATCATAAAATAGAAGTAAAAGGGCAAGTCCCTGCTGTGGCACGCCGCCATGCCCAGAGGAAATCATTTGTCAAAATAAATTCATCAATTTATGTTTGTCCAAATTTTTTTTGAAAGCTAAAATAGATTAATTGGTGCATTAGCCGAGCTGTGAATGTTCGCTGGAAGGGTTTAGGCTCAGTGAACCCATGCAGCAGCCTGGAATATTGGTCTTTGAGGGGACCTTAAATATAAAGTTGACTTTTTGAACTTCGATATCGTTTTGAATGTGTCACGAGTATCCGGGCAAAATATCCGCTGGCCTCATCAAACTGCCGAACATTCCATCAAGAGGAACGCGAATGAAATACTTTTTTCAAAATTTCGTAGTGTATGGCATGTTGTTAAATCTTACATAAAGTTACATTTCAAGCGACGGGAAAGGGTAGGTTAAGCTTTTTTCCAAAGATGTTCATTGCTCAACATGACAGCAGTGAGTCTCAGTATACTTTTTACGACGGGGTTTTTGTCCTGTGGTGCATCTCTTTCTTTCTTTCTAGAACGTTTTTATTAGTGTGTTAATAGTATGGAATATTTCAGAAATAAGATGCCTCAGTTTGTAAACAAAAAGTAAAACACTCCGTAGCCTATAAAGATATTTTACCGTTATTTAGGTCGAGCTTAGAGCCAGCGCGCATGCGCTGCTCTGCGAGACTTTTTGTGGTAGAGTAGTGAATAGAAGCTCCGCCCATATTTGCCATTGGCTTGTGTCATTGTCTGTCCTTAATGCTGGCTTCTGATTCCTAAATAGGGTTGTTAGTCCCTCTTTAGTACCGCCTCCTCTTCAATTGTCACCTCCCATGTGACTGGACCCATTACTTAGGTTGTTACACGTACGTGTTCTTTAGACTTTGAGCACTATTTTCTTTAATGAGGTTATCCTACTGCAGGCACGACATGCTTTGGTGCCTCCCTCCTATTGTCCGTGCCTTCTTCCCCCTGCCCGACAACACTCCCCTTGTCTGTGCCTTCTCCCCCCGCCCTCCCATTGTCCACGCCTTCTCCCCGCCCTCCCTCCCGTTGTCCATGCCTTCTCCCCTCCCTCCCTCCCGTTGTCCGTGCCTTCTCCCCCTCAGCCCGCCCACCCTCCCTCCCTTTCTCCCGTTGTCCGTGATGCCAACCATTTCCAATGTGATAGGTCTCGCGTATCCTCCTCAACATTACCCCATCATCCCTCGGGTTCGGTCTACTGACCCCCTTCTTTCACCCGAAGAGGAGCAACCTTCATCGCCCCCTCAATCGCATCTTCCTCAACAGCACAACATCATCCCTCTGGCACGTTCTACCAACCCCCCCATCACTCCTCTAGAAGCATTGGGGAAGAGCCCACGACCAATCCCCCTACCAAGGGTCGCGAACAGAGACAGCCTGGTTGTCCCTTCCAGCATTAGACCTCACAAGTGGACCCTGCCCCCCACCCCCGAGTTGTCCCAACCCAAAACTGCACACCACCAGCCCCGAAAGACATGGCGCACCAACTAGAAATTATATTGAGAGGCCTTGATGAAATCCTTTCCAACCTAGACAAGGTGAGAAAGCCCCAACATTCCCAACCAATGCCTTCCTTTCCGGCTGAGTCTACCCCACTAAAACCCCAACTTGAGACCGCTCCCGCCCACGGGAACAGACTTCTGAGGCCCACTAAAACCGACGCTATGATCCCTCCTCAATCTCTCACAGGAATCAAAACCCTCACGTCCGGAGCTCAGAGCCACACTAACAAGGATGTGGAGACCCAAAAACAAAGACCATCCAGAACGGAAGCATCAATGTCCACTTATGACTCCTCTTTCACTTGAACTTACCGGCCCAGAGGAGGGGGGTGGAGAGCAAGCCCTCACTGTTGCCGCCACCGCCAGGAGTCCACTCGTGCAGCCCACAGCGCCGCCGCTCCGGGACTACATCTCCCGGCGGCCCTAGGGCGGCGCTGCTTCTGACACACCAGGGAAGCGCCAGGAGGCGCCTAAAAGGAGAGCTCCGCTCGGCGGAGCGCGGGGGCCACTTGAACTTACCGGCCCAGAGGAGGGGGGTGGAGAGCAAGCCCCCACTGTTGCCGCCACCGCCAGGAGTCCACTCGTGCAGCCCACAGCGCCGCCGCTCCGGGACTACATCTCCCGGCGGCCCTAGCGGCGGCGCTGCTTCTGACACACCAGGGAAGCGCCAGGAGGCGCCTAAAAGGAGAGCTCCGCTCGGCGGAGCGCGGGGGCCACTTGAACTTACCGGCCCAGAGGAGGGGGGTGGAGAGCAAGCCCCCACTGTTGCTGCCACCGCCAGGAGTCCACTCGTGCAGCCCACAGCGCCGCCGCTCCGGGACTACATCTCCCGGCGGCCCTAGTGGTGGCGCTGCTTCTGACACACCAGGGAGGCGCCAGGAGGCGCCTAAAAGGAGAGCTCCGCTCGGTGGAGCGCGGGGGCCACTTGACCTTACCGGCCCAGAGGAGGGGGGTGGAGAGCAAGCCCCCACTGTTGCCGCCACCGCCAGGAGTCCACTCGTGCAGCCCACAGCGCCGCCGCTCCGGCGCTGCCTCTGACACACCAGGGAAGCGCCAGGAGGCGCCTAAAAGGAGAGCTCCGCTCCGCGGGACGCCGGGCTAAGCCCGGGCAAAGGGCGGGCCCTCTACGGCCCTCAGAGGACCCGAGAAGGACGGGACGGGCCACCCCACTTGGCTGCACCAAAGGAAGAGGTACAAAGACGCTTAATTCTTCTTATCTTTACCGCTTTGGACTGCCTACTGTTGTTATTGGAGTTCTGTCCCCCAACTACTATGTCCATCTGGGAGGAGCTGAATGCCCTGTGTGGCACAAACTATGGCCCGGATGTATCAACTCCCCCCATAGTGGGCAGAGACACTGTCCAAATAATTTGCACTCCCCAGGATGTACCTCCACCACCCAAGACTACCCTTTCTACCGACAAATTGTGCTGTAGCCCCTCATTATCCCCTCCCAAACCAACCCTATTAATGTCGGATAAGGCTGGGACTCGAACAAATGACTCTGTATCGCCCCTCCAATTGACCCTACTGGCGCAAATAGAGCGATTGTTAAACTCCGCATTGTCACCCCTGGCTGCTAAAATCAATGATTTGGGGGACAGATTGACCAGTATCGAAAAAACTGTAAATAGGATTTATACATTAACTGAAAATACTGCTATACCCATATCCTCTACTCTCACTACCAACCATGAAAAACCTAAGACCATTGCTCCCAGGAAAGTTCAATCTTTTGACTCCCCTTTTACTACACCCAACCCAAGTGGCAGCAATGCTACTTTTAATCCCGTACATGTTCCCAACATAGTTCCTAGGATTTCTCAAAAAAGAAGGCATCAAATTAATCTACCCCCTGAAGCCGCCCCATACGTCACCGTTCTTTCTGGGGTCCCTCCACTCAGTCAGGGCAAACGTGAATTACATCAGGACTTGCTGAATAAAGCCATCTTTTGGCTAAAAAACAACAGACCGCTACCACCTGCTCTAGATGGCGGGATCCTGAGCGTCAGGAGGGTGGGGTGGCTAGGGATGTTGCCCAAAGATATTCCAGGGGACTTGATACTAATTAAATTTAAACACAGCAACATTGCCCCCCATTTACGATCTACTCAGCCCAAAATTGGAGATGGTCCCATCTGTATCTGGGACCTGTATGACTTTTATCCTGGACCCCGAGCACCGAATTATAATACCTGGTGAAAAGGAGTCTCTGTTTATCTTGGGCTATTATTTTGATTATCGTGATTAGTTGATTTGCTAAACTTTAGTCGGTTTTCTTTTAATCTTGAAATGAATTGTTGAGTTATTTATGCATGAATGTATTTCTTTCTGTCGCTTTTATGGTTTTAAACTCAAAAACCGAATAAAGCTTACATGATTTGATTTGATTTGACTCCTCTTTCATAATGCCCACTAACTCAAATATACAAGTGATCACGGGCTTCGGAAGAGACCTCCCTCTCATGAAAACTTCAAAACCCCCGCCCTTCCTCACCTCCATACCGAGGGCCCCATTAGGAAAGCATCTGAACAAAAATAATCCAGTGACTAACTGCATGCTCATCAACTGCAGATCTGCCCCCAAGCATATAACGGAATTAGCTGAAACCATCCTCTCTCAGGATCTTGACATTGCGTTCATCACGGAGACATGGCTAAATGAGACCTCCCCACCCTGTCTAGACATGCTGGTACCCCCAGGTTTCACCATCATCAATAAAGACAGAAAAGGTCAACGCGGGGGTGGTGTAGCCATCATCCATTAAGATGCCATTGACATCGCTGTAACGGACCCATGCAAATATTGCTCTTTTGAATGTCTATCTGTCACCATCAAGACCAAGGATAACCGCCCTTTAGTTTTTCACCTTCTCTATCACCCACCTGGCAGTTACCCCGCTTTTGGCGAACACCTATCTGACCTGATTGCCCACTGCGCTCTCAAAGACACTAACTTCATAATCCTGGGTGATCTCAACTTACGCTGGAACGAAGCCAACAACACACTAATTCAATCTCTCAACAATCTCCTTTGTGATAATAACCTTTCCCAACACTGCTCTGAAGAAACCCACAACAAGGGAGCGACCCTGGATACCATCATTGCCCATCAAGACGTAATCATGAACGACAACATCCTCCCAGTGGACTGGTCGGAACATCACATGATTCTATTCCACATCAACCAAAGAGTCCTATCCCTGCCTCTTGCTCAAGATACCCCCAAATGGTCAAGAAATCTATACCAGATCCCCTGGACATCATGGAGGAGAGACTGCTCCTACCCAATGACAAAGATCTCTCCACAAACGACCTCACCTCGCTCTACAACGCAAATTTGAGATCCCTTCTTGACCAACTAGCACCCTTGAAGCTAAAAAAAAAAGCGAGCCATCCCATCCAGATCCTGGTTCGACTCTGACACTAATGAAGAAAGGAGACAATTAAGAGCCGCAGAAAGACACTGGAGGAGCTTGCCCACCATCGCGACAAACTCAGAACTATCCGTAAGAAATACAATAATGACATCAAGAACAAAAAATCTATGTTCTTCTGCTCTGCTCTGGAGAGCGCAAAAAACAGACCTAAGGAACTCTTCAGTATCATTAGACAGCAAATCTCCAAACTTCCCTGGAGCAGGCCTCCAAAGAACGATGCGCCAACTTCGCCAACTACTTTGATGATAAAATCTCCAAGATCGAGCACTCTCTGGTCACCAACTGCTCCCCCCTCCCACAGCAGACACGGTGGTGTGCGTGGTAGCGCCCCCCTCCCACTACTAAACCCTGGTCACTCTTTCAGCCCATTCTAGAAGAAGAGATAGTTAAACTTATCGCCACCTCCAAACCTTCATCTCACACCCTTGACCCCCTTCCTGCTCAATTCACCAAAAAACGGAAACTCTCCCTTGCCCTGCTGTGGTGCAGGATTATCAAAAGCTCCCTAAAAACTGGAGTAGTCCCAGACTGTTTGAAAGTGGGACAAGTCACCCCACTAATAAAACAGCCTGGCCTGGACAGAAATGACTTAAACAACTTCAAACCCGTCTCTAACCTTCCTCTTCTCTCCAAAATCCTAGAAAGATGTGTTCTCCACCAACTAACTCGGCACATGGGCAATACCAGCCTACTCGACTCACATCTATCGGGATTCAGGAAAGGGTGCAGCACAGAAACTGCAATCCTCAAAGCAATTGATGACTTACACAAATCACTGGACTCAGACCATTGCTGCCCCCTCATTCTCCTAGACCCATCGGCGGCATTTGACACGGTCGATCACATTCTCTCCTCAAAGCTCTGGAGGAAAGGGCCGGACTCGACGACGTGGTCCTCAACTGGTTCTCCTCATTCTTGCACAACCGCTCCCAAAGAATCAAAATCAGAAGCTTTGAATACGACCTCCACCCAGTCAAAAGGGGAGTACCTCAAGGCTCAGTGCTCTCCCCCCAACTCTTCAACATCTACATGGAACCCCTCACCACCCTTCTCAGAAAAGCTAACATGCCTTTTCACCTCTACGCTGATGATACACAACTCTACCTGGAAATCTCCTCTTCTAAAGACATCCATAGACTAAATGAAACACTAAAGAATGTCCAACGTTGGCTGTCAAGCAACCATTTAAAGCTTAACCCGGACAAAACTAAACTACTTCTTATCTCGAGCAAAGAAGAGAACCCACAAATGATCGAATGGCTAAAAGATATTGATGCACTCAATGGGACCCTCTCCTTGGCTGACTCCGTCAAATCATTAGGCATCACCCTAGACTCTAAACTTGACTTGACCAAACACATCAAGATCTTGGCAAAGAGTGCCTTCCTTAACTTGAAACTACTAAACAAAATTAAACCTTTCATTCCATCCAAAGATCTCAAACAAGCCACCCAATCATTGGTGTTGTCACGACTGGACTATGGAAAAGCAATCCTCACGGGAATAGCCAAAACTCACCCTGCTCCTCTGAAAACAACCCTCAACGCGGCCGCCAGAATGGTCACTGGAATAAAGAAATTTGATCACATTTCTCCGGCACTAAAAGAACTCAAGTGGCTACCAATAGAAATGGAGTCGGACTTTAGAACAGCCTGCCTAACTCACAAAGCCCTTCACACAGGCAAACCTGAATATCTGGCATCCAAACTCAGAAAAGCGGGTCAGAACAGGTCTCTCAGAAGCTCTAACACCCTACTTCTTATCCCACTAAAAGCACGAAAACAAAAAACCGCGGTCAGGTCCTTTGCCGGAAATGCTCCCAAAATATGGAACTCTATCCCCTCCCCCAGGGGAACAGGGTCAAGACTGATTTGCATATGGTTGGGTCTGAACTGGAATGGCATGGGGAGAAAAAGAAATGATGGATTTAGACCCAGATCTCTGTACTGGGGTGAATGTTTGACATTGTGCAGCATTCTGTCCATCAACTGTTCTTTTTACTTTTAGAAAGTGGACATTTCTCTGTTCTCACAACTCTGCATGCCTGCAGCCTGTCTCCAAAACACGTCTGAGGTGGGTGACAGCTACACTTTGTGCATTCCCTCTAGACAGCCACAAACACAGGAAGATTAGACGTGTCTAAGTACTCATCTGCATTCTGATGGCTCTTCCTGGGCAGAAAGGGAGGGAGGAGCTGACACACCTGAATAGGCATACCAAAGGCTGATTACCCACTACAATTAAGACAGGTTAGATCAAAAACTGCTGACGGGAATTGCATCAGAGTTGGCAGGAAGCTGGATCTTGGTCCATAGATTGTGCTTTTTGTGGTTTGCTGTAAATCCGTTCAGTAGTTTTTGAGAAATTAAGGATAAAAAATAATTGTATGTAGAGGGGTCGTAGCCACGAGGCGACCAAGATGGCCACCTTTGCTTGAAGCTCCGACGGCCGGGCTACGCTAACTCTGTTTTCTCCGATGTAGGAACGTTCCCACACCGGCTGACACCCTCCATTGGCCCCGGGAGAACAAAAGGAACATTTCGATGCCCGGCTTCGCTCGCCGCGAGGGACGGAACCGGAGTGCGGTGGGCCTGCGCGGAGGACGGGCGCGATCCTGTGGAATTCCCCAGCTGAGGAGCAGACATCGGAGGCGGCAGTGAGTGGGGCCCTAGGGGCCCTGGTGGGTGCCTGGTGCTGGTTTGAGCTCCCCCCGCTCCTTGTGACGGGCTTTCCTCCCCCGTCCCCCCTGCTGTGGCTGCCTGCCGGGTCCCGCTGTGTGCGGAGCACTCGCGGGACGTCGTTGGCCTTGTGGGCGTTTCCGCGCCAGGGCCTGGCGTACTGGCTCTGGCGGGGGGCGAGGCGGGCTAGCGAGGAGGCCCTGACAGCCCGATCGGGAGCCCCGTTGGCGCTGGGCCCCATCGGGTGCGCCGGCTCCCCCTCCATCCCTCCCGGGCACTCGATCTCGATGAGGAGGGATAATCCGGCTTGAGGAAGGCATGCACGATCGTACACACAGCGCTGTGGTTCCACCCCCCAGTGTTGTCGCTGGGGGTCACCGGCTGCTTCCTTGTACTGAGCTTCCCTCTGCGTGTCTGCGGACATTGAGGTTCTAATTCTCCAGGACATCTGAACACCGCTATTGCCCCCTTGACTATTGGCCTGTCGCTTGTGCCCTGTCGCCATAGTTTGCCGCCTTTTCCCGATACCATCTACAGAGACCGGGTTGCTGTCACCGCATTGACTCGACAGCCCAGGCTCTCCTCTGTGCTCTGTTCTGGGTGGGCAGTTTGGCCTGCGAAGCTGCGCCCCTGCCCCTTTTTGGGATCCTGTCTGTGTCCCACCATTTGATCAGCGCCGCCACAGATGCCATACTACACTGGCCGCTGTTTCATTGAGTGGCTCTTTTGCAAGGGCTCCCCCGCGACTCTACCCCACACGTCTTTGGCCTTCTGGTGTCGCAACAGTTACTGGGCTACTACAACATCAAGAGGTCCCCTGGCCCTCCCTGAAGAATGGGGAGGAAGGACCCTAAACAACGCACATAGAAATACGATAAGGCCCCCATCCCCACCTCGGACGACCCTCTCGACATGGCTGATGGGGCTCTGGGCTCACATGAAACAGATGACTGGACGGTAGATTTGATGCTCTAGATAAGAAGCTAGCTGACATGGGTGCAAAAGTTCAGGCGCATGATCGGAGGTTGGATGTTGTGGAGGCGAGGGTCTCGGACATTGAAGACGGTGCGTCATCCTCACTGAAGCGGCTAGAAAGGGAGGAGAAGATCCTTAAGGATGTGGCAATTAAGAACGAAGATTTGGAGGCTTGCAGTCGCGGAAATAACATCTGAATCATTGGAGTGCTGGAAACGACCGCCACTGGACGCATGGGCGCCTTTGTTGAGCAGCTGCTGACTGAGTTGTTTGGGAGAGAAACCTTCACGCAGGGATTTGTAGTGGAACGTGCTCATAGGTCGTTGGGCCCTCGACCTGGCCTTCCTCTGCAACCCATCATTGCTAGACTAATGAACTTTAGGGATAGAGATGCGACCCTCCGCTCGGCTTGTGACCGGGGGGACATCCAGTGGCAGGGCAGTCAGCTGTCCTTTTTCCCCGACTTCACCATCATGGTTCAGGAGGCAAGGCGCAAATTTCATGGCATCAAGGCCACCCTGAAGAATTTGGGTCTTAAGTACGGCATGCTCTATCCGGCGAGGTTAAAAGTTGATGTAGATGGCAGGTTCCGTATATTTGAGACACCGACCGAGGCGCAGGAGTTCTGTCAGGGATACAAGAAAAAACACTCTGGAGGGACTGCTATGTCACGTTCCGCTTCCCCGCCACAGAGTGGTTCACAAGTCAGCGTTGATCTCTTCTCCAATCTGGGGACTGGCTGAATGGTTATTGCATTAATTACTGTGTTCTGCTGTGTTTATCTTGTAAAATGCATCTTTATACTGATTGTTACTATCATGTTCCTTATTGCCCGACCGGCGTGACGTAGCCGCGCCTCATGGTGAATACCAAGGTTTCTTTGTTTCACATGCCAAATTTGCGATGTGCATATTCGTATCCTACATTGCTGTGTTTGATTTCATTGCATAGGCATTTGGTTAAGAGAGTTGGGGTATGCCTCTCTGGGGTTGGTAGGAGGCTGGGTGGTGGGTGGTGGGGGGGATATTTGCTCGGTTTCTATACTGCTTTTGCGTTCATTGCTCAGGTTGCTAGTATACGGCATGAGATTGACATGCTTTGTGGTGCAATTGAGGTTGCTGTTTTCCAATGGTGCAGCTAGGGCACCAGCCCGGTCCTTCCGGGCTCTCTTTGATTTCATGGAATGTTAGAGGTCTAAACAACACTAGGAAACAAAGACAGGTCCTTAACTATATTGCCAGATATAACTAAAATATTGTATTCATGCAGGAAACACATCTGTCCAACTCTGATTACACTTCTGTCGCAGCAAACTGGGGTTCCCATAGATTTTGTTCCAATTACAGTCGATATGCGAGGGGGGTTGCCACATTCATACACAAATGAGTCCCCTTCTCCTTACACAAGATCTTGGTTGATGGCGAGGGCCGAACTCTGATTGTTACTGGTTCATTGATGGGACACCAGATCTCACTGGTCGGTTTATATGGTCCTAATGTGGACTCCCCAGACTTTTTCCATGCGCTGCATGTGCGGCTCTTGAAACTTGACCTCGGGCTTCTGATAATTGGGGGGGATTTCAATTTGTTGTTGGATCCAATCAGGGACAGTACTTCCTCCTCCCCTGACACTAAGCCCCGTTCACGACAGGCGCTCCACGACATATGTAACCACTTCTCTCTAGTAGATATTGAAAACAAATTGCACTCACATCTTACGGAATACACGCACATCTTACGGAATACACGCACTATTCGGGATTTCATAACACATGGACCAGGATAGACTACTGGTTGGTTTCCCCAGGAGTTGCTCGCTGGCTGGGAGGGTTGCTTACTTTACCTCGCACACTTTCGGACCATTCTCCGGTCGTGCTTAAACGTCACATTCCCAGGCCGGGAGGATATGAGAGACAATGGCGCTTTCCTGGAAGCGCGCTTTTGGATCAGGTTTTTTATGAGGAAGTTAGGCAGGCTATAGAGTAATACTTTGAACTAAAGCAAAAATAACAATTGTTGAACGGAATGTTGCACAATGGCAAAACATTCACCCCCAGTCACAGATCTGGGTTTAATCCATGGTTATTTTGCTCACCACACCACCCCAGTGCAAATCAGTCTTGACCCTGTGCCTCAAGGGAACAGTCCAGCCCGAACTGCCAGGCCATGTATTCCCTGGACCGGAATCAAGCATCCTAGGACCGGTTTCTGGCTATCAGCCGTCATCAGCCAGGATAGCTTGATTCCAGTGGCATGGAGAGCACGGGACTCGCGTCTGAGCCTACCCGTCCCACTCAGGGTGAAAAATACTAAAATAACAATTGATGGACGGAATGTTGCACAATATCAAAACATTCGCCCCCAGTCACAGATCTGGGTTTAATCCATTGTTATGCTCACCACACCACCCCAGTTTAGACATGGCCATATGAAAATCAGTCTTGACCCTGTGCCTCATGGGAACAGTCCAGCCCGAACTGCCAAGCCATGTCTTCCCTGGATCGAAATCAAGCATCCTTGGACCGGTTTCTGGCTATCAGCCGTCATCAGCCAGGATAGCTTGATTCCAGTGGCATGGAGTCTGAGCATACCTGTCCCACTCGGGTTGACAAATGCAAAAATAACAATTGATGGACGGAATGTTGCACAATGGCAAAACATTTACCCCCAGTCACAGATCTGGGTTTAATCCATCGTTATTTCGCTCACCACACCACCCCAGTTCAGACGTGGCCATATGCAAATCAGTCTTGACACTGTGCCTCAAGGGAACAGTCCAGCCCGAACTTTCAGGCCATGTATTCCCTGGACCGGAATCAAGCATCCTAGGACCGGTTTCTGGCTATCAGCCGTCATCAGCCAGGATAGCTTGATTCCAGTGGCATGGAGAGCACGGGACTCGCGTCTGAGCCTACCCGTCCCACTCAGGGTGAAAAATACAAAAATAACAATTGATGGACGGAATGTTGCACAATATCAAAACATTCGCCCCCAGTCACAGATCTGGGTTTAATCCATCGTTATTTTGCTCACCACACCACCCTAGTTCAGACATGGCCATATGCAAATTAGTCTTGACCCTGTGCCTCATGGGAGCAGTCCAGCCCGAACTGCCAAGCCATGTCTTCCCTGGACCGGAATCAAGCATCCTAGGACCGGGTTCTCGCTATCAGCTGTCATCAGCCAGGATAGCTTGATTCCAGTGGCATGGAGAGCACGGGACTCACGTCGGAGCATACCCGTCCCACTCGGGGTGACAAATGCAAAAATAACAATTGATGGATGGAATGTTGCACAATGGCAAAACATTCACCCCCAATCACAGATCTGGGTTTAATCCATCGTTATTTTGCTCACCACACCACCCCAGTTCAGACATGGCCATATGCAAATCAGTCTTGACCCTGTGCCTCATGGGAACAGTCCAGCCCGAACTGCCAAGCCATGTCTTCCCTGGACCGGAATCAAGCATCCTAGGACCTACTTTGAACTAAACACTCGGTCGGTGGACATCTGGGCGACACTCTGGGAGGGGTTCAAGGCCTATATCGGGGGCGTCTGTATTGCTAAACATGCTGGGGTCCTGCGGGATCTCCGCTCCAGTTTAAACTGCATTGAAGCATATATCGGTGCCCTAGACCGAGAGTTACTGATAGCGGTATCCGAAACCAGGGAGACCCGACGCTTAGCTTTACTGCTCGAATTTAGAGATGCAGCGGAGTGAGAGTTATTGTTCCTTAATAAACAGCATGTCTCGCAGCGATATGGTGAGGGTGAAAGACCTGGCAGGATTCTGGCACACACCCTCCGCGGGACATAGCTTACATCACGGAAGTCATAGGGCCAAATGACACGCTATTATACTCTACCCCTGACATATGCGACACGTTCCTTTCGTATTACAAAACACTATACACTTCTAGAATCGCTGGGGACCTTTGGGACCAAGGGGAATATCTGGCGGAGATTGCAATGGTTTATCTAGAACGGTATATGCAGGACTTTTTGTCCGTTCCCCTATCTCAGGCCAGCATATTGGAGGCGATCGAGGCGTTGCGAGGCTCCTCAGCTCCAGGTTTGGATGGCTTCTGGACTGATTTTTATAAAGCATATAAAGATATTTTAGTCCCAAGGTTGGTGGAGGTGTATGCTGAGGCACTAGAAGTGGGTATTCTTCCTCCAATGTTCAGGGAAGTGGTCATTATTCTTCTCCCCAAGCCAGGCAGAGACCCTAAGCTCTGTAGCTCCTACAGACCGTTGTCCCTACTGAACCTTGATTATAAAATATTAGTGAAGGTAATCGCAATACGATTATCTTTATTAATGAAATCCATCATCTCCCCGGCCCAAATGGGCTTCGTGCCTCATAGATCCACGTCACTTAATTTGCGGACTCTGTACATGGTGCTACACAGGATTGATCCCGTCACGCCTGCCGCTGCCGTACTCCTTGGCGCAGAGAAGGCATTTGACTCCCTTAAGTGGCCCTTTTTCTTGTCTGTCATGCGACGTATGGGTATGCCCGAATGTTTTGTCTCTACGGTTGCTCTCCTTTACACTGAACCAACAACTAGACTGCGCCTGAACGGTACTCTTTCCGGTCCTTTTACTCTGCCTCGTGGCACGAGGCAGGGATGCCCATTATCCCCATTGCTTTTTATATTGCCTATGGACCCTCTTGTTCGACACTTTCAGGAAAAACATCTACACCGCGGCCTACAATTTCGCACTGGGCCTTTTCAGGTTTCTCTCTACGCGAATGATACTATCTTGTACGTTAGGATGCCACATCTTAATCTCGAACCCCTGATTATGGAAATCATTCGATTCGGTAGGTTTTCTGGGCTCGGCGTTAACTGGCACAAATCAGTTATTTTTCCGTTAACTGCTAGCACAACTTCCTGGGAATGCGTATTCCCGCTCGAATGGTGCCAAGATGCTGTCAAATATCTCGAGTGTATGTCCATCTAGACACCGCTACTATGATCAGGCTCAATTATGGTAGGGCTGTTAGCTCCCTTGAGTCGCAGATCGTGAAATGGCTGCGGTTACCTTTGTCAATGGCCGGGAGAGTAGCTATAATTAAAATGGTGGTCCTCCCCCGGTTTTTATACCTTTTTAACAATATTCCCATTCCTCTTACCAAGACTTTTTCTCCAACTGCGAACACTCCTTTTGCGCCTCATCTGGGGGTACAAGACACCACGTGTGAACTGGCAGACCTTGACCCTGCCGTATGAGAGAGGAGGCTTTGGGGTCCCAGACCTGTATTTGTATTACCTGACAGCACAATGCTGTTATGCGCATGCCTGTTACCACCCGGACACACGTGTCCCATATCTGAAGCCGGAGGCCGACCTAGTGCTCCCACGACATCATGCTGCTATCCTACCCACGGGCTTTCCTAGAGACCCCCACGACATTCAAACTGTCTCCACCTCCTGCTGGGCATGGGACAGGCTGCGCAGACTGTTAGGCCTTGATCAACTGTAGTCTCCAGAGCTACCCCTGCCAAACCCTTCATTGCTTCCCATAACTGGGGAGGTGTTGATCCAACGCACACTTGAGAAATTCCACATCCGTACGATAGGCGAACTATTTCCTGAAGATCACGTCTTCTCGATGTCAGAGGAAGCCCGATTCAGTGAACGCTCCTTTATGTACACCTTTGTTCTGAAGAGTATGTACTCCATGCTTCGGGCCACATTCCCTTCCTTCCCATCGGCCCCTGTACCTGCCCCACCGCTGACGCTGCTTATCAAAAGCCCTACAGGCGCACATCTGTTCTCAAAACTATACAGGCAATGTGGGACGTCCAGACCATTCCCTGGTGCTAAAGTACGCACGGCTTGGGAGGTAGATTTGGGTAGGCCCGTTACAGACGACCAATGGGAACAATGCTGCAGGGCAACGAAAGAGGTCTCGTTGAACAGCAGACACAAGCTGCTCATTTTGAGTTTCTCCGCAGAATATATCACACACCTGCGCGATCCCATAGGATAGACCACACCAGGCCCCACCACTGCCAGAAATGCTTGGCTCCCTTTGCCGACTTTGCCCACCTGTCCTGGAAATGTCCTAAAATACACCAATACTGGACCCAAGTCCACATCACGTTCGGTGACATACTCTCCATGCAGCTGCTACCCACTCCTGAGATTGCACTGTTGGGCTACGTGGTTAACTTCCCTAGGAAGGTCAGGAAATTGGCAGCACTGGGTTTCCTGTTGGCTAAGCGGGAGATTGCTTTATTTTGGGGTAGCAAGAGGGCCCCGTCACTACAGTCATGGATTCGCTGTTTGGCATTTTGTAATACTAATTGCGAGGAATACTCTACGCTGATCCCTGGCTCATCACGACCAGTGGACATTTGGGGCCCATATAGGAACTACATTGCTAAGACTCAATCCGAACAGGCCTCACAGATTGCTAGTGGTATCGTTCCTGAAGGGGTCGGCTAGACACATGATATGTGACGAATATCCATATAGTTGGAAATTCTTTGCTATTAGCCGCTCTAAGTGTGATGTTCTCTGTGCTAATTAATGCTCAAAGCAACTAAAATCTCCATGTACTGTGTATCTCTTTTCTGAACACCTTATTGTATGTCTTGAATTTCCTCCCTCATTTCACTGATCACCTACACCAGTAACTGAAACATATAGCATTTGTCATACTGCATGTATTTCTTGTTAGTGCCGATACTGTATACCTCAACGTACTGCATATTTTGTTCATGTATGCATAAAACTGAAAAATAAAGCTTTAAAAAAAAAAAAATAATAATAATTGTATGTATCGGTGATTGGGCTTGCGAGAGTCCAGCGAGCCTCCAGCGGGAACGCAAACTCAAAAATGGAGCCTTTGATTGGTCGAGAGGTCCGTTTTTCTCGAGAGCCTTCACGTGGGAGCAAGATGCTCCTGCGAGTCCCGCGAGCGCTCTGACCTGGTCTTAATCACTGAGACCTGGCTTAGTGCCCAGACATCGCCAACTCCCTGCCCGAGTATAAAATACTTAGACTAGAAAGAATTGGACAGAAGGGTGGGGGGCTAGCAATCCTATTTGAAGATCTTATCACCAAACTGCTCATGGACCTTATGCCCACATGTATAAAATACCAAAATTATTTGGTTATTGGAGACTTTAATGTTCATTATGAAATAACTGATAACGCAGCAACAAGTCACCTTGAAAACGACATGTCCATCCTTCAAATTAAACAATGGATTAAGGGACCTACACACACTGCAGGGCACACACTAGATCTTCTGTTCTCTAACATAGAAAACATTTTAGTTAAAGAGACTAAAGCAGTCACATGGACTGATCATTCATTGATTAGCTTTACTCTCTCCACACATGAGAAATCAGCAAGAGTCACCAAATGCTTACCCGAAACATATAAAGCATGGAAATTGGTATCACTTGACTCATTCCACCGCCACTTTTCTCCCAGTAGCCTAGCAAGTCTGGAGAAACAATCCCCCACCAGAGGCGCTCTGCTCCTTGAAACAGAAATTACCAAAACACCAGACCAACTCGCACCAAAAACCAAATCCAAACCCAAGAAAACAGTATGTATCTGAAAAATGGTATACCGTAGAACTTAAGACGCTGAAAAAAGAGTGTAAAACATTGGAACACAAGTGGCGGATGTCCAGATTGGCCTCTGACAAATCAGCGTACAAAACACAACTCAAGGGGTACACATGCAATCAAGAAGACAAAAAAAGGCATATTTTACACAACTGATTAAGGAGAACACAAATTCTGCGAAAGAACTCTATAAAATAGTACGCAAACTTTGCAAGCCAACCTGCATGTTCCAAACTCTGCCGCCCTCAGTAGACAGTTGTGAAAAAATTAGTAATTTCTTCCAGACAAAATAGATATGATCTATTCATCATTTAACAACATCCCCCCAGAAAATCCCATCAATTGGGAAAATACTGACCCTCACCCAGACAGCCCTGCGCATTTAGATAGCTTCGCCCCTTTTACAGAAAACAAAATTGTCACAGCAATGAGAGAAGTCAGATCTGGATCCCTTCTCGACCCATGTCCGCACTTTATTTTCTCACAACTCACACCTATTCTGGGCCCTTACATTACACAGCTACTTAACCAATCCCTGGAGACAGTGGCCTTTCCAGAGGTCTGGAAACAAGCCTTAGTAACTCCATTACTCAAAAAGGTAGGATCTGATGTTAACAATCCAGCCAACTATAGGCCAATTTCACAGCTTACCTACCTCTCCAAGGTTCTGGAGAAACTTGTCAATAGACAGCTAGTCAACTATCTAGAATCAAACAAGCTGCTGGATCCCACTCAAACAGGTTCCAGGGCCACCAACAGCACGGAGGCAACCCTCCTGGCTGTCCTAGACAATGTAAGATCACTGTTGAACCAGGGAAGGGCGGTAGCCCTAATCCTATTGGACCTGTCAGCGGCGTTCGACACGGTCTCTCACCAACTTCTACTGGAAATACTACATGAAAAAGGGACACATGCTAAAGCCCTGAAATGGTTGAGCTCATTCCTATGTAACAGAATCCAAACTGTACAGCTGGGTACCTTTTCATCCACCCAAAAAATCTTAAATGTGGAGTTCCGCAGGGAGGATCCCTAAACCCCACATTATTTAACACCTATGTTTCATCCTTTGCAAAGATTGGCACAAAATGGGGCTTTGGAATGTGCTCCTATGAGGACGATACCCAATTGACAATAGCCATTGGAAATCAACATGATGACACCAGAACCAAACTCAATAATTGTCTTACTGAGAAGGCAAACTGGATGTCAGAGCATTGCCTTAAGCTCAATGCAGAGAAATCAGAAATCCTGCTTCTTGGTGGAGCCAACCACATCTGTGATTCCACCTGGTGGCCCCACTCTTTGAGCATGGCGTCAGCTCCAAAACAGTGCGTCAAAAACCTGGTCATCACCATTGACAACACCTTGTCAATGAAAGACCACGTGCGAACCCTGTGTGGTAGAAGCTTCGCCACCTTGAAGCTCCTAAAAAGACTATTCCCATGGATCCCTACGGACAGCAGGAAAACCGTCACGTGGGCACTGCTGGTCAGTAGGTTGGATTACGGAAATACACTTTTTGTCTGCATGCCAGATTATCTTTTTAAACGCCTGCAGGTATTACAGAATGCAGCAGCTACATTGGTGGGCAAAGAGAGCAGATACAGTTCCGCAACAAAATGTCTAAAACAGCTCCACTGGCTGCCTATGCGCCAAAGAGCACGTTTTAAACTACTAGGACAAGCCCATCGGGCATTCCACCACACAGGCCCTAAGATTCTCCGGAATAGAATTAAATTCTATACCCCACCCAGATGCCTACGGTCACGCTCTTTAGCACTAGCTGAGACTAAAAGAATCAGCAGGAGCAGGACAGGTGGAAGTTCTTTTTCGCACCTTGCAGCATTGCATTGGAATGAGCTTCCACTGGAGTTACGACTAACCAATGAGTTTATGGCGTTCAGGAAGAAACTCAAAACATATCTATTTCCCTAACCCTGCCGTCTGCCGCTGCCCCATCAAGCACAACATGTTCCACCACTTCCCTGCCACTCCTAGCGCCGTGATATCCCCACGGGATGAATGTCGCGCTTAATTAATAAATAAATAGGTTGGCTGTTGGAATGTTAGAAATTAAATGGCCGCCATTACTGTGTACTGTGAAAAACTGAAAGTGTTGTGGAAATAAAGTAAAAAAACTATGTAAGGTCCAGAAGAAATCCCCTTAGATTTGGAGAGGAGGTGTCTAAAGGATAACTCCTGTGAAGAAAATAAATGTATATTGTTTTTAACACATTTTTATGATCTCGCGAAACACTCGCTGGATTGTGAATAGTAAAAAGGAATAGATGAGTTCTCAATACACTAAAAGTAGGAATGCATATTGTGGGCCTTGTTTTTGAGAGGGAGTGTGGAAGAGATAAGTATTTTGATGATTAGGAAGTAAATTATTTTTTTATGATCTTACAAGAAGTAGAAAAGAGTTGTGATCTTTGAGTACACTGTAGTATGCACACTTGCTACTGTAGGAAGGAGTGTTACTGGAGATGGTGTTTATCAGAGTGTACTATTCACTCCCATCGGCTTGGTGAGAGTTGTGAGTAGAGTACATTCTCTTCCTCACACCCTACTATGCACACCTAATATCAGCGAGAGGGGTGTTAGCAGGCAGGACAGTCCCTATTCACTCATTACTACACACACCCCTCATCCGAGACAGGGGTCAGTAGAGAGCCAGTCTCTCTGAACACACCCTACTGTGCACACCCGCCATCTGAGTGAGAGGTCTGAAAGGAAATGGCAGTCCATCCACACACCCTACTACCAACCACCCTACTAATCATTCAAGAGAGGGGTCTCAGCGTAGAGGTCAATCTCTTTCCACACACCCTACCATGCACACTTGTCATCTGAAAGAGATGTCTGAAAGTAGAGGCCAGTCCCTCCCCACACCCTACTACGCACATCTGCTATCTGAGAGAGAGGTCTGAAAGGAGATACCATTCCCTCTCCTCACCCTATTACGCACACCTGTCATCCAACACACAGGTCACAGGAGAGAGTCTCTCACCAGATTCATACGCAGACTTATCATGCAAGAGAGATGTGTCAGCAAACAGGGCAGTTCCCACAGCCTACTATGCATACCTGTCAGCATGGGAAAAGGTATGAGCAGAGAGATACCTTTTTCTGAAAGCCTATTACAGACACGTCTCACCCTGGTAAAACGTGATAGAGGACAGGTCACTCCCTTCTCAGACACCACTGCTTATCCCTGTTGCTCTGGGGAAGAGGTGTACTGCTCGGCCATGTTGTCCTGGAGATGGGTGTTAGTGGAGAGGACAATGCTTCAATGCACACTAATGATTTGTCTATCATGCTGGGGAGATCTGTAACTGGGCAATAAAATCCATTCCTACGCCCTGATATATATATATATATATATGGTTCTCTTGGGAGAGGTCTCAGTGGAGAGGATAGTACTTGTTATTCTTACTTTGGAATAGTAAGGTCTTACATGTGAGGTGTGTATCTTCCCCACCCTCATATGCATATTGCTGAGCCTGGGGAAAGGTGTGAGTGGAGAAGCAGTGGCTCTTTATATCCTACTCTACACACTTGTTACCTTCATGCAAGGTCTCGCTGGAGAGGCCAGTCCCCCCATAGTCTATCATAAACAGTTGTTGACAGGTGTCAGTGACTTCACAGTGTCGCCTTACACCCTACTGTGTACTGTTGTTATACTGTGAAAAGGTCTCATTTTAGAGTCTACTTCCTCCCCACACCCTACTAATAGGGACCATAAGGCATAAGTACTGTAATAAAGGAAAGTTAAAATTATTCCTCTAAAAAAAAGTTTACAATCTCACAAGACTCTACGGGATTGTAAAAAAAAGTAGTGATTAAACTTTTTCTAACATTAATAAAGGGATTTAAAGTAAATACATGAGAATCAGTGTATGTTATGTACCAATGTTCGTCTCATGCACATATAAATCTTTTTTTTTAATGTTTTTATCAATCCAAAGGATTTATTTTTCCCCACAATTATATAATGAATTGCATTTCATTAAACTAAACACTATTGCTATTCTGGTTTATATCAATTATACATACTACATCAGGATAAAAAAGGGAAACCTACTACAAACAACATAGATCATGAAACTACAGGGCAGTTCTGAAAAGTCATTTTTGTTAACAGTTATCGATGATTATAAAAAAGATTTTGTGTTTTTAAACATTTGTAATATTTTTTGGGGACTTTAATTTTGTTTAAAAAAGTGTACAACAAAAACATACAACTTGAAGTGTTAACTTGGGGTCTTCAACTGGTAGCTTGTGAGCTACTATAGCTCTCCAGCTACCTCTGAGTAGCTCAACTGTGTGCAGCCCAGCTTATTAAATTAGAAAGTGTTTGCTTGGTTGAATTAATATACATATAACAAAATAGAGATTATACAACATTAATATTATTAGTAGCTCTCAGTGAGTTTCATTGAACACAAGTAGCTCTCAGCACAGAAAAGGTTGGCGGTCCCTGTGTTAAACAAACGCCAATGGCATCCCCTTAAAAAAAAGGAGAAAAATGTAAAAAAAACTGTTACAAATCCACAAAAAATAAATTACTGCCTAGGAGGTTGCCTTCTAGGCAGTAATTGTTTTGGTTTTTTTGGGGGGAGGTGGACAAGCTCTTGGACAAGCTTCTCCTGGGCAGACCTGCTTGTCTCAGATGAGAAAATTATCTGCTATTGTCCGCTTGTTCAAAGCCCAGCGATGTGGAATTCCTATAGCCTGACGCCCAGGACATATTGTTTGGGGTCAAGGGCAACAAGCTTTCATGTGAATTTTGTCCTTGAGACAAGTAGGCCCAATCCTCTGCAGCACAAACCCTTTGGCTGGCAGTTTGCAGTACCACATTATGGATCAGGGAAGAACAGTGTCTGCAGTTAAGGTAATATTTTTGCCCATATGTTAATACTGTTGAAACTTGTATTTATGGTTCATTCATTTAAAGCCTTTATTATTAGCATGAGCGCTTTAAGTAAATATTGTAAGCTGTGAATGCACTACTGACAATGGTTCTAGTATAAAAATGTGTACACACATTTTCAAAGTTCAGCAATATGAGGCTATGTATAGTACTCCCAGAATGCTCTTTGATTTGATGCAAATATTTGCAATAGCTTGAAAGCAAGATTGATGATTCTTTGCTTTCAAAATAAAACGTTGATAAACAAATGAAAGTGGGGAAAAAACATTTATCTAAACTACTGTAAAATTTCAGGTACCAATTCTTTGCGGCATTATTTAGAAACATGTTGATGCATGCTGGTATTTCCCAAAAATAGTGATAATGGAAAATAAGTGTAACCCGTTTCAATAAGATTATGATAATCAAAAATAAACAAGCATTGGCAAAGCCAATGAGTCTAAAATTAGAGGTCAGCTCTTTAGTTTTGTCAATATGTGACTTATTTTGGCATGGTTTTTGTAAAACCATATTGGTGTGGGAGCTGCCGGGCCCTCACCATTATAACAAACATTGGCAAAAGCAAAAAATTGTTTGGGGTCTCAAAAAGCACACACTGCCACAGTAGTTACTGGCGCTGAACAAAACTACTTTGTGTGCCGATACGCTCCTTGTGAAAAAGCAGAATGCTGTCACAGTGAAGCCAGCCGATACAGAGAGACAGAATTTTAATAAACGCAAAAGGTCATGGTCAAGGCCAGACCAAATATGGGGCCCAATTATAAAAGAAAGTCTCAAAAGTGCACCCATGGTATATGTCCTTGCATTATTTCGTGAATTCCCAAGAATTTACAGAGTAGGACAAGAAATAGTACTCCTAGAAAATATTTGTGAACTGCATTTTAGCATGAGCAAATATGCATGTGTAGATTTGCTCATGCGAAAATCTGAGTGTTTGCAAGTTCACTTTCCCCCAACCACTTTTTTTCCCAACTCTGGAAGAGACTGCCATTGTCAGGAGTACATTTCCAGCATTTCTCGGTATAGAAAAAGATTAGAGAAGAGTTTTTGAAAACCCTGAAAACATGCAAGTTAGTTGGTTTGCAGAGAATCAAAAGGGCATTCTATCCCTGGAACTATTGCTTACCACTATCTTCAGCCCCAGTATGTAGATCTGCGAAAACGTGACAACATAAGGGGATTGCAAGTACTCAAACACTACTATGGTATGAACACTGGCATAATCAGAGAGGCAATATCAGAGCTCTTGCCAAAATTTGTCGCCACACTGCATGGCACCAAAGAGCAAAATGGATTTTGTTACAGGACAAGTAGATTTATGAAGCAACCTGCCCCATGGACAAGTAGATAGTTTATTTAATTCCACACCCCTGACAGCCACAGTATCTCCTGGAGCAAATGATGTTCAAGCCCTTGTAAAGTTGTCTTGCTCTGGAGCTCGAACCAACTCTGCCCGTGTAAGCCTTTGTAAATGCATTGAGCTTAGGTGCCTTCACATCCCTGTTTTATTCATGCTGTATTGTTTATTTCTGCTCTTTGCTGAAAAGTTTACAGGTAATGTACTTCGCAGAAACTTTCTTGCTGCCAGGCCTCATTTCAAAGAATTACCACACAAAGGATTCCTTGGAGGCTGAGACGGCGGAGCTAGTGTAGCTGCTCCTGGCTCCTCATCAGAATCTGATGAAGATATCTTTGTGAAGAAAGGCAAACAGGAAAGGAGAGCAAGCCAAATATGTCTAACCACACCAAAATGCAAGTGAAATAAAACAAAAAGGATGGAATCTTTTTCTTTAAAATGGAGACATCCATCTTAACCAATCACAATCCTTCCTTGAGGAGTGGTTCCTCTCCCAGACCTCTTGTGAGATTCCCTCGGGCGGTCAAAAGATCATTGAAATATTATCGCTTCATATGTTTGATGGAACAATTAATAATCAATTTTTCCTAGCTAATCAACATCTCTAATGTCTTCACTTGTTCAGTGTTAGAAGAAACCACTGTTATTAACTTACTTGCAACTGCCTGATCTCATACGTCCATCGCATGACCTGAACAGGAATTGCAGCCCACTCAGAGTCCACACATGTTATTGTGTCTTCAACTCCTGCCAGCTTCTAGTGCGATCGTAAACATATTATTGCTTTTTGTATTCAGTGGAACAAACCATAATAAACTGTACTAATATCAACTTCTGTAATCTGTTACTTTGTTCACAATTACAGAAAAACACTGTTCTTAACTTAATCTCAAATGCATGATTTTGAGAGAGGGTTGTTAAAGTCAACCAGGAAGTACATCCCCCTCGGAGTCCTGCAGAGGATTGTGTGTTTGATTCCCACTTGTTTCTCGCGAGAGTCGCCACTTAAAAAAAAAATGAATATTACAACAATATTTTAATGACTCCTTTTACAGATTAACATTAAATAATAATTGAACCCATCAAAAGAACTCTAAATGGTAGATTAAAGAAAATATAACACTAGTGTGTAATCATTAAACAAAATATAGAACTCTGGTGAGTAATCCCATACTTAAGAAATAGATTTATATAATGAAACTTTATACTATACAATATTCAAGAAACTAAATGGTAATTGTGACTGTAAAATAAAAGCACATACATAGGCTATGAAAAGTATGCTATTAAAGTATTAATGGACTTACTGGAAAAATGTCTCAATATGTGAGTCAGAAGAACGGAGGTGATATACAATCTCAACACACGTTTTGTTTTATTACTCTATATTATACTCAACCATAAATTTTTTAGAAACATTGGGCTGTGTGCATCCTTTCCTGTAAAGTGACAATACAAAAGCAATTCCCTTTCAGAATAATGTCAACAAACAGGATATATTATCCAGTTATTCTACAATACATACACAAAAAAAAACTTAAAAAAAACTTTAGAAATTAACTGAAAAACTCTAAGGTTAAATAAAGTAATGTTATAGTTGGGTGAGATATGTGAGAAGTTAGCCAGGCATATGATGTCCACTAGTTCTAGTGGGCACCAGTCTAATCGACCCTTATTGATGGTGATTGTAAAGTCAACCTTATAGAAAGCTATCCTAGTGGTAGCATGAACCAGCAGTCTTCAGGCTAAGACTTCAGTAGGCGAGTTAAGCAAGTTGTTTTACCATATATAATCACTTGAATACCAAATGAAAGGACACCACACAAGGTATATATCAAATATATATGTATTTAATCAAAACACAACCCCTCTGCACTCTTTATGAGGTCAGAGGTAAAAATACAATACAAGTCACACAGTTAATACACAATAAGTTGCACATTATACGTTATGCCCTAGGTGCCTCACTAACCATATACTATGAAAGTGGTATAAGTACCACGTGAGAGTTAGAAAGCAGGCCTAGGGCCTGTAGAATCGCTGGGGCTACACTAAGCAACCAAAGGTTAAGAAGTAGGAGACCCACGGGAGCCGCGTGCAGTGTCTAAACACAGGCGCTGGTTCCCATTGACTTTCTATGGAGTTCGTAAAAGTTACAAGTTAAGGACACTTCCGGATGGTCTAGGATGGAACCCTTTCAGACTTAGACACTAGGAGGGCCAATACAGTCGAGACTACCAGAGTATTTGTGTTACCTCACCCACGGAAGCCGGGTGCATAGGTGTCTTTTGATGTCGGGTTTCGTCGTCGTTTTCTATGGCGAGCTGAAAAGAAGTGCTGCAGGCGACCAGAGGAAAAGTGTCCGGGTGGATCCAAGGGTGGATCGGAGATGTGAAGAACCTGAAAGCAGAGGGGACAGAGTCTGGGTCACTAGCCAGTGACCAGGAAGGAATCAGGAAGGAACCAGGCGATGTTGGGTGCTTTAAGGTGAAGAAGGTGAGTTTGTCTCTTCAGCCACGAGGTCCAGGAGGCATCGACGATGACCAGGAGCTGGATTCGAGCTGTCCCACGATGGATCTAGATGACTGCGGCGGCGGTATCCGGATTGGACCCAACAAGCCTTGGAAACCGCAACCCACGCAGGATGTCGAGATTGGCTCTGTTGCAGACCAGCAAGGTCTGTGGTGCTTCTCCTTTGTAGGGAAGCTGAGGCGAGCCTGGAGCAACCAGGATCGCAAGTTAGATTGGCGACTTCAGGGGGCTCACTAGCCAACGGGCAAGGAGCCGGGAAGACGCGTTGAGCACAAATGTAAAGGCGGGGCCCACGGGACACTCGCGAAGTGTGGGGGCCTGGGCTTCAGGTCAAATGATGCTCGGGGCTGGGGCTTCTTGTACCCCAATTCACAACTTACTGAGGCTTCAGGAAAGGAGTGCAGGTAGCAAAATGCATGATGTCCAAGATGTCCAGTCCCACGGCTCTCGTGTCCGCCACGGGTCTCAGCTTTGCTGTGGATGTGGGTCGGGGTCGGAGAAGTCTGGAAGTCCAGTTCTTGAGTCGCAGAGTCTTCTGGTTCCGGCGGTAGCCTTCAAACTGCAGACTGGCACAGTTGCTGTTGATGCTTGTTTGAACAGGGTGGTCACTCCTTGACCACAAGGGAGATGTCTTCCGTCTTCTAGTCAGAATAGAATGTCGAAGGTCCAAGAGTTCTGTATCAAAGTTTCGTTCCAGGATAATCTAAAGTCCTGGGGACACAGCTCCTATACTTATACTAAGGATGGGGGCTGGATTACCTGCCTAGGTCCCTCCTATGGGTGTACCTGAGAAGGGGGTGGTTACACCCCTTTCCCTTTGTCCAATTTCGCGCCAGAGCTGGGGCTGGAGTGCCCCAGCAACTGGTTTGAACCGGGCTATGCATGGAGAACCTTGTATGCCCCAGGCAGTGTCTAGGTGCATTCACTGAATGCAGCCCTCCCTGCCCCAATACACAAACCCCCTGGACAGGAAACCTATTGTCCAGGCTGCCCTTGCTGGAATTTCCCCCAGCATCAGGTGGTCAGACTTGTGTCTGTGGCAGCAGCATCTATTTTGTGATGCTGAGGCTCTGTTTAACTTTAACCGGGTAAAGCAGTAACATACATGTCTTTTCCCTCTAGAAGGGTGGAATGCTACCCCCGTCGCCAGAATTGCCGGGGGGGGGGGTAGTATTCCAAAGCGTTTGACACCTCACACAAAATGTTTTGATAAAGCCAAACCAAAGTTAGCATTAACCGCGAGGATTATAATGCACTCGAGTATATGGTATGGCTATATCATAGAACAGCTATAAGGAGATGGTTCCGAAAGCTGCAGAGGGGCTCAGCTCATGCTAGGGCACCCTCTCACATAAAACCAAGCACTATGCCTCCAGGATTGTCGAGGCCTACCATAGGAGTGGCTTATAGGTGTATATGTGTCTATATGTAAAGGTAGATATAGGTATACTATATATAAATAAGGGGTGATTACACCCCCTTACCCAGGCTGTGTGAACAGACCTGTGGTGTCAGTTTGGAAGGCAAACCAGGAGTGGCACAATACATGCTGCTGCCCCTGGAAGGCCTAGGGTACACCTATGCCCTGGGTACCTATGGTACACTATACAGGGGCTCACAAGAGTGACACAGTAACCAATCTGATATGCACCTAAAGTGCATGGAGTCCATTTTATAGAGAAAGCAGATAGACTGGGGCCCTAAATAGCAGAGTCCCAGGCCAACTTAGTCGAAAAACCAGCAAAACACCAGGAAAAAAGTTGGGGTAACCATGTAGTCAGATTCCACCTTCCTACAAGATAAACATATGTTTTTGTTTAAAACAAAACCTTAGAAATTCACTGATTAAAGCAAACGTTAAAGTAACGTTAAAGTTAGGTGAATTTCTCTGTGACAACGTTGACGTTTTAAGCAAAAATAAAAACACAGAAATTCACCAGTTATAGTCAGCAACACTAACTATAACTTGTGCCCCTGCGATGCACTGCTTGTAACCTCACAAACAACATCAGCGGGTACTATCAATAGTTTTTTATTTATGGAGAGAGTTTTCTTTATGGAGCTGTTTGCAGGCAGTGAAACTCTCATGTGAAATGCACCACAAAATAAGTGACCACCACTATTCATGCGAAGTTTGGTGATGACATTGCTTGTAATAGATAGATCCTTTCTTCAAGATGGCTTGACAACAATGAATGGCATAATTCACAAATGACAGTGTACCCCTACAGGGCTTCTAGAAAGTCCTCATCCTCTTAAACAATTGAAAAAAATGTTTTTGCATTTTGTTGTGAGTGTGTCATAATTTCACACATTTATATATACATACTGTACTCCACTCCTTTAACCCCTTCCGTGCGCGCGAAATTTTCGCACTGTGCAGGAGTTTTTATTAGTAGGTGGGGTTCGGACGCCCGGGGACTGTCCTCCGCACACGCCCACCGTGACACGTGACGGCTCCCGACCATCACGAGCATGCAAGGGGTTAAGGAGATATCTTATGTTGTAAATATTATACAATAATATGATAGTTTAATATAAAAAATAATTGAGCATGTCTCCTCCATCCTGAGTTAACACTTGACAGAAGCACCTATGGCAGCGATCTTAATAGGTTCGGTAAGCGACTTAGCAGCGTGTCCGTGTGATGGTAGTTCTGAGCAGTCTGATATTCACATAGTTTTTTTCTGTCAGTTTTATAAAGAACAAAAGACCAGGTACATTCTCCCTCTTCTGCGTCATCACAATATTAGACAATGCTGCCCAGCCCTTTATTTCCTCAAAAAACTCAGTGACCCATTTGCATGCACTGTAATAGCTATATTCTTCTGAGCCTTGATGAAATGGAGGAGAGCTTGCATAGAATGGGTACCTTGAGGACAGTCAAGATGTGATTGTATTTATATTTGCTACTTAGCACTTGATAACACTCACCTTGTTGTTGTCCTGCTCTGATTTCTAATGGTTAAATACTATAAGATGTATTCAGAATTGAAAGGGAATTTCATAATTTTTAATGCAGCGATTTTTGATGTTAGTTATTATTTTTAAAGTAACTGTAATATGTTTTGTTAATTAATTTGTTTTATATATTTTTTTTAGTGTATACTTTATATGCTGTTGAAACACTGCGAAATAAAGATATTAGATGATGATTATGAATCGCCCGAGTTCATTTTTTACATAATTCAAATGAAATTCAAGGTGATATTTTTAATGTTTCAAAGTCTTCGGAGCTGTAAAATAAAATGTAGTGTTACGGCGATGTGTTGCCCAAAACAAGGCGTTCTAGGACATCAACTCTATAGAATATTCCTAAACCTCAGACTTCAGTGATTAACTGGGCTCCTTTGGCGAATAATTAGGATCAGTAACTCCAACCGTTCCTCCTAAGCCACTGAAACAACCTCAGGAATAAAGTAAAGTAGGCCAGGCTCCATCAGCTGGGGCAACGTTACCACCATTTTAAGAGAGCACAGAAAAGATATTAAATAAAAGTTAAAACCTCCAGTACATTTAGGGGAAAACCCATATGTGGAAAATACATTTAGAAAAGAGGTGTAGGAGAAAGTTGGAGGTATTGTACTCATGCTTGCTCATGGCCTTCCAGAAAAGTAGTAATTTCTATCTGTCTTTCTGCCTTTACGTGGTTCCTATTTGTTTTAACATTTTTATTGTTTTTTCTTTAAAAAAAACAGAATGAGATTGCACGTTTTGTACCAGCACATTTTGGAGGTTACTTAGTTATGAAGTTAATTGTAAAGTCCGGATCACAGTGTGTGTATCCTAGAGTTTCTGGAATTATCTTTCCTATTCTGTAAGCACCCCAGACATCTTCTAAATTTCCACTGCTATCCTGTTTCCATCCCCTCTCCAGAATGCTCAGATTTAATCCCCTTTTTGGAACATTGTGTCCATCTTATATCAATTGTTGAATTTTATGAAGCAATGCATCAGCCCAGCCTCCCCAAACATTTCTTGATTCCTAATTGTTTTAGCTACTGTTTCATCACTGACAGCAATACCACTAATGAAGCAGCAGATGCGAGGTGAGCATCTTCCCAGCCTCAGTCTAATGCAAGCCTTCCTACTCCTAGCATTTGTCAAATCAACTGCTGGTGCAACTGGTGAACCCCAACCAAACCCCTTATAATGATGAAATTAATAAAAATTAAATGAACGCTACCTATCCCTTGGAGGTGGCGACTAAAACCTCTCTAAGCAGTGCACTGTTGAAACGTATGCGTGACATCTCCGTCTCCATATCTGAGGCATTCAAGGATTTATGAAGAATAGCGTCCTGAATGTTAACACAGTTTGTCAAATATGTGATGATTTTTAAGGTTATAGCAATTGACAACCAACACTACTCACCGATGTCCAACCCTTCCTTCCCCAACCTGTGAGCCAGTTTCATGCACCAGTTTCTTTCTTGCTGCCACATGTTCTCACAGGCTAGGTTTTTGGAGTGTTTGGCATATTGTCACATGTAAACATTTAGCTCGTATTGGTTGCAAAAGCCTGGGCCCTTTCAAAGTTACTTTTAGATGCATGGTATTCTCACGGATATGCTTCCAGTATTGGTCTCGGTCAACCTCTGATCTTTTCAGGGTATTGCTGGTGCCCTACACTTTCAAATCCTGATAATGTATTGACTGCGCTAAAATGTATATTCAAACCCGTTTTTTAATTTTTTTTTAAAATATCGATCCGTTAATATCTTTCCTTCTACAACTTTGTCCACAGGTTTGTTTTAAATCTGCTTGAGACTCGTAGTTGAGTCTTTTGCTCAGCCGGTAATGGCAGCCTATAGGAACTGCTGAATTTATCCTGCTACCATGTGAATGACTGTAATTTAGTGCTGGTGAAGACTAGTTGACGTGGTGTGCGATTTTAGGAGGGTATAGTGTTAGAGTTTTTGTGTATTTTATAGATTTATGCATTACTAACAACGTGCAGAACGTTGATTTACTCTTGAATTTACATGTACCCTCTGACATGGTGCTATTGCATGTAAAACACATTTTCTATAATGTGTTAAATTGCCTTTATCTGCTTTATGCTAACTAGGCCTCAGTTAGGCCTCAAAACCATCTTATTTAAAATAGATATCCCCTCTTGCATGTTTACTGTTAATTATTCCTGCGTCACACATTCAGGCATAGTCATGTTTGTTTATTTCCTTTTAGGGCGTTCTTGATATTTCTGAAGAAAATTTTCCAACATGGGCACAGTAATGGTGTCATTTCTGAAGGCCCTCCGCTAGTTCACTATATTTAATACATTCACAATAATTTTCTGTTGTTCTTGTAACTAATTTGTACCTCCATCTTAGGATGTCATTAGCATAGAGCGGTCAGAATCAATATGCATATTGTGGGGTAGTGATTAGATAGGAAACCAGTATGACGTTTAATAGAACTTTTCTTTGATTTGCTAAAAGCATAATACTTTTATTAAATGCTTTCCTAAGCAAGAAAACTGTATATTTTAGGGGTGAGCCAGAGACCCTCCGAAGACTTTCCGAATCTTTTACTGATTTTGCTGCTCATGTGGAACTTAGGATTTTTCACTTTATCATGTATTGTTCTATTTGCTGAGAGCGTTTACTGCAATAAATTTATGATTTTGCATTTAGAATTTCTGTACCTATCTTTTGAATTTTTGGAACAAATCTTCTAAATATCTATACCTGCCCTAGAACGCATTTATTGAGCATGTCCTTACCTAATTCAAGGTATTTTGACATTTGCCCCAGGAAACTGAGATTTAGCACCGACTTTGATTCATCCACCTGTGGGCTAACTGTTGAGGTAATAGTTTGGGGTGTACATTTTCAGGGGTTCCCTACGCCCACAGTAGTCTGCACCTGAGTATATTTAGGATTGCTATTACATTGGGGGCTGGGGGATGTATCCTTATTCATTAAAACAATGTACATTTTTATTTTGAATTGATTTCTAGATAATGTTTTCCTGTGCATTTGGTGTAGCTAGTTAAAAAAAAAAGCTACGTAATGCATTTTAATTGCAGTCCATAAGGCAACAAAACATTACAAAATTGTACAGACTGTATGGTTTTTGTTAGCACTGGTGTGCAGTTTAGATGGGAACAAAACCTAGTTTACTAGGGAATCTTCCCATTCCTAATTTACACAATCTTTATTCAGTGGATTTTTGCCCTCACAAATAGTATTTGCTTATTTGGACATTCTGCTGTTTGGGTAAAATGTTGGTCTTAATGTTTTTGTCAACGTTTGCCCCATTTCAGTTTCTAGTAAGGATTTATAAGAAAATGTTTTCTGATGTAGTACACACTTGACCCAACTAACTCTGGGAGCCACATCCAATTAGCATGAAAGAACAGCGACAATAGGCTGTTATTTTTGTCTCTTCTCCCGAAGTGCTTTCTTCAGTGAGCATGAAGGCAAAATGCATCTCGGCATTAGAAACCAGGTGCTTTTACTTGACTGTGTTCCTTCTGGTGAAATAATTGCTTAGACTTCAGATTGTTAAAGACTGCGATCAGCAATTTTTGCAGCAGGAAGCTGCATATGGGTCATCGCATTGGCAGGTGCTTGCATTTTCTGGAAAGATTTACCCTTCCACATTACTAATGACTGGCCTAGCAAGTACAGTGCTTGTTAATAAGGCTGATTAATTGCCGCAGTTGGATAGCGCAAGCACATCATTTGTTCCTATTCTGAGGTTCGCACGCAGGAGGGATGATGCGCCACGTTATAAGAAAAGCCGGCTTGGCATTGTGAGTCGCTCACAGAGTCCTGGCTACTTTTCCCCAGCAGGTGATCTTTAAGAGCATTTCTTGCAGCACTGCTCCAAAAAATAGGCACTACAAAAAAACGAATTTGCATCTACAGTTTGTCTTTCCATTCTCTAACTCGCAAACTATTTTATTATACTTAAAGAGTGCAGAGCCTTCGATAATTTATTAAAGAATTAACACAAGCTTCTTCCATCTTCTGCCTTTTCCATCTTCTCCGATGTTCTTAGGTTTTCTTTCTGTTTCCTATTCGGATACTGTACCAATCTGAATAGTATGCTTTCGACCATAAGAAGTCAAGTATTTTGTAATTTGATCATCCAGGTTGTTTTATTTTGTATTCTGAAAGATAGTTTAGCTGTGTGTATCTTGCATGTTATGGGGGGCACATCTCTTTGTTGTCTTGTTTGAAAGATATGAATAAAGAAATATTGACAAAAATATTGTATTAAATAAAATAAAGAAGTGATATAAAATATACAGGATATTTGATCAGTGGCTTGCACTATTACAAAATAAAATAGGTAAATAATAAGATTTGCTGGGAAGTATATATCCGTGTTGAAACTGTTGATTGTATCCTCTTGAAATTGCAGTAATAACTTAATATCGGCTACAAATAGCATGCAAGATGAAAGCAAGGTTTGTATTGTGAGAGAAAATCATACAAAGAATGTGATGTACTCTTAAAGTCAGTATGGGATCCATTATCCATCTGTCATATGAAGTAAATTAGAGCGGGTCTGTGGGTCCTCACAGCGCGGCTAACCTCCATAGGTGTGTGTCTCTCCAGAGAAGAAAGCTGTGTAAATCGTGCCTGTTGTATGACAGCGCATCAAATGAGGGCACTACTGCAGAGGGATGGGTTGAAAGGAGAAAAATGTTAAGTGCAGCACAAATGCCACATAGAGCTGATGTATCTGAACCTCCACACGAGGGCATTCATCCCCATGAGCACTTTATAGACCATGTGGTCTCTCTTTGGTGGAGAGTGTTCATCAATCTTAAGATACAGAAATATATGACTTAAAGCCTCATTTAGAGTGCAGTGGAATGGGACATCTGCCACTCTGGCAAATGCGATACAGCGGCCCAACTCAAAATTAGGCCCATAGATCTATAAACAGTCACTTGCATTTTTAGTTATATGATTGTGCATTCGAACAATGACATTAACCAATTCCAATGCATTCTGCGTTTTATAATCAGTTCTTTCATTGTATGCAAGTATTCCACACTAGAGTCCATACAATAAAGTGGGTTCATTTCCAGGGATACCTTTGCAATATCAGAAGGCAAACACAGCTTGGAAGCTGAAAATCACCACTCATAGTTGGGAGAGAAAAACCTTTTAAGATCATGTACTGATGCTGAGTGGTAGGAAATACAGGTCTGATTTGTGATGACAGAGAGCTTAGAGTGTGGGCAGCAGACAGGGGACCTTTCCCCTGTCCTTAGTAGCTAGACTGAAATCCAGACCTCCTAATTGAGGAGACTTTCTTTTTAAACCCTCCCTGAAGGCATTGCTAAAGCTGACCACCCTCGCCTCTGCATTCTTCATCTGGTTTTAGCACCAAACCGGATACTAATCGAAACTTGGGATGATCATCAAGTATGGGCTTTTTTTTTATAACGCCTTTATGTAGGGCTCTGGCAACAAAGGTGGTGTGTGCATTGCTACAAACACAAATCATCACAACACCTTACCCTGAAACTGAAACTCCCACAATGGCTATCAGTATGATATGACATAACATTTAAGGTGTTGTGGGGTGGGAGTCTGTGTTTGGCCGCACAAACCTGGTATGCTCTATGCATAAATCTTTGGTCCTGAAACAAATTGTACTGATGATATGTTCATTCAAAATAGTCTTTATGTTTGGCTGTTTTTTCTGAGTTCATTTGCTAAGCTTTGGAGCAGTCAGATAATCATTAGGTCTTTCAGAAAAAGCTAAATACCTAGCCAATTGATCTTTCAGTCAGTCAAAGAAACTTTACTGGATGAAAAACCTAATCATAAAAGTACAAATTACTTGTAATCTTAAAAGTAAAAACATTATTTAAATATGCATAGATTTACGACACTGAACAATATTTTTGAAATAGGAAGGAACTGCGCAACAAAGGACTTGGTCCTCCTGAGACTGTCAAAATATAAGAGCTGATCTACATAGTCTAAAATTCTATGCTTTCTCAATTGGCCAAATATAAAACCTAGAGAAGTTGACATAAAACTTGTAGAAAAAGGTAAAATGTATCAAAGGTTGTTGGGTGACTTCGTCACAGGGACAATCTGGACGAATATTCCTTCCGCTTTGTACTAAGGAAAAACATAACAGGGTTTAAATAGAACCAGTTCTAAATCTCAACAATTGGGATCTCTCTCACTGACTAGATGTGTACAACAATGAAAGTTCAATACCATTGGTGGTCTGTAGAGTAATTTATTCTTTGTTTATAGGCTTGACTATTTTCCTGAAATCTCTTTAAAAAGAACTCCTGGCAACTGCAAATGCACACTTCAGCTAGATTGTGCCTGATTCGGTTACACTGTCGGGATTAGTAAAAAGAGATGGATTTACCAACTCTGTAAAACAATATTTTACATAGAATAGCCAGGGAATGAATGATCAACCACTGATTGCAGCTGAGATAGTCCACACTCATCTGATGGTTAAAGCTTGTGTGAGGGTTGCAAACAAATATATAGTCAAAGGTGAAAGTTTAATAAAGTCTTCTACATAGGTGAGTGCTAATTCCTCATCAGGTGAAAAATTAGGACAACTGGTGGGTTTGGGATAGGACTATGCAGCAAAAACGTTTTTCTTCAATCTGGACAGAATCTACATTTGGATATCAATCAAGCAATCAATCAGGAGATTTAGAAAGCACCACAGCTGCTCTCAGAGAGCGTCCCAGTATTAAAAAACTGTAACAATATACCCAGACTCTGCCCTAAAGTCTCCGCTTATTGGCGTGAGGTATGCGCTGTTATTTCTGACATCACTTCATTCCTCCTCCTTCCTGACCCTCTGCTCTACCTCTTAGGCTTTGTCAAATTTTGCCCAGATGCCTCCCGTAGGCTGATTGCTATGCTGTTAGTCCTTGCACGGCGCAGATTTTCCATGTGCTGGGGTCGCCGACTCGCACTGAAGGTGTCCCTTTGGTTAGAGGATGCTTCCAGCTGTCAGACTCTCTTGTCCGAATTCTAGGATCTAATGCCCGCTAGAGCCCGCCCGCTGGATAGCTGGGGTCCGCTTGTCTCCTATCTCCTAAGTCACACTTCCCAGCACTCGGCGACCTCTCCCATGTTCCCTGTCGGTGCTTTGCCCACGGCGGCCGCCGGTGCAAATCCATGAATCTCCTCCTCCAGCCTTCCCTGATAATTTCTCTGCTCTGCTGTTGGTGGGATTCCGACCTATTTCTTGATTTTATTGATTGCAGTGCTTGTAACTGATTGTCCCTAATTTTGTGCAACATATTGTGGTGCATATTATTTTGCCATGGTGTAACTCTATGCTTCTGCTGTGTCTAAATCTTCAATAAATGTTTTTGAAAATAAAAAAATATATATACCCAGACTCTTGCACTATACATTGCAATGGGGATGCATTGAGTTTTATAAATATATGAAATGGCTGCCACTGGGTTGGCCCCATCATAGCCATCAGATTAAAGAGTGCTCCAATAAATTGAATACATTTCAGCCACCTAGTGAATAGATTAGAGTGCCATCAACCCGTAGCTTCAAAGCGGACCCTCAGACATGAAAAACTTTACACCTTAGTCACCCTATTAGAGTTGATGTATACCAAGCTCAATCTGTACCTCTTATTACTACAAGCCATGATGTGGAATTTAGTGTAACTACTATCCATATCTAATTCCCACATAAAATTTGCAAAGTCGTGTCGCAAGTGCAATGAACTCTTTGGCTTGCAAGCTAACCGAGCTGTGTCCTCCGCATAGAGTAACGCTGGTACTTGCAAGTTGCCTATCAGCAGTACGTCATGTCCACAAGTGGTCATATGGTAGCTCAAGTCATTTATGTCTAATATCAGCCAAATGGGGGCCAGCATGCAATCATGGTGGACTTCCCTGTCAAGGACAAAAGGCTCTTTGCATTCACTGTTTGTGCAGAATCTCACTCTAGCCGTTAGATTACTGTTGAAAGAGGACAGGAAATTAACCAGAATTGAATCTGTGCCTTTGCCAATTAACATGGCCATAGCTCAGACCTGTTGACACGGTCAAAGGCACTCAACAGGTCGTCTATGAATGGCAGGTATTGCGGGCTGTCTCTAGCCACTACATATTTCCCTAGGATTAGTTCAAGATTCAGGCACTGCCTGAAACCGTACTGACAAAAACTTAAAATATTTTGATCATGGCCCATGTGCAGACCCCGTAGAAGATCACTTTCCCCAAAATTTTGCCTGTGGAATCGATCAGGGAGATGTGCTGATAGCATCTGGGATCCAGTCGGTTCCCCTTCTTAAAAATAGGTATAATTAGAGAAGAGGTACTGAAGAAGGTAAAGATGCACAATCCAATTGCCCAAATATCTAGATTGCATTTGAGTAGATCATTCATAACACTATCCGGCTTGGGGCCTTTATTCGGGGGACAGTCACAAGGGGCTGTTACCACCTCCTCCAGGTCAGACAGTAAGCTGGCACTTAAATCTCCAGCAGCTTTGTGGTTCATATGTGAATCCTTACTATGGGAATGAAGATAAACGTTAGAGAAGTTTCTTCTGTTTCAGAAGAGCACAGTGGAAGAGAACCATAACTTTAATACTCTGAATTAACATCTCTAAGAAAACTCACAGTATTCGAATCTCCATAACACCCTCATCTGAGTTCAGTGAGGAAGTAACCATCTCCCTATATAGCAGAGGGAACAAAATCTTCTTGAGGATTAAAAACACAGTCTCAAACTACGTCCCCACCACCCCTGTAAATCAACATCTCTCCTCCACAGCAATGATTCTAACTCCTGTTTCATCTAAAACCTCAACTGGTATGGCTTCGCGACTAGACCACTTGCTTCCTTACAACCCTGGAACCATCATTGGTGGGTCTAATCCAGTCTTTCTGAATGATGTCTCCTGCATTTCTCTAGAAACCCACGCATCTGACCTACCTCTTTCCTCAGTTCAAGAGAATATTGGAAATAATCCACATAGCTCGAGAATCATTAACTACAGCAATTCTGCTAATGGCAAGGCTAACAATTGCCCTATTCTTATAAACTCACTCCATGTACTAAACCTTCTGGTAGCCAAAGACGCCCTGCTCAATCATCACTTCCCCCATCCCACCCATATTGACTGACCATTAACTTAAAATGCCTGCTGATGACACCCTTTTGAATCCTCTTTTTACCACTCTTCCAAATATCACAGCCACTTTATCATCCTATAACCGTCTTCCAACCACCTTCCATAATCCATCCTACACATCCATTTGTTCTGTAGAAGGTACTTCCCTTGAGGACAAGCTCGTTGATCTCAAACATGAACTTCAAATAGTCAGGTGAGACCTACAGAACCATATACACATAACCCTGAAGCTTTGGTATCCCAGCCTGAACCCCAGAACTTCCCTAACCCAATCACTAATCAGCCTACTCTTCCCACATTTGATCGACACTCCCTGCTTGACACACCAAACATAAATAACCCACCCATCTTTCATATGAGAACGCGACCCCTTCTCAGTCCCTACTCCAGGCCCAAGAGGATTACCAATCATCTTTCTGATGATGACATTCACTTCCTTTTATAATCATACAACACCACTCAAAAAGACTCTCTTCCAGTGCCGGTCAACATCCAAACTGTTTCCTCCAACCCACTGAGAGAACCCACTCTCAACCTGAGAACCATTAATAAACATCACTTACTACATGTCCCTACAACACCCAAGAGTCAGTAGTAACTAAATCACATATCAAGTCCATGCTTCTTAAAGGAGATCAGCTGTAAAAATTGCAGCGGACATCGCAGATCTCATACTCTCAAAAGAACTTGATCTCCTGATCTTAACAGACACTTGATTCAATGACACCTCCGTAACCGTTCTTGACATTCTGGTACCTCTGAACTATGACATCATCAGATTGGATAGATCTGAAAGAGTCGGAGGAGGTATAGCATGCATCTATCGCTCAATCCTCTCCCTAAAACATGCACAAACTGCCCAAATGTCCTGTGAAATACCTAAGAATCGAAATATGGACAATTACAAGATGTTATGCAAACTCGACACGATTGTCCAACCACCTGATAATAACCTACCTTTCATTGAACATCTAATGGAGAGTATCTCATCTAACATGGACCAACCAACCCCCTAACCAGATATTCCTTAGTGATTTCAATATTCACTGGAACGACCCAAATGACCCTTTATTGAACACCTTTAAATCCTTCCTTGCTGACTTAAACTTTACCCAATCTTGCAATGGCCCAATCCATTATGAAGGCTCCACCCTTTATCTAATTATCATCAAGGGAAATGTCATACAACTAGAATCCATATCGCCCTGTGACTGTCCAGGCCACTATCAAATCTCCTTCTTCATCTTGAAGTACTAACTAGACATGGCCAACCTCACAAAACAATGGTTCGGAGACTTTAGAAAAATAAACACACCTGAGCTAATTTCCATTATCAACGACCTTCTTCCTCCACCCTCAAACATGTCTAATTTGAATGCCCTCATCTGTCACTATATACAATCTATGTCACTCATTCTTGATACAGTTGCTCCAAAGCGGTTTAAAAGAATACCCAGTAGACCCTCTAAACCCTGATTCAGCAGCGACCTTAACAACGAAAGGTGTAAATTAAGGCTTGCTGAGAGAACATGGAGAATCTCTCCTTCCACATCACACCTTCAGCACCTGCGGTCTATAAGAAATCATTATAATAAGCTCATACCTAGTTCCAAATCAATCTACTTCAGGATGCAACTGGAAAATGCCAAAAACAGACCCAAAAAGCTCTTTGATATCATCAAACAGCAAGGTAGAGGGGGATCTAATCTCAATCAAGAAGATAAGCCCATGAGGTGGTGATTTCTCCGCTCATTTCAGTAAAAAAACTAAGAGAACTGAATCAGATCTACAATTTGCTCTTCAACATCCACTAAGCCAGGCCCAATCTAGTCTCACCCCTATGCCTCCTAAAATATGCTCCCCTCACTTGTATTTCACTACAAGAAACAATGCTGCATGGTCTATCTTTAAACTTCCTGGCGAAACAGAGCTACTCAAAACAATAATATCAATGAAATCTTCTAATCACTTCAATGATCCTGTACCCGCAAAACTCATCAAAGAGCTTAGTTTTTCCATGCACCCACTCTGGTCTCAGATTTTCAGTGATTGCCTAAAGTAGATCAGGTTTCACCTATCCCAAAAAAACACAAATACAGACTTGTCTGATTGCAACAATTTCCGTCCTAACACTAACATGACACTTGCAAAACTTCTAGAGAAGCGTGTAAATGTTTAACTCTGCAACCACATCGAACAGTTTCACCTCCTCCACCATTGCCAATCTGGCATCAGAACAAGTCATAGCACAGAAACGGCTCTGACATATATCGTGGTTGACACCTTGAGACTACTTGATCAAAACTAACATTCCCTGCTTACACTCCTTGATCTCTCCTCTGCGTTTAATACTGTCAAACGTGACAAGAAGATAAATCTTTTGAAGAAAAGCATGGGTATATATATATATATATATATATGGTCCCGTCACAGGCTGGTTTTCTCCTTTTTTCATAGCAGACCTCAACGTATCAAAGTCACTCTAAACCTATCAGACATAACTCTGGTCTCGATTAGTGTACCTCAAGGATCCACATTCTCACCTACGTTATTCAACTTGTTCATGGAACCACTTACTGAAATTATTACACCCTCAAATATACAATACCATATGTAAGCGGAAGGCACAATTATACTTGAAAATTTCCTCACCTGAAGATATCAAAACTCTTAACCTCGCCCTACTGATAACTCAATAATGGTTAACCCACCGTCACCTTATGATAAATACGCTCAAGACGGAATTTCTCCTAATTGCCCCCCACAATTTCTCCACACCCACAAATGAAGGGCTCAAACAGCTTACAGAGCCCAATTGCACCCCTCATGTTGTTGATTCTACTAGATCATTTGGTGTTACTGTAGACAAATACCTCAATATGCAAGATCACATCAGGCCAAATACCAAAGGAGCTAATTACCATTTGAGCACTCTAAGGAAAATTAAACCCTTCTTTCCTCTAGATGATTTTCAGGTAGGAGTCCAATCCCAAGTCCTCTCATGCTTAGACTACGGGATTGACACTCTTGCAGGTCTACCCAAAGCTCAGTTGGCTTCGTTAAGGGTCACTCTAAATTCTGCTGCTGGGCTCACCACTAGATCCTATAAACTCGAGCACTTTACACCTGATCTGAAATATCTCAAATAGTTCCCGTTTGAAGCAAGAATTCAGTTTAAGATAACCTGCATAACCCATAAGGTTCTTCCTCACAACACACCCGTCTACCGGGCAAATAAACTTGAACTATCAGATGGGAGTTGTTCTGTAAGAAAATCTAACTCTCTATTGTAGATGCCACAGAAGTTTATCAAAAAGAAAATGTATAACCCCTCCTTTTCTGGGCTTGCTCCTAGAATATGGAATGCAGTTCCTCCTGAGACTAAATCTAACCCTTCAACCACATCCTCCAAAAATTAATAAAAAATGTTGTTGCTTAATAGATGTCTTCAGCAGTAGTTCCTGATCTCAGGAAGTTCAGACTATCCTGCCTTTATACATTTCTGTATCCTGAGTACTCTTAAGTCGATAGCTTTTTCTTCTTTTTCCATTGTATATATTTTGTTTCTTGGCTGTTCTTTTTTGTTTTTGCTGTAACAACTCATTTGTTAATTACACAACATACTGCTAACTGTATTGTTATCTATTTATTACCAATGTTTGCTATATGTAACTTGTTTTGCTATTTGTACAACACTCTGTTACCAGGACGGGTCATGTTCGCTGTAGAAAATTCCTAAAATAAATAAATAGATTAAAGGATTAAAGAAGTGCTTAACCTAGTCACCTGCAGCGATATGTGAGCTTTGTGACGTAGTTATCCTCGTGCTGTCTCTTAAGCTACTAATCATAAGCCAAAATGATTGTGTCTTTCCTCTTATTGGCCTCCATTATCACCTCAAGGTTCAGTGTTTTAATCTAATTCTTTCTTTGCTTTAGTGTATGTTTAAAAAAGACCTACAGCTCCTTACCAAATCCTTGTCTCTTGCTATAGCACCTAATGCAAGTCTCAAGTTTTGATTTGCCAAGGAGCAAGCTGATTGAACCAGGGTTCATGAGCTTTTTTCTTACCATCTGCATATTTCAACAAACAACTCTATTTTGGCCCCATTTTTACCCTATACTGTAAATGAAGGGACACAAGCCCTATATCTACCCTTGATTTGTTTTTCTAGAAAAATGGCATGCTCGGGTAATTTTCAGACCAAGCGCAGGTTGCTGTCTTTAGTACACATGCTCCTGTGGTTAGGGGCAAAATGTGAAGTAGGATTATCAAGGGACAGGGTGTGTGGGTTATGATATCCAATACACATGCTGACAGTCTAGCATTTCGAGGCAAAGCTAATAAATGATCTGGTCAGGAAAATATAACTAATAACACTGGAGCACCCACATCCAAAAAACGTGGGTACAGACGTTAGAGGGGAATGTAAATCATGGGAGCTAATTTGATATCTCCTATAAAGCTACTACCCCTCTAACATGGTCAGATCACTCGTACATTTCTTTTGAGCTGACTGGTATTCGCGAACATGTGATTAAAAAAGCTCCAACAACCCGCACCTATAGACAGTGGCACAAACTCTCTCCCAGCATATTTCGCGCTGCATATAACCCCAAATATTCCCCCGCTTTGGACACAGTTGACAACCACTTGTCATCCTTTCATAACACAATTAAGCTCACTCTAGATGTCATAATTCCAGAGAAAAAATCTTGTGTGGCCTCCATTTGCACATCGACACCCTGGTACACAGCAACTCTGCGCTTAGAGAAAAGTAAATGTAAAAGGCTGGAACGACAATGGCGTCGGAACAAAGATCCCTCAGCTAAGGAACATTATAAAGTGGCCCTAGACACTTACCATAAAAATATAAAATCTGCACGGAAAAATCTTATTACCAGCCAGCTGGAGCATGCAGGCAATACTCCAAAAACTCTCTTCCATATCCTTAATTCTCTTATCAACCCGAAAGCGTGCAATTCAGATGAGGAAACGACTCAATCACTATGTGACAATATAGCTCTCCATTTTTCTCAAAAAATAGAAAACATCTATAATAAGATACTAGCCTACCCCACTAACACCAATTGCACTTTTTTACGGGGCTATGATCCGTCTCCAAAAAATCAGCGGACTTTAACTGAATTTCCCTTGCTTACTATTCAGGACACGGAATCATTACTGAATTCCGCCAAATCGGGCTCTCCCAAAGATTTACTGCCCACCAAAGAAGCAAAAAAGCTTGCAGTCGAATTAGCAGAGCCCCTCAGCGCCATTCTCAATTGCTCCATCGAACAGGGTCGTTTACCCAAGGAATGGAAAGATGCGCAGATCATGCCCATTAGGAAAAATCCAAAACTTCCCCCTAGTGAGGTGTCCAACTATCGCCCAATTTCTTTACTTCCCCTGTTCAGCAAACTTCTGGAAAAGCATATTAACACTCACCTTTCCGCTTTTATAGAGGCTTCCAATTGCCTCGACCAATCGCAGTCAGGTTTTCGTCCCATGCATAGCACGGAACTAGCACTGGTGAACGTAACCGATGACATTCGCATGCTGGCGGACGATGGTCAAGAAGTGATTCTTATACTGCTTGACCTATCCGCCGCATTTGATACCATCTCCCATCATATCCTGTTGGACAGATTGCGTTCTATAGGCATCCAGAACTCCGCACTGGATTGGCTCCAAGACTTTCTTAGCAATAGAACACAAACTGTGAACCTTGGGCCTTTTTTCTCCAAGACTACCCAAGTCACTAAAGGGGTACCAAAAGGGTCCTGTCTGAGCCCTTCCCTGTTCAATGTTTATATTGCCCCTCTCTCAGTGCTGCTTAGGAAGATAGGGTTCATCCCGATCTCTTACGCGGATGACACACAGCTTATCCTATCTTACAAGAAGAACACTCCCGACATCCAAAACATGTTCAAAGAGGGGATGAGAGCCATAAGTACTTGGATGCGCAGTAATTTCCTGCAGCTGACTGCAGAAAAGACTGAAGTAATACTCTTCGAAGACGCGATTAATAGCTGGTCCCCATGTTGGTGGCCTGATGATTTAGGGCCATCACCTCTGCCAAAGACAGTTGTCAAAAACCTAGGGGTGCTAATTGACAAAGATCTTAACATGGATGAAAACATAGCTGCAACAAAAAGAGCCTGCTTCTACCCACTTAGCCTCCTTTGTAAAGTTTTTCATTTTCTACCCACACGCAAAACCTTAGTTCATGCTCTGGTGCTCAACCGCCTGGACTTTAGCAACGCTCTGCTGATCGCCGCTAAGGAATCAGCATTGCAAGGTCTTCAGGTGGTCCAGAATACAGCCGCACGCCTGGTAACTAATGCTCCCTACTGGGCTTCTTCACTTCCCCTACTGTGCAAGCTTAACTGGATGCCTATTCGCAAAAGAATACATTTTAAAATCTGTTGTATAGTTTTTAAAGGCATAAACCAGATAGCCCCTGCATATCTGGCAGATAAACAAAATACACACCACCTCGCCCCCTTCGTTCCGAAGGGAAAGGCCTGCTCATGGTCCCATGCATAAGGCAAGCCAGATTGGGAGGAAAATCCTTTTCCCACCTGGCTCCAAAACTGTGGAACCAACTGCCCATTGACATTCGTCTCACTACTAATTACTTAGGCTTCAGAAAGAAACTAAAAACGCTACTCTTTTAATTTTGTTACCCATTCCAATAGCTGTCCTCAGCGCGGAGATACCCCATTCGAGGTGATTCAGGCGCTTTATAAATGATGCAAATAAAAATAAAATAAAAATTAAATCTCTCTCGAGTATCAAATTGCTATGGTCTATATTCCTAAGTTTAAAATATGTGGCAGTGTCGCACAAAATACAGTCGTTCCTATGGCCCCTAAGGGTGTGAACGTTTAGAACGGCATTAGAGTCCCCACATAAAATTGCATTTACACATTGTAATCCCTTCCTATCTTGCTTTGTAACCCTGTCCACTATTCAAACAAGCTTTTGAAATTACAATTATTTGAAAAAGAGAATTTTTTGTTTTTTAATTGAACATTATTTGAAATTATTTCTACTTTTAATCACTAAAGCCTGTATCATATCGCTTTCCACGAGAACAAGGATCACATCACAGTTCAATGAGAGCATCAACCAGATTGATAGTTCTCCTTTTGCTCTCCACGATATGGAAGGTCGAACAGCAATGGAGTAACAATTGAATCCATTGCGATGGATCCCAGTCGTTTCCTAAGGTTTCTGCAACAGGAAAATATCAAAGCTTTTGATAGAGGAGAACCAAATAATGCATTCTGCCCTAACAGCATAACCAGCAATGTTCCAGCTTGCTACTCTTATTAAGCCCAAACTGCCAGGGTATGTAGGTACGGAAGTGAAATCAGTTGTCCAGTCAGTTGATCAGCTGTCCAGTCAGTTGATCAGCTGTCCAGTCAGTTGAGCTGGTTACGTGTCCTGGACATGGTTGTTAATCAATATCTGTAGCCTCTTGTTGTGACAAGTAGTGGTTCTGTAGTAAAATGTTGCCAGGCACTTGAGCTGATGGTTGATATACATTCTGAGACACATTGAAACAGGGAAGAGCAAGTGTATAATAGAAGCCAAGAGGGAGAACCAGGATATTGCTAGAGGTACTATAAAGATTGCAAACTCTAGAAAGCAAGCAGCTCACTATATGGAGAACCAAGAGTTATTTCCTTAGATGCTGAAGGAAAGAGGCAGGTTATAGTCAACATACTTGGTAAGACAGTGCATAACCTTATTATTAAGTTGAATATAATTTTCAGTAACACCCTCTTTAAGTGAGGGGACATTGGCTAATGTGAGTACGTATCAACAAATCTGGAGAATCTTAATTGTTGTTAGCCTCTGAGACTCTGGCAGGCTTTGTGATAGGATGTCCATTGTGTCTTTCGAAGATACATTTAGTGTTGCAATTAAGACCTTGTTACATTGCTCACTGGTGTGATTGAAGTAGTTAATTCTACCTCTACTACAGCAAGGTTACTGGCACCCTCCTGTGTCATTACTGAAAGCGTCTTAGTTAATGATAAAGTTGTATTGGTATGATTGGCAGTTACTGTTAACATTGTTGTCTCAAGCTTTTTAAGGGACTTCTTTGCGTGCCAATCTTCGCACAAGTGGTTTAACCCCTTCCATGCTCATGACAAGGTCAGCTCCTCATGAGGCACACTGGAGCTGTGCTAATGACGAGCTGACCTTGTCATGAACAATGGGTTTCAAAGCTTTTCAGCACCCAGCGGAAATTGCCTTAGCACCAATATGGTTAATAAGTTTGCTAGTTAGGATACTTGGTCTGTCACAGACTTGATCAATGAACCCGCTTTCCCTTGTCCTAGGGTGAAAACCTCCTCTTCGGTGTTGCACAGCAGGTGAACTCAGTAATTTTTATAGTACTCCTGCACTTTGGAAGTCTCACTACACTCTGGTCAGTGTGGTTTCTGCAGCCCCTACCAGGACAAACACTCCTCGGCCGTCCCATGCAGCGGGTGAACACTGTCATTTTTACAGCTCTCCAGCTCTTTGGAAGTTTCACTGCACCCTGGTCAGCGTAGTTTCTGCAGCCCCTGCCAGCGCAAACACTCCTCAGACATCCCATGCAGTGGGTTATTGTTGTAATTTTTATAGCACTCTCTGTGCTCTGTAAGTCCTACTGCACCACTGGTCTGCATAGTTTTTGCGACACCTACCAGCGCAAAGAATACTCTGGTGTCCTGCACATTGGGTGAACACAGTAATTTCTGTAGAGCTCCTGCACTTTGAAAGTTCTGCTTCACCCTGGTGAGCATAGTTTTTGCAGCACCTGCTAGCAGAACACTTCTCAGGGTTTTTTACTCAGTTAGGGCCACAAAGCTGTATTAGCTCACATGTAAAATAAATAAATAATGGCACTCTTTTTTGTTTTTTCACCATTCCACTCATAGCCTTAGTCGTATTTTATTTAAGTAATTTGAAGACATTTGATGACTGCAGTACAGATTTTTGATCAGAATTTCTCGCTGTCATTCCCCCGCGCTCTGACCAAGCCTGAACACATGTACCAGGGTCGTAAAACCTTGTCAGCATGACAATGCCCCGAAGTCACTTTCTTGCACCTGGCCACTCAATCCAGTCCCAGGCACTAACCAACCCCTGTGGACATAGTTTATTACCCGCACACGGCAGGGCTTGTTTCACCAACAAAGGGGCCTGATCTAATCAAAGACACGAACCCTTATATCTGACCGCTCCCACATACTTTTAGATCCTGTCGGATTGTCCAGCTGCGAGATAGCGATCATCTGTTAGATCTGGGTGGAGGGACGATTGCTGCTGGGTTTGTGTGGGAACTAGCTTGAGGCAGGGATTCCAAGGATGTTTGACTATGCAATAAACTGATGCCAGGAATGTTTGACCGTGTAATAAACTGACGAAAAAGCATATAAAAGGCCACGCCACAGAGATGCAGTTAGAGCACCTCCTGACGATAGCCCCGGTGTCTGATGTGATGTGTTCTCCTCTGGAGAAATAAACCTGTTCTTCGCCTTCCAGTTTCCAGGGCCTGCCTCATTATTTTGATCGCTAATCTTAAGGTGAATTAGAGGTGGTTTGCACCAAGCGGCATCGAAAGTCTTGGGAGTCTCGCTGCTTTTCATCACCTTCTGACCTCATGTTTTGCTGACTTCCTTTTTGCTAGCTTTAGGATTGTTGGCACTTTACTTCTGCTAACCAGTGATAAAGTGCATATTCTCTGTACTCAAAACATGGTAACATTGGCTTATCAACAAGTGGCATATTTAATTTACTTTTAATTCCCTAGTAAACTGCACTATATGTGCCTAGGGCCTGTAAATTAGGCACAAGTCCCAAAAAAAGAAGTGGGGGGGCTAACCAAGTTAGGCAGTATGCAAGTGACATCACAATACGACATCACAGGAAGGGGCATCACAAGAAGTGAAATCAGATCTTAACACTTAACACACGCTTCCCAGGTCTATTATGAGTACAGTTGAGCCCATTTTGAGATTTAACAAATTAGATTTTTCGTCTGGATTGTGCCAAAAATGTGACTCAACCCTAACGCAAAATGTGGGCCTCAATGGACATGTGACTCTTACACCTTGTAACCCTCACTATTTTATGTAACCATCTTGTACATTGATATACACATCTATAGAATTTATTATCGATGTATAATGTAAGTGTGATGTAAAACAAATAAAACAAAATAGTGGGATTTAAATTATTTATGCCTCGCTCAAATATTTGTGAAGCGATAAAACGCTGTGGGCCTTTGTTTCCCCTCTCTTGAATTTGCATCTAGGTGCGTGGCTCAGATAACTCCCAGTCAGGATAGTGGAACAAAAGGAGGCCTGATGGCCCCTTAAATTTGGCCTTCATTGTGGGCCCAGGTGAAGTCTAAAAAATTAAAGCCCCCGTGCCGCCTGCACTGGCTGCTCGAAACAAAAACAGACAGGTTGCATGTGCTGCTGAATGAGTCCCCGTGTCTGAGAATTGTACCAAGACAAGTTCAGCATATTTCAGTGTGGCCCACTTCTTACGGGGTGGACGGTGTCTATCCTGTGAAAATAGTGGGTGGACCCCCAACTTGTGCCCTGGCTACTAGTGGGCCTGCAGCACTGATTGTGCCACCCACGCAGTAGCCCTTTAAATATGGCTCAGGCCTTTCACTACAGAGCCTGTATGTGCAGTTTAAAATTGCCATTTCTACCTGGCAAGTTAATCTACTTGCCAGGCCCAACTCTTCCTTTTTATTACATGTCAGTCACTTCTAAGGTAGGCCTTAGGCAGCAGCCTCACAGGCAGGGTGCCGTGTATTTGAAAAGTAGGACATATACTTTTAAGTTTTACATGTCCTGGTAGTGAAATACTCTTAAATTTGTATTTCACTGCTGCAAGACCTATCTCTCCCATAGGTTGACATTGAGATTTCCTAAAACATATTTTAAGTGTAATTTGCAATTGGGAGTAGATAGAGATGTGGAGCTTGGTGTCTCTGGACTCACCATTTAAAATCAGAACTCATGTTGAAGTCAGATTTTAAATTTTATGTCTGAAAATGCCACTTTTAGAAACTGGTCATTTTCTTACATTAATCGTTCTGTGCCTCTGCCTGTCTCTGAATACACATCTGAGTTGGATGACAGCTGGGCTCTCTTCATTTCCTCTAGATAGTCATACTAAGGGAGCTGGGGTGTGACATTTGCATCCTGATGGGTCATCAGCAGGTTGATGGGCCTTCCTGAGGTAGATTGAGAGGGAGGAGCGGGTATTTGCACCTTAGTAGAGCTGTGACTGGCCCCACACAAAGTGCTGCATACCCCCTTGTAGTGAGTCTGGAGCCAGGGCAAGAAAGGCATGGAACTTGTGATCTTCAAAGGCCTCATTTGGGTAGAAGTACTGGACCGCTGACACCACCAAATCAGAACTCTACTGGAACCAAGGATATTCTGCCTGGAAGAAGAGCTGCTGTTCTACAGGAGGGACTGCCACTTGCAATGCTGTGTTGGCCTGCTGTCTGCTGATTGTTGTGACAGCCACTTTGCTACCTGCTCTGCTATGTTGGCTTACTGCTTCTTGCCTGGGAGTGAGAGAGACTGGACCTGCTCTCTACATCCTTGTACCCAAGATTCTCGAAGGGCTTGTTGGCTTGCCTTCCTGTTTTCTGAAGTCTCAGGGACACACAAGACTTCTTGATACTCTGCTGGTGCTGCTGGACTCTGCAATTTGTGAGTCTACCCTTGCCTGTGGTGCCCCCTCCAGTTCTGGGTCTCGGAAGTGGGTTCTGCAGCTGGTTTCTTCTAAAATCGATGCAGTAAACCTTTTGCGCCAATCGTAACTGACACAGTTTCCTCCAACGCAGTGCTGATTTGATGACAACGCGGGTCCCAACTGCGAGGTTCGACGACGCAGCACTAAACCTTCAACACCATCTACGAGGCTCGATGACGACGCAGCGGAGATCCTTCAACATCATCTGCAAGGTTGACCTGACTGCGTGTAAAAGACAGACCAATCATGCTGTCAACGTTGACACTTTGCTCCATACAAGGTACTTTTTCAGCAGACACCGCGTGAGTTCTGAAGCCGGCCTGCCCTCCATCGCAGTTGGCCTGAACTTTGGAATTGTACCAGTTTCTTGAGACCCTAAATAACCTTTTCACCGTTAGTGACTTCTAAGCACTGTTTTTGCACTTAATCTCTACAAAGTCATATCTCAAGTTCTTCTTATTGGATTTTTGTCATTTTGGCCTTTCTTTACTCAGATAAATATTAACTATTTCCTAAACTGATGTGGAGTCTATTTGTGGTGTTTGCACCGTGTTACTTTGATTTAAGTGTTGCACAAATGCATTACACATTGCCTCTTAAGTTAAGCCTGACTGCTAAATGCCAAGCCAGAGAGTGAGCACAAGTTAATTTACGGTGCGTATCTGACTTACCCTGACTAGGATTGTGGCTCCTGGACAGGGTGTATACTTTGCCAACCAAAAACCTCAATTTCTAACAGTACCTTTGCCAGTGAACAAGTTAGTGTCTCCCAAACGCTAGTGGCATTTGTGGCGCTATCTGCAGGAACACAAATTTAGATTTGTGAATACCCACAAAAATTTCAACTTTTTGGATGTCCACTTCTTTTCCATTTACATTTTCTCAACCCTCACTGGGAACACCTGTGCTGTCACTCCTTCCTTCTGATGAGCAGAAGCTGTGTAGCCATTTTCAGCCCTCCTATCAAAGGTGACCTTTTTTAGAAAGTATAAGACATTATATGTTGTCTATCATATGTGGTGGGGGGGTTAATGGTGTAGTGTGTCACCTTAGACATTTCCACCTGTTGGCATGCATACATGGTACATTATTGCATTAAGTCGTGTGTGCATAATAAAGCACTTTTGGCATCAATATGCACGCTGTCTGTGATGCCGGGGGCTGCTTCACTGATTTGTTCACTAGCTTTCCTGGAAGCACACAAAACAGCTTATTTATTTAATTTTTTATTTAGGAAGTTTTATATAGCACTAGCCAGGCCGTAAGGTATCGGAGAGCTTCACATAATTACTGAGCGGAGCAAAAGAAAGCAAACAAAGCAGAGAAAAATACTGTACAGTCCAATGAGACATTCAGGGTACGAATCACAGTAGGAGGAAGAGGGAGAGATCCATTACAGGGTTTTGGCCGTCCCCATCCGGGCGGGGAGCAGAATCTCTTAAGACACTCCAGGCTGATCCTATCTGATAGTTAAGGAGCGATCAAGGAACAGGATTTGGAGCTGACTTTTGAATTTAGAGAAGGAAGGAATAGTTCTGATGTGGGGGGTGGGGGATAGAGTTCCAAATTGTGGGTGCATTATCGGCAAGGGACCGGTCCCTGGTTTTTTGTTTTCGAGTTTTTAGTGGGATCAGAAGTAAGGTGTTAGAGCTTCTAAGGTTCCTGTTCTGACCTGCTTTGTTAAGTTTGGACGCCAGATATTCAGGTTTGCCTGTGTGAAGGGCTTTGTGGGTGAGGCAGGCTGTTCTAAAGTTTGCCCGCAATTCTAGTGGTAACCATTTGCATTCTATTAGTGCCGGAGAGATGTGGTCAAATTTCTTTAGTCCAGTGACCATTCTGGCAGCCGCGTTGAGGGTTGTTTTCCGAGGAGCAAGATGAATTTTGGGTATTCCAGAGAGGATTGCATTACCATAATCAAGCTGAATCCTCACCTTGTATCACAAAAAATACAGCCTCTGCCATCAACCAAATGATAGTGCTTAGGAAGAACTAATCAGAGGACTGTTCCTACCAAAATTCATCATGGAATTAAAAGAAATAGCCCTCTCTCCATCTTCCTTTCTTCATTGTATGGATCTCCACCCTCCAGATGCAGGAAATTAACTTCGACTATCTGGGAAGCTGCCCTCATCTTTCATCTTGTGCCTTGCTAAATCAGAGGCATCAGCGGCGTCCAAAATGGATCCGACTGGCTTCACTAGTCACTCACAGAGTCCTACTACTGTGTATTTGCTTCACTCAGACCACACGCATACACATTTCAGGGTAGTCATGTAACAATAGAACACACAGCAGTAGTACGTATGCCACACTCTGTGACACAGATAAAATGATCTGGTCAATTACAAAACAAAGTATGCCGCCACCATCACTTCATATGCTACATACAGGACAGGGACAGTAGTCCTCTGGCTAGTATGAGAGCATGCTTGGTGGACCGCCACAGGACTGGTCTAGCACCTTGTAACGGGAGGGACAAGCCTAGGCCTCTAAGGTAAGCACATGCTTAAATTAGCATGACCCTAAGACCAATATAAAAATAGGATACAAAATACATACACAGTCTGAGACAGAGGTCAGGGTACACCATGCATGGGGCATTCCCATCCCAACAATAACTTATTGTAAATATACTTTCTCCCTGATATTTCCGAAGGTGTAAAAAAAAATTGCTCTTCCACCTCCAAGTTTAACTTTCACCCATGTCCCCAGCTGTGCAATACTGGTAATACTTCTGTTTGTGGTGGTTGACGTGGTGAGTTTGTATGTGTCATAGGAGAATTCACATCAGGCTCTATGGCTGGTTTGGCTGTACATACTTTGGCCCTGAATATATACATTGGCACTTGTTTATTATTGCCTTTGTCACCTTCATGGTCAAGGAATGTTTGCCATGTCTTAGTAAAATTTCACAATGTGTATCCAAGGCACAGTTCTGCTTGTCAACTATCTAAGTGGATTATTTTGGATGGTTTGTAATCTTGCGCTGTTGTCCACATTTCATTATATACATAGTGGACTGCTGTTGGAAAATGTGATCCTCCCAGAGCAGGCGTCTCCAACCTTTTATGTAGTGAGAGCTACTTGTGATCATTGAAAATCATTGTGAGCTACTGAAGGTGAAGCAGCTTGCGCAGTGCTGCCAAACACTCCGTGCCCAGCTTATTGATGTTAAGGCTAATGTCCGTAGAGCCAGATACTATAGTTTGAGCAAAATACTTTGACTTGGGACACTTAGACAGGTCTGCCATGTGTGTCAGTGAGAGTGTGATCTTTGGTTCTGTATGAACATTTGTGTATATGGGTGAAGGACATACAGTTCGAGATTTGTGGCACCGTTACATGTATAACACAAACATACAACATTTTTTTTTTATACGAGAAATTTAAAGTGCAGAAAAATGTTCTGCACAAATGTTTATGTACTTCTCACTTATAAATATGTCACAGTGTCTACTGGTTACTGGGCGCAAGAGACCTTCTGTTGTAATTGTGACATTTTGAAATGGAAGACAAATAAACTGAATAGTTATAAGTTCATTTTCTCTCATTTAAAAGCATTCAGAAACATTATTTTGTTCTTGCTCCAATATTGAGTTGACAATCCAATTCCAAAAATTCTTTATTTCGGTCATATAGACCATAAAAGAGACAGTAAAAAACAACACATACAATAAAATACACATTATATTTAAGAGAAATACATGTTATAAAATACTCCATCCCGGCGTGGGAATAATTAAGACACTAAAAGTTCAAGAGGGTTCAGCAGATATTTTTTTCCTGATCAACCATATAGCCATAAGAAATTTCGAGACGGCAAACACAATGTGACCCAAGGTACTGGTTTTCAAAATCCTGTATGCCTGTGCATACTCTCTGAACCCTAGGTTTTTACAAAGTGGTGCTATCCAGCGTTTCCTGGGCCTTTGGTAGGCGAGGCACACAAACAAAATGTGAAGGTCGTCTTCCAAGTGGGTTTTACAGCAGGGACAAGATTTATCGGCCGTGTTAGACCACTTGGATGTAAAAGTTTTAGTAGGCAGTGTGCCAAGCCTCCATTGAACAAAGAGTTTTCTCGCCAGGATGGGAAAAATAAAATCCATAAAAGGTTCAAAAGTGTATGAATTTTTGGATTCTAAAAATCGCAAAGTGAGGGTGCCACTGTATTGAGCGTTTACCAAAAGTGCAAGGGACCTGTCCTTAAAAAATTTTGACAGGGCTTTGCGCGAGATTGCTTGGCAGCCTCGCGCTGGGTCCTCCCAAAGGTCACGGAGATTCATTGCAATCAGTTCGTTTTTCACAGAGACAAGCCAAGGAATTTTTCCACCACAATTGAGGCTCATGACGTGGGTAAGGTCCTCCCTATAATGGTGCAGTTCATTCGTAGACCAGAGCCTGTGCCAGAACTTCACTGGTTTGGACACAAGCTCCTCTGCAATAGGGGGGAGCCCCAGGTCCATTCTCAAGGGCAAAAGTGGCGTTGCACGTGGAAGAGCCAATAAGCGCCTTAAAAAACTGTTTTCAACTGTAGACAAGTCCTTCGCCGCTTTATGCCCCCAAAGTTCACTGCCATAGATGGCCGCTGCCTTGGCCTGGGACCTGTAGGTTTCGAGGGCCGGGCTCACAGGCTTAAAGGACGAAGAATTGGCCACCTTCAGAATTGCACCGGTCAGTTGAGACAGTTTTACCCTTGAGCGTACTATCTGGTGGTCCCAAGATAAGTTTTCCTGTAATGTTACCCCCAGATATATGAAGGTGGACACCCTCTCGAGGCTGACCGTCCCCAGGGTAGGATTAGGCCTTGTTTTAGTGGGTGGATTAAAGATCATATATTTTGTCTTCTCTGTGTTTATCTCCAACCCGTGCTGAGCACAGAAAAGTCCAAATCCATCCAGGATCCTCTGAATCCCCATGGGGGGTTTGGAAAGAAGGAGGGTATCGTCGGCAAACATAATTGCCGGTACCCTCCTTCCTGCCAGGCAAGGGGCGTCGTTGTTATTGACATTTTCCAGGTGGGAGATGACATGGTTGATGTACAAACAAAACAGGGTTGGTGCCAAGACACAACCCTGCCTCACCCCTCGAGAAACGGGGAACCTGGATGACAATTTGCCATCTTTCCCACACCTGACCTGCGCATAGTTGTTCTCATGCAGCCTGACTAAAATGTTAAGTAGCTGGGGGGGAACTCCCAGCTTTTCCAGCACCTCCCACAGCTTTCTGCGCGGGACTAGGTCAAAGGCTGACCTCAGGTCCACGAAGACCATGTACAGTCTTCCCCCCTCGATCATCACGGTCTTCCAGTAAAGGAGGACGAGGCGGAAGATCTGGTCCATGGTCGACGTGTTCTTCCTGAAGCCAGCCTGCAGAGGACTCAGGATGTCATTGTCCTCTACCCAGTCTAATAGATGGTTCAAAATAAGACGCGCAAAGAGCTTTTGGGGGACGTCTATAAGGCTGATTGGCCTATAATTTGTTGGGTTCAGAGGGGAACCTTTCTTGTGGATTGGCACTATTTCGGCCCCTAACCAAGAGGGAGGAACCACCATACCTCCTAGTATAGCGTTAAATAGAATGAGAAGGTACGGGGCCCAGATATCGGGATGGTGCCTAAACAGATCACCGGGTAACTTGTCCAACCCCGGTGCCTTCCCCAAGGCCAGACACTCCAATGCTGTCTTCACCTCACCTAGAGAAAATTCCAGGGCCGTATCTGAGGGGCAGGGAAACTCCGCCGCCAACCCATCGGGCCATAGTGTGGTTGCATGGTATAATGCTCCGAAGTGGGCCTCCCAAATAGAGGGGGCAATATTAGGCTCTACAGCAGACGTGAGCACCCCTGTACCGTTATTAACCAGAGCCCAGAACTTCCTAGAGTCTCTGCACTTCAGGGCTTCAAACAGTTCCTGCCAGTGGTTCCAATCCCACTCAGCCCTAGCGCTGGCCACTGCTGACTTGTACTCCCTCCTCAGGGTTGCAACCCTCTCCCTATCACTACCTTCTTTGATGGCTGAAAGTAGATCGGATTTGATTTTCCTACAGTTAGGAGTGTACCAAGTCGCAATACGGGTAACTTTCCTTCTTGAGGGCACCTCCGGGTTAAAAACATCTGCAAGGTCCCTGACCAAAGTCTGATGGATGCCAGAAAGTCTCTCATTATAGTCAAAGAGTCTAGGTTGACTAATGAGAGCATCCACCTCCTGAAACATGGGGAGTGCTATACCATATAACTTATTCATGGCATTTTCATTATTGACCAGCTTCCCCCATTTCACCCGTCGCCTACTTGTAGTGAGGAGTATGTCCCCCTGGTCACCTCCGGCGTCAGTGGCTGCCAGCCCTACCGCGGACGTTGGGTGCTGAATTTCCAAGAAGAGAGAATTATGATCACTATCTGTTCTTGATACCACTTTGAAGTCTTGCACTTTAGGCCATAAGGATATATCAATAAAAATATAATCCAGCCTGGACTCGTGCCCCTTTCTATTAAATGTGCACACCGATGGAGTATCGGAGGGAGTGCGCCCATTACACGCCCTCAGTGCAAAGTTCAAAGTGAGGGAGGTGAGTTGTATTGCCAACGGGGACCCTGCTTTGGGGTGAGGTGAGGAGGAGGGGGGAACTCCCCAGTAATCATCCTCAGCTGTGAATGGTCCCTCCATTAGACCCTCGAGTGGTTCAAAGTGGCAATTGAAGTCCCCTCCCATCACTAATTTCAGGTCAGCTGGTAGTTGACCTAGAAAGGATGAGAGTTCGACTAAGGTGGAAGATTCATTGCCCACAGCAACTGGTCGAGAGTAGACATTTACAATTGCCCAGGACCCTTTACCAGGCCAGTTGAGGAGAACACACTGGATGTCCTGGGAGAGAGTATCCATACTTTCCACCTGACACCCAATGTGGCTCGCCACCCAGATTGCCAAACCGCCCGAAGGTCTCCCCCTGCCATTCCACTTTGCCGGGATTTCATAAATATCGTACCCCCTCATAAAATGCGGTTCCCTTGCCCACGTCTCCTGTAGGAGAAGAATGTCACTCCCATCGACCAGGGTCTCCCACTCCGGAGTACCCACCTTATTCATAATGCCCGCCACGTTCCATGACAGTATAACCAGCCCTGAGCCTCGGGGTTGCAGGGAGACTTCACTTAGTGCTAAGCCTTGGGGTTGGAGGGACACTTCGCTTAGTGCGGGCACGGTATCGCATATGTGCATTGCCAAAACGCCCAACCCAGGTGAGGTGGGCGACAAGATCGATAGTACAGCACGCTCCTCCAGTTGCGATGTGGGGACAGAGCTTAAGTGGAATGGTTCCTGTACTTGCACTTGGGTACCTCCCTCAGAGATCCCCCCCTCATTGGAAAGAGCCTGGGTCTTTACCTCAGCTGCAGGGTGGGGAAAGTCCGCCCCTCTAACTGAGACCGCATGGGGAGATTTTACAGAGTGTTTTGGTATAGCTCCCCATTGTGGTCAGTCTACATGGTCCAGGCAAGAAAATCTGTTCTGGTGAACAAAGTTACCAAGAGCGGGGATTGAGTTATGCTTCGGTCTGTACCGTGAGCCATCAATTGCGAAGCCCACTCTAGTCCAGCTCTGCTCCCTCCCCGTGGGTAAGTTGGTCACATGTGGATAGAAATCTGAGAGGGACACTAGATCTATATTAGACTTATCCGGCCTTGCCAGCCAGTTGCAGATGTAGGGAGCAACTAGTGGGCTTTTAAAGCTAATTATAACACAGTCCCCAGCCCTATTCTTGGGAGTGACTCCAATCCATGGAATCCTTCTAACCATTAGAACATCTCCTTTGATATTGGGGGGGAGGGGTCTGTTAATATTGAGCCAACTAATTACCTTATTACGAAGTGAGTCCTGTGGCTCTCTGGTGCCACCAGTGAGCTCAGGAACTCCCACCATTATTGCCGTATAGGGCACTGCCTCCGGGGGCAGATTAACCACCCTACGCCTGGTATTAGGACTGGTAGTATGACCAAAAGGTACATTAGTGTCGCGCCCCACACTCCTTGGTTCAGGTGCTACTGGTGGCTTAGATCTTCTTGGTGCGGGGATAGGGGGCCTACGGGTTTGTAAAGGAGGAAGTGGGGGGGCATGGTTGACTGTAGTGCTATGTAGTACCCCAGTCTGGGCCTGTGTGCATGTTTCAACAGTAAGAGGACCATTCCCCCCAGGTTCTCGAGGAGCCAGCTGTGCGCTTGCACCCAACCCCCCACCAGAAGTGTTTCGCAAATGCGCATTTTCTATAGCTGTGAGTCTCGCGTCTATAGAGTCTAATTTTATAGATAACGGTTCCAACAAGTTCTTAAAGATGACCGTAAGTGAACTAATTAGAGCATCTGAAGGGTTGGGTGGGGGCCCCCCAAATATAAATGGCCCCAAGCACCCTGGTTCAGCTGTGACATGAGGTGAATCTGGTTGGTCAGTCTCAAAGCCCAAACCGATACTATCAGAAGATGCCGACATATCCGTGCTGGCATCCAGTATTGGAATAGTCGTATCCACTTTAGCCCTTTTTGAGCCTGTTATCTCTCTTGACCTTTTCCTTTTCGGTGGGTGAGTCCTTCCACGACCTACAGAGTCTGTTGACAGTAAGGCCTGACCCTCCTCCAAAGACTCAATTGATTCCACACAGTTCACATACGGAGTGGTTTCCACTACCCCGGAAGGACACAAGGGCTGACTGTCCCTTGGTTGAGTTGTCGGGGTCCTAAGTTGTTGGAGCACTGACTCAATTGTCTCATCAATGCTATCCAGGAGTGATAGATGAGTGTTATGGAGGATTATTGGAGTACTGGCATCAGTTGACGGAGAAACTAGGATTTCCTGAGACAGATTTTCGGTAATCGCCTCAAGCAGTGTATCTGGCACTGTGGAACTTTTCTTGGCCGCAGCGCTGGCCTTAGGGAAGAAATTTTCAAGAGTGTTAGCATGCTGTTGGGCAGACTTAATCCGGGATCCTCTGAAAGCCATGGAGAAGATTCAAGCAGGAAGGGCAAGTATAGGAAGAGGCCAGGAGTCAGAGGGGTGGCCCGGTCCGGTCTCTTCCGGCCTCTAACGGCCTAAAACGGCCCGCTCTTTGCCCGGTCTTCGCCCCGGGCTGCGTCCCGCGCTGCGGGAGGAGGAAAGGAAGAAATAGGGGGCGTGAAGGGCGGGGCCAGCAGGGAGAGCGGACCGGAAGGTGATGGACGGTCTCGCAGGGACTCCTGGCTCCTGGAGTCCCTGCACGCTCGCAGCCCCACTAGCGCCTCTCACCCGCAGCCAACAACAGCAACCAAGCCTTCCTTGATGTGCCCTGAGCCCCTCTGCGCGACGCGGCACCCGCGGAGCGGGTGCGGCGAGATGTGGACGTTGACGGATGGGCGCCGCTGACGTCCCGGTCAGTTTCAGTAAGGCTCCGTGTAAAAACAAGTGACCCACAGGAAAGGCAGTGGCGGGAGATTTAAAAATCCTCAGCAGGGCGGGGGGCGGGGCCAGCAGGGAGAGCGGACCGGAAGGTGATGGACGGTCTCGCAGGGACTCCTGGCTCCTGGAGTCCCTGCACGCTCGCAGCCCCACTAGCGCCTCTCACCCGCAGCCAACAACAGTAACCAAGCCTTCCTTGATGTGCCCTGAGCCCCTCTGCGCGACGCGGCACCCGCGGAGCGGGTGCGGCGAGATGTGGACGTTGACGGATGGGCGCCGCTGACGTCCCGGTCAGTTTCAGTAAGGCTCCGTGTAAAAACAAGTTGACAATCACTTTTATTTAAAAGTTAAATATCTCAGTGCTAGTGTCCTTGAAGAGAGTGGCAGTAAGGTAGCCCCATATCCAGCAGCTGAAATCTAAGTTAACAAGTCAATCAAAGGCTAACAGTGGTATTTGATGCAAAATACATTAGTGCAGAGGCATACATAAATAACCCAAAACACATAAATAAAAAAAAGCATACATTTGAAGCAACATATAAAAGTACAAATGATGATACACAGTATTGGATTGTATGTATCTGTTCAAAGAGTGACCTGTTCGACGGATGGTGGAGTGCTGAATTGCGGCTGCCAAGATGTCCCCTGATTAACATATAAAAGTAGCTCTTCCTATGGATGGATTACTAGACTTGTCACCCATATTGCATTATGTAATGTACAAATCCTGCATTTTCCGGGTTTATATTTATCTGGAAAAAAACTTCAAGTCTGATAAGGCAGTCAATTATTGCAGGCTTATCGGCCACCAATGTTCCTCCCCTAGACTACACATGAAAAGCTAAACCAGCAACACGCAGACTGAGTGACAGGGATATTGTAGATCCTAAGACGACACCATAGTGTCAGTTAACTCGTACACATACCTCAAGCCAGGTAATGCACATACCAGCATTTCAGATGGCAAGACCACGACATGGTGAAGATCTAGGCCTGCGCACAGCAAATAACACTAGAATTTGACAAACAATTCATTATGCAAAATCTTGCTTGCATCCATAGTATTGGGGGCTGTATTAAAAAAGAAATAGACTCTGTTCAGTAATAGGATCCTGGAAAATATGGCATGGAGGTACCCAAACCCGACAGTGATGTGAGGACATAGTAATGACAGTATTGCGCTATACAAATCATAACAACTGTGTTCTGAAAGGCTCATGCATACATGATTTGCTGCTACGGGAAAGTGTTGCGCTTTGTTTCAGTGGGGCATTCTACTTCCATCAGGAAGTGGCAATGCCCACAAATCCTGATTTGGTGAATCATGGTCTGCCGCCTGCACCCCAAGTGGCACTTTTTGCACATGTAAATTCATCTTGGATCCCAACAGTTTTGTGAATTGGGCACTCTAGTTAGCGGAATCTGAACTGGGGAGACTTCTGCTTTGCAGTCAATAAAAGCATACATTGTTTGCAGGCAACGCACTCGAGTTTGAAATATGATTCAAGCTAGCATAACTCAAGACCAGCTTCGAAACGTTAATTACATCAAAACTTGGCTTTCTACCATTCACACATCCAGAAGCAAGGACAATAATTATAATTAAGACGACCTTTGTAATGATTAATGTACTTTTTGCTGTAGGTTTTAATCGTAATGGCTTAGATTCTGTTCAAAACGTGAACTTTGTTCAGAATCAAGAGAGATGGTTCCTATAGCAGATAAACATATCATCTTTGTCAAAATTCACTTCTCATCCATATGTGTTTTATTTTGAAAATACTGAATTCACCATGAGTGTATCACTGATTCTTTTTTTTTTAACCAGGTGACAAGAGAACTGAAACAATACGACAACAAAATTATAGAGTGTAAATTTGAGAACAACAGCTGGGTCTTCATGCGACAAAGGGTAGACAAGAGCTTCCCAAATTCTTATGAAACTGCTCTAGGTAAGCAAAATAATTATATCCATCCTATAGTCTAATGTTGGTTGGAACGTTGCAGCTCTGACATTCACCTAAATTGGAAATAGTTTTCCCAGTTTTAGCATTCCAAGGTGAAACTGAATTTCTGCAATCTGGGTCAGACAAAGTAGACTTTTAGGCTCCTCTATGAATTGGGAAGTGGTTTATAGTTCATGAATTGGTATTGGTGTGCCTCGCTCTGTTATGATGCTTATGTAGTGTTTTAGGTCTCCTAACATATTTGTTGATTGGGATCTGTACTGTACGATTCAGATTATTGGGACTACATCTGTTACATGATAGATTAATTACGATACCTGGTAGCTCATCCCTCGTTGTGTATGGTAAAAAACAGGGTGCGCTATCAGGGATGGCTAAATGCTACGACTGGACATCATCAGTGTATTCCTGCCTGGTGTCTTCACAACATATTGGCATAACATACATAAAGGCACCTCCACCCCTAATAACCCATACCCTTTTCTCAAGCTTCTCTAGACAGACCCCTCCCATTTGGGCATAAACAAGAACTATTACTGTTTCTGTCATTGCCACCAGCTGAATCCCATCAGCTGAAAGAGAAATCAAGGCCACTGCACTCACCCAAATCTCAACACCAACTGTCCAAGAAATTGCACTCTCTTGATAGCAAAACATCCCAGGAATAGAAGCTCTGAGGCTTGATTTTTTTTTGTACGTTTTGTTCGTTTTCCATCACACGTAATTAATGCCCATTTTATTAGGGATTCTTTTGTCTTTGTTTTTAAACGTAATGGGTACACTGTTAAAGGCTTTATACGTTTAGCTCATAATACTAATCTTTCACCATGTTAATTGCCATTACTGGACACAGAACTGATCAGTACTTGTTATTGGCCTTTACCTGATTGAGCAGCAAGCAAACCCAACCAGGAATGGTAGGGATAATGACTACTGCATCTGACTGGTCCTCAGGTCCGTAATGAATCTGCTACCGTATTCGTAGAGACAGAATTATTCGTAGAGACAGAATTGGTTTAGTCTTTAGTAGATAGTGGGTGGCTCCTTCTAGAATTAATGTTGTTTATATTTTGATTGGTTTTTAATATGGAATGCATTTTTTTAAATCCTATGTGAGATGTTTGTTTGTTTTTTATTTTTCATGTATAAAATAACTGTAATGCATATCCATGTTTCTTTTATGGCAGTATAGCCGAAATAAAGAATTTTGACTTTGAATCTGCTACCTCCTTCTCTTGCCCCGTCTCCTGCCCCTCTGTTGTGACAGCTGTAACTGAAGGCCTCCACTGGCAGATGCAAAGTGTATTCCAACCAATCGTTCTACTCTTAACACACCAGTCAACAGCTAGTATTAACAAAGCCACATTTCAGGCCAGCACGTACGTTTTGGTATCAAAAACCCATTCCACACTCCTAACTTCTTCTAAAAGCTACTGTAATCAGTTCACATAGATTTTAATTTGCTCCAGTATTGGAACTTTCATAGATTCCCATGCTTTGTATCATCCCCCGTCATGGGAGCCTCGGTAGTATCACAACCATAGAAACAAAAGAGAAAAATAGGCCTAGGCCTCATTTCATTTGTATCCTATCCACCTCTTTGTGTAAAAGAGACCAAACTCCTGTAAGGACCAATCAGAATAGCCTCACCCTCTAGAACCTTCCTGAGAGAGCTCAGAGCCTCAGATTTTTCTACTTCACGTTGTGCTAGGGAGTCTCCACTGAGCTCTGCTCAGTTTTCTCAATCTTTGGTTATTTCTTCAATATTTCTGGAAATCAAGACATGTCTGACAAGGAGAAGAAGGCCTTATTCCGATCCTGTGCCTCTTGTGGGAAAAAACTACTTTTTGTGGAAGATAAGCATGACAACTGTATTTATTGCTTATACCCACACCACAAGGCCACAGACTGCAACATTTGTAGAACCTTCTCTACTAAGACACTTCGTGACAGAGAGAGTCGGCTTTTGACCTGGCTTCAAAAGATGAAGACTCGGAAGGAGGTGTCCTCATCAGATGAAGAGGATTCAACATCTCTAGCGTCCTCTCACAGATCCAGGAAGAGGGGTAGGTCTCCCCCTGGTTCTTCTTCAGATGAGCCCCCTCTTAAGGCCCCTCATAAGATCTCTGACAGGTCTGAGAGGGCTGGTCCCCTTCAATCTCCTCACGTAAGTGAAAAGGAGAGGCAGGGACAGGCTGCTGATTTGGTTACAGCCTCAAAGGACAACAAGCATTTGCAATGCAATAGGTCTCGCATTAGGAAAGTTTGAGCTATTGGTATTGTAAATGACATTTTTTTTATTTATGTGTTGGTTTTGAAAATAGCTAAATTAATAGCTTTGTCATTTACAATGCCAATAGTTTTAACTTTCACAAATGTGACACCTATAGCTTTTGTAATGCAATATGTGTTGTATTTTCACGAAAATCCAAGAACAGAAGTGAAATATTAACTTTTTTTGTGACATTTATAAGACAGACGTCATTGTTGTTCGAGTACTTTACGCTGGTGTTTGGATTCCTGTAAATCCCCAGTGTTGCAGGGTGCTTGTAGAATGCATGCGCTTAATGTCCCGTGACAAAATATGTGTACGTAGTGTTTGTGCTGGTAGGGGCTAAGCGAGTTGTTAGTTATCTTCCCTAGTACCGCCTAAACTTTCCTTTTAGAGCAGCCAAAAAAGCTGCATTTCAGATATTCTAAAATAATTGTTGCAAAATATGCATCAGTTTACCTCGTGTTTTACTACGTGACCAGTTCCAAAGCCACTCAAAGAAATAAGTTTACTTGTCGTTCAACAACTGATGTTTTATATCGCTTTTTGACGTGTGACTAACAAATATCTTGAAGTGGCGTTTAACGGCACGGCCAAAGCTCAAGATCCGGCCCACGTAACGCCTCCCACCGGCTACATCTAGAACATTCTACGTGGGCCGTCCCTATGGAGACCAACCGCTATTGACACAGACGAAGGACAAGGGAGCAATGTAACCTTTCAAGTAGCTGCCATTTCGAAACCGTATAATTCATTAGTTATTATTGAAATTAATCCGTTTTATACACAGACAATTAAGCAATGTCTTACAAATGCATGAGAATGTTACTTTCAAGAATTACTGAGATAAACAGATTGTCTCTCAATAAAAAGATACATTCACTTAAAAAAGGGATCGTAGTGTTTGGAACTAGCTCCGTGTAGGAAGACCATTACAAGATGAGAAACAAACTCATTGGGGAATCGATCGTGGCAAACGGTAGTCCGTCACATAGCGCTTACACAACCGGAGGGCGGCATGTTAGTAGGCGTGACCTTTAGCTGCGCACGCGCACTGCTTCGCAACGTTCTCGTCTGTCGTCCTTTGTCCCGGGCGCTATCTTGCGCAGGGTGATCGGCCTCTGATTGGGTTCTGGAGTCCGGTTGTGGAGCCAATCAGAGCGGGAAGGAAACCGGGACCGGTGAGAGCGAGCGGGGGGGGGCTTGTATGGCGGTGGTCTCTGTATGTATGTGTGTGCGTGTGTGTAGGTGCGCTCCTGTGTGTCTGCGGCGGCGGGTGGGAAGGAGGGGGGTGGCGGGGGGTGCCGGTGAGTCGGGGGAGTAGGGGGGTGCGCGCGTGTGTGGCTTCCTGCCTGCGTGTGCATGTGTGTATGTGTGTGTTCAGGGAATCTGTGGCAGGGGACGTGCACGGCGCCGGGCTGGGCGTGCGCCCAAATCCAGCAGAAAAGCGCGTAACACCCTCTTGTCCGTCCTTCCCCCGAGACAGGCAACATTAAGTCTCCACCTGGACGCATCCTTCGGATGCGAATTCCAGGCTCGACCTAAAAAGGAGGTTACTATCACTTCTCCTCCGTCCAAAAAGGAAAAACCGGTGACAAACACTCTTCTGTCACTCCAGGAACCTGCACGGAGAAAAAACAGCGTCCGTCGACGACAAAAACATCGGGTACGTCGACGACGATTGCTTCTGTAAAAATTCCCGCCATATCCTTGGCTCGGTCGACGGGCTCGTCGGCGGTAGCGATCTCCACGTCGACGACTTCGTCGTCATTCAAGGTTCCCGGTTCGTCGACGATAGCTTCTTCCTCGTCGACGACGATGACCTCCGGTAAGGTGCTGTCGACGGCCTCGTCGACGACGACAACTTCGACGTCGATGGTGATGACGACGAGTTCGTCTACAAAACCGTCGACGATCATTCCGTCGACGACCAAGATTTCGTCGACGAAGGCCGCTATACCGTCAACGACTGCTGCACCATCGACGACGGCTCCGTCAACGAGACCGTCGACGGGTCAAAAAATGCATTTTCCACTGCAAAAGATGAAAATTACACCGAAAATGACGTCTCCGCAACGAGTTTCGTCGCATCCACCGACAATGCTTCTAGATGATGAATCAGAGGAGGATGAGGATGAGAGTGGCCACTATGGGGATGCCTACAGTCCCTCAAACTTGAATGTAAAATTGCAGGAGACTGACACAGAGGAATATTACGAGCATACGGGTGGCCAGCAGTTGCATCACTTTGATCCACAAGAGGGACGTCCACCTGGTTTAGGGCAGGACATGGTGGCCGTGCCCGCCTCTCTAATCTCTGATCTACAGATGATGCTGCAGGACTATAGAAATAGGTTTCCTTCGGAACCTTCCATGCAGTTTGCGCAACCTCCACCTAGGGTGTTGCCACAAGCACAGCCCGTTACCGGTCTACCTCCTTCACCAGTGGTGCCCCTTTCGCCACCACCGGTAATGCATATGGTCCGTTCCCGGACACCGGATCCCGAACCAGCCAATACTGTCCAGCAGGATACCTCTTCGATGAGGAGGCTGTACAGGTGGATCCCTTGACTGATCCATTGCAGGACCCATACTTGGATCAGGGGGACAGTGGACTACAAGATCCAGATGCCACTGGTCGGGATACTTCTATCTCCCCTCCAGTTGATATAGGGGGGTTCCATAACCTGATGGAGAGAGCGTCAAAGAGATTTGGACTACCAATTACAAGGGAGGAGTCTGAATGTTTCCTCTATGACTTCAAGGAACAATACAGGAGATCGGTCAAGTCCATTCCCATAATTGAACATGTGTGGGAGGAAGGTATGAAAATCATGCAAAATCCAGCCACGGTTATTCCGGTTCTCCCCAGACTGGAAAAGAAGTATAAGGCCCCAGAGGGCAGTCCAGCTTGTCTTCTTGGACAGCCGAAGCCTGATTCGGTGATCTCGCAGGCAGCCCAAAGCAAGTCCAAAAACCCGTCGACACCTTTGACTACGCTTCCGGACAAGGACGGTAGGCGCCTGGATAACGTGGGGAAGAGGTTTTCCTCCATGGCCAGCTTGCTTGTTAGAGCAGCAAATGCTCTCGCCATTTTAGGCAGATACGATCGCCAGATGTGGTGTGACATGGAACCGTTTGTGGAACAACTACCAGACTCCACAAGAGATGAGGCTAAGAGAGTGCTGATGGAGGGAGAGAAATCCTCCTCTGAAGTTATCGACTGTGCTATGGATATAGCTTCCACGGCTTTTCGGGCCTTAGCAGGGTCAGCGGTGCTACGTCGCCAGGGCTGGTTGAGAGCCACCTGGTTTCGTCAGGAGGTCCAAAATAAGATCCTGGATCTCCCATTTGATGGTGAGATGCTTTTCGGTAAGCACGTTGATGATGCTCTGCAAAATATAAAAAAGGATACAGACACGGCGAAGTCGTTGGGATCACTCAACTACCGTAAGGTCCCCTTTAAAGGCGCTCGTGGCAGAGGTTTCTCTTCGTATAGAGGCAACACCCAACAGAGATATTCCTCACAATCTTCGCAGTCTTATAAGACTCAATACTCAAATCAACGGCAGGGACAATCGGCGTCTTACTCTCGCCAGCCTCCGCGAGGGCGTCAGAACCGCCAGGGGCGTGACAACGCCAAGCGACAATAGCGGCCTCCTGGCTCTACCTACTGTTCCTACCCTCCCAGTCACATCAGTGGGGGGCAGGATTTAATTTTGTCTGAACAACTGGAAGTGTATAACATCGGACCAGTGGGTCCTGAATATTGTAGAGAGTGGCCATACGTTGGAATTCCAAGATCTTCCTCCAACAAGAGCTCCGGGCGCCAGCCGCACAAAACATCTGGGACTGCTCCATCTCGAAGCCCATCAATTGTTCCTCAAGGGGGCAATAGAACCGGTACCTCTCTCTCAGAGGGGCAGAGGTTTTTATTCCAGGTTCTTCCTGATGCGGAAGACAGCAGAGACTTGGCGCCCCATACTAGACCTACGAGAGCTCAACACTTATCTCATCAAGCTCTCTTTCAGGATGGTCACTCTCCAGGAAATTCTTCCTCTTTTGAACCCAGGCGACTACTTGGCGTCTCTGGATTTGGAAGATGCGTATTTCCACATACCGATACACCCGGCTCACAGACAATATCTGCGATTCACAGTGGGCAAGAGCCATTTCCAATTCAAGGTGCTTCCGTTTGGCCTTCGGTCTGCACCTCGGGTTTTCACCAAGGTGTTGGCACCAGTAGCAGCTTTTCTACGAAAACAATCCCTGGAGGTCTTCCCTTACTTGGACGACTGGCTCGTCAAGGCTCCATCTTTCAAGGAAACATCTCAAGCTGTTTCGACTTGCATTCAATTATTCAGTCACCTGGGCCTTCAGCTAAACAAACACAAGTCAGTTCTACAGCCCTCCAGAGCCACACGGTTCCTTGGGGCCATTTTGGACACCACGCTATGCACAGCTCGTCCTTCGGAAGAGCGTCAACAGAAGTTGATCGTATCAGCTGTTCCACAAGAAATGCCTTTCAGTCCGTCAGTACAAGTCCCTTCTCGGATCGATGTCATCCTGCATACCAATTATACGGCATTGCAGGCTGTGAATGTGTCCTCTGCAGGAAGAACTAGACAAACAATGGCGCCAAGCAGAGGGATCATTCAACGACAAGGTGTTGGTGACATCAGCAATGAGAAAGGCATGCGAATGGTGGCTAGTACAAGACAATATCGCACAAGGTCTGACGTTCAGAATTTCATCATCCCCCCTGATCATGACCACGGATGCCTCTTTGGAAGGCTGGGGAGCAGTGCTCCGAGAGCTTCAAGTCAGCGGGCACTGGAGTCCAGAGCAGCGCCAGTGCCATATCAATTTGTTGGAGCTGACAGCCATTCGGTTTGCTTTGCAGGCTTTCCTTCCCCGAGTTCGCAATCATACAGTGCTGGTCCGGACGGACAATACGACGGCCATGCACTACGTCAACAAGCAAGGGGGAACGAGGTCGCAGACTCTGTCCAAGGAAGCTCAGAGGATCTGGGATTATGTGATTCTTCACAGCATCAGTCTGAGAGCCGAACACCTGGCAGGCTCACTCAATGTCAATGCGGATGCCCTGAGTCGCCAGACAGAGGTGACTCACGAATGGGAATTGAATCAGTCCATTCTGGAGAGTGTGTTCTCGGTTTGGGGGACACCAACCATCGACCTCTTTGCCTCTCCGGTGAACGGCAAATGCCAGTTTTACGCAAGCAAAGTTCACCATCAGGGGTCCCTGGGAAACGCCCTTTCGATGGCCTGGTACAGCGCATTCTTTTACAATTTTCCTCCAATTCCCCTCATTCCTCGAGTACTCAGGAAAATGAAGGCAGAACCATGTAAGATGATTCTCATTGCAGCAGCGTGGCCCTGGCAATTTTGGTACACAGAGCTCCTGCGGCTCTCCCAGGCTCCTCCAATTCGCTTGCAACCAATTCCGTCCCTGTTGTCAAGGAATCAAGGACAGGTTTACCATCCGGATCCGAAATTGCTGCCCTTGACAGCGTGGCTCCTGAACACAGAGAGTTCTGTCATCTGAATCTCTCCAGGAATGTAGAGAAGTTTTGTCGCAGGCTCGAGCACCGAGCACTAATAAAACTTACAAGGCAAAATGGAAGAGGTTCTGCCTATGGTGTCAAAGATAAGGTCTCCATCCTTACAAATCGCTGCCTCATCAACTATTGCCATATATACTATCCTTGGCTAAGTCGGGGTTGGCGCATTCGTCTGTGAAGGTACATCTTGCAGCCATATCAAGGTTTCGGCGTAGTTCTTCTGGTCCTTCCTTATGGTCCTCTAGGATTGTGAAACAATTCTTGAAAGGCTTATTCCGGATGTATCCTCCAGTTCGGCCTCCTCCACCAGTTTGGCAGCTCAATCTTGTCCTGGCTCAACTCATGAAAGCTCCGTTTGAGCCGGTGCACAAGGCGGACTTGAAGTTCCTGTCTTGGAAACTTGCCCTCCTCTTAGCTCTTACATCAGCGAGAAGAGTTAGTGAACTTTAAGCCCTCTCCATAGTGCATCCATTCCTTCAATTCAAAAAGGATGTTCTTATTCTTCGCACCAATCCGAAGTTTATTCCTAAGGTGCCTTCTGAGTTCCACTTGAATGAACCTTTGATTTTAAAGTCTTTCTTTCCGCGCCCTTCTACGCCTGCGGAACGCACATTACATTCTTTGGACGTTCAGAGATGCTTAAAATTCTACTTAGAACGCACACGACCCTTTCGGAAATCAACCCAGTTGTTTGTGTCCTACAGCGCACCACGGAAGGGGTTTCCTTTGGCAAAGAGTGGCATTTCCCGCTGGATCTCCAGTGCGATTCAATTCTGTCATCAGGAAGAGGGCAAGCCACTGGAACGGAATGTCCGTGCTCATTCCACAAGGTCTGTGGCATCGTCTGTGGCTCTTTTCTCTGGAGTCGCCATTAAAGACATTTGCACGGCAGCCACGTGGAGCAGTACTCATACCTTCACGAGACACTACTGCCTGGAATCTGCAGGACGAGACGATGCGGCTGTTGGTCAAGCAGTTCTGCGGAATCTGTTTCATTGAGAGGTGAGCTTTCCCTCCGATCCCTCCATCCTGGTGAGCACATTTTGTTTTCTTGTTTGGCTATGCTTATAAGTATTACTATATATATTGTATGATGCCATGTATCTACAAAATGTGTCTTGGTTATTTACTGCTAGCTACTCTGATACAAAGCATGGGAATCTATGAAAGTTCCAATACTGGGGCAAGAAAACAAGTTACTTACCTGTAAATTTGGTTCCCCAGTATTGGTAACTTTCATAGATTCCCATGCGCCCGCCCTCCTCCCCTGGGAAAGCTCGGTCTTTTTCGGAGATAGTGGCGGTTTACACAACGGCTACGAAAATCTGAGGCTCTGAGCTCTCTCAGGAAGGTTCTAGAGGGTGAGGCTATTCTGATTGGTCCTTACAGGAGTTTGGTCTCTTTTACACAAAGATGTGGATAGGATACAAATGAGATGAGGCCTAGGCCTATTTTTTCTCTTTTGTTTCTATGGTTGTGATACTACCGAGGCTCCCATTCCGACGACGGGGAATGATACAAAGCATGGGAATCTATGAAAGTTACCAATACTGGGGAACCAAAGTTACAGGTAAGTAACTTGTTTTCTTACTTTTAATTTTGGAAACCTTCAATCCAGTTTAAAACATTTCTGACCTCCCTTTGTTCCCTCAAAAAGTAACTGCTCTTCAACCTTCACAGGAAAATAAATTGGATAAAACAATAGATTTATCTTCGATCATATCAGGAACTCTGATTTTGCCAATTGCAATTCCCAACTCATGATTTGTTAGTTGGCAAGAGGTTCTATATCCAAATTATTTTTTAATGCATTCATAGAATTGAGAAGTATATTCCTCTGTCCTAAACGTTTTAATATTATCCTGTGCATTCCAAATTCGGTCATTTCATGGAGCTATCAAGATTTATACACCAAGGACACGTTTCGCTTCATGTTGAGTAGTTCCAAACACGCTCATTTTGTTAACTTTTTGGCCGGTGTTAAAATGTATATATAATTTACAATTAAAGAGGACGTCTGCTGCTACTTCAGAATAAAAAAAAAAGTCCTGGTACATACAGGCAGTGCCAAATTTGGACAGGTGATTGCAGGTGATGGGCACCAGCACTCTTCTTTGTGTACCGGGTCTTATTTTTCATCATAAAACCTTGACCTAGAGAAAGAGAAAGGCAGAAAGGAGGAAGATAAAGATAAGAAACAAATAGCAAAGAGAGAAAAAAGAGATGGAAAAGGAACCTTGAACACGAAAACGGAGACACGGGAAGGTGGGGGAAAAAGAAAGCATGACGTTTATTAAAGACTAGACACCCTTGGTATTCAACAACCCTGCCGTTTGGTAGATCTTATGGTTAGGTCTTTAAATAAGGTAAGAACTAACATTTTAAAACCGAATAACCACTGAAATGTGCCAGTTGTAGTTTAGTCAACTAACTATAACTTGTGCCCCGTCATGCACTGCTTATGCCTTCACATATTACATCGCTCATGACAAGTTAAATGACATCATTTATGTCATTTAACATGCCAAATGCCAGGGCATCCCAAAGGATATAATTGACAACAGCACTATGTCACTACTATTCACATGACAGTTTTGGGTACAAGAAGTATTCCATATTATACAAGATAAAGGCTGAGCACTCCTGGTGTGGGCTGCTGGTATATGTTTCTAAGTAGGTTGGTAAGTAAAGCCAAATGCTGTTTCAAAAATGAGATAAGGCTAAGCTTGTGTTCGTAATAGATCATCCACCAATACATGTCTGGACATGTACCCATGGTAAATAGTTGTTTTATAGTACTATAAACAAATTCTGTGTAAGGTGGGCGTTTGTAAGGTGAGGTTGTTTATTCTAGAACTTCCCTTAAGATTTTGAGCCATTGCACAATGTTTAGGTAATGTAGAATGTAGTGGTGACTCAAATAGATGTGGGTTTGCTCACAGTATGGTTGTAATATGGCTCTAATGTTGTACACCTCATTTCAGGAATGTTTTGAGAATATTTTGCTACACTGTACAGTTGTCCATTGGGCCTGGCTGAAGTTGTCTTATCGCTAATACATACCTGTCAACCTTTTGACAAAAAATTGTGGGTCATGTGAAAGAGGGTGATCCCAGTTACGTAAATAAATAGTTTTTCGAGGGTGTTCAAGGTTTAAAGTGGGAGATCCCAATAAAATCAATGGAGGTATTTTGTTAGTTAGGCAAAGGAATACCAGTGAACAGAGAGTGACAGCCGCCAAATTTGAGTGATATGACAGATATGGTATATCTCCTGCATGTTGCCAAAGTTTATGCCCATTATAACATGATTGGTGATAGAAAATTGGGCATCGGTGTAGATTACTGAATTACCTACAGTCCACATAGCTACAATCGTTGCATGATGTCACCAGTGAAGTCATTTAACTAGTGATGTAATATGTGTGGCCATAAGCTGTGCCTGATGGTGCTGCAAGTAATAGTTACTTCACTAATGTATAACTGGAAAAGGTAAGGTATTTTGTTTTTTACATGTTCGATTTTATCTCATTTCATCACCTAGCTATACAATCACTAGCTGCAGGGCCTGGCTCCCCCCCCCAGGCTTTCAACAAAACCCTGCGTGCCAAACCTCTACTGAGCACTTCCTTCAACCATGTGCTTTGAGAGGTTGGACGCAGGGCTTGACTTCCAACCAGGCCCTGCACCAAACTCCATGCGGACGCCCAACTGCCTGTGGGCATTCAACCCAGCCGCTGCACACGGCATTAAGCTGTGCACAGCATGGAGTTGACAAATCACTTTTCACCCTCCAGCAGACACCCAACCCCCTACTGTGCAGGGCCTTAGGCTCTGCACAATGGGAATTGGCTGCAGTACCTGGCATCTATCCAGGGCCTGCTTCCAAATCCCCCGCCAGTGCCCAACTGCCCTTGCTGTGCATGGCCTTTGATATCTCTCGCCAGGCCCTCCGCCTGCTTTGGCCATGAGTAGCGGCGATTGGCCTCTGGCCAGGTCCAGTTCTCTACTCCCCACAGGCACCCAGCATCCACTGCACACAGTTGAAGGCCCACCCCAATGGGCAGCTTAACCCCTGCTGCTGACCTTCAGCTGTGCGCAGTGATGGGTTGGGCTGGTACCCAACCCATTGCAGGTGACTATCCCCAATGAGCACAGCTTACAGCCTCACCGGTGGCAGTTGGCCGCAGGGTCTGGTCTATGACTAGAATTTGTTTTTGCTGGTATTGCAGTACTCACAGCCTAAAATATAGTGTTTCTTTTTTTTTTTTTTTTCATCTTTAAGGGCCCTCCCCCATTCCACTGTGGGCCAGGGTGTGTGTGGCTTTTAAATTCTGCAAACCCCCACTACTCCTTCAAGTCCTCTAATGTAGCTGCAACATTGTCTTTAGGGTTGCAGTCAGGCAATCAGATAATTTGGTATCACGGGACAAAAAGTTCTCTTGGTCAATGAGAATGGCTATTTTTTTTAACTTTTTTGTTACTCCTATAGTACCAACTGTCCATATTTATTCAACTTTTTTCTGAAGTTAGATAACTTCATGCTCAACCCAAGCCCATCTTGAAAAATGCTAATTTCTCAAAAACAGCTGTACAGATGTTTTACACCAATTAAAGAAAATCACGTTTTCGGAGTAAACTTCTAACGTTACGCTTCCCCCACCCCAACCCCCCCTTCCATTTTTAGGTCTCGCCTGAGCCAATGCGCTTGAGCATTGTTCTGGCGAGATTATAGTAAGCGGAAAAGGAAAGTCTACCAAAACGGCTGCGGATCGCATACAGGTCATTTGATCTATGCGCGTGCACACCATCGCCAGCCACATAACACACCACCATTTGTCTGTGCCTCGGCATCAGACTTCAAAGGATGCCGCTCCCCCCCCCCCACGTGCACATCGTGCACCACCATTTGTCTGTACCTCGGCATCAGACTTCAAAGGCTGCCGCTCCCCCGCCTGCACATCGCGCACCACCATATGTCTGTGCCTCGGCATCAGACTTCAAAGGCTGCCGCTCCCCCGCCCCCGCATCAGACTTCAAAGGAATGCACTCCCGCTCCCCCCCTCACCCCCCCCCGCCACAGTAATGCCGAGAGCTTGTTTCTGGACGAAAGTTAAAGCCTACCGTGCTTGTTTACAGTAGCCTTGCTCCTCAAATGCTGTTGCTGTGTTGCCATCTCTCTAGGGACACTCAGCTTGAAAACACTCGACTTGCTAGCTGCAATGCTACATCCGCTATCCTTTGCCTCTAGACACGTTGATCCCTCGCAGAATGTGCTGATTCTGCCCCTCCTGATTCTGAAACTGACCAGCACAGTCACCACACAGTCTCTTCTCTCTGTTTTATGATGTCTGACCTGCCACCATTTACTTCGGATCCTCACCCTCACACACCCTCACACCCACTCACACACCCTCACACACCCTCACTCACCCTCACACCCACACTCTCACCCCCTCACTCTCACCCCCTCTCACCGTCACTCACCCCCTCACAACCCCTCACACACCCTCACAACCTCACCCACCCTCACTCACCGTCACTCACACTCACTCACACTCACCCACCCTCACTCACCCTCACACCCCTCACCCACCCTTACCACCTCCCACCCCCATACCCTCATCCACCCTCACACACCCTCACCCACCCTCACACACCCTCACCCACCCTCACACACCCTTACCCCCCTCACCCTCACCCTCCCTCACCCTTACACCCCCTCACCCTCACACACCCTCACTCACCCTCACACCCTAACCCCCCCACCCTCACAACCCTCTCACCCTCACTCCCTCACCGTCACACACCACATCACTCAGGAACACCACCACATCACTCAGGGGCACCACCACATCACTCAGGGACACCACCACATCACCCGGGGACACCACCACATCACTCAGGGACGCCACCACATCACTCAGGGACGCCACCACATCACTCGGGGACACCACCACATCCCTCTGGGACACCACCACATCACTCAGGGACACCACCACATCACTCGGGAACACCACCATACATCCCTCGGGGACACCACCACATCACTCGAGGACACCACCACATCACTCAAGGACACCACCACATCACTATGGGACACCACCACATCACTTGGGGGCACCACCACATCACTCAAGGGCACCACCACATCACTCAAGGGCACCACCATATCACTCAAGGACACCACCACATCACTCAGGGACACCACCACATCACTCTCATGGACACCACCACATCACTCGGGGACACCACCACATCACTTGGTGACACCACCACATCACTCAGGAACACCACCACATCATTCAGGGGAACCACCACATCACTCAAGAACACCACCACATCACTCAGGGACACCACCACATCACTCAGGAACACCACCACATCACTCAGGAACACCACCACATCACTCAGGGACACCACCACATCACTCAGGGGCACCACCAAATCACTCAGGGGCACCACCAAATCACTCAGGGGCACCACCAAATCACTCAGGGGCACCACTCAGGGACACCACTACATCACTCAGGGACACCACCACATCACTCAGGGACACCACCACATCACTCAGGGACACCACCACATCACTCAAGGACACCACTACATCACTATGGGACACCACCACATCACTCTGGGACACCACCACATCACTCAGGGACACCACCACATCACTCAGGGCACCACCACATTACTCAGGGACACCACCACATCACTCTCATGGAAACCACCACATCACTCTCATGGACACCACCACATCACTCTCATGGACACCACCACATCACTCGGTGACACCACCACATCACTCGGTGACACCACCACATCACTCGGTGACACACCACATCACTCAGGAACACCACCACATCATTCAGGGGCACCACCACATCACTCAGGAACACCACCACATCACTCAGGGACACCGCCACATCACTCAGGAACACCACCACATCACTCAGGAACACCACCACATCACTCAGGGACACCACCACATCACTCAGTAGCACCACTCAGGGACACCACTACATCACTCAGGGACACCACCACATCACTCAGGGACACCACCACATCACTCAGGGGCACCACTCAGGGACACCACCACATCACTGAGGGACACCACCACATCACTCAGAGGCACCACTCAGGGACACCACTACATCACTCAGGGACACCACCACATCACTCAGGGACACCACCACATCACTCAGGGGCACCACTCAGGGACACCTCCACATCACTCAGGGACACCTCCACATCACTCAGAGGCACCACTCAGGGACACCACCACATCACTCAGGGACACCACCACATCACTCAGGGACACCACCACATCACTCAGGGGCACCTCCACATCACTCAGGGACACCTCCACTTCACTCAGGGACACCACCACATCACTCAGGAACACCACCACATCACTCAGGGACACCACCACATCACTCTGGGACAGCACCACATCACTCTGGGACACCACCGCATCACTCTGGGACACCACCACATCACTCTGGGACACCACCACATCACTCTAATACACCACCATATCACTCTAATACACCACCACATCACTCAACCCAACCACATCATCACTCAGCACCACACGAGCACTGTCCTTGCTTGCTACCAACAAGCATTGCCATAGCCAATAGGACTCGCATTAGGAAAGTGTAAGCTTTTGGCTTAGTGAATAACAATGCTATTAATTTATATATTTTCAAAGCCAACACATTTAAAAAAATTGTCATTTACAATACCAATAGCTCACACTTTCCTAATGCGAGACCTATTGCATTGCAAATGCTTGTTTACTTGACCCGCATTTGACAGGTCAGCGTAGAACGTTCCATGATGGAAACAAAGTGGATGAAACTTTTTTTAGAAGGTTTTGTCCAGATTTGTCAAACTGCATCAAATTTATTAGCAAAACAAAAAATGCTTTCCTGTGGAAAACCTGAACTAACAATAACTACACGGTGGCGACCATCACTGTGTAATATACATATACAGTCCTAATTAAAAACTGCAAACACTCCAATGGTGTCCACCTACATAGTTGTTGTATCTAAGACCATGACCCATCTTGCAACTGCACTTGGTTCATTACTGGCAACAAGTTGCGCTCTCATATTACACCTGCCACCTGCAAGTGTGCGGCGGTGGGTGCGGGAAGCTGCGGGAGGCCCGGGGCCCGGTACCGGCTCCTTCCCGACGGGGGCGGATGTCTCGGCCCCCGCTTGCTCCTGGGTGTCTGCCAACGAGATTCAGAGCGTGAGTGGAGGCGCCTCACGCCTGGACGCTGAATCCAGACCATCTACTGTCCTGGTGGGGTGTTCGCTGTCCTTGGGGGCTCTCTGAGGGGGGTTGAGCCCCTGCATTGCCTCTGGCCCCCACAGAGCATCTGGAGCCCGACAACACGGACCCTGCAGCCCGGAGCGGAGGATCCTCTTTTCCATGCCCCGGGGATTCTTCTGAGGACGCAGTGGTGAGTGTGGGGTGATGGCCCTCGGGCTCGTGGCACTGGACGGCCCGCGGAGAAACGGGGCTACCGCTGCACAAGGTCAGAGGGACTGCCTCGGGCTCTTTTCCGGTGGGACTCCTGTGACATTTCCCCAGGCCTTCATACGAGGCGCGCGCATTGGGTGAAGCTGCCTTTAAACACCTTTGACGTTCGCGGACCCCGGTACGGTCCCCTCACGCTGCTGCGATGGGTAAGGACAGGTTGCCCCGCGCCTCTCAGCCCAACACTATAACGCTATACACCACTCAGGGCCTCCCTTCACAGCGGATCACGCTTCAGACGGGACTGGATGGAGAGAGTGATGCAGCCGACGAGCCCTCCCAGGCAGAGCTCCTGCTGGCGATACCGGGGTCCCGTTTCGCCCCTTGAGAAGCAAATAGAGACAGTCTCCATTGACGTGAACTTGTTACAGGCGGACCTGCGGAAAGTAGCGGATAAGGTCTCTACTGCGGAGGGGGATATCGTCCAGCTGCAAGGGGAGGTGGCCTCTTTGAAGAAGACAGTTTCGCAGCTTACCGCCACGACGGGGGCACTGGAACGTAGGGCAGAAGATGCGGAAGGGAGGGCACGCCGCAGTAACATCTGGGTCCTTGGCATTCCGTAACGCTTGGAGACGGTCAATGTGGAGCGCTTCTTGGAGAACTGGATCCGCACAACACTCTGCCCTGCGGGCCTGTCTGAGGTCTTTGTGATAGAACGGACCCACAGGGCGCTGGCCCCGCCGCCGAGACCAGGCGCTCCACCGAGAGCCCTAATTGCTAAGATCCTGAATTATCGGATAGAGACTGCATCCTAAGAGCGTCTAGGGAAACGGCTAACCTCACCTTTGAAAATGCCAGAGTTTCTATCTACCTGGACTATACTCACCAGGTACCGGAACAGCGGAAATCCTTCCTAGCAGTTAAGCAGAAACTTTGGGAGTAATATCCCAGGGAAAAGCGCACTTCTTTGACGCCCCGGAGGAGGTGTGGGAGTGGCTGGAGATTAGGGGGGATGCCCTCCCGCCAGGCAAACAGGCACAGAAATTCATCGGCGGACGCTATCCAGGAGGAGAGACAGCGAATCACGGTGGGAGACGATGGGTCCCTCCGCCTGGAGTCATTGGGGGCCCTGTGGCACCTCTTCTGGATGAAGAACTGGTCCCAGAAACTCTTCAGCCCACCGCTGCCACTCTTCAGCCCACCACTGATACGGTCCCTGAAACTGTCAGGAGCTCAGTTGCTACCTCCTCGGTTCTGCCATGAGGGGCGTGTCCTGCTGTGTCCTAGATTGCAATGCCCCGAGGGCTTCGGTTGGCTTGCCTGGGGCCATTCAAGATAGTGAGAGTATTTTGGTGGTGATTGGACTAGGGGGTGCGCTGATACTAGGGGTACGGGTGTTCTGAGAGTTGCACATGTAATTCTCTGATGGTTCGAGCCCATTCTGTGTTGAGACAGCTGGATTGTGTCGGGAGCTGGTTTGGGGGAGGGAAGTTCTCTTCTCCACTTGTTGGGTGGTACAGCCCGGTTGGGCATATGGGGTGGCTGTGCACGTCCTGGCACCAGCATGGGAAGGGCATTTCTGCATGTTTTGTTGTTGCCAGTAAATTGCTCGTGGGAGGGGGAGGTTAATGTTTTGGGAGGGGTTGTTTGGGGGGTTTGTTGCAGGCATCATATGTATTACACTTCGGGCACGGGATCGGGGTGGCTATGTGGGTAGAGGTATATGGCATGTTCGGACACGTCGCCTGACATGGGGTATAAGTTTCTGAACTTGAACGTGAGGGGGCTGGGTACATGCACCAAGAGGTGTATAGGGTCCTGTCCTCCCTTCGCAGGCACAAGGTATCAATTGCGTGCCTCCAGGAAACTCACCTCACTGACGATGAGGCCCAAAAATTGGGGAAAAAGTGGCGGGGTCAGGTGTACCACTCCTCGTTTTCTATATATGCCAGGGGGGGTCCTGATATGTGTGGCACCTGGAGTCCTGTTTGCTGTCCAATACGTGGAAGCGGACATCCACGGGAGATACCTGCTCCTGAGAGCGAAGCTGGATGGCAGGGATATCACTATACTGACTTTGTATGCACCAAATATGGATGACCCAGTCTTTTTTCAGTCCCTCCAGGAGGTTTTGATCCCAGACCTGGAGGCACCGGTGCTTTGGTTTGGGGACTTTAACTGTGTCCTGGACCCCACTCATGACAGGTTCCCGCCCAGAGCTGGCACAAAACAACGAATGACAGCGAAACTCAGGGAGGGAAGGTGTATACATGTTTTTCCTCCACTCACAATACACATAGTCGCTTGGACAGGGTCCTAGTTACAAACACAGAGTCAAACATGTCAATTGAGGTTACCCATCAGGCACGTTTCCTATCTGATCACTCTCCTGTAGCGTGTATGGTGAATTGGGGGACTTAGTTATATCGCCCCCAGACCTGGAGGTTACCAACGGAGATCCTTCAGGACCAGGTGGGGAAACATCATATAGAAACTGCTATAAACGACTACGTGGATCTTAATTGGGGGGGAGGAGCTCACATTGGGCACGAAATGGGATGCCTTAAAGGCGGTGGTGAGAGGGGCGTGCATGGGCCTCACCTACGGGGTTCGGAGACAGCTCCAACGGGAAGTACAAGACGCGGAGAGTAGCCTCTTAGACCTGCAGTCCTCTGAGACTCCTGATGCTCTACCACGAGAGGGGGAACAGGACGCTCGGTCTTGTATTCATGATATCCTGGAAAGGCTCGACAGATATACCCTCACCCAATATAGACAGCGCCTTCACAAGGGAGGGCGATAAATCCGGTCGCCTTTTGGCCTGGATTCTCCGTCAGGAGCAGGCCCCGGAGGGAATTGTGGCCCTGCGGGGGCCTACGGGGGGGAGTGGTCCACTCAGAAGGGGGTCTCCTACGAGTTCTCCAGTCTCACCTCCAGCGGGTGTATGCCCCGGAACCCGCCATTCCCGAGGCCTCTTATCTCCCTTACCTTCAAGGGTTGACCCTGCAGTCTCTTCCCAAAGCAGCACAGGAGGATCTAGAGGAAGCCCTGACGCTGGGGGAGGTGCGCTCCGCACTGCAGCACCTACCACGGGCTAATTCCCCGGGAAGCAATGGATTCCCTCTTGAATTTTATCAGACATTCGAGGGTGCACTTTCCCGACTCCTATTGCAGGTATTCCTTGAGGCGTTTGAGAGCGGCACTCTCCCACCGAGCATGACACTGGGGGAAATATGTATGATCCTGAAACCGGGGGGGGGGGGGGGGGTGGGGGGGGACGCTCATAAACCTTCGTGGTATCGTCCGATTACAATGATCAACACGGACGTAAAGATCTTATCCAAGTTACTGGCCTCGCGCTTGGCGCCGTATATGTCTCCCCTCCCCTCTCGCCGCTCCTGTTTGCTCTGGCCATAGAGCCCTTTGCTGTTCGAGTCCAGACGGATATGGCACAATGGGGTATCACGGTGGGGGACACGTGCAATGTCATCTCTTTATATGCGGACGATGCCTTGTTCTATTTGACTGCTCCAAGGGAGGCACTGCCGATATTGCTGCGCCACCTGGATCGGTTTGGTGAGGCGTTGGGGTTGCGACTTAACCGCAGTAAGACTTTGATTTTTCCGCTCGCGGGACTTGACTTGGTGCCCCTTGGAGACTTACCAGACCTCGGCTGCGATGGGAACGAGAGGGGTTCCGCTATCTTGGAATACAGGTGACCGCGACGGATTCACAGCTGCTGGCCCGGAATGTGGATCGTATCCCTACAACTGTCTGTATCCTTTTGGAATTCTTTGCCACTCTCTCTGATGGGACGACTGGCCGTCACCAAGATGGTAATGCTTCCTCGGACATTCTATGTCTTCCAGAACTCACTGTGTCCACTCCCCCCACGAGTTTTCTGCACTCTCAATACGCTGTTCACGTCTCTGCTCTGGGTGGGTCGGCGCAGCAGGGTAGCACTCCACACGGTTGTCCGCAGTTACGAGGAGGGGTGTCTGGAAGTGCCACGCTTCGAATTATATTACTATGCAGCACAGTTGCAGCCTGCTGCCCGGTGGTTCACGAATGCGGACAATAGGGAGACGCGCCTCCTTGCGGGTAGAGCGGACATCCAGATGCTACAGGTCACCATAATGCAGGGCAGGGGGGCGGAAGAGACTCTTCCTTATGTTGTGAGTCACACGGCCGGCATTTGGCAGCGGTTTGTTGAGAGGGTCTTACGGAGGGCACCATTCCATAGGGAGCTACCGGTCTCGATACCTGCCCCCTTCATCGACATGGAGAAATACATGTCTTTTCACTCCTGCCGGGAGGGTGGCTGCGGGGTTCTGGCTGACCTTTACCCCAACGAGTCCTTCCTAACTTATGAGCAGGCAGAGGAGGCCTTCGGCCTTGGGGGGGGACAATACTTGCACTATCGGGGACTCCAGGATGTAGTGAAGGTTACCTGGCCCCAGTACCCGGACGCACCACCACTGACTCACACCTTGGACATCCTCCTATCCTGCGGCAAGGGGCGTAAACTGATCTCTCTTCTGTATACAGCCATGAAACAGGATTACAATCACCCTCCCCCCCCCCGGTACCACCGTCCCGGATGCCCTGGGAGCCAGATCTCGCCACTACACTAGAACACGGGCAGTGGAAGCGTATAGGTTCCCTCACACGCAAGGTCTTGTGCAATGCACGGTTTAAACTGATACACTTTAATTTCTTACACCGCACCTACCTGACCCCAGTTTCCCGGAGGCGTATCGCTGAGGATAGAGACGGCAGATGCCCTAGATGTAGCGCAGAGGCTACACTTAGCCTGGGACCGTCCTTTGGTCAGGAGTTTCTGGGTGGGGGTGGTGGATCGCATAGTCACGGCTACAGGCCTTCGGAGAGTGATGGACCCCCTGCATTGTCTGCTTGCGTTAGTCCCCAGATCCAAGAAAAAGAAGCTCTCATATAAACTCTTACAATTAATGTTGGTGCTCGCAAGGCGCAGGGTGGTGATCACTTGGATGGGGCAGAGGGCTCCGGAGGTGCCTATTTGGCTAAGGGATGTTCGAGAGTGGTCACTACCTGAGGAAGCTCACATGCAACTCACTCGGAGAGACGAGAAACTGCAGGACGACTTACTCGCCTGGCAAGTCGTGTGTGCCTCAGGGCTAGCAGAGGGGGGGCTTTCCTCCCATGGCGAGTCTGACAGTGCGGGTGGCGGGTTGAGTACACCAGTTTGATTGGGGTCTGATGGTGAGGGATGGGGTGACCGCTAGAGATATTCACCACCTGTAGTTGTGCCAGGCTTGGCTGCTTCCTCACGATGTATTATTTGGCTGCTATTGTGTTTCTTCCCCATGAGTCTGTTCCACCCTGGATGCTGCCTACAGTCCTAAGTGCCGATAAAGAGGTTGTTGATCTGTATACATACGCTGTAGTGATGCCAATTGGGTGTTCTTGTATATGTTGAGTAAACTGAAAAAGGTTTTTAAAAAAAAAAGGCCCCCATGACACACTAATGACACAGATTAATTCCTAAAATTGACAGTTAACTGGGATTTCAATAAACACACTCTCTGGTTACAAGCAAATTGACTGGGCTTGAACAACCACAAGACAGAGATCATGTTGATGGCCACGAAAACACACTGACTTAAGTCTGAAAAGATTCATGTGTCATGGTGCCCAATTAGTCTTTAGTTTTGATCCCACATTAAACATGTAACCTTACATGCTTGACTTGACCCGCACAGGAGAATGCATATAATCCTCTTGTAATACCACAATATGCAGGAACCCGAGTCATCAGGGCTAAGGTTGATTGCATCATGTCGTAAGAGTACACCGAGAGAGAACTTCCACGTAACTCTACAAATAAAACAATACAGTCTGTTATGTTCAATTCTTTTTATTCCAGTGAGACCCTCATGGCTATTAAAAACCACCCCTCGGCCCCCTCAACCGTGCTATCGCTTTTATAATGTTGTTCACAATTTTTTTGTAGCCTTCCATCTCTATTGACACGTCAACTAATGTGGGATAGGAAGATTTTGGTGATAGTCACAATACCTCTGATGACAAGGTAAACTTCATTCATTGCAATTGGCTTCATAAAACAAAGAGGGAAAGTGCTCTACCTCTCCTTTTCACCCATGATACCTAGTTGCAGAAATGCCATTAGAATACATTGGCTGAGGTGTTGTAATTTGAAATTGTATAGTTTCAAGTGTGGCCTCAATTTTTCTATTGAATTCATAAGTAATTACCCCTTAAGGCTCTGGTTAGTTCCAGAGCAGGTCTAGGAGCTCTGGAAATAACCAAATTATTAAAATGCTTGAATGTCAAACAGCATTTGATGTCTCCCACTCACATAAAAGGACATACCCTTGGCCATGTTTGGAACACCAATCCCACTGTGACTAACCTAACGCCCCTGGGCATTCGTGCGCTTTACAAATATACCAATCCGGGGGCGTGGCTACGCAAGCCATGATGGCGGTTGTGTCCCGCTGAGGCGCCGCGATCGGGCCGGCATCTTACTCGGTTCCTTGGGTCGCAGTGAGCCATCCAAATTGGCATTGACGGCTGGAACATCCCCGGCAGCTGAAACAGTCCTGCAGTCCCGTCACGTGCACCCTGACTCACGGCTACGGGGAAAGACGATTTATTCACCGGAGGCGCGCACCAGGTCCCAAGATGGCGCCCGCGTCTCCGTGACTTGGCGCCGGCTGCCTTTCGCGCCCGCCGGGAGCCTCCAGCCTCCTGACCATCTTCCCTGTACGGCGGTGGGGCCGGTGAGAGCTAGCTACCACAGAGCTCTCACACATCGGATCTATCCATGCTGAGGGGACCGGCCCCATGCTACACAGGCTGACCCCGTCTTCTTCGTATGGCCGGCCTCCGGCGCGGAGCATCGGCTGCGGGGCGCGGAGCAGCAGCTCCTCATCGAGGCGAGGTGTTTACCAGTGGACGCCGAGGTCTGGGGCCCTCCATCAGGGACATCAGGGACTGAGCTGCCGATATTTTCTTGGAGACGCCTACATAATCAACTCGCCTGACCTTAAGATGGCGCCCGGCCAGGACTGCGAGTGAGAGTCCAGTGCGGTGACCCCCAGAAGACGCCTGTGCGCCTGCTACCTACAGGTGAGCTCAACGCCCCGCTCTAGCTCCAGAAGCGGCCCAGCGGGGTCGGCCCATCGGACAGCCACCTTCTTCTCTGTCACCATGGCTGCCTGACCTTAACGTGGCGCATTGACGACTCCCCTGGCCTCATAACCTGGCCTGCTCTTGACGCTGGATTGCGGGGCTTGGGAGACCCCCGACCGCCACGTCAGCAACGTCTCGTCTCGGGACCCCAGCTCCTGTTTCATATCCCCCCCGTGCCTGTGGCCCCCGGCAAACTCTTCCTGGACAGTACGCTCGCACTGTACGACCCGTGTTCCCCTACTGTGCACTGGTCCACGCCCTGCCCTCACCTGCCCGAGCAGGACATCCGTGGAGCGTCACACTCCTCTCTGCACTCGCCGCCAAGAGACTACCCCTGAGGCCACCACCATGGGGAAGCCAAGGGGTACGCAGACCACCTCGGTACCCGAAACTGCTCCAGAAAATATGCCTCACACGCGAGCGTGGTCGCAAACTAACAACTCCGCAAGCTGACCCGACCCTCTCGGCGAAACTAGACCAGGTGTTGGCAGCCATTGAACTGTCCCGGCTGTCCATGGAGGAGCGACTGGGCACCCTGACCACCGACATTGGCCTGATCCGCGACGACCACCAGAAACTCGCGGATAAGGTAAAGGATGGGGAGAAGGCACTTGCCGATCTTCAGCCCACGGTTAAGGCGCAACAAACCACACTGCAGGAGGTCTTCAACCACATGGCGGCCTTGGAGGAGCGCGCAGATGACTTAGAAGGACGGTCGAGGCGCTGTAACATCCACGTGCTGGGTTTACCGGAGGGAATTGAGGGCCCGAACCCTTTGGACTACATGGAAACGTGGATCAAGTATTTTACGCCAGCCACGGACCGCACTGCATTCTTTTCCATAGAACGCGCCCACAGGGTTCGAGCTTGGAAACCAAGGCCAGGATTTCCCCCGAGACCGATGCTCGCAAAGTTTCTACACTTCCGGGATCGGGAGGCAGTGCTCCGAGCGGCTCGAGCGGCAGGTCCCATACAAGTGGAGAACAACCAAATCAATATTTTCCCGGATCATGCACGCGCCATCCAGCAACTGCGATCCTCCTTCCTCGATGTAAAGAGACGACTCCACACGAACAATGTCCAGTACTCCCTGCTATACCCGGCTCGTCTCAAGGTCTTACACAAGGGCACCGCCATATTCTTTGCCACCGCTGAGGACGCGCACGACTGGGCGGAACAGCACTGCCCATTAATGTCCAGAGCAGAGACGCAGCTCCAACTCCGGATCCAGAAAACGCGGCCCGAAGCAACCCCACCATGGCGACCCCAGAAGATCAGGGTCCTCCCCTCCGGAGTCCCCAGACATGACACAAATAGTACGGAAACGCCGAGAGGCCCTGCAGGCGGTGATTGATTTACAGGCGTTGCCCCTCACGCAAGACATCGATCATCCCACACATGTCTTCACGTCGGAGGGGGAGCACGACAGCGACGACACACTGTTCGGCGGTGGCTCCACCACCCCCCCCTGGTCACCCCACAAACAGCGGACGCTATCCTGGATAGACAGTTGGGGGCATCCTCAAAGTGAATGTACCTCATTGCCAATCCCGTGGGCGCCTGGCTCACACTGACCTCCCCTAGCATTGCTCCTACGCTCTCAATGTGAAGTATTGGCTCAAGCGCGACATACATTGATCTTTCAATGGCCCGATCTGTGCACAGTCTCGCGCGCACACATACTGCCACCCCCGCAGATTCTTGTTGTACCTGTTCCCTAGCAGGGAATTCGTTTGGATATGTCGCCGCCGGTGACATGTCCCACTTATTGGGACTGTTTCCCGCCCCCAGTTTTATCAGTTTCATCCCTAGTTTGCTACTGTCCCACCCCCTCCATGGCATGGTGCGAGTCAGCATACACACACTGCATTCACCTACACTTTGATAGTTCACATGGGTGCTCTCCCCCTGTAGTGCGGATGTTAGATGATGGCGGCACCACGGTCGGACATTAATGTCCTTACACTAAATGTCAGGGGCCTTCACACGCCACGTAAGCGCTACTCCGTATATTCATACATAAAACGCCAGGCTACCAGAATCGCATTCCTACAGGAAACCCACCTCAATGGCACTGAAGTAGGTAGACTACAGGCTAAATGGCGCGGCACGATCTGCGCCATGGCTTACTCAGCGTATGCACGCGGCGCCCTGATCTGGGTTAGGCCAGGGACTCCCTTCCGGGAACTCAGACGGGTGGTGGACAAGGAAGGCAGGTACGCCTTACTAGAGGGACTTCTCGATGGCCAAGCGGTCCTTCTGGGCAGCATTTACGCCCCCAACCTGGAACAGAACACATTTTGGGACCACCTCACAGTAATCTTGGCCCAGTTCACTGCTGTTCCCTGGCTCTTGGGAGGGGATTACAATTGCACACTCAACACCACCCTAGACCGCTCACACCCACCCCCACCACCCCCACGCTCCCCGGCTCTCAAACAGGTGGAGAAGTTCCGAGCCTGGACCTCGCACTGGGCTCTTACAGATGCATGGCGACGCCTTCATCCGCACACCCGCCTGTATTCCTTCCACTCCATTCCCCATAACTTACGGGCGCGCCTGGACAGGTTCCTTTGCTCCGCGCCGATTCTTCCAAAGATCACATCCACAGATTATAAGGGCAGGGTCGTTTCAGACCATGACGTCCATACCCTGAGACTCAACTGACGCCCCCCGCACTCCCCATTCCCCACCTGGCGGCTGCCCCGGGAATGTCTGAATGACCAGGTATTTAAGCATGAGCACACGCAAAGCATACAGAACTTCTTCACCCTTAATGCAGGCCCGGCTTCGTCTGCGCTGGTAGAATGGGATGCATTCAAAGTGGTGGCCCACGGAGAATGTATCAAGCCAATAACTGGGGTTCGACAGACACTAGAACAGGCACTCATCAAGACGGAGCAGCACCTCGCCACAGTCACTAAGCAGGACGACCTTTCCGAGGAACGTGCTGCACTCACGGCCGAAGCCAAAACGGCCTAACAGGTGGCTTGCGCCGACCTTCGTAAATACAATTTCAGGGCTTATGCCTCCGGGTACATAAAGATAGATATAAAACGGGCGCGATGCTCGCCTGGTTGGCGCGGCAAGACACTGACGTCAAACGAATTACCGAAATCGTCAATCCTGATGGCACCATGGTGCACTCCCAGAATGAAATCCTTCTAGCGTTTCAACACTATTACGCGACGATGTATGGCGCCCCGACCTCGCCCCCACAATCCTTAGCAGGCCATTTTCTTGATCCACTACCGTTACCCGCGATCACGAACGCTGATAAGCTCGCGTTGGACTCAACGATAGTGGCCGCGGATGTCACCCACGCAATACGCGCCCTATATTGTAACAAGGCACCAGGCCTCAACGGACTTCAACTGGAGTACTACACAGCATTTTCCTCTCTCCTGGTCCCGCAGTTAACTCTAATGTTTGCGACGGCCCTCGAACTAGGGAAGTTACCCCAATCCCTAAGGGCAATTTATGGCGTCGTATCGTCCCATTACGCTCTTATCCGATCGCCTGTAAAATCCTAGAGAAAATAATAGCCGATAGATATATTCAAATAATACGCCCCCTGGTCCACCCAGATCAATGTGGGTTTGTCCCCGGCAGGAACACCTCCCAAAACATTTGCCGCATCTTCCACGTGCAAGATCAGGTGAAAGGCATGTACCCACGCTCTGCCTGTCTCATCCTAGACCTCGAGAAGGCTTTTGACACCCTCACCTGGCGATACCTATTTTCTGTCTTGCGCCGACTTAACATCGGCCCCGTTCTCTTAGCGTACACGCGGCTCCTATATACAGGTCTTACCACACGGGTCCGGATAGGGAGACACATCTCCACGGCCTTTGAGGTCCAGAAGGGTACGAGGCAAGGTTGCCCCCTCTCGCCTCTCCTCTTCGCCCTCGCGGTCGAACCGCTGGCCATTAGATTACGCCAGGAGGGCATGCAGTGGGGCATCCCACTCGCGGATGTCACACATAGCGTTTCCATGTACGCGGACGACCTCTTAATTTATGTACGGGACATCTCGGAAGACCTCACTCCCATATGGACGATGCTCACGGAATTCGCGGACGCCTCCGGACTCCGAGTAAACTGGGACAAGTTTACGGTATACCCATTCCACCGGACTTACCTCCTTGTGACATATGGATGGGGGCACAGAGAGTATCCTGGACTACGGAGGCCCCCCGATACCTCGGGGTCCGTCTTTACCACTCTCCTGCCGACATCTTTGAGGGCAACCATTGCAGGGCACTGGCTGGCATGCGGTCGGCTTTTGGACCAAACTCCTGCTCGCCCCAATTGGCCGAGTGGCTTTAGCTAAAATGATCATGCTCCCCCGGCTCCTGTATCACTTTGCGAACCTGTTGGTGATCCCACCCAAAACCTTCTTTCGCGACCTCAACTCCCTCCTAGGCACGCTCATCTGGGGATCGGGCAGACGTAGAATAACGCTGAGGACGCTGCAACTAACTACCACCCAAGGGGGCCCCGTCCTTTGAGTCTTACTTCCTGGCGGCACAACTTCAATGGCTGTCTTACTGGACAGCGGATCGGTACATGAATGAAACACAGACCCCGACAGATAGGATCCCCGTGCCGGAGCTCACCCGTCTTCTCCTTCCTGGCACCAAACCACGACGTACATACCCCTTACAAGTGACGGTGGCGCGCCAGTGTATGCTCCGGGTACACCGCCTGCCGCCTGGTACACCCCCATACTCCCCATTACTCCCACTCGTCCGCTGGCCTAGCCTCGAGACATACTTTCCGACCAACATGCTAACGGCATGCGAGATCACAGACATGGAGTCCCTCTTCGAAGAAGGGCGGCTTAATTCATTCCAACGCCTTGTGACCGAGTACGATCTACCCCCGGGTCAGTTCCTGCGGTATCACCAACTCCTCGAAGGCTTCCGCCCCCATCACAATCTCCAACTCGGAGAACCAAACACACACCCGGTCATACACGCTATCCTGCGCATGGGGGTGGGACGACACTTGATCACCTGGCTGTACAAGGCACTACGTGAACTGACATGCACACCCCTGACGGCCCAGCGTGCCACATGGGAAGACGAAATCGGCCGTCCACTGCACGAGTCGGAATGGGTCAAAGCCCTCGAGGCCCCATAAAAGACATCTAGGAATGCCCGATTTAAAAACATACAATTCAACATGCTCCATAGGGCGTATCTGACGCCAGCACGCCTGCACAAATTCTATCCCGATACTCAATTTCTCTGCCCCAGATGCCACTCCCCAGACGTAGACTTTCACCACATGTTCTGGAGCTGCCCCGCTCTCCGATCCTTATGGCAGGCTGTCCATGATACTCTAAGAGACCTCACGGGAATCTCGACCCTGGCCACACAGGAAGCTAGCGCGCTTGGCATATTCAGAATACAGAAACATCTTAAAGCGCATAAGCGTTTCATCTCCCTAGCATTACTACTAACAAAGAGGAGTATAGCCATGCACTGGCGGTCCCCCACAGGCCCCTCTCTGGCGGCATGTGTGAGAGCGGTATGTAAGTGGGCAGCGGCGGAGGAAGATGCGCTGCGGGAAGAAGAGGTTAAAGGAATGCGAAAACACCCCATTTTCATGGAGTGCGCCATGCTATTACACCGCTTTACACAGGCGACACGGGAGAAGGACCCAGACGCTCACCCGTCCAATCCCACTACCCCTCACTCCCCAACGCAGACATGATTACAGACCCGGCACCCCCGCCGACGGCACGATTGTGCCGCCAACAATTGCCTCCTACATCCTGTCTTTTTAGTCCATTACACCCCGCCGCTGGCCCTCCGCAGTCCCCTCTCTAACGACACTAGTATGCTACTGCACAATCCACCAAATCCTATATCACCCGTATCTTCCTTCCACTGCCCGCACTATGCGCCTACATGCTCCCTTCACTAGTTTGCACCCCAAACCTTTCTCAATACTACTGGTACATGAACCATACAGACTCGTTCTACGTGCCACTGCTATTCTCTTTTAGACTTACATGAATGATGGTACATTTTATGGCTTATGTATCTGATGATATGATCTGTACTGTTCAATGACAAAATGCCAATAAAAACAAGTTTAAAAAAAAATACACATATACCAAAACAATCAATCAATCAATCTAACAGTTACTCCCTGTGATTGTTCTGATCATGTTTTATATTAAATTCACTCTCCCAAACCCCTAGCCACTGCGGGCCTTTAACTAGGAACTGGACTCGTATTAATATCAATGCTTTCTGCAACTGTTTAGCTATCACCCTGCCCATTAGACACACTAATATATACTAACATAAAGTAAATATCACCACACGATTAGTTGATACCAGCAATATCCATGCTCCTTTTAAGAAATTAGGCTGGCCAGATGCCATGATGCCCAGAAATAGTTTTCCGTGATCTTAAACTTGCAAAACTGGCATTGCGGTGTACTGAACGCAACTGTAGAACCAACTACTCTCCAGATGAAAGGAAAATTGACCAGGCCCAACTCAAACAGTACAACATTTCTGTCACACAAGCTAAGGTTACTTATTTCTCCAGAAAGATTCTGAATTCAAATAATAAATCTAAATACATATTTGCACTTGTATCTGAATGACCTAATCCCAATAGAGTTTACGGTAAAAATACCTCCGACTCAATCTTTCTGTGAGTCACTTAATTCCTTTTTTATTCATAAGATCAAAGACAGCATTCCTTTAAGCTCCTCCTCTGGAGACCTACCTGCTACGGCTAGAAACCCCAATGCATTGACGGAATTAACTACTATCAGTAAGGAACTCTTTTCTAACTCTAACTTGCTAACTAAAGTAAAAATGATTCTCCTCTGGTAGTTGCCCCCCAAAAGATTTAAAAGAAGTATTCTCTGACTCTATTTGATTGTTGCTCAGTGACTCTTTAACACAGGCCTTGTCCCCAGAGCTTTTAAGGAAGCAATTGCGGACCCTCTTGTCCTGACAAACCATCATCCTATTTCATGGCTTCCATTTTTTGGCGAAACTGTTGGAAGCTCATATCGCCGATTGCCTTTGCTCCTTCCTTAAGCAATCTCATTTCCTCGATCCTCATCCAGTGGGCTTTCACCGTCTCACTCAACGGAGGCAGTCATTCTGGCCGTGCTAACTGAAAGGAGGGAACAGGCTGACAGAAGCACTACACAGGCACTTGTGCTCCTTGATCTATCCGCGGTCATCGACACAGTCGACCATTAACTTCTGGTAGACAGTGTTGAGGCCGCCGGCGTCCAAGGACCGGTGCTCAATTGGTTTGTATGTTTTTTGAAAGATCGCTCCCAGGTGGTTTGCCTATCCCCTTTTCATTCTCCCAAGGTCAAGCTGACTTGTGGTGCCCCCCCACCCGGGATTGTCTCAGTCTCCCCATCTTTGTAATTTATATTTCTACCCTCTGGTACAATCTTTGAGAAAAATTAATGTGTGCGCCTTCAACTATGCCAAATGATAAGCAACTTCTTTTTGCAATCAGTTACTTCCCTGGTTCCATTTTGATCTTCGAAAACTCCATGCTATTCATCCGCAACTGAACCAATAATAATCAACTTAAGTTTAACCCTGACAAGACAGAGCTTATTGTGATGGGGGGGCTTCCAAAATCCATGAAACTCCAACTTTTGGCCTGTTGAAATGGGTATTCCTCCCCTGCCTATGAGTTTTTATCTACAACAGTCTCTCTATAAAGCCTCAGGTAGGGTCCGTAGTCTCCTCTTGTTCCCTTCAGCACCGAAAGATCAGGAAAATAGGAAGATTTCTTACTTTTGAAGCCCTTGTCGAGGTTGTCCTCACATTGGTCATCTCACATATCGACTATGCAAATTAGCTTTTTTTTGGGCTACCCGAATACTTGCTAAAGAGACGACAGTTGGTACAAATTCAGGCTGCCAGACTGATCTACCAACAGTCAAGGTGGTGTCATATCACGCAACAAAATACTTTTTTTAGGGTCAGATGGGGATTTAACGACCAGGCTCTGATATGCCCCAGTTAGATATACTTGACAACAGAAAATATCAGAGGGTCGACACACAATAAACGTCTAAAGCAACCAACAAACAATTACAATACCATGTTTAGTGTATGTTATACATAAGGTCACCCCTAAAGCTAACCCTCAATGAGGTTAGGTAAGGATGCCTTACCTAACCTCATTGAGGGTTAGCTTTAGGGGTGACCTTATGTATAACATACACTAAACATGGTATTGTAATTGTTTGTTGGTGTCATATCACCCCATCGATGAGGAAGCTCCGCTGGCTCCCAGTGAAACAGCGGTCTGCCTTTAAGATTGACTGTATTGATTTTTAATACCGGTATGGCAACTGCCCTGAGTTAATTTCCTCACACATCCATAGGTATACTCCTTCTCGTTATCGGAGGTAATTGCATCTCAACTTTCTGGTCATTCCTCCCTTCAAGAAGAAGAGGCAAGGATGTCCCAGATTCTCGGTATTGGCCCCTCGATTCTGGAATTCCCTCCCACATAATATCAGATCAACTTCGTGCTATTTCAGATTTAGACAACTCTTGAAAACGTATTTGTTCACACTAGCATATAAATAAGATTATGAGCTGTAAGTTATGTTCCTATAACCAGCTCCAATAAACCGGTTGGTGTATGTGCACTCTATAAATACTTTTAATATAACATAAGGTTAGCCTTAATGCAGTGTGCTTATTTTATATTGCATTCCTTTTAATAAGATTTATACCTAAAACTTTCCTTAGTACCTCCCATTTTCTTTTGTTTGAAGCTCATGTGCACAACATTCTGGCGAACTAACTTAACTATGAACTTTGTGAAGACTTTCTTCCATATTCTTACATCTTTAGCCACAACATTGCTATATTTGAAATCTAGAACTCAAACAACAAAAGGGTACTCTGCTGAGTAGCCACGACGACTTTTGTTGTACAGCTAAGACTGACAAAATACCAACTCCTGTTCAGAATGGACAGATATTGGTGTTCTAGCAATCCTTGCCTCCTTCCTTTTTTTTTTTAAATGTTATTTTAAAATTTTGTGTATATAATTGTTATACCAAGTGTTACAGCACACTGTATTTCAAAGCACATTTTCCAAGCATAATACAATCCAATGATTTTTAACATGTTGCGCAATGTTTTGGTCACATTTACACTTTCCTTAATAGTTCTAATAGCGATAATTCCCTATATATTAGGCAAAAGGAATAGAAATATGAAAATAAAAGTAAAGAAACTGAAAAAAGAAAAACATTCACGTTTTAATTATACAGTGCAACCGTTCTTAATGTCTTATCCAGGCGTGCCAGACATTCCCCTTTTCCATTGTGCGACGGGACTCCAGATTTTACTCCCCAATGCTCTGGCCCTACGACCTTTCCTAGCATAAATCGCTTTCTCCATATTGTAAGTAGCCAGCTACCTGGCAAGCCAAGTTTGGAAAGTTGGGGGGGTCTTATCTAGCCATGCCTTTGCTATACAAATGCGAAACACTGCCGCAGCAATAAAGAGGAACTCTGTAGCCCGACCTCCTGTTTCTCCCGCAACCCCTAGAATTATTAATTCTGGTGTCAGAGTAGTCTTAACCCCCAGCGACGTATCCATACATTTCTCAATTGCCCTGAGAAGAGTGTATAATTGTGGGCACGTAGCAAAGATGTGGATAATATCTGCGTCAGTTGAGTGGCATCGGGGGCAGGTTATTCCTGTCGTCGTCCCCCCACTGTGCTATTCTAGCGGGGTGTAGTACAGGGAGTACAGGGTTTTGTAATGTTGTGCCTGTAGGGTCTATAAACAACAAAGAACTAATGCCTATACTGATATTGTTTTACAAAGAGTTTGGCCACCAGAGCAAAGAAGATTTATCCAAGCTGGGATGTGCTTATAAATTGCTATTTATTTTAATATCTCAGTCAAAGAAACATGGGTATATTTGTATTAATCATATACAGTTTGAACAAGAACAACATTTTTTATGTACACTAAAGTACATATGGACAAAATTATTAAAATTCAACATGCATACCAAATTCAATCATATCACAATCATACCTTACCATTCATACGCGGAACACATACAAATACACATACACGACTAAATATAAATAAATAATCGTGTGGTGTATTAGGTCTGCTGCAATCTATACAATTATATACGCAATCTATACAATTATATTTACAGATATAAATCAAAATGAATCAGCAGAGTCAAAAGTGAAATCAAAAACAATATATACAACAGTTTTTTTAGACCAGTAATGTGCCACTATGTTCACACTACAGGAAAAACCATAGAGGGGGAGCAGACACTGGACATGAAAGGGCCTACGCGTTTCAAATCCCCAAGAGTTGGCAGGGATTTTCGTCAGGGCCAGGTAGCTCACTATGGAGAATATCCGAGAAAGGGATAGAGCCTTGAATGTGTCTGTGTTGTTACAAGTTCAAGTAGGAAAGGGGGGCCGGGGGATCGTGAAGGGATGCGTCCTTAAACGGGATCATTGATTGAAGCAAAACTCTCTTGATTTAACAGCCTCGGTATTGAGCACTGTACGTTTCGAAAAATCGGCGTCCCCGGTGGCACTGGTCTCCCTTCACGATCCCCCGGCCCCCCTTTCCTACTTGAACTTGTAACAACACAGACACATTCAAGGCTCTATCCCTTTCTCGGATATTCTCCATAGTGAGCTACCTGGCCCTGACGAAAATCCCTGCCAACTCTTGGGGATTTGAAACGCGTAGGCCCTTTCATGTCCAGTGTCTGCTCCCCCTCTATGGTTTTTCCTGTAGTGTGAACATAGTGGCACATTACTGGTCTAAAAAAACTGTTGTATATATTGTTTTTGATTTCACTTTTGACTCTGCTGATTCATTTTGATTTATATCTGTAAATATAATTGTATAGATTGCGTATATAATTGTATAGATTGCAGCAGACCTAATACACCACACGATTATTTATTTATATTTAGTCGTGTATGTGTATTTGTATGTGTTCCGCGTATGAATGGTAAGGTATGATTGTGATATGATTGAATTTGGTATGCATGTTGAATTTTAATATTTCACTGGTTTTTGTCCATATGTTCTTTAGTGTACATAAAAAATGTTGTTCTTGTTCAAACTGTATATGATTAATACAAATATACCCCTGTTTCTTTGACTGAGATATTAAAATAAATAGCAATTTATAAGCACATCCCAGCTTGGATAAATCTTCTTTGCTCTGGTGGCCAAACTCTTTGTAAAACAATATCAGTATACGCATTAGTTCTTTGTTGTTTATAGAATTGTGGCTCAGCCTTGCTGATTAGGAGCCAACCCTAGTTGTTCTCAGGTCGTGCCTGTAGGGTGGCTGAGCAAAGTATAGTCCGTCCCATATCCAAGGAACCCTGGAATCCTCCTGAGTAGAGCCTAATTTCTCTACCCATTTAGCAGCATACTTGTCCCTATTGTCCGGTTTTAGTACATTCAGTTCTGCATATAGCTGTCGAATTGAGCAGTTCCCCCTACCCTCTATGCTGTCTAATATTCGATTTTGGCCAAATCCTAAAGGTCCCCCCCGTTTGCCAGCAAAGAAACTTCTCACCTGTAAGTACTTAAAAAAACTCCTACTGTTTATATTGAACTGTGTAGTTCCTGGGACTGGAGCATTCCCCCAGGGCCCAAAAGGTCACCTACTTTCTGTATGCCGCTGTTCTTCCAATCTAGCATAACTGGATCTCTAAATATTTCCCCTGGTAGAGAGACATTTGTTGTCATGCGGGTGTATCTATTGTATCTGCCAAGCCCAGCATTTTTAGAGACGGCCATCCAGATTTTGTACACTGCTTGTAAAGTCTTAAACTTAGTGTGTTTTTAGTAGCTGAAGTCAATAGTGTTTAAAAAACAGTTATCTGAGTCTCCACCCAGCAAAGTGATATATACATTTTTGCAGTTAGGCCTGTTTCCGGGTTGCACACTCCCATCTCTTCCACCCTCTATTAACCCCTGTATATATTGTAGCGCCGCCGCCCAATAATATAGCCTTAAATCTGGAGCCCCACACCCGCCTCTTTCTCTTGGTAGGGTGATGTAGCGATATGCCCTCCTTGTTTTCCCTTGTGCCCGGATAAATCTGTTCAATATATGTTCGAATTTATTAAACCAGGCATGCTCAAAAAACAGGGGGATCGCTCTAAATATATACAAAAATTTCAGCAGGATAAGCATTTTGATAACATTAACATTAATGCGCCCCACAAGAGTTAGATGCAAGTTGTGTATCCTTTCGAGATCCCTTTGACTTTGGTTATTAATGGCCCCATGCTTATCTCTACTAAGCTGTTCAGGTCTGATGTTACCCTGATCCCTAATTATGTAGCTGCTGGGACCACCCTCTCTTCCTCACACACTGTGAAACTGTTTTTAACTATTTGTGTTTCCCTTTGTTAATCGCGTACCCTGAGATTGCCCCAACTCTCGTTGCCTCCGATTCGATTTCTTTGATAGCATTAATTGGGGCTGGGGTAATAATGGCCACATCGTCTGCATAAGCAAATGCTTTGTACGCGATGCCATGCATACTACCTGGGGGTATTTTGATGTTCAATTCCAACCTACGAAGTAACGGGTCCAGATACAGCGCGAACAACAGAGGTGACGAAGGGCATCCCTGCCTGGTTCCCCGCTTGATCTGCAGTGTGCCTGTGAATCCTTTATTAATTTTTACCCTAGGCGAGGGCTCCTTGTATAAAGCCTGCATTGCCCTTATGAATCCTAACCCAATGGCGCACCATTCCGTGGCCTTCCAGAGGTAGTCCCAGGAGACCCTGTCGAAGGCCATCTAAGAAAACAGCCGCGGCAGGGTCCCCTGAAACCTCGGCTGCGTCCAGTAATGTAATCATCTGCCTCGTATGCTGTGTGGTGACTTTCCCGGGAATGAAACCATGTTGCTTGGGGCTGACCAGGCTCTCAATTACCCTCTCTAATCTAGTTGTCAGAATTTTAGAAAAGATTTTGGCATCTGCATTCATCAGCGTAATAGGTCTGTAGGAACCTGGTTCCAGGGGAGGTTTGTCTTTTTTTAAAATAACTATTATGTCCGCTCCCCCCCCATGAGCAGGGAATCGAGTTCCCTTGCTGTGCTTGTATTCGGGTCGAGTGACCCCCTGAATATTTAGTAAAATTCAGCAGGAATTTGATCCGGGCCTGCTGCTTTCCCCGAGGGGAGATTGTCCATAGCCTTGCCTCCTTTCTGATGAGGACTCCTCCAACAGCCATCACCATCATTATGTGAAATCTTAGCACACCTCCAGTGTATTGAGAAAAGATGAATGTTATCTGAGCATGAGCAATTATCAGACATGTACCCTAATCCCTTAACCCTGATCACAAAACCTCTCTAATTGTACATATTTTTATTGGAATGTAACGGTGGGTTTTATGTAGAGTATGAGACTGTGGGAAATCCACAAAAAGTGGTGGGTGTCCCATCCGCCGTAATAAGAGTGTATTGACATTCTAAATACTGTGAACAAGGCATCCGCTGGTTTTTAATAGATGTCTCACTCCTCCAAACTCTAAATAAGGCTCTGTTTCTCTAAACAAATTATTTGAGGCTGTGTAATAGATTATACTATTTGTCTCCCACATCTGTATATTCCAATTGCTCTGTACAGCCCACATTGGGCTGTGAGCTAGTCGTCTCAACAAATCCCCCAAATGAAATTTTCTAGAGCTTCAATAGTTGTGGTTGAGAAAGATTCAGATTCCATTCAAGCTCCACAGAAACCAAATTCAAAATTGCATCCCCTCTTTGCAAATCCTAATTTTATGCCAGATATGTAAGCAAACTGGAAATGTTTTTTTTCTAATGAGCCATACCTTGCATTTCTCAAGAGCAGTTACTGTGAATATATTGTTTTGGTCTATCCAAGGTTAAATAAATGTGAGTCTTCAGAAAGATCATGTTTTTTTGTTGGTTTTCCTCGGGATAACATGATTTAACTTCTGAATGAGAACTTGATAATGCCATACTGAAAAGATTTTGACATTACGAGAATTCCGCACCCTTTAGGTGTACAGTCATTGTGAATGAGGTTCAGTTACAAGCAGAATTTTCTGTCGAGTATCCTTTATTCTTCCTTATGGGTCAGCAGACAGACAGTTGTCTAAAGGTTTGAGGACCTGGACGGGATGTGGTAATTCAAGGTTGGTTTATGAGAGAGTGAGGATCTACACTCAAACAACCAGGTGTACTTTAATCATAATCTATAAACATAAATACTGTATGACCAGAAGAACTAAAGAGAGACATAATGTCAGTAGTAAATGTTTTTACATTTCATTAATGTATGCTGCAATCAAAAGTGTCTTATAATCTTGTTTCCCCTTCTTTTTCCTTAGCTGTGTGTAACAGTATTAAATATCCGGTCACAAAGGAAATTCTATTCGAATTCATTGATAAGTGCACGGCAGCTTCTCAAGCACAAATCCGCAAAAACTCGACGGATCCTGACACAGAGCTGATGCCACCACCTCCCCCCAAAAGGCCGCGAAGTGTAAACTGAGGCTGCCACCTGCGTTTGCTGCAGGGCGGAGGAGGAGCGAAAATATGGACATGGTTTGAGTTGTGAAGCATGCTGTTATTCCATTACAACTTTGCACTGGAACAATGCAAAAAAGTATGTAGCTCATAAACATTTGCAAAGAAAGTTATCCAAACCATCTTGTGAAGAAAGTAGTTTGATCTTTTCCATTGCTGCCCTGCGAATAAGACATTGTTTTTCAAATGGACGACCTCCAGCCTTCCTGAGGAGATCAAGACATCCAAGAATTTTTGGGAAGACAAAAACAAGAGGAAGTGGCCTTTTTTATATATATCCTGTTATACGCCACGTTTAATTTATATTCAGGCAGTCCAGAACTGTGAACATGGACACCTCCGATTCCTTTTTTTGTGAGTGACACTGTTTCAAAGTGGAGTTGCATCAGATCAGGATTTGTTCTTTTTTTCCTCTAATTTATTGTGGTTTGCGCTTCTGTGGTGTCTAAACAAACCTACAATATTGTTTGCAGATAGTATGTGGTTAAAAAAACGTATGTTTTCACTGCTTTTAAAACGAAAATCAACTTCATTTTGAAATATTAAAACCTTAAAACACAGTATTGTACATAGAATACCTTTTATATGATGAATGTTCTGTATTGATGATTGGGTTTGGGAGTTGCTTCTTTTTATTTTTCCACTTATGCTTCCAAATAACATAGTAAATCCGTGTTCGAGTGCACCTGTGTACATGTTTTTATTCGTATGGAACAATAATGCAGTAAACATACTTACCAAAGGCGTAATATGCCGATTCCAGTCCAGTGTACTGTTAACTGACCAGTTGTGAAATCTATTATAAACTTGTTTTACCAGCTTTGTAATTTGTACGCCGAGGAATACCTGCATAAAAACGTTATGCCTGTGAAGGGTTATAGAATGCTTCAACAGCTGCTAATCAATATGTGCTCTATAAACAGGAGCACATGTACATTTTTGACGCCGACAACCCAGGCTGGATCGCACATCCATGGACTGATTCATTATCGTGTAGTCTTTGATATGGGTGGCACCTAGTATTCTGAAAACGTATTCTGAGTGTCTAATCTATGACAAAAAAGAGCAGGGATCTGTCGCGGGGCAGCAGAATGCCAAGATTTACCGACTCATGAGGCTTCCTAGTCTTGATTCTATCTCGTGCCTTTTTCTTCCCCCATACTACACTCGTCTCTTTATCTCATGCTGCTTCTTTTTTATCCCTGCTTGCTCCCTTTAATCACTGTTGTCCTTTCTTTCTCTTTTTTCTTCTGAGCTCCTTTTTCATATTTTTTTTTTTCCGTTGTTAATGATTTTTTAAAGAAGTCTTGATCCCAAACTGTATTCATGGTACACAATTGCACAAATTAAGCACTGCTATGGTGCCAGACTAAATGCTCTTAGGATGAAAATTAACATGCGAATGCCTCAAGAGTGGAACCAGTGTAATCACAGGCTTCTTAAGTCTAGTTCAGTAAGTAAATGTAATGTTTCCTCTTTAAAAAGCTTACTAGTACAGAACAAAGGTTGCCAGACAAGGCATGCATAGGAGATGCAATATGGCTATTGTAGTGTCTTATCAGCTTGGGGACCTGCCAATGGCCATGCCACACTCGGAGCTTAGTATTACCTGTCTTTATTGTGGTGCATGTAACTGCAAACTCAACATTCTAAAACAAGCTTTCATGGCATTGCGCTCTGACCCTACGTCACAAAGAAAAACCAAAGGTGGCGATGGACGGAGCGTTGACAATACAAACACTCACCCCCAGTCAACTGATCTGGGTTTAATCCATCACCGTTCTTTAGCTCACTCCGCCACCCTAGTTCAGACATGGCCATATGCAAATCAGTCTGACCCTGTCCCTCATGAGAACAGTCCAGCCCGAACTGCCAAGCCATGTCTTCCCTGGACCGGAATCAAGCTTCCCAGGACCGGTTTCTGGCATTACAGCCGTCTTCAGCCGGGCTTGCTTGACTCCAGTGGCAAAGTGAGCAAGGGACTCACGTCTGAGCATACCCTGCCAACTTAGGGCGAACAAAGAAAAACCAAAGGTGGCGATGGACGGAGCGTTGACAATACAAACACTCACCCCCAGTCAACTGATCTGGGTTTCATCCATCACCGTACTTTAGCTCTATCCGCCACCCCAGTTCAGACATGGCCATATGCAAATCAGTCTGACCCTGTCCCTCATGAGAACAGTCCAGCCCGAACTGCCAAGCCATGTCTTCCCTGGACCGGAATCAAGCTTCCCAGGACCGGTTTCTGGCATTACAGCCGTCTTCAGCCGGGCTTGCTTGACTCCAGTGGCAAAGTGAGCAAGGGAATCACGTCTGAGCATACCCTGCCAACTTAGGGCGAACAAAGAAAAACCAAAGGTGGCGATGGACGGGCTGGACTGTTCCCATGAGGCACAGGGTCAGACTGATTTGCATATAGCCATGTCTGAACTGGGGTGGCAGAGTGTGCTAAATAACGGTTATGGATCAAACCCAGATCTTTTGACTGGGTGTGAGTGTTTGATTGGTTCAGATGCTCCGTCCATCACCACCCCCTTTTGTACCGCTTTGGCCGCCATAAGTGTGGCAGGGTATGCTCAGATGTGAGTCCCTTGCTCACTTTGCCACTGGATTCAAGCAAGCCGGGCTGAAGACGGCTGGAATGCCAGAAACCGGTCCTCGGAAGCTTGTTTCCGGTTCAGGGAAGGCATGGCTTGGCAGTTCGGGATGGACTGTTCCCATGAGGCACAGGGTCAGACTGATTTGCATATAGCCATGTCTGAACTGGGGTGGCAGAGTGTGCTAAAGAACGGTGATGGATCAAACCCAGATCTTTTGACTGGGTGTGAGTGTTTGATTGGTTCAGATGCTCTGTCCATCACACCACCCCCTTTTGTACCGCTTTGGCCGCCATAAGTGTGGCAGGGTATGCTCAGACGTGAGTCCCTTGCTCACTTTGCCACTGGATGCAAGCCGAGCTGAAGACGGCTGGAATGCCAGAAACCGGTCCTCGGAAGCTTGTTTCCGGTCCAGGGAAGGCATGGCTTGGCAGTTCGGGTTGGACTGTTCCCATGAGGCACAGGGTCAGACTGATTTGCATATAGCCATGTCTGAACTGGGGTGGCAGAGTGTGCTAAAGAACGGTGATGGATCAAACCCAGATATTTTGACTGGGTGTGAGTGTTTGATTGGTTCAGATGCTCCGTTTATCACCACCCCCTTTTGTACCGCTTTGGCCGCCATAAGTGTGGCAGGGTATGCTCAGACGTGAGTCCCTTGCTCACTTTGCCACTGGATTCAAGCAAGCCGGGCTGAATACGGCTGGAATGCCAGAAACCGGTCCTCGGAAGCTTGTTTCCGGTCCAGGGAAGGCATGGCTTGGCAGTTCGGGCTGGAATGTTCCCATGAGGCACAGAGTCAGACTGATTTGCATATAGGTGTGAGTGTTTGATTGGTTCAGATGCTCCGTCCATCACCACCCCCTTTTGTACCTCTGACCCTACGTCACAGCTCTACTGTGTCCGCTAGGAGCCAAAAGGGTTCCAACATAAAATATCACGAAACACTTTCCCCTTCTGTTAAATAAAAAATTACAAGTTTTTACAAATCAACAAATATATATATACAATCACATTACTTCAAAACAAACTTCTTGGCGCTTTATTTATTCAACTTGTTCTGGTTACTGGGAGCTGTTTTCTTCACTGTCAGATATTTTCAAAGATGTGAAAGAAGTAACAGTAGTCACATTCAGCCTTTTTTTTGCCATCTTTATTGGTGAATCAAATGTCAAAAGTGAGAAGAGTCCCTGGTAACACGACTGATATTGGTCTTTTTTGTATCTCACGGAGACGGAGCGATGGAGATCGGAGTGCAGAGCGTGGAGCGGTGAAAGCGAGCTTGAGCGACGGAGCTCGGAGTGCAGAGCATGGAGCGGTGAGAGGGAGCTTGAGCCGAGCCCGAGTACCGCTCGCCAACTCCAACGCTCCGCACCAACACTACCTGCCCGCCCGCTCGCTCTGCAGTTTGCTACCACCACAGAACTGCGAGCCGCACTGTGCGGTACCCGTGGTTTCCGCTTCAGGACCGCAGCTCCCGCTTTGAACCGCACTTCACAAGACCAATAAAAGGTCTGCGGCGATAGGAAGGGAACAGCGGGGGGCGGGGTGGAAAACACCAGCCACGGTGCAGAACAGAGCAGAGTCATCAGAAGCTACCAGGAGCTACCCCCCCTTCAGAGGGAAGGCATCCATAAGTCAGCACTCAGCAACCAGCTACCTTCAGCAGAGGCGCATAGGAGAACTGAAATGTGAGACGCTGGTGCTGGTGCTGGGGTGGATGTGAGGGGAGCCGGACTCAGGTCTTTTAACTTTTAACTGCCCCCCCTGTCCTGCAGTTCACCCGTATGGTCTGCCCTCTTATGATTGTGACATTGATTGACAGTCAGGCTAAACCAAGCAATAAATTCAACAAACACTTATCACCCATTAGTCCTGCCTGACCAACCCAACACAGCCTGTCTCAACTTAACTTTTTGTAAAAAATACAATCGGTCATCAGGCAATAATACCAAGTATCATCGTTCAAAAGCTAGGAAAAAAGGAAAGAAAAGAAAACCTGCAAAAAAGGTTTCACCACTCCAATAATCACCACGCGGATTGACGCGGAGGAAGTAAAGGACCCTGTAGATTGGGCTTCACACAATTAGGCAGAAAACTAGCAGGAAAATAAAGGTGGAAGAAGGAGAGCAGAGCCTGAGCTTTGCCAGAACGTTGCCAGGCACCTTGCAAAAATCCAGAAACCATCGGAACAGAGACCTGTGCTAACAAATACAACGAATAAGGAGAATAAGTCAAGTGGCGAGTGGCAGGCAAGAGAGAGCAGGGAAAGCACGTGGAATTAACATCAAAGAATGCCAATCCAATCCACCAACTCCAACCGCCCCTCCCTCTCCCTCGCCCCTTGCGAGTGTGAAGTGCTGTGAGCAGGAGCGAGCACAAAGGGATAAGCCCATAGGCAGTGAGAACAGGAGACGGTGAACGGCCGCAGGAGGACGGACTAAGGACTAAGGCCCGCTTGAGGTCAGAGGCTCAGAGTGGTGGGGCAAGGCCCAAGTTTTGCGCAGAGAAGAGAAGTGAGTGTGCAGGAACAGGCTAAAAGCTGACGCGAAGGGAGCCTCTCTGCCAATATCCTAAACACCCTCTTATTGACATGGAGGGAGAATGATTAAGGGAAATCCGACCAAATCAAAGAGGATGGATTCTGAAGACGACACCCACAAACATCATACAACAAGGGTCACAAGAAGTACAACTCAGCACACAAGGCAAGAGTCTCACTCAGTGAGTCCCCTATTACAACCCCCCCAACAAGGGCTCATCACCCATTACTTCCAGACGCCGGGCATCTCACCACCCCTGGGTATGCCTGTTGGGGGTACAGAGAGCACGCTCCGACTACTGCGTGCAATCCCCAATTATCGTGGCACAATCATGGGCCGATCGAGCTACTCGATAGCAAAAATCCCCCTTCCGTCGAAGGGAATACATCTGTGGCCCGAAGAAGGGGATCAGGATCGGGTCCAAGTGCAGGAAGCTGGGGCACAGGGAGGCCCTTCAAGTGGGCGCAAAGTGGGGGATGCAGGGGAGAACAGTAAAACACACAATGAATGGATCGGTGATATCGACCCAGGAAGGAGGAAACGCCTTTCAAGCCAGAAGTTATCGAGGTCAAAGACCTGCCCTGCACTAGCCCACAACCCTTTTCAGCAACAAGCATAACGGCCTCTACAACTGGACGCCAACAACTTGATTCGCCAGAGACAGGAAACCTCACCGATTCCTTTTTACAAAAACTAGAGTGAACAATTGAAAGGACTTTGGACCTTACCCCCAACTTCATTGGGAGAGGGGTCGTGGCAAACAATCAGGCCACAGACCGAGCAGGGATGCTCCCACCAACAGGCCAGAAGGATGAGTTTGATTGATTGATTGATTTTATTATGATAATTCTGCAGAATTCCACATAAAAATACATCTTAAAAAACACGTTACATTCCACAAAAGATATCAACATAAATTCATATTGTCATTACATCTAAGAACCCGGGTAATCCTAACAGAAGCAAGAGGGCTTGAATTTTGCGAATTCATGTTGACATACTTGAATTCATATAGATTTATAATCACTCGCTATCCTAAGACATTCGATATTAAAACTTATCAATAAACAAATGTAAAACAAATGTAGAATGTGCTGTACAGTACTAGATCATGAACACAAGAACCATGTAAAAAAATATATTTTATCTATTCACTAAACTGTACTGTTAACCAACAGCTTAACAGTACAAAGAAGTTCAATACCATAAACACGCTTCTATTAGTGTAAAAATCTACAATAGATTAGAAGCAAACAGGGGTTTATGGAGGTACTTGGAATCCTAAAGGATAAGAAACTAGAAGTTTATAATAGTGCCCATACTTAATTCCAAAACTAATCTATCGGACCGTAAACGTCTAATATATAATAGTCTAGCAGCAGAACGATTTTGGTAAAGTGCTTGAAATCCAATAATTAGTAACTAGTAGCAAAAAACGGTTTATAAAGTGCATATCCTTAATTGTAAACATGAAAAAATAGTGCAAGTGCTATGTACAAACATACTGAGAAGATCTTTACGCCCTTAATAAATATTTAAAAATAGTTTAAAAAAGCTAAACATTTTAAAACACATCAGTTCGGATGGGGGGGGGGAACAAACAGTTTCGGGCCTCTTCTGCAGTAAAAATATTATACTTTAAAAAACAATTCCTTAAATATCTGCGACGTATTGACTGTAATGCGGGACAAAGAAATAAAACATGATTCAAGTCTTGTATACAGGAGTTACATAAATGACAAAACCTTTCATATCTAGGGATACCCTCCCAGATTCCTGTTATGATTCGTAGGGGGAGTAAATTCAACCTTAGTAGCAAAATCACCCTTCGCACTCCATGCTTACGATTCCATAAAACATACGGTTGGGGATTTTTGACAATACTACTCCCCACAATACAATGCATATTTCTATTCTTTGAACACAGTTTAGTATCTCTTTCGCGAGAGACCCCATAGATTGTTTTCTTTATTATAATTTTCAATGCCCTCTTGGGGAGAACCGCTACCCCTTCCATATCTAAACCAAACATTGATAGTGCTCTTAAATGATTCCTAAAAATAGAACTTTTTTCCTTCATATTTACAAATATTTCTCTGTACAATGCTTCCTGGAGCAAATTTTCGGAGCTATTTAACAGTCCATTACTCCATCGTAAGCACGCGGCCATTGAAAGCACATATGTAGAAAGGAGACCAAATTCGAGCCTAAGCGCTGCAATCGGTGCCGCATAATTCAGATTACATCTTTGGCGCCAGATTTGTCCTTCCACTCTCTCGAATTTGGCCCACTGTTGTGCATCTATTGTTTCGCCGGCATAGCTCAGAGTTGGCGGAATCTTTATTTTATAAACCGAAATAATATGTGAGAAGTGTCTTTTCCCACAGTGTGTGTACAGACAACTAATCGCTAAGGCTTATGAAATAGCCTTACCTTTACAATGGTTCATATGTTTATTCGTTGAACACCTATTTGTAAATATTTTTCCTAAATATGGATACAATTGTACTACTTCCAATTTCTCTTTTCCCAGGAACCAATTAAAATGTTTTCTGACCTTACATCCTTTAGCACTAAAGATCATGATTTTGCTTTTCATAATATTTATTTTTAGACAATAATCATCTGTATACCTACTTAGCTCACCAAGTCGTCTTTGTAGTCCAATTGGGGTTAAATCCATTATGTTGGCATCATCTGCATATAGCAGACAGCTCAACTCTAAGTTTCCTAATTTAGGGGATCCCCTTTACTAAGCCCCACTCTTCTTGGCATATCATTAATATAGATAGAAAAGAGTAAAGGGGCCAGCAGGCACCCCTGCTTCAATCCATTGTTGGTTACTATTTTCTTCGAGAGGGCTTGTGTTCCCCCTAATAATACTTGAGTCCAAGTAGAAGAGTGGAGAGCAATTATTATCCTTAAAAGATTCCCTGGTATCCCCATGGTGACCAATTTCCTCAACAGCTTCCCCCGATCTACCCTGTTGAATGCTTTAGAGAAACCTATAAAAGCAGAATATAATGGCATGCCCTGACTTACTAGATATTTTTCAGTTAGCGTTTGCAGAATGGAGGTATTATCCAGTGTGCCACTATTCTTACGGAATCCTGTTTGCTCCAGTGGGATATCATTATTTCCAAATGCCCACTCTTGGAGATAAGTAAGTATACTCTTTGCAAACAGTTTACCCGTTGCATCCAGGAGCGAAATCTGTCTAAAACTGTCCGGCGAATTTGTTGGACCCTTTTTATATAGCGGGATCAGAATACTTCCCTTCCAGGATTGTGGAATATCACCGTAGGTATAACAATGGGCAAACAACGGGTGCAATAATGTTGCCCATTCTTCACTATCCTGTTTTATTATAGCTACTGGTGCAGCTCGAATATTTTGCCCCTTTAATGTAACCCTCAATCTCCGTGCATGATGGCAGCCCATAGTCGCCCCCAATAGTTAGGGTGGTATTAACCTCTTGGTTGTATCCAACTATGGGATTTAAAGCATAGAGTTGGGAAATATACATAGACCATTCTGCTTCTGGGATTAAAATAGGTTTTGACTTCTCTCTCCCATCACAAAATTTTACTATCAGTGTCCAATACTTCCTAGAATATCCAGAAAGAGCCACCTCTCGGAGTCTAACCCATTTTTGGTCTTCCACCCTCCTTTGGTCAGCAGTTATTTTCCTTTTCTGTACCTGTTTCAGCCTATTTATTTCTCTCTGCCTTTGTATCGTGGGCAACCTTAATTGGTCTCTAATTAAACCGTTAATTTCTCAATTCATTTTTTTAAATTCCCATGGTATTATTACTAATGGAAGAGAACTACAAACTTGCCTCTTTTTTCCAAAGGATCTAATTACGGCCAAGACTCTCTTGAACCTCTGAACCGGTGTTTCTTGGGAGGGAATGAAGGCGATATTTTCACAAAACCTCTTAAAATTTGGAAGCAAGTTATTTGACCAGCAAGTTTCAATTATAAGAGACCTTTTCCTCCCTCTGATTCCAAAGTTCAGGCTTCTCAGTTTCCGTGTCCACTTTTACAACTAAAATATTATTATCACTCATGTTTGTGGCAGATACCTTAAATTGTGTACATACATTAAATAGTTGAAAAGAAACTGCCATGTGGTCAATTAAAGAGTGACCATGCGGCCCTCGAAATGTATAGGCTGCGGGGGAATCCTCCGGAAATCTCCCGTTTAACATTACCAGATCTAAGCTTCTAAATTTTTTCAGGAGTAACAAGCCTCGTTTATCTGACCTTATGTGGACCGGCAATACAGAATCAAGAATAGCCCAAACCTCCTCCAGTTCCGGGTTAGAAAAGGACATAACTGCACTATTAGATAATTTGGCGTTAAAATCACCCACCATCCCCTGCTCGGGCGGGCCGCCCTCTTCAAGATGATGGCCCTGCCTCAGTTCTTGAACGTTTTGCAAAACTCGATGGACCCGGTGCCGGCCGCATACTTCAAGGAGATAGAGGCTCTCCAGAGACAGCTCCTCTGGGAGGGTGGGGCCCAAATCGCCTTCAATAAACTCACCCTTCTGTGTATGACGGTGGGATCGGGCTTCCAGATCTGCGGAAGTACTATTGGACCTCGCAGCAGGCAGCGGTGAATAATATTGTCTACGGACTCCCTGGGTATCCGGGATATGCTATGGACCGTGGCCAGGCTCCGTGCGGGATGTTTGACCGAGCTTTATACGCTAGACCCAGGAGGTTTCCCTTAACTGGTCCGACCGCACATGTGGTGCAGGTGTGGCACGCTACCAATAGAGGTCTTGGGTGGGAGGGCAAATTGACACTCGCGACCCCCCTCTTGAATTCCGAAAGGTTGGGCAGTTTGTGGAGGTCTAAGGGATTCGACAGATGGGATCTCATTGGGATTACGCAGATTAAGCATGTATGGGATAAGAACTCGGTATTCACGTTTGAATCCCTTGTACAGCAGTATAGGTTACATCACAACGAGTACTTTCACTATCTGCAGGTTAGACACGCTCTCACCACCCATGTTCCCAAGAGTACGGAGCTTCCGGAGGCATCTCCTCTTGAAGACCGTGTTCTGGATGGTCATATTCCCGAGAAAACCATCTCGCTGACCTATAAGAAATTAGTTAATAACTCGGATGACCCCTTGGTGCGGCTCATGGCTCAGTGGAGTGCAGATGGGTTAGAGCTTGATGATGAGGATTGGACGGAGGCAGTGTCGACCCCTAAAGTGGTAGCTATCCAGATGCGGCTCCGGCTTGTGCAGTTAAAGATATTGCATAGATCCTACTAAACGGGGCCTGGTCTGGTACGAATGGGGAGAGCCGAGAGTGGAGTTTGTAGAAGAGGTTGTGGAGAGGTCGGCACATTGATACATATCCTTTGGCATTGTGATGGTATCCAGAGGTATTGGACAAAAGTTCATGAGGAGTTAATGAAGTTCAAGGTGCTGAGATCCGGCCGGAGGTCCAGAGATGTCTGCTGAATGTGTGGGAGCCGACTGACCTGAATGTTTATCAGAAGCAATGGGTGACTTTGGCCTATATGGTGGCCAAACGTAATATTGCTCAACTTTGGGATGCCAGTCGGCCGCCCAGGCTTAAGAAATGGTCGGAAGATCTTGATTGGTGCATGTTCCGGGAGAGATCGGTGTATGTGGCCTGGGGTTGCCCGCAGAAGTGGAGTAAAGTTTGGGGTGCGTGGAATAGTCACCGGGGAGGAATTTGTGAGCCACCAGCGACTCAGAAGCACAGGAATCCCCTTGAACCATTTGTCGATGGTTGTTATTTTATCTTGAACTGTGTTGCTATGCTCCATGCTTTGAACTTGAATGCATTCACCTGAGAGTTGCTTTTCATTTTTTTGTAATGTCCTTTTTGTTTAATAAAAAGAAATTTAAAAAAATCACCCACCATCATTATACGCGAACATACTTCTTTGTTACTTAATCCTTAAAAGTACAGACAGAATCGACCAATGTATTTGACACTCTCCCTGAGGGAATATACACATTTACTAGAAAAAGAAAAATTGCTTGCCCCCGGTTATTTACATCCATCCACAGTTTTGCTACAATACAACATTTTGATGGATGCTTATAAATCACAGGATTCCATACTATATCACAGCTAAGCAAGATAGCTAAACCTCCGCGTGCGTGCCCTTTTACAGCTTTTTTTGCTATACTACAGTACACATAAAAGTTCTCGAACTGAAACTCCTCCTCCATCCACGTTTCCTGGAGGCAAATGATTTTCGGGTCTAATTCTAATAATGATTTAAGTTATAACTTGATTTTCCTACCCCGCCACATTCCAGGATAGAATATTTCCCAATTTGCTACCCCCGCACTATGGGTTTTATGGTAGATGTTTTTGACCTATTCAGGGTACCTGCAACCCAACTCCACTTTGCTACCTCATACTCTCTGTTAGGGTTAGCGGGCCATCGGACTTCTGGTTCTGAAATGTGAATTTATCTATCTCCTGAGTTTCTCCCTACTGTTATTTCAATATCTTTTAGATTTATAGGGATATTTACACCCCTATTATTAGAGCATCCTTACTCTTGGGACTGATAAATCGTTCCTAAGCTTTCTACTGCAACTGGGCCAGGGGATACAGTAGGGATCACATCTATACCACTTTTCCTAAAACAGTCCACATTAGCCATAACCAGTGCTGACACTATCCCTGATGTAAATGTAGCTCTAGTGCTCGGGGGATTGCTCCTCCAGTCTAAATAGACCGTCTCAATATCGAGATCATGGAGCCAGTGCAACGGGGGGCCACACAAACAAAAACTTGTGTGGAAACACCCACATTTACGAGGTGGTGCTTACCCCTAGGACCACATCGAAGGCCCCCACGACATCCTAAATAGAACTAACATTCTCCGACTTTTTTGCAACCTCAAGTCCTTGTGTCAGATAACTTCGGAAAACAGTGGGTAAAGTTCAAAAGGTCACCAGGAGACCGCCATGGTGATTCAACTCTACTGGGCTTTAACGATCAATCACTCCAACGGGCAGTTCTTAGAGAAGCGCAACAACTAGCAAGTTGGGGCATAGATGCATCAGAACCCAGACAACCTAACTACCCTTCTGTGCTTAAACCTCAAAAAAGGGGGCCGGGAGACGCATCAATTCTGAAAGGCACAAGTCACAACAGAAAACAAGGGGAACACATCAATGAACGCCTTAATACACCAATAAACATTTCTGTCCTTCAAAGCGACAATCTACGTCGACTGCTAATTGGTCAAGCTAAACAGGCCACAAGCGGGGACAACCGGCACCAGCAACCCTAGCCAAAATCAAGTACTCATTAACGAAGGAAGGGCAACGTTGGTGTGGGAAGAGCAACACAAAGGCCAAAACCCCGACTCCCCTCAAGAACTAACACTTATATTGTGGAACATAGCAGGGTTAAACAAAAAAGGGGGGATCAAGAAACTACGGGATTACCTCGCTAAAGGGGATATTATATGCTGCCAAGAAACCTGGTCAATGACATCAACACCCATAGAGGACTACCATGAACATCGGCTAAACGCAACAAAAAAAATATCTTTGGACGTCCCTCTGGGGGTTTTTCAATCATCATAAGCCATGCGCATAAACTCAGAACCACAGAAATAAGAGTAAATTCCCCATACCTGCAAGTAACGACAATTGCTGGTTTCAATGAAGGTCACTGGCCGCTCAACTTGCTGCTGTTAACTGTTACATCAACTCGGCAGTGACTGCTGCCAGCATTGAATCATTTACCAACATGCTGGAAGATATAATACTCAAATACGTACATTACCACGTAATCGCTGTAGGTGATTTTAATTTGAAAAGTCTGGAAGGTGCCTCTAGCATACCAAACAAAGGGAACAAGGCGGGCCACTGCTCTCTCTTCTCAAAAATGTCAAACTCAAATCAACTCATCTCATGATGAAATTACGTTCACCCTCGTGGTGCCCAAAGTCATCATTTCGAAACATATCTACTATCGACTATATTTTAATGAATGAGAAAATGGTTGACAAGCTGAAAGTATTTCAGGTCGATGACAGAGGAGAAAGCGACCACAGGCCTCTATGTGCAACATTCTACCTAGGAACGGAATCAGCGGACCTCCAAAAAATGATGGGAGAAACCACAGGGGAGGAACATTTCAGAGCCATTAAAAGAATAAACTGGTCAATCAAACTAGAAGGGAAAATGCAGGAGTGGGCAGCAATGTGGGAAGCTAGAGGAGCGTGGGAGACCAACCAAGAGACGATTGGGCACTGGGAAGCACTAACAGGTGACCTGTGGCGGAAGCTGGGCAAAGAACAAGGCAAAAAAAGACCTTCCCACAAGGCCCCTTTCTTAAAGCACCCACAGATACTGAGGAACTTGAGCCAAAGCAAAGGTGCTCTAAAGAAGGCACTTAGAAAAAGGAAAAGCAGAGGCTCATTGGAAGAGGGGGCCTCCATAAGTTCACTGAGAGCAGCCTACAGGAGGGAAGTAGGCGAGCAAAAGAGGAAAGAAATGGAATAAAAATGGCTCACAGTAATTGCCTTGTTAAAGGAAAAGAACAATGCCAAATTATGGAGGTATATAAACCGCCTGAGCTCTCAGCCCAGAGGCAAGTCGAATAACATCGCAAGCAATGAATGGGAAGTGTATGTAAGGGGCTTATATACCAAAGGAACATCAACCTCAGAGCAAGCCCCTCTTAAGAACACCTGGGAAGCAAGCACTGACATAGACACTCTCCCCGAGCACACAGATGAAGCAGGAACAACGACGCCTGAGGGCAATGGCTTCACAGAAACTGAAATTATAAGGGAGATAAGGAAAATGAGGAATGATGGGGCGCCAGGCCCAAACGGCATTCCAGCCCTGGCATTCAAAGCAGCTCAACCACTCTTCACCTCAGTCCTCACCCCTCTATACAATTTTTCATACTTAACAGCAACAATCCCACAAACAAGGAAAGCATCAATTCTTTTTCCTATTCACAAGAAAGGTGACCACTCCAACCCCGCCAACTATAGGTTAGTGGCCCTGCTGGACGTAGAAGCCAAAGCCTATGCCAAATTACTATTGAGAGAATTAGAGGACTGGGCTAATAACAAAATACTACCATTCTATCAGACCGGCTTCAGGGCTAACAGTGCAACTACAGATAACATCATGGCCCTGGTCTATCTTTCAAAACGAGCGGTGATAGACAGGCTTCTGCCACTGTTTTGCTCCTTTATCGACTACAGAACAGCCTTTGACAGAGTCGATAGAGGCAAACTCTGGGGAAAACTGTCAGGCTGGGGAGTTCCATAAAAGCTACTGAAAGCCATTATATCCCTTTATGAGGGGACCTGGGTACAAGTCAAGATAAGCCCCACAGCGTTATCAGCAAGAGTGGAAACCAACAACGGACTGAAGCAGGGCTGCGTCTTGGCCTCCTATTATTTAATCTCTATACAGCCGACATGGGGGGAGCTTTGAAAGAGGCAAGTCTAGTTCCACCTAAACTGGGTACGGCGAGACTGAAACTTCTTCAGTACGCAGACAACACAGTAGTGATGGATCACACAAGGGTGGGCCTCCAAAGAGCATTAAAAGAGCTGGTGAAGTACAATAAGGAAAACCACCTCACTGTTAACCAGAGCAAAACAAAGATAATGGTATTCGGCAGATATCCTCACAAAAATCATGCACGCTGGACCTTGGGAGACCTCCAAATTGACACCACCACAGCCTATAATTATTTTGGGGTTTGGCTACATGAGAGGGCAACATCGGCAATTCATACAAAACATCTAATTGCCAAAACCAAGAGTGTAATCCTATCTATGAGACGCCTAAGTCAATGCTTGACCAGCCCCACAGCGGAGCCCATGTTGAAGGTCCTCAAGGCAAAACTAATCCCGGCCATCAACTATGGTCATCTGGCATTCCCAGGAGATTTAGATAAACGCATATCAGCAGCGGAGGTCAAAGTGTATAAAATCGTGCTGCAAACACCCAGGTATGCAAGGAACATCAGGCTACGGGTAGAATTAGGGCTCAGCAGACCCAACTGGCCATCCAGGGGGACCTAATTAAGTATTATATCAGAGTCCTGAAAGCACCTTATGACTCTCTTAAACACTTAGGGGCATATTTATGAGTTCTGGCGCATCTCTGCAAATCAGCAGGGATGCGCCAGAACTGATGCGTCACGCAATTCCCTCCTTGCAGCACCACAGATGCGCCGCATTTACAATGCGGTGCACCATGGTGCAAGGAAGGGCAGATGCGTGACGCATCTTGTGGTGTACGGGTGGCGCATTGCTGGAGTAGCGTCGCAAGTGCGACGCAACTCCTGCAATGTACAGAGGCCACCCATACATAACGTGGTGCGGCACTCCTTGCGCCTGCTTGAAGCAGGCGTAAGGATTTGACCCAGCAGCGTCGTTAAACTGACTCAGTGAAATCTTGTAGATTTCACTGCGTCAGTTTTACGGGGCTTTCCTACGAGAGAACGCCCACCCTGCGACAGAACGCCCACATGAAACATGACGCAGGTTTCATGTAGCGCAGGGCTTTACAACGTGACGCATCTGCCTAGATGCGTCACGTTGTAAATAGGTCACAGGGATGCGCCACGTTTCTGCGACATTGCGTCACGCAACGGTGGCGTAAACGTGGCGCAAGTCCGACATAAATCTGCCCCACAGTAACAACCTTTAGAGAAGACGACTTCCCCTTGTACATCAAGCTGGGCAAAGCAATAGAGACCCTCAACATTGAACTACAAAGCCTGCACCTAACAGACATTCCGCACAAGACCTGGTCAAACATGGGACGGCAGGTCCGCTCCATATTGTATGAACTGGATCTAATCGCTCTTCACCATAACACCCTCACCAAGGCATTGAATGAAACTTACATTATGGGTAAAGCTCAACCATACCTAAGTGAAGCACTAGGGGTCCAGGCCCACAGGAAAATCCTTTTTATGAGACTAGTGGCCCTAAGAACTGCAGACTTCAATCTAGCATGGGCACGTGCAGATGGTGCTACATCTTGCCGCCTATGCAACTACCAAAAGGAATCCTGGCTCCACTTACTATGCTGCTGCCCCAAATTAACCAGTGAGCGACAAAGGATGCTACGCCCTATCTTAAGAGACCTTGGCATCAGAACACGCAGGGAGGCATCAGACTGGTGCTTCTCGGAAACAATAACCCACTTCCTCGCAAGAGCGTCAAAATTTACTCACCATATTAGACTGGCCTTAGACGTAAGTGCTTTACCATAAGTACGTGAAACACAGAGACTGAGAACAGGCAAACAAGGTGCTTCAGTAACAATTTATGGGCAACGAAGAGCCAGCCCGATTGAACTATTGCCGAAGCACAATTAAGTTCCTGGAGTTGATGGCAAAAGGGACTTTGCAATACAGGATTTTTTTGTCGGAAACAGGGTTCCAAAGACTCGCAGTTCGGCGGGGGAGGGGGGTGGTAGGGGTGGGCAAGAAAGGGGGGGATGGGCTTCAAATTTTTTCTTTTTTTTCTTTTGTTTGTTCTTTTTTTTACTGTAATGATTTTAAATAATTGAACGGTCAACAATAATCAATCAACTGTTCGAGGCATGTGTGCTGTTGATACACATGCTTTGCATACTTCTGCCATCTAGTGTTGGGTCCGGATGTTTGCAAGTTGTTTTTCTTCGAAGAAGTCTTTTCCAGTCACGAGGTTAGGTGACTCTTCCTTTATTGCGCATGGGCATCAACTTCATTGTTAGATTGTTTTCTTTCCGTCATCGGTTTCAGGCGTAAATTCTGCCGCTCCGGTTCAAAACCGTCCTTTGGGTTCCCCTTGGTGCGCAATCCACTGTACCCTCATCGGTATTGTTCTCGTGCACGTTTCACTATTCACCGTGTAGCGATTAAATCGGAGAACTCTCCATCTTCGATCAAGAAGACATTGTGGGCGGCCTTCGGGCCTAGCCGTTTTGGTTGACTTCCACTCCGTTCTGTATTATCCAGTTTTCTGCCAATGGAACGGACTCACTTTCAATTCTGTCCTCGGTGCCACTCCAAGTACACGGGCACCAACCTGCATAAAGTCTGCAACTTGTGGCTCTCACCGGAGCACAAAGAAGAGGGTTGCAACGCTTGACGAAGAGATGGAGGCTTCCGCAGCAGAAGAGGAAGAGCTCTTCTCTATCCAAGAATTCGACTCCGAGCTGGAAATCGAATTGGAGTCCGAAGATGTTACACCAGGACAGGGTGACGTGAGTAACAAAGCCCCCTTGCCCCTCAAACTGTCTTCGATTAGGCAAAAGGCTTCGGCACCACCACTGCCTTTTGGCCATTGTTGGCACTGGGATGAGGCTTCCAATGCCCCGCTCTCTAGATCAGCACCGAAACAGTCAGTCAAGCCTTCCGACTCGGGTCCGAGTTGAGAAAAAACATCTTCACAACCGAAACCTTTGGCTTCAAAAGACAACAAGCATTTACAATGCAACGGTTTGGCCTTTGCAAAAGTTTGAGCTATTGGCATTGTAAATGACAACATTTTTATTTTGTATTGGTTTTGAAAATAGATAAATAAATGGCATTGTCATTTACAATGCCAATAGCTTAATCTCTCGCAAATGCCACACACAAAGACACAGACACACACACAGCCACACACACACACAGCCACACACACACAGCCACACACACACACAGCCACACACACACACAGCCACACACACACACAGCCACACACACACAGCCACACACACACACACAGCCACACACACACAGCCACACACACACACAGCCACACACACACACAGCCACACACACACACAGCCACACACAAACACACAGCCACACACACACACACAGCCACACACACACACACAGCCACACACACACACACACACACACACACACACAGCGCCACACACACAGAGCCACACACACACACAGCCACACACACACAGCCACACCCCCCCCCACACACAGGAGAGGGCTGGACGGGAGGTGGTGAGGGAGCAGACTGTGGGGGTGGACAGGGTGAGGAAGAGGGCTGCGGACGGCAGTGAGGAGGGGGATATCTGCAGGGGCTGGACGGTGAGCAAGGGTTGGTGGAGAGGGAAAGAGCCATCAGGCGTGGACAGTGAATTGAGGGCCGTATGCAGGGACCGGACGGTGGGGTGTGTGTGCAGGGAGCATGGACAGTAAATGAGGGCAGACCCCAGGGACGGGGAGTGCAGCCGATATGTGAGGGGAGGGAGGGAGAGAGCTGGAGGGTGAGTGAGCGAGAGGACTCTGGGAGATGGACATGGTGAGGGAGAGGGCTGGACGTACGTAAGCTAATGTGTTAGGTATGAGAAACGTAGCCTTTTTATGGCCATACCGCTGTGTCTTGTAATTTGCTGCTTAAAGTAGAATGATGATAGCGGAGCAGGGGGCAACATGAGACTCCCAGTAGGACTGAGGAAATAAATGTCTGGGCGGCTGGAGACTGAGCCTTATCAGTGTGCGCGAGATGACATTCTGAGGTTACCCAGTGTTTCCTCATCAAAATTACCAATCATGTGGTTTATCCTACGTGGAGCCTGTTAATCCATTTAACATGGCGTGCCTGATCCAGAAAACCACAATCTCAGAAGAATATTAGCAAGGTCAGTGTCAGCGGATTAGGCAGGTCAGCTGTGCTTATCATTAGCTCACCACAATAACAAGAGATTACAAAAAACACCCAATGCCATTAATTGTCATGCATTCCAAGCATTTCCGCCAAGCACTCCCATTTTTACTGGAATGATCTTAAAACAACTTCTCCAAGATTAATAAACCAAAGTTCCAGTAAAACCACATTAGCAGGACAGCACAGTGCAAAGGCCATCAGAGAGACCCCCTTGACCTAATTGTGCTGTGACAAAAGAGCAGTGGGCCCCAATGCAAGCGAGGAAATTGGTCCTCAATCCACCAGTTTGGTTGTTTAAAAAAACAGATAGTCATTGGGGTGGATTTGGGTCACCCTCATTTCCAGGCCCCAGTGCACTGCACCTGCTTCACTATTACAGCTACGCTCCTTGGATTAACTGGGAAGGACGCGGGTGTATGACGAGGGACAGAGGCGAGCTCGCTGTAGACAACATATTCACAGACAGTCGCATGTTTCCAGAATTTGAAGGTTCCTCGTGGGCCTCCGGACAGATGGGAAAGCTGGAGTTTCAGAGGCCCTACCATTCACGCGGGCCTTTTGGGTGAAGGAAAAGGGGACGGTTGTTAAAAGCACCAAGTACGTTCAGGTGCCACACAAAAACGAAAGTGCTGAAGAGGGCAAACAAATATCCACCCTCACCAGCTGAAGGGCCCGAAAGTAAACAATAACGTTTCCCAAGGGGGCCATCTTGCTGACCTTCAAGAAATGAAGCAGTCCCTCGGGCCTCGACACCAAGCACCGGGGGCCCACGAACACCTAGCAAAACACCCTTAACAACTAAGATAGTGGACACAATATAAAACAAATAGCCAGGAATGGATCAACGACGTCTAGCGTGGTACTCTGCACGAGCGCCTCCAATGCTCCACTCTCCATTCCTGCTTTCGGTAAATGCTGACAGCAGCGATTTAGAAGCAGTGTTATTTTCTTTCGCACAACCGGTTTCCCCCATTTCACGATCCCATAACCGCCGTGGCCTTGTGGGTAAAAAAGCCTGGTCTTTAGAATCTCTTCTAAAAAGAGAATAAGCATGTTTGCCGCATGATACAGAGAGAGCTGATCGAAAAGCTCAGGACACAATCCAATAAAAACCGCGGATCGATACCACCGTGGCCCAGTGTTGTGCTGACTGCACAGCAGCGTCCCCTCGGGATTCACCCCAGTGTAAACCTCTGTCCCAAACATCAATACTGCGAGGCTGGGAAAATCGTACTGCAGTAGGTGCAACGAAAAACAAGAACATGCAAAGCAATGGAGGGGGGGTGGGAACGGAGACACGGACAGCGGGAGGGGGGGCGGGGGAAGGCAGGACAGCAGCAAGCACTCACCAGAGGTCGGGGCAAATGACAAAATAAAAGGCTGCAAAAAAAAAAAAGTAAACGCCCACCGCCGCATGACGTTTAAAAAGGAGCGGGATGAGAAAAATCTACGGAACGCCCACGAATTTGCTCCGAGAATTACGGACAGATCTCTCTTCCAATGGCTAGCCTCCATTTATGGAGCTAGCCAATGGAAGAGACAGGCGGGACAAAGCCCCTTACTGCAAAACATAAGATTTCGCCTGCGCGAACACTGCTGCGCAGTGGACGCCAGGCGAAACCTAAAAAGGACAAGTCCGGTTTGGCACCATAACCTTCTGCACTGAAATTAAAAGATACCCTTCAAAAGCCTACGTAACCTATTCTGGACATTATGATGGAGAAACAGGACCCTAAACAAAAGAAAAATTATATTAATCCAGACACTGGACATATATTGGCTAAAGGTGTGACACCTTCCAAAAGAAAGATTATCTCGACACTAGCTGCAAAATTCCTTTAAAAAAGAAGGACATGGCTACAAGTCCTATCTACCCTAATCCTCAGTCCACTCCACCATCTATACCACTACTACCATTGCCAGGCACAATCAATCAATCAATCAGAGTACTTGTAAAGCGCGCTACTTACCCGCGAGGGTCTCAAGGCACTGAGGGGAGAGGAGGAGGGTGTAAATGTAAATTGATACTTGTATAGCGCACTACTAACCCGCAAGGGTCTCAAGGCGCTTGTACGAATACCGCTGTGGAACCCATCCTGGCTTTCCCTGTGAGGTGTCCACTCCTGGGCACCCCCAAGGTGGAGGCCAGGCATCCTTAGCGTTGTGGGGGCCGTTGTGGAGATTAAGCAAGCTATTGCCCAGAGATGCAGAGTGGGACTCTATGATTGGAATAGGCACCGAGGCAAGAATTATCAGGTCCGTGGAATTTTGAGCCCAAGACCCGCCGAGGCGGGGAATTGAACCCTGGTCCCGGGCCAGACCTCTGCATCAGTGTCTGCCGCTCTAACCATTGAGCCACACTTCTCCACCGCTGCTACTGTTCGAAGAGCCAGGTCTTGAGGAGTCTTCTGAAGGTGAGTAGGGCTTGGGTCTGCCGTATGTGGGTAGGGAGGGTGTTCCAGGTCTTGGCGGCGAGGTAGGAGAAGGATCTGCCGCCGGAGGTCGTACGTTGGATGCGGGGTACAGCGGCGAGGGTGAGGCTGGTGGAACAGAGTTGGCGGGTGGGGGTGTGGAAGCTGAGTCTGCTGTTTAGGTAGGCTGGTCCGGTGTTGTGGAGTGCCTTGTGTGCGTGGGTGAGGAGCTTGAAGGTGATCCTCTTGTTGATGGGGAGCCAGTGTAGGTCTCTCAGGTGGGGGGTGATGTGGCTGCGGCGGGGGACGTTGACGATCAGTCAAGCGGAGGCGTTTTGGGTGCATTGTAGTCGTCGTAGGTGTTTGGCAAGGATTCCTGCGTAGAGTGCATTGCCGTAGTCCAGTCTGCTGCTGACGAGGGCATGTGTCACCGTTCTTCTTGTTTCGGTCGGGATCCACTTTTAGATCCTGCGGAGCATGCGGAGGGTGTTGTTGCAGGAGGAGGAGACGGCATTGACCTGTTTAGACATGGAGTGGGAGGAGTCGAGGATTATTCCTAGGTTGCGTGCATGGTCGGTGGGTGGTGGTGCTGTTCCCATAGTGGTCGGTCACCAGGAGTCATCCCAGGCTGAGGGGGTGGGTCCGAGGATGAGGACCTTCGTCTTGTCCGAGTTCAGCTTCAGACGGCTGCTCCTCATCCAGTCGGCGACGGCCTTCATTCCCTCGTGGAGGTTGGTTTTGGCGGTGTGAGTCCTTGTGAGGGAGAGGATGAGCTGGGTGTCGTCGGCGTAGGAGATGATGTTGAGGTCGTGATGGTGGGCCACTCGTGTGAGGGGGGCCATGTAGACGTTGAACAGCGTCGGGCTGAGGGATGAGCCCTGGGGGACACCGCAGATGATGTCGGTGGCTTCGGATCGGAAAGGTGGGAGGCGGACTCTCTGGGTTCTGCCTGAGAGGAAGGACGTGGTCCAGTCAAGGGCCTTCTCTTGGATACCGGCTTCTAGGAGGCGTGTCTTTAGAGTGCGATGGCATACCGTGACGAAGGCGGCTGACAGGTCCAAGAGGATGAGGGCTGATGTTTCGCCGTTGTCTAGTTGGCGCCTAATGTCATCTGTGGCGGCGATGAGGCATTGAGGCGCTGTGGTTGCGTCTCAATCCGGACTGGGACGGGTCTAAGATGTTGTTGTCTTCCAGGTGTCGGACCAATTGCATGTTGACGATTTTCTCGATGACCTTTGCCGGGAACGGGAGCAGGAAGATGGGCCGGAAGTTCTTGAGGTCCGCTTTGGGCTTCTTGAGGAGGGCGTTGATTTCGGCGTGCTTCCAGCTTTCTGGGAATGTCGCTGTTTCAAAGGAGATGTTGATGACCTTCCGAAGTTAGGGTGCGATGGCTGCGTCTGCTCTGTTGAGTATGTGGTGTGGGCACGGGTCTGACGGAGATACTGAGTGGATGGAGTTTATGACCTTGCGTGTCTCGTAGTTGTTGAGGTTGGACCAGGAGGTCAGGCGGTTGGCGCTGGTGGTGTACACAGGTGAGGTGGCGTCTGACATAGTCGGGCGGACGTGGTGTTGAAGCTGTCGTGGATGTCAGTGATCTTGCAGTGGAAGAAGATGGCTAGTGAGTCACACAGTTCTTGTGAGGGCGGGATGTCGTTGGTGTTGGCGCTAGGGTTGCCGAGTTCCTTTACTATGCTGAAGAGCTCTTTGCTGCCGTTTGCATTGTTGTCCAAACGGTTTTTGAAGGAGGATCTCTTGGCGCGTCTGATGAGGTGGTTATGTCTGCGGGTGGTGTTCTTGTGGGCTGTGTGGTTGTACGGTGTGCGTTCATGGAGCCATGTCTTCTCCAGTTTCCGGCATGCACGTTTGGAGTTCTGGAGCTCGCCGGTGAACCAGGTGGCTCTCTTGCTGGCGTGGCTGTTGGAGGGTTTCTTGAGCGGGGCGAGGGTGTTGGCGCAGTCGTCGATCCACTGTCTGAGGTTGCGGGCTGTGGCATCTGGGTTGGTGGGGTCGGTGGGTGGGTTCTGGGCGAGAGTGGTGATCAGCTGGTGGTCGGTGACTTGGCTCCAGCAGCAGCAAGGTAGCTGTGGTGTGTGGTTGGTTTCTTGAAGGTGAAATGGATGCAGCGGTGGTCGGTCTAGTGGAGTTCGGTGGTGTGGTCGAAGGTGACGTGGGAGCCTGTGAAGAAGACGGGGTCCAGCGCGTGGCCGGCGGCGTGGGTGGGTGCGGTGACGAGTTGTCTGAGGCCGAGGTTGTCGATCAGGGTGGCGGAGTTGGGGTCGTTGTTCTCGAGGTGGAAGTTCAGGTCCCCGAGGAGGATGTAGTCCGTGGAGGCGAGTGCGTGGGTGCTAGCGAGGTCGACGATGGAGTCGCTGAACAGAGCCCGGGGTCCGGGGGGTCTGTAGATGAGTGTTCCTCTGAGGGTGGTGTTGGGGTCGGTGTGGATCCGGAAGTGCAGCTGTTCGGCGGTGTTGAGGGTGTCGTCTGAGTGGGTGGCGACCTTGAGGGTGGATGATGGCTATTCCTCCCCCGGCTCCGTTGTCGCGATCCCTGCGGGTGATTTTGTAGCCGTCTGGGATGGCTATGGCGATGACGGGCGCTGAGGAGTCGTCCCACCAGGTCTCGATCAGGAAGGCCACGTCTGGGGCGGAGGTGTTGAGCAGGTCCCAGAGCTCGACGGCGTGTTTGCGTGCGGAACTGGTGTTGAGGAGTATGCAGTGAAGGTGGTTGGGTCCGGACTTTGGAGGTTTGGTGGTTCTGTCGCAGGTGAAGTTGCAGGTGCGGCAGGAGAAGAGTCCGTGGTTGCGTTTCGGGGTGGCCTGGAAGCAGCGGTGGTTTCGGCCGGCGTTTAGAGCATGGAGGGTGCTGGCGTCGTAACGGAGTCTGGTGTAGTGGAGGTTGCGGGGTCCAGGGGTTCTGGCGCTGGGCGCGGTCCAGACGCAGACGGGCTTGCCTCTGGCGCGCCAGCGGCGCGACTGCCCTTTAAGGCTGTGAGGGATTGAGGAGCAGCTGGGAGGCTGGAGCGGGGCGGCGAGGGGGCGGTGCCGCAGGAGAGCAGCGGCGGGAAAATTAAATGGCCGAGGATACAGAAAAAAAGTGGGGAGGGAGGAACTCACAGGGAGAAGTAAACAAATCACAAACCACTGAACCTTACGCAGAGATAGGGAAGACCACACAATACAAACAGTGGAGGGAAAAGTAAAATCTGCAACAGTCAGCAGCACGGGGGCACAGTGGGATCGAACTCCCGATCTGCAGCGAAGAAGGCAGTGGCTCACTGGTGGAGCTGTGCGGCAGCAGGGGAGCGACCTGGCCTTCAGCACCCTTTACACACAGCCTGATATGTGGATGATGATAATGACAATAATTCACTATCATCAGACCCATGGGATGACTATAATATCGATCCACCAATGGATAATGACCCTTATTTATGTCCTGCAAAACCATCACCTTCCGATGACAAAGTAGCATATCAGGAGTTGATTGGGTGTGGAAGCTGAGTCTGCTGTTTAGGTAGGCTGGTCCGGTGTTGTGGAGTGCCTTGTGTGCGTGGGTGAGGAGCTTGAAGGTGATCCTCTTGTTGATGGGGAGCCAGTGTAGGTCTCTCAGGTGGGGGGTGATGTGGCTGCGGCGGGGGACGTTGACGATCAGTCAAGCGGAGGCGTTTTGGGTGCATTGTAGTCGTCGTAGGTGTTTGGCAAGGATTCCTGCGTAGAGTGCATTGCCGTAGTCCAGTCTGCTGCTGACGAGGGCATGTGTCACCGTTCTTCTTGTTTCGGTCGGGATCCACTTTTAGATCCTGCGGAGCATGCGGAGGGTGTTGTTGCAGGAGGAGGAGACGGCATTGACCTGTTTAGACATGGAGTGGGAGGAGTCGAGGATTATTCCTAGGTTGCGTGCATGGTCGGTGGGTGGTGGTGCTGTTCCCATAGTGGTCGGTCACCAGGAGTCATCCCAGGCTGAGGGGGTGGGTCCGAGGATGAGGACCTTCGTCTTGTCCGAGTTCAGCTTCAGACGGCTGCTCCTCATCCAGTCGGCGACGGCCTTCATTCCCTCGTGGAGGTTGGTTTTGGCGGTGTGAGTCCTTGTGAGGGAGAGGATGAGCTGGGTGTCGTCGGCGTAGGAGATGATGTTGAGGTCGTGATGGTGGGCCACTCGTGTGAGGGGGGCCATGTAGACGTTGAACAGCGTCGGGCTGAGGGATGAGCCCTGGGGGACACCGCAGATGATGTCGGTGGCTTCGGATCGGAAAGGTGGGAGGCGGACTCTCTGGGTTCTGCCTGAGAGGAAGGACGTGGTCCAGTCAAGGGCCTTCTCTTGGATACCGGCTTCTAGGAGGCGTGTCTTTAGAGTGCGATGGCATACCGTGACGAAGGCGGCTGACAGGTCCAAGAGGATGAGGGCTGATGTTTCGCCGTTGTCTAGTTGGCGCCTAATGTCATCTGTGGCGGCGATGAGGCATTGAGGCGCTGTGGTTGCGTCTCAATCCGGACTGGGACGGGTCTAAGATGTTGTTGTCTTCCAGGTGTCGGACCAATTGCATGTTGACGATTTTCTCGATGACCTTTGCCGGGAACGGGAGCAGGAAGATGGGCCGGAAGTTCTTGAGGTCCGCTTTGGGCTTCTTGAGGAGGGCGTTGATTTCGGCGTGCTTCCAGCTTTCTGGGAATGTCGCTGTTTCAAAGGAGATGTTGATGACCTTCCGAAGTTAGGGTGCGATGGCTGCGTCTGCTCTGTTGAGTATGTGGTGTGGGCACGGGTCTGACGGAGATACTGAGTGGATGGAGTTTATGACCTTGCGTGTCTCGTAGTTGTTGAGGTTGGACCAGGAGGTCAGGCGGTTGGCGCTGGTGGTGTACACAGGTGAGGTGGCGTCTGACATAGTCGGGCGGACGTGGTGTTGAAGCTGTCGTGGATGTCAGTGATCTTGCAGTGGAAGAAGATGGCTAGTGAGTCACACAGTTCTTGTGAGGGCGGGATGTCGTTGGTGTTGGCGCTAGGGTTGCCGAGTTCCTTTACTATGCTGAAGAGCTCTTTGCTGCCGTTTGCATTGTTGTCCAAACGGTTTTTGAAGGAGGATCTCTTGGCGCGTCTGATGAGGTGGTTATGTCTGCGGGTGGTGTTCTTGTGGGCTGTGTGGTTGTACGGTGTGCGTTCATGGAGCCATGTCTTCTCCAGTTTCCGGCATGCACGTTTGGAGTTCTGGAGCTCGCCGGTGAACCAGGTGGCTCTCTTGCTGGCGTGGCTGTTGGAGGGTTTCTTGAGCGGGGCGAGGGTGTTGGCGCAGTCGTCGATCCACTGTCTGAGGTTGCGGGCTGTGGCATCTGGGTTGGTGGGGTCGGTGGGTGGGTTCTGGGCGAGAGTGGTGATCAGCTGGTGGTCGGTGACTTGGCTCCAGCAGCAGCAAGGTAGCTGTGGTGTGTGGTTGGTTTCTTGAAGGTGAAATGGATGCAGCGGTGGTCGGTCTAGTGGAGTTCGGTGGTGTGGTCGAAGGTGACGTGGGAGCCTGTGAAGAAGACGGGGTCCAGCGCGTGGCCGGCGGCGTGGGTGGGTGCGGTGACGAGTTGTCTGAGGCCGAGGTTGTCGATCAGGGTGGCGGAGTTGGGGTCGTTGTTCTCGAGGTGGAAGTTCAGGTCCCCGAGGAGGATGTAGTCCGTGGAGGCGAGTGCGTGGGTGCTAGCGAGGTCGACGATGGAGTCGCTGAACAGAGCCCGGGGTCCGGGGGGTCTGTAGATGAGTGTTCCTCTGAGGGTGGTGTTGGGGTCGGTGTGGATCCGGAAGTGCAGCTGTTCGGCGGTGTTGAGGGTGTCGTCTGAGTGGGTGGCGACCTTGAGGGTGGATGATGGCTATTCCTCCCCCGGCTCCGTTGTCGCGATCCCTGCGGGTGATTTTGTAGCCGTCTGGGATGGCTATGGCGATGACGGGCGCTGAGGAGTCGTCCCACCAGGTCTCGATCAGGAAGGCCACGTCTGGGGCGGAGGTGTTGAGCAGGTCCCAGAGCTCGACGGCGTGTTTGCGTGCGGAACTGGTGTTGAGGAGTATGCAGTGAAGGTGGTTGGGTCCGGACTTTGGAGGTTTGGTGGTTCTGTCGCAGGTGAAGTTGCAGGTGCGGCAGGAGAAGAGTCCGTGGTTGCGTTTCGGGGTGGCCTGGAAGCAGCGGTGGTTTCGGCCGGCGTTTAGAGCATGGAGGGTGCTGGCGTCGTAACGGAGTCTGGTGTAGTGGAGGTTGCGGGGTCCAGGGGTTCTGGCGCTGGGCGCGGTCCAGACGCAGACGGGCTTGCCTCTGGCGCGCCAGCGGCGCGACTGCCCTTTAAGGCTGTGAGGGATTGAGGAGCAGCTGGGAGGCTGGAGCGGGGCGGCGAGGGGGCGGTGCCGCAGGAGAGCAGCGGCGGGAAAATTAAATGGCCGAGGATACAGAAAAAAAGTGGGGAGGGAGGAACTCACAGGGAGAAGTAAACAAATCACAAACCACTGAACCTTACGCAGAGATAGGGAAGACCACACAATACAAACAGTGGAGGGAAAAGTAAAATCTGCAACAGTCAGCAGCACGGGGGCACAGTGGGATCGAACTCCCGATCTGCAGCGAAGAAGGCAGTGGCTCACTGGTGGAGCTGTGCGGCAGCAGGGGAGCGACCTGGCCTTCAGCACCCTTTACACACAGCCTGATATGTGGATGATGATAATGACAATAATTCACTATCATCAGACCCATGGGATGACTATAATATCGATCCACCAATGGATAATGACCCTTATTTATGTCCTGCAAAACCATCACCTTCCGATGACAAAGTAGCATATCAGGAGTTGATTTCCAGGGTAGCATCTTACCATGGGGTTACACTATACAAAGAGTCTTTAGAAGACTTTTTGTTCTAGACACTAGGTTCTACACAACCCACAAGTCAAAGTTGGCCTATGTTAAAAGGCATGATGACGCATGCCGATGACATTTTTAAAGACCCTGCACATGCCTGTATATGAACACCTAGGGTTGACTAAAAATACAAACCTCCACCGTCTGATCCGATTTTTATTAAGGGGCAGTTGCCTTTAGATTGTTTAGTAGTATCTAATGCTCGCAAAAGAGCAAATTCACAGACTTCAGCAGATGCACCTCCTCCAGACAAGGAGTCTAAATTAATAGATGCATCAGGTAAAAGGGTAGCTACTCAATGCACTAACCAATGACGCATTGCCAACACACAAGGCTTATATGATAGGGCCCACCGGGACGAAATGGAAGACTTGCTCCCAACACCTCCCAGATGAGCATAAAAAGAGAGCACAAGAATTAGTGCAAGAAGGTAAACTAATATCTCACTTTCCATTAGATGTGCTCTAGATGCTGCTGTCACTGCAGAAAGGGGAATCAACACCAGCATTCTCCTTAGACGACTTGCATTGTTTAGTATTTCGGGGTTTAAACCAGAGGTTCAGCAATCTATCCTCAATACTCGTTTTGAAAAAGAACATCTTTTTGGACCTCAAGTAGATGAGGCAAAAATAAAAAAAGGACATATAGGTAGAAAAATCTATGGGAGCACTTCAGTCCCCATCTAAAAGAGTCTCCTTTCGTCATCCATTCTATAGAGGAGGATCCAAAGGTAATTCCTCAGACCCTAATGCCTCCTCATATAAATCCAACCTGCAACCCTCTCCATCTAGAGGTTTCTATAGAGGTGGGTACAGAGGAAACAATTTCAAGGGTAGAGGTAAAGGCACACCAACAAGTACCTCCCCATCTCCCAATATGCTGTGACTTGCCTACAATTCCCTCGATCATTTTACACCTGTCGGGGGAAGACTTCAACAATTGTTTCCCATTTAGCAATCAATAACATCAGACAAATGGGTGTTTGACATTATCCAAGATGGTTATTGCCTGCAGCTTACCAGCAATCCTCCCAATATTCCACCTCGCATTCACAAACTTTAGTTACAGTACATACAGCTCCTCAAACAAGAAGTACAAGATCTTTTAATAAAAGAAACTATAGAACCAGTTCCATTACAACACCAAGGGTCAGATATTTACTCACTGTACTTCCTAATCCCCAAAAACGATGGGTCCCTAAGACCAATACTGGACCTTAGGATGTTAAACTTGTATATACTATCAGAGCATTTTGTATGGTTACGCTTCAGCGAGTACTCCCACTTCTACTGCAAGGAGACTTTGTCTACACTGGACTTAAAATACACATACTTCCATGTCAGCCAGCTAATTCTTTTTTTTTAAAACATATTTTATTGTTTTACAGCGCAACATTCAGGTAGCTTGCTCATTACTCTTAAAGCCCACCCCATCCTTCCAGATTAACAATAGATTAACATATCAAATCAATTATTCCACCATGTTCCGGGTCTTGCTACAATTATAGACTTAACATTCCGCTCACAATTGCCATATACTTCCTATTCAGGTCACATTAAACAATGCAAACTATCAATTATTCTAACCCCCTACCTAACCCCCCCATCTCCCCCTACCCCGCCTACTTCTTCCTCCCCCCCTTCCTTTCCTCCCCCTCCCCCCGTCACCAGTGTGTTCGTACTGTCAGCAGATTTATTACTCATAGGGCGTGTTAACTGATAATCAGGATTCCCTCATTGGGTGTTTGTGTCCTTCCTGCGCTTGATCGCTTCGTTCCCGAGCTTCTTATGACTGTTGGTCGGCCAGGGACTGAACTATTCGTCCCCATGCCCTTGCCGTTTCTAATGCTTTCTCATTATTAAGTTGTCGCGCCTGCCTAAGCCGAATGGTGACTTCCGCTCCGGCCCATTTAAGCAGCTCTGCTCTCCACCTCCCAACACTGGGGCCCTCGCTGGATTTCCAGTGCACCGTTATTTCTCTTTTCGCCAACACCAGTCCCATACCTACAAATTTGCTAGTCACCTTTGTCTTGGAGATATGTGGGAACCAATGTAATATGCACGTGGCCATGTCATATTCTAAGTCGCGCTCTGTACCTAGCTTCAAAAGATTTCCCACTTTGCTCCAATAATCCCCCAGCCTCGGGCACTCCCACAACATGTGCTCTAATTCCACTCCTACTCCGGCACACCTAGGACATACCGCATTTTCGATGTTAAAATATCTCATGATCTTACCAGGCGTCAAATATGCTCTATGTAGTATGAAAAAATGCACCAGTTGAAATCGCGCGTTTCTGGTGATTTTCCACGCCCTACGCAAAATTTGTCCCCATTCAGTTTCTGGTATAGGTTTCCCAATGCCCTCTTCCCATTTTAGTCGTAAGGTATCCAGTGGCGCCAGTCCCTCATTCAACATTCTCGTGTATAGGCATGTAACTGCCTTATATGTGCCCGTCGCCATCACCACATACCGACACGCCATTGTCTTAGGTTCCGCCAATCCCCCCTTCCAATGTTTCTGTAGCGCCCGTCCAGGGCTGCGTGCACCAGGAATCCTCCCCTAGGGAGATCGTATCGCTCCTACAGTGCCTGATATGAGAGTAACGTGCCATCCTCATACAAGTCCCCAAGCACTTGGATCCCCGCTTGTTCCCAGTCCTGCAAGGACGACCAGTCTCCACCATGGGGCAATGCTGTAATCATCCCCAACGGAATTTCTGGGGCATATGGGTGTGAAACACCTGCTCTCCGCTGATTCTGATTCCAGCACAACCTCAACGTTCTCTCCTCCAATGAGAGATCCCTAAGGTCCAGCCGCTGCTGTAGCACAATAAAAGATAGGATATGCCTTGGTATACCCCTGCCCCTCAGGTACTCTAGGCCCCTAAATTATTTTGCAACCGTTTGTGTAAGTACCTGGAGCTGTGCTGCTATGTAGTAGAGTTCCAAATCAGGGACTTTCAGCCCGCCCTCAGCTTTCGGCCTCATCAGTGTCTTTTGTGCCACCCTACGTTTTCCTGATCCCCAGAGGAACCCCACTACCATGGACTTCAGAAGCTTGAACAGCGAGCACGGCACCCACACCGGTAACGTTCTAAACAAGTACAACAGTCTAGGAAGTGCCACCATTTTCAACAGGGCTATTCTACCCATCACGGACAACGGCAGATTACTCCAGAATGTCATGCTACCCTTCAGCGCCCGGATACATCTCCCTATGTTTCCGTCCAGGATAGCATCAGCCTCATGATATATATGCACACCAAGATAGGCCAAATAAGATGACTCCCACCTCATGGCTCTCGGCATCGCAGGAGCCACCCTCCCTGGCTGCACCGGAAACAGGCATGTCTTAGTCCAATTCACTTTTAGTCCGGAAATGCTTCCAAAGTCTAGAAGCAACCGTGTCACCCCCGCTAGCTCATTCTCTGCATCCGCCAAAAACATCAACAAATCATCCGCATAGAGCGAAATATATTGTTGCTCCCCCCTGAACGTCAGGCCCTTGTACCATTGTCCTAGCCGGGCTCACGCTGCGAGAGGTGCTATAGCCAATGCGAATAATAGTGGGGGCAGTGGACAACCCTGCCGGGTCCCACAAGCCACTCCATGCTGGGGTGAGATAATTGTTCCCACCTTCACTCTCGCCACTGCCGAAGTGTATAACACTGTTGTCCATCCCACAAAGGCGTCTCCTAATCTAAAGCCCCTCATTGTTTTATAAAGAAATGGCCATTCTAAGCTATCAAAAGCCTTTTCTATGTCTACTGACAGTATCGCTGCCATGGGCAAATCAATGTGGGCCTCCCCTAAGATTTTCGCCAACCTCCGTCTATTCGTGGTGGTATTTCTAGTCGGGATAAACCCGGCTTGATCCTCATGTATTAAGCTGGTCATATGCTGCAGCAGGCGTGAAGCCAGGATTCGACTGAGGATCTTCTAATCCGTGGACAACATTATGTCAGCCAGCTAATGTAGGACAAGCAGTGCTAAAACACTTTTTCAAACAACTGCAACACCTACCGGTTAGCCACAGCTTTGGGAAAATACTTCTATGTAGTCTATGCAAAGCATGTGTATCTACAGCACACTTGCCTCGAAATGATTATATGGCTTACCCTGTAAGCATCTGTTCTTGGCATGTAGAGCTGTAGATTCACATGCACCCTTGCACCTCCATGGACACCTGTAGTTGTTGCAATTTGCATTATTTATGTTACATATGCATGAACATCTCTATACTTACTTACTCCTTTCTCACCCTCTTGCGGGAAAGCAATCTAACAATCGAGTCGATGCCCATGTGCAATATCACCGAAAGGAGGAGTCACCTTACCTGGTGACTGGAAAAGACTTATTCAATGAAAAACAACTTGCAAACATCCGTACCCAACACTAGATGGCAGTAGTATGCAAAGCATGTGAATCTACAGCCCTACATGCCAAGAGCAGATGCTTACTGGGTAAGTAACATAATCCTTCCAGGACTCTGGGCAGTTACGATATGTCCCTTGAGGGACATAACGTGGAAAGTGCAGCATCATATGGCGCATCAAATTTTCTCCTTTGCAATGGGCGGGTGATCATGAGTTCTGCTCTCTTAAACTCAATGTTCTTTGCATGTCGCCTCTTGTTGGCATAGGCTTTCATCGTTTCCTTATTAACCAAGTCTTTCGTTCGAGTTATATTATCACCTCCTTCTTTTTTGTTGGTCTATTGAGGTAACTTGGTTGTCATTGCTCTCCTGAAAGTTGCAGGACTTTTGCCAGTGGTTGAGTAAGGAGTTGAACGATAGGCTTGTAAGGTGGAATTCAAAACATTTAGCAAAATGAACCTCTAAAAAGAGTTGCATTCTGCACTGCTTTCTTTAGCATACTCCTAAAACGTTCAACAAGTCCATTGGCCTGTGGCCACAAAGTAGTACCCCCTCTGATGCTTTATGTTCAGATGCTCCAGGAAATCCTTGAATTCAGACTTCTAAATGGCTGGGACGCTCCTTGTTTCAAAAATGCCATCAACTCTTTCTATGACTCGCTCATGAGTTGTGGATGAGAGATCCTCTATTAATGGAAATCTAGAGTATCCATCCATCAAATGATGTGAATTATCAAGTGGGCCAAATAAATCTATGGCTATTCTCTCCCATGCATTCTTAGCGAGTTCTGACATTGTAAGGGTAAGTTGAGCAGTGTTTGTAGAAAGGCAACTATATAGATGAGAGGCCTTGAGCTCCATTTTAAGCCTCTCATCTAAATATGGATACCAAACTTGTTGCCGGAAAGATATCTTTGTAGAAACGATACTTTGATGTCCTTCGTTAGACACTTCAATAAACTCTCTGGATTTAGGATTCTAGACACTCACCTTCCTGAGTTATAGGCAGCTCATCTTTAACGTTTTTGTACTTTTGGTATTCACCATCACTGGTGACAGCTTCTGGAGAAAGCACATTGACGTCACAGAAGGACAACAAGGACGTCAACAAACGAAAAAAAAAAAAAAACAAGGATAAATAAAACAATTCTGGACCTACAAATAGATGGCAGAATAATGCACATCATGTGAATCCAGAAAATTCTTCAAGCTGCAAAACTACACCGACAGGTAAGAAACTATACATTTTGGTATTCACCATCACTGGTGAAACCCAGAGCTTGCCAGTTCCACAACTGATGTGTAATTATATCTTCCAACTTCAGTATGTCACTATCATGGCTTGTGGCAGTGATGATGTGGGCTAACAATATGGCAGCAGGCGTATTTGACTTTCCAAGGAAATTAATGTAGGCTTCAGCCATCTTGGATGGGGTACCTAGACCTTGTATAGGCACTCTGTAAAAGTAGTCATCACGGTTTTGACCCTTACGTGGACGATGCACAATAGTGTAATCATAATCTTGTATTCATAGTCTCCACCGTTCAATGCGAGGACTCATCTTGGCTTTTGGATTGCCAAATATAGTCTATAAAGCTTGATAATCAGTTACCAGCGTAAAAGGCTTTCCATACGGGAATATATGGAAATGTTCACAAGCCCATACTACGGCCAAACTTTCTTTCTCAAGTGGAGAGTAAGCATGTTTGGTTCAAACGTCTACTGGCATATGCCTTTGAACATGGAGGTGCCCGCTGTGCTGTGTCAGGATAGCACCTAACCTAATTAGACTAGCGACAACAACAACCTCTGTATGAAGCTTTAGATTGAAAGAAGCCATTTCAGTAGCAGTTTCAATTGCTTGTTTGATTTTCTTGAAACTTCTCTCCCATTATTGTGACTACTTGAATGAAACATTTTTCTTTGTTAACTATTGTAAGGGGCACTTATGGTGGCAAAGTCTCGTATGTATCTTGAATAGTAACAGGCTGTGCCAAGAAAGGAACGTATCATGAAACATCTTGTGGGGGATCCGTATTTGACAGTCTTTGTACATGAGCAGGATCAGGTGTCATACCCAGATCAGAAAAGATATGGCCAAAGAATTCTAGCTTTGTCTTGTGGCACTCACACTTGTCTGCATTCAAAGTCAGGCCTTCATCAGTCAGTAAGCAACACACTTAGATGAGAGCTTTGCCATGTTCCTTCACGTAGCTCTGAAAATTATTGTTCGAGGCATATGAGCTGTAAATCACATGCATTGCATACTCCTGCCATCTAGTGTTGGGTCCGGATGTTTGCAAGTTGTTTTTCTTTGAAGAAGTCTTTAAAAAGGTAGGTGACTCCTCCTTTCAGTGATGTTGCACATTTGGCATCGACTCCATTGTTTTTTTCCGCCATGGGGCTCGGACGTGTATTGCTGCGCTCCGCTTTGAAACTGTTTCTTCGGGTTCCCTTCGGTGCACAATCCACTCTACCTGCTTAGGGTATTGTTTCGAATGAGATCTCACTTCTCCACGTAATGTATCTGCCGAGGGAAAACCTCTATTTTGATCAAACATCTTGGAAAGGCCGTCCGACCTAACCGCATCAGTCCACTTTGCAGTCGATGGAACAGACTCCATTTAAATTCTGCCCTTTGTGTCGTGCCTTGTATACATACACAGACTTGCACGACACACAAGGGGCCAAGGAGGAACAAGACAAACTTGTGTCCATCCTAGAATCGGACTCTGAGTCAGAAAAAGACTTGCAACAAGGTCTGAACGCCCCTTAACCCAAAATCCAACTCTGCCAAAACAAAAGGCTTCGGTCCCACCCCAGCCATGGTAGGCACCGACAAGATGTTTCTGATGCCCCGCCCTCCGGCTCGGCACTGAAACACGTCTCTAAGCCTTCTGGCTCAGGATCGAGTCGGCCAAAGACTGGCACCAAGCCGAAACCTTCAGACTCGAAGCCAAAAACCAGAGTGGAAATCGTTGACACCGAAGACAAAGCCTTGTTCAGCACCAAAACCTTCGGATCCCAAAAGTGAATCTACCCTGACCCCGAAATCCTCGGCGTCGATACCTAAAACTGTGCCTCCGAAGCGGCAGCATCTGATTTTCGATACCCCAATACACAAATTGGACCCAAAACAGAAGGAACTCTACATAAATCCAGAAACAGGACGTGTTCTTACTAAGTCACCTCAGAAACGCAAACCTGAGTCAGAAGAAGAACCTTTCTTTATTCCTTTCAAAAAGAAGAATGTGGGTACTAACCCTCCCCCTCTTTTACCACATTCCCCTGCACCAACCTCTCCACCTTTGCATCATTTACTGATTACACCAACTAACTCTCCACCACCTAATTACGATGATGATGATGATGATGATGATGGAGATTGGGGGACAATAGTGTACCCATAGATCCCTGGAAGGAATATCACATAGATTTGCCTACAGATAACGACCCAGATCTTTACCCTGCAAAGACTTCCCCTCCTGACAACAATGTAGGACATCTAGAATTACTTGCTAGAGCTGCAGAATATCATGGGGGTACACAAGGAATCTTTAGAGGAAGATTTCCTATTTGAAACTCTCAGTACCACACATAGGGCTAATCGCACTCTGCCTATGCTTAAAGACATGATGAGTCAGTAAAGGGAGGGGGTCCCAGTAGCCATGGAACATAAAAGCACACAAATGTAAAATAATCAAGAACACATAAATTGAAACCACATTGTTTACTTCACAATGGGAATGCTTAACGAATATGCAAGGATAAATACACACAATAATAGAACACTCGTTTCGGTGGTGCCCCAAGGAGGGAGAAGGGATAGGACGGTGTAGTGAAAGTGAGGAATTGGTGAGGAAAAAAGTGGCGATTCAATAGTGACAGTAAAATCAGTAATTGTCAATCGTTTGACAAAGTTACACACTATGTACAGAAAAAAATAAGACACAAAATGTTCATGAGAAAGTTCGAGAAAGTCATCCTCCAGGTTATCCAATCAATGTAGACAGTGGGGATTGGAGATGACACACGGAAATGGATATCGACGTTTCGACCCTCAGAAATGCAGATATCAATGGTTATCTTGCTGGGGGGTCTTCATCAGGACTGGGGGACACATAACCTAGTAAATGTATAGAAATATATATACATTATGAGTACTGTCTACATTGATTGGATAACCTGGAGGATGACTTTCTCGAACTTTCTCATGAACATTTTGTGTCTTATTTTTTTCTGTACATAGTGTGTAACTTTGTCAAACGATTGACAATTACTGATTTTACTGTCACTATTGAATCGCCACTTTTTTCCTCACCAATTCCTCACTTTCACTACACCGTCCTATCCCTTCTCCCTCCTTGGGGCACCACCGAAACGAGTGTTCTATTATTGTGTGTATTTATCCTTGCATATTCGTTAAGCATTCCCATTGTGAAGTAAACAATGTGGTTTCAATTTATGTGTTCTTGATTATTTTACATTTGTGTGCTTTTATGTTCCATGGCTACTGGGACCCCCTCCCTTTACTGACTTAACTACCCAGGTCCCCGTACCTTCTAATGGGTAAAACCCCCCCTATTAACATAAAGACATGATGAGACATGCTGATTAAATCTTCAAAAATCCAATTCGGGCTTGCATTTTCACCCCCAAGGTCGATAAAAAATATAAAGCTGCTCCCTTAGATCGAGTCTTTATTAAAGGACAGCTACCACTAGACTCTTTGGTAGTCTCTAATGCCCGTAAACTGGCCAATTTACAGACTACAGGTGATGCTCCTCTTCCAGACAAAGAGTCAAAACTATTAGATGCCTCTGGCAAAAGAGTAGCTGCCCAAGCAGCAAGTCATTGACGTATTGCCAATCACTCAGGCACTGCTATTCAGATATGATAGGGCACACTGGGACGAAATGGAGCAGTTGCTACAGTACCTCCCAGATGAACACAAAGCAAAAGCCCAAGATTTTGTCCAGTAAGGGAGGCTCATATCTAATTCCTCAATAAGATGCGCTTTAGTTGCTGCAGACACTGCAGCTAGAGAGATCAACACTAGTGTGTTATTAAGAAAACATGCATAGTTGAGGATTTCTGGTTTCAAACCAGAAGCACAACAGTCTATTTTAAATACTCCTTTTAACAAGGAGCATCTCTTCGGACCCGAAGTTGATAAATCATTAGAAAAAATGAAAAAAGACACAGAGGTAGCCAAATCTATGGGAGCTCTGCAGTCTCCCTCTAATCGGGGCTCCTTTTGTCGCTCCTTCTACTGTGGGGAGTCCAAGACCATGTCCTCAGACAATACTACCATCTCTTACAAAGGCAACAATCAATGTTCCTCTACAAGGGGTTTCTTTAGAGGAAGCTATAGAGGTAACAACAACAAAGGTTGAGGCAAGGATTCCGCACCGCATAAGCCCCCCTCCCCCAACTAGCAGTGACTTGCCTTCACTTTCCCCACACCATCTATCACCTGTTGGGGAAGGTCTTCTACAATTCCTCCCCTTTTGGCAATACAATTCCTCCCCTTTTGGCAATCTAACACCACCGACAAATGGGTGTTAGGAATTATCCAACATGGTTATTGCCTGGAGCTTACCAACAATCCTCCAAACATACCACCACGTTCTCACAAAATGTCACCAGAACATTTACTTTTACTTCAGCAAAAAGTACAGTCTCTCCTCTTCAAAGTAGCCATAGAACCTGTGCCGTTACAGCATCAAGGAACAGGTGTGTACTCCCTGTACTTTCTCATTCCCAAACAGGACGGCTCCTTGATATCTAGTCTAGATCTCAGAGAACTAAACTTCTACATACTGTCAGAACTTTTCACAGTGTAACACTTCAACAGGTTCTCCCTCTTCTACAGCCAGGCGATTTTATGTCTATTCTAGACTTAAAAGACGCATATTTCCATATTCTGATTCATCCAGCGCATCGCAAATACCTAAGATTCATCATAGCGGGTCACCATTACAGATTCAAAGTGCTACCGTTTGGGGTCACCACTGCTCCCAGGGTATTTACCAAATGCCTGCCAGTAGTCGCAGCACATCTGAGAAGACAACGCATCCATGTCTTCCCATACATGGACGACTGGCTCATCAAAGCCAGTACCAAATGTGTCTCCAACACACTCAAACCACTATTAACTTACCAACTAGGGTTTACCATAAATGCGTTGAAGTCTCATCTTCAGCCTTCCAACACGCAAACTTATCTGGGAGCCACAATAGATGCTCAGAATGTTCTAGCATCTCCCAATGTAGCCAGGACTCACAGTTTGCAGTCCCTTCTCACTCAATTTCAGCTCAATCAATCATTGCCAGCAAGAGACTTTATGCAACTACTAGGTATGATGGCGCCTTGCATTACAATTGTTCCCCATGCAAAACTTCAGATGCCTCCCCTTCAAGAATGCTTAGCAATTCAGTGGAACCAGTCGCAGGGTCGATTAACCTAGTGTTGGTAGAAGGTGGCACCCATCGCTCTCTGCAGTGGTGGAATCCTCAAAATTTGTCCAAAGGGCAGCCCTTTCTCTGCCCTGCTCCACAAACAGTGCTAACAACAGATGCATTGCTCATTGGTCGGGGCGCTCACCTACAAAGTCACACAATCCAAGAATTATGGACTCTACAGTACAAGAGCCTTCATATCGATCACCTAGAGCTACTAGCAGGGTTTCTAGCGCTCAAAGCCTTTCAAACTCACCTAATACGCAAAACTGTCCTAGTCTGTACAGACAACATGACAGCTATGTATTACTTACAAAAACGGGGGACACACTCTGTCCAACTGTCACGCCTAGCACAAGCCATTTGGAAATGGGCCATACATCACAAAATCTACCTCCCAGCAGAACACCTGCCAGAAGTAATCAATCAAATTGCAGACCTTCTCAGCAGACAGAGGCAGCAAATTCAAGAGTGGGAACTTCATCTCCAAATCCTTCTTCCCTACTTTCAGGAATGGGGATTTCCTCACATAGATCTGTTTGCCACAGATCAAAGCGCAAAATGCCCAAGCTTCGCCTCCAGGTTCCCACACCCGCTCTCCAAAGGCAATGCCCTGTGGATGAACTGGTCAGGGATATTTGCCTACGCTTTTCCGCCTCTCATTCCGCTGGTAGTTCGGAAGCTCAGAAAATCATCCCTCAAACTCATTCCTGTAGCTACCACTTGGGCACGCCAACCTTGGTTCACCACCCTGTTAGAGCTCTCAGTAGTTCCTTCTATCAGACTGCCCCTTCGGGAGGATCTCCTGTCGCAGCAGCAGGGAACGGTCCTCCACCTGAAACTGTCCACCCTCTATCTCCTTGCGTGGAGATTGAGCGGCGACAGTTGATCGCTTTCGACCTTCCTCACAAAGTCTGTAACGTTATCTTGACAGCCAGGCATCCCTCCACCAAAACAGTATACGCCTGTAGATGGAACAAATTTTTGGCATGGTGCGCAGCAAAGGCTGTGGATTTCCTTTCGGCCCCTCGTTCAGAGGTTCTCCTCTTCATTCCTTCCTTGGCCCAGCAGGGCTCTGCTCTGGGCAGTCTCAGGGGCTATCTTTCAGCCTTTTCCTCGCCTTCCAGATCAACCTCCTCTTTTCAAGTCTCCTAATGTAAATCGTTTCCTTAAGGGCATTACTCACTCAATTCCTCCTATCCCTTTCGTAATGCCCAGTGGGACTTGCCCCTGGTTCGAACCTACCTCATGTGCGCTCCTTTGGAGCAGCTACATAACTGTCCTTTCGGACTTTTGACACTGCCTTTTTAGTTGCCATTACCACTGCCCACAGGGTGAGTGAGCTTCAGGCTCTTTCTTACAAACCTCCTTTCCTGGCTGTTCATTCAGTCCTTCGCACTAGGCCTTCTTTCCTTCCCAAAGTGGTTACCTCTTTCCGCATAGGACAGACCATCACTTTGCCCACCTTCTTCCCGCCTCCGCATCCTTCTAAAGAGGAGGAGAGGCTCCATCATCTGGATCTAATAATGTGCCTTCATTCTATCTGGATCGCACAAAACAATTCCTGGTGGATGATCAGCTTTTTGTTGGCTATGTGGGCGCCAAGGAAGGTCGGAACTTGCAAAAACAGACCATCTCTCGATGGGTCATTCTTTGCATCAAAATTTGTTATTCCTTTGCAAAAAAGGAACCTCCAGTGGGGCTGCATGCTCATTCCACCAGGGCGACGGCAGCCACTACTCTTTTGGGATGTGAAGTTCCCCTTCTTGACATCTGCCAGGCAGCCACATGGGCTTCATTGCATACGTTCACAAAACATTGCTGCCTGGGTAGCCAAGTTCAGAGAGACAGCTCCTTTGGCTGTTCAGTTCTCCAGGACTTTCTGGTGTGAACTTAGTTCGCTGACCCACCTCCGGGGTTGGCATTACTGGGGTATCTATTCTGAGGTGAGGAATCCATAACTAATTGTCTCTTTCAGATGAACAAGTTACTTACCTTCGGTGACGGTATATCTGTAAGAAACATATATTAGTTATGGATTCCTCACCACCCCACCCATCCTCCCCATTCTGCGAACTGACTCCTAGGGTTGTTGTGTAGCGTTTTAGGACCTTAGTGTAATTTTCCCGATTCATGCCCTTATATAGGTATAAAATATCGTATCCTTATATAGGCATAGAAATCACAACCATATTAAGACATAGCTCAAGTAGTCCTAATACGGCTTGGCTACTTCCACTAGTTCCGAAAATCTACAATGATTTCTTGGAAAAAACGGCCTTCAGCAGTCAGGGACTTCCCCCTGCATGAATATTAATTTATCTAAGAAATCATGGAGTTTTCAGAGAATTAAGTCTCTAATGACGTTATTATGTCCAGTTTTACGTCAAACTCAGCACCTTCAAGGTATAAATATGCCCACACTTTTCCAAACAAACACACTGTGGTTTGGAGAAGTTCGACTATCTACTTGCCGGACACGCCCGGCTGCAGCAAGTGCCGAAGGAAGCCGACCCTCCAGCTGACGCACTGAGAGACGCTGTACTTTCTCCAGCCGAGAAATCCAGCTCCAGCGTTTCCAGGCTACCATTGTGGGTTGCTGGGAAATGGAGTCCTGAGAGAGAGATACAAGACCTCCTTCATTCTAAACCAAGGTACGGAGCTGATTAGACCCTAAGAGAATTCTCGGAGTAGATTCTTGGCAAAGAATACTAAAACTAGGCTACACCTTACTTACTTCTTCCCTTGTACTAGACCTAGGTTAGGTACACCGGGGTAGGCATATTATAGAAGCACCAGTTGAGTACTTTTAGTCATTATTTATCACTGTATGTATTTTATGCATTTTAGGTATTTTATGGCTTAGAAACCATATCATGCTTTTACAATATTATTTTATAATATTCTTCATACTGTACGCTTTGTACTTTACCACAAGTATTACGATTGCAGCAGTACATTTCTTATGCTTGAGAAAGAAGACTGTTCAATAAAAACCTTTTATTGAAAACGCTTGTCTCTCTATTTCTCTGCACCTCTGGTGAATCGAAGCATGCACGATTGACTGAGTGAAATAATTATCTATTGTTTCCGTGACTGTAGAGATATATTTCTTATTCTTGGGAAACAAAGTTGTCATGTTTTAAGCGAGTGTCAGAAACTAATCCCTTCTTTTCATTCGAGAAAGTTTCTAGTGACCTCTGAGCTAGCTGGCACACAGACAATTAAGTCTAGTATATCCGGTAGAGACCTAGTCGACTTCAGTCCTGCATCTAAACTACAGGATATACTATTCCAATGCGCAGAGCCTATTGGGAATATAGGAACTACACTACATGGCGCCCAACGTTTGGTAAGGCGATGATTTAACGCTAGATACTAGAGTAACTCAGTCGTGCTTTTCACACAGACCACCTTTTTTCCCGTAAAAATACTCCAATAGACGTCTGGAGTGGGTTAAAGGATAAAATATCCGCTTTAAACTGAGTAGGACAAAAAAATCCTATGTATTAGTTTTTAGTTTGTTGAACGTTGAAGGATACAGTGTTCCAAAATATTGTGCACCCAATCTTTGTGTCCTTGAAACTTGCTCTGCAAACATTCATTAAACAATGCCGGATAACGGCGACAATAACGCAACTGATGGAGCTGCAGGAAATGCAACCCAGCCGGGTGTAGACGTTACAGGGTTTAATGAAGAAGACGATGATGCTATAATCCATCCCAGAAAACGTAAGGAAAACTAAAGCTATAAAACGTATAGAAAATGGTCTATCACCCAGAGGTGGTAGAGTTATATTTGTCATAGAGGCACATGAATATCGGCAGACAGGGGTATTCTATTCAAGGATTATCTTTCCACAAGCAAATCCAACAACACATATGTTCCACTACTACAAAGTAGAGGAACCTCCAGCAGAATACGTTCCTTTCGAGGACTTTGACATTCCACTAACTTACCAGGAGCATCAGCTCTGGTTTAATGGCACCCTACAACATCAAAATCACATTACCAGGCTCGGTCCACTATGTAGACCAGGAGCAACATGGCCGGTACTAGCCAGCTATACACCACATCCTGACATTGAAACAATGACAGGTCCTGAACTGTTAGCTCAGCTAAAACAGCTGATTAAAATACACAGGCAGTTGGTTCAATATGTCATGAGGACTTTAACAGTCCAATCAGCTGTAAGACTTCCCCAGCACATCCCTCATCAAGGGAACACAAACAAAATTACACCACAGACTATACAGTCAGTCATTGGTAAATTGCCCGCAAAACAGGAACAAATTCCGTTCTGGTTAGCTCAAAAAATAACTCAAATAGAGGCGGTATTTCCTGATAGTACACCTCGTGCGAAACACAGGATTCTAACAATCTGTTTACCAATGGGGATTGCACCACACGTAGAGGACTGTGACACTTGGGGTACAGTTTTTGCTTCAATCTATACAAAAACACATGGTGTCCCGTCTATGGCGGTAATACCAGATGTTCTGAAACAGACTCAAAATGAATACGATCCAGAACCGGCCTTAAATCTGGGTATGAAATTACTGAAAGATTTCAAACAGGTCTCGGCTCTACTACTAGCCAACATAAAAGGTGAAGCAGCATCAGTGGCAATCTGCCAAAAACTAAAAGAAACCGATATACCAGAGCAACCTTTTGAACTTGCCAGAATTATTGAAAACTCATATGAAGAACTAGGTAAAGATAGTTTGGGTGGGAAACCAGTAAAACCCCAACTAACTGAAAATCCTGAAAAAGTTTTTATTAAAAATAATCTCCTTACTCCAAAGAAGAAGTGGTAAAACACCAAACAGACACTTCCTAGAGAGAAGCGTTCACAATCCAGAGGAAGGTCTCCTCAACAGGAGCCCTCTGAAAAAAGATACAACCTTAGAATAGGGATAATTTGAGAAAACCTGATAGCTATCAAGATAATGATACACGTTCCTCTTGTACCTTTCAGACTTCCTCGCAGAAATCCGAAAGAAGAGGACGTTCAGAACAAAAAGAAGAACGAGTGAAGTCTAAAGGCAAACAACACGTTCCAAAAAATAAGAAAACTCAATTCACCAAAAAGAAGGTAGCAAGTCTAAAGATCAGACATGCCGAGGATCTTGAGGACACAGCTCAAGAACGGGGAGTGGGCCCAAACAATATCTGTGGCTAAAGGAATGGGAGAGGCATGTTATATGATCCCATCTCTATTTTTGTAGGTGAAAATTCTTTACGATATGGAAAAGATACCCCTAATGGATTAAGAAATAGAGGGTAAACTCAGAGGTTATATCATTATCTGTCTCACTTGATGTCCAAGGTATGTAGAACTCTGAAGTATCAGCAAACAAACCCTAGGATCTACGTAAATCAGAAATGTACATATTTGACCACGGTAACAAGTCTTATAAAGACAATTATGTTTCTATTAGTCACATAAACAAGAAAATATATGGACTATGGCTACCAATATAAGATCTGAAAGGGGATAAGAAGAATTATAAGAAATATATCCGATGTATGCGAAAGGGTAGAATTGCACTAATGGGAAAATTGCAATGAATAAGTATAGGAGTGTTGCTTTTTAAATAAATGTGCAATGTGTATATATGTTTTTTAGCTCGAGGTCTTGTTTTTGAATAAGTCTGTAAACAGTGTATAATTGTGGCATTCTCTTTTTAGTGATTTTAAAAACCGTCCTGAAGAAGGTGTGACTCACTGGTCAAGACACCGAAACGCCGCGTCGACTCTTTGGTTTTTATATTATTGTTTTTGTATGACTATGCAATATGTGATGTACTGTAACGTGATGAAATTTTAATAAATTACTGTTTTTAATACATACAAATATAGAAAATCTTTTTTGAATGCCACAGGAATTATATATGTTTTATTCTAAGTGTGTTCTGTTGACCTCGAGTATCTAATTGATAAAAAAAATTTTTTGGTCTGTACAACAATTGGGGTCCAGTCGAATGACAGGACCAGGGGAGACACAACAATAGTGTTGATGTCGTGCTAGGTCCTTTGAGAACAAGGGGCCATGACAGAGGGTACTCCCTGACAACTAGGGACTTTCTTGTGTTCTAACCCAAACAATGCTAGACAGCGCAGCAGAGGTAACCATAGCTCGCAAGATCCTGAAGGATCATCTGGAGACAGTGGACTTGAATGAAAGTATCCAAGTTGAAACTGCAGATACCAGGGTTAGTGTACCACATAAGTTATATGAAGTAACACTCCGGATGGAGGGGAACAAACCAAGAAAAATTAGAGCACTCTTTGGGAGAAGCTCTCTAAGGGTTATGACATCCTTCTAGCTGAACAACACTGGCCACCTGAATTTGTCAAGGAGTGCCCCCATTGCGAAGTTATAATTATGCCAGCCTTCTCAAATTACATTCCAATTCATAGAAAATACACATATGCCAGGAAATGGGCTATGGCCCAGGCCCCAGCATCATACAAAAATCATGTTGGATATGATGAGGATTCCCCTTACCATAAAATCCAGTTGAAAACTCAACCAACAATGCAAAGGCAATATCCTGTAAAACAGGAAGCTGGAAAACAGGTCAGGGAGATCTTTAATCAACTTGAATACCAAGTGGTGAAACATGCAAATCATCAATGAACAATCCTTTGTTTCCTGTCTCCAAACCAGACAATTCATATTGTCTAGTCTTGGATTACAGACATCTAAACTCCTGTTGCAAAACTTTTGCAGTACAAAATGCACATAGTGCAGCACTGATGAATAACATCGTGCCCAAAAAATATAAAACTACATTAGATATCTCAAATGGTTTCTTTTGTCAAAACATTGCACAAGAAAGCAGGTATTTGACCGCTTTTTCCATAATGGGGGCACAGGGACTATTTTGCCGTCTCCCTCAGGGATTCAAGAATAGTCCAGGGTTATTTTCAGGCAGAGTAACGGAGTTACTACAAATGTACGATGATGAGGCATTGCCCTATGTCGATGACATCTATCTTACAGACGATGATTTGGACGTGCACTTGAAAAGAGTGAACGCCATAATACTTGGGTTCGCCTCTGAAGGGTACAAATTCAATTTTAAGAAATCACGAATTGCCCACCTCAGCGTCCTATTTTTGGGATATGAGTTATCAAGTGAAGGCAAGAGCCTGGCAGCAAACTTTTTAGAGAAATGTGTGCTGCTCCAACCTCCAAAAACGCTGAAAAACTTAGTCAATTCTAGTTTTCCTAAATTTTGGAAGAACTTATGTTATGAATTACGCAGAAAGGGTTAAACCTCTCTACGAACTAAACAAACCTGATTTCAAACCTACAAATTGGACACAAAAACACACAAATTTTGCGTTCAGTACAAACAGACATGTTAGCAAAAACACAGTTACAAACACGTGACAACGTGCGCAACCTAGTGATCCGAATCATCCTAGGGAGATGCGGATTCACATACCTAACCTTTAACGAAGGTGAAACGGTAGCAATAGCATACAAGTCACACTTGTACACACAAGCTGAAATGAAATTCACTTCAACAGAAAAGATACTGACAGCGGTTCAGACTGCTGTAGCAAAAGAAAGAGCCCTCGCACAGGGAAAATGCATTAAAATCGTTACACCTGTACCTGCCTTAGAGGCAGTGACAAAGTCAAGCATTCCAAATGCAAAAACTCTACATCCGAGATGGATACAATGGGTTAATTCTCTTGCTGCAACAGATGTTGAATACGGTTTTGACCCGTATTTGAAAACACAAGAATTCCTACAATACGAATTAGAATGGCCTCTGCCGACTGAAATTCTGCCACTTGAACATTATGGCTGTATAATATATACAGACAGATCAGCACAACCCGCAATTCGGAGGTAAACAAGCTTACAGTGCTACGTGCGCGATTGTTAAAGGTCGCTGGCGCAAAGGTAAATTTAGACCTATGGTCACTAAAACTCAATCACTCGGGGCCTGTACAGCTCAGCGAGCTGAACTACAGGCTTTCAAGATGGCGCTTGAAAATACCGATCGCGAATTCCCCACACTCATAGTGTGCGATTCGTATTACTGCGTCCAGTCTTACAAGGAATACTTGCAGAACTGGGTTCAGAACGGCTTCAAAGACGCTTAAGGTGGCACAATTAAGCATAAACTGCTATGGGAACAAGTAGTTCTTTTGCAAAAAGAACTACAAAAGACTCACGTGATTCATACACTGAGTCATCAGTGTGATGGCGTTCACGTTGAAGGGAATTCATTGGCTGATGAGGCCGCGAAAGCAGGTGTGCAAACGGCTTCCATAACTGCAATCACTCGTTCAAAATGAAAATAGACAGCGAAATAATGCAAGCTGTCACTGCTTCAATAAAAGACAGTGGTAAGACACTCCCGAAAGGCTTTCCAGTTAAGTACTCAGATATAACTGATGCAAACAATGTTCCTTTTGCTCGAATCCCTGGAGTGGGGGATAGGGCAATACCAAACATGGAGCATAGGCTAGGACTAATTTTAGCAGCACATGAAGGGCTTGCCTCTGCACACCCAGGAGTTTCCGCAACAGTATCATTGTTAAAACAGAGATACTGGTGGCCGCGCATGAGGAATCAAACTAGAAACTATGTTATAGAATGTGAAATCTGCCAAAAAATGAAAGTCTCTACAGTAAAACGACCTGCGCAGACGCCCCTTCTAATTTCGGATAAACCATTAGCGTGTGTTTACCTGGACCACTGTGGTCCCTTACAGAGGGATGGTAACTATAAATATATCATGGTCGCAGTAGATTCCTGCTCAATATTCATTTGGATGTGACTCCAGCACTCGGCTGACGCCAGAACTGTTATAAAAGATTTGCGAGTCTTTATCGGCACATATGCAATCGGCACGCTACATTCTGACCAGGGTCCTGCGTTTAGCTCCAAAGCATACAAGGAGGCCATGGCCAGCTTGGGCGTTGCATTGCGGTTTTCGAGTCCCTTCCATCCTGAGGGAAATGCGGTAGTAGAAAGAAAAAAACGTGATGTAAAGCAATCTATAACAGCTAGGGTATTAGGTTCGGGTGACGGGTGGGTCAGACATCTAAATAGTGTCCAACGTAGTCTTAACAATCTGCCAAGAAATTCTCTGGGGGTAATCACTCCATATGAACTATTATTTGGTTCTAGAATGCTTATCCAGGACCTTGATTGTCAAACTTCAGTGGGGGAACAGAAACCCTTTGATAACAAAGACTGTTTGGCTGTTTTACAGGACTTAAATGAAACAAGAAGAAGTCTGAGTAACACAACACAAAGCCCAACGACCACTGAAGAAAAAACACCTGCCCCAGCAAGACCTGTCTGGATTCCAAAGATTGGGGATCTAGTCAGGGAAAAGATCACGGTAAAGAAGGAATTTGGGCCTTCTTATAGAAAAGCTGTACCTGTCTTAGTAATTCTTGGAACAAGATCAGTGTTACTACCGCCGCTTGCTGGAAAAAGGGAGAACAGAACAGTATCAATTGACCTGGTAAAACCACATCATGTGGCCGATAATAAGTAGTAAGCCCAGTGGACTCCCAAGAAGTAGCAGCCGACCAATTCTGGCTACTATTCAAGAGGTTCAAACTGAAAGACTTATCACCTTTGATAAACCTGCAATGAGAAAAGAAGGACTTTGCAACACAGCCACGGGACTCGTATCTCTTGATACCCAAATATCAGTTTGTCAAGAAACTCCTGTCTACAATGATGTAGAATCTGACTATACGAACATGTCAAAGGCGGAAGCTACTCCAGTGATCTAAAAAAAATCCGGATGCAATACCAACTATTGACAGAACTGCCTCTGGCTATTTTATCAATTTCGATAACTTTTTTGAGGATCCCAGTGAACCAGAAATAATGCCAGCAAATAAAGATTTTAAAGAAAAAATAACAGAACTCTTTCATCAACTTGAGAAAACATATCTGGTTTCGCAATGGGTTGAAGTTTGGATAGGATTGGGTGTACTTTTTCTGCTACTATGGCTCATTCTTGTTTGGAGTTTGGGACAAATGATAGATGGAAAATACAGTACAATGGACACAGCAAGTAAGAACATCAACTTGCTCCTGCAACCTTACAAGTCATCTCATCGTGAGCGAAGAAGCCTGTCATCAGTGAACATCACAGCCGTTCCTATACCAGGTGGTATAGCATGGGACACAACTGATTATGACATTTATGGCCCGGTGGAACTGCTGAAAATTCCACACCAGTTCAAGGTTTCTTTAAGTGATTTTGTTTCATCAAGCACCTTTTCAGATGATTGGGACTTTGAAACTGTTAATAATATGATGTCAGACTTAGAAATGTCTGCAACATTTCAAAAACATGAACATCTAGAAGGTACAACAAGTTATGAAGAACTGTATTGTTATAATCATTTTGGTCACCATTATTTGCACAAATCTGTAAATCCTAGAAATGTTTTTACTTACAATCAATGGGAACATTGTCCAACGCCGCCAAAAGGCAGCTCTAAAACATTTTATGACAAATTTCCATACTTTACAGGTTTTAATGTCACAAACCCAGAAACGTTTTATTTAAAAAATGTGAATAAGACAGGAATGAAAAACATGTTGACCAAAAGTAAACAAATTTATTCGGTAAACTTTTATGCTTAGCTGTCTACATCAGGTTTTAACTTTTGGAAAGACAACATTGAGACAAAAACTGTCTGGGGCACAAAAGAATGGTAGGTGCAGGGTTTAGAAGCCTTGTTCAGAGCCTGCATTATACCAGAACAAATTATATTTTTGAACGACACCGTTCAACAAACATCATGTCTTAGCTTAGCTAAGATAAAAGATTTAAACAAACCGTCTATACCTAAGGCCAGACCTGAGAGTAATGGCACTGCAGATGAGGAGGTAGACGTGAAACAGATTTTAAAACACAACAGAAGCAATCCTGATTAGAAACAATGGTTAATCTGGCCCATAGACACAAATAACTGTCAAGATAGATTCATGAACAAAACAGAAGGGTTCAAAATGAATAGGCCAGATCCAAGATACTCCCAGAGACAGCATCCAGGGATAGTCACCACATACAGTGTAGGGAAACTATGCCTTGATTGGCTACAGAAATCCACACTTCCAGAAATTAAACAACACTTGACTTTACTTAAAGAAGGTGTTGACTTACAAGACTTCTTACTTGGGCCTCGTAAACAACGTCAAAAACCTTTCATGTACGCCGGTATACACGCTGCGTACAACGAAGCTTGGAAAATAACGCAAAGGGAAACTGCAGAAAAAATACGAGAAATTGATCGTATTCATTTAGAGAAAGCTCTCTCTGTAGTGGACAATGGGTTAACGACTCTGTCCTCCAGAATTTATTCTTTGGACAGCATTGTATCATCTGCCATGGACATAATAGAACAGGATTTGCTAATGTTACAACATGGCCAGTCTCAATTACGTTCTATAATGCTAGTAGGCTGGACGTTGCAAAATCTCCGTTCAGGCTATGTGCCATGGCGTCTAATCAATACCACGTCATTGTTTACTGCCTTTAACCTTACAGATAACCAAATCTCTCTGGCACAAAGAGGAGCAGACTATACGGTGCTGAGAATTGAAAAACTGGAAAGATTACCATTTACTGTTTCTGAGAAACCAGTTGTTGAATGGATAATATTCAGTATTGTCTACAGCATGTACCAGCAGGCCTGTATGTAAGGTTGGGTAAAGGATACATTAAGTCAACCTGGAATTTACCATACACACACAAATGTTGGAGTGGGGGAAAGGAGGTATTTCTCAGTACAAAAAATTGTAAAAGTTCACTAAGCGGTACACTTGTATGTGAAGGTATTAATTTACATGGAGCCTGCTAAGGTTCTTTAAATAACCTTTCTTGCCACATGCACGGTACTCCAGCGGTCGTGATAGACCCGATTTTCAGGCAGCTTTCCAATGGGAGCTACGTTATGCTCAATGATCACAGCTGTTGTGGCATGTTGCCAGGAAAAGCCTATCTGGTTAGTGTGTCGGCCAGGGTCACTTGTTGTTTGCAAGTATTGTATCCAAAAAGTAATACAGACAGGGAGACGGCGTTATGGCCTTCACTGAATATCTCTTCTATACGAATTGATACTTTAAGCAGAATGAAAGCCATTCTTTTACAAAAAAACTGTGCCACTGACCTCATCTAGAGAAACGTATGATCTGCAAGTTGCAAGGACTTCTGCAGAGATACATGCATTATTATCAACAAACTGCCCAGTACATTTCGCAGAAATGTTAGGTCAAACCTTAAACATGTCTGATACCAGTGGCATCGCAAATGTATTTAAGACGATCCTTTCAGGACTGTTAACACCGTTCGAAGCAGTCCTCGGCATTTTTCCTAATTTCGTGCACTCTGTGTTCGGTGGTCTGCCTCTACTTTTGGGACTCGTATCAGGAATTCTAATTTTATTCCTCCTGCTCAGATATGGCATACCAGTCACCGACGATACCCAGACTACAATGGAACTGGCTCTCCTGGCCATGCCTTATCGTGACAGAATTACACAGATTCTTGGCTTGGCTCGTTTAAGAGATCTGAATACCACTTGGTTCCTTTCATTCAGACCAATCTGGCAAGATTGCATCTTACCTGTTCTACGATGCCTGCTTTGCGGAGAAGAATGCGTGTTAGACATCTGTCTTACACTTCCATCAGCACTGCCAGTGGATGTTGACACCTTGCTGAGTCCTGTGACGACTCATACATCGTGTTGCCCCCAACGGCTGCCAATCCTGATGACGGCATTCATTGAGATCTCACCAGCGAATCCAGCTATTGGTAAGGTACGTGGAACAACAGGCACACAGGTACCATCTACATCGAACATTGCTAATGCGAATGACGCTGACGGCGATGCTTCACATCTATGCACATTTGATCTACTTGATGAAGTAGTTCCACTTTCACCAACTGTGGTAGACGGCTTCTTTGCCAGCTTAGATGATTTGATGTTTTCTCCAGACACCGAGAATAACTTTTGAAAGTGCACACAGTGTTCCATGAACTCTGACATTCGGCCTTCGGTTTTTCAAAACAAACCCTCTAACTTGGGAACTCTATGTTTCTACAATCTATGTTTGAAAACTTTTTCTATTCATCCCAGAATAGACCATTTTCACTTGGCACAAAGTAATCTGCTTAAAATAGAACTATTCTTAGAGAACAAGAAATTCATTTGACACTTCCTATAGACACATATTTGGCATTATCTCATGAAAACGTTAACTGTTTATATATTATGCTTTGGAATGGTCTCGACTTCATGTTTCATTTAGATAACATTTTTTAATGACAGCTATTGCTTATAAGATACATGCAAGAAAAATACTCATGTATGTGTATGTACCATATTTGATGCATTTCATGTATTTTGGGTGGTATTATGAACACATGCTTTAGTTATGTTTTTTATGCTTATAGATTTAGTAATATTAGACATAATACGTGGAGTGTGTGTTGTATAGCGTTTTAGGACCCTAGTGTAATTTTCCCGATTCATGCCCTTATATAGGTATAAAATATCGTATCCTTATATAGGCATAGAAATCATAACCATATTAAGACATAGCTCAAGTAGTACTAATACGGCTTGGCTATTTCCACTAGTTCCGAAAATCTACATCGATTTCTTGGAAAAACCCGCCTTCAGCAGTCAGGGACTTCCCCTTGCATGAATATTAATTTATCCAAGAAATCATGGAGTTTTGAGAGAATTAAGTCTCTAATGACTTTATTATGTCCAATCTTACGTCAAACTCGGCACCTTCAAGATATAAATATGCCCACACGTGGCCAAACAAACATACAGTGGTTTGGAGCAGTTTGACTATCTACTTGCCCGACGCGCCCTGCTGCAGCAAGTGCCAAAGGAAGCCGACCCTCCAGCTGACGCACTGAGAGACGTTGTACTTTCTCCAGCCGAGAAATCCAGCTCCAGTGTTTCCAGGCTACCCTTGCGGGTTGCTGCGAAATCGAGTCCTGAGAGAGAGATACAAGACCTCCTTCATTCTAAACCAAGGTACGGAGCTGATTAGATCCTAAGAGAATTCTTGGAATAGATTCTTGGCAAAGAATACTAAAAGTAGGCTACACCTTACTTACTTCTTCCCTTGTACTAGACCTAGGTTAGGTACACCGGGGTAGGCGTATTATAGAAGCACCAGTTGAGTACGTTTAGTCATTATTTATCACTGTATGTATTTTAGGTATTTTATGGCTTAGAAACCATATCATGCTTTTACAATATTATTTTATAATACTCTTCGTACTGTACGCTTTGTACTTTACCACAAGTATTACGATTGCAGCAGTTCATTTCTTATGCTTGAGAAAGAAGACTGTTCAATAAAAACCTTTTATTGAAAACGCCCGTCTCTCTATTTCTCTGCATCTCTGGTGAAACGAAGCATGCACGATTGACTGAGTGAAATAACTATCTATTGTTTCCGCGACTCTAGAGATATATTTCTTAATCTTGGGAAACAAAGTTGTCATGTTTTAAGCGGTTGTCAGAAACTAATCCCTTCATGTTCATTCGAGAAAGTTTCTAGTGACCTCTGAGCTAGCTGTCACACACACAATTAAGTCTAGTATATTCGGTAGAGACCTAGTCGACTTCAGTCCTACGTCTAAACTACAGGATATACTATTCCAATGCGCAGAGCCTATTGGGAATATAGGAACTACATTACAGGGTAAGGGACTCCCTTTCAGGGCCCTAGTTTTGTGCACCGGTGGTCAGTGTCTTGCATGGCTCTTCTCTTCTGGCGTGGAATGTCGTGTAAAGAACTGACGTCAGCGCACAGTAGGTACCGACGTCATTCTGGCGATCACAATGCCAACGACGAACGTGGAGTCGGCCTACACCACCTACTGACGCTCAATGGTACTGCTGAAGAAAATTCTTCGTATCCAGTCTGATACCTGGGGGTAATTCTAGGGTGAGAAATCATCCAATACAACTCCACCACACTGCTCACATGGACCGCTACTCCATCATCCGCTTCCAAATCAACACACCTCATCAACACCCCTAACAGGTTCCGAATTATAAGCCACAGCTGGGGCAAAATCACAGAAGCAGACTGGCTCAGCACACCAACCTTGATAAGGCCATCAACAACTTCAGCAACTTGATCCAGAACTGTACGTACTCCCTCGCACCTATCAAACTCAACAAGCATGATAGATGAAGCAAGCAGGCCAGCTGATACACAGAAGACCTGTAAGATACCAAACAACTCTCTAAACAGCTAGAAAGGCAATAGAGAGCCAGCCACAACACCACTGACAGACTACCTACGAGGCTGCACTCAGATGCGATCACCAGCAAATAAGACACCAGGAAAAAGCACTAGTCCTCTGCAGCGAAGGAAGCTCCAACAGCTGCATGAAGATCTTTTCGATCGTTAAGGATTTCACCTCGCCCTCTGGCATTGTCAACAACTTTGCTGCCTCCCAAAAACTCTGCCAAAACCAATCTAACTTCTTCCACAGCAAAATCACAGACATCTACAGCAACTTTGAACACCCACTCAACTCCAAATAACTCATCGCTAACCTGTGGACCACCAACCAAGACGGCTACCTGACCGAATGGCCAACCCTCACCAGAAATGGAACCGCAGAAATAATGTAGACCATCCACTAAGGAGCTCCAACGCACCCATGACCCCACAACATTTACAACCTGGGAACATCACCAATCAGCATCACCCTGACCCACATCATTAACACCTCCATCACGTCCGCCACTTTCCTGGATGAATGGAAACTTGCAGAAATCAACCCCTCCCACAAGAAGCCCATAGCCGGCCCAAATCAACTAAGCAACTTCCGAACCATCTCCCTGCTCTCCTGTCCAGCCAAAGTGATTGAGAAGGCCATCAACAAGCAACTCACAACCCACCTCAAACTTCACCATCTTCTAGACAACACTCAATCAGGATTCATGAGCTTTTAAGCCTCTGTAAAAAGCACTGTGAGGGGTGGTCTCCTATTGATAGGCATATCTGGATCTTGGAGCCGATTTTATCATAAAAATTAGTTACACACTAGATAGGTAGCATGTTAATTTGTCAGCTCATGAATTAAAAGCTTAACTCCTGTTACCGGTACCAATTCTTTCAAATTGATGGGATGTTTGCATCTGCAGGGAAGGTTACAGAAGCAGTTATTAGAAAAGCAAGGAAGTGAACTCTCCCCTTCCTAACCCCGCTTTGCTATACATTTAACAGTTCTACGTAGGTTAAAACAGTATTGCATATATTTACATAAAAACAACTAGAATAGGTGGGACCTCATTGGGATATCACAGGTGGGAGATATGTGGGGTAAGGACGGGATCCTTACGTTTGAGGCTCTTCAAGAACGGCATCAATTGCAGGAGAGCGAGCAGTTTCGATATATGCAGATTAGGCATGCGTTGCTGGCTAGTATCCCCCGGGGAGTTACGCCCCCGGAGGCTTACCCATTGGAAGATCGGGTGCTGGACGGTCATCTACCGACCTAAACAATCTCCCTGATCTATAAAAAGCTTCTTAACCACACGGAAGACCCGCTTGTGGCTCTTAGGGAACAATGGAACGCAGATGGCCTGGTCTTAGATGATGAAGACTGGAGGGAGGCTGTGTCTTCCCCAAGGGTGATTGCTATACAGATGAGACTCCGGTTGGTGCAATTGAAGGTCCTTCATCGCTGTTATGTTACCGGTCCACGATTGGTGCGAATGGATTTGGCTGCGAGTGGAGAGTGTCGAAGGGGATGCGGTGAGGCTGGAACATTCATGCATATGTTGTGGGACTTTACTGTCATCCGGAGTTATTGGACTACAGTTCATGACAAGATACGCGAGGTGTGGGGTGTTGGCCTGGAGTTGGAAGCACGCTGTTGTCTCCTGAATGTTTGGGAACCAACCGATCTCACGTCTCACGGAAAGATATGGGTTACGCTGGCATGTGCTATAGCCAAACGCAATATCGCCCAGCTGTGGGGGGCCAGTCAGTTCCCACACATTGGGAAATGGATGAGGACCTGGACTGGTGCATGTTTAGAGAATGATCTGTGTATGTTGCCAGGGGTAGGCCCAGGAAGTGGGGGAACATTTGGGGAGTTTGTAACGGCTACAGAGGAGAAATCTGTGCTCCCCCCGCTATACGGGAAGATAATGCTGTGTCGGAGGAGCCCTGAACCCATTCGATATTACCTGTATAGTATTCTGTAACTTGGAAGATGTAACAACAATTATTGTCTGCTTGGATGCCACCCAATGTATTCTTTTTTCTTTTCGCTGTGTGTGTTAATAAAAAGAATGAGAAAAAAAAAAAACGACTAGAATACATAAATATGACCGGAAAAAAAGATAATCTTAGGAAACAGTTCACGCTGGCTGAGTGGAGAAAGCCAACATCAAAGTAAAGAGATTGAGGAGGAAAAAGAATTGTGGAATATGTCAATGCTAAATGTCACTATTTAATAAAGCCAGGCTTCTGTTAAAGTCTCTTCTGTAAGACGATTTACTCTGCTGAATACATGTGGATAAGCGGTACCTCAATTTTAAAATAAATCATATGCTGGGCACAGAGGCTGGGAGGAAATGTTGTGTCACACATGGATTCGATAATTAATTTCTGTAGAGCCATCATTTTGATCCTTAACAGTTCCCCACATTTACCAGTGTTAAATACCTTGAGCAGATCTACTTGTCAATATACAACATGTATATTATACCCCGACTCATGAAGATTGGACCCCAGAAAATGCAATTCAGATATTGTAGATCATGGTCACGTGTTTAGTGTCTGCTCTAAGGTAATACATGCAAGCCAGGAAAAAAAAATATGCCTATATGTAAACTTTATTGTTGCGCCAATTGATATTGATATCACTGCTGTTATGCTGGGATCAGGGCCGAACTGGGAACCAAAACAGCCCTGACAATTTTTTTGCACCAGCCCCACGAGGGTAAGAGTGAAGCACTGCTGCTTTTGTTAATGGGGGCTGATATTGCAGCACCCCAACAAAACTAGCCCCCAGTAACAAACCCGACCCCACCACTGCAAGACCAGCCCCCACCCTTTCAGCTTCCCTGGGTAACGTCCGATGCGCGCGACGGCCAGTCCGCATCGAATTTAAGACTCCAGAATTAATGTAGAATAACGAAATATTTGCTTACGCTCACTACAAGCAACCTGATAATGATCATCGCCATCAGTACTGCCCACTAATGTTTGGTACATCGTTAAGTGAGGTACTTTGAGTAGTGCAGACAGAATTGACACTGGTTAAGGCACATAATGAAAGGAAACACAAACTCTGGGTGGCGATTCAGGAGCTAGTTTCTTGAATAGCATTTTGATTTCCATACATGAATTATTTGACATGGTATTAATCATCAAGTACTTGGCATACTTGTGACTTATGTCAGTAACTCGCAATAATATACTTTTCTAGTGAGTAATTCGCTGAGCGCGCCAATTCTAATACATTGTTTTCATAATCAATAAATGTGATGGAGCAAACAGCAAACACTAGTAAATTGATCCCTGGTTGCAACACTAAATGCGAATAAGGGCTGTTCTGCATACTACACCTGACTAATTGAATGTAGTAAATCTACACAAGATAAATGATTACTTGAGTTAGAAACTGACCTCACTCCTTGCTCCTAAAGAGTGGAACAGCCTCCCACTCCACATCAGAGCATCCTTCTCGCTTCTTGAATTCCACAAGAAGCTGAAGACCTGGTGTAAGCAATTGGGTTTCTGGTTGAGGGGCTAAAACCCTTCTAAATCAGTAATCGGCCCCTGTCAGGGTGAAGTCACAAGCAAACCCTAGATTAACCTGTACTCAACCCTCTGGTAGCTTGGCAAAGAGCAGTCAGGCTTAATTTAGAGGCAACGTTTTAAGTATTTATGCAGCACTTCAAACAGCAATAAAATGAAACCCATCACAAAAAAAATCTCACACCAATTTAGGAAAGTAGAGTAATTTTTAGTAAATAATTTAAAACCAAAACAACAAAAATCCAATCAGTAGAACCAGCGATAGACAATTTTAAAGATTTGAGCGAAAATAGCTCCAAAAGGCACAAAGCTCCAACTGTGGTTATTTTGTTGCACTAGACCAGGACAAAGTCACAAGTTCAGGCTGACCGCGCTGGAGTGTAAGGCGGCTAAAGAGACCTATTTAGACCTGCTGAACAAATTAAATTCCGCTTTGAGTATGCTTCATGCAGCAGAGACCATGCAAGGTCATAGCGTGGAGATGCATTGCAGACCAGCAGTTCTAGGAAAGGAACCTGCGAGGCTGTGATGTGACGTCCTGAATCCTTGTCAAAGATGCCATTTGTGAGGGGCTTGTGATGCGAAGTCCGTAATTGTTTCTATGCTGCTGAAAGGGGCCGTCTCAGGAGCATAGTGAAACAAAGGATTTTATTGAAGGTTGTGCCTCATATAGAAGTCAGTAGACAGCCCTGCCCTCGTTGACGTATGCCAGATAAATAAAGTCCTCAAAAAACAATACTTCCACACTGTGACCCTACAAGACATCCTTCAGTTGCTTCAAGACGGAGAATTCATTACACCACTAGCTTAATACATTCTTTCACAGCCCATCTATCCCAATTCTAGAGAAAGTGTGCGATTTGAAGTGGCTGGTCACCATTACGAGTTTGATGGGGGGGGTTTGGCCTTTAAGTCTGCTACAAAGGTATTCACAAAATGTCTCATACCAGTGTTTTCCCTTACTAGGACAAATGGCTTATCAAAAACCAACCTAATTGACAAGCCAACCACTCCTCTGCCTTTTTAACAACCTAGCGATCATGCTCATAAAGGAAAAGTCAGTGCTTCTCACCTCCACCTGCCAGCAGCCCTGAATGCCATTCGTGGCATGTCTTTGGGGAAAGCGTACCCTTCCAAACAGTGTACTTAGAAGATCATTGCAAGCATCAAATTATTTCGAGTGCTGTCTTAGTGCACAGGAAACACCAAAAGTGATTCCAGGGGTGATGTCTTAGTTCATCCCGTAAATTCCTTTCGGACACCTGCAGATAATGCTTTGAAAGATGAACTAGACAAGGAGTGGAATTACCTCACAGGCTTTTGTTACAAGAAAGTTCAAGACAGTACCTAGTTAGGAAAGTCCCTGATATTGTGTGGACAGTGATAGGACATTTCAGTAGGCCTCCATTGTCAGGTGCAAGCTCCAGAATTCGTTAAGATAGGGAAGCCTGAATGGAAGGCTGTGGACCTTCGTCTACAAGTTATGTCAACAATTGCACAAAAACCCTACTGCATGACAAAAACAAGTGGAAAGAATGGAAAAAGAAAAATTCGGAATTATGAGTATGTATATGGCCGCACACTGTAGCAAAACATGCATGAATGAAGGTTTTCACCACACCTTTGTGTGTCCATATTTAAGGCATTAAGTCCTATAGTCCTTGATCCCTGGTATCCTGTCACTGGAGCGGTCTGTGGCTGTAGGTTACAGAGACATTGCCGGTGGAGGAGGCAGTGCCACTGGTGGCACGGTTGAGAAGGTTGCAGTCTGGCTCGCTGGCTGCAGATGATTTAGGTGGTGGATTTTCACCAGGTGGTTGGCCAGTCTGGATGTCAGGAAGAAGTATTTCCTGTTCATTCCCCATTAACAAAAAGACATGCCCGTGCATTCACTTCACAATCCATGCATGTGAGTTTTGGTGTGTGTGGGGTAAAAGAAAATGGGCCACTCACATACTGAAATAGGGCCAGCGATGATCATGGGTTGGAGGAGCAGAACAAAACCAAGGTTCTACAACCCCTCTTCCTACTGAAAGATCTCACAGGAAGGAGCAGATTATCCAGCAGAAGGTGTAGGAGTAACGGGAACCAGTGGTCTAGCAAAAGGTTTCTGTGGAAGAGCTTGAATTGCCAGGATGCCGCCAGAGCTGATATGTGAAAATATGTTGTAAAATAAAATGGAAAAAGAAAGAAGAGATTGTAAGTAGAATGAAGCTGGTGTCAAAATAAATGTGAGGCAGAAGAGAAAGGGAACAAATACAAGAAAGAGTAGAGGAGGAGCCAAGATGGCGATCGGGACGGCCGCATAGTCCCTCGGCTCCGAAGACCTTTTCCTCCCGAGCCCACATCCTGCCTGTAATCCTGTACTAAAACGGCGCACTTGTGGTGACGAGCACCTCCGACTACTTGCGGCACAATCCTGAGGCTTGCGCTTGCTTTAATTTGGAGGATCCACCCAGCTACGGTTCGCGGCCCGCACCAGCCCTGAGTCCGGAGCCTCGAGTGGACAGTAAGGCTGGTCACCGAGTGAACAACAGCGGCCACCAGCGACCGAGACGTGCCGGACGGGTCATGGCTGACGGGGAGCGGCCGATTTTTGAACAGCATATCCTGTCGGCTACGGGTGCAACTCCGAGGAGTGCCTGACATGGTGCTTGGTGTAAATTACACGATCGTAGAACCTGCTTGCGCATTGTCCCGCTACCGGCGGGCGGCTCCCGGATTTGTTGCTTACTTCATACCGTACGAGGCCAGCGTTCTACTCGGCAGTTGCTTTTAGCTTATACTGGGCCTTGGCAGACACGAGAGTGATACAAAGATGCCTGAGGCCCCTCTGCCTGCAAATTTGCCCCGAATCTGGGTGGCCCTGCCTGTGACCACAATGGGCAATACGGAATGCAACCGCGAAGAGTCTGAGCCCCAAAGTGATCGTGGATGTCTGGAGAAGGGAGACTCGATCGAGAGGGGGCCTGGAAGAGTCCTGCAATATGGCGATCTTATGGCGGCCATTGTTGCCCTGCGTCACGACTTGGTGCAATCTGCCCGACTCCTGGGTAGTAAGGTGGATGAGATTGTGTTTACACTGGGGCACTCGAGAACGTCTGGTCAGTGGGAATACGATGATATGCCTCACTCTCTGCCCGGCTGCGACAAGATGGCTGCACTAAACGACATTGGTGGACTCGAAAATCCTATTCCCAAACCTTTTCTTGTTGAGGATCCTGAGTGCCTGGGACGACGTGTGGACATTGGTCTGGAACCGCGATGGGTGTGTGCGCCCCAGGCCGTGCTTCCCATGACCCGGGGGCCGCTCCGGCTATGGTTGGACATAGATGCTTTTCTTCCTGGCCCTGCTCTGCTGAATATCGGGTGGAAGATGTGCTCTCGGGCCGGGCCGGGGTCCCTGGAACAATGTGAGAGAGATCTAGCATATGTCTGGTTATATCAAATCGACGCTCCTGTGCTGCTGCTCGCGCTCGCCTGGACACTTCGACTCCCCGTACAGATTGACCTGATCGCCGATACTATAGTGCGCTTTGTTAGAACGGATAAGACGGGACAAGGATGAGCGGTGCCTACTATGGACTGGTGGACCCTAGCCGATGTCTGATACGAATGTGTGCCGAGCTGACTTGCCTGATGGCGCAGTAAGCCGACTATGTGCCTTGAGAATTGTTTGCTAGTACTGGATTTTATTTTTGGACTCTACACCCTGTGCTGTCATAGAACTTGCGGGAGGGTGATGCCGGGGGACAGATGGAGGGCTCGCCTTCGTTTCTCATCACTTTTACTGTAGTCATGGATTCCGCCATCTTGGTGTTTCTCTCCTCCTCCCTTCCTCTCTCTTTCCCTTTCTGTAGGGTAGTCTTCTGGGGCGACAGACACGCTGTTAGTGGGGTAGGCCATAGCCATTACGGTGATGTAGGGTGGCGGGTGTTGGGGGGTTTTGTTATTTTAGTTTGTTTTGTTCTATGGTCCCTTTTTCTCTTCCTTTCTTAGTAGAGTTGGCTGTATCTTCTTCTTTTATCCTTTTCCCTATCGGGCATTTGCGCTTGCCTCTATTTTGTTTCGGGAGGGTGGGTTTTTCAGATGATGCTTTCGCTAAATTGTGGACCATTGTTTGCTATATACTCCTGGCCTGCCCTGGCAGGCGTAGTGTGCTTTAGACCGTATTGCTCATCACCGACTTCTGATCGCATGGAGGATACGCCCCTCCCATCTCTCCCTTTTCTCGTGTAGTGTGATGCCTCCGATGATATAGCCACGGCTGCTTCTTTAAACTATAAAAATGAAACCTTTTCCATCCTAGTGTTTCGTGGCGCATACATACCATGTGTTATGATTGTATTGTGAATACTCCTGAGCCGTAAGCATGTTTAACACCTTTGCATTTAACTCCTGATTTTGCGGCCTGCCTCCGTGGTTGTTGGCCTGCGCTTGTACTGCTTTACTCGAATCAATAAAGGTTTTAAAAAAAAAAAGAAAGAGTAAAAATCATGGGGAAAAATGAAGACATCTGAGAAAGTTGATGAAAATGGTAAAAAGTAAAAATGAGGGAATTAAAAGGGATAGGAGAAAATATAAGCACTTTAAGACTAAAGAGAACCAGCAAGGAAGACGCAGGAAAGAAGAAAAGTTGTATTAATGGAACTAAAAGAAAATATAACAAAAGAAGAAAGTAGGGACATGTAACGAAGGAAAAGAGAGGGTGAAGTGGAAAAACATTTTAGCTGAATTTCAGAACCATTAGTTTGTGGTGCTATATCCAGTTTTACAAATCAGTTAGGCGAATTCTCCTCACCCCAAAGCAGCCTGAATAACATTAGCTTGTGAGAAGAAGAAAGAGGGTAATTAAAGAAGGGACTGCTGATGGATGAGCAGCACAGCCAATGAAAGTGTCAAAAATTGAGATCAGGGAGTTCAGTGCTAGAAAACATGGTTAAAGTAGTATAGGATTTCAAGGATCAAGAACAATTGTTACTTACCTGTAATCAGGTGGTTCTCCAGTATTGGTGTCTTTCATTGATTCACATGCTTGTATATTCCCCGTCGTCGGAGTGGGAGTCCCACGGTACATAAAATAGCAATAAATACTAAAAAATTATATGCTTGTAAAACATAATACATAAATTAGACACTAAAAGTAGTTGCCAATACCAAATCCTAATTCCTACATAGGAATACATGGCAATAGAAAAAACTACATGTAACATATCCTTGTCATTATGTTAGTCCAAACTACAGCCAATCAGGCACAAGCACCCCTCCAGAACCTTCTCCTCAGAGCTCAGTGGCTCAGATTTTCGTAGCCAGGAGTGACCACAGAGTCTATGAGGAGAAACGAGCCTCTGAGGGGAGGAGGCTGGGTCGCATGTGAATCTATGAAAGACACCAATACTGGAGAACCACCTGTTTACAGGTAAGTAACAATTGCTCTTCTCCAGTATTGGGGTGTCTTTCATAGATTCACATGCTTGAATAGAATAGTGAGCAGTAGTAGCCAGAGTGCAGCTGACACCATGCATGCTTAGGCATGTAATGCTCATGAGACATAGCAAGCAATAGAAATAATCACAACGGCTACATGAAAACCATAAAGAAAGGTGGAGGGAAGACAGAGGCTCACCTTAGTTAAAAAGATTGCGAAGCACTGCCTGTCCCACTGCTGTATCAGCTTCATTGATGGCCTCCAGGCAGTAGTGTTTTGTGAAAGTGTGCCTGCTGGACCACGTGGCTGCTCGGCAAATCTGATGGAGCGCTACACCGGGGAAGAGGGCAGCAGAAGGGGACATCGCCCTGGTGGAATAAGCCCTCGATGTGGATTGAAGAGGCCTGCCTGCTTTCTGATGGCAGAAGGCGATTGCTGAAGAAATCCAACATGCTATTGTTGGCTTGGTAACAATACGACCCTTGCACATGCGGCCGTAGGCAATGAAGAGTTGACCGGACCTACGAAAAGGTGCCGTACTGGAGATATAAAATTTAAGGCATCTCTTAATTTCCAAGGAATGTAGACGCTGTTCTGCCGGGGAAAGAGGATTAGGAAAGAAAGTTTTTAAGAAAATAGGTTCATTAATGTGAAAATCAGTGGGCACTTTAGGCAGAAATGCTGGGTTGGTGCGAAGCATTTTACAGTCTGATTTGAATTGGAGGAAAGGAGGCTTAATGGTGAAGGCATGGATATCACGTACTCTATGTGAGGAGGTTAAAGCCAGTAGAAGGGCTACCTTCCAGGTTAGAAACTTTAAATCCACTTTGTGGATCGGTTCGAATGGTGCCTGCATTAATTGTGCTAAAACAACATTGAGGTGCCAAGTAGGAGGACATCTAATAGGCGGGAATTTTTTGAACAATCTTTTGCAGAATTGGCGGATAACTCTGGAAGAGCAGAGCGAGTTGGAGCCGTCCTGGCGGAAACGAGAAAGTGCCGCCAAGAAAACCTGTAGAGTTGAATGGGAAAGACCAGACTGAGCCAGTTGAAGGAAGAACGGCAGCAGCTGAGCAGGTGTGGAATGGATCGGATGGATATTGTTAACAGCGCACCAATGACAGAATCTTTTCCACTTGAGCTTGTAAGTTTTAATTGTAGATGGAGCTCGAGCTTGAGCAAGAATGTCTGCATTCTGGTGAAATACTCAAATGGGCGAATTCAAGGTGCTCAGGTTCCATGCCGATAATTTCAGAGAGGAGGGGTCCGGATGACAAATCTGACCCTTGTCCCTTGTTAGAAGGTCTGTTCGAGGATGCAGCAGGATGGGCTTGCACTGCGAGAGGAGGAGCAGCTCCGAGAACCACGCTTGTCGAGGCCATCTGGGAGCGATCAGGAGAAAGTGGCAAGGTTGCCTCTGCATTTTCCACAACACACGAGGCACTAACGGAATCGGAGGAAAAGCGTAGGTGAATAGACCGCGCCAGTTCAACAAAAGGGCATTCCCGCACGATCCGAGGTGGGGATGCCAACTTGCGTAAGACGGGCATTTCTGGTTCTCCGGAGTTGCAAAGAGATCCAATGACGGTCGACCCCACTGTTGAAAAACTGATTCGAGCGTTGGCTGATGTAACTCCCACTCGTGGGTCAAGATGTGGATCTGCTGAGGGAATCCGCTAGGATGTTGGAGATGCCTGGTAGGTGTACTGCGGTCAGGGTAATCTGGTGATTGAGAGCCCAATCCCAGATCGTCTGAGCCAGCCGAGACAGGAGAGGAGATTTGGTTCCACCCTGTTTTTTGCATGCTGGTTGTGTTGTCCGTTTGAATCAGTACCGATTCTCCTTGAATCAGGCGATGGAAGGATTTGAGAGCCAAAGAAATGGCCATTAACTCCAGCCTGTTGATATGTAAAGAGCGCTGAGGCGGGGTCCATTTGCCCTTTACCGATAGACCTAGAAGGTGCGCGCCCCAGCCATCCAGGGAGGCGTCCGTGGTCAGAACGAATTCTGGAGCGGTGGAGAGGAATTTAGTCCCTTGTGCAATGTTGGACTGTTGCGCCCACCACTCGAGAGCTGCCTTCCTGCGAGTGGTTACCGAGATCAGGTCGTTGAAAGAGCCGGTGACCTGACGCCATTGACTGTCCAACGCCTCTTGGACAAGGCGAGTCTTTAGCCTGCAGTTTGGGATCAGAGAGATGCATGATGACGCCATCCCCAGAAATGACTTTAAGATGCGGACTGAAATGGACTGTTTTGAACAGACAAGAGCCACCAGGTGAAGAATCTTCAATTGGCGCTCCTGAGACACGAAAGCTTTGGCTAGAGATGTATCGAGAGTGGCGCCTAGAAAGTCTCTGCAGAGAGCTGGGTCGACCTGCGACTTCTCAGTATTGATGGAGAGACCGAGGGAGCGAAAGATCTCCTGACAGAGTTGTGTATCCCGAGACAGCTGGCTGCGAGATTGTGACTTTATGAGGCAATCGTCCAGGTATGGAAAAATTTGGACGCCCTGCAGGCGCAGATAAGCCACTACTGGAGCCAAAACGTTTGTGTAGACCCGAGGGGCGGAGCGGAGGCCGAAAGGCAACACCCGGAACTGAAAATCTCTGCGTCCCACTCGGAATCGCAGATACTTCCGATGTCTTGGAAGAATCGGCATGTGAAAATAGGTGTCCTGAAGGTCGATTGTTGTCATGTAGTCGTCTTTGGAGAGAAGACGCAAGATCACCAAGAGCGTCAGCATGCGGAAGGATTGGCACTTGAGATACTTGTTTAGTGCGCGCAAATCCAGTATCGGACGCCAATCTCCTGTTTTCTTGAGGATTAGGAAAAAACGGGAATAGAATCCCATCCCTCTTTGAGACTTGGGAACCACCTCGATGGCACCTTTTTGGATCATTATTCGACTTTGTTTGAAAAGTTCTTTGAGGTGCGTTGGAGGTGGGCCGGATGGAGGTGTGGGAGGAGGTAATTTGACGAACTCCAGAGCACGGCCCTTTGCTACAATGTCCAGCACCCAACGGTCTGAGGTGATTAAGGAACATTGAGAGGAGAACATGGAGATTCCACCTCCAACCTTTTTTGGTGAAAGTAAGTCATTGTTTTTGGAGGCGGAGCCTCTATATGAGGACTTCCCTTGATAGGATTTTGAAGATTGCTTACGGGAAGATTGTTGTTGTTGGTAAGAGTAACGCTGAGAGCCTTGGTTGTAGGAGCAGTATTGCGAGGAACCACCGCGAAAAGTGGAGGAGGTGCCGCATCCACGCGCACCCCGAAAGGGCTGCTTCCTGAATTGTAAATTACCCAAAGAACGAGCAGTGTCATTGTCCTTTTTCATTGTTTGGAATGCCTCATCCACATGTGCTCCAAAAAGGGATTCACCGTCATACGCCATATCCAGGATCTTTGCCTGAACTTCCTGGCGAAACGAGGTCGAACGAAGCCATCCCTGGCGTCGCAAAACAGCTGCTCCTGCGAGCTGACGGAAACCCGTGCAAGCGATGTCTACTGCACAGTCAATTATTTCCTCCGACGTTCTCTCTCCCTCTTGAAGGATCTTTAAAGCCTTCGCCTTGGAGGATTCCGGCATGAGGGCCACAAAAGCAGACATATCAGACCACATCTGACGGTCGTAGCGCTCCAATATGGCCAAAGAATTTGCTGCTCTCACCGTAGTAGAGGCCATTGTAGAGAACTTACGACCAATGGCATCCAGATGGCGACCTTCTCGATCAGGAGGAGCCGTGATGGTAGAAGCTGGGTTCTTGGAGCGACGTTGAGCCGCCTGAGTAACCACAGAATCAGTCTTGGGCTGTGCAATCAGGCAAGCTGGAGAGCCCTGTGGTGCCTTGTACTTTTTCTCTAAGCGAGATAGTTGCGCCGGGATAGAATTTGGCGTCCCCATCAACTTGACCCCCTCACTCCAGATGAAATCAATGATGGGGACAGTATGGATCTGCTTAAGTGGCTGACTTTTGAAGTCGTATAGAAAACAGTCCTCCTCTCTTTGGACTCTAGGTAACATGAAGCATTGAGCCGCCCTATTCATGAGCTAATGGAAGCTCGCAATGTCCACGGGAGGTGAATCTCCTGGTACTACAGGAGGCGGGGATGGGGTCTGAATTTGATAGTCGTCCCACTCTGCCATATGACCATCGTCATCATCATCATCATCCCAAACTTCACCATCTTCTCTGTCTTTTTTTTTATAAATCTTTTTATTATTATAACACAAGAGGAAAAATATACATATCGGGTGTCATTAAACGAAATACCGCACAGCTGTGGACGGGCAAATGAAGTGACGAAATAATGTACAGTCATAAGCAGCAGAAAAATCAAATGCAGCGTGAACAGAAGCAAAACAATTGGATAGCAATGACCGCAGGCAACCATCAAAGCACCCGCCCACCAGGAGTACAGGACGTACAGGAGCAAACATGTGACACCCGGATACGTTAGGCAAGAATCAGGAGAATACGCCACAGCTCTTGTTAAGAAAGGAAAGGGGAAATAGAATGGTCATAGAAAATAACAAAGGAAAAAAAAAAAAAACACAACCCCCCACCCTACACCCCTGCAGATGGCTACGACCTGACCCCATTAGCAGCGTGCCTGTCGCCCCCTAAGCTACACCCCAAGGAAGGGAAAAAGTTGGAGGAGGAGAATATAACAAATCAATACAAGCTCCCGGACTTCCATCCCCCCGCCAAGAGCAGACACCCCGTACCGTAATGTTAAGCAAGTTATAGCAAAGCAAGAGACATTTCGTAGGGGAGTCGCAAGCAGAAAAAGGACCATCCCGCCCGATCTCCGGCACCACAGAGGCAGCAAATCCCGTCCCAAACACATCAGACACATAAATATCAAACACTCAGAACCACGTCTGGCCCTCGCTCCCACAGATATAGCCCAGCAAAGACAGAAGAAACATTGCATCAAAGTCTTGTCCAGTTCAGCCCAAACCCTCACGTTCCATCACGAAGACCCCGTCCAGTACAAAGGAGTTGTTGCGATTTTCACACGGGTTCTATCCATCCGAACCGCCAGCATCACAATAATAACCGAAAACAGTGAGAGTGTCAAAGTCAATTCGAAAGAAGGGGAAACAGGATAGACGCACACAGAGTCAAAAAAGTCAAAGCAGGTCCGCCGCCCACCATCGACAAACCTGCAAAGCGGTTTTGAGCACTCACGAAAAAAGACAAAGGGTTAATCCTATAGACGCCGGAGAAGACACAATGGCTAACAATCCAGGACATGATCTCAACCCTGTCCCGTTCGATCCAAAACGTCAGCAGAGATCAACCGGCCAGCCGCCGTGGTAGTCGACGTGGGCAACAAGGGCAACCAGGACAAATCGGTGGGCTGTCTCCCCAAGCCAACCGTAAGCAACAGCAGTTCACAACATCCAATGGAGATTGTTCGACAAGATGTCCAAAGCACCTGCACAAAGTTCAAAAATAATAAGTCTGACATCGGCCACTGTGAACCCCGGGGGACCCCCAAGAGACCTTCTTCAGATCGCCAAGCCCTGCTTACACAATTACTGTGCTCATGGTGAACAAGACCGCGGGAAGATGTAGGGGGGAACATGTCCAGTTGCGTCTGAACCACGGCGTCAACAAGCCCACAGGGCATTACTGGCTGGGGCTCTTCCCCCTCGTCGGCCCCGGCGGGAACAGCTCTTGTCGGGTGGAGCACAATGAATCCTGTATCCAGAGCAGTGTTCAGCTTTGCGAACTGCTCATCCAGAGAGACTCGGACATCAGCTAGGGCCGCCATGATGTCTTGCATCGTAACCGCCATCTTGGGGATGGGGGGGTCGTCGGGTGTTCCAAGCATTAATTCCCAGCCTGCAGGTAAATACCCCCGGAGACCAATGGACCACACAAAAGACAGGGCAAGTCACACATCGGAGGAATGCCTCTCTCCACACTGCCAAGTCAATTCTGCCCGTGTAATAAACACACAGCTCAGCGTCGGATCCCACCACGTAGCGCCAGCAATGGGGGCACCTCAGTATCACAGAAACAGTCTCATCTCCGGCAGGATCTGCGGAGCCGGTCGTGCGCCTGTGGGAGCAGCGATCGTCCTCGCCCCGAGCGGCGCCAGTCGAGAATTCGGGAGCGGCCCGTGAAAACCGGGCCGAATCCTAAACAGCGTCGGGGTCGTCACAGTATGCGCTTCGCAGACATAGAATGTATCCAACAGGCCAGCGCTCCGGGGTGTGTTACATCGCCACGTTGCCGGTCAATTAAGGCGTCCGCGGCAACAACCTGACCGATGGCCACTACGCACAAGGAGACCGACTCCGCCCCTGTATATATGGCCGCTGTTGTTGCCTCTTCGCCCGGCCATGCTCTGCAACCTACGTCCCGGCTCAAGAGACTTTAGGGCCGCCAACTACCGCTGCGGATTTCTCCGATTTCGGGGCCGGCAGGGAGCCGGGGATCGCGCCATCAATTACAGCGCTCCTTCCCCAATACAGAATATAGCGCGATAACAGGATGATATGCAGGATAGTTGTGCGGGGCTCGGAGGGTCACGGAGCCGGGAGCCTACGCGTCCGTCCTGGTCGCCATCTTGGCTCCTCCCATCTTCTCTGTCTTGATGGACATCATCATCATCATCACAGGATACACTGTAGTGTGTATCCGCACTGAAGTCTGAACTTGAGGCGAAGGCGCTACTGGCTGTGATAGTGGAGCAGTAGCAGGAGTCACAGCAGGTGTAGGCACATGTGACCCCGGTGAAACCTGGGGAGATGGTGAGAAACGCCTGTTATAGTCATCCAACATGTGTTGGAGGTTAGAGATGAGTGACAGAGGTAAAGTCGCTGCTTGGACTTGGCTGGAACGGTGTTCTTGTTGAAAATATTGGTTTTCGTGGTCTTCGCCATAGTCCTGGCATTTAATGACCAACTCAGACGAGCTACGTGCCGCCCGAAAATGATCACCGACATCCTCCTCGGACTTAGAGTCCTGCTCAGAACCCGTGGCAAACAAGGGTGACGGAGGTTGCATAGCACTCGGGACGGAAATCTGGTCCACAGAGACCTGTCGACGCTGGTGCAATGGGTCAGAAGAAGACTCTGATGATGGAAGCGGCGCCAGTGGCATTGAAGCAATGGAGGATGGCATCGTCGTCGACGAGGTCGTCGTCGAGGTAGGTACTGGCGACGGTATAGGCGTCGACGAAGCTGGCTTCAATAAAGATGTCGTCGACGGGGCCGTCGACGACGGGGCTATAGTCAACGGGGCTGTCGTTGACGGGACCGCCGTCGATGGGTTTGCTGTCGACGGAGTCGTCATCGATTGGGCTGCCGTCGACAAAGCGCTCGTCGAAGGTGGAGCTTTCTTTGCAATCTTTGTCGCCGAAGATCTGGCCGTCGACAAAGGAATCTTCAACGGCGATGCAATAGGTATCGTCGACGAGATCGTCTTCAAGCTAATGCCCACCTTCGTAGACATGGAAGACGTCGACGAGCTGGAGACGGCAGATTTCGTCGTTGGAGAAACCGTCGACGCTCCTGTCGACAATTTTACATGTTCTTTGACAGAAACATGGGATGAAGAAGCTGCAGATGCCTGAGAGTGGAATCTCGTGGGCGTAGGCGTAGCAGGAGTAGGTGAAGACACTACAGGAGCCTTTACAAGTGACAGTTTCTTTTTCTTCAGAAAAGGGGAAGGCAGGTCCTGCACACTGCTACGAGGCAGCCTTTGAAGCTCCTGACACCAGGCTTTCTGAGTCGGAAAGAGCTGTATCTCTGTCTTTTAACCTTTGCAACCAGATGAGGAGGCAACCTTCTCTATCCTTAAGAGTCTTAGTGGAGAAGGTTCTGCAGATCTTACACTTGCCAACCTCATAGTCCGGGTAGAGACAGTAAATACACTTCTTGTGGGGGTCTTCAGGATAAAGTCTTAACTTCCCACAAGAAGAACAAGGTCTAAATAAAGACTTCTTACTTGAAGACATAGCTGAATTCACTGGAAACTGAAGTTGTAGAGGAAAAAACTGAGCAGAGCTCAAGGAGACTTCCTTCACACGACGTGCGGTAGAAAATCTGAGGCACTGAGCTCTGAGGAGAAGCTTCTAGAGGGGTGCTTGCGCCCGATTGGCTGTAGTTTGAACTAACATAATGACAAGGATATGTTACATGTAGTTTTTTCTACTGCCATGTATTCCTATGTAGGAATTAGGATTTGGTATTGGCAACTACTTTTAGTGTCTAATTTATGTATTATGTTTTACAAGTATATCATTTTTTAGTATTTGTTGCTATTTTATGTACCGTGGGACTCCCACTCCGACGTTGGGGAATATTCAAGCATGTGAATCTATGAAAGACACCCCAATACTGGAGAAACAGTATTATGAAATACTAGAATGTTTTAAAAAGAGAAGGAAAATGCAAAACAAGCGAAAAAGAGTTTTACCTTTAAAAAGACTACAACAAAAATCACGTACATCTAGTACAACGAAAATCATGATAAAAAACAAAATAAGCAAAAGCAAGTAACGGAGAGGAAGAATGTTGTTTTTGCATATTCCTATATAATAACTTTCTAAAAATAAAAACTTGTAAATCAGACATTTGATCATGTAACTTGCAATGCTGTGTGCCTGGATCCGGAATGGCCGCCACATTTGCTGGTACAGCCCACACATACCCAGCCTGGCAGTCCGGGCTGAACTATTCTCATGAGGAGCAGGTTCAAGACTGATTTGCATATGACTGGGTTCAAACTGAGGTGGCATGGTGAGCAAAAAAACGATGGGTTGGGGTTCTACCCCAAGCAATTGCCAGTGGTTAAACTAATTGCAAGCATTCCTCCCATCACCTTTTGTGTTTTCCATGTACTGCCCTAAGTGGCATTGGTTTGCCCAGATGTGGGTCCCGTGATCATTAGAACCAAGCTGTACCTAGCTGATGAGCCCATAACTAGGGCGAAGCCTTTCCTGGATTTCTTGTGTTCCTGGTGACCTGGCCTGGCAGCTCCGGCTGGACTGTTCCTAGGAGGAGCAGGTCGAGACTTATTTGCATATGGCTGGGTCCAAATTAAAGTGGCATGGTAAGCAAAAGAACAATGGATTGGGATCCTACCCCAAGCGATTCCCAGTGGTTAGACAAATTGCAAGCATTCCTCCATCACCTTTAGTGTTTTTCATGTACCGCCCTAAGTGGCACTGGTTTGCCCAGATGTGCGTCCTGTGCTCACCTTGTCACTGGAACCAAGCTGTATCTGACTGATGAGCCTGTAACTAGGGCGAAACCGGTCCTGGGTTGCTTGTGTTCCGGTGTAGGCAGGACCTGACATAGCAGCTTGGGCAGAACTGTTCGCAGGAGGAGCAGGTCGAGACTGGTTTGCATATGGCTGGGTCCAAACTGAGGTGGCATGGTGAGCAAAAGAACAATGGGTTGGGATGCTACCCGAGCAATTCCCAGTGGTTAAAAAAATTGTAAGCATTCCTCCCATCACGTTTTGTGTTTTTCATGTGCCACCCTAAGTGGCATGGGTATGACCAAGCAGTACCCGGCTGATGAGCCCGTAACTAGGGTGAAACCGGTCCTGGGTTGCTTGTGTTCTGGTTCAGGGAGGACCTGACCTGACAGTTCGGGCTGAACTGTTCCATGAGGAGCAGGGTTGAGACTGATTTGCCTATAGGTTGGTTCTAACTGAGGGGGCATGGTGAGCAAAAGAACAATGGGTTGGGATGCTAAACTGACTGATTGCCAGTGGTTAGACAAATCGCAAGCATTCCTCCTATCACCTTTTTTATTTTTCATTGCAGCAATCAATAAAAAGCAATAAAGTGCTATTTTAATTTTTAGAAAATTGTGATTCAGAATAAGACTGTGATTCGATAATCGCTATTTCTGACCAACTGCAAAACAAAAACAAATTGGCACAGTGGAATGAAAATCATGATATGATTTTTTGGTGAATCAGTCAAAGGGTAAATGGATAATAGAAACACTATTACAGAGCAGAGCGCTTTAATAGAAAAAAGAGTTTTCTGAACTCCTAGTTTTATGTAATGAAGAAATTTTTTAAAGCTTAACAGAAAGAAGCTGTTCACAAAATAAGTAAGCAGTACACCATCTTCCCTGAAGACTCTGCCCCATCAAAATGAATGTTCTTATGTCATATTATTGCCATTCCATCGTTTTACATGGGAAAATGTTATCGCTATTCTTGTGTGCTTCTCAAAATGAGTAGAAAACTTAGTAGCCCCCAACCACGTTTGTCTCTGTATAACATAGGAAAACACAATTGACAAGGGGTAGAGAGACATGATTTCATTCAGTGCATATTTCATATCAAGTGTCAGTGCAACACTAGTACAGGCACCCAAGGCATTACCGCCACAGTTAATGAGGAAAACATGTTGCTGCTGACACTTTGACATGCCTTGAACCATTTCAAGAAAGCTGACAACATTATCCTTCTCATGCTTATATAAGTAACATCCCAATTTGGGTGACAAAGCCAGTATCATTGATCTGTGCTAAAATTCCTAAACAATAAATCCAGATGTCTCCTAGGAGCCAAATCAGGGTCTGTTTTGGATCAAAACATTGCCCCCAAAGCTTGGATCTCATACATCACCCCCAATGCTTGGAAAGACCTTCCCCACCACACCAGGGCCTCGCTGTCGCTCTTCGAATTCCGTAAAAAGCTGAAGACCAGGCTCTTTAATTAACTCCAGATGAGCTCCTGCCTACCCACCGACAAGCGCCTGGATACCCTCACAGGTGATTAGCCCTCTGCAAAAAACTACATTGCATATCATTCAAATGCAGAGAGCCTCCAACAAAGGATACAAGTCAAAAAGAGTTAGAAGGGCAGCCTGAAAAAGGTAGGACAATTAATATTTAATTGAAGGACAATGTTAGGGTTAAAATACCAAACTTCTAACTGAATTCACACAGTTCATTCAGGAAGAACAGTGGAGTGCTAGGAAAAGGGTTTGCTTGGTAACAAGGAAAGGATTGGATAGGATTATTGAAAAGGCTGCCAACTAGGGTTCAACTAAAGTTGTTGTTTAAGCATGAGCTGAAATTTTGACTTGAGCTTGATTTTGGATTTGAGAACCGTTTTTTTAAATATTACAGTTAAGATATTGGGACTTACCATATTGTACAGTTTGAACATTTGCTATGAATGAATGAATGAATGAAACCAGATTTATATAGCGCTACTTAGCCCAACGGGCGTCAAGGCGCCTAACCAAATAAAGTGTAAGGTCAGAGAGCATGCTTACTGGTAGGCCTTGGTGAAACACCACGTCTTTAGGGCTTTCTTGAAGAGGGCCATAGAGGGTTGGGTCTTAATCTCAGAGGGGAGGGCGTTCCACAATTTAGGGGCCACAGATGAAAAGGCCCTTCCGCCCCATCTGACCTTGTTTGTCCGAGGAACGGATAGAAGGTGCTTACTAGCAGAACGTAGGCTTCTACTAGGGGTATAGGGACTCAGGAGGGAGCTTATGGCTTCAGAGCAGCCGCCGGATAGAGCACTGAAAACCAGGCATAGGATTTTGAAAGAAATTCTTGACTGAATCGGAAGCCATAAAGGATAAATAGACTTGCCACTTAACACCAGTAATTAGGAGATTTAAAAAGACAAAAATATCAACAGACAACACTCTATAACCAAGTGAGCAGAAACACTGATTTTTAGTTTGCCATACTCTGTCATGGAATACTAACATTGAGGCTTAAAATGCAAATGAGGCACAGGTTGTCCAGAAGTATGCATGAATTGTTAGGCGTATAAGACTTCATTTAAAAAGTAAAATGAGTGTAAATCCAGCTGATGTCTAAATACTAAGGGGCCCATTACGATGCTGGACGGAAAAGGCGTTAGTCCGCTGTGCTCGCGGCAAAAAAGCCACCTGCATGACCCTTGGCATCTCCGTCGGTCAAATCATGATTCAATGCATGGAAAATCCTACCACGATGGATGGAACTCACAAATGACCATCCACCATGCTTGGAAAAGTTGCAAATCCATCCGCGCCGGATGTGGAAAGCAGTTCGAGGGACTAAATAGGCGGCTCCTGCCACGGAATGACCGCATGGCCAATTACGATGAAACCGCGGAGCTGGAGGATGGAGCATTGCGTACCAATTGCCTTGCTTGCGCATAGAGCCAAATGAATGTCGGTAATAACAAACTGAACAGCGATACACATAGTTTGCCTAAACTCGATGCTGCCCTCAATCACACACGCCACAATGATGCACCCCAAATGTCCATTGGCAATTTAGCGCCGGGAAACCTCCGGGTAGCTGCGCGCTTAATAAATGTAATTATAATAATAATAATGTAAGCCATGCCAGTGGAAAGTTATGTAGACAAGATAATAAGGGTAGAACCACATTTGTAGGGAAGCCTGGTCCAACACACCCCGCTATTGTGCAAAACCCAGATGTGGACAATGATCCACAACAAGTCAATGCTGTAGGGACCACCCTACGCACACTGCGTGACATCAAAAGGCAGTGGGTCTGCCTCAAGGGCCAGGTCAAGCATCAGGCCCACAGAAACGACGAGGCGGCCCATTGAACTGGTGGTGGCCCTCACATACCACTAGTAACCTTCACTGAATGAGATGAGACGGTGCTTGCCAAACTGCATCCTGAAAGTCTCACAGGAAACAAGGGGGAGTGGAGGCTGGTAAGTACAAACAAAATGACCACATCCCACTGTAATGTACTGTTGTGCACAACAAGTGAGCCTCAACTGGCAGACAAAATCAAACTCATGTACAATGCACACTGTCAACATGAATGTCTCATAAGGCTAGCATTTCCTGCCTCTGCTACACTTAACAGGTAGGTAGCCATCTTACTCGGGAGTGGGTAGTCGGGACCTGACAGCAAGACCACAACTCACACAAGGCCCTCTGTCTTCCCTCCCAAACAGCAGGGAGCTATCTGACTGACCACCACATCCTGGATTTATGAGCCAACTCTGTCAAGTTGCATACGTTTTAGCCAGTGCACACACAGAAAATACCATTGAGAGTTTACATGAATCACTGTGTCGTTGAAGAGGTCACATGTAAATGCAAAGCAAAACCTCCGGCCCTCACTGTCCCCAACACCACCACGACTCCTACAAAAACTACAACAACAACGCTGACCCCTGCAGCAACGACCTGTGTGGCAGCCACCTCCACCATCACCACTGCTGCCTCCAACACTGTCCCTGTGCCAGTTGTAGTAAACACCAACAGGCAGCCTCGGGATGCTGGGGACAGTGTGCGGCGGCAGCGCCAGGCACCGCCACAGGTCTGTGGCAGCAGGGCAGGTGGCAGGACAACAGGGGGACAGTCACAAGAGGACAATGAGACAGAGGCCCAGGCCACCGTGCAATCCTTGGTGCATACCAGTAGAACCAGGGACAGATGGGCCAGGTCCTTGACGAACTGCGTGAACTCCGCCTGCTGCAGAAGTCCATGGACACTCATTTGGGACAAATTGCTGAATAAATTCTTGGATTGAGTATTTTAAGCCCCAGTATGAGAACACAGAAGATAACCAAATTGCGGTGGCTTTTCCTACTACATATTATAACGGTGTTGCTTTTAGTCTAGGGGACGTGGATGGAGCCCTGAACTCAGTAACTGAGGGACGGGCCGCGGGGATGGACTGTATACCCGCGGACCTATATTTAAATGATAAGGAGAGATGGCGAATATATATCGCCCATCTATCCAATGCTATTGGTCAGGGGATGGCCGTCCCGCATTCTTGTAAGGGAGCGGAAATTGTGCCTGTTCATAAAAAAGGGGATAAGTCCCAAGCAGGTAACTACAGGCCTATTAGCCTGATTGATTCTATACAAAAAATAATGGGTCGCCTGGTTCTGGGAAAAATTCAGGACTGGATGGATGGAGAGGACATCCTGAGCCCATTACAGGCTGGCTTCCGCCCGAGAACCAGTACGATAGACCAGGTCTTTCGATTCATTATCTTATTTTGGCGGACAGTTGTCCTGGAAAAAGGGGTATTATATGCAGTTTTCGTCAACTTGAGGGCGGCGTTCAACCTTGTCCCCCGAGAAAAGCTTTGGCAGGTCTTAGAGGAGCTAGGAATGGCCCCGGAACTGCTGACCCTGGTTGCCCGTCTGCACGAAGACACCTATGCTAGGGTCAGGTGGGGTAAGCAGGGCGAGGTTACAGATGCTTTCCCTGTTGAGCGGGGAGTAGGACAGGGTTGCGTTATGGCGCCTACCCTGTTCTCACTCTTCGTGAATGGGGCTGTGACCTCTCCCTGGTCCCTACTGACGCCCCTGTGATGGCCGGAGAGTGCGTCTCGATCCTTATGTTCGCGGACGACACTCTGATCATTTCAAAAACTCCTAGTGGTCTCCAACGGGCATTGCTGCGCTTCACAGACTTTTGTAGGCAGCGCGGGCTCGAAATAAACACTGCAAAAACACAATTTATGGTCCTTACCGAACCCAAACGACCCAATGCAGTTAAACGGTTCAAGGGAAGTATACATATGAATAACTGCCCATTACAGCAGGTTGACGCCTTCACGTATTTAGGGGTCAATCTACAGAGTGATATGTGCTGGAATAGCCAGTTAGATATGACTGTATTAAGGCACAAGCAGCAGGCAGGTATTCTCCTTAAAAGATTTAAAACATCTCTTACAAAACCAGTAAGACCACTCCTCGAGATCTATGGGATGAAAGTCCTAAGTTCTGTCCTCTATGGCTCCGAACTATGGGGGTTCGCAAACCTAAAGAACTTAACATTAGTAGAAAATGAATTCTTGAGAAAATCTACTTATGTCCCCCAAAGTACCCCTTTAATTCCCCTGTTTTGGGATCTTGGTAAAAGAATAGTGCAAGAACTGGCCACCCTGCGACCTGTATTATACTGGCGCAGAATTTGGACAACAGAGGAATTACATCATTATGCCCGGGGACTCAAAGAAATTATTGAGAAGGATTGCTTCCACAAAATTATCTGGCTAAAATCAATTAGATCTCTGCTAGTTAGAATGGGTTTGAGTAAACTTTGGGATGACCCAGTAAATGCTTTATTCCCATCTAAAGAGATATGAAGGCGATATACTGGGAGATGGTTATTACAGAGAAATGTGCCAAGGGGATCTCATCCCATCTCACAGAGCGATTCCTTGAGTTCAAGGCTTATCCAGCGCTGGAATTATATTGGGATGCTATTGAGGAACCCCTAGATCGCAAGCTCTATTTTCAATTTAGGGCAGGTACTCTTCCCATAAGGTTGTTTACCGCTAGGTGGGCCGGGACAAACGATGACAAATGCCCCAAGTGCAGGGACAAAAAAGAATCTACTAGTCATCTTCTGTTTTTTTGTCCGTTATATAGAGCCCCGCGGGATAAATGGATAAAACCAATATGTCGATTAATCGGCACACGAAAACATGATGAGGCGATAAGAATATTAAGTACTGATCCCAGCCTCCCAATTGCCATAGCAATGGCAAAGTTTCTGAAATGGGCGTGGGTCATTCGATCAAAAATGAATTGATAACAGTAAGGACAGATGTAAAACATTTAATGAGGAGGAAGTTATTGTTATGTTTAACTGAACTGAGATGATTAACTTGACGTCTATAGCTATTGTAAATTTTCCTTCCGTTCCTTATTTTTAAGGAATATTCGACATTCGTCTTGTGGAGTTTAATTTTTTTCTTAACATTTTAAATATTTATGTAAATGTCCTTTTAAAGGATCTTATATTGTGACAATTGTAAATGTCTTTTTTTTAAGGTTTTTATACTGGGATAAATGTATGTTTTGTGATGCTTTTATGACTTAATTGTCGAATAAAGTAATGTTTATTAGGAATACATGGGCCAACTTGTGGGTGTCCTGAGGGACATGCATGCAGAACAAACAGCTGCCCCCCCCTGTGACCAGCCGGATGATAGTCACAACACCTCAGCAGCGGCTACAGGGAGGGGTTAGTCACATCACAGCGAATCCTCAGACACTTCCGATCATACAGCAGGTTCCCCCCAAACCAAACAGAGTAGGGGGCATCTGAAAACGTCCCTGGGAGGATCACGTGGCAAAGCACTGTGCCATACCAGTTCTCGGAACCAACGTTGATGTCACCATTGTCACACCGAGCATTGACTTTCTTGTAAATCCGATCCCACATTGCCTTTATGATGGGAGTGTATTGTTGGACTGTGGAATTCCACCATTGTGTGTTCTACCCGAACCATCCATGTACCATCACTTTCAACTTCAACCCTCACCTGCGACTCATTTACAAATAAACACAAATCACACCTGTATGCCTTTGTGTCAAGATGAACGTTTGTTCATAGTAAGTAGCATGTTAACTCACATTTCAATCTATAATGAGATGTGAATGCTACAATCCATTGACAGAGTAGAGGAACCTGGAACGACACAAGGAAAAGACAGTGATTTGACATATGATGACAGTACAGGAAAAGCACTGCCCTAGGCAACACTGTACAAGATGCATAACTGTTAACATAGGCCACCACCATCAACATGGATAGAAGTGGGATGGGGGCACACAACTTCACCTCCCAGCACAGTTTACCCCTCAGCATCCTGGTAAATGCACTGCAGTTGAAATGCTGACTTGTCTTTCCGTGGAAGTGAGTCACCAAAGCTGGATGCAGGTTAGTGCTGTCAATACCTAGACACATGTGTGTTGCGTTATCATCCTACAACAGTAGGGGTTAGATACATTGTGATAGGTGTCTGTTGAGAGAGTGGCCACAATCCACTCAGGTCTCTGTACCTCTCCCTGCCCAACTCAGGTGAAACACCTCAGTCACATGACAAGTAAGCGTCATGACTGAACTGCATTTACCCGAATGCTAAGGGATGAACTGTGCTGGGAGGTAAAACAGTGTGCTCGTGTTGGACCTGGCCCTTTTCCCGAAAATGTTCGCTTTTTACCCCCCTTATTTTAGGATGTATCCCCATGGTAGAGAAATGTATAGGCCATGTGTGATGTGAGATGCCATGTTAAATGTAATGCAATGGTTTGCACACCTGTAATTCCCCTATTGCAATGCAGCCTGGTGAAATGTCACTTTTAAAATATATGCCATGGCTGTGTGTGGTGCCACCTGACTGTGGTAGGTTAGCTGTCTAGTTGTTTGGTTCCCAGCCATCGCAGCTTTTGGAGGGAAAGCCTGGCACCCAGGGTACTCTAGTCCTCCCCCTGAGCCAGTTAGAACCAGTTTCCCCCAGAGGCTTCTAGAAGCTTCTGGCACTGTCTGGTAGGAGGGGGTGAGGGGCGTATAAGTAGGGGGGCTGTGCCACCATGTGCTCAGTCAGAGGGTGGACTCGAGAGACAGGGGACCTGCTGCCAGGGGGTGCCGCCACATGGGCCTGTGTGCTGGCCCCTGAGCCCATCTGCACCCCTCCCCTGTCCACAGAGCCAGTGAGAGCCCGCTGCTAGAGTACAGGCTGCTGTACCAGGAGGAGTGCCACGCTACAGGGGATGATGGTTCCGAGGAGCTGCTGTCCCGTACTGATGAGTGCCCACTGACCGCTGACCTGGCCTAGCACTGCCCACCCGCTCTCCTGCCCTAGCGCCTCGTGAGCGCTGCAACTGTGCCTGATGCTCTGCTGACCAGCGCCTGAGAAAGCAGTGCTATAATTAAATCGCCTAGAGAAGAAGAGCGCTTTCTCTGACTGCAAAGGAGCATCTTTGACTGTGCCCTGAAGGAGGTGAGGAGCGCTACCTGTCATCCCCAAAGCCCCTGGTGGGACTGAGCACATCGCAAGCTCTGTATTGAGAGGACTGGATCACCCCCTGCGCTGTGCTACTGAAGCACTGTGTAGCCTCTAAGCGCTGCCTGCCCAGGACTGGGAAGAATTGCTGCCTGCTAAGCGCTCTGTTGCAGAGACTGGCCCCTGTGAAGCAGCGCTGTGCTGCCTGGGAGCGCTGTGTATTCAAAACAATCACGTGAGCCTACCCTCCATGTTGCAGCCTTTAGCGGGTGCCTATCCCGCGTGTGTGCCACGACGTGGTGCTGATTGAAGTCAGCGGGAGCCCACCCCTCACTTCACTGCTGCCCAAGATCACCGCCGCCTGGGTACCTGTAGGGAGCACAGCGACCTGAAGCGCTACCTGCCACGATCTCCTCCGCCTGGGGAGGGGCGCCAGAAGAAGAAGAAGGGTCGCGGTGCCCAAACTCCCCGCTGCCGGTCCCGGATTCGAGAGGGGAACTACGCGGGCCCCACCGCGGTGAAGGAGAGGGAAGCACCAATGGGGATCTCCGCCGCGGCCCCCGAAGCCTGGGAGGGCTGCCGCGGTAGAGGAAAGGCCGCAGTAGGCCCGGAGCGTTCCTCAAGGCTGATGTCATCGGCCGCGTCTGGTGGCGGGCGCAGCCCCATTGGTTCCTGCGGCCGCGCCCACCGGAAGCCGCCAACTGATTGGCTCCTTTGCCCAGCCCCCTGGGAAGCGGCGCAGCTATTGGCGAAGGCTGCCGCGTCCCCGCAAGAACCGCGCACAGATTGGCTGCTGGGCCTGAAGTCAGCCAGAAGACCTGGGGCCACCCGGACATCGCCGAGGGGAGCTCCAGGAGAGCGAGAGTCCCCTACGACCTGCTCCAGACCCGGAAGAGGAGCGGTAACGTTGGCCGCCAGTGAGGAGAGCGGCCAGGAAGGTGCTGCCGCTGGCGGGGCTCCCGTGTTGGAAAGGGAAGCCCCGCGCCTGCCGTCCAGCCTGCAGCGGAAGGAGGAAGAGTCGCGGGGAGTGGGGCTCAGTCCTTGGTTGGGGGTGTGTCGGGGCACATTGCTAGTGCCCACCCCCGGTACTGAGGCTCGTGTTGTTCCTCAGCTGCCCCACTTCACAGCGGGCAGCTGCAGCGGGCAGCCCCCTTAGATGTGGGATCCGTGAGGAACGCCCCATGTGAACAGTGACTGGGTGGCCCCTGTCCTCACAACTGTACCGCAGAGGCAGGCAGCTGCAACATTGGGCATTGTTGACTTGAGGGACTCAGAAGAGGGGCTCCCCCAGGGCAGTAGCGCCAATAAACTAACCGGCGACGTTGGGGGCAAAGTCTAATTAGAGAGACCCTGAGTGGGGCCTACATCCACCCAGGGTGGTAGTGTTCTATGCATGGGCCATTTACACCGATGACGAAGCCTTGTGGCCCACAGGGCGATTCTTGCTCAAGTGGTTGTGGACCCTGCTGATGGTTTTATGCCGGATGCTTTAGGCCTTATGGGTATTATGCAGGATGTGATTCATGCCCAGGATGTATGTTAATGTACTGATGTGATTTATACTCGCATGTTTATGTCTACGCCTAATAAGGTTCTGAGACAGGTAATGTTGCCTACATGTTGACGCATTTGCTAAATTGTGTGTTATGCCCCTGTTGATGCCTAGCGCATAGGTGTGTGGCCACTGTGTTTTCACGCCCTAGGAGGTGCGGTGTCCCTGACTAATGTCACATTAAGATGATCTCCGGTAGTTCCTGTCTGACCTAAGGTGTTTAGGCCCTATACTAAAGTAAATTATGCAAAAGGGTTTATTCCCCTAGTGACGATGCCAGAAGGTATACCTAATGTATTGATGCCTGGTTCCACTTTATTGTCTCACGCTAATGCTTTTGTGCCTAAATATAATTCATGTTAATGCTTTTATGCCTAATGCAGTGTGCAGATGTCCAATGCCCATCTGCTCATGCCTACCCTGTTTCATGATAACGGTTCTTTCCATATTGCCTACAGGGTTGAGTGATGTTATACCTCATGCGTTTTTAGGTCTAGGGACCTGAAACCCAGTTTTCCTTCCTTTCAGGTCTGATGCCGATGTGTCCCCATGCTACTGGGACGAAACCTTTATTCCCCAGTACTACTGAAGTTTCATGCCAATGAGGATGCCTTATATTTAGACCCCGTGTTTATTGCAATTATGTATATTTAGCGACAGACTGTACCCTTCTCCCTTACCCTTCCCTTCCTCCAAACTGTACCAGCAATGGTCCTGGCAGCGGCCCGATTGGCGCTGCCCTGTAAATAGTCCCCATATAAATCATTACATAGTGCCGGCTGGCGCAGGTTATTTGAACTGTGATTACGTTCCAAGGTGTTCATCTTACAATACACATATTGATTTTCACCCAAACTGGTGTGGACTCTTTTTGTAGTGTGCCTTGTGTGTCCCCTGTGTGTGCTGCGTGGATGCTTTACGCATGTCCTCTGGAGTTTGGCCCACCCGCTCTGCACCATGCTACCCCATTTCTATCAGCTTCCATCCCCCTAATAACATCAACATGGACATTACGGAAGTTGTCACAGGTTACATAGCGCAGACCAATAAAATCCTTAGCAGTGTTCCCACAAGAGCCAGCATCACAACACATCCTGTCATGTGTACAATGGGGACATTGTTGCATTCACACACTCAAGTACTGTTGCACAGGGCTTTTCATGTGACATGCGATTCATGCATGTTTAACCACATGGACACCAGTCCATGACAACATACCCACACTAAATCTATGTAGCAACCAAAGTTATCTTCCCCTGAATGAGCACAACTGCTGCGGTCACAGGGCAGGCATCACGTATATAGGAACTGTTGCACAACATGTTCCTTGCTGTAGCAATGTTCTCCTTACTCCCCCATATGTGATTGTGGATATTTATTTGTGGCCTCACATTCCCACAGTGAAAGCATACTTCAATCAGTGTGCAGGCACAATGGGCTTCTGTCTGGACAAGTAGTTGCTCCCGCATCAGCCTGGAAACCTGCGAATTCCAGGTGTCTTGAACGTTCCGCGCGATTCAGTCTTTGCTGAACATGGCACTCCCACTTTTTTCTCAGGGAACTGACACACAAATTATTGATAGTGTCTGACACTGAAGGCCATTGCCCACTTTTTTCGAACTTGTGGGCTCTGGTCGTGTCCCTTCGTTTCATGCTATTTCTGGAGTTCTACCGGGTGTCATTCCTCCAATTTACATACTGCATGTAGCGGTTTCAGATCATTACTTTGGATGTAAAGCTGAGCGCTGGTTCTGAGATTGCTCTCACGCCATGTCTGACCGTCCAGTGATCCAGGGCAACCCCGGTCAGTTCCAATGTAGTGTGACCGCATGCAGCTTCTCTTCGGATGTGTCCCATTAGCTGTGCTACGCATCAGTTATAGGCTAACCTTCCGCTATGCCTATTTCACCTGCGTACAACCTGTGTTCTCCTGTCACAGATTCCCCTTTCACTGGTCCATGGATGTCTGCCTTTCCAACACATCCCTTGCTGCCCTGGATCATGAGCTGTGGGTGAGTCCTTTGTTGGTCTACGATGAGGACTGCTTGGTGATACACGTTTATGCAATGCCTTTCAATGTTTCAGACAGGCTGAAAGCTGCGCCTGTGCATTTGCACAATGGCTCCTGTGCTATGCCTACATCGAACCTCTCCCAGGTTACCATGGGATGCTCCTTTCATCCTCGTGATGCGAGGAGCACATCTGTCCCTTCATACTGCTGGATTGGATGGCGGTCCTTTTTGCTGAAGATGATTTGGATCGTCATTTTGGAACTGATTGCCTTCGAAGCTGCCTGTGCCTTCTTGGATTTGTAACTACTTAACAGCAACAGGAACTGTTGGTGACTAATTCAATATCCTTTTACCTTTTTCACGCCTACTGACAGGAATTGTCATTCAGCTCTCTGACTTTTGCCCTGCCTGCATTAGCTTTGACTCTGCTGACCTCTGCGGTCTATTTCGCTTGCTAGCATAGAACTGAGCAAGGGTAGGCTGTCATCTAACCATAGTGGACATTGTCAACTGGCATGAGCCCGGCTTACATCATGCAGCTGTAGCGCACAAATATTACATGGTGTAGTTGTTTTGCAAGTACCTTAGTATGTGTCTGTCACATGAGAAGTATCTGCAAAGCTTGTTCTCTGCGCAGTCCAGGAGTACTGTCTGAAAAATCTGTCCGTGGTCGGAAAACATTGTCCATTGTCATTCTGTTCTGGTCTGGCTCTAGCACCCCGACTCAACAAAGTGTCACAGCTACTAGAGGACACTGATGCCTTTTAGATGTCATGGGAAGGCAGGAGATGCCCCACACTTGGAGAGTGATCCATCCAGTGATGAGAGCGGCACAGCACATGGGATGGACATTTCACCATGTACAGGCTGAGGAATAGGGTCTATTGACAAAGCCCAACAACCAGGGACATCCCATTAAACTCCTTCCTGCAAGGGGTGGGGGATATGCTCGTGGGTCTCCGTCCAGAGGGGTTATTGATGTGACATCTTGCTTCATGTGATATGGATGTGTCACTATGGTAACTGTTTTTGTACTCATGCATTCTCAGCATGTTGTGGCACGTATGTTGCATATTTTGACACTGTAGTAAAAAATGCACATTTCAAAGCGTTTCTTGTCTTCAACTTATCTACTTGTGTAAGGCGCCTGAATACCTCTGAGTGAGTAGGAAAGCTAGTGGGTCACCATAGCAATTGGTTCCTGTGCTTCTGGGAGCTCAGTCCATGCCTGGCCTAGTTCTCCGATCCTGCGCACAGTCCTGTATGTGTACAAAATGCTAGCAACAAATCTCAAATCTGTGAGACAACTGCAAGGTACGCAGACACAATCAAAGTCGCTCATTGTCCACTTACACTCAACGGAAGTAGTTGGCGATGAGCTGTTGACGCTGGTCAAGGCCTTCTTCCTCACCACTGTCATCGTCACTGGGCATGTGTGGGTTGGGAGCGGGGGCTGCTGCTGTTCATTGTCGTCCAGAATAAGGGGGATTCTTCTGCGCAAGGCCAGGTTGTGTAGCATGCAACAGGTGACTACCGTCTGGCATGCCTTCTGTGGTGAGTACATAAGTGCACCACAAGTCTTGTCCAGGCACCTAAATCTTGACTTCAGCAGTCCAAAAGTACACTTCACCACACGATGTGTCGTCCCATGTGCATCATTGTATTGGACTTCCCCCCGCGTTGTTGGATTCCGCAGTGGGGACAGCAACCACGGACAATTGGGATACCCAGAGTCACCTAGTTGTGAGACAAACAGGCAAACAGTGTGATCTGAATATTTGAGGAGAGCAGCATGTCACAGATACATCACAGTCATTGACACAGCCCTCTCTCCAACAAGCCAGACCCGCTTGGGCTGCAGATTCCGCAATATGTGGGAGTCATATGCTGACCCAGGATACTTTGCACACACATGTAAGATGATCTGATCCACCAGGCATACCACTTGCATGTTGATGGAGTGATAGTGTTTGCAGTTCCTATAGATGTGTTCCCTTGCCTGTGGCAGAACGAGGGCAATCTGGGTACCATCAATGGCTCCCAATACATTTTGAATGCCTCCCAGGTCATGGAACTCCCCCATCACATCTGCCAATTCATCCCTCTTTGGGAAGTGGACATGTTTGTCCTTGTCAAGCATCAATGCTGACAGGACGTCACGCAACTCCATGCTGAACATGGGCTGTGACATCCCACTGGCGCTGGCCACAGTGTACTGGAAAGACCCAGTAGCCAAGAAATGCAGTGCAGCCATAACCTTCACTGTAGCAGACAATGCAGCCGGATATATTATTTTGGGATCCTAATGGGCACATAGGTTCCATAGTATGCGGCAATCCAAACAGAATTTCGGGATGATTTCGATGTCCTCCATCATCGTCAGATCGGGGACAGGGCAAAAGATAGGTGGTCTCCACCTACGTATGTCAGATGACAGAAGCATGGGCTGAGTTATAGATGAGATGTGGTGAACAGCTTATCCAGAGACTCACACAACCACAGCATTGATAGGACTCATTCAGCCATTGTTTTTCTTCACTCATTCGACATACTGACACTACGACATCCAAAGAGGTCGATGTGTATGGCATATAGTAAACTGCTACATAAAGGATGAGCTGCCCTGTGTTTAGATGGCACAGCACTTGTGTTTCCCAGCATCAGTGCTGAGTTGCATGTAGCTGCTATCACTGCACGAGCACAAGCTTTAGTTCCACAATACGCAACAACATTACGGGATGAGGGCAGTGAGTGTCATCTGGACAACGCAACATGGATATACAGTACGGTGGATAAAGATATTTGGACATTATGGGGTCGGTCCTGCGTGAGTGTGTGTGGAATTTGCGTAACAGACATTGCAATGTTCACCTGAATGAGACACAAATGAACATGAATTGTGTATACATACCCACATGTCTGACAATGATCGATGATGTCGGGCCGAGCTATGTTTGTTTGTTCCACATGTGCACTCCTATGACGTTTGTGGGAACATTTACAGGCAATGGCAGCTACGCACACTGCGCGCCACACCAGTATGTCTGTTTGGAGTGCTAGGGATTACAAGTATGTCAGATTTGCAGACAATGGACACCTCATTGTCTGCCTAGGTCACTGGCCCTTCATAAGTTGACCCCTGGCCATGAGACGCCAGTCAGGTGCCAAGGGATATTCAAGCGATGTTCACAGGTTGGATGTTTCATTACACAACATTGGTACAGTGCGAGTGACCTTTGTCCTTTTTTACTCCTTCCCTCATTTCAGTCCATACTGGCCACGAGGCATGACTATGTATGTAATATCACTCTCCTTTTCTTGGACATACCATGTGTGTTTAGACTTGACTCAAAGGTCACACTATCTCATACCTTCACAGTGTAGTGACCAGCTGGTCACTGTTCTAGTTGTTCTGATGTACCAGCCATTCTCAGAGGGCTGGCTCACCCCCTACCCCACAGCCACCCAGCACAGGCGTCACTGGACATGTGACCCTGCCAACAAACGGGGCCGGACACATGTGCCCTGGGCCATTTCTCCCATACAAGTATGGTGTCTGTGTGGTTACTTTATATGCATGGGTGCCTCGTGCCCCACAACATTACACATGGGGTGCAACAATCACTTAAGGCGAATGAGTTGTGTGATGCAATTTGTATGGCAACAATGCTAGTGCAGAATGTGTTTGCATGCGCGTTAGCTGGCATCCAAAGCGATAACACACATTGGCCCCAATAGAATGTTGCATGATTGCGGTTGCAGCTTTTAGGCCGCCGTGGTGTGGCACACACTATGCGAATGAGCCATCAGAAAATGTGAGCCTTCGGCGTCATACATTTCTTTATGTTGCGGTGTGCATGCTCTGCCAATGCGGGGCTCGGCATTGGCCCCATCTACCTTCAGGGGCACCGAGGGTCACTCATGGGGATTGGGTGGGCCACGCACTTTGCATTTGGCAGGTTGCTACATTCATTGTGGTCACACCACACTTGCTGGGAGTTTTAGTTGTTTAGTGGTAGCATGTGTGGAGATGATTGGTACGTACCTCTGCTATTGAAAGCGGCTGCGTCTTGTCTGCTGGAGGTGCATCAGGTAGAGCTGCGGGAAGGCCTGTAGCACAGGATCTATGGTGGCTCCAGTGGTTTAGATGGGTACTTTATCGGCTTTTCCTCTCCATTGTTGTGTTTTGGCCATCGGTGACATGGTGGTTTTTACGCAGTGGTGGGAAGGGCTGTTTGCAACATCGTAACGCTGGTCTTGCTCTGTTGGCTCCGTCCGCCACCCTTGTGTACTCAAAAAAGCGTGCGTAGCCTGATAGTCCGTGGCGGAAGGGAAATGGCCTCTGTTGGACCATTGTAATTTGGTGGTTGCAATGACCCCACCTGGAGCGGGCAAATTAACGTTTTCCGCCACCAGCACAAATGGGCTTCCGTCCGTTATCGTAATGAGCCCCTAATTTTGTTACTTCAGAATGTATGTGTAATATTGGAAAATGTGACAATGTAGCAAATACTTACTTAGGAGGGAATGTCTAAAAAGGAGTGTTTGTATTTGATAATGAAGTTGCCAATTTGATTTTAGAAGAAGAAGAAAATAGACAACAGGTCTACAGAAAAGTATAAAAGAAGATGTGATTTGAGTATTGATTTGTAAAAAGAATTCTATGCAGAAGCAGTAGGGAATGCGAAAATTTCAAAAGTAAAACCAGGAGAAGAAAAGCCAGATTAATACATTAAAATTAGTTTGAATGACAGGCAACTTCAGTTAAATTATGAGACTACATATTTGGGAACGAGGTATAAACAGTAAAGGATTAGATAAAATAATCCCATAGAAATTGATTACAATGTTTGTAATAATGAAAACGGATTTTGTAACAGGTACCATGATGCTTGTACTAAAATACTGCAGGCTGATCAACAAAAGAGAAACAAAAGAAAGAAGAGGGCAATGTAAAAACAGATGTTCTGCAGGGTGTGCATTTACAAGACAGAACATTTTAACATTTATATCTGAAGGAAATGAAGAAGGAAGTGCATTGGTGACAGTAATTGAAGAGGGAGAAGTGGGTCACAGTACAGTAAAAGAAAAAGGCATGAGAAAATACAACAAATGAGAAGTTAGAAACACAAAAGACATGGAAACAGCAAAACAAGAAAGTGTGCAAGCTGCTGAAGCAAGGAATGACAAAATACAAAAACACAAAACATATGTAAGCTTTTAGGCCTAGTGTAATGGAAAACTTGCTTAAAAAGAGAAGACGATGAAGCAATGAGGTACGCAACTGGAGCATAAGCAATATTTTGTAGGAGCAATGTAGCACGCTTTTACAATAAGAAAAAAGCTGTGCATATTAGTTTTGTATGGAATAAAAGGTGTGTGAGTAGCCTGCTGAAGGACTAAAAAAAGAGAAGAATGAAGACCTTTTAAAAAAAGATCAGTGAAAGGTATTCTGGGCGAAATGAGTACATTCCATCTAATAGAGAGGCTTACTTTTGCAGAACAGAGATTTGCAAACTGAATACGATTTAAAAATGCCATCAATGGTATTAGCAAAGCTGTAGAAAAGTAAGCTCTATTTTTTCGTTAAACAATGTTGTTGAAGTTCTGCCTACATTGTCTCAGACACTACATCATGAATAAAAGATGGAAAACCATTCAGACGCTAATAATATTTCAGAAGGAGTATACATTTATCAGTGTCGAGCAGAAAATAAAAAAAAAACTACAAAAGTTAGATCCATTTGAAGTGAGGAAACCTCTAGGGACACTCAGTTGCATGTTTATCAGTGAAGGTAAATGACAGCCCTTTCCATCACATCAGACTGTTGTCTATTCATTTGGTGCGCATAATATGGCACACTAAAAATCAGCCCTTCATCTCCAAAATGTAAATAATGCATTTCTGACAGATAATATTGTTCAAATGGAGAATATTGCCTTTGACTTTCCTATGAAATTCTTCGTAAGACCAGTGCAACTGGAGAAAAAAGTAATAAAACAGTGTTTAGAACAAAGTACAAAATAAAGTTTCAGAAGTGTGGCTAAACAAATCTAAAAAAATGTAGACATATTTTTCTTTTACACGTAGTAGAAGGAACAAAACGAATGGTAGATATAAACTTCAAAAGAAAAACGCACGGATAGGCTATGGTTTAGACTGCCCCTGTGCCTCGTGGTAAAGAACAGATTTTACTTGAGGGTCTTGAGTTAATACTGTCAGGTGCTTGATTTGTAAAAGAACGAGGGCCGGTGCATGGAGCTCTCCTTTGGTGGTGAAATGGGCCCTTAAACGCCTACCACCAACTCCAACTAAGCACTTGTTCTGTCTAAGAAACCTAGAAGATAATTTGCTGCCCCATAGGGCTGTTCACAACAGTATGGAGACTGAAGTGTGGCCAACAAAATGGAGGGGAGATTTGCCATCTTTTCACGTAGCGCACTACAGCAACTGCAAATGCTGCGCACGTAAAAAGGAGAGAGGAGGAGAGCGCCCTATTTACTAAAATATTGCACTCTCCTCCCCTCTCACTAGCGCCGGCACTGAAATCAGCTGCCGTGCACCACAGAGACACCTTTGTGCCGTGGTGCAAGGGTGTTTCTGTGAGTCTAGCATAGATTTTGTACTGAAAGGAACACTTCCAGTACAAAATACTATGCTGAGACTCACTTTAAACCCTTTTCCTCTTTGTATTTGTGCTGTACAGTGCAGCACAGAAGCAAAGTCGGAAAAGGAAGGAGAAATGAAAGCATTTCTCATTCCTTGCACCTACTTGAAAGAGTCACAGTTTTCTCACTCGAAATTCAACCTACTTTAATAAGTAAACGTGATTTATATGAGAAACCTAGGGTGGTTGCATGGGAACGCATATGCTTCACCCTTGCTATGCCCCCATGGTGCAAAGTAATCACATTACTTTTGTGTTATTTCCGGTGCTGGAAAGTAAATAGGAAAAATAAGATTTTGCGCCGATTTGCATCACTTTTGTGACGCAAACATGGCACAAAATCTTAGTAAATCTTTCCCTGAATGTCCTTGAAGTGTTATCATCCAGACAGGTACTCTCCTTACAAACAATAGTTAGAATGTAAGCAAAGACATCAAAACTCCTGCCTCACGAATTACTGAAAGGGCTGAGATGGACATGAGGTGTGCTTACCATTAGACTAGAAGGAAAATATTGACACATTAGGGATTAGATGGCAAGTTCCTGAACTCATTGTAGTTCTTGTGAATTGTGTGCTAACTAACGTAGAGCGATTTCGAAGTATGTTCTAGCTTAAGAAAGATTAAGAAAGTTTTAGAGCATTTGAAGAGGAGCAACCACTACTATGCAGACGTAAACATTGACAGTATGTTGTCTGCAGAAGGGACAGACAAAATGTCGATTGTAGAAAGAAATTACGAAGAAATTTATGAGCACTAAACTGTTCATGTGACAAGATGAAGGTGAACTCATAAGCATGTGGGAGAAAAGCTTAGAGACATCATGTTGTCATATAATATTCAATTTCTATGAAAATGGATTTCCAGTCCAAATTTCTGCAGCATAATACGAGGCAAGCTGATTGTATTGTGAATAACGCACCGACAGACCATGGGATGACTTATTGATCTTCTGCCAAATCTGATCCAATGTGAAATACACATGTTAAAACTGAAAGTCTTTTTCTAAATGTTTGCCAGTAGGCTTCTACAAATGATCCACAAGAACCCTTGGGATTATCTTCATGTCTTTTTAAGGACAGCCAGTGCTAGCATCACTGGTGCAGAGTCCAAATAGTATGTGAAAGGTTGTGAGGTACTTTTCAAAGTGATTCCTTCAAATTCTGCACTTTATTTTCAACAGAAAGAACCCAATCTTTCTGAGATGTTGAGAATTTATACTGGTGCACAGATTATCAGTCTTGAGGTGTGCCAAATGTTCACATGTGAAAGATGCACCTAAGTTTAGAGAGGACAGAAATGAAGCTGTTCTGAAGTTCATTCAGCAGCATGTCACTTCTGCAGTCTCAGCATTTGGAAAACAAATGACTAGCAGAAGGTGATGAGATTTCAAAAGAACAAGTGCACAAAGTAATCCCACTGTCGCTTGAGAGGGAAAGGCACATTCTACACCAGGCACATGTCTAAATTTCCAAGACCAGTTTTAAAGAAAGGAACTGTCAACAGATACAAGTCTGCAGTCTGACATGCAGTAATTAAGAAGTCACCAAAGAACACTTACAGCATGCACTGCACTGAAGCTTCCAAATTCATGAACGACTACAACTCCGTTATTTTCACCATGTGACATGCTAACACATGTTTGAAGTTTGTGCAGACCACTATTTAGCTGCAGTAGCCCACAAAATACTTTATGAACTAAAACGATGTGAACGTGTGCCCTTGTGTTTGAGAGAATCACTGATTATGTTTATGTGTTTCTAAAAGGATGCATGTGTATTTGCAAAGTGCACTATCACCCGCTAGGGTTTCCGGAGCTAAGCCGATGTGTATGTGCCTTGCCCTGCCTTTGATATGTTGGTTAATTGAAAAGCCAGGTCTTCAGCTTGTGGAATTTAAGAAGATAGGAGGAGGTTCTGATGTGTACTAGGAGGTTGTTCCACACATTAGCAGCAATGTAAGACCAATGCCCGAACCCTTGATATGGTTCTGTATATACTTGGGATGTGCGCGATTAGGAGTCCTGCAGTACAGAAGTGTCTGGATGGTTGGTTAAGGAGACGTGACAGTTCGGGTTGGTGGGGCTGATTTATGTAATGACTTGAATGTGTGTGTGAGGAGTCTGAATTGAGTATGTTTGTGTATCAGGAGCCAGTGCAGTTCCCTGAGGTGTAGTGTGATGTGTGTTCTGTGTGGGAGTTTGAAGATGAGTTTGGTAGCCGAGTTCTGATTGGTTTTAGTGTTCTAGTGAGCAGCTTGGTGATCCTGACACAGATGGTGTTCCTATAGCCCATCTTGTTGGTGACTAGGGTGTGAGTGACAGTTTTTCTAGTGTTGCATGGGAGCCATTTGAAGGTCTTCCTCAGAATCTTCATGGTGTTGAAGCAGGATGCAGTGAAGACGTTGACTTGTGCAGGCATGTCGAATCTTATCTCGGAAATCTTATATTACAAAGCCGTAAGGTGCAGTGTGGGTAAGGGGCCTTGCAGCGTAGACGTGAGTGGGGAATGTGAGTGAAATGTGAGAGGGAATCTAAAAGGGTGTGCATTTGTGCTCCAAATCAATTTTAATCAGCGAGTCCACTGGTCCCAGTTAAAATGAAAGATGTCACCACTGAGGTAATGTACAGTGGTGGCTACAATGTGTGAGTCAACATGCTATTTGCCTCGTGTGTCAGGATGATCACATGGCAATTCTTCAGGACCAAATATAAGGAATAAGCCTTCTACACAATGGTTGGTTCCATAGTTAGTATACAGTGTAAACTAACCCCACAGAATGCCCTAACACTGAGGTACCTTATTGTCAGACCGACCTAAAACATAAAATGATAATGAAAATGACATCAATCATTAGGGACAACATTAAAAGCAGCCTCTGGAGAGGTATCATGCAAGAAACATGCAAGAGATTCAACAGTCAAGCTGTTCGTAAAAAACAAATGTGACAGGCACCGTGGAAAGGAAGAAAGTATGTCACAAGCGTGGGGCACATCTAAGAGCTCAAGCAAGCGAGGTGGTTCAACAACCACCATGATTTGTATGGTAATTACAACTCACCCAACTAGGGTGACTCACCAGGCCCTTCAAATCACTGGTGGAGGGTATGTTAAAACCTTTAACGTCCTGGATAGATGACAATAGTGAGGCGAGAAAGTTAAAAGAGCCCAAGTAATGCGGGCATCAGCGTTTACACACACATGCCAAAAGAACTAAGGAAAACGGGTGCGTCAGATAGCGACCCCATGGGAAGAGCATTCTCGGATTACTCACAGTTGTGCAGCGGCACAATGGCCGGACAACCTACCCTCTCTCCACCAGCTCAGTAGAGTAGGGAGAGAGGGGGGTGTCCGTATTAAGTACTCTTTCCTGCCAACAGCCAGCATACAGCCACAGGTATGGGAAATGCTGGCCGCGCTGAAGGGGAGGTGGTGCTGGAGTAGTGCAGAAAAGCAGAGGCAATGCCTCGCAACAGAAGTCAAGTATAGAGCTAAAAAACGGGCACCATCTTGGTGGAATATATGATGATACAACGCAAACCATTACAATGCATGCTTTTACAACGCATACCATTACATCGCATGATCATAGGAATACACTAAGGGCCTGATTCAGATGCGGTTCGGAAAGCATTCCCACCTAGGGCCTGATTCCGATGTGGTTAGGAAGGCCTCCTAATGGCATTTGCTCCTTCCAAATCAGATTGGGAACGTGTCTTCCTGACCCAGGGCCCAACTATGATGAGGTTAGGAACATATGCTCCCATTGAAGTCAATGGGAGTCCAAGCAAATCGTATCTGGAAGCATTCGGATGCATCGTACTCGGTCAGTCGGACTCTCCCGATCGGAGTGGGTTGGAAACCATTTCCAAACCGATTTGGTCGAGAAGCTTTCCATCCCCCTTCAGAATCGGGCCCTTAAACTACCATTACAACGCAATCCATTACAATGCATACTAATACTACGCATACTATTACTACGCATATTTGTTTCTTTTTTTTTAAATGGTTTGCTTTTAAAAAAAAAAAGTATAACTAACCCCAGAACGGAATGCAAGGAAAATAGGGGCTTTGGGTGGGGAGTGAATTAATACTCGGGTATTCAAATGAATGCTCAGGTATTAATATTAATGTGCATGTACTTTAAAATGCCCGATCCTATTTAATGCCCGTTTATTATTATCAAAATATTAACAAAAGTTTTAAAAAATGGATAATTAATTTTTACAGAGTACCAACAGAGAGAAAGTGAGATTTTAAAGTCACTATTTTGAACAACGAAAAAACAAAAGTCCATCAACAATTTTTATGAATGCTCCTTAACCCTCAACTTGACAAAATGGCTGACATTTTAAGAATACATGTTTTAACAAATATTTTTAAACATAACTCATTAATTATCCTTTTTGTCAGCTTCTGAATCACGCTAAAAAACTGTTTTCAAAACATATTTTCTTTTAAATTATCGTTTACCATCCAAAAAATGTATAAAAGCAGCCGTCCACTATTTTAAGAACAGTGGTAAACTGACTTCCTCGGTGACCACATGCATTTTTTGAGCCAGAAAAGAATGGAGCATTTCATAAGCCAAACAGTGCCATCTACAGACAGAAGTAAGAGGTCTATTACGATGGCGGGCGGACTTCGCAATGGCAAAAGAGACCGCCCGCCTTATGTGCGGCGGTCCCGCCATACAAATTAGGCGCATCTCGCATTTTTTTTACATTGCGGCGGGCGGTGCTGTAAGCAGCACCGGCCGAAATGTAAAAAAAGCATGTTGTGCACTGCGCGGTGCCTGCCACCTTGTGCATGCAAATGCAGGGGAGACAATAGATATCCCGCATGTGCCCCCTCCACCCCCAACACCCTGGGGGCCCACACCGGGCCCCCAAAAGCAAAGACCACATGCCTTTCGTTGCCGCCATGGAAAGGCTGATATCCGCTATCAACATAATATGGATGGCGGTGTCTGCTATGCCCCATTTCCGCCCAGCAGAAAAGCAGCGGGCGGTCTTTCCATCCGCCGCGGACCCCCCATCCATACTAATATGGCGTGGGGTCAATCAGGCATAGATGGTGAGCATATCGCCCAACTGGGCCAGCAGTGACTACTGCTGGTCCAGCGGGGGTGATCCGCCCACGATCATAATAGAGCCCTAAGTGTACAATTTTAGTATTTAAGGAACACAATATTAACACATAATACAGACATACTAACAAGTATTTATTAAAAATGTTTTACAGCATTTGCTGAATTTCAAAACCAGCAGGAAAGTAAAAAGAGATGCTACCCAGCAAATAAAACCCTTAATTAGTAAGGGACAAAAAATTATGAGTTTTGAGAGAAATAAAATAAAGTAAGCTTTTTCAAAATAATATATATAATTCAATTTAAATAAAAAATATTATGTTACAAAACAGCTGGGAATAAATTAAAATAAAGAGATAACCTGTGTGCTTGCCTCAGAGAATGAGCTGGATAGTGGTGGGGGGCAAATTTACTATTCCTACTCCGACCTGTGCTTGCCTCCTGGGAAGTGTTTGATGGGAGTTGGGGCAAATTTACTATTCCTATTCCGACCTGTGCTTGCCTCTTGGGAAGTGTTTGATGGGAGTTGGGGCAAATTTACTATTCCTACTCTGACCTGTTTTCTTCAGGGAAAGAGCTGGATGGTGGTGGGGGGCGAATTTACTATTCTAACCCGACAGGTGTTTGCCTCAGGGAAAGAGCTGGATGGTGGTGGGGGCACATTTATTATTCCTACTCGGACCGGTGCTGACCTCAGGGAAAGTGTTGGATGGGGTGGGGGCAAAGTTGTAGTACGCGTTTTAGACAACACGCCCTTTCCGGTCCCACCCAGATATTTTGGGCAGGTAGCAGCGCTGGTATCCAATTTGCTCTGGAGTAACCGCCCAGCACGCATTGCGCAGGCCAAGATGAACAGGTGTTGGTACGAAGGGGGAATCGCGCTGCCGAACCTCCAATTGTACTACTGGGCGTCTCAATTAAGGCCCATAAATCAGTGGCTGCACGCTCCACAGGATGACCCAGCATATAGGGCAGACAGGGCGCAGCTGGGCGTCAACAGTATGTTAGCTCCCCTATACAACAAGAGTCTCGTGTGTAAGCTGGTGGGGCCGACAAAGCTTACGGCTGCTCTGTGGCATACAGCGGAGAATAAACTTGGATGGAACGGACGTATCACCAAACTCACCCCGCTGTGGGACACAAAAGCATTAGGGAGCCTGCGACACTGTAAGGGCTTCACACAGTGGGACAACTTTGGAATATCAACTGTGGGAGACATGTGGGACAAGGACACAGTGATACCATTTACTCAGCTGCGACAGCAATATGAGTTAAGGGAAACAGAATTGTATAGATACGTACAGATCCGACATGCTCTACTAGCAGTCGTACCACCTGACTCAGAGATCCCGTAGGCGTCTCCCCTTGAGGACCGCCTCCTAACGGATTACATGCAACAAAAGGCCACCTCTCTCACTTACCGTAAGTTGCTTAACAATCTACCAGATCCTGCATTGAAACTGAGAGAGAAATGGATGGCGGAGGTTGGGGACATGGATGAAACCGAGTGGAATGAGGCACTGGCTTCCCCGAAGGAGGTGGGCATATCAGCAAGATTCCGCTTAGTGCAGCTTAAGATCCTACATAAGGTATATTACACAAGAACGACCCTGCACAAGATACAGCGGGCGCAACATCCTTATTGTTTACGAGGTTGTGGGGAGGAAGGTACCTTTCTGCATACCATTTGGGAATGCCCTCGAATAATGGAATACTGGAGACAAATAATACGCACCATTTCACAAACATTAGGGTTGTCCATTATCCCTGAACCACGCAAATGCCTGTTGAATGTGTGGGAGCCAAATGATCTCACCAGGCATGGCCAGATATGGTCCACGATAGGAATGCTCATAGCGAAACGAGATATAGCACAGAAATGCGGTGCGGCAGAGGCCCCCACACTGACATAATGGTGCTTGAATGTGGATAGGGCGATGATTGCGGAGAGGGCGGTCTATACAGCAAGGGCATGCCCATGCAAATGGAACAAAATATGGACCCATTGGAATGTATTTCGGGGGGAGATTTGCGAACCGCTGCAAGAAGACGTGCCATTAACTTCAGAGGAGGAGGAGGAGGGGGAGTGAGACGTGAGTGGGTGGTGTGGGCTGGCACGGCGACCCTGACCTACAACTTAGACATGCAACTTGATGGGGGCGGGAGGGGGGTCTGTGGGCCTAATCCGCCGTGGCAGCCGAGCTGTGTGGCCACATGTGAGCGTGCTATAAGTCAACCAATCTGTTGTGAGAAACCCTAGATTACCCTGAGACATTAAGTTTACACGCGGGAATAGATGGGTGAAGTGCTCAAACTGATGTGTCTGCTTTTTGCTTTATACTTTGATGATATGTTCAATTAGTTAGACTGTTTCCTAAACAAAGAAAATGGACCTAAATGTTATCCGAGATACAACATAGGTTATGCACACACAATACTCCATAACGCCGCCGAACCCCCGGGTTGTCGGCATATGGGCTGTGTTATTCCTTTGATAATGCACGAAAATGATATTTGATGCTGCCGGCCCTAAGGGTTGTAGGCAGCATGCTGTGTGCACTCAGAATTGTATAATAAAGGCCTTTCAAAAAAAAATTTAAAAAAATGTAGTACGCAAATTAAAGCTGGTAATTACTAAAACAGTTATATTAGCAAATTTATGTCAAATATGTTAAATGCAAACAATAAAACATTTTTTACAGTAAATCTTCTCCACAGAATAAAGGATAACCAACACCTACAGAGGAGGACACACCCTCCAGCCCAAAATAACAACACATCATGATTTTCAAAGAAAACAAACAATAAAGCAAGGTAACCATAGTCTCATATTTTTTTTAATCATTTGCAGGTTAAAAGTGCACAAGCATTTATATGTGGTGTGTATGTAACTTTGCATCACAACTATAAAAATCACTTACAAAACAAAAATGTCTTTTCATCATATTTAAAAGGAAAATCTATTTTTTGCAGGTTATTACAGCAAACACCCTAAAGCCACAAATTAAACAAAAGACAGCCCCTCAGAAGTAAACCATTATTGCAAGGTAAAGTTTTAGCCATATTTATTGTTAAATAAAGTTTGAAGTGCTCCAAAAAATAAAACTCACAAACCAAAGCAACATGTCAAACAAAAATCAAGCCAGATTAATTTAAAATATATCCAAAATATTTTTGGGGATAATTTGCAGCTTTAAAGTGCACAAGCATTGAAAACCAATAATCGTTTAAATTGCAGGGTAATATTATTTCTTTAAAAATCCATAAAATAGTTCTTAATTATGAATCACTTTTTTCGGAACTAATAAAACAAGGAAAAGGCCCAAATTGAACAACAGCCTAGGAAATAAAATCCAACCACCAAGGACAACATAACTTTCAGAATTAACAAAAGAAAACCCTTAAAAAGGTAAGCTTTGCAAATAACTCTACTGTATTCAAACTTTTTTTTTTTTCAAATAAATTTTTATTGTTGCTCTGGGCGTATCATCTGAAAATATATAAGGACACGGGCTGGCTTCAACATTCAGCCAGTATCCATCAGTTCCGCAACTTTTCTTTTGCTCATTAGGCTGAATCACATATCAAGAATAACATTCCAGTTTAACCAAGGCTGGTTACAAATGCAAAAAACAAGAAAAACAACCCCTAAAAACAGCTCCTACCATGCCCGCCCACCTCCCCCACCCCGCAGTCCGTCTACCCTTTGTCGATAAAGTTACATCCACCTGGCGAGAACCGGGTTCTACAGTAAGACATTTAACCGGACCATTCTCTGTCTCCACCCTTAGGTGTGCACCAAACCTCAAGTAAGACAAAATTCCCCTTTAGAGCCCCTGTGGATTCACTCTAGTCCGTGATATTGCCTCCACTTAGTCCATACTCTCCGGAACTTTTTGGGGCAACCTCTGGCTTTATATGTCACTCTCTCAGCCGCCATATAGAGGTCAAGCCCTCTCCTCCATTCCTCCAAGTCTGGCGGTTCGGCTGCTCCCCATCGCCTGGCAATGTCTCTCTTGGCCACCACCAATGCCAGCACCAAGAATATGATCAAGGGGCGGGCCAAGTCGACTTCAGTTGTCAACCCCAACAGAGCTAGTTTTGGGTCACGTGGTAGAGGAGTTCCCAGGACTTCATCCAATTCCCCAAATATGTTCTCCCAGTATTCCTGTATGATTTCACAGTCCCAAAGTATGTGGTAGAAATTCCCCTCTGGTTGATGGCACCTAAGGCATGCAGTATCCATGACCTTCCCCATTTTGTACAGTCGCACCCTGTCATAGTAGGCTCTGTGCAACACCTTCAGCTGTATTAGACGGAGTCTGGACTTAATCGCTACCTCACGAGGGTGCATAAGAACCATCTCCCAGTCTAGGTCTTCCATCTCCCCCGTGTCTGCCTCCCATTTGTTTCTCAGATCCTGTAGGGTACCCAATGTATTGTTGGTCAGTGTTCTGTATGTGAGGGACACTGCACCCCTCCCTATTTGCTCCTGCAGCAACCTACCCTCCAGCGGGGCGTACTCAGGGATGTCTACCAGAATGATGTTCTGCGCCCTCCAGGCGTGTCTTAGTCATGTGTATCTGTAATACTGAGTGTTGTGTAGGCCAAATTCCCCCTGTAATGCGTGGAATGGTTTCAGTTCTCCTCTAGCAATTACGTCCCCTATGGTCGAAATGCCGATGTCATCCCACTGCCTAAAGCCTGTCAGTTTGTTAAGTTCATCCAGCCACTTACAGTGCCATAGTGGCGTCTGTCGAGTGGGCCGTTTGTCCCAACCCATGCGTTTGGTCGCCCTATTCCATGCAGTCAACGTGATCCTAGTAGCCGGCAGAAGGTGGTTCCCCCTTGGAGCTCCGTATAGGTAGTGCAAGCTGTTTGTGTGTGACCATTGGGTTCTTTCTAGAGCATAAGTAGGGTGATCTATTGCCGCATGCAACCAGTCGTTTATCGGGGTGAGGTGTTCCGCCCAGTAGTATGCCTCTAAGTTGGGAAGGGAGATCCCACCACAGTATTGGTGGCGTTGTAGTGTGGCTAAGGCTATTCTCGGGTGTTTCCCCAGCCATAAGAAAGCTCGCAGGTCCGCGTGGATTTTAGGCAAGGTTGTAGGAGGGAGCGGGTAATATTCATTTTGGAGTGCATAAAGGAATTTTGGCAGCAAAACCATTTTATATAGCGCTGCGCGCCCCAATAGGGTGAGCGGGAGCTGCCTCCACCGGTCCATTTCTAATTTCGAACTCGCCATGATGCGGGTCACATTTTTAGTAAGGGAAAGTGTCTCGTCTAGTGTTATGAATACTCCCAGGTACTGGAATCCCTCTGTGGTGTGAATGAGGAGATCCGGTAGGCAATCCCTCCGTTCTCTGCCCTGCGGGTCATATAGAATCGATTTATGCCAATTAATAGTATGGCCAGCTCTCGCTCCGAAGTCATCCAACTCTTTGAACAGGACCGGGATCGTGGCATCCGGTTCCGTCACAAACAGCAGGACATCGTCCGCATATAGTGAAATTTTTTCCTGGGTAGCCTCCGAGTCTCCCCAAGTGAACCCCCTAATACCCTGATTCTGTCGGATCCGGATTGCCAGTATTTCTATCGTCAGTGTGAACAGTAGGGGGGACAGTGGGCACCCCTGGCGCGTTCCTCTGTGAATGTGGAATTCGCGTGACAGTCTTCCATTCACCCTCACTCGTGCCTTTGGGGCAGAGTACAGGAGTCTTATCCATTGTAAGAACTTAGGGCCAAAGCCGAGCCTCCGTAGTGTCTCAAACAGGAAGGGCCAGTGAACTGCATCGAAGGCCTTTTCTGCATCTAATGAGAGGAACCAATGGGGCTCGCTCCTCTCTCGGACTTCCTGCAGCCAGTTATGTGTGCGGCGGAGGTTTAATTTGGTTGCCCTGTCTGGAAGGAACCCGGACTGATCCGCATGCACTAAATCAGAAATCACCCTCCGTAGGCGCCTAGCAAGGACAGTAGCCAGAATCTTCGTCTCCATATTGAGGAGAGAGATCGGGCGGTGGGAGGCACATATGTCTCTGGGTTTACCCTCCTTATGTATAGGGACAATAGTGGCCGTGGCCAGATCCGGTGGTAGGCTCGCCGTTTGGAGTGCCTCAATGAAGAGCTTTTTAATATGGCGTTGCAACAGGTCCGCCGTACGTTTGAAGAATTCCGCTGGGAAACCGTTGGGTCCCGGCGTCTTCCCCGGCTTCAGGGACGCTATTGCTTCTGTTATTTCCTCCAGTGTAATCTCTGCTTCCAGGTCCGTGGCGTCCTCCAGGGACAGCGTCGGCACCTCCATGTCGCCCAGATAGTGGCTGGCATCAACCTCGTCCCCCAAGTCTCTAGCTCTGTAAAAGTCTTCATAGTACGTAGCAAAGGCCTCTGCTATAGTCTCATCAGTACAGGCTGACCCGGCCCCCGGCACTTCAACCCTATCTACCCATCGTGCCGCCCCTTCCCTCTTGCTCAGCCACGCCAGAAGTTTACCAGATTTATTGCCCACGTCGTATAGGCGGTGGAGTGTCGCCAGTGCCTGTGTGCGTGCTTCCCCAGTGACAAGTTCTCTATAGTGTCTTTGTGTGTCTAGCAATTTCCTAAGTATCTGTTCTTCCTTTCCATGGTGATATTCTGCCTCGAGGGCTAAGATCGAGACCTCCTCAGTCGTAACCGTCCGTTATAATTCCCTCCTGGCTGCCCCCCGTCTGCTGTTTATACGATCCCTAAGGACCGGCTTAAGTGCTTCCCAGAGTGTGATCCCTGATTCTACTGATCCCTCATTCTCAGCCACGTACACCTTTATGTCTGCTCTAATTCCCTTCAATAGATCTGGTGTTTGTAGGTCCCAAGCCGCAAGGTGCCATTCCACAGCCTTCTCCCTCCTCCCTCGTCCCAAGTGTACAGATAGGGGGGAGTGGTCCGAGATTCCCCGTGCTTTATATTCCGCTAAGTCATTGACCGTAATTTCCTGCCTGGAGGTAAAGATATAATCCAGCCTGGAAAAGACCCCGTGTGCCCCTGAGTAGAAGGAGTAGGCCTCCTGTGTGGGGTGAAGCCATCTCCAGACATCAGTTAGACCGAGAGTGTGCATCTGTCGAGCCAGTGCCGTGTTGTGTCCCGCTGTACGTGTGGTCCCCGAATCTGTCCCTGGTGGTGCACATTACATCATTGAAGTCCCCCCCCACTATCTGGATCGTATCTGCCGTGTCTAGAAGGATAGCAGTAACTGCCGTGAGGGTGCGTGCCTGTAGTTTTGGGGGGGCATAAACCGAGACGATTGTGTACCTGCGCCTCTTCCATGTTCCCTGCACCCCTGCATACGTCCCCTGAGGGTCCAACCATGTGCGAGCGACGGTGAACGGTGTAGATTTTTTAACTAGGATTGCCGCCCCCCTGGAGTCCGCCGTGTAGCCGGAGTGCGCAAGCACCACGTGCCTGCCTTTTGCTATAAAGGCGCACTGAGTGCCTCTTAGGTGTGTTTCCTGGAGTAATATAATGTCCGGCGCCAGCCTTTTTAGATATGCATTGACTAGGCCCCGTTTGATTTTTGACCCAAGGCCATTTACATTCCAAGATAGTATTGTGACGCCTGGGGCACCCGCGGGAGTGTGATCTAGTGGATCTGCCATTGTGCGTTCCTTGCATATTTCCAGGCAGGGATCCCGAGGTGATGTGGTATAAGGTGCGTAGTGGCATGTAGTCGCTGTTTCTCAACTCGAATCCCCCCCCCCAACTTCCCTCTCCTCCCTACAACTCCCCGGACCCCCAACAGGAGGCAATACCAGAACCAACTCCCCCCCGCATCCCCCTCCCCACCTCCCTCCCCTTCCAGCTGTGTCCCAACCTGGGACCAAACTATCAACGGGAGCAGGTCTGTCGCCCTCCCACACATCCCTCCCCACACTAAACAATAATTAGTTCGAAGAAACTCAAAAAGAAAAACTCAATTAACAGTAGGCCGAGAGTGTGCATCTGTCGAGCCAGTGCCGTGTTGTGTCCCGCTGTACGTGTGGTCCCCGAATCTGTCCCTGGTGGTGCACATTACATCATTGAAGTCCCCCCCCACTATCTGGATCGTATCTGCCGTGTCTAGAAGGATAGCACACAATATAAACAAAATACACATTTTCTATTTCTTCCTACCACTCTCCTCTCTCACAATAAACTTTACCACCATTAATCTATTTTTAATAATTAAAATTCACCTTACCTGGATGGAGCTCTGCCTTGCATCTGATCTGGAGGGCGATGATCCTCGTAATGACGAATGTTATGTATATGCAGCAACGTCATCTCTTTCAGTAAAAAGGACAATTTTACCCATTGAATAAAATGGGAAACCGTGAGAAAACCTACAAAGAAATTAAAATATATATGTTATAATACATACAAAAATATATAATTATTTTGTTTAAATGATATTGCTAATTAAAATGTTCCCAACATTTTTTGCATATTTATTTATTCTGTCTTATATTTATTATACATTCACTAAAAATATTTACAAAACTTTTAATGTCTTTTGATTGTTTTTTATATTTAATATTTTTTCAATTCAAAATTGTCTTTTACAGATTTTATATGTGTATTGATACATACTTATGTGGTACAATTATGCTCTAATAATGTTTTGAATTATTATAAATATATTTTATCTATATTTTTATTTAAATATTTAGCATAAATATATCAAAATATTTTTTAAATATACATTACAATTTTCCCTTAACATCATCTCACACCCTCCCCATAATCACCCTGATTTCATGTTTACATTTTTAAAATTATAATTAATTTGAAAGTTTAACAATTTTCCGCCGTGGTGCGGGCGTTCCATTGAGTGGGCGGGGCTCCGTCGGCCGTTGGCTGACGGCAGCACCCGCGAGGTAGTGCTCCCGTCGGCCAATGGCCGACGGGAGCACGGAAGGGGTAATACACTTATAAATGCAATAATAAGTAATACTAAAGTATTTAAATTAATACATGAGTATTAATATACTCTCCCCACCCTAAACCCCTGTATCCCATGCATCCAGTCCCAGAGGATAGGTGCAACTGACTTTTTTATATATTATATCTTCTATATTTTTAATAATTCACAATCATGAAATCTATATTTATTTAAAAATCCTAATTTATTCAAATAATTATGAGTATTAATACTTTAATTCCACAGTATTAATATGTTCCCCATATATATATATATATTTTTATTTAAAAATATATTAATAATATGATTATTGCGCTCCCCTGCCCATCACACAATTTTACCTGACTATTCATGAAAAATACTTTTTTATTAAAAATACTTTTTCATTAATTTTCTTTAAAATGTCAATAATGTTTAACTAACATTAAAACAAAATTCCCATGAATGCTCAAATATTAATAATAATACCTGAAAATATGTTTGATTTTTCATTATAAATTTATAATTTTTAAATATATTTTTTTTTATAAAAATTACCAGAGTATTAAAACACTCCCCCAACCAAAACCAGTATTAAAATTATTACCTGGGCATTAACCCCCCCCCTCCCCCCAGCCCTTACTTCCCATACATACCTTCCCAGGTTAAAAATAATAACAATTAACAACTTAAACAGTTACCTCAATTAAAACATAGCATGTTTTGTAATGGCATGCTTTGTAAAGTCATGCGATGTAATGTCACCTGCGTTGTAAAAGTTGCGTTGTAAGAGCATTACAATGTGATGCCTGCGTTGTAATGGACTTCTCCCTCTAGCCAGACTAAACCTACACACATTCGTGGATGCTGGAGCGAGTGCAGGTAGCACTCAAAACGTGTTAAAATCCCTAAGCATCCAGGTATTAAAAAAAGAAAAATAATGATTTATTGAAATTAGGAGCCCTGAACAATGGTAGAGCATGAGTACCCAGATGATGTAGGGCAAGTGTGTACTCTGCCGCTCCAGGTCATGTAAATATATTTAGGGAGATAGTCTACAGTATAGAAATATTCAGATAACGTACTGAAGTCAAAAGAAGGACCAGACCAGGACAAGGATGACAGTGTCATTTTTACAGTACCCTAATAATGGGGAAGTTAATGTGTGTCAGCCACAAGAGGAAATCTGAGTCTGTGGCTCTGATGTAAAAATGTGGCTAAATGTGAATAAAGGCCCCCCACCCTAACTACAAGTGTAAAACAGGATGTGGGAGGGGTGAGGTGAGCCATCTCATGGGATCCATACCAGGAACCAGGGGTAGGGGTTGCGATTAGGCAAAGTATTATCTGCTTAATTCGCTCCAGGGGATGTCCTCATTCAGACCCTGTTTATCCCAAGAGAGGTGAAAAATCCAATATTTTTCTCTCCTGAACAGGGCTTGTGGGTATGTGCCTCAATAATGGTCCACCTTAGGCTGTCTGGAGTGTGGCCCTTTTGACCAAAATATGCACACAGCTTAGTGTTGAGCTTGCGGCTGAGGATGTTACTGCGGTGATCTGTGATGCATGTTTTGACCATCCTCATGGACATACCTATGTAACGTAAGTTGCATGGGCATGTTAGGTTGTATATACAGTTACTTGTGTTGCAGTTGGTATGTTTTTTTTGTACCCATTTGAATGTGTTGGAAAGTTGAATCTCTTTTGTGGTCTCCGTGAGGGCACAAACGGTACAGGACCCACATGGAAAGTGACCCATCACTGGTGGGAGCCCCCACAGGGATTGTTGGTCTCAGAGGGCATTGTGTGGTTGTCTGGTATGTACACATATGTCCTTCAAGTTCGTAGTGCGTTTAAATGCACACTGTGGTGAGGTAGTGTCAGTTCACCCATTTGCAGAATTCCTCAGTGTTTCTTTATATTCTTACGGATTCAGTTAGAGTCAGGTGTGTGGTGACACACGTCAAAGTGTCCAAAATCAGCCTTTTTATTCTTTTCTAACAGTGCCTCTGTTATTATTTCGGGCCCGTTTCTTTGCTAGTTTTATACTGTATACGGGGCAGTCCCGAAATGCCAGATTATGTGTCAATTGATCAGCCTTGGCATTGTAATTCGGTACAGTACTGCAGTTATGGCGTAACTACAGGAACTGTCCAAATGGAAGGTTCTCTCTTAGTTCTTTCGGATGGTGGCTGATATATAGGAGAAGGCTGTTGCAATCTGTGGGTTTCTTGTACACTGTAGTGCTCCGTTGCCCTCCTGACAGTGTGATCATAAAGCCTAAAAAATGAATACTTGTGTTTGACACAGTATGGGTGAAGTGGAGGTAGGGATTAAGGGGCCCATTAGGATGGCGGGCAGATTGCCCCCACCGGGCCAGCGGTAGCCACCGCTGGCCCGGCGGGGCGAACCACCTGCCATCCACACCTGAAAGACCCTCCGCCATATTAGTGTGGCTGGGGGGTCCACAGAGGACGGAAATACCGTCTGCCCCTTTTCCGCCGGTCGACTCGTCGACCGGGTGGAAAAAGGGCATGATATGGTGGCGGTGTCTGCAAGACACTGCCATCCATATTACGATGCAGGCGGAGAGCAGCCTTTCCATGGCGGCAGGCATGTGGTTTTTGCTGTTGGGGGCCTGTTGTGGGCCCCCAGGGTTTTGGGAGGGTGGGGGCACACGGGTGGTACCTATGGTACCCCCATCTTTGTCATGCACTATGTGGCAGGCACCACGTGGTGCCTGACATGTAATGCATAACAAAGTGGTACAAAAGGGGGTGGTGATGGACGGAGCATCTGAACCAATTAAACACTCACACCCAGTCAACAGATCTGGGTTTAATCCATCACCGTTCTTTAGCCCACTCTGCCACCCCAGTTCAGACATGGCCATATGCAAATCAGCCTGACCCTGTGCCTCATGGGAACAGTCCAGCCCGAACTGCCAAACCATGCCTTTCCTGGACCGGAAACAAGCTTCCGAGGACCGGTTTCTGGCATTTCAGCTGTCTTCAGCCCGGCTTGCTTGAATCCAGTGGCAAAGTGAGCAAGGGACTCACGTCTGAGCATACCCTGCCAACTTATGGCGAACAAAGTGGTACAAAAGGGGGTACTGATGGACGGAGCATCTGAACCAATCAAATACTCACACCCAGTCAACAGATCTGGGATTAATCCATCACCGTTCTTTAGCCCACTCTGCCACCCCAGTTCAGACATGGCCATATGCAAATCAGTCTGACCCTGTGCCTCATGGGAACAGTCCAGCCCGAACTGCCAAGCCATACCTTCCCTGGACCGGAAACAAGCATTCCGAGGACCGGTTTCTGGTATTTCAGCCGTCTTCAGCCTGGCTTGCTTGAATCCAGTGGCAAAGTGAGCAAGGGACTCACATCTGAGCATACCCTGCCAACTTATGGTGAACAAAGTGGTACAAAAGGGGGTGGTGATGGACGGAGCATCTGAACCAATCAAACACTCACACCCAATCAACAGATCTGGGTTTAATCCATCACCGTTCTTTAGCCCACTCTGTTGTGCACAGTACTTTTACATTGCGATGTAAAAGGCCCAGGATGCGCATTCTAATACCAATGGTGTGACCGCTGCAACTTTGGTGGTCGGTTCCTGGCTCCCTTGCGCCATCGTAATGGACCCCTATGTGTATTGATCCAGCTACAGAACTCCTCGCATAATGTCATGTCACCCTTCCAGAATACCAAGATATCATCAATATATCTTCGCCACAGTAGTATAGTGTTGGTGTAGGGTTTGGAATTATCAAAAATCATCCTCTTCTCATAGGCAGCCATGTAAAGGCATGCCAAGCTTGGGGCGAATATGCTGCCCATTGAAGTCCCCTGGTTTGGTGATACAGCTCTTTTTTTTAATTGAAAGAAGTTTTCGGTCAGGGCTGGAGTGGCACATTCCATTATGAAGTTTACTGGTGTGAGGGAAACCAAGTCCTTGGTTAGGAGTACGGCATCTACTACCCCAAGTGTTGCTGTTTGGGGGGATATTTGTGTAGAGGGCCTCCACATCTAGGGTGATAAATCAATTTCAGGGGGGTTGTGTCAATGCTTTCAATGAGGCGTAGTGAATCCCTAGTGTCTTGTAGGAATGAGGGTGTCTTCTGTACTACAGGTTGTAGAAAGTGATGACAGAAGCAAGAGAGAGGTTCAAGACAGGTGTATATCCCTGAAACTATGGGACGTCCTGGTGGAGGGTTCTATCCCTTATGGATTTTGGATAGGACATTGAAATAGGGCATCCAGGGTTCCCTTTTGATCAAGAAAGCGGCCTCTTTGTGGCTGATCCAGCTTTGTGTTTCAGCAGAGAAGACCATGGCTGAAATCTGAGTAGTCAAGACGCTCGTGGGGTCCCTGTCAATGGGGGTGTAATAAGAAAACAAGTTACTTACCTGTAACTTTAGTTCCCCGGTATTGGTAACTTTCATAGATTCCCATGCTTTTGTATCATTCCCCATCATCGGAATGGGAGTCTCGGTAACAAAAATAACATAGCAGTAGGTACAAAAGAGAAAGAAAAAGGCTTAGGCCTCATTCCCTTTTGTAGCATATCACCCTCTTTATATAAAAGAGACCAAACTTTGGCATCAGCCAATCAGAAGAGCCTCACTCCATAGAAGCCTCCTGAAGGAACCTCTGAGCCTCAGATTTTTGTAGCCGTTGTGTAACAGTCACCATATCTGCTGAAGGCTGAGCTTTCCCCGGGGAGGTGGGTGGGCGCATGGGAATCTATGAAAGTTACCAATACTGGGGAACTAAAGTTACAGGTAAGTAACTTGTTTTCTTACCCCAGTATTGGAACTTTCATAGATTCCCATGCTTTTGTATCAGAGTAGCAAGCAGTTAGCAATAAGAAAAACACATTTTGTGTCATACTATACATTGCAATAGCCAACATGACATAAAGATACAAAATGTGCCAAATTACGGAAGGTGGGATAGAAAGGAAAGCTCACCAATTAGTGGAAGAGGTTCCTCAGGACTGCCTGGCCCACTGCTGTATCTTCTTGTTGCAAGCAGTCCAAGCAGTAATGCTTAGTAAAGGTGTGGACACTGCAGTCAGTGGTTTACCTGCTGCAGAATGGCAATGTAAGATGGCACTGGTAATCCATCTTGCAACCCCCTGCTTCGACAGAGGGAGACCCTTGCTCGGACCACCAAAAGCAACAAACAATTGGGAGGATTTTCGAAATCCCTTGTTGCGATCTAAATAGAATTTCAAACATCGCTGCACATCCAGAGAATGTAGCGATCTCTCCGCTGGTGTAGCCGGGTGAGAAAAGAAAGCCTTAAGAATAACCGGCTCGTTCAAGTGGAAGTCCGAGCGTACTTTGGGTATGAACTTTGGGTTAGTTCTGAAGATGACTGTGTTTCTTTTGAATTATAGAAAAGGCTCCTGGATTGTGAGAGCCTGCAACTCCCCAATACGCCTTGCCGATGTGAGGGCAAGAAGGATAGCCAATTTCCATGACAGGAACTTCATGTCTGATCGATGAATTGGTTCAAACGGGCATTTCATGAGTTGAGTGAGGATGAGACTTAGGTGCCAAGTAGGAGGCGGAGGCCTCACTGGTGGATAGACCCTAAACAAGCCTTTTAAAAATTGTTTAACAATTCTTGAAGACCACAACGAAGGTCCAGACTCAGACCGTCTGTATCTTGAAATTGCTGCCAAGTGTACTTTTATAGAAGAATGGGCCAGCCCAGACTTAGCCAAGGATAAGAGATAAGGCAGAAGCTGATGAGGTTTCGAAGAAAAGGGGTCAAATTTCTCTCTCGTGCACCAAATACAAAATCTCTTCCATTTAAGGCGATATGTTCTGTTCGTGGAAGGAGCCCTTCTTTAATTTCGTTCGAGATTAGGAGATTCATAAACTCTCGCTGCTCAGGAGCCATGCTGTCAGGTGTGATGACTGTGGATCCGGATACCAAATTTGTCCTTCGGACATTGTAAGAAGGTCTGGAATAGGCCTCAAGGGAAGAGGAGGAGCTAGCCACAACAGATGGGTTCTGTGTACCAGAACTGTCTCGGCCAAGCAGGACCTATCAGGATCATCCTGCATGGTTCCACCTTGATGTTCCTGATAAGCCTCAGGATCAGTGGAATGGGGAAAGGCGTAAACAAATGTCCTTGACCAGGCTATCGAAAGTGCATTCCCCAATGATCCTTGGTGGTGAATCCTGCTTGCATAAGACCGGCATTTCTTTTTGGTCGGCGTGGCAAAAAGATCTATCGCCGGTTTGCCCCACTGGTGGAATACCTCTTCTAGAACTTGTTGGTTTAGTTCCCACTCATGACTGACTGAAGATAACCTGCTCAGTCTGTCGGCATTCTCGTTTAGAACTCCTGGCAAGTGTTCTGCCTGCAGTGACATCCCGTGAAGGATAGCCCATTCCCAGATGTCCTGAGCTTCCTGCGACAACGGGAGAGACCTGGCTGCTCCTTCTTTGTTCACGTAATGCATGGCCGTGGTGTTGTCCGTCCTGATCAGAACTCGTGAACCCTCTAGGCGAGGGAGAAAGGCTTGTAGAGCTAGTTTTATCGCTCTGAGCTCCAGTAGATTGATGTGGAGCCGACGATCGTGAGGAGACCAATGGCAGACGCATCCATTGTCACTACTTGAGGAGATGGATCGCCTACGAAGTATAGACCTTGGGACAAGTTTCTCTGGTCCGTCCACCACAGGACCGCTCTTTTCATTGTCAGAGTGACGGTCACCCTGTCGTCGAATGATCCGTGAACATGTTTCCATTGAATGTCCAGTTGTTCCTGAAGAGGACGCATTCGCAGTCTGCAGTGAGGAATTAGGGGTATGCATGACGAAATTACCCCCAGCAGAGACTTGTAGTGGCGTACTGAAAGACACCTTCTTTTTTGTAAGTCCAGAGCCATGGTTTGCAGCTTTTCCCGCCTTTCTATGGTTGGAAAGGCTTTTGAGAGTTTTGAGTCCAGGATGGCTCCCAGGAAACGTGCCTTCCTGGATGGAACCAGAAATGATTTGTCCTTGTTTAACGTGAGTCCCAGATTCTGAAACAGGTATGTACAAGCCTGAACAGCGTCCCGCGCTGCTTCCCTGGATGGAGCCTTCAGCAACCAGTCATCCAGGTAAGGGAAGACTTGAAACTGATTTCTTCGCAGGAATGCGGCTACTGGCACCAGCACCTTCGTGAAAATCCTTGGGGCAGAGCGAAGTCTGAAGGGTAAAACCTTGAATTGAAAGTGGCTCTTGGCTACTGTAAAGCGTAGAAACCTTCTGTGTGCTGGGTGAATCGGTACATGAAAGTATGCATCCTCAAGATCGAGCGTGGCCATGAAATCCCCCGGATTGATCAGCCTCAGGATGTCTTGAAGAGAAACCATCCGGAAATATAGGGAGATGAGATAGGTGTTGAGCTCCCTGAGATCTAAAATGAGGCGCCATTTCTCTAACGTCTTCCTTACCAGGAAGAACCTGGAGTAGAATCCCTGTCCTTTTTGGTCGGAGGGAACTGGCTCTACGGCCCCTTTGAGGAGCATCTGATGAACTTTGAGCTGCAGAAGACGTAGGTGCTTTGATGGAATGGCTGCAGGGGGCTTTGGTGGTGGGATTTGAGTGAATTCTAAAGTATGGCCCTTTCGAATGATGTTGAGCACTCAACGGTCCGATATTATCTTGGACCAAATCTGAAGGTATTTGGATACCCTGCCTCCAACTGATGGCTTCTTGGAGGAGGGTCCAGTAGGAAGAGCCAGGAGGCCGCTATTGGCGCTTGGGCGCATCACGTCCCTGGGGAGCCTGCTTTCCTCTGTTGTTAGGCCTGGAATGATTAGAGGATTGGCCCTGCCTCTGTTGGTAAGGCTGGCGGTACTGCTGAGAACTTGATCCATAGGACGAGTATCTTTGGTGTTGGTAAGATCCTCTATAGTTTGTACTTTTGCCCCTGGACCCTCTAAAAGGAGTTTTGCGGTACTGGAGCGTACCCAAGGATCTTGCGGTCTCAGTGTCCTTTTTGATGTCTTGGAGAGTGTCGTCTATCAATTTCCCGAACAGTGCCTCTCCATCTTATTCTGAATCTCGGGATGAAACCAGGTCGCTCTCCGCTACCCCTGGCGACGAAGGACCGCCGCTCCTGCCAAAGAATGAAACGCCGTCGTGGCAATGTCCATGGCGCAGTCAATGACCTCCATTGATGTCGCCTCCCCCTCTTGCAATACCTTTCTTGCTTCTGCTTTTGATTCTGGCGGAAGCTGGTCCAGGAACGGTGCGACATCACACCAAAGTTGACGGTCGTATCTGCCCAATATAGCTAGGGCATTAGCTGCCCGCACCAGAAGACTCGCCATCGACAAGAATCTTTTCCCGGCATTGTCTAATCTCCTTCCCTCTTTGTCCGGAGGAGTTGTTAAAGGAGCAGAGGGGTTGCGGGATTTTCTCTGCGCCGCTTGGGAAATCACTGAGTCCAGTTTTGGGTGGCCTGTCAAGGCAGCTGGACCATCATCAGGCGGTTTGTACTTTTTATCTAGACGCGGTATCACAGGGACCAACGTCGCTGGATTTTTCATAGCCTTAAGGCCTTCATTCCAGAGATGCTGTACTATTGGTATGTACCTTGTCGTCTTCCTGTAAGGTTCCTTGAAATAGTACAAGAAATACTTGGAGGTCTCCGCAGGCATTGTTAGCTTGAACCTGCCAGTTGCTCTTTCCATCAGCTGATGAAAACCTCCTATATCTGCGGGCGGAGAATCCACCGCATCCGGACATGGAGATGAAGGGTCCGAAATGACGTATTTATCCCACTCAGAGGCCTGATCAGCTCCATTCTCCGAATCATGATCCACATCCGAGGAAAAATCATGAGTTTCTGCTGGTCTGGAAGGCTCACCTGGAGTTGATGCCTGAGGAGGCTGAGGCTGAGGAGACACCTGAGCTGGTTATCCAGAAACAACCGCTGAGGCTGGCGCCGGGACAGGCAAGTCATGCGCAACTGGAGCCGGAGCAGGCGCCGCAGCCTTAGACTTGTAATCTTGCAGCATTTTGTGCAGGTCCTGCAGGAAAGAAGATGGTACCGTAACCATCTCTTGACCAGAATATTGCTGTGGTTGGGCAGCAAGATGTTGATACCCTTCCTCCTGGTCATATCCCCGTTCCGAGTCCGTCTCCTGGCATTTGACCAGAAGTTGAGAGGGGCTGTCAGCATAGCCATACGAGTCCTGATTATCCCCTTCGGAATCATCCTCATCAAACAGCAGAGCTGGAGGCAAGGGGGTTACCCTCCTGGGAGATGTCATGTCCGGTGTAATTCTGGTCATGGAAATAGTATTTCTCTTTTCCGAAGCCAAAATCGTCGACGGTCCCGTCGACGACGGAATTGAGAATGCAGCCGTCGTCGGCTTCGTTGACGGAATATGCTTCGTCGACACAAGAACACTTGACGACGAGATGGGCGTCGTCGATGCCGTCGACGACGAGACTGTTGACATCCCAGCCGTCATCGTCGTCAATGTTGCTGTCCTCGAGGACTTCGTCGACGACAGTGTCGTCGTCGCCACCATCGACGAACTCCTCGTCGTCGACACTGTCGTCGTCCACATCCTCGTCGACGTTGTCGTCGTCGACGATGCTGTCATCGGCGAGTCCCTCGTCGACGCTGATGTAGTTGCTGTCGATGAATCCATCCTTGTCGACCATCCCGCCGTCACTGATTGTCCCGTCGACGAGCCCGTTGACGGAACCAGATTCAGTTTTGGCTTCGATTTCTTAGTCGACGGAGCCTCCGTCGACGACGCCTTCTTCGTCGACGACTTGGAACTTCTGTCAGAAGATTGGGAAGAGGGTTTCTTGAAGGCTGGATCAGTCTTCACACCCTTAGAAGGCGTAGATGGTCCTACCCTCTCCTTTTCACCATGGTGAGGAGATTCGCCCAGACCCTGGCTCTCAGACTCTCTGGGGGTCTTTTTTGAGGCCTTAGAAGGATGCTCCACAGAAGGAGAAGGGGAGCCTCTACCCCTTTTCACTGACCTTCTTGTTGAAGATGCAGAAGCAGAGCTCTCACTGTCACTGGAGACAGTATACTTCCTGGACTTCAACTTCTGGAGCCAAGTCAGAAGCCTACCCTCACGGTCCCGGGGGGTCTTGGTTGAAAAAGTGCGGCAGATCTTACAGTCCGCAGCTTTGTGATCAGGATAGAGGCAGTAGATGCAATCCTTATACTTATCCTCAATGAAAAGTCTTTTCTTGCCACAGGTGGAACATGGCTTGAAAAGGGCCTTCTTCTTTTCCTTGTCAGATATCCTGGAAGGATCAGCAGACAATCTGAAGAAAAATCTTGAAGAGAAAAAACTCCTGAAGAGTAGAATGAGCAGAGCTCAAAGGAGATAACCTAAGCACCACGTGCGGTAGAAAATCTGAAGCTCTGAGGCTCCTTCAGGAGGGTTCTATGGGGTGAGGCTCTTCTGATTGGCTGATGCCAAAGTTTGGTCTCTTTTACAAAAAGAGGGTGATATGCTACAAAAGGGAATGAGGCCTAGGCCTTTTTCTTTCTCTTTTGTACCTACTGCTTTGTTAATTTTGTCACCGAGACTACCATTCCGACGACGGGGAATGATACAAAAGCATGGGAATCTATGAAAGTTCCAATACTGGGGTAATGGTGGTTTGCCAGTTGTTGGTTGCGCTCATTATCATAATCCACCGTGGCCATGATCACAGTGACCCCTCCTTTGTCTGCTTGCTTTATGGTGATAGTTCTGTCATTGGCTAGAGCATTTACAGCTATGGTTTCAGGGACAGAGGGGTTATGAAAGGCAGTGTTAGTTGTCCCTCTAGAGACCTCTTTTAAGACTGCTTGTTCGAATGGGTGGATTTCCCCCTCCGGAACATTCAATTTTACTTGGCACCTGGCCAGCAACTGGGTGTGAAACAAGACGGATTTTGTAGCCCAGTGTCTTGTTCTGTTTGATCAGCTTGATCTTGAAAGAACACTTTTAGGCATATCTTACGGAAGAAACTGTGCAGTTCACAGTTGTCGCGAATGTTATCCTGGTAGGGAGTAGGAACAAAACCAAGAACTTTTTTAAGGACCCTGGTTGTGGTAGCAGTCAGGACCCTGTTTGGCAAGTTCACAATCAATTTCTCTTCCCTGTCTAGCTCAGAGTTTGCATTGATTGTTGCGGCCGTTCTTGCCACTACACTCGCTTGTAGTGTCCTCTTCTGCGCCCTCTACCACAGCCTCTGTCTGGTGTGTGGAAGAGTTTGGGTAAAAAAATTGTGGTTCCTGTGGGAACATTGAGTACTGCCAAAAGGCATGTCCTTGAAAAGGTGGTCCCTCGTATTCAAAGAAAGGTTGGTGTGGACCCCTGCTGGTCCTATTACTGCCCCAGCTATCATTGCTAGAGTTGCTATTGGAGGATACATTTGTCCGGTACGAGTTCTGGCTTTCATCTGAAGAGTTATCGCCTCCTAAAGGTGTGTAATCCTCTTTCAGATAGGGATACACTTTCTCCTTATCAAATGTTTTTGTATCTTTTCGTAACTCAGTGATTTTCTGTTTCATTAGGTAGTCTTCGTGTTTAGAGATATCACTGTTTATCTCAGTGAGTTTGGTTTTGTAAGCTGTTATCAAGATGCCAGTTTTCAAGGCTCCTTCTGCTATCTGGATTTTGATCAGTAGTGTGTCCGCTAAACGTTTGGCAGTGTTAATTATTAGGATAAGCAAATCCCTAGTGCATTTCCATGCAATTAGAGACCATTCTTTTTTTAAAGTACACCACAAGGCCCCTTAGCCACACTGCTTGGGAATAAAAGATCTCTGAGAAAGAGCCCCTCATAGGGTACCTGTCAGGCATTGCAGCGCCAGCCTGACGAGGAGCATGCCCTATAGTGAAGCATGACACCCAGCCGGGCGTGTGAGGACCCTAATTCCCAAAGTGGGAGACATCTTGTCTCCACCCCAGGGAAATTTTGCTATACCGGCCAGGGTTCTACCTCTACTTTTCCTCAAGGAACTGCATACTGAGATTGATTGTTGTGTTAGTGTGCAATGATAGGAGTGTTGCTGTATGATGATGGCTGAGTGAACATTAAGGGGTCGATTCCGATTCGGGAAAAACCGCTCCGAATAGCCGTTCGGAGCGTTTTTCCCATACGAATCGTACCCTGCAACGTCCCGCGTACGTACGTCGAAGTACAATTCGTACCAGGAGCCGGACTCCGTACGAATCGTACAGAGACCGTACGACTCGAATCCCCGTACGAGTCTCCGTCGGAACCCCCTGTACGCGAGATCTGTACGGTTCGCGGCTGGTTTATATGACCCAGCAAGTACGATACGAGTCGGGTACGCACCGTACGACCCTTTTTTTACGGGAGCTGAAAACAGCCGTAAAAGCAGAGTTCATGCCGAAACAGGTACGGAATGCCCCCCCCCGGGTACGGTGCGTACCCCCCATGATCGCAGGGGTACGCCCCGTACACCCAGTGTACATGGGGTACGGTGCGTACCCCCATGATCGCAGCGGTATGCACCGTACCCCATGTACGCTGGGTATACGGGGCGTACCCCTGCGATCATGGGGTTACTCACCGTACCCCATGTACGCTGGGTGAACGGGGCATACCCCTGCGATCATGGGGGGTACGCACCATACGGTGTGTATGTGATTGTGCACTTTTCCGTACAAATTGCCCTTACCTGACGTGTACCGTACGGATCGCGTCCTGATGCCCCGGTCCGGATCGTACTCGTCGGGTCGTACGGTGTGTGTACGAGTCGTATGGAGATGGCTCCGGATACGATTCATACGGATGTTTTTTTTACCGGATCGGAATCGACCCCTAGATGTAAGGGGTTTGTCCTTATATTGGTGAGTGACAGTGTTTGAACTTCTGGTTGTGCATACATATAATGATGTGTATATGCTGTGGGTGTGGTTGATATGGGCCTTTGATGGTGGGTGTAGAGATGTATGTTGGTGGATGTATAAACTGTTACAACACACACTTTGTGTGCTATCTGCACCCCACGATTTACTGACTCACTGACACGATTGGCTTCCTAGACACACACTGGCCCTCCACACCTGTCCACCTCCTTGCATTTCTGAGGGTTTAATATGTGACTGAATGCCAAGGTCACTTGAATGCCAACATGAAACAATGCAGACTTTAATGTGCAGCCCCCTGTGCCCCACAACTTGACCTCCTTCCAGCGTACGGTAGCGCAAAGGCAGGAGATCATGGCCTCAGCTGATCTCGACATTTATCTGGTGGAACAGTCTATTTAAACCATGCTCGAAGCCTTCCAAAGTTGATTGGCTTCAATACTTACTCGGAGGAGATTCATATCTCCTGCAGTGATTTTCTTCACGCCTGGCTCCCCCTCCGGAACATCCGACTTCCCGGCTCCTGCTGCACTTCATCCTGATACTCCGCTTCTGCCGCACAGAGAATAATCAGCTCAGCTTCCCTTGTGTGGGCTCCTCAGTACAGGCAGCGGCACCTGCAAGTAAAGAAAATAGAGCGTAAAGAATAAAAACTGTGGGTACTATAAAGATGACTTTGCGCTGGATAGCGTGCTCCATACAACAAATCTAAGGTCAGCACACTGAACAAACACATGCAAAAGAACAGTAAACTATATTACAATGCTACTCGGCCTATGTAAGGAATAGGCACAAAATATGTGAGACGTATTTCTGCATTACCTGGTTTATGCAAGAAATAGGTGCAAGATACTAAAGACAGGGCAAGCAATTGGTGCAAGCAAGGCAACTCAAAACCTATGCAGGAATAGGTTGTACAAGACTGTGTGTGTTCACTAAGCCTTGTTGCTAACAGCAGAGAGCATTTCAATAACCACCCCTGCGAACTGCGTATTGTTTTCTAATCAAGAACTGTCCAGCCTATTATTTGTTATTTGTAATGCTGGATTGCGCAGAAGTTTCAATAAAAACAAGTTAAAAAAAACAACTGTGCAGTACTTATGCCACTAACCTATTTATAAGACTCAAGTGTTACATCTACCAGTAATTTGTAGTTGTTCAAGGCATTGCATACCCTTTGCACGGTCAGTGTCTAATCCTGGGGCAGAATACTGTACATGTTGCAAGATTGTCGAATGGTATACACATATAATGGAACACACATATGATTGTTGTTCTTCGATTGCCACGCGGGTTGCCGATAGCGTACCAGCATAATCATCTCAGCCAACCCAGGCAGACGGTGCGAGCAGTCGTGGCCAAGAGCTCCTCGTACCAGCAGACTAGGGTACCTCCTCCTTCCCTTATCTTCCCTTCCCCTCTCCTCTCCACTTCTCCTTCCCCTTTCACCTTTCCCCTAAAAGAGTAAACATCTGCATTCGTCTTCTTCAGGGCATGGGGGCTTAGCTTGAAGGTGAGGGGGACGGACTAATCTTCACTCCTGCAGAACCTGAATTCAGGTAAGTGTACCTGGCTCATGACATTACCATGACTGTGTGATTATCTGTTGGGTATGTGTGGTCCTAAGTTGATGCTTGTGTGGACATGTAATGCTGGGTGTGCATTCTTTTGGATTGTTGGGTTGTTGGGCGTATAATGGAGGCTTTGTTGGCACATGATGGTGAGGTTGTTGGCGTGTGATCTAGATCGTATGGATGTTTCATATTGGGTGTGAACATATGGCAGGTATGTGGACTTACAGTATTGGCTGCGCACATATGATGGTTAGATTGGCATATGATGATGGGCGTTTTGGCATACAATGGGTTGTGTGGACCTCTGTTGTTGGTTATGATGGTGTGTGTGGGAATGCACTGTTGCTTGCGTGGACTTAGGTAGGTGTGTTGGCCGATGATGATAGATGTGCTGAGGTATGATGTTTTTTGGCTGTATGGTGCTGGTTGTGTTGGCATATGATGATGTATGTGTTGGGCTACGATGTGATATGGATTTTCGATGGTGGATGTGTTGGCATATGTTTTTTGGGTGTTCATATGATGTTGGGTGCATTGAAGTATGAAGCTGGGTGTGATAGTGGGTGTATTGTAATAAGATAAGAAGTTGTTGGGATATGGTGTGGGTGATGTGGGCATAGGATTGTGGTTGTATTTTTGTATGATGGAAGATGTTGGAATAAAAGGGGGAATCAAGAATGCTATAGTTATATTATTGTTGGTGTGGACTAAACATACACATGCATTTGTATATTGAAATGAACCCTTTAACAAAATATAATTACAGAAGAAATATTAAGCATGGGCATATCTGGAGAACTAAAAACCAAGAATGCACCCCTTGCTGGTGAGCTATAGCCTCATACTAAGTACTTAATCTATCTGTATATATAAAAACGAATCTATGTCTGTCTGTCTGTCTGTCCTTTCTGCATTACTACACCATTCATCCGATCGCCATGAAACTTTGGGAAGTTGTTGAGTACACTCCCGCAAAGGTTTCTGACATAAATTGTTTTTAAATATTGGCCCCCCAGGGCCCTCATAATCTTTCGAATACTGATGTACGCACCAGACGGAAAAACAACAAATCGTGTATCCACAAGCACTCGAATAAATAAATAGAATTAAAACACCATTCATCCGATCGCCATGAAACTTTGGGAAGTTGTTGAGTACACTCCCGCGAAGGTTTCTGGCATAACATTTTTTTATTTAGTTTGGATGGAGAAGCACACCTTTTGTTTTGCAATTTATGCGAACTACTTAAATTACTTTGGTGTCTTGAACTAAGTGTGCTTACAGAGGTAGCACGTTTGTCCAATAACCGTGCCTTACTCAACTGCTGCCTACCTCGAGTGGACTGGCCACTCAACCTCTGCGCACTGTTGCTAATGTGGTTCCTATCGGAACACCACTGCAATATTTAAACCTTCTGAAATCACTTTTTTGACAAATCAGTACTCAATTTTACCTCGAAGATTTGAACCAAACATTAACCTTAATCTATAAAAACATAATAGTGTTAAGTTACACAACCTGTTTGTACATGATTTTATTCATCATTTTGAAATCTTTTTTTTTTTAAAAAAATTTTAAATTACTTTTTATTGTTGCATTAAAAGTATCACAAATGAAAAAATGAGCACACGGACTGGCTTCAACATTCAGCCATTGCCCGTCAGTTACGCAACTTTTTCTTTTTTAGCCTCTCAGGATTCCACATGAATCAACTAAATACGTGGAGTTTTAACAAACATCGTTGTAGGTAACTTAGAAATGAAAGAACAACCCCCGAAACAGCCACCTCCATGTCCACGTCCCCCCCCCTCCCGGGTCCTTCCCACCCCCTCCTGGCGTATCCCCACCCACTATTCAGATCTGGGTTGTACAGTACGGTCTGGGACATGGCCACCTCCAGTCGCCGCCGTTGGGCCTGTGTCACCAGGTAAGTTCTCCGAAACTCCCACTCAGGTTCCCTGTGGCTTCACTCTAGTCCATGGTATTGTCCCCACTTTGCCCACAGTCTCCGAAACTTTTTGGGGCAACCCCTGGCTTTATACGTCACTCTCTCTGCCGCCATGTATAAGTCTAGTCCCCTCCTCCATTCCTCCAAGTCTGGCGGTTTGGCCGCCCCCCAGTATCGTGCAATGTCTCTCTTCGCCACCACCAAAGCCAGCACTAGGAAGATGATCAAGGGGCGGGCCAGGTCCACTTCGGTTGTCATGCCCAACAAAGCCAACCTTGGGTCGCGTGGTAGAGTCGTTTCCAGTACCTCATCTAATTCTACAAATATTGCTCCCCAGTACGCTTGTATGATTTCGCAACCCCAGAGAGTGTGATAGAAGTCGCCATCCTGCTGGTGGCACCTAAGGCACGCTGTGTCCGTGACCTTCCCCATTTTAAAAAGGCGTACCCTATCGAAATAGGCTCTGTGGAGCACCTTCAGCTGTATGAGTCGAAGCCTAGACTTAATCGCTACCTAGCGCGGGTGCATAAGAACCATCTCCCAGTCTAGGTCCTCCATGACCCCCGTGTCTGCCTCCCACTTGTTTCGCAAGTCTTGTAGGGTACCTAACATATTGTTGGTCAGTGTTCTATATGTGAGGGATACTGCCCCACCCCCAATCTGCTCCTGCAGTAACCTACCCTCCAGTGGAGCGTATTCTGGGATGTCTGTCAGAGTGATATTTTGTGCCCTCCAGGCGTGTCTCAGTTGCGTGTATTTGTAATACTGTGTGTTATGTAAGCCATAATCTCCCTGAAGCACGTGAAACGTTTTCAGTTCTCCCCTGGAGATCACGTCCCCTATTGTTGAAATGCCAATGTCATCCCATCTTCGGAAGCCTTTCAATGTGTTGAGTTCACCCAGCCATTTACAGTGCCATAGTGGCGTCTGCCGGGTGGGCCGCTTGTCCCATCCCATGCGTTTGGTCGCCTTATGCCACGCAGTCAGCGTAATCCCAGTGGCCGGCAGAAGTTGCTTCCCTCCGGTCCCTCCGTACAAGTAGTACAGTACGTTGGTAGTAGACCATTTCGACCTTTCTAGTGCATAGGTAGGGTGATCCATTGCCGAGTGTAGCCAGTCATTAATCGGAGTGAGATGCTCTGCCCAATAATATGCTTCTAGGTTGGGAAGGGAAATCCCTCCACTGTACTGGTGTCGCTGCAGTGTGGATAAGGCCACTCTCGGCTGTTTCCCCAACCATAAGAATGCACGCAGGTCCGCATGGATTTTATTCAAAGTGTTAGCCGGTAGCGGATAATATTAGTTTTGAAGGGCATAGAGGAACTTCGGGAGCAGGACCATTTTATATAGCGCTGCGCGACCCAATAAGGTGAGCGGGAGCTGTCGCCACCGATCCATTTCTGTCTTCGCGCTTGCCATGATGCGGGCCACATTATTATTAAAGGAGAGCGTCCTGTCTAGTGTTATGTACACTCCCAAATATTGGAAGTCCTCTATGGTATGAATGAGAAGTCCTGGCAGGCAGTCCCTTCGCTCCAAGCCTTGCGGGTCATATAGAACCGATTTATGCCAATTAATAGTGTGACCTGCCCTTGCACCGAAATCAGCCAGTTCCTTGAACAGCACCGGAATTGTGGCGTCCGGGTCTGTAACAAACAACAGGACGTCATCGGCATATAGTGACATTTTCTCCTGGTTATCCTCAGACTCCCCCCATGTGAAGCCCCTAATTCCCTGATTCCGTCTAATCCTGATCGCTAAGATTTCTATTGTTAGTGTGAAGAGTAGGGGGGACAGTGGGCACCCTGGCGCGTTCCTCTGCCGATGTGGAATTCGCGCGACAACCTCCCATTGACCCGCACACGTGCCCTCGGGACTGAGTACAGGAGCTGAATCCACTTCAAGAACTTGGGGCCAAAGCCGAACCTCCGCAACGTCTCGAGCAAGAGCGGCCAATGGACCGCATCGAAGGCCTTTTCTGCATCCAACAAGAGGAACCAGTGTGGCTCGCTCCTCCCTCGGACTTCCTGCAGCCAGTTATGTGTGCGGCGGAGATTCAATTTGGTTGCCCTATCCGGGAGGAAACCGGACTGGTCCGCGTGTACCAGATCCGAAATTACCCTCCGCAGGCGTCTGGCAAGAATAGTGGCCAAAATCTTTGTCTCCATATTGAGGAGGGAAATTGGGCTGTAGGAGGCACATACGTCCCTCCTTATATATTGGGACAATTGTGGCCAAGGTGAGGTCGGGAGGCAGGCTCGCCGCATGAAATGCCTCGACAAATAGGGTTTTTATGTGACGTTGTAACAGGTCAGCCGTCCATTTGAAGAATTCCGCCGGGAAGCCGTTTGGCCCCGGCGTCTTTCCCGGTTTCAGGGATGCCACAGCCTCCGCTATTTCCTCTAGTGTCATCTCAGCGTCCAAGGCCGTGGCGTCCTCAGGGGACAGGGTCGGCACCTCCATGTCGCACATATAGTGGCGTGCTACAGCCTCGCCACCCAGGTTCCTGGCCCTATAGAAGTTTTCGTAGTACGTTGCAAAGGCCTCTGCTATAGCCTCGTCCGTGCCTGCTGACCTATTCTCCGGTAGTGTAATCTTATCCACCCATCTTGCTGCCCTTTCTTTCCTGCTCAGCCATGCCAAAAGTTTACCCGATTTATCCCCCACGTCATATAATCGGTGGAGCGTCGCCAGCGCCTGTGTGCGTGCTTCCCCAGTGACAAGTTCCCTATAGTGTCTCTGTGTGTCTAACAGTTTCCTAAGTATAGCCTCGTCCTTCCTCTGGTGGTATTCCGCTCCGAGGGCTAAGATCGAAACCTCTTCGCTAGTGACCGTGTCCTGTAGCTTCCTATTGACCTCTCCCAACCTACTTTGTATGCGATCCCTGAGGACCGGCTTCATTGCTTCCCAGAGTGTGACACCTGATTGGACCGTGCCCTCATTTTCATCCACATATACCTTTATGTCTGCTCTGATACCCTTCAATATTTCTGGTGTTTGGATCTCCCAGGCTGCTAGGCTGCTAGGCGCCATTCCATTTTCCTCTCCCTCCACCTCCGTCCCAAATGTGCAAACAGTGGGGAGTGATCTGAGATTCCCCGTGCCTTGTATTCTGCTAGATCATTCACAGAGACATCCTGTCGGGACGTGAATATATAATCCAGCCTGGAAAATACCCTATGGGCCCCGGAGTAGAAGGAGTAGGCCTCCTGTGTAGGGTGTAGCATCTCCAGACATCAGTGAGGCCTATGATTTGCATCTGCCGGGCTAGTGCTGTGTCGCGTCCTGTTGTGGGTGGCGTCCCCGATCTATCCCTTGCGGCACACATCACGTTGTTGAAATCCCCCCCCACTATCTGAATTGTGTCCGCCGTATCTAGAAGGATAGCGGTGATTGCCTTGAGGGTGCGTGCCTGCAGTTTTGGGCGGGCATAGACTGAGATGATCGTGTACCTGCGCCTCCTCCAGACTCCCTGTACTCCTGCGTATGACCCCTGCGGGTCTAGCCATGTACGAGTGGTAGTGAACGGCGTAGATTTCTTTATGAGGATTGCAGCCCCCCTGGAATCCGTCGTGTAGCCTGCGTGTGCTAGCACCATGTGCCTGCCTCTCGCTATAAAAGCGCATTGATTGCCTCTGAGGTGGGTTTCCTGGAGTAGGATAATGTCCGGCGCTAGCCTTTTAAGGTAGGCATTTACCAGGCTTCGTTTAATTTTTGACCCAAGACCGTTAACATTCCATGATAGTACGGTGACTCCTGCGTCACCTGTGTGTGCGTTATCTAGTGTGTCTGTCATTGTGTATTTCCTCTATCCTTCCAAGTGGGTCCCCCGAGCAAGGGTGGCTTATGGTACGGCATGGTGTGTTGTTGCTGTTTCTCAACTGGTTCCCCTCTCCCTCCCCAACTCCCCTGGTCCCCCAACTTGCGTGTGCAGAAAATCCATCCCCTCCCTACCTCCCCCTCCCCACCTCCCTCCCCTTCCAGTCGCGTCCCAACCGGGGACCTAACCATCCGCGGGAGAAGGCCTGTCGCCCTCCCACATATCCCCCCCATCACACACCAAACAACTGTGCAAACAAGAAAAACAACATAGGAGGGCGTGTCAACTTGCGTGTTCCCGGTAACCGGGCTGCTATCTCAGTGTCCTCCGGAGATCTGTGCTCATGAGTGCGAGTCCTGAGTGTCTGTTGCGTGACCCCGCCCCGACGAGTCCTGCTCCAACAACTGTATTTCGGTGACCAGAGGGTGGACCGAATCGCCAAGACCGTCCTCCCCGTCTCTTCCGGATTCACGTCCCTCCGATTCCTCCTCCTCGTCTCCTTCCGAGCGGATGCAATTCCGCAGGCAGCTGAACCTGGAACCCGCTACTGAGTTGTTACTCGGAGATGTCGATCTGCCCTCTCTTCCTTCACTGGCACCCCGAGTCTGATAGGGCGTCGCCGGCTTACGTCTCCTAGTCTTTCCAGATCGCCTACGTTGTGGTTTCGGCTGTTCCCAGCGCGCCTTTTCCCTCAGTGATCTGTCCATGGCTTCTCTTCCGGCTGCCTCCCTACTGTTCAGGATAGGGCGTTCTTCAAGCCATTGCCAGGCGTCCTCCGGGCAAGTGAAAAAAATGGAGTTGTCTTTATAGATTACTTTGAGCTTCGCCGGAAAAAGGAGCATGTAGGCTATGTTCAAGGATCGTAGTTTCATCTTCACTGAGTCAAAGGAACGGCGCTGTTTTGACACTTCCTGGCTATAGTCTGGGAAGATCATGATCGTGGCATTTTCGAAGCGGATTTCCCCCAGTTTCCTGGCTTCTCGAAGTATTAGGTCCCTGTCAGCATAGTTCAGGAATCTCGCTATGACTGGTCTCGGATTTTATTCATCATTGAACAATTTGAAGGACATAATACATTTCATTCATTATTAATGAAACAACATTTCTTTCATGTGAGTTCCAAACTGTTGCCCGATGCATTTCGAGTCCGGATGGACTCTTCCTCAGGGGCCTAGGACTGAGCACATATATAGAAAAATTGTAAATTCTTCCTTCATGACACTCTGCTCATATGCATGCTCTTGAACAATCTCTTCCAATTCAATGCTCGCAACACTTTTGCGTTATTTAAAAAATCAGAAATCAGTTGTATGACACATTAAAGGATAAAATGGAAAAATGCTGCTGTAGAAAAAGAAGAAAACCACCACCTCACCAAAAGCGTGAGACGTGCCTTCATTGAAATATACTCACACTTCAAAGAATGAATGAGATCTGCCAAGGGACAAAAATACGAAAAAAACGGAAAACAGATTACCAAAAGACTCGACATGGCTACTCTAGAAGTTACTATCTACACAAAAAACTCATCTTACCCCGATAACATGAAGTCAACAAAACGTACGGAGACTCTGACTCACAATCTTTTTCCAACAGGGTTGCTCACGCTATCACCTTTCAAAACAATAACACGGGCGCTTAGTCGCTTATTCCTCCCATTGCCAATCCACTTCAAACAACCCTTCTAACTCAAAGTTTACCTTCGCTCATAACCTCGAAAAAACTTCACGACTTCCGACTGTTCTGTGCTCTCAATGCGCTGCAGCGTCTCCAATCTATGTGCTCCGTATTACCCTACATTTAACTGGCTCAACAACACTGCGCGTATGGTTTCAAAAAAGAAAACAACGAAGGCCTACCCAAGCTCATGGTCTTACATACCAAAAATGAGCGCCATTTTAACCTAGTCTCCAGGTTCTTAAAAAACATTAAATCTCCTTTTTAAAACGACAGAAAGTGCACCACTCACAACTCCAATTGAAAGGAAAAAGAGAAAATAATGGGAAAATCAGTGGAAATTATATATAGAAAATGGAAAAATGGAAAAATGTGTCATCGTACATACAGTAGAAAAAACGGTCTGTCAATAACCATTGTCAATTGCAACGGCCTACATGTGCAGATTCATTGGGTGTTACAGAAAACATGAATAATCTATTTTTTCATTGGGCCCTCTCGGCTCCTGAGTCTCTAGTCTTTTGATCCAAAATATTTCTCTTTGGAGGAGAGATCTGTTAAGATCTGCCCCTTCGTGCAATTTAATTTTTTCCAAGACGGAAAACTGTATCTGGGCAATGTTGTGTTTGTATTTTATCCAGTGTTTCGCTAAATTGCTTTTAATGGTGGCATTACGAATTGTGCTCTTGTGCTCTGATATTCGAATTTTGAGTTTTCTCTCGGTCTTTCCGACATACAATTTACCGCATGGACATTTAATGTAATAGATGAGGTTATTGGAATTACAATTACTGTCGTGATATAGTGTGATGGTCTTCCCTGTGTGGAGAAACGGAAAAACAACAAATTGTGTATCCACAAGCACTCAAATAAATAAACACCATTCATCCGATTGCCATGAAACTTTGGGAAGTTGTTGAGTACACTCCCGCGAAGGTTTCTGGCATAACATTTTTTTAAATATCGGCCCCCCAGGGCCCTCATAACCTTTCGAATACTGATATACGCACCAGACGGAAAAACAACAAATCGTGTATCCACAAGCGCTCAAATAAATAAATAGAATTAAAACACCATTCATCCGATCACCATGAAACTCAGGGAAGTTGTTGAGTACACTCCCGCAAAGGTTTCTGGCATAATTTAAAAAAAAATATCGGCCCTCCAGGGCCCTCATAATCTTTCGAATACTGATGTATGCACCAGATGGAAAAACAAAAAATTGTGTATCCACAAGCACTCAAATAAATAAATAGAATTAAAACAACACTTTGAAATGTTTTCCATATTAAAATGAATGTTTCAATAAAAATGACACAATGTAAATTGAATGTTATAATAACGAGTTTCCTTGAATTTCCTTTCTTCGGAGATCGCAGCATCGCGCGACCGGTAAGCTAGTTTGTAAATAAATAAGTACCAGGTCCCTCGTCAGGAGGTCACTGCAGCTCGAACCATTTATGGACCTTAACTGCACTGCCAATGACAGTACTAACACAGCTACTAAAGATAACACTCCTATAAGTGAGACAGTTCAGACTATTCCAGGCCTCTAAAGCTAGAAAAATGGCTTGGGCGGCAGGATGTAGTAATTTTTAATATATGTTGAATTAATAAATAACTGTTGTTGTGCTCTTCTCTAAATTAGACAAACACCGCCACCATGTGGCAGACTCTAATAAGTGCCAGTGTTGACAGTTAAGTACCAGTACTGAGCACCAGAAACCATCGGCTCAAATTAAGCATGGTTCATACTTAAGTGCGGCACGTTTGAGGCGAGTGGCATTTTTAATTTTTAATTAGTATTGCAAGCAGCGCCCATTGCCATATATTGGACTGTCCTCTTCTGCAATCAGTCACTGTTATGGAATACATATCTTCTATTTTTTGTTTAGTTGTCTGTTCAATGGTAGGGTCATGATATTATTTTCATAGTGTGTATCAGCAATTTATATGCTATTTATGGACAGAAAACTCCAACAAAGCTGTGCTCATTCCTTTGTTGTTCTTCGATGGTTCTAGACAAGCTCTGTGCACCCATCCTTCACTGTGCTGATGGTCTGGAATTTATATGGTCATGCCAGGGGTAACAGGAAAACGGCCTTTAGCCCGCAAACCATTGCTGAGATTAGGTTTGTTTCTACTCCTTATTAAACAATAGTGTCTTCTGGTTATCCAGAGGACCAGTGCTTGTAACAGACACAGATTCTTTTGGAGTTCACTCTCTTCGCCGTAGAAATGTGCCCCAGCCCAGAAAGCGATTGCATGTACCATTAATGGACATGCTTTTGTATGTCAAGCTGAATAGGATGGACCTTGGCGAATGAGATTGCTAGTATTGTTGCTACCAACTGCATCCCCAGACAGCTGATGGAGGATTCACCTCAAAACAAAAAAGGGGACACTGTTCCAACAATAGGGTGCAGACAAACACCCATGTGTTAAAAAGACAAAAAGGAGAAAGATTCTAGGTTAAATGGACCCACCAAATGAGGGAAAGAACGTGTCTTACCTCTTGTTGCCCTCACACACCCCGAAAGGTGTCATGCTTCATCATCGGGCAGTTGCTCCTCGTTGGGCCGGTAATGCAATCCCCAACGGGTCCCCTAAGGGTCACTTTGGTGGAGATCTTTTGAGACATGACGGATGGTGCATGTGGGTCAAAAATGAGGGTAGCAAAATGCATGTATCGTGATTTAAAACTGACCAAGGGTAGCCTAAAAAAAGTTATAGTGTATAGCTACACCCTTGTCAGAATAAAAGCTCATAAATGGAGTATAATCCCAAAGGGCACATTTGTGCCTCGGTATCATAGACATGGTCAACATGTTTCACGCCCCTGTTGCCATAAACGGTCGTTGGCGCTTCTTCAGGACTAGGATTAAAAAATATGGTGAAGTGCACATGAAAAATTATTAAGAAATAGATAACCATAGTACATGTCAGGGCGGGCCATTGTACTGCTCCTGGTCAAAACCTAGAACAGAAAAAGAAAGAACAGAAGTACATTGGATGTGCATTAGCTGTGCTTAATGCTACATAGTGTGCCACTGCTGTGTGCAACACATACCAATGCCAGGGAAAGAAGTAAAAAGCACGAGACCAAAAAAGGGGGTAAAATATCCCCTCATTGGACACGGGACATGTAAGGAAGGCTCGGACCATTATAAAGTGGGCCAAACTTGTCTGGGGGCCCAAATTGTGGGGAGGATGAATACCAGCCTACACCCTAATACATTGTATAATCACACCTAGAGTGCCTTTAACCACACCACATCCCCAAGAGAATCATAACCCTTCATGATAGAAAACATTTCTCGAGATATCCTTACCTCCCAAATGAAGTGCACTCGCTCCAATGACTGTGAGCGGTAGGCGCCCGCACCATGCCGGGCTACTAAAACAGATGTTACAAAGGAATGTATCGGGATGGTTAATATGCATCCTAAAATACGAGCAGAATGCTCAGATTTGTTAACTACGTCGCAGTCCCCAATCGTCCATCGTATTACTCACCAATGTAGCAAGTGCCTAAGCCTGTGCACCTATCGTGTCCCGCCGCCAGCCAGATATGCAGTGATGGCTGCGGGAAGGAAGTTAAAGAAAACACACAGGTGCCTGGGCGTGCTCTAGATCTGGGTGTTCCTCTATCCCAATAGGGATAGCGCAGCATACAAACTGGCCCCAATGCGCATGCGCGACAGGGGAATGCTAATCCCCAGCGCATCGGCATCCCGAATGGAGACTAATTACCAAGGCAATATGTAAGCCATACCCCAGTGTCCAAATCTCGATGAAACCCGAGGATGTGTGTGCTTCTATGTAAGCTGGAAATTACAATAAACGATAAGGGAACCCTCTTTGGACAACCCTATCATAGCGACTGTAATGTCAATCGTCTAAGTACCCATTATTACTGGAGACTTCTTTAGCCGGGTATTAAACCCAGACCTAACACCTATGTGTAAATACCAGATAAAATGAAATTCTCTTGTTGTTGTTGGAGGTAGGTAGATAGAAAAGAGGGGGGGCACCATCATTCATACACCATAAGTATTTTCTGCAGTGTATCCCTGAAAGCCTCCTGTCCTGGTGATGATAAAGACTCGTGTAGAAAAAGAAAAGGTATAAAGAAGGGATAGTAAAGATAATTGGTCCCTCGGCAGAGCCGCTGTGCACTAATGCTATCAAAAAAGAGAGGGTGGGACCTGAGAGCTAGTTAATGGTCCAGTGTCCATGCTACCAAAATTACACAAAACAAAAAAGGGGACACTGTTCCGGTGCAGACAAACACCCATGTGTTCAAAGACAAAAAGGAAAAAGATTCTAGGTTAAATGGACCCACCAAATGAGGGAAAGAACGTGTCTTGCCTCTTGTTGCCCTCACACACCCCGAAAGGTGTCTTGCTTCATCATTGGGCAGTTGCTCCTCGTTGGGCCGGTAATGCAATCCCCAACGGGTCCCCGAAGGGTCACTTTGGCGGAGACCTTTTGAGACATGCCGGATGGTGCATGTGGGTATGTGGGGTGTGGGTCAAAAATGAGGGTAGCAAAGTGCGTGCATCGTGATTTAAAACTGACCATGGGTAGCTTAAAAAAGTTATAGTGTATAGCTGCACCCTTGGCAGAATAAAAGCTCATAAATGGAGTATAATCCCAAAGGGCACATTTGTGCCTCGGTATCATAGAAATGGTCAACCTGTTTCACGCCCCTTTTGCCATAAACGGTTGTTGGCGCTTCTTCAGGACCATGATTAAAAAATATGGTGAAGTGCACATGAAAAATTATTAAGAAATAGATAAATACCCATAGTACTTGTCAGGGCGGGCCATTGTACTGCTCCTGATCAAAACCTAGAACAGAAAAAGAAAGAACAGAAGTACATCAGATGTGCATTAGCTTTCCTTATAGTGTGCCACTGCTGTGTGCACCACATACCAATGCCAGGGAAAGAAGTAAAAAGCACGAGACCAAAAAAGGGGGTAAAATATCCCCTCTTTGGACACAGGACGTGTAAGGAAGGCTCAGGCCATTATACAGTGGGCCAAACTTGTCAGGGGCCCAAATTGTGGGGAGGATGAATACCAGCCTACACCATAATACATTGTATAATCACACCTAGGGTGCCCTTAACCACACCAAATTCCCAAGAGAGTCATAACCCTTTATGATAGTAAACATTTCTCAAGATATCCTTACCTCCCAAATGAAGTGCACTCGCTCCAATGACTGTGAGCGGTAGGCGCCCGCACCATGCCGGGCTACTAAAACAGATATTACAAAGGAATGTATCGGGATGATTAATATGCATCCTAAAATACGAGCAGAATGCTCGGAGTTGTTAACTACGTCGCAGTCCCCAATCGTCCATCGTATTACTCGCCAATGTAGCAAGTGCCTAAGCCTGTGCACCTATCTGTAGTAGCGCGGTCTAGTGTATGCACGTCACGTAAGCGACGTGACGTGCCGGCGGCCATGTTAGGCTGCGCGCGCATCGCGCTTCAGTGGCGCGAAGAGCCGGTACAAGCAGGACAGGCTCGGCGCTCTTTAGGGACGCTATTTACTTAAATAAACAGTTAACTGGCACAGTGGCTGCAGCATTTTCATTGGGGGCACAAAGAACAGTACAATGGCGACGAGGGTGGGATAGCAGTCCCCCAAACCCCCCACAGAGAGAAAACCACGCAGAGGGACACAGCAACACACCGGTGGGCAGGAGTAATCAAGGCCAAGCAGCACCACAGAGAACCAGAGAGCCAAGAAGACCGAAGGCTACCACACAGGTACCCTAAAGAGCGCGGCAGAGCCCAAGAGCACCCAAAGGGATAGGGCAGCCACCACAGGAGAGGACAGACCCCGGGAAAGCACAAGAAGCGAGCCAGATCTAGCCACCACCCATTAAAACAAGGGGAACCGAGCTGGATATCTTACAAAAGAACGAGGGGGCTGACGCAGGTAGTCCCCAGAACCACGCAAGCAAGGAAGAACAAGACAGCACGCCGGGGAGCCCCAGGGGCCAAGCAAGCGCACAGCCCACGGTCAAGAGCGAGAAGATGAGTGCGCAGGCTGGATATGCGATGGCGCCGGTACAATTCCTACCCAGGCCCGGTGAACCACTGATGAAGTGGGAGGACTGGAGAGAGTACACAGCCAATTTCATAGGAGTCTTAGAAGACGAAAACGAAGAGGTGTTCAAACCTTCGAGAAAGAAACGCATCTTGTTACCGAAGGGCTGAGGGTGTACAAAAGCTTAGTACCAAAGCAGAGAGCAAGCTCGGACGACGACGTATACGCCCATGCAATTGATGACCTCAACGAACATTTCAGGCCGGCGGTGTGCGTGTCAGTGGACAGATTCAACTTCCAACAAAGGAAGCAGCGCCCGGGAGAGACGGTAGAAGAATATGTGGCAGCACTTAAGCGACTCGCGGCCACCTGCAAATACGACAACTGGGAGGAAGAGTTCATCAAGGACCAGGTGGTCATGCACACCACATGCACGTCAGTACAAGACAAGCTATGGGCCAGCGGAGACACCACCCTAAAAGAAGTGATGGTCATCGTCAAAAGGGCAGAATTGGCAAGGAGATGCGCAGATGCGGCGAAGAGAGAGACAGCGTCCAGCACCATGGTAAACAGAGTGGACAACGAAGAGCCCCGTAAGGATCACCTGAACAAGAAGACAGCAGATAAGGGACATAACAGGTGGCAAAGCTACGGGGGTCCCCCGGGGAAACAAGCGGGAAGCAACAGGAAGTCATGCTACAGGTGCGGAAGCTGGTCGCATGAGGCCCACGACAGAAAATGCCCGGCGTTTCGCGCCAAATGCATGTACTGTGGAATAACAGGACATTATGAGAAGGTGTGCAGAAAAAAGGCCTCCAAGGGCACGGTAAGATACGTAGGCCAAGACAACGACGACCAAGAAGACGTGACGGAGGAGGACGTGGTTACGGTACTGTGTATATACGACCAGGTACTGGGCGTAGATGGGCAAATTCTAAGCATCGATGGCAAAAGGACAATGAAGCCCATCCTGGAAATGACATCACGATCAGTGTGGTGGCCGACACCGGCTCACCATATACCATCATCCAGAGAGCAGTATGGGAGGAGAAATTTGCACCGCACCTAGGCCCGGAACTGGAAAAGCTAGACATCCGCCCAGTCACATACAACGGGGACCGAATACCAGTGGCGGGGTTCAGACCGCTAAACTTTGAGTTCCGTGGCCGATCGGCCCACTGCAAACTCTACGTGTCGGAGAAAGGCCCCTCGGTCCTAGGATGGTTGGACCAAGGCAACCTAGGTATCAAGCTAGACCCAGGAGGAAAAGAGCAGATACTACTGACGGAACCAGGAAACTGTCCAGACCTGGACAGGTGGAAAAGCGAATTTCCCAAGGTATTTGGAGGAACGGTGGGGAAGTTAGAAAAATTCTCACACAAGATAATTCTAAAGGACAATGCGGTGCCAGTAGCCCACAAGGCCAGGCACATCCCTTTGGCGGTACGTGAAGCAGTCCGGGAAGAACTCCAGGACCTGGAAAGGAAAGGGATCATCGAGCCTATCACGTGCGCCGAGTGGCTGGCGCCCTTGGTAGTCGTCAAGAAACCCAGCGGCAAGGTCAGGCTGTGCGTCGACTTACGCGAACTGAACAAGAATATCGTGGTGGAAAAGTTTCCCCTACCCAGAATAGAGGAGATGCTGGCCAACACCAGGGGGATTAAATGGTATTCCACCATCGATTTGACCTCTGACTAGCACCAAATTGCCCTACACCCGGAAAGCCGCCACCTCACATCGTTTATCACCCCATTCGGATGCTATCAGTTCCGCCGCATGCCGTTTGGGCTGGCCTCGGCGGCAGCTGTCTTTCAGAAGTTGATGCATCAGCTCTTTCAGAGGGCCACCGGAGTCCACTACTTCCAGGACGACATCCTAGTGATGGGCCGAGATAAGCCAGACCACGACGCGGAACTGGGAGAGGTGTTACAGATCTTAGAAAGGAAAGGCCTCACGGCTGAATGGTCCAAATGCCAGATAGGAATGGAGTCGGTGACATACTTGGGGCACGAGATTGGAGTACGAGGAGTGACCCCAAAGGCAGAAAATGTGAAAGCAATATGTGAGGCACCCCCACCAGCCAACAAAGATGAAGTCAGATCTTTTATCGGCATGGCAGAATACTACAGCAAATTTGTGCAGCACTTCGCCTCTAAGACACACTATATGAGGCAACTGACACGAGAAAACTCGGAATTCCAATGGTCAGAGGAGGCACAAGGAGAATTTGAGGTGGTCAAGAAAGAAATAGCGGAGGCTATCCCACTCCAAGGTTACGACCCCCAAGGGAGGACAGTGCTGACCACGGATGCCAGTGACAAAGGGCTATGTGCCGTCCTCATGCAGGACCGGGGGCATGGACAGATGGATACGATAAGCTTCGCATCCCGCACGCTGAGCGACACGGAGAAGAAGTACAGCGTGATTGAAAAGGAGATGTTGGCGGTGGTATGGGCCACAACAAGATTCAGGCAGTTCTTGTGGGGCAGACGGTTCCAATTAAGAACGGATCACAAGCCATTGCTGAAAGTACTAACGTCGAGTGGGCATGCCGACGCAACGCCCCGGATCTCCAAGATGCCGCTGAAACTACTAGAGTTCAGGTACGACGTAGAGCACATCCCAGGAAGCAGGAACAGAGTGGCAGACTATCTGAGCAGGGCGGCAGCCATGGAACCGTGTGAGGAAGACAATGCAGGAACAGAAGAATGGGTGGCACTCACAGAAGACCTAGAGACCACCATCAGCCTCCAGGAGTGGAGACAGGCGTATGAGGAGGACCAGGCTCTAATGGCAGTGAAAGGGCATGTCACCCAAGGATGGCCGGAAAAGAGACTGATCAGTGGAGAAGTCAAACCATATTTCGAAGTCAGGGAAGAGCTATCGATGGACGACCGGGGAATATTTGTGCACAGGGGGGAGAAAGTGATTCCTCCGACAAACCTTATCAACAAGCTGTTGGACAAGCTCCACGAGGGGCACCTCGGAATATGCAAACTGAGATTGAGGGCCAGACAGGATTACTGGTGGCCAGGAACGGACATAAGAGCTGAAAGACATGTCAGAAACTGCACTCGATGCCAGGGAGCCGACAAAGCCCTCAAGCCCCTGCGTCCAGCACTGGGACAATTTGACCACCCGAAGAACCCATGGGAGGAGTTGTCCGTGGACATCCTGGGTCCGATTCTGGACACACGGGGAATCCAAAAGTATGTTTGTGTCATGGTGGACAGGTATTCGAAGTGGCCAGAACTTAAGATAGAAGAAACCATGGACACAGAAACCATCATAAAATTTCTGGCTGATACCTTTGTGAGGGAAGGAATTCCAAAAGCGATCCTCAGCGATAATGGGCCCCAATTCAGATCGGAGAAATGGAACAACTTCATGCATCGGAACGGCATCCTATCCAGACACACCTCCATATACCACCACGCTGGGAACGGTCTAGTAGAGCGTTTTAATAGAGTAGTGATGGGGTCGATCCAAGCGGCCATATCTGACAACAAGGACTGGGAAGTGGAGATATGGCACATGGTGTGGGCATACAGGATTACCCCTACAAGCATGGGATATAGCCCATTCCAGATACTGAGGGACGTGAGCCATTCACCCAAGACAACAGGGTGTGGAAGGAAAAAACGGTAATGAGTGAATGGTCCCCAGCAGTAGTGCGAGCCAACCTGGAGAAGGCCCAAGCAGTTTACACCAAACACTACGACAACAGGAGAAATGTGAAGAACACTGGACTAGAGAAGGGTGAATGGGTACGTGTAAAGTTGGCCACGATGCAGAGGAAAGGAGAAAGTAAATTTAGCAAGCCCATGCAAGTGAAAGAAGTTCTGGGCAGAGCGGCCTTGCTAAGCGACGGGAACGTATGGTCGCAGGACCGCATGGCGAGGTGCAACAAAATTCTAAGTTGGGACCAAGGTGTAACAGACTTAGATGACGAGAGAAATGAAACAGTCAAGCAGGAACATCCAGAGACAGTACCTGATGGGAACGGAGAAGACCGACAAAGGCAAATGACTGAAACGAGTGACCGGGAGCAGAGGGCTGGAGAAGGTATGAATGAAGGAGATGGAGGCGCGGCTGCACCAGTAGGTAGAGGAAGAAGCGAAGGAGAGGACCCCAACACCCCGGTAAGACTGACCCGCAGGGGTAGAGTGGTGGTAAAGCCAGCCAGGTTCAGAGACTATGAGATGAACAGTGGACTGTAAGTGATGTTGTTTCTGTGTTGGAAAAAAGGGAGATATGTAGTAGCGCGGTCTAGTGTATGCACGTCACGTAAGCGACGTGACGTGCCGGCGGTCATGTTAGGCTGCGCGCGCATCTCGCTTCAGTGGCGCTAAGAGCCGGTACGAGCAGGACAGGCTCGGCGCTCTTTAGGGACGCTATTTACTTAAATAAACAGTTAACTGGCACAGTGGCTGCAGCGTTTTCATTGGGGGCACAAAGAACATTACACTATCGCATCCCGTCGCCAGCCAGAAATGCAGTGATGGCTGCGGGACAGAAGTTAAATAAAACACACAGGTGTCTGGGCGTGCTCTAGATCCGGGGTGTTCCTCTATCCCAATAGGGATAGCGCATGCATACAAACTTGCTCCAATGCTCATATGCGCCTGGGGAATGCGAATCCCCAGCGCATCGGCATCCCGAATGGAGACTAATTAACAAGGCAATATGTAAGAACACATTAAGCCACACCCCAGTGTCCAAATCTCGATGTAACCCGGGAAGTGTGTGCTTCTATGTAAGCTAGAAATTACAATAAACGATAAGGGAACCCTCTCTGGACAACCCTATCACACCGACTGTAATGTCAATTGTCTAAGTACCCATTATTACTGGAGACTTCTTTAGCCGGGTATTAAACCCAGACCTAGCACCTATGTGAAAATACCAGATAAAAAGAAATCCTCTCGTTGTTGTTGGAGGTCGGTAGATGGAAAGGAGGAGGGGACACCATCATTCATACACCTTAAGTATTTTCTGCAGTGTATCCCTGAAAGCCTCCTGTCCTGGTGATGACTCCTCACCTCACCTGCAACGCTGGTGCTCACCAAGCCAGGCTAATTCATTTCCAGATATATGGATCTCCAGGGCCTAAGACGTATACTAATTGAGTTTCAGCCTCGAGACTCCACTGAAGCTTTGCAATTCCTTTAACAGCGGATCTAGGGAATGTTGTGATTCCAATATGGAGACGTGGGTATTGCCAGAGAACAGGGAAAGCTAGAATTCGTCAGTTTACAGCTTAATACCTGCTATAACTAATACATTTCTGATGATAGCGACAAGGGGTTCGAAATACAATGTAGAACGCATTGATGACAGTGGACACATCCTTGGAGCACTCTGCGTCCTCCATATACCTTTTGGGAATCTTTTGGCTGTTTACTTTAATTTCCACGCCAGTGCTATGTTTGAATACCTGGGTCCGAACGCCCTCACTTTCAGTGACTTCTTGAGAAAGCCACAATGTACCCTATTGAATGCTTTCTCTGCATTTAGTGATAGGAACATAGTAACTTTCCCTTGTTCACTTGAAATATCAATGAAATGAACTACTTATTTGTTTTAACTCTGACATAACATGTTGATATGAATCCTGCCTGGTTTAGCTGGATAAGCTGGAGCATCAGTTCCTGAAAACACATTGAACTGATGCCCCAGCTGAACTTTGTTCCCAACAGATGCCCAGTATTTTGCCACCCTCATTCTGTCACCTCCTGGTTAATTTTCTTTTCACCTGTCCCTTAACCCAGTGCCAGATTTTCTAGGATTGTGTTCATTTCTGTGGGACTGCCAAGGCACCTAGCTCCTCCTGGAGGGCCAGTCTTAATAGATCTCTCGATTTCTGCAGCCTAGACCTTTCCAATATGCAGACATTGCAGGCTCCTACATTAATGAATTCCTGAAAATCTGCAATCTGCTTAAGCATGGCTTCTTTGACTTCCAGGTTCTTTAGGAAGCTTTTGTAATAGCACCAATTAGAGCACTTTAGAGTTTGCCCATCGTCCCGTCACAATTTGCAGTCAATTGGAATGTGGGCTGGCACTGTGACTGTCCGACCTTGTTCGGGATGCTAAGGGGCAAGGGGCTACTTGGCCTCAACCATAGGGGTTGAGGTCGTTTGCCACTGGCGTCCTGGGATCTGTTCTAATTTGCCTCTACAAACTGAGCTACATACATCTCCTCTAGCATTTGACTCTGGTAACAATGACGAGGAGTCACAGGCTTTGAGGGAGGAAATGTGGGGGTTCTCGAGTTTAACACTGAGCAAACACATTCATCATTCATATTACAAATGATTGTCCAAACCAGTGCTTGACTGTCAATAATAAAAGTACTTCTAATGCACATTAAAACTTAATATTACACATAAAGATATGCACATAAATACATTTATTGTTCTGGCACTTAGGGAGGGTTAGTGCCTTCTCTTGCTACTGATCCCAGCTCTCCCCCTTATGGTCCAGGGGGTTCCGGCACTGGGTCGAGTACGTAGGATGCTTAGGGTCAGGTGCACATTAACCCCATACTCTAGTGTAAGTGCAGAGTCTTACATAGTTCTTTCTTGGTTCTCACCCGTCCATGATAGGGGCCAGGGCTTTTCGGTGGCCTCCCAGCAATTCTGGTGCTCGCTCGTTCACATGCTTCTGGGCTGAGATTCAATCTAGAGTCTTCTTCTGCTTCCTCAGTGGTCTTGTTGAGTGATGCGGCTGTTATCAGGGACAATTCTGTAGGATAGAGCTGGATCCTCTTTTCGTAGCTGGTCCGGCAGGTGCTCATGACAGCCCATCTTGGGGTGTTCAGGGTTGGAATGGTGCAGCCTAACATAGCTGGACTTAAGTAGAGGTCAAGGCCTCAGACAGACCTCTCACATGAGGTGTTGAGCTACGGCTTTCGGAACTTTGTGGTCTTGATTGCACAGCAGTTCTACGTTATGGACTCACAATATAGGCCCAGTCCCTCACGATTTCCCACATTCTTCATAGCATGGGTACAGCATCTCAGGTGATAACCGTAAATCTTTACCAATTCAGATCAGCAGCACAGGTCATGTCGCATTTCTCTCATCAGGCACAGTGGTTCAGATCACAACATAATTCCCGGATTGGGCATAGAAGCTCAGGCCAAGCCACAATCCTCAGGATTCCCACCGGCAAAGAACAGAAAAGTCTGGGGGTCTTTGATTGCAGGGCATGTGGATCACTTTCTTCCATCTTCCTCATCCCCGATCCATCACATCGGGGTTATGCTGAACCTCATTCCTCTTAGACAGTCACTCCTCCTGCGGGATGGCAGGCTCCTTCTTTCACTCAGCAGGTAGGGTGTCTTCTAGACACTTCAGGACAGCTAATCAGTTCTTTTACCAAGGGACACACTCAGGTGATGTCCAATCACCACGGAGAAGCTGGCTGTCTAGCAGGCCCCAGCTCTGGTTGCACAGTAGTCATCTAAGCACTCTGCAAAGCACTCTATTCCTTGGTCATATAGAGCTTAGAATTGGAATAACAAGTGACTCAGAGGGTCACACTTTTATGCAGTTAAAGGAGACAGGAGATATGGATCCACTGCCTGCAATTTCAGAAGTAGTTTGGGGTGGTTTACCTTTCAAGTGTCCTTTGTACAGTGATGCTAAACAGGGTACTTTCCAACCTGGTGCATCTACAACAGAACCCCAAAGCGGTATGAGCTTTCTGCACCTATGTGTCATCAGAGACATTAAAGAGTGATGAGTGGAAAGACAAAAGGCTTGCCTCACCTAAGGGGTCCCTTTCACCTTGAACAACAGGGACTACAAACCACTCTTCACCCCCTACATTTATAAATGCCAGTTCTCCAGGGAACCTAATCACTATCTCCTCTCAGCAAAAGGCCGAATAGAATTTCTTAAGGAACCTGTCTCCTTTTTTCCCATCTTCAGTGACTTTGTCTCCCCTCTACAGATTCGTAATGTCAGCAATACATTTCCAGTATCTGGGAAAACAGTCTCAGCTCTATCTACCACTTAGTACCATGAATGGGGGTATCCAAAACGGATCCCATAGGCCAGGCCTCCATTACTCTTGTGCACACCATGCATGAACGACACAGTCAAAAAGCACAACATACACTTGGGATGCTAGCCGCACAATCTGGGTTAGTGCACAGAAGTGGAACTTTACCAAGTGGACCAGTATGCCATCACTCCAGTCACAAAGATAACGAGGGCTTGCTATAACTATGAATTCACAAAACACAATATGCTGCCAATGGTCTTGCAGGTGCTGAACCCATGGCAAGAGCAGTATTCCACTGTTAGTACAACGAGGGCACACCTGTTGTGCCCCTCCAGGTCAAAGGATAGTTCCAGGGAATCACTGACATCAAGGAACCTGATTAGGCTCCAATACACACCCTAAATTAATGTGAAGTGAGGGTAAAATCAAAACCAGGATAGCAGATGTGTGCTTTCAAGCACTCAGTACATCTCCACACCATACCATTAATCACTCTCTGCTCTTTTAAGCAAGGTGCATTTGTTGTAGCACTTTATTGTTCTCCGATGACCTCTGTTATCCCTCCATATGCAGTATATGCAATACACTTGCAAAAACTGCCTTCGGTCCAGTTAGGCTTGCTTGTATCACCTTTGCTTAACCCTGGGTAGCTGTGGCTTGGCGCAGCAAGGCTTGACAAAGAAACTTATTGTAAAGCATTTAACTGCAAAAAAAAACCAAAATAAAAAAGTCACACAACAAAGAGACACAACAATAATTTATAAAACTAGTGTGTATTTCCATAAATTTTTAGAGACCTTGATCATCGAAATTCACCGAAGGGTTCCAGAGATAAAGATTTTTAAAGCATTAAATAGCTTTTAATCCAACTGCAAACAACCATTGGTCAACAAAAGGTTTGTAAACGTATGAAGAATTTGAAAGACTTTGTTTAGCAACTCTGGCCCGACTTAGGGGTCGATTCTGATCTCGGTCGGAAGAGCTCCGAATAGGATTTGGCTTTCCCTAACTGATTTGGAGCCCTTGTTTCTGACCGACTCGTTCCTAATTCCGAGTGGCCAAGTACGATGCCTGGAAAACCCTTACCGCTGATGGAATCGGTTCCGAAAGGCATCCCGAGAGATACAGCCTTTCTGGAGCCAATTCGTACAACTCTATGGACTTGGTTTCAAGCAAGCAAGTACTATTATTATTATTATTATTAAAATTTTATATAGCGCGCAGCTACCCTGAGGCATCCCGGCGCTTTGAACAGTGCATCAACAGTAAAACCATGAGATAGTTGGGTCAGCTCACGCAGGGAACAGATGTGTTTTCAGGCCCTTTCGAAAGCGCATGATGCAGGTCTCAGCACGAAGTTTTAGGGGCAGAGAGTTCCAAAGCGTTGCTGTGTGCACAGAAAAACGTCTCCCGCCCGTACGTGATCTTTTTACTCTCGGGACATGGAGCAGGCATTTCTGATTGGACCTCAGCGCTCTATTCGCTTTGTAAGGCACTGCCAAATTCTTCAGGATGGATGGTCCGTTACCCTGAAGAATTTTGTGGGCGATACAAAGTGCCTTAAATTTTACTCTCTCCCGCACCGGCAGCCAGTGTAAGGCCTTGAGGGCCGGTCTAGCAGATTCTGTTCTAGGGATGCCCATGAGTAGTCTAGCCGCCGCATTTTGCACCTGCTGTAGTTTGTTAAGAGTAGATTCAGGGGCGCCCAGAAAAAGACCATTACTATAGTCAAGGCGAGATGTTATCAAACCCTGAATCAACAGCTTCTTCGATGGAAGAGGAAGAAGCGGGAAGATTTTGCGAGCGGCCCGCAGCAGGGCAAAACACACTCCAGCAGTTTTTTTGGCGTGAGTTCTGAAGGAGAGATCTTGCTCCAGCCAGACTCCCAGGCTCTTAATCTCCTCTTTCATGGTGGGGAGATCACCCATACAGCTTGGCCAGCATGTTAAAGGCAATGGGGGAGCTTTATTTCCAAGCAGCATAATCTCTGTTTTAGAGCCGTTCAGCTTCAGAGCTGAGCTGCTCATCCAGGTGTGGACGTCCACCAGGCATGAGTGCAACAAGTCAGGGTTCTCTACCAGTTGAGGAAGGGCGACCACCAACTGAGTATCATCAGCATAGCTGATGATCTTGATGTTATAAGGGGCCACCACATCCTCCAGGGGGGCCATGTAGACATTAAATAATGTCGGGCTCAGGGAAGAGCCCTGCGGCACCCCCCACTGGAGAGAGATGGATGTAGTCTTGTTGCTGCCTTCCCAGACCTGGTAAGACCGGCCTTCGAGAAATGAACAAAGCCACTTCAGAGCGGCCCCTGCCACACCCGCCTCTGACAGTCGTTGAGTCAACACCCGGTGGTTCACGGTGTCGAACGCAGCACTCAGATCCAGGAGGATCACTGCAACTGATCCTCCCGAATCCAAGATGCGTCTGGATTCTTCAACGACTGCCAGGAGGGCCGTGTCAGTACCTTGACCGGGACGAAAACCGGTCTGCGAGTCTCAGAGCAGACCATTCGACTCTAAAAAATTGGACAGTCGATGATTTGCAAGCTTCTCAGCAATTTTGCTGAGACCTGGCAACAGAGAGATAGGCCTATAATTGGCCAGCTCCGCCGTATCAAGGTTAGATTTTTTTAAGAGTGCCTTTACCACAGCTGTTTTCCAGCTGGGTGGCACCAGACCCTGGGAAAAAGAGGCATTTATCAGGTCCGTGATGGGCCCTACCACAGCGGTTACTGCTTGCTTTAAAATTTTAAAAGGAACTGGGTCCATAGGGGAACCACTTTTTATGGAGGCTATGGCTTTTAGAGTTTCAGCTTCTGAAACTGGGCCAAACGTGTCCAGGGAAATGAGTCGCTCCTTCACCTGAATTGGGGAGAACTCTTCTTGGGTCCCATGAGGTTTAGTCGACTGGGGTAGGGAGTTAAGTATCTTCACAATTTTGATGTGGAAGAAATCAGCCAACTCCTTGCACTTCTGAAGATCGTGAGTGGCTGCTGGTTCGGGGACTTTAAGGAGTTCTTGCACCACCTTAAAAGTTTCCCTGGACGAATTTGAGGCAAGTTGTATTCGTTCCTCAAAAAATTGAGCTTTTGCCAAGCGAAGGGCTGCTTTGTAGCATCTCATCGCTATCCAGTAGTCCTTACGCTTAGCAACATCAAATTTCTTCCTCCAAGCCCTTTCAAGTTTCTTGCATCCTTTTTTAAGCAGGCGGAGCTCAGCCGTAAACCAAGGAGCAGAACCAATTCTTTTCTCCCTCTTCTGTATAGTTTTCATAGGAATGAGGGCATCGAGCGAGGCATTCAACCATCTGTTAAGGTCAGCATCTCCTTTGATCGGGTCTGACTCAGATGGAGGTTGTGAATTTGCCAGGTTGTGGGTCCAGTCACTGATCGATAGTCTGGACCATACACGGTCCACCACAACCGCTTGATGTGTCGGTGTTGAGGGCAATTTGACTTGCCATTCCACCGAAACTAAAGAATGGTCTGACCATGGGAGAGGAAGGGCTGGTCTGGCCTTAAGCCGGGGGATGTTGGAAAAGACTGGGTCCAATAAGTGACCCTTCTCATGGGTGGCTCCTGTATTAATTAACTGGAGCTCACATGCAGTCAAATCGCCTTTGAGATCTGTAGCAGTTGTGTCTGCGATGTCATTAAAGTGCAAATTCAGATCCCCTAAGACAATAAAAGTGGAAGTGGATGTGGCCAGCAGTGTTACTGTTTCCATCACAGAACTTACAAAATTGCCCACACTGCCAGGGGGCCGATAGATCAGCAGACCTGCCAGTGTCACGGTAGGAGATATCTGTAGTGAAAAGTGGCAGCTCTCACAGTCAGCGACAAGTCCCTTCCAAGCCCTACATATATAGTTTTCTCGATAAAGGATAGCAAGACCACCTCCTCGCCCCTCAGGTCTATCCAAATGAAATATAAGAAAGCCTGGTGGGAGGGCTAGTACGATGTCAGCGTCAGAACTGGAAGTAATCCAAGTTTCTGACAGAAACAGGATATCCAGTTCCTGGTCTTGAGTGAGGGAGTTAAGTTCCACTGCGTGACGCGGAAGTGATCTGCAATTGAGCAGGCCCCAGAGCAAGGTGCTTTTACCTAATTGAGGAGGAACTGCTGCGTCCATTCCACGTGGGGATGATGATAGAAAACCATAGTTGACGACAGGGTGGTTTTCAATGGGCAGGATACGTAATGCAAGTAGCTCCTCCCGAGAGTAGGTACGACGCAGTGGTAGTATGTTTGGCATAATGCCAGGCCCCAGGCCCGTCTGAGCCCGGACGAGCCCAGACGGGCAGGACCCTGGCTGGACTCCGGCGTGAGTCCGGCGACTCCGCAGCGCGTCTCCGCTGCGCGTCGTCATGGCGAGGTTTAAATAGGGGCGTGAAGTCCTGTCTGCGAGGCTAGTGCGCTGGCCGAAATGGCGCCGCAATGAATCCCTGCCTCACCCAAGATGGCGGTGACAATCCCCGAGTGTGTTTGAGAGCCTAAGTGTGTTCCGCTCCCAACAGCGGTGCCTGTAAACTTTTAAATGCGGTAAGCACTATGTGTGAGGGACAAAAAGTAAATTTAAACTATTAAAATAGATGCAGTTTAAAAAAGCGCGAGAAACGCTGCAAAATGTCCTGCAAGCGCGCCTGTAATCTCTGTGCTGCGAGGTTCGAGTGCCTTAGTTCAAGGCCGGTCGTGCCTGAATACTCGCCTTAAATAGGGGCGTGAAGTCCTGTCTGCGAGGCTAGTGCGCTGGCCGAAATGGCGCCGCAATGAATCCCTGCCTCACCCAAGATGGCGGTGACAATCCCCGAGTGTGTTTGAGAGCCTAAGTGTGTTCCGCTCCCAACAGCGGTGCCTGTAAACTTTTTAATGCGGTAGGCACTATGTGTGAGGGACAAAAAGTTAATTTAAACTATTAAAATAGATGCAGTTTAAAAAAGCGCGAGAACGCTGCAAAATGTCCTGCAAGCGCGCCTGTAATCTCTGTGCTGCGAGGTTCGAGTGCCTTAGTTCAAGTACTATGAACGATTCGGACAGCCTTTCTGATTTGGTTTGCCCGGTACAAAAAGACTACCAAAATCGGTCTTTGGGGGCCTGTAGCAGGCCCCTCTTTACCCGGGTCCCTCCGAATCGGGCCTGTGGGAGTACTCATGGGTCCCCTCTTCCCAACCATGCACAGTGCTGCAGGCACCATGGGGAGCCCATCACTGGGTGCACGATTATCCCCAACCACCCCCTTTGTCAATGAGAGCCTGTGTTCTCGTTCGGAACACAGGCTCCCATTGAAGCCAAAGGGAGCCCGACCAAATCGAATACGAATGCATCCAAATGCATCGTACTTGTGCGGTCAGACTCTCCTGATCAGAGTCGTACGGAAAGCATTCCAGAACGGATTCAGTAGGAATGCTTTCCGAACAAGATCGAAATTGGGCCCTTGGGTGACCAAATCTGACAGGATGGAGTGCTCGGAGGCCAGTAAGGTTACTTTGGACAACTACCTGTCCACAAGAGCTTTTTCCAGTACAGTTCCAGCCTTTAGGAAACTACCGCCATAATGGACAATGGAGTGGGCCTCATGCTGGGGATGCAGGAGGAAAAGACACTCACAGATGCTCCTGGTGCTGTGCAGTCGATGAAGGTGAGTTGAGGTTGAGTCCTCGGTCCACAGATGAGATGATTTTGGCCACGGAACACGGGGTCCAAGAATATCCTGCTTGCAACAGTAAAAGACCACCTGCGGCTGTGCTACCGATCTCGCAACACAACGGTCAGAGCGAAAATCCTTGGTGGGGGTTAATATCTCTCTTGGTTGACAAATCTGGTCTCTGATGGCACTCTCGGGTACAGCAGACTTGATAGCAACTTTTGGCTTTTGTGGATTGGTCACTTTGGGCACCCGTCGGCAGGTAGTGGCAAATCTTCTGCATTGTCTACCAACTTGCCAGTTTGGGCTTCTTCAGATCTTTTGTCTCTGGAGCTGGTTCCAGAGGATCAGACGACTGATCCTTGCAGTCACTGCTTTAAGCTGGGGCCGGAATCACCTTTTCCCCAAGCCAGTAGCCACAGGCACTGTCCAAACTTTACTAGCCCAAAGTGCAGCAGGTGCAGTCCTTATGACGGTGCAGCCTTTCTTTGTGCAGTTTCAAAGGCATCAGGGCAGTCATTCTTCGGTCCTCTCTCCAAATCTAATGTGGACTCAGGTTCAGGATAGCAGGGGTGCCCATTTAATCCTGGGAAAGTGACCTGAGGGGACCACGTGGTCACTAGCCAATGGGCTAGTTGATCGCCTCCTCTTCAGTGGCAGAGTTCTGGTTATGGGTGGCATCTGGTGAACTAGAGTGCAATATTCATGCCACTTTCAAGATGTCAGGATCTTCCGTCAACTGTGAAGAGCTTGGTAGCCCACCCCAGGAGTGTGGCTAGCTAAGGGCTACACGCCTACAGGAAAATCAGCTTGGGGGCAGGTTTTCCCTCTCTGTCTCCATCTCCAACTTGTCAACAGGAACAAAAGACATCCTGGGTGGGAGTGTTGCCACAGGTGGCCCTTCAAAGGCTGCTTCCCCTTTGAAGCTTGCCTTTTGAGCTAACACCCCGAATGTCCTTCTTGGGAGAGGAGGTCACACCTCACTCTGCGGAAGCTGCCTTGTTCACACATCTCCCCAGGTGGTTAGAAAGTTGTATGTGTGCTAGAGCCTTTGTGAGACCACTGGACTAACTGGGGCACAGAGTGGCAACTTTCTAAAAGTTGTCTAACTTCAATAGTGAGATTAGTTTCGACTTGGACATCAAGTCTGTTTAAATGCCACAATTTTATACCTTACAGTACCCAATTTGGTAGCCCTTTGTTAGCCAATGGGGCTTCTAACTTTTCCGCAGCAAAACAACAACTTTAAGGGTTTTGCTACTAAGACATATATAAACCTATATCCCTTGCTTAATAATATACAGCTCCCTGCCACAAGGCTCTGTAAGCCTTCCTTAGGGATTACTTACATATATTATTAAGTGACTGGTGGCTTTACCATTAGTTTAAATGGCAAAGTCGAACAAGCAGTACAAACACTGACCTTTCAGTCTGGAGTGGCAGGCTGGGGCCCATTTATTCCTTTGTTGCACTCCAGGTGGCACAAATAATGCTGCAGCCCTGGGTGGACACTCTGCCTTACATGCCGTGGGTACCATGTACTAGGGACTTAAAAGCAAGTTAGTTCTTGACATTTGGGTATAGCCAATTCAACATACACTTTGTAATGGGTGAAAACACTGGTACTGGGGTCTGGTTAGCAGGCCTTAGTGCACTCTCAGAGTCGAAAAATCAGCAGCTAGTCCAAATGGGGGCAAAAAATAAGGGTAAACCTGCAAAAAACCTGTTTCTCTACAAATGCTTTCAGTTTTGTCAGGTGACTATCGACTGGTCCTGGAAGAGGAGAACTGAGAGCCCCTCAAACGTAAAATCTCCTTTTTTTCTTGCGGCCTAAACGATTCTCTCTTTGATGAAAGTAGTGCACCCTCAAGAGGAAATCCATGGGCCAAGATGACTGTGAGGGGAAAGGCCACCAGCTAGTGCATTTTGTCCAGCAGGGTGTCTTCTGGTTCTGCTGGGTGCACTAGGACCCCAAAGACCCTCTTGTCATGTTGAGGCCTTCTTTTCCTTGTGGACTTCCCCTGATATAAATTTGTCTAGAATAATTTTTCAGGTCTTCCACATGTCTGTACAAGATTATATTTTGTTCGTTCAGGGTAATGATTTCTTTGTGCGGAAATTTCTTATCTTCCTCCATGTTGCCCCCACTTTCTTCCACTTTAAAGACCCTATTATGTAAGTCATTCAAGTTTTTCTTCCCCTTATGCAGGTCATACCTCAACTCTTCTCAAAGTGATGCATAATCCTCATAGCTGTCCCAAGCGCTCCCCAGTGGGCCGTCCCTGCTTCAAGGTCAAAGATAATCAGCAATGGGGTGGTCCCACCTTCATTGAAATTCCTCCTGGCCCTGCTGCTTCCCTTCGCCATTTCCAGCTCAGTGGATCATAGCTCAGGTAGGGTTCCTCATCCAGCCAGCCCCAACTCCCGCATTGAGACCTGTGTTGCAGTCCTGCGGTCTCCTGCGCTGTTTCTTTGAGAGCTCATTCCATCTACCACTATACGGGTAGTCAGAGCTTCTAAGCCCATCTCTCTGTAGCTCCCCATGCCTGTCTCAGTCTTCACCGATATAATATCTCCCTCCCTGTGTGCCCTGATCACCAGGGAGCTGCCATCATTTTTGATCTCACTATCTTTCTAAAGGATCTTTTTTTAGTCTTTCAGCGACTAAGTCTGGTCATATCAAGTTCCTTTTATGCTTGATTCCCACTGCCTACTAGTCCCTAGCAGGGGTTGATCTGCCTTTTTAAAAAAACGTTTTATTTGTCAGTTTTAGCAAAAACATTCTAGCAGTGTTGGATAAAAACCAAAGATATATAGGGCTGCGTCAATGATGAAGACAAACAAGAAGACAATGGTCAGTATGGCCCCACGTATTCACTGTGGCACCAAACCTGCAGTCCTTCTGTGTTGCACCTACACTCATCACATCTTCGCATTGCCCAAAATGGGCTCACTGACTCCAATTGCTCCATCCCCATCACTCTCTTCAGTTTCAACATTCTCACTGGCAAAGGAAGTCCCCGTTGCCTCTGGATCTAGAAAGACATCACATAGATCGCTCTAGATAGCAGGGACTTCTACTACTTTGTCTTCTTGTCTACTCAGCCTCATACGAGACTCTTCAGCTTCAGACCATTCCAAGACATCACTGCGCCAACGATTAAAATCAGGTGCCTTCTGTCCCATCCAGGTAATTGCTATCTTGCACTTGGCCAGGACTAATGCCAGATGCAAAAATCGATATTACATTTATTTGCCTTTAGGTCGTCTAATATTGCCTAATAGACAGCACTGCTGTGTGTGTGGTCAAAGGGTATATGTGCAGTTCTCTGTATCTCTGCTACTGCCCAGGTCCAGAATCCCTGAAGTGTCCAGACTACAAGGCTAAGTGCATAAAATCAGCCCCTCTAACACCTGGGGCAAGGGTTTGCACGGGAGGGGCATATGCGGTGTAAACCCTTAGGGTTGAGGTATGTCCCGTACAGAAAATTAAGTGCACTAACTTAAATCTGGCATTACAAGACACGGTCCGGATGAGGCTGCTAATTCTCGCCCAGTCTGCCTCAGCAAGCGGAGTGTCGAAGTCTATGTACCAGGCAGGCCGTGAGAGTAAGGAAGGGCTCACCACATCAGAGCAAATGGACTTATAGAACAACTTAATTAGGTGGTGGCCTGCGCCGCAGATTAGTAGGACCCCCAGAGTCTGTGGGGGACCCCCAGAGTCTGTGAGGTTGGTGGAACAGCCAAGAAGAGCAGCCAGGCTTCCCTGACTATATCCGTCAATCCCCGCATGTTGTAAAAATTGACCTAGCCCAAGGGAGAATGCGAGGCGTCCCTCTTCGAATGGGAGGAAATTCTTAGTTGGGTACAAGCCCCCAAGGACAGGAAACAGCCTTTACAACAATGTTTTTTCCAAGTTGTGACTTTTAACCACACATTTTTAAGTATGCCTGCTTTAACAATGTGTATGTTTTTACAACGGATGCCTTTACCATGCATTCAAAGGTAAGTAAGGGGGTGTGGGGTTCTCCCCCAACAAATACATTGTTTTTAAATAAATAACTAATGCGTGGTAATAGCATCTGTTGTAAAAACATACACGTAAAATAAATGCGTGATGAAAAATGCGTGGTTAAGGCTTGCAACGTATTTCCCTGCATTGTTACATCGTACATCCACAAGGAGCTATCTTAAAATCATTCTTACAATGTATGTTTTCAATCAGATGTGCTCTCTTCAACAATTTATTAAATATCGTGCTACAAATCCATATGAATCATTTCCACTGTTTTATCTTAATGAATGAACTTTCATTGCAACGCTTTGGATTTTTATATTTATTCATATTAACGACAATCTATAAAGTTTCTTTAAAAAAAATATGGGCAATAGACCCTGACCGACCGACCACACCAGAAACCTCAGCACCATTCTGGACAGCAAGCTGACCATGAAGTCCCAGATCAACACCGTCTCCGCTGCCTGCTTATTCACCCTGTACATGCTACTAAAAGTCTTCAAATGGCTTCCCCAGGACAGAAGATGCACTGTCACACAGGTCCTCATCACCAGCCAACTGGACTATGGCAACACTCTCTACTCAGGGACTGCCATTCACCTACTACAGAGACTTCAGACCATACAGAACGCTGCAGCCCGACTCATCCTCGACGAACCCACATCACCTCTCACTTCAGAGAACTCCACTGGCTCCCAATACAGATGAAATGCCAATTCAAGCGGATGACCTCCACATAAAAGGCCCTACACAGCCAAGGCCCTGCCTACATCAACCACCGCCTGAGCTTCTACCAACCATCTAGGGAGCTCCGCTCTGCGTCCCTCACCCACACGCCCCGCATTCACAGAACCAGAAGTGGAGGATGGTTCGTCCCCTGCCTCGCAGCAAAGACATGGAATGATCTCTCCTTGCAACTCCAGATCTCTTCTTCTCTACCAGAATTCCGGAAAGCACTAAAGAACTGGTTATTCATCTGTGCTCCTCGGATCCTGCAAGTGCCTGGATACCCTCTTGGTGATGCGCAGCGCTCTAGAAATCGACTGATTGAGGAATTAGCCCTCTTTACATCTCATTAACAGGGATCGTTGAAAATCCCACCTCCTTAACCATTTTGCCAATGTAATAGATACAAATAGAATTTATTAGGGTCATAATTCCACAATCCATGACATGCTAAGTAGACTTTGCTATAACAAGTCCTGGTTAACCAATTCTATGGCCTGGTCAAAGTCGAGGATGACAGTGTTGGAAAGGATGACACTCTGCTTCGAATATCCCTCAACTACTGATAATTTGAAGGCATCCTCACCAATTGGCTGATATCTTGAATCAAGGAACTAAGGCATATACCCTAACCATTTGAAGGGATCTTTTAAACAAGCTAGAGTTCTCGGAGTCAGGACGCACGGGGGAATCTATGTGGAAGAGGCTCACACTCTTCAAAAAAGCACCATTACAGGTGACTGCTGGTCCTTCTTCAAACGGTGTCGCAAGTGACTGTTGATTCACAGTCATTCCAGAGAACAACACATCCACTAATAGCACCCTGCTAGAGTATCTGTTGGCTTAAGGGTCTTGAGAGGGCCTTATAGCTCTAGGATCAAAGATACAGAGAGAAGATGGGATTTTCGATCCTGGAGACTTAGTACAGGATCCAGTCATGGTCAGCATTTACTTTGATTAGGAGAACCAGGAGATAGAAAGGATAGGTTGCACCCTGTCTACGGTTGCACAAATGGGACCAAAAGGACTATCACATTTTCAGTATTCTTGTGCTGACACTTGACGCAGGGAATTTGGATAGAAAAATGGATATGATGGCTGCCTTGCCTTGGACATCAAAAGCTTAAAATTCCTTGTATTGGCCACATGCATGCACATGCCCACACCCCACACACTCGGTCTCTCACTTCTCCTCTATACAAACACTCCCCTTTTCCATGTGAGAGGTTAGTACTGTTAGTGTCCCAGGAAGCGTTATGCATCTTGCTGCAAACCCAGCACAATGGTTTGATGAAAGAAGGGTCTAAACCAAATGTAGTAAACTAAGGAAAAACACAATATATATGTCTTTGTAGAGTGCTTTAAAAAAAACTGTTGGCCCACCATAAGCCTAGGAGTGAGCCGGAAACAAAAAAGTATGGAGGTGTACGTCATTAATCATGCACTGATTCGTACACAGTAATGAAAGCGTTCAGTGTAATTCCTGATACTTTTGACACTCAAAAAAATTCTACTGGTAGCCATACAGGAATACTTGCACAGGCAAGATGGAAATGAAGCACCAATATGCATTTGCACGTTTTCTACTCAGTAGAGAGATCTCTATGCCTATCAGCTCCATTATTTTGATGGAGTTCCCTCCTTGTTCTCACAACCTTTCACAGGAGTCCATTTGGTTGTCTGGGATATGAAGTTAACTGAGAAGTCTTGGCGGGATTACCAGTTTTTTGGGTGTTTATGACTAAATGTTCACAACACAGCCTCTGCCACCAAATTTGTGAAAATGAAGATTCCAGCACAACGGCAAATAAGGTTTGCCTTCGAACATACACTCTGCACATGAACATTTCTCCCAATCATTGTTATCGGTTCCAGGGTTGGTAATATCCGCTAGTAAAGTGTGTTTCCAGCAGTAACCTAGTGAAAAAGCTTTATAATAAGTCGTTCAATGTTCCTAAAATCGTGGAAAATAAGCAACAATAGAATGTATTCATTACATTTCTTGCTGGTTTGAATGGGACATCCTTGAAACCTCGATGTTATTCGTGTTCTGAACACAAATGTTTCAAAATTTGAATATGCCTTCAAGGATTTGCTACAAACATATCCTTACAAAGTGCTCTAATGCTTTAGAGTCGCTATTCATTTATTTCTTTCAGAATTCATCTTTGCCGCACTGAAATATTTTTCAATTTAATTGTGATTTCTTCCAGGAACAGGTTCAAGGTTGTATTCTTGCGTGCTAGAGGTAGAAGGCTGTGAGTGCGAATCTGCGTTTGGGAAGACGGCGCATGTCTCATGTCTGCAACCAGTGTCAAAATGGTCTGTAGGGCAATCTGACAGTGCCAGAAGGGCTTGTCTGACAGGTCAGTTTGTGCCGCAGTGCTTAATTTGTAAAAAAAAAACATAAGTGCTAGGGCCCTCGTCAGGAGGCCACTGCAGCTTGCACCACACATGTATATATAATTAAAAATTAACTGTTGTTGTGGTCATCTCTAAATTAGCCAGACAGCTCCACCTTGTGACAGACTGTCACAAGCATCGGTGTTGCCAATAAGGTGGCAGTGCCGAGCACTGGAAACCGCTTGCTCAAATTAAACACTGGTTTGTGGCCTGTTTTTGGCTGTTTGTGGGCCCCTTTCATGGTCTGGTGGGCCGGTTTGTACTGTAAATTTCCCTTTTTTAACCACAAACATTGCTTTCAGCAAGAACAAATGCAGGCAGTCTTCCATACCTCGCAAAATAGTTATTGCTAAGCTTGTCTTCACAAGTTCAAAACTGCCCGAATTGCAACTGTGGGCCACTTTTTTTGGTATCTGATTTTTTATTCGGAGACTTTAAAAGCAACACGGAGTAGAAACAGTAAAGTCAAGTAGATACAAGCTAAAATCTTATGCTAAAACAACCACAGTGTTAAATGTTTTTAGATTGGATAAAATCTGTGCATAAGGTCAGTTTTAGGAATACAACACACAACAACCACAGTGTTAAAAATATTTTCGATTGGATAATATCTGTGCATAAGGTCAGTTTTAGGAATAAAACACTAATTTAAAAATAAAGCTTCATGAAAACATTATTTTGTTATAAGACTCACGATGTTTTAGCAGATTCTGTTTACTAGTCAGATGGACACAAATATACAGTAGCAACTATCATGACTATAATCAATGTCTATGCTCATTGTTTAGCTTTTGGCATTTTTGTGAGTATCCTGACACGAATAGGCCAGCTTGCTTCTAGGAATTTAACTAAAGATGGAGTCAAGTAATAACTGCTTCACGGAGTGGGAGAATAACATTATTCTGGGACCTGATAGCAAAATCAACAGGTGTTGTGGAAAAAGCAGTGGCTCATCCAGTGAAGGAAGAGGCATAGGGCCATATGTATCAAGCTAATTAGCATTCACAAAGGCCGAATTTCGGCCTTTGCGAATGCTAATTAGCTAAATGGTATGTATGTAACATGTTTGATGCAAAATAAGGAATCGCAAAATTTGCTATTCCTTATTTTGCGATTGCACTTAAGGAATCGCAAATTTTGCGATTCCTTAAATGCAATGTATCAAAGAAAAAATATTCAAAAAATGCCCATAAGGATTCGCAAATTACCACCAACTTCTAGTTGGTGGTAAGTTGCGAATTCTTTTAAAAAAGCTTTTTTCAAAAAAACCAAAGGCGCCATATGACGCTCATACATGCCCTTAGGGCATGTATGTGCGCCATATGCCCCCAAATGTCATTTTCAGGGGTGCAGCAGGGTGTTCTTGAGACACCCCTGCACCCTTGAAAAAATTCCTAATTTGCGATTAGCAAATTGCTAATCGCAAATTGGCCCATAGGAATGAAGAGGGAATTTGCGATTAGCAATTTGCTAATCGCAAATTAAGAATGGTAAGGAATCGCTATAAAAAAGCGATTTTGTACATACATACCGTTTTGCGAATTCTAAATAGCGATTCCTTAAAAATCGCTATTTAGAATTCGCAAAACGGAACTATGATACATATGGCCCTTAGGTCCTACATATTGGGAATCTTTATAGGATAAAGGCTAATACGGCATGTCAAGGAAGTGGGATAAATGGATCACAAAAACAAGCTGAATTAATGGAAAAAACTTCTCATGTGGTGATGCCACCCACAATTAGGGAAATCGAAGAGATAATCAAAAAGTTGAAGTTGTCATGATCACAAGGGCTTGATGGTCTTGAAGCTTGACACCAATTGGTGGGCCCATGTCCACGGTCCTGTATACATGGCATGAAACAGGATAATATAATACCGGAATCTTGGAGGGGGAATGTAAGGATCCAATATATAAAATAGGCCTTAGAGATCCACCAGATAATTATAGAATGATTACTCACCTGGACATACCAAGTAAAATCTATGCAAAGCACCTAATAAAGAGCCTGGAACAATGAGCTGAAGCAGAAATTATCCTGCCAATGACCCAACTGGGTTTAGGTCAGGGCACTCAACAATAGATGGCTGTCTGGTCTTGAAACGAATAACAGAAAAATATGTTCCTTAAAAGGAACAACCAGTTTATGGGGTCTATATAGACTTAACTCAAGCATTTGATTAGATAAACAGAGGAAAACTGTGGAAAAAATTGGCAGATAGGAACTTCCCGGAAAACCTACTGACGTTGATCATTCAATTGCATGAAGGAGCCTGGCTGCAGGTCAAGCTAAGGAGTGATGGAGCATTATCCTGGAACTTTTTAACACCAAATGGTCTGTGGAAGGGCTGCATCTTGCCGCCACTCCAGTTCTCAATATATATATTCACTATTCGCGAGGCACTGGGGACAGATCTTGCATTTCCACCTAGACTGGCCTAGGCGACTATTCCTCACTTGTTTTATGCAGATAACTCTGTATTGTTAGATTAGACACCTGTCGGACTACAGCACAAATTTAAAGAATTAGAAAAACATTGTGCCCAGTATGACATAATGGTGAATACAGAGAAAACAAGAATCATGATTTTTGCAAAACCAGGTAAAGAGAAGCAGGGTCTGAATGGTGGTGGGCCGGGAGGCAACTTGAGACTATCTCAGAGTATAAGTACCTGGGATTGATGTTTAAAAACAACCTACATTTTAATAGTTATGTGGAGAAAGTATCCAAAAAGGCAAAAGCAGCAGTGAGTGCCCTTTCCAAACTGGACAGTGAAGTAGGATACACATCAGTGTAAGTAAGGAAAGAGGCTTATAATCTGAAAATAGTAAGCCTCCTGATTTATGAATGTGAAATCCTAGAAGAGAAATGAATACAGAAGCTGCAGAGGGTGGAAATGAGTATCTGGAATCCTGGCTAGGTTTGCCAAAAGAATCACTAAACACTGCTATGCGGTTGGAACTGGGGCAAATTAGCATACTATTTAAGTATTACCAGAGGTTAGACAACTGCAATGACCTCATTGTAGGAGGTACCCCGGCTACATTAAGGCATATAATGTACACCTCACATGCAGGAATTCACAGCATCGTGCTGGCAAAATAATTTGCAAACTGTATTAAAGCAATTAACGATGGACAAGATACTAACAGTTGGGAACATTTCAAAGCTATGTTAGAAAAACATAGTAAAACAAAGGGCGAGAGAAACTGCATTTGAACAGGATGAAGAGGACAATCATAAGAGACTCAAAAGTGGCCAAGGGTATGTCCAAATGTGGGTCACTTGCAGACTATGCCACTCCAACCAAGCTACACCGACTGAGAAGTGACTTAGGGCAAACCTGATTTGTATATGACTGGGTCTAATCCCAGGTGGCACGATGGGGAAACGAATGATGGGTTGGAATAGTTCCTTGAGCGATTGCCAGTGGTTAGGCTTATTGCAATCAGTCCTCCCATTACTGTTTGTGTGTTTGATGTACCACCCTAAGTAGCCATAGGTATGCCCAGATGTGGCATTCCTTGTTCACAGTGCCACTGAAACCAAGCTACACTTGACTGAAGAGCCCCAGTCAGGGTGAAAGTGGTCTTGGGTTGCTTGTGTTCCAGTTCAGAGAGGGCCTGGCTTGGCAGTTTGGGCTGGACTGTTCCCATTGGAGCAGAACCAAGACTTATTTGCGTATGGCTCGGTATGATCTGAGTTGGTATGGTGGGCAAAATAACAATGGGTTGGAATGCTATCCCAAGCGATTGCTAACGGTTCGACTTATTGAAGGCCTCCTCCCATCAACTTTTGTGTGTCTCATATAAAAATCTGGCCATATTGCAAAAGTAGTCTAGTCTAATTCTGATTTCAGAAGAGAGGTTAGTGTTTCTTTGAGACATAGCCAAGACCCAGTAAGTCCCTAAGGTAAGTGTAGACCTGGTCCAGAGATAGCAAACCACCTTCATGTCTGTCCCCATGTCTTGGTTACAGTATGATGCCTCCGCCAACTCAGAGAATATACAGCATTGCCACCACTTATCCTTCATTACAAGGTATTTTGCTGCCTACTTACCCTGCAGAACAAAACAGTGCAGTAGTAGTAGGTGAGAAAATGCCTTACGGAATAAAGTAGAGGACAAACATCCTTGGTTGTGGCATATGGGGAAGCAGAGCCCCATAAATAGACAGAAGAAAGAAAGGGATATGCAGCAACTCCTGTAAATACAATTAAAGGCAATAAAGAGAATGTAAGGAGAAACAGTAGGTAGATGGGCCTCAAAGGTGAGAAAAAACACCCCCTTCCAAAGCCACTAAGACACACAACACATAGGCATTGGATGGAGTAGGGAGTAGGAAGAGACAACTAAATGGTACCCTCTCCACGAGAGGCTAGCTGATGGAAAGCATGTCAGGGAGTTTCCTGCTTTAAAAATCCTGCTAGAATCAAATCATACCCTGCAGTATGTATATTATCTGTCTAATATTGCATTTTTTTTTCTGTGCAGCACAGCCAGACTGAGGGGTGGGGGGTTGTGGCACTGAGAAGTTCTATTTGCGAGTACTGCTGCCGCTTTTATTTTGTTACGGAGGTCCGATATTGCACCACTGCTGCAAAACGGGACCCCAGTGACAAAACCTGCCCCCTCGACCGCAAAACCGGCTCCCACCCCTCAAGTCTACCAAGGAAACGCCCGGTGTCCGCAACGGCCATTCCAGCCCTGCTGTGCAGTATAAAATCACACAGGGCAGAGTGTAACAATGATTCTACAACCATAAGTAGTCTATTTGCTATTGCCTTTCTCAGCACTTTCATGTCTCCATTAATCATAGACAAAGGGCTGTACGAGCTGCTTTCCTGTGTACCCCTGCCTGGCTTTGAGTCCATCACCATAACTAAATCTCCTGTTGATGGTGGAGGCGTTTTAGCTCCATATGCTTCTTCTTATACCTCCATCCTGTTATACCTGCCAGTGGTCCAGTGAGCAAATGATATATGTCAGCAGAGAGGCCATCTTTGTCCGCAGGCTTACCTTTCTTTAAGATCTGAAATTGCCAGGTTTGTCTCTGCTTTGGTTAGTGGAGTGGAGTGTCCAACTGTTCAGACTCTTCTTCAGTCAATTTTGGCATTTCGGCAAGATGCCCCATGTCTACATTAATTATTTGCCTTTATCATTCCATCAGTGTATCCTACAAGATCACTCTAGGCTGGGAACTATCACGTCCTTTTCCACTAGCAATCCTTGTATCATAGCATGTGGTTGCTCCCTCCTAATTAGCTAGGAGCCAGCTCATGTTATCCTCTTCCTTGTATAATATTTGTTGATATGAGGTCTCATTGTTCTTGTCTAGACTGGTTCTTACCCTTATCTGGTCAAAGGGGTCTTCCATTCATTTAAGTTATTTTTCTAGTACGGTGAGTTGGCTTTCAAGAAGCAATCGAATGCTGTATATTTTGGTCATACATTCTCCTCTAAATACCACTTTGAATGCATCCAAACGGCTTGTCACCGAGCCCCAGATATTCTCAAAATACTGATCAGTAAAATCTCCCTCTTAAATGCCCCTTTCCACCTTGCATCATGTCTGCATTTAATCGCCACATATGATTATGCGTCCTGGTCAGGCACTCAATGAAATCCGCTTGCATCGGTGGATGATCTGAAAAGTATCAATCATGATGGCTGGTGTTTACAATGTCATGTTGTTCCCCCTCTGTGATCAGCACATAATGTAAATTACTATATGTGTCCTTGGTTGCCAAATAACAAAAGTTACTTACTGTCAAGTTATGCAACAGGCCCATTCTGGCTGTTAGCTTTTCAGAGCCTCTCGCATTCCCAGCTTTGTCCCCTCCTTTGGGGATGTTTCTGTAAATTACACTCTCTAGCAGACAATCCCAGTCTCTTGCAGACAACATGGGAACAACTATGTAAGGTGTTCTAGAATGAACGTCAATTCACCAAAATACCAAGGATAGCGGAGGTGACATGATGCCCCATTTAACCTTTACTTTCACACATGAATGCTTACACATTCACACAGATTTAAACATACACACACTTGTTCTCACCTAAACACATTCTCACCTGCAAGCGTGCACACACCACATATTTAAAAGAATTTTTTTACTGACCTCAGCTGCCACAGAGGGTCATATTTCAGCAAATTCTAATGTAGTCTTTATCACAGTAATTGTGTAATAATTAGTGTAATAAGAATTGACCACAAACAAGGAAAGTGGAGCTGCTCTTGTGTGCCTGGCATTGATTTTACCACCTCTGATGCCAGGGGTCGAAAAGGCAGTACCAGAGGTAGCAAGGGTCAAGCCAGAAGTCGCAGCTGCAACCCCTGGTGACACCTAAATGACGTCAATGTGTTATAGTCTGCGATATCACATGAAAAAAATTCCTGTCATTTACATCAAGCACATTGAAGTTCGTAATACATATTGCCATGCCGGCCAGCAATTCATAGATAAATATATATCTCTCCTCTTTCTCAATTTCTTCCATGTGCACCTGCCGTGGAGTTCCAAGTTTCATCCATATCAGCACTCCTCTAGCAGTAGGCAAATATATTACAGTGCAATTTCTACTTCTCCATCTGTTTCAAAGCTTCTCATCTTCTTCTGCTGTTAAATGTGCTTCCCAAATGAACATGATTGTGCTTCATTTCAGGGAGAAGGGCACCCTAAGTATTTAAGGAAGGTATTAGTGACCCTGATATCCCATGTCATTATATGCATTGCGCCACCATTGTATTCTGATGATTCATGGCCCTGCTGCAGTGTGTTCCATTTGTTGCATTATGGAATGGGCCTTAGTAAGCCCACTGGTGCAGGAGTGCGACCTTCTTATAATACTTAGTCCTTCAGACTGTCAAGGAAGAAATTGGCATGGAAGCTGCAATAGTAAACAAAGTATTTATTAAACCTCATGAGGTGGAACTACGTCTCTACACAACCCTCAGGCAATGTAAGAGGCAGCACACGGAATACAAAAACCGTGGCACCTGTATACAAAATATCTGCAGTGTAAGCATGGAAGCTCAAAAGGAGGCAGTACAAGTGTTCACAAGAATAGTTGCATGTACATATATGGTCAAGATAGAATTGCTTGGTCAACAAGATGGGAGGAGCTCCAACACTGCTAACTTCAGCTTAAATAGTCTGACAGTTACAATTATAACAGGTGTATACTAGCGACTATACTTTGTTTCGAGCATGTGCAAAGCTCTAACTCAGTGCTGACTCTAACAGAATACAAGGGCAGACAACAGTGAAGAAGGAAAAGCACGTGGTGAGCACATGGCTAACTAAAATGGCTGCCGTGAATTAAAATGGCTTCAGCTCGTGCTAACGACGGCCACTGCCAATTTTCTAAAGACGACCCTTTTAGCATTAGCTGAAGACATTTATACATTGTAAGGAGTAGGATATACATCTTGTACATCAATAAGCATAAACATATTGACTCCCTGATCCAATACATATTGAGTATTTACAGGCTTGATATTACGTTTGGTAGGTATACAGGCAGTAATACAAAGGGAGCAAAGCATCGGACCACATTGCAAACATAAGCAACATAATATTAGAACTGTATAGATTATACACAACACTGTTAAGAGCTTCCAGCCCCAAGTTACAAACAATGACCATAGCCAGCTGGATAAAGTCCATGTTCCAGTGTACAGATGGATCTCAGTGGCAATTTTATATAACTTGGAGATTTCACTAAAAACAGTCGGGGCATGGTCAGGGATGTAGACACAGCAACTGCTCCCGATGATGCGACATGCACCACCTCGGCCAGCCAAGACAACATCAAGAACCATTCGATTTTGGAGTGCCACAATTCTTGCTATTTGCAGTTTTTTTGTAATGTTCCCAAGTGCCATAGCTGGCTGATTGGTTACAGCTTCAACGACACGCGTTAAACGTCTGATTTTTTTACTGTTTAAAGCGGCACCAACAAAGAAGAACAAACCCAAAATAAAGTCAACATATTGCTGCAGTGCAGTGTCAATTTGATCCACCTCATCATGATTTATTGTTCTTTTGTATCAGTTCTTGGAAATGTCATTAAATAGTCGGTAATCCTTATGATATGATGCAGGAGCCAAAAACACAGGTGGCAATAAAAAGGACACGTAGCAAATTCCAGACCATCCGATAGGTAGATGGTAGTATCCCTTATTTCCGCAGATAAAATGTGTATTATGTGAGGACATAAAGCTACTGTTATTGGCTACAGTGATGTTCAGAACCAGAGTACAGTCATTTCTCCCCACAGGAATTCTCCCAGTACTGCTCACACACAAATCTGCTCGGGCTTTAGTGACAGCTATAACAGGAGGTCCATTACCCTTAGATGTTCGAGTATTTGGGTAAACATAACGCATAGAAGAGTTTTCTCGTTGGTACTCCTCTATCTCCCATATAGTCCCTTTAGCCTGCGGATCTCCTTCCTCATCAGGATAGCACACTTTATTAAGATAGTAGTTCAATCTCCCTACCCCAGCATCAGTTATATTAGCCATCTCAGAAGCCCACAAGAGTGCAAACCAGGCTTGACAAGAACCATTATGAAAGAATGGAGGAGGAATGAAAGGTGTTCCTCCCTTCTTCCGATGAGCTGGCATCATTCCACACACCCAACAATTTGTCACATTTGTATCATTTTGGGTATGGTGCAACATCTGGATGAAAGTATTGTTGAAATAGGACATTTTATGCTGCTGCTCATGATAGGGAAGGGAGAAATAATGGTGCTCAATGGGGGTTGGAGTAGTGGCATTCAGCGTTTGTCGAGCAGGAGCCACTTCCTCTACAAACCAGGTTATTACTGGTGCAATGATCATGGAAAAAGTAATCCCAGCAATGAACATAGTTTTCTTGTCACAGATTCTCGCAATGGTCGATATCTTCTCCGTAGACATGTTTGTCTCGATGTTAAAACAAGATGAAATAGATGGAACTCTAAAGTCCTGGGCAGCCGTTGGTTTCTTCACTGAGGGTCAAGACGGGTATCACTGTCTAAAAATATCCCCCCTTGCCACTTCAGCTTTTTCACTAACCCAGGACGGTTGCTCAACCAGTCTTTTTCAACAATGCAACTTCTCTCCGGGGACGCAGCTGATATCGGGATGTACCAGGGATCGTGTGGTCCGGGAAGACTTCCTCAGGTCCTTCAGGTAGTATAGCTTGGCCTTTCTCAGTATCCAAGAGGTCTCAATGATCGTCAAGGGTAGCAGGCTCCACTAGAGTTGACAGCACTTTTTTACAGTGCGTAGTATGAACCCAGGCCTTTTTGTTGGTAATTTGGACTGCAGTTCTAGTTGCGAGGAGGACTGTCTCCGGGCCATGCCACCTCGGCTCCAGGCTATTCGACCTCTGGAAGACTTTTACCATGACCTGATCACCAGGTCTCAGGTCATGGCCATCACCCTGGGATCTGTCAGGAAGAGCTTCTCGAACCTGTTGATGAATAGAAAGCAATCTGTCAGTCAACTGGGACAAATAGTCACTCATCAAAACCCAAAGTACATCATGTATAGGGCGTGGCTTAGGAATCTCCCAAATAATCATGGACCTTCCAAACACTATCTCATACGGTGTGAGGCCAGATCGTGTATGTGGTACTGATCTAATGGAAAGCAACGCTAAACGTAGTGCATCAGGCAATTTCAGAGACGCGGACGCTTGAATCTTCGATAACTTCAATTTAAGTGTAGCATTGTATCGCTCCATGAGTCCTGCTGATTGTGGATAAAAAGCAACTTGATTCCCAATCCCTTCAGAACATACTCAACAACTTGCCCAATAAAATGGGGTCTGTTGTCACTCCACAAAAATCTGCAAACACCATATCGAGGGAAGAATTCCTTCAAAAGCACCTTAGCTGTGGTAAGTGCCGTATTATCTTTCCTAGGATATGCCTCTATCCATTTACTGAAGGCACATACCACTACTAGGACATCCTTTAAGTTATTACAGTGTTCTAGCTAGATGTAATCCATTTGTAGAACCTCAAAAGGTGCAGTTGGTGTAGCAAACCCTCCTGTGGTAGTCCGTGTTCCTTTTCCGGGACTGTATTGAAGACAAATCAGATAGGACTGGACCAACTTTTTAAACTGTGCCGGTGATTTCAGGATGATCCCAAACTTGCGTAAGTAACTTCGTTATTGAGGCTGCTCCTACATGTGCCAGCCCATGTGCCATGTGAATCATAGGTTGTAAATAGGCTGCAGGCAGTTTCCACCTAGTCATGTCCTTATTTCTCCAGCAGCCCTCATCATCCAATGTTCCCTCCTTGGCCCATTCTTCTAACTCCTCTGCAGAAACAGATTGCTGAATGTCCAGCACTTCTTGTCTGGCATCATGCCAACGCTCAGCTTGTGACTTCACCACATACATGGATGTAGTGCTTCGCTGCATTTCTGCTTCACGAGTCGTATAATCTGCAAAGGCATTACCTTGCCATATCTTATCAGTCACTTTCTTGTGTGCGCTACATTTAACAATCGCTATTTTCTTGGGGTATGTCAAGGCAGTAAGGAGATTATGCACTAATTCTCCATGCATTATCTGCATTCCATGCGATGTAAGGAAGCCTCCTTCTTTCCAGAGTAGGCCAAAATCATGTGCCACTTCGAAGGCATATCGGCTATCGGTGTAGATGTTAACAGACAAGTCAGTGCTAAGTTTGCACGCTCTCGTTAATGCTATTAACTCAGCTGCCTGAGCCGACTTATGTGGGATGCGAGCTGTCTCGACTACCATCTGAAGTGTCGTAATTGCATATGCAGCTGATGTCATGCCATCTGGTAACTTCAAACAGGACCCATCAACCCATAATTGCCCATCTACATTCGAAAGAGGTGTATCTTGTAGGTCGATGCGACCCTTTGTCTGTTCCTTAGTAATGAATCTACAATCATGAGGTTCCTGTGGCTGAGACTTAGTAGCTGGAAATGGCAAAAAAGTAGCTGGATTGAGAGTCGAACATCTTTTCAAATTGATATGAGGGGCCAAAAGTGTCAATTCGTATCCTGTCAAGCGAGCACTAGTTAAGTGCTGAGTTTTTGTTTGGTTCAGAAGGGCATCAACTGCATGGGGTACTAACACCAACAATCTATGTGACAGAACAATTAAGTATGGGCAAATTTTGCGAATCAGCGATTTGCGAATTCACGTGAAATCGCAAAAAATCCACGAATTCGCGAATTTCCCTGCAAAATCGCGGATTTTTTTGCGATTTTGCACCATACTTAACTGGAGTACTTTCTACTGGCTAATCAGTAAGTGCTAGCTCGTTGGGTAAATGTATAGTGTTTTTCCTGCACTACAGCTGCCTAAAGTGCCAGAAGAGTTGTCTCCAGTGACCATGTGTGTGTTACTATGTCATCGCGCCGAAGGGTGCAGGGGTCCCTTGAGTGAGCTGTCCACATTAGTGGGTATATGGCGGGAAGACGGTGCCCACTGCTAGTGTGTGGGCGGGGCTTCCATGCGAGTTCACATGCCTCTTTTGTGTATAAATGGTCAGAGACCGATCAGAGCAGCAGATGGGGAGAATGAAGCTCCAGTGACCATGTGTGTTACTATGCCATCGCGAAGAAGGGCGCAGGGGTCCCTTGAGTGAGCTGTCCACATTAGGGGTAAATGGCGGGAAGACAGTGCACACCGCTAGTGTGTGGGCGGGGCTTCCATACGAGTTCACATGCCTCTTGTGTGTATAAATGGTCAAAGATCGATCAGAGCAGCAGATGGGAGAATGAAGCTCCAGTGACCATGTGTGTTACTATGCCATCGCGCTGAAGGGCGCAGGGGTCCTTTGAGTGAGCTGTCCACATTAGTGGGTAAATGGCAGGAAGACGGTGCACACCGCTAGTGTGTGGGCGGGGCTTCCATGCGAGTTCACATGCCTCTTATGTGTATAAATGATCAGAGACCGATCAGAGCAGCAGATGGGGAGAATGAAGCTCCAGTATCCATGTGTGTTACTATGCCATCGCGCTGAAGGGCGCAGGGGTCCCTTGAGTGAGCTGTCCACATTAGTGGGTAAATGGCAGGAAGACGGTGCACACCGCTAGTGTGTGGGCGGGGCCAAACGAGCGTAGCTTCCATGCGAGTTCACATGCCTCTTGTGTGTATAAAAGGTCAGGCATGATCAGAGCAGCAGATGGGGAGAATGAAGCTCCAGTGATTTTTTGGGGCTGACTGAATTTGACCTTCAACTCGGGCACCTGCTTTATCTGTAAGTGCTTCCTGTTCTCCTGTTCACTGAGCCTCCTTGTCTACTTGTAACTATTCTCTGACCATGCTTCGAGGGTCAGAGCAGGGTCAGAGAATTGTTGCAATTAGGCAAGGAGGCGCCAGGAAGCACTTACAGGGTTACAGCAGGTGCCCAAGTTGAAGTTAAATGGTTACAAAGAAATTAGCTTCAACTTGGGCACCTGCTGTAACCCTGTAAGTGCTTCCTGAGCAAAATTCGTCCCGCTTGCGAATTTGCAGATTTTGCCGCGATTTCGCGCAATTTGCGAAATCGCGTAAAATCCGCAAATTCCACGAGCGGAGCGAATTTTCCACCCATACTTAAAAACAATACCCTCGCTCTGTCGTATAGACACAGCTGCCGCTGCCACAGAATGAAAACACCCAGCCAACGCGCGAGCAACCGGATCAAAGAAAGCTGAAAAATACGCACAAGGGTGCTGCTTATCACCATGTGTCTGCACTAAGACTGAAAGAGCGCAACCGTCCCTTTCATGTACAAAGTGTGTAAAGGCCTTAGTGTAATCTGGAGTTCCTAACACTGGCGCAGAGCATAACGCTTGACGTAGCTGTTGGAAAGCATTCTGGCATTCAGTAGTCCATGGAAAGGGCATTGGAGTATCTTTAGTCAAAAGAGCCAACAAAGGTTTAACAATATGTGAAAAAGTAAGAATCCAGAGGGGAGGAGCCTAGCTCGCGACCGAGATGGCCGCGTTTTAGCTCGGCTCCGTTCAACCACCTGTTTTCTTCGATTATCCTGTATTTCTCCTGCCCCGGGAAGCCCTCCTTGCGGTGTTTCGGTACCGCGGGCACTTTGCGGACACTTACCCGTTGCTCCGGTGATCCTGGGTGCTGTCGATCCTGTGCGGTGGTCCCGCTCGGAGCCTTCGGGGCGGACTGGCCTGGACCTCCTGGCAGCGACGGGACGTGACGGAGCGCGATGGTCGGCCCTTGCTGGCGCTGTGGATCTGGTTGCGGAGGCTGATGTGCGAATAGGCCGGCTGTGCCCGTTGGCGGACCCGACTGGCCTGGGCCTAGGGGTGCGGACGCTGCCTCCTGCGGGGGAGCCTCCTCATTTATCCGGCTTGGTCCCCCCCCTTTGTCCCCCGGCCCGGCCATTTTGAATTTTCCGCCCGGGCTCGGAGAACGGGGCCGGCGGCACGAGGGGGCCGCCGAACATCCTTCTTCTGGTGGGTCTCCTTCCTGCCTTGGGGCGCCCCGCCGCAGTTCGGCTGACCTCCTTTTGCTTTGGTGTTGCTCCGGCCGGGGCCCCCGACGACCGAGGGCTTGCTGGGCTCCTAAGATGGCGGCCGGCCCTGAGAGTCTCTGCCGGGCCTGGGCGAGCACTGGGGGCCCGCCACACGGCCCGGATGTCGGATCTTGTGAAGGGTTTCCTGCACTTCAAGTTGTCCTGGATGCACTATACTCCTGGCGGACTTCCGTGGCTGCGCCTGTTTCTCCTGTGGAGGCGGACCCTCTTTTTGATTTAGGCGGGCCCCCATCGTTGGATTTTGCTTCCTTGTTGCAGGGTACGGCTGGTGTGCTCCTGGTCTCTGTGCCTCCGGCGGAGACCGCATCCTTGAATTGGAGACTCTCCGACGCCCTTGGTTGTCCTGCTTTGCTGCCTCGGCCGCTGGTCTGCGGTCCGTTTGCATCCTGTCCAGGCCTCGATGATCCTTTCTGTTTCTCATTGCGTCGGCTCCCCGGCCGGGACGCCTGTGCCGACCCAGCTGGGCTTGCCTCGTTGGACTTGTCCATGGAACTGTGCCTGCGGTGCGAAGATTGTACCGTAACTTTTTTATATTCTCCGTATTTTCTTTCACGTTTCTCCTCAGGACTGCCGCTGGATTTCCTCCTGAACCCTGTGTCCCTCGTCGTTTGGACTTTGTTTGTTTGGATGATTACAACCTTGGACAAAAGCGGACAGGGCTGAAATGACTTATTATATGCGGTAGTCTTGTTTTTGATCTATGACCGACATGTGCTGTTGTGATGTTGCGTAACTTCGTGGGACTCCTGAAACTTATCCTGATGTCGTTTAACTTCCCGTGGGCTCTGCCTCTCCCCTTTTCACAGGTGGTGGGATGGTTGCAGTTTATCCTGTTTTTTGCCCTCTCCCGTGTGTAATGTTCCTTCCTTTCCCTGGCCCTACTTTTTGCCTTTGTTTCTACCTTGTTTCTTTCTCCTATATTTCGGGTTCTATTTTAGGGCGACAGGCACGCTGCTGGGGGGTTGGCCGTAGCCTTCTGCAGGGGTGTAGGGTGGGCTTGAGGGGTGGGTGGGGGGGTCTTTTGCTGTTTTTGGGGGATCTTTTTCCTCCTTTCTTCTCCCTTTTTGGTTCTATGGCCCTTGTGTATCCCTTCTTTCGGGGCTCTGTCTCGTCGTCTGTCCCCCTGGTGTCTTTCTGGGGTATTTTTCCGGTATCGCGATGATTCTGATTTGCTGGGTCTGTTTTCTGTATTTTCAATGTCTATTTTGTACCGGGTTATGGTTCTCCTGTTTCGTCGCCCGGGGGCGGGTGTTTGGATAAGAGTCCCTTCCTTTCCTTTTTCCCCCTTCCTTTCCCCCCCCCCCCCCCCTTATGCGGGGTTCCTTTCTTTTATTGGGGGTCCGTTTCGTATTGTTTTTGTATTTGGGTCTTTTTCTGTGCTGTTTGGTGGGACGGGTGGTGGCGGCGGTGGGCGGGCGTTGGACGGTGTGTGCGATGGCCTTTCCTCATGTCTGTTGTTTTGACCGGTGCTTATTGGTATGCCTATTTCGTGTTTGTTTCTCCTGTGCTTTTACGATCATTGTATTGCTGCCCGCCGCGGCCCCGCCCCTTTGGATTGTCTCTTGGCCCGCCACACTCCTGTACTCCCTAACCCGTCCTTTGAAAATAAGAAAACTACCTTTCTAATTCTTATCTCCTGTGATCGCTCTAAGAGGCTTGTTATTTCTCCTGTTTCTTTGCCTTTGTATACTGTGATATTTTGTGCATTGCTCCTGACATTCGGCTCTGTGGTGGCCAGCCCGGTGGGTTGTAGGCCCGTATTTGTGAGCTCTTTCTGTACAATAAAGGTTTTCGAAAAAAAAAGAAAAAAAACAAACAAAAAAAAAAAGAATCCACTGCCTACAGAAAGAGGTAAGACCAATCAACGCACAAACCTCCTTCTGAGTGCAGGGCAGAGGCGTGTCTAAAATAGCTTGAATGTGATCTGGTGTCAGTGCACATCCCTCCTTAGACAGTAGGTGACCTAAATAGGTAACCTGCTGTCTACAATATTGCAATTTCTTCAGAGAAACCTTGTGATTGTGAGATGCAAGAAAAGAAAGCAAGGACAGTGTTCCGTCTTCACATTGTTGAGAGTCATCCGCTGCCAACAAGATGTCATCGACATATTGTATGAGAGCCACTCCTTTTGGTACAAGAAAAGAATCAAGTTGTCGTTTTAATGTCTGCCTATAAATGCTAGGACTCTCCGTATACCCCTGAGGAGCTCTACAAAATCTAAAAGATCGTTTATTCAAAGTGAAGCCGAACAAATAACGGCTGTCAGGATGAATAGGTATCGAAAAGAAAGCATTTTTCAAATTAGTTACACTAAATGTGGTGGCAGTGGGCGGGACCATAGTCAGAAGTGTCGTGATGTCAGACACTACTGGATATTAGGGTACTGCTATCTTACTAACCTCTCGTAAATCAATGATAAATCTATAGATTCTAGTATCAGTATCTTTCTTCAAGATAGGAGGGATACGGCTATTACAAACATTGTAAGGGACTTCCTTCACAACTCTTCCTGCAATCCAATCTTGAACAATGCGTATCAGTGCCTCTTTGCGTTCTCACGATATTTTGTATTGAGGCAACTGAGGCAATGAAGCGCCCACCTTCAATTGAATATGGACTGGGGGGAAAAACCATTTGCCCCACATCAGTGTGCGATGCGGCCCACAAAGTATCAGGCAATGACGCTAAATAAATACCTTCTTTAAGAAGACAGGATCATTCAACCTCAGGATAGTTGTCATTCAAAATAACACTCACACCATCAGGAGAACAGCGTATCCTAGCACGAAAATGTTTAAGCATATCAAGACCCACAATGCTATCGGGTGTGTTAGGAGCAAGCAAAAATGGAAATGCAGCAGAAAACTTCTCAACATGGAATGCAAGTGGTTGTGACAATGGGCTAAGGGAAGGTGTCCCATCGAATTCTATCAATGTTATTGTTAAGCCAGACAGGGGAGCCCTAGGAACTAATTGTTTAGACAGGGTGCTACAAGTAGCTCCTGTATCAACCAAAAACCGATCAGTAGAATCCAAAACATTTGCATTAACATAGGAACCCTTATGATCTACTGGGATTTCAACTGATTCCTTACCCCATCCTAGGCATTCCTGTGCATAGGTAGAATCTTTCAAGTCATCAGGCAAATAATCAGACATCTGATACTGATTTCTTCGATCAAAAGAATTCTGAGCAAGTTCCACTGTTTCAAACCTAGCATGATTATCCTTACCTCCCCTAGTTCCCGAGTACCCTGGGCGACCTCTCATCGGTCCCCTACCACGCTGAAAATTCTGACCACGTAAAGATGGACAATAAACATACCAATGTCCAATCTCTTTGCAATAAGCACCTTGATCAGTAGACAAAGGTGCATGAGGGTGCACCGGGATGAAACATCGCACGTCTACCTCTCCCACCCCCTCTATAAGAGGGGCCATATACTTGAGTTAACATAACCTTCATCTTTAAATCCTTAGTCTTTTTATCCTCTCTACCTTTTTCCTCCAATTCCTGACGTTCATAATACTGAGCCATAGTCAAAAGAGAAACGGGGGAAAATGTAGTCCATGAAGTCTCGTTGGCCTTTAAGCGACTAGCTATTCCTGGTAACATGTTTGTGACAAATTTGTCAACGAACAGATGCTTGCCCGTGTCATCTGTCAATAATTGCCCACTAAAGTCATGGAATATCGCCTCAAAACGAGTAAAGAAATCTGAAACTGACTCATCTGCCTTCTGCTTACACAAGGCCAACATAGTCCAATCTATCCAATCTATCTTTTTAGGAGGTACAAGAGTTTTCAATTTAGTTATGATAGCCTTTGGAAGGTCTAATAGCTGTGGTTGCTGTGCAGGCTCTCTTTCTGCATCTATTCTCTCCAGTTCCTTCCAAGTATCTCCCAAAACGGTTCGACCATTTATCTTACGGATAGATCTCCACATATCAGGGGGTAATACAAGCTCTAACAACATATCTATATCAGGCAAAGTCATAGTGCAAGAACTAATAGCCCCTTCAATTTCTTCATAAAAAGCAGCTGGATTTTTCCGCGGATCAGGCAAAGCAGCTTTAAGAGCCATGACATCCGCTCTACTCCAAGGAGTATAAACCCAATTATAAATAAAATATCCCATCGCATCAGTTGATAATTTATTGTCATCCATTCCCGCACCCATAGGAGGGACATATAAAGGTGCAGCTTCACGCATTGGTTTCCCATGAGCCACATTATCCTTATTTGTCTCTGAGTCTGTCTCCCACAACACAGGGGTCTGAGTTGTTTGTACAGGTGTAGCAGCTGCCTTTTTCTCCGCTCGCAAACGAAATGCATCATCTCGTAATTTGACCACGTGTCTAATTAAGTCGGCCACCTGGGAAGGGAGAAAAAGACCGTCACTCAGTTTTTTATGATCAAGCTTTATATCAGGGGGCTCTAATTCATCGGCATATTGTCTACATTTCGCAATTGTAGCTCCAGTAAATTCCTCTGAAAAGCATAACTGCTCTGGATCCGCCAATCGCTTAACATCGGCTATAATTTCCAAAGCGAGAGCTTTACCAAACGCTGCTTTACGAGCAGCAGATTGTAGTGTAGTTCCTATATTCCCAATAGGCTCTGCGCATTGGAATAACATAAATGAGAGTTTAGACGTAGGACTGAGGTCGACTAGGTCTCTATTGAATATGTTAGACTTAATTATGAATGCCAGCTAGCTCAGAGGTCACTAGAAACTTTCTCGAGTAAACAGGAAGGTGTTAACTTTCCTGAATAGACAAGAAGGGAATAGTTTCTGACAACGGCATAAAAATGACAACTTTGCTCCCTCCAGAATAAGGAGTATATCTCCAGAGTCGCGGAAACAATAGATAACTATTTCACTTAGTCAATCGTGCATGCTTAGTTTCACTAGAAGCGAAGAGAAATAGAGAGACGGGCGTTTTCAATAAAAGTGGTTATTTATTGAACAGTCTTCTTTCTCATGCAAGAGAAGTGAGTTGCCACACTTGCAATACTTGTCATAAAGTAAAGTGCGTACAGTAAAAGGAGTATTATGAAATAATACTGTAAAAGCATGGTACAGTTTCTAAGCCATACCGTGTTTAAAATAGATAAAATATATACATACATAAAATCATTGACTAAACGTACTCAACTGGTGCTTCTAGAATACGCCTACCCCGGTGTACCTAACCTAAGCCTAGTACGTGGGAAAAGTGTAAGTGAGCTGCAGTTTGAGTTAAGTTAGTTTTTGCCAATAATCTGAATCAAGAATTCTCTAAGGGTCTAATCAGCTCCATACCAGGGGCCTTATTTATGACTTTTAACATGGGAAAAAGTGACGCACCGGTGGCGCAAGTCCTTCATAAATAAGACCCCTTGTTTATAGAATGAAGGAGGTCTTGTATCTCGTTCTCAGGACTCGATCTCCCAGTAACCAGCAAGGGTGACTGGAAACACTGGAGCTGGATTTCACGGCAGGAGAAAAGACAGCGTCTTTCTCAGTGCGTCAATGGGAGGGTCGGCTTCCTTCGGCACTTGCCACAGCAGGGCGTCGGGCTAGTAGATAGTCGATCTGATCCAAACCACCGTGTGTTTGCTAGGGCAGCTGTTGGTATATTTATACCTGGAAGGTGCCGAGTTTGACGTAAGGTTGGACATAAGATGTCACTAAGAACTTACAGTTCTTTCAGGACTCCAGGAGTTCTTGGACAAATCAAAACAGAAGCAGAGGGAATTCCCGGGCTGCTGGAGCCTTGGTCTGTTTAAAGAACGCGTTGTACTTTCTAGGATTCTATGGGAGTAGCCTTGCCGTATTTGGACTGCATTGGCTATTACTAAATATGGATATGATTCTTATGCCTTTATAAGGATATGATTTGTTATAACCACATAAGGGCATAAATCGGAAATATTTAAATAGGGTCCTAGATACGTTCACAACACCCACTCCACGTATAATGTCCATCATTACTAAATACTAAGCAATATTAAACATAAACCTATGCATGTGTTTTCCAGCACACCCCAAAATACATAAAATGCATTTGAAATGGTATGTACACGAAAAATTAGTAGTATACTGTACGCTTTTCAAGCAATGATATCATTCAGATTATGCATATATTGTACATTTGAATGATGACTGAATGAATCATGAAAATTACGTTTATGAAATGGCTCTTAATACAGAAGAGAAGGTTGAGACCATTTCATCACATATTTATACAATACTGTACATGTGCTAGAGGCAAAATCAAAATATTGTCTCTAGAGTTTCAAAAATAGAAATATTGTTCTCTAAGAATAGTTCTACCAGTGGCGGTTCGTCCATTGTGGGCGTTGGGCCGTTGCCCCACTAGCCAGACGACCGTCACTGCGCATTTGTGCGCGCACCACAGTACAATTATGAATCTTCTCAATCATGATGACACAATACCGGGAATACCGACAGTCATAATGATTTGGGTCGGACTCGGAGTCACAACAATAGTGTGATGTCATCGCGATCGCAGAAGGTGTGGGGGCGGGCCTGTGGCAGGCTGGCAGCAGCAGCGTGGCAGGGAGGGCAGCAGCAGTGTGCGCATTTAGGACAAGTCATTTTTATGACTTGCCTACGCATGCGCACACACGCATAAGCCCCTTCCCTCCTCCTCCTTCCCTAGCCGTCACACAGGCAGAGACCCGGGGGAGCCGGGTCTCATTATGGGCAGTATTAGCCCTGCTCTTTAGCCAATCCTGGCGCAGTGGCGATGTTCATGCTGCGCCAGGATTGGCTGAGCTACCGTGCTCTAGGATGGTGGTGCCGCCGCGCGTGGGTGGATGTGCTCAGCAGGGGGCGGGCTCTATGTCCTCATTCCTCGTGTTTTCATGTGCTTTCACTTTTGGAAGTGTTACTCATGAAGCGGAAGCTGTGACTGAGTCCTTTCTCTGTGGTCACCACTGATCTGGCGGATATTAATGAGCCCTTAATGGTGAGTGAGAAGCTGGCCGACGTCACTGTGTGCGGCCGCAGTGAGTGTAATGGTACCGCGAGTATCTGTAATTAACAGCCTGTCCCTTGCACTGCAGTAGGGGGCGGCAGGCGAGGGCCTGGGGTGGGGGTTCATACAGAAAAACAACGTCGTGCACACTGTCCACTCTGCTCTGTATGTGCATATCACTATGGGTAAGCGTGCGTGCAGCACACACCCCCAATGTGTGCATGTGTCTACAATTACCATCTGCCCCGCACTGCAGCTGGATTAGGGAAGGGAGGGGAGACTTCATACAGAAACAGCCGACCCCCACCCAACCCCCACTGTGTGTGTGCCTGTTTGAGATGAGATCACATCTGTGAGTGCACGTGTCTGTAATTACAACCACCTCTGCTCTGTACCTATGGTATGGAGTGCAGAGGGGGCCTTCATACAGTAAAACAGCCCGCGCAAGCCCCCTTTGCACGTCTGTATCAGACCGTGTGTCCGGGTCTAACAACTGCATGTTCTCACGCGCCTCCATTTTCTGTAGATGTACATATGTATGTTTGTCTCCGTACACAGTAGATTATGGGTCCTATCACAAAGCATATTTCGTTTGTGTGCGCTGTGTAGCTCTATCAAAATGTGTCTGCAAAACATATAGCTGTGTGTTCATATGTAACCTATGTCATCTTGTTCGATGCAACACAGGCCCAAAAGAATACAGGATGGCACCTATGTTCACTTTAACTGCTATTACATGAGCCCCCTGGCTAGATTGGAGAGTTCCGCTATTTTCAGGCATTAGGTTAAGTGATAGAGTCGGCGCCAAGACTCGAGCAGCACGTTGTGCCTTTTTTTCTCTCTCTAACCTCTGTTGCACCGCGTGCACAGCGCCTGTGTTTTTTACTTTCGGCAGTGCACATCCTATGCCCGTTCTCGTGGTGTTTAGCCCATGTCTGTCTTCAGAGCACATTGCGCACCTTCCTGTAGCGTGGCAGCCGATAGCTGTCTCTTGTTACTTGTATTATCAGAAGGAGCTGCAAAGTGACGATATAATAAAACCATGGGGAGGAATCACACGTGGGCCTCTGTGGACACCAGGCGCGCACAAACACTGAACATGGCACACATTCACCCCAGGGCAGCGCAATCAGCAGATCAGCAGAACATCTCCAACCTCCCGCCTTTGAAAACATCCTGCGTCAGTCAATAGTAGTACCTAAAAACACAGAGATGGGAATACAAAAATACATTTCACCTTGGTGACACTGTCGACCAAAACTATTTGTTCAATTAAAAAAAAGCATTCACTATCAGTCATGAAATAACTACTCTAGTTATATTCTTATGTTATATATATATCGTCTGTGCAAGTGTCACAATACCATAAACAAATATTTTAAAAGGAAAGTTATAGCTCCTCTTTTCGTGTCAAAAGAAGGACGTAATTTTATTGGACGGCCGTTATGCAGCTCAGTCATATTGTGATAATTAATTGATGATAAATATTGAAAAAACGTTCACGAATTTGGTGTCATCCTTGCGCAGGGGCCATACTAATCTCTATGGTTCCAATAAAGTAATTTTCAAACAATTCCTTACTAAGAGTCTCTACATCAAAGTAAAATCTGTGGGTATTACGCTTATAGTACTTTCCTATCAAACTAAACTAAGATTCTTTAAAGAAAAAGAAAATGTGGACGTAGGAAAAAACCTGCTTTACATCAATGGCATCGCAGGTGCACTATGGGTATGCAAGTTTTTTAAAATGACATCCCTGCCCAGGCTTGTTGTACTGCTCAGCTGGCAAAACACGTGTGACTGCAAGACCTATAGGAACTACTATGGAGGAGATGAACTTCCGTTTAATTGTCATGGTGATGTTTAATACATTAGTAGGAAAGCAGTTAAAAGTGTCTCACTGAACTGGTTAATGTCTCATTCTGCTGGTTAATTGTACCTCCTGAATCTAGTTCATAGTGTCTCAGGAACTGGTTAATAGTTACTACTTCTTAATAGTGATTCTCTAGAAACTGTTTAATATTGCCTCAAGAAATTAATTAATGGTGACTCAATTAACTGGTTAATAGATTCTAATTGAGCTGGTTACAAGTACAACTAAGTGTCTCAAGAAACTGGGTGACTGTGTCTGAGAAATCTTGCTAATAGTGTCTCACAGAATATACAAAGTCCTGCAGAACTGGTTATTAGAATATCAAGCAATTAGTTAACAGGGAATAGTTTAATAGTGTGTCATGGTTTTGCTCACTAATTAACACTCATTATCAACTTTTACGCCCTACCACTTTTAAATGTCACCAGCCGCCACTGAGTTCTACTTTAACCCCTTCAGCGCTAATGACAAGGGTAACTCGTCATGGACTTTCCATTGATTTCAATGGAAAGTCAATGGAGCTCAACCAACACCCTTAGCAGCCAAGTGGTTAAGCAGAGAAGCATGTGCCAAAAAAAAGTAAATATTTTGGGAACGGGAAAAGAATTTCGCATTCAGGGCAAAAATAGTTCCAATAGTTTTTTAGGAGTTCTGTTTATCAAAACTGAAGGCCGAATTCAGAGTTCAGGGAACGCTGTGTCCTCATGTTTTCAAAAGTTATTCAAAAACTTTTCTCTAGGAATTTTTTTGCTAGGAGAGAACATTAACTCAGATAGGCTTGCAAAGAGTTCGTCTACAACAGTAGGTGAAAGTTGGACCGAGTCCGAAACAGGAGAAATAGTGCATATGTGAGATGCATTGCCGTCATCGGTGTCTAGATCAGCAATGGTCACAGAAGGTTGTACTTGTGTGCCGCTTTCATCTTGTACCTCACCGTCACCTAATCGTAATGGTGAAGTCTCAACGAATGCCGTCATCAGAATAGGTAGCCGCTGCCGACAACACGTTGCATGAGCCGTTACCGAACCAAGCAAAGTATCGATATCCATTGGTACTGCTGATGGTAGTGTGAGACAGACGTCCAACACGCATTCTTCTCCGCATAGCAGGCATCGTAGAACAGGTAGGATGCAATCTTGCCAGATTGGTCTGAATGAAAGAAACCATGTGGTATTCAGATCTCTTAGCCGAGCTAAGCCGAGTACTTTAGTTATTCTTTCTCGGTATCTCATCGCTAGTATCGTTTCTTGTTTGTGGCTGGATTTGCCATATCGGAGCAGAAGGAACAAAAATAAAATTCCTGCTATGAGTCCCAAGATGAGAGGCAGGCCGCCAAACGAAATTCGGGAAGATGCTCAAGACTGCTTCCAAGGGTGCTAACAGTCCCGTAAAAATTGTCTTCAAAACATGTGCGATGCCACTGGTATCAGACATGTTTAAAATTTGACCTAACATTTCTACAAAATGCACGGGGCAATTTGTCGCTAATAATACATGTATCTCTGCCGCTGTCCTTGCAACTTGCAGATCATACGTTTCTTTAGACGAGGTTAAAGGCACAGTTATTTGTAAAAGAATAGACTTCATTCTGCTTAAAGTATCAATTTGAATAGAAGAGATATTCAGAGAAGGCCATATTGCTGCCTCCTTGTCTGGTTTGCTGTTTGGATACAATACTTGCATACAGCAAATGACCCTGGAAGCAACGTTCATGAGATAGGCTATTCCTGGCACCATGCCACAACAGCTGTGGTCACTTATTATAACGTAGCTGCAGTTGGAAAGCTGTCTGAAAAAAGGCTCTATCTGTGTTGCAGGGGTGCCGTGCAGGTGGTATGAAAGGTTATTTGACGAACCTTTGCAGGCTCCATGCAAGTTAATACCTTGACACAGAAGTGTACCGCTTAGTGAATTTTTACAGTTGTTATCACTAAGAAATACCTCTTTTTTCCCTTCACTATAACATCTATGTGTATAAGGTAAATTCCAGGTTGACTTGATGTATCCTTTACCCAACCTTTCATACAGGCCTGCTGGTATATACTTTTGGTAATATTGACACTGAAAAGTCGTTATTGGAATTGTAATTGTACCATGTATTATCCATTCAATGACAGGTCGTTCTGACATTGTTAATGGTAAATTTTCTAGTTTTTCAATGCTCAGCACCGTATAGTCTGCTCCTTTTTGTGCCAAAGAGATCTGTTAAAGATAGAAAATAATGACGTTGTGTTGATTAGACGCCATGGCAAGTAGCCTGAACGCAGATTTTGTAACGTCCAGCCTAGCTGTACAATAGAACGTAATTGGGACTGGCCATGTTGTAACATTAGCATATCCAGTTCTATTATATCAATAGCAGATAATACAATGCTGTCCAGTGAATAAATTCTGGAGGACAGAGTAGTTAACCCATTGTCCACTACAGACAGTGATTTTTCCAAATGAATACGACCAATTTCTCGTATTTGTTCAGCAGTTTCAATTTGCATTACTTTCCAAGCTTCGTTGTAAACAGCGTATATACCGGCGTATATGAAACATTTTTGACAGTGTTTGCGAGGTCCCAATATGAAATCTCACAAGTCAGCACCTTCTTTAAGTAAAGTCAAGTGTTGCTTAATTTCAGGCAGTGTGGATTTCTGTAGCCAATCGAGGCATAGCTTTCCTACACTGTATGTTGTAACTATCCCTGGATGTTGTCTCTGGGAATATCTTGGGTCTGGCCTGTTCTGTTTGAATCCCTGTCTTTTATTCAGGAATCTATCTTGACAGTTATTAGTGTCTGTGGGCCAGATCAACCATTTTCTCCAATCAGGATTTGTTCTGTTTTGTTGTAAAATATGGGATATGTCTATCTCCACATCTGTATTGCTATTACTATCAGGTATGGGCTTTGGAATAGATGGTTTGTTTAAGTCCTTTATCTTGGCTAGGCCAAGACAGGTTGTTTGTTGAATGGTGTCATTCAGGAACATTATCTGTTCTGGGATCATGCAGGCTCTAAATAATGATTCTAGACCTTGTACCTGTCAATCTTTTGTACCCCAAATGGTTTTTGTCTCAATGTTGTTTTTCCAATATTCAAAATCAAATGTATACATTTTTTCATAAAATTTTGTAGAATAACTCAGTTTAGTATTTGTCAACATGTTTTTCATTCCTGTCTTATTTAACATTTTAAAATAAAACGTTTCTGGATCTGTGGTGTTAAACCCTGAGAAGTATGGGAATTTCTCATAAAATGTTTTCGAGCTGCCTTTTGGCGGTGTTGGACAATGTTCCCATTGATTATAAGTAAAAACATTTCTAGGATTAGCAGATTTATGCAAATAGTGATGACCATAATGATTATAGCAATACATTTCTTCATATTTTGATGAGCCTTCTAAATAATCATGTTCTGTAAATTTTGCTGACATTTCTAAATCTGACATCATATTATTAATATTTTCAAAGTCCCAATCATCAGAGAAAGTACTAGGTGATACAAAGTCACTTAATGAACCTTGAACTGATGTGGATATTTCAAGAGTTCAACTGGGCCACAGATTTCGTAATCAGTTGTGTCCCATGCTACACCACCAGGTATAGGAATGGCTGTGAAGTTCACTGATGATAGTTCTCTTTTTTCAATGTGAGAAGATCTGTGAGGCTTTAGGACCAAGTTGATGTTCTGACTTGCTGTGTCCATTGTACTATATTTTCCATCAATGAATTTTCCCAAGCTTAAAACCAAAATGAGCCAGAGTAGGAGGAAAAGTACACCTAACACAATCCATAATTCAATCCTTGGTGAAATCAGATATGTTTCTTTGAGTTGATGAAAGAGTTCTGTAATTTTTTCTTTCAAAGTTTTAGTTGCTGGCGTTTCTTCATGTTCACTTGGATCATCAGAAAAGTCATTGAAATTGATGAAGTAGCCAGATGCAGTTCTGTCAATTGTTGGAATTGCTTCCGGATTTTCATTAATCTTTGCACTTGTGTAGTCAGAGGCTACATCATTGTAGATTGGTGTTTCTTGACGAACTGTTGTAATTTGGGTTTCAAGAGACACAAGTTCCATGTCTTTGTTGCATAGTCCTTTTTTATTCACTGCAGGTTTATCAAATGTGATTAGTCTCTCAGTTTGAACCTCTTGAATTGTAGCAAGGTTTGGTCTTCTGCTACTTCTTGGGAGTCCACTGGGCCTACTACTTATTATTGGCCACATGATTGTGGTTTTACCAGGTCGATTGATACAACTCTGTTCTCCTTATTACCAGCAAGGGGCGGTAGTACTACTAATCTTGTTCCGCTGACAGCTAAGACAGGTACTGCTTTTCTGTAAGAAGGCCCAAATTCCTTCTTCACTGCGATCTTTTCTCTGACCAGATCACCAATCTTTGGAATCCAGACAGGTCTTGCTGGGACAGGTGGTTTTTCTTCAGTGGCCGTTGGCTTTAGCTTTATGTTACTTAGACTTCTTCTTGTTTCATTTAAGTACTGTAAAACAGCCAAACGATCTTTGATATCAAAGGTTTTTTGTTCCACCACTGAAGTCTGACAATCGAGGTCACTGATGATCATTCTAGTACCATACAAAAGTTCATACGGAGTGATTCCCCCCAGAGAATTTCTTGGCAGATTGTTAAGACTACGTTGGACACTTGTTAGATGTTTGACCCACCCGTCACCCGAAACTAATACCCTTGCTGTTATAGATTGCTTTATGTCACAGTTTTTTCTCTCCACTACCGCATTTCCCTCGGGATGGAATGGACTAGAGTACCGCAATGCAATGCCCAAGCTCGCCATGGCCTCCTTGTAAGCTCGAGAGCTAAACGCAGGACCCTGGTCAGAATGTAGCATGCCAATTGCGTATGTGCCGATAAAGACTCGCAAATCTTTTATAACAGTTTTGGCGTCAGCCGAGCGCTGGGGCCACATCCAAATGAATCTCGTCTTAATAATTATGGGATCACATTTTTCCTTCTGGATGTCTGCGTATAGATAGCCTAATGCTGTCTAATAGAGGTGTCTGGGCTGGTGTCTGGTCCGCTTCACAACTGCGATCTCTGTTGCAGTCCTGACAATTCATTGCAAAGTTGTAAATTTGCACGCTCATCCCCGGCCACCAGTATTGTGATTGTAATTCTATTAGAGATTTCAAGATCTCTTGGTGCCTCAGACCCATTCCCATGTGTGCTTCTTGAATCAAGTAAGTTCTACGGTTCATGTTTGGAATTACTCTGTCCCCCACTCCAGGGATTCGAGCAAACGGAACGGAGTTCGCATCAATTATGTATATATTTCAGAGAGGATAATTTAGAGGTAACGCCACATAGTTGCCCTCCATTGAGGCTTTTACTGCTAGTAGAGTTTCTCCATCTATTTGTTTTTTAGAACGCTTTTTTGTAGCTACGGAAGCCGGTTTGACAGCTGCTGTTGTGGCTCTGTTAGCCAATGAATTCCCCGCAACGTGAACGCCATCACGTTGATGACTCAGTGTATGTATCACGTGAGTCTTTTGTAGTTCTTTCTGCAAAAGAACTACTTGTTCCCAAAGTTTTTTATGCTTTATTGTGGCACCTGTCTCATCTTTGTAAGCGTTTTTGATCCAGGTCTGCATGTCATTATTGTAAGACTGGACGCAGTAATGCGAATCGCACACTATTAGTGTGGGGAATTCGTGATCGGCATTTTCAAGCAACATCTTTAAAGATCTTATTTCAGCTCGCTGAGCTGTACAGTTTCTGAGTGATTCCGTTTTGGTGACCATCGGTCTGAATTTACCTAAGCACCAGCGACCTTTAACAATCGCGCATGCTGCATTGTAAACTTGTTTTCCCACAACGTAGTGTTGTGCAAATCGGTCCGTGTATATTACACACGAGTACTGTTCGAGAGGCAGAATTTCGATTGACAGAGGACATTCATGTTCGTATTCCAGATCTTGTAGTTTTTTCATTTTTGGATCAAATGCGTGTTTCACGTCTGTTGCAGCAAGAGAATTTTCCCATTGTATCCATTTTGGATCTAATGCCATAGCATTTGGAATGCTTGGTCTTGTTACTGCCTCAAGGGCTGATACTGCTGTTAAAACAGATATGATCTTCCCTTGGGCTAGGGCTCTTTCTTTTGCTACAGCAGTTTGAACCGTAGTCAGAATTTTTTCAGTAGAACTGTATTTAATTTCAGCTTGTGTGTACAAGTGTGATTTATAAGCTATTGGTACCGTTTCTCTCTCATTAGAGGTCAGGTATGTGAATCCGCATCTTCCTGGGATGACTCGGATTACAAGGTTGCGTTCCTTTGCGCGTGTTTGCAGTTTTGTTATCATTAACATGTCTGTTTGTATTGATCTTAAAGTTTTTTTGTGTGATTTTGTGTCCAATTAATTGGTTTGAAATCAGGTTTTATTAATTCGTAGAGTGGTTTAACCCTCTCTGCGTAGTTTAGAATGTATGTTCTTCCGAAATTCAGGAAACCTAGAATTGATTGTAAGTTTTTCAGCGTTTTTGGAGCTTGGAGTACTGCACACTTCTCTAAGAAGTTGTCTGCTAGGCTTTTGGCTTCACTTGATAACTCATATCCCAAAAATAGGACAGTGAGGTGGGCAATTCGGGACTTTTTAAAGTTGAATTTATACCCTTCAGCGGTGAACCCAAGTATAATGGTATTCACTCTTTTCAAGTGTGTCTCCAGGTCATCGTCTGTAAGATAGATGTCATCGACATAAGATAATGCCTCATCATCATACATTTGTAGTAATTCTGTTACCCTGGCTGAAAATAATCCTGGGCTGTTCTTGAATCCCTGTGGGAGACGACAAAATTGCTTTTGAGCCTCATACAGGAGAAAGCGGTCAAATACTTGCTTTCTGGTGCAATGTTTTGACAGAAGAAACCATTTGAAATATCTAATGTCGTTTTATATTTTTTGCGCACAATGTTATAAATTAGTGCTGCACTGTGTGAGTTTTGTACTGCAAATGTTTTACAACAAGAGTTTAGGTGTCTGTAGTCCAAAACTAGACAATATGAATCGTCTGGCTTGGAGACACGAAACAAAGGATTGTTCATTTGTGAGGTGCATGTTTCAATCACCCCCTGGTATTCAAGTTGATCTAAGATCTCCCTGATTTGTTTTTTAGCTTCTTGCTTAACAGGATACTGCCTCTGTGCAGTAGGTTGATTTTTTAACAGAATTTTATGGTGAGGAGAATCCTCATCCCATCCTACATGATTTTTATATGATGCAGGAGCTTGGGCTACTGCCCATTTTCTAGCAAATGTGTTTTTTTATGAATTGGAATGTGATTTGAGAAGGCAGGCATAATCATTTCTTCGCCATGAGGGCACTCCCTGACAAACTCTGGTGGCCAGTCTTTCTCTGCTAGCAGGGTATCATAGCCTTTAGATAGGTTCTCCCAAAAGAGAACTCTTATTTTCCTAGTTTTGTCCCCCTCTATACGTAATGTTATTTCATATAATTTATGGGGTACACTAACTCTGGTGTCTGCAGTTTCCACCTGAATGTATTCATTCGTGTCCACTGTCTCCAGAAGATTCATCAGGATCTTGCGAGCTATGGTCACTTCTGCTGCGCTGTCTAGCATTGTCTGGGCCCATTCTCCATTCTTGAGTTGTGTCCTCAGAATCCTCGGCATGTTTTATTTTAATACTAGCTACCTTCTTCTTTGGAAATTGTAATTTTTTACTTTGATGAGCAGGTTCCTTGTCTTTGGACTTGACATGCTCTTCTTTGTGTTCTGACCGTCCTCTTCTTTCCGATTTCTGTGAGGAAGTCTGAAAAGATCGAGAGGGACGTGTATCAATATCTTGATATCTGTCAGGTTTTCTTAATTTATCTCTAATGTTGTATCTTTTCTCAGAGAGCTCCCGTTGTGGAGACCTACCCTCCCGTTCTGGAGATCTATTTCTCCGATTGGGTGACTTTCCTCTGGACTGGAACTGTTTTTCTCTGGGAGTGGTTTGTTTGTTACCCTCCCACTTCTTTTTTGGAGTAATGAGAATATTTTTAATAAATGTTTTTTCAGGATTTTCAGTTACTTGGGGTTTTAGTGGTTACCCACCCAAACTATCTCTACCTAATTCTTCATAGGATTTTTCAATTATTCTGGCAAGTTCAAAAGGGTGTTTTGCTATATCTGTTTCTTTAAATTTGTGGCGGATCGCCACAGATGCTGCTTCTCCTTTTATTTTGGCTAATAGTATAGCCGAGACTTGTTTAAAGTCTTTCAGTAATTTCATACCTAGATTTAAAGCAGGCTCTGGGCCGTATTCATTTTGAATCTGTCTTAGTACGTCTGGTATAACCGCCATGGACGGAACACCAAGTGTTTTTGTATATATTGAAGCAAAAACTGTGCCCCAAGTGTCACAGTCCTCCACATGTGGTGCAATCCCCATTGGTAGGGAGATTGTCAGAATTCTGTGTTTCTCATTAGCTGTAGTATCAGGAAATACTGCCTCTATCTGAGTGATTTTTCGAGCTAACCAGAATGGAATTTGTTCCCGTTTTGCGGGTAATTTGCCAATGACTGATTGTATAGTCTGTGGTGTAATTTTATTTGTGTTCCCCTGATGAGGGGTGTGCTGTGGAATTTTTATTGCTGGTTGGACTGTTAAAGTCCGCATGACATATTGGACCAATTGTCTATGTATTTTGATTAGTTGTTTTAGCTGAACTAAAAGTTCTCCGCTGGACATCTTTTCAATGTCAGGATGTGGTGTGTAGCTGGCTAGAACCGGCCATGTGGCTCCTGTTCTACCTAGTGGACCGATCCTGGTGAAGTGATTTTGATGTTTTAGGGCGCCATTAAACCAGAGCTGGTGCTCTTGGTATGTTAGTGGAATTTCAATGTCCTCAAAAGGAACGTATTCCGTTGGAAGTTCCCCTACTTTGTAGTAGTGAAAATCGCGTGTCACAGCATGTGCTTCTGGAAAATGTATCCAGGAATAGAATACCTCTGTCTGCCGATATTCATGGGCCTCTACCACAAATATGACTGTACCACCTCTTGATGATACTCCATTTTCTATACGTTTGTAAGTTACACTCTTCCTTACATTGACTGGTATTAGTATAGCCTCCGGGTCATCTTCCCGTAGACTTGTGTCTTCCGCTAAAAGTTGAGCTGCTAATTTAGCTCTCTCCCTTTCCTCGTCACTTTCTGACATTTTGCTGACAGAAAGTTTGCAGAGCAAGTATCAAGGAAACAAAGATTAGGTGCACAATATTATGGAACACTGTATCCTTCAACGTTGACTAAACCAAAAACTAATACATAGGATTCTCATCCTACTAAGTTTTGGCCGATATTAACCTTTTACCCACTCCAGACGTCTATTGGAGTTTTTACGGGAAAAAGGGGTCTGTGACTAGAAACTTTCTCGAGTAAACAGGAAGGTGTTAACTTTCCTGAATAGACAAGAAGGGATTAGTTTCTGACAACCGCATAAACATGACAACTTTGCTCCCTCCAGAATAAGGAGTATATCTCCAGAGTCGCGGAAACAATAGATAACTATTTCACTCAGTCTATCGTGCATGCTTAGTTTCACCAGAAGCGCAGAGAAATAGAGAGACGGGCGTTTTCAATAAAAGTGGTTATTTATTGAACAGTCTTCTTTCTCATGCAAGAGAAGTGAGTTGCCACAATTGCAATACTTGTCATAAACTAAAGTGCGTACAGTAAAAGGAGTATTATGAAATAATACTGTAAAAGCATGGTACAGTTTCTAAGCCATGCCGTGTTTAAAATAGATAAAATATATACATACATAAAATCATTGACTAAACGTACTCAACTGGTGCTTCTAGAATACGCCTACCCCTGTGTACCTAACCTAAGCCTAGTACGTGGGAAGGAGTAAGTGAGCTGCAGTTTGAGTTAAGTTAGTTTTTGCCAAGAATCTGAATCAAGAATTCTCTAAGGGCCTTGTTTATAGAATGAAGGAGGTCTTGTATCTCGTTCTCAGGACTCGATCTCCCAGTAACCCGCAAGGGTGTCTGGAAACACTGGAGCTGGATTTCTTTGCAGGAAAAAAGACAGCGTCTTTCTCAGTGCGTCAATGGGAGGGTCGGCTTCCTTCGGCACTTGCCACAGCAGGGCGTCGGCAAGTAGATAGTCGATCTGCTCCAAACCACCATGTGTTTGCTAGGGCACCTGTTGGTATATTTATACCTGGAAGGTGCCGAGTTTGACGTAAGGTTGGACATAAGACGTCACTAAGAACTTACAGTTCTTTCAGGACTCCAGGAGTTCTTGGACAAATCAAAACAGAAGCAGGGGGAATTCCCGGGCTGCTGGAGGCTTGGTTTGTTTAAAGAACGCGTCGTACTTTCTAGGAGTCTATGGGAGTAGCCTTGCCGTATTTGGACTGCATTGGCTATTACTAAATATGGATATGATTCTTATGCCTTAATAAGGATATGATTTGTTATAACCACATAAGGGCATAAATCGGAAATATTAAAAAAGGGTCCTAGATACGTTCACAACAATATCTAAGAGAGGCCGATAGGTCAGCAGTCAAAAACAAGCGAGTTTGGAGCCTCCATTTGCCCCTTTCTGCCCTAAACCAGATTCATCACCATCCGAATCAACCTCGGGAGCAGATGGGAAGTTATATGGAGGCGGGGATCGATCTAGTAAAATTAAATCATCCTAAGGTTTATTTAGCAGAGGATAAAGAGGGCGTCGGACAGGGTATTGGCCATTTACCTGTAAACAACGCTCCCTATCCTCCGCCTCTTTTAAATCTTTAATTTCCTTATTTTTCAATTCAAGCGCCTTCGCATAAATATTTTTGCGCTGGTTTTTTCCACTAGTGCTTGTTCTTGTCTCACTCTCTCATGCGCCCCTTTCTCCCACATTCGCACACAATCAAACATATCTTGCCTACTTTTTTGTTTAAACATACAATGTTCCACATACTGAATTTTTATAACATCAAATGACCCATGTATTGGCCGTCGTAAATCAGGATCTTTCCCAGTATATTTATTTTATAGCGCACTATACATTATGGAAGAAAAACCATGCTTAATGTACATATCTCTATTTGGTGTCCCTCAGGGAAAGCCGGCTGATTTCACTCTAAATCCATATTGGTACCTCCAAGAAAGCGACACATCCTTCGGAGCGTGCTTGAAACAGGCATGCCAAAATTATTATAGCATATATATTAGTAAACCAAAATAGTGCTTAGCTCAATGTGCACCGTTCAAGTTTTCAAGTTTAGAGGAAATTCTTCTCATTACCTGCCTATATAAATTGCAATGTATATATTTCCAAATTCCAAAATCTTTGGCCAAACAAACAAGTCAAAAGTGTTGCATCCAATGACCTTACCAAACAAAAGTTCTCCAACCTGCAACTGCCAAGTTCTAAATCGACCAAACGGTCACTGCAAGACGAACGCCAGAATGGAGCTCAGTCGAAGACCGGCACCACCTGGAGGGTCAGATCGGGAAAAGTGGAAAAGCTCCTCATGCAGCGCACGTCCTCAGCGAGATTTCAAACTTCAGTCGAGACCGCTCCTTCGGGTATCTGAGTCACCGATGAGCCCCACGTGACGGGCGCCAATTTGTGGGATGGGCCTTAGCAAGCCGACTGGTGCAGGGGTTCGCCCTTCTTATAGCACTTAGTCCTTCAGACTATCAAGGAAGAAATTGGCATGGAAGCTGCAATAGTAAACAAAGTATTTATTAAACCTCATGAGGTGGAACTACGTCTATACTCAACACTCAGGCAATGTAAGAGGCAGCACACGGAATACAAAACCAGTGGCGCCTTTATACAAAATATCTGCAGTGTAAGCATGGAAGCACAAAAGGAGGCGGTGCAAGTGTTCACAAGAATAGTTATATGTACATATAAGGTCAAGGTAGAATTGTTTGGGCAACAAGATGGGAGGAGCTACAACACTGCTAACTTCAGCTAAAATAATCTGACAGTTACAATTATAACAGGTGTATACTAGCCACTACACTTTGTTTCAAACATGCGCAAAGCTCTAACTCAGTGCGGACTCTAATAGAATACAAGGGCAGACAACAGTGAAGATGGAAAAGCACGTGGAGACCACATGGTTAACTAAAATGGCTGCTGTGAACTAAAATGGCTTCAGCTCATGCTGACAACGGCCACAGCCAATTTTCTACAGCATCTTGTGGAGTTCATTGTCCCTCTGCTGCACTCACTTGTTTCTGTCTTATTTACATTAATTCCTTTTTCAGACCGTATCTCCTTTTTAAGTCGAGCATTCAAAACCTCTTGTATATACTTTAGTATATACTTATTATATACTTATATGTGTATGTACTTTGTGGGCTCCGAAGATCAGCCCTAGGACTTGTCTGCTTCTGCTTAAGGACTTTTTCTTGATAGAAAACTACCAGCAGAGGCCACTAAAATACCAGAATTGCTGTCTGCCGAGAGACTTTCCTTTTTTTTCTTTTTCTGGCAACTGCCTTAATTTAACTTTCTTGATAGAAAACGACCAGCAGAGGTCAGTAAAATACCAGAATCATTTTAGCATTCTCTAGAATCCAGTCCATAGAAATTGTCTTCCACGGGCACCCGTAGACAATGATACTTTTTTCAAATCTTTAATTTCAGTTATATGACCACCGAAGGACCTGATTTTAGATTGAAAACAGAGCTTTGGACTATACCATTTACCACTGAAAGGCAATATTTCCCTCCATGTGTTCCCATACCTGGCATGTCACACAGTTTGGTGCTTACTTTAAGCTCCCAGGCTAATGTGCTGCATAGCTAAATATATATACGGTTCTGAAGGCGAGACCGATTGCATTGCAAATGCTTGTTTTTAATCCCTTCACCCATACAATCACCTCTAATGTGAAACTAGATGACCAGTCCATCCATTCTATCTAGAAAATACACCAATCTAAGAACTTAGATTAGCAAGAGTCTCCCTGCTCTTCAGACTTCCTTTCTATATATTCACCATCTTTCTATAAATATGATTCCAAGCTTAGTCCCACTCTTCCTTCGTACTCTCTCTACTTTGTGTTTAACATTTTGTGTAATATGTAGGTGAGATCTTTCCTGTGGGAGCCTCATCCTTTCCAGACCTTAGTAGCAGGTAAGTCCGGGTGCAGCCTGTCCTATGTGCCCTCTTCAAAACGCTAGTGCCAGATTCATCAAACTTTCATGCAACTCAGCGCAGCAAGACACCTTACTGCACTGTGCTGCATGAAAGAGAGAGGGCAGGAATGCGCCATATTTAACATTATATGGTGCATTCTTGTCCTCTCATTGCACTGGCGCACAATGAGCTGCCTTGCGCCAATGCAGGGACCTTTGCGTCATGGTACAAGGGTGGCCTGAAGAAATGTGCCTATGCAAATACATTATTTGTAATGAACTATATGCAGCAAATGCTGCTTTACTTATTTTAATGATCAGGAATAAACTTGTGGGGTTCATTTAGAGTTTGGCGGATGCAGAAAACCCACCACAAATTGGATATCCCACCCACCCTTTTTGAAGTGAATTATTAGTTGGATGTGCTTGTACCCCTATGAGAATTGGGGAAATGCAGATCTTTAATAGTGGAAGGTCTTTCTCATCTAGGGATTAATATCATAGTTACTCAAACAGCAAGAACTGTCCAATTGTCATAGTTTCAAACATGGTTATTAATAAATTCTGATAGCCAAGTGGAGTCATAGATATTATACTTGCTAAGCGAAAACACTGTGGACCAGGTGGGAGAGTGAAGAGAATGTAAATGTGTTCCTGTGCATGATGTACTGCTGCTGCAAAAACTCAAAGTAAGTGTCCCAAAAATAAAAAGTGGAGTCATATATACGAAGAGAAAAATTAACATACAGTATTCTCTTATTAAAATTAAAATCTGTCACTTTTTTCTTTTAGGATTTTTGCCTCGTTTTATGTTGACACGTTTTGCTCACTTCTTATTTTCTTGTCCTCTTCAGGACTACTATACAAAGAAATTCAATTATACAGTGGTACCTTCTTTACAATTGGCCCTCCACTCTTTGCAACTAAGTAATATATGTACTCTTTCTATAAGTACAAAGATATGCTCAATTTTTTATACTGAAAAAATTTGTATTTGTTTAAAACATATATGTTGAGGCCAATATATAATCAACATACACATAATATATCTGTTATTCTCTTTTTGTTCATTGTTTTTTCTATCAACATATTTCCTTTTTTATCCAGGCAATTCTACTTTTGTGTACACTACTTATTACATAACACAGTCTAAAAATACTGTTAAGAGGCCCCCTTTTCATCCTTTCAATTTTGTATACTGACCTTTAAGCACTTTCCTCATAATATTCATGATGCTTATAAAACCTGTTCTGCAACAAAGATTTATGGAGTTACTTGAAATCTGTATAATTCGGACTGTATTATTAGGTTTATCTCTCATAAAATAGCTTGAGATAAGCCTACGTTAAAAGGTATTGAAGGTGGGGTCTAAAAAATTGGGGTATAAAGTCATTCTATATCTATACAGCAACACCACTGTCTCATGGTGACATAAAGAAAAGACTTACCTGGACCAGGACACAGAGGCAGAACCAGGAGCAAGGATCCAGGCAACCAGGACAAGGAACTGCAAAAGGGCACTCGAGGGTGTGAAATAATAGAAAGGGAGGACATTGCAACTAGAAGGGACTATGGTGTAAACCGACAGAAACAGGAAGAGAGAATAGACAGGATTTAATAAGATGAATGTAAAGAAACTTTTGCTGGGCCAGGGAGGAAAGGGTGCCCAAAACACTAAAGGACACAGACTCCGCAGATGAGTTTGAGTAATAAAGAACCCTATTGTCATGAGAAGGCAATCGAAAGGGCACTGCGCAGATCCAATGGGGAAGCAACATGCATCAGAGATCCTCAAGTTTTCAGCATGCCTCCACGAGATATACGAGGTGGAAACCTCACCCCACAAAGCCTCCAAGAGATAGCTGCAAGAGGAGGCAAGTTCAAAGAAGACCCGAACACTGAGGAGGAGCCAGAACAAGACACCTGGGGCACCCTTTCCCTCCACCAAAACAGACGACAAGTTCCCTACCACGGCTCAAAGACGAGTCATGGGAGTGAAGGTCGGGTGGCAGGCGGGTAGTTAAAGAGGGTCAAATCAAAAACAAATGACTAAGGTGATATATTGGACTGCAACAGAATTTCCTGAATCTAAGTACAGTCGGTCATAGGAAAACTGAATCATGTCTTGCACACATAAATAAAGACCGAACAATTGAAAAAATCAGAATGGAAGGACTGGAGTGAGACAGAAATTAGTTTAAAGATAGGAAACTTCAGAGGAAGAGAAAACTAAAAGAAGAAGCGTTTCATATAAAAAAAAGAGATACAAATGTATTTTTCTTTATTGTATTATGTTTCTTTATTACTTATCTGTATTCTCTTTGAAAAACAAAGTGCTTGTGGAGCAAGATGTCTAGCCGATGGAAATGGTCCCAGAAATCCTGAAAAAAACAAAAGGACTGTGTGACTATATTTTTCCATATGCATGAAAGTATGTGAAAATTGTTAACAGAAAAAAAGGGAATAAAAGGAATTACTTTTTGAGAAAAACACCTGATTTGACGCTATTATTTCCTAAACCACATACTTCCAACCAAAACCATACATAAGAAGTTGTACCAAAATGGAAGAATTAAGGCAAACCTGTCCAGTGTACTAAGTATTACATATTCATTGAGTAATTAAAAATAGCTTATCAGTGCATATATCCTCACTTTCTTTTGGGCAAGGTAGACTCCCAGGGTGTCTTTTTGTGAATGGTCGCTACTCCCTTTTTGACACTGGCCACAGATGGACAGACATCCACCTTTATGTTTAGTCCTCGCAATTGGTCACTACAGGTGATTGATTCCGGGCATATAGGGGTGACCGGGCTCATAGGATGGAACTTGCGCTTCTTCAGCCCCACGGTTTACTCTCCTTGTTGTACGGTAGGGGGCCCGTGCTTTCTTCTGCCTTTAATTCAGGTCCCTATCAGGTGTTGGTACTCAGTGCTCGCCATATGAAATGTCAGTACTCTCACAGAGGCTACCCCCCCTTTGGCATGGGAGGTGGTTGGCTGAGACTGCAGGTCTGGCTGGGTTTTTATTGTGGATTTTAATTGGCATCTCCACACTGGGGGATGTCTGGAGGGATTGCCACATGCGGTACGTCTAACAGTTAGCAGACAACTTTAGCTTTGACCACTCCCAATTCCACCATTATCTGCAACTGTGGCATGCCTTAGAACACTACAAAAATAGACTGATGTTGCTCCCAGAATGTAACCCGCTTGAATGTAAGTTACTGATGAGCTGGCCAGGGTGATATATCTAGAATCCATAAATCCCTGATTATAAACGCTCCTGACGCCCTGGGACACTAGGTTCTAGATAGGAGGAGGATGTGGAGATCATTGAGGATGACAGATGGGCCGAGGCAAAAATGGCCTTGAGAATACTTGCAATATCTATGTGTCTTCACTTGATTCAATTTAAACATTTCCACAGGAGTTATTATTCTTATGAGTGGCTTTGGCCCATTGGCCAGGCCCGGGACCTGGCGTGTCTTCGATATGGGTCCACCCTTCGTAACCTTTACCACACCACACTATCTGGACTTGCACCAGGGCTCTGGTATATTGGTTGGTAATCAAATCAAATCAATGGACATAAGAGTGGTGGACGTCCCTCTGACCCTTGCCCCCAAAATTGTCCTGCTGGGGATAATGGACTGGGTGACTCTAGAGCAGTCCGTTCCCTGCTTGCGATGGCGTACATGGTGGCCAAAAGGGATCTTGCCTGACATAGGGGGGACGCGCAGACCCCGTCCACACATGAGTGGGTTGAAGGAATGGACCCTTGCACAGTGATTAAAAACTGGTCTATAGGTCGAGGGGAGTTCCACAGCTCCACAGAAATGTAATAGCATATGGGTGTGTGGCCTAAGAACTTGATGTAAATTCGTAAAAACTATGGTTATTCTCTGAGATTATACGCGTTCATCCTAAAATGGCGGTGATGGCTGTCATCTTTATTACTATGTATTACTCTGTGTATATTCTCGGCATTGCTCGATGCTTAAACTGTGGCTCTCAGTGCTTGGACTTGATGTTTTTGTGGTTTAAGTTGGTATAAAATAAACTCACTAGAAAGTGTGATACCAAAAGTAGCTTATTTTGTTACCTTTTATGTCTACAAGTATGCTATGTGCTTTCATGTTATATCCTTCTTGGTTACTTATTTGAAAAATATATAGATAACTCTGTATACCTATTATAGAAAATTACAATGCCTAATAACTTTAAATGATCAGACATGTTGAGAGGAATGTGGGCCAAGTGAAATGCCACCAATCATGTAACTCATGTGGCTCCTCATACGGATCTTCATTCTATGGGCAAAACCATTAGATGCTGTCATTTTAGGAACCTATTACTGTCATTATCACACTTAAGACCAGATGTACTAATATCTAGTGGCAAATGCTGGCCAGTATTTTTGGGACCAGTAAAAAAATGTAAGGAGCAACCTATGTACTAACAGATCAGTTCTTACAATTCTAATCATAGTTGGTTGCAATCCGGCCTACCTCATGAATACTAACGAGGTAGGTCACAATATGCGACTCACTCCAATTTGAGACCATCAAAGGGATGGTGGCCTACTGGGTTCGTCAGACCACCATGTCTGTGAAAGCTTTTAAATAAAGCACTTTTTTAATGCAGGATGTTTTCCTTAAAGTAATCAGTCTGCATTTACAAAGAAAAGCTTTTGTTTGTTTGAGAGTTGACAGTAGTTCTATGGATGTTCCATGGACCAGCCTCTATTCCCGAATATTTGAGGGCTAATTTACTTTATACCCTTAAATGGCTATTTGATATTTTGGGACGAACTTGGGGGCATATTAACAAGGGCATTATCTCCACCTTTTTTACTTTAAAATCCAAAGAAGCGTAGATAAAAACATCGCCCTATCAACAACAGGGTGCTAACATGCAAAATTGCATGTTAGCACTCTTTTTCACTACGCTTCCCTTTGCAACTCTAATGAGATGCAAAGTGGGCGTCCAGAGCAAATTTCTCCTATTATCAAGCTTCACGCTAACCCTGTTAGAGACAAAAAAAAGCAGCGCTAACCACAGTTAACGCTGCTTTTTTACGTCTGCTAATTTTCAGACTTAGCCATGTAATCCAATGGGAGGTGGATTACATTGCTAAATCCACCATGGGCTATCAACAAGGTATCCCTATCCTTGTAGTTTTATCATTGCATTACCAGCGATATTCTCGCAAAATGCCGCTATCGCTGGATTTTTTATCGCCTAGGCGGTTAGCGTTGTTAATAAAGTGATAACCAGGCGATATTATCCAGCGATAATGGGCGTTAAAAAAATTAACGCTGAGCGCCCTTAGAGTTAATTTTCCCCGTTCCTTGTTAATTTGCCCCATGGTGCTTTCCCCAGCTATTTCAAGGGGATAGTTTGTGTGAAAAGAAAGTGTTTATTTGGGGAGACCTCTTGCTTATCCCATGGTATAAACTCATTGATGCTAGAGGGCAGTTGCTTGCTGCTTTGGTGCTTTTCATAACTCACTTGGAGGATATTCAAAAGCTTTTGAATGCTTTATCATCATTGCATATACATGTTGGTTGAAGCCTGACCCTTCAAGATTTTATCAGTGCCTCTTTATCAATAGATAAAAGTCCTATGTATGTAAAATGGGCGCAACCTCAGCATACTTCTACTGTCTATGGCCTGAGATTTCGAGGCCTGTGAATCTTTTAATATATGGCCTAACTCCTGTGGTATTTGATACACTCCTGGTACCATTCTAGTTGACTTTAATCTTCGGCAAGAGATTACTGATGGTGACTTGTCCGCTTTCTCTTCCACTTTGAAGAAAATGGGGTTCTAACAACACAGAAATCTCCCCCAATTCATTGTAAAGGGCACAAGCTGAATGCAGTTTTTACAATACTTACAGATGTTTGCTTCCACAATATCTACCCCTATATTTGGCCTGACCACTTCTCGGTTTATTTTTAAGCCCAGGCAAGTAACTACGCTCCGCCAGCATAGTTTGTGTAGTTTTCCCTACTCCGCGTTCCGTTGCAAACTCGTAGTTTAGGCAAAACTACGAGACCGTGGCAGAGCGTAGTTAGCTGGCCCCTCCGCCCTCCCAAAGTAATTATGAAGTAATTAAAAAGGCACTTACCTGCCATGGCTGCCTCCTACTTGCCATAGCCACTCGCCTTCCTCCTCCTCGCCGTCCTTCTTCACTGATAACCCCTATGTTGTATGTCTTGTGAGTGCACATGCGCACGCACAAGACGTACAACGTAGGTGTTATCTAAGAAGAGGGATGGTGAGGACGAAGAAGGAGAATAGTGTTGAGTCGACAGCTATTCCCACTAGAGGCCACCTTAGCAAACTTTGATGACTCATGTAACAAAGCTGTTGACTTGTCGACTATGTATATAAACGCCAATGTAACATCTTCCACCGGTGTCAATAATTCATGAATCCAATTTCATATGGTTATATTGTCCCTTGATTCAGTGTTTAACTTAAGAAAATGGCAGGCCAAGCACAGAATATAACGCATCGTCAGGTCAGTTGAGGGTTCCTTGACCAAATATTGTGAACACAAATATTGAGAAGCACAAATATTAGGTCAAACATATAGTTTACCATAATATCTTTCGAACGTATATAATTCATATACAAATATATATACTTAAAAACTTTAACAACAATACAAAAACAAATTTTAAATACATTTAATTTGGAATATTAACATTAAAATAAAGTGAACATTAGCATACATATATATATATAACTAACAAAAATATGTAACAATTTAAATATTGAAATAAACATATACAAAATAGTTATTTTAATACTGCACACTAACTAAAGAAATAATATACACATCTTTTTTTTTAAACTAAACAATATACTAACAATTTAAAAATATACAAAAATATTACTAGGAAATTTTTAAAAAAAAAATTAAATATATATATATATATATATATATATATATATATATATATATATATATATATTACCTACTGGCGGTCGCCAGTAGGTATATATAGTTAGGATTTTTTCTCTATGGGATTTTTGAAAATTCTATGTCTAATAACTTTGGCGTTTGTGGACGGAATTGGCTGAAATTTTCAGGAAAATGGAACATTTTGTTTCTGAGCAGCCACTAAAAATTTGGGGGGGTTCGTCAAGGGGGGGCCGAGAAAAAAGGGGGGTCCCAAAACGCGTTTTTCCCATGTTAATTTCCATAGGGCGGTTGGCCTCACTTTTAGCCCGAACGGCTGAATGGATTTGCACGAAACTTGGCAAAATTGTAGGGACTGGTAGCCCGATGTGCCTTTGCTAGGTCTCAATATATGTGCTCCAGTGGATTTTGATAAATTAACCTTCAAAAAAATATATATATCTGTAAGCGCGCTCCGGGCAGCGCCCCGGTTCGCGTACCTGACGCGTAACGGAACTTCGCGAAGCGAAGCTGTTTGGCTCTCTGGTGTCTGTCAACATTCTAAACAGTCCGGAGTGGCCGCCATCTTGTCTCTCGGTAGGATCGAGAGACAAGAGGAGGCCAAAACAAAGGGGGAAATGACCATAAGGGGCATAGAAGATCCTCCCTGACCCCCTAGGTTTGATGTGGAGGCTTTAAAAGGGCCCCGTGGGGCAAAAAAAAAAAAAAATTGTTTTTTTTGCGTGGGGAGCGCCCGGTACGCGCACCAGGAAGCGGTCTGGGGAGCGTACTATAAGGAAAAAAGAATGATAGACTATGATATTTTGAAATATTGTATGTTTATTGATTGTTCTTTTTGTTGGTTTTTTTTGTTTTTTTTTTATTTAAGTAGCAGTATTTATGATTATTAAATATAAATTTATTTTTGGGATTGTGCACAGTATACTATAAGTCTGACTTTACATTATAATCAATTTGGTACTAGTTCATGAATTACATATAAAAATGATTAAAGACTCAAATAATTTTTTAATATTGAATATCATTTTATTTTTCTGATTCTTTTTCAAAATTTAATAGAACGTCTAACATTTGACTGTCCGATATGTCCTCTTGTTGAGTGAACATAACTTCCCACATTTGACCGTCATCATAATGAAGTAACAAATCCACAGATTCTACACATTGTAGAAGTTCATGGTCTCGTGATTCATCCATGAATTCCAAGTCAATGGGTTCAATGATTTCCTGATTGTTCATGTCTAGGACAATTTCAAAGGAAACGTTCTGTTCTCCTTGCATTTTTGTGCTGAAATTTGAATAAAAAATAAATATATCAGTAGAGATAGGGCACTGTTGGGTTTAAGTTCAGACAGGTACTTTTGAGGCATGAAGTAGTACTATTAAAAAGTGCCTGTGAAAAAGCCTATGTAAATTCATAATTATACCACAGACACCTAAATCAATCCATAATTATAATAAACAAGCCTTTCTCAATGTCTAACTCTTACAGAGGGATAGTATATAACTATCTGAAAATGTTTTCAAATTTATAAAATAATATCTTACCTTTTAAAAACAAGTTTAAGTTGTGAGTGAAAATGATCTTGCAATGTAGTTCAGGAAGTAGAAGTCAAAATGGCTGTGTTTCTCTCTCTTTTTTTATATATATTCAGGTACATAACCAATCAAATGTCAGGTAAAAAAAGTAGAAAATGAAAGTAACATTTTAATTGGTTGTCAATTCCAACACTTCAGATGTGTTTTGTGAAGTAATTTACCTCAGGGTATTTAGAGAGGTCTACAGGCTAAATAGCTAAATGGAATTCCAACCAAATTTGTGAAAATGGTAGGGATTGGTATGTAGTATGAGTTAATATATATTTGGTGAAAGTGTCTCCAGTCGTTTTTCTGTGAATTACTTTCCCACCTTTTTTTAAATGAGCGCTTCCCGGTGAGCGCCCCGGTACGCGAACCGGCAGCGTTACGGGAGTCCTCCATTTTGTATTACGGTAGAATTGAGATACAAGATGGAGGGCAAAAAATGTTCAGAATGAGTAGAAGGGGGCACGGTAGACGTATCCTGACCCCCTAGGTTTTCTGAGGGTGGCTGCGGAGGTCCATATGTGCGGAAAAAAAATTTGTTTAAAATTTTTTCGCGCGGTTAGCGTCCGGTGCGCGTAACAGGTAGCGCTCCAGGAAGCGTAAATTGTGAAAATTAGTAAAAAAAAATTACATTTAAAATTTGTTTATGGTGATCATAGTTAGGGTAGCTCTGAGAAGAGCTTTTGGGTTTATGGTAGATTTAGGTACCTATAAGTAGGTACCAATGCACAGTCTTAAATTCAGAATGAAAATTCTGTTCCCCTCATCTGAGAAGTGAACTCCATCTCCTCTGTAGATATCTTGCATGTAGTAACGCAAGTTATTGTTGTACATGGAGCCCATTCCATGGTCTCTCATGTAAGCTGAAACAGACTCATTTACATGCTTCCTCGATTTCTCAATTTGTGGACAAAATTGGTTCGACCACCTCCATTTCTGTCTTTGGCATATATTTGAATATACCAAGGCAGTTTGAGGAAAAAGTGCCATCAATTGGTCAAAGGTGTCTTTTAAAAACATTTCCAGACCTACACCAGTCAAAGTGCCCAAGTCATTTCCTCCACAGTGCACAATTAACAGGTCAGGTTTTGGCAAATGCATAAAGGTTTTCACCAATGGTATCAATTGGTGACATTTTAATCCTCTGTGGCTAATCCACTTAATTTCCACATTTTGTAAATTGAGGTTAGGTAAATTTCTGTATTCAGCAAACCTTTGAGCCCAGTGGATATAACTATGTCCAACAATCCAGACAGAAAACATGGTGAGAGAAGGTTCTGCTGCAGTCAGATGAAGTGTGGCAATAAAATGGCAGTTGAAAAAATAAGAGTGTATAATGAAAAAAACTGTGGAGTTTCTGTGGTAATTAATCAGTAGCAGTGATTGGTGGATTTTGATTGCTGAAAACAGAAAGTAAGGGTGCATGGATGAGTTCTTTGAAAGATGTAATTTGAATGGTGAAGAAAAAATCATTTTATGAAAGATTGCACTGGATACGCAGGTGTACTGAGATTTCAGAGTTCAATTGAAACATTGTTGTGTGAACTTGCAAACATGAGAGGTCTTTCAGGAGGTGGTTGCTATACAAAAAAGGCAGAAAGGGCAGAGGGGGGAAGGGTGTTGATTTGAAAAAAGTGAGGGAAGAGTTTTGATTGGGTGACATGAGAGATATGTGTGATGAATTACAGCATTTCTGTGGCATTGTTGCTTGCAGACTCTGGAGTGCATACCTTTTGCTCTGCTAAAGACAAATTGGTGTGTGTCTGAGACTGTTTTGAAACCCATAAAGTATTTGCTAAGGTGAGAAAAGATTCATTTAATTTAAATAGAGAATAGTATGTTTAAGGAGAACATTATGAAGAAAGTTGTGTATTTAAAATGTTGCTTTGTGTCAAGTGTTTTAGAAATAGATTTTGTTTCTTTGAGTTACATAGCCATGTTAAAAGTGGCGCAAAAATAGTGCAAGGGTCTTACAAAAATGCTTTCATGTGTTTTAAGGCATTTTAACTCACTTCTCCATGAATGTAGGAATATAATTGCTTTACAATATGTGTTTAAAAAGGTTTTTTGAAATCAATTAGGTTTCTTGATATGTACTGGTAGAGTTCATAGGTTAATTGGGGCATATTTACAAGGCTTTTGAGTTCATTTGATGTAATTTTTCCCATTTTATTTTAAGACATTTCCTTGTGGTGCAAGGTCCTTGTAAATACGCCCCCATGTGTGGTGGCAAATTTAGATTTTGATTCTTTGAGTCACATAGCCATGTTAAAAGTGACCCAAAAAAAGGTGCAAGGGCCTTAAAAAAACGCTTTCATGTGTCTTAGGGCATTTTAAGTCATTTCCCCTTGAATGTAGGTATATAATTGATTTAGATGATGTGTTTAAAAACGATTTTTGAAATCAATTAGGTTTCTTGATATGTAGTGCTAGAGTTTTATAGGTTGCTTGGGGCATATTTATAAGGCCTTTGAGTCTCTCTGATGTTATTTTTTACAAGGCTTTTGAGTTCATTTGATGTAATTTTTCCCATTTTATTTTAAGACATTTCCTTATGGTGCAAGGTCCTTGTAAATACGCCCCCATGTGTGCTTGTCAAATTTAGATTTTGATTCTTTGAGTCACATAGCCATGTTAAAAGTGACCCAAAAATGGTGCAAGGGCCTTAAAAAACGCTTTCATGTGTCTTAGGGCATTTTAAGTCATTTCCCCTTGAATGTAGGTATATAATTGATTTAGATGATGTGTTTAAAAACGATTTTTGAAATCAATTAGGTTTCTTGATATGTAGTGCTAGAGTTTCATAGGTTGCTTGGGGCATATTTATAAGGCCTTTGAGTCTCTCTGATGTTATTTTTTACAAGGCTTTTGAGTTCATTTGATGTAATTTTTCCCATTTTATTTTAAGACATTTCCTTGTGGTGCAAGGTCCTTGTAAATACGCCCCCATGTGTGCTTGGCAAATTTAGATTTTGATTCTTTGAGTCACATAGCCATGTTAAAAGTGACCCAAAAATGGTGCAAGGGCCTTAAAAAACGCTTTCATGTGTCTTAGGGCATTTTAAGTCATTTCCCCTTGAATGTAGGTATATAATTGATTTAGATGATGTGTTTAAAAACGATTTTTGAAATCAATTAGGTTTCTTGATATGTAGTGCTAGAGTTTCATAGGTTGCTTGGGGCATATTTATAAGGCCTTTGAGTCTCTCTGATGTTATTTTTCCCATTTTAATTTTAGACCTTTCCCTGTGGTGCAAGGTCCTTGTAAATTCCCCCCCATATCTGTGCTTGGCAAATTTAGATTTTGATTCTTTGAGTCACATAGCCATGTTAAAAATGACCCAAAAATGGTGCAAGGGACTTAAAAAAACGCTTTCATGTGTCTTAGAGCATTTTAAGTCATTTCCCCTTGAATGTAGGTATATAATTGATTTAGATGATGTGTTTAAAAACGATTTTTGAAATCAATTAGGTTTCTTGATATGTAGTGCTAGAGTTTCATAGGTTGCTTGGGGCATATTTATAAGGCCTTTGAGTCTCTCTGATGTTATTTTTCCCATTTTAATTTAAGACCTTTCCCTGTGGTGTAAGGTTCTTGTAAATACGCCCCCATGTGTGCTTGGCTAATTTAAGTACTGATAGGATGTGCTTCTACATAGGACCTGTGTTGTGTTTTCAAATTATGACCAGAAAATCTTTTTTTTTTTAAACGCTTTTCACATTTATGAGAAGGTCATATTTTGTGTGCTTCTGTAAATAAATATTGAACTGAGAAATATTAAACTGAGGCTTCTGTAAGTGTCAAAGGAGGTGAGTAATGTACATTGCTCTGTTGGATACAGTGCTCAACTTCTGTGTACTCTTTAATATGCTAGACTCCATCTGCACTATGAGATAACTAAGCTGAGGAAACACAGGTTATGTGATTCTGAAATGAGGAAAAGAAATTCCACATTTTTCAATTACATCACCTGTGTTTCCTAACTTTACGAATGACATTGTGCAGATGAGGTTTAGGCCTGTCTACGGACACAGAAGAGGTCTGGCCTTTGTTCAAGAGTGAAGTGGACATGACTCACTTCATTGGTAGGCCTGAACATGTATTATCTCCTCTGTACTCGTCAACAAGCGTAAATTTCATCTGCAACCCTGAGTAGGCCTCACCTCAAACAAACCTCTGGATAGGGCACACCTTATCCTCATCCTGAATCAATCATTTAAAATGTTAGGGACAGATTTATGATAAGTGTGTGCCTCTTTTGCGCCACTGTGCGTCACTTTTGTGACGCAGCGGCGGTGCAAAAGATTTGCTATGTGGCAACATATTTACAACTTGATGCATCTAGGCAGATGTGTCATGCTGTAAAGTCCCGTGCCACATGAAACTGATGCAGCAGTGATGCAAAAGATGCACCATGTTGCAAGACAGGCCTCACTTCATCTCCAACAAGATAAGAAGCTGAATCTTCTGTAAATGTCAAAATTGTTGTATACAGTGCTCAACTTGTGTGTACTCTTTGATATGCTAGACTCCATCTGCACTATGAGATACCTAAGCAAAGGAAAGACAGGTGATGTGATTGTGAAATGAGGAAAAGAAATTCCACATTTTTCAATTACATCACCTGTGTTTCCTAACTTTACGAATGACATTGTGCAGATGAGGTTTAGGCCTGTCCACGGACACAGAAGAGGTCTGGCCTTTGTTCAAGAGTGAAGTGGACATGACTCACTTCATTGGTAGGCCTGCACATGTATTATCTCCTCTGTACTCTTCAACAAGCGTAAATTTCATCTGCAACCCTGAGTAGGCCTCACCTCAAACAAACCTCTGGATAAGGCACACCTTATCGTCATCCTGAATCAATCATTTAAAATGTTAGGGACAGATTTATGATAGGTGTGTGCATCTTTTGCGCAACTGTGCGTCACTTTTGTGACGCAGCGGCGGTGCAAAAGATTTGCTATGTGGCAACATATTTACAACTTGATGCATCTAGGCAGATGTGTCATGCTGTAAAGTCCCGTGCCACATGAAACTGATGCAGCAGTGATGCAAAAGATGCACCATGTTGCAAGACAGGCCTCACTTCATCTCCAACAAGATAAGAAGCTGAATCTTCTGTAAATGTCAAAATTGTTGTATACAGTGCTCAACTTCTGTGTACTCTTTAATATGCTAGACTCCATCTGCACTATGAGATACCTAAGCAAAGGAAAGACAGGTGATGCGATTGTGAAATGGGGAAAAGAAATTCCACTTTTTTCAATTACATCACCTGTGTTTCCTAACTTTACGAATGACATTGTGCAGATGAGGTTTAGGCCTGTCCACGGACACAGAAGAGGTCTGGCCTTTGTTCAAGAGTGAAGTGGACATGACTCACTTCATTGGTAGGCCTGCACATGTATTATCTCCTCTGTACTCTTCAACAAGCGTAAATTTCATCTGCAACCCTGAGTAGGCCTCACCTCAAACAAACCTCTGGATAGGGCACACCTTATCGTCATCCTGAATCAATCATTTAAAATGTTAGGGACAGATTTATGATGGCCGTGCGCCTCTTTTGCTCCGCTGTTCCGTCACTTTTGTGACGTAGCACCAGTGTAAAAGATGCACCATGTTGCAAGATAGGCCTCAGTTCATCTCCAGCAAGATACCGTCAGTTTAAAATGTATATAATTAAGACTGTGTAGGGGGCATGCAGAAGCTGAGGCTTCAGTAAGTGTCAAAGTTGTTGTATGCAGTGCTGCACTTCTGCGTACTCTTTCATATGCTGGACTACATCTGCACAATGAGATACCTAAGCAAAGGAAACACAAGTGATGTGATTGTGAAATGAGCAAAAGAAATTGCACGTATTTCAATTACATCACCTGTGTTTCCTAACATTACGAATCACATTGTGCAGATCAAGTTTAGGTCTGTCCAGGGAAACAGAGGAGGTTTGGCCTTTGTTCAAGAGTGCAGTGGACATGACTCACTTCATTGGTAGGCCTGCAAATGTATTATCTCCTCTGTACTCTTCAACAACTCTAAATTTCATCTGCAACCCTGAGTAGGCCTCACCTCAAACAAACCTCTGGATAGGCCATACCTTATCGTCATCCTGAACCAATCATTTAAAATGTTAGGGACAGTTTTATGATGGCTGTGCGCCTCTTTTGCGCTGCCGTTGCATCACTTTTGTGAGACAGTAGCAGTGCAAAAGATGCACCATGTTGCAAGATAGGCCTCACTTCATCTGCATCAAGATACTGTTAGTTTAAAATGTATATTTTTAGGACTGTGTAAGTGGCCTGGAGAAGCAGAGGCTTCTGTAAGTGTCAAAGTTGTTGGAAAACTGTTTTTCCTTCAATCTTTTCCCTTGTCTTTTCTAATTTTTAAATATATGTTTTAATATTTTTCAAATGTTTGTTCTGTCTTTCACAGATTGAAAGTATAAAAATAACAAGTGACTAAGTTAACGACAATTATAAGGTAAATGTTTTGTACTCTTTTCGTTACATTTCTATCACATTTAACTTCTATTAGTTCCACTGCTTCATTTCTTTAACCCTCACTTTCCTGCCTTTGCTACTTCCCTCATTCCTTTCTCTATTACTTAATTACTCTACTCCTTCCACTCTTTTTCTCAGTCCCTCTCTTCACATAGTTCCTCACTCCTGTTCACTCACTCCGTCTCTATTACTCTCACTATCTCTGACTCATCACTCTTTCACTACTTGTTCATTATGCTTTCTCCCTGTAGTTCAAACACACTAAGGGGCATATTATCAACACAGGTGATAAAATTATCGCTGCTTTTATCGGCAGAAAACTGCCGCAAAAGTGGCTTTAGCGGCAGTTTTCTGCCGCAAAAGCGGCTTTAGCGGCAGATTTCTGCCGATAAAAGCAGCGAAACTTTTATCGCCTATGTTGATAATATGCCCCTATGTTATTTACATTTCTTTGCTGTTTCAATCATTCCTTTTCTGTTACTTCTTCTTTTCTGCATTCTGTTTTTTCTCTCTGTTATTCCAATGTTTTAATCTTAATTTGATCATTCAGTCACATTCTCTAAGAAACTCTTGTTTGTTATTCTTCTACTCTCCTTTTTTTCTTTCACTTCCTTATCTATTTTGTTTTTCACAATTATACCCTCTTCCATCTTTTCTTCGGTAAATAGATCTATTAAACAGTATATTTGGTTTAGTCTCTATAGCTGTCTTTCTTTTAACATTACTCTCTGTTTCCTTCCCTTATACTTACTATTCTTTTTTTAAAAAAACATTTTTTTGGTTCGCTCCCGGTTCGCGTACCGGCGAGCGAACCGGGACGCGAACTTTAAAAATAGAGGTTGGCAGAGTGCTAAACATTCTACCAATTTTTTTATAAAGGGGAGGTAGTTCTGAAAAGAACTTTTTTTTAATTATTTTTGTTGTTTTATATTTTTTTATTATTTTTTGGAACATTTTTTTACTTTTTTTGTATTTTTTGAACGGTTTTATATTTTTTTTGTTTTTTTTGGGGGGGGGGAACGAAAACAATTCATTGTAAAGGGCTCAACAGGAGCAACAAAAAAAAAAGAATTTATTGTCTGGGGCGTTTCGGACAATCATGATTGTCGATAGCTCTATTGATTAGATTGATGCTACTTTCTCTGTAGCAAATGAACTGATTACAACGCACGCACACTTGTTTCACTTCCCCGAACCTCATCTGTATATTTGGGACCATCTCCCTCGCCTCTGGTTCCGTCACTTCCTGTACAACTGATCTTCTGGCCACAGAAGGGGGATTATCTTGCTGGTCACGTAACTGCGCAGCACTGTAGTTGATAGGGTGCCACCTCTCCATATGGCGATGCATTGTGTAATTGCCGTAACTATATTTTTTATCTGTCCCTCTGGACAGATTATCTTTACATATAAGGCAAGTTACGTACCGCGCATTGACTTTTTTTTGGCCCCGGGGATATTTAAAAAATTGCCAAATATAATTTTCTTTGACATGAGACCTCCTGGGCTCCTCACGCAAAAACTGCCTCTCTTCCTGCTTTTCCTCTTCTTCCTCTTCTTCCTCTTCTTGCTGAATGATAACTTCAGCAGGTGGTCCTCTCTTCCTTGGAGGTGGTGGAGGTGGTGGGGAAGCACCAGCTGAAGCTACTAATGAAGCCATTGCTCAGTGATCACAAAAGGTCTTCCTCTCACAAAGATGAAAGTCAGAGTGAGGAAAGAAGGAGGGGATTTCATCATTTGGGAAAAACAATAGTTCTAAACCAATGAAAAGTGTTACTTTTAGGTCACATGACCTAGTCTTACATCATTAGGAAACCAAAAGTGAAATGAACCAATGAAAAGTGTTATTAACAAGTCACATGACCTGTTGTGTTTACGTTACGCGCTTTGCGCCGCGTCCCGGATCGCTTCCGGGAAGCTGCACTTCGCGCCTCGTTCGCGTACCGGTTCACTTCCGGGTACGCTAACGCGGCGCGTCATATGACGTTTCACGCGACAACGCGATACGTCACGCTGACGCGACGCGTCACGATGTTGTTTTCTAACGCGGCAGTTGCGGAAACGGAACGTTTACCTGTTCGCGGACCGGGTCGCTGCACCAAATCGAGCTAACGGGAAGCTAACCGGTTCGCGGACCGGGAGCGAAACAAAAAAATAAATAAAAAATAAATAAATTGTATTAAAAACATATAAAATATATTTTTCGAATTAAAGAAGAATACATTTTAAAGCTTTTGATATTTGCTATTAAAAAACCATTGAAATTCACTGGAAAAACCATAGGTTATAGACCATATATAGTTAGGAATTAGCATTTACAAAACCTTATTTTACTCACACAAAACCATTGAAATTCCATATATAGTTAGTTGTACTAACTATATATCGAGCACCCGCAATCCACTGCTGATCATGTCACATATTACATCATTCATGACATGGTCAGTGACATCACTGATGACATCTCAAATGACATCACTGATGACATCACTGATGACATCTCAAATGACATCACTGATGACATCTCAAATGACATCATTGATGATATCACTGATGACATCACTGATGACATCATTGATGACATCTCAAATGACATCACCGATGACATCACTGATGACATCACTGATCACATCTCAAAAGACATCACTGATGAGATCACTGATGACATTATTCATGTGATAATACGATGAATCTCTTCAGACTCTAATAAAAACTTAGATACACTCAGTGTAAACAGACACTCACAGACTGTCACTCATCCATGGAGTTACTCACACACCTAGTCAGTCATGCAAAGAATCAATCACACCTCAATTTCCTCAACTATACAGTTATACACACCTTACTTATTGAAACATATACTAACACATATTTACTCTCTTATACAATCCCTGATACAAGTTCACAATGATCCATACAGCCACTCACACATTCACTGGCTCTTATGCATAGTTATTTATATATGTCAACTCTCACATGTACTGTGTTGTACATATGTACTTACTTTGACATGTAGCACTGAGATATCCATTCACTCACCAATACACTCATGCACACAGTCAACCGCCCATACAGATGTTTCCACATGCACTTTTGAACCCATACACCTAGTGAATCAACTGCTCACACATCTATGCAGAGAGTCATACACCTCCCAGCCACCCATACACACTCTCAGTCTCCCATACAAATACTTGGGCAACCAATCAATAACCCATATAGTTAATCATATAGCTAATGATTAACACATGCAGCAGTTTACAGAACAACAGACATAATGATGCACAAATTAAGACAGTTTAGTCACTAACCCATGCACTCAGTGAGACACATTTAATCACTCACTCATACAGTCAGTCATGCACCTACTAAATCCTTCATCCAGACACTTATACATCCACTCATTCTTCAATATGTAAGACATATTTTAACTTTACAGAAATACACAGTCACTGGATGTTGTCATCAGTGATGTCATCAGTGATGTCATTTGTCATCAGTGATGTCATCAGTGATGTCATTTGAGATGTCATCAGTGATTTCATCAGTGATGTCACTGACCATGTCATGAATGATGTAATATGTGACATGATCAGCAGTGGATTGCGGGTGCGCGATATATAGTTAGTACAACTAACTATATATGGAATTTCAATGGTTTTGTGTGAGTAAAATAAGGTTTTGTAAATGCTAATTCCTAACTATATATGGTCTATAACCTATGGTTTTTTCAGTGAATATATATATATATATATATATATATATATATATATATATATATATATATATATATATATATATATATATTACCTACTGGCGGTCGCCAGTAGGTATATACAGTTAGGATTTTTTCCCTATGGGATTTTTGAAAATTCTATGTCTAATAACTTTGGCGTTTGTGGACGGAATTGGCTGAAATTTTCTGGAAAATGGAACATTTTGTTTCTGAGCAGCCCCTGGAAATTTGGGGGGGGTTCGTCCAGGGGGGGTCGAGAAAAAAGGGGGGTCCCAAAACGTGTTTTTAACATTGAGTTTTCCATAGGGCGGTTGGCCTCACTTTTAGCCTGAACGGCTGAATGGATTTGCACGAAACTTGGCAAAATTGTAGGGACTGGTAGCCCGATGTGCCTTTTGTAGGTCTCAATATATGTGCTCCAGTGGATTTTGAGAAATTAACGTTTAAAAAAAGATATATATCTGTAACAGCGGACCGGGCAGCGCCCCGGTTCGCGGACCGGGGCGCGTACCGGAACTTCGCGTAGCGAAGCTGATTGGCTCTCCGGTGTCTGTCAACATTCTAAACAGTCTGGAGCGGCCGCCATCTTGTCTCTCGGTAGGATTGAGAGACAAGAGGAGGCCAAAACAAAGGGGGAAATAACCATAAGGGGGCATAGTAGTTCCTCCCTGACCCCCTAGGTTTAATGTGGAGGCTTTAAAAGGGCCCCGCGGGGCAAAAAAAAAAAAATTTTTTTTTTGTTTTTTTGCGTGGGTAGCGCCCGGTCCGCGAACCGGGAAGCGTTCTAGGCAGCGTACTACAATGAAAAATGAATGATAGACTTTTCAAATGCTGTATGTTAATTGATTGTTGGTTTTGTTGATTATTTTTTATTTTCTTTATTTTTTAAGCATTTTTTTATTGTGATTGTGTTTCATAATTTATTAAACTTTCTAACATTTCATTGTCAGAAATTTCATAATTATCATTGAATATACATTGTAGTCTCTGAGGGTGTAAAATGTCCTCATTTTCAAGGAGGTTATCTACTGCTTGTACACATTGCAGTAGTTCTTTGTCTAAAGTTTCATCGAAAAATTCAATATCATTTTCATCAATGATTTCTTGGCTGCTCTCTTGCAGGACAATTTGAAATTCAACTTTCTGTTCGCCTTCCATTTTGCCTGAAATTTAGATTAAAAAAATATATATTAGTAGAGATAGGGCACTGTTGGGATTAATTTTAGATAGGCAGTTTTTATCAGTGAATTTATCTTTGGGCAGTGTATAGTATCAGAGTGGAAGTAGGAATATAAAAAAGTGTATGTGATTTAACGTAAGTAAATTCATAATTATACAAGAGAAGCCTAACTCCATCCATAACTATAACAGAGAAGTCTATCTAAATCTATAACTACTACAGAGGGATAGTATATAACTATCAGAAAAAGTTTACCATATTAACTTATAGTGCACAATATACTTCAGTTTTAAAAATAAAAACTTACCTTTAGAAAGAAGTTGAAGGAATTAGTGAAAATCCTATTGAAATGTACACCAAGAAGTAGTAGTCAAAATGGCTGTGTTTTCTTCTCTTCCTTTATATATATTCAGGTATATAACCAATGAAATGTCAGGTAAAAAAAGTAGAAAATGAAAGTAACATATTAATTGGTTGTCAATTCCAACACTTCAGATGTGTTTTGTGAAGTAATTTACCTCACGGTATTTAGAGAGGTCTACAGGCTAAATGGCTAAATGGAATTCCAATCAAATTTGTGAAAATGGTAGGGATTGGTATGTAGTATGAGCTAATCTATATTTGGTGAAATTGTCTCCAGTGGCTTTTCTGTGAACTACTTTCCCACCTTTTTTGATGGTGCGCTTCCCAGGGAGCGACCCGGTACGCGAACCGTTGAGCGCCCCGGTTCGCGAACCTTAAGCGTTACGGGAGTCCACCATTTTGTGTTTCGGTCGAATTAAGATACAAGATGGAGGGCAAATAATGTTCAGAATGGGTAGAAGGGGGCACGGTAGACTTATCTTGACCCCCTAGGTTTTGTGAGGGTGGCTGAGGAGGCTTATATGTGCGGAAAAAAAAACATTTTTTTAAAAAATTTCGCGAGGTTAGCTCCCGGTTCGCGTACCGGGCAGCGCCCCAGGGAGCGTACTTTGTTGAAAATTAGTGAAAAATGTTAGAGTAAAATAATAATTGTGAGTGATCAGATGTAGGGTAGCTCTGAGAAGAGCTTTTGGGTTTATGGTACATTTAGGTACTTATAAGTAGGTACCAATGCACAGTCTTAAATTCAGAGTGAAAATTCTGTTGCCCTCATCTGAGAAGTGAACTCCATCTCCTCTGTAGATATCTTGCATGTAGTAACGCAAGTTATTGTTGTACATGGAGCCCATTCCATGGTCTCTCATGTAAGCTGAAACAGATTTGTTTACATGCTTCCTCGACTTCTCAATTTGTGGACAAAATTGGTTTGACCACCTCCATTTCTGTCTTTGGCATATATTTGAATATACCAAGGCAGTCTGAGGAAAAAGTGCCATCAATTGCTCAAAGGTGTCCTTTAAAAGCATTTCCAGACCTACCCCAGTCAAAGTGCCCAAATCATTACCTCCACAGTGCACAATTAACAGGTCAGGTTTGGGCAAATGCATAAAGGTTTTCACCAATGGTATCAATTGGTGACATTTTAATCCTCTGTGGCCAAACCACTTAATTTCCACATCTTGTAAATTGAGGTTAGGTAAATTCCTGTTTTCAGCGTACCTTTGAGCCCAGTGAATATAACTATGTCCAACAATCCAGACAGAAAACATGGTGAGAGAAGGTTCTCCTGCAGTCAGATGAAGTGTGGCAATGAAATGGCAGTTGAAAAAATGAGAGTTTAAAATGAAAAAAAACTGTGGAGTTTCTGTGTTCATGAAGCAGTAACAGTGATTGGTGGATTTTGATTGCTGAAAACAGAAAGTTAGGGTGCACGGATGAGTTATTTGAAAGATGTATTTTGAATGGTCAATAAAAAATCATTAAATGAAAGAATGCACTGGATATGCAGGTGCACTGAGAGTTCAGAGTTCAATTGCAACATTGTTGTGTGAACTTGCAAACACCAGAAGTCTTCCAAGAGGTGGTTGCTATGCAAAAAAGGCAGAAAGGGCAGAGGGGGGAAGGGTTTTCATTTGAAAAAAAGTGAGGGAAGAGTTTTGATTGGGTGACATGAGAGATATGTGTGAAGAATTACAGCATTTCTGTGCTTTTGATAGCTGCAGACTCTGGAGTGCATACCTTTTGCTCTGCTGAAGACAAATTGGTGTGTTTCTGAGACTGTTTTCAAACTCAAAGTATTTGCTAAGGTGAGAAAATATTTCTTTAATTTAGATAGAGAATAGTGTGCTTTAAGGAGAAAATTATGAATTATGTGGCGCAAATTGCTTGTAAATATGCTCCCACCTGTGCATGGAAAATTTAGATTTTGAATGTTTGTGTTACATAGCCATGTTAAAAGTGATACAAACATGCTGCAAAGGCAATTAAAAAACGCTTTTATGTGTCTTAAGGACATTTTAAGTAATTTTCCCATGTGCAGTGTTTTGAAATTATGATTTGAAAATCGTTTTTGGGGAAAAGGAATTGTTTTTAAATTTATGACAAGGACATAATGGTGTATGCTTCTTTATAAGGCAATTGACTGTCCCTGATGTTATTTTTCCCATTTTAATGTAAGACCTTTCTCTGTGGCGCAAATTGCTTGTAAATATGCTCCCACCTGTGCATGGCAAATTTAGATTTTAAATGTTTGTGTTACATAGCCATGTTAAAAGTGACCCAACCATGCTGGAAAGGCAATAAAAAAAAACTTTCATGTGTCTTAAGGACATTTTAAGTAATTTCCCTGTGGGCAGTGTTTTCAAATTATGAATTGAAAATCGTTTTTGAGGTAAAGGAATGTTGTTAAAATTTATGTGCGCCATATGCCCCCAAATTTCTTTTTCAGGGGTGCAGCAGGGTGTTATTGAGACACCCCTGCACCTTTGGAAAAATTCCTAATTTGCGATGAGCTAATTGCTAATCGCAAATTGCACCTTCTTTCATATGGGCATCCTGGCGCATGGAAATGAATGGGTAATTTGCAATTAGCAATTTGCTCATCGCAAATTTGGAATGGTAAAGAATCGCTATTTATTCCTTAAAATTCGCTATTTTGGAAATGCAAAATAGTTATATGATACATATGGCGGTTGATGTCTAACAAGATAAGAAGCTTAGGGATACATTTATGATGACTGGCGCAATGAAGTGGACATCACTTACTTCATTGGTAGAGCTTTACATGTATTATGTCCTCTGTATTCTTCATCAAGCGTAACTTTAATCTGCAATCCTGAGTAGGCCTCACCTTAAACAAACCTCTGGATAGGCCACATCTTATCGTCATCCTGAATTAATCATTTAAAATGCTAGGGACAGATTTATGATAGGTGTATGCCTCTTTTGCGCCACTTACAAAACACTGTCCATGGGGAAATGACTTAAAATGTCCTTAAGACACATGAATGTGTTTTTTTAAAGCGTTTGCAATTTTTTTGGGTCACTTTTAACATGGCTATGTGACTCAAACAGTCAAAATCTAAATTCACCATGCACAGGTGGGAGCATATTTACAAGGAATGTGCTCCATGGGGAAAGGTCTTATAATGTAATATGGGAAAAATGACATCAGAGACACTGAAATGCCTTATAGAGAAGCATACACCATTATGTCCTTGTCATAAATTTGCAAACCATTACTTTTCCCCAAAAACGATTTTCAAATCATAATTTGAAAACACTGCACATGTGGAAATGACTTAAAATGTCCTTAATTCAAAATTTGCTATTCCTTATTTTGCGATTGCACTGAAGGATTTGCAAATTTTGCGATTCCTTAAATGCAATGTATCAAACAAAAAATATGTAAAAAATGACATTAAGGATTTGGAAACTACCACCAACTTCTAGTTTGTGGTAATTTGCGAATTCTTTTCAAAAAGCATTTTTTTCCAAAAAACAAAAGGTGCCATATGACGCCAATACATGTCCTTAGGGCATGTATGTGTGCCATATGCCCCCAAATTTCTTTTTCAGGGGTGCAGCAGGGTGTTCTTGAGATACCCCTGCACCCTTGAAAAAATTCCTATTTTGTGATGAGGTAATTGCTAATCGCAAATTGCAACCTTCATTCCTATGAGCCTCCTAGCCCATGGAAATGAATGGGTAATTTGCAATTAGCAATTTGCTCATTGCAAATTAGGAATGGTAAAGAATCGCTATTTATTCCTTAAAATTCGCTATTTAGGAAATGCAAAATAGTTTGATGATACATATGGCGGTTCATCTGTAACAAGATAAGAAGCTTAGGGATACATTTATGATGACTGGCGCAATAAAGTGGACATTACTTACTTCATTGGTAGGCCTTTACATGTATTATCTCCTCTGTATTCTTCATCAAGCGTAACTTTAATCTGCAATCCTGAGTAGGCCTCACCTTAAACAAACCTCTGGATAGGCCACACCTTATCGTCATCCTGAATTAATCATTTAAAATGCTAGGGACAGATTTATGATAGGTGTATGCCTCTTTTGCGCCACTGTGCGTCACTTTTCTGATGCAGCGGCGGTGCAAAAGATTTGCTATGAGGCGACAAAATTACAAATTGATGCATTTAGGCAGATGTGTCATGGTGTAAAAAAAACGTGCCACATGAAACCGATGCAGCAGTGATGCAAAAGATGCACCATGTTGCAAGACAGGCCTCACTTGGGGCCATATGTATCAAGCTAATTAGCATTTGCAAAGGCCGAAGTTCTGTGAATTTCGGCCTTTGCGGATGCTAATTAGACAAATGGTATGTATCAAACAAGTTTGATGCAAAATAAGGAATAGCAAAATTTGCTATTCTTTATTTTGCGATTGCACTGAAGGATTTGCAAATTTTGTGATTTCTTAAATGCAATGTATCAAACAAAAAATATGCAAAAAATGCCATTAAGGATTTGCAAATTACCACCAACTTCTAGTTGGTGGTAATTTGCGAATTCTTTTCAAAAAGCTTTTTTTCCAAAAAACAAAAGGTGCCATATGACGCCCATACATGCCCTTAGGGCATGTATGTGCGCCATATGCCCCCAAATTTCTTTTTCAGGGGGTGCAGCAGGGTGTTCTTGAGACACCCCTGCACCCTTGGAAAAATTCCTATTTTGTGATGAGCTAATTGCTAATCGCAAATTGCACCTTCATTCCTATGAGCCTCCTAGCCCATGGAAATGAATGGGTAATTTGCAATTAGCAATTTGCTCATTGCAAATTAGGAATGGTAAAGAATTGCTATTTATTCCTTAAAATTCGCTATTTAGGAAATGCAAAATAGTTTGATGGTACATATGGTGGTTCATCTGTAACAAGATAAGAAGCTTAGGGATACATTTATGATGACTGGCGAAATAAAGTGCAAATCACTTACTTCATTGGTAGGCCTTTACATGTATTTTCTCCTCTGAATTCTTCATCAAGCGTAACTTTAATCTGCAATCCTGAGTAGGCCTCACCTTAAACAAACCTCTGGATAGGCCACACCTTATCGTCATCATGAATTAATCATTTAAAATGCCAAGGACAGATTTATGATAGGTGTATGACTCTTTTGCGCCACTTACAAAACACTGTCCACGGGGAAATGACTTAAAATGTCCTTAAGACACATGAATGTGTTTTTTTAAAGCGTTTCCAATTTTTTTGGGTCACTTTTAACATGGCTATGTGACTCAAACAGTCAAAATCTAAATTCACCATGCACAGGTGGGAGCATATTTACAAGGAATGTGCTCCATGGGGAAAGGTCTTATAATGTAATATGGGAAAAATGACATCAGAGACACTGAAATGCCTTATAGAGAAGCATACACCATTATGTCCTTGTCATAAATTTGCAAACCATTACTTTTCCCCAAAAACGATTTTCAAATCATAATTTGAAAACACTGCACATGTGGAAATGACTTAAAATTTCCTTAATTCAAAATTTGCTATTCCTTATTTTGCGATTGCACTGAAGGATTTGCAAATTTTGCGATTCCTTAAATGCAATGTATCAAACAAAAAATATGTAAAAAATAACATTAAGGATTTGGAAACTACCACCAACTTCTAGTTTGTGGTAATTTGCGAATTCTTTTCAAAAAGCATTTTTTTCCAAAAAACAAAAGGTGCCATATGACGCCAATACATGTCCTTAGGGCATGTATGTGTGCCATATGCCCCCAAATTTCTTTTTCAGGGGTGCAGCAGGGTGTTCTTGAGATACCCCTGCACCCTTGAAAAAATTCCTATTTTGTGATGAGGTAATTGCTAATCGCAAATTGCAACCTTCATTCCTATGAGCCTCCTAGCCCATGGAAATGAATGGGTAATTTGCAATTAGCAATTTGCTCATTGCAAATTAGGAATGGTAAAGAATTGCTATTTATTCCTTAAAATTCGCTATTTAGGAAATGCAAAATAGTTTGATGATACATATGGCGGTTCATCTGTAACAAGATAAGAAGCTTAGGGATACATTTATGATGACTGGCGCAATAAAGTGGACATTACTTACTTCATTGGTAGGCCTTTACATGTATTATCTCCTCTGTATTCTTCATCAAGCGTAACTTTAATCTGCAATCCTGAGTAGGCCTCACCTTAAACAAACCTCTGGATAGGCCACACCTTATCGTCATCCTGAATTAATCATTTAAAATGCTAGGGACAGATTTATGATAGGTGTATGCCTCTTTTGCGCCACTGTGCGTCACTTTTCTGATGCAGCGGCGGTGCAAAAGATTTGCTATGAGGCGACAAAATTACAAATTGATGCATTTAGGCAGATGTGTCATGGTGTAAAAAAAACGTGCCACATGAAACCGATGCAGCAGTGATGCAAAAGATGCACCATGTTGCAAGACAGGCCTCACTTGGGGCCATATGTATCAAGCTAATTAGCATTTGCAAAGGCCGAAGTTCTGTGAATTTCGGCCTTTGCGAATGCTAATTAGACAAATGGTATGTATCAAACAAGTTTGATGCAAAATAAGGAATAGCAAAATTTGCTATTCTTTATTTTGCGATTGCACTGAAGGATTTGCAAATTTTGTGATTTCTTAAATGCAATGTATCAAACAAAAAATATGCAAAAAATGCCATTAAGGATTTGCAAATTACCACCAACTTCTAGTTGGTGGTAATTTGCGAATTCTTTTCAAAAAGCTTTTTTTCCAAAAAACAAAAGGTGCCATATGACGCCCATACATGCCCTTAGGGCATGTATGTGCGCCATATGCCCCCAAATTTCTTTTTCAGGGGGTGCAGCAGGGTGTTCTTGAGACACCCCTGCACCCTTGGAAAAATTCCTATTTTGTGATGAGCTAATTGCTAATCGCAAATTGCACCTTCATTCCTATGAGCCTCCTAGCCCATGGAAATGAATGGGTAATTTGCAATTAGCAATTTGCTCATTGCAAATTAGGAATGGTAAAGAATTGCTATTTATTCCTTAAAATTCGCTATTTAGGAAATGCAAAATAGTTTGATGGTACATATGGTGGTTCATCTGTAACAAGATAAGAAGCTTAGGGATACATTTATGATGACTGGCGAAATAAAGTGCAAATCACTTACTTCATTGGTAGGCCTTTACATGTATTATCTCCTCTGAATTCTTCATCAAGCGTAACTTTAATCTGCAATCCTGAGTAGGCCTCACCTTAAACAAACCTCTGGATAGGCCACACCTTATCGTCATCGTGAATTAATCATTTAAAATGCTAGGGACAGATTTATGATAGGTGTATGACTCTTTTGCGCCACTTACAAAACACTGTCCACGGGGAAATGACTTAAAATGTCCTTAAGACACATGAATGTGTTTTTTTAAAGCGTTTCCAATTTTTTTGGGTCACTTTTAACATGGCTATGTGACTCAAACAGTCAAAATCTAAATTCACCATGTACAGGTGGGAGCATATTTACAAGGAATGTGCTCCATGGGGAAAGGTCTTATAATGTAATATGGGAAAAATGACATCAGAGACACTGAAATGCCTTATAGAGAAGCATACACCATTATGTCCTTGTCATAAATTTGCAAACCATTACTTTTCCCCAAAAACGATTTTCAAATCATAATTTGAAAACACTGCACATGTGGAAATGACTTAAAATGTCCTTAATTCAAAATTTGCTATTCCTTATTTTGCGATTGCACTGAAGGATTTGCAAATTTTGCGATTCCTTAAATGCAATGTATCAAACAAAAAATATGTAAAAAATGACATTAAGGATTTGGAAACTACCACCAACTTCTAGTTTGTGGTAATTTGCGAATTCTTTTCAAAAAGCATTTTTTTCCAAAAAACAAAAGGTGCCATATGACGCCAATACATGTCCTTAGGGCATGTATGTGTGCCATATGCCCCCAAATTTCTTTTTCAGGGGTGCAGCAGGGTGTTCTTGAGATACCCCTGCACCCTTGAAAAAATTCCTATTTTGTGATGAGGTAATTGCTAATCGCAAATTGCAACCTTCATTCCTATGAGCCTCCTAGCCCATGGAAATGAATGGGTAATTTGCAATTAGCAATTTGCTCATTGCAAATTAGGAATGGTAAAGAATCGCTATTTATTCCTTAAAATTCGCTATTTAGGAAATGCAAAATAGTTTGATGATACATATGGCGGTTCATCTGTAACAAGATAAGAAGCTTAGGGATACATTTATGATGACTGGCGCAATAAAGTGGACATTACTTACTTCATTGGTAGGCCTTTACATGTATTATCTCCTCTGTATTCTTCATCAAGCGTAACTTTAATCTGCAATCCTGAGTAGGCCTCACCTTAAACAAACCTCTGGATAGGCCACACCTTATCGTCATCCTGAATTAATCATTTAAAATGCTAGGGACAGATTTATGATAGGTGTATGCCTCTTTTGCGCCACTGTGCGTCACTTTTCTGATGCAGCGGCGGTGCAAAAGATTTGCTATGAGGCGACAAAATTACAAATTGATGCATTTAGGCAGATGTGTCATGGTGTAAAAAAAACGTGCCACATGAAACCGATGCAGCAGTGATGCAAAAGATGCACCATGTTGCAAGACAGGCCTCACTTGGGGCCATATGTATCAAGCTAATTAGCATTTGCAAAGGCCGAAGTTCTGTGAATTTCGGCCTTTGCGAATGCTAATTAGACAAATGGTATGTATCAAACAAGTTTGATGCAAAATAAGGAATAGCAAAATTTGCTATTCTTTATTTTGCGATTGCACTGAAGGATTTGCAAATTTTGTGATTTCTTAAATGCAATGTATCAAACAAAAAATATGCAAAAAATGCCATTAAGGATTTGCAAATTACCACCAACTTCTAGTTGGTGGTAATTTGCGAATTCTTTTCAAAAAGCTTTTTTTCCAAAAAACAAAAGGTGCCATATGACGCCCATACATGCCCTTAGGGCATGTATGTGCGCCATATGCCCCCAAATTTCTTTTTCAGGGGGTGCAGCAGGGTGTTCTTGAGACACCCCTGCACCCTTGGAAAAATTCCTATTTTGTGATGAGCTAATTGCTAATCGCAAATTGCACCTTCATTCCTATGAGCCTCCTAGCCCATGGAAATGAATGGGTAATTTGCAATTAGCAATTTGCTCATTGCAAATTAGGAATGGTAAAGAATTGCTATTTATTCCTTAAAATTCGCTATTTAGGAAATGCAAAATAGTTTGATGGTACATATGGTGGTTCATCTGTAACAAGATAAGAAGCTTAGGGATACATTTATGATGACTGGCGAAATAAAGTGCAAATCACTTACTTCATTGGTAGGCCTTTACATGTATTTTCTCCTCTGAATTCTTCATCAAGCGTAACTTTAATCTGCAATCCTGAGTAGGCCTCACCTTAAACAAACCTCTGGATAGGCCACACCTTATCGTCATCATGAATTAATCATTTAAAATGCTAGGGACAGATTTATGATAGGTGTATGACTCTTTTGCGCCACTTACAAAACACTGTCCACGGGGAAATGACTTAAAATGTCCTTAAGACACATGAATGTGTTTTTTTAAAGCGTTTCCAATTTTTTTGGGTCACTTTTAACATGGCTATGTGACTCAAACAGTCAAAATCTAAATTCACCATGCACAGGTGGGAGCATATTTACAAGGAATGTGCTCCATGGGGAAAGGTCTTATAATGTAATATGGGAAAAATGACATCAGAGACACTGAAATGCCTTATAGAGAAGCATACACCATTATGTCCTTGTCATAAATTTGCAAACCATTACTTTTCCCCAAAAACGATTTTCAAATCATAATTTGAAAACACTGCACATGTGGAAATGACTTAAAATGTCCTTAATTCAAAATTTGCTATTCCTTATTTTGCGATTGCACTGAAGGATTTGCAAATTTTGCGATTCCTTAAATGCAATGTATCAAACAAAAAATATGTAAAAAATAACATTAAGGATTTGGAAACTACCACCAACTTCTAGTTTGTGGTAATTTGCGAATTCTTTTCAAAAAGCATTTTTTTCCAAAAAACAAAAGGTGCCATATGACGCCAATACATGTCCTTAGGGCATGTATGTGTGCCATATGCCCCCAAATTTCTTTTTCAGGGGTGCAGCAGGGTGTTCTTGAGATACCCCTGCACCCTTGAAAAAATTCCTATTTTGTGATGAGGTAATTGCTAATCGCAAATTGCAACCTTCATTCCTATGAGCCTCCTAGCCCATGGAAATGAATGGGTAATTTGCAATTAGCAATTTGCTCATTGCAAATTAGGAATGGTAAAGAATCGCTATTTATTCCTTAAAATTCGCTATTTAGGAAATGCAAAATAGTTTGATGATACATATGGCGGTTCATCTGTAACAAGATAAGAAGCTTAGGGATACATTTATGATGACTGGCGCAATAAAGTGGACATTACTTACTTCATTGGTAGGCCTTTACATGTATTATCTCCTCTGTATTCTTCATCAAGCGTAACTTTAATCTGCAATCCTGAGTAGGCCTCACCTTAAACAAACCTCTGGATAGGCCACACCTTATCGTCATCCTGAATTAATCATTTAAAATGCTAGGGACAGATTTATGATAGGTGTATGCCTCTTTTGCGCCACTGTGCGTCACTTTTCTGATGCAGCGGCGGTGCAAAAGATTTGCTATGAGGCGACAAAATTACAAATTGATGCATTTAGGCAGATGTGTCATGGTGTAAAAAAAACGTGCCACATGAAACCGATGCAGCAGTGATGCAAAAGATGCACCATGTTGCAAGACAGGCCTCACTTGGGGCCATATGTATCAAGCTAATTAGCATTTGCAAAGGCCGAAGTTCTGTGAATTTCGGCCTTTGCGAATGCTAATTAGACAAATGGTATGTATCAAACAAGTTTGATGCAAAATAAGGAATAGCAAAATTTGCTATTCTTTATTTTGCGATTGCACTGAAGGATTTGCAAATTTTGTGATTTCTTAAATGCAATGTATCAAACAAAAAATATGCAAAAAATGCCATTAAGGATTTGCAAATTACCACCAACTTCTAGTTGGTGGTAATTTGCGAATTCTTTTCAAAAAGCTTTTTTTCCAAAAAACAAAAGGTGCCATATGACGCCCATACATGCCCTTAGGGCATGTATGTGCGCCATATGCCCCCAAATTTCTTTTTCAGGGGGTGCAGCAGGGTGTTCTTGAGACACCCCTGCACCCTTGGAAAAATTCCTATTTTGTGATGAGCTAATTGCTAATCGCAAATTGCACCTTCATTCCTATGAGCCTCCTAGCCCATGGAAATGAATGGGTAATTTGCAATTAGCAATTTGCTCATTGCAAATTAGGAATGGTAAAGAATTGCTATTTATTCCTTAAAATTCGCTATTTAGGAAATGCAAAATAGTTTGATGGTACATATGGTGGTTCATCTGTAACAAGATAAGAAGCTTAGGGATACATTTATGATGACTGGCGAAATAAAGTGCAAATCACTTACTTCATTGGTAGGCCTTTACATGTATTATCTCCTCTGAATTCTTCATCAAGCGTAACTTTAATCTGCAATCCTGAGTAGGCCTCACCTTAAACAAACCTCTGGATAGGCCACACCTTATCGTCATCGTGAATTAATCATTTAAAATGCTAGGGACAGATTTATGATAGGTGTATGACTCTTTTGCGCCACTTACAAAACACTGTCCACGGGGAAATGACTTAAAATGTCCTTAAGACACATGAATGTGTTTTTTTAAAGCGTTTCCAATTTTTTTGGGTCACTTTTAACATGGCTATGTGACTCAAACAGTCAAAATCTAAATTCACCATGTACAGGTGGGAGCATATTTACAAGGAATGTGCTCCATGGGGAAAGGTCTTATAATGTAATATGGGAAAAATGACATCAGAGACACTGAAATGCCCTATAGAGAAGCATACACCATTATGTCCTTGTCATAAATTTTCAAACCATTACTTTTCCCCAAAAACGATTTTCAAATCATAATTTGAAAACACTGCACATGTGGAAATGACTTAAAATGTCCTTAATTCAAAATTTGCTATTCCTTATTTTGCGATTGCACTGAAGGATTTGCAAATTTTGCGATTCCTTAAATGCAATGTATCAAACAAAAAATATGTAAAAAATAACATTAAGGATTTGGAAACTACCACCAACTTCTAGTTTGTGGTAATTTGCGAATTCTTTTCAAAAAGCATTTTTTTCCAAAAAACAAAAGGTGCCATATGACGCCAATACATGTCCTTAGGGCATGTATGTGCGCCATATGCCCCCAAATTTCTTTTTCAGGGGTGCAGCAGGGTGTTCTTGAGATACCTCTGCACCCTTGAAAAAATTCCTAATTTGTGATGAGCAAATTGCTAATCGCAAATTATACCTTCATTCCTATGAGCCTCCTAGCCCATGGAAATGAATGGGTAATTTGCAATTAGCAATTTGCTCATTGCAAATTAGGAATGGTAAAGAATTGCTATTTATTCCTTAAAATTCGCTATTTAGGAAATGCAAAATAGTTTGATGGTACATATGGTGGTTCATCTGTAACAAGATAAGAAGCTTAGGGATACATTTATGATGACTGGCGAAATAAAGTGCACATTACTTACTTCATTGGTAGGCCTTTACATGTATTATCTCCTCTGTATTCTTCATCAAGCGTAACTTTAATCTGCAATCCTGAGTAGGCCTCACCTTAAACAAACCTTTGGGTAGGCCACACCTTATCGTCATCCTGGATTAATCATTTAAAATGCTAGGGACAGATTTATGATAGGTGTATGCCTCTTTTGCGCCACTGTGCGTCACTTTTATGATGCAGCGGCGGTGCAAAAGATTTGCTATGAGGCGACAAAATTACAAATTGATGCATTTAGGCAGATATGTCATGGTGTAAAAAAAACGTACCACATGAAACCAATGCAGCAGTGATGCAAAAGATGCACCATGTTGCAAGACAGGCCTCACTTGGGGCCATATGTATCAAGCTAATTAGCATTCGCAAAGATCAAAATTCTGCGAATTTCGGCCTTTGCGAATGTTAATTAGACAAATGGTATGTATCAAACAAGTTTGATGCAAAATAAGGAGTAGCAAAATTTGCTATTCCTTATTTTGCGATTGCACTGAAGGATTTGCAAATTTTGCGATTACTTAAATGCAATGTATCAAACAAAAAATATGTAAAAAATGACATTAAGGATTTGGAAACTATTGTGGTAAATTGGTGGTAATTTGTGAATTCTTTTCAAAAAGCTTTTTTTCAAAAAAACAAAAGGTCCCATATGACGCCAACACATGCCCTTAGGGCATGTATGTGTGCCATATGCCCCCAAATTTCTTTTTCAGGGGTGCAGCAGGGTGTTCTTGAGACACCCCTGCACCCTTGGAAAAGTTCCTAATTTGTGATGAGCAAATTGCTAATCGCAAATTAAACCTTCATTCCTATGAGCCTCCTAGCCCATGGAAATGAATGGGTAACTTGCAATTAGCAATTTGCTCATTGCAAATTAGGAATGGTAAAGAATTGCTATTTATTCCTTAAAATTCGCTATTTAGGAAATGCAAAATAGTTTGATGGTACATATGGCGGTTCATCTGTAACAAGATAAGAAGCTTAGGGATAGATTTATGATGACTGGTGCATCACCAGGGATGTGTCAGTCATCCTGCGCCGCTGTTCCGCCACCCATGGTGTGCTGCATTTACAATGCGGGGCATCATGGGGCAAAAATGGCACAGATGCGTGATGTATCTGTGCTGTAAAGGTAGTGATTGCTGGAGTTGTATCGCAAGTGCGATGCAGCTCAAGCAAGGCTCAGGGGTGCCCCATCTCCACAATGTTGCGTCAAGACCTATGCCTGCTTAAAGCAGGCGCAGGGTTTTGACGCAGCTTTCTCCTATCTGATTGTAAATACGGCACACCATGGGTGGCAGAGCAGCGGTGCACGTTAACTGGTGCATGCCTGGGGATGTGCCATTTAACATAAATCTGCCCCTTTACATTTAAGTATGTGCAGGACACACAGAGTCGGTGAGGCTTATCCAAGGTTAAGAAGAGATGAGTCCTGTTCACTGAAAAATTAGACATAGTCTTCACCTGATCAGCATTGCTGGACATGGCTAAATAATAGCTGCAAAATATTACTCTTGTTAAACAATTTTACTATTATAATCTCTGAGATTTGTCTCTTACTCTGCAACATCTCATTGTTGTTATCTTTCTTTAAAGATAAAGACAACATCAACATGAGCGACAATCTGCAATCAGTTGATTTTGACCTCATCATTGAACTTGTAATTGAAACATCAGTGGATGTTGATCCATTGGATGATTTAAATCCTGAGGATGAAGAAGAGCGTGATGAGGATGCAGATTTGTCCGAATTATATGACATAGGGTGGGAAGCTGACCTGCTTGAGCCTATGGAAATATAAACATTTATTTTTAAAATTTATAATTAATAAAAAGTAAAAATGTAAACCGTTAAATTTAAAAATAAAGACACCTTCAAAAACAGGTTATGTGTAGTGTCTTCAATAAAATATTAAAATATGCTCATAAAAGTAGATTAGATTCACATATAAAATAGCACAGGTAACATAAATATAAATGTCATTTCTTTTCTGCTATTTCTGTATTGTAAATTTGCCAAGGACTAAAAAATCTTCTATTTAAAATGTCAAGTAGTGTGTTAAGTTTTTGATCACTGTTATTGATTTACTGTTTGGTAATAATGGTTAATAACATTTTTTATTATATTTTACCACAGATTCAACTGCAGATCATTTCAAGATTTCACCATGCCAACAATAGAAAGACAGAGAAAGGCTGCAAAACGTCAAAGACAGCAGGTGAAACAAAATAAGCAGCAGTCCTCTAACAAAAAGATTTGTCAAGTCACGAAGAAAGCACCGGGTAAGAGGACAAAATATTTCATAAGAAATATGTGTAGTAAAAAAAATATTACTACAGAAAATGTTTCAGTCCATAAAAAGAGAAGCAATTCAAATGGAAAGGAAAGGCCAATCAAAAATGTTACTGCTAGAGCAAGAGATAACTCTGTGCATGATAGTAGAAGGGAACAACAGTTTAGGGACATTCGTAAACGAATGTTCCGCAACAGGATAATTGGCAATTTGTTAAAAAATATTAAGAAAGGTCAACAGAAACTGGTTTTTTATAAGAGAAAAAAAAAAGTTGAGAAAGTTATTGATCAGGCATTTGAAATTAAACGTAAGTTATTTATTTTGATAATCAATAGAATTAGGAAGCTAAACAAGGCAATTTATGATTTCAAAAGAAATAGTAGATGGAAGAGAATAGTTAATCGTAGTAATTTTTGTGAAGTTTTTTCTGGAGAATGGATGCATAGTTCAAGCTGTGAGGCATTTTTTAATGAGGAGAGTTATTTCCAGGATAATGATTTGGTGCATGCAGTTGACACCAGTGGTCGTGCTTATGAAGTGAAAGATGGTTGTCCAGTTGAAAAAGAAAAACTTGTGACAACAGAGACAGAAGAGGTGTTAGGTAATGAGGTTTTAGGAAGACGTGCTAAGGGTCCTGTGTACACCTGGAAGTGTAGTAGTATTTGTAGTGTGCGACAGGATTCCATCAATTTGCTTTGTGATTTTGTACGGTCATTTAATAAGAAAAGTTTGAAGCAGAAAATAAGGTTGTTGCAAGAATTAGATCCTTGCAGAGTGAGAGAAGTGACAGGTTTGCATGGTCATTCACTGGCTTGTCTTTCCAGGAGAGTATGCCAGAGTGTTTTTCATCATTTCAGGATGCTAGCAGTGCATCATAATAAAGTGAGGAAATTAGTTAGAATGTTGTATTATGCTAAGAGTCCAGCAATTATGCTTAAACAATTATGCGCTGCTCTTTTGCATGGTTCTGAAATAGATGTGAAGAACATATGTGAAGAAATTGAGTTTTGTTACTTTGGAAGTAAAGAGGAGAATGTTGAAATTGACCCAGAAGAAGAGGGTAATGTGGAAGATAGTGTACAGGTTTCCAGTACAGATAATTTCCAGAGGGAAATTGCGACGTTTCAGGTGAAATCAAGTGAGAGGCCTAATTTCACTTGTGTGTGTTGTCGACGCACTTATTATAAGAATCAGACTAAGTTAGTGGATTTATATGCAAAAAGTGAAAGGGAAAATAATAGTGAATGGAAGGATTTTGCAACATACTTGATGGTAGAAAATTGTTTTGATTTGGGATTCGATCAACGTGTGTGTACTTATTGTTGTTGCAAATTAAATCAAAACCAGATGCCTGCTAGAGCAGTTCATAATAATCTGGAATTGGTTGAGATTCCTTCTGAATTGAAGGATTTAAATACTTATGAATCTATTTTGATTCAAAGTATCCATCCCTTTCAGGCTATTGTAAGAATGGAGCCAAAGACAGGGAAATTGCCTCCATCAGATTTACAGAGAGGATTAAAGGGAAGAGTTGTTTATTTGCCTCTAGATTTGAAGAAAAACATTAACACAATTGGAGTAGAAAAAGTGGAAGAGGAACCTCTGGTTATCTTAGTTAATGGGGTTCCGACAAAGAATAAGAAAATATGGCAAGATTTAGTAGATGTTAGGAAAGTTAAAAAGGCAACATTGTATTTGAAAAAAAATAATAAATACTATAAGAATGTATATGTTGCAGAAGAGGAAGTAAGTGAGGAAGAGGATAGCGATTTGTGTGCTGGTCAAATTGAGAAAGTAGAACCCTCTACTAGTGAAGAAATATATGAACATTATAGTGTTCATCCTTTGCATTCCAAGGAAGTCATGGGGAATGCTATTGAGTTGTTTCAAATGAAACAAGCCAAAGGGAGTCCCATTAGTGTTTGGGAGGAAAGTTTGGAAGCTCGGTGTTTCCCACAGCTTTTTCCAACAGGTCAGGGAGGAAGATATGATGAGCGACCTCATCAAATTCCTGCTTCTGAATACCGGACTTTGCGATTGTATGCAGGAGATGCTAGGTTTCGACAATGCATTCCTTATTTGTTTCATCTCCTGTTTGAAAGCGATCTGTCTGGACTGTCATATGCAGTGAACCACATCTTGAAAAGTGGTATACACATGCAAAACATCTCGGCAAGTGACTTTATGGATAAAGTCAATGTCCAAGACAGTATTTTGGATTCTCACCTGATTAATCTCATGGCATGTCAGCGTGGTACTAATGAGTACTGGTACCATCGTCATGGTGATTTAAAATGTATGCTGAGGAACTTAGGTACTCCCACATGGTTCCTCACTCTGAGCTGTGCCGAGTATGGCTGGGAAGACTTACTTGAATTTCTACGAGAGGCAAATGCTAACGTAGATAACATCGAATTCAAGACACCCGGAGAACTGTGCTCTTTGGATCCAGTCAATGTATGTAGGTACTTCAATCATAGATTTGAAGCTATGATGTCTTTCATCATGAATAAGAAGAATCCACCTCTTGGAGAGGTGTTGGATTTCTTCTGGAGAAAGGAGTACCAAGCAAGAGGTGCTCCTCATATACATATGTTGCTGTGGATCAAGGATGCACCTAAATTTGGAACGGATCCAGAAGACTCAGTGATGAGTTTCATCCAACAGTATTCTACGTGTGTTGTTCCAAACGCAAAGGAGAAGAAAAGCCTAAGAGAAAAAGTTCTGCGTTTCCAAAGCCATCGATGTGGAAAGTACTGCCGTCGTAAATTCCGAAACAAGGACAAGTTCTACACCAAATGTCGTTTCGGCTTTCCACGACCGGTGATTTCTAAAGGAAGAGTAAACAGTTTGATGTCTTCGCTGCGACACAATGTCATGAAGAAATCACCTAAAAACACATACAATTTGAAGAGGAACGAAGAGTCCAAGTACATCAATGACTACAACCCGGTGATTTTGTCCATGTGGAATGCTAACATGGATATACAGTTTGTGGCTGATAACTGTATGGCTGTGGCTCGGTATGTGACGTCTTACATCACCAAAAAAGAGAAGACAGAATTGAAGGATATGTGGGAGGACATTTCCCATGAAAAGAGCCTCAGCAAGAAGTTGTACAGTTTCAGTCTGAAGATGTTGTCGCATCGAGAAATCGGAGCGTACGAATGTTCTGACCGGTTGTCTTCAGCAAGTCTCTATGCCAAGTCCAGGAGTATCGTTTGGGCGAGTCTTGGTCTTGCTGCAACGCGTAATCGAGTTCTCAAACCTGTCCGGGAAATTGAGTATTTGGCGGAAAAGGAGCCAAACAGTACCGACATTTTGAAGACCAACATGTTGGATACATATTATCCAAATCGAAGCATTCACCTCGAGAATGTTTGTCTGTATGAGGTTCTTCAAAATTACATATTCAAGAGGAACATCAAAGAAGATACTGAGAAAGGAGTGTATGCTGTAATAGGAAGTGAGGGATGTCTGGTCAAGCAAAGAAAATGCCACTTGGTAAACCATCGAAAATTGAGTGGCGAATCTCCTGAAAAAAAGGAGTTTTTCTATTTAGCACTTTTGCAACTTTTCAAGCCTTGGCGTGCAGAAGAGGAACTGCTTGGAGATTTTCTCTGTTACGAAGACTCTTTCAATGCCGCCAAGGAGACCATAGAATGTCCTGCTTTTCCCAAATATGTAGAAATGTTGAATGCGGAAATTGAGCAGGAAGCAACGATTGCAGCCGAGATTGCCAGAGACAGTTCTCAGGACAGTCAGAGTTCTGCTTCATTGAGTCAGGATCCACTAGGAGGACCTGTTATTGAAAATGAAGCTGCCACTGCTATGAATGAAGTGGAAAGAGCCATGGCACATGCTCAAGAGGATGCGGTTAACTTAGAAGAGTTGGAAAGACAACTCAACGTTGAGCAGAGGAAAATATATGACGAAGTTACCATGCAAATTGATCATGGATTAAGTCATGATAAGAAAGAGTGCTCATGTACGTCGTTGAAGCCTGTCCGACTGTACGTGAGTGGAGAAGCGGGAACTGGAAAAAGTTTCCTCATTAAAGCAATTTCATGCTATTTGCAGGAAAGGACAGAGTCATCGCTGTCTTGTGTTGTCACTGCTCCAACTGGACTGGCAGCACATAATATTAAAGGGATAACTTTACATCGTTTACTGATGCTGCCAGTGGAGCATGACAACAAATTACAATATCACAAGCTATCTGGAGGTGCTTGTTTTGAAGTTTCAAGAATCTTGAGGAAAATGAAACTTCTTATCATTGACGAAGTAAGCATGGTTTCCAATGTCATGCTTGCCTTTGTGCATTTGAGAATGCAAGAAGTTCTCAAAACAGAGTATGATGTGTTATTTGGTGGCAAACACATCATTGTTTTCGGAGATTTTCTGCAGCTGACACCAGTGAAAGGGCAACCTGTGTTCAAAATGCTCACGCATGAAGATACCAGGAAGTGCCTAGGCAGCATTGGCAACGTCAATATATGGTTAAACTTCAATTATGCTGAACTGCATGAAAATATGCGTCAGGCGAAGGATGAAGTTTACAAGACTATTCTACAAGATGTTAGAATTGGAAAAGTGACCGAGCATGGGAAAGAAGCTTTACATGCACGATTACTGTCAAATTTATATCCAGAACAAGATGTTGTGCCTGAGAATATTTTTCAGAAAATTACTGAGAAGAAATCTGGAATATGTTTGATGCCAACTCTTGCAGAATGTGCCAAATTTAACAACAAAATGTTGCATTTAGAAAAGCAAGAGATTGTGAAACTGGAAGCTATTGACAGAGTAGAGCATATGGGATCAACAATTATTTTGTCTGAGAATCTGAAAACAAAATTGGATTCATTAGAGAAGAGTATATCTAAAACTGCAGGTTTTGAAAAGACTCTGAATGTGTGCTTAAACTGCCGTATAATTTTAAGAAGGAATTTACATGTTGAAAGAGGTCTGGTAAATGGATCAATGGGTAATGTTGTTGATTTTGTGAAATACAGAAATAGAGATGGAATTGAATTTTTAAAAATTAAATTTGATGGCATTGAGGAAGTACAGCTAATTGGTCGTTGCTCTGCTAGATTTTTGCTTGTAAAAGACTTATATGTTCGCCGTAAGCAGTTTCCTGTTTGCTTGGCATATGCGGTGACAATCCATAAATCGCAAGGTTTAAGTGTAGACTGTGCATTGGTGAATATTGGCAGTTCTGTGTTCAAGGAGGGTATGGCATATGTGGCATTGTCACGAGTTAGAACTTTATCGGGATTGTACTTGATTGAGTGTGATGTCACAAACATTTGTGCGGATCTAGATTGTGTTAAGGAATACAATAGGTTAAGAAGAGAGTATGCGCCACATTTGCTTCAGTATCCTTTGTTTGAGAAACGTGTGGTAGGCCGGAAACGAAGAAATGTGACCAATACTGGGGAGGTTGTAGCAAAAAGACGAAAAGTCGATGAACCTAAAATTACAAGCAGAAACAAAAAGGATTCTGTTGAAGATGTTGTTGGTTTTCAATTTGAAAACAGTTCTGGTGTCAACTGCTATGCTAATGTAGTGGTTAATGTTTTGTTTTCTCTAGAAAATGTAAAAGAAGAGATTGTGGTCAATTCTGATCAAAGATTTTGCAGTTTGTTAAATTCTGTGTTAGAGAAATGTAGCACTGATAGAAGAAACATAGAAAGTGTGTCTGAAATTCGAAATCTGTTAGACAGATGTTCAGGCCAAACACAATTCTCTCAAAATATTCAGCAAGATTGTCAGGAGTTTTTAATGTATATGCTTGATGTATTGCATGCTGAAGGTGTAGATGTAGATCAGCTGTTTGGGCTTTCTTATCAATGGCAGCATGACTGCGAGAACTGTATGGTATCAAGTACTACTAGTGTAGACTCAGAAAGATTTATATATTTAACTTTGCCAGACAGTAAATCAGTCTCCTTTAATAAGCTAGTAAAAGCAGCTGATCACAACATGGAGTGTAGCCAATGTAAATCTGAAATGATGTCCACATTATTTATACGAACATATGGCCAGTATGTCATTTTAATGTTCCAACGATGTAGGCCTGATGGAACAAAATTGACAACTTTAATTAAAAATTTTGTAGCTTCGCAGTTGTCAATATCAGGAAGGACTTTTGTAACTGCAGCAATTATATATCATGACGGCCCTTCAATAACATCAGGACATTACACAGCTTATTTAAAGTCTAGAAATGGCTGGTCATTCTGCAACGATTCTGTTTTAATTTTCAAAAAAAAATTGCCGTATGACCTTAAAAACTCTTACCTGGTGTTTTTAAAACCAAAATTTTAGGGAAATAATCTCGGGATGTGCTCTGTGGAATTTCAAGAAGTTCTAATGGCTCCTACACAATTTGGCCTTGAGGATAAGTGTAGTTCAGAGACATAACTTCTAACCATAAGACTGGACGTCATGGAGAAATAAGTGCACTTTGAATGAGTTCAGAAAAACTATTTCTTTTTATAAGCTAATTGAAGCAGCCAATCAAAACATAGAGTAGAGGGAATGTAAGTCTGCAACGCTGTCTACTGTTTTACATTGCTTTGTGATTGAAAGTGATGTAGAGAATTAAATAATTGTAGTAGTCATAGAGTTAGTGTAAGTCTGCTTCATAGTAAGCAGTATCAGTGTCATAGGAAATGTAGAACATGACTGAGCAAGAAGGGGAAGATATTACTATTCCAGGATTGTGAAAATGATCTTCAACATTTTAATTCTGAAAGTTGCGGAAATGCCAAATGACGGGATTGGCTTACAAGAAATCCAAGAGTTATAAATGGGTCTGACAAGATTTGGCCTTGTGGAAACTTGTGGTAGAGAGCAAGAAGTCATTTATTGCATGTAACATGTTTTTAAAAACGATGGAGATTTTCTTTCAGAAAGTGGCGGGCTGAAAGTAATAACAGCACAAAAGAGTGTAAGCTGTTCATAGGACATCCTTTGACGTCATGGAAAGTAAGTTAACTTTAAGGAGTTCTGAATTCTGATTTCTTATGTTGTATGGGTTTTTTAAACACAATCATTTTGATTGTGTTTTTTTTCCCCCGCTGTTATATGATGAATACCTTCAAGTCACTGTTTTTAGTGAATTTTGATACATTCTGAGAACAGCAAAAATAAACCATTTAACATGTATAATTAATTCTGTACTGTTTGCATTTATGATGTATATGTAGAACTGTGTAGGAGGCATGGAGAAGGTGAGGCTTCTGTAAGTGTCAAAGTTGTTGCATGCAGTGCTGCACTTCTGCGTATTCTTTTATATGCTAGACTACATCTGCACAATGAGATACCTAAGCAAAGGAAACACAAGTGATGTGATTGTGAAATGAGCAAAATAAATTGCACGTATTTCAATTACATCACCTGTGTTTCCTATCATTACGAATCACATTGTGCAGATCAAGTTTAGGTCTGTCCAGGGAAACATAGGAGGTTTGGACTTTGTTCAAGAGTGCAGTGGACATGACTCACTTCATTGGTAGACCTTCACATGTATTATGTCCTCTATTCTCTTCAACAACTCGAAATTTCATCTGCAACCCTGAGTAGGCCTCACCTCAAACAAACCTCTGGATAGGACACATCTTATTGGCATCCTGAAGCAATTATTTAAAATTTTAGTGTCTTGCGACACTTTTCTGAGACAACAGCAATGCAAAAGATGCACCATGTTTTAAGATAGGCCTCACTTCATCTACATCAAGATACTGTTAGTTTAAAATGTATATCTTTAGGACTGTGTAGGGGGCCTGGAGAAGCAGAAGCTTCTGTAAGTGTCAAAGTTGTTGAAAAACTGTTTGTCCTTCAATCTTTTCCCTTGTCTTTTGTAATTTTTAAATACATGTTTTAATATTTTTGAAATGTTTGTTCTCTCTTTCACAGATTGAAAGTATAAAAACAAAAAGTGAGTAATTTAACGACAATTATAAGGTAAATGCTTTGTACTCTTTTCGTTACATTTCTATCACATTCACCTACTATTAGTTCCACTGCTTCATTTCTTTAACCCTCAGTTTCCTGCCTTTGCTACTTCCCTCATTCCTTTCTCTATTACCTACTTACTCAACTCCTTCCACTCTTTTTCTCAGTCCCTCTCTTCTCATAGTTCCTCACTCTTGTTCACTCACTCCGTCTCTATTACTCTTAGTGTCTTTGACTGATCACTCTATCACTACTTGTTCATAATGCTTTCTCTGTGTAGTTGAAGCACACTAAGGGGCATATTATGAACACAGCCAATAAAATTATTGCTCTTTTTATTGGCAGAAAACTGGTGCAAAAGTGGTTTTAGCGGCAGTTTTCTGCCGCAAAAGCAGCTTTAGCGACACATTTCTGCCAATAAAAGCTGCAAAACTTTTATTGCCTATGTTGATGATATGGCTCTATGTTACTTACATTTCTTTGCTGTTTCAATTAATCTTTTTCTGTTATTTTTTGTTTTCTGTTTTCTATTTTTTCTCTCTGTTATTCCTCATGTTTTAATCTTATTTTGAACATTCACTCACATTCTCCAAGAAACTCTTCTTTGTTAATGTTATACTCTCTTTTTTTTTCTTTCACTTCGTTATCTATTTTGTTTTTCACAATTATACCCTCTTCCGTCTTTTCTTCGGTAAATAGATCTATTAAACAGTATGTCTTCTTTACTCCCTATAGCTGTCTTTCTTTTAACATCACTCTCTGTTTACTTTCCTTATACTTACTCTTTTTTTTTTTTTTTTTTTTTGGGTTAGCTCCCGGTCCGCGTACCGGGAAGCTAACCGGGGAGCGAACCAAAAGAAATAGAGCTTGCCAGAGTGCTAAACATTCTAGCAATTTTTTTTGAAAGGGAAGGTAGTTCTGAAAAGAACTTTTTTTTTATATTTTTGTTGTTTTATATATTTTTTTTTTTTTTGAACATTTTTTGTTTTTTTTGTATTTTTTGAACGATTTTATATATTTTTTTGTTTTTTTTTGGGGGGGGAAACAACAAAAAACAGGCGTTGAAAAGGGCTCAACAGGAGCAAAAAAAAATTACTGGGGGCGGTTAGGGCAATTATGGTGTTCATACGCCAGGTTTATAGCATTTATGCTCATGTTGCCACATGCTAACAACGCACAACAGTGCATACAAGAGTGTATCATGTGGCCAAAATTTTCTTGTATATTTGGCACAGTTTCCCGTGCCTCTTCTGGTGTTAATGAAATTGGTATTCTTGGTCTGGCCACAGGAGTTGATCTTGGATTGTCCTGCAAATCCCTTATTTCCGCCCGGCTGTAATTGAGTGGATGCTTCCTTGTCATGTGCCTGTGCATTGTGTGATTTCCGTAACTATATTTCTTGTCCGTCCCTCTGGATAATTGTTCTTTGCATATGAGGCAGGTGACATACCTCGCATTGACTTTTTTTTGGCCACGAGGGATCTAATAAAACTGCCAGATGAAACTGGCTTTCTTTCTGGAAACTCGGGGCACCTCTTCTAAGAACTGTGGTTCTTCTCCCTCCTCATCCATTTCTTCCTCTTCCTCCTCAGTGTTGGTCATGACCTGGGGAGGTGGTCCTCTCTTCCCATGAGGAGGTGGAGGTGGTGGTGGGGGTGCACCAGCTGAAGCTACCAATGAAGCCATTTCTCATATAGTAGTAAAGGTCTTCCTCTCACAATGATGAAAGTCAGAGTGAGGAAAGAAGGAGGGGTTTTCATCATTTGGGAAAAACAATACTTCTCAACCAATGAAAAGTGTTATTTTTAGGTCACCTGACCTAGCCTTACATCATTATGAAACCAAAAGTGAAATGAACCAATGAAAAGTTTTATTAACAAGTCACATGACCTCTCACGCTCATGTTACGCGCCGCGGAACGCGCCCCGGTTAGCTTCCGGGTGCGCTAACGCGGTACGTCACAAAACGCATTACGCGGCAACGCGATACGTCGCGCTTTCGCGACGCGCCGCGGATCGCTTCCGGGGAGCTGCGTTTCGCGCCTCGGTCCGCGCCCCGGGGCACTTCCGGGTGCGCTAACGCAGTACGTCATAAGATGCATTACGCGGCAACGCGATACCGTCACTATGTTGATATCTTACCGGTTCGCGGACCGGGTCGCGGCATCAATTTGAGCTAACGGAAAGCTTCCCGGTTCGCGGACCGGGAGCGAAACAAAAAAAATATTAAAAAAAAATTATTAATAAATATATAAAATATATTTTTGGATTTAAAGAAGAATACATTTTACAGCTATAGATATTAGCTTTTAAAAAACCAATGAAATTCACTGAAAAAACCATAGGTTATAGACCATATATAGTTAGGAATTAGCATTTACAAAACCTTGAAAATTCACTGAAAAAACCATAGGTTATACACCATATATAGTTAGGAATTAGCATTTAAAAAACCTTATTTTACTCACACAAAACCAATGAAATTCCATATATAGTTAGTTGTACTAACTATATATCGCGCACCCGCAATCCACTGCTGATCATGTCACATATTACATCATTCATGACATGGTCAGTGACATCACTGATGACATCACTGATGACATCTCAAATGACATCACTGATGACATCACTGATGACATCATCCAGTGACTGTATGTTTCTGTAAAGTTAAAATATGTCTTACATATTGAAGAATGAGTGGATGTAGAAGTGTCTGAACAAAGGATTTAGTAGGTGCATGACTGACTGTATGAGTGAGTGATTAAATGTGTCTCACTGAGTGCATGGGTTAGTGACTAAACTGTCTTAATTTGTGCATCATTATGTCTGTTGTTCTGTAAACTGCTGCATGTGTTGATCAGTAGCTATATGATTAACTATATGGGTTATTGATTGGTTGCCCAAGTATTTGTATGGGAGACTGAGAGTGTGTATGGGTGGCTGGGAGGTGTATGACTCTCTGCATAGATGTATGGGTTCAAAAGTGCATGTGGAAACAGCTGTATGGGCGGTTGACTGTGTGCATGAGTGTATTGGTGAGTGAATGGATATCTCAGTGCTACATGTCAAAGTAAGTACATATGTAAAACACAGTACATGTGAGAGTTGGCATATATAAATAACTTTGCATAAGAGCCAGTGAATGTGTGAGTGGCTGTATGGATGATTGTGAACTTGTATCAGGGATTGTAAAAGAGAGTAAATATGTGTTAGTATATGTTTGAATAAGTAAGGTGTGTATAACTGTATAGTTGAGGAAATGGAGGTGTGATTGATTCTTTGCATGACTGACTAGGTGTGTAAGTAACTCCATGGATGAGTGACAGTCTGTGAGTGTCTGTTTACACTAAGTGTATCTAAGGTTATATTAGAGTCTGAAGAGGTTCATCGTATTATCACATGAATGATGTCATCAGTGATGTGATCAGTAATGTCAAATGAGATGTCATCAGTGATGTCATCAGTGATGTCATTTGAGATGTCATCAGTGATGTCATTTGAGATGTCATCAGTGATGTCATCAGTGATGTCACTGACCATGTCATGAATGATGTAATATGTGACATGATCAGCAGTGGATTGCGGGTGCGCGATATATAGTTAGTACAACTAACTATATATGGAATTTCATTGGTTTTGTGTGAGTAAAATAAGGTTTTTTAAATGCTAATTCCTAACTATATATGGTGTATAACCTATGTTTTTTTCAGTGAATTTTCAAGGTTTTGTAAATGCTAATTCCTAACTATATATGGGTTATAACCTATGGTTTTTTCAGTGAATATATATATATATAACCTACTGGCGATAGCCAGTAGGTATATATAGTTAGGATTGTTTTCCATAGGGAAATCGCAACATTCTATTGGGAATAACTTTGGCGCCGGTTGAGGAATCTTCCTTAAATTTTCCTTAACTTTGCCTTGCGGTGCTCCGCTCCTTCCCTGAAAGTTGGGGGGGATTCGTCAAGCGGGGGCCGAGATAAAAGGGGGGTCCCAAAACGTGTTTTCCCCATGTTAATTCCCATAGGGCGGTTGGACTCACTTTTAGCCCGAACGGCTGAATGGTTTTCCACCAAACTTGACAAAATTGTAGGGACTGGTAGCCCGATGTGCCTTTGCTATGTCTCAAGATATGTGCTCCAGTGGTTTTTACGAAAATTAACATTGAAAAAATATATATTGGGCTACATTGGGCTATATATATGTTAGAGCCCAAATGTAGCCCAATGTAGCCCAAAGATGGCCACCAGAGACAAAAAAAACTAAATGTAGCCCAAATATCAGCCAGATGTAGCCCAACTATAGCCCAATGACAGAATGTCCCAGAGTGTTCTAAAGAACAACTAGAGCGAAAACAGTCTTACTTATGACAAAAGTATGGCACACCTGAAGTCATCTTGATTGGAATAAAGTGTTAACACTTAAAACATTTCATTTGCAAAGGAACAAAATGAGGGGGTTCATTTTGCCATAGAAATTATGATTAGTGCTGAAGAAAGAAAAATTAGGGCACATTTTGAGTGACTTCTCAAATCCTCTTATATTTTATTAAAAAATTCTGATATGCAGTCTCCCAAGATGGCCACCAGAGACAAAAGAGCCCAAATGTAGCCCAAATATCAGCCAGATGTAGCCCAACTATAGTCCAATGACAGAATGTCCCAGAGTGTTCTAAAGAACAACTAGAACGCTAACAGTCTTACTTATGACAAAAGTATGGCACACCTGAAGTCATCTTGATTGGAATAAATTGGTAACACTTAATACGTTTAATTTGAAAAGTAACAAAATGAGGGGTTTCATTTTGCCATAGAAATTTTTATTACCTACTGGCGATAGCCAGTAGGTATATATAGTTAGGATTGTTTTCCATAAGGAAATCGCAACATTCTATTGTGAATAACTTTGGCGCCGGTTGAGGAATCTTCCTGAAATTTTCCTTAACTTCGCCTCGCGGCGCTCCGCTCATTCCCTGAAAGTTTGGGGGGGATTCGTCAAGCGGGGGCCGAGATAAAAGGGGGTCCCAAAACGTGTTTTCCCCATGTTAATTTCCATAGGGCGGTTGGACTCACTTTTAGCCCGAACGGCTGAATGGTTTTCCACCAAACTTGGCAAAATTGTAGGGACTGGTAGCCCGATGTGCCTTTGCTATGTCTCAAGATATGTGCTCCAGTGGTTTTTACGAAAATTAACTTTGAAAAAATATATATTGGGCTACATTGGGCTATATATATGTTAGAGCCCAAATGTAGCCCAATGTAGCCCAATGTAGCCCAAAGATGGCCACCAGAGACAAAAAAAAACAAATGTAGCCCAAATATCAGCCAGATGTAGCCCAACTATAGCCCAATGACACAATGTCCCAGAGTGTTCTAAAGAACAACTAGAGTGCTAACAGTCTTACTTATGACAAAAGTATGGCACACCTGAAGTCATCTTGATTGGAATAAAGTGTTAACACTTAAAACAGTTAATTTGCAAAGGAACAAAATGAGGGGGTTCATTTTGCCATAGAAATTATGATTAGTGCTGAAGAAAGAAAAATTAGGGCATATTTTGAGTAACTTCTCAAATCCTCTTATATTTCATTAAAAAAATTCTGATATGCAGTCTCCCAAGATGGCCACCAGAGACAAAAGAGCCCAAATGTAGCCCAAATATCAGCCAGATGTAGCCCAACTATAGCTCAATGACAGAATGTCCCAGAGTGTTCTAAAGAACAACTAGAACGCTAACAGTCTTACTTATGACAAAAGTATGGCACACCTGAAGTCATCTTGATTGGAATAAAGTGGTAACACTTAATACATTTAATTTGAAAAGGAACAAAATGAGGGGTTTCATTTTGCCATAGAAATTTTATATATATATATTCACTGAAAAAACCATAGGTTACACACCAGTTATAGTTAGGAATTAGCATTTAAAAAACCTTTAAATTCACTGAAAAAACCATAGGTTTCACACCAGTTATAGTTAGCTGGAAATTTTACTCGCATAAAACCATTGAAATTCCCACGTTATAGTTAGTTGGACTCACTATAACTTGCACGTCTGCAATGCACTGCTGATGACGTCACATATTACATCACTCATGCATATATTTAAATATTTAAACATTACTCGCTAATATATGTATTCACTAAGATACACTTAATAAGCCAGTTAACCAATCAATTTTTTTTAAAAAAACACTGAAAAAATCATAGGTTTCAGGCCTTATATAGTTAGGAATTAGCATTTAAAAAACCTTTGAAATTCACTGAAAAAACCATAGGATTCAGGCCTTATATAGTTAGGAATTAGCATTTAAAAAACCTTTGAAATTCACTCAAAAAACCATAGGTTTCAGGCCTTATATAGTTAGGAATCAGCATTTAAAAAACCTTTGAAATTCACTGAAAAAACCATAGGTTTCAGGTCTTATATAGTTAGGAATTAGCATTTAAAAAAACCTTTGAAATTCACCGAAAAAACCATAGGTTTCAGGAGTTATATAGTTAGGAATTCGTTTTTAAAAAACCTTTGAAATTCACTCAAAAAACTATAAGTTTTAGTGGTGGTTATAGTTAGCTGGACATTCTACTCATACAAAACCAATGAAATTGCTCCTATATAGTTAGTTGTACTAACTATATTTCGCGCACCCGCAATCCACTGCTGATGATGTCACATATTAGATCATTCATGACATGGTCATACGTATATATATATGTATGTATGCTTGCTGAAAATAAACTACGCTCTGTACTAGTAACCTCCGGAGTGCTGCCCTTTCTTTTCCTGATACGGAGAAGTATCTGAGCATGGTATATATATATATATATATATCACCACAAACAACTTTCCGTATCAGAAAGAAAGGACGTAGCATACCAGACTTTGAAGATAGCAGTCGCTTTAATCAAAATCAGACATTTGTGGCAGCTTGCTTAAGTCAAGACACGTTTCGGCTCGTGATGAGCTTTGATCACTGCTAAGCTGTCCCACTGATTGCGGCATAACCTCGGGATTTTATACACCATTCAAAGACTACCCCTTTATTACGTAGTCTTAAAGTCCTAAAATACCCGAATGCGCATTGAAAAGCATCTCCAAAGTGTTTCCTTTCCAATTGCAGTGCCATTTAACCTTTTCTGTTTAGTTATCCAAATCACTGTAATCAGTTATAAATCTCTTTGTTTACAATATGCTCTGTTATGTTGCTCATTATACTGCCATGCTGCCACAATAGTTACCATTTCATTGTGCCCTCATATCAAGAAAAGTCTGTGCGTGAAAGAGCACAGCTTTGTTTTCACTCTCCTGCCTGCCACACTTGAAAATTATGGTTGGATTCATTTCCGTATCTTTTATAATCTGTGTAGTGCAGGCGGGTCAGGCTCGCCTGAATTTAACTCCAACAGACATTTTCTCCAAAAAGAGCCCCAGACCCAGGCAAGGGGGCCACAGCTTAGCGGCAACGGAGCGCCCTGTATATATATTCACAAACACTCTTCCTTATCACAAAGAAAGGATGTCGTACACCAGACGTTGAAGATGCCAGGTGCTATAATCAATATCAGACATTTGTGGGAGCTTGCTTAAACCCTAACGTGTTGTTGCTTGTGATGAGCCGTGATCACAGGCGAGCTGTTCCACTGATTGTAAAAAACACTGTTGATGGACAGAATGTAGAACAATGTCATACATTCACCCCAGTACAAGGATCTGGGCCTAAATCCATCGTTTTTTTGCACTCCACACCACTCTGGGTTAGACACTGGCTATATGCAAATCAGCTCTGATCCTGTGCCTCATGGGAACAGTCCAGTCCGAACTACCAAGCCATGTCTTTCCCAGACCGGAATCAAGCATCCAAGGACCGGTTTCTGGCTATCAGCCTTCTTCAGCCTGGATAGCTTGACTCCAGTGGTGTGGAGAGCCTGGGACTCACGTCTGAGCATACCAGCCCACTCGTCTTTGGAACACGGCGACCGGGAACACACAGAGGAGGGATACCGAGTTACAGGAACTAATAATTTTTGAAACCTTAAAATTTCGGATCCCCTCCCGGTACGGCTAGACACCCACACGTGTTTAGTTTTCAGCTTGGAGCAAACGAGCAACATTTTCCTAATATAACCACACAGCTGTGTGATACACAGCTATAGACCCAGAACTGGGGTTCTCTGCATATTGAATATATTGACATACCTGTCAATATTCTTTACAGGTTATCTCTAACGACCTATTTTCAGTTGGGCATCGAACTTAGATGCCTAGGTCTCTTTACCAGCCCTGAAGAGTCGTGTTGACTCCACTTTAACACGATGAAACACGTGTCGGCTGATTGTGGATCCAATTAAACATCTTTTGAAGAAGGCTGATAGCCAGAAACCGGTCCTTGGATGCTTGATTCCGGTCTGGGAAAGACATGGCTTGGTAGTTCGGACTGGACTGTTCTCATGAGGCACAGGATCAGAGCTGATTTGCATATAGCCAGTGTCTAACCCAGGGTGGTGTGGAGTGCAAAAAACGATGGATTTAGGCCCAGATCCTTGTACTGGGGTGAATGTATGACATTGTTCTACATTCTGTCCATCAACTGTGTTTTTTGCAAGTTCCACTGATTGTGGCATCACCAGTCAAAGACTACCCTCTTATTACGTAGTCTTGAAGTCCTACAATTCCGGAATGCGCATTGAAAAGCATCTCCAAAGGGTTTCCTTTCCAATTGCAATGCCATTTCACCTTTTCTGTTCATTTCTCCAATTCACTGCAATCAGTAAATCTCTTTGCTTACAATATGCTCTGTTATTTTGCTCATACTACTGCCATGTTACCACAATACTTATCATTCGGTTGCGCCTGAATAGCGAGAAAAGTCTTTTTGGAGGGGTTAGATTTACTATTCTCACACCTGTCTAAGCAATCATAGGGAACGTGTTGCAATTCAAATGGGTTAGATTTACTATTCCCACTGCAGTCTAACCAACATCAGGCAAAATATTGGACTTTGAAGGGTGTACATTTACTATTCCCACTCCAAAATAAGCAACAGTACAGAAAGTATTGGACTGTGGAGGGGTAGAGGGAGGAGTAAACATTTACAATTATCCACTCCAGTCTAAGCAACAGTGGAGAAAGTGTTGATCCTTGGAGGGGTTCGGTTTGCTATTCCCACTCCAGTCTAAACAACAGCAGGGAAAGTGCTGGACTTCGGGAGGGTTAGATATACTATTCCTTCTCCAGACTAAGCTATATTAGGGAAAGTATTTATGGAGGGGTTATATTTACTATTCTCACACCAGTTTAAGCAATCATAGGGAAAGTGTTGCAATTCAAATGGGTTAGATTTACTATTCCCACTACAGTCTAACTAACATTGGGGAAAGTATTGGACTTTGAAGGGTGTACATTTATTATTCCCACTCCAATGCATGCAACAGAACAGAAAGTATTGGACTTTGGTGGGGTAGAGGGGGGAGTAAACATTTACAATTATCCACTCCAGTCTAAGCAAAAGTAGAGAAAGCGTTGAACTTTGGAGGGGTTCAGTCTGCTATTCCCAATCCAGTCTAAGCACAGTAGGGAAAGTTTCATACTTCGGAAGAATTAGATTTACTATTTTCACTGCAGTCTGAGCAACATCAGGAAAAGTGATGGACTTCAGAAGCATTAGCTTTACTGCTCCCCCTCCAGACTAAGTAATTGCACTAATCCTACTCCAGTGCATGCAAGGAAAGTGTTACACCATATAAGGATTACATATATCATTTAAATACAGAACAACAATACATTCTAAATCATAATTTATATAAAAATGCATAAAATGTAAACCTAAAATAAAATACAAAATAAGTAAAAAATGTATATAATTAAAATTGGGTTCACTTCCCTCCCTACAACCATAAGAACACAAATGCGAAAAAAATTAAATTAAATGTTTTAATGAAAAATGTACTAAAATTCAACAAATAACATTTGGGAAAAAAAACATTTTACAAACATTAATATAAAAACAAAGCAATAAATTAATACATAAATCAAAACGAATGAATTATTAAAATAAACAAATAAACTATAAACCATCAAAAATATACACAATTAATTATGACTCAAGCAAAAAAAGTAATTAAGATTAACAAATAATTAAAAAAATATGTAAGTTCAGTACCTTCCTGCTATCTTTCCCCATAAACCCACCAACCTACTACTAAAACCTAAACTACTACCAAAGTATACAACAAGTTTAAATACTTTATTCGACAACATTGTCATAAAAGCTTTCAACCCTATCTAAGCATAATAAATACTAATCTAGTAGTATAAAAAACATATTAAATAACATGCAATATTGCTTTGTTGGCGAATAAAAAAATCTTTAAAATTTTAGGCATTAAAAGTATCATCACAGTCCAAAGGAAGTTCATGTAGTTCATGGGGGTTTTAAAGTGCGCGTGCGTATTATCCAAGCCCATCCCAGGAACTTGGCGACTGCAATTACAAGTTGAGGGGCACAGTTTGATTTCAGGACCCTGTAAGCCTCGAGACAACTCCTTGTGCCCAGGTTTTTGCATGCAGGTTTCAGCCATCTGCTCCTTGGGGCAGCGTATAATGGACATACGAATAAAAAGTGCAAAAGATCTTCTGCATGGGATTTGCAATAAAAGCATGTGCTGACGTTATCAGGGGACCATTTAACAGTGAAAGCATTCAGGGGTAGGGTGCCGACTCTAAACTGGAAAAACAATTTCCTATCTAAAGGCTTGGAGATCAAATCCCAGTACAATTCAAACATAGGGAGTGTTTTTATCTCTAAGAACTGGGATGTCAAGGCAGGGGATTGGCTGGAAACCAATACGGCATTATTTATCATTTCCCAGTATAGCTTTTTTAATGCATTCTTGGAAGGAAAGACATCTGGGTCGGTTTCAGACCACAAGTGTTCAAGGTGCAATTTTTGAAGTAGTTTCCTCACCTCTTTTAACCAAACTACTTTGTGAAAAGTGTCAGAATTGTCAACATCCAATAAGGCAGCAGCATAGTGGCTCAGTTCCGGAGTAGTTTTTATACGCCTCCAATATAGGAGGGGGCGGAGTCTAATCATATCCTCAATCCTTTTCCTCCCCAAATCATACAGGAGAGGAATGGTGGGGGTACTCTGGGGGACTCCGATTAAGCCTCGCAGGAATTTATTTTCTGCCGCTGATAAAGCCTTCAAATTGGTGAAGCCCCAAAGTTCTGACCCGTAAAGACATGCACCCAGCACTTTCATGCCGTAAATTTCCAATGTTGGCTGTATTGGTTTTGAAAATGAAGTTTTATGCTTCTTTGTTATTGCCCCTGCCAACTGATTATATTTTAACATTACAAGGTCCATATGAGATCTCCAATTCATACAAGCGTTCATAGAGATGCCTAGATAGGTAAAGGCGTCAACTTCTTCTAAAAAGGCCCCATTGTAGACCAATTTCCCCTTGTATTTCTTAGAGGGATTCAGGTTCATAAATTTTGTTTTAGATGTATTTATTTCTAAGCCTCGGATCCGGCAGAATTCTCCAAAAGCGTTTAGTGTCTTTTGTAGGCCGCTAGGAGTCCGCGAGACCAGCAAGGTGTCGTCCGCGAACATGAGTACTGGAACTCGCTTCCCATCCAGTAATGGAGCATCTGTCGGAGTTTGCTTCAGAAAGTCCACGATACCGTTTATGTAGAGGGAGAATAGCGTGGGAGCCAGGACACAGCCCTGCCTTACTCCTCTCTCCACAGGAAAGGTTTCCGTGATCTCCCCCTGGGTTCCCCACCTTATCCGGGCGTAGTTGTTCTCGTGGAGTCTTACAAGCAAAGTTAGTAATTCCTGGCTTATTCCTAGATCCCTTAGAACACCCCAAAGTTTTTGACGGGGAACTAAATCAAAAGCGGCCTTCAGGTCAACAAAAACAGCGAGCAGGGGACCATTTAGCAGGGTGACGTTCTTCCAATATATAGTTAAAAAGTGAAACACTTGGTCGACAGAGCTGGTTAAAGGGCGAAATCCAGCTTGATAAGGCGAAAGAATGTCCTTGTCAACTATCCAGGCTTGTAACTTCTTTTGAACCAGCCTACCCATCAATTTTTGGGCGCAGTCAATAAGGCTGATTGGCCTGTAGTTGCTTGCTAGAGCCTTATCTCCTTTTTTGTAGACTGGAATAATTTCTGCTCCTTTCCACGTTGAGGGAATCTTCGCCCCCTGGGCGATAGCATTCCCAAGCCATACAAAATATTTGCACCAGCTGTCTCTGTCTAATAGGAAAACGTCAGCCGGTATACCATCAATGCCTGGTGCCCTGCCTCTGGTCACTCCATCCATTGCCTCATGTACATCTTTTAGTGTGAATGGTCCATTGGCATAGAAGACCCTTTCTGGGGGAAGAACTACCTGTTGTCCTATACTATCAGCGTATTGGGGTTTGAAGAAGTCAACCCAAGACTCTTTCGGGACGTGATTTTTTGGGCATTCCGCTACACCCCCTGAACCCCATTTTAATATGGCCCAAAACTCTTTCTGATGTTTGTCAGCACAAGCCTTTTTCAGTTCTAACCAGAAATTCTCATCCCATTGCTTTTTTGCCTTTACCTGAGTTTTTCTATATTCATCTCTGGCTTTCAAAACTCCCGTTTTAGACCTAAGAGCATTACTAAGGTTATGCCTTGCTACTCTACATGATTGGTCATACCAACCCTTTTTTATAGGTTGTCCATTTCCCTTCTTCTTCTTGCCAGCCTTCAAAAATAATTTCTGGAGGTTGGCAAAAAACTTTGGCTGTGACTCTTCAATTATCTTTATAAGATTTCCATCATTCATTAAAACCTGCAATCTGGCAACTTCATCAATAACTAGCCCCTCTAGGACCTGCCTATCCTCTGCATTGGCCACTAAAGTTGCCCATCTAACATGACGAACGTCGTTTGTTAAAACAACGTCTGAGGTCATAAGGTTCCTAGCTAAAATTTCTGTCATGATTTTTTGTTCAAGGTTGAACGTTAAGGACAGAGGGTTGTGATCACTCTCCAACCTGGATATGACCTGCATATCGATCACTTTGTTCCAGACTCTAATGTCTATCAGAATATAATCAATTCTACTGCTTGATCTAAGATTATCAAAGGTATGTCTACCGTGAGGATCAGAGGGAGTACGGCCATTTACTGCCCTCAATCCTCTGGATAGGCATAAACTTTTCACCTGAATAGCTACTTGTGACCATTTTTTAACCACTGGAATGTCCAACTGAGGGATTCCCCATTTCGTATCTTCTTCGTAGGTCAAATCGTTGTCCTCACAGCCTAGAGGTTCAAATGTTGTGTTTAGGTCGCCTCCTACTAATATATTATACTGAGTGGATAACTTCTCTAGGTCCGCATCTAGAGCAGCTATTATATCTGAGGGTATTCCCCCTAGAGTCCCCCTAGCATAGATGTTGTATATTGCCAGCTTGCAACCATCGTTGCAAGTAAGCAGGATAGAAAGTAGGTCTCTGTTTGGAATAAGATTTTGCTTAGTAGTACATTGCAGAGTTTGCCGTAACCAGATGGTTAAGCCCCCTGAGGGGCGTCCCCTTAGATTCTTCTTCGCGGGCACATAAAAGTTCAAGAATCCCTGGCGGAATACTGGAGACACTGACCATGTCTCTTGTAACAGTACAATGTCATAAGAATCTACAAAGTCGTACCATTCCGGGGTCACAGTTTTATTTTGGATACCTGCAATGTTCCAAGAGATAATCTTGATGGGGCTTCCTCTTTCCATACTCCTCTTATTTAAGGGAGTAGTCAGGTTAGGGGAAGGTTCATCAGATAGGGACCTTACTTCAATCAATATAATACCTGGTTGAGCAGCTAATGTGCTGTTCTCCACTGATTCAGTGGTACAACCTCTAGGATCGGGTGTCCTGCGGCCTGTTTCTTCTACCATGGTAAGACTAGGGTTCCCATGATGAACCTCTATAGTCTTTAGATGCCCTACACTCTTCTGGCTAACCAGTCAATCACATTGGCTTAATCCTGATATGGCAGAGAACCTATTTTCTAATGTAATTCCCCAGTTACTTCTATTTGGTGGATATTTGGATTTTCTAGTGATGGTGTTCCATTTAGTTTTTAGTAACGTTGGGTTTATGGCATTTCCCCTTTTTGTGTAAAAGAAGTCCAACGTTAGTGGCACAATCTCTGTTGATCTTCGCTGAGGGGGGTATATATTAGCTAGAATGTTAGGTAGGGCTTCGGGATCTGAGAGGTGCAACACCACGCAATCCCCCCTAAACTTTTTACAGCCACCTCCGATCCATTCGACCCTTCTAGCTTTTACTATTTCTTGTGCCAGTTGGTCCCTGCCTCCTGGCTTAAAAGCCATATTCTTGGATAGCCAATGGAGTGATTTATTTATCAATGAGGGGATATTCTCTTCTTGCCCTGGTTCTAGTTGAGGAACATTTGCTAGAACCAGAATTAATGGGGAAGCTTCTACTATTAGTTCTACAGGACCCCTATCCAGGTTCTCTGTTTCGTTGGTATTTATGTTAGCGGGCCCTGCTGAGTCCTCAACCCTCGGGACTGGATTTATAGTTCCTATCCCTTCTCCCCCTTGACCAGGTTGGTGTGTGGTGTTTTGAGAAGTGCTTGCGACACTACCTGGGCAGGCTGTGGCTTTAGTATTTTTTGGGTCTACCATTGTCAAATTTGTATGGGCTGGCCTAGGTGTATCTATTATAATTTTTTGCAGTAGCGATCCCAATCTAGTGACCTCTACTGTGAGCGAATCAATTTTGCTTAGAAGTGGTTTGGTGATCACTTTGATTTTATTATCTATAGCATTCAGTAGCTTTTTGAATTGATCTTCGTCTAGATGGATTCCACCTCCCCCTTTATTCTCAATATCGTCACCATGTTTATCCTCTGAGGCAGCCTCAAGACATTTTTTCTCCGATCTAAGTCCGCCCCTTTTAGGTATATTTTTACCCTTGTTTTTCGTTATTCTGGGGGCTGGCACCGGTGTAGGGGCTTCCTCCTCTAGGGTATTACTTCCAACGTCTGTAGTGCAGTCGGAAGTTGTTTCATTAATTTCAACTAGAAGTTGGGTCAATGAGTTGGTATCAGGTATTTGAAAAACCTCATTGCTAATATCAAGTATTGAGACTGGTGGAGGAGTATTGTCAATAAGCATATCCGGAGAATAGCTAAGACCCAATGAGGACCTCCTATCTTGGTTGATTTTGGCAACTTTCTGAACCATGTAGGTTTCAATAGTATTAATTGGAGCAGAGGATGCTTTGGGTTTAGTCATATTAATATCAGCAAAGGTAGTCCTTGGGGTATCAACAATATGAAGATCCCGCCGGATACAGAAGTAATAGGGTGGCAACACTTACTTAGTAGAGATTTGAACAGCGTTCTTGGCCCTGCTCCTGCCTCTTTGTGCCGATGAGGGCCGTAGAGGGCCCGCCCTTTGCCCGGGCTTAGCCCCGGGCGCTCCCGCGCGCGACTCGCGGGGGCGAGGGGCGCTCCGTTCTTTCAAGCGCCTCCGGGCGCTCGTGCGGCGTCACTTCCGCCGCCGGGGCACCTGGGTGTTGTAGTCTGGATGGTCGGTGGAGCGCTGTAGAAGTGAGCGCTGCTAACGCTGGCCGTTTCCCTCACGGCATAGTTTAGGTGCTGGAGCGCTGAAAAAGGCGAGCTAACTGCTGACCTAGCTGGCCGTTCACCTCACGGCTTTTGGAAGTGTCCCACAGGAGCTCCGGGCGCTCCGTTCTTTCAAGCGCCTCCGGGCGCTCGTGCGGCGTCACTTCCGCCGCCGGGGCACCTGGGTGTTGTAGTCTGGATGGTCGGTGGAGCGCTGTAGAAGTGAGCGCTGCTAACGCTGGCCGTTTCCCTCACGGCGTAGTTTAGGTGCTGGAGCGCTGAAAAAGGCGAGCTAACTGCTGACCTAGCTGGCCGTTCACCTCACGGCTTTTGGAAGTGTCCCACAGGAGCTCCGGGCGCTCCGTTCTTTCAAGCGCCTCCGGGCGCTCGTGCGGCGTCACTTCCGCCGCCGGGGCACCTGGGTGTTGTAGTCTGGATGGTCGGTGGAGCGCTGTAGAAGTGAGCGCTGCTAACGCTGGCCGTTTCCCTCACGGCGTAGTTTAGGTGCTGGAGCGCTGAAAAAGGCGAGCTAACTGCTGACCTAGCTGGCCGTTCACCTCACGGCTTTTGGAAGTGTCCCCTACCAAAGTATACAAATTTAAATGTTAACTGATATAATATAAATTATATTTTACGTATTAAATTCAATTAAATATAAAACCAAATACTTGAAAAATAGAATTATTTTTTTCATCAAGTAATTATAATTTACTTTGAGGGGGCATTGCAGCCGAAGATGGCAAATGCAATCTAGCATTGCTTTGTGCTCAGCCAGATCAATCGCCTTCATCTGTATCTGGCTGATGACAGGTGAAACTCCGAAACCGGTCCTAGGACGCATGTTTCCAGTACAGAGAGGACCTTCCTGGCAGTTGGGGCTAGACTGTTCCCATTGGGCCCAGGGTCAAGACTGATTTGCATACGGCAGGGTCCAAACTGGAATTGCATGGTGAGCAAGGAAAACAATGGATTTAGGCCCAGCTCTCTGTACTGGAGTGAATGTATTACATTGTTCTGCATTCTGTCCATCAATTCTTCTTTTTCCATTAATCTGTACCAGCAGCTGCAGCAACTGCCTGTATGCCCCAACAAGGGCAACTTTGCATGCTTGGCGGACACTGTGACTACCCACCGGGCCAAACCCGGTCACAGAGTGAGTGCCTGGGGTGGACTCCCTGTGGGTGGGTTCATTATCTATGGCAGGGTACGAATGGCAATAAACCATACCTGGCAAACTCTTCGTTTTGAACCCCCTACTCACACGGCACTGCGGACACTCCATACCATTGGCCAAGGGAAGAGGCTCAGAACCGGACTATATAAGGGCATCCGGACCCATGTGGGGTTTTCGTTACTGACCCTTAAATGTAGCTGAGAAGAGGAGCTTCAGATTGTGTGACACAGAATGGAAGGCAATGTTGCAATATCCCTCTCACATATACTAAAATTCACCCTTTACGTTTATCCAAAACTTGCATTCTCCATGGAGTGTATATTTCCCAAATGAAGTTACAGGCACTGTTTCCAACAGCCTCCCCAAACTATCCCTGATGCAAGACGATGCCAGCGCACCTGGCTTATATGCTCTTTGTTGTGAAAAATTGAGGCCCTTCTGGTCTGGAGTGCCCTCCACACTCACTCAGCTTACGGAGGGCCACTCCAATAGTCCATGGGAGATGTCCTACTGGGTGTATACCCCAGACCTGAAAAAGTTAACTTTACCACAGGGTCCCTTGACCTTTCCCTCCTTCTGGTGTGTCAAGCTATCACTCAGTATTCGAAATCCTCACTTTTTCCCTCTTCGTTGTCGTAACATAATTATCTCCCGGAATGGGCTCAGGCACCTTCATACGAAGAGAGTAACATCGGGGGTTTCATCCAGTCCTGATCGCGAAAATACGGAATGCCTTGCTACATGTACACAAACAAATGATTTCTAATGATGATCTCCTGCCTGAAAAGCTGCACACTTGCTGACGGATGTTGGACAATGCACTTGTGTGTTCCTCCCTTCCCATCCCTACTGTACAACCTATACCTATTCCTGGCTTTTTAGCCCCCTCATTAGACCACTATATAACACCGTATGCTATTGCACTAAAGCCCTTCCCCCTGAACAATATCCATCAGCATAGTTGGACTGGGGCCACAACTAGATCGTAACCTTTCACAAAACTCTGTTTGATTAGGATCATGGAGCTAATGTTGGTAAACATTTGTGGTAATAAAGTATTTTAAAGCTTATTGGGCCAGTAACTTTTGTCAAGACTGGAAACAAAATTATTTCACTGCAACACAGTCAGAGGTTTCCTGGTGCTCATCTTAATGCTCTCACTCTGGGATCCATGAATTTGCATCGCAACATTAAATTCCATAGCCCGTGCTCAATCTTAGTTCCCTTAATGTCCTATCTGCCACCAGTCTATAAAGTTTCTGTCCATTCTTAAGGATCCTTACTTCCCAGTGATCAGCACGTCTGCAAAGGATAATACTCACTCTTAGGACTTGAGACTTCTCTGCACCCTCAGGGACCAGTGACCCCTGCTTACTCTAAATCAGCAGCAAGAGACTCTTTGGGGTAGTGGGTGAAGTATAAATGCGGTCACTCACTAACACCACAAGACTCTAGCTCATCATCAGTTAGTTCCCAAAGAATACAGTCACACTTAGAACCCTTGAACTTTTTTCCACTAGTGGGTCCAATCAGGCTCTTACTCACACTCGGATTCATGAGGCTCCTGCCGGCAGAGAGGTCCCCAGAGGTTACTGCTCTCTCGGATGCCCTTAGAATATATTTCTCACCCTAAGATAGCCCTCTTCATCCTTATGCTTTTTACACTCACCCTTTTTTTTCTAGATATCCACAGTATTTTTACAGTAACTAAGAGAGGGTCTCCAGTGCTCCAAGACTGGTGAAAGGTGCATTTTTGTTTTTGCTTTACTTGCTGCTAGCATCATGTGTAGGTTCCAACAAATGGAATAATGCTAGTGTGTAAATGCAAAAATAAAAAAACATTGTGTGACTTTCCTCACATGCAGTTTTATATAGCACAAACTTGGTACAGAGGTATTGGAGTGCTTTACAATCAGCTAACATTACAGAGGGTCATATTCATATCTTCTTAGGCTCAATTGGATTGAGTGAATTTGCCAGGAATCATAGGATGTTAAGCTAATGCTGGGATTCAAACCTGGTTTCCCAGTTTCAAAGTCGACTAAGGCCACAGCCTCTCCCTGTTGACTGCAGGAGTTGATATCGGGTAGGCAAAGAGGAACAGCATACTAATTTATCCTCTGCGTTCCATGGTGGGGGGAGACAAAATTAAACTTAGGCGTTCCCTCCCTACCTCTCACCAACACCCCACCATCCAACTCTTCAGTTCTCTCCCTGTTCCAGTCCTTTGCAAAGTAAGTGCTAATGGATTCCAATCAGCAGCTCCTTGAGGTCTCTGTTACACCTGGAGAGAGCTTGGGGCAGGGACATCTCATACTGTGACAGTTGGAGTAGGCCCTTTTCTTTCTGCCTCTGACAATTAGCCTACTGGACTGATTTCATGTGCGTGAGGACGGGCTCGGTATATGTAAGCAAAGGCTGTAATACAATCTTTCACATTGTGCACTTGCAGTGGGTTCCAAGACGGCCCAAGCAGTTTGCACTGCTTAATAGACTGAAAAAATAGCACACCAACTGGCCCCAGCCACAGGCCCATCAGCTGATGGCCGATTGCCCACCTTCCAATCCAAGGCTCTCCATCAGGCATCGTCATCACACGGTTCTTTTCTTTCTATATTGTTATTCTAAGATAAACGTGACCCCCTCCCCCGTGGAGTTGTTATTGTTACTGTTTGATGTTTTACTACTGTTGTTAAAACTACATTTCCAGCATGTTTTATGATATAACCATTGATATGTACTTGTCAGCAACATGTATCACTACCATACTATTTCCCTACTGTGTAAAAATCTATAAAATGGTTTTGAAAGAAAAACATAATTTTATTAACTTTCCACCGTGATTCCATGCAAACCCAACAACCTGCTACCAAAATATAAATTACTGACATACATGTAAAAACTAAAATTACAATTAAAATTACAAAATTACATGTAAACAAATAAAATGACAATTAATGTAAATGATTCATAATGAATTAAATAGTTATGAAATAATAAAAAATAAGCAACATTAAAATTAAATTAATTCTAATTTAAAAAATCTTTCCAGCCTATTTCGATACAAACCCAAGAAACCAATAATACACTATAAATAAGTCTCCCAATTTTCCGTTTTTTCCGATTTCTTACAGATAAATACCGACAGAAAACAACGTTTCTTGTCTGTATTTATTTTTCAAATGGGAAAAATTCTGAAAATTGAGTTTCTTGTGAGTAACTCTTCATGCTATCTTTTATGAATTTCAGGGGAGTAGCTGAACAGATAGTATGAGATGTTAATAAACAGGATGAGAGTTCCTCATATAAGGCTTATGTTAACACATATTTGCATGCAATGCTAATATTTACCTTTGGGTAAAGTGTCTTGTTATACTTGCCTGCTTAATTTGCTTAAACATAACAGGTATCATTGTGTGAGTGCATGTTTATCAGTTCAATAAATGTGGAAATATACAATTTTACGACTCCATTTATTCTCAAAACACCAAATAAATATGGATAAATAGCAATAATATAGCCAAAAAATATCTATGGATAAATACAGAGGGAAATGTTAAAAAAATTATATAAAAACCTGGAGCCCAAATTATAAATTACTAAATGAATTAAAAATACACACTGCAGATTATATTTAAAAAAAATAATTACAATTATACTAATACCACTACCAATTGAAATTAATATACTAATATACATATTGTTAGTAAACAAACCAATATTTATTGCAACCATATTAAAGTAAAAGATGTTAAATATAAGAGTATTCTTATTAATGATATTATACACCCAAAAACAACAATCTTGCCGTAGATGTTCTGTTAAACGATACTTTGGTAGTCACAATATTTTTGACACAATATTCACACCATAAATTTAAATCGCTATTTTTTCATTCACTCCAGTAGAGAGGCATACTTCTGTCTGATTAGAGAGTACAATTTGGCCAACAGAAAAGTACCACTGGGATGCAATTATTATTGCCGTGGATTACCACAGCAGGGGGCTCTTTTAAGTAGATTCTGCTCCTGCTTCTATGTATCGCAGCTAACCAGGATTTGAGTTGTCATAGTTATGAGGAGATCTTAACCTTTTTTTCTTGGATAAAATTAAGAACATAAGGAACATAATAGCGGCGCCTCTTCTTTGTCCTCATCACCAACATCCATTAAAGAAGTGGAAGCTATCAGCTCCTCAATGAAGCAATTCAGCTGACCTGTGTCCGCATGGCTGTCGAACAGTTTTTTACATTTATTTTTTTATTTAGAGTTTTATATAGCGCGAACTAAACCTGAGACATTGGGTATCAGAGCACTTTACATGAGCACCAGTTCCTCTACAGATGGACACATTGATTTTAGTTAGGCGCAGGGAGATTAAGTGATTTGCCCAGAATCACCGGATGTTGAGCGTCCTTGCCGAGTCTCGAACCCAGTTCGCCAGCTTCAGCGTTGACTGATTTCACTCCTATCATTGCGTGCTCTAGCTCCCTCCAGCCTAATATTTCTCTGCGGTAATATATCGTCTCAGGTCATCAAAAATTGTTATAAGATTGCATTTTTTAAAACATCTAGTCTAAATCAAACTATCTTGGCTACCAATACTTTACTAGACATAGCCAAGATTCTGAAAAACTGTGCTTGTTCAGCTGCAGAACTACCTGGACATGGCCAAGAGTGTGTTCCCTCTCCGTTCAGGTGTTAAGCGCATGTTAAACCACAAAGAGCTGTACTAGGTGTCCAGGGTAATGCCATGTGGTTTTAAGACAAAACAGTGTTCCACCTACTTGTCGTGCTGTAATGGTACATGGCCTTTGATACAGTGCAATATCCACTCTTGTTAAGATTAGCTTCAGTGGCCCATGTGGATCTCACCACGATAAAATAAGTGAGACATTTTTGACAGGATCTAGTGCATCAAGTCACCTTGGCCCTTTCCTCTCTTATGAAATTCACCCATCTTTTGGAGAGCAGAGGGTTCCCAATCTTCTTCTGACCTTTTCCAAGTACATCATGCACCCTTCGTTTGCCATCTGTGTTGAATTGTCTTCGTCAAATCATTTGCAAACAACACCAAGGGGTCCATTAGGATGTCGGGCGGATTGCCTCCGCCAGGGTGGCGGTGGCCACCGCCACCCTGGTGGAGGCAATCCGCCCGACAACCACTCTTGTTTTCCCCTCCGCCAGATTAGGATGGCGGAGGGGACAGCGGCGGACGGAAAGACCGTCCGCCGATTTTCCGCCGCGGTTGCCTTGCGACCACGGCGGTAATAGATTAATATGGTGGCGGTGTCCACCGGACACCACCAGCCATATTACAATGGCACAATGTAGGGGCCTTTCCGCGGCGGCAATGCCGCCACGGAAAGGCAGGCGGAGATTGCTGCGGGGGCCCCCTGCAGGGCTCCCAGGTTGCCGCCACTGTCGGGGGGCCACATTTACATATGCAAAGCGGCAGGCACCGCGCGGTGCCTGCCGCTTTGCATATGTAAATGCATCAACTTATGTTTTGCATTGTGGCGGGCGGTGCAGAGAGCACCGCCCGCCACAATGTAAAACATATAGGATGTGCCCGCCACTGTGGCGGGCACATCCTAATACCCCCAACGGGACCCCCGACCTTATGGCGGGCGGTCCCGATCTCCGTTAGGGTGGCGGGTGGACAAAGTCCGCCCGCCATCCTAATGGACCCCCAAGTGTCATTAAGTGGCAACAATATAGAGCCCCTATAATTGACTTAAAGCAACTTCTGACAGACGTAGAGGCACGGATGCAGAACTGCACTCTAAAATAACAGCGGTGGCTCCTCTACTATGGCCGAGGAGCGTCGTCCCCCAAAACGGTCAGGAAAGGAAAAATGACATTATAATAAACACTTGTTTTATTTTTCCTTTCCTGCCGAGTCTTGGGGGTGGGGCTGGGAGTGACAGGCACTGCGGGGAGTCGTATGTGAACTGACTTCACTGTCCATGTCGGTTTGGCCACCAGTCTCAGGCCGGCCTAACTGTCATGCGCAGTGAAAGCTCTATCCAACCCAGCTGCGTTGCTGGTTTGGAGAGAGCAGGTACAGTCTCTGAATCTGTCTGTGACTGCAAATCGAGGGCGCTCAGGCTAATCCTGAAGCTGCTCTCATGCATTTTTGCCCACCTGTGAACTGGCTTGCCCCATCCCCACCCGCCTGCCTGCCCGTCCACTCGTCCATAATACTGCCCACTTCTGAATATAAAACAGTACTAAAACAGAATTCATCCTGTTTGGGACCAAGGGGGTGGCCTGCCTTAGCTTCATTTTCCATTCTGGAATTGATTGGCCATTCCTTTTCTCTTTCCACCTCTTGAACCTTGATGTAGAAATGCTGCTTTCTAATAAGCAGCTCTACATTGTGAGGGAGTTTCTTCCACCAACTTCGCAAACTACGATCTATCCTTCCATTTCATCAACCAACTATTGAGCCATGACCATACGAACTATTGAGCCATGACCATAGCAGCTGCAATAAACTCTTGCACAGATGTCTGCAACATCATAAACGGTGGGTTGATGAGTTAAATTTCTGTCATTTGATTCCAGGTTTTTGGAGAAAGGGGTGTATCTTTCAAACTAGGCAAGATTTCAATTGACTGTCCAATCAAGGTACGTGTCCTCATTTAGCCTATGTTGCACAGCCCACTGTTATCCGCGTGGTGGAGGTCATCTCCTTTACCATCCTGGTGGGACTATCACAAAGCATATTTTGAGATCTCTGTTCCTTCAGAGAAGCCACCATCATAGCAGCTCCTCTGAAGGCGCTGAGAGTTCAGTGAGTCCCCACATGTTTCAGGTGTCCCCTTATCAAACCTTTTTGTTTTCGAAGAACAAACTGACAGAAAGTACGTTTGTTTTTGAAAAAATGACAATGACCCTGATACCCCAGGAATTTTCCCCAAGGGTAGAGAGGTCATATTTAGGTCTCGCTGAGCCAGCGCATGCGCTGCGAGACATTTAGTAAGTGGGTTTTCAAAGTGCTACCAAACGCTTTTGCTGGCCTCAAGTTTGCGGTACATAGTGTGAACGTGCACAGGCCATCTGGCTTTCTGCTAATGGCTCATTAAGCCTTACAGTGTGGGAATCATGCTCCTCCACCCCTTGCTCTCTGCTCTCACTACCCCTTCCCTTCTCCCCCTCCCCCCTCGTTTTTTCTGCTCTCACTATCCCCTCCCTCCTCGTTTTTGCTGCCACCTAATTTTATGTTTTTGCCTCGCCATCTGCCCCGGACTCTGTGCTAACAGTTATTCTCATATTTTTCACTACTTGTGCCTGTCCCTTTGCCCCACGCTCTATCCTAACAGGTTCAAAGCTCCTGTGCTTACCCCCCTGCCCCCGCCCTGTCTTAACACTTACCATCAGGTTCAAAGCTCGCCGTGCTTACCCCCCTGCACCAGCTCTGTCCTAACACTGATCATTAGGTTCAAAGCTTGCCATGCTTACCCCCCTGCCCCCGCTCTGTCCTAACGCTGATCATCAGGTTCAAAGCTTGCCATGTTTACCCCCTTATCCTGCTCTGTCCTAACACTGATCATCAGGTTCAAAGCTCGCCATGCTTATCCCCTGCCCCCGCTTTGTCCTAACACTTATCATCAGGTTCAAAGCTCGCCGCACTTACCCCCCTGTCCCACCCTCTGTCCTAACACTTATTGTCAGGTTCAAAGCTCACCGCGCTTCCCCTCTTTTCCCTGCTCTGTCCTAACACTTATCATCATGTTCAAAGCTCGCCGTGCTTACCCCCTGCCCCCGCTCTGTCCTAACACTTATCATCAGGTTCAAAGCTTGCCGTGCTTACCCCCTGCTCCCACTCTGTCCTAACACTTATCATCAGGTTCAAAGCTTGCAGTGCTTACCCCGCTGCCCCCGTTCTGTCCTAACACTTATCATCAGGTTCAATGCTCATCGCCCCGCTCTGTCCTAACACTTATCATCAGGTTCAAATCTTGCCGTGCTTACACCCTGCCATCCGCTCTGTCCTAACACTGATCATCAGGTTCAAAGCTTGCCATGCTTACCCCCCTGCCCCCGCTCTGACCTAACACTTATCATCAGGTTCAATGCTCGCTGTGCTTACCCTCCTGCCCTGCTCTGTCCTATCACTTATCATCAGGTTTAAAGCTCGCCGTGCTTACCCCCCCGGCCCCCGCTCTGTCCTACTGCTTATCATCAGGTTCAAAGCTCCCCATGATTCCCCTCCTTCCCCCACTCTGTCCTAACACTTATCATCAGGTTCAAAGCTCACCATGCTTACCCCTCTGCTCTGACCTAACACTTATTATCAAGTTCAAAGCTCGCCATGATTACCCCCCTGCCCCAGCTCTTTCCTACCACTTATCATCAGGTTCGAAGCTCGCCGTGCTTACCCCCTGCCCCCGCTCTGTCCTAACCCTTATCATCATCAGGTCCAAAGCTCACCGTGCTTACCCCCCTGCTCTGACCTAACACTTATCATCAGGTTCAAAGCTTGCTGTGCTTACCCCCCTGCCCCCGCTCTTTCCTACCACTTATCATCAGGTTCAAAGCTCGCCATGCTTACCCCCTGCCCCTGCTCTTTCCTAACACTTATCATCAGGTTCAAAGCTCGCCCTGCTTACCCCCCTGCCCCCGCTCTGTCCTAACACTTATCATCAGGTTCAAAGCTCGCCGTGCCTACCCCCTGCCCCCGCTCTGTCCTAACACTTATCATCAGGTTCAAAGCTCACCGTGCTTACCCCCGCTCAGTCCTAACACTTATCATCAGGTTTGAAGCTCATCGTGCTTATCCCCCTGCCCCCGCTCTGTCCTAACACTTATCATCACGTTCAAAGCTTGCCGTGCTTACCCCCTTGCCCCACGCTCTGTCTTAACAGATGTTTGTCCTCATGCTTTCTTCATCAGGTGGCTGGCGCCGGAGCCGCCTTTACCCTCATGAAGGTGATTGGGAGGTGTTAGGGCGCCGGGGACCGTCTGGCCACTGTTGCGTTGGTTGAGGAAAAGTTAACGCCCGCCTTTTGTGTCCCACGGCAGAGTAGAAGGCGTCGGGAGAATTCTCGTGGAAATACAGATTGTTGTAGTGCAGTACTCTTAACCTTTTCCGTGCTCATGACGAGCTCAGCTTGTCATGAGGCACGGTGCTCCGTTGTTCATGACGAGCTGAGCTCACCATGAGCCGTGGAATACTCACACGCGGGGATAATTCCCCTGCTGTGCTGAGCGTTCCACGGAAATGGGTGTGGTCATGACCAGCTCAGCTCATCATGAGCACACGAGCACTGTGCCTCATGATGAGCTGAGCTCGTCAAGAGCACCAGGGCGCTGTGCGAGCCCTCCCCGCCCCCCAGCACAGCAGGGGAATAACCCCGCACGGAAGGGGTTAAAGGCCTGCCTTCGGGTGGCGGTTAGAATTTGGGAGAGGGTAGAGTAGTGGTTAGAGATGCGTCGTGGAGAGTAAAACACTCGCGAGGGACATTCCGGCTGTGGTGTGCGAGAGCCGTGGGATGGAAATGGCCTTATGCTGTGGATTTTACCTGGAGTTTGACAGCTGCGTGAGTAAGCCAGGGAGAGTGCAAGGCAGGTAGGAGAACAATACCTGCGTGCTTTTATTTCCAGCTTTATCAGACAGTCAAAAAAGGAATGCACTACTTTTTCTGGGCACACCTTCTGCACTTGACTATGTTGAGGAATACACAATAGATACCGATTTTACGACAGTAAGAAATGGAATTGTATTTATGCGCTGGCTTATATGTACAGAAGTAGTTATTAAATGTCTATCCATGCCCAGCGGAAAAATTAGAAGCCTTTTATCACATCAGGCACAGTATTACAGCTTTGGGTTTGTAAAATACCATCCTAGCCACCTGAAATTAATAAAAGCAACCAGTGATACGTATTTTGCTGCCAGTACAGCTCTTCAGAGAGCTATAGCTTTGTCCAGACACAGGAGCACTCTGTATAAGTCAAAACAAAGATTTTTCAGGTTTATAGGCACACATAAATGATGCAAAAAGGGAAGCAGGGAACTCTGGGTCGTTCCCCCAAAAACTAAAAGGCTTTTTCATTTCAGGTGAGGAGAATGTTGGTGGCATTACAGGATGCTCTATATAGGAGCTGCTCTCCATCAAAACTAAACCAGCATTGGCATAGCCAATAGGTCTTGCTTTTGGGACCTTATACGTATTTAGTTATGCAGCACAATATCCTTGGTGCAACGACATCAACCGTTGCATGGCTAAACACTTATAAGGTCCCCAAGGCGAGACCTATTGGCTATGCCAATGCTTGTTAATTTTTGGGGTTTGGAACTGCCAGGATTGAACCACTAGGATTTCCTTGGCGGTCCCAAAAAGAAAAAATTTACATGACTCTGTCTGCCCTAAAATAGGCGGATAGTTGGATGTACCTACACCTTACGGCCCTAACTATTTTGGGCCATCAGTGTAGGATTTCCAAAAGCATAGCTAGCGGAGGCACCTCTGTTGGAAACATGACGATCTGTCTGACTCTCAATCAAGCGGATTGATGGCAAGTTTGGTAGACAAGGGACCCTTCCACGTGTGTTCTGGGCTACTTTGTCCACCAAACTCTACATCAGGGCTGGAAACGCTTTCAAACTTTGATTTCTCATGTTGAAATGCATTAATCATCTGTGACCAATCTGCCTTCAGGAAAAAAACAATTTTACCATCCAGAGATCTATGGCGACAGAATCATAAACTACTAGTTATTCTGTGGGACAAGCTTGAAATCAGAGGAAGCGTGCTTTTTTGCACTGGACTTCTATGCCCAAAGAGTTGACCAGCTTCAGTAAAGCCCTAAAGACTGTTCTAGTTGGTTAAATGAGCAAAGCTAGGAGGCCATTGCAGAGTGTGCCTCTTATAGAGTCATGCTTCTTTCGTTCATTGAATCTCTCAACAGCAATGGTTGCGGAGGCAGGGGTAAGAGCATTCTAAGGGCATCATTCACAGGTTGGTTGCCGGTAATGGAAGATGCGGTAAAAATTGTGAGATGTCTTGCTTGTTCACCTCTGCGTTTCAATCAGAGTGAGCGTGTCAACCGTTTCCAGATGTGAACCTGCTGCTAGTTGAATCAATAGAGACACCCTTGTGGTGGTCTTGGCCTGGACGGGAAAGCTATTACAATAAGGACTGTTCCATACAGAAAATCTCATTATATTTCTCTGTGGCATTGGAAGACAACTCCCAGTGCAGGGAGATGTTAGTTAAACGAGACTTGAAGATGGACCCCTGGTTTGCGGGTCCATCTCCAGGAACCAAGTAGGCGGCACAACTTCTGTTATTGCATTGCAAAACATTGTTATTAATTTTTCCGAGGGAAAAAAGGCCTGCGTGAACAGCAGACAGGTCTAGGCATGGACAATGTGGAGGAAACAGTCTAGTTCGGAGGCTTAACAGCCAAATCCTATATGATGCCATATGAGATGCCACTGTGTTCCTCTAAAAAGCGCCATCATTTACCAATATATACCACTGGATTTTGATGGTTGGCACGTGTTTAGAGTTGGTATGGTTGTGAAGGCATTCTGAAGTCTATGCAATTTAATTATTCTCCATGTAAACAGCTGCGGAAATCGAAGTTTCCTGGAATTCTAGAAAGTTTCTTGGAAAGCCTTTGGTTACCAACTGGTGTTCAATCTTACATAGTTGATTATCTTTTCGCTTTGATAATTGAGTTTAAAGTTCAAGCTAGCTAGGCTTCCTGCCCCAGGCGAACTGTAATTGAGAGCAGAGCGCATTAATTGTCTTACAGTAACCGCATGTAGCATAGTCATTAGGATCTCTAGACCAAAGCGGCCGTGCCGCACTTAATGATATTAGAAATCCTTGTTACTCATCAGCTTTAATGACCAAAGGGGACGTCTTTGCGCTGCGTGCTAAACCTCATTACCGACGAGCATGCGCGCGCTCTCAAGGCCGCAGCACGCGCACAGCTCCAAAGCATGCATGGCACAGCTTTATCTCGCCCGGGGCACAGTGATCCGCGTGTCTTAGATAAAGATGGCGTCGAGGGACCGCCTGTTGAGTCTACTGTGACATAAATGAGCAAACCTTAAAAGTTTCTTTAGCAGCTGGAAGATTAAAAGGCCCCTAATGCGGCGTTTGATAGATATATTTTTGTGTTACTGCTCTGAAGCCGCGGGTCTCGACGATGAGAGGGCTTTTTGATGAAGCAGAAATACTTTACAGGCGCAGTGCCGTCTCTGCTCTAATGATTCAGTGCGGCTCCTGCAATCTGTGAAAGGCGGTCTGTGGCTGTGCTTTAGATGACCCGGTAGTACCTCCGTAAAGAACTTCCACGGTGCTCTGCATAATGGCGGAACGACGCTCTTGTTATCCTCTTGACCATGCCACAATTAATTCCTCTCGAAAATATAGTGTTTTCTGAGGAGGAATCCTCGGAAGAGCGTGACTCATCTTTCGGAAGCGAGGAACGGCGGGAGCTGCATTAATGGAGTCTAGTCTGTCGGCATCGTGTTCCTTTTATTTATGCGAGCTCTCCAATCTGAAAGCATTTGTTCCTGTAAAAAGCAGCCACGGGATTCTGTAACATCCATGCAGTTGAATGCACCTAACACATAAGACAACCCTCAATCAAAGCAGGCTGTTTTCTGACCTACAACGCTGCAGGAGAGAGGAACTTTCTGAAGCTGAGGCAGCATGTTGTACGATTACAGAAAATTCTTGCCGGATGACCTTCTTCGGGAAAGATATATCGCATCTTGCCACCTTGAGGCAATATTATTTTTGCATAAAAAAGTAAGAAGATGCTCTGGGCAGAAACCACGTCTTTTTTGTAAGGGTCAGCCACCATGGCTTGCTTTTCTGCCTACCTGCCTACCACCGTAGGCCTCACGTGCACTGACGACGCAACCACACTTTGGCCTCAAATGTATATCTGTAAAATAACTGTTGTATTTGATTTTCAGTGATTCTGCAGTGAAAATTCATGCATCTCTCCTGAAAGCCTCTAGTGTTCAAAAGGAGGGTCCGCCATTTTGATGGCAATCTCTCCTAGGGCAATCAACCTTCCTGATGGCTGCTTGAACTCTTGCAATTTAGGTTTTTGTCCCAAGACTCACACTGACCTAGTGCGGGAAGCAAAATGTCCCAATCTTTGCTCATAAGTCATAAGGGATGACCAGGGAAGTCAAAACTCGCAAAGAGCCGGCAGGTTGGGAAGCCTGGAGCGGCCAAGTAGGATGTCCCAGTTCTGACACTGTAAGGACAGGTATAGATTTAACTGGTAAATGGTTGGAAGCAGCAGCACAGTAGGTGTCCTGTACAATGCTGCTTTACTAATGAATACACATGAATGTGAGCACCTGAAATAGGAGGCCCTGAACAAGCAGCGAAGCAGCATGACTCCCAATAGGTGACCATCCTAAAGCGGATACATTACATGCCAGGTATCCTCCATTTAGCCATTGGAATATGACTAAATCATAATCATGCATAATTTAAGAACCTGCCTGTCATGGGAACATGTCATTAGAGATCATTTCCCGTACTGAACCTATTTTGAAGTTCTCACTAAATAGCAGATAAGGGGGGGAGGACTCGGGAGATGAGGATTTGATTTGAATTGGATTTTATTTTATTCCTTCTAAATTGCAAAACATGCCAGTTTTGGTTTCTTGTCACTAGAAACACAAAAGTAAAAGAAAGTGCAGGCAAAGGCCATACCACTGGGCAACCAGCAACAAAAGAAGGGAGTTTGGAGGACCTGTTTACGGGCTATGTAAGATGAAATAGACTGCAGCTAGTCCTACAGTTTAGGGCCCAGCAGCTTGCCTGATCAAACATGGGGACATGTAACAAGAACTGGTTTCAGGAATGGAAGAGCGCTTGGGATCACATAGACAAAAGAGGTGATTTAAACAGAATTGTTCTCATCAGTGAAGCGCTGCATGCATCAGACAAATTACTTTTGCTGTATTGACAACCAGTGCAGGTCTCTCCACACTTGAGGTACATGGTAAAACCTTCTCAGATGGAATCCTGTAGGACTGCTTCATTCTGTACACACGGGAGTCTAGTTTAATTGTAGACTGACAGGCCAAACAACAGATAATTAAAATAATCTAGCCAAGACAAAATGCACTTTGATATGACAATAGTATGTAGTTCTTCAGCAAGGTAACGGCAAGCTCTTCTGAGAAAGCACAAGGTATAGAAACTATTATTACACACTGAACTGATTTGCTCATTCATAGCGAAGTCCTGATCAACTATAATGCCGAGTTTTTTCACCTTAGGGAGCATCAGAAGTGTTGCACTGATGATATTAGGCCAACGAGCACTATTTCATCACATGTTGTTTCTACTGAGAATCATCTTTAGGTCTGGTTTTAGACAGCTTTAATTGTCTGTTGCCAGAGCTCATGTCATTGATTCCAGTGGCGGTGCGTCCATTGGGGGCGTTCGGGCGTTGCCCCACCAACCAATGCGCACCGCCATCAGAAACTTCACCGGCCGCACCAGATTTAGCTTATAGGGGAAAAAGGGGGTGGGGCTGTATCTGATCGTAACAGGTTGTTGTGAGCGTGCGTGTCACTGCTCACGCTGCTCAGCAGTGCTACTGCCGCTGGCGCGCATGTTTGCTTTCGGGCAGGTCATTTTTCTGACCAGCCCGAACATGCGCAGTAGTTTCCCCCTTGGGAGACCGAGGGTTGCCTCATACCGCAGCCCCCGGTCTCCGAATGGGGCAGGGAGTTACGCTGCTCCACAGCCAATCCTGGCGCTGCTGGAGCAGTGTCACTGCGTCAGTATGGCTGAGTTCGTGACCAGTGGCGGCTGGTGACATTTGAAAGTGGTGAGGCGTAACACGCGTGCCCGAACAACCCCCCCCCTCTGAAAAAATGTAAAATCGAGTGGACATATGGTGCATTTTCAAGCAATAATAAACAACTTGTTACGTTGCTGGTGCTAAGAAATGTGAGATGCATGAGCGAGCTACAAACCTACGGAGTTACTTAAACAAAATGAGAAGTGCTCAAACTTTTAAAAGAACAGGTCAATGCATTGATAAATCGAGCTGGACAGATATTTTTGATATCCTACACAATCCAAACAAAATATTTTTTTTTCTAATGCAGAGATTCTGTGGGATTTTTCTGATACTCTGAAATTCCTTCAAGACAGTAGATTCCAAATTTTGGTATAATTTTGGCTTTCCCTTCCTAGATAAAGTGCATGGTTGATAATTTGAGTGCCATGTGTACCATTAACATCACAGACTCATTGACCTCTGATGACATCCCAGAGGGACCCTCATTTTCAGCCTCTTAATCCCTCGAGAGCCTCCTATTTGTTAATAAGTGGTTAGAGATATGGAAAGGAGTGTCAACATCAGAGAGTAAATATGGTTAATACAAGTCTATTTGCTTTCTGTTCTTTACTAAAGACAACCGCTAATCTCTTATTGCTTTTACGCGCCGATCAATCAGAAATATTTCTTTATAAAATAACTGTCTAGTATCACAGAGCCACCCACACGGAGATTAAAAATGACATGCTTTTGACTTGCCGTCCAATTTTATGCATTACGTCTTAAACTAACCCTTGCATAAAGTAATTTACATATTTTTTGTCCAGGTCATAATAAAACAAATGCACATAAATACATAATTTGCACAACACTGCATGCCAACCCCTCCCTCCCTAATACTTTCAATTCCTACCACAGCACCCTAACCGGGAAGAAAGTACATATAAAAAACAATTGCATTTATTTCCACCCTATAGTCATTCATGATGTTGTATTCCATGCTTTAAAAGTGCGTTAATTCACTCATAACACACATTCACATAAAATGTGCCGTTCGACCCTTTTATCACTTCACTATTAATATAAAAAATCCTGACCAATCAACTCCCACTAGGCTAACGCAGAAAATGTAAACTTACCTGACCGCAGGGTCGTGCCTTCTCCGCCTCAGGACCCGCCTCAGTTGAAGAAGGTGCCATTCAATAAAAGAAACAAACGTCTGCTCTGTCTTTGTGGTGCAAAAAATACAGCTCTTGAAATACCAGCTTTCTTCCACTTGCCATGACTTTTGACATTATCCTCCATGAATATCTTTAAGGACTGCCGATTCTTTTTTAGAAACATGCTGCAACTTAGTAGACAGCAACCACATGATGGGCCAGAGATACTCTCCAGATTTGAAATGCTTTTTTTTTTTTAAAACACTGCACATCTACACATGTCTTTCCAAGGACGCTCTTCAGGCTGTATTTTGCTTTACTATTTTTTTGATAATTATATGTCCGAGCACGACCCAACATCATTAGTCTTCAGCATGCGTCGCCGTCTTAAATCCAGAAACAATTCCATCCAGGTGAGATCACACTACGTGTGCATTGTACTGATTCACTCTGCGACGCATATATGTTTCAAATGCCAAAGCATGCCTATTTCCGGAATATTATTTTCACTTTCATAAATTATGCTCACGGTCACTGCAGCATCAATCAGCCTGTGCGCTGGGAGCTCTTCTTTGCAGTATTCCTGTCGCACGTGGTGCAGTGCAGGTTGGGCCCTGGCGAGGGTGCACAGTGCCAAGGTGCTCAGGAGCCCTCTATCTACAGCTAGTCGGCTACACCCCCTGCCTGTATTGCAAATTCTTGGGTTTGTATGTAAAATGACACAGCCTCGCATTTCAAGTGCCTTTGCAGCGTGCCCGATGCGAACCATAAAGCGCTGTACTGCCTTCACCAGGTCGCCCCAGCCGAACCCAACCTGCTATAAACCGAGTGCTAAATGGCAAAATATTAACAGTATGACCGACCGTAACATCATCAGCAAATGCTGTGTCAGCAGTAAAGTAACACAGCGAGCTAAACACTCGCAGCCGACATCTGCTGTGTACCACATGTCCCGGACAGTGAGGCCGAAGGTAACCCCCCCACCCCCATCAGCAACAAGGCTGGCTCTCCTGACCACACACCGAGCAGGTACCGCACCCGAGGTCCTGTTGGCACTCTTCAGTTCCGTTCATCAGCCACGTCACTATCAGTGGCGGTGCGTCCATTGGGGGCGTTCGGGCGTTGCCCCACCAACCAATGCGCACCGCCATCAGAAACTTCACCGGCCGCACCAGATTTAGCTTATAGGGGAAAAAGGGGGTGGGGCTGTATCTGATCGTAACAGGTTGTTGTGAGCGTGCGTGTCACTGCTCACGCTGCTCAGCAGTGCTACTGGCGCTGGCGCGCATGTTTGCTTTCGGGCAGGTCATTTTTCTGACCAGCCCGAACATGCGCAGTAGCTTCCCCCTTGGGAGACCGAGGGTTGCCTCATACCGCAGCCCCCGGTCTCCGAATGGGGCAGGGAGTTACGCTGCTCCACAGCCAATCCTGGCGCTGCTGGAGCAGTGTCACTGCGTCAGTATGGCTGAGTTAGTGACGTGGCTGATGAACGGAACTGAAGAGCGCCAACAGGACCTCGGGTGCGGTGCCTGCTCGGTGCGTGGTCAGGAGAGCCAGCCTTGTTGCTGATGGGGGTGGGGTGGTTACCTTCGGCCTCACTGTCCGGGACATGTGGTACACAGCAGATGTCGGCTGCGAGTGTTTAGCTCGCTGTGTTACTTTACTGCTGACACAGCATTTGCTGATGATGTTACGGTCGGTCATACTGTTAATATTTTGCCATTTAGCACTCGGTTTATAGCAGGTTGGGTTCGGCTGGGGCGACCTGGTGAAGGCAGTACAGCGCTTTATGGTTCGCATCGGGCACGCTGCAAAGGCACTTGAAATGCGAGGCTGTGTCATTTTACATACAAACCCAAGAATTTGCAATACAGGCAGGGGGTGTAGCCGACTAGCCGTAGACAGAGGGCTCCTGAGCACCTTGGTACTGTGCACCCTCGCCAGGGCCCAACCTGCACTACACCACGTGCGGCAGGAATACTGCAAAGAAGAGCTCCCAGCGCACAGGCTGATTGATGCTGCAGTGACCGTGAGCATAATTTATGAAAGTGAAAATAATATTCCGGAAATAGGCATGCTTTGGCATTTGAAACATATATGCGTCGCAGAGTGAAGCAGTACAATGCACACGCAGTGTGATCTCACCTGGATGGAATTGTTTCTGGATTTAAGACGGCGACGCATGCTGAAGACTAATGATGTTGGTTCGTGCTCGGACATATAATTATCATAAAAATAGTAAAGCAAAATACAGCCTGAAGAGCGTCCTTGTAAAGACATGTGTAGATGTGCAGTGTTTAAAAAAAAAAAGCATTTCAAATCTGGAGAGTATCTCTGGCCCATCATGTGGCTGCTGTCTACTAAGTTGCAGCATGTTTCTAAAAAAGAATCGGCAGTCCTTAAAGATATTCATGGAGGATAATGTCAAAAGTCATGGCAAGTGGAAGCAAGCCGGTATTTCAAGAGCTGTATTTTTTGCACCACTAAGACAGAGCAGACGTTTGTTTCTTTTATTGAATGGCACCTTCTTCAACTGAGGTGGGTCCTGAGGCGGAGAAGGCACAACCCTGCGGTCAGGTAAGTTTACATTTTCTGCGTTAGCCTAGTGGGAGTTGATTGGTCAGGATTTTTTATATTAATAGTGAAGTGATAAAAGGGTCGAACGGCACATTTTATGTGAATGTATGTTATGAGTGAATTAACGCACTTTTAAAGCATGGAATACAACATCATGAATGACTATAGGGTGGAAATAAATGCAATTGTTTTTATATGTACTTTCTTCCCGGTTACAGTGCTGTGGTAGGAATTGAAAGTATTAGGGAGGGAGGGGTTGGCATGCAGTGTTGTGCAAATTATGTATTTATGTGCATTTGTTTTATTATGACCTGGATAAAAAATATGTAAATTACTTTATGCAAGGGTTAGTTTAAGACGTAATGCATAAAATTGGACGGCAAGTCAAACGCATGTCATTTTTAATCTCCGTGTGGGTGGCTCTGTGATACTAGACAGTTATTTTATAAAGAAATATTTTTGATTGAAGGGCGCGTAAAAGCAATAAGAGATTAGCGGTTGTCTTTAGTAAAGAACAGAAAGCAAATAGACTTGTATTAACCATATTTACTCTCTGATGTTGACACTCCTTTCCATATCTCTAACCACTTATTAACAAATAGGAGGCTCTCGAGGGATTAAGAGGCTGAAAATGAGGGTCCCTCTGTGATGTCATCAGAGGTCAATGAGTCTGTGATGTTAATGGTACACATGGCACTCAAATTATCATCCATGCATTTTCTCTAGGAAGGGGAAGCCAAAATTATACCAAAATTTGGAATCTACTGTCTTGAAGGAATTTCAGAGTATCAGAAAAATCCCACAGAATCTCGGCATTAGAAAAAAAAATATTTTGTTTGGATTGTGTAGGATATCAAAAATGTCTGTCCAGCTCGATTTATCAATGCATTGACCTGTTCTTTTTAAAGTTTGAGCACTTCTCATTTTGTTTAAGTAACTCCGTAGGTTTGTAGCTCGCTCATGCATCTCACATTTCTTAGCACCAGCAACCTAACAAGTTGTTTATTATTGCTTGAAAATGCACCATATGTCCACTCGATTTTACATTTTTTCAGAAGGGGGGGGGGGGTTGTTCGGGCACATGTGTTACACCGTACCACTTTCAAATGTCACCAGCCGCCACTGATTAATTCGTCTAAAAATAAATAAGTATACAAGGAAAGTTGGCTTTGGGTCAGCTCCCTTCAGTGTGTTAGGCATTTCTTGGGTGTCTGTCTGCTAAGGCCACTTCCACATCAGGGGCGTAACAAAGGCCCCCGCAGTGCTTGAGGGGCCCCCATGCTTACTCATACTAGAGGGGCCTCCCCTCAGCCCCTACTGATGTGAGTGTATGGGCCCCTTCAGTATATCTTGAAGAGGGGCCCCCTTACATTTTGTTATGCCACTCTTATACATTCTGCCTCCTGGCTCTTCTGAAATCCCACCAAGGTCTTCTGCACCAGATGCATAGACTATGATTACTACTGTAGAAGGTGCCAGGATGCTCTTCCAAAAGCATTGCCTTATTCCTAATGTAAACCAGACAATCAAAGCAGTGTTCTAGTTTCTTAAAGAAAGAGGTGGATTCCAAAGGCAAACTGTCATTTTAACGGAAGTACAATAAAGAGTTCTCCTGTACACTACATAGCAGGCCATTAGCACTTCATGTTTAAATAGATAGAGTGGGCGAAACCAGAAAAAAGGAGCATACTTAGGGGCTTATTTGTGAGCCCTTGCGTCACATTTACGCCATAGTTGCATCACTTTTTTGTGATGCTGCACAACGTAAATAAAGCACTATGTTGCTCCATATTTACGAAGTGACGCATCTCGGCAGATGTGTCACTTCGTAAAGCCCTGCGCTACATTTTTCCTGCATCAGGTATAATGTATGCAGTGTGGGCGTTCCCACACATCAAAACCTCATAAAAGTAGCTCATTGAAATCAATAAGATTTCAGTGCACCACTTCTAGGAGGCCACTGCATCAAATCCTTAAGCCTACCCCATAGCAGGCATAAGGGTGACACAGTGCTATAATCATAGCCCTCCCCCTGCATTGTTGGAGTTGCATCGCTCTTCCAACTCAATTCCAGCAATGAGTCAGTTTTGCGCAGACAGATACGTCACTAATACTGACGTATCCGTCATTCCTTGCGACATGATGCGTCATACAGTAAATATGATGCATCAATGGTGTCTCAAGGAGAGTTCACTGAGAAGTGTTGCGTCTCATAAATAAGGCCCTCGGTTTTTTGAGTGGTACTCATGAACACTATGATGATTATAAAACACAGGATGATGTCTATCTGTTTTACAGTACGAGTCAAATGCTTCCCAGAGAACTTGTTTAACTAGACTCAGTGCTGGATGACAGTCCTCGAGTGCCAAAACAGGTGATGAACCCAAGCCAATCAATTTTATGGAAATTAATCTTCACTAGTAATTTTGGAGGCCCTAAACGCTCAACTGGATGCAGCCATTGGTGATTGTTCACAAGGCGCTATGAACCAGAGGACGACTGGACATTTGAGAAGGAGTTCATTAAGAGCAAAGGCACAAGGCATGCATTTTTTGTACGAAGATCCCTAAAGGGCATTGTGAGCCTGATGTATCAGAGGATTTTACTCGTTCTTCGTCTATCAGGAATAGCACTGATACATAAAGGCTTATGTCTCTAGCTGTCATTTTGAGTTAAATCTCTCCACCACATAGTCAAATCCTTATTTTAGCCAGGTTACTTAAATCAGATCCACCATGGAGCCTGATTTGATTTATTGTGAAACTGTTTTCTTTGCTAACCAGTTTGATAATCTGAGATTCATTGATGATGAATTGGTTATCAGCAGTGTTTCACATTTACTGTAAATTGACCTGTCACAGGCTATATAGACACTGAGGAGTGTCAGAAATTTAAAGAAAAAGGAGAGCAAGCATGTAACACCACTCACAGTCACAATTGACTATAGGTTGTTCAAAAGGCTCTCACTCACCACCCTGGGTGGTAACATGCTTCATCATCGGGCCCCACCAGGAGTGACCGAATGCCACCCTGGTGTGCTGCGACGCCAGATTACTGCAGAGCTGTTTTTTTTGGTGAAGTGTGATAGTTGAGGTGATTTAAAAATGTGCCAATCAATGATAGTGGTATATCGGGCATTCGTCAGGACCAGTGAAGTGTGATAGAAAACTGTATTTGTTTTTTATGTCTTTGTTTGTCTGTCTTTTTCTATGTTTGACAGAATAAACTCGGTTCCACTCCATATTGGGAATCTAGACGCAGTGTTTTTTATATACTTTTTAACACTGATACCCCAGGCTAGGGTGGACCTTAGCGCGCCCATACCACCGGGGTTTTCTATCACACTTCACTGGTCCTGACGAATGCCCGATATACCACTATCATTGAGGCTGAAACATGTTGATCAACAACACAGGATAAATCTGGACTTTTAATTCTGGTCCTTTATCCTACACCACTGCTTTTTACCCATGTCCAATTGGCAAAACCATTAAAATTATTTTTTTGACACAATTGGCACATTTTAAATTACCTCAACTATCACACTTCACCAGTAATCTGGTGTCGCAGCACATCTGGAGAAGCGTGGCTCAGTGGTTTGAGATCGACCGTGGACCAGGGTTCGATTCCCCGCCTCGGCGGGTCTCGGGCTCAAAAATTCCACGGACTCGACAATTCTCGCTCTGGTGCCTACTCAACTCACAGGGTCACACTCTGCGACTCTGGGCAATAGCTTGCTTAATCTCCACTACGGCCCATCGCGGCGGGATGCCTGGCTTTCACCTTGTGGACACCCTGCCGGGGTTTCTCACAGGGGAATACCAGGACGGGTTCCCTAAGAAAGCGCCGGGACGCTCACGGGCAGCCGTGCGCTTTACAAATCCAGCACATTTACATTTACACCAGGGTGGCATTCGGTCACTCCTGGTGGGGCCTGATGATGAAGCATGTCACCACCCAGGGTGGTGAGTGAGAGCCTTCTGAACAACCTTAAGAGGTCTCCCTCATAGTCAATTGTGACTGTGAGTGGTGTTACATGCTCGCTCTCCTTTTTCTTTAAATTTCTGACGCTCCTCTGTTGTTGTATTGATATTAATTAGAGGGGGATAGGAGCGTTACTCTGTTCCCTTCCTCTCCTGTTGTTACGAATCTATATAGACACTGACATAGATGATTTAGCATTTTACTGGGAAAAGAGAATCTGGCATAAATGGGTGTATTTTCCAAATTGTGATGACTCAGTGGGCCTAAACAAATTGAGCTTCATGAAAATCACTACAAAATAAAATACATTAAACTGCTACACAACTGAGGCGGCACGATGTGCAATATTTATTGCTTTTGAGACCCAAAAGTTCGCAGTGTGCTTTGCACAAAGTCTGTTCTATCTCCTTTCTGATAGCAGATAGTAGAGGGGATGAAGTGTAAACTACCTTAGTGTTCTATGATATGAAGAGCTGGTGAAACAATAAGATATGGTCAATATTTGTGAAACGTACATGCTCAATGGAAATTATTATAAACCAGTACTGGATGTGTCGCTCATTTTAGTTTCTGTTACTCTAGGTCTATCTATGCTGCTCTTTCATGGCTACTTTGCCAGTATTGTTGCTCCTCATCCCGCCCATCTGTGGCTGCGAAAATTAAAAGAGACCTGCAACTTTTTTGTGGAAATGGCAAGGGTTTAAGTAATATTTCACTTCTAAGAGATCAAATGGTCCTATAGCTACTTCAGAGGTGGACCTGTATGCACAGCTCTCATCTATGATCACCTAATATTACTCCCTTCACTGCTAGTGTGTCTGTACACAGGAAATAGACATTTTTTCCAAGGTTTGCACAGACCTTGAAAAAACATTGTGATATTTTCTGGATTTCTTTTCCAGAACACAGCCCAGTAATAGGCTTTCTAGACTCCCTGGCACTAAGGACATTATCAATGTGCCAATGAGACAGAAAGCCAGTTAGAATGTAATGCCCACAACCCACTAAGCACTAGTTCAGTCAGATGCGTTTCAGGTAACAATCAGTTCTCTGAAATATAACAAAGAAAATTAGAGGAACCCAGCCTCTCTTTCATTACGGAAAAAGCACACTCCCGAACACTATGAAACCAGGAATATATTTTAAAGATTTAGATTTGTTTATAATATTCAAACTATATCCTAGTGCATGGAATATTAATAGTAACTATCATAAAAATCAACAAAATAGTAGCAACAATATTTACCAAAAGAGTGAACAGCAAATAATATTGTAACATATTGGTAATATCATAAATCTTTCTCTATATTAATATCTCCTTCCCCACCCTTATCTCTTCAGCTAACTAACTTCAACTTAGCACAAAATGAAAAGGGCCTAATTTTAGTTTCAAAGATGGTTCACACCCGCCAACCTCTTCTGAACAATAATCAATCAATCAATCAAGGGTATAAGCGCAGCTACTCACCCACGAGGGTCTCAAGGTGCTAACCCAATGTTCAGCAAAATAGCAGTAACTGCTATTCTTGTCTGCCTCTGCAAGCAGACTGATAAGCCCACAACGTGAAGGCTAAATGTGCCTCCTGGTAGTCCTCAGGAAAGGAAGGTGAAGGAATTCTGTATGGCCTCTGTCTCGAGTCTCTGGCATGAAGTTCTGGCTTGCTGCACTGCGTGAAATATTTATAAATCTGACCCTTATTGTCTATCAGAACTATTTCTAAATTCTTCATGGGTATAAGCATGTCAGCAGAAGTGTGCCTACTATAAGTTCAACCACATGATAAAAATTAACATGATCACTTTCAAAGTTCTTATATTTTACTTGTTAACAATGGAAGTTGCGTGTTTCCTATCACCAGTCCTTTGTCCCTTTAAGAGCAGCTGAGTTCTCTTTTTGTAAACTTAGCTAGGTACTACATCTGTATTGGAGACACTTTTATTTTGGAAGAAATTCTCAGGGATCTCCGTTTTTCTCTCCGACATGTTGGTTTTATCCACAGGGGCGGTGCAATTCCTGTGTTCGCTGTCCCATGATGGCCACAAGTAAGGACGGGGGGGGGGGGGGGATGCCCCCACCCCCAAAACTCGTGCTGCCCTGAGCGGACTGCAACCCCTTGCTACGCCACTGTCGTTAGTAACATGGTTATATCCAAAATTTACAAAATACTCACTCTTGTGTATTATTAAAGAAATTATGATAAAGGCATTACATATATAAACATGTTTGCACATTTTCTGCATAAAGTACTTCTTTCTCGATTATTCAGCAATTCATCATATGCTCTGATGATGACCCTGCTCCAAGCTGTTTTCTGTTACATGGTCTAAGCCATCTAGACAATCTAAACCCTTCAACCAAGCCTTCCTTTCCATCTGCCCTACAGGCTTCCTCAAAGCGCAGTGTCTTCCCTTCAGCTAGTCACCATGTCAACACTTCCACCTTCCACCTGATGTGTGGTAGGCCCGCTGGTGAATTCCATTGTCGAGCAAAGGCCCTGTGGGAGACTCCCAGGGCGAGGTCCAGAAATCTGTTGCCCGCTTTCTTCTCAAGATTTCTCTTGTATATATGCCCAGGAAGCAAATCTTGATTATGTGCAGCTGTTTTCTGTCTAGGGTCCTGTCTAGGTCTGCTGTCACTAGGAATCAGAATCGGTTTATGATTGGGCAGCTCTGTACCATCTGTTGAAAACCTGCATCATCTAAGGCACACTGTGGACAATTCCGATCGGTAGTGTGCAGCATGATGTTGAGCCTATGAGGCGTAAGGTATGTGATGTGCATTTAGTTGAACGGTGTGAATTTAAACTGATGTTGCGCATGTAGGTATAGGTACATTCTAGGATTTGCTCCCATTCCTTCCCCCTATCGGATCTGCCTATAAAAGTTTCACATCTGTAGAGCAGTGTCTGGAGATCAGTAGACTTCATGGCGAGAACAGTTTTGCAGAGCAATGAAATCAATTGATGGCCCTGTCCAAACATTAATAGGATTCACAAGAGGTCCTGTGATAGGTGCTCCAGGACCAACACACTAATAAGTGTGTGGACCACAGATATCACTTCCCCATAGCTTAAGAATTGAGTGTCTGGTAGATTACACTTGGTCACCAATTCCTCCAAGGTTTTGAAGAAGCTCTCCAAGTGGTAGTTTCCCAATGTCACAACATCGGTGTCTGTCCACTCCCTCATCCAACTGGCCGCAAGGTATCCTGTCTTGGCCATTGCTTGGCCCATTAGTGGCAACGCTGGGGGATAAATTGCATCACTCCCTGTTTGTCGAAGAGCACCTCTCCAGTATCTAAGACCGATGGCGAGGAGTTTTTGTTTCAGAGCAGGGATGAGCTTCACTCCCAGGAGTAGTGTCATTTGCGTCCACTCCCAGTCCCCCTCAGCCAAATTCCCCAATTTTGGTAAGGCCGAAGCCAGCCAACCAATTGGCCAGCCAATGCAGCAGCACTGCTAGGTGGTAGTTCCCGTAATCATGGGTTCTTAGGCCCCCGCAATGCATGGGTCATTGAAGCATTACTAAAGACACGCGGTTACGCTGCCCATCTCCAATTAGATCTCTGAACAGGAAGTTGAGGACTCTGAACTAAGCCCACTGTATCCAGATTGGAAGATTAGCAAAGTAATACAGGACTCTAGGTAGAATAATCATCTTTGCCAGCGCTATTCGTGCCATGATGGGAAGTTGGAGCATTCACCATAAGGCCACCTTTCCCCTCAAAGTGTGCAGAATGCCCACTGATCTTATTAAGAATACTAAAACTCTTCCTACGATGTGCTGACTTTCAGAAGGGGTGCAAATGCTTGTTATTATTTCCCACACTTACCACATGGCGAGTTTGACACACACTACAAGGTTAGTAGAGCACCCTTCCAGAATCTTTTTGTTATCTGCAGCTTCAAAACATCTCACAGATGCTAAGAGATCTCCATTGTGACTTTATATAGATCCCTGCCTCCTTACTAAAAACCCGACCATCATACACAAAGCACTGTACCTGAACCTGGGGGGTTCCCAATTACAGGAAAAACGTATGAGCTAGTAACACAGTGCTGCTAGTAATCATTGAACGCAAAAAAACAGACTAAAGTTCTCTAGTTAGGGTTTCTCTCACCACCAGTGGCCCCTCAATATCGAAATGCCAATAAGCTGAAAAAATATCTGCTCTATTTTCCTTTAACATAAGACTAAATGGCTGATTTAGAGTTTGGTGGACAGGGTACTATGGCGCAAATACCACGTAGTATCCAGTCTGCTAATCTGATGGTCCATCTCCCTATTTAGGGTTTGGAAGACCTCAAGCTTTCTGTCAACAGAGCCAACGGGGAAAGCTTCCTTCAAAAGCCAGACAGAAAGGGGCATCAGAAGAATGGCATTACACCAGCCGCTCATTTAGCATGGATGTTGTGATGTCCTTTTCTGTCCCTTCTGGCGGTAAGGGACAGAAAAAAACCAAAAAAACCCACACCCGGGTCATTAGTTTTTTGTTTTTCAATAACAATTTCCCACTTTGGGAATTTATTTTTGAAAAAACAAAATCTTTGTTAAAGTTTAGTGCACAGCCATCAAAACCGTCTTTTTGCACCTTTAAACAAACCACCATGACAGCAGTTCCTGTCAAGATTCAGATATCACTGCTAGGCCAGCTGTGATCTCTAAATTTTGCAGACAGTAGTCCATCAGGGTGGTGGACATGAAGTCCTTCACTGCTATGATGGACTGTATACCCTCGGTCAAGCTTCAAATCTGGCTGTAAATGCCACAACTACTTACAGGTGATCTCCTTATCACAGTCCTTATGAGAGAGAGAACTCGCTCTCATACAGTAAGGACTGTGGGTTAGGAAGACCGGGGGGAAGGTAATGCCGCGATTGCTTACTAGCAATCTTTATTGCTCTAAATCCAGCTTAAAAATGGCCCTGCAGCCAGGGCCGGACTGGCCATAGTGGGCACCGGGCATTTTCCCAGTGGGCCAGAAGGGGGGAGGGCGGTTTTCAAGTGGCAGGGACCAGTTTTTGTACAGGCCGGGTTTGCAGCAGTGTTGCAATATCGGCCCCCAGTAACAAAACGGCAGCAGTGCTACAGCAGAAGCATTGCTGCTTCTCGCTAGCACCCGCCCCCTCCTCCCGCTGGGCCAGCAGAATTGCCAGGGCTGGTTTGTGTTCACAGTCTGGCCATGCCTGCAGCAATTGTCATTCCCACGTTACAAATAATGTGTGTTGCAATGTCTTTTCCACTATCCCAAAACAACCTCTCCCCTCTCTTTCTTGCCTTTTCCCCAAGCACCCTCCTCTTCCTTTGTACCTATATGTGTTTTTGAGCGCTGAAAAGTTTCTTTTATATAAAGCCATTGGCTTTGTCAATATTTATTGAATTGGAAAAGGAAAATATATAATGCAGTGACACCCATAGAACAGTTTGCTGGTACCTCAGTATTGGTTTTGGAAAGAAGTCAACCAAACAAAATTGGCCTGACTTACTCCGCAAAGTACATCTGCTTCTAAGGCTGAGGCTGAAATCACATATCACAGCTTGGATTGGATTGTTCTCTTCATCAACTGAGTGGGGGTCCATGGATATAAGCCTTGCTTCTCACCCCTTGCGAAGGTCCTGATGTAGAATTCTGACATGGTTTAGACTGGCGAGGAGACAAGACCGATAGGTAATGCCAGGCTGCCCCGGGCCACCGAAGGGGGCCACCTAAGAGGGCAGCCACCCTTAGTGCCACAGGATAGCACAGACCCCAAGGAGCGGTCTAGTGTCTGGGACCTGGAGGGTCCCCAGTGATGTCATGTCCGGTGGGGGTGGGGCGGGGCCAAGGGTATATGGCCTGGGGTCACGGGCCTGGCACCCTCTTTGATCACTGATCGGCCACCTGGAAGGACCCTCTCTCCCTTGACCCCGACTAGCGGTGCTGCCCGGATGCTGTTTTTACGAGGTGAGTGGTTTTCCCTCCCGCCCCCCCTTCACCCACTCTCCCTGCTCCTGCGTTCTCCTCGGGTCCTCGGCAGGCGGATGCTGCCTGCTTAGGTGCGGGGGGGGGGGGCGGTCGCGTAGTCGGGGCCCAGGGCGGGTGTCGGTCGGTGCCTTTGCGGAGGGGGGAAGGGGCGGTGGGCCTGGGCTTGGTCTTGCGGGCGATGTGGGGGGGCGGTGGGTCCGCCTGGCCTCCCCTAAGGTGGGGGGCTCTTGGGCAGCGGCGGCCACACCCAGAGCCATGGCGGAGTTACAGGGCGATCCAACGCTGGAAGGTACAGAAGGGTACCCTCTACAGGAGCACAGTAGGGGTGCGAGAGCCAATTATCCCCAGGGAGATCCTTGGTGGGATCCTGGAGGAGTGACGGCGCTCCGTTAGTCCTTCGGGCAGTTGTGGACCTGAGCAACCGGGGGTTGCCTGCAACGCTCCGCCCCCGTAGTGGGGAAAGGTGTGAGTAAGGGGTGGACTGGAGGTCCGCTGGGAGGAGGGGCTAGCCCTTCCCCCAAAATTGACAACACTCCCGCGGTTAACACCACAGGGGGTTTATGGCTCATCAGGTGGGCAGGACGCGAGGGGCGGCCTGACCCTGGATCGCCCCTAAGATAACCCAACATGTTGGCATGATGTTTATGCAAATAAAGCTGCAACAACTTTCTCCAACAAAACATTGTGTGGTGTCTGTTATTATGGAAAATTGTTGTGAGCGGTCTGGGGTATGGGCCGATGTTGGCACTATGCCAGGCTGCCCCGGGCCACTGAAGGGGGCCACCAAAAAGGGGCGGCCACCCTTAGTGCCACAGGATGGCACAGACCCCAAGGAGCGGTCTAGTGTCTGGGACCTGGAGGGTCCCCAGTGATGTCACGTCCGGCGGGGGAGGGGCGGGGCCGAGGGTATATGGCCTGGGGTCACGAGCCTGTCGCCCTCTTTGATCCCTGATCGGCCGCGTGGAAGGAACCTCTCTCCCTTGACTCCGACGAGCGGTGCTGCCCGGACGCTGTTTTCCCTCCCTACCGCTAACCCGGCCGTCGGGCAGCAGGGGGGGGTACTTATCTAATACTATTTTGCTTTGTGTTGCAGGCGGAGTTACAGGGCGATCCAACGCTGGAAGGTACAGAAGGGTACCCTCTACAGGAGCACAGTAAGGGTGCGAGAGCCAATTATCCCCAGGGAGATCCTCGGTGGGATCCTGGAGGAGTGACGGCGCCCTGTTAGTCCTACGGGCGGTTGTGGACCTGAGCAACCAGGGGGTTGCTTGCAACGCTCCGCCCCCCGTAGTGGGGAGGGGCGTGAGTTAGCGGTGGACTGGAGGTCCCCCAAAATTGACAACACCCCCGCAGTTAACACCACAGGGGGTTTATGGCTCATCAGGTGGGCAGGTCGCGAGGGGCGGCCTGACCCTGGATCGCCCGTAAGATAACCCAACATGTTGGCATAATGTTTATGCAAATAAAGCTGCAACAACTTTCTCCAACAAAACATTGTGTGGTGTCTGTTATTATGGGAAATTGTTGTGAGCGGTCTGGGGTATGGACCGATGTTGGCACTATGACCCTGCTATCATGTTCTGCTTACCCCATACGTTGACACAGGTACTGAATTTGCTATTCTGTCTTTTCAAGATGTATTCTGCTTTTTAGACTCCTCTTGCTGTAAGGCCAGAATTCCTACCAAACATATCTGCACAACAAAAATGATAAACAGATTAGGCAGGCAGGATGTGTGCTTTCAAAGAGAAGCTTGCACCTTATTTCGTGGGTGACACTGCTTAAACACAAGGCTAATGCTTGGAGTAAAAGCAAGTAGGGCATTGAAGCTGCTCTCCTTCCAACAGCGTTCTGCGAAACGTACAGTAAGTAGCACATTGGATTTGATTTCACATCATCAATTGTGTTGTTAAAAGGGGGTATTTTTAGTTGCCTCCCAGGCAAGCTGTAATTTTAAACTAAAGGCAGAAATGTTAGGACTGTAATGATGGGCAGTCATTGAGATGCGTGCACACTGAGGGCACTGTCTTGTTTTTAATGTTTTTTGATAGGCTCAGAAGCTTCAGTCGGCACTGTGGCGTAAGTCAGGGAGTGGGGAGCGCCTTGAGACCCTACGGGTGAGTAGTGCGCTCTACAAATGTATTGATTGATTGGGTTTATACGTTTCTCACTTTGATTGCACACACAGCAATGAATTATATTTTAGAGCAGGAATAGTGCAGAATGTTCTCTGGCAGATCATATATTTTAATGTGTTTTATGTGATGAGATCAGTCAGTGGTATATGGAACTATATAATAGTATGTATTGATGCTATATACCTGTATTTGTGCTGTACTTTGTGATAAAAAAAGAAATAAAGATATCCTGCAAAAGCAGAAGTCCGTGTTAGTGCTAGCGTGCGTAATCTATTGATTGAAGAGGGTTCTGTTGTCCTTTTTATTGAAGTAGTGGATAGAACCCACTCCCTCTTATAAACGCTATAAAATGGCAGCACAACATAGGTGTTACATCACTCCGTTTTTGAGAGTTCATTTGATTTGTTATACCAAGTAATGGAGTCAGACACCCAAAAAAATAAGCATTTGTAAAACCAGTAGGTCTGTCCTTAATGTGCCAACATATCTAAATAGATTCCTGCGCAAAAGCTGGTTATATGTGTTGCGTGAGCAATTGCTGTTTGTCACATTAAAGCCAGCCCTGTTGGTTTTGACAAAGTTGGGGTAAAAGTGGAAAAAAAAGAATTGCCTTGTGTATAGACTGCATATAAGAAATAAAGAAATGGCAGACAGTAAGGGCCTCATTTTTTAAGGCCTTGCGCTGCTGTTGCATCACTTTTCAGTGACGCTGCAGTGGCGTAATCAATGCGCCAAACAGTGCCCTATTTACAAAGAGACGCATCTAGGCAGATGCGTCACTTGGTAAAGGGCCTGCGCTACATTATACCTGTGTCAGGTATATTGTATGCAGGGTGGGCGTTGTCCTGTAGAAAAGCCTTGTAGAAATGGTGAAGTGAAATTTAAGAGATTCTACTGTGCCACTCCTACGACTTGACTCCATCACAATCTTTACACCGGCTTCAAGCAGGTGTTAGGAGTGACGCAGGGCTTTTCATAGGAACTCGCCCATGTGCAATGACACATTGCTGGAGTTGCGTAGTTATCCGACACACGCCAGCAATGCGTCATTATTACGCCACCAGATATGTCAGGATTCCTGATGTATCTGTTAAGTCCTTGTGCCAATGGAGCGCCATGGTGTAAATACAGTGAATACATAGTGCCACAAGGATGGCGCTATGAAAAGTGTTGCATCGCTGTTTTTGCCCAGCGATGCGCTGCTTTTCATAAATGAGGCTCTAAGTATGGTGTAATTTTCAGATCCAAAATAGTCCTTCATGCAGTCCAATGAATAACTTCCTGAAAGGTGGACGGATACATCAAATAGCCAATAACATGATGTGAGAGGGCAGACAATACTCCTTTGGGTGGAGGAAAAGCCCAGAATGTGTGTAGTTTGGAGAACTGGTAACAATACATCTTAAAGACTGCTGAACTGTCAAGCCAGACTTAAAAATGAATCCAGTAAACCGAAAATATGAGAGTTCAGGAAAAGGCATTTCCCAAAAATATGAATCTGGCACATATTATGTTATGACAATAGTTTAGGTCTCTAGTGGAACTGAGCTCACTATTTTTGGTGCAGTACTGGGCAATGAGTCCCCCTCCATTGTTCTGAGCTAGTGTGACTTCTGAACAAAGTGGTATTTTTTTCTGGAAAAGTAAAATCTTTGCACTAAAAGAGATTCCAAGCATGTTGCAATGAAGGAATAGGCTAGCGACAAGAGATCAGGAGCAACAGTTGCATTCCCTAAAGTAAACTTGTTGCTTTTAAGCAAGAACATGCTCATGCAAACCTCAGTTCTTGTACAGCATAACCCTGTTACTGAAGCCTCCACTGGCACCTCTTTCTGCGGGTGGTATACCCCATTTCTGTCCACACTGCAAGGTTTATTTCAGATCTGGCTATGATTACAGCATTCTCGGGCTCAACATGTTTATCCTAAAGCACCTGACATCGGAGGGCATTCATCTTCCAAGTCTCCTAGTTACTCCAGAGTGACGTAGACTCTGTCCCCTCTGCTTTCAGGTACTCCTCTTTGAGAATCCATGTTTGGATTCCCATGGACATTTTCTCCTCTTCCAGCAGCGGCACTTCCTGAAGTCCTCCATTGGGTTCGGCTGCACTTTCTGACACCACTTCACACCTATGCGCCCGGCTTCCCTGAGATGGGTAACTTGGGTACCACAGTATCCACGAGTGGTGTGGCTCTCCAACCTTCTGTCTTCCACAGGGTTTCTTCAGGGTCCACGGGGAAGGGTCCCTAATCTTTACAATACCAACCGCGACTTGCACATAGGCTTGTACGGAGCACGTGTTTGTGTTCACACACTGCATACACTCTCTGTGGGGTCCCCATCTACCTACCTTGGGTGGTTCTGTGGGTCCCCAGCAATTCTATGTCCTGTCGACATTGTCCTGACTCGAGCCGTGGTTCTTATACCACTTTCTTAGTATATGGTTTGGACCACCCCCGGGGGCCACTGTGTATTAGTGCTATTTACTGTGATTTATTTGCTAAATTATTGTGTGTTGTGTGTCTATCTCCATGTGGGTGATACTGTAACGTACTTGATAGTGTTATATAATAAATACATATTTTTATAAATACTTTGTGTGGTTCTCTTCTCATTTAATCTATACTATAAGATTGCATTCTGGTAAAACAAGCTGCTTTACACTCTTTCAAGACTAAGCCTGAAGGCTGCTATCCACAGCTACCACTTGGATAGCTTTCTAAGGTTGTCTGAGACCTCTAAAATTACCATAAGGGTTGTCTGGACTGGTGCAAGGTGCCCACTTACATTGGTGGACATTATATACCAGGCAGGCTTCTCACTCTCTTGTACTGGTTCACGAAGTGAAACAGGGACAAGCAGCAAGGCAGGTCTCTGAGGGTTCAAGGCAGGGTTCAGACAGCAGAGGAGTCCTTCCAGGTTCAGCAGGGTGTTACAGCACTCTGGGTCAACCCTCTTATCTTTTGTCTCCTAATGGACCTTTTCATTGCCACCTCAGAGGTGATGGGAGATAAGATTAAATCAATCAAATTTCAATGTACAGTGCAATCACTGTGGCTACACAATAAGGACCAGGTATCAGTGACTATATTTAATAAGGGTTATTACAAGTTAGCAGTTAAAGTGAGGTACACAAATCTCAGCACCATGCTGTAAAAGTACAGAATAACAACCAGGAAACCAAACCTCCTAAAGACGTTTAAGCATACCAGTAAAAGACAAGCAAGCAATTCAATCACGACAATACAAATGATCAGTAACAAGATTTGGTGATCAGAGAAAAATGTATGGTTCTCTCTTATATACATGAGTAAAGTCTAAAGTCATCTAAGTTAAAGTCCAAACGAAAGAAGATGGTTGTATCTAAAATATATTTCGAAAGCTAAGGAAATTCAATTAAGGAGAAAAATAGGACAGGGCAGGAAGTTGTCAGCATTTCAGAAGCTCGGTCAAGAGTCTTCTAGGGACAGGGGAATAAGTGTTAGCCTAAGCCACACTTAGCAGAGAATCAAAGACAATCATAGAGGTAAAAACCTCTAAATTCCAAAGGAAAGTGTGGTGACCTCAGACAGTGTGAACAACAGTTATTTCAAGAGTAAAGCCCTTCACCGCACATCATCAGGGATTCCATTGTCCTTTTCCATTCTCAGATTGTAATCTGCAACATTTACGAAATGAACATGGGAACCAGATTGTCCTTGTTAACTAAGGCCATGTTGCAATAATGCTGAATAGGACATTTCAATTAACACCCTGACACTCCATGTTCTTTGCCAAGGTCTTCTTCTCAGGCTCCCTCTCAATCACTAGTACAGTGTTGTATCTATTTTTAAAATAACATACCATGTGAATTGCAACTGTAAGGAATGTCATGTAAGCAGAAAATGGAAAACAGTATTTTATGCAGAATGGAAAACAGGGGTAGTCAGGACAACGTTAAAGAATTAACTCGATGAGGCACATTTAATAAGCATGTACAATTCCAAACACAAATTAATATAAAATGTCAGTACATTAGATTCATCTTACATGTGGCGTAGGGCTAAATCTTGAATTTGTATGTATAAGTATGTATAAGAACTACATTAAATGCAAGATATGAAACATTAGTGCACACATTACATAAATAATTGTTGTTTCTATAGTGAGTACATATTTAATAAGTAAGGAAGGTTTATTTGTCAAGTCTCCAAAGAATATATAATTTAATATGGTAGAGGCACACAGTATATGAATACATTCGCTAACTCTACAGTGACTGCACTTTAATAAAGATATGAATGTTAACGTTACTTGTTAGACCACACAAGAAATAGGTGCTCAATGCATGTTTATGTTACGGATTATGACAGATGAGGGTGTAGCCAAAATGACGCTGCACCAGTGGCAGTCTTATGAAGTAAAAAGCACAACAGCAGTCAGTCCTCTGAAAGTCCTTCTGCAGGGCCAAAAAGTGAACTGAAGAGTGGGTCTGAGCATCCTATTTTTATACCTGCTGCCTTGTTTGCAGTAGTAGAAGTTTCTAGAGAATTCCCTGTGGAGTGCTTGAAGATTCCTGCCTCCCTTACCCTGGCTCCAGCCTGGGTGCATGAAAAATGTAGTGATATGAAGTCCTTGATGTGAAGGCAGGTCACAACCTATTGATTTAAAAGTGGGGCTGTGCCCAGCTCCGGCCCACCATCCTGCCAGTGATGGCCCAAACAGGCATACCTAATCCCTCTACTGTGTGGCTATCTGACAGAAATAAACAAAGTCCAATTGCGAACTACACCCAGTCATGTGACCAGGAACAGGCTGCAGGCACCAAATAGGGTAGGATAATGTCAACTTTTTACAAGTGGAATTTATTAAAATTGTGACTTAAAATCTGACTTTCCGAATAAGGAGAATTTCAAATTACAATTTCTCAGACTCCAAACTTGATAGTCCTTCTTGCTCTGAATCAATACTTAGCACTTATTAACTGTGATAAGGCAACCCAATATTGTTCTATGGGAGAGGTAGGCATCCCAGTAGTGAAAAACAAACTTGTGAGTTTTTCATTACCAGGACATGTAAAACATAAAGGTACATGTCCACTTTTGATTACATGGCACCCTGCCCTCTGGACTGTACAGGGCCTACCTTAGTGGTGACTCATATGTAAATAAAAGGGGAGTTTAAGGCTTGGCAACAGGGCTTTTTTGTCAAGTTGAATTGGCAGTTTAAAACTGCATTCAGGCTGCAGTGGCAGACCTGGGACATGTATTAAGGGGCTACTGAAATGGGTGGCACAATGAGTGCTACAGACCCACTATTCACATTTACTTAACAGGCCCTGTGTATATGGTATGCCACTTTACTAGGGACTTATAAATAACTTGAATATGGCCATAAGGTGAAAGCAAATTCTACCATGTTTTAGGGAGACAGCACGTTAGCACTGATTTGCAGTGGTAAATGCACACAAACCTAAGACCAACAAAAACAAATTCAACAAAATAAAAGGAGGAAGGCAAAATGTTTGAAGGTGGCCTTAAGGCAGACAAGCCTAACATGTGTCCCCGACATCTGAAATTTCTGAAAGTGGGGAGAACTATCCAACCTCCTGGTAGTTTTCATCACTATGTCCGAAGACTCTGGACACACCATCAGCATGGTGTAACCCAGGATGGAATTCCACTGTAAAGTCCATTCCCTGTAGGGAAATGAACCATCTCAAAAGTTTGGGATTCTCGCCCCTCCTCTGCATGAGCCATTTGAAGGGCCTGTGGTCTGTGTGAACCCGGCAGTGAGTCCCCAAAATGTATGGTCCCAAGCTTATTCAGTGCCCAGACCACATCAAAGGCCTACATCTCAATAGCACTCCACCTCTGTTCCCTGGGAAGTAGCCCCTTTTAGATGAAAGCAACAGGTTGGTCCATGTCCTCCTCATTCAACTATGATCACATCCCCTATGCCATGCACTGAGGCATCAGTTTTCACAATGAATTCCTGGGAAAAGTCAGGGGCCTTGAGTACAATGGCTGTATACTTGGACTGTTTGAGGGAATCTAAGGCTTTCAAATAGTCTTCAGTCCTGATGACCTTCTTAGGCAGAGTCTTGGAAGCCTGCTCAGTTAAGGGGGCAACAATGGTGCCATATCCCTTAACACACCTCTTGTTGGCCTGTAGTATCCAGCAACGCCCAGAAAAGCCCTCACTTCTGTTTGGGTTTTGGGGGGCTCCCAGGTGTCTATTTTGGACTGGAGGGGCTGCATCATAATCCTGCCGCAAGGTGTCCTAAGTACACCACAGAATCCTGCCCCATATGGTACTTACTGGCTATGACAGTCAGACCTGCTTGTTACAGGACATAAGGAACTTCCAGAAGATGAAACAGGTGGTCCACCTAGCTGCTACTATATACAGCTATGTCCTCTAAGTAAGCAGCACTGAACGCCTACATTCTAGCTAAGAACTGGTACACCAACTTCTGGAAAGTGGCAGGGGCATTCTTAAATCCAAAGGGTATCACTTTATAATGAAAGTGGCACTCTGGGGTAGAGAATGCTGACCTCTCCTTGGCTCTCTCAGTTACGACTACCAGCCAATACCCTGAAGTAAGGTCAGAAGTACTCAGGAACCTGGCAGCCGGTGAGCATCAGTATTGGTGACTCAATTGAGCCCCCTCTAGTCCACACAAAACCTGAATTCTGGGACAGTGCCTATTGGGGCAGCTTTGGGTACCAGAACCACTGGGCTGGACCAGGGACTTCTGGAGTGCTCAATCACTCCCAATTCCAACATGTTGGAGACTTCCTCCTTAATGCTGGCCCTCACTTTGTCTGACAGCTTGTAGATTTTATTTTTGACATGCAGGCAGTCCCCAAAATCTAAATCACGGGTACACAGGGTATAGGCCCTGGAATGAAGGAAAACAGCGAGACAAACTGTCCCAACAACTGCAGACAGTCGTCCTGCAGTCTGGGGTCAGGGTGGGAGTGAGGTTGACACCTTCCACGACTCATTCTTTTCTGTAGTTGATAGGAGGTCAGGTAGAGGTTTGCTCTCCTCTTCCACTCCATCATCTGTCACCAGCAGCACGATGTCATGGGACCTCTCGTAGTGGGGTTTGAGGCCATTGATATGGACTACATGAAACTCTAGCATGCTAAGGATGTGCTGGAGCCATCCTCAGCACCAGGGCGCAGGTGCTGGAGACGGCCCCAGCACATCTCACACCAGAGGCAGGAGTTCTCTCTGGTGCAAGCACTAGAGGGATTTACTGTTTTGAACCGTGGCTGCTGAGGAACCGCTCCCCCAACAACCAAGGCTATTTTCTTCTTTCCCTGTAATGACAAATGGCTAATTTAAACTCCCTTTTCTAATGGTACATATTTCTAGTGGATCCCTGCTCGGGGATCACCTCAGGGGGGTGATCCCCAGGCAGGGATCCACCCACTAGGCACCAGGAGTATTTTTAGAGGGTGAGCGGCCCCACTTGCCAATACGCCAGTTCTCCCTAAGGCACAATAGACTGCCTGCCCCCGTGGAGGGCAAAAAGGAGTTCTTGAGCCTCAATCTGCCACATCTGTAGGTGGCAGATTGAGGTTCAAGACCTCCTTTCTGGCCAAGACCACACCCCATAAAATGCCCCAAAAATCTTTCTGTCTCCTTGGGGGCAAATTTGGACTGTTTGGCCACCAAATCTGCCCCCAGGGCAATATTGAGGAGTGGGATCCTGCCTTCCCAGACATACCAGCCTGATGCCCCACCCCAAAATAGTGGCAATACAGCCATTCTGCTGCCCTGCGGGAGGGGGGGGGAATCTGGGAGACTGTACTCCCCAATCTGCCCCAAGGAGGGGAAGAAGGTCCATTAGACAGAATGGAAGCTATTATGTTGTAGAAAATTAGGGGTTTGTAAGGCCCATTGACACTTCTGGCCAAGCCCCCACCCTAGAAAATGCCACAACAGCCTTTCTCCCCCCTCTGGGGGTTCAGACAGTTTTACCACACTATCTGCCCCATGAAGGCAGAAAGTCCACGAGAAGCCAGCGATTTTTTTTGTGCTATATCACCGGCTGGGGGCTGCCCTCCCACACATTAGGCTGAGCCCTCCGCCCCCAAAATGGCAATACAGTCTTTCTGTGCTGCTCAGGTAATATTTTATATGGCAAATATTGAGGGGTGGGCCGGTCCTCAAACACAGCAGGCCGAGCCCCTCAGCTCAAAAAGGTCAAACTAGTCTTTCTGTCCTTCAAAGGACAAAAGTGGGGAATTTGGTCTCATTCTGCCACCAGGGTGGTGGAGGGTAGAAAGCCTGCTAGACACCAGAGAATTGTGTATGTCATGTAAAACAAAGGGTTGGTGACGTTTACCCACAATCTGCCCCAGAGGGTCAGAAAAAATTGTGACAATTCTGGGCTTGGGGCATGGCACAAGGTGTATATGACCCACCCCCACACCCTTTTTTAGGCCACTGGCATCTAGTGGCGTTTCTGTCCGCTGGGCACAGATATTGGGTAAACACCCACAATCCATCCTCATGGGCAGAAAGACTGATTCACCTATTCTTGGGTAGCCTCAATGCCTGTATGAGTACCCCCTTCCTCCCCGGCACACTTAAAAAAAAAATGGCCAATTTTTCCCCTGGTGTCTAGTGGCTTTTCTGTCCTCCGGGAGGCAGAATTGTGGTGAACACCCTCAATTTACCCCCAGGGGGCAGAAAGACTTGTATGCCTGTTCTGGGGGTGGGAGTGCATGATGCGTGGGTGAACCACCACCTACAAACTTTAAAAAAAATTTTGGGCACTATTTTTCCCCTGGAGTCTAATGGTCTTTCTGTCCCCTGGGGCAGATTTTGTAAACACTCACAATCCACCACCAGGAGGCAGAAGGATTGGTGCACCTGTTCTGGGGTGGGAACACTATGTGATGCCTGTGTGAGCTGGCCTACCCCTTTTTGGGCCTATTTTTTGGCTGGTTTCTGTCCCCCGGGTGCAGATTTTGGGGAAGCACTCTCAATCCACCACCAGGGGGCAGAGGACTGGTGCACCTGTTCTGGGGCGGGAGCACTGTTTGATTTCTGTGTGAACTGCTCCACGCAATTATTTGGGCCTATTTTTTCGCTGGTGTTTAGTGGCCTTTCTGTCCCCTGGGTGCAGATTTGGGGTAAACACCCTCAATCCATCCGCATGGAGCAGAAAGACTCATGCATCTGTTTTGGGATGGGAATGCAGGGTGATTCTTTGGTGTACCAACCACACACCTTTTTGTATTATTTTTTGGGCCTGTTTTTCCCCTGGTGTCTAGTGGTGTTTATGTCCCCCAGGGGCAGATTTTGGGTAAACATCTTCAATCTACCCACAAAAAACGACCGATACACCCATTCTGGTGTCCGAGTGTTGTGTGATGCCTGTGTAAACCGATTTGTGGCCATATTTTCTCGCCTGCGGTCCAGTGGCCTTGCTGTCCCTCTGGAGCAAGGTTTTGAGTAAATGTCCTCAATACACCCCTTGTCAGGCAGTAAGAGTCGGGCACCTATTCTGGGGTTAGAGCACAGCATAATGCCTGGTGCTGCCCAAGATGGTACATCTTGTGTAGATACCATAACATTTTCCTACCCACAATGGACTTCAAATATCACACTTTTACTAAAATTGCAAATTTTCCTTGAATTTCTGTGATGTAAACTTCCAGAAACTACTGGCGTCAACAAGATTCCTACCACCCAGCATTCCCCGCCTTTGTTCTGATAAAAACACTACCACACTTGGGTGGCTGGGCCTAGTGCCTGTGATACAAAAAGCACCAAAACACAGATTGGAGAAGTCGGCAATAGGGGTGGTTCTGGTGTTCGGGCCCACGCTGGGTGGCCACATAGGGAAATCTACCAAACCCATACATTTCTGAAAACTAGATATCTGGAGGAGTCCAGGGTGGTGCACCTCACTTGGATCCTACAAAGCTTTCCTACCCACAATGCCATGCAACTCTCAAATTTGCATGACATATTTTCCTTGCATTTCTTTGAAACTTCCAGAAACCTCAGGAATCCACAAAATTCCTAACATCCAGCGTTCCCCCACTGGTACCGATATAAAATTACCCCAGTTGTGTGGCTTCTTGTACACTGCTTCTAAACTACGTATCTGGTGTTCATTTCAGAAATACATAGGTTTTCTTGATACCCATTTTCCATTCTTTACATTTTACCAAATGAATCGCTCTATACATGGTAGACAATGTAAAAACATTGAAAGGTGCAGCTCAATTATTGGCTCTGGGTACACCGGGTTCTAGGAAAACCTACAAATCCTATATTTTCCCACAACATAAGGGTCTAGCAGATGTAATAGTATATGGATTTTGAAAATTGGCCATTGTGCCAGGAAGTTACAAATGAAAACATTGTCACAAATGACCGCTTTTTTCCTGCTCATTTTCCCTATTGTTCTATTTCAACAGTTAGTTTCTTAGGAAAAACACTGAAGGATCTACACAAATAACCCCTTGTTGAATACAGAATGTGGTCTACTTTGAACAAATCTATAGCTTTCAGGGATCACCCATGGCTTTCACAGCAGTTTCCAACACAAACTGGAAGTATGTTTAAAACACAAAAATTAGGAATTGGGCTGCCTCTTTGAAAAATGCCAAAACTGTGGTTAAAAAAAGACACGATTTTTGATTCAACTCTGCATGTGAACTTTCAGGTTGGTGGCAGCTCCTGAGGTTCGCTGGGGGGATTCTGTGTCAGTGTGAGCAGATACACCTTGGAGCTCGCTATTACCAGCAAAGCTTGTTCAGCTATTTCAGAGAGCGTGGGCATGATTTAGATGCTGGTGCCATAATAACTTTTAAAAAACTGTCACTCACCACTCTGTGCACTGTTTTATTGTTTTTACTGCCAAAAGTATTTCTAGCGCTTTTTCGCTCTTCTTGTTTCCTCCCTCGCCCCGTTCCACCACGGCTGACTGTGCCGATTGTGTGGAGGGAGAGGCGCCATCTTGGGCTGTGTTTTCCTGGAGCGAGGCCGGAGTTAGCGGTCTAGCTCATTTGGGGAGGCAGGGCATAAAGTGACAAGCAGCGCAGGGCTCGCAGTGAACTTTCAGGTTGGTGGCAGCTCCTGAGGTTCGCTGGGGGGATTCTGTGTCAGTGTGAGCAGCTACACCTTGGAGCTCGCTATTACCAGCAAAGCTTGTTCAGCTATTTCAGAGAGCGTGGGCATGATTTAGATGCTGGCGCCATAATAACTTTTAAAAAACTGTCACTCACCACTCTGTGCACTGTTTTATTGTTTTTACTGCCAAAAGTATTTCTAGCGCTTTTTCGCTCTTCTTGTGGCCTCCCTCGCCCCGTTCCACCCCGTCTGACTGTGCCGATTGTGTGGAGGGCGAGGCGCCATCTTGGGCTGTGTTTTCCTGGAGCGAGGCCGGAGTTAGCGGTCTAGCTCATTTGGGGAGGCAGGGCATAAAGTGCACATGTGTTCCAGGGAGCGCAGCGGACGGGCGCAGCGGGCGCGACGATGGCGCGCCGAAGGTGCGCCTAAGGTAAGCCCGTCTGCGCCTGTCCGCGCATCGGCAGCGCACAGGGCCAGATTCGCTGTCGCTGCAGGGACTGATCCTGGGGGCTCACGCACTACTTATAGTAGAGAGTTACTATACTCCCTTAATAAACACTCCTATTGCAACATCTTGCCCTGGAATGTACTTCACTCTATGGCACGGACTTGCCCAGCATGCCAGTTCCGGTTTAGAAGCTCTACATCCACCTGAACCCCTCCTGTTGACACTGACCCTCACTTCAACATTTGCGCTGCACTTATTAATGCTCGCTCACTAGTCAAGCACACGGAGGAGGTTCATGAGCTGATCATAGATGAATTGCTTGACCTCCTATTTATCACGGAGACATGGCTTCGTACTTTCTGCGCTCCAGTGATCGAGCTTGCCATTCCCCGGGGGTTTAAGATAATGAGGCTTGACCGGTGTTCTGGTAGAGGGGGGTCTAGCAGTGATATACAGGGACAAATGGTCTTTGATGAAGGAATGCACAGGGGTTATTGTTGAAGGAGAAGCTCTGGAATTTTTGATAGCTCTTTCTCCGCAATTTACATTGGGTGGGATGTTGATCTATCGCCCCCCAGGTCCTCCTGGCTCCTTCATCAAATCACTAGAGGAGGTGATTACCCAGAGAGCACTGAGGTTCCCTACATTTCTACTACTAGGAGATTTCAATATCCATGCGGAAATCCCAACAGCCCCAGGGACCAAAGATCTGAGGGACCTCTGTGATTTTACTCACCTAATCCAGCAGGTTCATGACACTACCACTTAGGAGGCCACTGTCTAGATCTTGTCCATTCCAACTTTAATATAACATTAGAAACCCCATGCCCAGTCACTTGGTCTGACCACTTTTTGATTTGTTTCTCATGGGACATTGACAGCGCCCGCATACGGGGAAAGGAGTATCATGGCCCCCTCCCACCGAAAATCAGTATCCCTGCTTTAGCAGATGCACTGGCCCACACTCATCCTGCCGAGGCCCATAATATCGAGGAAGCAGTTGAGAACTTCTCAACCTGGATAAGCACCACTATAAACACTTTACCTCATCCATCAGGGAATAGGCGTTCTAGAGCCTCTCCATCCTCTCCCTGGTATACGGAACATTTAAAAACTTTAAAGCTTGGTTGTAAGGAGCGGGAACGGGCCTGGCGGCGGGAATACTGCCCCGCAGCCAAGGCGGAACTTCGAGCTGCGCAAAAAGAGTACTATGCCGCCATTAAGTCTGCCAAAGGTGACCACTTTGCGGCTAGGATTAGCAAGGCCAAAAACAATAGTAGAGAAATCTTCGCTATTGTGCGGAGTTTTACGTCCCCAGCGGCAGAAACCTCGTCGGCCCCTACATCTGCCGGCTGGTGCGAGAAGTTGTCCACTTTCTTTATAGAAAAAATTCAAAAGATCCAAGCCAGCCTTAAGCTTCCCGCTCTGGTCTACCCTCCTCCCATTCCGGTTGACCAGGACCATAATGAACCATCGCTGCTCCTTACCACTTTTAATATTGCGGAGGCGGTGGACGTGATGTCCACTTTTAACATTGTCGAGGTGAAGGATGTGATGTCCATCTTAAAAGCACTTAAGTCCGGTTCCCCTGTGGACCCTTGTCCTGCCAGGGTTTTAAGCGGAGTGGCGGAAGTAATTGCTCCTATGGTGACAGCCTTGGTTAACGATTCTTTACAATCAGGCGTGATGCCTCACCAATGGAAACACGCAAAGCTCCTTTCTCTGATTAGAAAACCCTTGGCAGATCCTCTGATTCCCTCCAATTACCGGCCCATCTCCCTGCTCCCAGCATTAGCTAAGGTCTGTGAGAAGGCTGCTTTCAGACAGCTGGAGAAGTTCGTGGAGTCCTCCGGGGCACTTCACCCTGCCCAATCTGGCTTCTGAACTTCTTTTAGCACCCAGACTGAGCTTGTGAAGGTCACCGAGGCCATTAGAGAATGTCTGGACGGGGCGGCTCTGATTTTATTGGACCTCTCTGCCGCGTTTGACACGGTACCCCATTCCCAGCTCCACTCTAGGCTGTCGGATGTTGGCATCACGGGCGCGGCCTTAAGTTGGGTTAAATCTTTTCTCACAGACCGCTTCCAACAAGTATGGATGCCCCCCTTCCACTCATTCAACAATAAGGTGAAAACAGGAGTCCCCCAGGGGTCCACTTGAGCCCCCTGCTTTTTAATGTCTATATGACCCCTCTCATCTACCTGGCGGAGAATTTGGGTGCCAAAATAATGGCCTACGCCGATGACACACAACTTCTCTTCACATGGGACGATGGTGACCTTCATACGGAGGGTGTCCAGCAATGCCTGTCCTTGGTATTTGCATGGCTTGCACGGGCCAGCCGCAAGTGTAATGAGGACAAGTCGGAAATACTCCTGTACGGCCAATTCCCGGTGGCCTTTAAAGAATCACTCTGGCCCAAAGGATCACCATGCCCCAAGGGTGACTGTGGGATTGCAAAAAACCTGGGGATTTGGTTCGGAGGTGATCTGTGCTTTCGCGAACAAATCACGAGGCTGGCGGGTACATGTTTTGGCACCCTAACCACCCTCAGGAAGTTTTTCCCTCTTCTCCCCCAAGTTGCAAAAGAAGCAGTAGCCAGGGCACTTATACTCTCATGCCTGGACTACTCTAATGCCCTTTATATCGGTGCCCCAGACTTTCTGATTCGCAAATTGCAAGTGGTCCAGAACGCGACAGTGAGGCTCCTCTTTGATATCCCCAGGAGGCTAAGCGTGCGCAAGCAGCTCTGCGAGCTCCACTGGCTTCCTGTTGCTCAAAGAGTGCGCTTCAAGGCCCTGGTACTGGCCCACAAAGCTTTACATGGCCCGTGCCCATCCTACTTAAGGGCCAGATTTGCGTTCTACCAGCCAACACGTCAGTTGCGATCGGCCACCCTCAAACATGTGGTGATTCCTTGGTTCAAGAGGGTTCGTCTAGGTGGCCAATCTCTGGCGGTTAGAGCTGCCTCCTTGCCGAACTTACCGACGCTCTGAGGCACATGCCGAACCTGACTAGTTTAAAAAAACTTCTCAAGACTCATTTATTTCAGCAAGCGTTCTAGCTCCACTGTTCTCAGCTGACACTATGTCTCTCTTCCGCGCCAGGACAGTCTTGACTCACAGTGCGCGTTACAAATCAATATATAACATAACATAACATGTTCCTGAAAGCTGGAATGGTACTGACTTTATCACAGTACACCCTCTGTTGATGCAATTTTTAGATATAAAAATATTGTTTTTGCAGAGCACCTTTTTCCCGCCAAAACACAACATTTAGCTAGAATTTGGATATTTTCTTGTTTCCCCTCAAGGAAAATTCACAAACCACGTGGGCCCTTAGAATCCTCAGGATGTTGGAAGAAAGGGACACACTTTTGTGGAAACAAAGTTAAGGAGGCCTAAGAGCAAACTACCCCAAATAGCCAAAAAAGAGCTTAGCATTCTAGGGGGAAAAGGCCTACCAGCAAAAGGATAAAGGGGTTTCGGGGGGTCTTAAGGTCCACCAATAAGGTGGCCTCCCACTTCCTCTCAATCATCTCATAGGACCCTGTCAATGGTGTTGGAGGGCTCCACTGACTTCATAACCCACACTTTCTGGTCAGGCTGAAACTCTACCAGAGTGGCCTACATGTCATAGCAGAGTTCTCTGAAACCTTATTACAAAATGTGGTCATCTGGTTTCTGAGGGCTAGTACACCAGTTATAGAAGAAAATAAAGGAGGGAGTGGAGAGTTGGTGTTCTACACGAACACCTGGGGTGGATTCAGCCTCCCCTTACAATTATTAGTAAACAAAAAGTTCCACTCAAGGGAGATTACAATTAATGAAGTTTGATCATGGGTCAAGTGTGTTTCCTACTTTGGTGGAAAGCACATCGTTTTTCTTAAATACCCCTCACGCACCAAAAGGGCCCTTGGTGTCATGCTTCCTCATAGGGGTCTTCGCATCCCTCTACGGAACGCGGCGTGCTACAACCAACGAATGCGCGGGAGCACTGATGTAATCTCTATGTGTGATATGAGAGAGGTGGTGAAGAGGTAGGGTTAGGAGTGAGTAGTAAGTGAGTGTTAAAAAATACCTAGCGTCATAGGAGTAAAAAAATGTAATAAGCCTTGGTGCCGGTATTATTAAAAAGGTGTGAGGTGGAGGTGTGTTGTATTAATGTACAAAACCTCCTGCATGTGTCAACATGTTTTGAAGCTGGTGCTTCTTCTTCAGGACAGGTACATAGATCCCTACCCTACTCACATTAATGGTGTAAAAATGTCAACTGTACTAGTATTATGTGTATACAGATGGTAAAAGCTACAAAAAATGGGACACAATGGTCTCAATATTATTAGCAAAAAGGAAATTCCTTAGATTCAATCTGAAAAAGAAACACAATATAGGAAAAATCAGGTGTATAAGTTATATTCCAGATGTAGCATTCATGACCTGTATAAGTGACAAATACTGTGCCAAGAAATTGAGCAAACCATAAACTATTGGTGCCAGTGCAGTGTCCTGTAAAAAAGGGGACAAATACAAGACGTACACACACACACACACACACGTAACAGAAAACACACACACTAAAAGAATTATGTCCCAGGGTAGTTTCTGCAGTGACTAGTGAGTTCTTGAAATCAGAAATCAGAGGAACAGCCTAGAGAGGAAAATGATCACATACTTGTTGTTTAGAAGCCAGTGGCATCATGAGCTTTAGAACGAAAGGGACCTGTGCTCATTGCACTCTCTAAATAAAAATAAAAATCCGAATTGCTGCATTAGGTTGGTGTCCAAAGTTGATGGGAACAAAACTGGCCTCTCTGAAGCGGCTATGCCATACTCACATATACCAAAATGCTGCCTCACATAAGCGCCCCCCTCGCGGCTCCGTCGATGCGGTCATGCCGACTGGACCGTTTATTTATACTGTACTTAATTGCCCATATCATTCCCGCCACTATCGGCGTGTACATGTGCTCAGGGAGCGGTTTCATCCCTGCGCTACTGGGAGGGCTGCGGGGACTGCCTTTGCCCCGGAAGTTGTATCGCGTTCCTTTACCCGGAAGTGGTGGGACGCGGTGCATTTTAGAACTAGAACGCTCGCTTAGGATTTAATAGGACAGCGCTGTTCTGGTTATCGGCGTATATTTGTTGCTCAGGGAGCGCTTCCATCCCTGCGCTACTGGGAGGGTTGTGGGGACTGCCATTGTCCCAGAAGGGACAATGGCAGTCTGTAATAGTTTGCGCTCATGTTAGAAGTCCAAAAAATTGTCTGGGGGCACTAAACACGGTGTGAGAAAAGTGAATGTATATTACAGAGCTATTAAAATGTTTTTTTTTTTAAATTGGGGAAAAAAGGGAAGAGATTCTCGCTTATTCATGGGCCATGGATATATATTGTCAGAAGCCCTTTTTGGTAGCTGCAGAATTTTTAAAAAGCCATCAAGATAGAATTAGTAAATCAATGAGTGAGGGGCTTTAGTTCGTAGTCTCCATTACCTTCTGTTAGAATAATAATATAAAATAGATAAAGATTGTAAACCCATACTCTGCTTACGGAAATCCGGATTTGTAGGGTTTAGTCAGGTAAACCCATATCAACCTATAACCTCCTCTTTTTCAACCGGGCCAAATATAATTGACTCAGGTGGTAATCCAGCACTCCTGGACTGGGAAATGCGGATATCCAAAGGGTTGTAAGATCCTTACACCAACACTCGGTGGATGAGTGTACACGGTGGCAATCAATATCCATTCCTGGGAGGAGGAGCTTGGCGGGCATCCGAGATGGCCGCGTGAGCACAGCGCTCCCCGGACCCCCGCCACTCCCGGCATGATATCCTGAACATATCCTGACTCTTTACAAGGATTTGTGTAGAGGAAGCTGAGCTGATTGCCCTGGAACTTTTGTAATTTGATTTGGACCCGGGGTGCCGGAGTTACGGTGATTCGAACTTTCGGGCTCCGCCCTCAAGGTGCGCCCGGGACTGGGTGAGGCTCTGTGGCCGTCTTGGAGTTGAACAACAGCGGCAGGGGGATTCGACTTGTGGGTCCCCCTCTTAAGTTTCGGTTTCGTTTCTGTCTCAGACTGCGACATCTGGCAGGGGAGCCTGGCCTGGGCTGGATCCGGGGCACGACACGGCGGTCTGGCCTTTGGCTGGTAGATTCTCCTATCTGCTGGCCCTATTCTAGTGGTACCCTAGTAGCGGCTCTTTGATCCCGAAGCCCTACCTTCCTGTGGCCATTCCATCGAGCCTGGTAAATCTCCTGGTGACGCAGTTCTAGCATGGCAGGCAGAGGGGACCGAGAGACTCGGAAGACCAAGACGCCCCTGCGTGGGGGCCCGGTCCAGTGTAACGTTATGGACCGCTACACCCATTCGAAGGGGTCCCCCGGAGCCGCCCTGCCCGGATCAAGTACTTCTGACCGCATTGTGGACGCGTCAACTGAGCCGTCCTTGCAGGACATCATGGGCGCCATTTCTGCCATGAAGGAGACGATAGGCCAACAATATGAAGCTTTGGCCCACAAAATCGACACCGTGGCCATTGATGTAAACTTGATTCGAGCCGACCTGTCGAAAACCAATGAGAAGGTGAAGTCATTGGATCTCAAGTCATCCAGCCTCACGGCAGACGTCTCGGAGATACAGACGGAGATTGGCAACCTCCGTAGGGTGAACGATTTCATGACCCGGCGCTTGGAGGACTTTGAGAACAGGGCACGTCGCTGTAATGTGCGCGTGGTTGGAGTTCCGGAGAATCCAGAACCTCACTCTGTTGATCTCCTTGTTGAGGACTTGATCCAGAACTACCTCTCTCCGTCTGGTCTGAGTAAATTTTTCGCAGTGGAGCATGCCCATCGTGTTCCGGGGGGCCAGGGTAAGCCAGGTGCCCCGCCGAGGCCTATTGTTGCGAAACTCTTCCATTATAGGGATCGGGACGCTATCCTGCAAGCATCACGTGTGAAGGGCCCGGTGGCCTTTGAGAACGCCACGGTGAACTTTTATCCGGACTTTTCTCAACAGGTCCAGAAACAGCGTATGGGCTTCCGTGGTGTCAAGAAACGTCTCCGAGACATGGGGTTACGCTACGCTATGCTTTTTCCGACCAGGCTGCGCGTCGAGTACAATGACCGAACCTTCTTCTTTGATCGGCCTGATTCTGTGAATGACTGGCTGGACTCTCTGCCTGACCGGCCTCCTGCGACTGAGTCCGACGCCCACCCGGGTGGTGCTGAGGGTGGTGTGGAGAGCTGAACAATTTGTCTACGCCTGGGCCCTCGTATAGAGTAAACTTTTCAGGGATTCTATGCCTCAGTACCTCTACTGTTTATGTGTTCTCCTCATTATCTGTCTTGCTCGGGGTGGCGGGTGGGCCAGAGCCTTTCCTCCTCCGGGGTCTTTTTGTAGAATGGGGGTTCTTGGGCGACAGGCACACTGCATGTTGGGGTGGCTTTTCAGCATTTTGCAGGGGTGCAGGGTGGGGGGTGTTATCTTGATTGTTGGGGGGTGGGTGGTTGGGACGTTCGATGTTTGTGTGTTATGTTCTCAAGGCGACTCTATTTTGTTCCTGATGTTTTTTATGTCATGCTCATTGCAGAGGGGTTTCGGCGTTGCTGTGTGGGATGGGGGGTAGCGGGTTGAGGTTTGTTTCGTGGAATGTTAATGGTCTGGGAGATCGCATTAAGCGGAGTGTGGTGTTAAAATGTCTACGCCGTTTATCTCCAGATATTGTTTTTCTACAGGAGACTCATTTGGTGGGCAATACTTGTCGTGCGATGAATAGGTGGGGATATCGCCTTGCCGCACATTCGGGGTTTACCACGGGTTCCAGGGGGGTGGGTATCCTTGTTCGGGCTTCCCTCCCCCTGGCTATTGATGATGTGATCCTTGATGATCGGGGGCGTTATGCTGTCCTTGTGGGTCGTTATGAGGGTCGTACCCTCTCCTTGTTTACTGTTTATGTGCCCCCCGGCCTACAGACTTCTACCTTTTCCGATTTGGGCCGTGTGTTGTTGAACCTCCCTGATAGTACTCTTTTTATTGCAGGTGACTTTAATTCTGTGATCTCCGGTCTCCACGATAGTTACCCCCCTAGGGATACTCCTTCGGCCCATCAGTGGCTGGGTGGGTTTTTGGACACGTTTGGCTTGGTGGATTGCTGGAGGCTTCTGCATCCTACCCAGCTTCAATACACTTTCCATTCGGGGGCCCATGGGAGTCTGTCTAGACTGGATTATTTCCTGATACCCTCGGCGCAAACGCCAGCGGTGCGTGAAATTAGACACCTCCCCCGGGGCATCTCCGATCATTCTCCGCTCTAGCTTTGTTTTGGGATTGGGGTGGAGGCGGCGGGCCGAGTGGCTCCTATTAACCCTTGGTACCTTACCTCCCCTGAGACCCGCAACCTTTTGACTAAGTCTTTGGATGCCTATTTTTTAGACAACGAGGGGTCCGTTTCCTCTGCGGTATCCCTGTGGGAGGCCTTTAAGACAGTGATTCGTGGGCAGGCCCTTTCCCTTATTGCTGAATCCAAGAAGGCTAGGAATCGGGAGGTGGTGGACCTTGAGAGAGATATTGCGGCGAGCGAGGCCGACTTAGAGTCGGATGTCACCTCGGATAAACTCCACGCCCTGGGTCTGAAACAATTTGCTTATAAGTCCTTGGTCACGGATGCGGCTAAACTGATGTTCCGTGAACAGCAGGGTCGTCTGTATGATGTGGGGGATAAAGCGGGTAAATTGTTGGCGTGGTTGGATAAGAAAGAGAGGGCGAATCGTGTGGTGCCTGTGATTCAGTCGTCGAATGGTGTTGCAGTGATGGACCCGGTTGGAATCGTTGAATGTTTTGCGGAGTATTTTCGTGTGGTTTATACCCCTGTGTCTGGACGGGATGTGGCTGACTCTCGCCTTTTGTTGCGCGATATACTCTGCCCAGTGTGTCCGATCTTGACCGTGTCTCGTTGGGAGTCCCCTTTTACTACGGATGAGATAGCGACTGCCATTCGCTCGCTCCGTTCGGGCAAGGCCTTAGGCCCGAATGGGTTACCGATTGAGCTGTACAAGCTACGCCCCGACAGGGTAGCGCCCTATCTTCGGGCTATGTTTTTGGAGTCCCGGGAACGGGGTATTCTCCCGTATGACCAGCGTTTGGCTACGATAGTCGTAATTCCCAAAGACGGGAAACCGCGGGACCTTTGTTCGTCTTATAGGCCCATTTCCCTGTTAAATGTTGAGCCTAAGGTCCTGGCTAAGCTCCTGGCGACCCGCCTACTGACGGTCATTAGTGGCTTGGTTCATCCGGATCAATCCGGATTTATCCCACATCGTAACACGGCTCTTAACCTACGTCGTCTCCACGGTGCTGTTGCGAGGGCGGGGCTTCTGACGGAGCCGGCCATTTTGGCCTCGTTAGACGCCTCGATGGCCTTTGACACTGTAGAGTGGCCCTATCTTTGGGCAGCTCTCGAAAAATTTGGTTTTGGCCCTGAATTTATCGGTTGGGTGAAGTTGTTGTACGTTGAACCCTTAGCGCAAGTAGTGGTGAACGGTAAAGTTTCTGTCCCCTTCTGCCTTGGTAGGGGGACCCGTCAGGGTTGCCCCTTGTCTCCATTGCTTTTCGCGCTTGCCTTGGAACCGTTAGCTGCGTGGCTTCGATGGGAGCCTTCGCTCAAAGGGATCCGTTGGTCACCGGACTTTGAGGACCGTGTCTCTCTTTACGCGGACGACATTCTTCTATATCTTACCTCCCCGCGTAAATCTTTAAATGTCTTATTTGATGTTCTTACTTCGTTCGGTGCTAACTCGGGCCTTGTTATTAATTGGGCTAAGTCCTGTGTGTATGTTCTTTCGGGTATTTTGCCCCCTTTGCCGGACAGATTTCCTATCCAGGTGGTCCAGTCTGGCTTCAAGTATTTGGGGATTTTTATTACCCTGGACCCCTCACTCCGGTTTGAGCGTAATCTCCTCCCCCCGCTTCTTAGATTGCGACTGGATGTGGCCCGTTGGCGTAAGCTGCCCCTATCTCCTTTGGGTAGGGCAGCTCTTTTTAAAATGATGTCCTTGCCGCGGTTCCTCTACGCACTTCAAAATTCCTATGACGACATTCCCGCTACCTATTTCCGAGAGATCGAGAGTCTGCAACGACAACTGATTTGGGACGGGCGTCCACGTATAGCCCTTGCGAAACTTACCATCCCTTGGTATGACGGGGGCATGGCGCTCCCCGATATCAAGAGATATTACTGGGCTGCCCAGCTATCTGCCATTAACCACGCGATGTATTCGCCGGGTCGCGATCCGGCCTTTCAGATGGATAGGTTCCAGCTGCCGGGAGGGGACTTTAATAGAGCGCTTTATTCAAGATCGGCCGGGCGCCATCTTACGGGCCCGTCCAGGACCGCAGTCAACGTGTGGCGCGCCGCGAATGTGAGTTTGGGATGGGAGAATCGACTGACGCTGGCGACTCCGCTTTATGCTTCTGAACGTTTGGGGTGTCTCTGGTCTACTAAGGGCTTTGACTGCTGGGATATGATTGGGATTTGTAAGGTGGGTGATGTTTGTGTGCATGGTAGCGTGAAGTCGTTCCAGGCCCTTAAGGCAGAATACGACTTGAGTGATAGGGAGTTTTTCCGGTATCTGCAGGTCCGGCATGCCCTGTCCTCAGTTCTGACTCCTGATGTGGCCCTGCCCGAGTCCTCCCCCCTTGAAGATCGTATATTAGATGGACACCTGCCCGACAGCACTATCTCCCTTATTTACAAAAAGTTGATTCATACTCGCGCTGATTTGTTGGTCCGGCTCAGAGAGATGTGGGTCGGTGACGGATTGGAATTAGATGACGAGGATTGACAGTCGGCACTCTCCTCTCCGAAGGAAGTCGCCATTCCCGCCCGTCTTCGTTTGGTGCAACTTAAGATCCTCCACCGGGTGTATGTGACTGGTCCGCGTCTGGTTGTAATGGGTTTTTCCCCGGATGGCTTATGTAAGCGTGGGTGTGGGATGAGCGCTACCTTTATGCATATACTTTGGGAGTGCCCTGTGGTGGCAGCCTACTGGGTGGATGTACTTGCGATAATGACTGTTGTGACTGGTGTTGCCCTGCGGCCTGAGGCCCGACGATGCCTGCTGAACGTGTGGGAACCCTCCGATTACTCTGTGGCCCAGACTAGATGGGCGACCTTGGGATACATGGTCGCGAAGCGTGACATTGCGCAACTTTGGGGCGCATCCCGTCCTCCAGACGTTTCGGTGTGGGAGGATAACATGGACTGGTCCATGTTCCGAGAGAAGACCGTCTATGTAGCTAGGGGCAGACCCAGGGCATGGACGAAAATTTGGGGTCAATGGAATGCATATCGTGGAGAAATTTGTACCCCTCCCTTGGTTGACACCTCCGATATTACCCTGTCTCCCTAGGCTGACGTTCCCGAAACTTTTCATTCTGTTTTAGGATTTTCCTGTCCTCCCTGCTTCCCCCCTCCCCCGGCCTTGCCGAGTCTCATTGATTCACCTTTGTTTTCCTGATTAGTGGCCCTCCCCTCTGACATCCGGGCTGACTTGATTGCTGCATTCGCCTTGTTTGGTGTTCGTTATTTTAATGTTTAATATAGAAAATTGTCATATTCTGTCCTATGTCTGGAGCAATATTTACTCTATGATTTCGTCCTGGCCACGGAAATGATTGTTTACCTCATGTGTCGTGCTTTGCGAATTAGCGGCCAGCCCGTGTGGTTGTAGGCCCATCTTTGTACTTTTTATCTGATTGCTCAATAAAAGTTTTTAACAAAAAAAAAAAAAAAAAAAAAAATATCCATTCCTAACTCAAGAGAAATGACTCCCTGGTATGTTATCGTTGAGGCCCATTATGTTGGTGCCCGGACGGAACACCCAGCGTTGTTCTTTTTCCAACAGGCCACTTTCAGATTGTATTTGTTCTATGATTGTCCATTAGAGGTCATTCACGGTGTGTCTTTCAGTCAGAAAGTGTGTCACCATTTTCGTTGTGCTTTTGTTACACCGGACATTACTTTTGTGTTCCCCAATGCAGATTTTCACTGGTCGTGATGTCATTCCAACGTACTCTAAACCGCAGGGGCATGTGATCATATAAATGACGTTCCAGCTATTACAGATAGTAAATTTCTTTTGTTCCCATTCACTGCCATTCCTAAATCTAATTTGTTTGCTCTTCTTGGTGAGGTGGCACGTGCTGCAGTCCCACACGGGAAATGGCTTGGATTGGTTGATGAGTGGGGTTCTCATTGGTTGTGACTGTATCTGAGGGTGGTCGTGTGTGAACAAGCATGTCCTTCAAGTTTTTGCCCCTTTTGTGAGCGAACAGTGGTTTTTCAAGGCTCAGATTGCCGCTGTTAATGATCCTCTAATGTTTATTGACAATTTTCGATTTTTGTTTTGAATGAGTGTTATAGGTGGTCCCACATATGGGTCTGGCCTCTTGATCCTTATGTGCCTTATCTTCCAATAAGGCCTCCCTATTATTATTCCGGTCTCTCTTCATTGCTCTGTCAATGAAGCAGACGGGATAATTTCGATAGGCGAGCTTGGTTTTCAAGTCTGAGGCTTGTGTTCTGTAGTCAGTCAGCTTGGTGCAGTTCCTCCGGAGGCGAAGGAACTGCCCATAGGGGAGGTTGTCACGTAGATGTTGTGGATGGAAGCTGTCATATAATAACAGACAGTTCTTAGCTGTGGGCTTGAAATGTGTGGTGGTTTTCAGCGTGCCCAGTTAACCACATCCTGGGGGTCGACCCTGTGCTGCTTGCCACCCTTGTCCATTCCCTCACAATGTGTTTTAAAATATATATATTTTTTTATTTTGCATCAACTGTCAACATTGACATAACTGCAACAACAAAATTGCACTTGGACCATACACCATCACCTGGTATTTCCCACTTCTAGTGACCATCAGAGTGACACAAATTAAAGTACAGGCATAATTACATCCATGACCCGGGTACACACCATGGTGGGGCTGTATCCTACAATTCACTCCCAGACCCCTCTCCAGGGTTTGGCAGATTCCTATTGGGCCGATATCCCAGTTGTAGTGGATTGGGTATCTCTAGCACTCAGGCATAGGCGATAGTGTCTCATCCAACTACCCCAGATTTTCTTGACCTTTTTGGGGCAACCTCTGCTTTTGTATGTCACACTCTCTGCTGACATATACAGATCCATGCCCCCAATACATTCTCATAATGTGGGGATTTCTTGCGTGCCTCAGTGACGTGCAATATCTTGCTTGGCTACCACCAGGTCCAGTGCGCTAAAAAGAAGTTGGGGTCGGGGAACATCTACGTCACCTAGGATCCCTAAGAGCATGCATCTAGGGTCTAGTGGAAGGGAGATTCCCTGGATTGTGTTCAACTCAGCAATTATTGTCTGCCAGTAGGCCCCTATATGTGGACACTCCCAAAGCATGTGGAGAAAATTAGCTAGTCCTGCCCCACAACACATGCACAGAGGAGACTCAGTGCGTCCCATTTTGTGCAATATGTCCCTGTCATGGTAGACCCGGTGGAGAATTTTGAATTGGATAAGGCGGAGTCTGGCTTTTATCGTGTCCTCTCTGGGGTGCATCAGGGCCGCCTCCAAGTCTATGTCCTCCATTTCTGCCAGATCTCTCTCCCATGCCCCCCTCAATTTTCCCATGGTGTCAGTCATATTATTACTTAAAGTTTTGTATGTGAAGGAGACTGCCTTCAACCTTAGTTCCTCCTGGTGACTCGCTCCTGTCCCTCGGGCTGAGTGGTCGCTCCCCAGTGTCCCCTCGTGACACTCGGTATCGTTGTGCTGCTTTTCCTCATAAGAACTGCCTAATTTTAATTGCCTGCTGTGTGCCTGCTTGCCAAGTTGATTTATTTGCACTTTAAATTATTTTATCAGCCGCTTTGACTGTTTGTGCGCGTTTTTCACTAGCGCGACGCTGTGCTCCCCCCTCCGCCTCCATTTTGTTGTTATTGTGATCCCTGGAGCCCGCCACGCCTCCCAGCTGAGCCGCCCTCCCACTGACCAGATCAGCGCTCCAGTACCTGAGAGCGCCGTGACTCGCTCCTGTCCCTCGGGCTGAGTGGTCGCTCCCCAGTGTCCCCTCGTGACACTCGGTATCGTTGTGCTGCTTTTCCTCATAAGAACTGCCTAATTTTAATTGCCTGCTGTGTGCCTGCTTGCCGAGTTGATTTATTTGCACTTTAAATTATTTTATCAGCCGCTTTGACTGTTTGTGCGCGTTTTTCACTAGCGCGACGCTGTGCTCCCCCCTCCGCCTCCATTTTGTTGTTATTGTGATCCCTGGAGCCCGCCACGCCTCCCAGCTGAGCCGCCCTCGCCCCTCCCCCTCCACTATCCATATATGACAGCTGCTCCCGCGCGCAGCGTTCACGCGCAGCGTCCGCGCCCAATCCGCGCCGAAGGTGCGCCAAAGGTAAGCCCGTCTACGCCCGTCCGCGCCTGGACCGCGCCCAGCGCCAGACCCCCTGCCCCTCGCACTGCCCAGCCATCCCGCATTACCTACGATGCCACCACCCTCCTAGCCCTTAACCCCGGTCGCGCCCCCAACTGCATCCAAGCCGCTCCTGGACACACCCATGGACCTTTCTCATGCTACTCCTGCAAATTCAGCGGTACCGACAACATCTCCGCTACGACCACACCACAGATTCCCGACCCCAACCACCTACAATGCATCCTTCTCAACACCCGATCGGTCCACAGACACGCCATTGACCTATGGAATCTACTAGACACCATCTCTCCAGACGTCGCCTTCCTAACAGAAACATGGATGAACGCTTCTTCCGCCCCAGACATCACCATTGCCATCCCTGAAGATTATAAGATCACACGCAAGGACCGTACCGGCCACACAGGAGGAGGAATCGCTATCGTCCATAAAAAATCAATCCACATCTCAACCAGCTCTGACGTCAACCTCGCCAACTCTGAACACCTTCACTTCCAGATCCACATCGACCCCAAGACCACACTCAGAGGCACCCTCCTCTACAGACCACCAGGACCCCGCGCAAAATTCAGTGAAGACATCACGGAATTCATCACTCCACACGCGCTCCCCTCCAAAGATTACATCCTTCTGGGAGACCTCAACTTTCACCTTGAAAAGAACAACGACCGCAACACCACCACCCTCTTAGACAACCTCGCCAACCTCGGACTTAAACAACTGGTCACTTCCCCCACCCACATCGCAGGTCACACACTCGACCCCATCTTCACCTCCAGCAACCATGTCTCCTTCAACCACACTACGGATCTCCTCTGGACTGACCACAGCTGCGTTCACTTCACCTACAACAAGCCTAAACCCATCAACCACCCCCAACCAACTCTGCAAAGAAACTGGAACAAAATCACCATCGACCAGATCTCCTCATCGCTTCTTCTAAACCCCCAGCCCACTCCTCAAACCCCGACCAAGCCGCCACCAACCTCACCCTTTGGTTATCCAACAGCGCCGACATCCTAGCACCACTGAAAAAACGACAATTCAAACTCGGCAGCAAGAAGGCCTCCTGGTTCAACGATGATCTTAAGAAATCCAAGAAACTCTGCCGCTCCCTTGAGAAGGCCTGGAAAAAAGACCCAACCACCAGCACCAAGGACGCCTTCAAAAACGCCACCCGCATACACCACCAACTGATCCGAAATGCCAAGAAAGCCGCTTTCAAGGACCGACTAGATAACAACGCCCACAACAGCAAGGAACTATTCAACATCGTCAAGGAATTTACCAATTCCTCGGCCAACTCCAACGACATCACCCCCTCTCAAGCCCTCTGCGACTCCCTAGCCTCATTCTTCCACAACAAAATTGCAGACATCCACAACAGCTTCGACTACCAACCCGGAGATCAACCCACCCAACCATATGCTGAACATTCTCCCCCCTTGAACACCCTCAACGACTGGAACCCAATCTCCACTGAGGACACCATCCGCCTGATGAACTCCATCCACTCAGGATCCCCCACTGACCCATGTCCTCACCACATCTTCAACAAAGCAGACTCCGTCATAGCACCGCACCTCCGAGACGTCATCAACTGCTCCTTCAACTCCGCCACCTTCCCGGAAAGCTGGAAACACGCTGAACTCGCTGCCCTTCTGAAAAAACCCACAGCGGACCCCACCGAACTCAAAAATTACCGCCCCATATCGCTCCTTCCTTTCCCGGCCAAAGTCATCGAGAAAGCTGTCAACAACCAACTCGCCGCTTTCCTCGAAGCCAACAAATCCCTCGACTCCTCACAATCTGGCTTCCGAGCAAAACACAGCACTGAGACCGCCCTCATCGCAGCAACAGACGACATTCGAACTCTACTGGACAATGGAGACACAGTCGCCCTCACCCTCCTCGACCTCTCTGCAGCCTTCGACACAGTCTGCCACAGCACCCTTCTACAACGCCTCAGAAACATCGGAATACAAGGAAAAGCACTTGAATGGATCACCTCGTTCCTCACCGGAAGAACCCAGAGAGTCCGCCTTCCACCATTCAAGTCCGAGGCCACTGAAGTCATCTGTGGCGTACCACAAGGATCCTCACTCAGCCCCACCCTCTTCAACGTATACATGAGCCCCCTTGCGGCCATCGCTCGCCAACACAATCTCAACATCATCTCCTACGCGGATGACACTCAACTGATCCTTTCTCTCACCAATGACCCCAGCACCGCCAAAACAAACCTACACGAAGGAATGAAAGAAGTTGCCGAATGGATGAAACACAGCCGTCTGAAACTGAACTCAGATAAAACTGAAGTCCTCATCTTAGGTACATCCCCCTCTGCATGGGACGACTCTTGGTGGCCAGAAGCCCTCGGAAAAGCACCCATCCCGACAGACCACGCACGGAACCTTGGCGTTATCCTGGATTCCTCACTTTCAATGAACAGACAAGTCAGCGCCGTATCCTCATCCTGCTTCAACATTCTTCGCATGCTCAAAAAAACATTTCGCTGGATCCCCACCGAAACCAGAAAAACAGTCACCCATGCTCTGGTCACGAGCCGACTGGACTACGGAAACACCCTCTACGCAGGTACTACCGCTAAAATCCAGAAGAAACTCCAACGAATCCAAAACGCCTCAGCCAGCATCGTTTTAGACATCCCGCGCAACGAACACATCTCTGGCCACCTAAAAGACCTCCACTGGCTACCCGTCAATAAGAGGATCACTTTCCGACTGCTAACCCACGCACACAAATCACTCTACGACATCGGACCAGAATGCCTCAACTCACGACTGTCCTTCTACACCCCCTCCCGCCAACTACGGTCTTCCAGCCAAGCCCTCGCCACTGTACCCCGCATCAACAAGACCAACATGGGAGGAAGATCCTTCTCATACCTGGCAGCTAAAACATGGAACTCACTCCCCACTTACCTTCGCCTTACCCAGAACCACCTAGCATTCAGAAAGCAACTTAAAACGTGGATATTTGACAAGTAATCCTCCTCCCGTCCCTAAGCGCCTTGAGACCCTATGGGTATGTAGTGCGCTATATAAATTCTCTGACTTGACTTGACTTGACTCCTGGAGTAATCTCCCTTCAAGTGGTGCAAACTCTGGGAATTAAGAGGCCTCTATCCCTTCTGCACCCCATGCTTTGCGCACCTGGGCATATTTAAGAAATTGGGAGGTATGAAGTTGGAATTCCACCTGGAGGACGGAAAAGGGTTTGAGATTGCCTTTGGTCGTGATATCTCCCACCATGGAGTTCCCACGCAGGTCCCATGTTTCGAATCCCTTGAGCTTATTCAATTCTTTAAACCAGTTTCCCTTACACAGGGGGGACCTGGTTATTTTGTGTGCCCAGCCCAGCACCTTATTGGCTCTATTCCACACCTCTATGATGACTTTAGTTGTGGGGAGTACTCTATGGATTCCCTTCCCTCCATATAGATAGTGTGTGAATGTTTTATGAGTGAGTGTTTCCCTTTCCAGTCTGTAGGGGGTTGGTCGCCAGGAGCATGTATACAGTAATTTATCGGGGTAAGGTGAGCTGCCTAGTAGTATACCTCTATATCTGGAAGCGCTAGTTCCCATTGTACAGATTACATTTTAGAGACTTTAGTGCAATTCTAGGGTGGCCTTTCAACCAGAGGAGTGCACGAAGCTCGGAATCAACTTCCCTGAATATCGATCGAGGGAGTGGGTGATATGTATTCTGTAATGCATATAGAAATTGGGGTAATGAGAACATTTTGCACATGGCTGTTCAGCCCATTGTGGTGAGTGGCAATTCTCTCCATCTGTCCGCATCCTGTTTGAAATTAGAGAGAACACAGTGTATATTATGAGTGCGGCATGTTATAGGGATAGGGGTGATAAAAATCCCAAGATACTGAAATCCCTCTGTGACAATACATAGGTCTTCGGGTATCGGTAGCCAGTCAATATCTTGCCTTGGGCTGCAAAGTATGGACTCATGGTAATTGATTTTATACCCAGAGAACCAGCCATATTCCTTAAGGATGGAGAACACAGTGGGGATCGCAGTTGCAATGTTTGTAATAAACAGAAGGATGTCGTCCGCATGTAGTGAAATTCGTTCATCTCCCTGGTCGTCCGGTGTAGTCCGGAAACCCCTACCATTGGATGGAGTCTGCTTGTGCAGGGTATGGGTTCTAGCACCAATGGGAATAGCAGTGGGTACAGGGGGCATCCCTGTCTATTCCCGCAGGAGATTGGGAATGTAGGTGAAAGCCTACCATTGACCATCACTGCTGCTCTCGGTTTCGTGTACAAAAGTGCCACCCACTTCCTAAACTTCAAGCCGAACTTAACGAGGACGGCTTCCAGGAAAGGCCAGTGCACGGCATCAAAGGTCTTCTCGGCGTCTAATACCAGAAAGGCATGTGGGGTAGTACGGTTCTTTACAACCAGTTGTAGGCTGTTCGGCAGTTACACTGAGTCGCCTGGCCTGGCATAAAACCAAATTGGTTGCAGTGAATAAGGGTCGCTACAACTTTCAGTAGATGCGCAGCTAGTATTGTTGCGAGGATTATAACCTCCATATTCAAGAGGGAGATTGGGCGGTATGAGTTGCATTTGTCCCTAGATTTGCCCTTCTTGTAGATGACCACTATTGTGGCATTGCGGAGATTGGCTGGGAGAATCCCCTCTGTGTAGGCATCCCTATATAGAGTCAGGAGATGGGTGGCGGAGGAGATTGTTACTACAAAAAAAATTCAACAGGGAGTCCATTTGGAACCAGAGCTTTACAAGGTCTTAGCCTATTTATTGCATTCCCAACCTCTATTAATGTTAGATCTTCCTCTAGCATCTTGATATCATCTTCGCCTAGCCTAGGGTTAGTAGTGCCTATTAGGTGATTGTTGATTTCGTCGGTGGTACGAAGCGTTTTCTGGTCGTAAAAGTCTGAGTAGTGTTGGGCGAATGCAGACAGTATCTGTTCATCTGTGTTGTGCGTCACCCATGATCATCTACAATGGAATCAACCTATTTGGCATCCGCTTCCTTCTAGTTTTCAGGCCTTGTCCCCCACCTCCTGTAGGCGATGTAGTGTTGCTAACCTCTGCCTCCTCGCTTCTTCTTGAGCCAGTTCACAATACGCAACCCTTAAAGCTTCTATTTGCGGGAAATAAGTAGGTCAGGCCTGTCTAAGACATTCCTCTCTAGGGTTAATAGTTGACGTTCTATATGCTCCCATTCTTTCTTCTCCTATGATATCCGGTTTTGAGCCCTTTTCCGCAACACCGTTTTGTGTGCCTCCCACGTGTGACCACTGAGTCCACGGTGCCCTGATTTTCCTGAAAGAAGATTTCAGTGTCCGTCCGGAGCCCATTTAGGATTGCGTCCTTTTGAATGCCCCACACATCAAGTTTCCAGGTGGGATTTGAGGTTCGGGTCTTGTGCCCCAACAAAACCAGTAGTGGTGAATGGTCTGACACGCCCCATGCCAGATATTCTGCCTGGCTAACCACCCCCAACTCCCCCTTAGGGACAAAGACATAATGCAGTCTGAAGTATACTCCATGGGCCCCGGAGAATTAAAAGTATTGTTGGACAGTCGGAAGTTGGGATCTCCATACGTCAGTAAGCCCCATGGTGTCTGGAAAGCGGGACAAGGGAGTGGTATCAATGTTCCCCTCTAACCTACCAGACCGGCCAATCTCAGGACTGATGACATCATTAAAATCCCACCCTATGATGTGGAAGGACATGGGAGTCTCTAGCAGGATATTGGCTATCTTGAGGAGCACAGGGGATTGCAATTGAGGCAGTGAATATGCACATATAATGGTGATATTGCGTCTGCCCCATGTTCCTGTTACCCCAACGAACCTACCGTCCAGGTCTATCCATTTGCATGTTATTTCAAAGGGGGTGATTTCTTAATCAAAATAGCGACACCCCTTGAGCCGGATGTAAAGCCGGCATGCATCACAATCACATATTGCGCTCTCCCAAGGAACTTACATTGTGTGCCCTTAAGTTGTGTTTCTCGTAGTAGAACTACGTCTGGGCATAGACGCTTTATATATTGGGTGACCAGCCCATGTTTAATCCTGTCCCTTAGGTTGTTAACATTCCAAGTTAGGACCAAGATGGTTTGGTCTTCTATGTGTGGAAACATGGGTGTCGTATTACCGGAGGGGCAGCCCATCAATATGCACCCTCGTCCCCCAGGATAGACAAGTGACAATGCTTGGTCCAGTGCGAACAACATAAACATGAATTAACAATCCCTTCCTCTCTCCCAGAGGGCTCCCTTAGTGCCTTTGACCTTGGTGTCCTTTTCTTTTTTTCTGACAAAGTCTATTTTTTGTTGGCTATTACTTTGGCTTGTCGTCAGATGGTTCTTGTGGATTTTGTGACAGAAGAACTTTAGCTTATGATTCTTTCTGGTCATGTGATTTTACGCCATAAACTGGGATAAAGTTAAAAAAAGCAGAAAAACTTTAATCCCGGGTCGAATGGAAGCATCAACAATGCAAGATAATGACCACTTACACCAAGAGAAAATATCTGTGGAAAATTAAGTTGCTGTGAATTTATCATCTTTTTGTGAATGGGGCATGTCCATTTTCACTCGCACCGGGAGTTGTTCTTCTTGCGTTCTGCCTGAATATTATCTCCTCTGAGAAGGTTCCTTGGTACTTGGCTGTTGGATTTTGTTGGTCTATCTGACATCCACCAAGTTCTCCATTGCTGGTTTCTGCTTTAAGGTTACCCTTTTTGGCTCTGAGCAGGGGTAGGAAGCTCTCCATATAATTTGTTAGCACAAATTGGCCATCTTTTCAGCTTCTGGGGTTACTGGGTTGCACTTTCCTGTAGGGGCCTTTGGTAGGTACATCAGAATGTATTGACATCCTTGTGTTGAGGTTTGTGGTGCATCAAAGTCTGAGATCTTCCACACATCAACGTGGGCCTCACCTCACATTTTTGTTCATCATGGCCTGATTATGAGTTTGGCAGTGCGGCGCTGGGTCCGTCCTGCTGGTGCGACGCTAAAGCCAAGGTCGGGCCACACGCCAGATTTAGAAATTTCCTCCTGTCTGGCAGGCTTTTTTGGGGTTTTCCCATGGCGGTGCCTCTAAAAATGGGTACTGCAATGGGAACTCCAAAAATAGTTCCTGCACTGCATGGCCTGGTAAGTCCATGCCGTGCAGGAACTGGTGTGCATGGGCGCAGGGGGGCACATGGTGTGCCCCGTGTGCATCCACATGGTGTGAGGCACCAAGTTTCCTCTACGCCATGGTTTTCATGGAGGAGGAGCCACCATGAAGACAGTGGCGGAGAGGAAACTTGTAATATGCTTGGCGGAACTGCGGTGGTCCACCCAAGTATATTACTACCTCTACACCACCGCTGCATCACCGCCAGGGAACCGCTGTTCCCTGGCGGCTGCAACGGGGCAATGACTGTCCAAGCACCCAAATTGTAATAGGGTGGCTGGGAGACTGCCACTGCCACGCCCCCTCGAGTTTGGCAGTCAGCGGACCACTAGACATGTAATCAAGCCCTAAATGTTGTGTCCACTATTTCAAGTACCTTCTCAAACAGCATTCTGATTTTGATTTCTATCACTGCATATTTGATGTGTTTGTTTTATACTAATACATTTGGGCGTTACATTGTTTCTGTAGTTTGAAGTGACGTCCGTGTGCTTGGCATACCCTCAGGAGGTTAGGAATGCGATGAGGATGGCCCGAAGAGGTGGTAATGCTATAATTGCTTACCAGCAATCTGCAAGTAAAAAAGTAAGGGTTGTCACCCTAACAGTCCTGCGACCCGCTTTCCCCTGTCCAGGGTCTTCTGTTATCATCATCATTTGCTTGGTGGTTCCAGACTCCATTGCAGAATAGCAAGAGGTCAGATAACTAAGGGGGAGGAGCTAAATGGCATAAACAGCAGAAAATCGTCTATTCCCAGGATTTTGAAAGACCAAAACTTTATTTACATAGTGCATATTGGTGGCAATAGTATTAGCTGTCTCAGTGTGAGGAATCCCCCTCAAGTAGTAACTACTATGATGAGGAAGGAGACATACCCTACATCTCTCTGCCACTCTCCATGCATAAGCGCAGGTCCGAGATCTCCGTATCACGATTGGCCTTTCCCTCTGTACCCAACACTTCCCACACATTCCACACTACAAATCCCACACACTACCACTGAAGCACAACAGATAGGGTAGACTCTTACCTAACCACACAGTTCATGGTATGTATCGGCAAGCCTATCTCTATCTTACACCTTTCTTCTTTGCTCCATGCTTATGCGCAGCTACCAGTTTACAGCATCACAGCTGCTGCTCCCCACCAAACGTCAAGCACAGCACCCAATGGCTCCTACATAGACCACACTATAAATCAAAACTCTACCAGTCATACACCACAAATGAAGTATCCTCGTATCTATCAACCAGAATAGCTTGAGGGCTCCTCAGTGGTTGCAGGGCTATCTATACACATGCTAAAATACAACTGGGATACTTTGGTGTTAGTATTAATGCTTCCTATTTTGTCCCCATTTATTCCTAAAGTCTATAGACATCAGAACATCAAACAACAGCTGTCTACTCCCACAATCATCGTACATGTTTCTCATTTTTCTCACTTTAATCGTTCCATGTTCTCTTGGAAGCATAAATGGAACGAAAAGTCACTGGGTTTGTTTTCTCTGCTATTTAGAATTGTCCTTGTTCACAGGGAGCTCCGTGCTTTAAATGGCGGCTCACCTTTCACAGCTGAGCACACTGACCTCTCGAAAAACAATTACTCGTTTTCCACCCAATAACCCTTCCTCGCAGGCTTCTAATATCTCCTGCCTCCGCAGACGGATTGAAGCAGGCGCTGTATTCTATGCAGTAGTTACCTCATCCGTAACCAGCGCGTTGAACTGCGCTCACCCCTCATGCATTATCCGCACTCTGTTGTCTGCACGCTGTGATTATGTGGGACCTTTCTCAAGGGTATCAGCGAATAACGTGTTGTGCCAGCAGTTCTGTGTGATACCAGGACAGTTAATACATACAACACTGGCGAAGGTGGGGCTGGGGCTGGCACGAGAATATTACTCATGGTAACAGAGGAAATAGCATTTATTAGCAAGCTCGAGCGTGCTTTAAAACATATGTTGACGTGTCTAATGGGCCGAATTCATGTCAGACATGTCTTCATTTTTGATGATGTAAATCTGCGTTCTCCTGGGTCGGCCCTGGAGGGCCGGATCAATGCCAGATTTTAAGATAACTACATTTATCTAAATGGGGATATAATAGAAATCTGATGGATCTGTCTACTGCCTTATTAAAAGTGCATATCACAAGGGTTTTTCCTGTGGCACTTGTAATAAGGCGCATCCACCTTATTACGAGTGCATAATATAAAGTGCATATAATTATGCAAGTGCATAATACAAGTGCAAATCCTGCTGTACTTTTAATAAGGTGGGTTCACCTTATTCCAATTGTTTAATACAAGTGTAGAGCCTGGGACACAAGTAATAAGGCGGATCCACCAAGTCCATATTATAAGATTGGACATCCTGTGGCGCTTATAATAAGGCGATAGTAAGTGTATATCCTGTGGCTTCATTGGTAAGGTGGAGTAACCCATCCAACAAACTCCAAAGTAGGCTCTGAGGGGCATATTTATCAAGCGGTTGTGTCACTTTTGCACCACACAACAAGGTGCAAAAGTGATGCAACCCTTAAGATGCAATTTATCAATCCACGCAAGGCTCTCTTTCATGGCCCTGAGTGGCTCGATAAATCTAGAGTAACGCAATGCAGCGCAACATCGCTGCATTGCAATACTCTGCTCCAGGGAGGCGTTCCATGGGTGGTCCCATGTATTTTGATGCATTCCCAGATTTACCATTACTGGTAGACCTCGGAATACTCCAAAAATCTATGCCTTCACAGTGGAGGCGTAACAAGCAGAAATTTCTTTATTTCTCCCTCAGGGGATTGTTTTTGTGCAGGAAGGTCCTCCTTCCTGCACAAAAACAATCCTGCTTACAACACAGGCACCTTTGCACCATATTGCAAGGGAGCCTGCATTGGCACTATGCAGCACATTGTGCGCCAGCACTAGTAAAAGACAGGAATGTGCAGTATTATGTTAAATACAGTGCATTCCTGCCTTTTCCCTGCTGCACAGCACAGCAAGGTGGCCTTCTGTGCAGCGTGACTTTTTGGTAAATATGTCCATAAGTTTAGGGAGCGACCCCATACCTTGCCAGGTAGGTCGCTCCCCCCCCCCGCTGCAGCTGCACCAGCCCTTGTGCCTGACCCTTGCTCCTGCTGCCCATTCCTGGGTGGTGTTTTCTTTCCCTCGACCCCCCCTGCCCACAGCCCGTTTTCCCACAGCTGCTGCCCCTGCGGCCTGCCTCCCCGCGCCCATTGGCTAAACCCCTGCCTCCCGACTACTCCTCCCTGCCAGCTCCCCTTCAAATGGAGGCAGCTGCGCATCCGCGCCGCTGGCGCCCCTAAGGCAAGCTCGCCTGCGCCCGTCCGTGCCTGGACCGCGCTCAGCGCCAGAACCCCTGGACTCCGCGAACGCCACAACACCAGACTCCACTACGACGCCAGCAGCCTCCACGCACTCAACGCCGGCCGAAACCACACCTGCTTCTAGGGCGCCCTGAAACTGACCCACAGACCCTTCTCCTGCCGCACCTGCAGCTTCACCTGCGACAGAACCACAAAACCTCCAAGGACTGGACCCAACCACCTCCGCTGCATACTCCTCAACACCCGCTCCGCACGCAAACACGCCGTCTAGCTCTGGGACACCTCCGCCCCAGACGTGGCCTTCCTGAACGAGACCTGGTGGAACGACTCCTCGGCGCCTGACATTGCCATAGCTATCCCGGAAGGCTACAAGATCACCAGCAGGGATCGCGCCAACAGAACCGGAGGAGGAATAGCCATCATCCACAAGTCCACCCTCAAGGTCACCACCCACGCAGACGACACCCTCAATGCCGCCGAACACCTGCACTTCCGGATCCACACCGACCCCAACACCATCCTCAGAGGAACACTCATCTAAGGACCCCACCGGACCCCGGGCTCAGTTTAGCGACTCCATCGTCGACCTCACCAGCACCCACGCACTCGCCTCCACGGACTACATCCTCCTCGGGGACATGAACTTCCACCTCGAGAACAACAACGACGCCAACTCCCCCACCCTGATCGACAACCCTGCCAACCTCGGCCTCAGACAACTCGTCACCGCACCCACCCACGCCGCTGGCCACACGCTGGACCCTGTCTTCTCCACAGGCACCCACATCGCCTTCAACCACACCACTGATCTCCACTGGACCGACCACCGCTGCATCCATTTTACCTTCAAGAAACCAACCACGCACCACCACACCCAACAGCTGCCTCGCCGCTGCTGGAACAAAGTCACTGAAGACCGTTTGATCACCACCCTTGCCCAGAACCCACCCACCGACCCCACCAACCCAGGCGCCGCAGCCTGCAACCTCAGACAGTGGATAGACGACTGTGCCAACACCCTCGCCCCGTTCAAGAAACCCTCCAACAACCACACCAGCAAGAGAGCCACCTGGTTCACCGACGAACTCCAGACCTCCAAGCGAGCATGCTGGAAACTGAAGAAAATATGGCTCCACGAACGCACACCGCACAACCACGCAGCCCACAAGGACACCACCCGAAGACATCACCACCTCATCAGATTAGCCAAGAGATCCTCCTTCAAAGACCGCCTGGATAACAACGCACACAACAGCAAAGAGCTCTTTAGTATCGTAAAGGAACTCATCAACCCCAGCGCCAACACTAACGACATCCTGCCCTCTCAAGAACTGTACGACTCACTAGCCACCTTCTTCCACCGCAAGATCGCTGACATTCATGACAGCTTTAACACCACGACCGCCCCGAGTACGCCAGACTCTACCTCCCCTGTGAACAGCGCCATCCGCCTACCTCCTGGTCCAACGTCAATGACGACGAGACACGCAAGGTCATGAACTCCATCCACTCAGGATCTCTGTCAGACCAGTGCCCACACCACGTATTCAACAAAGCAGCCGCTGCCATCGCACTCTAACTACGGAAGGTCATCAATATCTCCTTCGAAACGGGCGACATTCCCGGAAACTGGAAACACGCCAAAATAAACGCCCTCCTCAAGAAGCCCAAGGCGGACCCCAAGGACCTCAAGAACTTCGGGCCATCTCCCTGCTCCCATTCCCGGCGATGGTCATCGAGAAAATCGTCAACAGACAGTTGGCCCGCCACCTGGAAGACAACAACATCTTGGACCCTTCCCAGTCCAGATTCAGAAGAAACCACAACACAGAGACAGCCCTCATCGCCGCCACAGATGACATCAGGCGCCAACTAGACAACCGTAAAACATCAGCCCTCCTGGACTTGTCGGCCACCTTCGACACGGTCTGCCATCGCACTCTAAAGACACGCCTCTAAGAAGCCGGAATCTAACAGAAGGCCCTTGACTGGACCACGTCCTTCCTCTCCGGCAGAACCCAGAGTGTCCGCCTCCCACCCTTCGATCCAAAGCCACCGAAATCATCTGCGGCGTCCCCCTGGGCTCATCCCTTAGCCCGACACTGTTCAACATCTACATGGCCCCCTCGCACAAGTGGCCCACCATCACGACCTCAACATCATCTCTTACGCCGACGACACCCAGCTCATCCTCTCCCTCACCAAGGACCCACACATCGCCAAAAACAAATCCACGAGGGAATGAAGGCCGTCGCAAACTGGATGAGGAGCAGCCGTCTGAAGCTGAACTCAGACAAGACGAAGGTACTCATCCTCGGACCCACCTTCTAAGCCTGGGATGACTCCTGGTGGCCAACCACACTGGGAGCAGCACCAACACCCACCAACCATGCACGCAACCTAGGATTCATCCTCGACTCCTTCCTCTCCATGTGTAAACAGGTCAACGCTGTTTCCTCCTCCTGCTACAACACACTCCGCATGCTCCGCAGGATCTCCAAGTGGATACAGACCGAAACAAGAAGAACGGTGACACAGGCCCTTGTCAGTGCAGCCTGGACCATGGCAACGTACTCTACGCAGGAATCCCAGCCAAACACCGACGCCGAGTACAACGTATTGAAAACGCCTCCGCCCGACTGATCGTCAACGTCCCCCGCCACAGCCACCTCATCCCCCACCTGAGAGACCTACACTGGCTCCCTGTCGACAAGAGGATCACCTTAAAGCTCCTCACCCATGCACACAAAGCACTCCACAACGCCAGACCAGCCTACGTGAACAGCAGACTCAGCTTCTACACCCCCACCCACCAGCTCCGCTCCGCCAGCCTCGCCCTCGCCGCTGTCCCCCGCATCCAACGAACGACCTCTGGTGGCAGATCCTTCTTCTATCTCGCCGCCAAGACCTGGAACACCCTCCCTACCCACATACGCCAGACCCAAGACCTACCCACCTTCAGAAGACTCCTCAAGACCTGGCTCTTCGAGCAGTAGCAGCCCCCCTCCCCTCAGCGCTTGAGACCCTCACGGGTATGTAGCGCGCTCTACAAGTACTATGATTGATTGATTGATTGATATATTCTGCAGCACATATAATAAGGCACATCCACCTTTTCAGAAGTGTATATTACAAGTATGTATATTCTATGGTGCTTATAATATGGTGATTACAAGGGAATATATATTGGCTTCTGTGGTAAGGCGGAATAGTCCGTCCAACAAATGCCAAATTAGGCCCTGGGAGCTACATTTACTATATTTCGATGCAGAGCAGCACAGCAAGCCTTTCTGCTGCACTGCCGTGCGACAAAATAAAAGGGCAGGAATGTCCCGTACTTATAAGATTCGTGTCCTTCTTGCTCACACACAAATAGCAGCCGTGCACCAACCCAGAAACCCATGTGTCATGTTGCAATGGTGACTGCATTGCAGGGATGATTGTTTTTTCCTGCAATAAAACAATCATTGATGGCATTTTCCTCTTTCTATGCAGAACGCATAGAAAGAGGAAACAACAGGGAGAGATAAAAGTATTTCTCCTTGTTGCATCACTCCTACGCCTATCCTGGGGAGGGATTGGATTCTGACGCATTCACAGCTTTACCAAACTTTGTAAAACTGGGAATATTGCGTGAGAACACCCATAGAAACAACCATGGAATGCCCCTCTTACCCACTTGAATGCATGAAAAGGCCCCATGTTTAGGAGGCCATAAAAAGTCAGGCAGGTTGACTTTATGTGAAATTGTGAATGTGGGAAAGCCCATTGTGCTACGGGTGCTTAAAAAAAAGCGAAGCAATAGGCTCGTAAATGAGGCCCATGACGCAATGGGCTCGTAAATGAGGCCCATAATTCTTTTTGAACGTATTTATTGTGAAGTGCGGGTTGAATTTGTAGGTGTTGTAGAACACATGGGAGATGACAACAATTAAAGTAAATTAATTCAGTCACAATAAAAACACAAATATCGTACTTGATTCCGTAGCAGTGTTAAATCCAGCTCCGATTTTCTAACCCACCTCTTGAGAATCCGACTGGGATAAAATTTAGACTGGAGACTTTTTTGAGGCCTTTCTTTTGAAGCACCCGTTGCTTTTTTCCTTATCTTTTAAATTCTCTTTCTATAAAATATGAAAGAATTCTTTGAGCTGCGAGTTGTGCATTCCTTCACATGTGGTGATAACGTTTGCATCAGATATCTGACCATGTAGAAAAGACTAATTTCAAGAAAGAGTCAAGAACAAATGCAGGACATAATTGAAGTGGTGGCCTTGCAAGTGTATTTTATGATTTCTGTGCTCACTTGGATAATGCTTGTATTCCCTTGTCCAGCGAAGTATGCTTTCTGTAACTATATTGGGGAACCACTTCCAGAGACAGAAATCTCGAAAAGATTAGTGTATCTGAAAATATAGAGAACATTTTATGGGTCCATGTACTTGCCAACGTATTGATGCATATGTTGTTTGTGACACGTATCATGCAGTTTGCTGGGTGTCCTACAAAATAGAATAAAGAAGGACAACAAGATGGAAGATAGGGAAAATCAAGAAGAAACACATAAAAGTTAACTACTGCATTGCCAGATTAGCCATAAAAGATTACAGTTTAGATTGGCCACTGGATTTGATCTTAACTTTCAATAAAGAAATTTGTCCACTGCAACTGTGCGTGTTGTTCACGTGTTCCTTAATGAGCTGTGAAAGAGAGCCTAATAATACACTCTGGACTTTTGGTATGTTATTTGGTTAGTGCATGTTTAGCATTTGCAGGCTCCCATGGCTCTTTCAGACATCTGGGTGTCGTTTTAGGTTGAGCCTGGGCAGTACATGCGCTGCGAGGCATGCAGTATTGCCCATATTTTTTAGGTCTCAGCCTGCGAAAGACTGCGCACATGTGCAGTCGAGCTGGCGAGACTTAATGAGATAGAGGAACTTTCACTAGCGAGGTTAAGCCCCGCCCCTCTTTTCTATTGGCTGGCGTCCTAATCAGTGGCCAGCCATTGGAGACGAGGTCCTAGTGACGTTCTCCTTTCTCTGTAAGCCCCGTCCTTTTCAGACTGGCTTACTTGACTTACGTTTGTGGTAAAAGCTTTCTTATCTTCTTTATGGGGACATCTGTTTCGCCCCATAAAGAAGATAAGGAAGCTTTTACCACAAACGTAAGGCCTCTTTGCCCTTTGTCACGGACCCTGATGCCGTTTCCGATCATCGCTGGACCAGGACCAAGAGGTGAGTTTGGAGCACCGGGCTGCCCGATACAGCCCCCCATCCTACTGTTTAATGGCCGCGCGGCTTAGCCAAATATGAGGCATTTAATTGGATCATGTACGACCAGGCCCCCAGGTTAGGCTGGTTTTCATCAGGCCGCCGATTTGTATGGAGTGGGGTGGGGGCGGGCCTTGGGCACGGAGAACGCAGTGGGGCCCCTGCCCCTTTTATCCCCAGACCCCATTGCTCCCCGCTGCAAGCAAGTGTCCCCGATAGTGGTGGGGCCTGCCTCCAGGGCAGGCCTATTTTCGAAGACGCTCCCGAGTTCGGGCTCGGTGAGTGGCTAGCCTCCCAGCCCCCCCACGGCGATCGCTCTGAGCATTGTACTTTGATGTCGTGTGGTCTGGCATCCCGATTGTATGCCCCCAAATTTTTGTTATGGATTGGGGTGGGAGGGGGCCTCGGGCTCAGCGAGCGAGGCCCTTGCTGCATCCCTCCCAGAAGCCCCCGCTCCCGCTGGCCCCGTAAGTGGTGGGGCCTGACTCCGGGTCAGGCCAGTTTTCAAAGCAGCTCCCAAACAAATTTGAGTGGATCGGGGGTGGGGAGGGCATAGAGCATGGCTAGTGGCTAGCCACCCAACCCGCCAACCCCTTCCGCGAACACTCTGCGCATTGTGCGTTTATGTTGTGTGGCCTGGCCTCCTGGCCAGGCCCGATTATATTCGGCCCCCGAAGTTTTGGTATGGATTGGAATGGGAGGGGGCCTCGGGCTCGGCGAGCGAGGTGAGGTCCCTGCTGCATTCCCCCCACCAAAACCCCCGCGGAACCCCCGCCCGCCGCAGCGAGCATCTGTCCCTTAAGTGGTGTGGCCTACCTCCAAGGCAGGGCTGAGTAACAACACATGGAATTAACCTCTTCACCCTACATTCCCCACAGTTTATTCTCGCAGCTAGCCCATACCAGTAGTCCTCCATCACAAAGGGTTTGCCCACCCAGGACTTCCCATTCCCTTGGCGGTCTCATCCACTCGGTAAGAAACAAGGAGCTAGGCATTTCCCCCCTGCATTCCTGCAACCATGCAAAAGCAGCAAGGAGCTATGAGGCAGGAAAATCCCTGAAGGTCCTAAAACTGAAATTAATGGTCTGCATAATACATGGCTACCTACGATCCCCCATCCTTCTGAGGGGTGCCACTGAGACACAATGGAACCCTATGCACATATTGCTCAAAAATAAGCCAATACTTCCCTATGCTCAGGGGGGGGGGGGCCTGCTCTGCCTATACATGCCTTGAAATACGGATTCAGGGTTTGAGGTCGCACCGGATTTTGGTACCACGTGCAAATCTGCACCCGTCTGCGGGTCATCCACCCGTAGAGCCACCTGGTGGAAATCCATAACAGTCGGACCCTTTCGCCCACGGTATGAAACGCAGACAGACCACCGTGTCCTCACGTGCTCCTGCTGTGGTGAACTTATGCCGATACCTTCCTCGCAGTATTTATTACCGTCTGGCTGTAGGCTGTTTTGTCTGGCAATGGAATATTCCCTGTGTGTGTGTGGCTCTGTGTGTGTGTGGCTGTGTGTGTGTGTGTGTGTGGCTCTGTGTGTGTGGCTCTGTGTGCGTGTGGCTCTGTGTGTGTGTGTGTGGCTCTGAGTGTGTGTGTGGCTCTGTGTGTGTGGCTCTTTGTGTGTGTGGCTCTGTGTGTGGTGTGTGTGTGTGTGTGTGTGTGACTCTGTGTGTGTGTGTGTGTGTGTGGGTGCAAATGCAATAGGTCTCGCATTTGCGAGAGATTAAGCTATTGGCATTGTAAATGACAATGCCATTTATTTATCTGTTTTCAAAACCAGCACATAAATAAAAACGTTGTCATTTACAATGCCAATAGCTCTAACTTTTGCAAGGGCGAGACAGTTGCATTGCAAATGCTTGTCTTTGGCTTGTGTAATTGTCCTTTGTAAACTGTAGCTTTTCATTGGTCAATAGGCTTAGTACTTCCTCCTTAGTACCGCCTTGTCTCATCTTTTAACCTCCCATAAGGACTGGCCCTCTCACGTGTGTTATTACTTGGTAGGCTTTAATTACAGCGTCAAAGTACTATTTACTTAAATTGTGTTCACCTGCTTGCGTTGCAGGCGAGACACCTCTCTCCTAACGCTTTATTTTAATTTTAATAACATGGCACGCCACATTTGGGGTGTCGAACGCAGCCGCATGTTTTTGTTTTGTACTATTTATTCACCTTTTGTTTTTGTTTACAAGCCCTTATGGTGTGCTTTCACGTTAATAGAGGCCATGCCCCTTTCTTTACACGAGCAACGTCTAAAGAAAGGTCCTCAACCGCTTAAAAAAATTAAACCGTGGCATGGGGTTCTTTGACAAAATTAATTATTTGTTTGTCAACCAAATGCTTTTTTGTTGTTGTTAAAGCGCCCCATACCGCAATTTCACTTTAATAGTGCCCCTTTCTTTAGATGCGTCTCATCTAAAGAAGGGGGTGCTGCCTCTATTAATGTGAAAATGCGGCATGGGGGAACATAAAAAAAAAATTGCAAATCAATACGTCTCTCGTTTGCAATAATTTAAGCTATTGTCATTTACAATGCCAATAGATCAAACACTCGTAAATGCGAGACCTATCACATTACAAATGCTTGTCCTGCATGATTCTGGAAATTCTAAACAGAGGTATGTGAAATTCTCGTGCAGTAAGTGAAATGCGGAAATTTTGCTAGTTTTGTTTACCCCAGGGAGTGGAACTGGGACTGATCCGCTGCTCTATGGGCAGAAAATAATGCTTTTGAAGAACTGCAAGGGTATGGGTGATGTATTTACCGCAATACATTAAGGGAAGCCTGTATGCAGTACAGGCTTGAATGGTTCACCTGACTTGCGGGTGCCACACACGAATTCACCTGGGAAAATATCTTCAAACAAGTACTGTCAGTAGCTGGCCATTATAATGAACTTTTCTACTCCATTATGTTATTTAAAATGGCGACCGCTGACGGTGCTAGGTGGCAGCACAAATTCCTAATTTATTTCCAATCCTCAATGCTTCGAATGAGTAGTTCTTGTATTGCAGGGCATTTCTCCTCCATGCATCCCGTTTTCCAGTCCTGGGCAGGTGAACGATGAAGCGACACAATTGTCCTTAGTTTTGGATCTGCTTACTGTGTATGGATAACAAGGAAATTCGCCCTTCCCTAATTGTCACGTGGCTAGAGTCATAGTGATCTGATGTCAACTTGTTGAATTAGTGGCAATCAAAATGTGCAATGCAGTATGATTTACCCTGAGATGTATCTTTTAGTGCAATTATTACTCAGTGAGCACTGCCACCAAGCACCCCGAACAAAAATGGCCACCATCTTGAGGCGTGAGTGATTTGTGCCTGAATTACAGAGAGTGACTGGTAGACCAGCCCAGCCAGAAGCAAATTGCACAAAAGTAAAAATCCCTATTTGTTGCCAAAGGTGATGGTGAGGTTAGCTACTAAAAGCGTAGGAAAGTACCATATGCCGGTGCCATTAGACTGGATGCACCATAACCATTCAAATTCACCACAAGGTGGTTGGGTGACATGACTTAGCCTTGTGAACAAGAAATAATAATATAGTGGGGTGCATAACAGCATGCCAGGCATACAGGCTGTGGGTCACATGTTCACTGTCCACACCTTAAGGCTTGAACCTTTGCCTGATTGTTTTATAATTTTCATCTTTCCAACAGATCTCTGCATGCACGGGAACAGCTGGAACTCCCAGCCTGTTGCTAGAATGCTAGTAGAGGGAGGTTGCCAGTATGGCCATGTGTCTTGAAGCCATGTCTCATTACTGTGAATGACATTGTGGCTTAGCTCTGCACTGGTGTATCTTTGGGTTGGTATGAGGGAGGTTGCCACTTGGGCTGAGTTCTGCGCGTTATAAATATTCTTCATTTCATTTCACTATGGCCATGTATCTTGAAGCCATGTCTCATACTGTGAATGGCATTGTGGCTTAGCTCAGCAATGGTGTATCTTTGGGTTGGTATTCTGTACCCCAGCTCATTCGGTCTTGGCCATACCTTGAGCCCATGTGACAGATTTATGAAAGACTCGTGTTGTCCTTGCGTGGGGCAAATCATCGCAAGGGAACGCAAGTCCTTAATTAGGATTTACGAAGCCACACATGTAAAGAAATGTAACGCAACACAGTGGCGTGTGCTGTGTTGCATTACATTTCATTGGGGTAGGTGTTCCATGGGTGGAGCGTGGGCGTTCCCGTACATCCACCCCTGGAATCTGACACAATCCCAGATTTACTAAAGGCAGTAAACCTGTGATTGTGCCAAAATGGTGCGTCTACCAGAATGAGGTGTAATGAGGACAAATATCTTTATTTCTCCTTATTTCCTCTAGACAGAGGGGTGTCGCGTTATCTTTACACCTTTACTTACCAGCATTAACAGTGGCACCATTGGCGTCTGGCAATACCCTTAAATTGCTCCCTAAACAAGGCCTATTGGCTAGTAGTTCCTGTGTCTCAGTGCCTCTTTTAGATTTTGCATCTCTCTGGTGCGAGTCGTGCCACTTCTGGGAGGACTGGGTAGCTGTTCTGTGTCGACCCTGACATTATTTTGCCGCTATTACTTATGCCATCTGCGAGAGCAAGCCTTGATCATTCCCAATGTCACTACAACAAAAATCTGAAAAAATGTAATCCTACAAGTTTTTCGAGTTGTCATGTTATCACTTGTATATGTTCAGTAAATCTTTTCATTGAATGTTTAAAAATGCAAATATATGTTTTTCTATTGGACGGTTTTACTATTTGAATGACTAATATTTATTTGTTCAGTATCAGTCCTACGTCCAGTTACAAGTTCGACCAATCTTAGTTTCATTTTGATGTACTTTCTTGCTAGTGGAGCAATCCACTCTTGAATCCGCTCCACATTACATTGCAAATGATCATAATTTATATGTATAAAACTAACAAATACAATGTTAACGTAAACTAAATTGTTTATGTTCTTTTAATAATCGTTTGAAATATAAAATAGTCCATGTGGTGCAACCAATTACATCACATCGCACGTGATTGTAGAATACCACAGTAAATAACATATTGTTTAATCACAGCAGCTACTGCACAAAAAACTAAATGGCAACTGAAATCTGCTATCCCTTTATACCACCTCAGGGACCTTAAATTACATATTTTCATCAAGTTAATGTAGACGTTGGCAGCATTGCTTTATTGTTATTGACTTTCACTATACAATGAAAAATATCCTTGCTACCATGAATGGAAATGTAAATAGTATAAACGGCACGGAGTTGAGGATTATGCATTTCTTCCTTCTTAATTTTTCTCCAGCAGCACTTTAAAATCAGCCAAACTGATACGTTATTTACCATCGGTATCGCCTTATCTGATACAGACAGGATCTAGCTGCAGATTCCTTATCTTAGAATCCTCCCTAGGTGCCAGACTGGATCTACAAAATTTTAAGCAGCAATGTCGTCTCCTGAATGGGACATCAACGGGGTCCATATAAGCCCTCCCCGACGTCAGTTTCTTTGTAGCCATTTCCGTGCCAACAACGTGGAGCCAAGTAGAGAAACTGTCCCAGGAAACAGTATCCCAAACTGCAGTAGAATGGAAAGAGGATACCAGATGGCCCTCAGTTTGCAGTGTGCAGAGGATGGGTGGGTCGATAAGGAACCTTAGACTATATCCTGTCTCTACCAGATAAGGCATTCTTGAAGGAAAGTAACATCCTTCTGATAGAGGCATCCTGCTGCAGATTCCTTATCTTAGATACCCAAGCAATACCATCCTTGGAGAAGGGGCTGCGATACGACCTCACCAACAATCTTCAAATAGGAGAAGCCGGCCTAAAAAATTGAAGGGACCAGACTATCTGAAAAATAATAGGTGAAGTAAAGATGCTCATCGGAGTACTGATCCCTAAGAAGGAGTATGGGTAGCCTGTAGGGAGTAGAAAGCTACAAGACCTTGAGGAACACGGTATAGAGCCAGTAAAATAGGTAGCCACAAAAAGGTATGCAACCTACGATCAGGGTATGCAAAGGGACCAAGGACAATAGTCCATAGAGTCCAGGCTGAAAACCAATGGAAAGGGCATAGATAGCATGCTTAGCCATAGTGAACACATACAACGAATAAGAGAACCCACAGATCGTCAAGAAAGCTATCCTGAGAAACAAATTTCGAAAAAAGGGACCTCCAATCATAGAATGGTGGGGGAAAGAGAGAACAATGAATGCTGAAGAACATCGCTAGAAAAAGGAAAGGTAAAAAGAAACTGGTCTTATACTGAGAACCTTGATGGATATATAAGGCATCCTCTGTAATAATGTAACTAAGACGGTCATTGAAGAAAATGAAGTAAACAAACAAGTAAGTACAACCAAGATGTCTGACCCAGGTCACCAAGGAAGGTGTAGGTAAAAAGCAGCGATGCACACTGTCTATAGAATGCAAAATGACCATATGTGCAAAGCACACACACTTATATATACCTGAAGTAAAAGAGATCTATAATAAATTCATTCTAGAGACATCTATAGATACAGAGACATCCAAAGATAAATGTATATAAGGATAAACATGGCTATAAAAAATAGTCATTCCTGTAGATGCACAAGTAATACAGGGCACCGCAAAAGTATATCCACTGCTCCAAAGGGAACCCACGTCATCTGCAGTGAGTGGGAGGACGAGAAGTGGAGGAACGAGGGACACCCCAAGAACAGAGGTAATCAAGGAAGGAGAGAAATAATACATCCTACCTTCGTAAAAGAAGAGGCTATGACAGTAACTGAGGTGGAGACAGAAAAACACACCTGAGAAATTGCAACGCAGTGCAGCATAAGAGTAGGAAGTGGAAGACATCTCCCACTGCAGGAAAACAAGGGCAACCGTACAGAATCAACAGCACCAACTGAGGAAGGATACCAGCAGATGTAGCAGGAAAGGCAACAAATTAACAGCATGTGGAAAGTCCACCATGAAAGAGAAGAAGAAGACCAACATGGGAAACGAAGGGCTGGCAGACCTAAGGGTGACAGATAGTTGATTACAACAATCACACATTGTCCAACTTATGGAAGCAGGAGAAACAGATAAGAAACCTGACCAACGCGTCATGGAAACTTGAGGACAGGTAGGATATGCCTCATGAAAAAGTTATGAGATACCCCCACCAAAGAAGGGGGTTAAATGGAACTTCTCCCATATAATTAAAATGGACTCCTTGGAGGTGGGAATGAAGGGAGGACGATACATGAAAGAAAGAGAAGCCCAGCCTCTTGTGAAAAAAGGATACTAGACAAGGATAGAAACAATCAAGGAGACTGGTGTCCCAGGTGAAGAGAACTGAAAGAACAGCAGCCACACCAGCTACCCCATGGTGTGATGGCAGATATGTATAAAAACCCTGCAGGAGGCAATAGCAGCAGCTGTACCCAAGTAGATAGGTAGAACACTGAAAGAGTAAAAATACATGCAAGAACACTGGACTGCAGAATATAAACAGCATCAGGAGCATGATAAAGTAGAAAAGGGTCTACACAGGAAAGCAGTGCCCAGTCGCAATTCGAAATAATATGCCAAAAAGATGCCAATACCACAAGATGATTATGGAGGTGAAGTTGTGGAACTCAGGCCCGAACTAATAGAAACACAATATGACGAGGATAAAATCCATGTGTCCCACAGAGTAAAACAGAACAAAAAGTAGATCCACACCGAAGAGGGTCGAAGATCCGTACGAAAGTAAACCAGGCCAAGAGTGTGCCTTCCTGGGGTTCCAGTGTTGCCCATTTGGAGGGGGCAGAGAAAAGATGGAAGTTGAAGTCCCTATAAGGGATGCTAAGTGCATAGATAGCTCACAAAATACCTCCAAGCCATACAAAATAAGGTCCCCGAAAACGGAGAACACGGCTATAGTGCATCTGCATAAAAAACGAAATACCTGCCACAAACCAAGCATTTGGGTAGGAAAAATCAAGCGGTAAAAATAAGCTATAAGAACAGACTCCTACGAGACCACAAAGCAAGATACATTCCAGATGGCTGGATACAAAACCTGTCACTGACAGCATAAATGAGAAGAAAAGTACCTGCAGAAAGCAGGAACACTACATCAGGTGTTACCCTGGAAAGGAGAGAGTAGCCGCCCTATGAAGCCGTACAAGAGTCAAAACAGGGGGGAACAAACTGTACCAACAACCCTAGTACAACAACAGAGTTAAGACTCCTTCCCACCATGACTGCCTCCGAAAACCTGGAAGTACGCAACCATGCATGCTGGCATAAAGCTATGGAAGAGCCAATAGCCCAACCAACAGAATTGGTGGTATCCATACCAAGGAGGATGCTAAGAGTGGCAGCTTTTTGCCTCTCTCATACCAGAGGAACAAGAATATTCTGGGTTTCTTCCCGAAGGGAGGGCTAGAGGTGCTCAACTGAGTCCCACAAGGCGCGGGAGAAGCAGGCAAGGACACAAGCGTCAGATTTCCTGGCTTCTCCTTCTGGAGGGACAGGAGGGAGAAAATCAATATTTTGAGTGGCTGAAGCAGCCTGAACCAGAAAGTTCCAAGTAGAGGGATATCTAATAAGACAGGAGGGATCCCCTGGGACCGAACAATGCCCATGAGAAATAGAGTGATCCACAGGGAGCCCTGTTTCAGATTTAGCCCAAGCACCCAGCAGGATATTGAAAAGGCAGTTAGTATAAGAAAGTACAGGCCCAACATTAGACTGGTCAAAGTCTAGAACGCCAATTAAGGGGCCTGTTGACAATTTCACAGAAGGTAGTTGTAAATCCAGTATGACCGAAACTTGATTGAGCATGTCCGCCAGGGTGGAACTCGCCTTTGTAGCCAAACCAGGAGGAGCCAGAATGCTGGAGAAGATTTTAAGCCACTGGTGTCACCCAAGTCAAGTAACCAGCTAGACTGCATAGGGGGAGGAACCATTGTCCGAAATAGGAGGGGGACACACCACACCATCTGTAGTACTTCTACAAGCATGGTCCACAGTAGGAAAAACCATAGGAAGGGAGTCTGAGATGGTAAGTTCCATTGGCGACGCATCTAACGCCATAACCAAAGCTGGTTGATGCTGAGAAGGTGACGCCTCAACACCGGAAGGAGCGTCAATGACACCACTATGGGAGCCAGCAGACAAGAGCCCCACTCCAACATTGGAGTCGGCAGACCAGAAGCAGGCACCGAAGGTCGGAGCCACGATGGACTGTACACCGGGGTTGCTAAGGTGTAAGAAACAGGAGGCTGATCTGAAGTAGCGGGAGAACCCATCAGCGGGGTCTTAGGCATGATCTCATGCACTTCTGTGGGGCACGAGGGTGCTCCAGAGGGAGGTGACAACCAAGAATAGAAAGAAGAGATTGAGAATATCGTCTTATCTGGTTGACCCAGGAAAGGTGGGAGACACAGGGAAGACTCATGCCCGACACTTCAACAGAGGGGCGTGAACCAGAAGTAGGTGATGATGGTAGGAGGTGCCGTCGACCGCCGATGCTGAGACTTGCCTCCAGACGTCAAAGGAGAATGACACCTGCAGGAAGTGCTCCTAGCGCGGAAGTGCGGTCAGTCCGTAGAGGTTTGTAGGGGACCAAGGACAACCAGACGACTTCGATGACTGTGACAACTGCACCACAAGGAGCTTCATGTGACATTCCCTGCTTTTGGTCAGAGCAGGCAACAGGAGTCATATTCTAATTGTGCTCACCCAAGCACCACATGCAAACTGAGTGAGGGTCCCTGGCATACATTTGTCATCCACAGGACACACAAGGCTTAAACCCCAAGGACATTGAAGAAAGAAGGAAAAAAGGGTGCACTGCTCTGTTGATGATACATGTCTCCTGGAGAGGCCTGTGTGCTTCCTGTGCCCCCTCTTTCTTAACAAGACAGCCACAAAATCTTTACTCCAGTTCCATCTTCTGGTCATTTCCTAGCAAAATCAAAAAACTACTGTCACTAGTGATAAAAGACAAAGAATTATTGTCTCCTTAATAGAATTGAAACTTTACTTCATGGTAGCTAGGAAGTTTTTCATTCCACGTCAGGACAAGTGGAGAGGATAATGCAAGTTCAAAGCTTATTTACCACCAAAGAGGCCAGATCCACCACAGGTTTCAAAGTGTAATCAGTAGACCAACCAGCTGCATTCATCATTTCCTTTAGCCTTGCATCTAAAGAAAAGGTTTTGGAAGCCATGTAGCCTCTCTCTGAATAGGCTCCAAATAGGTTAATATTAAGGCCTATCTCCTACATGTTGCAGCATACCCACATTGCAATAGTAGGAAAAAGACTGCCTTGATGAATTTTTGAGGGATATCAGGAGTTTACGTCATGCAGAAAGACTGAGTTTTTCAGCCCCACTCTCATATGGTTGCAGACATTCCACAACACCTACATTGGGAGTATCCCTGAGTCCTGTGTAGGAATTACCCAATGAATTCATGTGCAAGTTCTAAGTAACTACTTCTACAGTAAATATTCAACCAGCTATATCTAGTGCTCTAGCATCTGACATTGTTTTACAGGAACTAAGGCTTTACACTGCCAACTTGCCTGAGAGTTCTTTACTACTTTTTTGTGACCAGAATAGAATAGATGTGGGACTCTGTTTATGTCTGGAAAATGGAAATGTTTCAGGAGAAGGGAAGAGTTTGATAACTCTAAGAAGTATTCTAACCATTGGATGTCGACTCACCTGAGAAATGTAAATTGCCGATAGGCAAATGCCCTGCTGAAAGCATAGAGCAAAAAGCAGTACCATCTTAAACATTTTGGGACGCCCCAGGCAATACATATTTTGGTGGTCTCTATAAAGAACACATTTGAATTTTATTGCCCATATCCTGCTAATTTGAACCCACAAGATGCCAAGCAGTACTATATTATATGCTAATTTTCAATAGGATCCAAAAAAACAATTGAAATATGTCTTGCGCAGAAATTTAAAAAAGCCTTAAGATGGCAATCATTGCAAAGACAGTCAGAGGTAGAGGTAGGCAGAGAGCAGTTTAAATAGAGAAGTAGAATAGACAGAGATCAAATGGGGAGGAAGTTCACTTTCTTAAGGTGCCCCTTGAAAGGTGAGGGCCCTGGGCAATTGCCTACTTTGCCCATGTCTTAAATCGTCTCTGGCTAAAAGTGTTTATTGACCTGTAAGCTATTCCTAGTACAGCTAGATCAGGCAAAATAATTAACAGATGCATGAGGTCGGATCGCACGGGATATGGGTGTCTTCGCGTGCACCAACAAAATAATCTTTTCCAAGCAGATCTATAAGACCTGACTGTATTTTTTGCCAAAGCTTTCTGGATGAACTTCTTAGCATGTTTCACTAAGCATTTTCCAGTGTACCCTGTAATCCACCAGACCAGACCAGACTGCTTGCCACCACCATGTGCTGGGGAAATCCCTTAAGATTTTGTAGTATATGATGATAGTGGGGTAGACAGATTGGAGAATCCCAAGAAAAATACATAAGAACTGTACACCACATTTGAGATCTCAAATTGGAGTAGCAATCACCACATATGCCTTCTGTTTTCTGATTTGAGCTAATGTCCTTGCGATCATAGCTAAAGGGGGAAATGCATACACATTCTCTTGGCTTTGAAGTTGCTGCCTTTGGATCTGGCTATCAGCTGATGTTCCTGTTCATTTGATGATCCATTTGCGATGCAAATGTTTGACCAAAAGTGGTCCCCATTTTTAGTCTATGACACAAACTACTTCTGGGTCCAGTTTCCACAGAGTTAAGTCCTGAAGATGTCACAAGTTCCAGTCCACCAAGGTTTTCTTTTTTCGGGGAAGGTATTCTGCATTGATTGCCATGATTCTTAAGGCAATAATGCCAGAAATCCTTGTCTATTTTGGTCAGGATCTTTGACTGGTTCCATCCAGGTTGTTAATGCATTGGACGGGCCACATTTTGGCCATCCATTAGTAGAACACACCAATTTGCCGTGTCTCTGGTCCAGCATTTGTTCTTGAAGGATCCCACCAGGAGTTGCACATGGTTGATTTTCAACTTGCATTCCTGATGTGAACATTTTCCTTTTGTAGATTATTCTCTATATCTTGCATCCCAGCCTGTTCTGTTGGCTTAAGGATCTATGATCAGATCCAAAAAGGGCCCTCTCAGTCCATGCCTCTGAATGGACCAAACACCATTGCATTTCCTCCTTGGCTTCTTCCAAGAACAGTACTGATCCCATATAAGTGAGGCCCCATTTCAAGAAGGAAGCTTTCAACCTCTGGAGGGCTCTGAAGGGGTGTGGGCCCAGAAACATTGCTTGCATTGGGACCTACTCGACACCAATGCCCCAGACGTCGCCTTCCTGACTGAGACCTTGCTGACCCCCTCCTTGTCACCTGACATTGCCATAGCCATCCCGGAAGGCTACAAGATCACTCGCAAGGACCGCACCAACGGAATAGGAGGAGGAATTGCAATCATCCACAGAAACCCTCCCAAAATCTCGACACACACCGTTGAGACACTCAGCACCGCCGAACACCCGCACTTTCAGATCCACACCAACCCCAACACCACCCTCAGAGGCACCCTCATCTACAGACCCCCGGGACTCCAACGGCAGTTCTGCGACTCCATCACCGACCTAGTCAGCACATACGCCCTCACCTCCACAGACTACATCCTCCTCGGGGACCTGAACTTCCCCCTCGAGAACAACAACTCCTTCACCCTGATCGACAACCTTGGCAACCTCGGACTCAGACAACTCGTCACAGCACCTACCCACTCTGCCGGCCACACGCTTGACCCCATCTTCTCAGCAAGCACCCATGTCTTCTTCGACCGCACCACCGAACTCCACTGGACCGACCACCGCTGCATCCACTTCACCTTCCGGAAACCCACCACACACCACCGCACCCAGCAGATGCCTCGCCACAGCTGGGGCAAGATCACCGAGGACCAGCTAACCGCCGCCCTCGCCCAGAACTCACCCGAAGACCCAACCGACCCAGATGCCGCAGCCCGCAGCCTCAGACAATGGATCAGCGACTGCGTCAATACCCTCACCCGGCTCAAGAAACCCCCGAACACCCACACCAGCAAGAGAGTCAGCTGGTTCACTGAAGACCGCCAGGACTCCAAGCGAACCTGCCGAAAACTAGAAAAAAACTGGACCTGCGAAAGAACACCGGAAAACTACACAGCCCAAAGGAACGCCACCAACCAACACCACCAACTCATCAGATCTGCTAAAAAGACCGACTTCAAAGACCGCCTAGACAACAACGCACACAACAGCAAAGAGCTCTTCAGCATCGTGAAGGAACTCTCCAACCCCAGCTCCAACACCAACGACATCCCACCGACACAGGACCTGTGCGACTCGATGGCCACCTTCTTCCATTGCAAGATCACAGATATTCACGACACCTTCGATGCCGTCACCAACCCGGCAACAGCCCACACCCCCGCTCCCATGACCACCATCCGCACCAACCGCCTGCGTGCCTGGTCCAACATCAACGACACCATTAAGATCATGAACAACGTCCACTCCGGGTTCCCCGGAAGACCCCTGCCCACACCACATCTACAACAAAGCCAGCAGCACCATCGCACCCCACCTCCCCAAAACCATCAACATCTCCATCAAGACAGCGACCTTCCCGGAGAGCTGGAAGCATGAAGAGATCAACGCCTTACTAAAGAAACCCAAGGCGGACGCCAAGGACCTCAAGAACTTCCGACCCATCTCCCTGCTCCCGTTCCCGGCAAAGGTCATCGAAAAGGCCGTCAACAAACAACTGACCAGCTTCCTCGAAGAGAACAACATCCTGGACCCATCCCAGTCAGGGTTCCACAGCAACCACAGCACCAAAACTGCCCTCATCGCCGCCACCGACGACGTCAGGAACATGCTCGACAACAGAGAAACTGCGGCCCTCATACTCCTGGACCTGTCAGCCGCTTTCGACACAGTCTGCCACCGCACACTAAGAGCACGCCTTCACGACACCAGAATCCAAGAGAGGACCCTGGACTGGACCACCGCCTTCCTCTCTGGGAGAACCCAGAGCGTCCACCCCCTCCCCTCCGCTCAGAAGCCACCGAGATCATCTGCGGCATACCCCAAGGCTCATCTCTCAGCCCAACGTTGTTCAACGTCTACATGGCACCACTCGCCCACGTCGCCTAACAGCACGACCTAAACATCATCTCCTACGCCGACGAAACCCAGCTGATCCCCTCGCTCACCAAAGACCCCCACACTGCCAACACCAACCTCCACGAAGGAATGAAGGCCATCGCCGACTGGATCAGGAACAGCCGACTGAATTTCGGACAAGATGGAGGTCCTCATTCTCGGGTCCTCCCCCTCGGCCTGGGGTGACTCCTGGTGGCCGACAGCACTAGGAGCACCCCCCACACCCACCAACCACGCACGAAACCTAGGGGGTCATCCTCGACTCCACACTCTCCATGACAAAGCAGCTAAACGCCGTCTCCTCCTCCTGCTTCAACACCCTCTGCATGCTTCGCAGGATCTTCAAGTGGATCCCCACCGAAACTAGAAGGACGGTCACCCAGGCCCTCGTCAGCAGCACACTGGACTACAGCAACGCACTCTATGCAGGAGCCCCGGCCAAACTCATAAATGACGCCAACGCATCCAGAACGCCTCCGGACACCTGATCCTCAACATTGCTCGCCGCAAACACATCACACCCCATGTGAAAGACCTGCACTGGCTCCCCATCAACAAGAGGATAACCTTCAAGCTTCTCACCCACGCACACAAGGCACTTCACGACCCCGGACCAGGTGACTCAGCCTCTATACCCCTGCCCGCCAGCTCCGCTCCGCAGACCACGCCCTCGCCACCATTCCCTGCATCTAAAGAGTGACCGCCGGCGGCAGATCATTCTCTCACCTCGCCGCCAAGACGTGGAACACCCTCCCCACGGCAGACCAAAGACCTTCTAACCTTCAGGAGACTCCTCAAGACCTGGCTCTTTGAACAGAAGCAGCACCCCCACTCCCCCAGCGCCTTGAGACCCTCACAGGTATGTAGTGCGCTTTACAAATGCTATGATTGATTGATGATAGTTGGCCTACTTTTCTCACAATCTACATTAGCAAGGTTGCGGTTTTGGATAGCATCCTCCTTAATTTCTTGCATATTCTGGCCATCTTCTTGTATGGGAGGCTTATAATAATTTTGAAAGAGTGTATGACCTATTCTATGTCTATAATGAGCCCCAGGAATGTCACTGTCTGCAAAAGGGATCATCATAGATAGTTTCCTTGTGATAACGAAACCCAGATCCTCCAGGGGTGGACCTGTTTCCAGTTGATCTCTCCTCTCCTATGACTGATCCGGGATGAGGATATCCTCTGGGCAGACACTGTGGCATATATTTTTTCATATATATCACCTGGCAGAAACCCTTGTCTTTTTTTTCCACAATTAAAAATTGCTCACAAAACCTCTCAGGTGTATGTAGGATCTTGAGATGCCATCTTTTGCTTCCAATTCCACCACCCCATATCCATTCAGGCTGATTCCTCTTCTGAAAAGACGAAGGGTTGCAGAGGGTGGCTAGTTTGGAGGACCTGTTCATAGAATGTTAATATCTGCCACTTCTGGAAAAACATCACCAATCTGCCCGCGATGTTTACATTGGGAGAAGTGGGGGGTCTTATCTGTGTGGTTTCCTGTAGCAGGAAAGCCCTGGGGTAGTCTTCTGTTGCTCCTCACTCTTGGCTCATTTAGAGGGGGAAATGCCTAAAATCAGTTCTGATCTTGCTAGTACCCTCTCTTAATATATTTTCCACATTAGGAAGCCTGATTGTAGGAATGGTCAGCTGAGCGGCTCTTTCCTCAACCAACCCCGGAGAAAACCTTGGTTCTGGAAAGTGAAGGTAGAAATGAATTTACCCAGTTTTTTACCAAAAGGGTTGTGGAAGATACCCTTGAGGGTAACAGCAGAAGCGTGTCCGAAGAGGCCTAATCCCCAAACTTAGAGTCTACCTTCATAAGTAGGGATCCGCAACATTCGGTAGGAATTGCAAAGTTAACATTTCTTAGAAAGATTGTGTGTCCAGACGGACAAGATATTGGGAGATAAAAGGGATCCCTACTTTTTGACTTCTTCAGCATACCAAAAATCTCATTTAGGGGTCCCACTAGATGCAGTAATTTGTCCTGACCGAAATGCCATGAATGACCAATGCCCTTTTTAGGATTTTTATTGTATTGGTCAGAAAGTTAGCCATTTTGGTGTCAATTTCTGGGTTATGAAGACTTTCCCTTCCAAGGAGGGAAGGGAGTGGGGAAGGTTTTTTTTTTTAACTGCTTTGCATGTCTTTTTACATTAATCCACAGCAAAAACATACATATTCACTATGTGATATTCACTTTAAAGTTAACCATAATTAATGTAGGCCTCAATTTAAAATGTTTCACGTTTAGCTGGCCTATTTCTCGGTTTGTTGTGTACCTTTTTTACATTGCAGGAGCCAAGCCGCACCACCCAACATTAAATAAATGCATATTTTGGTTTAGTTTTCAGTGTGAATGTTTATCTGTGTGTATTGCTTGAAAAATAAATTAATGAGCATGCACATGCAAAGTGGAACGTCCTGACTGAATTGTATCACCCTGTTACAAATATCCAGCAGAAGGTCGTGCAGCTGAGATTCCAAGGAAAAGAACTAGGGATGTACCCTGCAATAGCAAGAAGGAGAGCAGAGAGAAGAAAATTGTGAGAGTGGGTGGGAATGAAGAGAAGAGAGGTGAGAGTAGTGGCAATGACTCAAGTGATGACATTGTGGATGGTTTGTTGACTTCCCGCCCACCTCTGTATAATACTGTCCCTCAGGCAGTAGGAATCCTAAAGTCAATAGACACGGTTCTGAGTGCTGCCCATTGATCAGAATCTCCCAGAGGGAGATTTGCCCCTTATTGCTCCAGATCCTTTATTGAGAGCCACAAGTACCAATGTCATTGTTACCACCCCAGGTATGTCCACAGTCACTAGAAGCCCTTGGATATCACATATTAGTACTACTTTATATCTGAGAAGACAGCCAGCAGGGGTTTTTCTGGATGGCACCGGTCACATATCCCAAGCTTATAGTTCTCTTATGCTCACTCCTGGAGTTCTGACTACACACAAACCTCAATCTATGGTAAATGTTTTCACAAAAGGCTGCTCGAAAGGAGCCCAGACATTTAAACGGGGAATGAATGGAAAAGAAGAATTTTGAAAAGGAGGATAAATCCTATTGCCCTGATGAAGTACCTATAAGGGATGAAATGCGTTGGCTGGGTCTGTTTTAAGTATGATGAAATTGGATACTTAATAAAAAGAACTTTATGGAAAAATACATCAACGTCTGGAAATTAATTGAAAAACGAAGTATGGAAAGTAATTGAAAACAAAAGAGTGTTTACAGATACATGCAATTTGAATTCGAAAGTTCAATGTGAACAAGGAAATTAGGTAGCCCTCCTAATATTGTGAAACATCTATATCTGAGAGCATGACCTAGAAAGAAGGAACTTCTATTGCGAGTATGCCTGTCGTAGAGTTTGAAGAAAGTCCAGAGCCAGAGACCCCAGCCCTCAAGCGGACTGGATGTTTTTAGATTGAATGAAGAATTCAAAGAAATTATTAAAGGAAAGCTTGAGTTGGGATTTTTAGATGGGTACACTGAGCAGGGAAATTTGTTCATGAGCATAGAGGCTGCTAAACATGCCTGTGAAACTCACGAGAAATTGAAGGGGTTAGCTACAGAGTGTGGGATTGAATTGTTTAAAAGTCAGAACCTAAAGAAGAATTTCCGGATGGTCATAAGCAAGGATACTATAAGGAACTTGTGGATATCAGGTATTTACATCTCAAGGATCTAATTGGTAGCATTCAGAAGTGGAGTGACAATCAAAGGATTAAATACCGTGGTCCCAGAAGGAAAGGAAAAAAACAAACAAAGATAATATTGGAGGACCAGATGGGGAGAATAGTAAAAGTAAATCAAACTATACCCTTTGAGAGAGGTGCATGGGTGTGGATATGCTCATGTACCTTAGAATTGTGGTTTACAAATAAATTCCCAAAACTGAGAGAAAGTTCTGACCTATGGTACACCCAAGTTGAAAGGTTTGTGAAGATTATGCTTTTATTTTAAATGCTTTACTGTTTATCGTGTACATTTGCTCTTTGTCATTGCAGGAGCCAAGCTGTACCAATCAACACTATTTAAGTGTATTTCATTTTTTTTGTAACTCTTTTTTTTTATCAACAAAACAAACAGCACAGCTATCGGAAGCATATCATCAAATGCAAAAAATTGCACATGTTAATTTACATAGTGTGATACCACCGTGACTCAATATTCCTGTATCGCTCCTTCAGCATCTAAAAAGTCTTGCAATCTGACTTCAGTACAACGCAGTTCTGTAGCTGAAGACAAGCATATGTCACCCCTGTATGCATTCCATGCCGCCCACTTACCATCCCATTTTGAGGGCATACTCTATGTTTGAAAACTTCTTTCTCACCAACCATAGCTCTATCCATATCTGCGACCCACTTTCTGCTATGCGACACCTCCCCTACACCCCATTTTTGTGCAATATTTCGTATTGCGAGGGCCCATCCCAACAAGACCCATGATGACTTCTCAGTCTGGGTAAGGTCAGTGGCATCCCAGATATTTAGCAGACATAGTTTCGGAGTAACAGTCAATTTCTTCCCCCTGTCTCTCTGCAATTGTTTGGTGACGGCCCCCCCAGTATGATTGCACAGCTGGACATTCCCAGAGAGTATGGAAAAAAGTTCCAACTTGGTGACACTGTCTTAGGCTAGAAGGATCAGCCCTCCTACCCATCTCAGGAAAAACTCCAGCAGCAAGATAAACTTTATGTAGGATTTTGAGTTGGACAAGCCGTAGTCTCATTGGGATGGCCACCTCCCTAGGAGAGGCCAAGGCCAGCCCACCCAGATCTGCCTCCTAGTGCCTCTGCAGATGAATTAAGGGATCAGGGCGCTTGTTAATTAATTTTTATAGTTGAGGGATATAGCTTTCTTATTCATGGGGTCGAGTAGCAATCTATCTTCCAGTGGGGAAGCCTTGGGTAGTGGCTCCATCCCCGGTATTGCTGTTTTAAGTGCGTGGCTGATTTTGACATCTGAATGTTTCGGATTGTGCGAGGGCATATTCTTTCTGCAGCTCAGCAAAAGTAATCAATCCCTTGGAACTCCACAATTCTCTCATCATTGAGATACCTGTTAGGTACCACTTATCAAACCCGGGGCAAGCACTCAAGCGACCCAACCGCTCGGGCTCCCAGAGTGGGATTTTATTTTGCCAGCCCAATTTTTGTTGACCATGTGCCAGGTTTCAATGGTACGTGCTGTCGGACCAGTAAGGCCTAATTTCTTGGGGTTCGTTTATAGCGGTCTATTATAGCCACGGCGGCCCATAAGCCACCAATCTATACGGAAACTTGGGTCCACCCGTTCCACATGAGCCCAACAGTTGATCACAGAAAGTTGAGATGCCTGATAATACGTCTTAAGGACAAGCAATGCAATTCCCCAATCATACCACCCCACAGATAGTTTTTGCAGTGCTTTCATGGTGCACAGCCATCCCCTAACAAGGTGCGCGCAGCACTGTCAATGCTGGAGAAATAGGAGTCAAGGACCCTATCGGGAGTGTTTTGCAATACATAAAGAAAACGGGGCAGCGCCAGCACTTTAAAGAGGGCTGCACATCCCAGAAGGGACAGAGAAGGGATCGGCAATGTTTGACATCAGCGCGAAAGCGCATCAGGGGCCCTTGCAGGGTTGCTTCATAAAAATGGGCTGAGTCCATTGTTATGTAAATTCCTAAGTAGCGGAAGCACTCCGGGGCAACAGGAATCTCATATTCCCTTGGTATACGCAGAGGCGGGTCATGCAGTGGATATATTTGTGACCTAGACCAGTTTATTGTGGACCCTGAATGATTGCCAAATATACAAAAGATATCGAGAATACGATGGAGAGTGGATGTCGGGGAGGCGATATACAGCAGTATATTGTCCACGTAAAGTGAAATTTTATCTTCATGAGCCTCGGTCCATTTGAGGCCATGGATCAACGGGTCTCCCCTAACCCAGGCTGTCAGAGGTTCTAGAACTAGGGCGAATATTAAGGGTGACAGGGGGCACCCCTGCGGGTTTCCCTCCTTAACTGAAACTGTCTAGAAGTATGTTGATTCAACACCACCTGAGCAATTTGCTTGGTATACAGTAACTTGATCCAATTTATGATGTTGGGTCCGAATCCCATTCTTTCCAGTGCTGCAAACATGTAGTTCCATTCAATAGTATCAAAGGCCATTTTGGCATTAAGGGTTAACAGGGCTACATCCTTACCGATCGTCTGTTGTCTTGCCAGCACCCCATGCAGACGTCGTAAATTCAAGGAGGTATTATGGCCAGCCATGAAGCCTGACTGGTCCGGGTGTACCAGCCCGGTGATAAGAGGCGTGCGCCTGTTGGTGAGTAATTTTGCCAGTATCTTGTCTTCTACCGTGAGAAGAGAGATAGGTCTATATGCCTTGCATTCATTAGTTGGTTTGCCTTGTTTGTGGATTGCCACAATTGTGGTTAGTCTGATCTCCTCTGGCAGCATCCCCCTTTCCTAGCTCTCCAGGTCCATCTGGCAAAGATAGGGAGTTAACTTGGAAGCAGTTGATTTGAAGAACTCGATTAGGAGTCCGTTGGGTCCCATGGCCTTACCCGAGCAGATGTCACAGATGGCCAGTTGCATTTCCTCGTCCGTGGGTTCCCCTTCAAGGGAGTCCCTATCTTCTGATGTGAGACAGGCTACATTGATAGCCGAGAGAAGCTCCCGCGCTGCATGAATAGAAACTGTAGTGGGTGGCGTGTAGACAGAGTCAAAGTAGGCGGCAAATGTGTCAGCTATTTGTTGGGGGTCAGTGATTTCTTCGCCCTTGGACCTCTGCAGTTGGTGCACCCATCTCGATGCTTGCTCTCTTTTTACCAGCCAGGCTAATAGCTTGCTCGTTCTTTCCCCGTGTTCATAGATTATATGGCTAATAGATTTTTGTTTTGCCTTAGCCGCCTCTGTGATAAGTTTTTTGTAATCCAGTATCTTGTCCACCAATAACTGCTGCGCGGCGTGATCAGGAGACTGTGACAGTGCCGTTTCCTCCTGTAGGATGTCTGCCTCAAGTTGATCTATACGTTTTGTTGACTCCCTCTTGTGGCCTATCATCAGGGTGAGGGCCCTCCCCCTTATTACTGCCCTGAATGCGCCCCATAGGATTTGGACTGAGGTGACAGAGCCAACATTTTCTCTGAAATATAATTCAGTATCCTTGTTTAACGCCAACTTAATTTGCGGTATTTTGAGTGCCCATGGATTGATTGTGAAGGTCGTGCACCTGGGTCGGGCACCCACCATCATCTTGGTCAAGATAGGAGAGTGGTCCGATAGACCCCGGGTCAGAAAATAGGCCTCACCGAAAATGTGCAGGTCCTCTGAGTGTGTGAGCATATAATCGATTCATGACTGACTATTGTGGGTCCCTGTGTGGAAGGGGAATTGCATAGCCATGGGGTTAAGATGTCGCCAAATATCTACCAGGCCACAAAGCCGCTAAAAATTCAGCTAATCTAGATACAGCAACAGGATGTCTTCGCGGGGCAATCAGTCCAATGAGCCATTTAAATTGAGATTAAAGTCTCCCCCATCACTAACATGCCTATTGGAAGGTCAAGGATAAATTTGCTAAGGTCTCATAGGTTGCACTGTTGCAGCGCGGAAGGGACGTCGACCAAGAGCAAGTTAAGCGTTTTCCTTACCCAGGAACCGGACACTGCCACAAATCTGCCCTGCTCATCAGTCCACATTTTCTTAATCATATAGGGGCAATGCCTCCACAGGAGTATCCCTGTTCCACGTGATCTGGAGGTGAACCCAGCATGTGCTATCAATTGATAACCCCATCTATTTAGGGCCTTACAAGTATTACCAATTAAGTGAGTTTCTTGTAAAATGGCCAGATCAGGCACCTGTCTCTTCAAGTATTGGAGGATTATACCTCGCTTCAGCGAGTCCCTAAGTCCATTTACGTACGATGTAAGGAAATTAAGTCCCCCATTTGATCCCATTAGTGGAGATGGAAATGTGACCCTCGCTTATAAATAGCAGAGCGTCTATCCCATCAATATTACAGTGGAAAGTCATTTTGTGAGGGCTTGTGATGTGTGGTTGTCAATGGGTCAACCACAGGATATTGCGCTGAAACCAACAGAAGAAACATTGCCAAGATACCCTTATGCAACTGTCTAACTGCCAGGTATAAGTGCCAGGTGTCAGTTGTAATCTTATGTTTTTTTGCATTGCTGTGCTAATCTTAAACTACAAGCTAAGCATTTCCCTTCCCTTCCCAAACTCCTGCCACCCCCACCCTGCCTCCTTGCAAAATGGAATCCAATAACCCGCTACCCTAACAGTGCAGAGCACCTGTCGCCCTCCAAACCCTAGAATGAAAGAAAAGTAGACTCAACCCGTCACTCCCCTCCCCCCCCCCCCGGTATTCAAAAGTGTAAGATACTGAACATTTTTTATACAGTAAAGTATACTCAATCAATCAATCAAAGTACTTGTAAAGCATGCTACTTACCTGTGAGGGTCTCAAGGCGCTGAGGGGAGGGGGTGCCGCTACTGCTCGAAGAGCCAGGTCTTGAGGAGTCTCCTGAAGGCGAGCAGGTCCATGGTCTGCCGTAGGTGGGTAGGGAAGGTGTTCCAGGTCTTGGCGGTGAGGTAGGAGAAGGATCTGCCACCGGAGTTGTTCGTTGGATGCGGGGTACAGCGGTGAGGGCGAGGCTGGCGGAGCGAAGCTGGCGGGTGGGGGTGTAGAAGCTAAGTCGCTGTTAAGGTAGGCTGGTCCGGCGTTGTGGAGTGCTTTGTGTGTGTGGGTGTGGAGCTTGAAGGTTATCCTGCGGGCCGATGTAATGGCCACGAGGAACGCCGCCTTCCAGGACAGGTGCTGCAGCGAAGCCTTATGAATAGGTTCAAAAGGGTCCTTCATCAATCTGGACAGCACCACATTCAATTCCCATGAAGGCGAAGGACGCCGGACAGGAGGAAACACTTTCTTCAAGCCTTCCAAAAAATCTTTGATCACAGGGATCTGGAAGAAGGAGGTCTGTGAAGGGCATTTCCTGTAGGCAGTAAGCGAGGCAAGATGAACCTTAATGGAATGACAGTTAAGGCCAGCCTGCGCCAAATGTAAAAGGTATGGAAGGATGACATCTTCCTTACATGTCGTCGGATCATAGTTCTTGGACTTGCACCAGATGCAAAATCTCTTTCACTTGTACGCATAAGAGGTCCTAGTGGAAGGTCTCTTGGCTTCCTTCAGTATGTCCATACAATCTGCAAGGAGATTCAAATGGCCATATTGCACTATCTCAGGAGCCATGCCGCCAAACTCAAAGACGAGAGGTTGGGGTGCACCATCTGCCCCCGAACTTCGTGAGAAGGTCCTGCCGGCACGGCAGCCGAATGTGTGGAAGGAGAGACCGGTGAAGCAGGTCCGTAAACCACCACTGCCTGGGCCATTCCAGGGCAATCAAGATCATCCGCGCCCTGGACTGGGCTAGTTTGATGAGCACCACCAGAATCAGGGGAATGGGTGGAAAAGCGTACAGAAAGCTGTTCGAGCAGTCGATCCATAGTGCATTCCCCAACGTTCCCTGCTGGAAGTACCTGGATGCGAAGTTTCGGCATTTGCTGTTGTCGGTGGTGGCGAACAGATCCACGTCTGGAGTGCCCCACCTGTCGAAGACGTCTCCGAGTACTTCGTCGTTTATGACCCATTCGTGGTTTTCCTGGATCAGCCTGCTCAGTGCGTCCGCCTGAACATTCTGCACACCTGGTAGATGAGTAGCCGTTATCGTCAGTCCTCTGGCAAGAAGCCAGTGCCAGATCGCCTGCGCCTCCTGCGACAGGGTGCACGATCTTGAGCCCCCCTGCTTGTTGAGGTAATACATTGTGGTCGTATTGTCCGTCTGTACAAGCAGAGAGTTGGTCTGGAAGGACGGATGAAAGGCCTTCAGTGCCAAGTGAACCGCTCTGAGTTCCAGGAAATTGATATGATACGTGGACTCCGTCGGGGACCACGTCCCTTGTATCTGTAACTCTCCGGAATGCGCTCCCCAGCTGTGGAGAGAGGCATCCGTCACGACGGTCTGAGTGGGAATGTCCTTGTGGAAGGGAACCCCATTGAGGAGATTCTCCGCTGAACACCACCATTTCAGAGACGGTAGAGCATGCAGAGACAGTCGTATCTTGTCGTCCCAGTTTCCTCTCCTCTGGTCCCATTGATCCGCCAGACACTCCTGCAGCGGTCTCATGTGTAGCCGCGCGTGTGGTGTGAGGAAGATACAGGAGGCCATCGACCCCAGTAGAGAAGACACCGGCCTCGCTGTCATAGATGGAGCAGTCATAAGATCCAGAGCCTTCTTCTGGTCCATGGGCTTCTCCAAGCCCACAGCCGTGAGAGTCTCGGCCTCCGCCTTCATGCGGGCCATCTCATCGTCGGCGTGCTTCCCAAAAAGGGTCTCGCCCGAAAAGGGCAGATTAGCCACCATCTGCTGGGCCTCAGGCTTCAGTGACGTCAATCTGAGCCAAGCGTGTCGCCTCTGATTAACCCCATGGCAGTACCCGTGGGCTGCCAGGAGGGACGAGTCTGCAGCTGCGCTGATCAGCTGGTTAGACACCAGCAATCCCTCATTCAGGATCTCCAGGAAGTCCTCCTTCTTTTCCCGTGGCAGGAGGTCGGCGAACTGCTGGAGGGACTCCCACAGTGCCCGATCATAGCGCCCCAACAGTGCCGATGCACTGGCAGCCTTCATAGAGGTAGCGGCCGTCCCGCACACCTTCCTGCCCGCTGAATCCAACCAGCGACTCTCCTTGTCCGGAGGCACATTGGAGGACGGGGTGGTGGCATGTTGCTTACTCGCCGCAGTCACAATCACGGAATCCGGGGTTGGATCCACTCGGAGGAAAGCCGGGTCCGCCTCAGGAGCTTTATACTTCTTAAGTAGCCTGGATGGGGCTGCTTTCGTCACCGCCGGAGTAAGGAAGAGTTCCATGGCGGGCTCCACCAAGCCAGGCACCAAGGGCAACAGAGGCGTCGATAGGTGTTTCTTGTGGAGAGTTTCAAATATCACGGAGGTCGTAGGCGTGGGCACAGTCAGTTGGATGCCCAGCTTGGCTGCACCCCTCAGCAAGACTTCCTGAAAGGAGACCACGTTGTCCACAGGGGAAATCCTCGTCCGAGGGGATTCTGATAGCGTTGGGGAATAATCCCTTGCGCTGGACGACCCAGTGCTGTACTTAGAGCGACCCTTCCTATGGCGTCACCTGGATCTTGTCGAGGAGTGCCGGCCACTCCTTGATCTTCCTCTCCGTCCGGAGCAAGATGTAAATGTAAATGTCATGGTACTTATAGAGCGCACTGTCACCAGACGGTCACCTTGCGGTGTCGCCTATGCGGCTTCCTGGCGCCGATACTCATACCGCTGTGGAACCCCTCCTGGCTTTCCCTGCAAAGTGTCCACTCCTGGGCACCCCCATGGTGAAGCCAGGCATCCTTAGCGCTGTTGGGGCCGGTGTGGAGGCTAAGCAAGCTATTGCCCAGAGTTGCAGCGTGGGCCCCATGATTAGAATAGGCACCGAGGCGAGAATTAACAGGTCTGAGGAAATTGAGCCCGAGACCCCGCCGAGGCAGGAATCGAACCCTGGTCCCTGGCCAGAACTCTGCATCAGGGTCTGCCGCTCTAACCATTGAGCCACACTCCTCTGGGTCTTCTAGTCTTAGGGTGTTCCGCAGGTGCTTGCGGCGGAACATGCGGCGGCGGCCTGACCGGGGACCTCGGCCGAGGTTCTCCCTTAGGCGGCGTAGGAAAGTGCGGCAACGAGACCAACCTCGGAGGTCGTGGCGGTGCGTGTGGAGGCACAGGAGGAGGTGGTGGCGGAGGAGTGTGAGGAGGCGGCTCCTTCGGCAGTGGAGGAGGAGGAGTAGTTGACTTCGGCTTGGGAGGAGTGTACACCTCAGAGTACACGGAGCCCGACAACTCCCTCGACTTCTTCCTCGGTGTAGGCGACCGAGAGGCAGCGCCCCCTGTCGGTGACCGACGTCGCCGTCGTGCCCCTGAGGATCTGGAAGTGCTTCTGGCTCCATAACGCCTCCTGGAGGATGATCTCTTCCTCTTAGGCGCCGAGCGCCTCTTCGGCGTCGAAGAACGCCTCCTCGACGCCGAGGAACGCCGTCTCGGCGTCAACGACCTATGCCTCGACGGCGGGCTTCGCCGCCTCGACGATGAAGATCTTCGCCTCGACGCCGAACGCCTCCTTCTTGCCGCTGATCGTCGGGTCGACGTCGACCGGCGGCGCTGCCTCGACGGGAGCGCCGAGTCGACGCCAAGGGCGAACGGTGGTGTCGCCTCGAAGGCAAGCGCCGACGCCGTCTGGAATCCTCATGACGTCGACGTGTCGACGCCGACGCCGATGATGAAGATGACGTCGACGACTATGATGTCTTCGTCGACGACTTCGACGGCGGCCTCGTCAATCCCTTCGATGCCGAACGTCGACGTCGCCTCGACCCAGAGCCCTGGGGGCATTTATCAAATAATGCAGGCATTTTGTATAAAGAAACTGCTCAGAACACTAGAAGAGGAAGAGGGCACCAAAATATGTCGAGTGTAGACACTCACACACTTAAAAAGTGCAAAAAAGTTATATTAAACCCAAAAAAGGGAGAGCTCAATGCTCCAGGGTCCTGCTAGCAGGAGCCGGAAAAAAGAACTGAAAGTAAATGGGACATGCAGGGCATTCTGGGATACTGAGAAAGTTCTAGAAAGTTTACTTAAAGGTACGGTATCCCATTTTGAGCCACATAATAGCAGCCTATGGGGCTTGTCTGTCCTCCCCTTCCTCTCTATCATTCCTGAGGCTTTACTGGTAAAAGGGGAAGTTTTTCTCGGTGAAGAAAACTTGGCAAGCTGTGCTGGTTGTGGTTTTTTGGTGGAATGTGGAATGTGTAGCTGAAGTACTGGACAGTGTAGCCTGTGGATATAGGCTGCATTATATGTCTTTAAATTCTCTCTTAAGTGTCTTTGCAGGACTGCATTTTTAGACAGTTTAAGGGATTATTTTTGAATGCTCCGTGGTCCACGCTCATGAGCGGGACTATTCACTAGATTATTACAGAGATCCCCTACATAGTAAACTTTTAAGTCTAATAAAGCGATTATATTATTTACATTTTTCAAACCGGTTAGAAATGAATGGCTTTCCACAAGGATACTAAGAGAAATAACCATCCTCGTATATTTCCGTGACAGAAGAATTGAGGTAAATTACGTCTCTTGAAATTTGTAAATAAAATTGAACACGAATAAAAGCGAAAATTAGCTAATTCATTGTACATATTATTTATTCCACAGAACACGTCTAGTCTAGGTCCTGATGAGAACCCATAAATTATAGCAGTACAAAACGCGTGAACGACAAAGAATAGGGCAATAGCAGAAGATTTCTGATGACGGTTAGCGGAAAATAAAATCAAAGCATCTATTCCACTTCTGATCATAATTGCAACAATCCCTTAGTCATTTCCAAGAGGGTCATAAAAATCTTATTTTCTGTGACAAATTCCTCTGTTTTTTAAAATCTTGAATAGACTGGTAGTGTCAAATCTGTTTAATTATTGTCATTGTGTTTAAATCATCTCTATTATGTTGTGAATGTTTGTAATTTGTTAATGATGATCTATTAGTCCATAGTGCCATAAATGTTTCTATGTCCAGTTAATCATGCTTTTTTCAATTAGTTTGTAATTTTTGTTCCCTCTAAAAGGTCTTCATTGAAAAAGAGGAAAATTGTCCTGTAGGACATATCTCCAACTACAATAAATGATTGTGTGAATAATTGTATAATTAAATGTGAAACAAATACACAAACAAAAGGTAATTAATTCATTTAACTTGGGTCTTTCAAAATAAGTGTTTTCAAACCATTGCAGCCAGATTCTCACGATATATATTCAAATTGAAGGGGCCTATTCTGGCTGGCATTGATAGGGGCCTGCTTGCCTGCACCCCAGGCTATCCAGAGTGACTCCAAGGACCAGTTGTTTGACCTCCTATGTAAGCTACATGAACACAACAAGCTTCAGAGGCCTTCCTGCTACTGCCCAACTGACCTGCTGCCCTCGACCTGCCTGAGCCCTGCTGCTGGCCTCTGCCTGGAGTGAATCCTGATCCCCAAGAGGTGCTCCCCAGGTCTGGACCCTTGACTGGCATCAGAGTGTACTTCTACCTGCCTAACTGTGGGTTCCATCAAATCTGACGCAGGACCTCGTATCGCAGCACCCCACAGCTCTTGATTGACAGATTCATTGGAACCGACCCAGCATGGCACACCTCAACACTGGACCTTGCATCACAGCCCTCGCAGCTACTTACTGGAACCGATGCAGCACAACGCAACTCGATGTACGACTATTCCCTGCATCCCTCACAGTTCCTGACTAGAACAATGTGATGCAACTCGATTGCAGGGCTTTGCATCATAGCACAGCGCAGCTCCTGATCGAACCAACACAGAGCGACACAAAGACCTGCAACAAGGACATAAAGTACAACTCTCAGCTGGACTAACCTGGTCCCTGTATCCGGTCTACACTTCATCACAGTCAGACTGAACTTTTGACCTTGTCCTGGTCCGGCACGTCCATATAACCACAGCTGGTGCTCAGTGCTTCTTGGAGTTACTATCAACTAAACATTTCAAATTTGATATCTCTGGTTCTACTGATTGGATTTTTGTCGTTTTGGTATCATTTTGTTTATTAAAATGTATCCTGTTCATTATATTGATTTGGAATTTATCTTGTGTTATATTTTCACTTTATTACTGTTTGTGTGTTGCACTCCGACTTGCTTCATCAAACATGTATTTGATTCGTTTGATTCTGCCTCTAGAGGCTACTTGTGCTGACACCTTCTGCCTGACTTCTCCCCATCTTTTCCAAATGTTTAGCTTAGCTAAATAGGGCATTTCCCTTCACAGGCAACTGTGCCTGCTTTGATTAACTCTATGAGAACTTTAAACAGTTTGCCTTTGTATTTGCAATTTCTAATTGATTTGAATCATATTGACTTGCTCATTCATGTATTGATTACTGATTTAGAATGCAATTGAGTGATTTGAGTTTGCATATGTACCACTGCATGTCATTTTTGTGGGGCCAAATGTGCTTCACGCTATTTAAATGCATTTGACAACTTATATTAGGCCTCAGTCAGGAACTAAAGGCCATCCACTTGGGTGCAGTTCGTACTGGAGTTGGCAGCATAAATCTGCACAGTGCAAATCTGCTGAAATAGGGGGCTTCGGCTCTCAATGGATTATGAACCTCTTTGTCTAAATGTTTGAGGAGGAGGGCACCTTATCCTCTTGGACCCATTTTGAATATTGTGAGTGTTTCACAGTGCTTAATTTGAGGCGGTGGTTGCTGGTTTGGGGCACAGCAGTTATTTGTGGGAACCAGCACTCATGTTTCCGCATCAGAATGTCTCAAGTGCAAGATAGGGAAAAACACACTGATCGGAAAAATGGCAGGAAGAGAAAGATGGCAAAACGGCCACAAAGAGAGAAATCAGGACCTTGCAGAGCGAGAGAAAGGGGTGTCTGGCAGCGGATTAGACTACCAGCCTTGCTATGCAGCACACCTAGGATTTATTGTACTGGCCGCCGGTTTATGAGCAGAAGTTTGGGCACAGGCACTGTTTCTTAAATAAATTAATGACTGGTGACATATATCTTCTGGGTCGAGCACATTTTAGGGTGGAGGATTATTCTTTCAGCCATCATAAGCGGGAAGAGACTTTGGGAAATGTAGATTCTGCTTGGTCGGTTCTAAGATGCTGCTGGCGAAAAATAAAGAAAGAAAGATATGCATAATTCTCGCCTCCATATGTTCTCAAAAATCGTTTCCCCCCTCAATTTTGTACACTTGGATAATGTGACGTACATTAAAATGGTAACTGCTCCACCAAAAAAAAAAGTCAGCATGCATCCTAAGTCGTTTAGTAGCTGCTGGTGCGCATCTCTTCTTCATTTAAAATTGTTTTACTTTCAGAGATGAAAATGTCTCAGTTCCAGGAAAGACTGCACGCATCATCACATCGTTGGCAAATGCTCACAAATAGAATGCATTTTTATCTGCTTACCTCAGATTCGAGTTTTTAAATTCGGGACTTTAAGGGAGTATACGTTGTTTGGGTTCTAAATGTAAAAAGCAGAAAGAAAATCAACATTTTGAAATGTAGCCGCATTTAAACAGAGGATTAAACAGTAATATACCACCGTGCATTTTCCACGACATCAATCTGATGTTGTACAGTCACTCATTTTCTCCAAAGTAAACATCCCTGATTGTATTTATTTTAAATACCTTTATTGGTTACTGAGCCAATTTCTGTTTTTATAGGTTAAATTATTAAACCAGTCTTTTCTACTTGACTTTTAAGTTGTTATTTGGAATTTAAATTTCCTATCAGCTTCACATAGCTGTTCCACTACTACTTCAGTGTCTGCTTCGTCATAATCATAGTCCTTTCTTCTCTGAGGTGAGTCCTCGGCTCGCCCTGGAGACACATAGCTTGATTTCATTAGAAAGCACAATTCTTTCTTCAGAATTTGAAAGAAACCTGGACCCAGATTTACTACGGGCTTGCTTCACACAAAGTGAGGCAAGAGCACCACAAGCCCTTAAGTGAGATTTGCTATGCGAAGCGTGGTATAGTAAATCTGGAGTAACGTAAGGCAGCACAAGTTGCTGTCTTGCGTTTCTCTGCCCTGCAAAGGCATTCCATGGGTGGAGCGTGGGTGTTTCCATGCATCCACCTCAGGCCCATAGCCAGAAGTATATTTTGAGGGGGGCACGGCCCTCAGCTGTGACCAAGCATTAAAACTGTGCTCTGTAGGTGCATTCTTTTCCAAATACTGGTTGCACCACTAAATATCAACCCCCAGAATACAGCGGTACAAGAATATCGAGGACAGAATATTGAAAGGTAAGTATATATAGGGAAGTATAGATTTACTATTCCAAAGTCCACATCTACATATCTTGAAGATACATGTATCGCGTAGATACATATATGTGGAATAAGGTATAAAAAACATACTTCCCTGTTCGCATTTTAGAGTCCATGTTCTGTGCCTTAATGTTCTATGCATTTGATATTCACGTGTACACTGTGTGGTTCTTTGTGAAGGAATATGTGGCTTTTGTAAGGTATATATTAAAGCACACTCAATATACATTACACAATCCAGCTTTAAATTCTAAATTCTAAAGTAGAGGGTGTAACGTTATAAAGTAGACTATTTTGCAACTGTGTGTATTCTCTAAACTGTTCAAGCCTTGTGGAATACAAAGCTTATCAAGTTCTTATTTCAGAAACAAAAAAAGAAAAAGCCCACCTCAATTCAGAGCCATCCTTTCAGCACCACTTGAGGTAGATGTCATGCCCACACACTCAAAATTGTTTTGCTGGAGGATGTCCTACTAGGGATATTCCACATCAGGTAATCATCATACCTAGAAAAGGATAAACCTTAACTCACATATATCTAAGAAATTTCATCTGATTCCTAAAGTGTGGAATTTCTGAATTCCACCAAATGCTGAGGTAAAGTCTTAATTTAACTTGCCACTAATTTTAAATAACTTTACAGAGAGCTTGGAGCATATTCATCAAGAACATGTTGGGAAAGTAGTGGCAAACAGTGTGTTCTAAACATTTTAGGGCTGCAACAATGGTAAAAAATGAATGGATTTAAATGTCATTTCACAGGGAATGTTGGGAAGATTCTATAATGAACTTCACTATAAGGCTGTGACAAAAGATGGATAGTTAAATTATAATTGATAAGAAAGCACTAGTCAAAACTGCATGGACTTGAAGCAGTCTCTGACATTGGCATACACCCGTCATAGTTACAGGCAGGTTGTGCGAAAGGTGTTGTACAAATGGAGACCTTTGTTAGACATCGCACAGCAAGACAAGTAAGCATGGTAAATGATAGGAGTTTGTGAGAGCCCTGGATGGGTCCATTTGAGGCCTGTGACCTGGCTGAGGATACTAATTCTGCATTCAGTTAGAGGAGTCATAGATTAGCAGGCAGCAGCACTGCCTCTAAAGTTCTGAGTAGTGCTTTCGCAGTTTGAATCTAGGATCCTGCTCTACAACAACATATCTGTTTGAAGCTGCTTGCATGGTGCTTCCCATTTGGTTGCTACAGAGTTGTCCACTTCCATAATAATGGCCATTCTCCACTCTTTCACATGCAGTAGACTTTCGTGCATAGAATCCTCAAGTATGTCGCTAACACTGCTTGGACGAGCATGCACTTTTCTGAGTGGTGAATGTAGGAAGCATGGAAGCCTGCAATTTCTACTAGAAATGGAAATCATTTACTTGCAAAAGCATTGTACAGCATTACTACAGGGGCAGATAAAAGTCACGCTTCATGTTATGAAACACTCAAGAGACTGACATATTTAAATGTACACTAGAAAGCCAAATTACCTCTTAAAGAAAACCCGGACTTCTCAGCGAGTAGGTTGTACTTTACAGCGACTATAGCAGCGACTGTACACATGTCTGAAATTCATTCAAAGAGAAGGTGTCAGGGCATCAGTAACAAATAAGAAGGGGGTTCCACTGTTATGCAATTTGCAAAACGAAATGTGGATCACGAAACTATGATTAGACCATATTAGGATTTTAAAGACCACTAGGCTAGGTGATTTTCAGTTTGTACACTAAGATTCCTTCTAGAAAATAAAATGCAGAATTTAAATTACATTGGGCCAGGTGTATTGGCCAAAACATGATAAACTATAAATTCCACTTGCAATCTCCAATCACCATGTCTCTATGTGTACCAAGCTCTAATTTGCCCCTTTAAGCTCGCTCTTACTTTCTCTATCCAATCAATCAATATTTATTACGATCAATTAAGATCATAAAAGACAATTTCCTCTAAAAAGGCCCTTTTCCCTCCATAAATTGATACAAATCTTAATATAGTGGCTGCTTATAAAAGTGCAATTATGTTAAAAATCCAAACATTAAAAGTTTTAATTGATTGGATAAAATACCTTAAAATTCATATTAATATAAAAAAGACGTAAATGACTCAATAATACTATTGGCCTTTCTTAGCAAGACAAATGGTCTTGGAACCCATAACCCTATGTTACACTTGTGACAAAGTAGACTAGAGATAGAATATGGTGTTTATCACAGTTACACAAAATCATACAGAGAGAGGGTTATTAAAGTAGTGAAAGGAAATAGCACCTAGTATTGGAATGACAACCACTTTCCTGTAAAAACCCGCATATCCATAAATGCATCATTTTTTTTTTTTACAAACTTTAATTTGGATACACTTTAGTGGTCATGCCAATTTTTTCCATATTTCTTTCCCGGATTGACCACGTCCAACTTAAAAATTTGGCAACAGCTACTACACACTGGGTGCCAGTGCCGGTCAGCAGTTGTCTCAAGGCAATAGCACTTCTCCTAACGCCAGATTCTTACATAAAGGGCGTCACCATATTTTACGTGGAGCCTGGTATGCCGGACAGACAAATAAGATATGTGGGTACGTTTCCTCGTGTTCCAGACACAACTTACACATCCTAACATTGTCAATGTGCCACTTGCATGTGAATACATTTACAGGTAATGTGCCTACCTGGAATTGGAAGTATAGATGTCTATCCCTGGGTTTGGTGATGATATCCCAATACTGCTCGTATTGTGGACAGGGCTTACACTCTAAGAATTTGACCATCAGTGATGTGGACTCTGAGGTAGTTATATTATTATTTGCCACCATAGACCAGTAGAGTCTTTTCATCTTTTTTTGGGGGGGGAAATGAATGGCTCTATGGCACATCCCACAAGTGTCGCAGACCCATACTAACCAATGGGATTTTTATGTTTTGCAGCCACTTGATCTTACATGAGGTATCCAAGACCAATACATCTTTTAGAGCAGCTGCGTACTGAAGCAACTCTGGGTTAGTCTATGGTCTCCGCCAGTACGCTATTAGACAAAACTTAGCAACCTCTTCCAGTCTACTACAGCCTAGGTCGTAGAAGTCTGGTTTTAAAGGTGTGCTCCGTGGCAGGCCAATATCACTTCTCACAAATGTATTCTGTGCTAAGACTAATGGTTCTATGTCATTAAAACCCCAGAGTTCTGCACGAAAAGTAACAGAAGCTATTACTTTGGTGTTGTATATCTTAAGTAAGTTTGGGCGTAAAATCCGTTCTGTTCGTGGAATTTGCGTTTTTTTGGCAATTTCCCGGTCCGCGAATCCCGCAAATTTGCCCAAAAATCTGTAAATTCGCAAGCTGGTGAATTTTTTTGCTTGGTCGCGCTTGAAAAATACAATATCATGCGCGCGGCGTTGACTTACCGGTATTCAGTGTTCGCCCAGTTGTTTTTCTCCCGGTTTGCGTGTGCTGCGCCATTTTGGATCTTGCTGCGTGATCGCGATTACGTCATCGCGGCCCGCTATCTTGCACAGCGAGAGTTTGACAACGCGAGTACGTCATAAGGGCCCCGATCACGCATCGCGGGAGTAAACCATTGAGAACACGTAGATGCGGCACGCAGCTGACTTCCGGCGGGAGATTTGAACAGCTCGCTTTCCCGAACTTGCAAACATTGCAATTCTGCACAAGAAATCCACCGCAGGCAGCATAAACCTTCTGAAAATGTTGATTTTGATCAGAATAACTCCTCAGATTGACATTTGGCTGCACTTTTTGGTGCAAGGAGTCCATTTGGGGGGGGGGGTGGGAGGAAGGAAGTGCCCTAGAGCCTCCAACTTCCTGTTCCTGTCCAGCAGGCTCCTCCCAGTGCTTTGTCCATGTCCTGGTCCCTTTTGATTTGGATCTGGAGGGAGCTGGAAGGATTACTTTTTGTGGCTGCTGCTGGATATTTGTATTTGAGGACTTTTTGGACTTTGGAGTTTGGCTCACGTTTGGATTTGAGATTTTACAAGTAAGTTGGTGTTGTTTGTTTGGGGCATTGCAGTTGCTGCAACTACAATTTTAAAACTTTTTCACAACTTTAAAAAAAATATATTGTGGGTAGCCACAGTATCCAGTAGGCCCAGGGTTAGTCATGGGTGCATGATACAACTGTTTCTGTGAGTTTTTTTTAACTTAAATCTTATTTATGTCATGGAATTTTAGCTCACTGTAATATGTGGATTTTCTTTTTTAATTTTGGGGGTGCCTGTAAAGCCTCACTAGCCAGTAGGCCCAGGGGTAGTGAGTGGTGCATGTAAAAAGTCTTTCTGTGGGGTGGCTTGAATTTAAACATCATTGAGGGCATGGATGACATTGGATTGTGGTGATTTTTGTGTGTTTTTCGACTTTTTGGGGTGGTGTTGGGGCCTGGCCATGTGGGTGAGGGCCATTTTGAGGCCTGGTCCAGGCAGGGCCTGGCCATGTGGTGGAGGTCAAGGGGCCATTTTGAGGGGCCATTTTGAAGTTAGGCAGTGTGCTCAGGCCTGCACCCAGTTTGCCTTGCTTTCATTATGCCCAGGAGTACTCAGTGGTCCATGGACCTAGTCTTTCTGTGGGGTGTCTTGAATTTAAACATCATTGAGGGCATGGATGGAATTGGATTGTGGTGATTTTGTGTGTTTTTCGACTTTTTGGGTGCTGTTGGTGCCTGACCATGTGGTTGGGGGCCATTTTGAGGCCTGGTCCAGGCAGAGCCTCGCCATGTGGTGGGGGTCAAGGGGCCATTTTGAAGCCAGGCAGTGTGCTCAGGCCTGCACCCAGTTTGTCTTGCTTTCAACCATTATGCCCAGGGGTACTCAGTGGTCCATGGACCTAGTCTTTCTGTGGGGTGTCTTGAATTTAAACATCATTGAGGGCATGGATGGCATTGGAATGTGGTGATTTTTGTGTGTATTTTGACTTTTTGGGTGCTGTTGGGGCCTGACCATGTGGGTGGGGGCCATTTTGAGGCCTGGTCCAGGCAGGGCCTGGCCATGTGGTGGGGGTCAAGGGACCATTTTGAAGCCAGGTAGTGTGCTCAGGCCTGCACCCAGTTTGCCTTGCTTTCAACCTTTATGCCCAGGGGTACTCAGTGGTCCATGGACCTAGTCCTTCTGTGGGGTGTCTTGAATTTAAACATCATTAAGGGCATGGATGGCATTGGATTGTGGTGATTTTTGTGTGTTTGACTTTTTGGGTGCTGTTGGGGCCTGACCATGTGGGAGGGGGCTATTTTGAGGCCTGGTCCAGGCAGGGCCTGGCCATGTGGTGGGGGTAAAGGGATCATTTTGAAGCCAGGCAGTGTGCTCAGGCCTGCACCCAGTTTTCCTTGCTTTCAACCATTATTCCCAGGGGTACTCAGTGGTCCATGGACCTAGTCTTTCTGTGGGGTGTCTTGAATTTAAGCATCATTGAGGGCATTGATGGCATTGGATTGTGGTGATTTTTGTGTGTTTTTCGACTTTTTGGGGTGTTTAACTGATGTTACTCTGGCTTCCTTTACTTTTAGGTGCACAAGAGAACCACCAGTACCAGGAAGAAGTCCTGCAGCGGTGTGTGCAGCACAACGTCACGTGATGTCACGTGTGTCCACAGACAACTCTGCAACTCGTGCAACTGTGGCCTGCTGTTCAACTTCTGACATCTGAAGAAGATGGGCCCAAAGAAAGGTGGCCGTAGCGCCTCTACGAAAAAAGTTGCCACTGCCAGTAAGAAGGAGCAGAAGAAGCAAGTGGCACCACCTACCAAGGAGACTGGTGTGCCCACAGACACCTTTTTTGGGAACAAAAAAAAACTACGCCTGCAGCAGCAGCAGCAGTGTCCGCCGGAGACCAAGCTGGGAGCAGCACCTCCGCTTCATTGGGCTCAGTGCCACCACGCCGAGTTAGGTCCAAGCACATGAGTGTTGCAGAGGCAGCCACTTTAATTGTTCAATCACCATCGACCAGTGATGTTGGCTCATCGCAATAAAGTAGCATCCAATCAACGCCGGGTGTAACTCAGCTGACGAGTGTTCAACAACCACAGCCGCAACGACAACCACAGGTGCAACTAGTACAAGCGCAAGTACATGGGCAAGGAGAGGCGCAAATACATGGGCAAGGAGAGGCGCAAGTACATGCGCAAGGAGAGGCGCAAGTACATGTGCAAGGAGAGGCGCAAGTACATGCGCAAGGAGAGGCGCAAGGAGAGGCGCATCGAGAGGCGCATGGAGCGGCACAACTGCCCACAATGCTCGTTCCTCCAGAAGTAGGGGCACATCAGGAAATCAAGATTGAAGCGAAGGTATCATCCGAGGAAGCCAATCCTCCTGATGGTGATCCATTGTCTTCCAGATCCCCAGCAAGAAAAAGGTCAAGGAGGGCTACTACAAGTTCTTCTTCAAGCCCCCTTCCTTCTGATGATCTTGATGTTGATTGGAACCCACCAATACAGTCTGAGAGTGAGGCACGTCATGAGCCGACAAAGGTAGCTAAGCCTAAAGGGAAGGTTCCCGCAAGGCTTCGACTTATGGGTGATGACGACGAACAAGAAGTGTTGTATTCTGCTGCTGATGAACAGTCTGACGACGACCCAGTCATCACAGTCGTCACTCCAGCCCCAGTGGGCATGCAGCAAGACATTTTGACCCTATCCTGAAATGCTGCTGAGCGGAATGTGGGCGGCGTGGCACTGGTACCACCACCAATGCAGTTAACTACTACACCAACACGACCTAGAGCTTCCATATTTTCTCATCAGAAGGTCCGGCAGGGACCTCCATCCAGCTCGACCTCCATTACTTCAAGTAGTGGTGCTGTAAGTGCACAACAGAGTCAAATTCAGCCACGCCCATCCTCCACTTCATCTGGTATTGAAAGTAGCACCTCCACCACCAGCACACATTTCCAGTCCCCAGTTTGGGACTTTTTTAGTGTTAGCAAAAAGGCGGAAAACATGGTCATTTGTTCGATTTGTAAAGCTGTAGTTAGTCGGGGTAAGCTTGGTACCAACTATGGTACCGGAGGCCAGAGAAGTCATCTCCAAAAACACCACACTCTCATTTGGGAGGCGCACATGAGCAAGATCCGGGAAACCACACATACAACAAATCCAAATGCATCCATTCATATTGCATCTGATGATGACGAGGGGCTGATCGTGCAGGGGGGAAGTGAAGAAGCGACAGACATTTTTTCTGGTACACCCAGTACCCCTGGCAGCAGCACTGCAGTGGTAGCACCCTACATCCTCTACCCCAGCAACATCTATGAGACACACTAAGAGTCTGGGAGAGACACCAATGCGAAAAAGTACATCAATGAGCCTAACTGGTTTGAAGAAGTCTGAATCATCATCATCACGTAAAACGGTCCAGCCCAACATTAGAAGCATATTTTGGTTGGATGCGCCATTTGAACGCAACGTCTGTATAACGCAAAGCTGGTTGAAATGCTAGCGCTGGACCTTCTCCCTTTTTCTTTTGTGGAAGGGGTGGGTTTTCTAGAATTTGTGGCAACAGTCTGCCCTAAATGGAAGGTTCCTAGCCGGTCCTCTTTTGCCAGAGTTGCTGTTCCAGCACTACATCAAGATGTGCTGGAGGTGATTGGCGCAGCTATTCAGATGAGTGCTGTTCACACTATCCACCTGACAACAGACAAGTGGACCAGTTGCCAAGCCCTTGATTACATGTGCATCACTGCACATTGGGTCTCTTTTGCAGGGGTTAAAGACAAGTTAAAAGCAGGTGTGTACACAGACACAGTTTTTCAAGCTACTCGGAAACATGCAACAGTAGCCATGTTTGCCATGGAGAAATCTCATACTGCCCCTAACCTTTTGGAGGAGTTTGACAGGAAGGTCTATGAGTGGCTGCATCCAAGAAATCGAATGATTGGTTAAGTTTCTACGGATAATGGCAGTAATATAGTTAAGGCCATGCATCAAGGTGGCTATTTCAGAGTGCCATGTTTGGCGCACAGTATTAACATTGTTGTGCAAGATTTCTTGAAAAAAGAAATCACAGTCATCAAGTTACTGACCACCTGCCGAAGAATCTGCACACATTTCAGCCATTCTTTTAAGGCCCGGAAGAAGCTGCGGAGCATGCAAAATGAACGTAGACTGCCAGTCAAAGGACTCATCCAGGAGGTGGCAACACGTTGGAACTCAACCTTCTACATGCTTGAGCATCTGTCTGAGCAGTGGGGGGTAATCAATGAGTATGAACTGGGTTCTACTATGAAAGACATGAGGCTAGAGTTGGAGGAATGGAAGCTAGTTGCAAGCCTGACAGACATGCTTCATCCTTTTGAGGTCTTCACGCAGGGAGGGCTGTTCTTTGGGCAAAGCTATCCCATTGTTGCGCATGCTAGAGCACCAACTGAAGGCGGTGTCTTCAACGTTCCTAGATGATGCTGAAAAGCAAGACGCATATCAGTTGGCAGAGAGGTTATTAAGCCGCCTAGTTGCAAATGAAAGGCTTAAAAACATACATACAGAACAACATTACATTTGTGCCACTATTCTGGATCCACGGTACAAAAAGGCAGTGGCCAGCAAAGCATTCATTCCTTTTGATGAAGCAGATGTTTCAAAGTACAAACATTGGCTAGCTCTGTCAGCCACTTGGTTCGAAAAAGAGCGGCAGAAAATTGAAGGAGCCGCAGAAGTACTACTGAATCAGCAGGCCATCCGGCGTCAAGTTCCACTTCTGAATCTGTGGCCGAAGGGAGTCACTTTCCCTCACAGCCGTTAACGACACCAGCAACCGTATCATCATCCTCACCTGCACCAGGCCCAGCCATAATATTGTCGGAAGCCGATTGGCTAACTCATCAAGGGTTTGCTCGTTCCAGGTACGCAAAGTGGAGCAACCCTGGAGAACCTTGAGTCGATGGTGCAGGCCTATCTGGATGACCCAACAGAGGTCTTTATTAATCAGAACCCATTGCTGTATTGGTATGGGAAAAGGCCTCTATGGCGACTGATCACCAACCTGGCTCTAAATTATTTGTCTTGCCCACTCGCAAGTGTGTCTTCTGAATGTGTTTTCAGTGCTGCTGGTGCCATTGTAACTTCAAAAAGGACCCGCCTCTCGCCCAAAAATGTAGAGAGGTTAACACTGATCAAGATGAATCAGCACTTCATACCACCAGATTACAAAATACGTGAATGCACGCAGAAAGAAGAGGACACAGACTTAGGTGACGGAAGTTCTTCTCTGTTCTTCTCTGACCTACTCCCTTCTCAATTCATAGAGTTTGAGGACGAGCTCTACTTCCCTCACACTGAGGCCGGAAAATGACTTCCTTTTTTTCCATCCTTATTCACTTTTATTCCTGTGTGTCTTTCTTTGTTTTGCAACTTTTACCACAACAAAACTCTAATCACCTAATCACAACAAGTCCATCAGCAGCACTTTCTTCAACTTATTTCCTTATTGATTTGAAGGTGCCGCAGTCTGCATTCCTGAGGTTCACAAGTTCACAACTCAATCATGCTCCTCTATCCTCCTCCTCCAGACTCCCCCTATCAATTTCCCTCAAGGCAGATGGCTGGATTATGCAGAATAAAGAAACTTTGTCTTCGTAGACGAGTCCCCTCAAGTGGGACTGGAATTACTGACTACATGCTTGCTGATTGCTGACTGTTACTTCTGAAATTGACAGGAGAGGCTGCCCTGTGGGCCCTCACTTTCAGAAGATGTGGACAAAAAGTGGAACAGGTAATGAATAACGAGAACAAGATGGCATGCAGTGGACAGCAATGGCTGTCTGGCTCTGATGTAAGCAATTGCTGTTTGTTTGTTGTGCATGAAATGAATCATATGTATTCTGTTATTATTTAATCTTTTACACACTAAATGTAACTCAAGTCTACTCTGCTGTTTTTTTACCTTGTTTAATTCAAATTGTACTTTAACTGCAGTGGCCACAACGTTGCATTTTCCATTATGCAAAAATGTCCTTGGACTTACTGTTTGCCAATATACCATGATGATTGTCTTGATTAAATAATATATCTTTTTTCTTTACAGTCACTCACTAGGATGGATGGATCATCAGCGTCGGTTTACGGTAGAACTATGGCCAATTCGTGAGTGGCAAACAGGTAAACCAGTCTACAACAACTACTACTGCAGAACTACATGTCTGTCTAGTCGTGGTATGGAGTGGTCGAGGCAGTGTAGTGTTGTAATGTTATGCCAGGCAGAGTCCAGACAGCAGTTCATGTAAAATTGGGGCTATGTGGCTTGCTGCATACAATTAGATATGCTTTGTCTGTCTGTGACAAAGAGCCTAGGTATGCTACATCAGGTTGCTTCACTCAGAGGTGTCTGCCTTGACTGTCTGCATGGTCCTGCTGCAAGCATGGGCCAAAAATCCATTCTGCTTGCGAAATTTGCTGTTTTTCGGTAGCAAATTCGCAATCCGCGAATCTTGCGAAATTGCTGAAAATGCGCAAATTCTTGAGCGTAATGGATTTTTGGCCGATGCATGCAGGCCATGCAGATGGTCAAGGCAGGCACCACTGACTGATGTAGCATCCCTAGGCTCTTTGACACACAGACAGACAAAGCATATCTAGGGTTTAGGGTTCAGTGCGGTTTACATGGGTTTTTGGGTTTAATTTGGTAGGGTACCCGCAGAGTCTAGGGCTCAGGGCCCGATGCAGGCTCGTTCATAATGATGTTGGCAAGGATTTAGGGGGGTTTGGCGTTTTTTGGTCCAGAAGTGGCCTTTTTTGGTGTTTTGTGGGCGCGTGTGTTTGGGTGAAAACTAGTCGTACACCTTCCAGTGGATCGATTTTGTTCTGCCTTGCTGAGATTCTTGGGAATCACTGGAACAAGTGTCCTGTTAAGTTTCAAGAGGATTGAAGTAGTGGAAGTGCTGAAAACAGCAATTTTATGTCAAGGCGCGATTTGCCATGTTTTGGGGATAGCATGTTTTTGGGGGGCTGTTTGGGGGTGTTCTACATTTTTGGTGGTGGGTTGAGGGGTCTGGGAGCACTGCTGGGAAAGTCTAATTTTGATTGCAAGTGGTTTGAAGAAAATCCATGGTGGAAAAGGGGGGTTTGGGCCAAGTTGCGTTTTGGTACGATTTAAACTGAGGCCTAGCAGAATTGCATGTTTTTGGGGGGCTGCTTGGGGGGGGGGGTTCTAGATTTTTGGGGGTGGGTTTATGGGTCTAGGAGCACTGCTGGGAAGGTCCAAATTTGATGGCAAGTGGTTTGAAGAAAATCCATGGTGGAAAAAGGGGGTTTGGGCCTAGTTGCAGACAGCGTTTTGGCACGATTTTAAGTTAGGCCTAGCAGTATTGCATGTTTTTGGGGGGCTGCTTGGGGGTGTTCTAGATTTTTGGGGGTGGGTTTATGGGTCTAGGAGCACTGCTGGGAAGGTCTAATTTTGATTGCAAGTGCTTTGAAGAAAATCCATGGTGGAAAAGGGGGGTTTGGACCAAGTTGCAGACAGCGTTTTGGCATGATTTAAACTGAGGCCTAGCAGTATTGCATGTTTTTGGGGGGCTGCTTGGGGGGTTCTAGATTTTTGGGGGTGGGTTTATGGGTCTAGGAGCACTGCTGGGAAGGTCTAATTTTGATTGCAAGTGGTTTGAAGAAAATCCATGGTGGAAAAGTTTTTTTTTAGCAGTATTGCATGTTTTTGGGGGGCTGCTTGGGGGTGTTCTAGATTTTGGGGGTGGGTTTATGGGTCTGGGAGCACTGCTGGGAAGGTCTAATTTTGATTGCAAGTGGTTTGAAGAAAATTCATGGTGGAAAACGGGGGTTTGGGCCTAGTTGCAGAGAGCATTTTGGCACGATGCGAAAAATCGCCCATACTTACTAATTACTATCCTTGAAAAGGAGACTCAGTTCAGTTCAAAAAGCTTTATTCGAAATGTAAAAACAATTCATAAAAGCATACAGTACAATCACAATCGTTAAAATTCATTATGGTTACATTATAAAAAACACAAGGAACCAATATTAAAATCCATATTTACAATATTTTAAAACAAGTAACACTAAGCATTTAATGGAAGCAGATAAATTAAGCGCGGCAAGAGGATATCATTAATTCATCAGTGATACAAAACTTATTCAGATATAATGGTCCGTCTTATTTGCATTATTGCTCTTAAATACATCATTACAGTATTAATCGTGTAGTGATCTTCCAAAGACCGTAATTTGTTATAAGCCTCTCTCGATTTTCTTATACCCCATGTTAGCAAAAGAGGCCTTAGTATTTGACGTCTTGGGTACAAATATAAAGTGCAATATAAAGTGCAATGGATGTTGAATTGAATTGATGTCTCATCACAAGGACAGATAAGTTTATCCTTGGACCAATCGTTACACCTTGGGAGAGTTATAAATCTAAAAAATGTTTCAAATCGGAAGGATGTTAATATTCTACGATAGAAAAAGGGTTGATCAACAACAAGATACAGCTGGATGTTTCTATGCAATGTCACTTCGTCGTGATTTAGGACTGTTATCTTGGACCTTTGACTTTTCCACCTGATCGATTCAAAGTGCTCAACCAAAGTTCTTTTTAGGCTGGATCTGGAAACAAAGTCCATTGTGGCTGGATTAGAGAAGTATTCTGGATGACCAATGTCAGAGAAAGAGTTCTTAATATAAGTGAGCCAAGTAATGTGTTTTACCCCATTACATAGCAAACAGTCCTCTATAACAGTTCTATTCAATATTGTGGCAGGGTTAGTCCAGATGTTATGCCACAATAAAATTGGTGCCTTCTTAATGGTATCTGAGATATGTTGTATGGCAAGCTCAGCATGAAGTACGTATGTTGATGTGCTGGAAGGCATTGCCAAAACATACCTTAAGAATGTATTCTCTATACGTTGAATAGTTTCCAGGGACTGCGTCCCTCATAGCCCTGCACCATAGGTGCCGATGGAGACGCATTTAGATTTATAAATTTGAAGAAGCTCCCTGGGTGGCCTTGATCCTATCTTCTGGCAAAATTTAAAAGTGCTCCTGTTGCTTTAGTGAACGCTAAAGCTCTCGCTTTGACTGCAGGTTTCCAATTACCTCGTCTATCCATATGTACCCCTAGATAACCAAAAATATCTGCTAGCTCAACACGTTTATTTTCCAGAATTATATTGCATGGTGCTCTGGCTTTCCTTGGGCCACAAGATATAGTGAAGGTCTTAGAGACATTTATAAATAGCCCCCTTTTACTCATATATTGGGAAAATGTATTTACCGCATTTTGTAGGCCTCTCTTAGTCTTTGACAGGATTGCCGCATCGTCGGCATAGAGGAGTATGGGTATGGGTTTTCCTTTAATAACTGGGTAGTGATTATAATTTTTTGCTAGGAAGGTCCCCACATCGTTTATGTACAAGTTAAAAAGCAGGGGTGCAAGAATGCACCCCTGTCTTACCCCTCTATGGATAGGGAAAAAATTGGAGCATTCTCCTTTTTTACCAAATCTCACACGAGCATCTGCCCCAAAATAAAGTTCTTCGATAAAAGTTCGAATCCTGTTGTCTAGCCTAATATCTTCTAAAATTTGCCACAAAATATAATGCCTCACGCAATCAAAAGCAGAACTAAGGTCTACATATGTTACGTATAAATTGACCTTTTTGGCATGAATATATTTTGACATAATAAGGGCAAGATTTAGTCCTTGTTCAATTGTTCCCTTTCCTCTGCTAAAACCATATTGCATTGTGGATAGAATGTCATTTTCCTCGAGCCATGACTGAATCCAGGTGAGAATGATCCTGCCTGCTGTTTTCATTAAGCCATCTAAAAGCGAAATGGGCCTATAGCAGGCAGGATCATTTCTATCCCCTTTTTTGTATATGGTGACCAAGATGGCCTCTTGCCAGGTCTTGATAAAGCCAACTTTACTAGAGGAATTGAGAACATTTGTGAGGATTGGGGCCCAAAGGTCGGGGAAGTTTTTAAAAACATCTATTGGAACTTTGTCAGGTCCAGGGGCTTTAGCCGCTGAACTTTCTTTTAAGGTTTTTTGAACTTCTTCTAGATTAAAAGAGATATCTATCGGATAACTAGATCCCCCTTTTTCATTTATAGATTTTGTCGGGATAGGATCAACTAAGGGAACAGTGATACTATAGAGTGCCTGAAAATGTTGGACCCATTCCTGTGCAGAAATTGCATTGTCTATTAATGGGCCTAAGCGCTCCTGATAGAATGGTGCGTTCACTGCCTTCCAAAAGGCAACATTATCCTTTTTTCCACACGCCTCATGCAGGTTGGCCCAGGCTTTTAATTTCAAATCTTTTTTCCTAGAGATTAATGCAAGGCGATAGTTCCGTCTAGCAATTCTAATCTCTGCTCTCGTAGGTGAACTGCTATGAAGAATATTTTTAAGTGTAGTAAGTGCACTTCTACAATTTCTATCGAACCAGCCTTGGGGGCCTTTTTTGATGTTACGAGGGGTTCTTGAGAGGAGATCTTTAATTCTGCCACAGATATTGCAAAAAGATCTAAGAATAGATAGTGGATCCTCTTCTAGGGACAGGCAGATATTAAAATCATCCAGGGTGGAGCTCACCAAACTTTTAATAAAGTTTTCTGGAATTACATTTTCCCATTTAATTGTAAAACCATTTTTTTGCCCAAGAATCGGAGTAAGATCATAGTGTATGTCAGGGGATTGAAATTGGTTACTAAGATCAAAGTTATAGGAGACCAAGATGGGAAAATGGTCACTCATGGGTGTATTGAGAGTGCACCAGTCGGGGACCTGGGCTGCATACCTAGTTGAATATAGAGCAAAATCTATAATTGATTTTGCTCCTCTTCCATTAAAAGTAGGGGTGAACATTTTAGATGGGTTACAGAGCTCATTCGTAAAAGCCAGGGAGTAATCGCCCATTATTTTGTTAATTAAATCTCCAAACTTTGTATGGCAGAATTGATGGTATATTGCCCCATGATCTTCTCCTTCTAAACCACACACCCCCTTTGAACTCATGGGGCATAGGGAACAATTAAAGTCGCCCACCCAAATGATTGTCATATCCCCGTTTAGTGACTCTTCGATGGAATTAAGAGTGGTAACCAGTTTCTTAAATACGTTTTCCACATCTAATGGTAGAATATTATTATAGAAATTTATAATTATTAGGTTTTGTGGACCCCATGTGGAAATTAGTATTTGGAAATAATTATTGTCCAGATAACTTTTTAAGATAGTTGGACCCGTAGTTATTGAGACATATAGGGCTAGTCCTCCCTTTGATCTACCTCTTCTACTGGGTATAGCAGGGGTAAAAAAAGTTTTGTATCCCACTATATGAGATGCCTCAGTTGCCCATGTTTCCTGAATAGCAATCACAGAGTGGATTGTTGTAATTGCCTGCCAGTGCATATCATCTATTTTTCCCGCGAGACCTGCCACATTCCATGAAACAACAGAAGCCAAGGTTTCAGTACATGTCAGAGGAGACAAAATATTTTGAGGGGTTTGATATTGTATGATGTTACTATTTTGAGGACATGGTTCAAAGACTCTGCTCTAAGAGAGTCCCAATAATGGTTGGGCTAAGGTTTGATAATCTACAACATGTAATTGTGAATGGGAGGTAGACTTGGAGGAGGAAAGTCCCTGGGTACGTCAGTCTACACAATCTAATCCCATAAGTGCATGATATCTATTTGATAAGGAAGGTGAGTAGTAATAATCCTCCTGATGTCTCTGATGTGCGGACTCATGATGGCGCTTAGGAAATATCAGTGTCCTAGGGTAGAAGTATGTTAATTGCTGTAGCTGTATACCCAAGTTATCCCTTTCCTGGTACCACTCGTTTAGATGGTTCATTACTCTGTAGTCTCTAAAATTAATGATTATGACATCTCCACTGATGTCTTTTGGTCTAACACCCAACCATTTTGCCCTTCTAACATGGATAATATCTCCGTTTATATTTGGAGGAAGGGGTCTGTTCTTTTTGAGCCAGTGTATTGTTTTATTTTTAAGGCTCCCATAGTCCTCATAATGAGTTGGAAGGAGCTCAGAGACACCTGTCAGCACGGCGACAAATGGAGCTGATTCCGGGGGGAGCATGATTTGAATTTCCCGTCTAGGTCTGATTCCTTGGGTATTTTGGGCCATAGAAGTGTTCTTAGCCACTACAATATTAGAATTATTTTTGGGGCCTAGAGCATCTGTTATGTTTTTATTGGAATCTTTACGTGCAGCATCTACCCTTGTAATTTTCACCCCTGTGTTTATTGGACCTTGTTGGATTTGAGTTAGGTTGCTATGGCTGTTTTGAGACTGGCCTGATTGTAGTTGAACCATCCCTGTTTTTTCCGAAGTAGGTTTTGAATTATTTGGGGCTGTCCCTGTTTTAGTTACAGGTCTAGTAGGTTTTTCCTGGGGGGCTGAAGCAATGGTAGGTTTCCTACCTACTATGGTTTTGGATGTCTGCTTCATAAGTTCTCTAGTCAGATCTACGTTAGTTTGTGTTGTAGTCTCTAGTTCACTAAGTTTTTCAGAGATGATTTTTAATCTGTGAACTAGCGGTAGAATTAGAGATGTAACCAGGTGCCCAAAATTCTCTACCAGCTCTTTAATTGGGACAGTTTGTACTACTGGTTCATTAATGGTGTTTATTTCATTAGGGATAGACTCTTTTGGAATGTTCTTGGTATTCCCATGTTTATAGTCAGTTTTCTTCCTTAATTTAGCACTTCTACCTTGATGATTTTCTGCCTCCTGTTTCCTCTTTCTGTAATCAAGGCGATTCTTAAAGATTACAGTTGGGCTGGTGGATTTTTGCGGTTGTAACAGTGGAGACGAGGCCTCTTCAAATTGGGCCTCGTTACCTACTAGATCTATGATAGGGATAGGTGAGGTGATCTGGTCACGTAACTGGAGGGGGATACTAATATCTCCCACTTTTTCCTGTAAACCAGGGGAGTATTGAGAGGGGGTAATTTTCTTGGCTATCTCTACGGAGACCATGATGTCGTTGATCAAAGAAGGAGATAGAGACGTGGAGTGCAGGGAAGGGAATTCAGTGGTGCTAGTATCCTTTTGTGGTGCTTGTAAATGTGCTTCAGATGGGATAGGAGGAATACCTGGGAGGGATACAAACAATGGCAAAAGGTAGGAATCCTGGGAAATGTTAGTAGTATCGGGTGAGTTAATAATGGAAAATGGGGGCAATGAACCAGCAGGTAGCGACAAACGTCTTTCAGTATGTTTTTTGGCAGTTGTCACAGCTCCTATGGTCCTTTGCAGCATACGATCAATAGCAGTAAGGGATTGCAAGTTGGTTTTAGATGATTTAGCTGGTTTGGCAGGGGGCATGTTGACTTGCGGGGACAAATAATTCCAGAGAGCATAGGGATCAGTTCTTACTTACTCAGGGCGTGTTGTCCAGCAAGGTAAGGGAATCCAGTATCCGGAGGCCAAAGGGGGTGGCCCAGCCCGGCCTCCTTCGACCCCCGAACGGCCACACAACGGCCCGCCCTTTGCCCGGGCTTCGCCCGGCGTCCCGCGAAGCGAGGTACTACTCCAAACAAATAGAAATTATGGCGGTTCAGGGGCGGGGTTCACAGGGTGCGCAGGCCAGGTGTCAAGGGCCGTGCAGGGACTCCTGGGAGAGTGAGTCCCTGCAGCGCGATGCTCCACCTCTATTGAGCCGCCCAGCATCCTCACAGCGTCACCACCAGCTGCGCGATGCGCGAGGCGAGGACTGGGGGCGGCAGTGGGGGTGGCAGCAAAGCCCCAAGTCCACAAGCCCACAGCAAGAAAAAGCGGCGTCCTCAGGTGAGAGTCCGAAGCTCAGCCACGTCAGGAAAGCAAGGTGTCCCACAGTCTGCAGGGAGGCAGGGTCTTTAAACTGTTTGCCGGTCCGGGGGCGGGGCTCACAGGGTGCGCAGGCCAGGTGTCAAGGGCCGAAAAGGAGACTCGGAGTACGCACTTTCGAAATGATGATGATATGGAATACTGTCACCTCTGAAGCGGAAAGTGTTATTTTTGCACTACACAGCGTACCTTATATTTTTTTCACCGTGGTGTTTTAATATCACTTCCTGTTTTTCCATCAACAATTACAGACCGGCTTTTACCCTGTGCCATGGAACAAACGATTAAATCAGGCTTACCATTAGCAATCCGCAATTCCGCATCAGGCAGGCAGTGGACAGTGTGTCTGGTCACCAAGATAGATCGACGGAGCGTCAGATGGAATGGAAGAGTACCGCGAATAAGAGAAATGGCTGGATGCATGCAACTTCACAAATTCAACAGGACAACTACAATATACAGTTACAGTATCCTCTTAACTTCTCCTTATCTTTTAAATGTTATTGTTGTGAACTTGAACTTCTACGAGTGTGACTCTGCGTGTTTTTTTGCTCTCTGCTTCAAATTCATCCCTCCAGCTATTTGATAAGTTTCTTTGCTATTTTTAAAACTAATTTAATGTGCTAATAACTATAAGTGTTTATTCTCTCTGAGGGCAGAGAGGCAAGTGAAATAGCGTAATTATAATTATTACTGCTGTACTGTCAATTTTTTCTTCATAGTTACTAGTAAGTTGTAGTAAGTACTACTTTTCAGTAACCTAACCATCCATTTAGCAAACAACTTCATGCATGCAATAGTGCACTTCCTTTATGTCCCTTAAAAGATTTATGGATATCTTCGAATCCAAAGATTTGTTTTTCTTCATTTGTTGTTTGTCCATGCTGTGTTTTTTTTTCCTCTCTCCACAAAACCCACAAAACTTTCCCAAAAACCCCCGTTCCCATCCAATTTTCAAACCCTAACCCTCTTCCCCCGGGCTGTGTGGTTTTTCATTGAGGTGTGACTATATGACAACAATAAATTTCACACACTTGCTGGGGAGGATAAGGTCAAAGCAACAGAAAAATCATTATTATCAGAATTTCATGTGCGCCATCGTGGATTGATCATCAACATCATCCTCCTCCTACATGTGACGAATCGAATGCTTAATGCTTACATTGCTTTGTCTTTTGCCTTAATACTATTTCTTATAGTAGCCATACTCCACGCAAATAGTACTTAGTTATCTTTTGAATACTTAAGCACTGCTTAGGCTACAATTTATGGCACTGTTCTCTACTGTACTATCTATCGTACTGTTTCTAATGCTACACTCAGGCCACTCAATGTTTCATTTCCTTTTTTTTCAAATGCTGCTACTGCCAGTGTGTACCACTACTACTACCAGCACAACGATGATATTTCAACAATCCAGGATTCAAGTCAACACCCAACCTTAATCGCCATTTGCCATGCAGCCAGCCCTGTGCCTAGCACTATTCTCAAACACGAATCACAGGTAAGATAAGCATTTTGGGGAGGTAAAATAATGGGCAAGGACTCGGAGGAGAGGAGAGACTGACAGTGTCACAGTAGTACTAGTAAAGTACTAGTAGGGCAATTGAATTCACTAACTCTGTTAGTGGCACTTTTGTACATGTTTGGACGTTTAGATAATTCATGCTGGTAAGTTTGAAGAAAGCAAACGTACAGTAACCCCCGCCCACCACCACCCAAAATAATATGAACGCGTATACTATGTTTAAGTATGTAAAATAAATGAATATATTTCCCCTTACAAAAATAAACTAACCCAACTCACCCCCCTACCTAACCCCAACCAATGTCCAAATGTCCTTCAAGTCCCTTTCCCCAACGCCCAATTCCCACCCCCCCAACAGTCTTTAAAAAAGGGGCAAGGGAAAGTCACTTCCTCCGGCGGTGTCCTCTGAGTCCTGTGGACAGGTCCCGCACCTCTTTGCAGAGGTCCCGGAGCTGGCGCTGTTGCTTCTCTGCCAATCGCTCCAGGTAGTCCACTCGCTTTCGGAGGCCGCGCAGACGTGCCATCCAGGCTCTGGGGGGGCAGCTGATGTTTTTGCTGCTGTGCGGCGGCGGCGGGAGGCTGTCGGGGCACGGCGCCGTTTCTCTGGAGGCTGCTGGCTGGTGGACCCGGGGGCACTGGAGTAGGATGCAGTAGTTGCCGTCTCCTCCTGCTCCCGAGCCGACAGCCGCCGATATTCAGCGCAAATGGCCTCCAGCGTACGTGCCCTGGCCCGGACAGCCATCTCCTTGCGGGAGAGCTTTTTTGGAGCATCTCTATGAAGAAAGAAAAATACTGTAGCCAATAGTCTTTAACATTAAGTCAAAATAATTCAACAGAAAGTTGTCTCACAGTAACACTAGCAACTTGCAAGCACAGTATAACATTTTGGCATGTATCTTTCCGCTGTCTTTGTAGGCCTGTGACATTAGTGGGAGTTTCAGGAATTCTACTAGCAGCACTATGAACTCACTACTACATAGTCAGAGACTACACCAGTCTTCATATTTTTTTCTCTTGTTTTGCAAAAGAAATTACTTGTACGTGAACTTGTGGTAGCCGGCATAATGCCAGCTCACTCAGCTTGCACCCAAGAAAAACAGACACAAGCCATGATGACGCAGACTTGCATTACTTTAAGCAGTATATGCAGGTGGGGATAGGAAGCTCTTACTTTTCTATAGGGGTGGCACTGGCCATACTCGGTTACATCAAGGGCTACTGCTCAATGTAATTTACCACAAAAGGAAAATGAAGATTATTGATTTCTGATCATATATCCTGCAGATCACATGATTTTTGCTTATACGATGGATGACTTTAGGTGTTTTGTTTTGATAGATTGAGTGAACAACAGCAATAGTCCACCCATGACACAGCTGAAAGAAAATTATTAACATAGGGGGTGAGTGTGGTACCCATAATTGCCGGAGGAAGGGTCTTGACTTGATATAATGTCAACTATACAATACATACACAATATATGCTATGCTTGCAAAGTAAACTACTGTACTGTTAGTCAAGGGAGTATTTCAATTTTATGAATAATCACAACTTCTAGTATTTGGATTTCCTCAGCTTTGCTACTCTAGCACGGACATGCAGTTCAAAGTAACACTGTTCATCCGCTGAGCGTCTGCTCTAATACATACACCTCTGCTATCTATGAGGAATCAATCAATCAATCAATCATGGCATTTGTATAGCGCACTACTCACCCGGAAGGGTCTCAAGGTGCTTGGGGAGGGGGGCCATCACTGCTCGAAGAGCCACATCTTGAGTTGCTTCCTGAAGGAGAGATGGTCCTGGGTTAGCCGGAGGTGGATGGGGAGGGAGTTCCATGTCTTGGCTGCCAGGTAGGAGAAGGATCTTCCACCGGCGGTGGTTCAGTGGATGCGTGGAACGGCGGCGAGGGCGTGGTTGGTCGACCGTAGCTGGTGGGTGGGCGTATAGAAGGTCAGGCGGTCGTTGAGGTACTTGGGGCCCAGGTCGTGGAGGGCCTTGTGTGCGTGGGTGACGAGTCTGAACGTGATCCTCTTGCTGACGGGGAGCCAGTGCAGGTCTCTCAGGTGGCCGGAGATGTGGTTGTGTCGGGGAATGTCCAGGATGAGTCGGGCGGAGGGGTTCTGGATGCGTTGGAGTCTTTTTTGCAGTTTGGCTGTGGTGCCGGCGTAGAGGGTGTTCCCGTAGTCCAGCCGGCTGGTGACGAGTGCCTGGGTGACCGTCTTCCTGGTTTCAGTGGGGATCCATCTGAAGATCTTTCGGAGCATGCGCAGGGTGTTGAAGCATGATGACGATACTGTGTTAAATTGTCTGGTCATCGAGAGGGAGGAGTCCAGGATGAAGCCCGGGTTACGTTGTTTTTTTTTGCAGAGTTTTATATAGCGCGAACTAGAACCGAACCAAACCGAATCAGTTATCAGAGCGCTTTACATAGCACCAGTTCCGTTACATGAGGACACACTTTCATTTTAGGCACGGGGAGATTAAATGATTTGCCCAGAATCACAGGGGGTTTTTGGCGTCGTTACCGAGACTCGTACCCAGATCCCCAGGTCCGAGGTCGAGCGCCTTAACATTAGGCCAACCCCTCTCCCCTCTCCTTACGTGCGTGGTCCGTTGGCTTGGGAGTGGAGCCCAGTGCAGGGGACCACCAGGAGTCGTCCCAGGCGGAGGGAGATGGTCCCAGGATGAGGACTTCCGTCTTATCTGAGTTCAGTTTCAGGCGGCTGTTCTTCATCCACTCGGCGACGTCTTTCATCCCTTCATGTAGGCTGGTTCTGGCGGAGGCTGGGTCGTTGGTGAGGGAGAGGATGAGCTGGGTGTCATCGGTGTAGGAGATGATGTTGAGGTTGTGTTGGCGTGCGATGGCTGCGAGGGGGCTCATGTATACGTTGAAGAGGGTGGGGCTGAGGGAGGCTCCTTGTGGTACGCCGCAGATGACTTCGGTGGCCTCGGATCTGAACGGGGGAGGTGGACTCACTGGGTTCTTCCGGCGAGGAACGAGATGATCCACTCCAGCGCCTTCTCTTGGATACCGGTGTTGCTGAGGCGCTGCACTAGGGCGCGGTGGCAGACGGTGGTGAATGCCGCGGAGAGGTCCAGGAGGATGAGGGACGCTGTTTCTCTGCTGTCGAGCAGGGATCTGATGTCGTCAGTGGCTGCGATGAGGGTGGTCTCGGTGCTGTGGTTGGCTCGGAAGCCGGACTGCGAGTGGTCGAGGGATCCGTTCATCTCGAGGAAGGCGGCAAGCTGTCTGTTGACGGTCTTCTCGATGACTTTGGCAGGAAAGGGGAGGAGCGAGATGGGGCGGAAGTTCTTGAGGTCGGTGGGGTCCGCTGTTGGTTTCTTCAGGAGGGCGCTGAGCTCGGCGTGCTTCCAGCTTTCCGGGAAGGTGGCGGTTTTGAAGGAGGCGTTGAATGTTGTCTCTGAGTTGGGGTGCGATGATGGAGTCGGCCTTGTTGAAGACGTGGTGGGGGCAGGGGTCGGTTGCCGATCCGGAGTGGATGCTGTTCATCGTACGGGTGGTGTCTTCGGTGCTGACCGGGGTCCAGGTGCTGAGGGTGGTCGTGGGGGGCGCTGGTATGGTGGTGGGGTACGTGGTTGGAGCGCCGAAGCTGTTGTGTATTTCGGCGATCTTGCGGTGGAAGAATGAGGCGAGTGAGTCGCAGAGGTCTTGCGAGGGAGTGATGTCGTTTCCGGCGCTGGGGTTGGAGAGCTCTTTGACGATGCTGAAGTGTTCCTTGCTGTTGTGGGCGTTGTTGTTGAGTCGTTCTTTGAATGCTGTCTTCTTGGTGGTGTGGATCAGCTGGTGGTGTTTGCGGGTGGCGTGCTTGAGGGCGGTCCAGTTGTCTGTGGTCTGGTGATTGCGCCAGGCTTTCTCGAGGATGCGGAAGTTATTCTTGGAGTTCTTGAGTTAGTCGGTGAACCAGGGGGCTTTCTTGCTGCCGTGTCTGCTAGGGTGTCTTCAGTGGTGCAAGATCGTTTGCGCAGTTGGTGATCCATTGCGTGAGGTTGATGGCTGCTTTGCGGGGTCCGTGGTACTGGCGGGCGGGTTCTGGCTGAGGGAGGTGGTGAGCTGGTCGGCGGTGATCTTGTTCCAGTTCCTGCGAGGTATCGGTTATGGGCGGTGGTGGGTCGCGGTTCTTTTGAAGCTGAAGTGGACGCAGCTGTGGTCAGTCCAGTGAAGTCCGGTTGAGTGGCTGAAGGAGATGTGCTTGCTGGAAGAGAAGACTGGGTCGAGCGTGTGTCCGGCGTAGTGGGTGGGGGTGTTCACCAGTTGTTTGAGGCCGAGGTTTGCGAGGTTGTCCAGCAGGGTGGTGGTGTTGCTGTCCTTGTTGTTCTCCAGGTGGAAGTTGAGGTCCCCTAGGAGGATGTAGTCAGCGGAGGAGAGGGCGTGCAGGCTGATGAAGTCTGTGATGTCTTCACTGAATTGTGTGCGTGGTCCCGGGGGTCTGTAGATGAGGGTGCCTCTGAGTGTGGTCTTGGGGTCGGTGTGTATCTAGAAGTGGAGATGTTCGCGGCGGTGAAGGTGTCGTCGGAGCTGGTCGTGATGCGGATGGTTTTCTTGTGTACGATGGCGATGCCTCCTCCAGTCTGGTTGACGCGGTCCTTCCGGGTGATCTTGTATCCCTCCGGGATGGCGATGGCGATGTCGGGAGCAGAGGAGGCGTTCATCCAGGTTTCCGTGAGGAAGGCGACGTCTGGTGTTGTTGTGTCGAGCAGGTTCCAGAGTTCGACGGCGTGTCTGTGGACGGAGCGGGTGTTGAGCAGGATGCAATTGAGGTGGTTGCTGTTGGTGTTCGGCTTGGCGGGTGAGGTGCAGGTCCTGAGGCAGGTGAATTTGCAGGCTTGGCAGGTGAAGGGTCCTTGGGTGCGTTTCGGGGTAGCACGGTAGCATGCTGGTGATCGGCCGTTGTTGAGTGCGTTGAGGGTGGCGGCGTTGTAGGTCCATCGTGAGGTCTGGCGATGGTGGGGGCCAGGGGTCCAGGCGCTGGCCAGGCGCGGACGGGCGCAGATGGGCTTGCCTTTGGCGCGCCTTCGGCGCACCATTGGTGCACCCGCTGCGTGTGAACGCTGCGCGTACACGCGGACTCTGCCATAAATGGAGAGTGGGGGGCGGAGCGAGGGAGGAGCAGCTGGGAGGCGGGAGCGGGGTGGTGAGTGGGGAGGGGAGCGGAACGGTGATGCTGGAGGGAGCGGGGGTGGGGCCGCGGAGGAGCAGCGGCAGGGAGCGGGGAGCGGGGTGGAGGGGTACAACAGTTGGCGAGAACACAACAAAATACAAATTACTGGCACAACAAACAATGCGGGCAAAACGAGATCAGGGGCACAACAGGGGCAGATACAATACGGTCAAAACAAACAAATTACTGGCACAACATGCAAAAATGGGCCAAACGAGATCAGGGGCACAACAGGGCAGATACAATACGGTTTAAGGCGAGATCAGGGGCACAGCAGAGGCACAACGTGCAGCGGCGGTGGAAGCGGAGACCGGGCTCACCAAGGATGGGCCACGCGGCGGGTGGAGCGACCGGCTCTGATCAGGTTAGGTCAGGTCAGGAAGAAGAAGATACCATCCAGGCTTCCAAAGTAAACATCTATCATTCTTCCTAATGTCTCAACTTGTACCAAGTTTACTTTTTCTCAACAACCAACTAACACCCTTTTCATTTTATTTGGTAAACCACCGTCTTGACTTGCATTTGAGTTTGACCCAAATGATATATTGCAATGCACACCACACATGCATTTTCTGATTCACCCACACAGGCAGTCATCTTTTCTTTCTCCTCCAACCATCCTTGCTTCAAGCAGCCATGCATCTGATTCCTTCCTATCACCCACCCCTGCCTGCATTCAAAAACAGATATCATTCTTTACAGTCATAAATATTACGACTCGCTCGTCCTTCCTTTCACCCTTCTTTCCCTTTTCGTTCTTCACATCCCTCAAGATCATCTGATATGACTTGCCTTCACGATAAAAGTTTCCCAGCTGATAGAGGGGGCCATTGCTTACCCAATAACTACCGCCGCTAATGCTATTACTAAGTCAAGGTTGACTGTCTTCTCTGTGATTGGCAAAAATGTAGTTCTAAATTAGTAACTGTTCTTACCAGTACAGTGTACTTGTACTAGTGTACTGTCTACTGTACAGTACATCATACACTCCTTTGCGAGCCTACTCTAAAATGTCAATAAGTAAGGAGTATAATAACTTACCACCTTCCGCCGCTGCTGAGCCATCCCCCTCAGCTCCTCCTGGTGGCACTTGTGGCGCCGCCGCATCCGCCCCTGGAGTGGACCCCTCTGCGCTGCTGGCCCCAGCACCGGTGGTGGGTAGTGCCGCATCCGATGTTGTGCCGCCTAGAAAAAACATGTCATATTTTTAGATGCCATACACCACCCCCTATTTCGTCTCGTAATGGAATAGAAAATGTTAATACATATACAATTTTTAATTATTGGGACTGAAGAAAAGTCACGGTTTTGGGGAGGGTGGTAACTTATATGCTTAGCCATAACATGCAACACTTTTTGGCACAACTGATGAATGCTTGCTTTTTAACGTGCAACATTTTTCTAATTACAGACAGACCAACTACTCCTCATCACCACCAGGAGGACTTGAAGTTCCAACAAGGTGAGGGCTCCCGAGTCCAGCACAGTTACTTCTGACTGAGGTATGTGGAAAATCAAACTGCACCTATTATCAACAATGTCCTATTTCTCTTGTCAATACTTCTGTATGTGCAGAATAGTCCCTGAAACACTAGCGGTATGGTATGTGCTACTATCAAATCAAAAAGCCAACTACTAGCTTATTCTTGGTTGACATTGACATTTTGTTGTTCGAAATTGTCAAAGCACTAACATTAAGAAGACTGGAATACACAGCAAGGGCAACCCAGAGGACTGCACTCAGTGCCTCTAGAGCTATTGCTGGATCAGAGTTTTGTTTAACACCGTTTGCCGACTGGGCAAGCTTAGCTACCTACACAGACCGACTCATAATAATAGTAAATAGTAGTGGCACAGAGAGTGATGGTAGAGAGGCAGGATAAGAATGTAGAAACAGTCTACAAGAAGATCAAAGACTATTTTGTAAAAAATAGAATTAGGAAACAGTTTGGAATGAATAGGAGCTGTAAAAGTTAGGGAAGTATAATTATATTAACAACAGAACAACTTACTGGGGCCAGCAGAAGAGGCTGCAGAGGACCGTTCCTGCTCACTTTCTTCCGCCGGAGTCTGGGGTGTACTCTTCTTGCCCCTGGGAGGGATGGATGATTGTTTTTTTGAAATATTTGATTTCTTTGACCACAATCTAAAATTATCTTGGGGAAACAAATTACCAACAGTTGCACTACATGTATTGACCTATCTGATCTGGTCAACTAGGAGGATACTTGAACAGTATTGCTGGATTCGCAGACCGTCTACTTGGAAAGTTATGTAAATCACTAACTAAACCAACAACAAAAAGGTTCTACTACGACTGCCAGCACTCAGCAGCACGTGACGTGACAGACACAGTCCGTCATCATGATGGCAGACCACTAAAAAATGTCCTACTACTAATAACAAGTCATATTATACTCAACCTATCAATTCACCACTATCTCTTCTTCTTAGTGGCAGCAGCAGTACAAAGGAAGGACTAGACTGGAGTCTCTAGTCTCTCTAGCATTACTCAGTTCTGTAAAGTACTACACTCATACATATTCAGGCCAAATGAGCACAAAGTTGCAAACAAGTAAGCATAGTAGCAATGCCACTGAGGAGGCGAGCACCTGCAATCGCAGAAGCTATTTAAACATTATTTTACCTGCAATGTAATCGAATCAGCAGCATTCTTGCTCTTCGGGAAAAACATATTTTAGCAATATAACACAGAGCAGAAGAAAACAAAGTAGTTATTAAATAGCTACTCACCAAGGCCAGGGATCTCCACGCCTAGCAGGTCGAGCAGGTCCTGCTCCCGGTCGAGGAGGTCAGCCCACCGGTGCGTCGCTTGGTCATAGGTGCGCCGGACCCCCGACTCCCTACGCATGGCCCGGCATACCTTATCCCACAGCTGGTGATGCTCCCGGAGGCCATACCCTTGGCTGGGCCTTCCCCCTGCAGCCACGGTCTTCGGTAGGTGGTGCAGAACATAAAATAAGAGCGGCCACCTCCACCGTGCTGAAAACCTCCCAGGCCACTACATCCTCCCCCCTCAATCGCCCGGGTACGGGGTGCGGGACCCTTCCCCTGGCTCCCTTTGCCATGGTCCGGGACAGCTGAAAAAAAAATAGGAAAGAATAGGGACAAAGTAAAGAAAAAAAAGAGTTAAAAAAAGTAGCTTTAAAGTAACCAAAAGTAGAAAAAAAACACAAAATATAGATGTAGAAAAAGAGGGATAGATAATGAGTAAAAAAGATCCCAAAAAAGTTCAAAGAAACAAAGGATTGCAAAGATTAGGGGAGGATTGAAAAAGCATGCCCAGAACCATAGCAATGAATGAAAAACAAGATGGCCGCGCCCATTGAGGATCGCGTGGGTACGTTCGCTCAATATTTCCCCCGCGAGCACGCAAAAACGCACGCGAACACGTAAAGCGCCCCGCGCACAACGCTAGCTTGAAAATAGCGCCCGGAAACGGAAATACGCAATGCGCACAAGATGGCCGCGCCCATGTACGACCGCATGGGTAACTTCACGGTCAGTGCGCTGCAAGCGGCCCGCGAATATGCAAAAAACCCCGCAAACTCGCAGAAAAAAGATATTTATCTGGGGATTTCAATGAAGTCTATTCCCCAATGTAATGCCCAGATAATTAAAAACATCAGTCTGCTCCAATGATTCACTATTAAGGAACGCCCTGCCCTTAATTGCTCTGCACTTATGCAGGACCATAAACTTTGTTTTATCTGTGTTTATCACTAACCCACGATCTTTACAGAACCCCTCAAATCGTATTAAGACCCTCTGCAGACCACTCTGGGCCTTAGAAATAATCAAAGTATAATCTGCAAACATAAGTATGGGAATTTTAACACCTGCAAGGAACAGTGAGTCTGTTGGAAAAGCAGAGGAAAAGTCTACAACCCCATTAATAACCAAAGAAAACAGGGTCGGCGCCAGGACGCACCCTTGCCGCACCCCTTTAGATATGGGAAATGGGTTGGTTTTATTACCCTGGGTGCTCCAGCGTACTTGGGCATAATTTCCTACATGTAGTTGCTCAACAACAGATAGCAATTCTGCAGGCATACCCAGATCATTGCATACCCTCCAAAGTTTACTCCGCGAAACCAGGTCGAAGGCAGATTTTAAGTCCACAAAGGCTGCATAAATGGTACCACCAGCCAGCACAATGACATGCCAGAACAGACTGAAATACCTCATCTAATGTACTCACGTTGGTGCGAAATCCTGCCTGTAGTGGTAGTATATTTTTGTCTGCAATCTAATCTCATATCCTATTTGATACCATTCTACCCATAATTTTTTTAATGGTATCTATGAGACTGATTGGTCTGTAATTGCCTTGGCATGAGCAATCTCCTTTTTTGAATATTGGTAAAATCTCTGCACCCTTCCATGAATCTGGGATGGCTGCCCCACTAACCATAGCATTCACTAGCAAGAGTATATATTCTTGCCAGATTACTTTGTCTTTCTTAAAACAAATCAGCCGGTACACCATCAGGACCAGGTGCTCTACCATTAGCAACTAAACTCAGCGCTATTTCACCTTCACCTATATCAAATTCCAATGCTGTGGCAGAAAACAAGGTTGTATGTACATTCTCGATTTTGCCCCTGCCTCCAAGGCAAATTGCGTTGCAAAATGGGAAGCCCACTTTTCCGGGTCTACGTGATTATGGGTCGTGGGTGCTTGCCCCCTCTCCCCCATTTTACCTGATGCCAGACAAACTGGGAGTTACTATCTTTGCTAGCCTGATAGAGGTCTTCCCACCTCTGTTCGTCCCAATCCTTTTTAGCTTTATTTAAAACAGATTTATATTCTTGCCGGGTACGGTTGACTGCAGTATAATCATTCAACTTAATAGCAGCAGCCAATGACTTATAGGCTTCCCTACAGTCCTTATTGTACCAACTAACGTTTTTACGTTTCAGCCTAGTTGAGCTACTAACTGGTTTTAAGAAGAAGGTACTTATTTTACTAAACAGACCCTCATGGAGCTTCGTTATTCTCTCATTTATCTCAGACTGTAGTGTGATTACTCGTAACTCTTCCAGGGGCTCGGAGACTACTACCCTTATGTCAGTGAGTGTTTGTTCACTAGACACTACCATGTCCCATTTTACCCTCCTCATACTGTTAAAAAGCTGGACTTTGCTAGTTGAAGGAAGCGGTGGTGGATTTAATGGCTGTAAAGAACCCATGATTTCCATCTCTAAAAAAAGAGGATTATGGTCACTTTCCACTTGCTCCAAAACCTCCATATCAAGAAGTTCGGACCAGTGTTCTAAATTTAAGAGTATATAATCGATCCGACTTGTACTCACACTGTTATTAAAGGCTTCGGTTCCATGCTTATCGGAGGGGAGCGACCATTAACTGCTCTAAGGCCCCCCTCCATACACAATGACTTAAGTTGGAGGGCTGCCTCTGACCAGCTCTTGATGGGGGGTATCTCTAAACTAGGGATGCTCCATGGTGCATCTTTTTCTTCTGTCAATTTAGAATCCTCACTACCAAAGGGTTCAAAAATGGTATTGAAATCCCCCTCTATAACTATTTTGGGGGTACCCGCCATTCCTCCAAAAAAATCTTCTAGACAGTCAACTGTGCTCGATTGTCTTCTCCATATGTTTGACTTGATTAGATACTTACGCTCTCCCTGAACGCTGTGTGATCTAGACACAGTCTATACCCACCTTAACGCTGTGTGAGAAAGACACAGTTGCAATCTACTAAAAGGCTTACCGTCTACCCCCTTGCAACCCCCCATCCCCGCGCGCTCCACTGGTGGCCGATTTAGGGTCTCCTGGACCGCGTTGTAGGCAGAACAAACAGCGCTCTTCACAGCCGCCATCTTCGGAAGGGCGGTCGGCGATCTAGCGTTGCGGGCGATTTAGGCCCCCACACTACATATAGGGCGGGCTAACAGTTAGATTCAGTAACAGAATTGTCGACTCCTGAGGCGGAAGCCGGGAGCCAAGGTCTTCTTTTTAAAATTATAACTTGAATTGTTGTGTGTGATTTTAACCTGTTTGACTTGATTAGATACTTACGCTCTCCCTGAACGCTGTGTGATCAAGACACAGTCTATACCCACCTTAACTCTGTGTGAGTAAGACACAGTTGCAATCAACTAAAAAGCTTACCGTCTACCCCCTTGCAACCCCCCGTCCCCGCGCGCTCCACTGGTGGCAGATTTAGGGTCTCCTGGACCACGTTGTAGGCAGAACAAACAGCGCTCTTCACAGCCGCCATCTTAGGAAGGGCGGTCGGCGCTCTAGCGTTGCGGGCGCTTTAGGCCCCCACACTACAAAATGACCCCTCCCCGCCGGACGCGCAGCGGACGAGCGCAGCGGGCGCATCGTTGGCGCGCCGGAGGTGCGCCAGAGGTAAGCCCGTCTGCGCCCGTCCGCGCCAGACCGAGCCAGGAGCCAGGCTCGGGGGATCAGTTGAGGATTTCATACTCCAGAGATTCCTTATGCCATCTCAATCTGCCTGTCCTACCTCTATGCTCTCAATCATTTAGAGGTGAATCCCGTTGCACCCACTGTCCCCATTGTCCATTCAAATTCACTCCCGCTATAAACGAGCACCACTCCCAGACGATCATTAATATGACTCTGATCAACTGCAGGTCTTTGCCCAAACACGCTCATGAAATACACTTACTCATCGAGGAACACCATCTGGAGATCCTGTTTCTTACAGAAACATGGCTCGCTCCAGACTCAGACGCCGATATTGTACAGGCTCTACCCCACGGATTCCTTATACAACACTGGAACCGACCCAAGGGTAGGGGAGGAGGAATTGCCGTTATCTTTAAAGAGTCTTTTTCTTGCAGATTTTTTGACAGCCCTCTGATGGACTGCGAAAATACGCACTTCACCATCCAAATGTCCCCCCGAAACTCCCTTTCTGGAGTCCTTATCTACCGTCCACCAGGAGCCATGGGGCAATTCCATAATTCACTTGTGGAATGCTCCTTGGCTATGGCCAGCACCCGGCCCAATTTCCTAATTTTAGGGGACCTCAATATCCACTTCAACAATAGCAAAGATGACACCGCCACAGAACTGATTCTAGACCTGGCAGCCCACCAACTCCACTTACAAAACGATCTTCCCACGCACAATCTTGGGCACTTGCTGGACCCCATCTATTGCAATTTTCCCGATCTTGTGGTGGGAACACCGATCCCAGTGCCATGGTCCGACCACCTGCTCATCCCCTTCAGTTGGCGGATTCAGACCACTCCTCCCTCCTTCCAAGCACCCGGCAGACCTTCCCGTCCATGGGCGAAACTTGACCTCGACAAATGGAAACAAGCACTAGAGGATACCAGGCTACATCCTGAAACGAACCCTTATTTAGCAGATGCGGAGTTCACGTCCTGGATTGAAAACTCCCTAGATACGGTTCTTCCCAAAAAAACGTATCTGAAACCTAGGAAAAAAGCCACCTCCCCTTGGTTTACTCACGAGGTTCGCCTCCTAAAAAAAAACTGTAAGAGAGCGGAAAGAGCATGGAGAAAAGATTTCGATCCCAACAGCAAAAGCGACTATAAACGGACTATTCTCAATTATAAAAAGGCCCTCAAAAACGCTCAATTATCCTTCTTCAATGAAAAAATTAGTAAGGCATCCTGCTCGTCCAGAGAAACTTTCCAAATCGTGAAAAAACTTCTAAAAGTCCCAGAACCAACTTGCACACATAATCTCTCGGACAATCATTGTAATGAGTTAGCCACGTTCTTTGACCTAAAAATACAAAATATCCTCCAACATCTCCCCCCTATTCCCCCTGCGGACCCCCACCTCTTCACTCGTTGCAGTCCCAGAACCAGAACACAGAACTGGACATGTTTTCTCCCATCAGTGAGGCAACTCTAGGGCCCATCCTTCAATCCCTCAAAAGCGGGTCCCCGCATGATCCAGTCAGACATCTAAAACAGGTCGCCCCTACCATTCTTTCACCAATGGTGAATCTGATAAACACTTCCATAGAAAGCAGAACGGTCCCCTCGAGCTGGAAGAAGGCGGTAGTCAAAGCCTTAATCAAAAAACCCAACCTCGACCCTGGCAATCTGGCCAACTTCAGGCCGATCTCGCTCCTCCCTTGCATTAGCAAGATTGCTGAAAAATTCATCAATGGTCAGCTATCAAACTACCTGGAAACCAACGAATTGCTAAAACCATCCCAGACGGGCTTCCGCCCGGGTCAGGGCACGGAAACAGCGATGGTTGCGGTGGTCGAAGAGGCTAGGATGATCATTGACGCAGGAGGATCAGTGGCAGTGATCCTTCTGGACCTCAGCGCGGCATTCAACACCGTTAACCACACCGTCCTGGCTCTGTGGCTCAGAAACCTTGGTATCTCATGGCCAGCCCTGTCTTGGCTTAAATCTTATCTCCACAACCGCTCTTTCCAGGTGGCGGAAGGCGACTTCATTTCCAGGGAGACCCCCATACGTTGTGGAGTGCCTCAGGACTCGTCACTGAGCCCGACGCTCTTCAACGTGTATATGTCGCCCCTGGAAAAAATTGTCATCCCGTATGGTATTAAACTCCTGACCTACGCGGATGACACCCAGCTGGTTGTCTCCCTCAGCCGGCAGGATAACTTCACCATCGACCTGTACTCCTGCCTGGGGGACATAGTCAGCTGGATGAACTCATCCCATTTAAAACTCAACGGTGACAAAACAGAGATAATGGTGATGGGCAACCAGTCCCACTTCCGCTCAGAGTCTCTGTGGCCCCCTTGCATGGGCCCTCCCCCAACCCCCAAAGCTGACATCAAAAGCTTGGGGATTTGGCTAGATCATAACCTCACCCTAAACACCCAGGCAAGGAAAACGGCAGGAACTTGCTTTGGTTTACTACGCACTACCCGCAAGATCCTCCCCCTGCTCCCTTTCCAGTCAAGAAAGCTCCTCCTACAGGGCCTCATCCTGTCCAGACTGGACTACGGAAATGCCCTATATCTCGGTGCACCAAAGAAAGTTACAGCCAGGCTTCAGGTTGTGCAAAACGCTGCTGCGCGGATTCTTACTGACACCAAGAACCGCTGCTCAGCTAAACCGGCGATTAGAGCATTACACTGGCTGCCCGTGGAACAAAGGGTGCAGTTTAAGGCCCTATGCCTAACCCACAAAATCCTTCATGGAAAAGCCCCACCTATCCTTAAGGACCTTGTGGTCCCGCATACCACGATTAGAACTCTCTCCGATCCTCTAAAGCCCATCTAACCCAAGTACCCAGGATCAAGAAAGCACGCTCCGGAGGCCGGCGTTTTTCCTATCGTGCGTCCAAGATGTGGAACGCCCTCCCGCTCGACCTCCGTGCCCAACACAACCTTCTGCCTTTTCGAAAGCTTCTAAAGACTTGGCTGTTCCCGTAACCATCTTTCCTGCTCTCGCCCGATCTATCTAGATCTTCTGTTAGCGCTAGGACGCTCACGGGCAGCCATGTGCTTTAGAAATCCCATTACAATTACAATTACAATATTAGGGTTAGCCTGTACGTGTATGACTATAATATCTGGACTATCAATAGGGATAAAACCCGAATTCTGCTTTACCCAGGTAGTTAGTTTCCCCGCAGGTCTACCCTTCAGCTCCTGGAGTTCCGGTTTAAATTTAAAAAAAAATCCTAACCGATATAACGGTTTGGTTGACCACGTCTCCTGGAATATGCAGATGTCATATTGCTCTATCAATTCCTGCCAGTCCTGTGACTCTACCTTGGACTGCAGACCTGCAATGTTCCAGGAAATGTAAGATATTGATACAGGACATAATGGTGAAGACAAATCCAAGCCACTAGATTGGTTGCATGGTGGAGCGATCTTACTCCCCTTATCTGGGTGTGTGGTTTGATAACCTGCTAGCCCTTTATTATTTTGAGAATTGGGGTGCGATTCTGACGTTAGTCAGTCGCAGCAATCCACCCCAATGAGGGGGGCAAATCTATTATCTGTACTTACTTCCACCCCGCCAGGATAGTCTTGAGCACTGGATTTGGGTCCATTACCCCCTGTGGGCATACCAAACCCACCAGTTCCACTACCCTGGCTGTGTGGAGACTTAACAAAATGCATAAGGAAGTGCTCTAATTTCAGAGCAATCACGTGGAATCCAAGACAGTTGATCTGTAAGAAAATGTGGCGTTACCCAATTATTAAAATTTAAAATCACACAATCTCCCCTCAATGTTTTTTAGGCTTGTCCGAACCATTCTACTCTTCTAGCCATTATAATTTGATTGCTCAGTGAGAACCCCCCGGATCCCTCTTATGTTTACTTGATGAGTTAGTCAGTGCAAAGATTTGTTCCTTAATTGTATAGTAAACTCCAGCTGCCCTTCCCTCAACAGTGGGACATGTCCCAGGATCAATACAAGTGGGGAAGAAGCCTTCGGTAAATATAGTGACCGGCACATGGTTTTAAATTGCCATCGGCCCACACCTTGCTGTAGAGCTCCCATCTCTTTTCCCAACACCTTCGGTGGTTGGCCGATTTCAGTAACCATACCTGCTGCAATGGCTGGAGATTCTGTCCCGGGGTTCGGTTTGCGATTTCTATTAATGATCTTGTTTCCTCCCTTATTCCCTTGTGTTGGCAATACAACAGAGATATCCCCAGGTAGATTAGGACCCTCTGTAACTTGTGCCCCTAACAGGGGCCCTCTAATCGCTGATGGTTCGGAACCCTCAGACACTACTGCAAGCCTGGGGTCTAGGTTTTTACCTTTACATTTACAGTGCCATGACCCTGGCCTTTCTATCTAGGACAGCCGCTCCTCAATTATTGATAGTTTGCTCAAAAGCGTATTCAACAGAACGGTAACCAAAGTCTCTATCTTTTCAATTGGTCAGTGTCACTGTCGGGGCCCAATGTGATACAGGAATCACCATTGGATTTGGTTGGTAGTAACAGTCCTTGATCATTTTCTGTAACCGTTAATACAAAGATCACTGATTTGGTGGTTGGCTGCTTCGACCTGGCTTTATGCTTTTGTAGAGTGCCTCCTCGACTCTGTTTAGCAAGTGGTTTGTTGTTAATTACGATAGGTAGTCTTGACGAACCATCTCTCTGAGATTTCTTGGATCTTGTAGAAATCTCGCTACCCTCTAAATCAAAAACCACTAACGGTGTAGGGGGTACCAAAATTACAGGGGTTTTCACAGAACCAGCCAATTGTGAGGGGGGTACTTTTGGTAATAGTAAAGCATCATGTCCCTTCAAGCCAGAGTCTGTGATTATGGGCATCTAGGCCAATCAGTGCTGGCATAAGATCTGTTGAACCCCCTTCTCCGTCCCTCGTCATGCTTGTAGATTCAGCAGGCTGGTGAACCACCTGGGAAGACACAGGTGATTTGGCCATACTTACACCTCCTAACGAGGAGCGTTTCTGGATAGCAATAGTGTCCAGCGGGAGACGCCTTTCTGTTAACTTAATTTCTTTAATTAGGACCGACTCTGCCCTTGTAAGAAAGGCATCTAAAGTCCCCGCAATTCTTCCCCCCCCCCCCCGAGGTGCACAGTTCTTTTATTTTGCCCACTGTCCCAATATCATAGACTCACATAGGACTTGAAAAGTATAAACCCCGTACACTGGTGTTAAGACTCCTGGTACCTTGGACCAGACGTAGGAGGGCGTGCCCAGCCGGCCTCTTCTGGGCTCTGACTGGCAGGAGCCCATGGCCACGCCTCCTGGCGCTTTCCGGTAACATCTGTGGCTGGGAAATGGTGTCCCCCTCGGGCCGGAGCGTAGCAGCCAGTGAGTAGTAAGTGGCCGAATCACCAATCACAGCTGTGGCCGAACAGAACCGCTAGTGCTGGTGCAGTTGCTGGTACTACCTCCCACTGCTGGCCTTCAGGGAAGTAGAAGCTGCTGTGAAGCTAGCTGTGAGGCTGCCGGTGTCGGTGCCTCTGAGGGTGCGGCCCCTTATAGTTATGGTTATGCCCGACCAAAGGTTGCCGTGTTGAGCAGCTGCTGAACCCCCACGCTGTTTGTCCATCTGTGGTATCGCAGCAGGCAGCGAGCAGCAGCCTTCCTGCCCTCCGCTTCTCCACTCAGTCCTGGCTCTCAGCTATCTTTCCCGAGCTCCACCAGGCTCCGGAGCTCAAACGCGCTTGGCTGCCTGTCCCGCGGTGAAGAACCGGGAGCCGTGACCAGTTCGGCGTCTTCCCGACACTCCCGCTACCACCAGCGGTCGGATTGAAAACCAAGAATCTGGACTATTTTTACTACACCCTGCTGCATCTCTATTCTGCCCCAACTCTGTCCCCTTTGCCTCTCTCAGCCTTTTCACCACTATCCCATTCTGTTTGCTGCTCCATCTATTTTCCCATACACATCTTTCCTTCTCTCTCTTGCTTTTTCTATTTACTTTCCTTTCTTTCTCTCAATCTTCTCTCCTTTTCTAGAACCTCTGCTATCTTTTCCTCTACTATCTTTGTACTTCTCAATCTTTGCTATTCTCTCTCTAGCCCTCTTTCCCCTGGACAATGTATGGCAACTGAAACTTTGCATAGCCATTTCCAGCACCTGTCACCTCTCTTTGACCACTGTGCTTTTTGCTGTTCCCCCATTCTAGAAGCCTGCCATCCTGGGGGCGGCCGAGGACTGGAGGAGTTCCTTACAATCAAGGAATAAAGAATTCAGGGCAATGTGACCATCATATCCCTGCAGCTTATTGCCCATTCTTGTTAGACAGAACATCAGGCTGCATGGATTTGGTGGGCTTTAACTGCTTTAGGGCAGACGAGAACCCATTGACGGTCACCACCCTACCTTTCACAGAGCGGTGGACTGCAACGGGTTATCCACAGTACTGGAAAAAATGTTCTTATAAAAACACCAGAAACACTTTCTTTTCCAAAATTAAAGTCAGCATGCAAGGGAAATGCTTCCCAAAAGTCGCTTGTTTGATTTTTGGTTTTACTGTATTGCGTACGCACTGAAATACAAAAGTGAAAGCAGACCGCACTAATGGAGTCTGTGGGGATCCACACATGCCCTACCACACAGCGTTCCTACACTTTTCTCCATAAAATTAGTGCCTCACTTGTGTGACTGAGCTATTACCTGTGAAAGGAGAGGCTTTCAAAGGCCCCTACGTCACAAGGAAACATCACAATTATGCATACTGATCAATTTTTGTGATGTGGGTAGTTATGGTTTTTAGGCCAGGGCTCATTTAGCACTCAGGAAAACCTGCCAGGTTCAGACATTTCTGGATACAAGGTGCCTAGGGTAGTCAAGGGAGGTGTTGCTTGCATGGATGCCAATATATCTTCTTACACAGAATACCTTACTAACACCAAACTTTGGCAAAATTCCTATTACCCAGCATCCCTACACTTCACCCATTAAAAATGCTAACCCAAATGTTCACCAAATAATGTGCATTTAGTACATTACTTCTAATACATTTCTAAAAGCAGATTCATACTACACAGTTCTTAAATGTTACAATATACAAAACTCACAACATGTTAGTCAGTGTTCTGTGGTGATGTGTAGAGAGTTCAATTATAATACACATTATTTCAGCCTCAAATACCTTGAATATGGTTTGCACAATATTTGGATCAAAGAGATGAATCCTCAGCATGTTGAGCCTGGTAGGGTTATTTATATATTAAACTATTTTTGAAAGATAGTTTGTTATAGCAGCCCTTTGTGAAATGGCAGGCTGTATTGGGTCATTTCACATTGACAGTACTGGTAGTTAGAGTATTTGCTGTCCTCTGCAACAGGCCCAGTAACCTAAAAAACTATTTAAGTTCCTGCAAACAAAATAATAATTTCAAGAGCAGATACATTATCTTGACAGACTATATTTCAATAGTAGGCTAAAGCAATATCAGTCAAATGTAAGTTGTATCTGACTTGTGATAACTCGGCCCCAGCACAATAGCTAATTGATGCACCGTGCCATATTGGAATCTTGTGGTTCCTGATTGGAAATTGCTTTTGACTGGTAGGTTTAAGAAGTGACAATAATTATGTGTCAGGAATAGGAAGTGCTATGAAAGTTACTGGCTTAAGAACAACATAACTCAATGTTGTGCAATTTCTTCATGCAGCAAATTGTTGTTTGACCTACCATATGTGAAAGGTGAGAAGGGAGTTCAGCTAATGCCTGTTGATTTCTTTGCCTCTCAGCTTTAACAGTGAACTGGTGTTGCTACTACCTTTCATATAGCTCCTCACACGTAATACAGTGGTGTCCCACAGGGGTCTATTAAATACCCTCTATTATTAAGCATCTACCTAATACTCCTACCAAGTGCCCTACAACCCCAGGCCTACACAGTCTATATGCCAGACCTTAGGATGGCTGTCCTGGCTTGTCCCCTGGAAGCATTGCTATTGTGTGCATTTCAACCCTACAGTAAGTCTTAGCTTCCCAGTAACTCCAGGATGGGTTCTGCCAATTGATCTATGACGATGCCCCCGGACTGAAACCTTGAACATTATGCATAGCATATCAACATGGCCCATGCCGGGTGGTACTTTGATGGAACTTTTGATGGACCTTTGACGATGCCCCTGGGTGGAAACCAAAACTGTTTGTACTTACCTCGGTGCACGAGCAACCTTGGCCGATTCCCGGTGGAGCTGTCATACGCAGCTATAGAGGAGTCTGGCCCTGGTTTCACCCCCTCGGCCTATCACCTACCCAGCCGGTCATCTGACATTGTTTTCCTCGTTTCACCTTGGTGTTCCCTCCCTCCCCTTCCCTCCATGATTCTTTGATTTAATTGATGTGACTATGTAACCTGTAACTCTGGACGGATACACAAAACTGTTTCTACTTACCTCGGTGCACGAGCAACCTTGGCCGATGCCCGGTGGAGCTGTCATATGCAGCTATAGAGGAGTCTGTCCTTGGTTTCACCCCCAGCCGTCACCTACCCAGCCGGTCATCTGCCAGTGTTTTCCTCAATTCTTCGTTGTGTTTCCTTCCGTCCCCCTCCCCTCCCTCTGATATTCTTTGATTTAATTGATATAACTATGTAACCTGTAACTCGCTGATCTTCTTATAAAGCGCTCGGATACCTCTGGGTCTAGCCAGCGCTATATAAAACTTTTCAAATAAAATCATTCTACCTCAGCTGTTACAACCATGTATATGACAACAATTTTTTTTTTAAATGGCCGTGAAGACCTCTACAGCTTTATGACTGCCCCCGGCCCTATACAAATGGATGATGAATAACCACCTAATGCTAAATGCCACATAGACAGAGCGTATGTTCTTCGGGCAAACATACCAGCCTACCGTTGTATAGCCTAAGGAACCTGAGGCTTCTTGAACATGATCAAGAGAAGTACAAAACCTAGTTGTAATCATAAATTCTGATCTAACTATGATACCACATGTAAAAAATGTAAAACAGAGTGCCTTCTACGCAATGAAAACACGTTGCATCCTCCCTTACTCTCCAAGTTTGACTATGCCGAAAGCTTATACCTTGGCACACCTGTCTTCATCATATACAAAATACAACTCATCCAAAATGCTGCTGCAAGACGTCTTCTCTGCCTTCACCCAAAAAATATCACAACTGCAGTCTTACAATTACTCAACTGGCTATATATAACAAGGAGGACAATGTTCAAGGCACTTTGCAATGTTGCTAGAGCCTCCAATGAAAATGACTGCTATAACTATAAGCTAAATTCAAGCAATACAAACAAATAAGAACATTGAGCTCCAGGCTTGCGCCATTTATCATCATACCACCTTACCATAAGAAAGGCACTGCTTTCTCAGGTCAAGCTGCCAAGCTCTGGAACTCACTACCAGCAAGCATTCAAGGCATCCAGGAGTTTTAACCCTTCAGACGACAGTTGAAAACATGCATATTTCCTAGACAACTACACCACCCACTTCCCAGTGACAGAATCTGGAAAGAAAGTCGCACCATCAAGCTCAATCTTTAGCTTACAAGCCACCAGTTGGAAAAAACCCAATCAGCAAACTACTTTTGATAAGCAGGTAAGTTAAGAAGGGCTTATCTATGCTTTGCCAGGGTATTATATAATTATGTAAGATCATACGTAACATTTCTGGGCCACACTAATAATAATGAGAAGATGCAAGAGATAAGAGAAGATGCAAGATGGCCGACTGGTAGGAGCTGCCCGAATGAGCTCCTAGCGCTTGGGATCCCCTACTCGGGAATATCCCTGTCAGCGGCAGCCATCGATCGTATCGGAACCCCCAAGAGTAATAGGATGAACACCAGCTGCACATTGAACTTTCTTCATATCGCATCGACCAAAGCATCATCTTAGTATCAGCTCCTACCTTTTTCTCGAGCCGGTGGCTGGACGCTCTGGCCGGCCGCCACCTGGATGTTCCGCCCGCTCCGCCCGCCCACCACCCATCGTCTTGCTTGGGCAGGTCCCTCCTTAGGGACATCGCACAACTCTGAGGTCCCCGCGAGCATGTTCGGCCTTGGAGCTGACACCGAGTCGATCCGGAGGGTGCGATGGTGATGGAGGCTTGAGGAGCCTGGCTGGGAGTGAAGAGGGGCGAGGCCAGCTGGGCTCAGGTGGCGCCAGTCCTTTTGCTGCCCCTGGAGTACCACGGACCATCACTGCGGTCAAGCGGCGGAGCTGACCCCCCCCACAGCAGCAGAGGCTTGGTGCCGATAGAGGGCTGAGCGAGGCCTCTGGGCTTGGGACACTCGTTGCTGCACTGGTAGTCCCGCGGACAGTCGCGGTGGTCACCGGCGGCTGAGACCCTCGGGTTGTGGCAAAAGCCCCCATTAGACTCAGCGGGACCTTTGGAACTGCCTCAGGAAGGGTGCGGAAAGTTTGCTGCTGCCGCAGGCATCCCACAGATCATCACGGCAGTGACGCGGCGGCAACGGCCTCCCCCACAGCATCGGAGGCATACGCCGGTAGTGCGCAAAGTCTGGAGAGCGCTTGAAGATTGCTGAACTTTGGCTCCATATCTGTTCGTTACCCCCCAAGCTCACAAAAAAATCAGCCAAAACCTTCAAGCACAACTTCCTGAAATCCCACCCAGAAACCCCATTTGCAGATCCTCATTACTCACCTCATTTTGGACCCATAACTACCAACATCATCTTCTACACCAAACGTAGAGCACAATGGAGGAAAGCCTTCCTATCCTTACTCATGACTTCCTCCATGAAGAAGTCCGCACATGGTCTTCGGATGTCTATTACATCATCACAACTCTTCCAAGCCACAGCAACCATCACTATCTACAATAACGGCACCATCCTCATTCAATCCACGGATCATAGCCTTAACCTATTTGATAACATATTTCATATTATTAAAGAGCATGTATCCAAGCCTCTCCTTTCTCCCAGCCCCTCTTCCTCCTGCACCACCCCTCCCCCTCTCCATCTAGCCGCCCCTCCCCACCACCTCCCCATCAACCCTCACTTGTAGCCCCTCCTCCTCTTTCACCTCCCCCCTCCTCTCACATTTAGTCCACACTACTCTTGCTACATCTCGAGCCCGTCACCTCCCACAAAGAGCCCTCCCCCCTCCTATCACATTACCACCCCGCCTCCTCTCCTATCTAGTCCCCCCTCCTCCGTCGCCACCCCTCCTCCTTCCGTACCTACTGGCCCCACCGCCCTCACCCCTTCCCCTCCGTTCACACCTAGTCCCCCTCCTCCTCCTCTCACAACATCACCACCCCTCCACCTCTCTCTCCTAGTCCCCACTCCCCATCACCACCCCCCCTCTTCTCACATCTAGCCTCCCCTCCTCCTCGCACATCTTCTCCTCCCCCCTCTCACACCTAGTCCCCCCTCTCCTCGCACATCACCACTCCCCTCCCCCCTCCCCTCACACCTAACTCTCTCCTCACTACCACCCCCACTGCCCCCACCTCTACTCCCCCCTCACCCCACACCACCAATATGCCCCCCTCCTATACCACCCCCATTCCCCCCCGCTTCCCACACCTCCACCCCCCACCTTGTTACCCCTCCCACACACTGTCACCACACAATTACCCACCATGGAAACTCCTTCACCATCTTCTCTCCTTCCTTCACAAGCCCCTACTTCCTCTATACCCATGCCTAACACATACCAAACTCTTTACCCACCTCCACCCGATACTCTTTCCCGGCCCCTCTCAGGTCTCACACCTAACAGAGTCCAATCTCCTCAACTTTTACTATGCTCTACCACCCCACCACCCCCGTCCCTAACTCCACTCTGGACAAGATTATGACCACCCTCTTCCAAATTAAAGACGAGCTACAAACATTCAAAGAGCTATTCACAAATCATATTAGACACCCTTCCCTACCCAGCACCCACCTACCCCACCAGCCCCCCACCCCATCTACATGCTCATACACACACAACCCTCCTCTCTGGACCTCCATCCCCGCCCATACCTCTTCTACCCGACCTTTCCGATGCATCAATTCATTGACACGCTATGACATACGTGCCCTCCTACACTCCTATGATTCCACCTCCATGGCCCACACAGCCACCACACACCTCCCCATCCCTACTATCCATTCCAACCCTCACAGGCCCCCTACTCAAAATAATAGAGGCACCATCTCTAATAATCTCACAAAAGTCACCCTCACTCTGGACCCCTTCGCCCCCATCAGCACCCCACGGCTCAAATGCACACTTCTTAACTGTAGATCTGCCCCCAGACATGCATCGGACATAACCGACCTCATAATCGCACGTGATCTAGACCTTATCATACTCACCGAAACCTGGTTAACAGAATCCTCCTCCCCCTCATTGACATTTTAGATCCCCCTAACTATCACATCATCAGATTAGACAGGGCCTGCAGGACAGGAGGTGGTATAGCATGTATTCACAGGAGTAACCTCTCAGTAACCAGAGCCATCTCCCCTACTTTTTCCTCTTGTGAACACATATGCCTCGACGTCAACAGTGAGGGCAATCCAGTATGCTCTCTACATATCATTTACCACCCACATATGCCTCGACGTCAACAGTGAGGGCAATCCAGTATGCTCTCTACATATCATTTACCACACACCAGGAGACAACCTCACCTTCACTGAACACCTCATGGACTTGATCACAACGAACTCGGGCGACAAATTACACAAATATTCCTTGGTGATTTCAATCTTCACTGGAATGATCACAATGACTCGGTGGTCAACAGTCTCAAAAACTTCCTCAACACCCTAGACCTCACCCAAATCTGCAACAGCCCCACCCACGACAAAGGCTCTCTCCTGGACCTCATCATCTCCAAAGGTGATGCCACTCAACTAGACTCAATCCAACCCTGTGACTGGTCTGACCACCACATTATCACATTCTTCATCAATGAATATGTGAAACTCTGCCCAGCCCAATTCACCAAACCCAAGACCTGGAAAAGAGACCTGAAGAAACTCAATCCCAACTCCCTACCATCACCCAGCTACAACCTTCTCCTTCCCCCCACCGGAAACAACGATGTTCAGGCGCTCACCGATCATTACCTCAAATCAATGACCACAATAGTCAACGAAGTTGCACCCCTTCAGTTAAAAAGAGTCTCCTCCAAAATCTCTAAACCTTGGTACGACGATCTGCTCAACGATGACAGACGAGCTATGAGATTAGCTGAACGTAATTGGAGATCTACCCCCTAAGTTTGTCACCTCAATGCATTAAAGAAAAAGAGAAACGCTTACTTCAGGAAAATCAAACGATCAAAGGCAGACTTCTTTAGCCTTCAACTTGACCAAGCTAAAAACCGACCAAAAAAACTCTTTGAACTAATCAAATCGCAATCCAAGGACGAACCACAACGATTACTGAACACATCCAACTCCCTACCTTCCTGTGAAGATTTCTCTACCTTCTCACCGTACTGCTTCATGCCTCTAATGTGCAATTCCACATGTACGCTGACGACACCCAACTCTACCTCAAACTACAATCCCTGGATGACATCAAACTTCTCAACTCAACTCTTAAGGAAACACAGACTTGGGTGGCAGAGAATCATTTAAAACTTAATGCTCTAAAAACTGAGTTCTTACTAATAGCTCCCCCTACCAAAATTCACATTGCCAGGACTGGCTTAAACACCTCAATGCATTCAACGTCCAACCCATCATTGTAGACTCAGCAAAATCTTTAGGTATAACCCTGGACTCCAATCTCAATATGCAACAACATATCAGCAATGCAACAAAGGGAGCCAATTTCCAAATCAACACCTTGAGGACGCTGAAACCCTTCCTCCCAGCCAATGACTTCCGAACTGCGGTCCAAGCGCTAGTTATCCCTCGGATCGATTATGGAAGCACCACACTCTGCGGCCTCCCCCTATCTACAACCGCACCACTAAGAGCCTCTATAAATGCTGCAGCTAGACTCATCACTGGATCAAAAAGACGCTCACACATCTCCCCCGACTTAAAATCTCTGAACTGGTTACCCCATGAAGCCAGAATACACCTGAAAATTGCGTGCATGACTCATAAGCCCGTACACCACAATTCACCTAGCTACATCGCACAGAAATTGACAATCTCAGGAGGCTCAAGAACAACAAGAAGGGCACAAACTCTCCTCCTGAAACCACAAAAATTCCACAAGACAAAAACTTACAAACGATCCTTCTCAGGGATGGCCCCCAGGATTTGGAATGCCCTCCCTCCAGAAATAAGACTTATCTCATCCACTGCATCCTTCAAAAAAGAAGTCAAATCGATCCTCCTGGCTAAACTCACTTGAACCTAAACTGTGTAAATACTATTTAACTGTTTCTCTTTCCCCTATATTACATTGTTCTCGTCTTCTCATTCCATGTAAAGCGCTCTGATATCTGTAAGGATCTTGTTCGCACTATATAAAACCTTGAAAATAAATAAATAAATAAATGCTATAACACCCAGTGGTCAGAAACCAACTGTAACTTACATTCTTACATTCAATTAAGGCATTTTTCCTATGAGGGTTGTCCATCACCAGTACTGTGCACCCAATAAACCAGCCATCACTGGATGAACGGACATCAATTAACTGTAGAGATCTCACACAGGTTGCAGGTCAATTGGAGGGCTTTAATCTACTCCATGGCTGCAGGGCCAAAATATCTATATACTATGGCCACTTCTTTCATTTCACAAGGACTTTCAGATGTGAGATGACACAAACTTAATTTAGGTATTTACTAAGCAATGCAAAGCTTCTTTGCATGACTTTACGTGGTTTAGTAAATACAAAGTAACGCAAGGCAGCACATAGTGCTGCCTTGAGTTACCTTGCATTTGGAAGGCATTCCACAGGTGGAGCATGGGCATTTCCATGCATCCACCCATTGATTTTGGTGCATTCCCAGATATAGCACAGCTAGTAAGCCTACGCATGTGTCAAAATGCTACACCTTCCCCTGAGAGGTGTAACAAGAAGAAATATCTTTAGTTCTCCTCATTACTTACTCTTTCTATGTGTGCTGCATTCTGCAACACACATAGAAAGAGGAATATGCCTCTAAATATTGTTTTTGTGCAGAAAGGTGCTTTGCTCTGCACAAAATCAAGAAATAACAAATGAAAAGGAGCGTTCAATTCTATACAGGATTATCTGGTCCAAAATCAACAGATGGTTAAACTGTTATCCAGCAATAGATCAAGTAGTCATGATGTGTCAAATAGAAGTTATTCAGGAGTCTTGCGAGTTGCTTTGAATCCAATTTTATTAAATAAAATGCCAATCCATTTGGCCTAACCAACGTGTTTCGTCCCAGTGGGAATTTATCAGTGCTTGATCAATATCCAAATGTAGTCATCCACCCAGATTGGCTCCTGTTGTTATCTCATAAATCCTCATAGATACAATTTTGTACCACCAGATGGCGTGTTGCAATGGCATTGGGATCACAAAAGTAGAGCATTGGAGGGAACAGGATTTGTATTAGTAACATACCATTGCGCCATTTAGAGCTCACATTGCCAGTGTGCTGTTTACTAGTATTCTCTGCACAAAATCAGGTGTGCCCTTAATGGAGACACTCTTACACCATGGCACATGAGTGCCTGCGTTGGAGCAAAGCAGCACACAGTGCATCAGCACTAGGAGACAGCAGAAATTCTCCACATCTTTGTTAATGTTGCACATTTCTTCTGCTTCCCTTTCAGGCAACGCAGCACAGCAAGTTGCCTTGCTGTTCTGTGTTGCGTTGCGTGAAATGTAAGTAAATCTGCCTCAAAAATTCTGCTTGGACAACACAATGCAGTAGCTAGACAAATGCCCTCAAATGCCCCCCCCCCCGTGGCTACGGCCCTGATCCAACCCATGGATTTTGTCGCATTCCCAGATTTACTAATACTAGTAAACCTAAGAATGTGTCAACATGCTAAACCTTCCCAGTAGAGGAATATCGAGGAAAAATGTGTTTATTTCTCCGAATTTCTTCCTCCTTCTATGTGAGCTGCATTTTTCAGAACACATAGAAAAAGGAAAAATGCTCAGAGTTTTGTTTTTGTGCAGGAAGGTGTCCAATTATGCACAAAAACATTCGTACCTGCAACGCAGGCTCCATTGCATCTGCATTGGTGCTTGGAGGTCAACACTGTGGGCAACCCTGTGCCAGTGCAGAGAGAGAGCAGGAATGCGTGATATCTCAGTAGATAATGCTCATTCCTCCCCTCTCCATTTGATCCAGAGCAAGTGGTTGTCTTGCACACAGTCAAGTGTTAATAAAACTGCCCCCTGATTTATTTTTCGTGAATAAAAAAAACAACGGCTCTACTACTTTTTAGTATAAACTAGAGCCTGTGTTATCAGTCCTTAATTTTTTTTAAAATACATTTAGAAGAATGCAGCCAAAAAGGGGTAAAAGTTTTTTAAGGAGCTTGTCGCCGGCACTCTAGAATGCCAGCGTTACCCCCAATCGTTGAGGCAAGGCACAGTAACCTGATGTGATTATGGCTGGCATGTACACATTCAAAGTCCAAGGACAGATATTAGTTTAGAAGGCGAGCCTGTTGGGCTGGAGCGCCTGTATGAATATGTGTGTATGTTGAATTTCTATGTTATGTACCATGCTTCTTGCAAAAATATCATTGCTGCTGTGGTTATTGCTTGTTATGTGGTCTTCATGTGCAGATGCAGAACAATAAACAATTTATACTATTTATTTAGGGCTGGAAATTTTTTGGTTCTTGAAGAATGGATGTGCCTGTATCACCCAAGTCACAAGAGAGCACTTTCCCATCCTTCTAACCTGGGCAGCCACGACCGGTAGTAGGTGTAACTGCAGGGCTGTGACGTGGGGGGGGGGGGGGGGGGGAGTGGGGGGGGAGGGGCAGGGTGGGGGTAGTAATGTATGGATTACGGACTTTAACATGCAAGTAAACATATAAATAAAACAAATTTCTTTGTGTGCACTGCATCACCAAATGCGATGCAGTGCGCGCTACGAAATTCCTTTTATTTATTTATATGTTTATTTACCTGTTAAAGTGCGTAATCCATACATTACTACCCCCCACCCTGTCCCTCCCCCTCCCCACATCACCGCCCTGCAGCTACACCTACTACCGGCCGTGGCTGAACCTGGGCATCTAGTAACTCAACCTAGGACGAGATGTCCTTCAACGGAGCTAGAATGATCCATGCCAGGGCCAAAAAGATCCATAAATGAATACCCACATTACAATCTTGTGTCAGATGCTTGTGTTGGACGGATGGACTCCATTTAGTATATCAGTGATACCAGCTGAAAATGTACACAAGCAACATTGTGCTTTTTGAGTTTGCTTACATAATATCTCAAGGTGGAAAACAGTCATTGTGTTTGCAATTCAGATTGCCTAATGTGCTTTGAAACTCCGATTGGCAGATCAGGCAGATAAGATAAACTCAACCATTAATATTCCAGGAAATGAATCCCACAACGTATGCCTAAAACCCACACTGTAGGCCAGGCTGGGAGCTTACCATAGGTTGGGAGGATTCAGTGGAAGACATTGGTCTTACTCAACAGTCAGGTGGCATGTATGTAGTAGGATACCGGGCTCAACACGTGCTAGGTATCCAAACAGTCTGGACCTTGCTTGCGCATCCGTGATCATGCTCACCAGGAGAATGATAGGGAGCATCGGACAGGAGGGGCAGCAGTCAGACAGTAGAGTTCTGAATTTGGCAAAAGATGGAAAGTGCCTACTCTCTGGGGGGTACATGAAGTTGGTATACTACTGTTGGGGCATTCATCTACCATTTCAATCCTGCTAAATGAGAGGTTTTCTTCTACCCAACACCAGATGAGCTTGCAAGGGGACAAGGTGAAGAAGAGCAGAACTTGTATTTGCTCATTGTGGGCCTGAAACCCTCCATTGATGCCATTTTGTAATAATTGTTGGTACCAGAATTACTAAGCCACACAGCTGTAGTTACTCAACATGTTCAACATTAGTATGCGCACAACGTGACATTCCCTCCTCCCTAAATTCTGTCACCTTACCGCCCGCTACGCCCAAGAACTCTCAGAATCAGGGTATGTGGTCTATGGCGTAGCTTTTTATTTACTTCAAACCAAGTAATTTACCACAGACTATTACCAAAGAAACGTATCCTTTTTGGATATATAACAATTATTCACAGCATCACACTTTAGCTGCATCAACATGTCAACGGCAGTAAGTGAATTAGGCAAAGCATTACACTTTAATTTTAACTCGGCCATACACTAGAACAACTTGGCCGTACCTTTGAACTTTACACTTTAACTTTTTAACTCGGCAGTACATTAGAACTTGGCCGTACATTTGAACTAGACCGTCTCGGCCACCAATGTTCCACTCTGCTGAGCACATTGCGCCGGCAGGCCCCAATGCGCTACAGCCAACAGTTACACTTCTTGACATCCAGGGCACCGCATACCGCAACGGCCCACGGGGTACCTGAACACAGGCCTCCTCCCCAAGATTCTACTCAGTCAATACGTTGTGGGTTAGGGCAGTAGAGTCCAGGACTACCGGCAGGTCAGTCCCTCCTCCCTGCCGACCCACTGCACACGTGGAAACTACCCCCTCCTGGGGTCCATCGAATGGCTGCACCTCCATTGTTGTGCATCCTTCTTTGTTGTTAACTGTCAGCGCTCCGCCTCCGTGAAGCCTTCTCATCTGCCGGGTGGGTGGGTGGTCAACGACGCTCCAGTAGTCAGGCTGTGATCCAAGGGGACAAAGAGAATGAAACCCCCCAGGGCACAGCCTTAAATACCCACTAAGTTTCGTTTTCTTCAAGGTTTCATTTCACTGTGTAAGTTTCGTTTCTGCAAGGTTTCATTTCACCAGCCAACCCCTTCCTTAGACAGGGGCCCCGAAGGAGGCTCAGCCCCGTGGCGCAACTAAGGGCGCCCCTCCCCTAGGCGCGGGGGGCGCCTGTTCAGTTCACAGGCTGTGAAAAGGAACCTTTGCTGGATCAGAGTCTAAGGATCACTGACAATTTTTGTAACAGACAGTCAGTAGTATTTGCTATAGTCTGCTTCTATGGAAATCAAGGACTGCCTATTCTATCTACTTTGCTTTCTAGTGTGCATTCAAGAAGTCTCTAGATAGCACTGGTTGAATCCAGGATATTACCATCTGGATTGTCATCCTATTGTATGTTTTAGTTTCTTATGCAGGGCTCATGTCAAGGTTAGAGCTTAGGGTGATGCCAATTTTTGCTTTCTCACTCAGAGGAATTAAGGGCCGGTTTTATTCTATGGCAGGCTCTATTTCTCCATCAGGGAGACAGTAAATTACTCAGTTACCCTGATGGAGGTACTGCCTGCCAAATTTAGAAATGACTGCCAAGCTGGCAGTCATTTATTAAGCATTTGCTGGTACCGGAGTCACAAACCAAAAACACTGAAATATTGCAGTTAAAGTTTAGTGAAATAACAATGCCATGAGCCCCTACCATGTACTGCTTAAGACCTCATATAGTGCTTCACTCTTGACATGCTAAATGACATAATTGATAAGATCACTTATGACATTTCAAAGTCATGTGTATAGGGGACTTGTTGGCAGGGCTTCGACATGTCATGAGTGATGTAATATGTTACAAGTTATAGTCAGATCAGTAAACAATATCTGATGAATTTGAGAGCTTGTTTTTGTTTAAAATTATATTTTTAACTGACATTTTCACCTAACTATAACCCAATATTAACCTGTTTTTCTGTGAACTTCTAGAATTGTTTTTGTGTAAAGTAACCAGTTAATACCACCCCTAACTATAATATCACTTTAACTTTTTTTTTAACCTAGTTTTTTCAATAAATGTCTAGGGTGTATGGAGGGAGTGGGTTTGGCACAAAGTCTGCGCACTAAGGGGCCCATAACGATGGTGGTCCTAATGCCTCCTACAGACACGTCTCGGACTCGGGACCGACCGACAGATTGCGATGTGACTGAACACTGTTCGGTCACATTCCCATTGGTACCAAGGGTTGCTTGTGCTACGGCCGTAAACCGCCAACCAACCATAGGCCATGGAGGCAAGGGTGCCCTGCCACGGGCCCCCAAAGTTGCTTTCCGACAGCCTTTTCCTGTCGGAAAGGCCGGCACAGAAAGGCTGTCTAAATCAGACTTCATAATCCAGATAGCGGTTCCGACTGACAGCAATACTCCAAGAGCTGGTTAAAACCGAGTGGGAATGACTTGCGGTTTACATTCTGACCGCGGACATTGTAATCGGGCGGTTGGACCATAAACCGACCGAGTCGGTCGGAAGGGCTCAGACACGGCTGGAAAACTTCCGACTGTCGGTCGGAGGCTTACCGACTGACATTGTAATCAGCCCCTAAGTGCAGACTGTGCGTAGTAGAGGCTTGTCCACCTAATGGGACTTGGGTCTCTGGGGGGGGGCTGCAGGATCTATGCATAGTCTGCTCACTCAGTACTGACTGTACATAGTAGGGGTTTGCCCACCTAATAGCCCTTGCACGTTTGGATGGAGTGGGCTTTAGACGGATCACTGACATAACATAATGGTAAACAATATCGTTGACAAAACCATTGTGCCAAAAACATCGTTTACCATAATATCGTGCCCCTATACTTGTAATGTTAAGCACAAACATATTGGTCAAAAATATAATTTGACACCAATATCGTCAAAAAATTGAAAAAAAATTGGTTGTTATATAAATCCAGTTTTAAGTAGTAAATGTTAAATATTTTAATATATCAATGCAACAATGTAAATTAAATATATTCCACTAATACTTAAAACATAATAAATATATACTTATATAATATTAACACACGTATATATATATAAATAACAAATATGTATAAAATATTACCTACTGGCGGTCGCCAGTAGGTATATATAGTTAGGATTTTTTCCCTATGGGATTTTTGAAAATTCTATGTCTAATAACTTTGGCGTTTGTGGACGGAATTGGCTGAAATTTTCTGGAAAATGGAACATTTTGTTTCTGAGCAGCCCTTGGAAATTTGGGGGGGTTTCGTCAAGGGGGGGCCGAGAAAAAAGGGGGGTCCCAAAACGTGTTTTTAACATTGAGTTTTCCATAGGGCGGTTGGCCTCACTTTTAGCCCGAACGGCTGAATGGATTTGCATGAAACTTGGCAAAATTGTAGGGACTGGTAGCCCGATGTGCCTTTTCTAGGTCTCAATATATGTGCTCCAGTGGATTTTGAGAAATTAACGTTTAAAAAAAGATATATATCTGTAAGCGCGCTCCGGGCAGCGCTCCGGTCCGCGGACCTTAAGCGTACCGGAACTTCGCGTAGCTAAGCTGATTGGCTCTCCGGTGTCTGTCAACATTCTAAACAGTCCGGAGCGGCCGCCATCTTGTCTCTCGGTAGGATTGAGAGACAAGAGGAGGCCAAAACAAAGGCGAAAATGACCATAAGGGGGCATACTAGATCCTCCCTGACCCCCTAGGTTTAATGTGGAGGTTTTAAAAGGGCCCCGCGGGGCAAAAAAAACAAAAAAAAAATTTTGTTTTTTTTGCGTGGGGAGCGCCCGGTCCGCGAACCGGGAAGCGTTCTGGGCAGCGTACTGCAATGAAAAATGAATGATAGACTTTTCAAATGCTGTATGTTAATTGATTGTTGTTTTTGTTGATTATTTTTTATTTTCTTTATTTTTTAAGCATTTTTTTTATTGTGATTGTGTTTCATAATTTATTAAACTTTCTAACATTTCATTGTCAGAAATTTCATAATTATCATGGAATATACATTGTAGTCTCTGAGGGTGTAAAATGTCCTCATTTGCAAGGAGGTTATCTACTGCTTGTACACATTGCAGTAGTTCATTGTCCCAAGTTTCATCGAAAAATTCAATGTCAATTTGATCAATTGTATCAATCAATTCTTGGCTGCTCTCTTGCAGGTCCATTTCAAAAGAAACTTGGTTTTCGCCTTCCATTTTGCCTGAAATTTGAATTAAAAAAATATATATTAGTAGAGATAGGGCAATGTTGGGAATAATTTTAGATAGGCATTTTTTATCAGTGAATTTATCTTTGGGCAGTGTATAGTATCAGAGTGGAAGTAGGAATATAAAAAAGTGTATGTGATTTAACGTAAGTAAATTCATAATTATACAAGAGAAGCCTAACTCCATCCATAACTATAACAGAGAAGTCTCTCTAAATCTATAACTACTACAGAGGGATAGTAGATATCTATCAGAAAAAGTTTACCATATTAACTTATAGTGCACAATATACTTCAGTTTTAAAAATAAAAACTTACCTTTAGAAAGAAGTTGAAGGAATTAGTGAAAATACTATTGAAATGTACAGCAAGAAGTAGTAGTCAAAATGGCGGTGTTTTCTTCTCTTCCTTTATATATATTCAGGTATATAACCAATGAAATGTCAGGTAAAAAAAAGTAGAAAATGAAAGTAACATTTTCATTGGTTGTCAATTCCAACACTTCAGATGTGTTTTGTGAAGTAATTTACCTCACGGTATTTAGAGAGGTCTACAGGCTAAATGACTAAATGGAATTCCAATCAAATTTGTGAAAATGGTAGGGATTGGTATGTAGTATGAGCTAATCTATATTTGGTGAAATTGTCTCCAGTGGCTTTTCTGTGAACTACTTTCCCACCTTTTTTGATGGTGCGCTTCCCAGAGAGCGACCCGGTTCGCGAACCTTAAGCGTTCCGGGAGTCCACCATTTTGTGTTTTGGTCGAATTAAGATACAAGATGGAGGGCAAATAATGTTCAGAATGGGTAGAAGGGGGCACGGTAGAGTTATCTTGACCCCCTAGGTTTTCTGAGGGTGGCTGAGGAGGCTTATATATGTGCGAAAAAAAAACATTTAAAAAAAACTTTTCGCGAGGTTAGCTCCCGGTTCGCGTACCGGGTAGCGCCCCAGGGAGCGTACTTTGTTGGAAATTAGTGAAAAATGTTAGAGTAAAATAATAATTGTGAGTGATCAGATGTAGGGTAGCTCTGAGAAGAGCTTTTGGGTTTATGGTACATTTAGGTACTTATAAGTAGGTACCAATGCACATTCTTAAATTCAGAGTGAAAACTCTGTTGCCCTCATCTGAGAAGTGAACTCCATCTCCTCTTTAGATATCTTGCATGTAGTAACGCAAGTTATTGTTGAACAGGGAGCCCATTCCATGGTCTCTCATGTAAGCTGAAACAGATTTGTTTACATGCTTCCTCGACTTCTCAATTTGTGGACAAAATTGGTTTGACCACCTCCATTTCTGTCTTTGGCATATATTTGAATATACCAAGGCAGTCTGAGGAAAAAGTGCCATTAATTGCTCAAAGGTGTCCTTTAAAAGCATTTCCAGACCTACACCAGTCAAAGTGCCCAAGTCATTACCTCCACAGTGCACAATTAACAGGTCAGGTTTGGGCAAATGCATAAAGGTTTTCACCAATGGTATCAATTGGTGACATTTTAATCCTCTGTGGCCAAACCACTTAATTTCCACATCTTGTAAATTGAGGTTAGGTAATTTCCTGTTTTCAACGTACCTTTGAGCCCAGTGAATATAACTATGTCCAACAATCCAGACAGAAAACATGGTGAGAGAAGGTTCTCCTGCAGTCAGATGAAGTGTGGCAATGAAATGGCAGTTGAAAAAATGAGTTTAAAATGAAAAAACTGTGGAGTTTCTGTGTTCATGAAGCAGTAACAGTGATTGGTGGATTTTGATTGCTGAAAACAGAAAGTTAGGGTGCACGGATGTGTTCTTTGAAAGATGTATTTTGAATGGTCAATAAAAAATCATTAAATGAAAGAATGCACTGGATATGCAGGTGCACTGAGAGTTCAGAGTTCAATTGCAACAAAGTTGTGTGAACTTGCAAACACCAGAAGTCTTCCAAGAGGTGGTTGCCATGCAGAAAAGGCAGAAAGGGCAGAGGGGGGAAGGGTTTTCATTTGAAAAAAAATGAGGGAAGAGTTTTGATTGGGTGACATGAGAGATATGTGTGAAGAATTACAGCATTTCTGTGCTTTTGATAGCTGCAGACTCTGGAGTGCATACCTTTTGCTCTGCTGAAGACAAATTGGTGTGTTTCTGAGACTGTTTTCAAACTCAAAGTATTTGCTAAGGTGAGAAAATATTTCTTTAATTTAGATAGAGAATAGTGTGCTTTTAGGAGAAAATTATGAATTATGTGGCGCAAATTGCTTGTAAATATGCTCCCACATGTGCATGGAAAATTTAGATTTTGAATGTTTGTGTTACATAGCCATGTTAAAAGTGATACAAACATGCTGCAAAGGCAATCAAAAAACGCTTTTATGTGTCTTAAGGACATTTTAAGTAATTTTCCCATGTGCAGTGTTTTGAAATTATGATTTGAAAATCGTTTTTGGGGAAAAGGAATTGTTTTTAAATTTATGACAAGGACATAATGGTGTATGCTTCTTTATACGGCAATTGACTGTCCCTGATGTTATTTTTCCCATTTTAATGTAAGACCTTTCTCTGTGGCGCAAGTTGCTTGTAAATATGCTCCGACCTGTGCATGGGAAATTTAGATTTTAAATGTTTGTGTTACATAGCCATGTTAAAAGTGACCCAACCATGCTGGAAAGGCAATAAAAAACACTTTCATGTGTCTTAAGGACATTTTAAGTAATTTCCCTGTGGGCAGTGTTTTCAAATTATGAATTGAAAATCGTTTTTGAGGTAAAGGAATGTTGTTAAAATTTATGTGCGCCATATGTCCACAAATTTCGTTTTCAGGGGTGCAGCAGGGTGTTCTTGAGACACCCCTGCACCTTTGGAAAAATTCCTAATTTGCGATGAGCTAATTGCTAATCGCAAATTGCACCTTCATTCCTATGGGCCTCCTGCTCCATGGAAATGAATGGGTAATTTGCAATTAGCAATTTGCTCATCGCAAATTAGGAATGGTAAAGAATCGCTATTTATTCCTTAAAATTCGCTATTTTGGAAATGCAAAATAGTTATATGATACATATGGCGGTTGATGTCTAACAAGATAAGAAGCTTAGGGATACATTTATGATGACTGGCGCAATGAAGTGGACATCACTTACTTCATTGGTAGAGCTTTACATGTATTATGTCCTCTGTATTCTTCATCAAGCGTAACTTTAATCTGCAATCCTGAGTAGGCCTCACCTTAAACAAACCTCTGGATAGGCCACACCTTATCGTCATCCTGAATTAATCATTTAAAATGCTAGGGACAGATTTATGATAGGTGTATGCCTCTTTTGCGCCACTTACAAAACACTGTCCACGGGGAAATGACTTAAAATGTCCTTAAGACACATGAATGTGTTTTTTTAAAGCGTTTGCAATTTTTTGGGGTGACTTTTAACATGGGTATGTGACTCAAACAGTCAAAATCTAAATTCACCATGCACAGGGGGGAGCATATTTACAAGGAATGTGCTCCATGGGGAAAGGTCTTATAATGTAATATGGGAAAAATGACATCAGAGACACTGAAATGCCTTATAGAGAAGCATACACCATTATGTCCTTGTCATAAATTTGCAAACCATTACTTTCCCCAAAAACGATTTTCAAATCATAATTTGAAAACACTGCACATGTGGAAATTACTTAAAATGTCCTTAATTCAAAATTTGCTATTCCTTATTTTGCGATTGCACTGAAGGATTTGCAAATTTTGCGATTCCTTAAATGCAATGTATCAAACAAAAAATATGTAAAAAATGATATTAAGGATTTGGAAACTACCACCAACTTCTAGTTTGTGGTAATTTGCGAATTCTTTTCAAAAAGCATTTTTTTCCAAAAAACAAAAGGTGCCATATGACGCCTATACATGTCCTTAGGGCATGTATGTGTGCCATATGCCCCCAAATTTCTTTTTCAGGGGTGTAGCAGGGTGTTCTTGAGATACCCCTGCACGCTTGAAAAAATTCCTATTTTGTGATGAGCTAATTGCTAATCGCAAATTGCAACCTTCATTCCTATGAGCCTCCTAGCCCATGGAAGTGAATGGGTAACTTGCAATTAGCAATTTGCTCATTGCAAATTAGGAATGGTAAAGAATTGCTATTTATTCCTTAAAATTTGCTATTTAGGAAATGCAAAATAGTTTGATGGTACATATGGTGGTTCATCTGTAACAAGATAAGAAGCTTAGGGATACATTTATGATGACTGGCGCAATAAAGTGGACATTACTTACTTCATTGGTAGGCCTTTACATGTATTATCTCCTCTGTATTCTTCATCAAGCGTAACTTTAATCTGCAATCCTGAGTAGGCCTCACCTTAAACAAACCTTTGGATAGGCCACACCTTATTGTCATCCTGGATTAATCATTTAAAATGCTAGGGACAGATTTATGATAGGTGTATGCCTCTTTTGTGCCACTGTGCGTCACTTTTATGATGCAGCGGCGGTGCTAATTTGCAATTAGCAATTTGCTCATTGCAAATTAGGAATGGTAAGGAATTGCTATTTATTCCTTAAAATTTGCTATTTAGGAAATGCAAAATAGTTTGATGGTACATATGGTGGTTCATCTGTAACAAGATAAGAAGCTTAGGGATACATTTATGATGACTGGCGCAATAAAGTGCACATTACTTACTTCATTGGTAGGCCTTTACATGTATTATCTCCTCTGTATTCTTCATCAAGCGTAACTTTAATCTGCAATCCTGAGTAGGCCTCACCTTAAACAAACCTCTGGATAGGCCACACCTTATCGTCATCCTGGATTAATCTTTTAAAATGCTAGGGACAGATTTATGATAGGTGTATGCCTCTTTTGTGCCACTGTGCGTCACTTTTATGATGCAGCGGCGGTGCAAAAGATTTGCTATGAGGCGACAACATTACAAATTGATGCATTTAGGCAGATATGTCATGGTGTAAAAAAAACGTACCACATGAAACCGATGCAGCAGTGATGCAAAAGATGCACCATGTCGCAAGACAGGCCTCACTTGGGGCCATATGTATCAAGCTAATTAGCATTCGCAAAGATCAAAATTCTACGAATTTCGGCCTTTGCGAATGTTAATTAGACAAATGGTATGTATCAAACAAGTTTGATGCAAAATAAGGAGTAGCAAAATTTGCTATTCCTTATTTTGCAATTGCACTGAAGGATTTGCAAATTTTGTGACTACTTAAATGCAATGTATCAAACAAAAAATATGTAAAAAATGACATTAAGGATTTGGAAACTATTGTGGTAAATTGGTGGTAATTTGTGAATTCTTTTCAAAAAGCTTTTTTTCAAAAAAACAAAAGGTGCCATATGACGCCAACACATGCCCTTAGGGCATGTATGTGTGCCATATGCCCCCAAATTTCTTTTTCAGGGGTGCAGCAGGGTGTTCTTGAGACACCCCTGCACCCTTGGAAAAATTCCTAATTTGTGATGAGCAAATTGCTAATCGCAAATTAAACCTTCATTCCTATGAGCCTCCTAGCCCATGGAAATGAATGGGTAACTTGCAATTAGCAATTTGCTCATTGCAAATTAGGAATGGTAAAGAATTGCTATTTATTCCTTAAAATTCGCTATTTAGGAAATGCAAAATAGTTTCATGTTACATATGGCGGTTCATCTGTAACAAGATAAGAAGCTTAGGGATAGATTTATGATGACTGGTGCATCACCAGGGATGTGTCAGTCATCCTGCGCCGCTGTTCCGCCACCCATGGTGTGCTGCATTTAGAATACGGGGCATCATGGGGCAAAAATGGCACAGATGCGTGACGTATCTGTGCTGTAAAGGTAGTGATTGCTGGAGTTGTATCGCAAGTGCGATGCAGCTCAAGCAAGGCTCAGGGGTGCCCCATCTCCACAATGTTGCGTCAAGACCTATGCCGGCTTAAAGCAGGCGCAGGGTTTTGACGAAGCTTTCTCCTATCTGATTGTAAATACGGCACACCATGGGTGGCAGAGTAGTGGTGCACGTTAACTGGTGCATGCCTGGGGATGTGCCATTTAACATAAATCTGCCCCTTTACATTTAAGTATGTGCAGGACACACAGAGTCGGTGAGGCTTATCCAAGGTTAAGAAGAGATGAGTCCTGTTCACTGAAAATTTAGACATAGTCTTCACCTGCTCAGCATTGCTGGACATGGCTAAATAATAGCTGCAAAATATTACTCTTGTTAAACAATTTTACTATTATAATCTCTGAGATTTGTCTCTTACTCTGCAACATCTCATTGTTGTTATCTTTCTTTAAAGATAAAGACAACCTCAACATGAGCGACAATCTGCAATCAGTTGATTTTGACCTCATCATTGAACTTGTAATTGAAACATCAGTGGATGTTGATCCCTTGGATGATTTAAATCCTGAGGATGAAGAAGAGCGTGATGAGGATGCAGATTTGTCCGAATTATATGACATAGGATGGGAAGCTGACCTGCTTGAGCCTATGGAAATATAAACATTTATTTTTAAAAAATTGCGACGTTTGAGGTGAAATCAAGTGAGAGGCCTAATTTCACTTGTGTGTGTTGTCGACGCACTTATTATAAGAATCAGACTAAGTTAGTGGATTTATATGCAAAAAGTGAAAGGGAAGATAATAGTGAATGGAAGGATTTCGCAACATACTTGATGGTAGAAAATTGTTTTGATTTGGGATTGGATCAACGTGTGTGTAGTTATTGTTGTTGCAAATTAAATCAAAACCAGATGCCTGCTAGAGCAGTTCATAATAATCTGGAATTGGTTGAGATTCCTTCTGAATTGAAGGATTTAAATACTTATGAATCTATTTTGATTCAAAGTATCCATCCCTTTCAGGCTATTGTAAGAATGGAGCCAAAGACAGGGAAATTGCCTCCATCAGATTTACAGAGAGGATTAAAGGGAAGAGTTGTTTATTTGCCTCTAGATTTGAAGAAAAACATTAACACAATTGGAGTAGAAAAAGTGGAAGAGGAACCTCTGGTTATCTTAGTTAATGGGGTTCCGACAAAGAATAAGAAAATATGGCAAGATTTAGTAGATGTTAGGAAAGTTAAAAAGGCAACATTGTATTTGAAAAAAAATAATAAATACTATAAGAATGTATATGTTGCAGAAGAGGAAGTAAGTGAGGAAGAGGATAGCGATTTGTGTACTGGTCAAATTGAGAAAGTAGAACCCTCTACTAGTGAAGAAATATATGAACATTATAGTGTTCATCCTTTGCATTCCAAGGAAGTCATGGGGAATGCTATTGAGTTGTTTCAAATGAAACAAGCCAAAGGGAGTCCCATTAGTGTTTGGGAGGAAAGTTTGGAAGCTCGGTGTTTCCCACAGCTTTTTCCAACAGGTCAGGGAGGAAGATATGATGAGCGACCTCATCAAATTCCTGCTTCTGAATACCGGACTTTGCGATTGTATGCAGGAGATGCTAGGTTTCGACAATGCATTCCCTATTTGTTTCATCTCCTGTTTGAAAGCGATCTATCTGGACTGTCATATGCAGTGAACCACATCTTGAAAAGTGGTATACACATGCAAAACATCTCGGCAAGTGACTTTATGGATAAAGTCAATGTCCAAGACAGTATTTTGGATTCTCACCTGATTAATCTCATGGCGTGTCAGCGTGGTACTAATGAGTACTGGTACCGTCGTCATGGTGATTTAAAATGTATGCTGAGGAACTTAGGTACTCCCACATGGTTCCTCACTCTGAGCTGTGCCGAGTATGGCTGGGAAGACTTACTTGAATTTCTACGAGAGGCAAATGCTAACGTAGATAACATCGAATTCAAGACACCCGGAGAACTGTGCTCTTTGGATCCAGTCAATGTATGTAGGTACTTCAATCATAGATTTGAAGCTATGATGTCTTTCATCATGAATAAGAAGAATCCACCTCTTGGAGAGGTGTTGGATTTCTTCTGGAGAAAGGAGTACCAAGCAAGAGGTGCTCCTCATATACATATGTTGCTGTGGATCAAGGATGCACCTAAATTTGGAACGGATCCAGAAGACTCAGTGATGAGTTTCATCCAACAGTATTCTACGTGTGCTGTTCCAAACGCAAAGGAGAAGAAAAGCCTAAGAGAAAAAGTTCTGCGTTTCCAAAGCCATCGATGTGGAAAGTACTGCCGTCGTAAATTCCGAAACAAGGACAAGTTCTACACCAAATGTCGTTTCGGCTTTCCACGACCGGTGATTTCTAAAGGAAGAGTAAACAGTTTGATGTCTTCGCTGCAACATAATGTCATGAAGAAATCACCTAAAAACACATACAATTTGAAGAGGAACGAAGAGTCCAAGTACATCAACGACTACAACCCGGTGATTTTGTCCATGTGGAATGCTAACATGGATATACAGTTTGTGGCTGATAACTGTATGGCTGTGGCTCGGTATGTGACGTCTTACATCACCAAAAAAGAGAAGACAGAATTGAAGGATATGTGGGAGGACATTTCCCATGAAAAGTGCCTCAGCAAGAAGTTGTACAGTTTCAGTCTGAAGATGTTGTCGCATCGAGAAATTGGAGCTTACGAATGCTCTGACCGGTTGTCTTCAGCAAGTCTCTATGCCAAGTCCAGGAGTATCGTTTGGGCGAGTCTTGGTCTTGCTGCAACGCGTAATCGAGTTCTGAAACCTGTGCGGGAAATTGAGTATTTGGCGGAAAAGGAGCCAAACAGTACCGACATTTTGAAGACCAACATGTTGGATACATATTATCCAAATAGAAGCAGTCACCTCGACAATGTTTGTCTGTATGAGGTTCTTCAAAATTACATATTCAAGAGGAACATCAAAGAAGATACTGAGAAAGGAGTGTATGCTGTAATAGGAAGTGAGGGATGTCTGGTCAAGCAAAGAAAATGCCACTTGGTAAACCATCGAAAATTGAGTGGCGAATCTCCTGAAAAAAAGGAGTTTTTCTATTTAGCACTTTTGCAACTTTTCAAGCCTTGGCGTGCAGAAGAGGAACTGCTTGGAGATTTCCTCTGTTATGAAGACTCTTTCAATGCCGCCAAGGAGACCATAGAATGTCCTGCTTTTCCCAAATATGTAGAAATGTTGAATGCGGAAATTGAGCAGGAAGCAACGATTGCAGCCGAGATTGCCAGAGACAGTTCTCAGGACAGTCAGAGTTCTGCTTCATTGAGTCAGGATCCACTAGGAGGACCTGTTATCGAAAATGAAGCTGCCACTGCCATGAATGAAGTGGAAAGAGCCATGGCACATGCTCAGGAGGATGCGGTTAACTTAGAAGAGTTGGAAAGACAACTCAACGTTGAGCAGAGGAAAATATATGACGAAGTTACCATGCAAATTGATCATGGATTAAGTCATGACAAGAAAGAGTGCTCATGTACGTCGTTGAAGCCTGTCCGACTGTACGTGAGTGGAGAAGCGGGAACTGGAAAAAGTTTCCTCATTAAAGCAATTTCATGCTATTTGCAGGAAAGGACAGAGTCATCGCTGTCTTGTGTTGTCACCGCTCCAACTGGACTGGCAGCACATAACATTAAAGGGATTACTTTACATCGTTTACTGATGCTGCCAGTGGAGCATGACAACAAATTACAATATCACAAGCTATCTGGAGATGCTTGTTTTGAAGTTTCAAGAATCTTGAGGAAAATGAAACTTCTTATCATTGACGAAGTAAGCATGGTTTCCAATGTCATGCTTGCCTTTGTGCATTTGAGAATGCAAGAAGTTCTCAAAACAGAGTATGATGTGTTATTTGGTGGCAAACACATCATTGTTTTCGGAGATCTTCTGCAGCTGACACCAGTGAAAGGGCAACCTGTGTTCAAAATGCTCACGCATGAAGATACCAGGAAGTGCCTAGGCAGCATTGGCAACGTCAATATATGGTTAAACTTCAATTATGCTGAACTGCATGAAAATATGCGTCAGGCGAAGGATGAAGTTTACAAGACTATTCTACAAGATGTTAGAATTGGAAAAGTGACCGAGCATGGGAAAGAAGCTTTACATGCACGATTACTGTCAAATTTATATCCAGAACAAGATGTTGTGCCTGAGAATATTTTTCAGAAAATTACTGATAAGAAATCTGGAATATGTTTGATGCCAACTCTTGCAGAATGTGCCAAATTCAACAACAAAATGTTGCATTTAGAAAAGCAAGAGATTGTGAAACTGGAAGCTATTGACAGAGTAGAGCATATGGGATCAACAATTATTTTGTCTGAGAATCTGAAAACAAAATTGGATTCATTAGAGAAGAGTATATCTAAAACTGCAGGTTTTGAAAAGACTCTGAATGTGTGCTTGAACTGCCGTATAATTTTAAGAAGGAATTTACATGTTGAAAGAGGTCTGGTAAATGGATCAATGGGTAATGTTGTTGATTTTGTAAAATACAGAAATAGAGATGGAATTGAATTTTTAAAAATTAAATTTGATGGCATTGAGGAAGTACAGCTAATTGGTCGTTGCTCTGCTAGATTTTTGCTTGTAAAAGACTTATATGTTCGCCGTAAGCAGTTTCCTGTTTGCTTGGCATATGCGGTGACAATCCATAAATAGCAAGGTTTAAGTGTAGACAGTGCATTGGTGAATATTGGCAGTTCTGTGTTCAAGGAGGGTATGGCATATGTGGCATTGTCACGAGTTAGAACTTTATCGGGATTGTACTTGCTTGAGTGTGATGTCACAAACATTTGTGCTGATCTAGATTGTGTTAAGGAATACAATAGGTTAAGAAGAGAGTATGCGCCACATTTGCCTCAGTATCCTTTGTTTGAGAAACGTGTGGTAGGCCGGAAACGAAGAAATGTGACCAATACTGGGGAGGTTGTAGCAAAAAGACGAAAAGTCGATAAACCTAAAATTACAAGCAGAAACAAAAAGGATTCTGTTGAAGATGTTGTTGGTTTTCAATTTGAAAACAGTTCTGGTGTCAACTGCTATGCTAATGTAGTGGTTAATGTTTTGTTTTCTCTAGAAAATGTAAAAGAAGAGATTGTGGTCAATTCTGATCAAAGATTTTGCAGTTTGTTAAATTCTGTGTTAGAGAAATGTAGCACTGATAGAAGAAACATAGAAAGTGTGTCTGAAATTCGAAATCTGTTAGACAGATGTTCAGGCCAAACACAATTCTCTCAAAATATTCAGCAAGATTGTCAGGAGTTTTTAATGTATATGCTTGATGTATTACATGCTGAAGGTGTAGATGTAGATCAGCTGTTTGTGCTTTCTTATCAATGGCAGCATGACTGCGAGAACTGTATGGTATCAAGTACTACTAGTGTAGACTCAGAAAGATTTATATATTTAACTTTGCCAGACAGTAAATCAGTCTCCTTTAATAAGCTAGTAAAAGCAGCTGATCACAACATGGAGTGTAGCCAATGTAAATCTGAAATGATGTCCACATTATTTATACGAACATATGGCCAGTATGTCATTTTAATGTTCCAACGATGTAGGCCTGATGGAACAAAATTGACAACTTTAATTAAAAATGTTGTAGCTTCGCAGTTGTCAATATCAGGAAGGACTTTTGTAACTGCAGCAATTATATATCATGACGGCCCTTCAATAACATCAGGACATTACACAGCTTATTTAAAGTCTAGAAATGGCTGGTCATTCTGCAATGATTCTGTTTTAATTTTCAAAAAAAAATTGCCGTATGACCTTAAAAACTCTTACCTGGTGTTTTTAAAACCAAAATTTTAGGGAAATAATCTCGGGATGTGCTCTGTGGAATTTCAAGAAGTTCTAATGGCTCCTACACAATTTGGCCTTGAGGATAAGTGTAGTTCAGAGACATAACTTCTAACCATAGGACTGGACGTCATGGAGAAATACGTGCACTTTGAATGAGTTCAGAAAAACTGTTTCTTTTTATAAGCTAATTGAAGCAGCCAATCAAAACATGGAGTAGAGGGAATGTAAGTCTGCAATGCTGTCTACTGTTTTACATTGCTTTGTGATTAAAAGTGATGTAGAGAATTAAATAATTGTAGTAGTCATAGAGGTAGTGTAAGTCTGCTTCATAGTAAGCAGTATCAGTGTCATAGGAAATGTAGAACATGACTGAGCAAGAAGGGGAAGATATTACTATTCCAGGATTGTGAAAATGATCTTCAAAATTTGAATTCTGAAAGTTGCGGAAATGCCAAATGACGGGATTGGCTTACAAGAAATCCAAGAGTTATAAATGGCTCTGACCAGATTTGGCCTTGTGGAAACTTGTGGTAGAGAGCAAGAAGTCATTTATTGCATGTAACGTGTTTTTAAAAACGATGGAGATTTTCTTTCAGAAAGTGGCGGGCTGAAAGTAATAACAGCACAAAAGAGTGTAAGCTGTTCATAGGACATCCTTGGACGTCATGGAAAGTAAGTTAACTTTAAGGAGTTCTGAATTTTGATTTCTTATGTTGTATGGGTTTTTTAAACACAATCATTTTGATTGTGTTTTTTTTCCCCCGCTGTTATATGATGAATACCTTCAAGTCACTATTTTTAGTGAATTTTGATACATTCTGAGAACAGCAAAAATAAACCATTTAACATGTATAATTAATTCTGTACTGTTTGCATTTATGATGTATATGTAGAACTGTGTAGGAGGCATGGAGAAGGTGAGGCTTCTGTAAGTGTCAAAGTTGTTGCATGCAGTGCTGCACTTCTGCGTATTCTTTCATATGCTAGACTACATCTGCACAATGAGATACCTAAGCAAAGGAAACACAAGTGATGTGATTGTGAAATGAGCAAAATAAATTGCACGTATTTCAATTACATCACCTGTGTTTCCTATCATTACGAATCACATTGTGCAGATCAAGTTTAGGTCTGTCCAGGGAAACATAGGAGGTTTGGACTTTGTTGAAGAGTGCAGTGGACATGACTCACTTCATTGGTAGACCTTCACATGTATTATCTCCTCTGTACTCTTCAACAAGTGTAAATCTCATCTGCAACCCTGAGTAGGCCTCACCTCAAACAAACCTCTGGATAGTAGACATCTTATTGGCATCCTGAAGCAATTATTTAAAATGTTAGTGTCTTGCGACACTTTTCTGAAACAACAGCAATGCAAAAGATGCACCATGTTTTAAGATAGGCCTCACTTCATCTGCATCAAGATACTGTTAGTTTAAAATGTATATCTTTAGGACTGTGTAGGGGGCCTGGAGAAGCAGAAGCTTCTGTAAGTGTCAAAGTTGTTGAAAAACTGTTTGTCCTTCAATCTTTTCCCTTGTCTTTTCTAATTTTTAAATACATGTTTTAATATTTTTCAAATGTTTGTTCTCTCTTTCACAGATTGAAAGTATAAAAACAAAAAGTGAGTAATTTAACGACAATTATAAGGTAAATATTTTGTACTCTTTTCGTTACATTTCTATCACATTTAACTACTATTAGTTCCACTGCTTCATTTCTTTAACCCTCAGTTTCCTGCCTTTGCTACTTCCCTCATTCCTTTCTCTATTACCTACTTACTCAACTCCTTCCACTCTTTTTCTCAGTCCCTCTCTTCTCATAGTTCCTCACTCTTGTTCACTCACTCCGTCTCTATTACTCTTAGTGTCTTTGACTGATCACTCTATCACTACTTGTTCATAATGCTTTCTCTGTGTAGTTGAAGCACACTAAGGGGAATATTATGAACACAGCCAATAAAATTATTGCTCTTTTTATTGGCAGAAAACTGGTGCAAAAGTGGTTTTAGCGGCAGTTTTCTGCCACAAAAGCAGCTTTAGCGACACATTTCTGCCAATAAAAGCTGCAAAACTTTTATTGCCTATGTTGATGATATGGCTCTATGTTACTTACATTTCTTTGCTGTTTCAATTAATCTTTTTCTGTTATTTTTTGTTTTCTGTTTTCTATTTTTTCTCTCTGTTATTCCTCATGTTTTAATCTTATTTAAAAATTCACTCACATTCTCCAAGAAACTCTTCTTTGTTAATGTTATACTCTCTTTTTTTTTCTTTCACTTCGTTATCTATTTTGTTTTTCACAATTATACCCTCTTCTGTCTTTTCTTCGGTAAATAGATCTATTAAACAGTATCTCTTCTTTACTCCCTATAGCTGTCTTTCTTTTAACATCACTCTCTGTTTACTTTCCTTATACTTACACTTTTTTTTTTAAAAAATTTTTTGGGTTAGCTCCCGGTCCGCGTACCGGGAAGCTAACCCGGGAGCGAACCAAAAGAAATAGAGCTTGCCAGAGTGCTAAACATTCTAGCAATTTTTTTTGAAAGGGAAGGTAGTTCTGAAAAGAACTTTTTTTTAAATATTTTTGTTGTTTTATATTTTTATTTTATTTTTTGAACATTTTTTTTTTTTGTATTTTTTGAACGATTTTATATTTTTTTTGTTTTTTTTTGGGGGGGGGTAAACAACAAAAAACAGGCGTTGAAAAGGGCTCAACAGGAGCAAAAAAAAATTACTGGGGGCGGTTAGGGCAATCATGGTGTTCATACGCCAGGTTGAGTGCATTGATGCTCATGTTGCCACAAGCTAATAATGCACGACAGTGCATACATAAGTGAATCATGTGCCCAAAATTTTCTTGAATATTTGGCACAGTTTCCCGTGCCTCTTCTGGTGTTAGAGAAATCGGTATTGTTGGTCTGGCCACAGGAGTTGGTCTTGGATTGTCCTGCATATCCCTTATTTCCGCCCGGCTGTAATTTAGTGGATGCTTCCTTGTCATGTGCCTGTGCATTGTGTGATTTCCATAGCTATATTTTTTGTCCGTCCCTCTGGACAATTGTTCTTTGCATATGCGGCAGGTGACATACCTCGCATTGACTTTTTTTTGGCCAGGAGGGATCGAATAAAACTGCCAGATGAAACTGGCTTTCTTTCTGGAAACCCGGGGCAACTCTTCTAATAACTGTGGTTCTTCTCCCTCCTCATCCATTTCTTCATCTTCCTCCTCAGTGTTGGTAATGACCTGGGGAGGTGGTCCTCTCTTCCCATGAGGAGGTGGAGGTGGTGGTGGGGGTGCACCAGCTGAAGCAACCAATGAAGCCATTTTCCAACAAGCAAAATAGGTCTTCCTCTCACAATGATGAAAGTCAGAGTGAGGAAAGAAGGAGGGGTTTTCATCATTTGGGAAAAACAATACTTCTCAACCAATGAAAAGTGTTATTTTTAGGTCACCTGACCTAGCCTTACATCATTATGAAACCAAAAGTGAAATGAACCAATGAAAAGTTTTATTAACAAGTCACATGACCTCTCACGCTCATGTTACGCGCTGCGGAACGCGCCCCGGTTAGCTTCCGGGTCGCTGAGCTTCGCGCCTCGGTCCGCGCCCCGGGACACTTCCGGGTGCGCTAACGCGGTACGTCACAAGACGCATTACGCGGCAACGCGATACGTCGCGCTTTCGCGACGCGCCCTGGTTAGCTTCCGGGTCGCTGAGCTTCGCGCCTCGGTCCGCGCCCCGGGGCACTTCCGGGTGCGCTAACGCAGTACGTCATAAGACGCATTACGCGGCAACGCGATACCGTCACTAAGTTGATTTTTTACCGGTTCGCGGACCGGGTCGCGGCATCAAATTGAGCTAACGGGAAGCTTCCCGGTTCGCGGACCGGGAGCGAAACAAAAAAAATATTTAAAAAAAATTATTAATAAACATATAAAATATATTTTTGGATTTAAATAAGAATACATTTTACAGCTATAGATATTTGCTATTAAAAAACCATTGAAATTCACTGAAAAAACCATAGGTTATAAACCATATATAGTTAGGAATTAGCATTTACAAAACCTTGAAAATTCACTGAAAAAACCATAGGTTATAGACCATATATAGTTAGGAATTAGCATTTAAAAAACCTTATTTTACTCACACAAAACCAATGAAATTCCATATATAGTTAGTTGTACTAACTATATATCACGCACCCGCAATCCACTGCTGATCATGTCACATATTACATCATTCATGACATGGTCAGTGACATCACTGATGACATCACTGATGACATCTCAAATGACATCACTGATGACATCACTGATGACATCTCAAATGACATCACTGATGACATCACTGATGACATCTCAAATGACATCACTGATGACATCACTGATGACATCTCAAATGACATCACTGATGACATCACTGATGACATCTCATTTGACATTACTGATCACATCACTGATGACATCATTCATGTGATAATACGATGAACCTCTTCAGACTCTAATATAACCTTAGATACACTCAGTGTAAACAGACACTCACAGACTGTCACTCATCCATGGAGTTACTTACACACCTAGTCAGTCATGCAAAGAATCAATCACACCTCCATTTTCACAACTATACAGTTATACACATCTTACTTATTCAAACATATACTAAAACATATTTACTCACTTATACAATCCTGGATACAAGAGCACAATGATCCATACAGCCACTCACACATTCACTGGCTCTTATGCACAGTTATTTATATATGTCAACTCTCACATGTACTGTATTTTACATATGTACTTACTTTGACATGTAGCACTGAGATATCCATTCACTCACCAATACAGTCATGCACACAGTCAACCGCCCATACAGCTGTTTCCACATGCACTTTTGAACCCATACATCTATGCACAGAGTCATACACCTCCCAGCCACCCACACACACACTCAGTCTCCCATACAAATGCTTGGGCAACCAATCAATAACCCATATAGTTACTCATATAGCTACTGATCAACACATGCAGCAGTTTACAGAACAACAGACATAATGATGCACAAATTAAGACAGTTTAGTCACTAACCCATGCACTCAGTGAGACACATTTAACCACTCACTCATACAGTCAGTCATGCACCTACTAAATCCTTCATCCAGATACTTATACATCCACTCATTCTTAAATATGTAAGACATATTTTAACTTTACAGAAAAATACAGTCACTGTATGATGTCATCAGTGATGTCATCAGTGATGTCATTTGAGATGTCATCAGTGATGTCATCAGTGATGTCATTTGAGATGTCATCAGTGATGTCATCAGTGATGTCACTGACCATGTCATGAATGATGTAATATGTGACATGATCAGCAGTGGATTGCGGGTGCGTGATATATAGTTAGTACAACTAACTATATATGGAATTTCATTGGTTTTGTGTGAGTAAAATAAGGTTTTTTAAATGCTAATTCCTAACTATATATGGTCTATAACCTATGGTTTTTTCAGTATATATATATATATATATATATATATATATATATATATATATATATATATATTCCCTGAAACAAACGAAGGTCAAAGTAATGTTGTAGTCAGGTAAAATGTTTAGTATCAATGCAAGGTTTTAAACTTTAAAACCACAGAAATTCACCAGTTCTAGGTATAGTTATCTCAAGTAACTATAACTCATGCCATAAGGTAACTATAACTCGCGCCCATGCTATGCAGTTTTCTTAGCAATAACTTCATTGCAAATGCTGCGGTGATATCAATAATGTAACAGAAGAGGTAATATGTGGGGTAATTAGCAGTGTATGGTGAGGGCGCAAGTTACAGTTACCTTAGGGTACGAGTTATAGTTACATAAGATAACTATAACTGGGGGGTTTGAGATTTTAAAATGTTACCTTGTTACTGAACATTTTACCTAACCCCTTTCCCCAGGGCCATATAGATTTTAAATGAGAGGGGGGGCACTCCGCGAGCCTTATCAGACCTTGGGATCCCCAACACAGATGGACCTTTTTTTTATTAAAGGAGTGGAGTTGTGTGGCCTCTCTGCCTGAGCCTTTTTAGGCCCTGAGGCACCCATCTCCCAGGGTCACTATCTAAAATAAAGGTGAGGGGGAACATAGAGCCACCCTCCCTGAGCCATTATTGGCCCCTGGGACCACATCCCCCTGGACTAGCATTACTTAAGGTGGGTGCCCTGGTGCTCACCCAGGGCACCCACCATACACTCATTGAGGGCTGCATGGAGAGCGCCAAGGTCCCTCTGGCCCCAACCTGCTCCCCTCATGCTGCGGGAGCCAGCATTGCTCCCACTCACAGGAAGCAGCTGTTTATGCTGCACCCTCGAGGTGAGAGTAATCTGTTGATCTGTTCCCTGCCCGCATCAGTTTGGGCAGAGAACTAGATCAAAGGTCTGCTCCCAGCTGGCTGGATCAATGCCGGCTCCCACAGCATAATTGGCTCAGGAAGGGGGAGCCACATTGCCCTCATCCCTTTTTTGAAATGTGTTACGTCCCTGGGTGGGTTCCCTGGGGTCTATAATCGCTAGGGGAAGAAGACTGTGTGGCTCCCCTCTCTTTTGAAATGTGTTATGGCCCCAGGGATAGGGTCCCCCTCCCGTTTAACTTACGTTTCAGCGGAAGACGTGGGGTCCCTGGATCCAAATTAGATTCCGGGAGGGGGACTGCACAGCCCCCTCCCTTATTATTTTGCCTCAGTCCCGGTGATGGGGTCCCTGGGGCCTCTCAGAGGTTCAGGGCGGGGGTCTATGTACCCCCTTCCCTAATGAAAATATTGTGCGTCATCCCCCTAGGCCCTGGCCCAGCTTTGGGTGTTTGTAATGAACAAGCCGGGAGTCAGCGCCTGTTTTTTTGTGTTAATTGCGCCACAACTTTGGGGATTTGTGAATTTGCAGCTACATAAAAAAAAAGGTTTTGGCCATATGAGAGGTTCCTTTGGGACACCACCACCAGACCTCGAGGTCTAGGTACCCCTACCACGCCCCCTATGTCTTATTTTTTCACTGAAGTCCGAGTCCTGAGTCCTAAGATGGCTGCCACTACTTCCTGGTTAAGGTGATGGCAGCCAATCAGATCTCTGCATCCTTAGATATACAATGATTTTGAGCTTTAATTGTTCAAAAATTGCTGAACAGATTTACACCAAATCACAAAGACCACTCTTTCTAGACCAAGATCTAGCTTTCTATCAAATTTGGTGTAAATCCATTCAGCAGTTTGGGCTGTAGCTGTGTCTAAAGATCCTATGGAAAAGTGAACGGGGAGAACACATTTTGGGACCCCACTTCTTACTTGGCCCCCACTTGATGGATCAACTCAAAACTTTCCATGCCCAAACTAGTAAAAAAGTAGCACTTTTTTTGCAATGTTTCCGTGGAGATTTGTCAAAAGTCTGCAAATTTATCAGCAACACACAAAATGCATTTGCGTGGAACGACGTGCCTGTTTGAATCGGACGCAAGTATGGCAGCAGCTCTCATTGGGATTTTAAGAAAAACAAAAGGAGTGTACAGCATCAATCTCTATGGTTTTAAACATACCTGAACTACTTATACAATGATGCAGTGCGCCCATATATGTGTATATATGTGTGTATATATATATATATTTTTTTTTGGGGGGGGGGAGGGGTAACATTTTCTAATACCGCCCAAAAGAGCACAATAGTAGGAAAAGTGTTGGGCTTTAGAGGCATCAAATGTACTCTTTCCACTCCAGTCTGTGCAACAGTAGGGAAAGTGGTAGATCTTGAGGGGATGAAATGTACTATTCCCACTCTAGTCAGGGCAACAGTAGGGAAAGTGTTGTATTCCGGAGGGGTGATATTTACTATTACCACTCCAGTCATTGCAACAGTAGGAACATGTTGGCCTTTGGAGGGTTAAAAGTTATTATTCCTACTACAGTCCAATCAAGAGCAGGAAAAATACTTCATTGCAAAAACAATACATATATGAGTAACCCCATGAATTTAGAAACAAATTATACACTTAATTAAAAAAATGTAAATAACATAAAAATATATATGTATTTAAAAACTAAACAATTAATTAATTTACATAATTACTATTAAAACAAATGATCAATAATAAATATTTTTTATTCAAATATGAATTAACTTCCAACAGTGTAGCCCAACAAACCTAGCAGTCTGCACCTTGAAAATAACTAACAAAAGAACTATTCCGGAACTTACATATTTAAAATAATTAAAATACTTAGGGGGTCATTAGGATAGCGGGCGGACTTTGTTCGCCCGCCATCCTATCGTGAAATGGGACTGCCCGCCATAAGGGCGGGGGTCCCGTGGGGGCCATTAGGATGCGCCCACCACAGTAAACAATTAATTAATTTACATAATTACTATTAAAACAAATGATCAATAATAAATATTTTTTATTCAAATATGAATTAACTTCCAACAGTGTAGCCCAACAAACCTAGCAGTCTGCACCTTGAAAATAACTAACAAAAGAACTATTCCGGAACTTACATATTTAAAATAATTAAAATACTTAGGGGGTCATTAGGATAGCGGGCGGACTTTGTTCGCCCGCCATCCTATCGTGAAATGGGACTGCCCGCCATAAGGGCGGGGGTCCCGTGGGGCCATTAGGATGCACCCACCACAGTGGCGATAGATAAGTATAGCACAATTAACATAATTAATTATCAAATAAATAATTAATTACCAATTAATATTTAACTGTTAATTTTCACTTAATTTCCCCCATACACAAAAAAAATCAGCAGCCTACACCTAAAATATAACACAAATAAAATTATTTAATATAATTAATAATCAATTAATTATTAATGAAACAATAATTATTTGTTAATTAATTATTACTTAATTAACTTTCATACCTACACCCCTAAATACCTAGCAATCCGCAATAACAATTACACAAACAATTTTAACAAATATAATATTTTTCACAATGATATTGTTGAAAACGGTAATAAAAACAATGTTACTTACCTGAAAACGATAATAAAAACAATGTTACTTACCTAAAAACACGATCTTCTTGACATTTATATTATTGCATCACAATTTTATTTGTGCTACAATATACCCCATTACATGACCAAGCCCCCTACGATGCACAGTCAGCACTCGCTGCGTGGACTGTGTGCAGAGCCCGCACCCTCTAGAGACTAAAACCTCAGGTGGGAAGCCCGCTACTACACTCAGTCTGCACTCACTGCACAGACTGGGCCTACAGGTTGCCTGAACAAAATATTGAGTTGTAAATATCAGGAGACACATATCAGAAAAAAACATTCATTGTCTTTGCACAGCTCCGAAGGCTGTGTTTAAATTTTTTTTCTGGGTCACATAGGATATATTTCGAGATTTACTAAGTCATGCAAAACCCGATTTGTATGACTTTCTATGACTTAGTAAAAACACAGTAAAGCAAGGCAGTGCATACCACTGCTTTGCGTTGCTTTGCGAAGGGGAGGCATTAGATGGGTGGTGCATGACGTTCCCATGCATCTACCTATGGATTTTGATGTAAACTCATATTTACTAAAGGCAGTAAACCCAGGTTAGCGCCAGAATAGTGTGCCTACCTGAGTCTGGCGTAACGAGGAGAAATATGTTCATTTTGCCTTGCTTCTTCCTCTTTCTTTGTGGAATATGCAGGAATATTCCAGTAAGGATTGTGCTTTCCTGCACAAAAACAATCCTGCTCATAATGCAGAAACTCTTCTAGCAAGGCTGCCTATGTTGTCACTAGGCTACCTGAAGTGGGCCAGCGATCAGAAAGAGCAGAAGTGCTCCATATCTTAGTACATATGGTGCATATCTGCTCTCTCCCTTTCACGCAACCCAGCACATTAGGCTGCCTTTCTGCATTGCGTTAGCTTGAAAGGTTAGTAATTCTGGCCATACAATGATAGTTGGTGTAATTCTGAGCTAGTTGGTGCTATTCATATTTTTTAGACGTAGGGAAATCATGTATTTCGTGAATGGTCCCTTAGGTGACAAGGTGGTGGAAATATCAGTGTGTAGACTAAGAAGCACTGCAGTCATATAGTCCTGCAATACCCAAGAGCACTACACTGGGATTAAAAGGCGGGCCTGGCCATTACCCCTTATCATGGACATCAGGGAGCCTCTAGACAGGCGACAAATGACATATCTTTGTACACAATTCAAAAAAGACCGCTAGAATGTCTTGACACGTCAGGGATATACAGCCGGATTCATCAAGCTAAATTGCACTCGCAAAGGGCAAGATTCTCAGAATCTTGCCTTTTGCAAGTGCAATTTTTGCATTTGGGATTCATCATCCCAAATGCAAAAATCGCTATTTAAGAATTCGCATATTTGCGAGGAATTGGATTTAAGGAATCTCTAATAGAGATTCCTTAAATGCAATTCATCAACCAATTAGAAATTGCGAAATCGCAATATTTGGTCTCAATTTACCACCAAGTCTGACTTTGTGGTAAACTGCGAAAATAGTGTAAAAAGCACTTTAGTGCATTTTTTTCTTTTGCATTTTACACACACACATGTCCTTTGGACATGTGTGTGCGCAACACCTGTTCAAATGTGCATTTAAGGGGTGCTACAGGGTGTCCTTTGGACACCCCTGGCACCCTTAAAATCGCTATCTTATTTGCGAGTAGCAAATTGCTACTCGCAAATAAGGGATACTCCCCATTCATTCCTATGGGCCTTTCGGCCCATAGGAATGAATGGGGAGTTATTCCTTATTTGCGAGTAGCAATTTGCTACTCGCAAATAAGGAATGTGTAGGAATCGCTATTTATTTAGCAATTCCTACATGAATACCGTTTTGCGAGTCCTCAATAGCGAATCGCTATGATTCGCTATTAGGGGCTCGCAAAACGGCCCCTTGATGAATCAGGCTGATATTTCCTTGTTTGTTCTTGATAGTGGGTTTTCTTGACTTAGATAATTGCCAATAAGTTTTTCCTAGAAGATATAATGCTCCATGGCAATGGTGTATCTTTTAGTGAATCAATCCTGAAATGCAGTAGTGCATGCACAGTATAGTGTATCAGTTGGTTTCAGTTCTCAAATTTCTTCATCTTGAATAATACAGTTTTAGACTCCTTTTCAGTAATTTCTGTGTGGCTGACACAAGGTAAATTATTTTCTTTGCTGTTGAAAAGTGTGTGACACTTTTTTCTCTGGATGTGTCACGAGATATTGATGATAAATAATTTTTCAAAAAATATCAATATATATTTACGGAAGTTTAAATCTCGACGTAGGCCTGTTTTGAAGAGCTCTAGTGGAGGGGGTCGAGATTATAGACTGGTGCATGATTTTAGTTTATAAAGGGACCTATGTTGGCATCACTTTTGTGAATAGAAAGTATTTTTACTGAACTCCACGTTGCAAATGCCCAATGGATTCAAACAGTGTCTGGTGTTCAGTAGTCCTAAAGAAAGAAATCTGACCATTTGAAAGCAGACCGCACACCAAAGATTTCCTTTCCAAAAATTATTCTATTTTTGGGTACATTTGGCAATTACCTTATTGATCTGTTTCCTGAAATCGTGATCATTCAGTGGAAATGAGTAGATAAAAGGAATGTTGTCTCCATGTCTTGTATTTTAATGCTGATTTAATGTATTGTTCGATATCATCTTTCTGAGCTGTCATTAACGGTAGCAATAATAGGCTTGTGAAAAAGGATCGCCGTCAAGTTTTTTCAATCTATTTGTTGGGACCAGCGTTCCTTTCCTTACCCAGTTAGTTTTAAACTTTCATGATTCTTTATTACTGAAGGGCTTTAAATGTTTTACAACCTCTTCGATCGCTGGCATGACGATTGCTTTTCTGATATTAACACCAATATTGTTGGTCGTATTGTGTTACAGAACTTTATTGAGCGCAGTTACAAAAACAGTGGCCTCTTGGTGACACTGCTGAGAATAATTGTTGGAGGAGGTTTCTTGACGTAAGGTCTGCTGGAAGATTACTGTTGGAAGAGTCGGAATTGGTTTCCAGTTGCTCTAAATTGAATATTAAGATTGTTCCTGACATTGGTAGCAGATTAATCATCCGTATGCCTAATATTTATAGCAAAACCAATAAATACTGAACATCTCTATTAACTTCCGTTGTTCGTCGCGATTAATCTTTACATCCAGGGTGTCATGTTCAGTAGCTTCAGCACATGGACACTTCGAGACTGCCACGGCGATGTTTAGAGGCTGTGACTACGACGCTGTTGAAAATGCTCAAATCGTTTATCATTCTGACAGCAAAATATTTCTGTCACACGACAGTGAATATCTTTCTGACAGAAAACTGTTAGCTAAACTTCGCTTTGAGGCATAGTGCAGAAGTAATGAAAAGAGTTTTTGTGTCATGATGTGTCTTGACAGGGGCGGCTCCTCCGTTATGGCAGAAGAGCATCCCCCCGCCCTCGCTGAAAGCCAGCAGAGGCAAAGGACAAAACTAAAATGATAATAAAACAATTTTATCATTTTCTTTAATCATTTTATTTTTCGTCCTAAAGGGTGCGAGCCAAGGGAGGGACGTGGCCGGTCATAGTTTACTGCAGGGCCAGGGAGGAGGGGGGTGGAAGTGGTGGGCACTGTCAGGGGCGTAACACAGGCCCCAGCATCCCCCGCAGCATAGTACTTAGGCCTGAGCACTCCGTATTAAATCCGGAGCGGGGGCCCCTCCATGTACATTACAGGGGGAACCTTAAACTTTTGTTACGCCATCGGGCACTGCCAAGTGCGCATGATGGTTTGGCTGGCCCACTGGGGCCGTTCAAACTGTCATGCGCACTAAGGGGCTCATTATGATGTCGGTCGGACAGCCTCTGAGTGACACCGTCTTGGACTCAGGACCGACCGATAGATGGTCAGCAAGTCCGACCGCCGAATTATGATGCAACCGAACACTGATTCCCATTGTTCCCTATGGGAGCTTGTGTTACGGCTGTAAACCGCCCGTACCTGAAGGAGAAATGGGGTTTGTGTGTAAAACCCTGCATCCTGTCGAAGGCATCCCATGGTGCCTGCCACACAGTGCAGGATTTTACAGTGAGGTTCGTTAGGTCCCCCTCGGCCACCAACCGAAGGCCGTGCATAAAAGGGGAAGTCGCTTTCCGACAGCCGTTCCATGTTGGAAAGGCCGGCACCGAAAGGCTGTCGGAATCCGACATCATAATCCCGACGGCGGGATCACCGTGCATAGGGGGTTACGGTGTGGTTCCGACCGACAGTAATACTTTTAAAGCCGGTCAGAATGAGTTGGAATGACCGGTCGGCTTATGTTCCGACTGCGGACATCGTAATCGGGCGGTCGGACCTCAAACCAACTGAGTCGATCAGAAGGGCGCCAACGCAGTGGAAAGCTTCTGACTTTCGGGCAGAGGCTTTACGACCGACATCGTAATGAGACCCTTAGCCTTTCTCCTACACGAGCTGCGCTGTACAGCCTAGGTGGAGAACCAACATAGGCTTCTAGGCCATGTCTAAGAGCCAAACCAGGGCGCACAGACCAATCCCAGAACTTCCCTTATGCTGGGAATACTATTTAGTTAGATATTATATTGCAATAGGTTGGGTAAACTTAAAAGTGCTTAGCTTTGAGCTGGTCCAGGAGAGACATAGAAAAGGCTATCTTTAAGACACCATGGATCTCATTGCAAGTCAAGGGCAAATTTTTGTTCCATTGGTAACAAGAAATTATCCAGGGGCCCGAATTACGAGTTTTCCGATAATTATCACACTTTCAAGGATTCCCCTGATAAATAAATGATGGCAGGCAAAACCCAGAAACCGAGGCCCAGAAAAAAACAAGCAGAATTTGATTTATTAAAATACAATTCTGAATTTTATACCTCATTTTCTTATTGAAGACTCTGAATAGTCAGTATATACCACACGCAGTAAATACTACACCAGGTGGTAATGGTATTTACGACGTGTGGTACACAACCCGCCCTATTCCGAATTACTTTTGAGGGACAGTGTATGAAACCTGATCAGTATATTGATGTGCATTTTACTTATGATTTGGCTAAGATGCTAAGTAAATAGATTGAAACATTTTAAGAACTATCAGTAGAAGGGATGTGATGAGAGCAAGTTGACAAAAAAAAATTGCTGGTGGAAGCAAGTTATTCGGATTTTTTTTTTTTAAAACCTTTGCACATACAGTGACCTTCATTACATGGTATTGTGTTATTGTGCATACGTGACCAAGCATCAGGTTATTACTGAGCATCAAAGGTACACATGTCTGTACCTCATAAATGTTATCTACAGGGTCAGTTAAAAGCGAATTGTAGAGAAAAGTGGTAAATGGTTCCCAGACAAAATATCGACCCCCAAAATATCCCCATACCAAAATATCAATGTAAAAAATATTGTCATACTATACTTCTAATCGTAGGCACCAAAATATTGGGGAAAAATATCAATGTCATTAATATAGTTGTATTAAATATATATATAAAGTAAAATAATAAAGATTAAATAATAACCTTAATTTAAAAAAGTAAAAAATATTTAGGGGGCGATTACAATATCGGGCAGAAAGCCTCTGACCGACAGACGGATTCTGCTAGAAGGTATCGGAACCCATCTGCCCGACTTGGTCGGAATGCAATCCGTCTGACCGATTCCGATGTTCGCGGTCAGAAGGCAAACCATTTGGACATTCCGGAACGGTTCTGACCAGCTCTTACCCATGTAGTTCAGAGCCGAATCGTACAGCTCTACAGGACAGCATTGCCGCCAAACCGATTACGATGTCGAATTCCAACAGCCTTTCTGACTCGGTCTGTCAGACACGATAAGGCTGTGGGAAACGACTTTGGGGGCTCCTAGCAGGCCCCCCTTCATTCTGAGGCTTCCGGTTTGGGGCTGTTGGGGTACCCAAGAGACCCCTCTGAAAAACAATGCACTGTGTGCAAGGCACCATGGGGTGCCCGAGACAGGGTGCAAGCTTTTCAGCAAACACTCATTTTTCCAATAGGAGCCAGTGCTGTCGTTTGGAACACGGGCTCCCATAGAAGTCAATTGGAGTCCGACTGAATGGTGTTCGGAAACATCGTAATCGGTCGTGTGAAACAGCCAATCGCGAGTCTGTTGGAGATCGTAATCGGCCCCTAAATATATATCTTAACAAATATAACAAGCTTAATTTTAAAAAGTTAAGCTCATATAATAATTAATATATAGATGTACTTATTTCTACTTACAAAAAAGTTATTAAACTAATCATTTTAATTTATATTATAATTTTAAAATAATATAAAAACAAATATATATATACGTACACACACACATACCATTAACATAACATCTTTAAAAAACAAACCATTCTATTTAAATAAAAAAATGAAACAACTTAAGATTCTTTAAATGTAGCAAAACATATTTGACACATTAAAAGTATTAATAATGAAAAATAATATAATTGTAAATAAACAAGAACATAATATAAATTATAACAGCATACAATAAATTATAAAATATAAAATGTAATACATATACTATTCCCACAACAATTTATACAAAACTACGCAAACTATTAAAATAAATATATAAAAAATGTACTACTCCCACGTCACACAATGCAAAAATAATAAAACTGTGTAAAATTAACAAATCTTCCTCCAATAAACGCAACAATAGTAAAAGCGTTGGATTGCAGATCGGTATTATTTACTGTATCTATTCCAGCCAGTACCACTGTTGGAGTGTGAAGGGCTAAAATCTACTATTCCTACTCCAATTACTACAACAGTAGGGAAAGTGTTAGATAGCGGACAAGTGAAATTTACCATTCCCACCCAAATGAGTGTAACAGTAGGGAAAGTGTTGGATTGCGGAGGGGTAAAACTCACTATTTCCACTCCAGTCAGTACAACAGTAGGGAAAGTGTTGGATAGTGGAGGGGTAACATTTACTACTCCCACTCCAGTCAGTTCAACATTAAAAACAAACAAAATATATTCAACAAAATACCATTTAAAAAAAAAAAAGTAAATAAAACAAAATGTTGAATGAATAAAATATAAATATATTTAATATTAAAAATTTTAAAAAATAAAAACATATTACAATGTTAAATACAGATCACAAATACTATTATAAATAAAATAAAAAAATGTGTTTCATACAAACAAATATCTTTATTTAAAAAATTCTTTATTAACAAAAACATTTATTACATACATTTAGTTTGGTTACTTCCCACCCTATAACACCACAAAACTCACAGCCAGCACCTAATAAATTAATTACACTAGTAATATAAATATTCAAACTAATTTTCATTTAATTAAATATTAATTAATTATAATGAATGTACTCCCCATAATATACCACCACAGAACACACAGCACACTCGTAAAATGTAACAAAAAAGTATTTACACAACATAATTATTAAATTAATTATTATTAAAAAAATAATTTTAATTGCTTAAAATTAATTCACTTCCCACCCCATGCCCCTATGCAACTCACAACCCACATCGAAAATCTAAAAAAAAAATATTGCACAATTAACATCATTAACAATTAAACAAATGTTATTAATTACAAACCAAATTATGCTTCATGAATTATTTCTTTTAATTAAAATATTTTTATTGAAACATTGCATGACAGATAATAGGCAGTAATTACATACAATACGTGCAAGTTACATTCAGCACCGCACTTGGGACAAAGGCTGAAATAACAAATGTATTAAACAGTTGCTTCCCCATCTCTACGTCTCCACATTTCCAATTCCATCACAGGTGATACACATATCTCCTCCCTATAGGAATTCCACTTTGACCATTTCCTATCCCACTTCTTCGGGCGCTCCCTAGATATAAACACTTCTTTCTCAGCTACCATACATCTGTCGAGTTCTTTAAGCCATACTGTCACTGCCGGCGGCTATCTACCTCTTGATTAGCGTGAAGCCCAGCGTCGCCAACTGCTGCTCCATCTCAGTGAGGTCTGTATCCTCCCATATATTAAGCAGGCCCAGGCGGGACATCAGACTGAGCGTCTTCCCCAGTGCAGAGTGCACATGAGTTGTGGCCCTGTCCCATAATTTCCTCACTAACAGGCAGTCCCACACCATACGATAAAAGGTGGCCGGCTGTCGGCAACCCTTCAAACACAGGTCATCCTGTCGAGACCCAATTTTTGCTAGTGTGATTCTCATCAAATAGGAGCGGTGTAGGATACGTAGCTGGATTAGCCTAAATCTGAGTGCGATAGCAGCCTCTGTAGATGACATCAGCGTCTGTCGCCAATCTTCCTCATCAATCGTCCCAAGGTCTCCTTCCCAGCGCTCCTTAAGCTTTCCAAAGGAATAAGGCAGATTATTACTAAGTTTTTTATAGGTCAAGGAGATTGCCTTGGACTGCAACAGCCCATCTAATAGGCGATCCTCAAGGGGTGACGATTCCGGTATGTCCTCGCAACTGGGGAAGGCCGCCTGCAAAGCATGTCTGATTTGTAGATACCTCACCCGGGGCCAGTCGGTACGCCATTTCTCCTCAAATCTGAGAATCGCTCCCCTTTTTACCAGGTTTTTAATTGTCGAGATACCAATGACATCCCACCTATCAAACCCCGGGTGATAGCAAAGCATTCCGAGCTTCAGTGAAGACCACAATGATGTCGCCTTAGTGAGCCCCCCCTGCCCAGCCCAGACGTGAGTTAGATAACCGCCAGATCTGTACCGTATGTTGAGTGGGGCCAATATATTGCTGCTTCCTAGTACGGGAATACAGAGCCCCGAGATAGCCCGAACGATCCATCTGATACCTGTCCAGGGCACACACCGGGTCATCCAGCGGGGCGTATCGCCTTCTATTCACAGCCACCAATTGCGAGGCCTAGTAACACAACCTTACATCAGGCAGCGCAATGCCCCCATCATACCATCCTTTCATTAATTTCTGAAGCGCAATTCTCTGGGCTTTACCATCCCATTGCAATGTGCGTATCTCCCCCTCCATTGCTACAAAATATGTATCTGGAATCCTGTGCGGGCAGTTCTGGAGAATGTACAAAAACCGTGGGAAGGCCAGCATTTTAAAAAGAGCTGCGCGGCCCACCAGCGACAGAGGCAGCGACCTCCAATGCTTAACATCAGAGTGCAGCCTGGCCAACGGGGGTGCCAAATTGCGGCTATAAAAAGAGAGCCGGATCCGGTGTGACGAAGACTCCAAGGTACTTAAATCCATCTGCTGAGACCACCAGCGCACAGTCTTAAGGGAGACGGGGGTCTGCCCATGGAGCACATACAACAGGGACTTACTCCAGTTAATTGCATACCCCGAATACTTCCCGAAGTTTGTGAAGATGTTTAGAACAGTATAGATTGATTTGTACGGAGAAGCAAGATATCTTCACACTCTAGTGACCATCTTAGACCCCATTACGTCACGACGAATCCAGGCCGCCAAGGGCTCCAGCATGAGGGAAAATAGCAACGGTGACAGAGGGCACCCTTACCTGGTGCCTCTTCTTAGGGTGAACTTTCGGGACGTATAGTTGTTAACGCTAACCTGCCCCTGGATGTTGGTATACAGCAGCCGCACCCACCGTATAAACTTAGGGCCCAACCCAGCTCTCATCAGAACTTCAAAAAGATGAGGCCATTCGATCGAATCGAATGCCATGGATTAATCAAGTGACAGTATGACTGCATCCTCCTCCAGATACTCCAGACCCGCCATCACATTATGGAGCCGGCGGATGTTAAGGGCAGTGTTTCTCCCAGGCATGAAGCCGGACTGGTCCGGGTGCACCAGAGAGGAGATCACCATTCCCAGCCGCGTGGCGAGGACTTTTGCCAAGACCTTAGCCTCAACGTTGATCAGTGAGATCGGCCTGTATGAGCGACAATTGTCCACGGGCTTACCGGCCTTATGAATAACAACTATACTGGCTTCTCCCAGCTTTCCTGATGCAGGTGCAGGACCACTTGAGAGGCCACAGCCTTAAGGAACTCCACTGGTGTACCGTTTGGCCCCATCGCCTTCCCTGACTTAATTTGGCCAATAGCCTTTTGGATCTCCTCATTTGATAGATCGGCATCCAACAGATCCCTATCCATATCCGAAAGAGTCGGCACGTTGCTATCCGCCAGCAGCTGACGCGAGTCTTCTGCTGTGTATGTCGTAGAGGGAGAATACACCTTCTCTAAGTAGTCTGCAAACGCCTCCGCTATATCGCCGGGGCGATGCTGAACCTCACCACTGGGCAGCGTTAATGGGGGCACCCATCGCGTACCCTGTTCCTTCCTCTCCAGCCATGCGAACATCTTTCCTGCCCTTTGAGCTAGTACTCCTCCTGCTTTAATGTCAAGCAATACAGTGCCTCCTCTGAAGAATTTAACACTTGAGCCGCCTGCCCTCGAAGGGCTTCCTCCAGCTGTACCAGGATCTCACACCTTTTCCCAATATATTTCACTTTCCACGACAAGGCATATCCCTTCAGAACCACTTTATAAGCCTCCCATTGCGTTTGCGCCGATTCCACCGACCCTAAGTTTTCTTCCAGGAAGTATCCAGTTTGTACCCCGAGCTCCTCCCTGATATCCAGAATTTTTAACAGCCACGGGTTGAGGACAATGGCGCAGCGCTGCAGCCTTTCCCCATGAGTGAAATCCACTCCCACTGGGGAGTGATCTGAAATACCTTGTAGATACGTCCGAGGATGTCTAAAATTACCCACTGAGGCCATGTACGTTAAAAAGCAGTCTGTTTGGTGAGAGACTGCAATGCACACTAGAAAAATATGTACAGTTAGAGTCTATGTTCTGCAGTTCCCGTCCCACATCTGAGAGGCCGAATGCCGCTGTAAATTCAGCTATAAACTCGTTCAGCCTTGCCCCCTGCCTCTGCGGGTACCTATCAACCGTATCGTCCATTATCATGTTATAGTCCCCGCCCATTAGCAAAGTACCGTCAGAAAGTTTGGTCAATACTCGGCCTAGTTCTATTAAGGCATCTCTACCCAATGCTGGTGGCAGATAAACAGAAACTACATTCAGGGCCCTTCCCTCCCACTGGGCCTGAGCTACCGCAAACCGCCCCCGATCCGCCCACGTGTTATGTACGATCAATGGTGTGTTTTTCCCAACCAGGATACACGTGCCTCTAGATCCTGTGGTATAGTCAGCATGTACTAGGAGCCTGTACCCCCATCTATTAAGAGTCTTACTTTTATTGCCAACCAAGTGGGTCTCCTGCAGGAGGACAAGATCTGGGTATTGTCTCTTCAGGTACTGCTGGACGACACCTCTCTTTATTTTATCACCTAAGCCATTGACATTCCAGAAAAAGACAGAGAGCACTGAGTCCCGCTCATCCCCCATCCCCCAGTACGGTGATATTCATAGCCCAAGAGGTCAATAACACAGCAATCACTTCTGTACGCAACTCGCAAATAAAGGCAGCACCATCACAGCTAAGTCTGTCGCATTGAATAAGAAAACAGAACATTGCAACACAATACAGTCATTTTGGAACTCGTCCCCGAAACACATGTTGAGAAAGCTATCCAATCTGTAGCATAGGAGTTCTCCACATCTTTGAATACAGCAAACAGCTGCAAAACACCCCCCTCCACCCCTTACCCCCAATTCCACCCCCCTCCCTGCCTGTGGATTTAGAATTACCCACCCCCAAACACGGCAGAGTGCCTCTCACCCCACCTGAAATGCTAGAAATGCAGAGGGAACCGACCCTCCCTCCCACAGATACACATCACAGTTATCGTATTTCGCAGCCATCCTCTACTAACAGTAACAAAGCAACGTCATATCACATCAATACAACCAGCAAATAACACCATGTCATAGATCACCGAGTAAATAAACAGTCTCTCATCAGCAAGTTTTTCCACCCCCCACCCATGCCCCTCTACTTGCGTATACTGCCAGTTCCAGATTCCTCAGACCAACGCCAGAGTTATCAGTCCTGCTCCTCCAACCGACTAGTCTCCGCAGTGGGATCAGTGCTCGCCGTCTTCAGCCAAACTCCTCATTGTGTGCCATATCTACTAGGGCGGTCTCTCCTGCAGCCCCCACAGTGCTTCAGCCCTCCATCCAGTCCCAGACCGCCTCTGGTGAGTCAAAGAACCACGCCTTGCCATCCAACTCCACCCGCAGCCGTGCCGGGAAGAACATCGCATATTTCACCTCTCGATCTCATAGCTCCTTCTTTACCGCTTGAAAGCTTCTGCGCTGCACTTGAACCTTGACAGTGAAATCCGGAAAGAACACCACCTCATAGTTATCTATCTTCAAGGGCGGGCTGGAATGTAAAGTCTGCAGTATTATGTCCCCATCATGGTAGTTAAACACCCGGGCAATCAGGCGTCTCGGAGGTGCGCCCGGCTTAGGTATACCACCCGGTACCCTGTGGGCTCTTTCTATAGAGAAGTAGCTGGACAACGTCTTGGGATTTAGGTATTTTGTAATTAGCTCTTCCACGTAGAGATCCGCAGCCGGCCCTTCCGTCCGTTCCGGAACCCCTAAAATTCGAATGTTATTATGGCGGGCTCGACCTTCTTAGTCATCCAGCTGTTGTGAACGTATCTAGGACCCTATTTAAATATTCCCGTTTTATGCCCTTATGTGGTTATAACAAATCATATCCTTAAGTAGGCATAGGAATCATATCCATATTTAGTCATAGCCAATGCAGTCCAAATACGGCAAGGCTACTCGCATAGACTCCTATAAAGTACAACTCGTTCTTTAAACAAACCAAGCCTCCAGCAGCTCGGGAATTCCCCCCTGCTTCTGTTTTGATTTGTCCAAGAACTCCTGGAGTCCTGAAAGAACTGTAAGTTCTTAGTGACGTCTTATGTCCAACCTTACGTCAAACTCGGCACCTTCCAGGTATAAATATACCAGCAGCTGCCCTAGCAAAGACACGGTGGTTTGGAGCAGATCAGCTGTCTACTTGCCAGACGCCCTGCTGTGGCAAGTGCCGAAGGAAGCCGACCCTCCCATTGACGCACTGAGAGAGACGCTGTCTTTTCTCCTGCCGAGAAATCCAGCTCCAGTGTTTCCAGTCACCCTTGCGGGTTGCTGGGAGATCGAGTACTGAGAAAGAGATACAAGACCTCCTTCATTCTCTAACCAAGGTACGGAGCTGATTAGATCCTCAGAGAATTCTTGATTCAGATTCTTGGCAAAACTATCTTAACTTAAACTGCAGCTCACTTACTCCTTCCCACGTACTAGGCTTAGGTTAGGTACACCTGGGTAGGCGTATCTTAGAAGCACCAGTTGAGTACGTTTAGTCATGGTTTTATATATGTATATATTTTATCTATTTTAAACACGTTATAGCTTAGAAACTGTACCATGCTTTTACAGTATTATTTCATAATACTCCTTTTACTGTACGCACTTTACTTTATAACAAGTATTGCAATTGTGGCAACTCACTTCTCTTGCATGAGAAAGAAGACTGTTCAATAAATAACCACTTTTATTGAAAATGCCATTTCTCTATTTATCTGCGCTTCTGGTGAAACTAAGTATGCACGATTGACTGAGTGAAATAGTTATCTATTGTTTCCGCGACTCTGGAGATATACTCCTTATTCTTGAGGTAGCAAAGTTGTCATGTTTATGTGGTTGTCAGAAACTAATCCCTTCTTGTCTATTCAGGAAAGTTAACTCCTTCCTGTTCACTCGAGAAAGTTTCTAGTGACCTCTGAGCTAGCTGGCATTCATAATTAAGTCTAACATATTCAGTAGAGACCTAGTCGACCTCAGTCCTACGTCTAAACTATCGTTTATTTTATTCCAATGCGCAGAGCCTATTGGGAATATAGAAACTACACTACATGGCGCCCAACGTTTGGTAAGGCGATAATTTAACGCTAGATGCTAGAGTAACTCAGTCGTGCTTTTTCACACAGACCTCTTTCTCCCGTAAAATACTCCAATAGACGTCTGGAGTGGGTGAAAGGTTAATATCTGCCGAAACTTAGTAGGATGAGAATCCTATGTATTAGTTTTTGGTTTAGTCAACGTTGAAGGATACAGTGTTCCAAAATATTGTGCACCTAATCTTTTTTTCCTTGAAACTTGATCTGCAAATTTTCTGTCAGAAAAATGTCGGAAAGTGAAGACGAAAGGGAGAGAGCTAAATTAGCAGCTCAACTTTTAGCGGAAGACACAAGTCTCCGGGAAGATGACCCGGAGGCTATACTCATCCGAGTCAATGTAAGGAAGAGTGTAACTTACAAACTTATAAATAATGGAGTATCATCAAGAGGTGGTACAGTCATATTTGTGGTAGAGGCCCATGAATATCGGCAGACAGAGGTATTCTATTCCTGGATACATTTTCCAGCAGCACATGCTGTGACACGCAAGTTCCACTACTACAAAATAGAGAACTCTCCAACGGAATACGTTCCTCTCGAGGACATTGAAATTCCACTAGCAAACCAAGAGCACCAGCTCTGGTTTAATAGTGCCCTAAAACACAAAAATCACTTCACCAGGCTCGGTCCACTAGGTAGACCAGGAGCCACACGGCCGGTTCTAGCCGGCTATACACCACATCCTGACATTGAAGGAATGTCAAGCGGAGAACTTTTAGTTCAGCTAAAACAACTAATTAAAATACATAGACAATTGGTCCAATATGTCATGCAGACTTTAACAGTCCAACCAACAATAAGAATTCCACAGCAAACCCCTCACCAGGGGAACACAAATAAAATGACACCACAGACTATACAATCAGTCATTGGCAAATTACCCGCAAAACAGGAACAAATTCCATTCTGGTTAGCTCAAAAAATTACTCAGATAGAGGCAGTTTTTCCTGATACTACACCTAATGAGAAACACAGCATTCTGACTATCTGCCTTCCAATGGGGATCGCACCACACCTGGAGGACTGTGAAACTTGGGACACAGTCTTTGCTTCAATATACACACAAACACATGGTGTTCCATCTATGGCGGTTATACCAGACGTACTAAGACAGATTCAAAATTAATATGGTCCAGAGCCTGCTTTAACTCTAGGTATGAAACTACTGAAAGACTTTAAGAAGGTCTCGGCTATACTATTAGCCAACATAAAAGGAGAAGCAGCATCTGTTGCGATCCGCCAGAAATTGAAAGAAACAGATATAGCAGAACAACCTTTTGAACTTGCCAGAATAATTGAAAAATCCTATGAAGAATTAGGTAGAGATAGTTTGGGTGGGAAACCACTAAAACCAGAACTAACTGAAAATCCTGAAAAAACGTTTATTAAGCATAATCTCATTACTCCAAAAAAGACAGTAGCGAGTATTAAAATAATACATGCCGAGGATTCTGAGGAAACAACTGAAAAACGGAGAATGGGCCCAGACAATGCTAGACAGCGCAGCAGAAGTGACCATAGCTCTCAAGATCCTGATGAATCTTCGGGAGACAGTGGACACGAATGAATACATTCAGGTGGAAACTGCAGACACCAGAGTTAGTGTGCCCCATAAATTATATGAAATAACATTACGTATAGAGGGGGACAAAACTAGGAAAATAAGAGGTCTCTTTTGGGATAACCTATCTAAAGGCTATGATATCCTGCTAGCAGAAAAAGACTGGCCACCAGAGTTTGTCAGGAAGTGCCCACATGGCGAAGAAATGATTATGCCTGCCTTCTCAAATCACATTCCAATTCATAAAAAATACACATATGCTAGAAAATGGGCAGTGGCCCAAGCCCCTGCATTATATAAAAATCATGTAGGATGGGATGAGGATTCTCCTCACCATAAAATTCAGTTAAAAATCAACCTACTGCACAAAGGCAGTATCCTGTTAAGCAAGAAGCTAAAAAACAAGTCAGGGAGATCATAGATCAACTTGAATATCAGGGGGTGATTGAAACATGCACCTCACAAATGAACAATCCTTTGTTTCCTGTCTCCAAGCCAGACGATTCATATCGTCTAGTTTTGGACTACAGACACCTAAACTCCTGCTGCAAAATATTTGCAGTACAAAACTCACACAGTGCAGCACTAATGAATAACATTGTGCGCAAAAAATATAAAACAACATTAGATATCTCAAATGGTTTCTTTTGTCAAAACATAGCACCAGAAAGCAAGTATTTGACCGCTTTCTCCTGTATGGGGGCCCAGGGCAATTTTGTCGTCTCCCACAGGGATTCAAGAACAGCCCAGGATTATTTTCAGCCAGGGTAACAGAATTACTACAAATGTATGATGATGAGGCATTATCTTATGTCGATGACATCTATCTTACAGACGGTGACCTGGAGACACACTTGAAAAGAGTGAACACCATTATACTTGGGTTCGCATCTGAAGGGTACAAATTCAACTTTAAAAAGTCCAGAATTGCACACCTCACTATCCTATTTTTAGGATATGAATTATCAAGTGAAGACAAAAGCCTAGCAGACAACTTCTTGGAGAAGTGTGCAGTACTCCAAGCTCCAAAAATGCTGAAAAACTTACAATCAATTCTAGGTTTCCTGAATTTCGGAAGAACATACATTCTAAACTATGCAGAGAGGGTTAAACCTCTCTATGAATTAATAAAACCTGATTTCAAACCAATCAATTGGACACACACATTTTTAAGATCAATACAAACAGATATGTTAACTAAAACAAAACTGCAAACACGTGCGAACGAACGCAACCTTGTAATCCGAGTCATCCCAGGAAGATGCGGATTCATGTTCCTGACCTCTAATGAGGGAGAAACGCTACCAATAGCTTATAAATCACACTTGTACACACAAGCCAAAATGAAATTCAGTTCTACTGAAAAAATTCTGACTCCGGTTCAAACTGCTGTAGCAAAAGAAAGAGCCCTAGCACAAGGTAAACGTATAGTAATCGTTACACCTGTTCCTGCCCTAGAGGCAGTAACAAAAGGCAGTATTCCGAATGCTAAAGCTTTACATCCGAGATGGATACAATGGGTTAATTCTCTTGCTGCATCAGACGTAGCATACGAATTTGATCCTAACTTAAAAACGCAAGAATTTCTCCAATATGAATATGAATGTCCTCTGCCGACCGAAATCCTGCCTCTCGATAATTACGGCTGCATAATATATACAGACGGTTCAGCACAACCCGCAGTTGGGGGTAAACAAGCATATAGTGCTGCGTGCGCGATCGTTAAAGGTCGGTGGCACGAAGGAAAATTTAGACCCATGGTCACTAAAACTCAATCACTCGGAGACTGTACAACTCAGTGAGCTGAACTACAGGCTTTCAAGATGGCGCTTGAAAATACCGATCGCGAATTCCCCACACTAATAGTGTGCGATTCGTATTATTGCATCCAGTCTTACAACGAATACTTGCAGAACTGGGTTCAAAACGGTTTCAAAGATGCAAAAGGTGGCACAATCAAGCATAAGTTGCTTTGGGAACAAGTTGTTCTTTTACAGAAGGAACTACAAAAGACTCACGTGATACATACACTGAGTCATCAACGTGATGGCGTTCACGTTGCAGGGAATTCATTGGCTGATGAGGCCGCGAAGGCGGCTGTGCAAACGGCTTCCGTAGCTGCCATTACCTGGTCAAAAACAAAAATAGACAGCGAGATAATGAAAGCTGTCAGTGCTTCAGTAAAAGACAGTGGTAAGACTCTCCCGAAAGGTTTTCCAGTAAAGTACTCATACAAAACTGATGCGAATAAAGTTCCTTTTGCTGTAATCCCTGGAGTGGGGGATAGAGCAATTCCAAACATGGAACACAGGTTAGGACTAATTTTAGCAGCACATGAAGGGCTAGTCTCTGCACATGCAGGTGTTTCCACCATAGTATCATTATTAAAACAGAGATATTGGTGGCCACGCATGAGAAAAACAAACTAGAAACTATGTTCTAGAATGTGAAATATGCCAAAGAATGAAAGTATCAACAGTGAAACGACGTGCACAGACGCCCCTTCTAATCTCAGATAAACCATTAGCGTGTGTTTACCTGGACCACTGTGGTCCCTTACAAAGGGATGGCAACTATAAATATATCATGGTCGCAGTGGATTCCTGCACGAGATTCATTTGGATGTGGCCCCAGCGCTCAGCTGACGCCAGAACTGTTATAAAAGATTTGAGAGTCTTTATCGGCAAACCTTCCTGTTCCCCAAATAGTTTTCCTTTCTCCCCCTCTTTTGGTCTTCACAGATTTACAGCGCGGGGATGCCTACGGGTCACCAGGCGCTCTACAAATCGCAAAATAAATAAATAAATAAATAAATACGCAATTGGCATGCTACATTCTGACCAGGGTCCTTCGTTTAGCTCTCGAGCTTACAAGGAGGCCATGGCCAGTTTGGGCATTGCATTGCGGTACTCTAGTCCATTCCATCCCGAGGGAAATGCGGTAGTGGAGAGAAAAAACCGTGACATAAAGCAATCTATAACAGCGAGGGTATTAGGTTCGGGTGACGGGTGGGTCAAACATCTAACAAGTGTCCAACGTAGTCTTAATAATCTGCCAAGAAATTCTCTAGGAGGTATCACTCCGTACGAACCTTTGTTTGGTACTAGAATGATCATTCATGACCTCGATTGTCAGACTTCAGTGGTAGAACAAAAAACCTTTGATATGAAAGATCGTTTGGCTGTTTTACAGGACTTTAATGAAACAAGAAGAAGTCTAAGTAACATAAAGCTAAAGCCAACGGCCACTGAAGAAAAACCACCTGTCCCAGCAAGACCTGTCTGGATTACAAAGATTGGGGATCTGGTCAGAGAAAAGATCGCGGTGAAGAAGGAATTTGGGCCTCCTTACAGAAAAGCAGTACCTGTCTTAGCTATTAGCGGAACAAGATCAGTAGTACTACCGCCCCTTGCTGGTAAAAAGGAGAACAGAGTTGTATCAATCGACCTGGTAAAACCACAATCATGTGGCCAATAATAAGTAGTAGGCCCAGTGGACTCCCAAGAAGTAGCAGAAGACCAAACCTTGCTACAATCCAAGAGGTTCAAACTGAGAGACTAATCACATTTGATAAACCTGCAGTGAATAAAAAAGGACTATGCAACAAAGCTATGGAACCTGTGCCTCTTGAAACCCAAATTGCAACAGTTCGTCAAGAAACACCTGTCTACAATGATGTAGCATCTGAACTTACATATCCAAAGATAAATGAAAATCTGGAACCAATTCCAACAATTGACAGAACTGCATCTGGCTACTTCATCAATTTCGATGACTTTTCTGATGATCCAAGCGAACATGAAGAAACGCCAGCAACTAAAACTTTCAAAGAAAAAATGACTGAACTCTTTCATCAACTCAAAGAAACATATCTGATTTCACCATGGATTGAATTATGGATTGTGTTAGGTGTACTTTTCCTCTTACTCTGGCTCATTTTGGTTTTAAGCTTGAGAAAATTCATTGAAGGAAAATAAAGTACAATGGACAAAGCAAGTCAGAACATCAACTTGGTCCTAAAGCCTCACAGATCTTCTCACATTGAAAAAAGAGAACTATCACTAGTGAACATCACAGCCATTCCTTTACCTGGTGGTGTAGCATGGGACACTTCCACATCAGTTCAAGGTTTCATTAAGTGACTTTTTATCACCAAGTACTTTCTCTGATGATTGGGACTTTGAAAATATTAATAATATGATGTCAGATTTAGAAATGCCAGCAAAATTTACAGAACATGATTATTTAGAAGGCTCATCAAATTATGAAGAAATGTATTGCTTTAATCATTATGGGCATCACTATTTGCATAAATCTGCTAATCCTAGAAATGTTTTTACTTATAATCAATGGGAACATTGTCCCACACCGCCAAAAGGCAGTTCAAAAACATTTTATGAGAAATTCCAATACTTCTCAGGGTTTAACATCACTCATCCAGAAACGTTTTATTTTGAAATGTTAAATAAGACAGGAATGAAAAACATGTTGACAAACACTAAATTGATATATTCCACAAAATATTATGAAAAATGTCTACATTTGGTTTTGAATTTTGGAAAAACAACATTGAAACAAAAACCATTTGGGGTACAAAAGATTGGCAGCGACAAGGTCTAGAATCATTATTTAAAGCCTGCATGATCCCAGAACAGATAATGTTCCTGAATGACACTATTCAACAAACAACCTGTCATGGCCTAGCCAAGATAAAAGACCTAAACAAACCGTCTATTCCAAGACCAATGCCTGATAGTAATAGCACTACAGATGTAGAGATAGACGTATCCCATATTTTACACCAAAACAGAACAAATCCTAAATGGAGAAAATGGTTGATCTGGCCCACAGACACTAATAACTGTCAAGATAGATTCCTGAATAAAAGACAGGGGTTAAAACAGAACAGGCCAGACCCAGGATATTCCCAGAGACAACATCCAGGGATAATTACAACATACAGTGTAGAGAAACTATGCCTCGAATGGCTACAGAGATCCACACTGCCTGAAATTAAGCAACACTTAACTAAGCGTAACACTTCTGTGTCAAGGTTTTAACTTGCAAGGAGCCTGCGAAGGTTCATCAAACAACCTTTCATGTCAACTGCACGGCACCCCTACAACACAGATAGAGCCTTTTTTCAGACAGCTTTCCAACGGCAGCTACGTTATAATAAGTGACCACAGCTGTTGTGGCATGGTGCCAGGAATAGCCTATCTCGTGAGCGTTACTTCCAGGGTCATTTGCTGTATGCAAGTATTGTATCCAAACAGCAAACCAGACCAGGAGGCAGCAATATGGCCTTCTCTGAATATCTCTTCTATTCGAATTGATACTTTAAGCAGAATGAAATCAATTCTTTTACAAACAACTGTGCCTTTAACCTCGTCCAAAGAGACGTATGATCTGCAAGTTGCAAGGACAGCGGCAGAGATACATACATTATTATCAACCAATTGCTCCGTGCATTTCGCAGAAATGTTGGGTCAAATTTTAAACATGTCTGATACCATTGGCATCGCACAGGTATTTAAGACAATTTTTTCGGGACTATTAGCACCCTTTTGAAGCAGACCTGAGCTTCTTCCCGAATTTCGTGCACTCTGTGTTTGGCGGCCTGCCTCTCATCTTGGGACTCGTAGCAGGAATTTTATTTTTGTTCCCTCTGCTCCGATATGGCAAATCCAGCCACAAACAAAACTCAGGCTACCATGGAAGAAATGATCCTTGCGATGAGATGCCGAGAAAGAATAACTAAAGTACTCGGTTTAGCTCGACTAAGAGATCTGAATACCACATGGTTTCTTTCATTCAGACTTACCTGGCAAGATTGCATCTTACCTGTTCTACTATGCCTGCTATGCGGAGAAGAATGCGTGTTGGACGTCTGTCTCACACTACCATCAGCAGTACCTTTGGATATCGATACTTTGCTTGGTTCGGTGACGGCTCATGCAACGTGTTGTCCCCAGCGGCTACCTATTCTGATGACGGAATTCGTTGAGACTTCACCATTACGATTAGGTGACGGTGAGGTACGAGATGAAAGCGGCACACAGGTACCACCTTCTGTGACCATTGCTGATCTAAACACCCACCGACGACAGCAATGCCTCATGTCTGCACTATTTCTGGTTTTTCGAAGTTGGTCGAACTTTCTCCTACTGTTGTAGACGAATGCTTTGCAGCCCTATCTGAGTTAATGTTCTCTCCTAACAACGAGAATAACTTTTGAGCACACGGCGTTCCCTGAACACTGAATTCGACCTTCAATTTTTAAAACAGAGCTTCTAAAAATCTGTGGAACTATTTTTTTGCCCTGAAAGCGAAATTATTTTTCCCCGTTCCCAAAATATTTACTTTTTTTTGGGCACACAATACTCTGCTTAAAGTAGAACTATTCTTAGAGAAGAAGATTTCTATTTTGAAACTCTAGAGACAATATTTTGATTCAGCCTCTAGCACATGTACAATCTTGTATAAATATGTGATGAAATGGTCTCGACCTTCTCTTCTGTATTAAGAGCCATTTCATAAATGTAATTTGTGATTCATTCAGCCAATATTTGAATGTACTATATTTGCATTATCAGAATGATATCACTGCTTAAAAACGTACAGTATACTAATACTACTCATTTTTTCGTGTGTATACCATTTCAAATGCATTTTATGTATTTTGGGGTGGGCTGGAAAACACATGCATAGTTATATGTTTATTATTGCTTAGTATTTAGTAATGATGGGCATTATACGTGGAGTGGGTGTTGTGAACGTATCTAGGACCCTATTTAAATATTCCCGATTTATGCCCTTATGTGGTTATAACAAATCATATCCTTATAAAGGCATAGGAATCATATCCATATTTAGTCATAGCCAATGCAGTCCAAATACGGCAAGGCAACTCCCATAGACTCCTATAAAGTACAACGCGTTCTTTAAACAAACCAAGCCTCCAGCAGCCCGGGAATTTCCCCCTGCTTCTGTTTTGATTTGTCCAAGAACTCCTGGAGTCCTGAAAGAACTGTAAGTTCTTAGTGACGTCTTAGGTCCAACCTTACGTCAAACTCAGCACCTTCCAGGTATAAATATACCAGCAGCTGCCCTAGCAAAGACACGGTGGTTTGGAGCAGATCAGCTGTCTACTTGCCCGACGCCCTGCTGTGGCAAGTGCCGAAGGAAGCCGACCCTCCCATTGACGCACTGAGAGAGCCGCTGTCTTTTCTCCTGCCGAAAAAACCAGCTCCAGTGTTTCCAGTCACCCTTGAGGGTTGCTGGGAGATCGAGTCCTGAGAAAGAGATACAAGACCTCCTTCATTCTCTAACCAAGGTACGGAGCCGATTAGATCCTCAGAGAATTCTTGATTCAGATTCTTGGCAAAACTATCTTAACTTAAACTGCAGCTCACTTACTCCTTCCCACGTACTAGGCTTAGGTTAGGTACACCTGGGTAGGCGTATCTTAGAAGCACCAGTTGAGTACGTTTAGTCATGGTTTTATATATGTATATATTTTATCTATTTTAAACACGGTATGGCTTAGAAACTGTACCATGCTTTTACAGTATATTTCAAAATACTCCTTTTACTGTACGCACTTTACTTTATAACAAGTATTGGAATTGTGGCAACTCACTTCTCTTGCATGAGAAAGAAGACTGTTCAATAAATAACCACATTTATTGAAAACGCCCGTCTCTCTATTTCTCTGCGCTTCTGGTGAAACTAAGTATGCACGATTGACTGAGTGAAATAGTTATCTAATGTTTCCGCGACTATGGAGATGTACTCCTTATTCTGGAGGGAGCAAAGTTGTCATGTTGTTTATGCGGTTGTCAGAAACTAATCCCTTCTTGTCTATTCAGGAAAGTTAACTCCTTCCTGTTCACTCGAGAACGTTTCTAGTGACCTCTGAGCTAGCTGGCATTCATAATTAAGTCTAACATATTCAGTAGAGACCTAGTCGACCTCAGTCCTACGTCTAAACTATCGTTTATGTTATTCCAATGCGCAGAGCCTATTGGGAATACAGGAACTACACTACACAGCTGTTGCGACATTCTTGCCTGCTTTTGCTGCAAGTCGAGCATCTGTCTCTGGACTTGCGATGTGTCCATCTGCAGGGCTCTTGCCACTATCTTAAGTTCCTTAACCTTCTCATCCATTTTCTTAAAGTCCGCTCTAAGCAGCGAGACCTCAACAGTAACTGGGTCCCCTGAGGTACATACCCCACCTATTGCCGCCATGACATCATGAAGAGTCGACTCAGATCCCGGTACAGGGGCCACCGCCGCCCCATCTCTCTCCGATCGCGGTGAATTGCCTTTTCCCCCCGTTTTAGTAAATGCGAACTTTGCCAGCTGTTTCGGGGCATTAGCCTTAGGACCCTTCCCTCCTGTAGCCATGATTGCAGAGCCCCGAATCTTCAGACAAATGCAGAGGACAGCCAACGGACACAACCGCAGCCATGTGAAGGAAACAGAACTTCAGCACTTGGGCAGTGCCTCTTCCCGGGGTCTGACACTCCAAGAAGGCCTTCACTCTCGATGGCTGACCTCAGGAGTCAGGGGCTAGCTGCCCCCTCGACCAGGTAAGGATTCCCTCACCTCCATGTCACAGATCACAGGCAAACAGTCTCCGCAGTGCTAGTCAGTACCAGTGCTTCTGCTCCCCAGGGCTCATCAGGGAGGGCTGACACTCACTATGGCAGTACAGGCACGAGGATAGGGGTCCTCAAGAACCATGCCACAATCTCAGCGTGCCGCTCACACCAGAGGTCCGCACGCCTGGTCTCCGCTGTAGTCACCAGCAGGATATTTAAGCAGGACAGCACCCGCACATCTGTCCCTTCAGGCTCCTGTCTGCAGTGGTCCACGTACTACTAATTAGCCAGAGGGGACCCCAACCAGGCCAATCACAATCGCCCATCCTGTCTCCCGATGCAATCATCATCGCACAGCTCTCTGCACTCCTCCTTTGCCGGAGCCCTGCACATAGTCTTATGGACAGGCTGCACCCCTTCCACGCAACTGCCAACAGCCAGCTCTCCTTCAGCCCACCACCTGCAGCCAGGCAGCTCTCCACTACAAGTAACGTATCGAGCCTCCGCAGGGAGCCCAAGTGCCACCACCCCGTGCACACGTTATGGAGGGCCGCAATCCAATGGCCACAGCAGTCGCAGATTAGCTCATCTTCTGGCCTCAATAAAGCTCCTATTTCCTGCGCTCTCGGGTCCACTCTGCCTCACCCACGGAAGCAATCGGGCCAATGCGCCCGCCGAGGCCCTCCGTTGTCACCAGTCTCGAGCCTCTTTCAGCTTCCTGGGCCACCGCAGAGCTCCCCCACCAGCCGACGCCCAGCCCACCTTACCAGATAGGCCGCAAAGCCGGGGCCTTGATTTCCCGGGCATCCGCCTGAGCAGCACTCTCTCTCCTTCCGTGCGGAGGAAGGCGTCGCAGACCCACCAGCTCAGGTCTCGCGCTGCCGCCGTCAATCGCCGCACTCCACCGCAGGCAGCAGATCCCTCGGGGCAGGATCACCGTCGCATTCCAGGGCCGCCACTTCTCACCAGCCGCACGTCGGGTCCGCCATTTCCCCGCCGGAGCACCTCACAGTCCGAACAGTTCCCCGGAGGAAGACGCCAGGGCAGGGGGGTTCAAAAGGCAGCACGTGGGGTCGGGAGTCAAACCCCCACCATCTCACTGCAGCACACGATCTCGGATGGAGTAGGATAATGCAAAACCTCTGCGGAAGGGAAGGAGCACGTCTAGGCAGCGGCCATTTCCCACAGCTGCAAGCCACGCCCCCATGCTTCATTAAATTGAATTAACTTCCCACCCTTTATCCCTATAATCCCCACTACCCACACCTAAAATTAAACATGAAAAAATTAATTGCACAATTAAAATAAATTTTGAAATAAATAACTAATAGTTAATAACAAATTATACATCAATTATAATTCATTTACTCCTCACCCTTTACCCCTATAAACCCAAAACCTGCAACAATTTTTTTAATTGCAACAATAATATAATTATCAATGAATTAATTAATATGAATCATCAACTAATTATTTAAAAATAAATTACTTCCCACCCTTTACCCCTATAAACCCCCCTACCCGTACCTATTTTTTTACACAATTAACATAATTAATTATCAGGTAATTAATTAATATTAATTATCAACTAATTATTCAATAAAAATAAATGACTACCCACTCTTTACCCCCTATAAATCCCACAATTGTATCCACAAAAATGTAAAAGCACAATTAACATGATTAAGGACCTCATTACGATGTTGGTCGGAAAGCATTCTGACCAACTTCATGTTGGAATCTTTTTTGACCAACTCTGATTCAGGGAGTCCGACCAACCGATTACGATGGTTTCGAACACTGTTTGGTCGGAATTCCATTGACTTCAGTGGGAGCCTGTGTTCCGACCGACAACACATGCTCCCCTTATAAACAAGGGTGGTTGAGGAAAACCTTGCACCTTGTGGCTGGTACCCCATGGTGCCAGCCACAATGTGCATGGTTGTAAAGAGAGGACCCATGGGTACCCCCACTGGGCCCAACCAGAGGCCTCCAGATGAAGGGGCCTGCTACGTGCCCCCAAAGCTGGTTTCCGACAGCCATTCAGTGTCGGACAGACGGAGGGGCCGATTACAATGCCATAGTAAACGGCTCCGACCCTTGGTCAGAGCCATTCCTACAGCATCGTAATCAGCTGTTCTAATTCATTTCCGACTGACCCATTTGGATGGAGTTTGACACGCTAGAATGGCCCCATCTGTCCTCACTCCCAGCCTCTTTTGGCGTGAGCCCTGCTTTTCTCCAAAAGATTGCAATATTATACACTTCCCCGACTGCCAGGCTGCGGATTAACGGTGTGATATCCTCCCAGATTCCTGTGGCTTGAGGCCCCAGACAGGGGTGTCCGCTATCACCCCTCCTTTTTGCCATAGCCATGGAGCCTCTGGCAGCCAAAACTGCGGCAGCATCATGCTCGGAGGGGGCTCGATTTCACGCCTAGGGTATTCTTGGAGTCAATGTACACGGATGATGTGACTCTTTACATCAATCACCCAGAGACCAATCTCGACCCCCTTATACGTGAAATCACCAGATTCGGTGGACTTTCAGGCATCAGTGCTAATTGGGGGAAGTCTATAATGTTTCCACTCACTGCTGCTGCAGTCATATTTCAGTCCAAATTCCTTCTTAAATGGGTGGCCTCCCCAGTGAAGTACCTCGGCATCTAAATTAGTAGGGATCATAAGGAGCTGTGGAGACTCAATGATGGCAAGCTCATGGAGGGGTTGGAGAGTAGATTACCCCATTGGAGAGCGCTCCCTCTATCCCTGGCTGGTCGGATCGCCATTGCTAAAATGGTGGTCCTGCCAAAATTCCTCTATGTGTTTGTGAATCTCCCACTCCCCCTCACTTCCGAATTCAATAGGAGGCTACGTTCAAACCCGATTTCCCTTGCATGGGCAGGAGGGCAAACTTGTGTAACCTGGGAAGCCCTTATGCTCCCATTCGACCAGGGGGGCTTGGGAGCGCCTGACATGGAATTGTACCACAGCTGAGCGCAGGCCCAATTCGGGTTTCATTGGAGATACCCAACTCTTTTTATGGCACACACTGCCCCTGAAGGTGACCAAGCGGACCCCCTTGTGCTACACATGGCACTGTTACGCCCACAGCGTTGTCCGCGGCTTCGGATTGACACTTAGGATGCACGGCCTGGGCATGGCAGCAACTTCACTGCAGAGCACGTCTGGAAACCATTTTCACATCGTCTGTGCCGCTCACTAGACACCCAGCATTGCCTTTCACGGCTGAGACGGGGTTTGCCAGCGACTGCGCAAGCTCCAGTTACATACACAGAGGCATGCTTTCCCGGAAGGCATTTTCATTGATCTAGATAATGCATTGGGAGAGGATCACACTGGCCTTCTTGACAGGATGACCTACTTCCAATTGCGGATGGCGATTTGAGCTCAATATCCCTTGTTCTCGATTGTGCCCACAACTTTCTAAGCTCTGGAAGCATTTTTTACTAATCCTTCGTCCGCAAACTCTTTTCACATATTTACTCAGGTATGCAGCATGAATCTCCAGTCTGCGTACAGCCCGCCCAGCGCGAAAGGGAGGCAAGCTTGGGAACTCCATTTATGGAAGGGGAATGGGCCTACTGCTGCGCACAGTCAATAGATATGTAACCTATATAGGACGCCAGTATGGCTGCATAAAGCGGGATTGAGTGCGGATGCGAGATGCGTGAGGCCACCTGGCTTGGGAATGCTTGGACGTAGCTAACAATTGTTCCCCTAATCACTTTGGGGGCATTACAACTTTCGCAAGTCACGCCGTTGCTGCTCTGGTGAACACTTTTGGGGGCTTTATTATCTTTACCTGTCACGCCGGATCCCGCTGCTGTTGCTGCCCTTCCTGTGGTCTCCCCCTGCCGCCGCTGCTCATCGTCATCTCAGCGCAGCCGCAGTACGGGAGGGGACCACAACCTCCAAGTGCCTTTGCGGCAGGAAGCCGCTGCCTTCAACATCGCGACAGGGGGCGCTTTAAATCGCGGACAAGCCCGGTGGAGCGGGTGTTCCTCTAATCACTTTGGGGGCATTACAACTTTTGCAAGTCACGCCGTTGCTGCTCTGGTGAACACTTTTGGGGGCTTAATTATCTTTACCTGACACGCCAAATCCCGCTGCTGTTGCTGCCCTTCCTGTGGTCTCTCCCTGCCGCCGCTGCTCATCGTCATCTCAGCACGGCCGCAGTACTGGAGGGGACCACAACCTCCAAGTGCCTTTGCGGCAGGAAGCCGCCGCCTTCAACATCGCGCCAGGAGGCACTTAAAATCGCGGACAAGCCCCGCGTTGTGGGATCGCATGCGGGCTGCGCCGGGCTAAGCCCCGGCCCGTTCAAGCCCGTTAAAGACCGAGTAAGACCGGACCGGGCCCCCTCTCTTTCGCCCGCAAAAAGGTGATTTTTTTGTGAACATTATCAGCTTATTGTTTGCTTGGCGGTGTTTTGTACTGTTTAAACTTTAAATAGCAAACAGCTGAACTGAGGCCGCATAGTGACTCTGTAAGCAGACATGACTACTCGCGGCAGCAGGTGTAAAACCGCAGCAGGGGGGGTAAATTAACAGGTACCCTGGATGATTTTATAATTCGTATAAATTCAGTTATCAACCAAGGCATACGCCTAATGGAACGCAGGGTCTCTCAAGACCTAGCGTTTGCGAAAAGATCATCCATGGGACACCTAGCGTCAGCTCGTACACCCATACCTGAACCTACCAAGGAAATTGACCCGTTACTGGTCCATGTGGATGTACACTGTATGCCGACAAGGGGGGATCTGTCAATTTCCACCTCCCTATCAGACTCACTGATAAGTTCAGACCTAGAAAAAACTCCGCAGCTTATCTCGGATAGCTTGCAGGCCATAAGGAGCTTTAGCTCATCTAGGGAGAGGAGGGAGGGTGCCAAACCCAAAAAGAAAGCCACCAAGACGATTACTCCATGGCCAAAAAATCCTAAGACTTCGAAATCTAAGGATGCTTGTGCTTCATCCAAAAATCAGAGGGCGAGACAAGAACAGGCTAAAAAGAATAACGATCTGTTACCCGCAGAAGCTGTAAATGTTGCCCTGGACTTATCGGACGTTGATGTCCCTCCTACTAATAACATAGAACATCAGGAGGACCCAATTCCTAGAAAACATGGGGAATTTGTTTAAAACCCTCTTGACACCACTAGAAACTAGACTAGTGCAGATTGAAAACCAGCTTAAGGTTTTGCATAACCTCACTAAGAATTCACCACATCCAGGGGTAAAATCGATAGCAAATGGTCAACCAATAAAACCTGGCCAATCAAGCTTAAAAACTAAACAACCTCCACCACCCGCACCAAAGGTAACTAAAAATCCTGTAATTTCTACAGAGAAAAAAACAGCCGTCAACACCCTGGCCAGACCACTCAAACCGGGAGGGAGGAGATTCCATCATATACCCCTGTCGTCCCCCATAAAAACAAACAATGGGAAAGGGTGGCTACAAAGGGCAGACATACTGTAAACCTCCCCCCAGAGGCGAGCCCTTATGTAGTCGTCATGACAGGAGTTCCTGAACTGGAAGAATTTGCAGAGGAGCCAATTTGGTCCCTAAAAAATAAAGTTGCCTACTGGCTTAATGTTAACCGTCCCCTTCCCCCGCATCTGTCCAGTAACATTATAATGGTACGCAGGGTACCATGGGTAGGGCAAGACAGGAATACTATAAAAGGTGACTGTGTCTTGGTCAACTTCGGGGATCAGCGCACTGTCGACTACATCTGCTCATGGAGAACACAACTGAGCGGTGCAGGGATAGAAACTAGACGGCTATCATACTTTTACCAATCAAGGAGTCACCAAGGTCCTGAGTTTGGGGGGAACTGGGAAAATGGAGGTCTTCAGGAATGGGGTAGTTACCCAATTAGGAACCAACTGTACATGGGTAATTGGGGGGAATTCCTACTGCCAATAGATACAGTTGCCTTGAGATGGTGGACTGACTGGTTAGGTCATCCAAAAAACCAGTGGAAAGCAGGAGCAGGGTAACCATGCCAAATATGCATAGAAGCAGAATAGATCGCTCCAACACTAATCCACCATCCAAGCAAAGGCCAGACGAGGGCGTACTTAACTCTGCCATAGGTGCACCACCTATTAAGGGCAAGATTAACAACAATAGCTCAGGAATCACCCAAACCCAGGGTCACCCATGCTGTAAAGCACTAAATGCTATAGCTGCAAGTGACCGACAGGGGGCACAAGAAGGTCCATTGGATTCTATCCAGCATAAAAAATGATACTCCTACACTGGCCGACACAGGAGGAACTTTAACTCTCCTGTCTTGGAGCATAGCGGGATTATCTAGCAAAGCTAAGGACCCCACTTTTGTAACATTTGTAGACAAATTTAGCATAATCTGCTTACAAGAATGCTGGGAACAGAGGGAAACACATCTAATTGGATATCGTACTTACTTCTCTGCAGCTAAACAGACCACTAGGGGCAGAAGTTCTGGAGGCTTGACGACATTTATATCAAATATGTTACATATGGAGGTGAAGATTTTAAGTATAGGAGGGGACTACTATCAAGCATTGCTACTGAAGCTGGGAGGTAAACAACAGGTCATCCTGATTAATCTTTATAATAACAATCTCCAGACCGTCTCGGAGGCAATCGCGAAGGAACTTGACGCGGGGTTGACACTAAGGGAGATCGGCGTTGCGGGGGCCGCCCTGCCTCGTGCTAAGACTCCAGGCAGGGACGGTTTCCCGCCTGAGTTATACCACTCTTTCGGGGAAGTACTGGCCCCCCTTTTACTACAGGTTTATAATAAAGCCCTGGAGGCTGGTGTTTTATCGCCTACTATGAACCAGGGAGAAGTCTGCATGATCTTGAAACCGGGTGGGGACGGTTCCGACCCCGCGGCATTCAGACCTATCACCCTGATCAACACAGACGCAAAGATCCTCACTAAACTATTAGCCACTCGCCTGGCCCCGCACATGGCCCACTTGATTCACTCGGACCAATGTGGGCTTATCCCTGGCCGTAATACAGCGATGAACTTGCGGCGCCTAAATGACATCATCCATGAAGGAACGCGGGAGAGAGGGTCCTCATGTCCTTGTGTCGGTCGACTTGGCCAAGGCCTTTGACACGGTTAACTGGGGGTATCTGCTAGAGATGCTCCGGAGGTCGGGGTTCGGACCGGTGTTCTGCAATTGGATCCGTGTGCTATATGGAGCGCCCCGAGCTAGAGTTCGACTTGGGTCGGCCCGTTCGGAGGAGTGGTCCCTGGGGAGGGGCACTCGTCAGGGGTGCCCCCTCTCCTGTTTGCTCTAGCAATAGAGCCCCTGGCGGTTTCTGCCCGCGCGGAGTTGGAGCAATGGGGCATTAAGGTGGGTGATACCGCAAACGTGGTCTCCCTCTATGCCGACGACGCCTTGTTCTATTTAACGTCCCCTAGCGAGTCGCTTCCCGCGCTGATGCTAATTCTAGACCGCTTTGGCGCGGCCTCTGGGTTGCCCGTCAATCTTACTAAATCGTTGATTTTCCCGCTTGCAGGTTGTGCCCCTGACCCGAGCGCGGATCTCCCGTGTTTGGGCCTCAGATGGGAGCGGGAGGCGTTCCGCTATCTCGGCATTCAGGTGGCCCCGACTGACGAGCATCTGCTGGCCTACAACATTGACCGAGTGCTTCGGGCTCTCCACGGGTCTGTGTCGTTCTGGAATACGCTTCCTCTCTCCCTTATGGGACGATTGGCGATCGCCAAGATGGTGATGCTCCCTAGGGTACTGTACAACTTGCAGAATACCCTGTGTCCGCTTCCTCCCTGAGTGTTTCGTACACTCGACTCGCTCCTCACGTCACTCCTTTGGGCAGGTGGGCGTAGCAGGGTTGCTCTGCGCACAGTGACCCGATCCTGGGAGGAGGGAGGGCATGAGGCCCAGAGATTTGACCTATAATACTACGCGGCACAGCTCCTCCCGGCCGCAAGGTGGTTTGCAGATGAGGAGAACTGGTAACTGCAGCTCCTGAAGGGCAGAGCAGACGAGAAGGCTCTGAGAGAGGCCCTAATGCAGGGGAGAGGTGTGGCTGAGGCTTTGCCCTATGTGGTGCGACATACAGCGGGAATCTGGCAGCGATTCGTTGAGAAGGTATAGAAACGGGCCCCCTTTCATAGGGAGCTGCCGGTATGGATCTTAGCCCCGGTGCTCCGGGTAGAGGAGAGCGTGTCCTACCGGGAGTGGCGGAGTGGCGGGTGCGAGACTTTGGCGGACCTCTATTCGGATGACTCTTTTGTGTCCTTTGAACGAGCTACGGAGTTCTTTGGATTGAGCAGGGGGCAGTATCTCCACTATAGAGGCCTCCAGGAAATAGCTAGGACAACGTGGCCTCAATTCCCGGAGCCACCTCCATTGACACACACCCTCGACATCATTTTATCATGTGGTAGAGGTAGAAGGCTAATTTCCTTACTGTACTCAGCCATGCGAAGGGATTCGGCCCCACCGACCGTACCGTCCTGGGTGGCCTGGGAGGCAGACTTGGGGGTAGAGTTGGAGCTGGGGCAGCGTAAACGTATTAGGCTTCTGACCCGAAAAGTCTCGTGTAATGCGCGATTCAAGCTGACACACTTTAACCTTGTCCACCGTACCTATATGACCCCGGTTTCTCTGAACCGCATATCTGCGGATAGGAGGCACGACTGCCCTAGGTGTGGAGCGCAGACAGCAGGTTTTTTCCATCTAGCATGTGAGTGTCCGCAGGTTGGTGCCTTTTGGAGGGGGGTGGTGGACCGCATTGGCCGTACTACGAAACTAAGGATTGTACTGGATCCGCTCCATTGTCTCTTGGCCCTGGTACCTAAGCCTAAAAAGAGAAACTTGTCCTACAAGTTCTTACAATTGCTACTAGTTTTGGCACGGCGGCGCGTAGCTATAACTTGGATGGGGCAGACGGCTCCCGAGATATCCCTCTGGCTGAGAGATGCTAGAGAATGGTCCCTAGCTGAGGAGACGCATATGCAGCGCACTCGCCGAGATGGGAAACTCCAAGATGACCTGCTTGCCTGGAGGTTGCTGTGTATAAAGGGGTTTACGGATGATGATTCAGATGCCACTAGTGCCGAGTTGTTCACCCCTACAGGGTCTGGATCCGAGAGTGACGGGGAGGGAGGCGGGTTGGAGGGCCCGGGTCTGGGGTAGTGCTCCACTAATCGCACACTAATGTTCCTTGATACGCTTTTGTGATTTGCTGTGATTACCAAAGGTCTTCTCCTAGCTATAATGACTGCGCCTTTTCGGGCCTCACATGGATAGCCTGCCTCTTTAAGTACTTATCAATGATGCCACGTACGGGGGGTTTGTTCTTTTTGTTTTATGTTAATACAGTGTTCTATTTCACAGGAAAGAAAAAAGAAAAAAGAAAAAGACACAAGTGACTGTCCAGAAGGATAGGACTGGGATTACATGCAGGACATGGGAGAGGGGATAAGTGTCTAAAAACCAGTGAATACAATGATATATACGTATTGTTAATGTACGGCTAAGTTTGCTTAACACATGCGCTGAATCTATGCCGCCCAGCCTCCGGGATGTGGGCCTATATGGCTATGTTTTTATCCTGAACGTTGCATGTGGATAATCCTGACTTTGCTTGGCCTACTAGGCTATGTGAACGTGTGCCTTCTATGGTTTCGCAATAAAAATAATAAAAAAAAAAAAAAATCTTTATAATAACATCCCAAAGGAAGATGCAGACAAGGTCATAGCGGATTTAAGTAAAATCTTACACACACAACAGGACTCCGCCCAAACAGAGATATGTGTTATCTTGACGGGCGACCAAAACTGTCATATATGCCCTCAAAGTGATCAGGATACCTGTGGGGTGGTTAACTTGAAGGGAGACCCGTGCACCCACTTTGAGCACTCCAAGTTTGGTAATATACTTAACAATCTGGTATGTGAATGGGACCTAGGCTTTGCCAATGAACTCTGTAGTCCTCAGATCGCCTTTCAACCTACCTTTAATGGACTCGGTCTGCGATCAGTGATTGATTTTACGTTACTCACAGCCAGCTACCATCGCAGTGTCCTGAGTTTTAATACAGAGGACATCTCAATGAGCGACCACTTCCCGATACACTCGTCATTCAGCTTTGGGTCAGGAAATCCTCAGAACACCGTAGTGGCCGAAAACATTTATCGCCACAAGATTGCACTGTCGAGAGTGAATGGTTACTCCATAAAATGGAATAAGATAAATCCAGTCACTTTCCTGCACACCCTAATATCAGACCAATTAAATGATTTTAAGATCTGTCTTGTGGAAGACTCCAGCCCAACCGAGGTCGTATCTGCCTTCCAAAAAATAAAAGGGCAAATCTGTAATCAACTAACTCGCAAGAGTAGGCCAGGCGAAGGAAACATGACAGAGGGCTGGTTCGACTGAGTGTAGCAAAGCTCACGTGCGGCTGAAGCTAGCTCTTAAAAAGGTACCTAGAAACATAACAGATACAAGGATAGCCAGATCACTCTATAAAGCTGCAATAAAAAAGAGGAAGTTTGATTTAAAAGAGGAAGCCTGGGTAGCCCTACATAAGGCATGCGCACTGAAAGATAACACTGCCTTCTGGAGGGCCGTAAATGCCCCCTTTTTTATAGAAAGGAAAACGGACACAATTGAGATAGCCATAGAGGAGGTGGTATGGATAAACCATTTTTCTGAGCTATACAAAAAAGATGAGGCAGTTAGCTCGGTACGCCTCGGTTATCAGCCAGCTGAGGTGGCTGATACCCGGGGTCTCTTCCCCCTAGAAATAACCTTCTCCCTAGCAGAAGTAGAAATAGCTATTGCAGAGAGTTCTTTGAATAAAGCTCCGGGACCAGATGGCGTTCCAATAGACACCTATAAGGCTGACATCTCTCTCTGGGCTCCCCTTCTGACCAATGTCTTGAATAGTTACACAAAAAAGGGATTTCCATCGACTTGGCAGGAGGCGATTGTAGTCCCAATCTTTAAGAAGGGTGATCGTAACGATCCAAAGTGTTACAGACCAATTTCACTTTTGGATTCGCTGATGAAAGTGGCTGGCAGAATAATACTGAACAGACTACATACATGGGCCAAGGAGGCTAATGCCCTGTCTAAGTTTCAGTATGGCTTCACATCTGGCGTAGGTACAGTCGAGCAAGGACTTAATCTGACCATAATCACGGCCAAGTACATAGTGGCAAAGAAGGGTAACCTATTCATGACCTTCGTTGACCTTAGCTCAGCGTTCGATTGCCTAAGTCACGAAGTATTGTGGGACACCTTAAAATATCTAGGCATTGACCCCAACATACTTAATTTTATTAAAGAACTTTATAGAGGGGCAGGGGCAAAGGTCCGCTTTGGTAAAAACGGAGAATGTACTAACAAATTCCCAATCATGAAGGGTGTGCGCCAGGGCTGCATCCTGGCACCCTTTTATTCAACCTATATATAAACAGTGTGGCAGCCTTTTTAATCGATAAGGACTTGGATTACCCTAAAATAGATGGCATAGCAGTGCCAACATTACTTTATGCGGATGACGCAGTCCTAATGGCAAGGACCCAAGTAAGCCTCCAAAAGGCGCTGAATAGCTTTGCAGGATACATGGACGAAAGAGGCTTAAAAATAAATGTAGGGAAAACTCTTTACATGTGCTGCTCCTCTAAAAAGAATCTACTGTGTAACACCTTTTTAAATCAGTCTAAGATAGCACTTACTAATACCTTTTCCTATATAGGGATAGTTTTTAACAAAAAAAGGTTCATGGTCCACAGCGGTAGCCGCAAGAAAGCTAGCTTTTATTTGCACTATAGGAGCTCTGAAACATTTTGCAAATAGACTGGGGGGCAGGCCGATACGCGTCCTGTTGGACATCTATATGGCTAAGTGCGTATTGACCGCCACTTACGGGGCAGCTATATGGGGGATTGCAGATTCCTCAGAAATTCAAATGTGTGAAAATACCTTTCTGAGATATTTGCTGGCTGTCCCTAAATCCACTTCTAGCTATGTATGTCACAAAGAGCTTGCCTTGGTCTACATAACAGATTTAATCAAGGTTTCCCCAGTCCTATTATGGCATAAAGTGTGGACAACACCCGAAACTGAGTTTAACCGGGCCATTATTCAGGATTGTGTCAAACAGCAGGGGGCAAAACATATCCATTGGCTTGGCTACGTAAAATACTTTTTACCAGACATAGGCCACCCTGAGTTTTACATGGTCCCCTCCACTCTATCTTCCATCTCCAAAAAAGCCCCTAAGGACGTTTGCCTTGAGCATTTGGAAGAACAACGCGGGCAGATAGAGAGGAAGAAGGTGTCTGTCATTCAACATCAATACCTATTACATGGCCCGGGCACACAGCTATATTTGTCATTGAATTACTCTAGCTATAGCAGAATGCTGCTAGCCCGCATGAGAACAGGGACCTTTTTTAGAATGGCCACCTTTCCAAACATTAATGATTGGGAAAAAAATGTAACGCCATGTCCTTGTGATGATTCTTCCTTGCAATCATCCATACACTGTATTTTATTCTGTAAATTGTATTCGCATAGTAGGAAAATATTTTTATTACCTTTGTTAAAAGTCTGGGGACTGAGACAATGTAGGCCCGCTTTTATCAAGATACAATTGTTACAAGATGAAATGACTATTTATGCAGTTTCCCTGTTTTTAAAGAGTATCATTAGGTGCAGATCCTCTATGTTATAATACCTTCTTTAAAAATACTGAAAATGAAATTAATTGAATGCATGGAGGATTGTTTTTTATCTGCTGCGAATCTATGAACTGTTTTTATCTGTGAATCTATGAACTGCTTTTTATTGTTTATATTTTTTGTAATGTGCTTTTATGATTTTAAACAAAAAATCGAATAAAGCTATCTTTGACTTGACTTTATGGACCTGCTGAAGGCCTCTCAGAGGACAGTCAGCTTCTGTGGCCTGCTGTGTACTTCAGAGGACTGCTTTGCTGCACATTGAAGGTCTGCTCTGCTACCTGAATACTGCCCTGAACCCCAAGAGGCCTGCCCCGGTGCTTGAGCCCTGTGCCACTGCTAGATTTCAGAACTACCAAAGTGATTCCAAGGGCTAGTTAACTGGCCTCTCAATCAGATCCTCAGGAAATGAAATGGCTACAACATCTTGAACCGGAACTGGACCCAGCCTGAGTGAGTCTCAACCCTCCAACTAGTGCCTCCTCAGTTCTGAACCCTTCTGAGTGGTGCTAAAGGTGCCCAGATAGTCAATATACAAAACTAGGAACTATTGTTATTGCAGCCAGTCTGGAACCAGGGCAGTGGAGGCAGGAAACTCCAAGCACTTTAAATGCGTTTCTCTAGAAAGTTTTCCTACTTCAAGGAAGGTACCGGATATAAACATAGGACCCTCAGACCCACTCTTCAGTTCACTTTCTGGACCTGTGGAAGGACTTTCAGAGGTCTGTCTGCTGCGATATACTGTTTTTTTTCAGAAGACTGCCTTGCTGCACCTGGAAGGACCTGTCTGCTGCCTGAAGCCTGCCTTGAACCCTCAGAGGCCTGCTCTGGTTCTTGAGCCCTGTTCCACATCTGGAGCCCAGAAATACTAGAGTGACTCAAAGGGCTAGTTGACTGGTCTTTTGACCAGAGCCTCGGACAGAAAAAGCTACCACCATATTGAACCCGCACCTGGACCCAGCCTGAAAGTGGCTCTTCCTCAGTCCTGGACCCTTGGAAGTAGTGCTAAAAGTGCCCAATAGCCAACATCCAAAACTTGGGCCCTGGACATTTTTTGGCTAAATTTTGCTCTGAGAACCAAGAGGAGATTGGGACCAACCTGTTTGTCCATGCGTCCAAAGTGCATCACCAGTCGGCCTGACTTTGCAGCAGCTTTCACTATTTTATATGCAGCAGCAAATCCTGTTCAGAGGTTCTACCCAGAAGTGGTTTCCGGCCTTGTGGAGCTCATTTTGGTTACAGCCTCTAGCCTTCTCCCGCTGGCGATTTTCAACTTTCAGAAAAGAGATTAGGTCCGAACATGGAAATCTTCACCTTGACTTTCTCCAGTAGCTCCCAGTCAACAACAACTCCTCCTTGGACACTTCCTGCAGCCTTGTCCTGATGGACTTTCACCTTCGCAGGACATTTTTCTTGAAATGTGTTTTACATTCGAAAGTAAGTGCAGACGGGCCAATCCACTTCTTGTATCTGACTCGCGCTCCATCGAGGTCGGCCATATTTTTCTACTTACACAAAGTCTCGTGCGATGAGGTTTCCACGGTTGAGGCATTGATCTTTTAGGTGCTAATTTTTGCCTTACAAATTTGTAACTTGCTCTGCTAATTAAAATGCACTCTTTTTCTAAATTGGGGTGGGATTTTTCTTGCGTTGTGTATTACTGTTTGGGTGCTGCATAAATACTTTACACATTGCTTTTAAGTTCAGCCTGGCTGCTTTTGTGCCAGGCTACTAGAGGATTAAGCACAGGTTAATTTGGTGACTTTAGAGGTTCACCCTGACAGGGTTGGTGCCAGTTGCTGGACTTAGTTAACACCCCACTCAACCAACAACCCAATTTCTCACACTCTCCTTCTCCCTTACCTTCTCTCTCCCTCTCATTTCAATTCAGGAGCACTTTAAGTTGTAAGTCTACTTGCCTCCATATAAAACAAGCACTTGGAATGCAATAGGTCTCACATCAGTTAGAGTTAGAGCTTTTGAAGTTGCAAATAATAATTCAACACTAATACCTGTAATTTTTTGTAATACGAGACCTAACTATGCCACCATGGCAGAAAATGCACACAGATGACAGAACAATGGGAGTACGTAGTTGGCAAACAAAAGATATGTCATTGCGAACTAGGCCATAGAGACGACACATAAAAAACAGAAGGGCTCTCTTTCTCCTGGGAATTTTACTAGAGAAGAGAAGAAGGTGCTCCAGTTACAGAGGTAAGTTGAGGGGGCTCAGGAGGCAGTGGAGAGATGTGGGGGGCAGCTGTCAGGGTATGTTGAGGGGGCGGTAGTACGGCAGGTAGACAGGGGGGCAGCGCGTCCCCCCCTTTTAAAAGTACTAACAATTCCATTCAGATTATGAAACAGGAGAATATAAGTTAGAGGCTCAAATATGAATGAATACTTGGATGAAGACAATTGATATTGTATTAAATCTGATTATTCATGCACAGCGGCATGCTGTAGCCCCTGAGTTGTTTGCATCTTGGGGAATTGTTGTGCACCTGTTCTGATGGCCAGATTGGTTTATACTGGCCTAATGAAAAAATAAATGTAATATTTATGGTATGTGCTGCTGCCGCACTGTGTGAGGTGAGGGTGGAGGAGTGAGTTGGGTTGGGGGAGCATTGGGTCTTGGGAGGAGTGAGGGGCAGCTGAGCAGGGACAACGGATGGGAGGGCAGCTAGTTGGATATGCTGAAGGGCCGGTGGGGGTGGGAGCGCACGGGGGGGTCATGGTGCCATTGAGCGGATGGGGGGGCTCCTCGGGAAGTGGTGGACATTTGTGCGGTGACTTTGGCGACTCCATGTGGGACGTTTTAGATTGGTCCGCAGGAGCGTAGAGGAGCATGGTGGGCATTTTGGTGCTACGCTGTAGAGGTGGGGGGAATTTGCGAGGCTGGGAGTGGTGCACAGTTGGAGTGTTGGGTGGGGAGGAGGGGGAAAGCAAGGGGGTCCTTAGCTGGAGGCTGCCTATTTTGGAGCGGGGCATGGGTTTGATATTGGCGCTACTCGACATCCTGTGATCTTGGGCTGATTGACTTTGGAGCAAGGTATGGCCTGGGTGTGATGTGATTCAGTCCATCACTTGTTGTTTTTGCAATTGCCGCCCTAAGTGCGCTGGGGATGCCCAGACGTGGGTCCCAGGCACTCCACACCACTGGAATCAAGCTAGCCGGGCTGAAGAGAGGTGTTACCTCGAAACCGGTCCGGTCCTCGGATGCTTGATTCCGTTCTGGGAAGGACATGGCTTTTGTAGTTCGGACTGGACTGTTCCCATGGGGCAACAGGGTCAGAGCTGATTTGCATATCGCCATTGTCTAACCCAGGGTGGTGTGGAGTGCAAAAAAACGATGGATTTGGGCCCAGATCTTTTGACTGGGGGAGTGTGTGACATTGATCCACATTCAGTCCATCACTTGTTGTTTTTGCAATTGCCGCCCTAAGTGCGCTGGGGATGCCCAGACGTGGGTCCCAGGCACTCCACACCACTGGAATCAAGCTAGCCGGGCTGAAGAGAGGTGTTACCTCGAAACCGGTCCGGTCCTCGGATGCTTGATTCCGTTCTGGGAAGGACATGGCTTTTGTAGTTCGGACTGGACTGTTCCCATGGGGCAACAGGGTCAGAGCTGATTTGCATATCGCCATTGTCTAACCCAGGGTGGTGTGGAGTGCAAAAAAACGATGGATTTGGGCCCAGATCTTTTGACTGGGGGAGTGTGTGACATTGATCCACATTCAGTCCATCACTTGTTGTTTTTGCAATTGCCGCCCTAAGTGCGCTGGGGATGCCCAGACGTGGGTCCCAGGCACTCCACACCACTGGAATCAAGCTAGCCGGGCTGAAGAGAGGTGTTACCTCGAAACCGGTCCGGTCCTCGGATGCTTGATTCCGTTCTGGGAAGGACATGGCTTTTGTAGTTCGGACTGGACTGTTCCCATGGGGCAACAGGGTCAGAGCTGATTTGCATATCGCCATTGTCTAACCCAGGGTGGTGTGGAGTGCAAAAAAACGATGGATTTGGGCCCAGATCTTTTGACTGGGGGAGTGTGTGACATTGATCCACATTCAGTCCATCACTTGTTGTTTTTGCAATTGCCGCCCTAAGTGCGCTGGGGATGCCCAGACGTGGGTCCCAGGCACTCCACACCACTGGAATCAAGCTAGCCGGGCTGAAGAGAGGTGTTACCTCGAAACCGGTCCGGTCCTCGGATGCTTGATTCCGTTCTGGGAAGGACATGGCTTTTGTAGTTCGGACTGGACTGTTCCCATGGGGCAACAGGGTCAGAGCTGATTTGCATATCGCCATTGTCTAACCCAGGGTGGTGTGGAGTGCAAAAAAACGATGGATTTGGGCCCAGATCTTTTGACTGGGGGAGTGTGTGACATTGATCCACATTCAGTCCATCACTTGTTGTTTTTGCAATTGCCGCCCTAAGTGCGCTGGGGATGCCCAGACGTGGGTCCCAGGCACTCCACACCACTGGAATCAAGCTAGCCGGGCTGAAGAGAGGTGTTACCTCGAAACCGGTCCGGTCCTCGGATGCTTGATTCCGTTCTGGGAAGGACATGGCTTTTGTAGTTCGGACTGGACTGTTCCCATGGGGCAACAGGGTCAGAGCTGATTTGCATATCGCCATTGTCTAACCCAGGGTGGTGTGGAGTGCAAAAAAACGATGGATTTGGGCCCAGATCTTTTGACTGGGGGAGTGTGTGACATTGATCCACATTCAGTCCATCACTTGTTGTTTTTGCAATTGCCGCCCTAAGTGCGCTGGGGATGCCCAGACGTGGGTCCCAGGCACTCCACACCACTGGAATCAAGCTAGCCGGGCTGAAGAGAGGTGTTACCTCGAAACCGGTCCGGTCCTCGGATGCTTGATTCCGTTCTGGGAAGGACATGGCTTTTGTAGTTCGGACTGGACTGTTCCCATGGGGCAACAGGGTCAGAGCTGATTTGCATATCGCCATTGTCTAACCCAGGGTGGTGTGGAGTGCAAAAAAACGATGGATTTGGGCCCAGATCTTTTGACTGGGGGAGTGTGTGACATTGATCCACATTCAGTCCATCACTTGTTGTTTTTGCAATTGGGTGTGATGTGGGCGCGTGAGTGGGGCCTACTGGCAGGTTAACAGTGGGACCATGACGTGGCACGCATACTCCCAGGGGCACACACAGCTTGCAGAGCTCGCTGAGGGCCTGCAATGCGAGCTACACACAGCCCGGACATTAACGGAATGTGTGTGTGGTTGGAAAGTCACGTCTATCATAACCAGATACGGGAGTTGTGCAGCAGAAATATGGATGACATTTGAATATATCCCCTGCCCTGAAGCTGTAAGCTTGGACAGCCCCATTCCCCTGATGCCGGTAGTTGCTGCTTCGGTAGCATGGTGGTCCTGATGTGCTCCATGACGGGGCTCCCCTGCGCTGCTGCCATGCCCATGTTGTTGCGGTGATTGCCGTGAGATGATCAACAGAGAGGAGGCGAGAGACGCTGTGAGCGTGCACATCTGCTGTCTGCAGGCGATCTCAGCTTGCGCTGAAGAGACTCCATGAACGCGCACATCGCCGCGCGTTGTGGTAACACTGCAAGCCTTATGTGTGCACAACGGCTGTCTGGGACGAAGCGCAAACAGACGCCCTGAGCGTGCACATCGCCTGTCCGGAGGAAAGTGCACATCTCCTGTCCCCCTTCCAAACTCAAATCGACAACAATAGATCTTGCTAGCGACAGTGCTTCGCTCTGCATCGCTAGGCGAGACCTAAAAAGGAAAGGTTTTCTCTGCAGGGATATTTCCTTAAACATCTACTTCTAGAAAAAGCACCTTCGGCTTTTGCTTATACGGGAAATATTGACATCATTATTTGCCATTGTTCCTGATGAAGTTAGAAACTCACAATGAATCAATATTAAGCTATCTGGGGAAAAAATTGGTGGCAGTGACAACGTATATGGAAGATGACCACAGCAGTCCTTGAGGTGACTGTATAGAATACTCTGCATACTATCTTGCAGATTGAGAGTTTGAAGCATGTGACAACATGAAGCAGGTAGAGTAAACACATAGAAATAGTCAGCAGAGCATGGAATAAAATGAAGCAGATTTGGATGGACTTAAGACATATCCAGCAGCCAGGAAAAGACATGTCGAAATACATTGGCAAAGTGCTCACTTTGCCACTGGATTCAAGCAAGCCGGGCTGAAGACGGCTGGAATGCCAGAAACCGGTCCTCGGAAGCTTGTTTCCGGTCCAGGGAAGACATGGCTTGGCAGTTCGGGCTGGACTGTTCCCATGAGGCACAGGGTCAGACTGATTTGCATATAGCCATGTCTGAACTGGGGTGGCAGAGTGGGCTAAAGAACGGTGATGGATCAAACCCAGATCTTTTGACTGGGTGTGAGTGTTTGATTGGCTCAGATGCTCCTTCCTTCACCACCCCCTTTTGTACCGCTTTGGCTGCCATAAGTGTGGCAGGGTATGCTCAGATGTGAGTCCCTTGCTCACTTTGCCACTGGATTCAAGCAAGTCGGGCCTAAGACGGCTGGAATGCCAGAAACCGGTCCTTGGAAGCTTGTTTCCGGTCCAGGGAAGACATGGCTTGGCAGTTCGGGCTGGACTGTTCCCATGAGGCACAGGGTCAGACTGATTTGCATATAGCCATGTCTGAACTGGGGTGGCAGAGTGGGCTAAAGAACGGTGATGGATCAAACCCAGATCTTTTGACTGGGTGTGAGTGTTTAATTGGCTCAGATGCTCCGTCCTTCACCACCCCCTTTTGTACCGAAATACAGAGGCAGGCAGCAGGCTTGGGAGTGACAAAGAGTGGCTGGCATGGAAATATACTGGTGTGCAGAGGGACAAAGAGCAATAACATTACATTGAGGCAGAATTGCCCATGAGCTTGGTGTACTGGAAGCTGTGGAGGGACAAATTTATAATTCTTTCGCACAATTCAACGCAGCAAAAGAACGCACTGTGCTGCACTGTATGAAAGGGAGAGGGCAAGAATGTGCCATATTTATTAATATATGGCGTATTCCTGCAGTCAGTCTTCACTGGCAAACAATCAGCTGCCTAGAGTTAAGACAGTCGGTGCAAGGGTGCCTGAGTTGCAGGCAGGATTGTATTTGTGGAGGAGACAACTTCTTCACAAAAACAATCATCTGAGCCTTTTTCCTCTTTCTAAGTGCATTGCAAAAAGAGGAAGCAACTAAGAGAAATAAAGATATTTTTTGTCGTTGCAACACCCACGCTCAACCCATGGAACGCCTTCGCAGAGCAAAGCAAAGAAGCAATGTGCGTTGCCTTTGTTACTCCCGATTTACCAAGCACCACAGGGCAATGCAATTTGGCCTTGCATTGCTTGATAAATCTGACTTAGGGATTGTGTTGCTCTAGCGACACCCTCCGTGATACAAGGGCAATGCAATCCCTTGATAAATCTGGCCCACAGGGCTCATACAGGCTTATTGGATGATACCTCCTTGAAGCCTGTGAGCAAATGTTCATTGATTGTACATCAGTCACATCGCAAAATGCTGGGAAGGTCGCAAAACAGTCTGTCTTTAATGTGTTCCCACTGTTTGCAACCTGCTCAATGAGGCATCAGACTCCTGAACACAGACAGAGGAAATGCCACAATATTTTATTCCACGGATTAAGAAGTTGTTGATTATTGTGGTCAAGCATACAATATTTCTTATTAGACCTATTCAAACATTTCTACCATTACACCTTTTTAACATCCCAGGCATTTAAATGATTACACCCGAATCAACCTGCTTCAATAATGGCGTGATAGTGCCGAAGGAGGACTGAAAGGAGAGACAAGAGAATCTGAAAGGGGGGGGTGGAAGTAGCAAGGAGATAGGGAGAAAGGAATACCTCCCCAAGCCGAAATTCAAATAAAAAAAAGACAATTTGTAGGAATCCTACAACCGAGGGTATCACTTTCTAATCTTTACTTCTATTTCAGGGTACCAGGCTTCCCACTCTGAAAGCCTGCACCTTATCCAGTGGTTGACGAGCTGTAAACTACCATTGTATACCTCTTCATGTTTGTGACAACTGCCCTCAGATATATGTATTAATTAAATGCATCTTACCATCCTTCCCCGATGAAGAGCACTTGCATCCTGACTTTGTGGCTGTTTTCTGGACAAGCTAGGACATAAGGACCAGTTCTGCATTGTACTGTGGCTGTGAGTATCTGTGTGTAGCTGATTACATTGAGGGGCATATTTACTAATCTTTTATGCAAGGCAGACAGCAAGCAAAGTTGATGCGCTGTGTAAAAGGGAGAGAGCAAAAATGCTCCATATTTACAAACGTACTGAGCATTTCTGTTCGCTCCTTGTGCTGGCGCACTGTGTGCTGCCTAGCGCCAATGCAGGCACCCTTGCACTCTTTAACAATGCGTTATAGCAGGTTTGCTTTTGTGAAGGAAGGGATAACTTCCTGCACCAAAACACTCCTTAGAGGCATTTTCCTCTTTCCATGTGTGTTGCAGAATGAAGCACACATGGAAAGAGGAGCTAACAAGGAAAATTAAAAAATATGTCGAATAGTGATGCCTCACTTGGGAAGGCATAGCATTTTGGTGCAATCTCAGGTTTACTAGTTTAGTAAATCTGGGAATGCACCAACATCCATGACTGGGTGCATAGAAATGTCCATGTTCGAACCATGGAACATCTCCAAGTTGAAATGTAACCTATCACAGCGCATGAAGCTGCATTGCATTTCTTTAAAAAGCCACGCAAATCATGCTTTGCATACCTTTGTGAATTTCAAATATGCCGTTGCCTTGCATCGCCTTGGAAAGGCAACTCAACGGTTTAGTAATTCTAGGCCCCAGTGTCTACAAAATTACACACTTAGTATCTCAGTTTATTCCTGGGATGCGATCTCCTACTCTTGCCAGAATGATATTCTGTATGTGGTGACCATCTTGAAGTGGCATTTTCCCGTTTTAAGATGACCACTACATTCAGGACCTTTAGGAGAGGCTGTGCTTATTGCAAACGGCGGGAAGGAAGAAAAGGGTACCTCATCACCTCCTGGCAGAATCACAGCATTTCCCTCAGCAGACTCAGGAGGTGCTGCAGCAATTGGTCTAAAACAACGCAAGTACTACCCTGCCAGACTCATACACCTAATGCACAACAGAAATAGCTGGAACACGATAAAGCACAAATACTCATTTGGGCTCAGTAAAAATGTGAGAGACTTTTTTTTTTTTTTTTTTTTACTTTTTATTGAAGTTGCATGTACAGATTACATTCACAAGGTTACCTTTAAATTGACATTTCCAAATCGTATATCCTTGCATCTTTAGAACATAGTAACTACCGTTTATTCATACAAATAGCAAGTTGGTTTCAAACGACTATGTGTAGTCTCGTAGCCATGTATTCATGAATCAATCCCTAGAGCACATTGTAAAGGACCTTTAGCATGCAATGTGTATTATAATAACCAACAATATATGAATTCTTAACACTAAAAAGAGTCATCACAGTTAGGTATATAATTCACGTTTACACCGACTTCCAGCCATCCCTCACGTTCCAAGCGACGTCGCAACAGAAATCAGCAGTTGAACGGTACATTGTCCGATGTTTCAACTTTAGTAACCACCACCCAACTATCTATTCGTCCTCCCCTTCAGAGTCTGAGTCTTCTTCTACCGGCAATGGTTCACAAATTTCTCCTCTATAAATATTCCATGCTGTCCATACCTTGTTCCATTTGCGGGGGCAGGCCCTGAGCACATAAACCGCTCTTTCCGTAACCATCAGCTTGTCCATATTGTCTCCCCACCTATGTGCTGTAGGCAAATCTGGCGTTCCCCATTTTTGCGCAATGTCTCGTTTAGCCACCATCATGGCCAGGGTAGCCCATATTAGTCCATGCCTATCCAGATCATTAGGGTCCCAGATGTTCAATAGGCAATTTTCGAGGCTCTGGCAAAACGGAGACCTTAAGCGTTTGCGAGACAGTACGCATAACCTGCCTCCAGAATTCTTGTATGTGCGCGCAATCCCAGAGTGTATGATACAGCATCCCCTCCTCCCCGCATCCTCGAAGACAAAAGGGATGTGGTGCCCTGTGTATTTTATGAAGCAGGGTCCTAGTGTAATAAATGCGATGTAAGATTTTCAGTTGCACCAATCTGAATTTTGCTGAGATGCCTACTTCTTTCGGGGAGGCCAGTGCCTCATTCCATTCAGAGTCAGTAACCTCTCCTATTTCTCCCACCCATTTTTCTCGTAATTTTACCGTAGGGTCCCCTAGGTTGTTGATCAGTTTTTTATATGTGAGGGAAGTTGCGCTTTGTGGCATATATTCTGTTAGTAGCCTGTCCTCCAGCGGTGAGGACTCTGGTATATCAGTGCCCGCTGGGATTGCCTGGAGCAGTCGTGTCTTATTTGCACATATCTAAACGTCTCGGTTGGGCTCAGGTCATATTGCTGTTGGAGCTGTGGAAACGCGATCTCCGTGCCTTTGTCCCATAGGTCCCCGACTGTGGAGATTCCTATGCAGTCCCATTGTGTAAATCCCTTGCAGGATCGTAGGGTCCCTAATAACTTTGTGTCCCATAGCGGTGTTAGTTTGGTGATTTTTCCCTGCCAACCTAGCCGCTTTTGTGCTATGTGCCACAGGGCCGTCGTGTGGTGCGTCGGTCCCAGCAGTCTCTTGACGTGCGGCTTGTTATACAGTACTGAAAGCATGCACTCGGACCCTAGTTGTGACCAGTCCGCTCTATATGCCGGGTCATTCCTCGGAGCATGTATCCATTGATTTATTGTTTTAAGATGGGCTGCCCAGTAGTATAGCTGTATGTTAGGCAATGCTATACCTCCCTCATACCAGCTCTTCGTCAACTTATCATGCGCTATACTCGCCGGGCCGTTATTCCAGAGTAGGCTTGAGACCAGTGCCGCGACTTATTTGAAATATCTCGGTTCCACAAGATATGGGGTATTTTCCAGCACATAAAGGAACCTGGGAAGCGCCATCATTTTATAAAGAGCTGCACGCCCAAGGAGGGTCAGCGGCAAGGCCGCCCAATGTTTAACATCTGCACGAAGACGTTCTATAGGCGGCTTCAAGTTTTTGGCAAAGAAGTCTGCGGCACTATTCGTAATGATAATGCCCAAATATTTAAAGGAGTCTTTTGCCAACACCAGGGGGCAGTCCTCCTGCAGCACCGGTTCTGGACCGCGTAGTGTGTATATCACCGACTTTGACCAGTTCAGGGTATATCCTGACAACTTTCCATGTGCGTTACAAAGAGTCAGTAATGCTGGGATCCCGCTTTCAGGCTCTACCATATGGATCAACATATCATCCGCATAAAGGGATATTTTATCTTCCCACCCATCCTCCCATTTGATCCCTTTGAGCAACGGTGTTGTTCTGATTAGGATTGCCAAGGGTTCTATCACCATGGCGAAAAGCAAGGGTGACAACGGGCACCCCTGCCTAGTCCCCCTTCCCAGTGGGAATGTCTGCAAGATGTGACCATTAGCTACTACCTGCGCCACCGGTTTTGTATAAAGTAATCGCACCCAAGCTATGAATTTCGGTCCAAAGCCCATATGCCTCAATACCGCAAATAGATATTCCCATTCCACCAGATCAAAAGCCATTTTGGCATCAAGGGAGAGAATCACTGCCTTTTCGGAGAGAAGGTGTGCTCGTGCCAGTACCCCATGAACTCGCCTGAGATTCAGTGCTGTACTCCTGTGAGGCATAAAGCCTGACTGGTCAGGGTGTATCAGTGTCTGCAGGTGCTGTACCAAACGGGTGGCCAGTAGTTTTGCCAGAACCTTGGCCTCCACATTAATCAGGGAAATGGGGCGGTACGAGGAGCATTGAGAAGGAGGTTTGCCCGGCTTTGGTATGGCCACAATCGTGGCTGTGCGCTGGTCCAGCGGTAGTTCCGCCTTTTCCAGGCTGTCCATGTACATTTGCAGTAGCGGTTTACTCAGTGTTTCAGCCCTCGCTTTATACCATTCTATAGGTATTCCATTGGGTCCTAACGCTTTACCGGAGTGCAGTGCCTGAATTGCCAGTTGAATTTCATCTACTGTCGGGTCGAGTTCTAGCTCTTGCATTGCCTCCTGTGTGAGCCTGGGGATGTCAATGTGTTCAAGCGAGATTGTCGCCGCTTGAGCAGTGACCTCTTGTACTGGGGTGTATATCTCTTGGAAGTGGCGTGCCAAGGTGCATACTATGTCTTCCGGGTGTGTCTGTAACTGACCGTCATGTGAGTGCAGCCTCTGTATACCTTTATTACCTCCCCCCTCTTATCTAGCCACGCCAGCATTTTCCCAGCTTTGTCACCTACATCGTATATTCTATGTGCTGTGCTTGTGACATAACCTTGGACTGTCGTTGTAAGGTGGGCCTGGTACTGCTGCTGCCGTAATTGCAATACGTGTGCTGTTTCCGGTGTGGGGTCCGCCATGTGGGCAGTGTTAGCAGTGTGGAGTGTCAGTTCGAGCTCCGTGAGGTTTCGCCGGCACTCCCTTTTGTGCCCCATTATCGCTGCTATCGCTCCCTCCCGCAGGACCGTTTTGTATGCTTCCTATAGGACCGAGGGAGAGGACACCGATCTCTCATTTTCCTCAAAATAGCGTGTGGTCACTAATTGGAGTTCCTTCCTGATCTTCGGGATTGTAAAGTAGTTCGGGTATATTGGATAAATTCTAGCACGTTTCTTTTCTTTGGTGGTGAGTGATAGAGATATTGGTGAATGATCAGATATGCCTCTGGGCAGGATGTCTATTTTGTCTACCTTCCCCAGTCCCATCCCTAGGAATAAAAAGTAATCTATGCGGGACAGGCTATTGTGGACAGCGGAATAATATGTGTATTGTGTCTCCGCGGGGTGCAACTGACTCCATACATCTGTAATGCCCATTGCTTCCAGGAATCCAGGGAGTGATGCAGTCCCCCTTGGGCGTTCTCTAATGGGAAATGTGTCCATTGTTGCATTGAGGTCTCCCCCTATGATCGTGTCACCCTCTGGGAGGTCCAGAAGGAATCTACCCAGTGCAGGCAGAGCAACAGAGTGGAGCGCCGGGGGGATGTAGACTGAAACCACGTTGAGGGGCTTCCCTTCCCATTGCCCATGTAGTGCCGCGAAACGACCCTGATCATCCGTTTTGCGGTGTATTACCATAAAGGGTGATGTCTTTTTCAGGAGTATCCCCGCCCCTCGGGAGCCTGTCGTGAATTCTGCATGTGCTGCCATCACATATCCACGTCTATCAAGTGCCTTAAATGCTGTCCCCGTGAGGTGCGTCTCTTGAAGTAATACGAGGTCAGGGCCTTGGCGCTTAACTGCTTGCAGCACCAGCCCCCTCTTTATTTTATCTCCCAACCCTCTGACGTTCCAAGTAAGCAGGCGCAAGGGGAGTACCTCAATTGTCGTAGGTGCACCTTCAGTGGGTGTAGCGTGCAACTGTTGGGCCATTGGAGTGTCTTGGTAGTGTTCTGTATGCCATGTTACTGGTCTTAGAGTACATGTAGCGTTCTATGCTGAGGTGTAGGAATAGCTCATTACCCGGTGCATTCATGTATCGTGTGGCGTGAGTGATGACCAACAATACTAACATTAACTGTAAAACTTCCCCTCCATCCCTCCTCCCTGCTCCCCTGCTCCACGGACTTACCCCGCCCGCTTCCCCAACTTCGCAGAGTGCTTTAACCCATCCCCAACTATCTTACTTGCTCGTGGGGTTGGTGAGTCCCCTACAGGCACCGGCTCTGCCCACCCTACTCCGCTTCACCAAGTCCAGGTTTCAGTGTACCGTGTGCTGTCTGTCCCAAAGTCTTCCTGTCTTCAGATAGGGGCTGGTTGGCCAGAGTCAGGCGGATTCCGATCACTGTCGGATTCTGCTTCCGATATTCCCCCTTGGCTAGTCAAAGTTCCGGTCTGCATATCCGTGTGCTTGCCATCACAATGGTTTTGCCGACCCCTGTGTGAACGGCGAGGCTGTCCCACCTGTCTCCAGCCGTCAAGCCAGTCTTGCGCCACTTCCGGCTTGTCGAAAAAACACGTTTTCCCATCGGCAACAACCCGCAATTTGGCAGGGAATATCATTGAGTATGGCAGTTCTTTCTCTCTCAGTGCCTTTTTCACCTCAGTAAACGTTTTCCGGCGCCTGGCCACTTCCGCTGTGTAGTCCGGGAAAAATGCGAGTGTCGAGTTCTGGAGCTTAACTGGCGGCGACACCCTTGCAGTCTGTAAAATCGCATCCCTGTCTCTAAAGTTGAGCAGTCTAGCCAAGACAGGCCGTGGCGCTGCACCCGGTTTTGGCACTCCGCCAGGTACTCTATGCACCCTTTCAACCGAGAAGAAGTGCGATAGTCCTTTAGGTTGCAATTTATTTTTGACGAGATCTTCTACGTAGAGATCCATCGCTCCCTTCCCTTCTGTCTCCGGAATTCCAAGGATGCGCACATTATTTCGTCGGGACCGCCCTTCTTGGTCGTCCAGCTTATCTTGCAGTAGCCTGGTGACCTTCTCCATGCGTTCCACAGCTATTTGTAATTCTGAGGTGTCCTCTACGAGAGATTTTGTAACCGCCTCCACCTGCGAAACCCTCTCGGTTATTTTTTGAAAGTCTGCCCGGAGTAGAGTGACTTCGGAAGAAATGGAACCCACTGTCGTTTGCACCTCAGAGAGGGTCTTCATAATGTCTTCCAGCGTCACTTTCTTGGCCCCGTCCGTGTCCTGACTGGAGCCCGCGGAATTGCGCCCATGTACTTGCGGCTGTCCTTGCTGGCTATAGGCGAACTTATCCAGTTTGGCCTGCGTGGACCCACTCTTTGGTCCCCTGCCCGCCATGGCCGGAAGCCTGCAGATATTGGTCCTAGTTTCGGGCAACACTGTGGACACTGCACTGCAGTTATCGCCAGGTCACCTTTGTGGGTCAGGGGGCAGCGGCGCGGCGTGGTCCCAGTGATCTTGGGTGTCTTGTAGTGTTTCCCCCTCTGGTCACTTTGGTCGCTGTCGGCAGGGGTAACTAGCGCGTAGCGTACGTTCTGTGCACCGAGGAATTGCCCGCAGCTTGTCCGTTATTCCAACTCTACCCCCTCACTGCTCGCGTAGGTTGTCTGCCTCGCGCACGATGTGGCCCTCTTCCATCTGGTAATCCGCCTGTGCCCAGTGCGCGGTGTTGGAGCAATCCGCTGCTGAGGTGTTGAGTGGTGAAAATCCCGATATGTCCCCTGCCGATTTCTCGCACCTACTAAGTCCTGGCTCTGCATCCACTAGGGAGTGCGCCGCTTATGGAGCTGCCGGCTCGTTACTACTGCCCACTCACTGGTCTGAAGTATCCGCTAGGAGTCTGACTGGAGTCTCCCCCGTCCAGGGCACCTTCCTACGCTCCTTCGTAGGGCCTGGTCCGTTATTCGTGTCAGGTGCTACAGCGCCAGCCGCCTTTCCAGCGGATGTTCTCCGTCTGCCTCCTCCGTGTTCGGCGGGCCCCCCCGGGGCTGCCGCAGGCTCCTCCGAAGGCCGACGCTGTGTGCTCTCATCTGCGCCGTCGCCGCTGATGCCACAGGGTCTTCTCCCCTCCCGGCTCGCTATCACCTCTTCTGCCTCACTTTTACCGGTCAGGGCTCACTGTCGCTGGGGCGCCCGAGGCACACGAAGCCGGGGCCGAATCTTCGCCGGCAGCCCAGGGTCACCGCCGATCTCCACGGCAGTTCTACTTCTCCGGTGGTATTCCACGGACTCCGCAGACGTCCTCGAGTGTCTCCGTTTCAGCGGCGTCGCAGAAGCCCTTACTCTGAATTGTGGTCGGGTAGCGTCTTCCGCCTCGGTCCGGTCAGGGGAGGTTGCTCCGAGGGCACGCTGGCCAGATCTCACTTCCGCCGGGGTCGTGCCTGCACTCGAGGCCGGTACTCCACTCCGGTCGCAGGCCCAATTTTGTCCGCGTTCGTTGAGGCAGTTCCCAGCACCCGATTTCTTTCTGGGTACACTCGGATGGAGTCGCTCTGTCACCAGACCTGGTTACCGCTCCTTCGGGTGGGAAATTCGACGGATTAGAGTGTCGGATATTATAAAAGGCCGAGATGCCTCAGGGAGCTCTCACTTCACGCTGCCGCCATGCTTGGCTGCTAGCCACGCCCCCCGAGAGACACTTTTTTAAAGCAATGGCTGAAGGGGCTGGCACAAACATACCAGGGGCTGAACACATCCTCTCTCTGTGCATTTATTTTGGTCATGACGTCTCTGGTCGAAGATCTGTGGCTGTCTTTAGCCAGACCTATATATAACTGCTATCATTACCTTCTCCTTGACGCCTGACGCCTTCCCACTACCCCTCTTTGTCACACCCTTTTCAAAAGGTATCAATAAAGCCAAGTTCTCGCCTTCTTAATAGGTGAAAGTGATTCGTCATGCATTGTTCAGTTTGCACATATGGTTAAATAAATAACCATAAATAAATAATCAGTAAGTGCAAGGATAAATCAATGGCAGGAAGAATGGACGGAGAAATGAGTGAATGGATGTGTGAGTAAGCGATTGCTTACCTAGAGGGATGAGTACATTGATGGACTATGTGAGTGCATGGATGGATTAATGGGTGACTTCATTACTGATTCATCAGTCCATGCACTCAGGCAATTATCCATTCATCCTTCCTCATCCACCCATTGAATTGCTCTCACATTCATTGCCTCAGATTCTGAAAGGTGTCAGTCACAATAGCGCAGAACCCAAAGATGCTGCGCTCCATTGCGTTGCCTGACAGGGAGGGCGCAGGGGAGCACCATATTCACAGAGATATGACACTCTTTTACCCTCTCCCTAGCGCTGGCGCTATCAGCTGCCGTGAGCCAGGTATACACCTTAGCTCCATAGTGCTAGGGTGTGTGCCTGAGCCTGACATAGGTTTTGTACAGGAAGCGTACAATTCTTGTACAAAATACTGTGCCTAGACAAGTCTAAAAGCAATTCCTACGTTGTATGTGTGCAGTACAGTGCAGCACAAATGCAAGGTTGGAAAAGCACAAAGAAATGAAAATATTTCTCAGTTTAATGTCTGCTTTTCAGGGGCATTCATTTTTGGCACTAAACCCTTTCTATCAATGTTAGTGAATAGGTTTAGCATCAAAAAGCATGGGTGGTTGCATGGGAATGCCCATGTACCACCCATGTAACACCCCCTTGATGCAAAGTAATGCAAAGTCGAGTTTTGTGCTGCTTTGTGTTACTTTTACATACAAACCAACGCTAATACCAATTAATGTTAGTTTGTAAATCCCAAAGAAGGTTTAGGGTCGAGGGATTGCATTGAATAAGTATCGCTAACGCGTCGCTAAACCTTTAAGAACCTGGGCCTCAGACTGGTAAATGAAAAAGCACTTCCAGACTTTTTTAAAAATGATTACAGGCAATCTGAGTTTCTTAATACAAGTAAATGATGATGTCAGGACCCTGTACATTAATAAGAAAATTTGATTTTACTGCATTGTCTATCTATAACACGCATTGGCAAAGCTAGTAGACCTCACCTTTTTGACCTATCGATTTCCCATTGCTTTTTGCTGATGCTGATGCTGTTGCACTTTTGTGAAAGCAGAGTGGCCAGGCATCTGATGGGAGATTGGAGCCCCCAAAAAATTGAAAATACAATTATTTGTTTTAAGGAGCAGGAGTGGTGTGAAACCAGTGATGGTGCATTTTTGGGGAGCAGATGGGCGAAGCAGTGGGGAATTGGTGGGGTATCAGGGAATCAATAAACAAACTTTATGCTGGTGGTGAAAATAAATCCAAATAAACATGATGGGTTGGGGAAGTAATGATTTTTGGACAGCAATCTAGAAAGAGAGCAATATGAGGAGGAGGAAGCAACACATATCACGTGGAGGAGGGTCGGGGGGGGGAGGGGGAGGTAGCACGTAAGAGAGCTAGGAAACACATGTATTCTCACAGAGTACTTAAAGAAAAACAGTGCCCTAAATGTGAGCAGAAGAAGGATACAAGTCACCTAATCAAAAGGATGGTAAAGAAGCTGTACACCAAGAGAGGGATAACCACAAGACGAGGAAGGAAAGGCACTGAATAAGAAATAAGCAAATGAGAGTGGCAAGAAAGCCAATCAATAACCCACTATATTTATGGGTAAGGTCAGCAAGATGTCTTTTGCAAACAGATAGCTGAAAGGTGGCTGTAGGCGGGAATTGAAAAGAAACAAACGTTAGCACAGCAAATAATTCTCATCTTTGCCGTATGTATTGGCTATGCCAACGCCTTCTGTTCGTGCTGTACAGCATCGGCAAAAATGCTGGTTCTGTACAGCATGAACAAAACCAAAAGAAGGCATGATAATCCAGCCATTTGCATCGGCATCCTTTACAGGCGCACTCTTGTGTCATGAGGTAATGTGAGGGACATTTATTTGTTTACTGTTCTAAGATGGATCAGAAACATAAAACAAATATGAAAATGAAGTAATGTGAAATTGTTCTTATTTAGAAAACAGAAGGGTCGGCAGTAATTTGCAGCCTGGCCCTACAAAAAAAATCCAAAAATAAATAAAACAAGGAATCGAAATAGGACCAGGCCGCGGTTAAAAGAAGCACATGAGGAAGGGACCCAGAAGGAGGGTGGAGGGAGTCTCGTGGAGTGGGAAAACAACATGAAGGTGAAGGAAGATGCACATTGAAGACAGAAATACAGTGCGCAGGAAAGAGAGCATATGAGGTGGGGGGGCTACACGCTGCCATAGATTTCAGATGTCATCACTGATGAGATATGTTATGTTATGTTATGTTAAATTAATTTATAAAGCGCGCTAACACCATTAGGTTCCTTGGCGCTGTACGGAGGGAGCAGGGAGGAGAGACAGAAAATAACATAACAGAGGGTAACAACTAATTATACGCTTCAGTGAAGAGGTGCGTTTTAAGGGAGGATCTGAATCTGGAGTAGGGGGAGGACAACCTAAGAGGAAGAGGTAAAGAGTTCCAAAAAGACGGGGCTAAAAATGAAAACCTAAGGCCACCGTGTTTCTTCCGCTTGAATCTAGGGACAGACAGTAGAGCCATATGAGATGACCGGAGGGTGCGGGAAGGAACATACTGATGAAGCAAGGAAGAGATGAAGGAGGGGCTATGACCAGTGAGGGATTTGGAAATAATGCAACCAAGCTTAAATTTACAGCGGGCAGAAACCGGAAGCCAGTGGAGACTTTTTAGAAGAGGTTGAACATGTTGATCTCTAGGCTGATGATATATCAGGCGGGCAGCCTGATTTTGGATCAGCTGAAGTCTCCTGAGTTGGTATGCAGGAATGCCTACGTATAGTGCATTTGCGTAGTCAAGCCTAGACATGACTAACGCAAGCAAGGCCAAAATAAGGGCGTCGATGGTAAGTAGGCGAGAGATTTTGCGTATTTTCCTGAGCTGGAAGTGGCTGGAGGAAACTACAGCGCTGATCTGGGGTGTCATAGATAGGTCGTTACTAATGACAACTCCCAGACTTTTTGCTGAGCTGACGGGACAGGGGGGGCTGCCAAGACTGGCAGGCCAAAAGGAAGAGTGCCAGGGATTGGAGGGTCCCCCGACAAGCACCAGCTCGGTCTTGTCGGGGTTAAGTTTCAGATGGTTTGTGCCCATCCAATCGCTGATAAAACAGAGGGTATTTTGGAAAGTGGAGATGGATTCATCCCCAGAATCAATAGTAAAGACCAGTTGAATGTCATCCGCGTAATTAAACGCGGAGACATTAAATCGACGGAGGGAACGGATTAACGGGACCAGGTATAAATTAAAAAGAAGAGGGGATAAAGAAGAGCCTTGTGGGACACCACAAGTCAACTCGACTTGAGAAGCAGAAAACTGGGACAGCCTGACAGCTTGATGGCGATGGGTCAGGAAAGAGCGCACCCAGTCCAGGGCGGTGCCCTGGATGCCAGCCTCTCTGACACGGTCAACCAAAATATCGTGGTCGACCGTGTCAAAGGTGGCCGACAGGTCCAGAAGGACCAGAGCCTGACAGGTGTTAGAGTCGGCGCCCCTGCGTAGTTCGTCCATCACAGAGAGGATGACAGCTTCTGTGGAATGCGCAGGTCTAAACCCAGCCTGCTGGGGGTCCAAGACACAAGAATCTTCTACAAATGAGGTAAGGGTTTGAGTAACATGGGACTCCAGGACTTTACTAAGGAAGGGAAGGAGAGAGATTGGGCGATAGTTGCTCATGATGGACGGATCAGCCGTGGGTTTTTTCAGAAGAGATATGTGAGGGCATAAACAATGCATCACAGCATGGCAAGTTATATGTACGTCTATTACTGATAACTGGCGAATTTCAAGTTTTTTTTGTTTTTAAACAGGAGTGCTTTTCCTTTGAATTTCTAAGTTTGTATATTATTTTTAGTCAGGAAGACATAGACAACAAACAGTCGACTTCCAATACTCTTGATGCCTCTCGGCAACAATAGGTCGCTAATGAAGTGCATCTTCGCATATAGGATGGGTCATAGTAGTAGAAACTATTAAGCAATGCGTAGGTGGAACATTATGAAGTCGCAAACTGCGACTCAGCCCGTACGAGTTCAACCTAACCCTTGCCATCGGCAGGCGTGCTGCTACAATAAATAAACAAGAATACAGGATATAATAGCGCTCACCTGTACACAAGGCCAACTACAGCTCAAAGCAAAGTTACCTGGGTTTAAATGTCAACATGCTGCCCTGAGCACACCCCGGGTCCCCTGCGGGCATCCTTTGAAATTGGGCGCCATTTTATAAAAAACTCGTGGCCCCGAGGGAGGAGGCGGGGCCTCGTTCCTGTGGGCGCCAAATTCAAATTGCTGCTTGACCCCCTGTGTTGTGGGCTCGGGCAAGTTAGGCCATCGCCTTAAATGGCCTGCCCATGTGCGTGGAGACCCAGTACAAACAGAGCTTATGCCGTGGCACATGGTGGTGGAGCCCAGGCGGGACGAGAGCCTGGTCGAAGTGCCCTCATGTGCCTGGCCAAGAGCCCCCTCCAACCCCCCTATCAACCTCATAAAGCAGGATTTAGTGTGCACAATGAAACACAGGGGGCATTAGCAAGGCCCACTATCAATTCAGACTTGATAGCAGCCGTCGCTCGCGTGCAAAGAATGCCTGTTTACACAAAAGTTGCTCGCTACCAGTCTGACCTACGCTGAGACACAGCTGGCCATCGGGATGCTCTCTCTGCACATTGTAGCCAAGGAAAACACCTTACTGACAACTAAGGTCCGTGTAGGCGGAAGTACATAACGAGGAAAAGTGTTCAGAAAATACTTGCACGATACCTCCGTAAACTTAATGAACACCCGCATAGCTTTCCTTAGTGCCGTCCTACTTCAATTGGGCACGGTGTTCCTTGTCTAACAACCATAATATTAATTAAAATCTACTTAGCCGTCTCGCCGCAACATGGTCTCCCCGAAGAATCAATCACCATGATTCCCTTTCATACCGTCAACGCAGGAGCACTCAAGCGACCCAAACCTTTACCCGGAGCATCAAAGAGGCCGCACACCGGTGATTTGGGTGCAGGACAGAGGCGTTGCGCGCGCCCCCACGATTGGCCTCTGCACCCCCACAGCCCCCTCTCCTGAAAAGCAGGACATAAACCAGCCCCGAGAGGGAGCAACTCACCGCCCAATAAGACGAACTCGGCGACCGCCGGGAAACATCACCCCGACGCCAGACCGAGCTCCAAACGACACAGGCGGGGGAACAAAATGTGTGTCCCCACACGAGGACACTACGGCGCGTCCGGTGCGGCAAAGAGGCAGAGAAAATGGCGAGGGGGTTTAAGTACCCCTCGCCCCGCCTGCCGCACCGGACATGCCCACCCAGCTCCTCCTAACTCCCCTCGGGACTCCGCCTGCCCGGGGGAGGAGAGAGGGGCGGGGGGAAGCCCTCCGTATCTAAGGGGCCGCCCACCTGATGGCCACTGCATGGCCTCGGGCAGCCGCATAGTAGCCATTACAAGACAGATAAAGAAAGAAGAAGAGGAGGTTGGACAATGCCACAATACACTTTAAACATGTTGCAAACTATGATAATAAGCAGGGCCGGACTGGCTATAGCGGGCACCGGGCAATCCCCCGGTGCGCCGCATGGGTGGGGGCCGGGTTTGGACCCCTGGGAGCCGTTTTTGTTACAGGGCCGCTTTTGCAGCATAGCTGCAAAATTGGCCCTGTACAAAAATCGGCCGAAAACCGGCCCCGGCAAAGAGCTCGGCGGCACCTCCTACCCCCCAGAGGGGAGGGGGGGCCGGCCGAGCACTTTGCCAGGGCTGGTTGTGGGTGCGGCAAGAATCATGAAGGCTACATTTCATATCCTGGATTAACCTGTAGTGAAAGTCAACAGGAAGCAGCTTTTTAGGGCTCATAGTAGCGTGTAGAAATGTTTGAATTAGCCTATGCAGGGGTCTGGTAGACAGATTGTAACCCCTATGAACGTAGTCGCCCATGTATAGCACCTTGCCACTATTTGTGTCCATGGGTGCAGGGATAAGGGCGCTTTGCAACTTCTTATATTTACGTATAACAAATTTCAACAAAATGCGTGGCAGCTTACGGGACAGGAAGCCGTAAATGGAGGGTCAGACTGTGTCACACAACCCACCTGGAGTGTTTCTTTTTACTTTTTGCACGAGTCTGGGGCACAGGATCTCACTTGAGAAATACCAAGCACTGCAACTATCATCACGCCATGGTGGTGGCCACGCCAACTGAGGTGGGGACTGAGATTGCTTTATTAATTGATGTTGCCGCCTGGCAGAGGAAGCCATAAGCCCATGAAGAAGTACTAGGAAGCACGAAATGCGTCGGGCTTTACTTTGGACTTTTCATGTGAGGACAGATTTTCGTGTCTCATGCCACAACCTCTATTACATTTTTGCCAACAATTCTCCTGTGTGGGCCTCTCCATTAGCAGGTCAACTGTTGTTGAACAAATTTCAACAATGTAAAAAGAAAAACACAGGTCAAGGTCAGCAGCAAAGAGGACGGGGGTCAAGAGGCAGCTCTAGCATGTCACAGAGTATCGAGTCTCCCTTGATCGCATGTGAGGAGTGATGTGAGATATGTTGGTGGATCACAAGTCGTGGTCTAGTCGAAGAGTTGGAGCAGGCGAAGCCGCACAGGGCTAAAGCAAGTTAATCCTATGCGCAATAGATATAGGATGAGGGGCTTCAAAACGCTCTGGAACTGCCTGTCTGTATGTGTCAAGGTTTACGAGATCTGCTCCATTGCCAGGATGTGCTAGACGTGGGCAAACCATTGTGACATGGAAGGAGAGTGTTTTCTGTTTCCATCTAAGTGCAATGAGCTGTTGCACTGCGAGAAGAAGGTAGCTAATAAGTTTCCAGTCAGCACGAGTCATTGCACGGATGTCTGAGGGCCGAATGCCTAACATGACTATGAGGAATGAGAACGGAAGGGAAATCCCACGACTTTCTTAATGTGGCCCAGGATCTCTTTCCAGTAGGTTGTGATAACCGTACAAGACCACCAAGTATATTGGAAGTCCCCTCCCATCGTCCCCACAGCGCCAACAGTGAGAGTATGTGCCCAGGTAGATAACAGAGAGACGTGATGGGATGAGATGTTGTAAATTAATCTAGGACTCTAGTGTAATTTTTCCTTATTCATGCCCTTATATAGGTATAGATTGTTCGATCCTTATATAGGCATAGAAATCATTACCATATTTAGACTGAGCCTATGCAGCCCAAATACGGCATGGCTACTTCCACTAAATTCCAAGAATCAACAACGATTTCTTAGAGAAACCCGCCTTCAGCAGCTAGGGACTTCCCCTTGCCTGAATACGAATTTATCTAGGAAATCATGGACTTTTCGAAGAACTGAGTCTTTGATGACGTTATTAAGTCCAATCACACGTCAAACTCGGCACCTCCAAAGTATAAATATGCCTAGATTTGCCCAGACAAACACACGGTGGTTTGGAGCAGATCGACTTACTACTTGCCCGACGCCCTGCAGCAGCAAGTGCCGAAGGGAGCCGACCCTCCAGCTGACGCACTGAGAGACGCTGTCTTTTCTCCTGCCGAGAAATCCAGCTCCAGTGTTTCCAGGCTACCCTTGCGGGTTGCTGGGAAATCGAGTCCTGAGATAGAGATACAAGACCTCCTTTATTCTAAACCAAGGTACGGAGCTGATTAGACCCGTAGAGAATTCTTGGACAGACTCTTGGCAGAGAAATACTAAGCTTAAGCTACTCCTCACTTACTTCTTCCCTTGTACTAGACTTAGGTTAGGTACACCGGGGTAGGAGTATTTTAAAAGCACCAGTTTATTATTTTTTTTAAAGACCTATATTAACAAGCATTGTCTGTATTACAAATCAGCTTACTACCTACAACCACTGCGGGGCCGGCATAGCATCACAAGCAATGTTTAAAACCAGTTGTATTAGGGGGGTACACAGCAAGCCGCCTACAACCCATCCGGGCCAGCCGCGTTGGGAGGAGTGCTGAAGTATGGAGGCAGAAATAGCGATGCGGATAAAGGTCATAATTTTATACAGTAAACAAAACAACTAAGGCATACACAAGGTACCAGTTCCACCTCTGAAATAGCATGTAATATATGAAGGAAGAAATAAAACATGTAATATATGAAGGAAGAAATAAAACAAAGTATCCTCTGTTAGTGGGAAGACATGTCCGCTGAATAAAGGGAATCTATGACCCATACCTTTCCGTAGTTCACAATAGACAGGAGTGGCGTGACCTGAGGGGGGGGACCTCATCAGGATACAGATGTTGCAGCGCCTGGGGCGTCTACAGTGTCATCGGGAGCGTGCTCCAATAAATAAGATTGCAGTGGGCTCCAAATGTCTCTTGGGCGCGACGAGGGGGGTTGAAGTTCGGCATAGATATGGAGCTGTTCCTAACAGTATGTGAGATCTCGGAGCCAATCCTTAAATGTGGGGGCCTTCCCTCTGCCCCATTTGCAGGCTATTTTCCTTTGGCGAGCAGGAGCGCGGTGGAGGTGTATTTTTGCATTTTTACGGCAATAGGCTCAGTGTACTCTAACAAGGCGGTGAATGGGTCCGTGGGGATGTGCAGGCCGGTCATGAGGTCCATGGCAGCAAGTACTTCCGCCCAGTAGCGTTGTATAGGTGGGCAATCCCAGCCCAGGTGTCTGAAATTGGCTCCCTCCCACCCGCAGCGATCGTTGTCGCACAGTTTCAGCTTAAACATCCGCACAGGCGTGTAATATATTAGATGTATGTATTTGTAGTGTAGAATGCGAACTCTACTACTAGCAGAGATTTCCCCAGTTTGTGTATAGCAGTATGTCCACTGTTCCTCAGTAATGGAATGTCCCAGCTCCTCCTCCCACCTACTTCGGGCCGCAGTTGGTTCGTATTCTCTATTTGACTGCATGGATCGGTATAAGATCGAGAGGACACGCGCGGGGGCCTCTTGTTGAATCAAAGCGTTTAGCGGGGGCATCACAGGAGGCTCCAGGGGGAAGGTGTGTGTGGCTGCTTTAATGTCCTGTTGGAGTCTTATGTAATAAAAGCGTTCTAAGGGAGTGGGGACGATATGCTTAAAAAATTAATTGCTGGTACTAAACTTCCCCGCAGTGTACAGGCTTCCCCAGTTGTATAAAGAGAGCTTGCAAAGGAGCTGGCGACAGCCACCTTCCTGTGTGCCCGGGAGATCCAGTCGCCCAAAAAGGGTCAGGAGGGGAGAGTACATCAATGTGCACTGGGTCAATTTGGCCAGGCCATGCCATGCGATGACGGTGCATTGCACAGTAGTAGATGCGGTGTGTCTGGGGACCGCCGGTGCACTGATGTAGGCTGTGCTGTGCTGGGAACGGGGCGCATGTAACCATCTTCAATCGCTAGGTGAGACATAAAAGGTTGGGGTTTCATCCAATATGCAGCATAGTGTGCTTGTGCGCAGTTAAAATATAATTCGATTTCTGGCACCGAGAAGCCGCCCGCGGGAAAGGGACGTGTGAGTACGTCCCATTTGAGCCTAGGGTGGTTGGACCCTGGAAGAAATGTTTTCCCTCCTAAAAAGGCATTTAAGGATCTTTACTGGGCGGCTTTAAGAAATCATCTTATTGCTCAGTCAGATATAGTTTTCCTGACTGGTTTGTTTTTAACTCACAAGCTTGATCCCTGGTTCGAAATCTACTGGGATACTATTACCAAGAAATTAGACAGGCAACTGTATCATCAATTTAGAGTTGGGGCACTACCACTAAAATCATTTACACACAAATGGGGGGGACAGTCTTTGACCACTTGCCCGTGGTGTTGTGACCAGATAGAATCTATAGGCCATGTCTTTTTTGTTTGCCCAGCATACCTAGCCCCCAGGAGAAAATGGTTAAAACCAATTTGCAAGAACATGGGTACACGGGTGGGCCAGGAAGCCTTGTGGCGGCTGAGGACTATAACATCAATTGCGGTGGCCGTAGCTGTGGCTAAATTTTTGGGTTGGACTTGGGTTATCAGAGCATGGTACCAAATTGTCACTTGAGAGTCAATTAGTAATTTGATGTCATTAATTGTACTGTATTTTTAGAACGTCTATATATTCCAAATTTAATACCGTCTTATGTATTTAAATTATTGCGTCTTTTAAACATGTATAATCTGGATGACTATTTACTATAGTTTGTGAGAAGGATGTTGTATGTTGTCTTTTATGATGAATTTTATCGAAATAAAGACGTTTTGAACTTGAGCCTAGCTTGTTTCCCTCCCCATACCAATCGAATGAGTTGAGTCCTAATTGCAAAGAAAAAATGGCGGCTGGGGGCGTATGGGATGTTTATAAATAAGTATAATAGTTTGGGTAGGATCACCATCTTGATTAAGGCTGCTCTCCCAGCCATGGAAATGGGCATTGCTATCCATCTCGTGATTTTGTCCGTAATGGAGTCCAGTGCTCGTCCATATTTAGCGGTCATAAGTACATCGCGAGCTCTGGACACAATGATACCCAAATAGGTAAGAGTGTCATCGCACCATTTGAGGGGAAAATCCGGCGTAAATCTCGAGGAGGAGTCAGTGAGAGGGTATATCTGAGATTTGGTCCAATTGATATTGACCCCAGAAAGTTGCCCAAATAGAACAAATAAACGCAGAATAGGATTCAAGCTGATATCATGACGGCGCAAGTAAAGAGTGATATCGTCTGTGTACAGAGATATTCGAATCTGCTGTTCAGGGTAGACGATGGCGTGATCACGGTAGTGCTGCCTAATTTTGCAGCAAGGGGTTCAATGGCCAAAGCAAACAAAAGAGGGGAAAGGGGGCATCTCTGCCTGGTACCCCTCACCTGGGGGAAAGAGGAGGAGCGCAGGCCATTCACCATAACAGTGGCTCGAAGCCCAGTATAGAGTAACTTAATCCATGCCAGAAACGGGAAGGGGGAAGCCCATGCGCACCAAGACATGGGAGAGATAATCACACTCCAGGGAGTCAAACGCCTTGGTGGATCGAGGAAAATGGCAGCCCCATCCTTTTCAGGGTCTAGATCGTGGAGCAGAGCGCACAACGTTCGCAGGTTATGAGCTGTGCTTCTGGTCGGGACAAATCCCGATTGGTCAGGAAGGACGAGTACAGCCATCAAGGGGCTGATACAGTTAGCGATCAATTTGGTAAGGATTTTTGCATCCATGTTGATTAGAGAAAGGGGTTAGAAGCACCAGTTGAGTACTTTTAGGCATTATTTTATCACTGTATGTAATTTATATGTTTACGGCAACTTATGGCTTAGAAACCATATCATGCTTTTACAGTACTACTTTATAATATTTTTTCGTATTATATGCCTTGTACTTTATAACCGGTATTACGATTGTAGCAGTACATTTCCTATGCTTGAGAAAGAAGACTGTTCAATAAATACTTTTTATTGAAAACGCCCGTCTCTCTATTTTCTCAGCAACTCTGGTGAAACGAAGCATGCACGATTGACTGAGTAAAATAGTAATCTATTGTTTCCGCGACTCTAGAGATTGATTTCTTATTCTTGGGAAACAAAGTTGTCATGTTTATGCGGTTGTCAGAAACTAATCCCTTCTTGTGAATTCGAGAAAGTTTCTAGTGACCTCTGAGCTAGCTGGCACTCACAATTAAGTCTAATATATACGCTAGAGACCTAGTCGACCTCAGTCCTACGTCTAAACTATAGTATATATCGTTCCAATGCGCAGAGCCTATTGGGAATATAGGAACTACACTACATGGCGCCCAACGTTTGGTAAGGCGATAATTTAACGCTAGTTACTAGAGTAACTCAGTCGTGCTTTTCACACAGACCCCTTTCTTCCGTAAAAACTCCAATAGACGTCTGGAGTGGGTGAAAGGCTAATATCTGCCAAAACTGAGTAGGACGGAAAATCCTAAGTATTAGTTTTTGGTTTGTTCAACGTTGAAGGATACAGTGTTCCAAAATATTGTGCACCTAATCTTTGTTTCCTTGAAACTTGTTCTGCAAACTCTTCAAATCAGTAAAAATAATGGTTACTGACGAAGAATTAGAAAGAGCTGCAGCAGCAGCTCAAGAAGCTTTAGAAGACAGAAATCTCCTAGAGAATGACCCGGATGCTATAAACATCCCGGCAAATGTAAGGAAAACTATAACTTACAAACTGATAAATAACGGAGTATCATCGAGAGGTGGTAAAGTAATCTTTGTTATAGAGGCACATGAATACCGGCAGACAGAGGTATTCTATTCATGGATTCGCTTTCCTCCAGCAGATGGAGAAACACACGAGCTTCACTACTGCAAAGTAGAGTAACCTCCAACGGAATACGTTCCTTACGAGGACGTGGACATTCCATTAACTTACCAAGAGCATCAGCTCTGGTTTAAAGGCGCCCTACAACATCAAAATCATATTACCAGGCTCGGTCCACTAGTTAGACCAGGAGCTACATGGCCGGTACTAGCCAGCTATCCACCACATCCCGACATAGAAAACATGACAGGTTGAGAACTGTTAGCACAGCTGAAACAGTTAATTAAAATACATAGACAATTGGTTCAATATGTCATGCGGACCTTAACAGTCCAACCTACTGTAAGGATTCCACAGCACACCCCTCACCAGGGGAACACAAACAAAATCACACCACAGACTATACAATCAGTCATTGGTAAAATGCCTGCCAAAAGGGAACAAATTCCGTTTCGGTCAGCACAAAGAATTACTCAAATTGAGGCAGTATTCCCTGATAGTACACCTCATGAGAAACACAGAATTCTGACAATCTGTTTACCAATGGAGATAGCACCACATGTGGAGGACTGTGACACATGGGGTACAGTCTTTGCTTCAATCTACACAAAAACACATGGTGTCCCATCTATGGTGGTAATACCAGACGTTCTGAGACAGATTCAAAATGAATACGGTCCAGAACCTGCCTTGAACCTAGGTATGAAATTACTGAAATATTTCAAACAGGACTCAGCTATACAAGTAGCCAACATCAAAGGTGAAGCAGCATCTGTGGCAATCGGCCAGAAGTTAAAAGAAACAGATATAACAGACCAACCACATGAACTTGCAAGAATTATTGAAAAATCATATGAAGAACTAGGTAAAGATAGTTTGGGTGGGAAACCATTAAAACCCCAACTAACTGAAAATCCTGAAAAAGTTTTTATTAAAAATAATCTCACTACTCCTAAAAAGAAGTGGGAAAACACTAAGCAAGCACTTCCTAAAGAGAAGCATTCGCAGTCCAGAGGAAGATCTCCCCAACGGGGAGGTAGGTCTCCACAACGGGAGCCCTCTGAAAAAAGGTATAACCTTAGAAATAGGGATACTTTAAGAAAACCTGATAGATATCAAGATACTGATACTCTTTCCTCTCGTACCTTTCAGACTTCCTCGCAGAAATCCAAGAGGAGAGGACGATCAGAACAAAAAAAAGAACGCGTGAAGTCCGAAGAGAAACAGCACGTTCCAAAAACATAAGAAAACTCAATTCACCAAAAAGAAGGTAGCAAGCGTAAAGATCAGACATGCCGAGGATCTTGAGGACACAACTCAAGAACCGGGAGTGGGCCCAAACAATGCTAGACAGCGCAGCAGAAGTGACCATAGCTTGCAAGATCCTGATGGATCATCTGGAGACAGTGGACTTGAATGAATGCATTCAAGTTGAAACTGCCGACACCAGGGTTAGTGTACCCCACAAGTTATATGAAGTAACACTCCGAATGGAGGGGGACATAACCAGGAAAATAAAAGCTCTCTTTTGGGATAAGCTTTCCAAGGGTTATGACATTCTTCTAGCTGAACGAGACTGGCCACCTGAATTTGTCAGGGAGTGCCCACATGGCAAATAGATAATTATGCCAGCCTTCTCAAACCATATTCCTATAAAAAATCAAACTACCGCACAGAGGCAGTATCCAGTTAAGCAAGAAACTAAAAAACAAGTCAGGGAGATTTTAAATCAACTTGAATACCAAGGGGTGATTGAAACATGCACTTCGTCAATTAACAATCCTTTGTTTCCTGTCTCCAAAGTAGAAAATTCATATTGTCTAGTTTTGGATTACAGACATCTAAACTCCCGTTGCAAAAGATTTGCAGTACAAAATCCACATAGTGCAGCACTGATGAATAACATTGTGCGTAAAAACTATAAAACCACATTAGATATTTCAAATGGATTTTTCTGTCAAAACATTGCACCTGAAAGCAGGCATTTGACCGCTTTCTCAATTATGGGGACACAGCGACAATTTTGCCGTCTCTCCCAAGGATTCAAGATTAGTCCAGGGTTATTTTCAGCCAGAGTAGCAGAGTTACTACAAATGTATGATGATGAGGCATTTTCTTATGTCGATGACATCTATCTTACAGACAATGATTTGGACGTACACTTGAAAAGAGTAAACACCATAATACTAGGGTTCGCATCAGAAGGGTACAAATTCAATTTAAAGAAATCACGAATTGTCCACCTCAACGTCCTATTCTTAGGATACGAGTTATCAAGTGAAGGAAAAAGCGTGGCAGCCAACTTCCTAGAGAAATGTGCGCTTCTCCAACCTCCAAAGACGCTGAAGAACTTACAATCAATTCTAGGTTTCCTGAATTTTGGAACAACTTATGTTCTAAACTACGCAGAAAGGGTTAAACCTCTCTACGAACTAATCAAGCCTGATTTCAAACCTACAAATTGGACTCAAAACCATACAGAATTTTTTTACGTTCAGTGCAAACAGACATGTTAGAAAAAACACAATTGGAAACACGTGATAATACACGCAATCTTGTGATCCGAATCATCCCAGGGAGATGCGGATTCACATACCTGACCTTTAATGAAGGTGAAAAGGTACCAATAGCATACAAATCACACTTGTACACACAAGCTGAAATATAATTCACTTCTACAGAAAAAATTCTGACAGCGGCTCAAACTGCAGTAGCAAAAGAGAGAGCCCTCGCACAGGGTAAATGCATAATGATCATTACACCTGTACCTGCCTTGGAGGCTTTGACAAAAGCAAGCATTCCCAATGCTAAGGCTTTGCGTCCGAGATGGATACAATGGGTTAATTCTCTTGCTGCAGCAGACGTTGAATACGTTTTTGACCCCTGCTTGAAGACACAAGAATTCCTACAATATGAATATGAATGTCCTCTGCCGACCGAGATTCTGCCTCTAGAACATTACGGATGTATAATCTATACAGACGGATCAGCACAGCCCGCGAATTGGGGGTAAACAAGCCTATAGTGCTGCGTGCGCGATTGTTAAAGGTCGCTGGCACGAAGGTAAATTCAGACCTATGGTCACTAAAACTCAATCACTTGGAGACTGTACAGCTCAGCGAGCTGAATTACAGGCTTTCAAGATGGCGCTTGAAAATACCGATTGCGAATTCCCCACACTAATAGTGTGCGATTCGTATTTCTGCGTCGAATCTTACAACGAGCTTTTGCAGAACTGGGTTCGAAACGGTTTCAGGAATACAAAAGGTGGCACAATTAAGAATAAAACGCTTTGGGAACAAGTAGTTCTCTTACAGAAAGAACTACAAAAGACTCACGTGATTCATACACTGAGTCATCAGCATGATGGCGTTCACGTTGCAGGGAATTCATTGGCTGATGAAGCCGCGAAGGCAGCTGTGCGAACGGCTTCCGTAGCTACAATAACTCACTCGAAGAGAGTAATAGACGGTGAAATATTACTAGCAATAAAAACCTCAATGGAAGGCAGCTATGCAGCGTTACCTCTAAACTATCCACACGGTAATACATACATAATTGATGCAAACTCCGTTCCTTTTGCTCGAATCCCTGGAGTGGGGGACAGAGTAATTCCAAACAAGAACGAGAGAGGTGCTTTGGTTCACGAAGCACATATGGGAGAGGGTCTGAGACATCAAGGGATCTTAAAATCTCTAATATAATAAGAAAAGATGTACTGGTGGCTGGGAATGAGCGTTGATGTGTACAATTTTGCAATTTATTGCCCTAACTGCAACAGATATTGCAGCAGCGAAAGTCACCAGATACCTGACTACAGTGTAGCCAGCCCAGTTCAGATACCATTGCTAGACAGCATTAGACTATCTACCCGTAAACATCATAATGGACGGATGCGGTCCCACAACTACTAGGACAAGATTTATTTGGATGTGGCCCTAGCGTTCGGCTGACACCAGAACTGTTATAAAGGATTTACGAGTCTTTATTGGCACACACGCAATTGGCACGCTACACTCTGACCAGGGTCCTGCGTTTAGCTCTCGAGCTTACAAAGAGGCCATGGCTAGCTTGGGCGTTGCATTGCGGTATTCTAGTCCCTTCTATCCTGAGGGTAATGCAGTAGTGGAGAGAAAAAACTGTGACATAAAGCAATCCATAACAGCTAAGGTATTAGGTTCGTGTGATGGGTGGGTCAAACATCTAATAAGTGTCCAACGTAGTCTTAACAATCTGCCACGAAGTTCTCTGGGTGGAATCACTCTGTATGAATTATTATTTGGTACTAGAATGATAATTGAAGACCTCGATTGTCAAACTTCAGTGGTGGAACAAAAACCCTTTGATGTCAAAGATCGTTTGGCTGTTTTACAGGACTTAAATGAAACAAGAAGAAGTCTGAGTAACACGATGCAGAAGCCAAAGACCACTGAAGAAAAACCAACTGTCCCAGCAAGACCTGTCTGGATTCCAAAGATTGGGCATCTACTCAGAGAAAACATTGCGGTAAAGAAGGAATTTGGGCCTTCTTACAGAAAAGCAGTACCTGTCTTGGCAATCCAAGGAACAAGATCAGTAGTACTACCACCCCTTGCTGGTAAAAGGGAGAACAGAGTTGTGTCCATCGACCTGGTCAAACCACATCATGTGGCCGATAGTAAGTAGTAGGCCCAGTGGACTCCCAAGATGTAGCAGAAGACCAAATCTTGCTACAATCCAAGAGGTTCAAACTGAAAGACTTATCACCTTTGATAAACCTGCAGTAAGAAAAGAAGGACTATGCAACAGAACAATGGAACTTATGCCTCTTGAGACCCAAATAAAAGTTCGTCAAGAAACTCCTGTCTACAATGATGTAGCCTCTGACTATACAAATATGACAAAGGAAGAAGCAACTCCAAAGATTAATGACAATCCTGATGCAATTCAAATAATTGACAGAACTGCCTCTGGCTATTTCATCAACTTTGACACATTTTCTGAGGATCCCAGTGAACCTGAAGAAAAGCCAGCAAATAAAACTTTCAAAGAAAAAATAACAGAACTCTTTCATCAACTTGAAAAAACATCTCTGGTTTCACCATGGGTTGAATTTTGGATTGTGTTAGGTGTACTTTTCCTCCTGCTCTGGCACATACTGGTGTTAAGTTTGGGAAGGATGATAGATGGAAAATACAGTACAATGGACACAGCAAGTAAGAAAATCAACTTGCTCCTGAAACCTCACAATTCATCTCATCGTGAAAGAAGAGACCTGTCATCAGTAAACATCACAGCTGTCCCTATACCTGGTGGTATAGCATGGGATAGAACTGATTATGACATCTATGGCCCGGTGGAGCTGCTGAAGATTCCACACCAGTTCAAGGTTTCTTTGAGTGACTTTGTGTCACCCAGCACATTTTCTGATGATTGGGACTTTGAAACTGTTAACAACATGATGACAGATTTAGAAATGTCAGCAAAATTTTCAGAACATGAATACTCAGAAGGTTCATCAGATTATGAACAAATGTATTGTTTTAATCATTATGGTCACCATTATTTGCATAAATCTGCAAGCCCTAGGAATGTTTTTACTTACAATCAATCGGAACATTGTCCAACGCCGCCAAAAGGCAGCTCGAAAACATTTTATGAAAAGTTTCCGTACTTCACAGGGTTTAATGTTACAAATCCAGAAACGTTTTATTTAAAAAATATAAATAAGACAGGATGAAAACAATGTTGACCAATACTAAACAAATTTATTCTGCAAACTTTTATGCTCAGCTGTCTACATTAGGTTTTGACTTTTGGAAAGACAACATTGAGACAAAAACTGTCTGGGGCACTAAAGATTGGCATGTGCAAGGTTTAGAAGCCCTGTTCAGAGCCTGCATTATACCAGAACAAATAATGTTTTTAAATTACACTGTAGAACAAACTTCTTGTCTTAGCCTAGCTAAGATAAAAGATTTAAACAAACCGTCTATACCTAAGCCCACATCTGACAGTGATGATACTACAGAAGAGGAGGTAGACGTACCCTATATTTTAAAACAGAACAGAACTAATCCGGATTGGAAAAAATGGTTAATCTTGCCCACAGACATGAATAACTGTCAAGATAGATTCCTGAACAAAACACACGGGTTCACAGTGAATAGGCCAGATCCAAGATACTCCCAGAGACGACATCCAGGAATAGAAACTACTTACAGTGTAGGAAAGCTATGCCTTGAGTGGCTACAGAAATCTACACTTCCTGAAATCAAACAACACTTATCTTTACTTAAAGAAGGCAATGATTTGCGAGATTTCTTAATGAGGCCTCGCAAACCATGTCAAACCATTTCATATACGCCGGTATATACGCTGCATACAACAAAGCTTGGAAAATAACGCAAATGGAAACTGCAGAAAGAATACGAGAAATTGATCGTATTAATTTAGAGAAAACACTCTCTGTAGTGGACAATGGGTTAACGACTCTGTCCTCCAGAATTTATTCTTTGGACAGCATCGTATCATCTGCAATTGACATAATAGAGCAAGACTTGCTAATGTTACAACATGGCCAGTCTCAATTACGTTCTATAATGCTGCTAGGCTGGACGTTGCAAAATCTCCGTTCAGGCTACGTGCCATGGCGTTTAATCAATACCACGTCATCGTTTACTATGTTTAACCTTACAGATAAACAAATCTCTTTGGCACAAAAAGGAGCAGACTATACGGTGCTGAGCATTGAAAAACTGGAAAGATTACCATTGACAGTTTCTGAGAAGCCGGTCATTGAATAGATAATACATGGCACCATAACGATAACAGTGACGATTTTCCAATTTCAGTATTGTCTACAGCATATACCAGCAGGCCTGTATGAAAGGTTGGGTAAAGAACACATTATCGACCTGGACTTTACCATACACACACAAATGTTGGAATGGGGGAAAGGAGGTATTACTTAGTGGTAAAAACTGTAAGAACTCACTAAGTGGTACACTTTTGTGCAAAGGTATTAATTTACACGGAGCCTGCGAAGATTACTCAAATAACCTCTCTTGCCACCTGCACGGTACACCCTCCGCAGTGATAGAACCAATTTTCAGGCAGCTATCCAATGGCAGTTACGTTATGCTCAACGACCACAGCTGTTGTGACATGTTGCCAGGAAAAGCGTCTCTAGTCAGTGTCTCGTCCATGGTCACTTGTTGTATGCAAGCATCGTATCCAACGCACAAGACAGACAGGGGGATGGCATTATGGCCTTCACTGAATATCTCTTCTATACGAATTGATACTTTAAGCAGAATGAAAGTCATTCTTTTACAAAAAACTGTGCCACTGATCTCGTCTAGAGAAACGTATGATCTGCAAGTTGCAAGGACTTCTGCAGAGATACATGCATTATTATCAACAAACTGCCCAGTACATTTCGCAGAAATGTTAAGACAAATCTTAAATGTCTGATACCAGTGGCATCGCACATGTATTTAAGATGATTTTTCAGGACTGTTGACATCATTTACAGCAGACCTCGGCATTTTTCCAAATTTCGTGCACTGTGTTCGGCGGCCTGCCTCTCATCTTGGGACTCGTAGCAGGAATTCTGTTTTTATTCCTTCTGCTCCGATATGGCAAGTCCAGTCACCAGCGACACTGAGATTACCATGGAACAATGCCTCCTTGCCATGAGGTATCGTGAGAGAATTTCACAGATTCTTGGCTTGGCTCGTTTAAGAGATCTGAACACAAACACAACCTGGTTTCTATCGTTCAGACCAATCTGGCAAGATTGCATCTTACCTGTTCTACGATGCCTGCTTTGCGGACAGGAATGCGTATTGGACATTTGTCTTACACTTCCATCAGTTCTGCCATCGGATGTTGACGCTTTGCTAGGTCCAGTAACGACTCCTGCATCGTGTTGCCCCCAATGGCGGCCTATTCTGATGACGGCATTCATTGAGGTCTCACCGGCAAGTCTAACTGAGGGTGAGATACGGGACACTACAGGCATAAGGTACCATCTACTGTGGACATTGCTAATGCATCAAACGCTGACGGCGATGATCCACACTTCTGCACTTTTGATCTGCAAACTGAAGTGGTTCCACTTTCACCTACTACGGTAGACGGTTTCTTTGCCAGCCTAGACGATCTGATGTTTTCTCCTGACTCCGGGAATAACTTTTGATTTAAGCACACAGCGTTCCATAAACTCTGAAATTCGGCCTTCATTTTTCAAAACAAACCATCTACCGTTAGAAATAGGCCCTGTTCCTAGCCCTAAGCAGGTGGTGAAGAACTTGGGTGTACGGTTGGACCAGGATTTATATATGAAGGACCACGTAAACAATACAGTAGGGTCTTGCTTTCAAATATCCATAGTCCTCCGCAAAGTGTTTCCTTTACTTCCAGACACCACTAGAAAAACTTTGGTCCAGGCTCTGGTGCTCAGTTGCCTGGATTATTGTTACGGGCTGCTGGCTTCAGCCAATGATGGTGTATTTAGTGGGCTTCAAGTGGTGCAAAATACTGCTGCTAGGTTGGTTTTGAATGCTCCTCCTAGATCCCCCTCTCGTCCACTGCTGGAAAAGTTGCACTGGTTACCGATCCGCCAAAGGGTCAAGTTTAAGACCTGCTGTGTGGTCCACAAGGGCTTACATGGCTTGGGCCCTTCGTATCCGGCGGATAAATTCAATCCTTATCTGCCTATACGTACTCTCCGGTCCAGTAACCAGTTTCTTCTTCAAGTGCCTACAGTAAAGAAGGCCAGACAAGGGGGAAAAGCCTTGTCTTTTATTGGCCCTATTTTATGGAATAAACTTCCCATCTCTCTCAGACAGTGCACGGACCATCTGACTTTCAGGAAAAGGCTGAAAACTTTTCTGTTCCAAGCTTAGCATCCAAATTAGAGCTAATTTTTCTACTTTTGTCCTCACTAGTGTTGGGCGCAGAGATACTCCTTCGGGAGTCGATTCAAGCACGGTACAAACTCATAAATAAATAAATTTGAACTTTTTCCAAAATAGAACTTGGCACAGAGTAATCTGCTTAAAGAAGAACTATTCCTAGAGAACAAGATTTCCATTTTATGGCCCATAAATAACAATATTTGGACTAAATTCTTCAGAACAAAAACGGTAATTGTTTTTTCCTTTCCGTAAACTTCAGGGACGTTTCATGAATGTAATTTTGTATTTTAAAAATGATAGAATGTATACTATGCTTCATGTCTATAAAGAAATGTTTATTCTATACTGCTTACATTTAAAACAAGCCTTTTCAAATGCAAATTTGTATATTGTACTTTGGGTGGGATTGTAAACACTAGCATTATATAGGTCAGTGCTTCTTCATTTAGTTGTATTGAACTTTAAATCCTGGAGTGGGTGTTGTAAATTAATCTGGGACTCTAGTTTAATTTTTCCCGATTTATGCCCTTATATAGGTATATATTGTTCGATCCTTATATAGGCATAGAAACCATTACCATATTTAGACTGAGCCTATGCAGCCCAAATACGGCATGGCTACTTCCACTAAATTCCAAGAATCAACAACGATTTCTTAGAGAAACCCGCCTTCAGAAGCTAGGGACTTCCCCTTGCCTGAATACTAATTTATCTATGAAATCATGGACTTTTCGAAGAACTGAGTCTTTAATGACGTTATTAAGTCCAATCACACGTCAAACTCGGCACCTTCAAAGTATAAATATGCTTATATTTGCCCAGACAAACACACAGTGCTTTGGAGCAGATCGACTTACTACTTGCCCGACGCCCTGCAGCAGCAAGTGCCGAACGAAGCCGACCCTCCAGCTGACGCACTGAGAGATGCTGTCTTTTCTCCTGACGAGAAATCCAGCTCCAGTGTTTCCAGGCTACCCTTGCGGGTTGCTGGGAAATCGAATCCTGAGATAGAGATACAAGACCTCCTTCATTCTAAACCAAGGTACGGAGCTGATTAGACCCTTAGAGAATTCTTGGACAGACTCTTGGCAGAGAAATACTAAGCTTAAGCTACTCCTCACTTACTTTTTCCCTTGTACTAGACTTAGGTTAGGTACACCGGGGTAGGAGTATTTTAGAAGCACCAGTTTATTATTTTTTTTAAAGACCTATATTACCAAGCATTGTCTGTATTACAAATCAGCTTACTGCCTACAACACTGCGGGCCGGCATAGCATCACAAGCAATGTTTAAAACCAGTTGTATTAGGGGGGTAGGGGAGTACACAGCAAGCCGCCTACAACCCATCCGGGCCGGCTGCGTCAGGAGGAGTGCTGAAGTATGGAGGCAGAAATAGCGATGCGGATAAAGGTCATAATTTTATACAGTAAACAAAACAACTAAGGCATACACAAGGTACCAGTTTCACCTCTGAAATAGCATGTAATATATGAAGGAAGAAATAAAACATGTAATATATGACTCTTGGCAGAGAAATACTAAGCTTAAGCTACTCCTCACTTACTTTTTCCCTTGTACTAGACTTAGGTTAGGTACACCGGGGTAGGCGTACTTTAGAAGCACCAGTTGAATACTTTTAGTCATTATTTTATCACTGTATGTATTTTGTATGTTTTAGGTAACTTATGGCTTAGAAACCATATCATGCTTTTACAGTACTACTTTATACTTTTTTGTATTATATGCCTTGTACTTTATAATCGGTATTACGATTGTAGCTGTACATTTCCTATGCTTGAGAAAGAAGACTGTTCAATAAATACTTTTTATTGAAAACGCCTGTCTCTATTTTCTCAGCACCTCTGGTGAAACGAAGCATGCACGATTGACTGAGTAAAATAGTTATCTATTGTTTCCGCGACTCTAGAGATTGATTTCTTATTCTTGGGAAACAAATTTGTCATGTTTATGCGGTTGTCAGAAACTAATCCCTTCTTGTGAATTCGAGAAAGTTTCTAGTGACCTCTGAGCTAGCTCGTACTCACAATTAAGTCTAATATATACGATAGAGACCTAGTCGACCTCAGTCCTACGTCTAAACTATAGTATATGTTATTCCAATGCGCAGAGCCTATTGGGAATATAGGAACTACACTACAGAGATACCATTAAAACATCAGTTTGTAGGCTGTTTCCCTGAGTGAAAGACTGCCATATGTCTTGTATGTGTCCCACAATAGAGACTCTCATTGTTTAGGCGTAATCTCTGTCTGCACTGAAGTCTGCCATGCCGACTGGTAGGGGTGTATGCGCGGGGGCACTGAGCACTGTAGAACCTGATAGCCATTAGATAGGAGACCTTTAGAACATGCGAAGGTGCAGACATGTGTCTCGAAGAGGGTATATGGTCGTAGAGCCACGGGATACACTGAGGAGTGTAGTGCCCAATGCCGTAGTTGGAATGTATTGGAGTTGAGAGACGTTTGTGAGTTGGAAGTCTGCCTTGCACTGTGCGAAGGATTTCATGCGGACTCCCATAAGTAAGTCACTGAGCGTACAGCATTCCCCAGAGCGTACGGCATTCCCCATTGCCTCATTTACGGAACACAGGAGAGAGCACCGGACAAAAGTCAGGATCTTGAGTGCCATGCTGTCCCAAATGTCTAGTACTGTGCTGGTAGGGGTGGCCATGTATGCACTTCGGGGTCGGGTGTGTTTGGGCAGCCATGCTGGGTCCCACAGCAGATGGCACGCAACTGCTCTGTTCATGTGGAACGAGTATTGGCGCTTTCCTGACCCACCCACTCCGAAATGTAGTACAGGTGGGCGGCCCAGTAGTATTCTAGTAAGTGAGGGTATGCTAGTTCCCCCTTTTCCCGTGGAAGCATGAACAATGCATTAGATATGTAGGGTTGTTTGCCGTTCCAGATAAAAATACACACTTTGCTTTGCAAGCGCAAGATCGCGTCTTGGGGGAGTGGCGTAGGCAGCGGCAGTATGTTCATTTTAACGACGTTTACACGCCAGAGCCAGAACACATGCAGGAGTTTCCATCTCTGGAGATCAGAGAAGATTGCGCGGCGTAGAGGGGGCCAGTTAGCGTGTGGTCAGGTTGAAAGCTTGGGGGTGATAGTGAGGCCCAAGTATTTGATTGAGTCAGGGGACTGTTAAAAGGGGGCCTGGCACTGTAGTGCCGGAAGTTCTTGGGGGGGGGGGGGGTATGGTCAAGTTAAGCACAGCTAAATTAGTTATATTTATCCGGAACCCTGATGCTTCCTCGTAAGCTCGCAGGCAGTCCACCACCCCAGGGAGGGAGGTTTCTGGCTGGGTAAATGTGAGGAGAAGGTAATCTGCGAATAGGCTAATCTTGTGCTGCTGCCCCCAAAGGGAGTGTCTTTCACAGCATCGGTATTGCGGTCTTTATAGCTAGGGGTTCCACTGCTAGCGCAAACAGCAGGGGGACAGAGGGCACACCTTCTGCGTGCCTCGCCTTATAGTGATGGGTTCTGTTAGCTGCCTGTTGACCCGGATTCTGGTCTCAGGAGCCATGTAGGAAGCCATTATGTTCGAGATCATTCCTGGGCCTAAGCAGATCTTTTCAAGGATGCGTGTAAGAAGGACTAATTAATCTTGTCAAATGCCTTCTCCCCGTCTAGAGACAGAAGGCACTCGTGAAAATGATGGTGATTTGCCTCTTCCACTAAATGCGCTATTTGGAGGACGTTGTCCGCTCACTGCCTGTGGTGGATGAAGCTGACCTAATCCAGCTCAATAAGACCTGGGAGATAGGTCTCCAGCTGCTGCACCAGTATTTTTGTGAACAGGTTAGCGTCTGTATTGAGCAGAACAATGGGGCGGTTGAAAGAGCGAGAGGCAGGGTCCTTGCCAGCTTTATGGATGAGAGAAGTTTCGGCTGAGGCCATTGTGGACATGAGTCCTGATGCGTAGGAAGATTAGTTAAACAAGTGGGCCATGTGGTCTTGCAAGTCGGGCATAAATAGCCAATAAAAGGCGACGGGGAGGGCATCAGGGCCAGGTGTCTGTCCCATGGCAAGAGCACTCACTGCCGTTTTCAGTTCTGCAACAGTGATTTGCTCGTCAAGAAGGGTGGTGTGGCAGGGAGACAGCGGCTTCCATACACCCATACACAAGGGTCTAAATAAGACGATTATCTCGGGGGCAGGTTCTTCCCATGAGTAAAGCTTTTGGTAATATTCATAAAAGCTCTGACGCTGGTCTCCCTCTGCTGTCACCCAGCTGCCATCCTCTGACCTCAGCTTAGCACTTAGCAGTATGCGCCCTAGAACACAGTTGGCAGAGCCTGTGGGCCAGGAGCCTACCCACTTTGTCACCCCCTCATAACAGCGCTGTTTTAATGCCAGAGCACCTGTTTTGCTTTCCCTGTTCTATGTGCACGGAGTTGGCCCTTCATCACGGCCAGCTGCTATTTGGTGCGACAGGAGTGGTTGGCCTTGTCCTGCTGTTCTAGTTGAATGATTTTGGCGGTGAGGTTGAACTCAACTAGCCTAGATTCTCTCCTCCCTCCAATTGCAAAAGATGTGATTGTGCCCCGGATGGTGGCTTTAAAACCACCCCAAAGAGAGTGTGATGAGAGGTTAGGGAAGTCATTGAGTGAGAAGTATTCAGTGATGCTTTTCCCGATTTCTGCAACATTGACTGGGTCCCATAAGAGGTGTGGCGGCAGATGCCAGGGTGGCAGGGCATTGGCCGGCCGGCGCTCTCCCAAATCAGTTCTACATGCGCCTGGTCCGAGATGGAGATGTCGGATAGGTCCGTGGTGCAAACGCGGTGGAGGAAGGAGTGAGTGGCAAAGATGTGGTCTATGCAGGAGTAGGAAGAGTGAACATAAGAGAAAAAAGGGCATCCCTTGTGTCAGGATGCATGTGGCGCCAGGTCACCCAGGCCCAGGTTCCCCATGTCGCGCTTGATTTGTTGTGACATGCCCCCTGTGTTTTGACACATAGTTCCGCTACAGTCAAGGGCGGGGTCCCACACCAGGTTAAAATCTCCTCCCACCAAGATGTCTCCTTTAACCCTGGGCGGAGCTTGCGTAGTGGTACTCCGCAGAATTTCACGGAGTTACTGGAAAATTCTGAAATTCCACGGAGTTCCGTGGCCTGGTGGAGTCACTCATTGTCCCCCCGCCCCTCCCCTGCTAAACCCCTGGCCCCCTCCTGCTAAACCCCCGGCCCCCTCCCACTAAACCCCCGGCCCCCGCACTCCCTCCCACTAAACCCCCAGCCCCCACGGCCCTTCCCGCTAAAAGCCATGCAGCCATCCTGCATAGTAAGGCCTGCTGGCTGAGAGACATACCTTCCTCCCAAATCGGTGTCCTGCTCCTGCTACTGGCTCCACTCGGCTTCCGCTGCTCCAGTTCAATTATCAGGAAGAACTGCAGTGTGCATGATGTACTGTGTGAAAGCATGCCTGGCCCTATGAAATCCCATGATAGGCTTACCTTCATGCAGCACTTCATGCGCACTGCAGTTCTTCCTGTTAATTGAACCGGCGGGGCGGAAGCTGAGTGGAGACAGCAGCAGGAGCAGGACACCAATTTGGGAGGAAGGTAAGTCTCCCAGCAGCACTGGTAAACTCAGCTTCACTGCAATTGCAGAGTTTTGGACAACTTTGGACTCCAAACGTAGTACGGAGTTCTAAAGCTCTGCAGACTTCACTGGGTGAGCGAAGTTAACTGCCCAGCCTTAATCTCCACCCACTCCCACCAAATGCTCTCTCAAGACTCGTCTGCGGTAAATTTCCTGGGAGGTGTTAGGAGCATAAATAATGAGTAGGGTAAGTTTCCGTTGTCCCTTAAGGAGAAGCATCAAATATCGTCCTTTCCTGTCCCGCACTATCCTAGTAACAGAAGAATAAAAACTTGCCTTGCACAAAATGCCCACTTCTAATGTCTTTGAGGTCGTGTATGCCAAGAGGCTCTTTGGATAGTGCGGGTGGGCCATGCGGTGACAGTCTGTTTGCTGTAGGTGTGTCTCATGCAGAAGGAGTATGTCTGGGTCGTGCTGTAGTATGTATCGCCAAACTTGTTTGTGTTTATTGGAAGAATTTAGACCCTGAACATTCAGGGATATCAATTTAATGTCTCCCGGCATTCACGTCGGTGCCTAAGGGGGGCGTCAAGGGTGCCAATACATTGCTCCTGGTACCCATTACTCCGATTCCCACCTGTGACTTTAGTGTATGATAGTAGTGCCCACCCATGAGCAAGATTGACCTGTGAGAACTGAAAAAACAGAAAGAGAAACAAAGAAAAATCAAAATGAACAATGGGCCAACCGGGCCCACTGGGGGCCTCCTCATCCTGCGCAGGCTGACACATAATGCGCCAGGCCTGCTAGAGGGGTCATCCTCCTGGAGTGGTGGCTGTCAGGGTGGCTTTTAGGGAGCAATCTGGGCACATCGTGAGGAGCTGGATTATGTTCCTTTTCCAGGCCTCGGGCCCACAGCCGCAGTTAGTGAGTCTCAGGGCAGAATGATGCAAAGACTGTTCACCAGCCACTGGGAGAAGTGAAGGCCAGTTCATAGAGAGTGATTGTGGACTGAGCTAGTGATGGGTCCCTCCAAGGCACCAGAGGTGATGAATAATATCCCGTTTGGTTTCCTGCAAGGTTCCCCCGCCTGGCATTTGTCGTGGTGTTTCGACCGGCCCTTGTTCCAGATTGGGCACAGGTTTATCTCAGCGGATTCTCTGGCTTGTGGGTCAGCATGATTGCCAGCATCGTCAGGAAGATCCACCAGGTGCTTGGCCTCCGAGAGAGATCTGAGCAATCGACGTCTGACCTCCCACTGGAACAGAAGGTCGAAAGGGTTGCCCCATTAAAAGTGGCTTCCCAATTCGCGAAGCTTATCGGTGACTGGCTTAAATTCTTGTCTCTTTCGTAATGTGATTGGGGACAGGTCCTGGAATAGTTGCACTGTGTGGCCATGAAATGCCAATACTGCTTTACCTCTGCCGGTCAAAAGGGTTGCCTTTTTTCTGCAAAGAAATGGACACAGGTCAGGATATCTGGGATTGCGGACTTATGTCCCGGGCCCACAACTTGGTGTGCTTTATCAAGGGTTGGCGGAGAGGTGTCTTCGTCCTCCCTGATCTCATGGGGCAGGTTGGCTGTGTAAGACAGGATGTTGTTGCCTTCCGCTCCTTTAGGGACACCCCATATGCGTATATTATTTCGGCAGCTTCCATTTGCAAGGCTTCCTGCTAAGACTGAATCTCTATGTTCTGTTCCTCTAGGGCTGCCACCCGCCTCCATAGCATTTCTTGGTCCTCGGAGCAAGCGTCGACCGTGTGTCCCAGGTCATCCACTCTCTCCCCTATGTCTGTGACTTCTTTCCACATGTCCTTAAGGCAGGATTTAAACTCGTCCTTGAAGGAACCAATATCTGCGTGGATTTCTTGCAAGAAGCGATCCATATAGTCCTGCGTGATGAAGGTAGCGGGTTGGGGCTCCATCGTCAATGCTCAGGGGGAGGCCAATGGGTCAGGTTTGGGAAGAGACGCTTTGGACCAGAGGGAGGTCACCTTTGCTGCTTTGGAGCATGGCTTGACCACTCTGCCTTACTCGGGTGATAGTTGGGTTGACAGGGCATCTAGATGCATCTCACCCCACCACCTGTATGGCATATGAACGTGCAGACGAGAATCAGCCATGATGAGATGCTGTACGGCTAGACCAGGGAAGCCTGCGGTTCAGTTAGTTATGTGATGAGAGCTCAAGCTGCCCCCGGGTGCACGATGTGTGGATGCAGTTAGCTAGGAGCAGGGCCCGTGTCGTAGAAGGCGCTCCACAGGGGAAACAGTCACCGGCCGGGCCGCAGCATACCCCACCATGACCAACCTTGTTCACCCCTTGATATGAGAGGTGCTGTGGTTCGTTATCATTCAGTGGAGCTTAGTTGACTCCCTCATAAACCGGGCTGCCCTTTGCTGGCACAGGCCTCCAGTTCAGGAGAGTCGCAACTGTTCGTGCTCCAGTGCAGCGACCAGGGGGCGGTTCCAGGGGGCTTCTGATGGGTGGGCCATCTTGCTATCCTCTTTGTCCCCTTGAACCCAGGCAGTGAGGTCCCAGAGGGCCCAGGCAGGATGGATGAGTCTGGTAGGGACTGGTGCCCCCCCCGCCCTCCACTCAGCAGGCCGCCGTTCTGCAGACTCCTAATGCAGTGTGCTGCTGAAGGCCGTGTTTCACTTGTATGGGCAGGTGACAAGAGTGATGGCCAGGCTAGAGTTCAGCAGCACCGTGGGCCTCTCAACCTACCTCCAGGGGGGCCCGGAGCCTCACGCAGGGCTGCAGGTGGGAGTGCCGGCAGTGTAAGCAAGCACTCCACCGCCCCGACCCAAGGCCCGCCCGTGCTCCCACTCACCCCTGAAGGACTGGCGTGCTGGGCCGCCTGTGCCATCCTCCCGGCCCCAGCCACTGCTGCCCCAGGCTACGGAGGTCCGTGTTGCTGCTTACTGCCAGGGAGGCCGCGGTCAGGGTGTCTCGATCCCGCTCCGACTCACCGCAGGTGTCCAGCTCGGAAGTACTCACTGCGGGGTCCGAGCCTGCTCCAGTTGTCCCAAGAAGAAAACAAGTTACTTACCTGTAACTTTGGTTCCCCAGTATTGGTAACTTTCATAGATTCCCATGCTTTTGTATCATTCCCAGTCGTCGGAATGGGAGTCTCGGTAACAAAAATACCATAGCTGTAGGTACAAAAGATAAAGGAAAAGGCCTAGGCCTCATTCCCTTTTGTAGCATATCACCCTCATTTTGTAAAAGAGACCAAACTTAGGCATCAGCCAATCAGAAGTGCCTCACCCCTTAGAACCTTCCTGAAGGAACCTCAGAGCCTCAGATTTTCGTAGCTGTTGTGTACTTACACACCATATCTCTTCTAGGCTGAGCTTTCCTCGGGGAGGTGGGTGGGCGCATGGGAATCTATGAAAGTTACCAATACTGGGGAACCAAAGTTACAGGTAAGTATCTTGTTTTCTTACCCCAGTATTGGAACTTTCATAGATTCCCATGCTTTTGTATCAGAGTAGCAAGCAGTTAGCAACAAAACCACATTTTGCATCATAAAATTATAGCAATAGGCAACATGACAAAGATACAAAATGTGTAATACGGAAGGTGGGATAGAAAGGAAAGCTCACCAATTATTGGAAGAGGTTCCGCAGGACAGCCTGTCCTACTGCCGCATCATCTTGCTGTAAGGACTCCAAGCAGTAATGCTTGGTAAAGGTGTGAACGCTGCTCCAGGTAGCAGCTCTGCAAATGTCTTTAATCTGTACCCCCGCGAAGAGGGCTGTTGAAGAAGCCACAGATCTTGTGGAATGTGCTCGAATCCTGCCAGTCAGAGGTTTTCCTGCAGCAGTGTGACAATGCAGAATGGCACTCGTGATCCATCTTGAAATGCCCTGTTTGGAAAGCGGAAGGCCCTTGCTTGGACCTCCGAAGCTAACAAATAACTGTGAGGATTTCCGAAATCCCTTAGTACGTTCCAAATAGAATTTTTTAGGCACCGTTGTACATCTAACGAATGCAATATTCTTTCTGCTGGTGTAACCGGTTGAGGGAAGAACGCCTTCAGAATGACCAGCTCATTCAAGTGGAAGTCCGAGGGCACCTTAGGCATAAACCTAGGATTAGTTCTCATGATTACAGTGTTTCTTTTGAATTGGAGGAAAGGTTCTTGGATAGTCAAGGCCTGCAATTCTCCAACACGCCTAGCCGACGTGAGAGCGAGGAGGAGAGACAATTTCCATGAAAGGTATTTCATGTCAGAACGATGGATTGGTTCAAATGGGCCTTTCATGAGTTTAGAACGGACTAGATTTAAATGCCATGTAGGAGGAGGTGGTCTCACTGGTGGATAGACTCTGAACAAGCCCTTAAGAAATTGCTTAACAATTCTGGAAGACCACAAGGAAGGCCCAGACCCAGTCCTTCTGAACCTCGATATTGCCGCCAAATGGACTTTAATCGATGAATGGGCTAGTCCCGACTTAGCCAAGGACAGCAGATAAGGCAGGAGCTGATGAGGCTTGGAAGTGAAAGGATCAATGTTTTCTCTCCTACACCAGCAACAAAATCTTTTCCACTTAAGACGGTAAGTCTTGTTCGTTGAAGGAGCCCTTGCCTGGAAAAGGACCTCCTTAATCTCTCTTGATATAGGTAGATTCATAAACTCTCGCTGCTCAGGAGCCATGCAGTCAGGTGTAACGACTGTGGATCTGGGTGCCAAACTTGTCCTTCGGACATTGTGAGGAGATCTGGTAGAACCCTCAAAGGAAGAGGAGGAGCTAGCGACAACAGATGGAGTTCCGTGTACCAGAACTGTCTCGGCCAAGCAGGGTCCATCAGGATCATTCTGCACGGCTCCACTTTGATCTTCCTGATGAGCCATGGGATCAGAGGTATGGGAGGAAAGGCGTAGACAAATGTCCTTGACCATGCTATCGAAAGCGCATTCCCCAGAGAACCTCGCTGGTGAAGCCTGCTTGCATAAGACTGGCATTTCTTGTTGGTCGGTGTAGCAAAAAGATCCACCTCCGGTCTGCCCCACTGGCTGAAGACCTCCTCTAGAACTTGCTGATTCAGTTCCCATTCGTGGCTGACTGAGGATGACCTGCTCAGTCTGTCGGCTTTTTCGTTTAGGATCCCTGGCAAGTGTTCTGCCTTCAGCGATATCCCCTGAAGAATCGCCCATTCCCAGATCTGTTGAGCTTCTTGCGACAATGGACGAGATCTGGTTCCTCCTTCTTTGTTCACATAGTGCATGGCCGTGGTGTTGTCTGTCCTGATAAGCACTTGCGAACCTTTCAGGCGAGGAAGAAAAGCTTGCAGAGCCAGTTTTATTGCCCTTAGCTCTAAAAGGTTGGTGTGGAGACGTTTCTCCTGGGGCGACCAATGACCGCTGACATGCAGGTCTTGCATCACTGCGCCCCAACCCTCCAATGACGCGTCCGTGGTTACTACTTGTGGAGACGGGTCGCTTACGAAGGCTAGACCTTGAGACAAGTTGTCTTGATCTGTCCACCATAAGGCCGCTTCCCTCATCATTGGAGTGATGGTCACCTCGTCCTCGAATGAACCGTGGACTTGTTTCCACTGGTTGTCTAGTTGTTCCTGCAGAGGACGCATTCTTAGTCTGCAATGGGGAATTAGGGGAATACATGATGAAATCACTCCCAGTAGAGACTTGTAGCGGCGTACTGAAAGACACCTTCTTCCTTGTAAGTCCCAAGCCAAGGTCTGTAATTTCTCCCTCCTTTCCGGAGTAGGGAAGGCTCTTGAGAGCTTTGAATCCAAGATGGCTCACAGGAAACGAGCCTTTCTGGACGGGACCAGGGAGGACTTTTCGTTGTTTCGAGTGAGTCCCAGATTCTGAAACAAATTTGTACAAGCCTGAACAGCGTCCAGCGCTGCCTTCCTAGACGGAGCTTTCAGCAACCAGTCGTCCAGGTAGGGGAAGACTTGGAAATGGTTCAGTCGCAGGAAAGCTGCTACAGGCGCCAGCACCTTTGTAAAAATTCTCGGGGCTGAGCGGAGTCCAAAGGGTAAAACTCTGAATTGAAAATGGCTCTTGGCTACTGTGAATCGCAGAAACCTTCTGTGTGCTGGGTGAATCGGGACATGGAAGTACGCATCCTCGAGATAGAGTGTGGCCATGAAATCCCCCGGACTGATAAGCTTCAAGATGTCCTGGAGATAGACCATCCGGAAGGACAGGGAGATGAGATAGGTGTTTAGCTCCCTGTGGTCTAAAATGGGGCGCCATTTCTCTAGCGTCTTCCTCACCAGGAAGAACCTGGAATATAATCCTTGTCCCTTTTGATTTAAGGGGACCGGCTCTATCGCTCCCTTCCGGAGCATCTGTTGGACCTCGAGCCGCAGGAGACGCTGGTGTTTCGATGGAATGGCTGCCGGGGCTTGGGTGGACGGACTTGCGTAAATTCCAAGGTATGTCCTTTCCGAATGATGTTGAGCACCCAACGGTCCGATGTTATCCTGGACCAATTTTGAAGGTATTTGGTGACCGTGCCAACAACTAATGATCTCTTGGAGGAGGGTCAGTAGGAAGAGCCAGGAGGCCGCTATTGGCGCTTGGACGAATCTCGTCCTCGTCCAGCCTGTTTCCCCTTATTGTAAGGCCTGGAATAGTTTGTATTTCAACAACAATAAGGGGAACCGTATGCGGACAATATTTAACGGGGTCCAGTGTACAGGTCCGGACGACTAGTAGCACAAGTGGGGTACAAAGTTCCCCGACAAGAGTGTATGAGACAAGAGTGCGTGCAGCATAGAGGAAAAGAAAGAAGGGAAAGGCATTTCCCTTTGTGGAACTAAAACCCTCACACACCTAGCAAGCTAGATGTCATGCTTCATCATATGGGTTCTGCTCCTCATCAGACTGGCGCTGCAATGTCTGACTGGCACCCGTAAAGGGGCTCTTTATCGGAGATCTTTTGTTCCGGCCATATGGTGCGTGTGGGTGAGAGGGCAAGTAAAGGTGTAGTCGTGAAGAGGTGGTGAAAATAAAAAAGGGGGGTCAGTCCACAAGGAATTTTATTAGCGTGGTTGACACCCTTGGTTAAAAAGGTGGGAGGGGAGATATATGCCAAGAAGTGTACTCAGCAAAATACCTGCGACCCTCTGGTCAGGTCAACATGTTTCTTGCTCTGGTGGCAATTCTTCAGGACCTAAGTGCTCAGTACTACACAGTGAGTAGAAATTAAAAATTAAAAACTCAATGTACAACCTTATTCCAGGAGGTCAAAAGGAAGTCATGCCGATAGGTCCTGCTATTGACCTCCATTGCACAGTCAATGATCTCCATTGATGTCGCTTCTCCCTATTGCAAGATCTTTTTTGCCTCTGATGTTGACTCCGGAGGCAGCCGGTCAAGGTACGGCACGATATCACACCAAAGCTGGCGGTCGTATCTACCCAAGATCGCCAGGGCATTCGCAGCTCGCACTAAAAGACTCGCCATCAATGAGAATCTCTTTCCCGCATTATCCAATCTCCGCCCTTCCTTGTCCGGAGGAGTTGTTAAGGGGGCAGAGGGGTTCCGGGATTTCCTCTGCGCTGCCTGCGAGATAACCGAGTCTGGTCTTGGATGACCCGTTAAGGCCGCTGGTCCATTGTTGGGTGCCCTGTATTTCTTATCCAGACACGGTAGCACAGGGACCACCGTCGCTGGGTTCTTCATAGCCTTTAGGCCTTCCTTCCACAGATGATCTACAATAGGAATTGACCTAGTTGTTTTCCTAAAGGGTTCCTTGAAATCATATAGGAAACAATCCGTAGCCACCTTAGGCATGGCCAATTTGAACCTGCCAGCTGCTCTTTCCATCAGCTGATGGAAGCCCCCAATGTCTGCTGGCGGGGAATCAACCGGATCCGGAACTGGTGATGCGGGATCCGGAAGGATATATTCATCATATTCAGTAGGATGAACAGAGTCATGATCCGACTGTTGATCCTCATCCGAGGAATCATAATGGGCATCTGCCAGCCTGGAGGAATCCTGTTGAAAGGATGTTTGAGGCTGAGGAGAAACTTGAGCCGGTAAACTTGTCATCACCGATGAGGCAGAAATCACTGTAGGCGCAGCAGGCGTTGTCGAGATCAGAATCGGCCTATTCGCCTTAGATTTGTAGTCCTGCAGCATCCTATGCATATCCTGAAGAAAAGAAGATGGCACTGTAACCATATCTTGCCCAGAATGGTGTTGCGACTGGGCCGTCTGATAATGACCAACCTCCTCCTGGTTGTATTCACCCTCAGAGTCCGTCTCCTGGCATTTGACTAGAAGTTGGGAGGGACTATTGGCATAGCTGTACGAGTCCTGGTCATCCTCCTCTGACTCCCCTTCTTGGAAGAGCATAGTTGATAGCAGGGGGGACACTGTCCTCGGAGAAGTCATCTCCGGCGTGATTCTTGTCACGAAAATTGTAATTTCAGAGGATAATACCGTCGAAGGTTCCGTCGTCGACGGTTGTACACACGTCAATGAGATCGGGGTCGTCTCTGTCGTCGACGATGAAACTGTCGATGCTCCAGTTGTTGTCATTGTCAAAGTTGTCGTCGTCGACGCCCTCGTCGACGAGACAGTCGTCGTCGTCGCCGACACCATTATCGTCGGCGACGTTGTAACCTTCATCGTCGACGCCTTAATCGTCGACGCCTTCGTCGTCGGCGTCATCGCCATCGGCGTCATCGGCGCCTTCGTCATCGGCACCTTCGTCGTCGGCAAATCTCCCGTCGACGCTGATGAACCTGCCGTCGACGGTGCCTTCGTCGACAAATCTCCCGTCGACGGGATCATCGACGATATTGATTTCGATTTCTTCGTCGACGGAACCTCCGCCGTCGCCGTCTTCGTCGTCGAGGACTTAGAACTCCTCTCAGAAGACTGGGAAGAAGGTTTCTTGAAAGCTGAGGCAGTCTTCTCACCTTTGGAAGGCGTAGCAGGTCCTACCCTCTCCTTTTCACCTCGGTGAGAAAATTTGCTGGGACCCAGGCTCTCAGACTCACAAGGGGTCTTTTTTGAGGCATTAAAAGATCTTTCCACAGAAGGAAAAGGGGAACCCCTACCCCTCTTCACTTACCTTCTTGAGGAAGACATCGACGCTGCATCCTCACTGTTACTAGAGACAGTCTCCTTCCTGGATTTCAGCTTCTGGAGTCATGTCAGAAGTCTACCCTCACGGTCCCGGAGGGTCTTGGTCGAAAAGGTGTGACAGATCTTGCAGTCCGCAGCCTTGTGGTCAGGATAGAGGCAAAAGATGCAGTCTTGGTGCTTATCCTCCACAAAAAGCCTTTTCTTATCACATGTGGAACATGGCTTGAAAAGTGCCTTTTTCTTCTCCATATCAGACATCCTGGAAGGCAGCTAACAATTCTGAAGTGAATCTAAAAAGATTCCGAAGAAAAAATCCTGAAGAAATTCCTTGAAGAGTAGAAGTTGAGCAGAGCTCAAAGGAGACTCCCTAAGCACAACGTGCGGTAGAAAGTCTGAGGCTCTGAGGTTCCTTCAGGAAGTTTCTAAGGGGTGATGCACTTCTGATTGGCTGATGCCTAAGTTTGGTCTCTTTTACAAAAAGAGGGTGATATGCTACAAAAGGGAATGAGGCCTAGGCCTTTTCCTTTATCTTTTGTACCTACAGCTATGGTATTTTTGTTACCGAGACTCCCATTCCGACGACGGGGAATGATACAAAAGCATGGGAATCTATGAAAGTACCAATACTGGGGTAAGTGGGGTACTCTGCCTCCCGACACCGCCCGGGGCAGCCACTGACGAGCCTCGGGAGGGAGGCTAAGAGCACCCACGCCGGTAAGCCCGCCGCTCTGCACCTTCTTTCGGTGAGCCTCAGGTCTCCTAGGCTCCTGCCCAAGTCCTTGTAATGCTGGTCTCGGCTTTACAAGTCGGACCCCGGTCAGGACACGGTCCGTATTTTTCCCCACTGGTATGCTTGTTGGGTGACCTGCAGCGGCTGGTGGACACCAGCGCATTGTGGTCCCTCCGTCAAGATGGCGCCCAGGATGCTCTGGATGGGCGCCAGGCCTTGGCAACCACACCTCAGCACCACCCAAGCCCCACAGAATGTATTCAGCCCCTGGAGCTAGAATTCATGCTTTTCCGCCGTGAATGGTGGCGGATGAGCCCCTTGTTGTCAGAGAGCAAGAGGGATACGTCATTCTCCATTCCCCTCCAGGCCACGGCCCCTTTATATATATTTTAATATACAGTAATATCTTATTATGATATGTATATGGTCAACCCCCCGCTGTACACAGCCTTTGGCAATACAGAACAGGCGACGATGTACTATGGTCCAATACTGCCCTCAAGGGGATCTGGTGACATCCTAAACCATGAGGCTGAAGGCTAAGCAGCTAGCTAGTAAATATCATCAGAACCCTGAGATTCTAATAGTGGACCATTTTACAAATGTTATCCGTTATGCATTATTATACTACATGTGTTATTTGGATAGTTAGCTTGAAAACATGATTTTCCAGTCAAGGAAAGATTTATTGAAAATACTAAGTAAAATACTGGACTATACTGGTTGTTGGTAGTAAAATGAAGAGCATGATTCTGTAGCATTTACCACATACGTATTGATTTACCACGTTTGCCACGTACTTTGAAGATTTCTTCTTTTTTTGTTTAGCTCAAATGGATGACAATAATACTGCATAATGCATGATGACTAATCCTGAATAATGTGCTTTTCCAACTCAGCCACATACCTTGATCCTCCATTGCCAGGTAATCCTGTTAGCCATGACTATGGTTTTGTTTCATGTTCTTTGGGGTTTTATAGTTGAGCATGTATGTGACAAGTTTCAGAATTTCTAAAACACATGCCAGCGAATTAAATATGCTAATTTGTATATGCAGATATGAAAGAAATGCTGTTTCCAAAAAGATGATGCTAGGAAGTGGCATAAATAATTGCACTGAGGCGAGCTAGAAAGAAATAACAATTGCTAATGAATCGTAAGAAAGTGGCTTGTACTTACCAATTATAGGAGCAGCTGTAAAACGTAATTACTACTAATGATAGGTGTCTATCATAGCAAATGGTGGCTTTTGTCTACTAACATCTCCATCCGCACCAATTCTGTTTATCCCTGCAGGAAAGAAGGTAGAACATTTTAGGAGAGTTCTTTTTATAACGCCAATTAAGAGAATCTTAGTATTTCCTGTTGAAGCACCTAGCTAAAATCTCATACACAACTATTGCTACTCAATAGATCATATTAACAAAATAGTAAGGACTCTGACTTTGTTTTTATCCAATCTGATGCTAGTAATGATACAACATAGAGTGGTTTATGCCTCTTCTCAAACTGAAGTGTAAGTGTACATCATGCATAATTCTCTTTAACTTAGGGACAGGTTATAATTTTTATTTTTTGTTTTTTAGATTCTTAAGATGTCTTTTTAAAAACGTTTCAATATGATCTTTTTTATATTTCGAGATTTAGCGGAGTATTTCGAAACAAAAACATTCTTTTGCTCTGTAGTAGGTTTTTTGACACTCTTGAGTAGACTTTCACGACTGAGTTTTTTCACCTTTTCCTCAGCTTTATTTAAACATGTGTTCGAGTATCCCCTTTCTTGGAATTTAGTCCTTATCCTTTTCATGTCTTCTTCTTGAGCCTCAGGGGTAGAGCATATTCTTTTGCTTCTCAGCATTTGAGAAAAAGGTAAATTCTCAATCAATGTTGGCGTGTGGAAACTGCTAAATAATAATGTATTGTTGCGGTCAGTGGGTTTAACATAGGTTTGTGTATTTAACTTCATCTGATCCCTGGTTATTTTCACATCCAAAAAAGATATCTCCTTTTTATTTATCATATGGGTGAATGTTATTCTGGGATTTTTTTGGTTGAGCTCCTGAATTTTTTCTTCTAAAGTTTCTGTTGGGCCTTTCCAAATTAGGAATATATCGTCTATGAATCGACGATACATAAGTAATGAAGTCATCCATGTGTTGTCTGGGAGGATGTACTGTTCCTCAAATTGCGCCATAAAAATATTCGCGTAGGTTGGGGCTCCTCCAAAACCCATGCTGGTTCCACTGATTTGTAAAAAGAACTTGTCATTAAACTGAAAGTAACTGTGCTGTAAGCAAAACACCAAGAGTTCAAGCAAAAATATTTTGTTGGCTCCAATGTCTTCTAATTGCAGTAATGCCCACTCTGTCGCTTCCAATCCTTCTTTTAATGGTATTGATGTATAGAGTGAATTCACGTCAATCGTGCAGAATGTCCACTGTTCATTTTCTTCCACTTGTATCGCTTCAAGTAAATTCAAAAATTCTGTTGTATCTTTGATATTTGTTTTCCAATTGATCACGAATTTTTGTAGAAACGTATCTATATACTTTCCTAGAGGTTCAAATATTGATCCTACACCCGATACAATAGGTCTGAATGGTGGGTTTTTCAAGTTCTTATGCACCTTGGGGAGCATATATATATGAGGTTGTTTCAGTTCTGTGTCTGACAAGAATTGCAATGTTTTAGTTGAAATCCATCCCATGCTTAAGGCGTTTTGCAGAATGGTATCCAGTGTTCTTTGTATGTCGTTGGTTGGGTCTCTTTCCAATGGTAAGTAGGTCGTCTCATCCATCAAGTGTTCCTCAATTTTTCTTTGGTAGAATGCAGCATCCATTATTATCAAAGCTCCTCCTTTGTCTGCTCTTTGAACTTCTAATGTTTTCAGTCCTGCTAGTTCTTGTAAAGTCTTCCTTTCATTTTTGGAAAAATTAGTTCTGGTGTTAGTTTGAAAATTCAATTTTGAAAAATCTTGGAGCACCAACTTTTCAAACATATCAATGGTCTTGTGAGAGGTAGGTGCTGTAAATGTGCTTTTGGGTTTGAATTCCACATACTCCTTTGTTGCTACTGGTGTTGGTTCCGGAAGAACATTATTGAAAAAATGGCGTAATCTAATAGTTCTCATAAATCTAAAAAACGCTATTTCGGTTTCCGTTAAGTTGGAGTGATATGTTGGTACAAACGATGTTCCTTTGTTTAGCACGTTTATTTGTTTTTTACTTAATTCAACTGACGAGATGTTTATGACTATGTCTTTCCGCTCCTCAAGAATGGTTTTTTTGTAGTTGTTTCTTTTTGTTTTTCCTCTTCTGATCTTGGTATATTTGTACTTGTTTTTTGTGTTTGGTCTGGCGGTTGGGTTATTTCCTGTCCCTGGGACAAAAAAAAGAGTCCTCTGCAGTTGTACTCTTTTGTGTTATTGAAGATGTTATTAAAGATGTTTCTGCTGATGTAGTAGGTACATTTCTTTGAATTGGTGCTCTAGAAGCTGCTATGTCACTGTCTGATACCACGCTTTCGTTGGATGATGTGTGTTGTTGTTTCTGTGGTCTCCTCTGGGCGTACATTTCTGCCCATGTATAAACTTCATTTAAACGGTAATCTATTGTGTCCCGTTTAAATTTTCTTAATTTCCTTTCTTGTAAATCTTTCTCATATTGATCCAATCTTTTGTTGATGTCATCCAAATTTTTGTTCCATTCTTCTTGGTCAAATCTTTTTGATGTGTCTCTTTTGAGATTAAATATTTCTTCCTCTAGTTCTTTTATAGATTTGGCTAACTCTTCTACTATCAATAAGATGAGGTCTAAAGAGCACTTATTGAGCACTGAATACCAATTTTCCATAAAGGCTTTGTTGTGCTGTAATCTAACTAGGAGAGGTTTAATCGCCAATCTCAGCCCTCTGGGAATTCGCTGATGCTTGTGGTACTGGATGAGTGTTGTTGCGTACAACCTCTGGTTTAACTCTCGACGCATGATGAATTCCATATGTTTTAATTGTTGTATCGCTGAACCTTGGTGGGACTCGAAACTTTTAGTGACCTTGATTAATCCATAAATTTCTTTTGCTTCGTCTTCCGTGAATGCTCTGGTATTTGCTCTGTTTTCTGTTGTGCTTGCTATGCTTTCAAAGGTCGACATTTTATCAGCGCGGGTGCTCTGGCCGAAGTGGGCAGTTAGGATTACTGAAATTCAAAAATGAGTAGGCCCTTGGCACACCTGGTTATCTCTCTCAATGACTATTTTAATTATTATTAGTCGATATATTCCAACTGTTGCGTGCAATCAGGAATCATGGGGCTGCCTGTCCCCTGTCAATAATTAACTTCAAAAAAATGGGTGGTGACCAGAAGTCACTCCCTAACCTGATGCACAGCTATGCTACGTTTAACTGCTGTTCTTAAATAATATCCAAATTACATCTTAAATTTGTTGAATGTTTATCATGGTTTTATTCACCAATTTACTTTTCTTGATCATTTACATTTTTTCTTATCGTAATTATGTTCATTCCATTCATATATGTACCAAGCAATCGATTTATACATTTAATCTTTGGTGTGATTAAGATCACACTTTAACACAGCCCATAAATGGTTATTTGTATGATAAACCGGCGATTGAAGTTTAGCAGGCCCGATGCATTTCGGGACCCTGTCCCTTCTTCGGGGGCCTTCCTGTAAAAAGAATTCATGAATGTCACAATTTTTCCTTTTCATTACTGAATGTTGCTACTAGGGCACTTTCGAGCTTCAAATTTACCACCAATCTGACATTTTACTCATCCTAGAGTGATAGTGATCCATACATATAACGTTTTTTACATTGCATTTTCACCATGCTGTTACACGCTTGTGGCAGTTATCCTGTGTGTCTAGTTTACCCTCTGTCCTATGCGATCCCTTGATATATGAAATGCTCAAGTGTCTACAAGGTGTAATGTGAACTAATAAATGCGCTTGATACTCTTTGTGTGGTAACTTCGAGTGAAACTATTAACACTATCTCGACATGTACCGTATTTCTATTTTGCCGATGCATGGCATGACATTTCATGCGAGACATTCTTTAACTAAAAACAGAATCCTGTTTACCTTATCAAAACGGAGTGGGCTTCTACCTGCCTCTTGGGTGTAGTGCTTACAGCCTGGTATGGTCTGTGGAGAGAATACATTGATTCTGTTATACCGCTCGTCTCTGGACGCTGAGACTGCATAATATTATTGCCTGTTTTTACCTTGGAACGACACTGGCTGAAAAACCGGTGGTTTAGAGATGGAATGGAGATTCTCACGTCTCTGTTCTTAAGTTGTCCCCGTGATCTCTATACATGTAAAAAAATAAAAATGAACTAAATAAAAATAGGGTCTTATCTTTATGCAGAGTTTAATGAAGCCTGCTTTACTCTAGCTTAAAGTGTTACTGATAAACCGCCGAGGAGACTCACCGTAATGACTCTCTGCTTGGCGTTGTAAAGTATCTGCGCTTGTTGCGGTCCGTTACTGAGTGCGTTCAATCGGGTAGTTAGATATCTGACCCTTAATGACGTCAGTTCCTGTATATTTTAGGAGGCGCCATCTTAGAGTGGTGTGAGTTAAAACATGGTGTTTCGGGTGTCGAACATTAAATGGCGATTATTACTGTGTGTTTTGGGACGCCATCTTGGAGAGCTATGTGTGCTCATGCTGCCCTATGCTTGACTCATGAATCCTGTACGTGAACCAAATGAACTGTGATGGGACTGCTATGTTACACTCACGGAATATAGGGTGGATCATAAATCTATTGAGATAGTTCAAAAAATGTAGACGGAACATGATGCGTTTCGTCTCTTCTCCCAAGTGTGCAAACTGGTGCTGTATATGGATTACATGGAAGATGAACAATTAATTTCGTACACAGAAACTAATAAAATACACGAACACCGGTCTAGACTAGATATCACAAGTTACATCTTTGTAGTTCGACACGAAAATATGTTATTATGCTAAACATTTCACCCTGGTAGGATCTGGTAATGGTGGAGTATCATCTATACACTTACTTAATAACCTGTGTTTACAAAAAACAGCCCATATCTAATTTGTCATTTAACCCTAGTGGTTCCATAGTTTGGAATTTTTTGATGAGCATTACTTCCCTTTGGGACAAGAATTTTTGATTATCCCTCCCTGGAATAATTTCAATTTTCTCTATGACTAAGAATCTGAGTTGAGAAATATTATGTTTCTTTTCTAGCCAATGTGCTGCCAAGTTTGAATTAGTATTTTTTGTTCTTATCATGCTTTTGTGCTCTCCTATTCTTGTTTTGATTTTCCTCTCTGTTTTGCCTATATACATGAGCCCACATGGGCATTTTATGCTGTAGATCACAAAATTCGAATTACAGTCTGCTGATAATTTAAGTGGTGTTTGTTTGCCTGTTCTAGGGTGGGACACAAACGTTTGTTGCATTACGTTGTTGCAGTTAACACAATTGTTGCATTTCTTCATTCCCTTGTATTCTGCGGGTTGCTTCTTGCTTTTGAATTTTAATACCTCCTTTAAATTTTTGCTTCTTTTGTATGCAAATATGGGCTTGTCTGAAAAAATGTTTTTGAAATCCTCATCGTGTTGTAACAATTCCCAACGTTTCAATATGATCTTTTTTATATTTCGAGATTTAGTGGAGTATTTCGAAACAAAAACTGTAGTAGGTTTTTTGACACTCTTGAGTAGACTTTCACTACTGAGTTTTTTCACCTTTTCCTCAGCTTTATTTAAACATGTGTTCGAGTATCCCCAGCAGTTAAATGTGCATCAGGTTAGGGAGTGACTTCTGGTCACCACCCATTTTTTTGAAGTTAATTATTGACAGGGGACAGGCAGCCCCATGATTCCTGATTGCACACAACAGTTGGAATATATCGACTAATAATAATTAAAATAGTCATTGAGAGAGATAACTAGGTGTGCCAAGAGCCTACTCATTTTTGAATTGATTATGCTAATGCCTTGTACGTGGGCCTGCAAGGCAACCTCTTGAACAGACCGCAGGTAGTCCAGAATGCAGCGGCCAGGACTCTTCTTAATATTCCTATAAAGGCCAGCGTGAGGCAACACTTGCCCGATCTCCACTAGCTACCTGCGACAGAAAGAGTGAAGTTTAAATCCCTTGTCCTGGCACACTCAGCTCTGTATGGACATGGTCCTGTTTATCTGAGAAAGTGCTTCAGGTTTTATGTTCCTTCCAGACAGCTTCTGGCCACGTCCCGCGATTTCGCATTAAGAGATTTGGAGGGAGCTCTCTTGCTTTCAGGGTGGCCTCAGCCTGGAATCCGCTTCCCTTGGAACTCCGCAGCACTCAGGACCCCAAGCACCTCAGAAAGAGTCTGAAGACGTTTCTTTTCATCTAGTTGTCCTTTCCACCTCCCCCACGTGGTTCGCGCCAGAACACTCTTGGAGTAGCTGTGCGTGTTATAACATAACATTAATACTCTACACCCATGAAGGAGGACATGTTGGTCTGCGTTCACAACATGATTATTCATGATTATTCATGGGTTTACCTCGCAGCAAACTACTCATATTTCAACCTGGTGTATGGCAATATTTTTGCCTGCATAAACCTGAAAAGATAGGAAGTTTTAAATATTGTTCTTTGTAACAGGAATTCTTTCATCATCAGAAAAGCACACTTTTGTAGCATCAGAGAAAACAGGATTGTTAGGCCTGTCAGCCTTAGGGTGGTCTTCCCCCAAACATTTTGTCTGTTTCTCTCCATTTTCGCTGAAATTCGTTTTTGTTGGCCTTAGGGCTCTGTGCTCTTTACCACTGCAAACCACTGCTAACCAGTGCTAAAGTGCTTGTGCTCAATCCCCTAAACATGGCTAAATTGGTTTACACCTGATTGTCATATGTTATAGCATAAACCCATGGCCTGTAAATTAAATGCTGCGTGTGGGCTGCAGCACATACTGTGCCACTGACTTAATTAGCCCCTTAAAATATGTCCCAGGCCTGCAATTGCAGACAGAATGCAGTTTAAACTGCCAATTCGACTTGGCAATATAACCCCCTTGCCAAGCTTTAAGCTCCCCTTTCATTACATACAAGTGACCCTAAGGTAGGCCCTAGGTAGTCCATAGGGAGGGTGCATTGTAGTCAAAAGGTTGGACATGTACGTTTATGTTTTACTCTGTGTAAGTACTCTTAGAGGACTGCCTGCTGCTGTGGCCTGCTGTTTACTTGATAAGACTCCTTTGCTGCACCTGGAAGGACTGCTTTGCTACCTGGAGCCTGCCTTGAACCCTCAGAGGCCTGTCCTGCTGCTTGAGCCCTGCTTCTCCACTTGACTCGAGGACTACCAGAGTGATCCAAGGGCTAGTTTGCATACCTCCTGTTTTGATCTATAGGAACATAACAGGCTCCCACCATCTTGGGCCTGCACCTGGACTCAGCCTGAGTGAGTCCTGCTCCCAAGTGGAGCCCCTCCAGTCCTGGACCCTTGGTGGTGGTGCTAAAAGTGCCCAGATAGCCACATTCTTAAACCTGGGACTTTATCAAATGTTTGGCTAAAAACTGCACTGCTACCCAAGGGAAGACTGGGACCAACTTGCTTGTTGACCCAGCCAAGGTAGCTCCCGCTACATTGTTCTCTGCAGCACATCCTGTTCAGAGTTTCTTTGCCCAAGGGGTATAAGGCCTCCTGGAACTCTCGGCAGGTACAGCCTCTTGTCTCATACAGTCCAAACATAGAAATCTTCATTGCGACTTCATTTAGTGGCTCCCCAATGGCGTTCCCTCCCCTGACACAACCTGCATCCTTAATCCTGCTGAACTTCACCTTCTAAAAAAAAAAAAGAATTCCCCAGGATTTTTTCTAGGTCTGAATGTTAGAACTGGTCGGGCCCAATCCACTTCTTGAACCCAATCTGCTCTCCATCTCGGTCAGCCATATTGTTCAACTTTGACCCAGTCTACCACACTTTAAAAATGTATAACTTTTTGTCGTTTAGGGGTCAAATAATGTATTAAAATGTCCTCTATGTTTCTAAATTGGTGTGGGATTTTTATTGTGTTGTGTTTTCACTGTATTACTGTTTGAGTGCCGCACAGATACTTTACACATTACCCCTAAATTGAGGCTGACTGCTTTCTGTGCCAAGCTACCCAGGGTTAAGCCCAGGTTAATTTAGTGACTTTTTGTAGTACACCCTACCAGCGATTGTGGCTGTTGCTTGACCAGGGCTCACACCTCAGTCAACCAACAACCTGATTTCTCACAGTGATCAGTGTCAAAATGAAACAGAAACTATGCAATAGCAGTGTGGGCCAAAAGATATCCCACTAGTGTGTTGTTCTATTTTTGTATGTCCTGCCTACGGTCAACTTTTCGTTACCCAACTGCTTAGAAGCCACAAAAAATCCAATATCAACCAAAACAACTGAAAAGGAACGTACAATGTAGTTCCATGAAGTGCAATTTTTAAACAATACCTGTTTATGTATATGTGACATATACTTTGATGTATGTTTTTAATATACAGCCCTGATGCAGTCCTAAGGGACGAAACACGTTGGCTGTGCATTTTGTTTGATCAAAAACTTCACAATAGGTGGATTGGAGCTTACATACAAGATTCCCGAGGAATTTAATTGAACTTTCATTATGGACATATGTTGACATTGCACTTCATGGAGATATCCTAATGCTCCAAACAGAGCTAAATTTATGACACAAGTTTTGCTCTTTTTCAGTTGTTTTAGTCAAAGTGAAACAAGCATTGAAAAGTTAGTAGGTTTAACTTTAATATTCTAAATGCTAGAGCTTGCAAAAGGAGGCATACACAAATAGTCCTTGCATGATTGAGCATATTAAAGTGCATTGTAGGTGTCCAAAACTTGATAAGGTCAAGACTGCATTATAAAAGTTTTCTACTAGGTGAATGGAAAGTGAGGAGCACAAACCTGCAGTTCCGCAGGCTGTTACTTGGTGTCCCGCAAAGGAGCAACACAAGCTTGTAGTACCACAGGTTTATACCAAGTGTCCCAGGAAAAAGAAGCACACATTTTCAGTACTACAAATTAATAATAGGTCAAAAGAAGAAGGCTGCATAAGACTACAGTATTCTTGTATAAAGACCACCCCTGCCAAATTTTCCAGCAAGTATTGTGTTTTTTCTTCTGCCACAAAATGGCTCTCTCATGTAGCCATGAGTTTATCTTTAAGTGTTTTTGTACCGTAATCCACAATGGCATAGTTCAGTAAACAATCATCTTATCTTGCATTATCTGAGGGGATTTTTACCTACAAACAAAGACTGGACCTCCCTTATTTCAAGGATAGAGAAGCCTTGTCTCTAGAAATGCCCAGAATTATGCATGATTTGTACTTTTCCTGATGCCTCTCAGTTGGGATAGCTAGTAGGCCAAGTGATAGGATTCTAATTGTGGTAATTGGAAGCCACCTGATGTGTGTATTCCTTCATCTAGTAAGTCTGTGTCTCATTTGTACCCATACAGATTTTAGTATGTCTTGACATATTTCACATAGTGTTGACTGTAGGAGGTGTAAAGGCAGGATGGCAAATAGATAATTAAACTGTGGTGCTACCACAATTTTTATTGACTGTACCCTGCCCGATATATCGGTCTGTCAAATAAAGTATTTTTATTTTTTTTGCAGATTTTTATATATCGCGAACTTGACCCGAATCAGGTATCAGAGCGCTTTACATAGCACCAGTTACGTTACATGAGGACACAGATTAAGTGATTTGCCCACAATCACAGGATGTCTTGCTTCATCTTCTTAATGAAGGAATTAAGATTGTCATTTATCATTGTTCATATGTCTCTATTGAATAAAATGCCCAAGGATCTTCGACTGAACTGTTTCCATTGGATCTAGAATCCCTCATTGGCTCTTTTAGTTGCATATGGTGTCATCTGTAGGAGCTCCCTCTTATCCCAGTTTATTTTGCAACCAGTGAATTGTGAAAAGTCTGCTTTTAAAAATATGGAGGATGTTAGGATTATTCTGGGTCTCTTAGAGTGAGTAAGATAGCATCCACATACAGGAAGATCTAAGACTGTGTATTCCCCTCCCTCGGTGTGAATGTCTTTGATATCTACTTGTTGCTGTTTTGCGTCAGCTAGTGGGCCTTAGGTGGTTACATGAGGACAGACCAGTTAGCTAGTATTTTTTCTATTCTTTTTTCATTAATAATAAAATACGAGATTGGTCTATTACTTGAACAGTGGGAGGATATGGTGTGTATTATATGGTGTGGTAGTGTGACCTTACCATGTAATACACTTACCAACCCCTTTAGGACCCTTAGGTTTTGTTTGTCAAATTGTCATCTCAGCCCTGAGTAGCTGTGGCTCTGAGAAGCAAGGCTTATACAAAGGAACAAGCGTAAAGGATTTAAACAGCACAAACACAAGTGACCTCTCTCGCTGCACCATGAGAAGCGGTCGCTCCCTGCTCGCCCCGCATTGCTGCTCACACTGCCTGCCTGATTACTGACTGCCTCTGGTATCGTAGCGCTCTCCCCATTGCCTGCTTATTACTGACTGCCTCTGATATCGTAGCGCTCTCCCCATTGCCTGCTTTGTGCCTAGATATTGTAGTGCTTTGTACTTTATTCCGCGATCGAATTGCACAACTTGCATGTTTAGTGTGGTTCTGCTTTTGGGAACGTGGGAACGCAACTTCTTTAATTTGGCCTGATAGCACCGAGACGATAGCACATTCCACCTCTGTGCCCCAATCTCGGCCAGTTTCACTCGGGGTATCGTTGCCATTTTGTTTGTTGTGCCTGCAGCCAGCCTCCCCACCCCGCCCCCGCCTCCCAGATTGATCCTCCCTCGCCCCCGCCCCCTCTACCATCCATATATGACAGGAGCTTTCCCGCGCAGCGTTCGCGCCCCTGTCGCGCCCGCGCCTGGACCGCGCCCAGCGCCAGACCCCCTGGTCCCCGCCACACCCAACCCACTAGAGTCACTTACGACGCCGCAACTCTCCTCGCCCTCAACCCCGGACACACACCTCATTGCTGCGTTGCTTTCCCTGGACGTACCCACGACCCTTTCGCCTGCGTCTCCTGCAAGTTCAACTGCTCCAGATCCCTTACCAAATCCACTCCCTCAGCACAAAGCACAGACTCTGACCGCCTGAAATGCATACTGCTTAACACCCGCTCAGTCCACAGACACGCAACTGAACTCTGGGACCTACTCGACACTGCGTCACCGGACATCGCCTTCCTCACAGAAACATGGATGAACACATCCTCAGCACCCGACATCGCCATAGCCATACCGGACTCCTACAAGATTATCCGCAAAGACCACACCATTCAGACAGGAGGAGGCATCGCCATTATCCATAGGAACACCATCAAAATCACGACTAGCTCCGACGACAACCTTACAACCGCCGAACATCTCCACTTTCAGATCTACACCAACTCTAGGACCACACTCCGAGGCACCCTCATTTACAGGCCCCCAGGCACCCGCACTCAATTCAGCGACGAATTCGTCACCCCACATGCCCTCGCCTCCGAGAACTACATTCTGCTAGGAGACCTCAATTACCACCTTGATAACAAACACGACAGCAACACCACCACCCTTCTGGAGAACCTGAACAACCTCGGACTTAAACAACTTGTTAATACCCCCACCCATATAGCCGGACACACGCTCGACCCTATCTTCACCTCCAGCAAGCACATCTCCTTCGACCGCACCACAGTTCTCCACTGGACGGACCACAGCTGCGTACACTTCAACTACAAAACCACCCTGACCCACAACCACCCACAACCTATTCCTCGGAGAAACTGGAACAAAATCACCTCTGACCAACTCCTCGCCTCACTCAACCAAAACCCCCCCACCCTCTCATTGGACCCTAACCAAGCGGCCACCAATCTCAAGCAATGGATCACCCACAGTGCGGACGAATTAGCACCCCTGAAAAAGCACCAGATCAAATCAGCAAGCAAAAAGGCTCCCTGGTTCAATGATGACCTAAAAAAATCCAAGAAGCTACGCCGCACCCTGGAGAAAACATGGAGAAAAAACCCAACCAATGACAACATGGCCACCCTCAAGGCAGCCACCCGCAAACACCATCAACTGATTCGTTCAGCCAAGAAATCAGCATTGAAGGATCGTCTCGACAACAACAAGGAACTTTTCAACATCGTCAAAGAATTCACCAACCCCACCGCAGCTTCCAACGACATCACTCCCTCCCAAGTCCTCTGCGATGCGTTATCCTCCTTCTTCTACAACAAAATTGCCGACATCCACAACAGCTTCGAGAATACCCCCAGCGATCAACACTCCCCAGCCCCCTCAGATCCTACTCCACCAACTAACATCCTTAGCGCCTGGAACCCAATCACCACTGAAGACACCATCCACCTAATGAACTCAATCCACTCTGGCTCGCCAACAGACCCCTGCCCCCACCACATCTTCAACAAAGCCGACGCCATAATCGCACCCCATCTCCGTGATGTCATCAACTGCTCGTTCAACTCTGCCACCTTCCCAGATAGCTGGAAACATGCCGAACTCAGCGCTCTTCTGAAGAAACCCACAGCAGACCCCTCTGAACTTAAAAACTACAGACCCATATCCCTCCTCCCTTTCCCGGCCAAAGTCATTGAGAAAGCCGTCAACAGCCAGCTCGCCGCCTTCCTTGAATCCAACAACTCCCTCGACCCCTCTCAGTCCCGATTTTGGGCCAAACACAGCACCGAAACCGCCCTCATTGCAGTACAGACGACATCCGAAATCTTCTGGACAACGGAGAAACAGTGGCCCTCATTCTACTTTACCTCTCAGCCGCCTTCGACACAGTCTGCCACAGCACCCTCATACAACGCCTCAGCAATATCGGTATTCAAGGCAAAGCCTTGGACTGGATCACCTCGTTCCTAGCAGGGAGAACTCAGAGAGTCCGACTTCCCCCTTTCAACTCAGAGGCCACTGAAGTCATCTGTGGAGTCCCAGAAGGATCCTCACTCAGTCCCACCCTCTTCAACGTCTACATGAGCCCACTCGCATCCATCGCGCGTCAACATAACCTTAACATCATCTCCTACGCTGACGACACCCAGTTGATCCTTTCCCTCACCAATGACCCCAACACCGCCAAAACTAATCTGCACGAAGGCATGAAAGAAGTAGCCGAATGGATGAAACACAGCCACCTAAAAATTAACTCAGACAAAACGGAGGTGCTCATCCTAGGATCTTCCCCATCTGCCTGGGATGACTCCTGGTGGCCTTCCGCCCTGGGCACAGCACCCACACACACAGACCATGCACGCAACCTTGGCTTCATCTTAGACTCCTCTCTCTCGATGTCCAGACAAGTCAACGCAGTCTCATCCTCGTGCTTCAACGTACTTCGCATTCTCAAAAAGATCTTCCGCTGGATCCCCCTCGAGACAAGAAAGACCGTCACCCACGCACTGGTCACAAGTCGACTGGATTATGGTAATACATTATACGCAGGAATCACAGCAAAATCACAGAAAAAACTCCAACGCATCCAAAACGCATCAGCGAGACTCATATTAGACGTCCCTCGCCAAGATCACATCACCGGACACCTAAAAGACCTCCACTGGCTTCCCGTCAACAAAAGAATTACGTTCCGTCTTCTCACCCACGCACACAAGGCCCTCTACAATCTAGGACCCGAATGCCTCAGCTCTCGACTGTCCTTTTACAAGCCCACCCACCAACTAAGATCGTCCAATCAAGCCCTCGCCGCAGTCCCGTGCATCAGAAAATCCACCATGGGTGGAAGATCCTTCTCCTTCCTGGCTGCCAAGACCTGGAACTCACTCCCCACTCACCTCCGCCTCACTCAAAACCACATCTCCTTCAGAAAAGAACTTAAAACCTGGCTATTCGACAAATAATGAACCCCTTCCCAAGCGCCTTGAGACCCTCTGGGTGAGCAGCGCGCTATACAAATGCCTGAACTTGAACTTGAACCTGAAGAAGAAAATCGACAAGACATCAAAGTCTGACACCAATTTATAAAAGTAGAGTGTTTTTTTATGTATTTTTAGATACCACAATGAAAAAGACCCACCAGAGAGTTCCGGAAATAAAATTTACAATGTATAGTAAATGAAGATATTTCACTCAACCGCAAACAGACATTGGCAAATTTAACTAATTTGGCACTTAGAAACTTTTTCACTAAAAGGTTTGGGCTAAGTGTAATGTGGTCACTTGGTGTCAATTTAGGTGACCAACTCCAGTAGGGAGCCAGTCAGGGTGACCAGCAAGGTCCTCAGGATCTCAGCAGGTTAAGCAGTCTTCATTCCTTTCCAGGCACTTTTATCTTTTGCTGTGCTTTCCTATGGAAACAGTCCTGAAGTAAGGGATGAAGGGCACTGAAGATGCCCAAAGGATGCCGTGGATGTGATGTGGTCAACAAGGTTCTTGTTGCAATTACTCCTCGGCCCATGCAGGGGGTGCAATGGTCCTGATGACAGGGTCAACGTCTCTCAAAATCCTCTCTTCTGGTAGCCCAGTATCATGGTCAAAGGCCAATCCTTCCTGAATTGATAAATCGTCCCCTGGGGCCCCAGCTTGCTGCCAACAGCACTCCTGAGCTCAGAGAACTCGGTGCAAATTTCTGGATCGGGTCCTGTTGTCTGGTGCTGCATGGTGGTGGTTGGTAGCAGGTTGACAATTCGAGGATACCAACTTGCCCCAGCAGGCTTCTCTGCTGTTGTGTCCCTGTGCTGTGAACAGGCGGCCAGCACATTGATCCTTGGAGTCTCTTGGCTTTGGCTGGGCTCCGGAGATGACTTCTCGAGCAGGGCATGGCAGACACAGTCACTCTTTGCTAGCCACCAGGTTCAGCATGTGCAGTCCATGCTGGTGCAGCCTCTCTTTGGCACAGTCCTTCTTCCAGTCCCGTCGAGATCTGAGTTTTGGGTGCCAGGGGGGCCCTATTTATATAGAGAAAATGACTTCAGGGTAGGATGTGGTTGATAGTTCATGGACTTCCAAGTGCCCTCCCTCCTGATGAACACTTCCTGTGAAGTGTGGCCTTTGGGCATCCCAGGAAGCACCATTCTGCCCCCTTATAAAATGGCAGGACCCCTATCCTGGCACGTGGAGCTCCCAAGCCCAACACAGCGGTGTGGCTAGCAATAAGGCTACACGCCTCTGAAAAAACAGTTTGTCAACTGGTCCCTCTCCCCTCCTCCCCTAGTGCCAGCCTGTCTCCCTTAACAGTGGGAAAAAAAAAATATAATAATAATAATAATTTACAACAAGGGGTGGTGATGGACAGAGTCTCTGAATTAAGCAGAGTACTCTCACCCAGTCAAGAGATCAGGGCTAGATCCAACACCGTTTTTTAGCTCATTGCACCATCCCAGTTTCAGAACCTGGCTGTATGCAAATTAGTCTGTCCCTGGCCCAGTGCATCATGGGAACAGGGCAGACCAGACTACAAAAGCCAATTCTTACACTGGGAAGGAAACAAGCTTCCGGGGACCGGTTTCTGCCATTTCAGGCGTCTTCGGCCCGGCTTGCTTGAATCCTGATGGTGCAATGAGCAAGGGACTCACATCTGAGTATACCCTTCCACGCTTAGGGTGGACAAAATAATTTACAACAAGGGGTGGTGATGGACAGAGTCTCTGAATTAAGCAGAGTACTCTCACCCAGTCAAGAGATCAGGGCTAGATCCAACACCGTTTTTTAGCTCATTGCACCATCCCAGTTTCAGAACCTGGCTGTATGCAAATTAGTCTGTCCCTGGCCCAGTGCATCATGGGAACAGGGCAGACCAGACTACAAAAGCCAATTCTTACACTGGGTAGGAAACAAGCTTCCGGGGACCGGTTTCTGGCATTTCAGCCGTCTTCGGCCCGGCTTGCTTGAATCCTGATGGTGCAATGAGCAAGGGACTCACATCTGAGTATACCCTTCCACGCTTATGGTGGACAAAAATATTTACAACAAGGGGTGGTGATGGACAGAGTCTCTGAATTAAGCAGAATACTCTCACCCAGTCAAGAGATCAGGGCTAGATCCAACACCGTTTTTTAGCTCATTGCACCATCCCAGTTTCACCAATCCAGAACACATCAGGATTCAAGCAAGCCGGGCCGAAGACGGCTGTAATGCCAGAAACCGGTCCCCGGAAGTTTGTTTCCTTTCCAGTGAAGAATTGGCTTGGTAGTTTGGTCTGCCCTGTTCCCATGATGCACTGGGCCAGGGACAGACTAATTTGCATATAGCCAGGTTCTGAACTGGGATGGTGCAGTGAGCTAAAAAACGGTGATGGATCAAGCCCTGATCTGTTGACTGGGTAGGAGTGTTCTGATTAACTCAGATACTCTGTCCATCACCACCCCCTTTTTGTAATTATTTTGGCCACCATGAGTGTGGAAGGGTATGCTCAGACATGAGTCCCTTGCTCATTGCACCATCAGGATTCAAGCAAGCCGAGCCGAAGACGGCTGTAATGCCAGAAACCGGTCCCCGGAAGCTTGTTTCCTTTCCAGTGAAGAATTGGCTTGGTAGTTTGGTCTGCCCTGTTCCCATGATGCACTGGGCCAGGGACAGACTAATTTGCATATAGCCAGGTTCTGAGCTGGGATGGGGCAGTGAGCTAAATAACGGTGATGGATCAAGCCCTGATCTTTGGACTGGGTAAGAGTGGTCTGCTTAATTCAGACACTCTGTTCATCACCACCCCCTTTTCTGAATCATTTTGTCCACCATAAGCGTGGAAGGGTATACTCAGACATGAGTCCCTTGCTCACTGCTCCATCAGGATTCAAGCAAGCCGGGCCGACGACGCCTGAAATGGCAGAAACCTGTCCCCGGAAGCTTGTCTCCTTTCTGGTGAAGAATTGGCTTGGTAGTTTGGTCTGCCCTGTTCCCATGATGCACTGGGCCAGGGACAGACTAATTTGCATATAGCCAGGTTCTGAGCTGGGATGGGGCAGTGAGCTAAATAACGGTGATGGATCAAGCCCTGATCTTTGGACTGGGTAAGAGTGGTCTGCTTAATTCAGACACTCTGTTCATCACCACCCCCTTTTCTGAATCATTTTGTCCACCATAAGCGTGGAAGGGTATACTCAGACATGAGTCCCTTGCTCACTGCTCCATCAGGATTCAAGCAAGCCGGGCCGACGACGCCTGAAATGGCAGAAACCGGTCCCCGGAAGCTTGTCTCCTTTCTGGTGAAGAATTGGCTTGGTAGTTTGGTCTGCCCTGTTCCCATGATGCACTGGGCCAGGGACAGACTAATTTGCATATAGCCAGGTTCTGAGCTGGGATGGGGCAGTGAGCTAAATAACGGTGATGGATCAAGCCCTGATCTTTGGACTGGGTAAGAGTGGTCTGCTTAATTCAGACACTCTGTTCATCACCACCCCCTTTTCTGAATCATTTTGTCCACCATAAGCGTGGAAGGGTATACTCAGACATGAGTCCCTTGCTCACTGCTCCATCAGGATTCAAGCAAGCCGGGCCGACGACGCCTGAAATGGCAGAAACCGGTCCCCGGAAGCTTGTCTCCTTTCTGGTGAAGAATTGGCTTGGTAGTTTGGTCTGCCCTGTTCCCATGATGCACTGGGCCAGGGACAGACTAATTTGCATATAGCCAGGTTCTGAGCTGGGATGGGGCAGTGAGCTAAATAACGGTGATGGATCAAGCCCTGATCTTTGGACTGGGTAAGAGTGGTCTGCTTAATTCAGACACTCTGTTCATCACCACCCCCTTTTCTGAATCATTTTTTCCACCATAAGCGTGGAAGGGTATACTCAGACATGAGTCCCTTGCTCACTGCTCCATCAGGATTCAAGCAAGCCGGGCCGACGACGCCTGAAATGGCAGAAACCGGTCCCCGGAAGCTTGTCTCCTTTCTGGTGAAGAATTGGCTTGGTAGTTTGGTCTGCCCTGTTCCCATGATGCACTGGGCCAGGGGCAGACTAATTTGCATATAGCCAGGTTCTGAGCTGGGATGGGGCAGTGAGCTAAATAACGGTGATGGATCAAGCCCTGATCTTTGGACTGGGTAAGAGTGGTCTGCTTAATTCAGACACTCTGTTCATCACCACCCCCTTTTCTGAATCTCCCTTAACAGTGGAGCAGCCCCTCGCCCAAGTGTTATCCATTTATCCTTCAAAGACAGCTTCTCCTTTGAAGCTCACCTATTGGGCCAACACCCTTGTGGCTTCCTGCATAGGGGAGGTAACATCTCCTCCAGTAACAGGCCTCTATTGTTATCTTTCCTGGGAGTCATAAGCACGCCTCCCCAGGAGGGCAGAAAGCGGTCTGCAGGACAGACCCTGAGTGCAACAGTAAACAGACATTGGAAACCTTGGGCAACTAAAGTGCTAACTTCCAAAGTTGCACTATGCCCGCCGGTGACATTAACGGTTTGTAACTTTGTACTTGGCAATGAGGCTATTAGTCTTTCCACAGCAAAAATCACAATTTAGGGCTTTTACTGCAGGAATATGTAAAAGTACATGCTATACTTTTTAACATACAGCACCCTGCCTGAGGGCTTTTTAGGCCGACCTTAGGGGTGTCTTATATAAATTAAACAGGGCGGGTTGGCTTTGCCATTACCTTAAATGGCAAAATCGAGTTAGCCGTTTAAAACTGCCCTTCCAATAAACAGTGGCAGATTGGGAGCCATGTTTTACCCTGTCCCAGTTAGGGTGGCACAAGTGCTGTAGTCCCCTGGGGGACACTCTTAACTTACAGGCCCTGGGTACCCGTGGTACCATATACTAGGGACTAACAAGTATGATAGGCTATGCCAATTTGGGACAAGCCAATTAAGCATACACCATTTTAAGGGTCAGAGTACGTACACCGAGTGCTGTTTAGCAGGGCTCAGGGTATTTCAGAGCCATAACACCAGTACCCAGTAGTCAAAATAGGGGCAAAAAGTGGGGGTAACCAAACAAAAAGCCTGTTTCCTTACACACCCTATAAAGTTTTTTTCCAATTTGAGGAGGACTGCGGGCCTTATCAGAGAGTGGTCACAGAGCATTTTGGTGTACAATTCTTTGTATATTTTCTAAAGGTTGGTGAATATTTGTTCTTTGCCCATGCTGTTTAATTTACTGGGGAAGACATTGCCCCGGATTGATTTACTGTATGGTAGCTTCGTGATGGCTGCTGCTATTTCGTTCTTTTTAACCTGCTGATAATCTTGGCAGTAAAGACAGTAATTCCTCTTTTTAAGCGGTCATATTGTTCCCCTACACAGCGTGTAGAGAATAATATGTTGCATAGGCACCGTTGACTGATGATTAATGTGTATGGTGCCTATGCTACCACACACTGCAGTTGTGGCCACTTGCGCTTCCCTCTTTCTCTGTTCTTTTTTTAATGGACACCACTGTCTCTCATCATAATTCCCATTATTAATGCTTAAGCTACTGATCTTAATGGTTTGGGGGAAGATACTGAGCCTTTATCGTCTGAGAAAAATAGAAATCTGTTTCCTCAGGACCTATTTCACTGAACGCAACTTTTGTATTTGTATTCAAAATGTTTCCGAAGAAAGTAAGTCTTGCCCAGGGCCCCCAAAATCCTTTAGAGGACACTGCCGGCTGCTGTAGAGTACATTATTTTTCACATCTCGTTTAAGTTTCTCGGATTTGGTCTGTGATAAGTGCATCTCCTGAAGCAATGCAATGTTCTAGGTAATGTACTTTTTTTTACATTTGATGTAGTGATTCATGCTGCTCATGATTAAAGAAACAATGTTTAGAGTAGAGAATTTTCGGTCGAATGTCTGAAGGTCATATCTGCCTCTTTTTTTTGGTTGACGATGTTGATATTTTAGTGAAGACTATATTGGATATTGAACTCTACATGGTTAGAAATGGATGCTGGTTATAGATTTTCCACATCTTTAATTCTCCACGTAGGATATCATTTGGGTATTTGCCTTTTCTGAGTCCCGCTGAGTCAGAGAGCAATTTCTGCTGAGTCAGAGAGTAATTCTGATATTTCGCTCACTAATATGTGTTAGATGAGAAACAGTAATTTATCAAAGTATAAACAAAATATTAGTCCTCTTATAGACTTCTGTCAGAAGATAGGGTGCTACTAGTGTTGCCATTCTCTACTTTAGGTGAAGAGTTTTACTCAGGGGTCTCATGCTGTCACAGTCCAAGAGGGGTCTAGGGCCGCAGCATGAGTGGTGGATTTTCTTGGGCAAGAGGATATACTTGTCAAGTGTTAGTGTATCGTGGTGAGGGCAAGGGCTAAGTATATGATTTCAACAAGGGGTCATAATGTACTTACTTGCACCATGGAAGGTGTATACTAGTGTTCACTCCGATGTTTTGGTTCATCTGCATCCACTCTCCGTGTGGTTAGTTATCAAGTTGCAGTGTTTTTTATTTATAACAAATTAGTATTAGTTTTAAAACCACGAAGTCAAGTACAATTACATACGCATTTCACTTTAACATTGTATCCAGCTAAAACAGGTCACATCCCAGTCCATAAAATGCCCCCACCACACCCAAATCTTGTCATGTTTCCATGGACACCCACAGGCAATTTAAACACTTTTCAAGTTGAGTGCACAAGCACACTCCTGCCCTCCATTCTGCCAGGGTCAGGGGAACTCCACGACCAAGCAATGTCCCTTTTAGACACCAATTAGACGACACCCACGAACGTGAAATCAGCCCGGGAGACTCCCATCTCGTCAACCATCCCCAGCAGAGACATCCTAGGGGTCAGGTCAGATCCCACTCCATGATCTCAGAGTTCGCGGCACACGCACTGCAAATACAAGGAGATGACAAGGAAAGCCCAAACAACGTGGTAAAATTCTGTGTAAGCAAACAGGGGTAAGCTATGTAGCATACAAAAAATTCAGTTGAATCAGTTAAAGGTGAGTAGAAATAGCCAGTGTGTGTGGGGCCAACTGGGCCTCCCTCCAATCCACCTCGTCAGTTTCGCCAACTCTCCCAATGGAGTCAGGGCTTGTCAAGATCATTTAGAGCCTTCAAAATAATGGAGCGGTAAACCTGGGAGATTGCACGCCTACCAATATAGCTCATTGACAACTTGGCCTCCCAGAGACTAGCCTCCGGTATCTCCACGTCTGAAGGTATGTTAGCCAGGAGTGCATGGTGTAACTGTTGGTATTTATGGAATTGGGTCTGTTGAAGTTCAAAGCAACCTTGTAGTTCTTGGAATGGCAGAATGTGTTTCCCCGACCAAACATCCTCAAAGACCGAGATGCAAATCATGTTCCATTTATAGAAGCCCACTAGGCCAGGTGTGTGGTGAAGCCAACGACCTCGCTTCAGGGGAGTCAACCCAGTCAATGTACCATTCCAGGCAAACAGATTGCAATGTTGAGCGCCAACATAAGAAAATACGTAAATTATATCAGGTAAGCTAAAGTAGCACCATAAGCAGATCCAGAATAGAGTCAAAGTCTAAAGCGGAGAGTTCCCCACGGTATGTTGGACCATTCCACCCACAGCAGAACCAATCATTAACCATGACCAATTGGGATGCCAGGTAGTAACAACGGAGGTCCATCATCCCCAGCCCACCATCATAGGGCTACTGTTGACCGTTAGGAAACACTATTTAGGAGCGACTGCCTGACCAGAGAAAGGAGCGGAGGATTGAATGAATCACATGGAACTAGTTTGGAGGGATGGAGGGGAGGTGGGAAATCTTGAAATATGTAGAGGAAGCAGGGAGAATCATCAGCTTGAAAAGGGAGACACAGCCCATCATATGCACGGGAAGCTGCGGCCACTTCTGTATGTCGCTCTTCATTTTGGACACCAGCGGAGTCAAATAGAGGTGCCTCGTGTGGTCAGGAAGCAGGGAGATATGGAATTCAAGATACCTAAAGGAAAAGTGTGGCAAAGGGATGCCAGATTGCCAGAGTAGGGTGCTGGCGTTGTCTCTGATCAGAACCAACAGGGATTTGGAAGCATTCACATGAAGGCTGGAGACCTCTCCGACTAAGGTCATGAGTTTAAGACAGCGGGCCCCCAAGTGGGGGGGGGGTCAGCCAAGAACAATAGAAGGTCGTAGACAGACAGGATTCTCTCCTTCGGCCCTCTATCCCACGAACACCCGCTAAGCTGGGTGTCACAGCGAGTGAGGCTCGCCAGGGGCACAATCGCGAGGGCAAACAATATTGGGGACAGCTGTGGCTTTTAACCTGCAGGATAGAGAAATGATCGGACAAGAAGCCATTGGCCTGGGCATCAGGCTGGTAATAGAAGGCCCAGATAAGACGTTTCATGTAAGCGTGTTCAAGAACAGCTTCAAGATAGGACCAATCCACTGTGTCGAACACCTCCTCGAAATCTAGGAGAAGCAGCGCCAAGGGAGGATGGGACGCATCCAGCATGGAGAGTGCCACTTGGATCTTACGGAAGCAGTGTCAAGTATGGCATTAAGCCACATTGATTGCGATAAATCAAGTATGGTAAGGCGGATTGTAGCCTGTTGGCTAGGATTTTAGCATAAAACTTAATTTTGGTCCTAATCAATAATATAAAATCCAGCTGCAGTGTTATGTGGCATCACATGTCACGGAGGCAAGCAAGGCTTGCCATGTTATTTGTTTTGGTTTGTGGCCTAATAAGAGGGAGGAGAAGATGGAGAAAGGGATCAAGAAAGAGAAGGGAGGGGGCATAGGGAAAATGGGGAAGTAACACCCAGTCGACCAATGGAGATGTTAGTTCTGGGACTCAATTCTACTACTGAATGCAAGGTATCCTTTGCAGGTATGAGTAAAGTATTCTGATCAAGTGCCCTCCCTTTTTCCTGAACCCACCACCACGAGCCCCACCTTCTCAATTCAACCCCCGATGCTCTTGATGTAATACTGATAAGTATATGAGAACCCTAAACCTTAAACGTTGCCATAATAAACAACAAACAAACAAACCTTGATATAAAATAGCAACAATAACTGAAAAAAGGATACCACTTTGAATCTGTGGCTATCAGTGCTTGTAGCCATGTTATTTAATCCCATGAGTCATTAAAGTAATTACTATGGTCTTGCTGTTCTCCCATCAGCTTGCTAGGGAGCTCCTTCCGGGGTCAGTTCATTCTGCAGGTGTCTGGAGATAGTCACTGTTTTTCTGTGGTGATTTTGATGTATCCTCGCATTTGGCACGACATCAAGGACACTAGGCAGTCCTTCTTTATCTGAGTGACTGCATCCCTGATGTATACTGTGTGGATGTGGTGAATCCGTTATGCAAGCTGGTCCCTGTTCCAAAAGATGGATGAATTTGGTTCCATTTCAGTGTTTTCCAGGCTATTGAGCAACATTTTTTGTCATTTTGGCCCTCATTACGTTGCGGTTCGGACCACAACCGACAGCTTGTCGGTTGCGGTTCGAACCATATCTTTTGCTGTGGTCCGACCAATGCATTAGGATCAATGCCTGTTGAGGCAGCAGTCGGAGGGACCTCATAATCACTTAAGGACAGCGTGTCTGTCATCAAGATTATTATGTCGGTTTCCGACAGCCTTTCCATGTCAGCCTTTCCGACATGGAAAGGCTGTTGGAAAGCAACATTGGGGGCTTCTAGCCTGGCCCCTTTCCCCCCCTGGCCCTCCTCATCTGGGCCTGGAGGGCACCTACGGTGCCCCCTAAAAATCCCTGCACCGTAAGGTGCCTGCCACAAGGTGCAGGGATTTTCACAAACTCCCATTTCTCAATGGGAGCTTGTGCTGCGGGCGGTTTCCACCCACTGCACAAGCTCCCATCTTTGTAATTGGAGTTTTCGACTGCACTGTGTGCGGTCACATCGTAATTAGGTGTTGGGAATCGCTGACCTATGGCCGGGTGTTTCCCTCACTGCAATGGTGTTGGTCGGAGGCAACTCCGACCGACATCGTAATCAGGGCCTCTGTGTCCTTGTACTCTGACAGGATGCCATTGATAGTTATATGCATGGTGGCTGATTACAGGAAAACATATCTGATTTCCTGCTTCTTGAGTTTGGGCCGGAAGGCTAGGAAGGCCTTATATTTCCTGGTAGTCACACAAGCAATCTCCTGACATTTTAATCATGCATTTTTTATCTTCGTGATCATTCGAATGATAGGCTGTTTGTATTACCAGTTGTGATTGTTTGTGTCTCAAAAAGCAAGCTATTATATGTCTGGGGAAGTTATTTAGGATACATCTAAGGCAGATCCTGTGGGCTTTCTGTCTCTAATGTTGTCAGAAATTGTAAATTGAGTAGCATGGGTAGCAATCCGGTCAAAAAAGCATACATAGCTGCTCCCTCTTAATTTTTTAATATGCTATAAAAGTGCATGCTTTATCTTCTTGTGCTGTCTTTTAAGTCTGTTACCTTATTCTGCAGGTGCCAGTTCTCTGAACCCCAAACCGTGTGTGTTATCTAGGTGGGTTTCTGTTTCCCCCATCTGTGTCTTTACTGAGGTTAGTCTAGTATTGAAACAGGCAAGGTCATTTTCTTTAAGTTTTACTTCAGAGGTTAACGACATATTGGTTTTGGCAAATAAGGGTGACTCGATCTCAAAGATACACTTCTGTGTGGCACTGTTCTTTGTTCTTCTTCTGAGTTATGCTTGTGATGCTTTTTGTCAACACTTATGTTGCAAGTTTTATTACCTAATGCTTTGTAACTCTCTATGGTTTCACTAGTCTTACACTGGTGTTTTTTTTTTAGGGTTGTGAAATCTCTTGAATTTATTATAAAATGGGGTTCTTATCAGTTCCCATCGCTGAATTACGGTATTCATTTGTCTTACATATGGGGTTTCTAGTTGGTTAGGGTATGCACCACGCAACGAAAACTACAGTAAGTCTAGATTTAGATTATGCGCTTTATGAGCGCAAAAACTTCCCGAACTCCCCAAGTGATATGAGGGAGGTTTAACTAACTGTAACAAACTGTTTTGCGATATTCGTAATACCAAAATGTGTTGTATACAAATGGCCATTACTCTCTGACACGCTCAGGTTAAACGATGGGTCCTATTATTTGAACGAATATCAAACTCGGTATTCATCCGACTATATTTCTTCCTTCACTCAGTACACGGTATGGTCACCAAGGGTCACTACAATCCGATGCACATTGTATTGCATGAAAGGGCACAATGAAACCATTATCATCACTATTGAAGTAGCATAACTTAGTTTATATGAATTTTATGTTTATTTATTTTGTCAAGACCATCCTAGTATCTTTCTGCATTTTGATTATGATCACATTGTAGATTGCTGTCCCTGATGAAGAGCGTTTCAGCTCGAAATGCATTGGAGCATAAAAGAAACATAACATTTTGAAATTAACGAAAATCTACATGAAAAATTAATGAAAAAATACTTCATTGAATGAATAAAATTCACATGAATAAGAAGAAAGAGTGGACCATAATCATTTAAAATCCAGTTGGATATATAAAAAGGAGTGCCCTAAGAGGGATGCAACCAAACACATTGGAAGCACAAAATTATACTATTTCATGACGTTACACTATTGGGACGGAAACGTCACCCCTGGGAGCAACCTACAAAATAAAAGGAGATAAACGATTTTTTGTTGTTGAAATTTTTGAAATTAATTGAGAATTCTCACAATAATTTTGGCTGTGCGCAAGCCATCTATTCAGTCTAAACGATCAAACATCTGCCCGCAGCAAGCAGCACGCCATGTCATCATATGACGAAATTACAAAAACCACTGACCAAAGGGCAGAAACATAAGCTTTCACAGAAGATGCAGCATCTAGGATTTATGCATTAATTCAAGAAGAGACATCGCAGGCATCTACGAACAGATCCAAGGAGCAAATCATAAAACAACTAATTTACTTATCCAAAAGAGAGATAAACCAATGCTTACATGCAAGCACATTAATCAAATATCACCGGGCCCAATGAATACCCCGTGGATTATGTATCGCACTAAAAACTTCATTATGTAAGAACGCAAAAAGATTCCAAGAGCGGTGGTACGCAATTCTGAATAAATGTTCATTAGACTTGATACTCCTAATAGTGGAGGAATTGTCTAATATACTGGAAGAGCTATCAAAAGAGATCGTGGAGGTCACAAATGAACTTACCAACATGATGTCAGCGGAAGACTGGTCTAAGATATTGGAAGACATCAACACTCAAATGTCTAAGCACTCTCAAGAAATTAATGAACACAAGATATGCAAATTCAAGAGAGACACCCTGGACTACAAGCTAGGAGAAGTCTACACTTAGGCGGAAGTATATGCTCAGAGACGGAGAAATCGCCCCTACACTCAAAACACGGATATGTCATCTTCAGGCAGTGAGAGCACAGAACGACCCCAACGAAAAACTCCGTAAGAACACAGAACAGGGCCAAGAAATGTGGATACTCCTACCAGAGAAGAAACACAACAACAATCTTCCGCCGTACAGCCTTTTTTAGAAGTAGACCAAAGAGGAATAGGATACCCAGGAGGGGAAAAGGACAAAGAAAAAGAACACCGAACACCAGAAGTACCACACAGCCAAAACGGGACAAGAAAAAGGCACCGAAAGAAACTTAGTTATAAACATGTCAGATTACGAGCAAACACCTCAGGAGTTGAAATTTTTACAGAAGGGCACATCTTTTGTTCCAACCACAAACAGCAACTCATTGGAATCTGACATAAACTTGTTCAAATTTATGCGAAAGTTACGACTCAGGAATTACTTTGACAATGTTATACAAACTCAAATGCCAGATAAAGATCAGGATGAACTTCAAGGTCTTAGAAGTCCAAGCACATATATGGCTCCAGTGAGCCACAAAACTCTTGATCTTTTTGAAAACCTGGTTAAAAGGGATTTGACTTCCATACAGCATAAGAAGAAGGACAGAAAAAATATTACACAAAAAGAATGGAGTATCTTAAGAAAACTGGCAAATAACCAGAATATAGTATTCCAGAAAGGAGGAGCACTTGTAATACTTAATAAAGCTCACTATGAAAGGAAAGTAAGGGAACACATGATGGATGAGAACATATATATGAAATTGGACAACAACCCTACCAATGAATACTATACCACACTAAAAGAAATTGTGGACAAAGCACACGAGATGGGGATAATAAAAGAAAAAGACCAAATCCTTTTTACTCATACAGAATCCCGGGAGCCCTGTGCTTTACATGGTACCCAAAATTCACAAGAGTGTCGAAGACCCACCCTTTAGACCGATTGTGCCTACATGCAGCAGCATTCATGAACGCACTGGCCAATTTATTGATAAATACCTCCAGCCAAGTGTTAAAAAGATGACATCATACACGAAAGACACCACTGACTTTTTTTTATAGAAGCTCCTATCAGTAAGCTTGGAAACTAATGACAATATTGTGCTATGGACAGCAGATGTCAAATCACTGTATACATCAATTCCCCATAATATGGGATTAGAAGCAGTGGGACATACTCTCCTTAACTCAGGTTTGGAAACACCAATGCAAATGTTCATAATGGAATTAGTACATTTTTCGCTTTACCAAAGTTATTTCAAATGGAAGGATTGGTTCCTCCAGCTCAGCGGTACATCTATGGGAAATTGTATGGCGCCTTCGTATGCCAATCTAGTTATGGAGAGATTCGAACAAGAGAACATTCTATCCAATCAAGAATGGAAACAACATATTAGCATGTATCAACGATACATTGATGATATTTTCATGTTGTGGAAAAGTACCAAAGAAGAAGCGAAGACCATTGTCCAAACTTGGAACACATTCAATGAACACCTACAGTTTACTAGTGATATATCAGAAACACAAATAACCTTTTTAGACGTCTTAATTCTCAAAACATAGAAAGGTCTGGAAACTGACATCTTTTGGAAGAAAACAGACAGAAATAATATTCTCCACTACCTCAGCCATTACCAGCCATCCCTCAAAACACACCTACCAACTTCTCAAATGTTGAGAATACGAAGAATAGTATCAAATCAAGAAAAGGCCGAACAGAGGATCAGTGAAATGGCACAGAGATTTGAAGATAGAGGGTACCCTCAACTGACAGTATCAAAAGCTATAGTGAAATGTCAATCAACAACATGAAAAGAAGCCTTAACCGCCACTAATAAAACGCAAAAAAACAGAAAGGTGGTTGCATCAAAGTTTTCAACATCCAGCAGAATGTTTAAGAAAATTATAAACAAACATTGGCCAATGTTAGCCATGGAGCCAGACTTCAACAATGCGTTCTCTCAAACTCCAATTTTTGCTTATACTAGATATAGAAATTTTGGTGAAATACTGAAACAAAAAGATTTAAAAAAACATGAATATAGTGGCACCAGACCTTGCTTGAATTGCCAAAATTGTCACAATATTATTCTTGGAACCACCATTTACCACCCTATGAAGGGCAACGAAATAAAGTTACGAGTAACTGCCACATGCGAGTCATCTAATGTCATCTATCTACTTAAATGCCCTTGTTGGAAAGTATATGTGGGGAAGACAGAGAGAAAAGTACGTTTGAGAATTAATGAACACAAATCTAATATAAGAACGAAGAACATCAAATCAACGGTTGCAACACACTTTGAGGAACAAAAGCACAACATATCACAATTAAGATTTTTGATTCTGGAAAAAGTAGAGAAGATAGAAGGCAGAGACAATAACAAACACCTACTGAAGAGGGAAAACGTTTGGATTTGCAAGCTACAATCTTGGAGACCCCATGGTCTCAATGAACGTATTGTGTATGCTTGTTACCTTTGAGACATTGTCTCATTCTTTTTTTTTTTTTGCTCATGAATTGTTCGAGGTGCCACTCAATGTGTTAAATTTATGACACGTTTTGTTCGAGTTATGCTACACAAATATGACTAGGCATTGAATGAATTATATACTATGACAAGTCACATTGCGTTATTATCTTTTTACTGTTATGAGAATGTTTAGGTTCTATGCCACTTTATGTAGATCACGATGTTTATCACAACATGTCCGCCACACATCACACACATGTCTGCTTTTTAGCTTCATTCAGACCTATGCCAGTTACGACCAACCGCTGAATACCTTCTGTTGATCTTTCGTCATCCGTGTTTATAATCGCATCACGCATGTGCGAACACCATGACGAACCCGTAAGCTAGTGAATTGGTCTAGAACGCCACAAAAACAACAGTAAGTCTAGATTTAGATTATGCGCTTTATGAGCGCAAAAACTTCCCGAACTCCCCAAGTGATATGAGGGAAGTTTAACTTACTGTAACAAACTGTTTTGCGATATTCATAATACCAAAATGTGTTATATACAAATGGCCAGTACTCTCTGACAAGCTCGGGTTAAACGACGGGTCCTATTATTTGAACGAATATCAAACTCGGTATTCATGCGACTATATTTCTTCCTTTACACAGCTACCCATGAAGTGTTCCTAACGCGAATACAACACGTGAGTAAAGCTCGCATCTATTTAACACATCACTCAGTACACTGTATGGTCACCAAGGGTCACTACAATCCGATGCAAATTGTATTGCATGAAAGGGCACTATGAAACCATTATCATCACTATTAGCATAACTTAGTTTATAGGAATTTTTGTTTATTTATTTTGTCAAGACCATCCTAGTATCTTACTGCATTTTGATTATGATCACATTGTAGATTGCTCTTCCTGATGAAGAGTGTTTCAGCTCGAAATGCATTGGAGCACAAAAGAAACATGAAATGTTGAAATTAACGAAAATCTACATGAAAAATTTATGAAAAAATACTTCATTGAATGAATAAAATTCACATTAATAAAAAGAAAGAGTGGACCTTAATAATTTAAAACCCAGTTGGATATATAAAAAGGAGTGCCCTAAGGGGGATGCAACCAAACACATTGGAAGCACAAAATTATACTCTTTCATGACGTTACACTATTGGGACAGAAACGTCACCCCTGGGAGCAACCTACAAAATAAAAGGAGATATCAACGATTTTTTTGTCGTTGAAATTTTTTTAATTAATTGAGAATTCTCACAATAATTTTGGCTGTGCGCAAGCCATCTATTCAGTCTAAACACCCAGGATAACCCCAGCTCACCCCCTTGGTAGCTTGGCAGAGCAGTCAAGCTTATCCCAGAGGCAATGTGTAAAGCTTTTGCACAACACACCCACACACCAGTGATACAATAAATACACCACAAAAGAGACTGCACTCAAGAATATAGAACAAATATCTCATACATTGTAGATAACACATAGACCACAATCACATAAATCACTTTGCTAACTAGGCAATTGTCATCACAGTTAGTACAATAAAGTAAATACTTATAGGCTGCACACGTCATGAAAACACCATTACCGTACATATTATGCAGAACCTGCAATACGACTCATTATGCTGTCATTACAAGGCTTAATACAATACATATCAACACATTAGGGCATTGAATGCAGCAGTTTGGTTATACCAAGAAAAAACCCCACATGAACCACCATATTCAAAGTTATCACTAACTACTGACCCAACCACATAGGATGCAGCACCCCGTGCCCCTATTACTGAAAATGTGGTAATGGACACCAGTGTGGGACCAGAAGCATCTGAGACCCTACTACAGCTTACATAGTAATTTAGTAAGTTTTCTGTATGTGGCAATGCCGGGATCGGGGGCCTCCGTGAGGTCTCACCCCATCTTTGGAGCCAAACACAGGGCCCCCAAGTAGGTGCAGGCACGAAGAGGGGAACTTACACCTCCCATGCCGGAGGACAGTGCTGGTTCCTTTGCTGCGACCCCTGCAGACTTCCAACTGTCTACAGTGGCTCCACACCTCCTGGGACTGCCTCCCTTTCACAATGCTACAGGAGCTCTGGGATTCTCTCCTCCCATCTGCTCGAAGGTCCCACTGGTGCTGTGCCTGGATGGTGGTTGACACAGCCAGAGGCAGGACTCTGGCCTCCAGCTCCTCAGAGTGGTCTAACTTGCTTCCTGCACCGGGGATCTCCACTTTGCTGCAGTCATGGTAGAAGGCAGTGCCTCGCTCCTTCCGAGGGCCAGCTCAGCCATTCTGCAGCTTCCACTGGTGAGGCATGTGGGGTTGAACTTTCACCCAGCAATGGGGCAGGGGTGCACTCAGGAATCTCCTGGGCGCTGCCAGTGCTGACAAAGGGAATTCTTCCCTCTTCCTCAGTCACGGCACCCGCTTCTACAGTGCCTCTGCTCACAACATGGCACTTGTTTGCACTGTGCCTCTGATTCCAACACGCACATGCTGGCACAGTGCCTCTGCTCCAAACATGGCACACACTGGCACAGTGCCTAAGCTCCCAACACAGCTCACAGTGCCTAAGCTCGCAACATGGCACACGCTTCCACAGTACCTCGAGTGCTGGCGATGGGAGGAGGGGAGAGCAGACCTCGGAGAGTGCTCGGTGTACCTTCAAGATGAGCATGGGGAAGACTTTGTTGTCCCCGATTCTTCCACAACAGGCGGCAAGCGCACACAAGCCCTTGGAGATCTTCTCAAGCATGGTCCCACAGCAGGGAAAAAAGGGAGTCCTTTTCCTCTGCCCACAGACAGAAGCAGAAACTGCAGGCCAACCCTCCCTTCACACACAAAAGTCTGCACTCCTCACACAGCTCTTCAGCTTTTCTTCTTGGCAGGATTATCTTGTTTCCAGAAGGGGTTAAAGTTCTGGGGTTTTAGTTCCAATACGTATACCCCATTTTCTGATGTTAGCCTTTGTTTCAGAATCCCTGAGCTCAGTACAAACCAGTTCTATCCTCCCCGGTCCAGCTTGACCACAGGGGGGTGGAGACAGCATTGTGCAAAGGAGACACAGCCTATTCAGGTGCTAGTGAATACTCCTCCCGCCACTTCAGGTACAGAAAGGTCCATTCAGCCTGGCTACCCAGGAAAGGCAGGATACACCTCAACTGGCCTTGTGACTGTCTAGAGTGAATGCACATCCCCAGCTTCTCCCACTCCAAACCCAGACAGTGACTACACAAACAGGCAGAGGCACACAGAATGGTGAAGCAAGAAAATGCCTACCTTCTAAAAGTTGCATTTTCAAACCCACAATTTTCAAACCATCTTCGCTAAAAGGTGTTATTAAAGTATGAGTTCAGAAAGCCTAAACTCCATCCCTCTACCTTGTCCCAGGGAAAGTTACACTTGTAAGATGTTACAAGGCAGCTCCCATGTTAACCTATGGGACAGACAGCCTTTCAATGGTAAAATAAATAAATGCACAGTATTTCACTATTAGGAGATGCAAAACACACTAGCACATGTCCTACCTTTCACAAATACTGCACCCTGCCCATGAGGGTACCTTGGACCTACCTGAGTGGTGCCTTACATGTGAGAAAAGGGAAGGCTATGGTCTGGCAAGTGGGTGCACTTGCTAGGTCGATAGGTCAGTTTAAAACTGCACATGCAGATACTGCAGTGGCAGATCTGAGACACATTTACAGGGCTACTCATGTGGGTGGGCCAACAGTGCTGCAAGCCCATTAGTAGCATTTGATTTACGGGCCCTGACACACTTAGTGAACTTTACTAGGGGCTTACCAGTAAATCAAATATGCCAATCAGAGATAATCAATCATGATCACAATTTACACAGAGAGCATATGCACTTTAGCACTGATCAGCAGTGGTAAAGTGCCTAGAGACCTATAGCCAACAAAAACAGGGTCAGAAAAATAGGAGGCAAAAGGGGAAACGTTTGGGGATAAGCCTGCAAAATGGGCAAGGTCTAACAATTCGCTATTGAGTGGAACTTTTTTTTGTTAACTTTCCCTGGCAGCACACATTCACAATACTTGCACTAAAGCTGTTCACACATTTTAAGCCCCATTTACTGTTAAGATATGATCTCTTCCCACGGAAAAGGCAGGCAGTTTTTAACAGTATGCTGGAATGCTTGCTTTTCATTACTTAGTTGTGCAAAGCAGATGCTTTTGCCTTAGACAGTTTGTGGCATTTCATATTCGTGCCTCAGTACCGGTCTTTACACTTTGTCGGCATTATTGGATTAATTTTTTTAACTTAATCTATTTGGTCATTAGCAAATTCTAAATCTTGTAATACACATTGCATGTTAAAAATGAAGGAAATATATAAGAGCTATGTTATATTTTACTACTAAACAGGCAGCCACAAGTGCAGTTACGTCGCAGACAACAAGGTCATGATTTGAATGGTGCAGCAAGTGCAGTAACACCGGGCATAAAAGTTGTCAGAACTCCTCTGAACAAATAATATTGCTATGTTTGCCTACTAAACAGGCAGTCACAATTGCAGTTGCCTTGCATTTAAAAGTGACTTGAGTTGAATGGTGCATCAGGTGCAGTGAAACGGGGACCAAACTCTCTAAGGACGCACTAAACCCAGATTATTGCTAAAATATAAAACTAAACAGGCAGTCACAAGTGTAGTTACCTCGCAGACAACAGGGTCATGCTTTCAATGGTGCAGCAGGTGCAATGACACCAGGACCAAAAGCTCCAGGCACCCCACTAACCACCTAAAGTTGCTATATTTTACTACTAAGCAGGCAGTCACGAGTGCGGTTATTCTAGAGAAAACAGGGTCATGATTTGAATGGTGGGACAGGTGCAGTGCATGGGGACAAACATTGTCATAACTCCACTAAACACCAAATATTGCTATATTTTTCTACATAACAGGCAGTCACAAGTGCAGTTATCTTGCAGGCAACAAGGTCATTATTTGAATGATGCAGCGGGTGCAGTGACACCAGGCCCAAAAGTTGTCAGAACTCCTCTAAACACCTAATATTGCTATATTTTACAACTAAACAGTCAGCCATAAGTGCAGTTATCTAGCAAGCACTAGGGTCATGATTTCAATACTGCAGCAGGTGAAGTGGTGCCAGTACCAAAAGCTCCAGGCATCTCACCAAACACCTAATATTGCTATATTTTTATCCTAAACAGGCAACCACAAGTGCAGTTACCTTGTAGACAACAGGGTCATGATTTGAATGGTGGGATGTATGACGTTACAACGCATGCTTTTACCACGCATGCTGTTACAACGCAGTTTTTACAACGCATACCATTACAACGCATAGCGCTTTGGGGTGCTGGATAGTGAATAGTTTAATTTACTATTCCAACTCCAGTCCCCGTGGACACTAGGGAAGGTGTTGGATAGTAAATTAAATCTATTCCCTATCCTAGAGCGCCCCCCAGCGCAATGCGTTGTAATCGTTTTCGTTGTAAAACCTGCGTTGTAATAGCACTGCGTGGTAAAGATTCAAAGATAGCTTTATTCGGTATTTGTAGAAAAAAACCATAAAAGCACATTAGATATAAAAACACTACATCCATATCATACATTAAGCACATTATTACTATAAACTTCCTAGTATCAAAAATATTTCAAAAGTTCAGTAAAACATGTAAAAAAACAATTCTTAAAACAGTTAAAAAGGTTAAAAAGGTTGAGCAAAGGGGACCTAGGTTGTTTGTAATGTACTATTGAGTGTAATAAGGTACAGTATAATACAAACAATTTATTAATATTAAACCATCGTCCCTCTGCATCTTACTGCATATTTCAAAAATGTAATAGCTGCGTGTATGGTAAGTTCATCTTGCAATAGATAAAGTCTAATAAAGGCTTGTTTACATTGCCTCAATCCCCACATCTTAAGAATGGGTAGCAGATAGCGCTTTCTACCCCCACTCATAGTATTTGCAAAAGAAAATGCAATGGATGTTTGACTGGGTTGATATGTCGTCACAAGGACATTTAATTAGGGAAGCAGACCAGTCATTTGTAGCGGGGAAAGATATCAGCCTATAAAAACAATCTGTTCTCATCCGTGTCAGTAGCATTCTGTAATAGCTAGAGAATGCCGGGTCCAGGTAAGGATGTAAGCCCGGCCCATGAAAAATGAGACGGTGGGAGATGACCGTAGATTTATTACCATCCGTAAACCACCGCCTGTCTTCTAATAGCGTGAGACAGATTTCCTTTAGAACTTTCTTGGGCATTTGCGTGCAAGTGCTTGGTGTTATATACAAATCTGGATGGCCAATAGAATATAGAATTTTTTTGACATAGGAAAGCCAGGTGAACTTACTAGCAGCTGATTGATTCATGCAGTCTTGAATAACTTCCCTACTAAAAGCTGTGTCCTTTGAAGACCATATCTTGTGCCACAACATGACTGGGGTTATCTTTATAATATCTGTGATGTGGACTCGATCTAATTCTTTGTGACATATGGTCGTGGAGACAGATCTTGGGACTGCAAGCAGAAATCTAAAAAAAGCGTTTTCCACTGTTTGAATTTGTGTGCAGTCGGCCGTCCCCCATATGCCTGCACCGTATGTTGCGGTTGAGACGCACTTCGCTGCATCGATCTTAAGCAGAGAGTCGACTGATTTCCCACCCAGTCTCTTGGCGAATTGTTTTAATGCGCCTATGGTGCGGGTGAAAGCCAGGCTGCGGGTGGTGATGGCTGTGGACCATGTTCCCCTGTTATTAAAAGTAATGCCTAAGTATGAGAATGTTTTTGTCAAGCCTATCTTTGTTTCATTCACAAAGGTTTTGCAGTCAGTTTTAGAGTTATTTGTTGAGGTACAACACATGGTGAAAGTTTTACCCACGTTGATCTTCAGCCCTCTATTACTCATTAAGGTTGAAAAGCCAGTTAGAGCCTTCTGAAGGCCTATCTGGGTTCGTGACATAATAACGGCGTCATCGGCATATAAAAGTAATGGTACCGATTCGCCGTTGATTTTAGGATAATCAACTTCCAAGTTTGTTAAGAAATCTGCTACTTCGTTTATATATAGATTAAAAAGAAAAGGGGCAAGAATACAGCCTTTGGGGTGCTGGATAGTGAATAGTTTAATTTACTATTCCAACTCCAGTCCCCGTGGACACTAGGGAAGGTGTTGGATAGTAAATTAAATCTATTCCCTATCCTAGAGCGCCCCCCAGCACAATGCGTTGTAATGGTTTTCGCTGTAAAACCTGCGTTGTAATAGCACTGCGTGGTAAAAGTTGCGTTGTAAAGGATGTTTCCCGAATGGTGAAGCAGGTGGAATAGCACCGGGCACAAATGTTTTCAGAACTCCTCTGGACACATAATATTGCTATGTTTGACTACTAAACAGGCCGTCACAATTGCTGTTACCTTCCAGTTAAAAAGGACGTGATTTGAATGGTGCAGCCGGTGCAGTGGCATCAGGGCCAAAAGTTCTAGGGACTGCACTAAACCCAGATTATTGCTAAAATTTAAAAACTAACAGGCAGTCACAAGTGCAGTTACCTTGGAGACAACACGGTCATGATTTCAATGGTGCAGCAGGTGCAGTGACACTAGAACCAAAAGCTCTAGGAACCCCACTAAACAAGTACAATTGCAATATTTTACTATTAAACAGGCAGTCACAAGGGCAGTTATTTTACAGGAAACAGAGGCATTATTTGATGATGCAGCAGGTGCGGTGGCACCAGGCCTAAATGTTGTCAGAACTCCTCTAAATACCTAATATTGCTATATTTTAAAAGTAAACAGACAGTCATAAGTGCAGTTATCCAGCAAGCACTAGGGTCATGATTTCTATAGCGCAGCAGGTGCAGTGGCACCAGTACCAAAAGCTCCAGGCATCTCGCCAAACACCTAATATTGCTATATTTTATTCCTAAACAGGCAATCACAAGTGCAGTTACCTTGCAGACAACAGGGTCATGATTTACATGGTGCAGCAGGTGTAGTAGCACCGGGCCCAAAAGTTGTTAGAACTCCTCTAAAAACATATTTCTATATTTGACTACTAAACAGGCAGTCACACTTGCAGTTACCTCGCAGTTAAAAGGGACTTGATTTGAATGGTGCAGCAGGTGCAGTGGCACTAGGGCCAAAAGCTCTAGGGCCCCACTAAACCGAGATTAATGCTTAATTTTACTACTAAATGAGACAGTCGCAGGTGCATTTATCTAGCAGGCAATAGGGTCATGATTTGAATGGTGCAGCAGGTGCAGTGGCACCAAAGCCAAAAGTTGTCATAACTCCTCTAAACACCAAATATCGCTACATTTAACTACTAAATAAGCAGTCACAAGTGCAGTTACCTTGCAGGCACTAGGATCATGATTTTAATGATATAGCTACACCTGAGCCCAAAGCTCTAGGAACTCCTCTAAACACCAAATATTGCAATATTTTACTACTAAACAGGCAGTCACAGATACTGTTACATTACAAGCAATAAGCTCATGATTTGAATGGTGCAGCAGGTGTAGTGGCACCGGGCCCAAAACTTGTCAGAACTCCTCTAAACACGTAATATTGCTATTATGTTAATTATTTCTATTATTCCCTCTTTCATTTCTCAAATGTTTGCTATTTCTTACCTGCACTAGACCACCAGTAACATCACAATATATTGCATTTTTGTACATAAATAAGTCATAACATTTTAACAGACTCTCTGTAACTTATGTTGTACAACTATTCAGCAAGCTATAACATACAACAAAAAACATCTTATTATTAAGCAAATAGGCGAAACCCAATGCATTTACCAATGCTTGTCAGGGATAGTAGGGTGTCACCTGTCTGCCATATTGTTCTCAGTGTCTCAGTTATTTAGTGTGCTTTTCTCTGTTTCCTTTAAGTGTCTTTCCCTGTGGTTCAGTGCTTTGATGTCAAGGGGGAGGGGAGGAGTGAGACGTGTATGGTGTGTTCCTTGTCCCCTCAGTGTTCTAGCACTTCATGTGCCTTTTAGAGTATTGAGTATAAATTAGCTTGGATAAAATAAGATACTTTCTGGCACCTCTGTCCCTTGTAATTCTCTCATGACTTTTTATTCTGCGTTGCTGGATGCCTCGTAAAGTGCCTAATTTACTCTATTTATTCCTCCCTTGGGCGATTTTAGAAGTGGGGAGGGGGTCTTTATTCACCAGGTGTTTCGTATTTTTCATATGGAGGCGGGTGGGGGTCAATCCATAGGAATGTTTTCTTCAGTGTCGCTCTTCTTTTTTGTTGTTAGTGCCAAGGGCTTTCATTTTCCATTCCTCATGATCAGTACAATTCAATTAGGGCTGGCCTCAGTTTCCTGGCCTTGAATGGTGATGTTCTGCTGGCCTCAATGCATATTGTGACTGTGTAGCTCCGGGCCTGTTTTCAGCTGCACGCCTGGCTCTCCCAGGGTGTCTTGCTGGTGTGTGGTGGCATCGCCGCTGGCCCTGGTGTTCCCTCTGCCATGCTTCCAGTCACCTCCCACAGCTTAGTCCGCACTTAAAGTCCATCTTGTTCATTAAAAGACTCCAGTACCCTGCCAGCTAACTGAGCTCTACTCCATGAGCTGGAGGAGTACCGGGGCAGGTGGCGATCTCTCTGATATTTTTTTGATAGAGTATGGCCTACCTAGATCACCTTTCTGAGAAGAAGTTGTGGCCTACTAATTAATGAAAACCAGTCCAAAATGGCCACCATTAATATTTTTATTAGTAGCATTTGGCCAATCTAAAATGCAATCCAACCTTTGTTCCTGTGAAGCCAATCCATGTTATTTCACATATAAACATACACAATCTGTAAACGCATTCATCACCCCCTCCAGCTAAAAAATGTACCTGAAAATGTTTGCCTTTTTTTCTCCAAATATTCTTGTTGGATTTTTCGGGAGGTTTTCTTGCTGCTTTGCCCTTGCCAACCCTTCCTCATAGTAGTTCGGCTATTCTTCTGCGTCAGATTCAAACAAGAATTCCCTGTGTAGCCAAGGATATTTTCTTTCTGATGGGCTTTTTCTTCCTTTTTGGAGTTCTTTTAAGGAGAAATCTGTCAATTTCCGTGTGTACTTCACTGCAGATGCTGAAGAGAGAGAGAGAAGAGAGAGCACGCCATTATGTCCAGTCCTTCACAGCAAGCCACAGACCACAAATTAAAGTCACACACATGCATCTGTGGTTGACAAAACATTGTATATCACAAGAATGTATCTTGGAACTTCTGGGATATTGAGGATTAAATGAGTGGTGCAGAGTCCAACCCTGTGCATTTAGTATGCAACATCTGAAGCGTCGCTGCTTTCCTTGAGCAAGGGGCATGTGCCGCAGGGGTATTACACGCAGGTGATCATAAAAAGGACATTGCTGGATAGATCACCATAAAGCACAGTCGACCACTCACTTTAATATTGACGACACATAGTCCTTTTTGCTGCAGCTGTAAGCAGCACAAAGCATTCATATGATTGTCAGTATACGAGCCCTAAAAGGGAGGAGCAATGAAATGGGGCATAAGCAGGGCAGTGATTATTTTGTGCTTGTGTAAATGCTGTTCACTCAGGGGACACCAACTAACATCCAGTAGTACTGTGCGCTTGTGTGTGTATGGAGGACAGCATGAGTGGCACAGTGGTAAACCTGCAATAATTGATCACATCTTGAGGGGGAGGCCTTTATTTCAAGATGGCTTCTGCATTCACCAAAAGGTTTCCACCTCTTCCTGAAAACAATGACCCTCTGGTATTGTAATCGAACAACTCCTCTGGAGATCAAATCATACAACAAAAATCAAATACCATTACTTTAGGGAAGTTCATTTTTCTGGCCGGATCAACAAAGTCTACAACATTATTAACAGTCTTACAACAATTTGGCTCATTTGATAATCTGGAAGCCAAAAATTGGAACACTCTGCCACCTCTGCTGCGCATAGAAAAATCTGAGAATATCTTCCACAGAGGCCTAAAAACCTGGCTTTACCAGTTATACGCAGAGTCTCCCAGTTTGACTCCCACTTATATCTGTTCATATAGCGCGGGGACACACCAGTCGTTGTAGCCAGGTGCTTTACAAATGACTTTATAATTCTTATTATTAATTGCTGAAGGAAGTTGACCCCAACAGCCTAACAACTGGAGGAGGCTGAATCAAACAATTTAATCAATCAATACATTCTTTATTCGGCCTGAATAATCCATAAAAGCACATGAAGAAATGGAACATCCACAAATCATCTTGTATCTTAATTTACAGCAAATTTTTATAGTGCAACCTTTGAAAAGATAAAAATGCATTGCTAAAAATACCTAAGTACAAGAAAAAACATATTAAAAAATACTGTATTAAAGGGAGCCAGGGCTTATCCTGATAACACCTAATAACAAAACCCTCCAAAAAAGGGTCCACTATGTAAGTAGGGAGTAATAGGAACCACCTAAAACCAATAATCCAATCGAATTTAAACCAATTTACATGAGCAGAACATTTATAAAATAGCTCAGTCACAGTTAATTTCTCAAGTTAGCAAAATACACCCCTGCAAAAGCCGGGATAAAAAGCAACAAGCCTTCTGTGAATCTAAAAGTTGCAAGTAAAGTAAGGCTGGTCTCACATGATAAAAATCCAGAGGAGCACAAATGGAGCGAATATACTTTAGTCTTAAGGCTGACCAGTTAGGGCAAATAAAAACAATATGCAAAGTGTCCGCCGGTGCAGAAATCCTGTAGCTTGTGCTAAAAGGACAGTCTAATATCTTATGCCACCCCATCAACAGCTGTGGAAACAGATTTAAACGGACGTAAGTTAGCAGTCTGCTATAATGAGAAGTCATGTCCAAAGTTAGATACATTTTCATTTTGTTCAAAGATTTCACCATCATAAAGTGCTTGTAACTATCTTGGATTGAGCTACATGTAGCCTAGCTTTTCAAGTAGTTAATCTAAAACCCTATTTCACCCAACCAATGTCCGATTTACTAATTAGCTCTGGGCTACTAAACAACTGAGGTTTACCAACTCCCCCAGGGCTGTTTTAACATAACTTAACCAATCCAACAGCTGAAAGGGAATGCCGATCTGTAGATTGCTATCAATACGCCTTTGGGATAGTGAGAGAGCGCAAACTGACTTAAATGTATGAGTACATCACACTTACCAGTAGTAAGCACAAATCATGAGGAGAAATGCCATGAGTGCTAATAGTATCTGCAATTATATTCTAAATGTATAGCTAATATAGAGATTTAAGTAGAAGTGGAACTAATACAGAAATGTGTGACATTATATGATTTTAGTAGATGTGATTATTTCTGAATCCATGTCGTGTAGCTGTTAAAACATAAGATGGTATGCGGTTAAACGCAGAATGTGGTAGGCCTCAGGGCCAGAGCTAAAGGGAAGGTGTTTCTTTTCACGACACAGATTGTATTAATGTTTTGGTCATTGCATTAAATAGGCCATGATTTATAGAGATGTTTACTAAATAATAGAATAAGAATATTAACATGCTTTAATTAATGAAGAAGTTGAATGCTATAGTCATAATGAGAAATATTGTAGGCCTGAAATGTTTTAGCATTGATTTATACGTACATGTCTGGGCTGAGAAATGTTGCAAGCTTTTTCTTTTTAGAAGTCTATGAGAGTTGGGTTCTTGGCTGCAGATATCTGTCTGCAAAGGATAAGGGGGGATCCAATTATAAATGAATGAATAGAGGTCTGTTCAGTGGACGGCCTAGACATGGAGGAGGGTTCCGGAATGTTTGAGGGGTATCAGCGGGCCGGAGAAGAGTCTGAGAAGCAAGGTCAACTCTAACGTATGAGGCCCAATACAAAGCATCATGGAAAAAGCCAGAAGCTACACCACGTGAGAGGCGTCTCGCAAGGGGCGTCTCAAATGTTGTTGACTGTTTTGTATTAGGGACAGCACCCCTGGGTGGAGTTAGAGCAGATACCTGAGGACCCTTTAGAGAGCGGATGGGTAGGCAGAGAGGGGTCATGACTGGAGAACTATAGGTTTTCACCAAGAGACTTAGAGTGGGTGACTTCCCTTGGGGGTCATTCACTGCTGACACCTTTGTTAGGTTGGGATTTGGTTAAGTAGGGATACCATCTAGAGCAGGGTAGGGACAGCCTAACCTTTGCGTTTTCCTCCAACCTAAATGAAGGAGAGATATGCGTCTATGCTAATAGCTTTATTATTCTTAGAACTTGTGTTAGTGATTTCTGTTGCTCGTCTGAGGGCTTTCCGAGAGCACATGTATGTAATTGGACCTGTGTATCTCGTTAATCTCATTCTGAGATGCTTGTATTTGCAGCTTATCATATCTTTACAATAAACTTTTGAAAGCTAGAAGTTGTCTGTGATCTTTGGGAGCAGAGTCCTTTATTGGGTAAACTAGCTTGGAAATAGGTGCACTTTCTTTCCTCACAGACAGGCAACAAAGGTTCAGTCGACCAGATCGAGGTTTGGATCAATAGATATAAGGTATCGATCAAAATCTCGCCCTTTCAGTTGGTAGCTATAGAGGATGGTTGCCTTCTTGAGGACGGTGACCTAGGCCAGGTTAGCTTACCCCAAGGCCCCTAGAGATCGATGATCGGAAGAACAGGCCGCTGGAGAAGATCCGGATGACGTGAGACAGAAAAAGCAGCAGTATCGGTCGAGAGTGAGTATAAAGGGTTATGCGTGTTAGATTGCGGTGTTTTGTATTGTATCTATGTTGTAATGTCTGGCGGAGTTGAATGTCTGTAGAGTGACTGTGGAACAGGTTGTGAGCGCGCGCAACCGGTGGAAATCTTAAGTTCAAGGAGAGCTTAAGTGGTTCGGGTGTATCGGACACCCAGAGTAATTGTCAACTAGTGTGAAGGGGGTCATGAGGTACCATTGATCACCCGAGAGACCGAGATAGGGGGAACGTAAGAGTGAGTGCGTGAGTAACGGACGCTGGTCGGAAGTTACTGTGTGTGTAAGCAACCTATCAGAGAGACGATAGACATCTCGTCAGTTGTGTTGACAATTACAGATAGACTGTGGACGTACAGTCGAGAGAAGTGACCGCTTGGTCGGAAGTAGTCATTTTTCGGTGTATGAATGGGACGCATGCATAACCGGGAGACGAGTTGAGAAAGGAGGGGTGCTGCTGCGAAGCGGAGAAAAGTGACGTCAGGTGGTGTCGCGCAGTGATTGGCCGACCGGAGAAAGACCGCGCTGTGATAGGCCAGCTAGCGAAGACGTCAGACAGGGTCGCGACGTGATTGGCCGACTGGAGAAAGACCGCGCTGCGATAGGCCAAGCTAGCAAAGCCGCGACAGGATTGGTGGATTGTCATCAGGAAGTAAACAGAATAGCGAGGCTGGATTTTGTGCGCATAATTATGAAGTGTTTTAAATGGCTGAAAGCAGTGTTTAAAAAAGAGAAGCGGGGATCGTATGAAGGGGAAGAAGCCCCGCCGGAGGGTACGCCAGCTCGTTATATGGCAGTGAATGTTGGGCTGCATACGATCCTTTGGATATCAGAGTGGAGTAAGATTACTGAAGGAAATGAGGAACTGACGTTCCCGAAGTACGGGACGTTCAGATTAGAGGTGTTACATCGATTAAAATCAGTCATGACCTCAATGAGACCCTTGCCTAGACCAACCCAGTTTGAAGCTCTTGATGCATGGATTAGGGCAGCGCATGAAAAGAATATGAACAGACGACAGGAAAGGGTGAAACGATCGGTAAGGGCAGTACAGGATGCCAGGTGGGATGCGGATGCTAAAAGATGGAGAGTGCATAACATGGAAGTAAATAAACTGTACCCAGTGTTAGAGGCGCCAGTAAATAAAAGCCCCCTAGAAGAAGATGAGGAGAGCGAAACAGAGGATAGCCTGATAAACAGATTATTGACAGACAGGCCACCCCCGTATAATAGAGCAGGGGGGGAGGTCGAGAATAATGAAGGAGAAAAGGGGGGCAATGCAGGAGAGCACAGACCGCTTCCCAGTTCAGAGTGGGATCCTGAGCCAAAGAAAGAGCTGTCCCAGCCTAGTCAGGTGCAACAGGTAGTCGGGAGGTTTGTGGTACAAAGAGCGCCGGAAACGGAAAGCGCCACATCCTACCCATTGCCAGATGCACTACAGGTACCTGTTACCATAGGTCCTATAATATCGATATATGACCGAGAGAGAGCAAGAGGGGAAGAACGGGTACGGAAAGACAGAGAAAGAGCAGAGATGGCAAGGAGGAACGATACGATTAATTCCCCAAGTCAGATGCCGATACCCAGAGAGTGGAGTACCCCGATGCATACAGAAGGGGACCCAGGAGGAGATCCTGGGGGCCCTAGATGGCCAATGGATCTGAGGGGATCTGGACGAAAATCCTTTCAAGAGCTAAATGAGTACATGAAGCAGTGGGATGAGGCAGTGAAGGCTCAAAAGAGCATCAATGCTGCGGAAGCTGAAAGAGAAAGTCAGGACAGCAGAGCACGGACTCACTGCGGGGCTGGAGAGAGTAGCCCGGAGTGGGACTGTAGAGGGAGTAGGGGAGTCACCCATTGGGCCCGGAGTGGAGGTAGAACAGACCTGGAAAACGGGGGCCCCGGGAGTGGAGGGGTGGCGTGCCCAATACTCAGTGAAGGGGAGAGGAGAGCGCAAGAGTACAGGAACAGCTTTAAGTGTCCACACTGTGTACCTGGCACCAGAGAACTGAATGGGAGTTGTGAGAGGTCGCACCATAGTCCCTGTGATGACGGAAATGAGCGCAGCCCAGGGAATATGGGGAACCAGGAAGGATCGTATCAGATACTGAGCGATACTAGGCAAAGAGAGGGTAGAGAGCAGAGGGAGAATAACAGAGAGGTGTGCGGGGAGAGGAGAGAAGAAGAAGAGAGTGGGCAGAGCAAGAGTGGGGGTAACAGGCCCGTGTTCCATCACCTTCCTAGATCGGATGGCCGAGCATGGGACCTGGAGAGATGGGAGCGAGGGAGACCACCCATTAACTCTCCCGAGCCCAAACGTAGAGCTCGAAGTTGGGATGGTAGGGAGACCAGTGAGCCCCCTTCGAAAGACATATTGCGAGCTGAGATAAAAGCCAAGAGACTCGATGTCTCCAGTTTAAGGTCAGACCTGGATGACATGGTAGATGGTACCCTGCCTTTAGAAAGAATGGAAATGTATGAACAGGATGAAATACTGTATATGGCAAAAGACATTACTCGAAAAGCGAGAGCAGTCCATGAGAAGTTAGTCGAACTAGCAGGCAAATATATGGTGGACTTGTCAAGAACCAAAGCATTACAGGGTAACCACAGGCTACATTATACAGATCGAGACCTAGATGAGAGGAGAACGATTGGGCTGAAAACGCACATAAGGGAACTGATTGCTGGAATAAGGACATGGAGGGCACTAGATAAGTGGGAAGAGAGGTGGTCCAAGAAAGGGACCGGCAGGAGAAGCACGCTTGGTATGACACCAGGACAGCAGGGAATAGAAGCTTACCCTTTGCGTGAAGTTGCAAATGGGAACTATGTCCATGTCCCTTGGAGTAGGGGAGATTTAGCTGCTTTTACCACCTCTTTCCCCAAATTGCGGGAAAACCCCGTGGAGTGGTACAAGCAAGTGGAGAGATTTGTAAAAATCTCAAAGGTCCTTTGGATAGATCTGAACACGCTGTTTGACATTGTAGTACCAGGCGATCTGTGGACAGCATGCAAGGTTAGCGCTGAGTGGCCCACAACGGAGCCAGAGAGAGATGCCAAGACTAATGGGCCGTCCGAGATTGTGATGGCAAAATTCGAGAGAGTGATGAATTGGCTGAAAGAGAAAGTGCCAATGCAAGACATAGATTGGGTCAGAATAGATCGAACAAGACAGGAACCCAAAGAGACAGTCCACGAGTATTACGAGAGATTGCTGAAGGCGTTTAAACAGTATAGCGGCTTGGATGTAATGGATCCAAAGGACATAGGGCAATTTGTGTCCAAGTTCGTCCTGGGACTGAGACCGGATATTAGTTTAATGATTCAGCAACACTCGATTTGTTGGCAAACTAAACCCCTAGACGAAATACTGAGATATGCCAGGTACTGCTGTGATGAGATAGACTCTAAGGCTAAGAAACTAAAAGAAAAGTTGATGGTGGTACAGATGCAGGCAGCAGGAAAGGGGGGACAACAGCAACAGCAGCAAGGGACAGGTACAGGAGGAAAGAAGCAGTACAGCCAGAACAAGGGCAATGAGGAGAGTTCCACCTTTAGACCCAGAATAGATATAGCTGCCTTGAAGAAAACGACAAGGTGCCACCAGTGTAACGAGGTGGGGCATTGGAAACGCGAGTGCCCCTACAATGTAGAGATAGGAGAACAAGAGATGGAGGAGGAAGAGGTCCAGAGCGCGCCTACAAGAGGGGTAACGCCATACCAAGGAAAGGTGCTCAAAGGGGGGGGGGCTCCTCCCCGAGCCCAGTTCCCGCAACCTCCTCGAGTAGGGAGTATGGGTAAGACCTATAGACAAATGCCCCTGTTTGTGGAAGGGGAAGAGTGCTATTATGTGGACCCATTAACCGGACAGAGAGTGGAAAGAGAAGACTGCACCCTCGGGGCAGCCTTGGAGGTAGACCAAAGGGGACCCTATGTGGAAGCAGAAGTAGCAGGGTGCCCTACGACATTTCTGGTGGACACAGGAGCCACTAGATCCACGATCAGATCAGCTGCAGTTCCAGACCTGCCCATGTCTGGAGAGACCATACAGGTGGTAGGGGTCGCAAACAGGAGAATAACCAGCCAATTGACAGAACCGGTACAGGTGAAAATAGGGAAGTACAGCGATGAGCACCAGTTTGTGGTTTGCGATTCAAGTCCTGTGTGTCTGCTAGGGAGAGACCTGTTATGTAAATTGAATTGTACTATATACTGTACACCTCAGGGAGTGGAGGTGTTGACCAATGATGATGATGCAGATTTCAAAGTTGCAAACTCAAGAATATGCGTGGAGCTGTACCCTACTTTAACAGTAGATGAGCTCCCCTGGGACTTGAGAGAGACAGTGGCACCAGAAGTATGGGATTTCACTGGGGAAGAGATTGGATTGGTCAAAGGGGTGGACCCAGTGAAAATTGTAGTGAAACCGCATGCTGAGTTCCCAAGAACACCCCAATATAAATTGACTCCAGAAACGATTGCAGGCATAAAACCCGTGATCGAGTCCATGATTAAACAGGGAATACTGAAAGAAATCGTGGGTAGTCCATGCAACTCCCCGATTATGGGTCTGCAGAAACCAAATGGGAAATTTCGGATAGTGCAGGACCTTCGAAAGATTAATAACATAGTCGTTTCGTGTTGTCCAGTGGTACCGAATCCATCCGTGATACTGTTTCAGATTCCATTCCAAGCTGAGTGGTTCACTGTGATCGATCTTTGTCAGGCCTTCTTTTCGATCCCTCTGGACGAAGAAAGCCATTTTCTTTTCGCATTTAAGCTGGAAAATCGCGTCCTAACATGGTGTCGTATCCCTCAGGGGTATACAGAGAGCCCATCGATCTTTAACCAGCTTTTAAAGAAAAATCTTGAAAGTCTAGTGCTGCCCCAGAAGTCAGTTCTGGTCCAGTACATAGACGACCTCCTTGTGGCGTCAGAAACAGAAGAAGCTTGCAGGGAAGACTCCATTGCTTTGTTAAATCACCTAGCTGCCAATGGGCACAAGGTGTCCCCGGGAAAATTGCAGTACTGCCTGACAGAAGTGCAGTATTTGGGACACAGAATAGAGAAAGGCAAACGAAAAGTGTCACCAGATAGGATAGAGGCGATCATGAAAATGAATGCGCCTAAGACACAGAGAGAGGTCAGGATGTTCCTAGGAATGGTGGGTTATTGCCGACAGTGGATCGTGAACTTTTCACTGAAAGCAAAGCCCTTGCAAAAACTGACGCACAAAGAGGTGAGTGATCCGGTACCATGGGACAAAGACTGTTTGATGGCGTTCCTACAGCTGCGAGAGGACCTGTGTCGTGCTCCGGCATTGGGAATGCCTGATTACAATAAACAATTTTTTCTTTACTGTTGTGAGAGAGAAGGTTGCGCGTTGTCTGTGTTGGTCCAAATCCATGGGAATGCCCGTAGACCAGTTGCTTATTTCTCGGCTACTTTAGACCCAGTAGCCGCAGCGTTGCCCGGATGTCTCAAATCCGTTGCTGCAACGGGTGTCAGCATTGAGAGATGTGAAAATATCGTCATGGGGCACCCGTTAGAGGTGTGCGTGCCACATTCTGTTGAACTGTTGATGACCAGGACCAAAACACAGCATCTGACCAACAGCAGGCTCACGCGCTATGAGCAAGTTATTCTTGCTGCAGAGAATGTGACCCTCAAGAGATGCTCTGTTTTGAACCCTGCTACCTTGATGCCACTTCCAAATGATATTGAGGATGATGATGAATATACAGACCATGACTGTCTTGATGTGACTGAACTATGCACCAAACCCAGACCCGACATCGTAGATGAGCCACTGACTGACCCAGATGAAATTTTCTTTGTCGATGGCTCATGTGTAAGAGACGAGGTTGGGCAGTTGAGAGCAGCTTATGCTGTTTGTACAATTACTGGAGTTGTGGAAGCTGGGTGCCTGGAAGGAGTACACTCCGCTCAGGTAGCCGAGATTATTGCCCTGACACGTGCTTGCTTGGCAAGCAATCAAATTCGAGTCACCATATACACCGACAGCCAATATGGCTATGGGGTAGTTCATGATTACGGGCAGTTATGGTCTCAAAGAGGTTTCATGACCTCTTCAGGCTCTCCCATTCGCAATGGAGAGTTTGTGCGCTTGTTGTTAGAGGCGTTGCAATGCCCAGCAAGTATCGCAGTTGTAAAGTGCACCGCACATACCAGAAATGAGGACTTTGTTTCGAAAGGCAATAGATATGCTGATGAAGTTGCGCGGTATTGCGCGGAACAAGGTTACTCTTTCACAGAGGTGGAAGTGGGTGGAATAAATGTAAGAACTGAATTAGCCATGATACTGGAAACTGTTGATACTTGGGATGAACTGTCAACCATGCAAGAAAATGCTCCTGATTCTGAAAAAGAAACATGGGAGAAGGCAGGATGTGTAATGGGTGAGACCCATTTTTGGGTCTCAGCAGACGGCAGAGCAGTGTTGCCCAATGAGATGGTGAGTCCAATGGCTAGACTCATACATGGTCCCGTACACTTAGGGAGAGATGCTATGCTGAGAGTGTTTAGACAAACTTGGTACAATCCTAAGTTTAGAATAGCAGCAGAAGCAGTGTGCCAGCGTTGTGTGACCTGCCAGCAGCTGAACGTAGGAAAAAGAACACCAGTTGCACTAAGTCACATAGGAAGGTCTGGAGGTCCATTCAACAGAATGCAGATAGATTTCATTGAAATGCCAAGGTGCAACCGCCTCCGCTATGTCCTGGTGATTGTTTGTGTGTTCTCCAGATGGGTTGAGGCATACCCTACACGTAGGTGCGACACCCTCACAGTGGCCAAGTTACTGCTCAGGGAAATCATTCCTCGCTTCGGGGTGCCGGCCTTTTTGGAATCAGATAGGGGAACACATTTTAACAGCGAGCTTGTGAAGATGGTCTGTGTAGCGTTAAATATCGACCAAAAGTTGCATTGCAGTTACCGACCAGAAGCCTCAGGAATTGTGGAGCAGATCAATGGCACGATCAAGTCCAGAATAGCCAAAGTTTGTTCCTCAACGACCCTGAGTTGGCCTGATGCCCTGCCATTGGTTCTCATGAGCCTTCGTAGTACCCCAGACAGAAGAACGGGGTTATCACCACATGAGGTGTTAATGGGGAGAGCGATGAGGCTGCCATCTGTCCCAGCTACTGCACTGTTAAATATCACAGATGATATGATCCTGGACTATTGTAAGGGGCTGTCTGACGCCATTCGTTCTGTGTCCCTTCAGGTGCAGGCTGCCGAGGTTCCAGCGTGCCAGGGCCCTTGCCATGACCTGTATCCTGGGGACTGGGTCCTGGTGAAAAAACATGTGAGAAGAAGCTGCTTGGATATTCGTTGGCGTGGGCCCTTCCAGATCATCCTGATCACGAACACAGCTGTGAAGGTGGGAGGCCTGCCCAATTGGATCCACGCGTCACATACGCGAAGGGTTCCAGCACCTCTGGAAGAAACAGCTCCTCTCTCGGATAGACGTCCAGCAGAGGACCGAGAAGCCATAGAGGGGGCTAGCCAAGCTGTAGAGGTGCCAGCGGAAGCAGGGAACGAGTCTGACCAAGCTGAGGACGGTCAGTACAACAGCGAAACAGAAGACGCTACAGAAGGAGAAAGCAGCTGGGAGTACGAGTCTGACCCTGACAGGTCTGAAAGAGAGCGAGAACAGACAAGAAGGAGAAGGAGTAGAAGGGCACGTGGAGAAGCTAATTGGCCGCAAAGAAGGAGCTCTAGCCTGAGGTCAACTCCAGAGTTAACCCTTCCTCCGATATCAGAAGACTCAGACCCGGAAGAAGGTGCTCAGGGCGCTGAAGCACCGGACCGAAGAAGGTCAAGAAGAGTGCGTGTGCCTAACAGAAGATACTCCACACCTGAGTGGACATATCTGGCGACAAATGTCTGTGAAACCAGAGACAGGGAGGATCCGAGCGGTGGTGGTGTCCAGTTCTGAGCCCATTATCACCGTGGAAATAAGACTGTTGGTACCCGGTGTCGAACAAGAAGGGTCACTAACATTCATGCTCCCCAGACCTCCCCGCCTCAGCAAGTTAAAACACATGTTCCTTTCAGAATTACAATTCCCCGACTTTGGTACAACGATAACAGCACATGAAGAGCACAATCTTCGTTTGGAAATACTGAATTATGCTATTGAAGCTGCAACCACAAACCTGATAGTAGACTGTTAAAGAACTTTGTAAATAAAGCAAGCAGAAAAAGAAGATTACCTAGCGCCCAGGAAGCAGAGAATAATAGGGAACTTCCCTTGAGTTGATGGAGAAGGGCTAGGGTTGTCTTTATTGAACTGTTAAAGGACTTTTGCGAAGAAGGTTGTCAGCCTCCAGTTGTGTGGATTCTAAAGACAAAAGGATTGAAAAGAGACTGTAAAGGAACGAGAGGAAAAGAACTTTTTTCTAAGATAAGAGAGAGCCATATTGTCTGACGAAATGGAGGCCGGCACCCAGAACCGAAGAGCTAAATGTATAATAGGTACACTAATAGTAGGAGTGATAATATTAATAGCTTTAGTGGTAACAATTTCTTATGTAAAGGGACATGAAGAAGAGGTAAAGGTAACTGATGTGAATTCTGTAGTGACGCTTACACCTACTGTTGCTGGTGAGAAAAGGGAAAACACTCAAGAGAAAGCGTTATTGGCTGCAGAAGCCCGCAGGTTACACGTAGACGAGTCCCAAGGAGACTTTAGGTCAAATGCTTATGCTAAACTTTTATATGAATACGTGGATGCCATGGAGGTTAAGGATTGTTATGTCTGCATGCAATTGCCGGCATCTGTAGATGAGGGTATTAGATACCATCACCTCCCTCTGACATATGGCATTACATGTAGCTTATTGCTTAGTATATTTTATGAGAGAGATAGTTTTGAATACTATTTCTCCAATTATGATTCAGTGTTGCCAGAAGTCCCAAATTATAAGCAGATGAACAAATGGGACTACTGGAAGAGTGAAGACAGATTGGCCAAGTTCTTCATTCCTTGGATTACCTTAGATACTTCACATGCCCGTAGAAATAACCTGACATGCAAGGTGTCAGAAGTCGAGAAGAAGTTCATAGGGCAGGTGGATGATCGTTACAGGAGACAAAAGATTTTGAAAAAATCAGGACAATGGAAAACAGATTGGACCGAGGAAGAGAAGGCACACAAGAGAAAGGGTAGTAGTGGTCCAATAGCTTTAGATAAAACGCAGAGAGGAAAGCTATGTCTTCACCGAGCCAAAACGTATTATGAAAATGTATACGTGGGTGAAGTTGACTGTGAGCATGCTTTTAATTTAGAGTACTACACTAAGGATTTCCTGAAGGGAATGCAAGTGATTCCAAATGTGTATTTTGTATGTGGAAGAAATGCTTACGTGAGACTACCTGACAACTGGTATGGATCATGTTACTTGGCAATTGTCTTCCCCAAAATATATCATGCACAAGACTTAGTGATCATTGAGGGCAAGGCATCTTCGAGGGGAAGGAGAGATGTAGGCGATGCAGAAATGGTTGGAGATGTCTTTGGAGCTATGTTCCCTCTTTTGGGGGTAATCCTTAATGATGTTAAAATTAGACGACTGGCAACAGTTGTCGACAGGTTGTCTGCCAGCACTGCTCAGTCCTTAATGCTGGTAGAAGGAGAGATGCAATCGATAAGGGCTATGGTTCTTCAGAACCGTCTTGCATTAGATGTCCTATTAGCAAAAGAGGGCGGAGTCTGTAAGGCTTTGAAGGTCCAGGAATGCTGCACTTACATTCCAGACAATTCGAAGCCCCTTGAGAAAGTTATTAAGAACATAACTAATATTCACAAGGAGATCGAAGACTTGAGTAGAGAAAATGTCTGGGAAAAGGTGGGCCACGGAATGAGTACAGTTGGAGGGTGGTTTTCCACCTTAGGCAAAAGCTTTGTTTGGTACATTCTAAAACCTATCATCATAATATTGATCTGTGGGATAATATTGTGGGGATTGGTGAGAGTATTCAAATGGTACAGAGCAAGAAGGTCAGAAAGGGCCCAAAGAGAACAGCTGCAGAGATTGGCTGCCATACAAGATAATCAGTACAGGAGCCTGAGGGCTCTGGAAGCGCAGAGAATGCCAGCAATAACTGCAGTCTAAATGTTAGTGATGACCCCGAGAGGTCATCAAAGGGGGGAACTGAGAGAGCGCAAACTGACTTAAATGTATGAGTACATCACACTTACCAGTAGTAAGCACAAATCATGAGGAGAAATGCCATGAGTGCTAATAGTATCTGCAATTATATTCTAAATGTATAGCTAATATAGAGATTTAAGTAGAAGTGGAACTAATACAGAAATGTGTGACATTATATGATTTTAGTAGATGTGATTATTTCTGAATCCATGTCGTGTAGCTGTTAAAACATAAGATGGTATGCGGTTAAACGCAGAATGTGGTAGGCCTCAGGGCCAGAGCTAAAGGGAAGGTGTTTCTTTTCACGACACAGATTGTATTAATGTTTTGGTCATTGCATTAAATAGGCCATGATTTATAGAGATGTTTACTAAATAATAGAATAAGAATATTAACATGCTTTAATTAATGAAGAAGTTGAATGCTATAGTCATAATGAGAAATATTGTAGGCCTGAAATGTTTTAGCATTGATTTATACGTACATGTCTGGGCTGAGAAATGTTGCAAGCTTTTTCTTTTTAGAAGTCTATGAGAGTTGGGTTCTTGGCTGCAGATATCTGTCTGCAAAGGATAAGGGGGGATCCAATTATAAATGAATGAATAGAGGTCTGTTCAGTGGACGGCCTAGACATGGAGGAGGGTTCCGGAATGTTTGAGGGGTATCAGCGGGCCGGAGAAGAGTCTGAGAAGCAAGGTCAACTCTAACGTATGAGGCCCAATACAAAGCATCATGGAAAAAGCCAGAAGCTACACCACGTGAGAGGCGTCTCGCAAGGGGCGTCTCAAATGTTGTTGACTGTTTTGTATTAGGGACAGCACCCCTGGGTGGAGTTAGAGCAGATACCTGAGGACCCTTTAGAGAGCGGATGGGTAGGCAGAGAGGGGTCATGACTGGAGAACTATAGGTTTTCACCAAGAGACTTAGAGTGGGTGACTTCCCTTGGGGGTCATTCACTGCTGACACCTTTGTTAGGTTGGGATTTGGTTAAGTAGGGATACCATCTAGAGCAGGGTAGGGACAGCCTAACCTTTGCGTTTTCCTCCAACCTAAATGAAGGAGAGATATGCGTCTATGCTAATAGCTTTATTATTCTTAGAACTTGTGTTAGTGATTTCTGTTGCTCGTCTGAGGGCTTTCCGAGAGCACATGTATGTAATTGGACCTGTGTATCTCGTTAATCTCATTCTGAGATGCTTGTATTTGCAGCTTATCATATCTTTACAATAAACTTTTGAAAGCTAGAAGTTGTCTGTGATCTTTGGGAGCAGAGTCCTTTATTGGGTAAACTAGCTTGGAAATAGGTGCACTTTCTTTCCTCACAGACAGGCAACAAAGGTTCAGTCGACCAGATCGAGGTTTGGATCAATAGATATAAGGTATCGATCAAAATCTCGCCCTTTCAATAGCTAAAGCAGTCAAAAATCGTTGCTCTTAAAATATGGACTTTTTAAATTGGGAACATTGTTCTGTTTTAGGGAGAGCAGATAGGAAAATCTACGGTAGTTTGCTTGGTCATATGCATGGTCACACCTTCTGACTTGTTGCAGGGAGTTTGGCAAAAATGTTTTTGAGATTAACACGGGCGTGCGTAAGTGTGTTTCAACAATAACTCCACGAAATGTATAAGAATTAGCAACGGATTAGTCAAAATGAACTCCAATAGTAAGTGGCTAAAATGTAGGGAAATGCTGTCATTCAGCTCCTAAATGACCATCCTCAAAACGAACTATACCACTGACGGTGTATATATTTATATTGCCCTGCAAATTCCTGACAACATTATAAGTTAAAATAGCATTCCTTCCACCTGGCAACCAATTTATAGGCGGGCCTAATAAAGTAAAAGTTAAATATCATGCACAAAAAAATCCTGATTTACAGATTGATCTTTCCACTTTGAAAGGTCCATCAATATAGTGCATTTTCAAACATATTATGCTTAGGGTAGGGGCAGGAATACAGGTCTTTCTTTGGAGGCATGACAGTGGGTGACCGTTAGGAAGGCAGTGTACACAAACAGAATTGCATCTTTGTGAGCATTCTTTAACTTCTCCAGTGGTTTTTACACCCAATTTATCCTCCTGACGTTAGTGCCAGCAAAGGTGTACAATAGTGTGTGTTTCGATTGTGAAGAGTATCCATACACGCTCATATTTCACATAATGGATACCACCATAAACAGGCAGATTTTTCACTGGTGCATAATCTGTCAGTTTAGAGTAAGGTTTACACTTAGAAATCCATGGTTTGTGCTGATTTCCATGCGTATCTCTGAGATGTTGGGAGTATCCAAGGACATGCGGAATCCCAGACAGACCTACGCGTAAATTTACAATTTTTAGATTTATCTTCTCCTTTTCATGGAGCTTTAGTTCCCCATAATGTTGCCTACGCTAAAATACCACTTTGTAATTAAACGCTGTTTTTCTATTTAATTACACCGATGTTTAAGCAGGTATTCACTATTTACGTTGTGCAGGTGGGTCTGTTTCTGTTGATGAACACAGCTGTTGGTTGCCCCATGAGCATTAGGTGGACATGGTATTGCCCTGCACTGTGACTAGCCCTCACATGATGCCCATAGTGAAAGCTGTCCAACAAGGGCAGCATCAACTTTGCCAATCAGTTACCACCTCCTTCGATGTGTCTAACTTTTCAATGGTTGGTGACAGCAATTGTGATCACAAACCCTTGATATATATTACAGCGAATCGCAATTAGGAAGGAATGCCCATTTTAAGCCACCTCCTAAATGTAATTCAGAATGAGGTGCAAAATCCCTTTTGAAATTCAGAATACATTTTCCACAATTGTAAAAGAGGTTTCGTACATTGTAAAAAGCCATTTTGCGCTTTCAAACCCTGTGATTTTCTGAACTGAAGAATACTGAGCCGTGATGCTGCCACTAAATTTAAATGAATAAATAAGATTTACGGAATGGAGGTTCTGAAAGTTGCACAAAAACCACTACATTCCTCCTTCAAACTTAGTCAAGATGTTACAGTGGCTGATTTGGTTAAACTAAAAACTGAAGGGTGGTCTTTGGAGGAAGAGGCACCCTAATTCGATTGTGATAGTTGGGTTATCTAAAAAATGAAAACAAGATACAAGAAATTGAATAAAGCGAAGAGAACTTCCTCCAAATGCCACTAGAAAAGTTATGAGCAAGGATAGTTCAGAGACTCTATATCTGTTCTTTGAGCCCAGGAAGAATAATGACCAGTCAAGGATACTTTATGTGGCCCAGGAGGAGGAGGAGGAGGAGCCAGCGCGCTCTAAACGGAGAGGTAACTTTACTTACGGACAACCTTCCATTCCTATGCCATTCGTGGGCAGAGAAACTCATCACTAGAACTAAATCAAATCCAATTGTGCTTTTGCCCCTCTTGCCTAACCAGGTGGGTTAGCTACACCCACCCTACACATTAAGTTCCATAGAAAGTGTATCAATGAAAAGTGTGCATGTTGTGGCCCAAACACCGGACCATAGGAACCCCTTCCACACATAGGGTCAGGGACCAGAATGACAAGGGAGGGAGGCTTGGTAGCACAGCAGACATTGTAGGGTATGTTTGAACAGGACCCAGCTGCTCAAAACCTCTGTCCTGTCCAGAGCAGACGTCTACGATGGCTGAAGCACAGCGACAGGGGCTGTACACGACAGGGGGAGAACCGTAGACATGAAACTGACTCATTGTAGTGTTATAATAGGTATCACATCTGCTAGAAGACTTAAAAAATGCGAGTTGTACTCCAGATTTCGATATTTATGGCTACCAAAGTTGGTAGGGCCTAGTGTACTGACCAAGGTGCAAGTGTGGTGTGGAATTTACAGGGTAAAATAGGCAAATGATGTCTGTTGAAGGATTCAGAACCCCGTACATTTTTGGATGAGGAAAACAGGCGAGGAAGCCTTTTCTACTCAAGTGCGGGTTAAATTGCGTTTTCCATACACATTACACTCACTAAAGCTTGCTCAGTGCAGCCTCTTGCGCCCAATCAATATTTGTCATGGACATGGGCAGGTCACCTTATCCCTCTTTATCTCTGTTAAGACAACCGATGCTTCGGAAAGCGCTCTGCCGATAAGGAGCCCTAGACGTGGTGTATTGATTTACAGTAATTGTGTGTGAAAAGTACTGCAGGTTGCAGTTGAGTCGAAGGCGGTTAATCACTTGTTCAAAAAAGTTGTCACTGTTTTCATTCTCCTCCATTATACTCGTCCATGTATGTGTGTCACTGTGTCGTAAACAATTAGGGGAAATACACATAAGCATTTATGAGTATGGCAAGCAGTTTTACAGAAATACTCTTTGGTGTACTCTTACATGTCTTTGTGAATCAGCCCTGGAGCTTCTGTGTCTATTAGTAAAAAAATGAAAAGAGGTCACATTCCTTTCTTTCTGTACTAAATATATGAATAAATATTACCACTGTAGATGTTTTCTGACCAATTCACAAAGGCATGTAAAAGTATATGAAAGAATACTACAGGAGTAATTACTTTACATGTTCCACAATGCCTTTATAAATAGGCTCCATAGCCTCCACTTAGTAGTCCTGACTCGCAAATTGCATATATAGTAAATAAAGTAGTACTACAGTATCACTGCTAGCTGCAAAATGCAATTCACAAACCTAGGAGTGTAAATCTCCACTACTATCGTTTCTAAGGGAAATCCACACACATTTACTACTTAGGGGCCTATTCACAAACTGCATTCTGTAATACATTTAGTAGTACTAAAATAGTACTACAAAATGCTATTCACAAACCTACTAGTGTAAACCTCCACCTTTTCTATATTTTCTATGGGGAGAGCCTCATACGTGTACGTTTATTTCTTTACTTTTACCGAATATTTACCGTACCACTGCGGTGGAGATCTACATATTACAATGTACACAGGAAATGGAAAACATGTTTTAAAGTTGAAGAAAAATAGAAACAAATTGTGTTAAATATTAATGTACATTAATTGTATATATTTATTTTAAATAAATATATAACAAAACACTATAGCACTATTAATTATAAATTTAACATTTAATTAGTTTAAATATATCATAATAAATCAAACGTATATATATTTTTAAGTTTTATAAAACGTCCCACCTAATGTAAAATGTTGTGTATATTAAAATTCATGAAAAATAGAGAAATAATTTACATTCAAATTACATTTATTTTTAAATTGAAGTAGTTATTAAAATATTATCAGAAAATAGCATTGTAATTACATTCATATAATTTTAACATTAAATTAATGTCCATATATAGTTAAAAATTATGTAATTAAACATTATTTCCTGTGGTACTCACTTTACACTCATAAATTAGGCTCCACGCCCTCTTGCGGGGTTGCAGACATCAATGTCTACACTTTTGAGTGACCTTACACTTGTAAATGGTGAATAGCCAAAAGTGGCAAAGTTATTCCAAAGTGTAAGAGTAAACTTACATGTGTGGATATATTGCAGTGGCGTAACATTAGTCCTCACAGTGCGGGGTGGGCCCTCAAGCTCCAGAGGGCCCACTCCAGCACTGTGCACAGGCGGCAAGCACCTGACCTGAAAGCTCCTGACTGGGTCTAGAGCGTGGGGTGGCCCCATCCATGTACTTTGCAAGTTTCGTTACGTCAATGATTAATTCAAGTGTAACCTAGGTTTTCAATTGTGAAATCTTAAAAATAATCAGATGAAAAGAGTAATATCATTTCTGTATCCTGAATATAAATTGGGTATGTGATCCTCACCGACCTTTTCCCTTCCTGGCAGTGAGTCTGTGAGAGGGAGCGGCTCATGTGATGTCTGAATTATCTTTCTCTTCCCTTGAGGTATTAGGTGTACCTGATTATTCATTCAGGCTGTGAAGCCCGTTTCCCACTGAAAACTCAAGTCCTAACGCTCCAACCGCCTCAACTTCCTCAAACCTATGCCTAATTTTGCTATTTTGGTAAATTCTATTAAGGGGAGCCGTAGTGAATGGGTGAAATCTTCTTCAGTGTGTTTTTTCTGTGGAAAACCTTATTGTTCTCTAGACAGAGGAGCACATTATGCCGCCAACAACTACACTGAAGTATTTAAAAAAAAAAATATTTAAGCAGCAACATTTTCGAATATGGGCCCCCTTTAGGCCCAACATTACAAGCACAGCGGGTACAGGCACCACAAGTAAAACCCCATTTTGCAAATTAAGGCTATGACCTCGACTCTCCTGCGCCAATTATCTGGGCGACTCGACCACGCGCACAATAACCGCACGTCACCTCTGCGTGCATCTTTGTGCTTCTGGAAGGGAAGCTTCGCGCGCGCTGGCCGTCTGAAGCATGCTCTGATCTAGGTGGCAGGTTGCTGTGTTCGAGCAGCGTCAAAGCGCCGTGGAGCTCTCGTCTCTGCCTCTCATCTGTCAACAGCCCCGATATGAAGCGAAATTAGGCCTCATTTAGCGGGGCGCTCCCTCTCGTTCCATTGGCAGGCGCATCCTGCTCGCGCGCCCTTGTTAATTCTAACAAAAGCGCTTCAGCTGACCAGCTGCTCCTAATAAGCCAAAGGCGCTCCGCAGAGCGAGATCAATTCACTGATTGGCCCGATCGCCCTCGCGCGCTGTCCCGTGGAGCCTCTGCGGCAGGTGTACTGTGCCCGCCCTTCAGGGAGAGTGGGCTGCTAATTATGAAAAACATATTCTGCTTCACAGACCTCTCCTTTTATCATTTGTGGACTGCGAATCAACAAAACCGCTAATAAGCTGCCTGTTGAGCTATGAGGCAGCATAATTTTTTTCCTGAGCAGAAGCTTTATTCTAAGTATGCTGATGAGCTCGGTGGAAAAAGACTTTAGAAACTGGCCTTGTTTGTAATACCAAGTACCCTTCATAGCATGTAGTCGGGAATTAAAAATCTTGCAAATCACTGACGAGTTCTGTGATCACATGACAGCAGTGGTAACCCAAAATGATGAGCTCCCCTGTAGAAGATGAAGAGGAGCCCACGACTCTCTCTTATCTGACATATATTCTTTTTTAAACATTTTATTTATCATTATGTGATAGATCAAAAATATCAAACATAACCTCCCCCACCCCGTAGAAGGAGACAATAACAATTATAACCGCGTTACATGCAGGCCTTCAGGAAGAGACCAAGTGGCCAAAGTGCACATCATAATCCCAGAAACAGAGCAGAATAAGAGAGGTGAACATAGTGAAAAAAGCAAAAAAGAGGGTGGGGAGGCAGGTACCAGTACATGTGCTTATGAGGCATTACATATGCGGGAAATGCTAACACATTCAGCGGCACGCATATATGCACTGTATCCAGTGCTTGAAATGGAAAAATAGAAGTGCTTGTTTCTGAGAAGTGCTGGTACTCTTGAATTAAAAGTATACATTTCTCTTGAGAAGTGCTGGTACTTTGGCTCTCAAAATAAATAAAGTGCCAGTACTCCATCCCGGACAGTGCCAGCCCATTTAAAGCCCTGACTGTATCTCATGCCAGTCTGGAGCGGGGTGGGGGGGCTCCAACACCAACAAATATGCTCGAAGCGGCTGTCAGATATTTTTCAGGCGGGAAAATGGAGGCTGTAACATAGCGTAGATCTCGTCGGTATTCTCACAGTTAATCAAATTGTGCAGCCAGGCAGCTGTGGTCGGGATGTGCTTGCTATCCAGAGTAAGGCAATCTCCCGTTTTGCTAACAATAAAGCAATTGGAGAGGGAAGAATTATAGGGCAATGAATATAGACTCAGTCGTTGCTATATTGAATCGACATGTCCAGCCGGACAGAGGTCTAATATTTACTTTCTTGACAATAAGGAAGGTTTTTTGACAGCAATACAGAAAGTGGGACACAAGCCTGTGCCCTACTTAACACATGAACAACATATAAAAGCAGGGAAAAACAGAAAACAAGGGGCTTTTAGGCAAAAGCTTAACGGTTTGTTGTACTTGATGAATACACAATGTCAAAGTACAGCAAAACACAATAGACACCTTTACAGAATCAATACACACAAGTTTGGAGTGTATAAGGTGTTTCAAAGTGTCGACGGCGTTTCAATCCAGCAAACCATTATGTGGATCATCATCAGGACATAGATATGTGGCTTCTTATCTAAGGATAAGAAGCCTCAATTGCCGAGTAGGGGGCTGAAATCAGAGATTTTGCGAAAGTGGAGCCACGGGGAATAAGAAGAAGAGCGGGGTGGGGGGGCTCCAACACCAACAAATATGCTCGAAGCGGCTGTCAGATATTTTTCAGGCGGGAAAATGGAGGCTGTAACATAGCGTAGATCTCGTCGGTATTCTCACAGTTAATCAAATTGTGCAGCCAGGCAGCTGTGGTCGGGATGCGCTTGCTACCCCAGAGTAAGGCAATCTCCCGTTTTGCTAACAATAAAGCAATTGGAGAGGGAAGAATTATAGGGCAATGAATATAGACTCAGTCGTTGCTATATTGAATCGACATGTCCAGCCGGACAGAGGTCTAATATTTACTTTCTTGACAATAAGGAAGGTTTTTTGACAGCAATACAGAAAGTGGGACACAAGCCTGTGCCCTACTTAACACATGAACAACATATAAAAGCAGGGAAAAACAGAAAACAAGGGGCTTTTAGGCAAAAGCTTAACGGTTTGTTGTACTTGATGAATACACAATGTCAAAGTACAGCAAAACACAATAGACACCTTTACAGAATCAATACACACAAGTTTGGAGTGTATAAGGTGTTTTAAAGTGTCGACGGCGTTTCAATCCAGCAAACCATTATGTGGATCATCATCAGGACATAGATATGTGGCTTCTTATCTAAGGATAAGAAGCCTCAATTGCCGAGTAGGGGGCTGAAATCAGAGATTTTGCGAAAGTGGAGCCACGGGGAATAAGAAGAAGGGTCCTGTAAATTTGGTTGCCGGGCGGGGCAACTCAGTGAAACTAGAGTGCACAAGGTTTTCCCGAATGGCTTAACAATCGCCTCTGGAAATCAGAGCCGGCGGGGTGGCCGGTCTCGTGAAGGCACAGCTTTACCAAACAGATCCCGCTATCGAGCCGCTGTGCCTTCACGAGACCGACCACCGCGCCGGCTCTGATTTCCCGTGGGGATTGTTAACCCATTCGGGAAACGCCGTCGACACTTTGAAACACCTTATACACTCCAAACTTGTGTGTATTGATTCCGTAGAGGTGTCTATTGTGTTTTGCTGTACTTTGACATTGTGTATTCATCAAGTACAACAAACCATTAAGCTGTTGACTAAAAAGCTTCTCCAGTGTTGTTGGAAGCCATTGATTACCTGCCAGTGGCAAGTCTGGTGAATGGAGGGGGCCGACACAAGCAATCAGATGAGCTTCTTCCATGCCCAACTGGTGGTCGAGAGGGTTTGAATGTCGGTATGATCTAGTGACAGCCCCTTTGAGAGGAGAGCGTGTGGGGGTAATAGGTCTGCCTGATTCCTCTCTGGTTAGCATTTGGGAGGCACACATCTGCATGGTACCAGTGGTGTGCATATTGACACTGCAGCAAGGTGATATAGTTGGAGAGCGGGAACACCGAATCTGTCACGCTTGTAGGGAAGTACTAGAGTTGACCAGCTAACCCTGGGTATGTGAATCGCCCGATGAGTCGCAGTAGGAGACTGTGCAGGGTAGCAAAAAAAAAAATAAGTTTGTAAGTGGGATGGGAAATGTTGAGGAAGAGGTACAGGAATTGAGAAAGCACTCAACATCTTAATGATGGCTACGTAACCAGCCAGAGAGATGGCTCCACCACTCAATTTGAGTAGTTAGCCTATCCCACGATAAAATTGCAAATCTTATTTAAATCTTAGGCGGAACATATCCGCATCCGCCCGTGTCCCCCTGTCCTGAGGAAGACCCGCAGCAGAGGAGTCTAAACACCATTTTGCATAAGGGTCGAAACATCAACATTTCCCCATTGGGCCTGCACTCAGCGTTTATTCCCCTTCTACCCCAGCCATAAATGAAGTTGCACTGTGCATCAAATCAAGGAATCATTATTAAAACGTGCACTGTCATTTAGTTTAGGGGCAGGCCTACTACAGTAGGGAGACTGGCCTTGTTGGGAATCATAGCCAGATCCCTCGTATTTTAGTGGTTTTGAAATTTTCTTCTTCAAATGTTCTTGATGATCTTCATCCTCTTTTCTTTTCTCTCACATGAGCACCAACTTCCACTTCCTTCTCCCTCCTTGGAAGTAACCTTCTGAGCATTACGTGCTGAACACTATGTCCCTATGTGTATATATGTCTTTCATTTAATACATGTGATTTATCATGAAGTAAACTAATGTTTACAATTGAATTGCCTCTTGGGTGCCTTTTCCCTACGAGTCACCATTGTGGAATGTGCTTGTATATTACATACTCTTTCAACTATATGATTTAATCGCTTACCACAGCCATGCCGATTTTGCTGGTTTTCACTTATTGTTAGTGTTAGAACTGGGGGTCTCTAGTTGGATGAGGTAGGTACCACTGTCCAAATAGGGACCCTTGCTTCTAGTCAGGGTAAGGAGGAAACACTCTTAGATAACCTCTGCTCACCCCCTGTGTAGCTTGGCATGAGCAGTCAAGGCTTATCGAAGGCAACGTGTAAAGTATTTGTACCAACACTCACAGTAACACAGTGAAAACACCACAAACTGGCTCCACAACAGTTAAGAAAAATAAAGGTATTTAATCTAAACTACACAAGACCAAAACGACAAAAATCCAACATACACAGTTCAAGAATATGGTTTCAAAAAGAGTTCTTAAAGTTGCGATAAAATAATCCACAGTTGCGTGAAAAGTTCACAGTTGCATCACGTTTAGCCAACAGTACCTTTAAATGTGACAAAGTTCCAAAACAGAAACTGGTGGAGTGCAAAACAAGCGATGCGTAACTCCTGAGAACTTGGGGAGGCGATGCGACAGCCCCGCTGGATGTAGCGGGCGTGATGCGATACCTTGTATGGATTCCGGTGCGGATGTTCCGTAGTGAAAGAAGCTTGCAAAGGCACGATGCAATGATCTTTGGAGTTGCGACGATCTCCGGGGCGACGATGCATGGACCAGCGGTGATCCTCCTCTCGCAGCTTCTCGATGCGATGGCTCTGCGACGACATTCGCAGCGACGTGATGCGGTCCGCAAGCAAGTGGTGTGACAATCTCACCCAGCGACGACAGGCTCTGCGATGACACTCGCAGCAATGGTAATCTTGCCGCACTGGTCTGGTGCGTCCCGCAAATGAAGGATGCGACGACTCCGGCAGCGGCAACAGGTGCTGCGACGATCTCGTCCTTCATAGCGGCGGGAATTTCCTCGCACTGTCGGGGATGTGCCCCGCAAGCGAGCGATGCGACAAAACTTGCAGAAAGTCTTTAAAAGCATCAACTTTCTAAAAGTGCTGTTCTCAAACACAGGATTTAAAAACAACCTTTCCTAAAAGATGTGTTATTAAATTCTGAGTTCAGGGATACCAAACTTTCATGTCCTATCTTGCTCCTATGGGAAGATATGCTGGTAGCCACTGTAGCCAGCAGTCCCCATGATAGCCTACGGGGCAAGATAGCCTTATAATAGTGAAAAACGAAAATGGCTGTAATTCACTACCAGAGCATGTCACCTGCACCAGTACATGCTCTACCTTTCACATACACTGCACCCTGCCCAAGGGGGTACCTTGACTATAACAATGAAAGTGATGCCTAGGGATCAATACTCTCTCTATTACCGGAAAAGATAAATAAATTAACCATGCCTTCAATACTTAATAGCGATCAAACAATTTACCTACTTCAAATTGTCTATAACCAAGGGTAATCAAAAAAAGATTTCAAAGCACACATATTATTTATTTTTTCATTATTCCATAAACTTTAAATAATGAAATTCTTTCTTTTTATCTTTTTCTCATCTATTTGAACACATATATGTACAAACACAAATTACATATATGAACACATATATGTACAAACACAAATTACATATATATACACCATACTCACTACAAACATAGACATATATAATTCTATATTTACATTATGGACAAACTAACACATTGGACCTTTGTACAGTGATGCCCTTTGTTCAACAAAAAAGGATGCTTTCAAAAATTATAAATGGCATTCCTTCAAAACAAGATCACCCTAAAAAAAGTAGAGCCACCCGAGGTGGAACATTTACATCTCTATACTTTATGTACTCTCTTGATTTCAATACATTGAAAATTCTTAGTTCATCAGGGGTGTCTTTATATAACTGTCGACGCGTTTCAGCCCTCTGACTATGGGCCTCATCAGGACATGGGCTTTCCAGGGTCCATCTACAGAAAGGAAGTTATATTTACAATATATACAATAAAGAACTATAGGGAAATAACATTAATTAACTCTATTAACATGTTGGGATCTGTTCCAATATATTTTTCTAGTATTCAATATATACACATATAACTAGTAGGACCCTCAGAGTGGACAGGCATCTAGTGATGTGATTAATAAAACACCCACGTGCTTTTATAAAACATGAATGTGTGCTCACGGGTAATCAGTGCTGCGTGACACCCTCTAATCAAACCACAACATCACTGCACTGTGATAAACTGAGAAGGAAAACAAGACATGAATGAGAATAATTACCGCCATCTAGAAAATCACAACAGGGCGCGTATTATTTTTCGAAGTGTTGTCCTAATGTAGGCTGTTGAAACAAGATTCAGGAGATATTCTCACTTCCATTCTCCTCTATTATTTCAAAGAGTGTAGCTTCAGAGTAACGCCAGAGAACTTACCTAGCGTATCCTGTATGCTGGTCAACACTTATGTCTTCCTCAATTTATACACATACAGAGGGTCCCCTTTCACTATAAAACATGATACCGCCTGTTAAATAATATTCTATGCAATAATACGACCTATTATGTGCCTTAAGTTGATTTATACTCTTATATGCAATGGCCATACCATGATTCTTTAAATTAGAACGCTGGGGATTAGACCAATATACTTCCAATTTCAATATCCGGAAGACGCCGTTCTGAAAAAAGGCGACATCCAAAAGTTAACTATCTTCGACTACCCACTCGTTTTACATTACACTCAAATCCACCCTTATCCAAACTATCTTTACAAACTCGCCGCACAATAATAACCCTGAGTCTAAAACTGTTTATCGGCTTCTCAGACGTGTCTCCTCTCTCCCGCACATTACTTTCGCAATCGGAAGAGAGACCACGTGATACGGAAGTCCGGTAAATACTGAACCGCCGTGGATACAAAAGGCGGACTACCACCATCTCCCAGTGAGTAAGAATGGAAGGAAATGGCCCCAATGTACACCGCCATCTTGTAATGTTCACTAATAACATAAACCCTGTGAATAGGTCCCAGAAACAAATATTACAATTGAAAGTGCACAATACAAAATACCTATAAAGTGCACCATACAAAATAACTACTGCAATAAAAAAGAAGATAAAAATACCAATATACAGGCGCCCCTACTTCAAAATAATAACCTATTTCTCTATTTTATCAATAAAACGACCAACTAAAAGATAATTGTATCTCATACCTTATATCCCTTATTAAATGCCTCAACTCTTTCTCTATTTTCCAAACAAAACGACCAACTAAAAAATTATCGTGTTGCATCCCTTAATAAATGCCTCCACTCTTACAATCTCACACAGATATGACAACGATATAATTATAGTGTAAATAGAAAATTGTGACATGGAAAATGTCTCCTAGATACAGTTAGAACACCTCGTATAACAAATATCAGTTTACCGCAATCATTGTAACAGGGCCCAGATCTCATCTCTATCATTCAACCCAGTAGACGCAGTATGATATTTCTCAATAAATCTCGCTTCTAGTCTGTTCAGTTTCATCTCTACCTCATCAGTATTAGTATTCTCCACAACGTATAACACTGTCCATCGTATATCATTTTCTTTGTGGTTCAACAATTCAAAATGCTGTACTAACGGAGCACCCTGCATTTTTCATTTTACCCGAGATTTATGTTGTAAAATGCGTTATTTTATCTGTTGCATTGACTGCCCAATATAAAGCTTATTACATGGACACATAATGCAATATACAGTATTTTTTGTATTGCAATTGGAGAAAGTTCTTTGGTAATGGATCTGACCATTCATATCGACCTCTTTTGAATCTTTAGTCAGTCTGCACGCTACACAGTTCTGACACCGATAGTGTCCCACCACCGGGGGTAAACCCAATAGACCTCTTAAGTTAGTTTGCTAGGGTTCAGATTTTCTAGCTGCTCTCACCAAATGTTGGCGTACATTTTTGCCTTTTTTAAAAGCAAATAAAGGCTTTGGGACTCCTAGATGTTATATCAATTTCCAATTTTTTAAAATCAATTTCTTGATTCTATTAGCCTTGGGATCATAAGTCAAGACACATGTTAACGGGATATTTTCATCTTTTACTTTCGGTACCAACAATACTTCCCTGAGAGTGTACCATGCTCTTTTGAGTGCACCTTTTACCAGCCTTTTAGGATACCCCCGGGCCACTAGTTTTTCCTTTAGTTTCTCTGCATTGGTAAAGTAGTCTTCTCTGTTGCTACAATTTCTCCTTACTCGGAGGAATTGACCATATGGTAAATTCTCCTTGAACGTGCGAGGGGGACTACTTGTGAAATGTAAAAGCGTATTACGGTCTGTCGGTTTCGTGTACAGACTCACTTGTAAGTCTCCATTCACATGTTGAATGTATACATCCAGAAAATATATTTTGTGTTGATCTTTAGACAGAGTAAAGTTGAATTCTAGTGTTCTTGAATTCAACCAATTGTGAAACTGAGAGAGACCTGGGTCCTCTCCATTCCAAATCAAATAAATGTCATCTATATAGCGACACCAAAATTCCACCTGGTTCTTAAAGGGATTGGTGTCGCTATGTATCCATTTGTCTTCGAACTCCGCCATCACTAGGTTGGCCATCTCCGGGGAAAAACTACAACCCATGGCTACTCCGGATATTTGCAGGTATAGGTTTTCTTTGAAATTGAAGAAGTTATTTTTTAAACAAACCTTCGCTAAAGATATTAAAAATTCAGTTGGGACTTGATGTGGAGGATTTCTCAGATCCAAAACGTGACTCATCACCGCCAAAGCTTCATCCTGGGGTATGTTCGTGTATAATGATTTGATATCAAAGGAAGACAGTCGTTGTTTCTCTATATTATATGGCAAACTTTCAACCTTTGATATCAAATCCATTGTGTCCCTAATGTATGATCGGGTGTTTTTAACCAAGGGCAACAGAAAAGTATCGATATACTTCGCCAGTGGCTCCAAAATTGAACCACAGACGGACACTATGGGTCTCCCTGGTGGACTAGTCGTAGATTTGTGTACTTTTGGTAGTACATAAATATTTGGTACTTTCTTATGGTCGCTACTCAAAAAGTCAAAATTTTTTTGACAAAAAATACCTTTTTCCCAACCCTTCTTTGTTAGTTCCAAAATCTCCTCCTTTAATCTAGGTGTGGGGTTATTTGTCAATAATCTGTAATGTGTAGGGTTGGACAATTGGGACATCACTTCTTCGTCATATCTATCTGTATCCCAAAGGACTATCCCACCCCCCTTATCTGCCGGTTTGATTATAACTGTCGATTCTGGGATAGCTCTCTGAGGGCTGTACGTTCTGATTTACTACAATTGGAATTACAAAAGATCTTTTTGGTTTGTAGAATATCCAACGCACGTAAAATTTGGTTTTCAAACAATAGGACTTCTGATGGTAGTAATATAGCTTCAGGGATAAATGTAGATTTATTTCTTAACCAACTTTCGTTAATCTGTTCTTCATATTCACGATCCATAAAAAATACTTTTAGTCTGACTTTTCTAAGAACTTTTCACAAATAACCAATGTGTACAGAAAGGGAAGGGTTAGGCCTGACCAGTGGCGAAATTGACCAGGAGGACATGGCAGTCCACAGACTGCACACAGGCACTGTGGTGGCAGGCCTGATACACCATTTTAGGGCTACTCATGTGGGTGGCACAATCATTACTGCAGGCCCCCTAGTAGCATTTGTTATCACCAGCCCTGGCACACTTAGTGCACTTTACTAGGGACTTATTGGTGACACAAATAGGCCACTCATGGATAGCCAATCATAATAACAATTTACACAGGGAGCATTTGCACTTTGACACTGAACAGCAGAGGCAAAGTGCCTAAAGCATCTAAACCAGGAAAAATGAAATCCAGCACAGCATCAAGAATACAGGGGGTAGAGTCAAAAAGATAGGGGGAAACCGCGCCAAAGGTGCCCGGTCTAACAGTTAGTGAATTTCAGTATAAGTAGGATTGTCTAGGACCAACTGTTTTCCTTACCGGTTGTTTACCTTAGGACACAGCTCACAAGTTTGACCGGTCCATGTGTGATTATCTCATTCAGCACAGGTCTTTTTTTCCTGTACGGCTTGGGATGCGTAGTCCGTTGTATCCTACTAAATAATAGGGCATTCCAAAATGCAAAGAAAATCCTTCACTGGCACACCTACTCAGGTATATACCTGGAAAACATGAGAACTCTGATTGAGGTGTATCTCTACAGGTTCCTTGAAGTACTTCATATCCATGGGGCAAGTGCTTGTCTTCTGTCTCTGCTCTATCTGCCTGCACTTCTAACATCTCTTTCTTTAAAAACTCAGCTTCTGCTGTAGAGTTTACCCCTGCTCCTGGGCAGGTCAGTGGGGTGAGGGCGATTATGTACCAAGCACTGTATTTTAACTCCTCTATAACTTGGTCATAGACCACAAGGGACACAAAGGCCACCTCATGCATATTGAGCAGGAAAGCTTATACTTCAATGCAGCTCCAATTATCATCTATGGAGCATGCGCTGTGTGCAAAATTCTGCCTGATGCCCTGGTATGATGGAGGTCCAGATCCAACCTAGGCCTCACCAAGGAGGAACTATGGACAGGGAAAAGAGATAGTGCATCTGGCACTGATTGGCTCTTAATGTCAAGGGGGGGGGGGAGCACCTAGCCTCTCATCCCAGCATAGTTCACCCCTTAGCATTCTGGTAAATACAGTACACGTACTTCAAAGTTGCAGCAGTTTTCACCACCGTTGGTGCAGGTAGGGTTGTGATCCCTAGACACATGATTCTGGGTGTGCCTGTGAAGTGGTACTGTGACCTGTTAAGACTTGGGCAGCATTTCAGCAACGTTTCTCTGCTCTCTACTACTTCTGCTCTCTACTGTTGAAGGTCTAAACCCAGAAACATGTGTATAGCGCTAACAGCACTACCTGCACTAACTTCTGTGAAAAACGAAAGCAACTTTGAAGTAAGCGTACTGCATTTATCAGAATGTCCTTTCCTGTATCTTCCATCCAGCGTTCTCTGGTTCCATTATCGTCCCGTTTTGTGGTTTTATTAACTTATTATACTTCAATGTTACAAGCTTTCTAGGTGCCAATCACGCTTCTATCAATGTCAGCAGCCTCCCTTATTCTTGCGCCTGGCTCCTGCAGGGAAGTTGGAAATGCATGTTTGATTGAGTCTCATAGTCTGTGGTAGTGAAAAACGTCAAGAGGGAAGGAGCTACCTTTTCTCAGATATTCCGTTCTGCAAATGAACTGTTTATCATTATATAGGTCTCCTAAACTGTATACCTGTCTGGACTGTAAGGTCTCAAACAGATATCTCTAGCATGTAATCAGCACCTTTGGATAACGTTTATATATGGTGAGTATTGTGTATCCACCTTTCACATCTGGCTACTTTGCCCCATTCCCAGCTGGTACAATGCACAGTGTAGATTTCACCTCAGTACAACATAAAGTTTTATTTTAAAATATATTTATTGGCATTTTAAAACCTATAAAGACGTTATCAAGTATTGATACATTTTTGAGACAGCAGGAAATTGAGTAGACATTCCCACTCTCTATCCCAGTCCCTGATAGACAGTTAGTTGCCACTTCATTTGTGATCATAAGCATAGATGTTGTACTATTCATTAACAATGCTTCCATTGCCAAAAGAACCTTTTAACCCCCTTACTAACCCTCCCTTCCCACACACTTCCGTGTCATTATACCAGTGCTACATCTTCCCTGTTTTCATCATTTGCCTATGGTGTATCATCACATGTCCTATCCTATTGTCACCCGTCTCCATTCTGTCATCTATGGGGTGATCCTAGCGGACAGGGTCCTGACAAGGCGGTGTTATAAGTGGTTGTGTGTCTTTCATATCCCTTAACATGGCCGCCCACACTGGTAAGTCAACCTCCACTTTTTCATCATGTCTACCCTGTTTAATGTGTACTGCTTCTGCAGTCGCCCATTCGGCTACGTCTCTCATACTCATCGTTGTGTGTGGTGGGATAGAACTCATCCATGATATGGCAATTTCACCCCCAGTATAAGTGGGAGGTTTCAACAGTATAGTTTTGCTTGTGTGTGGGTCTGCCATGTCCATTTCCAGCTTCTGGTGTGGAGCCTGCCTCGTATTAAGGAACAAATGTGCTGCAAACTGTGCTTGTTCTATTAGATAATATGCCTCAACATTGGGCGCTGTAAATACACCCTGTTTATATGGATTTTAAAGCATTTTCAGACTCAAGCATGGTTGTTTCCCAGCCCATACAAGTTTCATGAGAAATGTACTGAGCTGTGCGTAAGAAAATGGCCAGTGATACCTATATATTCATAAATAGGTATAATAATTGTAGTAAAATCACCATTTTCATAAATGCTATCCTGCCTGCCAGTGTCATGGGAAGCCATAACCATTTGTCACCGTTGCTTGCTATCCTACTCATAGCCGTCCTATAGTTCTCGCGGAGACCTACTTCCATGTCCCTAAAGAGTTGCATGCGCAAGTACCTCACTTGGTTTGTTTGCCAGTGCAGCGGGTAGTTCAAGTGAGACTAGGTAGTGATGTCAGTGAGTGGTACCATCTTCTTTTTCAGGTAAAATAATTTTTAATAACAACTGTACCTCAACAAGAAATAACTTGAGATCCAGCCTTTCCCAGGATCATCTTACTACTGTTACTACTCTGTCATTCCCTGTGCTTGCAAATTTGAAAAGATAATTTAGCATATAACTTTTCAAAATCTGAAACTCATTGGCTTAGAAAGAACCTTAAGGGGGAAGGGAGAGGTTGGATGAGTGACACAAAAAATGTAGTAGTGCAACCTACATTAAATTCTGAAACCTCCCTCTCACACCAGCCCCTGAGAAGGACCACTCAAATAACCTTAGACTGATATGACATTCAAACCCCTCACTAAGGCAAAACCTCAAGCACCCTCATGAATTTATCCCAAGTCCATATGTGCGATCTTCTCCCTCTTTCAGGCCCTGCAAATATGCTTTAGCTGCATAGCATTGTGAAAATACAAAATCCTGTGCCTTACAGACCACTCTTAGTTGCACTGAAAACACCACAGATGCCTCAATGCCCCTGGGCAGTAGTTCCCTTGGATCTTCTGTGTGTGCCTGTTTGCTATCAGGAGTATTTGAGCTCAGAAGGAGGTGGTGATTGCCAAACACAATTTTTTTTCTGCGTATTGAAGCCCTCAAAATGACCGCCCGGCATTCCTGAGAATCCAGGATCACCATCATTGCGCCTCTTACCTTGGTAGTCTCTTCTCTTCACTGATACTCTGAATGCCCTGCATATCATCCATTGGGTTTCACCATCAGCGCTCTTGGTCAGGTCCCTCAGAAACATCTCCAGTGCTAGAACCAGTGATTTCTCATCCACTGTCAAGAGTCCTAACACTCCCAGTTGGATACCCCTCCGTATATTATCCTGCATTTTACAGCATTGCAAAAACAACAGTTGATGAACAGAATGCAGAACAATGTCATACATTCACAACAGTACAGAGATCTGGGCCTAAATCCAACGTTTTTTTGCTCAGAACACCACACCAGTTCAGACATGGCCATATGCAAATCAGCCTTGAGGCTGTGCCTCATTGGAAAAGTCTAGCCCAAACTGCCAAGCCATGTCTTCCCTGGACCGGATTCAAGCATCCTAGGACCGGTTTCTGGCTATCAGCCGTTGTGAGAAGTTGGCCTGATGTGCAGTGCTCACTATTCTAGTGATCACTATATATCAGTCCAAACAACCCTTATTGATGATTGGTTGTAAGTCAACCTTATAGACCAGCTATCCTAGTAGCATGGATACGAGCAGTCTAAGGCTAAGACTCTAGAGGGCGTGTTAAGCCAGCTGTTTTACCATCACATTACCCCTTGAACACCCAGTGAAAGGACACCACACAAGTGTTATGAAAATAAACAATGTATTTATTAGAATCACAACAACCCTGTACTCTTTATGAGGACAGGGTGCTAAGCACACAACAAAACTCTTACGAAAATACTTAAGTTAGCACGTTATACACAAATGCCCGAGGGGCACGAAAAACCATATACTTAAAAAAAAAGTGGAATGTGAATTACTAGCAGGTAAGTAACAGTTCTAATAGGCTTTGGAATCGCTAGGACTTAACTAGGGAATCGTTAGATTACTTCTAGGAGACCTAGGGGACTCGGGTGCAGAGTGTGCACTCTCACGCGGGATGCGGGACAAAGTCTATGGAGGCTAGTAAAGGCAAAGTTAGTGTTCACGGGCGAACCCGACCTGGTGGGAAGAAAACGACAGTGGATCCTGACCCTAGGATAGTGAGGCTATGCTGGGACACCGAAGTGCCGAAGTTACCTAGCCCAGGGGCTGCAGCTGCATAGGTCTGAAAAGACGTCGGGGATCTCGTTGCCGGACCAGGAGCCTGGAAGGAAGAAGTTGCTGGCAGGCGACCAGTGAAGAAAAGTTCGATGGATCCAAGCCTGGATCAAGGAAGAAGAAAACCTGAAAGCAGAGGGGACCAAGTTCTTGAATCACTAGCCAGTGATTAAGTGGGCACCAGGATGGCACCGGGCGAAGTCACCGCAGTCAGGTGAGTGGGCGCTGCTGGGCTCTGCAGTCTCTCGGACCAGGAGGCGTTGTCGGCGACCAGGATGGAGGTGCGAGCTGTCCCACGAAGGTTCTTGCTGTCGACGTCGCTGGACCCAGGATTGGGCAACAAGTCTTGGCAAATACAAGGCCCACGCGGTGGACCTAAAATGGCGTCTTGGGTGGACCAGGAGGGTCCAGGGTACTTCTCCGATGGAGGGAAGCAAGGGCCAGTCTGGAGCAACCAGACCAGCAGCAGAAATGTCGTCGGGCGTCGTCAGGAAGGCCACAAGCCAGCGGGCTAGTAGCCAAACAACGCGGTGAGCAGCAAAAAGCAGAAGGGCCCCACGCAGATCGTGGAGAGGCTGGGGGGCTGCTCTTCGGTGCTGGAGCTGCTCAGGGTGGGGGCTTCTCGGACCCCAAAGCACTCACCAGGAATTCACTCGGCGGGCTTGTTGTTCAGAAGTCGTGTAGTCTTGAAGATGGCCGGTCCCTCGAGGTCTCGTCACACCCACGAATCTCAGCGTGACTGATGATGTAGGTAGAGGTCAGAGGTGCCAGGGAAGCCGGTTCTCGTCGAGCTGGGCAGTCGGATTCCGGAGGAAGGACTTGCAGCAGACCGCAGTGTTCTGTAGATGGTGCCTGCGGATGCAGGGTGACTACTCCTTAGTCACAAGGGAGAAATCTTAGGAAGAAGTCTTGAGTTCCTTTCGTGGAAAGTAGTTTCAGGATTCAAAGATGATCTGATTTGGAAGGGGGCCAGTTCCTACCTTTATCCTGTAAAAAGGGGCTGGCACGCGACTAAGTCCTGCCCTATGGGTGGGACTGGGAGGGGGGTGGTTACACCCACTTCCTTGGCGGGCTTTTCCCCAGCACAGGGTCTGGAGTGACCCTGGAACTGGTTCCAGCCAGCCTATGCACAGTGAGCACCGGGGTGCCACGTGCAGTCACCTTCCTCTAAAGCCCTGCCTACCTACAATACACAAAACCCTGTCTGGGACGGTGCTGGCACCGCCCCTGGCAGGAAACCCTTTGTCCTTATCTCCTGCTCTGGGAGGACTCCCAGCAGCAGGAGGGCAGACTTGTGTCTCGGTGGCAGCATCCATTTTGTGGAGCTGAGGCTCTGTTTGACTTTAACCGGGGTTAGGGGTTACATACATGTCGTGTCCCTCTAGAAGGGTGGAATGCTAACCCCGTCGCCAGAATTGGCGAGGGGTTAGTATTCCAATTCGTATGACACCTTACTCAACATGTTTTGATAAAGCGATACCAGAGTTGGCATATAACCGCGAGGATTATAATGCACTTAAGAGTATATGGTATGCGATATCATGGAAACGGCTAAGGGATGGATCCCGAAAGCCGCAGACAGGCTCAGCTCATGCCAGAGCACCATCTCACACGATTCCAAGCACTCTGCCTTCAGGATTGTTAAGGCCTGCCATAGGAGTGACTGATAGGAGATCTGTGTGTCCATTTTTAGGGTTAGATATAGGTATACTATATCTAAAGCAAAGGGTGATTACACCACCTTGCCCCAGCTGTCAAGCAGCCAGTTGTGTCAGATTTGGATGGCCAGCCAGGGGTGGCATAATACATGCTGCAGCCCCTGGTAGGCCCTGGGTACACCTATGCCCTGGGTACCTAAGGTACACTGTACAGGGACTGGTAAGGTGACTCAGTATCCAATTTAGATATGTACCTAAGGTACATGGAATCCATTTTACAGAGAGAGCAGTAGGCCTGGGGTCCTGAATAGCAGGGCCCCAGGTCAACTAAGTCAGAAAACCAGCAAAACACCAGGCAAAAAGTTGGGGGCAACCATAGTCAGGGATCTACCTTCCTACATAACCCCCCCCCAAACGAAAGGAGATAAGGCTAGCCTTGCCAGGTAAGCCTATATTGCCTGAGTGGCCATATAAGGAAGTAACAGCACTGGCATGGTTACCCCCTATCTCATGGTCCACTAAGCAATCCCTCACCCTAAGGGTGTCTGAGGGTCTCCACCATAGGGAATCTCTACCTGTGGTGTGTTTTGGCAAAGTAAAAGGCTGGTGCTGAAATGGAGTACTGAAGTGAGGCTCCACTAATTTTGGGCTCAGCTTCCTCCAATCATTTTCCACCATAGAGGCCTTTCTTTTCAAGACTGAGTTGTTTTGGGCTCTCAGGGTCAACCTCTGGCTACCTACAGCTGGAGGTTGGGTCCCTCTGTTTGGCTTACTGGAGGGACAGGTCAGGTTTGGGGCCCTCAGGTCCCAGGTTTGGCTGTGCCCAACAGTGTCCATCTGTGGGAGGTCCCTAACTAAATTTAAGGGGGATCCCTCAGGAGTTGGTTTTATTTTCACTTGGCTAGGACTACTAGCTTCAGTGCCCTTAATCTGCTGATTGGGGAATTCTTTTGGACAGGGGGCCCTTTGGGGTCCACCACTGGCCTCCCTGACCTCTACAGCCCTGGGCTGACTGAGGCAGGGTAGAGAGGGGCAGGTTACCTGCTCCAGACTGGGTCCCACCTTGGAAGGGTCCACTGACATCAGGGGTTCTGCCAGGCTAGGCCTGACTACCTCTGTGGCAGTTTCTTCACAAGGGGTCAGATCAGTTCCCTGAGGAGGCTGATCTTTTCCTAAAGCCTGGTGGGAGGGAGATTTCTCTACCTCCTCAATGCTCTCTGTCTGAGTGGAGTGATCCATAGTTTCAGGCTTCACAACACTATCATCTGTCTGAGTTTGAGCTGTGGCCATCACAACTCTCCCAACCTTTTCAGGAGGGGGCTCAGTTTGGGTGTGGGCTGTTACCATGACAGCCTTGACAACCTGTTCTGGGAAGGGAGTTGTCTGAGATTGGGTTGTGACTGGCACAACCCTCCTGACCTGTTCAGGGAGGACATCTTGGACTGGGGCTGTGGCTATCACTGCCCCACTAACCTTACCATGGATGTTTACCATTCTAGAATGGGTTTCTTGCTCTACTTCAGCCCAGGCTGAGAGCTCTAAATCATTCCCCAGTAGGCAATCTACAGGCAAGTTTGGTGACACTGCCACTCTCTTGTGGCCAGTGACACCTCCCCAGCTGAGATTGACCACTGCCATGGGATGATCTCTCTGTACTCCATCAATATTGGTCACCTGGTATGTGGCACCAGGTAAAAGTTGCCTTGAGGGGACTAGACTCTCAGTCACCATAGTGATGCTAGCCCCTGTATCTCTATAGGCCTCAACTTTTATACCATTGATGAGGGGCTCCTGTCTGTACTTGCCCAAAGTGTTGGGACAAGTTGTGAAGTTGGCAAACCCCATGCCAGTCTCACAGACAAGAGTATCTAAGTCAGGGGACCTGGTTAGGCCAGAGTCCCCAGGAACTCCCAAAGTAAATGCACCCAAATTCTTGGGGGCACTCCCACCACCTGGGGGATTACTACTAGTAGTAACAGGAGGTTTGGGAATGTTACTTGGGGGTATGTTTTCCTTATTGTTATTCTTTGGGCAACTGCTGTCAGTTTTTAAATGACCCACCTGTTTACAGGGATAACAATAAGGTTTCTTCTGGTTGTGGGAAGGATTTTGGGACCCACCCCCCTCAGAGGATTTTTGGGGCCCTGATGTGGTTTGATCTGTAGATTTATTCCCACCCTTCTCTTGAGGCTTGGTTGATTCCTTTTTCTGGTCACCACCTTGGTTCTTGGGCCTAATCCTGGTTCTGACCCATTTGTCTGCCCTCTTACCCAATTCTTGTGGAGAGGTCAGATCAGAGTCTACCAGGTGCTGGTGTAATAACTGGTTCTGACAATTATTTAAGACTTGCTCTCTCATAATTAGATTATACAATCCCTTGAAATCAGTAACCTTACTACCCAGTAGCCAGCCTTCCAAAGCCTTAGTGGCACAATCAACAAAGTCAGACCAGTCCTGAGACTGAGTTTTCTGGGTGTCTCTGAACAGCAACCTGTACTGCTCAGTGGTTAAACCAAACCCATCAACCAGTGCATTTTTCAGGACCTGGTAATTGTTAGCATCCTCAACTCTAGTAGTGAGGAGCTTATCTCTACCTTTGCCATCAAAGGAGAGCCACAGTATAGCTGCCCACTGACTCTGGGGAATGCACTGCACAGTGCAGGCCCTCTCCAGAGCAGCCATCCATTTCTGGATGTCATCCCCTTGCTTAAAGGGGGGCACTATTTTAGTCAGGTGTTTAGTATCTAAACCCTTCTCTCTATCTCTTGGGAGATTGCTGCCACCAGTGGGAGCTAACCCACACATCTGCTGCTCTCTAGCAAAGGCAAGCTTCTCTTTGGCCAGGGCAAGTTCTTCCCTTTCAATCCTCAGTTTAGCTTGTCTCATCCTTGCTTCATGCTCTCTTCTCTGAGGGGAAGTCAATCTCCTCTGGGGAGAGTTCCTTCTCCCCTGAGAAGAGGCATTAGAGTGCAGAGATCTAATGGAGTCCCTAGAAAGAGATCTATCTCTCCTAACTCCAAGGTTAGGCCCACTTCGGGTTAGTACTGGGGGTCCCCCAGATCCTAGCCCAAGTAAGTCTAAGTTGGCCCTGGTTAGCCTTCTGACTACCTCAAGACCTTTGTCTACCTCATCCCCAGAGAGTTCCTCTTGATCCTCCTCCTCAACTGCAGTAGCAATGTTGGGGAGATCTGGATCCCCAGAGGTTCCCTCTAAGGCTGGCATGTTCTCATGTAACTGAGAAAGCTTTCTGGCATCATATGTCTCTAAGAGACCTATCAGAAAGGGAATGGTGGGGTTAGACCCCTGCTTCAGTTTCCTGGAGACACAGATTTGTCTCATCTCCTGAAAACTGAGAGCTGCATATCTTGAAGTGACCTGTGGAGGGTCAACACTGACCAGGGGAGTCTCAGTAGATTCTCCCTGGGTAGACATGCTTTTCTAGTGAGGTGTAAGTGGTGCACTTACCTACACTATATGTTTGCCTACTGATCCCTTGCTAGAGTTGTAGTTTAGGGTGTGCTAGGCCCTAGGAGCTACAACAGCTGGTTCAGTAGAACTCAGAGTATTCTAAGCTAAGTTATATGTACCTTTAGTACTTATGTGATCTTTCACAAGATATTCTTAGGGCATGTGTGGTAAAACAACAGCAAGCTCAAATCCCAACCGCTGCCACCAATGTGAGAAGTTGGCCTGATGTGCAGTGCTCACTATTCTAGTGATCACTATATATCAGTCCAAACAACCCTTATTGATGATTGGTTGTAAGTCAACCTTATAGACCAGCTATCCTAGTAGCATGGATACGAGCAGTCTAAGGCTAAGACTCTAGAGGGCGTGTTAAGCCAGCTGTTTTACCATCACATTACCCCTTGAACACCCAGTGAAAGGACACCACACAAGTGTTATGAAAATAAACAATGTATTTATTAGAATCACAACAACCCTGTACTCTTTATGAGGACAGGGTGCTAAGCACACAACAAAACTCTTACGAAAATACTTAAGTTAGCACGTTATACACAAATGCCCGAGGGGCACGAAAAACCATATACTTAAAAAGTGGAATGTGAATTACTAGCAGGTAAGTAACAGTTCTAATAGGCTTTGGAATCGCTAGGACTTAACTAGGGAATCGTTAGATTACTTCTAGGAGACCTAGGGGACTCGGGTGCAGAGTGTGCACTCTCACGCGGGATGCGGGACAAAGTCTATGGAGGCTAGTAAAGGCAAAGTTAGTGTTCACGGGCGAACCCGACCTGGTGGGAAGAAAACGACAGTGGATCCTGACCCTAGGATAGTGAGGCTATGCTGGGACACCGAAGTGCCGAAGTTACCTAGCCCAGGGGCTGCAGCTGCATAGGTCTGAAAAGACGTCGGGGATCTCGTTGCCGGACCAGGAGCCTGGAAGGAAGAAGTTGCTGGCAGGCGACCAGTGAAGAAAAGTTCGATGGATCCAAGCCTGGATCAAGGAAGAAGAAAACCTGAAAGCAGAGGGGACCAAGTTCTTGAATCACTAGCCAGTGATTAAGTGGGCACCAGGATGGCACCGGGCGAAGTCACCGCAGTCAGGTGAGTGGGCGCTGCTGGGCTCTGCAGTCTCTCGGACCAGGAGGCGTTGTCGGCGACCAGGATGGAGGTGCGAGCTGTCCCACGAAGGTTCTTGCTGTCGACGTCGCTGGACCCAGGATTGGGCAACAAGTCTTGGCAAATACAAGGCCCACGCGGTGGACCTAAAATGGCGTCTTGGGTGGACCAGGAGGGTCCAGGGTACTTCTCCGATGGAGGGAAGCAAGGGCCAGTCTGGAGCAACCAGACCAGCAGCAGAAATGTCGTCGGGCGTCGTCAGGAAGGCCACAAGCCAGCGGGCTAGTAGCCAAACAACGCGGTGAGCAGCAAAAAGCAGAAGGGCCCCACGCAGATCGTGGAGAGGCTGGGGGGCTGCTCTTCGGTGCTGGAGCTGCTCAGGGTGGGGGCTTCTCGGACCCCAAAGCACTCACCAGGAATTCACTCGGCGGGCTTGTTGTTCAGAAGTCGTGTAGTCTTGAAGATGGCCGGTCCCTCGAGGTCTCGTCACACCCACGAATCTCAGCGTGACTGATGATGTAGGTAGAGGTCAGAGGTGCCAGGGAAGCCGGTTCTCGTCGAGCTGGGCAGTCGGATTCCGGAGGAAGGACTTGCAGCAGACCGCAGTGTTCTGTAGATGGTGCCTGCGGATGCAGGGTGACTACTCCTTAGTCACAAGGGAGAAATCTTAGGAAGAAGTCTTGAGTTCCTTTCGTGGAAAGTAGTTTCAGGATTCAAAGATGATCTGATTTGGAAGGGGGCCAGTTCCTACCTTTATCCTGTAAAAAGGGGCTGGCACGCGACTAAGTCCTGCCCTATGGGTGGGACTGGGAGGGGGGTGGTTACACCCACTTCCTTGGCGGGCTTTTCCCCAGCACAGGGTCTGGAGTGACCCTGGAACTGGTTCCAGCCAGCCTATGCACAGTGAGCACCGGGGTGCCACGTGCAGTCACCTTCCTCTAAAGCCCTGCCTACCTACAATACACAAAACCCTGTCTGGGACGGTGCTGGCACCGCCCCTGGCAGGAAACCCTTTGTCCTTATCTCCTGCTCTGGGAGGACTCCCAGCAGCAGGAGGGCAGACTTGTGTCTCGGTGGCAGCATCCATTTTGTGGAGCTGAGGCTCTGTTTGACTTTAACCGGGGTTAGGGGTTACATACATGTCGTGTCCCTCTAGAAGGGTGGAATGCTAACCCCGTCGCCAGAATTGGCGAGGGGTTAGTATTCCAATTCGTATGACACCTTACTCGACATGTTTTGATAAAGCGATACCAGAGTTGGCATATAACCGCGAGGATTATAATGCACTTAAGAGTATATGGTATGCGATATCATGGAAACGGCTAAGGGATGGATCCCGAAAGCCGCAGACAGGCTCAGCTCATGCCAGAGCACCATCTCACACGATTCCAAGCACTCTGCCTTCAGGATTGTTAAGGCCTGCCATAGGAGTGACTGATAGGAGATCTGTGTGTCCATTTTTAGGGTTAGATATAGGTATACTATATCTAAAGCAAAGGGTGATTACACCACCTTGCCCCAGCTGTCAAGCAGCCAGTTGTGTCAGATTTGGATGGCCAGCCAGGGGTGGCATAATACATGCTGCAGCCCCTGGTAGGCCCTGGGTACACCTATGCCCTGGGTACCTAAGGTACACTGTACAGGGACTGGTAAGGTGACTCAGTATCCAATTTAGATATGTACCTAAGGTACATGGAATCCATTTTACAGAGAGAGCAGTAGGCCTGGGGTCCTGAATAGCAGGGCCCCAGGTCAACTAAGTCAGAAAACCAGCAAAACACCAGGCAAAAAGTTGGGGGCAACCATAGTCAGGGATCTACCTTCCTACAGCCGTCATCAGCCAGGATAGCTTGTCTCCAGTGGCGTGGAGAGCACGGGACTCACGTCTGAGCATACCCGTCCCACTCGGGGTGACAAATCCAAAAACAACAGTTGATGGACAGAATGCAGAACAATGGGCCCGATTCACAGAACTAACTGAAGACAAAATCCTAAACTTACTACTTTTGGTATTCACAGAAGTTAGGATTTTGTCTTAAGTTTGTCTTAAGACAGACTTAAGACAGACTTAAGTTAGGATTTTGTCTTAAGTCTGTCTTAAGTCTGTCTTAAGACAAACTTAAGACAAAATCCTAACTTCTGTGAATACCAAAAGTAGTAAGTTTAGGATTTTCTCTTAAGTTAGATCTGTGAATCGGGCCCAATGTCATACATTCACCCAGTACAGAGATCTGGGCCTAAATCCATTGTTTTTTTGCTCACCACACCACCCCAGTTCAGACATGGCCATATGCAAATATGCCTTGATCCTGTGCCTCATAGGAACAGTCCAGCCCAAACTGCCAAGCCATGTCTTCCCTGGACCGGAATCAAGCATCCTAGGACCGGTTTCTGGCTATCAATCTCCCTGATCGGGAGATTGAGAGAGGCTGGGGTGTTGGGCTTGGCCCTTGAATGGCTGGTGTCATATCTCGATCAAAGGCACCAGGTAGTTGCTCTGCCACCCTTCCAATCGAACATCAAGAGGGTTGGGCAAGGAGTACCTCAGGGCTCAGCCATCAGCCCTATCCTCTTTAATTTATATCTGCGCCCCCTGATCAGGTTGATTAAGTCGTTTGGTATAACAGTCACCAATTACGCCGATGATACCCAACTTATCTTCTCGTTTGAGGGTAAGGGAGGGGTATCGCAGGAGGTTTTCCATCGGTGCATGTGCACCACGGCAGAGTGGTTGGGGAATAACTCCCTCCAATTTAACAGCTTAAAAACGGAGGTATTACACTGTTCCATGGACAGGATCTCCAGACCCCTACCACAGGATCTCTGGCCTCCCGATTTCCAAGGCACTAGTTTGCCTGCCGACTCGGTTCAGAATTTGGGGGTCATGTTCAGCTCTGACCTACAGCTGGACGTCACAGTAAACAAAACGGTAGCTACATGTATGGCGCTACTTGGCTCTTTGAGAAGGATCCTACCCTTGCTCCCGACTCAGGCAAGACCAGAAGTAGTGCGGAGCATAATATTAAGTCGTCTCGACTATTGCAACGCATTGCTGCTGGGGGCTCCTGTTACTGTATTAGGAAAACTCCAACGTATACAGAATCTTGCTGCCAAATTGGCTCTGTCGCGACGACGCTCGGACTCTTCTACCATGGCACTCAGGGACCTCCATTGGCTTCCCATTTTTCAACGGGTGAATTTTAAGGCTCTTTGCCTGGTCTTTAGAGCGTTACACAATCAAGGCCCGGCCCCGTTGCAAGATCTTTTTTCTTGGTATCTGCCATCAAGGACACTCCGGTCAGCCTCGGCTCACCTGGTGGTAGTGCCTAAGTTCAAAAGATCCCGGATGGGTGGACGGTCCTTCAGGATCACCGCAGCACGGCTGTGGAATTCTTTGCCGCTAGGTCTGAGAGGCCTGGAAGATTTTGCCATCTTTAAAAAAGCGTTAAAGACTCATCTTTTCCCCAGAGCAATATAAACAAGAGCGGTAGCCGGACAAAATCATGTGCTGTGTCATCATAGTCTAAGCGCCAGGATGCCCGTTGGGTGACAGTGATAGCGCTATACAAGAATGCCTAATAAATAAATAAATAAATAAATAAATCAGCCGTCATCAGCCAGGATAGCTTGACTCCAATGGAAACCATCAGGATGCTCTGAAGCGAGAGCAGGACTCACCTATCATGCTGTTAGTGAGACCATCAGAAGAAAACGATACAGCAAATTGGTTTCCACAGTTCGTCTGCTGCCCCATTCTCTGTCACATGGATCACTTTAGTCCCCCAGAACTGTCTGCAGAGGAGGGATAGAGGAGCTGCAGCAGGAGCTCAAAAGGGACTTAAAAAAGAGGTGGCAAACATGGCCAACTCTGTCGCCCTTCTCTAATTGTGCTGGAGAATTGAAAAATCAATTTCAGAGACGTCACATACGAATAAATGACTTTAGGAAGAAATGCAGACCCTTTGCTATGTTTAGGCTACTGCAAGAAGTTACCTTAATGCCACTTCAACAAGAGGCCCACAATAGCACCAGATTGAACCAAATGCTCTTAATTATGACCTTGTTGCTAGTGGAGGAGAACACACAAATTCAGTATAATTTTGCCTGGTACTCCTAAAATCTTTGCACTGAGGTTGGGGAAATAAAGAGCATGGCAAAGGCCATAGGTAGCATGGGAACCTTTGAATCGAGTCCCAGTGGTCCAGAAAGATGGAGTACCCTCTTTACTAACCCCATTGGGTGGACGGAGGGGAGGGGAAAAAACTACATTGAAAGGGCAGCAGAGATCACATATTATATGACTGTTTATGTATAATTGTGGCCGATACTTACTGTACTGGATATGAGTCCGCTAGAATAGAAGATACTGTGTATAGATGCTCATATATGCCGAAGTAGCTTACATAACAAAAGATCTAAAGTACAAATGTTTCTGGTACCAAACTACTGTAATGCATATACCTAGGAACTGTAATAAAATCAATACAATTGTGTTTAAAAAAAAAGAAAGCATGAGAGAGCAAGCCTGTGAAAATCAAGGGGTAGACCGTGAAGCAGGCAAGGGCAAAATGTGCAATGTTTGGCCAATCAAAGGTCTCGTTGAGCCTTTTGAGCTGCCCTATTGTTTTGATCCAGGGCAGCACAAGGATAACAAGCAGTGGCATAGCCAATTGGTCTCGCCTTTGGGACCTTATAAAGTATTTATTTATGCAGCACAATATCCTTGGTGCAACAACATCAACTGTTGCATTGCTAAACACTTATAAGGTACGAAAGGTGAGACTTATTGGCTATCCCAATGCTTAAGAATTTGCTTGCATACAAGAAAGAAAGCTAGAACCATGAAAGAATGTTGAAATCCGGACCTGAAAAGACTATATTCAATTACCTTGCAGAAATGTACACATTAACATATGGTCATTCAGGAAATTATTGTTATGTGCTAGGAATTGGGTACTCAAGAACACAGCAGCGACAACGGGGACTATTGTGACCATCTTTCACTTTCCCACAGATTTTTAGGCTACTTAACATACTAACTAGAAGAAATAGCGACATACAGGTTGTTGACAGAGGTGAGTTGCATTAGAGGTATTCTTTCACATACGTAAATTTACATTACAGTCGGTGACAACTAAATCACTAAAAAAGTATTTCTGTAAGCAACTGTATAGTTCAAATCAAGCAAACTTAACAAATAGCACCTAATATTAAGTAAAGCAGATGCCCAGGCAGTAAGTGAAGTCACCAACATAAATTCCAAATTTAAAAAAATAAAAAATCACAAAAGAATTGCCATGCTTTCTACATCCTGCCCTGTTAATCAAAAGGATCCAAAGTAGTAGTACCTGCCGCTGATACTCGGCCCTGGATGATCAAGACTTCGGGCACCCCCTACTCACAAGTTTTAAAATGTCAGGTCCCAATGTGAGCAGCAAGAAAGTGCCAAACAGCAGGGGCCAGCACAAGATTTAAATAGCCACGTTAATGCAAGTCCTGGGCATTGCCCAGAAAGGTCAGAATTGTACTCTGCTTGTCCCGGCTACAGTCTTCCTCTCTGCTTGACAAATGAATAATAAACATGGGATTACGCGTGGACGAGATTAATGCAACCCATGGCCGGACAATAAAAGAGCACAATCCAAACATACCAGATGGAGTCTGACAAAGTTTTACAGTCTAAGGATTTCTGTTCCGGTTGTTGAAAGAGAAATGACGGTCATATGTGGAATCAAGTTCCATAAGAGTAAACTAGCACCATGTTAAAAAAGAATTATTATTTTCATTCAAAAAAAGTGCTTCCCTCAGTCTTTAATTTAATTAAAACGATCACTTGATCATCAGATAGGAAACGAAAGGCTTTCCCAAACGGGGGCCACAACAGGGCCCGCGGAAGGAACCCAGTTTATAGATGACATTTATAGTGACCTCAGCCGCAGCAGCCGGCAGGCCAGTGTTCACTCGCTGACCCAAGAGGGCTGCCGGCACCGGATTGTGCAGGGGCGGGGAGATGGCAGACATGCAGCAATACTTTAGGCAAGCAGATAAACAGGGACTGAGAGCAAGAAACTGCAAGATCGGTAGAGCGAGGATCGATTACATCAACTACCAGGACCACCTCTACTGGGTATAAAAGAAACAGGTCGGTTTAAGACCCCTGTGCTACTAAATTTAGTTTAAGTATGTTCTACAAAATCCACACTCTGCCAGTATATGCTTTCCTGTAATAATACCGGGCGACGGAGGTTGGATAACCCTCCCACTCACTCCATCCCCGAATAGCGCGTGCTACCCCCTTATTCGATTGCTACAGGTGTTTTTCCTAAGCAGCGCATGTGCGCTGCATAGGCGAGACCTAAACAGGGGGCCGGCAGCCCCATCCATCAACGTCACCACCGTGAAGTTAGTCCCACCCACCCACACCTGGCATAGACGACGGAGAATGGGTGTTACAGGCCCCAGGAGCAGTGTGTAATGAGTTTGTACAAATCTTTAGTATAGTTCCTAGTACCTTTATTGAAGTAAACTGGCACGGTACAAACAGGAGATGCCCGGGCATTTCAACCGGCTTCTCTCGCCCCTGCCTACAATTGCGTACCCAACATTCTACTCCACATTCCACTAGCGTGCCCACATTCCAGAAGCCAGGATTGGGTGGAACACTACACATCCCCCTCCTTTGATTTAGACAAAATTAATTACATTTGAACAACCTATAAAAGTAATAGTACATAAGAACAGAGGACTAAATCAGATATAGAAAGTCATAACCTTTGAACCCATACAGCTGCATACCCCTTCCTTAGAAATGAAAAAAAATACACACACATATATATATATATATATATATATATATATATATATATATATATATATATATATATATATATATATATATATATATATATATATATATATATATATATATATATATATATAAATAAATATATATATATAAATAATTAAAGAAATTACACGTTTGATCATGCAACTAGAACAATGAAATTAAACATTAAACAACAGTTAAATGTCTAAAATCTCAGGATATTTGCATTGGATTGAACCTGATGCCTGAAATTATTCACATATAAAGTCTTCCAATCTGGAAGGTTTATTTACCATTCTTCCAAATCTCCCAGTTGTATTACCTGTCCCTGCTCTGCCCTCCTCAAGTGCCAAACTTTCTCCATAATTATCTGCATCCTCCATCTCACCATTCACAGGGGTTTCATGTGTCACATCAGTCTCTTCATCTTCCATCCACTAATCATAGACTCCCTGATCCTTTCTCTCCTCACCTACTGCATTTTCCCTGCCGACAGACAAGGCACTAAAATGTAGTACCTTACCATTGTCCAACAAAGAAGCATTGCAAAATAATTTGGTTACTTTGTGCGGGTTTGAAAACTTGTCTTGCTCACTTCTTAAAACACCTGTCCTCTTAACCCTCACTCATGTTTACTATCGTAATATTCCTTGTAAAGCTGCACCCCTTCACCTCCTCCAGTTCCCAATGAACTCACCTAGTACACAGCATTCATCCGATGTTGTCCTTCGTGAAAGCAGTCCTCCCTCTCATTAGTTCAAAAGGACTATGTCCTGTCGAAGCACATGGTGCTAATCTGAACACCCATATAGTCCGGAACATTTCTATTTCCCAATCCAGACCAGTGCCTTTGTCAGCTGTATCACTCCCTTTATCACTCAGTTAAAACGTTCAACAGCCCCGTTTCCAACCGGGTGATAAAGTGAAGTGGAACTATGCTTAACTCCTTTGCGATTTAAGAATTTCTCAAACGTGTCACCTATAAATTGTGCTCTGTTGTCGGCGATCACTAAATTAGGTAGCCCTTCCCTTTGAAAAATTCCATCTGAAAATGTTATCACAGTGCCTGCATCAACATGCTCTACAACCACTACCTCTGGCCACTTCAAAAAATGGTTCACAGCAACAACCAGATACTTCTGCATTGGTCCATCTCAAAATGGACCTGTAATATCCACAATCAATTTCTTCCAAGGCATACTTGGCACACTAGTGGGACATAAATGTGGTCTTAATGTAACCTTAGTTTTATCAGCATTCTCACATAGCATGCACTCACAGGCCCTCCTTTCAATGGATAGCCCCATACCAGGCCACCAATACAATTCCTTCAACCAATTTTTTGTTTTTACATTTCCTAAATGACCTTCATAAGTCCACAATTCTGCTTCTTAGTTTTTCTGGTGGTACGATCCTGCGATTCCTCAGAATTGTATCATCCCCCACAGACAGCTCTTGCCTCAACTCCCAAAATACTTTAAATTCTGAAGGAACATTGCTCTAAGTAGGCCACCCTCCTGTGATACTAGCTGTAACCTCTGCCAACCACGATCCTCTTCATACGCTTGACTCCATTCCTCTGGTGGAATTACTTTTGCACCTTCATCCAAACAAGCCACTCAAAAATGTTCAATATCCTCATCATGTGTCTCTGTCGAAGGAAGAGGCAACCTAATCTGCCACCTTATTGTAAACACCAGGCATACACTGGACACTGTATTTAAAATTGGGAAGTTTGTCTGATAACTTTGCCAACCTAGGTGAGGCCTTATACAACCCTTTGGTAGACAACACCTTGGTGAGAGGTTTGTGGCTGCTCCTGAGCAATACATAACTACCCCAAATAAACGACCTGTTATGCTCTAGGCCCCACACACAAGCTAACAACACACGTTCTATTACCGAATATTTCTCTTCGGTAGGTGTAAGAGAACGCTACCCAAAGGCCACTATGCACTCTTCTCCCGCTCCATTTCTTCGTGTGAGCACTGCACCAATACCTTTTCCGCTCGCATCTGTCATAACAATGGATGTAAGTGTGGGGTCAAATTCCTGCAAGGACATCCCTATACACATTTAATTCTTAAGGGAGACAAACTCTTCTTGACATTCTTTTGACCATACAAATTTACACTTGTTTTTTAACAGCTGCCTCATATTATAGGTTGTGCTCAAAAAATGTTCAATGAATTTAGAATAAAATTCAACCAGGCCTATAAAAGCTCTTACTTCATCCTTACTACCCGGAACAGGAGATTTCTCTACTGCCTGCAGTAGATTTGTTTTAGGCTTGATACCGTCCACTGACACCTCATGACCTAAGTATGTCACCTTTTGCAGAGAAAACTTACATTTTTTTAAACTCTGCAGTAAGTCCCTTATTCCTCAATACAGTCAACACTTTCTCAACTGTTGCATCATGGTACACTTTGGTTGTCTCCGTCTTCTTCAGATATTTAACCCATCACAAGTATGTCATCTTGAAAAAACATGACATTACGTTCATCCTTAAATAGTTTAAACATAATGCGCTGAAACATTGTGGCCGCAGATGCCAGCCCAAATAGCACTCTCCTAAATCTAAAACAACCAAAAGGTGTTACAAATGTAGTTAGGCTTCTACTTTTCTTACGTAAAGGAACCTGATGGCAGGCTGTATTGAGATTTATAATCATGAACCACTGTACACCCTTGGTAACCGAAAGCGTCTCCCTTATTTTTGGTAACAGAATCTGATCCATTACGATACTCCTGTTCAGATCCATCAAGTCTACACACAACCTGAGCTTTCCATTGGCTTTTCTGGCAATGGCAATTACCAATGCCTCTAATGTCCGCTGCCTCTACTTTCTCTATCACACCTTCAGTACTGTACACACCGTATCTAATTCACTCCTAACTTCCTCCCTCAAGGCTAAAGGAATGCTCCTTACTGTGTGGTACTGCATCGCTCTTAAGCACAATACTATGCTGGAATCCCTTCAGTTCTCCAATCGCTTCCGTGAATACTTCAGGGTACTTCCTAAGGATTTCCTGTTCCTGCTAACTATGTTGTACCACCATCACAGTTTCTTGAATGTTTGGATCCAAAATAATTCCTAACTCTCCCTGATCTCCCCAGCCTAAAAATGATTGTCCCACCTCAGCAACAAAGAATCTACATCTGGCCTCCCTGTCCTTAAATGTGAAGTTCAATACTTTCACCCCAACCATTTTAATGTCCTCACCAGTCAAGGTCTTGGGACAGATCTCAGTAGGTTCCAGTACATTCCCTAAGACAGTAACAAACCTTTCTCTCCAAACACTCTCCTTAACAATCATATAGGGCGAGCCTGAGTCCCCTGTGACTGTGTTCAATACCCCCCTATATCAATGTCACATCTGGGTTTTTTACTCCTTTGCCCCCCACATTGGGAGCCTCATCCACAACATTCAAAACACATAAATTTACATTGTCATGTGGGGACTGTTCCGAATCTGTTGAAGAACCCTGTGTAAGAAGGTTCACCCCTTTGATGTTCCCTTTCTGCCATCTGCATACTTTCTGGAAGTGTCCAGCTTAGCCACAACCTGAGCATTTTTGGTATCTTGCAGGGCACTTCTTATCATTTGCTAGATGCCCTTTATTGCCACATCTATAGCATCTACCACTGAATGCAAAACGCTCAACCTGTCCAAAGGTTCTCCCTTCTTTCCTTCCCTTCTTTTGATTCTCGACTTTACCCATACCCTTGAATTTATCCTTCATCTGCACCTTAGCTATGCCATCTCGTTCCATGTCCTCACGCATTTTATCTCCTTTTAGTGGAACCACAGCTCTGGCACATCTCCCAGTCAGTTCAGGTTTTTTCACTACATTTATCACTTCCAGTAGAGATGACTCCCCAATAGTCCATAATGTGTCTTGAATATTTGAATCTGCACAACACATGACAATTGGATCCCTTATGAACTCATAGTGCAAATTGTCAAATCTACAAGTGAGGGGTAATTTTTTTTTTAAAGCAGTCACGTAATCTTCTACTGACTCTTCCTTCTCTTGCTTTCTGCAAAAAAATTGTATCAATCTACTGATACACACACTGTAGGATTGAAGTACTTATCCCAATCCTCCAGGGCATGCTCATACTCATTTCCTTGACCTTCAGGTCTGATGGGTTTTTTGTATGAAGTTGTACATTTTCAATCCACCTGCATCCCAAACAATCTAACAGAATTTTCTTCATCTCAGCCGGTGTCAAATCTTCATCATCAGCAAATGTGGAAATGTAATTCGCAAAATGCTCCTTCCACGCATTCCACTTTAATATAGGTTCTCCTTTGCCTTCCAAGAAGGCTTGCGGTGGAGATAAATTCCACACATTACTAGCAGCAATACTAATCAGTAAAAAAATGATAAAGTGTACCTAGAATGTGCAGGATGTATTTTCCACCTCCACTAATTTATACATCTGACAGATGGCACTGTTCCAGCTCTAATTACCTAGAACTCTAGATTTCCCTCACTTACTCGCCTCTGAACTTCAAAAATGTGTCTGTCGCTGCATAGAATGTAATTTGACAGTCAAACTAAAAGTGTGCCTGTCGCTGGATACACCACGTACTTCACAGGCAATGCTTTTTTTTCCAGCGTGCCTGTCGCAGTTTTTACTTTAAACTGACAGGCATAATCGAAGCATGCCTATCGCTGACTCTGCAGTGTGCTTTATTCCTTTGTTCGCTTCCCAAAATGTGGCCGTCCGGCATATTATATGTGCAACTGTGCGTGATGATGTGAACATCACCTGCTACTGCTCCTGCCTCCAGGACTCCAACACTGAAGCCAGATCTCATGCGCCATGCCGCCTCGTGCTGGAACACCTCGCACGCACTGGCCAACTGCTGCCGGCACCACCAATGTAAAACAAGGTAAGTTTTACCTTCAACAATGTGCACGTCCCTCACCTCAAAGCTGCAGCCATAGAAAAAAACGGTTATAGAGCACACAGCTGTACAGACTGTTCACTGTCTTCGTCCACCTGGGTAAACCGTGCCAGTAGTTCCACTCGTCGCCAAATCTGTGATGAGTTTGTACAAATCTTGAGTATATTTGCAAGTACCTTCACTGAAGTGAACTGGCACTGTACAAACAGGAGGGGGCCGATTCACAAAGGTAATCTAAGCCTAAATTCTAATTTTACGACTTTTGGTATTCACAGAAGTCACTTACGACTTTTGGTATTCACAAAAGTCACTCAGGCCGGAATTTCCACACTTGGAGCGGAAGTTCTGCACCCGGGCCAGAAATCCCATATCCAGGCCAGAATTTTCGTACTCGTGGTGGAATCGCCGCTTCCGTGCCGGATGATCATTTTCTTCAATGCTAAACACCTGTGCAAGTACCTACCATCTCTCACCATGCTCCACTTGAAACACTGCAGCCCAACTGCCAATCCCAGCCCTGCAGCACATATGAATTCAGAGCTGACATACACAAATCTTCTAACATGCCACTGAATGTGTTTGTTGCTCTGCCCCCTGCCATGCGGCAAGAAGACTTGTGGAGAAGGAGGAGGAGGAGAGTAGAGAGGATATTCAGACAAAGGGTCAACCTATTTGGGATGTCCAGCCAAGATGTCAGGGCCAGATACCGTTTCCCTCCAGAAGTCATCTTGGAGATGGTATGTGAGTGGGAGTAGGAACTTGACTCTGTGACATGCTGGTCCCATGCCATTCGAGCATATCTCAAGATACTTTCTGCTCTCTATTTCTTTGCTACGGGGTCGTTCCAAAGGGTCTTCAGTGACCTTGTGGGCATCTCTCAGGCAAGCCAGTCACAGTGCTTGCATCAGGTACTAACTGCATCAATTCAAGAGCCCACCTCTACATATGAATGCCCCATATACTCGACAGGAGACAAAGGCATCTAGGGGTTTCTATTTCATTTCCCACTTCCCACGTGTGCTGGGTGCAACTGATTGTACCCATGTGGCTCTTCAGCACGCATGTGGCTCTTGCACACATCTTCTGCAACAGACACCGAAGGCATTCCATCAGGGTGCAAGCTGTCTGTGATGCCAGTGGATTCATTGATGTGCATGCACTATTTCCAGACAGTACCCATGACAGCTTTGTATTCCACATGTCACCTCTTGCCGGCCGGATGACTGTGGGAGAATTTGGTAATATGTGGCTACTGGGTAAGTAACAAGCACTAAAAATGAGGGATATGTATAAGTGAAATGTATGAATGCCACTTTACATTAACAACCATTGTACAATAAGAATCATCAAGCCACATACACGGCCTCAACAGACACTGCATGTGCCAAAGTATAGATCATGTTCTGTTCAACTTTAAGAGGGAAATGTAACCTATTGCCCTATCTTCCCACCTTAGACAAAGCTGGGTATGCACTCTCCCCTCAACTCTTCACACCATACAGACGTGCAACCACTGTACCTCAGCGTATGTACAATATGGCACACATAGGAACTCGAGCCATCCTAGAGTGCACTTTTGGCCTTTTGAAGTCACAATTCAGATGTCTTGACCATACTGGGGGAATGATGGTGTACTCCCCTGAAGTCGTTTTTGCACAACATAGCTGGAAGTCTTGGCTTACACATACCTCTTATACCTAGGCTAGCTCTGAATCCGGGCAAACGGGCCATTGCACATATACATTGGTCAGGGTATACAAGTCAGTGATCAGCTGGTTGCACCTTTTTTCACATGAGCAACCAGTTGTGTTATGGACCAAATGAGGTTTGCAGTCTGATGTCAATAGAGAAAGTTGGATAATTATGACTCCAAAAATTCCACCCTGAGACTACTTTGTAAGCCACACTAACTGTATGTATACCACAGCTGTTGACTTATGTTGGGGGCCCATCAGTTGTGGAGGAGTCAAATCTGTTGGGGACAAAAACTCAACAATGCAATAGTTAGGCCCTTTTGTGATTCAGACACCCATTCTCAAAAGGACCGGGAATGTCTCCCAGAACATATACATCTAATCCTCTGAGTCAATAGAATGCTTAGGGACAACAAAGACACTGATTGCTAGCATCGGCACATGACCTGATGCAGGTCAATCTTTTGACTCCTGTCAACAGCTGTAGTTTATATACAGTTAGTGTCGCTTGCAAAGTAGTCTCAGGATGGCATTTTTGGACAGAGTTGTGATTCTCCAACTTTCATCATTGGCAACAGACTGCAAACCACATTTGATCCATAACACAACAGGTTGCTCATGTGAAAAAAGTGGCAACCAGCTGATCACAGACTTCCAGACCCTGACCTCTGCTATGTGCAATGGCCCGGTTGCCCTGATTCAGAGCTAGCCAAGGTACAAGAGGTAAGCCATGACTTAAACGGTCCTCTGGTGGCTTTCCAGGTTTATGAAGCAACAAAGTCTGTGCTTGCCTAATATCCCACTGTAGCTCTCCCCGGGTCAGGGCCTCACAGTACATAGAATAAAGGGGTTTAATCACCTTACTCTTAATGCAGTAAAAAATTCAGGGGAAAACCCATTAGGGTCCGTTGTCTTCCCACTTTGAAGTTGGGTCAAGACCTCTGCAATTTCTCTCTCCATAATTGTCATGTTATGTTATAATGGATTAATACGCACACAAATACTCAAGAGTGTCCTGGCGCACAAAATAACTGTGACCCGATGGAATGAAAACTTTAACACAACTGCTTGAAGAGAAAGGTTTTCAGTTGCTTTTTAAAAAGTCTGAGGTCCTGAGTGTTCCGTAATTCCAGGGGCAGGAAGTTCAATGCCATAGCCTCCCATCTCAATTTAGGCACCAGAAGATCGACCACGAAATTATGCATGTCTGCTGCCTCCGTGGGGGAGAGGTGGAATATCTACAACCCCTGTAAATACCATGTGAAGGTGTGGTCTATGGCTGTTGGATTTTCTGCAAGTCTCCTTGCTCTGTGCGGACTGCTGCAATCCACCTTTCACCCTCATCTTTTTTGGCCAACCATGCCAGCAACTTGCCCACTATGTTCCCTGTGTCTCTCGGGACCTATATAATGCCCTCGCCTCCTGATGGATAAGGCGCCTATATTTCTCCTTCAGTAAATGTAAATGTAAATGTAATGTAAATGTATGGGACTTGTAAAGCGCACAGCTGCCCGTAAGCGTCCCGGCGCTGAAGACCGCTGGGGAACCCGTCCTGGCTTTCCCTGTGAGATGGTCCCTTCTGGGTATCTCCAAAGTGAAACCAGGCATCCCCGGCGTCTGTGGGGGGCCGTTGTAGAGATGAGGCAAGCTTAATGCCCAGAGTTGCCGAGTGTGATCCCTGGTTACAGTAGGCACCGAGACGAGAATTGTCGAGTCCGCTGACCCTGGTCCACGACCCTGCCGCATCGGGAATTGAACCCTGGTCCCAGGCCGTTCTCTGCTTCCGGGTCTGCCGCCTCTAACCAGTGAGCCACACCACTCCACTTCAGTCAGGCTAGTATCGGCGCCTGCTCACCTCCGGCGTTTATGCATAGGCTGCCTTCCCATCTGTCATCTCCTGTTCTAACTCCTACACCTTGTGGAGCTTCACTAATCCCCCCTCCCCAAATGCGCTGGTAGATGGCCAAGCGTCACAGCTTGTTAAGCCTCCCATAGTACTACCCCAAGGCCACCTGCTAGACATCTCTGATAGAGAGCATCTGGTGTTCAGCCATTAAGTATAATGGGGTTGCCCTGTGTCCCTCAGAACCTGGGTATATAATTATAAACTACAAATGGTTCTGTCGGGTGTCACAATTTTCGCAGAAATTGTGAGAAATGCTTTTTATTAAGCATGGATATAAAGGGTCCAATAATGATCCATATCAGGCTGTGCGCGGGAGCTACTGTTAATGATTCCTTACTTGCTTCTGCACATCGAAATTTTTAATGTCCGCAAACCACGACACTGAAGAGTAGTTCATCAATGCCATTTATTATTCTGCCTGTCCAAAACATACAGATTGCATACAATACAATCAAATAAACTAACATAACATTGAAAATCAAAGGTTTACAGTGTTCACATATTCAGACATGAAAACATAAAAGACAAACGTAGTCAAATGCCCACACTTATGAATCTCAAGGTATCCTTGTATTGTTCCCTTTTTATATTTGTGGGATAGCTGACGCTCAAGTCCCCAAAGTTGGAGTCCTCCCTGGGGCCGATACACCACTTGACCTTCTCTTCGGGCCCTAGGTGCCCTGTACTCCTGGGTGAGGCCGGACAGCACAGGATCATTGCCTCAGTGGACCGGCAGCGTCAGAGCTCTGAGTTACACGTCTGTTGTCTCCATTACTTCTGTGGCCACACTCCCCTTAAAAGTGAGTTCTGAAGACAGAACTCACTTTTCCTAAGAAAAAAGTGCATAAGGAGACTATTCTACAACCTAATACATAATGTATAACGGTGCCCTACCACCCAATTATGCCACTAAAATATTCTGATAAAAAGAAATCCATAAAGCGGAATGTCATTTGGTTTGCAAATGTCCCAGGAACCCCAAAATAGCTTTATTGTACCCAAGTACAATATTGTAAGGGTTGGGACCTTAGGCCTCCATGCAGTTACAGTAATCACACAGACAAAATGAGTTACTGTCTGGAACTGGCCCAGGCCACGTGTACCCGTCCCCTTTTATTGGCAGGGTCCCCTGACTGGTGACACCTGTGATGGATGTGTGTGGGGTGAGTGTGGAAGCTAGCCCTCTAGGAGTGGATGGTAAAAACACATTACTTAGAAACACTAGATGGTGACCAATCGGTCACTACAAATTTGTATTTGTACATGTTCTTTAAACTAGATGCCATGAATAAATCCTATTTCCAAACAGGAAAATGTGTTTTTTAAACAATGTTTTAAACAATTAGATAAATATTGAAGAATATTTTGTGCTGGTCTGTTGCAAAAAGAACAGAAAATGTTTAAGTTGTTCAGAAGGTGCGATTTTAGTGGAGATATGTTGTGCTGTTCTAAGATTCACATTCTGTTCGTCGCTATAAGAGAGAGGTTTTTAAAGCTGCTGTCTTTAAGGTACAGCTAAAAATGTGCCGTGGACGCTCTCAGAATGTTCTGTTTATTGGCTTTTTAAAAAACGTAATTGAAATAAATAAGAGTGTGTGAAAGTAGGTTATTAATTGAGAGGAGCGAGAGCCCCACTCTAGTAACAACCATAATTGTCGTCAGGGTAAACCCCAAAAGTCACTAAATAGCTTGACACAAAAACAGTCAGTCTTAAATTAGAGGCAATGAGTAAACTATTTATGCAGCACTCAAACAATGATAAAATGAAAACACCACACAAAACAAGATACAAAATAGAAACCTTTTTTAATAAATTAAATGAAACCAAAAGACAAATGTCCCATCAGCAGAACCAGTTACGAGTTCTTAAATAGAGCCAAAAGGTACAAAGCACCAACTGTGGGTATCTGGTTTCGTCAGACTGGGATGAAGTCAAACGTTCAGGCTGATTGTGATAGAGTGCTGCTCCGGTAAGGTACCAGGTGCAAGCCCTTTGGGAATTGTACCTTTTTTCCTTGGCATGGGGGATGTGCAGTGCTATGATGTGAGGCACTTCTTTGTCCTGCATTGGGTCCATCGAGTCGCCAATCAAGAGCTGCATGGTGCTGTGAAAGTGAGTCCTGCTTTGTCCTGTGTCAGATCCGGTGGAGCTGTCGATCAGTGGCTGCGTGGTGTTGCTATGTACAGAGCTGGGCCATCCAGTTGAGCAGGGATGAGTACACACTGACTCCATCCAATGTTTCATGACCTGGACAACAACATTTGGGGGTCAGGAATCACTCCCACAGAGGCCAACAGAGGGAACCAGGACAGGTCCAGTTTGGTCTGGCCAGCTGTAAGGCAGAAGAGGTCTCTGGAAGCTTTTGTGTCCCTGTGGCTCAAATAAGAGGTCAGAAAATGACCCTTGCAGTCACATCTGGGTTCCTGGGCTCATGGCAGGCAAGTCCAGTCAGACCTTCTTCATATAGCAGGGCTGTCCTTCTTCTGAACCTTTTCAGGTCCAGGAGTGTTCTGCTAAGAGGCTGTCAGGTTACCACTTTTATGCAACCACAAGGAGATGATGGACGGAGCTCTGAAACTTTTCAGTCACTCACCTCAGTCACTATTACATATGGGTTGAATACATCATTCTTCTTGTTCACTTTGCCACTGAATTCAAGCTAGCCTGGCTGATGAGTGGTGTTACCCCGAAACCGGTCCCAGGATGCTTGTTTCTAGTCTAAGGAAGACCTGGCACTGCAGTTCGGGCTGGACTGTTCCCATGAGGAACAGGGTCAAGGTTGATTTGCATATGACTGGGTCTGAACTGGGGTGGAGAAGTGAGCTAAAGGATGATTATGGATTCAACCCAGATCTAATAGTGACTGGGGGCGAGTGTCAGTAAAGTTTCAAGGCTCCGTCCATTATCTTATTGTGTTTACCACTTTTATGCTCAGTGCCAGCCTGTGGATGGGGGTCACACCCTTTGTTTAACCTTAGACTAATTCTGGTCAGTTCTTCCCTTTCCTCTGGGTCTGGCTCCAGTTTGGCTAGTGAAACAAAGGCCAGGCAGACCCTGGTGTGAGCTGCAGTTGCCAGTGACAAGGCAGGTATCTCTTAAAGTCAGGGAGGAGCTTCGTACAGCACTTAGGCTATCCTTTGAAGCAAAGGATGGTCTAGTTACAGCACTCTGGCGAATCCTACTCAGGAGAGAAACAGCCTTCCCCACACAAAGGCCCCTTTGTCCCCTGTCTGGAATGGATACACATCATCCTACAGAAGAGCCCCTAAAATGTATGTGACCCTGGACACTGGCAGCAAGGCACATTTGATTTAGGCACAAAGATGCTAGCTTTCTATAAGTGGTATTTTAAAAACAGTAATTCAAAATCCAACTTTACCATTAAAAAGATTTTACATTACAAGTTAAATGAGTGGAAGCAATATTTCTCTAACTGTTCACAAAAGTTATCACTTATTAAATGTAATAGGATAACCTAGAGTTATGTAATGGGAACCTAGCCTTGCCACAGTGAAAAACAACTTAGGAGGCTTTTCACTGCGATGATGTAAAACTTAAGTACACTTGTCCTATGTTCAAATACCATTCACCCTGCCCTATGAGCCTTTATGACCTACCTTAAGGGTGCCTTAAAAGTATTACAATGCAATGCTTCGGCCTGGAAAAAGGTTTATTTTGCCAGGTTGAAATGGCAGTTTTAAAAATGCACTACATACTGCATTCACAGGACGGAGACATGCTTTATAGTGCTATTTTAGTGGATGGAAAATGCGTACTGTAGCCCACTTGTAGACATTAATTTGCAGGTCCAGGGTACAGGTTTACTAGGGACTTATGTGTAAAGTACGGTGCCTATTAAGTGTATATCCATTTTTCTATGTCTGGAAGGAAGCACATAAGCACTTTACCACTGGATAGCAGGGATAAAGTATGTAGAGTCCGAATGCCACCAAAATCGGATTCTGCAAAAATAGGGTAGTGAAGGTAAAAATCTGTGAAATTGCCAAGCAAAACATGGTCATTCCCAATAAAAGCCAATTTTGAAGGTCTGCACCACCATTTTGTACTGATAATATTTAAAGGTACTGTCACACTTAAAGTCTTGTTAGCTGGAGAATACTGTCAGACCGAGAATAGGTTTCTTATTGGATGAAGTCCATAATGCAGGGCACCTCAGGCAAAATCTAAGATTTTTCCAAAACATATTGACTGCAGACATCTCAAGGGCATAGGTAGCTTGTTCTGTCCTGGTACTTGAAGATTTACTATTTCAGTTAAAAGTCCCACAATACAATGAAAAATGCAGGACTAGATGACCTACTTAAACGTGGGACATCCAATTCCTCTAAATTGTTTTTTATGTAGTGCGCCATTCCACCTCTAAGTGCTGTAAAGTGTAAATCACAGGTGTTGCTAATAACGAATTCAATAAAACTGCAAACTGACGTACTATTGTACTTAGAACTCTTCACTTTAGACAGCAGGTGTTGCCGTGGTTATAAATCACAGAATTTCATTTTATCAACTTCAGAACGATGAATGAGTGGGTTGGTCCGGTTAGAATTCCCAACCTGTAATCTACAGTGTGCACCCAGATCAAAGCAGCAGGTGCATTAATACACTGAGGGGCATATCCTCAAGGAGCTATCGCCGAGTTAACAGCACATCATCGCAGCCAAAGACGCAATAAAGTTATCACCCCATTCACAAGCTGGTGCTAAAAGGCCCATAACACCAGTTTACCCGTGATAGCAGCCGCAAAAAACATCGCCACAGATGACCCCCACAACTATCGCTAATGAGACGCCCCCTTTTTGTTTTTGGTTTATACTAATGGTCTAGAAGGGTGTTTGATGGAAAATTGCTCAGATTTTCCTAAGGTAAACGGCAAACAGATACCTATGTTATCGTATGCCGACGATACGGTGTTGATGACCCTAACTGCTAACAGCATGCAGACCTGCTTAGATACATTTAATAATTTTATGCTGGACCTAGACCTTAAGGTTAATTTCACCAAGTCCTTTATGATGGTCTGTGATCCCAAAGGGACAAAAACACGTCGATATGTGGTAGAAAATTCTACCATTGAAAAAGTAGAACATTTTAATTACCTAGGAAACTTATTTAATACAAATCTGAACTGGGCCCCATTGATAGTGGCACGTGTACAAAAAACTACCCGATCAATAGAGGGCCTTTTTCGTTTTGCCAGTAAACTAGGCCAAAAACTGATAGTTGAGCTAAAAACCCTGTATAAAGCAAAATGCCTGTCTGTGGCCACCTATGGAGCAGGGGTATGGGGGACAGAAGCCCCATTAAGATCCAGGTCAAAACGCTTATTACCAATTCCATCAGGCTCATCGAATACATTTTGCCATACAGAAGTGGGCATGGAATACGTGAGCGATATCATCCGCGTCTCCCCTTTACTTTTATGGGGGAAAATATGGCTGTCTAAAGACCTCCAGCTTTCAAAGGAAATCCTCCAGGATTGTAAAAAATTAGATTATTCCATGAAGATCCCATGGTTATCCTATGTGAGTGAAACCCTCCAGAGAATTGGCTTGGGCCATATTTATGAGAAGCCAGAAACTATTCAGGGGGACATAAAGACTGTAATCAAAACGGCCTATCGTAACACCATTGGTATGCTAAATAAAGAGCAATTAGATTATAGAGATAAATTGCAGCATCAATTTTATCTAACCTTCACCGTGCATACACAATGGCGTTTCTATCTGACCAGATTCCGATTAAACACACTGCACTTTCTTTTTGCCTTTCCTAAACAAGGGTGGTGGTGTGAGAGGCTTCCCCCTTGCCCTTGTGATAATAAAACCCAACAGTGTACCCTGCATCTTGTTTTATTCTGTTCCTTGTATAGAGAGCCGAGAATCAGGTTTATCAAACCAGTTTTTTTGTATCTTCAACCATGCACTTACAAGGAGGGCTATGAGCATTTGCTATCATTGTCCTCAGATGTTGTGTGTAGTGCCATTCTCAGTTTTATTAGATTGTCACTTAATATCCCCATGCCTGAAATGAATGTGTGTCCGTCCTCATGTAACGTAACTGGTGCTATGTAAAGCGCTCTGATACCCGATTCGGTTCGGGTCTAGTTTGCGCTATATAAAACTCTGCAAAAAAAAAAGAAAATATATAAGAAAACGCTATTGAAAAACTGGGGCTGTCCTCCTTGTTGCATTGTTGTATTACTAAATTCATGGGACTTGGAAATGTTATCCTGATATATGGTAGGGTGGTAACCGATCAGTATAAGTATTGTATTATTGGCTGTTTTTATCTTTACAAATTTTTTTTAATTGATTATTGGGGAAATGTGTATGTCCGAATTATATGAAAAAGCTAATATGATGATTTTTAATTTATGTAATGGTGTCTAATGTGTTTTTTTTAAACAAAATTTTGTGTATACTTTTATGATTCTGTTGAATCGAATAAAGTTTTATGAATCGAATCGAATCGAGACGCAGAGTAGGCGTTCCCATGCAAAAACAAAAAGCTGCTCAACACCACCCAGCAGCATTCTCAATGACCAGCCAGATTGGCGATACAACCACAAAACATGCGATAAGGCGCAGTGGCAGCAGGAAAATAACACACGCTCTGACCTGGTGTAAAGTTGGACGGCAGCCTGTACCACAAAAGGGAGCCCGGCCCACAGCCACACCTGAAGAACAACAGATGCCATGGAGCTACTGATCATGCAGCTCTGAGCCCCAAGAGGACCACAACACCCACCACTACCACCCCCACGCCCGCCACCAACCCCTGGACCCCTCCGCAACACCCTCCCGGACCACCACAGAGGCAGAGCGGACACAGACCGCGGACCTTCAGAAAATGCACCAGCCTCACAGACTTGACACCAGAGTATGTCATTGCCCACTGTTGTGCTTTTGAGCCTGTAGTCTACAGGCTCAAAAGCACAACAATCCTCCGCATCCTGAACACCATTGCCCACAGGCTGACGGTACCAACACAGCGGTACCGCAGACAAAGCTGATGGCTGCGCTGCATCTGATGGCCTCTGGTACCTTCCAACCAACAACCGCCAGAGTCGGAGGAGTCTCACAGCCAGCCCTATCCAAGTTCCTTACACCTGTCCTGGATGCCAGTATCGCTTGGTACCCCAGTACCTATACTTCCCCCACACTGCGCAGGAACAGCTGGAGACCAAGCAAGGCTTCTATGCCACAGCTGAAGTCCTGCATATTTTGGGGGCAATATACTCCACACATGTCCTACTTGTACCCCCTGCCAACAATGCAACAATTACCGCAACAGAAAGCACACACATTCCATCAATGTGCAGGCAATAGTGGACCACTGGGGACTCTTCACCAATGTGTCAAAACAAGAAGAGAGGCAAGGAGAGTAGAGGGACACTCTTATACCCGAGTATGAATCAATAAACAAGACAAGAGTGTTCCAAGGTAGTAGCGAACCACCGTTTTGGAGCAGATAAACGACTTCACTTAAGGCATTAAGGAAAGCCCTCACTCACCACCTAGTGATGACATGCTTCATCATCGGGCCCCACAAAAGAGACCTAGCGTCTCTTTTGTGTGCTTCAACGCCAGATCTACTGCGGAGCGGGTTGGTGGGTTAAGGCAGTGTTGTGCAAAGAAAATTAAGTGGGTGGTGAGAGGTTAAAAAGAGTCAGTAGTGTATCAAAATTAACTTTATTATAATGATCACTAGGGACTTATGGATAAAAATTATGTGTAGGAAATTCGTCCACAATTAATTAAGTGGTAGTTTCCTAATATCAGTCGACATGTTTCAGCCACGAAACGGTATAAATTTACCTGGCATTCATCAGGACTCGGTGTAAATAAACCCTGGCGGTATGGACTCTCTAAGTCCCACCCTTACCTAGGGGCGTGAAAGTGAAAAATACAAAGTGAAAAGTGCACAAAAATTAGGAAGAAAAATAATGTCTTCCTAATTACTCCTGGTTTAGGAGGCTTCCGAACTTACGGTTTCTGCACTTTTAAGGTGTCAAGTATTCACACCATGGGTCACAGGAGGGGGTGGGAGCGTAATTGGCACACCGCCCTCGATGCTCGGCACCCGTTGTATACCTGCATCAACCCTCGACTGGGGTCCAGGTAAATTATATACTTTTAAACCTCTCACCACCCACTTAATTTTCTTTGCACAACACTGCCTTAACCCACCAACCCGCTCCGCAGTAGATCTGGCGTTGAAGCACACAAAAGAGACGCTAGGTCTCTTTTGTGGGGCCCGATGATGAAGCATGTCATCACTAGGTGGTGAGTGAGGGCTTTCCTTAACGCCTTAAGTGAAGTCGTTTATCTGCTCCAAAACGGTGGTTCGCTACTACCTTGGAACACTCTTGTCTTGTTTATTGACTCTTCACCAATGTCATCACCAACTACCCAGGCAGTGTGCATGATTCCTTAATCTTCCGACAGTCCATCATCAACTGGCGCTTCCAGGTTGGCACCTACGGAACAGCACTCCTCGTTGGTAAGTACCAAATGAACACACCAAACACCTCAACTTCACAATCATGCAACCTACAACTCTGGGAATGATCATGTTACAAACTCACTTACAACATGCCAAACAATATGCCCAGCCGCCAGACACAACAGCACAACTTACTGGGCTAGCCTTGTACACAAGCCACCAATGGCATGGCACCTCAGCCACACAATAGCAGATTTTGGGGAGAGGTGGGAACCATGCATGTGCGAAGGAGGCAAGTGACCCATGAATAAGCATGTACACAATGCCAAGTGTGGCGTGGATGTGCTGGCCAGACTGCAGTATGGAGACCACACACATTTCCATGTCGACACACACAGTTGGTGTTTGGAGTGTAGTGGACAGTGGACGCAACCATGTCACCCCAGCCAGTGGGGGAGATCAAGTAAATGTAGCTTGTCATGCCCCCCCGTAAACGTGAGCGGAGTGGGCTGGCCCAGCGTATGCCAGGCCAGCATAGGGGTGTGGATAAAAGGCACGTAACTCTGGGCATGGTCCACTTCCGGAATGCCCAACGTCTCTGCCAGGGCGGCGCCTCGCACCCCACCACCAGGCCGTCGCCGTGAGCGGTGTTGCATGTGATCCTGTGTGCCTGCTGTAACTGGTCGCTGGTCCCCGAACCCGTATTGCCCGCTCCTGCGCACCCAGGCCTCACTGCCCAACTGCCGACACCGGTGTGTGTCGAAGAGGGCCCACCACGTGCCCGTGCAAGCTCCAGGCCCAAGGCCCACGACCTTGGCAGCCTTCTCAGACCATCACAGCCTCCGCGACACAGGCCCGCCAAACTCTATTCTTGTTGACGTACTCCACCGGCATACACAGCGGACAAGTAGGACACACATTTGGAACTGAGTCTTGATTACACCATAGCAGAGTACATTATTTAAGGCTGAGGTTATGTCACTCTACTCCCTTCAATGTGGTGCCACCAAGGCTGTGCATAGGACTCGCACCAAACGTGTCTGTGGGCACTTGCTGACTGCGGCCTTCGGCCTACACTGCGTTCCTGGAGGCCTCACAACAATCCAATGCAGTCTGTCACAGGCAGGACACGGCATAGTCACTGGCTAAACACACGCTCAGCTCTGGTGCCACTACCTATGTCACCCACACATGTAATACAAATGCCATTCCAACGCCGTGTGTTAGAGATCCTGGAAGAGAAGGCTGGACAGCGGTTAACCCGTCCTGACCGCAGCCTCCGTACGACCCTGCGGCCAACTAGGTCGCATTTTTGGAACTGAGTCTTGAAATCTTCATGGCAGTGTACATGTCACAGTACACAAGGAGAAGGGGAAGACGCGCTTCAGTCCAGAGAAGAAAAGGCTTACCTTTACGGAGGTGATGGAACACTACCGACAACTGCACTGGTGCCACTGACTCTGTGCAGCGCATGCCTACCATACGTGGCTGTGGGCACCTGATGACCGCTGCCTCCGGTACACACTGCGGTGGAGTAGGTCATACATTTTGAACTGAGTCTTGCCCTCTACATGGGAGAGTCCATGTCATCGTACAGGCCTCATCGCTGACGGCACCCTCTTCCTGCTCTGGTGCCCCTGAGTGTGTGCCCTGAAATTCATGCTCGATCTGTTTGTACGTCGGTGGCGTCTGGGCCCATGGGCTGGAGGTTGTCTTCCTCTACATGTAGCTGATACTGACAAGGTGGAAAAGTGGAGTCTGTAGCAATCAACTCCGCCATTTGCCTGTTCCTGCTTGCTTTTGCCCTCTGCATCATGCCCTGGAGGGATAACTTCCACTGTCCTCCGCAACCCTCCACGACATTCCCCTTGGACATTGATGAGTACACGCTCAGCTCGCGTGCCTCTACCTCAGTGCACCGCAAGTCACCGTCCCATGGCGGTGTGCCTGTGCCGGCCTCTGAGCATCCGGGGCCACAAACTCTGTGCTGTTCAAGTCTGGAACATATGATGTCCGTACCTTGTACTGCTGATTGTCTGCTCACTGTTGTGGTTTTTGCCAGCACCACCCAACCCGTGAGTGGTGGCTTACACTACTCAACACCCATCCAGCACAGGCGTCACTGGAGACGTGACCCTCGCAATAAAAGGGGCAAGGCGCACGTGCCTGTAGCCAGTCCCACTAAGTCACTCAGTGTGTCTGTGTGGTCATTATGTATGCATGAGGGACCAGGGCCATTCTACATTACATTGTGCTGTGTACAGTGTGCGCAACCATGTCACCGCAGGCAGTGGTGTAGACCTGGGACATGTAACCATGTCGTATCTCCATGTGAACATAAGCGGGTGGACAGGTGTACTACAGTACTGCGTAGGGGTGTGGCTCCTCCACATGTGGATCTGTGTGTGGTTCAGTGTAGGCCTTGCCAAGGATTTGGCTGATGCGTGCATCTCTGTTGTAGTGTCTGCGCCGCCCGTCCCGCAATGGACAATGTTGCTATGTGGCATGCCCTTGGTGTGCGTGGTTGGCCAAAGAGGTACATGGGGGAGGGCATGCCCGCTCAGGGTCAGGGATCACACATGCCAACTGTTGTGTGTGTCTCTATTAGCGCAGCAGGAGCTAAAGATGTACCCTCAACTGCATGTCGAGTGCAGCCAGGCAGGTGTTCTACATCTGTGTCAGACCTGTGCTTGCAGTGGACCTACACACACATGGTCTGCCACATTCTGCGCAGCATCATCACTGTGCCGTAGTCAGGGTTGTGGACATGCGCAGACAGGCATGTCAATGGTGTGCCCTAGGGGTGCATGTGATGTAATCGTGCTGCGCACACTATTGAATGTGCTCTGGGAGGAGGTGCAGCAGTGAGGCTACATAGTACACAGTGTTGCAGCTCAAGTGCAACACGCAGTACATGTCATTCAGGAATCACTATGTCACACATATCACACACCAATGAACCAGCGAGCATGCCAACACATCATGCAGTACGTAGTCGTGACTCATGTCTCTCTGCACTGTCATAGGTGACCAAGGATATGCACTCTCCCTTGGATGATGACACCCCTCCGAGCCCCGAACACACAGGCCCAGTGGCAGTACAATGTGGCCCACAAACGCACCAGGGGCATCATGGACCGCACATTTGGCGTGTTCAAATCACGTTTCAGGAGCCTAGACGTCACAGGGGGTAAGCTCCTGTACAGCTCAGACCTTGTGTGCAAGATGATAGTTGCATGTTGTGTATTGCACAACATATATGTTCGCAGCAAGGCCACATGGATACCAGTGCCAGATGCACCGGACGATGAAGATGAGGATGAGGCAGGTGGACCACACCCCACTGCAGCCGCAGCAGGAATAGCCCGTAGGAACTACATCATTGACAATTTCTTCTCTGGTTGACGTCACATTGTGTAGGTCCTTAGCACTCATGGCACAGTACGTTGACTGATCACAGGCACTGCATGTGTTAATAAAAGCATTCCGATACACATTCCTTGTGTGCATTTCACTCATCTGTACAGGCACTTCACTCAGACATGTCTGGGTACGACATGTTGTGCTGTCAATTGAGGGATTTGTTAATGGATGGTGGGTGTGTCACCTCTGTATAGTGCGGCTGTTTATGGTGTCACGTATTCGAACTGCCAGTTCTGTGTGTCACAGTTGTTAAGGTATCTCACTCTTCGGCGTTTCACATGTGTCCCAAATCATTCCATTTTGGCTGTCATTTGTGGCCTACAAGTGACAACAGGGATTATTTTGTGCTCTGATATATGCTGCCATGGTTCAGGGATGCACCCTGTGTCTCAAGTTCCACAACATTGGCAACATGTATGTAAGGGGGAGTCACTGCCCCTACATTAGTCTGTGCTTTCAATCTTGTTTTATCATGGACATGGCACTTCGGTGTGCAGGGGGTGTTGTTTGTCCCTCTGCAATGTGAGGGGGAGATGGAGTTTCACAGTGTGAACCATGTTTGTTCCGCATTGGCGCAGGTTACATACTGAATGCATGTCGATGTACATTGTGGCTGCTTGTAGGAAATTGCCATCTGATTTGGACAATGGTCATTTGTTCAGCGTTACAGTTGTGGGGGTTGTGGTAGCACATTGTCATTGTCACTGTTTATTTACTCTGATTTTAGGGTGCAATTTCCCCCCAGACGCGTGCAATTTGCAGGCCGGTCGCTGGTTTTCGATGCTTTTTGTACCGCGATTGCCCTCATTGCAAGATTTTTTGCGTTCGTGTTTCGCATTTTTGCGCTGTGGCGTTGATTTTAACGCGGACATTTGATGCGTTTTCTGGAGTCTATCGCATGGTACTGCCATGTTGCGAATGCTTCGTTAACACAGCGTAATTTTCCCGCGATAGACTGCGATGTTGGTAGTTGTGTTAAGTTACTTTTGCGGTGGTTATCACACGTTCTTGAGAATATGCCCCTGTGCTAGCTGTCAAACTCGTTACTAATGCATCTGCCGTAAATCCATATATTTAGTCCTAATTTCACAAGGTCTCGTGTTGCAGCAGGCTGCAGCTAGTGTGACAGGCGTATCACATATCTCATTAACGGGTGCCGAGAGGTGCTGCCTGTCGGAGCTTCGCGTTTTCAAGAACATTTATTCGTAGCTGCTCTGAAGCATGTCTAACACGGTCATCCCAGCATTAGCTTCTCAAGGCGCTCGCGCCCGCCCGCATTGATTAAAACGTCGGCATGTGCAATGGCCGGGGCTGTAAGTAGGACGGAAAAATACACAGATGTCACTATGAAGCAATGAATTATTTAGTGTGCATAGGCCCACAGAAGTTGGCCTGGTTGTAATCCGTATCTACAACACGGAGTCGCCGCAGCCTCTTCTCTGATCTGTCAGTCACGGTAAAGCCGTCTCCCATCAGGGTTTTACAGCACAATTTATCTTCGGGTTCCACAGAAGAATGAAGCCCGTCTAGATATTTTGCACAGTTGGAGGAGCTAACACATGGAAAATGCGATTAGGTCCGGCTTTAACGCTTGAACGGGCCTTTATTGCTTGGAAACTCCAAGGGTTGCCAGTTTCAGCTTCTCACAGGTACAATGTGGAGTATAAACGACAGCAAATGTGTAGAAGCTGGTGCCACTTTACATCTTGATATCTGTCTAGCAAGATGGCTCACCAAGTTAAACGCTCGCTGCTGGCGTCTGCTGTGATTTGCAATCTGCAATTTTGAATACCATTGAAGCAACACCATTCTGCAGATGTTGGGATATTGAGTAACAGAGACATGCTGCCAAAAAGGGACGTTTTGATCAGTGCATTTATTGTGTTTAATGGGGGGTTGACTTTACGGAGAACATTCATGCATAAATCATAGAGAAGACACAACACAGCCTACAGATTACATAAATATTTAAGTAAATATGATCACGTAAAATGTCTTTAAATGCCAGTGTTTCAACGAAAGTGAAATAAAGCAAAGGCGGGTTTGGGGACGTTACATTATTGTGCTCTGTTGGGCTATTTCTCCATATTCTAAGTAAATGTTTTGGGAAAACTGCAAGAAATACGTCCATAAATATGCCGGATAATATACAGTGCATCATCTTAATAAGACAAAATCCAATTTTCAATATTAATTGGCCTTAAGAGTAGAGGTGAATCATTCCTGAACCACTGACATAGATACACGGTACTTGTCCATGACAACAGGAAACATTGGGGCATATTTACAATAAAATTTTAGTGTGCCAAATTTGGCAGCTCTGTGCTCCAACATTTTCAAAATGCAGGGATGCACCGTATTCACAAGAATATGGCGCACCCCTGTGTTTCACCTAGCGCTGGTGCAAAAAAAAGCTGCCTAACACCAGCACAGGTACCCTGCTGCCCTGTTGCAAGGGTGCCTGCGCTGCAGGGTCGATTGTTTATGTGCAAGAAGGGACACCTTCATGCACATAAACAGTCAATTATGTGCAGGAAGGGACAACTTCCTGCACATGAACAATCAATAATGGCTATATGCACCTTCTATGTGCGCTGCAAAATGCAGCAAACATGGAAAGAGCAAAAAACTAGAAGAAATTAATAATTTCTCCTTGTTGCGCCATTCTAACGCCTGGTATTCCATGACATTAGTTTTTGGCACCGGCTCAGCCTGGTAAATGTGGGGCTGCATCAAAAAGCATGGGTGTTCCGGTGTAACGCCCACAGCAACACCCAATACATGCTCCTTTGCCGCAAAGGACTGCGTTGGAAAGTGGCATATTTACATGGTGGAGTTAAGCCACGCGAAGTGGCTTAGCGCCACCTTGTAAATATGGAAAATGGCGCTGCGCCACCGGAGCGTCAAAAAGTAGTAACACTTCGGTGGCAGTGAGGACTTGTAAAAATGCCCCATAAGGTTTTATTTCTAACGCAAACATCTCTTTTCGTTTGTGCATTATCTCTGATATGACAACAAATTGCTCAACACTGGTAATGTTTTACGTCATGCAAGAAGCTCTGTGCCCTCTGGCCAACTGATATATCCTTATCAAGTGAACGAATGCACACCTGGCAGCATGATTTGATAGTTTTCACCGTAATGGTGTCTCATGGATGGTCCAGACTTTGCAAATGCTTGTCTATGAAACAGGCTGCAGCTCCTTCGGCTCCCATCCTTTTGAGGTTGATGCGTATGCACCATGCATGAAGTTCATATAGTGCATACTCTCTACATTCAGAAAGGGCCTTGGGTCAGCCTCCTTTACCTATTGGCTTCTTTGACTCCAGAATCTTCAGCCATTGGTTTCAACATTATCATTTGCATCTTGGAACATCCCATGGAGTATATAACCTCATCTTCTTTGCATTGTTTGTCTGGATGTACACTTTTGACCCTATTGAATGCATGAGGTACTACTTTACGTCTGCAAAGTATGTTCTAACAAATGTAGGGGCGCCTGTAATAAAGGTGTTTGCAGTCGCAGAGCATATGAATCATGCTACGAAAATGCATAATGCCATTTTGCAATGTCCAATACCTCTTTTACTAGTCGGAGAACTTTTTCGAGCTCAGAAAGGGGTTTTGCGACCCCTTCCAAATGGCAAACAGGAATGGGAGTTAAAAATGTCTTCCTGAAGTGTATAAATCGTTTGCAGCCTTCTTACAGTGCAAGCCACTACAAAGTTACCCCCTCTTAAGTTTGGATTGGTAACTGATTTGCAAAGGAGAAGTCGTCCCCGTGACACAGCTTCTGCTTTGTGAATCACGTTGAATGACTTTCAAGGGAGCAGGAAGTGGTCTTCCCTGTTGTTTTCCCAAACAGTAAGCATTGTGTTTTTAAACAAGCCACTGTCTGCTTAATCGACATTGGTGCTGTGCAAAGTCCAGCCTTCTGTGGGCATGCATTTACTATCCCGATTTCAGAAACGGCATTTAAAGTGCAGAGAAAAAACAATTTGCTTTGCCAAGTTCTGCGTTGCTGATAATCAGCAGCAACAGGCCTTCCTAGAATGTTTGTTTGATGTTGGGTGAGGTTTTGAGATCTATTATAACATAATTCACCAGAAGGTCCCGTTAATGCTGGACATCCCAATTAGGGGGTGGTAACGTGACAGGCTGGTTGAGAATGCATTGTGCAGTACTAGGGCACTGGTCTCTAAATCTTCCTGCACCAGAGAGGACAGCACTTATCTAGGTATGGTGTGATTACTTACATTCTAAGGAAGTTAGATAGTCCTTTAAATGTGTTTCTATATAATCTTTTAGAAACTATGTATTATACTCTCCAATGAACTTGCCTTACTGTGTATAGAATCTGCTCTATTTTAGGAGAAAATTGGGTAACTAGGGTGATCACAGAACACAGCTTTTCTCTCTTTCACATGTTATCATAACTACAGTACTGAGACTGCTTTGCTCGAGGTACTCAATTCCATCCTCCTCAGCCTGACGGGGGTGACAACGCTGCTGGTTTTACTTGACCTATCTGCAGCGTTTGATATTATCTCTCACCCCATCCTCTTTGCTCGCCTTCATTCGATGGGAATTAGAGGGCTGGCCTGGCAGTGGCTTTCATCGTTTTTGGAGGAGAGAGGACAAGTGGTATTGTGCAACCCTTTCTCTGCCGCCTCTCGTAAACTCAGGGCAGGAGTGCCACAGGGCTCAGCCCTGAGTCAAACTCTACTTAATGTCTATCTCACTCCCTTGGCATCCTTGGCAGAATCCTTTGGGGCAAAAATTGTGTCTTATGCAGGTGGCACAGATGACACTCAACTGCTTTTCTCCTGGGAGAAGGGTGAGGTTTTCCCAGGAAGACCGTCTGGCCTGAGGATGCCCCCCCCATTATCTCAAAACCAGGTGGTGAAAAACCTGGGCTTCAGATTTGATGGACAATTGTTATTTTGTTCCTAAAGTAAAACTCCGTGGTGGGCACTTGTTTTGCCCTTCTTCGTATATTTAGGAAGTTTCTATATCTCCTATCCTTTAAGGCTAGACAAAAAGTGGTGCAAACATTGATAAGCTCACAGCTTGACTATGGGAATGGTCTCTACATATGACAGCCCAAATATCTGATCAATAGGCTGCAGTTGCTCCAGAATGCGGTGGCACATACTATCTTCGAGCTCCCCCGCAATTCCCATACCACTTGCCACCTTCGGAGTCTTCATTGGCTTTCGGTTAGGAAGAGAATCATTTTTAAGATATTGCTTGTTACCCAGAAATCTCTCCACTGTACCGGCCCGGGCTACCTTCAAGATAGAATTAAGTTCTATTCCCCCCAGAGAAATCTCTGTTCCGCAAAATCTCTGTCTAGCCAAAGACGAGAAAGACAAGGTTAGGTGGCAGATCTCTCTCCTTCCTGGGCCCTTCTCTCTGGAACAAACTTCAGCTGACTCTCAGGTGCATCAAGACGACACCTGAGTTAAAAAAAAAAAAACTTAAGGCCTGGCTTTTTTTTCTGCCCATAGGCCTGTTCTTCTGTTTTCTTCTCTGAAGAGTGTCCTGGCGCTACCGCAGAAGGACCATCATCAGGAACAAAAGAAGGTTATATATCCTGCATAAAACTATTTGTCCTGAGGATGGTTTGATGGATTGATGCCGCACAGACCGAAACGTCGACAGTCTCGTCAACTCCACAAAGATTTTTCCTCTTCAAGCAATATTTATTGAATTTACAATAATATTTGCCCTTTCATCTCATAGGAGCTGACGTATGGTTATGAATTGTATGCCCAAATTCATTTGTACATCTCTTGTCATAACTTCACCTTCTGGTATTCATTTTGTGTAAATTGTACCCTTCTTAAGTTTTTAAGAATTTGCAAAAAATAAGATAAATTCATTTTTTACAACCTAGTTTTTCTGTGTGCCGTGTGTTTTTCTTTTCTCCTCTGTTTTTCATTTTTTCTTCTTTTGTTCTGTTTGAAATTGGTGTAGTTTCAAGTTGTCCCACAGGACACTTTTGAGTTTGATTTGCTTGAACTGACTGAATTATTGTGAAATAATGCAAAACTGTGTTTAATTGCAAGTGAAATCCCTTGTAGACCCTTTTTACTCTGATTATACTTATTGCCCAAGCCTACAAGGGTATATTGGGACCATTTCTTTAAATATATGATCCAATTAAGGCAGGAACTTGTTCATTAGGATTATTTTTACTTCATGTTTGAACGCTGCCGTGTAGGGGATTCTGGGAATTTCAGGTGGAAGAGAGTTACAGATCTTAGGTACCCTGCCCAAGAAGCCTCTGAGTCTCGTTTTCTTTTTGTGAAAAGTCTGAGGTTTCAGTAGTAAGGAATTTGCACTTCTGGAAGGTCTGCCCCCTTCTGATAAATCCAGTTTTTAAGCTAGGTATCCATATGTTTTGAAGTGGAGGGCTTTGTGCGTCAAACAAGCAGTCTTTAAATGTATTCTTGCTTCGTAGGGTAACCCCTTTAAAGATCTTAAGGCTGGGGAAATGTACTAATATCTTTTTGTGTCAGTGATCAGTCTGGCAGCGGTATGCAATGAAGCCCTGAGCGGGGCCAAGGTATATTTGGGGAGGCCACAGAGCGTCGCATTCCCACAGTCTAGCCTCGGTAGGACAAGTGCTTGTACCACCTGCTTGAAGTCCCCTTGAGGGAGGAATGGTTTTAGATTTCTAAGAATCCTTATTTGGTGATTCACGCCCTTGCACATCTTACTGATATTTTTCTTCGTGTTCAAGTGTGAGTCTAGGGTGATTCCAAGAGATTTAGCTGAGTCGATGATGACCGGGGAGCAGTTGAAGGTAGAGAGGTGTTTCATCCAGAGGTCAATCTTGAGGGTGTGCTTGGTAGAGGAAATGTGAAGGAATTCTGTATTGGTCGTGTTCAGCAGTAGATGGTTTTCAGTAAGCCAGTTTTGGATAATTATCAAGGAGGAGTTGAGTGAGATGAAGTCTTCAGAAGAGTTGATTTTCTGATAAAGTTGTGTGTCATATGCATACATGTGAAAAAGAATGTTTATGGATGATAGAATGTTTGCTAGTGGTTCCAGGAATATATTAAAGAGTATAGGAGAAAGGGCAGATCCTTGTGGGACCCCCATGGAAACTGCACACGGATGGGATAAGGTATGATTCACCTTAACTCTTTGGGATCTATTGTGAAGGAAGGAAGGGAACCAATACAGTACCAAGCCGGAGAGGCCCATCCTGTGTTCCCGGAATGACTTACAGGTTGTCGTGATTACCCGTTTCAAATGCAGAGGAAAGATCAAGGAGGGTTAAGAGGCAGGATTCATTATGGTCAAGCATGTTTAAAATGTCATCATTGATATGAACGAGGGCCGATTCAGTACTGTGACCACTCCTAAAGCGAAATTGATGTTGATCCATGAGATTGAAAGTCTCGATGTGCGGGCAAAGTTGCGATTGTACACATTTTTCTAAGAGCTTAGCCAGAGTAGGGATGTTGGAGATGGGACGGAAGTTGTTGAGATCAGATCTGTCCACGTCAGTTTTTTTTAGAATCAATCATTTTTATTAAGCGGCAAGACATCAGATAACACAGCCCAGCTGCCTACATCAACCTTCCGGCAGGGCGGATACACAAATCAGAGACACAGCGTATGGGTCTACACCCCGGAGTTCGGCCCTGCGTTAATGAAGGCTCCACCGCCCCACCTGCAACAAAGCCACCGTTTTATACGGAAAACAGCAAAAATAATAAGCAAAAAGGAAATACTCCCCCCTCCCATACCCCTACGCCCACTCAACCGAAGTCCCCTCCCTCCCACCTCCCAAGCCCACCCCGCTTCGCATCAGCTCTTCTTTGCCCTAAATAACCTTGCAATCCTACCAACCAGTCCGGCCGCCTGCATTGTCATTCAAGGGCCCGGCGTGGCACCCACGGGTTCCAGTGGGATAAGTTGTAAGATTTGTAGGTACTTCGGGCATGTCACTTCCCGTAAATCTTTGGACAGGAGTCGCAGAAAAGGGCCCCATAGTTTAGCATACTCCGAACCCTTCCCATCCATACACAAGGAGAGTCTTTCCATGGCCAGAGAAGGCCACAATCTTTGAATCCAGTCTCGGAAGTCAGGTATCGCCGGGGAACCCCATTGAGCCAACAGGACCTGTCGTGCCGCGAGCAGAGCCAACGCAATCTGTCTGCCTCTAAGAGAGCACAGCGGAAAAGAAGTGGAGTGAGGTAACCCAGCAGTGTATGTTCAGGAAGTCGTGGAAGAGTAATCTGAAAACCAGACTCTAGCTCATCAAGGACCGCAGCCCAGTAGCGCTCCAGCTTCAGGCACCGCCACAGCATATGGATTAGAGTCCCAGCCATCCCGCAACCCCTCCAGCAGAGGCCTGACTTCGCTTTGTCCCATGCCTGGATGCGCTCGTGTGTGTAATACCAATATGTTGCAGTTTTGTATGCCGATTCAGTCCCAGCAGTGTTGGATGTCGTGTGGTGCGCCCTATAAAACACATGCTCCCACTCTTTGGGCGTCAGTGGGCGTCCTAACTCTACCTCCCAGCGGACCTGTGCCTTGGTACGTTGCTTCCACGGGCAGCGTAGGATCATTGTGTGAAGCTCCGATATAAGGCTCCGGTCATCCTTCTTGCACACCAGCCACCGTTCAAAGGGTGTGAGGGGCCACGACATGAGTGCAACATTAGCTGGTTTAGTCACCCAATGTGTGACTTGCGCATGATAGAACGCGTCCTCTGTGTGCAACGGAAAATACTCCGAACGTAAAGTGTGAAATGGAATTAGCCCGTCCTGGTCGAAGAGTGAGCCCACCCTCGTGCACCCCTCCTCTCGCCAACGCTGGAAGATCGGGGATGCACAACCCGGCGGACAGTCAGGATTATCCACTATGGGTGTCATCTGAGAAGGGAAGGACATCCATCCTTTGCGCAATGCCAACTGATCCCAAGCCTTGAGCGTCGGCGAAGTTACCGGGGTAGAGTACAAACCCCATGCCCTATGTTTGCGCGGCAACCAGAGCTCCCGCCAGATGTTACACCCAGCCACCGACTGGTCCATAAAGTTCCAGCTATGTACCGAAGACAGGATGCCTGAAAGTAAGCAGCAAGTAGCGGAAAACCCAACCCCCCCCGCGGCTTTCGGAGTAGTTGTCACAGTAAAGGCAAATCGTGGCCTCTTATGATTCCATAGAAACTTGTTGAGGAGGCCTTGAAGTCTCCGCAACATGCCCGGCGGTGGGCTCAGAGGCAGCATCTGGAAAACATAAAGAATGCGGGGCAGCACCTTCATTTTGATAGCGGCCAGTCTCCCGAACCAAGCCAATCTCAGGCGGGACCATTCTGCCAAGGTCTTAGCGATCTGTTCGACCAGAGTCGAGTAATTTAAGGAGAGCGTCTTGGGGAGGGTCGGGGCCAGCCGTACACCCAGGTACGTGATATCCAAGTGGAGCCACTGGAACGGGAAGTCCTTCTGCAGGTTCGCCACATCGACATCAGGGACCGAGATATTGAGGATTTGTGATTTGGTGAAGTTGACTTTAAAGCCTGCAGCGTTTTGAAAGGCCAATAGTTCCACAGTTAGACACTGCAGGGAGGGGTGGGGGTTAGTTAGAGCCAAAATGACGTCGTCCTCATACAGACTGACTTTATGGACATCCGCCCCGAACCGGAGCCCTGAAATATCAGGGTGAGAGCAAACGCGCTGAGCAAAAGGCTCCATGTAGAGCGCAAAGAGCAGCGGGGATAGGGGGCACCCCTGCCCCGTCCCCCTAGTTATCGAGAAGGCGCTGGACCGACACCCATTTACCCGCACCACTACTGTAGGAGCCGCATAGAGGCACTGAATCCATTTCCGGAAATTGTCGCCAATCCCAAAGTCCCGCAGTACCTCGAACATGTAACTACAGTCGACGCGGTCGAATGCTTTCTCCGCGTCGATAGAAAGCAAGAAAGCCTGCGACCTGGAGCGGTGTACGAAGTCCAGCAGATGGAGCAGTCTCTTGGTGTTATCACCCCCTTGTCTAGTTGGTATAAACCCCGCCTGGTCAGGGTCAATCACTCCATCCATCAAAGGGCTGAGCCTCGCAGCCATCACCCCTGCAAACAATTTAGTGTCAATGTTGAGAAGTGAGATCGGCCTATAAGAGCCGCATTCCATAGGGTCTTTCCCTGGTTTGGGGATGACAGTGATGGCCGCTTCAGTCATGAAGGGAGTGACCACCCCGGTGTCTAGGAAAGAGTTAAAAAGGCGAGTGAGGAGAGGAGCCTGCGCCTTACAATATGTTTTATAAAAAATAGCTGAGAACCCGTCCGGCCCGGGCGATTTAGCCAGTTTCAGCCGCGCAATAGCCGAGACAACTTCCTGGACTCGTATCTCAGCATCCAGCATCTCAGCTGAATCTCGATATAAAGGTGTAATACCCGAGGATGCAAGATACTCCCTTATGCTCTCCGGAGCGGTGCCCTCTTTCTGGTAGAGTGATTGATAAAAGTGACGGAAGGTGTCTAGTATGTCAGCGTCCGCGGTTTGAGTCTGTGCCCGATGATCCTTGATTGCGTGTATTGTGTGTTCTTGTGTTCGCGCACAAAGCCTATGTGTGAGCATCTTACCCCCTTTATCCCCACAAAGAAAGAATTTGTGCCGTAAGCGCAGTAACGCATGAGCCGCCCTGTCAAGGTCAAGATGTTTGAGCATGCGCCTTTTGGTTTCAAGCTCTCTCCAGATCTGGGGCGCACCTGTTCTCTTATGAATTGCCTCCAGGCTGCGCACATCCCCCTCCAGTTCTGCTCGCTTCTCCCTGCGCAACTTAGCATACGTTGCCGAGAGTGCTATCAAATCGCCCCTCACCACCAATTTGAGTGCTTCCCAGATTGAGCAAGCGGAGTGTCCTCTACTCTATTTTCCTCCAGGTAGTGCGTAATAGTGTCGCGCAGCTTCGCCACTACAGAGTCAGAATGGAGCATGGTATCTCGGAGCCGCCAGCCAGCCGACGGTGGGCGAGCACCGATAAGCGATACTTCCACAGAAATGAGCGCATGATCAGAGAGGGAGCGCGGTGTAATGTCTGCAGCAGATAGATGGGGTAACAAGGAGGATGAGGCTAAGAAGTGGTCAAGGCGCGCATAGGTCTTGTGAGCGGCAGAGTAGTAGGTGTAATCGCACTCTTGGGGATGCTGGACGCGCCACACATCATGCAGTCCCCCCTCCAAAAGCCACTGCTTCCCATCCTGCGACCAAGCGCCTGTTTGACGAGACTGCTGCTCCGACCTATCTATGCCTCTCTCCATGACAAGATTGAGGTCACCACCCACCAACACCAGCGCATCTGGGGACGCAAGCACCTGAGCAAGGGCTGACCGCAGGATTGCTTCTTGTTGGACATTAGGGGCATAGACGGACCCTATCGTAAAGGTTGTCCCCCCCACTGCACCTGCACAGTCAGGCATCTTCCTCTGATGTAAACCACTTGGGACAATACTTTACAATGCATACGGGCACTAAACAGTAAAGCCACCCCATTTTTCTTATTCGGGCCAGAAGACCAATACTACAGAGGGAAACGCCTATCTCGCATGCGCCGGACATCTTTAGCAAGGAGGTGTGTTTCTTGTAAGAGGCACACATCACTATCCACACCCTCCAGAAGGGACAAAACCGCAGCTCGCTTCACCGGGTTGTTGAGTCCCCTAACATTAAGACTCACCACTTTCAAAGACCTGGACATTTGTCATACATCACAGGCACAGCGCAAACCCCTAATACCACAGCAAAATCAACATTGCAGGACAAACACATTTCAAGCCTCCAGAGAGGCCCCGTCAGACTTCTTTCACATGGATGTAGGACATTCAGCGGCCTACTCATGGCACCCTGAGGCTGATGCAGAGCCCCCCACCCCTCCAAACCTCCCTACCCCTACCACCCGCCTCCCCCCAAAAGTAAAAACCCCCTGGCAGCGTGAGCCCCAACAGTGTGACCATAGAACCCAACAAGACAAGCAAAAGAAGTGAACGATAGTCCATTAAACAGGCACTAACAGCAGGGGAACATGGCATCAACCCACTCATCACCCAGTTCCTGATGCAGGACATACCCCAAAGTAAGGACACATAAACATTACTCATCTGGATCCTGTGTACAGTCTCCTCCGGCGCCAGCTATTGGCCTGCAAGGGCCAAGCGAAAGATCCGGTCCTCAAGTGCCCGCTGGGGCCTCCGTCACCAAAGCCACAGAAGCCACTGCCACTCCTCTTTCCCGCAGGCTCACTGACAGATCAGGTTTTGTCGTCGTCACCAGTTTGCCGACCCTCTGCCACTCCATGGAATGTCGCCGTTGTCTGTTGGGGGAGCTGCCGGTTTCAGTCGGGGTAGCGGGCCTATCCAGACCCAAAATGTCCCAGGCTGCGTCCAGCGACCAAACCTATATCAGCTTGGTCTTCCATTTAAAGATAAGTCTGAATGGGTGCCCCCACGAGTAGGGAACACCTTGCTCCCTCAGAAAGTTAGTGACATGCTTAAAGTCTCTCCGCTTGACCAGGGTAGAGGCCGCAAGATCCTAAAACAGCACAGGACGATGATCTCAGAATTGAAGGGGATTGTCGCGCGCCTTCCTCAGGATCCGTTCCTTGAGCTGAAAATCGTGGACGCACACCAGTATATCAGGGGGAGGGACCTTGGGTCCCCGCGGCAGGCCAACACGATGCACTCTGTCCATTTGAATCTCCTGCAGGCCCTCCTCATTCAAGATGCGCCGAAAGAGAGCTTCTACATATTCCCGCAGGTCCGTTCCCTCACCCTTCCATGGAACCGCCCTATTCGGTATAATATTGCGGCGAGATCTGTTCTCCAAGTCCTCAGTATGGGCTTGCAGGTCTATGTTTTGCTCGATGAGGCATAGGACATCCTGTTGGAGCCGATGCACATCCTCCGCTGTTCCCAAATCATGCTCCTCCAGCGTCGCGACGCGCTCCCCCACATTATCCACATCCCGCCGCATCGCCTTCACATCCGATGCAAGTTGGGAGCGCAGTTCTGTGATGTCCTCCTTTATAGCAGCGAACAATTCCATCATGAAAGCTTTTGTGGCTGGTGCATCGCTGTCGTCGCGGCGTGGGGACTTATCAGCAGCCGGCGAGGCCGTTTGTGGAGCACTTTTCTGGGAGCTGTCCTTCGGCAGCTTGTCTTTTTTAGGCCTGGTCACTGCCATTTTGTCCCCCACCTGTAGCAATGGACGGCGTATAGGCCACAGTCCAGATACCCTCAGCTGCTTCGCTGTTGCGGCGAGCACTCCGACCCAGGCACCCGGAAAGACCGAGGCGGAACGGTCCCTGGTTCCAGATGGTCGCCTGCAGGCAGCGGCAAACTATCCTGCGCCACACCAGGGTCGTCGGGGCCTCCCAGGCCGTCGTGACCCACCACTAGCAAAGGCTGGCTAGGGGAGGCAAGGGACAACGCCCGCTAGACGGTCACCCACTGCCGCCAGAGTCGACTCAGGGCCCTCTCTGCAATCGCATCGTCAGGCCTCCTTTGCGCAGATCTAGCCCCTGCTTCCACCGGGTCCCAGACGCTGTAAGGCTCTGCCCCGGTCGGGGTGCTGAGAGCACCACGAGCCCCTTCAAAGCACTCAAGGTGCCAAGCTCTGTCGCTCAAAAGGCCAGGGGCGAGTGACGGGCCTCTAAACCATCCCCAAGCCTCCTCCTGGTACTCCGGTTCGGGGAACCACCGGGACTACGCGCTCTGGTGTTACGGGCCCAGAACCCTCCGCCAGGTCATGGGGAACCCTCCGGTCGCCAATGCTTGCCTGCAGCAGGCCTCAGAGCTCTCCGCTGGATTGCGGACCGAGAATCAGGCGCCCCTCCTGGTCTCTCCCAAACTCCTCACCTCCAAAGGCCTAGCTGACACAGGGTCGAGGGAATACAGGCCTCTGGCCGTTGCACGGTACTCTCGCGCAGCTTCGCCGCTCCTGTAGTGGCGTCACCGCGGGGCTCCGTCGCCGCACCGTGCTCCGCAGCTTCACGCCCGGCTGCCCACCAGGATCGGGTCAGTACAGGCTCCAACCCCCCCCCCAGTCACCGCTCCGGGCACTCTCCTTGATGCGCAGCGGTCCCCCTCCGCTTGTCACGTGGCTCCCCGGGCTGACTGCTCGTGCGGGCCGCACCTTAGCGTGCCTCCGTTCCTCCTCCTCAATCCTGGAAATAACGCCGCACAGCCTGTCCGGACGGCTCCAGGGTACCGAACACCGCTTTTGAGCCGTGTATGGGCGCTCTGCAGGGTGATTTACAAAGCTGTAAAGCATGCGGCGCCGGAGGGACTGAAAAGTATGTCCTACTCCGCCGCCATCTTGGCCACGCCCACGTCAGTTTTTTTTAGAATGGGTAAGATGTGAGCTGCTCTTAGACATTTGGGGATCTTGCCTTGAGATAAAGAGGCGTTGACAATTTTAATCCAGAGCGGGATGAGAGCCTCCTTGATTTCTTTGAAGATAGATTGTGGAAGTGGGTAGCTAAAGTGATTAGAGGGGTTAATGCTTAGAAGGGTTTTGTAGTTGTCCTTTTCACAGAGGGGATAGAAGGGGTTCCATGTGGCCCTGTTCTTAGTGCTAATACTGAGAGGATTTTAACTCACAGGGAGGACATGCTGAGCCGTACTCTCAAGTGATGTAAGAAGGGCCCTCTTAGCTTCAAGGTCAAGACTGATGGATTTAGTTTTCTCCATAAAGAAAATAGCCAGGGGGGGCGTGGCCAAGATGGCGGCGGAGTAGGACGCGTTTCTCGGTCCCTCCGGCGCCGCAAGAAAATCACCTTTGTATATCACCCGATCTGGTGCCCATCGGCGTTGGCAAGGCCGATTTGGAGTCACTGGGAGCAGATTGGCGACGTTTGGTGCCCTCCTTTTGCAATTTGCTCCGTTGGTACCGGAGCAGCGTGGTGCGGCCTGCACGGGGCCGTGCCGAGGCACCGCGGGTCCCCCGCATTGGTTGGCGCCTACGGTGTGAGGACGAGCTGCCTGGGGCCCCGACGATGCTCCCGAGGCTGTGGAGGTGCCGAAGGCCGAGCGACCCTGCATCGGACGGCTGGGAGCGCTATTGTCCGCCCCGGGCCCCGGGAGTGCGCGGTGTGTGGGCGGAGGCGGAGCCTGCCGGCGGCGCCGGGAACCTGAGCCTGCCGTATCCTGGTGCCGGGGAGCTGAGAGGTGCCCGACCCTTGCGGGGGTGTGAGAAGCGGCCCGGCCTCGGTGTTTCTGGTGGCCGGTCGGAGTCATATACCCTCCGGGTGGAGAGCTACAACGGCTGCAGATGCGGTGGTGAGATCCCCGTGTTGCGGGTGAGTGCTCCCTCGCGACGAGAGGCAGGTGAGAGCGGCGGGGGTGGCATCACTATCTGCTTTGGTCCTCGGACCATGCATTGGCAGACGGCGCTGTCCTGAGGGGTTTGGGGAGCCGGGTGCACTGCCCCCCTTTGGCCTGTGGGGGAAAGACTGCGGCCTGCTGGGATTTGCGCGCCCCGGGATCCCTGGGCCCCTGTGCCTGGTGGCTCCCTGGGTCCTGCGCTTTGCGGCGAGGAACTATCTGCTGACCTGTTGCGTGCGCCCTTTCTCCCCACGTCTGGGTAACTACTGCTGCAGGGTGGCCTTGGTGCTGGCCCACTTGTCCGGCCCTGCTTGGGGCAGGGCCGTTCCCGGAGCATTGGCCCGACCGGAGCTGGGCTGCCCTGCCTGGCCTCGCCGCCAGAACAGCGAGTCTCAAATCCAGCAGGATTGGGCCGCGGGGACCCCGGAGAGAAAGCGGCCCTCTTTCTGCAGAAAGTGTTGCGACATACAACGCGGAAGTGGGGACAGTACAACTAGTTGGGACTGAGTGTCGGGCTTGCCATCGGAGCCCGCGATACCCTGGGAACACGGTGTTGGAGTGAGTGAGAGGGCCAGGCGGTCCTCCCGGGCCTCCGGGGCGTAGCAGCAGGGCATTCGGTGAGGACCTGATACCGATTGGGGAGGCGACTGCACCAGCCGCTACCGGGGGGCCGAGACATGGCGGCGCCCAGACTCAAAAAAGACAAGCTACCGAAGGACACTGGGCAGAAGGTCACGCAACAGTCGGCATCGCCAAGCACCGGGAAATCCCCACACCGCGATGATCCGGAGAGCCCAGCGACCAAAGCTTTTATGCTGGAACTTTTCGCAGCAATCAAAGAAGATATCACGGAGCTGCACTCCCAGCTTGCGTCAGACCTCAGAGAAATGCGACGAGATGTAGACGCGGTGGGGGAATGTGTCGCGACACTAGAGGACCATGACCTAAGTACCGCGAAGGATGTGCACAGGCTACAACAGAATGTCCTACACCTCACGGAACAAAACCTGGACCTCCAGGCGCATACGGAGGATCTGGAGAACCGGTCTCGCCGAAACAACATACGAATACGGGCGGTGCCATGGAAAGGGGAAGGTACAGATCTGCAAGAGTACGTGGAAGTGCTTTTCCGATCTATTTTGAGCGATGCAGCACCTCCGGAGATCAAGCTGGACCGGGTGCACCGTGTTGGTCTACCACGAGGCACTAAGGCCCCACCTCCGGACATTCTAGTTTGTGTCCACGACTTTCAGCTCAAGGAGCAAATCCTAAGGATGGCACGGAACCTCTCCCCCCTGACATTTCGAGACCATCGGCACGTGCTATACCAGGATCTTGCGGCCTCCACATTGGCTAAGCGTAGGAGCTTCCGTCCCGTCACGACCTTCCTTCAGGAGCAAGGGGTGCCCTATTCCTGGGGTCACACGTTCAGACTTATCTTTAAATGGAACTCGAAACTCATCCAGATCCGATTGCTGGAGGCGGCCTGCGAACTCCTGGGTCTGGACCTACCTGGAGGGTCGCCTGACGATGAAGCTCCCCCTTCCCGGCGGCGCCACCGCTCCCAAGAATGGCAGAGGGTTGGCAAACCTGCGACCTCGCCAAGACCGGATCCCACGATCACTCAGCGCGAAAGGGGGGCAGCGGTGGCCTTGGTGGCCCGAGTAACGGAGGCAGCAGTGGAGGAATGAGCTCTCTACTCTGAGGCATGCACCCTTGGGCTTATTGGCTGGTGCCGGAGGGGACCACCTACCCTTGGCTCCAGGACTCGATCCCGACGGACGTCGAGGGAGACAGGAGGATGCTCATTTGTTCCATCCTTATGCGTCCTCCTAACCTGTTCACCAATCATCTTCGGATGATGGACAATACGTATGTTCGGAAATGTTGGCATTACTATGTTCTTTCTCTTCCTCTTCCTTTTCTTTCTTTTCTGGGGTTCTCTTGGTGGGGCACGAGGGGGGAGCAGGTTCCAGGTCTAGCAATGTACTCATTGGCGAGCAAAGTGACTCCCACCTATTCCAGCAGGGCGAGGGGGCCTGGCCCCCGTGCATTGTCTCATGACTCCGTCTGAGTTGCGGGTCCTCACACTAAATGTGCGGGGACTTAACAACCCGGTGAAACGGAAGGTGATACTCTCCCTTCTGGAGGCCTCCAAAGCTGACATTTGTCTCTTGCAGAAAACCCACCTGTTGCAGAAAGATTGTTCTAGGATGCGGTCCCGCTGCTTCCCACACCAATTCTACTCCTCCTCCCCTACTAAAACGGCTGGGTGGCGATTCTGGTTGCTCAGCGGTTCAAGGGGAACGTGCTGCAGAAGGTGGCGGAATTGAAAGGGCGGCTGCTTGCATACAGATTTTCCCTGGGAGAATCCACCTTCACGTTGTGCTCCATTTATGCGCCAAATGAAGGCCAAGAGAAGTTCCTCAACACAGCCCTCACGGAGATCGCCACGACACCTGACCGACATATCCTGGTGGGTGGGGATTTGAATTTAGTGATGGACACATTACAAGACAGGTCGGGGCAAAGACACTCACAGACCGGAGCGCTCTCGGCGCAGGGGAAGGCCAGATTGGGGGATATGGGACTCGTAGACCTGTGGCGTAGCCTTCACCCTGGCGAGAGGGGATACACATATTACTCACATACCCACAAAACCTATGCTCGCCTTGATCACTTCTTGGTCTCCACCCCCTTACGCGCGCTTGTTACAGACGCTGAGATTGAAGCCGCGTCCCTGTCTGACCACTCACCAGTACTCGCAGTATTCGCCCTTCCCCCGACATACCGCATTCCCCGCACCTGGAAATTGCGTGACACACTCTTACACAGGGTAGAGGTGGTGGAAAAGCTTAAGGGGACTATTAGCGAATACTTAACACATAACAACACCACCGACACCTCATTAGCCACTCGCTGGGCGGCGCTCAAAGCAGTCCTCTGCGGGGAACTGATAGCGATATCAGCTGCTGAAAACTTGGGCGAGAGCGCGCAAATGGGAAGAGCTGTCACAGAAAACGCGCGAGCTAGAACGCATGCATCAGCGCACCGGGGCCCCAAGGGTATGGAGACAGCTGCGGCAGGTGCGACAGCAATTAGCTGCGTTAGACCAGGACCGGGCAGAATACGCCGCGCTGAGGGTATGACACCTCTATTACACAGGGGGAGACTGGTGTGGGAGGCTGCTAGGACGGGCACTGAGGGAGGTGCAGCAAAGCCAAGCGATTCAGGAGATTCATACACCAAATCGGGGGGTGGTTACCGAAGACGCGGACATTGCCGAAGCCTTTAGCGATTTTTACACTTCCCTGTATGCGGGGTCTCCCTTGGACCTAGCGGAGAGTGTGGACTTCCTGGAGGCCATTCCCCTTCCTTCCCTAACTTCAGAGCAGGCAGAGTCTTTAGATCGGCCGATCCGGCCGGAAGAGGTTATTGCGGCCATCTCCCGCCTCAAATTAGCCAAAGCGCCCGGACCGGACGGATTTTCCGCAATATTCTACAAAATGTTTTGCACACAGGTGGCACCGCTACTGACCGCTCTCTTCAATTCTTTCGCGGAGTCCGGGGCGATTCCAAGGGATCTTCTAGATGCCACCATTTCCGTCATCCCCAAACACGGTGCGAGGCCTATAGGCCTATTTCTTTACTAAATGTGGACCTCAAGCTCTACACTAGTATCCTGGCGACCCAGCTAGCGCCACTCAAGCCTTGCTTGATTGATCCGGACCAAGCAGGCTTCATTCCGGAACGTCAAATGGTAGACAACACGAAGAGGGCGCTACATCTTATAGAGAAGGCCACGAGAATGACGGGGGAATATATGCTTTTGGCGATAGACGCCGAGAAGGCATTTGACCGCGTCCATTGGCCTTACCTGGAGCAAGTGCTGGGGAAAGCAGGGCTAGGCCTCAAATTCCGCACATGGGCTCTTAACTGCTATTCGTACCCCACGGCGACGGTCAAAGTCAACGGGCGTTCCTCACCCCGCTTTCCGATCGAGCGGGGCACGAGGTAGGGGTGTCCCTTGTCGCCCCTGCTCTTTGCCTTATACATGAAACCGCTTGCCCAGAGGCTGCGGCTCGACCCAGAGGTGCGGGGCATTAAGGTCGGGCCTACACTCATACCATCAGTCTGTATGCCGACGATATTCTCCAATCACTCTCTTCTCCAGCAACTTCTTTACCGGCTTGCATGGCAGGTCTTGTGGCCTTCGCTAGAGTTAGACCTCTCCTTAGACGCACACACCCGCTCCTGCCTCCAGGCCAACTTTCCATTTCGGTGGTCACAATCGGCGGTCCCCTATCTGGGAATCCACCTCGCCCCCACCTTGCAGGACACTGTCCGGGTTAATTACGCGCGCCTGAGCACCCTTATTCGCAAAGAATTGAACCGCTGGAAGCATCTCCCGATGTCGTGGCTGGGTAAGGTAGCAGCCGTCAAGATGACGGTTCTGCCCCAGATCCTTTACCTATTTCGAGCCATTCCGCTCCGGCCACCGGAGGGCTGGCTCCGAAAGACGCAATCCGAACTAGCGCACTTCGTTTGGAATGGTAGGAAACCTAGACTGAAACTCAGACTGTCTACGCTGCCACCGGAGAAAGGAGAGGTGGGACTGCCGGACCTCCTCTTGTATTACCAAGCGACGCAATTGAGAACTCTGATCGAATGGAGCCGATGGGAGTCGGAGAAACACTGGCTATTTCAGGACCAAGCCATAGCAGGTCGCCCGCTCCAGGAGATTCCCTTTCTCCGTAGGCAACATAGGCCCCCTAATCTCTATGCCTCCTTCATTACCAGAGTACCCCTGGAGGTGTGGGATAGCACTAATGTTAAACATGAACTGACCACCTTCCCCTCCCAACTTACACCCATAGTGGAGAACCCAGACTTCTCCCCAGGCCAAGACATCATCGCTTATGAGCGGTGGTGCCCTGCGGGCTGCAGAGTCCTGTTTCACCTGTACGACACCAAGGGGGTTATTCCTTTCGAAACATTTAAACAGATCTATGGCCTGCCTGATACGGAACGTCTACGTTACCTACAAGCGCACCACTGGGCGCTTAACGGTCGGGTGCGAGAGACGGCGGCCAGGCAATGGCGGCCCTACGAATACTGGCTGCTCACGAGTAAAACGGATAAACATCTTATCTCGGACCTGTACCGCATGCTATTAGACCGCTACTCCTTTGTCTATAACGCCGGTAGAGCCCGCTGGGAATGAGAGCTAGGCTCAGCGCCAAAGAGTGGGAGGATATATATTACCGCGCGCGTCACTCCGCCTATCACATGGGCTTAACAGACACCCTCACCAAACTAGTCACATATTGGTACTACACATCGATGGGTTTGCACGAAATGGACCACACTAGGGAGGCGACTTGCTGGCGTGGCTGCGGGGAGGCGGGGTCTTTAGTACATCTCCTCTGGGAATGTGTGCACCTTCAGGCGTACTGGAAGTCGGTCTTAGATGAGGTCGACACACATTTTGACACTGAAATTCCGAGATTCCCTGCATATGTCATACTGGGCCTTCCCAACCCCATCACGTACCCTCAAAATCGCGGAGGGGCAGATTGATTACCATCGCCATTGGATCCGCAGTGCAGAACATCTTGGCCCTATGGCGTACCACACATGTCCCCTCATTCCAGGGGTGGCTTTCACGTCTGTGGGCAGTGCTGGGTATGGAGAAATTGTCACTGATCAAAGCAGGGAAGGGGTCAGAGTACGTGGAGCTGTGGCAGCCATTCCTAAATATCCTAGCCACGGAGTTCAGAGAGGTCACGTGCCCTAGGTACCTACGCCTTCTGCGTCTATCACACACAGACACCTGTTGAATTGGAGAGGAGGGAGTTCCCGACTAGGTGGTACAAATAGGACCTGGAACTGGGGTGGGAGGGAGGGGGAAGGGGAGAGGGGGAGTTGGGGACAGGCTTCGGGGGGAGGGTTGGGGGTTCTTCTTCTTCCTTTCTCGTTCTTTCTTCTTATGCCTCTTTCTCGCCCGGCATCGCAATGGGCGTGGCCATATGGCCACGTTCCTTCTTCCGGGTTAGCACCACTAGTGATACACAGGGTAGGCCTAGACATTGAAAGTGCCTACGGGAGACACGCAAAGCACATTTGGAACAACGGAACACTTGAATTGTGCATGTTCTACTCCACATCACCTACTCTGGCTGGGTGGTGGGGAGGACGTTGGGTGCGGGTATTGAGACGGCCGCTGAGGTGCATTTACTTACTGTTAATTTGCATGCCGCTGGAGTATCGCTTCGACTGTTCTGTCTGCCCCCTCCCTTCCCCCTTCTCCCGCTCCAATTTAAAACGCGGCCGGCCCCTTGGGGTTGTAGGCGGCATGCTGTGTTTAACATTGTTTGTGTCTCCAAAACCTTGATATGGTGTATCCGGAAGTGCGTTGTTCAGCCGGCCCTAAGTTGTAGGCGTCTTCTGTCCTATTCTTTCTGTCTCTAATAATAAAACAGATTTAATACTAAAGAAGATAGCCAGATCAGTGCAGGAAGGAGACTTGACTGCTGAGTCGAGGTGATTGGGAGCTATCACTGATTGCTGTTTGACAATTTTAAAACTTTTTTTGGGCGCTTAGAGGCTTGTCTAAGTTGGGCTCTGAAGTATTCGACCTTAGTCGACTTGATTTGTTTTATTGTAGGAGCTCCTAACCGATCTTGATGCATAGACGATGCACTTTCTTGGAACTACATATATCCTACATCAAATTGATCTGTGTTTAAGTTTAATGGTTTATTGGTAAATCGCGTGGTTACCTAAAACCATTGCAATAAAAATGTTGTTCTAAAATACAAGTTACATGTTGAGTTACAGTAAAAAGGTGGTTTAAAATACAAGTTGCACGCTCCGAAAATACATAGTTAAAGTGAGTGTTGTTTCCCAAATTTAAGAACACACATGAACAGGAGTATAAATAATTAGATCATTAGTTCCTGCCAGTTCAGTCTGTGCCCTCAAGATGAGATATGATCAGTAAAACTGTTTTGGTAAAAACAGCAGATTTAAAATACAAATTCCATATTTTGTAAATACAGAGTAAATATAAGTGTTATTCATGGATTTAAGGACACTCGTTAAAGGAGTAAAGGTCGTCAGTTCCCACCAGCTCTGTCTGTGCCCTCAAGGATGAAAAAATTGTGGCCAACACTTTGTCTTAATTGCAGGCAGGTATGTGTTTACAGTAAGGGGCAAGTGCGAGAAAAGGGTGCAGGCGATGTTAAGCTTCTGAGAACAGTTTTGTTTGTGGATCAAGTTTCCGCTGATGGGGCGCCCCATCACTGGCTGTGCCTGCGCTTTGACTTGGTTGTTTGTATGAGAGGCAGGGCTTTAAGTGGGCCGGGTCTCATCGGTGCTGAGCCCTGGCAGTTTTTTGAAGGGGGCCTCAAAAGGGTTTTCTTTTGGGCTCTGTTTTGTTCCCTGGCACAGGCGATCCGTTTTTTTCCGGACTGCAGTGACAGCAGGTGCATTGATGTGCGCATGCTCACACTGCTCACTTCTCACTAGTGGAGAAGTTACGGCATGACGTCATAGCAGGTGAGCGTTGTAGGGAAAGGGAAATCCTTTAAAGAGAGTCATTTTCTCGCTGGATGTCCATTCTCTTTTTGAAACTCAGGAGCAGCAACATTGTCGTGGCATCACCAAGGCTTTCAGTGGAAGCTTTTTCAATATTATATACACACCATAGTTACTGCTTATTTATCTTATGCAACTAACAACCATTGACAAAGCCAATAGTCCTGACTTCTTGTAGGTGCCATTTTACTTGTTGTATCTGGATTCAATGACAGAAACAGCAAAATACAAGTCGGGTGGTACACTATGTATGCACAGATTTTTAGCTTACGTGTTTTTAAGCCAAACCCTTAATTACATTGGCCATGCCCCTTTGAGAGACCCCCAGTTTTTTCACCCACATAAAACCCTGATTTGAGGACTACCAACACGCCAATGCTTTGGTATGATTGTGAATGAACAATGACAGAAGAAATCGTATGCAATTTATGATACCCCTTGAATCCTTTTTACAGTCCTGTAGATTTCATTTGTGTAATGTGAATTAGGTGTAGGTTGTTTTTATTAGATGCTTACATCATTATGGACTATGGAAGCAGCAACATAAAACATGCCTTTTAAATGAACTTGAAATCTCAAGCATGTGGAACGCCATTTGGGTAGTCTAATGCAATTTACCTCAAATTGAACACAGAACAAAACAATGTCACGGAACTGGGTAGTGAAGGAGGATGAAGGCAGGGGAAGAGATGGAAGCCACACATTGGCAATAGAAATAAGCAGACACAAAAAGTCCCTCATCCTTCAGGGGCAACTGGTCAGTGCATCATACAGCCAAGTAACTAGTCTAATTGTAAGACTCTAGATTTGGGCTAGTCTTCTTCCCCAGTGTCCGAAGTCCCTTCCAGACACTAATGTCTGTATCTACTGGGGAAGTTCTACTAATACAAAAAGGGCCCCCCCTGTAAAAGATACGGGCAGACGTCAGGGGAAAATTACACTACTACAAGGAAGATAGTCCACCCTGGCGGATCAGAAAGTGGCCCAAAAGAGTCCAACATTAATAAACATACAACAAGGAACTCACCAAGGGGTAACAGGGAGGTCACACGGTACACAAAATGTTAAATAAGAAAGTATAAAATCTTTATTTTCTTTTTGTCATATTTTATCAGTGCAATCTTAATCCATAATATTTCGTATCCTAATATGTAGATTGTTTAGTTCATAAGACATATTTCAATAAATACATAATACAGTCACCCCACAACACCTCTCAACCAACACACACTTCCTAATCTTTCAGTCACACTCAAGCATTCACCAATATACTAAACATAAATTACAAATTCCTCAACGTAATCCCCAGAGTAACAAGAATAATAATTGGATCCAGCAGGATCTTCATAGCAAATTGCCAGAGATCCCAAGTTGTTGAACCAGGATCCAGGACACACGTAAAGCCAACGCGCGTTTCGGTGCTCAGCCTAGATGAACAGGCGCACCTTCATCAGGGCTCTCACGCCGAGGTAGTGGGGGACACAACACATAGGGAAATGTTCAGTGCACAATCTGTTATCAACAGAAAAATTACATTTTAGAATATACACCCTCATGTACCGTTACACAATTTATTAATTTATTATTCCCATTCGTGAAATCAATCGAAAAAATAAATTTCATTCAATTAAATGTACATAACTGGTTCCTCATACTATGTGTTCAATCATATAGTATACTTAGTTTCGAAACAAACCCCCATTTTGGTGAGTTCCAAAGTTGAAAGAATGAATGGTCACATCGTATTTATTTAGGCCATGTATTTAATACACAAACAAGAATTCCTGGAATCCAAAACGTCTCATATATTTCCTATATCAACACTCATCCTAACATTTCATCACTCAAGATTATCTAAATGATCAAGGAAGGCAAAATTCAGAAGAAATGGTAAAAGAGATTAGGCTCAGTATGTTGGTAAGGTACATTTACCTCTAACCCAGGTTCCCTATATCTGTATATTTCAACAGTATACGTTAATTTAGCGATAACAGGCTCAATGTAGGTGGCAGAGTTTAACAGACTGATCAGATAGCACCTAGTTGGAATAAGGCAGGAAAACCCCTCGAGTGAACGTTTCAAAACAAATTCGGGAGGTAAAACTGATTTAAACATCCCTCCAACAGGCAGCCATAAACCCTTCTTTTTTCCACACATCTTACCCACTGCAAGAGAATTTTTTAGGAGGCGTCTTTCCAATCTCTCGTAGATGGTTCGAATTCAGCTGACGGGCCGGTTCCCGATTTCACCGAAAAAATTATATATGTACACATTCATCAACCTCGCCCCTACATCCGTTGTTCAATTTTTTTTAAAGGTTAGTTCATGGTTTCAGAATATCACAAAAAGCTACATCGAAGTGATTTAAAATGTCCTCGTTTTTCCTCCCAATTCGGATAGATTTAAGGAGAAAGACTACCCAAGCATTCTCGTCCGAGTCAGATAACATACGGTAGTAGGCAACGGCTCCATCATACAAAAACAAACGTACCAATAATTATCGGCACGGCATGCTTCACTCTTATTTTTTCAATCGTCCAGAGCGGCGGCTCAGTAAGAATTTAGGTGAAGGCTTTGTTTCACGCGTGCTCTATAAAGTAATCAAGAAAGCACGGGGAGTTACTAGGTAATTGCGCAGATTCTTATTGCGTCGAAACGCAAAAATGGGTTTGGGGATCTGTTCTTCTGAGTCGTTAGTATTGAGAATATGCCACAGTGAGTTAATAACTTGTCTGATCTTGTTGTTCATTCCAGAATGTTTCATGATACACACCAAACACTCCTTCTCAGTGCGATCACATTCCATGAACATGCTGTCCCTGTTAAAATATCGAGCTCTCTTGAAAGATTCTCTAATCAACCGGCGAGGGTAACCTCTCTGCGACAATTTTTCTTTTAGAATATCTGACTGAGTCAGAAAGTCGCTTAACAGAGAACAATTCCTTCTCAGTCTGAGGAATTGACTAAAGGGTATGGAGTCGCGTTGACTACGCGGGTGGAAACTTCCATACTCCAAAAGTGTGTTTTTAGCCGTAGGTTTAGTGTAAAGGGAGACATAAAGAGATCCCTCCGTATGCCTCACCCAAACATCAAGGAACTCGATTTGGGTACAGCTAACATTGGCTGTAAAGTGAAGGTTAGAGTCTGCCGCATTGATCCATCTCATGAATTCATCCAATAGAACCCGGTCGCCACTCCAGATGAAGAAAATATCATCAATGAAGCGCGACCAGGCTCGGACGTTCTCTAAGAATGGTGCCACCTCGTTGTAGATATTGATTGCTTTGAAATGGCCCATATATAAACATGCCACACTAGGGGCACAGGAGGCCCCCATGCTATCTCCCTTCACTTGGTGGAAGTATTGTCCATTAAACTCAAAATAATTTTCAGTGAGGATGCGCTGTTCAGACCAGAAACACTCATTACTGGAGAAGGTGAGTAATATTCCAGTTTTCAACTTATCAGGAACTGATATTCCGGTTGAATCCATGGCCCTTCTCTCTCACGGTCTTTCCTTTGTCCCGACCACCAAACTCAATAAATTCGAATTACTGAAAGATATCCACACCTTTTTCAGAAAAATCCGTTTACATTTTTTTTTTACTTCTCGTCCCTCCCCTGAAGAGGCTGACAATGCTTCCGGCCTAAAACCTCCCTCCAGCTTCACCCCCAGCCTTGATACGATAGGTCCTGAAGTTGGAGTGTTTGAGAAGGCTGTCATCAATAGAGTAAACCAATTGTTGAAATCTGTCCCTCATTTCACCAACAACCTGGTTGTTGGTGCTGAGAATCAGGCCTTGAGAACATTAAGTGATTGTTCTGAACTTACCATCAAGCCTTGTGATAAAGGCGGGGGGATTGTGGTTTTTAAAACATCTACATACATTGACAAAATGAACTCTTTACTCTCTTCCGATGCCCACTATCGCTGAATTCTAAGAAATCCGGAGGAAGCTCTGAAACAGCGCATCCTCCGTCGAGTAACTGAAGCTGTGGATATGGGACATATCTGTACTAAAGAAGCAGAATATCTGACTCCATCTTACACGAGAATGGCCATTATTTATGGGCTGCCTAAAGTTCACAAAAATAGGGAGGACCCCCCTATGCGCCCATTGTGTCCACCATTGGGGCTGCCACAGAACCTTTGTCAAAATACATTGACAAATTTCTGAAACCTTTGGTCAGTGAACTTCGGTCTTTTGTGAGAGACACAGGCCATTTTATCTCGAAAGTGGAAAATCTTCCTTTTAATTCCAATACTGAGTTATTGGTAACCATGGACCTTGAGTCCTTATACTCAAACATACCACAGGAGGGAGCCTTGACCGCTGTGCAAGAGATTGTCACGGGTGAGGCCAATCTTGCCAATGCAGCCACCATAATGAGTTTTCTCAGAATTGTTCTCACTGAAAATTATTTTGAGTTTAATGGACAATACTTCCACCAAGTGAAGGGAGTTAGCATGGGGGCCTCCTGTGCCCCTAGTGTGGCATGTTTATATATGGGCCATTTCGAAGCAATCAATATCTACAACGAGGTGGCACCATTCTTCGAGAACGTCCGAGCCTGGTCGCGCTTCATTGATGATATTTTCTTCATCTGGAGTGGCGATCGGGCTCTATTGGATGAATTCGTGAGATGGATCAATGCGGCAGACTCTAACCTTCATTTTACAGCAAATGTTAGCTGTACCCAAATCGAGTTCCTTGATGTTTGGGTGAGGCATACAGAGGGATCTCTTTATGTCTCCCTTTACACTAAACCTACGGCTAAAAACACACTTTTGGAGTATGGAAGTTTCCACCCGCGTAGTCAACGCGACTCCATACCCTTTAGTCAATTCCTCAGACTGAGAAGGAATTGTTCTCTGTTAAGCGACTTTCTGACTCAGTCAGATATTCTAAAAGAAGAATTGTGGCAAAGAGGTTACCCTCGCAGGTTGTTTAGAGAATCTTTCAAGAGAGCTCGATATTTTAACAGGGACAGCATGTTCATGGAACGTGATCGCACTGAGAAGGAGTGTTTGGTGTGTATCATGAAACATTCTGGAATGAACAACAAGATCAGACAAGTTATTGACTCACTGTGGCATATTCTCAATACTAACGATTCAGAATAACAGATCCCCAAACCCATTTTTGCGTTTCGACGCAATAAGAATCTGCGCAATTACCTAGTAAAAGGAACTGTGAGAAACACTAGGGAGTCAAAACAAGTTGGAGTGTTGGGTCTCCCCCCGGTGACCGGGAATCACCGCTGTGGAAACTGCCATGCATGTCCACAAGCGTTAACAGGCCGTACATTACTGATTGGCAACCGGACCATTCAACTCAATGGCATGAGTAATTGTCGCAGTTCAAATGTAATTTATGTCATCATCTGCCCTTGTGGGCTCCCCTATGTGGGAGAGACAGGACGGGAGTGCAGAACCAGGATTGGTGAGCACAAATCCTGTATTCGAAACTGTAAAAGTGGGGCTCCACTTGTAGCCCATTGGGGCACTGCTTACCACAGTGATGATGATCTGAGATGGTCTATACTTGAGAAAATTTGCGCTATTCCGGGGAAAGATCTGACTCTAATGAGGAAGAAAAGGGAAGTCTTTTGGATTTTCCTTTTGGATTCAGCGAAAACCGGTCTTAATGAGTGCTGTCCCTGGGAGAATGCTTTATTATGAGATATAGTTGTCTCGTCTCCATTTTCTCTAGTGATTCTCCCTTAATCTGAATCTGACGGGTGGCTATATATAAACATAACCCTGCCGTATATATGCGATGTTATCAGCACAGCAAAATCTCCTCTCCATTACATGCAATGGTGTTAAGTGTCTGATTTATGATTATTCTGGACACGCTATTGCCTTTTCTGTTTATTGTTTTGATAAACTGCTGTTTTGAACGGGTTGATGTTTTTCTTTGACCCGGGACTGGTCGGATACTCTGACCCATGCCAGGTCTTATCTACGACCTTTAGTAACCTGAGTGGAGCGGGCAGGTGTTCGAGATTAGAAAGGAAGGGGGTGTGTCCTCAACACCCTTCTTTAACGGCAGGAACCCGCGCCTTACGGTCGCCTGATATCTGCGGGTACCGGAACCACTAGGAGGAATTTTATCTGCCTTGATGAAGCCGTCTTCATGTGGTAAGAGAGGCTTGACTGCTGGGAGGCTATTTTTCCTCTTGGAGAAACCCTTTTTGTTGACCCCGCTCGTATTCTGTGCGCATCCGTCCATGCTAGCGGAGATGATTTATATTGTAGTGAAAACCCGATCGCTTATGTTCCACACGTAACTATCCGTGCTCTCTTGATTATTTTATAGAGCACGTGTGAAAACAAAGTCTTCACCAAAATTCCTGCTGAGCCGCCGTTCTGGACGGTTGAAAAAAGAGTGAAGCATGCCGTGCCGATAATCTTTTGGTACTTTTGTATTTTTATGACAGAGCCTATTTTCTTCTTGGGGAAACCCTCTTTGCTAATCTCGCCTGTATTCTGTGCTCATCCATCCTGTTTAGCTGAGGTGCTTTATAGTTTAACTGAAAAACCCTATTGTTTATTTTTCAATCGTAACTCCCCGTGCTTTCTTGATTACTTTATAGAGCACGCGTGAAAACAAAGCCTTCACCTAAATTCTTACTGAGCCGCTGCTCTGGACGATTGAAAAAATAAGAGTGAAGCATGCGGTGCCGATAATTATTTGGTACGTTTGTTTTTGTATGATGGAGCCGTTGCCTACTACCGTATGTTATCTGACTCGGACAAGAATGCTTGGGTAGTCTTTCTCCTTAAATCTATCCGAATTGGGAGGAAAAACAAGGAAATTTTAAATCACTTCGATGTAGCTTTTTGTGATATTCTAAAACCATGAACTAACCTTTTTAAAAAATTGAACAACGGATGTAGGGGCGAGGTTGATGAATGTGTACATATATAATTTTTTAGGTGAAATCGGGAACCGGCCCGTCAGGTGAATTCGACCCATCTACGAGAGATTGGAAAGACCCCTCCTAAAAAATTCTCTTGCAGTGGGTAAGATGTGTGGAAAAAAGAAGGGTTTATGGCTGCCTGTTGGAGGGATGTTTAAATCAGTTTTACCTCCTGAATTTGTTTTGAAACGTTCACTCGAGGGGTTTTCCTGCCTTATTCCAACTAGGTGCTATCTGATCAGTCAGTTAAACTCTGCCACCTACATTGAGCCTGTTATCGCTAAATTAACGTATACTGTTGAAATATACAGATATAGGGAACCTGGGTTAGAGGTAAATGTACCTTACCAACATAATGAGCCTAATCTCTTTTACCATTTCTTCTGAATTTTGCCTTCCTTGATCATTTAGATAATCTTGAGTGATGAAATGTTAGGATGAGTGTTGATATAGGAAATATATGAGACGTTTTGGATTCCAGGAATTCTTGTTTGTGTATTAAATACATGGCCTATACAAATACGATGTGACCATTCATTCTTTCAACTTTGGAACTCACCAAAATGGGGGTTTGTTTTGAAACTAAGTATACTATATGATTGAACACATAGTATGAGGAACCAGTTATGTACATTTCATTGAATGAAATTTATTTTTTCGATTGATTTCACGAATGGGAATAATAAATTAATAAATTGTGTAACGGTACATGAGGGTGTATATTCTAAAATGTAATTTTTCTGTTGATAACAGATTGTCCACGGAACATTTCCCTATGTGCTGTGTCCCCCACTACCTCGGCGTGAGAGCCCTGATGAAGGTGCGCCTGTTCATCTAGGCTGAGCACCGAAACGCGCGTTGGCTTTACGTGTGTCCTGGATCCTGGTTCAACAACTTGGGATCTCTGGCAATTTGCTATGAAGATCCTGCTGGATCCAATTATTATTCTTGTTACTCTGGGGATTACGTTGAGGAATTTGTAATTTATGTTTAGTATATTGGTGAATGCTTGAGTGTGACTGAAAGATTAGGAAGTGTGTGTTGGTTGAGAGGTGTTGTGGGGTGACTGTATTATGTATTTATTGAAATATGTCTTATGAACTGAACAATCTACATATTAGGATACGAAATATTATGGATTAAGATTGCACTGATAAAATATGACAAAAAGAAAATAAAGATTTTATACTTTCTTATTTAACATTTTGTGTACCGTGTGACCTTCCTGTTACCCCTTGGTGAGTTCCTTGTTGTATGTTTATTAATGTTGGACTCTTTTGGGCCACTTTCTGATCCACCAGGGTGGACTATCTCCCTTGTAGTAGTCTACTGGGGAAGTAGCAGGTGGGCTGTAAATGCATATGTTTTCCCATCATTTTGAAAGCAGAGTTTAGTAGTATTCCAGACAAAATATTAAGCGCGGCAGCCAGCAAGTCTTTTTCATTACGTTCTGGAGCTCCCGTCGTTGTATTGTTCCACTGAGGTCAGGAATCCTTTTTCCCTCTGAAGTGCAATTCTCCTATTCTAGGCGCAGCACAGGTGACTGCTTCCCACTGTGCTAGGGAGCCCAATTCCGCCAACATAGTCCCTGGTCCAGGACCCTTCTCCCATGCACCTCTAGTTAGTAAAAATGGTGCATCTTATGGACATCCAATGATCCCAGCACCTCAGGTTGTAGAAATTGCAATAGCAAAGTCCTGATATTCTCTCACTCAGATAATGGCAACATACCAAGGGGTAGATGTATCAACATACCCTTTTGTGATTTCTAAATAGCGATTTTGAAGGAATCGCTATTTGGAAAACGCAAAATGGGATGTATGTAGAAATTCGCTATTTTTTTGCGATTTCTTATTCTTCCTTATTTGTGAATTCGCAATTTGCGGATTCGCAATTAAGGAATAATTTCCCATTCATTCCATTGGGCCAGGAGGCTCATAGGAATGATTGTGAAATAATTCTCTATTTGCGATTCGCAATTTGCTAATCGCAAATTGAGAATAATTTCAAGGGTGCAGGGGTGTCTCAAGAACACCCTGCTGCACCCCTGAAATGTAAATGTGTGTGCATATGGCACACATACCTGCCCTATGGGCAGGTATATGCGTCACATGCCACCTTCACAAATGCCAAATTGTGCATTTTTAAAAGAATTTGCAAATTACCACCAACTACAAGTTGGTGGTAATTTGCGATTTCTTAACCTAAATTCGCAATTCCAAAATGCTACATACAGAGGGGCAGATTTATGTTGGGAATGTGCCACGTTTGCGTCACGCAACTGCGGCGTAAACGTGGCGCATCCCTACGACCCATTTACAACGTGACGCATCTAGGCAGATGCGTCACGTTGTAAAGCCCTGCGCCACTTGTGGGCGTTCCGGCGCAGGGTGGGCGTTCCGGGGCAGGTGCGCCTCGCAAAAGTGGCTGAGGGAAATCTATAAGATTTCACTCAGTCACTTTCAGGCCAATGCTGCGTCAAAACCCTTTGCCTGCTTGAAGCAGGCGTAGGTCTTGACGCAGCATTGTAAAGATGGGGCACCCCCGAGCCTTGCTGGAGCTGCGTCACGCTTGCGACGCAACTCCAGCAATGCGCCACCTTTACGGCACAGATGCGTCACGCATCTGTGCTGTTTTTGCCCCATGGTGCGCCGCATTGTAAATGCGGCACACCATGGGTGGCGGAGCAGCGGCGCAAAATAACTGGCGCATCCCTGGGGATGCGCCAGTTATCATAAATCTGCCCCGATGGGGCAGATTTATGTTGGGAATGCGCCACGTTTGCATCACGCAACCGCGGCGTAAACGTGGCGCATCCCTACGACCATTTACAACGTGACGCATCTAGGCAGATGCGTCACGTTGTAAAGCCCTGCGCCACTTGTGGGCGTTCCGGCGCAGGGTGGGCGTTCCGGGGCAGGTGCGCCTCGCAAAAGTGGCTGAGTGAAATCTATAAGATTTTACTCAGTCACTTTCAGGGCAATGCTGGGTCAAAACCCTGCGCCTGTTTGAAGCAGGCGTAGGTCTTGACGCAGCATTGTAAAGATGGGGCACCCCCGAGCCTTGCTGGAGCTGCGTCGCGCTTGCGACGCAACTCCAGCAATGCGCCACCTTTACGGCACAGATACGTCACGCATCTGTGCCGTTTTTGCCCCATGGTGCGCCGCATTGTAAATGCTATTTACAACAAGGGGTGGTGATGGACAGAGTCTCTGAATTAAGCAGAGTACTCTCACCCAGTCAAGAGATCAGGGCTAGATCCAACACCGTTTTTTAGCTCATTGCACCATCCCAGTTTCAGAACCTGGCTGTATGCAAATTAGTCTGTCCCTGGCCCAGTGCATCATGGGAACAGGGCAGACCAGACTACAAAAGCCAATTCTTACACTGGGAAGGAAACAAGCTTCCGGGGACCGGTTTCTGCCATTTCAGGCGTCTTCGGCCCGGCTTGCTTGAATCCTGATGGTGCAATGAGCAAGGGACTCATGTTGAAAATTAGTACGTTTTGGTGAACATTATCTGCGCCATCTTGCCTCTTCCCCTAATGCCACACTTTTGTCGTGCGCGCCCGCCATTTTTTTAAGATGCCCCGAGCAGAACGAACCCATTTGCACGCCGCTGGCCCCTGACATAGCCCTTCGCCTTCACCAAGCCTGCACGCTGACCACCCCCTGCTTGCACCTGCCTTGAGTCATAAACCCCTCTTCGGCGCTGCTCTGCCCCAGGCCCTCATCCTGTTCCCAGCGCGACACCTCCCTGCTTCCCTTTCATGATCTCCGGCCCTTAGATGCAAACCCCCTTTTTCCCTGTGTGCCCGTTTTGTCTCCCCCGTTCCCAGGCCGACACCCAGCTCTGCCGATACCATTCCTTGCCCCTCCCCGTACAATAGAAAGCTTCCCCCATCAAAGGATCCCCGGGTTGATCAAAGCCCCCACTCCATGAGATCCGATCAAACCCCCCACATTCCGTGAATCGGCGGAATATCCGGCTGCGTGATACTCATCACCTGTTGTGACTAGGGTGGGGACTTCAACTGTAAATGTGTGTGGGAACGGGCCCAGAGGGGAGTTCCGGGAATGTCTTTTCCATACATCAAAGCTTTAACATAAATGTGTAATCTACAATAAAGTCATAAACGTGTGTATAAGAGGCCAGGCCTCAGGGATGCAGTTAGAGCACCTCAGAACGATACCTTCTGTCCGTTTCGTTGTGTTCTCCTCCGGAGAGAATAAAAACCTTGTTTCCTGCTTTCCAGTCTCCAGCGCCTGCCTCTTCATTGATTAAATAACTAGAGGGTCACAGAGGCAATACCGCCGGGCAAATATCGATTGTCCCCGACCCGACTCAGGTTTTAACAATTGGCGCCCAACGTGGGGCCCATCAGCGACTCGTGGATCCAGTGGGAGAGGTCCCGACGACAGAGTGAACGACTGCAACGATCGGGAGAGCTCTTGCCCAATAGACCCTCGTCTGGCAGCCGATCATCCGAACTTCACTAGTTCCGAACAGACCTCTCTCGAGTGATCTACGGTCCTGACTGGGGACCATCAGGAGTGCCGTGAGAAATACGAGAAAAAGAGGACGATCGGGCGCTGGATTCGGAAGACAAGAAACTGTCCACATGGTCCGGGTAAGGTCGTGTAATCACGACAAGTTGCGAAATAATTGCTTGATTGTTTGATTGTTTAAAAATACTAGTATTGCTCTTTATTTATTTGGAGATTCACTGTATACAAACGGAGAAACAACGGGCTCTCTCTTTGCAAGCAGTGGAGGATAGGTAGGGCAGCAGCCGTGCTTATTTTTTCTCCCCCACTCAATAATTACTTGAAACTGAACTGTTGTTCGCAAAACTATTGTTTCCTGGAGATTCCCTGTCTGCAAACAGGGAAGAGACCACCCTTTTTGCAGATAGTGAAAAGGGTAGGTAACGCAGATCTTTGCGGACCTACTCATTCTCCCCATTGTTATTTATTGGTCTGTTTGTTATTTTTTTTTGATCCATGAGGTATTCACTGCCTGCAAACAACGTTGAATAGAAATATTCTGTCCAGTCTTTGCACCTAGTGATAAGATAGGCAGTGCTGACTTTTTAGTCCCTCGTTACGAGCCGTCATGTCTGTCTTCTCCCCACTGATTAATAGCCTGTTTAGCCCGGACCGTGTATTAGAGGTGGACCATATAGCTCCACTAGAAGGCACCCCTAATAAGGACATGTTCATAAACTATGGATTAGTCACCATAGCCTATAATAAATTGTGGCACAGGTATACCGAAGAGAATCAAGACAAACAGTGGCCACTGGCAGGATCCTTTGACCTTGATAAAATAGAAACGTTAGAAATAGCCCTTCGAAATAATAAGACAACGCCAATTATGCTCGACAGTCTCGGTATGTGGCGCAGAGAGGCTATGCAACGACAGAGAAAAGACGAGGACAAACCAAGTAGAGAAATATACCGACAGGACAACCCCAGGACACCGCTACCCACAACTTATCCCCCGACACTATGCAAAAGACGACCAGACTTAGGGCCAGACCAATGCGCTTTTTGTAGGTATGTCGGACACTGGAAAGCCCAATGCCCGACTCTACTGAGCGTGAGTAAAGGCAAAGGGCCGACAGGAACGACAGACCGGCAGTACGAGAAAAAGCGCGAGACAAAGAAGAACCCGACTTACATAGACAGACCAGACAGAACCACCACGTTTGATTATGCCCGATGGCACAGATTTCGCCAGGAAAATTTCAGCGACATGCTCAAGTTCTCCTAGGTCGGGCAACGTCAAGACGGGAACCCAGCCTCGTTTCAAATTCACAGACGGAAAGAGATAATTATGACCAATAACTGTTTTATATTCGTCTTGGGTCTTTGTATGTCGTACTTGTACTGTCCCCCGTCTGAGTTTGTGTGTATGTAATGTACAAATCTGCGTCATCCCTCTACACGTGTTTCCGTGTTACTCAACCTCTGTTAGCAGAAACTTAGCATAAAAGCAACCTGGAAAGAAAGAAATGGCAAAACAAAATCCGTAGACCATTAATGAACTTGAACTTTTAATTTAACACAACAAACAAGGAATAATAACGGTAAACTGTAGAAAATGAGAGTCAAACAGAACATTCGCCCCCCCCCCCATTCTGGAACCTTCCAAAGTAGGGCAGGGTTACGGCTACGCCCAACCGACGGCAACCCATATAAGGCGGGCCCGGCCGCCAACTCTTGGTCAGGAAATCTTAACGTATGGGGGAGCCGGAGGAGAGGCAGGAGCCAGCAGCCCGGGCAGTTGTAGGTAGTCCCGCCACATGTCTCCTCGGCCAGCCGCAACGGGCCTGGATAGACTTAAGCAGTCCCGCCACATGTCCAGAGAAGAACGAGGCACCTCTTCCTTTTCTCTTCCGTAACAGCCGCAGCAGCTCTGGGCGGCGGGATGTCCTGCACGTACCTCCACAACAATTTGTCCAAATTGGGCTGGGAGGGAGAGGCGACGCGGACGAGCCTCTCCCACCTCCACCGATAGGAGGTCTCCCAGCCCCCGGCCCGACGCCGAACACCCCCAGTCAGGCGATGGTGCCAATACTTCCACAGCACCGAACACACCATGGTGGCACCCCAGTACTTGCGCAGCACCGAACGTGCAATGGTGGCCATATTTTCGGAACACCGAACCTGCAATGGCCGCACTGATACTCGTGCCGCACCGAATGCGCGCCACAGGTGGCCATACTCCCACAGCACTGAGCACAGGACTTGGGGAACACCGGATGGGGAGAGACCTTCGTGCGGGCCGATGAAAAGGAGCAGCATGGGGTGCCCCGGAAGAAGGAGACGGCGCGAACGAGTCTCCCTCGCCCCCAGGTGGGGGCATCACAGCTGCACCCCAGCCGAACGTCCCGCTCTCACAAAACAGAGCCCTCTTCCTTTCACTCCGAAGGGTCTCTTCCACTCTTGCAAACTCGACGAGAGTGGCCCCTGGAGGGCCTCAAAATGGCGTCTGGGTCCGCTGGAAGGGCCCCGGCCACTAGAGTAACTTTGACCAGCAACATAACTCGAACATTTGCCCCCTGGAGCACGAGCCCCCATCTCCGACAGCATCTCCGCAGCCTTGAAGATCCTAAAAAGGTCCCCGGCGGAACCTTCGGCCTTTGCAGGCTTCCGGTAAGGGACGGCTGCCTTGATCGCCAACGAAACAAACATGACATTGCCACTCCTTCTGTTAGCATGAATTCTAGAACTGCCGAAAAGGACTCTGGTCCAAACTGCCAGTAATGGGAAACATTTCCCCCTGATGCTGCTTCCGGACTGAGCCGGCCCCGCCCAAAATGGCGCTGGTATCAATCGGAACTTACGAACACCTCGTGGTGTTCCTTCGCACTAATAAAAACTTGATGTTCTGAGATTTTATATGATCCTTTGTACACTTGGCTAGAAAAGACAAGGAGAACTCACTCGACGGACAGTACGAAAGGATCCCCGTTACAAATATCGATTACAAATGTACAATGTATTATATTTTTATAACTGATGTAAACCTCATTTACGACGCACACGTACGGTATGCATATAGGAAATCTGATTACAACTATTATGATTATGCTTCTAAATTATGAAAATAAATGCCCCCGAACCCCCAGCCAATTAGTAGACGTTTTAGTTTCTTACAAATGAATGAGTAACACTCTCCGATGTTTTTATTGCTGCAAACGACACCCCCCACTGTACGCACTTTAGCCATTGCCACGACCGGCCAAATACGACCGCACCCTCATAATCCACATGCTGAAACGATTTTGCAAAATAAAGTTTTTGAAACTATGGACGGGTATTGCATGCTTTATTTTAAAAAAAATGTGGGATCGGTGGGAAAGTTCTTTTCTGTGCACCCTACTCTGCTCTCTCTTTAAGGTTGAAAGAAGATGGTTGCCCAGCCCTGGAGGACGGATCGGATCGACAACACGACACTCCGCCTTCAAGGTGCGCGACTGACCCATGAACTCTCGCGCAGAGGAAGACCTTGACTTCCAAGGATGGGTAAAACGAACGGTGTAAATGAGGGAATGTAAAGGGAGGGTGAAATGAAATAATGTAAATGTTATAAAGTACAACGTTCCAAAGTATCAGGGAACGGAGCTGACCCAAGAACCGAAGAACCTTAGAACGCCACAGCGTCGAAAGAGGTTTAAGGATCCCGATAGTGAGATACATCCTTTGACTAGATACCTCGCACTAAGCACCTCTGGTTTCCTTTTTTACGTTTCCCCGCACATGACCTATATGGACACACTACCCCCCTCGACTCCAGAAACCATATCCCCGGGGACCCTGCCCCGAGGAGGAAAGACGAGTAAGAGGTAAGTAAAGAACTTATGAGTCCATGTATTTGAATATGCGCGAATGCTGTCTCCCCCACCCCCCTTTCTTCCTCCCTCTGCAGGTTACATCAGAGATTACAGCCGAGGTGTGGCGAAGATCTGAAGCCTTGCCATGTCTAATACACGAAACGGACTAGCGCCGCAAGGTGGTGTCTAAGCACGCCTGCAAACTACTCACGTATCGAACAAACCCGAAAAATTAGCACAACCTGATAAAAAACGATCACCCTTAAACCAGACCGGACGAATGAACCCATGTCACGTATGATGCGAAACTATGAGGGAATGTGTGTGTGTGACTGAGGCGTTGACCCAACTGGTCGAAGGACCGAGAATGCGAGAAAGTGCGACAAAATGGTACCTCCTTTCTTCTTTCCTTTTTCTCAAGGCACGTCCCCTCTACCCTGTCTAATGCTCAAACTGCATGATTACAAGACTCTAACGCAGACCCGTGAATGCCTTTTACTGTGTAATGCACTAAATAGCCTTTCTTGAATACACTGCCACCCTCTCTGTTGCACGTGTACTATTTAGCCTGCCGTTACGCTCTCTCTCTCTCTCTCTCTCTCTCTCTCTCTCTCTCTCTCTCTCTCTCTCTCTCTCTCTCTCTCTCTCTCTCTCTCTCTCTCTCCCTCTATTTTTTTTTGCACTCCCACTCTTCCGAGTGATTAGCCCCGAAATTGGCAGACTGCCACCCCTAGCACACCACCTAATTGGCTTCAAATACCGTCAGTATTTGCACAAAAACTTGTCTTTAATACAATCCCCCTGAGGCCGCGTCATTACCTCTCCTTTTCCGCTAGAAGTCAATGAACCGAGGTTGGGCCGTAAGGGAAAGGACAGGTAAGACGACAGAGGTTCCCTAATCTGACCCGAAATAAGGGAACTACATGTCAACGGCTCCTATGGTATAAAACAAGGACCTCAGAATACGCGACCCTCCCCTCCCCGAATTGTCGCAATACCCAAACCGGAAAAACGATCACCCCTGTTACCTCCCCTGTATCAGCCGCCCAAAAACTGGAATTACGAAACTACCCCTCATTTCCGGTTGTGAGAGATGGGTCGATTTATGCCCTTACCACAAGTTTCCTATGTCCCTGGTTGTTTCCCATAAAACCCCTGTCCTTCCTAATTAAGTAATCGGGCTGTAAAAGGTTACGTAGGATCCAGAATGATGTTTTACAAGGTTAACAGACTAGTCCAAGGTAAAGAAATCATCGAAAATAAACCCCGTAGTAGTTGAAAAGCAGGATGCATCGATCGAAAGGAAATGTTTAGCCATGATCGTCTCTCAGCAAAATACCTGTGTAGTACCATGTTGACGACTCACAGTACCCTTTTGTAAATGTAAAACTCTAGAGAACGGCATATCTTTGCCAGGTTCGTCTCACGAAGGTGGGTCACCATCAGATGAACTGTCGTGACTGTAATAAATAATTGTTAAGGAAAGTCATAGTAAATCCAACAGGCCCGTCACCGGTCATTCATATGCCAGTTATGAACACTAATATAACGGGCATTTTCATTCTTTGTCTGGAGCTGGGAGAGAAATAGACTTTTTGATTATCTTCATCTGCAAATTCTCTAAAGACTGTCTTTTCAAACTTGTTTAAGGGTACTGCTGTTGGAGGAGAGAAGGACCGGATGTGGGAGCACGAGGCCTGACTGCAGACTAAGGAATACCTGCGACATTAGCCAAGGCGAGACCACGACAGAAAAGAGCTGCAGGACAAGGCACTGTTTTCGACAACATGAGAAGAAAGGGTCGACCTGATGCCCCTGCTCGATGTCCAGTGTTGGTCGACAAGTCCCCGCTCTCTGAATTCGGTCACACGCCCGCCTATTTTGAAGTCTCTCGTTTCCCTAGTTTGTTCCTAATTTGGCCTTGCTCCATCCCCCTTTTCCTCTGACCTACCCTATGGACTGTTTTGTACGCTCTTCTTCCATCTGAACTTTCTGACAATCACCTCAAAGGACACAGGGCGAAAAGGACCTTTCCGACCAGAAACGCGAGGAAAGGGTCATGCCCTGCAACGCAGAACGTAGAACAGAGCTGGACTTGTAGCTCCACCGCCGGTGCTCAACAGCGCCAACGAAAGGCAACAAAGAATGATGAGAACTCGTTAAACTTTGAACATTTGACATCCCCAATCGCCGTTTCTGCTAGACCTCATTTCTCTCCCAGCCGCCGTTGTATTGATCATGCTCCAATCCGAACCTGATATATATGTAATAACCTGCCAGTATGAAATATGCTTGCTGCTCTCGCTACAGAATCGTTTTTGTATTGCATTCCTATGACTTTCCTGCTAAAACAAATTGATCAAAGTTTATCAAATAGGCTCACCTCCTAAAAACTAGAAATGTTAAAATGTATTGTTTACAACTCTTTTCCTCTAGGGTTCCTACCGTTTTCTTTCTCATGCCCATCACAATAGAACCGAGTAGAAAATGAACCAGCAAGATGTCTTGAATATGTTAAAGGGAGGACTGTTGAAAATTAGTACGTTTTGGTGAACATTATCTGCGCCATCTTGCCTCTTCCCCTAATGCCACACTTTTGTCGTGCGCGCCCGCCATTTTTTTAAGATGCCCCGAGCAGAACGAACCCATTTGCACGCCGCTGGCCCCTGACATAGCCCTTCGCCTTCACCAAGCCTGCACGCTGACCACCCCCTGCTTGCACCTGCCTTGAGTCATAAACCCCTCTTCGGCGCTGCTCTGCCCCAGGCCCTCATCCTGTTCCCAGCGCGACACCTCCCTGCTTCCCTTTCATGATCTCCGGCCCTTAGATGCAAACCCCCTTTTTCCCTGTGTGCCCGTTTTGTCTCCCCCGTTCCCAGGCCGACACCCAGCTCTGCCGATACCATTCCTTGCCCCTCCCCGTACAATAGAAAGCTTCCCCCATCAAAGGATCCCCGGGTTGATCAAAGCCCCCACTCCATGAGATCCGATCAAACCCCCCACATTCCGTGAATCGGCGGAATATCCGGCTGCGTGATACTCATCACCTGTTGTGACTAGGGTGGGGACTTCAACTGTAAATGTGTGTGGGAACGGGCCCAGAGGGGAGTTCCGGGAATGTCTTTTCCATACATCAAAGCTTTAACATAAATGTGTAATCTACAATAAAGTCATAAACGTGTGTATAAGAGGCCAGGCCTCAGGGATGCAGTTAGAGCACCTCAGAACGATACCTTCTGTCCGTTTCGTTGTGTTCTCCTCCGGAGAGAATAAAAACCTTGTTTCCTGCTTTCCAGTCTCCAGCGCCTGCCTCTTCATTGATTAAATAACTAGAGGGTCACAGAGGCAATACCGCCGGGCAAATATCGATTGTCCCCGACCCGACTCAGGTATTAACAATCACATCTGAGTATACCCTTCCACGCTTAGGGTGGACAAAATTATTTACAACAAGGGGTCCCTTTCTCACTGCTCCATCAGGATTCAAGCAAGCCGGGCCGAAGAGGCTGAAATGCCAGAAACCGGTCCCCGGTAGCTTGTCTCCTTTCTGGTGAAGAATTGGCTTGGTAGTTTGGTCTGCCCTGTTCCCATGATGCACTGGGCCAGGGACAGACTAATTTGCATATAGCCAGGTTCTGAGCTGGGATGGGGCAGTGAGATAAATAACGGTGATGGATCAAGCCCTGATCTTTGGACTGGGTAAGAGTGGTCTGCTTATTTCAGACACTCTGTTCATCACCACCCCCTTTTCTGAATTGTTTTTGGCCACTATAGGTGTGGCAGGGTATACTCAGACATGAGTCCCTTTCTCACTGCTCCATCAGGATTCAAGCAAGCCGGGCCGAAGAGGCTGAAATGCCAGAAACCGGTCCCCGGTAGCTTGTCTCCTTTCTGGTGAAGAATTGGCTTGGTAGTTTGGTCTGCCCTGTTCCCATGATGCACTGGGCCAGGGACAGACTAATTTGCATATAGCCAGGTTCTGAGCTGGGATGGGGCAGTGAGATAAATAACGGTGATGGATCAAGCCCTGATCTTTGGACTGGGTAAGAGTGGTCTGCTTAATTCAGACACTCTGTTCATCACCACCCCCTTTTCTGAATTGCATTGTAAATGCGGCGCACTATGGGTGGCGGAGCAGCGGCGCAAAATAACTGGCGCATCCCTGGGGATGCGCCAGTTATCATAAATCTGCCCCATCGTTTATGACATCAACCAAAGGATAACTATGCTAAGATCATAATTTTCCAGCTTTTAGAAACAGGCATGGTTGTAAAAAATATTTTATCACAGTTTTTAGTTTTTTCTAAATACTAAACCATGTTCGTAATTTTTTGTGGTTTCTACCTACTTGCAGTTTGTGGTGGAAACATGAATGAAACCCATGGGAAAACCCAGAAAGCTTCACATTTCTAAAAAGTTGACAAAGTTCAAAATTCAGCAAGGTGTTGGTTGTTTAGATCGCTCATGGGTTCCCAAAAAAACTAATCATTGAAATAAAAAGCAATGTGAATATAAGTAGGAAAAAGTAGAAATATGTGACACTGTTGTCATCTGTAAGTCATCAAAAGTAACGTACCATTATATCCGTCAGACCATCTTGGTCAGGGCCGGCTCCAGGGCGGTGCGATCTCTGCAACCACACCAGGCGCTGACTTGTGGTTGGTGTGTCATTTGTGCAAGTATATTAATATTTTCGTTCCTGGCCTCCAGCAATTTTCAGGCATCAATTAAAATGTTTAAGATAAGTCAGGTGATAATGTATCTTCCTGGAAAGAGACATTGTTTGTCTAGTGGAGGTTTTGACTCGTCCAAAGGTAGTGCAGTGGGTAAAAATGCCTGCTGCTAAGAATGTGTACCATGCAGAAAACAAAGTGCATGTAATGTAAATAGGTCAGTAGGTTACTGCTTCTGTAAGAGAGCTCCTTTTGTATCTTGTTGTTTGTAAGTCAAATTCCTAATATAGAACATTAAGTTATTAACTGTCATCAAAGAGCTGCATGTAAACTTCAAGTATTATGTTAGAGCTATATGTTTTTTTGCCCAGTCTTTCATCATCTTAATCTTGCCAAAAGGGTTAATTTGGGTAGAAAACAATTCTTGTTATTAAAGAGAATCCCAAACAATGGTGTTACATTTTAAATTCTGAATTTGTGCTTTTCCAGAAAAAGGACCCTTAAACTTTATTGGCAACCAGTATCAATGGCATGTTACTCCTACACTACACCTTGTAGTCCTGTCTGATGTAACATTTCCTATGCACCGATTTACACAACTATAATTGTCTCTGTGTAATGTGTGTGTGATTTAAAGTGCTCTGACACCTTACACTGGTATGAGTGGTGCTATAAAACTAAATGAATCAGAGAGACAGTGGTTCTGGAGATTTGAGGGGTATTGTGAAAGGGCGGTGGTGAGAGAATCCGTGGCAGAGGTGGTCATTGAAGGTGGGCGCCAACAAACATTGTCGCACAGGGCGCCACCAGTGTTAAAGACGGCCCTGATCTTGGTTGCAGGGATATATTGTGTTTTATAGTTGTTCAAAAACACGAGATACCCAGAGCCAACAAATGAGCTGTATCTTATGCTGACTATTTTTTTTTGCACCAACCATGCATCAATTTATGTAGTGAAATCTAATGAAGGAAAAATGAGCATGATCGAAACATATTCATTTTTAAAATGCGCCCAAGATACTGAATTTAAGAATGTTGGTTATTTACCCAAATTATTCAAATTTGGGTTTATCAATACTGTCATATAATTTAGAGGAAATGTAACAAATTTGGGGCCAGATGTAGCTGGCTAAATACCGGTCGGTAACGCCGAAATTCGGTAAATCTCAGCGTTACAGACCGGTATTTAGCCATTCCTAATGTAGTTAAGGAATCGGTAAATAAATAGTGATTCCTTAATACAGATTCCTTATTGCTCTTGCATTTAAGGAATCGGTAATACAGATTCCTTAAATGCAATGTATGAAGCACATTAAAGAGTGCTTTTGAGCCTTAAGAAATCGGTAATTACCACCAACTTCAACTTGGTGGTAATTACCGATTTCCCTTAAAAAAACACTTTTTTGCTTTTTTTAAAGTGTCATGTGGCACACATCCACGCCCTTAGGGCCTGTATGTGCGCCACATGTGCACACATGCACATTTCAGGGGTGCAACAGGGTGTCCTTTGGACACCCTGGCACCCTTGAAATAACTCCAGGTATTACCGATTTGGTAATACTGAATCGCTAATACTAAATGTCTACACATTCATTCCTATAGGCCTCCAAACCTTTGAAATGAATGGGTAGGTATTCCTTATTACCCAATCTCAATTACCAATTCGGTAATAAGGAATATTAAGGAAGTACCGATTTCTTAATAGCGAATCGGTAAAATTCGAAAAGCGAACAAGAAGGTGGCAAAGCAGGTTATGTAGATAAAGTGTATTTTGCAGTGAGGTAAGTAAATCTAGTGATAATATGATATTGGAGTGCAATCAATTGCAAGTAAGCTTAGAAGAAATGATTTAGCAATTAGCATGTGCTGAGCGATTGTGAAGAGAGGTGAGTGTCCAAAGAACTGTCCACTCTGAGTTGTGAATGGGGGCATCAAAGTTTACTTATTTAATGATTTTGAGGCATCTATTCTTTTCCAAGAATGGAACATGTGGAGCAAAATCTATGTGGACAGGAAAGGTCTTTATATATTTAAGGTGGAGACATCTGCGTCAGCTAGAACTGTATGCAATGTTGACAAAATTAATGAGGTGCTGACAAAACATGCAAGAGTTTTTCCAGATGTTCTGGTGAGTTTAAGGTTTTTATGCAGCATATTAAAGGGAAAACATAAGCCAATATATTGAAAAACAAACTGGGAATGCCTTTTATGGCATGGTAGTGCAGCTCACCAAATTACTGGAAACAATGTGTGAGGGGGGATCATGGAGCCCACTGACCTATGCATCTTGTTTTCTCCCATTATTGTGACATGCAAGAGAAGTGGTAGGCTTTATATTTGGGTAGACCCTAGGAGTGTTAACTAGTCGTCTTTTGTTGATAAGCATCTTCTTCCTAAAATCTATCATCATGCTATGCCATTCCAAGTGTTTCTGTCGATACGATCAGTTTATCATTAGGTGATCAAAGATGAGGAATCCTGTCATCAGGAGGTGTCAGGAAACAGTGCTGGGGTGAAGCCTACCATCAAGTCTGGTTTGAGTGCGAGGAAGTAGTATCTGGTGGCCATCCACGCTGAGTGCCTTTCAGCGAAACAAAGGTTGCCGGTTGTTACAGAATGTTGGCACTGACTGGATTCAGGCTGCATGCGCGTTGGGAACATGCTGTGTGACAGAGCACTGGCAGAGAACTCTGCTTTCCACAGACATTTGCATGTCTAGAGGGATGGCATCCATCGTGGATCTTCAGATATAAGTTTCCTGCAGTGTCTTTGTTAGGCATTTGTGCTAGGATGTTGCTGCGATTCAGAAAAGGGGGTGGTGATGAACAGAGTGTCTGAATTAAGCAGACCACTCTTACCCAGTCCAAAGATCAGGGCTTGATCCATCACCGTTATTTATCCCCCTTTTCTGAATCATTTTGTCCACCATAAGCGTGGAAGGGTATACTCAGATGTGAGTCCCTTGCTCATTGCACCATCAGGATTCAAGCAAGCCGGGCCGAAGACGCCTGAAATGGCAGAAACCGGTCCCCGGAAGCTTGTTTCCTTCCCAGTACAAGAATTGGCTTGGTAGTTTGGTTTGCCCTGTTCCCATCATGCACTGGGACAGGAACAGACTAATTTGCATATAGCCAAGTTCTGAGCTGGGATGGTGCAGTGAGCTAAAAAACGGTGATGGATCAAGCCCTGATCTTTGGACTGGGTAAGAGTGGTCTGCTTAATTCAGGCACTCTGTTCATCACCACCCCCTTTTCTGAATCATTTTGTCCACCATAAGCGTGGAAGGGTATACTCAGATGTGAGTCCCTTGCTCATTGCACCATCAGGATTCAAGCAAGCCGGGCCGAAGACGCCTGAAATGGCAGAAACCGGTCCCCGGAAGCTTGTTTCCTTCCCAGTACAAGAATTGGCTTGGTAGTTTGGTTTGCCCTGTTCCCATCATGCACTGGGACAGGAACAGACTAATTTGCATATAGCCAAGTTCTGAGCTGGGATGGTGCAGTGAGCTAAAAAACGGTGATGGATCAAGCCCTGATCTTTGGACTGGGTAAGAGTGGTCTGCTTAATTCAGGCACTCTGTTCATCACCACCCCCTTTTCTGAATCATTTTGTCCACCATAAGCGTGGAAGGGTATACTCAGATGTGAGTCCCTTGCTCATTGCACCATCAGGATTCAAGCAAGCCGGGCCGAAGACGCCTGAAATGGCAGAAACCGGTCCCCGGAAGCTTGTTTCCTTCCCAGTACAAGAATTGGCTTGGTAGTTTGGTTTGCCCTGTTCCCATCATGCACTGGGACAGGAACAGACTAATTTGCATATAGCCAAGTTCTGAGCTGGGATGGTGCAGTGAGCTAAAAAACGGTGATGGATCAAGCCCTGATCTTTGGACTGGGTAAGAGTGGTCTGCTTAATTCAGGCACTCTGTTCATCACCACCCCCTTTTCTGAATCATTTTGTCCACCATAAGCGTGGAAGGGTATACTCAGATGTGAGTCCCTTGCTCATTGCACCATCAGGATTCAAGCAAGCCGGGCCGAAGACGCCTGAAATGGCAGAAACCGGTCCCCGGAAGCTTGTTTCCTTCCCAGTACAAGAATTGGCTTGGTAGTTTGGTTTGCCCTGTTCCCATCATGCACTGGGACAGGAACAGACTAATTTGCATATAGCCAAGTTCTGAGCTGGGATGGTGCAGTGAGCTAAAAAACGGTGATGGATCAAGCCCTGATCTTTGGACTGGGTAAGAGTGGTCTGCTTAATTCAGGCACTCTGTTCATCACCACCCCCTTTTCTGAATCATTTTGTCCACCATAAGCGTGGAAGGGTATACTCAGATGTGAGTCCCTTGCTCATTGCACCATCAGGATTCAAGCAAGCCGGGCCGAAGACGCCTGAAATGGCAGAAACCGGTCCCCGGAAGCTTGTTTCCTTCCCAGTACAAGAATTGGCTTGGTAGTTTGGTTTGCCCTGTTCCCATCATGCACTGGGACAGGAACAGACTAATTTGCATATAGCCAAGTTCTGAGCTGGGATGGTGCAGTGAGCTAAAAAACGGTGATGGATCAAGCCCTGATCTTTGGACTGGGTAAGAGTGGTCTGCTTAATTCAGGCACTCTGTTCATCACCACCCCCTTTTCTGAATCATTTTGTCCACCATAAGCGTGGAAGGGTATACTCAGATGTGAGTCCCTTGCTCATTGCACCATCAGGATTCAAGCAAGCCGGGCCGAAGACGCCTGAAATGGCAGAAACCGGTCCCCGGAAGCTTGTTTCCTTCCCAGTACAAGAATTGGCTTGGTAGTTTGGTTTGCCCTGTTCCCATCATGCACTGGGACAGGAACAGACTAATTTGCATATAGCCAAGTTCTGAGCTGGGATGGTGCAGTGAGCTAAAAAACGGTGATGGATCAAGCCCTGATCTTTGGACTGGGTAAGAGTGGTCTGCTTAATTCAGGCACTCTGTTCATCACCACCCCCTTTTCTGAATCATTTTGTCCACCATAAGCGTGGAAGGGTATACTCAGATGTGAGTCCCTTGCTCATTGCACCATCAGGATTCAAGCAAGCCGGGCCGAAGACGCCTGAAATGGCAGAAACCGGTCCCCGGAAGCTTGTTTCCTTCCCAGTACAAGAATTGGCTTGGTAGTTTGGTTTGCCCTGTTCCCATCATGCACTGGGACAGGAACAGACTAATTTGCATATAGCCAAGTTCTGAGCTGGGATGGTGCAGTGAGCTAAAAAACGGTGATGGATCAAGCCCTGATCTTTGGACTGGGTAAGAGTGGTCTGCTTAATTCAGGCACTCTGTTCATCACCACCCCCTTTTCTGAATCATTTTGTCCACCATAAGCGTGGAAGGGTATACTCAGATGTGAGTCCCTTGCTCATTGCACCATCAGGATTCAAGCAAGCCGGGCCGAAGACGCCTGAAATGGCAGAAACCGGTCCCCGGAAGCTTGTTTCCTTCCCAGTACAAGAATTGGCTTGGTAGTTTGGTTTGCCCTGTTCCCATCATGCACTGGGACAGGAACAGACTAATTTGCATATAGCCAAGTTCTGAGCTGGGATGGTGCAGTGAGCTAAAAAACGGTGATGGATCAAGCCCTGATCTTTGGACTGGGTAAGAGTGGTCTGCTTAATTCAGGCACTCTGTTCATCACCACCCCCTTTTCTGAATCATTTTGTCCACCATAAGCGTGGAAGGGTATACTCAGATGTGAGTCCCTTGCTCATTGCACCATCAGGATTCAAGCAAGCCGGGCCGAAGACGCCTGAAATGGCAGAAACCGGTCCCCGGAAGCTTGTTTCCTTCCCAGTACAAGAATTGGCTTGGTAGTTTGGTTTGCCCTGTTCCCATCATGCACTGGGACAGGAACAGACTAATTTGCATATAGCCAAGTTCTGAGCTGGGATGGTGCAGTGAGCTAAAAAACGGTGATGGATCAAGCCCTGATCTTTGGACTGGGTAAGAGTGGTCTGCTTAATTCAGGCACTCTGTTCATCACCACCCCCTTTTCTGAATCAGGATGTTGCTGCAGCAGGACCTTGCTAAATATTTGTGTGTTTTCAAGCATCATAATCTTTAGTTTCCTGCAGGATTGACCTATGGACATTTTGTTTGCCAAAGAAGTACGCTGAAGTTTTGTGTGGTTTGAAAATAAACTATGAACTACTCATTGCAGACTTGTTTCTAACTCTAAAGACTACTAACAGTTCCTGTGAAGGAAGAGGTTGGATATTTAAGAGGACATTTCAAATGAATATAATTATTAATGAACATACATTTCTATAGGAGTCAAGTAGAAACTATACGTATTGTCCACAAAAGAGCATATACCATCACATTGTGATCTTTCAGGAATTCCCATTCACCTGTTGAAGCATAGAGAGTTGGCTACCCAGAGATATTTCTAAGAGATCCATTACACCCTGGAGACCTTCTTGACCATAGAAGTGATGAGACAAATTGCAGAGTATTGTGTCTCTGTTTTCTCTTTTATCCTATTCCCCTTTTCCTCCTTCTACCACTGCCCATTGTCTTTTAGCATAAGTGGTCATTGTTGGGGAAGATGAGAGAGCTTCTGTTGTATCCTGTGCACAAGGTTAGAAACCTGATAGTACACTTGTGTCACCCATAATGTATGTTTCTCATTTAAGAGGATGCCATTCAGTAGTCCTCAGTGCTGGCTGCTTATGTTCAATTCATATATATATGCTAGAAGGAGGATCTGATAATATTAGTTATTTTTTTATTCTGAAGTGAAACATGATTTTAGACTGGGCCACATGTTGAAGATTCTGTAGATCAGTAATTTCAAACTAAGGGAAGATGGTTGTATCTGTAGAAAATTTGAACTTTGATATTTGTGATCATGCTCTCTGCTAAAAGAATAAAAAACCAAGAGCAGGGTTGAGAGTTGGAATTTTGGCCCCCAGGAACAAGGAACAGCTCATATTATTTTTTATATATATATAGTCAAGACAGACGTTTTCAAGATATTACTCAAAAAGGTTGTATGTATTTGGGGGGAGAGGGCCAGAGCGATTGCTCTGTACATATTAAGGCAGTTTGGGCTGGAGTGTTCCCATTTCAAGCAGAATCAAGACTGATTTGCATATGGCTGGGTCCAAACTGAGATGGCATGGTGAGTGAAAAACGATGGACTGGGATGTCGCCCGAGCAATTGCCAGTGACTGAGACTAATTCAAGCCTTTCATCAATGAATTTGTTTATCTTGCACATAATAAGCACTATATTGTAGCTCTTGCCAGTGTAACTCCATTTTCCCTGTGCATGGTTAGTTTCTGGCAGTTAATGCTGGTGAGCAAGTATTCCGTTTATAAAAGCCGCAACGCATGCAGGTAAGAGCGGTGTGGGGCGGGTGGGGGGATTTCGACAGATCACGACGAGGGTAAAATAATTATTTATTAATTTTCGCTCATTTGCTGCTGCTTATTTCAGATGGATTACCATAAACATTACATTCTGACATGTGCTTCCCATATTATGAGGGCCCTAGAATGAAAACAGTCCAGCATTAAAAGGAAAATGCTTGCTTGTCCCTGGGTGATGGACACATACAAGTGGTTAGGCTGGGACTGGTGTCTTAGTGAACAAATGCATCCACTGTAGGGGCCTGTATTTGACCTCATCAGGTTCAAATCCCGGTGGCTCCACTCAGCCTTTCATCCTTCTGAAGTCAATAAAATGAGTACCAATGAGTTGGGTAGCAATAAACATCTGTTATTCAGCACCAAGATATCCTTAAGTGAACGTGTGCTTTGCAAATACATATCTTATGTTTATTTGGGGAACTCAATTTGACCTTATGACAGATTATAAACCCTGTGTTTATGTTCTATGGAGAACTTGCATGATCACAAGCAGCTTTACAACTAGGGTGGCTATACCTAGCAAAAAGTTTCAAGAATATATCTATCAGACTGAGCACTGTGCTGGTGGGAAGAAGAGGACAGATTGTCTTTCTGGGATTATTGTGTAAGAAGATTGCGCATTTTATGGGTATAAGGCATCCACCAGGATCTCGAGTGCTTAGTGACTACAGGTGACACTGAAGAGTTGGGTAACATAACCTGGGGTTCTTGGAGTTTAGGTTTTGACAGTGGAGCTTGCTAAGAGAAGATTTGTTTCTAGTAGTGTGAAACATTTTGTTAAGATGGTTTCAAAGTTATCTTTAGTCAATTCAGTTAACTCTAGATAAAACGTCAATCCCACCCCCCCCAGTGAAAATGAGGTAATGTATTCAGAAAGATCATTCATAAATAAGATTGAACAAAAGGAGTCTTGATGAGTGGCATTGGTGGCCAGGAATGGGTAGAGATATCAAGAAGGTTGAACAATATGTTATTCTAATATAAGAAAATGAGGCAGTTCTTAGTGGAGGACGGTTTTAGTGTTCTACAAACACACTAGCTTCATTACTGCTAGAGGTGAAGTTTTCAAATGTATGATGGTTGTCCAAAGTGTATAAAACAAGTTCGGTTCAGAGGTGTGGTTTGTTTTCCTTCCCCGCCTCAGCATTGTATTGTATTGCAGGGTTTGTATAGTGCCTCATGTCAACAATAAGGCCACAAAACACCCCCTGCTTTCATTGCAATGTCTTCCCCACATATCTGCTCACACTAAAGTACTTTAAGAGGAGAAGACAATAGAAATCGGGAAATCCACTTCTTCTTGAAATTATAAAATATGTTTTCTGAGAGCAGGTCAGGAGAAAATTGAGAAGCATCGTCACAAGGTCACGGATTAAGGTCACGGTCCCGCGTCGCTTTCTGATTCCTCTTTATGAACAATAATGAGTCTGTCAGGCACATTTTTCACTTTGCTGTATTTTGAAATTGAATCACTTTTTATACTTCCCACCACTTTGAAGACAGCGAAGGTTTTATGGGTCATGTTACAATATCCTGACAGCATCTGTCGATGGTACCTATGAGGAATATGTCACATTACTTTAATCGCCTCGTTCTAATGAAACTCAATTAAACGTCCTCCCTACATCAAGGCTCTGATCTTTCAAGCGACACCCTAAATAGATGTAGTTATCAAAGCGACTATTGCGCTATTTAAAATTAGGTTATGAGTGTCATTTTTGATTTTCCAGCCCTAATATCATTTATACTGTAGTTCTTCACATAAAAATCCCTACTATATTCAGGAGCGATGGGAAATTGCCTTTTTTATTAACTCAAGCACTGAGGTTTGAAAAAGTACACATGAGTGATTTTGATGTATGCTATTAAGTAGCAACCTTGAAACAAAAAGAGAACTTGACACAGACCAAAGTTGAAACGGGAACAAAAAGTAAGAGTGTAAACATTGGACAGCAATCTTTTACACGGGTTAAGATTTAAAAGAGCACTACCTGCATTCAATGAATACAGAATGCAGCAACAAGATATTTGCTAGGCATACAAATTGGCTTTGTATTAAAACATTTTTGCAGCTCCATTGGTTACAGTCCAAAAGAGGATCGTGCTCATGTTTGTCTACCAGCTAGTTGTAAATTGGAATCTGCCATACATTTAATGATGCTGTTACTGCTTTAAAGTACTAAAAGTGAGGAACAAGTGTCTTCCGTATGATGGCGCCCAGTTGCAGAATTCAGTGCGCCCCTCGGGATCCCTGTCGGATCAGAACATCTCAGTTTTTCAAATTTCAAGAAGCTGACTTTTCCACTTATAAGGAAGGTCCTGACTGACTCTCAAAGCCTAGGGGTATTGTAGATTCAACTGGTTGTGTATTCTCATAGTGTCAAACGTCTCTGGGGCCTTTTTCACAAACTATTGTAGTATGTGAAGTAGTTCCACAGTAGTGCAACTCATAAACTACAAAATGCAGGTCACGCACCTACATGCAGAGTTCTCAAACTAGATCCAACTTTTCTGTGCAGATATCTGCACCAAAGTGGCAGAGGTCTCAGCACACTTAAGTATATATTTTTGTAGTAAATGTGGGACGGAACAGGTGGAGTGTTCAAGTTCAAGTTCAAATAACTTTATTCGATTGTTAGTTTTACAATCATAAAAGCACAGTTAATGAACATACAGTTAAAAAAGCAAATGATCCAGTTCGTTTATGAGACGAGATTATGTAAACATTATAAAACGAGAGTAACAGGCAGAATATACACATTAAAAATATAAATACTTATAACAAAGATAAAAAGTTGGCATTATGCCTAACAACAGCAACATTATTATCCCTCCATGCTTTTTCTGAATCTGATTGCTAACTTCAGGAAGCTACATACATGTAAGGTGCAGTCACAATTCAGGAGTTGAAGGTAATAAAGTGCTGGTTTAATCTGTGCAAATTTCAGTTCCTTGAGACGAGGTTTTAAGTATAACTTCCGGGGTACTGTATAAAAAGGGCAAATAAATAAAAAGTGCGCCAGGTCTTGCGGAGACTTTCCGTCGCAGCCGCAAGCTAGTAACACTTGACCTCGATGGGCTCCACTCGGTACTGCCAGTAAAAGGTGAAACAAATCAAAACGGAACCTTGTTAGTAAATAGCGTTCATAGCCTGTCATGGGCCATGATAAGTATGGTTCCATTTGTAGACAGGTTTTAAGTAATGCGTGTTTCCTAACACTGTCTTTCTGTAGCTCAACCTCTTCCCGAGCTAAATACCTAGTTGTCAAGAATGTATTTTTCACAAGAGTGACGTCCAATTTGGTAATAGAGTTTGGGATTAAAAACAAATCAGCCCGTCCTATTGCGGTAAAACAATCACAAATGTACTTCAGCCACGGAACCTTAGACCTACACTCCCATGTTAGGGCTTCTTTTAGTATATCATGGGTAAGAGGTATATCATTATTTAGCCAACAGTTCATCCAACACAGCAGGGGGTTAACTGCTATTCTGTCACTTAGGTAGGACACCCCTAGTTCCTCATGTACAGGGAAATTACCTGTTCCCCTTGGCAGCCTCAGTAACTGCTTCAGGAAATTGTTTTCAGCAACCTCCAGATCTCGCGTCCGGCTATAGCCCCAGAGCTCGCTTCCATAGCAAGCAACGGCGATGCTCTTTGCCTGGTATAATTGAAGCAGGGCAGCCACCGGGCTATTACCAATTTTTCTTGCGAAGTTAAGTATAGCCGCGTTAACATGGGTTACCTCACCCTTCTTTCTCAATATAGCGGGGCCCCAGGATAATTGGTGATCGAAGAGGACCCCAAGGTATGAGAAGGTTTTGGTGGTTGGAATTTTTTCCCGTTTATATTAAAAAGGTTGGTTTTTCGCAGCCCCAGGCCTGTCTTCATAACGTAAGACTTAGAATTGTTGATACTTAAGCCTCGGGACTCCATGAAGTTAAAAAAAGAAATTAAAAGTGTCTGAAGGCCGATTGCTGTCCTAGAAATGAGGACAGCATCGTCCGCATAAAGCAGGACTGGGATGCCTTTCTGTCCTACATAGGGGTAATCTGCACCTGTTTTTAGCAAATATTCCTCTAACTCGTTGATATACAGGTTGAAGAGGAATGGGGCTAGGATACATCCCTGTCGCACACCGCGATTAATTCTAATATCCCCCGTCACTTTCAGGTCTTGGGTGTATCGAATATTAGCTCTTGTGTCAGAGTGCAGGTCAGCCAATAAATTAATTAAGTTCTGCTCTACACCCATCTTTGACAGGGTGTCCCATAACTTGCCTCTGTCCACGCAGTCGAATGCGGACGATAAGTCCATAAAGGCCATGTGGACTGTTCCCTGACGGGCCATAGTGTATTTTCCTGTGATCAAATATAAGTTCAGGCATTGGGTGACTGTCGAGTGTCCAGGTCTGAAGCCGTATTGTATCGGGGATATGACATTGTTTTCATTTGCCCATGCAGTTAGTCTATTCAAAATTACACCCCCTACCACTTTAGCTACAGAATTAATTAAAGATATTGGCCTGTAGCATGTCGGGCTTCTGCGATCACCCTTTTTAAACACGGGTACTATAGTCGATGCCCCCCAAGACTTTGGGCATCCAAAGACCGTGGCTGCATTTACTACGGCTGTAAGGACAGGGGCCCATAGTGAGATACAAGATTTAAAAAGGTCCGGAGGCAAGCCATCCGGGCCAGGGGCCTTATTACTTGTTAACCCTTGAATGCCCTTCTCTACTTCATTAACTGAAAAGCACAAAAATTTCTCCTTAGGAGACAAAGAACCGTATTCTGCCTCCTGCTCATTGCTTTTAAAAATAGCACCAAAGTGAATAACCCACTCCTTCTGTGGGATGTTAGTGCCAAGTGCAATGTCACTGGGATCGTCAAACAGAGGTTTATTAATGATTTCCCAAAATTTACTACTGTTGCCCAGAACTGATGGGTCAAGCAGAGACTCCCAGATACCTGCCTTAATTTCTTTTTTCCGTTTAAAAAGTGATTTCTTGTAAATCAAACGCAGGATTTTAATTTGGCCTGAGTTTCTGGGTTTGATTTTCAATGCTTTTTTCAAATCTCTGCTTGCCTTCGAGCAAGAGTGGTCAAACCATTTGGGGGTACTTCTGGTTTGTACTTTCATTGGGACTGTTAACATAGATCCTACTAATGAGACCACAACCTCAAAGACAGCTAGTGTTTGCTCTGGGGATGTGGCTGAAGATACACAAACCATAAGTTCCTCCCCACATGCCCTATTGATTTCAGTATACAGGTTTTCACAATTTACCGTTGACCATTTCAATCGACATTTACCATTAATACATTTCAAGGTTCCCCTGCCTTCACAATTCAGTCGCCGTTCAAGTACTCCTCCACCTAGGCTAATAGATATGGGGTTATGATCACTATAGATGCTTGTTTTAATAGTGAATCTAGAGGCCTGATTGGCGAGATCAGCAGATAGCAATATGTGATCTATAAAGGAACCGTGAACTGATCCTTTGAATGTGGAGACATCAAAAACCTTAGACTCCGGCACCATAGACATGGCTACAATTAAGTTGTTTTCATTCATCAAGTCATTAAGACAGGCTCCACGCCTAGAGTGATCAAAGTGAAAACCATTCATACTGTTACAACCCAATGATCCCATGGGGGTAATTCCTGGATTACCACACGGGTGAACATTAAAATCACCTACAATCAATAAATCTCGTGGCAAGATGCCTGCTCCCTCTCTCAACAACTTGTTTAGAAGCAGTATATTACATTCCCCTTGACTGTTTATGGCATTATAAAAGTTAATTAAGGTCAGGGCATATTTGCCTCTCTTTAGTTCCAGCACTTGAATGTTCTGATGTTCATGGTAACAATTGCTTACTTGGCAGGTGAGTGCCAGATTAATGAAAGTGGCCAGGCCCCCCTTTGCTCTTCCACTAACTGATGGATCCGCTGGCCTCAAGAAGCTTTGATAGCCCTCAATAAAAACATTTTTATCTTCCATCCATGTCTCTTGAAGGCATATTACTGCGTATTTCTTAACAAATGCCAACCAAGCAGGGTCACATATTTTATCAGCTAGACCCGCTATGTTCCATGAGACTAAATTCGCATTGTAAACGTCATCCAGTTCTGTCCCAATGGCAGATTCTACAGTAGCAAATTCTGGAGACGATCGATTAAGTTGTACTGCGTTAGTGTCTCCCTGGGTTACAATTAGGGAAGCGCTGGGTTCTTCATGAAGTGGAAGAGGGCTGGAAGCCTTGGGTGAAGCATGCGGTATAGTGGTGTGCTCATATAAAGTGGGACTATCCGTTAAAAAATCTGAGTCTAGCTCTACCTGTCTATTAGTATCTAATTCAGCGGCTGGGAGGGGAACGTTTGCTGCTTGTATAGCCCTAGTTTCCCCATGTACTAATTTGCTTTGCATGTGATCAGTGTGTGTTAGTGTGATAGAAGCGGCATGCAGTCAGTCAACCCCCTCCAGACCACTCTCATCATAGAAGGCGTCAAACCTATTGAAAGTAGGTACATTATAATGAGTATTAGGGAATGGTGAATGGGGGTGATTGCGGTGGTGATACATCTCGTGTGAGGCCTCCCGTCTCTCATGATAAGATACTGGGTAATTAACTTGTCTGGGCTCCCAAGATGTATCTCTCCCGTACTGTCTTTGGTCACCTGCAGGGTAGTGTCCACGATTTCTTGGGGTTACTCCGTCATGGTATTGGTTAAAGTTACCATAAATTTTCTCCTGCTCTAATGCGGGGTGTCGGTGCACTTTGGCTAAATTGTGATCATTTAAAGGATAAAAGTAGCTTAGATCCATGGTGCGGATCAGGCTATTGATCGAGCCATCCTTCCAACTGGTAATATGCCTTGCCACACGGTTATCCATGAAATTGACAACAATGCAGTCACCCTCAGTAGATTTGAATCTGTGCCCCACCCAGTCAGCCCTCCTAACATTTGTTATTTTGCCGCTTATATGAGGGGGGATTGGTCTATGAGATGTTAACCAATGACTCACTTTATTTTTCAAATCCCCATAACTCTCGGCCTTTCCCTCTTCTAATTGTGGTACACCAATCATTACTATGGTGTGTAAGTGGGATTTAGGGGGGAGATTGACGTGGGCGAGTTTTTTTGGTTGTTTCGGTTTTGGTGTTTGCACCGGTCGTGTGTTTATGGTTACGTTATGTGTTGGTATTGGCCTTTGAGGCTCAACCTGATCATCCGAGTCATCAGGTGGATCGGAGGATGAGCCTTCCGCAGCCCATTCGCTCTCATCATTACCAATTGTAAGGTCATCTAAGATGGTAGGCGAAGTAGGAACTAGTACAGTTTGGGTATTTGCACATACAATTGAGATTGCGATGTTGTGATCTATAGCACTTGAGGAGGGAATGGGTAACAAACTGGAGCTATCATTTTGAATGTTTTTCTTGTCTCGTGTCTTTTTTGTGTTATGTTGCTTGTGAGTGCTATTGTCCCGCGAGAGACTATCCTTTGGTGTAAGTGCATTAAAAGTTTTTAACATGCTCGTAATGTCATCTTTTTGGGACTTTTCAAACTTCACTAAAGTTTGCTCTAGACTGGTAATTTTATTGCTTATTGGCTGCAAGAGGGATCTAACTAAATGTTCCAATTCTGTGAGGTATAAATTGTCTGATGTACTTGCCCTTTCTGTCTGGGTTGTCTGGTCTGTGGAGTTTTTAATATACTCTAAATGCACTTCAGTTTGCGGTGATAATACACCTTGATTGGGGAACATTTCAATTAAGTTAGATACTTTGTTAGTTGGTTTGACCAATCTGAAGTTTGCCCAGACATCCTTTGCTGATGGTTTGTGATTACCTAGGGGGCGATATGTTTTCCTCATTATTGATTTAGTTTTTTTCTTGTATTGCCTCCTTGACTTTTTTGGGGAAAGTGGCTTATCTGCTGCTGTTGTATCTGTTATGAGTAAGCTCTCTACGAGTTCAACCCCTGACCTTGGAGAGTTTGGTAATATGGCTCCCAAGTGGGGCGAGCACGGGTTTACCCCAAAGTTAGAAGTTAATGCAGGACTACTTTCTATGCTGTTTAATGGTATAGGGGAAGTTAGTAGTGCTTTTTTCCTACTGCTTTGACCACTAGGCAACCCTGTAAAAGATTGCAATAAAAGTGACTCCTCTAAATTAATAGAAGAGTTTGCAGTATTATCATTAGTGGTGGTATGTAATGATAGATTAGGAAAACACATATTTGGTGTCAAAGAAAGACGCCTCTCCGTGTTTTGTATGGCATCTGCTACTATACCTATAGTCTTTTGTAGCATTAAGTCAATAGCTGTGATTGTCGGTAGAGGTGTAGATGGAACAGTCTTATTTCTAGTTGACGATCTTGTAGCCACAGGAGTCTTTCTAACTTTAGTCATCATGTAGAAAATATCCAAAATGGTAGATAATATACTGAGCACTTAATTCTGAAAACTCACTGTCAGTGAAAAGACCAGATGTGATACTATCACCTCAAGGTATATCCCAGGATACTGAAGAAGAAAGGGGGTGGCCCGTCCCTTCTCCTTCTGTCCCCTGAGGGCCACAGAGGGCCCGCCCTTTGCCCGGGCTTAGCCCCGGGCGCTCCCGCGACGCGGGGGTGACACGCTCTTTATGCGCCGCCTGGCGCGATGACAGCGCAGTCCTCCGCCGCAAAGCAGGGCGGGAAACGTAGTCCTGTGCCCCCCTCCGCTCGGCGGCCGCTTCAAGGTGACGGTTGCGGCGGCGGGAGGGGGACCAAGACCAACAGGCACCAGGAGTCACGGGGAACAGCGTTGGCGAGGTAGGCTCTCGCTATTTTAGGGGTCCGGGTCCGTGCAAGAGATTTCAGGCTTTATCAAGCGTCACCCGCTCCACCGGGGTGACGCGCTCTTTATGCGCCGCCTGGCGCGATGACAGCGCCGTCCTCCACCGCAAAGCAGGGCGGGAAACGTAGTCCTGTGCCCCCCTCCGCTCGGCGGCCGCTTCAAGGTGACGGTTGCGGCGGCGGGAGGGGGACCAAGACCAACAGGCACCAGGAGTCACGGGGAACAGCGTTGGCGAGGTAGGCTCTCGCTATTTTAGGGGTCCGGGTCCGTGCAAGAGATTTCAGGCTTTGTCAAGCGTCAGGTTGAGTGGCTGGTAAATGAGAACTACTTCTTACAACATAAGACAGCGTTAGAGATGAGTTACAAGGGGTTTAGGAAGGGACATCCTAATGAAAACACCCACCCACAAAAAAGCAAAACCATTGTTGTTCACAAACTATATTTTAAAAGGTACTACGGCCCAAATGTTGTAAATGAACTCAAGCCCAGCCTTGGAGTAAGTCTAGCACCACACCAGGCCACTGATAGGTAGTGCAACGCAATCCCATAGAAAATTATATTGCACTTTAAATGCATGTAGAGATTGATAAGTTCATATCTGCAAACTCCTATAATATTTATACTTCAGGATTTGAGAAGAATGTTCACCAATATGCATTGGCGCTTTAGTGACATTTTGATAGAATGGATAGAGTGACTTGTTTACAAATAGCATTTGCATTTTATATTGGGTACTTTTGATGCTCTCGAGTTGGTGCCTTTGATTATACATTTTGATACGATTGATAGAGTGTCTTGCTTACAAACGATATTTGCACTTCATACTGGGTGTACATGATGTCTCTGAGTTGGTGCTTATGATCATGCACTTGAACTTTAGGTGACAGTAATGAGAGCATAGGACCAGTTTTTAACAAGCACTTGCAGTTTAGTTTGAGGGTTGATGGACCCTGTGGGAAACTGTCTAGAAATACGCATCTGCACTGTATGAGGTTTGTGCAATAATATTGGGATGCAACTATTATGGTAGGTGATCCCTTGTAGAAATGAAACATATTGGTTGCACTTGCACTTTATGTGCTTGCATTGGACGTCCACAGTGACAATATAGAAACGTGCAATTCAACAAATATGTTTTTTCAACTATATATGTGCTATAATGCCGTACTGCAGAAACATGATGTTCTAGGAAATGTGCTATGCATAAAAAGTCGATAATCTATGCAGATATGGTAGACATTTAATGGGTTGTGCATTATCACTGAATAATAAATCCCCAGTTGAAGAATTTTAAATCTGGCAACTATACTTGTAAAATTCTATTTTAAAAAGAATTTCAAATAATTAAAAAGATTATATTTGAAAATGTGGTCTGAACATGGGGGATCATGGTACTGCATGCAATCAAACGCAATTCTAATGTGGCTGAAGCTGCGAGAAAGATGTGGAAGTAGGTGGTCTAGATGCTGACGACAGAAAATAAGCAAAGAAGATGTGACAGTCGCTCTCTTCTTTTAAACTCAGTGATTATGGGTAATGGGTTTGCCAAATCACATTAGCATGGGGCGTGGCTTAGCGCCCAGAGGAGATGGCGGTGCTGGCTTGAGCGCTCCGTCGCGGCTGGGGCGCACTAGCGGACCGCGTTGGTTTTCTTTCCCACGAACGGAGGATTTCGACATCGTAAGGTCTCCAGAGGAGGATGTGACCTTTTGCGGGAGCCTTTCTGGTCGCTTGCTGTCTTTTTTGAGCGACGCTCTCCAGGACGCGGCTTCATGACAGCCGCGGCCGCCATTTTGTGCAGCTCCTCCGTGTGACGATCCCCACAGGTGAAACATCATTGCTCTCCACAAGCCCTCAGAATGCCTGATGCCTTCTTCTTTCCTCATGGTGGCCATTATATTACTGCTAAATGACTTTCCTGTTCCACACAACCTTTCACTTGTGTTTTAAATGCTGCTTTTTTTCCTTGCCACATGAGCGGCCATTTTGTTACCTCAATACCTTTTTGGCTTCTTCAGTCATATTATGCCTGCGCAGTTTCACCTAGTTGCCTCCTTTGCTTTTTCTAAGCATTACAGACTGATTGCGGCTCTGCTGAATAGATTTTTTGGTCGCTCTCTTGCATGGCAGCTAATTTCTCTATGCTTATTTACAGCATAATATGTCATTTGCGGTTTCCAGGTCTTGCCTGTCAGAGGCTTACACTTATTGCTGCTTTTTTCTTCCTCAGCCCTCAGCAGCCCTTGCTTCTGATTATTCATCTTGCCATTTTTGCTCTGCATGTGAAGCTTGGATTTAATCCTTCACTGCTGTGACATTTATTTATTTTTCCAATGCTGATTACTCATTCTGGAAGATAAGGGGTCTTTTTCTTTCTTTTTGCACGCTGCCTAGTCGTGCTCCTAGTAAAGATTGACCACCCGATGGGCAGACTTACAACAAGTTGCGCTAGCAAAACCTCAAAGCGCACTTTCATCAAAAACTCAAAGGTCTTTTCAGCATTGGCCCTGTTGGAAGCTTCACAAGAAACTCCTGTTCACATGTCAAAGCCGGCCATGGAACCCCTTACTCAGCCCAACGGGAAGACTACAGTTAAACGATTAAAAAAGGACCCCCCTCACCATCTGCCTCCGCTTCATCTGCATCTATCGTGTTGTTATTGGAGGAGATAAGCACACTCCGCCCTTTTATGGAAGAGACTAACGCTAAACTGCAGGTTCTAACTGACAACTGGACACAAATGGAAGCAAGAGTTGCGTCGGTGGAACACAGTGTCTCTTCTCTTCAGGAGTCCTCTGCTAAGACTTCGCATATGCATTCCCAGATCTCTTCTCTTCAAAAGCAGGTTGAGGATCTTGAGAACAGAAATCGCAGCAACAATCTGCGCATCTACGGCCTGGTGGAGGGTTGTGAGGAGAGTGACCCTATTACTTTCTTTAAATCCTTTCTTCCTAAACTTCTACATCTTCCAGAGGACACTGTGCTCAACATACAAAGAGCCCACAGGCTTGGTGGAGCTCCATCGTCTACTTCTGCCTCGGCGAAACCCAGAGGATTGATCATGTATTTCCTGCAATATACTAACCTTTTAAAGGTCCTTTCAGCAGCTAGAGCCTCTCCACATCTTACATGGTCTGGATCCTCCTTGTTTTTCGCGCAGGATTATGCTAGAGCCACGGCCAGTCGTCGCAAAGCCTTTCTGGACATGAGACCTGAACTCCGATCTATTGGTGCTAGATATGGGCTTTTTCATCCCTGTCTTTTTAGGGTTACATATAACAATAAGACGACGACCTACGAAGACCCTGTGCGACTCCAGAGCTTTCTGAATTCCTGTCGAGGAGCTATCATGGATACTTCTGGTCCCTCTTCTTCATTCCCTCCTTGACTCTTCTGACTAATGTTGTTTTTCCTTTTTTGAAGTCTCGTGCTTTATGCATAGGTTTACCATAGGTAGCATAGTTTCACATGCATTGTGTTATAGTTCCCTTTTTTCATGTTGATCCTGTTGTTCATAATGTTCATTGTTTACTCTCCCCTCTACTTGTTGCTTTTATTGGTATGACTTCCGTGTGGTTTTTTGATTCTCTTCTTGTCTTTTTCTCCTAACGCTTTCCTCTTGTTTCCACAGATCATACACCATGTTCCGTGTTTCCCCAGCCCGGCGGCTCGCGAGCCCTGACCATCTTGTCTCCTCTAGTTGGTTCTACCCCCCCTCCTCATTCGTTTTGGTTTCCTTTCCTGCTTGTGATCCCTCGCCTCCCCTACCTGTAAGTACGTTTCCTTATCTTATTGAAATGTTAACTTTTATTTCTGTCCTTATCTCCTCTTCCCTATTACCCTTTCTACCTGTTATTTTCTTAAAGGTGTCACTTTTTCTCTTCCATTTTCAATTTCTCTCTGTTCATCTAATTCCTATTTCATCATCTCCTTGGCTTCTCCTTCATTCATCTTTATGTATTTTTCTTTGCTCTGAGGTTTTCTCTCATTGTAGTTGCTTTCCTTTTTTTATCTCTTTTTAATGTCAGTACGTATTGTTTCATGGAACGTTAAAGGTCTTAACTCTCCCATTAAGAGACAACAAATTCTTTCTGACCTCGCTAAATTGAATGTGGATTTCGCCTTCTTGCAAGAGACTCACTTATCAGAAGCGGAATCTGTTAAGCTTAAAAGAGGTTGGGTGGGAGAGGTGTGTTTTGCTCCCGGAGATGGTAAGCGGAATGGTGTCGCTATTCTTATCCATAAATCTCTTACCTACTCCATCTTAGATACTGAATCAGATTCTGATGGTAGATGTTCATATGTCAAGCTTTCCTTGAGGGGTGTTCCACTTTCCCTTTTCAATATTTATGCCCCCACAGGCGGTCATCCAACTTTTTGGCACGAGATGGCTACTCGCATCACTAGCCTCGTTGATGATAATTTCATTATGGCGGGGGACTGTAATCAGCCTCTTGACCCTTTTTTGGACCGAAACTCCAAAGCCTCCTTCATTCCAAACAAGCCTCACAAACTCTTTACTCACGCAGTTTCACAGCATAAACTTATTGATGCTTGGTGTATATGCAACCCAATGGCCAAATAGTTTACCTTTTCCTCCCCTTCCCACCATTCCCAATCACGTATTGATTATATTTTTGTATCCCATCATCTTGCACAGTCCTTTACTCATGCAGAAATTGGCCCTATTCTATTATCTGACCACGCTCCAGTCTCTATTGATATTGATATCCTACCCAAAGTTGTTGGACCAAATAGGTGGCGTTTCAATAATTCTTTACTTTTAGATCCCAAATTTACCACCTCTTTTACTGAATTTTTTAATGAATATTTTACCTTCAATGACACCCCTTCTATTCCTACTCTCACTGTTTGGGATGCATTCAAAGCCACAGCTAGGGATTTTATCATCCGTTATGTGGCTAAGAAGCGGAAGATCGCACGTAAATACACTAGTGACCTTCTCCACAAAATCAAGAGTCTGGAGCACTCCTATTATACCTCTCACTCAAAGGAAAGCTTGACAGCGCCTATTGACGCCAAGTTGAAATTTAACAAGAAATCTACAGAGGATGCTTCTCTCTACTTATTGAAATCCAGTTCGAAATTTTATGGTGGCAAAAACAAAGCAGGGAAAATTCTAGCTAATTATTTGAAAATCAAACATAACAAATTAAATAGTGAATCTGTACTTGATGACAATGCTGTCCTTAGACATAAAGACACCGATATCCTTGATGAATTTTCTCGCTTCTACTCTAACCTCTATTCCTCTGAAACTCATCCTACCCCTCAATCTCTCTCTGATTTTTTCTCTACCATTCGTCAACCAGACCGTTTTCCCATTGACTTAACCTCTTTGGAGTTGGACATCTCCCAGCAAGAATTACTCTCCGCCCTTAATTCTCTCAAAAAAGATAAAGCTCTGGGGCCTGATGGTTTTACTGTTGAGTTTTATCTTCATTTTTCCAAATTGCTAATGCCCAAATTACACTCTCTTATAGATTCTTTTGTTACCCTTGGTAGCTCTTCAGGTACCTTTTCTGATGCTCATATTTGTATAATCCCTAAGGAAGGCAAAGATTCTCGATACTGTAAAAACTATAGACCAATTTCCCTTGTCAACATTGATTATAAGATTTATGCCAAATCCCTTGCAGCTCGGTTAGACCCTTTTTTACCTGAATTACTTGGCCCCGAGCAATTTGGTTTTGTTAAGGGACGTTTTATTACTGATAATACTAGACTTCTTTTTAATGTTTTGTCTCAATCCCCACGCTTTCAAGATTCTCTGGCGGCTATTGCCCTGGACGCAGAGAAGGGGTTTGATAGGGTAGAGTGGACTTATCTTTTCTCTGCCCTCAAATGGTTCGGTTTTGGGCCCAAATTTATGTCCTTAATTTCCTTTCTTTATTCCAATCCCAGAGCAGCGGTTTGTGCAAATGGTCTGGTTTCCTCCTTTTTTGAGTTGGGTAGAGGTGTCCGGCAAGGTTGTCCTTTATCCCCTTTTCTCTTTAATCTAGCTTTGGAACCCTTCCTCTCCAAACTCAGACAAAACCCTGACATACACGGTTTTCAGACATCACACTCTCACATTAAACTTGCTGCTTACGCAGATGACATTTTGCTTTTTATCTCCAATCCTACTGTCTCTATTCCTGCCTTCTTTGCTGAAGTTCGTGTGTACTCGCAGATTTCTGTATATAAGTTGAACAATGACAAGTGCGAAATTTTACCCCTTACTAAATATACCTTCAAACCTGATTTTGTTGACTCTAATTTCACTTGGAGCTCCTCTCACATCAAATACTTAGGTCTACACGTCACTCCCTCCATCACAAATACGGTCTCCCTTTGTCTCAACAAATGTATCCAGAAACTCTCCGATCTCACCACCAAATGGCATCCACTCTATCTTTCTTGTTGGGGACGCCTTGATACTATTAAAATGATGTTATCCCCCATTGTTCTGTACACTATTTCTAATATTCCTGTTCCTATTTCCACAAAGTTCTTTAGGAAGATCAACGCCATTCTTTCCTCTTTTCTCTGGTCAGGCAAAAATCCCGTATGTCTCTCCTCAGACTGACACGTCCTAAATCTGAGGGTGGTGTCAATTTTCCTGACTTTCCGACCTACCACAAGGCTTTCCTTTTACGCCAGGCCTCCTTTTGGCTGCGAGACCCTGATGAACCCTGTCCTTTGTGGGTTAATGTAGAACGTCTCTCTCTCTCTCTCCCTTTACTTTTGCTGATTTTCTCTCTTTTTCTCGTAAACCACACTTACCATCCCTCCCCATACATAAATTCACAGTCAAACTACTGCTAGCCTCCTCCCGGACCCCTCCCTCCTCTATTGCTGATTTTTTATCCACTACCATTTGGCATAATAAAAATCTCCTTATCAATAACAAACCTTTTTATTGGAAATCTTGGAGGCAGAAGGGTTTAATTTGGGTTTCTCAACTTTTTTCTCAATCCACTTTTTTATCTTTTCCAACATTATGCCACTCTTTTGATTTTCCTGCCTCCTTTGCTCGTAATTATCTTATACTTAAGGAAGTGGTCATGTCTACTTACACCCAGATCCCACATTCTCACAATCATTCTTCATCTCCTAACCCCACCTCACAACTTCACTCTTTTTTGGCTGTTTCTTCTAAGGCTTCTCTCATCTACGCATTTCTTCGTTCCACACCCTCTCCTCGTCCAAGGTCTAAGGTAGAGGAGCAATGGGAATGTGACTTTGCTACTTCTTGGCCTATTTCTCTGTGGGATAGGTTGTGGGTCAAGATTAGCAAATCTTCTAGATCTGCCACTTCAACACAGACACTATTTTTTATTTATAACAGACTTCTCTTTACACCACACTTGCTTAATAAGAGATTTTCCTCTGCTCCTGACCTCTGTTGGTCTTGTTCTACACCCACTGCTACTTTATTCCACATGCATTTCTCTTGCACAATCGTTCATGACTTCTGGAAGCAAATTTGGGCCCAAATTAATAATATTTTCCACACTCAAATCCCTTTTTCTTTTATTCACATTTTTTTAGGTAGTCTCTCCCCTTGTTGGGACCATGTTACTTTTGATGTGCGAATCATTGATTTACTGATAGAGGTTGCATTCCAACAAATCACTGCTAATTGGAAATTTTTTACTAATATATCGGTTAAAGCATGGTGGTATAACGTTTGTCACAATCATAGGTTAGATACTGCTTTTGTTTTTCCTCCTCATATGGCAATGAAACGCACTGATTTATGGCTCCCTATAACATTGTACCTTGATGCTTGTGCTAAAAATTTATTTAATTTATCACCCATTCAGCAAGAAGTCTCCAAACCTCCCTGATTGACCTTATTGTTCCTAAGTATTTTCTTGTCTAACAGATTTTACTACTGTTTTTTTTTCTTTATTGTATAGCCTCCTCCTATCTCCATAACCAGTGTACCTTTTCTTATTTATGCAATGTTTTTCTAACTTGTTTTGCTTCTATCCTGTATCACTTATGTATATTATATTGACACCTTTTATCGCTTAATAAACTCTTATTTGAACTGAAAACACATTAGCATTCCATGTAGCGTTCCATGTGGTGGTGCTGCTTAATGCAAAATAAGAAATAAACAGCGACTGAGCATTCGAACATCGTGTATCACCTTTGTTGGAGTTCTAGAAGAGTGCAGCTGGATCATCATTGAGCGATGGTTGTTATAGAGCAATGGATATGCGCGATCCCGTGCGCAGACAGCCAGCACACCGAGAGAAGAAGCGTCCGTGTTCTGAGCAGGAATTGAAGTGAAGGCTACAGTGAACTGCTCTCTGCCGGTAATCGAAACAAGATGGAGGCTCTGGAAGACTAGGGTAAGAGATCCTCTTGAACGATCAAGGTCGAAGGGGAGAGAACCCGACCCGGTATCCACATAGGATAGAGCTTAATTTGATTATTACTGGTGTTACTCAGCCCGGCTGCCCGCACGTCAACCAGTGGGTTAATGACCCGGATTCCTCATTCTACCGCACCTGTACTGTGTTAGAGGGGCGCACGCACAATAAAATTATTCAGCTGACGTTGAATTGTCTTAATTGAGCAACACATGACTACAGCTACATATTGTTGGCTAATCTCTGGTCCCGAACGGCTTCGATTGAAGTGAAATTTGCTGTGCATTAGTTGGAGAATAGTGAGTTTGCATAGAACCATGACATTGATCTGATATATATTTTTTCAGATGGTGGAACGAAGAGCACAGTGGGTGAAAGCGGCCCTGGATGTATTCAGTGGTACAGCAACAATGGTGGTGATCAGAGAATTAGCGAATGCACGAAATGCAGAGTACAAAAAATGGTGGGAAACGACGTCACTGACAAGATACATTGAGTGCAAAAGGATTCTACGTGGGTTGCGCATTTTTGTGATGCCCAGGTTTGAAGATATGGATGCAGATCTGTTTGAGGAATGGAGATCCAATACCGAAGGCTGCTCCTTTACGCTCATGGAAACACTCATAACTCATGCAAGGCGTCGCATGGAAGAGCAAACAGCTATTCTATGATTATTGTGAAAAAGTTGAGACAGTCAAAGAGCAGGAGGAAGTGAAAAAACACTCCTCAAGAAAATGGAGGAACACATCGAGAAACATGAGGAGGAGTCACGGAATGCTTAAAATGTACCATTACAAGATGGCTGCCACAGTTAAAAGCAGACAGAAGCAATGTCATTGTGGATTGTTTTTTATTGATTGTTACAAGAAAACTTTGACCATCGAACAGTGATGTATTAAATGAAGCCAACATTCATCCATCTAACTCCTTTCTGGAAAGGTTTTGGGGCGCTCCATCAAGTGGGAGCAAAGAAAAAGGGGGGCCCTCAAAACACTTTTTTCCACATGCATTTCCCTTAGGAAAAATTTGACAACTATCAGAGATATTTTAAGGCAAGGGCAAAGTGGGCGTTTGCCGATGTGCCCCACATTCTAAGGTGCCCCTGGTAAACTGAACTTTCTCTTTGGCCTATTTCTTGCATTCTTGGTGACCTAAACATTTGGTTTGACAAACCGGTATGCCCCATCATAAAACAATCATCACTGGCCTAGATGCACTAAACATACATCAGATCGTCCACACACACTGCTGGACACATCCTAGCTGTCATTTTTTCAAATCAGAAACTAGTAACCTTTCAAACCATTACTCCAGTCACATGGTCAGACCACCATAGTCGTAACCTCTAATCTGGAAGAATTAGTGTTGTCATGTTCGGTATGTTTGGTATAATGGTGATAAATCCTGCTTATTTTTGAAGGTGGATTTTTCATTACTATTTATAAATGCCACTTTTAGAAAGTGATACCAAAACTAGATCAGTTGACTGGGGGTAAGTGTTTGATTTGTTTAAGTGCTCCATTCATCATCCCCTTTGGTATCGCTTTGTTTGCCCTAAATTAGCAGGGTATTCCAAGACGTGGGTCCCTTGCTCACTTTGCCACTGGATTTCCGGTCCAGGAAAGACATGGCTTGGCAGTTCAGGCTGGACTGTTCCCATGAGGCACAGGGTCAGACTGATTTGCATATGGCCATGTCTGAACTTTGGTGGTTGAGTGAGCTAAAGAATGATGATGGATTAAACCCAGATCAGTTGATTGGGGGTGAGTGTTTGATTTGCTCAAACGCTCCGTCCATCATCCCCTTTGGTATCACTTTGTTTGCACTAAGTTGGTAGGGAATGCCCAGATGTGGGTCCCTTGCTCACTTTGCCACTGGATTTCTGGTCCAGGGAAGACATGGCTTGGCAGTTCGGGCTGGACTGTTCCCATGAGGCACAGGGTCAGACTGATTTGTATATGGCCATGTCTGAACTGGGGTGGTGGAGTGAGCTAAAGAATGAGGATGGATTAAACCCAGATCAGTTGATTGGGGGTGAGTGTTTAATTTGCTCAAACGCTCCATCCATCATCCCCTTTGGTATCGCTTGGTTTGCACTAAGTTGGCAGGGTATGCCCAGATGTGGGTCCCTTGCTCACTTTGCCACCGGATTTCCGGTCCAGAGAAGACATGACTTGGCAGTTAGGCTGGACTGTTTCCATGAGGCACAGGGTCAGACTGATTTGCATATGGCCATGTCTGAACTGAGGTGGTGGAGTGAGCTAAAGAATGATGATGGATTAAACACAGATCAGTTGATGGGGGTGAGTGTTTGATTTGCTCAAACACTCCATCCATCATACCCTTTGGTATCGCTTTGTTTGCCCTAAGTTGGCAGGGTATGCCCAGACGTGGGTCCCTTGCTCACTTTGCCACTGTATTTCCGGTCCCGGGAAGACATGGCTTCGCAGTTCGGGTTGGACTGTTTCCATGAGGCACAGGGTCAGACTGATTTGCATAAGGCCATGTCTGAGCTGGGGTGGTGGAGTACGATAAACAATGATGATGGATTAAACCCAGATCAGTTGACTGGGGGTGAGTGTTTGATTTGCTCAAACGCTCCATTCATCATCCCCTTTGGTATCGCTTTGTTCGCCCTAAGTTGGCAGGGTATGCCTAGACGTGGGTCCCTTGTTCACTTTGCCACTGGATTCAATATAGCCTGGCTGATGAGGGTTATGAACCCGAAACCAGTCCCAGGACGCTTGTTTCCGGTCCAAGGAAGACATGGCTTGGCAGTTCGGGCTGGACTGCTCCCATGAGGCACAGGGTCAGACTGATTTTCATATGGCCATGTCTGAACTGGGGTGGTGGAGTGAGCTAAAGAATGATAATGTATTTAACCCAGATCAGTTGATTGGGGGTGAGTGTTTGATTTGCTCAAACGCTCCGTCCATCATCCCCTTTGGTATTGCTTTGTTTGCCCTAAGTTGGCAAGGTATGCCCAGACGTGGGTCCCTTGCTCACTTTGCCACTGGATTTCCAGTCCAGGGAAGACATGGCTTGGCAGTTCGGGCTGGACTGTTCCCATAAGGCACAGGGTCAGACTGATTTGTATATGGCCATGTCTGAACTGAGGTGGTGGAGTGAGCTAAAGAATGATGATGGATTAAACCCAGATCAGTTGATGGGGGGTGAGTGTATGATTTGCTCAAACGCTCCGTCCATCATCCCCTTTGGTATCGCTTTGTTTGCCCTAAGTTGGCAGGGTATGCCCAGACGTGGGTCCCTTGTTCACTTTGCCACTGGATTCAATATAGCCTGGCTGATGAGGGTTATGAACCCGAAACCAGTCCTAGGATGCTTGTTTCCGGTCCAAGGAAGACATAGCTTGGCAGTTCGGGCTGGACTGTTTCCATGAGGCACACGGTTATACTGATTTGCATATGGCCATGTCTGAACTGGGGTGGTGGAGTGAGCTAAACAATGATGATGGATTAAACCCATATCAGTTGACTGGGGGTGAGTGTTTGATTTGCTCAAATTCTCCGTCCATCATCCCCTTTGGTATCACTTTTAGAAAGTGGCCATTGCCATGTACTCATACCTCTATGCGCTTTGCAGCCTGACTCCAAACCACGTCTAGGATAGAGTGACAGCTGGACTTGGGCATACTTTCCAGACAGCCATCCCACAGGAGGGCCTGGATGCATCTGCATACTGATAGTCTTCCTGGGCTAGGAAAGTGGGAGGCGGGGCGCACTTACAGTTCTAAAGGCTGTGTCCTGCTCTCACACAAAGGGCTTGTTTATCCCCTACTGATGTCTGGAGCCAAGGCAGGGGGGAAAGGAAACTCCTGGAACTTCACATGCCTTGCTGGAAACGTTTTCTACCTTCTAGAGGCAGTGCACCAGAGTAAGGGTACAGGGGCTCTGGCCCCACATTTTTGGTTTGGAACTGGGACTGAAACTCTGTCAGAAGGACTGCCGGTGCTGCACAAATGACTCAAATGGAGTACTCTTCATTTATTGCTCTGCTGTCTGCTACCTGTTGCTGGCACTAAGGACTCGCTGGATTGGTTTTGTCATCCCTGCCTTTTACCTGCCTGTAAATGTTCTCAGCGTGTGATGAGCAGTTTACTTTTCACCCCAAGTGCAGGTTAACTTGCTTTGTGTTCTGCAACAAAAGCTCATGCTGAGCGCTTTATTTTTTATTTCAAACTTGTGACCCAGAGGAGCGCATGTGGTGCGCTTGCAGCCAAGCATGAGGCTTTGTCAGTGAGTGTACGCTCTGGTAGGAGAGCAGCGCATGTCTGGTGCCTCACTCTGTCACCTCACTGTGTCGTTCAAAGACTGGGCTGCTCACCGCCTATGTGCCTGGGCTCCCCCAAAGCTGTGCTCTCTAAGTAAGAGAGCCACCACAGCGACAGGTGAAGCCGCCTGCCTTGAACACAGAACAAAAGTGAAGCAGAAGAACTCAGCTGACATCATGGTGTGGGGTGGAGTCTGCCGCACCTGCCATTGCCTCATGGGAACCTCAGGACAGGGCGTTTGGTCAGGCCCTTCCTTCACTTTCTGGGTGTGGGAATTACTCCCCGCCTCATTGGAGAGTGGTGGAGGGAGTTGTCCAGCCGTCCCATTGAGGTAGCTGTTGGTATGCAGGGACCCAGCGAGGCCTCCCACTGAATTCAGCAGTGGGTGTACCCCCCATCTCAGCACATATGGTCGTTGATGGTCTTTACAGGGTGAGATCTAGGGGGAGGCTCCCGATTAGTGCATGATACTTTATTAAGGTGTATAGGCACACAGATGCTGCTCACTTGGGGCCTAAATTACCGTATACGTATGTGTTCTGTGGTGATTTATGTGTGCTCCCCCACTTGCCGAAATGTGATGATGCATGTGTTCATTCATAAACTGCTGCATTTTTCAATGTCATGATGCCTCACATCAGCCAGGGTCACGAGTACTATTTCAGGCTTGTCATAGTAAGTGCAGGGTTTATGTCACTTTGGTACACATTATTAATTTTTTTTTTGCAGTTTTATATAGCGCGAACTAGACCCGAACCGAATCAGGTGCTTTACATAGCACCAGTTACGTTATACGAGGACGGACACACATTCATTTTAGGCACGGGGAGATTAAGTGATTTGCCCAGAATCACAGGAGGTTTTTGGCGTCATTACCGAGACTCGAAGGTCCGAGGTCCCCAGGTCCGAGGTCGAGCGCCCTAGCCGTTAGGCCAACTCCTCTCCCCTAATGATTCATGTGTCCTTATTTTTCAAGCCCTGATGTTCTAAAACAGTATTACTTCAAGATTTCCATAATATGCACATCATTATTGATTCATGTATCTTTTCAGAACTTGTTGCATTTCTTGACCTGATGTTATAATGTATTTCATTTTAATGCTTGCATTGTCAGAATAATGAGTTTTGACTCTGGTTTGGCATAGTATGCACAGCTCTTATGATTTATTTTGTTTGGTCTATGATGTATGTACATTATATGTTATATTTTCATATAACTCTGTGTGGAGTCTCTTTTGTGGTGTTTTCATTGTGTTACTGGTGTGAGTGGGTTGCACAAACACTTACACATTGCCTCAGGGTATAAGCCTGACTGCCATGTGCCAAGCTACTCCGGGTGAGCACAGGTTATCTTTGGTGTGTAACCTACTTGCCATGACTAGAGTGGTGGGTTCTGCCTGGCTTAGGTGCACACCCTAGGCAACCTGAAACCCCATTTCTAACACTGCTTTTATCCATCCATTATTTTCTGCTTCTGAAACATTTTCCTGGACTCATTTTAACTTGTTCCAGGTGTCTGTGACTCTTATCAACATTGCGAATGAACTGTATTCTTCAGACTCACATGTGAAAGTGCTATTACATGTGCAGTTCAACAAAGCACCATACAGTTCCGCTGAATCTGCATATCTATTACCCATAGCAATATATCCATTCCCACATTGGTGTGCTGAACGCTTAACCACTGCTATTTCCCTGGGCAACTGCAAAGCTTCCCCCAGATTTTGAACATGACTTCCGTTCCGAATGGGAGTTCCTGAAGAAGTTGGAAAATCTCTTTGCGACTACAACTGTCCAAAATCATGCACCACACCAAACCCATACTGGCTTCCTGTTAAACTAGTGACTCTCATGTGTGCAGTTAAACAGCAGGCTCATTATGCACCAAGTAAAGTCCGGCTCCCCCTGTGACCCAGCACCCCCAAGTACCCTGGTTGCGGCTACCCACAGCATTCTCCCTACCATCCTTTTTCCTTTTAAGTTCAGATATATTTATTATGATTATGACGGCTGATGGTGTCAAATGCAGCAAATAGACCCAGAAGTGTCATCAAGGAAGAGTTGCATCATTCTTTTTTTTTTTATTCTTTTTTTTTTTTTAAACCGTTTTTATTGACATTTTCTCCCAACAGAACAACGCAGTCATCTCCAACACATAGTGCATCATGCATTTCCCCCCAGTCCCGCCGCCCCTCCCCTGCCACTACCCATATGAAGGCATGTAATTCACATACAGAAATAAGCTCCGAATAAGTTTTCCACAACATCATCAGCGTTACCATTCTTAGAAAGTCTCTTTGCCCTCCGAGTTGGACCTCTCGGAATGAACCCTCACAGTCCAGCATCTAGTCCGTGGTAGTTTCGCCATTTTCCCCACACTTTTCTGAACTTCTTGGGACACCCCCTCGCCCTATATGTAACCCTCTCAGCCGCCATGTACATGTCCAGGCCACCCCTCCACTCCTCCAGACGTGGTAGATCCGGCGCCCCCCAGTATTTTGCAATGTCTCTCTTTGCCACAACTAATGCTAGTACTAGGAAGGTCAACTGAGGGTGCGGGAGGTCCACATCTATCGACATGCCCAGTAAAGCCAGCTTGGGATCGATCTGTAATGGGGTCTCCAGTACTGCACACAGTTCCGTGAAAACATCCGACCAATACCCCTGTATTTTAGGGCACGACCACAGGACGTGAAAGAAGTCCCCCCTGGGGTCATGACATCGCAGGCATTTGGCATCATCTATCTTTCCCATCCTCTGAAGTCTTACCCTGTCGAAGTAGGTTCTATGTAGCACATTAAATTGGATAAGGCGGAGGCGGGAGTTAATTGCCACCTCTCTAGGGTGTGTTAAGACCAGTTCCCAGTCAATGTCTTCCATGCCTCCCACGTCTGCCTCCCAGTGTTGCCTTAGCCTGGCCAGGTCTCCCAGCATGTTGTTTGTGAGGGTCCTATAGGTCAGAGATACCGCCTTCTGCTGAATATGTTCCTGTAGAAGCCTGCCCTCAAGTGGGGCAAAGTCTGCCAGACCTGTGGTGTCAATATTCTGAGCTTTCCATGCGTGTTGCAGCCTAGTGTATTTGTATCTCTGTGTGGGGTGTAAGCCGAATTCCGTGGTCAGCGCCGTGAATGTTTTCAGTTGTCCTTTGGCCAGGATGTCTCCCAGCGTGGAAATCCCTATGTCGTCCCATCTATTGTAACCCGTCAGTTTGTGGAGCTCTGCCAGCCACTTGCAGTGCCAGATTGGTGTTTGTTTCGTCGGCTTCCCGTCCCACCCCATTCGTTTCGTGGACGCCCTCCAGGCCCGAATGGTGATTGTAGTTGCCGGTAGTAGACGTTTCCTACCATGTCCCCCGTATAAATAAGAAATGATGTGTCTGGGTGCTAAGTTGTGGCGCTCTAGTGCGTATGAAGGGTGGTCTGCCTGCGCATGTAACCATTCATTTATCGGGCCAGGTGTTCTGCCCAATAGTATGCTTCCAGATTCGGCAGCGAGATTCCCCCACTATACTGGTGCCTCTGTAGGGTGGTCAGGGCCACCCTGGGTTGTTTGCCCAACCATAGAAAGGCACGAAGGTCTGCATGTATCTTAGGGAAGACTTTTGGGGGGAGGGGGTAGTACTCGTTCTGGAGGGCATATAGGTACTTGGGGAGGACGATCATTTTGTACATGGCCGCTCGGCCCAGGAGGGTGAGCGGGAGCTGCCTCCAGCGGTCCATGTCCGCGACGGAGTTAACCATGATACGCTCAATGTTGCGGGTATATGAGATAAGCCTATCCAAGGTAAGGTAGACCCCCAGATACTGAAATCCCCCAGTCGTAGTGAGCAGCCGTCCTGGGAGGTCCGGCCATTCCTCTCTCCCTGCGGGGTCGTACAGGACCGACTTATGCCAGTTTATTCTGTATCCGGCATATTCACCATATAGTTCCAGTTCATGGAACAGCTGCGGTATCGACGTCTCCGGCGAGGTTACATATAGGAGAACGTCATCTGCATAAAGCGAGATCTTTTAATCGTTCACATCTACGTCGGTCCGCCGGAATCCCCTGATGGTCGGGTTCTGTCGAATTTTAGCCGCCAAGACCTCTATCGTTAGAGCAAATAAGAGTGGGGAGAGGGGGCACCCCTGCCTGGTCCCCCGTCGGATTTTGAATTCCCGTGAGAGGACTCCGTTCACTCTCACCCTGGCCCTCGGTTCAGTGTACAGCAGCTGCACCCATCTCTAAAAGTTTGGCCCGAAGCCAAATTTCTGTAGGACCCCCTCCAGAAAAGGCCAGTGCACCGCATCAAAGGCTCTTTCCGCATCTAGCGATAGGAACCAGTGCGGGTCCTCCCTGTCCCCAACCTCCTGCAACCAATTGTGAGTGCGCCTAAGATTCAGTCTGGTCGCCCTGTCTGGTATGAACCCAGTCTGATCAAGGTGGATCAGCTGTGATATCACCCGTCTCACTCTCATCGCCAGGATAGTGGCTAGCAGCTTCGTTCCGAGTTCAATAATGAAATGGGACGGTAGGACTTGCAGAGCTCCCTCGGTTTACCATCCTTGTGGATAGGGACAATAGTAGCCATAGTCAGATCAGGGGGAAGCCTTCCGTCTCGAAGGGCATCCTCAAATAATCCCTTCAAATGTTTCACTAGTAGATCAGCCGTTCTTTTAAAGAATTCGGCTGGGAAGCCTTTGGGGCCTGGTGTTTTCCCCGGTCTTAGTTTGGCCAGTGCATCAGATATGTCGTCGAGTGCAATTTCGGAGTCCAGCGCTTTTGCGTCCTCGATGGACAAGGTCGGGAGGTCAGTTTGAGCCATATACTGTAGCGCCTCTTCCCTCGACCCCAGCTCTCTAGACTCATAAAAGTGTTCATAGTGGTCTGCGAATGCCTCAGCTATAAGTACGTCTGATTGGTATGTCGTTCCCTGAGAGTCTGTAATCTCTTCCACCCACCTTTCCGCCCTTTCTTTTTTGCTGAGCCACGCCAGGAGCTTACCAGACTTGTCTCCTACATCATACAGGCGGTGCAGGGTGGCCAGTGCCTGGGTTTTCGCCTCTCCTGTCACCAGCTCTCTGTATTGAGCTTGTCTATCTGCGAGTCTCCTTAGTGCCCCTGGGTCTCTCGAGTTCTGGCATTCCCTTTGCCGATCCAATATGTCTTGTTCAATGATTTCGGCCGCAGAGTGAAGCTTTCTTCGCTCCTCCGCCAACCTATTCTTCGCCCTATCTCTCATGACTGTCTTAAGAGCTTCCCAGAAAACCACTTTTGACTGCACTGAGCCCTCGTTCTCGGCAACATAGATTTTAATGTCGGCCCTGAGTCCCCCTAAGATGCTTGGGTTCTGCAGATCCCACGCCGTTAACTGTAAGTGTCGTCTATCTCCCTGGCGTCTCGCCCCCAGTTTGACTAGCAGTGGGGAATGATCCGAAACTCCTCTAGCTTTGTATTCTGCTGCGTCTTGTATCGTCAGGTGTTGGCGGGCTATAAATACATAGTCTAATCTCGAGAAGGCCTGGTGGGCACCCGAGAAGAACGAGTAAGTCCGTGCCTCAGGGTGTAGCCATCTCCATACGTCTGTGAGACCTAGGTTATTTGCCCAGGACAACAAGGGGGTCTGCGTCTCCTTCCTCTGCGCCGTGCTGGATCTATCCCTAGAGACATCCATAACGTCATTAAAGTCCCCCCCTACAATCTGTACAGTGTCGGCTGTTTCCAGCAGAATGTCTGCTACTTTCTTAAGTGTGTTAGCCTGGAGTTTCGGTGGTGCATAGACTGGGACAATAGTATAGGCACGTCTGTTCCATGTCCCCTTGATAGCTACATATGTTCCCTGGGGGTCTGTCCACGTTCGTGTAGTGAGAAATGGAGTGGTCTTTTTCAGAATGATGGCGACTCCCCTAGAGTCAGATGTATACCCTGCGTGTGCTAGTAGCTTGAAACGACCTCTAGCTAGGAAGCCGCACTTGGTGCCTTTGAGATGTGTCTCTTGTAGGAGCGCGACATCCGGGGCTGTACGTTTCAAATACGAGCTGACCAGTCCCCTTTTAATCTTACTGCCCAACCCATTCACGTTCCAGGACAAGATACTCAGCCCGCCCCGGCCTTCCAGGTGTGTGTCGTGGTCAGCTAGCATGGAGTTGGCTTGAAGTAGGTAAGCGGGCGGCCCCTCCATGTCAAGCGGCCCAGACCTTCATGTGGTATGTCAAGGTATACCCAAGGGCCTCCCCGGGCTCGTGAGAATGACTTGCGGTGCGGAGGTGTAGCATAGAACACCAGGAAATTTGACTGCAGTGCCAACTTCCCCCCCCTCCCTCCAACAGCCCCAACACCAAACTGTTTGATCTTCCCAAACCCCTCCCACCCCCGCCCTACCTTCACCTCCCGTCCCTCCCATACTTGTAACCAATGAAGCACAGGACTTTCAGGTGGTAAAGGTCTGTCGCCCTCCCTCTGTCCCCCCCACTTAGACTGAAACTAGGGTTCCAGCCGTTATTGTCCCGGGCTCAGGTAACAAGCCAACGCTAGGACAGGGATCCCCGACCCCGTAAGCCACCAATGGCAGCAACTAAACAAACAGACAACAGTAGTGTCAAAAGATACTCAAAGAGTAGTGTTTGTAACTTGCGTGTCCTCGGCAGCGGTGCCCTGCCGTCACGGATGCCTTTGCCGTACTTCTTCATGAATGAGAGTCCTGCGTGTCCATATCACGGTCATCAGTACCTCCCGTCGCTCCTTGTTCCAGTTCTCGGATCGCCGCTACCAGTGGGTGTAGCGAGCGGTCTGTCAGATCCTCCGCCTCCGACAGACGGTCACCTTCTGTATCCTCCACCCCCTCGACGGTGTGGTGAGCCAAGCTGCCAAATCTGGATCCCGTTGCCGGGTTTTCCCCCGTGGTCATCTCCCGGGTACCTTCTCCTCTGGTTATCGCGGGTCTTTCCGAATTTGCCGGTGAGAGTGCGTGTCGTTGCATTCTCGGGATGTGGGACCTTTGCGTTTTTGGTGGGCTTCTCCGGAAGTTGGCTGCCGCCATTTCGGTGCGGATCCTGCGACCCTCTTCCTCTGCTTCACGGAGCATCGGTCTTTCCTCCAACCACTGCCAGGCCTCCTCAGGACGGTGGAAGAAGAGCGATCTGCCCTTAAACAGCACTTTCAGTTTTGCCTGGAAGAGCAGCAAGTAGGATATATGTAAAGTTCGGAGTTTTGCCTTAACTGAGTCATAGGACCGGCGCTGCTTCTGCACGTCCTGACTATAATCTGGGAAGATCATGATGTTTGTATTTTCCAGCCTGAGCTCCCCCTGTTTTCTCGCCTCCCCTAGGATGAGGTCTCTGTCCGCAAAGTTAAGGAAGCGGGCGATGATTGGCCGTGGCCGGGCCCCCTCTGGAGGTTTCATCAGTAGGGCCCCGTGCGCCCTTTCTATGATAAAACAGTTCGAGAATTGGACTCTTGGGAACGTCGATTGCAACCAGTCACGGAGGAAGGCCGCTACGTCATTCTTCTCAATACCTTCCCTAAAGCCCACGAAGCGGAGGTTGTTGCGCCTCGCCCTATTCTCGGCACCATCGACCCTCCATAGCAGCTGTTTGTGGGACGCCTGTAGCTCCGCCATATCTTTCCGGAGCGTGGTAAGTGAGTCTTCTGTCTCACCAAGTCTGGTTTCAGTGGCCGTCACCCTTTCTATTAGATTCCGGAAATCCTGATGCAGCAAGAGAACCTCCGAGCCCACCTCACCTATTTTCGTCTCGAGTGCCGTCCTAGAGCTTTGAATGTCCACCCTCGAGGCCTGGATCGCCTCCATGATTTTGGCCATGTCTGAACGCGCTTCTAGAGTCGGCGGGGCCGTCTCCCTCTGCGACCGTGTTGTGGCGTAGCTGTCGATGGTTTCCTGCCTAGCCGGCCTCGGCGGTGGGTCTCTTTTCCCCATGTCGATGATCGACCCTGGGCGGAAGTGTCTTGGTGCGGCTATAGTAGGTGGTGGATGGAGGGAGACCCCCGGTCCAGGCACCTTCGGAGTGGTAGGTCCCCCATGCAGGTCACAGCCCAAGAGGCGAAGGCTAGGGCGGAGGCGGAGAGGTAAACAGGGCAAAGGCACACACCCTCCTAAGGATCAGAAAAATGGCCCCTTCTTTCTCACCGTGTCGACCACTCACAGTAGGGCCCTCCTCTCGGGGATGGCGATGATGGTCGTTGGCCTCCACTCGGTACTCCCAGGACAATGCGGCACGCGCCACCGCGACCCCGGTCGCTACAGGTCTCAGAACGCAGCCCTCGGCCTCAACCTCCCTGGAAGAAGGGGGTGGGGGGAAGGGAGGCCGATCCGGCCGCTGGCCGGCAGTTGCCGGCGCTATCCAGCGCAATTCACGGGGAGGCCCAGGGTGCACGAAGTCCACTCTCCCTCGGCGGCCGCGGATCCCCCGCAGAGTGGTTCAGGGAGTCTCCCTCACACTGTATCGGCCACAGGGCGCAGGGGGAGGGGGCACGAGCTCAGGGTATCTCCGCACGCCCAGCAGGCGGGAGCGCCGCAGCAACCAGCAGTAGTCCGTCCCCCGAGCCGCCCACAGTCCAGACCGGGCAGCCGCGGGCAGAGCAGGGCCGGCGAGAGCTGGAGTCCCGACTCCGGGGGGGGAGGGGGGCGGGGGGGGGATAGATGTGTGTCCTCCCAGCGCTTCCAAGCTGGGTCAGCCCCCCTCCTTACCCGAGCCGCCGCTCATACAGGGCACCCCCGTCGGCGATCTCTCTCCGGATCAGCTCACCTCCGCTTCCTCCGTCCCCGGTCGGATGGCCGGTCCCCTTCCAGGTTTTCGTCTCCCCCCGTATTTGCCCGCAGACCCGCACGTGGGTACCGGGGGTCGGGAGAGGGAGGGGGGGACGGGTCCGCCTCTCTGTCCGCTAGGCTCCGGCGACGGTCCAGCTGATGCGGGGGGTCCCAGGGGGTGCAGATCTCAGGGCCTAGGCAGCGCCGCTTTCAGGCCGAAGGGCTCAGTTCGGCCGCCATCTTATCTCCGCTCCGCCGTGCCGGCCCAAGTCCCCCTCTCGGCGCCGATTTCAGCGCTTCCCCTCGCAGGATTGCGAGCGGGTCTGCCTGCGGAGGTCTCGAGGCTTCTCTGGCTCCAAATTATTGGGGTTTGTGAAGTATTTGGCACTGTCAGGACGATGGATTACAGCAGGGCACCGGGAGCCCAGTGGACACACGTCCTACTCCATGATGTCGCTGGCCACGCCCCCCCCTCCCTACCATCCTTGACTTGCTAAATGCCTCCCTATCCTCAGGCATTGTCCCTCCCCTCAGGAAACGAGCGATGGTAAGAGCACTCCTCAAAAATCCAAACCTGGACTCCAACAACCCCAGTAACTACCGCCCCATCTCCCTGCTTCCTTTGATGAGCAAAATCCTTGAGAAACACGTCAATAAGCATTTGACTGACTTCCTCGAGACTAACCATCTGCTCGACCCCTCCCAGACGGGTTTCCGTCCCAAGCATGGGACTGAAACCGCCCTGGTTGCGGTAATGGAAGAAGCCAGGGGGATCTTGGATCGGGGGGGATCAGTGGCAGTCATCCTCCTCAATCTAAATGCCGCTTTCGATACAGTGAACCATAGAATTGTACTGCATTGACTCCTCAGTTTGGGAGATTCAGGGACAGCAATAACCTGGCTCAAGTCCTTCTTGGGCGACCGATCATTCCTGGTCTTTGAAGGGGACACCATCTCCCTTAGCAAACCCCTGGGCTGTGGGGTGCTAAAGGGCTCGTCTTTGAGCACCACGTTATTTAACGTGTATATGAGCCCACTAGCTGAGATTGTCCGCCCGTTCGGTATAAAGATCATTACATACGCCGATGACACTCAGCTAGTGGTTTCCCTCAATCAGCCAGACAGCCAACAAGCACAGCTCAACCTGAGGGGCTGCCTAGAAGAAGTCAACAACTGGATGACCTCTTCATGTCTCAAACTGAATGGAGACAAAACGGAGCTGATGCTCCTCGGTAGCTCCGTCTCCCCTACGATTAATTCAATCTTGCCCGCCTGCCTTCTCCTTCCCCCACACCCAAAGACACTGTAAAAAACCTCTGTGTCTGGCTGGACAAATCTTTCAGCTTCAACAGTCAGGCAGCCAAACTATCAGCCACTTGCATCGGCCTTCTCAGACTTCTTAGAAAGATTCTTCCCCTCCTGCCTTTCGGGGCAAGACAGATCGCGGTCCAAGGCCTAATCCAGTCTCGCCTCAATTTTGGTAATGCCCTCTATCTAGGAGCCCCTGAATATGCCCTACGAAAGCTCCAGATAATTCAAAACTGTGCCGCCCGAGCTCTGCTTCAGCTCCCCCGCCGTCTCTCAGCAAAACCCAGTCTAAGAAGTCTTCATTGGCTTGCTGTTGGGGAAAGAATCCATTTTAAGACTTCCTGCATCTCCCATCAGGCATTTTGGAAAACAGGTGCGGTCATTAACCACTCCTTAATCACCCCCTACCACCCTACCAAACAGTTCCGCTCTGCCCATGCCTTCCTCACCACAGTACCCATGATTAAGAGATCAAGATGTGGGGGCCGGTCGTTCTCCTACAACGCGGCTAAACTGTGGAACTCCTTCCCCCTTCACCTGAGATCCGAATCTAACCTACTCTCATTTCGCAAACATTTAAAAACTTTTCTTTTTAAGAAATCTGACTAACTCCCACTGTTAGCAGTCTCACCAGAAAGCACCTTTCTTTCTAGCGCTAGGACGCTCCAGGGCAGCTACAGCGCTCTATAAATATTCTTTTCATTTCATTTCATTTCTGGTAATTAATTCAGCAACTTGGGCTGAGTTAACTCTTTGAAGCCAGGAAGTTTCAAAAACATAATTTATCGTGCGCACTGCATATGATGCGCTCAGTGTAACATCATTACCTCTTAAACATGAACCGTCTACAAACAGTCCATGGTTGGGCTCAATTAGGGGTTCATCATTAATATCAAGTCTTGGGTTGGTGCATAGATCTGTGACATCTACACAATCATGTTCGACTTCATCACAGTCAACATCATATATAGGTAACAAAGTTGACGGGTTCAGTAAACTGCACCTTTTGAGAACTACATTATGGCAAGATAAGATAGTCTGCTCATATTTAGTCAAACGATTATGAGCCAGGTACTGTGTCTTGGTTATTGTTAACAATAGCACCACAGAGTGAGGGACCATAACAGTTAAAGGGTATCCCATCACTAAGCACTCACTCTTTTCCAGACTAATGCTACCGCAGCTACTACTTTTAGGCAACCGGGAAAACATGCAGCTATGGGGTCAAGTGCTGTTGAGAAGTATGCTATTGGTTTTCAGGTATCACTATGAACCTGTGTCAACACTGAGAGAGTGCACCCATCTCTCTCACTGCCACAAAATATGAATTATGTTGAAATCAGGCATTCCTCGTGCAGGGACGGAACACAATTTGTCTTTCAACTCTAGGAACAGCTTTGAGTATTCGTTGTCCCACGGTATAAGATCTGACACATACTTAATTGTCAACCGCCTTAAAGTTTTTGTTTTGCTATTATGGTAAAGTTTCGTATCCACTGCCTTCAGTAGCCAACCATTCCCCAAAACATTCTGACTTCCTTTTGAGTTTGCGGTGAATTCATCTGCAAGATGGATGCAACTCTCTATGGTGACACCTTTCTAGCTCTTTTCACAATAATGTGTCCCAGATAGTGAACTTCTTTTTGGTGGTACTGCAGCTTCCCTGTGGATGTTTTGTGTCCATTCCTAGCCAGGTGGTTTAACAACACAATGGAGATTTGTTTATAAGCCTCTCGCTTCTCTGATGCCAGAAGCAAATCGCTAGCATAAAAAAACCGCACAGGCTGAAAAAGTGCCGCATCTGCCCAGGAAGTGAAGTAACGGATTTAGGAAATTGATGTAATGGATCCTGCATGCTGCAAACCAGGAACTGTAAAGTTACTTTCACTCTCACAATAAGCCACAGTTTTACTGCCTAAGCTTGTGAGTGGTGGTGTGTGGCTTGTGCTGGAGAGTGGTTTTGGAGATTGAGGAGTTTGTGTGTTGTGATGCTGTTCCTGTTGTGTACATTAAGTTCTATTTTGTGTGTTTTTGTTGTATATTGTCGTTTATTGTCCTGTAAAGTATTGGGTGTTTGTCATTTGGGGTACTTTTGTAATAGGGGTATTAGGGGTTTTTGGGGGTTTTGTAGTAGTAGGATTGTTGTTTGTGAGTGGGATAATGACGGGGCAGCGACATAGTCATCCTATGAATTTGCAGGCGTTGGGTACTTTCCTGTTGTAGTCTCCCATTATCTTGCAAATAAGTTAGCATGTGGGGGGCGTGTGATCCAGGGCTATCCTGACAAGACCCAGAAGCTGAGGTGGGAGAGCATCCAGCAACAGATGCAGCACATCCATGACGTGGACCGTGACACCCCACAATTAAAGCATTGCTATGCAGATGTGTTTGTCAGGGAGTCTGACCTTCTGCAGTATGTGGGCATTGAAGTTACTCATTTATGTTTTTAGGAACCATTAAGTATAACTCACAGTAATGTTTTTCTATAATTAGTCATGCCCCCATGCAAAAGGGGCAAAAGCCTTGCCTACAGTGATGGAACTATATGTGCACCAGTGCCATTTGTGACACAGTTTGGCCCACACTATTGTCACTATTACAATAGGTGAGAGAGATGAGTCCCAGGGAAGCATGGAGTTGAAGTACATTGTCATAGCCTGTGCAACCAACTCATGTGATGACATGGCTGGTAATGTAGATGTGCTCCAAAGCTGCTAATTCCCCAGCAGGCATTTGTCATGTACAGTTCTGATGGCGAATCTATGTCATACATAAACAAGGCCCTTGCACTACTGGCTTTTCACTTCTAACAACATCAAAATATATGTTGCTTGTGCGCTAGAGCCTTGTAAGGAACCCCTATAGTGATATGCCAATGATACTCCTTGGCATACCTACCCTGTCTTGTCTATGATCAATAAGGCCTGCCATGGCTTACACTACCTAGCTCACCTCTGAATGTAATATGTTGTAACCTGCTTGGGGTTGTACGGAACATAAGTAAACAGTATCATGCACTCAGCACCACCGATAAGTAGAGTACCCAAGTTGCATAGTATAGACCAGTATGCATGAACTGAGATGTATGTAGCTTACTCATTTACTGGTGTCTGCTTTTCAGAGGGCCTCTGGATACCATCACTTTACTGAAATTTGGTATGTGAATTGTGTAGGTGCTCAGCATCATCCAGGTCACCTATCGTTATGTCATTAGTAATGTGAATTATGAGAGTTCATGATGTTGATACCTGTTCCTAGTTAGCCTATGAGTGACATGTATTCTCATTCGTTCAACAGACAGCATGACCCCTGATGAGCTGCACAACTTCAATAAGCATAAGGTGCGCTACCACCTCATAAAGCAGATTGCAAAATCACACAGGGCCATGAAGCAATGTTGCCAGTCGGAAAAGGCCCAGGGGCAGGGGCCTTTCTTTCCCAGGGGCCCACTTACCACCACCACTGGAAGCTCTGCCATCCATGGTTAACCTACTGCAGGGCTCTCTCAAGCAGCTGTTCCTAGTACCTCAACCAGTGGGCCTTCACCCACACATCAGCCCACAGGAGGGCCCTCAAAGTTCAAGAGTGATATGAGGAAGAACATGTTGGACATGAAACTTTGTGTGGCTGTGGTCGACAATAAGGTGGACCAGGCCTTGTCCCTACTACAGGACATAACGCTGGCACTTGGGCAGGGCAAGAGATGAGACCCACAGTGACCCCTTCTGCCATTCAGCCTGCTTGACAGGTAGACATTTTTGATGGGTAGTTCATAGGGTAGATTAGGTTAGAGTAGTTTTAGTGTAGTGTAGTGATACTGGTATTAGGGTTTTTTAGGGGTGAGTTGGTTTGTTGTTGGGTAGGGATACTTTAGGTTGGATAGGGTGTTGGGGGTTGATGTGTGTTATATGTATATGTAAATTAAATACCAAAAAGTTTAAAAAAACTACCCCAAAAATATATTATGGTTTAGGTTTCATATGTTGGTAGTTGATGTTTAGGTGTAGAGTCTGTTGTCCTGTGTTAAAATGTGGCTTAAGGGGGGTGTAAGGTGGATGTTTCTAATGCCATGCTAACTGTGTAGGTTAAGATAAGCTAAGTTACTGTAGTTTTAAGTATTACATAGGCTAAGTTAGTGTTAGATAGGTTAGATTTGGTATTTAGCTTAGGGTAGATAGTTATAGCTATTTTTACTTTTTATATTTCCATTAGATCTACTAGTTTGATACATACCGGTTGAAATCATGTTTTATTGTGTGGGAGTAATCTAGTGTGCTCAGGTGAATGTTTGTACTTGCACTAGTCTTAACTTTCAGTGTCTGGCAACCTGTGTGAGTGGGTGTCTTAGCTACGGACAGGGATCTCTCATACTGTCCAAGATTTAACATGATCGTACAATCAGACATTGTTGAGCAGTTGACATGGCATCCAGCGATGAATGATGACAAAGTGCTAATTTTGTACTCACATCTTGCATACAAGATCAATGTCTGTGTTGCAAATGCAACATGCCTTGGAAGGATGTTGTGCCGTATGACTTTTGCATTTATAGTTGATATTTTGACTCATACACTGATGGCTGACGCGTAACCTCTAACACTTGCAATGTGTACTTTTCAACCCAATGTAGTATGCGTGCTAGTAACCATGGATGGACCCAACAGTTGTGGGGTGACTGATCTCACCATTCACATTGACTGCTTGACACTAGTTGGACTAATTCTAGCCACCTTGAGTATGCACTTACTAGTCATCATACAATTGGTGTTTCCAATATATTTTACACTTTCACTGCCTAGCATTGTCCCAGACTCTGCAAACACAATGATGTCTCTTTTGATAGTATTGGGTGTAGTGGCCTCAATGACTAGCCAATGGTGTACCTTGTCCTGACTCATAGGGTCACACAACACAGGTAGTACTTATTGGTGCATGCATTTACAAGTGCCAGTGTTGTAGGAGATCACAGCTAAAGTTGATTGGACAATAACCCCAAACGATGTTTAGAGCCAGAGGATGTCCAGGCAGAGACCTTGTGGGGATCCTGTCATGGGACATGTTGACGTGATGAATGCTTCAGTCAGGAGAATGACCGCATTGTCGTTAGGGAGGAAAGGCCACATTGTCAGTCCACAAATGTTCAAGGTGAACAGGGCAAAGTCAAAATGAGGACAATGACAGCAGATGATCCCTGGCATGTTGATCAACACAGGGCTAAGGGGAAACTGGTTATATGACACAGATGAAAGCTACTGCAGACTTTTTTGTTGGAAAGAGGTACTGTCCACATCTTTCTCCTCTGATGAGTGTGGTGTCTCCAGTGAGGGTGGTGTTATAGATAAGGCAACCAAGGGAGGCACACACGTTAGGGGTAGAATATGTGGATTCTGTGCCTGCAGCAGCACTCACCTGTGCCAATACATGAGGCATCGCTGCAGCAAGGAGTATCTGCTGGTTTTGCAACACTAGCAGGTAAAAGTGCCTACAAGGGATTCCCTTCCTTTCGATAAATCAAACATCTATAAGCAATCAATGGCCGTAAGCTCTAACCAGTAACGTTTGTCGAACTGTTAAAGAAATTAAATTAACTTATTTCAACTTGAACAAATCCAGCACAGATTATTCCACACGGGCGTAAGCTTTTGGGAACATAAATTTATAATTAAAAACTTTTTAAAGGGTACAAAAAACTATTATATATATAAATATACATCAACACATAGTGACTGCGATTCAGGAATGATTCATTGTTATAAGCAATACTCCCAATGGAGTTCAGGAGCTATTGGATGGTGTCCTGGCCGATGGTTTCTAGGTTGTCATCATCGCCATCACCTGTGATGTCTGGGACAGGCTGCTGGCCAGGAGGTAAGGGTTCATCCTCTGCAATTAATTGGGGAAATGCTATTAATATTGTCTTCTGCATATTGGCATGGTTTAAAGCAGTTGGCAAACAAAGTGCATGACATGACACTTTCAGTTCTTTATTTGATGCGTAGGACAGCTGTGGATTGCAGATAGCATGACATCTTTATTTCAAATGACAGGACCTCAGCATTGTCCTCAGTATCACTGTGTGCCTACTCTGAGTGGTTGGGGCCTGTCCTAGTAGTCATAATCTAATCACTGACCTTCATGCCATTTCATCATGACCAGAGTTGGTCATCTGAAGGTTTTCAGACATCAATAATAAAATAAATAAATAAATATAAATCTCTTTAATCCGATCCATGCACTTGTAAGTGTCCATTGACCCCTCTGGCTCTTACACAGTGATGGGACCCTGATCATACGTAGATTCTTTAGTGCCTACACCACCTACACCATGTGTGGCCACCTTTAATGAGCTGACATTGCAGGCTGTTATCGAGTGACATGTGTCAGGCAGCTCCCCAGATGGTAGTGTTTCTGGGAATGGTGACATGTACCTACAGAGAGGTCTGTTCACAATGTAATGGCGCAACATGGTGCAACAGGCACTTTATTTATGCAACCCTGTATCATTACACATTCACAGGACAGAACCATATTTGCAAGGATCGGAGAATCCCATGTGATTTCCCTTGCGCTGGCACTGGTGATGACAGGCAAGCACCAACACAGACAACCTTGTTCCATGATGCAAGGGTGCCTGTGTTGGTGCACAGCTGTTCTTCTTGCAGCAGCGCAGGAGTGTGTACAGGGATGGGACATAATCCAGTGTATATGGCCCTTCCATGCATTTATGAAAGGATGCATGTTGGCCCTGCTAATATGTGTGTATCTTTGCCCTACCCCTTTTCACTTTAACTATGGCACATGTTCTGCTGGTGTACATAGTTTGCATTCATCCCCACACCTAATTATTGATGTGTAGATGAGAGGAGTTCAGATGGTCCCTGCCATGGCAGCTGACACTTGTGTGGTCTGAGCCTGCATGCCATGACAGCTGCGTGCCATGTAGTTTGCTCTACGTGAGTATGGTCGTGACAATACACATATCAATATGTGCACGAAGTAGCCATGGCCCACAGATCCCCCATCCCTCAGGTATGTTGTTGTCCCTGTGAGATAACATTTGTATGCTAGGAATTTGTATCCTAGGTTAATGTGCATGGGCCCAGGTGTGACAGAGGGGCATCTTTCGTAGACATGTGGTTCAGCGCAGCGCAAGAAACCATCTTGCGGCCCCAAACTGTGTTAATTGGAAAGTGCAGCGTTGTGCTGTGTTTAGGACAGTACAACACATCCCTCTGCTCTCCTTTCTGCTGGTGCATATTCAGCTGGGTAGGACCAAAGCAGGTGCCCATTAAACTATGGTGCAGGGGTTTTTGCATTGGTGTACGTCTGCTTTTTGTGCCCCAGCACATGCAGTTACTACAGGAAAGCGCCGTATCTTGTAGACACAACTCATTACTGCTGTTTCAATGTTTGTTAGGATAGCCCAGTTATGATGAGTGTGACTTTGCTCTATGCCAACATTTGATCAAAACGCCTGTGAGCCTTCCCTTGATATAACATCATTGAGCATTCAGTAGCCAGGTGGCTACCGTTTGACCTGCAGACAGTGACGCAGAGCACTGGGACATAGCTGCCTGGACTGAACAACTTTACGTATTTCCCCCATTGTCCCCTTTTGGTACTTATCCTGTTGCTGATGTAGTTGGTCATGGTCAGCATTGTCCTGTCCCGCTATTCCAACCGCCAACTCCTCAAAGATGACTGCAGACACCTGCTCCTCCAAGGAATCGAGCTCCTCCTGGGGTGCTGGACTACCATCTCCGGCCTGTGATGTTGAGTGTAGATGGGTTGTAAGTTTCTTCTTAATTTTGAAATTGGCATCATGTCAGTGCTCCTTGCAGTCTGTCACTGTCCTCTTGAATTCAGCTACACAGTTCACCTTGTTTACTATGGACTGCCATATAGTCTTATTGGACTCCAATGACACTTTGGAGCTAATGAAGAGCTGGTGTTGATGCTCTGTCACCTCCGCAATCAAGACCTCATTCTCCTCTTGACTGAACATGCATTTCCTTTTCCTCTTCCCCTTGGACTCTGCCTGCCCATCCTGGACAATATTGGGGTAAGGGGTGTTCTTGTCCTGTGCTGTGCTCATTCCTGGCTACTCTATTCTGTATTCAGATAAGTTTAACTTTTTTTTCTCCTTAGCGGTGTTTTGTGTATTTTTCATGCTAGGCACAGAAAAGTGATATTAGGCTGGCTAGCGTGGTTTTTCTCACGGTAATTGGCAAACGTCATTTTTTGCACCGTAGTGTGCATTTTTTTACCTACTTGACGCTTGAGTTAACATAATTTTTTCAGTCCTCTAGCTTTACCTAATGCCATGCAGCGCCGTATTGTAAATACAACACTAGCATGACATTAGGAATTGTCGTACAGCAGTGGTAACTTTTGTGACACTCCGCTGTGTAAAAACAGCGGTGAACCATTTTTTGTAAATATACCCCATGAATCAGTGACATATTATCGAAAGACACAATATCGTGCTACAAAAATATCGGCACAAAATTATCGAACACAATAATATCGACATCCTATACAGAACTAAAAACACACAAAAATATCGGATACACAATATCGACCTACATAAACATCGATCTCACTAAAATCGACAACATACATATCGAAATATTTAAATATCGACTACAATAAAATCTATACACTAAGTCAAAAATATCGAGAACACATTTATCGTCAACAATATTATCGTTAATTTATATAAATCGAAATTATTTATATATATATATCAACACTTTCCAACATGTAAAAATTAAATTAACACCAAAATACACATCGCTCATAACAAACTATAAATATACTTACATTTCAGATATATAAAACATCTAATAATTTAAAAAATTTAACTAAAAGATTTTAATTAAATTATATAAAATTAACACCCAAAATTATTATTTTACCTTTGCCTTATATAGAAAAAAAACCCCTAACATATATTCAAAAATACAAACTGACCAATGAAAACACTGAAAATATAAATTAACCAATAGCAAACTAATTACTCACTCCAAACGACTATATAAACAATTACACACTAAACACAAACCACATGAAGAAAAAAATGACAGGAGAAAATACATTGGATAAATTCGACTACACCTACATGAACATCAAGATTGAACCTAAAATTCAATGGATTAAAAGTAAGGGGCCCATTATGATGGTGGGCGGATTGCCCCCGCCAGCCTGGCGGGGGCAATCCGCCCGCCATCAACTCTCGTTTTCCTCCCCGTCATATTAGTATGGCGGGGGGGACCTCGGCGGACAGAAAGACCGTCCGCCGCTTTTCCGCCCCGGTCGCCTTGCGGCCGGGGCGGAAAAGGAATAATATGGTGGCGGTGTCTATCAGACGGATCACTGAAATAATATCGACTACCAAAATATCGACTACCCAAAATATCGACGAGAAAATATCTACAACCAAAATATCGAGTTTGTATGTACAAACAGGTAAGTACAAAAATATCGAGTACAAAATATCGTGTACAAAAATATAGTTTTAAAAAATATCGACTTAAATAAAAACAATGTTTAATTACATTAATATAAAAAATTAATTACTAAAATATAATTAACAATACTTAAAATAACTTTTAATAATTAAATAATTAATGAAAGTAAAAAAATAATATTTTTTTAATCATATTTCTTAAAACATATATATATATAGTAACAAAATTTAATTAAATAATAGCCAATATTATTAACGTACAAATACAAAAGAGTAAAAATTACTATTCCCACTGCAAAGAGTGCAACAGTGGATATATGACATTACAACGCAACTTTTACAACGCACTACCATTACAACGTAAGTATTGGTAAGTATATAATAATATTTTTTAATTTAAATTATTTAAAATTATTTAAATATAATTTAATTTAATTTCATAAAGTTAAATTAATGTAAATTTAATTTTACTTTATTTTTACACTATACCCCTGTACCCCTGTACCCCAAAACTGACCCTGAACCCTAAAAAAACCCTTTACCCAAAAACCCAAAACTGACCCTGAACCCTAAAAAAACCCTTTACCCAAAAACCCAAAACTGACCCTGAACCCTAAAAATACCCCTTTACCCAAAAACTAAAAACTGACCCTGAACCCTAAAAATACCCCTTTACCCAAAAACTAAAAACTGACCCTGAACCCTTAAAATACCCCTTTACCCAAAAACTAAAAACTGACCCTGAACCCTAAAAATACCCCTTTACCCAAAAACAAAAAACTGACCCTGAACCCTAAAAATACCCCTTTACCCAAAAACTAAAAACTGACCCTGAACCCTAAAAATACCCCTTTACCCAAAAACTAAAAACTGACCCTGAACCCTAAAAATACCCCTTTACCCAAAAACTAAAAACTGACCCTGAACCCTTAAAATACCCCTTTACCCAAAAACTAAAAACTGACCCTGAACCCTAAAAATACCCCTTTACCCAAAAACTAAAAACTGACCCTGAACCCTTAAAATACCCCTTTACCCAAAAACTAAAAACTAACCCTGAACCCTAAAAATACCCCTTTACCCAAAAACTAAAAACTGACCCTAAACCCTAAAAATACCCCTTTACCCAAAAACTAAAAACTGACCCTGAACCCTAAAAATACCCCTTTACCCAAAAACTAAAAACTGACCCTGAACCCTAAAAATACCCCTTTAATTTAACATAATTAGCAATTAATCAATTAAATTAAATTAATTACCAATTACATTTTAATTAATTAACAAATATTATTTAATTACCAATTAATTAAATATTACTACCAATTTATACATTTACATATTTAATAAATAATAATTAAATTACTTCCCACCCTATTCCCCTATAAACCCACAACCCGCTACAGGAAATACATTATTTTAATTTACATAATTAGCAATTAATCAATTAAATTAAATTAATTACCAATTACATTTTAAATAATTAACATATAATATTTAATTACCAATTAATTAATTATTACTACCAATTAATAAATTTACATATTTAATTAATTATAATTAAATTACTTCCCACCCTATTCCCCTATAAACCCACAACCCGCTACAGAATAAAATTACACAATAATTTTAAAAAATCATTAATTAAAAATAATTATAACATAAAATGACACTTTTCACACATATTATAACATAAAAACACTATAAATAATTACATATTATATAAAAAAAGATATTTTTTACTTTTGATATTATTTACAGTCGATATTACTTCAATTACCTTAAAAACGATATTTTGGCTGTCGATATTCTGTCCTGTCGATATTTTCTCCAAACGATATTTAAAACTCGATATTTTGTCCATTCGATATTGTGGAGTCGATATTATGTCTGTGCACCCTATCAGACACCACCAGCCATATTATGATAGGCATTTCACAATGAATTTCACAATTTCACAATTTCACAATTTCACAATTTCACAGAGTGAAGTCCGCATGCCTTTCCGTGGCGGCATGCGGACTTCACTCTGGGGGCCCCCTGCGGGCCCCAAGAGTAAAGGACAGTCGGGTGGTGCACACCCCTTCATTTGCATCTACAAAGCGGCAGGCACCGCGCGGTGCCTGCCGCTTTGTAAATGCAAATGCCGGAAAGCATTTTTAGTATTGTGGCGGGCGGTGCAGAGAGCACCGCCCGCCACAATGCTAAAAATACAGGATGTGCCCGCCACTGTGGCGGGCACATCCTAATACCACCCCGGGACCCCCGCCCTTATGGCGGGCGGTCCCAAACCCCGCTAGGATGACGGCCGGACAAAGTCCGCCCGTCATCCTAATGGACCCCTAAGTATCTAGAATAAACTAAATAAAACTAACTGCTAGAATGTTAAAAATTACAAACATGATCAAATTACTAATGCATATCTACTTTTTATTTTCTCCTACCACTACAGAATACTCTACTAACAAAGAACAGAGAACAGAATTCAGAAAACAAAGATACAACTAACAAAGTAAGTATGTTCAAACATTAAACTAACTGCTAAAATTTTAAAAATAACAAACATGTTCAAATAACTAATGCACATCTACTTTTTATTTTGTCCTACCACTACAGAATACTCTACTGACAAAGAACAGAAAACAAAATTCAGAAAACCAAGATACAACTAACAAAGTAAGTATGTTCAAACATTTTCTTAAAAACATAAAATAAGTTTAATCTAAATTGATAGTAAAAACTGTAATTGCAACCTAAAAAATATCGCTGAACAATTAACACAAATAAATGCATTTGTTCCTAACAGATCAAGAAAACACAGAAAATAAAGACCACAACTAAACAGTCAAGTACATCAAAATCAAAGATCGAATTTCTAAAAATGTAAGTATATACTATAAAAATGTTTTTTAAATGAACTTAAAATACATACATTATTCTTTAAATAACGACAAAATATATTTCTTGTAGAATAACAAACAACAAAATGACTGAAGGAGCTGAATTTTTTACCAGCCAGAAAGAAAAACTATTACTCTGCTACATGGGTTACACTTATACCCAAGAGAAACAATCTGGGATGAAAGTTAATTGGAAATGTAGCAAATGTTACTCCAACAAATGTTACGGAAGGGCAACAACTAGAGAAGCAACAATACTTTATACTAGGGAAACAACCACCCACCAAACGTAAGAGAAATAGAAGTTAAAACAGCATTGGAAAACATAAAAGAGGCAAGCACAGGTTCCAAAAAGCAACAAGCGTCATCTTAAAAGAACAAATTCCCCAAATACCCAAAACAGCCACTACTTAGATGCCAAATATAGTTTCCCTAAAAAGAATAATAGCACAAACAAAAAGAACAACTACTACTACCACTCCACCTCCTAGAACATATAGTGATATAACTTTAAATCCTAACCAAACTATAACTTGAAACAAACGACCATTTGTCATTTACGACAATGAAAGCAATGATAAAAGGCTCATCATTTTTGGCACAAATATAAACCTCATAAAACTTCAGCAAAGCCAATATTGGATGATGGATGGAACTTTTAACATCTGTCCCAAACCTTTTTTCCAATTATACACCATACATGGCCTATATCAAAACTGCAACATACCTCTACTTTATGCACTGCTACCAAATAAAACTAATTCCACATATATGGAATTATTAAACACAATCAAACAAAAAACTAATGACAATTCCCCTGAAAAAATAATACTTGATTTTGAACAAGCAATGCTTTCAAGTATTTTAAAAATACACCCCACACCTGTATTCAAGGCTGCTATCACATTAACCAGTGTCTATGGAGACGTTTACAAAAGACAACTTTAAGCATAAATATGCAGCAAACTCATCTTTTGCATATCAAATAAAAAAACTCACAGCACTGGCTTACGTTCCAGAAACAGACATAGTAGAACACTACAACCTTTTAATTGATAGCAACTTTTATAAACAAAATGAAGATAAATTAAGTCAACTTTTAGACTACTTTGAAGATACCTGGGTAGGCAGATCTGGCCACAGAAGAAATCCAAAATTCCTAATACACTGTTGGAACGTTTACCGAAGTACCTTCAATGGTGAATCAAAAACAAACAATGCTGTTGAAGGCTGGGACAATGCCTTCCTACAATCAACTGGACGAACTAAACCAAGTTTAGAAAAATGTATTAAATGCCTACAAAAAGAACAACGCTATCAAGAGTTTAGAATGGAATAATCCATTACTGAACTAACTCCAAAAACATCTAAATAAACCAAGCAAATGCACAAATACCTAGAACAACAAGTAAAGTTGTACCCTAGCACAAAAGTCATTGAATACCTCAACATAATTGCCAAAACACTACTCTAAATTACTGTGAACAACAAACAAGTCCTAAAAAATTAAACAAATACAATATAAATAACAATAATATTTTTTATCTCAAATAAAATTAATGTGTGCAATATATGTAATTTTTTATTAAATATATATACACACATTAATTAAATTTGAAATAAATAAAACATAACAATAATAATAATAACATTACCCACCCACAATAAATAAAACGTAAAAAACTTACCAAGCATATTCCAAGTGCTTTAGAATGCATCTTCACCAAAACAATCCAGTTAAGAAACAGTTTGCCCCCCAAAAAATGAAAAAATACAACTGTCCTAAAACTGAATACTCCATTCAACAAATATCCTTTGAATAACCATAAAAAACCCCAAAATTTTTAAAATATAGAACAAACGCTCCAGGAAACCCGAAAAATGTAAACAAGTGTTCAACATCCATTAGTTAATAAAACTAACAACCACTTCTTAAAAAATAAAAAACGACTGCTTCCGATATCACGAACACCAGCAACAAAAAAATATAAAACATACATTTCCACCCACCTAAAACAACGCATAAACACCTACTAACATCACTAGTAACATTATATTTCACCTAAATATACTTTAAAAATCGAAATACTGACTCTACAAACAAGCCTAAAACAAGCTAAAAATACGTACATCCACCATACATAAGTACAACATATCAAACAGTTTAATATAACTAATTTACTTCTAACAACACTAAATAGTACCACACTACTATTAAAAGTACTTTTAAACACACTTAAAACATATAAAACAAACCTTACCTTTAGGGAAGTGAAGTGTCTCCCAACTGCGAGCTGGTCTTCATCCAAATGACACAAAACGACCTAAAGCGGTTACAAAATGAAAGACCCAAAACTAATACAATACATTAACCTTACAAGCATATTATTTAAATATTTAAAATATTCCTTTACAAATTTAAAAATAAATAGTATGTCAAAAAATAAATGTGTTTTTTGTATTAAAATACTTAACAAAAAGTATATATTTTGTAAAATTATAAAAATAAATATTATAAAATACTTAGGGGGTCATTAGGATAGCGTGCGGAAAACCACTACGACCACTGTGGAGGTGGAAACCAACCTCCCGCCCACCTGCACCACGGATACACCGGCGGCCACATTAGGATTAACCACCACTAAAGACCGACCGCGACGGAAGCGGGCGAAGCAAAGCTGTCCGACGCGGGCGGAGATGGCCAAAAATCTACTGCGGCGGTCGGAAAAGCTGCGGAAATGCTACAACCCGCCGCAAGGACAGCGGGCACAGTGCACGGGAAATTAGGATATCCCCGAGGGTGTCGAGGTCGGAACCGCTGTCACCGACCGCCGCGGTCGCACACAGGAGTGAATGGGAAAAATAGCGTAAGAGCTGCAGCATAGACACCGCAGCGGACAGTACATGAAAATCATGGCGGACGATGCCAAAACACCGCAGTGATGCCAAACAGTGCACAAATAAAATCATCCATGCCCCCCAAATAAATAACACACATAAAAATATAACAAATAAAGAATAAATATACGAAAATACCCAGGAAAAATCCCACAACACACCTGACACCCAAAATCCACTTGAACACACCCACACAGCTGAGTATAAAGCCAGATCTTCACTAACCACAATCCTTTGCAACACTCCAGATTAGAAGGCCATACCCCACAGTTAACAGGAGAGGCAAAAGAGCACAGCACACACACACATCCACCACCACCACCATCACCACCACCTTTACACCAGCACAAATAATCCACCAGCACACAACACATCTCACACCTCAACACCATACCCATGCACCCACACCCCTGCAGCCACAAACACCTCAACCACCACACACAATAACAACTCAAAAAATGCCCAAATTCACCGACAGTGAGTTGACAGTTATGGTCAATTAGATTGTGAGAGTAGAGCCACAACTGTTTGGTAGCCTGGTCCAACAGACACCATTAGCCACGAGGACACAAATGTGGGAAAGGATAGTCCAAAGGGTGAATGCAGTAGAGACCACCCCAAGATCCAGGAAGGAGATCATGAAGCGGTGGCATGATCTCAAGAGGGTTGTCAAGGAGAGGAGGAGTAAGAACTGGACGCTGGTGAACGTGACTGGCAGTGGCCCTCCCATCCCACCGAAAACATTCACACCATGGGAGGAGAAGGTGCTTGCCATTTAAGTACAAACAAATGACAAACAACACACTGACAAGTACTTCCTTGCAATACCTTAACACTATTATTATTATTATTATTAAATGACATTTATAGAGCGCACTGACACCATGAGTTTTCTGGCGCTGGAGGACAGAAGTGAGATACAGGCTGGGAGATTACAAGATTAGCAGGGTGGAGGGAAGAGGAAGGTTTTGAGCTGCTTCCTAAAATGGAGGAGGGAGCTGCTAGATTTAATTGTCAGAGGGAGGGGATTCCAGAACTTTGGGGCCAGGAGGGCAAACCTTCGTCCACCGAATTTATTGGTTCTGGTTTTGGGCACGACAAGCTTGTGAAGGTGGGAAGAGCGTAGGTCGCGAGTTGGGCGATAAGGATGGATGAGTGAGGTTATGAAGGCAGGGCTGGTGCCATGAAGTGCTCTGAACGTGAGGCAGCCCACCTTGAAGGCCACTCTCTGCTCTACAGGCAGCCAGTGTAGTTTGTGCAGCAGTGGTTTGGCCGATTGTCATTTGGGGGATTTGAAAATGAGGCGGGCTGCTTGGTTCTGGACTACCTGTAGGCGGTAGAGAAGTGATTTGGGCAGGCCGTGGTAGAGGGAGTTGGAGAAGTCCAAGCGGGAAAGCACTAGGGAGACGATCACTTGGATTAGGGCAGCAGGGGGGAGTAAGTGACTGATTTTGCGAATCTTGCGGAGTTGGAAGGAACAGGATGAAACCACAGAGCCGACTTGAGATCGGAGGGAGAGTTCGGCATCGATGGTCACGCCGAGACTCTACAGTGTTCGCGGGAGTTGGTGGGGTGCCCAGTTCCGTGGGCCAGAAGTGCGCCCCCCAGACAGAAGGGCCGGAGCTCGGAAGGAGGAGCTCTGTTTTCCCAGGGTTCAATTTCAAATGGTTGACGTTCATCCATTCCTGTATGTGGATCATGGCGGCGTGGAAGTTGGCTACCGCGTTCTGGGAGTTGAGGGGGAAAATGATCTGCAAATCGTCGGCATAGTTATATACTGTGATATCCCAGTTGTGGAGGGAGTGGAGTAGGGGCCGGAGGTAAAGGTTAAACAATAAAGGTGACAGGGAAGAACTTTGGGGGACACCACATGTCGTGGGGGTTTTGGGCGCTGTGTAGGGGCCCTACCGGACGGCCTGTGATCTTCCGGACAAGAATGATTGTATCCAGCTCAGGGCGAGGCCTTGTATGCCGGCCTGTTCGACACGGTGGAACAAGATGTTGTGGTCCACCGTGTCGAACGCAGCTGATAGGTCCAGGAGTATAAGGGCCTGGGGGGTCCCTACGTCGGCGTTCCTCCTCAACGTGTCAAGGACAGTCAAGATGACAGCCTCTGTTGAAAAGGTAGGCCGGAAGCCTGCCTGGTTGAATTCCAGGTAGCTAAATGACTCGATAAATTTGGAGAGGCATTGGGTGACATGTGCCTCGATTATTTTGGAGAGGAAGGGTAGGAGCGAGATGGGACGGAAATTGGACAAATCTGCTGGGTCCGCGCCAGGCTTTTTCAGTAGCGGGACTAGGATGGCCTCTTTAAAAGAGCTCGGAACAGTGCCTGTGCTGAGCGAGCCGTTCAACAGAGGTAAGATACATTCGGGTAGGGAGTGGCAGATGCTCCGCAGGATCGGGGGAGGGCAGACGTCGTTCGGGGAGCCTGATTTTACCCGGGACGCAAGCTGGGCCAGAGAAGCAGAGTTGAGGGCCGGGAAATCAGAACATGCAGATGAATTGTTACGGGGGGTATCAGAGAAGGGAGTCCGGGGAGAGGTGGTGATTGAGGCATTGATTTTATTAATTTTCTCGACGAAAAAGAGATTGCGGGCGTCGCAGGTTCCTTGGGTTGGGGTTTGACCTGGAAGAGTTCTATCATCAGAGGTGAGTTCGTTCATGATGCGGAACACTTCTTTAGATTTGTTGTCCAAGGAGGAAATTCGGTTGGAGAAGTGGGATGATTTGGCTGTAGAGATTGCGATTTTGTAGTCTCTCCGGGCTAGGGTGTATTGCAGTCTGTCAGCTTCAGAGTAATTACGTCTCCATGTCCTTTCCAGCTGGCGCACTTTCAGTTTGAGTTTTTTTAGGTCATCCGTAAACCATCTGTGGGAGTTGTGATGTCTGGTCGGGGGGAATTTGGTGAGGGGGGCAAATATATCACTGGCTGACTTCAGCCAAGTGTCGATCTCACAGTCCAGCTCGTCAATATTGGTGTTGGTGGGCAGGTTGAAGGTGGGCCGGGTATCGGAGAGGGTCGCAAGCAGGCCTTTGGGGTCGTGGGAACTCCATTTGCGAGAAAGGCCACCTGCCATTAGTGGAATGGATGTTTTGCCGCTGACAGTGAGGGTAGTATCCACTAAATAGTGGTCTGACCAGGTGCAGGGGGAGACAAATGGGGGAGAGAAGGTCAGGTTTTGGGACCATATCTGGTCCAAGATGTGGCCCTTAATATGGGTAGCCGAGGTGATCTGTTGAGTTAGGTTGAGGCTGGTGACGGCCTCAAAGATCTCCAGAGCATGGGGCCCGGCGTTGGCATCGTTGAACCAGAAGTTGAGGTCGCCAAAAAGGGCAAATCTGGGGTTGGAAGTGAGTAGGTTAATCAGCTGGTCGGTCAGAGTGGCAGCGGGGGAGGGCATGAGTTGGGGGGGTCGGTAGAGGAGGAGGAGTGTTAAGGCACCTAGATCCGTTTTTAAACTGAGGATAAGGTTGTCGACACCCGGGAGGGAGAGGGAGGAAGTGGAGATGAAATTGAGATGTTTAGATATTATGGCGGCCACTCCGCCTCCCGGGCGGTTGCCTTGACGGTCAGCGCGGAGGATGTAGTAATCAGGGGGGAGTGCCGCCAGAATGTCAGGGAGGGAGTCTGGGGTCAGCCAGGTCTCCGTAAGTAGGAGCACGTCCGGCTTCTTGATGGAGAGGAGAATAAAGATATCGGTGTGGTGCTTTACCATGGAGCGGGTGTTCAGGTACAGCACCCGAATGGTGGTATCATTCGCGCCCGGTTTGGCGGGGGGCATGCTCCGACTGGTAGTCCGCCGGTCAGATGAGATAATGCCGGCGGTAATGATACGTCTGATGGTGGTGGGGGAGGGGGTGGGATGGGTGAGTTGTAGGTCCCTGAGGGAGTTGGCCGAGTATGCAATAGAGTGGCCGGCGAGACTGGCCCCTGGGCCCGGTCTGGCGCGGACGGGCGCAGACGGGCTTTCCTTTGGTGCGCCTTCGGCGCGCAGATGGCGCGCCCGCTGCACCCGTCCGCTGCGCGTCCGAGGGGGAGACATAGTTATATTGAGAAGGAGGGGGCGTGGCCTCAGGGCCGGGGGCGTGGCCTAGGGCTGATGGAGGAGAATGGCGGCGGAAAAGTAAGTGCCGTGGCAGCGTTGAGATCGGCTGCGCGGCGAATAAAGGGTGAGGTTAGGGCGAGGGAGTGCCCAGAAGGTGGTGAAAAGCAGGTAAAACAATATTTTTTAATCAAACAAAGTTTTAAAAACAGCGATCTCCCAGCTGTGCCTCAGGAGTCTGTGACCTCTTACTGCAAGCGAGTGCAGAGCGCGCCTTTTAATAGCAGGTTTCCGGCAGGGGGCGTGGCCTCAGGGCCGGGGGCGTGGCCTAGGGCTGATGGAGGAGAATGGCGGTGGAAAAGTAAGTGCCGTGGCAGCGTTGAGATCGGCTGCGCGGCGAATAAGGGGTGAGGTTAGGGCGAGGGAGTGCCCAGAAGGTGGTGAAAAGCAGGTAAAACAATATTTTTTAATCAAACAAAGTTTTAAAAACAGCGATCTCCCGGCTGTGCCTCAGGAGTCTGTGACCTCTTACTGCGAGCGAGTGCAGAGCGCGCCTTTTAATAGCAGGTTTCCGGCAGGGGGCGTGGCCTCAGGGCGGGGGGCGTGGCGTAGGGCTGATGGAGGAGAATGGCGGCGGAAAAGTAAGTGCCGTGGCAGCGTTGAGATCGGCTGCGCGGCGAATGAGGGGTGAGGTTAGGGCGAGGGAGTGCCTAGAAGGTGGTGAAAAGCAGGTAAAACAATATTTTTTAATCAAACAAAGTTTTAAAAACAACGATCTCCCGGCTGTGCCTCAGGAGTCTGTGACCTCTTACTGCGAGCGAGTGCAGAGCGCGCCTTTTAATAGCAGGTTTCTGGCAGGGGGCGTGGCCTCAGGGCCGGGGGCGTGGCCTAGGGCTGATGGAGGAGAATGGCGGCGGAAAAGTAAGTGCCGTGGCAGCGTTGAGATCGGCTGCGCGGCGAATAAGGGGTGAGGTTAGGGCGAGGGAGTGCCCAGAAGGTGGTGAAAAGCAGGTAAAACAATATTTTTTAATCAAACAAAGTTTTAAAAACAGCGATCTCCCGGCTGTGCCTCAGGAGTCTCTGACCTCTTACTGCAAGCGAGTGCAGAGCGCACCTTTTAATAGCAGGTTTCCGGCAGGGGGCGTGGCCTCAGGGCCGGGGGCGTGGCCTAGGGCTGATGGAGGAGAATGGCGGTGGAAAAGTAAGTGCGGTGGCAGCGTTGAGATCGGCTGCGCGGCGAATAAGGGGTGAGGTTAGGGCGAGGGAGTGCCCAGAAGGTGGTGAAAAGCAGGTAAAACAATATTTTTTAATCAAACAAAGTTTTAAAAACAGCAATCTCCCGGCTGGGCCTCAGGAGTCTGTGACCTCTTACTGCGAGCGAGTGCAGAGCGCGCCTTTTAATAGCAGGTTTCCGTCAGGGGGCGTGGCCGCAGGGCGGGGGGCGTGGCGTAGGGCTGATGGAGGAGAATGGCGGCGGAAAAGTAAGTGCCGTGGCAGCGTTGAGATCGGCTGCGCGGCGAATAAGGGGTGAGGTTAGGGCGAGGGAGTGCCCAGAAGGTGGTGAAAAGCAGGTAAAACAATATTTTTTAATCAAACAAAGTTTTAAAAACAACGATCTCCCGGCTGTGCCTCAGGAGTCTGTGACCTCTTACTGCGAGCGAGTGCAGAGCGCGCCTTTTAATAGCAGGTTTCCGGCAGGGGGCGTGGCCTCAGGGCCGCGGGCGTGGCCTAGGGCTGATGGAGGAGAATGGCGGCGGAAAAGTAAGTGCCGTGGCAGCGTTGAGATCGGCTGCGTGGCGAATAAGGGGTGAGGTTAGGGCGAGGGAGTGCCCAGAAGGTGGTGAAAAGCAGGTAAAACAATATTTTTTAATCAAACAAAGTTTTAAAAACAGCGACCTCCCGGCTGTGCCTCAGGAGTCTCTGACCTCTTACTGCGAGCAAGTGCAGAGCGCGCCTTTTAATAGCAGGTTTCCGTCAGGGGGCGTGGCCTCAGGGCCGGGCCGTGGCCTAGGGCTGATGGAGGAGAATGGCGGCGGAAAAGTAAGTGCCGTGGCAGCGTTGAGATCGGCTGCGCGGCGAATAAGGGGTGAGGTTAGGGCGAGGGAGTGCCCAGAAGGTGGTGAAAAGCAGGTAAAACAATATTTTTTAATCAAACAAAGTTTTAAAAACAGCGATCTCCCGGCTGTGCCTCAGGAGTCTGTGACCTCTTACTGCGAGCGAGTGCAGAGCGCGCCTTTTAATAGCAGGTTTCCGTCAGGGGGCGTGGCCTCAGGGCCGGGGGCGTGGCCTGGGGGTGATGGAGGAGAATGGCGGCGGAAAAGTAAGTGCCGTGGCAGCGTTGAGATCGGCTGCGCGGCGAATAAGGGGTGAGGTTAGGGTGAGGGAGTGCCCAGAAGGTGGTGAAAAGCAGGTAAAACAATATTTTTTAATCAAACAAAGTTTTAAAAACAGCGATCTCCCAGCTGTGCCTCAGGAGTCTGTGACCTCTTACTGCGAGCGAGTGCAGAGCGCGCCTTTTAATAGCAGGTTTCCGTCAGGGGGCGTGGCCTCAGGGCCGGGGGCGTGGCCTAGGGCTGATGGAGGAGAATGGCGGCGGAAAAGTAAGTGCCGTGGCAGCGTTGAGATCGGCTGCGCGGCGAATAAGGGGTGAGGTTAGGGCGAGGGAGTGCCCAGAAGGTGGTGAAAAGCAGGTAAAACAATATTTTTTAATCAAACAAAGTTTTAAAAACATCGATCTCCCGGCTGTGCCTCAGGAGTCTCTGACCTCTTACTGCAAGCGAGTGCAGAGCGCGCCTTTTAATAGCAGGTTTCCGGCAGGGGGCGTGGCCTCAGGGCCGGGGGCGTGGCCTAGGGCTGATGGAGGAGAATGGCGGTGGAAAAGTAAGTGCGGTGGCAGCGTTGAGATCGGCTGCGCGGCGAATAAGGGGTGAGGTTAGGGCGAGGGAGTGCCCAGAAGGTGGTGAAAAGCAGGTAAAACAATATTTTTTAATCAAACAAAGTTTTAAAAACAGCGATCTCCCGGCTGGGCCTCAGGAGTCTGTGACCTCTTACTGCGAGCGAGTGCAGAGCGCGCCTTTTAATAGCAGGTTTCCGTCAGGGGGCGTGGCCTCAGGGCGGGGGGCGTGGCGTAGGGCTGATGGAGGAGAATGGCGGCGGAAAAGTAAGTGCTGTGGCAGCGTTGAGATCGGCTGCGCGGCGAATAAGGGGTGAGGTTAGGGCGAGGGAGTGCCCAGAAGGTGGTGAAAAGCAGGTAAAACAATATTTTTTAATCAAACAAAGTTTTAAAAACAACGATCTCCCGGCTGTGCCTCAGGAGTCTGTGAACTCTTACTGCGAGCGAGTGCAGAGCGCGCCTTTTAATAGCAGGTTTCCGGCAGGGGGCGTGGCCTCAGGGCCGGGGGCGTGGCCTAGGGCTGATGGAGGAGAATGGCGGCGGAAAAGTAAGTGCCGTGGCAGCGTTGAGATCGGCTGCGCGGCGAATAAGGGGTGAGGTTAGGGCGAGGGAGTGCCCAGAAGGTGGTGAAAAGCAGGTAAAACAATATTTTTTAATCAAACAAAGTTTTAAAAACAGCGACCTCCCGGCTGTGCCTCAGGAGTCTCTGACCTCTTACTGCGAGCAAGTGCAGAGTGCGCCTTTTAATAGCAGGTTTCCGTCAGGGGGCGTGGCCTCAGGGCCGGGGGCGTGGCCTAGGGCTGATGGAGGAGAATGGCGGCGGAAAAGTAAGTGCCGTGGCAGCGTTGAGATCGACTGCGCGGCGAATAAGGGGTGAGGTTAGGGCGAGGGAGTGCCCAGAAGGTGGTGAAAAGCAGGTAAAACAATATTTTTTAATCAAACAAAGTTTTAAAAACAGCGATCTCCCGGCTGTGCCTCAGGAGTCTGTGACCTCTTACTGCGAGCGAGTGCAGAGCGCGCCTTTTAATAGCAGGTTTCCGGCAGGGGGCGTGGCCTCAGGGCCGGGGGCGTGGCCTGGGGGTGATGGAGGAGAATGGCGGCGGAAAAGTAAGTGCCGTGGCAGCGTTGAGATCGGCTGCTCGGCGAATAAGGGGTGAGGTTAGGGTGAGGGAGTGCCCAGAAGGTGGTGAAAAGCAGGTAAAACAATATTTTTTAATCAAACAAAGTTTTAAAAACAGCGATCTCCCGGCTGTGCCTCAGGAGTCTGTGACCTCTTACTGCGAGCGAGTGCAGAGCGCGCCTTTTAATAGCAGGTTTCCGTCAGGGGGCGTGGCCTCAGGGCCGGGGGCGTGGCCTAGGGCTGATGGAGGAGAATGGCGGCGGAAAAGTAAGTGCCGTGGCAGCGTTGAGATTGGCTGCGCGGCGAATAAGGGGTGAGGTTAGGGTGAGGGAGTGCCCAGAAGGTGGTGAAAAGCAGGTAAAACAATATTTTTTAATCAAACAAAGTTTTAAAAACAGCGATCTCCCGGCTGTGCCTCAGGAGTCTGTGACCTCTTACTGCGAGCGAGTGCAGAGCGCGCCTTTTAATAGCAGGTTTCCGGCAGGGGGCGTGGCCTCAGGGCCGGGGGCGTGGCCTAGGGCTGATGGAGGAGAATGGCGGCGGAAAAGTAAGTGCCGTGGCAGCGTTGAGATCGGCTGCGCGGCGAATAAGGGGTGAGGTTAGGGCGAGGGAGTGCCCAGAAGGTGGTGAAAAGCAGGTAAAACAATATTTTTTAATCAAACAAAGTTTTAAAAACAGCGATCTCCCGGCTGTGCCTCAGGAGTCTGTGACCTCTTACTGCGAGCGAGTGCAGAGCGCGCCTTTTAATAGCAGGTTTCCGTCAGGGGGCGTGGCCTCAGGGCCGGGGGCGTGGCCTGGGGGTGATGGAGGAGAATGGCGGCGGAAAAGTAAGTGCCGTGGCAGCGTTGAGATCGGCTGCGCGGCGAATAAGGGGTGAGGTTAGGGTGAGGGAGTGCCCAGAAGGTGGTGAAAAGCAGGTAAAACAATATTTTTTAATCAAACAAAGTTTTAAAAACAGCGATCTCCCAGCTGTGCCTCAGGAGTCTGTGACCTCTTACTGCGAGCGAGTGCAGAGCGCGCCTTTTAATAGCAGGTTTCCGTCAGGGGGCGTGGCCTCAGGGCCGGGGGCGTGGCCTAGGGCTGATGGAGGAGAATGGCGGCGGAAAAGTAAGTGCCGTGGCAGCGTTGAGATCGGCTGCGCGGCGAATAAGGGGTGAGGTTAGGGCGAGGGAGTGCCCAGAAGGTGGTGAAAAGCAGGTAAAACAATATTTTTTAATCAAACAAAGTTTTAAAAACATCGATCTCCCGGCTGTGCCTCAGGAGTCTCTGACCTCTTACTGCAAGCGAGTGCAGAGCGCGCCTTTTAATAGCAGGTTTCCGGCAGGGGGCGTGGCCTCAGGGCCGGGGGCGTGGCCTAGGGCTGATGGAGGAGAATGGCGGTGGAAAAGTAAGTGCGGTGGCAGCGTTGAGATCGGCTGCGCGGCGAATAAGGGGTGAGGTTAGGGCGAGGGAGAGCCCAGAAGGTGGTGAAAAGCAGGTAAAACAATATTTTTTAATCAAACAAAGTTTTAAAAACAGCGATCTCCCGGCTGGGCCTCAGGAGTCTGTGACCTCTTACTGCGAGTGAGTGCAGAGCGCGCCTTTTAATAGCAGGTTTCCGTCAGGGGGCGTGGCCTCAGGGCGGGGGGCGTGGCGTAGGGCTGATGGAGGAGAATGGCGGCGGAAAAGTAAGTGCTGTGGCAGCGTTGAGATCGGCTGCGCGGCGAATAAGGGGTGAGGTTAGGGCGAGGGAGTGCCCAGAAGGTGGTGAAAAGCAGGTAAAACAATATTTTTTAATCAAACAAAGTTTTAAAAACAACGATCTCCCGGCTGTGCCTCAGGAGTCTGTGAACTCTTACTGCGAGCGAGTGCAGAGCGCGCCTTTTAATAGCAGGTTTCCGGCAGGGGGCGTGGCCTCAGGGCCGGGGGCGTGGCCTAGGGCTGATGGAGGAGAATGGCGGCGGAAAAGTAAGTGCCGTGGCAGCGTTGAGATCGGCTGCGCGGCGAATAAGGGGTGAGGTTAGGGCGAGGGAGTGCCCAGAAGGTGGTGAAAAGCAGGTAAAACAATATTTTTTAATCAAACAAAGTTTTAAAAACAGCGACCTCCCGGCTGTGCCTCAGGAGTCTCTGACCTCTTACTGCGAGCAAGTGCAGAGTGCGCCTTTTAATAGCAGGTTTCCGTCAGGGGGCGTGGCCTCAGGGCCGGGGGCGTGGCCTAGGGCTGATGGAGGAGAATTGCGGCGGAAAAGTAAGTGCCGTGGCAGCGTTGAGATCGACTGCGCGGCGAATAAGGAGTGAGGTTAGGGCGAGGGAGTGCCCAGAAGGTGGTGAAAAGCAGGTAAAACAATATTTTTTAATCAAACAAAGTTTTAAAAACAGCGATCTCCCGGCTGTGCCTCAGGAGTCTGTGACCTCTTACTGCGAGCGAGTGCAGAGCGCGCCTTTTAATAGCAGGTTTCCGGCAGGGGGCGTGGCCTCAGGGCCGGGGGCGTGGCCTGGGGGTGATGGAGGAGAATGGCGGCGGAAAAGTAAGTGCCGTGGCAGCGTTGAGATCGGCTGCTCGGCGAATAAGGGGTGAGGTTAGGGTGAGGGAGTGCCCAGAAGGTGGTGAAAAGCAGGTAAAACAATATTTTTTAATCAAACAAAGTTTTAAAAACAGCGATCTCCCGGCTGTGCCTCAGGAGTCTGTGACCTCTTACTGCGAGCGAGTGCAGAGCGCGCCTTTTAATAGCAGGTTTCCGTCAGGGGGCGTGGCCTCAGGGCCGGGGGCGTGGCCTAGGGCTGATGGAGGAGAATGGCGGCGGAAAAGTAAGTGCCGTGGCAGCGTTGAGATTGGCTGCGCGGCGAATAAGGGGTGAGGTTAGGGTGAGGGAGTGCCCAGAAGGTGGTGAAAAGCAGGTAAAACAATATTTTTTAATCAAACAAAGTTTTAAAAACAGCGATCTCCCGGCTGTGCCTCAGGAGTCTGTGACCTCTTACTGCGAGCGAGTGCAGAGCGCGCCTTTTAATAGCAGGTTTCCGGCAGGGGGCGTGGCCTCAGGGCCGGGGGCGTGGCCTAGGGCTGATGGAGGAGAATGGCGGCGGAAAAGTAAGTGCCGTGGCAGCGTTGAGATCGGCTGCGCGGCGAATAAGGGGTGAGGTTAGGGCGAGGGAGTGCCCAGAAGGTGGTGAAAAGCAGGTAAAACAATATTTTTTAATCAAACAAAGTTTTAAAAACAGCGATCTCCCGGCTGTGCCTCAGGAGTCTGTGACCTCTTACTGCGAGCGAGTGCAGAGCGCGCCTTTTAATAGCAGGTTTCCGGCAGGGGGCGTGGCCTCAGGGCCGGGGGCGTGGCCTGGGGGTGATGGAGGAGAATGGCGGCGGAAAAGTAAGTGCCGTGGCAGCGTTGAGATCGGCTGCTCGGCGAATAAGGGGTGAGGTTAGGGTGAGGGAGTGCCCAGAAGGTGGTGAAAAGCAGGTAAAACAATATTTTTTAATCAAACAAAGTTTTAAAAACAGCGATCTCCCGGCTGTGCCTCAGGAGTCTGTGACCTCTTACTGCGAGCGAGTGCAGAGCGCGCCTTTTAATAGCAGGTTTCCGTCAGGGGGCGTGGCCTCAGGGCCGGGTGCGTGGCCTAGGGCTGATGGAGGAGAATGGCGGCGGAAAAGTAAGTGCCGTGGCAGCGTTGAGATTGGCTGCGCGGCGAATAAGGGGTGAGGTTAGGGTGAGGGAGTGCCCAGAAGGTGGTGAAAAGCAGGTAAAACAATATTTTTTAATCAAACAAAGTTTTAAAAACAGCGATCTCCCGGCTGTGCCTCAGGAGTCTGTGACCTCTTACTGCGAGCGAGTGCAGAGCGCGCCTTTTAATAGCAGGTTTCCGGCAGGGGGCGTGGCCTCAGGGCCGGGGGCGTGGCCTAGGGCTGATGGAGGAGAATGGCGGCGGAAAAGTAAGTGCCGTGGCAGCGTTGAGATCGGCTGCGCGGCGAATAAGGGGTGAGGTTAGGGCGAGGGAGTGCCCAGAAGGTGGTGAAAAGCAGGTAAAACAATATTTTTTAATCAAACAAAGTTTTAAAAACAGCGATCTCCCGGCTGTGCCTCAGGAGTCTGTGACCTCTTACTGCGAGCGAGTGCAGAGCGCGCCTTTTAATAGCAGGTTTCCGTCAGGGGGCGTGGCCTCAGGGCCGGGGGCGTGGCCTGGGGGTGATGGAGGAGAATGGCGGCGGAAAAGTAAGTGCCGTGGCAGCGTTGAGATCGGCTGCTCGGCGAATAAGGGGTGAGGTTAGGGTGAGGGAGTGCCCAGAAGGTGGTGAAAAGCAGGTAAAACAATATTTTTTAATCAAACAAAGTTTTAAAAACAGCGATCTCCCAGCTGTGCCTCAGGAGTCTGTGACCTCTTACTGCGAGCGAGTGCAGAGCGCGCCTTTTAATAGCAGGTTTCCGTCAGGGGGCGTGGCCTCAGGGCCGGGGGCGTGGCCTAGGGCTGATGGAGGAGAATGGCGGCGGAAAAGTAAGTGCCGTGGCAGCGTTGAGATCGGCTGCGCGGCGAATAAGGGGTGAGGTTAGGGCGAGGGAGTGCCCAGAAGGTGGTGAAAAGCAGGTAAAACAATATTTTTTAATCAAACAAAGTTTTAAAAACATCGATCTCCCGGCTGTGCCTCAGGAGTCTCTGACCTCTTACTGCAAGCGAGTGCAGAGCGCGCCTTTTAATAGCAGGTTTCCGGCAGGGGGCGTGGCCTCAGGGCCGGGGGCGTGGCCTAGGGCTGATGGAGGAGAATGGCGGTGGAAAAGTAAGTGCGGTGGCAGCGTTGAGATCGGCTGCGCGGCGAATAAGGGGTGAGGTTAGGGCGAGGGAGTGCCCAGAAGGTGGTGAAAAGCAGGTAAAACAATATTTTTTAATCAAACAAAGTTTTAAAAACAGCGATCTCCCGGCTGGGCCTCAGGAGTCTGTGACCTCTTACTGCGAGCGAGTGCAGAGCGCGCCTTTTAATAGCAGGTTTCCATCAGGGGGCGTGGCCTCAGGGCGGGGGGCGTGGCGTAGGGCTGATGGAGGAGAATGGCGGCGGAAAAGTAAGTGCCGTGGCAGCGTTGAGATCGGCTGCGCGGCGAATAAGGGGTGAGGTTAGGGCGAGGGAGTGCCCAGAAGGTGGTGAAAAGCAGGTAAAACAATATTTTTTAATCAAACAAAGTTTTAAAAACAACGATCTCCCGGCTGTGCCTCAGGAGTCTGTGACCTCTTACTGCGAGCGAGTGCAGAGCGCGCCTTTTAATAGCAGGTTTCCGGCAGGGGGCGTGGCCTCAGGGCCGGGGGCGTGGCCTAGGGCTGATGGAGGAGAATGGCGGCGGAAAAGTAAGTGCCGTGGCAGCGTTGAGATCGGCTGCGCGGCGAATAAGGGGTGAGGTTAGGGCGAGGGAGTGCCCAGAAGGTGGTGAAAAGCAGGTAAAACAATATTTTTTAATCAAACAAAGTTTTAAAAACAGCGATCTCCCGGCTGTGCCTCAGGAGTCTGTGACCTCTTACTGCGAGCGAGTGCAGAGCGCGCCTTTTAATAGCAGGTTTCCGGCAGGGGGCGTGGCCTCAGGGCCGGGGGCGTGGCCTGGGGGTGATGGAGGAGAATGGCGGCGGAAAAGTAAGTGCCGTGGCAGCGTTGAGATCGGCTGCTCGGCGAATAAGGGGTGAGGTTAGGGTGAGGGAGTGCCCAGAAGGTGGTGAAAAGCAGGTAAAACAATATTTTTTAATCAAACAAAGTTTTAAAAACAGCGATCTCCCGGCTGTGCCTCAGGAGTCTGTGACCTCTTACTGCGAGCGAGTGCAGAGCGCGCCTTTTAATAGCAGGTTTCCGTCAGGGGGCGTGGCCTCAGGGCCGGGGGCGTGGCCTAGGGCTGATGGAGGAGAATGGCGGCGGAAAAGTAAGTGCCGTGGCAGCGTTGAGATTGGCTGCGCGGCGAATAAGGGGTGAGGTTAGGGTGAGGGAGTGCCCAGAAGGTGGTGAAAAGCAGGTAAAACAATATTTTTTAATCAAACAAAGTTTTAAAAACAGCGATCTCCCGGCTGTGCCTCAGGAGTCTGTGACCTCTTACACCTGTGACATTACACTGTCTACCCTCACCCAACAGGTAGCTAGCCTTCTTGCTCAGGAGGCCTGTATGGGGGAGAGAGGGAGGCCTGCACTACCACTTCCACCATGCCCCCTGGCCCACAGCTCAGCAGGATACAGGCCTCCCCCACCCAGGAGCAAGTGTCAGCCATTGCACTGTTAACAAACAAACTTACAGGTAGGTAGCCATCTTCACTTGGAGGGTGTTTGGTGGTGGGAGGTCTGTATAACTACTCCCAGCATGCCCCCGGCCCACACTCCTGCAGCATGGATACCTCCCCCACCCAGGAGCAAGTGTCAGCCATTGCACTCCTCACCCTCACTTAACAGGTAGGTAGCTGTCTTAACTCTCCCAGGTGTGTGTGTGGGAGACCTGCATCCCGAAACGCAGCAACAATTGCATGCAATGCATTGACATCCAACATGATGTTCATCTGCAATATGAAATTACACACACTGTTACCATGAATTGTACTACTGCAGATTTCATATATGTTTAGTGTACAGACAGTCCACTACACCCAGCTGAGACAATACTTGCACAGTGCCCAACACTGACCATTCCCCACCTACTCCACAGGTGATGAAGAACTCGCTGCTGAGGACCACACCAACGACCAGCAGAGCCAGTCTCCCCCCCTGCACATGGACTCTCAGATGCGGAGACCCAGGACAGTTTGGACGATGAGCTCCAGCCCGGCCCATCTGGTGTGCCACGGACCCAGAGGTTCCAGGTCCCCATCCTCCCCACCACCACATCTGCTGCAACAACAGCGCAGCAGACCCTTGCTGTCACGGCCTCTGCCTCCACCGCAGCCACCACCACCACCACGCCACTGCCACTACCACTAGTACCACCAGTACCTCCTGCAGCACCCTCCCTGTCCCAGGGGATGACCAGTCCACAGCAACAACTGTGGAGGGCAGGGAGAGAGTGCGTGGACACACAGTGGCGAGGCAAGAGGTCAGTGACAGCAGAGCAGGTGGGAGGGCCAGGGTCACCACCAGACCTCGGGAGGAATGAACAACATCCCTGGACCACTTCACCAGAGTAGTGGAGGCATACCAAGAGGTCCAGGGACAAAATGGCCGGTCGGATGAACTTTTAAGGGAGCTCATCCTGCTGATGAGGTCCATTGACAACCGCCTTGGACAGATGGTGGACCTCATGGGCCAGCAAGTGGCGTTGCAGAGGGACAGGCCTGTGTCCCAACCACCACCTCAGTCCCCTCCTGTTGTGCCGCAGGATGACAGTGCACCATCCTCCCCTGCGCCAACAGAGAGGGAGGAGTCCCCTCACGCCACTGGCCATTCAGCAGGATCCCCACCGCCAAAAAGATCTAGGGGGCGTCCAAAGAAGAGCCTGGGAGTCTCCGGAGGCAAAGCACCTGCCACACGCCAGTCACGGAGCCAGTCGTGATGACAACCCTCTTCCCTACTGCATTGACTGTTTGGACTGTCTTTACCCACATTTCCTTGCCAATGGCACCTGTCTGTTGGACTGGGTCACCACATCCATGTGGACTCTACTCTTGCATCTCATTGAACAGGACTGTCAACTCACTGCTCATTCCCCACTGTCATGTAAATATTTCCGCACAAATCACATGTCCACTGTCAAAATAAAAAACCTGAAGCACCAGTGTGTGTGCTGTATCGTTTTTAGTGCAATATTTACAATAATGACAATGTCCATTATGTGTCCAAATGATGTACAGTATTTAGTGCAGGATTCGTCTGTAGCACCTAGGGAGACACAACAGAACAACAGTTACTGGTCTCATTGTGGCATCACAGGCAGAACAGTACACAAAACATACACAAGACACTGCAGGCATACTGGACAATGGGCTGCAGGTGTGAACAAATAGGGTCCACCATACGTTCACAAATGGAACGTCAATGCCACTTTTACCACACACAGGTGACAGAACGTGTGCCTGTCTGTTACGTCCGCGCATAGCCCTTCACAACAACAGCAACCACACCAGACAATGTACACATTGTAACTCGTCACCCACCTTCAAGTGAAGTAGCGTTCGATGAGCTGCTGGTGCAGGTCTACTCCTTCATCCTCTCCACTGTCCTCATCACTGGACTCAGGTCCAGGAGCGGGTGGTGGCCTTGGTTCCTCACCATCGTCCAGGAGCAGGGGGACCCTCTTGTGGATGGCCAGGTTGGTCAACATACAGCATGCCACAATGATCTTGCACACCTTCCCAGGTGAGTATGCCAGTGCACCTCCGGTCCTGTCAAGGCAACGGAACCTTGACTTCAGCAGGCCAAAAGTGCATTTGATTACCCGTCGGGTCCTGCCATGGGCGTCATTGTAGTGGATGTCAGCCAGGGTCCTGGGATTCCTGAGGGGGCTCAACAGCCATGGCCGACTGGGATATGCAGAGTCACCTGTGAATGACAAACACCCATTGCAATGTTGCACAGCCAGAGTGCAGCAGGTAACACACAGCACACCATATCAGTAGGCATACTCACCCACAATCCAAGCATGCTCGGGATGCAGATTCTCCATCATCCGTGACACCATGCTGTTCCTCATGATGTATGAATCATGCGCCAAGCCAGGATACTTTGCACACACATGAGAAATGGTCATGTCTGCAAGGCACACCACCTGCACATTGATGGAATGAAAATGTTTGTGGTTCCTATAAATGTGCTCCGTCGTCTGTGGTGCCACCAGATCTACATGGGTGTAATCGATGGCACCAACAACATGTGGGATGCGCCCAAGGGGATAGAAGTCCCCCTTCACGGCAGCCAATTCTCCTCCCCGAGGGAAATGGATGTAGCGATTCCGATACAGCATCATGGCTGCAAGAACATCCCTCAGCACCATGCTGAACATGGGCTGTGACATCCCTCCAGCGTTAGCCACCGTCTCCTGGAAGGAACCTGTTGCAAAAAAGTGGAGTGCTGCCATCACCTTGTATGTGGGCGTGAATGCCGTTGGATAGTGACGGCGTGGCTGCAGGTGGGGCTCCAATAGATCACACAGGATCTTCAGTGTTGGTCTATCCAGGCGGAATTTCCGTATAAATGCCTCATTCTCCATGTCCTCCAGCACTGTCAGGTGACGTAGGAGATTTGGCTTCCTCCTAGTACAGAAGTTAAATATGAAATGTCAGTGACAACCATCATGAGATGGCCACAGCACATACCATCAATGATGTAATGGGAAATAAACGAGTGCTTGAGAGATGCATGGCACACCAGGTGACATGGCTGGCCTTGTGATACACAAGTCAATACACAAGTGGCCCAAACACATCGGAGAATGTGAATGCACACATACTGGGGAACACAATTCACATATACAGGCAAGGTGCAGCAACATCCGCCAATGTTTTAGAAATTACCATGTCTGTATCATACCCATCTGCTGTACCTGTCACACCTCAATGCATCACATCCATCAACACAATGATCACAGTATCAGGAAAACGTTCAGTTGTGTGCATGAGCTGTTGTGAATGCACCAGTCTGATGCGATACAATGCTGTGACACAAGCCTTGTGAAGGTCATCACTGACCCACAACAAATGGATTTGTACCACATCATGAACACAAGCTCAAGAGTGTCAAGCATCATCAGCCATTAAGTGCATAAGTAACATGGCAGGGAGCACAGACCAAAGTGTGTCACACATAATGTGCGTTTAACTGTGGATGACATGGTAGTATGGCATTGTGTGTACAATGATGTGCCCTTTACCATGTTGCGGCTGTGTACTAATACACTCTTCAGGATTGACATAGCCATTAGTGGGAATGGAAATCGCGGTACCTACCGCCTGTCCCCGGCGGTGTGACACCAGCACCACCCCCTTCACAAGTGCGGAAGCCATTGGCATATGGAGAGTTGTACATGGCGGTGGGCAAGCTCCGCCGCATGAATCGCGGTACCTACAGCCTGTCCCCGGCGGTGTGACACCAGCACCACCCCTTCACAAGTGCGGAAGCCATTGGCATATGGAGAGTTGTACATGGCGGTGGGCAAGCTCCGCCGCATGAATCGCTGTACCTACCGCCTGTCCCTGGCGGTGTGACACCAGAACCACCCCCTTTACAAGTGCGAAAAACATTGGCATATGGAGAGTTGTACATGGCGGTGGGCAAGCTCCGCCGCATGAATCGCGGTACCTAACGCCTGTCCCCGGCGGTGTGACACCAGCACCACCCCTTTCACAAGTGCGGAAGCCATTGGCATATGGGCATGTGTACATGGCGGTGGGCATGCTCTGCTGCATGCATCGCGGTACCTACCGCCTGTCCCCGGCGGGGTGACGCCATCACCACCCCTTTCACAAGTGCGGTAGCCATTGGCATATGGGCATGTGTACATGGTGGTGGGCATGCTCCGCTGCATGCATCGCGGTACCTACCGCCTGTCCCCGGCTGTGTGACGCCAGCACCACCCCCTTAACAAGTGCGGTAGCCATTGGCATATGGAGAGTTGTACATGGTGGTGGGCAAGCTCTGCCAGCGCGTAGGCGGTCATTGGATGTTTTTGAATGATGCACCACCGCGGTAGTGCACCCCGGGCACCCGCGGACCATCACCGCCATGGAGCATTGGCTACAGCCAATGGGAGCGATGATCGCGGTGGCATGAAGCACATTTGAAAGTCACGGAAGGTGTGCTCCGCCAGCGCGTAGGCGGTCATTGGATGATTTTGAAAGAGGCAGACCTGGACAACCAATTGGCGCTGCTTTGCAGCTTACAGACGACACCGGGGGCCTATAAGTTTGTGGGAGTGAGCCTGACATTTCCACAGCTCACAGATTCTGCTGCCAGGGACCCTCTCCTGCTGCTGCCTCCTGAGCCTGCTGCCTGGGACCCTCTCCTGCTGCTGCCTCCTGAGCCTGCTGTCCGGGACCCTCTCCTGCTGCTGCCTCCTGAGCCTGCTGCCTGGGACCCCTCACCACTCACTTCCGCCACAGGTGTTCCATGTCAACAGGGATGGCAAGGACAGAGAAGATCCGTGCCAGTCCATTCATCAGCGAGGAGCTAGAGGTCCTTGTGGACGAGGTGCTGGCACAGTACCCAAGGCTGTATGGTGGCCCCAATGTCGTGGTAAGTCACCATGAAGGTAGCTGTCGGGCAGGCGGGTGTAAGACGTGTAGTTGTGCTGCTGCAATATATGCCTGAGGGTGTGGGGTTGTGTCAAACACTGACAGACAAGCTGTCTCCAGGGCGAGGGAGTGTATATGTTACAATCTCAGTCTTTTCCATGCCTGTACCTGTACGTGTGTGTGGGGAGTGTTACATTGTCAGCCATACCGAGCCAACAAATGTTAGCCATGTAGGTGCCAGGACATTACTTGATTGTGTGAGTATTTCTGTGTGCCCCTGTTGTCTGACTCAGTGTGACCCAGGGAGTCGGAGCAGTGGCTGTCCACACAAATGATAAACACCACCAGACTCACATGTTCCTTGCACCACTTCCTTCACAATGATTAATAGATATGCCACATCTGTGCCCTGTGTAATTGCAAACTTACACACTTCTGTCGATGCATAATATGTAGATGCATCTTGCATTTGTGAGATTATCCTGGACCCTATACGCCCCAATGTGTGCATGCAATCACATCTGTGTGGGCCATGCAAACTGCCCTTGTGAGGGGTCCCCCAGTTTTGGAGGGAGGGAGGTTACAGTAGGTCCTGAGTCTGGCTCTTGCTACTGTACTGATAGATGTTGATACGTGACAATGTGGAACTGGTCATTAACCCTTCTTTTCTCTCATACATGCAGCTCAAGGTGAACCAGCGTAAGGCCGCGTGGAGGGCCATTGCGGCAAAGGTGTGAGCCCTGGGGGTATCCAACCGCCGACGCACACGCTGCCTCAAGAGGTAGGATGACATCAGTCGGATTGCAAAAACCATGGCTGAGATGACATTGGGGATGCTACCACGCACAGGGCGTTTGGAACGGCGCAGCATGACTCCAGTGATGGCCCGCATCTTGGCAGTGACTCATCCAGACCTGGATGCACGTCTGAAGGAGCATGGCAAGCAGGGCAGGGTTGGTGAGTATCTGGGGATCGTGACTTTTGCTTGGAGTGGATGCATGTGTACAGGGCCTGTGGCAACGGTGATCCATGTGATGTGCGTGTGTTGCTGTGCTGTGCTGTGTCATGTGAGTGGCTGCTGTGATGTGTGCTTCTATCGGGTATTGTGCCACCCTGGCCTTACTGAGCAGATACTCCCTGCTGTACATTCCTATTGCCAGATGTGTTGGGCTCCACGTGGTCATTCAGCATTGGGATGGTGTGTGTGATCTGTTATGGGGTGAACAGCAGTGTCAACTTGCTGAGTGTGAATTCATGTATGCCTGCTTTGCCTGCACCATGAGCGTTGGTGCCCCATCTGCAAATAATGTACCCCAGATTAACACATGGTGCTTGCTATGGCCTACGTGGCATTGTGGACTGTGATGTCCTAATAGATGTGTGTGTTGTCCCCTCCTGTTCCCTGAAGGTCAGTTAGTGGTAACAAGTGTTGTACCCTCATCATGTCCCAAGGTGTTGGCAAGCCAAGTTGTGTGTGGGGCACACTTCATGTAGGGGCAGGGTGTAGTGCTGTGTGGCATCAACATGGCTCACTCATGGCAGATTTTCAGCGTTGCAGGCAGTGGTGTGGTCTATGTTGTGTGTAGCTGCACAGTGATTGCTGGGTGTGGTGGTTACCATGTACATTTGAACCTCTCCTGTACTGCATTGCTTTGAATTCGTGTGACCAGATGATGACACTTACACAACCCTGTTTCTCTCTCTCATGCAGATTCACAAGAGACCACGGAGGGACATGAGCCAGAAACCAGTGGTGGCAAGAGTAGCACTACAGCTGCAGCAGAGGCCAGTGACACAGAGCCCACCAGCGCATCTGAGGGGGACAGAAGTATGCAGGAGGAATCCATGGCTGAGACACAGAGTAGCACATCATCTGATGGCAGCAGGGATGCATCCATGTTGGCAGGCACAGGGGATGGGGAGTCTGCATCATCATCTACAACCCAGCGGCCATGTCCCACCCTCCCATCCACTTCCTCAGGAGCTGCCCGTATCCGTGTCACTAAAAGGGGACGAGTGACATTCACACCTGGCACCGCTGCCCCTGCACCTGTACCCCCTGCTGCCCTCAGTGCAGAGTGTGTAGAGCTCCTGCACCAGCTCTGTGTGGGCCAGACCGCCCTGCTCAATGCCTTCAGTGACCATGACAAGAAATTAGGCCAGGTGGTTGCATACACAACCCTGTTTCTCTCTCTCATGCAGATTCACAAGAGACCACGGAGGGACATGAGCCAGAAACCAGTGGTGGCGAGAGTAGCACTACATCTGCAGCAGAGGCCAGTGACACAGAGCCCACCAGCGCATCTCAGGGGAACTGAAGTATGCAGTGACCATGACAAGAAATTAGGCCAGGTGGTTGCATACATGGAGGGCATACACTCTGACATGGGTGGCCTACACCGTACAGTCCAGTGACGTTGTCATCCACAGTGACGTCAGCCCTTCAACAGGCACATGCTCCCATTGCTGCTCTGGTGCCTTTGTCCACCCCCAGTCAGTGGCCACATCAGGTGACAGTGACCACGGTTTGCCTGCGTCACCAAAAAGATACAGCACAAGGAGCACACAACAGACACAACCAAGGCACTCCCGCCCACAGACACCATACCCACTGAAGAGCAGGGCCACCCCACAATGCACAGACAAGAGCCAGTCAGGGAAGACCAAGGCCAGGCGATCAATGAGGCTGACATTAGGCTCACATTCCGCAGAGGCATCACCAGCAAATGACTCTCCGGTCACTGCAACTTCACACAGACCTACCCATGCAGTGTCTGTGTCCACTGAGGAGGTGTTGCATATCAGGGGTGCACCTAGGAAGAGCACAGGGACACATCCACCCACCACATCTACCCCAATTCCGAGTCCATTGAAGCAGGTAAGGGAGGGCACTGTAGACACCACTCCTGGCACAAAGGCAAAGCAGGGCACTGTAGACACCACTCCTGGCACAAAGGTAAAGCAGGGCACTGTAGACACCACTCCTGGCACAAAGGCAAAGCAGGGCACTGTGGAGACCACCCCTGTGAAAAAGGCAAAGCAGGGCACTGTAGACACCACTCCTGGCACAAAGGCAAAGCAGGGCACTGTTGAGACCACCCCTGTGAAAAAGGCAATGCAGGGCAGTGTAGACACCACTCCTGGCACAAAGGCAAAGCAGGGCACTGTGGAGACCACCCCTGTGAAAAAGGCAAAGCAGGGCACTGTAGACACCACTCCTGGCACAAAGGCAAAGCAGGGCACTGTAGACACCACTCCTGGCACAAAGGCAAAGCATGGCACTGTGGAGACTACCCAGGTGAAAAAGGCAAAGCAGGGCACTGTAGGGGATACACCAGGAAAAGAGGGGAAGGAGCACCGGAGGCGTAGCCAGACCAAGCGTTCCGCAGGATCCAGCACATCACCAGAGGTAGTACCAGTGTCTGCACGAAGCCATTTCATATTCCCAAAAAGTAGAAGGGCACCCCTCCAACCTCTCCCACCCACACTGTGTCAGAAGTCTGTATGACTCAACCTCCACGTGCCACTATGCCACCTGGTCCACACAGCCCTCCAGCTTGCCAAGCCACTGTTAGCCCCACAGCACCTGGTGCTCTGTCATCCCAGTTAAGTGGGCCTGCTGTCACCGACACAAAGCCAGTTCCAAGTCTGCATGACTTCCAGGAGTGAGTTGACATCCCCCTCATGCGCCTGTGCCTCATACAGGTGTGCTAGTCCTGACCATTGTTCACAACCATGGGCACTGGGCCTGTTGCTCTGCTGTACTCTCCCCTGCCATGGACACTGGGCCTGTTGCTCTGCTGTACTCTCCCCTGCCATGGACACTGGGCCTGTTGCTCTGCTGTACTCTCCCCTGCCTTGGACACTGGCCTTCCTGTTTGTGTTTCACCTGTGCATGGTATATAGCATTTTTGCATTATTTTGAGCCTTGCTGTTGTCTACTATTGTTGTACCGCTGCATCTGTGCAATATGTGAATAAAAACAGTTACTTCTAGTGTGTGTTTTGTCGGTGTCCTTGATGATTAAAGTTCTGTTTGTGTTCGCATTTGATTGCCTGTGCACCATGCTCCATGTATCACTTCAACATTACAAGGCTCTTTGCAGCCATCATAATTTTGGGCAGGGGTGACTGGGTCTTAAGTCCATTCAGAGCTTGCAAATTGTGTGATCTGCGATGGCTATTTTACCTGGCATGCAGTGATCTTGTTAGTGATTGGCTGTTGTTGCCTACACTGTTCACATGTGTATTTGGGGGACACTGCCAGCACAGGGTGTGATGCTGTGCAGATGTTTCGAAGCTGGATGGGATATGTAATGTAGTATGTGTGTGGATTGCTTTCTGTGTGCCCAGCCTTGTATGTGTATGGTAATCTTGTGTTGGGCCTTGGTCCTGGTGCCATGGCCTACATGAGATGCGTGGTGTTGGGTGTAGCAGAGGTGTGCAGTGTGAAGGGTGTCAGTTTGTAGTGGGGGTGTGTGTACCCCTGTATTGTGTGAGACACACATGTGTCACCCAAGAGTTGTATGCCTGTTGTTTTTTTTGTCTTGCCCTGGGTAGAGGATTGTATGCCCTTGTGTGAGCTGTTTGTAGTGCACTGTGATGTGTGTAGGTGTATCCATGGTGTTGTGTGAGACACCTCCTTGTTCTGTTTGTCACTTTGGAGTGTACGAAGTGTGTGAGTTGCACGTCAGTGTTGTGTTTGATTGGTTCTCAATGTGTCTTGGGTGGTCTTGTGTGAACTGTGTGGCCCTGCTGCTCCACACTGGCATTGTGTTTGTGTTTGTCATGCATTGCAGGCATATGTTGTTTTTTCTACTGCTGTATGGCAAGGTGTGAGTGGTTTTAGGCCATCCCCTATGTGTGCCACTTGTGCTTGGCCATTGTGGGTGTTCCGTCCCTCTATTTGTGTGTGGTACACCCCTTACATGTCTGCTACTGACATGCAGGCTGTTTAACTTAGATGTCAGCTTTCCCCTTGGTTTCCATGTGTGTGTGCCTCCCCATCACTTCATATGTGGGCTTGTGCTTTGGGGTGCTGTTCTTGGGCCATATGTGTTGTTGCGCTCTGGACATTGCCCCAAAGGTTTATGTGTGCTGTCCTTGTGCTAATGGTCATTCTGTGGTGGTCATGTGCATTTCAGCTGTGTGTGCTGGCCAGTGCTGTGGTGGAGGTCGCTTTGCTCTTGTATCCCAGAGTGGTGCATGTGCAGTTGTTGTGTTGGATGTGTGGATGTAGGGTGTGGTATAGCTTCAGTTCCTGGGTGTGGTGTTGTATTTGTGCAGTGCTGATTTGTGGTGTGTGATGCGGTTGTGTCAATCATGCCTGTTATGCAGACAATGCTTGTCGTGCAGGTGGTGCTGTGTGCTGTGTGTATGTGGCCTTGGCATTGCCTGATGTACATCCCCTGTTGTCTTGTGGTGTTTGTTCATTGTGGTTTCATGTGCATCTGTGATGGGTTTGATGTGGCTGTGTGTGTTGGTCCAGATGCACTTCTTGTGTGTTTACTGTTATGGTGTGTGTGTTTATTTCCTGGGTGATGTTGTTGTGTACTCCTGTTGTGTCTGTTCTCCCATTGATTTTCCCCATTTTGGATGACAGGGTATGTGTGTTTATGTTTGAGATCTGTATGTGTTGGCAGTGGTGTTGTGTGTTCCTTGTCAGCCACTCCTGCAGTGGCTGTCTCCCTGGTTGTGTGTTGTGTGGTGCAGGGTGTGTATTGTGCTTGTTGTTGCAGTGCTTGTTGGTGTGCATGGGGGTGCATGGGATGGGCACCTCGCCGGTGGGTTGGTGGGGTGTGTTGCTGTGTGTTTGGGGGCTGTGTGTCCCTGTGGTGTTTGTGGCCGGCCCATGCCTTGGAGTGGCCCTGCCTTCTGCATAGTGCGCATGTGTTGACCGCGGCGGTGACGTGACCGGCACCGGGACGTTGCTGCTGGTTGTCGGTCGCTATGTGTCCCGGATGCTGAGGGGTGTCTTGTTATGAGGTGGGTGATGTGTGGTTGCCCGTGTGGATGTGTTGTGTACCCCAGCAGGGTGTACGTGGTGATTGGACCCTGTGTCGGCCTGTGTGTTGTGTGTTGCATTTGTGTATTTGCGTACCTGCGGCGGCGTCCGCGGCGGCCCATCTGATGATAGTATTGTAGGAGGAACATCACCGAATGCATATGGAGGGCTGGGTTAATGGCGGTCGAGGCCGGGCCTCTGCATTCGCGCTCCGCTGTCGAGTTTCCGCCTGCTCAGGCTGGGCGGTGTCTCCACTGCGGTGCGTCAGCTTGTTTCGGCCATCCTAATTTGTCGAGCGGGGCAGACGTCATTCTGCATGGCGGAGAGTCTTGATTGGCTCCCGCAGCCGCGGTTGCGGGTGCACTTTGATTGCGGTGCGTGTCGCTCCGCGGCGGACGGGAAATGACCTATGTTTACCTATCCTAATGTGGCGGACGTGAGTTCCGCTGCTCGTGGGCGGAAAAAGCTGTTTTTCCGCCCCTGCCACCGCCCGACATCCTAATGGACCCCATAATATTTATTGTTATAATTATTAAAACCTGAAAAAATTGTACAAAATTCATTGAAGCAAATTTACAATTTGTATATAAATAAACATGTGTTAAAATGTTTTTTCCATTTAAATATATTGTTTAACAAATAATATTAATACTTTTAATATTAATATTAATATAAAAACAGTATGTACAACTAACATGTATAACAATATAACAATGTTATATAATATGTGAAAAAAATTTACTTTTTTGTTATCATTTTAAACCATATTTACATCTGTATTAAATAATTTATTTCAATAAAATGTACAATTTCAACCAATTATAAAAATTTAAATTAACCATAAAATTGTTTCTCAAATATATGTAACCATATAAATTAGTATGAAATAAAAATGTAATACTAATGTTTATTTTTTTTGTCATAAAAGATTCCAACTACACAAAAATTGTATACATTTATTTATAGTCATAAATAAATTACTATTCCCACTCCAATCTACATTATTTTGTGGTACATGCTGAACACTAATAAAATATATTTAACTATTCCCATTTCTATCTACATTAAATTGGGGTAGGTGCTGGACACTAATTTAATATTCTTTACTATTCCCACTCCAGTCTAAATTAAATTGTGGTAGGTGCTGGAAACTAATTAAATAACATGTACTATTCCCACTCCAGTATACATAAACTTGGGGTAGGTGCTGGACACTAATTGAATAAAATGTACTATTCCCACTCCAGTCTACATTAAATTGGGGTAGGTGCTGGACACTAATTTGAAATTATTTACTATTCTCACTGGAGTCTACATTCAATTGGTGTAGGTGCTGGACACTAATTAAATAAAATGTACTATTCCCACTCCAGTATACATAAACTTGGGGTAGGTGCTGAACACTAATTTGAAATTATTTACTATTCCCACTCCAGTCTACATTCAATTGGAGTAGGTGCTGGACACTAATTAAATATAATTTACACTGTCAAAAGTCCGTACGCGGCGGAAGAGCACGCACCGCCGCGGAAGTACACCCGACCCCGCGGCAGACGTAACTAATCCAGAGACACAGCCGTACGGAATGACATCTCCGACCGTCCTCTAAATCACGATGGCGGAAAACACACATCAAATCGCTGCAGAAAAAAACCTGCCTATCACGGCGGATTAACCACAGCGGAGATACAACACATTGCAGAGATACCCACCACAAGCAGATCGCCGTCATGGACGCAGGTACGCCAACACACCAATTGCTGTCGGAAGGGGAATACCTCCCAGGGCTGTGACGTAGGGAGTGGGAGTGTCATGTTTGATAAACTGCATGTACGATCGCACCAATATAGCAACAATTCAAGTACACAACCAGGAATGACAACGACAAACCACAAGACATGATTGACTTGCTTTATTAAACAGAATAGGGGTATAATCGTACACTACCCAAGAGCATGGACACTGGGTACAACAGGGCAGGTACATCTGATGCAGCACATGAGAGCACAAAGCAGTATCAGAACAGCAACAGGGCAGTGTTTATAACAGAGCAGGTACATCAGAGCCAGCACATGAGGGCACAATGCAGTATCAGAACAGCAACAGGGCAGTCTTTACAACAGAGCAGGTACATCAGAGGCAGCACGTGAGAGGGCACAATGCAGTATCAGAACAGCAACAGGGCAGTGTTTACAACAGAGCAGGTACATCAGAGCCAGCACATGAGGGCACAATGCAGTATCAGAACAGCAACAGGCCAGTCTTTACAACAGAGCAGGTACATCAGAGGCAGCACGTGAGAGGGGCCAAGTGCATCAACAGTTCATGGCAGTGAACATAGCAGGTACATCAGAGGCAGCACATGAGAGGGGCCAAGTGCATCAACAGTCCATGGCACAGAACAGGTACATCAGAGGCAGCACATGAGAGGGGCAATGTGCATCAACAGTCCATGGCAAGGCACAGGTACATCAGAGGCAGCACGTGAGAGGGGCAATGTGCATCAACAGTCCATGGCACAGAACAGGTACATCAGAGGCAGCACGTGAGAGGGGCAATGTGCATCAACAGTCCATGGCACATAACAGGTACATCAGAGGCAGCACGTGAGAGGGCACAATGCAGTATCAGAACAGCAACAGGGCAGTGTTTACAACAGAGCAGGTACATCAGAGCCAGCACATGAGAGGGGCTAAGTGCATCAACAGTCCATGGCAAGGCACAGGTACATCAGAGGCGGCACGTGAGAGGGCACAATGCAGTATCAGAACAGCAACAGGGCAGTGTTTACAACAGAGCAGGTACATCAGAGCCAGCACATGAGGGCACAATGCAGTATCAGAACAGCAACAGGGCAGTCTTTACAACAGAGCAGGTACATCAGAGGCAGCACGTGAGAGGGCACACTGCAGTATCAGAACAGCAACAGGGCAGTGTTTACAACAGAGCAGGTACATCAGAGCCAGCACATGAGGGCACAATGCAGTATCAGAACAGCAACAGGGCAGTCTTTACAACAGAGCAGGTACATCAGAGGCAGCACGTGAGAGGGGCCAAGTGCATCAACAGTTCATGGCAGTGACCATAGCAGGTACATCAGAGGCAGCACGTGAGAGGGGCAAAGTGCATCAACAGTCCATGGCAAGGCACAGGTACATCAGAGGCAACACAAGTACGTGGGTCAACCGCCCCGGCCCAAGGACTGTAACAATGCTAGGGTGGTTACAATGGACAATCGAGACACAAAGTCAAATGACATGTGAGTGATGGGAGCTACACCTCACAGCACAGGATCTGGTGGACTGCTTGAACTAGTCGCCTCTGACACACTGCCAGCACCAGACACAGGAGTGTGAGACACAGCCACAGCTCTAGTGACTGACACATGAGCCATAGACCCAGACACACTGCCAGCACCAGACACAGGAGTGTGAGACACAGCCACAGCTCTAGTGACTGACACATGAGCCATAGACCCAGACACACTGCCAGCACCAGAAACAGGAGTGTGAGACACAGCCACAGATGTAGTGACTGACACATGAGCCATAGACCCAGACACATTGCCAGCACCAGAAACAGGAGTGTGAGACACAGCCACAGCTCTAGTGACTGACATACGAGCCATACACCCTGACACATTGCCAGCACCAGAAACAGGAGTGTGAGACACAGCCACAGCTCTAGTGACTGACACATGAGCCATAGACCCAGACACACTGCCAGGACAAGTCCCTATACACTGATCAACAAATACCATGCCAGCATCTGACATATGAGAATGGCTGACACACACAGTGCCAGTACCTGAAACAGGAGAGGGCACAACAGACACAGTGCCACTATCTGACACATGAGAGTGAACGGCAGCTGACCCACTAGGACCACTGAAATGATGAGCCACAGGGCTGTATGGGCCAGGAGGCAGGGTGGCTCTGGGAGCTGGGGACAGCTGTACTGGAGCAACATTGGGGTGGTCAGGTCTCACTGGTGTGTGTCTCTGTTTTTTTGTGAAATGTAGGGGCACCCTGGACATGACTGGACTGGTAAGTGTTGTGGCCTCATCAGACATCAAAGAAGGATCATGTGCTTGTGGTGGTCTGCTCTCTGGGGACGTGCTGGACCCTGCTTGACAGTTTGCTGTGGCCCTGCCTTCTGCCCTCTGCATCATGTGTAATGGGGAATGCAACTACAGTGTACTTCTTATTCTGCTTCTGCGAGGTGTGGATGGGTGTTGAGGTATGTGGGGACTCCACCGCTGACACATGTGTTTTACGTTCCTTCAACAACATCAGCCTCAGGGCAGCCAGGGGTGATGTATGCCTGTCCTTGATGGAGCTCGTGCCCATGGGAGAACCCTTGGCCCTGGGATGTGCCTTGGACGTAGGAGGTGTCCTGTCTCTGGAATGTCCCTGATCCCTGGGCGGTGCCCTGTCCCTGGGAGCAGACTTGTCCATTGTAGTGTACCTGTCCTTTGAAGTGTTCTTGTCCTTGGGAGTGTCCCTGCTTTTGGGAGTTGCCCTTTCCTTTGTAGTGTCCTTGCCCTTGGGAGTGTCCCTGCTCTTGGGAGTTGCCCTTTCCTTTGAACCGGCCTTGTCCTTGGGAGTGTCCCTGCTCCTGGGAGGTGCCCTTTCCTTTGAAGCGTCCTTGTCCTTGGGATTATCCCTGCTCCTGGGAGGTGCCCTTTCCTTTGAAGCGTCCTTGTCCTTGGGAGTGTCCCTGCTCTTGGGAGGTACCTTTTCCTGTGTAGAGTCCTTGTCCTTGGGAGTGTCCCTGCTCTTGGGAGGTGCCCTTTCCTGTGTAGAGTCCTTGTCCTTGGATGTGTCCCTGGCCTTGGGAGGTGCCCTTTCCTTTGTAGAGTCCTTGTCATTGGGAGTGTCCCTGGCCTCGGGAGGTGCCCTTTCCTTTGTAGTGTCCTTGTCCTTAGGAGTGTCCCGGGCCTTTGGAAGTGCCCTTTCCTTTGTAGTGTCCTTGTCCTTGGGAGTGTCCCTGGACTTGGGAGGTGCCCTTGCCTTGGGAGTACCTTTTGAGGGGGATGCGTCTGTTACATGTGAATCACTTTCCCCCAACACCCCTTGAGGATCCTGTGTGTCAACTCCAGTGTAGCTCATGTCGTGATGTATGAAAGATTTCCCTGTCCTAGGGGATGGTGTTTGTGCCCTCCGTGCCCTGCCTTGCTGCCTATGGCTGCTTCTAGTGCAATACCACGAAAATGACGCCTCATCTGAAATTTCACTCTCCCCCGAGACATCTAGTGGTGTGGATGGGGGAACAGAAGCAGTACCCTGTCCATGCGACTGAAGAATGGCTGAAGACACAGTGTTTGCTAATGACTGAACTGTTCTGTGGAGACCAGCAACATCGCCGTGCATCCCCTCCATGAATGCTACCACCTGCCCCAACTTCCTATCGTGGTCTTGGAATGCATTGATCATGTTGGTCTGTCCTACACACAGCTGTCGCAGCAGATCAACAGCCTCAGCACAAAGTACACTTTGTGGCACAGGGGCAGGGGCATCAGTGCCTGCGCCGAAGGCAACTCTGCTCCCCTACTCTGGCGCACGAGCAGTACTTGTTGCAGTTGGTGGCAGTGTGGGCCCTGTGTACTGAAGGCGTTGATTGCCCACTCCCTGTCTGTGACAACAGTGCTGACTCACCCACACTGTCTGAGGATGAGGACGATGGTGTCTCCACATGTGAGTCCTCAGGGACGGTTCTGTCCCCCTCTCCGGTGTCCATCTGCGTGTGTGTCATCTCGGATCCGGATGCATTGCCACCACTCATCTCCGTCGTCTGTGTGTCAGTGCCCTCGGCCAAAGCTGGAAGAGAGGGAAGAGATGTTAACCTAAGTGCCAGACTCACGTACTGAACGTTATAAATTCACACCTTTCCTTACAGTCGATTGACATGTAGCTCCCATCCTGCACACGAACCACCCCTACCAGACATCCTCATATCAAAGAACCGGGGGTGCCTGTGAAACATGTACATCATAGAAACAGGGCAAGTGCATGCAGACCACCACACATGTTATGCCATGGGACCACAGACCTCAACGGCATGTCCTGGAACCCTCAACTACAAATCAACTGGCATGTCCACCTGGCGGACATGGGTGCTAACGCTCACTCCGCTAATGGCACCAACATGCAATAGCTGTAAAACATACGCACCACGGATGTCACAACTGTGTCTGAGCACCAATACATGCATGCACTCACAAGTTACAGACACATACAGTCTGCTTACCGCTAGCTTGCTGTTGATCCCCTCTCAGCCGGGCGGACAGGCCAGGATGCGTCACAGCAATTATACGGTGCATCAGAGGGGTCATGGTGCGTCGGGCAAGGCGGCTTGATCTTCGAATAATCCCCAGTGTCATCTCCGCAACAATCTTGCTGAGCCCGGATATGTCGTCCCAGCACTTGTGGCAGTGTGTGTGTTGTCTATTGCACACTACCATTGCACGTACATCACGTGCTATGGTCCTCCACACGGCCTTGCGAAGGTGCAGCTTGACCTACCATGATGGGAGACAAGAGGGGAACGTCAGTGGACAGTTTGACATTCACAAACATCGTAGAAACACGTATCTTCATGCAGCCATGCTCAGTACAACACATGTGAAGGTCCCACAGCACACCGCCAAGCTTGCAGAAGCCAGGAGTCAGTGACCACCTCATGCCCACCAACATGTTACCCACTGCACTTACCACCTGTCCGGGTGCACCGTAGAGTCGTTCATAGTGGCTGAGCACACCGTCCACAAGGACATCCAGCTCCGCTGCGGTGAAGGGACGAGACCGGATCTCTCGCACTCTCTGCATGGCAAGGTCCAGGACTGTGTCACAACAGCAGCAGTTGTTGGATGGCTCAGGAGCAGCAGGTCGAGGTGACGGTCGCAGGCAGCAGTTGTTGGATAGCTCAGGAGCAGCAGGTCGAGGTGACGGTCGCAGGCAGCAGTTGTTGGATAGCTCAGGAGCAGCAGGTCGAGGTGACGGTCGCAGGCAGCAGTGGCTGGAGGTAGTGAATGTGTGCAGAAGAAATTCACACATATATAGGGCCCTGAGCTCATATCTGTGGCACACGTCTGCAGCAATTGGTTTTCCCTGGAAAAATGAGCCAATGACTCGCCCTGGTGTGGCGGTGCACGGGTTCCGCTATTTTTGAATGCGCTTACGCGCCCCGCGTAACCTGTTTCCATTGGCTACATGTGCACAGACCGTCACGGTCACACACCTGCAACCGCATGTGTGCGCTACCGCGACCGTGCATCATTTGAAAATAATCAGTCACTGGCGTCGCTATGGCGGTGCACGCATTGCGCGGAGGCGGTGCAGGCTAACACATACATTTGAATATGCAATTTGAAATGGCAGTTGAAACCCCCCTTACAGTCACATAGCGTCACCCACCGCCAGTCCTGGCCGGTCACACACCGCCAGTCCTGGCCGGTCACACACTGCCACTCCTGGCCGGTATCCCACCGCCACTCCTGGCCGGTCACACACCGCCAGTCCTGGCCGGTCACCCACTGCTACTCCTGGCCGGTCACCCAAAGCCAGTCCTGGCCGGTTACCCACTGCCAGTCCTGGCCGGTCACACACCGCCAGTCCTGGCCGGTCACACACCGCTAGTCCTGGCCGGTCACACACTGCCACTCCTGGCCGGTCACCCACCGCCACTCCTGGCTGGTCACCCACCGACACTCCTGGCTGGTCACCCACCGCCACTCCTGGCCGGTCACCCACCGCCACTCCTGGCCGGTCACCCACCGCCACTCCTGGCCGGTCACCCACCGCCACTCCTGGCCGGTCACCCACTGCCAGTCCTGGCTGGTCACACACCGCCAGTCCTGGCCGGTCACACACTGCTAGTCCTGGCCGGTCACACACTGCCACTCCTGGCCGGTCACCCACCGCCACTCCTGGCCGGTCACCCACCGCCACTCCTGGCTGGTCACCCACCGCCAGTCCTGGCCAGTCACACACCGCCAGTCCTGGCCGGTCACACACCGCCACTCCTGGCCGGTCTCCCACCGCCACTCCTGGCCGGTCACACACTGCCAGTCCTGGCAGGTCATACACCGCCACTCCTGGCCAGTCACCCACCGCCACTCCTGTCCCGTCACCTACCGCCACTCCTGGCCGGTCACCCACTGCCAGTCCTGGCCGGTCACACACTGCCACTCCTGGCCGGTCACCCACCACCACTCCTGGCCGGTCACCCACCGCCACTCCTGGCTGGTCACCCACCACCAGTCCTGGCCGGTCACACACTGCCAGTCCTGGCCGGTCACACACCGCCACTCCTGGCCGGTCACCCACCGCCACTCCTGGCCGGTCACACACCGCCAGTCCTGGCCGGTCACACACCACCACTCCTGGCCGGTCACCCACCGCCACTCCTGGCCGGTCACCCACCGCCAGTCCTGGCCGGTCACCCACCGCCACTCCTGGCCGGTCACCCACTGCCAGCACCTGGCGGTGGGTCACCGACAAGCACCGGCGGTGTGTGATCGGCCAGGACCGGCGGCCTGCGGTGGGTGCTGCAATGTGAATGTAAGGGGGATATCAACTGTCATTTCGAATTGCATTTTCAAATGTATGTGTTCGCCTGCACCGTCCCCGCGGAATGTGTGCACCGCCATAGCGACGCCAGTGACTGATTATTTTCAAATGATGCACCGTCGCGGTAGTGCACACATGCGTTTTGCAGGGTGTGCCCAGGATGGTCCTTGAACATACAGCATATGTCATGCTTAATTGCTGTGTCAACGATCATCTTCTGTGTTGGTGGAAGGCGTCCCCAGATGGCGTATGTACACACACTGCATGTCTCCGCACACATGTAATGTTCATAGTTGTACATGTGTGTCAGGACATGTCCGGAATGCTGCAAGAATAATGATGTCAAGTCAATCGCCCGTGTCCACGTGCGACATTCATGTCCATTTGTTGCATGTGTGCTCATACTGTTGACCTTGCCAGTGTTTAACAAAGGCTAGTGATGTGCACCCAAGTTGTGTCAGATGTGCATGTCGACATGTTGACGTCTTTGTTTTGCGGACACACGTTTCCATTGGTACACATCTACACAGTACATCAAGGGTGTGTACCCACATTTAGAAGCTATTGTGAGTGTGTGGTTTGTGTGTGCAAGTAACAATGATGGGGGTGTACATGCATTCTGTGTATACGTGTCTGTTGTTGTGTGCCCATGCATGTCATGTGAGGATGCCCAGTATTGCAGGTGGGGTCATGGGTGCATGCATAAAAGGAGGGTGTGTTCCATGTTCGTGTTGTGTGTGCACGTACATGTGTGTCTGTGTGGACGCTTGTCCACATTTGGGCCCTCAGGCTTGTGTTGTTGCCAGATATTTCAACATGTGTGCACGTTACATTGGACATGTGTGCACACAGGATGTTGTTTGTGAGTGAACATTGTGTGTGTAGTTAGCTGTTTTTACTTAGATATTGGTCACGTCACACATATAATCACTGTCTGCAACATGTATTGTTTGCATTGTGTTGGTCAAGATGTGATAGTGTGGCACAGGTATGCGGTGTTGGTCAATTGACATCTGCTATCATCTACTCCCACACAGGAGGGCTCCAAATGTGCATCGACCATACACTGTGCTGGAGGACATGGTTAACGAGGAGGTGATCCGCAAATTCCGGCTTGATCGACGTAGATTGCTTGAGCTTGTAGCCCAATTGTCACCTCATCTGCAGCCACGCAGGACATATCCAGGAGCTATTACACCCACAGCAAAGGTGATGGCGGCCCTTCACTTCTTTGCAACTGGCACTTTCCAGTACACAATTGGTCATGCCGGGGGGATGTCCCAATCCATGTTCAGCATGGTACTGCGGGATGTTCTGAATGCCATGATGCATTACAGGGATGATTACATCCATTTCCCACGGCCGGCAGAGTTGGCAGCAGTCAAAGGGGACTTCTATGCCCTGACACAGATACCACACGTAGTGGGTTCCATTGATGGCACACATATTGGTCTCATTCCACCCCAGGCACGTGAACCTGTATATAGGAATCGAAAGCACTACCATTCCATCAACATGCAAGTAGTGTGCCTGGCTGACAACATCATCTCACATGTGTGTGCCAGATTTCCCGGCTCCGCCCATTACTCACACATCCTGCGGAGCAGCATTGTCCCCCAACTGATGGCTAATCTGCGACCAGAACGTGCGTGGCTTGTAGGTGAGTGTGCTGTAAGGACAATTGTGTTGTGAGTGTGCTGTGAGGACAATTGTGTAGTCAGTGTGTTGCGAGGACAATTGTGTTGTATGTGTGGCATGGTGTTGCCACCAATCCTGGTAATGATATTTGTGTCTGTCATCCCCCCACCTAGGCGACTCTGCGTACCCAAACCGGCCGTGGCTGCTGAGCCCCATACGGAATCCCACTACCCCTGGTGAAATGCGTTATAATGATGCCCATGGGAGGACACGTCGAGTGATAGAACGTACTTTTGGACTGCTGAAGTCTAGGTTTCGCTGCCTTGATAAAACCGGAGGGCCCCTGCCATACTCACCAGGCAAAGTCTGCAAAATCGTGATTGCCTGCTGCATGCTCCACATCCTGGCCTTGCGAAATAACATTGAACTGATCGTGGACCCTGAAGTCCAACAGGTTGCTCCGCCTCCCATCCCACCCATGTCCACTGATGAGGATAGTGGGGAATAAGAAGGTGTGGACCAGAGGCGTCAGCTCATTGATCGATATTTTGCTTGAATGTAAGTAGCTACCTCTTGTGCAGCTAGACGATGCGTGATGGATGTTTGCTGGTGATGTGTGGGTGTGCTGTGTCTATGCTGCCTGTTCTGGTATGTTCTGTTAGCAGATGTGTGTGTGAGATGTTGTACATGCAATGCTCCCTGATGTGTGTCCTGTGATCCACTGAATTGGTGATGAGTGTGGTTTGTGGGATGTTGTAGTACATTGTGTTGTGATGGGTGTGAATCATTTTCCTGACCTGTGCTTGTTGTTCTGTCATTTTCCCTAGGTCACCCCCACAGTGGAATGATTCTCCAGGACATTGATCCCTGCACCTGGTAATGAAAATTTATTAGACAAACATGTGATTAAAACATGGAGGACACACAGCCTAGAGTGTTAACGTGGTGTTTATTTACAGGTTGTGGATTGATATTGGTGCATATTTACAAGTAGGTGTTGGGGGGAAGTGAGAGTTGAAGGTCATGGCAGATGAAAACACCGTGGGGACACCACATTGTGTGATGTCCACCTAATCCAACAGACGTGTGCTAATGCTTGGCATTGTGGGGCAGGATAGTTGACAGGGTGGATGGCAGGATCAAGGAAGGGTGAAGTCACTGGGGGCCCCTCTTCGAGTGGGTAGATGGTGCACTTCCACTGCTCTCAGCTGCATCCAGCCTCGGACGGCCCCTCCGCCTTGGAACCTGAGCGGAGACAGCTGTGGGGGCAGGTTGCTCAGGGTCCACCTCCCTGTCCTTGGCCTCAGGTGATGGTGGCGGTGGTGTTGGTGACCTGTCCTGCTGAGCAGTTGGGTGAGGGGGTGGTGGTGTGGCGCGGGATAACCAATCCCTCCACAGAGCAGTTTGCTGGCCCATGAGATCCACAATTTGGCCAATCCGTGTGTCAATGGACCGCAAAAGCTGGCTGTTCTCTTGCGAGTCTTGGTGGGCCCGATCGGACTGGGCCTATGACCGCTCATAGGAGGCATTGACTCTGGCGATGGCTTCCAGGGTCTCGGCCCCAGGATGGGGTGGGTCTCCTTCCCGACCTCGACGAGCAACTACACTTCTGGTTGTGAGCTGTGGCCTCACCTGTGTCCTCTCCCGCCCACTCTCCCTGCTAGCCTGGGATGTCGATGGGCCATCATCGGGCGATGGGTCAGGCAGGGTGGCACAGGCAGGAGTGGTGGTGGTGGTGGTGGTGGTGGTGGTGATGGTGGTAGATGCACAGCTCACAATGGCAGGTGTTAGTGTAGTGACACAGGCCAAGGTGGTGGAGGCCGGGATGTCCTGGGAGCCTGATGGCCCCGGGAGTCTGCTTGGGCCAGCTTCGTCCTCTGCACCCGAGCTGTCAATTGAATCATTCCCGGAGAGTCCTGGGTGTGAGGGGGGCAACTGGTGCTGGCGGCTGCTGCTTTCGCCTGTTAAGTTGCGATCACCTGAGGGACAAGAGTTTCAAAATTAATGCTGTGGACATGACATGCTTTTTGTTTTAACATTACAACTCACTATGGAATCAGGACACCCCCCAACCACCACCACCCTCCCTGTAGACATGGGGGACTGTTGGGAGTTGTAGTGCTGGTCTCTCACACACCCCACCCACCTCTCTCACCCCCCCACCCACCACCACCCTCCCTGTAGACATGGGGGACTGTTGGGAGTTGTAGTGCTAGTCTCTCACAACCCCCACCTACCACCACCCTCCCTGTAGACATGGGGGACTGTTGGGAGTTGTAGTGCTGGTCTCTCACACCCCTCACCCACCTCTCTCACACCCCCACCCACCACCACCCTCCCTGTAGACATGGGGGACTGTTGGGAGTTGTAGTGCTGGTCTCTCACACACCCCACCCACCTCTCTAACACCCCCCACCCACCACCACCCTCCCTGTAGACATGGGGGCCTCTTGGGAGTTGTAGTGCTGGTCTCTCACACACCCCACACACCACCACCCTCCCTGTAGACATGGGGGACTGTTGGGAGTTGTAGTGCTGGTCTCTCGCACACCCCACCCACCTCTCTAACACCCCCCACCCACCACCACCCTCCCTGTAGACATGGGGGCCTGTTGGGAGTTGTAGTGCTGGTCTCTCACACACCCCACCCACCTCTCTAACACCCCCCACCCACCACCACCCTCCCTGTAGACATGGGGGCCTGTTGGGAGTTATAGTGCTGGTCTCTCACACCCCCCACCCACCTCTCTCACACCCCCACCCACCACCACCCTCCCTGCAGACATGGGGGCCTGTTGGGAGTTGTAGTGCTGGTCTCTCACACCCCCACCCACCACCACCCTCCCTGTAGACATGGGGGACTGTTGGGAGTTGTAGTGCTGTCTCTCACACCCCCCACACACCACCCTCCATGTAGACATGGGGACTGTTGGGAGTTGTAGTGCTGGTCTCTCACACACCCCACCTACCTCTCTCACACCCCCCACCCACCACCACCCTCCCTGTAGACATGGGGGACTGTTGGGAGTTGTAGTGCTGGTCTCTCACACACCCCACCCACCACCACCCTCCCTGTAGACATGGGGGCCTGTTGGGAGTTGTAGTGCTGGTCTCTCACACACCCCACCCACCACCACCCTCCCTGGAGACATGGGGGCCTGTTGGGAGTTATAGTGCTGGTCTCTCACACACCCCACCCACCTCTCTCATACCCCCCACTCACCACCACCCTCCCTGTAGACATGGGGGACTGTTGGGAGTTATAGTGCTGGTCTCTCACACACCCCACCCACCTCTCTCACACCCCCACCCACCACCACCCTCCCTGTAGACATGGGGGCCTGTTGGGAGTTGTAGTGCTGGTCTCTCACACACCCCACCCACCACCACCCTCCCTGTAGACATGGGGGCCTGTTGGGAGTTGTAGTGCTGGTCTCCCACACACCCCACCCACCTCTCTCACACCCCCACCCACCACCACCCTCCCTGTAGATGTGGGGGACTGTTGGGAGTTGTAGTGCTGGTCTCTCACACCCCCCACCCACCACCACCCTCCCTGTAGACATGGGGGACTGTTGGGAGTTGTAGTGCTGGTCTCTCACACACCCCACCCACCTCTCTGACCCCCCCACCACCCTCCCTTTTCAAATGGGGGCCTGTTGGGAGTTGTATTGCTGGTCGCTCACCCGCCCCCACCCACCCCACCCTCCCTGTAGACATGGGTGCCTCTTGGGAGTTGTGGTGCTGGCTGCTTTGACAACATGCAAGGCTGGGAACGTAGGAGGCAACATTTGTGTTTGGTCATGGTGGGTGCATTGGAGCCCAGGACTTCACATTTGGGTGACTATGTGGCACACATGCATGGATTGGGGACAGGTAGATGTGTGTTGGCAGTTGTGCAAGGCAGACCATGGCAGTTTGATAGTGGTCATTGGTTTGTACTTACCAGCCTCTAGTCCCTCCTCGATTCCTTCCAGGCTCTCAGGGTGCAGTATGCCCAGCACCTTCTCCTCCCATTCTGCATATGGTATGGGCTCCGGGGGAGTGCCGCCGCCAGTGTGGTGTGCCCACAGGTGGTTCTTCGCCATGATGCCTTTCACCCTTGCCTTGAGGTCGTGCCACCGCCTCTGGATCTCGTGTTTGGTGCGTGGCACGGTCCCTGACGCATTCACTCTGGTCACTATCCTGTCCCACATGTTGTTTTTGGTTGCCAAGGTGGTCTGCTGGACTAGGGTGCCAAAAAGATGTGGTTCGACACGGATGATTTCATCCACTATGACCTTCAACTCACTCTCTGTGAACTTGGGGTTTTTCTTGGGTGCCATGGTGTGTGATGTGCAAGGTGTGTGTCTGGTGGGGTGGGGTGTGCAGGTGTGTGGTGTGTAGGGATGGTGTTGTGGGTGTTTGTGTGGTGGGTGTGTCTGTGTGCAGATTGTATGTGTGTTTGTGTGTGTCTGCTGTTCGTGGTTTTGTGGCTCTTGCTTGCAGCTATGCTGTGATGCAAAGGACTGTGGTAGTGGGAGGGATTCATTTTATGTATGGTGGTGGTGTCCCAATGGTTGTTGGCAATCAGGTGTTCTGTGGGTGTGGTGTTTTTGGTGCATTTTTCGGTGCTTGGGGGGTGTCATTGGGGCGTGTAGTTGTTGGGGGTGGGTGTTTCAGGTGGGTGTGTGTCCTGTTTAGTGTGTTTTCTATTTACTTCTGTCTGCCATTTTGTAATCGGTTTGACATGCAGGGATGGTGTTTGTGTGGTCCTTCCGCAGTCATGGTCCGTTTGGCGATGCATTGTTTCCGCGGCGGTTAAGGGCGGTGGTGAGTTCTGTTGGTATGGCGTCGTTATCCCAATCGTGCAGCCGGACCCTCCGCAGGTATGGCGGCGGTTGGACCTGTTCCCGCGGTCATGTTCATCCGCGGCGGAGGGTGTTTCTTTGGAACCGTCCGCTTACGGCGGTCTTTGGTGTGCTCCGTCCGCTGCAGATGGTGTTTGTTATGATCCGTCCGCCGTGGTCGGAGTTTTTTGACATAAACATCCTAATCGCAACTGCGGATTCTCCGCGGTGTGGTCGGGAGTGATTTTGCCGCGACCATGGCGGACGGAACACATTTCCGTCTGCCATCCTAATAGGCCCCTTAATTTGGGTAGGTGCTGGACACTAATTAAATATAATTTACTATTCCCACTCCAGTCTACATTAAATTGGGGTAGGTGCTGGACACTAATTTGAAATGATTTACTATTCCCAATCCAGTCTACATTAAATTGGGGTAGGTGCTGGACACTAATTAAATCAAATTTACTATTCCCACTCCAGTCTACATAAAATCGGGGTAAATGCTGGACACTAATTAATTATAATTTACTATTCCCACTCCAGTCTACATTAAATTGGGGTAGGTGCTGGGCACTAATTACATAAAATGTACTATTCCCACTCCAGTCTACATAAAATCGGGGTAGGTGCTGGACACTATTTAAACATAATTTACTAGTCCCACTCCAATCTACATAAAATTGTGGTAGGTGCTGGACACTAATTAATTATAATTTACTATTTCCACTCTAGTCTAAATTAAATTAAGGTAGGTGCTGGACACTAATTAAATTAAATGTACTATTCCCACTCCAGCATACATAAAATTGGGGTAAATGCTGGACACTAATTAAATAAAATGTAATATTTCCACTCCAGTCTACATTAAATTAAGGTAGGTGCTGCACACTAATAAAATAAAATATACTATTCCCACTCCAGTCTACATTAAATTGGGGTAGGGGCTGGACACTAATTTGCAATTATTTACTATTTCAACTCCAGTCTAAATTAAATTGGGGTAGGTGCTGGACACTAATTAAATAAAATGTACTATTCCCACTCCAGTATACATAAACTTGGGGTAGGTGCTGGACACTAATTAAATAACATTTACTATTTCCACTCTAGTCTAAATTAAATTAAGGTAGGTGCTGGACACTAATTAAATTAAATGTACTATTCCCACTCCAACATACATAAAATTGGGGTAAGTGCTGGACACTTATTAAATAGAATTTAATATTCCCACTCCAGTCTACATTAAATTAAGGTAGGTGCTGGACACTAATAAAATAAAATGTACTAGTCCCACTCCAGTCTACATTAAATTGGGGTAGGTGCTGGGCACTAATTTGAAATTATTTACTATTCCCACTCCAGTCTACATTCAATTGGGGTAAATGCTGGACACTAATTAAATATAATTTACTATTCCCACTCCAGTCTACATTAAATTGGTGTAGGTGCTGGACACTAATTAAATATAATTTACTATTCCCACTCCAGTCTACATAAAATTGGGGTAAATGCTGGACACTAATTAATTATAATTTACTATTCCCACTCCAGTCTACATAAAATTGGGGTAGGTGCTGGACACTATTTAAATATAATTTACTATGCCCACTCCAGTCTACATTAAATTTGAGTAGTAGCTGTAAACCAATAAAATATTTATAATACATCAAAAATAAAATTATACAAACGAAGTAAATAATATAGTAATATAATATGTGTTTTCTAAACATAAATTTTATTTAAAATTTTTAAAATAATTTTTCAACAAAATTTAAAATTTTTACAAATTTATAAATTGTGAAATAAATGTTACATTTTTTAAAAATAAAAACTATTTTCAAAATTTTTAATTTTTTTAATTTTAAATTTATTTCTAAATTTTTAATTTTTGAAAAAAATTTGTAACAAATATTGCTTCAAATACATAAATACACTCCCCACTCTTATCTCTTATAAACTCAACAACCCGCAACGACATTTTTTTTTTAAATTGCATTTTTTTTATGTAATTTTTTTTTTTTAAATTTTATAAAAATTTTAAACAAATATTACTTCAAATGTATACTTTTTTAAAACACTCCCCACCCTTATCCCCTATAAACCCAACACCCCGCTACTAAATTTTTATTGTTTTACATTTTTTTTAAATAACATTTTTATTTTTTTTCAATTTTATCAACATTTTTAAACAAATATTATTTCAAATTTATAATTTTTTAAAACACTCCCCACCCTTATCCCCTACAAACCCAACATCCCGCTACTAAATTGTTTTGTTTTTAAATTTAAATTTAATTTTTTTAAATTTTTTATAAATTTTTTATCAAATATTACTTCATTTTAAAAAAAAAATTATTTATTGATTTTTTTTCCCATTTTATCCCGTGGTGGTGGGAGAGAGGTTAAACCAAACAACATAAATCATACATGATTCATAGATAAAAAATTATACGATAATGATTGAAAAACATTATTAATTTGCCAACCATTTTTCAAATGGTGCCCAGTTCTTAGAGGCAGTTAAACGTCTTTTCTTTCCTCTGAAAGCCTGAACGGCAGTCTCTAGTTTGAACCAGGCCAGCATCCTGGCCTTCCAATGACAAAAGGTAGGGGGTTCAGGATTTATCCAGAGTGATGTAACACAAAGTCTGACCATAGCCATGGCAATAAAAAGAAACACTTGTAAATGTCTTGTTTTTTCATGGGCCGTAGAATGTTCATAGCCAGTGATTACCATTTCCGCTGAGATTTTAACTGAGGTTTGAGTAATCTGGGTAAGAAACTGTTCAATTTGGTTAAGAAAAAAAGATAACTCCGGACATTTATAAAAGATATGAACAGAATCTGCAGACGGAAATTTACATCTTGCACAAAACGACCCTTTACCCCCGCTAACAAACCCCCATCAAGCAAGTTTTGCGGGTGTATAATAAAGATTAAACATAGCCATATAACTTTGCGAGCGAAGAGTACCTGAAACCAAGACAGACCTGGCTAACACCAAAGGAAGTTTTAAATCAATAGAAGGTACTCCAAATTTGGTCGCCCACTTATTATTCTGGTCATCTAAATCATCAGGGATTTGAGATAGAAAAGACTGATATAAACTGCCAATTTGTACTTTCTTTCTTACAGATTCAACGATAGTACTTTTTTGAAACATTATTGGATTTAGAGGTAGCTTTTTATCAAGAAAACTTCTCAGTTGTAAATATTTGAAAAAATGATTGGACTGCAGATGGAATTTCTCCTTCAAAAAACAAAAGATGCCATTTGCCCGAGATCGGCTAAATCGACGATCTCCTTGAAACCAAGGGCTGTCCAGGTAATTGCCACCCCCTCTTGAAATATCATTGGGAGTAATCGAAAGGCATTTAATGGGGTATAATAATTGAGCTTAGGAATATGAAAATGGTGACAAACTTTTTGCCAGACCGAAAATAATGCCCACAGAACCTTGAATTTATTTAATGAAAGATGTAAATGATCCAGCCGCTCTAATTTATTATGGAGTGAATCGATAATAGGGGAATAATTCAGATCCAGAATCTGATCTACATCAGGAGAGATTTGAATACCAAGGTATGTTGCCTCCATGGTTGTAGGAACATGAGAAATTGGCATAGCCAAATTGTAAAATTTGCGTCTTTGCGATGTTTAGTTTGTATCCAGAAATTGAACCAAATTGAACTGCCAGAGTCTCCAATGCAGAAAAAGATTGGGCAACATTATTAGTTAGGACAATAATATCATCAGCATATGCCAATGACTTATATTCGATTCCATGAACAGTAACAGGAGTGATGGTCAGAGATTTTTCTATTAACCATAAAAAAGGATCAATAAACAAAGCAAAAAGAAGGGGAGAACAGGGGCATTCTTGTCTGGTGCCCCTGCTAATGGAAAAATACTGTGATTCACTACCAGAGATGCGGATTTTAGCAGTTGGGGATATATACAATGCTTGTAAAGCCTGAATGAACTCTGGTGCATAGCCCTTCCAGCGTAAAACACCCCATAGATACCCCCAGGAGACCCTGTTGAACGCCTTCTCGGCGTCCAACAGGATCACCCCGAGGGCGGAGTTTGTAACTTTTGCCCAGTCTAGTAGGGCTACTACACGCTTAATATGGTCAGTCGTATCCCGGCCGGGAATAAACCCATGCTGACGAATAGAGACCAAAGGGACAATTGTTTGGGTTAGACGAAAAGCCAATATCCTTGAATAGATTTTGCTATCTCTGTTGATTAGCGCTATTGGTCGATATGATGCTGGGTTTAATTCATCCTTGCCTTTCGTTCTAAAAAGAACAATAGTAGATTGTCGCCATGAATCAGGAACTGACCCAGTCTGGGCAAGACGAAAGACTTCTAACATGTGCTGCTTAAATAAATGTGCAAAAGTTTTGTAGAATTCCAGATGAATAAGGTCCGGCCCTGCGGCTTTACCATTAGAAAGAGATTTCATGGCGATAACAACTCCTCCCAACTAATGGGTTCGGCCAGAATTTGATTCTGTTCATCTGTGACCTTTTGAGTATCCATAGACTGGAAAAATTGAAATAAGCTAGTTTGTTGTTGTAAAATTATATTTATGTCTTCTGTATATAAGGTTGAATAAAAATTAACAAAGGTATTTACAACACCACTGGTTGTGTCCTGAATTATACCGGACTGATCTTTGACCCTGATGATCTGACTGGCTACAGCCTTTTGTTGTAAGCGTTTTGCTAAAACCTTACTGGAATTTTCACCCAACTCGTACATTGAGGTTCGAAATTGAAAATATTTGGTTGCTATATCTTTATAAAAAGGGTCTAATAAGTTGGATTTTGCTATATCAACTGATTTCAAACTAGCTGGTAAGTCTTCCCCCATACAAATATTAAGAATCCAATTCAGCTTGTTGAAGGGTTGCTAATCTAGTTTTAACCATTTGCTGTTCTGTCTTCCAACGATAGGAAGCAAATCTTTTAGTTTCACCGCGCAATGTGGCTTTGAATGTGTCCCAAACAATACCAACCGAGGCAGTGCCAGTATTAATTGCAAAGAACTCTGAGATCCAACGAGTGAGTTGTTCCTGATATAGTTTATCTAATAGGAGTTTCCTATCAAAAGTCCATGGTCTGATTTGATTAACAGGACGGTCCCAGGGACAACTAAAGATAATAGTATTATGGTCAGATATAGTCCTTGGGTTAATTTCAATCTTAACAGACCCTGCAATTTGAAGAGAAGTAAAAACATAGTCAATGCGTACCATTTTATTATGAGGTATTGAATAAAAAGTATAGCCCTCTTGATTTGGATATTGATAATGCCATAGATCAGTCAGGCCATGTTCAATTAGAAGAGTCCGAAGCGCCTTATAGACTTGGCGCTTTCGTCCTACATATGTGCTATGTTTTATTATATCTAGATGACTAGGGATATTGATATTAAAATCCCCGCAGAAAAACATTGGATGGGGCCACGTGGCTAACTCTAAATTTAAATTCCTCAGGACCTGTGGGTCGTCAAGTTTAGAAGCATATATCGAGCAAATAGAAAACAAACGACCATTGACCAATAACTCTACTATTAACCATCTACCAAAATTGTCTTGCATTACTCTTTTTACACGCCCTATCCCAGTTTTTAAAATGATAGCAACACCCCTAATTGTGGAGGTTTGTCAGGTACAAGCCACTAATTCATAACCCAAGAATCTAAGATAAGCCCGATTGCCCCAAGGAATATGGGTTTCCTGCAGACAGATTATATCCACCTGCATCACTTGCAACAACTTATAGAAAATCCTACGTTTTTTAGGATCGTTCAATCCGCAAATATTCCAGGTTGCACATGTCAATCTAGAGACAGCCATAAAGTTTGATCAAAGAAAAAACAGCCCTAAAAAAACTTTTAAGCATTTTATAACACACAAAATTACAACCAAACTGTTTTTTTAAGAAAAATGAGAAGTTTTGTGTCAGTTCAAATACATTTAAGAGATACAACCGACTGTCAATAAGAAATCTGGTCATCTCCGTCCACCACCACAACACCACCCCACAACCCACCCAGATTGGCCCACCCACCCTGGCTAAAATGTGAGCCCCCACACCCCTCACCCCCCACATTGAGTAGCAGGACCTTGGTCCTTATGATGGTTGAGTAAGCGTTTCCTCACACTCCTCTGAGCCTACAATTTCCCCCCCTTTCCAAAGAAATATCAGATAACCCTGAAACATCAGCTAGAAAAAAATACAGAATTTTTATATATAACCCTCAGGTCATCAAAGAGAAAAAAGAGAAAAGATAGAGGACATAAAAAATAAGTTCTGCCCTATGTTTTACAATCAAGATAATACATTGCCTAACTCGAAACTATATTGATAGATTCCGAGGGATAACAGGCTGGTTGTAATTCAGACGGAAGTTTAGTGCCGTGAACAAAGTGATCGCTTTTCACCGCTGAAAAGTATTTAGGCGATATTAGATGAGACGGGCAGAAAAGTCAATTCAGGGGGTCCGCTGTAACTCAGGAGAGCAGAAAGCCAACTCACTCGGCCGAGTGCACAGCCGCCATCTTAGCTTTGCAAAAAAAAAAATCAAATATTACTTCAAATGTATATTTTTTTAAAACACTCCCCACCCTTATCCCCTATAAACCCACTATCCCGCTCCTAGAAATTATATATTATTTTAAAAAAAATATATAAAAATTACATTTTAGAAACACATAGAAATTAGTAATTGTTAATAAACACAAAACATTTCTAAAAAATAAACAAATTTTACTAATAATTACTATGTATCGATATTTTTATACAACAATATTTTGTCTTTCTATATTTTTGCATCCGATATTAAATTACACATACTGAAAACGATATTTTTGTAATCGATATTTAATTATTCGATATACTTTGCCTTCGATATTCTGTCACATCGATAATAAAAAGTCGATATTATGTCTGCTTACCATACCCCATAATGGCTGGATTCGGGACCATGGGACAGCATGGAATAACTATCTCATTTATCCTTCTTAATTTCTGCACTATTTTATATTTCCCATTGGGTTTCTGGAAGCCCATGATTGGAGAGTTACATCGACTCCCGATCAGTTCCCTCGGTATTTCTTTCTCCAGCATATCTTCTATGACTGGCAATATTTATCCAATGGCTTCTGATGTCAATTGGTAAGGGAGTTTTCAAGAAAACACTGCAGTTGGCTTTACAGTAACTTGGACTGATTCTACGCCTTTTATTACTACAATATCTTTCCCTGTTAAATCCCAGACTTCAGGATTCACTGTCTCTTTTAAATAATCATCATGCAGTTCTTAGATGGTGAATATAGGATATACTCCTACTTTGTTTCTCTGTTTAATCAATTTGTAATCTACATCCTCATCATGAGTTTAGAAAGCATCACCATCCAGCATACAGTAAATGGTGCAATTTAACTTGCACAGCAAAGCTCTCCCTAACAGATTTACAGGGCTAGAATCACAAACAACGAATTGGTGTTTTTCTTTGAATGAACCTATTTTTACTGGTACCTTTTCTGAAATAGGATTTTATAATTGTTTATTTGTAGCTCCCACAACTTGGAGTGTTTTATTTGGGAGAGGTAGATCTGGAACTTCCACTTTTCTCACTGTGGATCTAGTAGGATCTGGTATCACCCTGCTTCTTCCATCTACGAAGAATCAGAAAAATATTCTAGATTCATCACCAGGTGAATCCTGACTTGCACTGGTGTGGAGTATGAATGGGGTGAGAGTGAGTGGTATTGTGGTTGGCCAAATTGTTTGGGGTATGGTTGCTGGTGTGCATTGGATGTAGGTGTCTTCTTGATATATGTGATGTAATTATTGTACATAGTGTGTATATTTTGTATGACATTTGATACACATGCAAAAAATATTTTGTTGAAAAGAAAAAATAATTTCTTCATTACTTGTGAAATAAATCAAGTGTTGGTGTGTAAGAACGTGGACCTTGGTGTTTGATTCATAAGGTTGTGTGGTAAGCATTATTTGAGTATATCTCAGTGCTGGCAATTGTTTTGTTCTTCAGTTATATGGACTCAGCCTTACTGAGTTGAGTCAAGACCCTGTGTTGTTTTTCCTTGACAATGCATGTTGGCATCCCAGCCTATCAGCTCCATCGCTTGTAATTAGTCGAAAACCAAGCAGCTAGGCTCATCTTTCATCAACCCAGACACCAACATATCCGTTCCCTGATGAAGAGCCTTCACTGGCTCCCGGTGACCAAACGCTTTGGGGTCCATTATGATATCGGGTGGATTGCCTTCGCCAGGCTGGCGGTAGCCACCGCCAGCCTGGCGAAGGCAATCCGCCTGATACCATAACCAGATTTCCCCCCGCCATATTAGGATGGACCACGGCGGACGGAAAGACCGTCCGTCGCTTTTCCGCCCCGGTCGTCTTGCGGTCGGGGCGGAAAGGAATAATATGGTGGCAGAGTCTAATAGACACCGCCAGACATATTATGATGTGTGGTTGTCAGTGCCTTTCAGCGGCGGCGATGCTGCCACGGAAAGGCATGGGGTCTTCACTCAGGGGGCCCCTTGCGGGCCCCCAGAGTGAAGTACAGGTGGGGGGTGCACATGGGAGGTACCTATGGTACCCCCCTTTATTGTCATTTACAAAGCGGCAGGCACCGCGCGGTGCCTGCCGCTTTGTAAATGATAATGTGAAAGTGCATTTTCAGCATTGTGGCGGGCGGTGCAGAGAGCACCACCTGCCACAATGCTGACAATACAGGAGGTGCCCGCCACGGTGGCGGGCACATCCTAATGGCACCCCAGGGACCCCCGCCCTTATGGCGGGTGGTCCCGATTTATGATGGGATGACGGGCGGGCAAAGTCCGCCGTCATCCTAATGAGGCCCTTTGCATTTAAATTGGGCTGTACCATCTTTAAAGCCTTGGCTGGTCTTGCCCCGGCTTTCATCGCCTTCTTTATCCATTGCTATCTCCCCTCTCGTGAACTTCGGTCCTCTCACTTGTCCCTGCTCACCATCCCCACTTTCAAACGGAAAAAACACGGCGGTCTCAGATTTTCTCTACTTGCTCCTCAATTCTGGAACTCCATGCCCTTGGAACTCAGATCAGCAACATCCTATCCCCACTTCAGATCTCTTCTTAAGACTCTCTTGTTCTCGCAAGCATATGAGTAAGGTCTTGCCCACCATAATTCTGTTGCCCTCCGTTCACAGCGCCATGAAACCGCCTGGTGTAAGTGCGCTCTACAAATGATTTTAACATAACATAACATAACAGCATAACGTAACATCCATTAAAAATGGTCACATACTTCAACATCCACATATGGACCACTCTGGTCTACCTGAACGACTGCTCCAAGTACTCTATCTTCCTCCTCTCTCAGGAACCGTCATTGGGAATTATCAGAAACTGAACCATCAATTTTAAGAAATTGATATTGCTTTAATGCATTCAGGTTCGAAATTTGGAATTGTGGCATGGAATTTTTATATGAGTATGTGTTCAATTTTGGCAACTGGTTTAAATCAAAACAAGAGTTTTATACAGTTTGGGAATACATTGAACTGGTGGGGTAGGCATCATTGGAGTCTGACCTTGTAAAATACATTTGAATTCATGGTGTTGGCACATTTGGCATTTGCATCCTTATTGGCATCTGTACATTTCCAACATTATTGTTAGGATTATACCTAAATTCTCTCTTTCAATGTTCAATTCTATGACAGATGTGATATTGTGTAATCTTTTTCATTTCATCAATATTTGTTCCAGATACTGTACCCCCAGGAACACCTCTACCTTGAGATGGCTTAAACCATCCTTGATTTCCCTGAAAACCAACCTGTGGAACTGCAACTCCTTACATGTTCCCTTAATGTCCTGTAAAAGAAGGATTCTGAAAAAGTTTCTGAGCCAACTTCGTCTGTGCTAACATAAACTTTTCCTTTATCTTTTCTGCTTCATGTTTTCATCTAGTGACCAACAGATCACGCTTTGAGTTATGTGCATACTAATCTCTGGGATTAATCCCAAAACAAAAGTTGACACAAAAATCCCCATATCTTTCACCTCAGGATATTATCATCCACTGTGCTGTTGAAACAACTGCAACAACCGTTCATAATATAAATGTACTGTCTCTTTCAGCTCATGGGTAGATCTTTTGATTTTAAGCCAATCTAAATCTTTTGGTGGCACTCTACCCTTCAGGAAAGTAATCACTGCCTCATACTTCTCCATCACGGCAGGAGATGGTGCATTTGTTCTAGTCTCTCTTACCTGTTTTTCCTGTTCTCCACTGTACTGCAGTCTTACATTCAGCCCACAAATCAGCAGGTACTACTATTTCAAAAAAAGTATTCATATCTGTCCAGAATACCTTTAAAAACTTAATGAACCACTAAAACTTGTGCATACCATTGAATCAGTTTGTCTCTCAATTCGGGGAAATTGCTCATGAATGCAGCCAAATCACCTCCACTTCAAGGAACAAGTACATACATTACTCCCTAAATTTCTCTGAGTGGAAATGCTGTTGTCTCTCCCTCACTTCCCTTATCTTGTTTCCTTGCTATAGCTTCCTCTCTCTTTTTCTTCTTGAGTTTCTTCGCCAATTTCATTCCTAGTTTCTCAATTTCACTCCATTTTCAATGCATTTGACCAATTCTGAAATGTGTAAACACATTCCTGAAACTGTCATGTTTTATAACACTAGGGGGTCCATTAGGATGTTGGGTGGATTTCCTCCGCCAGGCTGGCGGTGGCTACTGCCAGCCTGGTGGAGGAAATCCGCCCGACATCATCAGCCAGATTTGGATGGCGGGAGGGACCGCGGCGGTGTGAAACACCGCCCACCGGTTTTCCGCCCCGGTTGCCCCGGTTGCCTAGTGGCCGGGGCAGAAAACCAGTAACATGGTGGCAGTGTCTTTTAGACACCGCCCGCCATATTACAATGGGCTTTGCACAATGCATTACGGAGAGGCATGCGGAGACTCCCTGCGGGGGCCCCTTGCGGGCCCCCTGGGAGTCTGTGGCTTGGGGGGTGCACATGGATAGGTACCCCCCCGCATTTCAAAGTGCAACATGCCTGTCATGTTGCGCTTTGAAAAGCACAACGTGCACTTTTACCATTGCGGCGGGCGGAGATTCCTGCACCGCCCGCCACAATGGTAAACATAGAGGATGCGCCCGCCTGTGTGGCGGGCGCATCCTAATGCCATTGTCGGGACCCCCGCACTGTTAGCGGGCGGTCCACTTCTCCGTTAGGGTGACGGGCGGGCAAAGCCCGCCCGCCATCCTAATGGACCCCTAGGTCATCTAATTGTACTCTCTAGCTTCTTCGCAAGCGAAAATCTTTCTCAAGATCAGTCTTGTCTTTCTGGACCACGTCTGCCAATTTATCCTACACTGTAGTTAATTCCTTTAAAAGGTATTGCCCAATATGTTCGAATTCTAAGCTACCCCTTGCTATTTCTTCTAATTGCATCTTCAATTGAGCTACATTTAATGGTTTTTCCCTTTGTGCATCTTGTCCTTCTATTGCCTCAGTGCTGTCTATCTTTCTACTTCCTGCTGCTTCTACTAGCCATACTGGTACATTCCCTTCTGTAGAAGCATTCATGTTGCCAGGAGCAACAGGAGCTGTGAATGTCCCTTCATCTATCAGTGCTTGTACTGTCTGTGGGGATCTCAACACAACAATCTGAGAATTTTGTGAAGTCTGGATAAATCCTGTGGCATGCACACCTCCATTGACTTGAGGAGCTACTGGCCTTAAATCCACATTTGCAGGAGCAGTTGCAATAACTCTGGGCTCTATCGGGGTATTTATAGGAGTTATCTGGGCTGTAGAATGTATTCCACTTGTATTGGTCACCGTTGGAGCTGCAACCTATGGTTGAGCCACAGCTGGTGGGACAATTTGAAGTATGTGTAGTCTTAAAATAATTTAGAAAACACTATCACAGTGTAAAAGGCAAAAACCAGGAAAAGGATAGTCACAGAACAATTAGTCTGGACAAGTCTAAACAGCATAAAGCTATCAGTGCGTGCTCTAAGGAAAGGGTAGTGGAAGAACTCTGAAGTCTCCTAACTAAGAACACTTATATTAAACGCAAAAATTTATGTATCCATCTTCTTTGGTATTAGGTCATCTTAGTCCAATGGTAAAAGGATCGTTCAATGGTCTGCTACATCCTTCTTCATTCCTACGGTAACATACGAAGATAGAAAAGTATTATCTGCAAGCAGTCTACTAAGTTGCAAATGTTCATGTACTTTAGTTTCACCTCTAGTTCCCACGAGAGCCCTGCAGCTTACTCTATTAGTAGCTATTCAGAACCCCGCTGCATGACAATGAACTAGTCTAAAGCAGAAACATTCTAGTTGTAACTTCTAAGGAATTATATCACAAGTTTCGCATTTTCCTGCATACACTATTGTTTCAATATACTGTTGATATTCGGTATTGTGAAAAAATGAAGTTAATATCTAACCGATTACAGTGAGAACATGTAGCTCAGGAAGAAAAGAAAATATCTACTAAAGTCAGCACATTCTACAAAGATGAAATGTTTAATGAAATGAACGTGAATTATTTATTTAATACTGTGCAGTTCAGCATCTTGCTAAAATGTGCATTTATTTAAGAAAAGTTTAAATAAAGGCAATGCAGAAAATAGAGAAATAAAATAGGCCCAGTTTAGCTTGACAATGTAAATACAATAGAAGTGGATGCTTACTACAAAAAAAACATGCTACATGTTAATTTGCATGTTTAAGAAGGGCACACTTTCCATTTGTTTCTATTTCTTTGGGCATTCCTTGTGTTAATATTTTCACAGACTATTCACATATTTTAAGCTAATTTTACTTGCTTCATCAATTGAATGATGGCTTTTTTCACTTTTCAGGTGATCAAGGATATGGTTTGCAGCCATAGAGTATGACCCCATATCCAAATCCCCAGACTGATGGGCAGAAAAAATATAACTCGGCTCTGAGCAAAACCAGGAATGTTGTTGAGCGAATGTTTGGGGTCCTACAGTTTTGTTTCCGTTGCCTGGGCAAATCAGGCCGAAGACTTCTGTACTTGCCTCCTATGGTTTGTAAGATAGTTCTAGTCTGTGAAATATTGAGCAACATTTGTCTGAAGACAAATGTGCCATGGGACTATGAGTGTGCAATCCCACCTTAACATGATGAGGATAATGAATTGGAAACAGATGTTGAGCACACAATGGCAATTCATGTAAGAGGTGATCAAATAGTGCTAATTCTTTTCATGATTACATGAAAAAAATGTGTAATATCATCCAATAAATATTTTTTTGAACTCATCCATTGTGTGGTGTTTGTGTGAATGTCAAGGTACATACATTATACCAACAAAAAGGAGGAGAGACCAGGAGCTAATTATGGTCAAGTGCCCATGCTCCTAAATCGAGTCGTCAAATAAAAAAGGGCGGGTCACTGTTCTGGAGGTAGGGGTGCCAAAAGTCACCCACTCACCAAAAGGTAAAAAAAGAAGAAAACAAGCTAAAGAGAGATTCTAGGTCTAGAACCCTCTGATCTGAGGCAAGAGCAAGCTTTGTCCCTTGTTTCCCTCACACACCCTGAAGGATGTCATGCTTCATCATCGGGAGTTTGCTCTTCATCGGGCTGGCGCTGCAATGCCCTACGGGTCCCTCGACGGGTCACTTTGGTGGAGATCTTTTGAGAACAGCCGTCAGAGGAGTGTGGGTATGTGGGGTGAGTCCTATCTGAGGTGTAGAAGTATGAGTGAAAGTTAAAACTAGCTAAGGCATACCAAAGAGGGTAAAGTTATTGGGATGGTACCCTTGTGAGAGTAAAAACCCGAATGTCATGCATTACTCCACTGGGCATAATGTTCCCCGGTAACTAAAAGGTCGATATGTTTCGCGCCTGATTGGTCACGAGGATCTGTGGCGCTTCATCAGGACCGATAAACAAGCCGTGGTGTAGAAGTGCAAGTGAGTAGAGGGAAAACGGACATAATAACGAATACAAAAATGTAGACTTACCAAAATATCGATGACAAAATATAGAATGCAAAAATATCGAATTCCTATCTACAAACAGGTAAGTGTAAATAATTTCGAATAAAAAATATTGTTGTAAAAAACTTAAGGGGTCGATTACGATGGTGGACGGAAGGCCGACCGCCGTCCTTGAGTAGGCGGAAAATGCCTTTTTACAGTCCGCCAGCCGCGGCCAGTCCGTCCGCCATATTAGGATGGGAAGCACTGTCAAATGTCCGTACGCCGCAGAAGAGCACGCACTGCCGCGGAACTACACCCGACCCCGCGGCGGACGTAACCAATCCAGAGACACCGCCGTACGGAATGACGTCTCCGACCGTCCTCTAAATCACGATGGCGGAAAACACACATCAAATCGCTGTGGAAAAACAACCTACCGGAACACGGCGGATTCACCACAGCGGAGAGACACAACATTGCAGAGATACCCACCACAGACAGATCGCCGTCATGGACCCAGCGCTACACGCATTCCCTATACTCTTCGTGCTTCACCACCAGCAAGTCATGGACCGCCGCCGACGATGACGCAGGTACGCCAACACACCAATTGCTCTTGGAAGTGGAGTACCTTCCGGGGCCGTGACGTGGGGAGGGTCATGTTGGGCAAACAGCATTTACGATAGCACCAATATAACAACAATGCAAGGAGACAACCAGGAATGACAAAGACAAACCACTACACACGATTGACTTGCTTTATTGCACCTATTACTGGTATAATCCGAGAGTAGCCAAGAGCATGGGTACTGGGTAGAACAGAGCAGGTACATCTGAAGCTGCACATGAGAGGGCACAATGCAGTATCATAACAGCAACAGGGCAGTGTTCAGAACAGAGCAGGTACATCAGAGGCAGCACGTGAGAGGGGCTAAGTGCATCAACAGTCCATGGCAAGGCACAAGTACATCTGGGCAGCATATGAGAGGGCACAATGCAGTATCAGAACAGCAACAGGGAAGTGTTCGTAACAGAGCAGGTACATCTGCGGCAGCACATGAGAGCGGCTAAGTGCATCAACAGTCCATGGCACAGAGCAGGTACATCTGAGGCAGCACATGAGAGGGGCTAAGTGCATCAACAGTCCATGGCAAGGCACAGGTACATCTGAGGCAGCACATGAGAGGGGCTAAGTGCATCAACAGTCCATGGCAAGGCACAGGTACATCTGAGGCAGCACATGAGAGGGGCTCAGTGCATCAACAGTCTATGGCAAGGCACAGGTACATCTGAGGCAGCACATGAGAGGGCACAATGCAGTATCATAACATCAACAGGGCAGTGTTCATAATAGAGCAGGTACATCAGAGGCAGCACGTGAAAGGGGCTAAGTGCATCAACAGTCCATGGCAAGGTACAGGTACGTCTGAGGAAGCATATGAGAGGGCATAATGCAGTATCAGACCAGCAACAGGGCAGGATTCATAACAGAGCAGGTACATCTGAGGCAGCAACTGAGAGGGGCTAAGTGCATCAACAGTCCATGGCAAGGCACAAGTACATCTAAAGCAGCATATGAAAGGGCACAATGCAGTATCAGAACAGCAACAGGGCAGTGTTCGTAACAGAGCAGGTACATCTGAGGCAGCACATGAGAGGGGCTAAGTGCATCAACAGTCCATGGCACAGAGCAGGTACATCTGAGGCAGCACATGAGAGGGGCTAAGTGCATCAACAGTCCATGGCAAGGCACAGGTACATCTGAGGCAGCACATGAGAGGGGATAAGTGCATAAACAGTCCATGGCAAGGCACAGGTACATCTGAGGCAGCACATGAGAGGGGCCCAGTGCATCAACAGTCTATGGCAAGGCACAGGTACATCTGAGGCAGCACATGAGAGGGCACAATGCAGTATCATAACATCAACAGGGCAGTGTTCATAACAGAGCAGGTACATCAGAGGCAGCACGTGAGAGGGGCTAAGTGCATCAACAGTCCATGGCAAGGTACAGGTACGTCTGAGGAAGCATATGAGAGGGCATAATGCAGTATCAGACCAGCAACAGGGCAGGATTCATAACAGAGCAGGTACATCTGAGGCAGCAACTGAGAGGGGCTAAGTGCATCAACAGTCCATGGCACAGAGCAGGTACATCTGAGGCAGCACATGAGAGGGGCTAAGTGCATCAACAGTCCATGGCAAGGCACAGGTACATCTGAAGCAGCACATGAGAGGGGCTAAGTGCATCAACAGTCCATGGCAAGGCACAGGTACATCTGAGGCAGCACATGAGAGGGGCTAAGTGCATCAACAGTCCATGGCACAGAGCAGGTACATCTGAGGCAGCACATGAGAGGGCACAATGCAGTATCATAACAGCAACAGGGCAGTGTTCATAACAGAGCAGGTACATCAGAGGCAGCACGTGAGAGGGGTTACGTGGATCAACAGTCCATGGCAAGGCACAGGTACATCTGAGGCAGCATATGAGAGGGCACAATGCAGTATCAGAACAGCAACAGGGCAGTGTTCATAACAGAGCAGGTACATCTGAGGCAGCACATGAGAGGGGCTAAGTGCATCATCAGTCCATGGCACAGAGCAGGTACATCTGAGGCAGCACATGAGAGGGGCTAAGTGCATCAACAGTCCATGGCAAGGCACAGGTACATCTGAGGCAGCACATGAGAGGGCACAATGCAGTATCAGAACAGCAACAGGGCAGTGTTCATAACAAAGCAGGTACATCAGAGGCAGCACATGAGAGGGACTAAGTGCATCAACAGTCCATGGCAATGCACATGTACATCTGAGGAAGCACATGAGAGGGGCTAAGTGCATCAACAGTCCATGGCAAGGCACAGGTATATCTGAGGCAGCACATGAGAGGGGCTAAGTGCATCAACAGTCCATGGCAAGGCACAGGTATATCTGAGGCAGCACATGAGAGGGGCTAAGTGCATCAACAGTCCATGGCAAGGCACAGGTACATCTGAGGCAGCACATGAGAGGGGCTAAGTGCATCAACAGTCCATGGCACAGAGCAGGTACATCTGATGCAGCACATGAGAGGGCACAATGCAGTATCAGAACAGCAACGGGGCAGTGTTCATAACAAAGCAGGTACATCAGAGGCAGCACATGAGAGGGACTAAGTGCATCAACAGTCCAGTAAATAAATAAATAATACCTCTCTTTTTGAATGCATAAATGAATAACAGATAGCTCAATAAATAAGAGTCAAGATTCGAGGTAGTAGGAGTTTTGCAGGTTTTAATACAGCATAAGGACAGGAACGGGACAACCTGCATAGGAATAGGATGGCAGGGCCCAGCAGCTGCTGGGGCTGGATCTGGGATGAGCGCGCTAACATTTAATAACAATACACGATCATATATACTAAAACAGTTGCATTACAATACATACGATAGGCGGAGCAGTGGGTGTGATCAATAGCAGTCGCGAAAGATAAGGGTGAAAGTAGGTGTAACAGAGGCGTACACATAGACATGTGATGCAAACGTAACAGAATATGTCATGAATGGGGCGGAAACATGGAGGGGGCTACCTAAGGAGCCGGGACCTCTAACCTGATGGTGCACGCAAACTGGCAATGACGTGTTACTAGGAGAAGCTGGGGGCTATGAACTCTGTGCTAGGAGCAGAGACTGAAGTCTGGAGAGTCAGGGCGACATGTACCTAAGCAGTATCTAGTATCTGATGTCTAGAGAACATGTTGATGGAATCCAAAAGTTATCGGGGTAAAGGCGAACAGACTCTAAGACTGGAGCATGCATTATTCTACATGTAGTGCGTGATGAAGAATATTAAATGACCATTAAATGCAGTATTTCTCTTACATGGAGACGTAGAGGCTAGACAATGACGGAAACTATTGATGCGATTCAGTAGCTTTAGGAATGCAGAGAAGGAGGGCTGTACTGATAACTCGAATCATAACATACTCTTGGCAGACTCAGAGGCAGAGCCAAGCTGAGCCGGGCACTGCGAGGCAGGAAATAAGTGAAGGGTCGAGGATACAGGTGGGGGCTGTATCGCTCCTCAGCGAGGCTTCAGGGGACAGGAGCTGAAATCTGGTGTCCGGGCCCTTTTGAGGCCTAGAAACGGGGACTTTACAATGCATTAACGTGCACACTGAGAAACGTGGCAACGTAGCTTTACATAGGCCTGATATTCGTAGTATTCACGAGAACTGGAAACTGGCATACTAAAGGTGGACACAACTATAATTGCGTCTTTAATCGAACATGGGGAATAACATATGCATATTAATCATGCACAGATAACATATGATGGAGGACGCGTAGGGACACAGAACATGGCAAAATTTACTTTTCCACATTCCCTCCTTGTCACTACGTTTCCTTCAGGAAACATCAATATTCATGATACCATCTATCATTTCATACAGTATCATTTGCTCGTCTCGAATTTTCTGGGAACGGGTTTTAGAACGGGACTTGGGACTAGGAATACAAGAGGTAGCACAAATGCCGCAAATCGCAGGGCCACATTGTATACAGAGGCAGCAGCTAAATATGATCGCTACTGCAATACCTAGAAAGGACAAGACTTTCCATCCCCAAGCGGAAATTATAGTCCAGAACCAACCGGACCATGTCCAGGTGCCTGGATCTTGGTGTAACAGATGGGCAATTTTATGAAGTCTGGTTATAGCTGAATAAACAGACGGCGCGTTATTTGGAATGAAAATGCAGCAACTAGATCCGATGACTCTACAGGCCCCGCCCCTATCGGCCAATATGACGTCAAGGACGAGACGATTCTGGAGCACGACAATTCTCATAAAGGATTGTTCTTCGGTTAAATTACTTAGAGCAGAAGTAGTCTCAATTACTACTGCTTCGAGTGTTCTGGTTAATCTACGTATCAGTTTACTATTCACAACTGTACCTAAATAAGGAAAGACACCTTTATTGATATCTATATATTGTTCTAGAGTAGTTTCAGTATAATCGACAATCGGGAGGTTTCTCTTGTGTCTAGTATGTACTAGGTGGGAATTCCTATGGTAGTCGGGTGGGGCTAGAAAAACCGGTGGCAGTAGTGTTGAAAGTTGGGCTGAAACCGTCAACATTATCGGCGCCCTCTTGCTCTCCTTAAACCTTTTGTGCGCGTAAAACAGCCGCCATTTTGGGCACCATGGCTTCCCTGCTCTCGCCGAGAGCCAGCGCGCCTCTCTCCCTCCTAGCTTCGCTGACAACCCCCCTGCCTGCACCTGCCGCGAATCATAAAACCCCTCTTCGGCGCTGCTCTGCCCCAGGCCCTCGTCTTGTTCCCAGCGCAACACCTCCCTTCTTCCCATTTATGATCCCCGGCCCTTTGATGCAAACCCCTTTTCCCCGTGTGCCCGTTTGTCTTCCCCGTTCCCAGGCCGACACCCAGCTCTGCCGATACCAATCCCATGCCCCTCCCCGTACAATAGAAAGCTTCCCTCCTCAAAGGACCCCCGAGATGATCAAAGCCCCCCCCATCCCACGAGATCCGATCGAACCCCACACACACCGTGAATCGGCGGAATATCCAGCTGCGCGATGATCATCACCTGTTGTGAACGGGGCGGGGACTTCCACTGTAACCTTGCGTGGGAACGGGCTGGGAAGGGGGGGGATTCTGAGGATGTCTTTCCGTACATCAAAGTATCGACGAGAATGTGTTACATGCAATAAACAGATAAACATGTGTATAAGAGGCCAGGCCTCAGGGATGCAGTTAGAGCACCTCAGAACGATACCTTCTGTCCGTTTCGTTGTGTTCTCCTCCGGAGAGAATAAAAACCTTGTTTCCTGCCTTCCAGACTCCAGCGCCTGCCTCTTCAATAGTTTAACTTCTTTGTGGGTTCAAGAGGCGACACCGCCGGGCAATACTTAAGGATCTTATATTCTGGTTGGTAGTGCCCCCCAATTATTTTCTACAATTGGCGTCCCAAGCGTGGGGCCCATCAGCGACCCATGGATCCAGTGGGAGAGGTCCTGACGACAAAGTGAACGACTGCAACGATCGGGAACGCGTCTGTCCGATAGACCCTCGTCTGACAGCCGATCATCCGAACTTCACTGGTTCCGAACAGACCTCTCTCGAGTGATCTACGGTCCTGACTGGGAACCATCAGGAGTGCCGCGAGGATAACGAAGAAGAGAGGACAATCGGGCGCTGGATTCGGAAGACAGGAAACTGTCCATGCGGTCCGGGTAAGGTCGTGTAACCACGACAAGTCGCGAAATAATTGCTTGATTGCTTGTTTGTTTAAAAATACTAGTATTGCTCTTTTTATTTATTTGGAGATTCACTGTCTGCAAACGGAGAAACAACGGGCTCTCTCTTTGCAAGCAGTGGAGGATAGGTAGGGCAGCAGCCGTGCTTATTTTTTCTCCCCCACTCAATAATCACTTGAAACTGAACTGTTGTTCGCAAAACTATTGTTTCCTGGAGATTCCCTGTCTGCAAACAGGGAAGAGACCACCCTTTTTGCAGATAGTGAAAAGGGTAGGTAACGCAGATCTTTACGGACCTGCTCATTCTCCCCATTGTTATTTATTGGTCTTTTGTTATTTTTGATCCATGAGGTATTCACTGCCTGCAAACAACGTAGAATAGAAATATTCTGTCCAGTCTTTGCACCTAGTGATAAGATAGGCAGTGCTGACTTTTTAGTCCCTCGTTACGAGCCGTCATGTCTGTCTTCTCCCCACTGATTAGTAGCCTGTTTAGCCCGGACCGCCTATTAGAGATGGACCATCCAGCCCCACTGGAAGGCACCCCTAATAAGGACATGTTCATGAAGCATGGATTGACCGCTATAGCCTATAGTAAACTATGGCATAAATATACAAAAAAGGGTCAAGAAAGTCAATGGCCCCTGATAGGATCCTTCGATGATGATAAAATAAAAACGCTAGAAACTGCCCTGGGTAAAAACAAGACAACACCTACTATGCTTGACAGCTTCGGCATGTGGCGAAAAGAAACTGAACAACGTAAAAAGAAAACTGAGAGTAGGTTGGAAAAAGAGCTGCGAAAAGCAGCCCACCTAGCTGCTCAGAAACTAGAAAAAGAGATAAAGGAAAGAGAGAAAGCTAAACAGAAACTAGAAATGGAAACGCCAAGCCAGTGTCCGGTTAGAACCCCCTCCATGCTCTACCCTGATTTACCCTCGAAACGACAAGCCAATGAGGACCTGCTGTTAGGCCCTCCTATCATCTACATGCCCCCTCCATATGCCCCTTCTCAACCCTTGGCGCAGCACGCGCCACCCCCAGGTACAAACGAAGGTACCGCCACAGCGTCGGCCCCAATGGCCTCTGTGCCAGCCGAACCCCTTGTATTAAAACCCGCATCCACAACAACGATAGACGACCATGAGACTCGAGGGGCTGGCCCTGCAAGAACAAACAGACTAGACAAAGATGAGCGAGCGGGGATCGACAAAATAGCAAGGACACTGGTAGAAAGGAAGGATGATGAAGAGTACATCACAGATATGTTCAGCTCGTATACAGGGAGTCACAGACGACATTTTACCGTACGACTGTGTTATCATGTCTTGAATGCATACGAGGACCGATATCGAGACAAAGGTCCCGAGAGCCTAAGGACTCTGTACCGGAAGGTCGATATCGGGGATGAGGGCGAGTGTGATGTGTCGGACCTCCTTACGCGTACGCTTGAGGTTTTCCGCCACCTCACTGAACAAAGGCCGGGAGCTAAATCCGCAGCCTCCGTAGTGACCGAACCACCAACCGAGCAATCTAACCCCATGATGCCGATACGTGAGGCTGCCCCTTACTGGGTTCCTCCTCGGGGTACAGGGACTCACGATGATGCAAACAACCAAGATGCGAAGGGAAGGGTAGTGTACAACTGGGTCTACCAGCCATGGGACCGGCAAGAGATACTGACATTCCGGAAATCTCTACCCGACCTACGTAAAAACCCCACTGCCTTCTATACTGAATTGGGTACAGCCCTGGGTTCAACGATCATGACCCTGGCTGACATCGACTTGTTCTTCGGGTTATGTCTACCAGCTGATGTGTGGAAGCAAATCCGGAAAGTCGACCACCTTGAGCTGTTTGGACATACCTGGTCACAACTCGATGACCTGGACAAACAACGGGGACCAGGACAAAAGCCGTTGAAATCCATTCTAGACCTCCCAGATAAAATCGTAGAGAAATTAAAAACCCTAATCCCAGAAAAGAAAGTGGACTGGTCGATAGTAACAGCCTGTCGCCAAAAACCCCAGGAGGATGTATCGGAATACTTCTCCCGGTTTGAAACGGTGTTCTCCGATTACAGCGGCCAGGACATGACCACTGCAACCGGACACCATCTGTTTGTCCAGAATTATGTTAAGGGCCTATCATCGGAAATCTCCCAGAAACTACAGGCCAGCGAGAGTAGTTGGGCAGCCTCCAAACCTACAGCGATTCTCCAAATGGCCCAATATTATGAGCATCAGAAAAATGAAAACGATAGGGCGACAGAGAAAAAGAAGAAGGACTTAAAAGAGAGGGTGATGATTGCCAAACTGCAAGGGGTGACTATAGGACGAGACCAATACCGGGGAAACTACCAGACAAACGTCCCTAAGACTACATTTCCCCAGGACCGCACTCTGACTTCCTACAGTGGACGCACAGACCTTAGAGAAGACCAGTGCGCTTTCTGCAAAGGGACTGGCCATTGGAAATCCCAGTGCCCAGTTCTTCTGGAAATGATCAGAAACAAAGACCCCAGGGATGTAGCAAACGGACCGAGACCTAAGGGACAACAACGAGGGCCCCCAAATGACGCGACTAATGACAGATCAAGCAGACCAAATACGTTCGATCGACCCAGGCAGAACCAATATCAACAATCTGACTATGACGACACTCACACCTTCGCATAGGACAGCCAAGGGCGAGGGAGGGATCCAGTCGAGCTCTATGTTGACCAGCAGGGCCCTTATGTCACTGCTAAGGTCCTGGGTACCAAGTCTCCATTTCTGGTAGACACTGGCGCAACACGTAGTGCGTTATCTAAACGACTGATTCCAAGGGCACCCTTGTCTGGCTCACTCATAACATCGACAGGTTTCGATGGAACGCCCTCCACCAACCCTTTGTCTGCCCCGATTCTCTTTGACGTAGAAAACAACACCACCGACACCACGTTCTTGCTTTCCTCCAATAGCCCTGACGCCATTATGGGACTTGACTTACTGAAACACTTCCGAGCGACGATTAGGTGTTCTCAAGATGGAGTCCGAGTGTTTCTTTACGACAACCCCGTTCTGCTTAGACATTGTTCCCCCCGACACATGTTTTCCATCACCGACGTTGACGCGTCCCCGCTTGACACTCTACCTCCGTATCTGTGGGCCAAAGCGGATTCGGACGTAGGGCGTATGTTAATTGACCCAGTGCACATTACTGTCCGACCAGACGCAACACTCCCAAAACTCCCACAATATCGGATATCGCCAGAGGGCGAGAATGCATTGGTAATGATTATCCAGTCACTGACAGACGCAGGAGTGGTAGAGGAAGTGGTTAGCAACGTTTGCAACAGCCCTATCTTGCCCATTATCAAGAAGCAGGGAGAGGGAGATGAGAAAGCATACCGTTTCATCATCGACCTCCGAGAGATCAACAAAGTGGTGGTACCCCAGTACCCTGTGGTCTCAGACATCACCACCATCCTGACCTTGATTCCGTCCACTGCCACCACCTTTTCCGTCATCGACCTCAAGAACGCATTCTTCTCCATCCCCATCCACCCAGACAGCCGATATCTCTTCGGCTTTACCCTAAAAGCCCGCTCATATAGGTTTTGCCGAGCGCCTCAAGGCTACACGGAAAGCCCTAGCATCTACAGCCAGGCCCTCAAAAGACAACTAGACCAAGTCCAGTTACCCGACGGGGTGGTGTTGGTACAATATGTCGATGACATCCTTTTGGCAGCCGACACCACCCCTCTAGCGGTTACCGCCACCATTCAACTCTTGCACTTCCTTGCGGAAAATGGCCACAAGGTCTCCAAGAAGAAGTTGCAATTCTGCCTACCCCAGGTCACTTACCTAGGCCACCTTTTGTCCAAAGATGGAAGAAAACTCACCCCTGATCGAATCCAAACCATTCTAGATACCCCTGTCCCTAAAACCCAGAAGCAGGTTCGCTCCCTATTAGGCCTCACCTCCTTCTGCCGACAATGGTTACCAAACTTCAGCCTCGTTGTAAAACCACTGCTTTCTCTGCTAAACAAAGACGTCCCTTTCCCACTCCCTTGGACTCCTGAGTGTCAAACTTCCTTCACAGAACTGCGAGATGCCCTTTGCTCAGCCCCTGTCCTGGGTACCCCTGATTACAGAAAGCCCTTCTCCCTTTACACTCACGAAAGGGAGGGGTGCGCTTTATCTGTCCTGACCCAGGCCATCGGCCCTAAGCAACGACCGTGCGCTTACTTCTCTGCCACTCTTGACCCTGTCGCCAGAGCCTTGCCTGCCTGCCTTCGAGCTGTAGCTGCTGCTGCAGTCTCTATCCGACAGAGTGAGGGGATTGTACTCTCGAATTCCCTCACGGTACTGGTACCCCATGCAGTCGACACCCTCCTGAACCAAACCAAGACGCAACATCTGACGAGTGCACGACTGACTGGATACGAACTGACCTTGCTTGCCCCCCATATCACCCTGAAAAGATGCACCACACTGAACCCAGCAACTCTGTTACCCTTGCCAGAGAACGATCCCAATGTGCACCCCGTACATGACTGCGTGACTCTTACGGACGAACAGACCAGGAGTAGGGTCGATCTCAGAGACACAGCTTTCCCTGACCCCGACGGGGAGTTGTGGGTGGACGGTTCTTGCATCAAACTCTCCGATGGTACCACTTCCGCTGCCTATGCAGTCACCACGGCTCGAACTGTAGTAGAAACAGCCCGCATCACCCAGCGATCTGCCCAGGCAGCGGAACTGATTGCTTTGACGCGAGCCTGCATCCTGGCAACAGGAACCACAGCGAACATTTACACTGACAGCCAGTATGCCTTCGGGGTGGTTCACCATTTTGGGCTCCTCTGGAGGGAGAGAGGATACTTGACCTCACACGGCACACCCATTTTGCACGGGGATTTAGTCTCCGCCTTAATCGAAGCTGTCCTCCTCCCCAACAAACTTGCCGTTATCAAATGCCAGGCACACAAGAAAGTGACAGACATTATTGGACAGGGAAATGCACTAGCCGACATCACCGCCCGAACGACAGCTGAAAATAGAACGACAACACATATGTACGTGACCAGGTCACAAGCAGAAAACTGGACTGACGCCAAGGACACAATTAGAGACATACAAACGGCTAGCACACAACACGAATTGACTGAATGGACATGGGTGGGATTGAAAGACGATGAAGGGTGCTGGCGGACAAAAGACACGAACAGATGGTTGCTACCTGATTCGTACTTGATTCCCATATTAACCATGGCACACTCCCCTGTCCACATAGGATCAGCCCCCATGATCGAACTTGTCTCCAGGGTTTGGCACAATGACAAGATCCCAGATTCCGCCAAACGCCTGGTCCAACAATGCTTAATATGCCTGCAACACAACCCCGGGAAAGGAACTGTAGTACCCCGGGGGGGATTTGGGGTCCCAAACCACCCATTTGAAGTCCTGCAGATGGACTACATCCAGCTAGACCGATGCCAAGGCCTGAAATATGTACTCGTCGTGGTGTGCGCCTTTAGCAAGTGGGTGGAAGCATATCCAACCCGTGACAACACCGCTATGGCCACTGCAAAGGTTCTGTTAAAGGAGTTTTTCCCCCGTTATGGCCTCTGTCGTGTTTTATGGAGTGATAATGGCCCCCACTTTGTAGCCAAAGTTATCCAGCTCATCCTAAATGGGCTGGGTATTAAACAGAAATTCCACGCAGTCTTCCACCCTCAATCTGCTGGGCTTGTCGAACGACACAATGCCACACTAAAGCTTAAACTGGCCAAAATAGTGGCTACGACGGGCCTGAAATGGCCAGACGCCCTCCCATTGGCATTGCTATCAATGCGCTCTACCCCCACCCGACATCACTTAACCCCTTATGAAGTTGTCTTCGGTCGACCCATGAGCGTCTGGTCTGCCCCGAAACCAACTTCCATTCATGACGTTCCGGATGTCCTAATGTCTGATTATCTGTACAAATTGACTGAAACTTTGTCTGTCCTTCATCAGCAGGTGCAGCAGGCCATCCCCGATGCTTCCAGGGGTCCGGGTCACGCCATCCAGCCGGGGGACTTCGTGCTGATCCGAAATTTTCAGCGATCAAAGAGTTTGGAACCCCGGTGGACGGGCCCCTGGCAAGTGCTGATCACCACTCGGACCGCACTTCGAGTGGAGGGGAAGAAACACTGGCTGCACGCTCATCACTGCAAAAAGGTCTCTCCAGCCCTGGCCACGACAGACACCGTCAACACCCAAGAAGAGCTCCTGAACCAGGACCGACCATCGCTGAACTGCTACCCTGATACTGAGACACTTGAACTTTCAAAACATCCTGACCCCACTGTGCCATCTCGAGAAGGGTATTTCCTGCGTCGAAAGGAGGGAGCTTCGGCTAAGTAGGCCACGGACTAGGTTAAAGGATCTCAGAACGGTGACCCAAACTACCAAGGGTTACCCGGAGAGAAGCTAAAACTAAGTCTGTGGTCCTGCCCACTACCGAGCACCTTGAAGACAAAGATGATGGAAGCGCCAGATAAGAAGATGATGGAAGCGCCAAATAAGAAGCCGACGGAGACAGCAGGAAATACCCACTACAGAAATCCGAGAATAGACAGACTCCATAGCTCAAAGACAATTGCACTCTTCATCGTAATCCTCCTCTGTTTTCTCCTCATGACTACGCTCTGGATTATGGAAGAACACGCACCTGCTCACGAAACATTCCTAACCACTGCTCAGCCTACCACCATGAAGGAACATTATCTAATTTCGCTCTCTCCTCAACTAAGAGAGAGGCGAAAGGAGTTTTGGAACAACTCTTTCGTGCAGCTACTTCACCAGCACAATCTTGCCACCAATACCACCAACTGCTGGATCTGTGGGTTGCTACCCCATGCCACCGGACATTCAATACCATTCATCCCTTCACCCTTCTCTGTCCACGGCTCCTGCCTTGCTTGGCTGATCCTCCTGCAAGAAAGCTATACGGGCAATGCCACCTCCAGCAGAACTGCAGCACATTCTTCTCACGGGGCCGGGCGAAACAAGACAAAGACACACTTCTGCCCGCTGACCCCCAGCGACTCGAACCAAATGGACATCCCGGCTAAAGAACGAATCGAAATGCAGGTGTTCAACAATCCAACCAGACCCACCTTCTCCTATCTGCGGAAACGAACGGCTGCCACTCTGACTGTGGCCCTGACGGTCATCAACGTCACAGGCCACATGTGTGTAGAAGGACTTGGGACACAGCTGGTGGGTCGCAGCGCTTGCCGCTTTACCAGAACTTTGGACTCCACGGATCCACCTTCCTTTGTGTCATCCCCAAACATGTATTTCATCTGCGGCACGAAGGCCTACACCTGGCTCCCCAAAGACTGGGGGGGCACTTGCTACATCTCCTTCGTCCTTCCTCCTACTTATGTAGCCCCAGCGAATCACCACCGGCAAAAACGAGCCAAAGACATTGAACAAGCCGACTCAACAGGGGCACAGTTCCTCGATGCTATGAAAGGACTCGTCCCCCTCTGGGGCCCGATGGCAAACAGCCGTGCCATCCGACATTTGACTCAGGCAGTCGAGACAACCATGAACATCACAGCGGGCATCTTTGCCAACAACACTGCCGAGCTCCAAGCGGTCCGTTTGGTGGCTCTGCAGAACCGCCTCGTTCTAGATGTGGTTCTGGCGGACCGTGGAGGAGCATGCCGCATTATTGGGTCCAGCTGTTGTACATACATACCGGACAACTCACCCTCAGTGTACAAAGCCATCGAACATCTTCACAGACTCTCTTCGGAAGTTCACCAAGAGCAAGAAGAATGGTCGCTTGGTGGTTGGTTCTGGGACACCGTCAAAAGCTGGGGCTGGAGACTGCTCACCATTATCCTGATTCCCGTAGTTGTAATATGTGGCCTATGCTTAGGAATTCAATGTTTGCCACCTATGTGTTCTTTATGTGCGAGTTGTATTTTTCCCAAAACTGTGGACATTGGAAGCGAACATATGAGAGCATTGTATGATACCGAAGTTAGGAATTTGATGAAAATTGACATTGAGTAAAGCAAGGTGGCTAGATATGTTGAAAAGGGAGGACTGTTGAAAGTTGGGCTGAAACCGTCAACATTATCGGCGCCCTCTTGCTCTCCTTAAACCTTTTGTGCGCGTAAAACAGCCGCCATTTTGGGCACCATGGCTTCCCTGCTCTCGCCGAGAGCCAGCGCGCCTCTCTCCCTCCTAGCTTCGCTGACAACCCCCCTGCCTGCACCTGCCGCGAATCATAAAACCCCTCTTCGGCGCTGCTCTGCCCCAGGCCCTCGTCTTGTTCCCAGCGCAACACCTCCCTTCTTCCCATTTATGATCCCCGGCCCTTTGATGCAAACCCCTTTTCCCCGTGTGCCCGTTTGTCTTCCCCGTTCCCAGGCCGACACCCAGCTCTGCCGATACCAATCCCATGCCCCTCCCCGTACAATAGAAAGCTTCCCTCCTCAAAGGACCCCCGAGATGATCAAAGCCCCCCCCATCCCACGAGATCCGATCGAACCCCACACACACCGTGAATCGGCGGAATATCCAGCTGCGCGATGATCATCACCTGTTGTGAACGGGGCGGGGACTTCCACTGTAACCTTGCGTGGGAACGGGCTGGGAAGGGGGGGGATTCTGAGGATGTCTTTCCGTACATCAAAGTATCGACGAGAATGTGTTACATGCAATAAACAGATAAACATGTGTATAAGAGGCCAGGCCTCAGGGATGCAGTTAGAGCACCTCAGAACGATACCTTCTGTCCGTTTCGTTGTGTTCTCCTCCGGAGAGAATAAAAACCTTGTTTCCTGCCTTCCAGACTCCAGCGCCTGCCTCTTCAATAGTTTAACTTCTTTGTGGGTTCAAGAGGCGACACCGCCGGGCAATACTTAAGGATCTTATATTCTGGTTGGTAGTGCCCCCCAATTATTTTCTACAATAGGAAGGCAATGTAACAGGTTCCCTCCCAATCGAGGGGCAGACGAACATATGCGGTTTGACCACAAATAAAATAAGAATGACGTGAAGCTTTGAAAATAGATTTCCCACTGTCACTATACTTGACAATAGTAGTACAATCACTATGTCCTACGTGTGTAGAACCATTATTTCGGACACATAATTCGCCTTTGACTGGTAGTACTGAAATTGCAGGTAAGTCTGGAGTAGTATCAGACTGAACATTCAGGACCATGAAATTCGAAGAATAATTACCTAAATTATACACTTCATTTTCTAGATCTAACCCGGTTCTGTGGGGGAGACCTTGCTTGTCTGGAAAACATGTACTGTTAAGAAAAGACATATCTGTTGAGGATGACGTTAACGTGGACCATGCTCCACACGAACCATTATGTGAAAAAGGATAAGGAAAGAGTGGCAGAACTCCCTTCGGTGTCTGGAAAGGGGGGAGTCGACCACACACCCAACAATTAGTGGCATTGCTGGTCTGGTGTGAATAATGTAACATGCGGATGAAAGAATTATTTCGCATAGCGAGGCGGTAAGAGAGTTCATGAGGAGGCAGATCACTAAACGTGTGCTCTACTGTAACATTAGAAGACGTATTTACATGAGAAACTGGAAAATACAGGTAAAACGCATAACTGGTGCAGGAAATCATAATACTGAGAAATAATATGAAACATAGAAAAACGATACATCGGATTGAGTTTTGACTAACTCTCTCACTATGGGGGTCTATTTTATACATGTCAGAAACAGTCTAACCGTTTCACCTAGGGGAGGACTTAGACAATCAAACTGGCTGACTTATTTTACTAGACCGGAGTTTCAACTTATACTCCTGCTGCGGAGTTTTCTCTAACAGGGAGGGTGCAGTATCATTGTTCTTTGCGGGACAGTCCTTGAGAATAGTACTTTGGCAATCCTTCAAATCCTGGGAAATGTTCTTTGAGACCGGTTTCAGTCCATAAAACTTCTTTATGTGCGAAAGGTGCACCCAGCCTTTGCGTCCCTCCAACTTCACGGCTGTACGGGTGGCCAAGAGGACCTGTCGGGGCTCCTTCCAGCGAGGCTCCAGCGGACTTGAGCGGTCAAAATTTCGCACCAGTACCATGGATCCTGGAACGATTTCATGCGGTGCCACCTCGGTATTGTCTGGAAATGCGGCGGCAACCTGTGAACGACAAGAGTTGAGGGCAGACATCAAGGAAGCTAGGTAATCTGTCAGCATATTACTTGAAACATCGGTAATACTTCGGGGTCTGGGTGTACCCCACATGTTAGGGGGGCGGCCGAAAACGACCTCATACGGGGACAGACCTGATCTGGAATGTGCGACCATGCGCATATAGAACAAAGCGACTGGCAGAGCTACTAGCCAGTCCACACCTTTCTCTTTACATACTTTGGCGATGCGAATTTTCAGGGTCTGGTTATGTCTCTCTACGAGACCTGCTGCTTCAGGGTGGCGTACACAATGGAACTTCCACTGGTACCCTAACAAAAGGGAAACATGCTTCATTAACTCTGAGGAGAATGGCTGGCCGTTATCAGAATATACGACTCTAGGGAGTCCATAACGGGGGAAGAACTCACAAACCAACTGCTTGGCAGTGGTCGCGGCTGTGTAATCTGGGACTGGATATGCTTCTGTCCACCTGGACAAAGCGCATACAACTACAAGGACATACTTGAAACCTCGACATCGCTCCATCTGAATATAATCCATCTGGAGGACTTCAAAAGGGTGGTCAGGAGGTTGGAATCCACCTTGTTCCACCGGGACACTTTTACCTGGGTTAAACTGACAACATATCATACAGGTACCGACTTTCTGCTTGGCTGCAGCTCGTAAATGCTTGTTGAACCAAATGTTCTGGATACTGTCTAACATAGCTTTTTCTCCTAAATGTGCTGGACTATGTGCGGTATTGATAATGACTTGAACCATAGAGTCGGGGAGAAACCAAGTGGCTTTTCCTTTCGTTAACCATCCTTGATCTGTCTGGACCCCTCCTTGTTCGGACCATTTCTTGATTTCTTCGGGAGTAGCATGTAACTGGATATCTATGACATCTTGAGTAGGGTCCTTAACTGTCATACATGTAGTCGGATCTGGAGTGTGTGTCATGTTAGCTGGAATGTCTGGAGTCTGAGCTGTAAGCTTGGCTGTGCGATCTGCTAGATCGTTACCCTGGGAAATAATGTCAGTAACTTTCGTATGTGCTTTGCATTTCATGATAGCAATGGATGTCGGTAAATGTATGGCATCTAACAGAGCTTGAATAAGGAGACCATGCTGAATCTTGGTTCCATGAGAAGTCATGAAACCTCTCTCCTGCCAGAGCACTCCAAAGTCGTGTACGACTCCAAATGCGTAGCGTGAATCTGTGTAAACATTAACTTTCAGGTTCTTGGCGTGTATGCAGGCTTGAGTCAGAGCCACTAGCTCTGCTGCTTGAGCAGACAGGGTGTCAATACGGTGTGTCTTAATAACTTCGGTGTCGGTAGTCACTGCATACGCGGCGACTAGTTCTCCTGTACTTGTTCTCATACATGAACCATCCACATAAAGTGTCAGGTCGGGATCTGGTAATGGAATATCTGTCAGATCTTGTCTTGGCTTGGTCGTAATATTAACTACTTCCACACAGTCGTGTGTGTCCGGACTTAAAGTAACTGATGGTAACAGTGTAGCAGGGTTGAGAACGTTGCAGCGTCTGATTTCTATGTGTGGCTGGAACAGTGTCAATTCATAACCTGTTAAACGTGCAATTGTCAAGTGCTGAGTTTGTGTTCGGTTTAAAAGAACTTCCACGGAGTGTGGAACTTGTACTGTCAGGGAGTGTCCTAATACTATGGAATCACTTTGTCTGATAGCTAGTGCTGTGGCTGCAACTGACTTGAGGCACGCAGGCAGAGCCTGGGCTACAGGATCTAATGTGCTCGAAAAATAAGCACAAGGCTTGTATTGTCCTGCTTGATCTTGTGTGAGAACAGATAATGCTGTACCTTCACGTTCTGTGACGAAAAGTGTAAAAGGCTTACTGTAGTTTGGTGTAGCTAGAACTGGAGCTTGACATAGGGCTTTCTTTAACTCATTGAAACTGAGTGTATGTTCAGATGTCCAAGGAAGGACAGTCGATACGGCTGCCTCCTGTGTCGTTAACTGTATCAGTGGCTTAGCTAGAAATGCATACTGAGGAATCCATTGTCGGCAGTAAGAAGTGAGGCCAATAAAAACACGTACCTCCTTCTGGGTCTTGGGCTGAGGAAGACTCGCTATTAACTGGATACGGTCAGGTGTCAACTGCCTACCCCTCTTGGACAGTAAGTGTCCTAAGTAGACCACTTGCTGGACACAGAATTGAAGCTTCGAAGGGGACACCTTGTGCCCCATCTCGGCTAGGAAATACAAGACTGTAAGGGATGCTCGCTCGCAAGCACATTCAGAACGGGCTGTGATCAATAGATCATCGACATACTGGAGCAGGGCAGTGTCAGTTGGCATGTGAATGTTGTCTAGTTGTCTCTTAAGTGCTTGACTGTAAATACTAGGACTTTCTGTGAAACCTTGAGGAGCTCGTGTGAACATATAGCTCCTTCCATTTAAACAAAATCCGAAAAGGAACTGGCTGTCTGGATGAATGGGGACACTAAAAAATGCATTCTTGAGGTCTATGACTGTAAAAAATGAGGCTTCTGAATCAATGGCTGTCAATAGGGAAGAGATATCTGGGACCACTGGGTACTGGGGAATAATACATTTATTAAGCTCTCGTAGGTCAATCACTAATCGATATACTGGGGGTGCATTTCGATCAGTACGTTTCATAACTGGAATGATCGGAGAATTGCATATATTGGAGTCAGTTTCTACAACCACTCCTTGAGCCATGAGCTCGTCAATAATTTTGGATAAGGCTGCTACAGCCTCAGGTGGCAATCTGTACTGCCTGATTCGTGGTAACACTACACCTGGCTTGAGAGTCACACGATGGGGTGTGATTTGCATATAACCAACATCAGTTGGACCTTGCGCCCATAGATGCTGCGGAACATTGGACAATCTGGGATCAAAATCTCGTAATACATAGTGACCCTTAAAGTCACGCAGGAACAATCGTATTCCCTCTGGGGAACAGCATATAACTGCACCTAATTCTTTCAGTGTTTTAATACCTAATACATTTTCTGGACATGACTTAGTAAGTAACAGGTCAGTAGTACGGGACAATGGACCTACTTCTAGAGTAACTGGCTTTGATATTTCATTTACAATGGGTTTTCCTGAGAATCCAAGGGAAACATTTCTTGAGCCTGAGAGCGGAGCCCCTGGAACTTCGGCGTGGCTAATTGTGGTCCTACTTGCCCCTGTATCAATCAAAAACTTTCTGTCTTTCCCTAATACTTGACTGTGAACATAGGGACCTTCTTGATCTACAGGTATCTCGATGAGAGGCAAGCCTACCTCCCTCTCTAGGCTGTTTCATGAATATGGCTGATACTCTGGATACTCAGACTGTGCATACTGGTACATCTGCTGTGTAACGTGCTGTGTTGCAGCGATGGGCTGCGGTGCTGTAACTGTCTGTGGTGCATTCTGTGGCTGAGGAATCTGTGAAACTTGTTCTTGTCTAGGCGGACGTGGTCTTTCTTTAGTCTTACCAGTAGCTATGTTGTGTTTCAGAACTGCACACTCGTTTATAAAATGACCTGGCTGTTTACAATAATTGCAGTTCCCTTTAACGGGAGCTGCAGGATGACTGGCTTGATTCGGACCCCTCTTCTGACTGTCTTGAGGAACAGATTGTGCAACTAGTACTTTCATTTTCGTGTCTTTCATACGCTTTCTCTCGTGTTCTTGCTCTTCTCTGATTCTATTCTGGTGGTATTGAAGCATCTGTAACATCTGGGACGGGGTATTAGCTTGCCAGGTACTTTCGACTTTCAAAACTCGATTCTTAATTTGTTGACTTGAATTCTCGACTAATTTAGTAACAAAAAGGTGAGGGTATGACTCACTACTTGTCTTGAGGCCACTGTTGATGCTAAAACATTTCTCAAATCTAGAATAAAAATCACTAATGTCTTCGTCTTGTTTCTGTTTACAGGCTGAGATTGCATCCCAGTCTTCCTTTTTCGTTGTTAACAATCTGGGTAAAACTTGAATCAATAATTCAGGTAATTCTTTACATTTCGCTCCAAGACCGGTACCTGGTACTCGTGCCTTATCTTCAGCTTCTAGAACTGCCCAATCGATCTTTTTCTCTCCCACCTCCCATTCTTTTTCCTTGAGCTTTTCATACACCCCTGCGGGCAGCAGAACCTTTAACATTTTAATTATATCTGGATACGTGTATTCTCCCATACGGAGCATGTCTTTTAATTCTCGATGGAACCCTGCTGGATCTTTATCGTGACAGGGAATTAATTTTTTCATCTCTAAGAGTTCCATCTTTGTGATCGGGGTGTAAACAAACACTCGTTCTAGTTCGCCACCCGTTCCTCTAACTGGGTGGACTTCTCGTAACGGATTCTGTCTCTCTATGTAAAAGGGTTTACTTTCTGGGGGTGAGACATGAACAAAATGCGGGTTCAAAAACGTTCTATATTTGTGACGCTGTTCTAGAATGACACTAATTAAATCGGTACCTAAACCTTTCCATCTATACTGGAGTAACTCGTTCAGGATATCATGTAACGGGCCTGGATCAGAGTGCTGACCCTCATACAATGTAATGAGGTGCTGAATCATATACATACCCGCCAGTCGTTGCTCGGCTGGGGGCAGTTTCAGAAACATTTGTGCCACTATTTCGTCTGGAAAAGTGGTAGAATCAGTAATCCATCGGACTGCTGATCGGGCTAGTTCTTGTTCATGCATAGTACTTAACTCACTGTAACCGATTCGTGATTTCAGAATGTGATCGGTAGCTTGAAACACTTGTTCTAGAGAACCTTGTTCTGGTGCTGGATGATGGAAAGTTGACTTGTGTTCTAGGCGTAAATGGCGATCTGGAAATCTAGATTTTCCTACATACGCTATTCTGGCGGGATTCTCGTCATCTACCTCTTCAGTATCAGAGTTACTTTCTTTCTCGCTTACTTGTGCTGCTTTACGCTGTTCGTGTAACCTTATAATTTCTTTACGGATTTTCTTGTACATACTTTCCATAGCACTGATGGTCCTGTGCTTACCCTCGGCTATATTATCACTCCACTTTGTCAGGGTTCTCATTTCGGCTTGATCTTTGGACGGGTAATCTTGTTCTCTTATTAAACAATTAATCAAAAACTTTAGTATCATGAGCTGGATCTCGGCTTTGCTTTGAGACATGACTTCGCCAATGCTTTCTGGATCATCCCCTGTACGGATGAAACGATATATTCTGTCTAGATCTTCTTTCATATTCGGTAGGGTGACTAGATACTCGGCCACCTTTCTTACACGTAATGAATATAAAACCATATTATCCTCGCCTGGGACTGGATCATAGCCGCATTCATTAAGGGCTTTTCTTATTTCTGCTACAGACTAATGTCTGGGCGTACGCTGTGACGCTTGTGCATGTAATTCGGCTGACGTTAAACGCTTATGTGGCGGCGGGGTCTGGGGAGGACCTCCTCCTGCGGCCCCTAAACTAGAATCGTCGACTGATCCTCTTCGTACTAGTGTGGCAGGAAATTGAAATGCGGGCTGAACTGGTATGGCGGGCTGGACCGGGGGGACCGTAACAGGTACTGCAAGGGGTACCCCGGTGTCTGGAGAAACGGGGAGTGCCTGATTTACAGGGACTGGCGGAGCGCGAACAGGATTTGCATATTCTGGGACTGTGTCGTCCAAATAGGACGAAATGAAAATATCAGCTGCGGTCTGTTTGTGACGTAGCTTGGTCGGAACTAATGGTGGCGAAAAGTTACTGGATGCCTCCGGGGTCGCTTTTGGCAGGCCCTCGGCAAGAAGAGGATACATACCCTTAATAAGAGCATGCCTCTGCCTGTCTGACTGTTCGGTTTTAACTCGTTCACCAATCTCGATTAGTTCTTTTTCTTGGGCTCGTTCCAAGGATTCTCTACTTAATTCTGACTTTCTGATTTCTTTTTCGGTTCTTTTATGAGATTCTTTGCGCCATAACCCGATGGCATCTTTCTGTGACTGTCTGGCTTTCTTTTTCCATAATGCCTCTTCTACTCTCATGATGCACTCGGCATCCCATGTGCCTGATACAGGCCATCTATACTTTTCCTCTAACTGTTTGGTATACTCGACCCATAAATCTAGATACAATATGGCGCTTATGCCATGCTTCTGATACATAAAATGACCTGGACTGTCCCTAGGCGGGACAGGAACTGCTGCTTCTAGCAGACCTTTTCTAGTTCTCAACTGACGCAGTTTTGAAAAGAGCGGCATGACTGAACTATAATCTGGACACAATACGATACACAATAAACACGATAATCACTTCGCACTCATACCACGACATTAAAATACATGAAGAACATTCAGAATAACAGTTCGAACAGAATACTACCTGGAATACGGAACACAGAATACATGAATTTTCTCGAGGACAGAACTGACTAGAACAGAAACTAGATGCACTGCTGAAACAGTACGAAACTTACCGGTCTCATAAAGAGACACGTCAGGACCCGTATCCACCGGAGTGGGCACTTCGTTTGTGGGCTTGTGTACCACCAACCCACAGACCAGAGTCAATTAAATTGACCCTGTCTAGATACTACCCCAGTAACGGTACTCACCGGGCAGCAAGAACAGAAGGCCTCGGACTGGACTGGACTGCTACGACGACGGACGACGAACTTCGGACTTCAGTTACGGGTGGACCTCCGGATACCTCGGACCTTGGACTCTCGGCTTGGGCTCTGGTCGGGACTCGCCGCGTTCCTCCACCGCCTCGTCTGGATGCTGGACCGCCTCCTCCGTCTCCTCCGTGGGCCTGAGGGATACTTGAAGCAGAAATATCTGCACGTGCACGGTATGGTTCCGTCACGGCTGCAGAGGGTCAGGGGGCCGGCGTGGCTTCACCGGCGCGTGGGGAAAGGGCAAGTCCCTGTTCGGGCGCCATTATGTGGTAAATAAATAAATAATACCTCTCTTTTTGAATGCATAAATGAATAACAGATAGCTCAATAAATAAGAGTCAAGATTCGAGGTAGTAGGAGTTTTGCAGGTTTTAATACAGCATAAGGACAGGAACGGGACAACCTGCATAGGAATAGGATGGCAGGGCCCAGCAGCTGCTGGGGCTGGATCTGGGATGAGCGCGCTAACATTTAATAACAATACACGATCATATATACTAAAACAGTTGCATTACAATACATACGATAGGCGGAGCAGTGGGTGTGATCAATAGCAGTCGCGAAAGATAAGGGTGAAAGTAGGTGTAACAGAGGCGTATACATAGACATGTGATGCAAACGTAACAGAATATGTCATGAATGGGGCGGAAACATGGAGGGGGCTACCTAAGGAGCCGGGACCTCTAACCTGATGGTGCGCGCAAACTGGCAATGACGTGTTACTAGGAGAAGCTGGGGGCTATGAACTCTGTGCTAGGAGCAGAGACTGAAGTCTGGAGAGTCAGGGCGACATGTACCTAAGCAGTATCTAGTATCTGATGTCTAGAGAACATGTTGATGGAATCCAAAAGTTATCGGGGTAAAGGCGAACAGACTCTAAGACTGGAGCATGCATTATTCTACATGTAGTGCGTGATGAAGAATATTAAATGACCATTAAATGCAGTATTTCTCTTACATGGAGACGTAGAGGCTAGACAATGACGGAAACTAATGATGCGATTCAGTAGCTTTAGGAATGCAGAGAAGGAGGGCTGTACTGATAACTCGAATCATAACATACTCTTGGCAGACTCAGAGGCAGAGCCAAGCTGAGCCGGGCACTGCGAGGCAGGAAATAAGTGAAGGGTCGAGGATACAGGTGGGGGCTGTATCGCTCCTCAGCGAGGCTTCAGGGGACAGGAGCTGAAATCTGGTGTCCGGGCCCTTTTGAGGCCTAGAAACGGGGACTTTACAATGCATTAACGTGCACACTGAGAAACGTGGCAACGTAGCTTTACATAGGCCTGATATTCGTAGTATTCACGAGAACTGGAAACTGGCATACTAAAGGTGGACACAACTATAATTGCGTCTTTAATCGAACATGGGGAATAACATATGCATATTAATCATGCACAGATAACATATGATGGAGGACGCGTAGGGACACAGAACATGGCAAAATGTACTTTTCCACAGAGGGACTAAGTGCATCAACAGTCCATGGCAATGCACATGTACATCTGAGGCAGCACATGAGAGGGCACAATGCAGTATCATAACAGCAACAGGGCAGTGTTCATAACAAAGCAGGTACATCAGAGGCAGCACATGAGAGGGACTAAGTGCATCAACAGTCCATGGCAATGCACATGTACATCTGAGGAAGCACATGAGAGGGGCTAAGTGCATCAACAGTCCATGGCAAGGCACAGGTATATCTGAGGCAGCACATGAGAGGGGCTAAGTGCATCAACAGTCCATGGCAAGGCACAGGTACATCTGAGGCAGCACATGAGAGGGGCTAAGTGCATCAACAGTCCATGGCACAGAGCAGGTACATCTAACGCAGCACATGAGAGGGCACAATGCAGTATCAGAACAGCAACAGGGCAGTGTTCATAACAAAGCAGGTACATCAGAGGCAGCACATGAGAGGGACTAAGTGCATCAACAGTCCATGGCAATGCACATGTACATCTGAGGCAGCACATGAGAGGGCACAATGCAGTATCATAACAGCAACAGGGCAGTGTTCATAACAGAGCAGGTACATCTGAGGCAGCACATGAGAGGGGCTAAGTGCATCAACAGTCCATGGCACAGAGCAGGTACATCTGAGGCAGCACATGAGAGGGGCTAAGTGCATCAACAGTCCATGGCACAGAGCAGGTACATCTGAGGCAGCACATGAGAGGGGCTAAGTGCATCAACAGTCCATGGCAAGGCACAGGTACATCTGAGGCAGCACATGAGAGGGGCTAAGTGCATCAACAGTCCATGGCAAGGCACAGGTACATCTGAGGCAGCACATGAGAGGGGCCCAGTGCATCAACAGTCTATGGCAAGGCACAGGTACATCTGAGGCAGCACATGAGAGGGCACAATGCAGTATCATAACATCAACAGGGCAGTGTTCATAACAGAGCAGGTACATCAGAGCAGCACATGAGAGGGGCTAAGTGCATCAACAGTCCATGGCAAGGCACAGGTACATCTGAAGCAGCACATGAGAGGGGCTAAGTGCATCAACAGTCCATGGCAAGGCACAGGTACATCTGAGGCAGCACATGAGAGGGGCTAAGTGCATCAACAGTCCATGGCACAGAGCAGGTACATCTGAGGCAGCACATGAGAGGGCACAATGCAGTATCATAACAGCAACAGGGCAGTGTTCATAACAGAGCAGGTACATCAGAGGCAGCACGTGAGAGGGGTTACGTGGATCAACAGTCCATGGCAAGGCACAGGTACATCTGAGGCAGCATATGAGAGGGCACAATGCAGTATCAGAACAGCAACAGGGCAGTGTTCATAACAGAGCAGGTACACTGAGGCAGCACATGAGAGGGGCTAAGTGCATCATCAGTCCATGGCAGAGAGCAGGTACATCTGAGGCAGCACATGAGAGGGGCTAAGTGCATCAACAGTCCATGGCAAGGCACAGGTACATCTGAGGCAGCACATGAGAGGGGCTAAGTGCATCAACAGTCCATGGCAAGGCACAGGTACATCTGAGGCAGCACATGAGAGGGGCTAAGTGCATCAACAGTCCATGGCACAGAGCAGGTACATCTGACGCAGCACATGAGAGGGCACAATGCAGTATCAGAACAGCAACAGGGCAGTGTTCATAACAAAGCAGGTACATCAGAGGCAGCACATGAGAGGGACTAAGTGCATCAACAGTCCATGGCAATGCACATGTACATCTGAGGAAGCACATGAGAGGGGCTAAGTGCATCAACAGTCCATGGCAAGGCACAGGTACATCTGAGGCAGCACATGAGAGGGGCTAAGTGCATCAACAGTCCATGGCACAGAGCAGGTACATCTGAGGCAGCACATGAGAGGGCACAATGCAGTATCAGAACAGCAACAGGGCAGTGTTCATAACAAAGCAGGTACATCAGAGGCAGCACGTGAGAGGGGCTAAGTGCATCAACAGTCCATGGCAAGGCACAGCTACATCTGACGCAGCACATGAGAGGGCACAATGCAGTATCAGAACAGCAACAGGGCAGTGTTCATAACAAAGCAGGTACATCAGAGGCAGCACATGAGAGGGACTAAGTGCATCAACAGTCCATGGAAATGCACAGGTACATCTGAGGAAGCACATGAGAGGGGCTAAGTGCATCAACAGTCCATGGCAAGGCACAGGTATATCTGAGGCAGCACATGAGAGGGGCTAAGTGCATCAACAGTCCATGGCACAGAGCAGGTACATCTGAGGAAGCACACGAGAGGGGCTAAGTGCATCAACAGTCCATGGCAAGGCACAGGTACATCTGAGGCAGCACGTGAGAGGGGCTAAGTGCATCAACAGTCCATGGCACAGAGCAGGTACATCTGAGGCAGCACATGAGAGGGGCTAAGTGCATCAACAGTCCATGGCAAGGCACAGGTAGATCTGAGGCAGCACATGAGAGGGGCTAAGTGCATCAACAGTCCATGGCAAGGCACAGGTACATCTGAGGCAGCACATGAGAGGGGCTAAGTGCAGCAACAGTCCATGGCACAGAACAGGTACATCTGAGCCAGCACAAGAGAGGGCACAATGCAGTATCAGAACAGCAACAGGGCAGTGTTCATAACAGAGCAGGTACATCAGAGGCAGCATGTGAGAGGGGCTAAGTGCATCAACAGTCCATGGCAAGGCACAGGTACATCTGAGGCAGCACATGAGAGGGCACAATGCAGTATCAGAACAGCAACAGGGCAGTGTTCATAACAGAGCAGGTACATCTGAGGCAGCACATGAGAGGGGCTAAGTGCATCAACAGTCCATGGCACAGAGCAGGTACATCTGAGGCAGCACATGAGAGGGGCTAAGTGCAGCAACAGTCCATGGCACAGAACAGGTACATCTGAGGCAGCACATGAGAGGGCACAATTCAGTATCAGAACAGCAACAGGGCAGTGTTCATAACAGAGCAGGTACATCAGAGGCAGCATGTGAGAGGGGCTAAGTGCATCAACAGTCCATGGCAAGGCACAGGTACATCTGAGGCAGCACATGAGAGGGCACAATGCAGTATCAGAACAGCAACAGGGCAGTGTTCATAACAGAGCAGGTACATCTGAGGCAGCACATGAGAGGGGCTAAGTGCATCAACAGTCCATGGCACAGAGCAGGTATATCTGAGGCAGCACATGAGAGGGGCTAAGTGCATCAACAGTCCATGGCACGGAGCAGGTACATCTGAGGCAGCACATGAGAGGGCACAATGCAGTATCAGAACAGCAACAGGGCAGTGTTCATAACAGAGCAGGTACATCAGAGGCAGCACATGAGAGGGGCTAAGTGCATCAACAGTCCATGGCAAGGCACAGGTACATCTGAGGCAGCACATGAGAGGGGCTAAGTGCATCAACAGTCCATGGCAAGGCACAGGTACATCTGAGACAGCATATGAGAGGGCACAATTCAGTATCAGAACAGCAACAGGGCAGTGTTCATAACAGAGCAGGTATATCAGAGGCAGCACGTGAGAGGGGCTAAGTGCATCAACAGTCCATGGCAAGGCACAGGTACATCTGAGGCAGCACATGAGAGGGGCTAAGTGCATCAACAGTCCATGGCAAGGCACAGGTACATCTGAGGCAGCATATGAGAGGGCACAATGCAGTATCAGAACAGCAACAGGACAGTGTTCATAACAGAACAGGTACATCAGAGGCAGCATGTGAGAGGGGCTAAGTGCATCAACAGTCCATGGCAAGGCACAAGTACATCTGAGGCAGCACATGAGAGGGGCTAAGTGCATCAACAGTCCATGGCAAGGCACAGGTACATCTGAGGCAGCATATGGGAGGGCACAATGCAGTATCAGAACAGCAACAGGGCAGTGTACATAACAGAGCAGGTACATCAGAGGCAGCACGTGAGAGGGGCTAAGTGCATGAACAGTCCATGGCACAGAGCAGGTACATCTGAGGCAACACAAGTACGTGGTTCAAGCGCACGGTCCCATGGACAATATAATGCAAGGGTGGTTACAATGGACAATCTAGACACCAAGTCAAATGACATGTGAGTGATGGGAGCTACACCTCACAGCACAGAATCTGGTGGACTGCTTGACCTAGTCGCCTCGGACACACTGCTAGCACCAGACACAGGAGTGTGAGACACAGCCACAGCTCTAGTGACTGACACATGAGCCATAGACCCAGACACATTGCCAGCACCAGAAACAGGAGTGTGAGACACAGCCACAGCTCTAGTGACTGACACATGAGCCATAGCCCCAGACACACTGCCAGCACCAGAAACGGGAGTGTGAGACACAGCCACAGATGTAGTGACTGACACATGAGCCATAGACCCAGACACACTGCTAGCACCTGATACAGGAGTGTGAGACACAGCCACAGCTCTAGTGACTGACACATGAGCCATAGACCCAGACACACTGGCAGCACCAGATACAGGAGTGTGAGACACAGCCACAGATCTACTGACTGACACATGAGCCATATACCCAGACACACTGGCAGTACCAGATACAGGAGTGTGAGACACAGCCACAGATCTAGTGACTGTCACATGAGCCATAGACCCAGACACACTGCTAGGACATGTCCCTGTACAGTGACCAACAAATACCATGCCAGCATCTGAGACATGAGAGTGGCGAACACACACAGTGCCAGTACCTGAAACAGGAGAGGGCACAACTGACACAGTGCTACTACATGAGGCATGACATCGAACAACAGACACTGTGCCACTATCTGACACATGAGAGTGAACTGCAGCAGAGCCACTAGGACCACTGAAATGATGAGCCACAGGGCTGTATGGGCCAGGAAGCAGGGTGGCTCTGGGAGCTGGAGATAGCTGTACTGGAGCGACATTGGTGTGGGCAGGTGTCACTGGTGTGTGTTTCCATTTCTTTGGGATATGTAGGGGCACCCCGGACATTACTGGACTGGTAAGTGGTGTGGCCTCATGAGAAACATCACCCATCAAAGCTGGATCATGTGCTTGTGGGGGTCTGCTCTCTGGGGACGTGCTGGACCCTGCTTGACGTTTGCTGTGGGCCTGCCTTCTGCCCTCTGCATCATGTGTAATGGGGGATGCAACAATAGTGTACTCCTTCCTCTGCTTCTGTGGGGTGTGGATGGGAGTAGAGGTACAGGGTGACTCCACCGCAGACACATGTGTCTTACGTTCCTTCACCAACATCAGCCTCAGGGCAAGCAGGGGTTATGTATGCTTGTCCATGATAGTGCTCGTGTCCATGGGAGAACCCTTGGCTCTGTGGGGTGCCTTGGCCATAGGAGGTGTCCTGTCTCTGGAATGTGCCTGATCCGTGGTCGGTGCCCTGTCCCTGGGAGTAGGCTTGTCCTTTGTAGTCTCCCTGTCCATTGTAGTGTACCTGTCCTTTGAAGTGTCCTTGTCCCTGGGAGTGTCCCTGGCCTTGGAAGGTGCCCTTTCCTTTGTAGTGTCCTTGTCCTTGGGAGTGTCCCTTGCCTTGGGAGGTACCCTTTCCTTTGTAGTGTCCTTGGGAGTGTGCCTTGCCTTGGGAGGTGCCCTTTCCTTTGTAGTGTCCTTGTCCTTGGGAGTGTCCCTGGCCTTGGGAGCTGCCCTTTCCTTTGTAGTGTCATTGTCCTTGGAAGTGTCCCTAGCCTTGGGTGGTGCACTTTCCTTTGTAGTGTCCTTGTCCTTGGGAGTGTCCCTTGCCTGGGGGGTGCCCTTTCCTTTGTAGTGTCCTTGTCCTTGGGAGTGTCCCTTGCCTTGGGAGGTGCCCTTTCCTTTGTAGTGTCCTTGTCCTTGGGAGTGTCCCTTGCCTTGGGAGGTGCCCTTTCCTTTGTAGTGTCCTTGTCCTTGGGAGTGTCCCTGGCCTTGGGAGCTGCCCTTTCCTTAGTAGTGTCCTTGTCCTTGGGAGTGTCCCTGGTCTTGGGAGCTGCCCTTTCCTTAGTAGTGTCCTTGTCCTTGCGAGTGTCCCTGGCCTTGGGAGCTGCCCTATACTTTGTAGTGACCTTGGGAGTGTCCCTGGCCTTGGGAGGTGCCCTCTCCTTTGTAGTGTCCTTGTCCTTGGGAGTATCCCTGGCCTTTGTGAGTACCTTTTTAGGGGTATGCCTGTGTTACATGTGTAGCCCTGTCCCCCAACACCCCTTGAGGATCCTGTGTGTCAACTCCAGGTAAGCTGATGTTGTGTTCGGTGAAAGATTTCCTTGTCCTAGGGGATGGTGTCTGTGTCCTCCGTGCCCTGCCTTGCTGACTGTGGCTGCTTCTAGTGCAATACCCAGAAAATGAGGCCTGGTCTGGAATGTCACTCTCCTCTGAGACATCAAGTGGTGTGGATGGGTGAACTGAAGTAGAACCTTGTCCATGCAACTGTAGAATGGCTGAAGACACAGTGTTTGCTAATGACTGAACTGTTCTATGGAGACCAGCAACATCGCCATGCATCCCCTCCATGAATGCTACCACCTGCCCCAACTTCCTATCGTGTCTTGGAATGCATTGATCATGTTGGTCTGCCATACACACAGCTGTCGCAGCAGATCAACAGCCTCAGCACAAAGTGCACTTTGTGTCACAGGGGCAGGGGCAGCGGTGCCTACACCGAAGGGAACTCTGCTCCCCCTACTCTGGTGAGCACGAGCAGTACTTGTTGCAGTTGGTGGCAGTGTGGGCCCTGTATGCTGTGTACCGACTGAAGGTGTGGATTGCCCACTCCCTGTGTGTGACAACAGTGCTGACTCACCAACACTGTCTGAAGATGAGGACGATGGTGTCTCCACATGTGAGTCCTCAGGGACGGTTCTGTCCCCCTCTCCGGGGCTGCCCTCTTCAGTGTCAGTCTGCGTGTGTGTGATCTCGGATCTGGATGCATTGCCACCACTCATCTCAGTCGTCTGTGGGTCAGTGCCCTCGGCCAAATCTGAAAGAGAGAGAAAAGATGTCTACCTAAGTGCCACACTCACATACTGAAGGTTACAAAAACACAACTTTCCTTACAGTCGACTAACATGTAGCATCCATCCTGCACACGTACCACCCCTACCAGATATCCTCATGTCAAAGAACCGGGGGTGCCTGTGAAACATGTACATCAAACAAACAGGGCAAGTGCATGCAGACCACCACACGTCATGCCACTGGACCGCAGACCTCAATGGCATGTCCTGGGACCCTCCACTACAAAGCAACTGGTATGTCCACCTGGCGGACATGGATGCTAACGCTCACTCCGCTAATGGCATCAACATGCAATTGCAGCAGAACATACGCACCACGGATGTCACTACTGTGTCTGAGCACCAATACATGCATGCACTCACAAGTCACAGACACATACAGTCTGCTTACTGCTAGTTTGCTGTTGATCCCCTCTCAGCCGGGCAGACAGGTCAGGATGCGTCACAGCTATGATACGGTGCATTAGAGGGGTCATGGTGCGTCGTGCAAGCCGGGTTGATCTTGGAATCAGCCCCATTGTCATCTCCGCCACATTCTTGCTGAGCCTGGAGATGTCATCCCAGCGCTTGTGGCAGTGTGTGTGTCGTCTATTGCACACCTCTACTGCCCGTACATCACGTGCTATGGTCCTCCACACGGCCTTTCGAAGGCGAAGCTTGACCTACCATGATGGGAGACAAGAGTGGAACATCAGTGGACAGTTGGACATTCACAAACATGGTAGAAACACGTATCTTTCGGCAGCCATGCTCAGTACAACACATGTTAAGGTCCCACAGCACACCATCAAGCTTGCAGAAGCCAGGAGTCAGTGACCACCTCATGCACACCAACATGTTCCCCACTGCACTTACCACCTGTCCGGGGGCACAGTAGAGCCGTTCATAGTGGCGGAGCACACCGTCCACAATGACATCCAGCTCCGCTGCGGTGAAGGGACGAGACCGGATCTCTCGCACTCTCTGCATGGCAAGGTCCACGACTGTGGCCCTACAGCAGCAGTTGTTGGATAGCTCAGCAGCAGCAGGTCGAGGTGATGGTCGCAGGGAGCAGTTGTTGGATAGCTCAGCAGCAGCAGGTAGAGGTGATGGTCGCAGGCAGCAGTTGTTGGATAGCTCAGCAGCAGCAGGTCGAGGTGACGGTCGCAGGCAGCAGTTGTTGGATAGCTCAGCAGCAGCAGGTAGAGGTGATGGTCGCAGGCAGCAGTTGTTGGATAGCTCAGCAGCAGCAGGTCGAGGTGATGGTCGCAGGCAGCAGTGGCTGGAAGCAGTGAATGTGTGCTCCAGAAATTCACACATTTATAGGGCCCTGAGCTCATATCAGTGGCACACGTCTGCAGCAATTGGTTTTCCCTGGATGCCTCATTCAAAATGAGCCAATGACTGGCCCTGCTGTGGCGGTGCACGGCTTCCGCTATTTTTGAATGCGCTTACTCGCCCCGTGTTACCTGTTTCCATTGGCTACATGTGCACGGACCATCACGGTCACACACCGGCAACCGCATGTGCGCGCTACCGTGATGGTGCATCATTTGAAATTAATCACTCACTGGCGTCGCTATGGCGGAGCACGCATTCCGCGGGGGCGGTGCAGGCTAACACATACATTTGAATATGCAAGTGGAAATGGCAGTTGGTACCCCCCCTTACAGTCACATTGCATCACACACCACAGACCGCCGGGTGCTGCCCGGTCACCCGCCGCAGGGTGCTGCCCGGTCACCCAAAGTCGGCCCTGGCCGGTCACCCACTGCCGGCCTTGTCCGGTCACCCCCCTCCGGCCCTGCCCGATCACCTACCGCCAGCACCCGACGGTGGTTGACCGGGCAGCACCCGGCGGTGGGTGACCGGGAAGCACCCGGCAGTGTGCCACCGGCCAGGGCCATCCATGCCAGGGTGACCTCAATGCACAGGGCGCTCACCCACCACCAGCACCCGGCGGTGGGTGACCGGCCAGGGCCATCCATGCCAGGGTGACCTCAATGCACAGGGTGCTCACCCACCACCAGCACCTGGCGGTGGGTGACCGGCCAGGGCCATCCATGCCAGGGTGACCTCAATGCAGGCTCACCCAATACCAGCACCCAGCGGTGGTTGACCGGGCAGCACCTGGCGGTGGGTGACCGGGAATCACCTGGCCGTGTGTGACCGGCCAGGGCTATCCATGCCAGGGTGACCTCAATGCACAGGGTGCTCACCCACCACCAGCACCCGGCGGTGTGTGACCGGGCAGGGCCGGCGGTGGATGACCGAGCAGCTGCCGGCAGTGGGTGACCGGGAAGCACCCGGCAGTGGGTGACCGGGAAGCACTCGGCGGTGTGTGACCGGCCAGGGCCGGCGGTCTGCTGTGGGTGCTGCAATGTGACTGTAAGGGGGGTACCAACTGCCATTTCCACTTGCATATTTAAATGTATGTGTTAGCCTGCACCGCCCACGCGGAATGCGCGCTCCGCCATTGCGATGCCAGTGAGTGATGATTTTCAAAAGATGCACCGTCGCGGTAGTGCGCACACGCGTTTGGCGGGGTGTGACTGTGATGGTCCTTGACCATGCAGCATATGTCATGCACAATTGAGTATCAAGGATCATCCTTTGTGTTGGGGTGGGGTAACCGGATGACGTGTGTACACACACTGCATGTCTCTGCACACATGTAATGTTCATAGTTGTACATGTGTGTTAGGACATGTCCGGAGTGCATCAAGAATCATGATGTCAAGTCAATGGCCCGTGTCCACGTGTGTCATTCATGTCCATTTGTTGCATGTGTGGTCATACTATTGACCTTGCCAGTGGTTAACAAAGGCCAGTGATGTGCACCCAAGTTGCCTCAGATGTGCATGTGTTGACGTCTTGGTTTTGCGGACACACGTTTCCATTTCTGCACATCTACACAGTACATGAAGGCTGTGTACCCACATTCATAAGCTGTTGTAAGTGTGTGGTTTGTGTGTGCAAGTAGCAATGATGGGGGTATACATGCCTTCTGTGTATGCATATGTGTGTTGCCTGTTGTGTGACCATGCATGTCATGTGAGGATGCCCAGCATTGTAGGTGGGGTGATGGGTGCATGAAGACAAGGAGGGTGTGTTCCATGTTCGTGTTGTGTGTGCACGTCCATGTGTGTCTGTGGGGACACTTGTCCACACTTGTGCCCTCACTTATGTGTTGTTGGCAGTTCTTTCAACATGTGTGCACGTTACATTGGACATGTTTGCACACAGGATATTGTTTGTGAGTGAACATTGTGTGTGTAGTTAGCTGTAGTGCCTTATATATCGGTCACGTCACACATAGAGTCAGTGTCTGAAACATGCATTATATGTATTGTGTTGGTCAAGAGGTGATAGTGTGGCACAGCTATGCGGTGTTGGTCAATTGAAATCTGCTCCCATCTACTCCCACACAGGAGGGCTTCAAATGTGCATCGACCATACACTGTGCTGGAGGACATGGTTAACGAGGAGGTGATCCGCAAATTCCGTCTTGACCGTCGTAGATTGCAGGAGCTTGTAGCCCAATTGGCACCTCATCTGCAGCCACGCAGGACATATCCAGGAGCTATTACACCCACAGCAAAGGTGATGGCGGCACTTCACTTCTTCGCAACAGGCACTTTCCAGTACACAGTTGGTCATACCGGGGGGATGTCACAATCCATGTTCAGAATGGTGCTGCGGGATGTTCTGAATGCCATGATGCATTACAAGGATGATTACATCCATTTCCCACATGCGGCAGAGCTGGCTGCAGTGAAAGGTGACTTCTATGCCCTGGCCCGGATACCACACGTAGTGGGTTCCATTGATGGCACACATATTGGTCTCATTCCACCGCAGGCACGTGAACCTGTATATCGCAATCGGAAGCACTACCATTCGATCAACGTGCAAGTGGTGTGCCTGGCTGACAACATCATCTCACATGTGTGTGCCAGATTTCCCGGGTCCGCACATGAATCCCACATCCTGCGGAACAGCATTGTCCCCCAACTGATGGCTAATCTGCACCCAGAACGTGCGTGGCTTGTAGGTGAGTGTGCTGTGAGGACTATTGTGTTATATGTGTGCCATGGTGTTCCCACCAATCCTGGTAATGATGTATGTGTCTGTTATCCCCCCACCTAGGCGACTCAGGCATACCCAAACCGGCCATGGCTGCTAAGCCCCCTACGGAATCCTACTACCCCTGATGAAATGCGTTATAACGAGGCCCATGGGAGGACACGTCGATGGTGGAACGTACTTTTGGACTGCTGAAGTCTAGGTTTCGCTGCCTGGATAAAACCGGAGGGGCCCTGCCATACTCACCAGGCAAAGTATGCCAAATTGTGATTGCCTGTTGCATGCTCCACAACCTGGCCTTGCGCAATAATATTGAACTGATCACGGACCCTGCAGACCAACAGGTTGCTCCGCCTCCCATCCCACCCATGTCCACTGATGAGTATAGTGGGGAGGAAGAAGGTGTGGATCAGAGGCGTCAGCTCATTGATCGCTACTTTCCATGAATGTGAGTAACTACCTCTTGTGCTGCTGGTCAATGCGTGATGTATGTTTGCTGGTGATGTGTGGATGTGGTGCGTGAATGCTGCCTGTTCTGGTATGTTCTGTTCGCAAATGGATGTGGGAGATGGAGTACATGCAAAGCTCCCTGATGTGTGTCCTGTGATCCACTTATTTGGTGATGAGTGTGGTTTGTGGGATGTTGCAGTACAGTGTGTTGTGATGGGTGTGAATCACTTTCCTGACCAGTGCTTGTTGTTCTCTCATTATCCCTAGGTAACTCCCACCGAGGCATGATTCTCAAGAAAATTCATCCCTGCACCTGGTAATGACAACTTATAAGACAAACATGTGATTAAAACATGGAGGTCACACAGCATTGAGTGTTTACATGGTGTTTATTTACAGGTTGTGGATTGATGTTAGTGCATATTTACAAGTAGGTGTTGGGGGGAAGTGAGAGTTGAAGGTCATGGCCGATGAAAACACCGTGGGGACACCACATTGTGTGATGTACACCTAGTCCAACAGACGTGTGCCAATGCTTGGCATTGTGGGGCAAGATAGTTCGCAGGGTGAATGGCAGGCTCAAGGAAGGGTGATGTCAGTGGCGGCCCCTCTTCGAGCGGGTAGATGGTGCATTGCCACTGCTCTCAGCTGGATCCAGCCTCGGACGGCCCCTCCGTCTTGGAGCCGGAGCGGAGACAGCTGTGGAGGCAGGTTGGCCAGAGACCACCTCCCTGTCAGTGGCCTCAGGTGATGGTGGCGGTGGTGTTGGTGACCTGTCCCACTGGGCACTTGGGTGAGGGGGAGGTCGTGTGGCGCGGGATAACCACTCCCTCCAAAGAGCTGTTTGCTGCCCCAGGAGGTCGACAATTTGTCCAATGCGAGTGTCCATGGACCGCAACAGCTGGCAGCTCTGTAGCGAGTCTAGGTGGGCCTGATCTGCCTGTGCCTGCGACCGCTCGTAGGAGGTATGGACTCTGGCGATGGCATCCAGGGTCTCCATCCCAGGATGGGGTGGGTCTCGTTCCCAACCTCGCCTAGCACCTGTACTCCTGTCTGTGAGCTGTGGTCTCACCTGTGTCCTCTCCCGTCCACTCTCCCTGCTAGCCTGAGATGTCGATGGCCCATCATTGGATGATGGGTCAGGCAGGGTGGCACAGGCAGGAGTGGTGGTGGTGGTGGTAGCTGCACAGCTCACAATGGCAGGTGTTGGTCTTGTGACACTGGCCAAGGTGGTGGAGGCCGGGATGTCCTGGAAGCCTGATGGCACTGGGAATGTGCTTGGCCCAGCATCATCCTCTGCACCCGAGGTGTCAATGGGATCCTCATCAGAGAGTCCGGGCTGTGAGGGAGGCGACTGGTGCTGGCGGTTCCTGCTTTCGCCTATCAAGTTGCGATCACCTGAGGGACAAGAATTTCAGAATCAATACTGTGGACATGACAGGTTTTTGGTTGTAACATTAGAAATCACTATGGTATCAGGACATGGTTGCTGTTGTCATCATGTTGTTGTGGTTGACAGTACAGGGCAATATGGTGGCATGGAGGTGGGGAGACAATACTTGGATATGTGTGCTCCGGTCCTGCTATTGGATGTTGCCCCTTTGAAGATGTCTATCTACCTGTAAGTTTGAAGGAGGAGATGCACTGGTCAGCAACTGGTTGGCGGACTCCATCTTGCTCTGGGATGAGACATGGGTGCCTGTTGGGAGTTGTAGTGCTGGTCTCTCCACACACCCCACCCACCACCACCCTCCCTGTCGACATGGGGGCCTGTTGGGAGTTGTAGTGCTGGTCTCTCACACCCCCCACCCACCACCACCCTCCCTGTAGACATGGGGCCTGTTGGGAGTTGTAGTGCTGGTCTCTCACACCCCCCACCCACCACCACCCTCCCTGTAGACATGGGGGCCTGATAGGAGTTGTAGTGCTGGTCTCTCACACACCCCACCCACCTCTATCACCCCCCACCCACCTCTCTCACACCCCCCACCCACCAACACCCTCTCTGTTGACATGGGGGCCTGTTGGGAGTTGTAGTGCTGGTCTCTCACATACCCCACCCACCTCTCTTACACATCCCACCCACCACCACCCTCCCTGTCGACATGGGGGCCTGTTGGGAGTTGTAGTGCTAGTCTCTCACACACCCCACCCACCTCTCTCACCCCCCCACCCACCTCTCTCACACACTTCACCCACCTTTCTCACCCCCCCCACCAACACCCTCCCTGTCGACATGGGGGCCTGTTGGGAGTTGTAGTGCTGGTCTCTCACACACCCCACCCACCTCTCTCACCCCCCCCCACCCACCACCACCCTCCCTGTAGACATGGGGGCCTGTTGGGAGTTGTAGTGCTGGTCTCTCACACACCCCACCCACCTCTCTCACACACCCCACCCACCACCACCCTCCCTGTAGACATGGGGGCCTGTTGGGAGTTGTGGTGCTGGCTGCTTTGACAACATGCAAGGCTGGGAACGTAGGAGGCAACATTTGTGTTTTGTCATGGTGGGTGCATTTGAGCCCAGGACTTCACATTTGGGTGACTATGTGGGCCACATGCATAGATTGGAGCCTGGGAGATGTGTCTTGGCAGTTATGCAAGGCAGACCATGGCAGTGTGATAGTGGTCATTGGTTTGTACTTACCAGCCTCTAGTCCCTCTTCGATTCCTTCCAGGCTCTCAGGGTGCAGTATGCCCAGCACCTTCTCCTCCCATTCTTCAAATGGTATAGGCTCCGGGGAGTGCCGCCGCCAGTGTGGTGCGCCCGCAGGTGGTTCTTGGCCCTGATGCCTTTCACCCTTGCCTTGAGGTCGTGCCAACGCCTCTGGATCTCAAGTTTGGTGCGTAGCACGGTCCCTGACGCATTGACTCTGGTCACTATCTTGTCCCACATGTTTGTTTTGGTTGCCAAGGTGGTCTGCTGGACTAGGGTACCGAACAGATGTGGTTCGCCACGGATGATTTCATCCACCATGACCTTCAACTCACTGTCTGTGAACTTGGGGTTTTTCTTGGGTGCCATGGTGTGTGATGTGCAAGGTGTGTGTGTGGTGGGGTGGGGTGTGCAGGTGTGTGGTGTGTAGGGATGGTGTTGTGGGGGTTTGTGTGGTGGGTGTGTTTGTGTGCAGGTTGTATGTGTGTTTGTGTGTGTATGCTGTTTGTGGTATTCTGCCTCTTTCTTGCTGCTATGCAAAGGATTGTGGTAATGGGAGGGATTCATTTTATACTCTGTGTGGTGGTTGTATCCCAATGGTTGTTGCCAGTCAGGTGTTCTGTGGGTATGGTGACTTGGGTGCATTTTTCGGTGCTTGGGAGGGGGTGTCATTGGGGCGTGTAGTTGTTGGGGGTGGGTGTTTCAGGTGGGTGTGTGTCCTGTGTTTTCTAGCTACTTCCGTCAGCCATTTTGGAATCGGTTTGACGGCAGGGATGTTGTTCGTTTGGTCCTTCCGCAGTCATGCTCCGTTTGTCGAAACATTGTTTCCGCTGCGGTCGAAGGAGGTGGTGAGTTCCGTTAGAATGGCGGCGTTATCCTAATCGTGCGGCCGGAACCTCCGCAGGTATTGCGGCGGTTGAGCCTGTTTCCGTGGTCATGTTCGTCCGTGGCGGAGGGTGTTTCTTTGGTACCGTCCGCTTACGGCAGTCTTTGGTGTGATCCGTCCGCCGGGGACGGTGTTTGATTGATCCGTCCGCCGCGGTCGGTGTTTCTTGACAGAAATATCCTAATCGCAACCGGAGTGTTTTTGCCGCGACCATGGCGGACGGGACACGTTTCCGTCCGCCATCCTAATAGGCCTCATAGTTAGCCAAAATATCGAGTTTTTTAAAATGTAGTAATTTAAAATTAATGAAATAATAAATATAATTAATTAAAACATACTTAAAAATACTTAAATAACCTTAACATTATTAAATAATTAATTTAAGTAATAAAAAAACATAAAATTTCATTTTTAATACATATATATATTAACGTAATATTAATAAAAAAATATACAATATTTTTACCGTAGGATAGCGGGAGGGTAAAATGTAATATTACCATTCCAGTCAGTGCAACAGTAGGGAAAACGTTGGATAGCGTAGGGGTAAAAATTACTATTCCCACTCCAGTGCGTGCAACAGTACGGAAAGCGTTGGATAGCGTAGTGATAAACATTACTATTCCATTCCAGTGAGTCCAACAGTAGGGAAAGCATTGGATAGTGGGAGGGTAAAAATTACTATTCCCGCTCCAGTGAGTGCAACAGTAGGGAAAGCGTTGGATAGCGGGAGGGTAAAAATTACTATTCCCGCTCCAGTGAGTGCAACAGTAGGGAAAGCGTTGGATAGCGGGAGGGTAAAAATTACTATTCCCACTCCAGAGAGTGCAACAGTAGGGAAAGCGTTGGATAGCGTAGGGGTAAAAATTACTATTCCCATTCCAGAGAGTGCAACAGTAGAGAAAGCGTTGGATAGCGTAGAGGTAAAAATTACTATTTCCAATCCAGAGAGTGTAACAGTAGGGAAAGACTTGGATAGCGTAGGGGTAAAAATTACTATTTCCACTCCAGAGCGTGCAACAGTAGGGAAAGCGTTGGGTAGCGTAGGGGTAAAAATTACTATTCCCAGTCCAGAGAGTGCAACAGTAGGGAAAGCGTTGGATAGCGTAGGGGTAAAAATTACTATTCCCACTCTAGTGAGTTTAACAGTAGGGAAAGTAATGATTTAATATATTAATAAAAATAAATTAAATATCAATACTAATAAAAAAGTAATTACAATTAATTACCAATTTAATAATATGTAATAATTAATCAATTAGAAATATAAATAAATATTAGTTATTAAAATTAATTACCTATTCATAATTAACAACTAATTAATTTTCAATAACAAAAACTAATTAATTATAAAAATGTATACCAATTAATAATTAATTAACAGTAAATTAATTATCAACACACACAAAGTATTTTTAATATGTAATTAATTACAATTAAATTACTTCCCACCCTATTCCACTATAAACCCACAATCCACTACAGAATATAAATTAATACAATTATCGTAATTATCAGTTAATGAATTAATACAAATTAATTACCAATTAATAAAAATTAATTACCAATTAACAATTAATTAACAATAAATTAAAAATCAATACCAATAAATAAATAAAAATTATTTACTTAATTGCAATTAAATTGCTTCCCACCCTATTCCCCTATAAACCCACAACCCGCTACAGAAAATAAATTAATAAAATTAACATAATTATCAATTAATCAAACAATGATAATTAATTACCAACTAAAAATGAATTAACAAAAAATTAAAAATGAATACCAATAAATAAATAAAAATATTTAATTAATTACAATTAAATTCACCTTATTCCCCTATAAACCCACAACCTACTACAGAATTAAAATACGCAAAAATTAAATAACATAAAATTCATTACTTATAATAAATTACAAAAATAATATACACTTTTCACACATATACTAACATAAAAAAATTCGATATTATAAAAAATTCGATATATTTTAATACCTATATTATATACTTTGATATTTTGACTTTCTATATTTTGAAAATCGATAATAATATTACTTACCTTCAATTTGATACTGTTCACCACTATATTGTGTCCATTCGATATTTTGTCCATTCTATATTTTGACTTCAATATTATGGCTATTCTATATTTTGGATTTGGATTCGATATTATGTCTAATTACCGAGTGGAGGGAGTAGGCCCTCTGTGAGGTCAGGGCGGGCCAAAACTGTGAAACACTACAGTGAGGCTACAACTTGATAAGTGAACCACCGCTTCTGATGTGACGTAGAGTCATGTGGGTTGGCTTCAGGATGGGTAGGTGCTGAACGCTGGCATTCTAGCGGAAACTTCTGTTAAGGTGGCAGTCTACCTGCGCCCTAGTCCATGGAGCAATTCTCAGACAAAGACACTTGGTCCCTATTCACACACACTGCCAGTTCAAGATGCTCACCCACACCTGCAAGGCACTACACTACCAGGGACCCACATAGCTCACACACCCTCTAAACTTCCACAAACCAATCATGAACCTCCACTCTGCATCACTTGCACTCACCCATACCCCCATATCCATTTCAGCAAGACAGGAGGTAGGCTGTTCTATCACATGGCAGGCTACACCTAGAACAGCTGTGTGAAAAATAAATTTCTGCTAGAAACTGTACAACTGGCTCTTCAAGGGATGCTACTAGCAGAGAATGCACATACTCAGCACCTGGATACCCTCATGTGTGACAAGATGACCCTCTACAAAGCTACATTGAATATATTTACATTACAGTACACACTTAGCTGCCTAACCCCAACACAAGCCCACTTGCATCATGGTGCAAGGGGGGGCTGCATTGGCACTGGCATATCTGCCATGTTTCCAAAGTCTATGCATGATGTGCTGCTCCAGTCCAGGTTTTTCACTTTGTATTCTGGGACTAGTAGTCCTGTTCTGTAAAATATTACATTAAATTACTCTACAAGTTCCAGTATTCATAGGAAATAACTTCACTAGGAAAGTACAATATGCATAGATCTGGAAAATTTGGTAGGGCTGTAAACATTGGTATTTCCCAAGGAAAGGACAGCTATGTTAAGGACGAGTTAACATGAGAGACAATTCTGCCCTTTCCCTTTCAAGCAGCACAGCAAAGTGTCTTGCTGCATTACCCTGCATGTAAGTTTGCATTCAGCCCTCATCAGCCAGGATAGTTTGACTCCAGTGGCATGGAGAGCTATTCCGTCCATCACTTGTTTCTTTTGCTTTTGTCACCCTAAGTGGGAAGGGTATGCCCAGATGTGGGTCCCGTGCTCACTGCGCCACTGGATTCAAGCTAGCCCAGCTGATGAAGGGTTAATGCCCTGAAACCAGTCCCAGGATGCTTGTTTCCGGTCCAGGGAGGACCTGGCTTGGCAGATCGGGCTGGACTGTTCCCATGAGGCACAGGGTCAAGACTGATTTGCATAGAGTGCTAAAGTGCGGAACGAACATGACGGCCGGAAGCTAATGGCCATGGCGGAGCTCCTCCCCCTGAGTATGGTGTTTGGATCGCTGGCGGTTAATGGTGCTCTGCTCCTCGGTAGTGATTCTAAGTGGCATTTCGGTCTCTCCACCCTCCTCTGCTGATCAAGTTTGTGTTTTGTACCCCCCTCCTCTTTGATATTCCGAATCCTGTTTTTTGCTATTTTTTTTTTCTTCCCGGCGGCAAATCTTCACATTGCCGATAATCTTCACATTGATGAACACGGATGGTTAACAGCGTAGAGGGCGGCCCGCCTAGAGAGCCTGCCTGGCTGCGGGAGCTTGGTGCTGCTAGACCTTGGCGGCGAAACCTCGGAAGATTTGCCCAGACTGTCTGTGGATATTGCCCTGCATACTCCCGCGCATTTCAGAAGGGCGTGTGTTCTTCAGTGGTTTGGGGAGCAGGAAGTCTGTGGGGGTGTATTGGACACTGAGGGCAATTTAGATCTCACCCCAATTAGTGACTCACAGGATCTCAATAGTGAGGTGAGAAAACCCTGCATGGAGAAAGGCGGTGACAGTTCAGTTGCCCTAGATCCTAATGCTCCTGTACTGAAATCGGGCTCTGCTCCAACTTCATTTATCTCCCAGCCAAGGGTTAGTCGACATACACTGCGAAATCGGGGCGCTATTATAATGCCAGTCCCCTTAAACTCGTCTATCTCTCCCCCAGTAATTCAAGTTAAAGCTACTTCTCAGAAGGGGAGGGGGAAGGGGAGCCACAGTGGTACAGACACCCCTCCAGGGAAAGGAAAGAGTAGGAGAAGAGTGAAGGGTGGGGGTGACGTCCCTGTTCCAGTAAGAGTTACCCCATCACTGAAGTCATACTACAAAGTGCTCTCTTTGGGAGTCTCAGATAGGTCAAAAAGGATGGCTGCTACAGTTAGTGCAATAACAGAAGCCGCTTGTCTCGAGCCTTCACTAAGTAGTACGTGTGAGCCGCCCCAGCCTTGCCAAATGCCACAGCTCTCTTTGTCCCCTGTGCAGGACATGGTGCACCCTACGGTAGAGCTCTCAAATAGCTTCTCTGCCCTCGACATCCAGGACACAGATCAGGATAATCAGGGGGAGTTTAATGGGGATTCAACTAGTCCAAAGGAGGATGGAAGTAATTGTAATAAGGAGAGCCCTTTTTTAACCATTAATGGCACACCTACAAATAATATCCCATCACCAACATCTGTCCGGGGAACTCTGGTGGATATTCTAGTGGGGCTAAAGGAGGATATAGGGAAGCGATTTACCATATCAGAGGCAAATCAGATTGCTATTCAGGCATCCTGTGAGGCATTAGCTCCGAAAGTGGAGGAGGTCTCATTAAGAGCCGATGCACTTGAAATGGAGTTTCCTAAGATTAAGGAAGCAGTTACCACCTCCACAACCACCATGGATAAGTTGGTTCAGCAGAATCGGGAAATGAAGGACGACCTTGAGAGGCTTGAAAACCATTCAAGAAAGAATGATCTAAAATTCTTGAACGTGCCTGAAGATCTCGAGGGGAGCGATATCAAGGCATTTATTGTTGCGGTCCTTTAAACAACAATCCTAAAGGACTCTCCTGATGTTGACCATGATCTACTAGGCGACATCGAAAGGGTTCATCGCGACCCATATAGGCGGAATCCAGGGAAGGAGCGTCCCAGGAAGATCTTGGTTAATTTTTTTACTTATGCCACTAAAGAAAGGATTTTGTCGCTGGCTCTTAAAGCAGGCTCAATAAGGTCAACTTCCTTCTCCAGTCCATTTACTTTTACAATACGCTCAGATGTCTCCCACATAACTGCAACAAAACAATGGGAGATGGGCAAGAGACTGGCGACCTTTAACTGCTTAGGGGCACATGCCCAGCTCAGATTTCCTGCTACACTCCGCATAATGTGGAATAACCATATGTATAATGTCCGTCAGATTCAAGACGCGGACAATTTGATTGAAAAGATCAGGGTAGGCTGTAAGGGGGGCAATAAAGGGGGGAGTGGAGAGGCGAGTGGAGAGGCGATGCAAGTAGTTGTGAGGCGGTAGGGGCAGGATGGGATGGGAGGTGTAGCTGCTTTGAGAGAACAGCATGGTTAGTAATTGATGCACATTCAACTGCATTTTATATCACCTCTTAATTGTTAGGTAGCATTCACTACCAACAAAAGCAGGTTCTTTTTCTTTTTGCACCATTTATGCACTATCTATAACCATACACAGACTGGGGGGGAGGGGGTATCCGTCTAAGAGCATAATGCTCAGGAAGAAAGGGAGGGTTCCCCAGGGAGGTCATCGGGGGGTAGGGGTGGTGGGAAGAGGGGTGTGGGGGGGTAGCTGAGGGGAAAAAGGAAAAAAAGAGTCCTCACTTCACAGCAGTCTATAGGAATTTTCAATTGAACAGATGGGCGCATCGGGGTTTGAACAAGAAGGAGGGGACAGGGGTTACCTGATGTCTGACAACAAAATACCATTTATCTCCTGGAATGTTAACGGGCTTCGGTGCCCCCGGAGACGCAGGTTGATTTTAAAATATCTGGAACAGTCTTCGGCTAAAGTAATTCTCCTCCAGGAAACCCACTAGAGCTCCATTGAGGATAAAGAGCTGTTTGGGAGGCTTAGATGGTTAGGCGCATTTTGTTGTTCCGGGCAGATGGTGGTAAATAAGGGAGTTGCTATTTTGATTAAAACTGGGATCGGAGGATCCATAAAATCAACTTTAACCGATCAGTCAGGAAGATGGGTCTTGGCAAGCGCTGATTTTAGCGGAAGTGAACTGACGATTGTATCGGATTATGGGCCTAATATAGATGACCCTGCCTGTCTATTGAAAGTACAATCCAACTTGGTTGAGGTCACTTCTCCTTTAGTCATAGGGGGGACTTTAATGTCCTCCTTAACCCCCGACAGGATCGCTCTAACTACAGCCAGTATATTAATGCCCCGACATCTCGTCGTGTCATGGTCAACATGATTCATGAGCTAGGTTTAATTGATGCCTGGAAGGATAAGAGTGGGAATGTGCCGGGCTTTACATATTTCAGCAAAACACATGGCCATGCTTGAAGAGTGGATTATATCCTTGTAGACAGGTTATGTTTAGAGACCCTAGTAGAGATAAAAATAATCCCAAGCATCCTGTCTGATCATGCCCCTATTATGTTTTCATTCCTGAAGGGGAGGGCCAGGGGAGCAACAACCCCCAGGTGGACTCTAAAAAGGGCAGTTCTAAACAATCAGGATATAGTTACTGTGGCGGCTACCTCTACTATTAACTACTTTTCTGATAATATTGGCTCAGCCCCATTCGAACTAGTTTGGGATACCTTTAAGGCTCATATTCGAGGTCAGTTTCATAGTTTGACTTGCTCCAGCAATAGGGAAGAGAAAATGAAGTCTAAAACCTTGGAGGAAAAAATGTCATCATTAGAGAACTTAAGATTGAATACCCATGCAGATAATATATCACAGGTTCTAGTTGATCTAGAACGTCTCCGTTTAGAATATCGAGGTTTGCTGGACCTGAAAATTAAGGCACAGTGGGCTGCGTATTCTATGGAGAATTACGAGTACAGGGAAAGAGCTGGGGCAATACTGGCCAGTAAGATCAGAGCAGACCGGGTGAGGAACATTATTATTATTCAACTATGTTTATAGCCCAGTGGGTAGGGCCCCGCCATCATGGAAGGAGTCCACAATCATCCTTATATTAAAATTCAGGCAAAGATCCCCTTAAGGCAGACTCCTTTAGGCCAATCTCCCTGCTAAATTCGGATTATACGATCTTTACTAGCATTCTGGCAGGGAGATTGGCTAAGTTGGCTCCACTACTTATCAACTCTGACCAGAAGGGTTTTATACCTGGTAGATACATCCATGAGCTGACTTTACAGCTGATTGGCAGTATTGATTTGGCAGTGGCAAGGTCGTACCCTTGGCAGTAGCTGCATATGATGCTGCTAAGGCCTTCGACCGTGTCAATTGGGGATTCCTGTGGGACGTTCTGAGTACTATGGGGTTTGGGGCCATTTTTATACAATCACTGAGAGGCTATTATGAGGGTGCCTCAACCGCGATTCTATTGAATGGATCATTGACACCACGCTTCAGCATAAAGAGGGGCACTAGGCAGGGGTGTCCCATCTCGACCCTCCTCTTTAAGCTCTATATCGAGCCTTTGGCGCAGGCGCAAAGGATCGATGATAGGATAACACCCTTTAAAGTAAATGATTACAGTTGTAAGTTGGCGTTATACTCTGACGATCTGCTGGTTTATACCAGCAATCCGGCTGAGGCCTTTCCGAGAGTGGAGGAGATAATGATTGACTTTGGTCGCTATTCGGGCCACCAGATCAACAACTCAAAAATCGAAATAATGAGCTGGGGGATCGACAATTGGGAGAGAGCTCAAAGTAGCCAGTTTGGATACTTGGGCATATTGATAACTTCGGATCTCAATAGTATAGTCCAGATCAATATAAAGAGGGTGGCCAAGGATATCGACCAACTTTTCCTGAGAAGGCAAAATCTCCCTTTAACAATATATGGCCGCGTCAACTTGGTCAAGATGGTAATTCTGCCCTAATTAACATATCTATTTAACACGATACCCCTGTTTTTTCCTGAAAAAATGTTGGGAAAAATTCCGCCGAGAAGGAGAACATCAGTGGTAACTGGGACATTGAGTGTGTACGCCAAACTCCGGGCTATAGGAAAAGGGAAGTGGGATATTGGTACAAAAAAATGCTCGAGGTAGAGGAAGCACAGGCACCTCCGTTACATCTTGTCTGGAGCTCGTCTACCTTAGAGGCCACTTCAGTTACCCTCTATGAAACATCCCTTCAATATCTGTATAGATATGTTAGGTCTGCCTATCTTAAGAAAAATAAATTCCTTGCTTTGAATAGGCTATACTATGCACCAAAAAAAATAGCGAAGTTTGTTAGACCGCCCCCTCGCTGCCCTAGGTGTGGATTGGTAGAGGCTGACGATATCCATGTAATCTACGACTGTCCCAGTCTAGGTCTCTTTTGGGGTAATGTGAAGAAGGCAATGGAGAGTATCTGCAAGGTTAAACTTAGTTTGAACACAGTTAGAATTTATTTTGGGGTAGACACGGATCTTATTTGCAGGCTAAGGGAGACAGAGGTGGCCTTATTTTTTTATCCTATTCTTATTGCTCGTAGAGAGATCTGTAAGATATGGAAGGATGTGTGCCCCCCCTTGTATGAAAATTGGCTTAGAGCTGCACTAAGAATTGCACGATTGGAATCTGGTATGGCACATACTGTAAATAGCACTGTGTGGGAACCTCTGATAGAATGGGGAAAAGAAATGAGACTGGTCTAAAGCTCCAAAAAAGGGTCCTATGATTACACCACACCCTGAACAAGGCAGGCCGGGCTGGCTCCAGGTAAAAGCAACAACTTCAGCCCTGGGCGCCCAGAATAGAACGAGGGTTGTAAGTGTTTATTTGCATTTGCCAACGGTGAAATGAGGACTACAAAAAAAAAAAGACTGCTTTGCATATAGCTGGGTCCAAACTGGGGCGGTGTGGTGAGCAAAAGAGCGATGGATTAAATCCTGATATTTGTGACTGGGGGTGAATGTTTGCACTGTTCAGCATTCCGTCCATCACTTGTTTCTGTTGCTTTTGTCGCCCTAAGTTGGAAGGGTATGCCCAGACGTGGGTCCAGTGCTCACTGCACCACTGGATTCAAGCTAGCCTGGCTGATGAAGGGTGATGCCCTGAAACCGGTCCCAGGATGCTTGTTTCTGGTCCAGGGAGGACCTGGCTTGGCAGTTCAGGCTGGACTGTTCACACGAGGCACAGGGTCAAGACTGATTTGCATATAGCTGGGTCCAAACTGAGGTGGTGTGGTGAACAAAAGAACGATGGATTAAACCCAGATCTTTATGGATGGGGGTGAAAGTTTGCACTGTTCAGCATTCCATCCATCACTTGTTTCTTTTGCTTTTGTCGCCCTAAGTGGGAAGGGTATGCCCAGACGTGGGTCCCGTGCTCACTGCGCCACTGGATTCAAGCTAGCCTGGCTGATGAAGCATAAATCCCCTGAAACCGGTGCCCGGATTATTGTTTCCAGTCCAGGGAGGACATGGCTTGGCAGTTCGGGCTGGACTGTTCCCATGATTCACAGGGTCAAGACTGATTTGCAGATAGCTGGGTCCAAACTGGGGTGGAGTGGTGAGCAAAAGAACGGTGGATTAAACCCAAATCTTTGTGATTGGGGGTAAGTGTTTGCACTATTCAGCCTTCCGTCCATCACTTGTTTATTTTACTTTTGTCGCCTTAAGTGGGAAGGGTACGCCCAGACGTGGGTCCCGTGCTCACTGCGCCAGTGGATTCAAGCTAGCCTGGCTGATGAAGGGTGATGCCCTGAAACTGGTCCCAGGTGGCTTGTTTCTGGTCCAGGGAGGACCTGGCGTGGCAGTTCAGGCTGGACTGTTCACATGAGGCACAGGGTCAAGACTGATTTGCATATAGCTGGGTCCAAACTGGGGTGGCATGGTGAGCAAAAGAACAATGGATTAAAAGCAGATCTTTGTGACTGGGGGTGAATGTATGCACTGTTCAGCATTCCGTCCATCACGTGTTTCTTTTGCTTTTGTCGCCCGAAGTGGGAAGGGTATGCCCAGACGTGGGTCCAGTGCTCACTGCTCTATTGGATTAAAGCTAGCCTGGCTGATGAAGGGTGATGCCCTGAAACCGGTCCCAGGATTCTTGTTTCCAGTCCAGGGAGGACCTTGCTTGGCAGTTCGGGCTGGACTGTTCCCATGAGGCACAGGGTCAAGACTGTTTGGCATATAGCTGGGTCCAAAATGAGTTGGCGTGGTGAGTAAGTGTGGGGGAAATGTGCGAAATCGCGTTCCGCATAATCCGCAGATTTGTGCGAATTTGCGGATTTTTTTACCGTGTTCGCTGGGTTTTTTGCGTATTTGCGGGACGCTTGCAGCGCACCGACCGCAAAGTTACCCATGCGGTTGTACATGGGCGCGGCCATCTTGTGCGCATTGCGTATTTCCGTTTCCGGGCTCTATTTGCAAGCTTGCATTGTGCGCGGGGCGCCATTACGAGTTCGCGTGCATTTTTGCGTGCTCGCGGGGGAAATGTCGCGCAAACTTACCCACGCGGTCCTCAATGGGTGCGGCCATCTTGTTTTTCATTCATTGCTATGGTTCTGGGCATGCTTTTTGAATCCTCCCCTAATCTTTGCAATCCTTTGTTTCTTTGAACTTTCTTTGGATCTTTTTTACTCATTATCTATCCCTCTCTTTTTCTACATCTATATATATTTTTTACTTTAAAGCTACTTTTGTAAACTCTTTTCTTTTCTTTAGTTTTTTCCTATTCTTTCCTATTTTTTTTTTCAGCTGTCCAGGACCATGGTAAAGGGAGCCGGGAAGAGCAAGGGGAAGGGTCCCGCACCCCGTACACGGCTCCTTGCGGTCGATTGAGGGGGGAGGATGTAGTGGCCAGGGAGTTTTTCAGCGCGGTGGAGGTGGCCGCGCTAATATTTTATCTTCTGCGCCACCTCCCGAAGACGGTCGCAGCAGGGGGCAGGCCCGGTCAAGGGTATGGCCTCCGGGAGCGTCACCAGCTGTTGGATAAGGTGTGCTGGGCCATGCATAGGGAGTCGGGGGTCCTGCGCACCTATGACCAAGCGACGCACCGGTGGGCTGACCTCCTCGACCGGGAGCAGGACCTGCTCGACCTGCTAGTGTCATGCCCCGAGATCCCCGATGTGCTGTCCCTTTAAGAGAATTCCCTACATAAGCCTACTGAGCCCTTGGAGCGACGCTTTACGTTCTTGCGTCTAGCTCCGTTGCTCTCAGTTCCGCCTTGTTTCTTGTTCCTGGTTTCCTGTTCAGTCCTATCCGTCTGTTCACTGAGATCGGAGCCCCCTGATCTTCGTGGTTTCCGCGTTTGTTCAAGGCTTCCTCTCTGATACTCTGCGTGCGCAATTGTGCCTTCTTCTTCGGCTCCGCCCGACGGCCGAGATTGGTTCTCCGCCGTCCGGCCGGGCGCTGTATTCCTGTCACCCCTTCCTGTCCTCTGCCCCGCCAGACGTCCGGGATTGGTTCTCCGCCGTCCAGCCGGGCGCTGTATTCCTGTCACCCCTTCCTGTCCTCTGCCCCGCCAGACGGCCGAGATTGGTTCTCCGCCGTCCGGCCGGGCGCTGTGTTCCTGTCACCCTTTCCTGTCCTCTGCCCCGCCAGACGGCCGGGATTGGTTCTCCGCCGTCCGGCCGGGCGCTGCGTTCCTGTCACCCGTTCCTGTCTTCTGCCCCGCCGGACGGCCGGGATTGGTTCTCCGCCGTCCAGCCGGGCGCTGTATTCCTGTCACCCCTTCCTGTCCTCTGCCCCGCCAGACTGCCGGGATTGGTTCTCCACCGTCCGGCTGGGTTTCCCTAGTCCTGCCCTCTCCACCTACATTCCGCTGCTCCGCCCGACGGCCGGGCTTGTTCTCCGCCGTCTGGCCGGGTGGTGTGTGTCTCCCCTTCCTTTTCTAGGTATTTAGGTTTGTTATTATTTTTGGTTGGCACACCTCATTGGGCTGGTCTAGTACTCCGCCTTAATCGTTTAGCCCATTATTTCCGTCATTTCCCTCATTGACTTGGCTGTTTTACGGCTGGCCCTTTTCACCATCCTTTACTGGTGCCAGCATCCATACGTGTTTGGGGATACTTGCGTGGACGCTAATCAGGGTGCAGAATTCCAGTCCCATCACTTGAAGAAATACGGTAACAGCGCTGTGCGCTGCCTATTTGATTATCTAACAGTGTGTAAGAAGTGTAGTTTTCTAATTCATGTGTTTTCACATTATAGATGTTAGTACACAGTATTGGAGTTGGCATTTGGAATACAATCAAGTGTATTTTGATTACTACATCCAATGGAAAATCTTGTACATCGATCCAAGTAAGAATATTGTGTTTAGGTGCTTTCATCACAGGTGTTTAGTTGAAGGAGAGCTGTCATTAATCTTGTTCTATCAATCCATTTATAGTTCAAGAAGAATTCCCATACCTCCTATACATCTGTTCAGAGGCTTAGACAAAACATTGATGGTATGTAATATTGAGACAGGAAAACATAGAGACACATAAATATAAGACGCTGTTGTTTCATAATGTGTATATTTATTTCAGCTCTACGTCCACCTGAAATCCCGTACAGTGTGTGCCGCTATTAAGCAGAAGATTACAGTCAAGCTTTCTTTGTACCTTCCCAACCTTTCCTTGTTTTGTCTCCCTGTTTTCCCCTGGCGAGCCTCTCGATACTCTAGTGTTTGATAGAGTCGGAAGGCCGCAGGGGAGGACTGTGGAATTATCTTCGGATTCCTGACGCTCCTGCAGAACCTTCCTGGAAACCATTACAGCTAGGCGTGGAGATCCCTGGCCTTGGTGAGTAGCTATTTAATAACTTCTTTGTTTTCTTGGGCTCTGCTCTGTGTTATATTGCTAATATATGTTTTTCCCGAAGAGCAAGAATGCTGCTGATTCGATTACATTGCAGGTAAAATAATGTTCAAATAGCGTCAGCGATTGCAGGTGCTCGCCTCCTCAGTGGCGTTGCTACTATGCTTACTTGTTTGCAACTTTGTGCTCATTTCTCATTTGGCCTGAATATGTATGAGTGTAGTACTTTACAGAACTGCGTAATGCTAGAGAGACTAGAGACTCAAGTCTAGTCCTTCCATTGTACTCCTGCTGTCACTAAGAAGAAGAGATAGTGGTGGATTGATAGGTTGAGTATATTATGACTTGTTATTAGTAGTAGGACATTTTTTAGTGGTCTGCAATCATGATGACGGACTGTGTCTGTCACGTCGCGTGCTGCTGAGTGCTGGCAGTCGTGTAGAACCTTTTTGTTGTTGGTTTAGTTAGTGATTTACATAACTTTCCAAGTAGACGGTCTGCGAATCCAGCAATACTGTACTAGTATCCTACTAGTTGAGCAGATCAGATAGGTCAATACATTTAGTGCAATTGTTGGTAATTTGTTTCCCAAGATAATTTTAGATTGTGGTCAAAGAAATCAAATATTTCAAAAAACAATCATCCATGTTTGTGTTTATTTCATGTTCACATTCAGCACCTCCCACGGGCAAGAAGAGTACACCCGAGACTCCCGCGGAAGAAAGAGGGCAGAAACTCTGCAGCCTCTTCTGCTGGCCCCAGTAAGTTGTTCTGTTGTTAATATTTATACTTCCTTAACTTTTACAGCTGCTATTCATTCCAAACTGTTTCCTATTTCTATTTTTTACAAAATAGTCTTTGATCTTCTTGTAGACTGTTTCTACATTCTTATCCTGCCTCTCTACCATCACTCTCTGTGCTACTACTAGTTACTATTATTATGAGTAGGTCTGTGTAGGTAGCTAAGCTTGCCCAGTCGGCAAACGGTGTTAAACAAAACTCTGATCCAGCAATAGCTCTAGAGGTACTGCGTGCAGTCCTCTGGGTTGCCCTTGCTGTGTATTCCAGTCTTCTTAATGTTAGTGCTTTGACAATTTCCAACAACAAAATGTCAATGTCAACCAAGAATAAGCTAGTAGTTGGCTTTTTGATTTGATAGTAGCACATACCATACCGCTAGTGTTTCAGGGACTATTCTGCACATACAGAAGTATGGACAAGAGAAATAGGACATTGTTGATGATAGGTGCAGTTCGACTTTCCACATACCTCAGTCAGAAGTAACTGTGCAGGACTCGGGAGCCTTCACCTTGTTGGAACTTCAAGGAGGAGAAGTTGGTTCTGTCTGTAATTAGAAAAATGTTGCACGTTAAAAAGCAAGCATTCATCAGTTGTGCCAAAAAGTGTTGCATGTTATGGCTAAGCATATAAGTTAACACCCTCCCCAAAACCGTGACTTTCTTCAGTCCCAATAATTAAAAATTGTTTAAGTGTTATAACTTAACATTTTCTCTTCCAGTATGAGACGAAATAGGGAGTGGTGTAATGTATCTAAAAATATGACTTTTTTTTCTAGGCATCACAACATCAGATGCGGCACTACCCACCACTAGCAGCGTGGAGGGGTCCACTCCAGGGGCGGATGCGGCGGCGCCACAAGTGCCACCAGGAGGAGCTGAGGGGGATGGCTCAGCAGCGGCAGACGGTGGTAAGTTATTATACTCCTTACTTATTGACATTTTAGAATATGCTCGCAAAGGAGTGCATGATGTACTGTACAGTAGACAGCACACTAGTACAAGTACACTGTACTGTTAAGAACAGTTACAAATTTAGAACTACATTTTTGCCAATCACGGAGAAGACAGTCAACCTTGACTTAGTAATAGCATCAGCGGCGGTATTTCTCGGGTAAGCAATGGCCCCCTCTTTTTGACTTCAACTCAGGTGGGAAACTTTTTTTGTGAAGGCAAGTCATGTCAGATGATCTTGAGGGATGTGAAGAACGAAAAGGGAAAGAAGGGTGAAAGGAAGGAAGAACGAGTCGTAACATTTATGACTGTAAAGAATGATACGTGTTTTTGAATGCAGGCAGAGATGGCTGATAGGAAGGAATCAGATGCACGGTTGCTTGAAGCAAGGATAGTTGGAGGAGAAAGAAAAGATGACTGCCTGTGTGGGTGAATCAGAAAATGCATGTGTGGTGTGCATTGCAATATATCATTTGGGTCAAACTCAAATGCAAGTCAAGACTTTGGTTTACCAAATAAAATGAAAAGGGTGTTAGTTGGTTGTTGAGAAAAAGTAAACTTGGTACAAGTTGAGACATTAAGAAGAATGATAGACGTTTACTTTGGAAGCCTGGATGGTATCTTTTTCTTCCTCATAGATAGCAGAGGTGTATGTATTAGAGCAGACGCTCAGCGGATGAACAGTGTTACTTTGAACAGCATGTCCGTGCCAGAGTAGCAAAGCTGAGGAAATCCAAATACTAGAAGTTGTGATTGTTCATAAAATTTAAATACTCCCTGGACTAACAGTACAGTAGTTTACTTTGCAAGCACAGCATATATTGTGGAAGTATTGTATAGTTGACATTATATCAAGTCAAGTCCCTTCCTCCGGCAATAATTGGTACCACACTCACTCCCTATGTTAATAATTTTCTCTCAGATGTGTCATGGGTGGACTATTGCTGTTGTTCACTCAATCTGTCAAAACAAAGCACCTAAAGTCATCCATCATATGGAAAGATCATGTGATCGGCAGGATATATGATCAGAAATCAATAATCTTCATTTTCCTTTTGTAGTAGTCAAGGCCCAGGGTGGCAGTGCGAAATATAAACTACATTGAGCAGTAGCCCTTGATGTAACCGAGAATGGCCAGTGCCACCCCTATAGAAAAGTAAGAGCTTCCTATCCCCACCTGCATATACTGCTTAAAGTAATGCGAGTCTGCGTCATCATGGCTTGTTTCTGTTTTTCTTGGGTGCAAGCTGAGTGAGCTGGCATTATGCCGGCTACCACAAGTTCGCGTACAAGTAATTTCTTTTGCAAAACAAGAGAAAAAAAGAAGAAGACTGGTGTAGTCTCTGACTCTCTGACTATGTAGTAGTGAGTCCATAGTGCTGCTAGTAGAATTCCTGAAACTCCCCCTAATGTCACAGGCCTACAAAGACTGCGGAAAGATACATGCCAAAATGTTATACTGTGCTTGCAAGTTGCTAGTGTTACTGTGAGACAACTTTCTGTTGAATTATTTTGACTTAGTGTTAAAGACTATTGGCTACAGTATTTTTCTTTCTTTCTTCATAGATGCTCCAAAAAAGCTCACCTGCAAGGAGATGGCTGTCCGGGCCAGGGTACGTAAGCTGGAGGGCATTTGCGCTGAATATCGGCGGCTGTGGGCTCGGGAGCAGGAGGAGATGGCAACTACTGCATCCTCCTGCAGTGCCCCCGGGTCCACTAGCCAGCAGCCTCCAGCTAAACGGCACCATGGCCCGACAGCCTCCCGCCGCCGCCGCAGAGCAGCAAAACATCAGCTGCCCCCCCGAGCCTGGATGGCATGTTTGCGCCGCCTCCGAAAGCGAGTGGACTACCTGGAGCGATTGGCAGAAAAGCAATAGCGCCAGCTCCGGGACCTCCGCAAGGAGGTGCGGGACCTGTCCACAGGACTCAGAGGACACCGCCGGAGGAAGTGACTTTCCCTTGCTCCTTTTTTAAAGACTGTTGGGGGGGTGGTAATTGGGCGTTGGGGAAAGGGACTTGAAGGACATTTGGACATTGGTTGGGGTTAGGTAGGGGGGGTGGGTTGGGTTAGTTCATTTTTGTTAGGGCAAATATATTCATTTATTTTACATACTTAAACATAGTATACGCGCTCATATTATTTTGTGTGGTGGTGGGCGGGGATTACTGTACGTTTGCTTTCTTCAAACTTACCAGCATGAATTATCTAAACGTCCAAACATGTACAAAAGAGCCACTAACAGAGTTAGTGAATTCATTTGCCCTAATAGTACTTTACTAGCACTGCTGTGACACTGTCAGTCTCTCCTCTCCTCCGAGTCCTAGCCCATTATTCTACCTCCCCAAAATGCTCATCTTACCTGTGATTCGTGTTTGAGAATAGGGCTAGGCACAGGGCTGGCTGCATAGCAAATGGCGATTAAGGTTGGGTGTTGACTTGAATCCTGGATTGTTGAAATATCATCGTTGTGCTGGTAGTAGTAGTGGTACACACTGGCAGTAGCAGCATTTGAAAAAAAAGGAAATGAAACATTGAGTGGCCTGAGTGTAGCATTAGAAACAGTACGATAGATAGTACGGTAGAGAACAGTGCCATAAATTGTAGCCTAAGCAGTGTTAAAGTATTCAAAAGATAACTAAGTACTAGTTGTGTGGAGTATGGCTACTATAAGAAATAGTATGAAGGTAAAGGACAAAGCAGCGTAAGCATTAAGCATTCGATTCGTCACGTGTAGGAGGAGGATGTTGTTGATGATCAATACGCGATAGTGCACATGAAATTCTGATTAGAATGATTTTTCTGTTGCTTTGACCTTATCCCTCCCAGCAAGTGTGTGGAATTTATTGTTGTCATTTAGTCACACCTCAATGAAAAACCACACAGCCCAGGGGAAGAGGGTTAGGGTTTGAAAATTGGATGGGAATGGGGGTTTTTGGGAACGTTTTGTGGAGAGAGGAAAAAAACACATCATGGACAAACAACAAATGAAGAAAAACAAATCTTTGGAGTCGAAGATATCCATAAATCTTTTAAGGGACATAAAGGAAGTGCACTATTGCATGCATGAAGATTTTTGGTAAATGGATGGTTAGGTTACTGAAAAGTAGTACTTACTACAACTTACTAGTAACTATGAAGAAACAATTTGACAGTACAGGGCTGCAGTAATAATTATAATTACGCAATTTCACTTGCCTCTCTGCCCTCAGAGTGAATAAACAATTATAGTTATTAGTACATTAAATTAGTTTTAAAAATAGCAAAGAAACTTATAGCTGGAGGGATGAATTTGAAGCAGAGAGCAAACAAACGCACAGAGTCACACTCGTAGAAGTTCAAGTTCACAACAATAACATTTAAAAGATGAGGAGAAGTTAAGAGGCTACTGTAACTGTATGTTGTAGTTGTCCTGTTGAATCTGTGAAGTTGCATGCATCCAGCCATTCCTCTTATTCGCGGTACTCCTCCATTCCATCTGACGCTCCGTCGATCAATCTTGGTGACCAGACACACTGTCCACTGCCTGCCTGATGCGGAATTGCGGATCGCTAATGGTAAGTTAATCGTTTGTTCCATGGCACAGGGTAAAAGCCGGCCTGGAATTGTTGATGGAAAAACAAGAAGTGATATTAAAACACCACAGTGAAAAAAAAATATGGTAAGCTGTGTAGTGCAAAAATAACACTTTCAGTTTCAGAGGTGACAGTATTACATATAATCATCATTTCGAAAGTGCGTACTCTGAGTCTCCTTTTCAAGGATAGTAATTAGTAAGTATGGGCTTTCTGCAAAATGCTCTCTGCACCTAGGCCCAAACCCCCCTTTTCCACCATGGATTTTCTTCAAACCACTTGCAATCAAAATTAGACCTTCCCAGCAGTGCTCCCAGACCCATGCACCCACCCCCCAACATCTAAAACACCCCCAAGCAGCCCCCCAAAAACATGCAATACTGCTAAAAAAAACCTTATCCACAATGGATTTTCTTCAAACCACTTGCAATCAAAATTAGACCTTCCAAGCAGTGCACCCAGACCCCTCAACCCACCCCCAAAAATCTAGAACCCCCCAAGCAGCCCCCCAAAAACATGCAATACTGCTAGGCCTCAGTTTAAATCATGCCGAAACGCTGTCTGCAACTAGGCCCAAACCCCCCTTTTCCACCATGGATTTCCTTCAACCCACTTGCAATCAAAATTAGACCTTCCCAGCAGTGCTCCAAGACCCCTCAACCCACCCCCAAAAATCTAGAACCCCCCCAAGCAGCCCCCCAAAAACATGCAATACTGCTAGGCCTCAGTTTAAATCGTGACAAAACGCTGTCTACAACTAGGCCCAAACCCCCCTTTTCCACCATGGATTTTCTTCAAACCACTTGCAATCAAAATGAGACCTTCCCAGCAGTACTCCCAGACCCATAAACCCACCCCCCAAAATCTAGAACATCCCCACGTAGCCCCCCAAAAACATGCACTACTGCTATCCCCAAAACATGACAAATCGCACCTTGACAAAAAATTGCTGTTTTCAGCACTTCCACTACTTCGATCCTCTTGAAACTTACCAGGACACTTGTTCCAGCAATTCCCAAGAATCTCAGCAAGGCAGAACAAAATCGATCCACTGGAAGGTGTACGACTACTTTTCACCTAAACATACGCGCCCGCAAAACACCAAAAAAGGCAGAATTCGCCAATTCTGGACCAAAAAACGCCAAACCCCCCTAAAACTTTGCCAACATCATTATGAACGAGCCTGCATCGGGCCCTGAGCCCTAGACTCCACAGAAACCCTACCGAATTGAACCAAATTTAGGTACCAATAGGTTCATGAATGGAATTACATGTGCTCACAATAGGTCTGAACGGAGGTTTAACCCAGCACATACTCTCTGTCCCCCATTGGCAAGACCATCTCAAAATTTACTACTGCTACATCAATGACATTTTCTTAATCTGGACCAGTACTGAACAGCAACTCATTTCATCCATCAACCATCTCAATGCCATCAACGACAGGATTCAATTTACCCACAATATTCACCCATCAAGAATCTCATTCTTGGATGTTGACATCAGAATCAATGATACCAAACTTGAAACATCCATATACACAAAGCCAACCGATCGCAACAATTATCTTCACTATTCAAGTTTCCACCAACCCAGTCTTAAGAAACACCTCCCGTACTCTCAACTACTGCGAGCTAAGAGAATTGCATCCACAGATGAGGCCTATACACACGACAGCACCATCATAATTAACAAATTCCTTAACAGAGGTTACCCTGATCAAGTATTCAAAACCGCTTACAACAGAGTGAGAACGATTGACTGATCCACCCTACTCAAACCTAAAGGCATTACAATTTCTGATGAACAACGGAATGTTTTTGTTTCCAAATTTTCCACAAAAAGTAACCTGATAAAAAAATGCATCATCAAACACTGGCAGGTTCTGCAGCTTGAACCTGACTTTAACGCTATTTTTGACAAAATCCCAATCTTCGCGTACCAACGCTCAAGGAATCTTCGGACCATGTTGAAACCTCGCACCATTTCATCGACCGTATTTAAAGGAACTATTCCCTGTCATAACTGCACGAACTGTCACAGCATAATCCCTGGGAATATCATAACACATCCGGCTAAAGGCACTCACATCCCGTTGCGTGTCAATGCTACATGTGACACCATGAATGTAGTGTATCTACTGAAGTGTCCCTGCGGACTACCCTACGTTGGAAAGACTGAACGCAAGATCAAAACCAGACTTATTGAACATCGCAGTAACATAAGAAATAAAAATTAGAAATCTTGCATTACAGCTCATTTCATACAACAGAACCATAACATCAGTCAAATCCGCTTTCTTATATTGGAGGTTGTCAACAAACCAGAGGGCATTGATCCCAGAAAACTTCTTCTTCAAAGAGAACTGTACTGGATCTACAAATTGGGCTCCGCCCACCCAAAAGGACTCAATGAACGACTGGAGTTTAGCAGCTTTCTATAATATGTCTATTTATCCTTGTTCAATTTACCTGTTGGCTCTCTTTTGACCGCATTCTTTCCTTAATTTTAATTTTATTTCTAGTTTCTTGTCTTTCTGCTCTGCTTGCCCTATTTCTTCTCACCACCCACCTATTCCTCTCTTCTCTTCACATCCACCTTATACCACTTTTCCTTTACTATCCTCTTTTTCACTGTGTTCTTACATTCATCTTTATTTAGGTTTATCTTCTTGTTTCCTTTTCTTCCCTTCCCAATCTCTCATCCCTTATCTCATAAATTCCCTTGGTACTCATGTCTTATCCCGTCTCCTTTTTCCTTGCTACACCACTATATTAATGCTTGTTTTTCCCCCAACCTATTTTATCATGGCTCCTTTTCCGTATTTATTTTCTTGACACTCTCTTTTTTCATTCTGTATTTATTCCCTCTTTTCTATTTTGATTTTTACCTTATTTACTATATCAACTTTTTGTACCCATGTGTTTCATGATTATTTTAACGTATTTCTTTCCCCAGGATCCGTTCCATGTCCACTCTTCCCAGTCCTTCGTTCTCCACTCCGTTTTGCCCTCCCGTTTCACTGTGTCATTTAGCACTTCTCACTCGCGTTCATTTATTTCCATACCAGACCCCACAGATGCATCACACCAGTCCTCTTTCTACTACTCATTCTCTTGGTATATTGCGCACGTGCACATTCTCTTCACTTCCGTGTTCCATAGTCGGCGTACCATCGCTTTGGAGCCTTGAGTTTTTCTGTTACTCGTCTAGACCATTTCGCACCATCGGTAAGTTTCCTCACCCCATCATTTACACTGGTGACGTATTCCAGGTTTGGACATTTGTTCGCCCATTAGTTCACTTTTCGTGGTTTATTCTGTCTGCCTTTTACTTTGTATACTTCCATACAACGGTGATCCCCACGCTACTTTGTCAGTCTCCGCGACTATCTCCCCAATTTTATTTTTTCATCACTCTGGCTCACGACCAGTTATTCACGCACCTCCCGCTCCCCATTTCACTTTTTCACCAGTCATTCACATGCACTATTTTGGTATCTTTCCCATAGTCAGCTCTTTTTCACTGTCACCTGTTTTCCGACATGTTCCACGATCCGAGTGCACATTAATTATCACCTTTCACCTCGGGCCCTGCCATCAGTAACACCTGGCATTTCCCACTTTTCCTTTAGATCACATGGACCACCTGAAGAAGAGCTTCACTGCTCGAAATGCATCGGGATATTGACGTGTTTCTTTACATATACAAGCATGTTGTGTTGAATCCATTCTCGTGAAATCATTCAAAATTCAATTTACATGAATTATTCTCAATCAGAGAAACCTTTGATTTTGAAGCACGAAAAAACAAAGTGAATAAAACTTTGAACATTGAACACTATTGTTTAATTCCTAGCATATATTAAGCTCAGAGGAGTGCTCAGGAGCACCACCTTACACCTATAAGGTCTTTTCCATTGCATCACATCCCATGCCCCTCCCGGACAGAAGGGGATCACCCTGAGCACCCTAAACCATTTTAATACATCCTATACCTTTACAATACACTGAATACTTTTTGGAGTGCTGCGGACCTCAATTCAGGTTCAGATTAACAAAGACATCTGTTGGGTCATCCAGATAGGCCTGCACCATCGACTCAAGGTTCTCCAGCGTTGCTCTACTTTGCGTACCATATGTGGCCTTTGCATCACTGGAACAAGCAAACCCTTGATGAGTTAGCCAATCCGCTTCCGACAATATTATGGCTGGGCCTGGTGCAGGTGAGGATGATGATTCGGTTGCTGGTGTCGTTAATGGCTGTAATGGAAAGTGACTCCCTTCGGCCACAGATTCAGAAGTGGAACTTGACGCCGGATGGCCTGCTGATTCAGTAGTACTTCTGCCGGCTCCTTCAATTTTCTGCCGGTCTTTTTCGAACCGAGTGGCTGACAGAGCTAGCCAATGTTTGTACTTTGAAACATCTGCTTCATCAAAAGGAATGAATGCTTTGCTGGCCACGGCCTTTTTGTACCATGGATCCAGAATAGTGGCACAAATATAATGTTGTTCTGTATGTATGTTTTTAAGCCTTTCATTGGCAACTAGGCGGCTTAATAACCTCTCCGCCAACTGATATGCGTCTTGCTTTTCAGCATCATCTCAAACCTTGAAGACATCGCCTTCAGTTGGTGCTCTAGAATGCACAACAATGGGATAGCTTTTCCCAAAGAACGTGTGAAGACCTCAAAAGGACGAAGCATGTCTGTCAGGCTTGCAACTAGCTTCCATTCCTCTAACTCTAGCCTTATGTCTTTCATAGTAGAACCCAGTTTATAGACATGCTCATTGATAACCCCCCACTGCTCAGACAGACGCTCAAGCATGTAGAAGGTTGAGTTCCAACGTGTTGCCACCTCCTGGATGAGTCCTTGGACTGGCAGTCTAGGTTCATGTTGCATCATCCTCAGCTTCTTCCGGGCCTTAAAAGAATGGCTGAAATGTGTGCAGATTCTTCGGCAGGTGGTCAGTAACTTGCTGAATGTGATTTCTTTTTTCAAGAAATCTTGCACAACAATGTTAATACTGTGCGCCAAACACGGCACTCTGAAATAGCCACCTTGATGCATGGCCTTAACTATATTACGGCCATTATCCGTGGAAACACAACCAATCATGCGATTTCTTGGATGCAGCCATTCATAGACCTTCCTGTCAAACTCCTCTAAAAGGTTAGGTGCAGTATGAGATTTCTCCACGGCAAACATGGCTACTGTTGCATGTTTCCGAGTAGCTTGAAAAACTGTGTCCGTGTCAACACCTGCTTTTAACTTGTCGTTAACCCCTGCAAGAGAGAGCCAGTGTGCAGTGATGCAGATGTAATCAAGGACTTGGCAACTGGTCCACATGTCTGTTGTCAGGTGGATAGTGTGAACAGCACTCTTCTGAATAGCTGCACCAATCACCTCCAGCACATCTTGATGTAGTGCTGGAACAGCAACTCTGACAAAATAGGACCGGCTAGGAACCTTCCATTTAGGGCAGACTGTTGCCACAAATTCTAGAAAACCCACCCCTTCCACGAAAGAAAAAGGGAGAAGGTCCAGCGCTAGCATTTTAGCCAGCTTTGCGTTATACAGACGTGTCATTGAGTGGTCGCGTTCAAATGGCGCATCCGACCAAAACATACTTCTAATGGTGGGCTGGACCATTTTACGTGATGATGGTGATGCAGACTTCTTCAAACCAGTTAGGCTCATTGATGTACTTTTTCGCATTGGTGTCTCTCCCAGACTCTTAGTGTGTCTCATAGATGTTGCTGGGGTAGAGGGTGTGGGGGCTACCACTGCAGTGCTGCTGCCAGGGGTACTGGGTGTTCCAGAAAAAATGTCTGTCGCTTCTTCACTTCCCCCCTGCATGATCAGCCCCTCGTCATCATCAGATGCAATATCAATGGATACATTTGGATTTGTTGTACTTTTGGCTCCCTGGATCTTCCTTAAGTGTTCCTCCCAAATTATAGTGTGGTGTTTTTGGAGATGACCTCTCTGGCCTCCGGTACCATAGTTGGTACCAACCTTACCCCGACTAACTACTTGTTTACAAATTGAACACACAACCATGTTTTCAGCCTTTTGGCTAACACTAAAGAAGTCCCAAACTGGGGACTGGAAATGTCTGCTGGTGGTAGAGGTGCTACTTTCAGTTTTAAAGCCAGATGAAGTGGAGGATGGGCGTGGCTGAATTCGACTCTGTTGTACACTTACAGCACCACTACTTGAGGTAATGGAGGTCGAGTTGGATGGAGGTCCCTGCCGGCCCTTCTGACGAGAAAATATGGAAGCTGTAGGTCGTGTTGGTGTAGTAGTTAACTGTGTTGGTGGTGGTACCAGTGCCACACCGCCTACATCACGCTCAGCAGCAATTCGGATAGGGTAAAAATGTCTGTCTGCTGTATGCCTGCTGGGGCTGGAGTGACGTCTGTGATGACTGGGTAGTCATCAGACTGTTCATCAGCAGCATACACCACTTCTTGCTCGTCATTATCATCAGCGATAAGTGAAAGCTTAGCGGGAACCTTCCTTTTTGGCTTAGCTACCTTTGTCGGCTCATGGCGTGCCTCACTCTCAGACTGCATTGGTGGGTTCCAATCAACATCAAGGTCATCAGAAGGAAGGGGGCTTGAAGAGGAACTTGTAGTAGTAGCCCTCCTTGACCTTTTTCTTGCTGGGGATCTGGAAGACAATGGATCATCATCAGGAGGAGTGGCTTCCTCGGATGATACCTCCGCTTCAATCTCGATTTCCTGATGCGCCCCTATTTCTGGAGGAACAAGCATTGTGGGCAGTTGTGCCGCTCCATGCGCCTCTAGTTGCGCCTCTCCATGCGCCTCTCCATGCGCCTCTCCATGCGCCTCTCCTTGCGCCTATCCTTGCGCCTCTCCTTGCGCCTCTACTTGCGCCTTTACTTGCGCCTCTCCTTGCGCATGTACTTGCGCTTGTACTAGTTGCACCTGTGGTTGTCGTTGCGGCTGTGGTTGTTGAACTCTCATCAGCTGAGTTACACCCTGCGTTGATTGGGTGCTACTTTCTAGTGATGAGCCTACATCATTGGTCGATGGTGATTGAGCAATGACAGTGGCTGCCTCTGCAGCACTCATGGGCTTGGACCTAACCTTGCGTGGTGGCACTGAGCGATATGAAACGGAGATGCTGCTCCCAGCTTGGTCCCCGGGGGACCCCGCTGCTGCAGGCGTTGTTTTTTTCCCTGAAAAAAGTGTCTGTTGGCACACCAGTCTCCTTGGTAAGTGAAACCACTTGCTTCTTCAGCTCCTTTTTACTGGCAGTGGCACTGGCAACTTTCTTTGTAGCGGAGCTACGGCCACCTTTCTTTGGGCCCATCTTCTTCAGATGTCAGAACAGCAGGCCGCAGTTGCACGAGTTGCAGAGTTGTCTGTGGCCACACGTGACGTCACGTGACGTTGTGCTGCACACACCTCTAGAGGACTTCTTCCTGGCACTGGTGGTTCTCTTGTGCACCTAAAAGCAAAGGAAGCCAGAGGAACATCAGTTAAACACCCAAAAAAGTAAAAAAAAACACACAAAATTCACCACAATCCAATGCCATCCATGCCCTCAATGGTGCTTAAATTCAAGACACCCCACAGAAAGACTAGGTCCATGGGCCACTGAGTACCCCGGGCATAATGGTTGAAAGCAAGGCAAACTGGGTGCAGGCCTGAGCACACTGCCTGGCTTCAAAATGGCCCCTTGACCCTCACCACATGGCCAGGCCCTGCCTGGACCAGGCCTCGAAATGGCCCCCACCCACATGGTCAGGCCCCAACAGCACCCAAAAAGTCGAAAAACACACAAAAATCACCACAATCCAATGCCATCCATGCCCTCAATGATGTTTAAATTCAAGACACCCCACAGAAAGACTTGGTCCATGCACCACTCACTAGCCCTGGGCCTAATGGCTAGTGAGGCTTTACAGGCACCCCAAAATAAAAAAGTAAAACATCAACATATAACAGTGAGCTAAAATTCCATGACATAAATGAGATTTAAGTTAAAAAAAAATCACAGAAACAGTTGTATCATGCACCCATGACTAACCCTGGGTCTACTGGATACTGTGGTTACCCACAATATATATTTTTTTAAGTTGTGAAAAAAGTTTTACAATTGTAGTTGCAGCAACTGCAATGCCCCACACAAACAACACCAACTTACTTGTAAAATCTCAAATTAAAAAGTGATCCTAACTCCAAAGTCCAAAAAGTCCTCAAATACAAATATCCAGCAGCAACCACAAAATGTAATCCTTCCAGCTCCAGATCCAAGTGACCAGGACATGAACAAAGCACTTGGAGGAGCCTGCTGGAGAGGAACAGGAAGTTGGAGACTCTGGGGCGCTTCCTTCCTCCCACCCCCCCCCAAAAGTGGACTCCTTGCACCAAAAAGTGCAGCCAAATGTCAATCTGAGGAGTTGCTTTGATCAAAACCATCATTTTCAGAAGGTTTGTGCTGCCTGCGGTGGATTTCTTGTGCAGAATTGCAATTTTTGCAAGTTCGGGAAAGCGAGCTGTTCAAATCTCCCGCTGGAAGTCAGCTGCGCGCCGCATCTACGTGTTTGGCATTGTTTACTCCCGCGATGCGTGATCGCGGGCCCTTATGACGTACTCGCGTTGTCAAACTCACGCTGTGCAGGATGGCGGGCCGCGATTACGTAATTGCGGTCGAAAAACTCTCGCGCGGTCACGCAGCAAGATCCAAAATCGTGAAGCACACGCAAACTGGGAGAAAAACAACTCAGCGAACACAGAATCACGGTAAGTCAACGCCGCGAGCGTGATATTGTATTTTTCAAGCGCGACCAAGCAAAAAAATCCACCAGCTTGCGAATTTACGGATTTTTGGGCAAATTCGCGGGATTCACGGACCGTGAAATTGCAAAAAAAACGCAAATTCCGCGAACGGAGCGGATTTTGCGCCCACGCTTAGTGGTGAGCAGAAGAACGATGGATTAAAACCAGATCTTTGTGGCTGGGAGTGAATGTTTGCACTGTTCAGCATTCCACTTCATCACTTGTTTCTTTGGCTTTTGTCGCCCTAAGTGGGAAGGGTATGCCCAGACGTTGGTCCCGTGCTCACTGTGCCACTGGATTAAAGATAGCCTGGCTGATGAAGGTTGATGCCCTGAAATCGGTCCCAGGATACTTGTTTCAGGTCCAGGGAGGACCTTGCTTGGCAGTTCGGGCTGGCCTTTTCCCATGAGGCACAGGGGTAAGACTGATTTGCATGTAGCTGGGTCCAAATTGGGGTGGCGTTGCAAGCAAAAGAACAATGGATTAAACCCAAATCTTTGTGACTGGGGGAGAATGTTTGCACTGTTCAGAATTCCGTCCATCACTTGTTTCTTTTGCTTTTGTAGTCCTAAGGGGGAAGGGTATGCCCAGACGTGGGTCCCGTGCTCACTGCGCCACTGGATTCAAGCTAGCCTGGCTGATGAAGTGTGATGCCCTGAAACCGGTCCCAGGATGCTTGTTTCTGGCCCAGGGAGGACCTGGCTTGGCAGTTCGGGCTGGACTGTTCCCATGAGGCACAGGGTCAAGACTGATTTGCATATAGCTGGGTCCAAACTGGGATGGATTAAACCCAGATCTTTGTGACTGGGGGTGAATATTTGCACTGTTCAACATTCCGTCCATCACTTGTTTCTTTTGCTTTTATTCTATAAATAAGATGCATCCGTGGTGCAAGGAAATGCCGCAACAAAGAGCAAAAATTTCAGATGCAACGCTATGCAAAGCAGTGTTGCAGCAGTAATGATAATTATGCCTCTTGGGTTCTAATCTTGAAGTGTTATTGGTGTGGAACATATGGGCACCACCATATATTGTGATTTTGGTGTTCAGTTAAGAAAATGTCTTCATTTGGCATGCTTTGTAAATGCAGCAACTTGTAATTTTGGCTGACAACGGGATCCATAGAAGCTCTATAAGATCGGGTGTAATCCTAAACTTAGAGATCTCTGAGGTCTAAGGTACATTGTTGCATGTAGACGTCTTACAAATCCGAGCTTAGACTTGCAGTAAGGCAGTGTTTTTAGATGGTCAGTTTGCATCAGAATAACACTTTCACTTATGAATATGACATAATAACACTGAAAAAATATTGTAGCACTATACATCGGCAAACAAATATCGGGAACACAGATATCGTCTTCACATACTTTCTATGTAAAGTACAAAAATATCGACTACAATAATATAGTGGAGCAAAATAGCATCATTAAATAGTTACTTATATTGAATTTTAAATATTTAACATTAATATTAGCTTTTAAAAATATATCCAATTAAAAGAAATATACCATGGAAAAAGTATTACATACTTAAAATATAGAAACTATATAACTACATTTTAAAAACATAAAAATAAAATACTTACTTTGAAATAAACATAAAAAAAATAAACGTAATAAGCAAATAAATATAAATTCACTTATTAAATAAACATGAATTATAAAAAAATGCTAATATTAGTTAAAAGTAAATAAAAACTATATATTACCAGCGCCACGCACCACCTAACTACGGGCTTTTTCCCGGAAAAACCCTTCTTCATGCATTCTAATATCAATTGAAGGATTGTGAGCCAGCCGCTAACTCCGGATTGGGAGCATGTACATTCAAGGATTGTCAAGGATCCCTGCTTCCAGAGGTAAGCTTGGGCCTGTTGTCATTTCTCAATAGGGGGGTTTGCTCCTGCATTTGTGCTTGGGCGGGCTCCCTCACGGGTGCGGAGGTTGGGCTGAGTACTTGCGTCTCTGGTGGGGGTAACGGATTGGGGAGAGCAACTACTACAGAATCGGGAACTATTCATTATATAGAGAGTACAAGTTCGACTGAATGGATTACCACTGCGGAAAATAAGATTGGACCACATAAGCACCAATACCCTCCTGTGACAACATCCTCTCTCTCCCTGAGATCCTTGTGACAGATACTGAATATAGCGGCATTAGGAACCGCCAATCGTGTGCGGGAAGTCTGGTACAAGCACGGAAGCCTTAAGGCGGACAAAAAAGACGGAGGCGACAATGCCTAGCACCACTGAAAACCTGAATATTCGTCATGGTGTTTTATTTGTATAGTAAAATACGCAATACAACACTTGTATTAGATATGTCAGTAAATGGTTGACAGATGGGACACGAATAGCTGTGTAACTCATAGTCCTTTGCCCATGTTTACGTTTATTTAGAACGCTCATATCGCATCTTCAAAATAATGAAGTGCCACTTGAAATTGGGTAAATTCATGAATATACTCTATATAAATAGGTATTCGTAGCTAGCCTCATGCGGTGCTGAAGTTACTGTATTAAGTGCCATCATATGTATTCGTATAAATTTGCACATTACAAAATGGCCGACATTTTACAACACAGGGAGATAGTAACCTGTAGCCCTTTGTCCATTACCACGTTTGTTCATTTATTTATGAACGCTCATGTTGCCGTACTTCTCGTGTGATCAAGACAGCTATTGTCGAAACACGTAATGAGCAATAAAGAGCTTCCTGCTTAGCATCCAAGACTTTGAGAGTGCGTTTATTTAGGAAAAACTTTGGAAATATTAAATGCCAGATTTGGGCCTTCCAGCGTCACGCACTACCTAACTACGAGCTTGTTCCCAGAATGACCCTTCTTCGTGGATTCTAATATTAAATGTTATATAAAACAGAACAATACAATTATTCAAATTAAAAGTAAAAGAATAACTTAATGAAAACAATATTACTTCAATAACTACAATAAAAAATACAACTAAATTAACTTTTAAAATTAATTCACAAAAAACTATTTAATATATTTAAAAAATAACAAACTAAAAGATTCTAATGAAAAAATTAGGCTTTGGAAGTCTCAGTTTTACTATTCATACTCCAAATTGGGCAATATTAGGAACAGTGTTAGACTTTGGAGTGGCCAAATGTATTATTCCCATTCTAAAATGATAAACAGTATGTAAAGTACTGGACTTTGGAGGAGTCAGATTTATATTCCCATTGCCAGGCACGCCACAGTTGGGAAAGTGTTAGACTTTGGAAAGGTCAGATTTATTATTCCTACTCCTATATTTTAAAAAAAACTAAATCTAGAATTAAAAATATATATTTCAACACATATTTCAAAATATTTAATATTTGTAACATTATGTAATAATTATAAACACTTAAACATTAAGATTGCAAAATTAAAAATTAAGATTATAAACAAAATACTATTACAAAGAATTTACCAATGAAAAACATTTAAAAGCATAAATATTTCAAATACATCCCACCTCATTACCCTCAAAACCTAACACCCACAAATAAAAAGAATTTTTGAAAAAAGTAACGGTACGCAAAAATTAAGCAACAATAAAAATACAATCACTGGAGAGAGCATACAAATAATGGACAAAGATGGCTGTTGTGGTTTAGCCATTTCCTGTTTGTCACCCCATGAGGAAGGAGCCTGTGGCTTCGAAACGCGTAGGGGATTGTGTTTTAAAATAGCCGCGATGTGTATCTTTTGGCAAATAAAGGGTTGGAAACTCACCTTTTCCTGGAGTGCGCCCTTTATCCAGAGGCAACCTTGGGAGATAGTAGGTATATATAGTTAGGATTTTTTTGAATAGGGATTTCTGAAAATTCTATGTTGAATAACTTTGGCGTTGATGGACGGAATTGGCTGAAATTTTCAGGAAAATGGCACATTTTGTTTCTGAGCGTCCCCTGAAAGTTTGGGGAGGGGTTCGTCAAGCGGGGGCCGAGAAAAAAGGGGGGTCCCAAAACGTGTTTTTAACATTGAGTTTTCCATAGGGCGGTTGGACTCACTTTTAGCTCGAACGGCTGAATGGATTTCCACAAAACGTGGCAAAATTGAAGGGACTGGTAGCCCGATGTGCCTTTGCTATGTCTCAAGATATATGCTCCAGTGGTTTTTACAAAAATTTACTTTGAAAAATATATATTGGGCTACATTGGGCTATATATATGTTAGAGCCCAAATGTAGCCCAATGTAGCCCAATGTAGCCCAATGTAGCCCAAAGATGGCCACCAGAGACAAACAAAAACAAATGTAGCCCAAATATCAGCCAGATGTAGCCCAACTATAGCCCAGTGACAGAATGTCCCAGAGTGTTCTAAAGAACAACTAGAGCGCTAACAGTCTTACTTATGACAAAAGTATGGCATACCTGAAGTCATCTTGATTGGAATAAAGTGTTAACACTTAAAACATTTAATTTGCAAAGGAACAAAATGAGGGGGTTCATTTTGCCATAGAAATGTTATATATATATATATATATATATATATATATATATATATATATATATATATATATATATATATATATATATATGTACTGGCAGTCGCCAGTAGGTATATATAGTTAGGATTTTGTCATCAGTGATGTCATCAGTGATGTCACTGACCATGTCATGAATGATGTAATATGTGACATGATCAGCAGTGGATTGCGGGTGCGCGATATATAGTTAGTGCAACTAACTATATATGCGAATTTCAATGGTTTTGTGTGAGTAAAATAACTATATATGGTCTATAACCTATGGTTTTTTCAGTGAATATATATATATATATATATATATATATATATATATATATATATATATATATATATATATATATATATATGTATATAAATATATATATATATATGCCACAGTTGATTCTTGCAGTGAAAGAACCAGAGGGACACAGCTGGGATTCCAGGTGAGTTGCTTAATTTCTTAACAGCATCGGCATGGCGCTTTTCGGACTGTGCCTTTATCAAATGCCTGCCTCAGCAACAGTTTCCCACCAGTTCACTTTATATTGCTATCATACGTTCTGCCATGTGGTGGCCATCCAAGTGGGCTGGGTCTGAGTCTTAAACACACCTGCAGCTGCATTGGCGGACTGCACATCCCAAAACGCACCTCTCACGCCATCTCGGGAAAGTTTCTTCTCACAGCACTAATATATCCCTTCACGGGTCCTGGGTGATGTTTACGAACGTGATGAAAGTTACTCACAAACGTTGCTGTAGAAACAAACTTCCCTCCTGGGCCCCCAAGACGCTTCAACCGCAAAAGTCCAAATCCAACCTGATCTGGAACCACAGGTACAGTGATCCTGGTTCCTCCGTGCAGTCACGGACTGCTAATAGCAGCGACACACTTGCTAGGCATGGATGCGGTAGGTCAGAGCACTACCAATAGCTTGGACCGTGAAGAATTGCCGAAGCTGCCCTTGTGGCTTTGTCCTCTTGAAAGCGGGTCTCCTCTAGCGTACCCAGGGCGAGCAAAAAACGCACCTGTGTGCAATTAAGCCATTGTTACATGACATATAGACATAAAAGACATACTATTGATGGTAACACAATGAGTAAAAAAGTACATGAATTGCTTAAATATGTGAATATTTAAAATCTCATTAATACAAATATAAATATTAGAAATGTAAAATGATAAATATTCAAGAACCACATTTAAAAAAAGGAGAGAAGATAAACTTTGCATGATGAATGCCTGTACCAATAAATATCAACTATAATGTTAAATACCACTTGCATATAAGTAGTCTGCAAAAATAGAAATAATATTCCCTCACAGCTATAATGTACAATGGTATGCATGTAAACTAATACTTGTGCAAATAATCAGCAGCTGCAAAAATTGTCTTAAGTTTCGGAGTCACTTTATACTGGTGCGCTTGTTAAAGTGCAAAAAGTGCAAATGTGCTAGTGCATGAATAATACCTAAATTAGATACTGTAAAAAGAGGACAGAAGCCCCCGGAGCCCCGGGGAAGCCCATTAAAATGAGATGAATTAAGTGGCTAGCAGCATAACAGCTTGAATATTGGGCAAGTGCCCTTGCTTGACCAGAACATATACTAAAAGGAAAGAATTATACCATGGTTCTACAACAAGGAACCACAATATCTCAAGCTGTGGGGAGTAAACGTGAAAGAAAATAAGAGGGTAGAAAACAGGAAGGGAGTCATGAATATATATACAAGTAAAAACCCAGGGATATGTGATAATAGTACTAGGCTGCTCTGATGGTTCCAGCAAAATATAGATATGAATATACAGAATAGAATCATAGGAAATTGTGCAAATCCTCCCCCATATTGAGGCCATTCGGCATCTTGGTGTCGAGTTTGAGAATGAATTTAGATTCAAGTTGTCTTAACTGGCGTTCTCTATTCCCTCCACAAATTGATTTGGAAACTGCCCCAATAACAAAGTAATCTAAATCATATAAATTGTTATTATGGGCTAATTTCAGGTGTCTTGAAAAGGGATCATTGGGATCGGAATTAACTGCGGCTCTAAGGTGTTGTAGTATGCGGCTGTACACTTGGAGCTTGGTGCTCCCTACATACTGCAAGCCGCACGTGCACCGAAGCACGTAGACTGCGAAGTCTGTACGACAGGTGAAGCAAACCTGTATCTTAACCAGGGTATTGCTGAAGGCAGTCATGTATTCTGTCGTGTTTGTCAAAAATGTGCAGGCCCTGCAAGAGCTACATTTAAAGAAGCCACACTTAGGTGATAACCAAGTACTGGTGGAGGTGACTTCTGGGCTGTTTCTTACCAAGTTGTCTCTCATAGCAGGTGACCTTTTAAAAGTTAAAACAGGTAATGCTGGTAACATTTGAGAGAGTGTGAGGTCAGTTTGCACTATAGGCCACACAATACTCCTAAATTGCACCCTACTCCTAATCTGTCTAGAATAGGCAGTGATGAGTCTGACTACTTGAGTCTTGTCTTTCACAGTGGTGGCAGTATTGACTGGGTCTCAGTCTGGGGGTTGGAGATGCCTAGGCACGAGATAAGGAGTTAGGTTTCATACGGGCAGAATTCAGATTTAAATTTATAGCCACGTAATAGAAATCTTTGCACAACTTCATTCTGGCAGATTTCTAAATCCTTCCGATTGCTGCAAATACGGTGGATTTGCAGAAATTCCCCATACAGGATACTGCAAATTAGATGTTTAGGGTGGGATCTTGTCGCATGGAGGACAGAGTTCCCCGCCATAACTTTTCTATGCAGTTTAGTATGTAGTGCACCATCCTCGACATAAACTGCTACATCTAAAAATTCCACATTAGTAGGACTGATAGTGGCAGTAAACTTGAGATTCAGATCATTGGTGTTTAGGGTGTCCACAAAATTCACAGCTGATGATTGAGAACCCCTCCAAATAAGACACACATCATCTATATACCGCCACCAATGGCAAGCATGATTTTCAAACACTTCTCCATGTTGACCCCTGAAGACATGCTCCTCCCACCAGCCAACATTTAAACATGGGTAGCTAGGGGAGAAGCATTCCCCCATAGCCACTCCTCGTAGTTGATGGTAAACTTGTTTGTTTAATAAAAAGAAATTATTTTTTGCACAAATCTCAATCATTTCAATTAACATCTTGTTGTGTTCCAAAAAACGAATGTCCCGTTGTCCTAAAAATAAGATACTGCATTTATACCATCAACATGATGGACACTTGTGTATAGAGATGTTATGTCCATCACAATTAACATATATTCACTGGCCCATTCAACATTATTCAATTTTCTTAATAAATCCCCAGTGTCTTTTAAAAACAATGGTAAATTAGATACACACTCCTGTAAAAAATAGTCCACAAATTTCGAAACAGGTTCCAATAGGCTTCTTTGCGCTGAAATGATCGGTCTTCCTGGAGTGGGGGTAATGTGCTTGTGAACTTTGGGAATGAAGTATAATATCAACGTGAAAGGATGGTCATTTTTGAGAAATAGAAATTCATTTTTGCTTATTAAACATCTTCTTTTCCATTGAAACAATTCTTTAGAAACAAAGGGGGTAATTTGGATAGCAGGCGGATCGCCACCGCCCATATGGCGATGGCGATCCGACCGCTAAAAAGCGCCACCCGCTTAGGATTTCTCCCGCCCCATTACCATGGCAGGGGGGACCCCGGCGGATGGAAAGACCGTCCGCCGGTTTTCCGCTCGGTCGCAGAGTCGACCGGGCGGAAAAGCTGCTAACATGGTGGCGGTGTCTGGGAGACACCGCCATCCATATTAGCATTGCAGCTGGGTTGTGCCTTTCCGTGGTGGCAACGCCGCCACGGAAAGGCAGGCAGTTTTCGCCATTAGGGGCCCGTAGTGTGCCCCCAGGGATTCTGGGGGGTGGGGAGTGCACATGGTGGGTACCTATGGTACAATCCTGCAGTACCATGCACAACATGGCAGGCACCGCGCGGTGCCTGCCACGTTGTGCTGAGAGGACTGCCCACCGCAATGTCAAGAATGCGGGATGCACCCGCCAGTGTGGTGGGCGCATCCTAAAGTCACAAACGGGACCTCCGCACCAATGGTGGGCGGTCCCATTCTCCGAAAGGATGGCGGCCTAATGACCCCCCAAGTCTTTACCTTTTTTTAGATCTATGAAGGATGCCATCCTATAAGACTCAGTGTCATTTAAATGTGTCATTGTTTCAACCATACCGAGTTCTCTAGGCCATAGTATATATTTATGTTCTAAAATATATAGGGGGCCATTAGGATGGCGGGCGCACCCTATCGGGAAACGGGACCGCCCGCCTCGAGGGCTGGGGTCCCGAAATGTGCATTAGGATGCGCCCGCCACAGTGGCGGGCGCAATCCTCATTTTAACATTGTGGCGGGCGGTGCTCACTGCACCGCCCGCCACAATCTAACAATCAAATGCATGCATTTGCATACACGAAGCGGCAGGCACCCCGCGGTGCCTGCTGCTTGGTGTATGCAAATGCGGGGGGGTACCACAGGTACCCCCCCATTGCACCAATCCCCTCGGCCATCACCAGGGGGGCCCGCAGGGGGCCCCCAAACCAAAGACCGCCTGCCTTTCCGTGGCGGCATTGCCACCACGAAAAGGCCTGACAAAATGCTCATGATAATATGGTTGGTGGTGTCTAACAGACACCGCCACCATATGTAACACATTCCGCCCCGGCCGCAAGGCGACCGGGGCGGAAAACAGGCGGGCGGTGTTTTGCACCGCAGCGGTCCCCCCCGCCATCCTAATGTGGCGGGGGGGAATTGGGCAATGGATGTCGGGCGGATTGCCTCCGCCAGGCCGGCGGTGGCTACCGCCAGCCTGGCGGAGGCAATCCGCCCGACCTCATAATGGACCCCATAGTATGAAACATCCCACCCTTCTCCCTTACCAACCCAACAACCCGCTAATAAATACATTTAAATTAAATTAATACAAATTCTATAACTATATTACCAATGTAATTCTAAAATAAACTAGGAAAATATTTAATTGTAAGGAGCCTGCATGAAGTACTGCTGGAAAATCAAAAGAAGCCTTGAAACTGACAAATTAATCTATATCTATATCTAAGTATTCTATAATTAAAAAAGCATTATCATAAGACCATGATTTTAAAACCATTGAACATGTTAAACTCTACTGCAAAAAATCGCAACTCCTTGCCCAGTGACTTGTCTCATAATTAACATCTTCCTGCTAACTGTAGCCAAAACGCTTCTCCCAAAGTTGATGTCCAGATCCCCCTCTCTCAGTCTCCCTCCTTTCTCTCATATTAAATGTTGCCACTTAAAACCTCAAATATCGGTACCAGTAAACGTTCGGACAAAAGCTTATGCAAACTGTTTGCAACCCTGCTGCACTGTCTTATACAAAGCTGTTACCTTCAAGATTTGTAACCACTCGACTGCTTCACGCTCGTCTACTAATTGTGTAGTCCACTGACTGACTCTCTTCAACCCATTAACCCTGTGAGTCACTTTGCGCATGGATTAACTTAATTCGCTAAGATCGCAACAAAATAAATTAATCCATGCGCGAAGTGACTCACAGGGTTAATGGGTTGAAGAGAGTCAGTCAGTGAAGGGAGAGAGTAGAAGGTGGAGCAAACAACACAGGTGCTTATAATGCAGAGTGAGGTAGACTACACAATTAGTAGACGAGCGTGAAGCAGTCGAGTGGTTACAAATCTTGAAGGTAACGGCTTTGTATAAGACAGTGCAGCAGGACATGGTCTTATGATAATGTTTTTTGAATGAAAGAATACCCCTGACAAAGGGCCCGGAAAAGATGACTCCCATGTGACGAATGGATAAACTATGGAAAACGTAAAGCATTGGATGAAATTGGAATAAACCTGCATGAAATTGGACTACTATTGGCATCATTGATATGCATTCATTAACGTAGTGCGTCCGGCATTGGGGTGAGAGGTCGCCCCATTTTTCTGAAAGATTGATAGTTTGATCATATAGTTTGATCATATACTACAAATGTAGGACATGTGTAGTATATGATCAAACTATTAAAGGCAGCATTTTCCAACACAAAAGGAAGACATAACTCATGCATCATTTTCAAACCTTAAGACAAATATGTAGCATATGGAATTGTATGCCCTTGTGAAAAACTACATATTTGCAAGACCAATCAGATAATCCACCAATGAATAATACAGCATGAATCCTGCATTCAATGCAAGAAAATAACACTTCACTAGGGAAACATTTCTCCATGTTTGGCCATGGTCACAATGATATACGCGTGACAATAAAAGAAGCCATTACTCCCAACACAAGAAGTGGCAAAATGAAAGCATACTACTGAAAAAAGAAGCATGAGTAATACTGAGATTTAATATTGTCTCTACAGGGTTAAATGAATTCTAAGAATTCCATAACATATACATTTTGTTACTAGTAAATTTCATATCCCTCAAAGAGGACATCAAAGTTGAAGACTACAGCATCCCATATTACTATAAATGAGCACCACATTGACGTCACCAAGCAACATTCATTGTTGGCCATTGGACACATTACATACAAGAAAGAATTCTCCATACACAGACACACTCTTTACAGTCTACACTTCCCAGTATTCCAGTACACCAGTGTGATGCACTTTGTCACAACAAACCAGTTTTGCTCTATGTAGTGCGTACTTTGTGCCATAAGAAATATGGCTCCGGCTGAGGGCCAGCACATGCTGACCAAGGGAAGTGAATAGAGATGCCACTTATTTGACTCGAGGGAAAATAGATAGGGATGGAAGAGCAACACATGAACCACCTGTAGTAGAGGTAACTTGCACCTTAAATGCTATGACTCTGACCACTCTCCTCTGACCTACACTGTGACTGAGCCAGTTCAAACTGTTTAGAAATAGAAGCTATCAAATGAAGACACACACATGATTGACATGCGACTGCCGCCAATCCATTTAATGGTAAGTTACCAAAGCACCATTTGGCCAATGACTAATTGCCAATCCGGTCACCCTTAGACGTGTCCATCTTTGCACGATCTAATAATGCCTCATGTGCACTTTCTTAGGCACTAAATATAATACAGGAATTTGCAATAAATTAAGTATACAAGCCTATCTTCTTTCATCGATCACTTGGGTGTCCCACTGATTGCAAATACCACTAACGAGCTTCCCTCAAATCTTTTCTTAACAAGATTACCAGATGTAGCGCTGAGGAGACCCCTACACTCACCGGGGTCAAAACGCATTAACACCACCAAGAAGGGGACTTAGGCAACAGAGTGCCTTGGAAGCTAAAACAGGACAACTGATAGACTATGCAACTTCCCTTAACAAATACATTGCTACCACCTCATGCATACTATATCAGTAACTTGTACAGACTAATCACATAAGAGACATTGACTGTATATTCTTTGTTTTACTTTTGGAACTGGAAGAACACCATATGAGTCATTTTAGTTTCCTGCATTACTTTGCTTTTCTTTGCACTGTGTAGTGATGGAATATTATCACTAGGGACTATGGACGTTCATGTAGTTTATTCTTATGATCTAATGGTGTTGTGTCTAATGTATGAAGTACTTATACATATGATTTTGTCGCTTAAAACGCTGTGGTAAAGCACCTGTTACTATTGAATCAATGTAGTCAATTAATGAATCATTTTTGATGACCAAATGATGAATTGCCTTGATCATTTTTAAATTGAAGAACTCTGACTAGTGATAACCACGAGAGGTATTTCATCTTTCTTAGCTTCACCTATTCTGAGCATATGAAAATATTTCAGGGTAGACTACCACATTTCATGGAACCAATATGGATGGATCATTTAATGCCTCCAGGGTAAATGTGGCTGATGTTAGTGGGGTATGCCTGTCACTCTGCTAGAGATGGAAAGGACTAGCATCATCATTCAAGAGATTGCAGCAATCTAAAGGCAGCTAAGACAATATGTACAATAGGCAAGGGACACTGAGACTGCAAAAGGTCCAGCTCCCTCTAAGACTATAATTCCAAAAATCAATACACAAACTATAATGATATTAATAGGGAGTATTTGCGGTAAGCAATACAAAGTTTCCTTTTGTATAGCTCATAAACACCTCAATTAGATGCTATATACCCTTATGACATCATAGCGATGATGTACATTGCAATGTTATATACTACGACTCTTGGTACCCAAATCCATTCTGGTGTAACATATACAGAACAATGCACAGGAAACCAGGACCTCAGTAGATAGTGGTGTACCAACCTATCACCTCAGTACTCAAAATCCCAAAAACCGACTAGCAATAGTGTCTCATTCGTTCTCCGACTAACAGCAACGCTACCAATGATTAGAAGACCCAGAACACAACACTCCCGACTCTCTCAGGAATCGCGGGAACAAGATAACTCTTTCGCTCACTCACTCATACTTGTCCACAGTAAGAGTATTCAGAGTCACTGTATAGCTTAAAATGTTTATTTTAACTAACACGCTCTATGGTACAGTACACGTGCCATTACCTGCAGCAGAATGCCTAAAAACAATCTTGTCAGCATTGTCACAATTCAATAGAATACAAACGGGGATATCATTTTAAGTAGAGAGTGGAAAAGGGCTACAGTGCCTAACCACCCTCCCCGTGCTAAGATATAGTTTATTATAAAAAAGAAGGCCTTTGGGCTTTGTCAGCAGACCCCATACCTCAAGGCCTAGATGAAAGGTTTACATCTTAGGACAAGCACAGCTCTTCTCTCTGGAAAGGTCTTCTCCAAGTGAGTGAACACCATGCTTAGCTTGCAATATTAAAGCATACGATTTTCAGTAATGCAGCTGTGTGTCATGTTATGTTTAGGTGCGAGGGGCTGACCAGAACAGAATAACAGGGGGCATTGTTGATCGACCTTGTACATTGTGTGCAGACTAAACCTCAGAGCACAGCAGAGAACGGGAAAGCAGACAGTTCTCATGTGAAAAGGGCAAAAACAAAATCTTGCAAAACAAAGGCTTGTAGTGTTGTGCGCAAAAGCAGCCTAATGGCAGCGAAACTCATGCTAGCTTAGCAATGTCGACAATGAACTCGCTATCCATACGACAAAATAGTCCTAGTCAATTGGAAGGTGATGCTGCCCTCCTGGCCGTATGTCAGAGCTAATGAGCTATTCCACAAGGTTAAAAAGAGGCAAAATTACATTATATTCCAAATATGTACATTTTTGGGAAGAGACACTCATAAATAACCTCTGACCCTTCAATTATAGTTAGAGTGAAAGTGGGGATAACTGTAAGGATAAAAAACAGAAACAAATGAATCTTTAAAAGGCAGTTCCAAAATAAATCCATGAAATGAGGCCAATATTATATTATAAACTGGGTACCAAGGGGGATATCAGTTGCGAGATTATAAGCAAAATATATTTCCAGATAGGTATCGATAAGCTGATGAATGCTAACCTCAATTTTCACAGGAACAACGAGATTAATGCACTGAGGATTAGAAAAGTGTTCGTCCTGAATTCCACAAAACAGTCCTCATGAGATAGAATAGCTTACAAAGGACTCTTCTGCCACCAGGGAACAGAGGTATAGAGGGCAGGGGGAGACTTATGGGTCAGTGTCAGGACAGAAACTGCACTTCGAGAAATAGAAAATGTCTAATAAAAAACAGAATGCTTCTTGGGTAGAGGATTTGGCAGGGAGCTGCCAACAGAGGTAAGAGAGAGTGGAGCAGAAACAAAAATACCCCGCAAGACATTCCAATCCTTTCTGAACATGATATGACCGATAATTAATTTTGGGAAAAGACCCCAGATAGGCACCTGAACAAACCTGATATAACTTATGAGACTAAAAGCAAATTGAGGTGATGAGAGAACTATGCAAATGATCTTATGGACTCGTTTGGCTGAAGCTTATGATATCATACTAGCTGAAGATGACTGGCCTCCTCAATTCATGATCAATGTTCCCAGTAAAAGAAAGATCACAAGATATGCTTTTTCATAATTATTGTCCTAGGGCCTTCACAACTGAGAAATGGACTTTGTAACTAGCTCCTCTCCTCTATAAAATTCAAACACGATGGGGTAGAGAAGCCACACCACACAACATTCCCTTGGGTGATAACACAGAAACCTAGTGCCAATACCCCTGAAATCTGACACTACAAGATACATTAAAAAGATTCTAGATGAGCTGTTGTGCAAGGGGTGTTTACTCAATGTCTGTCCTTGTTACCTGAAATCTAAACATGATGAGCCTTGGGTGTTATTATTAGGTTGCCACAGCCTCAACTTGCATTGCAGAACACATACCATACAAAACACACATAGCACTGGATTAATGACCCAATTGACTCAAAAAACGTATAAAACAGCAATTGACACACTAATTGGTTCTTTTCACAAAGCACTGCACCGAGTCACAATATTTAACTGCGTTCCCAGTATTTATTCATCTGTCTAGCTAAGGATGCAAGAACAGCACAGGAGTATTTGCTTCAGGATGCAATGAACTCTTACAGAGGGACACCGTGGAAACAATCCTATGCTAATGATACTGACATTAAAGAACATGTGAAGATTTAGACAATTTTGTCAATATCCTAGCAGAGTCAGGATGTGAAACTAAGCTTTAGGAAATCCAAGAGCTGAATATTTTTTTTTTTGTGTTATTAATTTTCCACTGAAATAAAGCACTGTGCCCTGATTTCTTTGGGAAGTGTTTAAAACTCCAGCCTCCCAAGCTACAAAACCTGATAGGCTTTTTTAAACTTTGGTTATACCTATTTGCTACACAATGAAGAGAGAGTTATACCTCTATGCTAGTTAATAACTCTTACATTTTAAAGCCAAAAAATTGTCATACTAGTATTTTACAAAACAATCCGACAGACATGATAAAATAAAAGCCAAACCCCTTGAAACTTTAATTAACAGGTTTATCCTAGTCATTTGAATGGTAACTAGTAGATTAAGGTTCACATACATAACATACAACAATGAATAAACAACTCCCAATATTGAAAGTATTGCATCTATTCAGCAGTGGGCGACTGTGTTTCACCCATGGATAAAATTCTTATGGCAGTGCAATGACAGCTTAGGGGTTGGATAGCTGCTTGGCAGAACAAGCTTTCAGAAGTGCACATATAGCATATACCAGCATACCGAAGCAAGGTTAATCACTCTGCTGGGAGTGCAGTGGTTGTTCTTTCTGGATAGTAGCTGTTCAGAACAGTTGAGTAACAGCTGTTGCCAGGTTACAGACTAAAAGTGAGAGATATATGACACTAGCAATAAAGGCATTCCATAAAAATGATGACATTCCCACAATGTTCCCATTTAAGTAAATTAATCAGTGAGATTGAGCTTAATTATACCATCCATGATGGCATACTTCATGAGGGATACTGCTTGCCACTTATGCCCAAAGCTACCCGTTCATGTATTTTGTAGTGCAATGTTTACCATCTAACTAAACCATCTACAATATAGAAGCCCCCACCAGTTATTCATAATAAAGCAACAGTGCTCTTTGAGGTGGTCTATGTTGATCACATTGGTCCGCTCCTTTGTATCAGTTAATGCCAATACTCATACCAGTTACTGTTAATTCTTACTCTTTGTTTTTATTGGTTTGGCTGCAGTGTCAGATGATGAAAAAATCCTATTGAACCATGCATCGTGTAAAATAGTAAATGACTCAAAATATATTACCTTGAACTCCCAATGGGCTCTGATCCACAGGATAAATCATTTGTTGACCCACTGCAGTATTTGCAGGCGACCAGACAGCACCTGTCCAATGCCAAAGAATGTCCCTGCTTCCTCCTGTCTGAAGCTGGCCACAAATCCTGGTGAGCTGGTTTATGAACTCATCCCTGAGAGAGGAGCCTTCAGACCTGCCTTCTGCTACATTTACTGGCAATGGGGGGTTAGGGCATACAAACTGTGATCCTGTCTTTGATGCTGAAGTCAAAAAGAATCCTCATGGTTTGACTGATTTTATGAAAGTTCAAGATTGGTCAACCGCAGCTGACCCAAAGCCTTCAGAACACACAGGAAATGCCCTTTCTTTGAACTTCTTGTGCAAAATTATAAATACTGTAACGATTATAGGCTTGTGTAGGAAGCCCTCATCGCTGCAGCGACTTTCAGTCAGGACACAGTCATCTGTCCTGCAGACTACACAACTAAGTGTTGCAATACTAACATATCACAAGACACCTTTCACTCTACAATAGAACTACTAAGTGGAGTGGTGTGGCTCACTGGTTAGAGGCGGCAGACCCGAGAGCCGAGAACTGCCTGGGACTAGGGTTCGATTCCCGATGCGGCAGGGTCTTGGACCAGGATCAGCAGACTCGATAATTCTCGCCTCGGTGCCTACTCTAAACAGGGATCACACTTGGCAACTCTGGGCATTAAGCTTACCTCATCTCCACAACAGCCCCTCACAAACGCTGGGGATGCCTGGTTTCACCTTGGAGACTCCCAGGAGGGACTGTCTCACAGGGAAAGCCAGGACGGGTTCCCCAGCGGTCTATAGTGGTGCGGGTAGTAGTGCGCTTTACAAGACAAACACAATTTACTAACAATTCCCAGGTTGGATTTATTGTAGTTGACTTGTCTTTATCTGAATTGCATACTTTACTGGATAATGGCAGTTTTAGTGTTTTCGCCTACGCCTCCAAAGGCACAGCAATGTGCGCAGTCTGGACTTATTCATTCTTGAAAAGGATTATTGGTACTTGAGTGGTCAGGTCAGAGTCCAGGGGGCATATTTACAAGGGCATTGCATCACCTTAGTGTCACTTTTTAGGACGCTCTGGTGTTGCAATGCCCTGCTTCATATTTACAAAGCGACCGTAAGCCACTTTACATGGCTTAATGCCACTTTGTAAACATAGTACACGTTCACGCAGATATCTGCATGAAAGGGGTGTGCAATGGGTGTTGCTGTGGGCATTCCACGGCAACACTCATAGCTTTTTGACGCAGCCCTAGATTTACAAGGGTGTGTAAATTTGAGGCAGCGCCAAAAACTAACGCCACTGAATAGCAGGCATTAGAATGGCGCAACAAGGAGAAATACATTTTCCTCGGTTTTTTGCTATTTCTAAGTGTGCTGCATCCTGCCTCACATATAGAAGGAGCAAATTGCCAATAATGATTGTTTTCTGGCAGGAAAGTGTCCCTGCACATAAACTATCATCCCTGCAACGCAGACACCCTTGTCCCAGGATGCCTGCGTTGGCGCTCGGCTGCTGTTTTAGTGCCCAAGAAGGGGAAAAAAAGGGATGCATCGTATTGCTGTAAATACGACACATCCCCACACTTTTCTTATGAGGCAGATATTGCATCCTCTGCATAGATCTGATCATTGCATTACAAGCAGTTAGATGTGAAGTTTTGAATAATAAATATATGCTTACTCGAGGATGCATTGGTAGGATACGATGCAGATCCAATTTCTTAGAAGACTGATATGATGAACCTCAAAAGATTGTCGTAATAATCCTCACAAGCTGCCCTGTCTTACCTTTCACTGCTTCAAAACCTAGTAATGAGAGTAAAAGACCTCTGTAGTATATACTTTCCCAGTATAAACTACAGGTATCATTTGAAGTGGAAAACCTTCTTGAATTCAGTCAGTAAGTGGAATTCACATTTTAGTCGCTACCATTACAATCACCACCTACAGATATATATTCAAGTTCATATTCATGTTCAGTCCATTGACCAGGGATTGGCTTATTAGTGTTTACGATGAACTAAGCCTTTGGAACAATGGAGGACTTATTTTCTACACAAGTGAAGGAATGAGTCTAATATTAGGAAGACGTCTTCCTATTAGTATAGTTTGTGGGTTTTTCAGGGTCTTGGTCCTTAATAGACTTCAAGGCTACAAATTGGACACTTCTGAAATCTACCCAGAGGTTTTTTATTCACATCTAATATTTTTTCTTTGACCTAAACCATGAAGATATACCCACTAGTTGTGTGGAGAAGAGAAGCAGGCAAGTGACCTCTTATACATTATAGAGAAGGAAGGGCGAATTTTGGGAGACAGCCAGTCCTGCCAGAGACCTAATAGGATCGTTTCTGCGTTAGTTCATGCCACAGTGACAGCTCAGCTGGACTATGCGAACAGTCTGTACGTAGGTTTACCCAGGTACTTGATCCACAGACTGCAGATGATTCAAAATGCATCTACAAGACTCATTCGTAGAGTGCCCTTCCGCCACTCCTCAAATCAGGTTTTTACACTGGCTTCTAGTAGCAAAACGTACTGAATTCAAATCCATTACATTAGCTTTTCGGGCCATGCATTACATAGGGTCTAGACATCTTAGAAATAGGCTTTGCCCATACCAATCTTCCCGAACACTGAGATCTAATTCCCCGTTTCTATTCTGAGTTCCCCACTTTGCTAAAGCCAGAAAAGGAGGAAGGTCCTTCACAGTCAGGACCTCCATGCTATGGAATGCACTGCCACTACATCTACTCATGTTGAACTCTGAACCTGAGTTCCGTAAGAACTTGAAGACATGGCTCTTTGGTCAAGGCTAGTTGTGAAGCCCCGTTTGCTCACTTGACTCTCGGCACAGCGCCGGGACACTTCTGTTTGAGGTAGCTGTTTGCGCAAAACAAATAACTCCATTATTATTATTTAGATAGGAAGAGCTAATCCACATCTGGGATGGACGTAAAATGTGTTTGGACAGGTAGCTCTCTGAATGCTTTGGTCCTTTTTTGGGCCATACAGCGGTGTAGTGATTAAACTCTTTCCACAGATGTGTCTGCAGCGGGTCCTGATTGCACTGACACTGGCATGCCTGAGAGACCACTGAATTACTCTACTTTTGTCTAGCAGTCCATCACCTCTTTTTCTACGTGACGGGACAATGCCTTGATTTGTGCTACATTACAGTAACTTCTATTTCGCTGAGCTACAAGGTTCTTGGAAATGATCACTATGGTCATTGGGTGGCTCATTCTTTTGTTCTAGATAATTAGATTTGGGCGATTCAAAGTCAAACACAAGTCTGTTTGAGGGCTTGGAGCTTGATGAGGATCAATTGCTTAGTTTGTGGTACGAGTATAAGGCTGCCACTGAACAGTAAATGTCCTCATTGGATGGCAGAAGGTCTTTGCTTTCAGGAGACAGTACCTTCAGAATATTGGCAAATATTTTCATGTGATATGCAAATTCTCATTTCTATTTATTCGTTTTAGAGACCTTTCAGAGTTGACAATGTGAAGCCTTTCAGGCTCACAGGCTTTAGACATAGAGGTTTCTGGTGCTTATGGAGTGTGGTAAAGGTGAACTCCTGCTACCACCAGGGTGAAGAAATTCCTTTGCCTTGGTCAGAGTAAGATGCCCTCTAGAGACTCAATTTGAAACCTTTTGCATTTTTTAGGGGGAGGTGAAGGTAGTGTCCCTTATTTACTTATCTACTGCAGTGAATGCTCAAAAGCAGCCATTGGCCATTTGAAACAATGAATTTGCCCTGCTGCAGGAGCTATCTCTTGGAGCTAGAGAAACACACCAACTTTTCTTGTGATGTTGTCCTTTGTTTGTCAGGTAGTATTTTTCTTCTGTTCTTTAATTGCATTGAACTTGAGTTGGACTATTAGTGTGGAAGAAGAATCTGACTGGGGTATACCTTATCTGAATGGACCATTTGTAAGTGTCACCCTTTGGAGGAGACTGGCTTGAAACCAGTGCAGCCAATTAGAGGCACTGCAAAAGGGTGATCCTTTACCGAAAGCAAAATGTTAACAGGTAAAGAGTTGTTCAATGAATTGGTGCAATAAGTTGTTGTTACCACACCCAGAAGGGGAAACTTGCCGAACTCCACACTATGGCTAATAAAGCAGTGGAGCCACATGGTGTGTATTCACTTGTGCTTTCCGTGGGAAAAGCATTTCACTTGTGCTAGATTTGCTAAATATGTAACACAATTGTAACTGCCAGCATGACGTTGATAGGATATAGCAATGGTTGGTATATCTTAGAAATATAAAACATTACTTGTTAGGTGTAGAGAGACTGCATGCAGTGTATGAAGACTCAGTGAATAAACTCTTAACACCTTCAACCTCAAACCCTGCAGTAACATCAACCCCCACCTAAAAGAAAATTCCAGTGGTGCCCAATTCTCAAACGCGCACTGTTCAAACTGCTCAAACACACATATACATAGCATTACACAACATTGGCCTCATGTACCTCAACAACTGCATACACTTCCACAAACCTACCTGACATTTCGGCTCAACTGATCTCCTACTCGCAGCCGCCCAGCGTATGCTGAACCAGATCTGCTGGTCGTGTCTTCTCCTGCCACGCTCCTGATGCCTGGAGTGACCTATTTCTGCACATTATAGCCGCGTCCTCAGTTCTTGTATTCCCTAAGAAACTAAAGACCTGCCTTTTCACCTAGCCTTGACCCTGGCTCGTCCCATACAGCTTCTGCTTCGGAGCTAGGATACCCTCCTGGTGAGTCGTGCTCTATACAAATACACATACATGACAATACCAATATAGCACACAAGGCAGCACAAACAGCACAAGGAACATCTCACCCAAACCATCCACAAATAAAACCTCTAACATGAGCTTCGTCATGGTACACAACAAGAATGTCAATGGAATGTATTAACAAACATGACCATAATGCATATTTCAACCACACTATTTCAAAAAGCAAACTAATCATGTGAGCTGGAGGAGTTCCAACTCATGGCACTAGAACAAGTATGAGAGGAGCCCTCGGCTGTGCCACTCAAAACTACAACCACACTGCCTCATATTTTTTTCTAATCGTATTGTTGTCCATGTAGGTTTGTGCGCCACACCACATTCAGTTGTGAAATGGAAAATCCTGCATAGTGTGAGATGGGTGTCTATCTTTGTCAGTGTGAGTTTATGATGGACTCTAGGGCAGCTTTCTCTTGAAATGGCTGGACGGGTGACCCTTAGAGCATCATGACTATTTTTGCACAGCCAAAAAGGGAACAGATCATGCAGTGCTTAATTTGTACAAGAATGAGTGCTGATCCCCAACGTTTTCCTCATTAGCCTGTTTTCGGAGCTGTGAATGTCAATGATCATGAACACCAAGGCTGCACAGTTTTGATTACACCTTATGCCTCTTTTATTTACCACTAAACACTTCCTGGCACTTTGTCTCAATGCCTCACGTTCTTTTTTGTAAACCCTACTCTTTAGGTCTCGCTTAGCAGTGCACATGCGTTGCTTGGAAAATGACCTTTAGCCATTGATGCAGCTTTTGCCATAAAAATGTGCATGCGTTCCATTGCCTTCAATGGCAACGCATGCACGTCTGGCGATTCCCTTGTGGGAGCGGGCTTGACACCATATGTTTGTAATTAACTTACAAACACATGGTGCCCCTGGCTGTCTCCCGCAAGGGAAACACTTTGTGTGCTCTTGCACTCCCCCCACCCCTCCCATTTGTAGCACAAGGCATGCGCTTGTTAAAGCCTGCCACTGCAGACAAGTTATGAATGCAGATAGACCCTGCCTCCAACGCTTTTCAGTACACTTGACATGTGCTTTGCTTGCCATGTGCTTCAAATTGGCTTGTAAGCTGTCCCAAATGTCCAGGCTTTCATTCAAAGAACTGAACAGCCTGCAATATTCCATAATTGTGTCAGAAAACAGATTAATGGATTGACTACATGAGCGAGTCTGTTTTTTGTTTACTTCGTTGTAGGAGTTGTGCTTCCGTGACCACTGTTTAAAAGTTGCTGGGTGGACCTCTCTGGTTCCAAACTGTTTCGTGTTATGTTTTTGTAACTAATAAACAATGCGAGCGCAGGAAGAGGCGATAACGGGGCACAGAAAATAGGTTTCCTCTTTGGAGAATCCGTTCACAGTCAGCCCAAGTGAAGCTTTTGGTGGTGTTTGGAAATGTAAGTTCAACGGGGACTAGGTGGCTCTGGTTGGTTGTCTGGGTGCAGAGCCCACTTTACAGATCTGTCACGTACTCAACCTTACATCGACGGGTCTTCTGGAGTTCGACAGCCGCTTTCGGGCATATCTTTCTATACAGAATCGCAGGCAGAAATTGCGCTTCTGTAGAGAAATATTTCCAGAGACGACCACCCGTCATGCTTCATGTATTGATTGCTGCACGCTGCGCTGGGGGGCTGCCTGCGCGGTGGCGCATGCTTGCAGGGCTCAAACCTTGTTTTGTCTGGCATGAGTTAGAAAACCTCTGTTGTGTTTCTACAAAACATAATTTTTCATGGTACTTGCATTGAAAGTGACCAAGCAAGGTGCAATTTGGTTAGACGCCCCCTGTCCGTGCTTCTTCTGTCATGGTTTGGTGTGACATTCCATGGCGAGGACTGGGTGGCTTCAGGAAGACCAATTGTCTGGAGATGGGAAATGTATGTTGTATTTTTTATTTTTTTTAGCACTGTCTGTTGTTCGGAAAGTGTGTTTGTGGGTAAGGTGGTGGTGGACGGGGTTTAGGGGTTCCTGCTGCTGCGCACCGAGTGCTGCGGTATCCTTCTTGCCAAGCATACCCTGCCACTGGCAGGCTGTTGTGACAGGAGCATCTTTGGCACAATTGAACACGGGGGTGCAGTTCCTAAGGAGTTGATGGAAAGGGAAAGGGAAAAGACAATACTTTTGTCATGTTGCCCTCCCACACCTCGGGAGGTGGCATTCTTCATCATTCGGTCTTGCTCCTCGTCGGGCCGGTGCTGCAATGCTCGGCGGGCTCACCGTTTCCGGGGCTCTTTGATGGAGATCTTTTTTATAGAAGCAGTTGGGTGCGTGTGGGTGTGGGGGCAGTGGAAGGTTATGTGCACGTGTCAAGTGATTTAACATAGGTCAGGGCCATTCCTAATCTCAATAAGTTTAATGGTAAAGGTAGATCCTGCCTAAATAAAATAAACTGGATGCCCTATGGGATTGTGATGTTCCTAACAGGGGGTCTCTAAAGTGGGGTCGACATGTTTCATGCCTAATTGTTCCAAAGGAATCAGTTGGCACTTCATCAGGACCTATGTGAAATATTAGTGCACTGTTGGACTTGGCCCTTCTGGCAGGTTCACCCCTGAACTTTTTGCCTTTTAATATTACATAATTATAGTGATTTCTGGTCTTTGCGCACTTTGACACTGTGTCCCAGTGTAAAGTGCGTGCGCTCTCTGAGTGCGTGTGTGAGATTGGCCTGCCCTCCCATAGGAATGCATGGGGGATATGTGTGTCCATGGTAGTTCCTGATGTGTGGGGAGTGCAGGGTCGAGTTTGGTATGTGCGGACTCATGAGATTGAATGCTGCGCGATGATGTGTGCAGATTTAATGTGTTTTGTGTGGAATTGTCACTTCTAGAAGTTGGCCTGTCTGTGCAGTGAATGTGAATTGACTGTCTGGTTGTGATTGGCTGGAGCTGGCTGGTGTGCCTGGCTCCAGGAGTCAGGATGGGTCTGCCCCGGTGGTGAATGGAGTGATTTACACCCAGATGGGCAGGAGGAGTGCACCTAGGACCTGAATAGGGCTGGGCCTTCCCTCCACAATGCTGGCTGCACCCCCTGTGGTGTATCTGATGTCCCTGACCCATCCTGTAAATTGGCAGAGCGGCTGAGCAAAACAAAGTGCTCAGGAACCAGTTGCATCTGGTTCGCCCCTTGCCTGCACCTTTGACAACAAAGGAAATGTGTGTATAAAAAGAGGCTGTGACCTCATGTGAAATGTTCTTGTTTCCTGACTTGAATCTACCAGGGGCTTGCTGCTACTGGGGCTCAGGGGAAGGCTTGCCTCCCTGGGCCCGGCCCAGCCCCTGGATGCCTGGATACCTGGAATTCTTGCTTGGGTCCTAACAGGAGGGGGCTTGCTGCTAGTGGGGCCCAGGAGAGACCGCCATGGGGGCTGTCTCCTTGCTGGAGTGCCCTGTGTGCTGCCCCTGGGCCCTGCATTGCCCCTCCTGATGCCCAGGACTGCTGGGACCCTTTGCTCTGGGGGATCCTTCTTTGGGGGCTTTGCAGTTGCTGTGCCCCAGCAGCTTGTGAGCGCTTTATCTTTCATTTAGGGGCAGAGCGCTGTCGTTTTCCCTCGGGGGAAGCGCTCCTGCCCTTTGGTGGCCATCGCGGGTGCCCACCCTGCTTATTAAATTAATTCTAGAGCGGGTGCCCACCCCGCCTATTTGTGTGCCTTAGCGGGTGCCCACACCGCTTCAAAGTTTTATTTTGCGTACCGAGGGTGGCCACCCCTCCTTTATGCCCGAACAATTACCGCCGCGGCCCATGCGCCGAAAACAGGAGCTGGGCGGGTCTTCCGGTTTTGAAGGGAAGTCCCGCCCGCCACCGCGCTGGGATTGGCTAGAGTGCCGGCGCCCTGCCGGAGAAGGAGAAAAGACGGCCGAGTAATTGCCTCCCGCGGCCCGGGGCTTCCGTGAGTTAGGGAGAGCCCCGGGCCACCAGCAGAACGCAGCACCAGTGTCGTGGGGCTCCCATGCGGTGGAGGGAGCCCCGGCCGATCCTGACAGTGGTCCAGGTGGCCCTGTCAAGTGTACATAATCCCTTGTAAATATTGCCCATGCCAGTTGGCAAAATGTAAATGGTGTGGTTACTATCTGATGTGTTTTGATAATACAAAGGCTATTCTTTTATATAACCTTGTGTGGAGTTCCTTTTGTGGGGGGCCTGGGATGTTGTTGCTGGTGGGTGCATTCACAAATGCTTTACACATTGCCTCCGGGATCAGCTTTACTGCTCGCGTCACGTTGCCAAGGGGGTGAGCTGGGGTTATCTTTGGAGTGTAACTTCCTTGCCCTAACTAGAGTGGTGGTTTCTGCCTGGCTTTGGCGCAAGCCTCAGCCAGCCAGAAATCCCATTTCTAACATGCACAAATGAAGAAACAGGCTCCAAGACTATTGGGAGTTGCCTGTTGTGGGGCCCTAGTAGTCCTGTACTGGGCGAAGTTGACACCTGTGAAGAAATAGAGAAAACAAAAACAGGATTTGTAGGGTTGGAGGGTCGAAAAACAAGGGGGGGAGCTTGTTAAAAAACTACAATGGATCAGTGGAATGCCATAGCCCCTGAATAGAGGGACTCATTGTAAGTTGTAGGTGAAACCAATGGTCCCAGTAGTATGGAGGCATATTCAGTTGATACCGGTTTCACTGCCAATAAGTTGAAAAGTAAACATGAGGTCAATTGTAAAATACCCTCTATGGCAAATCACCCTCTATTGTAATTCAAATCAGTCATACATACTGTATGGTCAACCAATTGTATCGTCCTGCAAGTGAGTTCGGGACACATGGCCAACTGTGTTGGAATTAAAAAAAGAGAAGGAAGGACAGAAGAATCCACATTATACAAACAAAAATCGGTGAGATAAAAAATGGGCAGGTAACCCTTGAGAAAACAGATTTCAGTTATAAGGTTAGCTTGTATGCGAGAGGTTATTTAGAAACTGCACAGTTGTGCACCTATGTTATAAGGACTAAATACATGCTCATTCATAACTTCACGTAACTGTATGTCACGAAGCTGATGCGCCTATGCCCCTTGGTAAAAAAGTATATGAACAAACGGACACAATCACATCTATAGAAGGTTAGGCACTGCAGGAATACCCCAATGCATCATGTTAACAAGTGTTGGGCTGGTTCTCCCATATATGAGATTAGGAGTCTTCCACATAAGCCCAGTACACCAACCTTGCCATCAACTTGATGTCCTCCTAGGCCATGATAATACCACTCGCACCCACCTTCCCTACAAACACATCAAACTTGACACAGTCATTCCGGTAGGTTCTTGACATTCTCATCAAAGGCCACCACATCGGGCTTTTTTGTGACGCCACTTCCACTACAACACTTTTCACTCCCACAGAGATCTGCTAAGCATACACACCAACCGTGCAAATGTGGTATTACGGCACATTTGACATGCTTCATAAACAACGTAGAGTAATGAAAAATTTTATAAGCAACTCTTACTTATTTTATGCTAGCGCCGTGTTAACAATTAGCATTCACAGCGTGACACGGGCTTTATCATCCCGATCACACTGTCCTTATTGATCAATTTCGTCATTACACCTACATGGCCACTCGAGACATCGCTCAAACCTTGGTGCATCCTCACGCATAGGCCTTACTTTGGTACAATTCCAAATTGCCACATTTCAATTTACCAAACAACACCGGTTTTGGTCTCAATAAAGTTTTTCATGATCTCAAACATTCCCCCAAGATGGCGGCTCAAGTTACCGCTCTAGCTTTCCACAAACGAACAGAAGTTTAGAAAATCCCTTAAAACCTGGATCTACAGTATGGAGGATGCTACCTGCAAAACACTTGTTTAGGACTCACAATGGCAACGTGAGAATAACAAATCTTACCATCTTTTGAGTACACGAGTCAAAGCGCCAAGATGCTCCCTGGAGTGGTAGTGCGCTAAACAAATTCCCCCTCACATCACATCACATCACAAGACCTCTGGCACAAAAACACAGTTTCCAGGAAGCGAGATTACGGGGAACCGGAGCGAGGGTAGGCATACATGCAAGTTGCCGCTACCCGACTGTGAGTATTCCTGCTGGGGCACCACGGTAAGCTTTAAGAGCACATTTCACATTCCAACAGCATTAACTTAACTCTCCTTTCTCTTAAAGGAGTGGAGCAACATTGTGCTTCTTGTCAACCCCGTCGGGCCGTAGTTCCTGAACCACGGGTGAGTCACAAAACGGGAGTATTATTCTCCCAAAATCCGCCTTGTTTTCGTTCTACTTGTCTTGTTAAATAATCCTTAATGTGTGGTTGGTCCTTTTGCCGGTAAACATATGCGATTACTTTAACTAATCCCCGCAACCTCGAGGCGGGCACTTTTGGCAATTTAAAATACGATTACATTACTGGCTGCCATGTTTGTTACTCACTATCATTTTCGTCGACATGATGCATTGGGGTATTCCTGCAGCGCCTAACCTTCTATAGATGTGATTTTGTCCGTTTGTTCATATACTCTTCAAACAAGGGGCATAGGTGCATCAGCTTTGTGACATACAGTTACGTGAAGTTATGAATGAGCATGTATTTAGTCCTTATAACATACATACACAACTGTGCAGTTTCTAAATAACCTCTCGTATACAAGCTGACCTAATAACTGAAATCTGTTTTCTCAAGGGTTACCTGCCCATTTTTTATCACACCGATTGTTGCTTGTATAATGTGGATTCTTCTGTCCTTCCTTCTCCTTTTTAAATTCCAACACAGTTGGCCATGTGTCCCGCACTCACTTGCAGGACGATACAATTGGTTTACCATACAGTATGTATGACTGATTTGAATTACAATAGAGGGTGATTTACCATAGAGGGTATTTTACAATTGACCTCATGTTTACTTTTCCACTTATTGGCAGTGAAACCGGTGTTACCTGAATATGCCTCCGTACTACTGGGACCATTAGTTTCACCTACAACTTACAATGAGCCCCTCTATTCAGGGGCTATGGCATTCCACTGATCCATTGTAGTTTTTTAACAAGCCCCTCCCCTTGTTTTTTGACCCTCGCACCCTACAAATCCTGTTTTTGTTTTCTCTATTTCTTCACAGGTGTCAACTTCGCCCAGTACAGGACTACTAGGGCCCCACAACAGGCAAATCCCAATAGTCTTGGAGCCTGTTAATTCATTTGTGCACTAATATTTCACATAGGTCCTGATGAAGTGCCAAATGATTCCTTTGGAACAATTCGGCACGAAACCTATCGACCCCACTTTAGAGACCCCCCGTTAAGAAGATCACATTCCCATAGGGCGTCCAGTTTATTTTATTTAGGCAGGATCTACCTTTACCATTAAACGTATTGAGATTAGGAATGACCCTGACCTATTTTAAATCACTTCAAACGTCCACATAACCTTGCACTGCCCCCACACCCGCACGCACCCAACGGCTTCAATAAAAAAGATCTCCGACAAAGAGCCCCGGAAATGGTGAGCCCATCGAGCATTGCAGCGCCGGCCCGACGAGTAGCAAGGCCCAATGATGAAGCATGCCACCTCAAGGGGTGTGTGAGGGCAACATGACAAAAGTATTGTCTTTTCCCTTTCCCCTTCCATCAACCCCTTAGGAACTGCACCCCCTGTGTTCAATAAGTTTTTCTTGGAGCCATGCGTGCAGGACCTGCTTAAACATTGGCTTCTGGTTCCTCCCCTTTTCTTTCTCAAACATCTTTGGCACAATGTCACAGGTTGTTATGGTTCAGCCTAAACTTACTGCCAAAGAAGTTCAAAGGTATGCTTTCACCTAATGCAAGGTTATGTACAGGTAATTGTGTGCTTTGACGGTGTCTGCGAGCAATGCGACATAATGTCATTATGTATTTTAGGCTCTGCCAAGCAACAGAAGTATCACTGTCCTGAGGCAATCATCTGCAAAGCCCCTTGCCACCCTCGCCGATACAGCACTTCATTAAATAATGCTACACGTTTCTCATGCGGCCCCAGGGGTGCAGTGCATTCCGCCTCGCAGGGCTTTGCTGAGTTCCGCAGCAGTTGTTCTACTTTTAGCGGACAGGGCTCTCTTCAAAGGGGCCCTCGGGGTAGCCTCGCCCTCCACCCTATGGTGGCTACTAAATATGCTCGGTAAGAGGATACTACACAGATATCAAGTTTTTGTTTTCACCGACATGGGGTTGTAAAGTTCCCAGTGGTGCCGTCATGAATGAAACACATGCATGTGAGTTCATATGCATTTTTTACAAACTTATGAACATAGCCTCCCAAAAGCATCTCAATTAAGCTTTCCCACGTAATAACAGATGTTAAGGTTGACTTGTAAGTATAGTGTGTGGACAAAGTGAATGTAGCACCATAACTCGTGAATTTTAGTTTCATGGCAACGCCATTGCAAACATTTTAGTCACACTTATCTCTTTCTCTATATATACATACACACACACATATGGGCAGATACAGGTAAGAATAAAATGTACAAGAAAAGCATACAAGGTGAAAGGGAGATACAAGAAGCCAATGTTGACAGTCATAAAATAAACATCAAGAAACGGGTGTTACCCTAAAGTATATGTAACATTTATATGGACTAACCTTATATAAAATGTTTTTGTTTTTTAAATGCTGCATTTGATTCTTTTATTAATGTTTCTCTGTCTATGTAAAAATGCAATACATTTATGAATAAATCAATATTTCTGTGCCACTTTGGTGGTAAATAGAGCACATGTCTAGATCCATGATAGATTTCCGGAATACTCATGCAATATAATTCCTGCAAGCACTGAAGTTAAAAGGAACTCATTACACAGTCTCTGGTTATATTTAAAATCTGGCACGCACCGCTCAAGCACTGTTGTTTCTCTAATTATTACAAACACCAAAAACTTTATGCAGTGAACAAACTGGAATAAACTGTATGAGTTACGGTCATTGAAAGGCCTTTTGTGATTAAGTGCTGCAATGATACCCTGGCATACTCTCTAAATTCGTAGTACTCTTAGTTACACAAGAGCTTTCTCAAAGGAGTTGCACAGGGGTTGTTTGTTCTGAAAGCCTCAAAAAATCATTGCCAGTTAAATACCGTGTTTATCACAAAAGCCTCCTACAATTCCCAATATAGAACACTCTTTTGTTCTATGTTGTAAAAATATGGATACAGTACCTTAGAAGTAAGACACATGCTCTCATTTTTAAAACGATTCAGGAAAGGGGGTGGTGATGAACAGAGTGCCTGAATTAAGCAGACCACTCTTACCCAGTCCAAAGATCAGGGCTTGATCCATCACCGTTTTTTAGCTCACTGCACCATCCCAGCTCAGAACTTGGCTATATGCAAATTAGTCTGTTCCTGTCCCAGTGCATGATGGGAACAGGGCAAACCAAACTACCAAGCCAATTCTTGTACTGGGAAGGAAACAAGCTTCCGGGGACCGGTTTCTGCCATTTCAGGCGTCGTCGGCCCGGCTTGCTTGAATCCTGATGGTGCAATGAGCAAGGGACTCACATCTGAGTATACCCTGCCAGAAACCGGTCCCCGGTAGCTTGTCTCCTTTCTGGTGAAGAATTGGCTTGGTAGTTTGGTCTGCCCTGTTCCCATGATGCACTGGGCCAGGGACAGACTAATTTGCATATAGCCAGGTTCTGAGCTGGGATGGGGCAGTGAGCTAAATAACGGTGATGGATCAAGCCCTGATCTTTGGACTGGGTAAGAGTGGTCTGCTTAATTCAGACACTCTGTTCATCACCACCCCCTTTTCTGAATCGTTTTTGGCCACTATAGGTGTGGCAGGGTATACTCAGACATGAGTCCCTTGCTCACTGCTCTATCAGGATTCAAGCAAGCCGGGCCGACGAGGCTGAAATGCCAGAAACCGGTCCCCGGTAGCTTGTCTCCTTTCTGGTGAAGAATTGGCTTGGTAGTTTGGTCTGCCCTGTTCCCATGATGCACTGGGCCAGGGACAGACTAATTTGCATATAGCCAGGTTCTGAGCTGGGATGGGGCAGTGAGCTAAATAACGGTGAGGGATCAAGCCCTGATCTTTGGACTGGGTAAGAGTGGTCTGCTTAATTCAGACACTCTGTTCATCACCACCCCCTTTTCTGAATCCTCATTTTTAAAACATCACGTGTTTCCTTCATGGAAGGAATGGAAAATATTATTTCCAGTCCTTTGTATGTCGTCCTGCTCTGGTGGTATATATACTACCTACCTTCAGGGCTGCAGGGCAAAAGGAGCAACATCCCATCCTCTGCAGGTTGGTCTTCCTGGGCCACAAAACCAGACATATAAAGCCCTGAGGCAGCTGTGTCAATCTGACTTGCTGTAGAATGACCAATCAGGGTGGGTAACAACTAAGCCATGCTGCATTTTTCAGCCATTCTGAGTAGCTGTCATGATATGCGTCCTGCTCTCACCTGCGTATGCCATGCAGACACAGAGATGTGCTCCTCCAAACTTCATGTGTGCTTGAGTCTGTAGAGGAGGTCAACAGATTGCAGGCATCATTTGATGTGAGTTTTTGCAGCAGCACAGCATGCACTATGCAAAACACGCAAGTCGAGACAAACTATATGTCCCAGAGCACCACAAGACTCTCACAAGACTTGCAAATGCCTCAGCCATCTTAGATCCATACAGTGTAAGTTCCTTGTGTTTCAGAGCATGTCTGAAACACGAGGAATTTAGCAGGATACTTAGTTGCTGCAGCTAGAACATGGTTACCAGGAGATTGAAACTCTCATATTTTCAACAATATTTAACACTTGACATCAAAGATTAGGTCTTTTATTTACACATTAGTAATCGAGTCATCTCCCGCAGGATGACTCTGGCACCAAAGAGAAGCTAGAGGAATCCTGAACGTGTACAGACTTTGTTTAGAATACTCGGGTCACATATAGTATTAAGGTACTGCCATTGCTGGGAAGCGAATATATATTGCCAGTAGCGTATACACAACACTAATGTGTATTCATTATTTTACAACTAATGTACTCGGAGACATTCAAATGACAGACTTGATTTACAATTCACGGAAGGTAGCTATCTATGTAGGAATATGTATAATAGCTAAGGTTATGTCATTCATCTATTACAAAGGGTGATTGTATCTTTCAGCTTTAGGAAGTCCTAGGGTTTACACCGACACTGTAGATTGGGTTTTACAGAGATTGCCACAAGGTATTTCATATGTCATTGTAGAAACCATTAAATGTGATGCAAATTACAGTGTAGTAAAACAGTTTATTTCCTGTTGTATATGTTAATGCCTCTGCAGTGTAGGTTGAGCCCAGCAGCAGGAACAGGCAAAGTGAATTTGTCCAAAGTCTCAGTTCTATCTCTTGTCCCATTTCCCTTTCCCCAGGTCTATTGCTGACCCGCACAGATGGTTATTAGAAGTGTGGATTCTAACACTGCTCCAGTCAGATTAGCAGTTTAGTGCAGCCCTGACATTGGCTGTCTTGTGACCAATCACCTGAATGCAGGCAAACTGAAAAGTCACAAGGCAGCCATTTCAATGTGTGGAATGTCCTGTGGTGTGGACTCTTAACCCCAGAGTTTCCTTGCAGACAGGAAAAGACACAACAAAAAAGATTCAGTAATGTTGTGGCCTAATGCAAGGGGAGCCCAAGAGAGGAAATTTAGCCTTTCGGGAATTGCATCCACATAGTAGAGATCAAAAACACGAGAAACAAGCATTGGCATAGCCAATAGGTCTCGCCTTTGGGACCTTATAAATGTTTAGTTATCCAGCACAATATCCTTGGTGCAACAACATCAACTGTTGCATGGCTAAACACTTATAAGGTCCCAAAGGCGAGACCTATTGGCTATGCGAATGCTTGTTTTTCTTTGTCACTGTTTTTCCGTAGTTCACTCCTCTTTATTTCCTCTTTTAATGTTTTCTCTCTCTAGCTCTGGGTCAAAGTTTGATGGGGAAAAAATAAGTGCTTGCCCGCAAAAATGAGTGCCAGAGGGCGCCACCTTCAACCACCGGCTCAAATTAAGCACTGAGCAGATTTACACCAACAATCTTCCTTTCTCTCCTCCAGAGAGTCATCCCAGAAGAAATACTGCGCTCCTGAACACTAAATGAATATTGCATTTTAGTTCAATATTGTGATTTGGGGGTTCTGCCAGAGTCATATTTGATTTAATAAATCAAATTAAATTAAATGACTTTAAAGTTTCATATGCGCATTAATTTGAATTTTATTTAATTTGGGGCTTTGTAATGGAGTTCATACTGCTTAATATTCACTGTTGAAGAAAGTTAGACTACAAAGCCTGTATTCTTGAAATTGGGTTTTCTATAGTACTGAAGTGAAGGTCTAGTTGCGAACTTTAGTGTTAACTTTCCGTGGGCAAATACCAGAGGCAGTCAGGTACAGATGGGCGTTCAGTCCTGACCTGAGTTTTTAATTGCGAGTTGATAGTCCCCTATACTCCTTATATTTTGATCATAGTCAAGTTCAGGGTGTCCGACCGTAGGCTTCCGGTACATGTATGCACATCTAAGCTGCAAATATCCTCTGTTTTGCTGAGCAGCACCATTTCTCCCACCACAGTGACAGCCCAGTACCTTTATGCAAACCTTAAAACCGTGTTTATTTTGGCAACCTTTGTTTTCCCAGTTGTGCACCACTTCCACCGCACCCACGCAGGAGGCAGCCAACCATGTGTGAGAATGTTTGCCTCCAACATGTTCAGAAGCAGGATCACTTCCTGGTCCATTGTGTCCTTGTACCAGGGGGAGGATGTAAGACTGAAGATAAACATATGTAGATACTTAATCCTGGTTGAAGGTCCAGGATACCGATTCCATGAGCCTCCCTCTGTAAAGAATCACACACACATGAATCTGTCTGGTGCACGGTTTAGGTTGTGTTTTCACAATGTCCAAGTCGTAGCACTGCAAATATAATTAAAAATCAGCAGAGTTCTGGGGCAAGTGGCACTACAACACTTTCCCTTGAGGAGCACCTATACGTTCATAATGCAATCTACTTTCTTGTCCTTAATGGATCACATGTATTCCGGTGAGGTGAAAATCGTACTTTTCATCAGCCATCAGCAAGAGCGACTCCTTAACTAATGGACTAAACTCAGAAGTGGGTGGTACCTCAATAGGCTTCACGGTAGATGGAGCCGTTGGCCACCTCCATGACACGGTGGCGCAGGGGGGTAGATTGGGGTGCAGCGCAGAAACACCCCATGTATGCTGCCCGCGGCTGCCCCAAAAAGTTTCGAATGGTGTGGGGTAAATGGGTTGGGGTGGTGGAAGACTGAACTTCCGGAGGCTTCCTTATGGACATGGTTGTGGACATTGTCGATTGCTATTACTAGTAGGACTTGTGTATGTGGGAAGCTTACTCCCCCCGTTTTGTCAGTCACTGTTATGTACTGCTCACTGTGCGATAAACTGGCGGTGTTTTCATTGCTGCATATGTGTTCATTGAAAATCAATAAAATTGCTTATAAAAAAAAAGCTTCAAGGCAACACCAGAGGCAGCTCCTCCGCTAAGGCGCTCTATGAGCAGTGCAAGGAAAAATAAAATGATAATAACAGAAAGTTACTATCATTTTGTTCTTAGTATTATGGACTGTAGTCATGTTAGGGCAGAGCTGGGATCGTTTCAGAGGGAGGAGTGGATGGTGCGCCTAAGTGCGCATGACTGTTTGGTCGTCTGTCTTGGGCCAGCCAAACAGTCATGCACACTTTGCATATTCTCCGCCGGCCGTATTGCACAGTCTGGGTGATTAAAATGCACAGGCTTCTACTTCCTGTCTGAACGCAGAACCACAGCACTCAGACCAATCAGGAAGCTGCTGTCATGCCGATGACATTAACAACGTGATTGGCTAGGGGAGTCTGGGAGCCTGAGTGCTGCCGGGAGCGAGAGAGAGCAGAGGACGGAAGAGATGTGTAAGCTGACGACCGGCGACGAGCAGGTAAGTCATCTTTTTTTCTCTTTCTTATTTCTAAACCCCCAGCCTCGCAATCCAGCCACCATTCCCTGCCAGCTGCCACTGGGTAACACAATAAGCAGTAAAGTGGCTACTTCATCATTCTAGCAAGTATGAGGTCAGTTCTTCTGGTCAGACTATGCTTGAGATCCTTGTCACAAAAATGGCAGGCTTGTAGCAATAGTTCAGTGCCAAAGACTGTGGGGACACTGGCCGGACTCACAAAGGTAAACTTAGACGTTTGGTCTCAACTAAGATCAAACATCTTCATTTATGACTTTGGAAATACACAAAAGGCATTTACGAGTACTATCTTTATTTCCGCAATTGGGGTGAATCCCCTGCCCGAGTGTGGACATAAAGATAGTACTCGGATACAAGATCACCCGGAAGGACCGCGTCAACCAGACCGGAGGAGGCATCGCCATCGTCCACAGGAACACCATCCGCATCACGACCAACTCTGACGACACCCTCACCGCCGCCGAGCACCTCCACTTCCAGATACACACCGACTCCAAGACCACCCTCAGATGCACTCTCATCTACAGACCCCCGGGACCACGCACACAATTCAGCGAAGCCATCGCAGACTTCATCAGCCCGCACGCCCTCGCCTCCTCTGACTACATCCTCCTAGGGGACCTCAACTTCCACCTGGAGAACAACAATGACAGCAACACCACTACCCTGCTGGACAACCTCGCAAACGTCGGACTCAAGCAACTGGTGAACACCCCCACCCACTACGCCGGCCACACGCTTGACCCCGTCTTCTCCTCCAGCAAGCACATTGCCTTCAGCCACTCCACCGGACTTCACTGGACTGATCACAGCTGCATCCACTTCAGCTTCAAGAGAACCACGACCCACCACCCCGCAGGAGCTGGAGCAAGATCTCCGCCGACCAGCTCACCACCTCCCTCAGCCAGAACCCACCCACCAACATGACGGACCCCAACGAAGCAGCCCGCATCTTCAGACAGTGGCTCATCAACTGCTCCGACGACCTCGCACCACTGAAGAACCCTCCCAGCAGACACGGCAGCAAAAAAGCCTTGTGGTTCACCAACGAACTCAAAACATCCAAGAAAAACTGCCACACCCTCGAGAAAGCCTGGCGCCACGACCAGACCACAGAAAACATGACCGCCCTCAAGAACGCCACCCACACACACCACCAGCTGATCCGCACCACCAAAAGGACATCATTCAAAGAACGCCTGGACAACAACACCCACAACAGCAAGGAACTCTTCAGCACCGTCAAAGAGCTCTTCAACCCCAGCGCCGGAAACAACAACATCACACCCTCGCAAGACCTCTGCGACTCACTCGCCTCCTTCTTCCACCGCAAGATCGCCGACATACACAACAGCTTCGACGCACCAACCACGCACCCAACCTCCGAAACAACGCCCCCCACCACCACCCTCTGCAACTGGACCCCAGTCAGTACCGAAGACACCACGCGCACGATGAACACCATCCACTCCGGATCCCCTACCGACCCCTGCCCCCACCACGTCTTCAACAAGGCCGGCTCCATCATCGCACCCCAACTCCGGAACATCATCAACATCTCCTTCAGCACCGCCACCTTCCCGGAGAGCTGGAAGCATGCCGAGCTCAGCTCCCTCCTGAAGAAACCGACAGCGGACCCCACTGACCTCAAGAACTTCCGCCCCATCTCGCTCCTCCCTTTTCCTGCCAAAGTCATCGAGAAGACCGTCAACATACAGCTCACCGCCTTCCTCGAGACTAACAGATCCCTCGACCCCTCACAGTCCAGTTTCCGAGCCAACAACAGCACCGAGACCGCCCTCATCGCAGCCACCGACGACATCAGATCCCTGCTTGACAATGGGGAAACAGCTGCCCTCATCCTCCTGGACCTCCCTGCAGCATTCGACACAGTCTGCCACCGCACTCTAATACAGCGCCTCAGCAACATCGGAATACAAGGGAAAGCACTGGAGTGAATCACCTCGTTTCTCGCCGGAAGAACCCAGAGAGTCCGCCTCCCCGTTCTGATCCGCGGCCACCGAGGTCATCTGCGGCGTACCTCAGGGATCCTCGCTCAGTCCCACCGTCTTCAACGTCTACATGAGCCCCCTCGCAGCCATCGCACGCCAACACAACCTTAACATCATCTCATACGCCGACGACACCCAGCTGATCCTCTCCCTCACCAACGACCCGGCCAACGCCAGAGCCAGCCTACATGAGGGAATGAAGAACGTCGCCGAATGGATGAAGAACAGCCGCCTGAAGCTGAACTCAGACAAGACGGAAGTGCTCATCCTGGGATCATCCCCCTCCACCTGGGACGACTCCTGGTGGCCCCCTGCCCTGGGCACCACCCCCAAGCCAACGGACCACGCACAAAACCTGGGCTTCATCCTGGACTCCGCCCTTGCAATGACCAGACAAGTCAACGCCGTATCGTCATCCTGCTTCAACACCCTGGGCATGCTCCGTAAGATCTTCCGATGGATCCCCACCGAAACCAGAAAGACGGTCACCCAGGCACTCGTCACCAGCCGAATCGACTACGGGAACACCCTCTACGCGGGAACCACTGCCAAACTACAGAAAAGACTTCAACGCATACAGAACGCCTCCGCACGACTCGTCCTGGACATCCCCCGCCACAACCACATCTCCGCCCACCTGAGAGACCTGCACTGGCTCCCCGTCAGCAAGAGGATCATGTTCAGACTCCTCACCCACGCACACAAAGCTCTCCACGACCTGGGCCCCAAATACCTCAACAACCGCCTCACTTTCTACACGCCCACCCGCCAGCTGCGATCGACCAGCCTCGCCCTCGCCACCGTACCACGCATTCGCAGAGCCACCGCCGGAGGAAGATCCTTCTCCTACCTGGCGGCCAAGACATGGAACTCCCTCCCCATCCACCTACGGCTGACCCAGGACCATCTCTCCTTCAGGAAGCAACTCAAGACCTGGCTTTTCGAGAAGTAACGGACCCCCCTCCCAGCGCCTTGGGACCCTTCCGGGTGAGTAGCGCGCTTTACAAATTGTTCCGATTGATTGATTGATTGGTTAATGCCCTTTGTGAATTCCCAAAGTTGTAAACTTAGATGTTTGGTCTACGTTTCAACCAAACATTTAAGTTTACCTTTCCGAATCCCCCCCAATGTGTTGCCCCATTGTCACTGAATTAAGATGCTTTCCGCTACATTGAACAGACCCACTGTGATGATAGCCCTTAGTGTTGACTCCCTGCATGTCAGCCACTTACTGCTTACTATAGGAATCGAGAGGTTGAAGTCAAGCATCTCATTTCCATTCTCTGTGTCCTGGTGCACCTTGAAAGATGGCCATCTGACTCTGAGAGCCCTAGGGAGTCTGACAGCCAGTGTCTCAACGAGGCCAAACACCTGACTGCGGATCCTTTGTGATCCCTTAGGTCAATTCCTACATAGTGGGATGATACCTAAGGTCAATCAATTCCCCACTCCCAGGGCATGATAGCTGTCCTCTGCTACCTGTATTGGACTTGGCATGCTGGTGGGGCTGCATGGCTTCACCATGGGTAGCATCAATAAGCATGACACCTGTGCCCTCACCAGCTTCCATCTGACGATACCCTGGAAAGGTTAATTCACTTGCACAGTCTGCAATGTACATAGGCTGCCCATGAGAAAGCAGCAGCCCCCATAAATTCTCCTGGCATCACTTACATTACCACAGGTTGCAACCATCTTCATTACTGACAAATATACAAAGTCAGCTTCATGGCATCCAGGCATGTGGGTTAAACTGTGTTATGCTGGACACTGCACCTGCTGCAGTTTCACAGCTCTCTCTATGCACATGACCACATATTTAATTTCATTGAAAGCACAGACACTCATTAGGCTCTTTTGTACACTATTTGGAGATTACACATTGCTAATATTCTATGGAGTCCTACTCTATTTCAATCTGCAAAAGTACGCTTAAAAAGCAAGGAAGAAGGTCAGTAATAAAAAACACTCACAAAACCATACATGTACCAACGGCAACAGAGTGGGCGGGTTCATATGCAGTGGATATGAAATTCCTCAGCTCCATAGAGGAATCTATCCACCGGAAAGGAGAAAATACCCATCTACACTACAAGGGTTCCCAAATGTTCACTCAACCTGTTGCTGCCTTCCAAAGGGATAGTGCGTGACCCTCTATATGCACTCACACTATATCATTGATCACCCTGTCAGTATCTGCATTGGGGCACTCTGCACCCTCGGGCTACAAGTGGAACAGCTTTAAGGTTTGTGTGGCACCTACAGACAAAGACTTAATGGTGAGTGAATTTCTACTCTGACCTAGTGCTGTGACAATCTATTACATTCATGGTCTGTTACTGTCACTCTTATATCTCTTCCCGTTTTGTTATGATGCTTGGCATTTAGATCTGACTCATGCACTTCTAAGAAGCTTGGACCACCCTTGCCACCCATGTCCTCATGTCTTTCTTAGGTAAATCCACAATGGAAGGAACCACTCATTCCTATACTGACTTAATATAATTGTGATGGCTAATGTCTTCTTTGGAATATTGGCATTTGAATTCAGGAACACATACCAATGGATTATCCTATTGTTTCAATATTCTTTTTCATTGTATAAATTACCACTAAAACTGATTAATTTACTCGGGGTGTGGCTAGCGCCCGAGGAGGATGGCTACCGACGGCTAACGCTCCAGAGACGGCGAGGGGGTTTGCGGCTCTGGCGAGCAACCAACGTTCAGTGCGGTTCCTCAAAACCTTGGGATAGCAGTCGGAACCGAGGAAGAATCGGATGACATGTTCAAGGATCCCTGAAACTTAATGTAAGCACGATATTTACTTTGACTGCAGCAGAGTGATTTCGGACGCCATTTTGTCGATCCGGCAGAAGGACGTTTTTCACACGCACTTAGTTAACCCTGTGGCACGGACACTGCAACTAATGCTGCAATTCATGCCATGTATTTGAAATGCTGTAGAGGAAATGGAGAGTTGTTGTGAAGCCCTTATTCTCCTCTTACATTGCTGTATGTGCTCTGAGTTTGGGATGCCTTCCTCCTCATAACAGTGGCAGCCATTTTCCTTTAAGCACTGCGCAAAGCTTCTAATGTAATGCTCATGTGAAATAATCTTGTAATGCTGACTGCTTGGATACCTTTCTGTCCATGAAAGAACACTCTGCAATGGTTTTTCCTTTTCTTTCCATAAACTCCTCTCAGGCTTTTTTCTTAGGCTTATTCATGAAGTAAAGCATTGCTGAAACTCTGGAGACATTTCATTCAATTCTGCTGAAGGTTAGAGATAGCTGTTCCATTATTGTGAAGTTTTCTAGGCCACTTTTCATTCGCTTGCTGCTGAGGCACACAATATAAACCATATATAGAACACCTTCTTGTTTTTTACCTCATTAAAATTCTCTCCTTAACAAATGATAATGTTATAATATTTACATTATTCATAAATTTGTGGAATTGTTGGCGCTAATTTTGTCTCTGGCTGCAGCTGTTTGGGGTAACAACCCAAGTTATTTCCACCCTCTCACATACGTAATTACTCAACCTGCTGTGAGTCTCGTTTATAATACATGTCATGGATAACCCGTTGAATAATTCACCTAAGAGCGCTACGGCTTCCAGTATTGCTGCATCATCTAGCTCGAATAAAGCGGCAAGTAAACGTCTAAAGAAGGATCCTCACTCCCCACCCAAACAAACTTCTTCGGTTTCTTTGGACTTATTACTCGTAGAAATTAGAGCCCTTTGCCCATTTGTTGAGGAAACTAACTCTCAAATTCAGACATTAACTGAAAGATGGTCAAGCTTAGAAGACAGAGTTATTACAGTGGAGCAGAATCTTGAATTCCTGACTTCTGTCAGTAGCAAGACTGATATCCTTCACTCTTAACCCCTTAAGTGCTGCCGTCGGCCAACGGTCGTCACGGGCACTACCTCCCCAGTGCTGCGTGCGACCGCTGGACGTCCAGTTCAGCACCGGATAATGGACAGCGCAGCACTGGGGAGGTTTGTTTACTAGCTCCCAAGTGGTTAAGTGCTGTCTTTCCAAACACAAGTTGAAAATTTGGAAAACAGAAATAGGCAGAACAACTGCCGTATTTATGGATTATCAGAAGGATCAGAAGGCTCTGATCCTATTACTTTCTTCAAGTCATTCCTACCCGAAGTACTCAACTTGCCTCAAGATACTCAGCTAAATGTTCAACAAGCTCATCGTTTGGGTGCTGCTTCGTCATCACCCTCTTCCAATATGAGGAAACCGAGAGGAGTCATCCTATATTTCCTAGAGTATACTGACTTGGTCAAGATTTTATCAGCAGCTAGACCTGCAAATTGTGTCACTTGGGCTGGCAATACTTTGTTTTTCTCTCAAGATTACTCAAAACCCACCGCTGACAGACGAAAGGACTTTTTAGCAATGAGACTGCAACCTAGAGCTATGGGTGCACGCTATGGCCTTTTTCACCTATGCCTCTTTAAAGTTACTTTCAATAACAAAACCACCACATACGAGGATCCCTTAAAATTGAAGAGTTTTCTTTATTCTTGCCATATGGATTCTATGGACACTTCTACATCGTCTTTATAACTCAACAAATAGTTGTCGCTGATATGTTTATGCATAGCCATTGTTAATGTACTTATTTGTTCCTATTTAATCTTTTTTGATGATGATTAATGTTCCTTCCCTTTGATTGGTGTTGACCTGCTTACCAACCTTCATTAGTTTTTTTTCTTTGCAGTTTCCGCTCTTATGATGTTCTACCCCATATTTTGTATCGTTCGCCATTTCCCACCCCTTCCCGCCCTCGTTTGCAGTCTGGAGTCGTCACTCTTCCATGTGGCCCCATCTCCCCCCACCTTATATGTGTTTTGGATTTGATGTAAGTATGTTCATCATGTCATTTCTATTATATTTTGTATTTTTTCTCTCCCTTTACCTTTTCTTCTCTACCCTTTTCATCCCTCTTCTCCTTTGTCAGATTTACTACTTTGACTTGCTACTTTCTTTGCTATTCTTCTTATGTTTCACTTGCTGAACGTTTACACTTAGCTTATTTCTCTATTCTTTTTTTATTTTCTTCTCTCATCTCTTTTCTTTCTTATTCTCCCACAATGTTTCAAGTTTTGAATATTACATGTATTGTCATCTTTATGACTTAATCTTATTTTGGCAGTTGTATTAAGGTTGGTTCATTGTACCTTACATTCATTGTTTCTGAGATATGGTTTTAAAGATATGTTCATGGAATGTTAAAGGTTTAACTTCCCCAATGAAGAGACAAAGAGTCTTATCGTATTTATCTAAACTAGAACCTTTGCTGCAAGAAACTCATCTTACTGAATCTGAATTGTTAAAGATCAAGAGTAACTGGGTTGGTGAACTTTTTTATTCACCTGGAGATGGTAAGCAAAATGGTGTTGTCACTTTAATACATAAATCCCTGAAGACCTCCCTTATGTAACAATTGAGGGACGAGGAGGGTAGATGGCTTTATACTAAGTTAGAGATTGATAGTACCCCTCTATCTCTTTTCAATGTTTATGCCTCTACTTCTGGTGATACTCCCTCCTGGTCACATATGAATAATTTGATATCTCAACACTTTGATAAAAATGTGATCCTAGCTCGAGATTGTAGTCAGGTTTTTGACCCTTTTTTAGATAGAAGTCCAATTCCCTGTTCATTCCCTCAAAACCACATAAAACTTTCACGCAGACCATTAAACACCTACACTTATCTGATGTATGGAGACTTTGTAATCCGGCCCTTCAAGAATACACTTTTGTTTCTTCACCTCATCAGACCCAATCTAGAATTGATCATTTCTTTACATCAGATATTGTCTCCCAATCTCTTATCTCTCTGCAGACATTGGTCCCATACTTATCTCTGATCATGCCCCAGTCACCATTCTGTTAGATCTCTTACCTCACACAGATCACCCATGCAGATGGCGTTTCAATAACTCCCTGCTTCTTGATTCTCTTTTCAACAAATCCTTTACCTCTTTACGCAATGAATACTTTCTTCTAAACAACATCAATAATATGCCCTTCCATTTAATATGGGATGCCTTTAACACCGCTGTTGGAGACTTTATAATTTGATACACTTCTGCTAAACGTAACTCATTTTGGACTATAAGTAAAGAATTTCTTTCAAAAATAAAATCTCTAGAACACACTTATTACACTTCCAAATCGAAAGATTGTTTAAATGATCTCATCAATGCCAAGATTCAATTTAACAAGGATGCTGCCTCCTTGTTTTTTTTAAGGACTAGTGCTAAATTTTATGGCGGCCAGAATAAATCTGGCAAATTGTTAGCAAACTGTTTAAAAATGAAACAGAACAAGTTTCATATCGATTCTATTTTATTGGATTCAAATGGTCCCAACACAAAGATCCTATATCTTACAAGATAATTTTATAAAAACCTGTATACTCCTGAATCATATTCAACTGAAGAATATATTTTCCTCTACCTCTCTTCGATCCACAAACCCACACCTCTTACTTCTCTCCTCGACCTTCTTGAATGTGATTTGACTCGGACTGATTTACTTAATGCTCTTAATTCCCTTAAAAAGGACAAAGCTCCAGGACCCGATGGTTTCACTGTCGAATTCTTTTTACATTTTGCCCCACTTATTCACACATACTTTAACATCCTCTTTTCTTTCTCCTGGTCACTCTTCTTGTACTTTTATGGAAGCCTTAATCTGTCTTATTCCAAAGGAGGGGAAGGACTTGCGTTTTTGAAAAAACTATCGACCCATCTCTCTAGTTAATATAGATTATAAAATATTTTCTTTAGCTTTTCGGTTAGAATCTCTTTTGCCTCATCTTTTAGGGAAAGAACAACCAGGCTTTGTTAAAGGTAGATCTATTAACGATAACACCCGATTATTTTTTGACATCCTCTGCAAATCTTTTAGTCTCCCTGAGCCTCTTGCTGCCGTTGCACTAGACACAGAGAAACCGTTTGATAGGGTGTATTGGCCTATTATTTTTCAGACTCTTTAATGGTTTGGTTTTGGTCCAAAAATCATTTCCTTGATTTCTTTGCTTTATTCATCCCCTAAAGCCGCTATCTTTTCTAATGGCCTTACCTCCCCCTATTTTACTCTCCATAGAGGAGTAAGAAAGATTGCCACCTATCTCCTTTTCTCTTTAATTTAGCCTTAGAACCCTGATTGTCTAGGATAAGACAAAATTCATTAATCGTAGGTTACACTTCTAAATGTTTACAAATTAAAATGGCTGCATACGCGGATGATGTTCTTTTATTTCTTTCTAAACCCCAAGACTCCCTACCGGCTTTCTTGATGGAAGTCAATTCATACTCACTAGTATCAAGTTACAAATTAAACAATGACGATTGCAAAATTTTGCCTTTGTCTAAATACACTTTCAAAGCTGACTTTTCCATCTCCAATTTCACGTGGAACCCCATGAAATGGTTCCATAAAATTAACTCCCTTCTTACTTCTTTTCTATGGTAAAAAAACAAACTAGAATGTCCTTATCGAAGTTGTCACGTCCGAAACCCAAAGGAGGGGTTCGTTTCCCTGATCTCCCTAAAAACCACAAGTCATTCTTACTAAAACTTACCTCCAAATGGCTCTCAACTCCCTCTCCAGATCTCCCATTATGGATTAATTGGGAAGAATCCTTCCTCTCCCCATTTTCCTTTCTAGAATATTTATCTTTTACAAGGAACCCGCATATCTTACACCCCCCAGTTATTAAAAACACATGTAATTATTTGAATAAACTCCTTCTTATTGAACCACAATATTTTAATACATTTCTTAGCTCCACTATATGGCACAACAATTTTATTCGTGTTAATGTTATACCGATTTATTGGAAAACCTGGAGGGACAAAGGCATTCCTTGGGTGCATCAATTATTTGAAAACGACTCTTTCTTGACTTTTTCCACAGCTAGCTCCCTCTATCATTTGCCTTCATCATTTTCTAATACATTTCTAATTTTAGGCTCTGCATTTCTTGACTCCTACTCTTACTTTCAATCTCTACCCATCTCTCCTCCGTTATCTGATCATCCCTGGCTAACTATTTTACCAGATGATCTAAGGCTTCCACTCTGTACACTTATTTGCTTTCTCCACTCTTAACACAAGCTAACACTAAGATTGAGACTGCATGGGAGGCAGATCTAGACTCATATTGGCCCATACATATTTGGAATAAACTTTGGTAAAAAATTAGGTAATCTTCTAGAGCTGCTAACAACCCACAAACTCTCTTTTTTTTTTATTTATAACAGATTACACCTGGCACCAGTTTCCTTACATATAATGCATTCTGAAATCCCTGACACCCGCTGGTCTTGTCGATTCCCGAAAGCTGATTTTCCCCATTTACTCTTTTTATGTCCTCCCGTTTTACAATTTTGGGGAAAAGTCTGGTCCCAAATCAATACTATTTTTGGGTCTTCCATCCCTCTTACATTTGCTAATATTTTCCTAGGCAGTCTTTCTACGTGCTGGAGCAAACCAAAAACTCTGACTCAAATTATTAATCTATTATTAGCTACTGCGTTTCGAACAAATCACGAAAAACTGGAAGGACGCCTCTAAACTTTCATATTTTGCTTGGTGGTATTCTGTTTGCCATAATCACAGACTGGACACAACTTTTGTTTTTCCCCTCTCTCTAAAACGTAAGAGGTTGCTTTTATGGTCTCCTGTTACAGGAGTTTTTAGATACAAGTGCTAAACGATCCTTTGCTCCAACACCCTATATTCAAGAAGTTGCTCAACCTCCTTAATTTCGTAGTCTTTGTCATTTGTTAATTATATTTCATATCATATCCTTTTTTTTCTCTTCATTAAACACTTGCAATGTGTTATACCTGCTATTAATGTTTCCCTTTACCCTTTGATCGTCTCTTGAGCCCTTACCTCATGTATAATGTTTTGCTTATCTGCCATGTATAGTTTATTTTGTATTGTTTATCTCTGATATTGTTATATATGATATTTGGTTTTATTCTTTATGACATACATTGAATAAAGCTACCTTTTGAAACTTTACAAAACTGATTAATTTACAGAGGGCAAATATAACCTTCATTTTGGCAGTGATAGAGCGAAATGCAGATTGGGTGGCATCAACATCAGGATTATTTTGAACTGGAGGGGATGAAGTGACAATATAAACAGAAGAGTGAAGCTGTAATTGGGGTCTCATGGAATCTGAAGGTAGAAAAACACCTGTCTTCTGACACCTACCAATGTACAATGTTATGTTGTGGATGCCCCTATGGCGCGCCTAAAAGCTGATGACAAAGACCAGCTGTGAAGAGAAGTGGATGCCACAAGGGAACTAATACAGAATATGACCCTCCCCATCTTCCTAGGTGCTCCCTTACAACAAAATGCAATGCAATATTTATAGAAGGGAGTACAGTGGTGCTGCCACCCTCCTATGCATCATTCAGGGTTTCCCTTGACAACCCATTAAGAAAAAACCTGCTGTTCTGACAACGTCACAAACCTCCCTGAGGCGTTTCCTCCCACCTAACCCTCCCATGAACAATAACTAGGGGGCTATTTACGAGAATGTGGCGCAGTGTAGTGCTGAAAGTCACCTAACTGTACTGCACTGTTCAACAGGGAAAGGGCAAAAATGTGCCGTATTTAAGGCAATACAGCACATTACTGTCTTTTTCCCTGCACCAGCGCCCTTTTGGCAGCCTAGTGCCAATGCAGGCACCCTTGCACCAGGGTGACAGGGGTGCCTCAAAAGCAAGCAGGATTTATTTTGTGCAGGAAGGGACACGTACCTGCACAAAAAGAATCGTAAGAAGCATAATTCTCTTTCTTTGTGTGCTACAGAATGCAGCACACATAGAAAGACGAAGTAACGAGGAGAAATAAAGATATTTCTCTTCGTTACACCTCACCTGAGAAGGCATATATTTTGTGTGCATTTCCAGGTCAACCAGTTCTGGTAAATCTGGGAATGCGTCAAAAACCATTGGAGTTGCGTGGGAACACCCAAGCAACACCCCTGGCAGAGTAAGGAAACAGGGTGATTTGCACTGCATTGCCTTATTTCGGATTTATGGAGCCACTCAGGGACACGTAAAGAGGTCTTGCGTGGCTTCATAAATCCCATATAAGTTTTGTGTTGCTCGCAGTGACGCACACCGAACCATAAAGGTCCCCAAGTGTATTGCCACCCACCCCACTATTCCTATAACCTCCCTTGCTTCTGCAGCCAGCTGCAGCCAACTACACCCAGCTCTTTCAGAAAGTGGAAGAGACAACTGTGCTAGCTAACATTGTCACATACAGCTGCTACTGAGCATAGCAGCCATATGTTATGTGCATAAAAGCCGCTTGTGACGGGCGAGATGTAGGGAGAGGATGTCTTCTGTCATTTCCCCACATCTCTAGAGATGGGGGCATGAGAGGATAGGGGACAGTTAAGACTCAGCACTGGCCCTTCCACTACTTCCCTAATGTCCCTGGAGATCTGTGGAGGTGGGTGAAGTAAACAAAGATGACTTCTGTATTGCTTCCCAATACTGACACATGAAAGTGGTGAATATTAGGGATCAGATTCCCTAGTTCATTCTTACGACTTCCAAAGGAAGTCATCACAAATTCCCTTCAACATTCACTCACTTAAACATTTTGGGCCTTATTTATGAGGCCCCTTGCGCCATTGGAACGTCACTTTATGTGACGTTCCGTGGCGCAGAAGCCTTCAAAATATTTATCTGCACTAAGCCACTTTTTTTTGGCTTAATGCTGCCTGATAAATATCAGTCCCTTTAACGCAGTGTTCTGCGTTAAAGGGGCGTGTGATGGGTTTTGTGGTGGGCGTTCCCAGCAACATCCATGGCCTTTTGACACTGCCCCAGATTTATGAGATATCGTAAATCTGAGGCAGTACCAAAAGCTTGCGCCTCGTAAGGGAGGCGCAACGCAGAGAAATATCTTTATTTCTCCTTGTTTTTCCTTTTTCTATGTGTGCTGCATTCTGCAGCACATGTAGAAAGAGGAAAAGCCTCTTGTGATTATTTTTGTACAGAGAGTTTCCCTTCCTGTACAAAAATAATCATCCCCGTAAGGCAGGCACCCTTGCACCATTGTGCAAAGGTGCCTGCGTTAGTGCTCGGCAGCCCACTGTGCGCCGGCGCAGGGGAAAAGGACAGGAATGCGCCATATCTTATAGATACGGCGCATTCCTGCCCTTTTCTTTTGCTGTAGGGAAGCGCAGCAGGAAGACCTGCTGCGCTTCCCTACGGCAAAATCTCATAAATGAGGCCCCTAATCTATTTTATTTGGGGTTTTCTGAAGAGGTACACTCCTATGTAGGCTCCAGAGAGCTTTGGGTATGACGGTACAATAAACAGAGAGGAATGTTTCATTGCAATATAACCCAGGTGTGGAAAAATACATTCTCATCAGGCGACAAAATGAGGGTTTGATGGTGTATACCTTTATCCGAGTGTAACCAAAAATGAAAGAGTCTGGAAAAAATGGCAGCTGCTTTAAATATTTATGCGTTTTTTTCTTTGACAGTACGTTAACTCATATTACATTTTTATGTGGTGTGGCAGCCTACTAACTTTAAAATTACCTGTTTTATGTATCACAGATTTCCCCTGGGCTGTGGATACATTTCCTGATTTTCCTGAAGGCGTTTTTCTTTTTCATTATCAATGATTTGTTTATGCCAGGCTGTTTACTCAAATATGATTTGCTTTTACGATCCATTAATCAACCGGGGCATATTTTTAATCAGAACAATTGCTACCTTAATAAAATTTGTTTTTATTCGACAAACTAGAGTGTCGGGATCTAAGAAAGAAAGGAGAGTTATTGTATGCGCTGTTTATGTACTCAGCATTTTTCAAGGTCTTCACCAGCGACCAGCTTGCTCGTAATGTGTCATTATTTGTGTTAGGCGTCACTAATCACATTGATCACATTTATAAAAAGACAATTACGCTGTGTATAGGGCCGCTTTACCAGCTAAGTATGTTAAATATGAATGCAGAGAGTGTTTGCAGAATGTGCACTATTTTGCAGAGCACTGAGGGACATATTTGAAAACAAATCGTGCAGCGCAGGGACACAAGCAAATGTGCTGCACTGAGCTGCATCATTTTCTAAGTGCAGAAATGCGCCGTATTTACAACAATATGGTGCATTTCTGTACTTCCCCATGCATTGGCACAAAAAAGCATCCAAGCGCCCGCGCAGGCATCCTGTGCACCATGGTGCAAGGTTGCCTGTGTTGCAGGTATGATTGTTGGTGTGCAGAAAGAGACACCTTCCTGCACAAAAACAATCATCAATGGTGTTTTGTTTGTGTTTGAAAAGCTTTATTTGGCACAATTGTTAAAACATCAAGATACCAGCAAATATATGAAATCATTTCAAATATAACAAAGACTTAGCTGGTATCAGAAGAGGAAAGAATAGAAAGCAATTTATAGGATTTTATACATGGAGAAAAGGCAGGGAGAAGAGGAAGAGGTAAAAGGGGTAAAGGGTGAGGAGAGGGTGAATTAACACTATAAAAAAGTAAGGCATATTGGTATAATATTGTAAATGCATTAATACATATTATCCAGCATAGAAGTAAATATAATGATATAATAACCAGGTAGAAAAGTAACTTAAGGACAGAGATGACATCCTTCAAGGATATTGAACATTTTCAGAAGTAGTGCATGAAGGTTTCCTTAGGCCATGCAGTCCAAGTAGTTGGTAAGGGGTAACCAGAAAAGTTCTCTATTGATAGAAGGTTGGCAAGAGGAGTCAAAGGCAACATCAAGTCTATGAAAATGACAAAGAGTATTCCACCAACATTGTATGGAGAGATGTTTGAGAGTTTTCCAATTAAAGGAAATGTGCTGAAAGGCAAGAGCAAGCATGAGGTCAAAAAGACCATGGGCGTGTGGAGAAATGACTACAGATTCAGAAAGGCTACCAGCAAAGAGGAGAGGAATAGAATAAGGAATGGAAAGTGTAAATAGACGAGAGATATATGACCAAACCTTCCCCCAGAATTCAGAAACTGAAGGACAGAGAAAGAAGAGATGAAGAAGGTCAGCATTAGAAGAACCACAAGTCCAACAATTAGAGTCAGAAGAAGCAGAGAAGCGTGATAAAGAAACTGGGGAAAGGTAAAGTCTGTGATAAAAGAAGAATAGAGATTGGATAAGAGAAGCAGAACAAGACATTTTAAAGGATCTAGACCAGAGTTTGTCCCAAAAAGCGACAGACCAATCGCATCCCAAATCCGATTCCCAAGAAAGTTCCAGTTTAGTTTTAACACGATCCGGATTAGGGGGATGAGAAACATTTATAAATAAGGGAAGCTTTAGGGGAGGGTAAAAAGAATTTTGAGAAGAGGATTTTGGGAAGTGGGTGAAGATGAAGAAGGAAGGGAATAATAAACGTCAAGAATAATTGCCATAATGGAGGTGAATTTTTGCTAAAAGGATCCTGGGCAATGAAATAAGAGCTGAAATTGGGGGAAGGATCAAGGTAAAACGCCATCAAAAAGTTGGTTAACCCATAGAATACCTTTTAATCTCCAAGCGTGCCAAAAAATAGGTCTGTTATTGAGGAGGATAAGCAAATTATGCCAGATAGGTGTATTTAAAAAAGATTCACAGGAGATGGCAGTAGGTTGCACCAAGGGTTTCAGAAGAGAACAAGTGTGTCTGAATAAGGGGAGAGAAGTATAAGAAGTTTTGGTAGAGAAACACACTACTTCATTGAAAGAAAAAGGTAACAATAATATTTGTTCAATGGAGGACCAAAGGGAGGTTAGGTGAAGGATCTGAAGTTAGCCATCTTGAAGCCTGATGCAGGGAGACGGATTTATGATAAAGGCGAAAATCCGGGAAATTAACTCCACCATTGGATTTTGGATTACGAAGAGAAGCTAAAGCAATTCTGGATTTTTTTCGTTTTCCAGAGAAATGTTGAAAGACACGAGTCAATACGTTTAAAGAAAAGATCGGAAATATGAATGGGGAGCATGGAGAGAATATATATTAGAATTGGGGCTATCAGCATCTTGATTAAATCTAAACGCCCCCACCAAGAAAGAAAGAGAGGATTCCATGTGGAGAATGTTTCTCAATGGGAGATATGGCAGCAGACATATTTAATTTAATTGAAGAGTCAATGGAATTAAAGAACCTAGGGGCATATTACCAAGCAATAGCGATAATTATCGCTATTGCTTGGTTAGAGGCAAAATTTTACCGCTGATCTGCGGCGATTTTTATCGCAGATAAACCTTGGTATTACCAAGGTTTATCGCAAATGCGATAAAAAACGGCCGCAATGCATGAATATCGCTGAAAAGTCAGCGATATTCATGCATTACCGAGCTAATGCTCTTAGCCATGTTATCCACCTCCCATTGGATAACATGGCTAAGAACTGCTCAGGGCAGGTGTTAGCTTTTGGAGATATTCGCGCTTAGTGCGAATATCTCCAAAAGTTGGTAATAGGAGATAGCGATGTTAGCGACTGTTTCCAGTCGCTAACATCTTGGCACGCCCACTTTGCATGTCATTAGTGATAAATATCACTGACATGCAAAGTGGGGCCCAAGATGTCGCTAACTGGTGTTAGCGACAGCTAGGTAATAGGGAGATAATTTTATCTCCGCTTTCTTGGCTTTTAAAGCCAAAAAAGCGGAGATAAACCCCCTTGATAATATGCCCCCAAATACCTGAAGGGCATATTATCAAGACAGGCAATAAAATTATCGCTATTTTAGCGGCAGAAAACTGCAGCTAAAACGGCGATAATGGGCTTGATAATATGCTCTATGGAATTACAATTGAAGCACATGTTAGATGTGAAGGACATCTAACATGGGCTTCAATTGGAATTCCATAGAGCATATTTATTTATTTATTTAGTGTGTTTTATATAGCGCACAGCTACCCCAACGGGGTGTCCCGGCGCTCCTGTGCATTCTTAAGTTGAACTAGATTTTTAGAGTGGGAATTAGCAGAAAAGGAAGGTTTTTAAGGCTTTCCGAAAAGGGAGTTCTTCCTGGATCTTCCGGATAGATGTTGGTAGCTTATTCCAAAGGGCAGAGGCACAGACTTGAAAGGTTTTTCCGCCAGAGCGGGTTTTTTTAAATCTGGGAGTAGTGAGAAAGTTTTTTGAGGAAGAGCGGAGGAGCCTATTGTTGCTGTAGGGGGAGAGACATGTGGAAAGGTAGGCAGAGCTCTTTCCCCTCACTGCCCGATGGGCCAGTACTAGTGCTTTGAATTCTGCCCTTTTTTGTATGGGCAGTCAATGTAGTCTATGGCGGTGGGGCGAGATATGCTCACGTAAGGGAATGCCACCCACCAACCGTACTGCAGCATTCTGGACTGTCTGGAGTCGATGGCAAAGACCTGCAGACAGTCCAATGTATAGGCCATTGGCGTAGTCCAGATGCGAGGTGATCAATGCCTGGACTATGATCTTCCTGGTGTTGTTAGGTAAAAGGTTGATGAACTTTTTCACCATCCTAATTTTGGAAAAACATGCTGCAGAGACCGTGTGAACTTGGTTATGGAATGAGAGGTTAGAGTCCCATCTAACCCCTAGATTTTTCACCGATTCTTTGGGCTGGGGAGGGGCGCTCAGATCAAGGGGCCACCAAATGTTGGGGTCCAGTGGGGACGGCTGGTGAAAGAATAACACCTCAGTTTTCCCGGCATTAAGCCGGAGGAAATTATTATCCATCCATTGGGCAATGGTACGCAGGCAGTTTTTTAGTGGGTCAAAAGTAGATTGAGTGATACTGTTGAAGGAAAATAAAAAATGAATATCATCTGCATAGGAGGTAGCTTTTATTCCAGTTTGGGTGATGATTTCCGCAAGGGGTGAAAAATAAACATTAAATAGAAGAGGGCTCAGTGAGGAGCCCTGAGGAACTCCCCACCGAAGCGGTCAACTGTCTGAGGTATAGGGAGGGGTGAATACTGCTTGCGTCCGGTTGGACAGGAAGGATGCAATCCATTTTAAGGCTGTAACCTGAATGCCTTTTGTTTGTAGGTGATCCAGGAGGAGGGTGTGGGAGACGGTGTCGAATGCTGCCGACAAGTCAAGCAGCACCAACACCGCTCTTGATCCCTCGTACACCCTCCAAAGTACTGCATCGGCCATCTCGATTAGTGCTGACTCAGTGCTATACCCTGGTCTAAAACCATGCTGTGAGTCATGAAACGCGCCATGTGTTTCTAAAAAGCCCGCTAGTTGTTGCTGAACAAGTTTTTCGAGCACTTTGGCAGGAGCTGGTAAAAGAGAGATAGGCCTGTAATTGGTAGGTTCATTGGGGTCGGCACTAGCTTTCTTCAATATGGGGACTAACCGAGCATGCTTCCAAAAATCTGGAAAGACATCAGTATGCAAAGAGTCATTCCGTATCCCATTCAAGATGGGGTTAAGAAGAGGTGCCAGAGATTTGTATTGCTTAGCTGGCCAGGGATCCAAAGGTGAACCAGATTTGAATTTTAGGAGTTCTTCTAAGGATTGATCTAAAGCAATCTCTTTAAATTTAGAGAAAGTACAGTCTGATTCAATAGCGACAGTACTAGTTACAAGATTGTCTGGGTTGATATTACTAGGGAAGGAGTCATATATGATTGCAATTTTGTTTTTAAAAAAAACCAGAGAGACTATTGCATAGTGTCTGGGACACCAGGGGAGGTCGTTTGAGAGCTAGGGGATCGGTGAAGGTTCTGACTGTATTAATTATTTCCCTGGATGATCCCTGAGCGCGGTTAATTTTTTCTTCCACAAAAATTCTTTTGTGCTCGATTATTTTTTTCCTATACTCTTTAAGAGCAGATTTGTGTTATCAAGCCCATTATCGCCGTTTTAGCTGCAGTTTTCTGCCGCTAAAACGGCAATAATTTTATCGCCTGTCTTGATAATATGCCCCTAATTATTTCATTTTTGAACTATTCCAAGCAAACCCAGTAGAGGAAATAGATGGGGGAGACAGAATTCTGTAAGAGGGAGAATTTCAGTTTTGTCTGAGTTATTTTTATATCCGGAAACCTGTGAAAAAGAGCTAAATGTAAGTAATAAAGGGGGAATAGAGCAGAAATTAACAAAAGAATATCATCTGCAAATGCAGAGCGTTTCAATTAGCAATCACCATAAGGTAAACCGGAAATGGAGTCATTACTATGAATAGAAGTCAAAAAGGGTTCGAGGGCTAGAATAAAAAGAAGTGGGCATAGAGGACAACCTTGACCAACACCACGTTGAAGGGAGAAATAAGAAGAGACATGACCATTAACAAGGACCGAAGCTTTAGGAGCAGAATACAGCAAGGAGATGAGGGATATGAATTTAGGGCCAAAACCATGCCAGCGTAATGATGCAAACAAGAAAGACCAATCGACTCTGTCAAAAGCTTTCTCTGCATCAACAGAGATAGCAGCTAGAGGAATAGAGAGAGAGGAGACTTTATTTAAAACATTGAGAAAGAGGCGGGAGTTATCAGAGGTAAGTCTACCCTTAACAAAGCCTCATTGCTCTGTACCAATAAGATAGGGCATGATGGGATCTAAGCGTAAAGCAAGCAATATAGCAAATAATTTATAATCCACATTAACCAGGGAGATTGGACAATAGTTTTACAAAATTTGGGATCACCGCCTTCTTTAGGAATGAGGCAGATGGTGGCCTCCTGAAACGTACCTTCTGTCTAACCAGATGAATAAAATGATTGGAAGAGAGCTCAAAGTTTAGGGAGTAGGAGGTCAGAAAAATGCATGTAAAATTCAACAGAAAAAACCTCAGGTCCAGGAGATTTACCTTTAGTGAGGGCACTCAAAGCTTTGGAAAGTTCATGAAGGGAGAGATCGTTTTCAAGATTAAGAAAGTTAAGATGAAAATTAGAGGGAACAGGAAGTTTCTCAAAGTAAGATTGAATGAGAGAAGGCGTAGTAGGAGATTCTGGAGTGTAAAGGTTTTGATAGAAAAGTTGAAATTGGTTAAGTATTTCCTGATCTTTATGTAGGAGAGAATTATCAGAAAATTAAATAGAATCAATAAAAGTGCGCTCTTTACGTGTTTTGAGGTAATTAGCCAGAGGTTTTCCTGCCTTGTTACGACCTCCATAATAACGTGCACTACTATGAAGAAGTATTGATGAGGCGTTGTCAGTAGTAGTTTTATTGAAATTAAGTTTAGCTCTTATAAGTTCTGGTGAAATGGAATAATTTGATGCAGTATAAAATTCATGTTCCACAAATTTGATATGGGCTAATATAGTTTTCCGCTTCTGAAGATAATGTTTCTTTTTCTAGATACAAAAACAATAATGAACCCTCTTGCCGTTGTTTTAAAGGAATCCCAGAGAAGATGAGAGGAAGTACTAGAGTTGCAGTTAAGTAGAAAAATTTCATTGGCAAAAGAGCAAAAAGAGGAGGAGAAAAGAGGGTCAGTAAGAAGGGAGTTATTAAAGCGCCATCGGGAAGATTTGGGGCGTGGGGGAAGTATATCAAGATCTGTCACAATTGGGGCATGGTCCGAGATGACTATGGGTTCAATAAAAGAAGATAATAGGTTTTGAGAAAGAGATTGAGAAAGAAAAATGTAATCTAGATGAGAAAGAGAACCATGAGGAGGAGAGAAAAAGGAATAGTCAAGAGTATCAGGGTGAGAGATTCTCCAGGAGTAAATGAGCTGTGTTTGAGACATGGTATTAAGAAATTGTTTGTGAGTCTTATAGGGTATGAAGCGGGCTGTTGACTTGCGATCTAGAAATGGGTCTACAATCTGGTTACAATCCCCACCAAGGATAAACATGTCATCACAATATTTCATACATTGTTGTGTGATTAAAGGCCAAAAAGAACAATCAGGTCGTGTAGGACCATAAACATTAAAAACAGTTAAAAGCACAGAGTTAATTAATAACTTGGCTAGAATCCATCTACCTTCAGTATAATTTTCTTGCAATATGACTTTACATTTTAACTTTTTATGACACAAGAAGACAACGCCATTCTTAATTATTGGTAGATGGTGAGAATAAAACCGTACACACCCAGCTTCTTTTTAATTTAAGTGATTCGGCTTCTGTAAGATGGGTCTCTTGCAGAAGAATTATGTCAGGGTTATATGAAGCCAGGTGGGAAACGATTCCTTGTCTTTTAATAGGATGTATAAAACCTTTTACTTTCCAGGAAACAACTTTGAATGTAAATACTTTAAAAATGTAAAGGAAACAAACACTACAATAATACCGTGAGAAGAGAGAATGCCAATAACTATAAGAAAAAGAGGATGATAAAGAAGGAAGAACCTAGAAGAGGAGCTAGAGAAGTATGAGAAAATAAAGATCAAGGCTAGATAATTGGAAAAAGAGGAAGTAAATATAAGCAAATGAGCCAAGAGAATAAATAGAAACAGAAGATAAAGGAAAAAATCTGAGAGGCAAAGGGGAAAAAAATGGAAAATGGGAAGAGGGAAAGAAAGGAACAGAGCAAGAAAAGACAGTACATATCCAAAAAGGATGACTGAGAATAACATACCTGAGGGTACACAAACAGGAAAATGAGGGAGTGGGACACTCAACAAGACTAGCCTCCAGCATTCGGGAGTCGGGACCGCACCAGGACGGGGAGAATTGCGAAAGAAAGTCATGGAATGAAGGGAAATTAACAAATCTATAAGAATAAGCAAAAAATACGGACAACATCAGGATAATACATAGGGAAAAGTACAATCCGCTTAACATGTAACAAGAAAAAGACAATAAATAAAACTAAAAGAATCTTTAATATTTAAGAAGGGTAGATATAAAAATAAGGAAACATTTAGAGGAACAATGCTAAAATTAATTAAGGAACATCAAACATCAAAACATAATACTGTGTAATAACAGATACAAAGAAAAGATAATTGATCAGCCACTGGGAGAATTGGAAGTTTCCATGCCATTGGTAGTGTGGATATGGATAAAGTTTTTAAGTTCCACCGGGTCTTGAAAAGTCCATGTTTGGTTCTGGTATGTAACTTTGAAAATACACGGGTGAAATAAACCATATCTAGCACCCAAAGTTCTAAGAGGGGCACGAAGATTCAGGAACCCTTTCCTCCTAGACGCAGTAGCATTGGAGACATCTTGGGACAAAAACACCTTCTGACCCAACCAGGAAATCTGACGTTTAGATCTGGCTGCAGAAAGAACTGAGAGAAGATCTGTAAACTTCAAAAAGAGAATAATAACTCCTCGTGGTTTTGCTGGAGCTGTTGAAGATGTTAGGCGCTGCCCAAGCCTGTGGGCCCTTTGGATGCTTAGAGAAGTGGTAGAGTAGAAAAAGCTTTATTCGAGTTATACACTCATAAAAGCAAACACATATAAATTGCATACATTTCTTAAAAACATCAAACGTTCTATAACAATTGATTTGTAGTTAAAAATACATAATACACAAGCATAAAAATTGTTTATCAATTGAAGCTAAAATAAGCTTTTTCATAATATGCGGAAACTAAATGCATGTTACAATACAGAAACCTCCGCGTTACGGACCATTCCCGAGTTTATGCAATAAAAACTCATACCATACGTGTTAACCGCATTTTAAAGTTAAAATTCATATATATCTCCTAATTGCTGTCTGCAAGAAGAAGTCATACATGGGAAAATGGGAAAATGTAGAATTCAGAACACATTAGTGGATAGAGCCCTCCTCCTTAAGGACCATGCCCACCCCAGGTATTTGGCAGTTCCGAGTACGATGGACATTTCAGTGGAGGAGCAAATAATTCTCAGCCCCTCAACACCACTTAGGACACCGAGGTTCCTACAAACTGGAGCTAACCAGGATTTCCTTGGGTTTACATAAGCCACACACGAAAAAAGAAAATGTGCGATGCTTTCATTGGGGGCCCCACATGACGGACAACACGCACTACCTCCAGTTTTCCACCTGGACGTCATGCACCTCAGGGGGAGAGAGCCTGCCCTTAGCTGGAAAAATAATTTCCTATCTGTTGGAACAGTTATACAGTCCCAATACTTTTCTAAGGATGGTTTTTGTTTAATTTCCAAGAATCTACCCCCCATGGATTCCGAGGTTACGCTCCTCCAAAGTTTTTGATCAATGTGGTTCCAATATAGTTCTTTAATACTGGATTTACTAGGGAATACTTCCTCAAGGGGGTTTTCCCACAATTTGGAGAGCCCAAGCTCTGCAAGGACATCCCTTAGCATTTTTAACCATATAATTTTATGGAAAACATCTAGTTTGGCTAATGCTAAGAACCCCTCAGCGTAGTGTCTTATTTCCACCGTAGTCCATAGCCGTCTCCAATAAAGGATAGGCCTCAGACGGGCACGGTCACTAAGCGATCTTCTACCTAAATCTAAACCAAGCGGTATCAGTGGGGTACTTTGAGGGAGACTAGTTATCCCTCTCACAAACCTGTTCTCAGATCTTTGGAGGGTAGTAAGACTCTCAAAGCCCCAGACTTCAGCCCCGTAAAGGGTTGCGCCCAGGGCTTTTGCGTCATAAACCATGAGAACAGGTTTTATAGGCCTGGTTTTGGATTTTACTTGCTCGACCCTGAGTGCTCCAGAAATCTGCTGGTGTTTCAACACCGCCTTCTCTATGTGTCTTGACCAACCGAGTTTACTTGATATCTCGACCCCAAGGTATGTAAAAACATCTACCAACTCTAGATTGATATTGTTCAAAAATACATTGGGTCGAGATTGACGCTTTTGCCCAAAGGCCATCAACTTGGTTTTATTTACATTGACCTCGAGACCCCGTTCTTTACAAAATGAGTCAAAAATGTTCAAGGCTCGCTGGAGACCCGACGGGGTTTTAGACACGATCAAAGTGTCGTCAGCGAACATCAGAATTGGAACTCTGATGCCCGCTAACGAAGGTGCGTCAACCATTGCGTCCAATATCCTGTCTACGATGCCATTAATGAACAGGGAGAACAGCAGGGGTGCCATAGCACATCCCTGCCGGACCCCCCGCTCAACTGGGAAGTTGGTGGTGGATTCCCCATTCCTCCCCCACTGGACCTTTGCATAATTGCTTTCATGCAGACGCATTATCAGCGTGAGCAAATCAGGTGGGACCCCTATTTTGTACAGAACCTCCCACAGCGTGCGCCTTGGCACCAGGTCAAAGGCGGCCCTGAGATCTACATATGCTACATAGAGCCTGCCTTTGCCCAGGAGTACAGTCCCCCACCGCAGCATGGTGAAGCGAAAAATTTGGTCAACCGTGCTAGTTGCACGTCTGAATCCTGCCTGGAAGGGGGATAAAGCATTGTTGTCATCTACCCAGGCCATAAGTTTGTCAACCAACATCTTCCCCACCACTTTTTGCATGGTGGCCAACAAACTTATTGGTCTATAATTTGCCGGGAGTGACCGATCGCCTTTCTTAAAGATCGGTATTATTATTGCCCCCTTCCATATATTTGGGATTTTTGCCCCTTTCGCTAGGCCATTTCCCAACAAGGTCGCGTATTTTGCCCACTGGGCCTTATCGTGTTTAAAAATGTCTGAGGGGATTCCATCTAGCCCAGGGGCTTTCCCCCCCTGCAGACTTGCTATTACGAGTTCCGCGTCCTTGTATAAAAATAAATCACCCTTGCAGAATACCATAGGGATTGGTTCTGTGGCCATTAGATCCCTACTCTCAGCATACTGGGGTTTAAAATACTCGACCCACAATGCCTCATCGACATTGTTGTCGGGATTGTTGGGGGCGCCCCCTCTTCCCCATTTCACAGTTTTCCAGAAAAGTCTGGAATCCTTTTGCCCTGAAGCCTCGAGTAGCTCCTCCCAGTACTCCTCATCCCACAACTTCTTGGCCTTACGGATACTATCATTATAATGTTTCCTAGTGGCGCTAATCAAGGCCTTGACCCTGCTTTTGAGTGCTCTGCCCAACTCCAGTCTGGCTACCCTGCACTGTTTGTTGAACCAGGACGCCATAGTAATTGGTACTTTTCTGTTAGTCTTTGATGACTTGGTAAAGTGCGGTTTTATCACGGAGAAGAATGTGTCATGTATATTAGTTATTTGGGCAGAGTCTGGTGTTACCGGGTCTACTTTTGTCATGGCAGCAATAGCATTGTCTGTCTCCAGTTTAATGGACTCCATAGTGGACAAATTGGCCAGGACATATGGCCATCTCACCCGTCTTGAGTCATTAGTCATAACAGGTACGCTCCCACTACCTGATACTGAGTTAGTTCGTGCGACCTTCCACCATGAGTGGGAGACACAGAGGGGGTTATGGTCACTTTCTACTCTCCCCACAATTTCCATGTCACCCACGCCACACCATAACTCAAGACTACAGATGACGTAGTCAATCCTACTTTTATTATGTCCATTATCAAATGTGCAATTGCCACCTTGGTCGCTTTTTGTCCTGCCATTAAGGGCCCTCAAACCATACTCTAGACATAACGCATTCAACAATAGAATATCTTTTGACCACCGCTTCACAGGTATGAGGTTTAGATTTGGGATGCCCCAAAGGGCGTCTTCCTCCATTCCTATTGGATATACAGTATTTTCTAAAGGCTCAAATGTCCTATTCAAGTCACCAGCCAAAATTACTCTGTTTCCAAGTGACTGGGATTCGAGGGAGGCAGATAAGACCTCTAGGGTGGCAGAATTACCAAGACTCTTGCCCCTAGCATATATGTTATAAATGTCTATCAAGCCACCCTTTCCTACAGATAGTCTTAATAATTGTATATCCTTGCACCCTAGATCAATCATTTTTACTTTAACCTTTGAATTTTGCTTGATCCAAATTACGAGGCCTCCCATAGGTCTACCCCTGGGGCCTCTCGTAGCTGGTATACAAAAATTTAAGTATCCTGGGAAATATATTGGGTCGCAAGCCCACGTCTCTTGGAATAGGCACATTTCGAACCCACTTACAAAATCAATCCAATGCTGTGACAACAATCTGGCCCCCAGCCCCGCTACATTCCATGACAGAAATCTCTCCAGGATATTTTCAATACAAGTCCCCTTTTCGATAAATGCCATGGGCAACAAATCATCCAGCGTCCCACAATCACAATCCTCTTGAAGGACTGGACTTTTTAACAGTACCAGCGGTGCCAGGGAACAACACCTATAACCTTCATGGGATACCTGTTTCGGCGCACAAACTACAGAGACACGGGACACTTCCTTCGGCGTCAAAGATTCAAGGTTTATTTACTGCAGGGAACACAGAAGTTACAACAAGTACAACACGTGCAACTTGGGGAGACTGCTTCAAATTGGTTCTGTGGATCGCTCCTTTTATACAAAATTAACTCATAGGACAACATGGTACACAAAAGTTTACAACCTGGTTCCCATAATTATCCTTCAGAGGGGTCGCTTTGGTCACTTTGGTACACATAAGGTCCGGAACATAAGTGCGGAAACATTTGGCGGTTCCCAACTGTAAAAACCCATCTTCCCAACATTAGTGAATTCCAATCGGCAGTAAAACAGATCGAAATAGGGACAAAGACAGGTGCAGAGGGAGATGGAGACAGTGGGGAAATCGAAAAGGGTGCAAAAGGGGAGGTATCGGGAAACACGAGATACAGGCATCAAAGGGACGTGCCTAATGAGATGCACGGCTGAGACAATAAACCGGACGGCAAGATGAGCCTCGAGCGGGGCCATCTGCCTTACAGTATCATCCCCCTCATCGTAAAAGATATTTACAAAGTACATGTGTCTTCCACAAATATCCTGAGAGTCCCAAGGTGACGAAGCGGACAGTGTCCGTTCGCTGGCTACTTGAGGGCAAGAGACAAAATGGATGCCGTATCTAAGATGGAACCCGTGGGTACAGATGAAAAACCCACATATCAAACGAACGGTTTAAGTTAGCACAGCGAAACTGCGCACACTTACTAAACTCGTCATTTGCGGTTCTTAGATACCAGACTCGACCATATTCGTGCGAGTCGAAAACATCACTTAAAATTGTCACGGAACCTCAGACGCTCCTTTTGCCCTCATGTAGGCAAGCACTAGTCGGAATCATATTCGATATTCATCAGACCCTCGAGATGTTGCTGTAGCATAGCTCTGTCCAACCGAGACCCTTTGGTAACAGGTGGCTGTCTCATACACGTTGTAGCACAGAGGCCACATAAGGCAGGACCGCACTGCACGCAAAGGCAACACGTGAACAGGAACACTACAACGACTCCAATGATCGTCAGAATTTTCCAACCCCAAGTCGACATCAGGCCCCAAAACCATCCAAGTAGCGTCCAATCCCCTACATCCACGTGTATGGATTCGGAGATCTTATGCAACTTCGAGATGGCTTGATAGACAGTCGGAGCGTTATCAGGAATGAAAATACAGCAGCTCGAATGGATCACCTTACATACCCCACCTCGATCTGCTAAGATCACATCTAAAACCATACGGTTTTGTAACGTCATAAGTCTATCCGCCTGAAGTTCTGTGGTGATATTACCAAGGGCACTGGCAGTAATATTAGCTGTCGATTCTACCACTCGAGTCAACTGTCTCAGGTTCCTACTATTAACCATAGGTCCCCAAAATGGGAGGAAACCCTTGAAAAAGTCTCCTGCCTCTTGACCGGCAGTATCCTCTTCGCTAATTACGCCTCTCACAACTCTAGTTTTGTGATAATCTGCATCTACAGTAAATGTCGGAGGCAACAAGTTTGCGATAAAACATGAGCCCATGAAGTCAGAGGGCAACCATGCATACGCACGATCATGACAAATAAAGTATGTACCCTTGGCAGCCAAAAACACAGGGGACGAGACCATTGGCAAAATATAATTTTCAGTGCAAGCACTCTCTCCAAGTCGGGCTTTCGATCTTCGGCCGCGACCTATTAAACAAAAATTGCCAGTGTGGGGTACGACCCATATCGGAGGCGAGCTTTTAAGCTGTTTTTCACCAGTGAACACACTATATTCGCCTCTACTTAGGACCCTATAGGCTTGTACCTCTTCTTCAGGGATAAGCGAGGGATCATAGATATCGCTATCTAAATCCTCTATTGCTATAGACAAAGATTTTTGGTACGAGGTAGGACCAGAGTAGGGGGAACGTGGTTCTCGAATGGGGTGGAAACCCAGTGCGCTTCGAAACATTGCTTGAAATGCTCGAGCAGACCCTTGGGAGCTATACGGTAACACCAGATATGGAATTCCCTTATCCGTAGTATGTGGCATCAACCCACACACCCAACAATTAGTAGTGTTAACCACTAACTGATGCTGATGAAGGAGCTGAATAAAGGAATTGTTGCGGAATTCTGCACGTCTAGCCTGCTCGTGTTCAGGTAAGATGTGAAAAGAATGAGGAGAAACAGTGGAGGTGAGTTTAAGGTCAGGGGTAGGAGTAGGTATGATAGAGGGCAAGAAGTAAGACATTGTGTAATACACTCCACCCGCCAATAACGCAGAAACAGTCACAAACAGTACGAATATTTGGAACACACAACATTTGGTACGACTGAGTTGCTGCAGCTTGAATCTTTGTGCTTGAGCTCTTTCCAAGTCCATCAGCTTCGAAAATGCCATTCCCTATGACCGTCCGCAACGTTTCTTGACGCACTTCGTTCTGTGTAGCAATAGTCAATTCCTAGGAGTTCCCAGGAACCGACGGTCTTTAACCTAGCGTCAAGACCTACTAACCAGGAGGAAGTACACGCGCGGCCCTACGGCCTTTATTTCACAAATATATATATATATCAAAAACAAATGTCTCTCAGCTGTGGAAACAAAAAGTGTAAGGAACGAAGCTCAATGAATATATACAAAATAATTACAATAGTATGAGTGTTCAAACTGATCATGGAAAACGGGATAATGCACTTGTCAAGGGACAGAACGGGTTTTTTTTTATTAGTCTTTAGTGCTGGATCTTAAAAAATATCGGGTTTTCCCAGGACGTGTCTGTTCGTTAAACAAAAGATCCGTTGAAGGGACAACGCCCCGTTGATCAGCTGAATGTTCTGGTCTTGAGTCTTCTAATGACAAGTGTTCAATAATGCCTTTTTGCTGCACTGAGGATTCTCCGACAGGTTGTGCGTCGCTGAAAGGTACAAACGCCGACAATCTTTCGGTTTCAGTTGATGCAATGCCTTTCCTCACCCACGAGTCTGCTGGCAACGGAATGGGGACTTTCTTGGTATGGGTGGCATGCACCCAATTTTTCCGCCCCTCAAGACGAACTGCAGTTCTCGTGGCAAGGAGGACCTGATAGGGTCCAGTGAACCTGGGATCCAAATTGTTCTTGCGTGAAAAATTCCGCGTTACCACCCAATCTCCGGGCTGGAGCTGGTGGCCTGGACCCTCCGTCTGTGTCGGCAATGCTTCGTGAACCTGTTGGTGAATTAACCTCAGTTTAGCAGTCAAGTCATGAAGATAATCGATCAACATTGGATACTCAAGATCACAAAAGGCACCCGGTCTAGGGACCCCCCAAACATTGGCAGGACGACCGAACACTATTTCATAGGGACTGAGCCCTACTCGGGAGTGTACAGTTGCCCTTGTTGACAGTAATGCTAAGGGTAAAGCGTCAGGCCACGAAAGACCTGTCGTAGCCTGAATCTTTGCTAGTTTTAGTTTAAGGGTGCCATTGTACCCTTCAACCAAACCGGCTGACTGAGGATGATTGGCACTATGAAATTTCTGAACAATCCCTAACCCGCGACACACACTCTTCATCACGCTCCCAACAAACTCACTTCCGTTGTCTGACCACACAACCCGAGGCATTCCGTAGCGGGAAAAATACTCTTTGAGTAAAATTTTTGCCGTGGATAAAGCCGTATTATCCTTAAGGGGGTAGGCCTCGATCCACCTAGAAAATGCACACACCACAACCAGCACATACTTCAAATTATTACATCTCTCCATGTGGATAAAGTCCAACTGGATAACTTCGAAAGGGTACGCAGGAGGGGCAAAATGGCCAGGTGGAGTGGGAGTGCCCTTACCAGGATTGTGCATCAAACACACCATACAATTCTTAACCAAGCGTTCAGCACATTTCGTAATACCATCATTCTTCCACACAGGAAACAGCAATTTACAGATACCTTTCGCGCTAATATGTGCTAACCCATGTGTCATAGTCACAACAGCCAGCACATATGCATCAGGCAACATCCATCTTTTCTGTTCCGATAAGTCAGTCCAACAACCATTCGCATCCAACTTTCCCGTACTTTCTTTCCACTTCGCCTTTTCAGTCTCGGTGGCCTCATTCTGAATTGCTTTCACACTTTCGATAGTGTTCTCACACATACTTGATTCTGCAGGCCACCTAACCGAACTCGTCACATACATTCGAGTGCTAAGGTTCCGGGCAGTCTCCTTAGCAGTCTCATCCGCAAACGCATTACCACGACCAACATCATCCGTCACCTTACGATGCGCACTACATTTAACAATTGCCACTTGCTTAGGCAACGTAAGTGCATCCAAAAGATCATTTACAAGCTGTCCATGTTGAATCTTCGTACCATGTGACGTAAGGAATCCTCTCTCTCTCCACAGTCGTCCAAAACTATGTGCCACACCAAACGCATACTGGCTATCTGTAAACATATTCACCCGTTTATCCTTAGACAACACACACGCTCTCGTCAAAGCAATTAACTCAGCAGCCTGAGCCGAATTCTGACTTAATCTTGCACTTTCCACAATTGTTCTCAATGTAACTACAGCATACGCAGTCGTCACATCACCGTTCGGTAACTTGAAACAAGAACCATCCACATACAAAGTACCATCGGGATCTGTCAATGGAGTATCTTTTAGGTCAATGCGACCCTTAGTTTCCTCTTCAGTTTTGAGATAGCAGTCATGTACTGCTTCACCACTTGATTCTGCGTCGATCGGCAGCAATGTTGCTGGATTCAACACATTACATCGTTTTATCCGTATATGACTGGCCAGCAACGTCAACTCATATCCAGACAATCTTGCGCTCGTCAGATGTTGAGTTTTCGTTCGGTTCAATAGAGTGTCGACTGCATGCGGAACCATTACCGTGAGCATATTATCCATGACTAGTCCTGCGGACTGTCGAATGGACGCCGCAGCTGCCGCTGTTGCCCTTAAGCAACTTGGCAAAGCTCTTGCTACTGGGTCTAAAGTCGAAGAAAAATAGGCACATGGGCGTTGCTTACCACCAAAAGACTGTGTCAAAACACTCAACGCGCAACCATCCCTCTCGTGAACGTATAGTGTAAACGGCTTACTGTAGTCAGGGGTACCCAACACAGGAGCCGAACACAACGCATCACGCAATTCCAAAAAACTTTTCTGACATTCTTCAGACCAGGGTACTGGGGATGAAACATCTTTACATGTAAGGGCTATCAATGGTTTCGCCAACAATGAAAAATTTGGAATCCATTGTCTGCAGTAGGACGTAATACCTAAAAAGGCACGAACATCTCTTTGGGTTTTTGGCACAGTCATTCGGGAAATCGCTGCAATTCTCTCTGGGGTCAACCTTCTCCCTTCTTTTGACAATAAGTGACCTAGATAGGTAACTTCTTGACAACAATACTGTAGCTTTGAAGGCGATACCTTGTGGTGCAAGTCATGTAGATAGTGCAATAATGATACTGTAGCCGTTTTGCAAATGGCCTCCGTATCAGCTGCCACTAAAAGATCGTCAACGTATTGAATCAAAGCTGCACCTTTAGGCAATACAAAGGCATCAAGCTGACCTTTAAGTGCTTGGCTGTAGATTGACGGACTCTCACAGTAGCCCTGTGGAGCGCGTTTTAGCCTAAAACTGCGACCTCCTAATGAGAATCCGAACAGGTCTCTGCTTTCCTCTGCAATCGGGATGCTAAAGAAAGCATTTTTTAGATCGATCACTGTGAACCAGGAGGCAGATGCTGGAATCATTGTTAATAAGGCTGTAATGTCAGGGACCACAGGAAATTGCGGAACCACTATTTTGTTTACCTCTCTCAAATCTATTACAAAACGATACACAGGAGGTTTAGTTGGGTCAGTTCGTTTCAGAATTGGTAATACAGGGCTATTGCACACGTTTCCACGCGTTTCTTCAACAACACCTTTTCCAATGAGATCATGAACGATTGCTAACAGCGCTCGTTCACCCTCAAGAGAAATACGATATTGAGGTAAACGCGGCAATCGCGCATTTTGTTTCAATTGAATTACATAGGGTGGAATGTCTAACAGGCCCACGTCATTGGGACCTGTGGCCCATAGAGACGCAGGGAGGGAACTCAATTCCGATGGGAATTTATCAACCGATAAATACATGGGAGAGATCACTCTCCGTCCCAATGTAAGTTCCACTCCTTCGGGGGAACAATACAATGTTGCATATAATCGTTTCAACAAATCCAGACCCAAAAGATTTTCACCACAACCTGTAGATAGAATCAGTGGAGCGGTTAGCTCACAAGGTCCAATCATAAGAGGCAAAGGATTAGAGACTGGGTTACTAACAGGGGCGCCAGAGAATCCAACGGAAACATTCGTTAAGCCAGACAAAGGTGCGCCAGGGAGTTTTGAATGCATGATGGAACTTTTCGTCGCACCAGTGTCTAACAGAAAAGGCTCAACTACACCCGATGTAGCCACTGCAACGTAAGGCCCACTCTGATCGACCGGAACTGACACTACTCCCTCTCTTTGTCGTTGGCTGTCCTAGTAATGGTCATTTACAACAGTCTCGTGCTCTACGTAATAATCATCCACATTATACTGTGCAGATCGAACTGACCCCGCATTTCGCTGGTCAAAGTAATTATTTGCATCTGATTGATTTTGATAACGATCACTCTGATTGTGGGATGAACCACGACCTCTACCACGTGGTGCCTGTTGAGGACCACCACCACGGTTTCCACGTGTCGACACACCATTCAGGCGGTCCCGTAAGGCAAGACAATCATATTTTAGGTGTCCCTCTTTCCTACAATATGCGCACTGATTATACCCAAGTGAAGATCTGGAATCAAAGTTGTCAGAGCGCGGCTGTGTCCTATCGGGCTGTGCTCGCGGTCGATACTGCTGTTGTGCATCATTTTGGTTTGATCGTGGAGGGTATGCTTGTTGCAACAAAACCTTTGTTTTGAGTTCTTTCGTTTTCTTTTCTACACGATCACTTTCTTCCTTTTCCCTATTCTCATAATACTGAGCCGTTGCTAGTATTTGCGCAGGGGTTGAAACTGCCCACGCACTTTCTGAATTCTTTAATTTGTTGCTTAGTTCAGGCAACAAATTTGACACAAATTCGTCAACGAATAACCGCTGACCTCCCTCAGCGCCCATGTCCTGACCGCTGTGGTCGACAAACGCTTCCTCAAACCTAGTAAAGAAATCTGAGACACTCTCGTCTTTCTTTTGCTTACAAGCTGATAACTTATCCCAGTTCACCTTCATCGCTGGCATGAGAGTTTTCATGAGCGTAATGATTTTCTGAGGTAAATCCAAGATCAACTGTTCAGGTTTAGCCCCACCAACTTGTAATGCATCAGCTGCTAGCAGTGCAGCCCAATCACCCCCTAATTCAGCTGCGTGATTGGCTTGACGAATTTTAGCCCAAACTGGTTGCGGTACAACATTGCCAAACAACATGTCGATGTCGGCAATATTCATAATAGAAGCTTCTATTAGTTGTGATAACTCCTTATAATAACCAGCCGGATTTTTACGCGGATCGGGTAAGGATTGCTTCACTTGCAAAACTTCCGATCGTTTCCATGGAAGATGTATCCACACCCTTCGAAAATGTGGTAAAACCGCGGGGTTAGCTTGCGGATCTCCAGGCACCCACAGTGGCGGGACTTCTCTCATGGGATACTGACCAGGAACCGCTTTCCAGTTCTCAGTGGTATCATCTAATGATATCCGAGAATGTGCTGTGGGTCTGAATGCTAATAAGCGTTCCACTGCACGTCGTACATCGTCTCCTATAATCATACCGTTCGAAAAGTGACTCTGGAGTTCAATTATATCGGACGGTACATCATCTACATCATTATTGTACCATTCTTCCCTCAAAAAGTTACACATTTCCTCGAATACGAATCTCTGTGTAGGCTCATTAAACTGAGAAAACGTATCAAAGACTACACGTGGAGTGTAATTAGCAGGATGTCTTATCCACTTATGTGCCATTGTTACTAACGTCTCTTTCTCCCTACCACTAGGGATCTGACTCCGTCTCTGAGGAGTGTCAGATGAATCAGACGAAAATAACGGACCAGAAAGAGGTGAATAAAGGGTAGCAACAGAGTTAGGAACACGCTTACGAACAGAAGGAGAAAGAAAAACAGGGGCAACAACACTAGAGGTGAAGGAAGGCATAGTAGGAACGGACAAGGTAGTTGGAGTAGCAGAAACAACAGTCTGCAAAGGTACAGGTACGGGAGCAGTAGGAACAAGGACAGGTGGTGGAACAAACGTAGGGTTAACAGCGGGCTGGCCCGCAGCCGCTGGAGCAACAAGAGGAACAACAGGAGGAGCTATAGGAGGAACTACAGGAGCAGTAGCACCCTGTACATAAGGAGGTGGTGATTTCATCAAGTATGATAACAAGGAATCCTCCTTCAAATCTTCTTCTTTCTTTTCTAGATTATTCGGTAAAACTGGGTAACATTTATCTATTTTCATGTGATGCAATCTAGTAGCGATTTCCATATCTTTTTCTTCTTTGTCTTGTCTACATTCTTTTATAGCTTGCATTATCGGAACAAACTCTTGCTTTTTATCTTTTTTAAGTTGTTTGATTTCTTTCTGTTTGGCCTCTTTACGCCATATCCGAAAGGAATCAAACATAGCTGGCCTAGCTTTCTTTAAAAATAATTTAGCCTCAAGATTATCTCAAATCGAAAGTTCAAAAGTTCCGTGTGGTGGCCATCTAAGGTCACCGTCTTTCTTTGTATAGCGGATCCAGTAATCGTTATATATTATAGGACCCACCCCATGTCGACTATAAAGATCATGTATCGGAGTTCCAACTGGAGGTATCGGACACGAGTCCTCTAACCGGGAATCCATTGCGCAACATTTGAAAATACGAAACAAATCACTATGGCTAGGCATCGTGCACACTAACCTAGTATCAAACTTCAAGGATTACCGAAGCAATAAAACCTCGTGTAAGTCAAAACCCTCGGTTTTTGGCAATTGCAACTGTCAAATAATACTAAGAACCAATACTAAGAACCACAAATGCAATGGAACCATGCAATACAACGAAGCCTTAAGGCTATTACAAAGCTCGGAGAGCTAACCACAAAGCCCGAGGAGGCTATTACAAAGCTCAGTGAGCTATTACCACAAAGCCTTAAAGGCTAACCACAAAGCTTTCAAAAAAGCTAGAACAACCACTAAGGACTGGGAGCGACCCACAAATACTTAACTCAGAACTTCAATGGCGTCACCAGGAAGGCCCGTCTATCGTCTCGCTTGTACATAAGGTCTACGCCGGGCGTCGAAGACAGGTCGACAGTCAGGGCATCGGTCCGTTGCAGCCGTCAGGAGGCGGGAATCTTCGCAGGGAAAAACTTCGGGCCACTTATTTCGACAACAGGATTGATGAAGCGGGGTGCACCTTCCCTCGGAGATTTCACACGAAGTTCCTCACAATCATCAGGCTTTGGACCGGACCGGTACCGCTGAAGTCGCCCCACGTTGGGCGCCAACTGAAGGACTGGACTTTTTAACAGTACCAGCGGTGCCAGGGAACAACACCTATAACCTTCATGGGATACCTGTTTCGGCGCACAAACTACAGAGACACGGGACACTTCCTTCGGCGTCAAAGATTCAAGGTTTATTTACTGCAGGGAACACAGAAGTCACAACAAGTACAACACGTGCAACTTGGGGAGACTGCTTCAAATTGGTTCTGTGGATCGCTCCTTTTATACAAAATTAACTCATAGGACAACATGGTACACAAAAGTTTACAACCTGGTTCCCATAATTATCCTTCAGAGGGGTCGCTTTGGTCACTTTGGTACACATAAGGTCCGGAACATAAGTGCGGAAACATTTGGCGGTTCCCAACTGTAAAAACCCATCTTCCCAACATTAGTGAATTCCAATCGGCAGTAAAACAGATCGAAATAGGGACAAAGACAGGTGCAGAGGGAGATGGAGACAGTGGGGAAATCGAAAAGGGTGTAAAAGGGGAGGTATCGGGAAACACGAGATACAGGCATCAAAGGGACGTGCCTAATGAGATGCACGGCTGAGACAATAAACCGGACGGCAAGATGAGCCTCGAGCGGGGCCATCTGCCTTACAGTATCATCCCCCTCATCGTAAAAGATATTTACAAAGTACATGTGTCTTCCACAAATATCCTGAGAGTCCCAAGGTGACGAAGCGGACAGTGTCCGTTCGCTGGCTACTTGAGGGCAAGAGACAAAATGGATGCCGTATCTAAGATGGAACCCGTGGGTACAGATGAAAAACCCACATATCAAACGAACGGTTTAAGTTAGCACAGCGAAACTGCGCACACTTACTAAACTCGTCATTTGCGGTTCTTAGATACCAGACTCGACCATATTCGTGCGAGTCGAAAACATCACTTAAAATTGTCACGGAACCTCACTCTCCTATAACAGTGTTTATACAATTAACAGCTATTCCCTCCTTCATGCAAATAGTGGTTGGGATTGGTAGTTCACCCACACAACCCGCCGGGCTTGCAATAATACTCCCATCACTCGCATTCACTGCTTCAAATGTTAAACTCATTTCATCTTCATTGTTTATCATTAGTTCAACAGGGTTACTTCCCCCAACCATTTCCCCTTCCAGATGTAATTGCTCATCTGGATTCTGTCAATATTCCCACCTCATCTGTCCCTGCCCATTCGGTGGGATAAATGCCGGTATATGGTAATTATTTGTTCCTAAGGTGGACACAGCAGGGGGGACAGCCTCAACCCCAGTACAGAGACTAGATCGCAATTGCTCTCTACAACCCCCTGGGTAGATGACCGGTCTGGGATAAAAGAAAGTTAGGTCCACAACCCCAATCCCACCAATACTAATATTCCAACCAGGTCCCGTTATCAGCCCCACAACCCTTGGATCCTGAAAATTAATTATAATACACTCACCCCCCTGCTTCTTTAGTGTATTCCCTATCCAATCGACTCTTCTCACCCCAATTATCAGGCCATCCACTCCCCCTGGCAGGGGTCTATTGACACGAAGCCAATGCATGGCCTTGTTTTTTAACAAAAATAAAGATCAAGGCTAGATAATTGGAAAAAGAGGAAGTAAATATAAGCAAATGAGCCAAGAGAATAAATAGAAACAGAAGATAAAGGAAAAAATCTGAGAGGCAAAGGGGAAAAAAATGGAAAATGGGAAGAGGGAAAGAAAGGAACAGAGCAAGAAAAGACAGTACATATCCAAAAAGGATGACTGAGAATAACATACCTGAGGGTACACAAACAGGAAAATGAGGGAGTGGGACACTCAACAAGACTAGCCTCCAGCATTCGGGAGTCGGGACCGCACCAGGACGGGGAGAATTGCGAAAGAAAGTCATGGAATGAAGGGAAATTAACAAATCTATAAGAATAAGCAAAAAATACGGACAACATCAGGATAATACATAGGGAAAAGTACAATCCGCTTAACATGTAACAAGAAAAAGACAATAAATAAAACTAAAAGAATCTTTAATATTTAAGAAGGGTAGATATAAAAATAAGGAAACATTTAGAGGAACAATGCTAAAATTAATTAAGGAACATCAAACATCAAAACATAATACTGTGTAATAACAGATACAAAGAAAAGATAATTGATCAGCCACTGGGAGAATTGGAAGTTTCCATGCCATTGATAGTGTGGATATGGATAAAGTTTTTAAGTTCCACCGGGTCTTGAAAAGTCCATGTTTGGTTCTGGTATGTAACTTTGAAAATACACGGGTGAAATAAACCATATCTAGCACCCAAAGTTCTAAGAGGGGCACGAAGATTCAGGAACCCTTTCCTCCTAGACGCAGTAGCATTGGAGACATCTTGGGACAAAAACACCTTCTGACCCAACCAGGAAATCTGACGTTTAGATCTGGCTGCAGAAAGAACTGAGAGAAGATCTGTAAACTTCAAAAAGAGAATAATAACTCCTCGTGGTTTTGCTGGAGCTGTTGAAGATGTTAGGCGCTGCCCAAGCCTGTGGGCCCTTTGGATGCTTAGAGAAGTGGTTGATGGCATATCAAGAAGTTTCAGAAGAAAGAAGGAAAATATGATACAGGGTCATCGCCTTCCAAAGATTCTGGTAAGTCATATATATGTAAGTTATTCCTCCTATTCATGTTTTCTAAGTCTTCCGTATGTTGCTGAAGGGTGAGAACCAACTTTTCCAAAGCAGAAATTAGTTGAGAATTAACCTAAATCTCTGAAACTTGCTGCTCCACTGAAGTAACTCTGTTGTCTATTGTAGACCACTTCTCTTCGAGAAATTGCATTTTGCTGTTGGTTTCCTCGACAAACGGGCACAATGCGCGTATCTCCTCCAGAAGTAACTCCATAGAAATTGGGGATGAAGTTTTGTCAGGAGACGGAGGATCATGCTTCAAGTGTTTAGAAGTTGTGGTAGGTTGAGAGAATTTGCTGGAAATACGTTGCGCCGATGAGCAGCGATTAGAGGTGACTCCAGCCATTTGATCCGTGTTAGAAGATGATTCCGACGTTGAGGAAAGTGGAAGTGTTACCAAAGAGATATGCATTGATGGGACAAAAACAAACTTTGGTTTAAGCAGCTTTCCCATAAATGTCTGATCCTGAGAGCGTAGGTTAGGCAATGAACAGTGTTGAAGGCAGGTAAATTAGGTAATGTCTATACCGGTGGTTAATATAGACCTATGTGCAACTATATAATGAAGATACCAAAAAGGGGGCACCTTTAGAAAACCAGGTGAACCGTAAGGAGGTGTACTGCTCACAGACAATGATAGGTACAGGTTGAGGATTGTATTCAGGTAGTGCACTGCAAATTTCCAAAAATATCCTCACTCATAGGGAACAGGGCAGACAGCAACTAATTCAGCGAGACTCATGAGAGGATTGAAGAGTTAAAGCATAGGAAACATTTTGTGCGCGCACTGAAATCTTGGGTGGCGAAATTCGCTCTCAAAATGGCAGACCCCTTGAGAGCAGAATGCAGCAAAAGAAAAACCAAAGATCATCCTCTTCATTCATATAGAAAAAGAGCTGATAACAGTAAAAGTCAGTGAAGCCCATGAAAGTAGCAATGGGCCAAGGTATAGGTAATATTCTCGCCAGAGCATGGAAATCCTGAAAAACAAGACAAGGCGCGCACCTGAAACCTAAAATTGGCAGGCACTTAAAGCGGCATGTACAGTAGCAGATAAAATACGGGAAAGCATTATGCACTGAGACCAAAAATATCCTCTTAAAGTATAGGCAACATCATTTAGTGGTAAAGTCTGCAAGAGTTAGTAGGGCCCATAGTGTTGTCGAAGGGCCAGTACGTGGAAAGCATTCTCGTCATGAAGCTGAGGTCAAGATGCGTACCTAAGATGGTGGACAGCTTGAGAGAGCAAACACGGTAATGAGAAGGCAAATAAAGGCAAGCTTTTAAAGTTCAAAAATCACCTCAACGGAGACTTCAGACATTCCGATGTGAGATGCGTGTGATTTTCCTAAAAGAGCTGCACGGGAAACGCATCAATTAGTCCGAGGTGCGTCCCGATGCGGAAGAACAGATCCCTTAGGCGGCCATCTTGTTCGGCACCTAGCCACGTCCCCCCATCAATGGTGTTTTATTCCTTCTATGCGTGCTTCAAAATGGAACACGAATAGAAAGAGCAAAAAACGAGGAGAAATAAAAGTATTTCACCTTATTGTGGTACAAAAGGGGGTGGTGATGGACGGAGCATCTGAACCAATCAAACACTCACACCCAGTCAACAGATCTGGGTTTAATCCATCACCCTTCTTTAGCCCACTCTGCCACCCCAGTTCAGACATTGCCATATTCAAATCAGTCTGACCCTGTGCCTCATGGGAACAGTCCAGCCCGAACTGCCAAGCCATGCCTTCCCTGGACCGGAAACAAGCTCCCGAGGACCGGTTTCTGGCATTTCATCCGTCTTCAGCCCGGCTTGCTTGAATCCAGTGGCAAAGTGAGCAGAGTGGGCTAAAGAACGGTGATGGATTAAACCCAGATCTGTTGACTGGGTGTGAGTGTTTGATTGGTTCAGATGCGCCATCCATCACCACCCCATTTTATACCACTTTGTTCTCCATAAGTTGGCAGGGTCGCTCAGATGTGAGTCCCTTGCTCACTTTGCCACTGTGAGCCACAATGTCTGAACTGGGGTGGCAGAGTGGGCTAAAGAACGGTGATGGATTAAACCCAGATCTGTTGACTGGGTGTGAGTGTTTGATTGGTTCAGATGCTCCGTCCATCACCACCCCCTTTTGTTTCACCTTATTGTGCCACTCTTATGTGTCCCCTGTGAGGTGTAAGATTTTAGCGCTGCCTCAGATTTACAGATCCTTGTAAATGTGGAGCATTGTCAGAAAGCAATGGGTGTTGCATGGAAACGCCCACAGCAACACCCATTGCAAGCACCTGTGTTGCAGAAAATTGCATAGAGGAGGACCATATTTACAAGACACAAAGTGGCTTAGTGCAGCCTTGAAAATAAGAAGCAGGGCTCAGCGCCACGGTAGCATTGCAAAATGTGACGCTCAGGTGGCGCAATGCCCTTGTAAATATGCCTCTTGGCGAGCCACAGTTGGGAGGCCCTGTAGGTCGCATAACAATGTACTCTCAGGTCACAAAAAAAAATGATGTAGTGAGATGAGGTGGGACACATAGGCTGTTAGCTGGGGGGGTGGACTCCAAAGGTCATCAATGCATTTCGGGAGATCTTTGTGTATATTAATGGAAGTTCTCCTCTTTGTTTGCATCTGGACCTGAACATATTTTACCCTCCAGTCAGAGGGTTGTTACTCTATGTTTAGAGTCAACATCTATTTTGTATTTGACCTTTGAATGTTGTTTATTTATGGGAAATTAATTGATAGAATTACCCCTGGGCATTCTTAAAGTACCAAAGGTGTCAATGCATGCAACCGTGAATTGTACTCTCGGAGATATGAACAAATTAATCATGGAAGTTGAAGACATTCTTGTAAAATAACATTACTATAAGGGTTCTTTTAACACCAAAGTGGCTCCTGTAAAAGAACATCGTCTGTGTCTGCTAAAAGACCAGTGTTAAACCCTTCTACTTTGAATTCGTCTACCTAAGGGCTGCATTTGGTTTAGTTCCTGGGAATGTTTGTGGTCCATGTTAAGGTCAATGGGCTTGAGCACAGATCTTTTAGGCATTCTTATTTTGTCCAAGTGAGGTGGGGAGCCGTGGGAGAATTAACTGATCACATACGTCAAAGCTGTGTGTTAGCCCTATTTATATGTTAACAACTTCATATGTTTTCTTGATGATTGCACCCATGATCTCCTGAAACTTAATAGCTTCACCATACCTACCATTTTATTTGCTGACAATACTCTTTTAATTTCTCGTACACCAATAGGGCAGTAAAATGTATTAGACAAACACTCGGATTTCTACCTGCGATTCAAGGTGTTTAGAGGTGAATACCTCAAAACCCAAAGATATGGTATTTATCCATCATACATCATTTACAGTTGGCTTTTTGTTGAAGAGCTGTTTGCTTCAGAGGGAGGATAGATTTATTTATCTCAGATTTAGGCTAGATAATTCCCAGATTTGTAAATCACACATTAACAAAAGTGGAATAATTCTGTCACATAGAGCCTTCGCAATTGCGAGAGATTTAAAGTTACAACACCTCGATCCGTCTCACTGGCACCCAATAGTTGTACCACACCAAAGCCAAAAGGTGCAGCACTTGATGAATCTGAAATTTGGAGGCTAGGGAATAAGAAAGAGTTGACAACTAAAGAAAATAGTTTTATAAAGTCTCTATTCAGTTTACCCTTAAGTACACCTATTGCTCCATTGTTTTTTGTTACAAGACTCAAAAGGGCGGGCAACATAGCTATCATTAAACCCCTTCTCTATTGGATTAGGTTATGGCGCACTTCCGAACTAACCCCATATAGGAAAACCCTTGTTGATATAAAGGACACATATTAATCATACAATATACCTGGGTTGCATCACATTAAATCCCACTTCCAGGCTTTTGGCCTAGAAACTGTTTGGAATGATCCCTCATCTATGAAAGAGGGTGATAGGGATACTGTGAAATCGACGTTTTGGAATTTCACAAATGAACAAGACCATAGAAGTGTGAAGCCAAATAACTTAATGGAGGGGTTTATATCCTATAAGTTTGAGACTGAGTTAGAACCTTATGTGGACGCTATTACGCTCTCTCAAGCTAGAAGCCTATAAACAAAATTTAGATTAGGCTCTCTGGAAGTATGTAACTATACCAGCAAATAGAAGCAAAATATGGATGCCCAAGCTTTTTGTACATTCTGTAAAGACATATTGAAGATATAGATCATATATTTTTCTTTTTATATAGATTCATTATATCAAAGGGCTAGATGAACATGGATTAGACCGCTCAAGTTGGGTCTAAGGCAATACCTCATCACATCAAACAAAATTGCGAGTAGACACCAACCCTCTCATAATTTTTACATTGTGCATATTTCTGTTTGCTGTCTGGCTCTTAAAGATGCAGCTGGGTTTTACATATTTTAATTTTGAAGTGAGGCGACCTCGAAGTGTAAGCACTTTATAGCTCCAATAGCCCTCGTTCTGTACCTCCTAACTATTTATTCTATTTTAAGATACCTGCCCATGCTTGAATACGTATGTGGATATTGTTCTATACAAACTAATTAAGGAAATAATTTTTCGTGGTATTTTTAGGTATTATTTTAGATAGATTGTTTATGAAACAACCCCACGATTGATCTTTGTATATGAGAGGTTTTTGCATTTTATACATAATATTTTAAATGTGATGAAATGCATTGTATTTTTATATATGTTTTGTGGGGTATGTTTCCCTGAAATGAACTAAATAAACTATTATGAGGTGTCTGGAGCCGGTCTTGCGGCAGGAGTGACTGGGTCTACAAACTTGTAGGTTGTATGCTTCAGCTGATGTTTCCAGTGAGGTTTTCGTATGTTAGCTAGAGAGCCGACAATGATGTGTTTGAAGGGAGTGGTCAAGGGGCAGATCTTTGTGGCCTGAGACTAGCATGTGTGGAAAGGAATGGAGAATAACTCACTTAAGGAGCAGCTCTGTCTGGAGTGGGACACAATCTTGGATGATTGACTGTGACCCAAATGCTTGATGAGTTAAGAGATCCAAGCCACCACCAGGATGATTCCCATGCCACCAGTGACAAAGCCCTTCCTCAGTGGCATTAGATGCAGATTATAGAAAAGAGTTATTGTTAGCTGGTTTGATTCCTACATAGGCATTAAGTGAACAATGTGCAGTGAGTCAACCCTGCAGGGCTACTACCTTAGCTGTGTTGTGTGTGTAGGGCACAAGGAAGGATTCTGCTCCACTGCCTTGGGGTATGACATATTCACAACAGTGGCCCACAGACACTGACAGAAGTCTAATGATTCCTGGCAGACATTTTAGGTGTAGGCTTCTTTGTATGTAAGCACATTATTTGTGGTAACACCCAAGATTAGACGCAGAACACTTCTGGGCTTTGGGCCCCATGGAAGGAGAAGATGTTCCTACTTGTGGTGAAGATTGATTTCTGCACTGATACATCACATACATTACATAAGGCCTAGAGTGTGAGGTACAGAGTGTTAATATGTTTCCACAAATAGGTCTATGTCTTTACCTGGCTATTCTGGAAAGACACAGCGTTTGTGTAATCGTTTCTCATCCTTTTTCGTGGTTTCACAGATTCAGTCTTGCGGCAGCCCACTGACTTCCGCGTTGGTGCTTTCCTATACATTGCTTGCATTGTATACTCATTTGTGGAGATTCTTAACTGAGGTAAGTATTCTCCAGTCGGTTCCTGTATCCAGTGAGTATCCCTTGCAGGTTGTTTTGGCTCTTTCAGTAATTACTTTGTCCACAATCTCCTGGCGCTACCCTTTAACTTTATCCTTTGGGTTTTGCTTCAATACCTCTAAGTGACCCTGATACCCCTCCCTTACTGGTGAAGGCCTCTCAGGATGCTTTAATTAATTGGCTTTTTTCATTTTTTCAGACCTTCTAGATTTGCTTGATAGTTTGCATTAGCAAGTAATTTTCTTATGAGACATGGCCAGGCATTTAATGAATATTCATATCAGATAAGATACATGATATCCTCCTGATTACATCTTACTCCTTTTATCCTTATGTTTTATAGACTCTTGCTTATGCTCAATATACACTTGTCCTGGCTATGACCCTTTAAAGTATCTGGGGTTGAAATACTTCCACCGCTTTGTGTGATTGGTCTTTTCTTACGTGATTCTCACTTTGGACATTCATTATTTACTCTGCAGAAACATTGAAAAAAAACAATAATTTATCTAGTCCACTATTTCTCTTAAATCATACAAACACACTCCTATATATTTCATGATTTTGTGCACTGTGTTATCACAACAGCACTGAGCGTGTTTATGATTAATTAAATATTACAAATGCATGTTTGTTAAATGGCTATTATTATTGTTTTAACATTTCAAGTATCATCGACAAATGGTACTTATGATTGATAAGGTAAATTGAAAGTCAGACCTACTGGCACTGTCAGGGTATCACCACAATTATTAAAGGTAAAGTATCGAGTCTATCCCAATGCAATCAATCAGTATTGAAACACTTCAAGATGGTGCCACATTTCAATCACATAACACAACATATGGAATGAATCACTGTCAACAATGCATATGTCAATAACGTTTTCAATGATCAACATAATGCAGTCTGAGAGTCATTTTTCTACCTTTAACCTGGCTGCATAGCAACCATAGTACCTAGTAACAAAGGTTAGAGTACCCAAAGCCTTCATTCCCAGCTCTAGGAGTGTTTGGAAAATGAATACATTTTTCTCAGAGTCACTCTTTTCCTGACCCAGGAGACACAGGATGGCAAATCAGACTCATTGGGGGGCTCTTATGGGGCAGTGGATAGATCGAGCCAGTCCTCAATAGTAACTCTTCTGCTGCAGTAGAGGCCAGGCCGAGGGGTGTGAACTAATGAAAGGGGGGTGCACCAGATGTGACCCTGGCTGAATACTCCCCTAGGCAATAGGCCTCCCTGGAGGAATACCAGGACAGCAGTACAACGCTTTTGACCCAGCAGCACTGGGGCCCACTGGCACACCGTGTGTGAAGCAGCTCAATTAAGGTGTCTTTTTCTGGCCCTTTTGGGTAAATTGAATGGGTTCTGGTGCTGTTTCCTCCTGGTGGCATGCTCTAACCACTAGTAGTGTTGGATTAGGCTACAGAGGCCTCTACATTTTCTGCCATTTGTTCTGGGCCTCCTGGCTTCAGCATATTTGTTAGATGCTTGCCTAGACTGCTCTCTCACTATTGAGCGAGAGCTCAGGGCCTGTCGCCGGCCCTTTCAGCTAAATTTCAAGGCACTTTTGCAGCTCCAGCACACACCCATATAACGCTGTTTAGCTGCAAGGACATGTACAGTACCCAGGATATGTTGCCCTGCCTGGGTTTCTCCGAATCTCCTTGGTCCAGAATCTTCCTTCAACAGCGCTCCATGTCTTCCAAGGTAGGTTACACTCCCTGCTTGCACTCCCTGGCATTAGACCCCCCTGACCATTCGCAGGATGCTTGTGGATCCAGCAGTAGTCAGCCCCCCCTTTCAGAGGTACCTACCACAAAAAAAGTAAACAGATGTTTAAGGGAATCCTCTCCTTCAGCATCCCAAGATGTCAATCTCAGTCTGTTCCCCAGTGGTAATGGAGAGGCCAGTGCCACTTACCATGCAAATCAGAGTCCAACAGAGTCCTTCGAATCACAAGCCAAGAGTCCTTTATAGGCAGCCATACATCAGCAAGCTGGAACATTCTCGTTCCTCAGTAGTTCTAAGTGTTTCTCGGGTCTCTCCCCGGTGCGAGAGTTTAAAAATTGAAGTGATGTTTTTTTAGAAGATGGGCGTCTCTGTCCAACCCAAAGATGCCACATCATCTCTCCACCCTGATTCATCACCATGCACAGCATGCTACTATTTCCCAAGATGGCAAAATGAAGCTTTGGTCAGTAACAATTCTTCCTTATCAAAAAGCTCCTCCCCCAAATGACAGCAAACTGGCGCCCATCTTCTTCCAAACCTTCAAAAGGAAGTTCCTGCTGCCTAGTTTTGATTCTGTGAAAAAGGGCACCGCAAGGCTTCTTAGTAAGTGTGAGCTAATTAGCCCATGCAGATGTCTCCCTACCCTCTTCCTCTCCCAGTACCAGGATCATCCTCTCAAATGGCCCAATTATGTGAGGGAGGCTCTGACCTACCTGCTGGCCAGCAGACTTAATAACTTGGACCATTAGGGTAGTAAAATGCCCAAATCTCATTAAATACTGACTTTGGGTGTTGCAGGACAATACTGCAACACCAAAGGTATAAAAAGGAAGGCAAATGAGTATTATATTTGCACTCTGGACCTTTCTAAACCTAGGAAAAGAGACTTTAATATCTGCTCTTTATTCTGCCAATGAAAGGTTGATGTTATTGTGCAGTTTTCACTGACAGTTTGAATACACTAAAGCACTACTGGTTTGCAATGAATCACTACCGAGTCACAATGAGGCACTATGGACTCACATTATAGTAAAAAATAAATGGGGATATTTCTTTTTTTATGCCCAATTAAATTATATGTCCTGCACAGGCATAACCAATTTACTTATGGTTCCATCAGTGACAGGCTACTTTGCAGAGATCCCAGCCTGTTAGTCAGTAATACCACTTGCTAAGCTCACACATGTATGTACACCTGTGTGCTGACATGTTCACTTGTAATCAGCAGGGAGCCTCTTACCTCAACTGCACAGTGGCGGACCTATTTTAAAAGGTAGGAACTTACACTTTGCACTCACAGTGATTTTACAGAAGCTTACAGTGAGTGAGACTCAGTTATTGATATTCACAGCAGTGATAAAGAAACCATATGGTATAAATACACATAATATAGAAGGATTTACTCCACAGATTCGCCTTGCGTTACTTTGCATCGGGAAGCGTTCTACGGGTAGACTATGGGAATTCCTATGCATCCACCCGTGGATTTTGATGCAAACCCAGATTTACTATAGGTATTAAACCTGGCTTTGAGCCAAACTGGTGCACCAACCTAAGGTTGGCTTAACTAAGAGAAATATCTTCACTTCTCCTCTTTACTTCCTTCTTCTATGTGTGCTGAGTTCTGCAGCGCACATAAAAAAGGAATATGCCTCTTCGAATTGTTTTTGGAGAAGAAGGTATCGCTTTCTCATAAGAAATATCCCTACCCATAATGTTGGCATCCTTACACCATTCACAAGGGTGCCTGAATTGGTCCTTGGCAGCACACAGTGCACCAGCCCAAGGAGAGAGCAGAAATGCTTCTCCATGTCTTTTGCTGTCTTCCTGTCACACAATGCAGCAAAGCAAGTTCCCTTGCTACACTCCACTGCATGAAACAATACCGCATGTGCCCCCTAATTTGTAAGATGATTGAGGGGAAGGAGCATGATAAATGTCTGCGGTCAGTAATCGTAAAGGTACAGCATCTCTTTTGCTCTTCTTGGTACTCTTTGACACCAACTCATGTCTCTCTCAAGAGATGTCTGCCTGCATGAAGGAAGCCACTTAGAGAGAGAAATGTTAGTGATGGCAGGTTCAACTTGCTCTTGTCAGCAAGGAAAAACTGATGTCACGAATGCAGATCCTGGAAATTAACCTAAAAAATGCAGATAACATCTAGGGCCCGCTAACAAAAGTGTCCCTGATGTGTTGAGTGTTTTATTCCAGCACGTGTGGGACATTTTAAAAGAGTAATGTGTACCGGCAATGGGATTGGTGGATACTATTTATGTCGGTATCATATCCACCAAATGAGAGTTAATGTTGCTGTAGATGATGATGGTTGTATAATCGGGGCCAATGCCATTCGGTGCCTAAATGGAGCAAGGTCAAGCAGAGTTCTAATATATCATCCAGCTTTGTTCCTCCTCTAAGTCAACCCCTTAGTACATTTTAAAGGCATTAAAAATGGTATTGCCACAAGCACCAGGTGGTGATGAAGGGAGTGGCATAGATAAAGAACAAGTCATCAACCCTATCACTCCCAGACAGAGGAGGGACCAAAATGCTGATAAAACCTGACCTATTTGTTTGATCTATTTATATGTGCACCTACATCACTAGGCTCCATGGCACAAGAATGCAAGATAGAGATAGCGAGACCCAGGAAGAGCTACAACCAAGAGGCAATTATCAGAAGCAATATATTTTCAGCAATATGGGAGATTTTAGATGATTAAAAATTAGCTGCAGATTTATCGAACCAGTGGGTCTATGAACATAGGCATAAGTCCAGTAAATGTTTCTATTGGCTGGTGACTCACGATATCTCAGATAGGATAGTATTGGCCATTCATGAGGATACGCCTGAGATTCGCAGTTCTTTATGGCTTACTATCAGAACGTATATGAGGGGATCCCTGTGCCCCCGCAGGAGGTCGCATCCCCACTGCTACAGGATGCCTTCGATCCCCCTTTCCATTGCCCAAGACCACAACCAACAGCTCCCAACTGAGGAAATAGAAAGTGTTTACAAAGGTCCTCGTGACCAGATAAAGTCAGACATTGAGTTACCCTATCCACCCAGATCAGTGCAGATTCATGCCTGGCAGAAGTACCCACCATTGCATATGGAGGGTGCAGCTTGCACTATCTCAGCCGCACCGCCTGGAAGGCTCATCGACCTTATTCTTAATTGATTTTTAAATGCCTTTGATATGGTCTACTTGACCTTTCTTGAGCCTATGCTGCAATGAGCAGGCTTTGGATCTTATTTAATAAACTCGTGGGCATATTATGTAATGCCTTCACATCCCAGGACCGGGCGAACAGAGTCCTATCTCAGCCTTTCGCGATCACAAGAGGCACCCATCAGGGCAGCCCCCTGTCTCCATTGTTATTTGACTCAGTAATAGAGCCCCTGGCACATCTTGTTAGTTGTAACGATCAGATTCAGGGATGCCACTGGGAGGGGGGTCCTGAGAAGCACATAGATCCTTATGCAGATGATATTCTATTATTCCTGAGGGACTCACAAGCTTAAGGCCCCTGATGTCTCGAACTCCTTCACCTGTATGGGAAGGCCTCTGGTCTGTGGATCAACATAAACAAATCGCTACTGGTGCGGTTGAGGACGAGGCGGGAGGTCGTGTTTGGTGCCCTGCTGTACCGATAAGGCATCTCTCAAACACTTAGGTATCTATATCTTGTGCCTCTCAGACAGAGCCTGGACCCTTAATATTAAGCACCTTATGTCTGCCTTGAATAGGGGTCTGCGAAAGTGGAGCCCCATACCTCTGAACCCTACGGGTTGCGTATTAGCAGGAAAAAAGTTACCCTGGATATACTTTACAGGTCAAGGAGTAAGGGGGAAATAGACAAGGGAAACAAAAAAAACTCTAACACAAACTGTATTTATTCTTTATAGGCTTGATTGAGCTCCATGAGGTGACCATTACTCAATGTATTGAGTCATAAGCATATACATACTGATATTTATCATTTTATTAGATTTTTGAAACATATTTATATTTTTTATATAAGAACTTCTTTTTTCATTTGATTGTACAAAGTTAAAACATATTTATGAACCCACAAATTAACCATAATTGCAAATAAACAATTCTTCCACAGTCTAATACATCAAGTGTTTATGTTTTAAAAATAAAACAAATTGACAATTATACATATGTAGTGGAACATATATCAATTATAATATGAAGTCTGCCCTCTACAGCCACCACACAAAACCATTCTAGCCTCATATACAACAGCACACTATCACACTCTCTTGTCATAAATGGCCTTGATTACATACACCGCTGGTACTAACAGAGAAAATATTAAAAAAAATATCTGTTATTGTGTTGTAGGTTGTGATAAGGGCAACCAGGCCAACGTACGTTTCAGTCAGATTTCTAATTACTCGCGCTCCCCTGCAGTGGGCGCCATTAAATAGGGGAGGGATGAGAAGCTGGGAGGTGGGAGCGGGGGCCGCATGGTCAGCAGCAGCAGCAGGAATGGAGGCAAAAAGTGAACAGTGGTGGGAAAGGAAAATAATAAAAACTGTGGCTGCAAAATTAATTAAATTATGGCGGAGGCTAAGGGGCTGCAGGCGAGGGGCAGAGTGAGGAGCGGGCTAATGGCCGGCTAGATCCTGAGTAAAGCGGGCAGCAGGCGCGGGCACCTGCCAGGAGGAGGTCAGAGGTCTGGCAGCAAGTGACGGTTCAGCGGAGCTGCTGGGGAGATAGCCGACCTAGACCGAGGGTCAGAGGTATTATTCACTCAATCACCTGGAAGTGGTTCCAAGCACTCTGGGCAGGAGGGCGTCACAAGGTGGCCTTCACCTCTGCAAGGAAATCCCCGTATGAAGTGGGCCGTGTGATGACCGATCTGTATGGGTATTACCTTGCTGCACAGACTGCAACAACCAAGGACTGGTTTAATGGGGGCTGGGAAGACCTCATCTACTGAATAGAACTCCATAGAACTCCATCTCCAGGGCCTTGGCAGTCTCCTTGGCCTCTCCTATAGTGTCTCAATACCCCAACCCGTGTGACAATACTCTGTTGGTGAGACACTATACACTTTATTCATTGGGACCATACCCTCACAGGAATGACATTGTTGTGGCAGGGCACATGGCTATGACATGTGTCAGGCCTCCAGGGCTTTACACAGAGGGACAGAATAGGATTCACTTATCTAGATGTTATGTTGTTAGACATGGGGGACATTGATGTCTTTCTAGAAGTTGCAGGACCTTTACCAGCTCTGCCACACACAATTCCATTGTTATCTCCAATTGTGTCATTCCCTACTTGTCAATGTCCCTGTGGACTCCCAAGTACTGGAATACAACCACCTTGAAGGTAAAATACTGCTGGGGACGCTGGGTAGGTGGCCATTTCCAGGATTTAACAATCCCTGATGATTGATGCACCAGATAGTTTCCTGGTTTTGTGACACACGTGTGAGATTGGGGTGAGAGAACCAGACGACAATGAGTGGTGGGAGACATATATGGCCCGAGGGGGTTGGCAATATCCTCAAGCCTCTGAATGGTCCAGATTAACGGACTCCATATGACATATCTGACCCTCCAGCCAATGCAGAGAGCAGGCCGGTCCACACAGGCCACATGTTTGAGGTATGGAAGAAGATGGTGGACTGGTGTGCTCAACAAGAAAATCCGATCTACAAAGCACAGGGATGAACCCAAAAACATGGCAAGATTTGGCGCATCATGGACTAACAGTGTAATGATAAAGATAATGATGTTTGCTGATGCATGTCCTATGCTTACATATCTGATGCATATTGTGGTGGTATTGATGGATTGTTGGGGGGGATGCTGTTATTTGCTAAACTATATAAAAATTGGTTATTACAAAAATATTAGTTGCAGAATTAAAACGAGGGAATTCCATGGTTTTGGCATGAGAACTCAAAGGCCCAGCCTCCAGCTACATGACTGAAAACTGAAGCATTGAACAGACATTTGGTGCCTGACTTAAGTGTTCACAGAGGCACATATGGAACCATTATGTTGTGTTTGAAGAGGAGCCATGACATGTACAATGTGGGGTGTACTGTACAGACGGCGTAAAAGAGAATGACCCATTCAACGGGTAGCCAATGCATCAATTGCTGAGCTGCAGTGACGTGGTTGCATTTATGCACATTGCAGACCAGTAGGGTGGCCAGTATCTGCTCTATCAGCAATCTGTTGAGAACTGACTTGCGAAGCCTTAAGTATAGGGTGTTGCCATAGGGAAGACAAGACTAGAGAGAGGGACCGGAGGACATCATTTGGAGTTGAGAAGAAATGAACACACAGTGAAGGCAAGACAAAACAGAGACATTGGAGACCACCTCATGGAACGAGAAGGAATGAGCATTCAGATGTTTGGTTGGAGTAATAATTGGAAAGAGAAGAAAGCAGAGATTCCCTGTGTCTGAGCATCAATTTAGAAACCATTCTCAGGCTAACCTCAGGCTCTTTGCTTTAGAAACCTAGGAGCTAGGGATGGCAAGTTGGCTATTGTGTCAGTCAGGAGCTTGCATGCGTTTTTTATAAAGCTCCAGCCTAGAGCAATAACACAAGAGACATAAGAAGATAATTAATATGGTTTGATAAGGGTAGTGGGGATCAGAAGGATGATCTCTTAGAAGTAGCCAACTCATGCGTGGCTATTAAATAGTTTGGACAAATACAGATTTTGATGACTAAAACGAAACTATAGCATAAAAACTGTTGTTTACTGTTGGCTATTCTCAAAAAAGCAATAGACTCAAAATGTGCTTGGCAAGAAGAGGGCACTCTGCTTTAATCAATTAGGATGCATGGGTTCGTCTATCACTAGAATGTATACAATAGAGTGAAACCTATGGTTGCTTGTAATTTAAAGGCAGAAAAAATAAACATAAAAAGCATTTTCTGCTTAGCGCTGGGTGGCCCTTTCTTGGTAGCCATGTGTTTTAGAAATGCAGAGAATAGAATAGAACTGTGTTTCACCTGGTGTTGCAATTAAAGAGGTATGAGGAGCATCAGTTTAATCAAAAAGTATCTAATGCTACAGGACCGGTTTATATTTTAGCTGACTGTAGTGAATTTCTTTTAGATTAGGGGTTCTGTGCTGTGTACCATACCCACCCCCACTGCAACTGCAGTTATGATAGCTAAGACCAGAACAAATACCAGCTTTGCGCCTATTTTCAAGATTGACTCCCAAAGTAATCCAACATATTACAGACACATTTCTTTCATGGACCTTAATGCAAAAGATTCAACAATGTGATCAATGTCAGGCTCATGGTTTGAGTGCAGGATACCCTCTCAACCCCAACAATTCAGTATAGTGTCAGCATTGGTAAGGGGACTTTGGAATAGTGTATGGTCCTTTATCTAAGTGATGTTAAATCTATTAATTGTTATCTTTCACTAATGGGGTTGTAAACAACTTTCGCAGATGTTAGAAGTGCCATGTTCTGAGAAATCCTGGCTTTTTTCAATGCTACTGATGGCCTGCTGAGGTGCATTAATGGTTGTGTGCCTTAAAATAGAGTGATAGATAGGTTTGGACTTCATGGCCATCCATTTAGTTTGAAGAGAGAGTATTGAACCAGGATTTTTTTAGACTCCCTCCTTTACAGGATGCAAACTAATCATATTCCGAATGCTGGCAAAGCAGTGATTCTGAAAAATGAAATACAAATCTGATCATTGCCTCTGTGCCAGGTGCATTTTTACAACTAGGGCTCTTTGAAGGTGAGTGCACGGAAATCTAAAGTTCCACAACTGGTAAATGGAAAAATGCCCAGACAGAAATTGGTGCTAAAAGAATAGCTCTTTGGGGACAAAGTTAATGACCTACTAGGAGGGACTTTTTTTCACAGAACCTAAGCTGGTTAAACCACACCAATGAGTTTAAGCAAACAATGGAAAAAACAAATAAAGCACCTTTCTCGTTTAATGCTATAATATATCTTTTTTGTCCAGACAACCTTTATAACCCTTCAGACCAAACAATGGGCCACATCAGCTTATGCAGTGGAAATATGTAGGCTTGCAGGACATATGCCAGAAGCACAGGGTTATTTGCCAACCATGACCATCAAATTTAGAGAATTTAGATGAGCCCCTTGTGATCTAATAAATGGGATTGAGAATAGAGACTTATTACCCAAATCCAGTCACCAATGAACTTGGTAAATTATGTTTGAAATTTGAAACAATGCAAATACTTATGTTTAATTGAAAGGCATTTGAATATTCTTAATTTGGGAGCAAATTGGCCTAGTGATTAACGTATTTGAATACTGCTTTTGAAACTGATGATTTGTGTGCCTTAATAATTTTCCTGAAAAAGCTTCAAATGATTTGAAAACGCAAAGTTGCTCTACATGATCACCTAAGACCATGTACCTTGATAATATCACATCCTATAAACATCCAAGCATAGATTTAATTGATGTATTTTTGCTCAGAGGACTGACGTCATTAGAAGGCTATTAGAAGGCCACATTGTAGACATTGGGTGTAGTCACACTATTATAAATACTAGTGTAAATATGTTGTTGTGAACCCTCCAAATCTAAGGGCACACTCAGAAAGATATCCTTACCCCCAAGGGGATCTTGCTTGCTGTAGCCCGTTCAGAGAAATTGAAAATAGACCGGAGTCTCTAACTCTTCTCTAGGACACCTTAGGCTAATCTAGACCAGAGTGTTACGAGTCAGATAATCCTGCTAGAGAAGCTCTTATCAGCCGAAGTTATTTGTAGATGCAATGACTCTGACTCAAAGTCACTAAATGTTCGAATCATCAGTTAAGTGAACAACAGTTGCCTTTGAATATCACAATTATTTTTAAATGCAGTTGTGTTGCATTTACCTTTAAAAAAATGGTTTGCTTACATATGAATTACGTTTCCAGAGGGCCCGAACAGTGCTTTGCATTCAAAAATACAGAGGGGCAGATTTATGAGGCCCTTGTGCCTCTTTGCGCCGCAATTGCGTCACTTAATGTGACGCAATGGCGGCGCAAACAATGCGCCCTATTTACAACGTGACGCATCTAGGAGATGCGTCACGTTGGAAAGCCCTGCGCCATAAGGAGGCGTTCCTGCGCAGGGGAGGGCGTTCCTGCGCAGGAACGCCTCCTAAAAGTGGCTGAGTGAAATCTATGAGGTTTCACTCAGTCACTTTCTACGTCAATTCCTTACGCCTGCTTGAAGCAGGCGTAAGGGTGACGCACCATGCATTGAAGAGGTGGCCCCTGTACATTGCAGGAGTCATGTCGCACTTGCGACATGACTCCTGCAATGCGCCGCCCGTACGCATCTTCACTACCTTGCACCATGGGTGGCGGAGCAGTGGCGCACTGTGGCGCACATTAACTGGCGCATCCCTGGGGATGCGCCAGTTAACATAAATCTGCCCCAGAGTGTTCTTCAAGCAAATAATGCAATGAATATGGAATTGCCAGTGTATATGCTAAAATTCAGTTTCATAGTTGTGCGTACGTACAGCTTCTTTCTAAATGAAACATCCTTTAAACTGTAATACATAACTAGTTATCAAATTAAATCCATGTATCAAACATGTAATATCTGATTTTAATAGGGACTATGAGGCAATAATTTGAACTCCTACACTGAAGTTAAATTATGCGCTTACTTTTGCTGTATACACACAATACTTCAATTTAATTAACCAGGTTCCATGGAACCCTATGTGATTTCAGTTCTTGTAATGAAGCCTGCAAGGCAGATGTAGCTTTAAGGTGTTTTTGTTCAGCTCTGTAATTGTCTCGTGCATTACCTCCTCGTCCTGTCTCCCCGTCCCATTCCTGATAAGTGAGCAGCTAGTCTGCTCCACAGAAACCCCTACCTAGCTGAGCTGTTTGCACTTCCCCCTAGGATGACGTCACCTACACGTGACTTTAAAGGGGGAAGTGCATCCATTAATCATCCTGTTCTTTTTTTTCTGCGTACGCAGTTGCCTGTTACCTGGCTGTGCTGGAGGTTTGCCTTCTTATTGGTAAGTTTCTTTTGGCTTTTCTGTTGTATTTCGGCGGGCTGCTTTAGCGGCCGCCCTTTGTGTCTCTTATGCTATTTCTCCCCCCCCCCCCGCGCTGCCTGGTTTTTCATTACCGGCGGTCTGTGCTTTTAATGCGCGGCTCACGTTAGCAGCCGTTTCTGCCTGTCCTCGCTCACCTTGTTTGCTGGGCCTGCTTCAGCGGCTGTTTTCTTGGTGTTGGCAGTCCCCGATGGGCCCTGCTTTAGCGGGCGGGGGTTTCTGCTTGTGGAGGTTGAGGTGCACTGGATTTCCTGTGCTTTGGGGGGGGCGAGTTTGGCGTTTGGCTGGGTTTTTATTATAATACTGGCCTCCTTTTTCCTGCACTCGTGTGAGTCCAGGTCCTCGGGACTTTGTGTCCTTTAAATAGGGTCCTTCCTGGCTGCATTTTGGTCCTTGATTCTGCCTGCTTTTAGTGTTTGAGTCTGGACTGGTTGCTGTCGTGGATTCAGGGGCTTCTTCCTCTGCTTCCCCTCTTGTTGCCCTGCGCCTCCTTATTGATGTGGCTGTGGCTGCTGCTTTCCTGGCTTGGGACGCGGCTGGTCCTCCTCCCAGGGTGCCTCGTGTCTCTTTTGATTCCGCAGGCTGCTGCTGAGAATGTCAATGGTCCTGTTGATGAGGGGGGTGTACGTGGTTTGTTCAGGGTGCTGAGCTCGCTGGACTGTTCACCCATGTGCTGTCCTATTTGGGCTTTTTCTCCTCCGGCGGTGACTGTCTTTTTTACGCAGTATGTCCTGCCTGCTCCTGACTTTTTTCCTTTGCGCGGCGCGGTACGCTATGTGCTGTCTCGCGTATGGAAGGAGGTGGTCATGTCTTCTTTTCCTCATTTCCTGTCCCGGCGTTACCTTCTTGGGGGTTTTGCTACTGAGTTCCCTCAGGCTGTGCAGGTTGTGGATTTGATGGCTGGCCTTTCCTCTCAGGGTTTGGTCGTTTCTATGTGCGCCCTTCCTGCGGACGCTGTGGATATGCGTGTTGAAGGGGAGAGGTGGCGTTCTTATGCTGCTTCTATAGTTTCTGTCCGGGCGATTACGTATTCTTCCTATATGGTTCAGTCGCTCCTTGTGGATTTCCTGTCCCTGTCAGTTTGCTGACACGACGGCGAGGTTACCATGCCTCTTTTGTCTCTGATGGAGTTGCAGGTGCGTTTCCTATCGGACTGCTTCTGGCGCTTCCATTGTTGCCGGTCGTCATATTTGGATGCGTTCCTGGTGGGGGATTCTTCCCAGGTGTCGGTCCTCCTTTTGTTTCTCTTTGTGGGCTCCGGGGTGTTCGGTCCTCAGCTGGAGGGTATGGTCGAGCAGTCTGCTGTGAACCGCAGGCTCTTGGCACCGGTCCGCCCTCCTTCTCGGGGTCGTGGGTTTGGTTACCGTCACGTTTTGGGCCTCCTGATCGTGGCGCTTCTCTGCCTTTTCGTGGCGGGGATCGTGGCCAGGGGGCCCCTGGAAGTGCCGAGCCCCGCTCCGCTGCCGGTGTTGCCAACCCCGCTTCCTCCTCTTCTCAGTGACTGTCTACCTTTGCCGGTTGGTGGTCGCCTCCAGTCCTTCCGCGCCCAGTGGTTGTCGGTTCCGGATGCCTGGGCGGTTTAGCCTGTTTCGGAGGGTTGCCAGATAGAGTTTTCCTCTCCTTCTCCTCCGGGTTTTGTACGGACTCCCCTGCCCCGTCTTCCTCTGCGTTGGATTGTTTGTTGGCAGGTGTGCGACTCCTGTTGGTGATGGGGGCTGTTGTGAGGGTTCCTCCGCTGGAGTGGGGCTTGGGTTGCTACTCGATCCTCTTTCTGGTTTCCAGGAGGAACTCTTCGGTTCTTCGTCCTGTTCTGGATCTGAAGCGGGTCATTCGCTTCGTCCTCCGTCGTCCATTCTAGATGGTGTCCCTCCGGTCCGTCCTGCCTCTGGTCCTTCCGGGTGGCTTCCTGCCATCCCTGGTTCTGAGGGTTGCGTTTCTGCACGTTCCTGTCCATCCGGTTGGCCAGCGTTTTCTGCGTTTTGCTGTGGGAACCCTTCGCTCTCTGTTCTGTGTGCTGCCTTTCGGCCTGTCTTCAGCGCCCAGGGTTTTCACCTTGCTCCTGGCCCCTCTGGCTCTGTCGGTTGTGGCCCGGGTGTGTCTTCTGCTGGGTTCCTTCTCGGCCACCGGTAGTCCTCCCTGGTGCCCTCTCGGTCCCTGTGGTTCCTGGGGACTCTCTTCTGGATGGACCTGGGCATGGTGCTCCTCTCCCAGGGGCGCCGGTTGACTTTGTTTCATCTCCTTTCCTGGCTTCTTTCCCAGTCCCGGGTGTCTGCCCTTCTCTGGTTGCGGTGTCAGGGGGAGTTGGCATCCGCTCTGCATCTCCCTCCTTGGGCCGGGCTGCGTCTGTACCCCCTGTTGCATCGTGTTCTGTCGCACTGGGATCCTGCCTCCTTGGACTGTGAGTCTCTGATCCCTGTCGCTCCGGGGATTCAGGCGGATCTCCTGTGGTGGTTGTTCTCTCCCTCTCTTTCCCAGGGGTTCTGTCTTCTTCCTCCTCAGTCTGTGGTCATGTTGTCCACGGATGCCTGTGCTTTGGGGTGGGGTGCCGTTCTGGGTGCCTCCGAGGCTCAGGGTCGGTGGTCCAGTTTTGAATCCCTCCGGTCCTCTTACTGGATGTAGTTGAGAGCGTTTTGGTTGGCTCTTCTTTGGTTCGTCTGGGGGGCATGTGTCGTGCTCTGTTTCTCCTGTCCCGGGGAATCGGCTTTTGGGCCGAGTCGCGTCTCTTGTCTATGATGGCGGTCTTTCTTCCGGGGAAGGAGAAAGGGCCTGCGGATTCTTTGGGCGGGGTGTTCCCCTCCTCGGTGTCCCTCTGTCTGTCCCCGGATCTGTTCAACCTGATGTCCTCCGGTTCCGCCTTCCTTGGCTGGATCTGTTTGCCTCGGAGGAGTCCGCCCTTCTTCCTTGGTTTTGCGGCATGATTCCCTCTCCGTTGGCGTGGGCTACCGTTGCTTTCTCGATTCCTTGGTCGAGGGGTCTGCTGTTTGCATTCCCTCCGTTTGCCTTAATTCCGGGGGTTCTCCGGAAGACTCGTTGGGTTCGGGCGGTGGTTCTCCTAGCGGACTGCCTCCCTGCGTCGCCTCCGGCTGGGGGTTTGGTACTTGAGAGGTTGTGTTTGCTTGGTCTGGGTTGCTCGGTTGCGGTTGCCCGTTGTCTCCAGCTTTCTCGGCGTACTTCCACCTTGATGTTGTCACTGGGAGGATTTCTCCTCCTGGTTTCTTGTGAAGGTTCTCTCTTCTGCCTCTTGTGTGGCCGTGAAGGTTTTGGACTTCTTACAGGATTCTTCCCTACTGGCCCTGTGGCCTGCCATTCTTGCTTTCCGGGGTTCTTCTGTTTCCTCTGTATCCCCGTTGGTGGCTCGCCTTCTGCGGAGTTTCTTGCTTCAGCGTCCGGTCTCTCGCTCTCCTGTGCCTACTTGGGACCTTTCCTTGGTTCTCCGGGCTTTGACGGGTCCTCCTTTTGGGCCTTTGGCCTCCGTGGCCCTGATATTCCTTTCTGCTATGATTGTTTTCCTTGTGGCCATTACTTCCGGGCGGAGGGTTGGTGAGATTTGGGCGCTGTTGGCTTCCGCCCCCTTCTTGCGCTTTTGCGATGATGAGGTCCTTCTCAGTCCGAGTCAGTTCTTTCTTCCTAAGGTGGTGTCTTCCTTTCACTGTCAGGGGGATATTGTTCTCCCGGTGTTTTTTCCGGCTCCTGCCTCTCCGGAGGAGATGCTCCTCCTTTCGTTGGATGTGCTAGGGGCTCTCCGCATCTACTTGGAGCGTACGGCTGGTTTCCGTACAGTTGATTCCCTTTTTGTCACCTTTGGCCTCTCGGGGCTTAGGCTTCACCCTTCTTTGTCCACCTTGTCTCGTTGGGTCAAGGGCGCTGTGGTTTCTGCTTACGTTTCTGCCCACTGTCCTCTGGCTTCTTCCGTTCAGGGTAGGTCGACTAGGAGCGTGTCGTCCTCCTGGGCCATGTTCAAAGGGGCCTCGTTGAGAGTCTTTTGCAATGCTTCCGCGTGGGCTTCTCCCCATACTTTTGTTGCACATTGCCGTCTTTGGTTGGGGATGGCGGCCTCTGCTGCTTTTGGGGCTTGTGTCCTGTCTTCTGTACATGATTTGTGGTCTGTACTGTTTTCTATTGCTTGAAATTGACCTGTTTTTTCTCATTCTTTCTGGTCTGTTTTTTTCTCACAATCACCGTGTGCTTGGGTATGGGCTCACTTATCAGGAATGGAACGGGGAGACAGGACGAGGAGGTAATGCCCGGTTACTTACCGGTAATACACATTACTCCGAGTCCTGTTCTCCCCGTCCCATTCCTGAGCCCTTCCCTCCCTCCCTGGTTTGGGTTTTTCTTTGGGTGATTGTTTGTTTTTTCGTTCTGGTTTTCCTTGGTATTTTCAGGATGATTAATGGATGCACTTCCCCCTTTATAGTCACGTGTAGGTGACGTCATCCTAGGGGGAAGTGCAAACAGCTCAGCTAGGTAGGGGTTTCTGTGGAGCAGACTAGCTGCTCACTTATCAGGAATGGGACGGGGAGACCAGGACTCGGAGTAATGTGTATTACCGGTAAGTAACCGGGCATTTTCCACTACTTAACAAGCAATTGCAGTCATTTCTAAAATTGAACATATTTTCTTTAGTATCATCTTCAAATCATTATCTATCACATCATATGCTCTTTGATTATTCTCTACGTCAGTTTACCTTATTCTTTGCGGAGCTTCTGCAGACAATCTATGCTTTATAGTCATAGTGGTTATTACAATTAGCACATTTTTGTATTTTCTGTCTCTTTCGACTTTTAACAAAAACATAAACATTAACATTTTCATGTAAGGTGTCTATGGTTGTTTTAGAGAAGTAGTGAAAACCCATTCACTTATTCTTGACATAATTTGTCTACAATATGGTAGTTAATGTGTACTTTGTTTTAGCTTATTCGGGTTTATTAGGAAATGGCCCCACTGTTCCTTTAGCAAATCATAAATAACACTCATTTATTAGAAAATTCTACACAGTTCTCTCAGATGTAGAAGATGCATTAAAAAAATATCATTAGTAATTATTGCTTCCATTTCATTCTCTTTCAGTGCTCTTTCCCATTTCCAATTTGGGAAGAGAGGAGCATTTTCTTTAGGTATTAAAATTGTTAGCAATTCATTAACGTTAGCAAAACAAGCACACATTACCTGTCGATTTGTATCATTCACAAAATACAAAGTTCCTGAAAAATAAAGTGCTTGTAGGAGAGTTTCCAACCCTTGAGCCTACCTATTTTCTGTACCCTATACTGACTTTATTGGTATGGTTACATTCCAAACGGAATAGCCTTTCTCAGTATATTCATCTCAGAATTGATATGAAGATATGACTTTGTGCTTGGAAATAAACATACAAGTAAGGTTAGTTGCATTTGGTTCTAAAAATATATTACAACATCTTTTATGTATTTTAATGGAGATTTAAAATAAGGAAAACTTTGCTTCAGTCTCAGGCTTACTCCCAAGTACTGGAACTGGACACTGTTCCCATTGTTGGCGCCAATGTACTATCCTTGTTGCCTTCTGTAGAATTGTGTGAGGTAGTCTAGTGGTTGGGGGGCGGAGTTATGGGAGGAGCAGGAACAGGAGGAGCCGGGGACAGGAACCGGGCAGTCGGAGTAGGGACAGGGAGGACACTGGACGTATACAATAAAGCTCCAGTTACAAGATCCAATAGTGTCTGTATTTCTTTGTAGCACGATGCTACAACTGGCGACGAGGGTGGGATTACCAAACCCACTGCCTGCAGAACCAGACTGAGACACCCTGTCCCAGGCGACGTAAAAAAGAAAACGCTGCCGAATATTGCAAGCTGCTGCTGCCTAAAGAGAAGAAGCCCGCAGCAGGTGACCCTGCCCCTCTGAGGACCGTGAGGGAGCTGAGAGGGACTGTGAGCTCGAGTGCTGAACTACTCGAGCAGAAGGAAAGCGAGCGCGCTGAAACGCGACCTCGCCAAAAGCGTGTGCTGGGGAGTGAGTCCTGGCAGGGCAGAGATCGGGAGCCTACTCCGACCCTGCTGCGCACCCAGAAAACGAAGTAGAAGTGCCCCAGAACAGCGGACATCATCCGCGACATGCTGCCATCAAGCGCCGCTGAGCGCGCTACAATTTGAGCCCGGGTGCCGTCGGAGGTCGGAAAACCTCACGCCCGATGCGTGAGGTTTGGCATGCTGTCGGCGCAGGAGAGCGGGAACTGCGAAAGTGAGCTGGGAGCTCACCCCAACCTCACCTGGTGGTCGCAGTGACTGAAGAGGAGTGAATCCTGGTGTGACTGCCCCCGCGAAGGTCCACGGCCAAGCGCTGCTGAGCGCGGTACAATTGGAGCCTGAGTGAGCTCCGACGTCGGAGAATCTCACGCCGGATGCGTGAGACTTGGCACGCCGCCGCCGAGGACCCTGCAAAGTAAGGCGGGAGCCCACCCCAACCTTACCTGACTGTAGCAGTGACCAGAGGGAGCCAAATCCGGAGTATGCTGACCCTGGGAGCAGCTGCCGGTGAGTCCTGTGCGAAGAATTGGGTTGAATGAAGAGAGAGAAAGTAGTGCCTGCAGACAACTACGGCGGCCATCTTTGAGTCAGGCAACTTTTGGGACATCCTCCCTGTGCCAACTGTAGGCGGCCATTTTGAGGTCAGGCGCGCTGAGTTTAGGAACAAGCATTGGCGCAGTTCAAACAAGCATTGGCGAAGGCCAAACAAGCATTGGCGAAGGCCAAACAAACACTGGCGAAGACAAGCAAACAAGCATAGGCTAAGGAAAAGAAACAAGCATTGGTACATGCAAATAAACAAACATTGATATATGCAAATAAACAGGCATTGGCAAAGACCAAACAAACATTGGCAAAGACAAGCAAGCAAGCTTTGGTACATGCAAATAAACAAGCATTGGTGCATGCAAATGAACAAGCATTGGTACATGCAAGTCAACAAGCCTTGGTATGGGTAAATAAACAAGCACTGGTAAATGCCAAGAAATAGGCATTGGTAAGGCAAATAAATAAGCGTGGATAACGGCGCGTGAACAACAATGAACAAGTCGTGGCAACCAAAACAGAATAAGCACATGCAAACACGAGAGTGAATCAACTAACAAGCACGAGCAACCACAAGAGTGACTTACCAAATATGCATTGACAAAAACAAATGTCAGCACGGGTGGAAACGCGAACATTGAGAAACGCAAGTGAATGCGCAGTGGCGAAAACGCAAGTGAATGCGCAGTGGCGAATGTAATGAAGTAACACGTGTCTGTAAAATAAAAGAAGCACAAGCGAACACAAGGACCAAGCAAAGACAGCACAATGGAACAAGCATAAGCAAATGCAAGAGACAGATAAAGACGACACTGAGCACAAACCGAAGAGCGCCGAAGGGAGAAGAGCTGCTGGGCAGTCCTACAGAGGACCCCGGAGAGAGTAGAACCATCCAAGTTCGGTCACCGGCGCATACTGTGATGGTTACAAAGACTATCAATTTCTAAGCAAACTACAGACCAAAGACCTTGACCAGAATCTCCCTCTCTCATGGCGGGAGGAGACGTAGCACAGCAGGTCACTCCATACATTGAAGTACCGCCCCCAGCGGTGCAGACTGATGATTGGATCTCGGATCTCAAACGACACTGGTGGCTCGAAGTATTGGAAGATTTCTTAAAAGCCAATGGTGAGCAAAGAGAGAGAAAATGTCTGATACTACTCCTCCATCTGGTGGGTCCTGAGGGCCGATGTCCAATCAAGACATTTTCCAAAGAGGATACAGAAATCTATAAAAGACTCCAAAAGGAGCTCTGTGCCCATCTCAACGCACAGACAGATGTGGATCATAATCGCATGGTTTTCAATACAGCACGGCAGGAACCAGGCGAACCGTTGCCAAATTTCATCACTCGGTTGCAAAGTCTGGTACGAGGCTGCCACTTCAACACTTTTACAAATGAGGATGCGGTTCGACTTCGGATAGTTGAAGGTTGCTCAAACCCTGACACAAAGCGCAAGATCCTGCAAGGACATTGGTCGTTAAAGGAAATCATCAAGAAGGCCGAAATTGGAAGGCAAATCAAAGCAAGAGACGGATTGAAGGACGTGCACCTGAGAGCAAATCATCAAGATACCTGGGAAGATAGAACTCAGAAAACAAACAGAACTGAAAGGAGAGAGAGGGAAGGCAGACCAGCAAAAAGACAACGGGAAAGATACAGTGACAAAGAAAGTGACAAGGATTACTCAGAGTCAGATTCCTCAGTGTCCGACTACTCCAAGTCAACCAAGGATTACTCTGAGTCAGATGACTCAGAGTCAACCATCCAAAAGACAATTCCAAGGAGTTATTCAACCCCCAGGAGTTCCTCAAGGAGTCATTCAAAGTATGACACACAGTACTCTGATGAGGAAAGAGCGTCAAGGGGGACAGATCGCACTCCTGGACAAGGGGGCATCCTGCACAACAAGTGGGAGAGAAAGACAAACCATAGAAGAAGGGGTCGCACTGGTCAACACCGGAAGTCGGCCAGGAACATCAGTCGCCAAGCAGTGAAGACGAGTCCAAGGAAACATCTGGCAGGAGAACACATCACCCCCAGATCAGAGGTGTTAGAGCATCAAACAAGCGAGAAGGAGAAACAGGTCACACAAGACGGACTGATCCTCCTCAGCAACGAACCAGAAAAGATCCATGCATTCATAGCTCCCGCGACAACGAAGAAACGGAGAGGAAATTGTCAACTTCAGGCGAGAAGGACAAAGAGGCAAAAGCTTGGGATCAAGCACAAGGAACAAGCACGGGATCATCAAACAACCTCCCAAATGAGACGGCATTGAAGATGTTCCAACAAAGGCACACGGAGAAGCATCTCAAAGACAATTCAAAGGGGAAGTGCAATTTGTCATGGACTACGGAAGTCAAAAATCCATTACCCATGACAGTTTCAAAGAAACATTTGAGAAGGAATGGGGAGAAGGATCTCTCCGGCGCGGAGTGCACATCTATCCGATCCTGGAAGTCGACAAAAGACTTCTCTGACCCAGAAAGCACGTCTATGGCCAGGAACTCCTCTGGCTCAGAGAGCGCGTCTGTTCGATCCTTTAAAAGGGGTATGGCCAGGACCTCCTCTGATTCAGAGAGCGTGTCTGTCCGATCCTGGAAGTCGACAAAAGACTTCTCTGACCCAGAGAGCACATCTGTTCAACCCCGTGAGTCGACCGAGTCATGGTCCCGACAACAGACATGGCATCAACCACCCGAACGCATCACGGAACCAAAGGACATTCTTCCCGTCAAGAGCAACATGTCACACACTAAGGTCTCTGAATACTCAGTCACTCCACAGGACAACCTGTCATGTCAGTCACAAGTGTATCCAGCCACAGATCAGACACCGTCACCCCTGAAGGGGTACACGAGGCTGACTCAAAGGACCTACAAAAGGAAAACAGAGACAGTGGACCTTAGTCACCGGATGGGAAGGGACCAGCCAGTCACTCCGCAAGGAAAGCCGGACGTGTCAGTAGAGAGAGATTATCAGATGAGAGAGAAGCATGCCTATGCACAGACAGCTCACGAGTTCGCCAAACAACCCGCGGCCGTGAATGAGTCATCGAACCAAACCAAGACAGTCTCATCAGATAGCACCGTACTGTCTGGTATACATGACCCTGAATTGGAGGGCAGTGTTGCTCTCGACCGGACTAGACACAAGGAAGTAAAAGTAGATGCGGCGAATGAGTTACCGAACCAAGCCAAGACAGTCTCATCAGACAGCACCGTACTGTCTAGTATACATGACCCTGAATTGGAGGGCAATGTTGCCCTCGGCCGGACAGGACAAAAGGAAGTAAGAGTAGATGCGGGTGCTCAGAAGAGGACCAGAACATTATCCACTCATGAAAGAGATCAAGCATCTGAACCAACCGTCGTTACACCACCGGACGGAAACATGAGGACTGCAGACTGTGAGAGTAAACAGTTTACACGCAACGTGGTCAAGAATGCCCTGATCAAGACAACGGAAGGATTGACCAAAGCCAAGCCCACCACTAATTCGACACTACTGAGGCTTGAAGAACAGGCTGTCCGCCAACCCGTGTGGTGGATTGAAGAACTGAGAACATTAAGCTCACTTTGTTAAGAAAGGGGGAGATGTAGAATTGTGTGAGGTAGTCTAGTGGTTGGGGGGGCGGAGTTATGGGAGGAGCAGGAACAGGAGGAGCCGGGGACAGGAACCGGACAGTCGGAGTAGGGACAGGGAGGACACTGGACGTATACAATAAAGCTCCAGTTACAAGATCCAATAGTGTCTGTATTTCTTTGTAGCACGATGCTACACCTTCTATGTATGTAAACACCAATCAGGATAATGGGCATGACAGGACATCTTATTGTGATTCTCCACAGTGAGATGAGGCTCACAATTGTACATTGAAGCATATGTTTGTGATTCTATAAGTGTGGTTCTATAAGCACACTTGTTTCTGTATCTCTAACCCGTTCACTGACTAAAATGGCTTAGAAGCAAATTGTCATCTAAATCAAGACAAAAGTGTGTGTACCTTGGAGATTCTTTGCGGGACCTAACATTTTTGATTTAATAGTCTAACTACTCCTATATTGTATTTTTTCATACTATTTTTTTAATTTCAACCATTTATTTTGAGAAGTCTTGTCATTAATTTATTTCATTATGCTGTGTTTCCAACATGAACTCTTTTAAAGGAATACTCTCACATGCTGATGATTCTTTACTCAAATCCCGAGACCTACAGTTAGTGGAACATTTTACATTTTTGATTCTTATTTTAACTGTAGAGGAGGTGCAGTTGGAAATGGTACATTATCAACAATTCTTCCACTGTTTACCTATTGTTGTTCTGTACTCTGTACTTGCTGTGCTTAATTTCTATTGAGGAAAGCTGACTGGAACATATTCTTCAACAGGATTGCTGGTCGCACAGTGAGCAGTGGTTTCAGATGTTGCTCTGGTCTGCTGTACAGGATGGATCACATGACACGGTTTCACTATGTACACTAACACCATGCGTATTCTCTTTCTCCCAGGCAACAGTAGTAGTATCGGCGTTCTTGTTGCTTTCCTTCTTAGCATCAGTGCATCAACTCCATTGAACCAAACTCTTCTTACAACCCCAATTCCTCTACCACAGATTCACTGACCTTTGGTAACCACATAGCCTCTGGATGCAGCATTAGAATTAAAGTTTGACTTAGACTATCTCGGGCATGCTTCAATTCCTGCAACAGAGTAAGTTGTGATTGATCTTGCATATCCTCGCATCCTGCAAGATATGTTACATATACTTTGTATCCAAAGACCATCTCGCTAGGAGAGCAATTGGAAAGTACCTGTCTTAACATATTATTTTTTGCTCTTGGTGCACCTAACAAACAGGTCTTCGGACCCATGACCTACGATTGTCTCAGTCCCTTGCAGTCCATGCTTGTTTTTGCATACTGTTAGTTTATTGTAAGAACCCAATTGCACTGTGCCTAAAGGGGTGTGAGGATAGGAGACTTAACCCTACCTTAGTAAGTGCCTCTGCTAAAGCCTTAGAGGTAAAAGTGGCCATTGATCGGAATGAAATGTATGAACTCCACCCATCATCAGTACACCTTCACTGCGTGAGCCATAATCTGGATTTTGGGCCATAATCACATATATCAAGGGAATGAGTCTACAGCTACTAATATATATATATATATATATATATATATATATATATATATATATATATATATATATATCTACCAGTCCACCAACTGCAATGGACCGTTATGGATCAGGCACTCAGGGGCCGATTATGATGGAGGATTTTTCGCATCCTCCGGGCCGGCGGAAGCCACCGCCGGCCCGGAGGATGCGGAAAATCCTCTGCGGACCCACCAAAGACCCACCGCCACATTAGGATGGCTGGTGGGTCCTGGTTTCCGTCCGCAGCTTTTCCGCCGCTGTTGGCTTACAACCGCGGCGGAAAAGCTCTAATATGGTGACGGTGTCTCTCAGACACCGTCAACCATATTAGGATGGGCTGTGCAAAATGCTTTTCCGCGGCGGGTTTTCCGCCGTGGAAAAGCATGTGTAACTTCACTGCGGGGGCCCGTTGCGGGCCCCCTGGGTGAAGGGTGAGTGGGGGGTGCACATGGGGGGTACCTATGGTACCCCCCTGCATTTGTATGCAGAAATCGGCAGGCACCGCACGGTGCCTGCTGCTTTCTGCATACAAATACAATGTATGCATTTTTACCATTGCGGCGGATGCTGCTTGAAGCTGCACCCGCCGCAATGGTAAAAATAGAGGATGTGACCGCCAGGGTGGCGGTCACATCCTAATTGCACAGAAGGGAACTCCGCAGGGCATGCGGAGGTTCCCTCCTACTCTATGGTGGCGGACGGACTCAGGTCCGTCCGCCATCATAATCGGCCCCTCAGTTTGGAAAAGGATGTGATGCTTTTGTCCAATGGAGTTGGTGGGGAGTCTAACAAGTGTAAAATGCTTTATTTTTTGACAAATTTCTAATTTTAACACATATTAGTTTGTTTTGGCATCGATGGGCACCAGTAACACTCCTGTAGGGTGTGTAAAGATCTAGACACCTCAGCATGTGCAGAGCCTTGTCCTTTTTGAGCAGCTATTATTTAAATTTGATCTGGTAAATTAGCTTGGGATATAGCATTCTCCTATAGTAGGTATTTTTACACAGCCAATATTGGCCAAACACAGTAAATATATTTCCTTGGAAATCCAAGGAGCAGGGTTGTTGCTATGAATGATTGGATCGCTGAGTGTAATTTTGGATCATTCCTGGTTTTTGGCTGGATCATTACTGCTATTTAACAAACCTGAAGTTGTAGGCAAGTTTCTAAGTCTGATCTATGGCAGAGTCCGCTTTGGAGTGCACTCCCTTACTCTAGTGCACAAGCACGTGCTGGACCTCCACCAATGGAAGCTTTCGTCAGTCCAAAGCCTTTTAGCTTTTATTGTTTTTCCTTTGGGTCTTTGCAATTTTTGGTTTCCCGGTGTTTCAAGTCAACTCTGTATCCCCACACACAAAAAGATGAGTCAGATACAATTATGATAGGAACTGATTTGCTAGTTTTTTTTTGCAAGTTTAATAGGAGTGCATTTTATTCTGCAATTTGTGCGTTTGAGTCCCTAAGAATTTCACATGTATGGTTTTGTTTTTAAATGAAGGACCCTCAAATCTCTCTTGCACTGATGTACAAACTGGTGAGTACTGCTGTTTTATCGCTGTTGCAGGTTGTGCTTATACGTCAGTATAAAAAAAGTCATGATATTCATTCAATTGTTTTATAGATGGGACATCAGGAATCGCCTGTTATATTGCAAGAACTCGTGCGTTTTTAAAAGTAGAGTCATACTCAAATTGTATGTGAGAATTGGCCTGACTCTTGTCCTATTGCACCTAACGGATATGTAATGCACATGAACTTGGCATGCCTTCTTTAGTACCTGCTTTCAAGGTGGGTATTGGTATAACTAAAATTACTTTCTTTCCTTGGGCTTGGGCCAGTTTTTAGGTTGAGCATTCGAGACCTCTTGTATAGACTTTAGGATAAAACTTATTTGTGTATGTACTTTGTGGGCTCTGGAGATCAGCCCTAGAACCCGCCTGCTTCCGCTTAGGGACTTTTTTTCTGGTCAACTTCCTCTATTTAACTGTCTTGATAGAAAACGACCAGTGGAGATCAGTAAAATACCAAATTGCTTTCTGCTTGTTCAAATGCCTCTATTTAACTGTCTTGATAGAAAGCGACTGGTAGAGGTCAGTAAAATACCAGAATTGCTTTCTGCTGAGGGACTTTCTTCTTTAAATTTTCTGGTAACTGCCTCTATTTAACTTTCTTCATAGAAAACGACCAGTAGAGGTCAGTAAAATATCAGAATCACTTTAGCATCCTCTAGATTCCAGTCCGTAGAAATTCTCTTCCAAGAGCACCCGTAGACAATAATATTTTTTTCAAATCTTGTATTTTCAGTGATATGACCACAGAAGGCTCGGATTTTATATTAAAAAGAGAGCTTTGGATTATACCATTTCCAGATGAAAAACAATATTTCTCTCCATGTGTTCCCATACCTGGCGAGTCACGGAGTTTGGTGCTTACTTTCCCTCCATGTTAAAGAACAGTAGATGTTTCAGCACTCAGGCTAATAATGTGCAGCACAGATAAATACAGATAAGGTCCCAAAGGCGAGACCGATTGCATTGCAAATGCTTGTTAGTAACTGCAGGCTATATTGCAATGAATATTTTATCTATGTGCTGTGGTAACCATGTCTCTCAGTAAGTCTGAGTGTTTATGCATACTCCTTAATCCAATCATTTCTAGAAATTGTAGGTGTAATAAACTGATATAGGGATCCCATTCTGTCATCATAATGTGGCAATTATGTTCTGCGGAGCTGAAATTCATAAATCCCACTATGTTCCTGTATCTCCAGTTGTCATTATCTTATCAGATAATCTTCAATAATGTGCCTAAGCAGGATAGGGGACAGTGTTGTCATCAGTACATATGAGTCACTGCGTCCCTACAAACATTAGATAAACAGCAAACACATTGACATAGTCGGTTAAATAGAGCTTCTTGAAGGCAGTAAAAGTTAGAAACCAAGAAGGTTTATTAAATAATTAAAGTGAAATGCAGAAGGCAAAAGTAATGGTTAGTCAAAATGCATCGAAAATCAATATAGAGAATTAGCATAAGGATCAATCAGATGCAGCAAAGAGCTTGACATGCAGTAAAGTCTCAGAGTAAACTATTCTGAGACTGGTGAGGGTCCACTCACAAAGTTGGGGCAACCCAGACTGGCTCCCTTTAATTTTGAGGTCTTTTCTAACACAACACACAGAAAAGTAATGTAGTCAGCATAAAATGAAGTAAATATAGCATGGTTTAACCAATCACACCACAGCAATGTGCAACAATATGAAGCAAAAAAATAAATAACCAAACCCTATTTGACCCTATGTCGGCGAATGTGATAGTCCAAATCTAGTTACACACAAAATAATTATAAGCTTATAAATGCACGATTATTTTGCGAAACATGTGTTTTGTTTGGATGTCTACTTTTTTGACTCATGCAATATTTATGAAAACGATTGAAAGAATACTACCAAGATGTATGTCTATTTTTTTGAGTCATGTAATATTTGGGAAAAACATTGTATACTACTATAATGTGGAATTGTATCGAAATTTGGATAGTTGAATCAAATAACTTGAATCTGAAGCAGCAAGATTGATGAACGTCTTTGATATATTTTCTCTCAGAGAGCTTGGAATTAAGTTTACAAATGAATAGCCTTATTGTAGCACATGCAGGAAGAACCTTGAATTGTTATTAAAGAAAGGAAAACTTCCTCCAGAGTTCTTTGAGAACGGCATGTCAATACAGAGTGTTTATTTAGTGCACATTTTGTTACGTGCAGTGAGAGGAGTAATGAAAACTCACACTTCACGGACTGCTTTGAGATTCAAAATGGAGACATAGCTAGGTCGGTCCTAGTATAGCCAAATGTTCACTGATAGAATATCGATGTAACAAACATTGATGTTCTAAATATCAAAAACAACAATATCGACTGCAAAAATATTGCTTCCAATACCTTAACAGGTAAGTACAAAAATATTGAGTCAAAAATATCGAGGTCAAAAATATCGATGTAAAAAATATCGATATTTTTTTGGGGAAATAATATATAATAAATATATTAAATATTAATATTATTTTTAACAAAATGTATTACATGTAATATACATTTTAACTAAATATAACAAATAAACGTAATTTAAAAAATATAAACACGCACATAATAATTTATACATATACATATATTTAGTTTAAAATAACTAATTGCCTATTATATTTATTTAATTTTTAAGCTTTAAAATTATATAACAAAATATATATATATATCAATAATTTGAAATAAAAAAACAATTCTATAATAAATTAAAACAATAAACTATTAAAAACAATTTAAACTTACATATCCCAATACAATATTTGCAACAGTAGGGAAAGTGTTGGATATCGGAATATTTAAATATACTATTCCAACTCCAGTGAGTGCAACAGTAGGGAAAATGTTGGATAGCGGAGGGGTAAATATTTCTCTTCCCACTCCAGTGAGTACAACAGTAGGGAAAGTGCTGGATAGCAGAGAAACACAAATTACTACTAACACTTAAACAATTGAAAAGAAACAAAAAATATTACAAGATTTTAAAAATCATAAAAATAAAGAAAAAATATTAAAAAAATATGAAATTAAATATATTAAACATATAAAAAGAACACATATTATCATATTTATTACATATAACAACAACCTACAAATAATATATCAAATAAATTAATAAATACATTTATAACAAATAGTTATTTAAAAGTAGCAAATATTTACAAACAAAACAATTATTTAAAACATAAATGTATTCATTTTATTTCCTACCCTATAACACAACACCAATAACAAAACACTTCAACATTATTAATTAAATGCATTGCCATAATTAAGATAATTAATTATCAAATAAAACAATCATATCAATAAAAAAACATTCATTGAGTACACATGCTTTAACACTATAATATGCACAACACAGCCCTAAATTAAACTATAAAATAATAAAACACGATTAAATAATATTTTTAAAAGAAAAACGATCACTATTAACAAAAAAAAAATTAAAATTAATTTAATACCAACCCTTTATCCCTTTAGCTCTTTCACTGCTTCTGTTGGCCAATGGCCGTCCCGAGCACTACCTCCGTAGTGCTGCGCACGTCCGTTGGCCGATGAGGCCCCGCCCACTTGATCAAAGCGCCACACCGCGCAATAATTTTTGCAGCGGTTACGCGGCTAGAAGTAAAAACAACACACACATAAATAAACAATTGCCCAAAATAAACATCAAATAGTTAACATTAATTAACAACTAAGTAGAATTCATTAAACACAAATTACTTCCCACCCTTTACACCTATAAACACCATAACACACACCTAAAACTAATTACATAATTACCATGATGAATTACCAATGAATTATTTAAAATTAATTAATAACTAATTAATAATTATTTAATAATACATTTCTTTACACATTTATCACTATAACATATTAATTAAACAAATATTAATAAATAAACATGAATCAATAAATTGAATGTAATTAAATTATAACCCATTTCCCCTATAACCCGCAACCTGCTACAGAACTAAACAAGCAAAATTCAAATAAAAAAATATTTAATATAATTAAATTACTTCCAGCCCTATTCCCTATAAACCCACAACCCACTATGGAACTAAAAGTGCTAAATTCAAATAAAAAATACTAAACATTTAAGGCATATATTAAATATACAAACAATTCTTATACAAAAAACATACATATAAAATATATACTAACATACATAACAATAACAAAAACCGATATTTTTAACAACTATATTTTTGCAAACGATATTAAACACTTTGATATTTTTAAAATCGATATTGCTTACCTTAAATCAATATTCTTGACCACGATATTCTTGCAATATTTGTGCAACTCGATATTTTGTACTCGATATTCTGTCTCTGCACCTTAGCCAAACATAGGAATGTACACTTTTGTAAAGTGCAGTGTTTTCTTTTTAATACAAAATGTTTATTATGTTATACACACATTATTTAATACTCCAAAATATATTTTCAGCCCCTAAGGGAATTGGGGGGCTGAAGCATCCTGTATTTTCCCTTTTGGCAGCCTGGCACCAGGGCAGGGTGCCTGCATTGCATTCAGGTTTGTTCATGTGTAGGAAGGGACACATTCCTGCACAAAAACAATCCTTAGAGACATATTCCTCTTTCTATGTATGCTGCAGAATGCAGCACATATAGAAAGAGGAATTAACAGGGAGAAATAAAGATATATTTCCTTGTTATGCCTCGCCTGGGAAGGCGTATCTAATTTGGCGCTTTCCCAAATTCACCAGCTCTGGTAAATCTGGGAATGCATCAACAACCATGGGAGTTGCATGGGAACACCCATACAATGTCCATGGAATGCCTTCCTAGGGCAGAGTAAAGCAATGTAGTGATTTGAGCTGTGTTGCCTTACTCTAGATTTATGGAGTCACTCAGAGCCATGCAAAGTGGTCTTGCATAGCTTCATAAATCACATGTAAGGTTTGCGTTGTTCTTGCACCACACTGTGGGCTGCAAGAGTGACACAAACCAGCTCATAAATAGGCCCCTGAGTCTACTCTGACCACTAACTCTATGTCATCCCCTTTTAACGGGAATTTGGCAGCCATCAAATGGACAGTAAGGGTTAACTCAGCCTTTTTCTGCTCTTCAAACATTACCCACCAAAACTCAATCATGGACATCACCATAAGGGCTAATCCTTTGTATCTGTTAAGTGCTTAACAAACCCCAGCAAGACTAGAGATACCTATCCTATCTCTGAGGAAGATCATAAAACACCTCCCGAGGCCTCTGGTTAATTTTGTGCGTGGCATATTTCAGGGTCTCTGGCTCTCCAGCTTCCCTTTGATTTGAGCCAAGTGGAAGGGCACCATGTCGGAAACACCCAAATGAAACGACAAACCCATAGGGGATCTTGTTTACCACACCGCTTCTGGAGAAAACACATAGAGCCAGGAGTCTCTCACTCTTCCCTATGACAAGCAAGGATCATTGGGACCCAGAGTGCAATGAGTCAGACAGCCCTGTCTGAGAAGCTTTTATCTGCAGGGGTTATTTGTAGATGCATGGATAATCAACCTGGCCCCTTAGACACAAATAGTTGTTGAAGTTTCATAATAATAGGTTGTTTATTATGTACAATCAGCACACTAGCGTTGTGTATTAGAATGATTGACATTTTTATAGTTATCTCAGCAATCATATAGAACAAGAACATTATAAAAACCCATAGTATTTTATATTGCAGATCCCTACTATTTGTCATAAGCTACCCTAGACTCAAACACCTATCAGTCTCATGGTTATTGTATTGACTGAATGATTAGTATTTTTCCTTTATACCTTATGCCAAGCCCTTTACCATCCCTGCATACCTCAGAAAGCCTGCTGGCTTGCAGTTGGACAATGGCTCTCCTGCTTTTCCCACGAGAAACCTATTCTCATGTTTAACTCTCCCACATTCTTAGCTTTCTTTATTATTTCTCCCTATTGATTCTTTATGGATAGGGGAGAGGGAGTTGTTGTGAAGTCTATCAACAAGCTATGGTATCGAGACATGCTTCTTTCCACAATTTCTCTGTGCTGGGATAGATGGCCTTGTATGTTGATCACTACATGTTGCTCTCTGGACAGCAGAATAAAGGTTTCCTCTTTGTTGCTTCTGAAATATCATGACAATTTCCCATAGTCTGTTGGTTGTTGTCACCATTCAGTTAAATAGTTTCCCAGACTTTAACCCGTGCAAGTACACACTCTAAATATTTAATGCTAAAATGTCAGTGCATTCATGTTTACCATACAACTACTCCTGATTCGTATGTAACACGAATGTGTCATTAGAAGAGCCCTGCCACATATGTCGGAGTTTGCAGAGATATATAAATAATTACATTCACTTCATCTGTGATATTGCAGTTTGAGTGAAATGTAAGGGTCGTTTTTTACTTCTAAGAATTCAGTTACTCTTTTTGCTGGCTAACAATTCATGCAGGGTATCTGGTGCTGATTGTCAATTTCTCTCTTTATGCCAACATTGACTGCTGTGGACTCACCAGCAAACCAGCAGTTTAAGTTGTATGTTAGATGCATTTTGAGGGTGTCACTTATTTCAGCACTGATGTTTATTTCATGTCGGTACTTATTTTCTTTAGATGCAAGTTGAAAGTGTAACGCGTTTTAGAATTCATGTTTGTTTTATTTGTTTACTTTTCTTTAAATTAAGATTTAATTATTTGTACAGGCACTGATTCTGGCAGAAGACTAATTAGAGGACGTCCTTTTGAACCTGTACTTTCCTAAGTGCTTCCTAGTTTTACTTGTAATGCATCAAAGTTGTGCTCTTTTATCTCTATTAACTTTGAAGGCCTGTAGTCAGCCCTATGCATAGTTATCAAACATAAGATATTGTAAAGACGTCGTGCTTATAACTGAATCTTGTATTTGTTGCAGGCACTGAAGTAATTTTTGTTATATTACTTAAAATGCCTATTTTACTGGTGTTTGTAAAGTCTTCTTGGCTAATTGATGTGTTAAGTTTACATTCATATTATTACTTTTCTGTAACTATATCGTCCACCGGACCTGGCTCTAAAGCACACTCGGGGGCATATTAGCAAGAACCTTGTTAAATTATCGCCGTTTTAGCGGCAGGAAACTGCCGCTAAAACGGCGATAATGGGATTGCTAATATGCATTATAGAATTCCAATAGAAGCCCAGGTTAGATGTCCTGCACATCTAACCTGGGCTTCTATTGGAATTCTATAACGCATATTAGCAAGCCCATTATCGCCGTTTTAGCAGCAGTTTCCTGCCGCTAAAACGGCGATAATTTTAACAAGGTTCTCACTAATTTGCCCCAAGATTGCGGGTGGATGTACACATGTGATCTGCCAAAATGTCACTCATAGGGCAAGCTATCCAGTGGGTGAAGTCAGCTTCCCCATTGCCCCCTGCTGTCATGGCTGGATGCTGAATGTGAATCACACTCGAAAAGGACAATTGCAGAGAAGGACTAACCCAAAAGCCCTCCATGTAAATACATGTTGTCTATATTATGTATGAATTCTTTTGGTTACAAGAGTCTGACAGACAACTCACCCTGCCACACCCTGCTTAGAGAGTCTAACAATGATTATCGAAGTGCAAATCTTTTACCTCCAGGCACAAACAACCTTTACAAATCAGGTACCCTAACTAACTCATGCCTCTTATATTTAGCATAAGCTTTCCCAAAAAGTACTCATGCCGGGTCTTGCCAGTGCTGAGCAACGGCAGTTTTAAAAAGCAGGTGCTGAGACGGGTCCCTGTTGGGCTCTCCATTTTTGCCCTCACCCTCACGATGAAAAAATATAGGGGCAGATTTACAAGCCCCATCTTTTTTGTGACGTAGCAGTGAGCAAAGCCAGCGCCATGCTGCGGGGTATTTACAATGTGACGAATCTGGGAGATGCGTCATGTTGTAAAGCCCTGCGCCACATGTAGGCGTTCCGGCGCTGGAACGCCTCCTAAAAGTGGCTGAGTGAAATCTACAAGATTTCACTCAGCCACTTTTAAGGCCATGCTGCGTCAAAACCCTGCGCCTGCTTGAAGCAGGCGTAAGGATTGACACAGCATTTTAAGGATAGGGCACCCCCGAGCCTTACTGGAGGTGTGTCGCGCTTGCGACGCAACTCCAGCAATGCGCCGCCTTTACGGCAGCAGATGCGTCACGCATCTGTCCATTTTTGCCCCATGGTGCGCCGCATTGTAAATGCGGCGCAGCCATGATGGCGGAGCCGTGACGCACAATAACTGGCACATCCCTTCTGATATGCAGAGATGCACCAGTTATTGTAAATCTGCCCCATAAATCTTAACTCTGCAGCAGTACTACCCTGCACTGCCTTTGATGTAAGTTCAAAGAGACTCTTTATAGTTCTTTCACAGTCTCAACTGAAGCATTTTCAAAATACTATACAACAAAACCATAGTTGTTTCTTATTTATCTTATACAACTAAAAAGAACTGACAACGTCAATAGTACTGGCTTGTTATAAGTGTAATGTTACTTGCTGTATTACATATCTGGATGTAATGACAGAAGTGGCAAAATACCAGCGAGTGGCACACTAAACTGAGCACAGATTTTCAGGGTACGTGTTTTAAGCCCTGCCCTATTTACATAGGCCACGCCCCTTTGAGAGAGCCACCCCTAGTTTTTTTCATCCTACTTATGCTTAGGCCTGACAAAATACAAGACAGGACACACACGACTTCCAAGTAAAAAATTTGCACAATACATCACCTATGCTTGCTCACATTGATTCTGACAGAAACTCTGAAGTCCTCTGGCAAACACGGGTATAAGATTGCAGTTTTCTTTTTCTAGAAAAGACCACGCCACAGACAGCTCTTGATGGCTCATGACAACATACATTTTCACTCTGCAACATTCAGAGTCACCTCTCACCTTTTTGTAAGAACTCGCTACTTTTCAGGGACAGAACACCAGTGACAGAAATACAAACCTTTTCAGATTATCTCCTACATCAGCCGAGCTAAAGCAATTGTTTTGCAATTTAGCAGGGTTTTCAAAATGCATTTACAGGGAAACAAAGGTAATGCGTCAAGGTCCTTTTCATATTAGGAATGAGAAAAGGGCTATTAACCACTGAAAACGCCATATCTGATCTCAATAATGATTTTCAACATTTCACAATGAAAAAAATAGAAGTTAATCTAATATTCAGTTGCATACGGCATGCGCATTAGAATCTTCCGCACTGCAGACATTGAACAACATAATATGCTCCTATTCTTAGGCGTAATGCTGTCTGTCATTTGAGGACATATCAGTCGGCAAATCATTTGGCAATTTTGCAAATATTAAATGACATCTGCCTACAAAAATTACCGGCATGACGTCTGATAAAAATAACTGAGAAAACATACAGGACTTTCAATGCCGTGCCTCGGGGTTGTGATTGAATAACATCAGAACAGACTAAACAAGGAATGTATTTCCTTGTTGACTCGCTTGTTATGGTAATGATAGTCTAAAATAGACCAGATATCTTCCCTTAATTGTCTAGGAGTCAACTAATGATTGTCCCGAACAAACACACATTTTTGTAGTGCGTGCAATAGAAATGATAGGCTGACAAGTCTGGCAGTACGCCATCCCACAGAGAACTCCACACCACCAACACCCAAACCTCCCTCTCAGACACGTGACAACTAAATATGGCTGACAGAGACGCCACGCCTGATGCGCATAATCAGTGCTGCGCAGCACTAGTGTAGGAAGGATGCCACAGGTCCTGGTGCAAGCCAGAAAAAAAGACCCCTTTGACTGCTGTTGGGGTAAAAACAAAAGTATAGCATTTATCAAGGTTCAATCCCCTCCAACCACGGGCTCTGGTCCCCGGTGCAACTGCACGTGCTGCACCATTGGTAGCTACGTCCCTGCTGCACAACGACCTATCCAGACCTACATCCGGCCATTTTCCTTCCTTCGAATCCCCATTCGAATACTTAAAAGGAAAGAGCTTTATAATTGAATCCAACATTTTTCAAGAATCGCAGCAAATGAAAAGGGGGGGCCCTCGGCCCCGCGCACGCATGGCGGCGCGGCGACCGTCGCCCCCCCCTTTCTCTTGGGTGGCCACTCGGCGGTGGGGGCGTGCCCTGGGGGGCGCGGCCCACCGCCGATTGGCCGGCGGCCTCCCTGACCCAGATCCTAGGTAGTGGGTCCGGGTCAGGGGGGGCGGGCTATAGGAGGGGCCGCCTGGCCCCTCGGGAATAAGAGGTGGGGAGCGCCCAGGAGACCCCCTTGTCCCTGGACGCTCCCTCGCTGTAACGGTGTGCCCCGCTTTCGGGGCTTCTTTGTTTAGTAATTTCTTGCCTTTCTTTTTCAGGTGGAAGCGGATCTGGAGATTACCACCGAGGGCGAGAGGCGACGCAGCGTGTTGTTTTATTTTCTTACAGAAGCAAGGAGGGGGAGCTTTCGCCAGCCGCGTTTGATCATCGGGAACAAACCGCCGGAGAGCAGCGTGTACGGGACGCGGGCCAGCAGATTGAAGCGCCGGTAGCGGAGACGTTCGCGGGCGGATTCCCAGGCCGGGTTGCAGTCTCTGAAGCGGCGCGCACGGTGACCGCACAAGGTATTTGTGGCGCGGGGGGCGGAGACAAGCAGCGGGCCGGCTGCAAGAAATCGAGGGGTGATCCGTAGCGCCAAAAGAGCGCGAAAAAGTGATTGAGCAAGGCTGAGTTTAATGTAAGCGCGGGACGAGAAGGAACTGTTTTGCGCCCGCATCTACAACAATAAGGCGAGATACACGTGTGTTAGGAGCCCAGCGAGAGTGGGCGGTAATCGAGCAAGGTTTTTTACTCGCAAAGGGACACAGGGCACGTTCACGCGTACATCTGTGAAGGGAAGAGAAGCAGGGTCGACCAGGGCGGCACCTGGATGGGAGACCTTTCGTGTACACTACACATAGGCTAGGAATAGCGAGTTGGTTATTCCTCACGTCGTTTTTTGCAATATATGTCTGTTCAGCATTATTTTGAGGGATAAGTGGAGTGCTTATTATATGATAAATGTTATTGGCATAAGTGGGTGTTATTGCGCAATTTACTGACAATTCAGGGTTGGTGTAAACTGAGACAGCTTCGGTAATTTAAGTGTTTAGGAACAGTGAATTGAATTTTTATACTGCTTCTATGCCTGTTGTTCATTAAATAACAAAAGGGGACAAGGGTTGGTAAGAATTTAATTCACTAGGTGTTTTAGGCGCCCCCCCCCCTTTTTTCGCTGGTCTAACAGAGAGCGAGTTGTGCTATTATCTACACCAGGTGTTAATACTTTTATCCATTTCAGGCACCTAACGACGTTATTCCGCGCAGATTCACTCAGTTGACCTGACATTATTGGTGCAATTCAATAGCAGGGGAGAGGTACGGACGGTCATCGTGCGACGTGCTTTGGGGCGTGATTGCAGTCCGATACCACCGGGACTACGCAGGATTGACTGGTCGGTAAGAGGGGTACGGGGGGCTGGCATTCATCGCTCCTGGTGGCCGCCGGGTGGGTCTACGTTAGGTTTACTCACCCCTTACATAAGCGGACAAGCCGCTAGTGTTGCGGTCGCCGTTGCATGGTGCTGAAAGCCCCCTGGTGACCCTCCATCTCGAAAGGTACACATAGTTGACCGATTGTGATATTAAGAGAGTAGGCTGTGGTTGTTTGGGGTAGTATCATGCCAGGTCCGCGGGGTGGAAAAAGGGGGTCCAACATGGAGGCGATGATGCGGGCCATGATGCGTGAGATAAGTGAAATTAAACAGCAGGTGGGGAAAGTAGACGAGTTGGAGGCACGGTTCAATGAGAGGCATGGGGATGCCCCGGGCCCATCGGGTAGGCCTATCCGCAAGAGGGTGGCACCTGTGCCAAGGGGGGATTTTATCACCCCACCTGGGAAGTCTAAGTCCAAAAAACCCAGGGATGCTACCCCCACCCCAGGGCCAGTAGAGCCGGTACCTTCCGTGCCGCCGGCGGTCGTTCCACCCCCGCATATACCTATGCCTACACCCCTTGCCCCCGTGGTGCCGGTGCCTGTAGGTCAACCAGTAGACGCTGGGCCTGCTCCCCCACCGGTGCCCACAATCCCGGGTACAGGGTTGCCACACCCGGCTCCCGCCCTGCCAGCAGCGCCATTACCACAGGGCATAACCCCTGTGGTACCGGTTGTCCCGGGGGGTAATCTAGATTCAATGCCCCCTGAATTGGTATCCCAGATAACGGCCTTGATGCCATGGCTCCAAAAAGGGGGTGCTTTCCCGAATTCTGCAGACCATGCAGCAGAGGCGGCGAGGTTTGTGGAAAAAATCAGATCGGCGACGGTCGCCGACAGTGTTGCCCTGCCAGTATCTTCTCCCCTCGCAGGTACAAGTGTTCCACAGCCGGACGGAGTTAGGGGGCAGCCGCCCACGGTGCCCGCAATTGGTAAGGAAGTGGCATTGCCGCTCTTGGGGGATGGGGTTCTACCTTCCAGGGGCGAGAATTTGGCTCAGCATGTGTCATTAGCTGTGAAAGAGATGATTTGGGCGGACAAATATGTTTATATTTATTCTCTATTGTTAGATAATAGGGAAATGGAGCAGGTAAAAACACTGAAAGAGTGGATGCTCCCAAGCGAATGGCGGGTGCAGTGTGCTAGATTCAGGGTTGAAGAAACTCTCAACAATTGGATGAAAGCATGGGCTGTATTCACTGCTATTAAAGCTGAGCGTCCTCCAGATTTACAGGCAGCATTGGCATGCTACTCGAGCAGGATTGTGGGGTGGAGTGAACAGTATTCTGGGGAGGCATGGAAAGGCTATGATGTCAATTTTAGGAAGGCATTGGAATTTAATAGAACATTAGCTTGGGACACTGTAGATTCCATGGCCTGGCACAAACAGTTCTCAGATACTGCACCTCCCCCCCAGTTCGGTTCGGTCAAGGTGTTCTCTAAACCTCAACAGCCCTTTCGGCCCCCCCAAACGAGTGAGGTACCTGGGAAGTTTAGGGCCAGTGGGCCAGAGAAAAAAGGGGTGTGCTGGGATTTTAATAGGCGCACCTGCACAAGGGCCGCGTGTAAGTTTAGACATGCATGTTCCTCCTGTGGGCACCCCTCTCATCCAGAAACTGCCTGTAGGTCCAAACAGGGAAACACAGGTCAGAGGGGTAGGGGAAAGCCACTATAAGATAGACAGGTTGGGCCCTCCCACTCCAGTGGATGTGGTGGCAATGATTCCATGGTTGAACAGATACCCGGACCACACATCGGCCACCCTACTCCAGGAAGGTTTTTCTAAAGGCTTTAGGATCCCGGCCGCGGGATACGCAGGCAGCGCACACTGTAGAAACCAATTGTCAGTCAAGCACAATCCGGCTGTGGTGGCCGCCAAAATAGACAAGGAGCTATCGTTGGGCAGGATAGCTGGCCCTTTTTCAGAAGTGCCAGTACCCAATTTTGTGTGTTCCCCTTTAGGAGTTGTCCCCAAAAAGGAGAAAGGACAGTTCAGATTGATCCATAACCTGTCAGCACCCAGGGGGACGTCACTGAATGATGCCATTGACGAGGGTATCTGTAGTGTTAAATACGCCTCTTTTGATCAGGCTGTTAACTTATTACAGGTCACGGGACCCGGGGCGCTGATGGCGAAATCAGACATAGAATCAGCCTTTCGCCTCCTCCCGGTCCACCCAGCGGATCAGCATCTTTTAGGTTTCACTTTTGAGGATATGTTCTACATGGACAAATGCATGCCTATGGGTTGTTCTATATCTTGCGCTTACTTTGAGATGTTTAGCTCTTTTCTTGAGTGGGCCATGAGACAAGTGACGGGCCATCAGCGGGTCATGCATTATTTGGATGATTTCCTCTTCCTGGGTACAGCGGGATCTCAGGAGTGTGCACTGGCATTGCAGGAATTTTGCGTGCTCATGCGGGCTTTTGGAGTCCCGCTTGCGCCCGGGAAGACGGTTGGCCCGACCACCTGCTTAGAATTCCTTGGCATTGAGATTGACTCAATGGAGGGATGTTTTAGATTACCTAGGGACAAGGTGGACAAATTCAAGACAGCGCTACAGTTATGCCTCCGGAAGGAGAAGGTCACTTTGCAGCAATTACAGGAGGTGGTAGGGCAATTGAACTTTGCACTGAGGATCATCCCCATGGCTCGCCCATTCTCTCGCTCTATTGCGCAGGCAATGAAGGGGCTGAGGGAGAAGCACCACCGCACTCGACTGTCGGTTGAAATTCGCCAGGATATGCTTATATGGATGGCATTCCTGGAGGATTTTAACGGCAGGGTAGTCTGGCCCGGCCCGCTGACAACATCAGCAGAGTTGGGCCTGTGGACGGATGCTGCCGGGAGTGTGGGCTTCGGCGCCATTCTAGGAAACAGATGGGTCGCTCAACGGTGGCCGGGAGTATGGGGGACATGGGGCCTGACCAGCAACATTGGCTTCCTGGAACTCTTCCCAATATGGGTGGCACTGAGGGTCTGGCCCGAACACCTATCTAATCAATCAGTGGTGTTTTGGTCAGACAACATGACGGTGGTGGAATGTATCAACCAGCAGGGGGCACGGTGTCCTTTCATACTTCGTCTGATCAAAGAAATTGTGTTGCAGTGCCTTAAATTGAATGTCAACTTTAAGGCCAAACATGTCCCAGGTGTTCTGAACAATGCAGCTGACTCCCTCTCTCGCTTCAAAATGCAGGTTTTCAGGGAGCATCTTCCTACAGCAGACCCCTCACCAGCGCACTTCCCAGCAGTACTTTGGCAGATTGGTGCCCCAGATTACAGGACCTCGTGGTCGCTAGCCTAGCCCCCAGGACCAAGACGGCTTACGAAGGGGCGTTTTTGTCTTATCGTTCCTTTTTGGGGCAACAATGGGAAGTACTTTGGGCACAGGAGGATAGCTTTGCAGCCTATCTAGAATGGATGCATAAGGAAGGGCGCTCGGTGGCAGCGGCAAACAGACATAGGGCAGCAGTGTCATTCTTCGCTCAGGCTAGGGGCTTCCGGGATCCCACTAATACCTTTATGATACGTAAGGCTTTGAGGGGATGGCGCCGTATACAGGGCCATCATAAGGATAAGAGAAAGCCCATAGGATTAGCCCGGCTGACAGCTTTACTGGCCACGCTGGACACTGTTTGTAGCTCGGAGTGGGAGGTGTTTCTTTTTAGGGCAGCATTCTCTTTGGCATTCTATGGGGCGCTGAGAATTAGCGAACTTGTGGCAGGCTCTAAATCAGACTTACTGGGCGGCTTGCAAAGGGCTAGTGTGACGATAAGGGAGGACACCATGTGGGTAACTATTCCAAAGTCAAAGACCGACCAGGAGTCTAGGGGCCACACCATAGTTCTCCAACGGGCCCCCGCCAACCCTTGCTGCCCAGTGAGGCACGTGGAATTATTGCACGGACTGCTGGTGGGCTCAGCGGGCAGCGCATTGCTCTGTCACGCCGATGGGAGCCCCTTGACCAGATATCAATTCAGGAAGGTATTAGAGATGGGGGTTAAGAAAGCAGGTCTTGACCCTAAAGAGTTTGGCTCTCATTCCTTTAGGATTGGGGCAGCAACTGAGGCGGTGGCGGGGGGCCTCCCAGTGGAGAGAGTGAAGACAATTGGGAGATGGTCCTCAGAATGCTACAAACGTTATGTACGGATTGACATGCTATGATTACATGTCGCTCACGCTTGGTTTGTTTCCGCTCTCTTACAGTTTCTCAGACCTGTTACGCAGGGGAGGAATTTGTCATCGGGCACCGGCAACAGACATCAGCACGGAGCGGCACCCGGGAAACGATGAAGAACAGTGTTTGGATTGTGGGTCACTCATATGTAAAACGAGCGGAATGTGTCTTTATGTCAGGTGACAGGAGGAAAAGGGCGGCACAACTAGGGTTGGACATCAAGTTCTTTGGCAGAGGGGGGTTGTGTCTGCACGAGTTTAGGGGATTCTTCCAGGGGCTTTTAGCACGCCAGCAATCTCCACCGTCAGTGGTGATACTTCACCTTGGGGAGAATGATTTGGCAACACTGGGTAGGCGCATTCTGATTGAGGAGATTATCTCAACGGCGGGTTGGATGGCTAGGACCTGCCCCGGTTGCACACTAGTATGGTCACAACTCATACCTCGACTACAGTGGCGGGGGGACATTCGGTCAGGGCGTTGAATCACTCGGTAAAGAGGATCAACACACGGTTGGATAGGTTGTTTCGAGCCCCCTTGTTACAGTCAATACCTCATGGGTGCATCTGGGGCGACAAGTATTACTTGAAGGACGGAGTTTATTTAACAGAGGAGGGTAATGTCTTGTGGTCTGACAATATCTGGGCCTGGCTAGAGGGTTTTGAAAGTAGGAGGGTTTCCTTAGGTAGGTGCTAGAAGGGGGAGGCCAGATCGTCGGTTAACAATGCTGGCCTGTGGCGGTAAGGTCATTATCGGTGAGCACATATTTTGAGGTCTGAGGGGGCGGGCATCATCCTATGGAGGTTCCCGCCCAGGGGGAGGGGCCTGCGGGCCACTCCCAGAACTCCAGGGGCAAGGTAATAGGCAAAGGAGCGCGGGTAGGAGTAGTTCACGCTTTCCTTAGGCTGGTAGCCACCCCGCACGCGTGGACTCATGACGCCACCGGCGCAGAGTAAGGGCCCTCCTTTAGTGGGTAAATGGAGTTTAGGGCGTAGACCGGGCAATTCCCGGGGTAACACTGCGCATGCGCACATCTATGGGAGAGGCGCAGCTTGTAGGACCTGACACCGGTAGTGACCCTGCCATATGGCCAGAAATGTACAAAAATCAAGATTAGGATGTTTAGTCTAAGTTAGGAAACAACATGTATTAGAGTTTTGTTAAGGTCAGGCTCTCAAACTTGTTGATAAGAATTGTGTAACTAAATGTCCTGCTGATTTTTGTATTCATTGTTGATTATGCAATTAAAAGCCTTTTTTAATTTCATACTTTAATAAATACGGCCGGGCGACTAGCGCCCGCCTTCCAAAAAGTAAAGATGACTCGTGTCCACGTTCCTGGGTATTGGGTGCCGGATTGGGGGGGAGGCGGCAGCTAGTCGCTGACCATGTGAAAAGGGGGGGCCCTCGGCCCCCCCGCACGCATGGCGGCGCGGCGACCGTCGCCCCCCCTTTCTCTTGGGTGGCCACTCGGCGGTGGGGGCGTGCCCTGGGGGGCGCGGCCCACCGCCGATTCGCCGGCGGCCTCCCTGACCCGGATCCTAGGTAGTGGGTCCGGGTCAGGGGGGGCGGGCTATAGGAGGGGCCGCCTGGCCCCTCGGGAATAAGAGGTGGGGAGCGCCCAGGAGACCCCCTTGTCCCTGGACGCTCCCTCGCTGTAACGGTGTGCCCCGCGTTCGGGGCTTCTTTGTTTCCCACCCACCATCCCCTTGGACAAATAGTCTTGTAGCATTTTTTACGTCTGTCTGAATGGTAAGTTTGGGAGGTACACTCCACAGGTCTCACAGGGTAGTAATAATGGAACTGTTGGTATATTTTGTGATGCTTTTTGTTTAGGATTTTTTTCCCCTTTTAGCAAACGATGTATGAAGTATATTGTATGTGATACAAATCTCTTTAGGCCTTTTTTTCCCTTTGTAGCTATACGTTGATACTGTTATTTATTAGCCAGTGTAGCTGTCCTTTAGAATTTTTTCCATAGGTCGTCGTATTTATTAGGTATGGGGCATGCGGTAAGGTCATTATCGGTGAGCACATATTTTGAGGTCTGAGGGGGCGGGCATCATCCTATGGAGGTTCCCGCCCAGGGGGAGGGGCCTGCGGGCCACTCCCAGAACTCCAGGGGCAAGGTAATAGGCAAAGGAGCGCGGGTAGGAGTAGTTCACGCTTTCCTTAGGCTGGTAGCCACCCCGCGCGCGTGGACTCATGACGCCACCGGCGCAGAGTAAGGGCCCTCCTTTAGTGGGTAAATGGAGTTTAGGGCGTAGACCGGGCAATTCCCGGGGTAACACTGCGCATGCGCACATCTATGGGAGAGGCGCAGCTTGTAGGACCTGACACCGGTAGTGACCCTGCCATATGGCCAGAAATGTACAAAAATCAAGATTAGGATGTTTAGTCTAAGTTAGGAAACAACATGTATTAGAGTTTTGTTAAGGTCAGGCTCTCAAACTTGTTGATAAGAATTGTGTAACTAAATGTCCTGCTGATTTTTGTATTCATTGTTGATTATGCAATTAAAAGCCTTTTTTAATTTCATACTTTAATAAATACGGCCGGGCGACTAGCGCCCGCCTTCCAAAAAGTAAAGATGACTCGTGTCCACGTTCCTGGGTATTGGGTGCCGGATTGGGGGGGAGGCGGCAGCTAGTCGCTGACCATGTGCTCATTTTGTAAATCTTCCAGGTGGCAGCAGAGTGATTTTTCTCGAGTAGGAATGAGCATTTGATAGCTTTCCTCATTCAGCCAACGCTCAAGCTTCTGATTTTCTGTTGAAGCCACAGAGATGTAAGGCATGTCTGAGCACATCAATGTGTGCCTGGTCTTTTAAAAATATCCTAGTAACATTTCCCCTTGACTCTTATCCTTAGTTACCATATGCGTATTTTACACTTTTGGACAAGAATCTTTATGGTGATACTGGTACTTTTTTCCTTTAGATTAATTATTATAACATTATTTATAGCATTGTGATTAGTGGGCAATTTGTGTTATATTTTTTGGGTAAGGTAAACAGTGTTTGGTTGGGGCCAGTATTACAGTTAAGGTTAGGTTTAGGGTTGGAGCCAAGTGATTTTTAGGTTTAGTTTAAGGGTCGCCGTTAAGTTTATGAATTTGGAGAGTGTTTCAGTTAGAGTAAGTTAGAGAGCAATGTTTAAGATTAACATTGAGTTGGGTTTAGGACTAGATTAGAGTATAGCTTAAGTTAAGGTACCGAGAGGAATAGGCTTTTCAGTTGCTGGTCGGAGAAAGGTAGGCGAATACGTTTATTGTTAATTATTTAAAAATATACAAAATAATAAATAGTTTGCAGTTGATCATATCCCAAAATAAACAATATTTTTTTTTAAAGGGCCTTTAGTACTTAGTATAAAATCTCGTTAGGTGACTCTTACAGCAACATTACCAGATTAAGCTGTTTTAACACATCATAAGATGGCTTTATGGTGTTAAATAAAAAAAACGCACTCCAAGACTAATTACTCTGCTCAAGTTGAACATTCCATGACTCTCGTGGCAGCAGCAGGCGTACTCCAAGACTAATAACTTTGCTCAAGTTGAACTTTCCATGACCCAGGTGGCAGCAGCAGGCGCACTTGCCAATCAAACTCATGTGGAGCAGCTGCCAAAAATCAACAGGTGTTTTGTTCTAGAACCAGGCGGCGGGTTTCTATTTATTAGCTGCTCCCATCCTGGTTTCCTGCTTGGCCCCTTTGTCCCGCACTCACCTGCTTCCCTTTGCCGAGCCTCCTCCCGCCGTTCCGGGGATCTTATTTTCTCCACTTTAGGCTGCAGCAGTTCCTCGGCCTAGCCCTGACCCGACGACCCCTTCAGCATCAGATTACCGAGAGAAAGAAAAAGACAACCAAGAAACACGCTGACATCAGGTATCTTGCTAAAAACTGTTATCGCATCTTGTGCGCTGAGCTCAGTAGCAGTTGATTCTAAGAAACAATATAATCCTTTGATTTTTTGAAGTGTGCAATAGACTGTCACAACTGGTAGGGGTCTGCTAAGAATAAAGCCCTAACACCTTTTATGCACGCTAGGAGTTCAAGTTGGGTAGATGCCGGCTTGACACAGACTACAATTGGGACACTGTGGCACAGCGCATGACAAGTCGGCACCAATGGATTCTTTGTGCTGCATTTGGGACACTACAGGATAATTGTGACAACATCCATTGAGCGATTCACCGAGAATCCATACTCCAACTCCAAGGTTACACAGGCAATCTGACCAGAAAGTTAGAGCACTACTAAATGTCTGTTTGGGGTGTGAACTAATGACATACAGCTAAGTTTTGATGGTTTTGTTGAACAACTACATTGTAAGTCAAATCACTGTTCTTGTAATTCGCAGGTACTACTATGACCAGGCGTTCATACAAGATGGGTGACAGGCCTTTTGAGACCCGACTGTAGCTGCCATTGTAGGAGCCCCACAGCATCTTGGTTGTCTTTCTTAATCTCAACCAACCTTTCCCTTGGGGCCTACCACCGGTACAGTGTAATTTCCTGTCACCGGAGATAGACCCTAGGAGGAACTCAGGGATCTAGCATTGCCCTATTGCAAATGCCTGGGATTCAGTTGAGTGGCTCGCAACATTCTTGTGCTTTGTCCTCAGACATGCGATTGCTGCTTAGAAAAAAATTGCACCGCGTATGGACATGATATGGTGGCCCGACCAGCATTACAGTATTAACAAATGCACTCTCTTCATGTAGGCATATTCACTTTCACTAACATGATCTCTACCAGGTGGGAGTGATCTCTAAGTGCAGTGTCAGTCCCCAACTAGGCCAGTAGAAGCGAAGGACTTTGCCAAACTGGTAAGGCACCCATCAGGATCTAGATGACCCTGTTAGATATTAGTGAGCAATTGAAAATATAAGTTCCTGTCTATTTATTGACCCCACCCTGAAGGAAATAACTCCTCAGAAAATGCTTAATCCCAAGGGGATTGCACATTGTGAATTATCACCAGCTGTCCAGGGCCTTAACTTGGTCAGTGAGATTTGTGGGGGAGGGGGAATCTCAAATTTCCCAACTAAAAAGCAGTGGGCTACAGGGTAAATATGTGAGTCGACCAAGGTGTAGTGTAGTTCCTATTATCCCAATAGGCTCTGCGCATTGGAATAATATCTTCAATAGTATAGACCTAGGGCAGAGGTTAACTAGGTCTTCTACCGACGATATTAGACTTAAAGTTTTGTGTTTGCCAGCTAGCTCAGAGTTCACTAGAAACTTTCTCGAATAGGCAAGGAGGATTTTAACCTCCCTGGATAGACAAGAAGGGATTTAGTTTCTGACAACCATAGAACATGACAACTTTGCTCTCCCCTAATCAAGAGTGTATCTCTAGAGTCGTGTGAAAACAAAAGACAACTTATTTTACTCAGTCAGTTCAGTGCATTCTTAGTTTCACCAGATTGTAGAGAAAAGGAAGAGACGGGCGTGTTCAATAAAAGATGTTATTTATTGATCAGTCTCCTTTCTCATACAAGAGAAATGAATCACTATTATTGTAATACTTATAGTTAAGTAAAGTGCATACAGTAAAGACAGAATTATAAAATAATACTGTAAAAGCATTGATATGGTTTCTAAGCCATATGATACTTTCAAATGGATAAAATAGATACATACATATATACATTTGACTAATCATACTCAACTGGTGCTTCTAACCATGCCTACCCCAGTGTACCTGACCTAAGCCTAATACGTGGGCGGGAGTAGATAAGTAGCAGTTTAAGTTAAGTTTGTTTGCCAAGGGACTGATTCGAGAATTCTCTGCAAGGAGTTATTCAGTTCTGTACCTGAGATCTAGAATGATGGAGGGCTGGTATCTCTTATCCCAGGTCTTGATATTCCAGCTGCCTGCGAGGGCTGCTTGGAAGCGCCGGAGCTGGATTTCTCAGCAGGAGAAAGGCAGCGTCTCGTTCTCAGCGCGTGAGGAAGGCGGGGCAGCGCCTGTGGGCTTCGCTCTCTGCTGGGCTCCTCGGCACGTCTCGCTGCTCCAATCTCGTCACCACCGCATGTGTTTGCTTAAGGCAATGTCGGTAATATTTATACCTGAAAGGTGCCGAGATTGACGTAAGGATGGACATATATACGTCAATAAGGATGTCATATGAACGGGCTCGTTCGCACATTCTTTTGCTGAAGTTCTTGGTGAAATCAAAACAATGGCTATGGGAATTTCCCAGGTCGCTGTAGGTTTGATTTGTTTTGAGAACTCCGTATGCCTTATCAGGGGCTGGAGGAATATCGCTTGTCTAATTAGATGGCATGCGTTATGACCTAATCATATAACGCGCTTCTGTGCCGTGGTGTGGCTTAATCAGATAACGGTTTTTGCACCGTTAGATGGCTGCTAGTTAATTATTAACCAGACCAGGGTCAGGAATAGGGGAATCGATACAGTACCTATAGGAATACATCACAAAGGTTAGGATGGATGTTCCCATGAGGCGCAGGGTCAGTGCTAATTTGCATTAGGTGGGATTCTGGGGCTGATTTAGAATTTGGCAGACAGGTACTCTGTTGCGAAGGAGTACACTGTTTGCAAAATTCAAGATTGGTCTGTCTGATTTTGAGTCAATTGGACTAAGTGTTTTCCACCAACAGAGTAAAATTTACTTTGTCAGTGTAGAAATTTCTTCGATGACCGGGTGGAGTAGATGCCATTAGAATTAAGCTATTCAGCCGTCCACCTTAGGATGGAGAGTTAGATGGTCTTTTAGGTCTCGCCTAGGCAGCGCATGCGCTGTCTCTCCGAGACATCAAGTAATCTGTATGGGTGGTGAAACTCCGCCTATTGCCGGGTAATTTCTCCTGCCACTTGCCTTTCGTTAACTCTGGTATTTATTTTGTTAGCAGGCTTATCGTTGGCTTGCGATCCGATACGTCACTTCCGTTTTGCTTCTGTTTTGCAGGAAGCAGCACTAACCAACTACAGTTTAGTTCTGCTGCTCAGCGTTATCTATTCATTAAGGGACTACTTCCTTGTTTATTTTCCACCGCCCTTCACCACTGCTTGTTATTATCAGTGGTCCCTTTTCTGAGGTAAGCGCCGAAACAGCACTGAATACCCAACAGTATCGCTTCAGCGCGTTCACTGTGCATAGCTTATGAAAAGTGGTGAGGTTGTGGCATTACAGCCACAGCTGCTGACTTTGGAAGTCTTGGCTTTAACGTAACGTTCCGTGATTCTGGACGAATCACTTCATCTTCCGCCGCTAGTCACTGCTTGTTTCAATCAGCTCGAGTGTCGTGGTGCCACACAGTGTTTGGGTTGGCCTTTTAAGCGCTATACAGTTTCTTAACTCATTATGTAGCTCTGAACAGCAGAAAGCGATGCGCTTACATTCCTTAACATATTGTGCTTTTCCTGCGCGTGGCGTGAGCTTAACCGCTTCCAGGCACTTTGGCGTTAGTTGTTTGTGAGAGTTGATGGCTTTAGGGGATGCAGAAGGGTTGTAGCATAACGATCTCGATATCAATGCGAACTTCATATCAGTGGCATGGCAAGGCCATCTTGTACCCTAAAGCAAGAAAATCAATTATTGTGTAATTTAACTGATACAGTACTCCTGTAAAGCGCTCCAATGCTGTCAATTTCAAGCAAACTAAAAAAAAACCCTGTAAAATAATTCAAACATTGCTAGTGAAAGACAGACACTAATTCAGTTGAAAGGGGGTCCACACACCCCAGGAGCCCGGTGCCACTACACCTATTGCACGATTGATAGGCAGGCCAATGCTTCTTACATTCTGTCCATCTCCCCCAAGCTCTTCAAGCGGTGTGTCCCAAAGTCCTCACCAGTGGCAGCTGGTGACATTTGAAAGTGGTGAGGCGTAAAACTATTGTCGTATTGCACCGTGGCGAGCGAGCTTAGCAAGCGAGCTGGAAAAACCTACAAGGGTTCGGGGGGTATTCACCCCGAGAAGTTTTTTTAAAAAGAGTGGATAAATGGTGCATTTTCAAGCAAATTTGAGAAAGCAACTCTCTCTCACCAGTCTACATTGTCCATGTGTCTATCCTTCCAAACTCTCAGTTGTCTCTTTATAGTCTGTCTTTCTGTCATAGGTCTGCTTCTCTCTTCTGTTGCCCACGCTCAATCTTAGCTGTCTCTCACCAGCCTGCAATTTTAATACACCTATCTCACTGGCCGCCTTTAGTTCTGACCATCTTACTTGTTTTCTCCTTTTATTTTCCTGTCTCCTTCCTGGATGTCTCTTTTGCTACCCCTTTCACCTCTGTAATGCATATCTCAATCACAACTGTCTTCTATCTCTCCCAGCTCGGTATTCTCTTTCTCTCTCATGCACATGTTCACACGCACCTTCTCACATTTCTTTGTAGTGCACTCTTTCTCCCTTCCATTCTTTCAGCTTACCCTGGTGCTCTCTTTCTCGTGCCTCTTCTATATTTCCCTTTTCCTCCAGTGGCAGCTAGAAAAAATATTAATGCCTTTTCCAAACGTGTACATTTTTTCCAATGTTTTTTTCATGACTTCATGCATGATGAAATGTAATCTTAGGGGCACCTCACAAAGGAGCCACAGGTTACAAAGTACGTTCCCTACAGGCGACAGACAGTAAATAAAGCTCTGTGAGCCCTGTTTACTGCTTTTCTATAAAAAGTTTCAAAGGTACAACAGGGCCCGTGAGTGCTTTATTAAACGTAACGTAGCTGTTTTAATTACAAGAGAACAAAGTGGTGCCCTTCATTTGTTCATGTCCTCTCCTGGTTATATGGGCAGTTACAGCGCTCCCCGCGCAGCTGTCACACAAGATTCATTATACGTTAAACATGTTCCTCATTGTGTATTGTGTTTGTATCTTTAACTTGTCCATCCGCTAATGTTCTGTCCTACGAAGGGAGCACGTAAAGTTCAGCTCCCAACATCACCCTCACTAGTCAATCAGCACCAGAAATGTAAAAACAATTAAAAAAAAACACCAAACTAACAAGGAAGTAATGACAAACTCCCAAAAGGTCAGACAACATTGCCACAACTTTGCGTTGTATCAGCAGCAGCTCAGAGCAGCGGAGCTGTGTTGTCTGAGCTGTAGATGCTGCTTTAACTCTTCTTAAGGGGCTCCCTGAACCCACAGCCACATATCTTTCTATTTTCTGCACCCCATTTCACCAAGTGCTTTATTTATTTATTTATTTTGAGGACCCAAGTGTGGGAGAAGGAGATGAATGCACATGAAGTGGGAGCGACTCGGTTCCCTGCTGGAATCGGGATTTGCACATACTATGCTGTTTAATGACCACCCTCTGCTCCAAGCTGAGCAACAATATAATTCGGTTCGGCCTCTGCCTGTTAGTTACCCTCCCACCAACTACTTGAATGTAGTTGAATACAATCCGTAGTTCTCACTGTGCACCCACCCACAAGTGAATTACCACAAGCCTGTAAACCGGAATCACAAATGTAGATTGCAAAAGTCTTCTCCACAGCCATAAAATGATGCCCAAACAGGCCGGGGCCTTTGGCCCACTGACAGGGAAACGGTCCAAGAAACAAGTAATTATTCTTTCCAGGATTCCCAGTAGACTGCACTTTTGAAATTGCGTTTCTCGCAGGGCTTTGTAGATTAGTGCATACACGGCAGAATAAGAAAGTGCTTCTGGTGCTAACATTTGGGACAGAGGGAGGTCGCAAGAGTTTCTGTACATGATGTTGCAGGCACCTGGCTCAGTCCTCCTTTAAAGTGAATGTAAAGTGAAGCAAAGTGGTAGGATATTCGTCGTCGTAGTATAACATCGGTGTGAGTGTGTGATAGCGAGTGCAGCGTTCACCTACAGACCTGTCGACGCTAGGACTGTTTCAGGAAGAATAAAACTGTCAAAGAGGGTTCCTAACAAAAACATGACAAAATCACCTTTTACAACTTCCCAGGTATGCTCTTTCTCATAAAGTCCCAGGGCACTAAGCAAAGAGCTCTGAGGTTGACATGCTGCTGCACAGGGAGAAATGTACGGACTGGCGTTTGTCAGAAACATCGTCGTTTTTGCAGAAATTAAACACAAACTTCACCACTGTATCCTGGATCAACTGGAAGCAACATAGTCTTTTCTAGACAAGATGGCTGCTACCCCAGCTAGAGTGCACTGCGTAGGTGCTGAGGGATGAAAGGAAGGATATGTATGTTCATAAATCTCATCAGGAGAAACATGCAGAAGTCACAGAGCTTACTTGTTTCACCGGACTGTCTCTTTTCAAAGAGTAAACCTCTTTTCAAAGCGTAAACCAAGGTCCTTGACATTAGGAACTGGGGGCAGCGGCCGCCGGCAGTTTCGAGGGAGGGGGGTTCACGGGAGGGGAATAAAACAATTAAAATAAAACGTACCTGAGTGCCGGGTACCGCACTGCCTCCGCTCCTGGCCGGTCATGTTGTACTGGTGCAGCGGCAGCTGGGTCTGCGTGGCCGGTCATGTTGTACTGGTGCAGCGGCAGCTGGGTCTGCGTGTTCCTGCTGCAAGAACAGAACAGGAAGCAGCCAGTGGATGCTTCCTGTTCCTGCAGACAGCTGGCCGCTTCCTTCCCCTACGCAAGCCAATCACAACGCTGCAATGGCAGCGTTGTGATTGGTAGGTGCAGCAGGAGAGCGCCCCAGCCGGGACATTTTCTCTGCATAGAGAACAAGCATTTACAATGCAATGGTTTCGCCTTTGGAAAAGTTAGAGCTATTGGCATTGTAAATGACAAAATTTGTATTTATGTATTGGTTTTGAAAACAGATAAATAAATGGCATTGTCATTTACATTGCCAATAGCTTAATCTCTTGCAAATGTGAGACCTATTGTACCCTACGGACGAGCTCAGTAGACAGCAATTACTACCACACACACACACCCAGAGCCACACACACAAACCCAGAGCCACACCCACACACACACACACACCCAGAGCCACACACACACACACACACACACACACCCAGAGCCACACACACACACACACACACACCCAGAGCCACACACACACACACCCAGAGCCACACACACACACACCCAGAGCCACAAACACACACCCAGAGCCAGCCACACACACACACCCGGAGCCACACACACACACACACACACACACACACACCCAGAGCCACACATACACACACACACCCAGAGCCACACACACACACACCCAGAGACACACACACACACCCAGAGCCACACACACACACCCAGAGCCACACACACACACCCAGAGCCACACACACACCCAGAGCCACACACACACACCCAGAGCCACACACACATACACAGCCACACACACACACACACACCCAGAGCCTCACACACACACCCAGAGCCACACACACACACACACCCAGAGACACACACACACACACCCAGAGCCACACACACACACACACACACCCAGAGCCACACACACACACACCCACCCAGAGCCACACACACACTCAGGAGAGCAAGCACAGCGAGGGGGCAGGGAAGCAAGCACAGCGAGGGGGCATGGAACTAAAAGCAAAATACTAAAAATATAATATTCCATGTCGCAATTAAAGTTACCATCACCCAGTCACTGATTAATGACTGTAAAAACATCATCATCACCTATGTACCGAAGGGAGGAGTAAAGAACCTCAGGATGCTCTTCAGTGTAAAAGTCTTCATTGGCTTAGCGTGCAGGTGGGCCTTACTTGTGTTTGAGCCCGCAGGCTCTAAAGCAACTATGCCCAGATGTGCGAGTCCCTCCTCGGGGGACTCGGTACCAACCATGCCCAGGTGGAGCCCTTGTGGGCTTTAAATCAGAAATGCCCCTGGGAGCCTCTCAGGCTCTCACTCAATTATGCCTCTTGAGCCTCTCGTGGGCTCTCGTAACAAATGTGGGCCAGGAGCCTCTTGGGCTCGGTAATAAAAATGCCCCCCGGGACCCTCGTGGGTCCGGCACAAATGCTTCGGTATCAAGTGGGGCCGCTTGGGGTGAAGGCACCGGCGGAGTGCCACCTCACTCCTTTTCCCCCAGCCGGCTTCGACTCACCGGCTTTTGTGGGGAATCCTCTCTCCTTGCTCCGGTCCCGCTCCGATCGGGTCACTCTGCTGCCGGCATGCAGGACTCTCTGGCTGCCGGTCTGCTTCCTTCGCCGGCCTCTCGCTGGGGCCCTCCTCTCGCTGGGGGAGCCTCGGGGAGAGACGCAGGGTACACTCCGGTGGTGGAGGAGCGCGGGGTAGGCTCCCGTGGACTTCCTGCCTTTCTCTTGGCCAATAGCTTCCTCCCAGCCGAGGGAAGTGAAATGGAGCTTGCGAGGCTCTTCTCTCTGTCCCGGCCGGCCCCGCCCACCGTCAGGCGCGGCTCCGGCTTCAGCTCTTTACCTCGTCCTTCATGGCAAGACGGGCAATCGCAGCACACATTTTTGCACTTACCTGATGACAAAAGATCAGCGAGAAGGCATCGGACTGGGAGGGGGGTGGAAGGAACGGGGAGAAATGCCGTGGCTGCGTGTCCTCGGCTCTGGCAGAGCAGGGAGAGGCTGCAGGACGTTCCTGACGAGAAAGGAGCATTACGTGAACCCACCCGCTCGCCCTAGCTCCTAGAAAACAATGGCGGCCGCAAACATCCTGGGGAAAATAAATAAGACAACACCCACCGTCGCAATGACGGCAACAAAGGGGCGGAGAGGGAAAAAATTGCCAGAACGCCCACGAATCGCCTCGGACAATGACGGACAGATCTCTCTTCCAATGGCTAGCCTCCATTTATGGAGCTAGCCAATGGAAGAGAGAGGCGGGGCAAAGCCAACAACTGTTCTAACATAAGATTTCGCCTGCGCGAACGCTGCTGCGCAGCGGATCGCCAGGCGAAACCTAAAAAGGGAGAATGGGCGGTCCTGCTCGAGGGCAGGGGGGAGTGGCTTACCCACTATTGTGGGTACTTACTGTTTGGTCGGCCCTGGAGCCGAACGAACAGTCAGTACCCACAACATTGGGCAAGCCACTCCCTCCCTGCCCTCGAGCAGGACCGCTCACCCGCCCGCCCCCAACCAGCCACAGAGGCACTTCTGCTTTCTCACAATGCGGGAAGGCAGAAATATAAATGGTAGTTTTTACCATTTATGTTTCTGTCTTCTCGCACCGCTAGAAAGCAGTGGGGCGACTCCCCAAGTCCCAATGGGGGAGCCGCCTCTGGTCCTCACAGTGTTAGTGTGACCCAGACTCCTCACAGAGCTTGAGCCCGTGGGGCTCCTCGCGTTGTTTCCTCTGACCCTGAATATCCTCTCATTGCTTGCCTTTTTGCCCCCACCGTCTCATGCTGTTTGTGTGCCTCAGACTCTTCTAACATGCATGTATGTATCTATCACCATTTATGTATGTAACGGGGATAACATTGTTTAGTGTGTGTGCCTCAACCTCCTCACCTTGTCTGGGTGTCTAACACCACTCCCTACTTGCTGTCTTTGTGCCTCGGCTCGTGTTTTCTGTCTCAAACTCTCAGCGCTCGCTCTTTGTGTGCCTCAGGGTTTGTATTCGCTCCATGTAGTACCCCGTGCTCCTCCCACTGCCGATGTCCCCCAAATTATTACAGTCTATCAGCGAGAAAGTAATATAGCGGGCATTAGTGAAGGCGGCTCTGACCTGCCCCTGCCCATTACCAGCTACACAGGGGTCTTTTACAAGCCCCTTGCGCCGCCAGTGAATCACTTAGAACCAGTGCTTGAAATGGAAAAATAGAAGTGCACGTACTCTGTACCAGAGTACCTGCTTGTCTCCTGGTGCTCTCCCTCTCAAAATAAAAAAGTGCAGGTACTCCGTACCAGACAACAAAAATACTTTTTAGGGTCAAATGGGGATTTAAAGACCAGGCTCTGACATACCCCATACATACACTGAACAACCAAGAATATCAGAGGGTCTACAAATATCAAAGGAGTGAACGCCTGAAAAAACCAACAAGGGACTATAACACCATGTCTCGTGTAAAATCTAAATAAGGTCAACCCTACAACTAACCCACATAGTGGTCAGGTAAGGATGCCCATCAGTCACCACACGGAACCGCCCTTTCATCATTTGGGTTTCCTTTTAAGACCACCATTAAGGGTGCCACTTGTCATTCTCAGGGAGGGTACAGATAGTAAGAAAGCCCTCACCTGATCAGATAGATCTTCCGTGGTCTTTCTTCTCAATTAAGAGGCTGTTTGAATATTGAGGGGGGACTGACGTCGCAGTGCAGAAAAAATGTGTAAAGAATAAGAAAAGTGTAAGCATCCAATTTTAGCTTACACTTGTTCGGTACTCCGTACCAGACAGTACCGTCCCATTTAAAGCACTGGTCATAACTCGGGAGCTGTCATAGGTCAGAGCTGTGCGCCTCACCCTGAGGACACCACACAAGCCCCTTGCCGCACCCGTACGTCACTTTCCCCCATGTTAAAAGTGGCGTACGGGCAGCACAAGTGGCTGTAAATAAGCTCCCCAGTGTGGGGTCCCTCGGGTGAGGCACACAGTTCTGACCTAGTCTGACAGCTCTAGGGTCTTGCTCAAAGCCCTGTGCTGGTGCATGTGGCATTATGCAGTGTCTAGATAGACTTGGGGCTACTTTGAAGCTTGGCACAGGGCCCGCGTTTTTTGAGGTGTTCCACTGAGAGCTCATGGGTTTGCTGTTAGCAGCGACAATACAACCGTCCAGGCCAGGTTCTTGTACTTTGGCAGGGTGAGCACAGGAAACCGAATATTTCAGTTACAGCCAGGGCACAAGTCCTAAACAAGCATTTAAAATGCAATAGTTCTCGCATGTACACAACTTTAAGCTATTGGCATTGTAAATGAGAATGCCTTTCATTTATGTCAATAGCTCAAACTTGTGTAAATGCGAGTCCTATTGCATTGCAAATGCTTGTTTATTTTACTGACTGACAGTAAAAAAAAGAAAACCGACCCCCACACCATAGGTGGAAACTGGTGTGGAGGTCATTAGTGTTTTTCAAAAACAAACGTCCGCTTTGGGAGTTTGCTTTAAAAAAAAAAAAAACTTTGGAAAAATTTGATAGCCAGCCATCATGTTTCATGGAGCCAGCCTTTTAAAACTTTCCCACACTGACAGAAACTGCCATGACACCTGTTCCTGCCAATGTATAGAGATGTCTACTGGGCTGAGGGACATCTCTAATTTTGACCAGTGGGAAGACAGTAAAGTCCTCCGCCACCCTGTCTGCTTTTATTCTCTGCAAATTCCTAAATCTACAGTGACAAAAAACAATGGTTTGGAATGCTGCTTTTGGTTGGTTGATTGGCAGTCCTATGCTTGGAAACCTCAGACTAGTATAGCTTTCCGAGCCTACTATTGACAATTTTTGTGAATTCTAAATAGTAATACATTTGCATCCATTCAAGCAGTACTTCTATGGGTGCAGATTTGCTACTCTTTTGGTAAACTGCTCACTGAGAGGCATATTTAAAAAGAGGTGACAAAAAGCAGTGCAGCAAGCAATGATGCTGCACTATGTTGCGTGACCTGGAGAGAGAAGAACTGGGCCATCTCTTTAAAGAAATGGCGCAGTTCTGTTCTCTCTATGTGCTGGTGCACTTTAGGCTGCCTAGCACCAATTCAAGTGCCCTTGCACCATAGTGAAAGGGTGGCTGTGTTCTGGTGAGGATAGCTTTTGTGGAAGAAGGGCTACTTTATTGCACAAAACTATCTTGGGAGGCTTTCTCCTCTTTGTATATATGCTGCAAGATGCAGCACAGATATAAAGAGTAAATTGCAAAGAGAAATATAGATATTTCTCTTTGTTATGCCAGGCTAAAGCATGTGCACCATTTTGTCTACAACTCTTTGTAAATATTGTCTTGCATCAAAATCCATAGATGAATGCATGGGAACGCCCACGAACCACCCATAGAATGCATACCTGATGGAAAGTAATGTAAGGCAGTGCAAGGGGCTGGGTGGTGTTACTTTTTCTTAAAAAGCCATGTAAATCAACATTTGCTTGGCTTTATAAATAGCAAAATCGATCAAAAAGTGATGCATCCCAATCACAAAATCTTTGGAACTCTGGGCCTATGTAGATTTGGGTCTGCATCAAAATCCATTTGTGGATGCATATGAATGTAACATCTATTGAATGCCTACCAGAAACAAAGTAACCCAAACGTATAGAAAAAAGTGATGGCTGGAATAAATCTTAACCACTGGTAATCACTTGGGCTGCATCCTAGCCCATCATTATTTTGCACACTATACCTCCTAAATTTGGACCCAGCCATATGCAAATCAGTCTTGACCCTGCTCCAATGGGAACAGACAGCCTGAACTGCCAGGCCAGGTCTTACCTGAACGCGAACACAAGCAGCCCTTATTGAGGCTCATGGATCAGGTGTAGCTTGGTTCCTGTGGCGCAGTTTGCACAAAAGTATTATGCATCCGGCTGCATCAAAAAAGCGACATGAAATCCTTGTAAATCTGGGCCAACATATATTTAAGTTACTAATCCAAAAAATGAACAAGTTAACACGGAGACAAATATAGCAGACCGGATGCAGGGCCCCTAGAACCAACTACCAACCCAAGAATGTATTTATTTGGAGGGTGTTACACCTCAAACCCGCTCCACCTGAAGCTATGCCCCTGCAGCTGTCCCTTTGGAGGAGAAAATCTGGCTGGGATAAAGCCTTCCTAAGTATATGTTGGACACCTCAGGTGTTTGCAGTCTACATTTGACAAAATTAGTAATTGGTGTCTGGACATAGTTTTTTGCTACAGTTTTTTATAGCATGAACGTAGCCCAAAGGCATTAGAGTGCTTTACATGAGCACCAGGTTACATTACACAAGGTCAGATTAATTTTTTAAGGCACAGAGAGATTATGTGATTTGCCTAGAATCACAGGCTGTTAAGCTGAGGACCTAACTGTTTCCTCAATTCCAAGGTCAAGAAAGCTCTGACCTATGTCACATCTACAAGATTCTCATATAGTAACTTAGAAAAAATAACAGGTACCAATGGCGATTTGAACAGATTTTCCATACTTTTTTTAATGCTGAATCTCCCACTGCTTGGGCAGTAGGATGTGGCAAAATGAGGTGGCCCTCTTCTGAGACTGAGGATTAGGACAAAAACTAACCACATAGTTGAAGGAGCAGTGACTCAAATACAAGGTCTGACACCTTAGAACAAGTACTACACATTCTTTTAAGGATTCTAAATGCAAAACGAAAAATCAAGATGCCCTCATCCACTGCAACAACTTGGCAGAATTCTTCTACAAAACGATCCATGATATATATCTCACATTCCCTTGCTCAGCCACACACAAGAACCAACAAATGGTGGCTACGCACTCTCAGAGTGCCCAAGCAACGTTGGATCGGATCCCCCCGCTGGATATAAACTCCTTAGTAGACATCCTGGCCCGAGTCAAATCAGGATCACGCAGGGATCCAGCCCCCCTCATGTACTGAAATTAGCAAACAGTACAATTCTCCTAGTCATCCGAGATCTGATCAATGCCTCAATTGCATCTGGAGTGGTCCCTCTGCCATGGAAATGTGCCATGGTAAAGGCATTACTACAAAAACTAATCTAGACCCAGAGGTGCTGGGGAATTATCAGCCCATTTCACTTTTCCCTACGATCAGCAAAATCCTTGAGAGGCATGTGAACGTAGTGCTATCGGGATTCTTAGAATCTAATAACTTGCTGCACCCTTCACAGACGGGCTTCTGGTCCCTACATGGGACTGAGACAGCATTTCTAGATGTGGCTGAAGAGTCCAGGAGGATCTTAGACCTGGGTGGCGCAGCGGCGATCATTCTTCTGGATCTCAGCGCAGCATTTGACACCGTCAATCATAACACCCTGATCCTCAGACTTGAGAACCTAGGAGTGACAGGGGGTGTTATCATCTGGCTACAATCCTTCTTAGGAGACCATGCATTTCATGTCTTCGAGGGAGATGTAGTGTCAAAACATATGGCCCTCGGATGCGGTGTGCCTCAGGGATTCTACCGGAGCACCACCTTATTTAATGCATATATGAGACCATTGGCTGAGACAGTCCAACCTTTTGGCATAAAAATCGTCACTTATGCAGACTATACATAATTGGTCGTGGCCTTGAATCGCCCAGACAACTCTCTCACAAGTCTAGGCCCTTGTTCAGAACAGGTAGCCAAATGGATGGAGCTCTCCTGTTTAAAGTTGAATGGAGACAAGATCGAGCTTATGCACCTAGGCAACTCTATGAACCCCAACACGGAGTTCCACTGGTCAAACTGCCTTGGCCCTGCCCCTCCACCAAAAGGCCAAATAAAAAGTCTTGGCATGTTGCTGGATCCTTCCTTGACATTTGGGCACCAAACAGCAAAACTGTCTGCAACCTGCTACTGCATCATGAGAATCCTTTGGAAAGTCCTCCCTCTCCTCCCTTTCCTGGCAAGAAGGATCATGGTACAGGCGTTGATTCTCTCTCGCATGGACTATGGAAATGCACTTTATCTAGGAGCACCCAAACCCACTACAACTAGACTCCAGATCATTCAGAACTGTGCAGCACGTTTGCTCCTGGCCGTCCCTTATCGGCAATCAGCCAAACCTGCTCTGGAATCCTTACACTGGCTTCCGATATTGGAAAGAGTCAAATTAAAGGCACTCTGTATCACCCATAAGTCATTTTGTGGAAAGGAACCAGCAATCAACCGTTCCTTAATTATCCCTTACCATCCGACCAGAAGTCTGCGCTCAACAAGCTTGTTGCTCGCCACAGTACCAAAAATAAAAAAAGGAAGAAGTGGAGCCGCTCCTTTTCTTACAATGCGGCTAGGTTGTGGAATGCCCTACCACTCCAAATAAGGCGGAACTTACTAAAAACGTGGCTTTTTAAAACCACTGGCTAGTAGAGTCACTGTCCTGGTTTGTGTCTGCAAACAGCGCTGGAATGCCTCAGGGAAGCTACGCGCTTTATAAATGTTTCTATTCCATTCTATTCTATTCTATTTTCATCATAATAAATGTATGTACTAATTAAAAGAGGAAATATAAGGAGGGATGGGACATGATATGCGAATGTAATAAGTTTCCAGTCAAACAGTGAACAAACTAGCAGAGTGTGACTTTTACACATATTGCTTCCAGTTAATACCAGGCAAGATTGTAAATGCCTATATTTACCACTTCATAACCTTTATTCCCATAGGGCGTGTGAAATCACAAACGTATAACTTTCCTATTACTTAATATAATTCAGAAATGTCAATGCATCTAGTTAATGAAACATAGCAGGCAGAAATCCCTGACAGGATCTAATTAGAAAAACCACTCAAGTAATATGTCTCACATGTCTACACAAAATTAGTCATGGGCATAAAAATAATTACCAACACTTACTCGTGAATTATCATACCTTTTAAATGGATTTAGCACCACGTAGTTGCAAACTCCATATATTGTGTCAGGTTCCCACCTGTCTAGGCATTCTAATGGAACAGTTCTTTTCCACCCCATATTATCACATGCTTTGGGAAATACGTTATTCAAACAGGTAGCAATTTATGATCGACTGAATGAGCAGTTACACTGAAGAACATGTTGAATATTATATGCAGTACATCTCCAGCTGTAGTTAGGAGGATCTCTGTTGTGTGTGTCCGCTTGCGGCTGCATGTGCTCCAGGTTCTGTGGGCATGCCTTATCACCATAGTAACCAACGTCCATGAGGTCATGAAGTTCCGTGGACTGCGGACTGTAGATGGAGAGCAGGCGAGAGGGCGCTCGTATGCAACCGAACATCTGGAATAAACATATTTTGTGAACGATTCCTGACACAGATGATCATTTCAGCCTCCTACTACGTCCTCATTGTGTGTGCAACTTTTTAGACCTTGCAAACAGCCTGATTCGCAGAATCGGGCCGTTTGCAACTTAAAAAAATGCATATTTAAATGTACAAAGTCCTATTTGTGATTCGGTAAGCTATTACCGAATCGCAAATTGGGTTTGTGAGTGCTATTATGAAGGGGTGTGCTAAGGGTGTACCTTCCTAACAGGGAGTTGCACTGGTATGTAGGAATGTTTTGCGACTGGGAATGCGGTGTGAAACATTCACAGTTACCACCAACTTCATGTTGGTGGTAACCCATTCGCAAAAGGGAAGGGATCCCCTTCCCTTTTAAGGGGGAGCATGGGCAGAACATGCGCAGCTGCGAGGCATGCAGTAGTGGGGTATGGTTTGGAAGCCCTGCCCACTCTCCGCCCATATTTTTAATTGGCTTGTGTCATTATCCTTTGTAAATGCTGGCTGCCAAGTCGTTATTTGGCTTTTTAGTCTCTCCTTGGTATCGCCTTGTCTGCATTTGTAACCTCCCATGGCGACTTGCCCCTTTACTTCTGTTGCAACACCGTGTGTCTTATTTAGTCTGTAAGCACTATTTTCTTCAATGAATTTCTCCTACTGCAGGCACAACGTGCTTTCCTTGCCATTGAAGCTTTCACTTTCAAGCAGCCTCGGACAATGGCGGCCATTTCTTTGAAGCGAAATAGGTCTTGCATTTACAAGAGTTTGAGCTATTGCCATTGCAAATGACAATAGCTTGAACTCTCGTAAAGGCAAGACCTATTGGATTGCAAATGCTTGTTGAATGTTTGCGCCAACATTTTTTAAGAGCAGGCAGTGGTCTGACAGACCACTGCCTTCTCCCTAAAATATGAAAAGGAAAATTTAAATTTTTCTTTTTTAAATGCATTCTGTTTTCCTTCAAGTAAAATGAGCTGCATCTCCAAATAAAAAAAGGCCTTATTTAAAAAGCAGTCACAGACACAGCGGCCTGCTGACCCTAGCTGGCCACCATCACTGTGAGTGGCAGCCATTTCCAATGGGTCAGAAAATGCGACCTGCCTCATGAATATTAATGAGGCAGGTCCCATGCAATCCATTGGGAATCGCAAACAGTGTAAATCCGTGTTGTACATAGGTGTTTGCGATTTCCTAATAGTGAATCACAAAAATACGCTATTAGGAAATCACAAACGGAAGTCTATGTACATCTGGCTCTATGAGTGACCTCTTAATTTAGATGGAGTTGGTAATGGCTGTTGCTAGCCCCATCGGAATTATCAGATGCTTTACTAGGGCAAAATGATCAATTACCAGGGGGTTGGAGACAGAATTACTGATTCTCCATGGAATTTCTAATTTTTAAGGGGTTCATCAGAATTCTACATGTAATCCCCAGGCAACTCCATTCCGAGAGTTACCTGTTGATATGCCACTCCCAGTGAGATCTTAGTGTTCAAATGCTCCTTCCATGTTTTCGCATCAGGAAAGCATACACTCCCGCAAAAATGAGTTGCCCATTAACTCTCATGACATTAAGCTAGAGAACAGTTGCATTGCATGCAGGAAGCATTGTTCCTACACCGTGACCAGGGTTCGCATTAAACCAACCAAACCTCAGGTACTAATGACGTCAGAGCCTGAATAAAAAAATTATTTAGGAGTGAGTACACTAGATGTTAGTGTCGCTAGCTTCACCCACGGGCCCTTCTAACTAGCTCTTGTTTATGTCTCTGCCCTCCTTGATAAAAAATAACCAATCTTCATGCTGCTGCTCTACCATGGTTAAGTACCAGACTGAAAAACATGCATTAAGAAGTTGACACCAATTAAATGTTTGGGCCATCTCTCCTTGAAGGTGTAGCATTACAGACTGCAAAAGGCAAGATGGCAAATGGCCACCAACTCTTGTTTCAAACAGTGCCATATGATCGAAAAGTGGAAGAAGAATTGAGGCTAAATAGCCATGCATGATTTCTCCTTCTCCTACATTGCTGCCAAGACATGGAACAACCTGCCCTTCTAACTCCACACAGCCGCCTTGCTTGGAGACTTCAAAATGGAGACTCAAGACCTGGCTCTTCGACAGATACATAGTGTCCAGATACCCCTAGGTGTGACAGAAGGGGAGTTTTATTGAGGAACACATAAAAAGGTCAGCTCTAAGTAAAGGTGGTGGTCTGCCCTCCATTCTAGAGGTTAGGTAGTGATTAAGAACAGTTTTTTGTGAAGGTTTCATAAGCTCAATGGTTCCAAGTCACAAAAAATTTGGCTAACATGAGAATATCTTCGAAGTGCAAAAGTTTATATTTGCAGTTATAGAGTTGACTATCCTAGTACAACAAATCAAGACCTGTGAATTTTTATTGCTGTAGGTTCTACATCCCACCACAAACTGCTAGTATGGTGGATGTTGTGTACTTTACGGTTGGGGTATTAACATGCGTGTTCCCAGGGTTGTATGTTTTACAGGTGAATGGAAATCTAAAGAAGACCTACTGTGCAAGAACCCGCTTGACAGGTCTCAAAGCTATTTGTATCTTTAACTCAGATTCAACAAGTATGTTATGACAAATTTCTCTCTTGATGAAACTGCAGTTCCACAAGAACCTGTTTTTACTTGGGGGGAAATGCCCCATGTACCCGTTACAACCATTATTTCTCATGGTATTTCTGTTATTGCAGCAGGAAACTACAGAGACCCTATTCTCTGTTTCTGTTAGAGAGAAACAGTAAGACCGGCAGAGAGATTATAACAAAGCCGCAAAACACCCATTTTGCACCCGTTGCCATCGCCTCTTCAGAATATACCTCTTTCTTTGCTATCATGGGTGCTCCTGTACCATAGTCTTTAGCAAACTAAAGAGTGGCAGAGGAGTGCAGCCATGTCTGTCATGAGGCTAGAGTTGAGCATAAAATCCATTAGCCCTGTTGTCATGGCTGGTATGGTCACAGTCCTGATTGCAAACTTACTCACAGAAAGCATCACTCTCCTCAAGAGCTTCCTTCAGCTATTAATTGGTTTAAATGTTGACCTGAGTGGTCTGTCAGCTGGCTTTGCCATTGGTATTGTAGGTGGCGCAGGCATGGGAGGGGCAGCGCAGTAGCCCCGGTTATTTTTCGGAATGTTTCTCAACTTTGCAGAGATCTTAGGTTTCTACGGCCTTATTTCGCTTTGATCCTTTCCACAAAATAAAGGAGGAACTTAGAGCTTGAGAAAAATCAGACTTCAGAGTACAACACAACGCTCAGCACAACAGAAGCTCATGTTTTAATCTCCAGTGTCAACAGTCGACTCAATTTAGTAGTTGATCTCTTGTAAAAGCACAATATGTTCGTGATTATGTTTGTGTGTAGCTATTAAATTGGGTGGGATCCCTAGCCTAGTGTGGGACATGGTGCTGCTTATCCGTGTGCAAATGTCCAACCCATTTGTACTTTATGTATAGATATGAAAGAGAACTGCAATTTTTCTTTCCACTTGAGGTTTTGTTTATAGACCAGACCTCTGACTGTATCCTAGATCTGGTGTGTCTCATCAGAATAAAATCATTATAATACACTTTAATCATAAATGAACTTGCCTAAGTAAAATTAATTTAGCAAAGGTTCGTCAGGGAAGTTTTTTATGTGATCGTTTCTGTCAAATGAACAGACTTCTATTCTCAAGGCAGTGTTCAAGGTTGGCCAAAAGGAAGATTTAAATACCAACATGTCATAGTTTTGTGATTTTGGGGGATTTCACATTCCCAAAAGCTCTTTTCAAACACAATTTGCAAACTTGATTATGTACTAAAATTCTTGAGTAAGGGTGCATGTGAAGAAAATCTGCACAGCACTTTCACCTAAGTGGCATACATAATTAGACCTAATTTCACCATTATGTTTGTGGGATGAGATGCTAAAAAAAGTCTCATAAAACCAGGGCTAACAGATGTTCCTTCAAGACTGACATAATGAAGACAATGTAGAAACAATGGAGACACATAGATGCAGAGAATTCCAAATTTTAAGGGCAAGATATAAATATGAACAAAAGCAAGTAGCTGAGCGAAGGTTCAAAGTGTAGAGGTGAATAATGAATACGTGAGAACAGATAGCAAGGACCAAAACCATTTTTCATGTTATAAACAATGCAGGGAATAGAAATCTATATTGGAGCAAGAAAAGTGGAAATAAGAAAGGTCAAGAAAGATTCAGCAGAATAGGAGCAGTAAAAATATTTTGGAAAAGATCAGAATAGAAGAATTATAAATCATTATATTGATATCTTTTGGTGACTGTGGGGATACGAGTGGAAAATGACGAGTGGAAATAGACAAGGGAGCAATTGATAAAAATGACAGCGAGCCACAGAAAGTAAGAAATCAAGAAAGCAAGACAGGGAGGGTGCAAGGCAGAGTGACAGATCTTTAAAATCCTGTATTCTGTGCACACATTTCCAAAGATTTGTACAGAAAGTGTCGCAGGGATTCTGCTCCTACACAGAACTGTGCACAGAGACTTGGAACCTTAGTAAATTAGGGTGTGCCAAAACTCACCTTAGTACCCCAAATCCCCTACCAGACTAGCAATCAGTGTCTCATTGGTTCTTACAAACTCCAAATGTTTAGACAACCCAGAACATGGACTTAGAACACCTCAGGTAATGTGGAACACATGAACACTCTTTCGGTATACTAACATATCAATCCAGAACGAGGAGTCAATGAAGACACGTGCACGTTTGAAATGTTTGTTTCTAATGCAGTGTTCTCAAGCGCAGTATCTTAGCTAATACAAGCAAACATATTTTAAGAAACAAAGTAATCAGCATAGTTACTAGTCCATAGAATTCAAAGGGGGAAAGCATGTTAAAATGCTAGAGGGAAGAAGGCCAAATTGCACCTAAATCTTACCCTCCCTTGTTAGTGTATTATATTATATCTAAAGAAGGTCTCTTTGGGTTTTAGCAGGGCGGCCCCATACCTCTGATCCTAGTGGAAAGGGATCACATCATCTTCCACCAGCTCTCTGCATGCGAAGCATCATCAAGTGTGTGGCATGCTCTGCGCAGTGCAATATAAAATGAGCCTAAAGCCAGAGTTGGCCGCAGCTGCATGTATGTTATGTCTAGAACGTGCGAAGGTCAGACCTCACAACAACCACTGTGTTGAAATAAAATTGAAGGCCTCGGCTCTTATTGCACAGACATAGCTTACCAAGCAAAGCTGATACTATAGCAAAACATATTATTCTCGTGTCAAGCAAAATATTCTACTAGGCTCAAAGCTCTAATAACAATATGTGCCGTGTGCAGAAGCGGCAGAAAGGTAAAATGGCGTTTAAACTCCTAGGAAGCTCATGCTAACTTAACACAGTGTGAAGGCAAAGCATATCTATATGACACCCTCCCTTGATCCGAGCATGGATAAGATAAGATAAGATAAGGGGCACATTTTGGAATGTAGAGTTCAAGTACGACAGTCAGCTCAAATTTGCGCAAGTGAAAAAATAAGAAATATTCACCCAAAAACAAAATCTCATAATCAAGAAAATTTAGTCAGTGGCCTTACAGAGTCAACAGGTCTGGGGCCGAAAAAACTTTCATATGCAAGAAAAAAAAAATAATAAAAAAATGTACAATCATCGGTGATGACATACTTCATCCTAACATTGAATATGCAAAATATGCAGCAACATCTTCGAATAGGAAGTCACTGTTCTCATCCGAAAATAGTTCAGCCATCCAATTTAATAGCGGGAAAGAACATATATGCTCTTCAATTACCGGAGCCTCTAGCACCATCAGAGGACAACTCGGTGGGTTCTCAATGAAGCTGTGTGCCAAGAAATCTTGCACCGCTGCGAATATATTCCAACAACCCAGCCTTCCATGCATCGCTGCAAAGGCCATAATCCCTCCGTCAGAACAAAGCAATTCAATTCATGAGCAACTAAGGGGCTCATGAGCTGGTTATAATCCACATTAGGAGACACCGTATTGCAGAGACACAAATCCAGGGCCCAGTCGAAATCGCAGCTCAGGCAATGAAAGACAGGCTGGACACATGTAAAATAGGAAAATCGAAACGACAATCCATAAGCTGCACTTAAGGTGGCAAGTGGCAGCGCTCCATAGTACTCAAGCATTCTGATGCGAAACAGTGCCAGTCGTGGCAGCTCGTCTTGAAACACAGGACGTGCATCCATTTTGAATAAAACAAAACAGAAAAAGAACGCCCGCAGCCAGCACCAGTAGAATGGGAAATCCACCAAATAGGCTGGAAAAGATCGAATGAAAGAAAGCAGGAAAGATTCCAAATATACTTTGAAATTAAGTCACAAGGCCGCTGCTAACCACTTTGAAAAAGTGCGCCAGCCCAGTTGTGGAGGATACATTAAATATTGTGCGAATTAATTCACCGAAATGCAATGGCAAGTCAGTATTTAATAATGCATGCACCTCTGTGCGGGTGTTAGCTACGTGAAGGACAATTGTTTCACGAGCAGATGTGAGGGCAACTTCTTTTTGGGACAATAGAGCTCTTATGCGACTCATCTTATTGAACTCTGCTTTCAAGGTCGGAATCTTGGGCCAGATGGAAACATCCAGTTTCCCATTGGTGGGTGAATACAGCAAATTCTTACAGCAAACCACACGCTCACTGACGGTAACGACATAAGCAATTCCTTTTATTAACCCACAGCAATTCTCATTGTTTAATAGTAAATAACTTGTATTTGCCAGTAATGTGAATGTGGAAACGATAGCAGGCACGGGGGTACCTTTCAAAACACAGGCTAAATTAGGCACGTTTTGATTACAGGAACCGTGTAATTGGATATGTCTACATATTAATGAGTGATCCGGTGTTTCAGTGCATTCCACCATTCTACCAATGGCAAAGTATTTCATACAGTTTTTAAACTCAAACAGAGGAAACGGGACAGTTATCAATCCATGGATAAGCCACGTTGCAGTAGGGGCCTCTGCCACAGAAAACGGTAAAGACTCCAACCGCTCAATATATAATATGGAAAAAGAGGCATCTTTCATCGAAACTAAACGCTGCTTGTCAGTCAAATTAAACGGGCAAATAGGGAAGAGGTATTCATGTAATGCCATGGCACTTTTCCTGCCTTAAGTGTCTGCAGGGTCCATGCAAACTGCATAATAGAACGCAATTGATTTTGACCATGGTATAATACAGTCACTTCATCTTGTACAACATCAACAACAGATGACACAATATTATACAATGTGTAAATGCGGGAAGAAAGCGTGTTAATGCTATTATCTACAACTGCTAGCACTTTTTCTAAATTAGCTTGATCTAAAGCCCTAAGGCGGGTAGCCGCCTCAATCTGGGATGTTTTCCAGAATTCGTTATTAACAGCATGTATCCATCTTTTCAATCTACCTTTAGCCATGCCTTTTATGAAATCATTCAGATCAACATCAGCAGTCAGTCAGTTTAGATAAATGCTGTTTAACTGACGCCAAGGTAGAATGTTTGAGCCAATTCTGACATAATTTGCCTACAGAATAGGTAGTAACAGAATGGTCACTCTCAAAACGGGGATCCACTCTGACCTGTGTAAAGCCTTGAGCCAAACCCAGAAAACGATGCTGGTACGAGTCAGCACTTCTGTGCCAGAGCAACCAGCCATTGGGATCCAAACTGGATATGTTAAAAGAAGAATTTAACAACAGAGTTTGCAACTCTCTGATCGAAAATTTTGTAGCATTACCCCAACCTGAATATTCTTCTAAATCAGGGAAAGAAGGAGCATTTAATTTTTTAGAGGTATCCAATCCAAAGCATGTTGTCTGTGAAATTGTAGAATTCAAAAACAACATATGGTTCGGGATGAGACATGCACGGTGCAAAGCCTCAGTGCCTTGCACCTGCCAACTTTTACAACCCCAAACAGATATAAGGTCAACTGTTTCCTTCCACAACTCGTAGCCTCCAACAGCTATTTGATCTAAAAAGGACTTTGAGTACAATAATTTAGTATCGGTAAGTCTAACTTTGGATGTGGACTTTCCAGTTATTTTAAAATAAAATGCATTGGGATTTGACTGATTAAAATCTGTAAAATAAGTGAACTTTTTCAAAAAGGAAGGAGAACTGCCTTGTATAGGAGCTGGACAATGCTCCCATTGTGTATAATTTACAGTGTTCCTCCTGGTATTAGTTTTATGCAGGTAGTGATTGCCAAAATGTTGGTAACAATATAAATCACCGTAATTAGCAGATTCTAAATACAAATCTTCAGCATCAAAGGCAGCATAATATTTCAAATCAGAAAACAACGCTTCTACGGCCTGAACATCCCAATGAACAGAACTTATATTTTGTTTAACTACGTCCCCCATGTTAACTCTAAGCACATTAGGTACATTTATAACTTTGGTGGGGCCATGGATTTGAAATTTAACAGCATCCCATACAATCCCATCTAGGACAGGCCAAGCAGTGATGTTAACAAAAGCCACGTCTCTCTTCAATCAGTGTGATGAGGAATGGGGTGCCAATGTTCCATTGATATGTCGAATGCATGTTCTCTCCTCGACATAGTGTCCATTGACGAGACGGAAAAAATAAAACACAAAACCAATTGACATAAAAAGGTAAATCGAAAAAAGCACCAGCCAAATATAGGTCCAAGGTGGAATCAAAAAATGTTTTTTAAACAATCTCTCATAAACAGTAATTCTCGAAAGCTTTCTTGATGTGCGTGAAACAGTGTCAAATGAAAATCTGGATTCTGTGGCCAAGCAGGTTTGTAAATCAGGCATCGATAAGTCAGTTGGGTAAGTGTAGTCAGTTTCATCAAGCTGAGTACCAGGCAGTTTACTCAATAAAGGACTAGAAATTGCAGGCATCTCGAAGACAACCTCAGGCACCGGATTAGAAGCCTGGGCCAAAACCGAATTCCTCACTATCGAAGGACATGAGACTGCCGGTGTCATACTAAGAAGAATCGGCCACTCTGTGTATCTTGACATTGTCAATGGAGATATACCTGTTTTCCTTACGACCTGAAAGTGGTGGTAAAATGACTGTTCTTGTGCCCTTCACACCAAGCACTGGAACAGGAGCTCGATAAGAGGGACCAAATTCTTTCTTGTTTGCGATCTTCTCCCGAAACAGTTCTCCAACTTGGGGTAGCCAGCCAACTACCGGGATCTGCAACGCAACATTCGAGGTGGACGGCAAATGTCCCTTTGCAAGACTGTCTCTCGTCTCTTGTAGATTCTGTAAAACATTGCAATGTTCATCTACGTCAAAGGAGGCAGCAACAGCCGCCGAGTCTAGACCATCAAGGTCCGGTACATACATCTTGATACCAAAGAGCATCTCGTATGGGGTCCGCCCACCCAGAGACCCTCTAGGGAGATTATTAAGAGCACGCTGCACACCATTGAGGTGGGCCAGCCAGTTCCTGCCAGTGCCTATACCTCGAGCTGTCAAAGACTGCTTTAAGTCACGGCTCATCCGTTCCACAACACTATTACCCTTAGGTCTGTATGGAGACGAAAACTTGACTTGGACCCCCAACGAAATCATGGCATCCTTATAAGCCTTAGAGGCGAAAGCCGGACCCTGATCCGAATGGAAGGTACCACAGGCAAAAATTCCTACAAAGACACGCAAGTCTCTTATGACAGTTTGTGAATCAGCGCTGCGGTGAGGCCACACCCACACAAAGCATGTACATGGATCAACTGCTATTAAGATGTACTTATACGCAGTATCAGAAGAAAAAGGACCGCAGTGATCTAAATAAACACAACCAAGTGGTTTATTAGATATGTACGACTGTGTCTGGGGCGGACGCACAGCAGTTGAAGGCTTAATCTGCTGGCAAATGCCACATTGAAGGACATAATCACGCGTCTGTTTGTACAGTCCCCACCACCAGAAACGCTGTTGCAAGTGAGCCACAGTAGCTGAACCGCCCGCATGAGCGGACGCAACTCCTTCATGGGCCGCTTTGAGCAATGTGTGCCTGTGATCTGCGTTGGGAATCAATCGTTCACCAACGTCAGGTATTTTCACATAAGGAACTTTATCAGGACTTAAGTGATATGTATACTTCGAAGGGAACCCCTTAGGATATTTACTTCCCTTCTTAGTTGCAGCAACAGCTGCCAAGATATCATCATCAATCTTACTTTTGGACCGTGTAGCTGCTGCAACTAAATATGAAGATACTGCTGATTTCGCGGCTTCATCAGCCAACGAATTGCCAACAGCGTGGACTCCCACGCGCTGATGACCCAGAGTGTGAATTACAAACACGAGTGGTAACTGCTCTTTAAGCTCAGCCACTCGGACCCAGATCATTTTTTGTTTTATTGTGCTACCTTTGGAATCATGAAAATCATTCCGAATCCAAAAGAACAGGTTTTCATTGTAAGATTGGACACAGTAGTAAGAATCACTCACAACAAGAGTCGTCACACTAGGATCAGTGTACTCCAATGCAAGCATCAGAGCACGAAGCTCTGCCAATTGTACGGTGCAGTCCCCCAGAGTCTGCGTGTGCACGACTCTGGACTTGAACTCATCATTCACCATGGCACCTACCACAATGGCACAAGCAGAAACGTAAGCGTTTTTAGACCCTTGCGCAACTTGCGCCGAACCATCAGTGTATATGATGCAATGGAAATCCTCCAAAGGCCGCATAGCCAAAGGTGCAGGATGAACGAATTCATATTGCAAAAACTCCTGCGACTGTAAGGAGGCATCAAAAATAAACGTGACATCCGTAGATGTCAATGATGCTGCTCATTGTATCCACCGTGGATGCAAAGCTTTAGAATTCGTTACACTGGCTTTCGTAACTGCCTCCAATGCAGGATACGGGGTAACAACCAACATGCGTATCCCTCCGACAGTGCATGTTCCTTAAGAATTGCCATCTGCACTGCTGACAAAACTATTTCCACAGAGAAAAACCGCATTTCAGCCGATGTGTACAAGTGTGACTTGTAAGCAATAGGTACTGTGTCTCCTTCCTTAAAAGTAAGGTAAGTGAAACCCACCGCCCCGGGGATGATTCTTATCACCAGGTTGGTGTGGTTATCACGAGTCAGTAAGAATTTAGATTCTAGAAGATCAGCCTGCAAAGATTGCAAAATAGCTGAGTGTTCTGGCAGCCAGCCCGATTTGGTAAAAGTAGGTTGTATCAAAGCATACAAAGGCTTGATACGCTGGGCATATTCAGGAATGTAAGTACGCCCGAAATTCAAAAATGCCAGCAAGAACTGTAATTTCTTCAGTGTTGACGGAGAGCGCAGTTGTGCGCATTTCTCCAAGAAGTGAGGAGCCAATCCTCGACCTTCATTGTTGAGCTCGTTGCCCAGAGACAACACTGTGTACTCTGCAATGTGTGACTTTGCAAAGTTAAACTTGTAGCCGAAGTCCGCAAAGCTACAAATTACGCGGTCAACTCGACACAGATGCGCCCAAAGTTCGTCGTCTGTGAGATAAATGTCATCCACATATGAACACGCATCTGGGTCCACTCTCTCCAAGAGAGATACTATGCGGGCAGCAAACACGCCTGGACTATTCTTATAGCCCATTGGTAAACGTTTGAACTGTTTTTGTTCGCCGCCGCTTGTAAAACTGGTCCATTGGGAACTTAGACCATCCAAATAGTGGGCAAAAAAAACCTTGGATATGTCAAGCGTGGTTTTAAACCGCTTACGCACAAGACTATCCACTAAGGCAGAGCGGTGAGTATTCTGTACTTCACAGGTACGGCAATGCGAGTTTAAATGCCGGTAATCCAATACCAAACGATATGATCCGTCAGGCTTGTTCACAGTAAAAAGAGGGTTATTCATTGGTGACACACATGTTTCAATTACACCTTGATATTCCAATTGTTCAAGGATTTCCGCAACGGAAGCCTTAGCTTCGCGTCGGATGGGATATTGAGGTTGAGTCTGTGGCATAGACCGTAAGGGAATTTCGTGGTGTGGGGAAAATATATCCCAACCATAGTGTGTACAGTACAGAGCTGGCGCAAGGGCTTTAGCCCACTCTTCTGCAAAATTCAGCGCATGCTCTTTCGAGACCGTGTGCGCGAAACTAGGGAGGATTACCTCCTCCCCTCTCGGAGCTGCGAGCACAAAAGGTCGGGGCCAGTCAGCCTCCGCTAACAAAATGTCATAGGTAGTCATAAGATTTTCCCAAAATACCCCTTTTATGGTACGTTGTATGTCACCTTCAACTGAAAGGACTATTTCATAAAGTCTATGAGGGGGAGCTATTCTAGTGTCAGCTGTCTCCACAACAACATAACGGATTCTGCTCCTACACAGAACTGTGCACAGAGACTTGGAACCTTAGTGAATTAGGGTGTGCCAAAACTCACCTTAGTACCCAAAATCCCCTACCAGACTAGCAATCAGCGTCTCATTGGTTCTTACAAACTCCCAATGTTTAGACAACCCAGAACATGGACTTAGAACACCTCAGGTAAGGTGGAACACATAAACACTCTTTTGGTATACTAACATATCAATCCAGAACGAGGAGTCAATGAAGACACGTGCACGTTTGAAATGTTTATTTCTAATGCAGTGTTCTCAAGCGCAGTATCTTAGCTAATACAAGCAAACATATTATAAGAAACAAAGTAATCAGTATAGTTACTAGTCCATAGAATACAAAGGGAGAAAGCATGTTAAAATGCTAGAGGGAAGAAGGCTAAGTTGCACCTAAATCTTACCCTCCCTTGCTAGTGTATTATATTATATCTAAAGAAGGTTTCTGTGGGTTTTAGCAGGGCGGCCCCATACCTCTGATCCTAGTGGAAAGGGATCACATCATCTTCCACCAGCTCTCTGCATGCGAAGCATCATCAAGTGTGTGGCATGCTCTGCGCAGTGCAATATAAAACGCGCCTAAAGCCAGAGTTGGCCGCAGCTGCATGTATGTTATGTCTAGAATGTGCGAAGATCAGACCTCACAACAACCACTCTGTTGAAATAACCTTGAAGGCCTCAGCACTCACTGTACAGGCATAGCTTACCAAGCAAAGCTGATACTATAGCAAAACATATTATTCTCGTGTCAAGCAAAATATTACTAGGCTTAAAGCTCTAATAACAATATGTGCCGTGTGCAGAAGCAGCAGAAAGATAAAATGGCGTTTAAACTCCTAAGAAGCTCATGCTAACTTAACACAGTGTGAAGGCAAAGCATATCTATATGACAAAAGAAACCGGTACAGTCACTATAACATATAAGGGGCGTGTATCTCCTTCCATAAACCCGCAGCAGCCCAGTGCTTAATTTGAGCCAGTGATTTCTGGGGACAACAACAGTTAATTATTAACTCAATATACATTAAAAAAAACTACTGTTTACTGCACCCAAACCATTCTTACAGCATTGTGGGGCCTGGAATAGTCTAAATTGTCACACTTGTAGGAGTGTGATGGTTAGTAGTTGTGTTGTTTCTATCATTGGGAACATAGCAGGGGCAATGGGTGTTGCGAGCTGCAGTGGCTTTCTGACGAGAGCCCTGGCACTTATTTTGTTCCAAATTAACCACTTCAGCAGTCTATGTAATATTTGTTTTGACAAAGCACATATTACTAACAAGAAGCTATGACATAGTCAGGGTTCTTTTAAAAATTAATTTGCATGAGGGAAGCTTCCCATGTGCTAATAACATAAGCAGGAGTTTTAGGCAATCTATGCTTGCATGTGGTATTTAGATGACTGATGTGGCCCGGATGGCAGCTTCAGAGATACACATAGCATAAGCAGCACTAAGCAGACTTCCTGCACACACAACAGTTGTAGCAACAGATGCTGTTTGTGTTCCTCCACACAAAGAGCAGTCATATCACTGAGCACCAACCCAAAAAGGTGAGGATGAAGGAAAGAGGGAATAAGAAATTGCAGATGGTTCAAAACGCAGCAGCAAGACTATTATAAGGAATACCTAAATTCCAGTCTGTATCACAAACTACATTGGCTTCCAGTAAGAAAATGTATCAAATGTAAAGCTCTTTGGATTCCCTGGAAAGCCCTGTATAACACTGGCCCAGATTCTCTGAGGCATCTTTTTAAGTGGTACCATCCCACCAGAATCCTGTGCTCGGCTGGGGCCAAGCAAATTGGTACACCCAGATTCCACAAAACGAACTGGGGTAGAAGAGGATTTGTCACTGGAACGACAAAAGCTGTGGAATAATCATCCCACCCCCATATCAGAGCTCTGCCCTCGTTGATCTCCTTCAGAAAGGAGCTCAAAACTTGGTTGTTTCATAATTAATCACCGCCTCCAGTCGTGCTTCATGTCACCTTCAGCGCCAAGACACCTCAGGGTATACAAGTGCTCTACAAATTATGTTAACATAACATAACATAGCTGTTTCATAGACGATTAAACCACACGGAGATGGGTGTAATGCCTGGATTTATCTGTGATGAACTGACCTGATATTGAAATGTGAAGTTATGCCTCCAGCTTACTTGAGGGAGGAAAGTCAGAGTTAATTGATAGCACAACTTGAAAGGGTGAGGTTCCCAAGGCCAGCACAGACCAACTGAAGACTTATGCCACTGGGATTCTGTTTGAAATAGTGATAGAATGCATTGGAAGTTCCATCAGTTAAAACAAAGTATAAAAGTGCGGATACTCAGTATTCCCCAGTATGTATTTGAAACTGAGAAGTGCCACTTCTCTTCCATTAAAGTATTGATATTTTCACTGAGGACGTTAAGGCCAGATTAAACAAAGGGACTCAAGTGAGCGTACTGTGTGGACATGTGCGACACACTAATCACCCACACCCCTCTGTAGGTGGCTCTCAATTTAACTCTTCTGCAGTGTTAAAACAAAAGTGAGATATTCAAAATTTGAAAAAAGTGAAAAAATGAGACATTTAGAAAAAGGGGATACGGAAGATGTTGTATCCCAAAGGATAGTTTTCCACCACAGGACACAGTCATTTAGTCTTCTGCCTTTATTTGTGTGTACAATGAGCCACCGCTCCTCTCAGCACAGAAGAGAGGAACCAACTGACTCTTCTTGGAACTAACACCACACAGCACCATGACAACATAAACAAGCATATGCAAGCACAACATATTACCTCTTTTTGTAAAAAGAACAAATGAAATTATGCATAAAAATAAGCAAAGAAAACAAAATGAAAAACAAATGAATACGAGAATAGAGGAGAGATATCTCGTACAGTTCAATGAATACAGACTAAACATAATGCAACAGTTCAATTAATATAAATTAAACATAATGCAAAACATGGAGATCCTGAAAAGATCAGCGCAACTTCCAAGGAACACGTCTAACACGAATAGACTTCCTTGGCACATGACTTGTCACATTGATTTCAGAGGCATTACCTAGGGGTACATTGGCTGGACCTATCGGAGAATTACCTGCAGACACATCACTTCTGGTGCCATTGCAATTATTCACAGCAGATTGAACTTTCACAACTTTTCCCAGATTCCACCAATGCCCACCACGTACCACCACAAACCTTCTCTACACAGACCATTTCACCGATGGACCTACCACCTTTTTTGTGCTTTTGATACAAACCATGTCCCCGGGAGACACATTGACTGTCTTAGCTGACTTCTTTTGATTGTACCTGTCAGACATCTACTTCGGTGAGACTTTAACTCGAGTTTCCAATGCAACATTATCCACCCAACACAAAACTTTATCACAAACAGTTATTAACAGCCAAGCAGGATAAAGAGCAGAAATGGGTACTCTACCTTTAAGGGAGATGAAAGGTGCAACTTTTGTAAGTGAATGTGGCATAGTGTGGTAAAACCACAGCATGGATCTGACCGCACCCTCCACGTCATAACAATGACGTTTAGCACACTTGATGCATTCCACTACAACTCTCTTCATCCTCTCGACAACCCGTTGGTTTGAGGGTGTCCAACAGAACTTCTTAGATGCTTCACGCCAGATTCATTTAAAAACACACTAATTTCCTGATTGACAAACTACACGCCATTATCTGAGACAAGAGCCTCCGGAAAGCCTTCCCTCATAAAGACCTCTTTGAGAAAAAGAATGGCATTACTAGCTGTGGGAGAAGCACAAAACTTGACTTCAGACCACTTGCTGTGCAATCTCTAACCAACTCTTTTAGGAAATATGCTGGTGATCCTTGAAGAAACTCGAAGGAAATGTCAGTCAAAATGTCTCTCAGCTGTGAAGGGAAACAGACGAAGCATATCGCTGGTCAATCACTGAATCCCCTCGTCGGATTCTAATACGTCATCATTCAATACTGGCAGCTGAAGGGAGAAGAGCTCAAGGTAAACGAACACTCCCAGCGGTCGTTAACCGCATGAAGCTCCAGATGAGCAAACAGCCACACAGGAACGACTTTCCCAGTTAGAAAACACACCCATGGGAACAAACAGCCACAAGCACCTCCCGTTGACATCCTCCCCACAATGAAAATCCCGATTCGATGAAACCTAGGCAGCCGCTGGAGAAGAGGAAGACCAGCTTCTCTTTAAGAGCATACAGGCGCAGGAGGAGGTAAGAGCACGTTTTGATAGTAGTTCCTGGTAGTCATTCTTGATCCTATTTCCGGACTAGTTTCCCCCTTCTTTGCAAGGTATGAATATGCACAGTTCTTATCTTCAAAGTAGATATCAATAAAACTGTGCAATGTTGCGGTGGCTCGCCCGGTCATCGCCCAAAATAATGTTGTATCCCAAAGGATAGCTTTCCACCACAGGACACAGTAATTTAGCCTTCTACCTTTATTTGTGGATACAATGAGCCACCGCTCCTCTCAGCACAGAAGAGCGGAACCAACTGACTCTTCTTGGAACTAACACCACACAGCACCATGACAACACGTGGGGTTCTGTATAGAACCTTAAACAAGCATATGTAAGGACAACCGAAGACATAGAAGGAACTTGGGAAAGAAGAGCAGAAAGAAGAGAAACAAGAAAGAAGAGTGGAGTGAAGGGAAACAAGCAACAAGCACTGGCCATAGATAAAAAAAAAAGCAAAGGCCATAGGGTTTTTAAAATATGCCACTAAAGCCGGTGGCTTGACTATATCTGAAACTGCCTAGATGCTTTCATCCGCGCATGATGCTTCCATCTTTGGAGGAAATGGTTGTCACAGCCGAAGAGACTGGCACCAGTAGCAAAAGGCTGTGGGATAGTATTGCTGCATGTGTATACAAAGGAGGGACAGGGTTTTTTTCCCTCTCTTACGAGAGTGAGAGGTACAGCATAAGTGCCCCAGAGTTAATATTGAAACCGATAGTCATGCTGTTCCTCAATGATGGAGTGTCAGAGTCAGGGAAACAGTGACCAACTTGACCCAGGGGGGTTCAGAGTTGGGGATCCATGTATTGCATTGTAATGCCCTCACACACCCTTTCAGGTGTCATGCTTCATCATCTGGGTTGCTCCTCGTTGGGTCGGCGGTGCAATACCCAACCGGCTCCCTATGATAGGGGCAGTTTGTTGGAGGAACAGCATAACTATCGGTTTCAATAGTAATGCTGCAGCAAGGAGCTGAGAATTGACGAATGGGGAGGGGCGCAATACTGCTCAAAGCTAAAAAAAAATACAGATTGCATAATCCTCAAAGTACTTGACGTCGAGTGTCACAGTTACAAGCAAGAGCTAGATTCCAAGGATGTGTTGTGACATCATATGAAGCTGTCATCTTTAATAAAAAAAAATACACACTACCTGTAGGTCTGGCTTTAAAGTGCTGATGCATACACACATAATCTTTCACAACAGAAGCATGCACAAATACATACTTGAGCATATGTGTGTTTTCATGTATTTGCACTTTAAAGCAATACCTAAACAAAGCAAACATTTAAGGGAATATCACTTTTAATTATCATAAGGTGCATGATTTGGCTTTATGAGGTCAAACATTTGCATCTAACATCATATTGAACATAGTCTTCTTGGATCTTAAATAGTACATTTGATTACTCATTTGAAAAAGGAAATTGTGAAATCCAATATAGCATTATAGCCCGCCATAGCGGGCAATACCAGACATGAAAAGGCCCGCTTGGTGAGGGCCTTTAACAAAGGAGCGGGACTTTATTGCCGGTATAGCCCCGCTACGGAGGGCTATAAAGCTATTAGATCATTCCGCCACTAGAGGGCAGTATGTTCTAACAATTATTAAAACATTGAAATGTTGGTAGCTCCATTGAAAACAATGGAGTAGCTCCGGGCTTATAATGGCTGGTATAAGCCCGGAGCTCCAACATTCCAATGTTTCTTTGTTCACTGCTCTGGCTGTGAACAAAGGCTTCAGGAAACCTGAGGGTATTTCAACCCCCTCCCGCTCCCTGAAGGCTTTGTTTTATTTGTTAGAACATTCTGCCCTCTAGTGGCCGAATGTTCTAATAGCCTTATAGCTCTTCGTAGCAGGGCTATACCGGCTTTTAAAGTCCCTCTGCTTTGTTAAAGTCCCTCACCTTCGGTTCGGGCCTTTAACGCTGCAGCGGGCCTTTAACAGCCGGTATAGCCCCCTACAGTGGGCTATAAGGCAATAATACAAAGGCCTCAGTGAGCTTGAGCGGATGTAAATACCCTTGGGCTCCATGAGGCCTTTGTTCAAGCAACAGCTGTGAATGACAACATTGGAATGTTGGCGCTCCGGGCTTCTACCGGCCATTAGAAGCCTGGAACACTCTATTGTTTTCAATGGAGCTCCCAACATTCCAATGTTCTAATTGTGCAGAGTGAACAGTAGGTGGACTGAGTGAGCAGGAAAACAACCAAGAATAGTGGGTCCATATTTCTTTTTTGTTTGGCTCCTGAGTAAGTAACACTAGGACCAGTACATCAGCAAACGATCCCAGGCAAATGCTCTGCCCACAGAGCTATAGATTAGTTAATAGAGAAATTGGCTTATGAGAGCTTACATGGATGTGCATGGGGCGCCTCAAGGAAATGTACTGCAGCTGTGCGGCACGAGATTGGATTTGCGTCTTAGACTGAATAGCTTTGAGTCTGGTCCTCAAAAGCTGAAGGGATCACAGCAGCTCTGAAAGTAGAAGTGGATCTAAACATTCTCAGTAGCAAATCCTAGCTTTGCCTTTGTCTGTGCTATGAGGGTAACCATGTACGTACATGCCCTGATCCAGTAACATACATTACAATGATAAACAATTCTAGTACATGGACGCTTCTCCCATGCCTGCAAGGACATTACTGTTGTGGCTCCATCACCAAAGGGGACCAACATTTGGGGAAGCAGAATGGTTGGCTAGTTCATAAGTGAAGTGATTCTTCATTGTTTGACAAGTTTTTGTGTGGTTGTGCTAATAAAATAATAAATCAACAATAGTATATAGATGAGCAATTGCTTGAATTACTAAGTACAAAGTAAATGGTTAGGCAGTTCTTCGCTGAATGGTGAATGAATGAGGGCAGTGGGGATAGTTGGATGAAGTTGTGAGTGCGTGAAGGGGTCAAAGAGTTAATGTGTAGATTGGTGCAGACAGGTTAACCACCGTTACAGTTCGAGGCCTCAGCCTACAGTAGTAATGGTGCCCACCAAAAACACTTTTGTAGAACTTTAAAACTTTGACACTTTAAACATTACACAAAAAAATGGGCACAATTGATCCAAGAGGCCTAAAGCACATAAACAGTTCCCGCAACTATGCTAGTGCACCCATTACGCAGGAAGTGACACCATCGTGAGAAGAATGGTCATACTTTTTTAAAATTACCACCATTATATGGGTTGAGACTTGTTGGAGACATGATTTAGCAAACATTCTACACCTAGGTATTAAATGACATTATGAAACAGCCCTTATGTCTTTTACATCAGTGGCGACCCGTGCAGGTAAATAGGGTGAGGCAGGGTTGGGAGGAAGTGGAAGTGAGGAATGACGGACTAGGGAAAATAAATAAATATTTATTTTATTTTCTCTATTCTGTCGTTTGTCACATACATCCTCCACCACGCTCCGCCCGCCACACTGCCCCATCGCGCTTACCTGCATGGGCCGCCACTGTTTTACATAGTGGCTGTTTTTTACTGGGGTTCTTTAAGGCTCAGCACCTATTCCTATGCTATTTAATATGTATTTAGCATCACTGGCCAAAATAGTAGATTACAGGTGTCTTAATTTAGTGTCTTATGCAGATGATACACAACTTATGCTAGGCGGTGTTGACTGACACTTCCAAGCAGGCCTTTCTGAAATGGCAAATTGGATGCAAAAGAACTGTCTAAAGTTCAATTCAAGCCCATCTGTGCTTCTTTTTTTCAAAAAGCTCGACCCTTTTGACTTCCTACAATAGTGGCCGACAGATTTTGGGGTACCACCTGCTCCAGCTAAAGCTGTAAGAAATTTGGGAGTAAAGTTTGATCAAGAACTCTCCTTTGAAGTTCAAGTTAGTGGTGTGATAGCGACCTGTTTTGGTGTTCTGAAATCTTAAAAAAAACATATATACCCAATCCATACTCGGAAGCTGATTGTGCTAGCTCTAGTCTCTTTCCAGGCGAGACTACACAAACTCTCTTTATCTAGGTGCTTCCGCTTACCTAATTTAAAAGTTGCAATTGGTCCAAATGTTGCAGCTAGAGAAATTCTTAAGACCGCTGAGACCCAATCAATTCGGGCTGGTTTAAAGCCGCTCCACCGATTACAAATCAAAGACCGGATCAAGGTTGAAGCCCTGTTAATCACGCCCAGAGCAATCCAGAAAATTATTTTAGGCATAGTTTCCGTTTATACCATCCCACAGGGTGCTTCGCTCAGCCAATCAGTGCTTTCTTCATTTTCCTAGATTCAACAAAGCTAGGATGGGTGGCCAACGTTTTGTTTTAGACTTGCAGCCAAATTATGCAATGAGGTGCTTATTGATCTTAAGTGATTTTTAAAAAACAGACTGAAGACCTTTTTCTTTGCAGACATGTAGTATTTCTTGAGTTTTTCCCTGCTGGCTAGCACTGAGACACTTCCTTGTCGAAGCAGTTGTTGAGCTGTACAGATGGTAAATTCAATTCCTAGAACAAAACAGAAACATTGAAAGAAATACTGCCATTATTTATACCTGTACATACATGCTATTATATTTCCATTTCAAAACAATTCAGCTTTGAACAGCCTCATTTCGGCATTTACATTTATAACGATGTGCACAAGTCAACCCTTTACTGAGAACTGAGGCTCTGTAGATAAGATCCTTTGTGAAATCTGCATTCACAACACCATTCTCAGTACTCTTTGCTGATATGGCGACGACAAACATCATGTGCAATATTACACAAAGTACCCCGGGGTGCAGCGGACGTTTGCGTCCACTTTGTGGGCCTCTGGGGCACTTTGGTATAACAGAAGATGCCGAGCAACTTGTGCGGCCCACTCTGTAATACCGATAGCACGGGCGCACATAAAGTACCAACGCTATCTTCAGGGGGCATTTGCTCATTTGCATGGGAGGCTGCCCCATGCAAATGAGGGAATCACTTTTTCCTTTGTGCCCATGCCGTATTACAGACGCGGGCACTGAGGCAAAAAAAAGCCAGTGTGCCCCCTGAAAGGTAGCCCTCTGGAGGGGGAAAGGGGGTCCCCTTTAAGAGAGCAGGCGAGTTGCAGCCTGTGCTGTGAAAACACAAGCAGCTTTAAAGCAGCCGCTGCATTTTTAACCTGAATGTGCTGCCCCCAGTGTAGTGCGAGTTCCCTGCTGCTCTGAGGGTAAGGCATTCATCAGAATACAACCCATTCTCCTTCATTGTGCTGGGCACACGTTTTAAAAGGTAGGCTGACAGGGCCGGACTGGGAACCAAAACCGGCCCAGGAAAAGTGCTCGGCCAGCCCCCCTCCCCACTCGGGGGGGGGTTGGAGGTGTAGCCGAGCGCTCTGCTAGGGACGGTTTTCGGCCGATTTTGTTGCAAGGCCGATTTTGCAGCTATGCTGCAAAAACGGCCCTCTAACAAAATCGGCCCCCTGGGGCTCAAAACTGGCCCCCACCCTTGCGGCGCACCGGGGGATTGCCCAGTGCCCGCTATGGCCAGTCCGGGCCCGTAGGCTGAGCGCAATGAAGGAAAATGCGGCACATGTATAATGCGGCACCCTGCTTGGCAATATCTGAGCACATTTTGCTTTTGCAGTAGAGCATAACATGGAACAGATAGGACCATCACAAAATGCAAAATTTCAGGCATGGTGATTACACTTAAGCATTTTACCTTTCATTGTGAAAAATTCAACTGTGTATCTCTGCTCTCAATTGTTTGATTTGTAAAGGCTCCTCCCCTTATCTTTAAACCAAAAGTAATCCTGGTGGGGTTCACTGCATGCATGGCTTGTTGCTTTAATTAAAATGATATTGAAAGGGCGTTTGAATGATTCTGGGCTCTACTGTTTTTAGCTGATCAGAATGCATTGTGCACAGCAGGGTACACACCGTACTTCGCATTTGTTTTATTTGATGTAATCATGAAACAGAAAGACAGAGGGATACCAATGAAGCATCTCTTTTCCTGGGCTTGTAGTTTATCACACATTGCATTACGGCTATATAAATCAGAGCAGTATCAGTAGAGAATCTTTAAAGAGAAAAACTTAAAGTCTAATATCACCTGAGCAACCATGTAATAATGGAGGTTTGGTCTGTAGCAATGGGTTTCTCAGGAAGCATCACATAGTGGAAGGATCGCAAAATATGATAATATATTTTATCTTTGTTGATGTCAATTAAATGTTAATGAAACAAGAAATATATTGCTAAAATCTTTAAGTATGTACAATGTTTAGTTGTATAAATGAAATGTAGAAATACGTTTTTTAATGTGCCTCTACTGTTTTAAATGGTAGATCTTTCCAATTTAGCTGTCATGATGATGCATGACGATGGGGTGGATGCAGTATCTAGTGCATGCCTCTTCGCAGAAGAGAAACTGTGGAGCTCACCATGGAATCCGCAAACACCGCCTACTTCCGCAAACACCGCCTACTTCCGCAAACCTGCACAGGCCTAAGCAAACTCCAAAGACTGGGAGAAGCAGTAAAGTTGAGGTGATCAAAAGTGGGTGTGGTGGTGGATGTGTGAAGCATGATGATCCCTCGACAACAAGCAGCGATAACTAGATGGTAAGGTGATGGCCGCCATGACTCCTAACTCCCGCCAACAGGCTGAGCATGTGCAGATCGGATGTTGTGCTGCTCGGCTTGCTACGTTTACAGAAGTGGGTGGAAGTTTACGTATGCTGGCTCTAGGATTAAGGATCAATGTATTGGGACACAGCAACACTGGTGCTGCCACCCCCACTACCTTTATGGAGCCCATGTTGCTGCTAACAAGAAAAATACATACATAGAAACTGACACCCAGTGAAAAATGCGGGAGAAATGTATGCTGCTGCACATTGCGCAAACGGAGCATCAAAACGTGGCGCTCCGGCGGTGCAAAAGTGCCGCTAGGGCCTCGTAAATGAGGCCCAAAATGTGTATTACGAACTTAGAAAACAGAGAAATTAAATCCTTTGAAAGCAGAATAACATCTATTGTACGAACTTCCCCATTCCCATGAAAGTTAGGTATGTAGCGAATAGAAAATAAGTCCATGTCCTGTCCAAAAAAACAGGTTATATTTTAGGATCAAATTATTCAATACATGCCAATAGGGGGAATGATCAAAGTGAGTGACATCCTCATGTTATATAGACAGACCATATACCTGCTGCCTACCAAGTTTACATAAAGAGATATTAAAGTCATCTGCCCAGATAATCGAAGGGAAAAGCTTAAGGGTTTCGATGAAATTTGTGAAAAGATCCTCAAGTTGCTCCACCACTACCCCCAGTCCTATGAGCAAATATATTACGGTAATAGTTTAGTGGCATAAGATTAAAGGACCTGCTACGGGTAAAAAGAAAAACTTGATACCCAGTTGTGGTACTAATAATTTAAACCTGCACAGGGATACTTTTACCGAAATGAGTAGTGCAAGTCCACCTAAGGACTAGTCTTTCTTTGAGACCCAGATACTCTGTGATATCTTAAAAGTTGCTAAACTGGCCTTAGTTGCGGCATGGTGTATGGATCCACAGGAGAAACAGCCCTCTCACTGGGATTGTCCCAAACTATAGCAGTACCTGCATGTTTCACCATTCTATTAAATATTACAGTAAACAGATGCTTCACCCAAGACAACAAGAAACTCCTTGTTGCAATTCCATCACCAATGGAAAAAAGTAGACATCTGGGAAATCTTGTAAGTTGATCTCAAAGCTGATGGGCAACCCTTTTAGCCAATGCATGAAGCAACCTAACCCAAAAAAGTCAAAAGCCACTTTCTATAAGTGTATGTGTGTATGTATATATTGGGTGGCGTGCGCAGTGTCAGCTGTAGGTCTGTCAACTAAAGCTGCCTGTGGGGGAACCAAAAATGGAGGCTAACAGGCACATGCACCAAGCTAAATTGGGCTTGCAAAAATAGCAAATCTCAAAAAAGGCTGTTTGCGAGCGCAATTTAGCCCTTCCCGAAGCAGGAACCCAAAAACCGAAAAATAAACCAATTCGCAAAAATAAGGAATCGCAAAAAATGTAAAAGCCAATTTAGTGAATCTTTATCTGCGAGTACCTTTATAGTGATTGCAAATAGCGATTAGCAAACAAAGAATCGCAAACCGATGCATGTAATTTCACAAATAGCGAATCACACGACAATCGCAATCTAGCAAGTGCAGATTAAGGGGCATCACAATCAGGTGGTAAACAGGAGTAAAAAGAAATCACACAGATGCAACCCCTCATGAACCTATTTAAACTGACCCAGGAGGCCTCTGATCCTTTTCACAATGGCAGCGCTCTACGTGAATGCGAGGAGGATAAGGATCCATGCAGCAGCCCAGCGCAGAAGGAGAATACAGGAGTGGATTTTCAGAGTGCGCATCACATTGTTGGGGCAAACACCAGATGAAATGTACGACAAGTACAGGCTGAACGGTGCAATGATCCTTGACCTAATAGCAGAATTGGAACCCCTAATGTGGCGCCAGACCCGTAGGACCCATGCCATCACCACTCATGTCCAGGTCCTATGTTGCCTGCACCTACTTGCGTCAGGCAGTTTCCAGGGGGAAGTAGCTGTAGCTGGAAGGGTATCACAAAGCTCCCTTTCACGTTTATTTAAGTCCTTCCTGGACGCCATGATGACAAGGTTCCACACCCACATCACCTTCTTCACAACCCAACAAGAATTGAACAAGACCAAACTGGACTTCTACCAGGTAGCACAGTTCCCTCATGTGATCGGTTGCATAGACTGTGTGCATGTTGCCATTTGTCCCTCAGCAGATAATGAATACATTTTCAGGAAAAGGAAATCCTATCATTCCATCAATATACAAGTAGTGTGCAATGCAAACTATATCATAACAGTCATTGTGGTGCAATACCCTTGAAGCACACATGACTCCTATATATTTTGACACAGTGGCATTCACACCCGTTTGCTCTGTGGTGAATTTGGCAAAGGACATCTGCTTGGCAAACACATATTCATATTCCCCACACAAAATTACAAAATGGCAATGCATAACTGGCGCTAACCCTTTGCCTACTACCCTGTAGGTGACAGTGCATACGCCGTGCGGAACTACATATTAAAACCATACCTCAACCCAGCCGCCCCACATGAGCAGAGGTACAATGCAGCACACATCAGCACACAAAATGTGATTGAACGTACATTTGGACTGCTGAAAAGTCGCTTTCGCGCCCTTTACAGAACTGGTGGAGCATTGCAGTACCGGCCAGAGACCTGCTGAAGGATTGTGGCTGCATGTGCCATGTTGCACAATATTGCAACCAGGAGAGGCATACCCATTGAAGTGTCCGACAGTGAGACTGAGGGGGCCAACCAGCCAAGCACATGGGGCAAGCTCAGCAGAAGGGCAAAGGAGACGTGCAGACATCACACATTATTTCTGAGGTATATAATGATGAGACACAACAACACTTCATGTTTGAACAGAAAAGTATTTACTACCATGAGACTATGTAGTAGTGTTTAGCCACACATAGAAGGTGCTAAGTAGCACAGTGATTGCATGCACAAAAGAGCAAATTAACTTATTTCAGGACCTGGAACTCAGTCACTATTATGGTTTTGCTCATGGTTATGGTTACGTCACCAAGGGCAAATAAAGATGGACAAGTCAGTCTAGAGCTTCCTGCCACGCACCCCCAAACGCCTTTCGTCTGCATCTGCGACATCTCTCAAGGGTGCAGCGGAAGGTGTTGTGCTGCGGGTACTGCACCTCCTGCCAGTGGGGACTGGCCCTGAATGCTGCTAAAGCTGAATGCCTCCTCACTCCCCTCTTCCCCCGTAACATTGCTGCCCCCAACATTAGCAGCCTGGATCTGTTCCACGGCAGTGGTTACTTTGCCAAGGGCCCTGGCCACATCCACACAACAATGGCCCATGTCAATTCGCATGGCCACGGATGGACGTAACAGCAGTGCAGTGGTGTTGCAAAGGTTATTGTTTGACTTGGTATAGCCAGCCAAGCCCATCATGAACTGCTGATGCCTTCTCCTCTGTGTGTCGTGGCCCTCCTGCATCACACGGGTCAGCTCCTGCATGGTTGCATTGGTCTGGCTGTTTCCTTCCACCTCCACTGAAGCTAGTTCTCACACACAATCAGACATGACTGTGATGTTCCTAGCCAATTTGGTGATTTGCAGCGGTATTAACCCCATATGTCTCGCTTGCAAGCGCTGCACCCTCAGCATCTGGGACTCCACACCACCCCACACATTTGGAGTTTGGTCATCCTGAGCTGCAATGCAGGCCCTTGACCTGCGTCTCCGTATTGGCCAGACCTGTGCCTGGGGTGTAGTTGTGGGGCTCACACGAGGCTGGCTAGTCTCAGGAGCGGGTTCAGGATCCAGCTCAGATTCCATGGGCTGCAGTGATGTAACTGGGGCCCTGCGTTTTGTGGGTGCGGGGCTACGCTTGGTGGGGCCACAGGTGTCTCCTCGCCAGCCTCTGCAGGAGTCTCTGTGATGTCTCCACATTCACTGTCCCCTTCTGCTGCATCTGTGATGTGAAACAGTGCAATGGAATTTTGTGGTAAGGCTAACGTTGTGTGACATTAAGCATACTTGGCTCTCAGTACATCACTGACTGTAATCACTGACTGCCATGAAGTGTTTATGTGTTTTACTTGCCATTGTTGTGTTTGACTACCCACGTGCCTGACCTGCCTACAACTCCCATAATGCATTTGGTTTTTGAGGGAAAAGGTGGACTGGAGTTTGTATCTGCACACTGGGGCTGGACTGAGGGGATGTGCACAGTTGATTAGTACTTTGATATGTATAGTTGCATGCATCTTACCTGGTGATGTACTGGCCGCTCCAGATGTATCCAGCTGGGTCACTCTCACCACTGCTTCTGGCTGGATTGTGGACTCAACCAGGTCCTCCAGGGCTGTATTGTCAGGAACTGTTGATGGGCTCCCTCCAGTACTCTTGGGCTCCTTCAGCCTGTCTGCAATTCGCTCCTTGGCACGGCTGCGCAGGTCGTACCATCGCTTCTTGAGGTCATCTATACTGCGGTGTGTGACCTCCACTGTGTTTACCTTGCTCTTGATCCTGAGCCATATTTTTCTTTTTTCTGACTCAGGCACTTTGAGTGAGAGGTTGCCAAAGAGCTTGTCATAGCTCTTGGCCACCTCCTCTATGATGTTTTCAAGTTCCCTCTCACTAAATTTCAACTTGCGCTTCCTGGGCACTGCACTCTCCCCTGATGTAGGCGGATCCATTTTTGTGCATTGGAAGGGTCAGCAAGCCAAGATTTTCTGGTTGTGATGTCATCAGCATGCTTCCAATTCGACGCGCTATTTGCAATTTCGCTAATAGCAAAATTGCAAAACAGCATTATCGGTATTTGCGCGTCTCTATTGTCAGGTCGCTATTTGCGATTGCGAATTGTACCGATTCGGTATATTTTTGCTTGGGGGGTCATGCATTGCAGATAGAGAATCCTAAATAGCGATTCCTTATTAATTGCTATTTAGGAATTGATCATTCTGATTTTAATGTATATGCCCCTAAATTCCCAGTTATCAAAACAGAATGGGAAATAAAGACATAAATAACAGAAAGAAGTTGAAGGATACAGGGCAAAAGAGGGTGAGAAAGTTTTTTAAAAAGTAGAAGAAAGGTACAAGTGAGCAGAAGGAAATTAATATAAAGCGTATGAGGGTTACTGTCTAAGAGAAAAAGAGAGGAATTAAAAGGAGAACAAATGATTAAAAAAGCACAGGTCAAACAGTAGTTGAGGGGAAGCAATTTTAAGTTCTAAAAAATGGGTAAAAACAGTAACCAATCGGAAGAAGCATAACTTAGAAGTAGTATATTTGAAATAATGATATAGATTTGGGGAGGATGAATCCTCCACTTGCTATCCACCTGAATCCACTGTTAGTGAACCAAGTGGTCCCATCACAGCCACCACAACTGATGCTAACACATCTGCCACCACCATTGCTACCAGCAGCATAGCTGGTATCCCCATCACTGGGGCAACACTGCTGGTTCCATCAATAACTCACGGTTTGTGCAGGGAGGCCTCATTTTGGACAACTGCAAGCGATGCATAAGACTGTAGCCCCAACACTCTTAAAGGGACTTGCAATATCTGCATCCTAAACTCCAGGGCTCAATTCTGCTGTGTTGTGAACACCCACCCCACAATCGGGACTCACCTATTCACTCCCTGATATCAATCAGACACTTAGAATAAACACAGATCATAGTGCACATTACACAAGAATAGAGGTGGGCAAAATATTTTGTTCCACCGGTGGAATTGGCAGAATTACTCTTGTAACGTGGAGTTTTGGCCAAATTTCACCAATCTCTGTATGGCAGACTTTTTTCTCATGTGCAGCTCCAGAATGGTTAGTACGGCAAGTGTAAGCGAGATTTGGCGTCCTTTTGCAGAATTTTGTTGCTAAGAGGACACCCAGCAAGATTTTTCTAACACGGGTGGCCGGGACCGCTCGCGGTCAGAAGGCTGCCATGGAGTAGAAAATCTAGTTAAGCGGCAGCAAAATCACACCAAGTAGCTGCTCCCTGTGGCGTGACACGTGGTGTTGCTCGTGATGACTTTCAGTGTGGAATGCACTCCCGGCAGTAAATCACAGTGCAAGCAGTGCGTCGTGCCTATTTCCGCCTGGAAGCGAAACTCCGCAGAATCTCACAGAGTTTTTATGTAACTCCGTGGAGTTAAATTATGTAAGTTCCACCCACCCCTACACAAGAGTTATATGTTGCTTGGAAAAATAATGTAAATGGACATCTGTAAAAAGCAAATGTTTTTAGGAAATGCAAGTTGAAGTACAACAGTGAAAATATGAGATATAAACTAGGACTACATCGCTGACATAGATTACCTTAAGGCCTTTTACAGTTTTTGTTGATTTTTTTTTCGTTTTTTGCTTAAGGACAAGAATGTAGGGTCTGGTAGTCAGTTATTAAAGGACATGCATCCCACTTGGAACCCTGTGAGCACTAAATAGATTGGTATAGCAACGTTGGATGGAAGGGCCAATTGGGTTGGTTGTTGAGTTAAGGATATCAAGGGGAGGGCTGCAGCCAGTCACCACTCACCTCACCACCTTGATATTGTACCTGCTGCAGGCACGGGCAGCCTCTGTGTCATCTGAAAGAGTGCCAGTGCAGAAAAAGAGAGTGCCGTTGATTCCCACCAGCAACCACCGGCTCACATTAAGAACTGAGCATATACCTGCGATGACATCACCCAATCTGTGGTTCCCTTCAGGAAATTTGGATAGCACCTGACAGCACAATAACGATCTGGGTACCTTTCGTTTCACTACAGACATTACCCCTGAGCCATATGTAAGCATACAACAATCATATATTTTCAATATCAACAGATCCTAAGGTTTCTATTGCTGAGTATAAGGTTCCCTTGCTTTGGTTTGCTTGGCAAGAGAAAGCGCCGAGCATGATGTTTGCCAGATTTCTAGCTATTTTTCCAGAACATGGAATTCTCTGCCTTTCCCTTACATATCAACAGATCCCTGCCAAAAATGTGTTCCCCTACAGGTCCTGAGTGCGGGGGTAACTGATGCGTATGGACTTTCTAAGGGTTCGGTAGCCTACAGGGGATAAACTGGGTGCAGTGCATTCAGGAAATTTGGAAAGCAACTAAAAATTAAATGCTGGTTTAGGGTACCTATCTTTTGGTGGCAGGTAACAACCCTGGGCTGCATGGAAACATCCTACAACTGTACATTTTCAACATCTACACATCGTAGGTTTTCTTCTGACGGGTTCCAGAACCAACTCCCCTTGTTGTCAAGCTGAGGGAATGCACTGACCATCATGGCATTTGGCGGATCTTTAATAATTATTTACCAAAATATGTTAAGTCCCTCCATTCTTTCTCATCCAGCAACATTTACCTGCCAAGGCTTACCCCATATCTGTGTTGTTTTGAGTCTCTTGAGCATGGGGTACAGGAAATGTATTGATTTTGCGAGGGTTTCTGCCACCTACATACAGTCCTGTTTTCTATCTGGCATGCAATCCTTGCAGAGAAATTTTGACCAACCACAAACTGATTGGACACAGACCTCAATTAGAGACAACATAGACTAAATAGAAACCAGGTGAAAGCAGAATCAACCGGTGGCATGGCTTATGAAAGGTAGATCCTGAGGCACACGTCTTTTACACTGCCCAACTGAGAATGACATTCAGAATCTCTTTTTTCTTAATATTCTGTGTAGGAAAATTAGGTCTTTCTAAAAACAAGGAAATAAGGGGTCACATTATCAAGAACCTCGTTAAAACTATTGCCGCTTTACCGGCAGGAAACTGCCGCTAAAGCGGCGATAATGGGCTTGATAATATGCCCTTGAGAATTCCAATAGAAGCCCATGTTCACACCAGAACATGGGCTTCTATGGGAATTCACAAGGGCATATTATCAAGCCATTATCGCCGCTTTAGCTGCAGTTTCCTGCCGCTAAAGCGGCGATAATTGTAACGCCGTTTCTTGATAATATGCCCCAAAGTTCTGCCTTCTTCAAGGGTGAACAAGAGAAGTAATTTTACCCTAAAGTGAGGAGAGTAGAGTTATCCATGCATGGAATTAGGTGAAGATGACTTTAACATTTCTCCATGTTGTGCTAGAGACACAGTGACAAAAAATGTAGCATAACATATGTATTTATCTATACATATACGCGATATGGTGATCACAGGATGTGGCCACTTGCAGATGGTAAGGTTGAAGTGAAGGGGCCTCCTATTTGTGGTGTCTAGATGGTACTTTGAGGTGCCTGCTAGAGCTTTATTAGAATGTGCTGGACGGTGAGCTACTCTGAAGGTACAAGTGGTACTTTATAGCACAGTGCACTGATGACTGTCTTAAGGAAAACCGCTTTCTGTCAGTGTAGTGGGAAGAGAAGCTGTGAAGCTTACAGGGTTTGGAAATGACATGGACTTTGAATGTCAGAGAGTGTTTACACAGGATGCACACTATTGTTTACTTTATTTATACTGTATGTGTGACTAGAATTACAATTAAATCATTCTTAGGCATTTCTCCATTTCTTTCTGTTACATTTTGTGTATTTCAGGTCACTAGTGGGTTTTCACATCAGTAATTGGTATCTACTGTTACCAGAATGCTCAGTGTCAACAGGGCTCCATGTTTCCAGGCTTGGGCTTATATTTGTAAAATCTGTGCATTCAGGAAGTTGTAGTCTTTACTTTAGTTGAACAAGGTGGACTAATGTACCTGAAAACATAAACTTCGAACATAAAAATCCAGTAGTGGAATGTCCGGCAGTGATGGAATGACATGGAACTACCTAGGAACCCTAATAGCACCTGCCAGCTCAAGGCGGGTGTGCCCACCCACAGAGTATGTGAGAAACAGTCTGTTCTTGTAGAGAGAAAAAACAACCCACTGGACTGGGCATCCATGCTCGTTTTCACTAGTTGGGAAATTGCATCTCAGAAAAATAATTGGCAATACTTCTGAATGTAGCATCCTTCTTGGGATCAAGATAACTTCTCTTCTTTACCTCGACAACACCAGTAGCAATAAAAGGAAAAACTACACAGAAATAGAAAAACAAAAAGGTTATATCTAAAGCATAAAGATGACATGTCCATAGTTTGACCCAAGTGCCTATTGTCAGCTGGTGTTTATATTCCAATTATTCAGTCACGCAGTTGAATTATTTCATGTAAGTGTTGAGCTGTACTATAATCTTCATTGGTGCCACTCTCCCAATTGAATTTATCCTTATCTGAAATGAGGGTGCCATCTGAATTTTTCATTGATAGGAGACTGTGATCTTGCAAATTCCTGAGCCCAGTATTACCAGAAAGGGTAGTAAAAGGGTGAGGGAAGTAATTACATTTTCCTTTACCCTAAAAATGGCTGATTTAGTGCTACTTAAAAAGGGAAAACTGTTCTGCTTTGATGAAAGCTCCTATTTATGACCACAATAGTGCATTGACCAGCTATGTAAATTGATACTTGTATAGCGCACTACTCACCCACAAGGGTCTCAAGGCACTTGTATGAATACCGCTGTGGAACCCATCCTGGCTTTCCCTGTGAGGTGTCCACTCCTGGGCACCCCCAAGGTGGAGGCCAGGCATCTTTAGCATTGTGGGGGCCGTTGTGGAGATTAAGCAAGCTATTGCCCAGAGTTGCAGAGTGGGACTCCATGATTGGAATAGGCACCGAGACGAGAATTATCAGGTCAGTGGAATTTTCGAGCCCAAGACACGCCGAGGCGGGGAATTGAACCCTGGTCCCGGGCTAGACCTCTGCATCAGGGTCTGCTGCTCTAACCATTGAGCCACACTTCTCCACAACTTCTCCGCAGCTATAGGAAAAACATAATTGCCTGGATCGTTGAACACATCGCATAGATAAATAAGTTTATCATAATCATGGAGTTAGCATATCAGTACATCGATAACCCGTGGAAACTCTTAAATGTTGAATGAGGCCCTGTACAGGAGTTGCTACCCGAATCAAGTTTTCGCAAGAATAGACTCCTTGCCTCTTGTTTCATATGAGAACTAATTTAAAAAGTAAAAAAATCATGGAGTTAGCACATAATCTTGATCAAGGCAAAAAGGAGGAAACCCCAGTAAAGATATAACTACTTAGGGGCCGATTACGATGTCGTTAGGAAGTGGTCCGGATGGGATTCGGTATTGCCAAATCCAATTTGGAACCCTTGTTTCCTACTGAATCGTACAGTTTTCCTGAAATTGGATTTTTGGTAGGCTAGGGCATGTGCCAAAGTCAGGCAGAAACCACCACTCTAGTCAGGATAAAGGAGTTACACTCCTAAAATAACCCCTGCTCACCCCCTTGGTAGCTTGGCACGAGCAGTCAGGCTTATCTTAGAGACAGTGTGTAAAGCATTTACACATAGCCAACAGCAATACAGTGTAAGCACTACAAAATGACACCACACCAGTTTAGAAAAATATCCAATATTTTTATATACTTAAGACCAGACCAAAATGATTAAAATCCACAATACAGTACTTAAAAATCTTCAGTTATCAAAATAGGCTTGAAAAACAGTTCCTTGGTGTCGATAGTTCTGTCCGGGGCTATCACGGTGTTGTGAACAAACAAATCAAACCGGTCTGGTTGACTGCTGTGTCGCAGCTAAGTTACGCTGTCGGAGCCTCGAACAGTACCTTTTAGAAATGCAGGGCGTCGGCGACCTCTTGTTGAGCTTCCGAAAGCACGGCATCCACAGACGTCGGGGTCAGAGGTTGGTGCAGGAGTTGTCGGGGCCCTTGAAGTCACATGCGTTGCAGATTAAACTCCTCTCTGTTGAAGTCAGGAGTGCTGGCGTCGCCAGGCATCGGGTGCTGCAGTGCGAAGTGCAGCGTGCGGTGCCCTCGGGTCACGGTGTGAGCAGTGGCTCGATGGTGGCGTCAGATGGCTAGTTAGTGAGACCAGGGTCGTGGTGCGTGGTGCGTGGTGCGAAGTGAATGTGGTGCTGGCAGGTCGTGGTGCAAGCAGTGACGTCATTGTTACTGAAGCGCTGTCGTCGGCTGACGAACTGGAGTCGATGGCGCTGGAGACGGTAGGCCAAGGTTGCGATGTGGGATGAGAGCGGTGCGTCAGGTAACTTTACGAGCGGTGCCCGCGAACCATGGCGCAAGCAGCGGCGACGATTTTGGCATGGAGCAGCGTTGTTGGGGAAACCAAGGCGTCGTCATGAAGCGAGGCGGTGCGGAGTGCGGGGCTCACAGGTTGCGGTGGGAGCAGCGGCTCGGTAGCAGCATCAGCAGGCGTCATCGGTGAGACTTGGGTCACAGTGCAGCATTGCAGCGGTGCCCTCTGCGGTACCTTCAGGACAAGGAGTCGACAGTGGCGTCGTAGACGGCGTCAGGTTGCTTTTTTCTTCTGTTGCAGCACAAAACACACAGTCCCCAGTGCTGGGGGCAGAAGAGCTTGAAGTCTTTGCTGTACCTCAAGCACTTGGAGAACTCACAAAAGTAGATTGCAGAAGGTCAGTACAGTCCTTTCACTGCCCAAGACAGAAGCAGCCACTGCAGGCCAACACAGCAAAGCACACAGCAATGTGGTAGTTCCTCCTCACAGCTTCTCCAGCTCTTCTTCTTGGCAATCTTCTTGGTCCAAAGAGTTCTAAAGTTCAGGGGCCTGGGCCCCAATATTTATATCCCAAGATCCTTTTTATCTCTTAGGCAGCGAGTGTCTGTGCCCAGCCAGAACCAGTTCTGCCTTCTCTGGTGTGACTTCCTGGCAGGAGGTGGAGACAGCATGGTCAGAGGCAGAGCAGGCCCTTTGAGGTGAAAGGAAATCCCCTCCTCCTTCCCCAATTGCAGCCCAGGTCTATTCAGCTCTTTCCTGACCCACCTAGACTATCTGGAGCCACTGCTGCTCCCCAGTCTTCTGTCATCCAAAACCCAGACAGGCAATCCACATTCCAGCAGAGGCACCCGCGATGACTGAGCAAGAAAATACCTACTTCCTGAAAGTGGTATTTTCAAACACAGAATGTAAAAATCACCTTCACTAAAAGATGCATCTTTAGATACTGAGTTCAGGCATACTAAATTGTATTTTCCTACCTAATTTGCCGGGCCAGTTATGTTTATAAGATGTTATAAACAAACTCCCTATTCTGTCCTATGGGGAACAGGTAGCCTTGCAATAGCCAAAAACGAAATTGGCTGTAATTCGCTATCAGGACATGCCACACACACCAGGGCATGTCCTGCCTTTCACATATACTGCACCCGGCCCACAGGGGTACCTTGGGCCTACCTTAGGGATGGCTGACATGTAAGAAGAAGGGAAGGTGAGGGACTGGCAAGTGTGTGCACTGACCAAGTCGATATGGCAGTTACAAACTGCGTGCAGACTCCGCAATGGCGGGTCTGAGTTACCTTTTCAGGGCTACTCACGTGGGTGGCACAATCAGTGCTGCAGGCCCACTAGTAGCTTTTGATTCACAGGCCCTGTCACACTTAGTGAACTTTACTAGGGACTAACAAGTAAATCAAATATCCAATCATGGAAACACCAATCCATAACACAATTTACCACAGGAGCACTTGCACTTTACCCCTGATCAGCAGTGAGAAAAGTGTGCAGAAACACTACGACAGCAAAAACAGAGTCAAAACCGCGAGGTCAGAAAGCAAAAACTCACTGGAAGCACCCAAAAATGCCAAGTCTTACATTTCCCAACGACCGATTATGATGTCCGGAAACTGTATGGCTAGTCCCAATTGGTTCCAAAAGGCATTGGGCAGTCCTAGTCTTTCGGAGGCGGATCGCACAGCTCAATGGGCACAGTTTCTGGACGAGCGATTATGTTGACCGATTTAGACAGCCATTCCGATTCGGTTTGCCTGAGAGAAAACGGCTTTCGGAATCGGTCATTGGGGGTCCGTTGCGGGCCCCCTTCACCCAGAGGCATCCAAATAGGGCCCGTCGACCCCTTTTTTCAACCATGCACAATGGGGTGCAAGGTTTTGCCCAACCACCCCTTTTTCCAATGGGAGCCTGTGTTCTCATTCGGAACACAGGCTTCCATTGAAATCAATGTGTATCTGACCGACCGATGTTGGGAATCATCGTAATCGGTCGTCCGGACTAGCAGGACCTAATTCGTTCGGAAACGAGCCCGGAACTGATTAGTTCGGGACAGTTTCCTAACTACATTGTAATCTGCCCCTTAATGGGTTAAATTCCCAAATATTTCTACATTTCATACCGAAGATGCGTGTAATCTTCAATAATTTTCATCTTAGTCTTTTTGAAAGATATGGGAGTAGTTGGAAATCCACCTGATTTAATGGGAGAAAATCAAAGCAGCAAATTATTCAACTGATTGTATTGGGCATCTCTGGAGTGGAGCCAAGAAAACGGGTTAACATGAAGTCTTGCAGTGTAATAACAACTCCTGCAATTTGCGAGCCAATGAAAGGCATCTTTTATTGATTATAATTTACTAAAATGTAAAAAGAGAGATGTTGAATAGATAAAAAAAATTAGGTAGCATGACCATCTTTATATAGTTTCCACATTCTATTATAGATAAACATACATTTTGATGTTCATCTAATAGTTTTCTTTTATTTTTAGCAATTTGGATAACCAGTTTAAGTGGTAAATATCCTTTAGCTTCTTAGGTATAATCCCACCCAAATATATAGCTTTTTAAATAACATGCCCTGACGAATCCTTATTTACAGACCTATTCCAAATCATGATTTCAGTTCTTTGTATTATTAATGTAATAACCTGAGAAAGGACAAAATAGATTTAGAATTTGAATAGTATGAGAGTAAGATGCAGGGGAGTTGATAGATATGAACAAATGATCTGAGTATAGTTTAACTATATGTGACAAGGTTCTCAGCTGAGACCCAGAAATTGCAGGTTCATAATTTAGCTGCGATTAGCTCAATATACAAGGCAATTAATATTGGTAAATGTGGGCAGCCCTACTGAGTGTTAGGATTTATTGAAAAAAAGAAGGGGATGGTTTGGCCATTTTTGATTATAGAAGCCACCGGATTTCCATATATGTTTCAATAGCATTGATAATGTTTACAGGAAAGCTAAACATTTCTAGAACATACCAGAGATAATCCTAATTAAGTAAATCAAATGCTTTCTCAGCATCAACTAACATAGCCACCGAGGGACAAGTGAGTTGTAGCTACATTGCCACAAATCATGAAATATAAAATATTGCAGTCTATATTTCTGTTTATGAGTAATTCCTGTTGTTCTTCATAATCAAATTACTGACAATATTTAGTAACTCATAGTTCATTAATGATTTGGTTATCTTAATTCAGTAAAGTTATAGGTGTATACAAAGCACATGGTGCCTGATCTGTTATAATTCCACTGAAAATTGCAATTGTAGCACTTGCTTGGGCATTGGTCCATTTGAAGATCTTCTTGCGAGAGTAGTGTAAATTGACATAGACCTCCAAAGAAATCTGATGATTTCATTCTTACAAAGTGCAAATCCCACCGTTTTATTCTTGCTGTATTGCTGTTTCAAGTTCAAATCAAAAGGGGGAAGATGATGTAGTGGATTGTTTCTTTACTTTAAGTTGCTCGGCGCTCTCTAAAGTGCACAATCAAAGCGCCGGCCACTCTTTTCAACACGCCTTGGCATAACGTTGCTCGGCTCTCTAATGTGCACTATGAAAGGGCCGGCCATTAATATACTCGTTTCCAGGAAGAGAGTATATTAATGGCCGGCGCTTTGATTGTGCACTTTAGAGAGCGCCGAGCAACGTTTAACATGAGCATTTCCTTCCACCCGTGCCACCAAGCTGATTGCTGTAAGTATTTTAAAATGTACTATTACTTACAACAATCAGCTTGGTGGCGCGGGTGAAAGGTACATATAAATTAATCTCTCGTCATCAAGCACCAGCTCACTTGGAAGTACTTACTTTTTTATGTGGCGGAGTCTCTTCTTTACCGGAGCCACCCACCCAGGACGAGCAGTAGTAGCAGGCAGCCTCGGCCCTCGCACCAGAACACGAGGTGTGTGTTGCGTCGTCGTCGTGTCGCAGTCCGAATGTCCGACTACGGACTACAGTTAACGTTTCCCAAATCCCGTGCCTCGATGTGACTAAGCCAATCCAGACGCTGCCCCAGCAGCGCCAGGATTGGCTTGGGCAGGGGTACACCCCCGCCCATTAGGAGACCGGAGGCTGCGCTATGAAGCAACCCCCGCTCTTATAATCTGCGGGCTAATGCGCATGCGCGCCGTGAGCTGGTCAGAAAAATGACGAGCCCAGAACTGAGCATGCGCACTAAGTGCGCTACACCCGACGTCACCACCCCCCCTTGTCCTGATGCTTGCTCGGGCCGGGCGTCGCCCTGTGATCGTCAGTGACTGCACGGACTTCAAGTAATACACCTGTACGTCTGCCAGACGTCCATGAGTATTACTTTGCATTAGTGGGGCAACGCCCCAGCGCCCCAATGGACGCACCGCCGCTGCGACAGGACATGCCGTGGGCTTTATGAAATGCAATAAAACTTAGCTAAAAGATGAACCCTTTTATGTGTGATCTTTCCACTACAACTACTCTAGGCACTATTTCCTGAAGTATTCATATCATTATTGTAAAGAATGATAAGGTTGCAGAGTCTGCTTTTGTCTGCCATCTTTGTGTTGACAGTGCGGAACATGGAAAGGAGCTGCCATCTCAGATTTCGACAAATGTGGCGACAGACAGAGACATTTACATTTGGTACCAGTGCAACAGCACATTGTTTATGGCAGTTGCTTATTTCGTTCATCAATAAACGCGAGGCACCCATATCAATATTACACTGTTATTTAGGTATCTACAAAAATGCAACATTTTCCAGTACCCTAGAAGTGCGGGTGACAACTATAGCTATGGAGTATTAAAAATGACCAGTATTAGGGCTGAATGATTGTAAACACAGCTTTCTTAGTACTTGTAAATGTTGGGGGTTTAGTGTATTTTGGTTCGGTATCCAGTGCTTTTGATGTGCTATACAGCCTTAATGCATCTTTCCCAGGGGTCTTGCTCTGATAATTGGGTCAAAAATTGTGGAACAAATCAAATATATAAACCAACATCACCATATTCTAATCATTACAATAAAGTGGAGAATACCCAATTGGTATTCCTGTAGCTGTATTAGTGATAGCAATAATTCCCTGTGCAGGAAGACCGAGGTATTCCGGATCAGACCCAGCGGAGCCCTAGGAAATAGGTAACTACTGCAGGATACGGTATTACTGCATCAGATTCCCTTTGGTTCTTTTTCCACTATAACCTTTCACCAGTTTTCCCCAGTAAAATGTTCCAGGTGCGAAGAAAAGCATTGTGCATGTGGTTTTAGCACGAACGTTGGTATTCCTGTTACCAGATGAATCTAGTATCAGGAACCTCTTTAAAGAACATTACATTAAGAAGCTTTAACAGTGCACAAACCAGCTAACTCTTGCATCACTCCTTGACTCTGTGGCCCTGTACAGTGCTCCGCTGCCTTGTGGCTAGTTTTGTGCTACTGAAATACCGCAGAAATACATGCATGAATTGAGATTTCCGCCAGAATTGGAATGAAGGTCCATGGGTGCAACTAGACCCCCATTTTGGGGGCAGGGGGCTAACACTCCCAGCAATGGGCCAGGCCAAGCATTTCCAGAAATGGTGTCAGAGCTAACTTCATAGCTATTATATGAGGAAAAAGAAGTGACAAATTGTGCACTTTAAACATATTGGACGAACCAGATATTACAACAAACATATTTGTTGTAGATTTGACACTGTTCCTAGGCTTCAACTAATTGCAAGTCCAGAAAAATGCTCCTTGTCCATTGTTGACCAAAGGCACAGTTTTAGTTTACTCAATGAGATGTTGTAGAATATGCATGGGTAAGGCTGTCCATATGTACGGACCTCAAAAGACAAAAGGGAGACAGGAGTAAGGTAAAGATGGCAAAGTTGTGACAAAGGAAGAAAGCAAAGATGAAAAGTAACCTGCAAGAGTGAGATAAAAAGGCAGGGGGCACTTGATGGTGAATGAAAGTGTCACACAGTAAAATCATGTCTAGGCAGTCTTGGTATTCGGCTCTCGCAACATTTTAAATTGTCTGGTACAGGCTTCGGATTAATACTTTGGGGCCAAGAGTTTATTATTTTACAAATGAAGGACTGCTTAGTTTGTTACCACACGTTACGTTGAGGTGTGTAACCTGGTAAGAAACAAATACAATTCTTAAAATACCGTTCCTTCCTTCTGAGTCAATTGTGAGCAATGAGTTGGCAATATTGCTGCCTGTAAATACACTGCCCCACCTACCACACCTGTGCTGCACTAAATAAAAATACAATAGCATTGTTACCATGCCACATTGAGCATTGATTATTTTAATACTAACTCCATCCCGGCAAGTATTGTTATGGTCGATGCTGAGAAAGCTTTCGACTTAGTGAACTGGAGAACCCTGTTTTTTGCCCTCGGGCTGTTTGGCTTCCTACCTCAGGTTGTCAACATGCTCCGTAATATTTATCAGGGGGCCACGGCTCAGGTAGTTATAAAATTCAAAACAAGCAGGGACTATAAAAATAAACCGATGGACCAGTCAGGGTTTTCCGCTCTCGCCTTTGCTTTTCACCTTTTTTATAGAGCCACTTGTAATCAAAATACAAAATAGTGCTGCTATCCAACCACCTATCTCGGGCATGGCAAAGTTGAAACTCTTTGCAGATGACATAATTTTATATTTGACCCCTGACAAAGATAATCTTGAAATGGTTTTAAGGGAATTTATTAAGTTTGAGCTAATTGGTGGCTATAAAATAAATGCAAATAAAACGGAAGTTCTTGCCCTCAATACAGATTTAAATTCTTTTCCATCGTGTTTGAGGATGCAAGCAACCAAGCCTGATCCAATTAGATATCTTGGGATATATGTGTCTAGCCAGTACCAACAGCTATATAAATTGAATTATTTAAGAATGAAGGAGAAAATTAAGAAACTTTTGGAACAATGGCTTTTACTCCCCCTATTAATAGTGGGTAGAGTTTAGTTTCGTTAGTTAAAATGTCCATACTTCCGTTGTTTATATTTCTTTTCACTAATGTCCCAATCAAGATACATTTGTGCTTTTTTAGGGAAATAGAAACTTTATTTAGAGAATTTGTCTGGGGAAAGAAAGTACAAGGGTTAATTTGACAGTGGTCCAATTACCTAGGGGGTTTAGCTTTGCCTCATTTAAGAACCTATTACGAGGCAGCCTTTTTAGATTTAGTGTCTGGTCTGATGGGATCTAAATGTACTAAAGATAGCTTCTTTATAGATAAAATGATGCAAGAAATCGGTTCGCAAACTAGAGTGTTTTTAAAAACTTCCAAACTCCCTAAAAAAACAAGATACAAGACTTTAAAAGATTAAGTTTTTAGACTTCAGTCTTTTTTTTTAAAAACGGGCTCTTCGGGTCTTTAATATTTAAAATTGAGAGAATGTTCCAGCCTTTGCCCCCAGTTTCGATCAAGTCATATTAACAATTGGGAAGGTTGTGGACTTCACGAGCTAAGACATTTTATAATTCAAAATAGGGCGATTTCCTGGCAAGAGGTAATGGCAAGGGTGGAGAGCCACCGGAAACCTGCCTTTTTTGAATATTTACAAGTTGCTCACTTTTTAAAAAATACTAGTGGCATTTTTGATGCCCCAAATCAACTTGCGGTAGCTCTCTATGGGGTTAAAGTGAGTGGCGTAGGGAACTGGTACCGGCTCCTACATCAACAGAGTCAAGCTTCTGTGATGGAGAGCCACTTGGTTAAAATAGCTCGTGAGACAGGATGTACTCTTTCCCTGAATGATTGGGAGGCCCTATGCCATCTAGGAAGTAAATCCCTGCATGCTGCGAATTTTAAAAGGATGGCCTTTCTTCCACATTGGCTCTCCTATTTAACTCCGGCCGCCCTGAAAAAAAGATTTCTGGGAGTTGAGAATAAGTGCTTCCGCTGTCAGTCAGATGGGGAAGGCGGATGGCACCATATCTTCTTTGCATGTCCACGGCTGAGGCCCTTTTGGGAGGCAGTTTTTGCCGATATCGAGCTAGCAATCGGGAAGAATGTTTTGCTCGAGGCCGAGGCTGCTTTGTTTGGACTTTGCAGGGATAGAATGATGTTAACAGAGGCCCAGAAAGTTTTTCTATTTATCTCTTGTACTGTAGCTCGTTCATTAATTCTTCAGAATTGGAAATCTAGTGAATGCCCCTCTCATTTGAAATGGTTTAATAAAATGAAAAGGACTCCGAAATTTTGAAGAAGCTTATGCTAAACGGGTGGGGGCTGCTAAGAAATTTGAAACAAGTTGGACGTTTTTTAACTATTTAGAAAAGTCAAAAGAGGGACTTTAATACGCGTTTTATATATTGATGCTGTATCTGCTATTTGTGATAAAAAGGCACTAACACCTTGTTTGGTATTGCACTTTAGAAGCATTAGCACTTTTTCACTGTTGTACTTTATTAGATGATTTGTTCATGGTTATTACTATTAATGATGTTATCAGCTACTACAGTCCTATTTTTTTTTAAGTTTGACTTTGATGTTGTAGTAGTTGCTGCTATTTGTGATAAAAAGGCACTCACACTTTAATTGGTATTGCACTTTTTGAAGCATTCGCAACTTTTCTGGTTGCAGCATCTTTTTTTTAGATAACTTGCACATTGCTAATTTTGGACAATGATCTTATTTGCTGCTACCGCTTTATTTTTTCAAAAATGTTATCATGAAATTAGAAGCTACCGTATCGGTTTTGTACAAATGGTTTTTCATTAATGATTTTTAAGTATATTATGTATCTTATGTACCAAATGCTCTGCTCAATAAAAAACTTTAATTAAAAAAAAGAAGATATATGTATAAAAAATGTCATTGCTTTTTTCTACTCTTTAAAAAAAAACCTCTTCTATATAAATATACATATAAGTAAGCAAAATTCCTACACGGAATTCACGAGTAAATACAGTACACTGTTAAACAAATGACCCCTGAGTGAGAAACCATACAAAAGAAAAACTTTCATACATACTCAAACAAAACCATCCAAACTCATGCGGACTCATACTACATTCACAAACACATATATCTGGAAAAAAGGGAGACAAATCGATTGCAGAATCTCTGCGACCATGTGCGATGGATGTGCTCAGCAGGATCTATTGATCCTGCTGAACACAAAAAAGGATACAAAAGCAATTACATTTTTGATACACATATCTTCAATGATAAAAAGTAGTTTAATAAACAAGTATGATTAAATCAACTTCATCTTATTAGCCTTGTTGACGTCATTATATTGCTGCTTATCCTATGCTGAATTTAGTTCCACGTTTATGAAAGAAATATAAGGATCAGGCAGAGTCCGGACCCAGGGGGTACTGGAACCAGTGAAAATAAAACACAAAGCCTTGTTAACCAGTTCACAAAGGCATGTAAATGGCTTTAAAAGACCTGTGTAATACTCTGGTGAGGATGAGATGAGACGTCAGACACTGCCCAGCTGAGCACACAGCAGCTTAAGAACTGTGTGTGTGTGTGTCGTGGTAGCTACAGCAGCCCAGGCTGAGACACACGACGGGGGAAGAAGGCTAAAGCCCTTTTAGGCCTATGGACGCTGCGTGCCTGTGAAAGCCAGTGCCATTCTCACTTATCTTCTTCACTGGAATGTAATTACACATGTACCTGATGAAGGTCAGAAAATAGAACTGAAATATTATGTTTTTAAAACCTAAGAATTAAAACAACATTATTTTAAAACACTTACCTTCCCAAACTGAGTAAATAAAAATATTTTTGCATATTTGCATGAAAAAAACCTGGTGATTGAAGCTCTGCCTGTGCTATTAGGTGAGGAAGGGGCTTCCTCCTTTAGTCCAGGAGAAGATGTGCACATTTGTTGGAGCAGAGAAGAGCTGTTCTGCTTCACAATGGGAGCAGCTCATGATTCTATCTCCAGACCATGAGAGACAAGACCCCTGCTGTTGTTAACTTTTGAACTCTTTGCTCTGCTTCCCGGTGAGCTGCCTGCTGCAGAAATGTCAGACATAACATGATACACAATAGGATTTAATCAGAGGAAATAGATCAGTGCTCACAATAATCCAGGCACACATGTATGCCCAGGGGGACGCAATAAGATGGACATTATCATGGCGCTTCGCGACATCTGTCTGCTCATCTAATAAATGAATCTGGCAATGAACAGCAATCAGCATTGATGTCAGGCCCTTGTGCGTCAGGCCTTTTCCTGTGAGAGTGGCTGAACTTCTAGCCTGGCAGCACTGGTCAGCCCTGCGTGACGCACAACTGGATGGGGGATTGGTGTACTTATTGTAACTTGTGCAATGCCAGATGCAAGGTTATCCTGCAAGGCTGACTCTTCCTGCAGAGAATGTTTGAAACTAGAAATATAGAAATTAAGTTAGCTTTTATATAGAACAACATTTTGGATTTCATAGAAACGCCTTATGTCTTATGATTACCTCCTAAACCATGCATCTTTTAATGTGGTCCATGGCCGCACAATGTACTGCACTCCTACGTAGTCAGACAAAGATGCACTCTTTACATTAAACATGAACTGGTTACCTGTTATTATTTGGAAAGTAAAGCACATTAAATATAATAAAGGATCTCCAATGTTATCCTATGGGAGAGGTAGACCTTGCAGTAGCAGAAAAACGAATTTTATAGAGTTTAACTACCAGGAGTTATAAAATGTAAATTGACATGCCCTACTTTTTAAATACACTGCACCCTGCTCTGTAGGCTGTCCAGCACATACACCAGAGGTAGTTTAAAACTGCACACAGGCTGCAATGGCAGGCCTGAGACATGTTTAAAGGGCTACATAATCAAGTGGCACAATCAGTGCTACAGGCTCACTAGTAGGATTTAGTTTACAGGCCTTGGGCACATGTAGCACCACTTTGCCAGGGATTTACAAGTAAATTAAATATGCCAATTGGGAATAAGTCAATCTTACCATGTTTTAAGGAGTGAGCCCATGCACTTTAGCACTGGTTAGCAGTAGTGAGTGTACAGAGCCCTAGGGCCATGAAAAATGAGATCTGTAAAAATGGAGGAGTAAGGCAAAACGTTTCAGGGAAGACCACCCTAATGGTGACAAGTCTTATGGGTGCTATCAGCATATGATAGAATTCATATGGGACACCAAAGAAGCTACATATATGGTAAAGCACTTAAGGCTAGTGGATTCCTCTTTCGATGTCATGAAAAGAATATTGTAAAGGGTCAAGATCCACTGCCTGAGAGGGATTCTGCAAACAAAAGTGGCTTTGCGTGGCTTCAAAATTATGACTTAAGGTTTGCCTCACTATTGCACTATGTTTCGTGGTACAAAGGTGATGCAAACTGTGTCATAAATATCGCCCTTAGTGTGCAATCGCAGCCTGCCCAATGAGTTGTGAGGCATTTTACCAGGTTTCGAACACAACTCAGATATCAAGTGGTTTGCAGGGTTAAAACGACCTGGAACTTGTGGAAGACAAGTCTGTGGAGATGGGGTTCATGCAGACACTTAACTATAAAGCACAGTTTCAGTACACAGCCTCACATCTGGGCTACCGTGAGCACTTTCACGGCTTGAGTGGTGGAGTTGTTGCTTAAGGCCTTTTCCAGATGGAGCTAACACCTGACAACCTTTTGTTCAGTTGCTGTGGTTTTCCCTTTCCTATTAGTTGCATCAGTTCATCTTTCCTTGCATCATTGTTGTTTTCTCCATTTCTGGTCCCTTACGGTTAGTGCTGTCTCTTTGTTCCTTTTTGAGATCATTTGTCTAGGTTCCTCTTGGTTCCCTGTTTACAGTTTGAATCCTCAGCTTGTGACCTGCAGCTCCTCTGGCATCCTTGGTGCCCTCTCTGTAGCCTGGTCTGATTGGAGCTCATGATCATGACCTTGGCAGGACTATTGCCCTGGACAGCCAGATTATGTTACGTGGGTAGGATGCAGGTTATGTTCCTGGCCAGATGGAATTCATTATCAGCTACCATGACCTCTTCTGAAACCTGCTTCTGTTTCTAAATGAAAGTATGTTATGATGTATAATGCAATATTTTCCATCACATGGGTGCTGGATGTTCGGGCTCGTAAGATCCCTGGCTGTTCCAAAAGCTTGAAGAAATCGGAAAACAGCTCCTGGCATTGCGAACTCCGTTTCTGAATCATTTGTATGTATGTAATGCTATTTGTACAGTGCACGGCTGTGGGAAAGGAGTCCTGGCACTGGGGTATTGTAGGAGATCCCACAGCTACCCATCACATATGCAAACTAGTTATGAACCAGGCTTTCAAGGATTTACAAAATGGAAAAAGATGCTGTAGGTTTCAGAGGGAGAGGATTCCAGGTTTTAGCATCCATCACCAGATCTATAGTAATTTTGGGATACTGAGGAGCTGAGCTCCAGAAGAGTGAAAGGGGCAAGCTGAGTGATTGTGCAGGAATTTTTCTTGCAGGTACCTTGTGGAGATAATGATGAAAACACGGAAATCCGGGCACAGATTCATATATAATATGTTTTCAGGAAGGCGGTGCAACCAGGAGAGAGCAAAAGAAGCAGAAGCTTTTTTGGGAGCTGCAACATGAGTGAAGCAGCAGAATTTTCAATGAGCTAGTATCAGTGAAAGATGAAAGTGTGAGTGCCCAAAAAAGGAAGTTTCAGTAGTTTAATCAGCCAAACCATGGCATGAATAACGGTCTGTCAATTATGAGTAAGCATAAGGGAGGACAATCCTACAGCGAAATCTGATAATGATAGATTACTTCTAAGAGATGATAAAGGATAGCTTGTGGTTCAGGAAAAGGTGCAGGCTACACAGAGAAGAAGTTGGAGTGTGAGTATATCCAAACTCTAGACCCAGAGATCAGACGGGAGAAAAGACAGAGAATTATTTCAAGAAATGACACGAATCTCTGTCTTGTCAATTTATGGCCAGCTTGATTGTAAAGATCCAAGTATGGATATCTGCTGACAATATCAGATGCATTTTGTTCCCCCAGCTGTTACACCAGTTGACTGTCCTCCGCATCTAATTGAAACTCTAGTTGCTATTTCTGATGACCACTGATTCAGCAGGTTTGTAGTAACATTAATAAACAAGCATTGACAAAGCCAATGGGTCCCGACTATGGGTGAGCTAATGGCTTTGACGATCGGTTGGGGGTGGCTAAATGGAAGGGGGTTGAGGCAGTAGGGGAGGATAATGGAATGATTAAAAAAAACGCTATTAAAGCGTCAGACAATAATCTAACAATTATATTCAGATTCCACACTAAAGCGGCAGAACACGTTGCAAGCAAAGGCATAGCTTGTATTGGTGCGGCAGGTACAGTGGTACCATGGGCCTGAGGCCAACTGAATCCTGACGTAGGCTGTCTTTTAAACTTAAGAAGCAGCTAGGGGACTGAGGGAGGCTTTCCTTCCTTGCACTAGGGTTCATGCCACACTGGCTACGCTGCTGGTTGCAAGACGCATTGTTTAAAAAGAACCATCACAGTAAAGTCTAATAACTTTTTTATAATTCAATTCAAAGTGTGTGTTTTTCAAGGTCATCACTCACGCTATCACATGTTTGGGAATTCTAGTCAAGTAAAGGACAACATTGCCAATGGACATGCTTAAAGAGATTACTTTTCACCAGGAAAAAACTGTGAAGAATTATACTAACGGAGGGAAAATGGGCTGGTCTCCTACAAAAATATTTTTACTTGTAAAATGTATGGCAATGCTCCTCTATGCCCCTCCCCAACCAATGAGTTCCTTTTAGTCATTTACTGCTATGACAGCTTTTGTATGTCCATCAATTTACCAGAACATATGGAAAATTACATAAGGAGCAGAGTTTTCGCAGACATGTATGTTGAAAGTGTACATTTGTAATGAGAAGGAGGCTTCAGGCTACACTCTCACATGCATTGTTACCGTCACTTTCTTGCCCCAAATCTGTGTTGATAAGGAGGTGTCTGTGTTTTAAAACAATGAGCCCGTCATGTTATTTTTACAGAGCTTCAAATTGGTCTGATTCCTTGGGGGAGTGCAGCTGACGCGGTCCGTTGAAGTTTGGGCTAGTTACGACTGTACATCCCCTGCGCGCCATCTGTCCTACACTTTTCACGCAACATTCTTCTCAATACGCATGATACGAAGTGTTCCCTGCAAAGAAATCAGCCGGACACTTCACCAGGATTAACACAGCCTGTCTGAAGAGGATAACACCTATGTCATCATGCGCCAATTCAAACCAGCTGCAGCTGTGTTCACACAATCGATCATAGCATTTGTAAAGCGCACTACATACCCGTGAGGGTCTCAAGGCGCTAGGGGGGGGGAATGCTGCTACCGTTCAAAGAGCCAGGTCTTGAGAGGTCTCCAAACCATTTGCACACAGGTGGGTCGGGTGAGAAGAAACAGGGAGGGAGAGGAGAAGGGAGTAGGAGGGAATAATTTTTTTTTTTTTAATGAGCTATGGCGGTCACCGTTGAACTCGTCATAGTTTAGAAAAAGTCCTGAAATCCAGAGTGAGGCGCAGAAGGCCAGCAGAGGGCCTCTAATCAATTCATCTCTACTTGGTGCATGTGCCAAGGTAGAGAAAAAGAAGTGATGCAGAGCAACCACTGCCCTATGAGAAGGCAGCAAAGAAGAGTGACAAAGATGCCAACCAAAGGTAAGCTATGGGTAGGTTTCAAGCCCATTACTAAACACAAGAGTCTCGCAAGCGAGAGTGCATGCTTTAGCAGGCTAGACCTAGAGTGACAACATTAAACAGAATAATTACATACATTCATACAACTCGGTTATAAGACGTGCACATGGAGAAAGACAGAACTGGATCACATTGGACCACTTAACAGCCTTGGAAACCACTTTGCTAAAAAAAAGAAAGGCAAACGGTAAAGGTAAAGGCATACATTTCTGTTTGGAAGCAAGGCATGATTCAAGAGTGTCATGTTAATCCCAATATTATTTGTGTTACACCCTGTAGATTATTTAGCCCCAAAAAGAAATCTAAAATCTCCAGAGAAAAGGAGAACTGTCAGGTGTCACTCACTCATTTTCTAGTGAGTTATGCACAGTTACTAAGGAGTGTGGATGGGATTCCAAGATGGCGAATACCCCGTAGTTGCTGATGAGAACGATTGTCATATTTCAGGGTAGTACATCGCCGCAACACAGCGTCCTGATGGGACCTGGAGGAAGCCGCGGAAGGTGAAGGATGGCTACGTCCCACAGGAGGAGGTGCCGGTGTACGAGAACAAATATGTGAAGTTCTTCAAAAGCAAACCACACCTTCCGCCAGGTCTTAGCCCCGATGAAGCTCCTGCTGGCAAGACAGTCCAGAAAGCAGAGAGTGAGTCTGGGCTGACCAAGACAGCAAAGAGAAACCTGAAGCGGAAGGAGAAACGAAAGCTGCAGCATGACAAGGGGGAACCAGATGATGTGGACGAGCTCTGCCAGGCAATAGGAAGGGCTTCTGTCAAGGCAGATGTCGGTGTGCGGCAGTCTAGTGCTGACGGCGATGCTAAATCGCAACAGAATTCTGCAGAGGGGTATGCCAAACCTGCTGCAGCCCAGCACGTACCTACTACTGATCCTGCTGCCATTGAGTGGGCAAAGAAGATTAAGAACCTTCGGAGAAAGCTAAGGCAAGTGGAGGACTTGCAGCAAAAAATTGACTCTGGGGAATTGAAGGAGCTGACCAAGGAGCAGAAAGAGAAGCTAGGGAGGAGGCAGGCTCTGGAGGAGGAACTTGAAGACCTAAAGCTGGGTTTGTAGGGACTGTTGGTCTTCCACTGAGGACTTGAGAACAAAAGGTGCTTTTCCACAAGGCGTTTCTGGAACTTGTGTGTATTTGGGGACAGAACACTGATTTGGACTCGTCTACATAGAGCTAGAATTGTTTTTTGTTTTGACGAGTTCTGTCTGGGGTTTTTAATCAATTTCAGCTCTTGGCGGAGGTCGGACACTAAGGAATAATTTGGCCCCTCTGACTGTTCAGAGGCGCTGTGGTTCTCGAACTGTCTGGTGCTTGCCTCTGCAAGCTTCCCCATCTTCCTACACATAACCAGCCTTATCTAAACAGCTCATGAGTTTGTTTTGTTACCGTCGGATTTCCATCTGTCTTTTTTTATAATTATTATTTAAGAGCAAACTGCCAGTAATAAATTGTGTTAGGAGGCAGACACACCTATCAGAGAATCTTTTATCTGCAAGTGATGTTAAAAAGGAGCCTCATCTCTTTACCCGTAAATCAGTATACACGTACTATGATTGGTGTTACAGGTATATGACTATTTATTATGAAATAATTGTGTACAAATCATGCGCATCAGAATTATCGTAAACATTGTGAACAACTCAGCAGATAGCATGCAAATCAGGGTACATGGAAGCCAGGCACCAATCGTTTTTCATTACACAACCCTAACCTATTAAAGTATTCCATACCTGCAGTGTCGAAAACATATTCGTTTACGAAGCTCATATTATGCCAAGCCATGTATAGTTTCCCTGCATAACCTATAGTGTCTTTGGGTCTGCAGTCGGAAATCAGTTAGTCAGTATCCTCCTTCAGTAACTGGCCTGTCTGCCTAACAACTCCACCATGAGCACCTTATATACTTTCATTGCCAACAATGACTTACGGAGCAAAGAGAGGTCCCTTTTGCTTGGCTCCTGCTTTGGTATAAAAACTTGCAAACAATGCCCCTTTGCAGTATCATACAGAAGTTGCCGAAGTTATGCTTCTTTTTTTCCCTTGCTTCAAGATGAATGTTTACAAGGCCAAGTTTTCTTGTGGCCATGGTTACAACACATGCACCAGAGAAGTGGAACGTTTTCCTTCTCTGCCCTTTAGTTTGAACGGCATCTGAAAGCAATGAGTTTATGAACAGAAAACATGACAATCAAGCACTCTTTTGTTTGCATGAACATTAAATTAGTTATTCTACTTTTTAGGTCCCATGTCTATTACACCCATTTTCTCATATTAAATGTAGTCATGTTTACATACAATCAGGCCTGTCGTATAAGCAGCATACATTTCTAGCTTACAAAAGCCCAATCACCACGACAACGGCCAAGCAAATGTCCCAAAAATGATAGAAAATGTCTTCCTTCTCTTGCCCCTGATCCTAAGATAATGGCTAAAAGCAAACTTGAAATGTTGGTCAGGTTTGCCAAATCTTCAAATAAACAGACCTGCTAGAGCCAGAGCAACTACAAAAAGTCTAGGCACATAGAGGCAGACGAATTTATAAAGAGTTGGATACTTCCCAACCTCCCTGTGACTTTGAAAGGCTTGTAGGTCAGGGTCAAAGTCAGTTGGGCTCCCTTTTGTTTGAGGATCCAGAAATATATGCAACATTGTTAACAATCAAGTTTGCCTGAATGCCATCAGACAACCTAGCCAACCTACTGCATGTCTTTACCCGCATCATTTGTTACATGCACCTTGCCACATATAAATTCCTTAGCCATGTCTTCTTAAACCAGATGCAACTTGCGTTTTGAAGTATGTAGTTTCTGATTTCATATATTATTAGCATGGGACTACAAGACCCAGCATGCAAGATGGAGTGTGGCCAAAACGCCCAGCGTAGCTGTAGATGCAGCACACTACATATGGCAATCCCATGTCTGGTGCAGGCTGCTACCAGTTGTCGAATGCACTGCAACTATTATTGGCTGCTGTCAAATTGCATCTCCCTGAAGTAGATTCCCCACAGCATGCAAATCATGAGACAACAATCAAAACTAATAAGGAAATATTTTCATTTACAAAGGTAGCCCTAATTTGCCAGAAATTAGTAGTGATGACCGCGCCACTCAGATCTGGTTTTGGTGAGTCTTTAGGCTGGCGACATATTCCAGGAGGGGTTTTGTATCATCATGTATCAACAGGAAAATCATCATTTTCCTGTTCCCACTCTTCCTGGGCCATATCTAATAAGGTGCTGGCCTGTCGTCCGAATAGTAACTCAAAGGGCGGAAACCCTGTGATCTGCTCTGGACATTGCACCTTATAGCATATGCTCCCATTTCCATTCTTCCAATCCTAACAGTGTCTTTAGTGTGCTTTACAGAGTGGCATTGTATCTTTCTACAGGGCCATCCACCTGAGGTGGTAGGCTGCGATGCGTATCTGTTTAATACCCAACTGGTAACACACTTTGAAAAAAAAAAAAATCAAAAACCTTTATTAAGGAAGAATTGCGCATCAAGTTACAGCATATGCAGGCAGAAGGACCACAATCAAAGAGGAGAACCACATCTGTTACATACATCACATGAACCATCGTATATAAGTAGCTCATTGCATTACACTGAAAGAGAAATACTGAGGTGAAACAGGGAGAGCGGGAGAGAGCACCCGGGAAAGGCCCAACGCTGATGGAAGAGGGTGCAAGGGACTTGCAGAGTGTGTGAGTAGGGAGGCAGCACCTCACGAGCCAACGCCAGCAGCCATTGCGGGTGGAGGGCTGGCGGGGAGCGCTGGAGAGGTCGCAGAGGGCAAGGTGCCTTGGCGCTGGCGATAAGAGACAAAGTGACCCCAAATATCGATCAGGTGGCAAGTGGCCGGCATCAAGTCCCAGAATTCGGACAGAAGTGTCTGACAACGCGAAGCGTCCTCAAGCCAAGCGCCAAACCTGGGCAAGGACCGTCGACCTCAGCACATGGAGACCATGCAAAAAAGAGCAGCATCGCAGTCAGCCGACGAGTAGCGTCTGGGCAGAATTTCACAAAGCCTAAGAGACAAAGCAGTGGGTTCGGCATGACAGGCGTAGAGATGATCTCACTGATAGTGGCACACACATCGCGCCAGTATGCAGAGACCTTGGGGCACAGCCAGGCGAGGTGGGAGCAGTCTGTCGCAGGAGTGGAGAATCGCAAGCTACTATCGCTGGGGGTGAGGCCCATTTTGTGCAGCTGAGCGGGGTAGTGGCATAGCCTATGCAGACATTTAAAATGTATGAGGTGCAGGTGGTAATTTGGGGATAAACATTTGGTCTGATTGCAGCAGTATAGCCAGACCTCCTGAGAGAGATTGGCGCCCAGGTCTTTACTCCAAGCCGTGTGGGCGTGGTCAGTGGATATGGAGGAGGCCGCAAACGCAAGGGCGTAAATCTTGATGACCAGCCTGTGGGGGAGGTGGATGTTTAGACAAAGTTGAGGACAGCAATCAAGGGGGGGGGGGCGCTGAGGGAACGTGGGATGAAGCTCCCTGCAGAGAGCTCTGAGTTGATAATAAAGCAGAGTATCCATGGGGCCGGACTCGGCCGTGAGAGAAAAAAACTGTTGTTAGGGTCGAGGTCTGACACTGTGGAGAGTCCCAAGTGGGTCGCGTGTTTGACCATTCCGGCTGTCTTTAGAGGGGGGAATGTCGGGTTATGTGCAATCGGCATGGCATTTGCGAAGTGCATGCTAGAGCCAGAGTGTCTCAGGTGCCTGTCCCAGGCCCATCACAAGATCTCCACCGTGTTAATTTTGCCGCGCGGAGGTTTCGCTGGGGCAAAAAGAGCGGTCAGGAGCGGCCAGGGGTCAGCAAGATTAGCCTCCACCGCCACTTACTGATGGCATATTTCATGTATATTGCATATTAATTCTTTACATAACATTTCAAACAACAGCTCTTGTTTGTCATTCTTATGACAATGTTTCAGCACTGATTATTGAACTTGATCATAACTATAGTAGTGATGGGTTCTATCAGAGACCACCAAAGTTGGGACTACACAGCTCCCTGTCCTAGACACTGGGAGTTCCTTTGGTTTGATCATTTAGGATAAGTTTGTGCATCAACAAAGAATAGACTCTTTCAAACTCTGGTGCTGTCACAGGGCCATTGTGTGTCCCATGGACTCCTGGTAGAATGAATCAATCAATACCTGACCAGATCATGTCGAAACTTTCAATAGAATCGTTTATGATAAATATAAAGCTAAAATATTTTGCCCAAATGATGAGAAGAGAAAACTCCTTGGGGGAAAAAAACAATATGTTGGGAATGATAGAAGGAACATGCAAATGAGGAAGACCAGGATCACGGTGGTTAGACATAGTCAAGAATGAATGATACAAACAAGAATCTCCAAGACCTAAAGAATTCTATTATCGACCCAAAGAATTGGTGGAATTTTATCCATCAAATCACCAAGTGTTGGACATTACTGAATGGATTAAACAACAACAACAAAGTTCTCAAAGTTGCTTTGTGTTAGTGGCATTAGTTGTTCCAGCTCTTGTATTTTCTGCTCCTCATTGATGGTATCGTGCCTGAGTTGTCCAGTCACCATGACGATTTTCCCAACAGCAGCACCCGTACTTACCACCTTCATTGCCTCACATTCAACAGCTCTTTTATATGTTGTCACCCAATCATCGTTGAAACAGTCATTTAGGATCTGATTAATGGAAATTGTAGATACCACATCCTAGAGTGCTTACATTCTCAGGCGCTACTTTGGGGATAGGGGCCTTTTTGCACCCCTTTTTAAGTGACATCATCTATGTGGAATGATCAGAAAAGACTAGACCCTTAAATTCTACATCAATTAGTTCTGCGCACAGTTCTTGACCAAGGAAGAAATAGTCAAGTCCACTGTGTGAGCCATGGATGGATGAATAATATGAATAGGCCAAGTCCTCAGGGTGTCTAATCAGCCATGTATCCAACATGTATAGCTGACCTACAGTACCTATTGTTGTGTAAGTCTGCCCTGAGGACCCTGCCATAGGAGATGTTTGTCTTTCTCTGACAACATCACACAATTGAAATCATCTGCCCACGTCATTGGGGCGCCCGGGTTTTGGAAGCATCAATTGTAGTAGTCTAGAGATAAAAGAAATATCTTCTATATTGGAAACATAGACATTCATCATACACACCTCTCTCTTTCAAGCTGCCATTAAACATAATATAGCTGCCTTTACGGTCTTGACGTACATTCACAAGTTCAAACTGGGTCTTACCATCTATCCAAATAGACATTCACCTGTTGTATTAGGGGAACCCATTCCTATGTGCTCCCTTCCAAGCCCCTTTGAGATCACAGTCCACTTTCACTAAGCACCATTTGCACTCTCCTCTGTCTGGAACCTCCTCACAGATATGCCCTTATGCCACTGGGTGTTTGTACTACAACGAGAACACTACCAATATAGAGCCAGCTGCCTATTTCATGAGGCATGCCCCATTTTATTTCAGCCATTGGGGGTTGGCCCGCTGGGATACCAGCGGGTCACTAAAATTCCTTCAGCAGTGTCTTCAGCTACAGAGGACCCCTGCCGAAGAGGGAGAGTTTTTTGCAGGTTTCAAGTGTTGATGGCTGCGCAACACCCGGATTGTAACAGGATTTCCGTTCGGGTTGGGCGGAGCTTCCGCAGATCAGGTCCATACAACCATTTTATCAGCTATGCCCCCCCCTCTTAAACTTGTCTGCATCCTGTTAACTCTGTCTTTGGCTAATTTGGCACATGCTTTATGAGGCCAGTGGTCAGTGTTATGCCACCTCTTTGTGTTGTGTTAGTTCAGGAAGCATGTGAAGTAGTACAGTTTTCTCCAGGCAAAAAGTTCTCTAGGCTCTGTACTCATGCTGACGAGGCCTTAGGTCCTTGTTTTCACCATACTTTCAGGACTGTGGTCATGAAGTAATGCCAATATCTCAACCAGTACAGTGTCCTTCTGATTTCCTCTTTGAGACCTCCTGAGCAACCTTATTTTGAAGTATTGGGGTCACACATTCCAAGTGCAAGTGACCTTAAGCTCTGGAATATTTATCCATATCCTGGCCAACTGCAAAAAGTTATCACTAGGTTTGTGAACCACACAGTGTAATAGCTTGTTACTATGTTCTTTCAAACATGTCTCTTTTCAGCTCCAAAACGATTATAGGACAGTCTGAGGCCTGTCAGTTCAACAGAGTTGGATGTCAGTTCCAATTTTAGGTTGCTGTGCTAACAATTCCTGGGACAAAGCTTGATTGCAGTAGCTTTTGGTTGTTTGGCCACCCCTTAACTACTCTCACTCTGAGTGCAATAGATACATATTTTAATAACAAACCTCTGTCTCTTGACATATTTGCCTTACTTCTGACCTTAGCAAAATAAAGTGTAATGAAAAAATAACACCTTGTGTTGAGGCTGAGTGTGGCCAGGCAGCCTCTTTATTGAGTCTGTCAATTTACAATCATTTCCAATAATCTTGTGGAGTGACCCTACTAGTCTTGTGAGTGCCTGCCCACTTGCAGGTATGGGGCCTGATTTAGATCATGGTGGTCCGACCGCCATCCGGCCACGGCAGCAGGGCTAAGTACTTCACCAAGCTGATGGTCTTCCGCCTGCCATATTTAGATGTATACGCGATACACAGAAGACCACCACCATGGTGGGCTTCTGTGCTGGGGAACCACCTGCCATCGCTGTCTTGATGGCGTAGCCCTGTCGCACAGATTTGGATGTTCCCGATGGGCTGGCGGTGTCCTGTGGTGGAGTATTGATGAGGTACAACCGTGGTGGTGGCAGACAGGTAAGCAAAAAATGTATTTACATAAAACATACATATGTTGTGTATGTAGGTTACGGCTAGTGAAGGTATGTTGTACATTCTGCTTGCTCCCCACCAACCTACACACACCATGCAATGTATACCTGCACACACCACAAACACCTACCTTCAGGTCTGTCAATACTGGGTGATGGCCTGTTAATGACAAGGTAAAGAAGGTATAGGGGACCTGGGCGAAGGAGTAGAGGACGAAATTGCAGGCTGTACCCGGAAAAAAGATGAGTATTCACCCCTTTTCGTCCCATTCTGCTCACTCGAAGTAGTACGGATTCCTGCCGGAATTCACTTCGAAACAGCCCACATCCAAATCTGGATTGTGGGAATCCTGGCTGGAGTCTCGCCACCATCTGCTGCAGCCCATCCTGCCGTAGGGGCAGGGAACGAAGTCCTGGCAGAGTCAGCGGGACCGCAGTGGTCTTCTCTCTCATTGCAAGCAAGCATCTAAATTGGGCGGGAGGACCGCCAGGGTGCCGGGTGGAAAGACCGTCAAAAAAGACCTCACTGTCGCCGTACCACCAACATCTAAGTCAGGCCAATAGTCTTTCCAGCACTGCGCATAAAGAAGAAATTGCCAAATGGTGAACACAAACCATTAATTCTTAAACGCATTTACATCAATGAGTGCCTCCAAAATAACTGTCCCTCTGGGACCTGAATCACTAATGGAAACCTTCCCTTCACCGATCCTCCACGAGTAGTAAGTATCCTGTATAACTGGTGATAGGTAGATATCGTGGCTTACAATTGCACTGATGGTTATATTATCTGAGGGGCCATTTCATCCAGGGTCTCTTCTTGTCCCAAGCCTAAACTGTCTACATACTTTGCTAAAGATCTTTGGTCATCCAGTGAAGCACACACATCCTTGTTTTCACATAGTAAGGTGGGGACCCCTCAGGGGCTCTTGTATCCCGATCTCATTCATTCCCACGTGATTCAGGTGACATCTTTACTCATGGTGACAGCCGTGGGCACTCTTGTTTATGCACGTAATGGCTTTTGATGCTCCGGGGGGAGGTTCACAGAGTGAGCTCCCACCGGAGTACCCCATCCGATGCCATTGTGCATGCAATAAGAGACCGGGGAGCACCAGTGAGCTATGATAGAACCCCTCTGGACCCCCCAATGCTGAGTGCTGAGTCCAGAACAACGAACAGTGCTGTTTTTGGTAGTCAGCGCCCGATTGCTATGGAGACGCGTCCCTCATGATGGCGGAGGAGGGCATTGACTAGGAGACCCAGCCATCGGCACCTGAGATCTGCTGCCGAGACAGGCCCAGAGCCTGAGGCTAGGGGAAGGAGTGACGGAGCAATGGAGTCGCGAGAGAGCCCCGCCCAGGGCACCTCGAGGACGGACCCTGCAGCATGGAGGTGGGACCCAGTGGCAGCTGTGGGTGCTTGAGCCAGGCGGGAGGACTGCCGCTGCCCGTGTCCCCCACAGGGGGACATCAGCAGGGCAGCTCCCTTAGTGCCCATTAGTCAGAGCCCCCCCTCTTAGTCCTCCGAGAGGGGGAGGCTCGGGCAGCTCTCCGGCCCCTCCCCCGGCCGCGTGCACCAGTGACGCGCTCCCGGGGGAGGGCGTGTATTTTGGGGGCGGGCTGGGTACTTAGGCCCCGGCCGCCCTGAAAGCGACCTCTTCGTTGGTCGTTTTGTCCTGCCTGCCGTGCTGCAGAGTGATCCTCCAGGAGCTGTTCCCGCGGTGAATTAAACCCCCCCTCACCTCCCCCGTTCTGGGGCAGCCCTTCGGGGTGGTTAACCCGGTCATTGCCGATGGTTGGTCCACCTTGAAGTGTGGGGGTTATCAGCTCCCGGGGGTCATAGGCCAGAGCCCGCAGCGTGGAAGCTTATCATGGAGCTAATGTTCGGACTGTGTCTGTAACAAAGTAGTCTCTGTGGCGCAAACGGTTAGCGCGTTCGGCTTCAAGCACCTATGGGCAGGCCTGGGACGAGAGCCGTGATTTGTCCCAGCAGGGCATCCCCTGAGAAAGCGAACGTGCTCCCAGAAACGCACGTCTCGCCGTTTGGGAACGTGCCGTGAGCTGCCTAGGACTATCAGGTTTGGTCGCCGTGGGTTTCTTCCCCCCCCCCCCCCACCCCGCCTCCATTTATCGGGTCTCTCCCGCGTGGGCCATGCCCTGGAGGGACCCTGCCATTACTTGTGCTGCTGACCCCGTGAGGCCTTTGGGCCTGCAGGGTGGGTGCTGAGTACTGAGGGCGGGGGTGCAGGGGAGATGTGCATTAGCCCCGGGACAGTTCACACGAGGCCTAAGGGCTAGGGCGTACTCGCGGCAGGTAATAGGCAGTGAACATATGGCTACAGCATCCTGCAGCCTACATGAGGCAGATGCTTCGATTGCGGAGCAGCTCGCTTCTCAACAAAGGATCTCTCTCGGGCCCCCTGGTGGGGCTGGCAGGCATGTAGCCTGTGCTACAGTAACAAGCGAGGATGCGGGTGGGCTGCCCTCCCCTGGAGACAAGTCTTGGGCAGGAGGGTTGAAGCGACGCTTGGCGTCGTGTTGGCCCTTCCCCTCCATATCAGGGGCCTAATATGGCAAGGCCAGGACCTGTAGGTTGTCACTTCACAATATGGAACAGTGTCTAATGATGGACACCACACACCCATTCCCCCAAACCTGTGTGACACCATTGCGATGAGCACCAGGGAGAATTTGATAGGAGCTGTGATGCTTGTCTGGTCAATGTGGCAGAGTATGAACTAGTAATGAAAACCACAGTAACCACACGGGGCAAGTGAGCAACCAGGGGGGACGGGTCAATGTCAGTGGTCAGGATCACCCCTGGCTCTTGTCTGAGGGAGCTTGAAAGGGCGTGGAGCCTGCGTCCAGTTAGTCCTGCGCTATGCGTAAATTCACTGGGCAGAGGAGACTTGGCCTCATTAGATCGGAGTGCTACAGGCCAAATTTTCAGGGTGTGTGAGAACGAGGGGTGCACCTGCCCAGTAGCCCAGGTCCATAGCTGCGGTAGAGCATTCACGCAGAAGGGTCAACATGGCCATGCAGAAGTTCATGAAACCGAGAGGCTTGGGGTTCATCAGGCATGAACTGATACAGGCAAGAAGCTAGGTTATTACGCAAAAGATAGTGTGCACTTGTCCAAAGTCGGGAGGGATATGTTCTCCTTGATGGTACAAGAGGCACTGGAAGCTGCAGGATGTAAGTAGGGAACTCGGAAGTGGGGGGCTCTGTCATCGACGGCAGCCTCCTCCAGAGCTGTGGTGGAGTTACAGGGCGATCTGGAGGCAGACTAGTACAGTAAGGGTACCTCTGCGGCAGACTGGTACAGTAAGGGTACTTCTGCCTGGCACAGTAAGGGTGCCTGAGCCAAGGACCTGGAGCCGCAGGGAGGTTCAGGGGAAACCGTGACGGCGCCCCGTTAGTCCTTCGGGCGGTTGGGGGGCCTGACCAACCGGGGGTGTGCCAAACCACGCTCCGCCCTGAAAGGGGCCGGAGTACAATGCATGATCACGTGATCCAGAAGAGGGTCTACAAAGTTGCGGCACTGTCCGGGCGTCGACCGACCGTACAAGCTGGCTCATTAGGCAGGTGGGGCAGCGAGGGGCTGCCTGCCCTGGATCGTCTGTAAGATAACCCACGGAAAAAAGCATACTTTTGTTGTATGAAAATAAACCTGCAGCAGTTCTTTACCCATAAACAATGTGTCCTGTGTAGTCAATATATGGGAAATGTGTAAAGTGAAAAGGGGGAGCGGATGACGGTGTGGGCACTATGCCGCTGCCCGCGTCCCCCACAGGGGGACATCAGCAGGGCAGCTCCCTTAGTGCCTATTAGTCGGAGCCCCCCCCTTAGTCCTCGGAGAGGGGGAGGCTCGGGCAGCTCTCCGGCCCTTCTCCCGGTCGCGTCCACCAGTGACGCGCTCCTTGAAAGCGACCTCTTCGTCGGTCGTTTTGTCCTGCCTGCCGCGCTGCACCCACCCTGTCCTCGTAGCCAGCAGCGTGGCAGGCGGCATACAGATTGAATATTTAAATGTTTCTTTTGTGTTGCAGGTGGAGTTACAGGGCGATCTGGAGGCAGACTGGTACAGTAAGGGTACCTCTGCGGCAGATTGGTACAGTAAGGGTACCTCTGCCTGGCACAGTAAGGGTGCCTGAGCCAAGGACCTGGAGCCGAAGGGAGGTTCCGGGGAAACCGCGACGGCGCCCCGTTAGTCCTTCGGGCGGTTGGGGGGCCTGACCAACCGGGGGTGTGCCAAACCATGCTCCGCCCTGAAAGGGGCGGGAGTACAAGCATGATCACGTGATCCAGAAGGGGATCTACAAAGGTGCGGCACTGTCCGGGCGTCGACCCACCGTGCCAGCTGGCTCATTAGGCGGTTGGGGCAGCGGGGGGCTGCCTGCCCTGGATCGTCCGTAAGATGACCCACAGAAAAAAGCATACTTTTGTTGTACGAAAATAAACCTGCAGCAGTTCTTTACCCATTAACAATGTGTCCTGGGTAGTCATTATATGGGAAATGTGTAAAGTGCAAGGGGGGAGCGGATGACGGTGTGGGCACTATGACTTTGAGGTACAGATCCACCTGGCCCATCGGCCATCACCAGCTAAGAGATCCCTCTAGATCCAAGATAACTGCCCGTGAGTGCAACAGCACCTGAAGGTCCGAGTGTGCATCGCAAGAACCCCAGCTATGCCAAAAAGAGCATGCTCTGTAAATATGTAATATATATGTTTGTCCAACCCTAATCGCTTCACCTTTTCATAATATGTAATCTTGAGTGAATTTGCAACTTGTATATATGTCACTCTAACCACGAGTATCTGTAGTAGTCATGTGTTCTTACTACCATTCTTATGTGAGTTTAGAGTTTATTGTTTCGTATATTTTATGTTATTCATTTATCCTGAAATGCTTATGTAATGTAACTGGTTCTATTGTAAAGCGCTCTGACACCTTCGGGAAAAGGTTGCGTTATATAAAAACGCATAAATAATTAAATAAATAGATGCATGTCTTGGTCACTGACCAGAGCACCACAGACCCGCTACCTTATATTTATTATTCATCTGTTTTCTGTGTCATATCTGTCTAAGGGCTTTGGAAGGGCAAGGTGAGGGAGGGGGAATTTTAGTCGGGGTTAAACATGGCGAGCAAGATTAACATATTTGTTGCTCGTATCAACCAGGTGCATAAAGCTAAACCAATTCTCCTATGTAACTTTGAATTTATTGATATACACCAGGGAGAAATTCTGCCACTGCCCTATCTCTTTGGTGATGCCGCAAGCCTGCATATCTCCTCCTCTCCCCATTATCATTATAATGCGAATTATCTTTGTGCTCTGGGAGGAAAAACACAAAACAAAGCATGAGAGAGAGGGGTTTGCTTATTTCCTGTTTGTTTGTGCGATTCACTAATGAAATGCCATTGCATTTCCATGGCTGTCGTGTCTGGGTGCATGCCTCCTCAGTCAGAGGCATGTTTATATTCGTGATAACATGGCACTTTCCATTTAGACACTGAACCGTGTCATCCTCAACTCACAGGGGCCTAGAGTGGAGGGGATGCTTTTCATCCTAATTGGCTGCGCTGAATTTGCTGCACACATTTGCATTCCTCTGCTCTCCATCTCAGGCTCTGGGGAATAAATGTGGCCATTCCAGGTTTTTGAAGAGGCCCTCTCTGCATGGTTTGGATGCAAGACTCACTGATTTAGCAATTTCTCCACGGTCTCACTGAAGCAAAAGATCAAATCACAGTGTGGGCGGCGGTAGGGCAGGGGAGGGAGAGAGCAGAGGAAGAGTGAGGTCTGTGTAGAGGAAGCTGCAGGCCTTGCTGTTTTTTTTCCGTATTAAAAAAAAATAAAGCAACAACCACAAAATATGGAAAAAACCCACAAAATGCGAATTCGGAGGTCTACAAAGGAGGTAGAATGTGATAATGTTTAAAGAAAAATAAATCAGGCAGTAATGGGTGCAATGATTTGCGACTGCGGTTTAATTGGTGCCTAGTGCTCTGGGGGGCAGATCAACAATTTTTTCACGCAATGTAGATAAGATTAGCCTGCTGCTCCTGCTGTCATGCCCTGGAGGTCTAATTAGACGTCCTTGTCGGAGGCGCATCCTTATACCATGGTACAGAGGTGATAGTGTGCCGTCTAGCATAGCATTTGTACTGGAATCATACTCTTCCAGTACGAATTCCTATGCCAAAACAAACTCAGACGGATCCACACTTTGAATGTGTGCTGTAAACTGAAGCACAAATGCAAAGAATGTATTCTTTTTTTTTTAATGAAAAATGTTCAATTTGCAACGCCTGCTTCAAGGAGGCATTCTCTTTCTCCACAAAGCATAGTCTATACTATTTTCGTAATTTGGATTTTGCATCAAAACCTATGGCTGTTTGCGGTGATCCGCTCATGTTTTGGCAACTTGTCGCAAAGCGATGAAAAGTCGCATTAAAAGCTTTATGCACTGAAGGAAGGGCGCTTTTGCAGCGTGAAACACTTTTCTGTACTGGAAAGGACATATCTATACGTCACTTTGCCATGGTACAAAACCTTGCTAAATGTGGGGCTATATTACTTGACTAAGCCAGATTCATGCCTTAAAACGTGAAACCTTGGTCTTATTTTGCAACAATCAAATATACACAAGCAATTTCCATAATTGGTTCTGGTTAATCAGCTTATGTGTATGCATGAAAGTTGCACTATTTTAAGTCATGATGCACGCATGCAATCAATTACAGAGTAAACACACAACAAAATATACAAATAGTGATGAAGAAAGATATTCTTGGTGAATGGTAAGCAGATGGATGACATCTCTATCATTCCTACAATATTCCATACAACAGAAGTTCTGTTCGCCTAAGTCACTCATCATTCAGGGATACAGTTGAAGCCTAATTTCTCCTGTTTTTCATTAAAATATGCAAAGGAGCCAACAAACAAGCATTGGCAATGAAAATATGTCAAGGTTTAATTAACTATTAGGCAACTATCAGTTGTTCACACCTGTATTTAGATGTGTTAGCTCACTAAAGCCATACCTACTGGCTTTGGTAGTGGAACCAATGGCAATAATGATGATGATGATAATGGTGGTGCTAGTGGTCGTAATGGTGGTGATGGGCTTTCAGTGGTGGTGGTAATGGTGGTGGTAAAGTCCTAAAAGGAGACAGAGTTATGTGAAAGCAAGAAGAAAACAAATGGTGTGGTGGCCCAAAGGCCAAGCTTGCACACGATTAATTCCAAAACATTAAAAGCCTATTGCATTAAAAAGGACATACAATAGATTGCTTTCTCTATTCAATGCATGCACAAGGTAAAGAACCGAAAACGGCAAAGTGAGTGTATTTTTCAGATGTAAGATAGTCCTTCGCGCATTACAGTGCAAACACTATAAACAGAGAATGCAAAAAATAGCAAATAGCATGTGGTGAGGGCGTCAGACTCTTCAGGTTGTTGCCAAAGCCTAATTTATGTTTAAACAATTGGTAGTCAAGCCTAAACGGGGACCAGTGGAACAAGAATGCCAGTGACTATGTAGTTGCTTATGTGATCAGTAAAAGTGATACATTTGGGGTCCAGTCATACAAGACTGGTTCACAGGGTAAGGGATTAACAGCCTTATTCATCAACGGGCCGTTTTGCGAGCCCCTAATAGCGATTCATAGCGAATCGCTATTAAGGACTCGCAAAACGGTATTCATGTAGGAATTGCTAAATAAATAGCGATTCCTACACATTCCTTATTTGCGAGTAGCAAATTGCTAATCGCAAATAAGGAATACTCCCCATTCATTCCTATGGGCCAAAAGGCCCATAGGAATGAATGGGGAGTATTCCTTATTTGCGATTAGCAATTTGCTACTCGCAAATAAGATAGCGATTTAAAGGGTGCCAGGGGTGTCCAAAGGACACCCTGTAGCACCCTTTAAATGCAAATTGAAACTGGTGTTGCGCACACACATGTCCAAAGGACATGTGTGTGTGCAACATGCAACTTAGAAAAATGCTTTTAAAAGCATTTTTCTAAGTTTTTGCTATTTACCGAGAGGTCTGACCTCTCGGTAATAGCGGCCCGAAATTGCGAATTAGCAATTTAAAAATGGTTGATGAATTGCATTTAAGGAATCTCAAATAGAGATTCCTTAAATGTAATTCCTCGCAATTTAGCGAATTAGCAATTACCGATTTTTGCATTTGGGATGATGAATCCCAAATGCAAAAATTGCGCTCGCAATGGGCCAGATTCTCAGAATCTGGCCCTTTGCGAGCGCAATTCGGCTTGATGAATCAGGCTGTAAGACACTCCACAGGGGCTGTAATGATAAATCTTGCCAGATTAAAGAAAAATATTTTGTATTCAGTGGCAGCTCCTCAGTTAAGGTGCCCCACTGAACAAAATGAAAACTAAAATGATAACTAGTGTTATTATCATTTTAGTTTTCCTATTTTAGTCAGTGGGATGGGGCAGGGCAAGCCAGAGCAAGGGGAGGACTTGTTTACACTCCCTAAGTGCGCACAACTGCTTGTGGTCGGCCAAACAGTCATGCGCACGTTGCGTCTTCCCCACCAGATTGCATTGCACAGCCTGGTGAGGAACATGCAAAGACTTCCATTCCTCGTCTGAACGTCGAACCACGGCGCTCAGACCAATAAAAACGCTGTGCAGCATTGTGATTGGCTATGGGGAGGCTGGAAGCCCGGGTGCTTCCCGCTGCCAGCTAGGACTGCAGGGAGAAGGCAGATGACGGAGGAGAGATGGCGACTGGCTGTTACAGGTAAGTGTTTTTTTTTTGCTTCTTTATTCGTCGTCTCCCCACCTCAACATCCAAGTCCGGTAGCAGTTGCTACTGTTTCCTTTAATTAAGCAATTACATGGTCTGCAAAGTTTATGTAGTACAAGTAAAAAACATAATGCTTAACAAAGTTCGAGTAATAAAGGCACAGCATCACCCCCACAAACACACCCATAGTAAGACCTAACACCATGTCCATACGCTTCCCAATATATATGGACTTTAGCGTAAAAACAAACATATTCAGAAGAAAAAATACTAGAATAGCACAGAATTACAAGCAGGATCACTAAATAGGTACTGGCAAACACAATTCCATTAAAATACAATTTCAAAACTGATGTCCCATAACCGTGTCTCTCACACACAGACACCCACATACATAGAAACACACACACAACACACAGATACACACTCACATACACATAGGGAATCTTTCTCTCCTCTTTTGTGTGGGCATGTGCAGTCCCAGAACTGCAATCAGGAAACAAACTAATATATGTTCGCAAACACAGCTATTTTGAAATTGTAGAGACGCTCTAGACGTTGCACGGCACGTCGGCGGACGTGACGTGCAGGCGGCCAGGATTGGCTGCGGGTGCTGGGGGCGTGGCTTAGCGCGGAGAGCGCGAAAACCACAGGGGGAAGAGCGGGCGCTGGAGCGGAGGCTCGGCGCTCTTTGGGGATTGTTATGGATATAACTAATAAATAAGAGTTAACCACAGCAAGGGCTCAGAGTAGTTATTGGGGCCTGCCTACATCATTACAGTGGCGACGAGGGTGGGATTGAAGACCCCCCAGCAAGGCAGAACCACTGACTCAGCCCTATGCGACAAGCAAGCACCAGAAGCTTCGGGACCACCCCACGAGGTACAGGGGAGCAAGACTACCTGGTGCAGGAGAACAGGTACCCCAAAGAGCGCGGCAGAGCCCGGCACACCGGAGGGTGTGGCGCAGAGGAAGGAAAAAAGGGAGGAAAAGCCCTGGAAACCTAGAAGTAAGGCAGGAGAAGAGCGCCGACCCACCCAGCGAGCAGCAGACTGGTGAGCACGCGCTGGAGGGTTCACAAGGAGCCGAGGGGGCCGACACGGACAGTCCCCGAACCCCAGCAAGTGGAGAAGAACAAGACGACGCACCAGGGAGTCCCCGTGGCCAAGTAAGATCGCTACCTGCAGCGAAGAGCGAGAAGATGAGCGCGCAAGCAGGCTACGCGATGGCTCCGGTACAGTTCTTACCTCGCCCAGGAGAACCCCTCATGAAGTGGGAGGACTGGAGAGAATACATCGACAATTTCATAGGTGTACTGGAAGATGAAAATGAGGAGGTATTCAAACCCCAGAGGAAGAAACGCATTTTGCTACTGAACTTAGGCCCAGAAGGGCTCCGGATTTACAAGAGCTTGGTCCCGAAACAGAGGACATCCACAGACGACGACGTATACGCACATGCGCTCGAAGACCTCAATGAACACTTCAGACCGGCGGTGTGCGTGTCGGTGGATAGGTTTAATTTCCAACAGAGAAAGCAGAAGCAAGGAGAAACAGTGGAGGAGTATGTGGCGGCACTGAAACGACTGGCAGCCACGTGCAGGTACGCCAACTGGGAAGAGGAATTCATCAAGGACCAGGTGGTGATGCATACCACGTGCACGAATGTGCAGGACAAGCTATGGGCTAGTGGAGACACCACACTGAAGGAGGTGATGGTCATCGTGAAGAGAGCGGAATTAGCAAGGCGATGCGCCGAAGTGACAAAAAAAGATATGGCGTCCAGCACGATGGTGAACAAAGTGGATGACGAGGGGACTAGCAGAGAGTACCGAAACAGGAAACCAACAGAAAGAGGGCCCAGCAAGTGGCAAAGCAGCACGAACACGTCGAGTAAACAAGCGGGTAGCAACAGGAAGTCATGCTACAGGTGTGGGAGCTGGTCGCACGAGGCGCACGATCGGAAGTGCCCTGCGTTCCGCGCCAAGTGTGCGTTCTGTGGAATAATCGGCCACTACGAGAAGGTTTGCAGGAAGAAGGCCTCCAAGAGCATGGTGAGATGTGTGGGTCAAGGCAACGACGATCCGGGCGACGATTCGGAACCAGAAGAAGTCACGGTGATCTACATTGAGGATCAGGTACTAAGCACGGAGGGCAAAGTTCTAGACAGAGAAGGTAGACGCACGATGAAACCGGTTTTGGAGATGGCTATAGGCGGTGTCAAGATCAACGTGGTGGCAGATACAGGGTCTCCCTTCACCATCATCCAGAGAGCAGTGTGGGAGGAGAAGTTTGCGCCACGACTCGGGCCAGAGCTAGAAAAGCTAGACATCCGCCCGGTCACGTACAATGGAGATCGTATCCCCATGGCAGGATTCAGACCCTTGACCTTCGAATTTCGAGGCCGGTCAGCACACTGTAAACTCTATGTATCGGAGAGAGGGCCGTCAGTCTTGGGTTGGTTGGATCAGGGCGACCTAGGAATCAAGCTGGATCCGGGCGGCAAGGAGCAAATTCTCCTGACGGACCAGGTGGCAGGGCCAAGTCTGGACAAATGGAAAAGCGAATATCCAAAGGTATTTGGGGGCACAGTGGGGAAGCTGGAAAAATTCGCCCACAAGATCATCCTGAAGGAAAACGCTGTCCCGGTGGCCCACAAGGCTAGAAATGTCCCGTTGGCAGTGAGAGACGCTGTGAGAGCAGAACTACAAGACCTGGAAAACAAGGGGATCATAGAACCCATCACGTGCGCCGAGTGGCTGGCGCCCCTGGTAGTGGTCAAGAAACCCAACGGAAGGGTCCGGTTGTGCGTTGACCTGAGAGAACTGAATAAAAACATTGTGGTGGAAAGATTCCCCCTGCCCAGGATAGAGGAGATGTTGGCCAGCACCAGGGGGATTAAGTGGTACTCAACAATAGACTTGACCTCTGCATATCATCAAATTGCTCTGCATCCGGACAGCCGCAAACTAACATCTTTCATCACCCCGTTTGGGTGCTATCAATTCCGCAGGATGCCATTCGGTTTGGCTTCTGCAGCGGCGGTGTTCCAGAAGATGATGCACCAATTATTCAAGGACATCAAGGAAGTCCAATACTTCCAAGATGACATCCTGGTGATGGGCAGAGACATACCAGACCACGACAGGAAGTTGGCAGAAGTCTTGAAGATCCTAGAAGGAAAAGGACTCACGGCTGAATGGTCCAAATGCAAAATAGGGATGGACTCGGTAACCTACCTGGGGCATGAGATAGGGGCACAAGGCGTAACCCCCAAAGCAGACAACGTCAGGGCGATTTGCGAGGCACCACCCCCCTCCACCAAGGAAGAGGTCAGGTCATTCCTGGGGATGGCAGAGTATTATGGAAAATTTGTGCAGCACTTTGCCTCTAAGACTCATCATATGAGACAGCTAACGAAAGAGAATACGGAATTCAAGTGGTCAGAGGACACACAAAGGGAATTCGAGATCATCAAAAAGGAAGTAGCAGGGGCCATACCCCTTCAAGGGTTCGACCCTCAAGGCAAAACCGTCCTCACAACAGACGCCAGCGACAAGGGACTGGGTGCAGTCCTCATGCAAGACCGAGGGCAAGGTCAGCTGGAGACGATCTGCTTCGCCTCGCGCACACTGAGTGAGACAGAAAGGAAGTACAGTGTGATAGAAAAGGAGATGCTGGCAGTGGTATGGGCCACCACGCGCTTCCGACAATTCCTGTGGGGCACCAGATTTCAACTACGGACCGACCACAAACCTCTACTGAGAGTGCTGACATCGAGTGGCCATGCAGAGGCGACACCCCGGATATCGAAGATGTCGCTAAAGCTCCTAGAGTTTAGGTATGATGTGGAACACATACCAGGCAGCAAAAACAAGGTAGCAGACTACCTGAGCCGAGCGGCGGCTATGGAACCTAGTGAAGAGGACAAGTCATGCACAGAAGAATGGGTGGCACTAATGGAGGATCATGAAAAGGTTATCAGCCTTCAGGAATGGACACAGGCGTATGCAGAGGACCAGACGTTAGAAGAGGTGAAAACCTACATCACTCAAGGATGGCCGGATAAGAGACGGGTCCGGAAGGAACTCAACCCCTACTTTGAAGTGAGGGAGGAACTCTCCCTGGACAATCAAGGAACATTTGTATATAGAGGAGAGAAAGTTGTCCCTCCAACGAACATCATACCCCGACTACTGGACATGTTGCACGAAGGGCACCTGGGCATAGGAAAACTCAAACTGAGGTCCAAGCAGAACTATTGGTGGCCGGGAATGGACATAAGAGCGGAACGACATGTAAGAGAGTACGTGAGGTGCCAAGGCGCAGACAAGACACTCAAACCTCTGCGCCCAGCATTAGGTGCATTCGAAACACCAAAGAACCCCTGGGAAGAGTTGTCTGTCGACATCTTAGGCCCCGTCCTAGACACCCAAGGGGTCCAGAAGTACGTGTGTGTTCTTGTGGACAGATTCTCGAAATGGCCAGAGATCAAGATAGAGGAAGCCATGGACACGGATACCATAGTGAAATTCTTGGCAGACACTTTTGTGAGGGAAGGCATACCCAAGTCGATCCTCAGTGATAATGGGCCCCAGTTCCGATCGGAAAAGTGGGACAACTTCCTAGGAAGGAACGGCATCCAAGCGAAGCACACATCGATATACCACCCAGCAGGGAACGGTCAAGTCGAACGCTTCAATAGGGTGGTGATGGGGTCGATCCAAGCAGCCATCTCGGACAACAAAGACTGGGAGAAGGACATATGGCACATGTTGTGGGCGTACAGGATCACTCCCACAAGTACAGGATACAGCCCCTTCCAGCTGCTGCGCGGCCGAGAACCGTTCACTCAGGACAACAGGGTGTGGAAGGAAAAGACAGTAGTAAGTGAATGGTCCCCTGCTGTGGTGCGGGCTAACATTGAGAAAGCCAAGGCAGTATACACAAGACATTATAATGCCCGGAGGAACGTGCGAGACACAGAACTCAAAGAAGGAGAATGGGTGAGAGTGAAGCTGCCCACTCTGCAAAGAAAATGAGAGAGCAAATACAGCAAGCCCCTGCAGGTGAAGGAAATTAAGGGAAGAGCGGCCAGGCTGAGTGACGGCAACATTTGGTCACAAGACCGCATGGCCAGATGTAATAAGATCCTTGTTTGGGACTGTGAAAGGGCAGGGGGAGAATCAGAGAAATGCGAGAGTGAGGAGCGAGAACATCAGGAGAACGAGATCACATTGAAAGAAGGAGAGCAAAGACAAGGAGAAGCAAGGAACAGCGAGCAGGAGATAAGAGTCGAGGAGAATGGAGATAACAGAGACAGACAAGGCGAAGAAGAGAACAACACCACCCCTGTGAGACGGACACGGAGTGGTAGAGCTGTGGTGAGGCCAACGAGATTCAGAGACTATGATTTGAGCGACGGACTGTAAGTTGAAAATGTTTGAGTGAAAAAAGGGAGATATGTAGAGACGCTCTAGACGTTGCACGGCACGTCGGCGGACGTGACGTGCAGGCGGCCAGGATTGGCTGCGGGTGCTGGGGGCGTGGCTTAGCGCGGAGAGCGCGAAAACCACAGGGGGAAGAGCGGGCGCTGGAGCGGAGGCTCGGCGCTCTTTGGGGATTGTTATGGATATAACTAATAAATAAGAGTTAACCACAGCAAGGGCTCAGAGTAGTTATTGGGGCCTGCCTACATCATTACAGAAATGGAATTGTAAAACTGTAGCTACCACACCCATGTCACACAAACACACACACTCACTGTCACTTACTCTTTCCCTTTTGTATGAGCATGTGCAGGCAAAGAACCCTCAAGTCAGGAAAAATCAATCCATACACAACACGACTCTATCGAAATACAATTTTAAAACTAATGTCCCCGCAATCATGTAACATTTTTCTCGCATGCTAACTGTCTTCCACTTTCTCTCTTTCTCCCTTTCGTGTGGGCAATGTAGACAGAGAACTCCAATCGGGAAAAAATCAATACGTACTTGCACACACAGCTCCATCGAAATGAGATCTTGAGATTGATGCCCCCACAACGATGTCACACACAAAGTGACACACAGAGACTCTCTTTCGCGCTCTCCTTTTCTCTCGGCCTCTCGTGTGGGCATGTGCACACCAGTCGCACTGCCCTAAAGCCGGCTCTGGGCATGTGCTTGTGCCCTTAAGGCCAGTATATTAAAAAGCACTGAAGGACATGATAATAGCAATACAATACATGGATGTACGTTGTTACAACGCATGCTTTTACCACGCATGCTTTTACAACACAGGTTTTTCAACGCAAGTTGTTTCAACGACTTGCGTTGGGGGGTGCTGGATAGTGAATAGTTTAATTTACTATTCCAACTCCAGTCCCCGTGGATAGTAGGGAAGATGTTGGATAGTAAATTAAACTATTACCTATCCTAGAGCGCCCCCCAGCGCAATTCGTTGTAATGACTTACGTTGAAAAACCTGCGTTGTAAAGGCACTGCGTGGTAAAAGTTGCGTCGTAAAGGATGTTTCACCAATACATTCTTGTGTGAAATCTTGAGAGATCACCACTAACATGTATACCTATGACAGCCGAATCATTTGACTGGCTCCGCTTTTATATGAGGCTGGTAAATAATGCAGGAGGTGCAGGGCTTTTGAGCTTGCCCCTTCTACGTTGCAAGGGTCGTTGGCTGATGCAGCAGAAATGAGGAGACAGATGCAGGAGATGCATCACAAGTCACCATAGTTTGATTTGCATCTTTGAAGAAGTCACCAGTTTGGAATGGTACCTGAGAAACACTTTGCATATATTGTCAACAATGGAGGGATGTCAACTATTGCCAACTACTGCAGTGATCCAATATTACAATTTGTCTCCACTGGTCAAATATCTAAAGTATCAGCATGAAATCCACTCCCCCGGTACCAACATAAATATGGGTTTTGAGGCCCCCAAAAGAGATTTGTTTTAGGTTTCTCACAGGTTTAATAGGGTATTTAATGTTTCTAAGATGAAAGGCCCTTAACAAAGCTAGTGCATGAATATTTAGAGCACTTTACCACGTCCGATCCTATGAGCCATCAACCTTCCCAACAATAGAATAGAACAACTATCAACCTCTTCATTCTGAATCACAGGTGCATGTGCTTTAAATGTATCCACACCTTTTTGCACTTGCTTGCTAGGAGGATAATTATTCTCTTAAAAAGCTGCCCATTTTACACCAAGAAATAATGCATTCGCGGGGGATTTCCATATAGGGCGACCAGTTGGGGCCTCAACCAATCTGCTAGTACAAAATAGATGGGGCGCCAAATGACTTGAAATCAGTTCACCGGGGCGTGTAGGTGTGCGTTGGCCCCCATTTATTTTGCATCGGGTGGCCACCACAGCGGCAGGATGGGTCTGCCAGCAGAGGCTATCAAAAGGGGGGGCCAATGGCACTCAGCATGTTTTGAGCGGTACGTGCGACTAATCTGGTATAGATAGAGGAATGATGATGAGGGGTCTGCTAGCCATGGTCATAACAGCAATTCTCTCTCTCTTACAGTTGAAAATTAGGTTAGGGCAATAAATGAGTAAGTGAAAAAGCTGAACCATTCGGTCCAAAGAATCTTGGCAGGTTCCACCATGGACACAATTTGGCTAAATATGCTCCAGCTAAGGAAAGGGAGCTGTTCAATCAGGATGCGGTGCATCAGGCAGGCAAGGGGCAGGAATTTTTATTCAGACTATACTCAGGCAATAGCGGAGCACAGTCTACAGCAGAGGGGGAGGTGGGGTGGGCGAGTTTGACAGTGAGCTTTTCACCCTGTAGCGAGGCTCTGACAGATAGCAACAAGTGGGGATGCACAAAATGGATGTTCAGTGACTGGATAGACCCCAGGAGGGGGTAAGATTTGTGTATACACTGGACAGGTGGGAAGGGTGGCCTGACTTGCTGGTGGTCCTTGACTCTCCTGCCCTAACCTGTGATGTATGGACTGACTAGAATCTTGGGGAGACTGTCTGTGTTCAGATACCCCTGTGGGCCAGTGGGCCATGTGGAGCCCTGGATTTCAAATTGCTCAACAGCTTACTGTGGCTCGTTGGGGCCATCGGGCACAATGTGTACAGTGGATGAGAAACAAGAGGGGGGCTGGATGTGCCGAAAAGGCCAAGGTCCATTTGATGATCAAGTTTAATGCAGTGCCTATTTGACTTACTGCCTTCTACCGATTGATGCAACTAAAGTGTGTTTTGTAAATATCACACATTTGCAAGTATAGAAAACATTTCGTTTTGTATTGATTTGGGGTGAATAACCCTGTTTGCTGTGAATAAAATGGACAGCAGCCCAGGAAGGAGGGGGTGAAAGAATGAAAGGGGTGAGTGGAAAGTTGTGCCCATACTAATGCACTACTGCTTTGAACAACTGAAGTGCCAGAGGCAGATACCAAAAATGGACTCAGTGGATGGACCCTATTCATCAAATATATCCAGTGCTCCCAAAATAGCTGTACCTCCTTGAAATAAAAGGCCAGTCAGAAAGTCCACTTGGACTTTGTGCGATGGCAAGTTTTCTTGTTCATGTGATACACCACGGATACATGTTTTAACTCGATGGTAATGTTTATTTTAGGAGAAATGGCTGGTCCAAAGGTGATTCTAGGGTCACCTGGGCTTAACTACTGGTACTCCTGGTATAGTCTGAAGGTTTTAAAGTAAAGGCTGAACTCGGGAAAGTACATTTTTGTGGTTCTGATGTTTTCGAGTGAAATGTGTGCATAGTTTCAGTTTCAAAGGAAACTTGATAGGATTCTGTTCGTGTCTTTGAAGGACGCCGAATGGAGTAAAAAGGCAGAGAGTAAAGGACCCTTACGTTTGTCTTGTCTTACCCACCAAGTCCTGCCCATGTGAATATAGCAGATATATTCACAGGTGTGTCTAAACATTTGGACTCGCTCCTAGCCAGTACTTTTATACTCCACACCCTATATGTGTGATCATTTACACCTCTGAAAATTATACGTACAAAGCACAAAAGGTGAGGAATCGCTGTTGCAAATGGCAGCAACTTTGAATTAAAATGTGTGTTTGGTGCACTTCAAATTAGACGACCTTCCACAAGGGCAAATGTGGCTGACCATAAAATACCACCCTCAGGAAACAATTGGCTGCCTTTTCATCATCTCTTCGAAACATTAATGATGGAAATATCCCACCACATGGGCACCACCTTTCCTTTGGAAGTTGCCAACGACACCATGATCTAAGAGCCTTACGGTCGTCTGGAAGATTTTGCACTTAATCTCTGAAAAAAGAGCATGGGACCCCTCTTAATACATCACTGATCCGGGCACTGTGGGAGCTAATGGGCCAGTAAGCTCCAAGAATAGAAAACCAAATGAGGTAGGAAATGCTAAGCAGGCAGACGGGTTGTGCTCTCTATACTAAAGCCATTCTTTATAATGAGGAGAGCAAGGGTTGTAAAGTGACCTCACGTGACCTTCAGTCTCTGTGCAGCGGTACCTTCTTCTTGAAAACAGCCCAGTGTTCATGCTATTGTTCCCGACATGCACCGGGCTCTGAGGTAAGGGGCTGTTGGTGGTAGCCAGATCTGTAGCTTCTGCGATACAATAAAATATATGAAAGAATAAAATCATCGCCTTTCCTTTCTGATGAACTCTGGAACTCTTGTTTTTTAAGGATGTGAAAAAGATTACCTGTGTAAGCCAGAGACACATTCATATCAAATACGTGCACAGGAAATGGAAAAACATTTTTAATCATGACAGAACATCCCACACTTCAGCAAATTCGATGTTGGCGTAATCAATTTGATAAATGTCCTGCGTCGTGTTTTCTTCTGCTGTTAGAAGCATGCTGACAAGAAGGCGTGAATAGTTGTTTTTCTGGGAAATTTAGATGAAAAATAGTTACAATCGTGAAATGGTGGTCTTGAAAATCAAAGTAGAGAAATGCTTTTCACATATTTAAACAATTTATCAATCAAGCAATTAATCAGGTGTTTGTGAAGCGCAGCTACGCACTCGAAAGTGTTTCAAGGCGCTGATGAGGAGGGGGGCACACAGCTCCTGGACATTCAAGATGGTGTGGCTGTGAGTCAGGTCTTGCGGTTCTTCAGCACCCACCAAGGTCTGCACAGCACCTGTAGGTTCATGATGATTCGTCGTAAAGCCAGGTCTTGAGGTCCCTCAAGAACTTGGAGAGTGTTGGTGTCTGGCGAAGGTGGAGGCGGAGGGTGTTCCATGCCTTGACCACGAGGAAGGAGAAGTAATGGCTTCCTGTTCTGGTTTTCTTGATTCGCAGCACCGTCGCAAGGGAGAGCTGGACTGAGCGGAGGGATCCCTGGGCTGCATGGAACAAGAGGAGGTGGTTTATGTAGGCAGGCTGGTGTTGTGGAGAGCTTTGTGGGCGTGAGTGAACAGTCTGAAGGTGATTCTCTTCTTGACAGGGAGCCAGTGTAGTGCCCGCAGGTGATGGGTGATATGGCTGTGGCGCAGTAGGTTGAGAACTAGTCTGGCTGAGGCATTCTGGACATTCTGGAGCTTGCCGGTGAGGCTCTTGTTGATCCCAGCGTAGAGTGCGTTGCCCTAGTCCAGTCTGCTGTTGATGAGGGTGTGGGTGACAGTTTTCCTGTGTTCGAGGAGAATTCAGTTGAAGGTCTTTCGTAGGAGATGGAGGGCGTTGGAACAGGATGAGGTGATGGCATTGATTTGGCGGTCCGTCTTGAGTTCAGAGTCCAGGATGATTCCGAAGTTGCGTGCGTGGTCCATGGGTGCAGGTGGGTTCCTGAGGGCGGGGGGCCACCAGGAGCCATTCCAGTCATCGGGATGTGGGCCTATGATGAGTACTTTGTTTTTGTCCATGTTAAGTTGTAGCCAGATGTTCTTCATCCATCTGACGACTGCTTCTATTCCTTGTTGAACGTTTTGTTTGGAGGTGTTGGGTTCGTTGGATAGGGAGAGGATGAGTTGAGTGTCATCTGCGTATGATAAGAAGTTCAGTCCTTGTGATCTGACGATGGATGCGAGCGGGGCCATGTAGACATTGAACAGGGAGGGGCTGATGGCAGATCCTTGGGGGACTCCGCAGGTGGTCGGTGTAGCATCTGAGAGAGGAACGGAGTGAGCCTGACTCTCTGCCTTCTGCTGGAGAGGAATGAGCGGATCCAATTGAGGGCTTTGTTCCAGATTCCTGTGTTGTGGAATATGTGGAGTAGGGTGTGGTGTGAGACAGTGTCGAAGGCTGCAGAGAGGTCCAAGAGGATGAGGACCACAGTCTATCCTCTGTCGAAGAGGGAGCAGATGTCGTCTGTTGCGGCGATAAGGGCGGTTTCGGTGCTGCGGTTCTTCCTGAATCCTGATTTGGAGGAGTCGAGGATGCTGTTTTCGTCAATGAAGGAGGCGAGTTGGCTGTTGACCGCTTTGTCGATGACTTTCGCAGGGTACGGAAGTAAGGAGATAGGTCTGAAGTTCTTGAGGTCGGTGGGGTCCACCAAGGGTTTCTTCAGGAGAGGTTTGATCTCAGCGTGTTTCCAGTCATCGTGGAAGGAGGCAGCCTCGAAGGAGCAGTTGATAATTCTTTGCAGCTTGGGGGCAATGATGTCTGTAACTCTGTGGTAGATTTGGTGGGGGCAGAGGTACATAGGCCCCGGAGTGGGTGGTCTTCATAGTCTTTAGGGTGTCTTCGATGCTGAGGGCGGTCCAGCTGTCCAGCTGTCCAGTGCCGTCTCCGTAGTGCAGGGAGCATCTTTTAAAGTATATAAAATGTAAAACCTGAGAAAACAGCATTAATCATATATGCCCATAATGCCTGCTTATGTGTCAACGTTTTGCCTCTGATTAGGTTTTATCTGTGACTCTCAAACAGACCCAACTGTCCTATGCTTAAAAAGTATATTTTCTTTTTCTGTCTAACAAAGCTATCCTTACTTTCTCTTTCCTGTTTTTGTCTCTTTATGTTCCGGGCCACTGAAATTATGCACCAGGAAGGACCAAGGGTTGATTACATTTTGTGACAAGAAAAGGCAAAGTATGTGGCTTAATGCAGCACATTTCTGACAGAATTACTTCATGATTTTGTCATTTTTACACTTTATACCACCGTCTGGGCATAGACTTCACCCAAATACAGCAATACGCAATTGAAATACGACCAGTCAACCTTGTTGAAGGCCTTTCCACTGCGCAGAGGTACATGTCGCCATGTTTTTAGTAACTTTTGATCTGGTGTAGCAAGAAGCAATTTTTTGTTTAAATCTGCAGAATATGCAACAAATGAGAGATTTTGTGACACGTGGCAAATTCATAATTATGCCGAAAATGCCACAACCACAGAGTCTCATAATTCAGTTTGCCCCATCTATGTTCTACTAACTGCTGTGTTGTTATCCTTACAATCAAGCCTGCCTGGCAGCTGCAGCATTAGTACATACTCTTCCAAAACACCATTTCATGTCCTAGATGGTAATTACATAGGCATTGTCAATGGTACCATACTTGGTACATTGGGCACTTGCTAGGTTTGAATTAAATAAAAGTTCCCTGAGGAAAGCGCATGCCTCTCCATCGGCTAGATTATGTAACCAAATAGGGAGCACAGATGCAAAATGCAGAAGAGAGTGTTAGTGTGTGAATGCATCTCTTTGAGGTCACGTGATAGAAATTGAGTTATTAATCTCGGAGGGGGCACCCCTGCCAACTCAATAAACTCACTGTGTAAGGTAAAACACAGTTCTGAGAGGAAACCTTGGTAGCTATGGCACATAGCAGGCAATCCTAATAAAAAGACATGCTAAGATCAAGCACTACCAACAATTGTAAGGTAAAAAATATAACAATACATTTCCAAAAGCTATAAAAAAGAATAACAGAGAAAATGAATCAGCAAAAAGAAACCAAGATCTTCAAAATATGATAAGGGGAACCAGGGGTATGGATTTTTAAAGCTGTAAGGTACAACGCCAAGACTATAGAAAAACAACAGTTTCGTAGTGGACTGGGACCTAGGCACAATTTCTGATCAACCCTAATGGAGCAGAATTTGGATACACCAAGCAAGTCATTGTCGTCAAAGTTATTACCTTAAGACTTGGGGCCAGATGTAGTAAATATCATTTACCGATTCTAAAATACCGAATTTTACCAATTCGGTATTTTAGAATTGGTAAATGCTATGTAGCAAACAAAAAATTCGATAAGTATTACCGAATCGGTACGATTCGGTATTTACCGAATCGGTAAATACCGATTCGGTAAAATAGGGAAACATTCAAGGGTGGCAGGGTGTCACATTCACACCCTGTTGCACCCCTGAATAGTGCTTGTGTGCACATGTGGCACACATACATGCCCTAAAGGCATGTATGTCTGCCACATAGCACTGTTGAAAATGCACAGATTAGCATTTTCAAAGGTGTTCGGTATTTACCACCAACTAATAGTTGGTGGTAAATACAAATCCTTACAGCACATAAGCACTCTTAAAAGTGTTTGCTACATGCCATTTACCGATTCGGTAAATACCGAATCGGTAAATAATGATTCGGTAAATACCGAATCTGTAAATACCGATTCGGTATTTACCGAATCATCCCCTACATCAGAAATGGCTCAATACCGGTCGGTAAGCCTGAAATGTACCAAATTTCGGGTTTACCGACCGGTAATGGGCCACCTACATCAGGCCCAATGCCTCCAACTGCTGGGAGAGCCTCTTGTGGTCAGTCCTGCAGCCCCTAGCTCTTCAGGACAGGCTTCCAGGGCACCAGCTCCCTCTCCAGCCAGGCCTGTTTAGGGTCTAGTCCTCTTTAGATATCTGGGCTCACTTGGAGACGGAAGTCCTTCAGTTATTTGTGTCCCTGAAGCAGGTATTCTAGAGACCAACATCGGAGGCCAATTCCAATTCTTGGGTGCCAGCGATTCAGGGGCTCTTGGGTCCTTGTGTGAGTCTTATTTTTCCAGCAGGAGTCAAAAGTCAGGATTCTTCTTCCAGCAGGGCTTTCTTCCTCAGATGGAGCCTTCCCAAGTCCAGGAATGTTCTGGTGAGGTAGTGGTAGAGGTGTGAAATTTATCCTGTGCCCTAGCTAGTGATTGAAAAAATCTACCACCATATCCAAACCATTTTCTTGCACTCCCCCCACCATACCAAGCCCTTTCCTTTGCCTTACTGTATAATTAATCAGGATCCCCAATTTCAAGATAGAAGAACCTAACTACCACCAGACAGGCATGTCTGAAGCTTCTTGGCAATTCCACTACTTAATAGGGTCAACATTGATTTTCCCTCCTACTGTAGCTAGGGTCTGATTGTCTATGAGGGTCCTGGGAATGAATAGGAGAATCCCTCCATGGAAACTGCATGTAAAAAGGGGTAGTACTAAAGCTACCCTTTGTTCTGTCATCTGTTCATGCCCACTCCCAGGTAGTTAATCTCTGCTAAGTTTATCAGCAGTTACCACATATTTTATTTACCTGGGCTCTAAGGCAAGCCATTGTCCTCCAAGGCAGAGTTGTTAACTCCCCCAGCCTAGGATGTGTATTCTAGCTTTGGAGGTATGATAGGAGGCAGAACTTATTTTTCCCCCTACTGTGACTGGGAACTGGCTGTCTAGGGGGGGGTCATTGGAATAAATAAAAGTAGCTCTCCCTTTCATCTACCAGCCAATAGAAATAGTGCTGAATCTGCCCTTCGTTTTGTCAACTATTCTTATCCATTCTTTGTCAGCTAATCCCTGCTTAATGCAACAGTTCACACCCATTTGCCTTTCCTGGGCCCACAATTAAGCCTTTATTCTCTGAGCCAGAATCATTAACTCTCCCAGCAAAAGATGTATGACCCAGCTCTGGAGGTTTGATGAGTGGCAGGACTGGTTTTAAGCCAGTACTGCCCCAAGGAGCTTAAAGTATATTTTTATAAAGTTCCTTTTCTGATTTCACAATCAAGTCAAATTGCAAAAACTGAGCAGGAAATAATTTTGAACATTTTAGGAGCCCTTTCCTAAGCAGAGGTAGAAAATATAGATTTGAACTGCACCTAGGCCTAAAAAGTCTATCCTGGTCTACCTACTGAAATAGCTATTTACTGTGTGGGAACAATAGTCGTAATATTTAGTGTGCTCTGTTTTTAGATTAAGTACCCTGTCCTCTTTGCTTGCAAAGCACACTTTGCGGAGACATATGATATATTAAAATAGGTTTACCTAAATGGTACAGGCATGTTACTTGCCTTCTGTCACTGCAGTGCATTTAGAGTGCAGCCTAGTCAGAGCACATTTGTGCTCCTGGCCGAAAACATTTTTGTCATACATGTGTATGGTGTGAAGACTAGGGGTGGGTGCAACTCATGAAGTTTCACTCTGCAGAATTCGTGGAGTTACATAAAAACTTTAAAAATTATGGAAAATTCCACCCACCGCTTCCAAACAACTTTCAGTCATCTTCAGTCCGCTGGGCCCCCCAGGGCACCCAGCTGCACCTAGTACTTGCTGCTCATCTCAGCCCTGCCCTTGGGTTCCACCTCAGACCCTTCCCCTGCCGCCTGCCGCCTGCCAGTGCCACCCGCTGTCAAACCAGACTTACCGCATCTCAAAGCACAGCAACTAACTCTCCTGCTTGTGATGCTTTGATCGGTGAAGAGGACGGAGGTTGCTTTGTGTAGGCATGCGCTGCAGAATGAAGTCAATTGTAGGGAGGGCCACCAATAAATTCTACTACATGGCGGTTGGTGTTTTTGCCGAACTCCGTGCTCCAAGCGGACTGCAGAGTAGCAAACTCTGTAAACTCCACCGGCGGAGCAGAGTTGGCTGCCCACCGCAAGTAAATACACACTGAAGGACACTTATGACATTTAACTTTCCGTACTGTAGGTGCACTCAAGGCACCATTTACAATAGGCTAATAGGGATCTCTTTTTAAGCACATTTTGTTGAATGTTTTCTTAATCTTACAGGCGCAACAGATACATAGCGTTTGGGCATTTCAAGCTTACCATATCATTTTCCCAGCACCTCCCAGCTTAGAGGCTATAATGTATCCCTCCCCTCCATAGGCCTATCAGGGCCCGGTGGTGGGTGTGCTGCTGGTGCATGAGCTGTTTTGTGTGGCCTGTGCTGGATGAGATGAACAATTGCTAAATAGGATGGGGAGGGAAGGCATGGGCCTCATGGGGGGGAGGCTGTATCCAGGAGGAGGATATGTGGGTAATGATCGGATTGGGAATTATGTAGCTGAGCCATTTTCTAGCCACTTGCAGCAGGAGGCATAGGAATGAGGGAGATGAAAGGGGATCCTCCAACAGGACAGTCCATTTTGCAGGAGTCTATCTGATGTAGGGGCTTTAGAGTGGAGGCATCATGCCTCCACCCTGCACAGGACCTTGAGCTCCACCTCACCCAAGAGGTTGAAGGCGAACTGCTTTCGCAAGCTGCATAGGGGTGTTCCACTCTTTCAGTGCATTGTAACAGTGCGTTTGGCTATAAGAAGGGCCAGAACAAGGAACAGGAATCTTATATTTTTTCTTTTTGGCCATCTATAGAGGCTTAGAGCCCCCGCCTCACCGATGTCCAGGCTGACCACCCTCGTAATGGTAAAAAGTGTTCCAGCCACCTCTGCCAGTATGGGGCAAGTACAATGCAATCCTAGAATATATGTTTAAAGTCAGCCGCAGGCGAGTTCAATGTGAATAGGAGTCTGGGGCACCCAGGAAGAGTCTGTGTATCTTGACTTTGAAAAATATGTTCTGTGAAGAATGCAAAACTGCATTATATGAATCATTGCATTTTGGGATACCAGCTGGGTGTATTCGAGGAATCTAGACATTCATTGTCATCAAGGGCATTTCCAATCTCTGCTTTCCATTTGCCCATGAGAAGGGTTCAAAAGTGGGTCGACAAGGCCTTGTAGATCCAGGTTATGCTGTGGCACTGTGAGACCATTGTGTAAAGCAGGTTTGTAAACTGATAGGCAGTGTTTTAGAGGTAATATTACTTGGGGTAAAAGCCCAAATAGGCATAGATAAATATGCCAAGATTGGAAGGGTGGATTCTCCTGGAGGGGAGCAAATGGGAGAAAATAAAAAGAAATATGCAAAAACTATTTAAAAAAAAGAAAAATCCTCATTCCAGTTGCTACTGTGGCCTGAATAAGGAAGGTTGGTGGTGTAAGAGGAGCAATCATATAAAAGTTGCTCATAAAGGTGCATGGCAGAAGTAAAGCTTCCAACTTGGAATGTCAACAGACTGCCTACAGCTAAGAGACAGATAGAGATTAATCTATCAGTATCTTAAGGATTGCCAAACTCAGGTCCTAATTTAGCAAGAGACTTACTGCATCTGTGTGTAAAGCCGTTTTTTAAAGACAGGATAGGGTTCACCAAATAATATGTTCAGATCAGGGAATTAATTCAAGAGCAGTTGCAGTAGTGGTTAAAAAGAACCCAGGTGTCAGGGTTATTGAGTATAGAACACAGGGGCCTTATACATGTGTAGGTTTTTATGGCCCAAATTGCGATGATGCAATGTCACTTTATGGAATGCCAGCTAATCTCTCAGACTATCCTTCTCCAGTGGTAAATAGTGGGAGATTTCAATTTAGTACCAGACAAAAATTTAGATAAATCTGTTAAGAGTCAAGCAATAAATAACTGGAAAGTGGGGAGGACACTCAGGTATATAAAGCTGGACTTTGGGCTGTGTGGTATTTGGCGGAAAAGAGCTGAAACAATAGGGGTCGGACTTTCCATAGTGAGAAGAATAGGTGTGACGCGAGGACTGATTTTTGTTGTAGAGGGTACCCGTGTGGATAACGTAAGGCAAGTCAGGCACATATTGGCACACTGCTCTGATCATACTGCCATTATTTCAGCTCTACAATTTCCCAAATGTAAAATGGACAGTAGAAAGATCACTACTATTAGTTGAAGGTACTTTGCAGATGTTGAAGAATGAATCTGAGGAATTCTTCAAGCTGAATGAGGGGACTGCCATTTTTGGTGTAGTCTGGGATGCATACAAGACATATATAAAGGAGGTTTTGCACAGGTTGAGCAGCCAAAGGAATAAAGTTAAGAGAGAGGCGGTCAGGGAGCTAGAGGAAGTGGCTGTAAAGATGGAGAAGGAGTTAATTGAGGCCATACAGGAGAGTAAACAGGAGAAAGCACAGAAATTGGTAGGAATTTAAATGGCCATCAAACAACTTCTAGAAAAGAGATGTAGGGAGAAGTAGTTGGCAAGTAGTTTAAGGCACCGCAAATATGGGGAGAAGAGTAGGAAACTGTTGCAGTGGAAAGCAAGGACAGACAGGGTGAGGAATGAGTTTGTAAAATGGTTCATTGATGATCAGAGGAATAATACTGAAAAATGTAGCCGAGATAGAAATGCAAGTTTGCAATCTATTTTAATCCCTATACAGAAGAGACGGTAGCTAATGTCAGAGTGGTCAGAGAGTAGTTGGTGAATCAGAAACGCCTGAGTTTAGGGAATACAGATAAATGGTGGCTACAGAAGGAGATCACATCAGTATTTTGCTACAGATAAACACAACTTGCAGTGGAAAGGCAGCGGGCCTGATAGCCTCCCTGTTGAACTGTATAAGTAATTGAAAGATGTAACAGTAGTGGTCTGGCAGCAATTATTTATTTAATGATATCTTTAGGAAAGAGAAAGCAATACCAGAGTCCTACAATGAAGCCACCATCTCCCTGATTCTAAAGCTGAATAAGGATCAGAGTGTAGTAGAATCTTTAGGCCTATCTCCCTTTTGAATAGCAATTATTAAAATCAGCACAGGAATATTATCAGCCAGAATGGCTAAAGTAATTAAACAGGTGATACATATGGATCAAGTTTTGGAGCCCTTTACTGGTATGCAATAAACAAATCTAAGACAGCGATTATGGTGTGGAATATACTGGTGGGTAACATAGCCCTTACAGACCCGATCCAAGGTTAGATACCAGGGTATAGAGGCGGTCCCAAACTTAGAGAAGATCCCAAAAATTAAAATGAACAGAATCTTTAGATAGATAAATGCTTTGCTTGGCAAATGGGATACTTGCAATTGACGATATACTGGCTTCTGAAACTGGTGAAAATGATTATCATGCTTAAGTTGATGTTTCTTTTCAATAATATCCCATTACTGTTTGGACAAGGCCTGATAGACAAGATCCAGGGGAGATTAATATCCTTTATTTGTACCTCAAAAACTCCTAGATTGGCCTGGAGGAAATTGAGGAGGGAATTGGAGAGAGCTGGGTCAGCTTTCACAATTATACAAATGTTCTGGAATGCATTTCATTTTAACCCCTTGTGTGCTTCGGATGGTCCCCAGCCATCCGAAGTCACAGTGGGCGTGTGCGGAGGCTGGGGGCTGTCCGAACTCCGCCCACTCATTAAAACGCCTGAACAGCACGAAAATTCGCCCAGCGCGGAACAGGTTACTAATAGTGCAATAGTACATTGTTATTGCCAGACAGCAATGGCACTTCAAGGATGTATGACTAGTGAATCGGAGTGGGAAGGCATCTTATATAGGTTTGTGAATCCTATGTTTCTGAAAAAAGTATGATTGAAGGTTTTGAAGATGTTCTTAGTAGTCTGGTGCAAGATGAGTAACCTGTTAGGTATCAACTATTACTCAGAGCTTGTTCCCATTTTAAGGTCACCGGGGACCCCCGTCTTATTAGATGATAAACATAGTCTGCATATTCTTAGGGCTGGAATTTACAGTGGGACCATTTGAGAGATGCATCAGATCTCATTTATTGAAAGCCATAAGGGAGCAGACTCGCAGAGGGATATCCAAATATAAGCACTGTCAGCTACAATCATGATGGGAGAATCAACAGTGGTCAGGGATAGACCTGTGGTAGTATGAGGAAAGAATACTGGACCCCACCCCATTCTCTAATAGGGCTATCCCAGAAATTGTGTTTGATAGATACTTGTCAATGACGGGGCAAGGAAACCTATGCAAATATCTTTGAGTCTTCTTTATGCAAGTATTTAAAACACTTCTGCACTCTGCACGGGATGTACTGGACACTGCTGAGCTGTTGCGCACAGTCCAAGACAATGTTCCAAGGCATTGGAGATGTGAGGAAATTATTGCTAATTACATCCATATGTTCATGAGCTGCCTGGAACTTTAGAACTACTGGAAGTAAGTGATGTATTATTTGGAAATCAGGGTGCGGAGTGTGTAATTAAGCATTTTTTTGGTGTTCCTATAGAACTTATTCCCAACTAGATAAGCCCATATTGACTAACTTGAGATAGTTTGTTTTTTACACAATGTTTATCGTCAGCAGAGAGATTTGTATTAAGTGGCCTCATGTAACTGTACCACGGCTAATGAATGGCTGCCTTTGGTGAATAACATCTGTAGACTGGAATGATGAGCCTGGATAGGCTAGCACAGTTATAGCAAGGTAACGATCTGCTAAATTACATTCAGCAGAAGTGTTTTCAGATGCTGGGGGTGCTCCATAGTGATTGTTTTATCTAATGGTGAATGAGAACCAAACCCTCCTCCCTAAAAAAATGAAAGAAATATAAGAACCGAGGGAGAATCACCATCTTTGAGACAGCAATGTGGCCCAAAGGGGACAGTGGAAGTATTCACCTAAAGGACACCTGCGATCAGCGAGAGATCATATCTGGCGTGAGGTTACTATTTAGGAAGTCCCAGCCTTCATGGTAGATCTGCATCCTTAAATAAAGAAAAGACAAAGGCTTCCGATGTACGAGATGTCCTCTCAGGTGCCAGTCTACCTGCTGTGCTGCCGGGGTCAATAGAAACAGACATAACTTGGGGCATCTAACCTGCAGGGCAGACAGCTTGGCACACATAGAAAGGAGGTCGGAGATGGAGGACCTAGCTCTAGGACACCCCCGCGCCGCACGGCCACCAGCTGCTGCGTGTGCCTCCCCTCCTTGTGCCTCGCTGCCCCGGCTCCGCCGCGTGACCACGCCCCCTGCCACCGAGCGGCGTGGTCTGTGCTAGCTTCCTGGCCTGTGTACCTGTCTCTGTTGTTGTCATTCGATTTGTATTGATTTGTATTGACTTGTAAACTGTTCTGTTGATTTGTTTTATTCCCCCATTTGTGCCAGTTTCGCCTTCGTTTTTTGCCGTCCCCGTCTCATCCGTCCCCGCTCCCCGCTTCCCGCCATCACCACTAGCCCCGCCCCTTTCTTTGTGTACCCTCCCCGCTCCCGCCTCCCAGCTGCTCCGCCCCCCCCGCGCACTTGGCTATATATGGCGACCGTGCGACGCAGGTAAGTGTGACCTAGCTCTAGGACACCCCCGCGCCGCACGGCCACCAGCTGCTGCGTGTGCCTCCCCTCCTTGTGCCTCGCTGCCCCGGCTCCGCCGCGTGACCACGCCCCCTGCCACCGAGCGGCGTGGTCTGTGCTAGCTTCCTGGCCTGTGTACCTGTCTCTGTTGTTGTCATACGATTTGTATTGATTTGTATTGACTTGTAAACTGTTCTGTTGATTTGTTTTATTCCCCCATTTGTGCCAGTTTCGCCTTCGTTTTTTGCCGTCCCCGTCTCATCCCTCCCCGCTCCCCGCTTCCCGCCATCACCGCTAGCCCCGCCCCTTTCTTTGTGTACCCTCCCCGCTCCCGCCTCCCAGCTGCTCCGCCCCCCGCGCACTTGGCCATATATGGCGACCGTGCGACGCAGGTGAGTGTGACCTAGCTCTAGGACACCCCCGCGCCGCACGGCCACCAGCTGCTGCGTGTGCCTCCCCTCCTTGTGCCTCGCTGCCCCGGCTCCGCCGCGTGACCACGCCCCCTGCCACCGAGCGGCGTGGTCTGTGCTAGCTTCCTGGCCTGTGTACCTGTCTCTGTTGTTGTCATTCGATTTGTATTGATTTGTATTGACTTGTAAACTGTTCTGTTGATTTGTTTTATTCCCCCATTTGTGCCAGTTTCGCCTTCGTTTTTTGCCGTCCCCGTCTCATCCCTCCCCGCTCCCTGCTTCCCGCCATCACCGCTAGCCCCGCCCCTTTCTTTGTGTACCCTCCCCGCTCCCGCCTCCCAGCTGCTCCACCCCCCCCGCGCACTTGGCCATATATGGCGACCGTGCGATGCAGGTGAGTGTGACCTAGCTCTAGGACACCCCCGCGCCGCACGGCCACCAGCTGCTGCGTGTGCCTCCCCTCCTTGTGCCTCGCTGCCCCGGCTCCGCCGCGTGACCACGCCCCCTGCCACCGAGCGGCGTGGTCTGTGCTAGCTTCCTGGCCTGTGTACCTGTCTCTGTTGTTGTCATTCGATTTGTATTGATTTGTATTGACTTGTAAACTGTTCTGTTGATTTGTTTTATTCCCCCATTTGTGCCAGTTTCGCCTTCGTTTTTTGCCGTCCCCGTCTCATCCCTCCCCGCTTTCCGCTTCCCGCCATCACCGCTAGCCCCGCCCCTTTCTTTGTGTACCCTCCCCGCTCCCGCCTCCCAGCTGCTCCGCCCCCCCGCGCACTTGGCCATATATGGCGACCGTGCGACGCAGGTGAGTGTGACCTAGCTCTAGGACACCCCCGCGCCGCACGGCCACCAGCTGCTGCGTGTGCCTCCCCTCCTTGTGCCTCGCTGCCCCGGCTCCGCCGCGTGACCACGCCCCCTGCCACCGAGCGGCGTGGTCTGTGCTAGCTTCCTGGCCTGTGTACCTGTCTCTGTTGTTTTCATTCGATTTGTATTGATTTGTATTGACTTGTAAACTGTTCTGTTGATTTGTTTTATTCCCCCATATGTGCCAGTTTCGCCTTCGTTTTTTGCCGTCCCCGTCTCATCCCTCCCCGCTCCCCGCTTCCCGCCATCACCGCTAGCCCCGCCCCTTTCTTTGTGTACCCTCCCCGCTCCCGCCTCCCAGCTGCTCCGCCCCCCCCGCGCACTTCGCCATATATGGCGACCGTGCGAACGCGCAGCGGTCACGTGCAGCGGGTGCGCCGATTGTGCGCCGAAGGCGCGCCAAAGGTAAGCCCGTCTACGCCCGTCCGCGCCTGGACCGCGCCCAGTGCCAGGACCCCTGGCCCTCGACGACCCCTGCCCACCCGCCTGACGTACACCGCCGCCACCCTCAACGCACTCAACACCAGCCGATTCCCAGGATGCTACCAAGCCACCCCTCGACGCACCCACGGACCCTTCAGCTGCCACGCCTGCAAGTTCTCCTGCATCCGGACCTGCCGCGCACCAGCACCCGCCAAGTCGAACACCAGCAGCAACCACCTCAAGTGCATCCTGCTCAACACCCGCTCCGTCCACAGACACGCCATCGAACTCTGGAACCTCCTCGACACCACAGCACCAGACGTTGCCTTCCTCACGGAGACCTGGATGAACGCCTCTTCAGCTCCCGACATCGCCATCGCCATCCCAGAGCGCTACAAGATCACCCGGAGGGACCGCACCGCCAACCAGTTGGGAGGAGGCATCGCCATCATCCACAGGGACACCATCCGCATCACGACCAGCACCAACGACACCCTTACCACCGCCGAACACCTGCACTTCCAGATCCACACCGACCCCAAGACCACCCTCAGAGGCACCCTGATCTACAGACCCCCGGGACCACGCACACAATTCAGCGAGGACATCGCCGACTTCATCAGCCCGCATGCCCTCCCCTCCGCTGACTACATCCTCCTGGGGGACCTCAACTTCCACCTGGAGAACAACAACGACCGCAACACCACCACCCTGCTCGACAACCTCGCCAACCTGGGACTCAAGCAACTGGTGAGCACCCCCACCCACCTCGCCGGACACACACTCGACGCCGTCTTCTCATCCAGCAAAGACATCGCCTTCAGCCACGCCACAGAACTCCACTGGACGGACCACAGCTGCGTCCACTTCACCTTCGATAGAACGACGATCCACCACCACCAGCAACAGGTTGCTCGAAGGAACTGGAACAAGATCACGGCCGACCAGCTCGCCGCCTCCCTGAGCCAGCACCCTCCTGCCAGCTCAGCGAACCCCGGCCAGGCCACCGACAACCTCGCGAAGTGGATCAGCAACTGCGCGGACAAACTCGCCCCTCTGAGGACCCCGCCCAGCAGACCCGGCAGCAAGAAAGCCCCATGGTTCACCGACGAACTCAAGAGCTCCAAGAAGAACTGCCGAGCCCTCGAGAAAGCCTGGAGAAAAGAACCTACACCGGACAACATGACCACCCTCAAGCTCGCCACCCGGAAGCACCACCAACTGATCCGCAGCGCCAAGAAAACTGCATTCAAGGACCGGCTGGACAACAACGCACACAACTGCACGGAACTCTTCAACATCGTGAAGGAGCTCTCCAACCCCAACGCAGGAAGCAACGACATCACCCCTTCGCAAGACCTCTGCAACTCCCTCGCCTCCTACTTCCACAACAAGATCGCGGACATACACAACAGCTTCAACATTCAACCGACGCACCCCACGACCACAGCAACGCCACCCACCACCACCCTCCGCGCCTGGACTCCGGTCAACACCGAAGACACCGTCCGCATGATGAACTCCGTCCACTCCGGATCTCCGACCGACCCCTGCCCTCACCACGTCTTCAACAAGGCCGACGCTGTCATCGCACCCCACCTACGGGACATTATCAACACCTCCTTCGACACCGCCACCTTCCCTGAGAGCTGGAAGCACGCCGAACTCAGCGCTCTACTCAAGAAATCCACAGCGGACCCCACCGAACTCAAGAATTACCGCCCCATCTCGCTCCTCCCGTTTCCTGCCAAAGTCATCGAGAAGACCGTCAACAAACAGCTGGCCGCCTTCCTCGAGACGAATGGATCCCTCGACCCCTCACAGTCTGGTTTCCGAGCCAACCACAGCACCGAGACCGCCCTCATCGCCGCCACCGACGACATCCGAGCCCTGATGGACAACGGAGATACAGCGGCCCTCATCCTCCTAGACCTCTCCGCGGCATTCGACACTGTCTGCCACCGCACCCTAGTGCAGTGCCTCAGCAACGTCGGAATCCAGGAGAAGGCACTGGAATGGATCATCTCCTTCCTCGACGGAAGAACACAGAGAGTCCGCCTACCACCGTTCACGTCAGAGGCCACCGAAGTCATCTGCGGCGTCCCTCAAGGATCCTCGCTGAGCCCCACCCTCTTCAATGTCTACATGAGCCCCCTCGCGGCCATCGCACGCCAACACAACCTCAACATAATCTCCTACGCCGACGACACCCAGCTGATCCTCTCCCTGACCAACGACCCCGCCGCCGCCAGAGCTAATCTGCACGAAGGGATGAAGGATGTAGCCGAGTGGATGACAACCAGTCGCCTGAAACTGAACTCAGACAAGACGGAGGTCCTCATCCTGGGCTCCTCGCCCTCCACCTGGGACGACTCCTGGTGGCCCCCCGCCCTGGGCACCGCACCCAAACCAACGGACCACGCACGGAACCTGGGTTTCATCCTGGACTCCTCCCTCTCCATGACCAGGCAAGTCAACGCTGTCTCCTCGTCATGCTTCAACATCCTTCGCATGCTACGGAAGATCTTCTGGTGGATCCCCACCGAAACCAGGAAGACCGTCACCCAGGCCCTCGTCACCAGCCGACTGGACTACGGCAACGCTCTCTACGCCGGCACCACCGCCAAGCTCCAGAAGAGACTCCAGCGGATCCAGAACGCCTCAGCCAGACTCATCCTCGACATCCCACGAACCAGCCACATCTCCGGACATCTGAGAGACCTGCACTGGCTCCCCGTCAACAAAAGAATCACCTTCCGTCTCCTCACCCACGCACACAAAGCCCTACACGATCAAGGCCCGAGCTACCTCAACAACCGAATCAACTTCTACGCTCCCAAACGCCACCTCCGATCAGCCAACCACGCCCTCGCCGCCGTCCCCCGCATCCGAAGAGCGACAACAGGAGGAAGGTCCTTCTCCTACCTGGCCGCCAAGACCTGGAACTCCCTCCCGACCGACCTGCGCCTGACCCAAACCACCTCTCCTTCAGGAAGAAGCTCAAGACCTGGCTGTTCGAGCAGTAACGGCACCCCCCCCCCAAGCGCCTTGAGACCCTACGGGTAAGTAGTGCGCTCTATAAATGTCTTTGATTGATTGATTGAGGAGGCATCTGCATCAATGTTAATTTAAAACAGAGCATCATCTGCATATAGGAAAATTGCCTGAGCTCTAATAGGCAGAGGGACGTCCCAGCAGGCACCAAACCTCCACTTGTGGGTTGCCAGGGTGTCTATCCCAAGCACATAAAGGAGAGGTGAAAAGGGGCAGCCCTGCCACGTGCCTCTCCTGACCGGTAGCAGCTCGGAGATGAGGTACCCGAGACAAACGCGAATGGTGAGAGCTGATTACACAGTCAAATGAATCAATCAATCAATCAATCACGGCATTTATAAAGCGCGCTACTCACCCGGGAGGGTCTCAAGGCGCTGGGGGAGGGGGATCGCTACTGCTCGAACAGCCAGGTCTTGAGCTGCCTTTTGAAGGAGAGATGGTCCTGGGTTCGCCGAAGGTGGGTGGGGAGGGTGTTCCAGGTCTTGGCTGCCAGGTAGGAGAAGGATCTTCCTCCGGCGGTGGCTTTGCGGATGCGTGGTATGGTGGCGAGGGCGTGGCTGGTCGATCGTAGCTGGCGGGTGGGCGTGTAGACAGTCATGCGGTCGTTGAGGTACTTGGGGCCCAGGTCGTGGAGAGCCTTGTGTGCGTGGGTGAGGAGTCTGAACGTGATCCTCTTGCTGACGGGGAGCCAGTCTCTCAGGTGTCCGGTGATGTGGCTGTGTCGTGGGATGTCCAGGATGAGTCGTGCGGAGGCGTTCAGGATGCGCTGGAGTCTTTTTTGAAGTTTGGCTGTGGTTCCGGCGTAGAGGGTGTTCCCGTAGTTCAGGCGGCTGGTGACGAGTGCCTGGGTGACGGTCTTCATGGTTTCAGTGGGGATCCATCTGAAGATCTTGCGGAGCATGCGCAGGGTGTTGAAGCATGAAGATGAGACGGCGTTGACTTGTCTGGTCATCGACAGGGAGGAGTCCAGGATGAAGCCCAGGTTGCGTGCATGGTCTGTTGGCTTGGGAGCGGTGCCCAGGGCCGGGGGCCACCAGGAGTCGTCCCAGGCGGAGGGTGATGATCCCAGGATGAGGACTTCCATTTTGTCTGAGTTCAGTTTGAGGCGGCTGTTCCTCATCCAGTCGGCGACGTCTTTCATCCCTTCGTGTAGGTTGGCTCTGGCGGTGGTGGGGTCGTTGGTGAGGGAGAGGATCAGCTGGGTGTCGTCGGCGTAGGAGATGATGTTGAGGTTGTGTTGGCGTGCGATGGCTGCGAGGGGGCTCATGTAGACGTTGAAGAGGGTTGGGCTGAGGGAAGATCCTTGTGGTACGCCGCAGATGACTTCGGTGGCCTCCGATCTGAACGGGGGAGGCGCACTCTCTGGGTTCTTCCGGTGAGGAACGAGATGATCCACTCCAGTGCTTTCTCTCGGATCCCGATGTTGCTGAGGCGCTTCACTAGGGTGTGGTGGCAGACGGTGTCGAACGCGGCAGAGAGGTCCAGGAGGATGAGGGCCGCTGTTTCCCCGTTGTCGATCAGGGTTCTGATGTCATCGGTGGCTGCGATTAGGGCGGTCTCGGTGCTGTGGTTGACCCGGAACCCGGACTGCGAGGGGTCGAGGGATCCGTTCGTCTCGAGGAAGGCGGCAAGCTGTCTGTTGACGGTCTTCTCGATGACTTTGGCCGGAAAGGGAAGGAGCGAGATGGGACGGTAGTTCTTGAGGTCGGTGGGGTCCGCCGTTGGTTTCTTCAGGAGGGCGGTCAGCTCGGCGTGCTTCCAGCTTTCCGGGAAGGTGGTGGTGTGGAAGGAGGAGTTGATGATGTTCCGGAGATGGGGTGCGATGATGGCGTCGGCTTTGTTGAAGACGTGGTGTGGGCAGGGGTCGGTTGGTGATCCGGAGTGGATGGAGTTCATCGTGCGGGTGGTGTCTTCGGTGCTGATCGGGGTCCAGTTGCAGAGGGTGGTGGTGGCGGGCGTTGGTTAGGTGATAGGGTGCGTTGTCTGTGCGTTGAAGCTGTTGTGTATGTCGGCGATCTTGCGGTGGAAGAACGCGGCGAGTGAGTTGCAGAAGTCTTGCGAGGGGGTGATGTCGTTGTTTCCGGCGCTGGGGTTGGAGAACTCTTTGACGATGCTGAAAAGTTCCTTGCTGTCGTGGGCGTTGTTGTCCAGTCGTTCTTTGAGTGTCGACTTCTTGGTGGCGCGGATCAGCTGATGGTGTTTGCGGGTGGCGTGCTTGAGGGCGGTCACGTTGTCTGTGGTTTGGTTGAGCCGCCAGGCTTTCTCCAGGGTGCGGCAGTTCTTCTTGGATTCCTTGAGTTGGCCGGTGAACCAGGGGGTTTTCTTGCTGGCGGGTCTGCTGGGGGGGTTCTTTAGTGGTGCGATGTCGTCGGCGCAGGTGGTCAGCCACTTGGTGAGGTTGCTGGCTGCTTCGTTGGGGTCCGTTGTGTTGGTGGGGGTGTTCTGGCTGAGGGAGGCGGTGAGCTGCTCGGCGGTGATCTTGCTCCAGCTCCGGCAGGGAACCTGTTGCGGGTGGTGGTGGGTCGCAGTTTTTCTGAAGCTGAAGTGGACGCAGCTGTGGTCGGTCCAATGGAGTCCGGTGGCGTGGCTGAAGGAGATGTGCTTGCTGGATGAGAAGACGGGGTCTAGCGTGTGGCCGGCGTAGTGGGTGGGCGTGTTCACCAGTTGCTTGAGTCCGAGGTTGGCGAGGTTGTCCAGCAGGGCGGTGGTGTTTCTGTCGTTGTTGTTCTCCAGGTGGAAGTTGAGGTCCCCTAGGAGGATGTAGTCGGCGGAGGGCAGGGCGTGCGGGCTGACGAAGTCTGCGATGTCTTCGCTGAATTGTGTGCGTGGTCCCGGGGGTCTGTAGATGAGGGTGCCTCGGAGGGTGGTCTTGGGGTCAGTGTGTATCTGGAAGTGCAGGTGTTCGGCGGCGGTGAAGGTGTTGTCGGAGTTGGTCGAGATGCGGATGGTGTTCTTGTGTACGATGGCGATGCCTCCTCCCGTCTGGTTGATGCGGTCCTTCCGGGTGATCTTGTATCCGTCCGGGATGGCTATGGCGATGTCGGGCGCTGAGGAGGCGTTCATCCAGGTTTCGGTGAGGAACGCGACGTCCGGTGCTGTTGCGTCGAGCAGGTCCCATAGTTGCACGGCGTGCCTGTGGACGGAGCGGGTGTTCAGCAGTGTTCAAATCATGCGGATGCTGCGTCCTCTGAATCCAGCAAGATCCTGAAACAGGTATGTCCAGTTCAGGGAATTGAATGCTTTCTCCAAATTGAGAACTGTAGCCACCAGCCAGGATCTGTGATGTGTTAGCCCTCCATTATGCAGTAATGTCTCCCAATGGTAGGGCTGCTCTAATGGGTCCTCAGGACATGTTTTAGAGGGGAAACATAGGCAATGTATTACTCTTTAGCAGTGATTCAGTGCACAAAGTTCTAAAGTCAGCAAATCCAGAAATGCAAAAATGGGGAACTATGACAAAAATGGGGCAATTATTTACAGCTACATACATGGAACTCTCCTGTTTTCCTTCCAAAGATCTTGAGGGTGCCAGAAATTGAATGACACTCCATGGGTAGGGGGCAATTTAAGTCTCTCGGGGAGGTGTACATCCCTGCCACATATTGCAAAAATAGGAAAATCACCAATGAAGGTGTGGATTCCATCAATAATACAGACCTGCGGTTAGCAGTGGTAAACAAGGACAATAAAGGGTTATACTGCTTTCTGTGGGTATTCCAATACCTGTATGCAGGTAAGGAGGCTTCGGATTTGCCTGAATAATCAATTTCTATCGTATGTTTCCTGCATTTCATCACATATTTCTTCTTTCTATCTAGCCACATTTAATAACACAATCATGCTGTGAGCTAGCAATGTCATTATGCTGAAGGTTTTTGAATCTCACAAATGTATCCATGTTCCCTTCTAGCTGGCTGGACACTTGGCAGGTACACCGTATATTTTTTGATGCAATGATTTCTCTTTAATCTCCGCTCGTCCTTGGATGATGGATTTTAAGTAATATACTTTAAAGTCCTCTGTTGACCTAGGGCTTTTAAAGAACGAAATAAAACATCAAACACAATGGGTTTCACAACAGACTTTTAACGTGCAAATAAACTGTGAATATAAAATGTTTTATCAAGTAATGATCTCGATTCGGTTTTAACAACTCGAAACAAAAGGACAAAAGACAGAATAATGTAAGAAACTGAAGGTAGTGTTACTTTAAACATGATTGCCTGCCAACAGATACAACTGCTAACACTGTTCAATATTCATAAACCGAATGCAGCTATCCCCAGAGCACTGAGTATTCTTGCACATGTAACATATCACTTACAAAGTTAGGGGCTGATTTACAAGTCCTTTGCGACACTTTTGCACCACTGTTGCATCACTTTGTGATGCAGTGGCAGCGTAAACAATGCAGCCAATTTACAATGTGACGCATCTCGGGGGATGCTTCACGTTGTAAAGCTCTGCATCACATTATACCTGTGTCAGGTATAATGTATGCAGGGTGGGCGTTCCCACGCTGGAAAGCCTCGTAAAAGTGATGCATTGAAATATAAAAAATTTCACTGCACCACTTCTAGGACGCCACTGCATCAAAACCTTACGCCTGCTAGAAACAGGTGTAAGGAGTGACGTAGTGTAGTAAGAATAGGCCTCAACATGCATTGCTGGAGTTGTGTTGTGCTTGCGACACATCTCCAGCAATGAGTGACTTTTGCGCCAACAGATGCATCAGAATTTCTGACGCACTGGTCAATCCTTGCGCTATGGTGCGCTGTATTGTAAATACAGCGCATCAATGGTGGCGCAAGGGTTTCGTAGGCTGGTGCAGAGAAAAAGCCAATATCCTCAAAATGGGAGTCCCAATATATTTCTTTCTGTAACATAGGCTCTTCCTGAGAAAAGAAGGACAGGTAAGGGAGGATTTCCCAAATGTATCTGTTCAACATCCCTGGTAAAAATGTTCTTTACAGATAAAATCGACACCTGGCATTCGGAGCATAGGAAGGAGGCCACAAGCTTTGGCGCAAGCAAGGATAATGGCCCCTGTGACTGCTGTAGGAGCAATAAAATACAGAACTGATCATGGTTAAATTGGTATAAGAACAGTGGTCCTTGACTATAGATTTAGATTGATATTATCAACAAACCAGTTTAAGGTAAACGATGCGAATGAATCTGCATTTAGAGAATCAATCTGTATGGGAGAAAAAATATATCTTATTGCTACACTCTGTGTGCGACATACAGAGACAGTACCCAGGGGAAACAGTTATATTCTCAAGAATCAGAACAACGTAAGCACAGTGTCCACATTTCAAATTTTATCAAAAAAGAGCAATCACATTTATTTACAATACCGGAAAAGCAATACTATTGGTATACGGCGCAAGTGCTATAAGGAAAGGAAAGAGAAGGGGTGCTCAAGTGTCAGGAAAGAGTAGAAAAATCATGCTAAAAAACGTTTACAATATTTACAACAATACAACAAAGCGGTAACTTCCCGCAGGTTGAAACACAAAAGGCCTGTTCTATTCCTTCCAGGGTGAGTAATGGAAGGGGGGATAGGGGCGGGGTAAATTAAGATACAGGCACTTGAAAACAGAGGGCGTCGACGTTTTGACCCTATTGCTCGTGGGAATTTTGATTCCTCGGCTGCGGGTCTTCTTCAGGACATGGGGGGGGGGGGGGGGGGGGGGGAAACTAGGCCGCAATTCCGCTAATGTTCTGGATCACCACCAATTAAGCTTGTTTGGTCCAAAGTCCGCCAATTTTAGGGGTTCACCTACTATCTGTAGGTCGATTAGACTAATGGTGAGTTCGCTCATTTAGCCAGAAGATACAATCAATGTTATATTGGTTCAAAGACGCCCTCTGTTTTCAAGTGCCTGTATCTTAATTTACCCCGCCCCTATCCCCCCTTCCATTACTCACCCTGGAAGGAATAGAACAGGCCTTTTGTGTTTCAACCTGCGGGAAGTTACCGCTTTGTTGTATTGTTGTAAATATTGTAAACGTTTTTTAGCATGATTTTTCTACTCTTTCCTGACACTTGAGCACCCCTTCTCTTTCCTTTCCTTATAGCACTTGCGCCGTATACCAATAGTATTGCTTTTCCGGTATTGTAAATAAATGTGATTGCTCTTTTTTGATAAAATTTGAAATGTGGACACTGTGCTTACGTTGTTCTGATTCTTGAGAATATAACTGTTTCCCCTGGGTACTGTCTCTGTATGTCGCACACAGAGTGTAGCAATAAGATATATTTTTTCTCCCATACAGATTGATTCTCTAAATGCAGATTCATTCGCATCGTTTACCTTAAACTGGTTTGTTGATAATATCAATCTAAATCTATAGTCAAGGACCACTGTTCTTATATCATATATACCCAGGTCCTTTGGATTTTGCGGGTGACACCCCATTAATCTAATGGCATGGTTAAATTGGCCTCTCGGGCTCTGGGACCTGGTGCCACTGTACCTGCTGCGCTAATGGTAGCTATGCCCCTGCCGCGCATTACACTGGAAGTGCAAATTGAATTCCAAGCTAGTCCAATGTCTTCAGCAGGTATTTCTGCAAAGACCAAGAAAATTGTTGTTCTGAATAATATTTCAATTAGTCCAAAGCACCATACAAAGGGATGCATGCACCATTAGCTTGAGAAAGCAGAATCATATAGTCCATGCTTTAGCTCCAGCGCTTATTATGAACATGAAATTGCATTAACACGCACTGATATAAGACCGAATTTCAACATTATTTTTATATTAATTTAAAGTGTACATTGGCTTAAAATGCCTGCAAAGTTTCATGTCTGTCTGAGGCCTAGGAGCCATTTTATTCAATGTTGTACAATTGCACATTTGCTGCACTGTATAGTAAGGGACTCCTCATTCAGAAGATTGGCAGCATGATGCGCGAATTTCAGAAAGTAGTAAGCTCAGCATATTTTTTTTTCGAGCTATATCTCCCTTCCAATGTCTTCTTGTAAAAGTTCTCGGTAGAAGATCCTGTCATCTGTTCATCAGTTAGTTTTGTTGAATTAACAGTTCCAATCACAGTTTCACGTTTCCCTTGACTTGTATTGAGAGAAAAACGTATAAAACTGGTCTAAAATCTATGGACTTTACCATTATGTGGTCCATCTATATTCTGAGTGTATGTTCTGATCATTCCTTTGAATCGATAATTGGCACCTAGTATTTTTCTTGCATGTTGGCAAATGTTTGCATCAAACGCATATTAGACCTTTAGGCTTCCCAACGTGTTATTTTTTATTTTACGAGCTGAACGCAATATGCCTGTGGATACATCACCTCATACAGACTCAACTAACTTTCTGGTCATGCAACCCGCGCACAAAGGTTTTACCGTCTACCACGCTTCCTCAAAGTGGCCCTGACTGTAGGCCAAAATGCTTATTTTGTTCTAACGGCCACATAGAACACTTGTTTAAAAACAAGTGGTACTGCATTATTGTACACATCATGTCTGATCTCAACAGCGTGATCATGTGTAGACTATCCCCACTCAACAGATTCACTTTCTTACAGTCTGCTTTGGAAACTCAATCCATAACTATGTTTATATGGTAGCGTTCGGCGACAGCTACCCACCACTAGAATTCATTCATGAAAATGCATTGTGGTTGACACATTTTTCTTCATACACTCAAGTCACAGCAGTACCATTGTAACCACTCCTGACGAAAGCGTAAATGAAAGATCACATGGCTCTGTGGTGTGTACAGAGATAGCAAAACAGTCACCATGTGCACTATCATAAAGGGGTATATCATGAATTGATAGTGCACAGACAGGTGCAGTTACTGTTCGCACACACACACACACACACGTAGGTCTACAATGTGGTAAATAGGGAGTGGTGGAGGAGAATGAAGCCTGTTTAGAAGTGAGCCTGCTCGTGCTCCTGCAGTTCTTCCTATTTTGAGTGCGTTTGACATGGTAGCGTGCCACTGCTTTTAGGCTGCAATGGCAGGCCTGGGACAAGTTTTAGAGTGGTACGTAGGTGGGTGGCACAATAGTTCTGCAGGCCCACTGGCAGCATTTAATTTACAGGCCCTTGGTATATGGTATACCACTCTACAAGAGACTTACAAGAACATTAAATATGCCAATTAGGTATATGACGAACAAGCCATGTTGAGGGGAGTGAGCACAAGCACTTTTGCACTGGTTAGCAGTGATAAAGTGCATAGAATCATAAGGCCAACAAAAACAAATTCAGCAAAAAGGGGAAGAGGAATGCAAAAAGTGTGCAGAAAGGGCCATTTCCCAACACTCAGGAAGAGGGCTGTTAACAACTATTATAGCACTCTACAGTGGGCTATAATGCTATAATGGCAAGACCACGTTTACCCTTATGGTTCAGCATGAGACTTTTTTTCACCAGTACTGGAGCAAAGTTCTGAAAGCAAAAGTTTAGACAGAGCAGGACATCCTCCCTCCGTGGGTTATGTCAGTCAGTTAGGATTTTTTTGGTGCAACAGGAAATGGAGCCTTCTCCCAGCTTTAGATACAGGTGTATTCTCTGTCTGAGTGTATTAGGCAAGGTATATTAAAGGATACGCCAGACCATTATCTGTGTAGAGATCTGTACCATAAAAAGTAGGAATGATTCAGTGCAGTTCCAGAAATGTATGCGTTTGAGAATACATTTTATTTCACAACTTACCCAAGGGTAGTGGCAGGAATTTAATTCCAACTCTGCTCGTCAGATGAGTGTATCTGTGTGCTGCAAATTCAGTTTCGACAGCACGTCACAAAACATACCAGTTAAAGTCACATTATATTGTACACTACATGTGATGTGTATTGCAGTAAAGGCTTCTTGGAAAACACACAGTCAAATTTCACATGATATATTTAAGAAACAGTTGGGAAAAATAGATCCTTCGTTCCTATTTTTGATGTCTGTTCTCAATCTATCTAAGCAGGGAAGTGAACCCAACTTTACAAGTTGGACAGTTATGTTAATTTGGAAATAAAAACATTCATCCTTTTAAGTGAGCACATGTGGCTAGAGGTAAACAACAGGCTATAGCCCCTGCAGATGTCAGAATTCTAAGGCCCAGATTTACTACTTCTTTTCGTCACAGCAAAACGATGCACAGCGGCTTATGAGATTTTGTTTCTGTGCAAAAGGCAGTTTGTGCTGGAAAGGTGCCTTTTCTCAGCAGAAAAACAATTCTCTATGTATCAAAGGGATGCTACTGTTGAGTTACTTGGGCAGATCAATGCAAACACCCACGAGTTGTCCCACCAAGACTCCTTGAAGCAAACACCAACAAGGAGAAATATTTTAATTTATCAAAAAACCCTTGCATTGTATGTGTGCTGAAGTACACAGCACTTGTCCAGTGTGGGGGATTCCGTGTTTGTCCAGACATAGGAATTTATACTCGGAGTATGTTTCTAGTACAATCCCTATGCTAGACAGTGCACTCTAACCTCTGCGAGGTTGTGCATCATGCAATGCAGCCTTTTTAGAGCGCTAATACATGGAATGACAGCAGAAGCAATCCAGTTTTAACAGAAATGACTGTGCTGTGTTTTCCCCCTAGCGCCATGAAGCACAACACATTTGGTTGCTGCACTGCATTGTTTGAAAAATTATAAAATCTAAGTTTAGATGGCTATAGCAAAGCATTTAAGGGAGCAAGGCTAAGAATTATTTTCTTGTAAAACTTCATAAAATGTATACGGTTTACTCAGAAGTAACATACACATGTCTAAACTCTAAAGGGGCCAATTGGAAAAATCGTTTGTTTAACTTCAGTCTCCACAAACTAAAAGATGCAGCTAACACCTTATAAAGATTACAATCATACATTGCTAATATGAATCCCCTTCCAATAAATACTGAACTACCGTAGCTCCATTTGAAAACAGGAATACAAAACTATCACATTCTAGATGTGATTTAAATGAGTGACTCGACCTTTTAAGGGAATGTATTGGCATTGGTAGTGTAAAAGATTTACAGTGAGGTGCATGCCATGATAATCCTATTTTATTTTAAACAACTTTCCTAATAATGAATAACAATATCTCACTCTCCTGGTAGTTGTGTCAATCGATTAGTACATCCCATTGCAAATTAGGTATATTATAAATATAGTACACTAAATGGATAAGGTATTTGATACACTTATGTTGAGGTAATAAATGGAATTGATGAACGATAATGTCACCACAGTTAGTTCACTTGAAGATTGTTGACCTTTCTAAAAGGATGGTGAGAGACGAGGGAAATGGGGGTTGTCTGGTTGTTTTAGAAAGTGAGATGGTCTTTGATCAAATGAATAAAAAATGCAATTTTTATTATTATTTTAAGTTCTTCTGTCTCGTTGCAAACAGGGTCCACCTGAACAAATAACAATTCAGCGTTGGCCCAAAGAAACAGTCTATCATCAACTACTAAGCTGAATGCCTTTCGAATGGGAATTCAATCCAATGCAGACAAGATGTGGCCTGGTCAGGCCTTATCAGTGAGGAGCAACCTGAGTCTCTAGACAACAAGAAATACTTTTTGTATTTTTTACTAAAAAATACATCACGTTGTAGCAAAGGCTGCCATTCTGGCATGGTTTACCTGATTTTCCTCCTTTTTTTGAACTGTATCTTTGCTGGTATTATATTCTTGAATTATGCCCATGTAGTTAAGCAGCTAATTCCATACTTTGTCGTAGAAAATAACATCAGTTGTGAACTTTTGCACACATTTGCATGCATGACAATGTTGGATTAGTTTCTCTGAAATGACTTTGTTTACACACCCAGCTTCGCAAAACATTATCACGATGCCTTGAACATCATGTACTAGGCCTCTCTATGTACTAGGTACAAAAGTTGTCCTATCTTCATCCACGGGGCAACAGTGATATCTGCATATCCATACATCACTAATCTATTGCACACATTGCAAAGGCTGCTTTTTATGATACATAATAGGCATCCAGATAGATTGGTAGAGGAGGCACTTCTGCTGACACTTACGGTCCTGGCATGCTGAGAATCCACCATGCACCGGTCTGACATTCCGCAAGGAGTGTCCCGCTCGAGACCAAGACAGGATCCTTCACTCTGTCCGATCAGGTAAGGGGGTTGGACCATCCCTTGGGGGGATTCTTGGCTCTACACCTAGACGCACTCTAGGTACACTTAGTGTATGGTCAGAATCGTAGGAGTACATTAGATTACCATACTGCATATATGCCTGCATCTATTCATTGCTTCAGCTCCACGGTTGAAATGTATCTGCTGTTCACTCTCTTAGGGCTAGTAATCATGTTTATCTGCTTCAGTTTACTAATCATTGCAGCACACGTATTTTATGCAAGAACCACGTTGGTTCAATAAGTATTATTGGAAATGTCCCACTGTGTATTCTCTGTATATCCCTCTGAGAATAAGTGAGCACGAGTGACTGAACGAAAGGTTCTGTACTGTTTCCATGATTCCTGAGTGATCAAGTTTGTCATGTTTAGTGGTTTCCAGAAACTGCTCGCTCCCTAGTTGGTTAGGGGGACTTACAGTGACTACAGTGACTTACAGTGTGAGCTAGATGGTCTATAGGCCAACATATCCTGCAGGGGTGTCCGGAATCAGTCTAGGCACCAAGCCCTTAATTTATGTTGTGCAAACAATGCGCAGGTCCTACGGATTGGTAGGAACTATACGGCACTGATATTAGGACTGTTTGCCCAGTGACACTACCATTTAGTGCCACAATGTGAGAGGTCTTAGCCCCTAGAATGGTATTGCAAAATTAGTTTCACGTGGTTGGTTTTTGTAACTTTCCTGACAGGTCATTTTAAGGTTGCATAACAACTACACCAGTGGTGTGGAATGTGAGCTGCAGTGTGTATTTACACTACATATATATGATGAAAATGCATGGCTAGCTTGAGCACTACTGTACTCTGTGTGTGTGTTGCAAGTTAAAGGCAATGCATTGAAACATGGAAAGTGCCTTTGCCATGTAGGGAAACCTATTATTATTTATTAAATAAATTAGCCATAAGTGCCAAGTGAGCTCAGAGGGCTTGGACATAAATATATAAAACATGGCTTACTCGATATTGGAAATGAAATGCCCTCAAAGTAAGCAATTACCCAGTGAACAATGTTCACTCTATATTGAAAGCTCCATCGCTGAGCTTAGATTTTGATAACTTTAGTGGAAAAGCTAACTTTAAAAAAGTGTACTTTGTGCTGCTTGAGAGAAAACCTGGTTTCAAACCAATCTGCCTCTTATTCCTACTCCAGATGCTCAATACACATGTCTGGTGGGGATTTAAAGCTCTTGTTCCTGGAGGACAATGGATTGGCCTCTGGGCTCAGGTAGGCAAGAGTACTGTCAGCAACGGGCCTCTTAGCAGGGATTAGTCTATAGAGAAGGAAATAGGAATAGATGGCACAGTAAAGGACAACCTTAACATTTCTTCTTTTGACTTATTAATGCCAAATGGCAAGAACTGTTCCAAGTTATTCCCAGGGCCATTCACATCTTTCTAGCTCTAATACAAGCAGGGGTGAAACCAGTTCTGACCCCGACACAGAAGAGGGCCCCTCATCTAAATAGACGAAATGACTACGGGAATAATGAGAGCCAATCCATGTGGAAGCTGGCAAGATAAAGACAAGAAAAGAAGTGCTGTGAAAGGAGGTGGGGAATTGATGGGAAACAATGGTGTGGAGGGAATTCTCAAATCATTAGCCAGCGCACAGGATAAGACTGGCACCTCAAAACCATCTCCTTTGAAAACTCCATGGACCTTGCAAGAAAACTTCTTCAGTACTGTTAAAGGGTCACTTTGTTGCCGCTTGAGGGACTTAAAGAGCATAATGACTCCAGAAAGGTGTATGCGACCACAGTGGACAGGAGCCTACAGGAACCCTTGTTAGAAGTCTTCCCTAGGTACCTGGAGTTAGACTGTGGGTGTTATCATTAGGAACCTTCCTAGCAGTTGAAGAAAAGTGGGAATGTGTAATTCTTTTCCACATCCAGAGGACAGAGACTAGGTGCAGAGGCTTGCGCAAGATGGATACACCCACACCGAGGAAGACAACTAGGTATAGCCTAATTGGAGCTTTTTACCGTGATGAAACCTAGTTTAATGCGACCAGGATGGAGTGTAAACTTCACATAGCTTGTGACGTAACTGTTGCAGGATGTTTGAAATCAAACTAGATGCAAGAAACTGACTCCTCCATTTTCAGCGGTATGAAAAAATCCTTCAAATATCAATTTTACGGGACTTCAGAACTTTTGGTTGCAGGTCCCTTACAGGTCTCTCCAATTCGTATCTTTTCGCACTGAGCAGCATAACAGCACTTGGAAACTGTCAACTGGTGTTTGCACAGTGAATTTTTCTGTTATTAGTTTAACCCATTAAACAATTTTAGATGGACTAAAACCTTGGACAATTTGACTACATAAGAGTTCTTAAGATGTTTATGTCAAGCATTACCAGTTGGCCCAATACAGATTTGTTTCTATGTGTTTTAGTACATGTGGGGCCAGATGTACGACCGATTTTTGCAGTCACAAAGGGGTTTTAGGCCTGTTTGCGACCGCAAAAAATGTGTGGCCAATGTACCAACCCTATTTTGTGAGTTGCTAATCAATTAGCAACTCACAAAATATGGTTAGCGACTCGCTATTAGGAAGGGGCGTTCCAAGGGTGTCCCTTCTCAATAGCGTTTCCAAATCATATGTATGAATGTTTTGCGACCGCAATTACAGTCGCAAAACACTCACAGTTTACTACCCTTCTCAGAAGGGTGGTAAGTCACTCGCTAATGGGAAGGGGTCCTCAGGGGACCCCTTTCCCTTTGGGAATGCATGCACAAATATTTTTAAGGGCAGGCAGAGGTCCCAGGGACCTCCGCCTGCTCTTAAAAAATTAAACTGAAAGTTAAATTTTTATTTTTTAAGTGCAGCCCATTTTCCTTTATGGAAAACGGGCTGCATATAAAAAAAAACACTGCTTTATTTAAAAGCAGTCCCAGACATGGTGGTCTGCTGACCCTATCAGTCCACCATCCCTGGGTGTGCTAGCCATTCCCAATGGGGTTGCAAATTGCGACTGCCTCGTTAATATTCATGAGGCATGCAATTTGCGACCCCATTAGGAATCGACAACAGTGTCTCAGACACTGTTGTACATAGCCTTTTGGGACTTGCAAATTGCGACTCCCAATTTGTTGCAATTTGCAAGTCGCAAAATGCTATGATCGTACATCTGGCCCATAGTCCAGTATTTCATCACTAATGAGAGGAATGCAACTACAGTTCCCAAAATATAAAGAAGAAACCAGGACTGGACTGACTTCTCACACCTAAAAAGGGACAACTTGAATGCTTGCTTCAATTACACACAGCTCTCTGCAAAGCCAGGAGGCTTTTGAATCTTCCTTCTGCAGTGTATGCTAATGTCTCTGTAGCAGTTGCCTTGGCAGGCATGAGTATCTCATCCAGTCCTGTATGGCTTTGAGACTGATTTACAAAGGTGACTTACTCTTTTGAGTAAATTCACAGTTTTGAGCATGTTTATTACTTTTGAGTATTCACAAACCACTCTTTATAGTAACTTACACTTTTGAAGTAACTTGCACATTTGTAGTAAATCCAGCACTACACATGACACACCTCTGGTACTGCAACACTTTACCATATAATATAATGGTGATAGGTAGTTAAAATAAAACCCCAGAGGAAATAATGTTAAATTAAATGCTCATGTTTAAAATAGTTAAGAATATTAAAAAAAATACATTAATGCCAAAGAAGATATATATATATCTATATATATATATCACCTACTGACGGTCCCCAATAGGTGGTTATAGTCAGGACCTACTTACCATAGGAAAATCGCAACATTCTATTCCCAATAACTTTGGCGCCGATTGACGAATCTTCGCAGAATTTTTAAAACCTGTGGCCCGCTCCAGTCCACTCATATCTTGAAAGGTTCGAGGTGATTCACCAAGCGGGGGCCAACAAAAAATGGGGGTCCCAAAACATGTTTTCCCCATGCAATTTCTCATAGGAAACTTTAGCCGTGGTTACAGCCCGAACTGCTAAACGTGATTACACCAAATTTGGCAAAAAGGTAGCCATTGGCTCAGAAAGAACTCTTTTTGTTAAATGGTGTAAATCCGTTCAGTAGTTGCTGAGAAATTCAAAATTGAAAAAATATCAATATCTAGAGGTGCGCACGATCCATGCACCCTCCCGATCACGAGCTTCATGCTAATTGGCTATCAACACTCCAAACCAGGAAGTGTTGGCAGCCATCTTGTGCCTCATTAGAACCGGGCACAAGAAATCAGTAAAACAAAGGTGAAAAAAAAGAAAAGGGGGCAGGGTGTAAACACCCTGACCCCCTAGGCCTGCTCAGGGGGTCCACAAGGAGCCCCAGGGCAAAAATAATTGTTTTATTTTAAAATCACGGGATGCGCGCTGCATCCGCGGATAAATAAAAAAAACGAAGCGCGGGCTCCTGCGCTTCGTTTAAAAAAAGCCCCCGGGTGGGCCAGGTCCCGGGGCAGAAAAAAAAGTGGGGCGGCCCAATCCTCCCACACTGCCCCGGTGACCGCCACCCATGGGGCTTTGCACAATGATTTGCAGGGGGCACACAGCCCCCCCGCAGCCCCGGGGACCACCACCCCCCCGGGGCTTTGATTTTTTACGTGGGGGGCATCCAAGCCCCCGAAGCCCTGGGAACCACCACCCCCGGGGCTTGTATAATAAATGGGTAGGGGGGCTCAAAGGCCCCCCAAGCCCCAGGGACCGCCACCCCCAGGGATTTGTAAAATATTGGTGGGGGCACATGGCTCCCCCGCAGCCCGGGGACTGCTACTCCCCGGGGCTTGTTTTAAAACAAATAAACTACCTGTGTGGGGGGGCTTGAACCTCCCCTACATGCCCCGGGGACCGCCACCTCCTAGGGGCTCTAAGTATGCAAATTTGAGGGTCCGTAAGCCCCGGGGACCACCACCTCCCTGGGGCTTTAACAATGTTGGGAGTGATGTCATTTGAGATGTCATCAGTGATGTCATGAGTGATGTCACTGACCATGTCATGAGTAATGTAATATTTGAAAATTTGAGATTCTAATTACAGCACTCCAAACAGTCACCCTATATTCAGTCAGGGCCGAAGTGTAGAGCCCTCAGCCTAAACGTTTAGCCTGTGTATGGATATTCAAGTAAAAGAAACAGACAATATTTCAATCTGTAACAAGGATCCAGACAATCCAAGATGAATTCAATCAAAGTCCACTGCAGTTGTCTTCAAAAAACTTTTTTTCTTTTATTGATATTCAGATTTCATAAAAAGGATTTATCCAGCATATACAGCGCCAACACGTGTTTCGTCCTACACAAGGACTTCATCAAGGCACGGAAATCGTGGAAAGATATCTTGGTCATTAGCCGAATTAGCCGACAATAAGTCGAAATCTATACAAAGCACAACACTAGTGTATGCGCAAACATGAAGATCAGTGTACAAAACATCCGGGTTCTATTGAAGTAAATTAGTGGCGTCACAGGCTGTTCAAATATGGTGATATGATCTCACCATAATATTTATGATGAGTGTAGATCAATAAATATACCACGTCAGTTCACAGCGTGAAGGCACCCGACAGCACAGAATGTGTTCAGTGTCGTGACCAACAAATAAACGAGAAACGGACTTAGCGATATATGTCCAAATTGTAAGCTCATCGATTAAATCAGTATCAACAGTCAACCGCTATTCAATGGAGGGTGGTTTGTACAACCTTAATAAGTTGTCATCCAGGAATTATTGTGTAACGCTGGTTCAGGAATGTGAGGTTATCAACGACCCGCCACCAATAACTGGAAATGCATTTTCGCAACCCTGATAAGTTGCTATCGGGACACCCGCAGGACCGTTGTAGGAACACCCCGGAACCCGATTGACAAACCTGAGTAATGTAATATGTGACGTCATCAGCTGTACATTGCGGGCACGTGAGTTATAGTCAGCTGAACCAACTACAACTGGTGAATATCTATGGTTTTGTATGAGAGAAATGTCCAGCTAACTATACCGTCCCTGAAACCTGTTTTTTTTCCACTGAATTTCTAAGGTTTTTTAAATGCTAATTTCTAACTATAACGTGCCTGAAACCTATGTTTTTTTAGTGAATATATATATCTATATATAACAGTACATATTTTTTTATTTAATTATTAAATATGTATTAACCTTAGGTTGTGAATACCGAAAAGTTGCAAACTTACTCAAAATTGTAAACTTACATAAAAGTGCAGGTTGTAAATCAGGCCCTTTATATTCTTGTACTGGTTGCCCTGCATATATTACACTAACATTACAAAGCAAATAATGAACCTCACTGTTTACATGGAACAATTTGCAATTTCTGTTTACAAGTAGGCTTCCGCTGCTAATGCCTAGTCTGCCAATCTACCTTACAGTTATTGTTTTGACATGGAGCCCCGTCTACTAACCTACTGAACTATTTTAAATGTAACTTCTATTGCGGTCTACTGCCTTATTGCTCTCTTGAACTTACCTCACTCCCTCTCCAGCCTTTTCAATGCCACATTCTTCCCCCACACACTATTTCTTACACCCTGCAGCCAGTCCTTCCTTTAAAATGTTTTTCATGTTTTACCGCCCAAAACGGGATATTGACAGAAGAATCAGTTAATCCCAGAAGGTTCCACCTTGTCTATTGTAGGCACAATACCTCCATTGATTATTGCTGCCATTAAACAGCACGGACCACCGACTGGTCGAATGGCGCAAAGGAGCTCACAATTTACAAACCTATAACACTGTGCTCAAGGACACCTTGGTGCAGATTTGTACATGCCCAAAAATTTCCCCACTGTGGGTGGATTATGCAGTTCAGGTAGTCGCGGCCTGTGCAGGTAAGAGCGGTGGCGACGGTGGGACTGGGTGGGAGGAGATTTCGATGGACGATGATGAGGGAAAATGAATTATTTATTTATTTAATTTTCCCTCGTCATCATTCATCGAAATCCCACCTCACCCGGCCACCCTGGCCCACCACGCTTACCTGCACAGACCGTGGCCGAGTTCAGGTGTAAATTTCAACATTTGTGGACTTCTAACTTTCCAAATAAACGATAGTGAATCGCAGCCGCTAACATTTAGGAAAACATTATCAGAAGCTGAGCAGAGGCCCAATCTTGTACAACAATAGCTAAGAAAAGTACATTCGTAATTTCAAGGACTCTTAAAAGATTGGAAGTTGAAAATTGATTTTTCGGATAGAGCCGCATAAGGCAGATGTTCCATTCGGGTAAGTCTTCCTGCCTTTCGGTAATACTGCTAAAGAGAGCAATTTAGCCAATAACAAAAACACGAATATGAAACATGAGGGGACGGTAGCAGAAACAATTACCTAAAGCAGAAGGGCACACAGTACCACAATAGCCTGCCCCCTTCCACATCTTGTAAATAAGAGCTACACAGGCTTTTGATAGGAACATTACCATGGAAACACAATCACCTTCTTTCATCTAAGAAGGAATATTCTTGGAGAAAAGTAGATGTGAATGCATTCTTTCTACTATTGATGTAAAACAACAGAGCGATAATCAGACATGAAGGAGCTGTTCCACAGCAAATGTGGTTCGAAAAAAGACCTAAAAAAATATCAAAGATGTTTAAAACTGTTTTAAAAAGTAAAAAGAAGATCACTGGACCACTTTTTAGTTGTAACCGATCTAGCAATATCCCAGAATTAATCAACCATGGGATGAGATGCACTGACATATTGATACCAAAAACATATACATTTAAATATACACAAATAAATGTTAGACATGGCAGGGAATTAAAGGTTCATTTAGAGTTTGGCGGAGAGGGTACACCGTTGCAATAAAAACAGGGTACACTCTTTGCCAAACTCTCAGTCTGCCGGCTAGATGTTGAGTAAGGCATACTGCGTGGTTTACACCATTGGAGTAAAATGTACTCTGTTGGCATAACCTTTCCTCTGAAGATGAAGCACAAAACACAGTGTGCCCTACTTTGGGTGGCGGGGTTATGTATTTGTTTACCCTATCAGTCACCACCAAGGAAAGCCTGGTGGTTAAGGACAGGAAAAAAATGGCCTCCCAGACCATGGGAGAAAACTTCCATGGTGGGGGGAACATTCGATTTAAAAAAAAATATAGTCCCGGTCTTAGAGTTTGTTTTTGAAAAGTCTAAAACTTGGCCAAAAAAAAGTTTGGTGACAAGTCCGGCAAGCTTTTCCAACATTGACAACAACCACTGTGACAGCTGTTTTGCCAACGTATAGAGCTATCCACGGGGCAGGCAGACATCTCTCAATTTGGAGGGCAAAGTAACGACAGAGTGGCCGCCATAAAGTCCTCCACCACCCTGCCTGCCTTTACTCTGTATGCCAAACCCTAAATCAGGCGATAAGTCTACGGTTATATTAAATATAGACCTGTGCAAATGCAATGTATGAATGCAAAACGCAGCACATTTGTTGTTGCCTACAACTAAAATGGGAATTTTAATTATGAAAATATTTGGAGCATGAGAAAACTATGTATGGTTTTGAAAAATCAGTAGATAAATGGCAAAAACACAATAAGTGGGAAAAAAGATGCCTATAATGGCAAATTCCCTGTTTCTGGAGGTTTCCCTGCATGTCCACATTTGCCCAGTTTGAGGGGCTCCCAACTTTAAAGGACCAACCCCATTAAAACTCTTGTTATCATTAAGGACAGATTGCAGAGACCCTGTTATCTTGTGGAGGTTGTGACTCTCAAGTGCTTTGCACAGGCCCTTGCTGGTGGCAACATTTGTTCATTTTAGTGGGCAATAGATGCAATGAGGGGTGTTGGCAACTGATCTTGGAATTCAATTGACCTATTGCGTATGGGACCGTTCTGTGCTTTATTTTTTTCCTATTAATGTGGATTGATCACAAACATTATATTCAATGTTTTTGTGATAATGATTAAGAACATTAGAAAGTTTAAGGACAGAAGCCTGACTGCAATCCTTTTCATTATACCTGCTATGAAGGTTACACATAGATGGTCATCACCATATTGTAAACAATGATTGCATGAAGGAGCATAGTTACTTCTCACAGAGAAACAACCGGGGCAGCCACATCCCTGAGTTCCTCTTCCACCATCTCTCTAGGGCCTATTAAGGACAATGTACAAGGTGTCACATCTGCAAATACTTCACTGTACATGTATGTTCAACTATTTCTAGTTCGTGGAATTAGCTAGAGAGCAATGGAATACAGGGCTTGAACTCTGAGTTATGATTCAGGATCATTTACAAAGAAGCAGGATGATTGTGGGGAATGAATCGTATTGTGTGGGGAATGTAGTATTTTCTGATGAAGTAGGTCTTCAGGTGCTTCTAAAATCCCCGATTGTGCAAATTCTAATATTATTGGGGATGTTGTTCCAGATGGTGGGAGCATTAATGGTGAAGGCTTGTTTTCTGTCTTTTTCTTCTGTGAAGTGTTTTTGTTTCCAGCCTGGTGATGTCCTGGCTTCTGATGTGGCAATGTCCGCGTAGGTGGTTACATTCTCATGCAGTCAGTGTACCTTCTATGTGATGCAGCTTTTTTAAAGATGATGCAGGCTTGGAGGAGAAGAAGGTATAGATGCATCAAGGATGGAATAATGCACTTGAACTTCTTTAGGACTTTGATGAGACATGCTGCTGCTTGCAGAATGTCTTCAAATAGAGAAAGTGTGGTGCCAGCAAGAACAAAGAGCAGGGCATTGCCTCCAATTAGGTGTCAGAGGACTGAGTCATGGACTGTTGTTCTGAAGTCAGTTTTTTGGGAACTGGACTTTCATCTTGTTTAGAAGGGAGAGTTAACAAAAAACTGTGCATTCTGGAAGGAGGACTTAATCTCTTTGAAATAGCCTTGAAATGTACAAAATCTTCGGGAAGGCTTTTCTGACTGAGAATGTTTTGTGCTTGGCGTTTCAGTGAGGATCCTCTTACAGAGAACATCATAGGGGCCCTACTGGTCTTGGAGTGTCTAACAGGTGAGCCTGCTCCATAGGTAATGAACATGATAAACACCAAAGAGGTATAACTTCTTGCTCACCTGTTCTGCCTAAATCTTCTTCATTTGATCCATCAATGGATTCTATTGTAAGCCACAAAATTCTCCCTCATGACAGCATTGACTGTTATTTTTCAGAGAAAGGGGTTAATATTATAGTGAATGGAACTAAACAGGACATTCCTGTGCAAATATATGAGTCAAGACTTGAGACATAACCACAGTATGCAGGTTAAAATTAGAACAAGGCAGGAGTATTTTGTGCAGATTATTACAGGTTCTTAGCACCATTACTGCAATAACGTCTGCTGATGAGCAGCTTAGTTAGGAAGAAGAGCACAATGAGGGGTGTGGTGCAAGCACTGGTAGGGAAAGAAGGAAAAAAGGAAGCCACTCAAGGAAAAGGCAGGAGATTGCCTAAATAATAACATTGAAGTGGACTATAGGGCACACTGTCTACTATGTGGATAAAGACCCATAAAGACATAGTCCAAATAGAAAAAAAACATGAGGTTTTGGTGAACTCTCCTGCATATGAGGTAAAGGAATGAATCTTTGCGATGACACTCATTCTTTATAAACTATGCACTGTATATGAATATTCACTGCAACAAATTGTAAACATGTAAAGTGTACTTTATAGTTAGGTATGGTAAAAATAATCTTACTTTCCATTAAAATAGCCTCAGAAATTCCCTAAAAAAAACAAGATTAGTGACGAACATGAGTGCACAAATTATAGTTACTTCTTTTAACTATAATTGGTGAATTTCAGTGGTTATTTGCATTTAAAATATCACATTTTCACTTAACTATGTCACTTTAGCCTTTGTTTTTATCTCAAATTTCTGAAGTTTTTGCTAATGTAAAGTAAGTTCTTTTTTACCATACTGAACTATAATGTCAATTGATTTTTTTTAACGTAAAGCATTATGTTATTACCATTTGGTCACGACCAGGCAGGTTTTAATGTACTTCCCCTCCCAAACATTTGCGAGGTGCTTAGGCATTTTCATTTAATTTCAAAACTCTTTATTTCGGCCACCAAGGCCATTAAAAAACAATTCATCACATAGCAGCAAAACATAACTAAAAAACATAAATTTTCCTAAAAGCATGTAGGATATATATCTATATACAGTTATGAGGGGATACATACAAATAGGACATATCAAAAAAATATATTGGGGTGTTGCAAAAGATAACCTTGGTAGGGCACATATAAGACAAACTATTAGTTGGATCATTAGGCATGTGATCTACCTACAGATTTCTTACTTAGGACCCTCATTGCACCCAAAACGTTTGCAACAGAAATTACCAGTGGTATGGAAGAGTCTGATTTGAGGATACGGAGAGCATCTTGGTGGTTCAGTGTGCCTAGTGACCTTATATACCAGTGCCAGCCATTTTTGCCGGGTGGATGAATAACTTGGACAAGCAAACATAATGTGTGAAACACTTTCCATCTGATGGTCACATGAACGGCAGGAGCTACCTTAGTCAACCTTCCACCCTTAGGCATTTTGCTATATGTAGCAGAGTGTCAACTCCAGGGTGTAGCTACTTCGCTAAATCTGCCAGGGACTTATCCAGCTCCTTTCTGTCACAGCAGGGACAGCGCTAACTAGCATTCTCTTCCTTTAACTAAAATATTATATTTACACTCTGCGTTTCTTTGATGCCCACGCCCCCTGAACAGCGTGAGGGATCCTGTATTGGTGTTTTAATGAAAGGGCGTAGTTTACGCACAGATCCGTCTATGCCTCTTCTACTAGTACTCTTGTATGCCTCTACATAGTAATTGATGCTGATGGGAGTCCTCCGGTGGTTTTGCGAAACACAGATACCTGTGCGCAGGAGCTTGTGTGTTTGTGGATGAATTTTTAAGCATACTGCTCAGCATCTGGATGGTCTATGGAAGACAAGACATAGCTTGTGCAACGGACATATCCCTAGTGTAGGTAACATGACACGTACATGGAAGGGAAATGTCAAGTACACTATCTCGAACATCTTTACATGTCCTTTTACTGTTTGTTTTGAGTGTTTCACGACTAAAGGTTATTGTTTATGAAGGTGTCAGTGAGTGATTGCACTGTTCTCCGTTGCTTTCTGGTTTACATGACGCAGCTCTGCGGATTAGGCAGCTTTATAGGCTTGAGGGTGGATTATACCTCTCTAACTTGGGTAAGATGACCCATTTTCGCTCAATGGGATTCACTTTGTTTGCTGGTGCTGGGCACTAGTTAGATGTACTGAGCCAAAACACGATATTGTAATTGTGTCCTATTATTTCAGATGTAATTTGAATACTTCTTATTTCCTTTTTGCTTTGCATTTTATTGAACGTTGGTGGACCCTCAGTTCCGTAGGCCCATCCATTCCCGCCCGACTTAGCTTTTGTGAGACAGGTAACATTATTTAGATTCCTCAAAGAGAGTGACTTTCCTTCTATGTCCTGACAAAGGCCTTGGAACCTCGTTTGGGGTAATTGACAGGCAGACACATGATAAAAGGGGTATATTTGTTTACAAACCTCCGTCCTCTCAGGTTTTTATCCTATGTTGGAGGATATCAGAATAAATCCAATTCAGCCCATCTGGAGACATATTTATCTTTGTTTCTTTGTGCACTCTGCCCCTCACTTTATATCAACATCTTCTCATCTGATTTGAAAACACCTCTGTTCCTCCCTATTGGGGAGTTGTAGCCCACACCAGTTACCTTGGAGTCCTGGTGTGAGGAGGGAACCCAATGATGAAGCATGTCACCTTTGGGGGAGTGAGGGTACTCGTCCTTAACCCCTTCGATGCTGATGACGGAGCGGTTCCGTCAACAGCATCGGTTGGGCTGTGCTGATGACGGAACCGCTCCGTCATCAGTACAGCCCTGGGGGGAGCGCTGGCGCCCCCCCCCCCTGTGCAGCGATCTTTTTTTTTTTTGCAGGGGTGGCAGTGGAAGACTTTCCGCTGTCACCCCCTGGCCCCCCCACGCTTCCTGGTGACGTCAGCGGGCACAGCGCGCGCCGACGTCATCAGGAAGCGCTGGACGCGCTGGAAGCCATTTGTTTCCAGCGCGTCCAGCAAAGAGGTGCGTGTTTGCTGCTCCGGTGGGGTGGGGGGGGGCGTTTTTCGGTGCCTTGAGGCATCGGGGGGGAGGAAACACAGTCTCTCCTGATGTCCCAATGCACGGCATTCCTGGTGCACGATCGCGCACAGCGTCGCGATCGTGCACCAGGAAGGCCCCACTAGACACCAGGGATTGCTTGTGTTTGGTTTTTTTTTGTGCAGGAAGCGACCCCTTGGGCAAGGGTTGCTTCCTTAGGGGGCCAAATAATGTTTTAGACTTTTCTGCCCCCCCTGGGGCAGATCGGCCTTTTTGTTTGGCCGATCTGCACCCAGGGGGGGCAGAAAAGCCCACTAGACACCAGGGATTGCTTTTGGGCATATTTATTTGTCGAGGAAGCGACCCCTTGGGCAAGGGTCGCTTCCTTTTGGGGCCAAATAATGTTTTAGACTTTTCTGCCCCCCCTGGGGCAGATCGGCAGTTTTGTTTGGCCGATCTGCACCCAGGGGGGGCAGAAAAGCCCACTAGACACCAGGGATTGTTTTTTATTTATAAAGGAAGCGACCCCTTGGGCAAGGGTCGCTTCCTTAGGGGGATAAAATATTTTTCAGACTTTTCTGCCCCCCCTGGGGCAGATCGGCCGTTTTGTTTGGCCGATCTGCACCCAGGGGGGGCAGAAAAGCCCACTAGACACCAGGGATTGTTTTTGGGCATATTTATTCGTCGAGGAAGCGACCCCTTGGGCAAGGGTCGCTTCCTTTTGGGGCCAAATAATGTTTCAGACTTTTCCGCCCCCCCCTAGGGCAGATCGGCCATTTTGTTTGGCCGATCTGCACCCAGGGGGGGCAGAAAAGCCCACTAGACACCAGGGATTGTTTTTTATTTATAAAGGAAGCGACCCCTTGGGCAAGGGTCGCTTCCTTAGGGGGATAAAATATTTTTCAGACTTTTCTGCCCCCCCCTGGGGCAGATCGGCCGTTTTTTCGGCCGATCTGCACCCAGGGGGAGCAGAAAAGCCCACTAGTCACCAGGGATTTGTTTTTTATTTGAAAAGGAAGCGACCCCTTGGGGAAGGGTCGCTTCCTAGTGGCCCTAATATTTTTTTAGACTTTTCTGCCCCAGGGGGGGGGGGGAATAGAAAAGCCCACTAGACTCCAGGGTTATTTTTTTTATAGGGAGCGACCCCTTGGCCAAGGGTTGCTTCCTTGGGCCCATTTGTTTTCAGTATGTTCTGCCGTGTCTTTATTTGGCCTCTCTGCCCTCCGTAGGGTTGCTTCCAGGGGGCCCACGTTTATAATGATTTATAATCTTCCCCCCTTGGGGACAGACACCCCATTTGTGACATACCCTGTGACATAGCCTGTTGTAATGTGTGTTGTTTTTGTTTCTTCTAATGTGTATTGTTTTTTTTTCTCTTTAGATTGTTGCAGTGTGCGGTTCTGTTACTGGTGGTTCTGTTATTCTGCTGTTTCTGTAGTTGCATGTGTTTGGTAAGAGACCTTTTTTTTGTTCAATTGTAATGTAATTGTTTATTTTGCAAAGTGTGTAGTAATACGAGCATGTTTTGTTGCTGTTTGTTGTGATTGTAAAACATGTTTTGCGTTTGTTTTTGATGTGTCCTTCTGTAGATGTAAGTTTTTTTTCTTCTTTCTAGTGGGATATCGTTGCCTATTTGCTGTGTCTTTGCAGAGTAGGTGCTGGTGAGTGTAGTTGTGTCTTGTAAGTGAATTGTATATTTTTTCTAAATATATTTTTTTGTGAAAAAGTCTTACATTTTTATCTTACTTTGCGCAGTGTTGGGGTTGTTCAGTTGTTTGTGCAGACTCCTTTATTTGTAAGGATAATGGCTAGCCGCCGGATTACTGCTCAGCAAGTTGTTGGAATGCTTTTTGAGTCTTCCTCTGACCATGGTCCAGAGTCTGACTCTGATTCTGAGCCAGAGGTGGGAGGTGAAGATTCAGGTAGTGAGTTTTCTCTACACATGGCTTCATCTGATGATGAAGACACTTTGAGTGCTGATGAAGCTACTTTTGGTGTGGATGATGTGCCTGTGGTTGGGAAGGACATTGCTGTGTTTACGGTTTGGGAGGACATTGTTGTGCCTGTGGTTGCGGAGGACATTGATGTGCCAATTGTGCGGCAAGAGACATCTGGGCTGCAGCCTGGGGCTGCTAGACTTCCAGTTGGTGTAGTGAGACAAGAGGCGGCTGCAAGACTTGACGATGAAAGTTCTGACCTCTGGGTTGCACCAGGCATGGTGCAGCTGGCATTGCCTGAATTTACTGGTGTTCCAGGGTGTAGGGTGAACACTGAAAACTTTTTGCCTATTGATTTTTTCAAGTTGTTTATGGATGATGTGTTTTTGGCAGAGATTGTAGAGCAGACTAATTTGTATGCTGAAATTTTTTTGAGGGTGAACAGTGCCAGCCTTAAGCCCCACGCTAGAGCTACCCGGTGGACTCCCACCAATTTGGAGGAGATGAAAAAGTTTTTGGGTTTAACTCTTTTGATGGGCTTGCTTAGGAAACCATCAATGGCTTCATATTGGTCTACTAGTCCCTTGTTGGCAACAGCTATATTTCCGGCAGTCATGAGTCGTGATAGGTATTTGCTTCTGCTGCGGATGATGCATTTTGTTGACAATAGTCTTGCTTTACCACGAGATCACCCTGATTGTGACCGTCTTTTCAAGATTCGGCCTGTCATTGATCATTTGGTTGATCGATTTTCTGAGATCTTTTATCCTGGGAAAGAAATTGCAGTGGATGAGTCTTTGCTGTTGTTCAAGGGCCGCTTGGTATTTCGGCAATACATTCCTAGTAAGAGGGCACGCTATAGAATCAAACTGTATATGCTGTGTGACAGTGAGACTGGATATGTCTCTAATTTCAGGGTGTACACTGGTAATGAATCCAGGATTAACCCCCCTGGTTGTCCGTCGACTTTTGGAGTGACTGAGAAAATTGTGTGGGAACTTGGTCGTGGATTGTTTAACAAAGGCCATCATTTGTATGTCGATAACTTCTACACTGGTGTGCGGTTGTTCAGGGAATTGGCCAAAGTGGACACTGTTGCTTGTGGCACAATCCGCTCGAACCGTAAAGGTTTCCCAAAAGAACTTGTTTGTCGAAAGCTTGCTCGGGGACAGTGCAGTGCATTGCGTTGTGAGGAGCTTCTAGCTGTGAAGTTTACAGACAGGAGAGATGTCTACATGTTGACTACAATACATGATGAAAGCACTGAACCGCGGACTGTTTGGGGTCAGGTTGCAGAAGTGCACAAACCTGTGTGCATACTGGACTACAATAAGTACATGGGTGGTGTTGACAGAGTTGATCAGAGGTTGGAACCGTATGCTGCTCTTCGTAAGGCTTACATTTGGTACAAGAAGTTGGCTATCCATCTTTTCCACTTGGCAACCTTTAATGCTTTTATTGTGTTCCAGAAATCTTGTCCCCAGTCAAAGATGACTTTTGTAAAGTTTCAGGAGTCTGTAATAGGCAGCCTTGTTTTAGTGGAACAGGCAAGTGTTCCTAGAGTTGGAGTCGTGGAGGATGTTGCCAGATTGAAAGATCGCCACTTTCCTGATACAATTCCTCCTACAACCTCAAAAGACTTTCCCAGTCGGAGATGTAGAGTCTGTTGGCGAAGAGGTTTGCGGAAGGAGGTTCGCATTTACTGCCCCGACTGCCCTTCAAACCCCGGGCTGTGTGTAACTGCTTGTTTTAGATTGTACCACATGTAAAAGAATTTTTGGGAGTATCAATGAGTGGTAAAGTGAACTGGTTGGTCTTTATTCTGTAAAAGTTATTGTTCAGTTTCAAAGTTTGTATTTGTGTAGTCTTTTTAGATTTAGTTGTCGAGTTAGTAGATTTGTATCAATTTGCAATTTGTTTTTGTTTCTCTTTTATTTAAAAAAAAAACTAAAGTATGATGTTGGTTTGCGTGTAGTGTCCATTGTCTGACTGTGTGCATGGTTTGGCGCTTGGCTGCCGGTGTCTGTGGACTGGTGCTTGTCTGGCGGTGTCTGCGGACTGGTGCTTGCCTGGCGGTGTGCGTGGTCTGGTGTTTGGTTGGCGGTGTGCGTGCTCTTGCGCTTGCCTGGTGTTGTGTTTGGATTTGTCTTTGGCTGGTGGTGTTCGTGGAGTGGTGCTTGGCTGGCGGTGTGTGTGGAGTTGTGCTTGGCTGGTGGTGTGTGTTGTGTGGCGCTTGGCTGGTCGTGTGTGTGGAGTGGCGTTTGGCTGGTGGTGTGCGTGGAATGGTACTTGGCTGTCTGTGCACGGAGTGGTGCTTGGCTGGTGTTGTGTTTGTGGAGTGGCGCTTGGCTGGTGGTGTGTGTGGAGGGGCGCTTGGCTGGTGGTGTGCATGGAGTGGTACTTGGCTGTCTGTGCACGGAGTGGTGCTTGGCTGGCGGTGTGTGTGGAGTGGTGCTTGGCTGGCGGTGTGTGTGGAGTGGCGCTTGGCTGGATGGTGTGCGTGGAGGGGTAGTTGGCTGTCTGTGCACGGAGTGGTGCTTGGCTGGTGTTGTGTTTGTGGAGTGGCGCTTGGCTGGTGGTGTGCGTGGAGTGATGCTTGGCTGGTGGTGTCTGTGGACTGGTGCTTGTCTGGTGGTGTCTGCGGACTGGTGCTTGACTGGCGGTGTGCGTGGTCTGGTGTTTGGTTGGCGGTGTGCGTGCTCTTGCGCTTGCCTGGTGTTGTGTTTGGATTTGTCTTTGGCTGGTGGTGTTCATGGAGTGGTGCTTGGCTGGCGGTGTGTGTGGAGTTGTGCTTGGCTGGTGGTGTGTGTTGAGTGGCGCTTGGCTGGTCGTGTGTGTGGAGTGGCGTTTGGCTGGTGGTGTGCGTGGAGTGGTACTTGGCTGTCTGTGCACGGAGTGGTGCTTGGCTGGTGTTGTGTTTGTGGAGTGGCGCTTGGCTGGTGGTGTGTGTGGAGGGGCGCTTGGCTGGTGGTGTGCATGGAGTGGTACTTGGCTGTCTGTGCACGGAGTGGTGCTTGGCTGGCGGTGTGTGTGGAGTGGCGCTTGGCTGGATGGTGTGCGTGGAGTGGTACATGGCTGTCTATGCACGGAGTGATGCTTGGCTGGTGTTGTGTTTGTGGAGTGGCGCTTGGCTGGTGGTGTGCGTGGAGTGATGCTTGGCTGGTGGTGTGTGTGGAGTGGTACTTGGCTGTCGGTGTGCGCTGAGTGGTGTTTGGCTGGCGGTGTGCATGGTCTGGTGCTTGGATGGTGGTGGGGGTGGACTGGTGCTCGGCAGGCGGTGTGTGAGTAGTTACTTTCTGTTGGTCACTACACACACTGCTAGTTGAGTGACACTCCACACAGTCCATCATTTTGTGTAGTTGCAGTGTCAGAAATGTGGGCGTGTGAAAGTGATGGGCCCTTGAATGGCGCTGTTTGCTGGTGTGAGTGTTGGAATGTGATGGGTCCGCGGCTGGCGGTGTGAATGTTTTGTATGTGTCACGCGTACGAAAGGTGTATGAATGGCCTGTAAAGAGGTTGGTGCCTTGACGTGGCTTTACAGCTCACGAGCTGTGAGTCAGTGGTTCAGTTTATCATACTTTCAATTATACACAGTGTATTTCATTTTTGTGAAATTACTTGCGTATACAATTGTATGTACTGAATCATCACTCACCCTCGTGCCTAATCCAACCAGTATGTGTGTGTGCTTGCGGATTAGATGGGTGTGCAGTAATAATTGTTTTTTTTCTCTTTCTGCAGTAGGGTGTACCTTGTCCCTTATTGTGATTGTTGTTATGTGTTGCTTTTCCATTCGGATGGTGTCAATGGTCTGGTTTGTATCAGGTATGAAAGAAGGATGTATGACGTTACAACGCATACTTTTACAACGCCTACCATTACCACGCAATTTTTACAACGCAGGATCCATTACAACGATGTATCATTACCACGCATGTATTTACAACGCAGATACCTTTACAACGCATACAATTACAACGTAAGTATTGGTAAGTATATAATATTTTTTTTAAATGTAAATTAATTAAAATTAATATAATTTAATTTAATTTAATTAATTTAATTTAAATTTAATTGTATTTAATTTTTACTCTGTACCCCTTTACCCAAAAACCCAAAACTGACCCTTAACCCTAAAAATACCCCTTTACCCAAAAACCCAAAACTGACCCTGAACCCTAAAAATACCCCTTAACCCAAAAACCCAAAACTGACCCTGAACCCTAAAAATACCCCTTTACCCAAAAACCCAAAACTGACCCTGAACCCTAAAAATACCCCTTTACCCAAAAACCCAAAACTGACCCTGAACCCTAAAAATACCCCTTTACCCAAAAACCCAAAACTGACCCTGAACCCTAAAAATACCCCTTTTCCCAAAAACCCAAAACTGACCCTGAACCCTAAAAATACCCCTTTACCCAAAAACCCAAAACTGACCCTGAACCCTAAAAATACCCCTTTACCCAAAAACCCCAAACTGACCCTGAACCCTAAAAATACCCCTTTACCCAAAAACCTAAAACTGACCCTGAACCCTAAAAATACCCCTTTACCCAAAAACCAAAAACTGACCCTGAAACCTAAAAATACCCCTTTGCCCAAAAACCCAAAACTGACCATGAACCCTAAAAATACCCTTTTATCCAAAAACCCAAAACTGACCCTTAACCCTAAAAATACCCTTTACCCAAAAACCCCAAACTGACCCTGAACCTTAAAAATACCCCTTTACCCAAAAACCCAAAACTGACCCTGAACCCTAAAAATACCCCTTTACCCAAAAAACCCCAAACTGACCCTGAACCCTAAAAATACCCCTATACCCAAAAACCCACACTTATAATATTTTAGATAAAATTATATACTTATCAATACTTACGTTGTAATGGTATGCGTTGTAAAGGTACCTGCGTTGTAAATACATGAGTTGTAATGGTACTTCGTTGTAATGGTTCCTGCGTTGTAAAAATTGCGTGGTAATGGTATGTCGTTGTAAAAGTTACGTGGTAAAGGTTGTATACCATGAAAGGTGCGTGAATGGCCTGTAAAACGGTTGGTGCCTTGTCGTGGCTTTACAGCTCACGAGTTGCGAGTCACTGGTTTAGTTTTTATGCATTTATTTATTGACAGAGCATTTCATTTTTTTGATATATCTTGTTAATAAAATTTTATGTACTGAACCATCACTCGCCCTCGTGCCAAATCCAACCTGTATGTGTGTGTCTTTGAGGAATAGATAGCCGTGCTTGAATGTTTGACTTTTGAGTAACTCTGTTAAGGTGTGGTATCCTTTTACTCGGGAGAACAAGGGGAACGCAGGGTGGTAGGACTTTTTTGCCGGCATGGCGATCCCACGCAAAAAAAATTGGAAAAGTGCTATTTTTACCTAATTTTAAGGTTTGCAAGGAGTTCTGGGTAGGAAAACATTGGGGGACCCACGCATGCCATACCTCCCTGGACTCTCCCGGGTGTCTAGTTTTCAGAACTGTTTGGGTTTGCTACTTTCCAAAGAATACCACCCAGCCCGGGTCAAAAACTCAGGTGCCCCCCCAAATCAAAGTTATATTGCTTCAGGGTATTTTAAATTCACCACCGTACGATTTGGACCTTTTCCTGTTGCAGCCACTATGGCTACCCACGCAAGTGAGGTACCGTTTTTATCGGGAGACCTGGGGGAACGCTGGGTGGGAGGTAATTTGTGTGAGCCCAGTGATGCCACGCTTTCCCAGACTACAACGTGTGAAAAAAAAGGATTTTTTTCTGCTAAAATTGAGGTTTGCAAGGGATTCTGGGTAAAGGAACGTTGGAGGATCCACGCAAGCCATACCTCCTTGGAAGCCCCCGGGTGTCTACTTTTCAGAAATGTGTGGGTTTGGTAAGTTTCCATAGATGGCTGTCTCGCACGGGACCAGAAACCCAGGTAACCCCTCTTGCAAAAGCTGGTGAATTTAACAATGGTGAAAATGTTAAGTTCAACAGCTTTTGCAAGAGGGGTTACTTGGGTTTTTGGCCCCGTGCGAGACAGCCATCTAGGGAAACCTACCAAACCCACACATTTCTGAAAAGTAGACACCCGGGGGCTTCCAAGGAGGTATGGCTTGCGTGGATCCTCCAACGTTCCTTTACCCAGAATCCCTTGCAAACCTCATTTTTTGCTTGGAAAAAATCAGTTTTTTCACACGTTTTAGTGTGGGAAAGCGTGGCATCACTGGGCTCACACAAATTACCTCCCACCCAGCATTCCCCAAGGTCTCCCGATACAAATGGTACCTCACTTGCGTGGGTAGGCATAGTGGCTGCTTTAGGAAAAGGCCCAATTCATACTGTGGAGACCAAAACATTACCTTTAGCCAAATAATCTTATTTTTTGAGGGGGTCACCTGAGCTTTTGGCCCGGGGCTTGGCGGGCATCTTTGGAAACTACCAAACCCAAACAGTTCTGAGAACAGGAGGTAGGCGGTACCATTTTTTTCGGGAGACCTGGGGGCACGCTGGGTGGGTGGAAATGTGTTGATCCACGCAGATTCCAGAACTTTGCACCACAGAAATATGAGGAAAATGTGTGTTTTTTTGTTAAATTTTTATGTTTGCAAGGGATTCTGGGTAACAAAACCTGGGGGTAGGCAGACGAGTCACCCCATCCTGAATTCCCCTGGGTGTCTAGTTTTCAAAAATGTATAGGTTTGCTAGGTTTCCCTAGGTGCTGGCAGAGCTTCGGCGCAAAAAGAAAAGGTAGTCTTTTTGTCCAAAGCGTGCTAAATTTCACTGGGAAATTGAGGTGCGACCATGCTGTGTTTTGCGCTGTTTTATGTCGCAGCCACTGTGCCTACCCACGCAAGTGAGGTACCATTTTTTTCAGGAGACCTGGGGGCACGCTCGGTGGGTGGAAATTTGTTGATCCACACAGATTCCAGAACTTTCCACCACAGAAATGTGAGGAAAATGTGTTTTTTTTGTCAAATTTTTATGTTTGCAAGGGATTCTGGGTAACAAAACCTGGAGGTAGGCATACGAGTCACCCCATCCTAAATTCCCCTGGGTGTCTAGTTTTCACAAATGTATAGGTTTGCTAGGTTTCCCTAGGTGCTGGCAGAGCTACGGCGCAAAAACAAAATGTAGTCTCTTTGTCCAAAACGTGCTAAATTTCACTGGGAAATTGAGGTGCGACCATGCTGCGTTTTGCGCTGTTTCATGTCGCAGCCACTATGCCTACCCACGCAAGTGAGGTACCATTTTTTTTGGGAGACCTGGGGGCACGCTGGGTGGGTGGAAATTTGTTGATCCACGCAGATTCCAGAACTTTCCACCACAGAAATGTGAGGAAAATGTGGTTTGTTTTTCAAATTTTTAGGTTTGCAAGGGATTCTAGGTAACAAAACCTGGGGGTAGGCAGACGAGTCACCCCATCCTGAATTGCCCTGGGTGTCTAGTTTTCAAAAATTTATAGGTTTGCTAGGTTTCCTAGGTGCAGGCAGAGCTACGGCGCAAAAACTAAAGGTAGTCTGTTTGTCCGAAACGTGCTAAATTTCACTGGGAAATTGAGGTGCAACCATGCTGCGTTTTGCGCTGTTTCATGTCGCAGCCACTATGCCTACCCACGCAAGTGAGGTACCTTTTTTTCGGGAGACCTGGGGGCACGCTGGGTGGGTTGAAATTTGTTGATCCACGCAGATTCCAGAACTTTCCACCACAGAAATGTGAGGAAAATGTGTTTTTTTGGTCAAATGTTTATGTTTGCAAGGGATTCTGGGTAACAAAGCCTGGGGGTAGGCAGACGAGTCACCCCATCCTGAATTGCCCTGGGTGTCTAGTTTTCAAAAATGTATAGGTTTGCTAGATTTCCCAAGGTGCTGGCAGAGCTACGGCGCAAAAACAAAAGGTAGTCTTTTTGTCCGAAACGTGCTAAATTTCACTGGGAAATTGAGGTGCGACCATGCTGCATTTTGCGCTGTTTCATGTCGCAGCCACTATGCCTACCCACGCAAGTGAGGTACCATTTTTTTCGGGAGACCTGGGGGCACGCTGGGTGGGTGGAAATTTGTTGATCCACGCAGATTCCAGAACTTTCCACCACAGAAATGTGAGGAAAATGTGTTTGTTTTGTCAAATTTTTATGTTTGCAAGGGATTCTGGGTAACAAAACCTGGAGGTAGGCAGACGAGTCACCCCATCCTAAATTCCCCTGGGTGTCTAGTTTTCACAAATGTATAGGTTTGCTAGGTTTCCCTAGGTGCTGGCAGAGCTACGGCGCAAAAACAAAATGTAGTCTTTTTGTCCAAAACGTGCTAAATTTCACTGGGAAATTGAGGTGCGACCATGCTGCGTTTTGCGCTGTTTCATGTCGCAGCCACTATGCCTACCCACGCAAGTGAGGTACCATTTTTTTTGGGAGACCTGGGGGCACGCTGGGTGGGTGGAAATTTGTTGATCCACGCAGATTCCAGAACTTTCCACCACAGAAATGTGAGGAAATTGTGTGTTTTTTTGTCAAATTGTTATGTTTGCAAGGGATTCTGGGTAACAAAACCTGGGGGTAGGCAGACGAGTCACCCCATCCTGAATTGCCCTGGGTGTCTAGTTTTCAAAAATGTATAGGTTTGCTAGGTTTCCTTAGGTGCTGGCAGAGCTACGGCGCAAAAACAAAAGGTAGTCTTTTTGTCCGAAACGTGCTAAATTTCACTGGGAAATTGAGGTGCGACCATGCTGCGTTTTGCGCTGTTTCATGTCGCAGCCACTATGCCTACCCACGCAAGTGAGGTACCATTTTTTTCGGGAGACCTGGGGGCACGCTGGGTGGGTGGAAATTTGTTGATCCACGCAGATTCCAGAACTTTGCACCACAGAAATGTGAGGAAAATGTGTGTTTTTTTGTCAAATTTTTATGTTTGCAAGGGATTCTGGGTAACAAAACCTGGGGGTAGGCAGACGAGTCACCCCATCCTGAATTGCCCTGGGTGTCTAGTTTTCAAAAATGTATAGGTTTGCTAGGTTTCCCTAGGTGCTGGCAGAGCTACGGCGCAAAAACAAAAGGTAGTCTTTTTGTCCGAAACGTGCTAAATTTCACTGGGAAATTGAGGTGCGACCATGCTGCGTTTTGCGCTGTTTCATGTCGCAGCCACTATGCCTACCCACGCAAGTGAGGTACCATTTTTTTCGGGAGACCTGGGGGCACGCTGGGTGGTTGGAAATTTGTTGATCCACGCAGATTCCAGAACTTTCCACCACAGAAATGTGAGGAAAATGTGTTTGTTTTGTCAAATTGTTATGTTTGCAAGGGATTCTGGGTAACAAAACCTGGGGGTAGGCAGACGAGTCACCCCATCCTGAATTGCCCTGGGTGTCTAGTTTTCAAAAATGTATAGGTTTGCTAGGTTTCCCTAGGTGCTGGCAGAGCTACGGCGCAAAAACAAAAGGTAGTCTTTTTGTCCAAAACGTGCTAAATTTCACTGGGAAATTGAGGTGCGACCATGCTGCGTTTTGCGCTGTTTCATGTCGCAGCCACTATGCCTACCCACGCAAGTGAGGTACCATTTTATTCGGGAGACCTGGGGGCACGCTGGGTGGGTGGAAATGTGTTGATCCACGCAGATTCCAGAACTTTGCACCACAGAAATATGAGGAAAATGTGTGTTTTTTTGTTAAATTTTTATGTTTGCAAGGGATTCTGGGTAACAAAACCTGGGGGTAGGCAGACGAGTCACCCCATCCTGAATTCCCCTGGGTGTCTAGTTTTCAAAAATGTATAGGTTTGCTAGGTTTCCCTAGGTGCTGGCAGAGCTTCGGCGCAAAAACAAAAGGTAGTCTTTTTGTCCAAAACGTGCTAAATTTCACTGGGAAATTGAGGTGCGACCATGCTGCGTTTTGCGCTGTTTTATGTCGCAGCCACTGTGCCTACCCACGCAAGTGAGGTACTATTTTTTTCGGGAGACCTGGGGGCACGCTGGGTGGGTGGAAATTTGTTGATCCACACAGATTCCAGAACTTTCCACCACAGAAATGTGAGGAAAATGTGTTTTTTTTGTCAAATTTTTATGTTTGCAAGGGATTCTGGGTAACAAAACCTGGAGGTAGGCATACGAGTCACCCCATCCTAAATTCCCCTGGGTGTCTAGTTTTCACAAATGTATAGGTTTGCTAGGTTTCCCTAGGTGCTGGCAGAGCTACGGCGCAAAAACAAAATGTAGTCTTTTTGTCCAAAACGTGCTAAATTTCACTGGGAAATTGAGGTGCGACCATGCTGCGTTTTGCGCTGTTTCATGTCGCAGCCACTATGCCTACCCACACAAGTGAGGTACCATTTTTTTCGGGAGACCTGGGGGCACGCTGGGTGGTTGGAAATTTGTTGATCCACGCAGATTCCAGAACTTTCCACCACAGAAATGTGAGGAAAATGTGTTTGTTTTGTCAAATTGTTATGTTTGCAAGGGATTCTGGGTAACAAAACCTGGGGGTAGGCAGACGAGTCACCCCATCCTGAATTGCCCTGGGTGTCTAGTTTTCAAAAATGTATAGGTTTGCTAGGTTTCCCTAGGTGCTGGCAGAGCTACGGCGCAAAAACAAAAGGTAGTCTTTTTGTCCAAAACGTGCTAAATTTCACTGGGAAATTGAGGTGCGACCATGCTGCGTTTTGCGCTGTTTCATGTCGCAGCCACTATGCCTACCCACGCAAGTGAGGTACCATTTTATTCGGGAGACCTGGGGGCACGCTGGGTGGGTGGAAATGTGTTGATCCACGCAGATTCCAGAACTTTGCACCACAGAAATATGAGGAAAATGTGTGTTTTTTTGTTAAATTTTTATGTTTGCAAGGGATTCTGGGTAACAAAACCTGGGGGTAGGCAGACGAGTCACCCCATCCTGAATTCCCCTGGGTGTCTAGTTTTCAAAAATGTATAGGTTTGCTAGGTTTCCCTAGGTGCTGGCAGAGCTTCGGCGCAAAAAGAAAAGGTAGTCTTTTTGTCCAAAGCGTGCTAAATTTCACTGGGAAATTGAGGTGCGACCATGCTGCGTTTTGCGCTGTTTTATGTCGCAGCCACTGTGCCTACCCACGCAAGTGAGGTACTATTTTTTTCGGGAGACCTGGGGGCACGCTGGGTGGGTGGAAATTTGTTGATCCACACAGATTCCAGAACTTTCCACCACAGAAATGTGAGGAAAATGTGTTTTTTTTGTCAAATTTTTATGTTTGCAAGGGATTCTGGGTAACAAAACCTGGAGGTAGGCATACGAGTCACCCCATCCTAAATTCCCCTGGGTGTCTAGTTTTCACAAATGTATAGGTTTGCTAGGTTTCCCTAGGTGCTGGCAGAGCTACGGCGCAAAAACAAAATGTAGTCTTTTTGTCCAAAACGTGCTAAATTTCACTGGGAAATTGAGGTGCGACCATGCTGCGTTTTGCGCTGTTTCATGTCGCAGCCACTATGCCTACCCACGCAAGTGAGGTACCATTTTTTTTGGGAGACCTGGGGGCACGCTGGGTGGGTGGAAATTTGTTGATCCACGCAGATTCCAGAACTTTCCACCACAGAAATGTGAGGAAAATGTGGTTTGTTTTTCAAATTTTTAGGTTTGCAAGGGATTCTAGGTAACAAAACCTGGGGGTAGGCAGACGAGTCACCCCATCCTGAATTGCCCTGGGTGTCTAGTTTTCAAAAATGTATAGGTTTGCTAGGTTTCCTAGGTGCAGGCAGAGCTACGGCGCAAAAACTAAAGGTAGTCTGTTTGTCCGAAACGTGCTAAATTTCACTGGGAAATTGAGGTGCAACCATGCTGCGTTTTGCGCTGTTTCATGTCGCAGCCACTATGCCTACCCACGCAAGTGAGGTACCATTTTTTTCGGGAGACCTGGGGGCACGCTGGGTGGTTGGAAATTTGTTGATCCACGCAGATTCCAGAACTTTCCACCACAGAAATGTGAGGAAAATGTGTTTGTTTTGTCAAATTGTTATGTTTGCAAGGGATTCTGGGTAACAAAACCTGGGGGTAGGCAGACGAGTCACCCCATCCTGAATTGCCCTGGGTGTCTAGTTTTCAAAAATGTATAGGTTTGCTAGGTTTCCCTAGGTGCTGGCAGAGCTACGGCGCAAAAACAAAAGGTAGTCTTTTTGTCCGAAACGTGCTAAATTTCACTGGGAAATTGAGGTGCGACCATGCTGCGTTTTGCGCTGTTTCATGTCGCAGCCACTATGCCTACCCACGCAAGTGAGGTACCATTTTTTTCGGGAGACCTGGGGGCACGCTGGGTGGGTGGAAATGTGTTGATCCACGCAGATTCCAGAACTTTGCACCACAGAAATATGAGGAAAATGTGTGTTTTTTTGTTAAATTTTTATGTTTGCAAGGGATTCTGGGTAACAAAACCTGGGGGTAGGCAGACGAGTCACCCCATCCTGAATTCCCCTGGGTGTCTAGTTTTCAAAAATGTATAGGTTTGCTAGGTTTCCCTAGGTGCTGGCAGAGCTTCGGCGCAAAAAGAAAAGGTAGTCTTTTTGTCCAAAGCGTGCTAAATTTCACTGGGAAATTGAGGTGCGACCATGCTGCGTTTTGCGCTGTTTTATGTCGCAGCCACTGTGCCTACCCACGCAAGTGAGGTACCATTTTTTTCGGGAGACCTGGGGGCACGCTGGGTGGGTGGAAATTTGTTGATCCACACAGATTCCAGAACTTTCCACCACAGAAATGTAAGGAAAATGTGTTTTTTTTGTCAAATTTTTATGTTTGCAAGGGATTCTGGGTAACAAAACCTGGAGGTAGGCATACGAGTCACCCCATCCTAAATTCCCCTGGGTGTCTAGTTTTCACAAATGTATAGGTTTGCTAGGTTTCCCTAGGTGCTGGCAGAGCTACGGCGCAAAAACAAAATGTAGTCTTTTTGTCCAAAACGTGCTAAATTTCACTGGGAAATTGAGGTGCGACCATGCTGCGTTTTGCGCTGTTTCATGTCGCAGCCACTATGCCTACCCACGCAAGTGAGGTACCATTTTTTTGGGGAGACCTGGGGGCACGCTGGGTGGGTGGAAATTTGTTGATCCACGCAGATTCCAGAACTTTCCACCACAGAAATGTGAGGAAATTGTGTGTTTTTTTGTCAAATTGTTATGTTTGCAAGGGATTCTGGGTAACAAAACCTGGGGGTAGGCAGACGAGTCACCCCATCCTGAATTGCCCTGGGTGTCTAGTTTTCAAAAATGTATAGGTTTGCTAGGTTTCCTTAGGTGCTGGCAGAGCTACGGCGCAAAAACAAAAGGTAGTCTTTTTGTCCGAAACGTGCTAAATTTCACTGGGAAATTGAGGTGCGACCATGCTGCGTTTTGCGCTGTTTCATGTCGCAGCCACTATGCCTACCCACGCAAGTGAGGTACCATTTTTTTTGGGAGACCTGGGGGCACGCTGGGTGGGTGGAAATTTGTTGATCCACGCAGATTCCAGAACTTTCCACCACAGAAATGTGAGGAAAATGTGTGTTTTTATGTCAAATTTTTATGTTTGCAAGGGATTCTGGGTAACAAAACCTGGGGGTAGGCAGACGAGTCACCCCATCCTGAATTGCCCTGGGTGTCTAGTTTTCAAAAATGTATAGGTTTGCTAGGTTTCCCTAGGTGCTGGCAGAGCTACCGCGCAAAAACAAAATGTAGTCTTTTTGTCCGAAACGTGCTAAATTTCACTGGGAAATTGAGGTGCAACCATGCTGCGTTTTGCGCTGTTTCATGTCGCAGCCACTATGCCTACCCATGCAAGTGAGGTACCATTTTTTTGGGGAGACCTGGGGGCACGCTGGGTGGGTGGAAATTTGTTGATCCGCGCAGATTCCAGAACTTTCCACCACAGAAATGTGAGGAAAATGTGTTTTGTTTGTCAAATATTTATGTTTGCAAGGGATTCTGGGTAACAAAACCTGGGGGTAGGCAGACGAATCACCCCATCCTGAATTGCCCTGGGTGTCTAGTTTTCAAAAATGTATAGGTTTGATAGATTTCCCAAGATGCTGGCAGAGCTACGGCGCAAAAACAAAAGGTAGTCTTTTTGTCCGAAACGTGCTAAATTTCACTGGGAAATTGAGGTGCAACCATGCTGCGTTTTGCGCTGTTTCATGTCGCAGCCACTATGCCTACCCACGCAAGTGAGGTACCATTTTTTTCGGGAGACCTGGGGGCACGCTGGGTAGGTGGAAATTTGTTGATCCACACAGATTCCAGAACTTTCCACCACAGAAATGTGAGGTAAATGTGTTTTTTTGTCAAATGTTTATGTTTGCAAGGGATTCTGGGTAACAAAACCTGGAGGTAGGCAGACGAGTCACCCCATCCTAAATTCCCCTGGGTGTCTAGTTTTTAAAAATGTATAGGTTTGCTAGGTTTCCCTAGGTGCTGGCAGAGCTACGGCGCAAAAACAAAATGTAGTCTTTTTGTCCAAAACGTGCTAAATTTCACTGGGAAATTGAGGTGCGACCATGCTGCGTTTTGCGCTGTTTCATGTCGCAGCCACTATGCCTACCCATGCAAGTGAGGTACCATTTTTTTAGGGAGACCAGGGGGCACGCTGGGTGGGTGGAAATTCGTTGATCCACGCAGATTCCAGAACTTTCCACCACAGAAATGTGAGGAAAATGTGTGTTTTTTTGTCAAATTTTTATGTTTGCAAGGGATTCTGGGTAACAAAACCTGGGGGTAGGCAGACGAGTCACCCCATCCTGAATTGCCCCGGGTGTCTAGTTTTCAAAAATGTATAGGTTTGCTAGGTTTCCCTAGGTGCTGGCAGAGCTACGGCGCAAAAACAAAAGGTAGTCTTTTTGTCCGAAACGTGCTAAATTTCACTGGGAAATTGAGGTGCGACCATGCTGCGTTTTGCGCTGTTTCATGTCGCAGCCACTATGCCTACCCACGCAAGTGAGGTACCATTTTTTTCGGGAGACCTGGGGGCACGCTGGGTGGTTGGAAATTTGTTGATCCACGCAGATTCCAGAACTTTCCACCACAGAAATGTGAGGAAAATGTGTTTGTTTTGTCAAATTGTTATGTTTGCAAGGGATTCTGGGTAACAAAACCTGGGGGTAGGCAGACGAGTCACCCCATCCTGAATTTCCCTGGGTGTCTAGTTTTCAAAAATGTATAGGTTTGCTAGGTTTCCCTAGGTGCTGGCAGAGCTTCGGCGCAAAAAGTAAAGGTAGTCTTTTTGTCCAAAGCGTGCTAAATTTCACTGGGAAATTGAGGTGCAACCATGCTGCGTTTTGCGCTGTTTTATGTCGCAGCCACTGTGCCTACCCACGCAAGTGAGGTACCATTTTTTTCGGGAGACCTGGGGGCACGCTGGGTGGGTGGAAATATGTTGATCCACACAGATTCCAGAACTTTCCACCACAGAAATGTGAGGAAAATGTGTTTTTTTTGTCAAATTTTTATGTTTGCAAGGGATTCTGGGTAACAAAACCTGGAGGTAGGCATACGAGTCACCCCATCCTAAATTCCCCTGGGTGTCTAGTTTTCACAAATGTATAGGTTTGCTAGGTTTCCCTAGGTGCTGGCAGAGCTACGGCGCAAAAACAAAATGTAGTCTTTTTGTCCAAAACGTGCTAAATTTCACTGGGAAATTGAGGTGCGACCATGCTGCGTTTTGCGCTGTTTCATGTCGCAGCCACTATGCCTACCCACGCAAGTGAGGTACCATTTTTTTGGGGAGACCTGGGGGCACGCTGGGTGGGTGGAAATTTGTTGATCCACGCAGATTCCAGAACTTTCCACCACAGAAATGTGAGGAAATTGTGTGTTTTTTTGTCAAATTGTTATGTTTGCAAGGGATTCTGGGTAACAAAACCTGGGGGTAGGCAGACGAGTCACCCCATCCTGAATTGCCCTGGGTGTCTAGTTTTCAAAAATGTATAGGTTTGCTAGGTTTCCCTAGGTGCTGGCAGAGCTTCGGCGCAAAAAGAAAAGGTAGTCTTTGGTCCAAAGCGTGCTAAATTTCACTGGGAAATTGAGGTGCAACCATGCTGCGTTTTGCGCTGTTTTATGTCGCAGCCACTGTGCCTACCCACGCAAGTGAGGTACCATTTTTTTCGGGAGACCTGGGGGCACGCTGGGTGGGTGGAAATTTGTTGATCCACACAGATTCCAGAACTTTCCACCACAGAAATGTGAGGAAAATGTGTTTTTTTTGTCAAATTTTTATGTTTGCAAGGGATTCTGGGTAACAAAACCTGGAGGTAGGCATACGAGTCACCCCATCCTAAATTCCCCTGGGTGTCTAGTTTTCACAAATGTATAGGTTTGCTAGGTTTCCCGAGGTGCTGGCAGAGCTACGGCGCAAAAACAAAATGTAGTCTTTTTGTCCAAAACGTGCTAAATTTCACTGGGAAATTGAGGTGCGACCATGCTGCGTTTTGCGCTGTTTCATGTCGCAGCCACTATGCCTACCCACGCAAGTGAGGTACCATTTTTTTGGGGAGACCTGGGGGCACGCTGGGTGGGTGGAAATTTGTTGATCCACGCAGATTCCAGAACTTTCCACCACAGAAATGTGAGGAAATTGTGTGTTTTTTTGTCAAATTGTTATGTTTGCAAGGGATTCTGGGTAACAAAACCTGGGGGTAGGCAGACGAGTCACCCCATCCTGAATTGCCCTGGGTGTCTAGTTTTCAAAAATGTATAGGTTTGCTAGGTTTCCTTAGGTGCTGGCAGAGCTACGGCGCAAAAACAAAAGGTAGTCTTTTTGTCCGAAACGTGCTAAATTTCACTGGGAAATTGAGGTGCGACCATGCTGCGTTTTGCGCTGTTTCATGTCGCAGCCACTATGCCTACCCACGCAAGTGAGGTACCATTTTTTTCGGGAGACCTGGGGGCACGCTGGGTGGGTGGAAATTTGTTGATCCACGCAGATTCCAGAACTTTCCACCACAGAAATGTGAGGAAAATGTGTGTTTTTATGTCAAATTTTTATGTTTGCAAGGGATTCTGGGTAACAAAACCTGGGGGTAGGCAGACGAGTCACCCCATCCTGAATTGCCCTGGGTGTCTAGTTTTCAAAAATGTATAGGTTTGCTAGGTTTCCCTAGGTGCTGGCAGAGCTACCGCGCAAAAACAAAATGTAGTCTTTTTGTCCGAAACGTGCTAAATTTCACTGGGAAATTGAGGTGCAACCATGCTGCGTTTTGCGCTGTTTCATGTCGCAGCCACTATGCCTACCCATGCAAGTGAGGTACCATTTTTTTGGGGAGACCTGGGGGCACGCTGGGTGGGTGGAAATTTGTTGATCCGCGCAGATTCCAGAACTTTCCACCACAGAAATGTGAGGAAAATGTGTTTTGTTTGTCAAATATTTATGTTTGCAAGGGATTCTGGGTAACAAAACCTGGGGGTAGGCAGACGAATCACCCCATCCTGAATTGCCCTGGGTGTCTAGTTTTCAAAAATGTATAGGTTTGATAGATTTCCCAAGGTGCTGGCAGAGCTACGGCGCAAAAACAAAAGGTAGTCTTTTTGTCCGAAACGTGCTAAATTTCACTGGGAAATTGAGGTGCAACCATGCTGCGTTTTGCGCTGTTTCATGTTGCAGCCACTATGCCTACCCACGCAAGTGAGGTACCATTTTTTTCGGGAGACCTGGGGGCACGCTGGGTAGGTGGAAATTTGTTGATCCACACAGATTCCAGAACTTTCCACCACAGAAATGTGAGGTAAATGTGTTTTTTTGTCAAATGTTTATGTTTGCAAGGGATTCTGGGTAACAAAACCTGGAGGTAGGCAGACGAGTCACCCCATCCTAAATTCCCCTGGGTGTCTAGTTTTTAAAAATGTATAGGTTTGCTAGGTTTCCCTAGGTGCTGGCAGAGCTACGGCGCAAAAACAAAATGTAGTCTTTTTGTCCAAAACGTGCTAAATTTCACTGGGTAATTGAGGTGCGACCATGCTGCGTTTTGCGCTGTTTCATGTCGCAGCCACTATGCCTACCCATGCAAGTGAGGTACCATTTTTTTAGGGAGACCAGGGGGCACGCTGGGTGGGTGGAAATTCGTTGATCCACGCAGATTCCAGAACTTTCCACCACAGAAATGTAAGGAAAATGTGTGTTTTTTTGTCAAATTTTTATGTTCGCAAGGGATTCTGGGTAACAAATCCTGGGGGTAGGCAGACGAGTCACCCCATCCTGAATTGCCCTGGGTGTCTAGTTTTCAAAAATGTATAGGTTTGCTAGATTTCCCAAGGTGCTGGTAGAGCTACGGCGCACAAACAAAAGGTAGTCTTTTTGTCGGAAACGTGCTAAATTTCACTGGGAAATTGAGGTGCGACCATGCTGCGTTTTGTGCTGTTTCATGTCGCAGCCACTATGCCTACCCACGCAAGTGAGGTACCATTTTTTTCGGGAGACCTGGGGGCACGCTGGGTGGGTGGAAATTTGTTGATCCACACAGATTCCAGAACTTTCCACCACAGAAATGTGAGGAAAATGTGTTTTTTTTGTCAAATTTTTATGTTTGCAAGGGATTCTGGGTAACAAAACCTGGAGGTAGGCATACGAGTCACCCCATCCTAAATTCCCCTGGGTGTCTAGTTTTCACAAATGTATAGGTTTGCTAGGTTTCCCTAGGTGCTGGCAGAGCTACGGCGCAAAAACAAAATGTAGTCTTTTTGTCCAAAACGTGCTAAATTTCACTGGGAAATTGAGGTGCGACCATGCTGCGTTTTGCGCTGTTTCATGTCGCAGCCACTATGCCTACCCACGCAAGTGAGGTACCATTTTTTTGGGGAGACCTGGGGGCACGCTGGGTGGGTGGAAATTTGTTGATCCACGCAGATTCCAGAACTTTCCACCACAGAAATGTGAGGAAATTGTGTGTTTTTTTGTCAAATTGTTATGTTTGCAAGGGATTCAGGGTAACAAAACCTGGGGGTAGGCAGACGAGTCACCCCATCCTGAATTGCCCTGGGTGTCTAGTTTTCAAAAATGTATAGGTTTGCTAGGTTTCCTTAGGTGCTGGCAGAGCTACGGCGCAAAAACAAAAGGTAGTCTTTTTGTCCGAAACGTGCTAAATTTCACTGGGAAATTGAGGTGCGACCATGCTGCGTTTTGCGCTGTTTCATGTCGCAGCCACTATGCCTACCCACGCAAGTGAGGTACCATTTTTTTCGGGAGACCTGGGGGCACGCTGGGTGGGTGGAAATTTGTTGATCCACGCAGATTCCAGAACTTTCCACCACAGAAATGTGAGGAAAATGTGTGTTTTTATGTCAAATTTTTATGTTTGCAAGGGATTCTGGGTAACAAAACCTGGGGGTAGGCAGACGAGTCACCCCATCCTGAATTGCCCTGGGTGTCTAGTTTTCAAAAATGTATAGGTTTGCTAGGTTTCCCTAGGTGCTGGCAGAGCTACCGCGCAAAAACAAAATGTAGTCTTTTTGTCCGAAACGTGCTAAATTTCACTGGGAAATTGAGGTGCAACCATGCTGCGTTTTGCGCTGTTTCATGTCGCAGCCACTATGCCTACCCATGCAAGTGAGGTACCATTTTTTTGGGGAGACCTGGGGGCACGCTGGGTGGGTGGAAATGTGTTGATCCGCGCAGATTCCAGAACTTTCCACCACAAAAATGTGAGGAAAATGTGTTTTGTTTGTCAAATATTTATGTTTGCAAGGGATTCTGGGTAACAAAACCTGGGGGTAGGCAGACGAATCACCCCATCCTGAATTGCCCTGGGTGTCTAGTTTTCAAAAATGTATAGGTTTGATAGATTTCCCAAGGTGCTGGCAGAGCCACGGCGCAAAAACAAAAGGTAGTCTTTTTGTCCGAAACGTGCTAAATTTCACTGGGAAATTGAGGTGCAACCATGCTGCGTTTTGCGCTGTTTCATGTCGCAGCCACTATGCCTACCCACGCAAGTGAGGTACCATTTTTTTCGGGAGACCTGGGGGCACGCTGGGTAGGTGGAAATTTGTTGATCCACACAGATTCCAGAACTTTCCACCACAGAAATGTGAGGTAAATGTGTTTTTTTGTCAAATGTTTATGTTTGCAAGGGATTCTGGGTAACAAAACCTGGAGGTAGGCAGACGAGTCACCCCATCCTAAATTCCCCTGGGTGTCTAGTTTTTAAAAATGTATAGGTTTGCTAGGTTTCCCTAGGTGCTGGCAGAGCTACGGCGCAAAAACAAAATGTAGTCTTTTTGTCCAAAACGTGCTAAATTTCACTGGGAAATTGAGGTGCGACCATGCTGCGTTTTGCGCTGTTTCATGTCGCAGCCACTATGCCTACCCATGCAAGTGAGGTACCATTTCTTTAGGGAGACCAGGGGGCACGCTGGGTGGGTGGAAATTCGTTGATCCACGCAGATTCCAGAACTTTCCACCACAGAAATGTAAGGAAAATGTGTGTTTTTTTGTCAAATTTTTATGTTTGCAAGGGATTCTGGGTAACAAATCCTGGGGGTAGGCAGACGAGTCACCCCATCCTGAATTGCCCTGGGTGTCTAGTTTTCAAAAATGTATAGGTTTGCTAGATTTCCCAAGGTGCTGGTAGAGCTACGGCGCAAAAACAAAAGGTAGTCTTTTTGTCGGAAACGTGCTAAATTTCACTGGGAAATTGAGGTGCGACCATGCTGCGTTTTGTGCTGTTTCATGTCGCAGCCACTATGCCTACCCACGCAAGTGAGGTACCATTTTTTTCGGGAGACCTGGGGGCACGCTGGGTGGGTGGAAATTTGTTGATCCACGCAGATTCCAGAACTTTCCACCACAGAAATGTGAGGAAAATGTGTTTTTTTGGTCAAATGTTTATGTTTGCAAGGGATTCTGGGTAACAAAACCTGGGGGTAGGCAGACGAGTCACCCCATCCTGAATTCCCCTGGGTGTCTAGTTTTCAAAAATGTATAGGTTTGCTAGGTTTCCCTAGGTTCTGGCAGAGCTTCGGCGCAAAAAGAAAAGGTAGTCTTTTTGTCCAAAGCGTGCTAAATTTCACTGGGAAATTGAGGTGCGACCATGCTGCGTTTTGCGCTGTTTCATGTTGCAGCCACTATGCCTATCCACACAAGTGAGGTACCATTTTTTTCGGAAGACCTGTGGGCACGCTGGGTGGGTGGAAATTTGTTGATCCACGCAGATTCCAGAACTTTCCACCACAGAAATGTGAGGAAAATGTGTTTTTTTGGTCAAATGTTTATGTTTGCAAGGGATTCTGGGTAACAAAACCTGGGGGTAGGCAGACGAGTCACCCCATCCTGAATTCCCCTGGGTGTCTAGTTTTCACAAATGTATAGGTTTTCTAGGTTTCCCTAGGTGCTGGCAGAGCTTCGGTGCAAAAAGAAAAGGTAGTCTTTTTGTCCAAAGAGTGCTAAATTTCACTGGGAAATTGAGGTGCGACCATGCTGCGTTTTGCGCTCTTTCATGTCGCAGCCACTATGCCTACCCACGCAAGTGAGGTACAATTTTTTTCGGGAGACCTGGGGGCACGCTGGGTGGGTGGACATTTGTTGATCCACGCAGATTCCAGAACTTTCCACCACAGAAATGTGAGGAAAATGTGTTTTTTTGGTCAAATGTTTATGTTTGCCAGGGATTCTGGGTAACAAAACCTGGGGGTAGGCAGACGAGTCACCCCATCCTGAATTCCCCTGGGTGTCTAGTTTTCTAAAATGTATAGGTTTTCTAGGTTTCCCTAGGTGCTGGCAGAGCTTCGGCGCAAAAAGAAAAGGGAGTCTTTTTGTCCAAAGCGTGCTAAATTTCACTGGGAAATTGAGGTGCGACCATGCTGCGTTTTGCGCTCTTTCATGTCGCAGCCACTATGCCTACCCACGCAAGTGAGGTACAATTTTTTTCGGGAGACCTGGGGGCACGCTGGGTGGGTGGAAATTTGTTGATCCACGCAGATTCCAGAACTTTCCACCACAGAAATGTGAGGAAAATGTGTTTTTTTGGTCAAATGTTTATGTTTGCAAGGGATTCTGGGTAACAAAACCTGGGGGTAGGCAGACGAGTCACCCCATCCTGAATTCCCCTGGGTGTCTAGTTTTCTAAAATGTATAGGTTTTCTAGGTTTCCCTAGGTGCTGGCAGAGCTTCGGCGCAAAAAGAAAAGGTAGTCTTTTTGTCCAAAGCGTGCTAAATTTTACTGGGAAATTGAGGTGCGACCATGCTGCGTTTTGCGCTCTTTCATGTCGCAGCCACTATGCCTACCCACGCAAGTGAGGTACCATTTTTTTTGGGAGACCTGGGGGCACGCTGGGTGGGTGGAAATTTGTTGATCCACGCAGATTCCAGAACTTTCCACCACAGAAATGTGAGGAAAATGTGTTTTTTTTAGTCAAATTTTTATGTTTGCAAGGGATTCTGGGTAACAAAACCTGGGGGTAGGCAGACGAGTCACCCCATCCTGCATTCCCCTGGGTGTCTAGTTTTCAAAAATGTATAGGTTTGCTAGGTTTCCCTAGGTGCTGGCAGAGCTTCGGTGAAAAAAGGAAAGGTAGTCTTTTTGTCCAAAGCGTGCTAAATTTCACTGGGAAATTGAGGTGCGACCATGCTGCGTTTTGCGCTGTTTTATGTCGCAGCCACTATGCCTACCCACGCAAGTGAGGTACCATTTTTTTCGGGAGACCTGGGGGCACGCTGGGTGGGTGGAAATTTGTTGATCCACACAGATTCCAGAACTTTCCACCACAGCAATGTGAGGAAAATGTGTTTCTTTTGTCAAATATTTATGTTTGCAAGGGATTCTGGGTAACAAAACCTGGAGGTAGGAAGACGAGTCACCCCAGCCTCATTTCCCCTGGGTGTCTAGTTTTTAAAAATGTATAGGTTTGCTAGGTTTCCTTAGGTGCTGGCAGAGCTACGGCGCAAAAACAAAAGGTAGTCCTTTTGTCCAAAGCGTGCTAAATTTCACTGGGAAATTGAGGTGCGACCATGCTGCGTTTTGTGCTGTTTTATGTCGCAGCCACTATGCCTACCCACGCAAGTGAGGTACCATTGTTTTTGGGAGACCTGGGGGCACGATGGGTGGGTGGAAATTTGATGATCCACACAGATTCCAGAGCTTTCCACCACAGAAATGTGAGGAAAATGTGTTTTTATTGTCAAATATTTATGTTTGCAAGGGATTCTGGGTAACAAAACCTGGAGGTAGGCAGACGAGTCACCCCATCCTAAATTTCCCTGGATGTCTAGTTTTCAAAAATGTATAGGTTTGCTAGGTTTCCCTAGGTGCTGGCAGAGCTACGGCGCAAAAACAAAAGGTAGTCTTTTTGTCCAAAACTTGCTAAATTTCACTGGGAAATTGAGGTGCGACCATGCTGCGTTTTGCGCTGTTTCATGTCGCAGCCACTATGCCTACCCACGCAAGTGAGGTACCACTTTTTTTCGGGAGACCTGGGGGCACGCTGGGTCTGTGGAAATTTGTTGATCCACGCAGATTCCAGAACTTTCCACCACAGAAATGTGAGGAAAATGTGGTTTGTTTTTCAAATGTTTAGGTTTGCAAGGGATTCTGGGTAACAAAACCTGGGGGTAGGCAGACGAGTCACCCCATCCTGAATTGCCCTGGGTGTCTAGTTTTCAAAAATGTATAGGTTTGCTAGATTTCTCTAGGTGCTGGCAGAGCTAGGGTGCAAAAGCTACAGGTAGGCACTTTGCCAAAAAAGGGTCAATTTGTAACTGCAAAATTTAGGTGTGACCACGTTGCATTTTGCGCCGTTTCCTGTCGCAGGCACAAGGCCGACCCACACAAGTGAGGTACAGTTTTTATCGGGACACTTGGGGTAATTCAGATTTGTAAATCAACTGTTATTACCAATTGAGATTTCATGCATTTCTCCCTTTGATTGAAAGGCTTTGTGTAAAAAAAAAATCTTTATGAAAAATTACCAATAATTCTCATGCTAGTATGAGTATTCCCAACTTTGAAAATGTGCAATTATATACTGTTTATGAACTCTATAATTTGTACCCAATTCAGAAATACATAGGTGTCTTTCATACAGATTATTCCATGTATACATTTTCCAAGACAAAGTGCACTATACCCAGTAAATGAAAAAATACCATTGCAAGTTGCTGCTCAGTTTTTGGATATGGGTTCGTCGGGTTCTTGGTGAAACTACAAGTCCTATATATCCCCACAACCAGGAAGGTCTAATGGATGTAACGGTATATTGCTTTCCAAGAGCTGTCAAAATTAGAAAAAGTTATAGGTGAAAACGTTGAGACAAAAGGCTGTTTTTTTCAACAAAGTTTCAAATATTCCAGTATCTAACTGTTAGTTTCTATAACGAAACCTTCATGGATTTAGACAAATGACCCATTTCTGAATTCAGAATGTTGTCTACTTTTCGAAAATGTAAAGCTTTCCAGGATCCATTATTGCTTTCAAACTCATTTCTACCATTAACTGGAAGGAGGTGGAAAGCTCTAAAAATAGCAAAAATAGGCTATGTCCCAGAAAAATGCCAAAACTGAGTAAAAAATTTCGGTTCTCTGACAAAAGACTGTCATTCCCTGAAAGCTGAGAAAATGGAGATTTCAGCCCCACAAACCCTTTTGTGATACCATTTTCAGGGAAAAACCCAGAGGCTTTCATTTGCAGCCCGTTTTTCCCATTTTTCTGAAAAAAACAAAGAAATCACTATATTTTGGTTAATTTCTGGGACCCCTCCAAGGGAATCCACAAACCCTGGGCGCCTTTAGAATCCACATGATGTTGGAAGAAAAGGACGCAAATTTGGCGCGGATACCTTATGTGGTCAAAAAGTTACAAGGGCCTAAGCGCACACTACTCCAAAACGCCCAAAAATGCCTTAGCACAGGAGGGGAAAGGCCTAGCAACGAAGGGGTTAAAGAAGCACTCTTTTTTAAGAGACTGATTTATTCTGTTGTCTTTCCTGTTTTTCTTTAGTTTTCTTTGTTAGACACCAGATGTGCTTTTTGTGAGTTATCGTTACCACTCCCATATGGTGAGCCAACCGGATGGCCATGCATGGCATGGTGTTGGTTGCATGGCCAGGTCTGTGACCAGGACCTGCATCCAACCCCTGTGGGTGCTAGACCCTCCACCATGATCTGCACTCTGAGTGATTCCTCACTGTTTAAGCTTTCAGTGTATTTAAATCTAAAAAGCAAATGACCCTCGTACCCTGCATATGATTAAAACCCAGTGAGGGTTGAAACATGTCATGCTATACTGTTTGGTTTGCCTGCCAAGATTAAAAACTTTTTATTTGTGCTCAACTGGAGGGCTTGTCTTGTCATGCTGTGCAGAGTGCGTTATTTTTTTTTTGTATATTTGGAAGTGGCGTCCCCACCAAGCTGCGACCGGCCCGGATGGTCATCCTTCTTCGTCACAATTCTTTTGGAATGTTTATATATTTATATTTGGATGCCCGTCAGCTGCATTTGACCTGTAACAAAGGATCTGGCTGAGTAGGTGCCACTGTTTAAACGGGAGGCTCCTCCACTGTCTGAACAGGAGGCCTGCCTGTTGATTATTTCCAGAGCATCTTGAAGGCAGCCAGGGTTTGCGGAGGAATTTACCTTGTACGGTGAGAACTTTTGATGAAAAGTGGCAGATACCAGCATGGAGAACTTTTAACAATGAAGGCACGAGGAGGAGTGCCTTGGATTGAAATGTGAGGTATTTTGCTGCTCAGCCATACACGGAATTGACTCGTTTGAGGCACGAAGAGGGTATTCTTTCTCACTAAAATCCAGTAAGGCCCAACATTATTGCTTGTCACGGGAAGAATGCAAAGATGCCTTTATGACAGGTGCAAGGCATTATGAAACTGACGATTTGTCAATCTAAGGACCCTGGGATCAGTGGTAAATAAACTCGAACATCCCCTAATGGAAGGCTTTAGCAATGGATAATGTTAGATTACTTTTTTAGGAAGTGCTCTCGGATCCCCAACAATGAAGAATTGGTGGACTGTTAAAGCGACTGACCTTTTGTCAATGATGTATCTGCACTCTGAGTCCTTCCTCATTGTGTAAGTTTTCAATGTATTTAAATCCAAAGAGCAACTGACACTCGTATCCTGCATATGATTAAGACCTGGCTAGGGTCAAAACGCGTCATGCCATATTGTTTGGTTTGCCTTCCACAATACAAAACTTGCTCTCAACTGGAGGGCTTGTCTTTTCATGCTGTGGAGAGTGTGTGATTTCTCGTTTGGTGATATATATATATGTCTTCAATAAATCTGCCTTGCCGACAGCCTGGGGACCGTGTCTTCATTTCGCCGTTTGTTCGGAGGTGGTGAAGACTGCTGGTGTATATATATATATATATATATATATATATATATTCCATCACAACAGATTGCCCACTGTGAGAATGCCCTCCCAACAAAGTTTCCTCATGCAGTGAGGTCAACAGCAGGCTCCTGGTTAACATGCTGACATTAGATGGCTGACGCGTTTCGGATATAATCCTTCTTCCAGAGCATTTCAATGATGCAACAAACACAGCTTGGTTCGGAACACCTGCTATTTAATGTGAGAGGTCCCGCCTTTAGGGCAAGATCTCGCGCCATTTCCGGCATGTGCTGCAAAGCATTATGGTATCAGCAGTCCGACCATATAGTAAAAAACCCCAGTGGACGCTGTCTTTGTTAGCAATTGAATGATTAAAATCTCATGTGAGTCAATGTCTGCTCGAAGCACAGTGCCCGCTGTTATTACCACGATTACTCACTGGCGAGCGTTGTTGTCCTCTGTGCGTGTCGGGCCTTCCCGACAGCGCTGGTCCGCTGAACTGCGGCGGGGCATCCTCGCGGCTTGGGCCAAGCCGCAAACATTCCATCACAACAGATTGCCCACTGTGAGAATGCCCTCCCAACAACGTTTCCTCATGCAGTGAGGTCAACAGCAGGCTCCTGGTTAACATGCTGACATTAGATGGCTGACGCGTTTCGGATATAATCCTTCTTCCAGAGCCTTTCAATGATGCAACAAACACAGCTTGGTTCGGAACACCTGCTATTTAATGTGAGAGGTCCCGCCTTTAGGGCAAGATCTCGCGCCATTTCCGGCATGTGCTGCAAAGCATTATGGTATCAGCAGTCCGACCATATAGTAAAAAACCTCAGTGGGCGCTGTCTTTGTTAGCAATTGAATGATTAAAATCTCATGTGAGTCAATATCTGCTCGAAGCACAGTGCCCGCTGTTATTACCACGATTACTCACTGGCGAGCTTTGTTGTCCTCTGTGCGTGTCGGGCCTTCCCGACAGCGCTGGTCCGCTGAACTGCGGCGGGGCATCCTCGCGGCTTGGGCCAAGCCGCAAACATTCCATCACAACAGATTGCCCACTGTGAGAATGCCCTCCCAACAACGTTTCCTCATGCAGTGAGGTCAACAGCAGGCTCCTGGTTAACATGCTGACATTAAATGGCTGACGCGTTTCGGATATAATCCTTCTTCCAGAGCCTTTCAATGATGCAACAAACACAGCTTGGTTCGGAACACCTGCTATTTAATGTGAGAGGTCCCGCCTTTAGGGCAAGATCTCGCGCCATTTCCGGCATGTGCTGCAAAGCATTATGGTATCAGCAGTCCGACCATATAGTAAAAAACCCCAGTGGACGCTGTCTTTGTTAGCAATTGAATGATTAAAATCTCATGTGAGTCAATGTCTGCTCGAAGCACAGTGCCCGCTGTTATTACCACGATTACTCACTGGCGAGCGTTGTTGTCCTCTGTGCGTGTCGGGCCTTCCCGACAGCGCTGGTCCGCTGAACTGCGGCGGGGCATCCTCGCGGCTTGGGCCAAGCCGCAAACATTCCATCACAACAGATTGCCCACTGTGAGAATGCCCTCCCAACAACGTTTCCTCATGCAGTGAGGTCAACAGCAGGCTCCTGGTTAACATGCTGACATTAGATGGCTGACGCGTTTCGGATATAATCCTTCTTCCAGAGCCTTTCAATGATGCAACAAACACAGCTTGGTTCGGAACACCTGCTATTTAATGTGAGAGGTCCCGCCTTTAGGGCAAGATCTCGCGCCATTTCCGGCATGTGCTGCAAAGCATTATGGTATCAGCAGTCCGACCATATAGTAAAAAACCCCAGTGGGCGCTGTCTTTGTTAGCAATTGAATGATTACAATCTCATGTGAGTCAATGTCTGCTCGAAGCACAGTGCCCGCTGGTATTACCACGATTACTCACTGGCGAGCGTTGTTGTCCTCTGTGCGTGTCGGGCCTTCCCGACAGCGCTGGTCCGCTGAACTGCGGCGGGGCATCCTCGCGGCTTGGGCCAAGCCGCAAACATTCCATCACAACAGATTGCCCACTGTGAGAATGCCCTCCCAACAACGTTTCCTCATGCAGTGAGGTCAACAGCAGGCTCCTGGTTAACATGCTGACATTAGATGGCTGACGCGTTTCGGATATAATCCTTCTTCCAGAGCCTTTCAATGATGCAACAAACACAGCTTGGTTCGGAACACCTGCTATTTAATGTGAGAGGTCCCGCCTTTAGGGAAAGATCTCGCGCCATTTCCGGCATGTGCTGCAAAGCATTATGGTATCAGCAGTCCGACCATATAGTAAAAAACCCCAGTGGGCGCTGTCTTTGTTAGCAATTGAATGATTAAAATCTCATGTGAGTCAATGTCTGCTCGAAGCTAACAAAGACAGGGAGTCACACACCAAGATAACCCCTGCTCACCCTCTAGGTAACGTGACGCGAGCAGCAAGGCTAATCTCAGAGGCGATGTGTAAAGCGTTTGCGCGCGCACCCCAGCGACAACACCCTAGGCCCACCACAAAGGAAACTCCACACAAGGTTATATCAAAAATAGCCTTTGTATTATAATAATAAAAACACATTAGATAACACACACACTTTACAATGTGCCAACAGGCACGGGCAAGATTTACAAGGGATTATGTACAGGACAGGGCCACCTGGACCACTGTCAGGGGTATGCACTTTTTAGAAATAGCACTTGTAGGTATAACACTTAGCACATAAACATATAATGACTGTAACACAGAAATAGTAAATGTAGCATACAACCAGTAACTACTGGTAAAGGGAAAATACCTCCTACGCCACCCTAAACACTGTAGGGAAATCACGCAGGGAACTAGGACCCTATCATCAGGACCTATGGAAGGAAAACCTATCACCTAAGCAAGTCACATTTAGCAAAGGGAAGGACACCTAAAATAATCACCTAAGCAAGTCACATTTAGCAAAGGCAATAAAACATCAACATTCCTCTAAGCAAGTCACTTTTAGCAAAGGGGAATAAACCATAAACAATTACCTAAGCAGGTCACTTTTAGCAAAGGTAATATCAAACAATCCTCTAAGCAGGTCACTTTTAGCAAAAGGGATAAAACAAACAATTACCTAAGCAGGTCACTTTTAGCAAAGGTAACAACAAACATTCCTCTAAGCAGGTCACTTTTAGCAAAGGGGAATAACACATAAAGAATCACCTAAGCAGGTCACTTTTAGCAAAGGTAATAACAAACAATTGCACATGAAACATTAAAACACATTCAGAGGTGCAGGTAGAACTTTTGCGCAGGAATCACATAAGCAGTAAATCATAAATTACAATGCGCAGGGTGCATGTAGCACAACACTAGAAATGTCCCTCAGGCCAACTGGCCTCGCAAGGGCTGAAATGCCCTGAGTCCAATGTCAGGGAAGGCTGCGCAGGCAGCCAAGAACACCAAGCCTAAACGTAGCAACTGTCCACTAAGTGCTGGACAGTTGTAAATCACTAATGCTGATCAACGTTGGAGCCTCTGGGGCTCAAGAACACCATGGGGCAAAAACACAGAGTGGGAGCCACGGGGCTCTGACCACCAACTGCCCCTCAAGAGCCTCTCTCAGGGCTTACACAGCTAATAGGCAATTTAGAGCTTCATCGCTCTAAACAAATGTGGGCGCTCAAGAGCCTCTCTCAGGGCTCACAGGACACTGGGAAGCTCGGAGCCTCGTGGGCTCGAAACGCAGATGTGCCCCTGAGGCCTCTCTGGGCTCCCTCGCAATTGGGGCGGAACGTTGGAGTCCCTCACGGGGGACTCAGACTCAAATAATGCCCCACGGAGCCTCGTGGCTCCTAATCAAGAAAAAGGCGGGGCTGCTGGAGTCCTTCGTGGACTCAGAATGGACGTCGGAGCGGCCCGCTGCCAACCGGGGCCGCTCTGTCACCCCCGGGATGCTTGGAGCCTCTCGGGGCACAAAGAAACCACTATGCCCCCGGAGCCCTTGGGGGATTCAATCACCGCAGTGCCTCTCGCAGGCACCGAAGCACACAGGGAGCTTCCTCCTCCCTTTTAACACTCACCGGCTGCTGGGACAAGCTGCTTCCCGGGCAGTGCTTCTCCTGGGCTGCGGCAGGGGCAGGCAAGGCACAATGCCTCGCGCCCCACCTCTCGTCTCCTCGTTTCGCCTGACTTCCTGCCTCGGACTGCGGGGCGGGACTTCCGGTCGGCCTCTCCCGGGCCGCGCTGTGATTGGCCGGTCAGGCCAGTACTTCCGGGTCGCCGCGGGCAGCGCGGTGGCTCGTATCAGGCAGGCTCTCAGTATCCGAGGAGTGGGCTCCCTCGTGATAATTTAAATATCCACGGACGGGGCAATGCTGGGTGGGCACCGGCCTCCAAATTAAATATAAAGCGAGGTGGGCACTCGCGCGCCAAAAATTGGCGAAATAAAATGGGCAGATGCCGGGTGGGCACCGGCTGCACAAAAAGCGCTCGCAGCGCTAGCCTCACAGGAAAGGGCGCTCCCAAGCGCCACAGGACGAAAATACAGCGCTCACAGCGCTGGGGCAAAATAAAGCGCTTCCAGGCTCCAAGGCAGGAGAAATAAAGCGCTTCTAGGCACTCTGGCCAAAAGCAAAGCTCCAGCAGGGTCTGGAGGCAGGCAGGGGGGCAAGGCAGGGCCAGAGCCAGCACACTGGTTCTCCAGGCAGGGAGACAAGCCAAGTGACGGTCCTCCTGGCCCCAGCAGCAGCAACAGCCCCCTCTGGCAAGGATCCAAAAGTAGAACAAATTGTAAGGGGACACAGCCCCTTCTTATACTGTGAAATCCTTTGTTTCAGGGTGCAGGGTGGGGGAAACCAGTTGCAGCTGGCTTGGGAGTACCCTTGATGGCCCAACCACCCCTTTCATTCACTGGGGAGGCTTGGGTTGTTAGACAAACCACAGGGGGGCGGAGCCAGCATTGTGTGGGGAAAAACCCAGCCCATCCAGGACCCAGGTGCACTCCTCCCACACATCACTCATGCTGATCTCACACTCACCACCGGGCAGACCCATCCAGACTTCCTGGAGCCTGGTATGCCAGCCAGCTCCAGCCAATCACGCTCCAGTATCCTCACTGCACACATACATCAATGTCCAGAAGTAGCACTTCCCTTCTAGACACATACAAGCCGCACATACCATTGCGCAGCATTCATTCTCACGAGTTCATACATACCAAACTCGAGCCTGCACTCCCCACGCATCAGGAACTAACATGGACACACACATTCCCCATGCATTCCTATGGGAGAGCAGGCCAGGCATACTACACGCACGCACTTTACTCTGGGGCACAGGGAAAAAGTGCGCAGAGACCCAAAAATCACTACACAGGGTCACAAATAAAAGCAAAAAGATTAGGGGTGAACCTGCCCTAAGGCCCAAGTCCAACAAAAGGTGATGAAGATAAATGGAGAAAATTGTTTCAAGATGTACCTCAGGTAGGTGTAGTCAAAATGGCCGTGTTTCCCTCTCATTTTACATTTATATTCATGTACATAACCAATCAAATGTCAGGAAAAAATAGTAGAAAATGAAAGTAACATTTTAATTGGTTGTAAATCCTAACTGTTCATATGTGTTTTTGTCATGTAATTTACCTCAGGATATTTAGACAGGGCTACAGGGCAAATGGCTGAATGGAATTCCACCAAATTTGGGAAAATGGTAGGGAATGGTATGTAGTATGGCCTATTCTATATTTGGTGAACATCTCTAAAGAGGTTTTTATGTAAATTAACTTGTAAAAATTTTTGGGAGCGCTCACCGGTGCGCGCCCCGTTACGCGTACTGGCAGCGCAACGGGAGTCCTCCATCTTGTGTTTCGGTAGATTTGAGACACAAGATGGAGGACAAACAACGTTGGGAATGGGTAAAAGGGGGCACAGTAGACACTTCTTGACCCCCTAGGTTTTCTGAGGGGGGCTTAGGAGGCCCATATAGGGCCCAATTTTATTTTATTTTTTAAATTTTCGCGGGGTGAGCGCCCGGTACGCGCACCGGGAAGCGTACCGGGGAGCGTACTTTGGTGAAAATTAGTGAAAAAAAGTTAGAGTAAAATAATAATTTTGAGTGATCAGATGTAGGGTAGCCCTGAAAAGAGCTTTTGGGTTCTGGGGCTGATTTAGGTACCTACAAGTAGGTTCCAATGCACAATCTTAAATTCAGGAGGAATATTCTATTCCCCTCATCTGAGAAGTACACACCATCTCCTCTGTAGATATCTTGCATGTTGTAACGCAAGTTGTTGTTGTATATTGAACCCATTCCATAGTCTCTCATGTAAGCAGAAACAGATTTATTCACATGTTTCCGTGCTTTCTCAAATTGTGGACAAAATTGGTTGGACCACTTCCATTTCTGTCTTTGGCATATATTGGAAAATACCAAGGCAGTTTGAGGAAAAAGTGCCATCAATTGTTTAAAGGTGTCCTTTAAAAGCATTTCCAGACCTACCCCAGTCAAAGTGCCTAAGTCATTTCCACCACAGTGCAGAATTATGAGGTGAGGGTGTGGCAGATGCAAAAAGGTTTTCACCAATGGTATCAATTGATGACATCTCAATCCTCTCTGGCCAATCCATTTAATGTTCACATTTGGTAAATCAAGGTTGTGAAAATTTCTGGTAGCTGCATACCTTTGAGCCCAGTGGATGTAGCTATGTCCAATAATCCAGACAGAATACATGGTAAGAGGAGGTTCTGGTGCCGTCAGATGAAGTGTGGGAATGAAATGGCAGTTTGAACAGTAGGAGTTTGCAACAAAAAAAAAACTGTGGAGTTTCAGTGCTCTTGAATCACAAGCAATGATTGGTGGATTCAGATAGTTGAAAACTGAAAGTTAGGGTGTATGGTTCTCTTTTGTGAAAGAAGCAATTTGAATGGTTAAGAAAAAGTCATTTAAAGAAACATTGCACTGGATAAGCTCGGGTATTAAGAAGTCAAACATCCTTGCTAAGTTGAATTGCAACATTGTAGAATAAACTTTTAAACCTGAGAGCTCAGTGAGGAGGGAGTTGCTATGGTAACAGGTAGAAAGGGCTGAGAGGGGGAAGGGTGTTGATTTGAAAATAAAGAGGGAAGAGTTTTGATTGGTTACCATGAGGAATATGTGTGTAGAATTAGAGGTTTTCTGTGCCATTCATGGTTGCAGTGCCTGGAGTACATACCTTTTGCTCTGCTAAAGAAATATTGGTGTGTGTGTCTGACACTGTTCTCAATCTCCCAAAGCATTTGTAAAGGTGAGTAATGATTCATTTAATATCGATAGAGAGTTGTATACTCTATGCAGAATATTTGAAAGCATATTGTGGTTTTTTAATGTTGCTTTGTGTCATGCTTTTTGATAATGCTTGGTAAAAAGTTGTTACTGCATAGAGGAATTGTATTTTGTAAAATTGTGAAGTTTCAGTAGTGACATGGAATGCTTGTACATAGGACCTGTGCTGTGTTTCTTAAATGTGATGTCAAAACCGATTTTGGGGAAAATGAATGGCTTTTACATTTTTTAGAAGGAATAAATAATGTGTGCATGCTTAAAGAAATACATTTGACTCTTTCATAATGATGTTACCTGTGTTAACTCAGTGTAGGAAGCACATTGAGTTTCTTTGCATAGAGGAATTGTATTTTGTAAAATTGTGAAGTTTCAGTAGTGACATGGAATGCTTGTACATAGGACCTGTGCTGTGTGTTTTAAATGTGATGTCAAAAACGATTTTGGGGAAAATGAATGGCTTCTACATTTTTGAGAAGGAATAAATAGTGTCTGCATGCTGAAAGAAATACATTTGACCCTTTCACAATGATGTTACCTGTGTTAACTCAGTGTAGGAAAAAAATTGAGTTTCTTTGCATAGAGGAATTGTATTTTGTAAAATTGTGAAGTTTTAGTAGTGACATGGAATGCTTGTACATAGGACCTGTGCTGTGTTTCTTAAATGTGATGTCAAAAACGATTTTGGGGAAAATTAATGGCTTTTACATTTTTGAAAAGGAATAAATAGTGTCTGTATGCTTAAAGAAATACATTTGACCCTTTCACAATGATGTTACTTGTGTTAACCCAGAGTAGGAAGCACATTGAGTTTCTTTGCTGTTGGTTTGTGACATGTTTTTTGAGAATGGTTGAATTTCAGTAGTGAAATTGAATGCTTGTACATAGGACCTGTGCTGTGTTTCTTACATGTGATGTGAAAAACGATTTTGGGGAAAATGAATGGCTTTTACATTTTTGAGAAGGAATAAATAGTGTCTGCATGATTAAAGAAATACATTTGAACCTTTTACAATGATGTCACCTGTGTTACCTCATACTAGGAAGCACATTGAGCTTCTTTGCAATTAGTTCGTGTGATGTTTTTTGATAATGCTTGGTATCAACATTTGCAAGAAAGAGGATTTGTATTTTGTGAAATAGTGAGGTTTCAGTAGTTGAATTGAATGCTTGTACATATGACCTGTGCTGTGTTTCTTAAATGTAATGTGAAAAACGATTTTGGGGAAAATGAATGGCTTTTACATTTTTGAGAAGGAATAAATAGTGTCTGCATGATTAAAGAAATACATTTGAACCTTTTACAATGATGTCACCTGTGTTACCTCATACTAGGAAGCACATTGAGCTTCTTTGCTGTTGGTTTGTGTCATGTTTTTTGATAATTGTTGGTATGAATATTTGCAAGATAGGGGATTTGTATTTTGTGAAATTGTGAAGTTTCAGTAGTGACATGGAATGCTTGTACATAGGACCTGGGCTGTGTTTCTTAAATGTGATGTGAAAAACGATTTTTGGGAAAATCAATGGCTTTTACATTTTTGAGAAGGAATAAATAGTGTCTGCATGATTACATAAATATATTTGAACCTTTCACAATAATGTCACCTGTGTTACCTCAGATTAGGAAGTAGATTGTGCAGATGAGGTGAGGCATGTCCAGAGGGACAGAGGAGGTGAGGCCTGTGTTCAAGACTGTAGTGGGAGAGAGGCCTTTCCTGGGGAGCATAGGTGGGGAGGCCTGTGTCTAAGAGTGCAGTGGACTAGACTTCATGAAGCCTATCCCCCACTGCAGTCTTAGACACAGGCCTCACCTTCTTTGTACCCCTGGACAGACCTCTCTTCCACTACACTCTTCAATACAGGCCTCACCTCCTCTGCACCCCTGGACAATCCTCACCTCATCTGCAACCCTGAATAGACTTTAACTAATCTGCATCCTTAGACAGGCCTCAGCTTATTTACACCCTTGGACATGCGTCACCTCATCTGCACCCAGTTACCATCAATTATACTCAATACATTGAGGCCTGTCCAGAGGACACAGATGAGGTAAGGCTTGTCCAAGGGTCAGAGGAGGTCAGTCCTCTCCACTGTACTCATGGACACTGAATGCTTGTACATAGGACCTGCACTGTGTGTCTAAAATGTTATTTGAAAAACGATTTTGGGGCAAATCAATGACATTTAAATTTCTGAGAAGGAATAAATAGTGTCTGCATGATTAAATAAATATATTTCAACGTTTTACAATGATGTCACCTGTCTTACCTCAGATTAGGAAGTAGATTGTGCAGAAGGGGTGAGGCATGTCCAGAGGGACAGAGGAGGTGAGGTCTGTGTTCAAGACGGTAGTGGGAGAGAGGCCTTTCCTGGGGAGCATAGGCGGTGAGGCCTGTGTCTAAGAGTGCAGTGGACTAGACTTCATGAAGCCTATCCCCCACTGCAGTCTTAGACACAGGCCTCACCTTCTTTGTACCCCTGGACAGACCTCTCTTCCACTACACCCTTCAATACAGGCCTCACCTCCTCTGCACCCCTGGACAATCCTCACCTCATCTGCAACCCTGAATAGACTTCAACTAATCTGCATCCTTAGACAGGGCTCAGCTTTTTTACACCCTTGGACATGCGTCACCTCATCTGCACCCAGTTACCATCAATTATACTCAATACATTGAGGTCTGTCCAGAGGACACAGATGAGGTAAGGCTTGTCCAAGGGTCAGAGGAGGTCAGTCCTCTCCACTGTACTCATGGACACTGAATGCTTGTACATAGGACCTGCACTGTGTGTCTAAAATGTTATTTAAAAAACGATTTTGGGGCAAATCAATGACTTTTAGATTTTTGAGAAGGAATAAGTAGTGTCTGCATGATTAAATAAATATATTTCAACTTTTCACAATGATGTCACCTGTGTTACCTCAGATTAGGAAGTAGATTGTGCAGAAGGGGTGAGGCATGTCCAGAGGGACAGAGGAGGTGAGGTCTGTGTTCAAGACGGTAGTGGGAGAGAGGCCTTTCCTGGAGAGCATAGGTGGTGAGACATGTGTCTAAGAGTGGAGTGGACTAGACTTCATGAAGCCTATCCCCCACTGCAGTCTTAGACACAGGCCTCACCTTCTTTGTACCCCTGGACAGACCTCTCTTCCACTACACTCTTCAATACAGGCCTCACCTCCTCTGCACCCCTGGACAATCCTCACCTCATCTGCAACCCTGAATAGACTTCAACTAATCTGCATCCTTAGACAGGCCTCAGCTTATTTACACCCTTGGACATGCGTCACCTCATCTGCACCCAGTTACCATCAATTATACTCAATACATTGAGGCCTGTCCAGAGGACACAGATGAGGTAAGGCTTGTCCAAGGGTCATAGGAGGTCAGTCCTCTCCACTGTACTCATGGACACTGAATGCTTGTACATAGGATCTGTACTGTGTGTCTAAAATGTTTAAAAAAAAAACGATTTGGGGGCAAATCAATGACTTTTAGATTTTTGAGAAGGAATAAATAGTGTCTGCATGATTAAATAAATATATTTCAACTTTTCACAATAATGTCACCTGTGTTATGTCAGATTAGGAAGTAGATTGTGCAGATAAGGTGAGGCATGTCCAGAGGTACAGAGGAGGTGAGGCCTGTGTTCAAGACTTCAAGACTGTAGTGGGAGAGAGGCCTTTCCTGGGAGGCATAGGTTTTGAAGTTAGTGTGTAAGAGTGCAGTGGACTAGACTTCATGAAGGCTATCCCCCACTGCACTCTTAGACACAGGTCTCACCTTCTTTGTACCTGTGGACAGACCTCTCTTCCACTACACTGTTCAATACAGGCTTCACCTCCTCTGCACCCCTGGACAATCGTCACCTCATCTGCAACCCTGAATAGACCATTTGCTTTTTGTCATTGCTTTGTTGTTTGGTAATAGTGGTCTATACAGCAAAGAAAGTACAGCACTCCTCTACAACAAATACTTCAAAAAACAGGAAAAAAGCTCCTGGTAAGACAACTAAGTCTTTCTTACGGAACATATGTAGATAAAAAAAAAATGTTGGACAGAATGTAGAAAAAGAGAAGGAGAGAGCAAATTTGAAAAGGAAGGAGACGCCCTCAAAAAATGTTATTACTGGAGCAGGAGAGAATAATATGTATAGGAATAGAAGGCAGAATCAGTTTAGAGACATTCGTAAACGAATGTTTCGCAATAGGGTAGTTTTAAATTTGTTAAAAAACATTAGGAAAGGTAAACACCATCGCAACACCATCACCCTGCTCGACAACCTCGACAACCTCGGACTCAAGCAACTGGTGACCACCCCCACCCACCTCGCCGGACACACACTCGACGCCGTCTTCTCATCCAGCAAAGACGTCACCTTCAGCCACGCAACAGGACTCCACTGGACGGACCACAGCTGCGTCCACTTCACCTTCAGAAGAACGACGATCCACCACCGCCAGCAACAGGTGGCTCGAAGAAGCTGGAACAAGATCACAGCCGACCAGCTCACCGCCTCCCTGAGCCAGCACCCTCCCGCCAACTCAGCGAACCCCAGCCAGGCCGCCGACAACCTCACGAAGTGGATCAGCAACTGCGCGGACGAACTCGCCCCTCTAAGGACCCCGCCCAGCAGATCCTGCAGCAGAAAAACACCATGGTTCACCGACGAACTCAAGAGCTCCAAGAAGAACTGTCGAGCCCTCGAGAAAGCCTGGAGAAGGGAACCAACGACGGACAACATGACCACCCTCAAGCTCGCCACCCGGAAACACCACCAACTGATCCGCGCCACCAAGAAAAATGAATACAAGGACCGGCTGGACAACAACGCACACAACTGCAAGGAACTCTTCAACATCGTGAAAGAGCTCTCCAACCCCAACGCCGGAAACAACGACATCACACCGTCGCAAGACCTCTGCAACTCCCTCGCGTCCTACTTCCACAACAAGATCACGGACATACACAACAGCTTCAACAACCAACCAACGCAAGCCACAACCGCAACGACGCCACCCACCACCACCCTCCGCACCTGGACTCCGATCAGCACCGAAGACACCATCCGCACCATGAACTCCATCCATTCAGGATCTCCGACTGACCCCTGCCCTCACCACGTCTTCAACAAGGCCGACGCTGTCCTCGCACCCCACCTGCGGGACATCATCAACACCTCCTTCGACTCCGCCACCTTCCCTGAGAGCTGGAAGCACGCCGAACTCAGCGCTCTCCTCAAGAAACCCACAGCAGACCCCACCGACCTCAAGAACTACCGTCCCATCTCGCTCCTCCCGTTCCCGGCCAAAGTCATCGAGAAGACCGTCAACAAACAGCTGGCCGCCTTCCTCGAGACGAATGGATCCCTCGACCCCTCACAGTCCGGCTTCCGAGCGAACCACAGCACCGAGACCGCCCTCATCGCCGCCACCGACGACCTTCGAACTCTGATGGACAACGGAGAAACAGCGGCCCTCATCCTCCTGGACCTCTCCGCGGCTTTCGACACTGTCTGCCACCGCACCCTAGTACAGCGCCTCAGCAACATCGGAATCCAGGAGAAGGCACTGGAATGGATCACCTCCTTCCTCGACGGAAGAACACAAAGAGTCCGCCTACCACCGTACAAGTCAGAGGCCACCAAAGTCATCTGCGGCGTACCCCAAGGATCCTCGCTGAGCCCAACCCTCTTCAACGTCTACATGAGCCCCCTCGCGGCCATCGCACGCCAACACAACCTGAACATCATCTCCTACGCCGACGACACCCAGCTGATCCTCTCCCTGACCAACGACCCCGCCACCGCCAGAGCCAACCTGCACGAAGGGATGAGAGACGTAGCCGAATGGATGACGACCAGCCGCCTGAAACTGAACTCAGACAAGACGGAGGTCCTCATCCTGGGCTCCACGCCCTCCGCCTGGGACGACTCCTGGTGGCCCCCCGCCCTGGGCACCGCACCCAAACCGACGGACCACGCACGCAACCTGGGCTTCATCCTGGACTCCTCCCTCTCCATGACCAGACAAGTCAACGCCGTCTCCTCGTCATGCTTCAACATCCTGCGCATGCTACGTAAGATCTTCCGGTGGATCCCCACCGAGACGAGGAAGACGGTCACCCAAGCCCTCGTCACCAGCCGACTGGACTACGGCAACGCCCTCTACGCCGGAACCACGGCCAAACTCCAGAAGAGACTCCAGCGGATCCAGAACGCCTCGGCGAGACTCATCCTCGACATCCCCCGACGCAGCCACATCTCCGGACACCTGAGAGATCTGCACTGGCTCCCGGTCAACAAGAGAATCACCTTCCGGCTCCTCACCCACGCGCACAAAGCCCTACACGACCAAGGCCCGAGCTACCTCAACAACCGGATCAACTTCTACACTCCCAAGCGCCTCCTCAGATCAACCAACCACGCCCTCGCCGCCGTCCCCCGCATCCGAAGAGCGACGACAGGAGGAAGATCCTTTTCCTACCTGGCCGCCAAGACCTGGAACTCACTTCCGACCAATCTGCGCCTGACCCAAGACCACCTCTCCTTCAGGAGGAAGCTCAAGACCTGGCTGTTCGAGCAGTAGCGGCACCCCCCCCCCTCCCAGCGCCTTGAGACCCTACGGGTGAGTAGTGCGCTCTACAAATGACCTGATTGATTGATTGATTGATTAAACAGAGAGCTGCTTTTTATAAGAAAAAGAAAAATGTAGAGAAGATTGTTGATCAGGCTTTTGAAGTTAAGAAAAAATTATTTATTTTAATAATCAATAGAATTAGGACACTTAACAAGACAATTGATGTTTTCAAATCAAACAGTAGATGGAAAAGAGTAATTAATCAAACTAATTTTTGTAAAGTTTTTTCAGGAGAATGGATGCACAGTTCAAGTTGTGAGCCATTTTTTAATGAGGAGAGTTACTTATAGGAGAATGATTTAGTGCATGCAGTTGACACCAGTGGTCGAGCATATGAGGTGAAAGACGGTTGTCCGATTGAAAAAGAGAAACTTGTGCCTAGAGAACCAGAAGAGGTGTTAACTGATGAAGTTTTAGGGAGATGTACTAAGGGTCCAGTGTACACTTGGAAGTGTAGTAGTATTTGTAGTGTGCGACAGGAATCAATTGATTTGTTTTGTAATTTCTTACGTACATATAGTAAGAAAAGTCTAAAACAGAAAATGAAGATGTTGCAAGACTTACAGCCTGATTCATGTAGGCAATAGCGCTCGCAAAAGGGCCAGAATCTGAGAATATGGCCCTTTGCGAGTGCGATTTTTGCATTTGGTATTCATGATACCAAATGCAAAAATCGCTATTTAAGAAGTCGCAAATATGCGAGGAATAGCATTTAAGGAATCTCTATTAGAGATTCCTCAAATGCTATTCATGACACATCCTGAAATTGCGATTTAGCACTTTTGGGGCCGCTATTTACCGAGAGGTCAGACCTGTCGGTAAATAGCAGAAACTCAGAAAAATGCTTTTAAAAGCATTTTTCTAAGTTGCATGTTGCACACACACATGTCCTTTGGACATGTGTGTGCGCAACACCTGTTCAAATGTGCATTTTAGGGGTGCTACAGGGCGTCCTTTGGACACCCCTGGCACCCTTCAAATCGCTATCTCATTTGCGAGTAGCAAATTGCTACTCGCAAATAAGGGATACTCCCCATTCATTCCTATGGGCCTCTTGGCCCATAGGAATGAATGGGGAGTTTTTGCGAGTAGCAAATTGCTACTCGCAAATAAAGAACATGTAGGAATCGCTATTTAATTAGCAATTCCTACATGAATGCCGTTTTGCGTGTCCTCAATAGCGAGTCGCTATGATTCGCTATTAGGGACACGCAAAACGGATTGTACATGAATCAGTCGCTCAGATCCTTGTAGAGTGAGAGAAAACACAGGTTTGCAAGGGCATTCACTGGCTTGTCTTTCTAGAAAAGTCTGTCAGAGTGTTTTTCATCATTTTAGGATGTTAGCAGGGCATCATAACAAAATGAGGAAATTAGTGAGAATGTTGTATTATGCAAAAAGTCCAGCACTTAAGCTTAAACAGTTAAACAGTGCTCTTTTGCATGGAACTGAATTAGATAAGAAGAAGATTTGTGAAGAAATTGAGATTTGTTTTTTTGGTGATAAAGAGGACAGTGTAGAAATTGACACAGAAATAGAAGGTAATGTGGAAGACAATGTACACATTTCAAGTACAGAAAAGTTTGACCAGGAAATTACCAAGTTTAAGGTGAAATCAAGTGTAAGGCCGAATTTTACTTGTGTGTGTTGTCGACGAACTCATTATAAGCATCAAACTAGATTAGTTGATTTATACGTAAAAAGTGAAAAGATAAATAATTATGAGTGGAAGGATTTTGCAACTTATTTGTGGGTGGAGAATTGTTTTGATTTGAGTTCTGATCAGCGTATTTGTAAATATTGTTACGATAAATTAAATCAAAAAAGAATGCCTGCTAGAGCTGTTCATAATAATCTGGAGTTGGTAGACATTCCTCCTGAATTGATGGATTTAAATACATATGAGTCTATTTTGATTCAATGTGTCCATCCTTTTCAGGCTATTGTTCGCATGGAGCCTAAGATAGGGAAATTGCCTCCTTCAGATTTACAGAGAGGATTAAAGGGAAGAGTTGTTTATTTGCCTCTAGATTTCAAGAAATATAGTGATACCATTGGTGTAGAGAAAGTGGAAGAGGAACCTCTGGTTATTCTAGTTAATGGGGTTCCGACAAAGAGTAAGAAAATCTGGCAAGATTTAGTGGATGTTAGGAAAGACAAAAAGGCAACGTTGTATTTGGTCAAAAACAATGAGTACTACAAACATGTATGTGTTGAAGCAGAGGAAACAGCTGCAGCTGAAGACAGTGATTGTTCAGCTGGCCAAATCGAAAAAGTTGATGTGTCTAGAAGTGAAGAAATATATGAACATTATACTGTTCATCCTTTGCATTCCAAAGAAGTGATGGCGAATGCAATTGACTTCTTTCAAATGAAAGCAGCAAAAGGAAGTCCTATTAGTGTTTGGGAAGAAAGTTTGGAAGCTCCTTGTTTTCCACATTTATTTCCAACAGGTCGAGGTGGACGATATGACGATCGACCACTTCAAATTCCTGCATCTGAATATCGAACTGTAAGATTATATGCTGAAGATCCAAGGTTTCGTCAATGCATTCCTTATTTGTTTCATCTACTGTATGAAAGTGACTTGTCTTGGCTTTCTTATGCAGTGAACCATATGCTGAAAAGTGGAGCACATCTGCAAAATGTTTCGGCGAGGGACTTTATGGAGAAAGTCAATCTGCAAGACAATATTTTGGAATCTCATCTAATCAATCTCATAGCATGTCAGCGTGGTACAAATGAGTATTGGTACCGTCATCATGGGGAATTGAAATGTATGCTAAGAAACTTAGGAACTCCTACATGGTTCCTCACTCTTAGCTGTGCCGAGTATGCATGGGACGACTTACTTCAATTTCTACGAGAGGCAAATGCAAATATACAAAATATAGAATTCCAAACTGCTGGAGAACTGTGTTCTTTGGATCCAGTGAATGTATGCAGATATTTCAATCATAGATTTGAAGCTATGATGTATTTTATTACCAACAAAAAAAATCCTCCCCTTGGAGAGGTTTTGGATTTCTTTTGGAGAAAGGAGTATTAAGCGAGAGGTGCTCCTCACATACATATGTTGTTGTGGATTAAAGATGCACCCAAATTTGGAACAGATTCGGATGAGATAATGATGAGGTTCATTGAAGAGTATTCAACATGTGCTGTTCCGAAAAGTACCGAAGAAAACAGTTTAAGGCAACAAGTTTTACGCTTTCAATCCCATCGTTGTGGAAAGTACTGTCGTCGAAAATTCAGAAACAAAGACAAGTTCTATACAAAATGTCGTTTCGCGTTTCCACGACCAGTGATTTCTAAAGGAAGAGTAAATAATTTGATGTCTTCTCTGCGACATACTGTGACGAGGAAATCACCAAAAAATACATACAATTTAAAAAGAAACAAAGAGTCCAAGTACATCAACGACTACAACCCAGTGATTTTGTCCATGTGGAATGCTAACATGGATATTCAGTTCGTTGCTGACAACTCTATTGCTGTGGCTCGATATGTGACGTCTTACATCACATAAAAAAGAAAAGACAGAATTGAAGGAAATGTGGGAGGACATTTCACATGAAAAGAGTCTAAGCAAGAAATTATACAGTTACAGTCTAAAGATGTTGTCACATCGAGAAATTGGAGCATATGAATGTTCTGATCGATTGTCATCAGCAAGTCTATATGCCAAATCTAGAACCATCATTTGGGTGAGTCTAGGTCTTGCTGCAACACGAAACCGAGTTTTGAAATCTGTACAAGAAATTGAGTATTTGGCGGAGAAAGAACCAGAAAGTACAGATATTTTGAAGACAAACATGTTGGATACATACTATCCAAATAGAAGTCCTTACCTTGAGAATGTTTGTCTCTTTGAAGTTCTGCAAAGATATATTTATAAGAGGAACATCAGAGAAGATATCAATAATGGAATATATGCTGTCATTGGGTGTGAAGGATGTCTAGTGAAGCAGAGAAAAGGCAATTTGATTAATCATCGAAAATTGAGTTGCGAAAATCCAGAGAAAAGGGAATTTTACTATTTACCTCTTTTGCAACTCTTTAAGCCATGGTGTACAGAAGAGGAACTACTTGGAGATTTTCTCTGTTACGAAGATTCTTTTAATGCAACCAAGGATACCATAGAATGTCCTGTTTTTCCAAATTATCTGCAAATGTTGAACGAAGAAATAAAGCAAGAAGCCGCAATTGCTGTAGAGATTGCTAGAGACAGTTCTCAAGACAGTCAGAGTTCTGCTTCATTGAGTCAGGATCCACTAGGAGGACCAATTATCCAAAATGAAGCTGCCACTGCCATGGATGAGGTGGAAAGAGCTATGGAACAAGCTCAAGATGATGTAGGTAACTTAGAAGATTTGGTGAAACAACTAAACCTTGAGCGAAACAGATATATGATGAAGTCACAGAACAGGTCGAACATGGATTCAGTCATGAGAAAAAAGAGTGCTCATGTACATCATTTAAGCCTGTCCAACTGTATGTGAGTGGAGAAGCGGGAACTGGAAAAAGTTTTCTGATTAAAGCAATTGCAACTTATCTGCAGAAAAGGACTGCATCACCGCTGTCTTGTGTTGTTACCGCTCCAACTGGGCTGGCAGCACATAATATTAAAGGGATTACTTTACATCGTTTACTGATGCTGCCAGTGGAGCATGATAACAAATTGCAATACCACAAGCTATCTGGAGATGCGTGTTCCGAAGTTTCCAGAGTCCTGAAGAAAATGAAACTTCTTATCATTGATGAAGTAAGCATGGTCTCAAATCTAATGCTTGCTTTTGTGCATTTGAGAATGCAAGAAATTCTTAGAACAGAGTATGATGTGTTATTCGGAGGAAAACACATTATTGTTTTTGGAGATCTACTGCAGTTGACTCCAGTGAAAGGACAACCAGTGTTTAAAATGGTCACGCATGAAGATACCAGGAAGTGCCTAGGAAGCATTGGAAACGTTAATATATGGTTAAATTTCAAATATGCAGAACTACTCCAAAATATGCGGCAGGCAAAGGATGAAGATTATAAAAATATTCTACAAGATGTAAGAATCAGAAAAGTAAGTCAGCATGGGAAAGAAGCTTTACATGGACGATTAATTTCAAATTTGTACCCAAATGAAAACATTCTTCCAGAGAATATTTTTAAGAAAATTAACGAGAAGAAATCTTGCATATGTTTGATGCCAACTCTGAAAGAATGTTCCATGTTCAACAACAAAATGTTAAAGTTAGAAAATGAAGAGATAGTGAAGCTGGAAGCTATAGATAAAATAGAGCATATGGGAGCAACAATTATTTTGTCAGAAAATTTAAAATCGAAATTGGATTCATTAGAGAAGACTATATCTAAAACTGCTGGTTTTGAAAAGACTCTGAATGTGTGTTTAAATTGTCGTATCATTTTGAGAAGGAATTTAAATGTTGAAAGAGGTCTGGTAAATGGAGCAATGGGTCATGTTGTTGGTTTTGTGAATTACAAAAATAGAGATGGAATTGAAATTTTAAAAATTAAATTTGGTGGCATTGACAAAATAGAACAAATTTGTCGCTGCTCAGCTAGATTTTTGCTTGTGAAAGACTTATATGTTCGCCGAAAACAGTTTCCTGTTTGTTTAGCATATGTGGTTACAATTCATAAATCTCAAGGTTTAAGTGTAGATAGTGCTTTGGTGAACATTGGAAGTTCTGTGTTTAAAGAGGGTATGGCATATGTGGCATTATCACGAGTCAGAACTTTATCAGGATTGTACTTGATTGAGTGTGATGAAACAAAGATTTGTGCTGATCTAGATTGTGTTAAAGAATACAATAGGCTAAGAAGAGAGTATGCTCCACATTTGCCTCAATATCCTCTGTTTGAAAAACGTGTGGTAGGCCGAAAAAGAAGAAATGAGAATAATTGCAGTGACGTAGTAGCAAAAAGACAAAAAGTAGATGAAACTGTAATTGTAAGTATAAAGAAAAAGGATTCTGTTGAAGATGTTGTTGGATTTGAGTTTGAAAACAGTTCTGGTGTCAACTGCTATGCTAATGTAGTGGTTAATGTTGTTTTTTTCTTCAAAATTTACAAGGACAGATTGTTCAAAATCGGGATCAAACATTCTGCTGTTTATTGAATTCTGTGTTTGAGAAATGTAGCAGTGATAGAGCAAAAATAGAAAGTGTTTCAGAAATTCGAAATCTTCTAGACATATGTTCTGGTCAAAATCAATTTTCACAGAATATTCAGCAGGATTGTCAGGAATTGTTAATGTATATGTTTGATGTTTTGGAAGATGAAGGTGTAGATATAAAAAATCTTTTTAGCCTTTCTTATCAATGGCAGCATGACTGCGACAACTGTAGTTTATCAAGTAGTACTACAATAGACACTGAAAGATTTATATATTTGACTTTACCAGACTGCAAATCAGTGTCTTTTAATGATCTAGTTAAAGCAGCTGATCACAATATGGTGTGTACCCAATGTAAGTCTGCAATGCTGTCTACATTATTTTTACAAACTTATGGTAAATATGTGATTTTAATGATGTAGACCTGATGGAAGTAAATTGTCAACTTCTATTAAAAATGTTGTGGCTTCTCAGTTATCAATTTCAGGAAGAACCTTTGCAACTGTAGTTATTATTTATCATGACGGTCCTTCAACAACATCAGGGCATTACACATGCTATTTAAAAAGTCGTAAAGGTTGGACCCACTGAAATGACACTCATTTGACTTTCAAACAACGTTTGCCTTTTGACTTAAAAAATTCATACCTAGTGTTTTTAGAACCAAAATTTAAGTAAAGGTAATTGGCCTATGAAGACGGGAGCAGTTAATAAAGGTTTGCTTGCTGTTTAAAATTATATTCTGAGTAAAAGTGATCAAGATAATATAAAAAATTGAGTTGTCATATAGGTACTGTAAGTGAATCTCATAGTAAGTGATATCAGTATTATAGGAAATGATGAACATGAGTGAGTCAGAGATGGAATTACGAAAATTTAAATATTGTAAAAATGTTGTTTGAGCCTTTCTTTCAGAACGTCGGAAAAACGGTAATTTTAGAGTTTGTTTTAATTAATTTGAAAATATACTGATACATCTGACACTATTTGGCCTTAAGGAATGGTGAAGGAATGAGCGAAGAGTTATGACTGAACAGAAGGAGTACATGAAAATAATGAAAATATTTCCGATGTTCTTCTAGAAAGTCGATGAAATGGAATTTTTAGAGAACAGCAGAGTACTTTCCAACGAAAAGGACCTTCATGATATACTATTTGGCCTAAAGGAAAAGTAAGTGAATCAAAGATTAGTGTACATTTGTTATTTTTAAGTTTAGATGGTTTTTTTTTAAAACACAATCTTTTTGATTGTGTTTTTTTTCCCTGCTGCTATTCTGAGAACAGCAAAAATAAACTATGTAACATGTTGTACAAGTTAATCTATAGTTTGTATTCTATAATTTAAATTGTATTCCCATTGTCTCACACTCACTTTCCTTTTTCCACCCTCTTTCAGCTCTATTTACTCACTTATAATGTCTTTCTTTCACTCTCTTTCAACCCCGTTCTTTTACTCCACTTCTTTCACAACCCCTCATTCTCATTTCAACTGTCTGCATCCCCTCTCTCCCTTGCATAACTTTTCAGCTTTCAGTCTGTCTGCTTTACTTTCCTTTTCCGTGTTTTCCTCCTTTGCTCTTTTAGTAATTCCTCTTTACTCACTCACCAGTATTGTCACACTCTATCACTATAAATTTACCCACTCTCCCTCGCTTATCTTTGTTTCCTCCTTTCTTTTGACCTCTTTTCTCTATTTTCCGTTCACTACCTCTATGTCTTCAGTCCCTCACTCTCCTTGTGTTATGTTCACTTGTGTTTACCTACCTTCTATGATTTATCTTACAACAACTTCACTGCTCCTCTCTCATCGTTCTTCAACCTATTTCTTTTAGTCCGGTTCCATTACTACCCCTCATTCCCTATCTTTCAGTGTCCTTCTCTTTACTTTCATCACCAAATCACTTTCTCTCAGTACCATTGCTTTAGTCCTTTTCTCCTCTCTTTCCTTCTTTTGCTCCCTTACCCATTTTTCTTTCCTCACTCATTGTACTCCACTTCACTCAGTCCTTCCCTTAGTCTCTCTGTCTACTAACTTCCTCACTCCTTTTCCCTCAATCCTTCTATATTATCCTCTCTCCTTTCATCCCTTCACTCTATGACTCTCCTTCACTTACTCTCAGTTATCTTCCATTCCTCATTCTTCTAAATGCATCCTTAATTAGACTCCTTTCCCTCTCAGTCATTATCTTTTTACTTACTCCTGTTTCCTCATATAGTTTTGCTAACTCATATTCTTTTAGTATCTTTCTTACCTTCAGTTCATTTTTCTCTTCTTCTCTTCCTTTCTGTCAGTGAATCTATATGCCTTCCTCTTAGTAATTTGCTCTCCTTCTATTTCTTTTTCCATCTTTTTGTCCTTCTACCTTACTTTATTTCTAAATACACTGTTATGATTTTTAACCTCTTCATTTGTATCTTTAATTTTAAATACATATTTTACTAGTTATAACTTATTTTTTCTTCTCTCTTTACAGATACAAAATATAGTAAAAAAATGTAATTAAAGTTACATTTATTATGTGGTAAGTGTGACTAAAACAATGTAGTTTGTCATGACCCTTTGCTTTAACCTCACTACTATTTTCTCAACCTACCTCACTCCTGTTTCTTTACTCTGCTTCTCTCACTTATTCATATTCTCCATGTTTAATACCCTTTCCCTATTTCCCCTCCCACATTCAACTTATTTCAGTCCCCATTCTTTACTTCCCTTACCCTCTGTTCCCTTCCTTTGCTCCCTCACTCATTCTCTTTACCTTAATCATTTACTTCACTCCTACACACACACCTCCCCAACACACACACACACCTCTGACATACACCCCACACACACACCACACACCCACCTCACACACACACATCCACACACACACTCTTCACACACACACACCTACACATCCCACACACACACACACACTCCACACACATACCCCCACACTCACACACCCCCCACGCATATCTTACACACCCACACCTCCACCCATACCCAAACACCCCACACACTCACACCCAGACACACACACGTTACACACCCACACCCCCACCTACACCCACTGACTCCCTATAAGTCACCCACACTGCCTTACTTACCTTTCTTTCCTGTTTCACTCAGACCCTTTCAGTCACTGTTTCCTTTACTCTCTCTCTCTTTTCTGTCTGTCACTCCCCTTGTCTTACCCTAATTCAGTTTGTTCACCCTCTTTCACCCCTCTTTACTTACACTCACTGCTCTTTTCTCACCCTCCCTCACCGTTGTTCATTTATCCCGGTTCCGTCACTACCCTTCTTTCCCCATTCTTTACTGTCCTTCCTTTTTCTTTCAACACCCACTCACATTCTCCCAATACCTCTACTTTACTCTTCTTCGTCTCTCTTCCCTAATTTCGCTCCATTATTCATTTTCCTTTTCTCAATAACATCCTATTATACCTTCTCTGTTTTTACTATGTATTAAACAATCCCTCTGTGTTGCTCTCTCTAGCTCTCTTTCTCTTAACATTAGTCTCTCTGTGTTTTTCCCTCATGCTCACTCCTTCATTAATTTTTTTTTCTTTTTTTTTGGTGCACGCCCCGGTGCGCGTACCCTAAGGAAAAAAGAATGACAGAGATTCTTTGAAAATATAGGTTTATTTTTATAAATTAAACGTAGTTCTAAAAAGAACTGTTTTTTTTAATTCTTTTTGTTTGGCTTTTCTGAACACTTTTATATTTTTTTTGTAATTTTTATGGGGGAGAAACAAAAAACAGGGAATTGTAAACGGCTCAACTGGAGCAAAAAAAAAATCAGGAAAAAATTAGGGTTTTTTGGGGCAATTGTGGTTGTCACCAGCAAGAACGATGAGATTTACGCTCTGCTCACCATAGCTGATGGTCTTACCACAAAAAATACAAGTGACCCTGAATTCACCAAACCGTGGTTGTATGATTGGCATCGTCTCCCTTGTGTCTGGTCCCGATGGAGTGGGTTGCTTTCTTTTGGAGGTGCTGGGTGTAGATTGGGGAAGGTTATTGGCCATTTCTCTCATCTCTGCAGCAGCATAGTTGTTGGGATGCTTGCGCTGCATATGCCTAATCATGGTGTAATTACCAAATTAATATTTCCTATTAGGGTTCCCCCTTGAAAGTTCCATGCCACAGATTCGGCAAGTCACCTTTGGCGCATTCACTTTTTTCTTGCCCTCTGGGATGGAAAAAACTCCCATACAATATGTTCCTTTGGCCTATATGGGGTATTGTCTTCTGGGAGGAATGTCCTTCCCCCCTCCTCGTCCTCCTCCTCTTCTTCTTCTTGACCACCAATGTGATGTTGTGGTGGTCCTCTTGGTGGTGGTGGTGGTGGTGGTGGTGCAGATGCTCCAGCTGCTGCTGCTACTGTAGCCATTTTAAAGTAGAAAAGATTAGAGACAGATCTCCAAACAGGTCTTCCTCAGTCAAAGGATAAAGTCAGAATAAGGAAAAAAGGTGGGGGCTTTCATCATTTGGAAAACAAAACTGTTCTGGACCAATGAAAAGTGTTGTTTTCAAGTCACATAATCCGAGTTTTCATCATTTGGAAACCAAAACTGATCTGCACCAATGAAAAGTGTTATTTTCAGATCACATGACCCGACGATCACATGACCCCCGGGGCACGCCCGTAGTCACGCCCGGGGGCACGTAGCGTAAGCGCGTCAGGACATTGCGCGATCGTATGCGCTCGCGTGCTTCCGGGTGCGCTTATGCAGTGCGTCATATGACGCATCACGCGGCTACGCGATACGTCACGATGTTGTTTTCGTTCGCGGCAATAGCGCTAACGGGACGCTCACCGGTATGCGCCCCGGGGCGCGCCGTAGCACTGTGCCTACACGTGAGCGCATCGGTACACGCCCCGGGAGCGCTCCGGGGCAAAAAACTAAAAAAAAAAACAAAAAAACTATTACATAATTATATAATATAAAATTTGTTATAATTTTTTTAACTTTTTATACCTATAGAGATTTGCTGTTAAAAAACCATAGGTTTCACACCAGTTATAGTTAGGAATTAGCATTTAAAAAACCTATTAAATTCACTGAAAAAAACATAGGTTTCACACCTGGTATAGTTAGCTGAAAGTTTTACTCATGCACTGCTGATGACGTCACATATTACATCACTCATGACATGGTCAGTGACATCACTAATCTAGTTAACTAATCAATTTTTTTTTAAAAACATCCATGTAAACACTTATTTAAACATTTATTCTTCCATCAATTTTTACATATACATATATAACACATAATTATTTTTTAAAAAGACACACATTCACTGGATGGTGTCATCAGTGATGTCATGAGTGATGTCACTGACCATGTCATGAGTGATGTAATATGTGACGTCATCAGCAGTGCATTGCACGCGCAAGTTATAGTGAGTCCAACTAACTATAACGTGGGAATTTCAATGGTTTTATGCGAGTAAAACTTCCAGCTAACTATAACAGGTGTGAAACCTATGTTTTTTTTAGTGAATATATATATATATAGGTCGCCAGTAGGTATATATAGTTAGGACCTAGTTTCAATAGGAAATCCGCAACATTCTATTGGGAATAACTTTGGCACTGGTTGATGAATCTTTGCGAATTTCTCAAAGAAGATGGCCCGTTCCGCTCTGCTGCTTCCCTGAAAGTTTTGGGCGGATTTGTCAAGTGGGGGCTGAGAAAAAAGGGGGGTCCCAAAACGTGTTTTCCACATGTTATTTTCCATAGGTCGATTAGACACGGCTACAGCCCGAACAGCTGAACGGAATTACACCAAACTTGGCAAAATGGTAGGGACTGGTACGCAATACACCCTTTTGTTTAAATGGTGTAAATTCTTCCAGTAGTTTTTGAGAAAATTGTATTGAAAAAATGTATATATCTATAAGCGCCCACGGTGCGCGAGCGGAATTTTGATTTGCGATTGGACGTCTGTCAACATTCGAATCGGTCGAAATCAGGAAGTGTTGGCCGCCATCTTGTCTTCGAGGCAGAAGGGAGCCTAAAGAAAAAATGGGAAACATGAAAAGTGCCCAGGGTGGAGTCTCTCTGACCCCCTAGGCCTTCTCAGGGGATCCCTGAAGGACTCCTGAAGGCCCCCAAAAATCTTTAAAAAAAAATCACGAGGTGCGCGCACGGTGCTCGCACCCTCCAGATGCCATTTTGTGTATTTTAAGAGAATAGTGCAAAACAAACGTGGAAAACTTGAGAAGGGGGCAGGGTAGAGTCTCCCTGACCCCCTAGGCCTTCTCAGGGGGTCCCTGAAGTACCCCTGAAGGCCCCAAAAATCTTTATTTTTTACAAAAAAATCTCGAGGTGCGCGCACGGTGCTCGCACCCTCCAGATGCCATTTTGCGTATTTTAAGAGAATAGTGCAATGCAAAAGTGGAAAACTTGAGAAGGGGGCAGGGTAGAGTCTCCCTGACCCCCTAGGCCTTCTCAGGGGGTCCCTGAAGTACCCCTGAAGGCCCAAACAAACTTTTTTTTTTACAAAAATAATCGCGAGGTGCTCGCATGGTGCGCGCACTCCAGAATAAAAAACAAAAAAAAATAGATTTAAATTACAAGTTTGTGTGTTTAGATGTTGGGTGGCTCTAAAAAGAGCCATTGTGTTTATTGAGTGTTTTGTATACCTACAAGTAAGTACCGATGCAGAGTCTAAAGTTTAAAAGGAAAACTCTGTTCCCCTGATCTGTAAAAATGTACACCATCTCTCCTATAGATGCCTTGCATATTGTAACGCAAGCTGTTGTGGTATATAGAACCCATGCCATTCAAAAATACAGTTAAATTACAAGTGTGAGTGTTTAGATGTTGTTTGGCTCCAAAAAGAGCCATTGTGTTAATTGACTATGTATATATATTAAATGTATATATATTTATATTCACTGAAAAAACCATAGGTTTCACACACGTTATAGTTAGGAATTAGCATTTAAAAAACCTTAGAAATTCACTGAAAAAACAGGAGGTTTAACATACGTTATAGTTAGGAATTAGCATTTTAAAAACCTTGCAAATTCACTGAAAAAACCCATAGGTTTCAGGCCTTATATAGTTAGGAATTAGCATTTTAAAAACCTTTGAAATTCACTGAAAAAAACCATAGGTTTCAGGCCGTATTTAGTTAGGAATTACCATTTAAAAAACCTTGCAAATTCCCTGAAAAAAACATAGGTTTTAGTCCTTATATAGTTAGGAATTAGCATTAAAAAACATTTGAAATTCACTGAAAAAACTAAAATATTTAGGGGTGTTATAGTTAGCTGGACATTTCACTCATACAAAACCATTGAAATTGCTCATATATAGTTAGTCGTACAAACTATATTTCGCGCACCCGCAATCCACTGCTGATGAGGTCACATATTACATCATTCATGACATGGTCAGTGACATCACTGATGACATCACTGATGGCATCTCAAATGACATCACTGATGACATCACTGATGACATCATCCATGTGACAATCAAATACACCTCATCACACACTAGTATAATCTTTCATCACTCACTGTAAAATAGAAAGTGCCATATTTGAAACCATTGACACACCAATAGAAATTTCTAAACACCCACTCAGTTATTCATAGAACTATACACACATCTAATCACTTACCTATAGATTCAGTGTTATATGCAGTGAATAATCAACAGAACACTATCAAATATACTTATACACATATTTCAACATTACACACCAGCACACATTGTATTCACTTATAAAGACATCCTTTTGACTTATGCAAACAATTGATTATACTTACATTTACTCACCTACACACTTATACAAACACCACTTCATCTATTTATACAGATAGTAACTCACACTTTGTGTGTTATAAAATCACTATTACAAATATACAGTTATCCACATAGTGACTCATACAATCACTAAGTCTTAGGCACACTTAATTAGATATAACTGTCCCATACACTGCCTTTTTTTCAAGTTTAATGGAAATGAACCATTGAGAGAAATATTTCATCACCACCACACCCATAAACATATACACTCACTGAAACAACTGTTATAATATCTAGTCTTAACCTCATATACCTACTGAATTAACTATTCACAAATTTCTTGGCAATAACACATCCCCCACCAAACCACATAGACATTCATTTACCCATACAAATACTCAGTTAAGAAACTAATAACAAATATAGTCTTTAACATAGCAATTATGACAAAGCAATAAAGACTTTCACACAGTTTAGTAACTACACATTATATATAGTGAGACTCTACAAATTAGTCAAGGAAACAATCAATGACACTGTTACTAAATCCACCATCCACACATTTATATTTATATATCCACTCATTCTTCAATGCAAAGTAGTGTATTTATAATACATATTTAAATATCAAAGCAAACCACATTCACTGTATGATGTCATCAGTGATGTCATTTGAGATGTCATCGGTGATGTAATCAGTGATGTCACTGACCATGTCATGAATGATGTACTATGTGACATCATCAGCAGTGGATTGCGGGTGCGCGAAATATAGTTAGTACAACTAACTATATAGGAGCAATTTCAATGGTTTTGTATGAGTGAAATGTCCAGCTAACTATAACACCCCTAAATATGTTAGTTTTTCAGTGAATTTCAAAGGTTTTTTTAATGCTAATTCCTAACTATATAAGGACTGAAACCTATGGTTTTTTCAGTGAATATATATATATATAAATATACATATATATGTATACATATGTGATCAAGGCGACTAGACCGTCGAAATGCGTTTTTCTCTGTGAATAAATGTGGATGTTCGAAACCCAGAGTTTCAGTGCCTGTTTGCAGAAGGAAAACAGGTTTGGTATTTATACATACGTATATATATATATATAGTAACTAACAAGGATGAAGCCTACCCTGTGGCGAGGCATGTTAATCTATGCCACAAGGGAGATGTTAACTGCCTGAAATACTATGCAATAGATATGGTACATCCTTTGCGGAGAGGAGGTAACAGAGAAGCACGTCTGCGAGTGTTAGAAACCCGCTATATCGTGGAGCTTGACACCAAGACACCATATGGCCTCAATGCGACTGAAGATTTATATACCTGCTTACATCTGGAATAATATCATAAACATGTCATATGATTCAGACATGAGAATTTTACAAGTGAATCAGGGACATAGAGTCGTCAAATCATGCAATATCATCTAGTACTGCCAGATTTTAAAATTGTAGTTGAATATAACACACTATCAAGGGTAAATCACACTATTTCTTTTCGTGGTACATGGATAACACAGAAAAATACAAGCAGTGTAGTAGCAGTGGTCCGGAAATGTGACGAGAATGCCCACTTGGGCAGTATTATTTAAAAATCCTCACAAAAGTGTTGCAATCCACTAGAAAAAAATGTTTGCCTAGTTAAGCATTATGCACTTTATTTTGCTAATTTTGCACATAAATTTCATTGTATAGATAAATAAGTTTGAAAACAGGCACTATGAATTTTTATCTTTACTGGATCAATAGTGTAAATAATTATTGGTGTAATGAAATTGGATAAATGTCATTGCAAATTTGCACATATTTAAATATTTATTTTTAAATATTTATGGTATTTATTGTGGATTTTTTGCACATAATTGTGGAATGCAATGCAAAGAGGTAGTAATGGTGTAAAAATTAACACTTTACGGAAGAAAAATGTTTTCTTGTCAAACTATCCGGATTAGGCTGAAGTATTTTCTTTATTTCTATAGGCTTGGAGCCATGTGACCATTCCTGTACTACAAATCACTGGGTGTATTTCGACCATGTCATGTGATCAAGGGCTCCAGGGCCCGAAACGCGTCATGGCGGACAGAGGGTGCACAGAATAAAATCAGCGTTTAAATCCAACCTGAAAGGGTCCGTTTCGTTTTTTTGGCTTCCAGATTTCTTGGGATGAAGGGCGAAGTTCTAGCCATATATATATATATATATACATATATATATATATATATATATATATTCACTGAAAAAAACATAGGTTTCACACCAGTTATAGTTAGGTGGAAATTTTACTCGCATAAAACCATTGAAATTCCCACGTTATAGTTAGTTGGACTCACTATACCTTGCGCATGCAATGCACTGCTGATGACGTCACATATTACATCACTCATGACATGGTCAGTGACATCACTCATGACATCACTGATGACATCTCAAATGACATCACTGATGACAACATCCTTGTGACAAAGTGGCAGACCTCCTATCAGCATAAAATAACCTTTGACACACACATTCAAAAATAGAAACTAACATTTTCTTAAAAAAGGAGAAACCAATACCAATTACAACAACTTATTAGGCAATTCCAACATCTACATACACATCCACTCATTCACCAACAGTTCTATATAGTCACTCATGCATGTACTTACTCATCATATGTACTCATACACCTATACATCCTGTTATACACTAATACTCATCCATATAGTTACTCACAAACAAATTCACACATGCAAATAAACTAACAAAAAAACATTTACTTGGTTATACTGCTATATACACACCACAACACATACTTCTACAGAAACGGAAACATATTTACTCTCTTAAACAATCAATTATAAAAACACATACTCACTAAACCACCCATACACACAATCATCCACCCATACAGTCTTGCACACATGCTGTCTTCAAAATACATACAAATATTGAGTCACTCATTCATGCATCTGTGCTCTAAGTAATATCCCCCACCGAACCATACAGACACTGATACTGATACTCAAAAGAACAACTAATAACCCATATACACACTCATGTAGCTACTCACCAACCCATGCAGCCACTTATACACAAAGTGAGACACAGATACAGATAATTAAATATTTAAACATTACTCGCTAATATATGTATTCACTAAGATACATTTAATAAGTCAGTTAACCAATCAATTTTACACAAAAAAACATCCATTTAGACATTTTTTTACCCATTTATTCTTCCATCAACCTTTAGATATATATATATAAAAAATATTTATTTTTCAGAAAGATACACATTCACTGGATGATGTCATCAGTGATGTAATTTGAGATGTCATCAGTGATGTCATGCCTGATGTCACTGACCATGTCATGAGTGATGTAATATGTGACGTCATCAGCAGTGCATTGCACACGCAAGTTATAGTGAGTCCAACTAACTATAACGTGGGAATTTCAATGGTTTTATGCGAGTAAAATTTCCACCTAACTATAACTGGTGTGAAACCTATGGTTTTTTCAGTGAATTTAATAGGTTTTTTAAATGCTAATTCCTAACTACAACTGGTATGAAACCTATGGTTTTTTCAGTGAATATATATATATATATATATATATATATATATATATATATATATTACCTACTGGCGGTCGCCAGTAGGTATATATAGTTAGGATTTTTTTCCTATGGGATTTTTTAAAATTCTATGTCGAATAACTTTGGCGTTTGAGGACGGAATTGGCTGAAATTGTCAGAAAAATGGAACATTTTGTTTCTGAGCAGCCCCTGAAAATTTGGGGGGGTTTCGTCAAGGGGGGGCCGAGAAAAAAGGGGGGTCCCAAAACGCGTTTTTCCCATGCAATTTTCCATAGGGCGGTTGGACTCACTTTTAGCTCGAACGGCTGAATGGATTTCCACGAAACTTGGCAAAATTGTAGATATTGTTTGCCCGATGTGCCTTTGCTAGGTCTCAATATATGTGCTCCAGTGGATTTTGATAAATTAACGTTCAAAAAAATATATATATCTGTAACAGCGCTCCGGTTAGCGCCCCGGTTCGCGTACCTGACGCGTAACAAAACTTCGCGAAGCGAAGCTGATTGGCTCTCCGGTGTCTGTCAACATTCTAAACAGTCCGGAGCGGCCGCCATCTTGTCTCTCGGTAATATCGAGAGACAAGAGGTGAAGAAAATCGAAGGGGGAAATTAATGAAAGGGGGCAAGGTAGACCCTTCCTGACCCCCTAGGATTGATGAGGGGGCTATTAAAGGGTCCCGCGGGGCAAAAAATAAAAAAATAAAAAATTCAGTTTTTTCGCGGTAGAGGCGCTACCCGGTACGCGAACCGGGTAGCTAACCGGTAGCGTAACGGGAGTCCGCCATCTTGTGTTTCGGTCGAATTTAATCACAAGATGGAGGAAAAACAATGGGGGAAATGGGTATAAGGGGGCACGGGAGATGTATCCTGACCCCCTAGGTTTTCTAAGGGTGACTGAGGAGGCTCATATATGTCGAAAAAGAAAAAAAAAATGGGATTTTTCGGGAGGTTAGCTGCCGGTACGCGAACCGGGTAGCGAACCGGGAAGCGAACAAAAGTGAAAATTAGTGAAAAAAGGTACATTTGAAATTTTTAAAGAGTAATCATAGTTAAGGTAGCTCTGAAAAGAGCTTTTGGGTTCTGTGTAAGTTCTAGGTACTTATAATTAGGTACCATTACATAGTCTTAAATTCAGGATGAAAATTCTGTTCTCCTCATCTGAGAAGTGAACTCCATCTCCTCTGTAGATATCTTGCATGTAGTAACGCAAGTTATTGTTGTAGATGGAGCCCATTCCATGGTCTCTCATGTAAGCTGAAACAGACTTATTTACATGCTTCCTCGATTTCTCAATTTGTTGAAAAAGTTGGTTGGACCACCTCCATTTCTGTCTTTGGCATATATTTGAATATACCAAGGCAGTTTGAGGAAAAAGTGCCATCAATTGCTCAAAGGTGTCCTTTAAAAGCATTTCCAGACCTACCCCAGTCAAAGTGCCCAAGTCATTTCCTCCACAGTGCTCAATTAACAGGTCAGGGTTTGGCAAATGCAAAAAGGTTTTCACCAATGGTATCAATTGGTGACATCTTAGTCCTCTGTGGCCAATCCAGTTGATTTCCACATTTTGTAAATTGAGGTTGTGTAAATTTCTGTTATCAGCATACCTTTGAGCCCAGTGGATGTAACTATGTCCAACAATCCAGACAGAAAACATGGTGAGAGGAGGTTCTGCTGCAGTCAGATGAAGTGTGGGAATGAAATGGCAGTTGAAACAGTAGGAGTTTGTAATGAAAAAAAACTGTGGAGTTTCAGTGCTAATGATTCAGTAGCAGTGATTGGTGGATTTTGATTGCTGAAAACAGAAAGTTAGGGTGCATGGATGAGTTCTTTGAAATATGTAATTTGAGTGGTCAAGAAAGAATCATTTTATGAAAGATTGCACTGGATATGCAGGTGTACTGAGAGTTCAGAGTTCAATTGAAACATTGTTGTGTGAACTTGTAAACATGAGAGGTCTTTCAGGAGGTGGTTGCTATGGAAAAAAGGCAGAAAGGGCAGAGGGGGGAAGGGTGTTGATTTGAAAAAAGTGAGGGAAGAGTTTTGATTGGGTGACATGAGAGATATGTGTGATGAATTACAGCATTTCTGTGCCTTTGTTGGTTGCAGCCTCTGGAGTGCATACCCTTTGCTCTGCTAAAGAAAAATTGGTGTGTGTCTGAGACTGTTTTGAAACTCAAAAAGTATTTGCTAAGGTGAGAAAAGATTCATTTAATTTAGATAGAGAATAGTATGCTTTAGGGAGAAAATTATGAAGAAAGTTGTGTATTTAAAATGTTGCTTTGTGTCAAGTGTTTTACAAATAGATTTTGTTTCTTTGAGTTTCATAGCCATGTTAAAAGTGACGCAAAAGTGGTGCAAGGGCCTAGTAAATACGCCCCCATGTCTGTTAGGGCATTTTAAGTCACTTCACCATGAATCTGGGTGAATAATTTGGTTACTTGATGTGTTTAAGAACGTTTCTTGAAATCATTTAGGTTACTTGATATGTACTGATAGAGTTTCATAGTCAGCATGGGCCATATTTACAAGGCCTTTGAGCCACGTTCACGTTATTTTCCCCACGTTAAAAGTGACTTTAAAGGTGGTGCAAGGTCCTTGTAAATACGCCCTCATGAGTGCTTTGCAAATTTAAGTCATTTCCCCGTGGTGCAAGGTCCTTGTAAATACGCCTCCATGTGTGCTTGGCAAATTTAAGTACTGACAGGGTGTGCTTGTACATAGGAGCTGTGTTGTGTTTTCAAATTATGACCAGAAAATCGATTTAAAAAAAAATGCTTTTTACATTTATGAGAAGGTCAAAATGGTGTCTGCTTCTTTAAATAAATATTTCACTTTCCACCATGAATATGGGAGAATAATTTGCTTGTTTGCCGGTTTAAAAACACGTTTCTTGAAGTCATTAAGGTTTCACAATATGTTCTGCAAGAGTTTCATAGTCAACATGGGGGCAAATTTACAAAGCTTATGAGCCACATTCACGTCATTTTCCCCACGTTAAAAGCGACTTTAAAGGTGGTGCAAGGTCCTTGTAAATACGCCCTCCTGAGTGCTTTGCAAATTTAAGTCATTTCCCCGTGGTGCAAGGTCCTTGTAAATATGCCCCCATGTGTGCTTGGCAAATTTAAGTACTGACAGGGTGTGCTTGTTCATAGGAGCTGTGGTGTGTTTTCAAATTATGATCAGAAAATCGTTTTTTAAAAAAAAGAAATGCTTTTTACATTTATGAGAAGGACAAAAAGGTGTCTGCTTCTTTAAATGAATATTTCACTTCCCACCATGAATATGGGAAAATAATTTGCTTGTTTGTCAGTTTAAAAACTCGTTTCTTGAAGTCATTTAGGTTTCACAGTATGTTCTGCAAGAGTTTCATAGTCAACATGGGGGCAAATTTACAAAGCTTATGAGCTACATTCACGTCATTTTCCCCATGTTAAAAGTGACTTTAAAGATGGTGCAAGGTCCTTGTAAATAAGCCCTCATGAGTGCTTGGTAAATTTAAGTCATTTCTCCGTGGTGCAAGGCTCTTGTAAATATGCCCGCATGTGTGCTTGGCAAATTTAAGTACTGACAGGGTGTACTTGTACATAGGAGTTGTGCTGTGTTTTCAAATTATGACATGAAAATGGTTCATAAAGAAAAGGAATGCTTTTTACATTTATGACAATGACAAAAAGGTGTCTGCTTCTTTAAATAAATATATCACTTCTCACCATCAATCTGGGAGAATAATTTGCTTGTTTGTCGGTTAAAAAATTGTTACTTTAAGACATTTAGGTTTCACAATATGTAATGCTAGAGTTTCATAGTCACTATGATGATAATGATATACATTTAGAACTGTGTAGGAGGCATGGAGAAACTGAGGCTTCTGTAAGTGTCAAGGGAGGTGAGTAATGTACATTGCTCTGTTGCATACAGTCCTCATCTTCTGCGTACTCTTGGATATGCTAGACTACATCTGGACAATTAGATACCTAAGCTGAGGAAATACAGGTGATGTGATTGTGAAATGAGCAAAAATATTTGCACGTTTTTCAATTATATCACCTGTGTTTCCCAACATTAAGAATCACATTGTGCAGATGAGGTTTAGGCCTGTCCAGGGAGACAGAGGAGGTCTGGCCTTGGTTCAAGAGTGCAGTGGACATGACTCACTTCGTTGGTAGGCCTGCACATGTATTATCTCCTCTGTACTCTTTAACAAGCCTAAATTTCATCTGCAACCCTGAGTAGGCCTCACCTCAAACAAACCTCTGGATAGGCCACACCTTATCGGCATCCTGAACCAATCATTTAAAATGTTAGGGGCAGATTTATGATGGCCGTGCGCCTCTTTTGCGCCGCCGTTGCGTCACTTTTGTGACGCAGCAGCGGTGCAAAAGATGCACCATGTTGCAAGATAGGCCTCACTTCATCTGCAACAAGATACCGTCAGTTTAAAATGTATACATTTAGGACTGTGTAGGGGGCATGGAGAAGCTGAGGCTTCTGTAAGTGTCAAAGTTGTTGCATACAGTGCTCATCTTCTGCGTACTCTTTGATATGCTAGACTACATCTGCACAATGAGATACCTAAGCAAAGGAAACACAGGTGATGTGATTGTGAAATGAGCAAAAAAAGTGCACGTTTTTCAATTACATCACCTGTGTTTCCTAACATTACGAATCACATTGTGCAGATAAGGTTTAGGCCTGTCCAGGGAGACAGAGGAGGTCTGGCCTTTGTTCAAGAGTGCAGTGGACATGACTCACTTCATTGGTAGGCCTGCACATGTATTATCTCCTCTGTACTCTTCAACAAGCCTAAATTTCATCTGCAACCCTGAGTAGGCCTCACCTCAAACAAACCTCTGGATAGGCCACACCTTATCGGCATCCTGAACCAATCATTTAAAATGTTAGGGGCAGATTTATGATGGCCATGCGCCTCTTTTGTGCCGCCGTTGAGTCACTTTTGTGACGCAGCAGCGGCGCAAAAGATGCGTTATGTTGCGACATATTTACAACTTGATGCATCTAGGCAGATACGTCACGCTGTAAAGTCCTGCGCCACATGAAACCTGCGTCAGGTTTCATGTGGGCGTTTTGTTGAAGGGTGGGCGTTCACTTGCATGAAAGCCCTGTAAAACTAACACAGTGAAATTTACAAGATTTCACTGAGTCAGCTTTATGGCATTGCTGAATCAAATCCTTACGCCTGTTTGAAACAGGCATAAGGAGTGATGCACCATGCAATGTGTGGCTTGCCCCTGTGCATTGCAGTAGTCATGTCGCACTTGCGACGTGATTCCTTCAATGCGCCGCTTTTGTGGCACAGATGCGTGACGCATCTGTGCTGTTTTTGCCCCATGGTGCTCCGCATTGTAAATGCGGCACACCATGGGTGGCAGAGCAGCGGCGCACGTTAACTGGTGCATCCCTGGGGATGCGCCAGTTAACATAAATCTGCCCCTTTACATTTAAGTATGAGCAGGGGAAACAGAGTCGGTGAGGCTTATCCAAGGTTAAGAAGAGATGAGTCCTGTTCACTGAAAACTTGGACATAGGCCTCACCTCCTCAGCATCGCTGGACATGGCTAAATAATATCTGCAAAATGTTACTCTTGTTAAACAATTTTACTATTATAGTCTCTGAGATTTGTCTCTTACTCTGCAACATCTCATTGTTGTTCTCTTTCTTTAAAGATAACGACAACATCAACCATGAGTGATAATGAGCAATCTGTTGATCTCGATCTTATCATTGAACTTGTCATTGAAACGTCAGTGGAAGTAGATCCCTTGGATGATTTATATCCTGTGGATGATGAAGAATATGATGAGGATGCTGATTTGTCAGATTTGTATGACATAGGGTGGGCAGCTGACCTGCTCGAGCCTATTGAACTGTAAAGACTTTTAAAAAAAAAATGAAGTTACTGGAAATGAAAAGTAACCATGTTAACCGTTTTATTTAAAATTAAATACAACTTCAAAAACAGCTTGTGTGAAGTGTCTTTAATAAAACAGTGAAATATGCTAATAAAATTAGTTCAGATTCACATATAAAAGAGCACAGGTCAAATGTAGAAGCATTCCATTTCTTTGCTACTATTTGTGAGTTTTAAATTTGTCAATGCACTAAAAATTATTGTATGTAGAATTGACAACTAGTGTGTTAACTTTTTTGACGACTGTTATTGATTTACTGTTTGGTAATAGTGGTTAATAACATTTTTTATTATATTTTACCACAAATTCAACTGCAGATCATTTCAAAATTAAATCATGCCTTCGAGGCAAAGAAGGAGAAAGGCTACAAAACGTCAAACACAGCAGCTTACTACATGCTTGCAGCAGTCCTCTACAATAAAAACTCGTCAAGTCACCAAAAAATCTCCGGGTAAGACAACGAAATCTTTCCTAAGAAACATTTCCAGAAAAAAAAGTATCACTACAGAACATGTTTTAGTCCAGAAGAAGAGAGTCAATTTAAACAGAAAGGAAAGGCCCCTTAATAAAGTTAGTGGTAGAGCAGGAGAAAACTCTGTGAGTGCCGGTAGAAGGCACAATCAATTTAGGGACATTCGTACACGAATGTTTCGCAACAGGATAATTGTAAATTTGATGAAAAATGTAAAGAAAGGTCAACAGAAACTGGCTTTTTATAAGAAAAAAAAATGTTGAGAAAATTATTGATCAGGCTTTGGAAATGAAGCGAAAGTTATTTATTTTGGTAATCAATAGAATTAGGAAACTAAACAAGGCAATTTATGAATTCAAAACAAATAGTAGATGGAAGAGAATAGTTAATCGTACACATTTTTGTGAAGTATTTTCAGGAGAATGGATGCATAGTTCAAGTTGTGAGGCATTTTTCAATGAGGAGAGTTACTTCCAGGACAATGATTTGGTGCATGCAGTTGACACCAGTGGTCGAGCATATGAGGTGAAAGACGGTTGTCCAGTTGGAAAAGAAAAACTTGTGTCAACAGAGGCAGAAGAGGTGTTAGGTGATGAAGTTTTAGGGAGACGTCCTAAGGGTCCAGTGTATACCTGGAAGTGTAGTAGTATTTGCAGTGTGCGACAAGATTCCATCAATTTGCTTTGTGATTTTGTACGGACATTTAATAAGAAAAGTTTAAAACAGAAAATGAAGTTGTTGCAGGAATTAGATCCATGCAGAGTGAGAGAAGTGACAGGTTTACATGGTCATTCACTGGCTTGTCTTTCCAGGAGAGTATGCCAGAGTGTTTTTCCTCATTTCAGGATGCTAGCAGTCCATCATAATAAAGTGAGGAAATTAGTGAGAATGTTGTATTATGCAAAGAGTCCAGCAATTAAGTTTAAACAATTAAGCAGTGCTCTTTTGCATGGTTCTGAAGTAGATGTGAAGAATATTTGTGAAGAAATTGAGTTTTGTTACTTTGCAAGTAAAAAGGAGAATGTTGAAATTGACCCAGAAGAAGAAGGTAATGTGGAAGAGAGTGTACAGATTTCCAGTACAGATAATTTTCAGAAGGAAATTGCCACGTTTCAGGTGAAATCAAGTGAGAGGCCTAATTTCACTTGTGTGTGTTGTCGACGCACTTATTATAAGAATCAGACTAAGTTAGTGGATTTATATGCAAAAAGTGAAAGGGAAAATAATAGTGAATGGAAGGATTTCGCAACATACTTGATGGTAGAAAATTGTTTTGATTTGGGATCGGATCAACGTGTGTGTACTTATTGTTGTAACAAATTAAATGAAAACCGGATGCCTGCTAGAGCGGTTCATAATAATCTGGAATTGGTTGACATTCCTTCTGAATTGAAGGATTTAAATACTTATGAATCTATTTTGATTCAAAGTGTCCATCCCTTTCAGGCTATTGTACGAATGGAGCCAAAGACAGGGAAATTGCCTCCATCAGATTTACAGAGAGGATTAAAGGGAAGAGTTGTTTATTTGCCTCTAGATTTGAAGAAAACCTTAATACAATTGGAGTAGAGAAATTGGAAGAGGAACCTCTGGTTATCTTAGTTAATGGGGTTCCAACAAAGAGTAAGAAAATCTGGCAAGATTTAGTGGATGTTAGGAAAGTCAAAAAGGCAACATTGTATTTGATGAAAAACAATGAGTACTACAAGAATGTATGTGTTGCAGAAGAGGAAGTAAGTGAAGAAGAGGACAGCAATTTGTGTGCTGGACAAATTGAGAAAGTAGAAGCCTCTAAAAATGAAGAAATATATAACCATTATAGTGTTCATCCTTTGCATTCCAAGGAAGTCATGGGGAATGCTTTTGAGTTGTTTCAAATGAAACAAGCCAAAGGGAGTCCCATTAGTGTTTGGGAGGAAAGTTTGGAAGCTCGGTGTTTCCCACAGCTATTTCCAACAGGTCAAGGAGGAAGATATGATGAGCGACCTGATCAAATTCCTGCTTCTGAATACCGGACTTTACGATTGTATGCAGAAGATCGTAGGTTTCGTCAATGCATTCCCTATTTGTTTCATCTACTGTTTGAAAGTGATCTGTCTGGACTGTCATATGCAGTGAACCACATCTTGAAAAGTGGTGTACAGATGCAAAATATCTCGGCAAGGGACTTTATGGATAAAGTCAATGTGCAAGACAGTATTTTGGATTCTCACCTGATTAATCTCATGGCATGTCAGCGTGGTACTAATGAGTACTGGTACCGTCGTCATGGTGATTTAAAATGTATGTTGAGGAACTTAGGAACTCCCACATGGTTCCTCACTCTCAGCTGTGCCGAGTATGGCTGGGAAGACTTACTTGAATTTCTACGAGAGGCAAATGGAAACATTGAAAATATCGAATTCAAGACACCCGGAGAACTGTGCTCTTTGGATCCAGTGAATGTATGCAGGTACTTCAATCATAGATTTGAAGCTATGATGGCTTTCATCATGAACAAGCAAAATCCACCTCTTGGAGAGGTGTTGGATTTCTTCTGGAGAAAGAAGTATCAAGCAAGAGGTGCTCCTCATATACATAAGCTGCTATGGATCAAAGATGCACCCAAATTTGGAACAGATCCGGATGACTTAGTGATGAGTTTCATAGAACAGTATTCTACATGTGCTGTTCCAAAGACAAAGGAAGACAAAAGCCTAAGAGAACAAGTTTTACGCTTTCAAAGCCATCGTTGTGGAAAGTACTGTCGTCGTAAATTCAGAAACAAGGACAAGTTCTACACAAAATGTCGTTTCAGCTTTCCACGACCGGTCATTTCTAAAGGAAGAGTGAACAGTTTGATGTCTTCGCTGCGACATAATGTGACGAGGAAATCACCCAAAAATACATACAATTTGAATAGAAACGAAGAGTCCAAGTACATCAACGACAACAACCCAGTGATTTTGTCCATGTGGAATGCTAACATTGATATACAGTTTGTGGCTGATAACTGTATGGCTGTGCCTCGGTATGTGACATCTTACATCACAAAAAAAGAAAAGACAGAATTGAAGGATATGTGGGAGGACATTTCCCATGAAAAGAGCCTCAGTAAGAAGTTGTACAGTTTCAGTCTGAAGATGTTGTCGCATCGAGAAATCGGAGCTTACGAATGTTCTGACCGGTTATCTTCAGCAAGTCTCTATGCCAAATCTAGGAGTATCATTTGGGCGAGTCTTGGTCTTGCTGCAACGCGTAATCGAGTTCTGAAACCTGTACGGGAAATTGAGTATTTGGCGGAAAAGGAGCCAAACAGTACAGATATTTTGAAGACCAACATGTTGGATACATATTATCCAAATAGAAGCAGTCACCTCGAGAATGTTTGTCTGTATGAGGTTCTACAAAATTACATATTCAAGAGGAACATCAAAGAAGATATTGATAAAGGAGTGTATGCTGTAATTGGAACTGAGGGATGTCAGGTCAAGCAATGAAAATGCCAATTGGTAAATCATCGAAAATTGAGTGGCGTATCTCCTGAAAGAAAATAGTTTTTCTATTTAGCTCTTTTGCAACTTTTCAAGCCTTGGCGTGCAGAAGAGAAACTGCTTGGAGATTTCCTCTGTTACGAAGACTCTTTCAATGCAGCCAAGGAGACCATAGAATGTCCTGTTTTTCCAAAATATCTAGAAATGTTGAATGCGGAAATCGAGCAGGAAGCAACAATTGCAGCCGAGATTGCTAGAGACAGTTCTCAGGACAGTCAGAGATCTGTTTCATTGAGTCAGGATCCACTAGGAGGACCAGTTATCGAAAATGAAGCTGCCACTGCCATGATTGAAGTGGAAAGAGCCATGGCACATGCTCAGGAGGATGCGGTTAACTTAGAAGATTTGGAAAGACAACTCAACGTTGAGCAGAGGAAAATATATGACAAAGTTACCAACCAAATTGATCATGGATTAAGTCATGAGAAGAAAGAGTGCTCATGTATGTCGTTGAAGCCTGTCCGACTGTACGTGAGTGGAGAAGCAGGAACTGGAAAAAGTTTCCTCATTAAAGCAATTTCATGTTATTTGCAGAAAAGGACTGAGTCATCGCTGTCTTGTGTTGTCACCGCTCCAACTGGACTGGCAGCACATAACATTAAAGGTATTACTTTGCATCGTCTACTGATGCTGCCAGTGGAGCATGATAACAAATTACAATACCACAAGTTATCTGGAGATGATTGTTGTGAAGTTTCAAGAGTCTTGAGGAAAATGAACCTTCTTATCATTGACGAAGTAAGCATGGTTTCCAATGTCATGCTTGCCTTTGTGCATTTGAGAATGCAAGAAGTTCTTAAAACAGAGTATGATGTGTTATTTGGTGGCAAACACATCATTGTTTTCGGTGATCTTCTGCAGCTGACACCAGTGAAAGGACAACCAGTGTTTAAACTACTTACACATGAAGATACCAGGAAGTGCCTAGGGAGCATTGGCAACGTTAATATATGGTTAAACTTCAATTATGCTGAACTGCGTGAAAATATGCCTCAAGCGAAGGATGAAGATTATAAGAATATTCTACAAGATGTTAGAATCGGAAAAGTGACCGAGCATGGGAAAGAAGCTTTACATGCAAGATTACTGTCAAATTTGTATCCAGAAGAAGACGTTCTGCCAGAGAATATTTTTTGGAAAATTACTGAGAAGAAATCTGGAATATGTTTGATGCCAACTCTTGCAGAATGTGCCATCTTCAACAACAAAATGTTGAATTTAGAAAACCAAGAGATTGTGAAACTGGAAGCTATTGACAGAATAGAGCATATGGGAGCAACAATTATTTTGTCTGAGAATTTGAAATCTAAATTGGATTCATTAGAGAAGACTATATCTAAAACTGCTGGTTTTGAAAAGACTCTGAATGTGTGCTTAAATTGCCGTATCATTTTGAGAAGGAATTTACATGTTGAAAGAGGTCTGGTAAATGGATCAATGGGTAATGTTGTTGATTTTGAGAAATACAGAAATAGAGATGGAATTGAATTTTTAAAAATTTAATTTGATGGCATTGAGGAAGTACAGCTAATTGGTCATTGCTCTGCTAGGTTTTTGCTTGTAAAAGACTTATATGTTCGCCGTAAGCAGTTTGCTGTTTGCTTGGCATATGCGGTGACAATCCATAAATCGTAAGGTTTAAGTGTAGACAGTGCATTGGTGAAAATTGGCAGTTCTGTGTTCAAGGAGGGTATGGCATATGTGGCATTGTCACGAGTCAGAACTTTATCGGGATTGTACTTGATTGAGTGTGATGTCACAAACATTTGTGCGGATCTAGATTGTGTTAAGGAATACAATAGGTTAAGAAGAGAGTATGCACCACATTTGCCTCAATATCCTTTGTTTGAGAAACGTGTGGTAGGCCGGAAACGAAGAAATGTGACCAATAGTAGGGAGGTTGTAGCAAAAAGATGAAAAGTCGATGAACCCGAAATTATAAGCAGAAAGAAAATGGATTCTGTTGAAGATGTTGTTGGTTTTCAATTTGAAAATAGTTCTGGTGTCAACTGCTATGCTAATGTAGTGGTTAATGTTGTCTTTTCTCTAGAAACTTTAAAAGAGCAGATTGTAATTAATTTGGACCAAAGTTTTTGCTGTTTATTGAATTCTGTGTTAGAGAAATGTAGCACTGATAGAACAAAAATAGAAAGTGTGTCTGAAATTCGAAATCTGTTAGACAAATGTTCAGGTCAAACGCAATTCTCTCAAAATCTTCAGCAAGATTGTCAGGAGTTTTTAATGTATATGCGTGATGTATTGCAAGATGAAGGTGTAGATGTAGATCATCTGTTTGGCCTTTCTTATCAATGGCAGCATGACTGCGAGAACTGTAGGGTATCAAGTACTACTAGTGTAGACTCAGAAAGATTTATATATTTAACTTTGCCAGACAGTAAATCAGTGTCCTTTCATAAGCTAGTAAAAGCAGCCGATCAAAACATGGAGTGTAGCCAATGTAACTCTGCAATGCTGTCCACATTATTTATACGAAGTTATGGCCAGTATGTCATTTTAATGTTCCAACGATGTAGACCTGATGGAACGAAATTGACAACTTTAATTAAAAATTTTGTGGCTTCGCAGTTGTCAATATCAGGAAGGACTTTTGTAACTGCAGCAATTATATATCATGACGGTCCTTCAACAACATCAGGACATTACACAGCTTATTTGAAGTCTAGAAACGGCTGGTCATTCTGTAATGATTCTGTTTTAACTTTCAAGAAAAAATTGCCTTTTGACCTTAAAAATTCTTACCTGGTGTTTTTACAACCAACATTTTAGGGAAAGAATCTCGGGATTTGCTCTGAGGAATTTCAAGAGGTTCTAATGGCTCCTACACTATTTGGCCTTGAGGATAAGTGTAGTACAGAGTGAAAAGTTATTTTTGAGTTTTAAGTAGTTCCTGAAAAAAAAGAAGGTTTTCTTACAGAAAGTGGTGGGCACGTATTAGTTAAAGGACAACAGAGTATTTCCCAAAGCAAACGGTGTTCTTACCATAACACTTGACGTCATGGAAAAATAACTGCACTTTGAATGAGTTCTGAAAAACTGTTTCTTTTAATAAGCTAATTCAAGCAGCCAATCAAAACATGGAGTAGAGGTAATGTAAGTCTGCAATGCTGTCCACATTATTTGTACAAACTTTTGGTTATAATGTCATTTTAAAATTCCAACTATATAAACCTGATGAAAGTAAGTTTTCAACTTTAATTACAAATGTTGTGGCTACACAGTCGTTGACTTTAGGAAGAACATTTGTAACTGCAGCTATTATATGACATGATGGTCCTTTGACAACATCCGCTTATTACACAGCTTATTTAAAATGTAAAAAAAGCTGGTGTTTCGGAAATGATTCCCATTTGACTATGAAACAATGTTGCCTTTTGACTTAAAATATTCTTACTTTGTGTTTTCAGAAGAGAGAATTTAGGGTAGGTAACTGGCCTATAATGATTCTAGGAGTTGATATAATTTTATGTACTGTTTTAAATTGCTTTGTGATTAACAGTGATCAAGAGAATTAAATAATTGTAGTAGTCATAGAGGTAGTGTAAGTGTGCTCATAGTAAGCAGTATCAGTGTCATAGGAAATGTGGAACATGAGTGAGCAAGAAGGGTGAGATATTACTAGTACAGGATTGTGAAAGTGATCTTGAACGTTTTCTTTCTGAAAGTTGTGGAAAAAGAAAATGACGGGATTTGCTTAGAAGAATTCCAAGAGTTATAAATGGCTCTTACACTATTTGGCCTTGAGGAGAAGTGCGGTAGAGAGCGAGAAGTCATTTATTGTATGTAACATATTTGTCAAAACGATGGAGCTTTTCTTTCAGAAAGTGGCGGGCAGAAAATAATAACAGCACAACAGAGTATAAGCTGTTCATAGGACATCCTTCGACGTCATGGAAAGTAAGTTACTTTTGAGGAGTTCTGATTTCTGATTGGTTATGTTATATGTTTTTTTTAAACACAATCATTTTGATTGTGTTTTTTTTTCCCCGCTGTTATATGATGAATACCTTCAACTCACTGTTTTTAGTGAAATTTGATATATTCTGAGAACAGCAAAAATAAACCATTTAACATGTATAATTAATTCTGTACTTTGTATAGTGAATTTTAATTTGTACTCATCTTGTCTCATGCTCACTCGTCTTTTACTACCTTCTATCAATCCTCTTTACATACTCACATTGCCTTTTGTTTTATTCTCTTTCACCCTTGTTCTCTAACTCCACTTATCTTTCAACCTTTGTTTCCCTATTCCAACTCTGCTTTTTTCTTTTCTCCTTGCACCATTTTCCAGCTTTTAGACCTTCTGCTTCGCTTGTCTTTTCCATCTTTCCTCCCTTTGTTTTCTAAATTAAATATTTTTGGGTTTTCCTTTTTTGGTGCAAGCAGTTAGTATAACTCACCCTCACTCATTTATCTTTCTTTGTTGCCTCACTCAGTCTGTATCTGACACTCTTTCCTTCACTTCCTCTGTCTCCTCTCTCCCTCACTCTCTTTTCCTTATTCACCCTTTCCTTATATAGTTTACCTTACTCACTTTCTTTTAGTAGCTTACACAACTTCAATTTAGTTTTCTCTTCTATCCTTCTTTTCTGTCACTGAAAGTATCTTACTTTTTTTCTCTTAGTAATTTACTCAATTACAATTTCTTTTTGTCTCTGACTGTCTATCACCGTTTCTTTCTCTTTTTTTTCTGCATGTTTATCTCTAACTTTATTTCTTTGTAAAATTGGATGATTTTCAATCTTTTCCCTTGTCTTTTCTAATTTTTAAATACATGTTTTAATATTTTTCAAATCTTTGTTCTTTCTTTCACAGATTGAAAGTATAAAAATAACAAGTGACTAAGTTAACGACAATTATAAGGTAAGTGTTTTGTACTCTTTTCGTTACATTTCTATCACATTTAACTTCTATTAGTTCCACTGCTTCATTTCTTTAACCCTCAGTTTCCTGCCTTTGCTACTTCCCTCATTCCTTTTTCTATTACTTACTTACTCTACTCCTTCCACTCCTTTTCTCAGTCCCTCTGTTCTCATAGTTCCTCACTCCTGTTCACTCACTCCGTCTCTATTACTCTCACTGTCTCTGACTCATCACTCTTTCACTACTTGTTCATTATGCTTTCTCCCTGTAGTTCAAGCACACTATGTTATTTACATTTCTTTGCTGTTTCAATTATTCCTTTTCTGTCACTTCTTCTTTTCTGCTTTCTGTTTTTTTCTCTCTGTTATTCCACATGTTTTAACCTTAGTCACTGTCATACATCTTGTTTTATTCCTATTTACTTTCGCTCACTGTTTTCTTAACACTTTCCCTCAGGGTTGTTCTTTTAGTCCGGTTCTATCCCTACCTCTCATTCCACATCGTTTACTGTTTTTCTTCTTAAATTGAACATTCACTCACATTCTCTAAGAAACTCTTGTTTATTATTCTTTTACTCTCCTTTTTTTCTTTCACTTCCTTATCTATTTTGTTTTTCTCAATTATACCCTCTTGCATCTTTTCTTTGGTAAATAGATCTATTAAACAGTAGCTCTGTGTTACTCCCTCTAGCTGTCTTTCTTTTAACATTACTCTCTGTTTCCTTCCCTTATACTCACTCTTCTTTTTAAAAAAATAATTTTCTGTTTCGCTTCCGGTTCGCGTACCGGGGCGCGAACCGGGAAGCGAATCAAAAGAAATAGAGGTTGCCAGAGTGCTAAACATTCTAGCAATTTTTTTATAAATGGGAGGTAGTTCTGAAAATAACTTTTTTTTATTGTTTTTGTTGTTTTATATATATATTTTTTTTCTGAACATTTTTTTTACTTTTTTTTTATTTTTTGAACGGTTTTATATTTTTTTTGTTTTTTTTGGGGGGGAAACGAAAATGATTCATTATAAAGGGCTCAACAGGAGCAACAAAATAAAAAGATAATTTACTTTCTGGGGCATTTTGGACATTTATGATTTTCAATAGCTCTGTTGATTAAAGTTATGCTACTCTCCCTATAGCAAATTAATTTGCCGCAAAAAATTCAGACTTGCTTCACGACCCCGAACTTCAACTGAATGTTTGGGACCGTCTCCCTCGCCTCTGGTCCCGTCACTGCCTGTTCAGTTGATGTACTGGCCACAGGAGGGGGGTTTTCCTGCAGGTCACGTACCTGCGCAGCACTATAATTTATAGGGTGCCACCTCTCCATGTGCCGATGCATGGTGTAATTGCCAAAGCTGTACTTTTTGTCAGTCCCTCTGGACAGAGTTTTGCCACAGATGAGACATGTGACATAGCGGGCATTTACTTTTTTTTGGCCCCGGGGAAATTTATAGAATTGCCAGATGTAGCTATCCTTCACATGGGACCTCCTTTGCTCTTCAGGCAAAAACTGTCTCGTCCCTTGCTCCTCTTCCTCTTCTTCCTCTTCTTCCTCCTCTTGATTAAGGATGACCTGAGGAGGTGGTCCTTCCTTCCTAGGAGGTGGTGGTGGTGGTGGGGGTGCACCAGCTGCAGCTACTAATGAAGCCATTTCTTATCAATCAAAATAGGTCTTCCTCTCACAAAGTTGAAAGTCAGAGTGAGAAAAAAGGTGGGGGCTTTCATCATTTGGGAAAAAAATGTTCTAAACCAATGAAAAGTGTTATATTTAGGTCACATGACCTAGCCTTACATCATTAGGAAACCAAAAGTGAAATGAACCAATGAAAAGTGTTATTAACAAGTCACATGACCTGTTACGCTTACGTTACGCGCTGCGCGCCGTGCCCCGGATCGCTTCCGGGGTGCTGCGCTTCGTGCCTCGGTTCGCGCTCCGGAGCACTTCCGGGTGCGCTAACGCGGTGCATCATAAGACTCATTATGCGACAACGCGATACGTCGCGCTTACGCGACGCGTCACGATGTTGTTTTCTAACGCGGCAGTTGCACAAACGGAACGTTTACCGGTTCGCGGACCGGGTCGCGGCACCAAATTGAGCTAACGGGAAGCTACCCGGTGCGCGGACCGGTAGCGAAACAAAAAAAATAATAAAAAAATATATATATACATAAAAAAATTGTATTAAAAACCTATAAAATATATTTTTTGATTTAAAGAAGAATACATTTTAAAGCTTTTGATATTTGCTATTAAAAAAACCATTGAAATTCACTGAAAAAACCATAGGTTATAGACCATATATAGTTAGGAATTAGCATTTACAAAACCTTGAAAATTCACTGAAAAAACCATAGGTTATACACCATATATAGTTAGGAATTAGCATTTACAAAACCTTATTTTACTCACACAAATCCATTGAAATTCGCATATATAGTTAGTTGCACTAACTATATATCGCACACCCGCAATCCACTGCTGATCATGTCACATATTACATCATTCATGACATGGTCAGTGACATCACTGATGACATCACTGATGACATCTCAAATGACATCACTGATGACATCACTGATGACATCTCAAATGACATCACTGATGATATCACTGATGACATCTCATTTGACATTACTGATCACATCACTGATGACATCATTCATGTGATAATACGATGAACCTCTTCAGACTCTAATATAACCTTAGATACACTCAGTGTAAACAGACACTCACAGACTGTCACTCATCCATGAAGTTACACACACCTAGTCAGTCATGCAAAGAATCAATCACACCTCCATTTTCTCAACTACACAGTTATACACACCTTACTTATTCAAACATATACTAACACATATTTACTCTCTTATACAATCCCGGATACAAGTTCACAATGATCCATACAGCCACTCACACATTCACTGGCTCTTATGCACAGTTATTTATATATGTCAACTCTCACATGTACTGTGTTTTACATATGTACTTACTTTGACATGTAGCACTGAGATATCCATTCACTCACCAATACACTCATGCACACAGTCAACCGCCCATACAGCTGTTTCCACATGCACTTTTGAACCCATACATCTAGTGAATCAACTGCTCACACATCTATGCACAGAGTCATACACCTCCCAGACACCCACACACACACTCAGTCTCCCATACAAATACATGGGCAACCAATCAATAACCCATATAGTTACTCATATAGCTACTGATCAACACATGCAGCAGTTTACAGAAGAACAGATATAATGATGCACAAATTAAGACAGTTTAGTCACTAACCCATGCACTCAGTGAGACACATTTAATCACTCACTCATACAGTCAGTCATGCACCTACTAAATCCTTCATCCAGACACTTATAAATCCACTCATTCTTCAATATGTAAGACATATTTTAACTTTACAGAAACATACAGTCACTGGATGTTGTCATCAGTGATGTCATCAGTGATGTCATTTGAGATGTCATCAGTGATGTAATTTGAGATGTCATCAGTGATGTCATCAGTGATGTCACTGACCATGTCATGAATGATGTAATATGTGACATGATCAGCAGTGGATTGCGGGTGCGCGATATATAGTTAGTGCAACTAACTATATATGCGAATTTCAATGGTTTTGTGTGAGTAAAATAAGGTCTTGTAAATGCTAATTCCTAACTATATATGGTGTATAACCTATGGTTTTTTCAGTGAATTTTCAAGGTTTTGTAAATGCTAATTCCTAACTATATATGGTCTAAAACCTATGGTTTTTTCAGTGAATATATATGTATATTCACTGAAAAAACCATAGGTTAGAGACCATATATAGTTAGGAATTAGCATTTAAAAAACCTTGAAAATTCACTGAAAAAACCATAGGTTATAGACCATATATAGTTAGGGATTAGCATTTAAAAAACCTTATTTTACTCACACAAAACCATTGAAATTCCATATATAGTTAGTTGCACTAACTATATATCGCGCACCCGCAATCCACTGCTGATGATGTCACATATTACATCATTCATGACATGGTCAGTGACATCACTGATGACATCACTGATGACATCTCAAATGACATCACTGATGACATCATCCAATGACTGTGTGTTTCTGTAAAGTTTAAATATGTTTTACATATTGAAGAATGAGTAGATGTAGAAGTGTCTGGATGAAGGATTTAGTAGGTGCGTGACTGACTGTATGAGTGAGTGATTAAATGTGTCTCACTGAGTGCATGGGTTAGTGACTAAACTGTCTTAATTTGTGCATCATTATGTCTGTTGTTCTGTAAACTGCTGCATGTGTTGGTCAGTAGCTATATGAGTAACTATATGGGTTATTGATTGATTGCCCAAGTATTTGTATGGGAGACTGAGTGTGTGTGTGGCTGGCTGGGAGGTGTGTGACTCTGTGCAGATCAATGTGTACTTGTATCAATGATTGTATAAGAGAGTAAGTATGTGTTAGTATATGTTTCAAAATGTAAGGTGCTCTATGTTTAACTGTATAGATTAGAAAATGGAAGTGTGATTGATTATTTACAGGACTGACTAGGTGTGTGAGTAACTCCATGGATGAGTGACAGAGTGTGAGAGTCTGTATAGGTGTATGAGTGCATATGATAGTGTTGTAAAGATGAGTGATTGTATGTATGAATGATTGTATGGGTAAATGAGTGAATGTGTGTGTAAACATAGGAATCACTGAGTGCGTATGTAGTAACTAGTATTGGTGTGTCAATGGTTTCAAAAATTATACTCTGTATTTAACACTGGGTGTAACAGAGGTTATATTAAAGTGTGAGGAGATGCATTGTATTGTCACATGAATGATATCATCAGTGATGTGGTCATTGATGTCAAATGAGATGTCATCAGTGATGTCATCAGTGATGTCATTTGAGATGTCATCAGTGATGTCATTTGAGATGTTATCAGTGATGTCATTTGAGATGTCATCAGTGATGTCATCAGTGATGTCATTTAAGATGTCATCAGTGATGTCATCAGTGATGTCACTGACCATGTCATGAATGATGTAATATGTGACATCATCAGCAGTGGATTGCGGGTGCGCGATATATAGTTAGTGCAACTAACTATATATGGAATTTCAATGGTTTTGTGTGAGTAAAATAAGGTTTTTTAAATGCTAATCCCTAACTATATATGGTCAATAACCTATGGTTTTTTCAGTGAATTTTCAAGGTTTTTTAAATGCTAATTCCTAACTATATATGGTCTCTAACCTATGGTTTTTTCAGTGAATTTCAATGGTTTTTTAATAGCAAATATCATAAGCTGTCGAATGTCAAGTACGTGGTAAGTAAAAACATTTTCGTGTTTATGCACACTGATCTGCTTTGAATGCTGCCCCCCCTCCCCCTCATTTCTATTAGGAGTACTCTCTCTTTGCAGATAGTGAAGGGTAGTTAACGCAGGCCTTTGCCCCCGTTGTAATCCATCGTGCCTGCTTCTCTCTCCATTTGATTGATTGTTATCCAAGCATTTACTGTTTTAGAATTGGTTCTCTTTGGTTCATTCTCTATTTACAAACAAGCACAGAGTCGCAATACTCTGTTTAGTCTTTGCAGATAGCGAAAAATCGTGTAAAAAAACAAAAGGAATCGAGCAAAATCAGTAGGCCACTAATGGGATCTCTTTTTGACCTCGCTAAAATAGAAACATTAGGAACAACCCCTCATGACAAACACGAAACTATTGAGATGAACTGAACTCCACACCATGATGGCTGCAATACAGCTCGGCTCCGCCACCCACCCCGCCCAAAATAACGATAAACTCTATGCAAATATTACAAATATATACAACACACCAGCAAAGTAACAGGGTAAAACATTTTATTAAACCACTATTTACATAACTATTTTATACTTTTTGTTGCCCGATCCGGCTAGCTCAATCGATCGAGCATGAAACTCATGCACTCTGATGGTTCAAAGTTTTGAGGAGTGCTTGTAACACTGTCTGAAGCCTATTTGCACTTGCTTCAGCTTCACTATTCTCAAAGTAAAGTGGGGGCTGTTTGAGGACGTGACTGCATTTGTGAACAATGTAATGCGGTGCCACCCTGAACCGCTTGACGGAGGCCCCCGAGGGACGGTGTGATGGCGCGGACTCGGAGGGGGCGCTTGGCTCCGGCTCCCTCCCCAAGTCGTGTTCTCCTGGTGTAGCCTGAGATCGCCCCCGACATAGGTGGCCGGCTCCCGGGATCAAGCGGAACTTTTTGCCTTTTGGTAACTCTTCCATTCTTGACCTTGTCCCACAATCCGTTTCACCTAAAGACACGCTGTAGTGGGGCGCCCCTTTACCATTTCAGTTGCCATTCCGCCCGCTTTTGCTACACTGTGCCTCTTCCGCTATTCAGCTGTTTACCGCCCGCTCTTTCAACTACAGCGTCTCGCTCACCATGTAGTTGAGTTGCTCCCGCTCTTGCGGTGCAGCGATAGCCGGCTGCCACAGTACTCTCAAAATGGCGGCCGGCTCTTCAGATTTGGGCGTGGTCCACTAAAATTGCCCTGCGACACCTTGGAACTCGGACGCTTGTCTGCTAGAGATTGGGCTCCATTCTCGAAAGCGTCCCCTCAGCCTTGAAGATTCTACAAAAGTCTTGGGGGCCCCCGACTCCCGCAGGCTTCTGGTGGGGAGCGGCTAGCATTATTGCTCGTGGAATGGCCACGACGGAGCTACGAAATGGTGGTGCTCTCATGCTAACGCCAGCTTCAGTCTGAAACATCCAGAAACACTGTAGACTACCAATTCGATCAGTTCCGGTAGCGCCCCAACGTGACCCGGTAGAGAAGAACTAGCCCTCCCCTCTTTGACTGATGGTTCTTGTTGCCTGTCCCTTCTGTTGTCATTTAACAGAACTATTTAGCCTGCTGAAAGGGGTTGTGTTCTGACCGCTGGTTGGTGGAGACATTTTGACTATATTCTGGACCTGCGTTGTCGCGTAATGCGTCATATGACGCGCCGCGTTAGCGCATCCGGAAGTGATCCGGGGCGCGACGCGCAGCGCGTAACGTAAGCATAACAGGTCATGTGACTTGTTAATAAAACTTTTCATTGGTTCATTTTACTTTTCTTATTCTAATGATGAAAGGCTTGGTCATATGACCTAAAAATTACGCTTTTTATTACTTTCGAACATTATTTTTTCTTAAATATATGTTATAATGTTCCAGGCTAATGTACTTTCCCGGAAAATTTACAACTGTCCTGCAAGTAAAATATATTCCTTTTTCGAGAAAAAGGGCGTTTCTTCGTCCCATGACGGAGCCGTTGAGCAAAAGAGGGTCGGCCTGCTGTCTTAGTCGCCGATACGCCTGAATATGAGATTCTTATCGATCACTTTATGTTGCAGGAGTAGAAAACACAACAGCCCTTGACCATTTATCTTTACTGCGTTCCTGCGTATTATACCTTTTACCCTTCATGTAATTGGTCTGCTTTATTTCACTTGCCTTTTACTGATTCTAAAACAGTGACTATTATTAAAAACTTTACCAATGTATATACTACTACCATGTTTTCTTTTAAAAACCTTTATTGTGAAAATGTCATTATACAAATACGGGCCTATAACCACGTGGGCCGGCCACGGAGCAAACTGTAATCGTATATGATGAGTAGACATTTACACTGTAGAGGAACGTAACGGGCGGGCCATTAGGTTGCAAGAACTAAAGTGTCTAACAGTTGCGGAATCGGTGGACGTACATTTTATAATTAAAATACGACAGGGCCAGTTACAATAAAATTATCTAGATATACATTTGCGGGCAAGTACCATGGGTGACGTTAATTCGAACTTTCAATAGTACAGTAATCAATAACACATCAGAACTTAATATCAATAGGGATATCGAAATATTCAATCTATTCTCGTCCCCGCCCGCCATGTGCTTCAAAACTGCATACGTATCTCGTGATATCAAGGTTGTGCAACCAGTACACAACAAGGAGTTACGAGTCCCATTTATTCTGGCGCCATTTTGGGCGAGGACGGGCAGGTCCAGGATATAGTCAAAATGTCTCTACCAACCATCGACTATGATGATGTTCATATGCTGTATTTATTAAAGTAACACTCATCTGTCCACATGAAATTAATTTGCCACAATCTAAACATGTCATTTTAATCTTTCCAAAGTTCTTCTAAATATTTGGGACCGTTTCCCTTGCCTCTGATGCTGTCAGTGCCACTTCTTTGATGAATGTACTGGCAGGTCGGGGGTTCTCCTCCAAATCTCTCTTTTATGCAGCACTATAATTAATCGGTGCCACCTCTCCATATGACGATGCATGGTATAGTTACCATAACTATATTTTTTTTCGGTTCCTCTGGAGAGTACATCGTGGCAGATGAAGCGTGTAACGTACCGGGCATTTACCTTTTTTTACATGTAGAGGAAAGGAAAAAAAATTCGAGCGTCCGAGTTCTAAGGTGTCCCAGGGCCATTTTAGTGGACCAGGCCCAAATCCAAAGAACAGGCCGCCATTTTGAGAGTCCTGTTGCAGCCGCCTGTCGCTGTAGCATCAAGAGCGGCCGAAACTCAGCTGAATGGCAACTGAAACGGTAAAGGGGCGCCCCACTACAGCAGACGAGCCTCCACCTAGGAAAGCCCGTTCACGCCGCCTCCCCCCCCCCTTCGGGCACCCCACGCCGTTATTCGGAGCAGGATTGTAGGATGGCCACACCAGTACGGCAACTTGCTAGACACCACCTCGGTGCCTACCGAATCTCAGCGCCTTGTGGTGTCTTCTATTCAGAAAACATTGTTGTGCTGCCTTCGACCTATTCGCCGCAAGTGCGCACGCAACTCAGCTGCATAGCTTGCTAGACACCACCTCGGTGCTAACCGAATCTCAGCGCCTTGTGGTGTCTTCTATTCCGAAAATATTGTTGCGCTGCCTTTGGCCCCATTCGCACATCGGTCCGCTACTGACGCCATCTCACAGGCCAACGGGGCGCCCCACGCCGACTTTCAGCATTGTAGGATGGCCACACCAGTGCGGCAACTTGCTAGACACCACCTCGGTGCCATCCGGATCTTGGCATCTCAGCGCCTTGTGGTGTCTTCTATTCAGAAAATATTGTTGCACTGCCTTTGGCCCCATTCGCACATCGGTCCGCTACTGCCGCCATCTCACAGGCCAACGGGGCGCCCCACGCCGACTTTCAGCATTGTAGGAAGGCCACACCAGTGCGACAACTTGCTAGACACCACCTCGGTGCCATCCGGATCTTGGCATCTCAGCGCCTTGTGGTGTCTTCTATTCAGAAAATATTGTTGCGCTGCCTTTGGCCCCATTCGCACATCGGTCCGCTACTGCCGCCATCTCACAGGCCAACGGGGCGCCCCACGCCGACTTTCAGCATTGTAGGATGGCCACACCAGTGCGACAACTTGCTGGACACCACCTCGGTGCCATCCGGATCTTGGCGCGTTGTGCTGCCTTCGGCCTATTCGCACATCGGTCCGCTACTGACGCCGCCTCACGTGCCAACGGATTTTCTACGCTTTTTATACCCTATGCCGCATAACAGGTCATGTGACTTGTTTATAAAACTTTTCATTGGTTCATTTTACTTTTGGTTTCCTAATGATGGAAGGCTTGATCATATGACCTAAAAATAACACTTTTCATTGGATGAAAACTATTTTTTTTTCCCAAACGATGAAAGCCCCACCTTGTTTCTGGATGTTTCAGACTGAAGCCGGCGTCAGCATGAAAGCACCACCATCTCGTGGCTCCGTCGTAGTCATTCCGCGAGCAATCATGGCAGCCGCTCCCCACCGGAAGCCTGCAGGAGTCGGGGCCCCCAAGACTTTTGTAGAATCCTCAAGGCGGAGGGGACGCTTTCGAGAATGGGGTCCAAGACCTAGCAGACAAGCGTCCGATTTCCAAGGTGTCCCAGGGCCATTTCAGTGGACCAGGCCCAAAAAGGAAAGAGCCTGCCGCCATTTTGAGAGTCCTGTGACAGCCGCCTATCGCTGCACCGCAAGAGTGGGCGCAACTCAGCTGAATTGCGGATTTTGACACAGTGGACCAAAAGCGGACGGAATGGCAACTGAAACGGTAAAGGGGCGCCCCACTACAGCAGACGAGGCTCCACCTGGGGAGGCCCGTTCACGCCGCCTCCCCCCCCCCCGGGGCTCCCCACGCCGTTATTCGGAGGGCGGCAACTTACTGGACATCACCTTGGTGCCATCCACATTTCAGCGCGTTCTGCTGCCTTGGAACTATTCGCACAACAGACCGCTACTGACGACCCACCCCCCGGGACGCCCCACGCCGGATACCCAAATCAGTGCGGCACCCAGGCAACATCACCTGGGTGCCGTCCAGAAATCTGGACGTTGTGCTGCCTTGGGACTATTCGCACAACCGACCGCTACTGACCATTGTTCCTTCTTTTTCCCTAAAAATGTTTAAATGTTTTTACTGTTTTTGTTTTGTTGTATATATTTATAAGTTATTAAAGTTTTATAATCCTACTACTTTGTTGGAGTGCTATATATTTTTAATGTGACACATAATTGTAAAAACTTTGATGTACAAAGAGTCATCCCTGGAATCTTCCGCTTCAGGCTCGGTCCCCTCCCCAATCACAATACAGGATGGTTTTCAGATAGTAGGAACGCGTGTGGTGTGACGGATCTCATCGGGTGTGGGCCTTGATCTACTATAACTCCTTTGAAGAGGGGTGATTCTTTACAGCTGGGGCCATAAACTACATCTGCAAGGCTAGCTGATAGCCTGGGACCGGCCTGGACAATCGGACACAGAGGAAGAGGAGTGTCAGAGGGTGCGGTAGTGAATAGGGCGAAAGGGAGGTGTCGGGCGGGCACAGGGTGTGATTCTCAGGGAAGAGCAGCGCAGATGGGGGGAGGTTTATTGCCCATGCATAAGACAGAGAGCGGGGGTGACCAGTGCCTGGGGGAGATGCTTGCGAGGGTGGGGAGCCATGCTAAGGATCGACAGCGTGCAGAGAGTGGGTCTGGTCAAGTCATCTAAAATGGCTGCCGTGCACGACAAAAGTGTGGCATTTGAAAAAAGGCAAGATGGCGCAGACAATGTTTTTCAACACTTCCTGATTTCCTTCGAATCGAACGTTAACAGACGTTGGGGCATATTACCAAAGTTAAGTGATATTTATCCCTAAGGATGCTTAGCAACGAATTTTTTACCGCTAAGCATCGTCAGAAATTATCGCAGATAAACCTTGCTATTATCAAGGTTTATCGCAAATGCGATAAAAAACGGCCGCAATGCATTAATATCGCTGAAAAGTCAGCGATATTCATGCATTACCGAGCTAATGCTCTTAGCCATGTTATCCACCTCCCATTGGATAACATGGCTAAGAACTGCTCAGGGCAGGTGTTACTTTTTGGAGATATTCGCGCTTAGCGCGAATATCTCCAAAAGTTGGTAATAGGAGATAGCGATGTTAGCGACTGTTTCCAGTCGCTAACATCTTGGCATGCCCACTTTGCATGTCATTAGCGATAAATATCACTGACATGCAAAGTGGGGCCCAAGATGGTCGCTATCTCCAACTAGCGGTCGCTAACTGGTGTTAGCGACAGCTAGGTAATACGGAGATAATTTTATCTCCGCTTTCTTGGCTTTTAAAGCCAAAAAAGTGGAGATAAACCCCCTTGATAATATGCCCCGTTATCTCTCCCACACTACCGGTCCCCCTGGGCTTAAACGCCGAGATGGTAGGGACTGCATCCCGTGAAGATAGGCCGAGACGTCACTCAGCAGAAAAAAAAGTAAAAAAAAGTCTATAAACATACAATAAGTTAAAAGTCAATCATTCTTCATTCCTTGTAGTACGCTCCCCAGTCCGCTTCCCGTTACGCTAACCGGGCGCACCCCACCAAAAAAACTATTTTTTTTTTTGTTGCCCCGCGGAGCCCTTTTAAAGCCTCCACATCAAACCTATGGGGTCAGGGAGGATCTACTATGCCCCCTTATGGTCATTTGCCCCTTCGCTTTGGCCTCCTCTTGTCTCTCGATCCTACCGAGAGACAAGATGGCGGCCGCTACGGACTGTTTGGAATGTTTACAGACGCCGGAGAACCAATCAGCTTCGCTTCACAAAGCTCCGTAACGCGAAAAGTACGCAAAGTGGAGCGCTGCCCGGAGCGCTGTTACAGATATATATCTTTTTTTGAACGTTAATTTCTCAAAATCCACTGGAGCACATATATTGAGACCTAGCAAAGGCACATCGGGCTACCAGTCCCTACAATTTTGCCAAGTTTCGTGCAAATCCATTCAGCCGTTCGATTATTATTTTTTTTTTTTTTTTTGCGCCGCGGGGCCCTTTTAAAACCTCCACATCAAACCTAGGGGGTCAGGGAGGATCTACTATGCCCCCTTATGGTCATTTTCCCCTTCGCTTTGGCCTCCTCTTGTCTCTCGATCCTACCGAGAGACAAGATGGCGGCCGCTACGGACTGTTTGGAATGTTTACAGACGCCGGAGAACCAATCAGCTTTGCTTCACAAAGCTCCATAACGCGAAAAGTACGCGAACTGGAGCGCTGCCCGGTCCGCTGTTACAGATATATATCTTTTTTTGAACGTTAATTTCTCAAAATCCACTGGAGCACATATATTGAGACCTAGCAAAGGCACATCGGGCTACCAGTCCCTACAATTTTGCCAAGTTTCGTGCAAATCCATTCAGCCGTTCGATTATTATTATTTTATTTTTTTATGCCCCGCGGGGCCCTTTTAAAACCTCCACATCAAACCTAGGGGGTCAGGGAGGATCTACTATGCCCCCTTATGGTCATTTGCCCCTTCGCTTTGGCCTCCTCTTGTCTCTCGATCCTACCGAGAGACAAGATGGCGGCCGCTACGGACTGTTTGGAATGTTTACAGACGCCGGAGAACCAATCAGCTTTGCTTCACAAAGCTCCGTAACGCGAAAAGTACGCGAAGTGGAGCGCTGCCCGGAGCGCTGTTACAGATATATATCTTTTTTTGAACATTAATTTCTCAAAATCCACTGGAGCACATATATTGAGACCTAGCAAAGGCACATCGGGCTACCAGTCCCTACAATTTTGCCAAGTTTCGTGCAAATCCATTCAGCCGTTCGATTATTATTATTTTATTTTTTTGCCCCGCGGGGCCCTTTTAAAACCTCCACATCAAACCTAGGGGGTCAGGGAGGATCTACTATGCCCCCTTATGGTCATTTTCCCCTTCGCTTTGGCCTCCTCTTGTCTCTCGATCCTACCGAGAGACAAGATGGCGGCCGCTACGGACTGTTTGGAATGTTTACAGACGCCGGAGAATCAATCAGCTTCGCTTCACAAAGCTCCATAATGCGAAAAGTACGCGAACTGGAGCGCTGCCCGGTCCGCTGTTACAGATATATATCTTTTTTTGAAGTTAATTTTTCAAAATCCACTGGAGCACATATAATGAGACCTAGGAAAGGCACATCGGGCTACCAGTCCCTACAATTTTGCCAAGTTTCGTGCAAATCCATTCAGCCGTTCGGGCTAAAAGTGAGGCCAACCGCCCTATGGAAAACTCAATGTTAAAAACACGTTTTGGGACCCCCCTTTTTTCTCGGCCCCCCCTTGACGAAACCCCCCCAAATTTTCAGGGGCTGCTCAGAAACAAAATGTTCCATTTTCCTGAAAATTTCAGCCAATTCCGTCCACAAACGCCAAAGTTATTAGACATAGAATTTTCAAAAATCCCATAGAGAAAAAATCCTAACTATATATACCTACTGGCGACCGCCAGTAGGTAATATATTACCTACTGGCGGTCGCCAGTAGGTAGTTATAGTTAGGACCTAGTTTCCATAGGAAATCCGCAACATTCTATTGGGAATAACTTTGGCCCTGGTGGACGAATGTTTGCGAATTTCTCAAAGAAGATGGCTCGGTCCGCTGCGCTCCTTCTGTGAAAGTTTTGGGGGGATTCGTCAAGTGGGGGCTGAGATAAAAGGGGGGTCCCAAAACGTGTTTTTCCCATGTTATTTTCCATAGGACGTTTAGACACTGCTACAGCTCGAACGGCTGAATGGATTTATAAGAAATTTGGTAGAAAGGTAGAGTGTGGGTCGCAGAACACGCTTTTGTTTAAATGGTGTAAATCCGTTCAGTAGTTGCTGAGAAAATTAAAGTTGAAATCAGTTATATATCTGTAAGCGCGCACGGGTGCGCGCACCTATGCGGGTGTGCGCGAGCTGCATTGTGATTTGCTGTTTAACGTCTGTCAACATTCGATTCGGAGGAAATCAGGAAGTGTTGTCCGCCATTTTGTTAGTGCGAGTGAATATATATTACAGAACAAAGGGTTAGAACATGGAAAGGGGAGAAGGTAGAGATTGTCTGGCCGGGTAGGTTTACTCAGGGGGTGCAGTATGGACCCTGAACGCGAAAAGAATTTATTTTTTTTTGTTAAAAAAGTTGCGGGGTGCGCGCACTCGGTCGCGTACCCCTATTTACAAGACTGTGAAAAACTATAGTGGAGAGAATGCAAAGGGAGCAGGGTGGAGACTGTTTGATTTCATAGGTTTCTTGAGCGGTTTATTAAGGATGCCGAAAGTCTAAAAGTAGCTTTTTTTTGCAAAAAAGTTACGTGGTGCGCGCACCCGGTCGCGCACGGCGAACAAAAAACATAAAGAAAGCTGGAGATAAATTACAAGTTTGAGTGTTTAGATCTAAGGTGGCTCTTAAAAGAGCCCTTGTGTTAATCGAGTTTTTTCTGCACTTATAAGTAAGTTCCGATGCAGAGTCTCATGTTACAGAGGAAAATTCTATTTCCCTCATCCGTGAAATGAACACCATCTCTCCGATAGATGCCTTCCATGTTGAAACGCAGGTTGTTGTTGTATACAGAACCCATGTTATATTCTCTGAGGAAAGCAGAAACAGATTTATTTACATGTTTCCTTGCTTTCTCAATTTGTGGACAACGTTGATTGGACCAATTCCATTTTTGTCTTTGGCATATATTTGAATACACCAAGACAGTTCGAGGAAAAAGTGACATCAATTGACGAAAGGTGTCTTTTAGAAGCATTTCCAGACCTACCCCTGTTAATGTGCCTAGATCATTCCTACCACAGTGCACAATTATCAGGTTAGGTTCAGGAAGATGCATAAAAGTTTTCACCAATGGTATCAATTGGTTACATCTTAATCCTCTTTGGCCAATCCACGTAATTTGCACATTTGGTAAGTCAAGGTTAGAAATTCGTCTGTTTGCAGCATATTTTTCACTCCTTCATTTTCAAGGCAGATGCAGTAGTACTCCGATGGGTTCTTGAAGTGGAATGGCAAGTAGATGGTGAAAGTCACGATAAAAAAGTGTATGAGGTGTCGTGTTGATGAAAAACTGAAAATGATTGGTTGATTGTTATACCTCAAGATTGAAGACTACGTTGTATGTTACTGTTTTTTTTAAAACAAAATGTTCTATTGGTTGTGGAAAAAAAGAAATGTAAAAAAACAGTGGATAGGCAGGTGTGTTTGCAGGGAATTGTGCCTTATTGCTTTGATTTAGAACGTTGAGATATGAACTTTTGACCTGTGCCTTCAGCCAGGTGCAGAATGAGCTGTTACCATGGTAACAGCCAGAGAAGGCAGAGGGTGAAGGGTGACCATTATGTGACTTTGAAAATATTGAAAGGATAACCAACTGAAATGGTAATTTGATTATGAAATTGTGCGGGAACAAATATGATTGGTTGGAGAGACATATATGAGTCTGTATTGACAGGAAATCTATGCCATTATTTTTTGGTTGCAGTGATAGAAGTATTATTGAGAGCTCCGTCAAACGGCTATCGTTTTGCTACTATCATTGTTCTACATCTTATAAAGCATTGGTAAAGGTGAGTGTATAACTGTTTGTTTTATGATGTACCGTTAAATGTGGTTTGATCACTATATTTGATTATTTGACTTACAGTGTCTAAGCAACCACATTTTTGACTTTGTTACGGTTTTATATGTTTTCAACTACTGTTTTTTTTAAATTTGATTAAGGTTAGTGGACTTCAGTCATGTTTTTATGCTATCCACTACTGGTAGATCTATGAATTAAATGTCAGTTTGAGACGGATCTGCAACGAAATTTGGGGGGGGGACGAAAAAAAATGATTTTTTCTAGAGGGACATGAACGTGTAATTTGTAGGTAGAGTAAAGCTGGAGGGGCTCTTAGAATGGGTAAAACAAGTGCAAGGCCTAATTAACATTCAAATGGTTCTTTATAGAGCTGTGAAACGTTCAGGTGCGGCTCTGTGTGTATCTGGGATGTATGTTATCTTGGGCTTCCACAGCAGACGTGAGTGAGGGGTGGAGGGGGTGAAGTTGTGTCCAGTTAATAGGGGTTGTGCGCCGTTTATAATTATAGTTTTGAATGTATTTGTGGTATACTGAATAAACGGAATATAAAATGTAATAAAATAGACAGAAATTAATTGAGATTTGGGAGCGTTTGTACATAATTTGTAAAGTGGGTTACAGATCAAAAAAAAGGAATTAGCAGAGACACAGATAATGCAGGTAGAGAGAGAAATGGTAGATTATATGTGATATCGTCGACAAAAAGTGGGAATGCTTTAGGTATTTTAAACTTTAAGTTTGAGGAAAAAATTACAGTGTGGTTTGTGGCCGAGGGATGCACTGGTGGGGGTGGGGTGAGAAGGAGAGGTGTCCCAGTACAATCAAATGAAAACTTGTGACCATGAGGTTGTACACAGGTTCGTGGAGTATATGCCTTCATAAATTGATGTAGAAGACCGAATATATATAGAGGTTTCTGTGTTCCGCCGTTTGACTGTATTTTCATCTTACTCCTGCTTTCCGTATCAGTTGCTTTGTGCTATCTTAGTGTGTGTATGTGTGTGTGTGTGTGCGTTCAGTCTGGGCTGAGGAAGTTTGTTCTGCAGGCAGACACAGATAGTCGCATCAAAGTACTTGGCAGGTTTCAAAAATATTATTTATATAATTGAGATGGTTTTTGGAAGCGTTAGTCAGTGTATGTCGAGTTTTAGAATTACCGCTCGGTGGGTACCACAGACCTGAGGGTTTGTTGTGTTTCACTTCTTAGTCCCTTTGGTTTTTCACTTTGTTGTCTGATGGCTGGCAAAGACGTGTTTGTTAAAGTGGAGATGAAAGGGTGATAAGTACTGAAATACGAGATAGCGTGTGCTCTGTGGAAGCGGGGGAGCAGTAATTAACAGTCTGAGTGAACCACAACTGCGGCGGTGCTTCGTTACAGTAATAAATTATTTTTTTGCCAGAGGTACGATTGATGCTATGGTTCACAACTCGCAAAGAAAGGCTTGACTGACCGTCGCAGGCCAGCAGGTTGAACAATGAATAATTCAGGTTGACAAAAGAAAACATGAATTGAGTACAGCTGAGAATACGTCAAACACATGAATACAGTTTTAGTATACATTATTTCAGTTGTGAATATGGATTAAAAGAGGGAACGTATATATTTGAAATATTTATTCACTGATGCAGTGCTTTGAAGCGAAGTTTTTTATCTAATACAAGTAAAGATATTATAAAGAAAGTAGTGGGCATAGTTACTAGTCCATACAACACAAATGATGGAAATGTAGTATGAAGCAAAATGAATAACGTTTAAAAAACATATTGTACAGCCCCGCAATCAAATATATTAAATTATATTGCATGCAAGAAGGTGTCTTTTGATTTTAAGTTCAGTAATCATATATGAAAATGCTAGTGGTTAAATATCACCTCGTTAACAATTAGTTTTCTGCATATGAAGCACTAACAAGCTTGTTGTATGGTATTGTGAAAGGAAATGAAAAACGCGCCAAAAGCGAGAACTTGGCTGGAGGTGCATGTATGTTATCTGCCGGTACGTTTGAAAATTAGTACTCAGAACAACTACTGTATTGAGATAATTTTTTGAAAGGTTTCAGTACTCGGTGTAACATACAGGTTGATAAGCATGGGTAATATCAGTGTAATCAAATACTTTTCAGTTATGAATCAAAAATCTTTCAATAGGCATAAAACAAAAACAGCACATATGTGTGTAAGGCGGAAATTGGAGTAGAAAGGGAAAATGGTGATAAATGATATAAAAAGTCATTGTAACTATACACATTTATCAGGGCACATTTAACCATATTTTACACAGCCTTGCTTCGAGAATATTTCAAATTAGATAAGATAACATAAGCTAGTGATTTGTTGAAATTAAAGCATCATGAAATGTTTTGAACAAAATCGAGTAGGTGTGGAAAAAAAATTTACTCCACATAAAATGCAAAAAATCTCACCAGCAGGAAATTGCAATGTCCAATGTTAGTAAAGCCAATAGGCCTGTTTATATAAAACATAAAAATAAAAAAATAATAAGAAAAATAAGGAAGGGAAAAAACAGTCAAGATATCAATGGCTTGCATAACAGTCATCCTTCCATTGAATAGGCAAAGTAAGTGGCAACCGCTTCTAAAAGAAAGTCATTGTTATCGTCCGAAAACAAGTCAGCCATCCAATTGAAAAGAGGAAATGAACATACATGGTCATTAATAACCGGAGCCTGTAGTACCATCAGAGGACAACTCGGTGAATTTTCAATGTAGCTGTGTGCCAAGAAATCTTGCGCCGCTGCGAATATATTCCAATGACCCAGAACTCCATGTATCGCTGCAAAGGCCATAATCCCTCCGTCGGAACAAAGCCGTTCATGATCAAGTAATGGATTCATGAGATGATTGTAATTCACTTCAGGAGGTACTGAGTTGCAGAGACATAAGTCCAGGGCCCACATGAAATCACAGCTCAGGCAATGAAATACAGGCTGCACACAGGTGAAATAGGAAAATCGAAATGATAATCCATATGATGCACTCAAAGTCGCGAGTGGTAGGATGCCATAGTACTCAAGCATCTTGTGGCGAAACAGTTCTAAGTGCTCCAGCTCATTTGCGAAGACAGGACGGACCTCCATTTTGTAATAAAGAAAATAGGAATACAAAAGTAACAGCTGCTGGTAGTAGATGAGGAAGTTTAGAAACATAGCTCAGAGAGTATTGAGTGAAGAGTAGCAGAATGCCTTTAAATAATTTGGTGCAAAAAAATCAACAAACCATTGGTTAGTAGTTGGAAAAAAAATAGCCCAGCTGGGAAGTGGAGGAGCGTTAAAGATTATGAGAGTCACCTCAGAAAATTGTAAAGGAAGGTCACTATTTAATAAGGTATGCAGTTTTCTGCGAGTGTTAGCTAAGTGTATGAGATTTGTTTGTGAACAGATGCTCGGGTAGCTTGATTTTGTGACAATAAGGCTGTTGTTCAAGTCTGGGGATGGAACTTTCAGTTCAAGGCCGGATTTCGCGGCCAGACGGAAACATCAAGGTTCTCATGCGGGGGTGGATAAACTACATTTTTACAGAGAGATATATGCAGAGTGACTATTATAGAGTAAGGCTTGTCGTTTAAAAACTCAAAGTAGTTCACATTGCTTGAAAATAAATATTCACTGCTGAGTATTAAGGTAAAATTTGGCATTAATGGAGGTACCGGTGTACCTTTGAAAACACATGCAACATTACAGCGCTTCCTGTTAAATAAGTCATGCAATTGGTAGTGCCTGGATGTGATCAATTATGTGCGGTATTGATATTTTTGACACTGTGTACTTATGAGTAGTGGAGAAGTGACGCAATGAGATGATGTTAGGTGAGTGTAGTGTAGTATCGGAACGGAAAACCTTTAAAGAGAGTTACATTTAGTGTGGAATACTTTTTAATTTTTAAGAAACTTAGGTATGAGAATATTGTTGTAGTGTCAGCGGGACTGTAAGTTGAAGTTTGATAAACATTATTGAGAGGAGTAAATTAAGGTTTATTTAACTTGTGCAGCTATTAATCTGTGTGAAAGGCAATAGTCCACAGTCTTGTAAATAGGGGTGCGCGATCGAGTGCGCGCACCCCGCAACTTTTTTCAGAAAAAAAATAATGGTCTTTTCGCGTTCAGGGTCTATACTGCACCCCCTGAGGAAACCTATGCGGTTAGATAATCTGTACCTTCTCCCCTTTCCATGTTCTAACCCTTTGTTCAGTAGAATATATTCACTCGCACTAACAAAATGGCTGTCAATACTTCCTGATTTCCTCCGATTCGAATGTTGACAGACGTTAAATAGCAAATGACAATTCCGCAAACTGTAAATTTTTGCAATTTTGAAAAATAGGCAAAATTATAAAACTTAAAGACCTGAAACTATCTTCAAGTCTCTTCTCCGTTTGCACCATTAAATTTTATTTACAAACCACATAGTCGTCAGTCTTGTAAATAGGGGTGCGCGATCGAGTGCGCGCACCCTGTAACTTTTTTCAAAGAAAAAAAATGTTGTTTTCGCATTCAGGGTGTATACTACACCTCCTGAGAAAAACTACCCGGTTAGATAATCTGTACCTTCTCCCCTTTCCATGTTCTAACCCTTTGTTCTGTAGAATATATTCACTCGCACTAACAAGATGGCGGTCAACACTTCCTCATTTACTCCGATTCGAATGTTGGTAGACGTTAAGCAGCAAATCACAATTCCGAAACTGTAAATTTTAGCAATTTTGAAAAAAAGGCAAAATTACAAAAGTTAGAGTCCTGAAACTATCTTCATGTCTCCTCTCCCTTTGCACCATAACATTTTATTTACAAACCACGTTTCCTTTTCATCATACACGATTGTTTCTCGGTTTTCCACATTGAATGCGTAGACACTTTTCCCTTTTCAGTCACTTATGCGGCTGTGCGTGAGCGGCATTGTGATTTGCTGATTAACGTCTGTAAAGATTCGATTCGGAAGAAATCAGGAAGTGTTGAGCGCCATTTTGTTAAAAAACACCCTGCACATAATGTACATGTATTTAGGAAACAAATATACTAAGTAAGGTTGTGTAGCAGTGCATAAATATTGCATGTAGTATCCTGGCAATGTGTGGTAGATTATACTGTAAATGATGATTGATTTTAAAAAATTGTGGGTGAAAAATTTGGTAATTAAATGTGTTTCACAAAGAAATATTAAACTTAGGGTTTAGGATATATATTGGATAGAAAATTAGGGAATGTATCTGTTAGGCATGAAATTTGGCAGAATGGGTGTATGTTTTCTAATAAATATGTCTGTAATATGTTAACTAAAATGTAGGTTTTTTTTTTTAAGAGTGTTTGGTGCTGAAAAGCAACAACCTGAAGTGAACGTGAGAGTATACAACGACCAAATTCTTTTTTACAGGTGAGTTGAAATTTTTTAAATGACAATTTATTTTTGTGCAGATTACCATAATAAGCAACATTTTTAAGAATATTTGCACTGCTTCTCTTTTGCAGGAGGATTTTAATTTCTATTTTGAACATGTCTGTACCTGCTTGCAGTACATATGTATTTTGAAATACGGTTCCATTGTTTGTTGGTAGTATCTTTTTATGTGCTGGGTTCATGTGTTATTTTCTATGTCGTTTGGGTTCATCTATTCTTTGATTGTTAGAGTTTGCTGTTTACGTGGATTAATTTTTGCTAAGTCATCATTATCTCTAACTTATGCGGTATCATTTGTGTACAGTCATTTTTCTTGATTTATAGAGGTCTATTATGATATGGCTGTTGGCGTGATGGCCATTTCCGATGCATTTCTGTGACTATACTATCTATTTGCACTGTATTATATGCATTTGCACAGGTGTATTATGATGTGGTCAGTCGGAGGCTGTGGAGGGACTTACGGTGGGGCAGGGAGGGAGGGAGGGGGAGGTGTAGGGTGGAGAGATCTAAAATCTGGAATATAGATAATTGCAGGTAAGTATACAATTCAATTAATAAAACGAATTTTGTAGTGTACACAGCATCGTATTTTGCAATGCAGTGCGCACTACAAAATTCATTTCAATAATTAACCTCCTCCTCCTTGTCTCCCTGCCCCAACATAATTCCCTCCACGAGTCGCGGATGAATGTGGTTTCATATGGTTATGATGAAATGTTTTACATTAGATGAAATTTACATGTTGAGTATTCTGTTTAAAGGTAAAAGCAACAGCCTTTGTGGGAAGTAGCAATCTGTTTAGTGAATGTTTTAATTGGTATATTGTGAGTCACTCCTTCAGTTTGCATACAGTTTGAATCATAGTTTGTAGTGGTGAACTCTGAAAATAGATCCCTACAAATAAATTAGAAAGTGTATAAATAGTTCTACAGCACACAAATTCTGAAAACAAATTTCACACTGAAATGTGTTTTTACAGCACAATTTCAATTAGAAAAATTAAAAGGAATAGTGTTAATGTGTAGGATCAAAGTGTCAGTTTCTTTGTAAAATAAAGAGGAAGGTGCTATCTTAATCTATGTAGTTAATGTCTTAAAAAGTATGAAAATGTATATAGTTTAAAGATTAGTAACGGTAATTTTTGGTCATCTAATCATAAGACAGATATAATTTAGTCTTTATATTTTCCTAAAAGGGCACAGAAGATAGAAAGGAAGTAGTAAAATGGAACAATCTTCAGAAAATATAAATGTCCATTTTGATATGGCAACTGAACTTATTGAAGAATTATTACAAGACATATTTGAAGACGAAAATGGAACAGAAAATAAGGACTTTTGGGACTGCAGTTTTGATAGTTCAAACTTAGAAATGGTGGAAGGGGAAGAAGAATTTGCAAGAAGAAAATAATATTAATGAAGTATCTGATGAAATGATGCTACATGTGCTTCTGGAAGACGAATTATTAAATCAATAAAATTATTTTTGTTTAAAAAAAAAGTTGAAAACATGATTGTTGTATTATTCATCGGTATTCTCTTTTTTGAGAATGATAGTAAAAGTTTTGATGAGGTGTGTAACAGATTAAAGAAAAAAAATTAAAAGCATTAGGAACACCTACAATGCTTGAAAATTAGTATAGTACTTATATGCCTGAAAAATTACATTAATAAAATACATGTATAATGATAACACAGGTATGGAGTGTCATACATTTAGAAACAATATTCACTATAGGATTTCCTACTCTGACCAGAGACTGTTTCTTTGTCTTTATTGTAGTTATAAAATGTAGCAGTGGTTATTACTTGTAATTTATATGGTAGTAGGGGTCTATAATATTTTTTAACTTTTTTCCAAACAGATTGTCATTTATATCACAAACATCAATCACTATGCCGACCAGAAATAAAAAAAGAAAGCTGTATAAAAAGACATACCATTTGAAGAGGAAAGAAGCACAAGATTTATCTAATCAACAAAGGACGGAGAAAAACAAGAGTGCTCCTGGTAAGAGCAGCAAGGATTTTTTGAAAAAATTGTGTCAAAGGAAAACTCAATTGGATAATGTTGAAAAGGAAAAACAGTTTTCAGTATCTACAAGGAGAAATGGAAGAAAAAAGAAAATTGTGTCTGAAATCAGTGGTGAGGAAAGTATGTACAGTAAAAGACGTACTAATCAGTTTGCGGAAATAAGGAAACGTATGTTTCATAAGAGAGTAGTTTTGAATTTATTGAAAAAGGAAAAAGTTTCTAAAAGGAAATCTGCTTTTTATAAGAAGAAAAAATATATAGAGGAAGTTGTGGATGATGCGTTTGAGACAAAAAAAATTGTTTATTTTAGTGCTTAAAAGAATAAATACACTAAATAAGGCAATCAGAGTTTTAAACGCTAAGAGTAAATGGAAGAGACACATAAATAGAAGTAATTTTTGTAAAATCTTTTCTGGTAAATGGATGCATACTTCAAATTCTGAGCCATTTTTTAATGAAGAGAGTTACTTTCAAAGTAACGACTTGTTGCATGCAGTTGACACCAGTGGCCGAGCGTATGAAGTGAAGGATGGCTGTCCTATTGAGAAAGAGAAAATTGAGGTCAGAAATCCAGAAGGGGAAATAGGTGGAGAAGTTTTACAGGGACGTGTTCATGCTCCTGTTTATAGTTGGAATTGTAGCAGTATTTGCAGTGTACGACAGGATTCAATTGATTTCTTTCGCAATTTCTTACATAGGTACACTAAGGAAAGTCTAAAAAAAAAAATTGTAATGTTGCAAGAATTAGATCGTTGCAGAGTGAGAGAAAAAACAGGTTTGCAAGGCCATTCTCTGGCTTGTCTTTCTAAAAAAAATGCCAGAGTGTTTTTCATCACTTCAGGATGTTAGCAGTGCATCATACCAAAATGAGAAAATTAGTTAGAAAGATGTATTATGCAAAATGTCCAGCACTTAAACTTAAAGAGTTAAATAGTGCTCTTTTGCATGGATGTGCATTAGATGTGAAGAATATTTGTGCAGAAATTGAGGTAAGTTATTTTGCTCGAGATGAAGAGAATGTAGAAACTGATATAGTTATAGAAGGAAATGTGTTAGAAAATGTTGCACATTTTAATACTGAAGAATTTGAACAGGAAATAACAAAGTTTAAGGTGATTGCAGGTGAAAAACCAAATTTAACTTGTGTGTGTTGTCGACGCATTCATTACAAAAGTCAAACTAGGTTAGTTGATTTATATTTAAAAAGTGAAGATGAAGATAATACTCAGTGGAGAGAGTTTGCGACTTATTTGCTGGTAGAAAACTATTTTGATTTGGGTTTTGAGCAACGTATTTGTAAATATTGTTATAATAAATAAAATGAAAATAGAATGCCTGCTAGAGCTGTATATAATAATCTTGAGTTGATAAATATTCCATCGGAACTGAAGGATTTAAATACTTACGAGACTATTCTAATTCAATGTGTAAATCCTTTTCAGGCTATTGTTTGTATGGAGCCTAAGACTGGGAAATTAAATCCTACAGATTTACAAAGAGGATTAAAGGGTAGAGTTGTATATTTGCCACTTGATTAAAAAAAAAATATGGAGACAATTGGTATTGAAAATGTAGAAGAGGAACCTCTAGTAATTCTAGTTAATGGTGTACCTACAAAGAGTAAGAAAATCTGGCAAGATTTAGTGGATGTTAGGAAAGTGAAAAAGGCAACGTTGTATTTAGTCAAAAATAATAAATACTATAAAAATGTGTATGTAGAAGAAGAGGATGTAAGTGAAGAAGAGGATAATGATTTGTCTTTTGGACAAATTGAAAAAGTCGACTTGTCCAGAATGGAAGAAATTTATGAACATTACAGTGTTCATCCACTGTATTCGAAAGAAGCAATGGGGAATGCTATTGAGTTATTTCAGATGAAAAAAGCAGAAGGAAGTCCTATTAGTGTATGGGAAAAAAGTTTGGAAGGTCGTTGTTTCCCACAGTTATTCCCAACAGGTGAAGGTGCGCGATATGATGATCGACCTATGCAGATTCCTGCATCTGAGTATCGGACAACAAGATTATATGCAGAAGATCCTAGATTTCGTCAATGTATTCCATATTTGTTTCATCTTCTGTTTGAGGGTGACTTATCTGGTCTTTCTTATGCAGTAAACCATATCTTAAAAAGTGGAGTGCATCTGCAAAATGTTTCAGCAAAGGAATTTATGGATAAAGTGCAAGAGAAAGATAGTGTTTTGGATTCTCACCTAATTAATTTAATGGCATGTCAGCGTGGTACTAATGAGTATTGGTACCGTCGTCATGGAGATTTAAAATGCTTGCTAAGAAACTTGGGAGCACCAACATGGTTTTTAACTCTAAGCTGTGCAGAGTATGCCTGGGAAGATTTACTTGATTTTCTTCAGGAGGCGAATGTAAATATTGAAAATATAAACTACAAGACACCAGGAGAATTGTGTTCGTTGGATCCGGTTAATGTTTGCAGATATTTTAATCATAGGTTTGAAGCTATGATGTCTTTTAATACAAACAAGAAAAATCCTCCGCTTGGTGAATTTCTGGATTTCTTCTGGAGAAAAGAGTATCAAGCAAGAGGTGCTCCTCATATTCACATGTTACTATGGAATCAAGGATGCTCCCAAATTTGGAAAAGACTCCGATGACACTGTACTGTCTTTTATTGAACAATATGCCACTTATGACATACCTAACAGTACAACTGATAAGGACTTAAGAGGAAAAGTGTTACGGTTTCAAAGACATCGTTGTGGAAAATATTGTCTGCGAAAATTCAAATCAAAGGATAAATTCTATACTAAATGTCGTTTTGGATTTGCACGACCGGTGCTTTCAAAAGGAAGAGTCAACAATTTGATGTTAACTTTGCGACATAATATCAGAAGAAGATCACCCAAAAATACATACAATTTAAGAAGAGGTGAAGAGTCCAAATATATAAATGACTACAACCCTGTCATTTTGACCATGTGGAATGCTAACATGGATATACAATATGTTGCGGATAACTCTATTGCTGTGGCTCGATATGTAACGTCTTACATCACGAAATCTGAAAAGACGGAACTGAAGGAGATGTGGGAAGATATTTCTAATGAAAAGAGCCTAAGCAAGAAATTGTATACGTACAGTTTGAAGATGTTATCTCATCGAGAAATTGGCGCATATGAATGTTGTGATCGATTATCATCAGCAAATCTTTATGCGAAATCTCGAAGTATCCTGTGGGTGAGTTTAAGTCTTGCAGGAACACGAAGCCGTGTTTTGAAAACTGTGCAAGAAATTGAATATTTAGCACAGAAAGAACCAGATAGTACAGACATTCTGAAAACAAATATGTTGGATACATACTATCCAAATTAAGCATGAGCGCAAAATCCGCTCCGATCGCGGATTTTGCGGATTTTCTGTGAATCCGCGATCCGCGAACTCTCGCGGATTTACCGAAAATCCGCAATCCGCGATCGGAGCGGATTTTGCGGTCAAAAGTTCAGGCGAGCCTAATTAACGATGGCGCCGGCAAGCTGCCAGCGCCATCCTGCAATAGTTACTTAATTAGCTTCAACAGGAAGCTCTAATAGATAAGATACAGCAGGGGCTCGAGCGCCTGCTTTATTTTAACAGTTGGAGCTTCCTGTTGAAGCTAATTAAGTAACTATTGCAGGATGGCGCTGGCAGCTTGCCGGCGCCATCGTAAATTATTTCAACGGTGGTGTCTTTACTCTTCTTGAATAAATATGAAGGGCAGGGTTCATTCGGGCACGACGGTCCTGGCACAAAAAAATAAACCTCAACAGGAAACACTTGCAGATATCAATAAAGCATGTGCCCTAGTTGAAGCTTAAATTCAGTGACTCATTCATCAGCCCAAAAATTAATCTGCTGCTCTGATCGGTCTCTGCCCTTTTATACACACAAGAGGCATGCTCGCATGGACGCCCCGTCCGTTTGGCCCCGCCCACACACTCGAGGTGTGCACCGTCTTCCCGCCATTTACCCACTATGATGGACATTTCACTCAAGGGACCCCTGCGCACTTCGGCGCGATTGCATAGTAACACACACTTGGTCGCTGGAACTAGTTGAAGCGCAAATGCAGTGACTCATTCATCAGCCCAAAAAAAATCGTGAGCGTTGGGAGGCTGGGCAGATGTGCCTTCTTCCCAAATATACCATCGATAATCCACTGTGATGCTGCTCTGATCGGTCTCTGACCTTTTAGACACACAAGAGGCATGTGCGCTCGCGTGGAAGCCCCGTCCGTTTGGCCCCGCCCACACACTCGATGAAGCCCCGCCCCCAAATCCGCAAATCCGCTAAATCCGCGGATTTTGCGGATCCACGATCCGTGGATCCGCTTAATCCGCGAATCGTGGATCCGCAAAATCCGCCCATGCTTAATCCAAATAGAAGTACTCTGCTTGAAAACCTTTGTCTGTATGAAGTACTTGAAAAATACACTTTTAAAAGGAATATTAGAGAGAATGTTGAAAAAGGTATATACGCTGTTATTGGACAGGAAGCATGTCTGGTGAAACAAAGAAAAGGACACCTGATTAATCACCGAAAACTGAGTTGTGAAAATCCAGACAAAAGAGAATTTTACTATTTAGCTCTTCTGCAACTCTTTAAACCATGGCGTACTGAAGAGGAACTACTTGGAGACTTCGTTAGTTATGAAGATTCCTTTAACGCATCAAAAAGTAGTATAGAATGTCCTGTTTTTAGTAATTATCTCAAAATGTTGAATGACGAAATAGAGCAAGAAGCAACAATTGCAGCGGAGATTGCTAGAGAAAGTTCACAAGACACTCAAAGTTCTGCATCGTTGAGTCAGGAGCCACTGGGAGTACCAATTATCCGAAATGAAGCAGCCACTGCCATGGATGAGGTGGAAAGAGCAATGCAGCAAGCTCAAGAGGATATAATAAACTTAGAAGAATTGGAGAAGGAATTTAATCTTGAGCAAAGACAGATATATGACGAAGTGACAGAGCACATTGAGCATGGTTTTCGTCATGACAAAAAAGAATGTTCATGTATGTCATTTGAACCTATTCGACTATATGTAAGTGGAGAAGCTGGAACAGGGAAAAGTTTTCTTATAAAAGGAATTACTACATATCTACAGCAAAGAACTCAGTCACCGCTGTCTTGTGTTGTTACTGCTCCAACTGGATTGGCAGCACAGAATATTAAAGGTATTACTTTACATCGCTTACTGATGCTGCCAGTTGAACATGAAAATAAATTACAATATCACAAGCTATCTGGAGACGCTTGTTATGAAGTTTCTAGAGTTCTTAAAGAAATTAAACTTCTCATTATTGATGAGGTAAGCATGGTATCCAATTTAATGCTTGCTTTTGTACATTTAAGAATGCAGCAGATATTTAAAACTGACTATGATGTCTTATTTGGAGGGAAACATGTCATAGTTTTTGGAGATCTACTGCAACTAACTCCTGTGAAAGGACAATCTGTATTTGAAACTGTTACACATGAAGACACCAGAAAGTGTCTTGGCAGTATTGGAAATGTTAATATATGGTCACATTTCAAATATACTGAACTGATTCAAAATATGCGACAGGCAAAGGATACTAAATATGGAAATATTATTCAAGATATAAGGATTGGAAAACTAACTGAAGATGCGAAAGAAACTCTACGAACTCGATTACTTTGTAAGTTGTTTCCCAATGAAGATAATGTACCTGAGAAAATATATAGTAAAGAGGTAAAAGATAAGTCAGTCATATGCTTGATGCCAACTCTAAAAGAATGCTCAGTTTTCAATGAGAAAATGTTGAAGTTGGAAAATCAAGAAATTAAGAAACTGGAAGCTAAAGATAAGATAGAGCATGAAGGAAGTACTATTGTTTTGTCTGAAAAATTAAAGTTAAAATTGGATACTCTTCAGAAATCTATATCTAAAACTGCTGGCTTAGAGAAGAATCTGTATGTATGTTTAAATTGTCGGATTATTTTACGGAGAAATTTACTTGTAGAAAGACGTTTGGTGAATGGAGCAATGGGTAATATTGTTGGTTTTGTAAATTACCCAAATAGAGATGAGATTGAATTTTTACGAATAAAATTTGATGGAATTGAGGAAGTTCAACAATTCAGTCGCTGTTCAAGTCGTTTTTTACATGTGAAAGACTTGTATGTCTGTCAGAAACAATTTCCAATTTGTTTGGCATATGCAGTGACTATTCACAAATCTCAAGGTTTAAGTGTAGATTGTGCTTTGGTAAATATTGGAAATAGTGTATTCAAAGAGGGTATGGGATATGTTGCTTTATCACGAGTTAGAACTTTATCTGGACTTTATCTAACTGATTTTGATGAGACAAAGATTAGTGCAGATTTAAAATGTGTGAAGGAGTATAATAGGTTAAGAAGAGAATATGCTCCAAGTTTACCTCAATATCCTTTAATTAAAAAGAGAATAGTTGGTCAGAAAAGGAGAAATGAGGAACAATGTACTGAAGTAGTAGAGAAACGAAGAAAAAAAGATGAGACTGTCATTGGTAGGAGTAAGAAAAAGGTTAGTACTACAGAGATTGTTGGAATTAAATTTGAAAATAGGTCTGGTGTCAACTGCTATGCAAATGTAGTGGTTAATGTGGGTTTTTTTCTAAAAAGTTTACAGCAACAGATTAGAGAAAATCAGGAGCAAACATTTTGTTGTTCTTTAAATTCTGTGTTTGAAAAATGTACCAGTGGTAATAGTGAAGTAGCAAGTGTTTCAGAAGTAAGGAATGTTTTAGACATATGTGCAGGAGTAAATCAATTTTCTCAGAATATTCAGAAAGATTGTCAGGAATGTATTATGTATATGCTTACAGTTTTGGAAGAAGAAGGTGTAGGTATTGATAGTCTTTTTGGACTATCTTATAAATGGGAACATATTTGCAATAATTGCTCATTTACAAGTTGTACTGAGATACACACAGAAAGATTTATATATTTAACATTACCAGATTGTGAAACAGTGTCCTTTAATAAACTAGTTAAAGATGCGTATCAGAACATGGTCTGCTCTCAATGTAACTCAGAAATGTTATCAACCTTATTTATCCACAGATATGGACAGTATGTAATTTTAATGCTTCAACGATGCAGAGCTGATGGAAGTAAATTGTCAACTTCAATTAAAAATTTTGTGGCTTCTCAAATATCTATTTCTAGAAGAACATTTGTAACTGTAGCAATTATTTTTCATGAAGGGCCATCAATATCATCAGGACATTACATAGCTTATTTGAAGTGTCCAACTGGTTGGATGCTCTGCAATGATAGTCAATTAAGTTTTAAGAAACGTTTGCCTTCTGAGTTAAAAAATTCTTATCTGATATTTTTGGAACCAAATTTTCAGTGAAATTACTTGGTCTAGTCAGAGTAATACTGTAAAGATATGAAACTGTGTTGTTTAGAAATATCATGTGATTGAGGGTGTTCAAATCTAGAAATGAAACTTTTATGTGGCAAAGTGATAGTATCAGGTAAGGTTTCCTTAATGTTTATGGTACAGGACATGTTGGAATTAACTCATACTATTTGGCCATGCGGAAAACAATGAGATATCAAAATGTGGAATTGAGATAAATGTTTTTAGAACATACTTACTCTGAAGTTTGTTGAGAGGTATTAAAAATAACGAATTAACTCATACTATTTGGCCACGCGGAAAAGTATGAGATATCTTAATGTGGACTTGAGATAAATGTTTCTAGAACATACTTACTCGCAAGTTTGTTGACAGTTACTCAAAAAATAACGAATTAACTCATAGTATTTGGCCACGCGGAAAAAAATGAGATATCAAAATGTTGACTTGAGATAAATGTTTTAAGAACATAGTTGCACAGTTATTTGTTGAGAGGAAATTAAAAGTTACTGGTATACTTTAATTAGTTTGTAATTGTGGAGTATGTGGTGTGCTTACTCAAGAAATTACGAATTGGAGAAAAACATTTAAGACATATTTTTTTCTAGGTATTTATAGTATGTATAGAGATCTTGTACGGGTTTTTTAAACACAATCATTTTGATTGTGGTTTTTTTTCCCCGCTGATGATTAGTATTGAAATCACTGTTTATAGTGAAAATCAATTTATCTGAGGACAGCAAAAATAAACCATTTAATATGTTGTCTAAGTTATTTTGTTACATTGGATTTAGAAATATGTATTATAACAGATTTCTTTATTGTCTTCCACAGATATTACATTTTTAAGGTAAGTACAACTAATCATATCTGAGAGTGTTGTGTACCTCTCTCTTATCCTTATTTCTTTCATCCTCTTCCTTTGTTAGTGGTGTTTAGACATATTTATTCCCTTTAACTCATGCACATTTTGCATTTTAAAATTTTCTATGCTGTTTCTCTTACATCTCTTCTGTTAATATTCTATTCAGTCTATCTAACTCTTCAGTTTGTTACTTACGTTGTTTTATACTGAGTCACCTTTATTGACCCTTTATCACCTTTGTTTCCTGAATATTAATTTCTTTGTTTTACTGTTCCTTCCAATTTGTTCCCTTACTCTGCTTTCATTAATTATGCTCAATTTCCAAACTTAAATCTATAGTTTAGTTCTCTTATCCTACTTCATTACCCTTTATCTGTCTCTCTTACACTCCATATCTGTTTCTATTCCATTCATCTTCTGTTACTCATTCTTTTTCACTCTGTTTCTCTTAGTGTTGTTCCTTTATTTTATCTATCTCTTTAAGACATTTCAGTCTTCTTAGTCTGTTTATTTTACAGACTATTTGTTTCGTGTATTATCACTGATTATACTCTCATTTGTCTCTCACTTTACTTTTCTTTAGACAGTCATTCTTTGAGTGCTATTATTTCTTTCAAATAATTCTGTCTTGGTCTTTTTCTGTCCCTCAGTCTTCTTTTCTTTCACTTTCTGTTTCAATCACTTCTACTTTGTTTTGGTTCATTAAATGACACTATAACCTTATTTTTACTTTTATCAACAGATACCATGTTTTTTTAAAGATTTTAAATTTTTCTTTATTACTATTTCTTAGGTAAGTATAAAAAATAAAAATACTTTTTCATCACTGTGTCATTTTTTTGAGTATCCTGGTCATACCAGTGTTGTGTTTTATGTGAGCACTTTCATGGAGGATTGGCTGTACGGTCACAAGGAGTCTCTTAAAAATTAATTTAAGAAATCAGCAACATTTCAGTGAATCAGTTCACTAATGCGGATGTGTCAAAACATTGCAGGTAAATGATATGTGTTAAAGAACTTTGGAGCATATTATCAAGGGGGTTTTATTCTGCTTTTTTTGCTTTAAAAGCCAAGAAAGCGGAGATAAAATGATCTCTCTAGTATGTAGGTGATACTAACACCAGTTAGCGACATCTAATAACAGATAATGCGTATCTTGTGATTCGCTTTGTTTGTGTGTGAAATTTATTATTGTTGACATGCAAAGTTAGTATTGCAAGATGTTAGTGACTGGAAACAGTTCCTAACATTGCTATCTCCTTTTACCCACTTTTGAAGATATTTGTGCTATGGTCGAAAATGTCCAAAATCTAATAGCTGCCCCTGAGCAGTTCTTAGTTATGTCATGTAATGGTAGGTAGATAACATGACTAAGGCCAATAGCTCGGTAATGGATGAATATTGCTGACTTCACAACAATATTTATGTATTTGGACCGATTTTCATCACTTAGGACAGTGGTTCGTAAACAATGTTCACCTGTGGATTCCTTGACTTACTCAGCAGTTTACAGTGGTTCCTCACCATTTTATTTAACGGTTGGTAGGTGGTATGTACGTTCTGTTACCTTTCTTAAAGTAATTGGGACACATTCTTTCACTCATCCAATCATTCGTTCACTGATCCAGCCATCCGCTCTCTTAACCAGCCACCCTTTTACTTCACTGATGTATCCATGCTTTTGTCCATCTACCCCCTTTGACTTACTAATTAATCTTTATAATCACCCTTTCAGTTATCCATTCTTTTACTTTTTCACTTATCATTTTATCTATCCACGCATTTACTTGCCCATCATCTACCCGTTCACTTTTTTATCTATCTATCCTTTCACACATCCATCCACTAAATCACTGATGCATCAGGTGCTCTTTTACTCATGCATCCATATTTTAACATATCTATCCATTCTTCTAGCCATTTATGGAACCTTCCAGCCATACATCCATCTATTTATCTTTTCTCTCATCTATACTTACAGTCATTCATTTATGCATCCACGTTTTCTTTGATTATGTAGTTTTCTTTGATTATGTAACTATTCGCTTTTCATTCATCCATTCATTCTTTCAGTAATCGATCCAGCCATTTAGAGATTCCAAATTTATTTACTCACTCAGCTTTGTACTTTATGACCTGAGTCTTTCTCTGCAGAGTTGTAGGGAGAAGAGGCCTGTGAAGAACAAACTACAGCAAGGGGTGGGGTGCGGTGGATGAGAGTTTACAATGCCTCCGTACATAGGGAGACTGAAAAGGTAGAAGTTATCAGTTATACATGATGTCCAGTAGCAGGATGTGAGGTTACTGTAAAATGGTGTTGTTTCCATGGTTTTATGCACTGTTAAAAAAAAATGGAGGGGTCTTTTCAAAGGATGTGTTGGATGTAATTCCGAGGGCACTTTAAGACACATAAGCTACAAATATGCGTCTAGCACAGTGTTGTGCTCGACTGGTGTTATGTTGTATGTCTGATTGCATGCAGATATGTAGAATAGCAACTATCTTTACACAAAGAACAAGCAAAGACTATTGGTTTTGACAATGGGTGCTAGTTCCTTTAAGTACAAAAGCAGTAACCATGGCATTGTTGAATATATTAATGAAAATACTGCTGTTTAAAAATCAAGAGAGAATAAAAGAACGTCAATTTGTTTTTTTAATTTTCTTTCATAGCCTTCTTTAAAGGAAGTGTTTTCTAATATGGCATGCTGGTGGTTTTATTTTTTTTATCTAAGATAATGCCTTCTGTTCGTTGAGGCAGGAAGAGCGCTATCTGCTTTAAAAATCCTTGACTGCCATATTCTCATTCAGTAAGTGCCAATAAGTTCCATAGAGAATTTCAGTGTGCGGGAGGGGTGCTCCTGTAGGAGTGAAATCCAAGGCCGTTCCAGCAGGGGCTGTCAGCCTTCTCACAGGTGAGGAGCGCGCAGCTCTCTGAGATGGATACAGTTACACATAACAGGGTAGTGACATCTGTGGAATTTATGGACGGTTGGTCACCCTAGTGTGCGTTGTGTCCTTGGCCCTTCATTACGGCGGACTGGGGAGCCGCGATGCACAGTTTGGGAATCACAAGTTTTAGAAGTATCGCCAGAGTTTTCCGCAGTGTAACTACGTCATTATTAATTTAAATGTATATGTGATAGTACCCCTGTAACAGGCAGCGGTAGTCAACATTACAGCGTGAAAACAAGCGTTGTTTTTATGCACTAATGTGTGCTTTGTAATTAGGAAAGGGGGTTGATTTAGTTTTATTTTCCACACCTCAATGTTAACGCTGCCAAATGCTTCATCAAAGCAGGCCAAGGCACTTGTACGATAAATAAGTTTATTTAAACTGTTTTTCTAACAATAGCTGTGTTTGTGATAGTATTTTCGTCTCCAAACACATTTTGCTTGTGGTTTAACGTACGCCTCCTATGCATGTCATTAACTGTTTGTGCGGCACACATGCAAAGTGCTCTTACCGCAGGCGGTGTTATGACGTTGTCACAAAGGTGTTCAGGAACATTTACAAGGATACGGAAGACATTATCGCCGCCTTTAACGGCAGGAAGTTGCCGATATAGGGGCAAAAACGGCGTTCATAATATGCTTTATAAATTGCAGTCGAACGTAATGTTAGATATAAATACGTTTCGATTGGAATTTGTAGAACATAGGGGCATATTATCAAGGACGGTCGATACATTTTCGCCGCTTTTATTGACAAGAAATTGCCGATAAAGCGGCGTTAATGGGCTTGATAATATGCCCTATGGAAATCCTATCGAAGCCCATGTGAGATGTGAAAACATCTAACATGGGCTTCGACAGGAATTCCATACAGTATATTATCAAGTCCATTATCGCCGCTTTATCGGCAGTTTCCTGCCGATAAAAGCGGCGATATTGTATCGCCCGTCCTTGATAATATGGCCCATATTATGAAGGTGATTATCGTCGCTTTTAGAGCAGCGTTCTGCCGATAAAAGCGACGATAAATTATCACGTCTTCTTCATAATATGCCCCAAGTATTGCCGCATTCTTCAATAATTGTTCTGAAAATGCGGCGATCCTTTAGCTTATGAATAGAGCTCTTTTTGGTACAATGAGGTAGTTCTGAAAATAACTTTTAGTTTTTTTGAGTTTTGTTGTTTTTTTACTTTATTTTTATTTTTGGACACGTTTTTTATTCTTTATAATTTGTTAAACTGGAGCCAAATTTTTGAACTGTAAAACAGGAACATAAGAAGTTGTTAAAAAATTAGTTACATTCGAATATTTCAAGGTCATTAATTCTTCTTTCGACAAGAGTGAGGCTCTGCTCCCCGTACACAATCATTCCTTCACACTTGTTGCATTTCATATGCACTTTCGACAAAAATGGTTTCAACTCCAACTGTGCAGTAGATGGAGATACAGGTCGTCTTCTCGATGAAGTACTGGCCACAGCTGGTGGTAGTTCTGTTACCAGAGCTCTTGTCGCTGCCTGTGCATATTGCACTGGATGGACTTGGCTCACATGTCTCTTCATGGTATGAATCGAAAAGGAATACTTTTTGGAAGGATTACCTCTTGAAAGTACTGTGTCACAAATTGTGCAAGTTACTTTCGTAGCATTTACTTTTTTTTGATCTTGAGGATAGGTGAAAAATTGCCAGATGAAAGATTCTTTTTTTTTTTTTAAAGGTATACGAACATTTTCTTCAGATTCCGAGGATGAATTGCGTGCGGCAGCCATTTCAGCAAAGTCTCCGGAAAGATGAAAAAGGTTCTTCTCCCTTCAGGGCCAAATAGATAGTGAGGGAAGTTGGTGGTTTCTGGAAAATTGCAGAATAGAAACTACTATGAACCAATAGGAAGTGTTCTTTTCAAGTCAAATGATTTGACATGCGCGTATTAAGACGTATACGTGGTGACGGAATCCGGACACGTACGTCATTTGGAAGTATCGGTCTAATTTAATGAAGTTTTAAAATGTGAAAAGGAGGAAAGGTAGACATTCTCTGATGTTGTATACCTTCATATGGGGTCCCAAGAACAATACCGATAAAGTATACATCCTTTTTTTAATCTTTAAAAATACCGGGGTGCGCGCACGCGGTCGCGCACCACCGTACGTTTTCCAACATTTAGTGAGAAGTCTGAAAACGTTAAAAAGAAGGTAAGGTAAAGACTTCGTAAACCACTAAAGATTTATAAGGAGTCCCAAAACAATTCTGACAGTGAAGAAAAGTTTGTAATCCTATGAAAACATTTCTCGAAATACTATGATAAAACTATAGAATACATTGAAAATATAGTTAATAATTCGCATTTTAAAAACCTATGAAATTCACTGAAAAAACCATAGGTTTTATACGTGTTATAGTTAGGAAGTAGCCTTTAAAAAACCTATGAAATTCACTGAAAAAACCATAGGTTTTATACATGTTATAGTTAGGAAGTAGCCTTTAAAAAACCTATGAAATTCACTGAAAAAAACCATAGGTTTTACACACGTTATAGTTAGGAAGTAGCATTTAAAAAACCTATGAAATTCACTGAAAAAACCATAGGTTTTACACCAGTTATAGTTAGCTGGAAATTTTACTCGCATAAAACCATTGAAATTCCTACGTTATAGTTAGTTGGACTCACTATAACTTTTGCGTGCAATGCACTGCTGATGACGTCACATATTACATCACTCATGACATGGTCAGTGACATCACTCATGACATCACTGATGACACCATCCTTGTGACAGAGTGACAGACCTCCTTTCACTGTAATGTAACCCTTGAAACACATATTCAAAAATAGAAACTAAAATTTTCAAACAAAATGGAGATACCCAAACCAGTTACAACAACCAATTCAATAATTCCACCATCTATATATACATCCACTCATTCACCAACGGTTCTATATAGTCACTCATACATATACTCACTCATCATATGTAGTGATACACCTATACATCCTGTTACACACCGACAGTCATCCAAAAGTTACTCACACACATACTCACACATGCAAATTAACTATTCAGCATCCATTTATTTGCATATACAGCTATACACACACTAGCACTTTACTTCTAAGGAAACTTACACATACTTACTCTCTTGAAACAATCACTTATAGAAACCCCTACTAATTTAAATAGGAACTCTTACAATCTCTTACTCTCAGATATACTCACTTATATACATCAATATTCACATACACTAGATTAAAACATATGTAGTTACTGATAAAGACACTAGTGAGACAGGCATTCACTAACTAACACACACATATACACACTCATCCACCCATACAGTCCTGCACATATGCTGTCTTCAAAACACATACAAAGAGGGAGTCAGTCATTCATGCACCTATGTGCTAAGTAATACCCCCACTAAACCATATAAACACTCATACTCATACTAAGAAAAACATCTAATAACCCATATACATACACATGTAGCTACTCACCAACCCATGCAGCCACTTATACACAAAGTGAAACACTAATACATATATTTAAATATTTAAACATTACTCTCTAATATATGTATTCACTAAGATACACTTAATAAACCAGTTAACCAATTTTTTTTTAAATCTATGTAAACACTTATTTAAACATTTATTCTTCCATCAACTTTTACATATACTTATATAACACATATTTATTTTTCAGAAAGACACACATTCACTGGATGGCGTCATCAGTGATGTCATGAGTGATGTCACTGACCATGTCATGAGTGATGTAATATGTGACGTCATCAGCAGTGCATTGCACGCGCAAGTTATAGTGAGTCCAACTAACTATAACGTGGGAATTTCAATGGTTTTATGCGAGTAAAATTTCCAGCTAACTATAACTGGTGTAAAACCTATGGTTTTTTCAGTGAATTTCATAGGTTTTTTAAATGCTACTTCCTAACTATAACGTGTGTAAAACCTATGGTTTTTTCAGTGAATATATATATATATATATTTTTTTTTTTTTCACCACCAACTTGAATTATACTCGCACTCCACCAGGATGATTTACTAAAGCAGGTTTATTTTAACCAACGCGTTTCAATCTTGCGATCTTGCTCACGGTTACAAACATTTGTCCCTTGTTAATTTTTACATTTATACCAGATGATCATGCCTGCATTATTAGGATGCATTATGGTACTGGTAGTTGCATTTTAAATATAAGCACATTTCCTTTACCAGTCTGCTCATACTAGCATTATTATGGTGCATTATGGTACTGGTAGTTACATTGTACAATTGTTTCATTTGTTTCACACTTACGGCAAAAAATATACATATATATGTTTTTGTGTGTTATTTAGTGCAAAGAAAACTGGTTGGGATCACTATATGTACAAGTATAGATATTTACATGAAAACATTGCATTCATTCTGCAAATAGTTCTATGCTCTCTCAGTGAGAAACATTTGATTAACACTTGCCATATTTAGTATAATTACAAGTTATAATGAGATAGGTACTCAAGTACTCAAAGTTTTTCAATGTTCTATCACGTTAGTACGTACTGCGCAATGTTGTTATTATTTAGGGACTAGTGCCCTTATTTTCGAATATTTATACTTTTTCATATTTGACCTCTATAAATCTTATTTTTAACCAGAGTGTCTTTTCAAGCTCATCAAAGGTGCACATAAAGTTCCTCATCGCCATTTAATCCTCCAGGGATTTTCGTTTTAAATCGAATGATCAATCTTGACTCTAGTCTGCGTAGGGTCATCAGTCTATTTCCACCTCTTTCTTTTATGGGTACAGTTGCTAATCCGCAATATGTAATGTCCTTCCATGTCTTTTTCTCATTAGCATGGGTTAACATATGCTTGGCCATAGCATACTTCAAGTCCTTGTTTTCGATTGCTCGAATATGTTCTAATATTCTCTTGTGTAGGGGACAAATAGTGCTCCCAATGTACCTCTTCCCACCAAAAAATTGGAGTAAATACACCACATGTGTCGTTTTACACGTGATGGTGTTTTCTACTTTGAAGAATTTTCCTTTGGGATCCTTTATTTTGGATAGATTACGTCCAACTTGGCATGCTTTGCATTGCATGCATTTGGTAAAGCCCTGTCGTCTTTCATCAAGCCATTTGTTGGTCTTTTTCTTTTCTTCAAAGTGGCTATTGACCAATTTGTCTTGTAAAGATGGTGCTTTTCTGAAGGTCATTTTAGGAAATTAGCCAATTTCATTTCCTATGTCTGGATCTTTTTTCAAGACATGCCAATATTTTTGTAGTACTTTCCGTATTTTCTGGCTTTCCTTCGAGTCGGTCAATATCATTATGATTGGCTCTTTTTCAGTTGTTATTTGTTGTTTTGGTATCAGTGTTTCAATCCGACTCTTTTTTCTTGCTCTTTTCTCACATCGGTCTATATCACATTTGTTGTATCCTCTGTTGCTGAATCTATTTGCTGTTTCTTTAAATTTCTTGTTCATTTCTCCTTGATTGGAACAGTTCCTCTTCATCCTGATAAATTCCCCGTATGGAATATTCTTTTCCAGAGCCGCAGGATGGAAACTTTGTACATGTAACATGCTATTCGTTGCTGTGGTTTTTCTGTGGACAGTAGTCTCAAGCTGACCATTAAGAACATAAACCTTTGTGTCCAAAAATACCACTTCACTTGAGCTTATACTGTGGGTGAATTTCAATCCTATTTCATTGTTATTTAGGATTTGCATATATTTCAGAAATTCATCATTCGGTCCATTCCATATTAGGAATAGATCGTCAATAAATCGCAGCCAGAGAACAACTCTGGCTGTGAACTGGTCGTTTCCCTCTCTCCAAGCTATCAGTTTTTCCCACCATCCCATCACTAGGTTGGCGTAGCTTGGAGAGAAGGAAACTCCCATCGCTGTTCCACATGTTTGGGTGTAGTATGCCTTGTTGAAAAGAAAGACATTATTAGTAAGGCACATCCGCACCATTTCCATAAGCATGTCACAATGTTTCAGTTGATCTAAAGATTTTTGTTTAAAAAAATACTTTATTGCAGTCAGCCCCAGTTCGTGATCAATGGAGGTGTAAAGAGATACAATGTCTATGGTTACCAGCCGGTAACCATCCATCCATTCAATGTTCATTAATTGTCTTAGGAAATCTCCCGTGTCTTTTATATATGACGGTAAGGTGGGCACCATAGGCGCTAGAAAGTGATCAACATAAATAGCAACATTTTCATACAGAGAACCACAACTGGAAATAATTGGTCTTCCAGGGGGTTTGTTTAATGTCTTGTGAACTTTCGGGAGAAATCGGGAGCATCCTGGCAGGATGCTGGTCTATTAAATGAGAATGAGATGCAGTTCCTCAATAACCAAACCCCGATCACGCCTACCTTGTACTTTCTCCCGAAAGTTCACAAGACATTAAACATGAGTGTGTGTATGTGTGTGTTACTGAGTGAATGACTGTCTCAATAGTATCTTTATGAGTAACTACATATGTTTTAATCTAGTATATGTGAGTATTGATGTATATAAGTGAGCATATGTGAGAGTGAGAGATTGGAAGAGTTCCTGTTTAAATAAGTATGTGTTTCTATAAGTGATTGTTTAAGAGAGTAAGTATGTGTAAGTTTCCGTAGAAGTAAGTGTGGTAGTGTGTGTATAGCTGTATATGCAAATAAATGGATGTTTGATAGTTTATTTGCATGTGTGAGTATGTGTGTGAGTAACTATGGATGACTGTCGGTGTGTAACAGGTGTATCAGTACATATGATGAGTGAGTACATGTATGAGTGACTATATAGAACTGTTAGTGAATGAGTGGATTAGTATATAGATGGTACAATTACTGAATAGGTTGTTGTAACTGGTATTGGTATCCCCATTTTGTTGAAAATTTTAGTTTCTATTTTTGAATGTGTGTATCAAAGGTTATATTATGCTGAGAGGAGGTCTGCCACTCTTTCACAAGGATGAAGTCACCAGTGATGTAATTTGAGATGTCTTCAGTGATGTTATGAGTGATGTCACTGACTATGTCATGAGTGATGTAATATGTGACGTCATAAGCAGTGCATTGCGGGCGCGCGAGTTATGGTTAGCTGAACTAACTATAACGGGGGAATTTCAAAGGTTTTGTATGAGTGAAATGTCCAGCTAACTATAACATGTGTGAAACCTATGTTTTTTTCAGTGAATTTTCAAGGTTTTTTAAATGCTAATTCATAACTATAACGTGTGTGAAACCTATGGTTTTTTCAGTGAATTTCAAAGGTTTTGTAAATGATAATTATTAAATGTATTAATTGTTATATTTTTTTATACCGATTTAATACATTATTTTAAACTATTTATTTTTAGATATTTTATTTTTTAAATTACATTACATATTTTTTATAGAAATAGAAAAAAATGTTTTACAAAATATTTAAATTGTAATATATATTTTAATTTTTTTTTTTAAATGTATGTATATTTTATATAGCAGGCAATGATATTCCATGGAAGGAAATTCAAGTTACTGGTAAGTACAGTTAAATTTACTTTTCAGGAATAGTAGTGAGCTAGATTGGGGAATTAATTCCTCTTCAATCCTGAGGTCCCCAGTGAGCCAACTAGCCCACCAGGTACCTCCTGTATGCGCCAGGCAGCTGTGTTGCAGAGAGGTGTTCAAAGGGCACGCCTTCTTTTTACAACACTCTGCAACACAGCTCCGTGGCGCTTACTGGAGATACCTGTTGGACTAGTTGCCCCCTAGGGGACCTCTGGATTGAACAGGAATTAATTCCCCAACTTAAAACACGCCTCAGGGCATGTTTGCACTCACATCCCCGCAAGCCCCGCCCCCTACCTTCACCACTGTGCTAACGCGCCCTGTTGAGTGTTCTAAGTTGGGCGATTAAGTCCCCTTACATACTGGGGGTCCCTGGGGGCCAACTAGCCCACCGGGAACCTCCAGTATACACCAGGAGGCTACGTTGCAGAGAGGTGTAATGAGGCCACGCCCCTTTTTACACCTCTCTGCAACGCAGCCCCCTGGCGCATTTGCAGAGGGGGAACTAATTCCCCTTGCATACTGGGGGTCTCTGGGGGGCAATTAGCCACCAGGAATCTCCAGTATGCGCCAGGGGACTGCATTGCAGAGTGGTGTAATGAGGCCACGCCCCTTTTACACCTCTCTGCAACGCAGCCCCCGAGCACGTTTGCAGAGGGGGAACTAATTTCCCTTGCATACTGGGGGTCCATGGGGGCCAACTATCCCACCAGGAACCTCCAGTATGCGCCAGGGGACTGCATTGCAGAGAGGTGTAATGAGGCAATGCCCCTTTTTACACCTCTCTGTAATGCAGCCCCCTGGCGCGTTTGCAGAGGGGGAACCAATTTCCCTTGGTATACCTCCTGTATGCACCAGGGGGCTGCTTACCCCCTACTACCTACTTGCTTTTGCCAGTAGGTAGTTATAGTTAGGACCACTTTTCCATAGGAAAAGCAATTTTTTAATGTGCTTATAACTTTAGCGTCGTTTGACGAATCTTTATGAAATTTTCCATAAAGTTTCACTTTTTGATCAGCTCCTATCTTGAAAGTTTGGGGGTGATTGGTCAAGTGGGGCTGAAAGGGGGGTCCCAAAATGTGTTTTCGCCATGCAATTTCTATAGGAAACTTTAGACAAGGCTACAGGTCAAACTGCTGAACAGAATTACACCACATTTGGCAGGGAGAAAGGTATTTGTCCAGAAAGTATGCTTTTGTTTAAATGGTGTAAATCCGTTTGGTAATTTTTGAGAAATATCAAATTTTACAGATATCGATATTTGAGAATTCTGACATCTGATTGGCTGAGGGGTTTCGAGCACGAGCCTGCAGCTCATTGGCTGTGAACGGTTGAAACTATGAAGTGTTGGCAGCCATTTTGTGATTCCGTCCGTCAGCTCGCATCTCTCCGTCTACAAGCCATCGGGTTCGTAGTTCTACCGCTGTGAGGCAACACCGGAAATATACCGCAGCTCTGTCTCCACAAGATACCCCTTTCACGGTCCCTCTCCCCACATCACCAGCTTGCGGTTATGCTTATAGAAGCCAGTGCGTCGGCTTGCAGCTCTGGGTCTGCGAGCTGTCAGACATTTTGTGACTCAGTCCGGCAGCTCGCATCTCTCCCTCTACAAGCCATCAGGTCCGTAGTTCTACCTCTGCGAGGCCACACTGAAAATATACCGCAGCTCTGTCTGTGCGAGATAGTCCTTTCACAGTACATATTGGGTACGTAGTTCTACCTCTGCAAGGCAGGACTGAAAATGTACCGCAGGCCTGTCTGTGCAAGATACCCCTTTCACGTTGCCTCTCCTCACATCACCAGGTCGCGGCTATACCTGTAGAAGCCAGTCTGTTGGGTCGCAGCTCTGTGAGTCAGACCGTCGGCATGACCCCCTACACTACCCAAACACCACTGCACTGCTGTAAACGTGATAAACACTACCCCAGTGCGATCTCCTATACGACACAAACACCAGTGCGCTACCCTATACCCTAAACCACTACCCGCAGCACGACCCCCTACAGTACCCAAACACCACTGCACTACCCTAAACCCTAAAACACTACCCCAGCACGATCCCCTACACTCCACAAACACCACTGCACTACCCTAAACCCTAAAACACTACTCCAGTACGATCCCCTACACTAACCAAACACCACTGCACTACCCTAAACCCTAAAACACTACCCCAGTGCGATCCCCTACACTACACAAACAGCAATGCACTATGCTAAACCCTAAAAGACTATCCCCAGTGCAACCCCCTACACTACCTATTGGACTTGGCCCTTTTGGCAGGTTCACCCCAAAACTTTTTGCATTTTCCTAGCCTGTTTCTGTAACCTGGTGTTGGTGATGTTAGACCTCTGCGCACTTTTTCACTGTGGTCCAGTATAAAGTGCGTGCGCTCTCTGTGTATGTGTCGTGAGAGTGGTCTGCCCTCCCATAGGAATGCATGGGGATATGTGTGTCTATGATAGTTCCTGATGTGTGGGGAGTGTAGGGTCGAGTTTGGTATGTGCGAACTTGTAAGATCAAATGCTGATCGATGATGTGCGCAGATTTATTGCGTCTAGTGGAAAAGTGCCACTTTTAGAAGTTGGCATGTCTGTGCAGTTAATGTGAATTGACTGTCTGGCTTGTGATTGGCTGGAGCTGGCTGGTGTGCCTGGCTCCAGGATTCAGGATGGGTCTGCCCGGTGGTGAATTGGGAAATCTGCATGTTGATGGCGGCAGGGAGGAGTTGCACCTGGGACCTGAATAGGGCTAGGCCTTCCCTCCACAATGCTGGCTTCACCCCCTGTGGTGCGTTTGCTGTCCCTAGCCTGGCCAGTGAAAGGGAGAGAGGAGCTGAGAAAAACAAAGTGCTCAGGAGTTCCCCTGAACCAGTTGTAGCTGGTTCTCCCATTGCCTGCACCCGTTTAAACTAGGGGATTAGGTGTATAAAAGAGGGGCTGTGTGCCCATGAATTTGTTCTACTTTTGCGATCCCGATTGATGCAGGGCGTGCTGCTGGGGCCCAGGAAGACTTGCCAGGAGGGCTGCCTCCCTGGGCCCAGCTATTCCCTGGAACGTTTTTGCTGTATGTCCTTGATGGGGGACCTTGGGGACTTTGTGCTTTGTTCCCTGCCCCAGGACTTTGACTTCCTCTAGCGCTGCTGGAAGCGCTGCCTCTTGATGGCCCACTGGAGGAGAAGCGGGGGCTGCGCAGCGTGATGCTGCATCCCCATTTGCGAGGGATTCCCCCGAGATGGCCTTGGTGGTGCGCGGGTGCCCACCCCGCGAGTTTGCCAAAGATTTTATTTTATGGATGGAGCGGGTGTCCACCCCGCTTTCTATTGTAGTAAAGAGGGAGCCTACCCCTCCTTGTTCCCGGACTCAAGAGATCACCACCGCGGCACCGGGAATGGGGATGCCGGCAAAACAGGAAGTCAGGCGATGATTTGCCTGACGGGAAGTCCCGCGCCCGCCGCCGGCACCAGAGAAGTGGAGGGAGACTCCAGGCGGGTGCCCACCCCGCGCTGAACTGTGCCCGAGTAAGAAGAAGGGAGGAGTGTTGTGGGGCTCCCATGAGCTGAGGGAGTCCCTTGGTGTCCGGAGGAATCCCGGGTCCCAGAAGGGGGGCCCGGGTGAAGCACCGATGCCCCGACAGAGGCTGCCCCCGCAATGTACCGGGAGAGAGAGTCCCCAAGGAGCGGGGGCTCTCCAGTGCAGGTCCCAAGTGCTGCGGCCATAGAGGAGACCACAAGAGAGGTGCCGCCATCCCTGTGAAGGAGAGTCCCCAGCGAGCGGCCCAGTGAGTGAGGAAGGGCTACGGGGGTTCCGTGGGGAATGCCGATGGTGCCTGATCAGGGCACAGGGTGATGTTCGCTTTGGAGCGGCCCCGTCCGGCAGTGGGCCGCTCCAACGTGGCCATGGTTAATTAAAAGGGGCCAGAGGGCCCGTGAGCATTTTGTTGGTGCCCCCAGTGTGGGGCTGTTCTTCACAGCGGTGCCGCAGTTGCGGGCCACTGCAACAAGGAGGCATAGTAATTTCTAAGGGCCAGATCGCTCCCGGGACACAGTGATTTTCTGAGGCTGTGGGCTCCAACGTTTGGAGGCATCTTTGATTATTTAAGGAGCCAGTGGGCTCCTGGGGCACAGTTGATTTCAGAGCCAGAGGGCTCCAACGCTCCACATGTTTATCTTGAAGAGCCAGGTGGCTCCACAGTGTGGCCGCACTATTTCAGAGCCAGATGGCTCCCCCGTGAGGCGCAAGTCATGAGAGAACCCCAGAGATGGCCCAGAGGTGCCTGGCCTTCCACAGCTGCGCAGCACCTAGTGCCAGCAGCAGCGTTTAGGCCCTGTTCTTGTTCTCAGCTGCCCAGCACGTAGTGGGCAGCTGCAACATTTAGGTTTGCGCAGAATGCGCCCCCCCTGACTGGCGCTGCGTTGGCAGCGCGCCCTGACATTCTGGACACAGGGCATTTGAGCCCTTTCTTGGATGGCCAGTTGGTCAGGGGGGCTGGTATATGTATAGGGCACAAGGCCCTAATGTGATTGATGTGCTCTAAATGTGGTGCTAGGAAATGTAATACATTTAGTATGTTTTACGCACCCTGTTGATACCTCTAAACTGTGCTTAATGATTATGAGGTTATTTTGCATTCCATGTGGTTATGCTAGTGAGGTTATGTTTCACTGTGTGAGTTATGCCCCTAATGTGAGTTATACTTAGGAGGTAGGGTCTAATGTGTTTAGACTAGTGAGGAGATTGCATAATGTGTTTATGCTGGTGAGGTTGGCGCAGGATGTAATTCGCACCTGATGTGACTGTGCATAATGTAAAGTTATGTTACAGGTTGAGGTGGAGTACAGTGATTACCAGTGGCTACTGGTTGTAGGTTTATGACCTAGTTTTACTTGTACCAATTTCTGCTAAGTGTTGATCCTGACAGTGGCCCACGTGGCCCTGTCCTATGTAAATAATCCCTTGTGAATATTGCCCGTGCCAGTTGGCACAATGTATATTGTGTGATTACTATCTGATGTGTTTTGAGAATACAAAGACTATTTTTATATAACCTTGTGTGGAGTTCCTTTTGTAGTGTGCCTGGGATGTTGTTGCTGTGTGTGTGCGCCAATGCTTTTCAACATTGCCTCCGGGATAAGCCTGACTACTCATGCCAAGCTACCAAGGGGGTGAGCAGGGGTTATCTTTTGCGTATAACTCCCTTGCCCTGACTAGAGTGGTGGTTTCTGCCTGGCTTTGGCGCAAGCCTTAGTCAACCAGAAATCCCATTTCTAACACTACCTAAACAACACTGTGCTACCCTAAACCATAAAACACTACCCCTAGCACGATCCCCTACACTATACAAACACCTCTGAACTACCCAAAGCACCAGTGCACTACCCTAAACCCTAAAACACTACTCCCAGCATGACCCCCACACTTCCCAAGCACCACTGCACTGCCCTAAACCCTAAAACACAACTCCCAGCACGACCACCTACACTACACAAATACCAGTGCAGTGCCCTAAACCGTAAAACACTACCCCCAGCATGACCACTGCACTACCCTAAACCCTAAAATGCTACACCAGCATGACCCCCTATACTATCCAAACACCACTGCACTACCGTAAACCCTAAAACACTACCCCAGAATGACCCCCTACACTACCCAAAGAACACTGCACTACCCTAAATCCTAACCCTACCAAAAGACCACTGCTACCCCCTAACACCTAAAACGCTAACCCCAGCACGACCCCTACACTACCCAAATACCACTGTGCTACCGTAAACCCTAAAACACTATTCCCAGCACGATCCCCTACACTACCAAAACACCACGGTGCTACCCAAAACCATAAAACACTACCCCAAGCATGATCACCTATACTACCCAAACACCACTGCACTACCATAAACCCTAAAACACTACCGCAGTGCGATCCCCTACACAACACAAACACCACTGTGCTATCATAAACCAAAAAACACTACCCCCAGCATGATCCCCTACACTACACAAACACCGGTGCACTGCTCTCAACCCTAAAACACTACCCCAGGGTGAACCCCTACACTACACAAACAACACTGCACTACCCTAAACCCTAAAATACTATCCCCAGTGCAACCCCTACACTACTCAAACACCACTGTGCTACCCTAAAGCATAAAACACTACCCCTGGCACGATCCCCTATACTACACAAACACCACTGCACTACTCAAAGCACCAGTGCACTACCCTAAACCCTAAAACACTACTCCCAGCACGACCCCCTACACTACCCAACCACCACTGCATTGCCCTAAACCTTAAAACACTACTCCCAGCACGACCCCCTACACTACACAAATGCCACTGCACTAAACCCTAACACTACCGAAAGATCACTGCACTACCATAAACACTAAATGTACCCCAGCACAATTCTCCACACTACCCAAACACTACTGCACTACCCTAAACCCTAAAACGCTACCCCTAGCATGACCCCCTACACTACCCAAACACCACTGCAGTACCCTAAACCCTAACACACTACCCCCAGCATGACCCCCTGCACTACACTAAGACCACTGCACCACCCTAAACCCTAACACTACCCAAAGACCACTGCACTACCCTAAACCTTAAATGTACCCCCAGCATGACCCCCTACACTACACAAACACTACTGCACTATCCTAAACCCTAAAACACTACCCGCAGCACAACCCCCTAAACTACACAAACACCACTGCACTACCCTAAACCATAAAACCCTAATAGTCCGTCGGCACTCAGCTCTGCGTCTGTGAGCCATCGGGTCCACAGCTCTACCTCTGTGAGCCAGCCCGTTAGATCGTAGCTGTGTCTCTGCTAGCAGGCCTGTCAGCCTGTTGCTCTCCCTCTACTAGTGAGCCCGTGGGCTCGCAGTTCTACCTCTGTGAGCCAGCCCATAAGCTCATAGCTGTGTCTCTGCTAGCAGGCCCATTAGTCTGTTGCTCTCTCTTTGCAAGTCAGTCCACAGCTCTCCCTCTGGATCCAATACGCTGCTGTGCCTTTGTGAGCCAATGGTTCATAGCTCTCCCTGTGCGAGCCGAGGCCACTGCCCGTAGCTCTCCTTCTGCGAGCATGCCCAACGGCCCGCAGGTCTCCCTGTGCTAGCCGGATCGCAGCTGTCACTCAGCGAACCGATATTGAGAATAAAAGGCGGATCTAAAAAGAGCCTTAGTGTTTATTTGTTGGAGATACATATACGTGCGGATGCACAGCTTCAGGTTATTCAGAAACACTTGATTTCCCTGATCTGTGAAGTGTACTCCATCACTTCTGTAGATATCAGCCATATCAAAACGTATGTTTTGTTGTAGATTGGCTCCATTCTATGGTCTCTGATGTATGCAGAGACAGCTTTGTTGACATTCTTTCTAGATTTTTCAATCTGAGGACCAAATTGGGTTGACCATTTCCACTTCTGTCTTTGACATATATTGGAATATACAAAGACAGTTTGAGGCAAAAGCAACATCAATTGTCCAAAGGTGTCCTTCATTAGCATTTCCAAACCTACCCCAGTCAATGTGCCTATGTCGTTACCACCAGAGTGCACAATCATAAGGTCAGGGTGTTGGAGATGCAAACATGTTTTAACCAAAGGCAACAATTGATGCCACTTCAATCCTCTCTGTGTAAACCATTTAATGTCCACATTTTGTAAACCTAGGTCTAAGTCAATACGTCTCTGTTCTGCATACCTCATGCACCAGAAAACATAGCTATGACCTACGATCCACTATAGCATTTTGAAGGTAAGGCTAGTAGATATGGATAGATGTCTGTAGCTCATGCAGTCCGTTCATGGAATAAGAGTTATGTTTAAAGATGGAGAACTACTTTTTTCCCCATACAAAACGATAACTGATTGGGAGATGAAAAGCATTGTTTTCTAAAACGTAGGGTGCATATTAGATTTAAGGAAAAGCATCTTTGTCATTGGTTAATAGAAAACAGTTTTAACATGGAATACATATCATAGGATAAAATTTGCTCAGCTCAACCACACCTGTACTTGCATTTGGAAGGCACTGTTCAAATTTAAAAAAATGGTGAACTTTTAACCTGCACGTGCCGTTAAATGTTTGTGTAAAAGTTGCAAAAAAATGTCGTTAGGTTTAAAAAAAAGATGAACTTTTACCCTGCACGTGTCACAGAATGTTCTAGAACGTGTATTGATAGAATATGTTAAACTTCTGACCTGTATGTGTCCTTAACTATTATAAAACTGTTTATATGGAAAGTTCAAAAATAACCACTAGAGAGAAGTTTTGCAATTTGAAAAAAATCAAGGAACTATTCTGATTTGTTCTTTACATGTATCTATGTGTGGAGCTACAGAGAAATTGTGCCATTATTGGTTCCATTCTTTATGAAAGCGGTTCATTACATGTACTGTGTGACAAGCAAAGAATTGCATGTGTCTGTGACATTTGAAATCTGCATACCAACTACAAAGGTAAGTTAGAAATTAAGAAGGTGTGTCATGTGTTCTGTAGTAGTGGCTAAGTAGTTGAGGTGATATTTTTAAGTTTAAAAGTTTTTTTTTATTTCTAAATAACATAGTATTAGTAAAGTGTGGTGGTTCACATTGGTTCTAAAATATGCATAAAGTGTGAGTAGTTGTTAAACAAGTACTTTATATATGTTTAGGAGTTTTTCACAAAAAAAGGTGTAAGTTGTCATCTGTAAAAGACTGTATGGTTTTGAAAATTAGATGTAGCGTTAATTTCGATTTGTATATCTATTGCGGCTAGATAAAGAAAATGTTGCACGTTTCCAAATTATGCTTAGTGTGGAAACAGTGGGGAAGGGGTGAGAGTAGAACATTCATGTGTTATTCACTTAACAGAGATGAAACAAAAACCAGAAATGTTATGTGGACAATTTGTGGTCTAATTTTTTAGGCTGAGCGGTAGATTTAAATATCGGTCAAGGCTGGTGTGGTACTGGGAGGCTTTAGATTTGAGTGTTCTTTTGAAATCTAAGTTGTTGGGGAGCGTTTTTTGAGAAGATATTTTTTACAAATATATGAGAGGTAAAAAATAAATGAAAATGTTTTCTGTATATTTTCTGTACGATTTTCTTCACAGTGCTAAAGTAAATGTTATTATTAGTGAAGGTAATTGTCAGTGTGTGTTTCTCTGCTGAATATAGGCGGGCCTTTAAGTTGTCGGTACTGAGGTTCGCCACCCCTTTAAGACAGTCGCCAATTTTTTCATCCCACTTAAAGCTGTTAATATAGGTATAGTAAAGGGACGATATATAAAAAGTTTGGGAATTACACCTTTATTTAGTCTGTCCAGCTGCCACCACCATTGTGTGCCCCCAGCGGTACTGTTTATAAAAATAATCTAATACAGCTCTTTGTATTTGAAAAATAGCACTTCTAAGTGTATTGCCATATTGGTAGGGTTTGTACTAAGGAGAGAATGTTGCAATCAGTTTTAATGCTATAAAACTGCACTGTGTTATGTTGGAAATATTACATATACATAGGTTGTGATGTACTATTTTACACTGTGAGGTTACTTTGAATATAAGTGAAGACAGGTGTTATACTGTGAACCTGTTCAGAATGTGCACAGATTACATGGAGAGTAAATTGACAAAGTAAACGTGCACGTTGATTTCTGTATGTATGCATGCTTAGAATTATTTGATAATACTTTGAGATATATTCTAAACAGTGTTTGTGCTTTACGATTGGGTACACTGCACCATGTTAGTAGTTAGTGACTAGATGCTGCTATAGGGATTATTTATTGCTCGTTCTTACGAAATAAAGGTGGAGAGGGGAGTTTCTTTACAAGATATATTTTATAAATGTGTGAGAGATAAAAAAGAAAGAGAAATGTTCTTAGTACATTTTCTGTACGATTTATTCACACTAGTAAACTAACTGTGATTATGAGTTATGAAAATTGTTAGGTTGTGTCTCTGCGGGGAATATAAGCAGGCCTTTAAGTGGTCTGGGTCTTATCGGTGCTGAACACTGCAACCCCTTTCAGACACCCACCATTTGTTTCATCCCACTTAAAGCCCTGAATATACATATATTAAAAGAATGGTACAATAAAAGTTTAGGAATTTCACCTCTGTTTACTCTCCTCATCTCCCACCCTCATTTTGTGCACCCAACAGTAGTGTTTGTAAAAATTAAGTAATAGAGCTTTATCTAGTATGAAATAGCACTTATACTTTTATTGGCATGTTTGTGGGATCTGTAGTGTAAAGAGAAGGTCGTAATCAGTTTCAATGGTACAAAAGTGATGTGACATATGTTTAAAAGATTACATGGTTTTAGGAATGAGCTCTCCCTCTGTGAGTCCTCGGGCACGCAGTTGTACCTCTGCAAGCCAACACTGGAAATATACTGCAGCTCTCTCTCTACAAGATATTCCATCACGCTCCCTCTCCCCACATCACCGTCCCACACCTATCCCTTTACAAGTGGACGGCCCGCACCCTCTCCCTATACTAGTCGGCCCACAGCTGTTCCTCTGTGAGCCAGCCCGCAGCTCTCCCTCTTTAAATGACGGGCTGCAGCTCTCCCTCTACGAGCCAGCCAATTGGCTCGTAGCTCATCGTCTACGAGCCAGCCCACCGGCTCGCAACTCTCCCTCTGCGAATCAGCGGTTGGCTCGCTGCTCTTTCTCTGCGAGCTGTCGGGCCCGCAGTTGTACCTCTGCAAGCTAATGAGGGAAAAATTCTGCAGGTCTCTCTGCAAGATACACTCTTCACGCTCCCTCTGCCCACATCACCGTCCCACATCTATCCCTATGCAAGCCTGTGGCCTGTACCTCTCCCTATACCAGTCGGCTCGCAGCTGGTCCTCTGTGAGCCGGATCGCAGCTCTCTCTCTGTGAGTCGACGGACTGCAGCTCTCTCTCTACAAGATACCCCATCACGCTCCCTCCCCACACATCACCGTCCCACACCTATCCCTTTACAAGTGGACGGCCTGCACCCTCTCCCTATACTAGTCAGCCCACAGCTGTTCCTCTGTGAGCCAGCCCGCAGCTCTCCCTCTTTGAACTGACGGGCCGCAGCTCTCCCTCTACGAGCCACCCAGTCAGCTCGCAGCTCTTAATGTACAAGCCAGCCCGCCGGCTCGCAACTCTCCCTGTGTGAACTACCGGTCAGCTTGCAGCTCTTTGTCTGCGAGCCGTCGAGCCGCAGTTTACCTTTGCAAGCCAACACTGGAAATATACTGCAGCTCTCTCTCTACAAGATATTCCATCACGCTCCCTCTCCCCACATCACCGTCCCACACCTATCCCTTTACAAGTGGATGGCCCGCACCCTCTCCCTATACTAGTCGGCCCACAGCTGTTCCTCTGTGAGCCAGCCCGCAGCTCTCCCTCTTTGAACTGACGGGCCGCAGCTCTCCCTCTACGAGCCAGCCAGTTGGCTCGTAGCTCTTCGTCTACGAGCCAGTCCACCGGCTCGCAACTCTCCCTCTGCGAATCAGCGGTTGGCTCGCTGCTCTTTCTCTGCGAGCTGTCGGGCCCGCAGTTGTACCTCTGCAAGCTAATGCGGGAAAAATTCTGCAGCTCTCTCTGCAAGATACACTCTTCACGCTCCCTCTCCCCACATCACCGTCCCACAGCTATCCCTATGCAAGCCTGTGGCCTGTACCTCTCCCTATACCAGTCGGCTCGCAGCTGGTCCTCTGTGAGCCGGATCGCAGCTCTCTCTCTGTGAGTCGACGGACTGCAGCTCTCTCTCTACAAGATACCCCATCACGCTCCCTCCCCACACATCACCGTCCCACACCTATCCCTTTACAAGTGAACGGCCTGCACCGTCTCCCTATACTAGTCAGCCCACAGCTGTTCCTCTGTGAGCCAGCCCGCAGCTCTGCCTCTTTGAACTGACGGGCCGCAGCTCTCCCTCTACGAGCCACCCAGTCAGCTCGCAGCTCTTAATGTACAAGCCAGCCCGCCGGCTCGCAACTCTCCCTGTGTGAACTACCGGTCAGCTCGCAGCTCTTTGTCTGCGAGCCGTCGAGCCCGCAGTTTACCTTTGCAAGCCAAAACTGGAAATATACCACACCTCTCTCTGTCCCCACATCCCTAACCCGTACCTATCCCTTTGCAAGCTGATGGCCTGCACCTTTCCCTATCGCAATCAGCTCGCAGCTGTTCCTTTGCAAGCCAGCCCACATGTCTCGCTCTGTGAGCCGACGGGCCGCAGTTCTCCCTTTACGAGCCAGGCAGTCGGCTCTAAGTTCTTCCTGTACACAGCCTGCCAGCTCGCAACTGTCCCTCTACGAACCATCGGTCGGCTCACAGCTCTTCGTCTGCGAGCTATTGAGCCTGCTGTTGTACCTTTGCAAGCCAACACTGGAAATATACCGCAGCTCTCTCTTTGAGATACACCCTTCACGCTCCCTCTCCCCACATCACTTTCCCGCACCTATCCCTTTGCAAGCCGACAGTCCACACCTTTCCCTATAGCAGTCGGCCCGCAGCTGTTCCTCTGCGAGCTGGCCCGCATCTCTCTCTCTGTGAGCTGACGGGCTGCAGCTGTCCCTCTATGAGCCACCCAGTTGGCTCGCAACTCTTCCTTTATGAGCCAGCCCGGGGTCTCACAACTGGCCCTGTGCAAACCACCGGTCAGCTCTCAGCTCTTTGTCTGTGAGCCGTCGAGCCCACAGTTGTACCTCTGCGATCCAACACTGGAAATATACAGCAGCTCTCTCTCTCTCTGCGAGATACACTCTTCATGCTCCCTCTCCCCACATCACTGTCCCGCATCTATCCCTTTGCAAGGTGACGGCCCGCACCTTTCACTATAGCAGTCGGGCCGCAGCTGTTCCTCTGCAAACCTGTCTACAGCTCTACCTCTGCAAGCTGAGGGGCTGCAGTTCTTCCTCTACGAGCCAGCCATTCGGCTTGCACCTCTTCCTGTAGGAGCCGGCCCACTGCTCTCCCTCTGCGACTCGGCACACAGCTGTCCCTCTAGGAGCCGACAGGGGGGGGGACGTCTCACTCCCGCTGTGTGCTATTTTTATACTAGATAAAGCTCTGTTTGTTTACTTTTATAAACAGTACTTTCAGGGGCACAAAGTGTTGGTTACAGTACTAAAGCACACGTAAGTGTAAATTAAGGTAATTACAAGGTTTTCTGCTGGTGTTAAAGGTCAGTCTACGAGTGGGCTGGCACATTACCTAATGGGAATGGCATCTAACTTAATCTCTCCCCCCTCTCCATCTCCATGTCGGTCATTTTTGTTGGTCACTAAAAGTTGATCTGTTTTTGGTTATGTACATCTCAATGAAAAGGTAGCTGTACCATATCTTTGTTAATATGGAGCAGTGTTATGCTTGCTAAGTTGCTGATAGAGTGTTAAGATAATAAGGGTAACTTTACATGTGCCATTTAGTTGACAATATTACTCTAAGTATCCAGATAACAAAATAGTATCTACAAAGTTATCTGTAGTGGGTTGCAGAAGAAGTGCTGTGGGACAGTGGGGTGCGTGGGGTGGAGGGCACGGGGGGAGGGGAAAAGTAAGAGGAAGTGGAGTCACATATAAAATGGGAAGGTGAATCTAAATCATTCAATAAATGCGTGCTGTATGGCCGTTGACACTACCTGCCATCTTATTGTTCCCTTATTCCGCTACACTACCATGCAGCATTCCCTCTGCAAGCCCTCAGTGATACTTATTTAATTGCATGTGATTATTTTGACATATTGAACAGATATAACAAATATTGAATTTTTTTTTTCTTTCTTAGAAAATTATTTGTTTGGATTAAAAGTTGAAAATGCCTGAAAAAAAGGAAAGACAAAAAGGCAATCTACTTAAAGAAAAGTCAAAAATGCGTACTACAAGTAACTGGGAGTACTACAAAAATACTTTTTTGTGGTAAAAACACTAGACAATCATTAAAAAAAGTATTACGAACATTTAATGAAAATAACAGCACACAAACAAAAAAGAAGAATTTTTCAAGTAAGTAGAAGCAGTCTACGACTTCAAATTGCAAGAGCAAAATCATGATAAGCAAAGAGTATTTGTTAACCGTAGACAAAAACAATTTCAAGAAATTCATCAAAGACATAGAGCAATTCAGAATTTAATAAAAGGATGCCGGAAATATAAAAATAAACTGCTGCAATTGAAACAGAAACAGCATATTGAAAGAATAGTGGATACTGCTTTTAGGTTAAAACAAAAACATATTCATTTTAATTTTGAAGAGAATGAAACTGTTGGATAAAACAATGAAGATTCTAAAAGACAAAAGTAAAAAAAAGACTTGTGAACAGAAGCTACTTTTATAAAATCTTCAGTGGCAAATGGAAACATATGTCTAATAGAGAAAGTTTTTTTAATGAAGAGAGTTACTTTCAAGAAAATATTTTTCCAATTGCAGTTGATCCTGGCGATCGTTGCTACGAAGTTAAGAATGGTTGTCCTGTTCCAAAAGAAGAAATGTTTAGTATTAGTGCAGAACAGTTAATAGCTGAAGAAGTGCAAGGGAAACGCACACAAGCTCCTGTGTATAAGTGGGATTGCAGCAGTATTTGTAGAATTCAGCAGGAATCTAGTGATATAATGCTAAATTTGTTACGAGAATATGCACAGAAAAGTGTTAAACAAAAGGTTAGGTTGTTAAAAAAGGCTAGATCAATGTAATGTAAGAAAATATACTGCGAAACATGGGCATTCTTTGGCTTGTCTTTCAAGAAAAGTGTGTAAAAGTGTTTTTCTTCACTTGAGGTTGTTAGCAGTACACAATTCAGAAATGCTTGTTTGTAAGGAAAGTGTACTATGTAAAAAACATGCATTATGTTTAAGTGAACTGAATACAGCTCTTTTACATGGTTCTGTATTAGATGTACAAAAAAGTGTGATGATATTGAGTTGCAAAGTTTTGGTTCAGGAGAGCAGTGCATAGAAAGTGAAAGTTTTACAATTACAGATGTTGAAGAAGATGGGAAAGTGATTAGGATTGATCAGTTTGAAGAAGAAATTGGAAAGTTTAACATAACATGCTCTGAAATTCCAAACTATGTTTGTGTTTGTTGTTGACATACTAATTATAAAACTCAAACTGGGAATGTTAATTTGTTTTTGAAATCTGAAAAGGAGAATAATGATAAATGGAAGGAATTTGCAACGTACTTGTTAGAGGAAGGTCAATTTGAGTTAGGCAGTGATCAACGTGTTTATAAATATTGTTATAACAAATTAGAAGAGAACAAAATGCCCACTAGAGCAGTACATATTAAGTTAGAATTAGTAGTTATTCCAGAGGAACTGGCAGATTTGAATTCAAATGAGTCAGTTCTAATTCAATCTGTTCATCCATTTCAACCTATAATTCGCATGGAGCCTAACACAGGTAAACTGCCACCAACAGACTTAAAAAAGAAAGAGGGCTGAAAGGAAGAGTGGTGTACTTACCTTTAGATTTTAAGAAAAATATTGAAATTGTTGGAGGAGACAAAAAGGAAAATGATGGAGTAGTCATTCTAGTAAAGGGAGTATCAACAAAGGGCCCCATTATGATGGCGGGCGGACTTTGCCCGCCCGCCATCCTCGTGGTAATAGGGACCGCCCGCCTTAAGGGCGGGGGTCCCATCGCCAGCATTAAGATGCACCCCCCACAGTGGCGGGCGCATCCCGCATTCCTACCATTGTGGCGGGTGGTGCACTCAGCACCGCCCACCACAATGGCAGGAAAGCATGCTGTGCACTTCCATGCACAGCATGGCAGGCACCGCGCGGTGCCTGCCATGCTGTGCATGGAACTGCTGGGGGGTACCATAGGTACCCCCATGTGCACCACCACCCCTCCGGAGTCCCTGGGGGCCCGCAACGGGCCCCCGCAGGGATTCTCCGCATGCCTTTCTGTGGCTGCATTGCCGCCACGGAAAGGCATCCACAATTACCCATCCTAATATGGCTGGCGGTGTCTGACAGACACGCCACCATATTATTCCTTATCTGTCTCGGCCGCAAGGCGACCAGGGCGGAAAAGCGGTGGACGGTCTTTCTGTCCGCCGAGGTCCCCCCCCGCCATACTAATATGGCGGGGGGAAAACGAGTATGGATGTCGGGCGGATTGCCCCCGCCAGGCTGGCAGTGGCTACCACCAGCCTGGCGGGGGCAATCCGCCCGATATCGTAATGGGCCCCAAAGAGTCAGAAAATATGGCAAGAATTTGTGGATGTTAAAAAAGTTCAAAAGGCTATGTTATATCTTGTGGAGAATAATATTTATTATGAAAGTGTAAATGTGGAAGAACAGTTAATAACTTTGGAAGATGAATGTGAAATTTCAAGTGGTCAAATAGAGAAAGTGGACAAGTCAAGGAATGAAGAGATTTATGAACATTACACAATATGTCCTTTACATTCAAAAGAAGTAATAAGAAATAGCATTGAGTTGTTTTAAATGAAAAAAGGCAAAGGGAACTCCAATGAGTATTTGGGAGAAAAGCTTAGAAGCTCGTTGTTTTCCACAGCTGTTTCCTACTGGAGAAGGTGGGCGATATGATGACCGACCTGTATGGATTCCAGCTTCAGAATTTCGCTCAACAAAATTATACTCTGAAGATCCTAGATTTCGACATTGTATTCCACATATATTTTACTTTTTGTTTCAAAGTGATCTGTCTTCTCTGTCCTACGCAGTGAACCACATACTGAAAACTGGAGTTCCTCAATCAGTACTTTCAGTGAAAGAATTTGTGAAGAAAGTTCAACAAACAGATGAAAATTTAGAATCACAGTTAATTAATTTGATGGCATGTCAACGAGGAACAAATGAGTATTGGTATCATCGTCATGGAGAACTGAAGTGTATGTTATGGAACTTAGGTACACCAACATGGTTTGTGACACTTAGCTGTGCGGAGTATACACGGGAGGATTTGCTTGAATTTCTACGAGAAGCAAATTCCAATATAAAAAATACTGAAATGATGACACCTGGATAACTGTGTTCTTTGGATCCTGTAAATGTGTGGAGATATTTTAATCATAGGTTTCAAGCTATGATGTATTTTATCTGCAATAAAAAGAATCCACCTGTTGGAGAAGTTACCAGTTTCTTTTGGAGAAAGGAGTACCAAGCGAGAGGTGCTCCTCATATACATATGCAATTATGGATTAAGGATGCACCTAAATTTGGAACTGATTCAGATGAAATAGTACTGTCTTTCATTGAACAGTATGTGACATGTGAGATTCCAAGAGAAGGAGGAGATAAGAGCTTGAGACAGCAAGTTTTACGTTTCTAAAGTCACCGTTGTGGAAAGTACTGCCGACGAAAATACAAGTCTAAAGGAAAATGCTATACCAAGTGTCGGTTTGGATTTCAACGTCCAGTAATTTCTAAAGGAAGAGTACATTCTTTTTTTTCTTCTGTAAGGCAAACAATAACTCGTAAATCTCCAAATAATACCTACAACTTAAAAAGAACAGAACTGTCAAAGTATATTAATGACTACAATCCGGTTACTTAAAAAATGTGGAATGCAAACATGGACATTCAGTATGTTTCAGACAACTCGACTGCTGTGGCACTCTACGTTTCATCGTATATAATGAAATGATAACATAATGAAATTAGAAAACAACTAGATGAAACAAATGTGGGAAGAAATTGCACAATATAAGAAGAGCTTATGAAACAAGTTGTACAGCTTTACTTTGAAAATGTTTTGCCACAGAAAAATTGGATCCTATGAATGTTCAGACCGCTTGTGCTCTTCAAGTTTATATTCAAAATCACAAGGGATCCTTTGGGTAAGTTTAGGTCTTGCCTGCTCACGATATAGAGTGTTGAAATCATTAGAAGAAATTGAATACTTAGCAGCAAATGAACCAGACAGTACAGAAATTCTTAAAACTAATATGTTGGCTACATACTATCCTAAAAGGAGTCGACATCTGGAACAGCTATGTCTTTATGAAGTACTTCAACATTACAGATTTATAAAAATGTTAAACAGAATTTAAAAGAAGGAAAATATGCAGTAGCTGGATGACATGGATGTTTAGCAAAACACACAAAAGGTAACCTTATCAACCACAAGAAACTCAGTTGTGAAACTCCAGATAAATGAGAATTTTACTATTTAGCACTTCTACAACTCTTCAAACGATGGTATAGCCAAAGTGAATTACTTGGAGATTTTGACTGCTATGAAGATTCTTTTAATGCATGTATAGATAGCATTGCATGTTCAATTTTCCCTACATATTTAAAAATGTTGAATGATGAAGTTGAACAGGAAAAGACTATTACAGCTGAAGTTGCTAATGAAAGTTCTCAAGGTAGTCAAAGTTCTGGTCCATGTAGTCAACATCCACTTGGACAACCAATAGTGGAAAATGAATCAGCGACTGCTATACATGAAGTTGAAATTGCAATGCAACAAGCACAAGAGGAGAATACTACATTAGAAAAGTTAGAAGAACAAGTAAATATTGAACAGAAAGAAATATATGAACAAGTGGGAGAACAGATAGAACATGGTTTGTTACATGAAAAAAAGAATGCGTATGTTCATCATTTAAACCTTTTCTGATGTACATCAGTGGTCAAGCTGGAACGGGTAAAAGTTTTTTAATTAAAGTTTTGACCAGGTATCTTCAAAAAACTACTGGTTCACATTTATCTTGTGTGGTAACAGCTCCAACTGGATTAGCTGCGCACAATGTTAAAGGAATTACTTTGCATAGATTACTGATGTTACCAGTTGAGCATGATAATAAATTAGAATATCAGAAGCTGTCTGGAGAAGCTTCTTATGAAGTGTCAAGAGTGCTGAAGAAGATGAAACTTTTAATTATTGATGAGGTGAGCATGGTCTCAAACTTAATGCTTGCTTTCGTACATTTAAGAATGCAACAGGTATTAAAAACAGATTATGACGTTCTCTTCGGAGGAAAACATTTAATTGTACATGAAGACACTAGGAAATCTTTGGGAAGCATTAGAAATGTGAATCTCTGGTAAATGTTGAATATAAAGAACTCACTCAGAATATGCGACAAGCAAGTGATGAAGATTATAGAAGTATTTTGAAAGATGTAAGTATTGGTGTTCTAAGTAAACATGGTAAACAAGCTTTAAAAGTTGTGTACTACGGAACTTGTTTACAACTGAAAACACACCAGCAGTGGTAATGTACAAGAAAATTGCAGAAAAAAGTCTATAGTTTGTTTAATGCCTACAGTGCAAGAGTGTTCTACATTTAATCAAGAGCTCCTGAAATTGGAAAATCAAGAAATAGTTCACATTGAAGCTTTTGATAAAATTGAGCATTAAGGATTAACAAATCTTCTTTCAAATAAACTACAGACTAAATTGGATTTCTTGGAATAGTCTGTATCAAAAACTGCTGGCTTAGAGAATTTTTTTTAGATGTATGAATACACTTTCGGGTAATTTTGAGGCGTAATTTGAATATTCAAGAAGGTTTAGTGAATGGAGCAATGGGGAAAGTTGTTGAATTTGTAAAATATCAAAACAGAAATGCAATTGAATTCTTGAAAATTAAATTTGATCAGATTACAGAGGTAAAACAGATTGGGTGCTGTTCTGTTAGTTTTTTGCTGGTAAAAGACTTGTATGTTCATAGAAAACAGTTTCCTTTCTATTTAGCATATGCAATAACCATTCATAAATCTCAAGGTTTAAATGTAGATAATGCTTTAGTGAATGTTGAAAAAACTGTGTTTAAAGAGGCAATGGCATATGTTGCATTATCTCAAGTTAGAACATTGTCTGGTTTGTATTTAATTGATTTTGATTAAAACAAGATTATTGCCGATGTAAAATGTGTAAGAGAATATAATCATTTAAGCAGCATTTAAGCATTTATGCACCAACTTTAGGTGAATATCCTATTTATGAAAAACCTGTTTTGTGTTTAAAATGCAAACATGTTGATGAATCACGTGTCGTTCAAAAGCAGAAAAAAACTTCAAGAGAAAAGAAAAGATATAAAGAAACAGAAAATACAAACAAGTGATGATGTTGTGGAATACCAATTAGAAAATGCTTCTGGTGTCAACTGCTATGGTAATGTTATTCTAGATGTTATATTTTATCTAGAAGATTTTTATGGTGAAATTATGGAAAGTCAGGAAAAAAGATTATGTTCTCCATTTTATACTTTATTTCAACAATTGAGTACTGACAAGAGTTAGATCCATACTGCTTCTGGTATTCGTCAACTCTTGGGTACATGTACTGGATCTTTAACGTTCAGCCCTAATATACAACAAGATGTACAAGAGTTTCTGATGGTTATGCTTGGAGTATTAGAAGATGAAGGAATCTAGATTGAGAGCTTAATTGGACTCAGTTACAAATGGGATCAAAAATGTGAACAGTGTTCATTAACTTCAAGCACTATAGTTGACAAAGAACGGTTTCTATATTTAATAATACCCAACTGCAAATTTGTACCTTTTACTAAATTAGTAAAAGAAGCAAATCATGATATGAAATGTTCTTGTTGTCAATCAGAAATGTTATCTAAATTATGTTTACAAAGATTTAGAAAATATGTAATTTTAATGCTACAATGCTGTAGACCAAATGGAACAAAAGTGGAAACGAAATTAAAAATGTTGTTGCTAGTCAAGTATCTATTTCTGGAAGAACTTTCGCAGCACTGACTATTGTATTCCATGTTGGAGCTACTACCACATGTGGACATTATACTGTATATTTAAAATGCAATAATGGTTGGAGTCACTGCATTGATACACACTTGGAAATAAAACTGAGATGGAGGAGGCAAGATGGCCGCTAGAGCATTGTAGGGAGTAGTCGCATTACACTCCCTCTCCTGCACCAGGTCCATACTAGGACGCTAAGAACAGAAAGATGTGGTGAAACCATTGGAATATGTGGCTTCTTCACTGGTCAGTCCTGAGACTTTGGAGAGCGGCGCGGTTTAATCGCCAGACAGGAGGTTTGAGTTGTAAGAAGAGGAGAATGTCATCACGCTCCAAAGAGGTTAACGGGCCGGGGGCCATTCCGAAAATACCGCCACTGGGTAGGAAAACCACCCCTGCACTAAGCGCAACACAGAAGGCGCAGCTGCGGAAGATCGAAAGAGAAAAGAAAGCTGAATTAAAAGCACAAGCTGGCGCAGTACGAAGTACTTCACTGCATGGAGAGACAATAACCGCAGCAGCTGATAGAGGCATCACAGACGGCAAACAGAACAAGAGCAGCAGCAGCGGACTGAACAAAGATAAGGAGAAGGAGGCAGCGCTGCGACAATCTACCTTATCGGAAACCTTCACTAAGAGGTCTGTGACGGCTTGGTTCAGCGGGTCCGGTAAGGCTCCAGGAGTTGGATCCGCTGTCATTGAGGAGATGCAGACAGCTGAGACGAAGGGTGGAGAAGGCGGAGGAGGCGGAGGCAAGATTACAGAGCGGGCAGCGGAACACGTCGAGGGACACCCAGGGAGCAATGGCGCGCACTCAAACGGGAGCAGCGCGTTGCAGAACCTCCTCGTCGAAGGTAGAATCAGGGTGGCCGAGCAACCAGAGAGACGCTCAGGAGAGAGCACGCCCAGAGCGGATGTGAGCAGTATGTCAGGGAAAGCAGATCAAGCGGCGGAGGCAGAGGCGGTTGCGGCAGCTCCTGGTACTACTTCAGGCACAGAGGAGAAGAAACCCCAAGAAGAGAAAGAAAGCGAAGGGCTAACACCAAGGGACGCTGAAGGTATGAATAATGCCTCAATGATGGACGCGCTGCTGCAGGTAGAGGCTGAGCTTAGCAACAGCTTGAGATTGAAACCAGATGTAAACTGGGGAAGTATTGCGAGTCTTGAATCACAAAAGGAACGTGAAGGGGATACATTTTACTCAGTCAATGAAGGGTCAAGCTCATCCAGTATGGGAGAAGAGTCAGGGGGTACAGATTTGACATCAGAGGAGGAAGCAAGCACTGAATCTGGTATAATAAATGTACAGAAAAAGAAAAAGTCAGCCACAAAACGTAGTTCATATGCAAAAACGAACAAAAAACTTCTGTGGGACTATTCCGCTACAGCAGGCTCTTTTCAAGAGAATATGCAAGGGACACAAGGGCCACAAGGGAAGGACTTTGCAACTGAGGAGGATGGGTCGGGAAATCAAGCTACCCTGGACTTGCTAGTCAATATGTTAAAACAAATACAGGGAGAGGCCAGGGCAGAAAGCCGCAGAGCTAGGCATGACACCAAAAAAATACATGCCTCCATAAGGAAGATGAATAAGAAGTATGAGGAAGTGGAGGGGAGAGTGGAGCTTGTAGAGGAATGGACGGGAAGATTGGAGGACGAAGTGACAGATTGGCAGAAATTTAAGACGGAACAGACAAAGATAGTGGAAGACCTGCAATGGAAAGTGGAGGATTTTGAAAACCGTCAGAGACGGAATAACGTAAGGCTTTTGGGTCTGGAGGAAGGAGTGGAAGGACAAGACGCAAGAGGGTATGTGATTAGGCTACTAAAGGGGGCCTTCCCTGAGGCTAGGTGGCGATGGGAAGATGAGGTACAAAGGGCCCACAGGTTCCCACTGACAAGTAAAAAAAGGCAAGGAGCGAGTCAAGACAATATGCCTAGAGCGATGCTTGTGTTCTTTGGTAATTTTTTGGCAAGGCAGGAGGTGATGGAAAGGGCAAGGCCGGACTCTAAAAGAACAGTTGAGGGGGTTACTTTTTTCGCGAAGCCTGACTTTTGTCATGTTACTGTCGAGAGGCGATGGCGTTTAAGACAATTAATAGCCCCCTTCCAGCAACAAGGAGCAGAAGCATATCTGATGTTTCCGGCGAAACTTAAGGTTATTAATGGCGGCCGCACAAGGATGTTTTTTTCCGAGGTAAAAGCAGGTGCATATCTCGAAGAGTTAACGGAGCAACGCAAGGGGAAGTGAGGAAGATTTAAATTGAATTGGAACTGACTATGAAATATGAATTCTGGACTAAAGACTATGTATATGTATATGGAACAACTGGGAGGGAGAGGGAGGGCGACACTACAATGCAAGCAGTCAACATATAGGTCAGGATTGACCTATTTGCCTGTACAAGGGGGGGTGGGGTAACTGCGGGTGGGGAGAGGTAGGGTGGAGGGGGGTGGGAAAGGGGCTGACAAAGGCGGGAAAACAGCACAAAAAAATAGATCGATATGAGATTAAATTTGTAATAGAACGGAATAAGGGGGAAAAGAATATGGAAAAACACTAAAATGAAATATGGCGTTAAGGGTTGCGACAGTGAATATATGCGGCTTAAATGACGGTGGGAAAAGACAGAAGGCGGCATCTTTGTTCAGATTGCTAAGACTGGATGTGACCTGTTTACAGGAGACGCATATTATGGGAAAAGAAAAATTTAGATTGGAACAGATGGGTTATGAGCTATTGGCTAACACATGTCAGGATACAAGAACAAAGGGGGTGGCTATATTAGCAAGGAAAGGGGTTATTAAACTCAGGGGAAAAAAAGAGGACCCTGAGGGGAGATGGGTCATAGTTGAAGTGGAAACCACTGCTGGCAATTTAACAATTGTATCTGTATATGGCCCAAACGATGATAACCCTGAAATGTTTGAATGGTTAGATCAGGAACTCGCACTTTGGATAGAGCTGGTGATTATGTGTGGCGATTTTAATATTAAGGTTTGCACGGGTTGGGGAAATTAGGAGGTGGGAAATACGTTGGGCGTAAAAAGAAAACATGCAATGCAGTAAATAATTTGATGCAGAATAATGCTTTGTCAGATGTATGGGCTAAATATAATCCACTAGGGTCAGGGGGTACTTTTTATTCGGCACCTCACAGAACGATTGTTAGGCTAGATTATATTCTACTGTCTAATGAGAAGCTAAATGGGATACAGATAGAACGGTTGCCTAGAATGATCCCGGATCACAATATACTGGTAATAACTATGCCAAGGATAGATAGTGGAAGGCCCAATTCCTATACCTGGACTTTCGAGAGAAGACTGCTGAAGGAGGAAGGCTACATCAATAGTATGAATGAATGGATTACGCAGTTCTGGGAAATTAATAGAGGTTCAGCTCCAGCTAACACATTTAAGGCCGGGATAAGGGGGGAAACTTTGAGTTACACTTTAAAAAGGAGTAAGTTGGAGCGAACAAGGATGGACAGGTCGATAAAAGAAATGGATAGACTAGAAGAACAACTAAATAAGGTGGTGGCGAGGCAAAATGTAACAGTTATAGAGGGCCTTTTATTGGAGATTGAAGCCAAGAAAGCAGAGACAGGAGAAGCGATGGCGGAGAAGGCAGCAGGGAATTACCTTGCTAAGAAAGAAAAGTGTTATGAGTATAATGAAAGAGTAGGACATTTATTAGCGATTAGAATTAGACAAAATACTGCAGCAGGCGAAATTAAAGAAATTAGAAACAGCGCAGGAGAAATTGTAAATAAATTAGATGAGATTCAGGAGGTATTTAGGGAATATTATGAGAAACTGTACGAACAGAATATAGAGGATTTAGGAGAAGGGTGTAGGGACTATTTGACAGGGGTACCAAATGAGAAATTGGATAGCGAAGCAAGAGACACACTAGACTTACCTTTATCATTGCAGGAGCTTAAAATGGCAGTGTCCAACTTACCAGGGGGCAAGGCTACGGGACCAGATCAAATACCAGCCGAGTTTTATAAAACATTCTGGGACAGGTTGGGGAAGGATATGCTGGAGACTTTTAGACAGGCACAGTTATATAAATTAGCACCACAGTCCTGGGATGACGCAAATATTATTGTGATCTTGAAAAAAGACAAACCCCCATTAGATCCAGGGTCATATAGACCAATCACTCTTTTAAACGCGGATGCAAAAATATATGCTAAAGCATTGGCACAAAGATTGAGTAGAGTTATCGGGAGACTAGTTAGTAAATGACAGCATGGTTTTATTCCCGGGAAAGGGACTACTCAGCATACTAGACAGCTTATCACCATACTAGAAGCTGCTGAGGTAGCAGGAGACCCTGTCGCAGCCATATTTCTCGATGCTGAGAAGGCGTTCGACAGGGTCTCCTGGCAGTTCCTGTGGAATGCCATGGACTGGTTTAACATTGGCAAAGGATTTATAAGTGCCATACAGGTATTATATGTGCAGCCAACTGCCAGGGTGAAAATAAATAACTCCTACACTAAAATGGTAAGGATAAGACGTGGAACCAGGCAGGGCTGTCCGGCATCACCTTTACCTTTTGCCCTATATTTAGATCCGCTACTTAGGAGATTAATTGGGAATATTAACATCTTGCCGGTTGTATTACAGGAGGTAGAATATAAAGTATTCGCCTACGCGGACGATGTGGCCTTGATAACGACGGATCCAGGAAGGGCTTTAAGAGAAATAGAGCAGGAGGCAGCAGAATTTGGGGGCTTATCAGGATACTCGATCAACAAGGGGAAAACGCAGATCATTGTGAATGAATTTACATCATATTCAGATCCCAGAGTAGTAAAAGAGGCAGTGTATTTGGGGGTAAAGGTGTCAGCAGACTTGATGGATTTAGTGAAGTTAAATATGGAACCACTACTTGCTAAGATAAAAAACAATACAGAGAGAATTCATAACCTACATTTGACCCTAATGGGACGTATAAACGTAATTAAAATGGTTACCTTACTGAAATTTCTTTACCTGTATAGGGTCATACCCCTTTTCTTTGAACAATTTTGGTTTACTAAGTTAGAAGTAATTCTTAATAGGTTAGTATGGGCACAAGGGAAAACCAGAAGGGCTTACAGATTTATGACACTTACACGAGAAAAAGGGGGGTGGGGAGCACCGGATTTTAAACTGTATTACTGGGCTGCAGCTTTGCAATATTTTCAGGGATTAATAGGTGGTGGAAATGACTTTATAAATGTATATAGAACTGTACTGGGGGAGGGTGCGGTCGATGGGTTTCTGAACACAACAGATTACAGACGTTTTAAACATACAAGGTTTAAAACCCTAAAAGCTGCCTATATGATTTGGAAAGGTGTAGGAAAAAAACTGGGAGTCGATAGATTCAACAGATATACGAGACTAGTAGATAATGAGTCTCTCCCGGGCGATATCTTTAGGGACGGGACTATGAGGATATGGAATGCTAGGGGCATTAGGAAATTAGGAGACCTTCTGGATATCGAAGGGGGGATAATACAATTTGAAGAACTACAAAGAAGATTTGAAATACCCACTAATACCTTTTTTAAGTATTTACAGGTGAGGAGCTATCTGAGGGACAAAAAGGGAGGTCCGCTAGGATTCAGACATTGTAGACTCTTGGATTATATTGAACAAAGTAAGCAGTGTACGATACGCCAGTTACATGCAGAATTGTACGCATATAAAACAGATGACAGGGAGAAATTTTCAAAAAAATGGATTGAAAAAGTGGAGACCTCCCAGGACGGATTCCAGAAGTCCCTAGACCTAGGAAGATCAGTTTTATGTTCGGCTACGCTGCAATCACAGCATTACAAAACACTATTTTGTCTTTACCACACGCCGGCAAGAATAGCACAATGGGGTGGGGTGGAAGGTATAACTTGCCCTAGATGCAATTCAACCGAAGCCGATATAGTTCACATGTTCTCACATTGCCCACAATTGTATACCTTGAAAAGGGCCATAGAGGACTTTTTGGAGAATTCACTGGATATAAAGATTAAATTAAGTAATGAATTGTTATTGCTAGGGGTGAAGACGGAGTTAGAAGAAGGCCCCCTAGAGTTTTTGTTTATAGTGGCAGCTGTATTTTGAATTAGTATTGCAAGGGCCTGGTTAGATAAGGCACCTCCAACATTCCAAACTTGGATAGCAAGATTGTTAGCCTCATACAATTTGGAGAAAGCCATATATGAGAGGAAGGGCAAAAGAGCAAAAAAACTGGGAGGGAAGATGTGGGAACCTATTACGAGATGGAAATCTGGGCAAAACAGGGAAGGGGTTAGGTAAACAGATGTATGGAGGAAAGGATACTTTCTGTGTTTTGCTACTTTTCCTTTTTGTCTGCTCTTATATTCCTTTATTTTTTATCTTATATTATTTGTAGGGTTCTGCTGCAAGAATTTACCGGTATTTGTATTTGATTTTTAATATACTGGGATATGTAAAACATGCATTTTTTTGTGCTGTAAGACTGTTTGTATAATTTGGGGGGGGCAAAAAAAGTTGTGAAAAGATTACAATAAAAATATTAAAAAAATAATAAAAAAAGGAAATAAAACTCAGATTGCCTTATGAATTACCCAACTCGTATTAAATTTTTCTGAAACAAAAATTTTAGATACATTATTTGGCGTAGAGGGAAAATGTGAAGATGCTTTAAGGAATTCATACTGGATGATTTAAAAAAAAAATTCAACACATTATTTGGCCTTGAGGAAAAATGAGAACAGAAACTACAAAGTAAAGGTTAGTTTTAAAAATTTGAAATAGTATTGGATATGTTATTTGTGTTAATTTCGTATTGTGCTTGCAAGAATTAGTCATTTCTTTTTTTTTAACAATCTAGTTGATTGTTTTTTTCCCTAGCTGTTTATGATGATACTACACTAACATCACTGTGAATAGTGAAGTTAAGTAGAATCTGATAACAGCAAAAAAAGGGAGAAAAATATGTTTTCAAAATGTTAGATTATGTTGTATTGTACTGTAATTTGTGAAATATATTACATTACACAACAATTTTACAGTTTATTTTCTTTTATGTAGTGGAAAAGTTCGAAAAAACAGTACTAATGACAAATAGCAGAATAGTCGTTTAATATTTTAAAAACCTTAGAAATTCACTGAAAAAAACATAGCTTTTACAGACGTTATAGGTAGAAATTAGCATTTAAAAAACCTTAGAAATTCACTGAAAAAAACATAGGTTTCAGGGACGTTATAGTTAGAAATTAGCTTTTAAAAAACCATAGAAATTCACTGAAAAAGCCATCGTTTTCAGGGATGTTATAGTTAGTTGGGCATTTTACTCATACAAAACCAGAGAAATGCTGCCGTTATAATTAGTTCAGCTAACTATAACTTGCGCCCCAGCAATGCACTGCTGATAACGTCACATATTACATCATTCATGTCATGGTCAGTGACATCAGTGATGACACCTCTGATGACATCTCAAATGACATCACTGATGACAATGTACCCCTTAAAAATATGTCTTATGAGTGAATATACCTGATGCATGAATAGAGGCACAAATCCTGTCAAGAGGCACAATTAATTCTGCCAAATTCACGGGTAATGTACCCATAAACAATATGTGTCATAAGTAAACAACACAGAATATTGACACATAAGCACAATTAATTCAGCGAACACTGTGCGATCATTTATGTACAAAACGAATAAACATTATGGCAAAGGTCGCAAACCAATAATTTCAGAATCCCGCAATAGAAATTCAGTTGTCAAAGTTGCAACATAACTGACTCCTAATGGTCATAATCTATTTCTAAACTAAACAAAGCAAATAATGGGCAGGTACTAAGTAAATGTGATACATCTAAGTGAACATAAACTAAATTAAATAAATCCAATATTCGAACAGGAATTTTACTAGCAAGGGATGTCACAACACTCAATATAGAGGGAATCTAGTTCCCGGGCTCAATCTGGCCCCTGGGAACTTTCGTGGAGGTGTGATGGGCCATTGCCAATTGTATCACGACTAATTTCATGGAATGTATTCCCTACTGTGGATGCGTTATCATCCCTCCCATTTTAAAAATAACGTGAAATTAAAATTAGACAAAACTGAGCAGAATCATACGTGTACATAGCCAGGAAGATACATAAATGCCATCCCATCATTTGTACCCAATGTGGGTTGCTAGCTCTTCTCCTGAGTTGAGCCTATTAAGCCTCTTCGTATTGAGCTTGATGATATATTTTCATTCTGTCACTCTTCAAAGTTTTTCCCTGACACCTCCCCTGGGGTGTGGCAAAATTCTATCAATACCAAAACACTCCAAAAGATTGCAGTTGCTTTGATGTTTCTCTTGGAAATGTCTGGCCACTGATAGCTCAAATCACCATTTGTGACGGCTCTCATGTGCTACAAAACTCAAGTTTTTAATTGCAACTTTGTTTTGCCACTATACTTCAGGCCGCACGGGCATTGTAGAGCGTAAATCATGAAGTCACTTGTGCAAGTGATGAGCTTAATGATATTTCTGATTTTGACTTTGCCCGCCATATAGCTGTCCTTATTATGGCTATACTTACAGGCTTTACAGGAATTACATTGCCTGAATCCCTTCAGCATTCCTAACCAGGTAGTAGGACTGGGTGCACCTCAATAACTATGAAAGTTGTGATCTTTTAGTGAATTCGATTATCTATAAGTCATCTGGGGTGTGGTGCCCACAGACGACCCTATCACCTTGTTAGGAATGCTGAGGGAATTCAGGAAATGGAATTCCTGTAAAGCCTGTAAATATAGGCAACTATAGGGAACCCATCACCCTACTAATAGTGTGTCAGGGGGGCGATGCCAGAGTGGTAGAGAAAGGGGATATGGCCTCCTATCAGATCTCAGAAATCCTGCTGTGGGGGACTTACTGGATGTAATAGGAGTGGTAGTTGGCCCCTAAGGATGTCCTTGGGCGCAAACTACCCCTCCTGTTATCTCCAGTTATTCCCACACTGAGGGATTGCTAAGTGGTCTTCAGAAGCCACAACCCTTTTCTCCACTACTGGTGCCTCCTGTAAGTTCTACACAGTGGGATTCCTGAGAGCTGGTCGGAGACCCAACCTGCTTTCTCCACCACTGTGCAAACGCGACTACTAATTACAAAAAACTTAGAAATTCACTGATAAAAAACAAGGTTACAGAGACGTTATAGTAATGAATTAGCATTTAAAAAACATTAGAATTGTACTGAAAATCAAAGGTTACAGGAAGGTTCCTGTTAGGAAATGGAATTAAAAATAACTTAGAAATTCACTGAAAAATACCAAAGGTTACCGAGACGTTATAGTTAGGCTCCGGTTTCACATGTACTAAAAGCAAAGAATTGTCCTTTGGAGACTACTGCACCACCAATGTAAACATACAACCAGTCGAAATTACAAACATCCAATCTTGAGGGTTACCGTTCTGACCAAAAACGCAGTGTACTCACACATCGAAGTAAGTTGCAGGTTTGTAAACAATTTATTGATAAAAATATCCCAACAGCTGCATTGTTATATGAATCCACATTTAATTACAAATACAATGCAAATGGACAAGTTAAAAACCGGCGAGAGCATTAAAAAAAGACACTACTCTTTGTTCATAAAAAACCATATCCATAAAGAGCAATGTTGGGGCTGGACCTTGATATATTACAGTCCGTCAACATCTAGTGTCACAGCCCACCAATTGGATTTATGGAGTATAGGCGTCAATGCGTTTTGGTGGTTTTCTGGTATATACCATCTTCATCAAGACTAAAAACAAATATACTCTACTCTCTGCTGATAATGTATCTAAAATAGATTTATACAAACATTACACACAAATATTTAAGGCAGACATACCATACTAAACAGTGTGGCTAAACCTTATCTAATGGCAATCTAAGAGTTACACACTGATGTACACAATATCATTTGTGTTGAAAATTGCACTGACAATTTGGATAGCACTACTTCTTAATCAATCATCACAGATCCCCTCTATCTTTCAACAAACATACACCACTGTATTCCCCTATCACATGCTGTCCCATCATCATACTGTGACCTCAGCATACCCTTATTTAAGAAATGGACAATGTCTGATCTTCAAACTAATTGACCCCAAATGTAGGAGTTCCTTCCGGGGGGATATTTGCTCCTGCTCCCAGTACCCAAGTTTGATTTTGAGATTCCAACGTAAATGAGACAACACAGAAAGACCCAATGGGTCCTCATATCATATGTTGTGACAAAATAGAATTCCAAAGTTACCCAAACACTGGGTACCCCAACTGATGGAAAGATGCGGTCCTAGCTCACCTTATTATGAGACTCACAATTTGCCTCAATCAAAGCAACCTCTAATGAACCAAGATCTGTTGAGTATTGGGTTCTAAATAATAGAGACAAAGAACATTAATAAACCGTCATCTTCCTATGTCTATTTCATATTTAACATTCCAGCACTGCTTTAGACTTTTTTGTTGATAGCAAATTGTCCCAACATGCCCCCTAACGACATAGATGGTGGCATCCAATTGCGGCATAAAACATCTTATTTTTCTTTTTTTAATAAAAGAGTGGTAAGTTGTCTTTTGCAGGGTACAGACCTCCAAGGTAGCAGTGATGCATTTATCATGTATTGTACAACAATGGTTTTGAAAAATAACCTGTTTTTATTCAAAGATGATTTATTCCAGCAAATCAAAGGGACCAGTAGGGGAGCCACTTGTGCCCCTAGTCTGGCCTGCCTATATGTAGGTAACTTTGAAATCAATCATATCTTCAATGAAATGGCACCTTTTTATGAGAATATTAGCTATTGGTATAGCTTCATTGATGATATTATTTTCATATGGGAAGGGCACAAGGAAGGTTTAGTTGATTTTATAGAATGGTTGAATTTGGGGGACCCGAATTTGAGATTCACAGCACAATGTAGTGAGGAAAGAGTAAATTTCCTTGATATTTGCATTAAGGAGAATGAGGGCGGTAGAGCTTTATACCAAGCAGACTGACATAAATACCCTCCTACACAATGGGAGTTATCACCCTAGAACCCAAAGGGATAATATTCCCTTTGTGCAATTTCTGTGACTTCGGAAATTGTTCTTCCATTGCTGATTTTAATACACATTCTTATACCCTTAAAACGAAACTTAAAGATTGAGGTTATCATAAAAATTGATCAACCACTCATATAAATGGGCTAGGTACTATGATCGAGAGTACATGCAGGACATGAAGAGGGAAAGGAGCAAAAATACTAAGAGTGATAAGATAGTGTTTCTCAGTCAATTGTCTGATATGAGTAACCAGATCAAAAATATTATCAACAGAAATTGGAAGATCTTAAATGATGGACAAGATCCCCAGTTACAGAAACCACTTTTTGCATTTAGGCGAAACAAAAACATCCGGAATTCTCTGGTCAAAACCTATAGAAATATGACAGTCAATACCCAAAGCACCATAGAGAACACCAATATAGGGAATTATAAATGCAGAAATTGTTCCATGTGTGACTATTGTATCATTGCTAAAACCTTAGAATACAATGGGTCTGTGATAAGATGTAACTCTCTCAATAACTGCCTCAGCAAGAATGTTGTATACTTCCTTATTTGCCCATTTGGCCTTGGGTAAGTAGGGGAGTCTGGCAGAGAACTCAGAATAAGAATTCTTGAACATAAATCTTCTTTGAGAACGAAGAAAGAGAATGTTACACTTACAGATTACGCCAAATCTAATATTAATTTTAGTGAATTTAAGTGGTTTATCCTGGAAAAGATCAAGGGAAACACTAGGTGGGTGACCTAGATAAGAAAAGGATATTGAGAGAGCAATGGTTTATTTGCAAATTGGGAACAGTACAGAAAGGTCCGAACTCCAGGTAAGATTGGATGACTATAATTGCTTGATAGTCTCTACTATTATAATTTGTAACCTATGAGTGTCTGTTGGATTTGCCACTTATTTATTAAAAGAACAAGATCTGATGTCCTCTGGATAGTCATATTGTGGATCTTAGACACTATGGACATCACAATTGAGGATAGCACTGTGGATTGGATGCTATGTCTACTGAATAGACTAGCATGTATTCAATCTCTAGCTATTTTCACAGGTACCAGTTTCAGTGGGGCTTTTAGAATCTAGCAGTGCACTTTGGATAGTGCTAGTGGGACTGTGCTAATCCTTAGAGAGTTGAGAAAAGTGGCACCTAGGTAGTGTGCCAGTTTAGAATTACTTTATACTTCTTATGGGACATGATGTTTGACCTATGGGGCCACTCCAATATGGCCGGTTCATTTTGGTGATATACTAATGCTTGCGGCAACAAGGGAGTGTGGTTCGATTGTGGTACGATCAAACAAATCCACCACTGTCTTATGGTGAGGCTTGAGTATACGATTGACAGTATGTCTCTTCAGATTAGTGGGACCGTTCGGAGTAATATTGAGTGCATCCCGATTATCACTATTACATGTATATATTTTGAATTTAACAATCTGTGAATATAGTTTTTAAATTTACTGGTTTTAGAGCAGAGGTGGTATATATTTTTTCCAACTGCATCAAGTTTGCAGTGCCTAAAATCATTACATTTATTTTAATACTATATTCAAAGTAGAAGAGGGGCTTTGTTGCACATTTAAAGATGGGCGAAGTACTAGTCCCCCAGTGTGTGAGCAGTTACATGCAGTAAAGGTGCAAAACGGGGGCGTGCCCTTTGAATTGGTTTGGCAAAGCGATAAAACGCTGATGTTTGTGGTGAATCAAAACTAAATAGAAGTGAGACGGGACGGACGTGAAGAGGCGTAGGTAATTTTCAAGTAAGTGGTGGGCATACTTCCTGCTAGCCAGTCATTTTTCTGTCAGGCAGCGGGGTGCTAAGACTGAACCTTTTAAAAGAAGAAGGGGAACTTTTTAAAGGTGCAGGAAAAAAAACTATTTTTGTATTACGGGCATTTTGGCTATCAGGGATAGGCCCAGTAACATATTACTAGGATGCGAATGGGCGCAGGTAATTTTTAAATAACTGGCGTGACAATTTCAAGCAAGCCGGTAATTTATTTATCGTGTTGCGAGGGGCTACGACTGACCCCTGCAACTTGAAAAGAAATAGGGGAACCTCTGAAGGGGTAGAAGAAATCTTTTTGTATTAGGGGCATTATGGTCATTACACACGAGCCAGGGAACACATGACTAGGACTTATGAGGACCAGTATGAATAAACCTGTCAAACATAGGCTAAACCCTTGTTCTACCAATCTTTTACTGTTTACTGTTTTTTGTTTGGACCCTACCGATTGGAGGGCTTACAAGAATTTGGAGTTTGTACAATCCCAAAATAAGACGTTTTACGCAGCATTTGGATGGCACCATCTATGCCGTTAGAAGGTATGTTGGGACCATTTGCTATTAACAAAAAAGTCTAGAGCAGTGGCGAAATTTTAAATATAAAAAAACATAGGAAGATGAAGGTTTATTAATGATCTTTATCTCTATTTTTAACTTATTTAGAACCCAATACTCAACAAATCTGGGTACGTTAGAGGTTGCCTTGATTGAGGTGAATTGTGAGGCTCAGAATAAGGTGAGCTAGAATGTCATCTTTCCATCAGTTGGGGTGCCCAGTGTTTGGGTAACTTAGGAATTCTGTTTTGTGGCAACATATGAAATGAGAACCCATTGGGTCTTTCTGTGTTGTCTAATTTAGGTTGGAATCCTCAAATTCAAATGTGGGTACCGGGAGCAGGACCAAATATCCCCCAGAAGGAACTCCTACATTCAGGTTCAATTCATTTGAAGGTCAGACATTGTCCATTTGTTAAATAGGGGTATGCTGAGGTCCCAGTATGATGATGGGATGGCATGTGACTGAGGAATACAATGTTTGCTGAAAGGTAGAAGGGATCTGTGATGATTGATTAAGCAGCAGTGCTATCCAAATTGTCAGAGCAGTTTTGACCGCAAATGGTATTGTGTACATCAGAATGTAACTCTTAGATTGCCATTAGATATGGTTTAGCCACAATGTTTAGTATGGTATGTCCCGCTTAAAAACCTTTGTGTAATATTTGTATATTTCTCTTTTAGATACATTATCAGCAGAGAGTGTATATGTTTTTAGTCTTGATAAAGGTGGTCTTAAACAGGAAACCATCAAAACCCATCGACGCCTGTACTCCTTAAATCCACTCGGTGGGCTGTCACACTAGATGCTGATGGACTGTAATATATCAGGGTCCAGCCCCAATATTGCTCTTTATGGATATGGTTTTTTTATGAACAAAGAGTAGTGTATTTTTTTAATGCTCTCGACGGTTTTTAACTTGTCTATTTGCACTGTATTTGTAATTCAATGTTGATTCATATAACAATGCTGCTGTTTTTGTACACAATGTATGCTGTATGACACCGTTTTTAACTTGAGTATATTTTTATCAATAAAATGTTTATACAACTTTGCAATTTACTTTGATGTGTAAGTACACTGCTTTGTTGGTCAGAACAGTAACCCTCAAGATTGGATATTTTTAATTTTGACTGGTTGTGTGTAAACCTTGGTGGTGAAGTAGTCTCTAAAGGACAATTCTTTGCTTCTTCTAGATTGATCCCTAGTCCTGTGGGTGTCTAAACGGTCCCTCTCACTTTTTGTAGGAGTTCACCTGTACAAAGCCAGAGAAATTCAGCAGTTAAAGTTAGCTGGGCTAACTACAACTAGCGCCCCCACAATGCATTGCTTATAACCTCACCTATTACATCACTCATGACATGGTCAGTGACATCACTCATGACCTCTCAAATTACATCACTGAATACATCATCCACAGAATCTCTGATGCACCCACTCATACCCCAATATAACCTTTCCTACACCCACTCCAATTTCCACACTACCATTCTCAAAACCATTGACACATCCATACCAGTAGTACATACCCACTCACTGATTCATAGGTCTACAACCACTCAGACATCATACAGCACTCATATTAAGCATGGGCGGATTTTGCGAATCTGGTGTACGCGAACTTGCGTATTTACGGATTCGCAATCCGCAAAATCCGCGAACTCTCGCGAATTTGCGGATTTTTGTGTTTTTTTGTGTTCGCAAGGGTTTCTGCCAGTTCGCGAGGTTTGTTTACCAGTTCGCAATTGCGAACTTACTTTTCGGCTCGCAACGGCTGCGACTATGTTGTTTCTACGTCTGGTTCATCATCACAGGTTCACAGCACCCTCTGTTTCATCACTGCCACCCTCTGGTACACCCATGCCACCCTCTGGTACATCCTCACTGCCACCCTCTGGTTGGTTTATCACTGTAGAATATGGGGGTGAAAAAAAGCAAGCACACCTGCCCTGCTTCAACTGCCATGCATTAATTTGGGGTTGATTAATGTGTCACTGATTTTTAAACTTCCAGTCTGGCTGGCACCTGCTTCCTTCCTTATCTGTAATTTGCTTTCTGTTGCAGTGCAATTTTTTTTCACAGGACCTTTATGGCCTACTTGTAGCTATTCTATGAGCCTGCTGTGAGGGTCAGAGCAGGGTCATAGAATAGTTGCAAATAGGCAACTGAACTCTGGAGGGGCCCCTCAGGAAGCACTAGAGTGAATGGTTACTAATGTTAAGATTGAACTTTTGCACCTGCTGATTGCTTTCAGTTTTGCAAAAATCATTTTTCTGCAATTTCTCGCGATTTGCGGGGCGCGAATCCGTGCGAGATAGATTTCGGAAGCCGCGAATTCGTGCGAATACACGATTTGTTTTTTGCTGCGTGTTTGTTCGCGTGATTTTTTGCATGTTCGCAAGCCGCTTGTAGCGCAACGTTTGCAAAGTTACCCTAGCGGTCGTACATGGGCGGGGCCATCTTGTTTGCGTGATGTAATTCCGTTTCCGGGCGCTATGTGTAATCTCGCAAAGTGTGCGGCTCGCTCGTACATGTTCGCGTGTGATCGCGAGGAAAATCTTGTGCGAACTTACCCACGCGGTTGTGAACGGGCGCGGCCATCTTGTTTCTCATTCATTGCTATGGTTCTGGGCATGCTCTCTGTATCCTTTCTTAATCTCTGCCATCCTTTGCGTGTTTGAAGTTTTTTTTGATTTATTTTACTTAATATCTATCCCTCTATTTTTCTAGCTCTATATTTTTGTGTTTTCTGCTACTTTTTGTTAATTTTAAACTACTTTTTTAAACGGTTTTCTTTTCTTCTTCCCTGTTCTATTTCTTCTTTCTTATTTTGCTTCCTTTCTGCCCAGACCATGGCAAAGGGAGCCGGGAAGAAGCCCGCAAAGGCGAAGGGTCCCGCACCCCGTGCCCGGCTCCCGTGCGGTCGTTTGAGGGGGGAGACAGTTGTAGCTCGGGAGATTTTTAGTGCGGAGGAGGTGGCCGCACTAGTCTTTCACGTCCAGCGCCGCCTCCCCAAGACCATCATGGGAGGCGGCAGGATCGCTACCGGCTATGGGATCCGGGAGCGCCGGAAGCGGTGGGAGAAGGTGTGCCGGGCCATGTTTGAACACTCTGGGGTCCGGCGCACCTATAACCAGGCCACCCACCGCTGGACGGATCTCATGGACCGGGAACGCGACTTGCTGGACGTGCTCGGCGTAGAGATCCCCGGGCTTGGTGAGTAGTAGTAGCTATTTCTATCTATTTCATCACTACTCTGTTTTATCCCGCTCTGTGTGTTATTATATTGCAAATTTTTGTTATTTACCAATAGTAATAATGCTGCCGATTATATTGTAGGTAAATTATATTTCAAAATCTTCTATGCATTTCAGGTGCACTGCTCTCCTTCTCAGTAGCCTTGCTACTATGCTTATTTGTTTTCTATTTTGTGTTCATTTCATTGGCCTGAGAAATTATGTATGAGTGTAGTGTAAAGAACTGCGTAATGCTAGACACTAAGGGTCAGATTTTCAATTACCGGCGCATCCCTGCAGAGTAGCAGGGATGCGCCAGTAATTGTGCGCCATGCCACCACCACCCATGGTGCGCCGTATTTAAAATGTGGCGCACCATGGGCCCAAAACGTCACAGAAGCCTTACGCATCTGTGCCGTAAAGGCGGCGCATTGCTGGAGTTGCGTGCCAACTATGGCGCAGCTCCAGCAATGCTCTGGGGTGCCCTATCTCCCCAATGCTGCATCAAGCCGTACGTCGGCTTCAAGCAGGCGCAGGGTTTGAGTCACGCATCATTGTCCTAAAAGTGACTGATTGACATCTTGTAGATTTCCCTCAGCCACTTTTAGGATTCGTTCCTGGGCAGGAACGCCCTCCCTTGCGCCGGAACGCCCCCTGATGGCGCAGGGCTTTACAACGTGATGCATCTCCCATATGCGTCACTTTGTCAATATACGCCGCACCATGGCGCCTCTTTTGTTCTGCCGCTGCGTCACAAAAGTCACGCAACAATGGAGCAAAAGAGCCGCAAGGGGCTTCTAAATCAGCCCCTACAGACTCAAGTACAGTCCTTCCTTTAGACACATGGCTATAAGAAGAAATAGTGGTGGTGGTCGGTGGATTGATAGTTTGAGTATTCACTGATCTGCAAGCACGATGGACTTTGTCTGTCACTTTGTGTGCTGCGGACTGCTGCCTGCCAGGCCTAGGCAAACCTTTTTGGTAGTTTGTTTACTGAGTTACATAGGAACTTTCCAAGTCAACGGTCCGCAAATCAAGCAATGCTAATAACGTAGTAGACCACATGAGATCGGTCAATATATCCCGTGGAATAGTTGTCTATTTGCTATTTCGCCAAAATATTTTGTTATTGTTCTTTTGAAATGTTTGATTTGGTTGACAAATATCATCCATGTTTTCTGGTCTTTCTTTCTTTCATGTTGTACATCAGCTCCCCCCAGGGGCAAGAGGACACAGGAGGAGGCGGAAGGTGCTGTTCAGGATGCAGGCCAGGATCGGGCAGGCGAGGGCTCCTTTGCTGGCCCCAGTAAGTTTTAATTTTAATATAGAGTACCTATTTTTTCCTTGCGTTCCTCATTAGATTTTTTCTAAATCGTCTTTTATCTTCTTGTAGACTGGATCTAAATTCTTATCCTGCCTCGACTATGACTACCTGTGGTATTACTAGATTATTCTTATTAGTCTGTCTGTGTAGCTAACTAAGATTGCACATTTGGCAATTCCATTGGACTCCCATTCTAGTCAGCAATAGCTCTATGCACTGAGTGCAGTCCTCTGGGATTGTCCATAATGTCTTTTCAAGTCTTCTAAATGTTTATGCTTTGACAATTGCCAACCTTAAAAAGGTGAATGACCACCAAGAAAGAATAAGATACTACTTTACTTTGGGTTTGGATAGTAGGACAATCCATTCTACTACTGTTGCAGGGACAAATCTGCACAAACAGAACTATGGACACTAAATAATGCATTGCTTAGCTTATCAATTATAATAGGTGCTGTTAGACTTTCCACATACCTCAGTGATAACAGACTTTGTAGTTGAACCCCCAATCTCCTTACTGACTAGATAGTGTGGCAGAGTCATTTAGCTCCCAAAGTCACCGATGATTGATCCCCAATGATGATTAGATTATCCAACGCAGGACAAGAGTACGGAGTCAGAGTCAAGAAGTGTCAGAGGCACGGACTCATGCTTGCAAAAATTCCAAAACCTTTAGCTCATTCACTCTAGTCTGGAGGACCAAAAACCACAGTGTCTATTTAAGTTTAAAAGCTTTATTAAAAGTAAACACATTTATTACAATCAACTTTGTCATAAAACTAAACATTTAACTGAAAATGGAAAAGTGCTTAGTGCTGACGATTAATTAGACACATTTCTTGTGGTCGAGCCGAGCTCTCACCTGGTTTGAACTTGATCCTGCTCGTGTTCTTAGAAGTCAAGCTTCTGTCTGTTAGGAGAAAAAGTGGTGCGTGTTAAAAATAAAAAGCAAGCATTCATCAGTTGTGCCAAAAAGTGCAGCAAGACAACAGCCTTCCCTGGAAAAAGGGACATTTTTACTTTAGAGTAGACAGTCACAAATTATTACATTGTATTCTGTTTTTTTCACATTTCTTTATTCCTCCTAGACCAAATATTATATAGTAGTGAGTGGTGTATTCTAACATTCTTAAATGTACTTTGTAGGTGGAACATCTGGTGGCGGGGCCAGCGTGGAGGTGGTGGTATTGGACGAGGGGACCAACTCTGGGGAGGAGGCGGTGCAAGTGCCGGACGTGCCTGTGAGGGTTCACACGGTGGTGGCGGGCAGAGGTAAGCTATATATTCCTTACTTATTGAGATTGAAGACTGCATAGTGTGCTTTCTGCACGGGTGTATTATAAATCAACCAGGTAGTAGCCTCCTCTAAATGTACTTCGACTTAGCTGTGAAGTTTTTGGCGAGAAGAATCCCAATAAGATCTGAGATGAACTTGATGGATGGGATAAACGAAAAGCGAAAGAAGGGTGTAAGTAAGTGTGGAAGGACGAGAAATTTAATGATGACTGGCAAAGAAGAAAGATATGTGTTTGCTTGGTCCCCGAGGTGGCTGGGAAGGAAAGAATATGGTATGGTGCATGGCTGGGTGAATGATGAAGCAAGGATGGGTGGAAGGAGAACAGCCTGGGTGGGTGAAACAGAAACTGTATGTGTGCATATACTTTGAATGGATGGATGCCTGGATCATGGTATTATCTGACTCTTAGATAGCATATGTGTATCTAGAGAGAGTAGACGGTCACTGGATGAACTAAGTGTTACTTTGAAGAGCATGTAACACCGCACCCGCACGTCCGTTCCAGTGTAGGAAAGGCAAGGAAAAGAAGTTGTAATTTTGTCCAAATACTACCATGAATAGTAGCAGTAGTTTGTATTGCAACTGCAAGCACAGCATATATCCGGTTATTACGGTGGACACTTCCTACCTCTCTTAATAACTTTAGTTTAGTAGTAGTATGTCATTCATGTGTGGGTGTATCACTGTTCACTCAATAATAAGCAAAGCACCTAAAGTCATCCCATATGTCATCAAATACATCCCATGTGAAGTGATAGATAATCAGATTACTTAGCTTCTTCATTTTCCTTTTCTGGTACTCATTTGCACTGTAGGGTGAAAGCTAAATTAATTAAGCAGTAGCCCTTTTAACAGAGTATTCTCAGTGCCACCTGTAATAGAAAAGTAAGAGCTTCACCACCTGCATGTACTGGACCGGTACAGTAACGCAAGTCTGTCTCACTCATCATGGTGTGCGTCTGTTTTTCTCTGGTGCAAGTTCACTGCGCTGGCATTATGCCGGCTTGCATAAGATAACGTACCAATTTTCCTAAACAAGAGAGAAGAAGAAGAATAAGACTGGTGTACTGTCATAGTCGACTGTAATGGAAGTCCATAGTGCTCGTAGAATTTGTTCCTTAAACTCACACTAATGTTAGAGCAAGGATGAAGAAGTGGGAGGTTAGATAGATACTGTCCTCAATAGTTATGTACTGTGCTTTCAATTTGCTACTTGTACTGTGACACAACTTTCTGCTCAATCATTTTGTGTTAATCTTAAGGAGCATTGGTTACAGACTTAGGGGTCGATCAGGATGGCGGACGGAAGAGCCACCGCGGCCCTGGAGTAGGCGGAAAAAGCCTTTTCCGTGTCCGCCTGCCGCGGATACTCCGTCCGCCATATCAGGATAGGAAAACGTGTCAAATTTCCGTCCGCGACGGAAAAACACGCTCCGCCGGCCAACTACACACGACCACGCGGCGGACGGAACACATCCGGACGCTCCGCCGTACGCACTGACGTCGAAGACCGTCCCCCAAATCAAGATGGCGGAAAACACACATAAAACCGCAGCGGAAAAACAACCTGTCTTAACACGGCGGAATCCCCACAGCGAACATAGGTGACACAGCCGAGATACCCACCGCAAGCTGACCACCACCATGGACCCGGCGCTACACGCTTTCCCGATGCTCTTCGCGATCCACCACGTCCTAGTCATGGCCTACTATGGACGACGACGCAGGTAAGGTACAAACCATTGGCTGTCTGGAGGGGAATACCAGCAAGGGATGTGACGTAGGGAGGGGGAGTGTCATGTTACCGAAACCACTGATGAGAAGCATATACGAATACACATTTGCAGTACGCAAGCAGGAATGACAACGACAGACCACGAGACTTGATAGACTACCTTTATTGTCCAAAATAGGGGTCAAATCACAGTGTATGCGTGAGCATGGGCAAAGTGGGCACCAGAGCAGGTACAACATAGCAGGCAACGAGAGGGCAGCATGCAGTATCAGAGCATCAACAGGGCATTGTAGAGTACAGAGCAGGTACATCATAGGCAGCACGTGAGAGGGGTAAAGTGCATCAACAGTCCATTGCACAGAACAGGCCCATCAGAGGCAGCACGTGAGAGGGGCAAAGTGCATCAACAGTCCATTGCACAGAACAGGCCCATCAGAGTCAGCACGTGAGAGGGGCAAAGTGCATCAACAGTCCATTGCACAGAACAGGCCCATCAGAGGCAGCACGTGAGAGGGGCAGTATGCAGTATCAGAGCATCAACAGGGCATTGTGCATTACAGAGCAGGTACATCATAGGCAGGTAACGAGAGGGCAGCATGCAGTATCAGAGCATCAACAGGGCATTGTGCATTACAGAGCAGGTACATCAGAGGCAGGTAACGAGAGGGCAGCATGCAGTATCAGAGCATCAACAGGGCATTGTAGAGTACAGAGCAGGTACATCATAGGCAGCACGTGAGAGGGGCAAAGTGCATCAACAGTCCATTGCACAGAACAGGCCCATCAGAGGCAGCACGTGAGAGGGGCAAAGTGCATCAACAGTCCATTGCACAGAACAGGCCCATCAGAGGCAGCACGTGAGAGGGGCAAAGTGCATCAACAGTCCATTGCACAGAACAGGCCCATCAGAGTCAGCACGTGAGAGGGGCAAAGTGCATCAACAGTCCATTGCACAGAACAGGCCCATCAGAGGCAGCACGTGAGAGGGGCAGTATGCAGTATCAGAGCATCAACAGGGCATTGTGCATTACAGAGCAGGTACATCAGAGGCAGGTAACGAGAGGGCAGCATGCAGTATCAGAGCATCAACAGGGCATTGTGCATTACAGAGCAGGTACATCAGAGGCAGCACAACTACGTGTCCCTACCAACCCGTCACAGGGACCACAAGAGTGCCACGCAGTTCTCAATGGACACACCATGTGAATTAACATTTGAGTGAAGTGTACAGCACCTCACATCACAGATTCAGGGGGACTGCGTGAACTACCTGCCTCGGACACACTGGCAGCACCAGCAACAGGAGTGTGAGACACAGCCACAGCCCGAGTGACACACACATGGGCCACGGACCCAGACACACTGGCAGCACCAGCAACAGGAGTGTGAGACACAGCCACAGCCCGAGTGACACACACATGGGCCACGGACCCAGACACACTGGCAGCACCAGCAACAGGAGTGTGAGACACAGCCACAGCCCGAGTGACACACACATGGGCCACGGACCCAGACACACTGGCAGCACCAGCAACAGGAGTGTGAGACACAGCCACAGCCCGAGTGACACACACATGGGCCACGGACCCAGACACACTGGCAGCACCAGCAACAGGAGTGTGAGACACAGCCACAGATGTAGTCACTGACACGTGAGCCACTGACCCAGACAGACTGCCAGCACCAGAAACAGGAGTGTGCAACACAGCCACAGATCTTCTAACTGACACGTGAGCCATAGACCCAGATATACTGCCAGGACCTGCAACAGGAGAGGGCACAACTGACACTGTGCCACCATCTGATACATGAGAGTCAACTGCACCAGCGCCACTGGGACAACTGAAATGATGAGCCACAGGGCTGTATGGGCCAGGAGGCAGGGTGGGCCTGGGAGCTGGGGATAGCTCACCTAGAGCCAAATCGGGGTTTGCAGGTGTCAATGGTGTGTGTCTGCGTTTCTTAGGGAGGTGTGAGTGCACCCTGGACAGGACAGGACTGCCAAGTGGTGGGGACTCCAAAGAATCACCACCCAGCATAGGTGGAGCAACTGCTGCCGGGGATCTGGTTTCGGGGGACGTGCTGGAGCCTGCTTGTCGTTTGCTCTGTGCCTGCCGCCTGGACTCGGAATGATGTGTAATGGGGGATGCAACAACAGGGGACACCCTCCTCTGCTTCTGACTGGCCTGGATGGGAGTGGAGGTATGGGGGGACTCCGCCGCGGAGACATCAGTTTGGCGTTTAGTAGAAAACATCAGCCTCAGTGCAGCCAGGGGTGAAGTATGCCTGTCCTTGATTGCGCCATTGTCCATGCTAGATGCCTTGTCCGTAGGATGTGCCTTATCCTTAGGTGGAGTGTTGTCTCTGGATGTAGCCTGTGCCCTGCTCGCCGCCCTGTTCCTGCCAGCAGACTTGTCGTCTGTGGTGCACCTGCCTCCAGCAGACACCTGCTCCCTGTGTGTGTCCCTGCCCTTGGGAGTGTTCCTATCCACTGCTGTGGGCCTGCTCTTGGGAGTCTCCCTGCTCTTAGTAGGTGCCTTAGTCTTCTCACTGTCCTTGGGAGTGTTCCTATCCACTGCTGTGGGCCTGCTCTTGGGAGTCTCCCTGCTCTTAGTAGGTGCCTTAGTCTTCTCACTGTCCTTGGGAGTGTTCCTATCCACTGCTGTGGGCCTGCTCTTGGGAGTCTCCCTGCTCTTAGTAGGTGCCTTAGTCTTCTCACTGTCCTTGGGAGTGTCCCTTACCTCTGCTGTGGGCCTGCTCTTGGGAGTCTCCCTGCTCTCAGTAGGTGCCTTAGTCTTCTCACTGTCCTTGGGAGTGTCCCTTACCTCTGCTGTGGGCCTGCTCTTGGGAGTCTCCCTGCTCTTAGTAGGTGCCTTTGTCTTCTGACTGGCCTTGTCCAAGGAACAGTCCATGGACATGTGAGTATCCCTTGCCTTCGGAGTACCTTTCGTGTTGAATGCCTGTGTAGCTCCGGAAGGCATGTCCCCCAACAACACTTGTGGATCCTGTGTGTGTACTCCAGTGCATCTGACGTCGTCTACGTGAACAGATTTAGCTGATCTAGGGGATGGGGTCTGTGCCCTGCGTGCCCTGACGTGCTGTCTGACGCTGCTTCTAGTGCAATAACCTGTATTTGAGTCCTGCTCTGAATAATCACTACCCCCTGAGACATCCAGCGGTGTAGATGGGGAAACAGAAGTAGCACCCTGTTCATTCGACTGTACTATTGCAGACGACACACTGCTTGCCAATGACTGCACTGTCCTGTGTAGACCTGCAAGATCGCCATGCATCCCTTCCATGAATGCCACCACCTGCCCCAACTTCCTATCATGATCCTGGAAAGCATTTGTCATATTGGTCTGACCCACACACAGCTGTCGCAGCAGATCAACGGCCTCAGCACACAGTGCATTTTGGCTCACCGTGGCAGGGGCAGCGGTGCCTGCACCGAACGCCACTCTGCTCCCCCTACTCCTTCGGCCACGAACAATACATGGTGCAGTTGGCGGAAGTGTGGGCCCTGTGTGCTGTCTTCCGACAGAAGGTGATGAGTGCCCACTCCCAGTCTGTGACAACAGTGCAGGCTCACCAAGAGTGTCCGACGAGGAGGACGATGGTGTCTCCACATGCGAGTCCTCAGGGACGGTCCTGTCCCCCTCTCCGGCGCTGGCCTCCTCCGTGTCAGTCTGCGTGTGTGCGAAGTCTGAGCCGGACTCATTTCCTCGGCTACTCTCCACCGTCTGTGGCTGAGTGTCCTCTGTCAAAGCTGAAATGCACAGAAAAGATGTGTGAGTCATGGGCACACTCACGTACAGAAGGAACAGGATAGCCAAATCACATAGCAGACAAAGGTTCATGAGCCCTCATCCTGCACATGGCCCACCCCTACCAGTCATCCTCACATTTTCTGCCATGGGGACATGGACCACTAGGGGATGTGCTTTAACACTCAACTACTAAGCAAGTGGCGTGTCAACATGGCGGACCTGGATGTCAAATGAGTACCACCCAATGGGACCAAAATGCCATCACAGGCATACATACGCAACACGGAACTCAATAGTGTGTCTGTGCACCAATACATGCATAGCACTCACAAGTTTCCTACACAGACAGTATGCTCACCGCTAGTTTGCTGTTGATCGGCACTCAGACGTTCGGCCAGTTCAGGATGCGTCACTGCAATGATACGGTGCATGAGAGGGGTCATGGAGCGTCGGGCCAGACGGGGCGTCCTTGGAATCAGGCCCAGTGTTACTTCCGCTACATTCTTGCTCAGCCTGGAAATGTCGTCCCAGCGTTTGTGGCAGTGTGTATGTCGTCTGTTGCACACCCCCAATGCCCGTACTTCCCGTGCTATGGTCCTCCACAGGTCCTTGCGAAGGTGCAGCTTGACCTACCATGATGGGAGACAAAAGGGTTTAAGTCAGTGGACAGGTGGCCTGTCACACACATAGGGGCAAGACGTTACTGTCAGCAGCCATGCACAATCAGGAACATATGTCTAGCCCACACTACACAGCTAAGATATAAATAGGCCTGATCATTTGGCCCCCTCATGCACACCAACATGTCCCACACTGCACTTACCACCCGTCCCGGTGCGCCGTAGAGGCGTCCATAGTTGCGGAGTACACCGTCCACGAGGACATCAAGCTCCGCGGCGGTGAAGGGTCGAGACCGGATCTCTTTGCCACTCGACATGGCAAGATCACGGAGTATGGCACTAGAGCAGCAGTCGGTGGTCAGCTCAGCAGCAGCAGCAGCAGGTCGAGGTGATGGTCATAGGCAGCAGTCGGTGGTCAGCTCAGCAGCAGCAGCAGCAGGTCGAGGTGATGGTCACAGGCAGCAGTCGGTGGTCAGCTCAGCAGCAGCAGCAGCAGGTCGAGGTGATGGTCACAGGCAGCACTGGTCCCCAGGGTAGGAAGTTTCATTTTGGCCAAGACACATATATAGGGCCCTCAGCACGTGTCAGTGGCATACGTCGCCAGCAATTGGTCAGCCCTGGAAGCGTGATCGTGAAATGGGCCAATGACTGGCCCTGTTGTTGCGGTGCACAGCTTCCGCTACTTGCGATTGGCCGTATGCGGCCAGCGTCCCTCTTCCCATTGGCTGCATGTGCAGGGACCGTCACGGGCACACATCGGCAACCGCACGTGCAAGCTTCAGGCACGGATGCTTCAGTTGCAACAATGTACTATCACTGGCGCCTCCATGGCGGGGCACGTACACAGCGGGGGAGGTGCAGGCCTATACACCCTGCAGATGTACTCAATGGACATGCCAGTTCATGACCCCCCTTACAGTCACCTTGCATCATCCACCGTACACCGGCCGGAGCGGCCGGCCCATGAACAACCGCCGTGCCCGGCCATGAACAACCGCCGTGCCCGGCCATGAACAACCGCCGTGCCCGGCCATGAACAACCGCCGTGCCCGGCCATGAACAACCGCCGTGTCCGGCCATGAACAACCGCCGTGCCCGGCCATGAACAACCGCCGTGCCCGGCCATGAACAACCGCCGTGCCCGGCCATGAACAACCGCCGTGCCCGGCCATGAACAACCGCCGTGCCCGGCCATGAACAACCGCCGTGCCCGGCCATGAACAACCGCCGTGCCCGGCCATGAACAACCGCCGGTCCCGGCCATGGCGGTTGTGTTCATGGCCGGGCACGGCGGTTGTTCATGGGCCGGCCGCTCCGGCCGGTGTACGGTGGATGATGCAAGGTGACTGTAAGGGGGGTCATGAACTGGCATGTCCATTGAGTACATCTGCAGGGTGTATAGGCCTGCACCTCCCCCGCTGTGTACGTGCCCCGCCATGGAGGCGCCAGTGATAGTACATTGTTGCAACTGAAGCATCCGTGCCTGAAGCTTGCACGTGCGGTTGCCGATGTGTGCCCGTGACGGTCCCTGCACATGCAGCCAATGGGAAGAGGGACGCAGGCCGCATTCGGCCTTTGGGAAGTAGCGGAAGTTGAGCACCGCCATGGCGGCGCCAAATATGTGATCTTGTCAGACGCTGCACCGTGATGTGTTGTGTGCAGTTGCGTCATGAGGGATGTGAGCGTGATTGTGAAAGGTCATATGTCATACAATATAGCATGTGTGTCCATACAATGGACATCGGTCGGCACACAATGGCCAACAGATGTGCATTCGTACGTGTTGACGTCGGGTTTGACCCAACAGACGTTGTTACATCTTCACAACTACACAGTACATCACGGCTGTGTGGCCAATTAATGCATCTGTTGTCAGTTTCTTGTTGTGTCGAGGTGACTACAGTGGTGGTGGTACACATGCATTCCGTGTATGTGATTTATACGTTCTGTCACCATGCATGTCATTACCGTATGCACATCATCATTGGTGGTGGCATTTGTGCTTGATGACATGGCGTGCGTAAACTTATCGTTTGTGTGCATGCAGTTGCATGAGTGTCTGTGATGTGTCTACGATACATTAGGGTGACGACTGGAGTTTTGTCAGTAAGGTACACATGTGATGGAGTTGTACACGTATGCGTCGTTTGTACGTTGACCTAAGTTACATCTCTCTCCCACACAGGAGGGCTCCAAATGTGCATCGCCCATACACTCAGCTGGAGGATATGGTAGACGAGGAGGTGATTCGGAAATTCAGGCTGGATCGACGTCGGTTGCTGGAGCTTGTGGCTCAATTGTCTCCTCATCTGCAGCCACGTAGAACGTATCCTGGCTCGTTTACACCCACTGCAAAGGTCATGGCGGTACTACATTTCTTCGCTACTGGCACATTTTCAGTATACAGTTGGAGGTGCCGGGGGTATGTCACAGGCAATGTTCAGCACGGTTCTTCGGGATGTGTTAACAGCTATGATGCTGTACAAGGATGAGTACATACATTTCCCACGTCCGGAAGAGTTGCCAGCTGTCAAAGCTGGTTTCTATGCACTGGGCCACATACCTCACGTTGTGGGCTCAATTGATGGCACGCACATCGCGCTCATTCCACCACGGGCACGCGAACAAGTGTTCAGGAATCGCAAACACTTTCATTCGCTGAACGTGCAGGTGGTGTGCCTGGCGAGCAACATCATCTCCCATGTGTGTGCAAGATTTCCTGGATCCGCACATGACGCCCACATCATGCGAACCAGCAATGTCCCACGACTCATGGCAAATCTGCCACCCGGTCAAGCGTGGCTTGTTGGTGAGTGTGCAGTGGGGACTCTTGTGATCTCTGTGTTGCATGGGGTACCCACCATATCTTGTTCTGATGTTTGTCTCTGTCATCCCCCTACATAGGCGACTCGGCTTACCCAAACCGGCCCTGGCTCCTCAGTCCCCTACGTAATCCGAGGACGGCGGGTGAAATGCGGTACAATGAGGCACATGGAAGGACACGGAGAGTCATCGAACGTACCTTTGGACTACTCAAGTCTAGGTTTCGGTGCCTCGATAAGACCGGAGGGGCCCTGCCTTACTCACCAGGAAAAGTATGCAAGATCGTGATTGCCTGCTGCATGCTCCACAACCTGGCAGTACGCAATAACATTGAACTGCTGTTGGACCCTGAAGACGAAGGAGTTCCTCGGCCTCCCATCCCACCCATGTCGACTGATGAGGATAGTGGTGAGGAGGAAGGTGTGGACCAGAGGCGCCAGCTCATTGATCGCTACTTCCCTTGAATGTGAGTATCTACCTCTAGTGGCGGATGACAATGCCTCATGTATGTTTTCTGGTGTTGTGTGGATATGGGGTTAATCAGCTGGGTGTGGTTTGTGATGGTTGCACATGTGTGTCTTCATGTCTTTGGACATAGGAGTGTCCATGATGTGTGTGCTCCCATCCCATGCTTGTGTGATGGTTGTAGTTTGTGTAATGTTGCTGTGCATTGTGTTGTGATGTGTGTGAATCTCTTTACTGACGTGTGTTTGCTGTCTCTGGTTTTCTGTAGGTCACTCCCGCAGCGCCATGATCATGTGCGGCTATGATCCCTGTACCTGTTTACATCTGTATCTGATGGCAATCATGTGAATAAACATGGAGGCAAAACATCATTGTGTGAGTAAATGCAATTTATTGACAGGTTGTGCTTTTGTGCTGGTGAATATTTACAAGTAAGTGGGGGGGAGGGAGTTGGAGTTGAAGGTAATGGCAGATGAAATGTCCGTGCTGACACCACATTGGGGGGTGTCAGGCTAGTCCAGCAGACCAGTGGCAATGATTGTCTATGTGGGACAGGATGGTTTGCAGGGTGAATGTCTGGCACAGGCAGTGGCATTGTCAAGGTCGTCCCCTCTTGGAGCGTGTGCCTGGCGCTCCAACACTGCTCTCAGCAACTTCCTGCCTCGGCCGCCCCCTCCGTCTCGGAGGTGGTACAGAGGCAGCTGGGAGGGCAGGTTGGTGATGGGCCACATCCGTCGCCAGGGGCTCAGGTGGTGGTGGCGGCGGTGGAGGCGGAGGCGGAGGTGACGGGGGAGGCGGAGGTGACGGTGGCGGTGGCGCTGACACACATGGTGGAGGGGGGGGGGGTTGTTCCGGGCAACCCATTCCCTCCACATCGTTGCCTGCTGGCCCATGATCACCAACATCTGGCCAAGGATGCCAGAGATCTCGCGCAGGCTGTTGGTGTTGTCCACTGAGTCCTGGTGAACACGATCAGCGTTTGCCTGGGACCGGTCGTATGAGGCCTGGCACCTGGCAAGAGCTTGTAGGGACTGTGCCACTGGCTCGGGTAGCTGTCCCTCCTCTGACCGGCGGTGTGTGGGTCGCCTGATTGGCAGTTGTCCCGTTGCCTGTGTTTGTGGCCCACTCACCCTGCTTGTGTGTGGGGCCGTTGGACCAGCGTTGCGCGCTGGGTCATGCTGGGTGGCACCGGCAGGAGTCGTGGTGCTGGTGGTAGTGGTGGTAGTGGTGGTACTGGTGGTACTGGTGGTACTGGTGGTGGTGGGGACTGTGCAGATCACAGAGACGGGTGCCGCGGGAGTCACACATGCGACGTTGGTCGGTCCCGGGAGTCCCTGTGAGCCAGATGGCCCTGGCTGCGTGCTTGGTCCCGCTCCATCCTCCGCCCCGGAGCTGCCTGTGTCGTCGTCGGCAGAGAGTCCTGTAGGTGTGGGAGGCGAGGCTGGCGGCCGGGTACTGCTTTCCCCAGTCAGTTGACGATCACCTGAGGGACAAGATCGAGCTGGTCAGTAATGTGGACAGTACATGGTTACATTGATTTGTAGACATTTCTGTTTCCTGTCGCACACACCCCACCCTCCACCACCACCACCACCCTCCCTGTGCACATGGGGGCCTGTTGGGAGTTGTAGTTTGGGCCTCTCACACACCCCACCCTCCACCACCGCCACCACCACCACCACCCTCCCCGTGCACATGGGGGCCTGTTGGGAGTTGTAGTTTGGGCCTCTCACACACCCCACCCTCCACCACCGCCACCACCACCACCACCCTCCCCGTGCACATGTGGGCCTGTTGGGAGTTGTAGTTTGGGCCTCTCACACACCCCACCCTCCACCACCGCCACCACCACCACCACCCTCCCCGTGCACATGGGCCCTGTTGGGAGTTGTAGTTTGGGCCTCTCACACACCCCACCCTCCACCACCGCCACCACCACCACCACCCTCCCCGTGCACATGGGGGCCTGTTGGGAGTTGTAGTTTGGGCCTCTCACACACCCCACCCTCCACCACCGCCACCACCACCACCACCCTCCCCGTGCACATGGGGGCCTGTTGGGAGTTGTAGTTTGGGCCTCTCACACACCCCACCCTCCACCACCGCCACCACCACCACCACCCTCCCCGTGCACATGGGGGCCTGTTGGGAGTTGTAGTTTGGGCCTCTCACACACCCCACCCTCCACCACCACCACCCTCCCCGTGCACATGGGGGCCTGTTGGGAGTTGTAGTTTGGGCCTCTCACACACCCCACCCTCCACCACCACCACCCTCCCCGTGCACATGGGGGCCTGTTGGGAGTTGTAGTTTGGGCCTCTCACACACCCCACCCTCCACCACCGCCACCACCACCACCACCCTCCCCGTGCACATGGGGGCCTGTTGGGAGTTGTAGTTTGGGCCTCTCACACACCCCACCCTCCACCACCGCCACCACCACCACCACCCTCCCCGTGCACATGGGGGCCTGTTGGGAGTTGTAGTTTGGGCCTCTCACACACCCCACCCTCCACCACCGCCACCACCACCACCCTCCCCGTGCACATGGGGGCCTGTTGGGAGTTGTAGTTTGGGCCTCTCACACACCCCACCCTCCACCACCACCACCCTCCCCGTGCACATGGGGGCCTGTTGGGAGTTGTAGTTTGGGCCTCTCACACACCCCACCCTCCACCACCACCACCCTCCCCGTGCACATGGGGGCCTGTTGGGAGTTGTAGTTTGGGCCTCTCACACACCCCACCCTCCACCACCGCCACCACCACCACCACCCTCCCCGTGCACATGGGGGCCTGTTGGGAGCCATGGACATGTTAGTGTGTTGGTGTCCGACGTGCATGGGTTGGGGCGTGGGGGATGTTTAATCTCAGTTGTGTGAGCCTGACCATGTCGTGCTGATCGTGGTGCTTGGTTTGTACTCACCAGTCTCTTCTCCTTCGTCAAGGCCGTCTAGGCTCTCTGGGTGTAGTATCACCAGCACCTTCTCCTCCCAATCGGTGTAGGGTATGGGCTCCGGGGGTGTGCCACCGCCAGTAAGATTGGCTCTGGCGTGGTTTTTCGCTCGGATGCCCTTGACCCTGGTCTTAAGGTCATGCCACCGCCTCTGAATGTCGTGCTTGGTCCTCGGCACAGTCCCCGACGCATTCACACGAGTGACGATCCTGTCCCACATGTGGTTCTTTTGCGCCACGGTCGTCTGCTGGACTTGGGCCCCGAAGATGTTGGGCTCCACACGGATAATTTCATCTACCATTACCCGCAACTCTGTCTCCGTGAATTTGGTTTTTTTTTTGGGTGCCATGGTGTGTGGTGCTCAGTGTGTGAGTTGAGTGAGTTGGGAGGTGCAGGTGTGTGGTGTGTGATGTGTAGGATTTGTGTGGTGGGTGTTTGTGTGGTAGGGTGGTGGGTGGGTGTCTTCTATGTGATTTTATGTGAGTTAGCAGTGTCTCGAATGGCCCTCTTGCTGGCAGCAATGCTGTGGTGCAAGGGATTGTGGTTGTGTGGGGGTGTCTTTTTGTAGTCGTGTCTCAATGGTTGTTGCGAGTCAGGTGGTAGGTGGGCGTGTTGACTTGTGTGCATTATTGGATAATTGGGACGTGTCATGGTGGCTTGGGCTGGGGGGGGGGGCCTTGTCAATGTTCGTATGTTTGCTTATGACTTGCGGTGCACTTTCATACATTTGTTAGGCGCTAGGGATGTTGTGCGTGTTGGCCTTCCGCCCTGATGCTGTGGTTCTCGTTGCATTGTTTCCGCCGCGGACGTGGATGGCTGTGAGTTCCGTTGTACGGGCGGATTTATCCTAATTGCGGCCACGGAGTATTCTCAGGGATGGCGGTACATGTTTTATTTTCCGCGGTCATTTCCGTCCGCGGCAGTGGTTGTTCATTGGACTCCGTCCGCCGCGGACGGACTTGGTTGTGTTCCGTCCACCGCGGACGGTGTTGGTTGTGATCCGTCCGCCGCGGTCGGAGTTTCGTGACATGAATATCCTAATCCCAACCGCGGTTTCTCCGCGGCGCAGCCGGGAGTAAAATTTCCCCCACCATGGCGGACAGTACCCATTTCCGTCCGCCATCCTAATCTGCCCCTTTGTCTTTCTTTCTTCATATAGTTGCTCCTTCCAAATCAAACAGAACATCAAGGAGGGAGCTGGCTCAAATGGCCCGGCAACGGAGGCTGGATGCCACTGTCGCCGAATATCGGCGGCTGGTGGCCTTGGAGGAGGAGGAGACGCAGTCTACCGGTACAACAACAACATCCACTGGGACAGCTGCATCCTCCTCCGTGGCCTCACGGGCTGCCAGCCAGCGCAGTGCTCCAGCGGTACGGAGCCGGGCTACCAAAGCCAACCGCCACCGCCGAGCAGCAAAGACAGCAGCTGCCCCCCACAGGAGTTGCAAGGCACGCCAGCGCCGCTTATGCCTCAGAGTGTCCTACCTGGAGCAGGAGGTGCATACCTATAAGAACTTGGTGGAGGGCCTCCGCTTCGACCATGCCACCCTCCGCAAGGAGTATGATGCCCTGGCCGCTAAAGTCAACAGCACTCTCCCGTAGTGTAGTGTCCCTTGCCCCTTTTTTAGAGACTTTTGGGGGGTGGGAATTGGGAGTTGGGTTGTTTTTGGGACTTTTGAAGGACAATCGTTGGGGTTAGGGAGGGTCTTGCGGGAGATTATTTTGTTAGGGCTACAAAAATATATTTTTTGAAACTTTATCTGACCATACCTGTTTTTTACTGCTTTTGAGTCTGGCGGGTGGGGGTTTAACAGTAAGTTTGTTTTCCTGAAGAGTCCTAGGACTTTAGTAGTACTACCGTCAATCTCTCGTCTATTCCTAATACTCCATTATACTACCTCCCACCAAACGCTTATCTTACCTGTAATTTGTGTTTGAAAGTAGGGCTAGGCCCAGGGCTGGCTCCACGGGAAATGGCGATTAAGGTTGGCAATCCTGGGCGGATGAAATGTCCTCATTGCGGTGGTACTAGTGGTGTGACACAGTGGCAGTTGCATGCCTATGGAAAAAAAGAAAATGAAACCTGGTTTGTCCTTACTGTAGCATTACAACGGTACGATAGAGAATATAGCAGGTGACAGTACACTAGAACAGTGCCACACAGAGCCTAACAAATGGTAAAGTATTGAAAGTATAACTAGTACTTGCGTTGAATTTCTTTGACATTGGCTACTACTACAAGAAATAGTACTGAAGCTGAGTAAGTCTAGAATATATCCTCGGATTCCTTCACCAGCCTGTTGCTATGACCTTATCCTCCCCAGCAAGTGTGTGGAATTATTGATGTCATTTAGTCACACATCAAGCAAAACCACACAGCCCGGGGGAAGAGGGTTAGGGTTTGGAAAATGGATGGGAATGGGGGTTTCTTTTTGGGTAGGTTTTGTTGAGAGAAATAAAAAAAGCACAGCATGGACAAACAATAATTGAAGATAAAGAAATCTGTGGGTACAAAGCTAACCATAAATCTTTTAAGTGACATAAAGGAAGTGCATGCCCTACTGCATGCATTGTTACTGAAATGTAAGTAGTACTAGAATGCGACAGTACAGGGCTGCAGCGTTTTCACTTGCCTATCTCTGCACTCAGAGAAACACTTCTTACATTAAATTAGGTTTAAAAATTAGCCGAAGTAAAACCTATAGAATGGCTGTAGGGATCAATTTAGAAGCAGAGAGAGATCCATGGCCTCAATGATGTTTAAATTCAACAAAACAGTTGTATCATGCACCCATAACCAACCCTGGTCCTACTGGATACTGTGGCTACCCACAATATATTTTATTTAATGTTCTGAAAAAGTTCCAAAATTCTAGTTGCAGCAACTGTAATGCCCCAAACAAACTTACTTGTGAAAGTTGTTTTCTAATCCAAAAGTGATCCAAAGAAAGTCAAAAAGGCCTCAAATCCAAATATCCAGCAGCACCCACAAAAAGTAATCCTTCCAGGTCAAGGTCCAAATGAAAGTGACCAGCACATGAAGAAAGCACTGGGAGTAGCCTGCTGGACAGGAACAGGAAGTTGGAGACTGTGGGGCACTTCCTTCCTCCCCCCCCAAAAAATGGACTCCTTGCAAAAAAAAGTGCAGGCAAATGTCAACCTGAGGAGTGATTCTGATAAAAATCATCATTTTCTGAAGGTTTACGCTGTTTGCTGGTGGATTTCTTGTGCAGAATTGCAAAATCTCTATTTCGCGAGTGCGAGATTGTTCCTGCCCGCCGCACCTACGTGTTCGCAATTGCAAACTCTCGCGATGCGTGCTGTGCAAGGTAAGGTGGCAAGCCGCGGATACGTATTCGCGGGCGCCAACTCCCGCGGGATCCCGCAGCAAGATCCAAAATGGCGCAGCACTCGCAAAATATCGAGAAAAACAACTCGGCAAACGCTGAATGACGGAAAGTGAATGCCGTGCGCCACGCCGCGCGCCGCAATATTGTATCACCAAGCAAAAAAATCCGCCGCGTGGGAATTGACGGATTTTCGGCAAATTCGCTAGAGTTCGCGGATTGCGAATTTACCGAAAATCCGCAAATTCCGCGAGCGGAACGGATTTTACGCCCATGCTTAACTCATATACCAACTCACTCACAGATACAGCCACTGATATATCCTCTTATTCACCCACACAGTTACTCACATACTGTCAGTCACCCATAGATCTACTCACGCACCTACTCACCGACCCCTAGGTTGAATTACACAGTCACTTACTCACCTATACAGTTATACACACACCCACTCACTTATTAATACAGATACTAACACACACTCACTCACCTATACAGTCATTGACTCAAGCACACACTCTCCATATAGCCACTCTCACAATCACTTACTCGATACAGTCACTCATATACTACAACGTTCGCCTACCCTCCTTTCACATATGGAGTTCCTCACCCATATACCACTGGCACATCAATTCACTCAACGACTCAGCCATACACATGCTCAGTCACCCATACAGACTCTCAAACACGCACTTACTGCCCCATACAGCCACTGACTCACCCACTCACTCATCCATGCAGGCAGTCAACCACACCTTCACCCACCCACACTGACACTAATACACCCTTACAGGTACTCGGACAACCAATCAATCACCCATACAGCCACTCACATACCCACTCACCAACACATACAGCCACTTAGGCACTGACTGACTGATACAGACATTCACACAACCTAGTCACTCACCCATACATTCACTGAGATACCTAATCACTCACTTATACAGCAGTCACGCACCCACTGAATCATCCATACAGGCACTCACACACCCACTGATTCATCAATACACCTTGGTATTTATATTCAAGACTCATAAATGTTTGAAAAACACCCACAGTCACTGGATGATGTCATTTGAAATGTCATCAGTGATGTCACTGACCAGGTCATGAGTGATGTAATATATGACGTCATCAGCAGTGCATTGCGGGGGCACGAGTTAGCTCAGCTAACTATAACAGCTGTATTTCTCTGATTTAATATGAGTGAAATCTCAGCTTAATTATAATGGTCCTGTAACCTGTATTTTTTTCTGTGAATGTCTAAGGCTTTTTAAATGCAAATTCCTAACTATAACGTCCATGAAACTTGTGTTTTTTTTTAGTGAATATATATATATATTTAAACTGCAGAGCGTCAGGACTTCCGTTTACACCACCGCAGGCGCTGATGAGGCCACACCGGCCGAAATGCATTCGCCATCAATCTGTTATTAAAGGCTCTGCCATTGAATTCCCCGTGGAGGTTCCTGCTTATTTCACTGAGAGGAGGCGTTTTTTTCATATATATATATATATATATATATATATATATATATATATATATATATATGTATGTAAAGAGAGAGAGAGAGAGAGAGAGAGAGAGAGAGAGAGAGAGAGAGAGAGAGAGAACTGTCTGCCCTCAGTGAGTGGAAATGTACCCGAACCATGGGGTATATTACCAACAACTAGTGATAATTTTTGTCTCTAACTTGTTTAGAGACAAAAATTATCGCCGCACATCGGCGATTTTTATCGCAGATAAACCTTGCTATTAGCAAGGTTTATCGCAAATGCGATAAAAAACGTCCGCAATGCATGAATATCGCTGAAAAGTCAGCGATATTCATGCATTATCGAGCAAATGCTCTTAGCCATGTTATCCACCTCCCATTGGATAACATGGTGAAGAACTGCTCAGGGCAGGTGTTAGCTTTTGGAGATATTCGCGCTTAGCGCGAATATCTCCAAAAGTTGGTAATAGGAGATAGCGATGTTAGCGACTGTTTCCAGTCGCTAACATCTTGGCACGCCCACTTTGCATGTCATTAGTGATAAATATCACTGACATGCAAAGCGGGGCCCAAGATGGTCGCTATCTCCTATTAGCTGTCACTAACTGGTGTTAGCGACAGCTTGGTAATAGGGAGATAATTTTATCTACGCTTTCTTGGCTTTTAAAGCCAAAAAAGCGGAGATAAACCCCCTTGATAATATGCCCCCATAATATTTATGAATTGAGATAATTGAATGTTGCATAAGTCTCCAAACTGTTAGCAATGCTCTTTTTATCAGTCATATCACTGGGCACATATATTGCAGAAACATGTAATCATGGTCGTCTCACATCAGTTACATTGCACTGCAATTATACCATTGAATTTGAACTTTGCACTATAGTTGAATATGTGTGAATGCTGGTGTATCAGTACACCTTCTCTAAATAACACGTAATTGGGCCACATTTATTTTCATTGACCTCTAGTGGTCCAAGATGCCCCTTACCTCCCACAATAATGCTAATAAACAGCATTTTAATCTCTGCACAACTACATAAATGGTTAATGTTTTGTGGCATGTTTTCTAATTTATTTTTTTTAAAACGGTATTTAACCAAAAGCAGAATGCCAGGGATTTAGCACTAAACATTGGTCGCAAAATACTAGTTACAAATTGCAACCAGTTTTTTTTTGTGACCAGTATGGTATTTTGCAAAGTGAACTATGTAATAAAAGGTAGGTCCACAAAACATAGAATTGTAAAGGGTCTCAATTAAACCCAACTCATACTATGTTACCGAATCTCAATTTGGGTTTGGGACATAAAAAAAGCCATTTTGCGATTATTTGTCACTGCAAAAAGTCTTATTACATGTGGCCCCAAATTCATGTAGTAGGTAAAATCACTCTGAAGAGGCCTATTCACTCCCTGGACAATGTTATTTTAAACTGGAATCTGTTATACACTAAATAGCATTTCCTCCTATTACTTTGACCTTTGCTCTACAGTAACAAATGAGTGACTTTGTGTCTATTAGTACAGTTACTACAAATAATGTAATTGGGCCACCTCTTATTTTTTACTGGGATGGCATAAGAATGAATGCTGCTTGTACTTAAGTTAGAACTTTTAACACCTTTCATCAAAACACTAATACATTTTTCACACTGATAAAGAAGATTTATTTCAGGGGATTAAGACTTAAGCCATGTCCGTGCAGTGTATTTGAGCAGGGGCACCAATACAAAATCTGCACACAGCGAGCGTGATACTCTCAAACCTGCTTGCCATAAAAAAAAATGAATTTAAAGGACAGTTATCAAATGAATTTTATCAAATTAATGAAAGCTAAATGGTTCGCTGAGTTGAAGATCCTGTTACCATCTGGCATACAGAGAAAAGCTGACACGAATGCATATTTATGGGTATGAGTGTTTCTATTGGAGGATATTAATGTTGTAAGCAATATAAACCCTGGACTAAAAACGCACACATTTATATTTATCCAGTGCCAAAATGCCCTTTACAAATTTCCCCAGGGTTTCTTATTAAAAATTACTGCTACTCTGCACACTCCTCCTGCTAGTAAGCACATTTATTGTTTAGCTTCCTCCCTTCAAGATGTAAACCAAAAAAAAGTAAAACAAGAACTAGTACAGAGTGAAATAACAGCTTGTGGAATAGCTTCAGCACGTAATATTTGGATCACAAACGGGGAATGCTTAGTATCTGAACACACATTTTGGCCCATTTTTTCAAATGATAAAACATCTATCCCATCAGGGAGAGAGTCTGAGTCCACTAAGGTACAGGCTTCGAATATCGAGTCCCGAATATCGCTGGGAAGAATATTGTTACATCAATGTTGAAGGCCAAAATACCAAAAGGCACGTTTGTATATGTTTTCCACATATATGCACCTTAGTGACACACACACACACATATATATATATATATATTTTCACAACAATTCCGCTTTTCCTCACAAGCCGAAAATAGAAAGCACTCTGGACATCCGATTTAAAAGTGATTTATTGGCATACCCCCTGCCCCTCCATCAGACGCGTTTCGCCTCACGGCTTCGTCAAAAAAAAAAAAGATATATATATATATATATATATATATTACCTACTGGCGGTCGCCAGTAGGTATATATAGTTAGGATTTTTTCCCTATGGGATTTTTGAAAATTCTATGTCTAATAACTTTGGCGTTTGTGGACGGAATTGGCTGAAATTTTCTGGAAAATGGAACATTTTGTTTCTGAGCAGCCCCTGAAAATTTGGGGGGGGTTCGTCCAGGGGGGGCCGAGAAAAAAGGGGGGTCCCAAAACGTGTTTTTAACATTGAGTTTTCCATAGGGCGGTTAGCCTCACTTTTAGCCCGAACGGCTGAATGGATTTGCACGAAACTTGGCTAAATTGTAGGGACTGGTAGCCCGATGTGCCTTTTGTAGGTCTCAATATATGTGCTGCAGTGGATTTTAAGAAATTAACGTTCAAAAAAAGATATATATCTGTAAGCGCGGACCGGGCAGCGCCCCGGTTCGCGGACCTTAAGCGTACCAAAACTTCGCGTAGCGAAGCTGATTGGCTCTCCGGTGTCTGTCAACATTCTAAACAGTCCGGAGCGGCCGCCATCTTGTCTCTCGGTAGGATCGAGAGACAAGAGGAGGCCAAAACAAAGGGGGAAATAACCATAAGGGGGCATAGTAGATCCTCGCTGACCCCCTAGGTTTAATGTGGAGGTTTTAAAAGGGCCCCTGTTTTTTTGCGTGGGTAGCGCCCGGTACGCGAACCGGGAAGCGTTCTGGGGAGCGTACTACAATGAAAAATGAATGATAGACTTTTCAAATGCTGTATGTTAATTGATTGTTGGATTTGTTGATTATTTTTTATTTTCTTTATCTTCCCAGGGAGCGACCCGGTACGCGAACCGTTGAGCGCCTCGGTTCGCGGACCTTAAGCGTTCCGGGAGTCCACCATTTTGTGTTTCAGTCGAATTAAGATACAAGATGGAGGGCAAATAATGTTCAGAATGGGTAGAAGGGGGCACGGTAGAGTTATCTTGATCCCCTAGGTTTTCTGAGGGTGGCTGAGGAGGCTTATATGTGCGAAAAAAAAACATTTTTTTAAAAAAATTTCGCGAGGTTAGCTCCCGGTTCGCGTACCGGGTAGCGCCCCAGGGAGCGTATTTTGTTGAAAATTAGTGAAAATGTTAGAGTTAAATAATAATTGTGAGTGATTAGATGTAGGGTAGCTCTGAGAAGAGCTTTTGGGTTTATGGTACATTTAGGTACTTATAAGTAGGTACCAATGCACATTCTTAAATTCAGAGTGAAAACTCTGTTGCCCTCATCTGAGAAGTGAACTCCATCTCCTCTGTAGATATCTTGCATGTAGTAACGCAAGTTATTGTTGTACAGGGAGCCCATTCCATGGTCTCTCATGTAAGCTGAAACAGATTTGTTTACATGCTTCCTCGACTTCTCAATTTGTGGACAAAATTGGTTTGACCACCTCCATTTCTGTCTTTGGCATATATTTGAATATACCAAGGCAGTCTGAGGAAAAAGTGCCATTAATTGCTCAAAGGTGTCCTTTAAAAGCATTTCCAGACCTACCCCAGTCAAAGTGCCCAAATCATTACCTCCACAGTGCACAATTAACAGGTCAGGTTTTGGCAAATGCATAAAGGTTTTCACCAATGGTATCAATTGGTGACATTTTAATCCTCTGTGGCCAAACCACTTAATTTCCACATCTTGTAAATTGAGGTTAGGTAAATTCCTGCTTTCAACGTACCTTTGAGCCCAGTGAATATAACTATGACCAACAATCCAGACAGAAAACATGGTGAGAGAAGGTTCTCCTGCAGTCAGATGAAGTGTGGCAATGAAATGGCAGTTGAAAAAATGAGAGTGTAAAATGAAAAAAAAACTGTGGAGTTTCTGTGTTCATGAAGCAGTAACAGTGATTGGTGGATTTTGATTGATGAAAACAGAAAGTTAGGGTGCACAGATGTGTTCTTTGAAAGATGTATTTTGAGTGGTCAATAAAAAATCATTAAATGAAAGAATGCACTGGATATGCAGGTGCACTGAGAGTTCAGAGTTCAATTGCAACATTGTTGTGTGAACTTGCAAACACCAGAGGTATTCCAGGAGGTGGTTGCTATGGAAAATAGGCAGAAAGGGCAGAGGGGGAAGGGTTTTCATTTGAAAAAAAGTGAGGGAAGAGTTTTGATTGGGTGACATGAGAAATATGTGTGAAGAATTACAGCATTTCTGTGCTTTTGATAGCTGCAGACTCTGGAGTGCATACCTTTTGCTCTGCTGAAGACAAATTGGTGTGTTTCTGAGACTGTTTTCAAACTCAAAGTATTTGCTAAGGTGAGAAAATATTTCTTTAATTTAGATAGAGAATAGTGTGCTTTAAGGAGAAAATTATGATTTATGTGGCGCAAATTGCTTGTAAATATGCTCTCACATGTGTATGGAAAATTTTTATTTTGAATGTTTGTGTTACATAGCCATGTTAAGAGTGACCCTACCATGCAGGAAAGCCAATCAAAAAACGCTTTCATGTGTTTTAATGACATTTTAAGTCATTTTCCCATGTGCAGTGTTTAGAAATTATGATTTGAAAATCGTTTTTGGGGAAAAGGAATTGTTTTTAAATTCATGACAAGGACATAATGGTGTATGCTTCTTCATAAGGCAATTGACTGTCCCTGATGTTATTTTTCTCATTTTAGTGTAAGACCTTTCTCTGTGGCGCAAATTGCTTGTAAATATGCTTCCACATGTGCATGGAAAATTTTGATTTTGAATGTTTGTGTTACATAGCCATGTTAAAAGTGACCCAACCATGCTCGAAAGGCAATCAAAAAACGCTTTCATGTGTTTTAATGACATTTTAAGTCATTTTCTCATGTGCAGTGTTTTGAAATTATGATTTGAAAATCGTTTTTGGGGAAAAGGAATTGTTTTTAAATTCATGACAAGGACATAATGGTGTACGGTTCTTTATAAGGCAATTGACTGTCCCTGATGTTATTTTTCTCATTTTAGTGTAAGACATTTCTCTGTGGCGCAAATTGCTTGTAAATATGCTCCCACATGTGCATGGAAAATTTTGATTTTGAATGTTTGTGTTACATAGCCATGTTAAGAGTGACCCTACCATGCAGGAAAGCCAATCAAAAAACGCTTTTATGTGTCTTAAGGACAATTTAAGTAATTTTCCCATGTGTAGTGTTTTGAAGTTATGATTTGAAAATCGTTGTTGAGGTAAAGGAATGTTGTTAAAATTTATGTGCGCCATATGCCCCCAAATTTCTTTTTTAGGGGTGCAGCAGGGTGTTCTTGAGACACCCCTGCACCTTTGGAATAAATTCCTAATTTGTGATGAGCAAATTGTTAATCGCAAATTGCACCTTCATTTATATGAGCCTCCTAGCCCATGGAAATGAATGGGTAATTTGCAATTAGCAATTTTCTCATCGCAAATTTGGAATGGTAAAGAATCGCTATTTATTCCTTAAAATTCGCTTTTTTGGAAATGCAAAATAGTTATATGATACATATGGCGGTTGATGTCTAACAAGATAAGAAGCTTATGGATTCATTTATGGTGACTGGCGCAATGAAGTAGACATCACTTACTTCATTGGTAGAGCTTTACATGTATTATCTCCTCTGTATTCTTCATCAAGCGTAACTTTAATCTGCAATCCTGAGTAGGCCTCACCTTAAACAAAGCTCTGGATAGGACACACTTTATTGTCATCCTGGATTAATCATTTAAAATGCTAGGGACAGATTTATGATAGGTGTATGCCTCTTTTGTGCCACTGTGCGTCACTTTTATGATGCAGCGGTGGTGCAAAAGATTTGCTATGAGGCGACAACATTACAAATTGATGCATTTAGGCAGATATGTCATGGTGTAAAAAAAACGTACCACATAAAACCCAAGCAGCAGTGATGCAAAAGATGCACCATGTCGCAAGACAGGCCTCACTTGGGGCCATATGTATCAAGCTAATTAGCATTTGCAAAGATCAAAATTCTACGAATTTCGGCCTTTGCGAATGTTAATTAGACAAATGGTATGTATCAAACAAGTTTGATGCAAAATAAGGAGTAGCAAAATTTGCTATTCCTTATTTTGCAATTGCACTGAAGGATTTGCAAATTTTGTGACTACTTAAATGCAATGTATCAAACAAAAACTATGTAAAAAATGACATTAAGGATTTGGAAACTATTGTGGTAAATTGGTGGTAATTTGTGAATTCTTTTCAAAAAGCTTTCTTTCAAAAAAACAAAAGGTGCCATATGACGCCAACACATGCCCTTAGGGCATGTATGTGTGCCATATGCCCCCAAATTTGTTTTTCAGGGGTGCAGCAGGGTGTTCTTGAGACACCCCTGCACCCTTGGAAAAATTCCTAATTTGTGATGAGCAAATTGCTAATCGCAAATTAAACCTTCATTCCTATGAGCCTCCTAGCCCATGGAAATGAATGGGTAACTTGCAATTAGCAATTTGCTCTTTGCAAATTAGGAATGGTAAAGAATCGCTATTTATTCCTTAAAATTCGCTATTTAGAAAATGTAAAATATTTTGATGGTACATATGGCGGTTCATCTGTAACAAGATAAGAAGCTTAGGGATAGATTTATGATGACTGGCGCATCACCAGGGATGTGACAGTCATCCTGCGCCGCTGTTCCGCCACCCATGGTGTGCTGCATTTACAATGCGGCGCAGCATGGGGCAAAAACGGCACAGATGCGTGACGCATCTGTGCCGTAAAGGTGGCGCATTGCTGGAGTTGTATCGCAAGTGCGATGCAGCTCCAGCAAGGCTCAGGGGTGCCCCATCTCCACAATGCTGCGTCAAGACCTATGCCAGCTTCAAGCAGGCGCAGGGTTTTGACGCAGCTTTCTCCTATCTGATTGTAAATGCGGCACACCATGGGTGGCAGAGCAGTGGTGCACGTTAACTGGTGCATGCCTGGGGATGTGCCATTTAATATAAATCTGCCCTTTAACATTTAAGTATGTGCAGGGGACACAGAGTCGGTGAGGCTTATCCAAGGTTAAGAAGAGATGAGTCCTGTTCAGTGGAAAATTAGACATAGGCTTCACCTGCTCAGCATTGCTGGACATGGCTAAATAATAGCTGCAAAATGTTAATCTTGTTAAACAATTTTACTATTATAATCTGTGAGATTTGTCTCTTACTCTGCAACATCTCATTGTTGTTATCTTTCTTTAAAGATAAAGACAACCTCAACATGAGCGACAATCTGCAATCAGTTGATTTTGACCTCATCATTGAACTTGTAATTGAAACATCAGTGGATGTTGATCCTTTGGATGATTTAAATCCTGAGGATGAAGAAGAGCGTGATGAGGATGCAGATTTGTCCGAATTATATGATATAGGATGGGAAGCTGACCTGCTTGAGCCTTTGGAAATATAAACATTTATTTTTAAAATTTATAATCAATAAAAAGTAAAAAGGTAAACCGTTTAATTTAAAAATAAAGACACCTTCAAAAACAGGTTATGTGTAGTGTCTTCAATAAAATATTAAAATATGCTAATAAAATTAGATCAGATTCACATATAAAATAGCATAGGTAACATAAATATAAATGTCATTTCTTTTCTGGTATTTCTGTATTGTAAAATTGCCAATGACTAAAAAATCTTCAAATTAAAATGTCAAGTAGTGTGTTAAGTTTTTGATCACTGTTACTGATTTACTGTTTGGTAATAATGTTTAATAACATTTTTTATTATATTTTTCCACAGATTCAACTGCAGATCATTTCAAGATTTCACCATGCCTACAATACAAAGACAGATAAAGGCTGCAAAACGTCAAAGACAGCAGGTGAAAAAAAAAACGCAGCAGTCCTCTAACAAAAAGATTTCTCAAGCCACGAAGAAAGCACCGGGTAAGAGCTCTAAATATTTCATAAGAAATATTTGTATTAAAAAAAATATTACTACAGAAAATGTTTCAGTCCATAAAACGAGAAGGAAATCAAATGGAAAGAAAAGGACAATGAAAAATGTTACTGCTAGAGCAAGAGATAAATCTGTGCATGATAGTAGAAGGAAACAACAGTTTAGGGAGATTCGTAAACGAATGTTCCGCAACAGGATAATTGGCAATTTGTTAAAAAATATTAAGAAAGGTCAACAGAAACTAGTTTTTTATAAGAGAAAAAAAAAAGTTGAGAAAGTTATTGATCAGGCATTTGAAATTAAACGTAAGTTATTTATTTTGATAATCAATAGAATTAGGAAGCTAAACAAGGCAATTTTTGATTTCAAAAGAAATAGTAGATGGAAGAGAATAGTTAATCGTAGTAATTTTTGTGAAGTTTTTTCTGGAGAATGGATGCATAGTTCAAGCTGTGAGGCATTTTTTAATGAGGAGAGTTATTTCCAGGATAATAATTTGGTGCATGCAGTTGACACCAGTGGTCGTGCTTATGAAGTGAAAGATGGTTGTCCAGTTGAAAAAGAAAAACTTGTGACAACAGAGGCAGAAGAGGTGTTAGGTAATGAGGTTTTAGGAAGACGTGCTAAGGGTCCTGTGTACACCTGGAAGTGTAGTAGTATTTGCAGTGTGCGACAGGATTCCATCAATTTGCTTTGTGATTTTGTACGGTCATTTAACAAAAAAAGTTTGAAGCAGAAAATGATGTTGTTGCAAGAATTAGATCCTTGCAGAGTAAGAGAAGTGACAGGTTTGCATGGTCATTCACTGGCTTGTCTTTCCAGGAGAGTATGCCAGAGTGTTTTTCATCATTTCAGGATGCTAGCAGTGCATCATAACAAAGTGAGGAAATTAGTTAGAATGTTGTATTATGCTAAGAGTCCAGCAATTATGCTGAAACAATTATGCGCTGCTCTTTTGCATGGTTCTGAAATAGATGTGAAGAATATATGTGAAGAAATTGAGTTTTGTTACTTTGGAAGTAAAGAGGAGAATGTTGAAATTGAGCAAGAAGTAGAGGGTCATGTGGAAGATAGTGTACAGGTTTCCAGTACAGATAATTTCCAGAGGGAAATTGCGACGTTTGACGTGAAATCAAGTGAGAGGCCTAATTTCACTTGTGTGTGTTGTCGACGCACTTATTATAAGAATCAGACTAAGTTAGTGGATTTATATGCAAAAAGTGAAAGGGAAAATAATAGTGAATGGAAGGATTTTGCAACATACTTGATGGTAGAAAATTGTTTTGATTTGGGATTGGATCAACGTGTTTGTACTTATTGTTGTAACAAATTAAAACAAAACCAGATGCCTGCTAGAGCAGTTCATAATAATCTGGAATTGGTTGAGATTCCTTCTGAATTGAAGGACTTAAATACTTATGAATCTATTTTGATTCAAAGTATCCATCCCTTTCAGGCTATTGTAAGAATGGAGCCAAAGACAGGGAAATTGCCTCCATCAGATTTACAGAGAGGATTAAAGGGAAGAGTTGTTTATTTGCCTCTAGATTTCAAGAAAAACATTAACACAATTGGAGTAGAAAAAGTGGAAGAGGAACCTCTGGTTATCTTAGTTAATGGGGTTCCGACAAAGAATAAGAAAATATGGCAAGATTTAGTAGATGTTAGGAAAGTTAAAAAGGCAACATTGTATTTGAAAAAAAATAATAAATACTATAAGAATGTATATGTTGCAGAAGAGGAAGTAAGTGAGGAAGAGGATAGCGATTTGTGTGCTGGTCAAATTGAGAAAGTAGAACCCTCTACTAGTGAAGAAATATATGAACATTATAGAGTTCATCCTTTGCATTCCAAGGAAGTCATGGGGAATGCTATTGAGTTGTTTCAAATGAAACAAGCCAAAGGGAGTCCCATTAGTGTTTGGGAGGAAAGTTTGGAAGCTCGGTGTTTCCCACAGCTTTTTCCAACAGGTCAGGGAGGAAGATATGATGAGCGACCTCATCAAATTCCTGCTTCTGAATACCGGACTTTGCGATTGTATGCAGGAGATGCTAGGTTTCGACAATGCATTCCTTATTTGTTTCATCTCCTGTTTGAAAGCGATCTGTCTGGACTGTCATATGCAGTGAACCACATCTTGAAAAGTGGTATACACATGCAAAACATCTCGGCAAGTGATTTTATGGATAAAGTCAATGTCCAAGATAGTATTTTGGATTCTCACCTGATTAATCTCATGGCGTGTCAGCGTGGTACTAATGAGTACTGGTACCGTGGTCATGGTGATTTAAAATGTATGCTGAGGAACTTAGGTACTCCCACATGGTTCCTCACTCTGAGCTGTGCCGAGTATGGCTGGGAAGACTTACTTCAATTTCTACGAGAGGCAAATGCTAACGTAGATAACATCGAATTCAAGACACCCGGAGAACTGTGCTCTTTGGATCCAGTCAATGTATGTAGGTACTTCAATCATAGATTTGAAGCTATGATGTCTTTCATCATGAATAAGAAGAATCCACCTCTTGGAGAGGTGTTGGATTTCTTCTGGAGAAAGGAGTACCAAGCAAGAGGTGCTCCTCATATACATATGTTGCTGTGGATCAAGGATGCACCTAAATTTGGAACGGATCCAGAAGACTCAGTGATGAGTTTCATCCAACAGTATTCTACGTGTGCTGTTCCAAACGCAAAGGAGAAGAAAAGCCTAAGAGAAAAAGTTCTGCGTTTCCAAAGCCATCGATGTGGAAAGTACTGCCGTCGTAAATTCCGAAACAAAGACAAGTTCTACACTAAATGTCGTTTCGGCTTTCCACGACCGGTGATTTCTAAAGGAAGAGTAAACAGTTTGATGTCTTCGTTGCGACACAATGTCATGAAGAAATCACCTAAAAACACTTACAATTTGAAGAGGAACGAAGAGTCCAAGTACATCAACGACTACAACCCGGTGATTTTGTCCATGTGGAATGCTAACATGGATATACAGTTTGTGGCTGATAACTGTATGGCTGTGGCTCGGTATGTGACGTCTTACATCACCAAAAAAGAGAAGACAGAATTGAAGGATATGTGGGAGGACATTTCCCATGAAAAGAGCCTCAGCAAGAAGTTGTACAGTTTCAGTCTGAAGATGTTGTCGCATCGAGAAATCGGAGCGTACGAATGTTCTGACCGGTTGTCTTCAGCAAGTCTCTATGCCAAGTCCAGGAGTATCGTTTGGGCGAGTCTTGGTCTTGCTGCAACGCGTAATCGAGTTCTCAAACCTGTGCGGGAAATTGAGTATTTGGCGGAAAAGGAGCCAAACAGTACCGACATTTTGAAGACAAACATGTTGGATACATATTATCCAAATCGAAGCAGTCACCTCGAGAATGTTTGTCTGTATGAGGTTCTGCAAAATTACATATTCAAGAGGAACATCAAAGAAGATACTGAGAAAGGAGTGTATGCTGTAATAGGAAGTGAGGGATGTCTGGTCAAGCAAAGAAAATGCCACTTGGTAAACCATCGAAAATTGAGTGGCGAATCTCCTGAAAAAAAGGAGTTTTTCTATTTAGCACTTTTGCAACTTTTCAAGCCTTGGCGTGCAGAAGAGGAACTGCTTGGAGATTTTCTCTGTTACGAAGACTCTTTCAATGCCGCCAAGGAGACCATAGAATGTCCTGCTTTTCCCAAATATGTAGAAATGTTGAATGCGGAAATTGAGCAGGAAGCAACGATTGCAGCCGAGATTGCCAGAGACAGTTCTCAGGACAGTCAGAGTTCTGCTTCATTGAGTCAGGATCCACTAGGAGGACCTGTTATCGAAAATGAAGCTGCCACTGCTATGAATGAAGTGGAAAGAGCCATGGCACATGCTCAAGAGGATGCGGTTAACTTAGAAGAGTTGGAAAGGCAACTCAACGTTGAGCAGAGGAAAATATATGACGAAGTTACCATGCAAATTGATCATGGATTAAGTCATGATAAGAAAGAGTGCTCATGTACGTCGTTGAAGCCTGTCCGACTGTACGTGAGTGGAGAAGCGGGAACTGGAAAAAGTTTCCTCATTAAAGCAATTTCATGCTATTTGCAGGAAAGGACAGAGTCATCGCTGTCTTGTGTTGTCACTGCTCCAACTGGACTGGCAGCACATAATATTAAAGGGATTACTTTACATCGTTTACTGATGCTGCCAGTGGAGCATGACAACAAATTAGAATATCACAAGCTATCTGGAGATGCTTGTTTTGAAGTTTCAAGAATCTTGAGGAAAATGAAACTTCTTATCATTGACGAAGTAAGCATGGTTTCCAATGTCATGCTTGCCTTTGTGCATTTGAGGATGCAAGAAGTTCTCAAAACAGAGTATGATGTGTTATTTGGTGGCAAACACATCATTGTTTTCGGAGATCTTCTGCAGCTGACACCAGTGAAAGGGCAACCTGTGTTCAAAATGCTCACGCATGAAGATACCAGGAAGTGCCTAGGCAGCATTGGCAACGTCAATATATGGTTAAACTTCAATTATGCTGAACTGCATGAAAATATGCGTCAGGCGAAGGATGAAGTTTACAAGACTATTCTACAAGATGTTAGAATTGGAAAAGTGACCGAGCATGGCAAAGAAGTTTTACATGCACGATTACTGTCAAATTTATATCCAGAACAAGATGTTGTGCCTGAGAATATTTTTCAGAAAATTACTGAAAAGAAATCTGGAATATGTTTGATGCCAACTCTTGCAGAATGTGCCAAATTTAACAACAAAATGTTGCATTTAGAAAAGCAAGAGATTGTGAAACTGGAAGCTATTGATAGAGTAGAGCATATGGGATCAACAATTATTTTGTCTGAGAATCTGAAAACAAAATTGGATTCATTAGAGAAGAGTATATCTAAAACTGCAGGTTTTGAAAAGACTCTGAATGTGTGCTTGAACTGCCGTATAATTTTAAGAAGGAATTTACATGTTGAAAGAGGTCTGGTAAATGGATCAATGGGTAATGTTGTTGATTTTGTGAAATACAGAAATAGAGATGGAATTGAATTTTTTTAAATTAAATTTGATGGCATTGAGGAAGTACAGCTAATTGGTCGTTGTTCTGCTAGATTTTTGCTTGTAAAAGACTTATATGTTCGCCGTAAGCAGTTTCCTGTTTGCTTGGCATATGCGGTGACAATTCATAAATCGCAAGGTTTAAGCGTAGACAGTGCATTGGTGAATATTGGCAGTTCTGTGTTCAAGGAGGGTATGGCATATGTGGCATTGTCACGAGTTAGAACTTTATCGGGATTGTACTTGATTGAGTGTGATGTCACAAACATTTGTGCAGATCTAGATTGTGTTAAGGAATACAATAGGTTAAGAAGAGAGTATGCGCCACATTTGCCTCAGTTTCCTTTGTTTGAGAAACGTGTGGTAGGCCGGAAACGAAGAAATGAGAACAATACTGGGGAGGTTGTGGCAAAAAGACAAAAAGTCAATGAACCTAAAATTACAAGCAGAAACAAAAAGGATTCTGTTGAAGATGTTGTTGGTTTTCAGTTTGAAAACAGTTCTGGTGTCAACTGCTATGCTAATGTAGTAATTAATGTTTTGTTTTCTCTAAAAAATGTAAAAGAAGAGATTGTGGTCAATTCTGATCAAAGATTTTGCAGTTTGTTAAATTCTGTGTTAGAGAAATGTACCACTGATAGAAGAAACATAGAAAGTGTGTCTGAAATTCGAAATCTGTTAGACAGATGTTCAGGCCAAACACAATTCTCTCAAAATATTCAGCAAGATTGTCAGGAGTTTTTAATGTATATGCTTGATGTATTACATGCTGAAGGTGTAGATGTAGATCAGCTGTTTGGGCTTTCTTATCAATGGCAGCATGACTGCGAGAACTGTATGGTATCAAGTACTACTAGTGTAGACTCAGAAAGATTTATATATTCAACTTTGCCAGACAGTAAATCAGTCTCCTTTAATAAGCTAGTAAAAGCTGCTAATCACAACATGGAGTGTAGCCAATGTAAATCTGAAATGACGTCCACATTATTTATACAAACATATGGCCAGTACGTCATTTTAATGTTCCAACGGTGTAGGCCTGATGGAACAAAATTGACAACTTTAATAAAAAAATTTGTAGCTTCGCAGTTGTCAATATCAGGAAGGACTTTTGTAACTACAGCAATTATATATCATGACGGCCCTTCAATAACATCAGGACATTACACAGCTTATTTAAAGTCTAGAAATGGCTGGTCATTCTGCAATGATTCTGTTTTAATTTTCACAAAAAAATTGCCGTATGACCTTAAAAACTCTTACCTGGTGTTTTTAAAACCAAAATTTTAGGGAGATAATTTCGGGATGTGTTCTGTGGAATTTCAAGGAGTTCTAATGGCTTCTACACTATTTGGCCTTGAGGATAAGTGTAGTTCAGAGACATAAATTCTAACCACAAGACTGGACATCATGGAGAAATAAGTGCACTTTGAATGAGTTCAGAAAAACTGTTTCTTTTTATAAGCTAATTGAAGCAGCCAATCAAAACATGGAGTAGAGGGAATGTAAGTCTGCAATGCTGTCTACTGTTTTACATTGCTTTGTGATTAAAAGTGATGTAGAGAATTAAATAATTGTAGTAGTCATAGAGGTAGTGTAAGTCTGCTTGTAGCAGTGTCATAGGAAAAGTAGAACATGACTTAGCAAGAAGGGGAAGATATTACTATTCCAGGATTGTGAAAATGATCTTCAACATTTTAATTCTGAAAGTTGCGGAAATGTGAAAAGACGGGATTGGCTAACAAGAAATCCAAGAGTTATACATGGCTCTGACAAGATTTGGCCTTGTGGAATCTTGTGGTAGAGAGCAAGAAGTCATTTATTGTATGTAACATGTTTTTAAAAACGATGGAGATTTTCTTTCAGAAAGTGGCGGGCTGAAAGTAATAACAGCACAAAAGAGTGTAAGCTGTTCATAGGACATCCTTGGACGTCATGGAAAGTAAGTTAACTTTAAGGAGTTCTGATTTTTGATTTCTGATGTTGTATGGGTTTTTTAAACACAATCATTTTGATTGTGTTTTTTTTTCCCCGCTGTTACATGATGAATACCTTCAAGTCACTGTTTTTAGTGAATTTTGATACATTCTGAGAACAGCAAAAATAAACAATTTAACATGTATAATTAATTCTGTACTGTTTGCATTTATGATGTATATGTAGAACTGTGTAGGAGGCATGGAGAAGGTGAGGCTTCTGTAAGTGTCAAAGTTGTTGCATGCAGTGCTGCACTTCTGCGTATTCTTTCATATGCTAGACTACATCTGCACAATGAGATACCTAAGCAAAGGAAACACAAGTGATGTGATTGTGCAATGAGCAAAATAAATTGCATGTATTTCAATTACATCACCTGTGTTTCCTATCATTACGAATCACATTGTGCAGATCAAGTTTAGGTCTGTCCAGGGAAACATAGGAGGTTTGGACTTTGTTGAAGATTGCAGTGGACATGACTCACTTCATTGGTAGACCTTCACATGTATTATGTCCTCTATTCTCTTCAACAACTCGAAATTTCATCTGCAACCCTGAGTAGGCCTCACCTGAAACAAAACTCTGGATAGTAGACATCTTATTGGCATCCTGAAGCAATTATTTAAAATTTTAGTGTCTTGCAACACTTTTCTGAAACAACAGCAATGCAAAATATGCACCATGTTTTAATATAGGCCTCACTTCATCTGCATCAAGATAGTGTTAGTTTAAAATGTATATCTTTAGGACTGTGTAGCTTCTGTAAGTGTCAAAGTTGTTGAAAAACTGTTTGTCCTTCAATCTTTGCCCTTGTCTTTTGTAATTTTTTAATACATGTTTTTATATTTTTCTAATGTTTGTTCTCTCTTTCACAGATTGAAAGTATAAAAACAAAAAGTGAGTAATTTAACGACAATTATAAGGTAAATATTTTGTACTCTTTTCGTTACATTTCTATCACATTGAACTACTATTAGTTCCACTGCTTCATTTCTTTAATCCTCAGTTTCCTGCCTTTGCTACTTCCCTCATTCCTTTCTCTATTACCTACTTACTCAACTCCTTCCACTCTTTTTCTCAGTCCCTCTCTTCTCATAGTTCCTCACTCTTGTTCACTCACTCCATCTCTATTACTCTTAGTGTCTTTGACTGATCACTGTATCACTATTTGTTCATAATGCTTTCTCTGTGTAGTTGAAGCACACTAAGTGGCATATTATGAATACAGCCAATAAAATTATTGCTCTTTTTATTGGCAGAAAACTGGTGCAAAAGCGGCTTTAGCGGCAGTTTTCTGCCGCAAAAGCAGCTTTAGCGACACATTTCTGCCGATAAAAGCTGCAAAACTTTTATTGCCTATGTTGATAATATGCCCCAATGTTATTTACATTAGGGCTATATTGTCCAGTATAACAATCAAAATTGCTCTCCAAAGACACCAGGCAAAGCAGACGCTCCCTCAAACAGATCACCAAGCGCAATTTACCCTACTTACAGCCTAGCCTGTTCTCTGTCGAGACTTTAGCAATCTTTAGAGCACAAGATAAGATCTTTTCACATGGAAGAGTCAGACATATTGCAATTCTACTTAAGAAACAAGCATTGGCATAGACAATAGGTCTCGCTTTTGGGACCTTATACGTGTTTAGACATGCAACAGTTGATGTTGCTGCACCAAGGATATTATGCTGCATAACTAAATACTTAGAAGGTCCCAAAGGCGAGATCTATTGGCTATGCCAATGCTTGTTTTTCTTTCACTTCGTTATCTATTTTGTTTTTCACAATTATACCCTCTTCTGTCTTTTCTTCGGTAAATAGATCTATTAAACAGTATCTCTTCTTTACTCCCTATAGCTGTCTTTCTTTTAACATCACTCTCTGTTTACTTTCCTTATACTTACACTTTTTTTTTAAATTTTTTTTGGTTAGCTCCCGGTCCGCGTACCGGGAAGCTAACCCGGGAGCGAACCAAAAGAAATAGAGCTTGCCAGAGTGCTAAACATTGTAGCAATTTTTTTTGAAAGGGAAGGTAGTTCTGAAAAGAACTTTTTTTTTAATATTTTTGTTGTTTTATATTTTTTTTGTATTTTTTGAACATTTTTTGTTTTTTTTGTATTTTTTGAACGATTTTATATTTTTTTTGGTTTTTTTGGGGGGGGGAAACAACAAAAAACAGGCGTTGAAAAGGGCTCAACAGGAGCAATAAAAAAATTACTGGGGGCGGTTAGGGCAATCATGGTGTTTATATGCAAGGTTGAGTGCATTGATGCTCATGTTGCCACAAGCTAATAATGCACGACAGCGCATACATAAATGTATCATATGCCCAAAATTTGGTTGGATATTTGGCACAGTTTCCCGTGCCTCCTCTGGTGTTAAAGAAACCGATGTTGTTGATCTCGCCACAGGAGTTGCTCTAGGATTGTCCATCATATCCCTTAATTCCGCCCGGCTGTAATTTAGGGGATGTTTCCTCGTCATGTGCCTATGCATGGTGTGATTACCATAACTGTATTTTTTGTCCGTCCCTCTGGACAATTGTTCCTTGCATATGAGGCATGTTGCGTACCTGGCATTGACCTTTTTTTGGCCAGGAGGGATGGAAAAAAACTGCCAGATGAAACTGGCTTTCTTTCTTGAAACCCGGGGCAACTCTTCCAGGAATTGTGGTTGTTCTCCCTCCTCATCCATTTCTTCATCTTCCTCCTCAGTGTTGGTAACCACCTGGGGAGGTGGTCCTCTCTTCCCATGAGGAGGTGGAGGTGGTGGTGGGGGTGGACCAGCTGCAGCAATCAATGAAGCCATTTTCACACAACCAAAATAGGTCTTCCAAGAAGCAAAATAGGTCTTCCTCTCACAATAATGAAAGTCAGAGTGAGGAAAGAAGGAGGGGTTTTCATCATTTGGAAAAAACAATACTTCTCAACCAATGAAAAGTGTTATTTTTAGGTCACCTGACCTAGCCTTCCATAATTATGAAACTAAAAGTGAAATGAACCAATGAAAAGTTTTATTAACAAGTCACATGACCTCTAACGCTCATGTTACGCGCTGCGGAACGCTCCCCGGTTAGCTTCCGGTTCGCTGCGCTTCGCGCCTTGGTCCGCGCCCCGGGACACTTCCGGGTGCGCTAACGCGATACGTCACAAGACGCATTTCGCGGCAACGCGATACGTCGCGCTTTCGCGCCGCGGATCGCTTCCGTGGAGTTGCGTTTCGCGCCTCGGTCCGCGCCCCGGGGCACTTCCGGGTGCGCTAACGCAGTACGTCATAAGACGCATTACGCGGCAACGCGATACCGTCACTATGTTGATTTCTTACCGGTTCGCGGACCGGATCGCAGAATCAAATTGAGCTAACGGGAAGCTTCCCGGTTCGCGGACCGGGAGCGGAAAAAAAAAAATATTAAAAAAAATTATTAATAAACATATAAAATATATTTTTGGATTTAAAGAAGAATAAATTTTACAGCTATAGATATTAGCTTTTAAAAAACCAATGAAATTCATTGAAAAAACCATAGGTTATAGACCATATATAGTTAGGAATTAGCATTTACAAAACCTTGAAAATTCACTGAAAAAACCATAGGTTATAGACCATATATAGTTAGGAATTAGCATTTAAAAAACCTTATTTTACTCACACAAAACCATTGAAATTCCATATATAGTTAGTTGCACTAACTATATATCGCGCACCCGCAATCCACTGCTGATCATGTCACATATTACATCATTCATGACATGGTCAGTGACATCACTGATGACATCACTGATGACATCTCAAATGACATCACTGATGACATCACTGATGACATCTCAAATGACATCACTGATGACATCACTGATGACATCTCAAATGACATCACTGATGACATCACTGATGACATCTCATTTGACATTACTGATCACATCACTGATGACATCATTCATGTGATAATACGATGAACCTCTTCAGACTCTAATATAACCTTAGATACACTCAGTGTAAACAGACACTCATAGACTGTCACTCATCCATGGAGTTACTCAGACACTTAGTCAGTCATGCAAAGAATCAATCACACCTCCATTTCCTCAACTATACAGTTATACACACCTTACTTATTCAAACATATACTAAAACATATTTACTCACTTATACAATCCTGGATACAAGTTCACAATGATCCATACAGCCACTCACACATTCACTGGCTCTTATGCACAGTTATTTATATATGTCAACTCTCATATGTACTGTGTTTTACATATGTACTTACTTTGACATGTAGCACTGAGATATCCATTCACTCACCAATACACTCATGCACACAGTCAACCGCCCATACAGCTGTTTCCACATGCACTTTTGAACCCATACATCTAGTCAATCAACTGCTCACACATCTATGCAGAGAGTCATACACCTCCCAGCCACCCACACACACACTCAGTCTCCCATACAAATGCTTGGGCAACCAATCAATAACCCATACAGTTAATCATATAGCTACTGATCAACACATGCAGCAGTTTACAGAACAACAGACATAATGATGCACAAATTAAGACAGTTTAGTCACTAACCCATGCACTCAGTGAGACACATTTAATCAGTCACTCATACAGTCAGCCATGCCCCTACTAAATCCTTCATCAAGACACTTATACATCCATTCATTCTTCAATATGTAAGACATATTTTAACTTTACAGAATTATACAGTCACTGGATGACGTCATCAGTGATGTCATCAGTGATGTCATTTGAGATGTCATCAGTGATGTCATCAGTGATGTCACTGGCCATGTCATGAATGATGTAATATGTGACATGATCAGCAGTGGATTGCGGGTGCGCGATATATAGTTAGTGCAACTAACTATATATGGAATTTCAATGGTTTTGTGTGAGTAAAATAAGGTTTTTTAAATGCTAATTCCTAACTATATATGGTCTATAACCTATGGTTTTTTCAGTGAATATATATATATATATATATATATATATATATATATATATATATATATATATATATATATATATATATATATATATATATATATATATATATATATATATATATATATATACATCCAAAACGATAGTTACTCCTTCTGGATCCCCACGACCCAAGAAAGGTGGCGTGTGCGCCGGCGGAGTTACTCCGGTATTCAAATGTTACCAAACAACCAAAGTCAATACACGCTCTCAGGACAAACGAGAATAGTCGCCAAATCCACCAAAATTTCACCCAAAAAAATGTGATCAAGCCATTTTTTGGTGAAACGCGTTGTGAATAAACAGCACTTCCTGGATTTGGCGACTATTCTCGTTTGTCCTGAGAGCGTGTATTGACTTTGGTTGTTTGGTAATATATATCTATATATATATATATATATATATTCATTGAAAAAACCATAGGTTATAGACCATATATAGTTAGGAATTAGCATTTAAAAAACCTTATTTTACTCACACAAAACCAATGAAATTCCATATATAGTTAGTTGTACTAACTATATATCGCGCACCCGCAATCCACTGCTGATCATGTCACATATTACATCATTCATGACATGGTCAGTGACATCACTGATGACATCACTGATGACATCTCAAATGACATCACTGATGACATCACTGATGACATCTCAAATGACATCACTGATGACATTACTGATGACATCTCAAATGACATCACTGATGACATCACTGATGACATCTCATTTGACATTACTGATCACATCACTGATGACATCATTCATGTGATAATACGATGAACCTCTTCAGACTCTAATATAACCTTAGATACACTCAGTGTAAACACAGACTCGCAGATTGTCACTCATCCATGAAGTTACACACACACCTAGTCAGTCATGCAAACAATCAATCACACCTCCATTTCCTTAACTATACAGTTAAACACACCTTACTTATTCAAACATATACTAAACATATTTACTCACTTATACAATCCTGGATACAAGAGCACAATGATCCATACAGCCACTCACACATTCACTGGCTCTTATGCACAGTTATTTATTTATGTCAACTCTCACATGTACTGTGTTTTACATATGTACTTACTTTGACATGTAGCACTGAGATATCCATTCACTCACCAATACAGTCATGCACACAGTCAACCACCCATACAGCTGTTTCCACATGCACTTTTGAACCCATACATTATGCACAGAGTCATACACCTTCCCAGCCACCCACACACACTCCCAGTTTCCCATACAAATGCTTGGGCAACCAATCAATAACCCATATAGTCACTCATATAGCTACTGATCAACACATGCAGCAGTTTACAGAACAACAGACATAATGATGCACAAATTAAGACAGTTTAGTCACTAACCCATGCACTCAATGAGACACATTTAACCACTCACTCATACAGTCAGTCAGTCATGCACCTACTAAATCCTTCATCCAGACACTTATACATCCACTCATTCTTCAATATGTAAGACATATTTTAACTTTACAGAAAAATACAGTCACTGGATGTTGTCATCAGTGATGTCATCAGTGATGTCATTTGAGATGTCATCAGTGATGTCATCAGTGATGTCACTGACCATGTCATGAATGATGTAATATGTGACATGATCAGCAGTGGATTGCGGGTGCGCGATATATAGTTAGTACAACTAACTATATATGGAATTTCATTGGTTTTGTGTGAGTAAAATAAGGTTTTTTAAATGCTAATTCCTAACTATATATGGTCTATAACCTATGGTTTTTTCAATGAATTTCATTGGTTTTTTAAAAGCTAATATCTATAGCTGTAAAATTTATTCTTCTTTAAATCCAAAAATATATTTTATATGTTTATTAATAATTTTTTTAAAATATTTTTTTTGTTTCGCTCCCGGTCCGCGAACCGGGAAGCTTCCCGTTAGCTCAATTTGATTCCGCGATCCGGTCCGCGAACCGGTAAGAAATCAACATAGTGACGGTATCGCGTTGCCGCGTAATGCGTCTTATGACATACTGCGTTAGCGCACCCGGAAGTGCCCCGGGGCGCGGACCGAGGCGCGAAACGCAGCTCCCCGGAAGCGATCCGCGGCGCGAAAGCGCGACGTATCGCGTTGCCGCGAAATGCGTCTTGTGACGTATCGCGTTAGCGCACCCGGAAGTGTCCCGGGGCGCGGACCGGGGCGCGAAGCTTAGCGACCCGGAAGCTAACCGGGGCGCGTTCCGCAGCGCGTAACATCAGCGTGAGAGGTCATGTGACTTGTTAATAAAACTTTTCATTGGTTCATTTCACTTTTAGTTTCATAATTATGGAAGGCTAGGTCAGGTGACCTAAAAATAACACTTTTCATTGGTTGAGAAGTATTGTTTTTTCCAAATGATGAAAACCCCTCCTTCTTTCCTCACTCTGACTTTCATCATTGTGAGAGGAAGACCTATTTTGCTTGTTGGAAGACCTATTTTGCTTGTGTGAAAATGGCTTCATTGGTTGCTTCAGCTGGTGGACCCCCACCACCACCTCCACCTCCTCATGGGAAGAGAGGACCACCTCCCCAGGTGATTACCAACACTGAGGAGGAAGATGAAGAAATGGATGAGGAGGGAGAAGAACCACAATTCCTGGAAGAGTTGCCCCGGGTTTCCAGAAAGAAAGCCAGTTTCATCTGGCAGTTTTTTTCGATGCCTCGTGGACAAAAAAAAGTCAACGCGAGGTATGTCACCTGCCTCATATGCAAGGAACAATTGTCCAGAGGGACGGACAAAAAATACAGTTATGGTAATCACACCATGCATAGGCACATGACGAGGAAACATCCCCTAAATTACAGCCGGGCGGAATTAAGGGATATGCTGGACAATCCTAGACCAACTCCTGTGGCCAGACCAACAATACCGGTTTCTTTAACACCAGAGGAGGCACGGGAAACTGTGCCAAATATCCAAGAAAATTTTGGGCATATGATACATTTATGTATGCACTGTCGTGCATTATTAGCTTGTGGCAACATGAGCATCAATGCACTCAACCTTTCATATGAACACCATGATTGCCCTAACCGCCCCCAGTAATTTTTTTTTGCTCCTGTTGAGCCCTTTTCAACGCCTGTTTTTTGTTGTTTCCCCCCCCAAAAAAAACCAAAAAAAATATAAAATCGTTCAAAAAATACAAAAAAAACAAAAAATAAAAAAAAAATAAAAAAAAAATATAAAACAACAAAAATATTAAAAAAAAGTTCTTTTCAGAACTACCTTCCCTTTCAAAAAAACTTGCTACAATGTTTAGCACTCTGGCAAGCTCTATTTCTTTTGGTTCGCTCCCGGGTTAGCTTCCCGGTACGCGGACCGGGAGCTAACCAAAAAAAAAATTTTTTTTTAAAAAAGTGTAAGTATAAGGAAAGTAAACAGAGAGTGATGTTAAAAGAAAGACAGCTATAGGGAGTAAAGAAGAGATACTGTTTAATAGATCTATTTACCGAAGAAAAGACAGAAGAGGGTATAATTGTGAAAAACAAAATAGATAACGAAGTGAAAGAAAAAAAAAGAGAGTATAACATTAACAAAGAAGAGTTTCTTGGAGAATGTGAGTGAATGTTCAAAATAAGATTAAAATATGGGGAATAACAGAGAGAAAAAATAGAAAACAGAAAACAAAAAATAACAGAAAAAGATTAATTGAAACAGCAAAGAAATGTAAGTAACATAGAGCCATATCATCAACATAGGCAATAAAAGTTTTGCAGCTTTTATTGGCAGAAATGTGTCGCTAAAGCCGCTTTTGCGGCAGAAAACTGCCGCTAAAACCACTTTTTAACCAGTTTTCTGCAAATAAAAAGAGCAATAATTTTATTGGCTGTGTTCATAATATTCCCCTTAGTGTGCTTCAACTACACAGAGAAAGCATTATGAACAAGTAGTGATAGAGTGATCAGTCAAAGACACTAAGAGTAATAGAGACGGAGTGAGTGAACAAGAGTGAGGAACTATGAGAAGAGAGGGACTGAGAAAAAGAGTGGAAGGAGTTGAGTAAGTAGATAATAGAGAAAGGAATGAGGGAAGTAGCAAAGGCAGGAAACTGAGGGTTAAAGAAATGAAGCAGTGGAACTAATAGAAGTTCAATGTGATAGAAATGTAACGAAAAGAGTACAAAATATTTACCTTATAATTGTTGTTAAATTACTCACTTTTTGTTTTTATACTTTCAATCTGTGAAAGAGAGAACAAACATTTGAAAAATATTAAAACATGTATTTAAAAATTACAAAAGACAAGGGCAAAGATTGAAGGACAAACAGTTTTTCAACAACTTTGACACTTACAGAAGCTTCTGCTTCTCCAGGCCCCCTACACAGTCCTAAAGATATACATTTTAAACTAACAGTATCTTGATGCAGATGAAGTGCGGCCTATCTTAAAACATGGTGCATATTTTGCATTGCTGTTGTTTCAGAAAAGTGTCGCAAGACAACAAAATTTTAAATAATTGCTTCAGGATGCCAATAAGATGTCTACTATCCAGAGTTTTGTTTCAGGTGAGGCCTACTCAGGGTTGCAGATGAAATTTCGAGTTGTTGAAGAGAATAGAGGACATAATACATGTGAAGGTCTACCAATGAAGTGAGTCATGTCCACTGTACTCTTCAACAAAGTCCAAACCTCCTATGTTTCCCTGGACAGACCTAAACTTGATCTGCACAATGTGATTCGTAATGATAGGAAACACAGGTGATCTAATTGAAATACATGCAATTTATTTTGCTCATTTCTCAATCACATCACTTGCGTTTCCTTTGCTTAGGTATCTCATTGTGCAGATGTAGTCTAGCATATGAAAGAATACGCAGAAGTGCAGCACTGCATGCAACAACTTTGACACTTACAGAAGCCTCACCTTCTCCATGCCTCCTACACAGTTCTACATATACATCATAAATGCAAACAGTACAGAATTAATTATACATGTTAAATGGTTTATTTTTGCTGTTCTCAGAATGTATCAAAATTCACTAAAAACAGTGACTTGAAGGTATTCATCATGTAACAGCGGGGAAAAAAAACACAATCAAAATGATTGTGTTTAAAAAACCCATACAACATCAGAAATCAAAATTCAGAACTCCTTAAAGTTAACTTACTTTCCATGACGTCCAAGGATGTCCTATGAACAGCTTACACTCTTTTGTGCTGTTATTACTTTCAGCCCGCCACTTTCTGAAAGAAAATCTCCATCGTTTTTAAAAACACGTTACATGCAATAAATGACTTCTTGCTCTCTACCACAATTTTCCACAAGGCCAAATCTTGTCAGAGCCATTTATAACTCTTGGATTTCTTGTAAGCCAATCCCGTCATTTGGCATTTCCGCAACTTTCAGAATTAAAATGTTGAAGATCATTTTCACAATCCTGGAATAGTAATATCTTCCCCTTCTTGCTCAGTCATGTTCTACTTTTCCTATGACACTGATACAAGCAGACTTACACTACCTCTATGACTACTACAATTATTTAATTCTCTACATCACTTTTAATCACAAAGCAATGTAAAACAGTAGACAGCATTGCAGACTTACATTCCCTCTACTCCATGTTTTGATTGGCTGCTTCAATTAGTTTATAAAAAGATACAGTTTTTCTGAACTCATTCAAAGTGCACGTATTTCTCCATGACGTCCAGTCCTATGGTTAGAAGTTATGTCTCTGAACTACACTTATCCTCAAGGCCAAATTGTGTAGGAGCCATTAGAACTTCTTGAAATTCCACAGAGCACATCCCGAGATTCTTTCCCTAAAATTTTGGTTTTAAAAACACCAGGTAAGAGTTTTTAAGGTCATACGGCAATTTATTTTTGAAAATTAAAACAGAATCATTGCAGAATGACCAGCCATTTCTAGACTTTAAATAAGCTGTGTAATGTCCTGATGTTATTGAAGGGCCGTCATGATATATAATTGCTGCAGTTACAAAAGTCCTTCCTGATATTGACAACTGCAAAGCTACAAAATTTTTAATTAAAGTTGTCAATTTTGTTCCATCAGGCCTACATCGTTGGAACATTAAAATGACATACTGGCCATATGTTCGTATAAATAATGTGGACATCATTTCAGATTTACATTGGCTACACTCCATGTTGTGATCAGCTGCTTTTACTAGCTTATTAAAGGAGACTGATTTACTGTCTGGCAAAGTTAAATATATAAATCTTTCTGAGTCTACACTAGTAGTACTTGATACCATACAGTTCTCGCAGTCATGCTGCCATTGATAAGAAAGCCCAAACAGCTGATCTACATCTACACCTTCAGCATGTAATACATCAAGCATATACATTAAAAACTCCTGACAATCTTGCTGAATATTTTGAGAGAATTGTGTTTGGCCTGAACATCTTGAAGGACTGGACTTTTAACAGTACCAGCGGTGCCAGGGAACAACACCTATAACCTTCATGGGATACCTGTTTCGGCGCACAAACTACAGAGACACGGGACACTTCCTTCGGCGTCAAAGATCAGCGTTTATTACTGCAGGGAGGCAAAAGTCACAAGAAGTACAACAGTGTGTAGGTTCTGAGAGTCTGCTTCAAATTGTATACGTTGGTCGCTCTCTTTTATACAGAATGTTGCCATTGCATAACATGTGGACAAAAGATTACAATCCAGTTCCCACAGTAAACTTCAAAAGGGTCGCTTTCATGTGTTCAGAATCCCGGAACATAATTACAATAGCCATGCCGGTTCCCAACTGTAAAAGTACATCTTCCCACCATTAAGCACACCCATTAGAGTTGTAACTGACAAAGAGGAAGAGACAAGAGCAGCTGCAAGGAAGTCAGACACGTGTAGAGAAAAGAGTGTGGGGGTAATATCGGAAAGCATGATCGTAGGATCAAAGAATTGGATCCATCGCCTGCAAGGCTGTCACAATAGATCGGTACAACCAGATTACCCTCAAGCTGTGCCATCTGCCTTTGCTGTGTCATTCCTCCGGCCATAAAGACGCATGAAAGGAATATGCGTCTTCCGCAAGGCTTGGGAACTAGAGGGTCAAGGGGCGAACAGTTACCTGCTCGCTGACTACGTGAGGGCAAGAAACAAAATGGATGCCGTATCTAAAATGGAACCTAAAGGTTCAGACGAAGAACATGTAATATTAGACGAACCCTGGCAGGTAGTGTAGCGAAAATTCGCACACTTGCTGAACTCATCATTTGCGGTTTGTAGATACCAAACTCGTCTATATTCGGCAATGCCCAGAACATCGTAATAATTTTTACGGAACCTCAGACGGTCCTTTTGCCCTCATGTAGGCAAGCACTAGTCGGAATCATAATCGATTTCGATACTCATCAGATCACTCAGATGTTGTTGATACATTATTCTATCCTTCAATGCCTCTTTGGTGACAACAGGCTGTCTTATACACGTCGTAGCACAAAGGCCACATAAGGCAGGACCACATTGCACACAAAGACAACATGAGAACAGAAATGTCACAACAACCCCTATGATCATCAGAATCTTCCAACCCCAAGTCGATATCAGACCCCAAAACCATCCCAGAAGCGTCTAATTTCCTTCGTCCACGTGTATGGACTCCGAAATTTTGTGCAACTTAGAGATGGCTTGATAAACTGTTGGAGCGTTATCAGGTATGAATATGCAGCAGCTCGAATGGATGACAGTACAAACCCCACCTCTATCTGCTAGAATGATATCTAGAACCATACGGTTCTGCAACGTCATCAGTCTATCCGCTTGGAGCTCGGCTGTCAAATTACCAAGGGCGTTTGCAGTTATGTTGGCAGTTGATTCTACTACACGAGTTAACTGCCTCAGGTTCCTGCTATTAACCATCGGTCCCCAGAACGGTAGGAAACCCTTAAAGAAGTCTCCCGCTTCTTGTCCGGAAGTATCTTCTTTGCTAACCACACCTCTTACAATTCTATTCCTGTGATAATCAGAGGCCACAGTGAAAGTCGGAGGCAAAAGATTTGCAATATAGCAGGTACCCGAGAAGTCATGAGGTAACCACGTATAGGCTCGATCATAACATACAAAGTAGGTACCCTTGGCAGGCAGGAAGACGGGGGAAGAGAGCGTCGGTAAGACATACGTCTCAGTACAAGCACTCTCCCCAAACTGAGCTCTCGGATTTCGACCAAGACCTTTCAAGCAGAAATTACCAAGGTGAGGTACAATCCATATCGGTGGCGAGCTTTTAAGCTGCCTCTCACCTACTGATAAGCTGTACTCAGCTTCACTTAGTTCCCTATATGCTCGCACCTCTTCCTCTGGGATGAGCGATGCGTCAAAAATATCTCTATCTAAGTCTGCAATAGCTCTTGCCAGAGTCTTGTGGTACGGGCCAGGACCAGAGTTTGCTGAGCGCGGTTCTCGATGGGGGTAGGAATCTAGTGCGCTACGGAACATAGTTTGTAATGCTCGAGCTGACCCTTGTGCACTATAAGGCAGAACTAAGTACGGAATACCTTTATCCATGGTATGTGGCATTAATCCACACACCCAACAGTTGGTAGTGTTTACCACTAACTGATGCTGATGCAGGAGTTGAATAAAAGAGTTGTTTCTGAATTCCGCACGTCTGACTTGTTCGTGTTGAGGCAGAGGATAAAAGGAATGTGGAGAAACAGTAGAAACGAAATATTGATTATGAGATGGAAGAGTAGGTGTAGCAGAAGACAATAAGGACTGAGACCCATAATATATTCCTCCTACTAATAGCATAGATATGGTGAGAAACAGTATGATTACTTGTGAGAAAAACCATTTTGTATGACATATTTTTTGTAATGTAGATCTTTGCGCCAACATTTCTTCTCTTTTCGACAGCTCACTCAATGATGATTCCATCCCCTAACGACCGTCCGCGACGTTCTTGACGCACTTCGTTCTGAGTAGCGGTTATCAATTCCCAGGAGTTCTCAGAAATTGATAATAGAAACCAACCTTGTGTTGATAGCTGCTAAACAGAAGGAAGTACCCGCACGGCCTTACGGTCAACCTGGATGGTAGGTTCTAACTAAATAATGTTCTTGGCTGTACGGAAAAGAAGAAAAAGATACACAATATATAACGTCCACTGTTTTCAGAGCAATGTAGAATCTAGAAACAAAAAAATCTTTTTATTTGTGGCTTGTTCGTGGACGAAGAAAATATCGGCTACTTCCAAGGCGAGTCTGATCTTCAAATAACGGATTGGACGGCAAAGGAGTGTTCAATTGTTCAGGCGATTGTTCAACAGTCAAGTTTTCCAAAGTTGACGTGGAGGAAATTGTTTGAGAGGAGTCAGCAACAGTGTCAGATACAAGCCGAGCTTCGCTGAATGGAACGAAATGTGGTGGAGTGTCGGTCTCAGAAGAAGAAAGACCTTTTCTCATCCAGATGTCCGACGGCAGAGGAAGCGGGACTCGCTTCGTGTGGGTAGCATGTACCCAGTTCCGACGTCCGTGTAATCGAACCGCCGTCCTTGTAGCCAGCTGCACTTGAAACGGGCCCACAAATCTTGGTTCAAGGTTTCGTTTTCGTCCGTAGTTTCTAACAAGGACCCAGTCCCCTGGTTGAAGTCGATGACCAGGACCCTCTGTTTGTGACGGCAGAGACTCAAAGACCTGTTGATGAATCAAACTCAATTTAGCAGTCAGATCATAGAGATAATCAATCAACATAGGGTATTCAATTCTGTCAAATTCCTTTGGTCTTGGAACTCCCCATACATTAGCAGGACGGCCGAACACAATCTCATATGGGCTGAGCCCTACTCGAGAGTGTACGGTTGCCCTGGTCGACAGGAGAGCCAGAGGCAAAGCGTCGGGCCATGATAAACCAGTTGTTGCCTGAATTTTAGCCAATTTCAGTTTTAAAGTGCCATTATATCCTTCCACCAATCCTGCTGATTGTGGATGATTTGCACTATGAAATTTTTGTACAATCCCTAACCCGCGACACACACTCTTCATCACACTCCCAACAAACTCACTTCCGTTGTCCGACCATACAACCCGAGGCATTCTGTAGCGGGAAAAATACTCTTTGAGCAAAATTTTTGCCGTGGATAAAGCCGTATTATCCTTAAGGGGGTAGGCCTCAATCCACCTAGAAAATGCACACACCACAACCAGCACATACTTCAAGTTATTACATCTCTCCATGTGGATAAAGTCCAACTGGATAACTTCGAAAGGGTACGTAGGAGGGGCAAAATGGCCAGGTGGAGTGGGAGTGCCCTTACCAGGATTGTGCATCAAACACACCATACAATTCTTAACCACTCTCTCGGCGCACTTAGTAATCCCATCATTCTTCCATACATGAGACAACAACTTGCATATGCCTTTCGTGTTGATGTGTGCCATACCATGAGCCATTGTAACAACAGCGAGCACGTACGCATCCGGTAACATCCATCTCTGCTTCTCTGATTGATCAACCCAACATCCATTCTCATCCAATTTTCCCGTGCTCTCTCTCCATTTTGTCCATTCCGTCTCAGTGGCTTCATTTTGTATTCCTTTCACACTTTCAAATGTGTCTTCACACATACCAGTCTCTGTTGGCCATCTTACTGAGCTCGTAACATACATTCTGGTCGTCAAATCTTTAGCCGTCTCTTTAGCCGTTTCATCCGCAAACGCATTACCACGACCCACATCGTCCGTTACTTTCTGATGTGCGCTACATTTGACTATGGCCACCTGTTTAGGCAATGTGAGTGCATCTAAAAGATCATTTACAAGCTGACCATGTTGAATCTTCGTGCCATGCGACGTAAGGAATCCTCTCTCTCTCCACAGTCGTCCAAAACTATGTGCCACACCAAACGCGTATTGACTATCTGTAAACACATTCACCCGTTTATCTTTAGACAACACACACGCTCTCGTCAAAGCGATTAACTCGGCAGCCTGAGCCGAATTCTGACTTAGTCTCTCGCTTTCCACAATCGTTCTCAATGTTACTACTGCATACGCAGTTGTCACATTACCATTCGGTAACTTAAAACAGGAACCATCCACATACAAAGTACCATCGGGATCTGTCAATGGAGTATCTTTTAGGTCAATACGACCCTTAGTTTCCTCTTCAGTTCTGAGATAGCAGTCATGTACTGCTTCACCACTTGATTCTGCGTCGATCGGCAGCAATGTTGCTGGATTCAACACATTACATCGTTTTATCCGTATGTGACTGGCCAATAACGTCAACTCATATCCAGACAATCTTGCGCTCGTCAGATGTTGAGTTTTCGTTCGATTCAATAGAGTGTCAACTGCATGCGGAACCATTACCGTGAGCATATTATCCATGACTAAACCTGCGGACTGTCGAATGGACGCCGCAGCTGCCGCTGTTGCCCTTAAACAACTCGGCAAGGCTCTAGCTACTGGGTCTAAAGTCGAAGAAAAATAGGCACATGGGCGTTGCTTACCCCCAAAAGGTTATGTCAGAACACTCAACGTGCAACCATCCCTCTCGTGAACGTATAGTGTAAACGGCTTACTGTAGTCAGGAGTGCCCAACACAGGAGCCGAACACAACGCATCACGCAATTCCGAAAAACTTTTCTGACACTCTTCAGACCAAGGTACTGGGGATGGGACATCCTTGCACGTAAGGGCTATCAATGGTTTCGCCAACAATGAAAAATTTGGAATCCATTGTCTGCAATAGGACGTAATACCTACAAAGGCACGAACATCTCTTTGAGTTTTTGGCACAGTCATTCGGGAAATCGCTGCAATTCTCTCTGGGGTCAACCTTCTCCCTTCTTTTGACAATAAGTGACCTAGATAGGTAACTTCTTGACAACAATACTGTAGCTTTGAAGGCGATACCTTGTGGTGTAAGTTATGTAGATAGTGCAATAATGATACTGTAGCCGTTTTGCAAATAGCTTCTGTATCAGCTGCCACTAAAAGATCGTCAACGTATTGAATCAAAGCTGCACCTTTAGGTAATACAAAGGCATCAAGCTGACCTTTAAGTGCTTGGCTGTAGATTGACGGACTCTCACAGTAGCCCTGTGGAGCGCGTTTTAGCCTAAAACTGCGACCACCTAATGAGAATCCGAATAGGTCTCTGCTTTCCTCTGCAATCGGGATGCTAAAGAAAGCATTCTTTAGATCGATCACTGTGAACCAGGAGGCAGATGCCGGAATCATTGTTAGTAAAGCCGTAATGTCAGGGACCACGGGAAATTGTGGAACCACTATTTTGTTCACCTCTCTTAAATCTATAACGAAACGGTACACAGGAGGTTTAGTTGGGTCAGTTCGTTTCAGAATTGGCAATACAGGGCTATTACACACATTTCCACGAGTTTCTTCAACAACACCCTTCCCAATGAGATCATGAACGATTGCTAACAGCGCTCGTTCGCCCTCGAGAGAAATACGATATTGAGGTAAACGCGGTAATCGCGCATTTGGTTTTAATTGAATCACATAGGGTGGAATATCTAACAGGCCTACATCATTAGGACCTGTGGCCCATAAGGACGCAGGGAGGGAACTCAATTCCGGTGGGAATTTATCGACCGATAAATACATTGGAGAGATCACTCTCCGTCCCAATGTAAGCTCCACTCCTTCGGGGGAACAATACAATGTTGCATATAATCGTTTCAACAAATCCAAGCCCAAAAGATTTTCACCACAACCCGTAGATAGAATCAGTGGAGCCGTTAGCTCACGAGGTCCAATCATGAGAGGCAAAGGGTTAGAGACTGGGTTACTAACAGGGGCGCCAGAGAATCCAACGGAAACGTTCGTTAAGCCAGACAAAGGTGCGCCAGGGAGTTTTGAATGCATGATGGAACTTTTTGTCGCACCAGTGTCTAACAGAAAAGGCTCAACTACACCCGATGTAGCCACTGCAACGTAAGGCCCACTCTGATCGACCGGAACTGACACTACTCCCTCTCTTTGTCGTTGGCTGTCCTAGTAATTGTCATTTACAACAGTCTCATGCTCTATGTAATAATCATCCACATTATACTGTGCAGATCGAACTGACCCCGCATTTCGCTGGTCAAAATAATTATTTGCATCCGATTGATTTTGATGATGATCAATCTGATTGTGGAATGAACCACGACCTCTACCACGTGGTGCCTGTTGAGGACCACCACCACGGTTTCCACGTGTCGACACACCATTCAGACGGTCCCGTAAGGCAAGACAATCATATTTTAGGTGTCCCTCTTTCCTACAATATGCGCACTGATTATACCCAAGTGAAGATCTGTAATCAAAGTTGTCAGAGCGCGGCTGTGTCCTATCGGGCTGTGCTCGTGGTCGATACTGCTGTTGTGAATCATTTTGGTTTGGTCGTGGAGGGTATGCTTGCTGCAACAAAACCTTCGTTTTGAGCTCCTTAGTTTTCTTTTCTACACGATCACTTTCTTCCTTTTCCCTATTCTCATAATACTGGGCCGTTGCTAGTATTTGCGCAGGGGTTGAAACTGCCCACGCACTTTCTGAATTCTTCAATTTGTTGCTTAGTTCAGGCAACAAATTCGACACGAATTTGTCAACGAATAACCGCTGGCCTCCCTCAGCGCCCATGTCCTGGCCACTGTGGTCGACAAACGCTTCCTCAAACCTTGTAAAGAAATCTGAGACACTCTCGTCTTTCTTTTGCTTACAAGCTGATAACTTATCCCAGTTTACCTTCATCGCTGGCATGAGAGTTTTCATGAGCGTAATTATTTTCTGAGGCAAATCCAAGATCAACTGCTCAGGTTTAGCCCCACCGACTTGTAATGCATCAGCTGCTAGCAGTGCAGCCCAATCACCCCCTAATTCAACTGCGTGATTGGCTTGACGAATTTTAGCCCAAACTGGTTGCGGTACAACATTGCCAAACAACATGTCGATGTCGGCAATATTCATAATAGTAGCTTCCACCAGTTGTGATAACTCCTTATAATAACCAGCCGGATTTTTACGCGGATCAGGCAAGGATTGCTTCACTTGCAAAACTTCCGATCGTTTCCATGGAAGATGTATCCACACTCTTCGAAAATGCGGTAGCACCACAGGGTTACCCTGCGGATCTCCAGGCACCCAAAGTGGCGGAACCTCTCTCATGGGATACTGACCAGGAACCGCTTTCCTGTTCTCAGTGGTATCATCTGATGACACCCGAGAATGTGCTGTGGGTCTGAACGCTAATAAGCGTTCCACGGCACGTCGTACATCGTCTCCTATAATCATACCGTTCGAAAAGTGACTTTGAAGTTCAATTATGTCGGGCGGTACATTATCTACATCATCATTATACCATTCTTCCCTCAAAAAGTTACACATCTCCTCAAATACGAATCTCTGCGTAGGCTCATTAAACTGAGAAAACGTATCAAAGACTACACGTGGAGTGTAATTAGCAGAATGTTTCATCCACCTATGAGCCATGGTTATTAACGTCTCTTTCTCCCTACCACTAGGGATCTGACTCCGTCTCTGAGGAGTTTCAGATAAATTAGACGAAAATAACGGACCAGAAAGAGGTGAATAAAGGGTAGCAACAGAGTTAGGAACACGCTTACGGACAGAAGGGGAAAGAAAAACAGGGGCAACAACACTGGAGGTGAAAGAAGGCATAGGAACGGACAAGGTAGTTGGAGTGGCAGAAACAACAGTCTGCGAAGGTACAGGTACAGGAGCAGTAGGAACAGGAACAGGTGGTGGAACAAACGTAGGGTTAACAGCGAGCTGACCCGCAGCCGCTGGAGCAACAAGAGGAACAACAGGGGGAGCTACAGGAAGAGCTACAGGAGCAGTAGCACCCTGTACATAAGGAGGTGGTGATTTCATCAAATATGACAGCAAGGAATCCTCCTTTAAATCTTCTTCTTTCTTTTCTGATTTATTCGGTAAAACTGGGTAACATTTATCTATTTTCATGTGATGCAATCTAGTAGAGATTTCCATGTCTTTTTCTTCTTTGTCTTGTCTACATTCTTTTATAGCTTGCATTACAGGAACGAACTCTTGTTTTTGATCCTTTTTAAGTTGTTTGATTTCTTTCTGCTTGGCCTCTTTACGCCATATCCGAAAGGAATCAAACATAGCTGGCCTCGCTTTCTTTAAAAATAATTTAGCCTCAAGATTATCTAAAATCGAAAGTTCAAAAGTTCCATGTGGTGGCCATCTAAGGTCACCGTCTTTCTTTGTATAACGGACCCAGTAATCATTATATATTATAGGACCCACCCCATGTCGACTATAAAGATCATGTATCGGAGTTCCAACTGGAGGTATCGGACACGAGTCCTCCAACCGGGAATCCATTGCGCAACATTTGAAAATACGAAACAAACCACTATGGCTAGGCATCATGCACACTAACCTAGTATCAAACTTCAAGGATTACCGAAGCAATTAAAACCTCGTGTAAGTCAAAACCCTCGGTTTTTGGCAATTGCAACTGTCAAATAATACTAAGGACCAATACTAAGAACCACAAATGCAATGGAACCATGCAATACAAAAAAGCCTTAAGGCTATCACAAAGCTCGGAGAGCTAACCACAAAGCCTGAGGAGGCTATTACAAAGCTCAGTGAGCTATTACAACAAAACCTTAAAGGCTAACAACAAAGCTTTCAAAAGCTAGAACAACCACTAAGGACTGGGAGCGACCCCCAAATACTTAACTCAGAACTTCAATGGCATCACCAGGAAGGCCCGTCTGTCGTCTCGCTTGTACATAAGGTCTACGCCGGGCGTCGAAGACAGGTCGACAGTCAGGGCATCGGTCCGTCGCAGCCGTTAGGAGGCGGGAATCTTCGCAGGGAAAATCGTCGGGCCACTTATTTCGACAACAGGATCGATGAAGCGGGGTGCACCTTCCCTCGGAGATTTCACACGAAGTTCCTCACGATCATCAGGCTTTGGACCGGTACCGCTGAAGTCGCCCCACGTTGGGCGCCAACTGAAGGACTGGACTTTTAACAGTACCAGCGGTGCCAGGGAACAACACCTATAACCTTCATGGGATACCTGTTTCGGCGCACAAACTACAGAGACACGGGACACTTCCTTCGGCGTCAAAGATCAGCGTTTATTACTGCAGGGAGGCAAAAGTCACAAGAAGTACAACAGTGTGTAGGTTCTGAGAGTCTGCTTCAAATTGTATACGTTGGTCGCTCTCTTTTATACAGAATGTTGCCATTGCATAACATGTGGACAAAAGATTACAATTCGGTTCCCACAGTAAACTTCAAAAGGGTCGCTTTCATGTGTTCAGAATCCCGGAACATAATTACAATAGCCATGCCGGTTCCCAACTGTAAAAGTACATCTTCCCACCATTAAGCACACCCATTAGAGTTGTAACTGACAAAGAGGAAGAGACAAGAGCAGCTGCAAGGAAGTCAGACACGTGTAGAGAAAAGAGTGTGGGGGTAATATCGGAAAGCATGATCGTAGGATCAAAGAATTGGATCCATCGCCTGCAAGGCTGTCACAATAGATCGGTACAACCAGATTACCCTCAAGCTGTGCCATCTGCCTTTGCTGTGTCATTCCTCCGGCCATAAAGACGCATGAAAGGAATATGCGTCTTCCGCAAGGCTTGGGAACTAGAGGGTCAAGGGGCGAACAGTTACCTGCTCGCTGACTACGTGAGGGCAAGAAACAAAATGGATGCCGTATCTAAAATGGAACCTAAAGGTTCAGACGAAGAACATGTAATATTAGACGAACCCTGGCAGGTAGTGTAGCGAAAATTCGCACACTTGCTGAACTCATCATTTGCGGTTTGTAGATACCAAACTCGTCTATATTCGGCAATGCCCAGAACATCGTAATAATTTTTACGGAACCTCAATCTGTCTAACAGATTTCGAATTTCAGACACACTTTCTATGTTTCTTCTATCAGTGGTACATTTCTCTAACACAGAATTTAACAAACTGCAAAATCTTTGATCAGAATTGACCACAATCTCTTCTTTTACATTTTTTAGAGAAAATAAAACATTAACTACTACATTAGCATAGCAGTTGACACCAGAACTGTTTTCAAACTGAAAACCAACAACATCTTCAACAGAATTCTTTTTGTTTCTGCTTGTAATTTTAGGTTCATTGACTTTTTGTCTTTTTGCTACAACCTCCCCAGTATTGTTCTCATTTCTTCGTTTCTGGCCTACCACACGTTTCTCAAACAAAGGATACTGAGGCAAATGTGGCGCATACTCTCTTCTTAACCTATTGTATTCCTTAACACAATCTAGATCTGCACAAATGTTTGTGACATCACACTCAATCAAGTACAATCCCGATAAAGTTCTAACTCGTGACAATGCCACATATGCCATACCCTCCTTGAACACAGAACTGCCAATATTCACCAATGCACTGTCTACGCTTAAACCTTGCGATTTATGAATTGTCACCGCATATGCCAAGCAAACAGGAAACTGCTTACGGCGAACATATAAGTCTTTTACAAGCAAAAATCTAGCAGACCAACGACCAATTAGCTGTACTTCCTCAATGCCATCAAATTTAATTTTTAAAAATTCAATTCCATCTCTATTTCTGTATTTCACAAAATCAACAACATTACCCATTGATCCATTTACCAGACCTCTTTCAACATGTAAATTCCTTCTTAAAATTATACGGCAGTTCAAGCACACATTCAGAGTCTTTTCAAAACCTGCAGTTTTAGATATACTCTTCTCTAATGAATCCAATTTTGTTTTCAGATTCTCAGACAAAATAATTGTTGATCCCATATGCTCTACTCTATCAATAGCTTCCAGTTTCACAATCTCTTGCTTTTCTAAATGCAACATTTTGTTGTTAAATTTGGCACATTCTGCAAGAGTTGGCATCAAACATATTCCAGATTTCTTCTCAGTAATTTTCTGAAAAATATTCTCAGGCACAACATCTTGTTCTGGATATAAATTTGACAGTAATCGTGCATGTAAAGCTTCTTTCCCATGCTCGGTCACTTTTCCAATTCTAACATCTTGTAGAATAGTCTTGTAAACTTCATCCTTCGCCTGACGCATATTTTCATGCAGTTCAGCATAATTGAAGTTTAACCATATATTGACGTTGCCAATGCTGCCTAGGCACTTCCTGGTATCTTCATGCGTGAGCATTTTGAACACAGGTTGCCCTTTCACTGGTGTCAGCTGCAAAAGATCTCCGAAAACAATGATGTGTTTGCCACCAAATAACACATCATACTCTGTTTTGAGAACTTCTTGCATCCTCAAATGCACAAAGGCAAGCATGACATTGGAAACCATGCTTACTTCGTCAATGATAAGAAGTTTCATTTTCCTCAAGATTCTTGAAACTTCAAAACAAGCATCTCCAGATAGCTTGTGATATTGTAATTTGTTGTCATGCTCCACTGGCAGCATCAGTAAACGATGTAAAGTAATCCCTTTAATATTATGTGCTGCCAGTCCAGTTGGAGCAGTGACAACACAAGACAGCGATGACTCTGTCCTTTCCTGCAAATAGCATGAAATTGCTTTAATGAGGAAACTTTTTCCAGTTCCCGCTTCTCCACTCACGTACAGTCGGACAGGCTTCAACGACGTACATGAGCACTCTTTCTTGTCATGACTTAATCCATGATCAATTTGCATGGTAACTTCGTCATATATTTTCCTCTGCTCAACGTTGAGTTGTCTTTCCAACTCTTCTAAGTTAACCGCATCCTCCTGAGCATGTGCCATGGCTCTTTCCACTTCATTCATGGCAGTGGCAGCTTCATTTTCGATAACAGGTCCTCCTAGTGGATCCTGACTCAATGAAGCAGAACTCTGACTGTCCTGAGAACTGTCTCTGGCAATCTCGGCTGCAATCGTTGCTTCCTGCTCAATTTCCGCATTCAACATTTCTACATATTTGGGAAAAGCAGGACATTCTATGGTCTCCTTGGCGGCATTGAAAGAGTCTTCGTAACAGAGGAAATCTCCAAGCAGTTCCTCTTCTGCACGCCAAGGCTTGAAAAGTTGCAAAAGTGCTAAATAGAAAAACTCCTTTTTTTCAGGAGATTCGCCACTCAATTTTCGATGGTTTACCAAGTGGCATTTTCTTTGCTTGACCAGACATCCCTCACTTCCTATTACAGCATACACTCCTTTCTCAGTATCTTCTTTGATGTTCCTCTTGAATATGTAATTTTGCAGAACCTCATACAGACAAACATTCTCGAGGTGACTGCTTCGATTTGGATAATATGTATCCAACATGTTTGTCTTCAAAATGTCGGTACTGTTTGGCTCCTTTTCCGCCAAATACTCAATTTCCCGCACAGGTTTGAGAACTCGATTACGCGTTGCAGCAAGACCAAGACTCGCCCAAACGATACTCCTGGACTTGGCATAGAGACTTGCTGAAGACAACCGGTCAGAACATTCGTACGCTCCGATTTCTCGATGCGACAACATCTTCAGACTGAAACTGTACAACTTCTTGCTGAGGCTCTTTTCATGGGAAATGTCCTCCCACATATCCTTCAATTCTGTCTTCTCTTTTTTGGTGATGTAAGACGTCACATACCGAGCCACAGCCATACAGTTATCAGCCACAAACTGTATATCCATGTTAGCATTCCACATGGACAAAATCACCGGGTTGTAGTGGTTGATGTACTTGGACTCTTCGTTCCTCTTCAAATTGTAAGTGTTTTTAGGTGATTTCTTCATGACATTGTGTCGCAGCGAAGACATCAAACTGTTTACTCTTCCTTTATAAATCACCGGTCGTGGAAAGCCGAAACGACATTTAGTGTAGAACTTGTCCTTGTTTCGGAATTTACGACGGCAGTACTTTCCACATCGATGGCTTTGGAAACGCAGAACTTTTTCTCTTAGGCTTTTCTTCTCCTTTGCGTTTGGAACAGCACACGTAGAATACTGTTGGATGAAACTCATCACTGAGTCTTCTGGATCCGTTCCAAATTTAGGTGCATCCTTGATCCACAGCAACATATGTATATGAGGAGCACCTCTTGCTTGGTACTCTTTTCTCCAGAAGAAATCCAACACCTCTCCAAGAGGTGGATTCTTCTTATTCATGATGAAAGACATCATAGCTTCAAATCTATGATTGAAGTACCTACATACATTGACTGGATCCAAAGAGCACAGTTCTCCGGGTGTCTTGAATTCGATGTTATCTACGTTAGCATTTGCCTCTCGTAGAAATTCAAGTAAGTCTTCCCAGCCATACTCGGCACAGCTCAGAGTGAGGAACCATGTGGGAGTACCTAAGTTCCTCAGCATACATTTTAAATCACCATGACGACGGTACCAGTACTCATTAGTACCACGCTGACACGCCATGAGATTAATCAGGTGAGAATCCAAAATACTATCTTGGACATTGACTTTATCCATAAAGTCACTTGCCGAGATGTTTTGCATGTGTATACCACTTTTCAAGATGTGGTTCACTGCATATGACAGTCCAGACAGATCGCTTTCAAACAGGAGATGAAACAAATAAGGAATGCATTGTCGAAACCTGGCATCTCCTGCATACAATCGCAAAGTCCGGTATTCAGAAGCAGGAATTTGATGAGGTCGCTCATCATATCTTCCTCCCTGACCTGTTGGAAAAAGCTGTGGGAAACACCGAGCTTCCAAACTTTCCTCCCAAACACTAATGGGACTCCCTTTGGCTTGTTTCATTTGAAACAACTCAATAGCATTCCCCATGACTTCCTTGGAATGCAAAGGATGAACACTATAATGTTCATATATTTCTTCACTAGTAGAGGGTTCTACTTTCTCAATTTGACCAGCACACAAATCGCTATCCTCTTCCTCACTTACTTCCTCTTCTGCAACATATACATTCTTATAGTATTTATTATTTTTTTTCAAATACAATGTTGCCTTTTTAACTTTCCTAACATCTACTAAATCTTGCCATATTTTCTTATTCTTTGTCGGAACCCCATTAACTAAGATAACCAGAGGTTCCTCTTCCACTTTTTCTACTCCAATTGTGTTAATGTTTTTCTTCAAATCTAGAGGCAAATAAACAACTCTTCCCTTTAATCCTCTCTGTAAATCTGATGGAGGCAATTTCCCTGTCTTTGGCTCCATTCTTACAATAGCCTGAAAGGGATGGATACTTTGAATCAAAATAGATTCATAAGTATTTAAATCCTTCAATTCAGAAGGAATCTCAACCAATTCCAGATTATTATGAACTGCTCTAGCAGGCATCTGGTTTTGATTTAATTTGCAAGAACAATAAGTACACACACGTTGATCCAATCCCAAATCAAAACAATTTTCTACCATCAAGTATTTTGCAAAATCCTTCCATTCACTATTATTTTCCCTTTCACTTTTTGCATATAAATCCACTAACTTAGTCTGATTCTTATAATAAGTGCGTCGACAACACACACAAGTGAAATTCGGCCTCTCACTTGATTTCACCTCAAACGTCGCAATTTCCCTGTGGAAATTATCTGTACTGGAAACCTGTACACTATCTTCCACAAGACCCTCTTCTTCTTGCTCAATTTCAACATTCTCCTCTTTACTTCCAAAGTAACAAAACTCAATTTCTTCACATATATTCTTCACATCTATTTCAGAACCATGCAAAAGAGCAGCGCATAATTGTTTAAGCATAATTGCTGGACTCTTAGCATAATACAACATTCTAACTAATTTCCTCACTTTGTTATGATGCACTGCTAGCATCCTGAAATGATGAAAAACACTCTGGCATACTCTCCTGGAAAGACAAGCCAGTGAATGTCCATGCAAACTTGTCACTTCTCTTACTCTGCAAGGATCTAATTCTTGCAACAACATCATTTTCTGCTTCAAACTTTTCTTATTAAATGACCGTACAAAATCACAAAGCAAATTGATGGAATCCTGTCGCACACTGCAAATACTACTACACTTCCAGGTGTACACAGGACCCTTAGCACGTCTTCCTAAAACCTCATTACCTAACACCTCTTCTGCCTCTGTTGTCACAAGTTTTTCTTTTTCAACTGGACAACCATCTTTCACTTCATAAGCACGACCACTGGTGTCAACTGCATGCACCAAATCATTATCCTGGAAATAACTCTCCTCATTAAAAAATGCCTCACAGCTTGAACTATGCATCCATTCTCCAGAAAAAACTTCACAAAAATTACTACGATTAACTATTCTCTTCCATCTACTATTTCTTTTGAAATCAAAAATTGCCTTGTTTAGCTTCCTAATTCTATTGATTATCAAAATAAATAAGTTACGTTTAATTTCAAATGCCTGATCAATAACTTTCTCAACTTTTTTTTTTTTTTATAAAAAACTAGTTTATGTTGACCTTTCTTAATATTTTTTAACAAATTGCCAATTATCCTGTTCCGGAACATTCGTTTACGAATCTCCCTAAACTGTTGTTTCCTTCTACTATCATGCACAGAGTTATCTCTTGCTCTAGCAGTAACATTTTTCATTGGCCTTTCTTTTCCATTTGATTTCCTTCTCGTTTTATGGACTGAAACATTTTCTGTAGTAATATTTTTTTTATTACACATATTTCTTATAAAGTGTTTTGTGCTCTTACCCGGTGCTTTCTTCGTGACTTGACAAATCTTTTTGTTAGAGGACTGCTGCGTATTATTTTTCACCTGCTGTCTTTGACGTTTTGCAGCCTTTCTCTGTCTTTCTATTGTAGGCATGGTGAAATCTTGAAATGATCTGCAGTTGAATCTGTGGAAAAATATAATAAATAATGTTATTAACCATTATTACCAAACAGTAAATCAGTAACAGTGATCAAAAACTTAACACACTACTTGACATTTTAATTAGAAGATTTTTTAGTCGTTGGCAAATTTACAATACAGAAATACCAGAAAAGAAATGACATTTATATTTATGTTACCTATGCTATTTTATATGTGAATCTGATCTAATTTTATGAGCATATTTTAATATTTTATTGAAGACACTACACATAACCTGCTTTTGAATGTGTCTTTATTTTTAAATTAAACGGTTTACCTTTTTACTTTTTATTAATTATAAATTTTAAAAATAAATGTTTATATTTCCAAAGGCTCAAGCAGGTCAGCTTCCCATCCTATATCATATAATTCGGACAAATCTGCATCCTCATCACGCTCTTCTTCATCCTCATGATTTAAATCATCCAATGGATCAACATCCACTGATGTTTCAATTACAAGTTCAATGATGAGGTCAAAATCAACTGATTGCAGATTGTCGCTCATGTTGAGGTTGTCTTTATCTTTAAAGAAAGATAACAACAATGAGATGTTGCAGAGTAAGAGACAAATCTCACAGATTATAATAGTAAAATTGTTTAACAAGAGTAACATTTTGCAGCTATTATTTAGCCATGTCCAGCGATGCTGAGCAGGTGAAGCCTATGTCTAATTTTTCACTGAACAGGACTCATCTGTTCTTAACCTTGGATAAGCCTCACCGACTCTGTGTCCCCTGCACATACTTAAATGTGAAGGGGCAGATTTATGTTAAATGGCACATCCCCAGGCATGCACCAGTTAACGTGCACCACTGCTCTGCCACCCATGGTGTGCCGCATTTACAATCAGATAGGAGAAACCTGTGTCAAAACCCTGCGCCTGCTTGAAGCAGGCATAGGTCTTGACGCAACATTGTGGAGATGGTGCACCCCTGAGCCTTGCTGGAGCTGCATCGCACTTGCGATACAACTCCAGCAATGCGCCACCTTAACGGCACAGATGAGTCAAGCATCTGTGCCGTTTTTGCCCCATGCTGCGCCGCATTGTAAATGCAGCACACCATGGGTGGCGGAACAGCGGCGCAAGATGACTGGCACATCCCTGGTGATGCACCAGTCATCATAAATCTATCCCTAAGCTTCTTATCTTGTTAGAGATGAACTGCCATATGTATCATCAAAATATTTTGCATTTCCTAAATAGCGAATTTTAAGGAATAAATAGCGATTCTTTACCATTCCTAATTTGCGATGAGCAAATTGCTAATTGCAAGTTACCCATTCATTTCCATGGGCTAGGAGGCTCATAGGAATGAAGGTTTAATTTGCGATTAGCAATTTGCTCATCACAAATTAGGAAATTTTCCAAGGGTGCAGGGGTGTCTCAAGAACACCCTGCTGCACCCCTGAAAAAGAAATTTGGGGGCATATGGCACACATACATGCCCTAAGGGCATGTGTTGGCGTCATATGGGACCTTTTGTTTTTTTTAAAAAAAGCTTTTTGAAAAGAATTCACAAATTACCACCAATTTACCACAATAGTTTCCAAATCCTTAATGTCATTTTTTACATATTTTTTGTTTGATACATTGCATTTAAGTAGTCACAAAATTTGCAAATCCTTCAGTGCAATTGCAAAATAAGGAATAGCAAATTTTGCTACTCCTTATTTTGCATCAAACTTGTTTGATACATACCATTTGTCTAATTAACATTCGCAAAGGCCAAAATTCGTAGAATTTTGATCTTTGCGAATGCTAATTAGCTTGATACATATGGCCCCAAGTGAGGCCTGTCTTACGACATGGTGCATCTTTTGCATCACTGCTGCATCGGTTTCATGTGGTACGTTTTTTTTACACCATGACATATCTGCCTAAATGCATCAATTTGTAATGTTGTCGCCTCATAGCAAATCTTTTGCACCACCGCTGCATCATAAAAGTGACGCACAGTGGCACAAAAGAGGCATACACCTATCATAAATCTGTCCCTAGCATTTTAAATGATTAATCCAGGATGACGATAAAGTGTGGCCTATCCAGAGGTTTGTTTAAGGTGAGGCCTACTCAGGATTGCAGATTAAAGTTACGCTTGATGAAGAATACAGAGGAGATAATACATGTAAAGGCCTACCAATGAAGTAAGTAATGTGCACTTTATTGCGCCAGTCATCATAAATGTATCCCTAAGCTTCTTATCTTGTTACAGATCAACCACCATATCTACCATCAAACTATTTTGCATTTCCTAAATAGCAAATTTTAAGGAATAAATAGGAATTCTTTACTATTCCTAATTTGCAATGAGCAAATTGCTAATTGCAAATTACCCATTCATTTCCATGGGCTAGGAGGCTCATAGGAATGAAGGTTGCAATTTGCGATTAGCAATTAGCTCATCACAAAATAGGAATTTTTTCAAGCGTGCAGGGGTGTCTCAAGAACACCCTGCTGCACCCCTGAAAAATAAATTTGGGGGCATATGGCACACCTACATGCCGTAAGGGCATGTATGGGCGTCATATGGGACCTTTTGTTTTTTGGAAAAAAATGCTTTTTGAAAAGAATTCGCAAATTACCACAAACTAGAAGTTGGTGGTAGTTTCCAAATCCTTAATATCATTTTTTACATATTTTTTGTTTGATACATTGCATTTAAGGAATCGCACATTTTGAATTAAGGACATTTTAAGTCATTTCCACATGTGCAGTGTTTTCAAATTATGATTTGAAAATCGTTTTTGGGGAAAAGTAATGGTTTGCAAATTTATGACAAGGACATAATGGTGTATGCTTCTCTATAAGGCATTTCAGTGTCTCTGATGTCATTTTTCCCATATTACATTATAAGACCTTTCCCCATGGAGCACATTCCTTGTAAATATGCTCCCACCTGTGCATGGCGAATTTAGATTTTGACTGTTTGAGTCACATAGCCATGTTAAAAGTGACCCCAAAAAATTGCAAACGTTTTAAAAAAACACATTCATGTGTCTTAAGGACATTTTAAGTCATTTCCCCATGGACAATGTTTTCTAAGTGGCGCAAAAGAGGCATACACCTATCATAAATCTGTCCCTAGCATTTTAAATGATTAAATCAAGATAACAATAAGATGTGGCCTATCCAGAGGTTTGTTTAAAGTGAGGCCTACTCAGGATTGCAGATTAAAGTTACGCTTGATGAAGAATACAGAGGAGATAATACATGTAAAGCTCTACCAATGAAGTAAGTGATTTCTACTTCATTGCGCCAGTCATCATAAATGTATGCCTAAGCTTCTTATCTTGTTAGACATCAACCGCCATATGTATCATATAACTATATTGCATTTCCAAAAAAGCGAATTTTAAGGAATAAATAGCGATTCTTTACCATTCCAAATTTGCGATGAGAAAATTGCTAATTGCAAATTACCCATTCATTTCCATGGGCTAGGAGGCTCATATAAATGAAGGTGCAATTTGCGATTAACAATGTGCTCATCACAAATTAGGAATTTTTCCAAAGCTGCAGGGGTGTCTCAATAACACCCTGCTGCACCCCTGAAAAAGAAATTTGGGGGCATATGGCGCACATAAATTTTAACAACATTCCTTTACCTCAAAAACGATTTTCAAATCATAATTTCAAAACACTACACATGGGAAAATTACTTAAAATGTCCTTAAGACACATAAAAGCGTTTTTTGATTGCCTTTCCTGCATGGTTGGGTCACTTTTAACATGGCTATGTAACACAAACATTCAAAATCTAAATTTTCCATGCACATGTGGGAGCATATTTACAAGCAATTTGCGCCACAGAGAAAGGTCTTACACTAAAATGAGAAAAATAACATCAGGGACAGTCAATTGCCTTATAAAGAAGCATACACCATTATGTCCTTGTCATGAATTTAAAAACAATTCCTTTACCCCAAAAACGATTTTCAAATCATAATTTCAAAACACTGCACATGGGAAAATGACTTAAAATGTCACTAAGACACATGAAAGCGTTTTTTGATTGCCTTTCCAGCATGGTTGGGTCACTTTTAACATGGCTATGTAACACAAACATTTAAAATTTAAAATTACCATGCACAGGTGGGAGCATATTTACAAGCAATTTGCGCCACAGAGAAAAGTCTTACATTAAAATGGGAAAAATAACATCAGGGACAGTCAATTGCCTTATAAAGAAGCATACACCATTATGTTCTTGTCATAAATTTAAAAACAATTCCTTTACCTCAAAAACGATTTTCAATTCATAATTTCAAAACACTGCACATGGGAAAATTACTTAAAATGTCCTTAAGACACATAAAAGCGTTTTTTGATTGCCTTTCCTGCATGGTTGGGTCACTTTTAACATGGCTATGTAACACAAACATTCAAAATCTAAATTTTCCATGCACAGGTGGGAGCATATTTACAAGCAATTTGCGCCACATAATTCATAATTTTCTCCTTAAAGCACACTATTCTCTATCTAAGTTAAAGAAATATTTTCTCACCTTAGCAAATACTTTGAGTTTGAAAACAGTCTCAGAAACACACCAATTTGTCTTCAGCAGAGCAAAAGGTATGCACTCCAGAGTCTGCAGCTATCAAAAGCACAGAAATGCTGTAATTCTTCACACATATTTCTCATGTCACCCAATCAAAACTCTTCCCTCACTTTTTTTCAAATGAAAACCCTTCCCCCCTCTGCCCTTTCTGTCTTTTCTGCATGGCAACCACCTCATTGGAAGACTTCTGGTGTTTGCAAGTTCACACAACTTTGTTGCAATTGAACTCTGAACTCTCAGTGCACCTGCATATCCAGTGCATTCTTTCATTTAATGATTTTTTATTGACCATTCAAAATACATCTTTCAAAGAACACATCCGTGCACCCTAACTTTCTGTTTTCAGCAATCAAAATCCACCAATCACTGTTACTGCTTCATGAACACAGAAACTCCACAGTTTTTTTCATTTTAAACTCTCATTTTTTCAACTGCCATTTCATACCCACACTTCATCTGACTGCAGGAGAACCTTCTCTCACCATGTTTTCTGTCTGGATTGTTGGACATAGTTATATTCACTGGGCTCAAAGGTACGTTGAAAACAGGAAATTACCTAACCTCAATTTACAAGATGTGGAAATTAAGTGGTTTGGCCACAGAGGATTAAAATGTCACCAATTGATACCATTGGTGAAAACCTTTATGCATTTGCCCAAACCTGACCTGTTAATTGTGCACTGTGGAGGTAATGACTTGGGCACTTTGACTGGTGTAGGTCTGGAAATGCTTTTAAAGGACACCTTTGAGCAATTAATGGCACTTTTTCCTCAGACTGCCTTGGTATATTCAAATATATGCCAAAGACAGAAATGGAGGTGGTCAAACCAATTTTGTCCACAAATTGAGAAGTCGAGGAAGCATGTAAACAAATCTGTTTCAGCTTACATGGGAGACCATGGAATGGGCTCCCTGTACAACAATAACTTGCGATACTACATGCAAGATATCTACAGAGGAGATGGAGTTCACTTCTCAGATGAGGGCAACAGAGTTTTCACTCTGAATTTAAGAATGTGCATTGGTACCTACTTATAAGTACCTAAATGTACCATAAACCCAAAAGCTCTTCTCAGAGCTACCCTACATCTAATCACTCACAATTATTATTTTACTCTAACATTTTCACTAATTTTCAACAAAGTACGCTCCCCGGGGCGCTACCCGGTACGCGAACCGGGAGCTAACCTCGAGAAATTTTTTTAAAAAAATGTTTTTTTTTCGCACATATGGGCCTCCTCAGCCACCCTCACAAAACCTAGGGGGTCAAGATAAGTCTACCGTGCCCCCTTCTACCCATTCTGAACATTATTTGCCCTCCATCTTGTATCTAAATTCGACCGAAACACAAAATGGTGGACTCCCGGAACGCTTAAGGTTCGCGAACCGGGGCGCTCAACGGTTCGCGTACCGGGTCGCTCCCTGGGAAGCGCACCATCAAAAAAGGTGGGAAAGTAGTTCACAGAAAAGCCACTGGAGACAATTTCACCAAATATAGATTAGCTCATACTACATACCAATCCCTACCATTTTCACAAATTTGATTGGAATTCCATTTAGTCATTTAGCCTGTAGACCTCTCTAAATACCCTGAGGTAAATTACTTCACAAAACACATCTGAAGTGTTGGAATTGACAACCAATGAAAATGTTACTTTCATTTTCTATTTTGTTTACCTGACATTTCATTGGTTATATACCTGAATATATATAAAGGAAGAGAAGAAAACACAGCCATTTTGACTACTACTTCTTGCTGTACATTTCAATAGTATTTTCACTAATTCCTTCAACTTCTTTCTAAAGGTAAGTTTTTATTTTTAAAACTGAAGTATATTGTGCACTATAAGTTAATATGGTAAACTTTTTCTGATAGATATATACTATCCCTCTGTAGTAGTTATAGATTTAGAGAGACTTCTCTGTTATAGTTAAGGATGGAGTTAGGCTTCTCTTGTATAATTATGAATTTACTTACGTTAAATCACATACACATTTTTATATTCCTACTTCCACTCTGATACTATACACTGCCCAAAGATAAATTCACTGATAAAAAATGCCTATCTAAAATTATTCCCAACATTGCCCTATCTCTACTAATATATATTTTTTTAATTCAAATTTCAGGCAAAATGGAAGGCGAAAACCAAGTTTCTTTTGAAATGGACCTGCAAGACAGCAGCCAAGAATTGATTGATACAATTGATCAAATTGACATTGAATTTTTCGATGAAACTTGGGACAATGAACTACTGCAATGTGTACAAGCAGTAGATAACCTCCTTGCAAATGAGGACATTTTACACCCTCAGAGACTACAATGTATATTCCATGATAATTATGAAATTTCTGACAATGAAATGTTAGAAAGTTTAATAAATTATGAAACACAATCACATTAAAAAAAAATGCTTAAAAAATAAAGAAAATAAAAAATAATCAACAAAAACAACAATCAATTAACATACAGCATTTGAAAATTCTATCATTCATTTTTCATTGCAGTACGCTGCCCAGAACGCTTCCCGGTTCGCGGACCGGGCGCTCCCCACGCAAAAAAAAAAAATTTTTTTTTTGTTTTTTTTGCCCCGCGGGGCCCTTTTAAAACCTCCACATTAAACCTAGGGGGTCAGGGAGGATCTAGTATGCCCCCTTATTGTAATTTTCGCCTTTGTTTTGGCCTCCTCTTGTCTCTCAATCCTACCGAGAGACAAGATGGCGGCCGTTCCGGACTGTTTAGAATGTTGACAGACACCGGAGAGCCAATCAGCTTCGCTACGCAAAGTTCCGTTACGCGTCAGGTCCGCGGACCGGAGCGCTGCCCGGAGCGCGCTTACAGATATATATCTTTTTTTAAACGTTAATTTCTCAAAATCCACTGGAGCACATATATTGAGACCTAGAAAAGGCACATCGGGCTACCAGTCCCTACAATTTTGCCAAGTTTCGTGCAAATCCATTCAGCCGTTCGGGCTAAAAGTGAGGCCAACCGCCCTATGGAAAACTCAATGTTAAAAACACGTTTTGGGACCCCCCTTTTTTATCGACCCCCCCTGGACGAACCCCCCCCAAATTTCCAGGGGCTGCTCAGAAACAAAATGTTCCATTTTCCAGAAAATTTCAGCCAATTCCGTCCACAAACGCCAAAGTTATTAGACATAGAATTTTCAAAAATCCCATAGAGAAAAAATCCTAACTATATATACCTACTGGCGACCGCCAGTAGGTAATATATATATAGCTGTATTACCTACTGGCGGTCGCCAGTAGGTAGTTATAGTTAGGACCTATTATCCGTAGGAAATCCACAACATTCTATTTGGAATAACTTTGACGCTGGTCGACGAATCGTTGCAAAATTTTAAAAACTTATGGCCCACTCCGGTCTACTCCTATCCTGAAATTCTCGGGGTGATTTGTCAAACAAGGGCCGAGAAAAAAGGGGGGTCCCAAAACGTGTTTTACCCTTGTAATTTTCCTTAGTAACCTCTAATCGCAGCTACAGCCCGAACTGCTGAACGGAATTACCCCACATTTGGCAAAGAGGTAGTCCTTGGTTTACACTCGTGCCTTTTGGTTAAATGGTGTAAATCTGTTCAGTAGTTTTTTAGATATTAAAGGAAAAGAATACATTTATATCTGGACGGAGCCTAACAAACCATCTCATCGTGAGATCTGATTGGCTGTCAGCACTTCATCCAAGAAGTGTTGTCAGCCATCTTGGAACCAATGTACATGATAGCACTTCATTAAAAAGCATTGCAGTTAATAGAAGATTTTAAGACTTTAGTTACATTATAAATAATTTGTTGATGGTACCATACTCATTTTAGGAATTGTGGTGGGTTCTAAGGTGATTTTACCCTGTGAAAAAAGCCTTCTTCTGGGATATCATTAATCATGTTTGAGAGAAAAATATGTTCACATGCTTTTACCACAGAGGTTGGGAAGGTGATCTATAAGCTAAACTGAGAGCATATTTTTTGTAAATTCACATTATCTTTCTCAGTTATGTGAGAATGAAGTCTGACATTCTCAGTAAAACATGTACATCCAATAAGGGCAGAGACCGTCAGTTGATTCCTTTGTGTTCTACTGCAGCTTCCCAGAGTGTTCTAAAGAACAACTAGAGTGCTAACAGCCTTACTTGTGACAAAAGTATAGCACACCTGAAGCCATCTTGATTGGAATAAAGTGGTAACTCTTAAAACATTTAATTTAAAAAGGAACCCAATGAGGGGGTTCATTTTGCCATAGAAGGTATGATTAGTGCTGCAGAAAGGAAAATTAGGGCACATTTTGAGTAACTTCTCAAATCCTCTTCTATTTCATAAAAAGAAAATCTGACATGCGGACTGAAACATGTACTTTCAATACCAGCAGCAGACTTCCCTGGTGAGCAGTAGCTTTACTACAGTGATCTAATGAGCAACTAGAGAGTAAAAAACACTGAAAGTATTCCCTACTGAGGAGACTGTAGTAAATGAGGAAATTGGGAAACTTCATAACAATTAAGTCTCCCAAGATGGCCGCAAGAGAAAAAAGAGCCCATATGTAGCACAAATATCACGCAGATATAGCCCAAGTATAGCCCAATGACAGAATGTCCCAGAGTGTTCTAAAGAACAACTAGAGCGCTAACAGTCTTACTTATGACCAAAATATGGAACACCTGAAGCCATCATGATTAGAATAAAGTCGTAACACTTAAAACATTTAATTTGCAAAGGAACAAAATGAGGGGCTTCATTTTGCCATAGAAATTATGATTAGTGCTGTAGAAAGAAAAAATAGGGCACATTGTGACTTCTCAAATCCTCTTCTATTTCATTAAAAAAATTCTAACATGCAGACTGAAACATGCACTTTGAATACCAGCAGCAGACTTCCCGGGTGAGAAGTAGCTTTACTACAGTGTTCTAATGAGCAACTAGAGTGCTAAAATTCAGAATTTATGGCAAATGTGTGACACATCTGAATGCCCTCTTGACGGAACCAAAGTAAACAAGCATTGAAAATGCAATAGGTCTCGCCCTCGTTTAAGTTAAAGCAATTCTGTTTGTAATTAGGGGGCTTTTTAGCTTTGCTATTAGTGTCCTATTAGTGTTTTTCAAACTTTCATGTACATACATGCATATGTATGCATATGCGTATATGTATGCATGCATTTATATTTGTATTTATATAGATATGCAGATTATATATATGTTTATATATGTATGTATATATATGTATATATACACATACATTTATATGAATACATATATATGCATATATATATATATACGTGCATATGTGGGAGTGTAGAGAGAGGTAGACAGAGGTAGAGAGGCTTGAGGTGTAGAGGTAGAGGTGTAGAGGTAGAGAGGTAGAGGTAGAGAGGTAGAGAGTAGTAGAGAGAGGTAGAGAGAGGTAGAGAGGTAGAGAGTGAGTAATAGAGAGTAGAGAGTGAGTAGTAGAGAGTAGGAGAGAGTAGTAGAGAGAGTAGGAGAGAGTGAGTAGTAAAGAGTACTAGAGTGAGTAGTAGAGAGTGAGTAGTAGAGAGTGAGTAGTAGAGAGTGGTAGAGAGTGAGTAGTAGAGAGTAATAGAGAGTGAGTAGAAGAGAGTGAGTAGTAGAGAGTAGTAGAGAGTGAGCAGTTGAGAGTGAGTTGCAGAGAGAGAATAGTAGAGAGTAGTAGAGAGTGAGTAGTAGAGTGAGTATTAGAGAGTAGTAGAGAGAGATTAGTAGAGAGTGAGTAGTAGACAGTAGTAGAGAGTGAGTAGTAGAGAGTGAGTAGTAGAGTGAGTAGTAGAGTGAGTAGTAGAGAGTGAGTAGTAGAGAGTAGTAGAGAGTGAGTAGTAGAGAGTGCGTAGTAGGGAGTAAGTAGTAGAAAGAGAGTGGTGGAGAGTGAATAGTAGAGAGTAGTAGAGAGTAAATAGTAGAGAGTGAGTAGTAGAGAGTGAGAAGTAGAAAGAGAGTAGTAGAGAGTAGTAGAGTAGTAGAGAGTGAGTAGTAGAGAGTAGTGGAGTAGTAGAGAGTAGTGGAGTAGTATAGAGTAGTAGTGACTAAGTAGTAGAGTTAGTAATAGTGAGTAGTAGAGAGTAGTAGAGTAGTAGAGAGCGAGTAGCAAAGAGCAAGTAGTAGAGAGTGAGTAGTAGAGAGTAGTATAGAGTGAATAGTAGAGAGTAGTAGAGAGAGTAGTAGAGAGTGAGTAGTAGAGAGAGTAGTGGAGAGTAGTAGAGTAGTATAGAGTGAATAGTAGAGAGTAGTAGAGAGCGAGTAGTAGAGAGTGAGTAGTAGAGAGGGAGTATTAGAGAGTAGTAGATAGCGAGTAGTAGAGTGACTAGTAGAGAGTAAGTAAAAGAGAGTAGTTGAGTGAGTAGTAGAGAGTGAGTAGTAGAGAGAGAGTAGTAGAGAGTGAGTAGAAGAGTAGCAGAGAGTGAGTGCTAGAGAGTAGTAGAGAGTAGTAGAGTGAGTATTACAGAGTAGTAGATTGTGAGTAGTAGAGAGAGTAGTAGAGAGTAGTAGAATAGTAGAAAGTGAGTAGCAGAGAGTGAGTAGTAGAGAGTAGTAGAGAGCGAGTAGTGGAGAGTGAGTAGTGGAGAGTGAGTAGTAGAGAGTTTGTAGAGAGTGAGTAGTAGAGAGTGAGTAGTAGAGAGTGAGTAGTAGAGAGTGAATAGTAGAGAGTAAGTAGTAGAGGGAGTAGTAGAACGTGAGTAGTAGAGAGTAGTAGAGTGAGTAGTAGAAAGTGAGTAGTAGAGAGTAGTAAAGAGTAGTAGAGAGTGAGTAGTAGAGTAGTAGAGAGTGAGAGGTAGAGAGTCATAGAGAGTAGTAGAGAGCGAGTAGTAGACAGTAGAAGCGATTGAGTAGTAGAGAGTAAGTGAGTAGTAGAGAGTGAATAGTAGAGAGTAGAAGAGAGTGAGTAGTAGAGGGATAGTAGTAGAGAGTAGTCTCCTGACCTGGTTCTCTGGCTCTAAAGCAGCTCTCCTGACCTGGTTCTATGGCTCTAAAGCAGCTCTGCAGACCTGGTTCTCTGGCTCTAGAGCAGCTCTGCTGACCTGGTTCTCTGGCTCTAAAGCAACTCTGCTGACCTAGTTCTCTCCCTCTTAAGAGCTCTGCTGACCTGGTTCTCAGGCTCTAAAACAGTTCTGCTGACCTGGTTCTCTCCCTTTTTAGCAGCTCTGCTGACCTGGTTTCTCTGGCTCTACAGCAGCTCTGCTGACCTGGTTCTCTGCCTCTAGAGCAGCTCTGCTGAACTGGGTCTCTGGCTCTAGAGCAGCTCTGCTGACCTGGATCTCTGGTTCTAGAGGAGCTCTGCTGAAGTGCTTCCAATGCTCTAGAGCAGGTCTGCTGACCTGGTTCTCTGGATCTAAAGCAGCTCTGCAGACCTGGTTTCTCTGGCTTTACAGCAGCTCTGCTGACCTGGTTCTCTGGCTCTACAGCAGCTCTGCTGACCTGGGTTTCTGGCTCTACAACTGCTCTGCTGACCTGGTTCTCTGGCTCTAGAGCAGCTCTGCTGACCTAGTTCTTATCTGGTTCTCTGGCTCTACAACAGCTCTGCTGACCTGGTTCTCTGGTTCTAAAGAATTTCTGCTGACCCGATTCTATGGCTCTTAAGCAGTTCTGCTGACATGGTGCTCTGGCTCTAGAGCAGGTCTGCTGACCTGGTTCTCTCCCTCTAGAGCAGCTCTGCTGACCTGGTTCTCTCCCTCTAATGCAGCTCTACTGACCTGGTTTCTCTCACTCTAATGCAGCTCTGCTGACCTTGTTCTCTGGCTCTAAAGCAGCTCTGCTGACCTAGTTCTCTCCCTCTAAAGCAGCTCTGCTGACCTGGTTTCTCTGGTTCTACAGCAGGTCTGCTGACGTGGTTCTTAGACTATCAAGCAGCTCTGCTGATCTGGTTCTCTGGCTCCACAACAGCTCTGATGACCTGGTTCTCTGGCTCTAAAGCAGCTCTGCTGACCCGATTTTATGGCTCTAAAGCAGTTCTGCTGACACGGTTCTCTGGCTCTAGAGCAGGTCTGCTGACCTGGTTCTCTCCCTCTGGAGCAGCTATGCTGACCTGGTTCTCTCCCTCTAATGCATCTTACTGACCTGGTTTCTCTGGCTCTGCAGCAGCTCTCCTGACCTTGTTCTCTGGCTCTAAAGCAGCTCTGCTGACCTGGTTCTCTCCCTCTAAAACAGCTCTGCTGACCTGGTTTCTCTGTCTCTACAGCAGGTCTGCTGACCTGGTTCTCTGGCTCTAGAGCAGCTCTGCTGACCTAGTTCTTAGACTAAAGAGCAACTCTGATGATCTGGTTCTCTGGCTCTACAACAGCTCTGCTGACCTGGTTCTCTGGCTCTAAAGCAGTTCTGCTGACATGGTTCCCTGGCTCTAGAGATAGTCTGCAGACCTGGTTCTATCCCTCTAGAGCAGCTCTGCTCACCTTGTTCTCTGGCTCTAAAGCAGCTCTGCTGACCTGGTTCTCTCCCTCTAAAGCAGGTCTGCTGACCTGGTTTCTCAGGCTCTACAGCAGGTCTGCTGACCTGGTTCTTAGACTATAGAGCAGCTCTGCTGATCTGGTTCTCTGGCCCCACAACAGCTCTGTTGACCTGGTTCACAGGCTCTAAAGCAGCTCTGCTGACCCGATTATATGGCTCTAAAGCAGTTCTGCTGACTTGGTTCTCTGGCTCTCGAGCAGCTCTGCTGACCCGGTTCTATAGCTCTAAAGCAGCTCTACAGACCTGGTTTCTCTGGATCTACAGCAGCTCTGCTGACCTGGTTCTCTGGCTCTGGGGCACCTCTGCTGACCTAGTTCTTAGGCTCTAGAGCAGCTCTGCTGACGTGGTTCTCTGGCTCTAAAGAAGCTCTGCTGACCTGGTTATCTGGCTCTAGAGCAGCTCTGCTGACCTGGTTCCTATGCTTTAGAGCATCTTTGCTGACCTGGTTCTATGGCTCTAAAGCAGCTCTACTGACCTGGTTCTCTGGCTCTAGAGCAGCTCTGCTGACCTGATTCTCTGACTCTAAAGCAGCTCTGCTGACCTGGTTGTCTCCCTCTAAATCACCTCTGCTGACCTGGTTCTCTGCCTCTAGAGCAGCTCTGCTGACCTGGTTCCATGGCTCTAAAGCAGCTCTGCTGACCTGGGTCTCTGCTCTAGAGCAGCTCTGCTGACCTGGTTCTCTGGCTCTAAAGTAGCCCTGCTGACCTGGTTCTCTCCCTCTAAAGCAGCTCTGCTGACCTGATTCTCTGCCTCTAGAGCAGCTCTGTTGACCTGGTTCTCTGGCTCTAAAGCAGCTCTCCTGACCTGGTTCTATGGCCCTAGAACAGCTCTGCTGACCTGGTTCTCTGGCTCTAAAGCAACTCTGCTGACCTGGTTCTCTCCCTCTTAAGAGCTCTGCTGACCTGGTTCTAAGGCTCTAAAACAGTTCTGCTGACCTGGTTCTCTCCCTTTTTAGCAGCTCTGCTGACCTGGTTTCTCTGGTTCTACAGCACCTCTGCTGACCTGGTTCTCTGCCTCTAGAGCAGCTCTGCTGTACTGTACACTCCTACAATCATCCTGAAAGAAGCATGTTCTTATCGAATCACTCTGCTGAAACATAAGCGCTTATAAACTTATCCTGCTGTCAACTACTAGCACTCTAGGTACCCCGTCACTGTCTATACATTTAGGAAATGCAAAAAACTTTGATGATACATATGGCGGTTCATCTCTAACAAGATAAGAAGCATAGGGATAGATTTATGATGACTGGCGCATCACCAGGGATGTGTTAGTCATTCTGTGCCGCTGTTCCGTCACCTATGGTGTGCTGCATTTACAATGCGGCGCATCATGGGGCAAAAACAGCACAGATGCGTGATGTATCTGTGCCGTAAAGGTGGCGCATTGCTGGAGTTGTATCGCAAGTGTGATGAAGCTCCAGCAAGGGTCGGGGGTGCCCCTGTCGCAGGGTTTCTGTTCTCACACAGAACTGTGGACAGAGGATTGGAACCTCGGCGAATTAGGGTGTCCCAAAACTCACCTTAGTAATCAAAAACCCCTTAGCAAGCTAGGTACAGTGTCACATTGGATATAACAAACTCTCAATGTTTAGACAATCCAGAATATGAACTTATAGTACCTCAGGATACGTGGAACTCATGAACAGTCGGTCGTTATATATTTCTTAGAAACCAGAACATGGAGTTAAGAAGAACACATGTGTATTTGAAATGTTTATTTACTAATGCCGTCTTCTCAGGCGTAGTATCTTAGATAATACAAGTACACATATTATCAGTAGCAAAATTACCAGCATAGTTACTAGTACATAAAAAGCGAATGGTGACAGTTTGTTAACATGCTGTAAATGAATAAGAGTTAGCAACACTTATAAGCAGCCGCGGGCCGTGGAGGGAGTTACGGTGGGGCAGGGAGGCGGGGAGGGGGAGGGGCAGGGTGGAGAGGGCTCCACCCTGCTTCTCCCCCTCCCCGCCTCCCTGCCTCACCGTAACTCCCTCCACGGCCCGCGGCTGCTTATATCTCACCCTCCCTAATACACATATTATATTATTTGCTAAGAAGGTCTCTTTGTGTTGGTTTAGGGCGTGCCCATACTTTAGTGTCTTAGATTTGAAGGAATCACATCAGCATACACCAGCTCTCTCTTCATGTGAACCGCATCAAGTGTTGTGTATGTGTGTTCGGCAAAGCAATATAAAACCCGCCTCATGCCCAGAATTGGCAGAAGTTGCACTTATGTTATGAGTATGAAGTCGTGGAGATCAGACCTCATAACAATTCTGTATCGTGTTGTTCTTGAAACTTTAGCACTCGCTGTACAGATATAGTTTAACAAGCAAAGCAGATAGTAGAGCAATAACATATTATTCTCATGTAAACCACGATGAACTACTAGGTTGAAAGCTAAAGCAACAACTAAGTGTCGTGTGCAGAAGTTGCAAAAAAGGAAAAATGGTGTTTAAACCGGTAATGAGCCCATGCTAACTTAACACGGTGTAAAGATATCCAGGACGTAGATGACACCTCCCCATGATCCGGAAACGAACTGAATAAGATAATAGAAGTGCCATCTCATGAGAGCAGATTGCAAGTTTATATGTGGACGGTCCGCAAGGTAAAGCATTAAAAACTAGGAAAATTTAATGCTAAAGAAAAATAAAACAGCCAAGTACTTTATCGAGTCTTAAGCCAATAGGCAAGGTAAATAATAAAAACTTGACAAATAAGTCAATGAATTGTCAATGAAATGCTAGTACTCAGCATATCAAACATGAAAAAGGTCTATGACATAACTGTGTATGCAAAATAAGCTGCAACAGCCTCCAATAGGAAGTCACCGTCTTCATCCGAAAACAGTTCAGCCATCCAATTTAAAAGCGGAAAAGAACATACGTGCTCTCCCAGCACCGGATCCTCTATCACCATCAGAGGACAGCTCGGTGGGTTTTCAAGAAAGCTCTGTTCCAAGAAAGACTGTGTTGCCGCCAGTAAATTCCAGGGACCAATTAGTCCATGCATCAATGCCACAGCCATAATCCTTTCGCCAGGACAAACCAACTCGTGAGTAATGATAGGAGTCATCAGCTGATTAAAGTCGACGTCAGGAGAAACCGGTCCGCAGAGACACAAATCAATGGCCCAATCGAAATCACAGGTCAGGCAGTGAAATACAGGCTGGACACAGGTGAAGTAGGAGAATCGAAAAGATAATCCATATGCCGTGCTTAATATCGCCAACGGCATTGTGCCATAATATTCTAGCATGCGATTGCGGAACAGTGTCAGCAGCTGCAGGGCGGGAGGTTGCATAGGAGGGACATCCATATTTAAAAATGTAAAAAAGCACAAGAGCGTCCGCTGGTAATGCAAGTAAAAATGGCAATCCACGAAGCAGAGTGGAAAAAATACAATGAAAGAAAGTAGGGATGACTCGAAAGATTTTCTCAAATGAAGTCACGAGACCACTGGTAACAACTTTAAAAAAGTGCGCCAGGGCCTTTGTGGAGGATGCGTTAGAGATAGTCCGAACCATCTTGCTGAAATGGAAAGGCAAATCTGAATTGAAAAGGGTCTGCACCTCTGTACGGGTGTTCGCTATGTGAAGCACGAAAGTTTCACGGGCCGAACTCAAGGCCACCTCTCTCTGAGACAAAAGAGCTCTTATTCTTGCCATGCCGTTGAAATCTGCTCCCAAGGTTGGTATTTGTGGCGAGATTGAAAACTCCCTATGTTCATGTGTGGGAGGAAATAGAACATTTCTGCAGCAAATATTCCGTTCACTTACTGTTACGATAAAAGGAATACTTTTAATTAACCCAGATCAATCTTCATTATTGAGCATCAAATAACTACCATTTTCCAACAACTTGAACGTGGGGATGATAGCAGGAACTGGCGTGCCTTGCAACACGCAAGCCATATTTGGTCGGTGTTTGTTGCATGAACCGTGTAACTGTATGTGCCTACACATTAGTGAATGATCTGGCGTCTCAGTGCATTCCTCTCCATTCAGATAAACTTCTTGATCATCTTTGAAACATCTGTATGTGTATGGAAGCGACCAGACCTCATGAAGAAAAGCACTACCTAAAGGTTCATAACGACCTATTGGTATATATTTCATACAATTTGAAAACTTATATAAAGCAAAAGGCAGCGTTATTAAACCGTGGATAAGGCACGTTGCCAAAAAACCCGCAATCCTCTGCTGATGATGTCACTGAGCATGTCATGAATGATGTAATATGTGACATCATCAGCAGTGGATTACGGGTAATAGTATCTCTAGTTTACTCCCCTATAGCTGTCTTTCTTTTAACATAAGTGTCTGTTTCCTTCCCTTATACTTACTGTTTTTGGTTCGCTTCCGGTTCGCGTACCGGCGAGCGAACTGGGAAGCGAACTAAGAGAAATAGAGGTTGGCACAGTTCCAAATATTGTACCAATTTTTTAATAACGGGGAGGTAGTTCTGAAAAGAACTTTTTTTTTATTGTTTTTGTTGTTTTAAATTTTTTTTATTATTTTTCGGAACATTTTTTTACTTTTTTTGAATTTTTCTGAACAGTTTTATATTTTTTTTGGTTTTTCTTGGAGGGGGCAATGAAAACGATTCATTGTAAAGGGCTCAACAGGAGCAACAAAACAAAAAAAAAGTATTTATTATTTTGGGCGTTTCGTACAAACTTGCATATGATAGTCAATAGCTCTGTTGATCAGAGTGATGCTTCTTTCTCCGTAGCAAATGAATCCATCGCAAAATACGCAGGTGTGTTTTACTTCACCAAATCTCATTTGTATATTTGGCACCATCTCCCTGCCCTCTGGTCCCGTTACTTCCGGTACAACAGATCTTCTGGCCATAATAGGGAGATTATCTAGGTCGTTCCGAAACTGTGCAGCACTGTAGTTGTTAGGATGCCACCTAGTCATATGGCGATGCATTGTGTAGTTTCCGAAACTGTATTTTTTCTCGGTTCCTCTGGACAGTCTATCTTGACATATAAGGCAAGTTACGTATCTTGCATTTACTTTTTTCTCACCTTTGGGAATTTAAAAAAATTGCCAAATGAAGTTTTCTTTCCGGTGAGACGTCCTGGGCTCCTCAGGCAAAAACTGCCTCTCTTCGTGCTCGTCGTCCTGTTCCTCTTCTTCCTCTTCTTGTTGAATTATAACTTGAGCAGGTGGTCCACTCTTCCTTGGATGTGGTGGAGGTGGTGGGGAAGCACCAGCTGAAGCTACTAAAGAAGCCGTTGCTCAGTGATCACAAAGGGTCTTTCTCTCACAATGATGAAAGTCAGAGTGAGGAAAGAAGGAGGGATTTTCATCATTTGGGAAAAACAAGAGTTCTCAACCAATGAAAAGTGTTCATTTTAGATTATATGACCTAGTCTTACATCATTAGGAAACCAAAAGTGAAATGAACCAATGAAAAGTGTTATTACCAAGTCACATGACCTGCTGTGTTTACGTTAAGCGCTTTGCAGGGCCTCCCGGTTTGCATCCAGAAACCTGCGCTTTGCGACTCGGTTCGCGTACCAGTTCGCTAACGTAGCACGTCATATGACGTATCACGCGACAACGTGAAACGTCATGCGGACGGGAGGCGTCACGATGTTGTTTTGTAACGCGGCAGTTGCGGTAAAGAAACGTTTACCGGCTCGCGGTCTATTTCGCGGCATCAAGGTCAGCTAACGGGAAGCTTCCCGATTCGCGAAGCGGGAACGAAGAAAAAAAAATATTTAAAAAAAAAATTATTCATAAACATATAAAATATATTTTTGGATTTAAAGAAGAATACATTTTACAGCTACAGATATTAGCTGTTAAAAAACCAATGAAATTCACTGAAAAAACCATAGGTTATAGACCATATATAGTTAGGAATTAGCATTTACAAAACCTTGAAAATTCACTGAAAAAACCATAGGTTATAGACCATATATAGTTAGGAATTAGCATTTACAAAACCTTATTTTACTCACACAAAACCATTGAAATTCCATATATAGTTAGTTGCACTAACTATATATCGCGCACCCGCAATCCACTGCTGATGATGTCACATATTACATCATTCATGACATGGTCAGTGACATCACTGATGACATCACTGATGACAACATCCAGTGATTATGTGTTTCTGTAAAGTTTAAATATGTTTTACATATTGAAGAATGAGTGGATGTATAAGTGTCTGAATGAAGGTTTTAGTAGGTGCGTGATTGACTGTATGAGTGAGTGATTAAATGCGTCTTACTGAATGCACGGGTTAGTGACTAAACTGTCTGAAAGTGTGCATCAGTATGTCTGTTGTTGTGCAAGCTGCTGCATGTGTTGATCAGTAGCTATATAAGTAGCTATATGGGTTATTGATTGGTTGCACAAGTATTTGTATGGGAGACTGAGTGTGTGTATGGCTGGCTGGGAGGTGTGTGACTCTGTGCAGATCAATGTGTACTTGTATCAGTGATTCTATAAGAGAGTAAGTATGTGTTAGTATATGTTTCAAAAATGTAAGGTGTTCTGTGTTTAACTGTATAGATGAGAAAATGGAAGTGTGATTGATTCTTTTCAGGACTGACTAGGTGTGTGAGTAACTCCATGGATGAGTGGCAGAGTGTGAGTGTCTGTATAGGTGTATGAGTGCATATGATAGTGTTGTAAAGATGAGTGATTGTATGTATGAATGATTGTATGAGTGAATGTGTGTGTAGACATAGGAATCAGTGAGTGCGTATGTAGTAACTAGTATTGGTGTGTCAATGGTTTCAAAAATTATACTCTCTATTTAACACTGGGTGTAATAGAGGTTATATTAGAGTGTGAGGAGATGCATTGTATTATCACATGAATGATATCATCAGTGATGTGATCATTGATGTCAAGTGAGATGTCATCAGTGATGTCATTTGAGATGTCATCAGTGATGTCATCAGTGATGTCACTGACCATGTCATGAATGATGTAATATGTGACATCATCAGCAGTGGATTGCGGGTGCGCGATATATAGTTAGTGCAACTAACTATATATGGAATTTCAATGGTTTTGTGTGAGTAAAATAAGGTTTTGTAAATGCTAATTCCTAACTATATATGGTCTATAACCTATGGTTTTTTCAGTGAATATATATATATATATTACCTACTGGCGGTCGCCGGTAGGTAGTTATAGTTAGGATTGTTTTCCATAGGGAAATTGCAACATTCTATTGGGAATAACTTTGGCGCCAGTTGAGGAATCAAATTTGCCTCGCGGCTCTCCGCTCCTTCCCTGAAAGTTTGGGGGGGATTCGTCAATTGGGGGCCGAGATAAAAGCGGGGTCCCAAAACGTGTTTTCCCCATGTTAATTTCCATAGGGCGGTTGGACTCACTTTTAGCTCGAACGGCTGAATGGATTTTCACCAAACTTGGCAAAATTGTAGGGAGTGGTAGCCCGATGTGCCTTTGCTATGTCTCAAGATATGTGCTCCAGTGGATTTTGAGTAATTTTGGTTTAAAAAAATTAATATATCTATAGCCGCGCCCCGGTACGCGCACCGGGGAGCGCTCCTGGCGCGCACCGCGAGTTCGCGCGCGGAAAGCTGATTGGCTTTCGGGTGTCTGTAAACATTCGAAACAGTCTGGAGCAGCCGCCATCTTGTGTCTCGGTAGGATCGAGACACAAGAGGTGGCAAAAACAAAGGGGGAAATAACCAAAAGGGGGCAGGGTAGACCCCCCCTGACCCCCTAGGTTTGATGTGGGGGCCATAAAAGGGTCCCGCGGGACAAAAAAATAAATTTCGATTTTTGCGGGGGGAGCGCCCGGTACGCGCACCGGGGAGCGTACCGGGGAGCGTACCAAGGGGCAAAATAGTGGAAAAAAATTCGTGTAAAATAATCATTTTGAGTGATCAGAGGTAGTGTAGCTCTGAAAAGAGCTTTTGGGTTCTGTGGCTGATTTAGGTACCTACAAGTACATCCCACACACACCCACACGCACACACCCCACACACACACCCACACACACACTCTTCACACACACCCACCCACACATCTCACACACACACACACACACCCCACACACATAACCCTACACCCCCACACCCACACACTCCTCACACATACCTCACACACCCACACCTCCACCCACACCCAAACACCCCACACACCCACACCGACACCTTACACATCCACACCCACACCCACACCCACACACCCCACACACCCACACTCACACACACACCTCACAGACACACCCCACACATCACACACACACACCTCCCCCCACACACACACATTACAGACACATCCACACATCCCACACACACGCACACATCCCACACACATACCCCCCACACCCACACACCCCCCACACACACTCCTCACACACACACACCCACACATCTCACACACACACACACCCCACACACATAACCCTACACCCCCACACACACACACTCCCCACACATACCTCACACACCCACACCTCCACCCACACCCAAACACCCCACACACCCACACCCACACCTTACACATCCACACCCACACCCACACCCACACACCCCACACACCCACACTAACACACACCTCACAGACACACCCCACACATCCCACACACACACCTCCCCCCCACACACACACACATTACAGACACATCCACACATCCCACACACACGCACACATCCCATACACATACCCCCCACACCCACACACCCCCCACACACACCTCACACACCCACACCTCCACCTCCACCCAAACACCGCACACACCCACACACACACCTTACACACTCACACCCCCACCCACACCCACACACCCCACACACCTACACCCACACACACACCACACCCCCCACACACACAGACACACACCTCACAGACACCCCCCACACACACCTCACCCCCCCTTCCCCCCTCACACACGGGGAAAACCCAGTGAAACAGTAAAATAATAATTTAAAGTGCTTAGAGGTAGGGTAGCTCTGCATAGAGTTGTTGTGTTGTGTGGGTGATATAAATACCAGCATGTAGGTACCAATGCAGAGTTTTAAATTCAATGTAGACTGTGTCCTCTGTAGATAATTTGCATGTTGTTACAGAAGTTATTGTGGTATATGGAATCTATACTATAGTCTGTCAGGAAAGCAGACACAACATGGAGGCAGGAGATGAAAAAGAGATGTCAAATAAAGTTTGGAGATAATATAGTGGGAGAAAGGAAGTAACTTCTTCACATCTAATTCAGTTCCATGCAAAAGAGCACTGTTTAATTGTTTAAGCTTAAGTGCTGGACTTTTTGCATAATTACACCTTCTCTGTTTTTTACTATGTAATAAACAATCCCTCTGTGTTTCTCCCTCTAGCTCTCTTTCTCTTAACATTACTCTCTTTGTGGTCTTCCCTCATGCTAACTCCTTCATTAATTTTTTTTAATTTTTTTTGGGTGCGCGCCCCGGTGCGCGTACCCTGAGGAAAAAAAAATGACAGATTCTTTAAAAATATATGTTTATTTTTATAAATTAGAGGTAGTTCTAAAAAGAACTGTTTTTTCTTCTTTTTGTTGTTTTATATTTTTTTAATGTTTTTTTGAACATTTTGTACTTTTTTTGGCTTTTCTCAACAGTTTTATATTTTTTTGTATTTTTTATGGGGAGAAACAAAAAAAAGGGAATTGAAAATGGCTCAACTGGAGCAAAAAACAAAAAACGGAAAAAATTAGGGTTTTTTGGGGCAATTGTGGTTGTCACCAGCAAGGACGACGAGCTTTACGCTCTTTTCACCATAGGAGATGAGCTTACCACAATAAATACATGTAATTCGGAAATCCTCAAATCGTGGTTGAATGCAAGGCATCGTCTCCGTTGTCTCTGGTCCCGATGGAGTGGGTTGCTTTCTTTTGGAGGTGGTCCTTGAAGATTGGGGGAGGTTACTGGCCAGTTCCCTCATCTCTGCATTAGAATAGTTGTTGGGATGCTTGCGGGTCATGTGTCTAATCATGGTATTATTACCAAAAGAATATTTCTTGTTAGGGTTCCCCCTTGAAAGTTCCATGCCACAGATTAGGCAAGTCACCTTGGCCGCATTGACTTTTTTCTTGCCCTCTGGGATAGAAAAAAACTCCTATACAATGTGTGGCCTTGGCTGGTATGGGGTATTGTCTTCATGCAGCCATCTTCTCCCCTCCTCCTCTTCCTCTTCCTCCTCCTCCTCTTCTTGACCACCAATGTAATGTTGTGGTGGTCCTCTTGGTGGTGGTGGTGGTGGTGGTGGTGGTGCAGATGCTCCAGCTGCTGCTGCTACTGTAGCCATTTTAAAGTACAACATATTTCTCTAAGTTGTTCAAACAGGTCTTCCTCAGTCAAAGGACAAAGTCAGAATAAGGAAAAAAGGTGGGGTCTTTCATCATTTGGAAAACAAAACTGTTCTGGACCAATGAAAAGTGTTATTTTCAAGTCACATGATCCGGGCTTTAATCATTTGGAAACCAAAACTGATCTGCACCAATGAAAAGTGTTATTTTCAGATCACATGACCCGACGCGCTTACGCTACGCGCCCCGGGGCGCGCCCGTAGTCGCGCCCCGGGGCGTGCCCGGGGGTGCATAGCGTAAGCGCGTCAGGACGTTGCGCGATCGTATGCGCTCGCGTGCTTCCGGGTGCGCTTACGCAGTGCGTCATATGACGCATCACGCGATATGTCACGATGTTGTTTTCGTTCGCGGGAATAGCGCTAACGGGACGCTCACCGGTACACGCCCCGGGGCGCGCCGTAACATTGCGCTTACCCATGCGTTCACCGGTACGCGCCCCGGGGCAAAAAAATAAATAAAATACAATTACATAATTATACAATATAAAATTCGTTAGAAAATGTTTTACTTTTTATACCTATAGAGATTTGCTATTAAAAAACCATTGAAATTCACTGAAAAAACCATAGGTTTTACACCAGTTATAGTTAGGAATTAGCATTTAAAAACCTATTAAATTCACTGAAAAAACCATAGGTTTCACACCAGTTATAGTTAGCTGGAAGTTTTACTCGCATAAAACCATTGAAATTCCCACGTTATAGTTAGTTGGACTCACTATAACTTGCACGTGCAATGCACTGCTGATGACATCACATATTACATCACTCATGACATGGTCAGTGACATCACTCATGACATCACTGATGACACCATCCTTGTGACAGAGTGACAGACCTCCTTTCACTGTAATGTAACCTTTGAAACACATATTCAAAAATAGAAACTAAAATTTTCAAAAAAATTGAGATACCCATACCAGTTACAACAACCAATTCAGTAATTCCACCATCTATATACACATCCACTCATTCACCAACAGTTCTATATACTCACTCATACATATACTCACTCATCATATGTAGTGATACACCTATACATCCTGTTACACACCGACAGTCATCCAAAAGTTACTCACACACATACTCACACATGCAAATAAACTATTGAACATCCATTTATTTGCATATAGAGCTATACACACACTACCACCTTACTTCTAAGGAAATTTACACATATTTATTCTCTTAAACAATCACTTATAGAAACACATACTTAATTAAACAGGAACTCTTACAATCTCTTACTCTCACATATACTCACTTATATACATCAATATTCACATATACTACATTAAAACATATGTAGTTATCGATAAAGACACTAGTGAGACAGTCATTCACTCACTAACATACACATATACACACTCATCCACCCATACAGTCCTGTACATATGCTGTCTTCAAAACACATACAAACAGTGAGTCAGTCATTCATGCATCTATGTGCTAAGTAACACCCCCACCAAACCATACAGACACTCATACTGATACTAAGAAAAACATCTAATAACCCATATACCTACACACGTAGCTACTCACCAACCCATGCAGCCACTTATACACAAAGTGAAACATTAATACATATATTTAAATATTTAAACATTACTCACTAATATTTATTTTTCAGAAAGACACACATTCACTGGATGGTGTCATCAGTGATGTCATGAGTGATGTCACTGACCATGTCATGAGTGATGTAATATGTGATGTCATCAGCAGTGCATTGCACGCGCAAGTTATAGTGAGTCCAACTAACTATAACGTGGGAATTTCAATGGTTTTATGCGAGTAAAACTTCCAGCTAACTATAACTGGTGTGAAACCTATGGTTTTTAAAGTGAATTTAATAGGTTTTTTAAATGCTAATTCCTAACTATAACTGGTGTAAAACCTATGGTTTTTTCAGTGAATATATATATATATATACACACACATATATATATACATATACACACATACACACACACACATATATCTATATATATCTATATATATATATATTCACACACAACAGAGTTGCCCCCTCGGAAAAGCCGCACAAAGGTAGGTTTCACTTCGTTTTATTTTCAGGAAGTTGCAGCACAGAAGGAATGAAACCATACATCCAAATGTTCAGATTGCCGACGCGTTTCGTGCATACAAGCACTTTGTCAAAGGCATGCTGGTCCCCGCAGCGCAGGGCATTGTGCACTGTTTTATTTCATACCTGAGTCCCGCCCATGTGGGCGTAAGCTCCTCGCAGAGCTTCATGGTCTCTGTAGTACACAGTTGTATTCCTCCATATATATGTAACCTAATTAAAATGAAATTAAAAAACATAACTTATAACCAAGTCAGTTACAAATTAAATATATATTTACACACAAGTTGGCTTGGGTGGGTTGCAGTACCAGCGGTTGGCCATGTATGGAACTTCAAAGCAAACACAAGAAGATGATGGACGGAGCACTGAAAGTTATTAGACACTCATCCCAAGTCACAGATCTGGGTTCAATACATCACCGTTCTTTACATCACTTCACCACCCCAGTTCAGACCAAGCAATATGCAAATCGGTCTTGACCCTGTTCCTCATGGGAACAGTCCAGCCCAAACTGCCAAGCCAGATCTTCCCTGGACTGGAAACAAGCATCCTGGGACCGGTTTTGGGTTTTCACCCCTCATCAGCCAGGCTAGCATGAATCCAGTGGCAACGTGAGCAAGGGACCCACTTCCGGGCATACCCTGCCAAATTAGGGCGAACAAAGCAAACACAAGGAGATGATGGACGGAGTGCTGAAACTTTTCAGACACTCACCCCCAGTCACAGATCTGGGTTTAATCATCATCATTCTTTAGCTCACTTAGGGCATCATTAGGATGGCGGGCGGATTTTGTCCGCCTGCCATCCTGTAGCAAAAAGGGACCGCCCGCCATAAGTGCGGCGGTCCCGTGGGGGTGATTAGGGTGCACCCGCCACACTGGTGGGCGCATCCTGCATTTTTAACATTGCGGTGGGCGGTGCTTTCAGCAGCACCCGCCGCAATGCCAAAAACGCATGTTGCCTATATGCATGTACAACGTGGCAGGAACTGTGCGGTGCCTGCACATGCAGGGGGGTACCATAGGTACCCCCCATGTGCCCCCCCAGCCAACATCCTGTGGGCCCGCAACAAGACCCAACTTCAAAATCCTCATGCTTTTCCGTGGCGGAACGGCTGCCTCCCACCTACATACTGATATGGATGGCGGTGTCTAGCAGACACCGCCACCATATTAAACCCTTTTCCGCCTGGTTGACTTGTCGACCAGGCAGAAAAGCGGCAGACGGTCTTCCCATCCGCCGCGGTACCCGCTGCCATACTAATATGGTGGGGGGAAATGGGTAGTGGGCGGGGAAGGATGTAGGGTGAATTGCCACTGCCATGCGGGCACTGGCGATCCGCCCTACATCCTAATGGACCCCTTAGCCACCCCAGTTCAGACCCAACCATATGGAAATCAGTCTTGGCCCTGTTCCGCATGGGAACAGTCTAGGTAGAACTGCCAAGCCAGGACTTCCCTGGAACGGAAACAAGCATCCTAGAACCGTTTTCGGGGTTTCACCCCTCATCGGGCAGGATAGCTTGAATCCAGTGGCAAAGTGAGCTAGGGACTCACGTCTGGGCATACCCTGCCAATTTAGAGCAAACAAAGCAAACGCAAGATGATGATGGACAGAGCGCCAAAACCTTTCAGACACTCACCCCAGTCACAGATCTGTGTTTAATCCATCATCTTTCTTTAGTTCACTTCGGCACACCTGTTCAGAAACAGCCAAATGCAAATCAGTCTTGACCCTGTTCCTCGTGGGAACAGTCCAGCCCGAACTGCCAAGCCAGGTCTTCCCTAGACCGGAAACAAGCATTCTGGGACCAGTTTCAGGGTTGAATCCCTCATCATCCAGGCTAGCTTGAATCCAGTGGCAAAGTGAGCAAGGGACTTACGTCTAGGCACACCCTGCCAATTTAGGGCGAACAAAGCAAACAGAAGGAGATGATGGACGGAGTGCTGAAACTTTTTATACACTTACCCTGAATCACAGATCTGGGTTTAATCCATCATCGTTCTTTAGCTCACTTCACCGCCCCAGTTCAGAACGAGCCATATTCAAATTAGTCTTGACTGTGTTCCTCATGGAAACAGTCCAGCCAGAACCGTCAAGCCAGATCTTCTCTGTACCGGAAACAAGCATCCTGGGACAGGTTTCAGGGTTTTATCCCTCATCAGCCAGGCTAGCTTGAATTCAGTGGCAAAGTGAACTGGGACCCATGTCTGGCTGTCTGGAATACATTTAAGAATATTTTGTTACTGTTAGTAGTACAATTAGAAGTGTGTTTTGTGAAAAGCAATTTTTTTTCTTATGTAAGTTGCTTGTTCTGTATTAGCATATCTCTCCCTAAAGCTCTACTTAAATTTCTCTTAACCCTACACATTTCGTATAAACTATTCCCCATTTTCCCACGTCTTCCCCTTGTCCCTTCCACATTACCAACTAAATACAATTCTTACATGTGCAAATAACTTGGTACAAAAAAGATAGAAAAGGTGGATGTGTAGATCTCTGGATGTATGTTTGTGAACTGCGTTTTATAGTACATGAAGTAGTACTGCTGAAGTATTACTTTGCATACCACAAAATGCTTTTTCTGCATTAGGTCCTTTATCTATAGAACAGGATGAAGCTAAATTAACTATGCATTTGGGTTTGTGTGCTAATATGCTTCATTACATAAGCCTATGGAATTATTAGTTTAATAAACATCAACGACCATATTGTTGGTATCATTATTATTATTAATAATAGGAATAATGATGATAATAAATAATATTACTAATTATAACAATAATATGACTTATTTTTCTTGTAATTTTTTTACTATAGTGCTTTTGCTGTTATCCTTATTTTGACTAAAAAGTTATACAGTAAATACACAAATTAGGAATAAATGTGAACCTTAAATCATGACACCCTCATGATATAACCATTGTGATTGCAGTTTGGAAAAAATATAGAAAACTTCTTCTGCAGAATTAAAAAGCAGAGATATATGTGAGTTACAAAACATTTCCAATGTAAAAGTGGATTGATGCAAGGTCACCACTTCATTATAAGCTGTGCAAATTTGGAAGGAACATTGCTGGTGTGCCTACATACTAGAAACCAATCAGAAAATAAAAGGGCAGCGTGATCAGCAGTAACCTTGGGTCAAGATACATCAGAGTATTAAAAGTGAAAAAGAGAAGAAATAGAATTTGTTTTGAGGAAAGAATTGCCTATTCAGTTTGGACAATGTTGTAAAATATTACACAAATTCTTTGCTACGAACCTAATGAAAAAAGTTCACTAGGACATGAACAGAAAAATAACAATAAGAAGATTGAGCACATGTTCTTGTATCATCAGATAGGAAGTGGAAAGCTGGATGTTTAATGAAGAACGCCACATACAAGCGGGGAGGTGACTGATTATCCCGTTTTTTGTAGCAAACACGGCTGAGTGTACTGAATTGGAAGCCCTTGGTTTGAATAAAAGCTCACACTAGGGCAGCAGGAAATACCATCGAGAGCATGAGCACTCATAAACATTTCATGAGCGGACAAAAGCTATTGTCTGGGATTAGGCCAAGGCCAGAATTTATGACACAAAATAAAATTAGTGAATGTGCTTCAGAGAGACTTATAATTGAGCATTTAGCTGCCGGGATGTACTAGATTGTTACTTGTTTCCTCAGTAATGTGACATTTTGTATATGTTTTGCTAGCAATGCAAACTTTCAAAGAGTCAGAAAGCTTAATTTCGGAGCACTGCTGCCTCTGCCCTTCCTCCCAACCCCTAGTTCGAAGGGTATGCAGACAGAATATCGAGTTGGGAATGTCGATTTAAACAAATATCGAGTTGGAAATATCGTGACACAGAAATATTGACAGCAAGAATATCGTGGTCAAGAATATCAACTTTAAAGTAAGAAATATCGTTTTTAAAAATATCAAATTAATTAGTATCGTTTGCAAAAATATAGTTGTTTAAAATATCGATTTTGTAATTAGTGTTATGTATTTTAGTACGTATTTTAAATTTATGTGATCTATTTTTTTGTATAAATATTGTTTTTGTTTTTTAATATATGTGTTACATTTTTAGCATTTTTTTAGTTCCATAGTGGGTTGTGGGTTTATTTGGGACTAGGGTGGGAAGTAAATTAATGATTATGTTTAATTTAGTAATATTTATTTAATTTAGATTTTATAGTGCTAATTGTAGGAAGTAATTTATTATAAAGTAATTATTAATTGGTTGTTAATCATTAATTAATTAATTAATTCATTGGTAATTAATTATGTTAATTGTGTCATTTCTTTAGGAGCCTGTTGTAGCCTGTTGTAGGGTTTATAGGGGTAAAGGGTGGGAAGTAAATTATTTTTAATTAATTAATAATTATTTGTTAATTAATGCTAATTAATTCATTAAAATGTAAATATGGCAATTGTGTAAATAACCTTAGATGTGAGTTGTGGTAAAGGGTGGAAAAATGTGTTTTTAATTAATTATTAAGTTGTTAATTGATATTAATTTATTATTTTAAAATAAATTATGGAAAATGTGTAATGATATTTAGGTGTGGGTTGCGGAGTTTATAGGGGTAGAGGGTGTAAAGTAATGTATGTTTAATTAATAAATAATGAGTTGAGCATTAATATTAATTCACCAATTGATAATTAATTAGGGTAATTGTTTATTTTCTTTTTTTAGTGCGAGTTTTGGTTTTATAGGGGTAACTAATAATATTTATTTAATTGATAATTGATTATGTTAATTATAGAGGTAAATTTTTTTTAAATTTAGACGTTTTGTGAATTGTGCCTGTTATAGGGTAAGAAATAAAAAAGATTACGTGTATGTAATAATTAATGTTTTGTTTAGAAATAATTTCTAATTAATAATAGTTCTTTGTTTGCAAATATTTTTTTAATTTATTTAGTATAATATTTCTAGGTATTTATCATATCTATTTAAAGTTATATTATGTTTCTATTTTCTAGAGTTTTTTAAAATATTTTTATATATTTTTCATTTAAAAAAAACATATTTTTTGTTGGTAATATTTTGTTTGTTTTTAATTTTGAACAGACTGGAGTGGGAATATTCATTTTTCCCCTCCGCTATCCACCACTTTACCTATTGTTGCACTAACTGGAGAGTGGGAATAGTATTTCTTTCCCTACTGTTGCACTCACTGGAGTCAATCAATCAATCAGGTCATTTGTAGAGCGCACTACTCACCCGTAGGGTCTCAAGGCGCTGGGGGGGGGGGGGGTGCCGCTACTGCTCGAACAGCCAGGTCTTGAGCTTCTTCCTGAAGGAGAGGTGGTCTTGGGTCAGGCGCAGATTGGTGGGAAGTGAGTTCCAGGTCTTGGCGGCCAGGTAGGAGAAGGATCTTCCTCCTGTTGTCGCTCTTCGGATGCGGGGGACGGCGGCGAGGGCGTGGTTGGTTGATCTGAGGAGGCGCTTGGGAGTGTAGAAGTTGATCCGGTTGTTGAGGTAGCTCGGGCCTTGGTCGTGTAGGGCTTTGTGTGCGTGGGTGAGGAGACGGAAGGTGATTCTCTTGTTGACCGGGAGCCAGTGCAGATCTCTCAGGTGTCCGGAGATGTGGCTGCGTCGGGGGATGTCGAGGATGAGTCTCGCCGAGGCGTTCTGGATCCGCTGGAGTCTCTTCTGGAGTTTGGCAGTGGTTCCGGCGTAGAGGGCGTTGCCGTAGTCCAGTCGGCTGGTGACGAGGGCTTGGGTGACCGTCTTCCTCGTCTCGGTGGGGATCCACCGGAAGATCTTACGTAGCATGCGCAGGATGTTGAAGCATGATGAGGAGACGGCGTTGACTTGCCTGGTCATGGAGAGGGAGGAGTCCAGGATGAAGCCCAGGTTGCGTGCGTGGTCCGTTGGTTTGGGTGCGGTGCCCAGGGCGGGAGGCCACCAGGAGTCGTCCCAGGCGGAGGGTGAGGAGCCCAGGATGAGGACCTCCGTCTTGTCTGAGTTCAGTTTCAGGCGGCTGGTCGTCATCCATTCGGCTACGTCTCTCATCCCTTCGTGCAGGTTGGCTCTGGCGGTGGTGGGGTCGTTGGTCAGGGAGAGGATCAGCTGGGTGTCGTCAGCGTAGGAGATTATGTTGAGGTTGTGTTGGCGTGCGATGGCCGCGAGGGGGCTCATGTAGACGTTGAAGAGGGTGGGACTCAACGAAGATCCTTGAGGGACGCCGCAGATGACTTTGGTGGCCTCTGACTTGTACGGTGGTAGGCGGACTCTTTGTGTTCTTCCGTCGAGGAAGGAGGTGATCCATTCCAGTGCCTTCTCCCGGATTCCGATGTTGCTGAGGCGCTGTATTAGGGTGCGGTGGCAGACAGTGTCGAACGCCGCGGAGAGGTCCAGGAGGATGAGGGCCGCTGTTTCTCCGTTGTCCATCAGGGTTCGAAGGTCGTCGGTGGCGGCGATGAGGGCGGTCTCGGTGCTGTGGTTCGCTCGGAAGCCAGACTGTGAGGGGTCGAGGGATCCATTCGTCTCGAGGAAGGCGGCCAGCTGTTTGTTGACGGTCTTCTCGATGACTTTGGCCGGGAACGGGAGGAGCGAGATGGGACGGTAGTTCTTGAGGTCGGTGGGGTCTGCTGTGGGTTTCTTGAGGAGAGCGCTGAGTTCGGCGTGCTTCCAGCTCTCAGGGAAGGTGGCGGAGTCGAAGGAGGTGTTGATGATGTCCCGCAGGTGGGGTGCGAGGACAGTGTCGGCTTCGTTGAAGACGTGGTGAGGGCAGGGGTCAGTCGGAGATCCGGAATGGATGGAGTTCATGGTGCGGATGGTGTCTTCGGTGCTGATCGGGGTCCAGGTGCGGAGGGTGGTGGTGGGTGGCGTCGTTGCGGTTGTGGCTGGCGTTGGTTGGTTGTTGAAGCTGTTGTGTATGTCCGTGATCTTGTTGTGGAAGTAGGACGCGAGGGAGTTGCAGAGTTCTTGCGACGGGGTGATGTCATTGTTTCCGGCGTTGGGGTTGGATAGCTCTTTCACGATGTTGAAGAGTTCCTTGCAGTTGTGTGCGTTGTTGTCCAGCCGGTCCTTGTATGCATTTTTCTTGGTTGCGCGGATCAGTTGGTGGTGCTTCCGGGTGGCGAGCTTGAGGGTGGTCATGTTGTCCGTCGTTGGTTCCCTTCTCCATACTTTCTCGAGGGCTCGACAGTTCTTCTTGGAGCTCTTGAGTTCGTCGGTGAACCATGGTGTTTTTCTGCTGCAGGGTCTGCTGGGTGGGGTTCTCAGAGGGGCGAGTTCGTCCGCGCAGTCGTTGATCCATTTCGTGAGGTTGTCGGCGGCCTGGCTGGGGTTCGCTGAGTTGGCGGGAGGGTGCTGGCTCAGGGAAGCGGTGAGCTGGTCGGCTGTGATCTTGTTCCAGCTTCTTCGAGCAACCTGTTGCTGGTGGTGGTGGATCGTCGTTCTTCTGAAGGTGAAGTGGACGCAGCTGTGGTCCGTCCAGTGGAGTTCTGTTGCGTGGCTGAAGGTGACGTCTTTGCTGGATGAGAAGACGGCGTCGAGTGTGTGTCCGGCGTAGTGGGTGGGGGTGGTCACCAGTTGCTTGAGTGGAAATAGTATTTTTTACTCCTCCGCTATCCAACATTTTCCCTACTGATGCACTCACTGGAATGGGAATAGTCATTTTTACCCCACCGCTAGCCAACATTTTCCCTACTGTAGCACTCACTGAAGTGGAAAATTTAAGTTTAAAGACATTTAAATAGTTTAATGTTTTAATTTATAATATAATGTTTTTTAATTAGATTTTATGTTATTGGTGCATGTATTTTTATTTGTAAATTTTCATGTATACAATTATACAATAAATTAAAATTTATAGTTTATTAATTGTTTTAAAGTAAATATACATATATATTACATTTTATATAAGTATGTTTACATTTTTTAATTACATTTATTTGTATATTTGTTAAAATGTATATTAAATCCAAGTTATCTTTTTAAGTACATTTTATTTTTTCATATATTTAATATTATTTTTTTATGCAAATATTAAAATCAATATTTTGTACAACTATATTTTTTACATCAATATTTTTCTCTCGATATTTTTGTACTTACCATTATAAATATAGGATGCCAATATTTTTTACATCGATATTTATAACAGTGAACCGTTTGGAAGACACCCACCCACCTCTCGCCAGCAACCTTTAAAAGAAATTCAGGACTATGCAGTATTTACAAGTAGAAAAGGCTTACCCGGTTAGTCCAACATAAATAGTTTTCTAAGGTAGCTAAAAAGGACATTTGGGATCCAGACCCAAGCAGCCTTCTAAATAAATTTTGTAAATGTTAAAATCCCCTACCTTGTTGGTTAAAAGTAGATTGGGTCAAATACAACTACTGTGTAGTGTGGGTTCAACCGTGAATAAACCTTTCAAACAAGTAACTGCAAAGTTGTGCTTGTTTAGGTATAAATTACCAAACCACATTGATCCAAATTGGGAAGCCGAGCTCCTTGTGAATGTAAACACTGGCATCTTTCCTGAGACTGGAATCTGCCTTACGAACACCATACCAGCCAGAATCCATCATAGGGCTTTGAGTGTGTGAGGGGAAGTTGGAACCTATGTCCATTAGGTATAAATACAAAAATAAAGGGCAGGTTGGGGGTTAACTCCCAAAACTATTTTGAAAAATAATACTAGAAAACTGAATTTGCAAATTAGTCACCACATTGGAGTGCAGTACCATAAGACACTTTACTCTGGTTAGTTCAACTCTGAACCTCTATAGTATGACGAGACAGCGCACCTTGCATCTGCCCTGAAGACACAATAGAAAACTAATACATAACCCCAGTATCTGAGCACAGGCACTGGTCAGCAGCAACTGAGACCCTACACCCGGAAGAGAAAGAAAACCCTTCAATCGTCTTATTGCGTTAATCTCTTTTAGCAAATTCTTGTGATTACGAGGAGGAGGAACCCTGTACACTAGACACTTCTGAGAACCATCTGAGGAATCTGTACCCTGTACTACTGCAGTGAACTATGCATGTGCTCCCCGGGACCAGTACAGGGCGTTGAAGTCCACAGGTGTGGCATAACAAGGAACCTGAGTCCTAGCTGGAAGCTGTTGATGAGGTGGCAAAAATTCTTAGGAGGAGAGCAAGCCTTCCAACTCCCTGAGGTCCACACATGAGCGAGAGAGTGACACCTTTACACTTTCTTGCAGAACCTATAACAGATTCAAAAATTAAACTTACTACTTTTATTATTAAAAACTAGCAAACTAACCCACAACTGCTCCTACTGTGTCAGGTTCTGTTTACTATAGGAAGGCAAATCAGGCAAGCCTTGAGGCTGGCTGAGGCCAAATGTTTGGCTCTGGGTGGACCCTGGACCAAGGGGACTGGGTTGTCAAAATGAGGAAGGCTGGCACCCCAGGCAGCGTCTTTTTTCCTTTAGAATACCGTTTTTTTTAAATTATAAAAACTGCTAAGTGTGTGTCCTAAGCATAACATTTTAAAAAGATGCATTTCAGCTTGAATATCTTGGCTGCTCAAATGCAGCACTTGAAAACAACTCTTTGGCACCTCCAACACCTTTTCATTTTGCTAAAATGTGTAACTGCCTTCACTAAGGTGCTGAGTAAGCCCATGCGTAAGTTGTGTATTTTTAATACCGGGAATTTTGCAAAGTTGCCTGAAGCTATGTGTCATGCACATTTGGTGCCTCAAGTCACACAACAAAAACTCTTGCAACATCTTGCTTGCTGTTACATGCACTACTGGCCATTTTTGGATTAAGGAGTCACGCCGCTCACTTCTGCCTGTTCCTGCATGCCTAATGAACCCTATCCCATTAATCCCACTCATGTTTACACTTTTTCAAGTCACCTGTTCTTTTTTTTATTCCTTTTCACTTTCTGGGAATAGTATATCTTACCCCTTTATTGTCCATCAAATTCTCCTAAATGGCTTAGATTAGAGTGAGAATATTACTTGTTTCTCCTTTAGTGTTCAACGCCTTTCCCTACGTGGTTTAGATTGGAGAGGGAATGCTAAATGTAACCCTTTAGTGTCTAACACCTTCCGTAAAATGGTTTAAATCAAAGTGAGAATAGTAAAAACCCTCCTTTTAGTGCCCAACACCTTCCCCACAAGGGTTGGGATTGGAGTGGGAATAGTGAATGTCAGCACTTTAGTGTCCAGCACCTTGCCTTAAGTGGATCAAATTGGATTAGGGGTTGTAAATGTAAACCTTTTAGTGTCCAACACCTCTCCCAAAATGGTTTATATTGCAGTGGGAATAGCAAAAGTATCCAACACCTTCCCCCATTATGGTGCCACATGGATAGAGGAATGTGCCCCTCAGGATTGTTTTGTGGTGTGCTTCCCGTTTGACACCACACGGTGGTATAGACCATACCTAGGAATGAAACCATTTTAAAAATCATTGATCTCCCTAGCAGGGAGGGGGCAGCTGGGACTAGGCTATCACTTCATCCTTAAGACGCGCTATTATTGGATTAAACCTTGTTTAGCCAGAGTCAGACCGGCCACCCATTCCATATAGTTCTCCCAGCTGCCCACAGGGAACACCACCAACGTCCCAGTATTCATATACAACCCAGAGATCTCGCTGAATATTCGCATGATCTGCAGAATACAGGGCCCTGAGGTCCGGGGATCTGTAAGGGGAACAAAACGTCATCTGCATATAGCACGATTATGAGAGGCAGCCCCGACGGCCACTCAAAGCCGCCCACCAGAGCATCCACACTAACCCATGCAGCCAATGGCTCCATGGCTAGGGCGAGCTGTAGGGGGGCAGTGGGCATTCCTTTCGCATGCCCCTAAAGAACAAAAGAAGCACCAACACCTTGTTTGCGACCCAGAAGGAGGCAGTCAAACCAGTATAAAAGGCAGACATGAGAGAGGAACCGTGGGCTAGAATTCATGTTCTGAAGTAGAACAAACAGGTAGTACGAGCTGACCGAGTCAAAGGCTTTATTGATATCGGCTAAAAGTACAGCAACCGGGCCTCCCAAGGGGTCAGCCAAGGCCAGGGCATTGTGGACCCTTCGATATTGTTGCGTGTTGGTCTATGTGATATGAATCCAGCCTGATCTGGATAGACCAGGTCATGCATGTGTCCAATAAATCGGTTGGTGAGAGTCTTAACGAGGAGCTTCACCTCAACATTGAGGAGAAGGATAGGGCGGTAAGAGGAATGGTCCTCAGGTGGGAGGCCGGACTTAAGGAAGCCTCAAATTTCAGCATGTCTCCAATCCGGCGGGAGCACCACGTCTGTTAACGCTGAGCGAATGACTCCCAATAAATGTTGGCCAATTTGTGGCATATAGGATTTAAGAAATTCACAGGAGAAGCTGTTAGGTCTGGGGGCCTTCCTGTTATGCATCTCCCCCAGAGTGGTTGAGAGTTCCTCCTCTGTTATCAATGCATCTAATTGTGAGAGGACAATATTCAACAGGGATTGTGGGGGGATGGCCTTAACAAACTGTGGTGATGTGTATTGCGCAACCTGGAACCCTCCCATGTCACTGGGAATCTTCCGTGCACTGGGTTCCAGGATAGACAGTTATTATCCTGTCATCGACCTGCCTGCTGGGACGGCTCTCCCTTACCGAAATAAACTACTTCTGAAGAATAATCTTCGTGTGCTGGCCTCCTCATTTCACTGGCGACTAGGACGGGATATGCCCAGCGAGCGACCTGTCAAGTTCCATCCAGCGAAGACCAGGCTTCAATTTCCATCATTTTCATCTCACGCTAAACCGTGAATATTTTCAAGCAACTTCAAGCAAACTGTGAGTACATTACCAAGTTTAATTTACAAGCGCTTACTCTTTACAGCGCGGGAGAGCCGTACCCCTTCAAAAAAAAAAAATCCGTTTACTGATGCGGTAATTCACCCCTCCGTTCCGTCGAAAAAGCGCAAGCATACAAGCTAACCCGCTCTTCTCAGAAATCTCTCACATCAACAATCCAAGCGCATGCGGTCGCTGAGGGCAAAGTCAGAGGATTTTTGTGTTTATAAACATCTAAAGACACTAGTTCCCTCACCGCACCTTACTGTATTGAAGAGATCTTCACCCGACGCTGCGTCCTCTGTTATGATGACGTCGGAGAACTTCAAGCAAATGACACGGTCAGCTGGTCTCCCTTAACCAATCACAAGCGCAATTCCGACGAGCTCATGTTCTGCGCTAGCTCCATGGAAACCAGCTTTACAAATCGTCTCCAGCTTTCACTGCATACATTAACCGATTAAGAAAGGACATCAGACACTCTTGCAATCTCTTCGTTTTTTTATTATTTATTAAAACAAGGACACTCTCGAGAAAATATTACTCTAATTAGCAAACAACTCGTGTGATTCTGCGCTGACACACACAGCTTTTACACGTGTTTGTCATATCATTCTGGAACGTTTTTTTTGTCGTTGGTTTACAGAACTCATTCAATTGAACAAATCCTTGGGAATTAAGGAGAAAGACAGAATTTTCGACATCATACTGCCATCCTGTGACAGAAACTGGAACTACACCAAAAAAAAAATATTTATATATATTTTTGTTTCCATTTCTTCTTCTCCAATACTACACTTCTGTGATACACACACAATATTTACTGTGTGTATATGACAATTTTTTTTTTTCATTTGCAGCATATTACTTCTGTGATATGCTCACATTTCTGTGAAGTCGAAGTAAATTCACGACCAACACATATTTTGCTCATTTTGACCACCTACGGTCTAGTACAAGTTACAATTTTTGGACAACTTTCGTTGAGACTAACTAAAATTACTAAAGTTAATCTATATTTAGTCACTATTCCATTTGACCATGCAGAGTGTAACTCCACCAGCTCCATTCTTGCAGGTACCTGGTGATCCTCCATTGGAATGGAAATTATGGGTCAGATCATTCATGGCCTATTTAGGTGCCATTGATGGTCAAAGATATAGACCTGAGAGGAAAAAGAATCTCATGTACTATCATTTGGGAGTAGAAGGTCAGAATGTTTTTGACCATTTACCTCCATATGATCCACCTGAGGGTCAAGATCCTGATGAATTTGAATTAGCCAAGGCGAAATTAGAAAAATATTTTACCAAAACAAAAAACTTAGTTGTACATAGATATAAGTTCTTCACAAGGACACAGAAGAGTGATGAAAACATTGATACTTTTATAACTGCTCTAAAAATGTTAGCTGCAAACTGTGAATTTGACAATTTTACATCACAGCTTATTAGAGATCAGCTCGTTGCACGTTGCTATTGTAAGGAAATTCAAAAGAAATTACTAACATGTAAAGATCCCTCACTAGATAAGGCGGTAGATATAGCTAAAAGCATAGAAACCTCTATGGATGATGTCAAACAGCTAGAGACAGCCCTGTCTAATACCGCAATCTCTGGTGCTGTATCCAGTACCATGATCTCTGGTGCTATATCTAATTATCCTGCAACCAGAACTCCTTTTGTACCGCGTGGCAATTTCAGAAGACCCTATTCTGCTAGAGGTGGTAGATTCAGACAGTCTGACTCTAGAATGTTTTGCTATAGATGCGGTTCTTCCTCTCATGTTTCTTCTTTTAAGAACTGTCCTGCAGCCAACCAACAATGTGGACAGTGTGGTAAAATGGGACATTTTGCTAAGATATGCATGAGGGGCAGGAGAGGAGGCACGAGAGGAAGTGTTCGATGTGTCATCAATGATGAAAGTATGAACGAAAACAGTGACAATTGTTCGTATGAGGGTGATTTTTCTCATGAAGATTTCATGCATCAGGAATATATAGTAGTAGTCAAGGATTCTCATGACAAGAATTTTTCTCATGATATTCCTGATCCCGAAGTTGATGTCATCATTGGTAAAGATCACGTTCAGTTGCTGGTCGACACTGGTGCACGCATAACCATTATTTCACAAGACAAATACACAAAATACTGGCATGACAAAAGTTTATTACCTCCAGATGTCCTTAATGTGGCCTTTGAAGGCAGTAGAATTAATTTAATTGGATTTTTCTGGGCTGACATCAATGTATTAGGAGTAACTATCAAAGGGAAAGTGTATGTAGCCAAGAAAGGAATTAATGTTCTAGGTCTTATTCACCAAGCTGAAATAGGACTAACTATCAAACCAGGATTAGAAAATCCAGTTTTCATCGACAAACAGATTAAAGACATTCCTGTTACCACGATTAACAATAACATACTAAGCACTCATGCGCACAACACTTGGGAACAAAAGTTTAGTAAAATTTTCGAGAACCGTCTTGGAAAAATCACTGACTTCCAGCATACCATCAGAGTGAAGGACAATGTTGTTCCCACCAAGCACAAATTACGCAATGTTCCTTTGAGCATCAGAAACGACCTATCTACACATTTAAAGGCTCTGTGTGATCAAGGGATCATCGAGAAAGTCGAATCTACTCTATGGCTTTCTCCCATTGTTTTAGCCAAGAAGAGGTCAGGAGATTTGAGAATGTGTGTTGACTTACGCACTCTAAATGAAGCTATTTCGGTGGATGGATTTCCTTTACCACGAATTGAAGATCTTATTGCCAAAGTAGGGTCATCTTCGTGGTTTACGAAACTCGATCTCAAAGCTGCCTATCATCAGGTAGAATTAAACCCCCAATCTAGACATCTCACTGCCTTCGTCACTCCTGATGGTGTTTTTCAATTTTGTCGTCTTCCCTTTGGGCTAGCATCAGCCGCTGCTGTCTTTCAAAGACTAATGTCGGAAATGTTTGCCCATAATCCCAACGTAGTTGTCTTTCAAGATGACATTCTCATCTTTACCAAAACAGAGAGTGAGCATGATCGAGCAATTAATGAGGTTTTTGAAGTTCTCGAGAATAGAGGTTTGACACTGCAGAAAACTAAGTGTATTTTCAAAGCCAAAGAAATAGAGTATTTAGGACACATTATTTCAGAAAAAGGCATCAAACCTAGACCTGGATTAGTTAAGAGTATAATTGAGGCACCAGCTCCTCAAAACAGGGAACAACTATTGTCTTTCCTAGGGTTGTGTGAGTTTTATGCAAAATTCATGAAAGATTTCGCAAAAACTACTGAATGTTTCAGATCTTTACTAAAGAAAGGAGCTGTTTTCGAGTGGTCAGAAGAATGTAAAAAAGGTTTTCAGATTATCAAAGATCATATACTTTCAGCTCCAGCTTTACAAGCATTTGTTGAAGGAAGACAAACTTTTGTCACGGTCGATGCATGTGAGTATGGTTTGGGTGCAGTTCTTTCTCAATGTTCTGGCGGGAAGGAATATACAGTAGGTTTTGCCTCCCGCACCCTTCGTCCTGTAGAACGGAAATATTCTGTCATTGAAAAAGAACTTCTCGCATGCACATGGAGTGTGGAAAAATTTAAATCATATCTGTGGGGCAGGTCTTTTGTCCTCAGAACAGATCATCGACCTTTAGTTGACATCTTAAATGGAAAAAATGTCAAACGCACGACAGCTCGTTTAGCAAGGTTGTCCACTAAATTACTTGAATTTTCCTTTAGTGTTGAATACATACCTGGAGGCAGAAACAGCAGAGCTGACTGTCTTTCCAGACTTCCCATAACTGACAGCGATGAACAAGATTGGGAGACTGAGGTGGAGGAGTGTTTTGTTGCTAATGTCTGTCGAGCTCCTATCTCTTTTCTAGAGGATGATTGGGTCAAAGCACTGAGTAATGATGTAATCCTTAAAGAAGTTTCCTCTCTTATTAGAAAGGGGTGGCCGAAAGAGAAGTGTCTTTCTCCCGATCTCCAAATGTTTTGGAAAATTAACACTGAGCTCTCAATGGAAAATAGTGTAATTGTCCGTGGTGACAAGTTAGTTCCTCCATCATGTTTTAGAGAGAAAATTATTTTGGCAGCACATTCTGGCCATCTTGGTGCTACTATTACTAAAAGAAAAGTGAGATCCGATTTCTGGTGGCCAAAAATGGACTCTCAGATAGATGAGATTGTCAGACTATGTCCACGTTGCAGCACCAGTGACAAAGTATTGGTGTTAGAGGGCCTTGTTGAATCTAAGGTTTCTGTTCCAGGGCGTGCTTGGCAGAAGTTGGGAATGGACTTTTTGGGACCATTTCATGTTCTTCCCAACAACTCCAAATACTTTTTGGTTCTCGTTGATCATTTGTCAAGGTGGGTCGAAGTGGAACCAATTAGTATACCAAATTCTAAAAGTGTCATTGATTGCTTGAATAGTGTCTTTTTGAGAGAAGGTTTTCCAGAAGAAATCTTAACCGATAATGGAGTTCAGTTCATCTCTCATGAAATGAACTCCTTTCTGAGATCGTGTGGTATCAAACACACGAGGACTCCTCTTTATCATCCGCAAAGCAATGGCAAAACTGAAAGGTTTAACAGAGTTATTGTGGAGTGTGTCCAATCTGCTTTTAAGTCTAGAAGTTGTGTGTTTAAGGCAGTTAAGGATCTTGTATGGTCCTACCGCACTTCCCCTCATTCTGCTACCAATTATACTCCCTTTGAACTTATGAGAGGGAGGAAAGCTTGTTCACAAGTTTATCCTTTTTGGATGGTAAAAAATTTTCATCAGAGTGGCAACATGAGCGACTTGTGGGACGCTGCTTATAGAAAGTCCTCGGATGTGTGTTCTAAACAGGTCAGACCTGGAAGGAAAATGTTTCATAACATTCAGATTGGAGATTGGGTCAAAGTTAAAAATCCTGTTTCAGTTAGGAAAGGGCTTTCAAAATTTTTAGATTCTCAGCAAGTAGTGGATACTCGCAAGAATGCGGTCAGATTGACCAATGGCAATTGGTGGTGTACTTCCCAAATCGCAAAAGATCCCTCTGGTTTTTCAAGTAATGTTAACTTTAAGAATGTTACGGAGGGGGATGGGGTTAGGAAAAGTACTAGAATGTCTGTCAGACCCAGCAAACTGCGAGATTATGTTTAACCTTGCTGCACTTTTCACTTGAATCTAACAGACTGCGCAGTTGTGTTCAATCCTGCCTTATCCCTCATCCACTTTCCCATTATCTGTGTTACTTTCATTATAATTGTTGTTTTGATGGTTCTCTTTCCAAAGAGGGGAGGTGTGGTGATGTGTATTGCGCAACCTGGAACCCTCCCATGTCACTGGGAATCTTCCGTGCACTGGGTTCCAGGATAGACAGTTATTATCCTGTCATCGACCTGCCTGCTGGGACGGCTCTCCCTTACCGAAATAAACTACTTCTGAAGAATAATCTTCGTGTGCTGGCCTCCTCATTTCACAAACTCCAGAATCTGATCCTGGGGGCAAACAGCTCACCATAGAATGCTGTAAAACTTTGGGACATGGCCCAATGGTGTGCCAGGGGCACACCTGCATCGTTACGCGCAATTGGTGTCGGGGAAGATGCTTGAGTGACCTTACAATGCCTGTGGAGCCCCACTGGTAGATGCAGCTTTGGGCTGCTTGCCACAACAGTTTGGTACAAAAGGGGGTGGTGATGTACGGAGCATCTGAACCAATCAAACACTCACACCCAGTCAACAGATCTGGGTTTAATCCATCACCGTTCTTTAGCCCACTCTGCCACCCCAGTTCAGACATGGCCATATGCAAATCAGTCTGACCCTGTGCCTCATGGGAACAGTCCAGCCCGAACTGCCAAGCCATGCCTTCCCTGGACCGGAAACAAGCTTCCGAGGACCGGTTTCTGGCATTTCAGCCGTCTTCAGCCCGGCTTGCTTGAATCCATTGGCAAAGTGAACAAGGGACTCACGTCTGAGCATACCCTGCCAACTTATGGCGAACAAAGTGGTACAAAAGGGGGTGGTGATGGACGGAGCACCTGTTTGGAATTGTTAAGGAGCAGCTGCAGATATAGCTGCTGGAGCAAATGAAGCTGGAGCCATGTCACCTCACTACTGTCTCATTGACAACTTTCTTCTAGGGTATGCATCTGGATCTCCAAGGCTATGAAGGAGTGAGTTTTGCATTTACTTACGCCAGCACAATACCTTATATTCATCCAACGTAAAGTTGGTTTGAGAGCATCCCATAGTTCAGTGCTGGCGAAAGTGGAATTATGGTTAATGGTAAAGTACTCTGTGAGAGACAGATGTAACAGCATTTTATAGGACATGTTTCGCAGATGCCAAGGCAACATGTGCCAGCGTAAAGGCGGGCACTCCAGACCAACGTGAAGCCTGAGGGCGACAGGGGAGTGATCAGACAGTGTCCTAGGTAAAATATCAACTTCCGAGACTCTATGGGAGTAGTTAGCGAGGATAAAGAGGTAGCAGAGCCTCGAAAAGGAGCCATGCACTGGCGAAAAATGTTTATTTCTTGCTACAGCGGGGTGATATGTTCTCCATGCATCAATCCATCCCAGTGCAGACAGTAGTGCACCCACCTCGGCGTGTCAGCCTCTATTGCCCTCCCACCAGCACAACGCCGGTCAATGTTTGGATCTAAAACATCGTTCCAGTTTCCACAAATCACTGAGAGACCCTTGGGAAGATCTCCCCATATGCCAATGAATTTTTCCAAAAACGTTTGTCCCAGTCGGGGGAGGGAGGGGGGCATATATACTTCCCAGTAGTTGAGGCCCGTGGAGGGAGTTCCGTGGGGTGGATAGGCAGGGCGGGGGAGGGGCAGGGTGGGGGTAGTAAACACCGGAATATGGATGATTGTAGGTAAGTAAACAATTAATTGAATAAAACAAATTTCGCAGCGCGCGCTGCATCGCATTTTGCAATGCAGGGCACGCAACAAAACGTTTTATTCATTTCAGTCGATCTATGGCGCATCAGCTGCCCAGGGCCAGGCTATCCACATTGCACAACAGGCTGCAAGGCCACAACAGGGGGCCAAGCCTGCTCAGCCTCAGGCCGAGTGCCAGTTCCTCTGGTGGCGGACTGAGGTTTAGGCCATCTGCTGGCTGGGAAGATGTGGTCTAATGCACCCAGCCCAGTCAAGGGATGGCCAGAGAAGGGCCCCGCCAGACCCAGGACTCTGTTGCACTCCTGGGAAGCGCTGCATCCACCACACATCTGTGCAAATCCATTGCAGGTGAGCATGACAGGTCTCTGCCATGACCCCTGCCCACCGCTGGGTCACATGAGCCACGGGACATGTCCGCTTCCCACCCACAGGCTACCCCTAACAGGACATTGTGAGGCAGGTCACTGACGTGAGCGGACAATCACTCCAGCTCACCTTCTTCGTTGCCCCCGGAGGTCATTCACCCTCTTGCAGTTCCAGCACCCACTCTGAATCCTCCACTTTGGTCCGCAGCTCAGTCAGGCCAAAGTTCTCAAGATCGGGGCTCCCAGATGCCGTACAGGGTTCAACCGTATTCTCTACTGACTCCACCACACCACGATGAGCACGGGATGTTGGTATGTTGAGGATTCGGGCAGGATTATTGTACTCATTGGCTGCCGAGGGCTTCCTTAATATTCCACCACCATCTTGCACATCATGCCATGCCCCAACTCTTCTTTGACTACCTGGTGGACTCCATAAATTCAAGAAAGGGTGTGTGACTAAACCTTATATACCAGCCTTGATGGGTTTCCCTTTGGATGTAATTGAAGCTTCCCATTCCAAGATGTGGCAGTGTTCTTCCTGTGAGATCAGTTCCTTTTAGCATAAAGGGTAAGGGGCCTTTTCTGTGTGCTGGATATGTCACCATTTTTTTCATCATATTCAGCACCCCCTGCTCCCATTTTTGACCCAGATATTCTATGATTTATTCTGGAGTTTTTGCCTGGAGTTTTTCTTGTTTTTTTCTCTTTCCTGATGTCAAGAGGACTTTGATGCCTTGCTGTTATTCTTCTATTCAATCTTAATCTTCAATCAAGAGCTACAAGATTACCAAGAAGATTTGTTCCACTTTGTGGGCTTTTACTACAAACTATGACCATCTCAACAAGACACTTGACACCTTTCACATATACTATTCAGTGCAGATGGCTATTGGTAGGAGCGGCCATTTCTTCGGGCACTGAACAAGTTGACTAAACAGACTTCTGCAGTATCTGGCCCTTGACAATTAAGTGCAAAGTACACATGGAACATTCTACTGACATCTGGTTATCAGATCAACAGGTAGAGAGGCAGTGGCAAGAAGCGCTGTCCATTTCTTAAACAAGGTAAGAGCCATATTTGTTCCCCACCAGTGTGAGAACTGCAACATCTTATGTAGTTCATCATAGGCCATTCACATCTGTGAGAGTAGCATGCTTACTTGCTTACAATCTCTAGTAAAATGTTGTCCCATTGACAGTAAGGAAGCTGACATTGAAAAAATAGCAGCTCTCCACAAACCTGGACCTGTCGCAGCAACATCAAGAGGAGCTGCCTCTACCCCTACTCCTGCTTTCACTCCACTTGCCTGACTACAATTTCTGACCTATTTCTTATTGCCTTCACCGATTTAATTTTTGTCCTAATAACGACTAAAGCATCCATTCAATATAATTTATTTATTTTATTGATAGGTTTTATATAGCGCTAGCTAGACCCTAAGGTATCAATCATCAAGTTGCTAAGCATATGATGCGAGACATATTAGATACAGGTACACACCAAAAAATATACAAGGAAAAATGGTTAGGCAATGAGAGTGGTAACTGTAAGTGGTCAATTAGCCTAGTATGAGTTACGGGAGAGAGAGACATAATAGACAGTAGAAGCAAACCAACAACCGACAGTCCCTTTTAGAAAGGGAGAGTTCAGTTTGCTCATGTGTTCAGGTATTTGTTGAGGAGATGGAGATTCCGGCCTCTTTTGAAGGAGGGATATGCTAGGTTCATTTCTTGAGAAGGCGCGAGCCTGGGTTGATTTCCTTTTTACTTTGAGAGGAACAAGAAGAAGTGCATTGGAAAATCTCAGAGTTCTAATTCTTCCTGCTTTTGAGAGTTTGTAGTCTAAATAGACAGGAGTATGTGAGTGGAGGGCTTTGTGGGTGATACATGCAATGTTGTGAGTACATCTTCCTTCAATTGGAAGCCAGTTGAGGATCTTGAGGGCAGGTGTGATGTGTTCAAACCGTTTAATACCTGTTATAAGCCGGGGTGCCATGTTTAGAACTGATCTAAAGGGGGTGAGGTGATTTTTTGGGTCCCTGTGAGGATAGCATTCCCATAGTCAAGTTTGGAGAGGACCAGAAAAGGTACTACCATCTTGAAATCGCCAGAAGGAATGACTGGTTTGACGGTTTTTATGGTGTTTAAGTGTGTAAAGTGCTCCTTTAGCTGAAGTTTTGATTTGATCCTTCATTGACAAGTTTTAGTCCTGGGTGAAGCCTAATGATTTTACAGAGCTCGATAGAGTGGGAGAACAATTTAGTGCCTTTCAGTCGTTAAGCCAGTCTTGGCTTGGTAGGTGGTTACTTTTGGGGGAGAACAGTATTCTATTTTGTTGGGGTTTAATGTTAGGTGGTTACAGTTAAACCATGATTGTATCTTGCTCAGTGTGGTGTCGAAATGTAGGATGCCGCTGGGTGATTTGATTTTGTAATAGCGCTGAATGTCGGCAGCATAGAGCTTGCTTCAGAATGAAAGTGAGAGGTTCCATGAAGAGATTGGAGAGCGAAGAGGAGAGAATTGAGCCCTGGGGGATACCGAGTGTAATAGGTGTGGATTTTGAGAGACAAGAGCTAATTTTGATTTGTTGCGATCAGTGTTGTAGGTAAGATGTGAACCATTTTTAAACTGTGCCATTGATACCAGAGCAGATCTTCAGTGACTCCAGTAAGGCTGGGTGATTTACGGTATCAAAAGCTACATATAAATTGATTAGGATAAGTAGGCAAGTGTCTCCTTCATTTAAGGCTCTGTGGATATCATCTGAGATATTGAGCATGGCAGTTTCTGTGCAACATCCTTTCCTGAACCCTGATTGGAAGGTGTCATGGAGGTTGAATTCCCCTATATGCCGATTAAGTTGTAAGATGCATCTTTCCATAGTTTTGGCTATTTTGTGTGATTTGTCCTAACTGGAGGGAGTCCAGTACACATCCTGAAGCTTGAGATGCATTGGTGATTTTTGTGTAAAACAGGGCAATGATGTGGTTAAGACTTCATTTTCAATATTAGGTTTGGATCTATGGTACAGGCTTCAATATAGAAGCATATTTATTTAGTGTAACATTTCAGTTGACAGCAACATTGTGTTTTATCCTCCACACCTGTGTTGGAGGAAAAGGAACATCAGTAGCTATACCCTGCCTACAACACACAAAACCTACTCAATCAGTATACCCATTCTAGTAAAAACCATAGGATTCTAGCAGGCAGTGGTGAATGAAAATCAACACAATACCCAAAAAAAGAAGGTAAGTACACCTTTTTAAACTGTTCTAATAGTGCTGTATTACCTACCTATGCCTATAAATAGAAATGTATCTGCATTAACAGATTTTTAAGAGCAATTTACCCTGTCTTCCATTCTGTCCACATGCCTCACACTACCCACCCATAAAAAACACACATTTCAAAATAGTCTAGAACTTCACAATCCCTAATATGTAAACAACTGCACATGTGTTTATAATGGATATGTACAGCATAAAATATAATACAATCAACCTATAACTAACCACCTTGCAATTTACATATTTATATTCAGAAACTTGAAGGCAGTAAAATCAATGTTTTTATTTAAAATGTATAAATATATTATGTGCTTTGACTTGATCCATATCTACGCACTAATGTGACACTACCCAATCATACAAAACAACCATGTGCCCACAAAAATATTACCCCATACTTTTCATTGTCAGTGGCGGCTGCTTATGAATGGTGCCAGTGGAGTGGTGAGTGAGCAGGGGTTAGAAAAAAATTACCTTATGGTTGCCGATCACCAGCCACCATTCTTCCTCCAACGCAGGAACAGGAAGCACCCAGCCTCCCAAAATCCCCTGACCAATTGTAGCGCTGCTAAAGCAGTGTTGTGATTGGTCTGAGCACCATGGTTCGGCGCTCAGACAGGGACTGGGTGGCTGGGCATGTTTTCCACCCAGGCTGTAATGCAGCCTGCGTGGAGAACATGCAAAGTGAACATGAAGGTTTGGCTGGCCCCGAGAAGGCGAGCCAAACCATCACGCACACGTAAGTGCAGCAGGAACCACTCCTCCTCCCTCTTTCAGGCAAGCCCAGCCCCACCCTCAACCTGGCTGGTTTCGAGGAGAAAATGATAATAACGCAATGTTTTTAATGGTGCGTTATTATCATTTTCTTTTTCCTTTTTTAATTAGTGAGGCAAAGCTCCCCCGCCTTAGCAGAGGAGCCGCCCCTGCTCATTGTAATGTAAAATGTTTAAAAAATGCACTTAAAAGTAAGCACATATTACATACACACATATAACTGATGGCACTGATATAGGTAACCTTAGGTGTTGCAAACTCAATGAATGACACATATTCCAAGTGAACAACACCTTAAGGTATCCCGACAATTTGCCAGATATGTAACTATGTTCAATGAAAACATATACACCCCCCATATGCATATAATTTACACTATCCCTTCACATCACCACTCTCAGTCTTGTTCACAAACATTGGAAATTAAATAGCTACACCTCCCACAATGCAACACCTAGGTATCACAGGGCTTGAATTTTAAAAACAATGGTTAGCATTAGGAGTACATTGGAAAATGTAATCATATATTGCACAATGTAAAGGCAAAATATACAACAAATAACACACACATAGCTTTTAATTTAATGATTTATATTCACATTATAAATAAAAACCAACAGAAAATCGTCCTTCTAGGGCAAAAAACGAATTATAAATTAAAGAAAAGTCTCAAATTGTAAATAGTAATGTTTAGTAAGAGTGTGGGAGGGTGGTGGGAAAACATAGTGTCCCTTAACAGTTTTGTGTTGTTTCCAGGAATGGTCAATGCTATAAATCATTTTGGTACAATACTCCTTGTAGGTCTTTCCATTTTCTTAAAGCTCATAGTCTTCCAGGCATCTTTTCTTTGGTCTAAGTGAGGTATTTGAGGTTTTTTTTAGGGAGTAACAGGATCAGCAGGGTCTGGGTATTCAGAATAGGGAGATTTTGATGCATAATGAGGTCTTGGGGCATGGATATGTTTTGGGGTATGGTTTGGTTTGGTTTGGGTGTGGTTTTGTAGCAAGTGGAGTACGTTTGGGACAGGAGAAATTTGGGAAGGTGTTTTAGGATTGGGGCAATATGGTGGATTCTGCCAGTTAGAGAGATTGGGGCATGTGGAGGTATTGTGCAAGGTGGAGGGATTGTGCCACATGGAAGGTTTGGGGCATGGGGTGGGATTATGCCGGCTGGAGGGATCACACACCAACATACATGCTGTAGCGGTTGCATGGACAAGGGGGTTAGTGTCACATCTATCAAAACAGCCGTGTAGCTTGTGTAACCAATTTGTTCGTGTTTCAAGTCGAAAAAACTACAATTACCAGCATGCTAAGGGGCTGGTACACGGAGGAGTGCGGTGGTTCTTACATAAGCACCTCCCTTTCTGCAGAAAGGTGCTTGTCAATTAACCCGGAACGTTTTTGGATTGACGGATGGTGTTCCCCGTCGGATTTCAGCTGGAAGACTGAAGCTGGTGTATTCGGAACTGTAAAGCCTTTTTTATGTGTCAGGAAGGACGTGAAAGACTGTGATTGAGGTACGGAGTTGACCGGAGAGCGGGCCCGCCTCCGGCGTGTGTATACTGCTTGAAACTCTTCCGCTGTTGATGTATTACTGAAGTGCCTCGTAGACGCGTCTCACCCCGCTGTATTTCTTGCTACAGCGGGGTGATATGTTCTCCATGCATCAATCCATCCCAGTGCAGACAGTAGTGCACCCACCTCGGCGTGTCAGCCTCTATTGCCCTCCCACCAGCACAACGCCGGTCAATGTTTGGATCTAAAACATCGTTCCAGTTTCCACAAATCACTGAGAGACCCTTGGGAAGATCTCCCCATATGCCAATGAATTTTTCCAAAAACGTTTGTCCCAGTCGGGGGAGGGAGGGGGGCATATATACTTCCCAGCAGTTGAGGCCCGTGGAGGGAGTTCCGTGAGGTGGAAAGGCAGGGCGGGGGAGGGGCAGGGTGGGGGTAGTAAACACCGGAATATGGATGATTGTAGGTAAGTAAACAATTAATTGAATAAAACAAATTTCGCAGCGCGCGCTGCATCGCATTTTGCAATGCAGGGCACGCAACAAAACGTTTTATTCATTTCAGTCGATCTATGGCGCATCAGCTGCCCAGGGCCAGGCTATCCACATTGCACAACAGGCTGCAAGGCCACAACAGGGGGCCAAGCCTGCTCAGCCTCAGGCCGAGTGCCAGTTCCTCTGGTGGCGGACTGAGGTTTAGGCCATCTGCTGGCTGGGAAGATGTGGTCTAATGCACCCAGCCCAGTCAAGGGATGGCCAGAGAAGGGCCCCGCCAGACCCAGGACTCTGTTGCACTCCTGGGAAGCGCTGCATCCACCACACATCTGTGCAAATCCATTGCAGGTGAGCATGCCAGGTCTCTGCCATGACCCCTGCCCACCGCTGGGTCACATGAGCCACGGGACATGTCCGCTTCCCACCCACAGGCTACCCCTAACAGGACATTGTGAGGCAGGTCACTGACGTGAGCGGACAATCACTCCAGCTCACCTTCTTCATTGCCCCCGGAGGTCATTCACCCTCTTGCAGTTCCAGCACCCACTCTGAATCCTCCACTTTGGTCCGCAGCTCAGTCAGGCCAAAGTTCTCAAGATCGGGGCTCCCAGATGCCGTACAGGGTTCAACCGTATTCTCTACTGACTCCACCACACCACGATGAGCACGGGATGTTGGTATGTTGAGGATTCGGGCAGGATTATTGTACTCATTGGCTGCCGAGGGCTTCCTTAATATTCCACCACCATCTTGCACATCATGCCATGCCCCAACTCTTCTTTGACTACCTGGTGGACTCCATAAATTCAAGAAAGGGTGTGTGACTAAACCTTATATACCAGCCTTGATGGGTTTCCCTTTGGATGTAATTGAAGCTTCCCATTCCAAGATGTGGCAGTGTTCTTCCTGTGAGATCAGTTCCTTTTAGCATAAAGGGTGAGGGGCCTTTTCTGTGTGCTGGATATGTCACCATTTTTTTCATCATATTCAGCACCCCCGGCTCCCATTTTTGACCCAGATATTCTATGATTTATTCTGGAGTTTTTGCCTGGAGTTTTTCTTGTTTTTTTCTCTTTCCTGATGTCAAGAGGACTTTGATGCCTTGCTGTTATTCTTCTATTCAATCTTAATCTTCAATCAAGAGCTACAAGATTACCAAGAAGATTTGTTCCACTTTGTGGGCTTTTACTACAAACTATGACCATCTCAACAAGACACTTGACACCTTTCACATATACTATTCAGTGCAGATGGCTATTGGTAGGAGCGGCCATTTCTTTGGGCACTGAACAAGTTGACTAAACAGACTTCTGCAGTATCTGGCCCTTGACAATTAAGTGCAAAGTACACATGGAACATTCTACTGACATCTGGTTATCAGATCAACAGGTAGAGAGGCAGTGGCAAGAAGCGCTGTCCATTTCTTAAACAAGGTAAGAGCCATATTTGTTCCCCACCAGTGTGAGAACTGCAACATCTTATGTAGTTCATCATAGGCCATTCACATCTGTGAGAGTAGCATGCTTACTTGCTTACAATCTCTAGTAAAATGTTGTCCCATTGACAGTAAGGAAGCTGACATTGAAAAAATAGCAGCTCTCCACAAACCTGGACCTGTCGCAGCAACATCAAGAGGAGCTGCCTCTACCCCTACTCCTGCTTTCACTCCACTTGCCTGACTACAATTTCTGACCTATTTCTTATTGCCTTCACCGATTTAATTTTTGTCCTAATAACGACTAAAGCATCCATTCAATATAATTTATTTATTTTATTGATAGGTTTTATATAGCGCTAGCTAGACCCTAAGGTATCAATCATCAAGTTGCTAAGCATATGATGCGAGACATATTAGATACAGGTACACACCAAAAAATATACAAGGAAAAATGGTTAGGCAATGAGAGTGGTAACTGTAAGTGGTCAATTAGCCTAGTATGAGTTACGGGAGAGAGAGACATAATAAACAGTAGAAGCAAACCAACAACCGACAGTCCCTTTTAGAAAGGGAGAGTTCAGTTTGCTCATGTGTTCAGGTATTTGTTGAGGAGATGGAGATTCCGGCCTCTTTTGAAGGAGGGATATGCTAGGTTCATTTCTTGAGAAGGCGCGAGCCTGGGTTGATTTCCTTTTTACTTTGAGAGGAACAAGAAGAAGTGCATTGGAAAATCTCAGAGTTCTAATTCTTCCTGCTTTTGAGAGTTTGTAGTCTAAATAGACAGGAGTATGTGAGTGGAGGGCTTTGTGGGTGATACATGCAATGTTGTGAGTACATCTTCCTTCAATTGGAAGCCAGTTGAGGATCTTGAGGGCAGGTGTGATGTGTTCAAACCGTTTAATACCTGTTATAAGCCGGGGTGCCATGTTTAGAACTGATCTAAAGGGGGTGAGGTGATTTTTTGGGTCCCTGTGAGGATAGCATTCCCATAGTCAAGTTTGGAGAGGACCAGAAAAGGTACTACCATCTTGAAATCGCCAGAAGGAATGACTGGTTTGACGTTTTTTATGGTGTTTAAGTGTGTAAAGTGCTCCTTTAGCTGAAGTTTTGATTTGATCCTTCATTGACAAGTTTTAGTCCTGGGTGAAGCCTAATGATTTTACAGAGCTCGATAGAGTGGGAGAACAATTTAATGCCTTTCAGTCGTTAAGCCAGTCTTGGCTTGGTAGGTGGTTACTTTTGGGGGAGAACAGTATTACTTCTATTTTGTTGGGGTTTAATTTTAGGTGGTTACAGTTAAACCATGATTGTATCTTGCTCAGTGTGGTGTCGAAATGTAGGATGCCGCTGGGTGATTTGATTTTGTAATAGCGCTGAATGTCGGCAGCATAGAGCTTGCTTCAGAATGAAAGTGAGAGGTTCCATGAAGAGATTGGAGAGCGAAGAGGAGAGAATTGAGCCCTGGGGGATACCGAGTGTAATAGGTGTGGATTTTGAGAGACAAGAGCTAATTTTGATTTGTTGCGATCAGTGTTGTAGGTAAGATGTGAACCATTTTTAAACTGTGCCATTGATACCAGAGCAGATCTTCAGTGACTCCAGTAAGGCTGGGTGATTTACGGTATCAAAAGCTACTGATAAATCGATTAGGATAAGTAGGCAAGTGTCTCCTTCATTTAAGGCTCTGTGGATATCATCTGAGATATTGAGCATGGCAGTTTCTGTGCAACATCCTTTCCTGAACCCTGATTGGAAGGTGTCATGGAGGTTGAATTCCCCTATATGCCGATTAAGTTGTAAGATGCATCTTTCCATAGTTTTGGCTATTTTGTGTGATTTGTCCTAACTGGAGGGAGTCCAGTACACATCCTGAAGCTTGAGATGCATTGGTGATTTTTGTGTAAAACAGGGCAATGATGTGGTTAAGACTTCATTTTCAATATTAGGTTTGGATCTATGGTACAGGCTTCAATATAGAAGCATATTTATTTAGTGTAACATTTCAGTTGACAGCAACATTGTGTTTTATACTCCACACCTGTGTTGGAGGAAAAGGAACATCAGTAGCTATACCCTGCCTACAACACACAAAACCTACTCAATCAGTATACCCATTCTAGTAAAAACCATAGGATTCTAGCAGGCAGTGGTGAATGAAAATCAACACAATACCCAAAAAAAGAAGGTAAGTACACCTTTTTAAACTGTTCTAATAGTGCTGTATTACCTACCTATGCCTATAAATAGAAATGTATCTGCATTAACAGATTTTTAAGAGCAATTTACCCTGTCTTCCATTCTGTCCACATGCCTCACACTACCCACCCATAAAAAACACACATTTCAAAATAGTCTAGAACTTCACAATCCCTAATATGTAAACAACTGCACATGTGTTTATAATGGATATGTACAGCATAAAATATAATACAATCAACCTATAACTAACCACCTTGCAATTTACATATTTATATTCAGAAACTTGAAGGCAGTAAAATCAATGTTTTTATTTAAAATGTATAAATATATTATGTGCTTTGACTTGATCCATATCTACGCACTAATGTAACACTACCCAATCATACAAAACAACCATGTGCCCACAAAAATATTACCCCATACTTTTCATTGTCAGTGGCGGCTGCTTATGAATGGTGCCAGTGGAGTGGTGAGTGAGCAGGGGTTAGAAAAAAATTACCTTATGGTTGCCGATCACCAGCCACCATTCTTCCTCCAACGCAGGAACAGGAAGCACCCAGCCTCCCAAAATCCCCTGACCAATTGTAGCGCTGCTAAAGCAGTGTTGTGATTGGTCTGAGCACCATGGTTCGGCGCTCAGACAGGGACTGGGTGGCTGGGCATGTTTTCCACCCAGGCTGTAATGCAGCCTGCGTGGAGAACATGCAAAGTGAACATGAAGGTTTGGCTGGCCCCGAGAAGGCGAGCCAAACCATCACGCACACGTAAGTGCAGCAGGAACCACTCCTCCTCCCTCTTTCAGGCAAGCCCAGCCCCACCCTCAACCTGGCTGGTTTCGAGGAGAAAATGATAATAACGCAATGTTTTTAATGGTGCGGTATTATCATTTTCTTTTTCCTTTTTTAATTAGTGAGGCAAAGCTCCCCCGCCTTAGCAGAGGAGCCGCCCCTGCTCATTGTAATGTAAAATGTTTTAAAAATGCACTTAAAAGTAAGCACATATTACATACACACATATAACTGATGGCACTGATATAGGTAACCTTAGGTGTTGCAAACTCAATGAATGACACATATTCCAAGTGAACAACACCTTAAGGTATCCCGACAATTTGCCAGATATGTAACTATGTTCAATGAAAACATATACACCCCCCATATGCATATAATTTACACTATCCCTTCACATCACCACTCTCAGTCTTGTTCACAAACATTGGAAATTAAATAGCTACACCTCCCACAATGCAACACCTAGGTATTACAGGGCTTGAATTTTAAAAACAATGGTTAGCATTAGGAGTACATTGGAAAATGTAATCATATATTGCACAATGTAAAGGCAAAATATACAACAAATAACACACACATAGCTTTTAATTTAATGATTTATATTCACATTATAAATAAAAACCAACAGAAAATCGTCCTTCTAGGGCAAAAAACGAATTATAAATTAAAGAAAAGTCTCAAATTGTAAATAGTAATGTTTAGTAAGAGTGTGGGAGGGTGGTGGGAAAACATAGTGCCCCTTAACAGTTTTGTGTTGTTTCCAGGAATGGTCAATGCTATAAATCATTTTGGTACAATACTCCTTGTAGGTCTTTCCATTTTCCTAAAGCTCATAGTCTTCCAGGCATCTTTTCTTTGGTCTAAGTGAGGTATTTGAGTTTTTTTTTAGGGAGTAACAGGATCAGCAGGGTCTGGGTATTCAGAATAGGGAGATTTTGATGCATAATGAGGTCTTGGGGCATGGATATGTTTTGGGGTATGGTTTGGTTTGGTTTGGGTGTGGTTTTGTAGCAAGTGGAGTACGTTTGGGACAGGAGAAATTTGGGAAGGTGTTTTAGGATTGGGGCAATATGGTGGATTCTGCCAGTTAGAGAGATTGGGGCATGTGGAGGTATTGTGCAAGGTGGAGGGATTGTGCCACATGGAAGGTTTGGGGCATGGGGTGGGATTATGCCGGCTGGAGGGATCACACACCAACATACATGCTGTAGCGGTTGCATGGACAAGGGGGTTAGTGTCACATCTATCAAAACAGCCGTGTAGCTTGTGTAACCAATTTGTTCGTGTTTCAAGTCGAAAAAACTACAATTACCAGCATGCTAAGGGGCTGGTACACGGAGGAGTGCGGTGGTTCTTACATAAGCACCTCCCTTTCTGCAGAAAGGTGCTTGTCAATTAACCCGGAACGTTTTTGGATTGACGGATGGTGTTCCCCGTCGGATTTCAGCTGGAAGACTGAAGCTGGTGTATTCGGAACTGTAAAGCCTTTTTTATGTGTCAGGAAGGACGTGAAAGACTGTGATTGAGGTACGGAGTTGACCGGAGAGCGGGCCCGCCTCCGGCGTGTGTATACTGCTTGAAACTCTTCCGCTGTTGATGTATTACTGAAGTGCCTCGTAGACGCGTCTCACCCCGCTGTATTTCTTGCTACAGCGGGGTGATATGTTCTCCATGCATCAATCCATCCCAGTGCAGACAGTAGTGCACCCACCTCGGCGTGTCAGCCTCTATTGCCCTCCCACCAGCACAACGCCGGTCAATGTTTGGATCTAAAACATCGTTCCAGTTTCCACAAATCACTGAGAGACCCTTGGGAAGATCTCCCCATATGCCAATGAATTTTTCCAAAAATGTTTGTCCCAGTCGGGGGAGGGAGGGGGGCATATATACTTCCCAGCAGTTGAGGCCCGTGGAGGGAGTTCCGTGAGGTGGAAAGGCAGGGCGGGGGAGGGGCAGGGTGGGGGTAGTAAACACCGGAATATGGATGATTGTAGGTAAGTAAACAATTAATTGAATAAAACAAATTTCGCAGCGCGCGCTGCATCGCATTTTGCAATGCAGGGCACGCAACAAAACGTTTTATTCATTTCAGTCGATCTATGGCGCATCAGCTGCCCAGGGCCAGGCTATCCACATTGCACAACAGGCTGCAAGGCCACAACAGGGGGCCAAGCCTGCTCAGCCTCAGGCCGAGTGCCAGTTCCTCTGGTGGCGGACTGAGGTTTAGGCCATCTGCTGGCTGGGAAGATGTGGTCTAATGCACCCAGCCCAGTCAAGGGATGGCCAGAGAAGGGCCCCGCCAGACCCAGGACTCTGTTGCACTCCTGGGAAGCGCTGCATCCACCACACATCTGTGCAAATCCATTGCAGGTGAGCATGACAGGTCTCTGCCATGACTCCTGCCCACCGCTGGGTCACATGAGCCACGGGACATGTCCGCTTCCCACCCACAGGCTACCCCTAACAGGACATTGTGAGGCAGGTCACTGACGTGAGCGGACAATCACTCCAGCTCACCTTCTTCATTGCCCCCGGAGGTCATTCACCCTCTTGCAGTTCCAGCACCCACTCTGAATCCTCCACTTTGGTCCGGAGCTCAGTCAGGCCAAAGTTCTCAAGATCGGGGCTCCCAGATGCCGTACAGGGTTCAACCGTATTCTCTACTGACTCCACCACACCACGATGAGCACGGGATGTTGGTATGTTGAGGATTCGGGCAGGATTATTGTACTCATTGGCTGCCGAGGGCTTCCTTAATATTCCACCACCATCTTGCACATCATGCCATGCCCCAACTCTTCTTTGACTACCTGGTGGACTCCATAAATTCAAGAAAGGGTGTGTGACTAAACCTTATATACCAGCCTTGATGGGTTTCCCTTTGGATGTAATTGAAGCTTCCCATTCCAAGATGTGGCAGTGTTCTTCCTGTGAGATCAGTTCCTTTTAGCATAAAGGGTGAGGGGCCTTTTCTGTGTGCTGGATATGTCACCATTTTTTTCATCATATTCAGCACCCCCTGCTCCCATTTTTGACCCAGATATTCTATGATTTATTCTGGAGTTTTTGCCTGGAGTTTTTCTTGTTTTTTTCTCTTTCCTGATGTCAAGAGGACTTTGATGCCTTGCTGTTATTCTTCTATTCAATCTTAATCTTCAATCAAGAGCTACAAGATTACCAAGAAGATTTGTTCCACTTTGTGGGCTTTTACTACAAACTATGACCATCTCAACAAGACACTTGACACCTTTCACATATACTATTCAGTGCAGATGGCTATTGGTAGGAGCGGCAATTTCTTTGGGCACTGAACAAGTTGACTAAACAGACTTCTGCAGTATCTGGCCCTTGACAATTAAGTGCAAAGTACACATGGAACATTCTACTGACATCTGGTTATCAGATCAACAGGTAGAGAGGCAGTGGCAAGAAGCGCTGTCCATTTCTTAAACAAGGTAAGAGCCATATTTGTTCCCCACCAGTGTGAGAACTGCAACATCTTATGTAGTTCATCATAGGCCATTCACATCTGTGAGAGTAGCATGCTTACTTGCTTACAATCTCTAGTAAAATGTTGTCCCATTGACAGTAAGGAAGCTGACATTGAAAAAATAGCAGCTCTCCACAAACCTGGACCTGTCGCAGCAACATCAAGAGGAGCTGCCTCTACCCCTACTCCTGCTTTCACTCCACTTGCCTGACTACAATTTCTGACCTATTTCTTATTGCCTTCACCGATTTAATTTTTGTCCTAATAACGACTAAAGCATCCATTCAATATAATTTATTTATTTTATTGATAGGTTTTATATAGCGCTAGCTAGACCCTAAGGTATCAATCATCAAGTTGCTAAGCATATGATGCGAGACATATTAGATACAGGTACACACCAAAAAATATACAAGGAAAAATGGTTAGGCAATGAGAGTGGTAACTGTAAGTGGTCAATTAGCCTAGTATGAGTTACGGGAGAGAGAGACATAATAGACAGTAGAAGCAAACCAACAACCGACAGTCCCTTTTAGAAAGGGAGAGTTCAGTTTGCTCATGTGTTCAGGTATTTGTTGAGGAGATGGAGATTCCGGCCTCTTTTGAAGGAGGGATATGCTAGGTTCATTTCTTGAGAAGGCGCGAGCCTGGGTTGATTTCCTTTTTACTTTGAGAGGAACAAGAAGAAGTGCATTGGAAAATCTCAGAGTTCTAATTCTTTCTGCTTTTGAGAGTTTGTAGTCTAAATAGACAGGAGTATGTGAGTGGAGGGCTTTGTGGGTGATACATGCAATGTTGTGAGTACATCTTCCTTCAATTGGAAGCCAGTTGAGGATCTTGAGGGCAGGTGTGATGTGTTCAAACCGTTTAATACCTGTTATAAGCCGGGGTGCCATGTTTAGAACTGATCTAAAGGGGGTGAGGTGATTTTTTGGGTCCCTGTGAGGATAGCATTCCCATAGTCAAGTTTGGAGAGGACCAGAAAAGGTACTACCATCTTGAAATCGCCAGAAGGAATGACTGGTTTGACGTTTTTTATGGTGTTTAAGTGTGTAAAGTGCTCCTTTAGCTGAAGTTTTGATGTGATCCTTCATTGACAAGTTTTAGTCCTGGGTGAAGCCTAATGATTTTACAGAGCTCGATAGAGTGGGAGAACAATTTAATGCCTTTCAGTCGTTAAGCCAGTCTTGGCTTGGTAGGTGGTTACTTTTGGGGGAGAACAGTATTACTTCTATTTTGTTGGGGTTTAATTTTAGGTGGTTACAGTTAAACCATGATTGTATCTTGCTCAGTGTGGTGTCGAAATGTAGGATGCCGCTGGGTGATTTGATTTTGTAATAGCGCTGAATGTCGGCAGCATAGAGCTTGCTTCAGAATGAAAGTGAGAGGTTCCATGAAGAGATTGGAGAGCGAAGAGGAGAGAATTGAGCCCTGGGGGATACCGAGTGTAATAGGTGTGGATTTTGAGAGACAAGAGCTCATTTTGATTTGTTGCGATCAGTGTTGTAGGTAAGATGTGAACCATTTTTAAACTGTGCCATTGATACCAGAGCAGATCTTCAGTGACTCCAGTAAGGCTGGGTGATTTACGGTATCAAAAGCTACTGATAAATCGATTAGGATAAGTAGGCAAGTGTCTCCTTCATTTAAGGCTCTGTGGATATCATCTGAGATATTGAGCATGGCAGTTTCTGTGCAACATCCTTTCCTGAACCCTGATTGGAAGGTGTCATGGAGGTTGAATTCCCCTATATGCCGATTAAGTTGTAAGATGCATCTTTCCATAGTTTAGGCTATTTTGTGTGATTTGTCCTAACTGGAGGGAGTCCAGTACACATCCTGAAGCTTGAGATGCATTGATGATTTTTGTGTAAAACAGGGCAATGATGTGGTTAAGACTTCATTTTCAATATTAGGTTTGGATCTATGGTACAGGCTTCAATATAGAAGCATATTTATTTAGTGTAACATTTCAGTTGACAGCAACATTGTGTTTTATCCTCCACACCTGTGTTGGAGGAAAAGGAACATCAGTAGCTATACCCTGCCTACAACACACAAAACCTACTCAATCAGTATACCCATTCTAGTAAAAACCATAGGACTCTAGCAGGCAGTGGTGAATGAAAATCAACACAATACCCAAAAAAAGAAGGTAAGTACACCTTTTTAAACTGTTCTAATAGTGCTGTATTACCTACCTATGCCTATAAATAGAAATGTATCTGCATTAACAGATTTTTAAGAGCAATTTACCCTGTCTTCCATTCTGTCCACATGCCTCACACTACCCACCCATAAAAAACACACATTTCAAAATAGTCTAGAACTTCACAATCCCTAATATGTAAACAACTGCACATGTGTTTATAATGGATATATGCAGCATAAAATATAATACAATCAACCTATAACTAACCACCTTGCAATTTACATATTTAAATTCAGAAACTTGAAGGCAGTAAAATCAAAGTTTTTATTTAAAATGTATAAATATATTATGTGCTTTGACTTGATCCATATCTACGCACTAATGTGACACTACCCAACCATACAAAACAACCATGTGCCCACAAAAATATTACCCCATACTTTTCATTGTCAGTGGCGGCTGCTTATGAATGGTGCCAGTGGAGTGGTGAGTGAGCAGGGGTTAGAAAAAAATTACCTTATGGTTGCCGATCACCAGCCACCATTCTTCCTCCAACGCAGGAACAGGAAGCACCCAGCCTCCCAAAATCCCCTGACCAATTGTAGCGCTGCTAAAGCAGTGTTGTGATTGGTCTGAGCACCATGGTTCGGCGCTCAGACAGGGACTGGGTGGCTGGGCATGTTTTCCACCCAGGCTGTAATGCAGCCTGCGTGGAGAACATGCAAAGTGAACATGAAGGTTTGGCTGGCCCCGAGAAGGCGAGCCAAACCATCACGCACACGTAAGTGCAGCAGGAACCACTCCTCCTCCCTCTTTCAGGCAAGCCCAGCCCCACCCTCAACCTGGCTGGTTTCGAGGAGAAAATGATAATAACGCAATGTTTTTAATGGTGCGTTATTATCATTTTCTTTTTCCTTTTTTAATTAGTGAGGCAAAGCTCCCCCGCCTTAGCAGAGGAGCCGCCCCTGCTCATTGTAATGTAAAATGTTTAAAAAATGCACTTAAAAGTAAGCACATATTACATACACACATATAACTGATGGCACTGATATAGGTAACCTTAGGTGTTGCAAACTCAATGAATGACACATATTCCAAGTGAACAACACCTTAAGGTATCCCGACAATTTGCCAGATATGTAACTATGTTCAATGAAAACATATACACCCCCCATATGCATATAATTTACACTATCCCTTCACATCACCACTCTCAGTCTTGTTCACAAACATTGGAAATTAAATAGCTACACCTCCCACAATGCAACACCTAGGTATCACAGGGATTGAATTTTAAAAACAATGGTTAGCATTAGGAGTACATTGGAAAATGTAATCATATATTGCACAATGTAAAGGCAAAATATACAACAAATAACACACACATAGCTTTTAATTTAATGATTTATATTCACATTATAAATAAAAACCAACAGAAAATCGTCCTTCTAGGGCAAAAAACTAATTATAAATTAAAGAAAAGTCTCAAATTGTAAATAGTAATGTTTAGTAAGAGTGTGGGAGGGTGGTGGGAAAACATAGTGCCCCTTAACAGTTTTGTGTTGTTTCCAGGAATGGTCAATGCTATAAATCATTTTGGTACAATACTCCTTGTAGGTCTTTCCATTTTCTTAAAGCTCATAGTCTTCCAGGCATCTTTTCTTTGGTCTAAGTGAGGTATTTGAGTTTTTTTAGGGAGTAACAGGATCAGCAGGGTCTGGGTATTCAGAATAGGGAGATTTTGATGCATAATGAGGTCTTGGGGCATGGATATGTTTTGGGGTATGGTTTGGTTTGGTTTGGGTGTGGTTTTGTAGCAAGTGGAGTACGTTTGGGACAGGAGAAATTTGGGAAGGTGTTTTAGGATTGGGGCAATATGGTGGATTCTGCCAGTTAGAGAGATTGGGGCATGTGGAGGTATTGTGCAAGGTGGAGGGATTGTGCCACATGGAAGGTTTGGGGCATGGGGTGGGATTATGCCGGCTGGAGGGATCACACACCAACATACATGCTGTAGCGGTTGCATGGACAAGGGGGTTAGTGTCACATCTATCAAAACAGCCGTGTAGCTTGTGTAACCAATTTGTTCGTGTTTCAAGTCGAAAAAACTACAATTACCAGCATGCTAAGGGGCTGGTACACGGAGGAGTGCGGTGGTTCTTACATAAGCACCTCCCTTTCTGAAGAAAGGTGCTTGTCAATTAACCCGGAACGTTTTTGGATTGACGGATGGTGTTCCCCGTCGGATTTCAGCTGGAAGACTGAAGCTGGTGTATTCGGAACTGTAAAGCCTTTTTTTTGTGTCAGGAAGGACGTGAAAGACTGTGATTGAGGTACAGAGTTGACCGGAGAGCGGGCCCGCCTCCGGCGTGTGTATACTGCTTGAAACTCTTCCGTTGTTGATGTATTACTGAAGTGCCTCGTAGACGCGTCTCATTCGAAAAAAGCATCCCGCGTGAGGAAGAGAAAAGCAGAGAGCGCGACTGAAAAAAGAAAGCTGCGCTTTATTTTTGTGTTCTTCGTTTTTTGCATTTCATTTAAGGCAGGACTTGTGTGATCTTGAATCCGTGACAATAGACACTTCCGAGTTTGGAATTTGAAACGGACAAGAAGAGTAGTAAAAGCAAGGGCAGTGTTTTACACGGTGTGATTCATACCGGAACTGTTTTTGCAACATAGACTTGCATTACTGCTACTCTGAGTCAGGCGGCTTGCTGGAACTTGGTGTAACGGCTGTTACACATTCTTTTTCATTTGGATATTCAATGAATTATTGGCAACCTATTTCAGCAAGAAAGCCTATGTCATTATTTCCTGCTTTGGTGGTGTGACACTAGGGTGAGTCCCTTTAGAACGCTATTTGTCTTTCACATAGAACCCCCCCCTAAAGGGAAGTTATTAATGGTTGTTCCCTTCTTTTTCACAGTGCGGAATCCCCTTCTGAATACTTATCCAGTGACCAGAGTTTGGAGGGATCCCCAGATACCTACCCTGCCTTTGTTCCTTTATCCACGTCCCCTTTTCCTATCTGAGCACGGCTCCGCACAGAGAGTCCTAGTTTCCCTGTGGGGGTCGTGTTTTGGTCGGACTGGGGGGTTTTGCTTCAGACATCGTTTCTGCTGGTCGTCTGAATAAGGTTAGTGGCGATAATAGTGCTTGCGCTACTGCCAGTCTTGACACATGCCAATACTGATGTCAATTACGTATCACTTAGAAAATCACACTTAGCAATAGATATGACCAGATTTTTTTATTTTATTTTGATTATTCTCCTTATATTCTTTTGTTTTTTTAAATAAAGGATACCTTTTTTATCCATTTGATCATTTTTCAACATAAATAATACAAAAGTTATACAAAATCCACAGAGGAGCACACAAAACATACTATAAATGTAATTACAAATTATTTACAAAACTACAACAATGTTGTTAGGCAAAACATCAGACAATACACTCATGAAACAGAAATTACAACAATTAGGGTCCGCATCCGATGTCGGACGGACCTGAGTCCCTCCAACATCGGTCAGGCGCTGTAACCGACCGACCTGCTGTCGTCGGTTGCGGCCCTGCTAGTACAATGCGACCGAACAGGGTTCGGTCGCACTCGTATACTTCACAATGCAAGCATGCATCACGAGCGGAAAGCATGCTTGCAATGTGAAAAGCAGGGGTGCAGTTCATCCCTGCACCCTGTGGCCGGCACCCCAAGGTGCCTGCCATCGGGTGCAGGCTTCCAGAGAGGGGCACCATAGGTGCCCCAAGGCCGCCATTCGGCAGCCTCGCACCCATGGGGGCCCTGCTGGGGGCCCCCAAAGACAGTTTATGACTGCCTTTTCGTGCCGGAAAAACCGGCACGAAAAGGCATGAAAAACTGCCATTGTACTCCCTTGGTCGCAAAGAGGTGGCCGGGGGAGTACTGAGGGATTTCCGGATGGCAGACAGGCTCTACGAGCCTGTCGTTCACAAATCTCGAAATCCGACTCGGATTCTTTTCTGACTGAGTCCATCAGAATGGCTCGGTTGAAAAGGTATCTGTACGACGAGGTTCCGCTTCAGGGTTCTCCTCAGGACTCAGAACTCGTAAAGAGACTTGGCCCTTTTTGCATTGACATCCCTGAACTTTTTGCCTTCCTCCTGCATTTTTTCTGACCTGTTGCTGGTGGTTTTATGACTCTGGTTACTTTCCCACTGCTGATCAGCGCTAAAGTGCAAATGCTCTCTTCTGTAAATTGTAAATTGTTGTTATGGATTAGTGATTCCATGATTAGTTATTTGATTTACTTGTCAGACCCTAATACAGTGAACCATGTGTGCCCAGGTCCTGTAATTCAAATGCTGCTGGTGGGCTTGCAGCACGGATTGTGCCACCCACAGAAGCAGCTTGTAAAATGAGGCCCAGGCCTGCCATTGCAGAGCCTGTGTGCAGTCTGGGACTGCCATGTCGACTTCGCAAGAGCACACACTTGCCAGTCCCCAAACCTTCCCTTATCTGCATGTTAGTCACCCCTAAGGTAGGCCCAAGGAACCTATGTGGGCAGGGTGCATTGTATGGGAAAGGAAGGGCATGCCCTGGTGTGTATGGCATGTCCTGGTAGTGAATTACGGCCAATTTTGTTTTTCACTAGTGCAAGGCTATCTGTTCCCCTAGGCCGGAATGGGCAGTTTGATTATAACATCTTATAAACATAACTGACCCAGGGACCAAGATAGGAAAATAAAATTTAGTATGCCTGAACTCAGAATGTTAAAATGCATCTTTTAGTGTGGGTGATTTTAACATTCTGTGTTTGAAAATACCACTTTTAGAAAGTAGGTATTTTCTTGCCTAACCATCCAGTGTGCCTCTGCTAGGTTTGTGTATTGCATGTATGGCTTGTGAGTGACAGGGGCTGAGAGAGGGCAGCGGCTCCAGCAGTCTGATGAGTCAGGGCTGGGCTGAATGGACCTGGGTTGAATTTAGAGTAGGGGGAGAAGATTTCCTTTCACCTTCTTGGGCCAGGTCTGCTTTCAGGAATGCTGTCTCCACCTCCTGCCAGAAAGCTGCACCAGAGAGGACAGAACAGGTTTTGGTTGGGTACAGACACTCTCTGCCTTCAGAGAACAAAGAATTTGTGTGTATAAAAAGGGGTCCCAGACCCCAGAACTTTAGATCAATACTGGGAAATCAAGAGGAACCTTTGCCAAGGAGAAGAACCGGAGATGCTGGGGGTTGACCTGCAGTGGTTATTTGCTGCCAAGGAAAGGAGAAAAAGGACTTTGCTGTTTTGCTTTGTCACCTGTTTGAAGAAAAGATCTCCAAGGGCTTGAAACTGAGCTTGCCTCCTGTCTGAAGTCTCAGGGACACAAAGACTTCACCACCAGCTCCCCTGAATTTCCTTGCTGGGGATTCCAACCTGGAAAGAGGTGTCGGCTGCTGTTTAGGACCTCTAGAGACTGTTTGTTGTTGGGAGCTGGACGCAATGAGGAAGAAACGTGTCACATCCGCACCGATTCACGACGCATCGGCGAGTCACGGAGAAGAGGCGTGCCACATCCTCACCTGGTCCCGATGCATCACCGAGTCACAGAGAAGAAATGTGCCGCAGCCCTACCGAGTCCCGACGCATTGCCGATAAAACCGTCGCAGCACCTGCCGTGTGGCTGCAACCGTTCATGCATTGACCGGATCATCGCATCGCATGAAGCCGCCATTTTGTCGCATTGCACCGGCTCGTCGCCATGCATCGAGGTACCATCTTGTCGCATCGTAACCCTAACGCAATAAGAAACAGAGGCATCCTTTCCTCACTGGTAAGGAACAGATGCATCGCTTTCCCTGCGCTGAAGTATGGACCAGGTGCGCAGCCTCCCCCGAAGCAAGGAACTTACGCATCACCTTCCCTGCAACCCTTTTGTTTGTTTTGCATGACGCATCTAAGGTACTTTGTGGGAAAAGTGACGCATTTACAACTTGAAAATGAACTGAACTATTTCTACCATTGAAGAGCCTATTTTTGATAATTTATTGTGGATTTTTGCTGTTTGGTCTTGTTTAGATAAAGATTACTTATTTTTCTAAGCTGGTGTGGTGTCCATTTGTAGTGTCTTCACTGTATTACTGTATGTGTTCACAAATGCTTTACACACTGCCTCTGAGATAAGCCTGTCTGCTCGTGCCAAGCTACCAAGGGGGTGAGCAGCGGTTATTTTAGGAGTGTATCCCCCTTACTCTGACTAGAAGCAAGGGTCCCTTTTTGGACAAAGGTACCTACCTCTGCCAACTAGAGACCCCCATTTCTAACTGTACTCGTATTAACACTTGTGACAATCCATATTTACGCACTCATGCATTGCACACCATCCACACTTAATTTACCGCATTTTCTCTCTGGTAACCTCACATTCTGATTGTATCCTTTTTGGAAAGCGCCCCAATCATATTTAAAATTTGGAAACTAGAAATGTGTTATTTAGTTGTGTTACAAATCAATGAGGTTTACGAGAGACTGATTTTACAGAAGCTGGGATATGAATAGTTAAAATATAGTTCAAATAAGAGCGGAGAGGCACTCACTATGTCTTGTTACAGTGTATCCCGATCGTGGGATCCAAAGGGTATTCCGTAGACACGTGTTTCAATCCACTATTATTAATTTTTTGGCCTGGAAAAACATACGGGAACCAAATCACTCTAAGTTTCAAGAACGCCCGAGTTTTCTACATGCGCACAGAGTATCAGTTGCAACTGATCATAAAGTACCTTACTCAATGAGCGGCATCGCACCGGGCGCATCAGTTAACGCTTTCTTCATGAAGTGGAGTGCCGGTATATATCCGGAGACGTCTGAGTTACTCTTCCAGTTTGTTTTGGGGTTGTGTGTGCGAAAAAGATTTTTGGGAGATGAAGTTTTGTTCTGACATGATCTTTGTCATTGAATCAGAAAGGCTAACTTCATAAGCTGAGCACTGTCAATCCCAGAATGCAACTTGCCCATGGTAATCTGGTTGAGTGTAGACATCCATTTTATTGCAGATTGTAAAGTTCCGTCATTTAGTTTAACCCGTCTACTGCTGTGTTAAATTTCACAATAAGCATTGCCTCTTTCTGAGTAAGTCGTCTCTCCAGGTCACCTTCTCTGGGATTTGCTTCAATCTTTGCTTTTAAAGTCTACCGCAATTCATTCTCTGCATGATTCTGGCTGATCCAATGGCTGACCACTGGAGCAGTGAGTACTTTTTTGCAAATCCTTGAATTGTGTTGTGTAAGCAGTTGCCGGTCTTCTTGATTGGTTTTTCCAATGTGCAATTTGGGACATGGACAGTATACCACAAATACAATTTTTAGTTTGCAATTGGAAAAAGAGCTATGTTTCCAATTAATGTTGCTCTGTGAAAACAGGGCTCCTTTAATGGTTGAGTCACAACACACACATGTGCAACATCTGTGATGGTCAACTATGGGTGGTAAGTGAAAATGTTCTTGCAAAGTATGTTTGAGCGATGTCTTGGGCAAAGATGCACGTACCACTAGGTTGACAATGCTGTTTCCTTTTTTCAGTGCAAACAAAGGTTTTTAGAAAGACATATCTAAGTTTTGAATTAGATGCCAATTTTGATTATTAACTTATTTAAACTGATTGGTCCTTGGACAAAAAATAGTAACATAAACAAGATGCTCAGCTTTTGGTTTTTCTTTCTTATGTAAAAGTTCTTCACGTGGTGTTCACCATACTCTCTTCATGGTATTTTTTTTAAGTTTCTTCGGATAGCCATGTGTTTGCAATTTTCCAACCAAAATTTTCCATGAAAAATATAATCTGCTTTATATGAACAATATCTCCTGATTCTTAGAAATTGTCCAAATGGTAAATTGTCGCTAAGACTCCGCGGGTGATGGCTGGTATAATGCAGGGCTTTATTTCTGTTGGTGGGTTTTGTGTGAAGTGTAGACATTAAAACGCCCTCTAGGAATGTCATTCTGCAAGAATTGTAATGTAGACTGAATTTAATGTCTGTCGCTCTTTCATTAAGCCAGCCATGAAATTCAAGGAGGTTCTCCTGTTGACCTGTCCATATAAAGAATATATCATCTATGTACCGTACCCATCTGAGATTTATTGCTGGAAAGGATTATTACTGTAAATGTACTTATCTTTAAATGTGGCCATTTACAGTACTGCTAGCTCCGGCGCAAATGGACAGCCCATGGCTGTTCCCTTTGTCTGAAAATAAAAGTAGTCTCCAAATTTAAAGTCATTTTTCTTCAGAGGAAAACTTGCTAAGCTCATAATGAACTCAGTAGGGACTCATTCTGGTTTTTGTCTGGGTTCCAAAAACGTTTCAATAGCTGAGAGCCCATCATCTTGTGGTACTTGTGGATACAGCGATACTACGTCTAATGCAACCAATATTTGCTCAGCAGGTAAGAACTCCCCAGTTTTTATCTTGTTTATGAAGTCCATCGTGTCTCTAATGTATGAGGGTACATGTTCCAGGAATGGTTTCAGAAAAAAGTGCACATATTTCGATATAGGTTCTAAAATTGAAACGCATCCTTACACTATTGGACGGCCTGGTGGATTTGTCTCACTTTTATGCACCATAGGTAGCGTAAATATCAATGCAACTCTTGGATGTTTTTTGTCAGATAAGTTAGTCACATTCTTATGGTGCGATGAAACGCAGTTCAAATCCTTGTTTTAAAATAAGTGACAGTTGGTGTTGAACCTCTAGAGTTGGATCTTCTTGCACTTTTTTATAGCACTCGGGGTTAGCACTCGGGGTTGCTAATCTGTGTTAGTACTTCTTCTTGGAAGTCAGGAGTGCCACATACCACAATAGCACCGCCTTTATCTGCTGGTTTGATGGTTATTGAAGGATCATTTTTGAGGGTGATTAACACCTCTTTTTGTGCTTTGGAAATATTATATTTGACAAAATCCGCCTTTTTTCCATTTCGCTGATTGCTGATAACACAGTATGCTCAAATGTCACAATTTCTTTTGGGATTTTGTTTGGATGAGGGCAAAAGGTGGATTTATTAGTCTACACTCAAACAGATTGCCATGGGCAAGATGCATACTGTGATTAACAGTATTCAGCTTACGAAGCTACCTTTCTGATTCAATTACAAAGATCATGTCAGAACGAAACTACATCTCCTAAAAAATGTTCGTGCACGTGCTACCCCAAGACAAACAGGAAGCAGTAACTAAGACGTCTCCATATATATTCCGGCACTCCACTTCATTAAGAAATTTTTGACTGGTGAGCCCGGTGTGATGTCGCTCAGTGAGTAAGGTACGTTATGATCGGTTGCAACTGATACGCTGCGTGCATTTAGAAAACTGAGGCGTTCTTGAATCTTAGAGTGATTTGATTCCTGTTTGTTTTTCCAGCCAAAAAGTTTAATCATATTAGTTTGATACACGTGCCTATGGAATAGCCTTCGGATCCCACGATCGGGAGACACTGTCATAAGACATAGTGAGTGCCTCTCTGCTATTCAATGAACTTTTTTTTATCTATCCGTCTCCGGACCTCTGTAAAATCAGTATCTCATGAGCCTAATTGATTTGTACCATGGAACTAAAAAAAACATTTCTCCTTTGCTTTTTTCTAGTTTCCAAATTTCAAATAAGATTGGGGCGCTTTCTGAATGGGATACAATCAATACGTGAGGTTACCAGAGAAAAGAAGAGGTAAATTAGGTGTGGATGGTGTGCAATGAATGAGTGTGTAAATATGGATGGTCACAAGTGTTAATACGAGTACATTTTCATTCCTGAGGAGAACCTTACAAAGAAACAATATTGATTTCGAAGTGCCATGTGTTTTACCTAAGGAGTCAATATGTTGGCTTAAGATGTCAACTAAGAAGAATTTAATACACAATATAACGTCTATTGAGCCACAATAGTTCACTGTTTGGTAGTATCCTGGTTAAAGGACTTTGTAAAAGTAGGCGGGACAGTGCCATCTTTCCAGTTTGTTTCCTCCTTTTTCATGCATTATGAAATCTTGAAATTGGCAGAACCAGAGCTTAAATACTTATTGTTGTAATTTCTGTTTCATGAATGTATTGTCTGATGTTTTGTTTGACAACATTTTTGTGGTTTTGTAAATAATTTGTAATTTAATTTATTGTATGTTTTTTGTGCTCCTCTGTGGATTTTGTATAACTTTTGTGTTATTTAGATTGAAAAATTCATGATCAAATGGATGAAAAATGTATCCTTTATTTAAAAAAAAAAACACTCAAAAGGAAATAAGGAGAACAACCTCAATAAAATAAAAACATGTGGTCATATCTATTGCTAAGTGTGGTCATCTAAGTGACATGTAATTGTCATCAGTATTGGCATGAATGTTGGTGTGTGATTATTAAATTGGCCTAGCCTTACTGATTAAGGGCCAATCCCTTCCTAGTTGAGGAGGGATTAGGGCAGGTGCCCCAAAACACAGGTGATTGAGTTTTGACTAAAAGTGTCAGAACCTCTCTGTATGGAAGACACACCATAATGGATGTCCTCCTGTTTTCCATTCATTTGCTCAAGTTGTTTACAGACACCCTGAAGTTCCTCCAACACTGCTTTAATCTCCACAGATGGGTTCTTCAAAATTTCCAGTGCCCCCATCGATACCAGTGCTGATGGGATGGGAGCAGGGGTACAAGTGCACGGGGCGATGGAAACCCCAGTTTGTTTTCGTACTATGTGCTGTCTTGGAACCAAGGGGACAGGAGTAAGAGTGGTGCTTCTGATAGTGGTGGGGGTAACAGCCACAAGAACCAATTATGGTGGCTGAAATATTTTGGCTGCCAAACCAAGATGCTGTGATGGAAACAAAGTGGTCCCAGGTACTAGAGCAAGTAGGCCAAAATTAAATAATATCTCAAATAGATTAAAAAAGGATATAACAACATTGTTTTTAATCACAACGTGTACAATAATATTCAATAAAACACTGTTCATAAAATACATCAATACTTGGTCATAATTAGTGCCCCTAGAGGAAAGGAAAGGGAAAGGTAATGATTGGAAGGTGAAAGAACTATATAAATAACGAAACAGTGGTCACTATGACCTCAATAAAAATTACTCCTAATCAATAAACATAGGCTAAAGATCACAATTCATGAACTAGTCTAGTAACTCATGCCTCTCAAAACAAAATCACAAATGATAAATCAGGAGAAAGGCTGAGGATGGGAAAAAGTGTCGACGTTTCGACCCAAATTGGTGCAGGCGTACAGTGGAGCCTTGCTAGAGGGTCTTCATCAGGACAAGGACGTATGAGGGGCAGTAAATCTGCACAAAAAATTAATAGTTCAATATTAGTTATGGTCGAATTGATCCATATTAGTCATAAAAATGTTATAAATGGTCAGTGAGGGAAACACTGCCGTGAAAACACATATGTTGAAACCAGGGCAATGGGAGAAATATATACATATTGAAAATCACCAACTATCACCAGAAGGCAGGTTGACCAACCAACATAACATAAGGGCAATATCATGCCCATGTCATAAATAAACAACAACACAGGTCATGTTGTGGTTTTTCACATCAATACATATAGTGTCAAATAGAGACTACAACGAATGCAACAGCTTCACAGTAAAGTGACTAGGGACACAATGGACCCCCACACTTTGTTGCAGAAATGAAACAATAGTTTAGGAAAAACAGAATATAATAGAACTCACTGGAAATGAGATCTTGCAGATTGAGCAGCACTTCGAGGTATTGAATACCGTTCAATACCGTTCAATATATCTGTCAAATAAACGACCAGGTTAGATTACACGCAACCTGATGTCGAATAACAGCAAATACTGGCATGAGACACATTGAATAGGATACCTCATCAGTAGAACACGATCGTTTGGTAGATAGGGAATCCGCCACGTGGGTCAAGATCCTGTAAAGGGTAGGTTGGCAAACAGGTCACCAACTGTACATAAAGAGCTTAGTCAAGACAGGCAGCAGATCAAAAAGAGCATACCTGTAGTGAAAAGTCGGGACACTGGCCGCGGGGGGTATTTAGCAGAGTTAGTGTCTCCAGTGGTAAATCTGCCTAACTGGCGGATCTGTGTTCTACAAAATATTAAAATTACAAACTCAGCCATAGTTACATGGGTTCAGGTCAAGTTGTATTTGTATTATAACCAACTGAGAAAAAATCACAGCATACCTGAAACTGGGAGCATCCGCGACTTTCAAAGGGGTCTGGTTAATTAAATGCAGATACGCAGAGGTCAGAGTAATGGCAGCCAAAGAGAAAGGTCCAATTTCTAAAAGTGTAAAAACGACTGCTAATAAATGTTCACACACATAATATGTCCAATTGCTTTTAACTCTATCGCAAAGTCACAGAATGCGTGCCTTAGAGGGGGAGTTATCGGACTGTCACATGGGTCTGTTAAGCTTCTTGTAGCTCCGTGGAAATCAAAGTCTACGAGTATAAAACGGCCGCATAAGTCGGTCCAATTTCTGAAAATATAAAGGACTCACTGATAAATACGCGCGTTGTATTTAGCAAGATATTGATGCTTATTACATAGTCTAGCAGTGCATACCTGAAGAAGTAGTACCAGGGCTTAAACGGGGGTCTGTTCAATCCAAATTTGTCGAGGAGTAATGCGCGAGTGAGATTATTATTGACTTCCTGGATCGGAGTGCCAATCACGTGACCAAGTGCCTCAAAGAAAATAGAAAACAGACTACCCGCGATTATTTTCATCATGAGTAATCCGACCAGATTCATATGAAAACAGGATGAATTGCGTATAGGACATCCTAAAAAGATAATTTAATTACATTCATATACCACTCAGTGAGTATTGTCATTGCACTCGGAGGGGTGATTTATTGAGGCCCAGCTTTATACAAGGGTGTGCCAATGAGGGCGATATAGGAATGAATTTCATAAAATTTGATTTGATGCACAGGTATGCAGTGTGGTCACTATGGGGATCAATCTCATACAGTCCGTGGTCACGTCTAGTACATCCTAAAAATGGGTGAATTGTTGCCCAAGTGTGCCAATAAGGACAATATAGTAAGTCTCATTCTATACACAAGTGTGCAAGTAAGGACACTAAGGGTATCAATATCATATAGTTCGATGGACCTAAAAATATTACAATTATAAACAACCCAACTGGTACACATTAATGGGAGCAAGGACGGTGTAATTAAAAAATAGAAAATCAAAGTATCAGTCAGTGATGTCACTGATGCACATGATCCATTGTAAGCAGTCAGATGTCCAAGATAGAGCAAATACCAAACGGCGTACCTATCATGCAAGATGGTAAAGGCCGTACAATCATTGAATGGCAGACTTAATATATCAATCCTTGATGCTAATAGTGACCACATTCCACTTAGTCAATTGGATGTACAAGGTACAAATGGGAAATCAAGGTAACCAGCAATCGGCGTACCTATCAGGCACGATGGTAAACGCCGTACAGTTAACCGGTGACCTAGATACATACAGTAGTATTAACTATAAATTTGCCATTTGCGCAAAAGTACTTTCTGTTTCATTAAGTCCTGATTTTACAGAATTGAACAGAAACATCCATTTGGCTTCCCGGATGTTGAGGATATTAGAGATACTCCCACCTCTAGGGCCCAGTGTGACTTTCTCTAAGACAACCCATTTAAAATTATTTGGTGGGTGTTTTTCAGATTTGAAATGGTCCACTAATGGAGCCCCAGCTACCTCACACCTGATCCTACTTGTGTGTTGCAGAATCCTGACTTTGGCTTTTTGCTGGGTTTGACCTATATAAATTAGGCCACATTCACAAATGATGGCATAAATAACATTGGAAGAGTTACAGTTTGAGTGTGATTTTAAAGGGATCTTGTGTTCCTTGTATTCAAAGACCTTTGTCTGGATCGAATAATGGCACGCTTTGCACTTAGTATATCTGTGGTGGCCTGTCACAGGTGGGAGATTCCAAAGCGATACCACAGTTCTAGGTTCCACCAGGGGGGAGAAAGGACCGGTAAACCAAGATGCTGGCCAGAGTAAAAGCCCTTAGATTCAGATTGAGACATGAGCTCAAGGTCAGGCCCCTCACCCTCAGTGGCACTGGGTCTGTTATTATTCTTCCGCCCACCTTCAGACAAGGGAGACCCATGTCTCCCTTGCTTGCTCTGGAGAGAGTTCTAAAAGACACTCAGATGATGGACGCAATGCAGAATAAATCAAACATTCACCCTCAGTCAAGAGATCTGGGTTAAATCCATCATTGTTTTTCACACCATGCCACCTCCAACCATATGCAAATCAGTCTCGACCCTGCTCCTCACAGGAACAGTCAAGCCCAAACTGCCAAGCCAGGTCTTCCCTGACCAAAAACAAGCATCATGGGACCAGTTTCTAGGTATCACACCTCATCAGCCAGGCCAGCTTGAATCCAGTGGCACAGTGAGCCAGGGACCCACATCTGGGCATACCTGGCACACTTAGGGCGAGAAAGCAAAAGACCCGTAGAGTGCACTACTTATAGCCTTACTTTTGTATACTTCCAGGGCTGGTGCTACTGGCTTTGTGTGAGAGCAACAGTGTTCCTTCCTTATAGCCCCAGTAATATGTGAAAACTTAAGGTGGGCCTTGTTTAAATGCTGTTTCCACGCCATGCCATCAGATAATTTAATACCCAAATACTCGAAGCAACTCACTCTTTCTAGGGGGATGTAATTGAATGTTAATTACCCCTTGAAGGTTTTGTGGGGATTCAGTGTCATCAGTTTGGTCTTAGGTGTGTTGATTTCAAAGCCCCTCTCGTCACAAAAGGTCTTGAATTGATTTATTAGGATTTGGAACCTCATAGGTGTTTTGGAGACGAGAGGAGTGTCAACTTCAAAAAACAGTGTTGCAATTTTCTGTTTCCCTATGTGGGGCACATCCGCTGGAGTAGCATCTAGAAAGTCGACCACTTGATTAATGTATGCCTTGAACAGTGTTGGAGCCAAAACACAGCCCTGGCGGCCCCACGCTTAATGTTCACAGGATCAGTGACTTGCCCCTGTCCGCCCTATCTTACCCTAGCAAAGTTCTCTAAATGTACATTTAGGAGAAGTGACAAGATTTCTAAAGGCATGCCCATCTCCTTAAGAATCTGCAAGAGACTTTCCCTGGGCACGAGATCAGAGGCTTGATTCAGGTTTATGAATGCCACATAGAGGCTCCCCTTGACCAGTGTTACCACATTCCAGTATAACAAAAGAAAGGGAACAGTCCAGCACCACCTGTCAAGCCAGGTCCTCCCTGGACCAGAAACAAGCATTCTGAGGCCGGTTTCTAGGTATCACCCCTCATCAGTCAGGCTAGCTTGAATCCAGTGGCACAGGGAGCCCAGGACCCACGTCTGGGTGTACATGGCACACTTAGGGCTATAAAGTAAAAGACACACAGTTGCTGGATGAAATGCAGAACAAATCAAATATTCACCCCCAGTCAAGAGATCTGGGTTAAATCCATCATTCTTTTGCTCACCATGCCACCCCAGTTTGGACATGCCCATATGCAAATCAGTCTTGACCCTGTGCCTCATGGGAACAGTCCAGCCCAAACTGCCAAGGAAAGTCCTCCCTTGACCAGAAACAGGCATCCTGGGACTGGTTTTCAGGGTATCACCCCTCATCAGATAGACTAGTTCGTATCCAGTGGCACAGTGAGCCCGGGACCCACGTCTGGGCATATCCGGAACATTTAGGGTGATAAAGTAAATGACACACAGTGACTGGGTGGACATATGTGTAGTGTATCCTGGTGCCACAGCGGATGATATGGCTCTGGTTTTCACAGGAGCCAGGACAGGTGTGGCCATAGTTGTTGGGTGGTAAGGGCCACAGGAACTAGTAGGTTCACTGAATTTGGCAATGGGGACAGGACTCTGCTGGATGTTCTTGATGTTGTGTCCTTCAGAGGAAGGGAGAGGTCTAGGGTGCAGGCCCCCCACACCTGATGGGCCAGTCTGGTCATCACCATCTTCCTCGTCTGCAGGAGTGCTACTCCTACCAAAGGCTTGGGATTTTTTATTATTAAAGCAGAGTAGACAATGCAGTTGAGGCTGATGACTCTGATCTACCTGCATTACCTTGAAAGAAAATACAACAAATAGTGTCTTAAGGGAAATTATAGTTGTAACTATATAATATTTACAATGGTATGGAATTTAAAATGTGTCCTTCATTGAATTTTGTAAGATCAGACAACTCATTACTAATTTCCATTTCCATACAGATGGAATTGAGGGACCTGATTTTAATATTAAGTAACATACCTAAGATTTATTGGACAGCATATTTATATGAATAATGTCCTCTCTTTCAACATCCCTTTATTTTTAGTACAAGTAAGTGTAATCTTATGTTTGAAGACATTATGGTAATCAACATTTGTTCAGAGTTACATGTTCCTCCTAAGTGTAAGTGATGCCCCTAATATATTGCTAAATTTCCAACACTTTTGGATTGCCCATTTGGGAGTAACTCAAACGGTATACAGACAAAATATCGAATCAAAAATATAGAATAGCACTAATATCGAAGTCAAAATACAGAATGGACAAAATATCGAATGGACAGAATATAGTCAACAAAAATATCGAATTTAAGGTGAGTCATTTAATATCGATTTTCATAAATATAGAAAGTCAAATTATCGAAGTATATAATATAGGTATTAAATATATCAAATTTTTAATAATATCAAATTTTTTAAAGTGTTTTGTATGTTAGTATATGTGTGAAAAGTGTATATTTATTTTATAATTAATTTTAAGTAATACATTTTATGTTATTTAATTTTTACGTAATTTAATTCTGTAGCGGGTTGTGGGTTTATAGGGGAATAGGGTGGGAAGTAATTTAATTATAATTAATTAAATATTTAAATTTATTTATTGGTATTTATTTTGAATAAATTGTTACTTAATTTTCAATTGGTAATTAATTAAATTGTTATTGGTAATTAATTTTACGTAATTGATTAATTGATAATTACGTTAATGTTATTAATTTATTTTCCATAGCGGGTTGTTGGTTTATAGGGGAATAGGGTGGGAAGTAATTTAATTATAATTAATTAATTATTTTAATTTATTTATTGGTATTTATCTTGAATAAATTGCTAAATAACTTTTCATTGGTAATTAATTACATTTTAATTGGTAATTAATTTTTATAAATTGATTAATTGATAATTATGTTAATTTTATAAATGTATTTCCCGTAGCGGTTTGTTGGTTTATAGGGGAATAGGGTGGGAAGTAATTTAATTGTAATTAATTAAATATTTTTATTTATTTATTGGTATTTATTTTGAATTAATTGTTAATTAATTTTTAATTGCTAATTAATTAATTGGTAATTGGTAATTCATTTGTATTAATAGGTAATGAATTTTAATAATTCTTTTTTATTTGTATTTTTAATTAATTAATTATATTAAATTGTAATTACTTTTAATTAATTTTTTATTGGTATTAATATTTAATTTATTTGTATTAATATATGAAGTATTTACTTTCCCTACTGTTGCACTCACTGGAGTGAGAATAGTAATTTTTACCCCTACGCTATCCAACACTTTCCCTACTGTTGCACTCTCTGGAGTGGAAATAGTCATTTTTACCCTCCCGTTATCCAACGCTTTCCCTACTGTTGCACTCTCTGGAGTGGGAATAGTCATTTTTACCCTCCCGCTATCCAACGCTTTCCCTACTGTTGCACTCTCTGGATTGGGAATAGTAATTTTTACCCCTACGCTATCCAACTCTTTCCCTACTGTTGCACTCTCTGGAGTGGGAATAGTAATTTTTACCACTACGCTATCCAACGCTTTCCCTACTGTTGCACTCACTGGAGTGGGAATAGTAATTTTTACCCCTACGCTATCCAACGCTTTCCCTACTGTTGCACTCACTGAATGGGAATAGTATTTATTACCCCTACGCTATCCAATGCTTTCCCTACTGTTGCACTCACTGGAGTGGGAGTAGTAATTTCTACCCCTACGCTATCCAAGGTTTACCCTACTGTTGCAGTTGCTGGAGTGGTAATAGTAAATTTTCCCCTCCCGCTATCCTGCAGTAAAAATATTGTATATTATTAATTAATATTATGTTAATATCTATATGTTAAAAAATTAAATTGTATGTTTATTTTTTTAACTTAAATTAATTATTTAATATTTTTAAAGTTATTTAAGTATTTTGAAGTATGTTTTAGTTAATTATAGTTATTATTTCATTAATTTTGAATTACTTTTAAGACATTTAAAAAAATTCGATATATTTACTAACTATATATATTTTTCGGATATTTTTGATTCGATATTTTTGTGCTTACCTGTTTGTAGATAGGACGTCGATATTTTTCCTTTCTATATTTTTACTTCGATATTTTTAGTATTCTATATTTTGTCAGTGATCCACTCAAACAGACCAAAATCTAACAGCTTTAATGGGATTTGTTCTGATAGTGGTTTTACATTTCTATCATATGTGTGATTTTATTTTGTTTGGTTATTGCATATAGGTATAGCACATGCATTTTATTCGGTTGAAGAATGATCTGGTTTGCTGTGACCTATTGTTCTCCTTACATTTGCTAACCTAGTTGAACATGTTGTATTAATACATATGTGGCCAACTACTTCTGAGGTACCTTCCATGAATGAGTTTATGGAGCACATTTTATTATCATATTCATTTTGTAAGTACTTTTTTCTGTTTTTTGTTTCGTGCTATGGTGTGTATTATGTTATTGATGTAGTGATATGATTATTCTGGACATATCAAATAAATAAACTTATGTTTATTCATTTTTTTGTATTTGTATGTTGCATGTGTTGATAGGAACACTTCATAAACATACCACTTTGTAGTATAACATACAGTGAAATGCATTTGGGGATCCACAGGACAGGCCTGGCCCATTGTCATTCAGCTGTGGAGCCTAGAGTTGTTTAGCTTTCCTGCCCCATTGTCAATCCTACAATGCCTTACCAAAACTGGGGCAAGTACAACCCCTAAAGCACTTGACTGTCATTGTTAGTAATGGTGACCAATCATAGGCTTCTCAGGGGGGCACCAGAGAGCATGGTCACATTTATGTGAGGCCCCTGCAGCCAAGAAACAACATCTGCCAAAATCCTCCTAGCACTGCTATGAGGGTGAACAAAGGCTGCTCAGGCGATGCTGCAGTGTGACTCAGTGAACTACTGGATCATGGAATTTTTTCAGCAGCGGACTGTGAACCACTAATAGAGGAGACACCGCTGAGGATGGGGCCCAGACTCAAGATGGTGGGAGGAGTCCAGTGTAGCCCTTGAAAGAGAACGGGCCTGAACAGTGGGAGTTGGGCCAGAAGCCATGAGTAGGGGTAAAGGGGGTTGCAGCTGTAATCTGATAGCACAAGTCCACTCTCCCTTGGTTCATAGATTGTGAGGACCCCAGTCACCAGGAACCTCTAGGATTGAGATCAGGTGCCTAGCCGGGGAAAAGACACTTATGGCAGATGAACATTAGATGTACTGCTGTGGCAGAGGCCAAGGTGTGCAGCGCAACTGAACAGGTTTGTTGAAGTGATATCATGGCATAAACATGGTGGCCTGGTTGAAGGGAGAGCCCCTTTACATGGTCTGAGCAAAAGATTGGGTACCGTTGGCTGCCGAGGAATCAATGCACGCCTGGGCCTTCTGTCAGTGGACAGAAGACTGGAGGGGAACGCTTGCACTTCCAAATGGATGACCCACCAGGCCCGCGGTAGAGAAACTGCTACTCTATAGCTCTCCCACACAAACCATCAGAGATTGGCTCTTCACATGCCCCTCCTCTACTGAACTAGCCAAGGCAAAAATGGGGCCCACAAATTTGCCTCAAGGATGATGGCGTGGGGCGGAGCTCGGTCCAGGAAGCCAGTCGCTCTGTACACACCCCATGATCAGAACTGATATCTCGCTCCTCATAGGCCTCACAGTGTTGTGTGTGCCATACTGTACAGAACGGTAGATGTGCCCTTGGGACAGGGCTCTGACACTGTCACCTGTCATCATAAGACCTCCAGTCAATACAGGAGCACACCATAGAAGAGGGGCAGAACGTTCTGTGGAGCTACAGGGGCTGTACCATTGATGTGACTGTTCTAAACCTACCTTACAAACTGCCTCAACATAGGAATGGGAGACAACAGGCAGTTCAAGCTCCCCCTTGAGTTCAAGTGAAACACCAGAATACCCATACAGGAGCCGGGGACAGTGAGCGCGACGGAGTGTCCCCTAATTCCGAGGATGTGGATATGAAAGCCATGCTAAGGGTCATGCAGGAGAGCCTAACCTCAATACACTCTAAAATTGATGTGATCCCCTCCTGCATGGACTTTGTCATGAGGAATTTAGACAAGGACAGGCTTACTGGCAGAGTAGCAGATATCTTCTGCAGAAGATTCGCTAATGACAAATGGAGAATCTCTTTTACATATTGAGAATGTCCTGGGAGTTATAGCAGCTAAGTATGAGAACCTTGAGGCTATGTCTTGGTGCAACTACCTTCGCATCCTTGGTATACCTGAAACCGCTAATACTGGGTGAATGGAGGACTATGTGCAGAAACTTCTTCTGAAGGTCCTTGGGGCTGAGACCTTTTCTTGGCTCATGATAGTTGAATAAGCCTTAGGATCCAGGCCATCCTGGTGGCATAGCAAGGCTACTAGATATTAGGGCAAGAGACACAGTGCCTCTACTGCCCAGAGAAGAGCGGCAGCTCAGCTTTAGTGGATATGGTATTTCACTATACCCGCATTTTACTATAGTTGTCCAAGAGGCCAGAAGAAGACTTAAACCCATAAAACAGAAGCTTGGCAAAGATAAAATTCCATATGTTATGTTTCACCCTGCCAGACTAAAGATCACATGTGACTGTAAACAACACATCTTTCAGTCTCCACAACAAGAGAAGGATGTCATGTGAAGACTCTCCCAATGCACATGGAGGAAGAAATGTAGTCAGTCACAAGATGACTTGGCCCTGTGGCAAATAAATTCTGATTGATGCACCAACAAACTCCTACAACTAGTCTGCAGCCCTAACCCAAATGGGAAGGCTTCCAAGTAACTCACGATTAGATGGGTTGTAACTGTGTGCTACATAACATATCCCTTAACGCTTGTGATACGAGATCGTGAGAGACTCCACTGCCTCTACTGTCACCCCCAAGGGTTCAAACCACTTATAGAAATTTGTTGAGTTGGGTTGTACTAGTGTTTTGTTCACAAATGCTCTTTGTTACAGATGTTATGAGGTTTCATAGTTGGGGTTACGTATATCTTGATGGGATTGGACCATCAGAGTGAGAAGGAGGTTTTTACAAATGGTTATTTCCCGTCACAGCTGGAACACATTGCACTAGATTAGGCCTCGCTGTCATAGCACCTGTGGCAATGCACACACAGCCCTCACCTTTGCCCTTGTCGAGCATAATACTGGGCAAAGTGGCCCAATGCTCTTGTTAACCACAGTCTTAAACACCACTGTCACATGCTTGACCTGGAATGTGAGGGGCCCAGGGAATCCCTGTAAACAGAGGCAGGTTCTTTCCTTCCTTGATAGACACACAATCTCCACTGCCCTCTTACAAGAGACCCACCTTAAGTGGGTACAACCTTCACGCACAAATGGGCGACATATCACGGCATGAATGAATGAATGAATAAAAAAGGATTTCTAAAGCACGAACAGCTGCTTCCAAGGAAGCGTCCCATCGCTAATTAAACAGACATAAGATTGCGACTATTACACTTGTTCAACCAAAAACACTCTTACATTCTCTAAATAAAAAGCTTTTAAATTTGCTTTAAAGACTGATTCTAGTTCTGGTCCTCGAAGATGGTCAGGTAGAGAGTTTCACAGATGAGCGGCCTGAAAAGCAAAAGACCTTCAAACTGATTTGGCCTTAGATATTCTAGGGACACAAGGAAGATTTTGATTTTCTGAGTTAAGTGCCGCAAGGTGTATACTTTTTACTTTCTCCCAGATAGATAGCGGACCTCTTTTATGTATAGCCCTCTGGGTGATTATTAGTGTTTTAAACGTAATTCTTTGTTTGACTGGTAAATAGTGCAGTAAGTTCAAACACTAAACCAAAACACTACACTTATAGTGTCTGCACCTGCCGGTACACGTTGATACGCATAAGGGTGAGTTCGACAACTGTGCTTGAAGCACGATTAATTTATGATTACTATTGCTGTTTTAGCTGTTCAACGCCTTGCGCATGATCACAGTCACTTGAAGCATGCGTGTGACGCACCTTTGAATTAATGTGGTGCACCATGAGTGTTGTATTATAGACTGTTGTATTATGACACACTAATTTTTATGAATCTTTCTTGTTGCAGGCTATGTTGTAGATCTACAGGTACCCCTTATTAGGGTTCTGTATGGGTGGTCATGATTATTTTCACAAAATTCAGACCACCACCAAAAAATTGTAGACAGATCTCACTTTAGTCCTGAAGAATTGCTGTCTACTTGACGTAAGGCAAGAAACATGTTGACCTAAATCCCAAGCAGATAATCCTGTAACCTTAGAGCAGGTGTGCGCGCCTCTTTGTTTTTAATCAGGTAAGTAGCCACATTTCATTAAAGTTGTTTTGAGTGGATCACCAATTCCTGTTTTATTCTCACACCTCTTTCACAATAATACATCTACACTCACTAAGTGCCCTCACACGCAGTGCACCCTAAGGCAAAAGGAAAAAAGATCTCCGCCAAGAAGGCCCCATCTTGGGTGCCGATCGGGAATTGCAGCGCTGACCCGATAAGGAGCAGACCCAATGATGAAGCAAGACACCTAGCTGGCTGGGTATGTGAGGGTCTTTTTCCGAAAGGAGGAATCTTTTCTCATGTTCTGACTGAAAGCCCCTGAGTGCTCTCTCCACAGATACAATTACCTGCAACACAGTATAGGAACGACATACTACGTTGTATTGTGTTAGGGAAAAGGGTGCCAGAGTGCAGAGAGGGTTAATTTACTATTGTGAGAGAGTGTATCTCCACTCCGCCTGGAATTCCCACGATGCCTTTGGTGTAAAGTATGGACAACACCTTTCTAAGGCATGTGAATGAAGGGTCTGGAAGACTCACCAATAGTTTACAGCATCCCTTGGGGTCCCCTGGAAGTGAGAGAACAGACTCTCCCCCACAGGTCCTTCCACCACTTGCATATGTTCTCTAGAGAGTGTATGGTGTTTGACAAAGCAGTCACCTTATTCACAATTCTGGCCAACATTACCCATCTCTGGCTCATGATGCTTGTCTGAACCACTGCTCCAAACAACTGGGGCTCAACCCTAGTTATCTCATCCACAAGCTCAGCTCGTTTTTCCGAGAGTGTGGGGACTTTTTTTTCCAGTCATCTTTATAATTTTAGCTCTGCTACTGCTGCTTCGTGTTGTGAGTGGTATATGCTTTGTGTATTATGAGGAGTGTCTTTTGTAGTTGGAGAGGCAGGTTGAGTTTTTGTTTACCAGGTCCATCAATGTTGAGTGATGTGGCTACAAGTGACTTGGAATGCATACTCGTACTTGATTAGTAACTTTCAAATATTTGCGAAACTAGCAAGACGCCGTGCCAGGGCCTTCCACAGTGATGACTTGGGAAGACAGGTTAATAATTCTATACACTGAGTAAGATCACTCACAAATGAGTGAGACTTCATATTAATGTTAGAAATGAAAACAGCGGAAAACTATTTATTTTGGAAGACTCCACTTCAGATTACCAGCTGCGTGTAACCTACATTAAAAATATAAACTAAAAGCTTAAGACCTACTCAAAAGAAATTTGAAATTCCAGTTAATACAAATACAACACATCTACTGTCCTGATTGCAACTCGGGACTTTTATTGTTAGAGAAGGAATCCAGTGATATATAATAGAGCTGGTTTCCATCTCCATACTGCACAAAAGCACTCATCTCATGCCAAGAAATAACCTTTTTCCACACTCTGAATGTGTTAGGCTTGAAAGTCTTTAATGGCAGACTCGAGAAAGCAACCCGCACATGTTTTACACATATCATCTGAAAAAAGTAGAATGTAGACTACATATTTATTCATGTCACTAATATCCTCTCTGCACTGGTTTTAAAACAATCCAAAGGGTAGAAAGAGATCATTATCCACTTATATCCTTGTTTACTTCATACCATCGAGAGTGCCTATCAGGGACTCCAAAACTCTGAATGCACTTTCGAAGGGAACTTTAGTATTGTCCTGCATGTACATAAACGTGCTTGTGTTTTAAGGATCTTGAGGCCCTTTAGCAATTGGATTTGTGGCACAGCACACTTCGACCACTTTGTGCACAACTCACACAGCACAACTGATACTGCAAGCAGGATCATTAGACCTGGCATCCTTGGTGTGGTTCTACCCCTAACACTTTTCCTTCAACCCTGCTGTTTTGCTGACTTCGTTTTTGCTGCCTGTAGTACTCTTCAAACTTTACCACTGCTAACCAGTGCTAAAGTGCTTGTGCTCTCTCCTTAAAACATTGAAAAATTGGTTTACACCTAATTGACATATTTAATTTACTTATAAGTCCCTAATAAAGTGGTACTAGATGTACCCAGGGCCTGTAAATTAAATGCTAATAATGAGCCTGTAGCACTGATTGTGTCACCCACTTAAGTAGCTCTCTCAAACATGTTTCAAGCCTGCCAGTGCAGGCTTAAGGGCTCATTAGTATGGCGGGCGGACTTTGTCTGCCCGCCATTCTCCCGGGAAATGGGACCACCCGCAAACGGTACGGCGGTCCTGCACATTCCATTAGGATGCGCCCGCCACAGTGGTGGGCACATCTCGCATTCCTGACATTGTGGCGGGCGGTGGCAATGCCAGAAATGCAGGTTGTGCATTTGCCAGCACAACGTGACAGGCATCGCGCGGTGCCTGCCACGTTGTACTGGCAAATGCAGGGGGCTACCATAGGTACCCCCATGTTCACCCCCCACCCCCCAGAATCCCTGGGGGCCTGCTATGGGCCCCCAATGGTGAGGACTGCCTGCCTTTCCACGGCGGCATTGCCTACATGGAAAGGCATGACTCCACATGCATCATGATATGGATGGCGGTGTCTGTCAGACACCGCCACCATATTAACTGCTTTTCCACCCGGTAGGCAATCAGGCGGATTGCCTACCAGCGGAAAACCGGCGGATAGACTTTCCGTCCGTAAGAGACCCCCCCCCGCCATAGTAATATGGCTGGGGGAATAGGCATGCGGGCAGGCACAAATGTCGGGTGGATGGCCACCACCTTGCAGGCTGTGGCGATCCGCCAGACATGCTAATGGGCCCCTAACTGGCTGATTATGATGGCGGAAGGACCGCCATCGAATGGATAATTCCCACCGCCAGATTAGGATGGCAGTGGGAACAGGACTGCATCCACAGCAGACGCAAAGACCGTCTGGTGCCAGCAATCATCCCGATAGCCTGGCGGACGGCCCAGGGAGCCCAAAATGGTGGCAATGCCTAGCAGGCACCGTCCACCAGATTAGGATGGCAGTGAACGGCAGCTTTTCCATGGTGGCCATATTTAAAAAAGTCTTATGCCAGAAACCTCTGCGGGAGTGTACTCAACATCTTCCCAAAGTTTCCTGGCGATCGGATGAATGCTGTTTTAATTCTATTTATTTGTTCGAGTGCCTGTGGATACACTTTTTTTGTTTTTCCATCTTGTGCGTACATCAGTATTCGAAAGTTTATGAGGGCCCCGGGGGGCCGATATTTTATAAAAATGTATGCCAGAAACCTTTGCAGGAGTGTAATCAACAACTTCCCAAAGTTTCCTGGCTATCGGATGAATGCTGTTTTAATTCTATTTATTTATTCGAGTGCTTGTGGATACACAATTTTTTTGTTTTTCCGTCTTGTGCGTACATCAGTATTCGAAAGATTATGAGGGCCCTGGGGGGGCGGATATTTAAAAATAAATTACTCAACAACTTCCCAAAGTTTCATGGAGATCGGATGAATGGTGTTTTAATTCTATTTATTTATTCGAGTGCTTGTGGATACACAATTTGTTGTTTTTCCGTCTGGTGCGTACATCAGTATTCGAAAGATTATAAGGGCCCTGGGGGGCCAATATTTAAAACAAATTTATGTCAGAAACCTTCGCGGGAGTGTACTCAACAACTTCCCAAAGTTTCATGGTGATCGGATGAACGGTGTAGTAATGCATAAAGGACAAACAGACATGCATTTGTTTTTATATATATAGATTAAAATAAAAAATATATATATATATACTTTTATACGGTGTCCTATCCCATGCTTAAGTAGGAGAGAAAATAATAAAGTAGAATATTAGAAATATAGGGTGTGGGCTAAAGGGAAAAGCCTTTTAGAGAGTCAAAAAGCTGGAGATCACAGTTTGAAACATCGGAATGATGGATTGCCAACCAGAAATACACATGCAATGCTGGGCACAGGTGCAATAAGAAACTGTTTTCACACAAGGTCAAACAATTCTTTAAGGATATCTGAACATTCAAGATAAATTGCTGGCCTTGGGCTGAAGTTGAAAGTAATGATAAAGCAAAAAGCACATATACTTGTCCAGTTCTTGAAATGAAAACAAATATTACAAGCAGAGGAAGGACAGGAGATACCTTTAGAAGAAAAACATGCAGGTGCATGCTTAATTTTGTATTGCATTTATGTGCTTAGGTCGGGCATTATTATCCCAATGGATGTTTATGATTTATATGTTATGTGCTGGGAGAGTATATGGACATTTCTGTACTCTTTCAACCAAAATCTAACATAAACACTAGATGGAATCAAACCTAAAGAAAACCTGTGGTAAAAAGCGATAAAACAAGTGAAAAGCATTTCCATAATATGACATCCCAGAAATAATCCCAACTGAAGCAGCCATTGTGCAGATGTTGGGGCATTAAAAGGAAGTCAGACTTTGCTACTGGCCAGATGACTGTAGATGTATATAGAGCATCGTGGGGAGGGCTAGCATGTGACCTGAATATATAATAGTAGGATGCAGGCGATGTCTATCTATCTATCTATCTATCTATCTATCTATCTATCTATCTATCTATCTATCTATCTATCTATCTATCTATCTATCTATCTATCTATCTATCTATCTATCTTTAACTATCTATATGTATGTATGTATATATATATATCTATATGTATATGTGTATATATATATATTTTGCCAGATATTTCAGCGCGCACCAAGTAAAAACTTCGCCTATGCACTTAACACTCTGGTGCATGATGGGAGTTGTGGTCTGCAGCATTCTGACTACAGCTGCTGGTGATTTGGCGTGGTCAGCTGACTTTCCCTTGTTTAGGGGAGGACCGCAGGAGGACAAAAGGAGGGGTTAGGCAGCGTTTGCAGTTTGCCACAGCGTCTGAAGAAGGCTTGTAATGCCGAAATGCATTACGCTTTGCAACTTGTTATTAAAGTTTCCTCCAGCAGTTACCCGTTGTGGCCTCTGATCTCTTAAAAATTAAGCGGTCCATTGGAAACAATTTTATGCGCTTGTTGGCAGCGCAAAGAGGCCCCACTCTCCAAGTGTGCTGCGGCTTTTGCTGACACGAGTGGCAACGCTCTTTACAAAATCCCCGAAGTATCGGATGACCGCAGGACAGCCTCATACAACAGCGTGGGCAAGTGGCTACTGCCAGGAGCAGCTCATCATTGAGGGAAGGTGGGATCACTAAAAACCACCCTTTGAGCCCTACCCGACATTGGTGTATTCAGGCAGAGTGTTGGGGACCTGAGGAGGTACTGGACAATCAATACAGCGCAACCAAGAGCCACATCATACCCCTGCTTTTGCCAGGTATTTCAGCGCGCACCAAGTAAAAACTTCGCCTATGCACTTACCACTCTGGTGCATGATGGGAGTTGTGGTCTGCAGAACTCTGACTACAGCTGCCGGTGATTTGGCGTGGTCAGCTGACTTTCCCTTGTTTAGGGGAGGACCGCAGGAGGACAAAAGGAGGGGTTTGGCAGCGTTTGCAGTTTGCCACAGCATCTGAAGAAGGCTTGGAATGCCGAAATGCATTACGCTTTGCAACTTGTTATTAAAGTTTCCTCCAGCAGTTCCCCGTTGTGGCCTCTGATCTCTTAAAAATTAAGCGGTCCATTGGAAACAATTTTATGCGCTTGTTGGCAGCGCAAAGAGGCCCCACTCTCCAAGTGTGCTGCGGCTTTTGCTGACACGAGTGGCAACGCTCTTTACAAAATCCCCGAGGTATCGGATGACCGCAGGACAGCCTCATACAACAGCGTGGGCAAGTGGCTACTGCCAGGAGCAGCTCATCATTGAGGGAAGGTGGGATCACTAAAACCCACGCTTACAGCCCTACCCGACATTGGTGTATTCAGGCAGAGTGTTGGGGACCTGAGGAGGTACTGGACAATCAATATAGCGCAACGAAGAGCCACATCATCCCCCCGCTTTAGCCAGGTATTTCAGCGCGCACCAAGTAAAAACATCGCCTATGCACTAACCACTCTGGTGCATGATGGGAGTTGTGGTCTGCAGCACTCTGACTACAGCTGCCGGTGATTTGCCGTGGTCAGCTGACTTTCCCTTGTTTAGGGGAGGACCGCAGGAGGACAAAAGGAGGGGTTTGGCAGCGTTTGCAGTTTGACACAGCGTCTGAAGAAGGCTTGGAATACCGAAATGCATTACGCTTTGCAACTTGTTATTAAAGTTTCCTCCAGCAGTTCCCCGTTGTGGCCTCTGATCTCTTAAAAATTAAGCGGTCCATTGGAAACATATATATATATATATTCACTGAAAAAACCATAGGTTATAGACCATATATAGTTAGGAATTAGCATTTAAAAAACCTTATTTTACTCACACAAAACCATTGAAATTCCATATATAGTTAGTTGCACTAACTATATATCGCGCACCCGTAATCCACTGCTGATGATGTCACATATTACATCATTCATGACATGGTCAGTGACATCACTGATGACATCACTGATGACATCTCAAATGACATCACTGATGACAACATCCAGTGATTATGTGTTTCTGTAAAGTTTAAATATGTTTTACATATTGAAGAATGAGTGGATGTATAAGTGTCTCAATGAAGGTTTTAGTAGGTGCGTGATTGACTGTATGAGTGAGTGATTAAATGCGTCTTACTAAATGCACGGGTTAGTGACTAAACTGTCTGAAAGTGTGCATCAGCATGTCTGTTGTTGTGCAAGCTGCTGCATGTGTTGATCAGTAGCTATATAAGTAGCTATATGGGTTATTGATTGGTTGCACAAGTATTTGTATGGGCGACTGAGTGTGTGTATGACTGGCTGGGAGGTGTGTGACTCTGTGCAGATCAATGTGTACTTGTATCAGTGATTCTATAAGAGAGTAAGTATGTGTTAGTATATGTTTTAAAATGTAAGGTACTCTATGTTTAACTGTGTAGATTAGAAAATGGAACTGTGATTGATTCTTTACAGGACTGACTAGGTGTGTGAGTAACTCCATGGATGAGTGGCAGAGTGTGAGTGTCTGTATAGGTGTATGAGTGCATATGATAGTGTTGTAAAGATGAGTGATTGTATGTATGAATGATTGTATGGGTGAATGAGTGAATGTGTGTGTAGACGTAGGAATCAGTGAGTGGGTATGTAGTAACTAGTATTGGTGTGTCAATGGTTTCAAAAATTATACTCTGTATTTAACACTGGGTGTAACAGAGGTTATATTAAAGTGTGAGGAGATGCATTGTATTGTCACATTAATGATATCATCATTGATGTGACCATTGATGTCAAATGAGATATCATCAGTGATGTCATTTGAGATGTCATCAGTGATGTCATCAGTGATGTCACTGACCATGTCATGAATGATGTAATATGTGACATCATCAGCAGTGGATTACGGGTGCGCGATATATAGTTAGTGCAACTAACTATATATGGAATTTCAATGGTTTTGTGTGAGTAAAATAAGGTTTTTTAAATGCTAATTCCTAACTATATATGGTCTATAACCTATGGTTTTTTCAGTGAATTTTCAAGGTTTTGTAAATGCTAATTCCTAACTATATATGGTCTATAACCTATGGTTTTTTCAGTGAATTTCATTGGTTTTTTAACAGCTAATATCTGTAGCTGTAAAATGTATTCTTCTTTAAATCCAAAAATATATTTTATATGTTTATGAATAATTTTTTTTTTTAAATATTTTTTTTTCTTCGTTCCCGCTTCGCGAATCGGGAAGCTTCCCGTTAGCTGACCTTGATGCCGCGAAATAGACCGCGAGCCGGTAAACGTTTCTTTACCGCAACTGCCGCGTTAGAAAACAACATCGTGACGCCTCCCGTCCGCATGACGTTTCGCGTTGTCGCGTGATACGTCATATGACGTGCTACGTTAGCGAACTCGTACGCTTACCGAGTCGCAAAGCACAGGTTTCTGGAAGCAAACCGGGAGGCCCTGCAAAGCGCGTAACGTAAACACAGCAGGTCATGTGACTTGGTAATAACACTTTTCATTGGTTCATTTCACTTTCGGTTTCCTAATGATGTAAGACTAGGTCATATGATCTAAAATGAACACTTTTCATTGGTTGAGAACTATTTTTTTTCCCAAATGGTGAAAATCCCTCCTTCTTTCCTCACTCTGACTTTCATCATTGTGAGAGAAAGACCCTTTGTTACCAGTGAGCAATGGCTTCTTTACTAGCTTCAGCTGGTGCTTCCCCACCACCTCCACCACATCCAAGGAAGAGTGGACCACCTGCTAAAGTTATAATTCAGCAAGAAGAGGAAGAAGAGGAACAGGACGACCTAGATAATCTCCCTATTATGGCCAGAAGATCTGTTGTACCGGAAGTAACGGGACCAGAGGGCAGGGAGATGGTGCCAAATATACAAACGAGATTTCGTGAAGTAAAACAAGTCTGCGTACATTGCAGTGGAATCATTTGCTACGCAGAAAGTAGCATCACTCTGATCAACAGAGCTATTAACAATCATGCTCATATTTGTCCGAAACTCACCAAACAATAAATTCTTTTTTTTGTTTTCTTCCTCCTGTTGAGCCCTTTACAATGAATCGTTTTCGTTGCCCCCTCCGAAAAAAAAACAAAAAAAATATAAAACTGTTCAGAAAAATTCAAAAAAAGTAAAAAAAATGTTCAGAAAAATAATAAAAAAAATATAAAACAACAAAAACAATTTAAAAAAAAGTTCTTTTCAGAACTACCTCCCCGTTATAAAAAAATTGGTACAATATTTGCAACTGTGCCAACCTCTATTTCTCTTAGTTCGCTTCCCAGTTCGCTCCCCGGTACGCGAACCGGAAGCGAACCAAAAAAATTTTTTTATAAAAAAGAACAGTAAGTATAAGGGAAGGAAACAGACAGTTATGTTAAAAGAAAGACAGCTATAGGGGAGTAAACTAGAGATACTATTACCCGTAATCCACTGCTGATGATGTCACATATTACATCATTCATGACATGCTCAGTGACATCATCAGCAGAGGATTGCGGGTAACAGTATCCCTAGTTTATTCCCTATAGCTGTGTTTCTTTTAACATAACTGTCTGTTTCCTTCCCTTATACTTACTGTTCTTTTAAAAAAAAATTTTTTAGATCTGTCAGAAACAGTGAAAGTAATGAAATATAAAAGACTACGTAGAATATGAGCACTGTATGCAACAACTTTGACACTGACAGAAGCCTCACCTTCTCCATGCCTCCTACACAGTTCTACATGTACATCATAAATGCAAACAGAACAGAATTAATTATACATGTTAAATGGTTTATTTTTGCTGTTCTCAGAATGTATCAAATTTCACTAAAACAGTGACTTGAAGGTATTCATCATATAACAGCGGGGAAAAAAAAACACAATCAAAATGATTGTGTTTAAAAAACCCATACATTACAAATCAGAATTCAGAACTCCTTAAAGTTAACTTACTTTCCATGACGGCCAAGGATGTCCTATGAACAGCTTACACTCTGTTGTGCTGTTATTACTTTCAACCCGCCACTTTCTGAAAGAAAACCTCCATCGTTTTCAAAAACATGTTACATACAATAAATGACTTCTCGCTCTCTACCACACGATTCCACAAGGCCAAATCGTGTCAGAGCCATGTATAACTCTTGGATTTCTTGTAAGCCAATCCCGTCTTTTCGCATTTCCGCAACTTTCAGAATTAAAATGTTGAAGATCATTTACACAATCCTGGACTAGTAATATCTTCCCCTTCTTGCTCAATCATGTTCTACATTTCCTATCACACTGATACTGCTTACTATGAAGCAGACTTACACTACCTTTATGACTAGTACAATTATTTAATTCTCTACATCACTTTTAATCACAAAGCAATGTAAAACAGTAGACAGCATTGCAGACTTACATTCCCTCTACTCCATGTTTTGATTCGCTGCTTCAATTAGCTTATAAAAAGAAATAGTTTTTCTGAACTCATTCAAAGTGCAGTTATTTTTCCATGACGTCCAGTCTTATGGTTAGAAGTTATGTCTCTGTACTACACTTATCCTCAAGGCCAAATAGTGTAGGAGCCATAAGAACTTCTTGAAATTCCTCAGAGCACATCCCGAGATTCTTTCCCTAAAATTTTGGTTTTAAAAACACCAGGTAAGAGTTTTTAAGGTCATATGGCAATTTTTTTTTGAAAATTAAAACAGAATCATTGCAGAATGACCAGCCATTTCTACACTTTAAATAAGCTGTATAATGTCCTGATGTTATTGAAGGACCATCATGATATATAATTGCTACAGTTACAAAAGTCCTTCCTGATATTGACAACTGTGAAGCCACAAAATTTTTAATTAAAGTTGTCAATTTTGTTCCATCAGGCCTACATCGTTGGAACATTAAAATGACATACTGGCCATATGTTCGTATAAATAAAGTGGACATCATTTCAGATTTACATTGGCTACACTCCATGTTGTGATCAGCTGCTTTTACTAGCTTATTAAAAGAGACTGATTTACTGTCTGGCAAAGTTAAATATATAAATCTTTCTGAGTCTACACTAGTAGTAGCTGATACCCTACAGTTCTCGCAGTCATGCTGCCATTGATAAGAAAGCCCAAACAGGTGATCTACATCTACACCTTCATCATGCAATACATCAAGCATATACATTAAAAACTCCTGACAATCTTGCTGACTATTTTGAGAGAATTGTGTTTGGCCTGAACATCTGTCTAACAGATTTCGAATTTCAGACACACTTTCTATGTTTGTTCTATCAGTGCTACATTTCTCTAACACAGAATTTAACAAACTGCAAAATCTTTGATCCGAATTGACCACAATCTGTTCTTTTAAAGTTTCTAGAGAAAAGACAACATTAACCACTACATTAGCATAGCAGTTGACACCAGAACTGTTTTCAAATTGAAAACCAACAACATCTTCAACAGAATCCTTTTTGTTTCTGCTTATAATTTCAGGTTCATCAACTTTTCGTCTTTTTGCTACAACCTCCCCAGTATTGGTCACATTTCTTCGTTTCCGGCCTACCACACGTTTCTCAAACAAAGGATACTGAGGCAAATGTGGCGCATACTCTCTTCTCAACCTATTGTATTCCTTAACACAATCTAGATCCGCACAAATGTTTGTGACATCACACTCAATCAAGTACAATCCCGATAAAGTCCTAACTCGTGACAATGCCACATATGCCATACCCTCCTTGAACACAGAACTGCCAATATTCACCAATGCACAGTCTACACTTAAACCTTGCGATTTATGGATTGTCACCGCATATGCCAAGCAAACAGGAAACTGCTTACGACGAACATATAAGTCTTTTACAAGCAAAAATCTAGCAGAACAACGAGCAATTAGCTGTACTTCCTCAATGCCATCAAATTTAATTTTTAAAAATTCAATTCCATCTCTATTTCTGTATTTCACAAAATCAACAACATTACCCATTGATCCATTTACCAGACCTCTTTCAACATGTAAATTCCTTCTTAAAATTATACGGCAGTTCAAGCACACATTCAGAGTCTTTTCAAAACCCGCAGTTTTAGATATACTCTTCTCTAATGAATCCAATTTTGTTTTCAGATTCTCAGACAAAATAATTGTTGATCCCATATGCTCTACTCTGTCAATAGCTTCCAATTTCACAATCTCTTGCTTTTCTAAATGCAACATTTTGTTGTTGAATTTGGCACATTCTGCAAGAGTTGGCATCAAACATATTCCAGATTTTTTCTCAGTAACTTTCTGAAAAATATTCTCAGGCACAACATCTTCGTCTGGATATAAATTTGTCAGTAATCGTGCATGTAAAGCTTCTTTCCCATGCTCGGTCACTTTTCCAATTCTAACATCTTGTAGAATAGTCTTGTAAACTTCATCCTTTGCCTGACGCATATTTTCATGCAGTTCAGCATAATTGAAGTTTAACCATATATTGACGTTGCCAATACTCCCTAAGCACTTCCTGGTATCTTCATGCGTGAGCATTTTGAACACAGGTTGCCCTTTCACTGGTGTCAGCTGCAGAAGATCTCCAAAAACAATGATGTGTTTGCCACCAAATAACACATCATACTCTGTTTTGAGAACTTCTTGCATTCTCAAATGCACAAAGGCAAGCATAACATTGGAAACCATGCTTACTTCGTCAATGATAAGAAGTTTCATTTTCCTCAAGACTCTTGAAACTTCAAAACAAGCATCTCCAGATAGCTTGTGATATTCTAATTTGTTGTCATGCTCCACTGGCAGCATCAGTAAACGATGTAAAGTAATCCCTTTAATGTTATGTGCTGCCAGTCCAGTTGGAGCGGTGACAACACAAGACAGCGATGACTCTGTCCTTTCCTGCAAATAACATGAAATTGCTTTAATAAGGAAACTTTTTCCAGTTCCCGCTTCTCCACTCACGTACAGTCGGACAGGCTTCAACGACGTACATGAGCACTCTTTCTTATCATGACTTAATCCATGATCAATTTGCATGGTAAGTTCGTCATATATTTTCCTCTGCTCAACGTTGAGTTGTCTTTCCAACTCTTCTAAGTTAACCGCATCCTCCTGAGCATGTGCCATGGCTCTTTCCACTTCATTCATAGCAGTGGCAGCTTCATTTTCGATAAGAGGTCCTCCTAGTGGATCCTGACTCAATGAAGCAGAACTCTGACTGTCCTGAGAACTGTCTCTGGCAATCTCGGCTGCAATCGTTGCTTCCTGCTCAATTTCCACATTCAACATTTCTACATATTTGGGAAAAGCAGGACATTCTATGGTCTCCTTGGCAGCATTGAAAGAGTCTTCGTAACAGAGGAAATCTCCAAGCAGTTCCTCTTCTGCACGCCAAGGCTTAAAAAGTTGCAAAAGTGCTAAATAGAAAAACTCCTTTTTTTCAGGAGATTCGCCACTCAATTTTCGATGGTTTATCAAGTGGCATTTTCTTTGCTTGACCAGACATCCCTCACTTCCTATTACAGCATACACTCCTTTCTCAGTATCTTCTTTGATGTTCCTCTTGAATATGTAATTTTGCAGAACCTCATACAGACAAACATTCTCGAGGTGACTGCTTCGATTTGGATAATATGTATCCAACATGTTGCTCTTCAAAATGTCGGTACTGTTTGGCTCCTTTTCCGCCAAATACTCAATTTCCCGCACAGGTTTCAGAACTCGATTACGCGTTGCAGCAAGACCAACACTCGCCCAAACGATACTCCTGGACTTGGCATAGAGACTTGCTGAAGACAACCGGTCAGAACATTCGTAAGCTCCGATTTCTCGATGCGACAACATCTTCAGACTGAAACTGTACAACTTCTTGCTGAGGCTCTTTTCATGGGAAATGTCCTCCCACATATCCTTCAATTCTGTCTTCTCTTTTTTGGTGATGTAAGATGTCACATACCTAGCCACAGCCATACAGTTATCAGCCACAAACTGTATATCCATGTTAGCATTCCACATGGACAAAATCACCGGGTTGTAGTCGTTGATGTACTTAGACTCTTCGTTCCTCTTCAAATTGTATGTGTTTTTAGGTGATTTCTTCATCACATTATGTCGCAGCGAAGACATCAAACTGTTCACTCTTCCTTTAGAAATCACCGATCGTGGAAAGCCGAAACGACATTTGGTGTAGAACTTGTCTTTGTTCCGGAATTTACGACGACAGTACTTTCCACATCGATGGCTTTGGAAACGTAGAACTTTTTCTCTTAGGCTTTTTTTCTCCTTTGCGTTTGGAACAGCACACGTAGAATACTGTTCTATGAAACTCATCACTGAGTCGTCTGCATCCGTTCCAAATTTAGGTGCATCCTTGATCCACAGCAACATATGTATATGAGGAGCACCTCTTGCTTGGTACTCCTTCCTCCAGAAGAAATCCAACACCTCTCCAAGAGGTGGATTCTTCTTATTCATGATGAAAGACATCATACCTTCAAATCTATGATTGAAGTACCTACATACATTGACTGGATCCAAAGAGCACAGTTCTCCGGGTGTCTTGAATTCGATGTTTTCTACGTTAGCATTTGCCTCTCGTAGAAATTCAAGTAAGTCTTCCCAGCCATACTCAGCACAGCTCAAAGTGAGGAACCATGTGGGAGTTCCTAAGTTCCTCAGCATACATTTTAAATCACCATGACGACGGTACCAGTACTCATTAGTACCACGCTGACACGCCATGAGATTAATCAGGTGAGAATCCAAAATGCTGTCTTGGACATTGACTTTATCCATAAAGTCACTTGCCGAGATGTTTTGCATGTGTATACCACTTTTCAAGATGTGGTTCACTGCATATGACAGTCCAGACAGATCGCTTTCAAACAGGAGATGAAACAAATAAGGAATGCATTGTCGAAACCTAGGATCTCCTGCATACAATCGCAAAGTCCGGTATTCAGAAGCAGGAATTTGATGAGGTCGCTCATCATATCTTCCTCCCTGACCTGTTGGAAAAAGCTGTGGGAAACACCGAGCTTCCAAACTTTCCTCCCAAACACTAATGGGACTCCCTTTCGCTTGTTTCATTTGAAACAACTCAATAGCATTCCCCATGACTTCCTTGGAATGCAAAGGATGAACACTATAATGTTCATATATTTCTTCACTAGTACAGGGTTCTACTTTCTCAATTTGACCAGCACACAAATCGCTATCCTCTTCCTCACTTACTTCCTCTTCTGCAACATATACATTTGTATAGTATTTATTATATTTTTTCAAATACAATGTTGCCCTTTTGACTTTCCTAACATCTACTAAATCTTGCCATATTTTCTTATTCTTTGTCGGAACCCCATTAACTAAGATAACCAGAGGTTCCTCTTCCACTTTTTCTACTCCAATTGTGTTAATGTTTTTCTTCAAATCTAGAGGCAAATAAACAACTCTTCCCTTTAATCCTCTCTGTAAATCTGATGGAGGCAATTTCCCTGTCTTTGGCTCCATTCTTACAATAGCCTGAAAGGGATGGATACTTTGAATCAAAATAGATTCATAAGTATTTAAATCCTTCAATTCAGAAGGAATTTCAACCAATTCCAGATTATTATGAACTGCTCTAGCAGGCATCTGGTTTTGATTTAATTTGTTACAACAATAAGTACACACACGTTGATCCAATCCCAAATCAAAACAATTTTCTACCATCAAGTATGTTGTAAAATCCTTCCATTCACTATTATTTTCCCTTTCACTTTTTCCATATAAATCCACTAACTTAGTCTGATTCTTATAATAAGTGCGTCGACAACACACACAAGTGAAATTTGGCCTCTCACTTGATTTCACCTCAAACGTCGCAATTTCCCTCTGGAAATTATCTGTACTGGAAACCTGTACACTATCTTCCACATTACTCTCTTCTTCTTGGTCAATTTCAACATTCTCCTCTTTACTTCCAAAGTAACAAAACTCAATTTCTTCACATATATTTTTCACATCTATTTCAGAACCATGCAAAAGAGCAGCGCATAATTGTTTTAGCATAATTGCTGGACTCTTAGCATAATACAACATTCTAACTAATTTCCTCACTTTATTATGATGCACTGCTAGCATCCTGAAATGATGAAAAACACTCTGGCATACTCTCCTGGAAAGACAAGCCAGTGAATGACCATGCAAACCTATCACTTCTCTCACTCTGCAAGGATCTAATTCTTGCAACAACTTCATTTTCTGCTTCAAACTTTTCTTACTAAATGACCGTATAAAATCACAAAGCAAATTGATGGAATCCTGTCGTACACTGCAAATACTACTACACTTCCAGGTGTACACAGGACCCTTAGGACGTCTCCCTAAAACCTCATTACCTAACACCTCTTCTATCTCTGTTCTCACAAGTTTTTCTTTTTCAACTGGACAACCATCTTTCACTTCATAAGCTCGACCACTGGTGTCAACTGCATGCACCAAATCATTATCCTGGAAATAACTCTCCTCATTAAAAAATGCCTCAGAGCTTGAACTATGCATCCATTCTCCAGAAAAAACTTCACAAAAATTACTACGATTAACTATTCTCTTCCATCTACTATTTCTTTTGAAATCATAAATTACCTTGTTTAGCTTCCTAATTCTATTGATTGTCAAAATAAATAACTTACGTTTAAATTCAAATGCCTGATCAATAACTTTCTCAACTATTTTTTTTCTCTTATAAAAAACCACTTTCTGCTGACCTTTCTTAATATTTTTTAACAAATTCCCAATTATCCTGTTGCGGAACATTCGTTTACGAATATCCCTAAACTGTTGTTTCCTTCTACTTTCATGCATAGAGTTATCTCTTACTCTAGCAGTAACATTTCTCATTGGCCTTTCCTTACCATTTGAATTCGGTCTCCTTTTCTGGAGTGAAACATTTTCTGTAGTAATATTTTTTTTAGTACACATATTTCTTATGACTGTTTTTCGACTCTTACCCGGTGCTTTCTTGGTGACTTGACAAATCTTTTTGTTAGAGGACTGCTGCAATATTCCATGCTCCTGCTGTCTTTGACGTTTTCCAGCCTTTCTTACTCTTTCTTTGCTAGGCATCCTAAAATCTTGAAATAATGTGCAGTTGAATCTGTGGTAAAATATAATAAAAAATGTTATTAACCACTATTACCAAACAGTAAATTAATAACAGTCATCAAAAACTTAACACACTACTTAAGTATATAATATACTGAAGCCTATCTCCAATTTTTCACTGAACAGGACTCATCTCTTCTTAACCTTGGATAAACCTCACCTACTCTGTGTCCCCTGCACATAATTAAATGTAAAGGGACAGATTTATATTAACTAGCACATCCCCAGGGATGCACCAGTTAACGTGCACCGCTGCTCTGCCACCCACGGTGTGCCGCATTTACAATCAGATAGGACAAAGCTACATCAAAACCCTGCGCCTGCTTGAAGCAGGCATAGATCTTGACGCAGGTAGGCTGAAAGCTAAAGCAACAACTAAGTGTCGTGTGCAGAAGTTACAAAAAAGGAAAAATGGCGTTTAAACCAGTAATGAGACCATGCTAACGTAATACAGAGTAAAAATATCCAGGATCTACATCAGTTTGGGGTTCACGAACCTGGCAGGTACAAGGCACTGAGGCTTTCCACCGTGCATGTCTCATCCCAAAACATATGTTGTTTGTGAATGAAACAATTTCCCAGACCAAATGCTTTGGATTGGCTACTTCTAAAAAATTAAACACCCCTACTATCCCGGAGTTAGAGGAATACGATGGTTGGAGTAATTTTACTCGTTGTCTATTAAAGATTTACAGGCCCTACTCCGTAATTCTTCCTTTAACATTTCCAGTATAAATCCAAAAGGTTGACTGCTTTGGCAACGTGCCTTATCCACGGTTTAATAACGCTGCCTTTTGCTTTATATAAGTTTTCAAATTGTATGAAATATATACCAATAGGTCGTTATTAACCTTTAGGTAGTGGTTTTCTTCATCAAGTCTGGTCGCTTCCATACACATACAGATTTTCAAAGATGATCAAGAACTTTATCTGAATGGAGAGGAATGCACTGAGACGCCAGATCATTCACTAATGTGTAGGCACAGACAGTTACACGGTTCATGCAACAAACACCGACCAAATATGGCTTGCGTGTTGCAAGGCACGCCAGTTCCTGCTATCATCCCCACGTTCAAGTTCTTGGAAAATGGTAGTTATTTGATGCTCAATAATGAAGATTGTTCTGGGTTAATTAAAAGTATTCATTTTATCGTAACAGTAAATGAACGGGTTATTTGCTGCAGAAATGTTCTATTTCCTCCCACACATGAACATAGGGAGTTTTCAATCTGGCCACAAATACCAACCTTGGGAGCACATTTCAACAGCATGGCAAGAATAAGAGCTCTTTTGTCTCAGAGAGAGGTGGCCTTGAGTTCGGCCCGTGAAACTTTCGTGCTTCACATAGCGAACACCCGTACAGAGGTGCAGACCCTTTTAAATACAGATTCGACTTTGCATTTCAGCAAGATTACCCATTCATTTCCATGCAGCAGGAGGCCCATAGGAATGAAGGTGCAATTTGCGATTAGCAATTACCTCATCGCAAATTACGAATTTTTCCGACGGTGCAGGGGTATCTCAAGAACACCCTGCTGCACCCCTGAAAAAAAAATTTGGGGTCATATGGCGCACATAAATTTTGAAAACATTCCTTTACCTCAAAAACGATTTTCAACTCATAATTTGAAAACACTGCACATGGGGAAATGACTTAAAATGTCCTTAAGACACATAAAAGCATTTTTTGATTGCCTTTGCAGCATGTTTCAGTCACCTTTAACATGCCTATGTAACGGAAACATTCAAAATCTAAATTTGCCATGCACAGGTGGGAGCATATTTACAAGCAATTTGCTCCACAGACAAACTTCTTACATTGAAATGGGAAAGACTCTCAATTACCTTATAAAGAAGCAGACACCATTATGTCCTTCTCATCAATATTAAAACCATTGCTTTTTCTCAAAAACGATTTACAAGTCATAATTTGAAAACACTCCACAGCTCCTATGCACATAAAAGCCCTGTCAGTACTAATACTTCACATTTTCTCCAATTACAATTTCTCAAACAAACAAAATCTATTTGTGAAACACTTGAGACAAAGCAACATTTGAAAAAACACAACTTTCTTCATAATTTTCTCCTTAAAGCACACTATTTTCTATCTAAATTAAAGAAATTTTTTCTCACCTTAGCAAGTACTTTGAGTTTCAAAACAGTCTCAGAAACACACCAATTTGTCTTCAGCAGAGCAAAAGGTATGCACTCCAGAGTCTGCAGCTATCAAAAGCACAGAAATGCTGTAATTCCTCACACAGATCTCTCATGTCACCCAATCAAAACTCTTCCCTCACTTTTTTTCAAAGCAAAACCCTTCCCCCCTCTGCCCCCTCTCTGCTTTTTCTGCATAGCAACCACCTCTTGCAAGACCTCTCACACAACAATGTTGCAATTGAACTCTGAACTCTCAGTGCACCTGCATATCCAAAGCATTCTTTCATTTAATGATTTTTTCTTCGCCACTCAAAATACATCTTTCAACGAACTCATCCATGCACACTAACTTTCTGTTTTCAGCAATCAAAATCCACCAATCACTCTTACTGCTTCATTAACACAGAAACTCCTCAGTTTTTTTCATTTTACACTCTCATTTTTTCAACTGCCATTTCATTGCCACACTTCATCTGACTGCAGGAGAACCTTCTCTCGCCATGTTTTCTGTCTGGATTGTTGGACATAGCTACATCTATTGGGCTCAAAGGTACGCTGAAAACAGGAATTTACCTAACCTCAATTTACAAGATGTGGAAATTAAGTGGTTTGGCCACAGAGGATTAAAATGTCACCAATTGATACCATTGGTGAAAACCTTTATGCATTTGCCAAAACCTGACCTGTTAATTGTGCACTGTGGAGGTAATGATTTGGGCACTTTGACTGGGGTAGGTCTGGAAATGCTTTTAAAGGACACCTTTGAGCAATTGATGGCACTTTTTCCTCAGACTGCCTTGGTATATTCAAATATATGCCAAAGACAGAAATGGAGGTGGTCGAACCAATTTTGTCCACAAATTGAGAAATCGAGGAAGCATGTAAACAAATCTGTTTCAGCTTACATGAGAGACCATGGAATGGGCTCCCTGTACAACAATAACTTGCGTTACTACATGCAAGATATCTACAGAGGAGATGGAGTTCACTTCTCAGATGAGGGCAACAGAGTTTTCACTCTGAATTTAAGAATGTGCATTGGTACCTACTTATAAGTACCTAAATGTACCATAAACCCAAAAGCTCTTCTCAGAGCTACCCTACATCTGATCACTCACAATTATTATTGTACTCTAACTTTTTTCACTAATTTTCAAGAAAGTACGCTCCCCAGAACGCTTCCCGAGCGCACTCCACGCAAAAAAACTAAAACAACGGTATATATTTTTTTGCCCTGCGAGAACCTTTCAAAGCCTCCACATCAAACCTAGGGGGTCAGGGACGATCTACTATGCCCCCTTATGGTCATTTGCCCCTTCGCTTTGGCCTCCTCTTGTCTCTCGATCCTACCGAGAGACAAGATGGCGGCCGCTACGGACTGTTTGGAATGTTTACAGACGCCGAAAAACCAATCAGCTTCGCAAACCTCCGTAACGCGAAAAGTACGCGAAGCGGAGCGCTGTTACAGATATATATCTTTTTTTGAACGTTAATTTCTCAAAATCCACTGGAGCACATATATTGAGACCTAGCAAAGGCACATCGGGCTACCAGTCCCTACAATTTTGCCAAGTTTCGTGCAAATCCATTCAGCCGTTCGATTATTATTATTATTTTTTTTTTTGCCCCGCGGGGCCCTTTTAAAACCTCCACATCAAACCTAGGGGGTCAGCGAGGATCTACTATTCCCCCTTATGGTCATTTGCCCCTTCGCTTTCGCCTCCTCTTGTCTCTCGATCCTACCGAGAGACAAGATGGCGGCCGCTACGGACTGTTTGGAATGTTGACAGACGCCGGAGAACCAATCAGCTTCGCTTCACAAAGCTCCGTTGCGCGAAAAGTCCGCGAACCAGACCGCTGCCTGGTCCGCGCTTACAGATATATATCTTTTTTTAAACGTTAATTTCTCAAAATCCACTGGAGCACATATATTGAGACCTACAAAAGGCACATCGGGCTACCAGTCCCTACAATTTTGCCAAGTTTCGTGCAAATCCATTCAGCCGTTCGGGCTAAAAGTGAGGCCAACCGCCCTATGGAAATTAACATGGGAAAAACGCGTTTTGGGACCCCCCTTTTTTCTCGGCCCCCCCTTGACGAACCCCCCCCAAATTTTCAAAGGCTGCTCAGAAACAAAATGTGCCATTTTCCTGAAAATTTCAGCCAATTCCGTCCACAAACGCCAAAGTTATTAGACATAGAATTTTCAAAAAACCCATAGAGAAAAAATCCTAACTATATATACCTACTGGCGACCGCCAGTAGGTAATATATATATATATATATATACATATATATATATATATATATATATATATATATATATATATATATATATATATATATATATATATATATATATATATCGTTTGCAGTTTCCTCCGTTCAATTTCATGACAGGGATGAAGAGTAAGGCACTCCAACCAGATGATTGGCAAGTGTTTGTTAGGCATACTCTCTCTCTCTCTCTCTCTCTCTCTCTCTCTCTCCCTCTCTCTCTCTATCTCTCTCCCCCCCCCCCCCCAATTCCAACCAGATAATTGGCAAGTGTTTATTAGGCAAGGAAACAGACATGTTTCTACCCTGATCAGGCCTTGAGCTCATGACTTTTGACTGGTACTGATATACTAAAAAGCGACACCAGGGTTCACTGTCCGTGAGAACACCCTAATTATACACAATATTGTGGACAGATCCAAAATTGGGCCCAACAGTGCCAATTACTTTGTTATATGCATTTCATAGCATTATTGTTTACATGCTTGGATTTCATATTGTTAACATGTCAGCTTCTTTTTCCACCATAATTATACAGTTTGAACAATCAGTAATTTCTCAGATGCTGTGCTTTTAATTTGAGATGTCTCATATAGCTGCCCTTGCTTAGTTTTCCATGATTCTAATATCAACAAACATTCAGAACAAATAATTCATAGGCTCAAGTAGACAGATTTCTCCAGATCCATTCTCCATAATTCATTTAATGGATGCAGTAGCCTAATTCAATAATATCAACAATCTGGGCAATACAAACATTCAGAGGTTCTACTTAAAGTCCTCTTCCCTAGCAATTCTCATCACTGCATGAGTCAAATATGAACAGGAAATAAACAGAAATATATTTTTCAGAAAGGGCACCTGAGCTGGGTCAAAACTAAAAATAGAATTAAAATACCAATATCATTGTTAACATGTGAACATAAAAAATTGCTGAGACTGGGGGACAGAAATTCTCAGATAATTTATAAGTGCGCAAAAACTTCATCATCTTTATTCATCCCCATTGGTGTCAAATATCCGTCCACCAAGATGTACTTGATTTCTACGCTAAGTGGGGATAAAATCCTATTACCTCCCTGGGGTGTTTAGGTACACAAGCAATTCCAAATACCGTACTTTCTTCCAATCAGCTTTATGTATATCATTGAAATGGCAGGTAGTGTTAGAATAGAAAAATAGACTTTCGCATTGTTTTCCGTAAGGTTAGCATTCGCGCCACCATTTTGTGTTTGGCTGCCATTTTGAATTATAATCAAAACTAATACTTTGCCATTTCCGAGAAACTGCATTCTCTAGGTTATGTTTCTTCGGAGCAGAGTTTTGCTACACTAATGAATGCACTGTTCTTATTGGCGTATTCCTTTCCTTTTAGATGTAGGCCTTCTCCCACTTGTCTAGTGGTGGGTTCAGGCAGAGTGACCTTGAATAATAGATAATGTGTACCCGGCCTAAGAATCACAACATATTCCTTTGTAATTTACTGTCCAGCTGCATCTCTTTGGAAAATTCCACGGTGGGTGTGCTCTCATTGGTTTTAAAGTGTACATAATGTATTGTTATGCTTGCTGAAGTCAGTCCCTCTGCAGCACTCCTAGCAACTGGGCAGATTGGGCTCCACTCTGAGTGTACCTAGGAAAATAGATGTTTGGTTTGTATTCGCTACCGTCTTACGACACTTAATTTGGTATGGAAGGCTGAGAGGTGGTCGTGAGTTACCCGGATTACCCTAATCGGGCTATTTCCTTCAGTTGGCACCTGAACAGGGACTCCTTTGGGCGAGTGACCCATCCCCTTCCCCTAACAGGGGAGAGGTCGAGGCCATCGTCGGGTCAGACGGATGGATCAGGGATCCCTGCGTGAAGAGTTCCTGGTACTCGCAGCTGCCCCTTCTATCCTGCTGGACGGTGCCTCGCTCAGTGGTCATCCCGACTGGAGTCCTGAATGGCGAAACCCTTGGATCTGACCGTTTGGTCTGAAGAATCTTCAGTGGAGAATTAATTTGTTTGACCTGCATATATCAGGTGAGTTTGTTTTGGTTCTTTGTGGATATGGCAGAATTTTGGTTTGTATTTGGTACGGTCTAAGGACCATCTTTTAGACAGAGGCATTTGCAATTGCTTTGCCAGACATAAAATAGTGAACCTGTATTCTTTTAAGAATGCCTGGGTTTAGTAAACTGTTTTCTTTGTGCTGTCGCTGTTGGTTTGTACATGCTTGATTGGAAGAAGCTCAGCTGGTGCCCTCAGAAGACACTCCATATTTTGATATGTATGTGAAGCATGGCCTTGGCCCTATTATGTTTAGTAAATTATGGCACAGATATATGAGGGACAATGCAGAGTTGCAGTGGCTGTTGACAGGTACTTTGGATAACCAAAAGATTGAGGGCCCGATGTAGGTAATTTTTTTTTACCGGTTCATAAATACCGACTCATACCGAATCGGTATTTATGAGCCGGAAACCCAAATGTAGGTAAACATCCGGTAAAAAATACCGATTCTGTATCAATCGGTATTCAAACTCGGTAAATACTGAATGGGTATTTACTGAATCGGTAATATCCGAGTCGGTAACACCCATACAACCCTATGGTCTTCCAGTCCCATAGGAATGAATGGGAGACACCGATTCGGAATTTACCGAATTGGTATTTACCGATTTGGTAAATACCGATTCGGTAAATTCCGATCTTGAAAATTCTAATACATGACATGTGAGCCTGTGCACCAATCAGGGACACCCACCACACCCCACAACAAAGCATCTGAGAGATCAACCAATCAGGTGCAAGTACCACACCCCAGTACCTGGAGGTGGCCACACCCATGCAGGTGCAGAGCAACAGAACTGCAGAGAGAGCTGGAGGGGAGACAGAGGAGCAGGCTGCACTGAGACCAGCAGAGAAACAGCATGGAGTCCCAGGAGGCACAAAAGGATGGAGGGGACAGAAAGAGGAAGGTTAAATTCAGCCCAACAGAGCTCCAGGTGCTGGTGGAGGAGGTTGTGCAGCACTACAGCCAGCTGTTCCGGAGACAGTCTCTGCAAGTAGCTGAGTCTGTTAAGAGGAACACCTGGCTGGCAATACAGAGCAAGGTCAATGCCCTAGGAGTGACCCATCGCAAAATTGACGACATGAAGAAGAGGTGGTATGATCTGAGGATCACCACCAAAAAAAAACTAGCCACCCAGAGGAAGGAATCAGCAGCAACCGGTGGGGGGAAGAGCCGAGCCCCAAGCCTCACCGACCTGGAGCAGCTCGTGGAATCCACCATGGAGCCTGAGAGCATACATGGGATCGGGGATGCTGATAGTTCAGCCAGAGCTGCAAGTAAGAAAGGTAAGATGCATGGACATGTACCCCACCCATTCCCAGGCCCCTTCCCCAATGTGGGTGAATCACTCACAATCCAGCACACATGGCTGTAGTCCCCAGCAAAGCATCATGGTAGTTGTAGTCATAGGTACATAAATCAAAGCTGCCAACACCGAACCCTGCATGCCATGCCACACTCCCCATACACAAACAGTCTAGGCAAATGAAATTGTGTGTTAGGAATCTGTGTTGGGAAAACACGCAGCTGATCATTGTCCATGTCTGTTCACAGGAGAGTCATCGCGCAGAGCAGCGCTGGGAGGGGAGTGTAGTGCCACAACAACGTCTGCGAGGGAGAAGGTCAAAGACACAGCTGGACCTAGCATTGTCCCTGAGGATACAACCACACCCCAGGCACCCACAGCAATGGAGCACGACACCACTGCTCAGCCACTGTCGCCCCTGCTGTTCAAGACACAGACTCAGCCAGCACCTGCAGAAGCCACAACACCCAGCTCAGGGTCCCCTGTGCATGTGAGGCCAAGGAGGCAGGACGTACCACCTTTAAGGATCCTGGAGAGCTCCGATGAGGAAGTGGCAGAGGCTCCCAGACCTAGTACCCCAACAATGGCTGGCCACACTGGACAACTTGGGTCACTGGGATCTGGCCGTGTAGGTGACCGTGTCCGTAGGGCACGAGAGCAGGATGAGGGGCAGGATGTGCAGGGGGTCTTCGCTGGGCTGGAAGCCACAATGGTCAAAGTCCAGCGTATGCAGGCCAAAGGCATCATGGCAGTGCACCGGCAGGTGCGCATCCTGAATACCAGGATGTCGGACATCGATTGGGGGATAGGTGCCATGGCAAAGGGAATCGAGGCCATGGGCAAAGGGATGGAGGCAATGGGCAAAGGGATGGAGTCCATGGCGGAGGGGGTGAGGGACATGGGGGTGCACATGGGGACCCTCTGTGACAGGCTTGAACGTGACCACGAAGAGAGGCGCAGGTATAGGCGCGAGGTCAGGCTGCTCAATCAGTCGATTAACCGGTTGGCAACTTCTACCACCCTGCAGTGTCGCCGCTCTGTTAATCTGCAGACTGACATTGTACACTGCTGCAGTCACTTGTCTCGGGGGATGGGGAGGGTGACCTCTGCAATGGAGGCAATGCTGACACAGCTGACAGCCACAGGTGGCAACATGGTTGTTGGGGACACTGAGGAGTCAACGAGCAGGAGTGGGTCCAGCACGCCTGTTCAGGACATTCGTAGGAGCAGCAGACTCCATGCTGATGACACCGGCACCACTGCGCATGTAGACCCCCAGCCCCATGGCTCGCAAAACATCATGCGTAAGCGCAAACATTGAGAGACATATTGAACACAGGACAGGTCAAAGTGAAGTGAACTTTGGCCAACCATTGTGCAAAGTGCATTTAATTTGATATATGTTTTTTTGGAAGGTGCAGTTGTGTACATTAAAGTGAGTGTTCCAAACACTGGACATGGCTGTGTGTCATCGCTCAATTAGAAGTATCTGTTGGTGATTTCAGCGCGTCACAGTCGACCATCTGTTGCTGGTGCTGCTCCTGCTGCATTGTGATCTGCTTGTACTGTCCCATCATCAATGTCCTCATGATATGTCAGTTCTATCTCTGGGCCCTCCTTGGTGGCAAGATTGTGCAGCATGGCGCAGGTCGCAATAATCTTGCAACAGATAATTGGCGTGTACTGACGTGCACCTCCACTCTTATGGAGGCACCTAAATCTACTTTTCAGCAGCCCAAATGTACGTTCCACCACGCAACGTGTTGTTCTGTGTGCCACGTTATAACGCCTTTCACTCCTGGTGGATGGGTTCAGGTAGGGGGTGAGCACAAATGACCGCAGGGCATATGCACTGTCACCTGGGTGGGAAAGGATAATTTGATTAGTCACGTACTCAGGTGTGCACCTTCTGCACGAACTGTCAGGGTGTCTCACACATACTTACCCAGCAGGTATCCATCACCAAAATCACCAGCCACAAGGCGTCTGTATATCCCACTGTTGGTGAATATGTAGGAGTCGTGGGTACTCCCAGGATATTTGCCTACAATGTCCGTTATCATGTTGCTAGCGTTGCAGATCACCTGCACATTGATTGAATGTGTGGACTTCCGGTTTCTGTATATGTGCTCAGTTGCTGCAGGTGGGCATAGTGGGATGTGCGTCCCATTGATACAGCCGATGATGTGCGGGAACTGTGCAAGTTGATAGAACTCGGTTTTTGTCCTTGCTAGTTCTGCAGGTGTCTCAGGGAACTCAATGTAGTGCTCCATCCTCTGCATCATGGCGTTTAGGAATTTTCTGAAGAAGCGTGACAGGCAGCTCTGGGACACTCCACCTACAGAGGCTATCACGTCCTGGTAGCTCCCAGAGGCAAGAAGGTGTAGGCAGGCCAGCACCTGTACATGGGGTGGGATGGCGTGTGCTCTTGGGGTTGGGTGTTCCAGATATGGGTGGAGGTCCCTGATCAAGTCCAGGATGGTTCTGGGGTGGAGTCGGTACCTTTGCAGGATCTCTGCTTCAGTGAGTTGGAAGAGGGTGATCCTCTGCCTATATACCTGCTCCTCCCTTAGCCAGACCCTCTCTCCTGCTGCCTGTATCCGTAGCCGCCTTGCAATAACGTAGAAAGCCGCCATTGTGGGTGTACAGTTGCATTTTGGGAGCTTCTTATATATCCTGTTCCTGGTTTCCACCTGCTTCCAATCCATGTTAAATACCGACTCTTAAATACCGAATTTCACGAAATTCGGTATTTCCTGACTTTGCTACATCTCAAATGGCCTTTTTTACCACTTCTTATTTACCGACTCGGTAAATATGAATCCGGTATTTACCGATTCGGTAACTTACCATTTCTTATTTACCGATTCGGAGAATATGTATTTGGTAAATTCCGATTCGTGTAATACCTGATTTGGTGTTTTACCGACTGGTATTTACCGATTCGGTACGTTTTTGGTGACATACATCTCGATGCACTTATGGCCGAATTTACCGATTTTCGCCCGTTACCGACCGGTATTTGGCTACCTACATCGTGCCCTGAGTATTTATAAGAGCAGTTGTTCAAGAGATGAGGTGGGAAATCTATGTTGTATTCCCTCAGAACATGGCAGAAAGCAGCTAGATAGAGGCGACTGAAGGCAGAAAAAGAGGCCCGGAAATGGAAAAAGCAGACATTGGCTCAGAAGGCTGTAGCATACACCAGGGAAAAACAGGAAAAGGGTGTTGAACATGAAGATTGAAGGTTTTGATTACACATTGATAAATCGTATGTGGTTCAGGAAGAAGATGATACTTTTGTGGAAGAATTGTTAGACACCGGACTCCCGCCTCCATATGCCCCCAAAGATTATATCCCACTGCTCCGATGCCCTCACAGCCGCCCATTACAGTTGCGTCCACTGTCCCTGTCCCTGTGTCTACCGCTGTTCTTTCGATGGCTGTGGTTTCAACTCCTCCTCCTCCTCTTCTTTCTGTTTCTTTGCCGTCTGTCGCAACTGTGACTGTTAGTACCCCTGCCATGCCTAATGTCTCAGCATCCCTTTTGCTGTTTCTTTCTCCTGCAACACAACAATTCGCGACAATAGTGCATGCTACTTCTATTGCTTCTCCCACTTTTTTGATCCTCCCATGTTAGTAAGTAGTGGAACACCAGTACCTGGATTTGAGGATAGGGATTGGATGAAATTTAAGGAGCGCATGGGACCGCTAGTGTGATCTAATGAGGAAGCTAATGAGAAGCAGGTAATAGCTAACCAGGCTGAACAGTGGGCCCATATCCTATTTATGGTGTAGAGGATGTCTGGGCGACTAAGAGAGATTTTGAGCCCTTTATGCAGCAGCATGCCCTTAAACACGTTTGCAACTTTAATTGGTCTTTGGCAACAGTACTTTGAAGCGGAAGCTCCTCAAATTTTAAATGACATCAGAGATCGGGTGTATATTAGTGAATTGGGGCCTAAACAAGTTTTTGCTAATGTTATGACAATAGTAGCTTAAAGGGGAAGACTACATAAGAAAAGTCTCAGGTCAGTGTCTCGTTTTCCGATGTGAGAGGTTTATCCTATATATCATCCAGAATTGCTGAAATTAACTGATGACCATGGTAATATTACTAGGCCGAGGGAGGCGGCCCATTTTCAGGAGCAATGGGTTTATACTCCATGGAAAAGAAGTGAAGTTTTATCTCTTAAGACTCATTTGCCTGACCCTAGGAAAAATCCAACTGCATATTATAAGGAATTGACTGAAGTTGCCTCTTCTACTGTAATAACTCTTGCTGATATTGAAATGTTTTTTGGTTTGCTGGTTCCGGTTGATATTTGGAGGCAGGTACACACACAAGACCACGTTGTGGAGTTGGGAGGTACATGGGATCAAATTAAATCAGGGGACCAGGAAAGAATCCCAGGTCGTATTATTACCTATATGCATTCCCTTGCTCTGCCAAGAAAATAGATTGGGATGAACTGTTGGCTTGTCGACAAAAGAAAGATGAGAGTCTGTCTGATTTTTTTACTCGGTTTGAAAGTATGTTTTTGGATTGCAGTGGGCAAGATTTGTCTATTGAGGGAGGTGCTCGGTTGTTTGTTAATAGATTTGTTTCTAATTTGCTTCCTGAAAAAGCGACTCGATTGCAGGCCTCTGAAAGTACTTGGTCCACCTCTACCCCCTTTTTTTTTTTAATATGGCACTGTATTATGACCATCTGAATAATGAGGAGAAGGAGAGGACATAGAAAAGGCATAAGGATTTGAAAACAAAGGTGTTGTTGCAGCAGGCTTTTAGAGGGAATGGCAGAGGACGTGGTGGTCCTGCCTGACTATTCCACACACTAGTGGGCAGCCGAATACTACGATTTTGAGGCCGAATCAGTGTGCCTACTGGAGGAGGGACATTGGCCTAGCCTGGGTCCTGTGCTTTTGCAGAAGGTAGCGGTCGCTAGGGGATGAGGCTCTCGTGGAGGAGGTCATAAGGCTGATAAGGTACAGAATGCTGCAGCCTCACAGGGTCATTCTGATAATATTTATTTTGATGACCCTTGGGATGGACAGTGCTATCATGATGATTATGATATGGAGGAAGTGACAGGGATGTCCTACAACTAGTACAGCTAGGGACAGAGAGGGGGACCAGTTCTGATTCCTATAGACCAGCACGGTCGTTACGTAACAACGGAACTGCAAGGTTCGACAAAGGATTTTTTGGTAGACACAGGTGCAACTAAAAGTTCGGTTTCTCGAAATATGGTCCCTATAAAGTCTCAATTGGATTCTCTTTTGTTTCCCACAGGCAATGTATTGGTGCAGTATGTTGACGACCTCCTTATTGCTTCTGATACTGAGCTGGGTTATTGAGACAGTACAGTTAAATTATTGTTGCATTTGACCCAACATGGATGTAAGGTGCCTCTTTCTAAATTACAGTATTGTCGACAGAAGGTCATCTACTTAGGTCACCTACTGTCGAAGGAGGGTAGGAGATTGACCCCTGAGCACATCAGTACTATTGTTAAAAGGCCCATCCCACAGACTCAGAAAGATGTACGCGCTTTCATAGATATCACTACCTACTTTCGGCAGTGGATACCTAACTACTCCTTACTAATTAAACCCCTGCTAGCACTAATCACTAAAGTCGTGCATGAGCCCCTGCCTGGGATGCCTGAATGTCAGCAGTCTTTTGAGCACTTGAAAACTGCACTTTGTTCAGCTGCAGTACTTGGCATCCCTGACTATAGCAAACCGTTTGTGTTATTCGTCCATGAGATGGCTGGTTGGGCACTTTCTGTTTTATCACAAAAATGTGGAGATAAGCAACAGCTGTGTGCTTATTTCTCTGCTCTTCTTGACCCTGTTGGAAGAGCCCTCGCAAGCTGTCTAAAGCGGTCGCGGCTGTGATCGCCTCAATAAGACAATCGACTGGACTCATACTTGGCACTGATCTCACATTCATGGTACCTCTTGCTGTGGATACACTTCTTGATAAGAAAAGACACAGCACCTCATCAGTGCACGTCTGACTGGCTATGAATTAACATTGTTCGCTAAACATATTACGATCAAAAGATATGCCACTCTGAATCCAGCTATGTTACTGCCCCTCCCTTCCGAGAGTGATGAGATTGATAAACATGACTGTATCTTCCGGCCAGGAGAAGAGACGAAGGACGGGTAGTCTTGACTGATACTCCCTTATCTGACTCACAAGGGTAACTATATGTTGATGGATCTTGTTTTAAATTACAAGATGGTACTACAACGGCTGCGTATGCTATCACCACACTGCATACAGTAGTTGAGACATCACAAGTTCCTTATCAGTTGGCTCAAGCTGCTGAGCTTGTTGCCTTAATATAAGCTTGCAAATTGAGTGAGGGACTGGTTGTCAATAATTATACTGACAGCCAGTATGCCTTTGGCGTTGCGCACAACTTTGGGTGACTCTGAGCTGAGAGAGGGTTCCTCACATTGCATGGCACAAAACTTCAGCATGGGCACCTCATATTGAGGCTTTTGTCTGCTTTGACACTTCCTAACAAATTGGCTATAGTATTGTGTAGTGCCCACCAGGAAAGTCACTGATGATTTAGGTAGGAGAAATGCATTTGCAGATCAGACAGCTAAGGAAACAGCCTAAACAAAAATGAAATTAATATTAATAGCAGATCCCGCTAGGTGGGTGCCTGAAGTTATCATGTTTGAGGATACACTCGAGAATGTGAAAGAGATACAAAGTGAGGCCACAATAGAGGAATTAGCAATGTGGCAAGAAAATACAGCACAATTAAACGATGAGGGATGTTGGATTGACCAGTCAGGGAAGCAGAGATAGATGTTGCCAGATGCATATGTTCTTCCTGAGGTCACAAGGGCCCATGGCCCAGCCCAAATCAGTGCTAAGGGTATTTGCAAGTTATTAGACCCTGTATGGCAGAATAATAGCATTTCAAAAACAACTGCACATTTAGTGAAATACTGCATGGTGTGCATGATGCACAATCCTGGAAAAGGTACCCCTACACCACCCGGTAATTATGCACCACCCACTTTTCTTTTTGAGGTCCTTCAAATGGATTACATAGAATTAGATAGATGCAATAATTTGAAGCATGTCTTGGTGGCCGTTTGCGCATTTCGTAAAAGGGTTGAGGCTTATCCTACCAAAGACAATACAGACATTACGACAGCAAAGTTATTCCTGAAGGAGTTCTTTCCTCGTTTCGGCTTGCCCCGTTTGATCTGGAGTGATAAGATAACGGAATTCATTTTAATGCCAAAGTGATTCAATTGATTTGTGATGGTCTATGCATTAAGCAAAAGTTTCATGCTGACATTGTTCTACATTCTGTCCATCAACTGTGTTTTTTGCAATTTTCACCCGAGTGGGCTGGGTATGCTCAGACGTGAGTCCCAGGCTCTCCACACCACCGGAGTCAAGCTATCCAGGCTGATGAAGGCTGATAGCCAGAAACCGGTCCTTGGATGCTTGATTCCGGTCTGGGAAAGACATGGCTTGGTAGTCCGGACTGGACTGTTCCCATGAGGCACAGGGTCAGAGCTGATTTGCATATAGCCAGTGTCTAACCCAGGGTGGTGTGGAGTGCAAAAAACCGATGGATTTAGGCCCAGATCCTTGTACTGGGGTGAATGTATGACATTGTTCTACATTCTGTCCATCAACTGTGTTTTTTGCAATTTTCACCCCGAGTGGGCTGGGTATGCTCAGACGTGAGTCCCAGGCTCTCCACACCACTGGAGTCAAGCTATCCAGGCTGATGAAGGCTGATAGCCAGAAAGCGGTCCTTGGATGCTTGATTCCGGTCTGGGAAAGACATGGCTTGGTAGTTCAGACTGGACTGTTCCCATGAGGCACAGGGTCAGAGCTGATTTGCATATAGCCAGTGTCTAACCCAGGGTGGTGTGGAGTGCAAAAAATGATGGATTTAGGCCCAGATCCTTGTACTGGGGTGAATGTATGACATTGTTCTACATTCTGTCCATCAACTGTGTTTTTTGCAATTTTCACCCCGAGTGGGCTGGGTATGCTCAGACGTGAGTCCCAGGCTCTCCACACCACTGGAGTCAAGCTATCCAGGCTGATGAAGGCTGATAGCCAGAAACCGGTCCTTGGATGCTTAATTCCGGTCTGGGAAAGACATGGCTTGGTAGTTCGGACTGGACTGTTCCCATGAGGCACAGGGTCAGAGCTGATTTGCATATAGCCAGTGTCTAACCCAGGGTGGTGTGGAGTGCAAAAAAACGATGGATTTAGGCCCAGATCCTTGTACTGGTGTGAATGTATGACATTGTTCTACATTCTGTCCATCAACTGTGTTTTTTGCAATTTTCACCCCGAGTGGGCTGGGTATGCTCAGACGTGAGTCCCAGGCTCTCCACACCACTGGAGTCAAGCTATCCAGGCTGATGAAGGCTGATAGCCAGAAACCGGTCCTTGGATGCTTAATTCCGGTCTGGGAAAGACATGGCTTGGTAGTTCGGACTGGACTGTTCCCATGAGGCACAGGGTCAGAGCTGATTTGCATATAGCCAGTGTCTAACCCAGGGTGGTGTGGAGTGCAAAAAAACGATGGATTTAGGCCCAGATCCGTGTACTGGGGTGAATGTATGACATTGTTCTACATTCTGTCCATCAACTGTGTTTTTTGCAATTTTCACCCCGAGTGGGCTGGGTATGCTCAGACGTGAGTCCCAGGCTCTCCACACCACTGGAGTCAAGCTATCCAGGCTGATGAAGGCTGATAGCCAGAAACCGGTCCTTGGATGCTTGATTCCGGTCTGGGAAAGACATGGCTTGGTAGTTCGGACTTGACTGTTCCCATGAGGCACAGGGTCAGAGCTGATTTGCATATAGCCAGTGTCTAACCCAGGGTGGTGTGGAGTGCAAAAAAACGATGGATTTAGGCCCAGATCCTTGTACTGGGGTGAATGTATGACATTGTTCTACATTCTGTCCATCAACTGTGTTTTTTGCAGTTTTTTTCCAATCATCCACAGGCAGCAGGTTTGCCTGAGAAGCACAATGGTACTCTCAAACTGAAACTGGCAAAAATTCAAGAGACAACAGGGTTACAGTGGCCAGATGCTTTACCATTAGCTCTTTTGTCGACAAGAAAAATAGCTTATTCTAGAACATGATTGTCACAGTACGAGGCCGTGTTTGGACGCAAATGTCTGGGGCGTCCCGCGCCCTTGGCTATTTTCTGATATTGAGTACCCCTTGTTAGTAGACTACCTTGCTCAGTTAACTAAAAGTTTGCGTTCCATTCACCAACAGGTCCGTGAGGCCCTGCCAGTGGGGCCCAGACACGATATTCATTCTGGAGATTTTGTGCTGATAAGGAACTTCCAGCAGAAGAAGAGTTTGGAGCCACACTGGAAGGGACCGAAGCAGGTCCTCCTATCAACACACACAGCAGTCAAGTTTGCCGGCCGTAAGAACTGGGTGCATGCTACTCAATGTCGCAGGATACCTCAATCCTTGCCCTACGATCAATGGGTGAAGGATGGAATAGGGGACTCTGAGTGTGAGATGGTGCTTCAGTTTGTCCCCTTCAGCGACACAAGGCTGACCTGGACCAAAATGGATGAGGAAAATGATGAAGTATTGAAGGCAGCTGTTCCTCTGGAAATACGAGCTATCCAGGACCCCTTTTCAGTGATCCTTCTGTGCCTGGAGTCACTAGGTACAATCTGCACCCTCAGCTGAGGAACGGTGCACCAAAGGAGAAGTCAGATTAGTTAGGGATGGACTTTGTAAGTTAGGGTGTACTTTGCTATAGTACCAACGGAGTTAGTCTCGGGTGATCTGAGATTTGTGCACTGTTTGAACATTGGACAGGCTAGATCGATAGTATCCCCTTGGGGGTACATTATCTTGGTCAACGTGGGAACCCGAGCTTAGGGCACAGCAAGCTTCACCGCCGGTGCTCAAGAGCGCTAACATTTTGATGGACAATAGTAGCCTGTACCAGTGAGGCTCTGACGGACACTGGGAACTTGTATATTCTTCTTGCTGCCATTTTGCCCCATTGCTTCATCATTTGCTATGCATCCCTTTGACAGAATGGTTGCTGATGAAGAACAGCCAGTGATTCCTCTTGTTCGCACATGCATATTTTGGTCTACCAAGAAAAAGATATTATGTGCTATTCCTGTGAATTTGCTTTTATTGATTCTGGGTGGGATGTCCTGGGTTTTGGAACGTGATCAGGATTCGCCGCCAGGTACTAAGAATAAAGTTGTTTCCAAAGTACGCACAAAAAGGATAGCCCCAAGTATTGTATTTCTAGACACACATAAAAGATTTTTTGGGGTAGGTACAGCTTGTTATCACAGCAAATCTGTTACAAGTTTATGGACTGCTTATCCATTGTCACATGTCAATTTTACATATATCCACCCAGCCCAATTAGTAGAGGTAAAGGCTGAGTTGGTATGGGGTATCCTGGCCCTTGTTTATATTACAGGAAGCTACAAGGAAAGGGATATCCGGGGCATGAAAATATTACGTATTGTGATCATTTGTATATGAAACAACAGAACATTACCTTAGTGGGCTGGCACTACCAAGATTTAACAGCCACCCGGAGAGCTGGTTATTATCCTGCCTGTTGTGAGATAATAAATAGTACTGACACATTTCTGTATATTAATTGTTCTGGAATAGCGTTGTTCAAAAACACAATGTCTTTAGTGAAAGATAAGGACCCGAGCACCTTTGGAATGAATATCAGATATGCTCCAGTAGATGATGAAGGACCATTTTAAGCACACCCAGGATTTTATTTCTTTTCTAATGGTACATACTCAAATGTTTATAATGGCACAGATGATGTTGCTATAGAAATGGTGCTCCCTCTAGGCGGGCCGTGTAAGTATAGTAAGCTAAGTGTAAGATGGGTAAAAAGAACATTGACTGCAGAGTGCTGTGATGGAGTGACAGATTTGGAAGTCAATGAGTATAGTAATGGTATTACCTTTAGATATATTCTCTCCTCCGTTATTACCTTTGTTGGTACTGCAAAGGCCAAGGGTGAAAGAGCTAGAGAATATTTTGGATGTAAGCTGAAGATACTGCCTATTTTCACAGTAGCGGCTTGCGTGACATCACCACCCAATTGGAAAGTATGCAGATATATTCTACAGACTAGATATGCTGTTGATTTCATCCTAGCTAGGAGTGGGGGGGGGTGTGCACAGTAGTAGGAGACCAGTGTGTACCCAGGATCACCAATATGGAAAAGAACATTACCCAACACATTTTAGACATCCTAGAAAACGTTATAGGAATGGAGAGTGGGAACTGGAGTTGGTCACTTTTTGGTAGTTGGGGTTGGATCCTTGAGAAGGGGATTGATTTCATTGTGATTTTGATCTCTTGCTGTGTCCTGGTCCAGTGTCCCCCCTTTTGTTGCTCTTATTGCACCACCCTTCTTGCTCCTAAGAGAATATCGATTCATGATACTAATGCAACAATTATGATTCAAAAGGAAGTAGAGGACCTCATGCAAATAGATGAGGGTATTTTTGAGACCTCTTCCCTCCTCACTGTTTCCCTTCCTGAGGCTGAAGACATGGGGTGCTCCGAAAACAGTTGATTATTGAATTATATGTATTTTGCTATTGTACGAAATGTTTAGCTCATGCTAAAAGGAAGGTGTGTTAGAATAGAAAAATAGGCTTTTGCATTGTTTTCTGTAAGGTTAGCATTCGTGGCACCATTTTGTGTACGGCGGCCATTTTGAATTATAATTGAAACTAATCCTTTGCCGTTTCCAAGAAACAGCCTTCTCCATGTTATGTTTCTTCGGAACTGAGTTTTGCTACACTAATGAATACACTGTTCTTATTAGCGCATACCTTTCCTTTTTTGATGTAGGCCTTCTCCCACTTCTCTAGTGGTGGGTACAGACAAAGTGACCTTGAATAGTTAATAATGTATGTCCGGCCTCAGAATCGAAACTTACTTTGTAATATACTATCCAGTTGCATATCTTTGGAAAACTCCACGGTGGGCATGCTCTCATTGGTTTCGAAGTGTACATAATGTATAATTATGCTTGCTGATGTCAATCCCTTTGCAGCACTCCTAGCGAAGGGGGAGGTTGGGTTCCACTCTGAGTGTACCTAGAAAAATATATATTTGGTTTGTATTCTCAACTGTCAGACCGACTCTTTATTTGGTATGGAAGGCTGAGAAGTGGTCGTGAGTGACCCGGATGACCCTAATCAGGCCATTCCATTCAGTAGTGCTGTAACTCTTATCAAAATATTTGATCGCCCTCATATGCTCTAGTGTACATTTTTTTACGGGGAAAATAGTACTTCCAATATACCATTTGTTGCATGGACACACAGTGACATATACCACAAAGTCTCTCTTACAGGTGATATATTTGTTAATTCTCCAATTCTTCTTTATGTGTGTTAATTCCATCACTTGTATGTTGGTTCTAAATTTACATGCATTGCATTGCCCACACCGTAGGAACCTTTTTGTTGGTTTTAGCCAACTCTCTTCTCCTGGTGACATGAAGCGGTGTACTAATATATCACGCAAGGATGTGTTTCGCTTGAAGGTCAAAGCTGGGTTTGTCCTAACTACCTCATTCAGGGTAGAATCATGTGACAGAATCTCCCATTTTTTTGCGCCGAATGTGTTTAAGTAAATACATGCGTATTCCAGAAATGTGGCGTGGGCACTAATTTACCTGGGTGCCATCCACTCACTTGCTTGAGATACATAAAACATTCATGCACTTCATAGAAACATCCTTTCTGGAGAACTGGGTTCCCCCTCTCATCTGTACGTTTATATTTTCACGGAGACAAATGCGTATAGTGTTCAGTAACATGTGGGTGTGTCCTAGCAGATTAAACCCTCTGGCTCGCAAAAAGCATTTGCAGGCCTCAATCCCATCCAAAAGTCAGATGCTTGTGTAGAAGCTCTCTACATCGAGACAAACCAAAGTGTATGACTTTTCCCACTCAATGTTCTGTATTTTTTAGATAAAATCTTTATTATTCCTCACATATGGTGCTAAATTCGGTACAAAGGGAAACAAACAAAAGACCAGCATAAATTAAAGTATTCTCTAACAAGCTATTTTTTTGATGACACTATGGGCCACCCTGGGGGGTTTAGGTTGTCTTAATGGATCTTGGGTAGCAGACACAGGATTGTACTTTAGGTGTTTTTTTTTTAGGAATTGCATTTCCTCCCATTCAATCAATAGGTTATTGTAACACTCTTTCCAATTCTCATGGTCGCTGTTTCAAAGATCTATGTAGTATTTTTTGTCAATTTCATCATAGCAGGCAACATCCTTAAGCTGTCTATAAGCTTCTTCAATGTATTTCTCTTTTGGCATCAACACCACATTACCCTCTTTCTCGGATTTAATGATTATGTTCTCATCTTTCTGCAATGCCATCAAAGCCTCACATTCACTGTTGTTTAAATTCTGATGCATCTTAGACTGCATAGCTGTACGCAATCTTTGGCAACTAACTCACAGAAAATATCAATACTATCCTTAGATGTCTGTGGTACATATTTGGAAGGCTTTTGAAAACCGTTGTACAGTTAGGTTTGTCCTTACACAGTATTCATTGGGTATCTTTGTGATAAAACCAGGATCAAAGGGATCACATACCTTACTTTCAGTACTCAAATTAGTTTCATGACTTAAATCATACAGTGTATTCAGCATTTTAATGTCAATAATGAGTAAGTTCAATCTCTCAGTAGATGGTGATAGTACTGCTTGGATTTGTTTGTGTTTCATCAAATGTACTTTATGGAGTTTCAATTTGCAAGCAAATTTGAACAAATCATTTGTGCAGTGCTTAATTTGAGCTGGTGGTTTTCGGTGCTTATCGCCGGCACTTAATTGTCAACACCGGCACTTATGACAGTCTGCCACATGGTGGGGCTGTTTGTCCAAATCAGAGATGAGCACAACAACAATAGTTTATTAATTCAATTCACATAAAAATAACTAATTCCTGCTGCCTAAGCCATTCTTATAGTTTTGAGGGCCTGGGATGGTCTGAACAGTCATGCTTGTAGGAGAGTGATGGTTATCAGTTGTTTTGATGCTGTTATTGGCAACACTGGCAGGTGCAAACTGCAGTCGTCGCCTTGCACAGATTTTACGCACAGTAACTGGATATATCAGGGCAAAATGATAATCCCAACTTTAAAAGCTCCCTCTCAGTATTAGGCAACTCAAGTGGCGAGAGGTTAATTACCATCAGTTGGTGTTCTTCTGATGTTGTTTTATCCTATATTGCCTCCTAAGTCCTCACCGACATGTTCCCATTGCGATGTCATTGCCTTTTCCTTCTTTTTCGGTGTGAGAAATGGGGACTCTAGTTGGCAATGGCTTGCACCCTGTCCAAGTAGGGACCATTCCTTCTAGTCAGGGTAAGGGCATTACACAGCTAAGATAACCTGCGCTCACCCCCTTGGTAGCTTGACACGAGCAGTCAGGCTTATCTTAGAGGCAATGTATAAAGCATTTGTACATAAACACGCAATAACACAGTGAAAACACTACAAATGAACATCACACAAGTTTAGAAAATACCCAATCTTTATATAAACAAAACAATACCAAAACGCCAAAAATACAACATACACAAGCAAAGATATCACTTTTAAAAGAATTATAATAGTTCAGTTCATAGGACCTGAAATGCGTCAAAATCAAAGACAAAAACAGGCGCAGGGGAGTTGACGCGCTGCAAAAGCAAAGCGATCCATCAGTTCCTCACTCCCTAGGGGAGGATGCATCGGTCATTACTGCCAGGGGTAGTGATGCATCGGTTCCGTACTGCAGCGCAAGGCAAGTGATGCATCGGTTCCTCACTGTCAGGGGAGGTGATGCGTCAGTTCCTTACCGTGAGCGGAGGTGTTGCATCAAAATCTGGAAACGGGGCCTCGGTTCTTACTGATGGGCAACATCGCTGAAGAGCTTGGCATACAGATACGAAGCATTGAAACTCTGGATGTGCTGGGTCAATGTGGCAGCAGAAAAACAGGTGCTGCGTCTATTTTCCAGCCCTGAGTAGATGGTGCATTGGTTTCTTCAGCTGCATAGCTGCACAGCAGGGCATGCGTCGAAGTTGAGGAGGTTTTCTCGGATGTCAGAGACACAGAGCTTGACCTCGGGCTGCGGTGATCTTTCGCCCGCACGGCAGCTGCTGCATCGATTCTTCAGCTGTACTGCGGCAATGCATTTTCATTTCAGCTGCACAGAGTGGTGCTACATCAGGAAAAACGGGCAATGAAGGGTGATGCGCGGATTTTCTTCTCTTCTTTGCAGCAAAACCACCTCCAAGGGCCCAAAACTGGAAATGGCACCACTTGGCAGGTCAGCATTCCCAGCAGAGTTGCCCAGGGACTGCAGGTGAAGTGTTGGTGACCCTGAGACTACTTAACAGGAGGCATGCACACACAAGCCCTTGGAGAACCTTGGCAAGCAGGATCTAGGAAAGCAAAGTCCAGTCATTTCACTCTCTAAGACAGAAGCAGCAAGCAGCAGGCCAGCCCAACAGAACAACAAACAGGGTGGCAGTTACCCTCCTCCAGCTCTTATTCTTGACAGAATCTCCTCTTCATCAGGAAGTGTTCTAAAGTTATGGTGTCACAGTCCCAGTACTTATACCAGTTTTTGCCTTTGAAGTAGGGAGACTTCAAAGGAAAGTCTTTGTAGGCCTTTTCCCTGACCTGACTCCAGACACACTACAGGGGGATGGAGACAGGTTTGTGCGAGGAGCAGGACAGGCACAATCTTATTTAGGTGTCAGTCAAAACTCTTCCAACTATTCTAGCTCAGGAAGACCCATCAGCTTGGTGTGCAGGGAACACCAATGTAAGTCTGACTTGGATTCCACAGGCAGGCTGAGACACAGAATGGTAAAGCAAGAAAATGCCCACTTTCAAACACGCAATTTAAACACAGAAAGATGTTTTTTCGAATTGTGAGTTCAGGGAACCCAAACTCAAAGGGCCCAATTCACAAAAGTAATCCTAACTTTACGACTTTCGGTATTCACTGAAGGCATTTAGGAGTGGTAAAGTTAGGATTCCTAACTTTACTACTCCTAAACTGAGAAAAATCTAACTTTATGACTTTTGGTATTCACAAAAGCCGTTTAGGAGTACTAAAGTACATCAAGTACTAAAGAAGAACAGCAACAATTCTATTGAGAGAATGAGCAGTCCTGCTCTCTGAATTTCGAAGGAAAATTTTGGATAGCCAGCGTTGATCACTGGGTGTGGCTTCCTCACATACAGGAAATGCCCAGCTAGAGAAAGGCAAAGGATCATGGTACATGTAGTTATGTAAAATCTAGATGCAGTTATTCCTTGGTATTTAGGCATCATTCATGAGGAATAGATATGAAACAGTCATCACATTTCAGTTCTTGACTGTACCCTCCTATCAAGACCGTTTCATGGGACGTGGTTTTTGCAAAGCTGAGAATGAAAACGTGCCACAAGGCTTGGAGCATGAATATTAGTTGCAGGCTCCCTAGAATTGTCTTCAGCTGCACAACCTTTCTTGCTAATAAGTGCCACAATTTGTTACAATGATAATAAGAATCCAGGATACTACGTATCTCTGATTTTTCTTGACCATTGACCACAAATGGTGGACATTTTTTACTTTTCTTGGAAATTGCAGGTTTCAACAATGATTTAAGAAGACTGGATGAATCCTGGAATTAGGAAGTATTTTCTATTTGAAGGTGACAGGATTGATATGGTAAAGAATTGTATATGGATCAACAACAATTCAGGTTTAAATGTGTTCTTGTGGGAAAATTGGAGATTGCGAAAAGACAACCACACTTGATCCCCAATTTTATACTCTGGTCCTTTCTGTCTTTTCCTATCCATTTGGTTTTTGTACCTGATCTATGCCTGTATCACATTTTTATTGGCAAGTTTCCAAATAGTTAGGATTTTGGGGATTTTTTCCAATACTGCATGGGTTTTGGATTCCTTGACTTTCATTATGAAAAGAAGAACACATTGATGTCTGGCATAGTTACTGTAGAATAATCCATGTATGAGTGTTTAGCATCATTGTTTGCAATTTTGGTAAACCAGCGCAAATTAACCCAAGAGCCTGAAGAATCTGCTAAATAGTTCCTGAGATATTGTTGTCACACTTTGATTGACTCCTTCGTTTTGGCCACACGTTTGATGCTAAAAGCTCAGTTTTTATTTGAAGTATGGGACACCTGGCCTGACTAAATTTACCAGTGAACTGTGACTCTCAATCAGAAACGATTTTTGGGGGAAGGCCATAAAGACGCACTGTGTGCACCATATGTAAATTTGCTAGTTTCTTGGAGGTAGGAATCTGTCTACAACTAATTAAATCAGCCATTTTTGTAAGGCTATCTATGACTACGAGATTAGTATATTTTCCTTGTTCTTTAGTTAACCCAGTGATGAAGTCAAGAGAAATATGTTCCCAATGAAGAGGAAGCAATGATCCTCGAGGTTTTGAATGATCTACATTGGTTCGAACATACACATCACAATATTGTACGGCCTTTGTAAAGACTTTTCATTGTATAGGCTACCAAGATAGTTTCTGAACATGATCCATGATTTTTGCTATACTGGATGACTTGCTGTTGGAATCATGTCGCACCAGGTAAATAACATTTGTAGAAGTGCATTAGTGGGAAGAAACACCTTTTGTTCTTAAAAAGGCAAATTATTGTTGATTTTTTGATCGGGATGTTGCTTTACCCATGCTTGTAATTTGTCTTGTGGGACCTTATGACAAATTTCATTCAGAAAGAGCTCTTGACTAGTAATTCTAAGCACCTGTTGAAGTTTTAGGATTGATAATTGTTCAGCGTTTGATGAAGTGTCTTCTGTTCCTTGTATTGTCAATGAGTCTGCCTTTTTGTTTTGCATTCCTGGGCAAATAGTTACTATAAAATGGAATTCAGAGAAGGAAAGCATCTATCGTAATTGTTGAGGTATAAGAAATCTTGCTGAGCTCATAAATTAAAAATTACGATGATCAGTAAAAATAGTGATGGTGTGTTTTGCTCCCAAAAATGTAATGACACCATTATCTGTAAGCTTCTTTAACATCTAATAGCTTCTGTTCTGCAATCATGTAACCGGTCTATTGCAAGCAATTTTCTCAAATGTTGGCAATAGCATTCAATAGACCCATTCTTTTATGTCCAACTGGAGGCTGAAACCTCTACAATGAACGGTTGCGCAGTATTTGGATTATGTAAAATTGATACACTGGTTTTTGCCTTTTTCAATGTTTGACAGGGATGTTAGGCTACTGTAGACCAATGAAATTGTGTTCCTTTTCTCAGCAACTGCATAATGGGTGTTATGACCTGTGAGAAGATCATTGAATCTTCTATAGTAGTTCGCAAATACCCAAATACATTGTACATCTTGTATAATCTTTGTGGTTGGCCAGTCCCTGACTGCTTGAACTTTGCGTTCTGCCATGCTCATGTCAGAATGACATAGAATGACCTCCAGAAACTCTACTCCTGTTACATGGAACTCAAATTTAGTTAGTTTACAATGCAACTTATGCTTTCTCAGGGCACCAAGGACAGCTGATACATGTTAAACATGTGTGCCTTCATTTGGTGGAAATATCAGGATGTTATCAATGAAAACTGCAACGAAATGAATTAAGAATTCTCTGATCATGTGGTTGATGATATATTGGAATGCTGCTGGTGCGTTACATAACCCAAATGGCATTACAAGGTACTCAAATAATTCAAATTGGGTTTTGAAAGCAGTCTTCCATTCATCTCCTTTGTGTATCTGTATCAAGTGATAAGCCCCTCTTAACTCTAGGAGCAGAACTCACGGAGTTGTACTCTGCCGAATTCCATGGAATTACATAAAAACTCGACAAGATTCTGCTGACTTTCACCCACCCCTACTTTTGAGCTGCGGGAGGAATTTCTACCCATTACACATTGAAAGCCTGCACAGCTGTTTGGCCTGGATTTAGCAGACCCTCCGATTCATGGAAATACATTAATGTGGTCCCTTCTTGCAGCCACCATGCTCGACACTGCCACAAATCATGTCATCCAGCCAGAGATTTAACAAATTCCATATTCTGACATACAGCGAGGAAGATAGTCAACAGATTAACCTGCTGACACTGTCGGTCACCTAAAGTACCATCTTACGCTCAGTAGGTGAGGACTCCAGCCAGCAAGGTCTGCTCAAGACCCAATGGAGGGCAGCCTCGGTCAACCAGTACTTCACCAAGGGGTATCGGGAGACCATCTCGGGTGAGTGGCACATTCATGTCCTGCTGTCAGTCTCTGTGTACAGCTTTCACAATGGGAAGTGGGAACACTGAACAGCTTCCTCCGTTGGAGAGAAAAGCTCACCACCCTCTTACTGCCACTGGGACAGCAGGATGTTCCCCCTACACCGTTGATACACAGATTACTTGGAAGGGAAACCCTTCACTGTCAAACTCTTTAAGGAGACACACACGTATTCCAAGCAAGAGCAGGACTTCTTCAGCACATTGCTGTCTAGTAATCAGCATGTAATGCCTTTGGCAGTGTAAGAACCCACCCAGTTCCTTGACGAGGAAATGATGGGAGCCATTTTGAAAAGTATCCTTCCTCTTGATTTAGACGACACCCCAGGTTGTGCACTTAAAATGCGCACCTTTCTTTTCAGATTTAGCTGCTTTAAATTTTCTTTGTAATTAGCATTCAAAAATGTAAACCTTTTAACTAAAAAGTGACAAAAGTGGCGAATGTGTGTTATGTATAAATTGATTAGCTTCTGAGAGTCACATAAGACTAAAAGTGCCTGTTTGAGTCAATGTTTGTTCCAACCATGCTTCCTATCAACAAAGAATATAATAAGCAGCATCCAATTAAATGAGTGTACCTCCTTTACAAGAGCAGACAGAAGCAGATCTCAAAGCACAGCAGATGTCAGAGCTCTGTTTAATTACAGAGAGCTTCCCCATTTGCTGTTTTTCCGCTGCTCTAGTAATGCCCACTACTTAAAATACTTTTCTTTTTGAGTTGAATGATTTTCTTTATTACTGTTTTCAAAGCATACCATAGTAAACATGATACACAGTGAAAGAGAAACACATTTACAGAAGCCCGAAGAACTGAACACTCCAAAATTCATGCACGTTTATCATGAACAGTCTAAACATAGTAACAGTTAGTAGGGACTGCTGATCAAGTCCATCGGCAGAGTGGAGTGGAGGAATTTATTAGTAATTCTGCATTGCAAGAGTAATGCAAAATAACTAAATTCCTCCAAATACGTCAGCCAAATGAACAATTCCACCCTTCCTTACTTAAATCAAGTTTGGTGCATATGTGCACTTTTTTTACTTGATCTTGTTAAACCGGGTTAAGTGGCAGTGAATTTTCACTTGTTACAGTGATTTTATTCAAGGCATGGTAGTCAATACATGGTCTTAAATTGTCACTCGTCTTCGATACGAAGAAGAGTGGGGAGGCTGCAGGGGATCTAGATGGTCGAATTAACCCATTGGCTAGATATTTGTCAAGGTATTTTCTGAGATGTTGGGTTTCAGTCTCAGTAAGGGCATATATTCTACAGTTGGGAGCATCACTTCCTGGCACAGAGTCTATTTGGCAATCATAGTATCAATGGGGGGGACATTGTTCTACTTGTTGTTCATCAAAGACATCAGAAAACTGCTTATACTGATCAGACATTTCAGTATATTTTTCTGTGGCTGTTGTGACCATATAGAAAGCAAAGAGAGACAATGCCGAGAAGTGCAATTATTCCCCTGATTATTATTCAATATATGTAGATGCCGATCAGGAAAGTAAGCAGAGGGAAACACTACAGTGAGGGAGTCCCAATGTACCAATGGATTGTGGAGCACAATATATGACATTCCAAGAATGAATCCATATTGTGGTGCATAAATAACATTGAATCTAATGAATTCCTCATCCATACCATGGACACCTGCATATTGTTGTAACTGTACTTCCTTGTGATCTATGATAGGACCGAATATCAAAGGTTTACCATCTAAAGCAAACCCAGCCTCTGATACCTTCTTTTATGTAGTATAACTAGATATTATGGGCTATAGTGGAATCAAGAAAGCTATCTGTGGTCCCAGAGTCCACCATAACATGGATCTCACATGGAGGGAATTCCTGGAATGTCAAAGTCATAGACAATATGAGGTGTTTAGTAGGTCCTATTACGAGTTCCAAATTTAAGGAAGAGATTCTCCATATTTCTCCCTAAAGTTCTCCTTCAATAACAAGTATTATAGGTTTCCTGCGGCTTTTCTTGAACCACATTTACTGATTTTGACTTTCATTCACTTCTAGGTTTAGGTTTAGGTGGACATTCTCTCACAAAATGAGATTTCTTACCACAATACATACAGAGACCTGTTCAGCATCTAAACTCTTCTTCCTCTTTTGATAGTAGGGAATGAATGGATCCTACATCCATTGGTTCCCCTAAACATTGAGGATTCGTCCAGTTGAGAACTTAAACACTCCCTCTATTTTGCCAAAATTCCTACATCAATCCCCTTTTCACTCATTTTTTGTTTGTATCACCCATAAACCACTCAGGTGTTTTGAGGGGTATAGAAGGAGATACCATCACAGAAATATTTTAGAGCGAAGAGGGTCCTAGAGAACTAGCTTCTCCACTGGTAGGGAGAGAGGTACATAGGATTGAATTCTAGCTACCTTAAAGGCTAAGGTTGCTGGCTCAGCTCTAGTGGCTACCATTTCTTTTTGTAATGTAGTTAAAGCATTGAGTACATCATCTAAGGAAGCCATTCTGAAGTTTGTGCCATCCAGGAGATTAAAATACTTGTGTAAAATCTAGAAGTAACTTTTCCTTTTTATTCAGGCGTCATTCATGAGGGATACACATGAACTGTTCATAAAATTTCAGATTATGACAGCCTGGATGGTCTCATCGTTTGAATCGAGATCGGAACTTGCATCTGTCGCAGTATTCTCAATTCTTCTATCCATTGATTCTAGGGTGTTATCTTTTGACATTTGGGTTCTGGCTTTATCAAATTTTCTCACAAATGTAAGGATACACCATGAATCGTAATCATTCCCCATTTCTTCTGCTTCCATTGTATCACCTCTTTCTCAGAGATTTTGATATGTTCCCCAATCATTTTTTAAGGTATTGTTTACCCAATCTTGGTCAGATTCATTTATCAGTTCCTCCATTATCTTGCTAATTTTCTCCACAAGCTCTTTATGTTCCTCCCATTCATATTTAATCAATATTTTTAACACTCTTGGTACCATTGGTTGGAGTTCTCTGCCCGTTCCTCCAATAATTTTGGATTGGATTAGATCTCCTGATTTGCTACACTCTGGCTGCGACTAGCTAGTGCCAAGATGCCCATGGGCATTCGGTCGTTCTGCAAATATATATATAACATAGCATAACAGATAGTATGAGGATAATAAAGATTCATAGTCCTCTAGATTCTATGGTCTGCTGGGGAATCAACCCCCAACGATTAACCCGCTACACAAGTAGAAACCACCCCAAGAAGGCAGAGGATTTTTCAGCCACCGTAGGCATTAACAGAGATTATTTTCAAACCCAGAGGTGGAGGCATCAGTGTTATTGCCCCTCAAAATAAATAGAACATGCAACATAAAAAAAGCAACATTATTGGGGAAATTAAGACAGAAGTAGGTCTGGAGCAGCTAAGCGTCACAAACCTAAAATGCATCGGAATTTAAACAAGAGTGAATGGAAAGCTTTTATGACATAACAGAAAGGTGAGAACATAAACATTACACTATCCGATAAAGGGGGCAATGTAGTGTTAATGTCGATAGAGAGGTACATTGAAGAAACTTATAGACAGTTTAATGATGTTGCCTGCTATGAAAAAATTGACAAAAATACTACATAGATCTTTAAAGCACATACCATAAGAATTTGAAAGAGTGGTAAAATAAGCAATTGATTGAATGGGAGGATGTGCAATTCCTAAAAAATGACCCTCTTCAAATCTGCTACCCAAGATACCTAAAGACAACCTGTCCCCTTCAGGGCAGCCCAAAATGTCATAAAAACCAGCTTGTTAGAGAATACTACAGTTTATGTTGCTTTTTTTTGCTTCCCTTTGTACAAAATGTAACATCATATGTGAGGGATTCTAAAGATCTTGGGTCCGATGTAGGTAATCCCAGATTACCGATTCTTAAATACCGAATCATACCCATTTGGTATTTAAGGACTGGCAATCGGGATGTATGTATGTGTGCCACATGTCACAGGTGTACATGCACAGATGTGCATGTACACAGGAATTCGTTATTTACCATGACATAGTATGTCATGGTAAATAACGAATTATTAAGGGCCGGTGGCACTGTTTTCAGTGCCACCTACATCACAAACTTGAGATTCCGTAAATGTACCGATTCGGTAATTTACAGAATCGGTAAATTTACCGATTCTGTAAATATACCGATTCGGTAAATTTAAGGCCCCCTACATCTCAATCACCAAATACCGGTCGGTAACGGCCGAAATCGGCCGTTACCGACCGGTATTTGGTGACCTACATCTGGCCCCTTATCTCTTAAATACAGAACATTGAGTGGGAACAGTCGTACACTTTGGTTAGAGTATACTAGCATCTGACATTTGGATGGATTAAGGACTGAAAGTATTTTTTGTGAGCCAAGGGGGATTAATCTACTAGAACACACCCACATGCTACTGAACATGATACACATTTTTCTGAGAAAATATATATTCATATTTGAGAACCAGTAGACAAGCACAAGGGAAAGCGATGGGCACCTGCTTTGGCCCCCGCAACACCAAACTGGTAATGGTCTGGTGGGAAGAGCAGGTGCTCTGGGCCATTGACCTGGAACATTCCACTGACAAAATAGATATGTGACTTAGATACATTAACAATGTTTTTTGCATCTGGTGTGGACAGGAAGAAGAACTGAAACAATTGTTAACAACTTTAAATCAGAATCAGGTGAACTTGAAATTTACAATGAAGAACAGTAAGGAAACAGTCAATTTCCTAGGTTTAAAATTGACACATGGGGTGGATATCCGGAAAAGATAAATAACAAGTGAAAAACACACCACAGCCATCCTCTTCATTGTCCTCCTCCTTAGACTTAATTCATTGTATTGTATTGTATTGTAATTGCATTCATATAGCGCTTACTACACCTGACGAGGCGTCAATGTGCTTTTTCGGCGAGTAGCACGCTACTCCGGGACCCAGAGAGGATTAGTGTTGAATTAGTAAAGTGAAACATGCAAGTACATTTTAAGTGGTGGCTAGCTTAGTCAGTTATTTGGATTTGGAATGATAGCAGAAGGATAGAGGAGGACAAAGGTTTGTATTTATACAGCTCTTGTTGACGCACGCTATTTAGGAAGCCTACAAAGGATTTTAGTGGTGAATTAATATGGTGAAATATGAAGTAATTTATTGACCAGATTGATGATTGAATTGAATTAGGTTACTGCAGCCATGAAATGAATTATGGAGAAAAGATCTGAAGAAATGTAGCTAATTTAGCCTATGAACTCTTTGTTCTGAATATTTGTTGATACTAAAATCATGGAAAACTAATTAAGGGCAGCTATATGAGACATATCAAATTGTTTAATTATGGCAGAAAAACAAACAGACATGCTATAAATTGCATAGAATAATGTAATTGCCACCGTTGGGCCCAATTTTGGATCTGTCCACAATATGATGTAAAATTTGTGGTGTTCTCTTGGGCAGGGAACACAGTAGTCCGTTCTTTACGTTTATGATATGGGTCCTGTGCTTACCATGCCACTTGATTCAAGCTAGGATGGCTGACAAGGAGTGATACCCTGAAACTGGTCCCAGGATGGTTGTTTCCGGTCGAGGGAGGACTTGTCCTGGCAGTTTGAGCTGCACTCTTCCTATGGGAAGCAGGTCAAGATTGATTCACATATGGCTGGGTCTAAACTGGAATGACACGGTGAGCAAAAACACGATGGATTTAGGCCCAGATCGCTGTACTGGGGGTGAACGTTTGACAATGTTTCACCATTCCGTCCATGAATTGTTCTTTTTGAATTTGTCACCCTGAGTGGGAATGGTATGCCCAGATGTGGGTCCCGAACTCACCATGCCACTGGAGTCAAACCTGCCTACTGGTCCCAGGATGCTTGTGTTTGAACCAGGGAGGGCCTCGGCTGACAATTCAGGCTGGACTGTTCCCATGGGTGCAGGGTCAAGGCTGATTTGCATATGGCTGGGTCTAAACTGGAATTGCATGGTGTGCAAACAAATGAAGGATTTAGGCCCAGATCTCTGTCAGGGGGGAACATTTTACATTGATTCTGCATTCCATCCATCAATTATTCTTTTTGCAGTCCTACTGGTAGCATTTCATTTACAGATCCTGGGTATATGGTATAGCACTCTACAAGTGACTTACAAATAAATAAAAAATGCCAAACAGGTGGAAGGCAATCTTACTAAGTATAAGGGAGAGAGCACAAGCACTTTAGCACTGCTGCTCAGTCCTAAAGTGCCTAGAGTCATAAAGCCAACTAAAACAAGGTCAGAAAAAGGAGAGGAGGAAGGTTAAACGTTTGGTTGTGATCTTATAAAAAAAGACAATTTCCAATATGACCGCCCTCCAGCCTAAGGCCAGGGTAAACTAATCAATACCATGATGGACTTCCCTGTTTAGGCAATAGAACATTGACAAGGGCCCACTACTGCAAGTGCACTTGTTAGTTCTACGCCTCACTAAACGTATTTGGATCCCTCTGTCTATACTTTCTTGAGACAATGATCCTAGCCATGGTGACCCCATCTGTACAGCACTTAACTTTAACTTGCTCACATATGCATCAGGGTCCGTCATGTGGTGCTCTGTTCTCAGAGTTGACAACCCCTAACCCACTGATCATCCCACTGTGCACTGTTTCCACCTCTTGCCCCTCTATCTGGGCCTCTGTACCCTCTGCTTTGGAGTGTTACCCCAAGAAAACAGAACTGGTAGGGTGCTTGTGATGGCAGCCCACCCAGCTTCCCGGACACTGTGGAGCTCCCATAGTGGATGGCTTCTTGGTACAGACCAGGTCCCCCTGCTTGTGCCCCAACTGACAGCAATCCAAGCACTGTGGCTGGAAATTTGGCACTCTGGGTCCCCGCCGACCATAACCTCCCTTCCTATTCCGAGAAGAGATATGGGGCCCCTTCCCCCCACTATACTGGGACACGTCTGGGTCACTGCGTACCTCCCCTCAGCCTGAGAGAGGATCACTCTACAATGCCTTCTCAGTCACTCTAGTACTCATCCAAAGGCGTGCCTCCTTTGCAAGTTCAGTGAATGTGCAATTAACCAGGAGTTGGCATAGCCCTGAAAAACAGTGACTGAACATGTGCTCTCTGGCAATCAAATTTTACAGCCTCTCAAAAGTATTTACCATTCTACCCTTTACCCAAACCATCCAGTGCCCTGCAAAAGTCCCGCAACGAAATCCCCCAGGAGTGATGTGACAGTTTCTGACTGCCAATGAATCTCAACAGGCACTCTTCTGAGGTAAATCCATATCTTTTGGCAAGGATCTCCTTAATGATGTGAAACCTCAACCTGTTCCCCTTCTCTGTGGCCAGCCGTGCATCCCTGTCCTCACTAGGCATATGACTCCATGTGCCAGCTCCCCAATCCTCTTCAGGGATCTTGTGCATTTCTAGAGTAACCTCATATGCCTCAAACCACATGTCTATGCCATACCCCTCCTTGAAGTCAGGCAACAAGGTTCAGCATTCTCTTTTAGTTGGTTTTTGGGGAGTGATTAGTTGGTTTTTGGGGAGTGAGAAATTGGAAATTGTAAAATCTTATGTCTTTCTGGGGAAGATAGTATGTGGTAACTTGAGTGACAAGGCTCATATAGATAGCAACATTAGGAAAGCCATATCTCAGGGAAATGGACTGAGTGCTCTTTATAAAGCCACTGGCAGAAGACATTTTGTCCATCTGCTGGAGGCTTTTCGAGCAAAAATTCCAGCTTCCCTGCTCTATGGCACGTAGCTAATAGATTTGAGGCAATGGGGTTTCCTAGATACTATTGAGGGTAGACTTATGCGACACTTATTGTCGGTTAATAATGCCTGTACAGTGGAATCCCTCAGACTTGAATTGGGCATACGAAGTAGTTGGGTTCAGGCCCTGGCAGGTGTAATACGTTGGGTCTTTCACCTAGCCAATGGAAAATCGGCTACTTTAAGATGGCTGATTAAAAAAGAATTATTAGGTCCTATGAAAGAATATTCTATACTTATAAAGAACTTCAGAAGGGCTGTTACGTTACTAGAAATGGAGGAATCAACTCTTTTTTCATTATCTCCACACCAGCTAAAGTTGTCATTAAAACGGGCGTCATGGGAGTTAAGTTTTAGGAGGGATAGAGATGTCCTTATTACAAAGAAAGGTGTTACTGAGGTTGTTAATTCTTACTTATTCAAACATATACAACCCTATGCATCCTGGACCCTCCCTCACGGCTTACGCCGTTTTTGGTTCCTCCTGAGACATGATCTTATCCCTTTAAAAAAATTATTAGCTAGATGGTATGGTTGTTCCGATAAATGTAATCTATGTAGCGTTGACAGCTCAATTCAGGATATTACCCATATCCTTTTCATATGCCCTGCCCTAATGTTCCATCGTCGAAAGTGGGTGAGACCTATATGTTTGAAGTTGAGCATTTCTTCTGCCAAATCTCTACTCGATGCCATTTCCAAACCTCCCAATGAAATGTTCTGTTTCAGAATTTTTAATTTTTTTAAAATGCTTTTTAGAATTATATTAATAGACATGATTTCTACTTTTCAGTTTTTGTATAAATGGAATATATTTTGATGGTTTTATGCTTTGTAATTTCTATTGTCATTTATGTATTGTCTATATACGATCTCAAATGAGTTCCAAATCATATTCAAATAAAATTGAAATTGACTGCCAATGAATCTCAACAGGCACTCTTCTGAGGTAAATCCATATCTTTTGGCAAGGATCTCCTTAATGATGTGAAACCTCAACCTGTTCCCCTTCTCTGTGGCCAGCCGTGCATCCCTGTCCTCACTAGGCATATGACTCCATGTGCCAGCTCCCCAATCCTCTTCAGGGATCTTGTGCATTTCTAGAGTAACCTCATATGCCTCAAACCACATGTCTATGCCATACCCCTCCTTGAAGTCAGGTAATAAGGTTCTGCATTCTCTAGAGTGGTGAAATAGTCCTCCTCAGACTCTTCATGTGGTGCAGATTGCATTCAGCAGACCTCCTCTTAGGTTTTAAGGCCTATCTGATACTCAAGCTTTGCATAACACTTAAGGAGATTCAGTCCCATCTCTCTGCACAGCATCCTCAGCTCAGCAATGCTGTAGTTCTCAATGGTGTTGACATCCAACATCATCTGTGATAGATCCCCAGAAGACACACTGCCACCTGCCCCATGCTGGGCCTCCTGATTCCCCTTCTGGATGCAAGGGGATCCGTCCTGCATCCCAGAGTTCTCCTCTGTTGTTGCTTGCAGCCTCTTGACTTCCTTGTAGGCTCTTAGGGCTATATGTAGATCCATCTTGGAATATATCCTGCCCACATTCAGCACCTACTCCTTGCAGAATCCTTCGTCTCCCTCACAGTGTAGTCTGCTAAGGAGTTGAGAACCATGGCAATTCTGACAATGTATCACAGGTGGAACAACGAAGAGTCCCAAGTTGATGAAGGTGAAACAGGAGTCAAATTTTGAAAAATGCCCAAATGCGAGAAAAAAAAGAAATTCAAAAACTCATGGTCTTAGATGTGGAGCAATAGTGTACACCAAATTACTGTATGGCACTGTACAAACACAAGTCCTATCCTCACCAATGATTACCAAAAATTGGGTTTCTGGTTAGCAGAGGTATGCGTCCTGTCCAAGGAGGCACCACAATCATAGTCAGGGTAAGTCAGATACACACTATAAATTAACCTGTGCTCACCCTCTGGTAGCTTGGCACAAAGTAAGGCATAACTTGAGAGGCAATGTGCAAAGTATTTGTGCAACACTATAAAAAGTAACACAGTGAAAACACTATAAAAAGACTCCACACCAGTTTAGAAAAATAGCTTATATTTATATGAACAAAAGAAGACCAAAATGACAAAAATCCAGTAAGTATAACTGGAGTTATGAATTTTTAAAGTTAAATGAAAACATAGTGCTTAAAAGCTTAAAGCGCCAACCGAGGACATTTGCTCGCGCTTGACTGGGGTAAATTGAAAAGTTCAGGCAGCCTGCCATGGAGCAAAGGCCAGTTGCAGGGACCAACTTTGGCCTGCTGAAAAGTACCTGAGATACGTCATTGACAAAGTCGAGATGTGAGAAGGAAAGAGGTGATGTATCGGTGCCGAAAAACTGGATCGAAGACGATGCATTGTTGTTGTGCCGCGCAAATTGGAAATGCGTCGATGTTGAGCCACAGGATATAGGCAGTACATCGGGAACTGGGAGCGATGTGCTATGCAGTCGGAGATGCAAGGTCCTTGGTCCATGCGGCAACTGCAATGCATAGGGGTTGAGGGAGATATGCCGGTTCTGATTAGCACAACGTCATTGATGCATGGATTTTTAACAGTTGCAGCAATTTGGGCTCTCTTCCAAGGTCCCTGGTCTGAATTGGCACCGCTTGGCAGGGCAAGAATTGCAGCAACCAAAGTCCAGGTGATGTTACAAGTGGGTGAGACTTAGAATAGGTGGCAAGCCAGCATGCCCTCGGAGTCACTGAGGTTCAAAGTGAGATTAACCTCTTCAGTGCTGCGCGAATTTCGCTGCAGTGCTGAAGGGTTTAAAAGCGTATTGGCTCATGACGGAAATGTTCCGTCATCAGCACCGGAGCACCGACGCTGATGACGGAACCGTTCCGTCATGAGCATGGAAGGGGTTAACCCAGTCCTTGCTCAGCAAGGCAGATGGTAGCAGGCAGCAGTGTAGCACAGCAGAGAAGCAGATCTTCCAGAGCAGCAGTGTGGCAGTCCTTGTAGCAGTACAGCATACCTTCCACTTGGCAGAGTTCTTCACAGGTCCAGTAGTGTCTGATTTGGTGAAGTCAGAGACCCAATACAAATATCCACTTGTCCCTTTAAATAGTACTTTGAGGTGTATAGTGGTCCTCCCTTCCTGCACTGGCTCTAGACTCACTACAGAAGGGTAAGCAGCCCTTTGTGTGGGGACAGGACACAGCCTATTCAGGAGTGTGTGGCTGTGCCCAGCTCTCCCTCCCACCCTGCCCAGGATGGTCCACCAGGATGTGAGTGGCCCATCAAGTCACATCTAAGCTCCCTTTGCGAATGCCTGTCTAGAGGGCATACCGGAAGTCCAGCTGTCACCCAATCCAGATGTGTATTGGAGAGAGGCCGCAGACACACAGGACTAGGAACAGAAAAATACCATCTTTCTAAAAGTGACATTTTGAAAATTGTAATGATAAATTTGACTTTACCATTAAAGAGGACTTGTCATTACAATTCCATAGGTACAAAGCATGACAGCTCCACCGCCTTCCAACTGGATATTACAGCTTATTAAATGTATTAGGGAATCTCTAATGTTAACCTATTCTGAGGATTAGGCCTTACAGCAGTGAAAAACGAAATTGGGAGATTTTCACACTAGGACATAAAAAACTTGAAAGTACATGTCCTACCTTTTAATCACGCAGCACCCTTCCTTATGGGCAACCTAGGGCCTATCTTAATGTTGACTTATATGCGGGAGTGGCCCGTGTAGGTAAGAGTGGTGGGGTAGTGGGGTGGGGTGGGGGATCCCCACAGATAACAAAGAGGAAAAATTAAAAAAATAATGTATTTTTCCTTGTAATCCTCCAACCAGCCCCACTGCTTCTACCTGCACGACATCTCCTACTTATATGTAAGAAAAGGGGAGGGTAAGGGTTGGCAAGGGGTTTTAAATACCAAATCAACATGGCAGTGTGACACTCCATTCAGGTTGCAATGACAGGCCTGGGACAAGTTTTAGAGAGCTAATTAAGCAGAAAGGACCATTTCCAACACAACCCTCCCCAGCCTAAATCTACATATATTGCTCAATATACATTTGAGGCTATTGAAAATAATATCAGGCTCTGCAATGTCATCGGTAGGTTGATAGTTACAGTGCTGATTGTAGTGGCCAGATTTTTGAAGGAGCGCAGTCAATGATTGTGTAGAAGAGAGTGTGGCACAGAAACATGGATCTGTTGTTCACTGCTGTGTTTTTTTGCTGGAGGACACCAACCCTTGAGCGGGACCCAATGGTGCTAAGGTGTGTGCCTGCTACACAGCATCTGAAATTAGCACCAGCACTAGGGAAAGAGGAGGAGATCCCTATCTCTGTTGAAATAGCACTCTCCTGCACCCTCCCTGTCATGCAATGCAGTGCAGGATTTGTGGCTGCTGTGCTGCGTTGCGTGAGTTCTTTGAAAATCTGCCCCCAGGAATGGTGTCACAAGTATACTAGGAAATACCCAAAGTTAAAAACAGAGCACAAATTAATCCATGTTTTGCAAGAAAAAATACAAGGGAAGGTAGTGCAAGGAGAGATTAAATCCAGTAAACATGGAACCTTTTGGTTTGCAATGCAATAAGGATCGGTCTCAGCCCTATTTAGTTTGAGTGTGAGCCAGCGCACATGCGCTGTTCTGTGAAGAGCTGTGATAGTTCAGTACGTAGAGACGCTTCGTCCACTCCCCCGCCCTTATTTTTCATTGGTTTGTGTGTTTGTCCCTTGTAAATGCTGTCTTCTGATTCATTACGAGGCTTGTTAGTCCCTCCTTAGTACAGCCATGTTGTCATTTGTATCATCCCATGGCTACTGGACCCTTACTTGGGTGTTACATGTACTATTTCCTTTATTAAGTTTTTCCATTAAGTGGACGGCATGCTCGCTTAAATTTAGTGACCACGCCCGCTTTCACATTTGAAACAGCCTTGATAATGCTGTAGCAGGGGCAGCCAGTGCACAGAATGCCAGTGGTGGACCGCTTCCTCTCCTCGGCCGAGTTGGGACGGATTTGTGGGGCTGCCGACAAGGAGCAGCTACTTTGTCCAGTGGAAAGCCTGACCCTGGGAGCTGCCGGAGATCGTACGGGTGTTGCGGCTCCTCTGGAAGTCCAAGGGTGCGATGCAGGGCTGAGGCCCAGGGAGCAGCTGGAGCCGGAGCCCGCCGCAGGGTGTGGAGGGGCACACGTAGCGTCACACAGCTTTTCAAACACAATGGGGGATGTGGGGTCTAGAATTGCACAACACAACATGTTTTGGTGCCTTCTACCCCCCTCCCGTTGTCGTGCATTTTTCCCCCCTCCACTGTCCTTCCTGTTGTCAGTGCCTTCTTTTCCCCTCCCCACCCTCCCTCCTGTGGTCCCTGCCTTCACCCCTCGCCCTCCCTCCCGTTGTTCGTGATGCCAAGTTGTCAACCATTTGCAATGCAATAGGTCTTGCGTAAATTGGAGACCTATTACGTTGCAAATGCTTGTTTTGACTGACCTAAGCCGTTTCATATTGGGAATACTGCAAATGTGTGGTGTTTTGGGCTTTTCCCCCCTGCATTGTGTTGTGAACAGGGATAGAAGCGCTGCTCACTGCGTGTTAAACTTCACCGAGAGCAGCATCTATACATCAAACACTATCGGGATCATATGCGAGCAGCAGGGGATGTTCTGGTAATCCATGGATTAGGTGGGGGAGGGTTCATCATTGTGGTATTTGTGCCTCTCTGCTAGCTTTTGGAATGGTTTCGTTTTCCTCAAATAGCCGGTGCAGAATTCTTCAATATTTCTAAGTTCAAAAAGGCGACCTGAAACTGCCATCCAAAGCCTTCAAATCACCTTAATTCTCTCCTGCATATGTCTTCATAAAGCACACAGAACTGTTTGATTCGAATCAGAATACCTAAAACTGGTCTAAAAGTATACTAGTTCTGGCACATCAAGGTGGCCCGAGCAACAGATCTAAGCTGGACCCTCATGGATAGCCATTGCGCACCTTTTTAGGTCGAGTCTAGCGGCAGCGAACATGCGCTGCTCCCATTGCGAGGCATGCTGTATTAGGGTATGCACTAGCAGCCCGCCCACTTTCCGCCCACATTTTTCATTGGCTTTGTGTCATTGTCCTTCTTTAATAGTGCCTTCTGATACGTAAATACGTTTGTTAGTCCCGTCTTGGTACCGCCTTGTCTCCCTTCGCTGCCGCCCATTACGACTGGACCTTTTAGTTGACTTGTTACGCGGTCGGCTTTATCTAGTGGGTGAGCACTATTTTGTTTTAGGCCACTGATGGGTACAATGGCGACTGCTTTTTGTTTTGGTTTTGTATTTGCATGCTGAGCGCGGCACCGTTTTAGGGACACCGCGCTCTGTTTATTATTTTTTTTTACATTTAATACCGAGCGCTGTGCCCGCCTCTTGGACACCGCGCTCGGTTTCATCAATGAGCGCGGTGCCCGTTTGAGGAACACCGCACTCTTTCTTTTTGCTCTTCAATACAATAGGTGTTGCTTTTGGTATTGTAAATGACAATGCCTTCCAATTTTTTATAAAGGGCATTGCCATTTACAATGCCAATAGCTCAAAAACTTGCAATTGCAAGACCTATTGCATAGTAAATGCTTGTTTAGTATCCAATCCAAGATGCCCTTCATCGACCGGGAACTTTAAAACCACTGTCTTGATGTGTTATGTTTCTGTTGAGGCTTTTAATTGCTCTGGCACGAATGTAACTGTGTTTTAATTATTTTATCTTTCTCGCCCCTCCACGTGTGTTGTTATTTTTTCTCTCCCCACCCCCCACCGACATTTCTGTTTGTTTATTTATGATTAAGTGATACAGCCCACACTGAGGCTCAAACCCTGTTCACCAGCTCTAAAGTCAGCAGCGTTATATGTTGAGACACCTCCTCGCTTAGATTCTCTGCAATTTTTGTTTCAGTTGGTTTCAGATGCTACATTTGCCCGTCTCAACCGTGTATTTTTAAATTTTATCTGTCTCGCCCCTCCACGTGTGTTGTGTTTTTTTCATTTGTCTCTCCCCACCCCACTCCTAGATCGCTGTTTATTTATTTATGATTAAGTGATACAGCCCAGCCAGGGCTCAAACCTTGTTCTCCAGCTCCAAAGTCGGCAGCTTCATATGTTAAGCCACCTCCTCGCTTCAAGACAAGCCCCTTAAAGGGGGTTATCTCTGTTTCCCTCACCGAGTCACCCTGAGTTCACCCGCAAGCGCATGGGAAGTGTGTTCCCTTCATTACACAGAAGTGTACAAGCGCTTTCACTTGTAAACCGGGTGTATGTAGTGTTTTCTAAGCATCCCTGTTTGTGCATAATTGGGAACAAGTACTTTAGGAGACTGTCCGATTCACGTCCTATATATGTTATATTATTTACTGTGAAACGTACTGATGTGCAGTGTTATGTTTTTAGTCTATGGAGAAAGAGTTGTCCCGCTCATAGTAATAATGCAAGTATGAGGATGCTGACTATGCGTGTGAGTTTACATTTATGCACGTGTGTATGTGTAGAAACAATCACCACACTCGTAGCATTCATACTGGGTGTACGTGTGTGTGTGCGTGTGTGTGTGCGTGTATGTGTGTGTGGGTGAGAGAGAGAGAGCTTGGCGGTATTTTGATTGGCCAGGGAATTGAACACTAGGTAAATATGCTGCTAAAACATTTCTGTTATTTTCAATATTGTTAAGGACAACCATGCGCCTTATTTACAAATTATTTTCAAACTGTCTTGTTAATCAATACACATCTAACCTGAATCACTACATTTTGTCACAGTCAAGGGATATCCGGGATATGTTTTGGGAAAGCCAGGCAAGTTTTTCCATTCCCCTGTCCTACCCTTGTCAAAATGGCCTTGGCCCTTAGGGAACACTTCAGTAGTGCGGTATTTAGACAGAAATTGGCCTTTATTCTTTTCAGAGCTTGACTTTTTCTACCAAATCTATGGAAAACATCACGGATGCTTGTAGGATCCAATGTAGAGGGAGCCCGGTAAAATGATAAGCCTTTTCTGGTCCAACAGCAACGCGATTCCTGCGCTGACCAGCCAGTGAACTCCACGCTGGAGCCACCATCACACTGACAGCAGACCAGGGACAGAGAAACGCGTTGGTCAGTGCCAATCCAGTGTACCTACTGGCACATGTACAGAACGTTGTGAGCACTGCGGCCAACACCTACGAGATCAAGTGCAACAAGCATTTACAATGCAATGGTCTCGTCTTTGTTAAAGTTAGAGCTATTGGCATTGCTCATGACATTATTTTTGTTTTTAAAACATATAAATAAATGGCACTGTCATTTACAATGCCAATAGCTTAATCTCTCGCAAATGCGAGACCTATTGCATTTGCACCCACACACACACACACAGCCACTCACAGAGCCACACGCACCCACACGCACGCACAGAGCCACACACAGAGCCACACACAGAGCCACACACAGAGCCACAGCCACACACATAGTCACACACACACAGAGCCAAACACACAGAGCTGAGCCACACACACACAGAGCACAACACACACAAAGCCCAACACACACAGAGCCCAACACACACACACACACACACACACACACAGAGCCACACACACAGAGCCACACACACACACACAGCCACACACACACACACACACACACACACAGAGCCACACACACACACACACAGAGCCACACACACAGAGAGCCACACACACAGAGCCACACACACACCCTCACCCCGGGGAGTCTCCTTATTTACAAATGGGTTATTCAAGGCCCCCACCAACTCCCAGAGCTCACCCATTGCTTCCCTCAGTCTAGGTCAGCCACACACCCATCTCTGCCTAGTAACGCCCCAGGGAACAGAGGCAAGAAAAAACGATCACAAGCAGGGAACAGAAGCAAGAAAAAACTATCACAAGCAGGGAACAGAGGCAAGAAAAAATGATCACAATCAGGGAACAGAGGCAAGACAAGTCATCTTTAATTGATTTGTGCCTCATATTTAAACTCGGTGGCAAGAATAGCCACTGGTGCTCTGTTAATAATATGATTTGATTTCATGTAGTATGCCTAAATGTCAACTCCAAAATGAAGACTTTGTCTTCTTTAAATATATATTGCGAATTACCATCAATTATTCAGAGTATTCTATGGCCATAGACTCCTACTAACTTCCAAAGTTGTAGCATTAAGTTTCAACGAGGGAGCCTACAGTCTCCAGAGGGTAAATTAGTGGATTTTTTTCTACATATTTAGCAGAAATTTGTTTAAAGAGCAATAGGCCCCCATTGGGCACTCGTGAACTATCCCAATATGTTCATGCTGTGGTCATTCAACCTGACCCTCCACAGGAGGGTTGCAAGTTCACCTGCTTCAAGATAGTTTTAGGAAAATAAAGGCAATGTGGAGTATATTTGGGAACCATTCCCCTAAAAAGTTTCTCAAATAACATAGGTAACATGGGTAGCTCAAAAATGAAATTTCACCTGCCCCCTATAATTTTCTATAGTATTTGTATACACTCGTAGTTTTCAGCTAATTAAATGTTCTAGCCTGCTTCCTGTCACGTAGATTCCCACCCATATTACTGAGAACACCTTGGAGTGCCAGGGTGCAAAAATAAAATAAAATTACACAGTCTTGCTCATGCAGCGCATAGCAGATCTCAACTAATTGTATAGGTTTATACAGCAACAATAGTATTCTGACAACAAAAACCTTACAGGTTCAGATTCATTTGGAAATGCAATCATTTTGTCTTCAGACATCAGCTTTTTGGCTTTTGAAAATAAACACATTTTGCTATTAAATGTACCCTTTTACTTTGGAACAATACACTTGATTCCCCAAAGAAGAGCTTATCATTTAAGACAATGTATTTTTTGTTATGAACTAATACCACCTTTTCATTTTTGGTAAATGAATGTTTGGTGTCCTAATATCAATATATAATTTTCATCAATAACTTATATGTAGCAGACACATGGACATTTTCAGCCTTGCATGCCCATGTATCACCTTGTGATGTCAAAGATATAACCAATATACAAGAGTTACCATCAGTATGCTAGGCGCCTGGCATTTTATTCAGGCTGGGCACCGTTATTCCTGTGATGGCAATATTATACAAAGAGTAACCATCAATATACCAGGACCAGCATTTTGCCCAGTGTGGGAACCATCATGCAGAGAGGATGTGCCAGAACGTCCAGCATTGTCAGCAATATTCTAGGACCAGCATAGATGGCCCATAATGTCAATAATTGCCACCGGTATGCAGGGGCTAGCATGAAGGGCCCAAAAAATATCAAGAACTGACACAAATATGCCAGCGAATTGGGAGACCTGGTGTCACATATACAGTGCAGTTCACAACACGCGGCCTAATTGGGTCTTGCAGTGTCACTCAAACTGTAAGCGTGAAACTGGGCCTTTGAATTACTGGCAAAGGAAAATGTAGGAACATCTTCCAAACCCCTTACGTGTGTGCCCCACCGCTGTATCAGGTGTTCTTTGGAATGGCCTCGTAAGCTATGCAAGTGAACCCCCTCAGGTTCTGTGTGCTGTTGCCTGATATGTAACCCTGCTACAATGTAACATTCCACATTACTTGGGTATTGTGTGTACTTTTCAAATGCCGTAAGTCACATGAGACAAAATTGATGAAATCTGCATGCTACACTCATCTGTGCCAAGGGCAGGTTCACATTGTATCATGGCTGGAGTACTCTTGATAGGCTCATAAAGCCTTTGGCTGTATGAGTGCTATCAGCAAAAGTATAAATTAATATCAAAATGTTAATAATAAAAGCAGTGATTAGAGACATAATTTAATTGGCTCAATGAAATGTGTAAGACTTGTATTTTTGTGAAAATGCAAACAATACAGTCAACAAAGTAATATTGGCAACGCGTTGTACCGCAGTGCACCGAAGACAAAATCCTCTCTTTTCCATAAGCTCGCTCTGAATATGAGTTGCGGGCAGCAAATGCCCATTGGCTGAATTGAAAGTGCATGTTGGGCACTAAGGGATTATCTTGATCTGGGGAAACAGCAGACGCCTGCACGTCCTCGAAGGGCTTGTAAAGCTTTTTTAAATGCCAGCTAGCAACTGGAGAGCCGGTGGATAAGAAGAGTGGTACAAAAGGGGGTGGTGATGGACAGAGCATCTGAACCAATCAAACACTCACACCCAGTCAACGGATCTGGGTTTAATCCATCACCGTTCTTTAGCCCACTCTGCCACCCCAGTTCAGACATGGCAATATGCAAATCAGCCTGACCCTGTGCCTCATGGGAACAGTCCAGCCCGAACTGCCAAGCCATGCCTTCCCTGGACCGGAAACAAGCTTCCGAGGACTGGTTTCTGGCATTACAGCCGTCTTCAGCCCGGCTTGCTTGAATCCAGTGGCAAAGTGAGCATAAGCATAAGTTGGCAGGGTATGCTCAGACGTGAGTCCCTTGCTCACTTTGCCACTGGATTCAAGCAAGCCGGGCTGAAGATGGCTGAAATGCCAGAAACCGGTCCTCGGAAGCTTGTTTCCGGTCCAGGGAAGGCTTGGCTTGGCAGTTCGGGCTGGACTGTTCCCATGAGGCACAGGGTCAGACTGATTTGCATATGGCCATGTCTGAACTGGGGTGGCAGAGTGGGCTAAAGAACGGTGATGGATTAAACCCAGATCTGTTGGCTGGGTGTGAGTGTTTGATTGGTTCAGATGCTCCGTCCATCACAACCCCCTTTTGTACCAGGTAGATAAGAAGAGGCGGGACATAATGTATGGATACAAAGCACAAACCCGAGATCCTATTGTGAGCAAAACTGAGTTGAATCAAAGTTTCCTTCTTTATTGTGGGTTACATTTTCATACATTTTCTGTCTGGGATTTCAATTTTTCTTTTTTTATCCAAACACATGCAACAGTGAGATAGCGAAGATAAAAGCCGATCTATCTATAACAAGGCACAGGAGGTCTAACATCTCTACTGTTTAGTTAGGGGGAGGAGTGAACAATAGGGACATACGCGTATAGAAGAAGACGATCTGTCGTAACTGAGAGACTGTCAAGGTCGAAAAGGTAATGTAAACAGGAAAGGAAAGAAGAAAGCCGTCAAGGTCGTAAAGGTAAAGTAAACAGGAATGGAAAGGAGAAAGCGATAGAAAAGGTGAGTAAGGAAAAAAGGAGGTATTTTGGAGTAGCCATTCTGTCGTATATCAAAGCATCCTTGAGTTATGGCCAATAGAAAGGGTGTGAAGAGAGGGGTGTCATATCATAGATCATTGGTGGGGTAGATTGCTTACCTGTGAAGCTCTTAACGGGGAAACCTACTAGCACCAAAAATGTAGGAATCCCAGCGATCTGTGGAAATCTAGAGAGGAGTCAAAGAAGAATTCCTTACCCATCATGCACCTTGCATCGCAGCAGAATTATCCATACTGTGACTGAGGGATACCTCTTAACAGTAATTGCCTACAAATCCGGCACACTTGATATCCAGTTCTGTGAGAATACAACCACTACTAATGCTGCCGGGATACATAAGTATCTCTCTCTTAAACCGATTGTACATGTTTGATGCGTGATGTAATGGTGCTGCACTTTAATTTATCATAATAAATGCCCAGGGAAGCAGGTGACCTGTTTGTGATCTAAAGACCTGGTGTGATGTCTGACTCAATGCTAGCCACTGTGTTAGTCTTTTACCAAGTGCTTACAAGTATTTTCTACGTGTTGCGTTTCTATTTCTTTCTGAAGTGCCCACGGACTCATGGTACCGTACAAGCAGAAAAATAAATGTTGGTACAAAAATTAAAAACCTAAAAAAAAACAATATTTGAACACTGAAAATGAAATCCAATTCTTGTAAAACAAGGTGGAAGACTAGTGCTTTGCCCAGAATCCCAGAACGGTGAGCCGACTCCGAGACCGCTAATGCAGTGCAGGGTTCCCAGGACTTCCATGATGATCTGTAGCAGATGGGGGAGGGGAAAGTGAAAGCACGCCACACGCGCGTTGTAGGCATGCCATGAGCGTGCACATCCGTGTGGCCTGCGGCTCGTGCACAGTGGTGGCGCCTGCGAACTTAACCACACTTCAAGAGTGCTGCGCAGGAGTTCAGGCGGGGCCGGTTGAAGACTGAGACTATAGCGGAGGAGCAGAAACCTGTAGCCGGTAAGTGGGGTGTGGCAGCATCCACAGCGACAGATACTTTTTGATCGCTATAATTTCACTAACACTTCAAGAGTGCTGCGCAGGAGTTCAGGCGGGGCCGGTTGAAGACTGAGACTATAGCGGAGGAGCAGAGACCAGTAGCCGGTAAGAGGGGTGAGGCAATATCCACAGCGACAGATACTTTTTGATCGCTATAATTTCACTAAAGCATGCGCGGTGCGACAGAATCATGTTCCTGCGCTAGTATGATTAAAAAGGCACGCGTATTCTAGGCTGTGTCTCTATATTGACGTACCGGACAATTAAAAATCAATTGGGAGTTTGCCTTCTCTGGGAAGTGGTAAAGTAAAAAACAATGTATTTTTAACCCCTTCCATGCTCATGACGGAACGGTTCCGTCATGAGCGTCGGTTGAGCTGTGCTCATGACGGAACCGTTCCTTCATGGTTCCATAAGCCCAATGGAACGTTCAGCACAGCGCAGGAATCTGCGCCGGGCTGAAGCGGTTAAACATGACAGCGCAGACAAGGCTATGCTACTGTGTTCTCTGACAGTCTTATCTGTACCGCGTTCAATGGGTTAAACTCCAGTGCCTTTGGTTTGGGCGACTAGTAATGATACCTCTGCAGTATATATGTTTATACTGATAAGTGGTGAAATCAATAGCTGAATGTTTCTGAAATGGCACATAAATCAATATCGCTGATCGTCTTTAGAGCTTCGTTTGACCGTGCAAGTGGCCCAGCAATGTTGTGTCTGTTTAAAAGCACTGGCCATCTCTACTCGGAAGGGCTCAGATTCCCATAAACAGGGTTTCATCAAGAGGAGAGATTACTCCCATGAGCAGTGAAACCCAGCGGCCTCGTTTTTCCGCTTAACTGGAGGTGGAGAAGCATGGTGTCCCCATTCATACAAAACATCACTTAGCAGCAGGGCAGCACCATCTCAGCATCTCTCTGCACCAACTCAGCAATGCTCAGCATCACCTCACTGGTGCTCAGCACAAGAACAGCACCAACACAAGAATAGCACACCTCAGTGCACCACCACACCATCCCTCAGCACCACCACAGCATCACTCAGCACCAGCGCAGCATCTCCTCCGCACCAGCACTGCATCTCCTCAGCATCTCTCAATACTAGCACAGCACCATCTCTGCACCACCTCTGCATCAATGCACCAGCAGCTCAGCACCACCTCAGCACCATCGCAGCACCACCTCAGCAGCAACTCTGCTATCAATGCAGCACCTTTTTAGAATTAGCGCAGCACCACCTCAGCACTAGCTGAGCAGAGCACCTCCAAAGCATCACTCAGTACCACATCCGCACAATCACACCACCACCTCAGTAACACTCAGCATCACTGCACTACAAAATTCCATTACACTTAATACCATTTAATTACTATCTACATAATTCTACAGCACACCATGCCACATATTTCCACTACACAGCTCCCCACCACGCAATTCCAAAACAAACAATTCCAATACGCCCATCCCTCCCTCACACTCCCACTACCCCCTTTCATCTTGAAATCCCACTGCCCCTCTCATCTGTCCCTCATACTCTCTATATCCTCTCTTAGCACCTGCTCACACATGCTACCTTCCGGTACCTCCACGTGATGTGCACTAGTCAACCTCTCTCTTCACCCTCCCTGGGGGTCTCTCCAACTCATCTCTGTCTCTCTCTCTCTCTCTCGTTCTCTCTTGTACCATCTCTCTTTCTCTCTCTCTTGCACCATCTCTCACCTTGTTTGCTGATACACTGTTCCCGCCTCTATCATATAGTTCATTTCAGATCTTTGAGCACAATATCTTTCCTGTGCCTTTTCAAATGTTTCTGTCCCTCAAATCTACGCTGTCTTTCTCTTCTGCGGGTATCTTCTGCATACATAAACACTCCCTCTTTATACCTTTGTGGCCTGCGGTTCACTTCTCTCTCTCTTTCTCACACACTCTTGCTGATCCTCTGTCTAGAGTTCATTCACCACTTTGTGCACAAACTACCTATCGCTCTATATCTTCCTCTACCTCTAATTTCTGCAGCTCTCACCCCTGTTCACCATGCCACACAATTCCACATCACAAATACACCACACAATGCCACTCTACACAATCCCACAAATAACAATTCCAATCCGACCCAAATAATTCCAATCCACACAGGGGTAAAAGATATTACCATTTACAATGCCAATAAGCTCTAACTCTCACAAATGCGAGACCTATTGCATTGCAAATGCTTGTATTACTAGTGAACGCTTTTGCCTGTAATTCGTCACTCCAGACTACCGGTGATTTTAGAATTGCAGACCAAGGAGGAAACCGTGACACTGCACCAGTAAGCAGGTATGAGGGAGCTGAGTAAATGAGTAGTGCATATGAGAGATTTGTTCGGTCACTTAGGATGTCAAGGCCACTGTCATGTCCTCTTCTTTTGGCTTTTACAGCAAGTGGCACAAAAAAGAGTCTGATTTGTTCAGAATGTCGTGATCTTTGAACTGAGATTACTGTATTGGACTGAGTCTTGAACAATTTAAACATGCTATTTTTTCTATGAACTTATCTAGGTTTCAACCTCAAAGTCTTAGCGGTTTCGATTTACTAATGTACAGGAGCTATAGAGAGGTGTGAGGTCTGTTGCTAAATAAGATGGTAGACGAAGTGAGTAGCTCTTATCTCACCCTACTCTGTTTAGGCTTAAAGACTATCATTTCATATTAGGATCACATCAGTGTGCAGATCTGAGATTTTTGCAAGAAAATGAAAGATTTGCTTTACGGAGAAACACCCAAAATAGAGCAGCAGGATACACTATTTTCCGCATATGTAGGCAGACATAGCACATGGTTTAATTAGTGCAATCTGACATGGGTAGACATCTAAAATACTAATTCCAAAACTTTTGACCCTAATACCAGAACCTTTGCCTCAATCATCAAGAGGCTGCAGTGGCTTCCTCTGAGAGTGGAATACTAGTGGCTTCAAGAAAGATTGTGACATGGTTATCTTCTGTGCTCTATCGTCCTACCGATTATGATTTTCACAGACATGGTGCTCTCTATATAGCAACATGTCAGAATGGATGAATGTGTTGGGCCTCTTACACCGGAAAAGGGCCGGTCCATACGTTCTGGATCTATTCTAGAGACACAATCTGATGGTTCTTTTTAGCAGCATGTAAGTGTAAAGGGGAGAATTTCTTTTAATATTGCCAATCAATTAAATAACAATTCCCTCGGACACATAGTAACCACAAACAACTACATAGGGTTTGTTAATTTATTACATAGCCAAAAATAGCTGAACATAAAGACAACTCAAGGTGAGAGTGTAAACGTACATTGGAATTAGCATAAAGCCAACTTTGAGTATCCAATGAAGACGATGTTGCATAAGTAAAACAATTAACTCATGAAGAGGGAGGCAGAAGATCAAAAAGCAAGAGTCCAGGTTTCCCTCTATTGAGGGTTGGTGAATATAAGCATTAATCTATCCCTACACTAACACTTAGATGACATCCCTACTTAAACATCTTCAGGAAGAAGGAGTGAAAAAGGTGTCAGCATGTGGAGTCTTCCTAAGAAGTCTCGCCACCATTGATGGGTCAGATAGCATAGAGCTATTGAGACAGAGCTTGCTCTAAGATGCTCTCTCTCTCTGAAGGCAAAACAATATTACAATATTGTAGGTAATTCACCCAAGATATATTGTGGGTCACGCCATCTGCTCTGGGTATCGTCCTAAAGGTAGTTTTGCTTGGGACAATGGTGTTCCCATCTTTGCTACAATTTGTCCTAGGTTCTCAGGTCTTCTCCTGTGTGAAGCATAATGACCTTCTTTTATCGACTCAAGCTATACGATGTACTTCTTCTCTCCATGCCTGACTAGTACAACAAAGACATTATTCTATCTAACAAGAAGACTTTTTACAGCTGAAACACAAAACGTAAGAAAAAACAATTCCACGGCACACTTGAAATGTAGCTATTAATTCTAAAGCGAAAGTTTCCAAGGAACTGCTTTTCAGGCTTACAGGATTCAGCTAACAAAAGAACCCATCATATGGCTTTGACGGATTTGCATAGGAAAATAAGGTACATTCAAATAATGCATTTACCTACACGTAAAACACCATTAAAAAACACATTTCATCCATGAATAATTGTCAGTTTCCCAACACAAGTTTTTCACGTTAATGTTTTCTCTTGTTACATTCACCTTCTACATTTAATTCTCCATGTTACTTTTCAATGTCCTAAGCACATCACGTTTCATGTTAATACATTTCAAATTCTAACACCTAATGTTAATACGACAAAGGATTCTATGCGGGTGCGCTCTACGCGTTTGATTATAATGCGTCCCATCACATAAAATCTGGTTTCAGCTACATCACACCCATACCTAATCTTGCGCTTTGGCACCAAGCAGGCACCTTCACTAAATACCTCTCCACTAATGTGGATGAGAAATGCAGCATTATGTGCATAAACAGAAATGTGGTGGCCAGGTTTAAATGGAGTTCAATCTCATAGAGGTGATCTATTATGAATAACTAATGAAAACTAATATGCAGAGCATCTCCACCACTGCATTACTCAACCAAGCAACTGATTATGGGTAGATCCCCAGAATATCCATCCATATGAATATTTCTGAGATCACCAGGGAAAAGCTGAACATACTGGTAGACCACTAAAAATATACAGTTATAGCTGGAAAGAGTTGGAAATGTCAAAATGTATCTAAGAACAGTTAAGAATTTCAGATCTAAAAGTTCATTTCTATGCTAATCTTACACATTTTCAGCCAAATCACATGATAAATATTGCCACATTATCTAACCCACCAACAGTCTATTCAACTAATGTATTTTACTCTGATATATCAGTGTCGGATCACTGACACAATATTGAGATTAACAATATAATTGTTTCTTTTAAAAAATCTTTTTATTGGGTAAAACAAGCTCCATACAGTGTGCACATTAGTCAGCAGTCATGGGATAATCATACAGAAAGGACAATATCACATATTTTCCCATATCAACAGTTCGGCCTGCACTGGAAGATCAAACTCTAAGTCGACATACCCCGCCAGCAGTGAGTTCGCCGGGCATCATTCACTGTAAATTGTCTCCACCGGACAGACCTGTTGACACAATTACATCACTGCAGTCACTCCCGCCCCACCCCCCTCCCTACCTCCCCCACTCTCAGGGCATGGGGCATCAAGCAGGTGTAGTCTCGCAGTTAATCAGACTCAGGTGTGCCCTGGGTATCCACCAGCTCTCCTCTGTATTGCCTCCATGCCGCCCACACCTTCTCCCACTTGTTAGGGAACCCTCTACTTTTATAAATGACTTTTTCGGCCCTTTGGCACCAGTCCAGATCCCTCTCCCCGTCCTCTACACTTGGCACCACTTCGCTCCCCCACAATGTCGCTATGTTCCGTTTTGCAACCATGCTAGCTAATGCTAACCAAATCCTGTCTCCTTTCGGCCATGTTATATTGCTCGTAACCCCTAAAATGTGCCACTGAGCTTCCAGAGGGACCTCCGACCCTACTACCTCCATCATGATATTAGATACTCTGGACCAGTAGGCCCTAATCCTGATGCAGTCCCATAATATATGAAAGAACGTGCCCTCCTCCCCACAGCCACTCAGGCAAAACCTCGAGTCTGCATAGCCTATTTTATACTGTGTCGTGCGTGGGGAGTATGAGCGGTGTAGAATACGAAGCTGGATGAGCCGAAACCTAGCTCGAATTGCCACCTCTCGCGGGCCCTGCAGTGCCTCTCTACAATCATCGTTGTCCACATCCCACATCCGATTCCCATTTTTCCCTCAGTGGACCTAGGGGATCAGGGATATTATTAATACGTTTTTTGTATGTCAGGGAGATTGCCTTGTCTACCATTGGGTCCATTAATAATCTATCCTCCAGTGGGGCGTATTCCGGGAGTTGTTCCCCGGCCAACAAATGCTCATGAATAGCATGTCTGAGTTGCTGGTAGTGTAGGAACTCCCCGCTCCTCATTTGGAAGTCCGCCTGAAGGGACGCGAAGTCCCCCACGTCCCCATTTCTCCAGACGTCTCGTAGTCTATCATTGCCTATGATGCTCCAAGCTCGAAGGTCTTTTAACTTTACCACTGCTGGCAGAAAATGTCCAGCCCACAGGGGGTCTGAGCTGTGAGTTTCAACCCCCACCGCAACAACTTTGTTGCACGCTTCCAGACCTCCAACACCGCAGCCGTCTGAGGCGGAAGGGACCTGTTGTGTTTACCTCTACTGTAGAGGGCTGCCAGATATGTGTCCGCCCCTAGGACCATGCGGTCCACCCGGTATGCCGGTTCCTCCAGAGGGGCAAACACCCAGCCATTAATATTAATCAGCTGGGCCGCCCAATAATACAGCCGGACATCTGGGACCCGCAAGCTCGCCTTCATACACCCCCCTCTGCAGTTTCTTAAGGGCTATCCTCGGGCAGCCCCCACCCCACAATAAAGAGCGCTGTTCCACTTCAATCGTACGAAAGAATTGGTCCGGTACCATGAACGGTGCGCTTTGTAGCACATAGAGCAAGCGGGGGAAGGCCATCATATTGAATAGGACCGCTCGTCCCATCAAGGACAGGGGAAGGGTCTTCCAGTGTTCAACATCTCCGCGTAGGCGCTCCAGCTGAGCCGTGACATTCAAGCGCATGTAGTCTGACTCTGGCTTTGCTATCCAGATCCCCAGGTATCGAAAGTCCTCCTTCCATACCAACCCTTCGCACTCACTTGTGAGGCACGGTGTCGGGCCCGCTAACACATGTCCCAGGGATTTATCCCAGCTAATACGGTATCCTGAGAAAGTGCCAAACCTATGAAGGATCTCCAACAGTCTCTGTATGGAGTCCGCTGGTTGTTGAACGTAGAGGAGGACATCATCGGCATATAGTGAGATACGTTCTTCCCATCCCCCTCCCAGATCTATCCCCCGCACTCGGGGGTCTTTCCGCACCCATGTCGCCAATGTTTCAAGCGCTAAGGCGAAGAGGGTTGGAGAGCGGGCAGCCCTGCCTTGTACCCCACCCCAGTTGGAACTCCCTAGATAGCGCCCCATTAACCCTGACCCTCGCTAGTGGGTCAGAGTACAGCAGTTTCACCCACGTTCGGAATTTGTCTCCAAACCCCATCTTGGCCAAGACTGCGTAGATGTAGTGCCATTCCATGCTGTCAAAGGCCATATGAGCGTCCAGTGACAGCAGGGCCGCTGGTGTGTCCGGTCTGGCCGCCGACGTCTGTATCACCCCATACAAACGTCTCAGATTAAGCCACGTGCTCCTGTGTGGCATAAATTCGGACTGGTCCGGGTGTATCAGGGACTGCACGACCGCTCCCAGCCTGGTAGCCAAAATCTTGCCCAGAACTTTCGTTTCAAATTTAAGGAGCGATATCGGCCTATAAGAACTGCACCTGTCTTGTGGCCTACTCGGTTTATGGATCGCCACAATCGTAGCTGATCTAAGGTCTTTCGCAAGTCGGCCGACCTGTCGAGCCTCCTTGTACATTTCTAACAAATGGGGTGCGATTTTACTGGAGGCACACCTAAACGCCTCCGCCGGGAAGCCATTGGGTCCCGGCGCCTTCCCAGTCTGTAGATCTCCCATGGCATGTTCTATTTCTGACACTGTAATATCAGAGTCTAGACAGTCTCTGTCCGCCTGTTCCAACACGAGCAGCCATAGGGGGGCCAAAAAGTCCTCACAGTCTAATTCGCTCCACTGAGTTTGGGACCGATATATCGTTTCGTAATAACACGTGAATTCTTTCGTTATGTCCGCACTCGTGGTACATACCGCCCCGGTCTGTGTCAGAATCCCTGGCACCCAATTGTGGTCTCTATTCCTCCTTTCCAGCTATGCTATCATCTTATTAGCCTTGTCGCCCAAATCATATATACGCCTCTGGGTGGCTAGGGCTCGCGACCTCGCCTGTTCACAAAACACATCGCTCATTTCCTTCCCCAGGAGGCACAGTTTATGTCGCCTATCCTGTTGTTGCTCTTGCGTCTCCCCTCTTTCTGCCTCTAATTCCTGAAACTCCAATTCCTGTCTATCTATCTGGGCACTCTTTTCCTTCCTTCGCTTACCTACCTCCGCTTGCACAAACCCCCTAATCACGGTCTTATAGGCCTCCCACACTATACTGCACGACTGAACCGAAGTGACGTTATCTGTGAAATATTGGTCTACACGTTCCCCAAACAGTGTCTGAAACTCCTGGTCCTTAAACAGGAAAGCATCCAGCCTGGGGGTTGCACTCCAGTCCCTCCCGGGCCCTCGCAGCTGCACTTCCACTGGGGAATGATCCGAGATGCCCCTTGCCCTGTGGCACCCACTATGGAAGGAGTTCATGCCACCCATTTTAATAAATAGGTAATCCAGTCTGGACCCCGACCCATGTGCAGCAGATATGTGTGTGTATTGCAGAGTGTGGGGGGTATGGGCCCTCGAAAGGTCAACCAAGCCCAGTGCCTGCACAAAATCCCGGAGATGGCTCACTCTCCCTCTGGGGGTTGATGGAGCGAGATAGAAAACAAAATTTTGTTTAAACTCGCAAAGTCACATTTCCATAACATGAATAATAATATTAATGATTTGTGATATGTTATGCTAATACAACTTAGATTAAACTTTACACGTGGGGGGACTAACATGTGTGCTCATAAACGTGCATAAATGTTGCATCTTTTTGTTTGTACAAAATAATAAAATAATTTATTGTTTTCGTTTTTGTCATTACTAATTGCTGCAAACTTAAAAGAAGCATGTGCTTGTTTTGCTTTTCCTTGTCTGTGTGATGTCATTTCTACTATTCTAGGTGCATATGGGTCTCTTGGAAATACGGAGACTGGTAGATATAAACGCTGCTTTATTTGTTTGCAATGGCTAGGTAACATTTTGATTAATCGGGTGGGTTAATTAATTAGTAAACCATGGGGTGGATACAGAATCTACTTTATTTCTTACATTAATACTTTTCTTGTGTTTGTTTTATACTAGAAATCATAAGTTGCCTGCTTTTGGGCCTAGTCATTTGAACCGCAGAAAAAGAGCTGACATATAATTCTGCAGAAAGTCACGAGACGCCCATTCTGAATTAAAACGTTTATTGAAGCTGCATTCACAAAGCAAAAACTGATGAGCTGACATCATTCTGTCGGACATGGCCAAGGTCGAAAGTGAACATTTTGTCAGTCCTTAACTTGGCATCCGCGGAAGTTGTATTGAAAGTCTATGGACGCTGCGAGAATGACTTAATACATTTGTTGCAATCTCAGGAAGCTTCTGGCTTCACGTGGAAGAGACAATGGTCCTTATGAGACATGATTTTATGGAACTTTTTGAGAATTGGGTGACATGTCACTTGTCACTCTCAGCCAATGGGACGTCGAGGATTTCTGAAAACTTTCCTTTGCTAGTTTAGTTAGCGTAGAAAGGTATAAAAAGTCATGCCCTTAGGGTTGGGCTGGCTGCTGCTTTCTGACTTTCCGATGAGGGTGATGTGCTGCTGGACTTTGCGTGGAGCACGTAAGAATCCTCAAAGAACTTTACTTTAATTTCTATCTATTTAGCTCAGTTAGGGAATTAGGTTTTAGAAATGCTAATCTTTATATATTCACTTTAAATTTGATTCACTTGCTTAAATTGTATTTTTCTCATATTTCATTACAATCATGCTTGCTTTAATGCTAATAAAATTCAATTATAAAACTTTCAACTTATATACCATAATTTAGTAAATAAAATCTTACTTTTGACAAACAAGCTGGTCTTGGTTATTCAGAAGTGTAGGTTACTATTAGCTAGATCACGTCGCCTATGGTGGTCGTTTAAATGGTTGGGTTTTATTCTAATGACAATATTCTTTCTGCAAATGTATAAATATGTATATAGTTTGTAGATAATGTGTATATAGATTTATTCTGACCACCTGATTCAGTAGGCCCAAAATATATCAGGTTTATAAATGGGTCCATATTTAGTTTAGAATTTTGTTTATAGGTTATGAAGTTGAGTAGCGTTGTTTATGATATATTTTCTATAGCCCGCTGGATCAATTCTCTGGTAGCAGAAATTGATGGTTGCTAAGGGGTAACCAAGGTAATAGGATGGTTGCTAAGGGTTGCGTTATGGTATGGAAATAGGATCGATGTTTTAACACTTGTTGAGTTCGTTTTTCGTGCTATCTGTAAGCTATACCGGTATAGATTGTGTGGCGAGAAATTAGTCACGCAAGCCATCTGTTCTGTTTGTAGTGATATCGCCGAGTATCACAAGAGGTATCGCCGAGTACCATAGTGTTGTCGCCGAGCAGCACAGTTTTAGGGCTAGGTCTGAATCTTGTATAGTGAGGGTTTTCTAAGAAATCAAAGCAGCATGAGAATAGGGACAAAGCGCCTTCCATAAAACTCACTGTGATAAAAGTATTAGTTATATCCGAGCTTAAGTGAAGGGTAAATTAACGTCGGTGCATGATTATCTATAAACAGGTTAGAGTCCTGTACGGGTACATGTTTCATATCTATAAACAGGTGAGAGCCCTGTACGGATAACGTCGTTATTTTGCTAACGGTGCATGATTTCTATAAACAGGTGAGAGTCCTGTACGGATTTCATGTGTGTTTGAAATTAGGGAATTTTCCGTGTAAAAGTGCGAGTTTGAATTGTATTTTATGTTCAAGTGGAACTCTTAGAACTTTCACTTCGCGGTGGGTTCAGAGCAAAGCGAGTTCATAATTATACGTGTTAGAAGGGTGGGGTAAGGTTACTCTACTGACAATTGAATATTATCCTTAGTGTGAATAGCGCCGCCTATTCCGAAGTGTGGATACTTGAATGTATGTAAACTATCCTAAATAGTGAAACGAACAGATGTTGTCTTTATAGTCATTGTTAAGAATTAATTTACACTGAAAAGTGTCCTTAAAATGGCGCTGTGAAAAGATTTTGTGAAGGAGGGGTAAGCGCCAGGAGTGAGAAGCGAGAAACCGCAGCTGCTGTGTACGTCACAGAGCCGCGCTGGGATTGGGTGACCTACGTCACAAGCTGTATTCTGATTGGCTCTTAAGTCTCTGACGGCCTGTGAGCTGATTGGTTGTTCGGAAAAACTCTAAATTTATTGGTTGAGCAGAAAAGTGACGTAGCTCAACTGTCATTGGTTTGTTGGTGTGTTTCGCGCACGGATTGGTTGTTTTGCGGAACATCCCGGAAAAATTTTACGAACGATTTTGTGAATTAAATTTAACTTTTAAAAATGAGTTATCATTTTAAACATGTTGAGAAAAAGACAACATTATTTCAGAAATTTAAGAATTTATTTTCACCTGACAAGAAAATCGAAACGCGAGGTGGTAAACTACTTCATAAGTATAAAACACCTGCAGCGTATATGGAAGGTGAATACGGATATCATACTGTCTTATGGTTCGACAGTTGGAAACGCTATACTAAAAACGACGGTGTTTTAGCTTGGCCTGATGATGGTTCATTTAATGAAAGAGTCTTAAGAAATTTACGAGAGAAAATGAATGCTCTTGTTCCAAAACCGAGACCAACTCAATTTGAAGCTTTAGTTGAGTGGGAAGACGAGATGTATCAGTTACAAAGAGAAGCTAGTGGAATTAAAAGACCTTCTAAAAATCCATCTTGGAAAAGAGAAACTCATGAAGATAGATTGCGAATGTGGAGACAGGGAAACATGAGTGAAGGATTGTATTTAATTCATGAAATGGTAATGGGTACTCCTACAGGGAAATCTATGGAAAGTGAATCTGAGGATGCAGTTATGGAAGAAATATATACAACTGCTAGAAAGAATCAGCCTAATCAGCCTTTGAGACCTCCTAGATCATGGTCTACTCCGGTGGTTTCTACTGAAACTTCACCGAGTGCACCTCCAATTAGTGAAGCTCCTAAACTTTATCCAAATAATTGTGAAATCACTGAAACTCCTAGAAGATCAGAATTCGAGAATGCTCGAAATGAAGGTAGACATTTTACGATGACTCCAAGAGCAAGGGAACCTCCAAAAGATTATGCAAGAGAGGCAAGAAATGTTGAGGATGTTGATTATAATGAATATTTAAGATCTAAAGAAGAATTAATTAAAAGAATGACAAAAGGCATGGAAGCTGTCACAGTTCCAGTAACAATTGGTCCTGTTCAGCCTGTATTTGATCAAAAGGATACAAACAAAAATGGATTAACTATTCCTTTAAATACAGAAATTCAAAAGGCTGCTGAAAAATTTTATTCAGATTTATCTGAAATAAACACTTCTAAATCGAGAATGCCTGATTTAACCTTTAATGAGGATTTATCTCCAAAAACACCAATGGGTGCTGTATCAGATATAGGGAGTCCTGAAGTCAGGGTAACCACACCAAAACTTGATGTGGCCAAATTAAAAGCGAATATCGAAGAATTAATAATTGGAACAATTGGTCCAGATAGTTTAAATTACTATCGAGATGATGAACTACTATTCATTTGCAAAAGCATTCAGTGGAAAACGAAAAATAAATATGATCAACTAGAGGATCTAGCTGCAGAACTTGAAATCGATGTGAGTAAATAAAAGAATTTTGCAAAGCATTACAGATTAGACTTTTCAGAAAGTGACATTGAGAGTTTGAACTCAATGGGAAGAATAGTTCATATTAAAGATCTGATTGTCTATATCAAAAAGCTAGGAGAACTGAATAAATGGAGAGTAAAATGGACGAAAAAGAAGGAAGATGAAAGATTGGATAAATTGTCAAAACAATTTCCAATGAGAGAAGTTGCAGGTGGAGGATATGTTCATATCCCGTGGTCGAGACAGGACATTCTGTTATTTACAAATGATTTTCCAAAATTGAGGGAAAAACCAGTTGAGTGGTACAGGCAAGTTGATAGGTTTATCAAAGTGTCAAAAGTTCTGTGGATTGATTTAGATGGATTTTTTGACATTGTTGTTCCATCTGATCTTTGGACAGAATGCAAAATATCGATTAGTTGGCCAAAAGCAGAACCCGAGCGAATTAAAGAAACAGGTGCTCCTAATCCACTTGTAATGGATTTCTATGAAAAAGTAATTGTTTGGATGAAAAACAAAATTCCACCCAAAGAAGTTGATTGGGTTAAAATAGAAAGAACAGAGCAGGAAACAAAAGAATCAGTTCATTCTTTTTATGAAAGACTATTGTTAATCTTTAAACAATACAGTGGTTATGAAAAATTAGATGAAAAAGACATGAGTCATTTTGTCTATAGATTTGTTTATGGACTAAAACCTGAAATTGGAGAAATGATCAGAACTAGTATTGTCGGATGGCAATCACTATCTGTAGATGATATTCTAAGAAAAGCAAAATATTGTAGCGATGAAATAGAAGTAAAACAGAAGAAGCTGAAGGAGAAAGCCATGTGGGCTCAGGTAAAAGTGGCTGAGCAACAGATTGCCAGCATGGGTAATAAGAACACTAATTTTGTTCAAACTGGAAATACAAACCAGATACAAGGAAAGTTTAAAGGTAATAATTTCCCAAAGAAATTTAGCCCAAAGATAGAAGAGCTGAAACAAAGATTACCTTGTTTTAATTGTGGCGAAATTGGACATTGGAGGGACGAGTGTCCTCATCCTCCTAAAAACTTAAAGAATCCCTTATTGAATCCACAGATGCAGAATGGTGTTGACCTGCAGCGACAGCTACAGATGCAACAGGGGTTAAACGAATTTAATATTCAGCGACAGTTACAACAACAGCAACAACAACAGGTGAATAATCGTCAAGACCAATTGCCACAACCACCTTTTCCGAATTGTGGGGGAGTTCAAAAATATAATCCAAACGTGGGATTTCAGGGAAGTGAACAGGTAATAAAACCACAGAAACAGCAAAAGCAGCAAAGGGTTCAAATGCAAAATGCTTCACAACAATTCTTATTAACAGAAAGTCAAGACAGTGATTCTGATGATTATTGCTGACGGTGCCCGAGAGAGGAGGAAGAGTGTGTCGTTGGAGCCACTCTTGAGGTTGACCAGTCTGGTCCTTATGTAAACGGGAAAGTTAATGATGTAGACATCACTTTTCTAGTGGACACTGGTGCTACCCGTTCTACTGTTAGATCAGTGGAAATTGAAAACCTACCTCTCTCTGGGGATACCATCCAAGTTGTCGGAGTAAGTAATCAGCAAATTAAAACAGACTTAACTGATCCAGTACCAGTTGAAATTGGAAACTACAAAGATAAACACAGATTTGTGGTATGTAATAGTAGTCCAGTAAATCTATTAGGCAGAGACATCCTATGTAAAATGAATTGTAGAATATATTGTTCTCCTGATGGAGTTGAGTTACAAACTATGGAGGAAGATGGTTTATACAGAATGACGATGATGATGATGGAAGCAGAAGAAACAAAATTGTTTCCTGCATTTGAAGAAAAGGATTTACCTGAAGAGTTAAAGGAAACAGTGAAATCTGAAATATGGGATTTTACTGGAAATGAGATGGGTCTGATGAAAAACGTAGATCCTGTAAAAATTGCATTGAAACAGGGAATAGAATTTCCAAACACTCCACAATATAAAATGAAAACAGAAACAATTGAAGGTATTACACCTATAATTGAAAAATTAATCAAGCAAGGTGTATTAAAGGAAATGAAGAGTAGCTCTTGTAATTCACCAATTATGGGAGTTAAAAAGTCTAACGGAACATTTAGAATCGTACAAGATTTGAGAAAGGTTAATCAAATTGTCATTCCATGTTGTCCTGTGGTTCCAAATCCAGCAGTAATTCTATTTCAGATTCCACTTGATGCTGAATGGTACACAGTCATTGACCTTTGCAATGCATTCTTTACTGTTCCCTTACATCCAGACAGTTATGAAATATTTGCTTTCAGATTCCAAGGTAAGACCCTTGGATGGGCAAGAATCCCTCAGGGCTATACAGAAAGTCCTTCAATCTTTAATGAATTGTTAAAAAGATCATTAGAAGACCTAGACTTACCAGGTAGGTCTACGTTGGTGCAGTATATTGATGATTTGTTAATAGCTGCAAAGACAAGAGAAAATTGTGTAACAGACACAATAATTCTGTTAAATCGCCTTGCAGAAGAAGGACATAAAGTGTCCCCAGCAAAACTACAGTTTTGCAAACAAGAAGTAAAATATCTTGGTCACAGAATTGCAAAGGGAAAAAGACAAGTAACAATAGAGAGAATAAAAATGATTCAAGCAATGTTACCGCCAAGAACACAAAGACAGGTCAGAATGTTCTTGGGAATGGTAGGTTACTGTCGACAATGGATAAGTGGATTTTCAGTAATTGCAAAACCACTACAAAGACTGACCAAATCAGATGTAAAGGATCCAATTATTCTCAATGATGCTGAGATGGAATCTTTTGAGAACCTGAAAAAGAGCTTATGTCAAGCTCCTGCTTTAGGTATGCCAAATTATGAGAAAGATTTTGAACTGTATTGCAGTGAGAGAGAAGGATGTGCATTATCTGTGTTAATACAGAGACATGGAAATTTAAAGAAACCTATTGCATACTTCTCTGCAGTTCTTGATCCAATTGCAAAAGCATTACCAGGTTGTTTGAAAGCAGTTGCAGCTACAAGTATCAGCCTCGAACAAAGTGAAGGAATCATTATGGGATTTCCTGTAAAGGTTTTTGTGCCTCATTCAGTTGAAATATTACTGACAAGAGGTAAGACTCAACATTTAACAAGTAGCAGATTGACAAAGTATGAGAAAATCATACTGGGAGCAGATAATGTTTCGATTTCAAGATGTTTGAATCTGAATCCTTCTACATTACTGCCTGATTCTGAAATTGTTGATGACATTGAAACTGAACATGAATGTTTAGATGTCATGGAATTCTGCACTAAACCAAGAAAAGACATCAAAGACAGACCTTTGTCTGAATCGGATTTTGTCTACTTTGTAGATGGCTCATGCTTAAGATCCGAAGGAGGTGTCTTGAAAGCTTCATATTCAGTTTGTACAGTTGTAGATGTTGAAGAAGCATCATGTCTTGAAGGAGTTCGTTCAGCACAAGTGGCTGAATTGATTGCTTTAATTCGTGCATGTGAAATATCAAAGGATATAAGAGTTACCATCATTACTGATAGTCAGTATGGGTACGGAGTTGTACATGATTATGGACAACTCTGGTCACAGAGAGGATACATGACATCAACAGGATCTCCAATTAAAAATGCAGTTTTCATTAGGAGATTAATTGAAGCAATACAATTGCCAAAAGAAATCGCCATTGTCAAATGTGCAGCGCACACTAGAGGAACTGATTATATTTCCAAGGGAAATGCCTTCGCAGATGAAACAGCAAAGTACTGCGCAAGGAAAAATTATTCATACAATCGGGAGAGGAGTAAAGAAACTGATTCAAATTCATTAATGCTAACAACTGTTGTAGAAACATGGCATGAGATTAGAGATTTACAAAACGAAGCAGAAGATGATGAAAAAGACCTATGGTTAAGATCAGATTGTAGACCACGTGAAGAAGATGGAGTGTGGGTTTACAAAGATGGCAGAGTAGTCTTACCAAATTGTTTGATTGCTGACATGGCCAGATTATATCATGGTCCTGCACATCTAGGAAGAGATTCTATGGTCAGACTTTTCAGAGAAACATGGTTCAATACCAAGTTTAGAACTATTGCTGAATCTTTTTGTCAAAGGTGTTTGTCATGCCAACAAATGAATCCAAACAGAAAATCAGTGGTGGGGACAGGAATAATTGGTCGAGAAGGTGGTCCCTTTACCAGGTTACAAATGGATTTCATCGAAATGCCCTTACACAATTGTTTGAAATATGTACTTGTAATTGTATGCTTATTCTCAAGATGGGTAGAGGCTTTCCCTACACGACATTGTGATTCAATTACAGTAGCAAAACTATTGCTCAGAGAAATCATCCCAAGGTACGGTTTTCCAGTCACTATTGAGAGTGATGGAGGAAGCCATTTTGATAACAAACTGATGAAATTAATTTGCGAAGCTTTGAGCATTGAGCAGAAAATACACTGTGCATACAGACCAGAGGCATCAGGTGTAGTTGAACAAATAAATGGGACAATTAAAAACAGAATTGGAAAAATGTGTCTTGAGACAGGTATTAAGTGGACAGATGCTCTTCCACTTGTTTTAATGTCATTAAGAAGTACACCAGATAAAAAGACAGGTTTGAGTCCTCATGAAATTTTAATGGGAAGAGTTATGAGGCAAGCTTTTGTACCTGTAGGTAAACTATTGAGCATAAATGACAGTGCAATTTTGGATTACTGTAAAAGGTTATCTGATATGGTAACTTCTGTGTCTAATCAGGTGGGAACTGAAGCTCAATCAAATGAAAAGGTTTTGACTCATGATCTGAGACCTGGCGATTGGGTCAGAACGAAAGTACATCGGAGGAGGAATTGTCTAGCTCCTAGATGGCAGAAACCTAGGCAGATAATCTTGATCACTACTAATGCTGTAAAGTGCAGAGGATTGAAACGTTGGATACATCCTAGTCATACTATTCCAGTACCAACTCCTGAGAGTTCTGATGTTGAAAGTGAAACCACAGACGATTCTGATTCTGAGGCAGAAGGCGAAACAGAAGGTGAAGTAATTCCAGATTCTGAAGATCGACAAGAAAGTCGACATCTGGAAACTGTGCCAGTGAATGGAAATCTGACAAGAAAAGACTTAGAAATCATTGAAATAGATTCTGAAGGTGAAGAGAATCTGTTAAAAGGAAAGATAACTGAGGATTCGGTTGTCTCTATTGAAGACAAAGAAGCTGAACCAAAAGAAGTTTCAGACCAGGAGAGTATCGAAAGGCAGAGAACAAACTCTGAAGTAAGGAACAAAAATCCGAAATCTGGGAAGTTAGAGGTAATTGAGGAAGAGGAGGAGAACGAATTACCGAGTACCAGTGATGGAAGACAAAGTGAAGTTCCTGAAGGAGTGAAATTGCCGAATAGAGAAGTTCCTGAGTCAATTGAAATTTCAGACTACGAAACTGAAGAAAGTGACGTGGAAGGTGAAAGTGAAAAGAGAAAGAAAAGGACTTGGAAGTCAGAATCAAATAATTCTGAACCAAAGAAGAAGTACGTGAGAAAAGCAGACTACTGGCCTGGTGGAAGATTGAGAGTCAGACTGATCAAAAAGCCAATAGAACAAGTTGAAGAAATAAGTAGTCAAAAGAGTCCAGGAAAAGAAGTTGGAGTTGGAAGAAAAATTGAAGTGATATCGAGAAAAGGGAAGAGAATAATAAGACCAAACCAGAAATACAAGTCTCCTGAGTGGACTTACTTAGTAATTCCACCTGTTATTGACATATATGATAGTAGTGAAGAAGAAAACGAAATCCAAGAAATTAGTGACAATGATTGAAGTACAGAATTATTAAATTGGCAAAAGGCTGAAGAAAATTTGTTAGATGACACAAGGTCGAAGAAAAAACTGTTTAGTTGAAGAAAACTTATGTATGACATAAGGTTGAAGAAATCTTGTTTAGGGCTATAAAAGAAAAATATATTTTAAAAGGGGGGTGTAAATATAAATTTAGAAATTTTAAAATTTATTTTTATTTTTGAGGCTAAAACTAACCTAAAAATGCCTTATGTTAAGGAGAGCACTTCAAAGTGTTCTGTTTTTAAAAGATGCTGTAAGATGACTCTGGTATGTCTGCTCATTTTAATTCTGCTCTGGTTGGTTCTAGCTGTGATTATCCCTTTAGAAATGAATAGAGAATTACACAAAGTTAACATAACAAGTAAAGCTCTGGTTAGCCAAACTAAACATAGTGCATCTGCAAAAGTTATTGATCATCAGCCTAACATTCATCAAGATAAATCAATAGGTGATTTTTCAAGTAATACATTCACAAAGCTTTTGAGTGAATATGTTAAGGTAATGGATGCAAAAGACTGTTATGTCTGCGTTAAGTTACCTGCTTCTGTTTCTGAGGGAGTAACATATAATATGCTTCCTCTCACTTATGCTGTAACATGTAGTGTATTAACTAGTTTATTTTATCAAACTGGACGTTTAGAATATTACTATTCAAATTATGATGAAATTTTTGCTAATGTTAAGATTGATAATGCTTTAAATAAGCATAAGAAAGCAAAACAAATGAGAGAATATTTCCTTGTTACTAACGAACTCACATATGAGTATGCTTACAAGAATAATCTAACATGTAAATTAAGTGCTGAAGGAAAGAAATTCTTGAATATGGTTGAGGAGAGAAGAGCAATTTATAAGAGAAATGAATTAGTCAAGCAGACTAAGTCAGCCTTCTGGCAAAAAGAGGATGAGAAATTAAATGGCAAAATGCTTGAAAATATTGCAATTCACATAGACAAACCAGTTAGTGGAAAACTTTGCATTAGAAGAGATAACACACTTTTTGATAATTATTTTGTAGGTGCAAGTAACTGTGAAGATACTTATCAGATAATGGGAGGTTGGGGATTTAAAGGTGGAAAAGATCCTATCTTTCCTGGGATTTATTTTGTTTGTGGTGACAAAGCCTACTACAACCTTCCAGACCATTGGTATGGAACTTGTTATGTGGGAATTGTTTTTCCTAAAGTGTTTCATGTTGACAGAGATTCAGAAGGATTGTTTAAAATTCATAATTATGTAAATAGAGCTAAAAGAGAAACTTTTACCGAAGTTCTGGGAGATATTTTTCAAGCTGTAATACCTTTTGTTGGTATAACCCTAAATGCTGGGAGAATTAGAAAATTGTCCACAATAGTTGATAGATTATCAACTGACACTGCTGATGGATTTCAATTAGTGAATGTTGAAGTTATTGCAATTAGATCTATGGTAATTCAAGACCGACTTGCTTTAGACATACTCCTAGCAAAAGAGGGAGGAGTCTGTGGCATTTTACATGTCCAACATTGCTGTACATATATACCTGATGAAAGTAAGAATATTGAAATGTATATTAAGAATATTACACAAATGCATTCAGAGATAATTCCTTTAGAAGAAGAAGATTTTACAGGGAAACTTTCAAAAAGGTTTCAAGCAATTAAAAACTGGTTTCATAATATCGGAAGTTCAATTCTTGGCAAGATTCTGGCACCTTTGATTGTAATAGTATTCATTTTTATTTTGACCAAATTAGGTTGTTTGTTACATAAAAGAAAGAAACAGTTGAAAGAAAAGAAAAGAATCTATAAACTCAGAAAAGAAGAAGAAAGGGAGATCGAATTACAGGAGTTACATAGAGAGCGTCATGTTAATTGCAAAGATTATGCAGAAACAGACTTTTAGGTTTACTGATACAAATGAATTTGAATCGATTTCTTAAAAATTTAATTTACCAAAATTTTGAGTGCTGGTGTGGTGATTTGTTAATCACCAGATGAGGGAGTTGATGGAGCGAGATTGAAAACAAAATTTTGTTTAAACTCGCAAAGTCACATTTCCATAACATGAATAATAATATTAATGATTTGTGATATGTTATGCTAATACAACTTAGATTAAACTTTACACGTGGGGGGACTAACATGTGTGCTCATAAACGTGCATAAATGTTGCATCTTTTTGTTTGTACAAAATAATAAAATAATTTATTGTTTTCGTTTTTGTCATTACTAATTGCTGCAAACTTAAAAGAAGCATGTGCTTGTTTTGCTTTTCCTTGTCTGTGTGATGTCATTTCTACTATTCTAGGTGCATATGGGTCTCTTGGAAATACGGAGACTGGTAGATATAAACGCTGCTTTATTTGTTTGCAATGGCTAGGTAACATTTTGATTAATCGGGTGGGTTAATTAATTAGTAAACCATGGGGTGGATACAGAATCTACTTTATTTCTTACATTAATACTTTTCTTGTGTTTGTTTTATACTAGAAATCATAAGTTGCCTGCTTTTGGGCCTAGTCATTTGAACCGCAGAAAAAGAGCTGACATATAATTCTGCAGAAAGTCACGAGACGCCCATTCTGAATTAAAACGTTTATTGAAGCTGCATTCACAAAGCAAAAACTGATGAGCTGACATCATTCTGTCGGACATGGCCAAGGTCGAAAGTGAACATTTTGTCAGTCCTTAACTTGGCATCCGCGGAAGTTGTATTGAAAGTCTATGGACGCTGCGAGAATGACTTAATACATTTGTTGCAATCTCAGGAAGCTTCTGGCTTCACGTGGAAGAGACAATGGTCCTTATGAGACATGATTTTATGGAACTTTTTGAGAATTGGGTGACATGTCACTTGTCACTCTCAGCCAATGGGACGTCGAGGATTTCTGAAAACTTTCCTTTGCTAGTTTAGTTAGCGTAGAAAGGTATAAAAAGTCATGCCCTTAGGGTTGGGCTGGCTGCTGCTTTCTGACTTTCCGATGAGGGTGATGTGCTGCTGGACTTTGCGTGGAGCACGTAAGAATCCTCAAAGAACTTTACTTTAATTTCTATCTATTTAGCTCAGTTAGGGAATTAGGTTTTAGAAATGCTAATCTTTATATATTCACTTTAAATTTGATTCACTTGCTTAAATTGTATTTTTCTCATATTTCATTACAATCATGCTTGCTTTAATGCTAATAAAATTCAATTATAAAACTTTCAACTTATATACCATAATTTAGTAAATAAAATCTTACTTTTGACAAACAAGCTGGTCTTGGTTATTCAGAAGTGTAGGTTACTATTAGCTAGATCACGTCGCCTATGGTGGTCGTTTAAATGGTTGGGTTTTATTCTAATGACAATATTCTTTCTGCAAATGTATAAATATGTATATAGTTTGTAGATAATGTGTATATAGATTTATTCTGACCACCTGATTCAGTAGGCCCAAAATATATCAGGTTTATAAATGGGTCCATATTTAGTTTAGAATTTTGTTTATAGGTTATGAAGTTGGGTAGCGTTGTTTATGATATATTTTCTATAGCCCGCTGGATCAGGGTCGGGCCCGGTGACCTATCAATGTCACCCGCCATAACATCGTTCATATCACCCCCCAGGAGCAGGACCCCGTTCGGCATGTCCAGCAACAGTTTCCCTATATCAGGAAGGGTGGTACCATGTATCCTTGGGGGGACGTAAAGCGAGCAAATATTTAAGGTTAAACCCTCCCACTGTCCCGTGAGAGCTGCATACCTCCCCTGGGGATCCAACCACTGTCGCCCGATCACTAGTGGAAGGGAATTCTTAATCAGGATCCCGGTGCCTCGTGAGCCAGTGGTGAAGCCGGCGTGTGCCCTGAGTGTGTAACCAAATCTGTTTAGGGCCTTATAGTGATTTCCTACCAAATGCGTTTCTGGGAGCAATACTATATCGGGGCTATGTCTGTGTAAATATTGGAGGACCATGGTACGTTTGATCTTATCCCGCAAGCCGTTAACATTCCAGGATAATACCGTGACTGTCTGTGTCCTTGCCATCAGTATCAGAAGTATATTTGAATACAAGCTGGAAAGGGAGGCGTAGAATCCTACTACCCCCCACCACCCACCTGCCCACCAACCATGCACCTGGAGCCAGTGGAACTTGAGAAAAACCCAGCATTAAAATCATCAACAAACGTGTAACCACCCTTCCCCCAACCCCCGGATCCCCCCTCACCCTGCTACCCTGATTCGCAGGCCAAACGGACCAGCATACCCCAACAAGCAGAGCGCCTGTCGCCCAGTTAACGAAACACTAAGGGGTAAAGGTGGCCACCAAAAGGCCAGTCCAAGGGGCCGACCGACCCCAGTCTGCAAGCTCAGCCCACCATTCGATGTCCGAGAGTCCGGTTGAAAACCCTGGCCTCATATACCCCTCCCTCCCCTCCATAATGTCCTCCCCGTACCCACAATACATTACCACATGTCCACCATGGGCAGAATGCCCTCTCTCTGAGTTCCTATTTTCGGCTGGTCACCAACGTCTCAGCGCCAGGCCGTTCTCAACCTGACGTAGGAGTCCGCCTAAAGGGCCTGGTATCCCCTTGCGTTTCTGCATCCGGCCTTTACCATCCGAGTCAGCCCAAGTCCGGCGAGGCCGACAAGCTACGATTCCCATCCCAGTCCAGCGTCCGAGGAGCGCCCTGTCTTCGCGAGTCGCCTCCCGCCGAAACCAAAGAAGACGCAGGGGATTTAGTCTCTGTATCCCGCCATCCTCCCTCCCGGCATTGGCCGTGCGGGAGCTTCTGTGTTCCTTCAATCCACGCCATGGCCTCCTCTGGAGATGTGAAGAAGAAGGATTTGCCCTCAGCCAGGATCATGTACTTGAGGCCCAGTGCACGAAGTTCCTTTTTAACTCCGTCGAACGAGCGACGCTCTTGCTGGACCTTGTATGTAAAGTCAGGAAAGAACCGAACAACAGCGTTGTCGATCCGGAGGTCTCCATGCTGACATGGCGCCTGCAAAATGGCGTCCTGGTCTCGGAAATTGAGAATCCGGGCAATGATGGTCCACGGAGGGGCCCCCGGGCGAGGGAGGGGGACCGGGCCCGATGTGCTTGTTCGATAATAAAGAACTTGGAAAGTCTCTTGGGCTGTAGTTGTTTCAAAATGAGGTCCTCCAAGAACAGATCCATGCTTTGCCCCTCCATTTTCTCCGGTACGCCTACCACCCGTATGTTGTTTCTTCGGGCCCTCCCTTCCTGGTCCTCCAGCCGTGCTGTGGTCAGTTTTTGTTGGTGGGTCAAATGCTGGACCTGCTGCTGCAGCTGCTTGGTGGCGTTCCGAAGCTCTCCAATATCTGTTGTATTCTGGGTGACCTTTTCAGATGTTTTGTTGAGATCCGCTCTCTGTAATGCCAGCTCGATGGCCATCTTATCAATTTTGGTCTCCAGTGTCGTGCCCAGTGACTGTATGGCCTGCATTATGGCTGTCAACTACGGTTCAGACCCCTCGGCCACCTGTCCTGCGTGTACTTCACTTCCTCCGCCTGTCTGGCCGTGTATTTATCTATGGTATTAACCTGGGTGACAGTAGGGTTCCTGGGTTTAACCACCGTCTTAGAGGAGAGTCCCGTGGCGCCCCCATGACCACTCCGCTTGCCAGAGCTTTCCATCTCCCCACCATTGGTTCGGCCACGTGCCCCAGGCGCCATCATTCCTGGCCCTCACCGCCGGATTGCTGCATCGCCGAAGCCTTCCCACTGGTCTTCTGTCTACCGGTGGGTGCAAGTGGGCCAAACAACGTGCTCTGTGTCCGCCTGCTTAGTGGTTGGGGTAGCACCCGGTATTGTCACTGTGTCCGCCAAGCAGTGGCCGCCTGCGTCTTCTTCACGACTCCGCGCGCCCCCGCTGAAACCTGGCCTCGTCCGCACTCGAGGCCGGGGATGTGGTCGCGTCACAGGCCAGAGGCAAGCCCCGGCTAGGCCACTTTCATCGGGCCGCACCGCTCCGCTTTGCGGGGGAGGGGAGAGATCGGAGCGGTCTCTTTCGGCTCTGGAGCTCCCCCGCTGTCGGAATCCGTAACAGCTGGGAGAGTGGTGGCAGGATAATAGCCGGATTTAGGGGGTCTTCCGTCACCCCTCAGACGAGCCTTGAGACTATGAGGCAATCTTAGCCGCCGTCAGGCCACGCCCACAACAATATCATTGTTAAGCATTTAGTATCAAAAATGTCATTTACCCAAAATATTGTGTACCTATACTTATAAGTACAAAAAATATTGAAAATAAAATTTAGTTTCACACTAATATCATTAAAAAAAGTACAAAAGTAAATCTTACATATTTCTCTATTATTGCAAAATATATTTGACATTATGTTCAATTTTTGAGTTATATTATTACATTTACTACCATAAAAAGCACACACGCACACACACACATTAGATATATACATACATATATACATACATATATATATATATATATTCACTGAAAAAACCATAGGTTATACACCATATATAGTTAGGAATTAGCATTTAAAAAACCTTATTTTACTCACACAAAACCAATGAAATTCCATATATAGTTAGTTGTACTAACTATATATCGCGCACCCGCAATCCACTGCTGATCATGTCACATATTACATCATTCATGACATGGTCAGTGACATCACTGATGACATCACTGATGACATCTCAAATGACATCACTGATGACATCACTGATGACATCTCAAATGACATCACTGATGACATCACTGATGACAACATCCAGTGACTGTATTTTTCTGTAAAGTTAAAATATGTCTTACATATTTAAGAATGAGTGGATGTATAAGTGTCTGGATGAAGGATTTAGTAGGTGCATGACTGACTGTATGAGTGAGTGGTTAAATGTGTCTCACTGAGTGCATGGGTTAGTGACTAAACTGTCTTAATTTGTGCATCATTATGTCTGTTGTTCTGTAAACTGCTGCATGTGTTGATCAGTAGCTATATGAGTAACTATATGGGTTATTGATTGGTTGCCCAAGCATTTGTATGGGAGACTGAGTGTGTGTGTGGGTGGCTGGGAGGTGTATGACTCTGTGCATAGATGTATGGGTTCAAAAGTGCATGTGGAAACAGCTGTATGGGCGGTTGACTGTGTGCATGACTGTATTGGTGAGTGAATAGATATCTCAGTGCTACATGTCAAAGTAAGTACATATGTAAAATACAGTACATGTGAGAGTTGACATATATAAATAACTGTGCATAAGAGCCAGTGAATGTGTGAGTGGCTGTATGGATCATTGTGCACTTGTATCCAGGATTGTATAAGTGAGTAAATATGTTTTAGTATATGTTTGAATAAGTAAGGTGTGTATAACTGTATAGTTGTGAAAATGGAGGTGTGATTGATTCTTTGCATGACTGACTAGGTGTGTAAGTAACTCCATGGATGAGTGACAGTCTGTGAGTGTCTGTTTATACTGAGTGTATCTAAGGTTATATTAGAGTCTGAAGAGGTTCATCGTATTATCACATGAATTATGTCATCAGTGATGTGATCAGTAATGTCAAATGAGATGTTATCAGTGATGTCATCAGTGATGTCATTTGAGATGTCATCAGTGATGTCATCAGTGATGTCATTTGAGATGTCATCAGTGATGTCATCAGTGATGTCACTGACCATGTCATGAATGATGTAATATGTGACATGATCAGCAGTGGATTGCGGGTGCGCGATATATAGTTAGTACAACTAACTATATATGGAATTTCATTGGTTTTGTGTGAGTAAAATAAGGTTTTTTAAATGCTAATTCCTAACTATAAATGGTGTATAACCTATGGTTTTTTCAGTGAATTTTCAAGGTTTTGTAAATGCTAATTCCTAACTATATATGGTCTATAACCTATGGTTTTTTCAGTGAATTTCATTGGTTTTTTAAAAGCTAATATCTATAGCTGTAAAATGTATTCTTCTTTAAATCCAAAAATATATTTTATATGTTTATTAATAATTTTTTTTAAATATTTTTTTTGTTTCGCTCCCGGTCCGCGAACCGGGAAGCTTTCCGTTAGCTCAAATTGATGCCGCGACCCGGTCCGCGAACCGGTAAGAAATCAACATAGTGACGGTATCGCGTTGCCGCGTAATGCGTCTTATGACGTACTGCGTTAGCGCACCCGGAAGTGCCCCGGGGCGCGGACCGAGGCGCGAAACGCAGCTCCCCGGAAGCGATCCGCGGCGCGTCGCGAAAGCGCGATGTATCGCGTTGCCGCGTAATGCGTCTTGTGACGTACCGCGTTAGCGCACCCGGAAGTGTCCCGGGGCGCGGACCGAGGCGCGAAGCGCAGCGACCCGGAAGCTAACCGGGGCGCGTTCCGCAGCGCGTAACATGAGCGTGAGAGGTCATGTGACTTGTTAATAAAACTTTTCATTGGTTCATTTCACTTTTGGTTTCATAATGATGTAAGGCTAGGTCAGGTGACCTAAAAATAACACTTTTCATTGGTTGAGAAGTATTGTTTTTCCCAAATGATGAAAACCCCTCCTTCTTTCCTCACTCTGACTTTCATCATTGTGAGAGGAAGACCTTTATTACTATATCAGAAATGGCTTCAGTAGTTGCTTCAGCTGGTGCACCCCCACCACCACCTCCACCTCCTCATGGGAAGAGAGGACCACCTCCCCAGGTCATGACCAACACTGAGGAGGAAGAGGAAGAAATGGATGAAGAGGAGGGAGAAGAACCACAGTTCTTAGAAGAGGTGCCCCGGGTTTCCCATAAGAAAGCCAGTTTCATCTGGCAGTTTTATTCGATCCCTCCTGGCCAAAAAAAAAGTCAATGCGAGGTATGTCACCTGCCTCATCTGTAAAGAAAAATTATCCAGAGGGACGGATAAGAAATATAGTTACGGGAACCATACTATGCACAGGCACATGACAAGGAAGCATCCACTCAATTATAGCCGGGCGGAAATACGGGATTTGCAGGAAAATCCAAGATCAACTCCTGTGGCCAGATCAAGAATATCCATTTCATTGACACCAGCAGAGGCACGGGAAACTGTGCCAAACATACAAGAAAATTTTGGTCACATGATTCACACTTGTATGCACTGTCGTGCGTTGTTAGCATGTGGCAATATGAGCATAAATGCTATCAACCTGGCGTATGAACATCATAATTGCCCTAACCGCCCCCAGTAATTTTTTTTTTTGCTCCTGTTGAGCCCTTTTCAATGCCTGTTTTTTGTTGTTTCCCCCCCCCAAAAAAAACCAAAAAAAATATAAAATCGTTCAAAAAATACAAAAAAAACAAAAAATGTTCAAAAAATAAAAAAATATATAAAACAACAAAAATATAAAAACAAAAGTTCTTTTCAGAACTACCTTCCCTTTCAAAAAAAATTGCTAGAATGTTTAGCACTCTGGCAAGCTCTATTTCTTTTGGTTCGCTTCCCGGTTAGCTTCCCGGTACGCGGACCGGGAGCTAACCCAAAAAAAATTTTTTTTTAAAAAAGAGTAAGTATAAGGAAAGTAAACAGAGAGTGATGTTAAAAGAAAGACAGCTATAGGGAGTAAATAAGAGATACTGTTTAATAGATCTATTTACCGAAGAAAAGACGGAAGAGGGTATAATTGTGAAAAACAAAATAGATAACGAAGTGAAAGAAAAAAAAAGAGAGTATAACATTAACAAAGAAGAGTTTCTTGGAGAATGTGAGTGAATGTTCAAAATAAGATTAAAACATGAGGAATAACAGAGAGAAAAAATAGAAAACAGAAAACAAAAAATAACAGAAAAAGATTAATTGAAACAGCAAAGAAATGTAAGTAACATAGAGCCATATCATCAACATAGGCAATACAAGTTTTGCAGCTTTTATTGGCAGAAATGTGTCGCTAAAGCTGCTTTTGCGGCAGAAAACTGCAGCTAAAACCACTTTTGCACCAGTTTTCTGCCAATAAAAAGAGCAATAATTTTATTGGCTGTGTTCATAATATGCCCCTTAGTGTGCTTCAACTACACAGAGAAAGCATTATGAATAAATAGTGATACAGTGATCAGTCAAAGACACTAAGAGTAATAGAGACGGAGTGAGTGAACAAGAGTGAGGAACTATGAGAAGAGAGGGACTGACAAAAAGAGTGGAAGGAGTTGAGTAAGTAGGTAATAGAGAAAGGAATGAGGGAAGTAGCAAAGGCAGGAAACTGAGGGTTAAAGAAATGAAGCAGTGGAACTAATAGTAGTTAAATGTGATAGAAATGTAACGAAAAGAGTACAAAACATTTACCTTATAATTGTCGTTAAATTACTCACTTTTTGTTTTTATACTTTCAATCTGTGAAAGAGAGAACAAACATTTGAAAAATATTAAAACATGTATTTAAAAATTACAAAAGACAAGGGAAAAGATTGAAGGACAAACAGTTTTTCAACAACTTTGACACTTACAGAAGCTTCTGCTTCTCCAGGCCCCCTACACAGTCCTAAAGATATACATTTTAAACTAACAGTATCTTGATGCAGATGAAGTGAGGCCTATCTTAAAACATGGTGCATCTTTTGCATTGCTGTTGTCTCAGAAAAGTGTCACAAGACACTAAAATTTTAAATAATTGCTTCAGGATGCCAATAAGATGTCTCCTATCCAGAGGTTTGTTTGAGGTGAGGCCTACTCAGGGTTGCAGATGAAATTTCGAGTTGTTGAAGAGAATAGAGGACATAATATATGTGAAGGTCTACCAATGAAGTGAGTCATGTCCACTGCACTCTTGAACAAAGTCCAAACCTCCTATGTTTCCCTGGACAGACCTAAACTTGATCTGCACAATGTGATTCGTAATGATAGGAAACACAGGTGATGTAAATGAAATACGTACAATTTATTTTGCTCATTTCACAATCACATCACTTGTGTTTCCTTTGCTTAGGTATCTCATTGTGCAGATGTAGTCTAGCATATGAAAGAATACGCAGAAGTGCAGCACTGCACACAACAACTTTGACACTTACAGAAGCCTCACCTTCTCCATGCCTCCTACACAGTTCTACATATACATCATAAATGCAAACAGTACAGAATTAATTATACATGTTAAATGGTTTATTTTTGCTGTTCTCAGAATGTATCAAAATTCACTAAAAACAGTGACTTGAAGGTATTCATCATATAACAGCGGGGAAAAAAAAACACAATCAAAATGATTGTGTTTAAAAAACCCATACAACATAACAAATCAGAATTCAGAACTCCTTAAAGTTAACTTACTTTCCATGACGTCAAAGGATGTCCTATGAACAGCTTACACTCTTTTGTGCTGTTATTACTTTCAGCCCGCCACTTTCTGAAAGAAAATCTCCATCGTTTTTAAAAACATGTTACATTCAATAAATGACTTCTTGCTCTCTACCACAAGTTTCCACAAGGCCAAATCTTGTCAGAGCCATTTATAACTCTTGGATTTCTTGTAAGCCAATCCCGTCATTTGGCATTTCTGCAACTTTCAGAATTAAAATGTTGAAGATCATTTTCACAATCCTGGAATAGTAATATCTTCCCCTTCTTGCTCAGTCATGTTCTACATTTCCTATGACACTGATACTGCTTACTATGAAGCAGACTTACACTAACTCTATGACTAGTACAATTATTTAATTCTCTACATCACTTTCAATCACAAAGCAATGTAAAACAGTAGACAGCATTGCAGACTTACATTCCCTCTACTCTATGTTTTGATTGGCTGCTTCAATTAGCTTTTAAAAAGAAATAGTTTTTCTGAACTCATTCAAAGTGCACTTATTTCTCCATGACGTCCAGTCTTATGGTTAGAAGTTATGTCTCTGAACTACACTTATCCTCAAGGCCAAATTGTGTAGGAGCCATTAGAACTTCTTGAAATTCCACAGAGCACATCCCGAGATTATTTCCCTAAAATTTTGGTTTTAAAAACACCAGGTAAGAGTTTTTAAGGTCATACGGCAATTTTTTTTTGAAAATTAAAACAGAATCGTTGCAGAATGACCAGCCATTTCTAGACTTTAAATAAGCTGTGTAATGTCCTGATGTTATTGAAGGGCCGTCATGATATATAATTGCTGCAGTTACAAAAGTCCTTCCTGATATTGACAACTGCGAAGCTACAAAATTTTTAATTAAAGTTGTCAATTTTGTTCCATCAGGCCTACATCGTTGGAACATTAAAATGACATACTGGCCATATGTTCGTATAAATAATGTGGATATCATTTCAGATTTACATTGGCTACACTCCATGTTGTGATCAGCTGCTTTTACTAGCTTATTAAAGGAGACTGATTTACTGTCTGGCAAAGTTAAATATATAAATCTTTCTGAGTCTACACTAGTAGTACTTGATACCATACAGTTCTCGCAGTCATGCTGCCATTGATAAGAAAGCCCAAACAGCTGATCTACATCTACACCTTCAGCATGCAATACATCAAGCATATACATTAAAAACTCCTGACAATCTTGCTGAATATTTTGAGAGAATTGTGTTTGGCCTGAACATCTGTCTAACAGATTTCGAATTTCAGACACACTTTCTATGTTTGTTCTATCAGTGCTACATTTCTCTAACACAGAATTTAACAAACTGCAAAATCTTTGATCAGAATTGACCACAATCTCTTCTTTTACATTTTGTAGAGAAAACAAAACATTAACCACTACATTAGCATAGCAGTTGACACCAGAACTGTTTTCAAATTGAAAACCAACAGCATCTTCAACAGAATCCTTTTTGTTTCTGCTTGTAATTTTAGGTTCATCGACTTTTCGTCTTTTTGCTACAACCTCCCCAGTATTGGTCACATTTCTTCGTTTCCGGCCTACCACACGTTTCTCAAACAAAGGATACTGAGGCAAATGTGGCGCATACTCTCTTCTTAACCTATTGTATTCCTTAACACAATCTAGATCCGCACAAATGTTTGTGACATCACACTCAATCAAGTACAATCCCGATAAAGTTCTAACTCGTGACAATGCCACATATGCCATACCCTCCTTGAACACAGAACTGCCAATATTCACCAATGCACAGTCTACACTTAAACCTTGCGATTTATGGATTGTCACCGCATATGCCAAGCAAACAGGAAACTGCTTACGGCGAACATATAAGTCTTTTACAAGCAAAAATCTAGCAGAGCAACGACCAATTAGCTGTACTTCCTCAATGCCATCAAATTTAATTTTTAAAAATTCAATTCCATCTCTATTTCTGTATTTTACAAAATCAACAACATTACCCATTGATCCATTTACTAGACCTCTTTCAACATGTAAATTCCTTCTTAAAATTATACGGCAGTTCAAGCACACATTCAGAGTCTTTTCAAAACCTGCAGTTTTAGATATACTCTTCTCTAATGAATCCAATTTTGTTTTCAGATTCTCAGACAAAATAATTGTTGATCCCATATGCTCTACTCTGTCAATAGCTTCCAGTTTCACAATCTCTTGCTTTTCTAAATGCAACATTTTGTTGTTGAATTTGGCACATTCTGCAAGAGTTGGCATCAAACATATTCCAGATTTCTTATCAGTAATTTTCTGAAAAATATTCTCAGGCACAACATCTTGTTCTGGATATAAATTTGACAGTAATCGTGCATGTAAAGCTTCTTTCCCATGCTCGGTCACTTTTCCAATTCTAACATCTTGTAGAATAGTCTTGTAAACTTCATCCTTCGCCTGACGCATATTTTCATGCAGTTCAGCATAATTGAAGTTTAACCATATATTGACGTTGCCAATGCTGCCTAGGCACTTCCTGGTATCTTCATGCGTGAGCATTTTGAACACAGGTTGCCCTTTCACTGGTGTCAGCTGCAAAAGATCTCCGAAAACAATGATGTGTTTGCCACCAAATAACACATCATACTCTGTTTTGAGAACTTCTTGCATTCTCAAATGCACAAAGGCAAGCATGACATTGGAAACCATGCTTACTTCGTCAATGATAAGAAGTTTCATTTTCCTCAAGATTCTTGAAACTTCAAAACAAGCATCTCCAGATAGCTTGTGATATTGTAATTTGTTGTCATGCTCCACTGGCAGCATCAGTAAACGATGTAAAGTAATCCCTTTAATGTTATGTGCTGCCAGTCCAGTTGGAGCGGTGACAACACAAGACAGCGATGACTCTGTCCTTTCCTGCAAATAGCATGAAATTGCTTTAATGAGGAAACTTTTTCCAGTTCCCGCTTCTCCACTCACGTACAGTCGGACAGGCTTCAACGACGTACATGAGCACTCTTTCTTGTCATGACTTAATCCATGATCAATTTGCATGGTAACTTCGTCATATATTTTCCTCTGCTCAACGTTGAGTTGTCTTTCCTACTCTTCTAAGTTAACCGCATCCTCCTGAGCATGTGCCATGGCTCTTTCCACTTCATTCATGGCAGTGGCAGCTTCATTTTCGATAACAGGTCCTCCTAGTGGATCCTGACTCAATGAAGCAGAACTCTGACTGTCCTGAGAACTGTCTCTGGCAATCTCGGCTGCAATCGTTGCTTCCTGCTCAATTTCCGCATTCAACATTTCTACATATTTGGGAAAAGCAGGACATTCTATGGTCTCCTTGGCGGCATTGAAAGAGTCTTCGTAACAGAGGAAATCTCCAAGCAGTTCCTCTTCTGCACGCCAAGGCTTAAAAAGTTGCAAAAGTGCTAAATAGAAAAACTCCTTTTTTTCAGGAGATTCGCCACTCAATTTTCGATGGTTTACCAAGTGGCATTTTCTTTGCTTGACCAGACATCCCTCACTTCCTATTACAGCATACACTCCTTTCTCAGTATCTTCTTTGATGTTCCTCTTGAATATGTAATTTTGAAGAACCTCATAAAGACAAACATTGTCGAGGTGACTGCTTCTATTTGGATAATATGTATCCAACATGTTGGTCTTCAAAATGTCGGTACTGTTTGGCTCCTTTTCCGCCAAATACTCAATTTCCCGCACAGGTTTCAGAACTCGATTACGCGTTGCAGCAAGACCAAGACTCGCCCAAACGATACTCCTGGACTTGGCATAGAGACTTGCTGAAGACAACCGGTCAGAGCATTCGTAAGCTCCAATTTCTCGATGCGACAACATCTTCAGACTGAAACTGTACAACTTCTTGCTGAGGCTCTTTTCATGGGAAATGTCCTCCCACATATCCTTCAATTCTGTCTTCTCTTTTTTGGTGATGTAAGACGTCACATACCGAGCCACAGCCATACAGTTATCAGCCACAAACTGTATATCCATGTTAGCATTCCACATGGACAAAATCACCGGGTTGTAGTCGTTGATGTACTTGGACTCTTCGTTCCTCTTCAAATTGTATGTGTTTTTAGGTGATTTCTTCATGACATTATGTCGCAGCGAAGACATCAAACTGTTTACTCTTCCTTTAGAAATCACCGGTCGTGGAAAGCCGAAACGACATTTGGTGTAGAACTTGTCCTTGTTTCGGAATTTACGACGGCAGTACTTTCCACATCGATGGCTTTGGAAACGCAGAACTTTTTCTCTTAGGCCTTTCTTCTCCTTTGCGTTTGGAACAGCACACGTAGAATACTGTTGGATGAAACTCATCACTGAGTCTTCTGGATCCGTTCCAAATTTAGGTGCATCCTTGATCCACAGCAACATATGTATATGAGGAGCACCTCTTGCTTGGTACTCCTTTCTCCAGAAGAAATCCAACACCTCTCCAAGAGGTGGATTCTTCTTATTCATGATGAAAGACATCATAGCTTCAAATCTATGATTGAAGTACCTACATACATTGACTGGATCCAAAGAGCACAGTTCTCCGGGTGTCTTGAATTCGATGTTATCTACGTTAGCATTTGCCTCTCGTAGAAATTCAAGTAAGTCTTCCCAGCCATACTCGGCACAGCTCAGAGTGAGGAACCATGTGGGAGTACCTAAGTTCCTCAGCATACATTTTAAATCACCATGATGACGGTACCAGTACTCATTAGTACCACGCTGACACGCCATGAGATTAATCAGGTGAGAATCCAAAATACTGTCTTGGACATTGACTTTATCCATAAAGTCACTTGCCGAGATGTTTTGCATGTGTATACCACTTTTCAAGATGTGGTTCACTGCATATGACAGTCCAGACAGATCGCTTTCAAACAGTAGATGAAACAAATAAGGAATGCATTGTCGAAACCTAGCATCTCCTGCATACAATCGCATAGTCCGGTATTCAGAAGCAGGAATTTGATGAGGTCGCTCATCATATCTTCCTCCCTGACCTGTTGGAAAAAGCTGTGGGAAACACCGAGCTTCCAAACTTTCCTCCCAAACACTAATGGGACTCCCTTTGGCTTGTTTCATTTGAAACAACTCAATAGCATTCCCCATGACTTCCTTGGAATGCAAAGGATGAACACTATAATGTTCATATATTTCTTCACTAGTAGAGGGTTCTACTTTCTCAATTTGACCAGCACACAAATCGCTATCCTCTTCCTCACTTACTTCCTCTTCTGCAACATATACATTCTTATAGTATTTATTATTTTTTTTCAAATACAATGTTGCCTTTTTAACTTTCCTAACATCTACTAAATCTTGCCATATTTTCTTATTCTTTGTCGGAACCCCATTAACTAAGATAACCAGAGGTTCCTCTTCCACTTTTTCTACTCCAATTGTGTTAATGTTTTTCTTCAAATCTAGAGGCAAATAAACAACTCTTCCCTTTAATCCTCTCTGTAAATCTGATGGAGGCAATTTCCCTGTCTTTGGCTCCATTCTTACAATAGCCTGAAAGGGATGGATACTTTGAATCAAAATAGATTCATAAGTATTTAAATCCTTCAATTCAGAAGGAATCTCAACCAATTCCAGATTATTATGAACTGCTCTAGCAGGCATCTGGGTTTGATTTAATTTGCAACAACAATAAGTACACACACGTTGATCCAATCCCAAATCAAAACAATTTTCTACCATCAAGTATGTTGCGAAATCTTTCCATTCACTATTATTTTCCCTTTCACTTTTTGCATATAAATCCACTAACTTAGTCTGATTCTTATAATAAGTGCGTCGACAACACACACAAGTGAAATTTGGCCTCTCACTTGATTTGACCTGAAATGTGACAATTTCCCTCTGGAAATTATCTGTACTGGAAACCTGTACACTATCTTCCACATTACCCGCTTCTTCTTGGTCAATTTCAACATTCTCCTCTTTACTTCCAAAGTAACAAAACTCAATTTCTTCACATATATTCTTCACATCTATTTCAGAACCATGCAAAAGAGCAGCACATAATTGTTTAAGCATAATTGCTGGACTCTTAGCATAATACAACATTCTAACTAATTTCCTCACTTTATTATGATGCACTGCTAGCATCCTGAAATGATGAAAAACACTCTGGCATACTCTCCTGGAAAGACAAGCCAGTGAATGACCATGCAAACCTGTCACTTCTCTCACTCTGCAAGGATCTAATTCTTGCAACAACCTTATTTTCTGCTTCAAACTTTTCTTATTAAATGACCGTACAAAATCACAAAGCAAATTGATGGAATCCTGTCGCACACTACAAATACTACTACACTTCCAGGTGTACACAGGACCCTTAGCACGTCTTCCTAAAACCTCATTACCTAACACCTCTTCTGTCTCTGTTGTCACAAGTTTTTCTTTTTCAACTGGACAACCATCTTTCACTTCATAAGCACGACCACTGGTGTCAACTGCATGCACCAAATCATTATCCTGGAAATAACTCTCCTCATTAAAAACATGCCTCACAGCTTGAACTATGCATCCATTCTCCAGAAAAAACGTCACAAAAATTACTACGATTAACTATTCTCTTCCATCTACTATTTCTTTTGAAATCATAAATTGCCTTGTTTAGCTTCCTAATTCTATTGATTATCAAAATAAATAACTTACGTTTAATTTCAAATGCCTGATCAATAACTTTCTCAACTTTTTTTTTTCTCTTATAAAAAACAACTTTCTGTTGACCTTTCTTAATATTTTTTAACAAATTGCCAATAATCCTGTTGCGGAACATTCGTTTACGAATGTCCCTAAACTGTTGTTTCCTTCTACTATCATGCACAGAGTTATCTCTTGCTCTAGCAGTAACATTTTTGATTGGCCTTTCCTTTCCATTTGAATTGCTTATCTTTTTATGGACTGAAACATTTTCTGTAGTAATATTTTTTTTACTACACATATTTCTTATGAATGTTTTTGTACTCTTACCCGGTGCTTTCTTCGTGACTTGACAAATCTTTTTGTTAGAGGACTGCTGCTTCTTTTGATTCACCTGCTGTCTTTGACGTTTTGCAGCCTTTCTCTCTCTTTCTTTCGTTGGCATGGTGAAATGTTGAAATGATCTGCAGTTGAATCTGTGGTAAAATATATTAAAAAATGTTATTAACCACTATTACCAAACAGTAAATCAATAACAGTGATCAAAAACTTAACACACTACTTGACATTTTAAATAGAAGATTTTTTAGTCCTTGGCAAATTTACAATACAGAAATAGCAGAAAAGAAATGGAATTTATATTCATGTTACCTGTGCTATTTTATATGTGAATCTGATCTAATTTTATGAGCATATTTTAATATTTTATTGAAGACACTACACATAACCTGTTTTTGAAGGTGTCTTTATTTTTAAATTAAACGGTTTACACTTTTACTTTTTATTTATTATAAATTTTAAAAATAAATGTTTATAGTTCCATAGGCTCAAGCAGGTCATTTTCCCACCCTATGTCATATAATTCGGACAAATCTGCATCCTCATCACGCTCTTCTTCATCCTCAGGATTTAAATCACGCAAGGGATCAACATCCACTGATGTTTCAATTACAAGTTCAATGATGAGGTCAAAATCAACTGATTGCAGATTGTCGCTCATGTTGATGTTGTCTTTATCTTTAAAGAAAGATAACAACAATGAGATGTTGCAGAGTAAGAGACAAATCTCAGAGATTATAATAGTAAAATTGTTTAACAAGAGTAACATTTTGCAGCTATTATTTAGCCATGTCCAGCGATACTGAGCAGGTGAAGCCTATGTCTAATTTTTCAGTGAACAGGACTCATCTCTTCTTAACCTTGGATAAGCCTCACCAACTCTGTGTCCCCTGCACATACTTAAATGTAAAGGGGCAGATTTATGTTAAATGGCACATCCCCAGGCATGCACCAGTTAACGTGCACCGCTGCTCTGCCACCCATGGTGTGCCATATTTACAATCAGATAGGAGAAAGCTGCGTCAAAACCCTGCGCCTGCTTTAAGCAGGCATAGGTCTTGACGCAACATTGTGGAGATGGGGCACCCCTGAGCCTTGCTTGAGCTGCATCGCACTTGCGATACAACTCCAGCAATGCGCCACCTTTACAACACAGATACGTCACGCATCTGTGCCATTTTTGCCCCATGCTGCCCCGCATTGTAAATGCAGCACACCATGGGTGGCGGAACAGCGGCGCAGGATGACTAGCACATCCCTGGTGATGCGCCAGTCATCATAAATCTATCCCTAAGCTTCTTATCTTGCTACAGATGAACCACCATATGTACCATCAAACTATTTTGCATTTCCTAAATAGCGAATTTTAAGGAATAAATAGCAATTCTTTACCATTCCTAATTTGCAATGAGCAAATTCCTAATTGCAAGTTACCCATTCATTTCCATGGGCTAGGAGGCTCATAGGAATGAAGGTTAAATTTGCGATTAGCAATTAGCTCATCACAAATTAGGAATTTTTCCAAGGGTGCAGGGGTGTCTCAAGAACACCCTGCTGCACCCCTGAAAAAGAAATTTGGGGGCATATGGCACACATACATGCCCTAAGGGCATGTATTGGCGTCATATGGCACCTTTTGTTTTTTGGAAAAAAAGCTTTTTGAAAAGAATTCACAAATTACCACCAACTAGAAGTTGGTGGTAGTTTCCAAATCCTTAATGTCATTTTTTACATATTTTTTGTTTGATACATTGCATTTAAGTAATCGCAAAATTTGCAAATCCTTCAGTGCAATCGCAAAATAAGGAATAGCAAATTTTGAATTAAGGACATTTTAAGTCATTTCCACATGTGCAGTGTTTTCAAATTATGATTTGAAAATCGTTTTTGGGGAAAAGGAATGGTTTGCAAATTTATGACAAGGACATAATGGTGTATGCTTCTCTATAAGGCATTTCACTGTCTCTGATGTCATTATTCCCATATTACATTATAAGACCTTTCCCCATGGAGCACATTCCTTGTAAATATGCTCCCACCTGTGCGTGGTGAATTTAGATTTTGACTGTTTGAGTCACATAGCCATGTTAAAAGTGACCCAAAAAAATTGCAAACGCTTTAAAAAAACACATTCATGTGTCTTATGGGCATCACCTTAGCAAATACTTTGAGTTTGAAAACAGTCTCAGAAACACACCAATTTGTCTTCAGCAGAGCAAAAGGTATGCACTCCAGAGTCTGCAGCTATCAAAAGCACAGAAATGCTGTAATTCTTCACACATATCTCTCATGTCACCCAATCAAAACTCTTCCCTCACTTTTTTCAAATGAAAACCCTTTCCCCCTCTGCCCTTTCTGCCTTTTCTGCATGGCAACCACCTCTTGGAAGACTTCTGGTGTTTGCAAGTTCACACAACAATGAATTGAACTCTGAACTCTCAGTGCACCTGCATATCCAGTGCATTCTTTCATTTAATGATTTTTTCTTGACCACTCAAAATACATCTTTCAAAGAACTCATCCATGCACCCTAACTTTCTGTTTTCAGCAATCAAAATCCACCAATCACTGTTACTGCTTCATTAACACAGAAACTCCACAGTTTTTTTCATTTTAAACTCTTATTTTTTCAACTGCCATTTCATTGCCACACTTCATCTGACTGCAGCAGAACCTTCTCTCACCATGTTTTCTGTCTGGATTGTTGGACATAGTTACATCTATTGGGCTCAGAGGTATGCTGAGAACAGGAATTTACCTAACCTCAATTTACAAGATGTGGAAATTAAGTGGTTTGGCCACAGAGGATTAAAATGTCACCAATTGATACCATTGGTGAAAACCTTTATGCATTTGCCAAAACCTGACCTGTTAATTGTGCACTGTGGAGGTAATGATTTGGGCACTTTGACTGGGGTAGGTCTGGAAATGCTTTTAAAGGACACCTTTGAGCAATTGATGGCACTTTTTCCTCAGACTGCCTTGGTATATTCAAATATATGCCAAAGACAGAAATGGAGGTGGTCAAACCAATTTTGTACACAAATTGAGAAGTCGAGGAAGCATGTAAACAAATCTGTTTCATCTTACATGAGAGACCATGGAATGGGCTCCCTGTACAACAATAACTTGCGTTACTACATGCAAGATATCTACAGAGGAGATGGAGTTCACTTCTCAGATGAGGGCAACAGAATTTTCACTCTGAATTTAAGACTGTGCATTGGTACCTACTTATAAGTACCTAAATGTACCATAAACCCAAAAGCTCTTCTCAGAGCTACCCTACATCTGATCACTCACAATTATTATTTTACTCTAACATTTTTCACTAATTTTCAACAAAATACGCTCCCTTGGGCGCTACCCGGTACGCGAACCGGGAGCTAACCTCGCGAAATTTTAAAAAAAAAATTATTTTTTTTTTGCACATATAAGCCTCCTCAGCCACCCTCACAAAACCTAGGGGGTCGAGACAAAGGGGGTCTACCCATTCTGAACATTATTTGCCCTCCATTTTGTATCTTAATTCGACCGAAACACAAAATGGTGGACTCCCGTAACGCTTAAGGTTCGCGAACCGGGGCGCTCAACGGTTCGCGTACCGGGTCGCTCCCTGGGAAGCGCACCATCAAAAAAGGTGGGAAAGTAGTTTACAGAAAAGCCACTGGAGACAATTTCACCAAATATAGATTAGCTCATACTACATACCAATCCCTACCATTTTCACAAATTTGATTGGAATTCCATTTAGCCATTTAGCCTGTAGACCTCTCTAAATACCCTGAGGTAAATTACTTCTCAAAACACATCTGAAGTGTTGGAATTGACAACCAATTAAAATGTTCCTTTCATTTTCTACTTTTTTTACCTGACATTTGATTGGTTATGTACCTGAATATATATAAAAGAAGAGAATGAAACACAGCCATTTTGACTACTACTTCCTGGTGTACATTTCAATTGGATTTTCACTAATCACTTCAACTTCTTTCTAAAGGTAAGTTGTTATTTTAAAAACTGAACTATATTGTGTACTATCAGTTAATATGGTAAACTTTTTCTGATAGTTATATACTATCCCTCTGTAGTAGTTATAGATTTAGATAGACTTCTCTGTTATAGTTATGGACGGAGTTAGGCTTCTCTTTTATAATTATGAATTTACTTACGTTAAATCACATACACTTTTTTATATTCCTACTTCCACTCTGATACTATACACTGCCCAAAGATAAATTCTCTGTTAAAAAATGCCTATCTAAAATTAATCCCAACAGTGCCCTATCTCTACTAATATATATTTTTTTTATCCAAATTTCAGGCAACATGGAAGGCGAACAGAAAGTTTCATTTCAAATTGTCCTGCAAGAGAGCAGCCAAGAATTAATTGATCCAAATTATATAGAATTTATGGATGAAACTTGGGACCAAGAACTACTGCAATGTGTGCAAGCAGTGGATGACCTCCTTCAAAATGAGGACATTTTACACCCTCATAGATTACAAGCTATGTTCAATGAAAATGACGACATTTCAGACAGTGAAATGTTAGAAATGTTATTAAATTTTGAAACACAATCACAATAATAAATAATTGCTTAAAAAATAAAAAAAATAAAAAATAATCAACAAAACCAACAATCAATTAACATACAGTATTTAAAAAGTCTATCATTCATTTTTCATTGCAGTACGCTGCCCAGAACGCTTCCCGGTTCGCGGACCGGGCGCTACCCACGCAAAAAAAACAAATTTTTTTTTTGTTTTTTTTGCCCCGCGGGGCCCTTTTAAAACCTCCACATTAAACCTAGGGGGTCAGGGAGGATCTAGTATGCCCCCTTATGGTCATTTCCCCCTTTGTTTTGGCCTCCTCTTGTCTCTCAATCCTACCGAGAGACAAGATGGCGGCCGCTCCAGACTGTTTAGAATGTTGACAGACACCGGAGAACCAATCAGCTTCGCTACGCGAAGTTCCGGTACGCGTAAGGTCCGCGGACCGGAGCGCTGCCCAGAGCGCGCTTACAGATATATATTTTTTTTTAAACGTTAATTTCTCAAAATCCACTGGAGCACATATATTGAGACCTACAAAAGGCACATCGGGCTACCAGTCCCTACAATTTTGCCAAGTTTCATGCAAATCCATTCAGCCGTTCGGGCTAAAAGTGAGGCCAACCGCCCTATGGAAAACTCAATGTTAAAAACATGTTTTGGGACCCCCCTTTTTTCTCGACCCCCCCTGGACGAACCCCCCCCAAATTTCCAGGGGCTGCTCAGAAACAAAATGTTCCATTTTCCAGAAAATTTCAGCCAATTCCGTCCACAAACGCCAAAGTTATTAGACATAGAATTTTCAAAAATCCCATAGAGAAAAAATCCTAACTATATATACCTACTGGCGACCGCCAGTAGGTAATATATATCTCTCTCTATCTATATATATGTATATATATATACATATATATATATATATATATATATATATATATATATATATATATATATATATATATAAACAACAGAGTTGCCACAGCCCAGCCAGAAAGAAAACAGCATTTATTCTTCTGTTGGCAGCACATAGATGAACTCCTGACGCGTTTCGGTGCAATACCTTAATCATAGGATTTCCGGCTACACGAGCACCAGGTGTTTTATGCTGACAGTCACGTGTGCTTTATTGAAAGGCTCAATGTCCCAAAATACACAGCTCTTGGCAATACAATGTCCGTTATTCCAAGTAGTGTTTCGATATTGCAATGCAGTTCTTCACTCATAGTAGTCATGTAACTCTGCATATTTTAAAAGTGCCAGTGAAGTCGACGTTCACACAAAGCTGACGTGAATGCAATTAAAATCACTGCTGGTTTGTCTGTAGCTTACCAAGATGAGGCTTTTACCTCCCTTGTCTCCCTTTCCTTCCTCGAGTCTGGTAAGTTTTCGGAAAATCCTTTTCACCATCCAGAGTAAGACGGGTCATTCCCTCCAACTAAAACATTCACCAAAGTTTCTTCGTCAAGGGCCCCCAACCCTGCAGGGGGGCTGTGGCGAATGGGGAAGGAGATCCTGGTAATTAACACAAACAACAGAGTTGCCACAGCCCAGCCAGACAAGAAAACAGCATTTATTCTTCTGTTGGCAGCACATAGATGAACTCCTGGCACGTTTCGTTGCAATACCTTAATCATAGGATTTCCGGCTACACGAGCACCAGGTGTTTTATGCTGACAGTAACATGTGCTTTATTGAAAGGCTCAATGTCCCATAATACACTGCCCTTGGCAATACATTGTCCGTCTGCATATTTTAAAAGTGCCAGTGAAGTCGACGTTCACACAAAGCTGCCGTGAATGCAATTAAAATCACTGCTGGTTTGTCAGTAGCTTACCAAGATGAGGCTTTTACCTCCCTTGTCTCCCTTTCCTTCCTCGAGTCTATATGTATATATATATATATATATATATATATGTTTCCAAAAGAGTGCTCCTTCTGATCGTTTTGGCCCCACGGGAGTTGGCGTACACCCCGGCGGAGCGCGCCGGTAATCCAAATTCCAAAAGTTTCCAAAGTGTTGTACGCTCTCAATAAGATAGCAAGACGCCAGCAATCGTTTTCAGGGTGTTTATTCCTACAACTTGTAGGAATAAACACCCTGAAAACGATTGCTGGCGTACTGCTATCTTATTGAAAGCGTATGACACTTTGGAAACTTTTGGAGAATGTATATATATTTATATATATTAAGTTCCACAAGTTGCCTTTCTTAGGAAAGCACTCACAGCAAGAGTTTTCAAAGCGCGGGGACACCTTTAAATGAAAGACAAATGCAATCTTCTCGCATGCCTCGCCTGACGCATTTCAGAGATAGACTCTTTCCTCAGAGGCCGCATGCTCTGCAGTGATTGTTTCAAAACTTCACCAACTGATTATCCCCTCTTTAAGTATCACGCCCATCCGGGGATTTGAAATGTTGCATCACGGGAGTTGGAGTGCAAATTAAACCCATGTGGGTCAGAAACAAAGGACACTTGTATATTTATAAGCAGCATACCTTCTTTATTCAGTCAAATGTTCATCCATTAAAAGTGCCCCCATAAGTAAAGCACATCTTGCTGTTCCAAGGTAGCGCAAAATCATCTCGCGCCACAGGACTTGCCATGAATCCTGCAAAGGTGCAATCCCTGGCCTGGCCGTACACATTAAGTTCCACAAGTTGCCTTTCTTAGGAAAGCACTCACAGCAAGAGTTTTCAAAGCGCAGGGACACCTTTAAATGAAAGACATTTATTACCTACTGGCGGTCGCCAGTAGGTATATATAGTTAGGATTTTTTCCCTATGGGATTTTTGAAAATTCTATGTCTAATAACTTTGGCGTTTGTGGACGGAATTGGCTGAAATTTTCAGGAAAATGGCACATTTTGTTTCTGAGCAGCCCTTGAAAATTTGAGGGGGGTTCGTCAAGGGGGGGCCGAGAAAAAAGGGGGGTCCCAAAACGTGTTTTTAACATTGAGTTTTCCATAGGGCGGTTGGCCTCACTTTTAGCTCGAAGGGCTGAATGGATTTGCACGAAACTTGGCAAAATTGTAGGGACTGATAGCCCGATGTGCCTTTTGTAGGTCTCAATATATGTGCTTCAGTGGATTTTGAGAAATTAACGTTCAAAAAAAGATATATATCTGTAACAGCGGACCGGGCAGCGCTCCAGTTCGCGTACTTTTCGCGCAACGGAGCTTTGTGAAGCGAAGCTGATTGGTTCTCCGGCGTCTGTAAACATTCCAAACAGTCCGTAGCGGCCGCCATCTTGTCTCTCGGTAGGATCGAGAGACAAGAGGAGGCCAAAGCGAAGGGGCAAATGACCATAAGGGGGCATAGTAGATTCTCGCTGACCCCCTAGGTTTGATGTGGAGGTTTTAAAAGGGCCCCGCGGGGCAAAAAAAAAAACCCAATAATAATAATCGAACGGCTGAATGGATTTGCACGAAACTTGGCAAAATTGTAGGGACTGGTAGCCCGATGTGCCTTTGCTAGGTCTCAATATATGTGCTCCAGTGGATTTTGAGAAATTAACATTCAAAAAAATATATATATCTGTAACAGCGCTCCGCTTCGCGTACTTTTCGCGTTACGGAGCTTTGCGAAGCTGATTGGTTCTTCGGCGTCTGTAAACATTCCAAACAGTCCGTAGCGGCCGCCATCTTGTCTCTCGGTAGGATCGAGAGACAAGAGGAGGCCAAAGCGAAGGGGCAAATGACCATAAGGGGGCATAGTAGATCCTCCCTGACCCCCTAGGTTTGATGTGGAGGCTTTAAAAGGGTCTCGCAGGGCAAAAAAAATATATATCGTTTTTTTAGTTTTTTTGCGTGGAGTGCGCCCGGTTCGCGAACCGGGAAGCGTTCTGGGGAGCGTACTTTCTTGAAAATTAGTGAAAAAAGTTAGAGTAAAATAATAATTGTGAGTGAATAGATGTAGGGTAGCTCTGAGAAGAGCTTTTGGGTTTATGGTACATTTAGGTACTTATAAGTAGGTACCAATGCACAGTCTTAAATTCAGAGTGAAAATTCTGTTGCCCTCATCTGAGAAGTGAACTCCATCTCCTCTGTAGATATCTTGCATGTAGTAACGCAAGTTATTGTTGTACAGGGAGCCCATTCCATGGTCTCTCATGTAAGCTGAAACAGATTTGTTTACATGCTTCCTCGATTTCTCAATTTGTGGACAAAATTGGTTCGACCACCTCCATTTTTGTCTTTGGCATATAGTTGAATATACCAAGGCAGTCTGAGGAAAAAGTGCCATCAATTGCTCAAAGGTGTCCTTTAAAAGCATTTCCAGACCTACCCCAGTCAAAGTGCCCAAATCATTACCTCCACAGTGCACAATTAACAGGTCAGGTTTTGGCAAATGCATAAAGGTTTTCACCAATGGTATCAATTGGTGACATTTTAATCCTCTGTGGCCAAACCACTTAATTTCCACATCTTGTAAATTGAGGTTAGGTAAATTCCTGTTTTCAGCGTACCTCTGAGCCCAATAGATGTAACTATGTCCAACAATCCAGACAGAAAACATGGCGAGAGAAGGTTCTCCTGCAGTCAGATGAAGTGTGGCAATGAAATGGCAGTTGAAAAAATGAGAGTGTAAAATGAAAAAAACTGAGGAGTTTCTGTGTTAATGAAGCAGTAAGAGTGATTGGTGGATTTTGATTGCTGAAAACAGAAAGTTAGGGTGCATGGATGAGTTCGTTGAAAGATGTATTTTGAGTGGCGAAGAAAAAATCATTAAATGAAAGATTGCATTGGATATGCAGGTGCACTGAGAGTTCAGAGTTCAATTGCAACATTGTTGTGTGAACTTGGAAACACGAGAGGTCTTGCAAGAGGTGGTTGCTATGCAGAAAAAGCAGAGAGGGGGCAGAGGGGGGAAGGGTTTTGATTTGAAAAAAGTGAGGGAAGAGTTTTGATTGGGTGATATGAGAGATATATGTGAAGAATTACAGCATTTCTGTGCTTTTGATAGCTGCAGACTCTGGAGTGCATACCTTTTGCTCTGCTGAAGACAAATTGGTGTGTTTCTGAGACTGTTTTGAAACTCAAAGTATTTGCTAAGGTGAGAAAAGATTTCTTTAATTTAGATAGAAAATAGTGTGCTTTAAGGAGAAAATTATGAAGAAAGTTGTGTTTTTCAAATGTTGCTTTGTGTCAAGTGTTTTACAAATAGATTTTGTTTCTTTGAGAAATTGTAATTGGAGAAAATGTGAAGTATTAGTACAGACAGGGTTTTTATGTGCATAGGAGCTGTGGAGTGTTTTCAAATTATGACTTGTAAATCGTTTTTGAGAAAAAGCAATGGTTTTAATATTGATGACAAGGACATAATGGTGTCTGCTTCTTTATAAGGTAATTGAGAGTCTCTGATGTTATTTTTCCCATTTCAATGTAAGAAGTTTGTCTGTGGAGCAAATTGCTTGTAAATATGCTCCCACCTGTGCATGGCAAATTTAGATTTTGAATGTTTGCGTTACATAGGCATGTTAAATGTGACTGAAACATGCTGCAAAGGCAATCAAAAAACGCTTTTATGTGTCTTAAGGACATTTTAAGTCATTTCCCCATGTGCAGTGTTTTCAAATTATGAGTTGAAAATCGTTTTTGAGGTAAAGGAATGTTTTCAAAATTTATGTGCGCCATATGCCCCCAAATTTCTTTTTCAGGGGTGCAGCAGGGTGTTCTTGAGACACCCCTGCACCCTCGGAAAAATTCGTAATTTGCGATGAGGTAATTGCTAATCGCAAATTGCACCTTCATTCCTATGGGCCTCCTGCTGCATGGAAATGAATGGGTAATTTGTAATTAGCAAATAGCTCATCGCAAACTAGGAATGGTAAAGAATCGCTATTTATTCCTTAAAGTTCGCTATTTAGGAAATGCAAAAAACTTTGATGATACATATGGCGGTTCATCTCTAACAAGATAAGAAGCATAGGGATAGATTTATGATGACTGGCGCATCACCAGGGATGTGTTAGTCATTCTGTGCCGCTGTTCCGTCACCTATGGTGTGCTGCATTTACAATGCGGCGCATCATGGGGCAAAAACAGCACAGATGCGTGACGTATCTGTGCCGTAAAGGTGGCGCATTGCTGGAGTTGTATCGCAAGTGTGATGAAGCTCCAGCAAGGCTCAGGGGTGCCCCTGTCGCAGGGTTTCTGTTCTCACACAGAACTGTGGACAGAGGATTGGAACCTCGGCGAATTAGGGTGCCCCAAAACTCACCTTAGTAATCAAAAACCCCTTAGCAAGCTAGGTACAGTGTCACATTGGATATAACAAACTCTCAATGTTTAGACAATCCAGAATATGAACTTATAGTACCTCAGGATACGTGGAACTCATGAAGAGTCGGTCGTTATATATTTCTTAGAAACCAGAACATGGAGTTAAGAAGAACACGTGTATTTGAAATGTTTATTTACTAATGCCGTCTTCTCAGGCGTAGTATCTTAGATAATACAAGTACACATATTATCAGTAGCAAAATTACCAGCATAGTTACTAGTACATAAAAAGCGAATGGTGACAGTATGTTAACATGCTGTAAATGAATAAGAGTTAGCAACACTTATAAGCAGCCGCGGGCCGTGGAGGGAGTTACGGTGGGGCAGGGAGGCGGGGAGGGGGAGGGGCAGGGTGGAGAGGGCTCCACCCTGCCCCTCCCCCTCCCCGCCTCCCTGCCCCACCGTAACTCCCTCCAGCGGCTGCTTATATCTGACTCGCCCTAATACACATATTATATTATTTGCTAAGAAGGTCTCTTTGTGTTGGTTTAGGGCGTGCCCATACTTTAGTGTCTTAGATTTGAAGGAATCACATCAGTATACACCAGCTCTCTCTTCATGTGAACCGCATCAAGTGTTGTGTATGTGTGTTCGGCAAAGCAATATAAAACCCGCCTTATGTCGTGGAGATCAGACCTCATAACAATTCTGTATCGTGTTGTTCTTGAAACTTCAGCAGTCGCTATACAGATATAGTTTAACAAGCAAAGCAGATAGTAGAGCAATAACATATTATTCTCATGTAAACCACGATGAACTACTAGGTTGAAAGCTAAAGCAACAACTAAGTGTCGTGTGCAGAAGTTGCAAAAAAGGAAAAATGGCGTTTAAACCGGTAATGAGCCCATGCTAACTTAACACGGTGTAAAGATTTCCAGGATCTAGATGACACCTCCCCATGATCCGGAAACGAACTGAATAAGATAATAGAAGTGGCATCTCATGAGAGCAGATTGCAACTTTATATGTGGACGGTCCGCAAGGTAAAACATTAAAAACTAGGAAAATTTAATGCTAAAGAAAAATAAAACAGCCAATTACTTTATCGAGGCTTAAGCCAATAGGCAAGCTAAATAATAAAAACTTGACAAATAAGTCAATGAATTGTCAATGAAATGCTAGTACTCAGCATATCAAACATGAAAAAGGTCTATGACATAACTGTGTATGCAAAATAAGCTGCAACAGCCTCCAATAGGAAGTCACCGTCTTCATCCGAAAAGAGTTCAGCCATCCAATTTAAAAGCGGAAAAGAACATACGTGCTCTCCCAGCACCGGATCCTCTATCACCATCAGAAGACAGCTCGGTGGGTTTTCAAGAAAGCTCTGTTCCAAGAAAGACTGTGTTGCCGCCAGTAAATTCCAGGGACCAATTAGTCCATGCATCAATGCCACAGCCATAATCCTTTCCCCAGGACAAACCAACTCGTGAGTAATGATAGGAGTCATCAGCTGATTAAAGTCGACGTCAGGAGAAACCGGTCCGCAGAGACACAAATCAATGGCCCAATCGAAATCACAGGTCAGGCAGTGAAATACAGGCTGGACACAGGTGAAGTAGGAGAATCGAAAAGATAATCCATATGCCGTGCTTAATATCGCCAACGGCATTGTGCCATAATATTCAAGCATGCGATTGCGGAATAGCGTCAGCAGCTGCAGGGCGGGAGCTTGCACAGGAGGGACATCCATATTTAAAAATGTAAAAAAGCACAAGAGCGTCCGCTGGTAATGCAAGTAAAAATGGGAATCCACCAAGCACAGTGGAAAAAATAGAATGAAACAAAGCAGGGATGACTCCAAAGATTTTCTCAAATGAAGTCACGAGACCACTGGTAACAACTTTAAAAAAGTGCGCCAGGCCCTTTGTGGAGGACGCGTTAAAGATAGTCCGAACCATCTTGCTGAAATGGAAAGGCAAATCTGTATTTAAAAGGGTCTGCACCTCTGTACGGGTGTTCGCTATGTGAAGCACGAAAGTTTCACGGGCCGAACTCAAGGCCACCTCTCTCTGAGACAAAAGAGCTCTTATTCTTGCCATGCCGTTGAAATCTGCTCCCAAGGTTGGTATTTGTGGCCAGATTGAAAACTCCCTATGTTCATGTGTGGGAGGAAATAGAACATTTCTGCAGCAAATAACCCGTTCACTTACTGTTACGATAAAAGGAATACTTTTAATTAACCCAGAACAATCTTCATTATTGAGCATCAAATAACTACCATTTTCCAACAACTTGAACGTGGGGATGATAGCAGGAACTGGCGTGCCTTGCAACACGCAAGCCATATTTGGTCGGTGTTTGTTGCATGAACCGTGTAACTGTATGTGCCTACACATTAGTGAATGATCTGGCGTCTCAGTGCATTCCTCTCCATTCAGATAAACTTCTTGATCATCTTTGAAACATCTGTATTTGTATGGAAGCGACCAGACCTCATGAAGAAAACCACTACCTAAAGGTGCATAACGACCTATTGGTATATATTTCATACAATTTGAAAACTTATATAAAGCAAAAGGCAGCGTTATTAAACCGTGGATAAGGCACGTTGCCAAAGCAGCCAACCTTTTGGATTTATACTGGAAATGTTAAAGGAAGAATTATGGAGTAGGGCCTGTAAATTTTTAATGGACAACCGAGTAAAATTACTCCAACCATCATATTCCTCTAACTCCGGGATAGTAGGGGTGTTTAATTTTTTAGAAGTAGCCAATCCAAAGCATTTGGTCTGGGAAATTGTTTCATTCACAAACAACATATGATTTGGGATGAGATATGCACGGTGCAAAGCCTCAGTGCCTTGTATCTGCCAGGTTCGTGAACCCCAAACTGATGTAGATCCTGGATATCTTTACACTGTGTTAAGTTAGCATGGGCTCATTACTGGTTTAAACACCATTTTTCCTTTTTTGCAACTTCTGCACACGACACTTAGTTGTTGCTTTAGCTTTCAGCCTACCTGCGTCAAGATCTATGCCTGCTTCAAGCAGGCGCAGGGTTTTGATGCAGCTTTGTCCTATCTGATTGTAAATGCGGCAGACCGTGGGTGGCAGAGCAGCGGTGCACGTTAACTGGTGCATCTCTGGGGATGTGCTAGTTAATATAAATCTGCCCCTTTCCATACATACTGAGCATGTCATGAATGATGTAATATGTGACATCATCAGCAGTGGATTACGGGTAATAGTATCTCTAGTTTACTCCCCTATAGCTGTCTTTCTTTTAACATAACTGTCTGTTTCCTTCCCTTATACTTACTGTTTTTTTGGTTCGCTTCCGGTTCGCGTACCGGCGAGCGAACTGGGAAGCGAACTAAGAGAAATAGAGGTTGGCACAGTTCCAAATATTGTACCAATTTTTTAATAACGGGGAGGTAGTTCTGAAAAGAACTTTTTTTTTATTGTTTTTGTTGTTTTATATTTTTTTTATTATTTTTCTGAACATTTTTTTACTTTTTTTGAATTTTTCTGAACAGTTTTATATTTTTTTTGGTTTTTTTTCGGAGGGGGCAACGAAAACGATTCATTGTAAAGGGCTCAACAGGAGCAAAAAAAAAAAAAAAGAATTTATTATTTGGGGCGTTTCGTACAAACTTGCATATGATTGTCAATAGCTCTGTTGATCAGAGTGATGCTACTTTCTCTGTAGCAAATGAATTGACTGCAATGTACGCAGACTTGTTTTACTTCACCAAATCTCATTTGTATATTTGGCACCATCTCCCTGCCCTCTGGTGCCGTTACTTCCGGTACAACAGATCTTCTGGCCATAATAGGGAGATTATCTAGGTCGTTACGAAACTGTGCAGCACTGTAGTTGTTAGGATGCCACCTAGTCATATGGCGATGCATTGTGTAGTTTCCGAAACTGTATTTTTTCTCGGTCCCTCTGGACAGTCTATCTTGACATATAAGGCAAGTTACGTATCTTGCATTTACTTTTTTCTGACCTTTGGGAATTTAAAAAAATTGCCAAATGAAGGTTTCTTTCCGGTGAGACGTCCTGGGCTCCTCAGGCAAAAAGTGTCTCTCTTCGTGCTCGTCGTCCTGTTCCTCTTCTTCTTCTTCTTGCTGAATTATAACTTCAGCAGGTGGTCCACTCTTCCTTGGATGTGGTGGAGGTGGTGGGGAAGCACCAGCTGAAGCTACTAAAGAAGCCATTGCTCACTGGTAACAAAGGGTCTTTCTCTCACAATGATGAAAGTCAGAGTGAGGAAAGAAGGAGGGATTTTCATCATTTGGGAAAAACAATAGTTCTCAACCAATGAAAAGTGTTCATTTTAGATTATATGATCTAGTCTTACATCATTAGGAAACCAAAAGTGAAATGAACCAATGAAAAGTGTTATTACCAAGTCACATGACCTGCTGTGTTTACGTTACGCGCTTTGCAGGGCCTCCCGGTTTGCTTCCAGAAACCTGCGCTTTGCGCCTCGCTTCGCGTACCAGTTCGCTAACGTAGCACGTCATATGACGTATCACGCGACAACGCGAAACGTCATGTGGACGGGAGGCGTCACGATGTTGTTTTCTAACGCGGCAGTTGCGGTAAAGAAACGTTTACCGGCTCGCGGTCTATTTCGCGGCATCAAGGTCAGCTAACGGGAAGTTTCCCGATTCGCGAAGCGGGAACGAAGAAAAAAAAATATTTAAAAAAAAAATTATTAATAAACATATAAAATATATTTTTGGATTTAAAGAAGAATACATTTTACAGCTACAGATATTAGCTGTTAAAAAAACAATGAAATTCACTGAAAAAACCATAGGTTATAGACCATATATAGTTAGGAATTAGCATTTACAAAACCTTGAAAATTCACTGAAAAAACCATAGGTTATAGACCATATATAGTTAGGAATTAGCATTTAGAAAACCTTATTTCACTCACACAAAACCATTGAAATTCCATATATAGTTAGTTGCACTAACTATATATCGCGCACCCGCAATCCACTGCTGATGATGTCACATATTACATCATTCATGACATGGTCAGTGACATCACTGATGACATCACTGATGACATCTCAAATGACATCACTGATGATATCTCTTTTGACATCAATGGTCACATCAATGATGATATCATTAATGTGACAATACAATGCATCTCCTCACACTTTAATATAACCTCTGTTACACCCAGTGTTAAATACAGAGTATAATTTTTGAAACCATTGACACACCAATACTAGTTACTACATACGCACTCACTGATTCCTACGTCTACACACACATTCACTCATTCACCCATACAATCATTCATACATACAATCACTCATCTTTACAACACTATCATATGCACTCATACACCTATACAGACACTCACACTCTGCCACTCATCCATGGAGTTACTCACACACCTAGTCAGTCCTGTAAAGAATCAATCACACTTCCATTTTCTAATCTACACAGTTAAACATAGAGTACCTTACATTTTCAAACATATACTAACACATACTTAGTCTCTTATAGAATCACTGATACAAGTACACATTGATCTGCACAGAGTCACACACCTCCCAGCCAGCCATACACACACTCAGTCTCCCATACAAATACTTGTGCAACCAATCAATAACCCATATAGCTACTTATATAGCTACTGATCAACACATGCAGCAGCTTGCACAACAACAGACATACTGATGCACACTTTCAGACAGTTTAGTCACTAACCCGTGCATTTAGTAAGACGCATTTAATCACTCACTCATACAGTCAATCACGCACCTACTAAAACCTTCATTCAGACACTTATACATCCACTCATTCTTCAATATGTAAAACATATTTAAACTTTACAGAAACACATAATCACTGGATGTTGTCATCAGTGATGTCATCAGTGATGTCACTGACCATGTCATGAATGATGTAATATGTGACATCATCAGCAGTGGATTGCGGGTGCGCGATATATAGTTAGTGCAACTAACTATATATGGAATTTCAATGGTTTTGTGTGAGTGAAATAAGGTTTTCTAAATGCTAATTCCTAACTATATATGGTCTATAACCTATGGTTTTTTCAGTGAATATATATATATATATACTTACTGAAAAAAAACATACGTTTCAGGGCCATTAGAGTTAGTTGGAGATTTCACTTGTACAAAACCATAGAAATTAGGCTGTCATAGTTAGTAGACCTAATTATAACTCACGCCCCGCAATGCACTGCTGATGACGTCACATGTTACATCGCTCATGACATGCTCAGTGACATCACCAATGACATCACTGATGACATCTTAAATGACATCACTGGTGACATCACTGATGACATTGTCCAGTGAGTGTGTGTTTCTGTAAAGTATAAAAATATGTTTCATATATATACATATATATGCGAAGGTGTATTGAAGTATGAGTGGGTGTATGAGTGTCTGAATGGATGATTTAGTAGGTGTGTGACTGACTGTATAAGTGAGTGATTAAATGTGTCTTACTGAATGCATGGGTTAGAGACTAAACTGTGTGACTGTCTTTATTAGTCTGTTAGTTGGTGTGTAGGCGGCTGCATGGCTTGGTGAGTAGCTACATGAGTGTCTATATGGGGTATTTATTTGTTGTTTGAGTATCTGTATGGGTGCCTGAGTGTCTTTGTGGGTGGGTGGTGGGGTGTGCGACTCTGTGCATAGATATGTGAGTGGTTGTTTCACTGGGTGCATAGGTTCAAGAGTGCATATGGAAACAGCTGTGTGGGTGGGTGAGTGTGTGTGTATGGGTGTGTTGGTGAGTGAATGGATGTCTCAGTGGTACATGTGTGAGTAACTACATATGTTTAAAAGCAGTATATGTGAGTGTCGGAGCATATGAATGACTATGTGTGGGAGTGAGTGATTACAAGAATATCTGTATGGATGAGTGTGTGTTCCTATGGGTGATTGTTTAAGAGAGTAAGTATATGTTAGCATCAGTATAAATAGGTGCGGTGGTGTGTTTATGACTGTATAAGCAAGGAAATGGGTGTGTGATAGTTTCTTTTCATGACTGACCAGGTGCATGAGTAACTCTTTGGGTGAGTGGCAGTGTGTGAGGGTTTGTATGGGTGTATGAGTGGATATATCAGTGGCTGTATAGATGAATGACTGTGTGTATGAGTGACGGTATGGGTTAGTGGCTGGATGGGGTATAGACATATGAATCACTGAGCAGGTATGTACTAACTGCTATTGGTCTGTATATGGATTCAATATTGGTGGTCTGTATTTAAGAGTGGGTGTATGAAAGGTTTTATTAGGGTATGAGGAGGTGCATCAGATGATCATGTGGATGATGTCATCAGTGATGTCATCAGTGATGTCTTTTAAGATGTCATCAGTGATGAGCATGTCATGTGGGGTGCTTCCTGGAGGTACCTGGTGGGCTAGTTGGACCCCAGGAACCCTCAGGATTCAAGGGGACTTAATCCCCCAACTTACAACGCACCACAGGGCGCGTTTGCACACTTTATATATTTATTTATAAAACTTTTTGAGTGCACGAATACCCGGAGGTGTCTCAGCGCTTGACAGAAGATCACAGTGTAGCTGTATTTGTGGGTAACATGCATGTCTATTGATTGAATAACCAGGTTTTTAGCTGTTTTCGGAAAAGAGTTAAAGTTGGACTAGTTTTAAGGTGATTAGGAAGAGTGTTCCACAACTTGAAAGTGGCAATTGAAAAAGATCTGTCTCCCATGTTGCTTTCTTTGTTTTGGCTATCTCCAGGAGGTATGCTTTAGAGGATCTGAGAGTACGGGCTGGCCTATAAGGACAGAGAGAATGTTTTGGGAAAAGCGGGCCTTTTTCATGGAGGGTCTTGAAGGCTAAGCACAAGGCTTTAAATGTAATTCTCTGCCTCACAGGAAGCCAGTGGAGTTTACGAATGACATTTGAGATGGGTTTGAATTTAGGTGTTGAGGTGACAAGTCTGGCAGCTGCATTCTGTACTAGCTGAAGTTTGTTTAAGACCTGTTCTTGTGCGTTGAGCAGTACAGCATTGCAATAGTCGACTCGGGACATGAGCAGAGTGGAAATCAAGGTTTTTATGGTATTTAGAGGAAGATAAGGGAGCAACTTCCTAATCATTTTTAACGTAAAAAAGGAAGCGGAAACTATAGTGTTAGCATGGTGTATATAGGAGAGTTTTTCGTCAAAAATCACTCCCAGGTTCCTGACTTTATTGACTGGAACAGGTGGAAGTCCAAGCTCTTGAGGCCACCAAATGGGGGAGTTAAGCTTTAGGCAATTTTTACTCATCCAATTGCTGATGGCATGCATTCCCTGTTTGAAGTTGTTAGCTACTTCCAGACCATTGTTGTTGATGGCCAGGACAATCTGAGTATCGTCAGCATAGGATGCAACTGCAAGACGATGATCTTTAATGATTCTCGCCAAGTCCGCCAGATAGATGTTAAATAGTGTTGGACTTAGCGAGGATCCCTGGGGAACGCCACATGGAAGAGCAAAAGGGAGGGATGAGAAATCACACATGGTCACAGTTTGTTCCCGATTGGCCAGAAAGGAGGAGAGAAGGTTAATGGCGGTCCTGGAAATTCCGGTTCCTCTGACACGGTCGATCAGGATGGTATGATCGACCGTGTCAAAAGCCGCGGAGAGGTCGAGCATTATGAGCAGCGCCGTACCTCCTCCGTCCAAGATCATTCTGATTTCATCAGGTGCTTTTATTAAAGCAGTCTCCGTACCATGAGCCTTTCTAAACCCGAACTGTGACTCATCAAGACAGTTGTTATTGTCTATGAATTCGGAGATTTGGATGTTCATGATTTTTTCAATGATCTTTGCTGGAAACGGAAGACAGGCTATTGGCCTGTAGCTGGTAACATTGGAAGGATCAAGACTGTTTTTTTTAAGAAGTGGTTTGACTACTGTTTTCTTCCATATGGATGGAAAGATACCTGAAGTGAACATAGCATTGTAAATGTCAGTAAGAGTGTGGCAAATGATATCGGGAACCATTTTAAGTGTAGCGGGAGGGCAAGGGTCATCAGGTGAGCCTGAATTGATGGTCATCATGAGTTTGTGAACTAATTCAGGTGACACACGATCAAAAGAAAATATTGGTACGTTGTTCGTGATGGAATCTGAAGGAATCTTGGAATTTGTGATGTCATTGGCATGCTTATTGAATTTTGAATAAATGTCGCATACTTTATCTTGGAAAAAGGTGGATAGGGCATCACACATAGATTGGGATGCCTCTTTGTTAGTAGTTTTATCCTGTCCTGTAAGATGTGAGACAACCTGGAAAAGTTGTCTGGCCGAGTCTTGTGCTGACTCAATTTGATTATTATAATAAATACTTTTTTGACAGATGATCATTTGTTTGTATTTATTCAGTTTCTCTTTATAGCAGATTTTTTCCATTGGGTCGTAATTTCTACGCCACTTACGCTCTTGTCGTCTGCAGATTTGTTTTTCCAGCCTAAGGGTCTCATTGAACCAAGGGGCTGAATTGGATGTTCTGTTGGTCGATCTTTTTTTGATGGGAAGTGTAGATTCAAGTGCGCTCTGAAGGCAGTGGGTGTAGGTGATGGCAGCTAATTCAGGGTTGGAGATATTAATGTCCTGCATCGAGTGCAGTTTATGGTTAAAGTCATCAAGATTGATACTTTTCCAAGATTTAAAAGTGTTAGTGTTAGAGAGTATGATGGGAGGGGGGCTGGGAGGACAAATATTGAAACATACGGCTGCGTGGTCAGTCCACGTAAGAGAGAGTGTTTTATCAATGAAAAGAGATTTAAGGTTAGAGAAGATTCCATCTAATGTATGCCCTGCAGAATGCGTAGGGGAATGGACCAGTTGAGTCAGTCCTACTGCTTCCATCTCAGTAAGGAGAGTAATAGTGTCTGGGTCTTGATCCAAGTCCAGATGGAAATTAAAATCACCTATAATGGTGAAGTTGTTTTCTCCTGCTACAGGCTCTAAAAGGTGGCTCAGAGCAGATAGAAATGCTGAGCGGGAGCCAGGGGGACGATAGAGCAAGACACCTCTAAATGAGCTGGAATAAGGGGTGAAAAACGTAAAATTAATTGCTTCACATGTGCTAATGGTTAGGGGCTCCATTCGCAGAATATAATTATCTCGATATATTATTGCTATACCTCCTCCTCTTTTTAGACCTCTGTTGTGTCTAATATTAGTAAAGCCCTCTGGCGTAGCCGTGGTGAAATCGAGGTCACAGGCCTGGTCACCCCAGGTTTCTGTGAGAAACAGTATATCTAAGTTCCAGTTTTCAATAGTATTTGCTATTTCATATCTGTGTTTAGGGAGAGATCTTACATTAAGGAGCGCAGCTTTAATTGTTTTAAAGGACTTGTTATGTTTCGTCTTATCAGCACAGAGTAGATGAGGATTGTCCATGATGTGAAAAGGACAAATTGAGCAAGTATAAGGAGAGTAGTCTAAAAGACCCACATCGATGAGACTACAAGTGTGATTCGTAGTGTTGAGAGTCTTAAGATACTCAGCCTCATATTGCCCTCTGGAGGAAAATGGAGCCGGGGAGCAGAGGTCAGGGGGACTGGCCCTCGACCCGGCCCCGACGCGGACTGGCGCAGACGGGCTCGCCTTCGGTGCGACGCCGGCGCGCCCGCTGCGCTTGTCCGCTGCACGTTCGAGGGGAGGTAGCCATTTATGCTGGTGAGGGTGGGAGGGCCGAGCAACTAGTCAGCTCGCCCTCTTACTCACCCAAGATGGCGGCCAAAATGGAAAGGCTCCGAGGCAGCACCTAATCGGCTGCTATGGGTCCGGAAAAACAGAATCCAAGCAGTGTGAGTCACACAATGAATTGTAAAGGATTGTGAGGTTCAAGAAATTAAACAAGCAATTCAGGTACAATATTTGTTAAAAAACTATTCAATTTATAATAACGCAGTTACATGTTCCCGGCTTTCGCCTCAGGAACTAAAAGCAGTCTGTCAGGCTTGTTATATCAGACCCCGCCCCGCCCTTCACCACTGTGCAAATGCGCCCCCTGGAGCGTTTTCAAGTTGGGGAATTAATTCCCCTTCAATGCTGATGGTCCTTGGGGCCAACTAGCCCACCAGGTACCTCCAGTAAGCGCCACAGAGTTGCGTTGCAGAGTGGTGTAAAAAGGCGTGCGGCCTTTGACCACCTCTCTGCAACGCAGCTCCCTGGCCCATACTGGAGGTACCTGGTGGGTTAGTTGCCCTTCAGGGACCCTCAGTATTCAAGGGGAATTAGTTCCCCATCTGCTGGCCCCGGGGACCCCATACCCTGGTCCCCAATTCCCCCACGGTCCCGCCGGCTCCCTGCCTCATGCGGGAGGCGACATTGCTTTTCCACACGAGGAGATGCTGACATGCAGCTCCCCATGTGGAAAAGCAATCCTGCTTTGGATTTTCGAAGCAAGAGTAAAAAACCTGCTCTCGCTTCCAAAATCCAAAGCAGAGTTTGCAATGGTAGGGCGGGAGCCCCGCCCTACCATAGCAAACAGCAGTGTCACGGGGGTGGGCACCCCGAGACACTGCAGGTGCCGGCCCTGGGGGTGGCACAGTCCCTAGGGCCATCACTTGCTCCAGGAGGGGGGCAGCGCGGCTCCCCTCCCTTCAATTACAAAGCCCTGGGGAGGTGGAGCTCCCCAGGGCTTGGGGGTCCATAACGGGCCCCCCAATTTCCAATTTTTTTGCCCTGGGGAGTTGGTGGTCCCCGGGGCGTGTGGGGGTCTTGAGCCCCCCCACACAGAATTTGTATTATAAAAAAGAGCCGTGGGAAGGTGGCGGTCCCCGGGGCTGCAGGGGGAGGCGCTACCCCCGCTGTTTATTGTAAAATCCCAGAGGAGGTGGGGGTCCCCGGGGCAGCGTGGGTGGGATTGGGACCCCCCCATTCTTTTTTTTACAGCCCCGAGGAGGTGGCAGTCCCCGGCGCTGCGGGGGGCCGTAGTGCCCCCACATACATTGTGATACGCCCAGGGGAGGTGGTGGTCCTCAGGGCTGCGGGAGCCCATGTAGTGCCCACTATTATTTTTGTGACAATGCCCCCGGGACCTGGCCCACCCTGGGGCCTCATTTAAATGAAGCACGAGAATTGCGACCAGAGCGCGAATTTCGCAAACATTTTTAAAAAAATGCTGAGCCGGCGTAGTGGGTCAGGGTGTTTTTACCCTGCCCCCTTTTCTTGTTTTTCCTGCTTAGTTCTCTGTTTTCTTGTCACTGGGTACTACCAAGTCCCAAGATGGCTGCCAACGCTTCCTGGTTTGGAGTGTTAATAGCCAATTTGAATAAAGCTCGTGATCAGGATGGTTCGCAAATCCGTCCAACTACTGAACAGATTTACACCATTTAAAAACAAAGGTCGCTTTCTGAACCAAGCACTACCTTGTTGCCAAATTTGTGGTAATTCCATTCAGTAGTTTGGGCTGTAGCCTTGCCTAAAGTTTCCTATGGGAAAATGATTTTTGACTCTTATTTTTTGAATTTCTCAGCAATGACTGAACGGATTTACACCATTAAAAAAAAAGGTTGATTTCTGAACCAAGACCTACCTTTCTACTAAATTTGGTGATATTCTATTCAGCTGTTCGGGCTGTAGCCTGTCTCAAAATTTCCTAAGGAAATTGAACACACGAAAAACGCATTTTGGTGCCCCCCTTTTTCCCAGCCCCTGCTTGATGAATCACCCCTAATCTTCAGGATAGGAGCTGACCTGGATAGACATTTTTTGGGAGAATTTCGCAAAAATTCGTCAAACGACGCCAAAGTTATTAGCAAATCAAAACACTAGGCTGTAACTATAACTACCTACTGGCGACCGCCAGTAGGTAATATATATATTTGATATACTAAAAATATTAATAAATCAAATGTAGAACATTAAATAAATTACCATATGAATTAAATATTAAACATTTCTAAAAGTAAGGAATTTACAAACATCATTATAAATATTTAAATAAATACATATGTATATAACGAAAAATTGCAAAATTAAATAAAATGAACAAATAATAATAATAAATATATTTAATCAATACTTGGAAAAGTATTGGAGTCTGGTAATAATTTATATACTATTCCCACTCCAGTTTATGCAACAGTGGGGAAAGCGAAGTCTTTCAGAGGGGTTACATTTACTATTCCGACTCCAAATAGGTCCTTAGTAGGGAAAGTGCTGGACTTGGGAGAAGTAAAATATACTATTCCCACTCCAGCCTATGCAACAGTAGGGAAAGGGTTGAACTTTAGAGGGGTTAAATGTACTATTCTCACACCAGTCTAAGCAACAATAGGGTAAGCGTTAGATTTTAAAGGGCTTAGATCTGCAATTTCCACTCCAATCAGATCAACAGTAGCGAAAGTGTTGGACTTTGGAGGGGTAATATTTACTATTCCAACACCAGTGTGTGCAACAGTAGGGAAAGCATTGGACTTTTGAGGGGTAAGATTTAATATTCCCATTCCATTCCATGCAACAGTAGGGAAAGGGTTGGACGTTGGAGGGTTTACATTTACTATTTCCAGTCCAGCCAGCACACTATAGAGTAGGTATTAGACTTTGGAGGGTAAGATGTATTTTTCCCACTCCAGTCAGTGCAGCAGTAGGGAAGGTTCTGGATTTCTCAGTATTCGAATATGCTATTCCAACTACAAACAGCACAACAGTAGGGAAAGTGTTGAACTTGTGAGGGTTAAGATTCACTTTTCCCAACACAGTTTGTGCAACTGTGGGAACAGTGGCGTACCACAGACCCCCGCAGGCCCTGCAGTACGGGGACCCCAAGCTCCACGGGGCCCCCTCAGCACAATACTCTGGCTGGAGAGCACCTGATGGAGTCCGAAGGGGGCCCCTCCACATACCTTGCAGGTGGACCCCCTCAAGTTTCGTTATGCCAGTGAGTAGGGAAAGTGTTGGACTTTAGAGGGGTAAATTTACTATTCCAGTGGCTGCAGCAGTAGGGAAAGCGCTGGACTATTGAGGGAGTAAGGTTTACTATTCCCACTCCAGTCTTTGCAACAGTAGGTAAAGCGTTAAACTTCAGAGGGGTAGAATTTACTATTCCCACTCCAGTCTGAGCAACAGTAGGGAAAGCGTAGGACTTCAGATGGGTAGGATTTACTATTCCCACTGGAGTCAGTGCAACAGTAGAGAAAGTGTTGGATTTTGGAGGGGTGAAATTTACTATACCCACTCCAGTCAGTGCAACTGTAGGGATTGGATTTCGCAGGGAAGACTAGAATTTTACTATTGCTACGCCAGTCTAAGCATGAGTATGGAACATACACATTACATATGTAAGTAACACAATGAATGTAGAAAAAAACCTCAATAAAAAATATTAATTAACATACAAAAATAATATATTATAAAACTTAAAACAACTAATTAATGTACATAATTACTATTCCATTTTTTATCAATTAATAAATAATTGTTATTCAATTATTAATTAAATAACTTTCCAACTTGTACCCCTACAAACCCAGCAGTCCATAACTAAAAAGAAACTATTCTATATCTTACATATTTAAAGTAAATTAAATAATTAATTAACAACTCATAATATTTGGTTATTAATTATTACTTAATTAACTTCCCAACATAGACCCCTACAAACCCAGCATTCCGCACTAAAATGTAACTCAAATAAATAAGTATAGCCTCATTTCATAATTGATAATCAATTAAATAATTCATTAACAATTAATTTTTAAATATCACTTAATTAACTTCCCAACCTATACCCCTACAAACCCAGCAGCCCACACCAAGAAAATAAAAAAAATATATAAGTATTATACAATTTACAAAATGAATTATCAATTAAATAATTATCAAGAATATAATATTTAATTGTTAATTAACTTCCCAACCTATTCCCTTACAAATCTAACAACCCGCACCTAAAATCTAACTAAAATATATCATTATTACTTTATTTACATAATTATTACTAATGACATAATTAATCACAAATGATTACTTAATTAATATTTACTTTTTACTTAATTAACTTTCCACTCAATCTCCTACAAACTCAACAACTCACTAAGGCACTATAAATTACAATTAACAACGAAATAATTTTTTTCATTATGAACTGTATTTAAAAATATTAATAACAATTACACAAACAATACTAACACATTAAAATCAATTTATGAACCAAAATAAGCTATATTTTTTACAACTATACTATTGAAAACAGTATTAAAAACAACTATATTCTTGAAATTGTTGAGCGATCCAGCTTGGTGGACATGCGTTAGGCGAGCTCTGCTGAGCCCATCATAATTAGCCACCATTTATCCTGCTCCGTTGTTCACATTATTGCTGCAGGTTCCCGTAATAGCAAAGGATCCAGTGGTGGAGGTGGTGATCCGAAAGTGTTTCGGAATCGTGTTATCTCGTGGCTGCGACAGTGGTGCATGGCCTTAGAGGCCCGACAAGAGCAATTGAAGCAGAGCTAGCTGGGCGGTGGCCTAAACAGCGTACAACGGGCGCAGAGCGCTGGAGTGCTCCAAGCGACTTGTGGGATTCTGCATTGACCCCCGGAGGTGGAATCAGAGCGGGAGCCTCCGTGGGGACGGTGCGTGTGCCACGGGGATGTCCCGGTGAGTGCCTCTGTCCTTCCCCCCTGTCTCCTCTCTTGATATCGGCGTCCAGATCAGGCCTCGAGAGGGGATCAGACGGGCTTGGCGAGGGCCGGGGGTGGAGGCAGCACTTTCCACTGAATGCTGTGGTGTGTGGGCCTGCTGGGAGAGGACCGTGGCATGGGCAGTTGGGCCCCATGGGCCATTGGTGCACCTTTGTGGAGGGACGAGGCGGCCTGTATATGAATTGTACTGCTTGACCCTGAGCCCTGTTCTGCATCGTCCTTGCCTGCAGCTGGTTGGGAATATCGATGTGGAACTGGTGGTAAATTCTTTGACGTGCACAATGCTCCGGCTGCAAGTGGACGACCCCAGGTGCACTTCCGCACCTTTCCTGGCAGGGGTAAGTGGTGTGGTTGTGGCGTGAAGACCGACTCTGCGCCCATTGGAGTATATGTACTACTAATTACTATTCGGCGAAGGCCCGGGCCTCATATAAAGTGTGGATCCCAGTGCAGGAGGTGGGGGGCATAGCCTCGGCCGGCTTGAAGGAGCACCTGACAGGATGGTGGGACACCCTATAGGGGGGGAGATACGAATATCCACTGAGGCGGCGGGGTTAGCGCTTGGTGCGGCTTGTGGGCAGGAGGTCTCCGCCCGTGTCCTAATTCCTCAGAAGACTTTGCAGCGGAGCAAGATATTGATCAATCAATCAGGGGATTGTTAAGCGCGACTACTCACCCATGGGGGTTTGAAGGCGTTAGGGGTTGGGGTGCAGGATCTAATCCATCAAGGAGGGGGTCTGTCGAAGAGCCAGGTTTTGAGGTTTCTCGCGAAGGTGGGGAGCGATGTTGTCTGTCTGAGGTGGAGCAGAAGGCCGTTCCAGGCTTTGGCTGCGAGGAAGGAGAAGGAGCGACCTCTCGATCTGGTCTTTCTGGTGCGGGGAATCACGGCATAGGGGAGCTGGGCTGATCATAGGGTCCTTTGGAGAGTTTGGAATTTGAGTTGGCTGTTCAGGTATGCTAGTCCGGTGCCATGGAGGGCCTTGTGTGCGTAGGTGAGTATCTTGAAGGTGATTCCTCTCTCGACGGGAAGCCAGTGGAGCATGCGCAGGTGCTGGGTGATGTGGCAGTGTTTTGACAGGTTGAGGATCAGTCTTGCAACAGCGTTCTAGATGTTCTGTAGCTTGCGGTGAGGTTTTTATTTATTCTGATGTAGAGTGTATCGCAGGGTGAGACCCCAAAAGGGAAGGCCGGCACACCCTAAATTCACTGGCATAGATTGGTCTGGGGTCCCGTCTGGAGACTTCTATTGCTGCCATCTTGTTGGTTTAGTGTCTGGACACCATGATGACGAAGCATAAGCTGGCGGGAGGTTCTGCAAAACAGAGCACGTTGGATCGCTACACCGGATCGGGAGCCTCAGCAACTGAACAAGGGGGCGCGCAAGGGGGCATCCCAGACAATGCAGCACTTATGGTGGCAATCACACAGTCCAGGGCCAGCTATAATTGGTGAGGTAGGCTCTGATGTCATGCTTCTAAGGCAAGATCTGCGGAACGCAATGGAGCAAATCATGGTGGCAGAGACCGTGGTCTCGGAAGTGGAGGACTCTGTCACCACCTTGAAGAACAAAAGTGGCGTAGTTGGAGACGATCACCAGAGACCTGGTAGAAGACATGGAGGGCAGGGCCAGGAGAAGTAAGCTATGTTTTGTGGGATTCCCTGAAGGATGTGAGGGGGGAAACATGAAACAGTATTTGACTAAGTGGCTCGTGAGTTGGCTTCCCCCGGGGTCAATGTCCTGTTGCTCCGTCATCACAAAGACCTTACATTTTCATGACAGAGATGTCATTCTAAAGCAGGCCTGAGTGAAAGAGCCCCTACAATGTGAAAACACCTGTATACTTATATTTCCGGACAAGACGAGACTGGTCCGGCAGAATAGACAGTCATTTATGGCGGCCAAGTCCATTATCTGAGTGTGTGCCTTGTCAATTAACTGTGCCAAGGCCCCGTTGAACGGTTCCCTACATATTTTTAGGTAATACGGAAGCAAGAGATAGTCTCTGAACGGAATGCCATTGGGCCTAACAGTAAGGGAACCGAAATCCCACCACAGAATTTGTATGTTTTTTAATATTCAAAATTCCCTATAAATGCGAGCATGCCCCTCTATTGACCTTCTTTCACACTCGCCAATCCTTGCTCGAGGTAACTGATCCTTTTAATTTTAGGCACCAGGAATAATCAACATTTCTCCTCTCTACCACCACGATCCATTCCAGCCTTAATCCTAGGCACTCTGAGAAGCGTGCTGTGCCTCTTGTGTCTATTACCCGTTTTTAATACCCAAATGCCTACCCAATGAGACTCTTGCCCCTAAACCCAGCCATCCTGCTTTACTCGCTAGGTATACCCATTACTGGTACCCCTTTGATCAAAAACAGCAGGTGCAACTTCTCTGCACAGCTGTATCAGCCGTCCGCTAGTAAGTGTTTATTCTACTAGTAGCAGCATTTTTCTCTGATGTTGGGAGGGTACCTTGGGATTTAGTTGGATAAGCGATAGTTGTCTTAGAGGACGCCTCAGGTTGGTGCCAGGGGACACACAAATTGGCATTTGGAACTGCTACTAGAAGTGTTTATTCAATTATCAAGAACATTATTGAATTCCCCCAATCCGGCCTATTTATGGATTTATATAAAACTCCAATGGTCCTCTCAGATATCCTTGTCCAACTTTCTAATTTAGTATTAATGCTTTGGCAAGTGCCATTAGTTGAATACAACTAAGCAGGCCCCTGTGGTCCTTTTGTCTGATCGCGACCTTTCTTCTTTATGTTCTAGACATACCAGGTGCTCACACACCTGTCCTGACAATGATCTCAGCTGAATGAGATTGAAACGCCGTCAACCTTTGAACTTCCAAACTCCTTATTTTATTATTTAAAATTATCAGAAGGAGCTCTGGATTTTGATGTTTTAAAGGGATGCAAGTTTTATATTTTTCACTCACAAGAGCACCTTTTAAACTTTTTTGTGAGTGCTGGATCATGATAAATATACAAAAAGAAAAAAACAAGATGATATTCAGCAATTAATAAATTAATTTCATTATAAAGTTGTAGGTTGTCCTGCTTCATACTTTTGATGTATTATGTACATTTAGGTTCTAAATGAAAATGTATAGGACCTAATGTGTTTGTTCTTTTCTCAAAAAGAAACTTGAGTGGTCCTATTGGCCCAAATGAACCACTGTTCTCTCAACATTCTAAATAATGAAAACACTGCAACACATATTTCCATAATTCACACCAATATAAACTGCAAGCCATCCTAATACTCTGAATTTCCTATCTTGACTATGCCGACAGCCTATACCTTGGCACAATCTCTGTGTCCAAACATCAAATCATCAAACATGCTACAGCAAGGCTTCTTCTCTACCTTCATTCAAGAGAGCTCATAACACCAGTCCTGCAATCCCTCTACTGGCTACCTACACGTAGTAGGGAAATGTTCAAGGCACTCTGCATTGTCCACAGAGTCTTCCAATGGAAAAGGACCGCTGTACCTATAAATTAAATTCAAGCAACACAAACCAAACAGAACACTGTGTTCCAGGCTTGCTCCACAACATAGTACCTTACCATTTACCTTGAGAAATACAAAATAGGCACTGCATTCTCAGTACAAGCTTCCAAGCTTTGGAACTAACTACCAGTCAGCATTAAAAGCACCCAGGAACATATACTCTTTTGAAAACAGTTGAAAACATAGCTATTTTCAGAATAACTACACACTCACATTCCAGCAACAAAGACCAGAAAACAGTAGCATCCTAAAGCACAATCCCCAGCTTTCAGCTCATGAATTACAAACAACTCAAAGAGCAAACTGCTTTTGATATGGAGCTAAGCTAAGAAGGTCCGACTTCTGGTTTACAATGGTATTATACAGCTAAGTACTTGTATATGTAACAGTTATGGCTCACAATAATACTAAAACTATAATATGCAGCGGTCAGAAACAAATTGCAACTTATACCACTTAAATTCACATAAGACATATCTGATATGAGAGCTGTCTATCACCAGCACAAACACACAGCCAACACCAAATGAACAGGCATGGAATAATTGAGGCGATCTGCCACACATTGCTGGACAATTTGAAGGACTTAAATACAGTCCACCACTGAAGTCCCTAAATATCTATACAATTTGAATACTTCTTTACATCTCACAAAGACACTCAGATAGAAGGTGATACTAAAAATGCCCATCCCAACAGATTTCTTCACTTCTCGCTCCCTCCAACCATGTCAGCTCAGGACCACAATTATACACAAAATCTCAGATTGGACAACCCAGTGCAGTAACCAATTAATCAGAATATATCATATGAAATACCACAAAGGGACCTGCAGAGCTGTTGAAAGTTATCTGCATACCAAAAACCATAAAACTGTGCCTCTGTCTCTCACACTTCATCAACCAACACACTGTTATACATTGCATCTCATAGCTCGATAACCACACCTCAGTGGTCATCATGCATGCCATGGCCACTTCCCACATAGGAACAAAACAAAGACAACAACCTTGCAGCCTCACACCCTATATGGTGAAGCGTGCTACACATGTGCGCGAGTACTACAGAGTTCCACATGGCGTAGTAAGTTGTATATAAATTCTGTAATATAATACAATGGTCAAGGTCAAAACTAGTTGAAAAGCGAAAAGTAAATACATAATTTCAAGCTCCAGTCCACATTTTCATAAATCATAGTATTTAGACCATGTAAGGGAACGTCATGGCCAAGTGGAAAAAATGACAAGTCATATTTTACTTTTAGTGAAAAAAGGAGATGTGGACTGAGAGCTAAAAAAAACAACAGTGGAAAATCAGAATGTTTTACAAATTTTAGAGTGGGTGTGTGGTGTGCGTGTGTGCGTGATCATGTGCGTATGTGTTCTGTGAAGCTGCAACAAGTACAAAGAGGAAAATGTACAGCTTGTTTATTAAATTATTATAAATGGTGAATCATTTCAGAAAATGAAATGCCATCTGAAGTGGAATAATCACGGGTACTCCTGCCTTGGTTTGCATTTGACTTGATAGACAGAGAAAACGCATGCACGCCACTGACATAAATGTGCACTTTACACATACACTAAATCACATAATTAAGGTGTGCAGAATAGTGTGCTGCACTTATACAAGGAGCAACGCTTCACCCATGACTCCATTCATATGTTTCCACATGACCACTATAGAAATATCACAATACATACACACGGCCCAAGGGTAATGTCCTGAAGGTTTTCAAGAAGCTCCATGAATTTCCTGACTGCCGACTGCATTCCAAATACCTCTGCCCACCTGGGACCATAGCAATGAGGGAATCCCTTTGCCTCTGTGCCCGTGCCATATTACAGATATGGGCACAGAGGCAAAGAAGGTGTCAGGAGGTGCACTGACAGTGTGCCACCTAAGAGGTGGCAAACTGTCTGAGCGCCCCCTAATAGCAGCCCTTAGGAGGGATTTAGAGGATCCCATGACCCCCCCCAGACATCTCCTCGCTGGCTGGTGCAGTCACTCACTGCACCCTCCTGCAAGTTAATTTCTAATCCCCCTTCAAAGTGCCGGCAGGTTGCTGCCTGCACAGAGAAACACTGAGCGGCTTCAAAGCAGCCGCCCAGTGCAAGTTCACGGCTGACCTGGGGGCAGTGCATTCACATTATTGTGGTGCAATTTCTTGGTTAGCGTGGGTGCACTTTTTGAAAGGTGCGTCCAGCGCTAACCATGAAAATGCTCCGCATATGTAATATGGCCCTTGGTGCATTGCCTTGCCAAACAAAGCACCCCACCCATCCATAGGCCTCTTACGCATGTAGTCATGGTACCATTCTGATACTGTCCTTATGAGACCTATTAATGTTTGTCTAGGTTATAGTCTACCTCCTCCACTTCTTTGGTTATTTAACCACATCAATGCTAAGGCAATTCCCGCTTGGTGCTGCCCCTCTTTGAATCCCATTGTTCATGACGAGCTCAGCTCATCATGAGCACACAAGCAGTGTACTGCATGACGAGCTGAGCTCGTCATGAGCATGGAAGGGGTTAATATGATTCACCTCTTCTTTTCCTCGAGCACTCCCTACAGTAGAACATAACACTCCCTACAGTACTCTGACATCATGAGCAACCAATCAAAGTATTTGGTGATAGCAACAGCCTGCAGCACCACTTTGTCTTCAAAAGCCTAATAAGGACAGTACCACAGGCAATTGAATAAAATCAATACGTTACTTTGATATAGTGAAACGGGTAACCATCCTGAAATATTATTCCGCAAGTTTTTTCTCCACATATCCGGGGAAAATGAAATATCTAACTCCTTATTCCAAAAAGAAGTTAGAAAATCAATATTATCCCCTGCACATCCATTCAATTGTTTTTATAAAAGAGTGGCACAGCATGAGAGTAGGAAGCCATAGTTTGGATAAGGGGTCACATTCTGAGGAAAATTACTAGGAAAGGAGTCAAGTATTGATTTACACAAAGTTCATATTTATAGCTACCTGGAGATTTTAATGTAAACAGTTGTTGCAATTCATCAAAGGTTAAAAAGCATTGTTATGATAGATATCTTAAAAAAAAATACCAGCTTTAATCCAGGAATTCCAAACTTTTTGGGTGCAATTTAATTTAAGCCTAGGATTATACCATAATGATGAACGTAATGTATGTGACATAGGAGATTGAAAAAATGAATCAAAATCATGCAATATTAATGATGTAGATTTAACAATTACTGATTTCTGAAGCAAACTTTTTGAATTAGCCATAGTGACTAATGCAGACAGTGGAAATGGGGCAACCAAATTTTGTTCAATACAGAGCCAAGCAGGAGTATTGTTAGGTGTCGTAAATTGGAACCATAATGTACTTTGTTTCAAAATGAACACTTTACAATAATGTAAAAAATTAGGTAAACCTAATCCACCATTGTTCTTAACCATCTTTAGTTTTTTTATAGCTTATACAGAGATATGTGTTATTACAAATAAATGTAGGAATGATTTTATCCATATTTTATAGAATTTAGAGGGAGCTGAGTAGGCATCATAAAGAGATGATTGAAACGTTTTGGAGCAATAAACATTTTAACAGCATCTATCCTCTCCCACCAAGTAAATGTAGTGCTGATCACTTTTGAAATTTGTCTTTAATATAATATAAAATACTGAATTCAAAAGGGAGCTGAGTAGGCATCATAGAAAGATGATAGAAACGTTTTGGAGCAATAAATATTTTAACAGCATCTATCTTCCCCCACCAAGTTAAATGTAGTGCTGACCACTTTTGAAATTTGTCTTTAATATAATATAAAATACAGTCACAATTTAAGAAAATCGATTGTCTTATGTTATGTGAAAATAATATACCAAGGTATTTAATTTTGTCTTTAGCCAAATAATGTCATTGTTTGGAACCATAGTGGGTACACAGTGAACATTTGAAGGAAAAAATCAGTTTTTTTAGTATTCAATGAACATTCTGAAAATTAGAATAAGTGCTAATTAAACTTAATAATGGAGGAATGGACAAAGCTGGATCACCAATATAGAGGAGTACATCATCAGCGTAGGCTGATGTTTTAGTATGAACATTATTAATAGTAAGACCTTCAATTTCCATAGAATTTCTATCTATTGCGAGTAAAAAAAGTAAAGGCGATAATGGGCACCCTTGTCTAGTCCCTCTGTAAAGTAAAAATGTATAATTAACTGGCCATTAATAAAAAGTTGAGCAGATGGGCCCAAATATAAAGCTGTAATCATCAGAATAAAAGAGGAGCCCAGATTAAATGCAATCAAAGTACGGAAAAGATACTGCCCATGCACTTTATCAAAAGCCTTTTCTGCATCTAAAGCTAGGATACCAGCAAGTTGAGTTAATGATGCACCGCTTTCAATTGCATGAACTAATAATCTAACAGTATTCACTGATTGTTTGTTTTTGATTAAACCAGATTAAAGCCAATCTAGTTGCAAGGATCTTTGCATAGAGTTTACAATACTGGTTATTTAAAGAGATAGGGCGATAGTTTGATACAAAAACAGGTCTTTATCTGGTTTTGGAAGGTCTATAATCAAAGCTTCCGTAAAGGACCTTGACTTTGCTCCTGTAGTACTAAAATGAGTAAATAATTGGAATGTATGTGGCGACAAGAGGGGAGCATATTCTTTATAGAATTCCGCTGGAAAACCATCTGGACCTCGATATTTACGGAACTTAGGTGATTTAATAGCGGAATGTACTTCCTCTATAGAAATTGTCATATCTAATTTATCTCTAGCTGACTGTGAAATTTGAGGTAAACCACACGTCCCTAAAACGTGATCAATAATTGATAAATCATTAGAAGAAGGCTTATTATATAACTTTTAATGATAAATTATACATTCATTCACTATTTCTATATGAGATATAGCTGTTTGCCCATCAGATTTGCACATAGCATTAATTTGAGTCTTTACACAAAAGAAAGAGAAGCAACAGGTATAAAAAGTCAAATTACAGAAAGAACGTTCTTGAAGCTTCAATAATGTACAAAATTCTTCTTTAAAAGATTCAGTCCATTACACATGCAGCCAACGCCTTTCTCCCTAAACAGGGCTTCATCAGGGCTGCAAATATAACATACTCACATCAGGGTACTGTACATACAACATAATCTACAACACAGTTAGCAGTGTGAATAAACATGTTTTTAAAACAGCCAGAGTGACAAGCAAAATTAATTCATGTGCAAGCGAAGTTTAGCAAAGATCTCTTAGCAGTTGTGTAAAAACCAGCAGACACCAAGAATTTAAAACCTTATGTAGAAAAACAAGAAGAACTCAAGAAAAATATCAAAGGACAAGAGAAGAGCCATGTGTTTTAAAGAAAGTGGAAATTAGGACACACCCAAAAAGTTATGGAAGCCCTCTAGCAGCGTTTTCTAGTCCACTTAACCAGTGACATCACACAATCAGCACCAGCTAAAACCAAAAAAGTAGTGACCGTCGTGAGGTGCTCGGCTGATATATAAGCTGAATGACGTTGGTCTGACTCCCTCACCACTGATAATACCACCAGGCAATTCCTAGGATTATGTAAGGTATTATCCAGATTAGAGGACACACACCTGAGGATGTCGGTCTAAAATATTTCTACCAATACACATTTTTCTTCATTCCAGGGTCTGGGTATTCAGATATTTGTCTTGGTCTTTGAAATATGGAATTTTAGGAATGTCCTCATGTTGTGATGGAAAGAGCCTAGGTCCATTCGTTCAGTACTCCTCCGATGTGGATCCTTCCATTGTTCTATTTAGAAGCATGAAAGTGTAAAGGGGAGCAAAATGTTGTACATCAATTTAGTATACCATGTAACTCAATATGGCTACACACAAACCCAGGTCGACAACCAAATGAAGGTAAGTCAATTTATTATTAAAAGTTCAAGAATATTTGGAGATATACGAATCTTAGCTTGAGAGTATTAAAATACAAAGGAAACATGACAAATCCAAATCTCCTGAAGAAATATACTTGGTCTACATAAGGTCCTCCTGCATTGGCACTTCATTGTAGAAAAGCATTTAATTCAATCTATCTCCACTCTAACTCTTGAAATGGCATCTCTAGTTCAGCCTTTAAGGAAGAGGTTAGAAAGAGAAAAGGTGTCAGTGGTTAGAGTCTTCCTAAGAAGTCACTCCACCATCAGATGGGTCAGCAGCATAAAGCCACAAGCAGGAAAAGAACAAGCAAGCACTCAGTTGCTCTCTGTCAGGGAGGCAAGATGGGATGGGGCATCTGTCCCTCTCCACAATGCATCATGTATTCACCATTGTATTCTGCAAATGCTTTTCTCACACATAGTCAACAGTAGTCTAAGCCACAAAGTTTTCCATGACGTTGATTCCTTTCATGGCCTTCTCCATGTATGCCCGTCTGCCACAGTTTGTCCTTTTTCTCTTCTCCTACTCCTTTGTGAACACACCTCCCTCCACCTTATCTTTCCCAGGCCAAGATAACTGTAACTCCTTACTTCCTCAACTATCTAATGGAAACAATACCCGTACTCCTCACTAACAAGAGTCTGTCCACCTGCAATGCAAAACATGGGAACAAGCACATTCTACAATACTCACATGGGAAGCTAAGCATTTAGTTCAGAAATTAGAACATTCAAAATGTACTGTGAATTCAGGACTACAACTTAGGCTAAAATAATGAATGCACCATGTTATTTAAGTTAACATTTCCACAAAACCATTAGTATGCTTAGTAGATGCGTTCACTAAACTATATTAATACGTCTATTTCAACAACAGCATTGGCCTACGAAACATTCAAAATACATTTAAAATGTCAATGCGTCACAACAGTAATGAGTTCTATTTAAGTGTGTTACATTGTTTACATGTATTCAGTACAATTCTATGAATCATTTGTCAAGCTTCACATTGAATTGTGTTAATTTCACAAGAACATGTTGCTGAAATTCACATTTCCTCTAACATCTAATTTCAACAAAACACTGAATAATATGTGAGTGCGTACTACAAGCGGTTCTATTGCACTCCTAACAGGTACCTCATGTAGGATGCAAATTTCCACTCTATCAGAAGCATCCCACTTTCGGACAGTAACTCTTTCAAAGGTCGGAGTCCCTCAAAGATCCTTCTGTTAAGACTCTCAAATGTGCATTTAGAGATCTGCTCTCTCTTCCAGCGTTCTGGGCTTGTTGCTCCTTATCTTTCTTCTTCCTCTTCAGTTTTGTTGGTGAAAGGGGGGCTCTTTTCTAACTTATTTATTCATTTAAACGCCTTCAGCATCACAAACACTCCTATCCGAGAACATCACACAGAAGAAAAGATGGAATGTGGATGTATGTCACTACAACGCATGCTTTCACAACGCATGCCTTTACCACGCAAGTTTTACAACGCAAGTCTTTACAACGACTTGCGTTGGGGGGTGCTGGATAGTGAGTAGTTTAATTTACTATTCCAACTACAGTCTCCGTGGATAGTAGGGAAGGTGTTGGATAGCAAATTAAACTATTCCCTATCCTAGAGCGCCCCGCAGCGCAAGTCGTTGTAATGACTTGCGTTGTAATAGTTGCGTGGTAATGGTATGTCGTTGTAATAGTTGCGTTGCAATGGTTGTTCACCATGGAATGTAGAACAATCACATGTATGTGAATATTGCCCCAGTCTCTCTTGATATTGTGGCCAAAACATTGGAATAGTTTTTCTCTTCACCTGTGTAGAATTTCCACCCATGCTCCATTGAGGAAAGCACTGTGGCCTTCATTTCTCAACCCTAGGGCAGTGCCATTTGAACTAATCATGATCTGACAATACACAGTAGACTGCAGGTTTAATAAAGTGGCAGTGTGATTTTCCTAAGCATGACAATCAAACATTGTTTTCTGGGGTCCCTTAGCAAACTAGTACCAGATCCTCTTTAATACTGGTGAACAGCTTTTAGCATGAAGAACAATATACAGTGCCTTTTTTTCCTATATCTGGCCTTTCTGATGCACATTGACTTTATTCGTCATCAGTTGCATATGTCATCGTAGGTGCATATTTTACTATGATTGACAATTACAAGTGTTCTCTCCCAAAGGAGACATATTCCCTCTGCAGTTTTTAGGAAATGTAGTTTACAGCCATTCATCATCCAGAGACAGGTGGGCTGTTTCACAAATCCATTTCTGGTCTGAAACTTAAGAAACAGACATTTGACAGTGGCTGCATTTGTGCTAATCAAGTGTCCACAAAAGGACCAAAAGGCATTTACAACTTCTAGATTGTATGCCATGACTGAGTACAATTACACAGCATGATAATCTTAAGCAACTGTAATAACGGATGTCCACTCAATGGCAGGATGAAAGTATTAAGAAACTCCAGCCAAGTACAGCAATAGAAACATTCTCAGAATGTGGCTGAGAATGTGATGATAAATGGAATGCAATGACATAACAGCAAGGTGTGGGGAATTGGCGGATGAAAACATAGTTTGCTTTGAGTTTGTAAGCACCCACATCATTGTGAGGTTATGGGCATTGGCAATGTCATCTTTGACCCTTAACATCCCGGAAATGGTAGGAGACAACTGCACAATAAGGGTGATCAGTACAATGCAATCCTTCACTGGGAAGTGTGGATTTACTATTCTAAATCACATTTACATTACCTTGAAATGATGTTGGTAGTTAAGATGGAGCAGCCGTTATAAGGGAACGTTGATCATGATACCTTGGTAGAAAAACAAATGTGCTGCAACAGGTATGACTTATGAGAAGAAGCACACAAAAAGGTCCTCATTCTGAAGTGAAAGTGCTTGGGGCAGGGTGACATCCCATGTGATTTTACCATTATCATGTAGTAAAACAATCCCAGTATCATGCAATTACAAGTTAAACCCCATTTAATGGGGAATAACTGCGTGGAACTGATTTCTCCTGTAAAAAACCACACTGAATTCCCAAGAATTGTGTGCTCACCTGCCTGCAACATTCTGCTGGTCATCTATACAAAAGCCTTGTATCATCGTCAACTTTAATTATTTGGTTGTTTTTCATGCTAGTCTGTTTGTTGTTGCCCTGAGAGGTTGTGTATCTCCAGATGATTTCACATTAATACTATTTTGATAATGCTTTATGAATAGAAATAGTGACACTCCTCCACTTAAATTCCAAATATAAATACATTTTACTTGGGGGTTGTAATGTGTAGTGTTAGCTTGCTAGCCTGAATCTAAACACTCGAGCGATGGGGGTTTCTTGACAAAGCTGTCCTATGTAAGTAAATCCATTTATACCTATTTATTCTATTCAGGTGTGGCAAGGGGTATTGAAGTTTAATGTGATGCTTCGTGGATCATCTTGTGCATGCCTGTAACTAAACACACTCAAAGCCAAATAAAGTTTTTGCATATTGTTTGAATGCATGTCAATATACTTGAATAATAGGGTTCTTTTTAAAAACTATACCTGGCTGATTCAAGACTTTTCTCTAATTTTCGACCTGGATGAAAAGAACTACACTTCTTTTGTGAGTGTAATACATGTAAAACAAAAAGCATGCAAGAAAGACTTGTTCTGGAGTTCTGATTTTTGTTTATGTTTGGCTTACAAAATCGTAGCTACATTTAAACGTTGACCCATTACAATGTAAATTTTCTGTAATTTATTGATGCTCCAGCACCTCATGTAGTTGCTGTGCAGAGTTCTGGTGAGTAGTATTTGCATCCTATGGGTAGTGCCTGGTATCCTCGATGTACTGATTCACCATAATGAACTGCATTCTAAGCGCATTAGACCACAATATTAGCATTGCACTCTAGGAACACAAAGCCACCGCACTGCTTTGCAGAGCAGCATCACTAATTTAAACAACTGCACTACAGTTTGGTGCTTTAGAACACTGAACTCCAAATTGGAGAACTAACTTAGCACACTAAAGTCTTGGGTGGGAGCAAATCCAAGGAAGAATTGAGTGACATATTAGAAGCACATAATGTACCTTTAGCAAATTTCAACCACTATTACATTCTACAGAAACAGATGAAATAACTGAGTAATTGGTTGGCAATGGATTATTTGTCGCTTAAATGGACATCTCCCTCTTAACTCTCCTGCATGGAAAACTTTCCAATACAGTCCCATTGATTATATTTAACTTTTCTATGGCAATTTGTATTTTTTGTCCTCAAATTTAAGAAATTGAATTACAAGGGGACAGACAATTGAGCAGTCCAATGCACTTTTTAGTTTGAAAAATAACTTAGTGGTCTGTTAGGATGGCGGGTGGACTTCAGTCCGCCCGCCATCCTAGCGGTGCTGGAACCGGCCGTCGGTGGTGCATCGGTCCACCATGGCAATTAGGATGCCACCATGGCATCCCGCATATATTACATTGTGGCGGGCGGTGCTGTAAGCAGCACCCGCCACAATGCAGTATATGCATGTTGTGCATTGGAATGCACAATGTGACAGGCACCGTGCGATTCCTGCCACCTTGTGCATGCCAATGTTGGGGGTACCATGGGTGCCCGCCAAGTGCAGCCCCCCCACCTTCCAGGGGGCCCGTAACGGGCCCCCAAAGAGAACTCCACATGCCTTTCCATGGCGGAGTCTCCGCCATGGAAAGACATTGAAAATGCCACACACTAATATGGATGGTGGTGCCTGCAAGGCACACACACCATATTATGGGCCTTTTCCGCCCTGTAGGCAAACGGGACGATTGCCTAACGGCGGAAAAGTGGCAGACGGTCTTTTCGTCCGCCACGGTACCCCCCACAATGCTAATGTGGCATGAGGTAACAGGCCGTCGGGCGGGGTGTTTTGGCGGGCAGATCGCCACCGCCGGTCGGGCGGTGGTGATCCACCCACCATGCTAATGACCCCCTTAAGTCTCATAGTTTTACACCCATCTGTCAAATATACAAGAAAACTTACAACTAGATTAAATCTAAACCATATTCAGTTATTATCAAGTAACTCCATTACATATGGGAGATTTTAGGTCTAATGAAAACAAGTTAACATAGTACTCTACAATCATGGATAATGCACTTGCCTGTATCGTTTAGTAATGAAGACAAATAAGGAATTTATCCTCACCTTCTGTAAAAAAAAATGGTTCGATTTATTCTAAAAGAAGTTGAAAATCAGAATCCAAAAACTGGAAAAAGCATATAGACAGAAAGTGAGTACTGTTGACTTTGTGGCAGCCCTATTCTTTTTAATATCTATCTATGCTCATTGTTGACACTTATTCAATCGTACAGCATTAGCTTTGCAAACCATGCCCATGACATGCAGTTGATCCTTTTGTTATACAATGATAGGCCCATTTCACTAGAAGCATTCCACAACTGTCTAAGAGAGATGGAAAATGTCTATGTTGCTCATCCTCCAAAGGCCCTTATATGCTCCTGAACAATGTCTGGCCTTGGACAATTGCAGGCATCCCAGAGATATCACAGTCAGTACGTACTATGGGAGTATATATTGATGACAAGCTCTCCATGGAGTCACATGACAATAAGACAACAGCCTCGTGTTTTAGACTCCTCTGGAATCTAAGGAAAATTGTGCCACTGATGCCACAGCAGTCAAGAAAGCTAGTGGTACAAAGTACAGTCTTGAGCAGAATTGATTTATGCAATGTGCTGCTACTTGATGCTCCAAATTATCTAATAAAAGATATACAGAGTGCAAGCTGCTGCAACAAAACTTTCACTAGACAAATCCAGAGAGACATGCCTCTTCCTCTGGCACCCTTAAAGAACTCCACTGCCTTCCATTGAAAGCGAGGATCTCATTCAAATCACTATGCATTGTGCACATTGCAATAAATGAAATATAAAACTAGGCCTATATTATCAATGGAGGGGTCCGTCAGGGATGTCTCCTTTCCCCTTTCTATTTCTCATTTATATAAACGGGCTGGAGACATACTTATTGGGAGAAAGTGCCGACTTTCTAAAGATAGGCAAAGAGTCAATTGCATCTCTATTATACACAACAATGCTGTCTTCATTGCAAGGACAGCAAATAGTTTCCAGAAATCTTTGGATGCTTTTGTAGATGTTATGGCTTCCCAGGATCACACAGTGAATTATAAAAGAAACGTACATTGTGGTGTGTGGACCCAAAAGAACAAAGTCTAAAGTATTTGTGGTCCAGGGGAAAGAGATTGTGAAAGTCAATTGCTTTTCCTATCTGTGTATTGAGATAATGACTTTCTGGGTATTGTTTTTAATTCTCAGCTTTCTTGGGCCGGTTTACTTACTCTAAGAGTATTGCAAGCCCTTTTCAGATTTGCAGCCCAATTAGGTCAGAAGCCAGTGAAAGGGCTGCTGACTCTTAATTGAGCAAAGTGTCTTTCGATTATCACTTATAGGGCAGGAGTCTGTGGCTACACTAACTGTTTTAAGCTCCAGGTAACAGAGAAAATTTTTACTAGAAGACTCTTGATGGCACCTAAAAGTGCGTCCACACCGTTTTGAGATTTCAAATTAAGGGGCCGATTATGATGGAGGATTTTCCGCATCCTCCGGGCCGGCAGAAGCCACCGCCGGCCCGGAGGATGCGGAAAATCCTCTGCGGACCCACCAAAGACCCACCGCCACATTAGGATGGCTGGTGGGTCCTGGTTTCCGTCCGCAGCTTTTCCGCCGCCGTTGGCTTACAACCGCGGCGGAAAAGCACTAATATGGTGACAGTGTCTCTCAGACACCGTCAGCCATATTAGGATGCCCGAAAAGAAATACTTTTCCACAGCGGGTTTTCCGCCGTGGAAAAGCATATGGAGCTTCACTGCGGGGGCCCGTTGCGGGCCCCCTGGGTGAAGGGGGTGTGTTGGGTGCACATGGGGGGTACCTATGGTACCCCCCCGCATTTGTATGCAGTAATCGGCAGCCACCGCGCGGTGCCTGCCGCTTGCTGCATACAAATGCAATGTATGCATTTTTAACATTGCGGCAGGTGCAGCTTGAAGCTGCACCCGCCGCAAAGTTAAAGATTGAGGATGTGACCGCCACCCTGGCGGTCACATCCCAATCTGCACGGAGGGACCGCCGCAGCCCCTGCGGACGGTCCCTGCTACTCTATGGTGGCGGACGGACTCAGGTCCGTCCGCCATCATAATCGGCCCCTAAGTGTGGAATTAGTGGAGGACTGAGTGGGTCTTGCTCCCCTATTGTTATGGGCTAAGATCTGGAATACACCCGAACTGGAATTTACTAGATTATATTGGATTGTCTCTCTCATACCAATGTACCAATGTTCAAACCATTCCATGGTTTAATTATCTTAAGTGAACGTTCCAGAAGCTGGGCCTAATTGTACTGTTTAATTATCCCACACAGCGCAAACTTGACCTGAAGGTATCGGGTATCAGAGCGCTTTACAGAGCACCAGTTGCTTTACATGCAGGCACGTTCATTTTTTTTGTTAGGCACATGGAGATTAAGTGATTTGCCCAGAATCACTGCCGAGACTCAAACCCAGTTCCCCAGATTCGAGGTCAACCGCCATAGCCATTATGCCAACTCCTCTTCCCATTAGAGAGGCATTTGTAACTAGAGTTAACTTAAATTCACTTGCAAGTACTGAATCAGCAGAAATCAGTGAGTCATTTAGATCGAACCGTTCTGAGAAATCAATGTCGTTTTTATCTTGCTTATCTGATGAATCCTCAATATAGATTTTATCTGACTAGTTTCCATTTGTCTCTGGCACATTTTCTGGTGGCTTTTCCACAGCAATGTAGTTTGTCTAATAACCTTTGTCCATTCCCATGCAATAATTTCACAAAACAGAGCACTTTGCACTTTACTCTCTTTTGGCATTCATTTACTCAGTTAGAGTCAAATATGTATTCTCAATGCTGAAGTCTTTGCGGCCATGCTCTTATATAGAAGGTTATAGGTTTCTCCTCTCTTTGGACTCAATGGACACTTGTGCAGTTTTAAATGTTATTAGAGGAGCGATTGTAAGAAGAAGAAATGAAGGTAAGGGATGGTCGGTGTATTCTGTATTGGCTGCTTCAAACTTTTTAACAATGCTGAATTGATTTATTATAGAAATGTAAAGTGTATTACACAAACTGGGGTGCCGCTGAATTTTTAATATGTATTGTGAAGAATTATTTTGTTCTTTTCTTATAGGTATTTTAAATTGTTTTTATGCTGAAATTTTGTATCATGTACTTTTATGATTTACTTTAAATCGAATAAAGCTTGTTTGACTGACTGGCTGAGTTAGAGGTAGGTCGCATTTTAATTACTGTTGATTTATATTTAAGGTATTAGTGAAATGCACAGGGATTGTTTTAAGGAAGAAGGTATTGTCATTTGCACAAATTATATTTTACAGGATAAAGATTTCAATAAATGTGATATTCATTCGTAATCTGGGGGCAGCTTCACTTTATTTATAGCACTCAGCGATAACAAAAACAAATGTGCTATTCATGTCCCAAGATCGATATTTTTCAGGTAATAATATGGGGAGAAATAAATGCAAATTGACACACAGTAATGCTGCACAATCTGAAAGGAGTCAATTTTTCCTATTGGAATCCCAAATCCCACCACAATCAGTTGGGCTGGGTGCTGTTACAAGGCACTATTGAGTGAAGGTGAGGCAGTGTAGCACCTGTGTTTTTAAAGACCTCTTTCCTCCAACACCTGAGCTTGCTCAACAAAAGATAAACTAATCGAAAGGCTTATGGTAATTGTACTGCAGATGACTTGGCCCTGTCTGCAAAACCAGGAAATTTATTATCACTAATGTGTTGTTCAAAAAGGAGTCGTTTCTCAGCAGTTCCTCGACTTCTGGATTCTTTACACTATGATCACTATGAACCACTGCAGCGAACTGCATCCTACATATAGTATGCCATCCATTCTCGAGGTGCAATCAACTACATTGGACGATCCGAAGGGTACTAACCAAACATGTGCCACAGTACCCCAAGCATGCTAATTTTGTACACTACAATGCATCCTAGGGGCATGCATCCCTTGACACTGAACTGTATCTTAGAGTTATAAAACCTGCAATCTGCACTGCATCTGAAGGACACGCAGGAATCGTATTCACTGACGGTCTGGGTGTGTGTTAAATATTGCTTGTATATTATTACATCTTAAATGCCCACTTTAAATTCTGTCTATTTCTTTAAGAAGGGGCAGGTTAAGCTCTCTACCAGATACATCATGGCCAAAGTGCCACTTTGGATTTCTCTTCATCCCCTACTTCTAAACAAGACTGAAGCAGAAACTAAAGTCACTAATATGGTGAAAGGGCATATAACAAAACCATACAATATTATTTACAAGCCCCATGCCCCACCGCTGCGCCACTTTTAAAATGGTAAAAATGGTAAAAAGTGATGTACTCAGTGGTGGCTCCTCCGCGAAGGGGGAGGAGCGTCACCCCACTGCTTTTAAGCAGTCTCACTAAAGGATAAATAAAATGATAATAACTTTAAGTTATTATCATTTTATTTTTTCTTTGCTGCTGCAGCTTTGCGGGAGGGGCTGCTCTGCTGACAAAGCAGGGAAGGGGAGGAGCGGTTTGCACTTCCTAAAGGTGCACGAATGTTTGGCGGCCCTCTGGGGCCGGCCAAACATTCATGTGCACTTGGCATGTTCTCCATGCAGGCTGCATTCCAGCCTGCATGGAGAACATGCCTAGCCTCCCTTTCTCTGGCTGAGCGCCAATCCCCAGCTCTCAGACCAATCATGACGCTGCATTGCAGCGTTGTGATTGGCTATCGGGAGGCAGGGAGCCAGGTGCATCCTGCTTTCTGCCTTGTAACCGGGGAAGAGGACAGAGATGCGGCGGCGACGCGTGCGACAGCGGCAGACAAGTAATTGTGGATTTTTTATTTTATTTCATTCCCTTCCCTTGCCCCCTCGACTAGCCCCTCACGACTTGCCCTCCCCGCCTTCAAATACCAGCTGCCACTGGACGAACTTGCGATGCAATGGGCTGGTAAATAACCCCCTTAGATTGGCACTGTTGAGAAAGGATATACAATCTCAGCCCTTAGTGCCCTACAACAGTTGGTAATCTGAACCGAAATGAAAAAAAGACAGATCTACGAGTATGACTGAATGAGCACTCATAGATACATTCTAATAATGAAAGTACGGCAGTTTTTTTCACCTTCTCCTCGTCATGCACCGACACTGGAACACACCAATGATAAGTTTCCCGGAGCACCGAGCAAGCTATATGAACGTAACTCATGGGAGCTCTTCTGAGGTGTCTCCTTTTGCAGGTGCAGGACCCTCAATAATGGGTCCATATGATTTGTATACAGGACAATGTATCAGATCGACATATGAATTCCTGGAGAATTAGAACAATTACAACAATTCCCTCATTTAAGTTCAGAGAGGGCCGACAACTACTAACTCGTTTATTATGTGAACTTTGCAAAGAAAGGGTACTCTGATAAAATGGTAGATTTCCTGTTGGCCCATCTCGCAGTGACCCCGGTCTTTTTAGGGTCATGTTTCTGACAAAGGTGCCCACATTGCCTCTGCAGGAAGTCAAAGTTGACTAATAGTGCATTGGATATTGAGCCATTGATCAAAGGGTCTCAGACCGTCCATCCTAATTAGGATGGGCGTGGCAACATACTTTTCTCCCTGTTCAGTATTGTTGGGGAAAGTCAGGCTATCCTAAATATGACATTAAACAAATACCTCTACATGTCAGGGATATTTATATCTTATTTTTCAATAACAGACTCCTGCTTTGGGAGTTGTTTCTGAAGAGCAAAGAACTTTGCTGAGCAGCCGCTTTAAACAAAACAGCCATAGCAGCCAACCTGCTGAAGGCACAGTGATCTTGGCCTGCTTGGCAGAGAAGGCCAAGTTTGGCAGTCAATCTTCCATGAGGGCGATGAAGAACATCTTTCCTCTTCCATATTCTAAATAAGATAAGAAAACAAATAATGCTATCAACTGACAACAGTTGACTACCAAAGGGATAACTTATTTTCATATTTGAAAAGAGGTTATGTCTTTGTTAGATGAGTGCCCTTAGGCTTCTGATGTTTTAGTTTCATAGCAAAGGGGGGGAGGTAATATGGCTGAACTATCCTCCTTCAACTATACCAATGCACACACCAAAAAGGTCAGGCTTCTTATTGGTCTTCAAACTATTTAGTCAAACGGAATAATCTCTGGGAAATGTAAAGCCCTCACCCACATTAAAAATGAGGCATGCTTCATCTTTGGGCTTCCCACACCTCAGACCCGAATGAGTCCAAGGTGGGCTCACCACTGTATGTGGGAGCTAGAGTGTTTTTGTTACATTCCTAATATAGCACAGCTAGCTATGAACTTTCATGAAAGAGTTGCAATCAAATTGCATGAAATAGGTTATAACATTATGTTTTTTCCCCAATCTTTCATTAACCCAGTGTTGCTAAAAAGAGTGCATTTGGGTAGAAATAAATTCTCATTAATAAAGGCAACCACTCTGGTACATTTTAAATCATGAGTTTGCTTCTCCAGACCCAACAGTCTTAAAATATAGAATCAGTCACATGTGAATTTAACACCTTGTAATCCTCATTGTCGAATGTAACATTTCCTATAGACTAACTTACATACGAATGATTAATTGGCTCTATATAAGGGAAACAGCATTTACAACACTGTCATTGCATTGCGCTACCATTACAACGTGGTAATGACTTGCGATTTAACTGCACCGCGTACTAACAACGTGGTCGTTGTAAAGACCACGTTGTAAAAGTAGGCGATGTTATAGCATGCGTTGTAACATGCTTTATTCCTATATATTGTGTGTGTGTAATGTAAAGTGCTCCGACACCCCACACTGGTATGAGCTGTGCTATAAAACAATTGACATTCATGTGAAAGAGAGGCTATGGAGTGATGAGGGGCACTGGTGGAGTGTGGTAGTGAGGGAATTTGTGAAGAAGGCAGTTTTGGGGGTGGGGAGTGTCAAGAAAGATTTTCACACTGGAGACCACCAGCTCTTAGCTGACCCTGCCTGAATCACACAAGTTCAGAGATTGTGTTAGTAATTATGTTATTTATTAAACCTTTGTAAAGTAAACATCTATAATTGGTCATTTATTTTATTGAATTTGGTGAATACAGTTTGTTACTGTATTTGGTACTAAGTATCATACCTCCTATTCTAGAGGTTAGGAGTTCAGCCGTTCATCTCAGCCACCATATGGAAGACAAGGAAGCTGCTAAGTTTATTTCTTACCTTGGTGTTCATAGTGCCCAATTTCCAGACCAGTCCCAATCTTGGGACTGCTCAGTGCTTCTTATTCCTAACCAAGACCAGAGGAACAGTGTGTGTAATACTAGGCATATAAGAGTAATAAAGATGGTGTCAAATTCCTACTCACATTTCCGCAGGAACGCCATGCAAAGATGAAAGTTCCCAACCTCTCTGGTCACTTATTGCACTCAGCTAAGTCAAAGTATCAACAGTAACCAGGTGAAGAAGGGAAAACAAGGAAGGGAAACAAATGTCCCATGACGTACCCCACTCTAGGACAGTACCAGACAGCCAGGAGAAATCCCTGTAGAACAAAAGACAGAAAAGGTAAGTGTAGAGGGAAATGCTAATCCTAAAAGTCTATACAAGAAAAGATGTGTAAGTCTAGACTACGTGGATAGTTCCCTTCTTCCATTAATATTGATAAGCGGTTCGAATGAAGAGTTCGGAGAATAGAAATGAGAAGAAAAAAAGAAAAGATGAGCACACTGAAACCCAACTATAGGCGCACCATGACTGGGTTTGTAACTTCAGAACTAATATCCTAACGTAAAGCTATAGCAGTGTATGTGTGGTACAATAAAATATAAAACTATAGGAAGTCCACGTTAACATCAGGTAGACCTAACAGGAATTCCTATGCTTTCAGGAATTCTCTTGGAATAAACAAAAGCAGGAAAAAACAGCTCTCCAAGGACAAGGGATTCCGCATCAGATAAGTAATAAAGCAACCTTAAAATAAATTGCAAGTTCAGCGCTGGAAGCACTGTTACCGTAAAGGGTTAATGCAGCTTTCTTGTTGTCATTTCCTATTGCAGTGGATACTATTATGCATTGCAGTCACATGGGAGGCGGGGACTACTGCTGGTGCAATGCGAGGAGCGATTTAGAAAAACGGCCAGGATACCACGGATGGGGACCAGCCGGCCGCGTGGAGGAGACTCAATGAACAAGCATTTGCAATGCAATAGGTCTCACATTTGCGAGACTTTGAGCTAGTGGAATTGTAAATGACAATGCCTTTTATTTATGTGTTGGTTTTTAAAACAAATAAATAAAAGGCATTGTCATTTAGAATGCCAATAGCTTAACTCAAGCAAATAAATGCGAGACCTTTTGCATTGTAAATGCTTGTTTGAAGAGGAAAGGGCCATCTACAACCTGCAGAAGAGAAAGAGCCCATTCTGCGCATGCGCCCCAGTGGCTGTCGAACCACATGTGCTGTTTTCACATTAAAAAGCCAATTTTGTGACGTACTGCCCATTAAAATTGATTAGTGTGCGCTGGCTTTCATTTCCTCACTCAGGACGTCAGCAAACTGGTTGTTATGGAGTGATAATTTCACAAGACGTGACCTTGTGACAGTGCATGGAAGGTGCGCCCGAGTCACTCCCCATTCACTTCCAACCGAAATTTCAGTTGTAGAAAGCTGCATGGCAGCTATGATAAATATTGGAGACCCCGAGTGAGGAGAAGCAAATTACATCACTGTAGACCGACATGAGTGGCATTTGCATGCCACAATATTACAGACCCACCCACGAAGACCGTGGACACATTGTTACCTACTATATAGCTAGCATGATCATTAATACACAGGGTTAATACACAGGGTGGTCCATGGCAGGCAGACAGATGCTGCTTGCAGGCACACAGGAGCAGGCACCCTCCTGGTAGACGAGGCGAACGCTCACAGGACTCTGGAACAGGTGAGCGAGCCGAGTGCAGGCACGTGGCAGGGATACAGCACACACACACGCACACAGACACCCCCTTGACAGGCAGCAGAGTAGGGGAGGGACACACCACAGGCATGCATGCCATGCGCCCTGACGAAGGAACTGTGGATAATTGTCCTTTCCGAAATGCGCGTCGGCGCTTTTTTTGCTTGTATATTTTTTTGTTTCTTTTCTTGTATTTTGGTTTGTTATTATTGTATTGTTTTCATGTGTTTGTGTAGGACGTTATGGTTGTTTGAGAGGATGCCTGGAAGTATGAGTATGATTGGGGGCTGTATGATGTTTATTTAATTTAATTACATTGTGTATGTATATATATATATATATATATATATATATATATATATATATATATATATATATATATATATATATATATATATATATATATATATATATATATATATATCTTTTTTATGAAACAGTGATCATTGATGGATTCCAAAGAATATAATTATATGTTTTTCTAAAGAATTTTGCTTGTGTGGGACTATGATGATGTATACATAGTAATGGATATATTACCTATAGATTTATAATGTTCTAGGAGAGGTTTTCTGTGTTTTCGATAGTTATTCCCTGCCCTCTTCTCCTAGCATTGTTTAATTCAGGGACCCTCGGTTTGTTTTTTGGCCAAGGGGACTGATGCCAGCCCCCCGATGGAACATGAAGGCACAGAGGTAATTCTTAGGTGTCGCTATTGTTTCCACATTTTGCAGGAAAAGCACAAGAGGTAGGCGGAGCTAGACAACAGGCGGCAGCTCCTGCAAGACCATATACTGCAGCTGCAGCATTAGTATGTCAAACTAGCTGGGAGAGATTAGAAAAACATTTATTCTGCCGGCTAAAGCAAGCATATAATATTGCCTGCATCTTAACAAATGAATCCCGTCTGGGGTGACTCCAGGAAATAGGGGATATGCCAGATTGCCACAACAATCAGCAACGAGTGATGAGCTTTTGGCTTGTTAATGCCAAAAGCCACCACTGCCGGCTGGTACATTGTCTCAACCCGTAACTGTTAACAAAGTGTTACCCCTTTCATGTATATGCATGTTACAAGATCATGTGGCAAAACTGCCCCAATTCCACAGTAAGTAATAATGAAAGTGTCTGGCAGTACAGTGGGGAGTACATCTTCCTATAAGGTTCGGGAGTCTGCACATTTTGTGCCGGGATAAGCACACCCTCGGCCCTTAAGAGAAACAGTGCTCGTTGCGCAAGTCATTAAGAGAAACGTGCGGTGAGAGACAGTTTCAAAAGCAGAGAGAGAGTTAGTTTAAAACATATGAACCGCAAAGGGCCCCTAGAGCTGAGACCTAATCACAGTGAGGCCATCAAGAGAGCAAAATCAGAGGGAAAAAAGCTGCATACGAGCACGGGCGAAACGTAAGTAAATCAATGCTTTCCTGAAACAAACGCTGATATATAAAATTAAAACTGATATGTAAAGCAGCAGAAAGGATATTGGTGAGCAAGTACTCTTCATTATGAGTAAAAACGTTTCCCACTATGTTGGTGCTTGCAAAAATTGGTAAGAACTCAATAATATAGGCCATAATAGGAGACTATATTTGCCTCTGCCCAGCCGGGCAGGGTATTTATTTCAAAAGATAAGAACGTGATATCTAGTTTTGAAGGCACCGTCCTGTACCAACCTTTGAGACAAACAAACATATAAGAGAAAAAGTTATACAGGCAAATTTGAGCAATGTTTGGCCACTTTTCACTCAGTGAATAATTCTTAAGTATTGCCAAAAACGCTAAACACAGCAAATTAAAACATAATAGTTAAACTGTGAAGGCGTTTACAACAGTCGACGTTTCGATCCCTTTTGCTCTAATATGTTGGGATCATCCTCAGGACTAGGATTATGAAAGCATTTGCCTGCCTGGATTGTTTTAAAATCCACCTGTTTTTAGGAGGAAAAAGGAGGAAGAAAGAAAAGAGAAGTGGGCAAAGGGCCAGATTACTCATTATTTCTTCACTGTTAAAACATGTCCATTATCTCGCACATTTTCACTTTTACTCGGATTCGACTTATGGTGCTTTAGTGATTATAGGTGGAAGAACTGGCACACAAGGGTGAGTGCATGAGTGGAACTTGCTTCATTGTTTAATTATTTCGCAGACTTTCACGCATTATAGTGCTGGTGTGGCTATAAGTGGAAACCCGGGCATACACGCGTGAATACACCCCAATGTACAACAATTCCCACGATTTGGGGCCTACCGCCCATTCTAGGCCACGTGAAGGGTGGATGCTGTAATGTCTGCGAATACACGGTGGAGGGCAAAAAATTCACTCACAATGGCACCACGTATGAAAGACGCACATTCTCGAACTGCAACTCGTCAAATGTAATATATGCTATACAATGTCCATGCCTGAAGCTGTACATCGGACAGACGACTCAGAAAGCAAAGACGCGCATCTGCCAGCACAGAAGCAGGGTGAGATGTAAAACTGCCAATGCCCCCCTGGTCGACCATTTCATCTTGGCAGGGCATAACGAGAATGACATTCAATGGACAATACTCAAAGTTTTGAAAATGCCACCTCGAGGTGGAGACATTCATCAGATGCTCAACAGAGAGGAACTAAGGACAATGATTCAGTTTGATACAATAAGGAATGGTCATAATCGAGCAGAAGATTGGACCACTTTACTTTAAAACTGATTGCTGTACGTGTAGAAACTGTTTCCATTGTTTTCAAGTTTTGAAAATTGATTTTTGGAATAAGATATAATTGTGCAATCACTGTAGCAAGAGAGCGTGTAAAGTAATCTGTAACCGATGTTATTTCATTATTGGTTTTTACAGCCTGGAAATGCTACCATGGTTTGAAATGTTATGTTATCTGGGCACCGATAATCACGTTCGTCGTCAGCACAATTGCACCTGTAATAATTACTTTTATTTTAATCCCTGAGCACTAATATTGAACCATAGGCCCTTTCTACACAATTATGAGTCCACACAACTCTGAACCCATTCCAAATCTCCAAGATGGCCGACACCATTGCCAGTCCTCTGTCTATGGCCATTCCCCTTAAACCCAGGCACGTCCACAAGTGAAGCAAGAGCGCATTCGCTGCTCTCCCAAGCAGCATACGGATTGGACATTGTATCCAAGTCTACAGACTCCCAATCTAACGGAGCCTCCGGCCTCTCGAGGTAAGACCCCGCACCCTCGCGCTTACCCGTCCAGACCGAGCTCCCTCCTTTCCCCTGGTGACTGACACTCCTGTCTCTCTCCCCACCGGCATTCTAGATAACTATCCGAAGAACCAGGCTGAATCTTGGTTGTTCCGAGTAAAAGAATCCCCGAGGTAAGCGCGTCCGGAGGTGTAAATAATAGTAAATAAACTTCATTTGGGAACCCTTGGCTCCCGTGAGTGCTAATTACTACCCCTACTGCTCGATCGGTTACTGAATTAAATTCCCTTCCCCAGGAACAATCCGGCCCTCTGAGCAGACTCATTTCGCCTGAACATCGACCACTTGGAAATAGCTAAAGGTAAATTGACCTTAAATCACTCGCCTTGCCCATGGTCATGATGCCTCATATTTCTAAACGAAACCTCCCTAATCCTAGGTCTCTCTAACAACCACCCCGCCGTTACCATCAGTACAGATGGCTTGATGTATCCCTCGGCCTCAATCTAATTAATTCATATCAGGGTAAGCGTCCTCCTCCCTCACCGCGTCGCATGGTCTGTATGATCACGAACGACTGCACACCAGTTGGCTCGATTTGAGGTGAAATGTCATTAAGGTTTTCAGTTGAAAAATATTTGTCAACAAATAAGGACAATTTTTATGATTATTAATAATTTGTGTCAATATGTGTCTCTCTCTGATGGTTCCAACCTAAGGTTCATGAAATCAGTTTTTTCGTGTATTCACGCGTGTATGCCCGGGTTTCCACTTATAGCCACACCAGCACTATAATACGTGAAAGTGTGCGAAATAATTAAACAATGAAGCAAGTTCCACTCGTGCACTCACCCTTGTGTGCCAGTTCTTCCACCTATAATCACTAAAGCACCATAAGTCGAATCCGAGTAAAAGTGAAAATGTGCGAGATAATGGACATGTTTTAACAGTGAAGAAATAATGAGTAATCTGGCCCTTTGCCCACTTCTCTTTTCTTTCTTCCTCCTTTTTCCTCCTAAAAACAGGTGGATTTTAAAACCATCCAGGCAGGCAAATGCTTTCATAATCCTAGTCCTGAGGATGATCCCAACATATTAGAGCAAAAGGGATCGAAACGTCGACTGTTGTAAACGCCTTCACAGTTTAACTATTATGTTTTAATTTGCTGTGTTTAGCGTTTTTGGCAATACTTAAGAATTATTCACTGAGTGAAAAGTGGCCAAACATTGCTCAAATTTGCCTGTATAACTTTTTCTCTTATATGTTTGTTTGTCTCAAAGGTTGGTACAGGACTGTGCCTTCAAAACTAGATATCACGTTCTTATCTTTTGAAATAAATACCCTGCCCGGCTGGGCAGAGGCAAATATAGTCTCCTATTATGGCCTATATTATTGAGTTCTTACTGATTCTGATAAGCTAAGGACCTGTGTTTTTTCAGAGTATACTTCCCCATGGTCCTCAGCCATTGTTTGGGTACCCTTGTTATAAATAAATAGTCCTGAGCGCAATCGCTAGATTGCAAGGGTTTTAGTGAATTAACCTCTCACCCTCAGCCGAGGGTTGGGTTCCCCTAGTACCTTCTCCCTTCTTTATCCCTCCCCAAAAACTCCTTTACTCCTACAGCCTGACATGTCAAAGCACGCTCCACTATACACGGATGACTATATTCAACAACTTTGCCAAAGACCCTCTCTTTTGTCTGATACCACAGACGCGCCTAATGTAACTGATAGTCCCCTGCCAGAAAACTTGAGAAACTCCGTAAAAAACAGGTACGATTGCAACTAATGGTCTTAATGCTAACGGATTATTTGAAGGCTGAGGTAATCCCATTAGGTCTCCAGGTCCGAAATATTCCCGGTATCTTCACAGACAACCCGAAATACATCTCTAATTTCAGTTATATTGAAACTACCTGTTCCAGACATTGGCTTGTCTTAGGAATAGATATAGCAACAGAAACGCTCCAGTCACTAGAAATAGAGATTGCTGATATAGAAAAGCAACTCGCAGAAACTGATCCTACCTCTGACTGCAAAAAACTTCTGGACCAAGTACAGAAAACAGTCTCAGATTTTTATCGAATTGAGCAGAATAAGAAATCCAACAAAGTAAAAAAGGACATCAAATCTTATAACGTTGAGAACACGTACCCGTACTTGCAGAAAGATTTTTATACTAACAGGAATTATTCCTATCCACAGACCAATAAGCCCTGGGGTCGTTATAACCGCCGCCAGAACTTAGTTGGCTTCTCTGATACCTCCGCTGACTCCTCTGACAGCTCAGACCCAGGTGAAGGTTCGAGCACAAACACTAGACGAGGAGCGGGCAATTCCAATTTTTTAGGCAGAGGCCAGCCAAACACCCCCCAGCGCGGACGGGTGAAGAAACCACAGAGATGGCACAACCCTCCAGGAGAGAGGAAAACCCGGAACAACTTTTACCAATGGTGATTGAAAGATCACCAGAGGTGATACCGATTTTTAACCTCTCTAACCACATCCTGGTAGACACAGAACTCGAATTACTAAAGAAAGGTTTGACCTTCGTGCCCACAATTCACCCCAATTTCATGGAACTACAGGCGGAACTTTTACGTTTTTTCAGAACAATTCGTCTTAAGGCTTTTTTCCATCTGCACCCGAGCCCAGTCTCTAATTCCAACACCCCCTTCCGACCCCCATCTACCTTTTCACCCTCAGCCTCAATGATACCACCTGAGATCGTGGCATTTGAAAAATTAGTACTTGGGGATCTGACAACCTTACAGAGTAGCAAACTCTTCATTCCATACAATATCTCACTTGCTGAAAAGAAAGCAATTGACTCACTGAGAAACAACAATAATGTGGTGATCAAAAGCGCAGATAAAGGGGGCGGAATTGTGATTCAAGAAACACAAACATACAAGGCGGAAATAATGCGCCAGTTAAATAATACTGACCATTACCAGAGGCTCCCAGGGAATCCCACTAAGAAAATTCAAGAAACAATTACTAAACTGACATCACAAGCCTGTACAGATGGTTTCTTAAGTAAAAAAGAATATAACTACCTTAATGTAAAGTCACCTAGGTGTCCTGTAATTTACACACTTCCTAAGATTCACAAGAATCAGACAAACCTCCCCGGTAGACCAATCGTATCGGCCTGTGGCTCAATTCTTGAGCCACTAGGTGCATATGTTGACCACTTTATTAAAGAATTTGTCCCAGACACGACTTGCTATGTGAGAGATAGCATGTCGATGATTAATCTTGTTGAACATCTTGAATTTGACCCCCTCACTGAAACCCTCTGCACGTTAGATGTGGAATCACTTTACACAAACATCCCACAAACTGCAGCATTGTTAGTCATTCAAAAAGTCCTGGACACCCGCCCTGGTCCACATAGGGTCCCAACTCTTTTCATTTTGCAACTGTTGGAACTATGCCTGACGAGAAATTTCTTTCTCTTTGATAACACGTACTTTCAGCAAATCAAGGGTACATCTATGGGGGCTATTTTTGCCCCCAACCTGGCCATACTCTTTATGGATCAGTTGGAAGTTGGATCGATCTTGGCATCATCTAACCCTTTCCACTCTGGCATAAAGATGTGGAGGCGGTACATAGATGATATTTTCCTCATATGGAACCTGCCCCAGGAGTCCCTGAATAATTTCCTACACTGGTTGAACAACAACTGCTGTGGGCTTACCTTCACACTTAGTCAGGATAAATCCTCACTAGCATTTCTGGATCTCACCATCTTCCACTCTGAAGGTGAACTTCTGACGAGACTATACAGAAAACCTACGGAACGCAACACGCTTCTATACTATAGAAGCAATCATCCTAGGGCCCTGAAGGATTCGTTGCCATACTCGCAGTTCCTCAGGATTAGACGTAATTGTTCATTTAAAACTGACTACTTCAGAGAAGCTACTGTACTCTCAAATAAATTGAAAGACCGAGGGTACCCAAGGAGGATAATAAAACAAGCACTTAAACGAGCTTGGTATTGTCCCCGCGAGGTCTTGTTAGTACCAAGAGACAAGAACCAGAAGGAGAGAATAGCATGTGTCACGACATTCTCTCCAGTGTCCAACCAAATCAAAAAGTCTATCAAAAAGCATTGGCCAACAATAAATGCGGGTGTGCTAAACATTGATACCCCACTTTTTGCCTTCCGCAAAAGCAAAAATCTCAAAGACCATTTAGTGAGAGCAGCTCTCCCAGAGACACCCCAATGTACAACAATTCCCACGATTTGGGGCCTACCGCCCATTCTAGGCCACGTGAAGTGTGGATGCTGTAATGTCTGCGAATACACGGTGGAGGGCAAAAAATTCACTCACAATGGCACCACGTATGAAAGACGCACATTCTCGAACTGCAACTCGTCAAATGTAATATATGCTATACAATGTCCATGCCTGAAGCTGTACATCGGACAGACGACTCAGAAAGCAAAGACGCGCATCTGCCAGCACAGAAGCAGGGTGAGATGTAAAACTGCCAATGCCCCCCTGGTCAACCATTTCATCTTGGCAGGGCATAACGAGAATGACATTCAATGGACAATACTCAAAGTTTTGAAAATGCCACCTCGAGGTGGAGACATTCATCAGATGCTCAACAGAGAGGAACTAAGGACAATGATTCAGTTTGATACAATAAGGAATGGTCATAATCGAGCAGAAGATTGGACCACTTTACTTTAAAACTGATTGCTGTACGTGTAGAAACTGTTTCCATTGTTTTCAAGTTTTGAAAATTGATTTTTGGAATAAGATATAATTGTGCAATCACTGTAGCAAGAGAGCGTGTAAAGTAATCTGTAACCGATGTTATTTCATTATTGGTTTTTACAGCCTGGAAATGCTACCATGGTTTGAAATGTTATGTTATCTGGGCACCGATAATCACGTTCGTCGTCAGCACAATTGCACCTGTAATAATTATTTTTATTTTAATCCCTGAGCACTAATATTGAACCATAGGCCCTTTCTACACAATTATGAGTCCACACAACTCTGAACCCATTCCAAATCTCCAAGATGGCCGACACCATTGCCAGTCCTCTGTCTATGGCCATTCCCCTTAAACCCAGGCACGTCCACAAGTGAAGCAAGAGCGCATTCGCTGCTCTCCCAAGCAGCAGACGGATTGGACATTGTATCCAAGTCTACAGACTCCCAATCTAACGGAGCCTCCGGCCTCTCGAGGTAAGACCCCGCACCCTCGCGCTTACCCGTCCAGACCGAGCTCCCTCCTTTCCCCTGGTGACTGACACTCCTGTCTCTCTCCCCACCGGCATTCTAGATAACTATCCGAAGAACCAGGCTGAATCTTGGTTGTTCCGAGTAAAAGAATCCCCGAGGTAAGCGCGTCCGGAGGTGTAAATAATAGTAAATAAACTTCATTTGGGAACCCTTGGCTCCCGTGAGTGCTAATTACTACCCCTACTGCTCGATCGGTTACTGAATTAAATTCCCTTCCCCAGGAACAATCCGGCCCTCTGAGCAGACTCATTTCGCCTGAACATCGACCACTTGGAAATAGCTAAAGGTAAATTGACCTTAAATCACTCGCCTTGCCCATGGTCATGATGCCTCATATTTCTAAACGAAACCTCCCTAATCCTAGGTCTCTCTAACAACCACCCCGCCGTTACCATCAGTACAGATGGCTTGATGTATCCCTCGGCCTCAATCTAATTAATTCATATCAGGGTAAGCGTCCTCCTCCCTCACCGCGTCGCATGGTCTGTATGATCACGAACGACTGCACACCAGTTGGCTCGATTTGAGGTGAAATGTCATTAAGGTTTTCAGTTGAAAAATATTTGTCAACAAATAAGGACAATTTTTATGATTATTAATAATTTGTGTCAATATGTGTCTCTCTCTGATGGTTCCAACCTAAGGTTCATGAAATCAGTTTTTTCGTGTATTCACGCGTGTATGCCCGGGTTTCCACTTATAGCCACACCAGCACTATAATACGTGAAAGTGTGCGAAATAATTAAACAATGAAGCAAGTTCCACTCGTGCACTCACCCTTGTGTGCCAGTTCTTCCACCTATAATCACTAAAGCACCATAAGTCGAATCCGAGTAAAAGTGAAAATGTGCGAGATAATGGACATGTTTTAACAGTGAAGAAATAATGAGTAATCTGGCCCTTTGCCCACTTCTCTTTTCTTTCTTCCTCCTTTTTCCTCCTAAAAACAGGTGGATTTTAAAACCATCCAGGCAGGCAAATGCTTTCATAATCCTAGTCCTGAGGATGATCCCAACATATTAGAGCAAAAGGGATCGAAACGTCGACTGTTGTAAACGCCTTCACAGTTTAACTATTATGTTTTAATTTGCTGTGTTTAGCGTTTTTGGCAATACTTAAGAATTATTCACTGAGTGAAAAGTGGCCAAACATTGCTCAAATTTGCCTGTATAACTTTTTCTCTTATATGTTTGTTTGTCTCAAAGGTTGGTACAGGACTGTGCCTTCAAAACTAGATATCACGTTCTTATCTTTTGAAATAAATACCCTGCCCGGCTGGGCAGAGGCAAATATAGTATCCTATTATGGCCTATATTATTGAGTTCTTACTGATTCTGATAAGCTAAGGACCTGTGTTTTTTCAGAGTATACTTCCCCATGGTCCTCAGCCATTGTTTGGGTACCCTTGTTATAAATAAATAGTCCTGAGCGCAATCGCTAGATTGCAAGGGTTTTAGTGAATTAACCTCTCACCCTCAGCCGAGGGTTGGGTTCCCCTAGTACCTTCTCCCTTCTTTATCCCTCCCCAAAAACTCCTTTACTCCTACAGCCTGACATGTCAAAGCACGCTCCACTATACACGGATGACTATATTCAACAACTTTGCCAAAGACCCTCTCTTTTGTCTGATACCACAGACGCGCCTAATGTAACTGATAGTCCCCTGCCAGAAAACTTGAGAAACTCCGTAAAAAACAGGTACGATTGCAACTAATGGTCTTAATGCTAACGGATTATTTGAAGGCTGAGGTAATCCCATTAGGTCTCCAGGTCCGAAATATTCCCGGTATCTTCACAGACAACCCGAAATACATCTCTAATTTCAGTTATATTGAAACTACCTGTTCCAGACATTGGCTTGTCTTAGGAATAGATATAGCAACAGAAACGCTCCAGTCACTAGAAATAGAGATTGCTGATATAGAAAAGCAACTCGCAGAAACTGATCCTACCTCTGACTGCAAAAAACTTCTGGACCAAGTACAGAAAACAGTCTCAGATTTTTATCGAATTGAGCAGAATAAGAAATCCAACAAAGTAAAAAAGGACATCAAATCTTATAACGTTGAGAACACGTACCCGTACTTGCAGAAAGATTTTTATACTAACAGGAATTATTCCTATCCACAGACCAATAAGCCCTGGGGTCGTTATAACCGCCGCCAGAACTTAGTTGGCTTCTCTGATACCTCCGCTGACTCCTCTGACAGCTCAGACCCAGGTGAAGGTTCGAGCACAAACACTAGACGAGGAGCGGGCAATTCCAATTTTTTAGGCAGAGGCCAGCCAAACACCCCCCAGCGCGGACGGGTGAAGAAACCACAGAGATGGCACAACCCTCCAGGAGAGAGGAAAACCCGGAACAACTTTTACCAATGGTGATTGAAAGATCACCAGAGGTGATACCGATTTTTAACCTCTCTAACCACATCCTGGTAGACACAGAACTCGAATTACTAAAGAAAGGTTTGACCTTCGTGCCCACAATTCACCCCAATTTCATGGAACTACAGGCGGAACTTTTACGTTTTTTCAGAACAATTCGTCTTAAGGCTTTTTTCCATCTGCACCCGAGCCCAGTCTCTAATTCCAACACCCCCTTCCGACCCCCATCTACCTTTTCACCCTCAGCCTCAATGATACCACCTGAGATCGTGGCATTTGAAAAATTAGTACTTGGGGATCTGACAACCTTACAGAGTAGCAAACTCTTCATTCCATACAATATCTCACTTGCTGAAAAGAAAGCAATTGACTCACTGAGAAACAACAATAATGTGGTGATCAAAAGCGCAGATAAAGGGGGTGGAATTGTGATTCAAGAAACACAAACATACAAGGCGGAAATAATGCGCCAGTTAAATAATACTGACCATTACCAGAGGCTCCCAGGGAATCCCACTAAGAAAATTCAAGAAACAATTACTAAACTGACATCACAAGCCTGTACAGATGGTTTCTTAAGTAAAAAATAATATAACTACCTTAATGTAAAGTCACCTAGGTGTCCTGTAATTTACACACTTCCTAAGATTCACAAGAATCAGACAAACCCCCCCCGGTAGACCAATCGTATCGGCCTGTGGCTCAATTCTTGAGCCACTAGGTGCATATGTTGACCACTTTATTAAAGAATTTGTCCCAGACACGACTTGCTATGTGAGAGATAGCATGTCGATGATTAATCTTGTTGAACATCTTGAATTTGACCCCCTCACTGAAACCCTCTGCACGTTAGATGTGGAATCACTTTACACAAACATCCCACAAACTGCAGCATTGTTAGTCATTCAAAAAGTCCTGGACACCCGCCCTGGTCCACATAGGGTCCCAACTCTTTTCATTTTGCAACTGTTGGAACTATGCCTGACGAGAAATTTCTTTCTCTTTGATAACACGTACTTTCAGCAAATCAAGGGTACATCTATGGGGGCTATTTTTGCCCCCAACCTGGCCATACTCTTTATGGATCAGTTGGAAGTTGGATCGATCTTGGCATCATCTAACCCTTTCCACTCTGGCATAAAGATGTGGAGGCGGTACATAGATGATATTTTCCTCATATGGAACCTGCCCCAGGAGTCCCTGAATAATTTCCTACACTGGTTGAACAACAACTGCTGTGGGCTTACCTTCACACTTAGTCAGGATAAATCCTCACTAGCATTTCTGGATCTCACCATCTTCCACTCTGAAGGTGAACTTCTGACGAGACTATACAGAAAACCTACGGAACGCAACACGCTTCTATACTATAGAAGCAATCATCCTAGGGCCCTGAAGGATTCGTTGCCATACTCGCAGTTCCTCAGGATTAGACGTAATTGTTCATTTAAAACTGACTACTTCAGAGAAGCTACTGTACTCTCAAATAAATTGAAAGACCGAGGGTACCCAAGGAGGATAATAAAACAAGCACTTAAACGAGCTTGGTATTGTCCCCGCGAGGTCTTGTTAGTACCAAGAGACAAGAACCAGAAGGAGAGAATAGCATGTGTCACGACATTCTCTCCAGTGTCCAACCAAATCAAAAAGTCTATCAAAAAGCATTGGCCAACAATAAATGCGGGTGTGCTAAACATTGATACCCCACTTTTTGCCTTCCGCAAAAGCAAAAATCTCAAAGACCATTTAGTGAGAGCAGCTCTCCCAGAGACACCCCAATGTACAACAATTCCCACGATTTGGGGCCTACCGCCCATTCTAGGCCACGTGAAGTGTGGATGCTGTAATGTCTGCGAATACACGGTGGAGGGCAAAAAATTCACTCACAATGGCACCACGTATGAAAGACGCACATTCTCGAACTGCAACTCGTCAAATGTAATATATGCTATACAATGTCCATGCCTGAAGCTGTACATCGGACAGACGACTCAGAAAGCAAAGACGCGCATCTGCCAGCACAGAAGCAGGGTGAGATGTAAAACTGCCAATGCCCCCCTGGTCAACCATTTCATCTTGGCAGGGCATAACGAGAATGACATTCAATGGACAATACTCAAAGTTTTGAAAATGCCACCTCGAGGTGGAGACATTCATCAGATGCTCAACAGAGAGGAACTAAGGACAATGATTCAGTTTGATACAATAAGGAATGGTCATAATCGAGCAGAAGATTGGACCACTTTACTTTAAAACTGATTGCTGTACGTGTAGAAACTGTTTCCATTGTTTTCAAGTTTTGAAAATTGATTTTTGGAATAAGATATAATTGTGCAATCACTGTAGCAAGAGAGCGTGTAAAGTAATCTGTAACCGATGTTATTTCATTATTGGTTTTTACAGCCTGGAAATGCTACCATGGTTTGAAATGTTATGTTATCTGGGCACCGATAATCACGTTCGTCGTCAGCACAATTGCACCTGTAATAATTATTTTTATTTTAATCCCTGAGCACTAATATTGAACCATAGGCCCTTTCTACACAATTATGAGTCCACACAACTCTGAACCCATTCCAAATCTCCAAGATGGCCGACACCATTGCCAGTCCTCTGTCTATGGCCATTCCCCTTAAACCCAGGCACGTCCACAAGTGAAGCAAGAGCGCATTCGCTGCTCTCCCAAGCAGCAGACGGATTGGACATTGTATCCAAGTCTACAGACTCCCAATCTAACGGAGCCTCCGGCCTCTCGAGGTAAGACCCCGCACCCTCGCGCTTACCCGTCCAGACCGAGCTCCCTCCTTTCCCCTGGTGACTGACACTCCTGTCTCTCTCCCCACCGGCATTCTAGATAACTATCCGAAGAACCAGGCTGAATCTTGGTTGTTCCGAGTAAAAGAATCCCCGAGGTAAGCGCGTCCGGAGGTGTAAATAATAGTAAATAAACTTCATTTGGGAACCCTTGGCTCCCGTGAGTGCTAATTACTACCCCTACTGCTCGATCGGTTACTGAATTAAATTCCCTTCCCCAGGAACAATCCGGCCCTCTGAGCAGACTCATTTCGCCTGAACATCGACCACTTGGAAATAGCTAAAGGTAAATTGACCTTAAATCACTCGCCTTGCCCATGGTCATGATGCCTCATATTTCTAAACGAAACCTCCCTAATCCTAGGTCTCTCTAACAACCACCCCGCCGTTACCATCAGTACAGATGGCTTGATGTATCCCTCGGCCTCAATCTAATTAATTCATATCAGGGTAAGCGTCCTCCTCCCTCACCGCGTCGCATGGTCTGTATGATCACGAACGACTGCACACCAGTTGGCTCGATTTGAGGTGAAATGTCATTAAGGTTTTCAGTTGAAAAATATTTGTCAACAAATAAGGACAATTTTTATGATTATTAATAATTTGTGTCAATATGTGTCTCTCTCTGATGGTTCCAACCTAAGGTTCATGAAATCAGTTTTTTCGTGTATTCACGCGTGTATGCCCGGGTTTCCACTTATAGCCACACCAGCACTATAATACGTGAAAGTGTGCGAAATAATTAAACAATGAAGCAAGTTCCACTCGTGCACTCACCCTTGTGTGCCAGTTCTTCCACCTATAATCACTAAAGCACCATAAGTCGAATCCGAGTAAAAGTGAAAATGTGCGAGATAATGGACATGTTTTAACAGTGAAGAAATAATGAGTAATCTGGCCCTTTGCCCACTTCTCTTTTCTTTCTTCCTCCTTTTTCCTCCTAAAAACAGGTGGATTTTAAAACCATCCAGGCAGGCAAATGCTTTCATAATCCTAGTCCTGAGGATGATCCCAACATATTAGAGCAAAAGGGATCGAAACGTCGACTGTTGTAAACGCCTTCACAGTTTAACTATTATGTTTTAATTTGCTGTGTTTAGCGTTTTTGGCAATACTTAAGAATTATTCACTGAGTGAAAAGTGGCCAAACATTGCTCAAATTTGCCTGTATAACTTTTTCTCTTATATGTTTGTTTGTCTCAAAGGTTGGTACAGGACTGTGCCTTCAAAACTAGATATCACGTTCTTATCTTTTGAAATAAATACCCTGCCCGGCTGGGCAGAGGCAAATATAGTCTCCTATTATGGCCTATATTATTGAGTTCTTACTGATTCTGATAAGCTAAGGACCTGTGTTTTTTCAGAGTATACTTCCCCATGGTCCTCAGCCATTGTTTGGGTACCCTTGTTATAAATAAATAGTCCTGAGCGCAATCGCTAGATTGCAAGGGTTTTAGTGAATTAACCTCTCACCCTCAGCCGAGGGTTGGGTTCCCCTAGTACCTTCTCCCTTCTTTATCCCACCCAAAAACTCCTTTACTCCTACAGCCTGACATGTCAAAGCACGCTCCACTATACACGGATGACTATATTCAACAACTTTGCCAAAGACCCTCTCTTTTGTCTGATACCACAGACGCGCCTAATGTAACTGATAGTCCTCTGCCAGAAAACTTGAGAAACTCCGTAAAAAACAGGTACGATTGCAACTAATGGTCTTAATGCTAACGGATTATTTGAAGGCTGAGGTAATCCCATTAGGTCTCCAGGTCCGAAATATTCCCGGTATCTTCACAGACAACCCGAAATACATCTCTAATTTCAGTTATATTGAAACTACCTGTTCCAGACATTGGCTTGTCTTAGGAATAGATATAGCAACAGAAACGCTCCAGTCACTAGAAATAGAGATTGCTGATATAGAAAAGCAACTCGCAGAAACTGATCCTACCTCTGACTGCAAAAAACTTCTGGACCAAGTACAGAAAACAGTCTCAGATTTTTATCGAATTGAGCAGAATAAGAAATCCAACAAAGTAAAAAAGGACATCAAATCTTATAACGTTGAGAACACGTACCCGTACTTGCAGAAAGATTTTTATACTAACAGGAATTATTCCTATCCACAGACCAATAAGCCCTGGGGTCGTTATAACCGCCGCCAGAACTTAGTTGGCTTCTCTGATACCTCCGCTGACTCCTCTGACAGCTCAGACCCAGGTGAAGGTTCGAGCACAAACACTAGACGAGGAGCGGGCAATTCCAATTTTTTAGGCAGAGGCCAGCCAAACACACCCCAGCGCGGACGGGTGAAGAAACCACAGAGATGGCACAACCCTCCAGGAGAGAGGAAAACCCGGAACAACTTTTACCAATGGTGATTGAAAGATCACCAGAGGTGATACCGATTTTTAACCTCTCTAACCACATCCTGGTAGACACAGAACTCGAATTACTAAAGAAAGGTTTGACCTTCGTGCCCACAATTCACCCCAATTTCATGGAACTACAGGCGGAACTTTTACGTTTTTTCAGAACAATTCGTCTTAAGGCTTTTTTCCATCTGCACCCGAGCCCAGTCTCTAATTCCAACACCCCCTTCCGACCCCCATCTACCTTTTCACCCTCAGCCTCAATGATACCACCTGAGATCGTGGCATTTGAAAAATTAGTACTTGGGGATCTGACAACCTTACAGAGTAGCAAACTCTTCATTCCATACAATATCTCACTTGCTGAAAAGAAAGCAATTGACTCACTGAGAAACAACAATAATGTGGTGATCAAAAGCGCAGATAAAGGGGGCGGAATTGTGATTCAAGAAACACAAACATACAAGGCGGAAATAATGCGCCAGTTAAATAATACTGACCATTACCAGAGGCTCCCAGGGAATCCCACTAAGAAAATTCAAGAAACAATTACTAAACTGACATCACAAGCCTGTACAGATGGTTTCTTAAGTAAAAAAGAATATAACTACCTTAATGTAAAGTCACCTAGGTGTCCTGTAATTTACACACTTCCTAAGATTCACAAGAATCAGACAAACCTCCCCGGTAGACCAATCGTATCGGCCTGTGGCTCAATTCTTGAGCCACTAGGTGCATATGTTGACCACTTTATTAAAGAATTTGTCCCAGACACGACTTGCTATGTGAGAGATAGCATGTCGAAGATTAATCTTGTTGAACATCTTGAATTTGACCCCCTCACTGAAACCCTCTGCACGTTAGATGTGGAATCACTTTACACAAACATCCCACAAACTGCAGCATTGTTAGTCATTCAAAAAGTCCTGGACACCCGCCCTGGTCCACATAGGGTCCCAACTCTTTTCATTTTGCAACTGTTGGAACTATGCCTGACGAGAAATTTCTTTCTCTTTGATAACACGTACTTTCAGCAAATCAAGGGTACATCTATGGGGGCTATTTTTGCCCCCAACCTGGCCATACTCTTTATGGATCAGTTGGAAGTTGGATCGATCTTGGCATCATCTAACCCTTTCCACTCTGGCATAAAGATGTGGAGGCGGTACATAGATGATATTTTCCTCATATGGAACCTGCCCCAGGAGTCCCTGAATAATTTCCTACACTGGTTGAACAACAACTGCTGTGGGCTTACCTTCACACTTAGTCAGGATAAATCCTCACTAGCATTTCTGGATCTCACCATCTTCCACTCTGAAGGTGGACTTCTGACGAGACTATACAGAAAACCTACGGAACGCAACACGCTTCTATACTATAGAAGCAATCATCCTAGGGCCCTGAAGGATTCGTTGCCATACTCGCAGTTCCTCAGGATTAGACGTAATTGTTCATTTAAAACTGACTACTTCAGAGAAGCTACTGTACTCTCAAATAAATTGAAAGACCGAGGGTACCCAAGGAGGATAATAAAACAAGCACTTAAACGAGCTTGGTATTGTCCCCGCGAGGTCTTGTTAGTACCAAGAGACAAGAACCAGAAGGAGAGAATAGCATGTGTCACGACATTCTCTCCAGTGTCCAACCAAATCAAAAAGTCTATCAAAAAGCATTGGCCAACAATAAATGCGGGTGTGCTAAACATTGATACCCCACTTTTTGCCTTCCGCAAAAGCAAAAATCTCAAAGACCATTTAGTGAGAGCAGCTCTCCCAGAGACACCCCAATGTACAACAATTCCCACGATTTGGGGCCTACCGCCCATTCTAGGCCACGTGAAGTGTGGATGCTGTAATGTCTGCGAATACACGGTGGAGGGCAAAAAATTCACTCACAATGGCACCACGTATGAAAGACGCACATTCTCGAACTGCAACTCGTCAAATGTAATATATGCTATACAATGTCCATGCCTGAAGCTGTACATCGGACAGACGACTCAGAAAGCAAAGACGCGCATCTGCCAGCACAGAAGCAGGGTGAGATGTAAAACTGCCAATGCCCCCCTGGTCGACCATTTCATCTTGGCAGGGCATAACGAGAATGACATTCAATGGACAATACTCAAAGTTTTGAAAATGCCACCTCGAGGTGGAGACATTCATCAGATGCTCAACAGAGAGGAACTAAGGACAATGATTCAGTTTGATACAATAAGGAATGGTCATAATCGAGCAGAAGATTGGACCACTTCACTTTAAAACTGATTGCTGTACGTGTAGAAACTGTTTCCATTGTTTTCAAGTTTTGAAAATTGATTTTTGGAATAAGATATAATTGTGCAATCACTGTAGCAAGAGAGCGTGTAAAGTAATCTGTAACCGATGTTATTTCATTATTGGTTTTTACAGCCTGGAAATGCTACCATGGTTTGAAATGTTATGTTATCTGGGCACCGATAATCACGTTCGTCGTCAGCACAATTGCACCTGTAATAATTATTTTTATTTTAATCCCTGAGCACTAATATTGAACCATAGGCCCTTTCTACACAATTATGAGTCCACACAACTCTGAACCCATTCCAAATCTCCAAGATGGCCGACACCATTGCCAGTCCTCTGTCTATGGCCATTCCCCTTAAACCCAGGCACGTCCACAAGTGAAGCAAGAGCGCATTCGCTGCTCTCCCAAGCAGCAGACGGATTGGACATTGTATCCAAGTCTACAGACTCCCAATCTAACGGAGCCTCCGGCCTCTCGAGGTAAGACCCCGCACCCTCGCGCTTACCCGTCCAGACCGAGCTCCCTCCTTTCCCCTGGTGACTGACACTCCTGTCTCTCTCCCCACCGGCATTCTAGATAACTATCCGAAGAACCAGGCTGAATCTTGGTTGTTCCGAGTAAAAGAATCCCCGAGGTAAGCGCGTCCGGAGGTGTAAATAATAGTAAATAAACTTCATTTGGGAACCCTTGGCTCCCGTGAGTGCTAATTACTACCCCTACTGCTCGATCGGTTACTGAATTAAATTCCCTTCCCCAGGAACAATCCGGCCCTCTGAGCAGACTCATTTCGCCTGAACATCGACCACTTGGAAATAGCTAAAGGTAAATTGACCTTAAATCACTCGCCTTGCCCATGGTCATGATGCCTCATATTTCTAAACGAAACCTCCCTAATCCTAGGTCTCTCTAACAACCACCCCGCCGTTACCATCAGTACAGATGGCTTGATGTATCCCTCGGCCTCAATCTAATTAATTCATATCAGGGTAAGCGTCCTCCTCCCTCACCACGTCGCATGGTCTGTATGATCACGAACGACTGCACACCAGTTGGCTCGATTTGAGGTGAAATGTCATTAAGGTTTTCAATTTGAAAAATATTTTTCAACAAATAAGGACAATTTTTATGATTATTAATAATTTGTGTCAATATGTGTCTCTCTCTGATGGTTCCAACCTAAGGTTCATGAAATCAGTTTTTTCGTGTATTCACGCGTGTATGCCCGGGTTTCCACTTATAGCCACACCAGCACTATAATACGTGAAAGTGTGCGAAATAATTAAACAATGAAGCAAGTTCCACTCGTGCACTCACCCTTGTGTGCCAGTTCTTCCACCTATAATCACTAAAGCACCATAAGTCGAATCCGAGTAAAAGTGAAAATGTGCGAGATAATGGACATGTTTTAACAGTGAAGAAATAATGAGTAATCTGGCCCTTTGCCCACTTCTCTTTTCTTTCTTCCTCCTTTTTCCTCCTAAAAACAGGTGGATTTTAAAACAATCCAGGCAGGCAAATGCTTTCATAATCCTAGTCCTGAGGATGATCCCAACATATTAGAGCAAAAGGGATCGAAACGTCGACTGTTGTAAACGCCTTCACAGTTTAACTATTATGTTTTAATTTGCTGTGTTTAGCGTTTTTGGCAATACTTAAGAATTATTCACTGAGTGAAAAGTGGCCAAACATTGCTCAAATTTGCCTGTATAACTTTTTCTCCTATATGTTTGTTTGTCTCAAAGGTTGGTACAGGACTGTGCCTTCAAAACTAGATATCACGTTCTTATCTTTTGAAATAAATACCCTGCCCGGCTGGGCAGAGGCAAATATAGTCTCCTATTATGGCCTATATTATTGAGTTCTTACTGATTCTGATAAGCTAAGGACCTGTGTTTTTTCAGAGTATACTTCCCCATGGTCCTCAGCCATTGTTTGGGTACCCTTGTTATAAATAAATTGCAAAAATTGGTGGCACGCATGTGTGTGAGAGAGTGCCATTTACAGTGAAATTTGTAGGGGTGCAGCATATGTACAAGTAGTTAGCACCCGCATATATAAAGGACTTTTAATCATGTTTAGACGCAATGTATGACAAGTACTCAAGTAAATTGGTATCAGAGAATGTGCAGAACCAACGTTACAAGGTGCAAATTCATATTTGCTGCAATGTAGAGCTGCTTTGAAATGAAATCTTTTACTACTTAGAAGAGTGTTTAATTGATTTTCTAATGTGTCTTCAGATTGATTAACTGAAATGTGATCATGCTTTATGTACTCAATAATTAGTCGAATATAGAGAAAATGCATTTGTCATTAAGGTTGAAGGCCTAAGTGAACACAGAGAATTGCTCATTTAAACGTAAGGCCTAAAGTCTAGCTGAGGCCTAGTTATGGAAATGGCGCAGGCCTGTATGAAAATGTTGCTTAAACATATAAACGGTAGAAATGCTTATGAAAGAGGCTTTAGAAAATGTTGCAACATTATTAGACTGTGAGGCTATTTGCGTATATTCTTTTGCAGGTGCATCATCCAGTAGATTGTAGAGTAGAAGGGCCCATTGTGTATGAGAGTTAGAAATGCTAGACCCAGACATGGAGGAGTTTGAAGATACAACTGGAAGCAACAGAGAGTCTGAGACCCAAGGACGTTTAACGGACAAGGATGGAAGAAGGCCAAGGTGGAAAAATTCATGTAATCGACACCTTGGAGAGGGCGTACCTGAAGGCGTGTCATTCACATTTTGGGGTTTCGTATTAGGGACAGCACCCCGAGGGTGGACGGAGAGCAGATGGGCTGAGGATTCAGAGAGAGTGGTTGGTCTTGGTAAATAGCCTAGCTATGACAGATTCTCTAGTATTGGAGAGAAGTGAGTGAACTTCTTTGAAGTCACCACTGCTGACACCTTTGGTTAGGTTGGGCTATTGTTGAGTAGGGATGTCACTTAGAGTAGTGTAGGGACAGATTAACCTGGATTTATGTCTTTTATTCCGATGAGTACCAGGACCCAGGTTATAGCTATTTTGTTTACTCTAATGGTCCTGGAATTGATCTTGGTGTTGTTCATCAGTCGCCTGAGACTTTTCCCGTAGGATTATGTTTGTATTAGTGCCTGTTTACCTTTTGAACCTCTTGCTGAGGTGTTTGTACCTGCAGTTATTTTTGGTTATGTAATAAACTTTTCAAACTTAGTTTTGTCAGTGGTTCTTGGGGAAAGCAATTGGGATTTCTAAATTGTTCATTTGTTATGACAGATTGCCTAATTCACTCTATGGCAGGTAAAAAGGTCTAGTCGACCTGTGACGGGATTCTGGAGAATGACAAGCAGACTCTAGAGGTAAAATCCCGCCTTTCCAGTTGGTAGCAGAGTATTATGGTTTACCTTCTAGAGTGAGGGTAATCCAGAAGTAGGTTGAGATTTCCCCGAGGCCCATAGAACCAAGGATGAGTGTCCAGAGAATTGCGGAAGGAGGACGGTGTTCCACGAAAACTGACGGAGAGTGACAGTGCGGCAGAAAGCAGCAGGTCGAAGGAGAGTGAGTATGAAAAGGGTCATGCGTTGCTAGATTGCGGTGTTATGTTGTATCATGTGTTGTATTGTCTTGCGGAGTTGAATGACTGTAGTGTGAACAGGTTGTGAGCGCGTGCAACCAGTGAAAATCTTGGGCTCAGGGAGAGTCCAAGTGGTCCGGGTGTATCGAACACCCATAGTAATTGTCGACCATTGTTAAGGGGGTTATGAGGTACCATTAATCGCCCGCAGGACCGAGATAGGGGGGACGAAGGTGTGAGTGCGTGGGTAACAGACGCTGGTCGAAAGTTGCCGTGAGTTTGTATCCTATCAGTGAGGCGATTGTCCGGTCGTTCGCGGACAGACATTTGCCAGTTCGGGTGACAATTACAGTTAGACTGTGGCCGTACAGTCAGGGAAGTGGTTGCTTGGTCGGAAGTAATCATTTTCAGTGTATGATTGGGACGCATGCGAGACCGCGAGAAGTACGGAGAAAGGAGGGGAACTGCTGCAAAACGGAGGCGAGTGACGTCAGAAAGAGCCGCGCTGAGATTGGTCGGTTGGTGTGGAGCCGCACTGAGATAGGGCGGTTAGTGAGAAGCCGCGCTGAGATTGGTGGATTGTCATCAGGAAGTAAACAAGCGCTGTGGAACAAGGAAACGTTTTGGGTTTTCATCATGAAATGTTTTAAGGTGTTGCGGAAATGTTTCAAAAGCGAAAACAAGATAGAACCTCGGGGTGGGGAGGAGGCTCCACCCGAGGATACTCCAGCTCATTACATGGCTACGAATGTTGGGTTGCATACCATATTGTGGCTTGATACCTGGTGTAAGATGACAGATGGAAATGAAGAATTAACCTTCCCTAAATACGGGACGTTTAGACTAGAAGTGTTGTATCAGCTGAAAGCGATTATGGCTGCGTTGCGACCTTTGCCCAGACCAACACAATTTGAAGCGCTAAATGCATGGATCAGGGCAGCCCATGACAGGGGCAGAGATAGGCGACAAGAAAGAGTGAAACGATCAGTTAAGGCAGTCCAAGATGCGAGATGGGATGCCATGGAAAAGAGATGGAGGGTACAGACTATAGAAGGAGATAGATTGTACCCGTTGCGGGGATGAGGACAGCGAGACAGACGATGGCCTGATAGAGAGGATGTTGGCAGAGAGACCACCTCCATACAATCCCGAGTTAGGGGGAACGCCAATGTCAGCCAAATGCGGGGAACATTCAGATGGGGATGGTGGGGTCAAAATAGTGAGTGATAAGAGCACCTCAGAGGATATATTTTACCCAGTGAAGGGAGAAAAAGCACCTCCACCCTCCCCAGTGACAAGAGTAGTGGGGCGATTTACAGTGCAGAAGGTTCGGGTGGAAGAGGGCGTCCACTCACAGAAATTGCCAGATGCGCTGATGGTACATGTTACCATAGGTCCCATAGTATCAGTGTACAACCCAGAGCAGAAACAAGTCGAGAATCCATTGCAAAGGGGGAGTGAGAGATGCACCAGTGAAGACAGGAGTAATGGGACAGAAGAAGGGTGGAGGCAGTTGCCAACGCCAGTAGACAGAAGTACACCTTTGGTGGCATCGGCAGACTCCTCGGAAAAACAGACGGGTTGGAGGGGACCAATGGATCTAAGGGGACCATGGCCGAGGTCGATGAGAGAATTAAGGCCAGACTTGAGAACGTGGGAAACGGTTGTGGACACTCAGAGTGATAGATCCAGGAATGTCTTCGGGTCTGACAACCAGGAAGAAAGGATGGTATCCCACTGTGCGCCTAGTGAAAGCAGGCAGGAGTGGGAACGAGAAGGGGTGGGGAATAGGGGGGCGTCCCATCACACCTCTAGCGATAGTAGGCAGGAGTGGGCTCGGGAAGGCTGGGAGAACCGAAGGGTTCCCCCTAACACACCTGAGGAAAACAGACGAGAAATTCAGGACAGTGGCGGGAGAGGCTCTAATGGAACCACCAGCCAAGGTACATTGAGGGCTGTGATAAAGGCCAGAAGAATTGATGTGCTGAGGCTGAAAACAGAAGTGGAGGAAATAGTGGAAGGAACATTGCCACTAGAGAGAATTGAACTATACGAACCAGATGAGCTACTGTTTGTAGCGAAGGATGTTACACGGAGGGCTAGGGCTGCTCATGAGAAACTCGCAGAATTGGCAAATAAATACAGCGTAGATTTGACAAAAACAAAAGCTTTGCAGAGTGGCCACCGGTTACAGTATTCAGATCAAGATCTAGAAGAAAAGAGGGTGATCAGATTAAAAACTCACATCAGGGAGCTGATAGTGGGGATACGAACGTGGTCCCCTCTGGAGAAATGGGAGGAAAGGTGGTCAAAGAGAAAGAGTATTAAAAGGAGCGTTCTGGAGACATCTCCGGGAGGAGGGTTGATGCATGCAGAGGCATACCCCTTGCGGGAGGTGGCTCATGGAGGCTATGTACATGTACCCTGGAGTAGGGGAGATCTGGCTGCCTTTACGAACACATTTCCAAAGTTGAGGGAGAGTCCAGTGGAATGGTACAAACAGGTGGAGAGGTTTGTTAAAATCTCAAAGGTGCTGTGGATTGATCTAAACACACTGTTTGATATTGTGGTCCCAAGTGATTTGTGGATAGCATGCAAGGTCAGTGTCGAATGGCCCACAGCGGGGCCAGAGAGAGATAGCACCACAAATGGACCGTCACCTAGGGTAATGGCAAAGTATGAGCAGGCGATCACATGGCTGAAGACTAAGGTACCACCACAGGACATAGACTGGGTGAAAATAGATCGGACTAGACAGAAACCAAAAGAGACAGTGCATGAATACTACGAGAGGTTATTGCTGATCTTTAAGCAGTACAGTGGGTTAGATGTGATGGACCCAAAGGATATGGGACAGTTCGTATCCAAATTTGTCCTAGGACTAAGGCCTGATATTTGCCTTATGATACAGCAACATCTGATCTGTTGGCAAAATAAACCCCTAGATGAGATTTTGAGGTATGCGAGGTACTGCAGTGACGAGATAGATTCGAAGACAAAGAAGCTTAAGGACAAACTGATGTTAGTACAGATGCAAGCGGGAGGACAGGGTCAGTCAGGCAATGGCACCATGGGAAGGAGATCAGGGGGGCAGAAGAGGGACGGAGAGGAAGGTCCGAGACCTAGGATAGATATAGAGGCCCTGAAAAAGACGACCAAGTGCCATCAATGTCACGAGGTGGGGCATTGGAGACGCAAATGTCCCCATAACCCTGACAATCAGGTACAGGAGGGGGAGGAGGAGGAGGAAGTACAAGCCCCTCCGGTACGGAAGGTGACAGTGACCAAATCCCAGACGACGAAAGGGGGGGACGTCAGCCCCTAGGGCTCCAGTTCCCCAGGCACCGAAGATTTCAACAGGTAGCAAGGTATATAAGCAGATGCCTTTCATCGTGGAAGGGGACGAGTGTTACCAATTTGATCCAGTGACGGGATGGTATGTGGATGGGAATGAGGGCTGTACTCTAGGAGCTGTACTGGAGGTAGACCAGAGAGGACCTTTTGTAGAGGCAGATGTAGATGGCCATCCCACCACATTTTTGGTTGACACTGGTGCCTCTCGGTCCACTGTGAGGTCTGCGGTGGTCCCCAACTTACCCCTTTCAGGACAGAGCATCCAAGTTGTAGGAGTTGCAAACAGAAGAATGACAAACCCCTTGACTGAGCCAGTCCCTGTAAAGATTGGAAGTTTTAGTGACCGACACCAGTTCGTGGTGTGTGATTCCAGTCCTGTGTGCCTGTTAGGAAGGGATCTTTTGTGCAAACTTAATTGCACCATCTATTGTACCCCAAAGGGAGTGGAATTACAGACTAACGATGATGATGCTGACTTTAAGGTTGCAAATACGCATACGTGCATTGAGTTGTACCCTGCTATAACTGTGGAGGAACTCCCTTGGGATTTGAGAGACTCGGTCTCCCCAGAAGTCTGGGACTTCACAGGAGAGGAGATTGGATTGATCAAAGGGGTAGAGCCAGTCAGAATTCAGGTGAGACAGAATGTTGAATTTCCTTGAACTCCCCAGTACAAACTGACCCCAGAAACACTTGAAGGTATAAAACCTGTGATTGAGTCCATGGTTAGACAGGGAATTCTGAAGGAGGTTATGGGAAGTCCCTGTAACTCTCCGATAATGGGGTTGCAGAAACCAAGTGGGAAGTTCAGGATTGTGCAGGATTTACGAAAAATTAACAACATAGTTGTTCCATGCTGTCCAGTGGTACCGAATCCATCAGTGATACTGTTTCAGATACCGTTCCAAGCTGAATGGTTTTCTGTGATTGATTTGTGTCAGGCTTTCTTTTCTATCCCATTGCACGAAGAAAGCCAATTTCTTTTCTCATTCAAAATAGAGAGTCGCGTTTTAACATGGTGTCGTATCCCACAAGGGTATACAGAGAGTCCATCGATCTTTAATCAATTGCTGAAAAGGAATCTTGAGAGTCTAGTACTGCCGCAGAACTCCGTTCTTGTGCAGTACATAGACGACCTCCTTGTTGCGTCAGACACCGAAGATGCTTGTAGGATTGATACCATTGCCTTGTTGAACCATCTGGGGAAAAATGGACACAAGGTATCTCCCAGTAAATTACAGTACTGCCTGCAAGAAGTGCAGTATCTGGGTCACAGAATAGAGATGGGGAAGAGAAAGGTGTCACCTGACAGAATTGAAACTATCATGAGAATGAGTGTGCCCTCGACTCAAAGAGAGGTCAGGATGTTCTTAGGCATGGTTGGCTACTGCCGACAGTGGATTGCTAACTTTTCTCTGAAAGCGAAACCACTGCAGAAACTGACACACAAGGATGTGAGTGATCCGGTACCATGGGACACAGATTGTATGATGGCCTTTTTGGAGCTGAGAGAGGACCTGTGTCGCGCTCCAGCTCTGGGAATGCCCGATTACACCAAATCATTTACATTGTTCTGCTGCGAGAGGGAGGGGTGTGCATTGGCAGTCTTAGTGCAAGATCATGGAGGAGTCCGTAGACCAGTTGCATACTTTTCGGCTACCCTAGATCCAGTAGCCGCAGCGTTGCCGGGATGTCTCAAATCCGTTGCTGCAACAGGTGTCAGCATTGAAAGGTGTGAAAGTATTGTGATGGGATATCCACTGACAGTGCATGTACCTCATTCTGTGGAATTGTTGATGACCAGGACCAAGACGCGGCACTTGACAAACAACAGGCTCACACGCTACGAGCAGGTTATACTCGCTGCAGAGAATGTGACTCTCAGGAGGTGCTCTGTCTTGAATCCTGCTACTTTGTTACCATTACCGAATGATATAGAAGATGATTGGGAAGACCATGATTGTCTTGATGTAACTGAACTATGCACCAAACCTAGACCGGATATTGTTGATGTGCCATTAACAGACCCTGATTAAATTTATTTTGTGGATGGCTCATGTGTAAGAGACAATACTGGTCAGTTGAGAGCAGCCTTTGCTGTCTGCACTATTTCTGGAATAATTGAAGCAGCCTGCCTGGAAGGAGTACACTCTGCTCAGGTGGCTGAGATAATTGCATTGACACGCGCCTGTTTAGCAGCCAACGGCATTAAGATCACCATATTCACGGACAGCCAGTACGGATTTGGGGTGGTTCATGACTTTGGCCAGTTGTGGTCTCAGAGGGGTTACATGACATCATCGGGCTCCCCAATCAGAAATGGGGAATTTATCAGGTTATTGCTGGAGGCCTTGCAAAGACCTGCAGAAATAGCTGTGGTAAAATGCACGGCACACACAAAAGGAATGGATTTTGTGACACAAGGGAACCGTTATGCGGATGAAGTTGCACGCTATTGTGCAGAGCAGGGATACTCCTTTACGGAACAAACCATTGAGGGACCAAGGGAAAGAACCGAACTAAGCATGATGCTTGAGGTGGCAGACACATGGGAAGAGCTGAGAAACATGCAAGGACAGACATCTGATTATGAAAAAAGGGTGTGGTAATCGGCTGGCTGTGTCAAGGGAGATTTGGACATGTGGGTTTCAGCTGATGGAAGAGCTGTGTTACCGAATGAGTTGGTGAGTGCAATGGCACGACAGATACATGGTCCTGTGCATCTGGGAAGGGATGCGATGGTGAGTGTATTCAGGCAAACGTGGTACAATCCAAAATTTAGACAGGCCGCAGAAGTAGTATGTCAGAGATGTGTAACCTGTCAACAGCTGAATGTTGGGAAAAGAACACCTGTTACATTGAGCCACATTGGGAGGTCTGGTGGACCTTTCTACAGGATGCAGATAGATTTCATCGAGATGCCGAGGTGCAATCGCCTCAGGTACGTCTTGGTGATTGTGAGCGTGTTTTCTAGATGGGTTGAGGCATATCCCACTCGTAGGTGCGATACACTCACAGTAGCAAAACTGTTGTGGAGGGAGCTAGTGCCACGATTCGGGGTTCCGACCTCTTTGGAATCAGACAGAGGAAAACACTTTAATAGCGAAGTTGTGAAGATGCTTTGCTCAGCCCTGAACATTGACCAGAGACTGCATTGTAGCTATCGACCGGAGGCTTCTGGCATAGTGGAGCAAGTCAATGGGACATTGAAAGCTCGAATGGCAAAGGTGTGCTCATCCACTTCCCTGAAGTGGCCCGATGCCTTGCCATTGGTACTAATGAGCATGCGTAGTACCCCAGACAGAAGGACAGGGCTCTCGCCTCATGAAGTGCTGATGGGGAGGGCTATGAGACTGCCATCTATTCCTACAACTGCCTTGATGAATATCACAGATGATGTGATTCTTGACTATTGCAGAGGACTTTCTGATGTCATGCGTTCTGTGTCTCTTCAGGTGCAGGCTGCTGAAATTCCGGCTTCTAGCGACCTTTGTCACGACCTGTGCCCTGGTGACTGGGTCTTGGTGCGGAAGCACGTCAGGAAGAGCTGCCTGGACGTACGTTGGAGGGGACCTTTCCAAGTGATCCTAGTCACTACTACTGCTGTGAAGTGCGGTGGATTGCCAAATTGGGTCCATGCTTCTCACACCCGACGAGTCCCAGCACCCAAGGAGAGAACAGCTCCTCTCGTAGATGAAAATAATAACGAAGAAGAAGATCCATTAGAGGGAGCGAGTCAAGCTGTGGGGGTGCCTGTTGAACTTGGGGACTCCCCTGATCAAGCAGGAAACGGCCAAGACGAAAGTGACACAGAATCTGCCTCAGAGGGAGGAAGTGGCGAAGAAGGCGATCTAAGTGCAGAAGAGGTCGACAGTGGAGACGAACAGGGTGTGCGAACGAGAACAAGAAGGGCAAGAAGTACAGGGGATCATTGGCCCGAGAGACGGAGGCGAATGAATGTGAGATTGGCTTCCGAAACAGATCTTGCTCCTGTGTCCGAAGAATCAGATCCTGAAGAGGGAGAACAAGGAGCTGAGCAAGGGGGTCCGAGAAGGTCAAGGAGGGTGAGAGTACCTTGCCAAAGATGCGCCACCCCAGAGTGGACCTACCCTTTTACCTATGCTAGGAGTACCAATGCCAGGAGTACTGAGGTCCGGGAGGGTGAGGTCAGTAGCAGTGACCAGTACGATCCCAAATGTTAAGCTGGAAGTGATATTGTTGGTTCCTGGACTTGAAATCGAAGGTAAACTGACACTCACCATTCCCAATCCCCCTCTCCTAAGCAAGATACGTGATTTACTCCTGGATAGACTGATTTTTCCAACGTTTGTACCCGACATGCCAGTATATGATGAAGTGGTGCTCCGCATGGAACTTTTTGATTATGTGTTGCAAGCAATCGGATCAAGTATAATCATAGACTATTGAGAACTTTGAACTTTGAATTGCTTTGAAAGACTTTTGAAAAGATTTTGTAAAAACCTGTTGAACTTAACCTAGAGCCGAGTGGAAGAAGAACAAATTTAGGGACTTTCCATAGAGGACGGAGAAGGGTTAAGGTTGTCTGTTGTTGAAACAAAAGAAGAACTGAAACGGGACTTTCTGCTTTTCAAGGTGGTTCGAGAGACTCAAATAGCACAGAAGGAGACTTTGGGTGCTTTCCGAGAACGAACTACTTTGTACTGAGACCATGGCGTCTGGAAACCCGAATCGTAGAGCCAAGTTCATAGTAGGCACTCTTTTAGGAGGAGTAATACTCCTTATAGCTATAGTAGTTTTAGTTTCTTATTTTGCACCACACGAACAAGTAGAGAAGGCTGTGGGGACACCGACACCTGCCACCCCTAGCCAGAAGGAAGAGAGAGAGCGAAGAGAGAAAGCCATACTGGCTGCAGAAAGTCGTAGGCTACACACTGATCTGTCTAAAGGAAATTTTGGGCAGAATTCTTATGCAAAGCTGTTGTATGAATACATTGAGGCGATGGATGCAAAAGACTGTTATGTGTGCATGCAATTACCGGCTTCAGTAGATGAGGGTATTAGATACCATCACCTTCCATTGACATATGGAATATCCTGTAGTTTGCTGATTAGTATCCTTTATGGGCGAAATCACTTTGAATATTACTTTTCGAATTATGATGCTGTGTTGCCAGAAGTTCCGAATTATAAGCATTTGAACAAGTGGGACTATTATAAGTCAGAGGACAGACTTGGATATTTTTTCATTCCCACTCGAGAGCTAGACACCCCGTATGCACAACGACACAATCTGACATGTTCGTTGTCAGACGTAGAAAAGAAGTTCATTGAACAAGTAGAAGATAGGTACACGAAACAGAAAAAGTTGCGAGATTCAGGGCAAGGAAAGATAGATTGTACCGAAGAAGAGAAGCAGCATAAGTCAAGAGGGAGTTATGGCCCAATAGCTCTGGACGAAGTACAGAAAGGGAAGTTGTGTCTGCACAGACCACAGACGTATTATGAAAATATGTATGTGGGTCAGACTACGTGTGACCACACCTTCACATTAGAATACTACACAAAGGACTTCTTGAAGAGCGTGGTTCAGGTGATTCCTACTGTGTATTTCGTCTGCGGAAAGAATGCGTATGTGAGATTGCCAGAGAAGTGGTATGGAACGTGTTACCTAGCAATTATCTTTCCCAAAATTTACCATGCTGAGGAATTCGAACTCTTAGAGGGAGGGTCTCAAAGGAGGGTAAAGCGAGGGGAAAGTGCTGGAGCAATTGTGGGAGATGTGTTTGGAGCAGCGATACCTATGTTGGGTGTCATTTTGAATGACATAAAGATACGGCGGCTGGCAACTGTTGTGGATGAATTGTCGATGAATACTGCCAAGTCATTGGTGTTGGTTGAGGGTGAGATGTTGTCGATCAGGACGATGGTTTTACAGAACCGTCTTGCCCTTGACGTCATTCTAGCAAAAGAGGGCGGGGTCTGTAAACGTTTGAAGGTCCAAGAATGTTGCACTTATATACCAGACAACTCTAAGGATCTGGAGAAATATATAAGCAACATTACTGCAATCCATTATGAAATTGAGGGCTTGACGCAAGAGAATGCATGGGAGACGGTTGGCAAGGGATTTGGGAAGGTTGGAAACTGGTTTGCCAACTTAGGAAAGAGTTTCCTTGGATTTGTACTGAAGCCCCTTATCATAGCAGTGGCATGTGTAATTGGATTGTGGGGTTTGGTAAGATTGTACAAGTGGTATAGGTCCAATAGGTTGGCGAGATCAATGGGAGCGCAAGAGATGCGAATGGAAAGGCTGCAGGATAGTCAATACCGCAGCCTGAGAGCGTTGGAATCGTTCAAGCGAGGGAAAATGGCCACAAGCTCAGTTTAGTTGGTTCTTACCCTAAGGAAGATGTGTGGGTGGTGATGACACGGGTCATCAAAGGGGGGAACTGAGAGAGCGCCATTTACAGTGAAATTTGTAGGGGTGCAGCATATGTACAAGTAGTTAGCACCCGCATATATAAAGGACTTTTAATCATGTTTAGACGCAATGTATGACAAGTACTCAAGTAAATTGGTATCAGAGAATGTGCAGAACCAATGTTACAAGGTGCAAATTCATATTTGCTGCAATGTAGAGCTGCTTTGAAATGAAATCTTTTACTACTTAGAAGAGTGTTTAATTGATTTTCTAATGTGTCTTCAGATTGATTAACTCAAATGTGATCATGCTTTATGTACTCAATAATTAGTCGAATATAGAGAAAATGCATTTGTCATTAAGGTTGAAGGCCTAAGTGAACACAGAGAATTGCTCATTTAAACGTAAGGCCTAAAGTCTAGCTGAGGCCTAGTTATGGAAATGGTGCAGGCCTGTATGAAAATGTTGCTTAAACATATAAACGGTAGAAATGCTTATGAAAGAGGCTTTAGAAAATGTTGCAACATTATTAGACTATGAGGCTATTTGCGTATATTCTTTTGCAGGTGCATCATCCAGTAGATTGTAGAATAGAAGGGCCTATTGTGTATGAGAGTTAGAAATGCTAGACCCAGACATGGAGGAGTAGACCAGGAATTTGAAGATACAACTGGAAGCGACAGAGAGTCTGAGACCCAAGGACGTTTAACGGACAAGGATGGAAGAAGGCCAAGGTGGAAAAATTCATGTAATCGACACCTTGGAGAGGGCGTACCTGAAGGTGTGTCATTCACATTTTAGGGTTTCGTATTAGGGACAGCACCCCGAGGGTGGACGGAGAGCAGATGGGCTGAGGATTCAGAGAGAGTGGTTGGTCTTGGTAAATAGCCTAGCTATGACAGATTCTCTAGTATTGGAGGGAAGTGAGTGAACTTCTTTGAAGTCACCACTGCTGACACCTTTGGTTAGGTTGGGTTATTGTTGAGTAGGGATGTCACTTAGAGTAGTGTAGGGACAGATTAACCTGGATTTATGTCTTTTATTCCGATGAGTACCAGGACCCAGGTTATAGCTATTTTGTTTAGTCTAATGGTCCTGGAATTGATCTTGGTGTTGTTCATCAGTCGCCTGAGACTTTTCCGTAGGATTATGTTTGTATTAGTGCCTGTTTACCTTTTGAACCTCTTGCTGAGGTGTTTGTACCTGCAGTTATTTTTGGTTATGTAATAAACTTTTCAAACTTAGTTTTGTCAGTGGTTCTTGGGGAAAGCAATTGGGATTTCTAAATTGTTCATTTGTTATGACAGATTGCCTAATTCACTCTATGGCAGGTAAAAAGGTCTAGTCGACCTGTGACGGGATTCTGGAGAATGACAAGCAGACTCTAGAGGTAAAATTCTGCCTTTCCATGTGTGTGTGTGTGTGGGGGGGTGGAATATTGTCAAGGAAGGCCTCTGATGGTGTTAAATCACTGCCGCCCAATCTGGCCAAAACAAAGACGGGAGACCTCACTGGAGCTGCAACACGCAACTTACCCCTGGGAGCCCCAATTGTAGAACAAAAACATTTCCAACAAGACCGGGACCGCTTTGGACTCAGCCATTCTTTAGAGAAGGGCAGGGAAAAAATTGTGCCGGCGAAAATGAACAATGTTTATAAAGTGATAATAAGGGAAGGTTGCTGTCCCTTAAGGCAATCAATTCTTTTTATCCCTTTGTTGTCCTTGCCACTCCATGCTTAAGTGAAAGCCGTCAACCCCAGCTCACCACTCCACCCCCACCCTCCAGCCCGGACTCGTGCGTCTAGCCAGCTGATCTTGCAGTGTTATCTTTTTCTGAAATCACTTTGTTGTGACTGGACTCTGCCAGATTTCATAGGCGATGGGGAAGAAACAATGCCGGGAACTGCAGCACCTACCAGGGAAAGCAGGACTGCAGCATCCAGGACTGTTTTAGTGTTACAATTTATGGAGGAAACAGGAGTTTGGATGGATCACTGCCCTCATGTTTCTTTTTTCCCTTCTCCACCGGACCTACATGCGGTGTGAGTAAAATAATTAACAAGCACTATTTGATGCAAGTTATGCGGGACGGTAGTTGGTTGAGTGTGCCTATAAGACGCATTAGTGTTATTATTCAGAGGTGTCCCCCTATTAGTAGTGAGATTCCTCCCATTAAGGGTAAAGCGACTAGTAACTCTAAAGAGGGATGGGCTTGCTGGTAAGTTGCTGGTAAGTTGTAGTAGCCCTCTTAATTACCGCTAGCGCCCACCTGAGGAGATTTTTGCATGGTATTTACAGGTGTCTGTTGGGGCACTATCCCACCCTTGTGTTCATTAGATTATGATCGGATTGGGCTTGCATCAGTGGAAATGTAAAGGGTCGGAATTATCGCAGCAAAAAGAAGTGGATGCATGCTTGTTTTTGCTGCCAGTCCCCCCGGGGCACAGGCAGGCATCCACTTCTGTCAGGACAGCTGATCGCAGCAAAAAGACAGAAGGGTATGCATGCTTGTGCACCAGGGGGGACTGACCCCCCAAAAAAACACACTTTAAACAAGCTTGCGCGGTAGCAGGAGGAGACGCGCCAACCGGGGGGAGGCGTGGGGGCCTGCACTTGCGGGAGCGATAATTTCTGCAAAATGGCGGTGCGCTCCCGCAAGTAAAACGCCTCACGTCCACGTGTTGCCATTGAGGGCAATGGAACGTGTGCACGTTTTTGGCCGAAAAGCCAAAGCGATCGGAAAATGTATTTTTTCCTATGCAGCACATGCGTGCTGCGTAGGTGAGACCTAAAAAGGGAGCAGGACCTGGAAGCCCGACACAAGATCCGAAGGACAGAAGACTCGTAAGCTCAGGTAAGGACCCGGAGAAGGAAACTCTAACCCGAAGCTGGAACGCAAAGCTTCTCAACTCGGAAGGCGTTAGGCTCATCTGCCAGTACTCGCGCATGTGGGTTAGCGGGACCGGCCATTATAGTAGTTCACTGGGCGGGAGAGAGTCTTAAAAGCATGACAGATGGAACATGTTTCAGCTCATCTTTTCACTCATTCATTTCCAGTTTTAACTATGCACAATGCCTACTTCCTTTCTCAAATTAAATGAGTGTATAGCAAAAGGTTTCCAAACTCCTTCTGGAGTTGATAAAAATGACCTCTATTTTCTTTTCAATTAATTTCCCTAGCACATATATATCACCTGGGGTATCCACAATGCACTCTTTCAAGTTCAAGTACATTACATCATTCTAATCTCCTTTCCCGGCGTTATGCTATGGAAATGAGTCTGCCTCCCACAGACAAGCAGCTCCTTGCCCGTTTTTTTTCTGTAAAACTAATCTTAGCCCCTTCAAGGTAAGTGTAGCCTTATCACCTACCGAGACTGACTTGTGTGTTCCTTCAAGGTAGGTAATCCATAATTGATGGTTCAGGGTGACTTTGACTCATGGGGAAGCTGGGATTCTCATCTAGATTTTTCTTACCAATCTCTAGAATCCCAGGTCTGGTCGACTGAACCTTTTTCCCTGTCATATAAGCTTAAAGGCAAGATTTTTACAAACACAGCTCATAACAACTGTATAAGGCCCATCCAAATTTAACTCAAAGGACTACTGACTGAGAACTGAAATTTTGAAGATTTATTACAAAGCCAAAAATAGTTGGACATACAGCCATCTCAACAATAGATTTAAGAAATAGACTGGCACTAATACAAAGGTAATCCTACGCAAAAGTCTCAACCGACTCGGAATAAAAATCAGGGTTAATTTCGAGAAGCATTAAACACACCATTACCGATAAAGTAGAAAGTCGAGACTGCATTTACAAAAGGAAAGAATTTCCGTTAGTCTGTCCCTACTCTAACTCTAAGGTGAATCCCTACTTAACATTCCTCCCAGGCGAGAGAAAGGTGTCAGCTGTGAAGACTTCCTAAGAAGTACATTCACTTCCAATAGGTGACTTCAAAAACTGAGCTCGTTCTAAGATGCTCCTTGCTACACCCTACTCTGCCTCAAGTTCACAACTATCTACATCTTGCCTTTCCCAAGCCCACTTCCTAACTCTTAGACTGCTGTTTACTCTTTTCTCTCTGCTCCGGACTGCCTCTCCACCCTCGGGTGCTGTCCCTAATACAAAACCCCAAAAACAGTTGACACTCCTTCAGACACGCCCCTCTGGCAGGTGTAGCTCCACGGAGTTTTCCACTATGGCACCCCTCCATCCAGCGTCCGTTGGAGTGTCCTTGGGTCCCAGGCACCTTCTCCGCTGATTGTTGCACTCCCAAATTCTTTCGCAGCATCTCTGCGTTCGCGCCTACTATCCTAACTTCTAAACAATGGACTTTTCTACCTAACGAGCCTTGTGGCCTTGCACCTGCAAGCTAAAATACGTGAGACCATCCTTGCAACATTCGAAATTACAATTTTAATATTTGCTGAGGACAGCCTTTCTCAGGTGAGAGAAATCATTTCTTTCCGACTAAGGCTAACCAAAGAAAAAATACAGTTAGGCCTCTACTGACTTCAGCATGTCCCAGGCCTTTGCACCTTTAAACACATTTATAACACAACATTACATTACCTTTCATCACTTTCAAGTAAATTCTACAAGAAATATCTTTCACATTAAACTCTATGTAAATCCACTTGTTAATAAACATATATATCATTTCATTAAGGCACATCATTGTTAACACGACATTTCACGTAAGATTTTTCTACGTTATGCAACAACACATTTTCTAATTAAGGCACTACATTAATCTATGATTAATAAACACACCACTTCATATTGCACTGATCCCTGGCCAACTATTACATTACTAAACTACATTAGTAAAGGTCCTCTAAATATGTGGGTGCCGACTACTTGAGATTATAATGCACCCCACACACCCCTACACAAATTCAAAATAAAATGGCGCTCTCTCACTCATATTGTTCCTTGAGTGTGGGATACATATTGTAGCTCGCTTTATAATCCTTCAGACTCTGCAAGTATTGGGCTTGGACACAAGATGAGATGGTCAAAAAAGAGAGATTTTACCTTTTAATTTGTCCAGGCATTTCAGCTGCACACTGTGGAGCTGATGAGCAGCGCTTCAAAATCAAAGAGGCTGTATTTCCATTTCTATAAAGTATGACAGGATGTAAAGAGGAGAGCTGCCACACACGCCTTGATCTATTGTGACAGTCTCACAATAACAAGGGACCACTGATGAATATACACAGATAATAGTGTCCTGAAGAGGATTCTCAGAGCAATAAAATGAACAAAGCACAGTATGTGTGGCAGATCAAAGCCACACATGTGCAGTTCCAAAAGATTTTGTTATTCTAGTCCATGGCTGCTCTGCAACATTTACCTGGGGGCATGCCTGAGGGCTTCACTAATGCCAGCAATGTGAAGGACAGGGTGATGAAAGGTGGGCATAGGGGTATGCAAATCAGATGCATGTTGTGGACAACAAACCAAGCATTCAAGTGACTTCTGTCTGCCACCAACGCTCTATTCACATGCACCAAGAAATAAAGTCAAAGCATTAACTACTAATGTTAAATATTAGAGGGAAAGAGATACTCATCTGATGACTGAATTGCAAAATGTGAAACCACAAAACCTGGTATCAGTCCTGACTTCCCCACTTGATGAAATGGTGTGATCCCAAACAATTGGTTAATGTCATCTTGCCTCCTATTTCTTCATTACCACATATGAGAGCCCCTTAAAATACACATGTTTAGGATGTGTGCTGTACAAAACCTTCTCTTGTGTTTTATTAAATAAACTATAATGTTGTTCCAATTATATTGCAACCAAGGCAACACACAAGGTGCACCTGACAAATGACTTGCCTCTTTGTTCACTAATGACATTGTTTTCGGGATGTGGCGGCATGAATATTTTCATGATCATGTTTGAAAAATATCAGTACAAATAAATGCCTCTCAAATGCAGTGATATAATCTGATCTACTAAGTTAAAGCACTCATGCATGTAAATAAAAGAATTTTTTTGTTGTTTACAGAGAGTTTATCATGTTTTTTTAATGTTTAGTGCAAGTTGTATTTAAAACTAAAGGTGTTCCCAAAGGTAAGTTGTCTAGGACAGTGTTTCCCAAACTGTGGTCCAGGGGTCTGTGACACATTTCCAGGGGGTCCGCAGGACTTGAGTGCCTTCTGTCATAGTAAATGAAATGCCCATGCACCCTCACAGCACAGAAGAGGTGTGAATGTTGGTGCAGGGGCAGCGAGATCACAATAAAATCTGGCCAATCACTGTTCAGCTTTAGGTGCAAGCTGAAGGGTAATTGGACTTATTTTCAGTGGTGGCTGTTGGCATTTGAAAGTGGTGAGGCATAAAATTATTGTAATACTGCACCACAGCGAGCGAGAGTAGCGAGCGTGCCAGAACAACCTATGGGGATTCGGAAAATTTTGAAAAAAGAGTGGACAAAAGGGGCATTTTCAAGCAAATTTGAAAAAGCAGGAAGGTTAATAAAGTAATTGTGAAAGTGCAGTTATTACATTAATAAAGATATGTCACAGAACATAGGTAGCTGCTTATTCAGTATATCCATAGAGCTGCCATAAATACACCGCCCGCATCTGCCCTGCACATCACCTTCCCTCGGTCTCCTGCTCTTTCTAGGAACAAGTGCCCACCACGCAGCAGTTGACCCTGTGAGTGAGGGCAGCACTCCAACCAGTACAGCACTCGAAGGAATTTGAAAAGACAAAGGCCCCCGCACAATGCACCTAGCCTGATGGACGATGGAGCAAGCAAAACTAGGTGCGCAGCTGGTGGCAGATTTTTATCTCGGCTCAGGAATATATTAATTAACCCGGCGAAATCCGTATTTGAGTGGCGCATGTGTTTCATAATTTTTATTGTGATACATTGCATCCTCACAACTTTCACACCTCAGTCACGAAGCATTCCCTGACTAGCCTCTCGTAGCACTCTGATCAGACTGTCAATTATCAGAATCTTGCAGCACTCTCATCAGACACTCTGAGTGGACTGTCGCAGCACTTTGATCAGGCTTTCTTTCATCAGAATCTCGCAGCACTCAGGTCACACACCATGTCACTGTCTGATTGGAACCTCTCAGCACTCTTTTAAGACTCTCTCCACCTTTGCACACAAGCTCTGGCACCACTTTCTTATCGGATTGTCTCAGGACTTTTTCTACAAGCACTCTGATGGGACTCTTGTAGCATTATCTGATGAGGCTCTCGCATCAGTCTGAATGGATGATTCATGACACTCCCTCGGGTCAGTCTCTCTATCCAATCAGACACTCGCAGCACTCTTTTAGTATTCTCTAATCAGACTCCCTCAGCACTCTGTCACCAGCTCTTTGTGATCAGACTTTCGCAGCACTCTCATTAGACGCCATCTGAGCCGATTCTCGCGGTACTCTCTTATCAGACTACCTAAATCAGCCTTTCTGCACACTAGCCCTCCTGACTCCTTCTGAGCGCACTCTCATAGCTCTCTGATCAGATTATCAGACTGTCTCTGATCAGACTCATAGCACTCATCAGATTTGTCTTGTGGCGCTCTCTGGCCATGTTACGGCCACCCTTCCTCATGCAGAGACTGAACTCAGAAGGCCTCTTGCGGTCCCTCTGCAGTGAAAGGCACCTGCTGTGGCCGACATGCTCGTGGGAGAGGGGGGGGCGCGGGTGTTCGCGGGTGCTGGGTGGGGAATAGAAATAAAACTTCACCATTGAAGGGCACCAGCCACGGCCAGCATGCTCGTGAGAGAGGGGGGCGTGGGTGTTCATGGGTGCCGGGTGGGGAATAGAAATCAAACTTTACCCACATTACTCGCAGGTACCGCGCGGCCTCCGCTCCTGGACGGTGTGTAATGCTGCAGGCGGGTCCGCATGTTCCTACAGGAAGCACAGAAGCAGCCAGCAGGGCAGGAAGCCCCCCTCCTTTGCCCAGCCTATCACAACGCTGCAATGGCAGTGTTGTGAGTGGTGAGGTGCAGCGGAGAGCGCCCCAGCCAGGCCATTTTCTCTGTGTAGGCTGCATGCAGCAGCCTACATAGAGAAAAAGGGAGAGTGCGCATGACTGAGTTTGTCGGCCCATGGCCTGAAAAAACAGTCAGTACCCACAACAGTGGGCAAAGCCACTCCCCCCTTCCCTCGAGCAGGACCGCCCACCCGCCTGCCCACAAACAGGCACTCCAGGCACTTCTGCTTTCTCGCAGTGCGAGAAGCAGAAACAGAAAATGGTAGTTTTAACATTTTATGTTTCTGCCTTCTCGCACTGCAAGAAAGTAATGGGACGATGCCCCCACTCCCCTATGGAGGAGCTGCCACTGCTCATTTTATTATTTGATTCTGCCCGACTCTCTGAGTCACAGTCGCACAGCAGTGCGTGTGTTTCCTTGTGTTAGAGGCCAGCCCCAGGTAATTTAGCATCTTCCCTCTCCACTTTTTGCCCTGAAAGTAGAGTACAGATGTGCCTCTTGTATCGAGGCTGAACAGTATTCGGGCACCTTGAACCAGCAGGAGGGCTCTTCTATGGAACTGCATGTGAGTACTGGTACAAGCGTATACATATAAAGTAAAAGCTGGCGCATGCATTAAAAACGTTTTTCCTTTATATGTCATCATCCTCATGGACGCTATAAAAATCCAGGCTTTTTCTAAAAGTACATATGAATAAACACAGTTAGGAAGGTCTTGTGATCTACCTCCTGCTCTGCCCCAGCTCTAGCGCAGAATAAATAAAACACATGACTTCAAGAAGGCTACACGCACATTTTTATTTCGCTCGCTATGTGTTACTTATGGCCAGATGTAGGTAATTCAGATTTACCGATTCTAAAATACCGAATTTTACCGATTCGGTATTTCAGAATCGGTAAATGAGGTGTAGGTGTTGATTTGGTAAATGTTACAGAATCGGTAAGATTCGGTAAATACCGAATTGGTATTTACCAATTCTGTAATTCCCATTCATTCCTATGGGCCTGGAGGCCCATAGGAATGTTACAGAATCCGTAAGATTCGGTAAATACCGAATTGGTATTTACCGATTCTGTAATTCCCATTCATTCCTATGGGCCTGGAGGCCCATAGGAATGAATGGGAATTACAGAATCGGTAAATACCGATTCGGTAAAAGGGGGAACACATTCAAGGGTGGCAGGGTGTCACTTTGACACCCTATTGCACCCCTGAATAGTGCATGGGTGCACATGTGGCACACATGTATGTCGGCCACATGGCACTGTTACAAATTGCAAAAAATAGCTTTTTTTTAGGGTTTTCGATATTTACCACCAACTTGTAGTTGGTGGTAAATAACGAATCCTGAAATGGGAAAAGCACTCATTTGAGTGCTCCCTACATTAAGGATTTGGTCATTTACCAAATCGGTATTTTAAGAATTCGGTAATTTTTACCGAATCCTTCAATTTGGCTCCTACATCTGAAAAGCCTAATACCGGTCGGTAACGGCCGAAATTCGATAATTTCGGCCGTTACCGACCGGTATTAGGCTACCTACATCTGGCCTTTAGTCAGTGGATGCAGTGACAGCCTTTGGTGTGCTTGGACATCCGGATTATTTTTTTCAAATACATTCACAAGGAGACATACTAGCGGTAAAGCTTTTACTGATTAACTGTATGGGTCACAAACTGACCACATTATCGGATGTCTTAAGAGTATATTTCAATATGAATGATCCACTTTTAAAACAGGAAAACAGGAATTATTCATTGGAGAGACACAGGGTACAAGGTACTCCAATTGTTAGGTTTTATTGGGTATTATGGTTGCACTTGCGACTGGACCTTACAGGTATGACATGATAGGGAAAGTCCGTATCCCAGCCTACATGGTTGTGATATGAAGCTGGGGCTTTTGCAAGTGCAAAATCACTGGCTTGTGTAATACAGAATAGAGAAAATTCACATGAATACAGGATAAGGAGCAAACTGGTTTCACATTATCGTTGATGTTGACATTATTTTTGATGGGAGTGAGGTAGAGGGAAGGTAGAGAAAAAGTGATCAGAGAGGGAAAAGAGGAGAGAATGTAATAGAAATAGAGAATGAATGGATGGAAAGAGAAACAGATAGTATGAGGCGACCAGGGAGGTGGGGCTGGTATAACCCTTTTTGCATGGCTGCTTTTAATTCCTCAGTCCTACCCTTGTGTTAAATTCAAGGTTGGCTTCTGGGAATTATTTTTGTGTCATGTGTAAGTGCCCAGAGTGGTGCTCTAGCTTTCCTTGCGTCATGGTTCCTATGCATGTGATGGTAGGAAGTAAAGTGAAAAATTGAGCAGCATCACTTTACATACATTTTATTAATACAGAAATATTTAAGTGGCATGCTAGAAATCCACCAAGAAGGAAGTCAATGGCATATATTGGATAGTTGAAGCACATGCTTGATTCATGGGGCATGTCTTTATTATAAAATGTTTCATAAATGTATAATATTTTTAGACCTTCTTAAATGGTGAATAGGTAAACATGCTAACAATTCACTGTCATTCAAACATTTCAGCAAGAAAGGGTCGCCCCTCCTAAGCTCTGAATTGAGAATGTAGAGGTGCTGCTATGGCTGAGAGCAGGAGCCTTGTACCGCTAAATACACCACTGTATGCCTACATGCCAATAGATCCAATTCAGGCTGTCCCGCGCCTAAAATTGCCTCTGCTTCAATATTATTATTATTATTATTAGGTATTCGTAGCGCGCACAGCAACTTAATATAGTGTCCCCGCGAGCCCAAACATCAAAGGGAACCAAAGCAGTATAAACAAAAACAGGCTAATTGAACAAGAAGATTTTGAGCTTTTTTCTAAACTGAGAAGGATTCTTAAGGTTACATAGATCCAGAGGGAGGGAATTCCAGTAAGTTGCTGCAAGATAGGACAGAGAACTGCCACCCTTACATTTCAAACGAAACCTGGGAACAGATGTAAGAAGCATATTCGAGGAGCAAAGACACCTGCCAGAGATATAAAACTGAAAACGTTTCCTAAGATCGGCAGGGCCATAATCGTAAAGTGCAGCATGAGCAATGGTCACAGCCTTGAACATTATCCTAGCTTTAACTGGCAGCCAGTGTAAGTTACACAAGTGATGCCTGACACTGGAGTGCTTAGGAAGATCCAGTAGAAGACGAGCAGCGGCATTCTGAACCACCTGTAGTTTGTCCAGAAGGTAACAAGGCAGACCGGCGTAAAGTGCATTTGCATAATCTATGCGAGAGGTAACCAAAGCACGGATGACCGTTTCTTTAGCAGAGAGAGGCAGTAATGGCACAAATCTGCGGAGAAGTTTTAAAATACCAAAGCAAGTGTCAGTAAGTTTGCCAATCAGTTTCTCATCAAACCAGATACCAAGATTTTTCACAGGATGGCCAGAAAGAGATGGGCAGGGGGACCCAGTCGGCCAGAAATGATGCCAAAACAGAGGGGGAAACTCCCCAAAGAAGAGAATCTCAGTTTTGTCTGCGTTACATTTTAACTGAGCCGACACAAGCCAACTAAATACCGCAGACAGGCAGGCCTTGACATGAGATATGTCGGCCTCGTGTTTCTTCCAGGTAAACAAAAGTTGCGTATCATCGTTGTAGGGAACCACTTTGGCACCCAGGTCCTCAGCCAGCTGAATAAGAGGGGTCATATAAAGACTGAATAGCAAGGGACTAAGAATAAAGGGACTAAGAATAGACCCCTGTGGAACCCCTGTCAGCAGATCTTGAGATTTTGACACAAAAGCGGGAATCCAAACTTGTTGAGTTCTATTTTCCAAGAAGGATTTTAACCACTCCCAAGCAGTACCGATAATACCCAGCTTTTGTAGATGGGCAAGGAGAAGTGAATGGGGGGCCGTATCAAAAGCGGCTGAGAGGCCCTGCCCCCAGCATCCAAGGTCTCACGGATAGCCTCCGCTACTTCCACAAGGGCAGACTCAGTACTGTATGTGGCCCTGAAGCCCAATTGTGCAAGGTGGTAATATCATGTAGCCCAATCCTACCCTTTAGCTCACCTATAGAGGTAGGGGGGAGCCGAGGGATTGCGAGTCTACACATCACAGGTGTACTTATTGTCCACCGCCGTATCCCATCTCCTGCATTCCCCACAGCTATTAGAGTTAAGGGATAGCAACTCGGAACCATCATACCTCAACGTTTCTGCGCTAGTGTCGGCCCGAACACAGGCATAGTGACTGGCGCCTGGCGCTTCCGGGATGCTGACGAACCCAGACGGGCTTGCCTTAGGAGCGCCAGAGGCGTGCCCGCTGCGCGCGTCCGCTGCACGCTCACGCAGCGCACAATTTTAAGCCCCAACCCTCAAGAAGCACTAGAGCACGCACTGAGCAAAATGGTGTCTCTAGTCTGGCACAACCAGGAAGTGGGAGCCCCAAGGTAGAAAGGCGATCAACCGGCGGCTGAAGCTACCGAGAGTACCAAATTCAATATGTTCAAATCCCCAGTTTCCCAGTTTTCATAAACACAGTAAAAACCACCAATTTTTAATTTTTAAAACCAAAGTAAGAAGTGAACACAGTAAACACGAAAATAGACGTAAATGGAGGAAATACATTCAACCAAATATTTTTTTTAAATACCCTACTTTCCTCTTCTAAAATGTTGGCACGTACGTGTATGCATTTAACTATTCTCAATGTCACATCAGCTGCTCACGGCATGTCCGATGTCTGCCAGCAAACCACACAGGAAACTTCTGTGACGCTCTGAGTTAAATTGAATCTCAGCCTCAACACAGTTACGGTCAGTGTGCAGCAGACAAAATGACTTTCTAAAGTGTTTCTAAAGTGTTCTCGCTTAACTCCAACCCTGGTCATATTTTCCAACACTATTGTGCTAACCTCTCTGTGCAAACAACAATGGACGGCTTCCACAATGGAGAACAAATGAATGACCTATGTTTAATTAAACTGAGCAAATGGAATTATCTTGAAGTAGCATACATTAGATTGTCATATCCATGCATAAGATTTGCTAGTGTCCTCTGTCTTTTCAACAAAAGCAGTGCTGATACAGTGTTAAAATCTTCTTAGAGGTGCTGCTTCATCTCTAAACATCAAACATATGTTGTCTGGAAACATCTGATGAGGGCAACCTGTAGTAGGTAAAGTAGTGAAGGTCTACTACATGTTTCACAAAATAGTTTTGATAGAAATTGATTCCATAACCAAATGTTTTGAAACACTTGTCATGTGTGAGTATCCTAAAAAACATAAGGATGATCCATTGCTGGCTTACCCTTGAGCGGAAAGCCACTGAAGACATCAATGATGAGCCATTATGCTCAAAACAAAGTGATATAAGTGAAAAGAAAAGGAAGTCTCGCAAATACGATGTTGAATATTTATTAATGGGTTTCACATGTTCAGCTTCAGAACATGATCTGCAAACACAATGTGTGCTATGTTATGAAATGTTGTCAAATTAGGCCATTAAACCTTGTAAATTATGAAGACACTTGGAAACTAAGCATAAAGAACATGCAACCATATCCATAGAATTCTTCAAGAATAAAGAGCAAGAGCTCCTAAAAAGTAGAAAAATAATTAAGAAAACGTCAACAGGATCTGTTAATGAAAATGCTCTGAAAGTTTCATATGAAGAGTCCATGCTCATAGCAAAAAGTTGGAAAACCTCATACAATTGCTGAAGAACTTATAGTACCTGCTGTTAAAGCCATGGTGAGTACAATGGTTGGAGAAAAAGCAGCAACAGATTTACATTTGGTGCCATTATCTAACAACCTTCTAAAAAAGCAAATTGACAACATTTCAGACAACATAAAAGAACAGTTGATCAAAAGAATTTGTAAAAGTCAGCATTTTAGCCTACAAGTAGATGAAAGTATGGACATAGCAAATAAATCTCCTCTACTGTGTTACGTTAGATATGAGTTTGAGGGAAACATTATTGAAGATTTACTATTCTGCCGCTATTTGATACATACCACTGCTGAAGAGGTCTTCAGCAGTTTCAATGAATTTCAGTGGTCCAAATGCATAGGAATCAGCACAGATGGGGTGTGTGCCACGCCTGGGAGACTAACTGGACTTGTAGCACAAATAAGGCAAATTAACCCTTTTCTTGTATTTTGGCATAATTGTTGCATTCATCAAGAATCATTAGCCACTAAGAAGATACCAGAGGAATTAAAAAAGGTCTTGAACAAGTCATTCAAAATTGTAAATTTTATCAAAGCTGTGTCACTAAATTCAAGGGATTTGAACAGCTTTCTCAGCCCATGGACAGTGATTATCATCAGCTTTTGCTGCATACAGATGTCCGATGGCTGTCTCGTGGTAGAGTTGTGTCTCTGCTTTTTGTATTAAGAGATGAAATCAGAGTATTCGTCACTGAACATGAATCTCCATTTTCACTTGATGAGTGCTTGCATGACTAAACTTGGTTCGCCATGCTGGCATAGATGGCAGACATCTTCACCCATTTAAGTGCACTCAATTTGAGTATGCAAGGAAGTAGGTATCACAATATTTATTGTAGAAGACAAGATTGAGGCAATGATCAAAAAGTTCAACTTATGGGCTCATTGCTTATCACAAAGACATTTTGATTCTTTTCAGAAACTGAAGACATTCTTGGAATTTGCTGATGATGAATTATCAAACAAAGCCTTGGATATTTGTATCCGGCATCTACAAGATATGTGGTGTAGTTTTCGTCAGTACTTTCCACTTATGGATGAAAGCAAAAACTCGATTAAAGATCCTTTTAATGTAGATATTGACAATTTAACGGGGCTGACAGCTTCTGAAGAAAATGGTTTGGTTGAAATCTCTACAGATAGTGCACTTAAACTTCAATTCAAGGAAAAGTCTCTGACATATTTTTGGCTGTATGTACAATCAGATAATCCTGAATTATCGTACAAATCACTTTAGGTTTTACTTCCTTTTCCCACCACATATTTATGCGAAAAAGCTTTCTCAAATCGTATGTTCCTAAAAATAAGTTCAGCAACTGCTCGGAAAATGTAGAATCTGACCTGAGGATTCAACTTTCCGCAATAAAACCAAACATTTAAAAGGTAGTTGCCGAGATGCAGCACCATGCTTCCCATTAAAATGTTTGAATTTTTGAATATTTTTCAATATAAAATAATAAAAGCTTTATTAATGTAAGTATTTGTTTGGTGTGTACTTGTTTGTGTATTTTTTGCGAATTACTGTTTTAATTTATTGAAATTTAAATTGTACAAATTGCTTGGCGGTCCCCGGCATCCACTAGAGATTCAGTAGGGTCTTCAGGAGTCAAAAGTTTGGGAACCACTGTTCTAGGATACCGTCTCTTCTTCTTTACTGTTACTTTAATTACCTAAAGTAGCCTGTTTGTTTCACAGCTTTTCAAATATTCTTGCTCTGTCTGTTCACCAGGGGGCTGCAATTAAAGGTCAGGAGGGCTGTGTGCGGCCCCCAGGCCATACTTTGAGTATCTCCGTTCTAGTGGTTAGCTTTACTGACTATCTCCTTCAATCTGATTAGGCATACACTATATAGGTATTTTTATATGATATATATATATAGATGGCAAGCACAAAAATAAATATCTAAACTTGCACTGAACCTGGGTCTTCCTCGTCTTTTCGTCTCTTAGAAGACGAGCCTTGCAGCATATATATATATATATGTATGTATATATATATATATATAGAATATGTATTAGTATACATATATATGTAGCTTTAAATAGATATAGCAATACATATAAAAATAAAGATAATATAATTAAAAAATATATAACACTCAAAAATAAAAATACATTATGATTATAACTGATCTATAACTAAATACAATAGAATTATGTTTTCACAAACATGAAGACAAATACTAATTACGAGGGACTAAGGAGAAGGACAGGACTGGACTTTGGAGGGGTGAGAGTTAGGGGTCCATTAGGATGTCGGGCGGTGGCACCACCGCGGTGGTGGCGTGGCGGAAAAACAGCGTTTATCGCCCGCGAGCAGCGGAACTCGCGTCCGCAACATTACGATAGGTAAACACAGGTCATTTCCCGTCCGCCGCGGAGCGCCGTGCACCGCCATCAAAGTGTGTCCGCCACCGCGGCGGCGGGAGCCAATCGAGACCCTCCGCCGCGCCCGATGACGTCCGCCCCGCTCAACAAATTAGGATGGCCCAAACAAGCAGACGCACCGTAGCGGAGACACCGCACAGCTGAAGCAGGCGGAAAGTTAATAGCGGAGCGCGAACGCCGAGACCCGACATGAACCCCATGGACCCAGCCCTCCACATGCATCCGGTCATGTACCAGCTGCAACACTATCGCCAGATGGGCCGCCGCGGACGCCCCCGCAGGTACGCAACTACACATATGCACCACACAACACACATGCCGACACAGGGCCCAAGCACCACACAGGCATCCTGCTTGGGGGCACAACACATCAACATGGGCACCCACACATCACCCACCTCACAACACCGCACCCCACAGCATCCGGAACACACAACGTCCGCCAACCAGCAGCAACGTCCCGGTCCCGGTCACGTCACCGCCGCGTTCAACACATGCGCACCATGCAGAAGGCAGGGCCACACCAAAGCATGGGCAGGGCACAAACATGACAGTGACACACCACCCCAAACCACACTGCACCCCATCCAACCTAGTCACAGGCCAGGTGCTTATCCCGTGCACCCCCATGCACACCAACAAGCACTGTAACAACAAGCACAATACACACACACTGCAACCCACAACACACAACCAGGGGCATAGGCACTGCAGGATTGGCTGACAAGGAACACACAACACCAGTGCACCCCCCACAGCCCACACAATTGCATACAATCATCCACACAGGGCAAGACAAAACAAACAACAGACATATAACTCCTGGCTGACACATGTGTGTTTCACACTATACAAGGGCACACATACATATATATATATATATATATATAAACATTACCTACTGGCGGTCGCCAGTAGGTATATATAGTTAGGATTTTTTCTCTATGGGATTTTTGAAAATTCTATGTCTAATAACTTTGGCGTTTGTGGACGGAATTGGCTGAAATTTTCAGGAAAATGGAACATTTTGTTTCTGAGCAGCCCCTGAAAATTTGGGGGGGGGTTCGTCAAGGGGGGGCCGAGAAAAAAGGGGGGTCCCAAAACGTGTTTTTCCAATGTTAATTTCAATAGGGCGGTTGGCCTCACTTTTAGCCCGAACGGCTGAATGGATTTGCACGAAACTTGGCAAAATTGTAGGGACTGTTAGCCCGATGTGCCTTTGCTAGGTCTCAATATATGTGCTCCAGTGGATTTTGAGAAATTAACGTTAAAAAAAAGATATATATCTGTAAGCGCGCTCTGGGCAGCGCTCCGGTTCGCGTACTTTACGCGTAACGGAACTTCGCGAAGCGAAGCTGATTGGCTCTCCGGTGTCTGTCAACATTCTAAACAGTCCGGAGCAGCCGCCATCTTGTCTCTCGGTAGGATCGAGAGACAAGAGGAGGACAAAACAAAGGGGGAAATGACCATAAGGGGGCATAGTAGATCCTCCCTGACCCCCTAGGTTTGATGTGGAGGCTTTAAAAGGGCCCCGCAGGGGTAAAAAAAATAAATAAATTTTTTGTTTTTTTTGTGTGGGCAGCGCCCGGTCCGCGAACCGGGAAGCGTTCTGGGGAGCGTACTATAAGGAAAAAAGAATGATAGACTTTTCAAATACTGTATGTTAATTGATTGTTGGTTTTGTTGGTTATTTTTTAATTTCTTTATTTTTTAAGCAATTATTTTTTATTGTGATTGTGTTTCAAAATTTAATAAACTTTCTAACATTTCACTGTCTGAAATGTCATTATTTTCATTGAACATAGTTTGTAATCTCTGAGGGTGTAAAATGTCCTCATTTTGAAGGAGGTCATCTACTGCTTGCACACATTGCAGTAGTTCTTGGTCCCAAGTTTCATCCATAAATTCTATATAATTTGGATCAATTATTTCTTGGCTGCTCTCTTGCAGGACAATTTGAAATGAAACTTTGTGTTCGCCTTCCATGTTGCCTGAAATTTGGAAAAAAAAAATATATATTAGTAGAGATAGGGCAGTGTTGGGATTAATTTTAGATAGGCAGTTTTTATCAGTGAATTTATCTTTGGGCAGTGTATAGTATCAGAGTGGAAGTAGGAATATAAAAAAGTGTATGTGATTTAACGTAAGTAATTTCATAATTATACAAGAGAAACCTAACTCCATCCATAACTATAACAGAGAAGTCTATCTAAATCTATAACTACTACAGAGGGATAGTATATAACTATCAGAAAAAGTTTACCATATTAACTTTTGGTGCACAATATACTTCAGTTTTAAAAATAACAACTTACCTTTACAAAGAAGTTGAAGTGATTAGTGAAAATCCAATTGAAATGTACACCAGGAAGTAGTAGTCAAAATGGCTGTGTTTCCTTCTCTTCCTTTATATATATTCAGGTATATAACCAATCAAATGTCAGGTAATAAAAGTAAAAAATGAAAGTAACATTTTCATTGGTTGTCAATTCCAACACTTCAGATGTGTTTTGAGAAGTAATTTACCTCACGGTATTTAGAGAGGTCTACAGGCTAAATGGCTAAATGGAATTTCAATCAAATTTGTGAAAATGATAGGGATTGGTATGTAGTATGAGCTAATCTATATTTGGTGAGAGTGTCTCCAGTCGTTTTTCTGTAAATTACTTTCCCACCTTTTTTGATGGTGCGCTTCCCGGGGAGCGCCCCGGTACGCGAACTGGCGAGCGCCCCGGTACGCGAACCTGAAGCGTTACGGGAGTCCACCATTTTGTGTTTCGGTCGACTTAAGATACAAGATGGAGGGCAAATAATGTTCAGAATGGGTAGAAGGGGGCACGGTAGACTTATCTTGACCCCCTAGGTTTTCTGAGGGTGGCTGAGGAGGCTTATATGTGCGGAAAAAAACATTTTTTTAAAACATTTCGCGAGGTTAGCTTCCGGTTCGCGTACCGGGTAGCGCCCCGGGGAGCGTACTTTGTTGAAAATTAGTGAAAAAAGTTAGAGAAAAATAATAATTGTGAGTGATCAGATGTAGGGTAGCTCTGAGAAGAGCTTTTGGGTTTATGGTACATTTAGGTACTTATAAGTAGGTACCAATGCACAGTCTTAAATTCAGAATGAAAACTCTGTTGCCCTCATCTGAGAAGTGAACTCCATCTCCTCTGTAGATATCTTGCATGTAGTAACGCAAGTTATTGTTGTACATGGAGCCCATTCCATGGTCTCTCATGTAAGCTGAAACAGATTTGTTTACATGCTTCCTCGACTTCTCAATTTGTGGACAAAATTGGTTTGACCACCTCCATTTCTGTCTTTGGCATATATTTGAATATACCAAGGCAGTTTGAGGGAAAAGTGCCATCAATTGCTCAAAGGTGTCCTTTAAAAGCATTTCCAGACCTACCCCAGTCAAAGTGCCCAAATCACTACCTCCACAGTGCACAATTAACAGGTCAGGTTTTGGCAAATGCATAAAGGTTTTCACCAATGGTATCAATTGGTGACATTTTAATCCTCTGTGGCCAAACCACTTAATTTCCACATCTTGTAAATTGAGGTTAGGTAAATTTCTGTTCTCAGCATACCTCTGAGCCCAATAGATGTAACTATGTCCAACAATCCAGACAGAAAACATGGTGAGAGGAGGTTCTGCTGCAGTCAGATGAAGTGTGGCAATGAAATGGCACTTGAAAAAATAAGAGTTTAAAATGAAAAAAACTGTGGAGTTTCTGTGTTAATGAAGCAGTAACAGTGATTGGTGGATTTTGATTGCTGAAAACAGAAAGTTAGGGTGCATGGATGAGTTCTTTGAAAGATGTATTCTGAGTGGTCAAGAAAAAATCATTAAATGAAAGAATGCACTGGATATGCAGGTGCACTGAGAGTTCAGAGTTCAATTGAAACATTGTTGTGTGAACTTGCAAACACCAGAGGTCTTCCAAGAGGTGGTTGCTATGCAAAAAAGGCAGAGAGGGCCGAGGGGGGAAGGGTTTTGATTTGAAAAAAGTGAGGGAAGAGTTTTGATTGGGTGACATGAGAGATATGTGTGAAGAATTACAGCATTTCTGTGCTTTTGATAGCTGCAGACTCTGGAGTGCATACCTTTTGCTCTGCTGAAGACAAATTGGTGTGTTTCTGAGACTGTTTTGAAACTCATAAAGTATTTGCTAAGGTGAGAAAAGATTTTTTTAATTTAGATAGAGAATAGTGTGCTTTAAGGAGAAAATTATGAAGAAAGTTGTGTTTTTCAAATGTTGCTTTGTCTCAAGTGTTTTACAAATAGATTTTGTTTCTTTGAGAAATTGTAATTGGAGAAAATGTGAAGTATTAGTACTGACAGGGTTTTTTTGTGCATAGGAGCTGTGGAGTGTTTTCAATTTATGACTTGAAAATCGTTTTTGAGGAAAAGGAATGGTTTTAAAATTTATGACAAGGACATAATGGTGTATGCTTCTTTATAAGGCAATTGAGTGTCTCTGATGTTATTTTTCCCATTTTAATGTAAGACCTTTCCCTGTGGAGCAAATTGCTTGTAAATATGCTCCCACCTGTGCATGGCAAATTTAGATTTTGAATGTTTGCGTTACATAGCCATGTTAAAAGTGACCCAAACATGCTGCAAAGGCAATCAAAAAACGCTTTCATGTGTCTTAAGGACATTTTAAGTCATTTCCCCATGTGGAGTGTTTTCAAATTATGACTTGAAAATCGTTTTTGGGGAAAAGGAATGGTTTTAAAATTTATGACAAGGACATAATGGTGTATGCTTCTTTATAAGGCATTTCAGTGTCTCTGATGTTATTTTTCTCATATTAAATTAAAAGACCTTTCCCCGTGGAGCAAATTCCTTGTAAATATGCTCCCACCTGTGCATGGTAAATTTAGATTTTGACTGTTTGAGTTACATAGCCATGTTAAAAGTGACCCAAAAAAGTTGCAAAGGCTTTAAAAAAACACTTTCATGTGTCTTAAGGACATTTTAAGTCATTTCCCCGTGGGCAGTGTTTTCAAATTATGACTTGAAAATCGTTTTTGAGGTAAAGGAATGTTTTTAAAATTTATGTGCGCCATATGCCCCCAAATTTCTTTTTCAGGGGTGCAGCAGGGTGTTCTTGAGACACCCTTGCACCCTTGGAAAAATTCCTAATTTGCGATGAGCTAATTGCTAATCGTAAATTGCACCTTCATTCCTATGGGCCTCCTGGCCCATGGAAATGAATGGGTAATTTGCAATTAGCAATTTGCTCATCGCAAATTAGGAATGGTAAAGAATCGCTATTTATTCCTTAAAATTCGCTATTTAGGAAATGCAAAATAGTTTGATGATACATATGGCGGTTCATCTCTAACAAGATAAGAAGCTTAGGGATAGATTTATGATGACTGGCGCAATGAAGTGGATATCACTTACTTCATTGGTAGGCCTTTACATGTATTATCTCCTCTGTATTCTTCATCAAGCGTAACTTTGATCTGCAATCCTGAGTAGGCCTCACCTTAAACAAACCTCTGGATAGGCCACACCTTATCATCATCCTGAATTAATCATTTAAAATGCTAGGGACAGATTTATGATAGGTGTATGCCTCTTTTGCGCCACTGTGCGTCACTTTTGTGATGCAGCGGCGGTGCAAAAGATTTGCTATGAGGCGACAAAATTACAAATTGATGCATTTAGGCAGATGTGACATGCTGTAAAAATAACGTGCCACATGAAACCGATGCCGCAGTGATGCAAAAGATGCACCATGTTGCAAGACAGGCCTCACTTGGGGCCATATGTATCAAGCTAATTAGCATTCGCAAAGGCCGAAATTCTGCGAATTTCGGCCTTTGCGAATGCTAATTAGACAAATGGTATGTATCAAACAAGTTTGATGCAAAATAAGGAATAGCAAAATTTGCTATTCCTTATTTTGCGATTGCACTTAAGGATTTGCAAATTTTGCGATTCCTTAAATGCAATGTATCAAACAAAAAATATGCAAAAAATGCCATTAAGGATTTGCAAATTACCACCAACTTCTAGTTGGTGGTAATTTGCGAATTCTTTTCAAAAAGCTTTTTTTCCAAAAAACAAAAGGTGCCATATGACGCCCATACATGCCCTTAGGGCATGTATGTGCGCCATATGCCCCCAAATTTCTTTTTCAGGGGTGCAGCAGGGTGTTCTTGAGACACCCCTGCACCCTTGGAAAAATTCGTAATTTGCGATGAGCTAATTGCTAATCGCAAATTGCACCTTCATTGCTATGGGCCTCCTGGCCCATGGAAATGAATGGGTAATTTGCAATTAGCAATTTGCTCATCGCAAATTAGGAATGGTAAAGAATCGCTATTTATTCCTTAAAATTCCCTATTTAGGAAATGCAAAATAGTTTGATGATACATATGGCGGTTCATCTCTAATAAGATAAGAAGCTTAGGGATAGATTTATGATGACTGGCGCAATGAGGTGGACATCACTTACTTCATTGGTAGGCCTTTACATGTATTATCTCCTCTGTATTCTTCAACAAGCGTAACTTTGATCTGCAATCCTGAGTAGGCCTCACCTTAAACAAACCTCTGGATAGACCACACCTTATCGTCATCCTGATTTAATCATTTAAAATGCTAGGGACAGATTTATGATAGGTGTATGCCTCTTTTGCGCCACTGTGCGTCACTTTTCTGATGCAGCGGCGGTGCAAAAGATTTGCTATGAGGCGACAAAATTACAAATTGATGCATTTAGGCAGATGTGTCATGCTGTAAAAAAACCGTGCCACATGAAACCGATGCAGCAGTGATGCAAAAGATGCACCATGTTGCAAGACAGGCCTCACTTGGGGCCATATGTATCAAGCTAATTAGCATTCGCAAAGGCCGAAATTCTGCGAATTTCGGCCTTTGCGAATGCTAATTAGACAAATGGTATGTATCAAACAAGTTTGATGCAAAATAAGGAATAGCAAAATTTGCTATTCCTTATTTTGCGATTGCACTTAAGGATTTGCAAATTTTGCGATTCCTTAAATGCAATGTATCAAACAAAAAATATGCAAAAAATGCCATTAAGGATTTGCAAATGACCACCAACTTCTAGTTGGTGGTAATTTGCGAATTCTTTTCAAAAAGCTTTTTTTCCAAAAAACAAAAGGTGCCATATGACGCCCATACATGCCCTTAGGGCATGTATGTGCGCCATATGCCCCCAAATTTCTTTTTCAGGAGTGCAGCAGGGTGTTCTTGAGACACCCCTGCACCCTTGGAAAAATTCCTAATTTGCGATGAGCTAATTGCTAATCGCAAATTGCACCTTCATTCCTATGGGCCTCCTGGCCCATGGAAATGAATGGGTAATTTGCAATTAGCAATTTGCTCATCGCAAATTAGGAATGGTAAAGAATCGCTATTTATTCCTTAAAATTCGCTATTTAGGAAATGCAAAATAGTTTGATGATACATATGGCGGTTCATCTCTAACAAGATAAGAAGCTTAGGGATAGATTTATGATGACTGGCGCATCACCAGGGATGTGCCAGTCATCCTGCGCCGCTGTTCCGCCACCCATGGTGTGCTGCATTTACAATGCGGCGCACCATGGGGCAAAAACGGCACAGATTTGTGACGCATCTGTGCCGTAAAGGTGGCGCATTGCTGGGGTTGTATCGCAAGTGCGATGCAGCTCCAGCAAGGCTCAGGGGTGCCCCATCTCCACAATACTGCGTCAAGACCTATGCCTGCTTCAAGCAGGTGCAGGGTTTTGACGCAGCTTTGTCCTATCTGATTGTAAATGCGGCACACCATGGGTGGCAGAGCAGCGGTGCACGTTAACTGGTGCATCCCTGGGGATGTGCCAGTTAACATAAATCTGCCCCTTTATATTTAAGTATGTGCAGGGGACACAGAGTCGGTGAGGCTTATCCAAGGTTAAGAAGAGATGAGTCCTGTTCACTGATAAATTGGACATAGGCTTCACCTCCTCAGCATCGCTGGACATGGCTAAATAATAGCTGCAAAATGTTACTCTTGTTAAACAATTTTACTATTATAATCTCTGAGATTTGTCTCTTACTCTGCAACATCTCATTGTTGTTATCTTTCTTTAAAGATAAAGACAACATCAACATGAGCGACAATCAGCAATCAGTTGATTCCGACCTCATCATTGAACTCGTAATTGAAACATCAGTGGATGTTGATCCCTTGGATGATTTAAATCCTGAGGATGAAGAAGAACGTGATGAGGATGCAGATTTGTCAGAATTGTATGACATAGGATGGGAAGCTGACGTGCTTGAGCCTATGGAGCTATAAACATTTATTTTAAAAATGTATAATAAATAAAAAGTAAAAAGGTAAACCGTTTAATTTAAAAATAAAGACACCTTCAAAAACAGGTTATGTGTAGTGTCTTCAATAAAATATTAAAATATGCTCATAAAATTAGATCAGATTCAAATATAAAACAGCACAGGTAAAATGAATATAAATTCCATTTCTTTTCTGCTATTTCTGTATTCTAAATTTGCCAAGCACTAAAAAATCTTCTATGTAAAAATGTCAAGTAGTGTTTTAAGTTTTTGATTACTGTTATTGATTTACTGTTGGGTAATAGTGGGTAATAACATTTTTTATTATATTTTACCACAGATTCAACTGCAGATCATTTCAAGATTTCAGCATGCCAACCAAAGAAAGACTGAGAAAGGCTGCAAAACGTCAAAGACAGCAGGTCAATGAAAAAAAGCAGCAGTCCTCTAACAAAAAGATTTGTCAAGTCACCAAAAAAGCACCGGGTAAGAGTACAAAAACATTCATAAGAAATATCTGTAGTAAAAAAAATATTACTACAGAAAATGTTTCAGTCCAGAAAAAGAGAAGCAATTCAAACGGAAAGGAAAGGCCAATGAAAAATGTTACTGCTAGAGCAAGAGATAACTCTGTGCATGATAGTAGAAGGAAACAACAGTTTAGGGACATTCGTAAACGAATGTTCCGCAACAGGATAATTGGCAATTTGTTAAAAAATATTAAGAAAGGTCAACAGAAAGTGGTTTTTTATAAGAGAAAAAAAATAGTTGAGAAAGTTATTGATCAGGCATTTGAAATTAAACGTAAGTTATTTATTTTGATAATCAATAGAATTAGGAAGCTAAACAAGGCAATTTATGATTTCAAAAGAAATAGTAGATGGAAGACAATAGTTAATCGTAGTAATTTTTGTAAAGTTTTTTCTGGAGAATGGATGCATAGTTCAAGCTGTGAGGCATTTTTTAATGAGGAGAGTTATTTCCAGGATAATGATTTGGTGCATGCAGTTGACACCAGTGGTCGAGCTTATGAAGTGAAAGATGGTTGTCCAGTTGAAAAAGAAAAACTTGTGACAACAGAGATAGAAGAGGTGTTAGGTAATGAGGTTTTAGGAAGACGTCCTAAGGGTCCTGTGTACACCTGAAAGTGTAGTAGTATTTGCAGTGTGCGACAGGATTCCATCAATTTGCTTTGTGATTTTGTACGGTCATTTAATAAGAAAAGTTTGAAGCAGAAAATGAAGTTGTTGCAAGAATTAGATCCTTGCAGAGTGAGAGAAGTGACAGGTTTGCATGGTCATTCACTGGCTTGTCTTTCCAGGAGAGTATGCCAGAGTGTTCTTCATAATTTCAGGATGCTAGCAGTGCATCATAATAAAGTGAGGAAATTAGTTAGAATGTTGTATTATGCTAAGAGTCCAGCAGTTATGCTTAAACAATTATGTGCTGCTCTTTTGCATGGTTCTGAAATAGATGTGAAGAATATGTGTGAAGAAATTGAGTTTTGTTACTTTGGAAGTAAAGAGGAGAATGTTGAAATTGACCAAGAAGAAGCGGGTAATGTGGAAGATAGTGTACAGGTTTCCAGTACAGATAATTTCCAGAGGGAAATTGCGACGTTTGAGGTGAAATCAAGTGAGAGGCCAAATTTCACTTGTGTGTGTTGTCGACGCACTTATTATAAGAATCAGACTAAGTTAGTGGATTTATATGCAAAAAGTGAAAGGGAAAATAATAGTGAATGGAAGGATTTTACAACATACTTGATGGTAGAAAATTGTTTTGATTTGGGATTGGATCAACGTGTGTGTACTTATTGTTGTAACAAATTAAATCAGAGCAGTTCATAATAATCTGGAATTGGTTGAGATTCCTTCTGAATTGAAGGATTTAAATACTTATGAATCTATTTTGATTCAAAGTATCCATCCCTTTCAGGCTATTGTAAGAATGGAGCCAAAGACAGGGAAATTGCCTCCATCAGATTTACAGAGAGGATTAAAGGGAAGAGTTGTTTATTTGCCTCTAGATTTGAAGAAAAACATTAACACAATTGGAGTAGAAAAAGTGGAAGAGGAACCTCTGGTTATCTTAGTTAATGGGGTTCCGACAAAGAATAAGAAAATATGGCAAGATTTAGTGGATGTTAGGAAAGTTAAAAAGGCAACATTGTATTTGAAAAAAAATAATAAATACTATAAGAATGTATATGTTGCAGAAGAGGAAGTAAGTGAGGAAGAGGATAGCGATTTGTGTGCTGGTCAAATTGAGAAAGTAGAACCCTGTACTAGTGAAGAAATATATGAACATTATAGTGTTCATCCTTTGCATTCCAAGGAAGTCATGGGGAATGCTATTGAGTTGTTTCAAATGAAACAAGCCAAAGGGAGTCCCATTAGTGTTTGGGAGGAAAGTTTGGAAGCTCGGTGTTTCCCACAGCTTTTCCCAACAGGTCAGGGAGGAAGATATGATGAGCGACCTCATCAAATTCCTGCTTCTGAATACCGGACTTTGCGATTGTATGCAGGAGATGCTAGGTTTTGACAATGCATTCCCTATTTGTTTCATCTCCTGTTTGAAAGCGATCTGTCTGGACTGTCATATGCAGTGAACCACATCTTGAAAAGTGGTATACACATGCAAAACATCTCGGCAAGTGACTTTATGGATAAAGTCAATGTCCAAGACAGTATTTTGGATTCTCACCTGATTAATCTCATGGCGTGTCAGCGTGGTACTAATGAGTACTGGTACCGTCGTCATGGTGATTTAAAATGTATGCTGAGGAACTTAGGAACTCCCACATGGTTCCTCACTCTGAGCTGTGCTGAGTATGGCTGGGAAGACTTACTTGAATTTCTACGAGAGGCAAATGGAAACATCGAAAACATCGAATTCAAGACACCCGGAGAACTGTGCTCTTTGGATCCAGTCAATGTATGCAGGTACTTCAATCATAGATTTGAAGCTATGATGTCTTTCATCATGAATAAGAAGAATCCACCTCTTGGAGAGGTGTTGGATTTCTTCTGGAGAAAGGAGTACCAAGCAAGAGGTGCTCCTCATATACATATGTTGCTGTGGATCAAGGATGCACCTAAATTTGGAACGGATCCAGAAGACTCAGTGATGAGTTTCATACAACAGTATTCTACGTGTGCTGTTCCAAACGCAAAGGAGAAGAAAAGCCTAAGAGAAAAAGTTCTACGTTTCCAAAGCCATCGATGTGGAAAATACTGTCGTCGTAAATTCCGAAACAAGGACAAGTTCTACACCAAATGTCGTTTCGGCTTTCCACGACCGGTGATTTCTAAAGGAAGAGTAAACAGTTTGATGTCTTCGCTGCGACATAATGTGATGAAAAAATCACCTAAAAACACATACAATTTGAAGAGGAACGAAGAGTCTAAGTACATCAACGACTACAACCCGGTGATTTTGTCCATGTGGAATGCTAACATGGATATACAGTTTGTGGCTGATAACTGTATGGCTGTGGCTCGGTATGTGACATCTTACATCACCAAAAAAGAGAAGACAGAATTGAAGGATATGTGGGAGGACATTTCCCATGAAAAGAGCCTCAGCAAGAAGTTGTACAGTTTCAGTCTGAAGATGTTGTCGCATCGAGAAATCGGAGCTTACGAATGTTCTGACCGGTTGTCTTCAGCAAGTCTCTATGCCAAGTCCAGGAGTATCGTTTGGGCGAGTCTTGGTCTTGCTGCAACGCGTAATCGAGTTCTGAAACCTGTGCGGGAAATTGAGTATTTGGCGGAAAAGGAGCCAAACAGTACCGACATTTTGAAGACCAACATGTTGGATACATATTATCCAAATCGAAGCAGTCACCTCGAGAATGTTTGTCTGTATGAGGTTCTTCAAAATTACATATTCAAGAGGAACATCAAAGAAGATACTGAGAAAGGAGTGTATGCTGTAATAGGAAGTGAGGGATGTCTGGTCAAGCAAAGAAAATGCCACTTGGTAAACCATCGAAAATTGAGTGGCGAATCTCCTGAAAAAAAGGAGTTTTTCTATTTAGCACTTTTGCAACTTTTCAAGCCTTGGCGTGCAGAAGAGGAACTGCTTGGAGATTTCCTCTGTTACGAAGACTCTTTCAATGCTGCCAAGGAGACCATAGAATGTCCTGCTTTTCCCAAATATGTAGAAATGTTGAATGCGGAAATTGAGCAGGAAGCAACAATTGCAGCCGAGATTGCCAGAGACAGTTCTCAGGACAGTCAGAGTTCTGCTTCATTGAGTCAGGATCCACTAGGAGGACCTGTTATCGAAAATGAAGCTGCCACTGCTATGAATGAAGTGGAAAGAGCCATGGCACATGCTCAGGAGGATGCGGTTAACTTAGAAGAGTTGGAAAGACAACTCAACGTTGAGCAGAGGAAAATATATGACGAAGTTACCATGCAAATTGATCATGGATTAAGTCATGACAAGAAAGAGTGCTCATGTACGTCGTTGAAGCCTGTCCGACTGTACGTGAGTGGAGAAGCGGGAACTGGAAAAAGTTTCCTTATTAAAGCAATTTCATGTTATTTGCAGGAAAGGACTGAGTCATCGCTGTCTTGTGTTGTCACCGCTCCAACTGGACTGGCAGCACATAACATTAAAGGGATTACTTTACATCGTTTACTGATGCTGCCAGTGGAGCATGACAACAAATTACAATATCACAAGCTATCTGGAGATGCTTGTTGTGAAGTTTCAAGAATCTTGAGGAAAATGAAACTTCTTATCATTGACGAAGTAAGCATGGTTTCCAATGTCATGCTTGCCTTTGTGCATTTGAGAATGCAAGAAGTTCTCAAAACAGAGTATGATGTGTTATTTGGTGGCAAACACATCATTGTTTTCGGAGATCTTCTGCAGCTGACACCAGTGAAAGGGCAACCTGTGTTCAAAATGCTCACGCATGAAGATACCAGGAAGTGCCTAGGGAGCATTGGCAACGTCAATATATGGTTAAACTTCAATTATGCTGAACTGCATGAAAATATGCGTCAGGCGAAGGATGAAGTTTACAAGACTATTCTACAAGATGTTAGAATTGGAAAAGTGACCGAGCATGGGAAAGAAGCTTTACATGCACGATTACTGTCAAATTTATATCCAGAACAAGATGTTGTGCCTGAGAATATTTTTCAGAAAATTACTGAGAGGAAATCTGGAATATGTTTGATGCCAACTCTTGCAGAATGTGCCAAATTCAACAACAAAATGTTGCATTTAGAAAAGCAAGAGATTGTGAAACTGGAAGCTATTGACAGAGTAGAGCATATGGGATCAACAATTATTTTGTCTGAGAATTTGAAAACAAAATTGGATTCATTAGAGAAGACTATATCTAAAACTGCAGGTTTTGAAAAGACTCTGAATGTGTGCTTGAACTGCCGTATAATTTTAAGAAGGAATTTACATGTTGAAAGAGGTCTGGTAAATGGATCAATGGGTAATGTTGTTGATTTTGTAAAATACAGAAATAGAGATGGAATTGAATTTTTAAAAATTAAATTTGATGGCATTGAGGAAGTACAGCTAATTGGTCGTTGTTCTGCTAGATTTTTGCTTGTAAAAGACTTATATGTTCGCCGTAAGCAGTTTCCTGTTTGCTTGGCATATGCGGTGACAATCCATAAATCGCAAGGTTTAAGTGTAGACAGTGCATTGGTGAATATTGGCAGTTCTGTGTTCAAGGAGGGTATGGCATATGTGGCATTGTCACGAGTTAGAACTTTATCGGGATTGTACTTGATTGAGTGTGATGTCACAAACATTTGTGCGGATCTAGATTGTGTTAAGGAATACAATAGGTTAAGAAGAGAGTATGCGCCACATTTGCCTCAATATCCTTTGTTTGAGAAACGTGTGGTAGGCCGGAAACGAAGAAATGTGACCAATACTGGGGAGGTTGTAGCAAAAAGACGAAAAGTCAATGAACCTGAAATTATAAGCAGAAATAAAAAGGATTCTGTTGAAGATGTTGTTAGTTTTCAATTTGAAAACAGTTCTGGTGTCAACTGCTATGCTAATGTAGTGGTTAATGTTTTGTTTTCTCTAGAAAATGTAAAAGAAGAGATTGTGGTCAATTCTGATCAAAGATTTTGCAGTTTGTTAAATTCTGTGTTAGAGAAATGTAGCACTGATAGAACAAAAATAGAAAGTGTGTCTGAAATTCGAAATCTGTTAGACAGATGTTCAGGCCAAACACAATTCTCTCAAAATATTCAGCAATATTGTCAGGAGTTTTTAATGTATATGCTTGATGTATTGCATGCTGAAGGTGTAGATGTAGATCACCTGTTTGGGCTTTCTTATCAATGGCAGCATGACTGCGAGAACTGTAGGGTATCAAGTACTACTAGTGTAGACTCAGAAAGATTTATATATTTAACTTTGCCGGACAGTAAATCAGTCTCTTTTAATAAACTAGTAAAAGCAGCTGATCACAACATGGAGTGTAGCCAATGTAAATCTGAAATGATGTCCACATTATTTATACGAACATATGGCCAGTATGTTATTTTAATGTTCCAACGATGTAGGCCTGATGGAACAAAATTGACAACTTTAATTAAAAATTTTGTGGCTTCACAGTTGTCAATATCAGGAAGGACTTTTGTAACTGCAGCAATTATATATCATGACGGTCCTTCAATAACATCAGGACATTACACAGCTTATTTAAAGTCTAGAAATGGCTGGTCATTCTACAAAGATTCTGTTTTAATTTTCAAAAAAAAATTGCTGTATGACCTTAAAAACTCTTACCTGGTGTTTTTAAAACCAAAATTTTAGGGAAAGAATCTCGGGATGTGCTCTGAGGAATTTCAAGAAGTTCTAATGGCTCCTACAGGATTTGGCCTTGAGGATAAGTGTAGTACAGAGACATAACTTCTTACCGTAACACTGGACGTCATGGAGAAATAACTGCACTTTGAATGAATTCAGAAAAACTGTTTCTTTTTATAAGCAAATTGAAGCAGCCAATCAAAACATGGGGTAGAGGGAATGTAAGTCTGCAATGCTGTCTACTGTTTTACATTGCTTTGTGATTAAAAGTGATGTAGAGAATTAAATAATTGTAGTAGTCATAGAGATAGTGTAAGTCTGCTTCATAGTAAGCAGTATCAGTGTCATAGGAAATGTAGAACATGACTGAGCAAGAAGGGGAAGATATTAGTAATCCAGGATTGTGAAAATTATCTTCAACATTTTAATTCTGAAAGTTGCGGAAATACAACATGACGGGATTGGCTTACAAGAATTCCAAGAGTTATAAATGGCTCTGACACGATTTGGCCTTGTGGAAACGTGTGGTAGAGAGCGAGAAGTCATTTATTGTATGTAACATATTTTTCAAAACGATGGAGGTTTTCTTTCAGAAAGTGGCGGGCTGAAAGTAATAACAGCACAACAGAGTGTAAGCTGTTCATAGGACATCATTCGACGTCATGGAAAGTAAGTTAACTTTAAGGAGTTCTGAATTCTGATTTGTTATGTTGTATGGGTTTTTTAAACACAATCATTTTGATTGTGTTTTTTTTCCCCGCTGTTATATGATGAATACCTTCAAGTCACTGTTTTTAGTGAAATTTGATACATTCTGAGAACAGCAAAAATAAACCATTTAACATGTATAATTAATTCTGTACTGTTTGCATTCATAATGTACATGTAGAACTGTGTAGGAGGCATGGAGAAGGTGAGGCTTCTGTAAGTGTCAAAGTTGTTGCATACAGTGCTCATATTCTACGTAGTCTTTCATATGATAGACTACATTTTCACAATGAGATACCTAAGCAAAGGAAACACAGGTGATATGATTGTGGAATGAGCAAAAAAAATTGCACGTTTTTCAATTATATTACCTGTGTTTCCTAACATTACACATCACATTGTGTAGATGAGGTTTAGGCCTGTTCCTGGAGACAGAGGAGGTCTGACATTTGTTCAAGAGTGCAGTGGACATGACACACTTCGTTGGTAGGCCTGCACATGTATTTTCTCCTCTGTATTCTTCAACAAACCTAAATTTTATCTGCAACTCTGAGTAGGACTTACCTGAAACAAATCTGTGAATAGGTTACAGCTTATCGGCATCTTGAAACAATGATTTAAAATGTTAGGGTCAGATTTATGATGGCTGTGCGCCTCTTTTGCTCCGCTGTGGGTCACTTTTGTGTAAAAGATGCACCATGTTGCAAGATAGGTTTCAGTTCATCTCCAGCAAGATACCATCAGTTTAAAATGTATATAATTAGCACTGTGTAGGGGGCATGCAGAAGCTGAAGCTTTTCTAAGTGTCAAAATTGTTGTATACACTGCTCAACTTCTGTGTACTGTTTGATATGCTAGACTCCATCTGCACTATGAGATACCTAAGCAAAGGCAACACAGGTGATGTGATTGTGAAATGAGGAAAATAAACTCCACATTTTTCAATTACATCACCTGTGCTTCCTAAGTTTACGAATGACATTGTGTAGATGAAGTTTAGGTCTGTCCACGGACACAGAAGAGGTCTGGCCTTTGTTCAAGAGTGAAGTGGACATGACTTACTTCATTAGTAGGCCTTCACATGTATTATCTCCTCTGTATTCTTCAACAAATGTAAATTTGATCTGCAACCCTGAGTAGGCCTCACCTTAAACAAACCTCTGGATAGGCCACACCTTATTGTCATCCTGAATCAATCATTTAACATGTTAGGGACAGATTTATGATAGGTGTATGCCTCTTTTGCGCCACTGTGCGTCACTTTTGTGACGCAGTGGCGGTTGAAAAGATTTGCTATGAGGCGACAAAATTCTTAAATGATGCATCTAGGCAGATGTGTCATGCTGTAAAAAAACAATGCCACATGAAACCGATGCAGCAGTCATGCAAAAGATGCACCATGTTGCAAGATAGGACTCACTTCATCTGCATCAAGATACTGTTAGTTTAAAATGTATATTTTTAGGACTGTGTAGAGGCATGGAGAAGCAGAGGCTTCTGTAAGTGTCAAAGTTGTTGAAAAACTGTTTGTCCTTCTATCTTTTCCCTTGTCTTTTCTAATTTATTAAAAACATGTTTTAATATTTTTCAAATGTTTGTTCTCTCTTTCACAGATTGAAAGTATAAAAATAACAAATGGATAACTTAACGACAATTATAAGGTAAATGTTTTGTACTCTTTTCGTTATATTTCTATCACATTTAACTTCTATTAGTTCCATTGCTTCATTTCTTTAAGCATCACTTTCCTGCCTTTGCTACTTCCCTCATTCCTTTCTCTATTACTTAATTACTCTACTCCTTCCACTATTTTTCTTAGTCCCTCTCTTCTCATACTTCTTCACTCTTGGTCACTCACTCTGTCTCTATTACTGTCACTGTTTCTGACTGATCAAAATTTAAAAAAAAAAAAAGAACAGTAAGTATAAGGGAAGGAAACAGACAGTTATGTTAAAAGAAAGACAGCTATAGGGAGTAAACTAGGGATACTGTTACCCGCAATCCTCTGCTGATGATGTCACTGACCATGTCATGAATGATGTAAAATTTTTTGGTTCGCTCCCGGTTCACGTACCGGCGAGCGAACCGGGAAGCGAACCAAGAGAAATAGAGGTTGGCAGAGTTCCAAATATTCTACCAATTTTTTTATAACGGGGAGGTAGTTCTGAAAAGAACTTTTTTTTTAATTGTTTTTGTTGTTTTATATTTGTTTTATTATTTTTCTGAACATTTTTTTACTTTTTTTGAATTTTTCTGAACGGTTTTATATTTTTTTGGCTTTTTTTTGGGGGGGGAAACGAAAACGATTCATTGTAAAGGGCTCAACAGGAGCAACAAAAAAAAAAGAATTTATTGTCTGGGGCGTTTCGGACAAACATGATTCTCGATAGCTCTGTTGATCAGAGTGATGCTACTTTCTCTGTAGCAAATGAACCCATTGCAAAGTACGCAGACTTGCTTTACTTCCCCGAATCTCATTTGTATATTCGGCACCATCTCCCTCCCCTCTGGTCCCGTCACTTCCAGTACAACAGATCTTCTGGCCATAATAGGGGGATTATCTTGTTCGTTACGTAACTGTGCAGCACTGTAGTTGTTAGGATGCCACCTACTCATATGGCGATGCATTGTGTAGTTTCCGTAACTGTATTTCTTCTCGGTCCCTCTGGACAGTCTATCTTGACATATAAGGCAAGTTACGTACCTTGCATTTACTTTTTTCTGACCTTTGGGAAATTTAAAAAATTGCCAAATAAAATTTTCTTTCAGGTGAGACCTCCTGGGCTCCTCAGGCAAAAAATGCCTCTCTTCCTGCTCTTCCTCCTCTTCCTCTTCTTCCTCTTCTTGCTGAATTATAACTTCAGCAGGTGGTCCTCTCTTCCTTGGATGTGGTGGAGGTGGTGGGGAAGCACCAGCTGAAGCTACTAAAGAAGCCATTGCTCACTGGTAACAAAGGGTCTTTCTCTCACAAAGATGAAAGTCAGAGTGAGGAAAGAAGGAGGGGTTTTCATCATTTGGGAAAAACAATAGTTCTAAACCAATGAAAAGTGTTAATTTTAGATCACATGACCTAGTCTTACATCATTAGGAAACCAAAAGTGAAATGAACCAATGAAAAGTGTTATTACCAAGTCACATGACCTGCTGTGTTTACGTTACGCGATTTGCGCCGCGTCCCGGTTCGCTTCCGGGAAGCTGCGCTTCGCGCCTCGCTTCGCGTACCGGTTCGCTTCCGGGTACGCTAACGTAGCACGTCATATGACGTATCACGCGACAACGCGAAACGTCATGCGGACGCGACGCGTCACGATGTTGTTTTCTAACGCGGCAGTTGCGCTAACGGAACGTTTACCGGTTCGCGGACTGGGTCGCGGCATCAAGATGAGCTAACGGGAAGCTTCCCGGTTCGCGAACCGGGAGCGAACAAAAAAAAAGTATTAAAAAAAAATTATTAATAAACATATAAAATATATTTTGGGATTTAAAGAAGAATACATTTTACAGCTACAGATATTAGCTTTTAAAAAACCAATGAAATTCACTGAAAAAACCATAGGTTATAGACCATATATAGTTAGGAATTAGCATTTACAAAACCTTGAAAATTCACTGAAAAAACCATAGGTTATAGACCATATATAGTTAGGAATTAGCATTTAAAAAACCTTATTTTACTCACACAAAACCATTGAAATTCCATATATAGTTAGTTGTACTAACTATATATCGCGCACCCGCAATCCACTGCTGATCATGTCACATATTACATCATTCATGACATGGTCAGTGACATCACTGATGACATCTCAAATGACATCACTGATGACATCACTGATGACATCTCAAATGACATCACTGATGACATCACTGATGACATCTCAAATGACATCAATGATGACATCACTGATGACTACATCCAGTGACTGTATAATTCTGTAAAGTTAAAATATGTCTTACATATTGAAGAATGAGTGGATGTATAAGTGTCTTGATGTAGGATTTAGTAGGGGCATGACTGACTGTATGAGTGACTGATTAAATGTGTCTCACTGAGTGCATGGGTTAGTGACTAAACTGTCTTAATTTGTGCATCATTATGTCTGTTGTTCTGTAAACTGCTGCATGTGTTGATCAGTAGCTATATGATTAACTATATGGGTTATTGATTGGTTGCCCAAGCATTTGTATGGGAGACTGAGTGTGTGTGTGGGTGGCTGGGAGGTGTATGACTCTCTGCATAGATGTGTGAGCAGTTGATTGACTAGATGTATGGGTTCAAAAGTGCATGTGGAAACAGCTGTATGGGCAGTTGACTGTGTGCATGAGTGTATTGGTGAGTGAATGGATATCTCAGTGCTACATGTCAAAGTAAGTACATATGTAAAATACAGTACATGTGAGAGTTGACATATATAAATAACTGTGCATAAGAGCCAGTGAATGTGTGAGTGGCTGTATGGATTATTGTGAACTTGTATCCAGGATTGTATAAGTGAGTAAATATGTTTTAGTATATGTTTGAATAAGTAAGGTGTGTATAACTGTATAGTTGAGGAAATGGAGGTGTGATTGATTCTTTGCATGACTGACTAAGTGTCTGAGTAACTCCATGGATGAGTGACAGTCTATGAGTGTCTGTTTACACTGAGTGTATCTAAGGTTATATTAGAGTCTGAAGAGGTTCATCGTATTATCACATGAATGATGTCATCAGTGATGTGATCAGTAATGTCAAATGAGATGTCATCAGTGATGTCATCAGTGATGTCATCAGTGATGTCATTTGAGATGTCATCAGTGATGTCATCAGTGATGTCATTTGAGATGTCATCAGTGATGTCATCAGTGATGTCATTTGAGATGTCATCAGTGATGTCATCAGTGATGTCACTGACCATGTCATGAATGATGTAATATGTGACATGATCAGCAGTGGATTGCGGGTGCGCGATATATAGTTAGTACAACTAACTATATATGGAATTTCAATGGTTTTGTGTGAGTAAAATAAGGTTTTTTAAATGCTAATTCCTAACTATATATGGTCTATAACCTATGGTTTTTTCAGTGAATATATATATATATATATATATATATACATATACATATATATTACCTACTGGCGGTTGCCAGTAGGTAGTTATAGTTAGGGTTGATTCCCATAGGAAATCCGCAACATTCTATTGGGAATAACTTTGGCGCCGGTGGACGAATCTTCGCAAATTTCTCAAAGAAGATGACCTACTCAGCTCTGCTCCTTCCCTGAAAGTGTGGGGGGGATTCGTCAAGCGGGGGCCGAGATAAAAGGGGGGTCCCAAAACGTGTTTTCCCCATGTTAATTTCCATAGGGCGGTTGGACTCACTTTTAGCCCGAACGGCTGAATGGATTTCCACAAAACTTGGCAAAATTGTAGGGACTGGTAGCCAGATGTGCCTTTGCTATGTCTCAAGATATGTGCTCCAGTGGATTTTGAGTAACTTAGGTTAAAAAAAATATATAAATCTGGGCAGAGCCTAACCACACATCTGATCTGATTGGCTGTCAGCACTTCATCCAAGAAGTGTTGGCAGCCATCTTGGGACCAATATACATGATAGCACCTCATTAAAAAGCATTGTAGTTAATAGAGGGTTTTAGGACTTTAGTTACATTATAAATCATTTGTTGATGGTACCATACTCATTTTAGGAATTGTGGTGTGTTCTAAGGTGATTTTACCATGTGAAAAAGCCTTCTGCTGTGATATCATGAATCATGTTTGAAAGAAAACTAATATCTCATGATTTTCCCACAGTGGTTTGGAAGGGGATCTATAAGCTAAACTGAAAGCATATTTTCTGTAAATTCACATTATCTTTCTCAGTCATGTGAGAATGAAGTCTGACATTCTCAGTAAAACATGTACATCCAACAAGGACAGAGACTGTCAGTTGATTCCTTTGTGTTCTACTGCAGCCTCCTAGAGTTTTCTAAAGAACAACTAGAGCGCTAACAGTCCTACTAATTACAAGGGTATAGCACACCTGAAGCCATCGTGATGGGAATAAAGTGGTAACTCTTAAAACATTTAATTTAAAAAGGAACAAAATGAGGGGGTATATTATGCCATAGAAAGTATTATTAGAAAGAAAAATTAGGGCGCATTTTTAGTGACTTCTCAAATCCTCTTCAATTTCATTAAAGAAATTCTGACATGCAGACTGAAACATGCACTTTGAATACCAGCAGCAGACTTCCCTGGTGAGCAGTAGCTTTACTACAGTGATCTAATGAGCAACTAGAGTGCTAACATTCAGAATTTATGGCAAATGTGTGACACATCTGAATGCCTTCTTGATGGAACCAAAGTAAACAAGCATTGAAAATGCAATAGATCTCGCCCTGTTTACGTTAAAGCCATTCTGTTTGTAATGAGGTGGCTTTTTAACTTTGCTTTTATTAGTGTTTTTTAAACTTTCATGTAAATAACATGCATCTGTATGCATATATCTATATGTATGCATGCATTTATATTTGTATTTATATATATATACAGATTATATATGTTTATATATGTATGTATATACATACACATACATATATATAAATGCATATGCATATATATGCATATATATATGTGTATATGTGTGCGTGTAGAGAGAGGTAGAGAGGTAGAGGTGTAGAGGTAGAGAGGTAGAGGTAGAGAGGTAGCGATAGAGAGGTAGAGACTAGTAGAGAGAGAAGTAGAGAGAGGTAGAGAGGTAGAGAGTAGAGAGTGAGTAATAGAGAGTAGAGAGTGAGTAGTAGAGAGTAGTAGAGAGCAGTAGAGAGAGTAGCAGAGAGTGAGTAGTAGAGAGTAGTAGAGTGAATAGTATAGTGAGTAGTAGAGAGTAGTAGAGAGTGAGTAGTAGAGAGTGAGTAGTAGAGAGTAGTAGAGAGTAAGTAGTAGAGTGAGTAGTAGAGAGCAGTAGAGAGTGAGTAGTAGAGAGTAGTAAAGAGTGAGTAGTAGAGAGCAGTAGAGAGTGAGTAGTAGAGAGTGAGTAGTAGAGAGTGAGAGAGAGAATAGTAAAGAGTAGTAGAGAGTGAGTAGTAGAGTGAGTAGTAGAGACTAGTAGAGAGAGAGTAGTAGAGAGTGAGTAGTAGAGAGTAGTAGAGAGTGAGTAGTAGAGTGAGTAGTAGAGAGTGAGTAGTAGAGAGAGAGTAGTAGAGAGTGAGTAGTAGAGAGTAGTAGAGAGTGAGTAGTAAAGAGTGAGTAGTAGAGAGAGAGTAGTAGAGAGTGAGTAGTAGAGAGTAGTAGATAGTGAGTAGTAGGGAGTGAGTAGTAGAGAGAGAGTAGTAGAGAGTAGTAGAGTAGTAGAGAATGAGTAGTAGAGAGTGAGTATTTGAGAGTAGTGGAGTAGGAGAGAGTAAGTAGTAGAGAGTAGTGAAGAATATTCCAAAGTTTGGCACAGCACTACTTGGACAATAAGTCCAATCAAATCATATCACTTAGAGTCCTTATTGAAGCGCTGAATCTTGGTGTATATACAAATGCTTTTATTTTCCTTAAGTTTATGTACCACAGCCAGCCGAAACGTTTCGTTCTGTACAATAGAACTTCTTCAGGGCGTTCTTATTTCCTTCAAGTTATATTGGTATCCTGTTGTCATATAACTAGATATTTCTTCCAAATGTTAGATGAGACGTAAGTACATTCTTATTCAAAGTGACTAGGTATCAATTTTACCCACACAATTCGGGCAGACTTGAGTAATTTATAGCATCCTCAAAGTCAGTCTTTCAAAAATTCCAAAGTATAGGACATGATAATCCAAATTCAAATGTTTCTCAACAAAAGTCATTTTCAATCGTTTGGAATATCGGTGTTTGGGCAGATATGACCCAGGGACCCCCAGTAGGCAAGGGAAATTAGTCCCCCCTCTGCAAACGCGCCAGTGGCCTGCGTTGCAGAGAGGTGTAAAAAGGGGCATAGCCTCATTACACCTCTGTGCAATGCAGCCCCCTGGCACATACTGGAGGTTCCAGGTGGGCTAGTTGGCCCCAAGGGCCCCCCAGTATGCAAGGGGAATTAGTTCCCCCTCTTCAAACATGCACAGGGGCTGCGTTGCAGAGAGGTGTAAAAAGGGGCGTGGCTTCATTACACCTCTCTACAATGCAGTCCCCTGCCGCATACTAGAGATTCCTGGTGGGCTTTCAGGTCTTATATAGTTAGGAATTAGCATTAAAAAAAACTTTGAAATTCACTGAAAAAAACATAGGTTTCACGCCTTATATAGTTAGGAATTAGCATTTAAAAAACCTATGAAATTCACTGAAAAAACCATAGGTTTCACACCAGTTATAGTTAGGAATTAGCATTTAAAAAACCTATTAAATTCACTGAAAAAAACATAGGTTAGACACCAGTTATAGTTAGCTGGAAATTTTACTGACATAAAACCATTGAAATTCCCACGTTATAGTTAGTTGGACTCACTATAACTTGCGCGTGCAATGCACTGCTGATGACGTCACATATTACATCACTCATGACATGGTCAGTGACATCACTCATGACTTGTAGCTGCAGCTGGTGCACCCCCACCACCACCACCAAGAAAAGAAGGTCCACCACCACAGTTCCTTGGAGGAGAAGAAGAAGAGGAGGAAGAAGAGGAGGAGGAGCAACAATCAAGGCACTTCCTGCCTGAACAACCAAGGCAAAGGCACGTTAAAGTGCACTATGTTTGGCAATTCTTTTCCATCCCTGAAGGCAAAAGAAAGGTTAACGCCCCCAAAGTCACCTGTCTAATTTGTGGCTCAGTCCTCTCCAGGGGCAATCCCCTAAAGAAATATTCATTTGGTAATTTTACCACGATCCGCCACATGGAGAGGTTTCATCCAAATAACTTAGCCCACGCTGAACTACAGGAACTTCAGAACAACCTACCCCCTGTGGCCAGCACCTCCTCTACTGAAAACTCACATTCTGGTCCTGAAGCACGCCAAATGGTGCCAAATATACAACCAAAATTTGGCACCATAAAACATGTTTGCATTTTCTGTGGCAAAACATTATGTTATGGTGAACTTAGTGTCACCTTAATAAATTATGCTGTGGACAACCACCAATGCAACAAGAAAAGGAAGCACTAATTCTTTTCTTTTTTTTGCTCCTGTTGAGCCATTTCCACTTCCCTGTTTTTTGTTTGTTCCCTTAAAAAACACAAAAAAAAAAATTGTTCAAAAATACAAAAAAAATGTTCAGTAAAATAATAAAAAAAATATAAAACAACAAAAACAATAAAAAAAAAGTTCTTTTCAGAACTACCTCACATTTATAAAATTAAACCTATATTTTTAAAGGATCTCTGTCAATTTTTTGTCCTTAGGGTACGCGTACCGGGGCGCGCCCCCCCAAAAAAATAAAAAAAATAATTTAATGAAGCAGTTAGCATGAGGGAAGGACACAAAGAGAGTTATGTTAAGAGAAAAAGAGCTACAAGATAACCACAGAGGGATTGTTTATTAGATAGTAAAAAAATACAGAAGGTGTAATTGGATGAAAGTGAGAAAAGTAAAATGACTAAAGGAGCGAAAGAAAGGAACAGAGAGGAAGAACACTAAAGTAGAGATAGTGTGAGACTGTGATTGGCTGTTAAAAGAAAAAGAAAGGACAGTAAAAAATGGAGAATGAAGGGTAGTGGCGGAACCACGATAAATGAAGAACGATGAGCGAAAGTGAGAAAAGACCAGGTAGTATAAGTAAAGAGGGGTGAAAGAGGGAGAAAATTTGAATTAGGATAACACATGGGGAGTGACAAAGAGAGAGGACAAAGAGAGTAAAGGAAACAGTACCTGAATGGGCTTGAGTAAAACAGCAAAAAAAGATAAGTAATGCAGTGTGTGTGACTTATAGGGAGTCAGTGGGTGTAGGTCGGGGTGTGGGTGTGTAAGGTGTGTCTGTGGGTGTGGGTGTGTGGAGTGTTTCGGTGTGGGTGGAGGTGAGTGTGTGTTAAATATGTGTGAGAAGTGTATGAGTGTGGGGTGTATATGTGTTCGATGTATGTGTGTGTATGGAATGTGTGTGTGTGTTTGAGGTGTGTGTGTGGGAGGATTTTTTGTGTGTATGGGGTGTGTGTGTGTGGTGTGTGTGGGGTGTATGTTACAGGTGTGTGTATGTGTTGGGAGGGGGATGAGGTGTATCTGTAGGAGTAAGGTAAATAATTAAGAAAAAGAGAATGAGTGAAGAAGCAAAAGAAGGGAACAGAGGGTAAGTGAAGTAAAGAATAGGGATTGAAAGAAGTTGAATATGAGAGGGGAAATAGGGAAAGGGGAGTAAACATGTAGAATAAGAATAAGTGAGGGAAGCAGAGTAAAGACACAGGAGTGAGGTTGGTTGAGAAAATATTAGTGAGCTTAAAGCAAAGGGTGATGACAAACTACATTTTTTTAGTCACACTTACCATATAATAAATATAACTTTAATTAATTTTTTTAACTACACTTTGTATCTGTGAAAGAGAGAAGAAAAAATAAGTTATAATTAGTAAAATATGTATTTTAAATTAAAAGATACAAATGAAGAGGTTAAAAATCATAACGCTCTATTTAGAAATAAAGTTAGAGTGAAGAACACAGAAAGGGAAATAAACTAAGGTAGAAGGACAAAAAGAGAGAAAAAGAAATAGAAGAAGAGGAAATTATAAAGAGTAAGGCATATAGATTCACTGACAAAAAGAGAGAAGAACAGAGAAATGAACTGAAGGTAAGAAAGATACTAAAACAATGTGAGTTAGCAAAACTAAATCAGGAAACAGAAGTAAGTAAAAAGATAATGACTGAGACAGAAAACAGTCTAATTAAGGATGCATTTAGAAGAATGAGGAATAGAAGATAACTGAGAGTAAGTGAAGAACAGTCACAGAGTGAAAGGATGAAGGGAGACAGGATAATATACAACGATTGAGGGAAATGGACTGAGGAAGTTATAAGGTAGACACACTAAGACAAAAACTGAGTGAGGTGGCGAGGGGAGTCATTAGATTTCTTGGATGAATCACGGGACTATGAATTAGTTCAATGTGTAGAAGCAGTAGATTCGCTGATTGAAAATGAGGACATTTCCGACAATGTGTTGTTAGAAGTTCTGTTAACTTTGGAAAAACAATCAGAAAAATAAACTTATATTTAATACCCAAAAATTGTTCAAGACATTATTCATTTTTATATGTAATTCATAAACTAGTACCAAATTGATTATAATGTAAATTCAGACTTATAGTATACTGTGCAACTTTTAAAGGGTTACATAGTAATTTTGCTCATAGTTACTTCCTTTCTCCCACTTTATTATCTCCAATGTGTATTTGACATCTCTTTTTCATCTCCTGCCTCCATGTTCTTTCTGCTTTCCTGACAGACTATGGTATGGATTCCATACACCACAATTACTTCTATAACAACATGCAAATTATCTACAGAGGACACAGTCTACATTGAATTTAAACCTCTGCATTGGTACCTACATGTTGGTACTTAAATCACCCACACAACACAACAACTCTATTCAGAGCTACCCTACCTCTAAGCACTTTAAATTATCATTTTACTGTTTCACTGAGTTTTCCCCATGTGTGGGGGGGAGGTGTGTGTGGGGGATGGTGGGGTGTGTCTATGAGGTGTGTGTGTGTATGTGTCTGGGGGGGTGAGGTGTATAGGTGTATGTAGGTGTATGGGGTATGTGGGTGTGGGTGGGGGTGTGGGGGTGTAAGGTGTGTGTGTGGGTGTGTGGGGTGTTTGAGTGTAGGTGGAGGTGTGGGTGTGTGAGGTGTGTGTGGGAGGTGTGTGGGTGTGGGGGGTATGTGGGTAGGATATGTGTGTATGTGTGGGATGTGTGGGTGTGTCTGTGAGGTGTGTGTGTGTGGGGGGGGGAGGTGTGTGGGGGGATGTGTGGGGTGTGTCTGTGAGGTATCTGTGTGTGTGTGTGTGTGTTGGGGGGGTTGAGGTGTGTGTGTGAGTGTGGGTGTGTGGGATATGTGGGTGTGGGTGTGGATGTATAAGGTGTCGTTGTGGGGGTGTGGGGTGTTTGGGTGTGGGTGGAGGTGTGCGTGTGTGAGGTGTGTGTGGGGAGTGTGTGGGTGTGGGGGTGTGGAGTTGTGTGCGTGTGGGTGTGTGTGGGACGTACTTGTAGGTACCTAAATCAGCCACAGAACCCAAAAGCTCTTTTCAGAGCTACCCTACCTCTAATCACTCAAAATGATTATTTTACACTACTATTTTCACTATTTTTCACCAAAGTACACTCCCTGGTACGCTCCCCGGTGCGCGTACCGTGCGCTCCCCCCGCGAAAATCGAATTTTTTTTTTTTTTTTTTTTTTTACCCGAGGGACCCTTTTATGGCCCCCACATCAAACCTAGGGGGTCAGGGGGGTGTACCTTGCCCCCTTTTGGTCATTTCCCCCTTTGTTTTTTGCCACCTCTTGTGTCTCGATCCTACCGAGACACAAGATGGCGGCCGCTGCGGACTGTTTCGAATGTTTACAGACACCCGAGAGCCACGCAAGTCGCGTGGCGCGCCCGGAGCACTCCCCGGTACGCGCACCGGGGCGCGCTTACAGATATATACATTTTTTTTAACCTAAATTACTCAAAATCCTCTGGAGCACATATCTTGAGACATAGCAAAGGCACATCGGGCTACCAGTCCCTACAATTTTGCCAAGTTTGGCGAAAATCCATTTAGGCGTTCGAGCTAAAAGTGCGACAGACCGCCCTATGGAAATTAACATGGGGAAAACACGTTTTGGGACCCCCCTTTTATCTCAGCCCCCGCTTGTCGAATCCCCCCCAAACTTTCAGGGAAGGAGCGGAGAGCCGCGAGGCAAAGTTGCTGAAACATTCAGGCAGATTCCTCAACCGGCGCCAAAGTTATTCCCAATAGAATGTTGCGATTTCCCTATGGAAATCAATCCTAACTATAACTACCTACTGGCGACCGCCAGTAGGTAATGTATATGTATATATATATATGTATGTATTACCTACTGGCGGTCGCCAGTAGGTATATATAGTTAGGATTTTTTCCCTATGGGATTTTTGAAAATTCTATGTCTAATAACTTTGGCGTTTGTGGACGGAATTGGCTGAAATTTTCTGGAAAATGGAACATTTTGTTTCAGAGGAAATTTGGGGGGGTTCGTCCAGGGGGGGCCGAGAAAAAAGGGGGGTCCCAAAACGTGTTTTTAACACTGATTTTTCCATAGGGCGGTTAGCCTCATTTTTAGCCCGAACGGCTGAATGGATTTGCACGAAACTTGGCAAAATTGTAGGGACTGGTAGCCCGATGTGCCTTTTGTAGGTCTCAATATATGTGCTCCAGTGGATTTTGAGAAATTACCGTTTAAAAAAAGATATATATCTGTAACAGCGGACCGGGCAGCTCCCCGGTTCGCGGACCGGGGAGCGTACCAGAACTTCGCGTAGCGAAGCTGATTGGCTTTCCGGTGTCTGTCAACATTCTAAACAGTCCGGAGCGGCCGCCATCTTGTCTCTCGGTAGGATTGAGAGACAAGAGGAGGCCAAAACAAAGGGGGAAATAACCATAAGGGGGCATAGTAGATCCTCCGTGACCCCCTAGGTTTAATGTGGAGGCTTTAAAAGGGCCCCGCGGGGCAAAAAAAACCAATTTTTTTTTGATTTTTTTCGTGGGTAGCGCCCGGTCCGCGAACCGGGAAGCGTTCTGGGCAGCGTACTGCAATGAAAAATGAATGAGAGACTTTTCAAATGCAGTATGTTAATTGATTGTTGGTTTTGTTGATTATTTTTTATTTTTTTAACTTTTTTAAGCAATTATTTATTATTGTGATTGATGATGAAAATGTAATAACATTTCTAACATTTAACTAGTTTATTAATTACATATAAAAATGATTAAAGACTCAAACAATTTTTTAATATTACATACAATTTTATTTTTCGGATTGTTTTTCAAAATTTATTAGTACGTCTAGCATTTGACTGTCCGATATGTCCTCTCGTTGAGTGAACATAAGTTCCCACATTTGACCGTCATCATAATGAAGTAAATGATCCACAGATTCTACACATTAAACTAATTCATGGTCCCGTGATTCATCCATGAAATCAGAGTCATCATTGTCCTCAATATCTTTTTCTGTGTTGTTCTCCAGAACAATTTCAAAGGAAACATTCTGCTCACCTTCCATTTTCTTGCTGTAATTTGCATAAAAAATAAATATATCAGTAGAGATAGGGCACTGTTGGGTTTAAGTTCAGACAGGTACTTGTGAGTTTATAACAGAGAAGTAATCTATGGGCACTGTATGGTTTCAGGCGTGAAGTAGTACTATTAAAAAGTGCCTGTGAAGAAGCCTAAGTAAATTCATAATTATACCACAGAAACCTAAATCAATCCATAATTATAATAAAGAAGCCTTTCTCAATGTCTAACTCTTACAGAGGGATAGTATATAACTATCTGAAAATGTTTTCAAATTTATAAAATAATATCTCACCTTCTAAAATCAATTTTAAGTTGTGGGTGAAAATGATCTTGCAATGTAGTTCAGGAAGTAGTAATCAAAAATTCTCTCTCTTCCTTTATATATATTCAGGTACATAACCAATCAAATGTCAGGTAAAAAAAGTAGAAAATGAAAGTAACATTTTCATTGGTTGTCAATTCCAACACTTCAGATGTGTTTTGTGAAGTGATTTACCTCAGGGTATTTAGAGAGGTCTACAGGCTAAATGGCTAAATGGAATTCCAATCAAATTTGTGAAAATGGTAGGGATTGGTATGTAGTATGAGCTAATCTATATTTGGTGAAATTGTCTCCAGTGGCTTTTCTGTGAACTACTTTCCCACCTTTTTTGATGGTGCGCTTCCCAGGGAGCGACCCGGTACGCGAACCGTTGAGCGCCTCGGTTCGCGGACCTTAAGCGTTCCGGGAGTCCACCATTTTGTGTTTCGGTCGAATTAAGATACAAGATGGAGGGCAAATAATGTTCAGAATGGGTAGAAGGGGGCACGGTAGAGTTATCTTGACCCCCTAGGTTTTCTGAGGGTGGCTGAGGAGGCTTATATGTGCGAGAAAAAAAACATTTTAAAAAAAAATTTCGCGAGGTTAGCTCCCGGTTCGCGTACCGGGTAGCGGCCCCGGTAGCGTACTTTGTTGAAAATTAGTGAAAAATGTTAGAGTTAAATAATAATTGTGAGTGATCAGATGTAGGGTAGCTCTGAGAAGAGCTTTTGGGTTTATGGTACATTTAGGTACTTATAAGTAGGTACCAATGCACATTCTTAAATTCAGAGTGAAAATTCTGTTGCCCTCATCTGAGAAGTGAACTCCATCTCCTCTGTAGATATCTTGCATGTAGTAACGCAAGTTATTGTTGTACAGGGAGCCCATTCCATGGTCTCTCATGTAAGCTGAAACAGATTTGTTTACATGCTTCCTCGACTTCTCAATTTGTGGACAAAATTGGTTTGACCACCTCCATTTCTGTCTTTGGCATATATTTGAATATACCAAGGCAGTCTGAGGAAAAAGTGCCATTAATTGCTCAAAGGTGTCCTTTAAAAGCATTTCCAGACCTACACCAGTCAAAGTGCCCAAGTCATTACCTCCACAGTGCACAATTAACAGGTCAGGTTTTGGCAAATGCATAAAGGCTTTCACCAATGGTATCAATTGGTGACATTTTAATCCTCTGTGGCCAAACCACTTAATTTCCACATCTTGTAAATTGAGGTTAGGTAAATTCCTGCTTTCAACGTACCTTTGAGCCCAGTGAATATAACTATGACCAACAATCCAGACAGAAAACATGGTGAGAGAAGGTTCTCCTGCAGTCAGATGAAGTGTGGCAATGAAATGGCAGTTGAAAAAATGAGAGTGTAAAATGAAAAAAAAACTGTGGAGTTTCTGTGTTCATGAAGCAGTAACAGTGATTGGTGGATTTTGATTGATGAAAACAGAAAGTTAGGGTGCACGGATGTGTTCTTTGAAAGATGTATTTTGAGTGGTCAATAAAAAATCATTAAATGAAAGAATGCACTGGATATGCAGGTGCACTGAGAGTTCAGAGTTCAATTGCAACATTGTTGTGTGAACTTGCAAACACCAGAGGTCTTCCAAGAGGTGGTTGCTATGGAAAATAGGCAGAAATGGCAGAGGGGGGAAGGGTTTTAATTTGAAAAAAAGTGAGGGAAGAGTTTTGATTGGGGGACATGAGAAATATGTGTGAAGAATTACAGCATTTCTGTGCTTTTGATAGCTGCAGACTCTGGAGTGCATACCTTTTGCTCTGCTGAAGACAAATTGGTGTGTTTCTGAGACTGTTTTCAAACTCAAAGTATTTGCTAAGGTGAGAAAATATTTCTTTAATTTAGATAGAGAATAGTGTGCTTTAAGGAGAAAATTATGATTTATGTGGCGCAAATTGCTTGTAAATATGCTCTCACATGTGTATGGAAAATTTTGATTTTGAATGTTTGTGTTACATAGCCATGTTAAAAGTGACCCAACCATGCTCGAAAGGCAATCAAAAAACGCTTTCATGTGTTTTAATGACATTTTAAGTCATTTTCCCATGTGCAGTGTTTAGAAATTATGATTTGAAAATCGTTTTTGGGGAAAAGGAATTGTTTTTAAATTCATGACAAGGACATAATGGTGTATGGTTCTTTATAAGGCAATTGACTGTCCCTGATGTTATTTTTCTCATTTTAGTGTAAGACATTTCTCTGTGGCGCAAATTGCTTGTAAATATGCTCCCACATGTGCATGGAAAATTTAGATTTTGAATGTTTGTGTTACATAGCCATGTTAAAAGTGACCCTACCATGCAGGAAAGCCAATCAAAAAACGCTTTAATGTGTCTTAAGGACAATTTAAGTAATTTTCCCATGTGTAGTGTTTTGAAGTTATGATTTGAAAATCGTTGTTGAGGTAAAGGAATGTTGTTAAAATTTATGTGCGCCATATGCCCCCAAATTTCTTTTTTAGGGGTGCAGCAGGGTGTTCTTGAGACACCCCTGCACCTTTGGAATAAATTCCTAATTTGTGATGAGCAAATTGTTAATCGCAAATTGCACCTTCATTTATATGAGCCTCCTAGCCCATGGAAATGAATGGGTAAAATAGCAATTAGCAATTTTCTCGTCGCAAATTTGGAATGGTAAAGAATCGCTATTTATTCCTTAAAATTCGCTTTTTTGGAAATGCAATATAGTTATATGATACATATGGCGGTTGATGTCTAACAAGATAAGAAGCTTATGGATTCATTTATGCTGACTGGCGCAATGAAGTAGACATCACTTACTTCATTGGTAGAGCTTTACATGTATTATGTCCTCTGTATTCTTCATCAAGCGTAACTTTAATCTGCAATCCTGAGTAGGCCTCACTTTAAACAAACCTCTGGATAGGCTACATCTTATTGTTATCCTGTATTAATCATTTAAAATGCTAGGGACAGATTTATGATAGGTGTATGCCTCTTTTGCGCCACTTAGAAAACATTGTCCATGGGGAAATGACTTAAAATGTCCTTAAGACACATGAATGTGTTATTTTAAAACGTTTGCAATTTTTTTGGGTCACTTTTAACATGGCTATGTGACTCAAACAGTCAAAATCTAAATTCGCAATGCACAGGTGGGAGCATATTTACAAGGAATGTGCTCCATGGGGAAAGGTCTTATAATGTAATATGGGAAAAATGACATCAGAGACACTGAAATGCCTTATAGAGAAGCATACACCATGTCCTTGTCATAAATTTGCAAACCATTACTTTTCCCCAAAAACGATTTTCAAATCATATTTTGAAAACACTGCACATGTGGAAATGACTTAAAATGTCAATAATTCAAAATTTGCGATTCCTTAAATGCAAAGTATCAAACAAAAATATGTAAAAAATGATATTAAGGATTTGGAAACTACCACCAACTTCTAGTTTGTGGTAATTTGCGAATTCTTTTCAAAATGCATTTTTTTTTTTTTAAACAAAAGGTCCCATATGACGCCCATACATGCCCTTAGGGCATGTAGGTGTGCCATATGCTCCCAAATTTCTTTTTCAGGGGTGCAGCAGGGTGTTCTTGAGATACCCCTGCACGCTTGAAAAAAATCCTATTTTGTGATGAGCTAATTGCTAATCACAAATTGCAACCTTCATTCCTATGAGCCTCCTAGCCCATGGAAATGAATGGGTAATTTGCAATTAGCAATTTGCTCATTGCAAATTAGGAATAGTAAAGAATTGCTATTTATTCCTTAAAATTTGCTATTTAGGAAATGCAAAATAGTTTGATGGTACATATGGTGGTTCATCTGTAACAAGATAAGAAGCTTAGGGATACATTTATGATGACTGGCGCAATAAAGTGCACATTACTTACTTCATTGGTAGGCCTTTACATGTATTATCTCCTCTGTATTCTTCATCAAGCGTAACTTTAATCTGCAATCCTGAGTAGGCCTCACCTTAAACAAACCTCTGGATAGGACACACTTTATTGTCATCCTGGATTAATCATTTAAAATGCTAGGGACAGATTTATGATAGGTGTATGCCTCTTTTGTGCCACTGTGCGTCACTTTTATGATGCAGCGGTGGTGCAAAAGATTTGCTATGAGGCGACAACATTACAAATTGATGCATTTAGGCAGATATGTCATGGTGTAAAAAAAACGTACCACATAAAACCCAAGCAGCAGTGATGCAAAAGATGCACCATGTCGCAAGACAGGCCTCACTTGGGGCCATATGTATCAAGCTAATTAGCATTTGCAAAGATCAAAATTCTACGAATTTCGGCCTTTGCGAATGTTAATTAGACAAATGGTATGTATCAAACAAGTTTGATGCAAAATAAGGAGTAGCAAAATTTGCTATTCCTTATTTTGCAATTGCACTGAAGGATTTGCAAATTTTGTGACTACTTAAATGCAATGTATCAAACAAAAACTATGTAAAAAATGACATTAAGGATTTGGAAACTATTGTGGTAAATTGGTGGTAAATTGTGAATTCTTTTCAAAAAGCTTTTTTTCAAAAAAAGAAAAGGTGCCATATGACGCCAACACATGCCCTTAGGGCATGTATGTGTGCCATATGCCCCCAAATTTGTTTTTCAGGGGTGCAGCAGGGTGTTCTTGAGACACCCCTGCACCCTTGGAAAAATACCTAATTTGTGATGAGCAAATTGCTAATCGCAAATTAAACCTTCATTCCTATGAGCCTCCTAGCCCATGGAAATGAATGGGTAACTTGCAATTAGCAATTTGCTCATCGCAAATTAGGAATGGTAAAGAATCGCTATTTATTCCTTAAAATTCGCTATTTAGAAAATGTAAATTATTTTGATGATACATATGGCAGTTCATCTGTAACAAGATAAGAAGCTTAGGGATAGATTTATGATGACTGGCGCATCACCAGGGATGTGACAGTCATCCTGCGCCGCTGTTCCGCCATCCATGGTGTGCTGCATTTACAATGCGGCGCAGCATGGGGCAAAAACGGCACAGATGCGTGACGCATCTGTGCCGTAAAGGTGGCGCATTGCTGGAGTTGTATTGCAAGTGCGATGCAGCTCCAGCAAGGCTCAGGGGTGCCCCATCTCCACAATGCTGCGTCAAGACCTATGCCAGCTTCAAGCAGGCGCAGAGTTTTGACGCAGCTTTCTCCTATCTGATTGTAAATGCGGCACACCATGGGTGGCACAGCAGTGGTGCACGTTAACTGGTGCATGCCTGGGGATGTGCCATTTAATATAAATCTGCCCCTTTACATTTAGGTATGTGCAGGGGACACAGAGTCGGTGAGGCTTATCCAAGGTTAAGAAGAGATGAGTCCTGTTCAGTGAAAATTTAGACATAGGCTTCACCTGCTCAGCATTGCTGGACATGGCTAAATAATAGCTGCAAAATGTTAATCTTGTTAAACAATTTTACTATTATAATCTCTGAGATTTGTCTCTTACTCTGCAACATCTCATTGTTGTTCTCTTTCTTTAAAGATAAAGACAACATCAACATGAGCGACAATACTGTTTGGTAATAATGGTTAATAACATTTTTTATTATATTTTTCCACAGATTCAACTGCAGATCATTTCAAGATTTCACCATGCCTACAATAGAAAGACAGATAAAGGCTGCAAAACGTCAAAGACAGCAGGTGAAAAAAAAAACGCAGCAGTCCTCTAACAAAAAGATTTCTCAAGCCACGAAGAAAGCACCGGGTAAGAGCTCTAAATATTTCATAAGAAATATTTGTCTTAAAAAAAATATTACTACAGAAAATGTTTCAGTCCATAAAACGAGAAGGAAAACAAAAGGAAAGAAAAGGACAATGAAAAATGTTACTGCTAGAGCAAGAGATAAATCTGTGCATGATAGTAGAAGGAAACAACAGTTTAGGGAGATTCGTAAACGAATGTTCCGCAACAGGATAATTGGCAATTTGTTAAAAAATATTAAGAAAGGTCAACAGAAACTAGTTTTTTATAAGAGAAAAAAAAAAGTTGAGAAAGTCATTGATCAGGCATTTGAAAGTAAACGTAAGTTATTTATTTTGATAATCAATAGAATTAGGAAGCTAAACAAGGCAATTTTTGATTTCAAAAGAAATAGTAGATGGAAGAGAATAGTTAATCGTAGTAATTTTTGTGAAGTTTTTTCTGGAGAATGGATGCATAGTTCAAGCTGTGAGGCATTTTTTATTGAGGAGAGTTATTTCCAGGATAATGATTTGGTGCATGCAGTTGACACCAGTGGTCGTGCTTATGAAGTGAAAGATGGTTGTCCAGTTGAAAAAGAAAAACTTGTGACAACAGAGGCAGAAGAGGTGTTAGGTAATGAGGTTTTAGGAAGACGTGCTAAGGGTCCTGTGTACACCTGGAAGTGTAGTAGTATTTGCAGTGTGCGACAGGATTCCATCAATTTGCTTTGTGATTTTGTACGGTCATTTAACAAAAAAAGTTTGAAGCAGAAAATGATGTTGTTGCAAGAATTAGATCCTTGCAGAGTAAGAGAAGTGACAGGTTTGCATGGTCATTCACTGGCTTGTCTTTCCAGGAGAGTATGCCAGAGTGTTTTTCATCATTTCAGGATGCTAGCAGTGCATCATAACAAAGTGAGGAAATTAGTTAGAATGTTGTATTATGCTAAGAGTCCAGCAATTATGCTGAAACAATTATGCGCTGCTCTTTTGCATGGTTCTGAAATAGATGTGAAGAATATATGTGAAGAAATTGAGTTTTGTTACTTTGGAAGTAAAGAGGAGAATGTTGAAATTGAGCAAGAAGTAGAGGGTCATGTGGAAGATAGTGTACAGGTTTCCAGTACAGATAATTTCCAGAGGGAAATTGCGACGTTTGACGTGAAATCAAGTGAGAGGCCTAATTTCACTTGTGTGTGTTGTCGACGCACTTATTATAAGAATCAGACTAAGTTAGTGGATTTATATGCAAAAGTGAAAGGGAAAATAATAGTGAATGGAAGGATTTTGCAACATACCTGATGGTAGAAAATTGTTTTGATTTGGGATTGGATCAACGTGTGTGTACTTATTGTTGTAACAAATTAAAACAAAACCAGATGCCTGCTAGAGCAGTTCATAATAATCTGGAATTGGTTGAGATTCCTTCTGAATTGAAGGACTTAAATACTTATGAATCTATTTTGATTCAAAGTATCCATCCCTTTCAGGCTATTGTAAGAATGGAGCCAAAGACAGGGAAATTGCCTCCATCAGATTTACAGAGAGGATTAAAGGGAAGAGTTGTTTATTTGCCTCTAGATTTCAAGAAAAACATTAACACAATTGGAGTAGAAAAAGTGGAAGAGGAACCTCTGGTTATCTTAGTTAATGGGGTTCCGACAAAGAATAAGAAAATATGGCAAGATTTAGTAGATGTTAGGAAAGTTAAAAAGGCAACATTGTATTTGAAAAAATAATAATAAATACTATAAGAATGTATATGTTGCAGAAGAGGAAGTAAGTGAGGAAGAGGATAGCGATTTGTGTGCTGGTCAAATTGAGAAAGTAGAACCCTCTACTAGTGAAGAAATATATGAACATTATAGTGTTCATCCTTTGCATTCCAAGGAAGTCATGGGGAATGCTATTGAGTTGTTTCAAATGAAACAAGCCAAAGGGAGTCCCATTAGTGTTTGGGAGGAAAGTTTGGAAGCTCGGTGTTTCCCACAGCTTTTTCCAACAGGTCAGGGAGGAAGATATGATGAGCGACCTCATCAAATTCCTGCTTCTGAATACCGGACTTTGCGATTGTATGCAGGAGATGCTAGGTTTCGACAATGCATTCCTTATTTGTTTCATCTCCTGTTTGAAAGCGATCTGTCTGGACTGTCATATGCAGTGAACCACATCTTGAAAAGTGGTATACACATGCAAAACATCTCGGCAAGTGACTTTATGGATAAAGTCAATGTCCAAGATAGTATTTTGGATTCTCACCTGATTAATCTCATGGCGTGTCAGCGTGGTACTAATGAGTACTGGTACCGTCGTCATGGTGATTTAAAATGTATGCTGAGGAACTTAGGTACTCCCACATGGTTCCTCACTCTGAGCTGTGCCGAGTATGGCTGGGAAGACTTACTTGAATTTCTACGAGAGGCAAATGCTAACGTAGATAACATCGAATTCAAGACACCTGGAGAACTGTGCTCTTTGGATCCAGTCAATGTATGTAGGTACTTCAATCATAGATTTGAAGCTATGATGTCTTTCATCATGAATAAGAAGAATCCACCTCTTGGAGAGGTGTTGGATTTCTTCTGGAGAAAGGAGTACCAAGCAAGAGGTGCTCCTCATATACATATGTTGCTGTGGATCAAGGATGCACCTAAATTTGGAACGGATCCAGAAGACTCAGTGAAGAGTTTCATCCAACAGTATTCTACGTGTGCTGTTCCAAACGCAAAGGAGAAGAAAAGCCTAAGAGAAAAAGTTCTGCGTTTCCAAAGCCATCGATGTGGAAAGTACTGCCGTCGTAAATTCCGAAACAAAGACAAGTTCTACACTAAATGTCGTTTCGGCTTTCCACGACCGGTGATTTCTAAAGGAAGAGTAAACAGTTTGATGTCTTCGTTGCGACACAATGTCATGAAGAAATCACCTAAAAACACTTACAATTTGAAGAGGAACGAAGAGTCCAAGTACATCAACGACTACAACCCGGTGATTTTGTCCATGTGGAATGCTAACATGGATATACAGTTTGTGGCTGATAACTGTATGGCTGTGGCTCGGTATGTGACGTCTTACATCACCAAAAAAGAGAAGACAGAATTGAAGGATATGTGGGAGGACATTTCCCATGAAAAGAGCCTCAGCAAGAAGTTGTACAGTTTCAGTCTGAAGATGTTGTCGCATCGAGAAATCGGAGCGTACGAATGTTCTGACCGGTTGTCTTCAGCAAGTCTCTATGCCAAGTCCAGGAGTATCGTTTGGGCGAGTCTTGGTCTTGCTGCAACGCGTAATCGAGTTCTCAAACCTGTGCGGGAAATTGAGTATTTGGCGGAAAAGGAGCCAAACAGTACCGACATTTTGAAGACAAACATGTTGGATACATATTATCCAAATCGAAGCAGTCACCTCGAGAATGTTTGTCTGTATGAGGTTCTGCAAAATTACATATTCAAGAGGAACATCAAAGAAGATACTGAGAAAGGAGTGTATGCTGTAATAGGAAGTGAGGGATGTCTGGTCAAGCAAAGAAAATGCCACTTGGTAAACCATCGAAAATTGAGTGGCGAATCTCCTGAAAAAAAGGAGTTTTTCTATTTAGCACTTTTGCAACTTTTCAAGCCTTGGCGTGCAGAAGAGGAACTGCTTGGAGATTTTCTCTGTTACGAAGACTCTTTCAATGCCGCCAAGGAGACCATAGAATGTCCTGCTTTTCCCAAATATGTAGAAATGTTGAATGCGGAAATTGAGCAGGAAGCAACGATTGCAGCCGAGATTGCCAGAGACAGTTCTCAGGACAGTCAGAGTTCTGCTTCATTGAGTCAGGATCCACTAGGAGGACCTGTTATTGAAAATGAAGCTGCCACTGCTATGAATGAAGTGGAAAGAGCCATGGCACATGCTCAAGAGGATGCGGTTAACTTAGAAGAGTTGGAAAGGCAACTCAACGTTGAGCAGAGGAAAATATATGACGAAGTTACCATGCAAATTGATCATGGATTAAGTCATGATAAGAAAGAGTGCTCATGTACGTCGTTGAAGCCTGTCCGACTGTACGTGAGTGGAGAAGCGGGACCTGGAAAAAGTTTCCTCATTAAAGCAATTTCATGCTATTTGCAGGAAAGGACAGAGTCATCGCTGTCTTGTGTTGTCACTGCTCCAACTGGACTGGCAGCACATAATATTAAAGGGATTACTTTACATCGTTTACTGATGCTGCCAGTGGAGCATGACAACAAATTAGAATATCACAAGCTATCTGGAGATGCTTGTTTTGAAGTTTCAAGAATCTTGAGGAAAATGAAACTTCTTATCATTGACGAAGTAAGCATGGTTTCCAATGTCATGCTTGCCTTTGTGCATTTGAGGATGCAAGAAGTTCTCAAAACAGAGTATGATGTGTTATTTGGTGGCAAACACATCATTGTTTTCGGAGATCTTCTGCAGCTGACACCAGTGAAAGGGCAACCTGTGTTCAAAATGCTCACGCATGAAGATACCAGGAAGTGCCTAGGCAGCATTGGCAACGTCAATATATGGTTAAATTTCAATTATGCTGAACTGCATGAAAATATGCGTCAGGCGAAGGATGAAGTTTACAAGACTATTCTACAAGATGTTAGAATTGGAAAAGTGACCGAGCATGGGAAAGAAGTTTTACATGCACGATTACTGTCAAATTTATATCCAGAACAAGATGTTGTGCCTGAGAATATTTTTCAGAAAATTACTGAAAAGAAATCTGGAATATGTTTGATGCCAACTCTTGCAGAATGTGCCAAATTTAACAACAAAATGTTGCATTTAGAAAAGCAAGAGATTGTGAAACTGGAAGCTATTGATAGAGTAGAGCATATGGGATCAACAATTATTTTGTCTGAGAATCTGAAAACAAAATTGGATTCATTAGAGAAGAGTATATCTAAAACTGCAGGTTTTGAAAAGACTCTGAATGTGTGCTTGAACTGCCGTATAATTTTAAGAAGGAATTTACATGTTGAAAGAGGTCTGGTAAATGGATCAATGGGTAATGTTGTTGATTTTGTGAAATACAGAAATAGAGATGGAATTGAAATTTTAAAAATTAAATTTGATGGCATTGAGGAAGTACAGCTAATTGCTCGTTGTTCTGCTAGATTTTTGCTTGTAAAAGACTTATATGTTCGCCGTAAGCAGTTTCCTGTTTGCTTGGTTGGCATATGCGGTGACAATCCATAAATCGCAAGGTTTAAGTGTAGACTGTGCATTGGTGAATATTGGCAGTTCTGTGTTCAAGGAGGGTATGGCATATGTGGCATTGTCACGAGTTAGAACTTTATCGGGATTGTACTTGATTGAGTGTGATGTCACAAACATTTGTGCAGATCTAGATTGTGTTAAGGAATACAATAGGTTAAGAAGAGAGTATGCGCCACATTTGCCTCAGTTTCCTTTGTTTGAGAAACGTGTGGTAGGCCGGAAACGAAGAAATGAGAACAATACTGGGGAGGTTGTAGCAAAAAGACAAAAAGTCAATGAACCTAAAATTACAAGCAGAAACAAAAAGGATTCTGTTGAAGATGTTGTTGGTTTTCAGTTTGAAAACAGTTCTGGTGTCAACTGCTATGCTAATGTAGTAATTAATGTTTTGTTTTCTCTAAAAAATGTAAAAGAAGAGATTGTGGTCAATTCTGATCAAAGATTTTGCAGTTTGTTAAATTCTGTGTTAGAGAAATGTACCACTGATAGAAGAAACATAGAAAGTGTGTCTGAAATTCGAAATCTGTTAGACAGATGTTCAGGCCAAACACAATTCTCTCAAAATATTCAGCAAGATTGTCAGGAGTTTTTAATGTATATGCTTGATGTATTACATGCTGAAGGTGTAGATGTAGATCAGCTGTTTGGGCTTTCTTATCAATGGCAGAATGACTGCGAGAACTGTATGGTATCAAGTACTACTAGTGTAGACTCAGAAAGATTTATATATTTAACTTTGCCAGACAGTAAATCAGTCTCCTTTAATAAGCTAGTAAAATCTGCTAATCACAACATGGAGTGTAGCCAATGTAAATCTGAAATGATGTCCACATTATTTATACGAACATATGGCCAGTACGTCATTTTAATGTTCCAACGATGTAGGCCTGATGGAACAAAATTGACAACTTTAATTAAAAATTTTGTAGCTTCGCAGTTGTCAATATCAGGAAGGACTTTTGTAACTGCAGCAATTATATATCATGACGGCCCTTCAATAACATCAGGACATTACACAGCTTATTTAAAGTGTAGAAATGGCTGGTCATTCTGCAATGATTCTGTTTTAATTTTCAAAAAAAAATTGCCATATGACCTTAAAAACTCTTACCTGGTGTTTTTAAAACCAAAATTTTAGGGAAATAATCTCGGGATGTGCTCTGTGGAATTTCAAGAAGTTCTAATGGCTCCTACACAATTTGGCCTTGAGGATAAGTGTAGTTCAGAGACATAACTTCTAACCATAGGACTGGACATCATGGAGATATATGTGCACTTTGAATGAGTTCAGAAAAACTGTTTCTTTTTATATGCTAATTGAAGCAGCCAATCAAAACATGGAGTAGAGGGAATGTAAGTCTGCAATGCTGTCTACTGTTTTACATTGCTTTGTGATTAAAAGTGATGTAGAGAATTAAATAATTGTAGTAGTCATAGAGGTAGTGTAAGTCTGCTTGTAGCAGTGTCATAGGAAAAGTAGATCATGACTGAGCAAGAAGGGGAAGATATTACTATTCCAGGATTGTGAAAATGATCTTCAACATTTTAATTCTGAAAGTTGCGGAAATGCGAAAAGACGGGATTGGCTAACAAGAAATCCAAGACTTATACATGGCTCTGACAAGATTTGGCCTTGTGGAATCTTGTGGTAGAGAGCAAGAAGTCATTTATTGTATGTAACATGTTTTTAAAAACGATGGAGATTTTCTTTCAGAAAGTGGCGGGCTGAAAGTAATAACAGCACAAAAGAGTGTAAGCTGTTCATAGGACATCCTTGGACGTCATGGAAAGTAAGTTAACTTTAAGGAGTTCTGATTTTTGATTTCTGATGTTGTATGGGTTTTTTAAACACAATCATTTTGATTGTGTTTTTTTTCCCCCGCTGTTACATGATGAATACCTTCAAGTCACTGTTTTTAGTGAATTTTGATACATTCTGAGAACAGCAAAAATAAACCATTTAACATGTATAATTAATTATGTACTGTTTGCATTTATGATGTATATGTAGAACTGTGTAGGAGGCATGGAGAAGGTGAGGCTTCTGTAAGTGTCAAAGTTGTTGCATGCAGTGCTGCACTTCTGCGTATTCTTTCATATGCTAGACTACATCTGCACAATGAGATACCTAAGCAAAGGAAACACAAGTGATGTGATTGTGAAATGAGCAAAATAAATTGCATGTATTTCAATTACATCACCTGTGTTTCCTATCATTACGAATCACATTGTGCAGATCAAGTTTAGGTCTGTCCAGGGAAACATAGGAGGTTTGGACTTTGTTGAAGATTGCAGTGGACATGACTCACTTCATTGGTAGACCTTCACATGTATTATGTCCTCTATTCTCTTCAACAACTCGAAATTTCATCTGCAACCCTGAGTAGGCCTCACCTGAAACAAAACTCTGGATAGTAGACATCTTATTGGCATCCTGAAGCAATTATTTAAAATTTTAGTGTCTTGCAACACTTTTCTGAAACAACAGCAATGCAAAATATGCACCATGTTTTAAGATAGGCCTCACTTCATCTGCATCAAGATAGTGTTAGTTTAAAATGTATATCTTTAGGACTGTGTAGCTTCTGTAAGTGTCAAAGTTGTTGAAAAACTGTTTGTCCTTCAATCTTTGCCCTTGTCTTTTGTAATTTTTTAATACATGTTTTTATATTTTTCAAATGTTTGTTCTCTCTTTCACAGATTGAAAGTATAAAAACAAAAAGTGAGTAATTTAACGACAATTATAAGGTAAATATTTTGTACTCTTTTCGTTACATTTCTATCACATTGAACTACTATTAGTTCCACTGCTTCATTTCTTTAATCCTCAGTTTCCTGCCTTTGCTACTTCCCTCATTCCTTTCTCTATTACCTACTTACTCAACTCCTTCCACTCTTTTTCTCAGTCCCTCTCTTCTCATAGTTCCTCACTCTTGTTCACTCACTCCGTCTCTATTACTCTTAGTGTCTTTGACTGATCACTGTATCACTATTTGTTCATAATGCTTTCTCTGTGTAGTTGAAGCACACTAAGTGGCATATTATGAATACAGCCAATAAAATTATTGCTCTTTTTATTGGCAGAAAACTGGTGCAAAAGCGGCTTTAGCGGCAGTTTTCTGCCGCAAAAGCAGCTTTAGCGACACATTTCTGCCGATAAAAGCTGCAAAACTTTTATTGCCTATGTGGATAATATGCCCCTATGTTATTTACATTAGGGCTATATTGTCCAGTATAACAATCAAAATTGCTCTCCAAAGACACCAGGCAAAGCAGACGCTCCCCCAAACAGATCACCAAGCGCAATTTACCCTACTTACAGCCTAGCCTGTTCTCTGTCGAGACTTTAGCAATCTTTAGAGCACAAGATAAGATCTTTTCACATGGAAGAGTCAGACATATTGCAATTCTACTTAAGAAACAAGCATTGGCATAGACAATAGGTCTTGCTTTTGGGACCTTATACGTGTTTAGACATGCAACAGTTGATGTTGCTGCACCAAGGATATTATGCTGCATAACTAAATACTTAGAAGGTCCCAAAGGCGAGACCTATTGGCTATGCCAATGCTTGTTTTTCTTTCACTTCGTTATCTATTTTGTTTTTCACAATTATACCCTCTTCTGTCTTTTCTTCGGTAAATAGATCTATTAAACAGTATCTCTTCTTTACTCCCTATAGCTGTCTTTCATTTAACATCACTCTCTGTTTACTTTCCTTATACTTACACTTTTTAAAAAAAAAAAAAATTTTTTTTGGTTAGCTCCCGGTCCGCGTACCGGGAAGCTAACCCGGGAGCGAACCAAAAGAAATAGAGCTTGCCAGAGTGCTAAACATTGTAGCAATTTTTTTTTAAAGGGAAGGTAGTTCTGAAAAGAACTTTTTTTTTTATATTTTTGTTGTTTTATATTTTTTTTGTATTTTTTGAACATTTTTTGTTTTTTTTGTATTTTTTGAACGATTTTATATTTTTTTTGGTTTTTTGGGGGGGGGAAACAACAAAAAACAGGCGTTGAAAAGGGCTCAACAGGAGCAAAAAAAAATTACTGGGGGCGGTTAGGGCAATCATGGTGTTCATATGCAAGGTTGAGTGCATTGATGCTCATGTTGCCACAAGCTAATAATGCACGACAGTGCATACATAAATGTATCATATGCCCAAAATTTGGTTGGATATTTGGCACAGTTTCCCGTGCCTCCTCTGGTGTTAAAGAAACCGATGTTGTTGATCTCGCCACAGGAGTTGCTCTAGGATTGTCCATCATATCCCTTAATTCCGCCCGGCTGTAATTTAGGGGATGTTTCCTCGTCATGTGCCTATGCATGGTGTGATTACCATAACTGTATTTTTTGTCCGTCCCTCTGGACAATTGTTCCTTGCATATGAGGCATGTTGCGTACCTGGCATTGACCTTTTTTTGGCCAGGAGGGATGGAAAAAAACTGCCAGATGAAACTGGCTTTCTTTCTTGAAACCCGGGGCAACTCTTCCAGGAATTGTGGTTGTTCTCCCTCCTCATCCATTTCTTCATCTTCCTCCTCAGTGTTGGTAACCACCTGGGGAGGTGGTCCTCTCTTCCCATGAGGAGGTGGAGGTGGTGGTGGGGGTGCACCAGCTGCAGCAATCAATGAAGCCATTTTCACACAACCAAAATAGGTCTTCCAAGAAGCAAAATAGGTCTTCCTCTCACAATAATGAAAGTCAGAGTGAGGAAAGAAGGAGTGGTTTTCATCATTTGGAAAAAACAATACTTCTCAACCAATGAAAAGTGTTATTTTTAGGTCACCTGACCTAGCCTTCCATAATTATGAAACTAAAAGTGAAATGAACCAATGAAAAGTTTTATTAACAAGTCACATGACCTCTAACGCTCATGTTACGCGCTGCGGAACGCTCCCCGGTTAGCTTCCGGTTCGCTGCGCTTCGCGCCTCGGTCCGCGCCCCGGGACACTTCCGGGTGCGCTAACGCGATACGTCACAAGACGCATTTCGCGGCAACGCGATACGTCGCGCTTTCGCGCCGCGGATCGCTTCCGGGGAGTTGCGTTTCGCGCCTCGGTCCGCGCCCCGGGGCACTTCCGGGTGCGCTAACGCAGTACGTCATAAGACGCATTACGCGGCAACGCGATACCGTCACTATGTTGATTTCTTACCGGTTCGCGGACCGGATCGCGGAATCAAATTGAGCTAACGGGAAGCTTCCCGGTTCGCGGACCGGGAGCGAAACAAAAAAAATATTTAAAAAAAATTATTAATAAACATATAAAATATATTTTTGGATTTAAAGAAGAATAAATTTTACAGCTATAGATATTAGCTTTTAAAAAACCAATGAAATTCATTGAAAAAACCATAGGTTATAGACCATATATAGTTAGGAATTAGCATTTACAAAACCTTGAAAATTCACTGAAAAAACCATAGGTTATAGACCATATATAGTTAGGAATTAGCATTTAAAAAACCTTATTTTACTCACACAAAACCATTGAAATTCCATATATAGTTAGTTGTACTAACTATATATCGCGCACCCGCAATCCACTGCTGATCATGTCACATATTACATCATTCATGACATGGTCAGTGACATCACTGATGACATCACTGATGACATCTCAAATGACATCACTGATGACATCACTGATGACATCTCAAATGACATCACTGATGACATCACTGATGACATCTCAAATGACATCACTGATGACAACATCCAGTGACTGTATTTTTCTGTAAAGTTAAAATATGTCTTACATATTTAAGAATGAGTGGATGTATAAATGTCTGGATGAAGGATTTAGTAGGTGCATGACTGACTGTATGAGTGAGTGATTAAATGTGTCTCACTGAGTGCATGGGTTAGTGACTAAACTGTCTTAATTTGTGCATCATTATGTCTGTTGTTCTGTAAACTGCAGCATGTGTTAATCATTAGCAATATGATTAACTATATGGGTTATTGATTGGTTGCCCAAGTATTTGTATGGGAGACTGAGTGTGTGTGTGGGTGGCTGGGAGGTGTATGACTCTGTGCATAGATATGTGAGCAGTTGATTCACTAGATGTATGGGTTCAAAAGTGCATGTGGAAACAGCTGTATGGGCGGTTGACTGTGTGCATGAGTGTATTGCTGAGTGAATGGATATCTCAGTGCTACATGTCAAAGTAAGTACATATGTAAAACACAGTACATGTGAGAGTTGACATATATAAATAACTGTGCATAAGAGCCAGTGAATGTGTGAGTGGCTGTATGGATCATTGTGAACTTGTATCAGGGATTGTATAAGAGAGTAAATATGTGTTAGTATATGTTTGAATAAGTAAGGTGTGTATAACTGTATAGTTGAGAAAATGGAGGTGTGATTGATTCTTTGCATGACTGACTAGGTGTGTGTGTAACTCTATGGATGAGTGACAGTCTGTGAGTGTCTGTTTACACTTACTGTATCTAAGGTTATATTAGAGTCTGAAGAGCTTCATCGTATTATCACATGAATGATGTCATCAGTGATGTGATCAGTAATGTCAAATGAGATGTCATCAGTGATGTCATCAGTGATGTCATTTGAGATGTCATCAGTGATGTCATCAGTGATGTCATTTGAGATGTCATCAGTGATGTCATCAGTGATGTCACTGACCATGTCATGAATGATGTAATATGTGACATGATCAGCAGTGGATTGCGGGTGCGCGATATATAGTTAGTACAACTAACTATATATGGAATTTCAATGGTTTTGTGTGAGTAAAATAAGGTTTTTTAAATGCTAATTCCTAACTATATATGGTCTATAACCTATGGTTTTTTCAGTGAATATATATATATATATATGTATGTATATATATATATATATATGTATTAGTATACATATATATGTAGCTTTAAATAGATATAGCAATACATATAAAAATAAAGATAATATACTTAAAAAATATATAACACTCAAAAATAAAAATACATTATGATTATAACTGATCTATAACTAAATACAATAGAATTATGTTTTCACAAACATGAAGACAAATACTAATTACGAGGGACTAAGGAGAAGGACAGGACTGGACTTTGGAGGGGTGAGATTTAGGGGTCCATTAGGATGTCGGGCGGTGACACCACCGCGGTGGTGGCGTGGCGGAAAAACAGCATTTACCGCCCGCGAGCAGCAGAACTCACGTCCGCAACATTACGATAGGTAAACACAGGTAATTTCCCGTCTGCCGCGGAGCGCCGCGCACCGCCATCAAAGTGCGTCCGCCACCGCGGCGGCAGGAGCCAGGGCCGGACTGGGAACCGAAATCGGCCCTGGCAAAGTGCTCAGCCGGCCCCCACCTCTCCCCTGGGGGTGCGACCGCACTCTTTGCCAGGGCCGGCTGCAAAAAACGGCCCTGTAACAAAAACGGCCCCCTGGGGCCCAAAACCGGCCCCCACCCATGCGGCCGACCGGGGGATTGCCCGGTGCCCACAACGGCCAGTCCGGGCCTGGCGGGAGCCAATTGAGACCCTCCGCCGCGCCCGATGACGTCTGCCCCGCTCAACAAATTAGGATGGCCCAAACAAGCAGACGCACCGCAGCGGAGACACCGCACAGCTGAAGCAGGTGGAAAGTCAATAGCGGAGCACGAATGCCGAGACCCGACATGAACCCCATGGACCCAGCCCTCCACATGCATCCGGTCATGTACCTCTTGCAACACTATCGCCAGATGGGCCGTCGCGGACGCCGCCGCAGGTACGCAACTACACATATGCACCACACAACACACATGCCGACACAGGGCCCAAGCACCACACAGGCATCCTGCTGGGGGGCACAACACATCAACATGGGCACCCACACATCACCCACCTCACAACACGGCACCCCACAGCATCCGGAACACACAACGTCCGCCAACCAGCAGCAACGTCCCGGTCACGTCACCGCCGCGCTCAACACATGCGTACCATGCAGAAGGCAGGGCCACACCAAAGCATGGGCAGGGCACAAACATCACAGGGACACACCACCCCAAACCACACTGCACCCCATGCGACCTAGTCACAGGCCAGGTGCTTATCCCGTGCACCCCCATGCAAACCAACAAGCACTGTAACAACAAGCACAATACACACACACTGCAACACAAAACACACAACCAGGGGCATAGGCACTGCAGGATTGGCTGACAAGGAACACACAACACCAGTGCACCCCCCACAGCCCACACAATTGCATACAATCATCCACACAGGGCAAGACAAAACAAACAACAGACATACAACTCCTGGCTGACACATGTGTGTTTCACACTATACAGGGGCACACATACATACACTACAAACTTACACCCTTCACACTGCACACCTCTGCTACACCCAACAGCACACATATCATGTAAGCCATGCCACCAGGACTAAGGGTCAACACAAGATGACCATACACATACACGCCTGGGCATACAGAAAGGAAAACACACACATACCTCATGACATCACAACCAGCTACAAAACCCCTGAACACCAGCACACCCTGTGCTGCCAATGTCACCCAACATGACCTGTGAACGGCGTATGCAACAATAGCAAATCACCAACAAGATAACTGCATGGCCTGTGAAATTGCCATCACAGAGTACAACATCAGCAGGGCAAGAATGGACGGAAGACCCTGTCACCCCTGTCTCATAATCAGATGGCTACAAAGAGCCTTCCAATGTTGAACTTAAAATTAGAGCATGGTACACAGTCAAGCAAATGCAAACAAGAAAAGGACTTCAATCAGCAAGGAGACAGAGAAAACACACACCAGAAGTAACTGTATTTATTCACATAGTGCATAGATGTAGCAATACAACATCATTAGATAACAGCAAGCCACAAAATCATGTACAAATGGTAGAGACTATGCACAGGTGGAACACAAACAGGAAGGCCAGAGTCCATGGCAGGGGAGATAGCAAGTACATGAGAGGCTGCACAGGGGAGAGTACAGCACATCAGAGCAACAGGCCCAGAGTCCTTGGCAGGGGTGAGTACAGCACATCAGAGCAACAGCCCCAGAGTCCTTGGCAGGGGTGAGTACAACACATCAGAACAACAGCCCCAGAGTCCTTGGCAGGGGAGATAGCAAGTACATGAGAGGCTGCACAGGGCAGAGTACAGCACATCAGAGCAACAGGCCCAGAGTCCTTGGCGGGGTGAGTACAGCACATCAGAGCAACAGGCCCAGAGTCCTTGGCAGGGGAGATAGCAAGTACATGAGAGGCTGCACAGGGGAGAGTACAGCACATCAAAGCAACAGGGCCAGCAACACACCCAGGTCGAAAACAATGGTCTTGACTAGCACACCTGTGTGTGGCACAGGCGTATGAGGGTGTTGACAACTCACTCCTGGCTGTCATGTGGACTGGGACCTGGCTGTGTGTCAGGGACAACAGGTCCACCTGACTGGTGTGATGTGGTAATAACAGAGGGCCTGCAAGGTGGAGGGCTGTGCGGACCAGGTGGCACCGTGGCATGTGGAGGTGGAGTCATGCTCACCCTTGACACAGTGTAGGTGGGAGAGGTTGGAGGGGTGCCCTTTCACTTTTTTGGAATATGAAATTGCTTCCCTGTCGTGGGGTTGATGGGAAGTGGCGTTGACACAACCGGCACACACACCAACTGTCCCACATCAGGGGCAGACACTGGCACTCCCTTTGGAGAAGTGCTTGATCCTACTGAACGCTTGGGCTGGCTACACCTCCGGACCACCTTACCCTCTCTGGAAGGTGTACCCCCTACAGTGACCACCTTCCCACTTCCCCCAGGGGTGGTGTCTACAGTGCCCTCCTGTCCCTTCTTGCCAGGGCTGCTCACAACACTGCCCTCCTTTCCCTGAGTCACTGGCCTGGACACAACACTGCCCTCCTTTTCCAGAATTAGTGGCCTGAACACAACACTGCCCTCCCTTGCCTTAATCACTGGGCTGGTCACAACAGGGCTCTCCTCTGCCACAATGACTGGGCTGGTCACAACAGGGCTCTCCTCTGCCACAATGACTGGGATGGTCACAACAGGGCTCTCCTCTGCCACAATGACTGGGCTGGTCAAAACAGGGCTCTCCTCCACTTGCCTCGATGTACTTTGTTCTGGGGTTGATGTGGTGGGTGATTTTGTCCCTGTGCTCTCCCCAGGTGTAGCCATGACATGCCACACATCCTCTGTGGGCATAGCTGAGTCAATTTCTGGTGATGCCTCTGCAGCATGTGAGCCTGATGTCTGCCACAATGATCTTCTGGCCTTGCTCTTCTGTGACTTCACCTTGTCTGTGCATATTGGGGGGTCCCTGCTCTTCTTTGGGGATGGAGTCTGTGGACGGGATTGTTTGGTTTGGGTCTGACCTGTGCTCCTAGTGTTGTATCGTTTAGTTGATGTAGGTCCCAAGTGGTCACTGTCATCTGATGTGGCCATTGAATGGGTGGACGTCACAGGCACCTGAGCTGCAATGGGAGCATGTGCCTGTTGGAGGGCTGACATGACTGTTGCTGACAATGACTGGAGTGTACGATGTAGCCCACCCACGTCAGAGTGTATGCCCTCCATGAATGCTAGAACCTGGCCTAATTTGTTCTCGTGGGCACTGAAGGCATTGAGCAGGGCGGTCTGACCCACGCAAAGTTGGCAAAGGAGCTCTACGCACTCTGTACTGAGGGCAGCAGAGGGGACAGGTGCAGGGGCAGCGGTGCCATGTGTGAATGTTACACGTACCCTCTTAGTGACACGGATACGGCCAGCCCCAGAGGAAGTGGATGGGAGGCTGGGCAGTGGCCACTGGTTGTCAGATGCTGCAGCAGACTCCCCATCCCCTGTGGCTGCTAACAGGGACGCATCCCCGCTGCTATCAGATGAAGTGGCACTCTGTGTCTCAGCCACAGATTCCTCATGCATACTCCTGTCACCCTCAGTAGCGCTGGTGTGGTCAGTGTCACTTGGCTCAGTCTCACTTTGCTCCGCTGCCGCTGTCGTGCTGGTCTCGCCAACACTTGTTTCAGGATCATGTTCCGCCGTGGTGTCTTGCGAATCTGCATTAGTGAGAGAAACAGGGTTGTGTAAGTGTCATCGTCTGGTCACACGATATCAGATCAATGCAGCACATGAGAGGCCTAGAGCTACATGGTAACCACCACACCCTCCAATCACTGTGCAGCTACACACTATATAGACAACAACAGTGCCTGTCATGCAGACAAACAGCCAGGAGTGGAGCAATGTCGATGCCACACAGCACTACACCCTGCCCATGGATGGTGTTCCCACAGCCCACATTGACCTGCCCCATGGACATGATGTAGCCACAACACACATCACCACTTACAGCCCAAAAGGGAACCAGAGGGGACCACACACACCTGTATTGACTACACATGCCACATTGCCAAATAGGCCATTCCAATCACCATGTGCCAATCTGGGTTCACATTGTCGTCAGATGTGTGGGACTCTACCATCATGGTGCATGCAAAGTAGACAGACATGGTGTCACACTCATTAAGTGGACACTGCTGTACGGCAGAATATGGACTCCCCACACCATCCCAAAGAAGAGTGACCATGTGGACACCAAAAATCTGTCAAGGACTGAGAACTGCAGGCAGGAGCAGCACAGTAAGGCCATGGTGGCCCAATGCCTCATGCAGTCACACATCACAGTCGCCACTCACATCACATATCACAGCATGGCAGCACACGCACATCACATGTGTCACCGCTGCCACAGGCACTGTACACATGCATCCACTCCCAGACAAACTCTCCCTCCCCAGATACTCACCATCTCTGTCTTGCTGCTGATGCCCCTTCAGACGTGCATCCAGGTCTGGATTGGTCACTGCCAGTATGCGTCCCATCAGCGGAGTCATGGTGCGCCGTGCCACACGCCCTGTGCGGGGTACCATCCCCAAGGTCATCTCTGCCACTTGCTTAGCCAGCCGGCTGATGTCGTCCCACCTCTTGTGACAGTGTGTGTGTGTCGTCTGTTTGATACCCCCAGGGCTCGCACCTTTGCTGCTATGGCCCTCCACACGGGCTTACGTTGGAGGGCCATAGCAGCAAGCTATGAGAGTAAAGAAGGCAGTGAGCTGCAGGTATGAGAGTAAAGAAGGCAAAATGAACAATTACACAATGTCATATGTCAGCATCTATCAGTACAGCAGCCAGATACTGACTCGGGACTCACAGTAACCTCCCTCCCTCCAGAACTGGGGGTACCCTCACAAGGCCACTCTGCATGGCATAAACATTAGTGAATGCATGCACACATTGAGGTTCCTAGTCTCCATGATAATCCCACTAAAGCATGATGCTTCAACACAAATGCATCGACAGCAGTGTGTAATTCAGAAATTGTACAGGGCACTGATGGGGCATATCTACTAATCAGTGTGAAGCAACTGTAGCATGTAAGTTGGCTGATGTTCAACGTTTGGCTGTGCAGCCACTGAACCTACTCTGTGGGTCACACTGACTATGACTATAGGGGCACCCTGAAATGTCATCACAAGCGTTCACTGTCCTGGCATCTACAAGGCTAACAACCGTTGGTTCTGTCTGCCCGAAAATGTAGCACAACCCACTCACACATACAAGTACAGGCCTAGGAAAGAGTCACAGTCAAACACACACACTCCCACGACCTGGAAACAGCTTGTCTGTCAGTGTTTGTCAGCACCCCGCATCCCCAAGCATATACTGCAGCATCAATGACTACACGTCTGACACCACCCTGCCCTACTGCTCCCTTCATGGTGACTTACCACAACATTGGGGCCACCAAACAGGCGTGGGTACTGTGCCAGCACCTCGTTCACAAGGACATCCAGCTCCTCACTCGTGAATGGACTGACACGGATCTTATCTGTTCTTGACATCCCTGTGGATATGGCAGACCTGTGGCTGAAGTGATTTGGGAGGGGTCCCAGGCAGCAGGCTCTTGAAGCAGTAGCAGGACAGGGTCCCAGGCAGCAGGCTCTTGAAGCAGCAGCAGGACAGGGTCCCAGGCAGCAGGCTCTTGAAGCAGCAGCAGGACAGGGTCCCAGGCAGCAGGCTCTTGAAGCAGCAGCAGGAGATGGTCCCAGGCAGCAGGCTCTTGAAGCAGCAGCAGGACAGGGTCCCAGGCAGCAGGCTATTGAAGCAGCAGCAGTAGATGGTCCCAGGCAGCAGGCTCTTGAAGCAGCAGCAGGACAGGGTCCCAGGCAGCAGGCTCTTGAAGCAGCATCAGGAGATGGTCCCAGGCTGCAGGCTCTTGAAGCAGCAGCAGGAGATGGTCCCAGGCAGCAGGCTCTGTGAGCAGTGGAAATGTGAGGCTCACTCCCACAGATTTATAGCCCCCTGGGGTCGTCCAGAAGCTTAAAAGATGCTACAATGGATTGTCCGGGTCTGCCTTATTCAAAAGCATCCAATGACCGCCTCCGCGGTAGCGGAGCACACCTTTCGCGATTTTCAAATCTGCATCATGCCACCGCGATCATCGATGCCATTGGCTGTATGCAATGCTCCACGGCGGTGACGCACCGCGGGTGCCCGGGATGCGCTACCGCGATGGTGCATCATTCAAAAGCAACCAATGACCGCCTCTGCGGTAGCGGAGCACACCTTCCACGTTTTTCAAATCTGCATCATGCCACCGCGATCATCGATGCCATTGGCTGTATGCAATGCTCCACGGCGGTGATGCACTGCGGGTGCCCGGGATGCGCTACCGCGATGGTGCATCATTCAAAAGCATCCAATGACCGCCTCCGCGGTAGCGGAGCACATCCTCCGCGATTTTCAAATCTGCATCATGCCTCCGCGATCATCGATGCCATTGGCTGTATGCAATGCCCCATGGCGGTTATGCACCGCCGGGGCCAGGCGGTAGGTCACGCGACTCATGCGGCGGAGCATACCCACCGCCATATACACAGGTCCATATGCCAATGGCTACCTTGGCTGGGTAGATGGTTGTGCTGGGGTCACACCGCAGGGGACCGGCGGTAGGTACCGCGACTCATGCGGCGGAGCATACCCACCGCCATATACACAGGTCCAAATGCCAATGGCTACCTTGGCTGGGTAGATGGTGGTGCTGGGGTCACACCGTCGGGGCCAGGCGGTAGGTCCCGCGACTCATGCGGAAGAGCATACCCACCGCCATATACACAGGTCCATATGCCAATGGCTACCTTGGCTGGGTAGATGGTGGTGCTGGGGTCACACCGCAGGGGACCGGCGGTAGGTACCGCGACTCATGCGGCGGAGCATACCCGCCGCCATATACACAGGTCCATATGCCAATGGCTACCTTGGCTGGGTAGATGGTGGTGCTGGGGTCACACTGTCGGGGCCAGGCGGTAGGTCCCGCGACTCATGCGGCAGAGCATACCCACCGCCATATACACAGGTCCATATGCCAATGGCTACCTTGGCTGGGTAGATGGTGGTGCTGGGGTCACACCGTCGGGGCCAGGCGGTAGGTCCCGCGACTCATGCGGAAGAGCATACCCACCGCCATATACACAGGTCCATATGCCAATGGCTACCTTGGCTGGGTAGATGGTGGTGCTGGGGTCACACCGCAGGGGACCGGCGGTAGGTACCGCGACTCATGCGGCGGAGCATACCCGCCGCCATATACACAGGTCCATATGCCAATGGCTACCTTGGCTGGGTAGATGGTGGTGCTGGGGTTACACTGTCGGGGCCAGGCGGTAGGTCCCGCGACTCATGCGGCGGAGCATACCCACCGCCATATACACAGGTCCATATGCCAATGGCTACCTTGGCTGGGTAGATAGTGGTGCTGGGGTCAAACCGCAGGGGACCGGCGGTAGGTACTGCCATTTTTGTACAAATTGCTGTGTATGTCAATCCTGGACACTGTATCAGCACCCTGCATCTACATGGTGTAGGGCACATCATTGTACACACGATGCCACACAGCCATGTCATCCACAGGAGGACGCACGTTCAGTGTGAGCCACTTTTGCCTGTGTTTCAGCCATTTTAGTAAGAGTTTTGATGGCTGATGATGATTGACAGACTCCAGGTGGTCTACATTGATGTCGTGACGTTTAATGTGTTGTTGGTCAGTGCAGACCTTGACCTGGCTGGTGTCACTGCATTGTATCGTACCTGACTTGTGCATTCACAACTGATCATGCACACAACCGGAAGTGTCCCTGGTACTGTGATCATTGTGTTAATGAATGTGTGCCGACTTTACATGATGCATTGTGGTGTGGCATGTACAGCAGATGGGTATGACAGACATGTTAAGCCACATTACTTTGGCGGGTCTTGTTGCACCATGTCTGCACATGTGAAATGTTCAGCCATTATATCCGCATTCACAGTCCCCGATGTGTTTCTGTCAATTGGGTATTGTCACTGGAGAGGCCTGCCCTCTGTGTGTAGCTATTGGCCAGCCATGTAACCAGATGTGCCATGCATCTCTCTGGCACTTGTTGTTTTCCCATTACATCATTGATGCTTTGTGCTATGGCCATCTCATGACTCTTGTCACTGACATATTCATTTTACTCCTCAACTAGGAGGAGGCCGAATCTCCTACATCACCTGACTGTGCTTGAGGACATGGAGAATGAGGCAATCATCAGGAAATTCAGGCTGGACAGACCAACATTGAAGATCCTGTGTGATCTATTGGAGCCCCACCTGCAGCCTCGCCGTCACTATCCTAAGGCATTCACACCCACCTACAAGGTGATGGCAGCACTCCACTTCTTTGCGACTGGTTCCTTCCAAGAGACCGTGGCTAACGCTGGGGGGATGTCGCAGCCCATGTTCAGCATGGTGCTGAGGGATGTACTTGAGGCCATGATGATATATCGCAATCGCTACATACATTTCCCCAGGGGACGTGAATTGGCTGCCGTTAAGGGGGACTTCTATCCCCTTGGGCGCATCCCACATGTAGTCGGTGCCATAGATTGCACCCATGTAGGTCTGGTGGCACCGCAGGCGACGGAGCACATTTATCGGAACCGCAAACACTACCACTCCATGAATGTGCAGGTGGTGTGCCTTGCGGACATGACAATATCACATGTGTGTGCAAAGTATCCCGGTTCGGCCCATGATTCGTACATTATGAGGAACAGCATGGTGCCACGGATGATGGAGAATCTGCATCCCGAACGTGCCCGGATTGTGGGTGAGTATCACTACTACTATCGCGTGCTGTGTGTCACTTGCTTTACTGTGGCCGTATAACATTGCAATGGGTGTTTATCATTCACAGGTGACTCCGCATATCCCAGTAGGCCATGGCTGTTGAGCCCACTCCGGAATCCCCGGACACCAGCAGACATCCGCTACAATGAGGCCCATGGCAGGACCCGACGGGTAATCGAGCGGACTTTCGGCCTGCTGAAGTCAAGGTTCCGGTGCCTTGACAGGACCGGAGGCGCACTCGCATACTCGCCTGGGAAGGTGTGCAAGATCGTTGTGGCATGCTGTATGCTGCACAACCTGGCCATCCACAAGGGGGTCCCCCTGCTCCTGGACGATGGTGAGGAACCAAGGCCACAACCTGCTCAGGGACCAGAATCCAGTGATGAGGACAGTGGAGAGGAGGAAGGAGTTGACCTGCGCCAGCAGCTAATCGAACGCTACTTCACTTGAAGGTGGGTGATGAGGTACAACGTGTACATAGTCTGGTGTGGTTGCTTTTGTTGTGAATGGATATACGCAGATGTTCCCGATAGGCACATGTTCTGTCACCTATGTATGGTATTGGTGGAATTGACGTTACATACGGAGATGTATGCTGGACCGTATTTGTGCGTATCTGCTAGACATTGTGTAGTATGCCTGTGATGTCTTGGATATTTTTTGTGCAGTGATATGTGTGTGTTGCCACAATGAGACCAGTGACTGTGGTTCTGTTGTGTCTCCCTAGGTGCTACAAAGTGTTCCTGCCCTGCATACTGTACATCATGTTTACACATCATGGACATTATCAACAATGTAAATACTGCACTAAAGAATTCACTACACCAAATCAGGAGTGTCAGGTATTTTATTTTGTGAGTGGATGTGTGAATTGTGCTGGAATATTTACATGAAGGTGGGGAATGAGCAGTGAGTTGGCAGTCCTGTTCAATGAGATGCAAGAGTAGACACCACATGGATGTGGTGACCCAGTCCAACAGAGAGGTGCCATTGCCATGGCAATGTGGGGAAAGAAAGTCCAAACAGTGAATGCAGTTGGGAAGAGTGTTGTCTTCACGTCTGGCTCCGTGACTGGCGTGTGGCAGGTGCTTTGCCTCCAGAGACTCCCAGGCTCTTCTTTGGACGCCCCCTAGATCTTTTTGGCGGTGGGGGGCCTGCTGAATGACCAGCGGCGTCAGAGGACTCGCCCCTCTCTGTTGGCGCAGGGGAGGATGGAGCACTGTCATCCTGCGGCACAACAGGAGGGGGCGGAGGTGGTTGGGACACAGGCCTGTCCCTCTGCAACGCCACTTACTGGCCCATGAGGTCCACCATCTGTCCCAGGCGGTTATCGATGGACCTCATCAGCAGGATGAGCTCCCTTAATAGTTCATCAGACCGGCCACTTTGTCCCTGGACCTCTTGGTAGGCCTCCACAACTCTGGTGAAATGGTCCAGGGATGGTGTCTACTCCTCCCGAGGTCTGGTGTTTACCCTGGCCCTCCCACCTGCTCTGCTGCCACGGACCTCATCCCTCGCCACTGGTGCACCATGCACTGCCTCCCTGCCCTCCACAGGTGTTGCTGTGGGATGGTCATCCCTAGGGACAGGGAGGGTGCTGCAGGTGGTACTGGTGGTAGTGGTGGTGTTGGTGGCAGTCGCGGTGGTGGCGGTGGTGGTTGCGGTAGAGGCAGAGGCCGGGACAGCAGGGGTCTGCTGCGTTGTTGTTGCAGCAGAGGTGGTGTTGGCGAGGATGGGGGCCTGGGACCTCTGGGTCTGTGGCACACCAGATGGGCCGGGCTGGAGCTCATCATCCAAACTGTCCTGGAAGTCCGCATCTGAGAGTCCATGTGCCGGAGGTGGAGACTGGCTTTGCTGGTCGTTGGTGTGGTCCTCAGCAGTGAGTTCTTCATCACCTGTGGAGTAGATGGGGAGTGGTCAGTGTTTCCGTCATCTGTGTATCATCATCTGTCTGTACACTAGTTATATATGCAGTCATCAGTTGTACAATTCATGGCAACGCCGTGTAACATTTCGTAGTGCAGAGTGACATCATGGAGTCATACATGTTGAATGTCAATGCATTGCGTCCAATAGTTCTTTGTTTTCTACACACACACTTCATGAAGATTTACGGTTGGTACGTACCTGTAAGGTGAGTGTGCAGGGTGCAATGGCTGAAACATGCTCCTGGGTGGGGGAGGCCTCCATGCTGCTGGGGTGTGGGCTAGGGGGAATGGTGGGTGCAGTGAGACAGGCCTCCCACCACAAAACAGTGCTCCAATACAAGATGGCTACCAACCTGTAGGTCTGTTTGTTAAACAGTGCAATGGCTGACACATGTTCCTGGGTGGGGGAGGCCTCCATGCTGCTGGGGTGTGGGCCAGGGGGAATGGTGGGTGCAGTGAGACAGGCCTCCCACCACAAAACAGTGCTCCAATACAAGATGGCTACCAACCTGTAGGTCTGTTTGTTAAACGGTGCAATGGCTGACACATGCTCCTGGGTGGGGGAGGCCTCCATGCTGCTGGGGTGTGGGCCAGGGAGAATGGTGGTCGTAGTTAGTGCACGCCACCCTCCATGCCTCCCATCACACACCCTCCCAGTGAAGATGGCTACCTACCTGTAAGTTTGTTTGTTAACAGTGCAATGGCTGACACTTGCTCCTGGGTGGGGGAGGCCTCCATGCTGCTGGGGTGTGGGCCAGGGGGCATGCTGGGAGTAGTGGTACAGGCCTCCCACCCAAAAACACCCTCCAAGTGAAGATGACTACCTACCTGTAAGTTTGTTTGTTAACAGTGCAATGGCTGACACTTGCTCCTGGGTGGGGGAGGCCTCCATGCTGCTGGGGTGTGGGCCAGGGGGAATGGTGGGTGCAGTGAGACAGGCCTCCCACCACAAAACAGTGCTCCAATACAAGATGGCTACCAACCTGTAGGTCTGTTTGTTAAACGGTGCAATGGCTGACACATGCTCCTGGGTGGGGGAGGCCTCCATGCTGCTGGGCTGTGGGCTGTGGGCCAGGGGGCATGCTGGGAGTAGTGGTACAGGCCACCCACCCACAAACACACTCCAAGTCAAGATGGCTACCTACCTGTAAGTTTGTTTGTTAACAGTGCAATGGCTGACACTTGCTCCCGGGTGGGGGAGGCCTCCATGCTGCTGGGGTGTGGGCCAGGGGGCATGCTGGGAGTAGTGGTACAGGCCTCCCACCCACAAACACCCTCCAAGTGAAGATGGCTACCTACCTGTAAGTTTGTTTGTTAACAGTGCAATGGCTGACACTTGCTCCTGGGTGGGGAAGGCCTCCATGCTACTGGGGTGTGGGCCAGGGGGCATGCTGGGAGTAGTGGTACAGGCCTCCCACCCACAAACACCCTCCAAGTGAAGATGGCTACCTACCTGTAAGTTTGTTTGTTAACAGTGCAATGGCTGACACTTGCTCCTGGGTGGGGGAGGCCTCCATGCTGCTGTGGTGTGGGCCAGGGGGCATGCTGGGAGTAGTGGTACAGGCCTCCCACCCAAAAACACCCTCCAAGTGAAGATGGCTACCTACCTGTAAGTTTGTTTGTAAACAGTGCAATGACTGACACTTGCTCCTGGGTGGGGGAGGCCTCCATGCTGCTGGGGTGTGGGCCAGGGGGCATGCTGGGAGTAGTGGTACAGGCCTCCCACCCAAAAACACCTTCCAAGTGAAGATGGCTACCTACCTGTAAGTTTGTTTGTTAACAGTGCAATGGCTGACACCTGCTCCTGGGTGGGGGAGGCCTCCATGCTGCTGGGGTGTGGGCCAGGGGGCATGCTGGGAGTAGTGGTACAGGCCTCCGACCTACAAACACCCTCCAAGTGAAGATGGCTACCTACCTGTAAGTTTGTTTGTTAAACAGTGCAATGGCTGACACATGCTCCTGGGTGGGGGAGAACTCCATGCTGCTGGGGTGTGGACCAGGGGTTATGGTGTGAGTTGTTGTACTGACCTTCCTCCCCCATACAGGCCTCCTCAGCAGAATGTCTGGCTACATGTTGGGTAGGGATGGACAGTGTATTGGTGGTTGGGTATTGCAAGGAGGTAAATCTCAATGTGGTGTTAAACATTTGTCTGTACTTACCAGCCTCCGCTCCCCCGGCTACTCCTGTGGGACTCTCAGGTAGCAGGATGGCAAGCACCTTCTCCTCCCATGGTGTGAATGTCTTTGGTGGGATGGGAGGGCCACTGCTAGTCGCGTTTGCCAGCGTCCAGTTCTTGCTCCTCCTCTCCTTGACAACCCTCTTGAGATCATGCCACTGCTTCATGATCTCCTTCTTGGATCTTGGGGTGGCCCCTACTGCATTCACCCTCTGGACTATCCTTTCCCACTTTTGTGTCCTGGTGGCTAATGGTGTCTGTTGGACAGGCTACCAAATAGTTGTGGCTCTACTCTCACAATCTCGTTGACCATGACTGTCAACTCACTCTCTGTGAATTTTGGCATTTTTTGTGATGTCATGGTGTGTGGGGGTTGAGGTGTTTGTGGGTGCAGGGGTGTGTGGGTGCAGGGGTGTGGTGATGATGTGTGAGGTGTGTTGTGTGCTGGGGGTTTGTTTGTGATGGTGTGATGGTGGTGTTGATGGTGGTGGTGGGTGGGTGGGTGTGGTGTGCTCTTTTGCCTCTCCTGTCAGATGTGGTGTGTGGCCTTCTGTTCTGGAAAGATGCAAAGGATTGTGGTCAGTGGAGGGGGTGGCTTTGTACTCAGCTGTGTGGGTGTGTCCAATTGGATTGTGGTTGTCAGGTGTGTTGTGGGTGTAGTTCTGTAGTTTTGTATATTTATTTTAATTATTTATGTTTCTGTGTATGTGTGTTGTATATTTTGGGGGCAGGGCTACTTTGTTTATGCAATGTTAGGCATCACTGCGGTGCTTTCACATCGACCGCCATGTTTTTCATGTTCGTCCTCTGCGGTGGATTTGCTGCTGCTTGACCGCCATTTCTCCCATTCAATCCTGGGTGCGACCGCAGCGGTCGGTGTCGGCGGTTCCGTCCGCGACACCCTCGGGGATATCGTAATTTCCCGTGCGGTGTCTCCGCTTTACCTGTGGACGGTTTTGTCTTTTCCGCTGCTTTTCCGACCGCCGCGGTCGGAGTTTTGGCATTACCGCACACGCCGTGGGGTTTTATTTCAACCGCTACCGCCGCGGTCGGTCTTTAGTGGCGGTGGATCCTAATTTGCCCGCCGGTTTATCCGCGGTCATGGCGGGCGGTTGTTTTCCGCCTCCATGGCGGTCGGGGTGGTTTACCACCCGCTATACTAATGGGCCCCTTACTGTTCCCACTTCAAACTAAGCAACAGTAGGGAAGGCCTTTAATTTTGGGAGGGGTAGGATTTACTGTTCCCAATCCATCTGAAGCAACAATTAATATTAACAAATCAAACAAAATCATAAAAGGGTACATTCTCATTTATTTAAAAAAATCAATTAAAAAACTCTATTAAACTACTTAACAATAATTAATAATAAAAAATGCTCATAAAAAATTAACAATTTAAACATTATTTACAAGTTAGAAACATTTCCCACCCTACTCCTCTACAATCGAAACAATCAGCAAAAAACTGAAATGTAACAAAAAATAAATAAATTGCAAATTAATGTTTATAAAAAGTAGTAAATGTATCAAACAACAAGCATTTAACACCTTAAAAGAAGAATTAAATAAAATGAATAATTTACAAATATAATCACAATTATCCTATTAAAATACAAAAAGATATATTTTGCTTTAAATATGGAATTAATGAATTGAACAAAAAACCTAACTAATAATGTAATTAACCAATAAAAAAATAATTTCTAATAATATAAATTAAGGAATGTAGCAATTAAATATTTTACTTAATTATTAACCCAACAAAATGATAATATACAGATAGTAAAAAATATAGCACAAATTAAAATATATATTTTAAAACCCTACTACGCTACTCCCTAACATCCCACCAGTAATTTGGAACAGTACTCCAAAACTCCTCGGGTTCACCACACGGTTAAAACTCCTCGGATTCACCGCCTCATCGGGGATTATATTTGCCTTTTGGACCTGCGAGGAGCCCAGCTGCTAGCTGCCCTGCACTGCTGTGGGAGGATTCTTTGAACTCCACAACTCGCCGCACCCGCTTTGCGGGTGCCGCTTTGCGGCCCTAAAACCTCGGAGGGAGCCACTCCATCTGGGCACCTGTGTGTGTTTGTTGTGGAGGGGGCCATAGAAAGACCGCGCCAAACGCTGCAGGGACTCCAAGTTCCAGGAGTCCCTGCTTGACCTGGAACACCTGGTCCTGCGTTGAGCTGACAGCCCCGCCCACGGCTACCACACGGGGTATTTAACTGACACAGATGCCCACTGCGCAGGAGAAGCCCAGGACAAGGGCGGGGCCATCTGCGGCCGTCGCAGGCCGAAGGAAGCCGGGCTGGGCCACCCCCCTAAGTCCTGGACCAACAGTCAGAAGGGTCTGGTGAGGTATACTCATTGTTGTGGATTGTAGCGCCATTACCATTTATTTCTGGTTACATCTGCCGCATGTTGTGTCTGGTATAGCTGGTATAATTGTGCCAAATCTGCTAGGAGGATGCATGCAGGGAAAGGGAAAAAAAGTGTGATGAGCTGCACTGGAGGGTCTATAACCAGGACAATGGATGAATTTATAATTAGGGCTGCTAATGTGTTGGAACGCGAGATAGCGTATACCGAGAAGAGATTGTCGTCTGATCCTTCCTTCTTTAAGCGCTCCTCGCTTGGTGCTAATAGGGATGTTGTCACACCCGAACACCCACGCCCTAATACACTTCTGGTTGAACATAGGATTGACTCCAGTAGCTCAGTGGAGGACACTGACCTTTCCGATGATTGCTAGACAGTGGGTTCCCCATTAAAGAGTCCCATACTTGAGGCTAGCTCCAAGAAAACCCATGCGGCCCCCAGTGAGCGAGGGAAAAGGAAGAGGGGAGCGCAAAGAGGCAGGCCCCCGAAAGTAATTAAAACCTGTAATCCTAGTAATGTAGATGCTATACCTGTCCAGCCCACTACACCTGGTGTGCTTAACTCCAGCGAGGCCCGAAAGACCCAGCCCCCAAAGGTGATCCAGGAATTGCCGCTAATGGCTAATCTTCCTGAAAATTTATTTGGGCAAATCGAGCATTTAATGAAACCCCTAATGCTTCCCCTGTTTGAAAGAATCAAATTAGTCTTAGAAAAACTGGGGAAACTAGAAAATATTGTTGAGGCTAACTCCGCTAATATACAAAAAAGTTTAGATGGTGGGTAAGCCCCTACTAAACCAGCACAGGGCGGGCAAGGGATCATTCCAGGTGAATCTCCTGTAGTCAGTCAAAACCCAAACCCCCGAATAGCCCCATTGCCATCTCCACAAATTGTTAGCCGCAGTAATATTGACCCTAGTAAGCCAAACTCGCAACTTGTTAATAGAGGCGAAGTATCGGGGGGGAAATATAAGAAGATAGCGGAAAGACCTAAAGCGCTGGAAGAGGCTCCCGCTAATGAGAAGGAGGTTTTTGGCGTAGGAGATAAGGTGATGAAGAAACACCCTAGTATTGATCTGCCTCCCGAATCAGCTTATTACACTGTGGTTTTGACAGGGGTACCTGAGATTTCACACAATAAAATGGAAAGCCACAGTGAGCTGAAGAACAAAGTTATCTTCTGGCTCAGTAACTTTAGACCCACCCCCCCACGTTAATGGCGAAATTCTACTTGTAAGGAGGGTGAGCTGGTTGGGCACAGGACGTAAGGATCAGGCAGGCGACTGTATAATAGTCAATTTTGGAGACCCTAGAGCCGTGCGGTTCATTTGCGATAGTTGGGAGCAATGTAGGGAGGGCATGATTAAAACGCTCCACCTGAGTTATTTCTATCCACGCTCTACTACAGGGATACCTTTGCTCCCAAGGAACCGCCCCGAATTACCCCCCTCCAACCCGAATAATTATTTTAGACAAGGGGGAAGAGACAGTGTTAAACACGGCAGCTTAAGACCTGACCACACAATCCAGCTTGGTAATCGTTATGAGGCCCTTTCCTCGCTTGAAGCAATTGACTGACTGGGTGCACATCTACAGCCATATTAAGTTGAGGGGGCTGACTTGGGAGGTGAGGCCCCTGTAGTGTGGCATACTAGAGTGACTTCCGAACCTGTAACTGTACTTTCCGGCCCCATAGGTCATGTGCACACAGCCACTGAGGAACAACCAGTGGAGGAATCACCAGCCACTGCTTGACCATCACCCCTGGTAGGGGGACGGCCTTGGTCCTTGCTTCCTGGAATATAGCGGGCTTGGAGTCAAGGCAGACCTCTGACGATTGGGGTTCATTTGTCACGGGAGTGGATATCTTGGCCTTCCAAGAAACGTGGTCTACCACCCCTGTGTTCCACGATAGCTATTTAAACTTCTCAAAACCAGCTATAAGAGGGCACAGAGGGAGGCCACTAGGGGGTCTTACGTGTTGGGTTAGGCAACATGAGGGGATCACGGTAGAGGAACTAGTACTGGATACTCCAGATATACAAGCCATCAGAGTCAAATCCGTTAAAGGTTTTGACTTACTCCTGTACAATGTATATGCTAGAGGCCTCCCCGGAGGGAGATCTTCGCAAGTTGTTTCTACTCTAGAAACTCTCCTGGCCGAAGGGCCCACAAATGCCAATCTCCTTATAGTGGGAGACTTTAATACCTGCTTTGAGCCCTTGGATAGTGAAGACAGTAGACTTAGCACTGAGGTTGACGAAACATGGGGCATCCCCCAACTGAAACTCCCCCCCATCATCAAAAAATGGACAGAAGCAGCCCTCCAATTAAAAAGATTATGCTTGGAATGGGGTTTAAGGGTATTAAATGGTAGAACACGGTCTGATGCTGATGGAGAGGTGACCTTTGACAATGGCCGTTCTAAAAGTAGAATTGATTATATCTTAATGAAAGTCGACTCTTGGCACTTAGTTAAAGATATGGTCGTTCAAAGCCGCCCTGAGAGTGACCATAATCCACTGGTCCTTTCTCTGATGGATTCGAGTTTTTCTACCCCTTGTGAATCCATAGCCGAGATAGGCCACAACCAAGTAGTAGTGGCCAATGACATGAGGAGGGTACGATGGGCTAAGGTTGCTCTCGACGAAAAGAAAGTGTGTGAGATCAGGGCCCTAGTTGCGGGGGCGTTAAAGAAACACAATCGACTTATAAACCAGGAAGACTGTAATGCCCATTTATTAATGGTCCACAATGACCTTTTTTATCCCTTAAAAAGTATTTCATTAATACCAAGCCAATTAAAAAACTTCCTATGCTGAAACCTAATTCTTGGTACAATGCGTCGTGCAAAGCGGCCCAGAAAGAGTTGGTAGTAGCAATTAAGACAAGGGACCATAGCAAAATCAAACTCCCCCGCCTAGCTTATAAATCTTCCTTAAAAAAGGCTAAAAGGGATTGGGATGAGAGGCGCTGGCAGGACCTTCTGACAGCATGTAAAGGTAGAAATATGACCCGCTTCTGTTTATCCGCGGTCATGGCGGGCGGTTGTTTTCCGCCTCCATGGCGGTCGGGGTGGTTTACCACCCGCTATACTAATGGGCCCCTTACTGTTCCCACTTCAAACTAAGCAACAGTAGGGAAGGCCTTTAATTTTGGGAGGGGTAGGATTTACTGTTCCCAATCCATCTGAAGCAACAATTAATATTAACAAATCAAACAAAATCATAAAAGGGTACATTCTCATTTATTTAAAAAAATCAATTAAAAAACTCTATTAAACTACTTAACAATAATTAATAATAAAAAATGCTCATAAAAAATTAACAATTTAAACATTATTTACAAGTTAGAAACATTTCCCACCCTACTCCTCTACAATCGAAACAATCAGCAAAAAACTGAAATGTAACAAAAAATAAATAAATTGCAAATTAATGTTTATAAAAAGTAGTAAATGTATCAAACAACAAGCATTTAACACCTTAAAAGAAGAATTAAATAAAATGAATAATTTACAAATATAATCACAATTATCCTATTAAAATACAAAAAGATATATTTTGCTTTAAATATGGAATTAATGAATTGAACAAAAAACCTAACTAATAATGTAATTAACCAATAAAAAAATAATTTCTAATAATATAAATTAAGGAATGTAGCAATTAAATATTTTACTTAATTATTAACCCAACAAAATGATAATATACAGATAGTAAAAAATATAGCACAAATTAAAATATATATTTTAAAACCCTACTACGCTACTCCCTAACATCCCACCAGTAATTTGGAACAGTACTCCAAAACTCCTCGGGTTCACCACACGGTTAAAACTCCTCGGATTCACCGCCTCATCGGGGATTATATTTGCCTTTTGGACCTGCGAGGAGCCCAGCTGCTAGCTGCCCTGCACTGCTGTGGGAGGATTCTTTGAACTCCACAACTCGCCGCACCCGCTTTGCGGGTGCCGCTTTGCGGCCCTAAAACCTCGGAGGGAGCCACTCCATCTGGGCACCTGTGTGTGTTTGTTGTGGAGGGGGCCATAGAAAGACCGCGCCAAACGCTGCAGGGACTCCAAGTTCCAGGAGTCCCTGCTTGACCTGGAACACCTGGTCCTGCGTTGAGCTGACAGCCCCGCCCACGGCTACCACACGGGGTATTTAACTGACACAGATGCCCACTGCGCAGGAGAAGCCCAGGACAAGGGCGGGGCCATCTGCGGCCGTCGCAGGCCGAAGGAAGCCGGGCTGGGCCACCCCCCTAAGTCCTGGACCAACAGTCAGAAGGGTCTGGTGAGGTATACTCATTGTTGTGGATTGTAGCGCCATTACCATTTATTTCTGGTTACATCTGCCGCATGTTGTGTCTGGTATAGCTGGTATAATTGTGCCAAATCTGCTAGGAGGATGCATGCAGGGAAAGGGAAAAAAAGTGTGATGAGCTGCACTGGAGGGTCTATAACCAGGACAATGGATGAATTTATAATTAGGGCTGCTAATGTGTTGGAACGCGAGATAGCGTATACCGAGAAGAGATTGTCGTCTGATCCTTCCTTCTTTAAGCGCTCCTCGCTTGGTGCTAATAGGGATGTTGTCACACCCGAACACCCACGCCCTAATACACTTCTGGTTGAACATAGGATTGACTCCAGTAGCTCAGTGGAGGACACTGACCTTTCCGATGATTGCTAGACAGTGGGTTCCCCATTAAAGAGTCCCATACTTGAGGCTAGCTCCAAGAAAACCCATGCGGCCCCCAGTGAGCGAGGGAAAAGGAAGAGGGGAGCGCAAAGAGGCAGGCCCCCGAAAGTAATTAAAACCTGTAATCCTAGTAATGTAGATGCTATACCTGTCCAGCCCACTACACCTGGTGTGCTTAACTCCAGCGAGGCCCGAAAGACCCAGCCCCCAAAGGTGATCCAGGAATTGCCGCTAATGGCTAATCTTCCTGAAAATTTATTTGGGCAAATCGAGCATTTAATGAAACCCCTAATGCTTCCCCTGTTTGAAAGAATCAAATTAGTCTTAGAAAAACTGGGGAAACTAGAAAATATTGTTGAGGCTAACTCCGCTAATATACAAAAAAGTTTAGATGGTGGGTAAGCCCCTACTAAACCAGCACAGGGCGGGCAAGGGATCATTCCAGGTGAATCTCCTGTAGTCAGTCAAAACCCAAACCCCCGAATAGCCCCATTGCCATCTCCACAAATTGTTAGCCGCAGTAATATTGACCCTAGTAAGCCAAACTCGCAACTTGTTAATAGAGGCGAAGTATCGGGGGGGAAATATAAGAAGATAGCGGAAAGACCTAAAGCGCTGGAAGAGGCTCCCGCTAATGAGAAGGAGGTTTTTGGCGTAGGAGATAAGGTGATGAAGAAACACCCTAGTATTGATCTGCCTCCCGAATCAGCTTATTACACTGTGGTTTTGACAGGGGTACCTGAGATTTCACACAATAAAATGGAAAGCCACAGTGAGCTGAAGAACAAAGTTATCTTCTGGCTCAGTAACTTTAGACCCACCCCCCCACGTTAATGGCGAAATTCTACTTGTAAGGAGGGTGAGCTGGTTGGGCACAGGACGTAAGGATCAGGCAGGCGACTGTATAATAGTCAATTTTGGAGACCCTAGAGCCGTGCGGTTCATTTGCGATAGTTGGGAGCAATGTAGGGAGGGCATGATTAAAACGCTCCACCTGAGTTATTTCTATCCACGCTCTACTACAGGGATACCTTTGCTCCCAAGGAACCGCCCCGAATTACCCCCCTCCAACCCGAATAATTATTTTAGACAAGGGGGAAGAGACAGTGTTAAACACGGCAGCTTAAGACCTGACCACACAATCCAGCTTGGTAATCGTTATGAGGCCCTTTCCTCGCTTGAAGCAATTGACTGACTGGGTGCACATCTACAGCCATATTAAGTTGAGGGGGCTGACTTGGGAGGTGAGGCCCCTGTAGTGTGGCATACTAGAGTGACTTCCGAACCTGTAACTGTACTTTCCGGCCCCATAGGTCATGTGCACACAGCCACTGAGGAACAACCAGTGGAGGAATCACCAGCCACTGCTTGACCATCACCCCTGGTAGGGGGACGGCCTTGGTCCTTGCTTCCTGGAATATAGCGGGCTTGGAGTCAAGGCAGACCTCTGACGATTGGGGTTCATTTGTCACGGGAGTGGATATCTTGGCCTTCCAAGAAACGTGGTCTACCACCCCTGTGTTCCACGATAGCTATTTAAACTTCTCAAAACCAGCTATAAGAGGGCACAGAGGGAGGCCACTAGGGGGTCTTACGTGTTGGGTTAGGCAACATGAGGGGATCACGGTAGAGGAACTAGTACTGGATACTCCAGATATACAAGCCATCAGAGTCAAATCCGTTAAAGGTTTTGACTTACTCCTGTACAATGTATATGCTAGAGGCCTCCCCGGAGGGAGATCTTCGCAAGTTGTTTCTACTCTAGAAACTCTCCTGGCCGAAGGGCCCACAAATGCCAATCTCCTTATAGTGGGAGACTTTAATACCTGCTTTGAGCCCTTGGATAGTGAAGACAGTAGACTTAGCACTGAGGTTGACGAAACATGGGGCATCCCCCAACTGAAACTCCCCCCCATCATCAAAAAATGGACAGAAGCAGCCCTCCAATTAAAAAGATTATGCTTGGAATGGGGTTTAAGGGTATTAAATGGTAGAACACGGTCTGATGCTGATGGAGAGGTGACCTTTGACAATGGCCGTTCTAAAAGTAGAATTGATTATATCTTAATGAAAGTCGACTCTTGGCACTTAGTTAAAGATATGGTCGTTCAAAGCCGCCCTGAGAGTGACCATAATCCACTGGTCCTTTCTCTGATGGATTCGAGTTTTTCTACCCCTTGTGAATCCATAGCCGAGATAGGCCACAACCAAGTAGTAGTGGCCAATGACATGAGGAGGGTACGATGGGCTAAGGTTGCTCTCGACGAAAAGAAAGTGTGTGAGATCAGGGCCCTAGTTGCGGGGGCGTTAAAGAAACACAATCGACTTATAAACCAGGAAGACTGTAATGCCCATTTATTAATGGTCCACAATGACCTTTTTTATCCCTTAAAAAGTATTTCATTAATACCAAGCCAATTAAAAAACTTCCTATGCTGAAACCTAATTCTTGGTACAATGCGTCGTGCAAAGCGGCCCAGAAAGAGTTGGTAGTAGCAATTAAGACAAGGGACCATAGCAAAATCAAACTCCCCCGCCTAGCTTATAAATCTTCCTTAAAAAAGGCTAAAAGGGATTGGGATGAGAGGCGCTGGCAGGACCTTCTGACAGCATGTAAAGGTAGAAATATGACCCGCTTCTGGGAATTGGTTAAATGGGGTAACGGGCAAATTTAAATAATGCCAATTAATAATGTAGAGCCCCTTTGTTGGGTTGAGTTCTTCGAAGCCCAATTTAAGAATATTAACCCCACCGAGGCTCTTGAACCCGTCCTCATACCTCCAGAGCCGCCCCTGCTCTTTAACACCAAGGAGATTGAGGTAGTTTTGAAGGCCATCCCTAGTGGTAAGGCCCCGGGGCCCGACTGCATCCCGGCGGATCTGTTCAAACAAGACCCTGACCTGTGGATCCCCTACATTACCAACCTTATTAATGGGATAGCTGGGGGTGCGCCGATCCCAGCCTCTTGTTACGGGGCGTAAATCATCCCCATTTACAAGAAGGGTGATCGCTCTGCCCCGGCCAACTACAGGCCCATAAGTCTTATCAACGCACTTCAAAAGGTTGTAGCAAGAGTAATTCTGGGTAGGATCCAGCTTTGGATGGACGAAGAATACATACTTTCGCCGTTACAAGCTGGGTTCCGACCCCATATGGGGACATTGGATCAAGCGTTTAGTTTTGCCATGCTCTATTGGAAGGAGGTCCAGAAAGGGAAGGGCATGATCTTTGCTGCATTCGTAGATTTAAAATCTGCGTTTGACTTGGTTCCACGAACTAAACTATGGGATGTTTTGCTGAAACTGGGAATGCCCAAAGAACTGGTCACCCTCGTGATCAGGCTCCACAGGTCCAACTACGCTCAAGTTTGCTGGGGAAAGCAAGGGGAAATTACTGACAAGTTTACAGTGGGTAAGGGCGTCAGACAAGGCTGCGTCCTGGCCCCCACATTGTTTTCCCTTTTTACGGAGTGGGGCGGTACTTCGACAATCAACCTACGGACGGACCCAAACTAGCAGGCCAAGGAGTCCCCCTACTCATGTTCACGGACGATACACTAATCTTATCCAAGACGAGACAGGGCCTCCAACTTGCACTGGCTTGTTTTGAGGAGTTCTGCCGCGACCATGAATTGGTAGTAAACATTGAGAAGACAAAGTTTATGGTCCTCCATGGGGCCAGGCCTATATCCTCAAGAGTTTTTATGAGCGGGAAACTCTTGGAGCAAACAAATGTCTTCACCTACCTGGGAGTTACCTTTGGCGAAAAACTGTCCTGGAGTACCCAACTCAAACTCCTGGTGTTGAAGCACTCCCAATTAGCCGGGGCTCTGCTAAAGGAACATAGGTTATCGATCACCAAACCTATTGCCCCTGCTGTTAAAATGTACTCAACTAAAATTGTTCCTGCCATCTTGTATGGGGCTGAGATATGGGGTGCGTCTAACCTGTCCAACCTAGCACATGCCCAGAACAAATTCCTGAGATCGATTGTAGGTCTCCCTAAATCATCCCCCCGGATTCCTCTTTTGTTAGATCTGGGTTGTCAGCCTATTGAGGATATTGCCCAGTTTAGGATGTTGGAGTTTTGGAGGAGGCTATGGACTACTCCAGAACTTTCCCTATTCGCCAGGGGCCTGACTGAAGTTAGGGGGGTGGACAAGGCAAACAAAATTGTATGGTTAAGCAGCATTAAGTCCCTGCTCACCAGGAAGGGGATGAGCAAATATTTATGGGATAGCCCTGAAACCGTCTCATTTCCACCCAAAACTATCTTCAAAGCTGCATACTGGAACCTTATTAAAACCGAGCGGTTCTCGACTCTGACCGGTCCATCTTTGTCTAAAGCTTTTTGTGACTTCAAAGATGAATCCTTGATGGAAAGCTATTGGGATCTTATAACTAAACCTAGAGATCGCAAGCTCTACCTTCACTTCCGAGTCGATTCTCTCCCCACAAGGAAATTTACAAGCAAATGGTCCCCCGGGGCGAGTGCGGCATGCCCGTTTTGCCCCTAGCATACTGAAGACATTAACCACCTGCTTTATGTTTGCCCAGCTTACCAGCTCCCCTGGAAAATATGGCTCAAACCCTTATGTAGATCCTTGGGTATCCGTTCTGCACTGGCCGCTAAAAGGCTATTAAAATCAGGTTTTAACGAGATTACCGTTATTGGGGTTTCTAAATTCTTGAGCTGGACCTGGGCCATTCGGGAAAAAAGACTGGTTTCCCTGAGCTAAATGAAATATTGAACCAATTGGCTTGATAGATTAAATATTTTTATACACAACTCTATTTTCTAGTTCTTATAAAAAGTCTTATGATTATACCTGATTTAATTGACTTTTACTGTGGTTTTAAAGTATCCTGTTATTTATATTTTAACAGTTTTAATAGACGGTTTTAAGATGAGTTTATTATAATTGTATGCTATTGTATAAACTTGCTGTCTTTTATGATGAATAATCGAAATAAAGACTTTTTTGAATTGAATATAAAATAAGCTAAAAAATCAAAAATTTTAAAATATTACCAAAACAGTAAAACAACTACTAAAAAATTACAGAGCACTATAATTAACATATTAATACCTTAAAACACAGAAAATCAAGAATATTACAAATTAATACAAAATCAATATAATGTACAGGTATATCATAAATAGATAATAGATATTTAACACTTCGGACGGGATCCGTAGCAAGCGATTCGTAGCCCTGGTATCCAAATGACTCGTACCACTGTACGTGTGAGCAAGTAAGATGTGAATATTGCCTTGTCCTCCCAGCGACTCGTACCCGTCAGCGAAGCCCTCCGGACGACTACAACATGGTTGACTCGTGCAGTGCAAAGGATCTGATTTCCGAGCGACCAAGTAAGATGCATGCGTTGATCAGCTGGATCGAGTCAGAGCCTCCGATTCAAAAAAGCTCGGGGAAGCATACTTCAGGGGGCCGAAGCAGGCTCCCCTTCACCCAGGGCCCTCCGAATCGGTCACAGGGGTATGCCCATGGGACCCCCTGAACCAAGCATGCAAAGTGTGGCGGGCACCATGGGGTGCCCACCATAGGGTGTACACTTTTGCCCACCCACCCACCCATTTTTCGCAATGGGAGCCTGGGTACATGTCCGTACGCAGCCTCTCATAGACTTCAAAGGAAGTCCGAGCGAATCAAGTCCGTATGTTTAAGGACGCATCATACTCGCTCACTCAGATGCCCGGAGAGCCCTTCGGATCCAAGCTGTATGGAGGGATTTCCCAGCAGGATCGCAATCAGGCCCTTAGAATCATAGGGGCTCATTAGGATGGTGGGCGGATCGCCCCCGCCAGGCTGGCGGTAGCCTCCGCTGGCCTGGCGGGGGTGATCCGCCTGTCATCCTTGCTGCAATGACCCCCCGCCATATTAACATGGCTAGGGGGTACGCGGCGGACGGAAAGACCGTCCACCGCTTATCCGCCCCGGAAAAGGGTTTATATGGTGGCGGTGTCTATCAGACACCGACAGCCATATCAGTATGTGCTTCGTCAGATGCCTTTCCGTGGCATTGCCGCCACGGACAAGCATGCGGTCTTCACTTTGGGGGCCCGTTGCAGGCCCCCATGGTGAAGGCGAGGTGGGGGGTGCAGATGGGGGGTTCCTGTGGTACCCCTCTGCATTTGCATACACAATGCGGCAGGCACCACGCGGTGCCTGCCGCTTTGTGTATGCAAATGTGTCACAAGCATTTTTAACATTGCGGCGGGTGCTCGTGTAAACACCGCCCGTCGCAATGTTAAACATGTATGATGCTCCCGCCACTGTGGCGGGCACATCCTAATACCCCCCACAGGACCCCCGCCCTTAAGGCGGGCGGTCCCTTCCCCCGATGGGATGGCGGGAGGACTAAGTTCGCCCGTCATCCTAATGACCCCGATAGTCTTACTTGCAATATTTTGAATGGTGCTGAGACAGAATATTGAGTTGGAAATGTCGACTCACACAAATATCGAGTTGGAAATATCATGATACAGAAATATCGACAGCAAGAATATCGTGGTCAAGAATACTGAATTTAAGGTAAGAAATATAAATAGTGTTATGTATTTTAGTTTATATTTTAAATGTATGTGATGTTTTTATATAAGTATTGTTTATGTTTTTTAATATATGTATTACATTTTTAGTAGATATGAATTTTATTTTAATAAAAGTTTGCATTTTTCACTTCCATAGTGGTTAGTGGGTTTATAGGGGAATAGGGTGGGAAGTAATTTAATTATAATAAATTAATGAATATTTTTTATTTATTTAATTTAGCTTTTATAGCGTTAATTGTGGGAAGTAATTTATTTGTAATTCAGTATTAATTGATGGTTAATTATTAATTAATTAATTGATAATTAATTATGGTAATTGTGTAATTTGTTTTTAGGTGTGGGTTGTGGGGTTTCTAGGGGTAAAGGGTTGGAAGTAATTTTTTTGATTCATTAATAATTAGCTGTTAACTTATATTAATGAATTGATTGAAAATTAATTATGGAAATTGTGTTATTGATTTTAGGTGCTGGCTGTGGTGTTTATAAGGGTAAAGGGTGGGAAGTAATTTTAGTTTAATTAATTAATAATTAGGGGCCGATTCCGATCTGGGTCAGAAAGCACTCCGACAGAGCTGGATCCGGGTTGTTTACCGACCTATCCGGACTCCTGCAGTCTGACGGAGCGAGTACGATGCGGCCGTATGCTGTCGGACTCGGTTCAGTTGGACTCCCATAGAAGTCAATGGGAGCCGGTTGTATGATGCGTACATGGGCTCCCATTGACTGAATGGGTACGTCGCAGACAAGTGCGCCCCCTACAGTGGGGACGCGTCGGTGCCATCCGCACCGTACATGCCTGTGTTGGGGAGACCCATTGGTCTCCCCCTGTGTCTGAGTCGTAAGGCTGCGGGAACAGGGGGTCCGATGCGGACCCCCGAAGTCCAACTCCGCGAGCTATTGCAAGCCAGACGCTCTGACTCGATCCGGCTGTCCGAATCGAGCATCATACTAGCTCGGTTGTGAAACGTCTCCATTGCGTTCCACGGTTTGCTTGTGACCGAGTCGTACGGAGCGGTTCGGACCCGGAAATGATTCGGACGGAGATTTCGCGCTTGTTCTCATCGTACTTCGACGTCTGGACCTGTGTACGACTCGGACAGAAATTCAGCCTCCGAATCGGATCCCTAATGCCGGAACCCGATTCGGTGCCCTTCCGACCGAGATCGAAATCACCCCTTAGTTGTTATTTCATATTAAGTAATCAATTGATCATTAATTATGGAAATTGTGTGATTTCTTTTAGGTGTGGGTTGTGGGGTTGATGGGGTAAAGGGTGGGGAGTCATTTATTTATAATTAATTATTAATTTGTTCTTAATTAATATTCTTTAATCGATAGAAAATTAATTCCAGAAATTGTGTAATTAATTTTGGGTGCGGGTTGTGGGGTTTATATGGGTAAAGGGTGGGAAGTAATTAATATTTAATTAATCAATAATTACTTGGTAATTTATATCAACTAATCAATTGATAATTAATTATGGTAATTGTGTGATTTTTTAGGTGTGGGTTATGGGGTTTATGGGTTTAAAGGTGGGAAGTCATTTATGTTTAATTAATTGATAATTAGTTGTTAATTAATATTAAATAATTAATTGAAAATTAAATATAGAATTTGTGTAATTAAATTTACATGTTGGTTGTGGGGTTTATAGGGTAAAGTGTGGGAAGTAATTTTTGCTAAATTTAAAATTAGTTGATCATTAATATTAATTAATTCATTTATATTTAATTAGGGAATTTGTTTATATTTTTGTGTGTGGGTATTATTGTTATGGGGAGAGTGTGGGGAGTAAAATAATTTTACTTTATATTTAGTTGTTAAATACTATTACGTTTTTTAATTGAAAATAAGTTTTATCGTGTGATTACTATTTTTACAGTTTAATTTTAGCTGTGGGTTGTGGGGATCATAGGGGTAAAATGTGGGAACTTAAATAATTTTATGAGTTTTAATTTGTTTTTCAATTAATATTATTTTGTTAATTAGTAATTTATTATGTTAGTTGAGGAAGTACATTTTTTTTAATTTAGATGTGGGTTGTGAATTTTGTGGTGTTAAACGGTAGGAAATAAAAAAGTAATTGTATGTAATAAATAATGTTTTGGTTTCTAAATAGTTTTTAATTAAAAATATGTATTTGTTTGGAAATTATTTGTATTTGATTTAATATAATATTTGTAGGTATTTGTTATATGTATTTAACTTTATAATGTTGTTTTTTAAAATTTGAATATGAAATATATTTGTATTTGAATTTTTCACATATTTATATATATTTTTAATTTGTTTTTGAAATATTTTTACTGTTAAACTTTTGTTCGTTTTTATTTTGAACTGACTGGAGAGAGAAAATTAATTGGTGCTCCTCTGCAATCCAACACTTTCCCTACTGTTGCACTCACTGGAATGGTAATAGCAATTTTAACCCCTCCGCTATACAACACTTTCCCCATTATTACAATTATTGGAGTGGGAATAGTACATCTTATCCAACCACTATCCAACACTTTCTCTACTGTTGCAGTCACAGGAGTGGGAATAGTCATTTTTACCCCTCCACTATCCAACACTTTCCCTACTGTTGCACTCACTGGAGTGGGAATAGTCATTTTTACCCCTCCTCTGTCCAACACTTTCCCTACCATTGCGCTCACTGGAAAGGGAATAGTAAATTTTACCCCTCCTCTGTCCAACACTATCCCTACTGTTGCACTCACTGGAGTGTGAATAGTGAGTTTTTACCCCTCCCCAATCCAACATTTTCCCTACTGTTGTACTCACTGGAGTGGGATATTTCATTTTGAAGATTTTTAAATAGTTTAATGTTTTAATTTATAATAGAATGTTTTTAAGTTTGATTTTATTTTGTTAGTGCACACATAAATAGTAAATATATATGAATTATTATGTATGTGTGTTTAGCTTTTTTAATTAAGTTTATTTATGATGTTTTTCTATTTATATTAAATTGACTTCATTTTTTTATATTAATTTAATTATTTAACATATTTAATATTTATTATTTTATTTTACATATATATATATATATATATATATATATATAAAATTCAATATTTTTTACAACTATATTTTTTACATTGATATTTTTTCCCGATATTTCTGTACTTACCTGTTTAAGTATAGGGAGTCGATATGTTTCCATTCTATATTTTTTAATCAATATTTTCCACTTACATATTTTTAACATAAATATTTTGTCAGTGAAGCCCTTCGAACTAATCAACCTCCTTTCTACACAGCAAAAACAGTCATCCCAGAGACACACATTCATGCAAATAATATTATCTCCCCTATTATCCAGACACTTACCTTGGACCAAATTATGTCTCAATTGATTTCTGATAACCCAAACTTACCCTTTATCACACACCATAAACTCTTCACCTCCCCTCCGTATGCCTTCTGCTATCTTTAACTTGACCTCATCTCGCTGATTTTACAAGGCCAGCAACACTCTTAACACCACAGGCTTAAGCAACCCCATCTCATGAACTCATGACCCAAACCATCAACTACTTGTTCTTACACCTTTCTAGAATACAGACTTGTCGAGATTACACATGACTTACAACTTCTTAAGGCAGATCTTCAAAGCCTATAATAAACATCATTTCAGAGATGGTGCATAATAGACGGCTCAATAAAACTGCTATGATGAGTAGACAAACCACGACCTAGATTCTAATTACCGCACTACACCACCAACACACAACACAGTAAACGTGACCTCAACAAGCTTGGCATCTCCCCACCTTAGATAGAGAATAATCCCCTACCCTAACACCTACACTTGACTGATTAGAATGAACACTCTGTATGAGAGTGATCTTCACTCCCTCCTCCTATCATATCATTTTACTTACTTTGTTAACAAAATAGATTTGGCCAAATCCAAACACATCTTTGAAAACCGACACAGAGAACCAAGACCCAATCACAGAGCCATAAAATAGTCTAACCTAAGCAGGTCCCCATCTATCATTCTACATATTCTGACATAAGATTGGCAGTGAAACATGCTGTGGATATCATCCTGTCACACGAGTTGACCTATTAATCCTGACTGAAACCTGGCTAAAAGACGCCTCTACTTCCATCCTTGAGTTACTAGTCCCATCTAACCATGCCATCATAAGACTTGATAGGCCCAACTGACTAGGTGGAGGTATTGCTTGCATTCACTGTGACAATCTCTCCGTGAAACAGTCACATTCCATTGACCTATCCTCATGAGAATTTTGAATAATTACAACCCACTATGCAAATTGCACTCAATCCACAATACACCTAGAGATAACATCACATTTAGAGAACAAATTGATAGAGCAGAAATGTTATCTTTCATCTATTCAAGAATAGTTTACATGGAAAAGATGTATGACTCCATTTACATGAAAACGACAAACTTATATTAGGCTTCACATTTCAAAAACTACGGTAAGTGAGGTTCTGATTTAGATACTGCATCGTAAAAGCATGCAGAATCTTAGAAATGGTTTTCTGATAACACATAACACATAACAGTGAAGAAGCAGATGTGAAAACTGACATATGAGTGGCATGTGTACTTACGCTTAGATAAAGGGATAGAAAAATTCTATGTGAGAATAAAATACTTCATGTGTTAGAAAACCGAATGCAACATTAGAATGTACAAATGTGGGGACTGACATTGACAAGAGAAGTAGTTGTTACACAAGGTTATAGTATGATTGCCTTTTTCGTAAAGTTTATTATTGGTGTGCCTTTAAATCTGTAAGCCATAATAACATACAAAATATAAAAGATGATTTAAAACATTATCTGAAATTATGGTGAATATTAAATAATTTTTTAGGGGTCCGTTATACGTAAATGAACTAATTGCAATTTATAATGAAGTGATATTAATATGCTTATTTGAAGGAATCTATGCACTATTCTATGTAATGCGAGATTCATATTTTAGCACAATTTCATCATGCTTGAGCTGTATTTCATGAAAGCCTCAAACTTCACTTCCTTTCCTAGTATGAACTTATAAACTTATGAACTTATGAACTGAATAGTCTAAAGCCTAAGGGAACCTTTCGTAAAGTTACCACTTGTATTCTGATACTCAATAGCCATCTTTGATGTTCGTAGCTTGCTTGACTAAACTTGCAACAAAAGTGTTTCTTCCAAGAGCACACTCTTGAGAATAGACAGACAAGGGATGAGAGTATGAAATCACCTACTTTCTAAATGCAACAAATAATTGAATGACTAAACTACAGTGGCTCTAAGGAAATGGCGAGTAATGGATTCCTAAATTCTTCCGGATTTGTATACTTTTACCTACTACATCATCTCATCATATCGTGAGCAACCAATGGGACAGAGTGGTCTGACAAATTTGGTGATGTCAAGGGGTGTACATTTGGAATCCATTGAGTATTATTGCCTCAATTTTGAACTGAAGGGCATCTCCCCTCTACCCATCTTGCGTTACAGAGACTGGTGATTGGGCCTTTCTAAAACAACGTGAATTGTGAAAAAATACTGCGATTTGCTGCCAGCTGGTATACTAACGTAGTGGAACCTTTTTCGGCTGACAGGGTTCACATCAAAGCAGCAGAGGAATTAAGGCTGCAGTGTGGACAGAGGCAGACGATTTTGTCTATGAACTGGAACTAGTCGTTTAGAACTTACTGAAATTACCTAATAGGGTTGGTAAGCAGGACAACTCATTTTCCCTACTAGTTCATTTCCCTTAGGATAAATCTCTCTCGGCTAAGGAAGATTAGTTCATTCATATCTGGATCTCGTAGAGCTTGCAAATGTTTATTAGATCTGATGCTAATTATTTAAAACCAAATAGAAATACAATTTGATACATTACTTTGCTGATTCTGTCTCCTTACTTGTTTATGGCAAAATTGAATTTGATTTGGTGGTTAACCCAACTAGTAGTGGGTTGACTTGGGAGTTAACACTCAAGTGTTGAATAATAACAATTATGTTATTCCACATCCTCATATGATAATTGTTCATCCCCTAAGTACTCCTGTTTCTTTCAGCACAGAACAAGATCCATCGGAGGACCTAATAGACTCGGTACGGTAGCTAATGTTTAATTAGAGAAAGGAAAAAAAATAAACAATAAAATAGTTTGTAAGGCCCAACATGTTAACGCTAAAACAAAATCATGGAAAACATTTCAACAAATGCAGGGCAACACTACTCCCACATCGTCCTCGGTGTTTTCAACCGCCACTTGAATGACCTTAATAACCCAGCAATCAACAGCTTTGGAAACCTTCCTAGTTGTCTTCAACCTTACTCAATTTTGTGACTGTCCTAACTACAACATGGGTGTGACCCTGAACCTTATTATTGCCAAGAGTGACACCATCCAGTTGGAATCAATCATCCCATGTGACTGACTGGTCAGATCATCACTGTATTATTTTGCTCATCACAGAATCTGTGAAGATTATTAAGACACAACTAAAGAAACCTAAACAATTAAAAAGGAACATGAGAAATATCAACCTGAATAAAGACTCAAAAATTCTTCTACAGCACAAATGAACATCCACCAAAGACTCAAAACCATGGTTTAATGACAGTCTCAATGCAGAAACATGAAAGCTTAGATTAGCTGAATGATTGTGAAGACTCTCAATATCCCTCAAACACTTAAGTATACTCAGAAGCATTAACAACAAATGCATCAGAAGCTCAAAAGCAAGAAACCAAATGAATAAAGCACATAATCGTTCCAAAAACTGTTTGAACTTGTCAAGCTACAAACGAATAGGCAGCCAACCATTTCCCCACTCTGTCTAATTCACTGCTAAACTGCGTGGATTTTGCTTTATTGTTTACCCAAAAGGTAAAAAAGATCGAGATTGATTTGTGGACAGCTAAGAAACACCTGCCTTTCACATCTCCTATTAGCACCCCCCCCCCCCACTCCCTGTCCTGGAACATGGAGTCGACATGTCTCTCACTTCACACTCCATTTTCAAAGCCTTTGATCAAAGCGCCTTTCTTAAAATCCTATTAGCACTAAAACCTTCAAACCACTTTAGTGACCCTCTTTCAGCAAATCTCTTCAGTGAAATCAAAATATATTTATTCCCATTCTGGACCAAGATAGTCAATGCCTCACTGCGTCAAGGATCGATCCAGAATGCCAAAAATCAATGGATGGTCACGCAGACCTAAAAAACTTCCACCCAATCTCTAATATTCCGACCCTAGCAAAGAAAGATGTTTGAGAAATGCATCCATGTACAATTATGGAAACACATAGAACAATTCAGTCTCTTAGACCAATTCTAATCCGGTTTCCGTTGGGGTCACAGCACTAAATCTGCGCTCACATACATAGTTGATGATGCGATAAGAATGTTGGATCACAACAAATATTGCCTTGTTATCCTCCTCGATCGCTCATGAGCCCTTGAAACGGTCAAACATGACAGCCTCCTAGACCTACTTGAACGTAGAATGTGGATATCAAGATCTGCTCTTAATTGGTTGGCTTCTTTTCTCCACAATATAACTCCAGGAATCAAGGTAAAAATGTCCCTATCCAACCCAACACAGGTCACATTAGGGGTCACCCAGGGGTCCACACCCTCATCCACTCTTTTTAAATTGTTTATGAAACCTCTAACTGAAGTGCTTAATCTAGCCAACATCCACTATCACATGTACAAAAACAGTCCTGAGCAAACCACTCCAGTAATGTTCAAATGCAATTAATCAAGTCCATTCATTTATTGTTTTCCAGATCGATTTATGTTCAAGATCCTCGTCACATCAGTAGTCTCTCTTTGCCAACATGTGTTTCATCAGGTCGATGCATTAACATCACTGACTATTTCAGGGCTCATCAAAAATCAACATCAGATCTGTGTCATTATAAATTTGGTGAATTGGACCTTCGAAGTCCAGCAAGAGTCTCTGCTATGGACATTTGCTCAATGTATTATCCATCTGTATGAGGGAGAGTGCTCCTTCGTACATCTACCATGCAGATATGGATGTACGAAGGAGCATGTGCAACACAATCTTTGGGAAGAAACTTACATTTCTTAGAAGGAGACATGCAGGAAGGAGAAGAATCTTCAGAACTTCTGACGCAGATGGAATGGCAGGCATGTTTTCTGTCAAATGTAGCCTGTGACTGTCTTGGAGCTTCTTATTCTTTGTCTGGGGCTTCTGTTGTAGCAAGAACAGATATGTGGATGAGAGATAGGAAGGTGGAAACTGCAGAAGAGGTGGTGTTACTAAAAGTTCCTTTGGAGATGAGATGGATCATTGAAAGTCTTTAGAGACAGAAAGCATGCATCAGAAAGGAAAAACTTCAACCTCTTACAACTTTGGAGGGTGAGGGTCTTGAGAGATGTTTTCTTGTTCATCTAAATCTTCTGGGTATAATCATTTTCAGTCTAAAAAATCAGAAAAGTAATCATGAACAACTCCACAAGCCTTGAATCAAAACAAACAACAACATTCCTAACTACTGTAGGACAGGTAAGAATACAGAACCTGTAGGCAGGCGTATCTAAACCTTTTTGTCAGTATGGGAAACTTTTTGGGTTTTTGATATTATTTGAGAGGGCTGTTCTTCATCTCCAAACCTCTAGATTCATGATGCCTGTTCACAGTAACACATACAAAGCAGTGCACTAAGAAGAAGCATCACTACATTACTACAAAAGATAGCTGTGATTCAAGTTGACAAAGGAGAACAGCAAACAGGAGTCTACTCCATTTTTTTACTGGTGGAAAATGTTAAAGGAGGGTGTCACCCTGTTCTTTATCTAAAGAGTGTCAGCAGTTGGGTGAGAACAGCTCAGAAGATAATTCCTTCAGTTCACACAGGAGAGTCCTTGACCATTTTAGACTTGCAGGATTTGTATCCCCGTACTCTGGTGAGTCAGAATTCTAAGGGATTTTTAAGATTCATGGTAGAGGGTTAACAATTTTCTTCTCTTCAATTTGGTCTCAAATCTTCACCCAGTGTAATACCAATGAAATTACTCCTTTTATAGGGTCATTGTATGTTATGGAAATTCAATTACATCCATACCCAGACATATTCTTTATGAAGGGACCTGACATTGAAAGATGTGAAGAAAGTCACATCATGCTTCAAGATCATGGTATGCTGATCAACTAGAAGACATTTCAAGCTAGAATGAACTGGAAGTCGTATGCTAAGCTCTGTTGAAGTGTGCTCACTTTGTAATAGGGAAATCAGAGCTGGTCAGCACAGACAATGTGAATACAAAATGCTGGGTATCAGAATATGGTAAAGATAATAGAATAAATATTTTGGTGTACAGAGAAAGTCCTGATTTCCTTCAGTGCAGTTTATATTTGGGGTTAGATAGAGGAGAGGTGGATAAATTGAGCAGAGTCTTTCGATCCTCCCAGGATTATTGCCTAGCTCCTGATTACTTCAGAATTCTCTGTAAGAAGTGGAGGAATCCTGTAATGGATCTGATTGCAGATCGAAAGAAAGCTCTTACACCACAGTTTTGCTCCAAGTGCAAAGGGTTGGGAGTGTTGGGAGTACATGAACTTTTAGGTCAAGTTCCTGAACAAGATAGGTAGATGTGTGAGCCAAGAGCTCTGCGCCGGCCAAATAAACTATCCTGTAAATTGTGGTGACAGCCCGAACCTAGGGGTGCGCTGAGGTGGACCCCACTCGCTGGAAGTATACCGGAGCACAAACTGACTCCTTTGAGGCCGTGGGGTGATGAGAGAAGCGGAGCAGCAACAAGTGTGTGCGACACCGCGGCCTGAGCAAGATGGCGACCTGGGGATCTGTGGCCTGAAAAGAGAGGTGATGAGCTCATATCAGGCAACAGAGAGACACAGACAAGGGAGGACAGCTGACGGAGTGGAGAGCATTACCGGAGCCCTTTGTCACCGCGGGGAGCCGAGCGGGGGCTGGAGAGTGGTGTGAGAGGCCCTAGTTGCGGACCCCGAGCACAGAAGACCCACCGAGTGAGTCTAGAGACACCGCACAGGAGCCTGCCACCGGGGTGTCTACCTGTTCCTTCCTGAATGGTCTGTGGACCCCAGTTGGAAGGAAATAGATGTAGTGCTCCCATCAGGCACTAATACGCCAGGAGGCACAGAAGCGGCCGGCACTGCGACCGAGGCTGCCCACCAGCCAAGTGCCATTCCCTGTATGCCACTGTGATGACCCAGTGTGGGGGGCACCGGCACGGACCTTGCCGACCGGAGGTGCCCTACAATGCAATCCTACCCCTTTGCACGAGGTGCGGTGGCCCAAACATAAATGGTGGCCTGAAGCCCCGTAGAGCTGCCATGAGAAGTTGACGAGCCCAGACTGGACAGCGGCAGGACGCAAGTAGAGGAAGACAACGAGTGGAGTGAGGAGCAGCATCGGAGGCCTGCTGGGAACTGCGCTGGGGCTGGAGAGCAGAGTGCATTAGCCCTGGCTAGGAACCCTGAGCACTGAAGCATTCACCTGCATCCAGAGGCCAGGTGGGTCAGATCGAGCCAGGGGATGCAGCGCTGGAGGCTCCCATCTGTGGAGGCTGGCCAGGTCTGGAGAAGTCTGTAACCCTCGACTGAGGGGGGATTAGCGCAGTGCCTCTGGCAGATACCAACACGCTGGAAGACACTGAGGTGACCAATAGCCCCGGGGAGACGGGGAAAATTAGTGGAACTGGAGGACTGCAGAGGGCAGGAATTGAATAGAGGCCTACCTAGAGAGAAGGCAGCTGTTGAGCGGGCTGGAGACTTGGCTGTAGCGGGCACTGGGCGTTTCCCTGGTGGGCTGCTAGGGTGGGGGCCGGTTTTGGGCCCCTGAGGGGCCGCTTTTGTTACCGGGGGTCAGCAATATCGGCCCCCTGTAACAAAATCGTCCCAAACTGACCCTTGCAAACTACTCGGCTGCACCCCCCTCTCCCCAGGAGGGGCAGGCTGAGCAGTTTGCCAGGGCCAGTTTCGATTCCCAGACCGACCCTGGCTGGCGACCCTAGTGAGTTGAGACAGTCACAACTCGTGCTGCGACACCGGGAGGCCTGTACGATGGATTTGGGACTGAGTGAGGCCCTTGACCAGGCTTGTTGGCCGTGACCTAACCACGTTGCCAAACGGAGCTGCACTGAGAAGATGCTGGGAGGTATTGAGGAAGTGTGAAGTCCTCTCTGAGTCCATTATGGGGTTAAGAAGTTGAGCGGTCTGACAGAGGCTGAGACCAGGGCCATGATAGAAGGATACAGACAAACATAACTATGGGGCCCCTGTGGTGATACTGGTGAGGACTGTGTGACAGACACAGGCAGTGGAGATGGAACAGGCCACGGCGAAGGTGTGGTGACTCGGTCCCAGTGGGGTGCGAACCGTAGAGCAGGTCTGGAACACTAATAACTGGTCCCTTGTGGCCCAAGAAGGGGTGAATCCGATCCCCAGTCAGATACTATAATCACTTGGAGATGGGGACGCCCAGAGGAAAGCAGACAGGGCCTCTCCCCGAGCAAGAAGAAACCACACCAGAACAAATGCGGAACGAGCCGGGTTGTGAAACTTTGGAAAACCCAGTCTAGCACCAGCTGACTCGAATACTAGAAGCTATTGTCGACACCAAGGCTACGCTCCATCAAGACATAAGTACAGTGTCAATGGGCCTGGGCCTGTTAAGAGCGGAACACACCAAACAAGCAGACTGGGTGAAACGGACAGAGTCCTCTCTGGCAGAAATCACACAGGCGCAGCAAGCCTTGTCCAAACAGATGGGGGGGCATATCCAACAGAATAAATTGGAGGAATAATGTAAGGATCCAAGGTTTGCCGGAAGGAGTAGGGGGCAACAACATGATCCTCAGGGTTTATCCCAGTTTTACATGTTGGAGAGGGCGCACCCCTACCTGCCAGGCCACTGGCCCCGGGAAGGCCCCCACGTCCCGTGGTGGCTAGACTGCTCCACTTTAAAGATAGGGACACGTTATTGCAAAAAGCACGGGCTGATGGGCCATTCATGGTCAACAACAGTAAAGTATTGTTATTCCCTGATTATACACTGGAAGTTCAGAGGCATCGCACCTCCTTCCTCAAAGTTAAGAGGGCTCTGCAGGAAGAAGGGATCCAATATTTACTGATGTTTCCGGCCCGACTATGGATAATGTTAGATGGATAGACGCACTTCTGTGAAGATCCCAAAGAAGCATGGGATTGGATTGAAAGCTACAAAACAGAGGGTCCAACTGTGAAACTAAAACCGACAACCCAATTTAGAGAACGGGAACCCGGGAAGAGACTCCGTAAGCGGCAGCGGTGTGGGGCTCCAAAGAAGCCGAGCTCTTCACAAACGGAAAAGGAATGAGCGGAGACATTCCAGGCAGTGGCGGCCATGATGCAGGGACGAAGATCATCTTCGGAGAGAGGCTCCGGATCAAAGAGAGGGACTGATGGGACAGACTCGGACACATCTTGGAGCGGGAGCCTTAAGATGCCTGTTGTGTCCCCGAACACAGCTGGCAAGATTGTATAAGTGGAGACTTGCCAATTGCATCCTCTTCTCTCACCTCCATCCTTCTTTCCCCCTCGCTCTTCTCACATCTGTTTTCCCCCACTTTAAATCTCCCTTTCCCTTCTTTGATTGGGGACTCTGAGAAAGATTGGCGGGGTGGTCGGGTGGGCCCCTGGGTGAGGGTTGGCCCGGCCGCCTTGGGCCGATGCTCCATGGGTTAGTGCCAAACCCACAGTAAGGGCACCTGTAGTGACAGCTGCACTCCCCTCAGGTCCTTGTAATAGTAGAGTTGGGTCTGAACTTCTTGATGTAGTCTAGTCTGAGGTTTGGGCAGATAGCCGTTGCTAGACCGTCCTGGGATTGGGGATGCTTGTTATTAATTTTTGTTTTGTGCGTATACGGGGGGAGGGAAGGAGTGAAGCTTGGTGTGATGGCAGTTTGGGGTTTGGAATGGGGGGTTCAGATAATATCCCAACCAATACATAACCCGTTTAAGTTTGTAACATGGAATATAAGAGGGATGGGGTCCATGGCCAAAAGGTATAAGGTATACACCTACCTAAAGAGGAGAGATGTGCATGTAGCCCTCTTGCTAGAGACGCATTTGGTTAGTAGCGAGCTGGACAAACTGCGCAGGAGGTTGTGGGGCCGAATATGCGCTACTACCTACTCTGCATTTGCTAAGGGGGGAAATGATATGGGTGCGACCCGGGGTCCCTTCTGAACACATCTGTACCAAGGTTGACAGTGAAGGCATGTATGTGCTAGGAGCTGGGAGACTGGCCGGGAGAGAAGTGACATTTGAGAGTGTGTATGCACCGAATATAGAACAGGTGAAGTTCCTTACCACCCTCTCAGCTCAGATGGTTAAATATATGGGAGGGTACACAGTTATTGGGGGTGATTTTGTTTACGTGGTGGATACTGCAGTGGATCATTGACATCCACCTCTCCCAGGAGCGCAGGAACGTAGACTCACCGGGTTCCGATACTCATACTTCTCCCCATTGCATCAGGTGCATACTAGGCTAGATATCTTCTTATGCATGCCGGAATTCGGTACCTCACTTACACAAACAGAATATCTGGGTAGGACCCTCTTGGATCATAGTCCCCCAGTGCTGACTTAGCAGCCTTTCGTGAGGCGGCCCCCGATCCCGTTGTCGGGGTTGACTCCCCTTATGTTGGAAGATGCACCTTTCCATGACTCTTTGAGGGCCCTTACTGAGACATACTTTTAAATAAATGCTGACTCCGCATCCTCGGTGTTGATGGAACGGGAGGCATTTAAGGTGGTGGTGAGGAGACACTGTCTAGGGCAATCGATTGGCGTGCAACGGGAAATCAGGCAAGAACTATTAGACACTGAGGCTCAAATCTGGCAACTGGACAATATTCAGGGACAGGAGGCCACCTCTGGAGCGCATCTACAAGAGCCCATGCTACATATAGTAACGCACTGGAGAGGCTGACGTGCCACAACTATAGCGAATGCCTAGACAGACAAAAGAAAGAAGAAGGTAGGGCAGGTGACCTACTGGCACGGCTAATTAAGTCGGAAAGACGAGGGGCCATGATTACGCAGGGCAGGACGCAGGTCAGGACAGATTCTGGGGAACTGGTCTATGATCCTGATGCCATTAATGCACTGTTCCGCACCTACTATGTGAAGTTATATACTAGCCCTGGCTGTGTCCCTTGCTCCTCTATCTGTGAGTTCCTGGAGACACTGCCTATATGGACATTAGACGAGCAGGTGCAAGATGATTCGGGAGGCCCAGTGACCCTACATGAAATCAGAACTGCCATTAAAGATACAGCAAGGGGAAAGACGCCGGGTCCTGATGGACTCTCGGCAGAATTTTCTACAGCATATGTGCATCTACTGGTGCCAAGGCTAGTGACTCTATATGCGGAGGGGGAAACATCCTTTGCAACGCAACTTTTACCACGCACTGCCTTTACGACGCAACTTTTACAACGCAAACCATTTCAATGCATTGCGCTGGGGGGCGCTATAGGATAGGGAATAGGTTTAATTTACTATCCAACACCTTCCCTACTATCCACGGGGACTGGAGTTGGAATAGTAAATTAAACTATTCACTATCCAGCGCCCCAAAGCACTATGCGTTTTAAAGGCATGCGTTGTAAAAACAGCATTGTAAAGGCATGCGTGGTAAAAGCATGTGTTGTAATGTCATACATCCATGCGGAGGCCCTGGAACGGGGAGGCCTCCCTGAGTCAACCTAGAGTGCTTTGGTGATACCGCTTCCCAAGACTAAAGACGCCAACGCTCCAGTAACAGAGTACAGACTACTCTCTATGCTCAACATCTATTTTAAGATCATTAGCTTGATACTGGCACTCAGGCTGTTTCCACACATACATTTCATCATTCACGAAGACCAAAACAGATTCATCCCCTTCCGTATAACCTCTTATAACCTGCAAAGGTTGTACTATGTTCTATTCCATGAAGAGGCGAGGTGTATGCCTTCGGCGGCTGCGCTGTCTGTTGACCTAGAGTAGGCCTTTGACACAGTGGGGTGGGATTATCTCTTTGAGGTCATGATGCAGATGGGCCTGGGGAGCACTGGGTGAAGTGGGTCCAACTACTGTATACATCACATATGGCGAGGGGCAGGACGGGGAAAAATGTTTCCTCCCAGTATTCCATACAATGGGGAACCCGGCAGGGGTGTCTTCTCTCACCCTTGTTGCTTCCCTGGCTATTGAACCCCTTGCAGATTTGATTTGGCAGGGCAGAGAGGGGATGGGTCTTCGACTAGATGGGCGGATGCACAGTTTCGTTGTACGTGGACGATCTACTGGTATATTTCGGAATGGCAGTGTCTGGCACCGTAACAACCATAGCGCTTTTAGAGCACTTTGGGACCCTGTCCGGCCTACGGGTTAACAAGAAAAAGACATATTTGTTTCCACTGCTGGGACCGGCACCCCGGCCGACACTATTACCAGCTGATATCAACTGGGCCCCTTACTCATTTAAATATTTAGAAATAGATGTATTTCATTCTTTGGATGACTTAAACGGAACCTGGGCAAGGCGCTGAGCTCTCTCCGGACCAAAGTCCTTTTTTGGTGCACACTGCAGCTGCCAATTCTGGCTCGGATCTCTTTGCTTACAATGGTTATGTTGCCAAGACTATTGTATTTTTTTGTTAATTTGCAACCCTGATATACCCAGGGATGGTTTAGACCCCTGAATGCACTGATAAGATATGGGAATATGGTAGACGAAGAGTCTCCCTGCAGACATTACAACACCCAATGGCAAAGGGTGGCCAGGGTGTACCGGATATTGAGCTGTACATGTTAGCAGGTCAACTGCAGTAGCTGGCACAGTGGGTAGAGGGTATAAATGAGGAGGGAACCTGGTTGACAAAGCCAAATGGTAATCCGGATCTACTGTTGGCCAAATTGTGAGACCGACAGTTGTCACCCCATAAAGGTCAATGTTGCAACTTACAGCTATACACACTTGGAAACGTTGCCAGTGTTGGCTAGGTGGGACCTCCTGCTATTCACCCTTACTGCCATTGTTTGGGCTCCCACATAGAAGTCTAGTGACAACATTTATGGCCGAGCAGCTGGAGTCATGGAAAGAGGTGGGCTTAGACACGGTAGGGGACTGCTATCAGGATGGATCATTAGTCCCGGATCTGGTTGAAAGTTGTGGTCTTCCCTCTGGCCATTTCCTGCGCTTTGAAGCCTTGATTTGTACCTTTGGGCAGATATGGATGAACCGGTGACCCACCCGGTAATGCAGGGCCTGATCACTCAGAGTTCTGCGAGGCACCAGGTTCGGTGGCACCACAAGGCCCTGGTCACTGCGGCTATTAGCCCCATGGGGAATCTACGGGGGAAATGGGAAAGGGCAGTAGGCAGGGAATTCACAGACGGACAAAGGGGTAGGGTCCTACGGTCTCACAAGAAAATATCACGGAATACCAGACTTAAGTGCACACAGTTTAACTACATCCATATGGTCTATATGATGCCCCATAGACTCAATGTTACATATGGGGTCGAAGTGAGGAATTGCCCGAGGTGTGCTTATGCAGACGCAGACTTTATGCACATGATCTGGAGTTGTAGTGCTATAAAGGTTTATTGGAAAGGGATCCTGGCTAAGATCAAGGATGCACAGAGGAGACTGTTGGAGCTTACTGAGGAAGCATGCATATTAGGGCTCTTCCCACAACCCCCTTAAACGGAAAGTGGGGAATTGATTAATAGATCTTGCCTTAGGCCTAGCTAAAAGACGAATAGCATTGGTGTGGAAATCTCCTTCTGGGCCACAATTAGCCAGCTGGAACGGGGATGTTATTGGTTGGGCAGAAGTAGAAGTCAGATGGGAGGAAGCAAGAGGCACCAGGAGACAGCCTATAGCAGATCTCTGAAAGGAGGCGCTAGCGATATGGGAAAACCCAGAATGAGAAATGGGGGAGGGGTCTGGTAGGGATAGTGAAGGATCCATACATAGCCATCTAGGATGACAAAACCCTGTAGGAGTGTGATGTGCACAGACAACTGTTCAGAGGAGTGTGAGTTCGCAATCATAGCAGTGAGACAGACAAGTGGAAGACTGTAGGTTAAGGCCTCAAAGCGGGAATACATCCCCAGAACACTCCCCACCTCATAGACATACCCTGTGGAGGAAGAGTCACTTCATTATTGCGAATAACATATGCATCCCCAGAACTGGCTGATCTGCTCCCCCATTGCGCACGCAGTTCCGTTAGTAGTTTCTTTTTCTGTTTCTAGTCATCCTCTTATTTTACTGGTGTACATTTTCATGATTAATTAAACATGAGTAACTCAGATGGGGACAATAAATGGACACGGGTCTGCGGCCGGATATGCCCACCGAGACAAGGCGGGGAAGAAGCAATGGGTAAGGTCCATGGATATAGTAAGCACAGATGGGCTGGAAGATACCAGTCTCCAGAGTGAAATGTATGCAGACTTGCCCAACTGTCAAATAAGAATATGTTGAAATATTTCCATGTTATACTTGTACAATCGTGCCGAAGTTAAAAATGTCAATAAAAATATGTTAAAAAAAAAGTTCCTGAACAAGATATCAGGATAGACAAATGTGATGAATTTGCAGAATTTTTCCAAAACAAGATAGAATTTTTACCCCCCACTTTGAATTTCCACAATATCGTTATGTCTAGGATAATAAACTCATCATGGAACCCTTGAGACACTGTTGAGTGTCTAGTGCCTTCCAATCTCAAAAATCAAAAAATCAGCCACACACTAAAATCAAACTTCCTTGAAATCATTAGCTCATCCCTTGAACATTAGACCTGTCAAAGCCTCAAATAAACATCAGATGACGCAAACAAAAGGAAAGTTGATCAATTCGGTCGTCAATAGAGTGTTTCCTCACGACATCGTAATCAGGCCCTTAGTTGTACATCAAACTGACCACGTACAATCCTGCTTAACTAACACATACAATTACTTGAAAAGTAGGAATCTGAAACTAAATGAACTTGTAGAGTCCACTGAAGGTCTGATTACAAGTTTGGCGGTGTTGAAGCAGGCCAACACGCCAGCGCCCCACTCCCACACGGCTAAACTGGAACGCCGACTGCCCGCCAGATTAGGAGTTTTCTCCTGGTCTGATGGGCGGTGTTTTGGCGGTCCCTGGGTGGTTCTTTTGAAGGACTCATATCTGAGCCTCAGAAAGGCACCACAATGGGAGCACCAAACACGTTCCTGCAAGTGCTGGACCTTGAAGTTCATGTCATGCAGGAAGTGGGGTTGCATGCAGATAGGGAGGCACAAGATGTGCCCCCCAGCATGCATCCCCTGGGGCAACAGAGTCCCTGTAGGGCCCCCTTAGTTTCTTCCCAGCCACCATTTTCTTGGCGCACACCGCCATGAAAAGGGTGGATGTGAGGAAACTTGTACTATGCTTGGTGGTGCCGCAGCAGCACAGCCAGCAAATTGCTGCTTCATACTGCTGCACACTGCCGATGGATCACAGATCGCAGGAGGTTGCAGCGGTTCTTTGGCACTCTGATGCAAACTTGTAGTAGGGCGGTTTGAGCGTCGGTCCTCACACCACCACCTTGGTTAGGCGGTCCACTGGACCCCCAAACTCATAATTAGTCTCTAAGTGTTTGTGACTTTTACTAAATAATAAACTTACCTAGCAATATTAAAAACTTGCAAAATTGGCCATTTTCTATCTCAAAGATTCTTGATAACTGTCAACCTTTCCAACCAGGTTAGGAGCTGCACATTGCAGCAGAATCCAATTCACCTTTCAGGTCTTACTATGATAATGCAATTTTTACTAAACTGTCTAAATGCTACTAAAAACTGTCCTCAATACAGCAGATGTCTAACCATCTCGCCTCTAATTCCTGTGGATATAATCACTTCACACATGTCGTTGACTCCCTAAAATGGGTCTTAGTTGATCTGTGATGCCACAATGAATCCGATTGTTTAACCTATAAGGTAAGTGGGAAAATTAAGCTAGTGCTCACAGATCGAACATTTCAAGAAAAGGTCAACTACTTCGTGAGCTTTCCTTCCCATTACCTTTTACCTGTTTCCTTTAGATAAGCTCACTTTACATTAGCTCACTCTTTCAACCAATTCAACTCTTCCATGAAACATCACATTCTAGAGAAATTCCTTGGCTGCCAGTCAAACAATGTGATATAAAAAATGCATTTCTATTCTTGAATCTGACCTTAAGACAAAGAATGATTAATCTGATCACTTATCAAAATTGATGCTGCACAAGACATTTATAAAAAAAAAAGGCAGACTTTTACAATTCTTCAGAATATTGGTGTAAGGCAAAATCTTTGTAATTGTATGTTGTTTCATCTGATGTTAAATTGATTATATAAGATAAGAGCGAATTATAAGCAAATGCTGCACCTCTAGAATGACTACCTCAATTATTTTGATTGTAAGCTTTTGATAAGTTAGTGGGTGGATGGAGTTTGCAGTTACAGCAATAGACCAAATGTATCGAAACACTTTATTTAACATGCTCTTCTCATGCCCTTTGAAGGCATTTTTCACTGCTGTATAAAACCACGAATAAATAGGAATACAAAATAGGCTGTTCGCTCATCCTTGGAAAAAGCAAGCATTTCTTATCTGGTGCACAGGATAAAATCTCCTTCTTGCATAAATGGCACCACTTCTTTTTTGTACATAGCAGGGCTCGCTGGCTCCTCCCCCTTCGGTTTCACACAGTTTCATTTAAAGCACAAGCCAGAGGCCAGAACCTCTAAAGAAGTTGGAAGATATTTAGCAATTGTTCACTTTTCGAACTGAGTACATAAATCTTGTTAAATGTTTTCCCTGAAGGGGATGAAATCCATTGGAGTGTACAGTAATTTCACTGTCCACTGAAACATGAAGGAACAACAATTTCATCCCGCCAAAATGTAATTCGCATGCTGCACAGCACAGCCATCATTTCCCCAAATCACAATCATTGAAACACCAAAGTACTTTTTTGTGATCCCTTCAGCAAATGCAAATTACTTGGGTTTAGTACAGCGTGGACCAAATAAAAACAAAAAATATGTGACCAACCTTCTTCCGTGCCTTCTTTGTAAGACATGCTGGACCCAAGACGCATGAAAGTAGCAGTACATTTTTTTCTAGCTCTTTCAACTGTGTCCCTAGTTGCAGAATTTTATCTTTTGCAGGAATTACATGAATATGGACGGATAATTTAGGCTGCTTCTCTAACTACCTAGTGTGAATATTATTGTAAGGAAAAAGACATGAAGATTTAAAACACTGAGTTCAAAAACTGTGACTCATCTATTCAAAAGACGACCTGCAGGCCAGCAAGGAATAAAGCAGAGGAAAATGCAAACTGTCTTATGCTGTCACTTTTATTTCCCATCAAATATGTATGTCCTTTTGTGTAGTCTCTTATAATAAATGGGTAAAGCATAGCCCTAACAACTTATTGCCAACAGACACACTGAATCAACAGATAGATTTCCATGCAAAGCATTTTTTTTAAACAAAAATGATTTGGTTTTCAACCAGATAACACTGCCTTTCAAATGTGTACATTTTTATTCACTTGCTTAATACACTTTATATTGCTAGTCGATAAAATTATTATTGCTTTTTTTTTTCTTTCCAACGTACGCTAGTTTCCTCCCTCAACTGCTCAGCATGGACGTCGATTCACCAAAATACCATCACAGGAAGTTATTTATACTACATGACCTTGGGCTTGGAGTCCTTACGGGAAGTAATGCCTCTGAACTCAGGTTAGTTACATCATACACAGAGACCAGAAAATCTCTACAGATTCACAAGAAGTACTCTATAAACAAACATACTTTAATCAAATAATATTGAATTTGCTTCTACATACATTGTCCTTTCTGATAATATATACAGATAGATACAGGATTAAGATAATGCATCATTGGTGAAGAAATAGTGTAAAACAATAGAAAACATGCTGACCAAGTTGAAATCACCAATATCAATATCACATAACTTATATAATAAGAAGGCTGGTGGGCCTATGATACTCAGAGCAGGGTCATTTTGTCATTTGATGTAGAAACTAAGAGTAACTTGTAATTAAGTCTCAGCCTTAGATTGCAGGTAACAGAGTTATTTAATTCCGCCCAACCCAGCCTTTTAAAAGACAAGCCAAGAAGATTCGAACCTTAACCTGTGTTGTGATCTGGCTGGCAAAAAAGAATGGCTGGCATCCAGGGGTCACAAGTAAAGTGGCAGGGGTAACAACAGGTTGCCTACCCCCTAACCGATGTCCTTGGCATTGGCAGTTGCCCCCATTAGATAGGCAGCATGTGGGCTCACATAAGTCATGTCTCCCATGTTTATGATTTTAACCTGAGACAAACTGTGCACTTCCAGTTCTACATCTACTCTCTTGCATAGTTGCAATGTGACCCAGTGAGCCCCTCGAGTTCATGATAATAGATTACCTCTGAAAAGCTTGCAAATGAATCTAAGTAAGGAGATCTGGAAGAGGTCGGAGTCACAAAATACTGCATGGTGGGAAGTAATAAGTGAAAAAAACAAGTGAGGCTACCAACCCATTTCATGAAAGCAAGAAGTGGGAGGTTATTAGAAGATATTTTCTGCAGCCAGTTGAAGCCTTCATGCGAGCATCTTAAAGCCTTTACAAATAGAAATCAGCTCCAGTTCAGACTTTAACAGTATAGTATTTGAGTCCTAATTCTCGTAGCTGGTCTGAAAGCTGGTTAGATATATAAGAGTTACATATCATGAGGGAAGTACAGATATGTAACTCTCACAGCTGGGTGAGAAGTAAGTAGTGCATGGCCAACAGGATGCTGGGAAGAACAGAGAGGATCATCCACTACCCTATTCTCTTTTGTCTCAGCTCTCTAAAGTTTTGCCCTACCCTGAACCTACAGCTCAGTAGACTAATAAATTTGCTACATTGGAGTGGGCTTCCGAATGTAGAAGGATGTATTCTATGGGGTCCGAAAAGGATAATGTGTGGTAACCCCATCAGGACGAGAAATAAACTGTGATCTGTATATTTCTAATCATCAGTCATTTGTTGATAGTGTAACTCCAGTGGGGTGCACCGTTTTTAGCTTACTTTGATTGAAAAAACAGTATTCCTGTAATTTTACTGCCAAATTGAGCATTTCTTAATCATCAAGAACGCCACAACCCATAGCTAAGATCAAGATCAGATGTAGAGCTGCTCACTACGAAGGACTGCAGTGCACAGCTGGGGATTACTCTTGTTTAGCTGTTCATTAAGATAACACGCACACTTTCAAGGAGCAATGCAGCCTTGATGCAAGGATTAGACTGCCCAGCAAATCAAAATAAAGGCAACAGAGGAAAAGAGTTAGAAAGATTATGAGAAAATATTTGACAGAGATAAGAAATATGGGAAAGTGGTAAGTTGAGACTACTGGCTACCCCCAACTGATACCAATGGGGATTTAGTCCATTGACTAGCTAAGGGTGACCCACAGATAGCCTGGAAGAGAAGACAGGAATTTCTATGGTTCAGGTAGATCAGCCCAGAATCCTCATACATGAACAATCAAATAACCAAAACCTAATATAATGCATCGCCAACTTACGTTAAATCAAGTTTTTTGTGAAAACTGTATCACTTGTGGTTGGGTTTGTAGAATATGCAGTCTTACTGAAACATTAGCCTGTAGAGGCAACTGAAAGAGAATTTACATAAGCATATCTTTAGTATTACTGGGGTGTATTTGAATGAATTATTTTGAGAATTATGACCTTGATCAACAAATTGGGAAGTACAGTATTTGTCTTCTCCTTTTTTTCGAGATTCCCTAAAGGCACATTTTTGTCACAGAAAAGATGCAAATTGAGCCAAGATGACATGGGAACCAAGGAATTGAAAAATGTGGATTAAGATATAAATAAAGGGAAGTGAAGAGAAGGGATTGAAAGTCATGAGACCGAGTATTTTGGCGGACAGCATGACACTGGTTGCTTATATGTAGGTGCCATCACAGAAAGGATTTTCATGGCAATCACACAGTTTTGGGACACAGCCTGCATGACAAAATGGATTTCGGGAGGGGTGAGGACTTGCAACCCATGCATTGTTGGCAAGATAGCTAATAAAGTTTAGGAGCCTGCAGCAAAAATCTGTGTTCCACCTTCAAAGTCCAGTGATCCCCCCTGTGCCTCACACCCTTAAGAGGTTGAGGAGATAAGAACCCTTTGAGTTGGGAACGAAAAACACAAGTGCTACCTCAGCTGAAAGGAGTTGCCTTGCAGTGTATGAGTGTTATATGCAAGAGAAAGTTATGTAAAAAGACGAGAAATATATCAAAGTTATTGCCGCCAACTCAGAGGTACGCGCCTATATATAATCACTTAAGCAATTGCACTATCTTGATTAGGGGAACCTACATTGTGACGGACAATAACATGTATCCATATCCAAGTGATACTGTTTATGTAATTTTACAGCAGCTATTAGTCTTTCACGAATTCATATTCAACACATCGGCCACAAAAATTTGATATATTTGTATCACATGACTATGGGGAGTATGATTAGACAAAACACCAATTATTAAAACTAAAAAGACTGCCTCTATATATATACAGCATCAGGACTGTGGAATGATGCATCCATTGTAGAGATCTTTGTCATGTAAGATGAAAGTCACAGATTTGAATACTGGTAGCTCCCCTCATTCTTCAGGGATTGATACAACGAGTAGGATTACATTGAGGAATAACAATTGCACATCTGCTACAAATATGAAATACCACAGAAATGTCTGATCGCGTTGCATTCATTACTTGTAAGCATTGGCATAGAGCTAGTTACCTCAGAGTACAGTGCCTGTATAAAGGCACACAACCTATTACCTCTTCCTAGAGATGGTTGTGATATTCCTTTATAACTTTTAACACCTTCGCTGCGGGGGATATTCCCCCGCTGTGCTGGGGGGGAGGGGGGTGCGCACAGCACTCACATGCTCATGACGAGCTGAGCTCGTCATGAGCCACGGCGCTCCTGTGCTCATGACGAGCTCAGCTCGTCACGGCCACACCCGTTCCCGTGGAATGCTCAGCACAGCAGGGGAATTATCCCCGCATGCGAGCGTTCCACGGCTCATGGCGAGCTGAGCTCGTCATGAGCACCGGAGCGCCGTGGCTCATGACGAGCTCAGCTCTTCATGAGCATTCAATGGGTTAATACCCAAGTTATGTTTGTTTTGTGGTAAATCATCACAGTCACATTAGAGTGACAAACTGCTAATGAATGTCAATCTTAGCAAAAGATAGGGCAACAAAATGGACATACATGGCAACATTTAAGAACACCCCCATGCTTCAAGAAGCCGAGGCACAAAAATGGCTAGTTAACGATCATGTTAACTGAGACTAACTAGTCATTTTTGTGTCTTAAACGTAGAGTAATTGGGTATACTCTAATTAGGCGCAGCACACAGCACACACAGATCAACATAAAACAGCATAACAACTGTTTAAAATTTAGAAAATCAAGAGTGCTCAGAACACATTTCTTTTCCTTTTCAAGAAGCAGAGGGGCATGGTGTCAGACTATTATGTAGCAGAAACCAAACTGTATCCTTAGCTAGCCAGTGAGCTCATAGGTCAGGGTCTTTCCCATGCTCAGACGAGTCTAGGAGCTGAGCCCAATACTGCCCCATGTCACCCAGGACATCTCCAGAAGAGCCTGAACATCTGTCTTGTTGTGCCTGATGGCTGCTGACCTGGCTTTGATCTGTTCCAAGCATGCAAGTAATAGTTGACTAAAATGTGCACTTTTGCTATGGCACAGATGGAGATCAAAGATAGGATCTAATGAAGGGCACCCCCTCTCCGCGATCACCCTCTGTAGCATGCACACACTGGCTGGTGATCTCAAAATCTTTATTCTGTCACTGACTTTTTCAGGCTGTTTGCTCCCATTCATATATGTAGAGATATGAGTGCATGCTGGGACCTGTAGTCCTGACATAGCTCAATTAATGTAATTAAACCATCCTACTTGGAAATAATGATGCGTAAATGCAAAGTCTAGCACTGTCATAGTTGTGTCCTCATGATGTGCAGCATTACTCCTGCAGGGGAGAAGTGACGCTGCTGCCTGGTTCAATAGGAAGCAGTAACACCCAAACTTGCATGATAATAACCTACAGCACAGTATTTATGTTTGTGTGCATTTTGATTTCTGTAGCAGAACCATAGCTGGCTAGTTAGCTAAGGAATGCTATACACAACAAAGGGTGGTTTAAGAGTGTACAATGTGAGCTGGGAATCAGTTCCAGAGCCAGTGCTTGGAGGACTTACAGTGTGCTGTTGCCTTGTCAACATATATAATGAAGTGCTTAAAAAATCATACTACCAAAATGAAGCATACTAAATTCAATGTAAATAATGCAAACTAAATGTGAGCACCCTTCCAAATAGAAAAATAACCTCAGACTCCAAAACTGGTTCGAAACGTCTGTTTAACATCACAATGTCAAAGTTGTTTCCAGTAAGATCATGTAACAAAGGAGAAATAGGTTTGTAGCCTTCCAGAAGCACTTGAGGGGTGTAGAAGCTGTTTTGAGGACATTTCTTTAAGGATTCTAAAAAGGGGATACTTTCTGATACTTATCCCTGTAATGGGTTTCATTTCTTTGTTTATCTTGTAAAATAAATCCACAGAGTATGACAAAATCAGTATCATAGCCAGTGCGTCAGGTGCCCTAAGGAAGGAAATGGTCCCCTGGCTTCTGTTTGAATTATACAAAACATTAATCAGGGTTCAGTGGGTCTATCAGGCCTGATGCCACTGCACCTGCTGCACCAAAGTAAACTAAGCTCCTGCACAAAATAGGCATCAGAATGACACACAAGCACAATAAAACAATTGAAATGTCACACACAAGCTATATGAAAACCATATGGCAGCTATGCATTTCGTAATGACTTTTATTAAAGCAAATGGTATGTCATCTATGTTTGGAAAATGAATTATTAGGAATTTAAAAGCATCCAACTCTTACTGCTGACTAAAATAGTTTACAAAGCACAAGCACATTTTCCTATTTAGGGGTCATTTTTGATGTTGCTGGTTCAAGGACACCTAATAATACACATTGTGGGCTGAAGCTATCTAGGGCAGTTGGCTCCCTCCTCAGCTTTCCTCAGCCATCCAGGGGAGGGCACTTTCTCCATTAGTAAAGATCTACACGACTCAATGTGACCCCCCACAATATATGGGGCAGAGATATGGGGCATTGCAAACTGTGAAGCCATTCAGGTGGAGGAAAATTGATTTTGCTGGAAAGGCCTCTCTGCCCCTCTATTCTCCTCTCACTTTGTTTGTTATGAGGAGCTGGGTCTGACATATATGAGTGATTGCATAGGAGGTCACCCCCACTTTTATTGCTGTCCATTTGGAGAACTGAGGAGGCATCTCTTACTAGAGATAAGTATGTGCAAATGGCATTGTCCATTTAAGGCCGAGCCCTTAGACTAATTAAAGAAGTGCTAAAGCCCACTGTTGCAGCTTATCTGTGTCTGAACCCTGACAGACCAGTAATTAATAATTTCTTTAGTGCACGTGGACATTGGGAAGTATGCTTATTATTTCGCTTTAGGGCGGACACCGTTAAATATTTACCTTGTTTCCCCTTGGGCTTCCAAAGGAATCTTGGCCCAAGCTTATGCCATTGTGATGGCAGATCTGGGAAAACAATGCTGCATTTTACCTTTTTTTGTGAATTTTACAGAAAAATATACTAAACAATTTCAGGCAGTGCAGCCCAGCTTTCCATGCCCAGCAACAATGGGTAGAGGATGAGTCTAGTCTTAATGTCGGCTCCTTATTGAAAGCTGCTGTGCGGCCTCGAAGCACAATGCACTTTGAATAATGCACTATCTCTTCATTTTGACATATTTGTATATGCATGAGTTTTAATATATCGCACTGGGTTTTATTACAAGACCCGTTGCTATGTTGTTTGAATGTGATTTTAGATGAATACTTATTTTGTTTTCTTTCTTTGATTTGTGTATTTTTATGGCTGCTTCTGCACCCGAATAAAGTTATTCTGATTCTGAAAGGCAATCATTTTCATTCAGCACACACCTTCACTTGATCATTTTTGCCATTTGAAAAAACTCAAATTCCGGACCAGGCATCGGAAATTAAAGTGTCCCAAGACCCTCTGTATCTTTAGGTGGCATGTATAATCGTATCATAGCCTTGAAGTTATCATGAATATGAGATGTCTGTATTTTATTTTTAAATAACATATGTCATGTTGTGGCATAGCAGACTCCGGAGTCCATTTAAAGCATAGCTTGGCATAGCGCCACAATAGCATAGCAAGGATGCAATGGGGCCTGGTGCAAGCAAGGAAAATGGCCTTTCCGACTGCTGATTTGGTAGTAAGCTCAGCAATTACCAGGGTTCAATGTGCCCCTCAATGCTCTGGGCCCCAGGGTCCCTGCACCTGCTGAACCAATGGTATCTATGTCTCCTATTGCCATACACTGCATGATTTATATATTCACTGAAAGTCAAATCCATCCATGCCAACATTAGAAGAGGACGTGGGAGAGTTGAAAAAATATAATCGGGAGAATATATTTCACCCGTTGACTTCTATTTAAGAAAAGGCAATTTCAGGCAGGAGACAGGCAAAATAAAGTTATTTTTATTTTAAAAATCCGGAGTCTCCCAACTGAATTGGATCTATTGGCATGAATGCAAATCTTTTATATTATGATTGTACTGCTCATTTAAATTGGTAATTCAAAACATTTCAACCTCTATTATGTCTTTTAGTGAATAGAGACATTTGCCTACTTTGTTTTGCATATAATCCATTATGGTAGAAAAGTTATGTAAATGAAAACAGTTTTACTTTAGCCGCTCAGAGAACGAAAACATTTGGGACAGAGAATACAAATTGTTGTTCTTACAAACAGTTGTTTGGCTATAAAAACAACTATTATTTTTCACATAGTAATACAAAATACATGTCTACAGTGCAATGAATGCCTGAGGCTAACAAAGCACCGATTGCACTGCTAAAATGCTGTCCTTTGGATGAAGAGAAACTGTAGTGTCACATGTTTCCACTGTACCATACTCGATGTCCGCTGCTCTTTTTTCTTTGGAGCTTTATATAGCGCGAATTTGAGCGCTTTACATGAGCACCAGTTATATTACAGATGGACATGTTCATTTTGTCTGTCATGGGGTGATTACGCAATTTGCTCAGAATCATAGGATATTGAGCACCCTGCCGAGAGTCGAATCCCGGTTTCAAGCTTCGAGGTTGACTGCTCTAGCCGTTAGGCTACACCTTCTTCTCTCTCTTGCTGCAAGTGTGCCTGTTAAGGGTACTGGTCCCAGTGTGCCCCAAAGTCCCTTCAATGCTTTGCTTGCACACTGCACGAGCTGAAAATCCTCCCCACCTTCCGCACTGTACACGCTCAAAAGATACATGCATACTGCAAGGGTCACTGTGATGCCATTGGCAACTGTCCACAGATGACAAAAGTCTGGAACTCTTCAAACCGTAAGAAAATATGTCCTATTTTTTAAATACACAATAGAAATAGAATATATATTTTTTTAATTCAAGGGCCAACAATCAAACTGCTGTGTCCTGAAAAACACCAATGGGTCCTAGGGGTCGCAAGCAGAGCAGCAGGGGTCGCAACAGGTGCAGGGGCGGCTCCACCGTGTGGGCGGAGAAGCATCGCCCCAATGCTTTCTCACAGTGTGAGAAACAGAAACATAAAATAGTATTATAAATACCATTTTATGTTTCTGCTTCTCAAACTGTGAGAAAGAAGAAGGGTTTGGTTGGGGGCGGGCGGGTCTGGTTTAGGGCAGGGGAGGAGTGGCTTGCCCACTGCTGAGGGTGCTGACTGTATGGTCGGCCCTCTTGGGGCCTACCATACAAGATCACAGGGATCACTGGGCCTTCACTGGGCCTTTAGAAGGGCCAGGAGGACCTGGCTATTCTTTGACCATTATCTGTCCTTCACCTGCCCTGCTCTGCTGATTATAGCGCTGGGGCAGCCATGAGCTCTGTAAATATTTTAACATAACACATTTAACAGAATTGTTGGCCACCATAATAGGTAATATCTAATAAAATTCAAACAAAACAAACACTCACCAATAAAAACAACTGTAAATAAAACTTGCCAATAACAATAGGTAAATAATTAAAAATATAATATAAAAGGAGTAGAAACTGTCAACACTTACTGCGCCAAAAATACTTAAGCTGCAAGGCAACAACACCCTGATTACCAGCAGAAAACCAAATAGGAACACAAATAGAAACACCCTTCACAAGTAAGTAAAACATTAATTTTAATAATAGAAGTAAGTAGCTCATTAAAAAAACCTAAAAAAATGCAAATGGCCAACCAAATTCTCCATTTGTATTTATTTACCAAACTTTAGGTACTACGAAAAAGTACAACACCATCTACAGCACGCAGAACCAACAATAACATTCAACAATTGAACACCTGGAGAAAGGTACATAAAAAGTAAAATCAAAGCCCTTCTAAACATCAGCTAAACCATGAACATAAAAAATTTAAATAAAAGCCTTCAACCACGACAAACTACCCACAATCATTTAAAATATAACTAATGCAACTCCTCCCCCCAACAAAAAACAAAGCACATTATTTACATTGGAACATTCTCAAAGGAAAACTGAAAAAAGGAACTGCAATTATAAACAAAACATATGTAAGTATAGAAAGCAAAATGATTGTCATAATATTCTATGCACATTTGCAAAACAAAAGTAACATATTACAATGTATTCAACTGTATTTTTTCAGACAAGTTTCAGACACAATGACAGAAAGAGTAAGAGATATCCCTTCACATAAAGGCTGGCAATTACTCTTTCGCATGGTATACACTTATAGCCAAGAAAGCACAACCAACAATCAATCAATCAGTATTTGTAGAGCACCCACACCCTAGGGGCATCTGGCCTTGAGGTGCTGTGACTTTGTTGAAAAGCCAGGTCTTGAGCTTCTTCCTGAACTGCGCCAGTTAGGGAACTGTTTGGAGGTGGAGGGGTAGGGTGTTCCATGCCTTGGCAGCGATGCAGGAGAAGGAGCAGAGCCGCTGTGGCTGCGAAGGATGTAGGGGTGTGCACGAGGGCGAGTGAGGCGGGCGCAGGTGTCTTGCAGGCAGGTAGAAGTTCAGTTCATGGTTGATGTAGGATGGTCCTTTGTTGGCAGCGCTTTGTAGGGTTCTTGATATGGCATGTCTTCTGGATGAGAAGCCAGTGGAGGTCTCTGAGTTGGGGGGTGATGTGGGTCCGTTTGGGGAGGTCAAGGATGAGTCTGGCTGCGGCGTTCTGTATGGTCTTGAATCTTTTGAGGAGATGGGTGGGGATTCCAGCGTAGAGAGCATTGCCACAGTATAGGTGACTCGTGACAAGGGCATGTGTGACTGTCTTTCTGGCCTTGATAGGGATCCATCTGAAGTTTCTGCAGAGCATGCAGAGAGTGTGGAAGCATGAGGAGGCAACTGAGTTGACTTGTCATTGACCCTCTAGGATGATGCTGAGGTTGCGTGTGTGGTCTATTGGTGTAGGCATTGGTCGGAGTTCTGCTGACCACCAGCTGTGGTCCCATCCTGAAGATCAGTACTTCTGTTTTGTCGGAGTTGAGCTTGAGGCAGCTGTCTCCCATCCATTTGGTTACATCTGTCATGGCACTACGGAAGTTGGTCTTGGCATTGGTAGGGTCCTTGGTGAGTGAAAAGATGAGTTGAGTACCGTCAGTGTAGGAGATTATGTTGAGGCCATGGGATCTGATGACATCTGCAAGGGCGTCACGTAAATGCTGAATAGGGTGGAGCTGAGGGTAGATCCTTGGGGTACATCACAGGTGATGTCCTTGGGTGCGGAGGAGTAGGTAGGCAGTTGGTTGCTCTGTGTTCATCCTGGGATGAAGGAAGTGATCCATTTGAGAGTATTTTGCTGTACGCTGGTGGTGTGGAGTCTGTCAATGAGGGTGTGGTGGGAGATGTTGTCAAACACAGCAGAGAGTTCAAGGAGGATCAGGGCCACAGTTTGTCCGCAGTCGAAGAGAGAGCTGATGTCGTCTGTGGTGGCGTTCAGCACAGTCTCAGTGCTATTACTGTCTGTGAATACAGATTGGGAGGTGATGAGTGCTTGGTTGAGTTCTAGGCATTCAGTGAGCTGTTGGTTGATGGCTTTCTATAGTACTTTGGCCGGAAGGGAAGCAGGGAGGTCTGTTGGTAGTTTATAAGGGCGCTGGGTCATCAGAGGGCTTTTTCGGAAGTCTGACCTCCATGTGTTTCCATCGGTCTGGAATGGTTGCTGTGAAGATGGAAGTGTTGAGGATTCTGGTGAGCTCTGTACTGATGGGATTGACTCAGAGGTTGAGGAGATGGTGGCGACAGGGGTCGGTGGGTGCTCCAGAGTGGATGGATAACATGATGTTAGAGGTGGTCTGATCAGTGAGCGGCGACCAGGTGGCTAGTTTTCGGCAAGTAAATACCAGTGTCTTGAGGCTGTCGAGACTGGGGATGGTGGTCTGGGAGTCGAAGTTGCTGTAGATTGTGGCTACCTGGCTGTGGATGTATTCCGAGAGGTAGTCACAGATTTCTTAGGAGAGGTAGATGGTGTTCTCTGTGGCTGGAGGGTTGGAAAAAAAACTTGACTATCTTGAATAGTTCCAACATGTGGTTGGCCGCGGTGTCGAAGCAGTTGTGATGGCTGCTCTCTTGGCTTCCTTGATGCACCAGTGGTAGTCGCTGACAGCTGCTTTGTGGGCGGCTCTGTTGGAGTGGTCCCTGGAAGCTCACCATTGCTTCTCAAGTCGGTAGCAGTTGCACTTGGTGGTTGTGAGCTCCGTTGGTTTTGGTGAGTTTCAAAAGGGTGACTTCATCAGTGCATTTGGTGATCCAGGTGGCAAATGGATGTATGGCATGGTTGAGATCTGCTGAGGTGTTAGGTTGTGTGGTACTGAGGGACTGGGTCCATTACATCTTTGTAACTTTCCCCAACTGCAGTGGCTGGCACTGTGGTGCTTGGTGGTTGTATGTTGAGCTCTGAAGGAGATGATAAAGTGAATGATTGCCTAGCAGGGCCAGGTGAGCTCTGTGATGTGGGTGTATTTGAGTCTGTGGTTTGATGTGAAAATGGCATCAAGTGTGTGTCTGGCTTTGTGTATAGGTTCGGTGACTTGTTGGGTGAGGCTGATGTTGTTGAGATTCTCTAGAAGGGAGGCAGTGTTAGTGTTGGGGTCGTGGATGTGGAAATTGAGATTGCTGAGCAGGACTTAGTGGTGGGAGTCAATGGCCAATGGGGTCATCAGGCTGATGATGGCGTCGCAAAAGGCTGGTCGTAGTCCCTGTGGTTTGTAGACTGTAAGGGAGGGTGTCTCTTATCGTATTTATAGCATACATTTATAGTCTGAAGTTGAGGTGTTCTATGAGGTGTGGGGTCGTCATTGGTGATGGTGCATTGGATGGTTTCCTTGAAGATTATGGCAATGCCTCCACTATGTCTGTTTGTGCAGTCTCTGTGTAGCATCTTGTAGCCGATGGATGTGGCAGTGGCGGTGGTGGTGTTTGCGGTGCGGTTAAGCCACATTTCACTGATAAAGACCATGTCAGGGGAGAGGGTGGTAATGGAGGCCTTGGTTTCTATGGTGTGTTTGCCTGGGGATGTCCATGACAGCACCATGACTCAGGATGCCAGGACCAACAATATAGTAAAATGATGACGCAATGCCTTCCAAGTCACACTAGGACAAACTCAATGCACATTTATAGAAGCCCTACTAAAAGAACGAAGCTGCTAAAAATCTAGCAATCAATTACATACATTAAACCTAAAATAAGTAAACAAACCAGTAGAATGTACAACATCCTCAATTCAAAGTTAGAATTTTTTATCAATAACAAAGGAGACCACTACTTAGAATCATTATCAAAATCCCTTTTATAAAAAACTTAGCTACCTACACACTATCCAGCAAACCTTAACAAAGATACACATGACCGTAACTAAAGGATTTTGTAACTATCTATCAAACAATTCTTTTTATACAATGGTCAAAAAAAATAACAAATAAAAGAAGACTGCTAAATAAAAGTAATATGGTTGATATGAATTAATATCTCAGCATATCAACAACCCCAAAGCACACTAGAAATAAACACAAAATGAACTAAATAAATCCAACACATTGAAATACAAAATAATACATTGTAATTACAGCAATACACATATACATTATATAAGATGTAAAAAACGAAATAAAGAAAAATATACAATTCATAAATGGTGTAATTTTAATGTCCTTTTTTAAAAAGTAAGCACTAAGGATGTTTCTGAAAAATGCAATACTTAAAGTTTTACATCTAATTCTCCTATTGTAATATAACATATTCAATAAACATGTTGTATACTAAAGTAGTTACATTTAACTACTTTAGTAGTGTGTTGAAATAATTTTAGGGGTTTTAGTGTACACTTAGGGGCACAATTACTATTCTCGCTCCTATCTAAGTCATTAAGGGGACGGCTTTACTATTCCCTCTCCGATCTAAGCCTTTTACAGAAAGGTGTTGGAAATAAAGTAGTCAAATCTACTATTCCCAGCCTAATCTAAGATATTAGGGGAAGGTGTTAGGCATCAAAAGAGTAACATTTACTTTTTCCACTCAAATCTAAGCCATTTAATTTAATGTTCTGGACACCAAAGAGGTGACATTTACTATTCACACTCCAATCTAAACTATTTAGCGAAATATGTTGGACACTAAAGAGGTCACATTTACTTTTCCCACTCCGATCTAAGCCATTTACAGAATGGTGTTGGAAATAAAGTGGTCAAATCTACTATTCCCACCCTAATCTAAGCTATTTAAGGAAAGGGTTGGGCATCAAAAGAGTAACATTTACTTTTCATACTTAATCTAAGCCATTTAATGTAATGGTTTGGACACCAAAGAGTAAAAACAAGAAGGAGGTACACTTTTTCAACTGGAAAAGGGAGGGGGTGTATAATACTACAAAAAATAAACAGCTCCCTTTTCCTGCTTTTGTACAAAGTGAGGCTAAGTGCCTCTTACAATTCTTAATGTGAGATATTTACAATTCTATTTCTTTTTAGTCGATCTAAAGTAGGTTACCAAAAAGGAATTTATTCTGTATTTCAAAACAACATTAATAACAATTAAAACAGGAAAAACCCGGACATTTAGAGTTTATTCGTTATCTATTTTATTTGCTAAAAAGCATGAATTCATTGCACATAACACATCATTACAAACATATCCATTTTCATATAATAAAAATAAATCAATTACAATAAAATACACAATTGTTAAAAAAGTTCTGTCGACGCGGCATTTCAGTGTTCAGATGAAGATCGCCACCTTCTTCAGGACTATACTTTCAAATTAAAACATCTTATTAGACTGGGTGTAGAAACTGCTTCAGTTGGGTTCTTGAATATTCGCTTGGGTTCTTCGTTCATATAAATTAGAAGAAAAACTGGATAATTGAATTCTCCTGCCTTTATCAATGGGCTTCAGAGTCTCATATAATCCAATGTGTCAGTTTCAATCTTATTGAGTCAATAACTTTTCACTTAAGACAAGACTTGGACGGAGGACGGGTCTGTAAACAATCTTTTCCTTCTGGTCTTTTTGACCTCAAATTCTTCTTTAAAAGATGGCCAAGGTATTTAATCACTCTCCCTCTTATAAATTGTCTCTCCTGGTCTGGGAGCCTTCAATTGGTAGAGAAATCCCTGGTGTGGACCGTCCTGCGGCGTGTTCCTTTTCAAGACCAGACTCGAAATCCCAAAAGCGAGTCGAGTCACCGTTACTCAAGGGATCCCACAGCATGGTGACACAACCTTACTGCACCGAAGGCTCACTCCACAGCTCCCCTTCCTCTCACTGTTCGATAATAATCTGAAACAAGCAGAACCGGGGACATCCCACCTATGGTTCCGGCCCCTCCTTCCACCAAAAGAGATTGGGAAGGAACCGAAGTAAAACGTGGGAACCATGTGTATTGTAGTTTTAAGACCCAATTCTGGGTTTCGTTTCTTCGGCTCTTGTTTGAACGCTACCAAAATGACAGCGGAAGCAAGGGAGGTAAGACACATAACAAAAATTATGAATTATAGAAAAATTTTTCATATAGAATTGAAAAACGATAACAGAAAAGTGCACCTATGAATGAAACAAAAACAATTGTACAATTAACTTACTTTTACAGCAATACACATAGAAGCAAAGTGAATCAAATACACTTATAAAATAAAATTATTTTAATCAAAGGTAAAAACTTTAATTAAAACTTAAATGAAAGCAAAATTATAATTTTTTTATAACTCTTTTTATTTGCAAAAATAAACTTGTTGGTCATTACACACAGGAATTCATCGTTAGTACAGCGTTGCATCCACAGATTCTTATACAAATATACCTCATCCAATGTCATAGCACACAAGATGGTAACAATACATAAATCATTACGTCGTTAATGGTTCGTCAAGGGAGGGGATCAAGGGAGGTTCACACAGGTTTTCGCGGTACTCATTCCATTTTGACCAAATTGCTACCCATTTCTGGGGACAACCCCGGGCCACATAGACTGTCTTCTCTTGCAGCATGCACCAGTCCATGTCTTTCTTCCATGAACTTAGCATTGAAGGTGTTCTCGCTCCCAATAGGCGTGCTATATTGCGCTTTGCGATTACCTGTCACAGCGTTGCCCATATTTTGCCTTTTGTGGACAAGTCTGTGGACTCCCAGATGTTTAAGATGCATCTTCTAATTTCGGGTTTCAAGTCTACCCTCAGGCATTGCGCATACAGTTGTGCACCCGCTTCCAGTAGGCTTGTATTAGAGGGCACTCCCAGATTATGTGAAGGAACGTCCCCACCTCCCCACACTGTCTCCTACAAAGCCCGTCCCCACTCCTACTTATCAATACTAGTCGTGTACCAGAGATGTAAACTCAATATTTTTAGTTGTATCAGTCTCAATTTTGCCAAAATCCCCACTTCTCTGGAGGAGGAGAGTGCCTCTCTCCATTCTTCCTCATCAATCTCAAGACCGTCAGTCTCCCACTTTCTCCTAAGTGCAAGCAAGGGGTCAGGGGTGTGAGGTATAAGTTTTTTATATGTGAAGGAGATAGCCTTTTCCGGTAGATGACCGTCAAGCAGTCTGTCCTCTAGGGGGGTGGACTCCGAGAGCGTCGTTCCGGGTGGGATGTTAGACTGGAGCGAGTGTCTGATCTGTATGTATCAAAAGTATTCCGTTTGTGCTAAGTCGTACATTTGCTGTAGTGAGGCAAATGTCACCATACCATTGGGACCCCATAGATCTTTTATATGGGAGATCCCTTTCAGGTCCCAGTTGCGAAACTCTTTTGTACGACCCAGTGTACCCAACCTTTCGGAGACCCAGTGCCGGGTAGCCAAAGTGAGTTTGTCAGCCCATCCTAGTTTGCGACTCACAATATGCCAGATTTGGACAGAGTGCCTTGTAGGTCCTGTGAGGGGATATTTGTTAGGTCTAGAGTAGACCGCAGTCTTAAAGTTCCCTCCCAGGAGGAGCCACCTGTCCATCCCATAACCGGGATCATCCATACCACTATATGTACCCTGGTTTATGGCCGAAAGGTGTGCTGCCCAGTAGTATTTTAGAATATCTGGAAGTGTGATACCCCCATCGTACCACCCCAGTGTCAGCTTCTGGAGCGATATGCGTGGTGTTCTGGCCCACAACAGGTCCCTTTGAGTGGCCTCAATATCTGCAAAATACTTTTGTTGAACTAAATCTAGGTAGTTTTGGAGGACATATAAAAAGCGCGGAAGCGCCATCATCTTGGAAAGAGCAGCCCGACCCAGTAGGGACAATGGGAGCCTCTTCCAAATGGCGGTGTCCCTTTTGAACCTTTGCAGAGGTGGTAAGAGATTCTTCTCGTATTGCGTCGTCATGTCCATGGAGATAAAGATTCCAAGGAACTTGAATCCCTCTTTGGCCATCTTGATCGGGCAATCGCCTGGTATTGAAGAAGGGGCGCCATATAGGACGTAAAGCACTGATTTCCCCCAGTTGATACTGTAACCTGCGTTTCTCCCAAAACTGGTGAAAATGTATAGGGCAACTCTAAAGGATTTGGAGGGGGAAGCGAGATACAGAAGGATGTCATCCGCATAAAGTGAAATCCGGTCCTCCCACCCATCTGCCCACCTGAGCCCTCGTAGTGAGAGGTCTTGTCGTATCCAGGCCGTAAGAGGCTCCAGGCAGAGAGGGCGAAAAGCAGGGGTGAGAGGGGGCAGCCCTGGCGCATCCCTCTTTCCAGTGTGAAAACCTCTGAGATTTTGTTGTTCACCACTACTTGGGCTAATGGCTAGAGGAGGCGCACCCACCCAATGAAATTAGGACCGAAGCCCATCTTCTTGAGGACCGCCATCATATAAGGCCATTCAAGCGTGTTGAATGCCATAGCGGCATCCAACGAGACCACAACTGCATCTTCATGGATCGTGTGACAGCGTCCTAACTCCGTGGAGTCGTCGCAAGTTGAGCGCAGTGTTGCGGTATGACATGAAGCCTGATTGGTCTGGGTGGACCAGTTTGGTGATTATCAGCTTGATCCTATTTGCGATCAACTTCGCGAGGATTTTAAGTTCAGCATTTAACAATGATATTGGCCTGTAAGAGGTGCACAGTTCTCTGGGTTTCCCTTGTTTAGGGATGGCCACCAACGTGGCGATGCACTGATCTCTCGGTAGCACCCCCTGCACTTTACTGTCCTGGAACATGTTTTTAAGGTGTTGACCCAGACAGTCGGGTTTGAGCTTGTACAGCTCAATAAGGAGACCATTGGGTCCTAGGGCTTTAACAGGCTGGAGTTCCCTGATTGCCTTGGCCAGTTCTTCTGCGGAGAGCACACCCTCCAAAGTCTCACGGTCGTCCTCAGAAAGGGTGGGCATCTTAATGTTGGCCAAAAGCGCGGAGGAATCCTCCTCTGGCCGCTCCGACCCCCTGCTGTATACTCTTTTGAAATGTGCTGCAAACTCGTTTATTATCTCCTGACGTTCAGTGAGGAGGGTGCCCACCTCGGTCTGAAGCTCAGGCACCACCCTCTGCGCTCTATTAATTTGCCCGCTTTGTTCCCTTGGTCATACAATCAGCCATCCCTGTCTTTTGCTAGGATTTTAGGGGCATTGGTGGCTAGTTCCTTATATTCGGCGCTTTGAGCTGCATATGATGAAGAGCCCCCGGTTTCCCATCAACTTGTGCTGCCCCCTCCAAAGCAAGAAGGTCACGCTCGATGGTAAGCATTTGTGTCTCCTTTTCTTTGCACTGTCCGGCAATTATGGAGAGGGCTTCACCCCTCAGTATGGTTTTAAATGCTTCCCAGAGGACAGCATGGGATTCCACTGTCCCAATGTTTTCTTGAAAGTATTGGTCTATCAATCAGGTGATCTTTTTCTTGGTCTCTGAATTGTGTAAGAACCAGGGGTTTAAGGGCGCAACACAGCCTACCCTCTGTTCCCCGATAGTGAGGTTTGCCCATATAGGGGAGTGGTCAGATTTACCCCGCGCCAGATATCTGATCTCCCGAAAGGTAGTGTCATGCTGCAGAGGTACAAGGATGTAGTCTATTCTAGAAAAAGTGTGGTGTATTCCTGAGAAGAATGTGTACTGCTGTAGATTTATATGGCGCATGCACCAGAGGTCAACTAATCCGAATGCTTCCAGGAGATTGGAGAGCCACATGTGCCCTGTCGCAATATCTCGCGGTGGGTGCCTATCCAGTATTCCCGATACTACTGCATTGAAGTCCCCCCCAATTAGAAGCTGCCCCTCAGGAAGGGAAAGGAGAAGTCTACCCAAATCATGATAGGACAGGGTTGAAAGGCCCAGTGGGATATACACCGTAACCAAGGTGAGTATGCATCCCTCCCACCTCCCCGAGAGCACCGTATAGCACCCCAGCGGGTCAGTCTCCGAGTGCTCAATGACAAATGGAAAGTTACGGCGCAACAGAATACCTACCCTGCGTGACCCCGAAGTGAAGCCGGCATGTGCCGCCAGTGTATAGCCCCATCTGTTGAGTGCGTGGCATGTGTTGCCAATAAGGTGCGTTTCTTGCAAGAGGACAACATCTGGGAGGTGGCATTTAAGAAAATGAAGAAGTATACTCCGCTTGAGCTTGTCCCCCAACCCGTTGACGTTCCAACTAAGGATTTTAAGACTTTTATCCCACCTTATAGCCATCGCTGGAAGCTATCTTAGTACGCAATCTGTAGCTCCTGCAACACTGCACCCGCCCACAAGTACATTCCCTACAAGACCAACTCAAGCCCTCCCCCTCTCATCCCAGACATTACCAAACATCAGTAAATAGCAATGAAACTGCTGACCCCCCGCCTCCCCCCACCCTGCTACCCTGCCATATAGGTTAACAACGACCCACATCCCCAACTAGCAGAGCGCCTTTCGCCCCAAAAAAGGAGAGAGAGAAAAACTCCCCCCTCCCCCCGAAAAACTACTAGGTGGGGAAATGCGCTTCCACCAACACCAGCCACTGAACGCCTTTCCCCATACATGTAGTAGCTCATCAGGCGTATGCACATATATTGCAAATAAACCCAAATGGCACCATCAGGTCCATCCCGCCCCCCACCAATTGCATTTATCATTGTCCCATGGCTGGCCGGGCATTCTGCCTGTGAAGTGCAGATAATCAAAGTCAGGAATCGTCTCCAGCCCCCTCCATCTAGATCCAGCCCGTTTTGGGCATGGAGAGCATAGCGCCCTCCCGGCTGGCACCGCCCCAGGAAGCCCATAACCCCAATAACATAGGAAAGATTTATACATTACAGTACAGCTTGCCGAGGTCTCTCCAAACAATGTGAGTCCACTAGCGTCCCTGATTGCCGCCCATGTCAGGGCTGCGAGATCTCGATCGTCATGAGTGCTGACTCGTTCTGTCGGTGTCCGATCTTCCATCCAGTGAGCCCGGTGAGTTGGCCCGGGTGTCTCTCCACTCGTCACTTGTAGCAGTTGCCGACGCCTGCGATGCGCTTCTGTCTAGCCAGTCCTGCACCTCCGAAGGCGTAGTGAAGAAGAGGGACTTGCCGCCAGCAATTATTTTGAGTTTGCAGGGAAGAACATCATGTATTTGATACCTTTACCCTGAAGCGCCGCTTCCACCCCATCAAATGAGCTCCGGTCCCATTGCACTTTGAGCGTAAAATCAGGGAAAAACCTGACTGTTGCGTTTTCATATTGTAGGTCTCTCATCTGTCTGGCTGCCTGCAAGATAGCATCCCAGTCTCTATAGTCGAGGATTTTCGCAATGATGGTCCTCTGTGGAACTCCTGGTTTGGGCCTGGGGATCGGCGCACGGTGCGCCCTCTCGATGGGGAACATAGTAGAGAGTTGTTTCAGTTTGAAACAGTTGAGGATTAAATCTTCAAGGAAGAGGTCCATACTAGGCCCTTCTGAACCTTCTGGAAAGCCCACCACGCAAATGTTGTTCCGTCAGGCCCTCCCTTCCTGGTCCTCGAGCCTCAAGGCTACCTGGCGGTGCTGGTGTACAAGTTTGTTAACCCTCTGCTCGAGCTTCTTGGAGGAGGCCTGGAGCTCCCGGATATCCGTCTCATTGTTCCTGGCCTTGTCCAACGTTTTGTTGAGGTCGGAGTAAAATTATAATTATTATAGAATTTAAATTAATATTTTTTCTACTCCATTTATAAAATTATAAATAATATTATAGTTTATTAAATAAAAACCGAAATAAATATTTACAACATTTAAAAAAATAAAAATTACTGCATTACATAATAAATGAATCCAATTTAACATTAAACCATAAATAAAGAAAATATACCAAAATCTAATAAAATATTTGTTAGAAACATTAATTAAAATCAAACATTTAGGATATTTTCACCACAAATAAAACACTATAAACATTTAATAAACGAAATATCAAATTCATGAACTAATTCAATAAATTTTAAAAAATAACACTAATTACATGTTATACAAAACATTATAAAATAGCCATCAAAATGATTTTCTATACTTTGATAATTTAGAATACAATATCTTTAGAACGATTTTAAATACACTTAAAAATATATTGTTACCTTTGACATTTCATCCACAATATTTTTGATATCACAATATTCCTGACATGATATTTTTGTTTCAATATACTTTTTATTCGATATTTCCCCTACACACAAAGATAGCGCCAGCTTTTTAACTTTTTCCTCTTAGGGAATGACAAGGGGGCCAACATGCATGTATTAGGTGTATAGACTAGGTTCCAGTCTGTTGACTTAATTATAATTTGCATAATATTTTTGAAGTATTCTGACAGCCCACTACAGTCCCAGACCTTATGGATATAATTTGCAGCCTTTGGCCTACATCTTGGGCTCCTTTGAAGCTTTTGTTTTTATCCATCTGGCCATAACATATCCGCAAAAAGTATCATCTCAAATCTAACAATTCTAGAAATATGTGATGCAATGGATAAAATTCAAAACAAATTCCCTTCTATTATGGGCTTACTCAAATCTTTCTCTAGTTTGTCTTTCAGGTCCTTTTAAGGACTCTTGCTTTGATTCAATAATGTGAGGTATAGTGTGGTATCTGCACTGACTCCTGTTTGCTGTGTATACTATTTGTAACCCTCTATACATTTCTGGGTTGTCTCAACTGTTCTTCCATTCTTTGTGACTCCTGGCACAACTTGCCCCATATATTAAGAAGTGACATTTGGCTAGTTCATAATCTATAATTAAGCCTGGAAGTCATTCACTGCCCCACCACCATTTTATGGTAAGTATGCACACCACTCCAGTTTCAGCAATCTTCTCCATTCTTTTTCATATTGTAGCATCGCTTAGGCCTTAGAAGGGTTGTATGATGTTACAACGCGTGTTATTACAACGTGTGCTGTTACATCGCATTTGTTACAACGACTGCGATGTTACCACGCTATGCCTTTACAACGCAAGTCTTTACATCGACTTGCGCTAGGTGGCTGCTAACATTAGAAAAGTGTAATTTACTATTCCAACTCCAGTCCACTTATCAGTAGGGAAGGTGTTGGGATAGTAAACTACACTATTTTTAATGTTAGCACGCCATCTAGCGCAAGTTGATGTAAAGACTTGCGTTGTAATGGCATAGCGTGGTTACATCGCGGTCGTTGTAACGACCGCGATGTAACAGCATTGCGGTGTACTGGCCGCGTTGTTAAGGATGTTTCCCCCTTAGAAGGAGTATAGCATAGACCCAAAAAGACAAGGGCATCAAGTGGGAACATTCAACAGTGTCCTAATAGGTATCAGTCAATGAAAAATTAATTATTTGAAAAATACATAATTAATGTATTGCTCGACGTATATAAATTGCAAAAAAAGATATGACCTGAAATGTAATTTGTAATATAAATTAATATTCTCTGTATACACTTATATGCGGCATGCACATTGTTTCAATACAGATATGTGAATGATGAATGCTCGGTGTAGAGGCAAAACTTTTTTCATCATGTATATTATGCCATCTACAGGAGTGGATAAATAAAAACAAAATAGTCCCGAAGTTCAAAACGGGTTTTAGAGAAGGCATGGGATGCACCACAAACCTCACCGTCCTGTCGTTGTTAATAGAAACAGCAGAAAAAAAGAAGGCAGGACTTCTGACATGCTACATCGATCTAAAATCTGCGTTCGACAGAGTGCCAAGAGACCGGTTGTGGAAAAAGTTAGAATCTTGGGGCCTCCCACAGAAACTAATAGACATAATAATCGCCTTATACAGCGAAACATGGGCCAAAGTAAAACTAGGAGATGGGAGAAGGATATCACAACAAACAAACATAAGAAATTGACTTAAACAGGGCTGTGTGCTCTCTCCAAGCCTCTTTAATGTGTATCTAGCAGACCTAAACAGTTACCTGCTACAGGCAAATGGTCACCCCCCGAAATTGGCAAACGAATCAATTCAGTTTCTGCAATACGCAGATGATATTGTGGTTTTAAGTCACACACCGATAGGGCTACAAAGGGTCATAAACAAATTAACAGAGTAATTCGACCTAGTAGGTTTGGAACTCAACAATAAAAAAACAAAGGTCGTGAGACTGGCGGGCCCGAGCAAAGGAACTTTTAGATGGTATGCAAAGAACATTCAAATTGAGGAGACAACCACATATAAATATTTGGGTATCAAACTGTGCAGAAACATGTCCATGGTGGAACAAAAACGAGATATCACAGCCAAAGCACAATCGTTGACCTTCGCCTATAATCTACTCCAAAAGAAAATTCAATGCCCCTCATACGGCCATCTTCTAATGGTCATGGCAGGTCAACTGTTACCTACTTTGTCTTATGGGTTGGAAATATGGCACAGGAAAGAAATCGACATCCTAAATAAATTACAGATTAGTGTATATAAATCCGTATTTAATCTTTTTAAAGGATCGTCCCCAGCACAAATACGCCTGGAATTTGGATTACAAAATCAAGTCTACCAGAGGAAAGCAATCTTTGCAAAATGGTGTTGGAAACTTAGAGCATCAGAAACAGGATCACTAAACAACCTATGCTGGCTGGAAATTAAGAAACAATATGAAAAAAAAGTACAAACACTTGGGCCACTTATTTGGGAACCGCCCTGAGTCACTAAAAATCGCGGAGGTTTGGAACAGCCATTTGGAACGAACATCGTTCAACAAAGTTTGCAAACTAAATGCAAAGGCACTATCCTTGACAGAAGACAAAAGGATTTTAGCCAAACGCCGTTATGCTTGGTCCGTAATCAACTCATACAAAAGATTAAAACCACAACTTTACCTTGAAGCTCACTTTCGGCTATCGCTAAAAATAAAATTCATGGCATATAGACTGGGTGATCATTGCTCAAAAGATCTAATTCCAACATGGAAAAGTAAACAGCAAGAAAAGACATGCCGCCTTTGTGGGTACCACACAGAAAGTTTGTACCATTTAATGTGCACGTGCGAGACAGTAAAAACGAAAGAAGATATTTGTTGAAATCAATCCTAAACGTTTTAAGAATTCGCACCTGCAGGCAGGCGGTCACAAGCCGGTTGGGCGCGTCATCGAACATCCTTATATGCTGTGGAGTAAAATTCATGACTCTGGTAGAGACTTTACTCTCGAATAAACTTGGGCGATCTTCTTTTTAGGATTTGTAAATTTTTTAAAACACAAATTTTATCTTGTTTTTATACCGATGGTTATTTTTATACATGTACACTTTAAGGTTGTGATAAACCAAATAAAGTTAATTTTTGAATTTGAATTTGAATTTGAGTGCTCGATGTGGTATAAATACACAGTGCTCGATGAGTTGCTTGGGTGATGCAACAAGATGAATGTAGTAAATTAAACAAAGACTGCAGAAATAACGTAGGAAGTATACAATGTGTGCACATGTGTTTACCAAGAAAGGATCAACATTTGAAGATGATAAAGAGAGAAGGTTTCTGAATAAAAGTTAATCAATGCTACTCTTTCTTAGCCAGATATCCATCAATGGTATTGCTACCACTGTCAGGTTAAGGGGTCATCATCAGGACAAGAATGAGATACAAGAATGAGATAACACTTAGCACAATGAAAAAAAGTAGTGGAGGGTGAAATTCAACAAGTATGTTTAAATCTTTCCTGGGAAGGCGCCAGGCTGAAGGAGAACAGGTTGGAATTCACTAGCTCACATGGAGGGTATAGAGTGGGGTCCTGCAATCCAGATGTGAGAGTAGGAGTTCTTTAACAGCATTTTATGAGCAATGTGATATGTTTCCTTCCTGAAACCTGCCCCGAAAACTAAAATGGTGGACTCCTGGCTTAGTTGTCATCTAGAGCTCTCTATTCTCATCTAACGCAATCCCTGGCCTGTTCAATTCAGTCAATTAAACCTTGAAGGCAATCTCAGCTGAGAAAGCTTTTGTTCATAGAAATATAAGTGCCCAACCTGACAGCCATGTGGGTGTTCCCTACTTCATCATGGATACTGTGTAACCAGTTATTTCAAGCAGCAAATCACAGGCTCAGTTTCCAAGAGGGTGCTACTTAAGACTGCATAGTTTATGTTGTTTGGAAAATACTGAGCTGAGATTAGTCAGGCTGAGGTCTAGTAGAGGTTACTTGATGAGCTATGTCTTCAGGTTCTTGCAGATCTCAAGTAGAGAGGAGGCTCTGATATGCAATGGGAGATCATTTCATGTTTTTGGAGCGACATGTGAGAGGGCTCATTCTCTGGCTCTAGTACTGTGTATGTGCTGAATATGTACGAGTAGGATTCTGGCTGAGCAGAGGTGTCTGGCGGGTTGATGGAAGGAGATGCAATTGTAATGGTAGTCAGGTCTGTGTTGTGTAGTGCTTTGAATATCTGTGTGAGGAGTTTGAACTGTGCAGGCTTGTGTATTTGGAGCCAGTGGAGTTCCCCGAGGCATGGTGGGAGAGGAGTCCTGTGTGAAGGGTTGAAGATTAGTCAGGCTGCTGTGCGCTGAATAGTTTGTAATCAGCTGGTGAGTTTATGGTTATGCCGGCATAGAATACTTGCCATCAAGGTGGTGGGTTCTTGCCGAGCAGATTTAGAATTCCCAGTTGTGCTGGTGGTCTCCTAGTGGCGGTCCCCTAACCGAAGAAATTCGTAGTGGTACGCGCTCAACAATGTACCATCTGTGCCAACTGTGGCCATTGGATGGATGCTAGTATAACACATTTGATTTCCATTAGCCAAATGGAAACACCTGCATACTGTACTATAAAACACTCTCCATTCCAGACCATGATCTTTTGCCATTCCACTGCACTAAAACATTTTCTAACATAGCCTATGCCAGTTAAATGAGGGTATTTTGTTACTTTTCCATGTGTCTTGTCCCTTTACCTTCTTTCATTCATTTCCTTGTGGTTAATTATTTGATTTCACCATATTTCCTTGCACAATGCCAGGGCCCAACAATCCCCATTTTACTGAGGGAGAATTGTCAGTCATGGTTGATGGAATCATAAGATTGTTTGGAGCCCATGTTCTAATTACACACCTATCTCAGAAAAAGGTACACATGGGCCAGAATAGTGGACAGAGTGAATGCTGGAGCAAACAACCTGCAAACACAGGAGGAAATTAGGAAGAGGTGGAAAGATCTGCATGGGAGGGTGTGTTCCCTGGCCTCCAATGGTCACCTGGAGGCCCAGAGGCCATGTGGTGGTGCTCTCAGGCCCCCCTAACAACTCATGCCCTGGAAGGAGAAGGTCTTGCAGATCCGAAACCTTGGAGGGTTGACAGGAATACCTGGTAGAGTGGAGTCTGGTAACTTATACTTTGCAAAGCTCACTAAACTTCAATGTCCTGTTTGTAATCAAATCAGCCGTTGCCAATGTGTTTGGCACACATTTTCCTAACATAGAAGCCTCAAAGTATCAGTATTAGATAATTTGGATTGTTTATCTGAATGTATTGTGTTGCGTCTAATGTTACAGGTGTCAATTTCCATTACATGTCCCATGATGGTATAGTGCCTGTAAGTGTTAGAACACCAAATAACCCATTACCTATATGTGTGTCACATTGTGTGTGTCTGTCTCATTGTAACTGCATATTTTGCACAAGTACGTTCCACTAGCCATTTTGCAAGTGTTGGGAAGTTGGTTTTGAAATGAGTACAACTGCCACGGTGCCCTGTTTCTGTTTTGTCAAAAGAATATTACTATGCCATATTGCTCATTCTCTCTTGTCTAATATATTTCCAAATATGATAACGTGTCATGTAGTGATCCTTCGCATTTCAATGCTCTCTTGTGAAAATGGTTTGTGTTGTTTTTGGAGTGTTGTCCTGTTCTTCTCATCCAATTGAATTGATGTCATGACTTTCACAAATCAAACTATGTTGATCCTAAAATTGGAAGGTATTAAGAGTACTATGCTGAATAGAAGTGGTAATTGCAAAAAATTGCACTGCACTGTTCATGTGATGACTAATGCCAAACATCCATCCAAGATATCTAAATGTCTATTTTAAAGTCAGCTAGGCCTTGGAATTGTCAATTACATATTTCACCTGTACACTGTGTTGAATGGTTGGGAGATGCTAGCTATACTTCCTAATCACTTCATAAATATTTCAGGACATGTTATTACCTGCTTATTTGAAGTTGTACTGTTTACAATTGCAAAAAGTAGGGTAATATGCTAAATACCACTGAAAGCTATAGTCATAATAATTCCTACCTTTTTCTTCTTGGCATCTACACAGTTTGCCTCAAAAGATTTGGCTATAAAATACAAACTTTTATTAATAAAAATGCTCTCAATGTCTCAATAGGTTCAACTGCTGGTGCACGTGCCAGGAATCTGCCACTAAAGAGACCTTCACTCCAGCCGGGGTCAAGCCTTCAGTGAGGACCACACTCCAGGTAATCTGGATGACAATGAGGTTCCTGGTCCTTCTGCTCAGTCTGGCAGACGGCTCCAGTGAGTCTCACTGGGCCCACACCGACACCTCCCATCCCAGCTGTAACACCTTCACTAACCGAAGCCTCCACTTTCTGTGTTCCTACCACTGTAACATCGATCATGTGTCCCCCAGTCTTGAGTAATGTTGAGACCCCAGCACCACCAACTTACCCAGAACCCAGTCATATGGGGCACACTGGGCCAAGGGCACAGGGTAGTGGGGGTAAGGATCGTAGGAGGGATTCAGTGGGCCAGCATGGTGAGGCCACTTGGGTCAGTCTCACCCAGACCACCACTGACCGAGTCTTGGGAACCTACCATCAGTCCCAAGAGACATGATGGGCTAGGTACTCACCGATCTCCGGGAGATGAAGTAGTTTTAGAGGAGTTCAATTATCCGATGGAGACTCACAACTCCTATATGGGCTCTCTGACTGGGCTGCTGCAGAACATTTAAGCCCATACATGAAGGGCTTTACCAGCACCATCTACCCCCATCTACATCTGCCACAGGAAAGGATAACCTGCCACAGGAAGAACCACCTGCAGCCATCCCAGGCCCTGCAACTGTGGATCCTCCCCTCAGCCGCAGGAGGTGACACCCGCCCAGATTATCAAGAGGAGAGAATGGCAATACCTTTACCACCATCAGCAAGAAACCTAGACCCTAATTTCCTCCAGTGTATGGCTACCATTCACCCTGTCACCTATTTCTGGACACATTTACCTGTCTGATGCCAGTCGTATTTTGGAAATTGAACTTCAAACAATTTTGGCTGTCCAACTATGGTTTCATTCATCATGGCTGACTTCTTCACTTTTTGGTTTGCTTTTTCGTTTTCACCCTTTTTCATTTCTTGACGTTTAGTTCAATAAATTCAGAACTCAAAACCTCATAGACTGCTGTTGTATATCTCAAATCTATCAATGTATTTGTTTCCTTCCATCAAAACTTTACAATAACAAAAATCAAATGATTGTGTAAACATAGATAATTTAGTAGGTAATGTTTTTCTCAAGTTCCCAACCATGACACGCCAAAAATATATACCATTAAATCATCTACCACTATATTTATTCCTTTCACCAAAATTGATCTGTCAACATTTTCACTAACAAAACAATCCATACATGACACTAATACTCAATGCCAGTTTTCACATTTCCAGTTCCAGACCTTTCCAACGTGGAAGAAGGGGATATATCGAACAAAATCAGATTGAATAGGCAAATTATCATTGATCTTCTGACTCATAGGAGAAATCCCACATAAATAACACACATAGACACAAACATGGCAGTATTACAGTTTGTAGACACAGGATCATTACAATCCACTGTTCTAGTATCTGGTGGAATGTCACAACCAAATTTCAGTGGTGTGCCACAAGAAATATACACTACAACGATGAGACACATTAACAGCTACATACACTTTATGCACAAATACGCTTTTGCCAATGTGAAGGGAGATTAGCATTATTTGGCTCGGGTACAACATGTGGTTTGAGCTAATGATGACATACATTTTGCCTTAGTGCCAACACAGGACAGAGAACATGTCCAATGTCATCTTTAAATCTTCCATTTAATCACAGTGCAAGTTGCCTTCGTACAAGATTTATACACCCAAAGTCTGTGACTATCTTTCCCTGCATCACCCCATGTTCCCTTTGTACTTCGAAACAGCACCATGTACCTTTAAATATCACAACTCTGAAGTGTCCAAATGAAGATGACATCGATAAGGATCCTAAAAAAGATAAAAACAAAAAGATTACCAATCAAACAAAACATAATAGACACATTACAAAGTCAACTTTTGGAGGACAACGTTTCTCAAAACAATCAGAGATAAGCAATGTAACTGAACACAGTAGCCAATGTGCCAAAACTTTGATCGACAAACACCTTTGGCCTGAATTTTCCTGAACTTGCCCTTCCTAATAAATAACCACCACATACTTCACTCATCATCACATCAATAGTTGGTATAATGGTAAAAGAGATAACATTAAATATATACTTACACTCATGAGAAGAAGTAGTCAATGACATCCTGACATACGTCAACCCCTTTGTCTTCATCACTATCTTCTTTATTTGGCATTTCAGGATCCTTATCTGGAGGCTCTTGACTGTCCTCATCCTTTGTGATGTAAGGGCTGTTCTGTCGCAGGGTGATATTTTGGAGCATGCAGCAAACCACAGTAGTTTTGCATACCTTATCAGGTGAGTAGAGGAGTGCCCCACTAGTTTTCTCCAGACAACAAAATCTTGTCTTTGGTAGCCCGAAAGTCCACTCCACTAGCCACCATGTTCTTCCATGGGCCTCATTGAAGCGGACATCCCCTGGTCTTGCTGGATTCCTCAGCAGTGCCAACACCCATGGTCAGTTGGGATAAGCTGAGTCCCCTAGATGGGAGACAAAAACGTGTCATAAAATGTAACACAATTTCAGATTATTCAACTAGAAATTCCCCAAACAATTTTATGAAAAATTGTACTGATCAACAAGCCAGGCCCTCTCAGGTCCAAGTTGTGTTATTTCCCGAGGTATGCAGCTGTTCAGTAGTGTAAAGGAATCATGGGCAGAGCCTCAGAAATGCACACACTTTTTTTATGTACAAATCCGGTAAGCAGATAACTTGCACGTTGATTGAATTAAAGTGTTTTTGATTCCAGTAGACCTCTTCTCTGGTGTGTGGTGTCACTAAAGCAATATGTGTGCCATCAATTGCTACAACCATATGTGGTAGGCTACCCAAACCCTATAAGCCCCCATTCACATTAGCTAAATCCTGCTGCCGTGAAAACAGAATGAAGCTGTTGATGTGTCTCATCAGTGAATATATAACTTCTTGTAGCACACCACTGAAAGTTGATTGTGACATTCTATCAGGTACCGCCACAGTGTATTGGAAGGATCCTTTGGCAACAAAGTGAAGTACTGCCATGAGTTTGAAAATTGGTGAATAGATGTGGGATATCTGTTGTGACGCTGACGATCTGGCTCCAGCTGATTAAATAAATCCAGTATAATTTGCCTATTCAATCTGAACTTCTTGATTATATTTCTTTCATACATGGTTTCAAGGTCTGGAAATGGGTGGTACACCTGAGGCTGTTGTCTCCTCACCCTCCCAGGGTTCACATGTCTGCATTTGTAAAACATATGAAAATCATTCTCATTTTCTACAGCAACATTTTGATATTTAATACTAAAGTCATGTAGTTGTACAAAACATATATGGTGTTACTGCATATTTTTAAAATAATTTCACTATAAAGGGCTCCAATCACCTTAAAACAACTAATCACGGCCAAGGCCCTCGTAGAAGCTGGAGCACTATTAACAAAGAACAATTTTTAGAGTGTCTGATTAACATTATCCCCACAGGCCAAGCATCTGTTAATTTATTTATTTATTTATTTATTAAATTTGTATTGCGCACAAATACCCGAAGGTGTCTCGGCGCAGAAGATTATACATTGACTGAAATAAATGAAAATGAAATTATTGATCAAATAACCACGTCTTAAGCTGTCTTCTGAAAATTAAAAGGGATGGACTGGTTTTGATGTAGAGGGGGAGAGTGTTCCATAGCCTCGCCGTGGCTACCAAGAAACGTCTATCCCCCCAGGCAACTGTTCTGGTACGAGGTAGAGAAAGGAGGAAGCTGGAAGCCGAACGGAGAGACCTGCTGGGGGTGTAAATCCTGAAGGCATTTATTAGGAATTGAGGACCTACATTATGAATGGCCTTATATGCAATACAGAGGGCCTTGAATTTTATACGGCTTCTGACTCTAAGCCAGTGCAGTCGACGTATAGCCGCCGAAATGGATTGGTATTTGGGAATGGACAGAAGAGCCCTAGCTGCCGCATTTTGGACTGCTTGTAATTTATCCACCACCTGTTGTTGACCATTTAACAGGAGGGCATTGCAATAGTCCAACTTAGAAAAATTTAAGGTGGATATCAGTGTTTTTCCTGCAGCTGGAGGTAAGTAAGGAAGTCATTTTTTAATTTTTCTGAGGGTAAAAAAAGCAGATGAAGTCACCGTGTTGACGTGATGGATAAATGTTAACTTGGTGTCGAATAAAACCCCCAGGTTCCTGACCCTGGCAACCGGTGCTGGTGGGGGGCCAAAATCAATAGGCCACCAGATGTCAGACCAAGCAGGAGACAGGTTGCCAAAGGTCATCACCTCTGTCTTTAATTTTAGGCAGTTCATCAGCATCCAGGAGCCTATGGCTAGCATAGCCTCCTGGAATCTTGATGCAACTGCCTGACCATTCTTATGGACCGCCAACACCAATTGGGTGTCATCTGCGTAGGTAGTCAGATTTAGCCCGTAAGTTTTTATGACCCTCGCCAAGTCCGACACATAGATGTTAAATAGTGTCGGACTTAGCGAGGATCCCTGGGGCACTCCACAGGGTAGTGTGGATGTGGGCGAGTAAAAATTACCAAGTTTCACAGATTGGGAGCGATTTGACAGAAAAGAAGCAATGAGGTCTCTGGCTAGATCATTGACCCCCAGAGCTGAGACACGGTCGATCAAGATGGAGTCATCGACCGTGTCAAAGGCGGCGGAGAGATCGAGCAATATGAGTGCAGCCGCCCCATTATGGTCTAGAATAGTTCTGATCTCATCAGTCGCCTTTATCAGTGCAGTTTCTGTCCCATGGCCTTTTCTGAATCCAAATTGCGTATCATCCAGCAAATGGTGCTGATCAATAAAATCTGTTGGCGGTTCATGAATGATTCAACGATTTTTGCTGGGAAAGGGAGGCAAGCTATAGGTCTGTAGCTCGCTAGTTCTGCCGGATCCAGTGAAGGTTTTTTTAACAGAGGTTTAATTATTGTTTTCTTCCAAATCTGAGGGTACTCACCCGTAAGGAACATAGAATTGAAAATCTCAGTGAGCGGGGGTGTAATAAATCCACTGAGTAAATTAAATACCGATGGCGGGCATGGGTCAAGCGGGGAACCCGAGGTAATAGTTGCTATGTGTTTATTGATGGTCTCTGGAAAAACATGATGAAACACAGAAAGGGTAGGACCAGTAACCGGAGTAGAAGTAAATGAAGAATCAGAGCCTGTGGAACCGGTTAATGAGGAAAAAGTAGCATAAATGTTGGTAACTTTATTGGTAAAGTACTCGGATAAAGAGTTACAGAGGTCTTGGGATGGTTCAATTGCAGAGACAGAGGGAGGAATGGATAAGGTGTTTACTATTTGGAACAGTTTTCTAGAGCAATTTTGTGCAAGCTCCATCTGGGATAGATAATAGTCCCTTTTATGAGAGATTATGGCGCACTTGTATATGGCTATAGCAGCTTTATAGCTCTGTTTGTCATGAGAATTATAGTGTTTTCGCCAGCGTCTCTCAAGATTCCTACAGTGCTGTCTCTGCAGTCTAAGTTCCTCTGAGAACCATGCAGCCGATCTAGTAGAACGATTTGGGGAAATTCTCTTAGTGGGGACCGACTGATTAAGTGCGTCCAAGAGCCAATCATGGTATTTGATAGACGCCTGATTAGGGTCAGCCGGAGTCACAAAAGGAAGGGAGACAAGAACTTGGGTAAGCAGGGGAAGATCTAGGTTTTTCCAATCACGGATACTCTGCACAACTTGTGATTTTGATTGTGCTGGATTAGGGTTATGTGCTTTTATACTAAAGATGACAGCATCATGGTCTGACCAAGTCAGAGGTAATACCCTGGTGAATGATATAGCGACGTTATTGGTGAACAGCCCATCCAAAGTGTGACCAGCCTGATGGGTCGGGACCGTGACTAGTTGGTGTAGTCCTAGTGCTTCCAGATCAGTAACAAGTTGAATCGTGTCTTTGTCCATGGGAGATTCAAGATAAAAATTGAAATCTCCCAGGACTGTGTAATCCGGCAAATCAGTGGACGGTATTAGTATCTCAGCTAGATCAGAGAGAAAACGAGTGCGTGAGCCTGGAGGTCGATAAAGAAGACTGCCCCTGAAGACCTGGTTGTTATTAAGAGTAATGGAGTAAAAGGCCATTAGGGTTTTTGAAGCATTTTGCATTGATCATGGTCTTGTAATTAATACCAGCAAAACTAAATTTATGGTTATGCACAAGCGGAAACACATTAGAGGTAGAGTTACTATGGATGGGGTCCAGCTCGAGCAGACCCAGGTCTTTAAGTACCTTGGTATCAATCTGTCCTATAATCTAGACTGGAAACAGCATACAAATGAACTAGATACAAAACATGCACAACTCGCAGGAGTTCTCACAAAGGAGCTTTTTTCATCTTATACCAAACCAATTAGACCTGTCCTAAAAATCTACAACGCTAAGGTTGGAGCAGCCGTTCTTTACGGAGCTGAACTCTGGGGGTCCAGTAATCTTACCAAGTTGACGGTAGCACAGAACAAATTTCTCCGCAACATTACTGGTTTACCAATGTCAACCCCATTGATACCTTTAAATTATGATTTGGGATTTTATAGTTTTAGGGACACAGCCAGGTATAGAATCGTGGCCTACTGGAGAAGGCTATGGGTAACCCCTGAACTCTCCCAGTATGCCCAAGGCTTCCTGGAGGTGAGAACCCTGGATACTGCCAGTAAGATAGTCTGGATGAAAGAGGCCAAACTTTTATATAGGGCATTGGGTTTACCCCAATTGTGGGATGATCCCCTAAATAGTGTATTTCCACCGAAAAAGACACTTCGTGAACTCTATTGGAGCATGGTGGAGATTAAGTGCTTTAGGAATCATATTGACCGTACCTTTACATATGATTATTTGGAGCTCAAGCACTCACCGGCCCTCGAATCCTACTGGGATTGGATCACGGTCCCAGGGGACCGGAAGAGGTACCATCAGTTGAGGGTGGGGACACTTCCACTAAATGCCCTAATAGTGAAATGGAATAAGGTACAAACTCCAAGGTGCCCCTTCTGTCCGGAACATAATGAAAACATCGGACATGTGTTATTTGCTTGCCCTGAATATAGAATACCCAGTATAAACCAATTTGCATCCAGTTAGGTTTAAAAACGTCAAACGAGGCTGTCAGGATCCTAAGAACAGACACCTCTCAGCCTGTTGTTATAGCTATGGCAAAATTCCTCCACTGGATGTGGATAATTCGGGCACGCAAAATGTGTCTGGAATAAGTTTAGGATTGTTATTGCCTGTCGTACTGTTTGCGTTTATTTGAACTTCTGACCAGTATATTTTTTGTGATAAACTATGCAAACCATATAAGTAGTTGTTACTTTTTTTAACTTATCCTTTCGGTTGGCACTAATGAACTTAGCTGGATATTTTAAGATTATGCAAAGATGTAAATAGGATATTTTAAGATTGTGTAAAAATGTAAATAGGATGAGATAGGAAGATGTTTTTTACTTTTGCTTATTTATTGTATTAACTCATTGTGGATCATGTATATTTGTGGGGTGGAGGGGAGGGGTGGGATAAAAACAACAAATTCTTTTTGTAAAATGTCTTTGATGATTGAAATATATCGAATAAAGACTAATTAAAGTGAAGTGAAGTGAGTAATGGAGAACCTGAGAACTTCGCTAGTCAGAGTAGACATTGGTTCGGTTTGTAGGCGAAACTTAGCTTTATGGACTATGGCGAGTACCCCGCCCCTACCCAAGGGCCTGTCAAGTTTACATACAAGAAAACCCTCGGGAGTGGCAGAACAAAAGTCTGGTCCAGAGGCCGCATCACCCCATGTTTCTGTAATAAACAGAATGTCTAGGTCCAAATTAGTAATCAATTCCCGGATTTCTAAATTATGTCTAGGTAAGGACCTAGCATTAATAAGGGCAGCCGAGTAGGGATGCGTTAATTTCGAAGAGGAAGGGTGTGTAGGTCAGCGGAAATCTGGGAGAGAATAATGACATGTTGGACAAGGAGTGTTAACAAGTATGGATAGTAGCATACAAGGCGTAGTAGGGCAATGGTGTGGAAATAACCTTACGTTTATATCTTTTAACTGGTCCGCTGTGTACTGGATAGGTGGGGATCGGTTTGAGGGTGTAACTTGCGCAGGGGGGGTGGCCCTGGGCCCGGTCCCGGCGCGGACGTGCGCAGACGGGCTTGCCTTGAGCGCGCCTTTGGCGCGCTCTCGGCGCGCCCGCTGCGCTCGTCCGCTGCGCTTCCGTGGGGGCATGAAGTTTAAATAGGTGAGTAGGCGAGCAGCTAGACTGCTAACCTCTCACCTGGAAGTCCGATGTAGCCCTTCCCAGTATGGCGGTCTATCCCTCCACAACAAGCCGAATAAACGGTGGTGGAACGGGGATCACGCCTCTGGTGGCCCTACAGTCGCACAAAATCAATTTAATCAAGGCGAGGAAGATTTATCAAACTGGCTGATGAATGCCAGCAATAAACACGCCTCCTTAAGAAACCTCACCGGGCTCGCCGCCACGAAGCCCATAGATGGTTTTCACCTGAGCTAAAAAACTTGAACTTGATCTACATCAAGCAGAGAGAAAGTGGAGAAATAATAACTGTCCGGATGACAAAAGCAGGTTTTTACAGGCACGTGGCACTTATAAAAAGGCGATAATGAATACCAAGGCCAAATACTTCTTGTCTAAAATTATCAACTCTACAAATTGCTCCAAAGATATCTACTCAATCATTAACAAATTATCTGACCCGGACAGAATTACAGTGAAACCCAATTCTTCTCAATCTTTATGTGACTCCTTAAATAATTTTTTCATCAAAAAATCAATAGCATCAAAAATAGCATTCCTAGCTGTCCTAACCCAGTGCACCATAGGAAACCTAAGAACACAGAAAAATTGGCAAAACTCCCACAAATAAACCAAGAAATTTTTACAGACCTACTAGTCAAAGTGAAATCGGGATCTCCAAGAGACTGCTGCCCTCCTTGGATCCTTAAGGAAATATTTACTGCCTGCCCAAGCCCAGCCGTGACTCTTTTAAATGAGTCATTGCTCCAGGGTCAGGTACCGGAGTCCTTTAAAAAAGCCATAATCATCCCCTTGTTAAAAAAACCAGGAGCGGATCCTAATACATTAACACATTTTCGGCCGATATCACTGCTTCCCTATCTAGCGAAACTACTTGAAGCCCTTCTAGCTAAATGTCTATCCGCCTTCCTTGAGCAATCGGAATACCTGGACGCACATCAGGCAGGCTTCCGCCCTGCTCATTCGACAGAGTCTGTGATGCTGACGGTATTGGACACTCTGAGAGATAAGGCAGACAGGGGCCTCCCTCAATCCTTGGTGCTTCTGGATCTCTTGGCCGCTTTTGACAAGGCCAATCATAACATCCTGATCGACCGTGTTAGAGATGCGGGTGTTGAAGGTTCTGCCCTAGAGTGGCTCACATCATTCCTCACGAACTGATCCCAGTCAGTCCAGCTTGGTGGCTATACGACCCGCCATAATCAAGACTACTTATGGAGTCCCCCAGGGCTCCTCACTTTCACCTCACTTATTTAATCTCTATCTTCTCCCCATGGTCTACACATTAAAAGATAGGAACATTCAAACCTTCATTCCAGCTAGTATTCTAGATTAGTAATAGGCCTGGGCGGTAAATTCTGCTCTGCTCACGGAATTTGGGTAATTTCGCGTTCCGCGGAGAACACGAAATTGCCCCAAATTCTGCGTTCTGCAACTTCGCGAAGTTTTTTGCTTGTTCGCTTTCTCAAATTCATGTTTGCAAGATATTTCTCCCCGAGCACACAAACAGCTATTGCGAACAGTAAAAAAGCATCGCGAACAAGCAATTCCGCGTGTTTGCGGAATTTCTTCGTGTTCGCAGAGATTTTTTACAGTTTCGCAGAGATTTGCGTAACGCAATTACGCAAATTCTGCCCACCCCTATTTAGTAATGCCTCGACCTCCACTCATGAATTTCAATCGACTATGTTGTTCATCTGGGATTGGATGAACAGCAATCAATTGAAGTTGAACTCAGATAAAACAGAACTTATCCTCAGGGGAGGCATACTCAATCCCTGGAGCTCCCTTTTCTGGCCCAAAGAACTAGGACAACCCCCGACCCTATCCAAATACGCCAAAACCCTGGGAGTGGTGGTCAACTGTGACTTCACCAAAGTGCTTAGTTTGTAAAAAATTAAGTGCAGGTGCTCAAATGTTTGGGGGAGGACACACCCACTTCCCTGGCTCCACCCACTTCCTTTATTGGCCCTACCCACTTCCTTTATTGGCTCCACCCACATCCACAAGTCTAACACATCAGAGCCACCACTTCACTTCTCGAGTTCCACAAGAAGCTGAAGACCTGGCTCTTCACATAAGCACATCAGGGACAAAGAAACACAAAGCAAGACAGAAAGGTCAGATCAGGATAGGGTGCAACAGATAACAGCACGGAGATATGCAAGTATGTACTTTTGTGCATACACCAGATATCCTTGCTCTCAATACAGTCCCTTAACACTTTAAACACACTTTTACCCAGTGGTACCCTGCAGCACAAGGGAGATCTTTTTTCCAAATGAACATTTATCACATGGAAGGAACCACCATTCACACAATACATTTTTAATACACTGTACTCAGCTGTTTAACACACAATCACAATGCAGAATCATGTTAACCCAGTGAATTACTTTACCACACAGACATTTGCCACTGACATATGTGTCTTACCACAAGACCTTTACCATAATAATTAATCACACAGTCCTTGGCCCTGTGGGACTTTGATCATACACACCATGTAACATTCATGAAGCTTCTTTTAGATAGAAACAAGACCTCATATATTCAAAACAGGAAATGGTCACAGAGATTATTTACAATACTTTTAGTCAGCTGCTGTACTACAATGCAGTCCCTTAACACTTTAAACACACTTTTACCCAGTGGTACCCTGCAGCACAAGGGAGATATTTTTTCCAAATGAACATTTATCACATGGAAGGAACCACCATTCACACAATACATTTTTAATACACTGTACTCGGCTGTTTAACACACAATCACAATGCAGAATCATGTTAACCCAGTGAATTACTTTACCACACAGACATTTGCCACTGACATATGTGTCTTACCACAAGACCTTTACCATAATAATTAATCACACAGTCCTTGGCCCTGTGGGACTTTGATCATACACACCATGTAACATTCATGAAGCTTCTTTTAGATAGAAATAAGACCTCATATATTCAAAACAGGAAATGGTCACAGAGATTATTTACAATACTTTTAGTCAGCTGCTGTACTACAATATTAAAAACACACGTCACTATGCCTGAATATTTGATGAAAACACATTTATAATTTGGAGAGTATATCTGTGCACTGTAAGTGACATGGCCACGGAGGGCATGAAAGAGCTGCAACTGGATCAAACTCAAACCTTTTCTGAACAGTATCCCACAAAATACGTTTGGCCCGGGGATAACAAAATCCTTATAATGTCCCTGTTCTATCCTTCCTAAAACTTAAGCCTTCTCCCATCATTTGTATAAGTATTAAGGGTGAGTGCCAAGTTCAATGCAGCAGGGAGGCTCAGTGTTTTGTCTGACACAAGTTTTTGCATCATTGACCCTGAATAATAACATTGTGGGTGGTGGTTTCTTCATTAGCGATCCGATAAAATAGTGACATGACTGCAAAAGATTGCCTTTAAAACTAAGAAAGACTGGGAGTGCAGTTTGTGTTTTTGTTTAAACTACCAAGTGTTAAGAGTAAAACAGTGCTATGTTTTACGCTGGTGTCTCTCAGCATTATTTTTTACCCTATTGCATTAGCAACCGATTATGCCTGTGACTGAGTTAATGCAATAAGGTCAAAAATAATGCTGAGAAACACCAGCGCAAAACATAGCACTGTTTTACTCTTAACACTTGGCAGTTCAAACAAACACAAATTGCACTGCCAGTCTTTCTTAGTTTTAAAGACAATCTTTTGCTGTCATGTCACCCACAATGTTATTATTCAGGGTCAATGATGCAGAAACTTGGGGGCGCTAGGTGGCGCCGGACCGCAATGGCTGCCTTGGCGTGAAGCTCCCGCCGAGCCGGGCGGATTAATCAACATCAGCGCTATCCTGCCACCTCTGATGGCCCATAAACCTGTCTAATCGATAGCAGAGTGCCTGCTGCGAGTTCCTGTGAAGTTTTGTGATGATCCGCCACAGTTTTTGCCGACTACTCACTGCCTGCTGCAGAGGCGGATTGAGGCGAGCTCCTCCTGGAGGACGTCCTGGGGCGCGGCCACTAGGAAAAGCAGTGGTTCCGGAGGCCTCGCGGTGGCTGGCGGGCCGGAACTGGTGACAGCACGTAGCCCGGCCGCCCGGAGATCTGACGCCTGCTGACCAACTATACCGGTACCATCTTACCTGCTGATCCTCGACGTGCGGGCCCCCGTGAGTAGACGCTGGGGAGGGCGTGGACTTCTGGAGGTGTAGACGAGGCGCGTCTGCGGCGGCCGTCGCCATTTTGGGTCCCCCTGGCCCCAGACACTTGCTAGACCTGACAGGTGTTCGCCAAATAGCGCGATCGAAGGTGGGGGCCACCCTGCACGTATCGGCCCCTGCCCCTCTATTCTGCCTACTGCACAGGATCACCCTCCCCCGGACCGCCTGCTGCATCTGCTGACTTGGGCTCGCTCCTGGACACTTCATTACCGCAGCTCCATTTTGGCGGCTCACCCCTGACGTGGCCCTGCTAAAGCCCACGGGCGTGCTTCCCATACCTGCATAGGGGGAGTGTATCGCTCCGGGGTAGGAGGTAGGAAGCTCCTGGCCGCTCCGTCCCCCTGCGTGCTACGAGTCCACTCACAAAATGGGGAAGAATGACCCTCGGCAATAATAAATTGCCATTTGACACTCAACAAACGCCTGGTGCCACTACCGCGGCGCAGGGCGCTGCGGCCCCCCCCCCGGACACTAGAGATGTGGAGTGGAAGGCTATACTGACAGGGGTACAGAGCAGTCTTACGTCCATCGACGCCAAGATAGATTCCATGAATGCGAGAATGGATGGTGTGTTTGCAAAACTTGCTAATCACGAGGAGCGGTTGAAGGAAGCGGAGCAGAGGGTGTCTACTTTGGAAGATGGGGCTAGTGCGGCCAAGCGGCATGAGCTGCAAATGGATAAACTCCTCAAAGTTATTGCAGATAAGAACGAGGAGTTGGAGGCGTGCTCTAGGAGGAACAACGTCCGTGTCCTGGGCCTGGCAGAAACGACAGATACAGGGAAGCTTGAACTGTTCATGGAAAAATTGCTAGTGGACCTGTTTGGGTCAGACTCCTTCTCTGCCCACATGGTCATTGAACGTGCACACCGATCCCTCACGAAACGCCCTGCCCCAGGTCTGCCTCCCCGCCCGGTGATAATGCGGTTCTTGAATTACAGAGATAGAGACACAGTCTTGCGTCTAGCACGAGAGAAAGGGGAAGTGCGCTTTGAAAACACCACTCTGTCATTTTACCCTGATTTCACTCAACAAGTTCAGGATGCTCGTCGCACGTTCGCGGCAGTCAAGAAAAAGTTGCAAACACAGGGCATACAGTATGCCATGCTATACCCCGCGAAACTTCGGATTCATCATAAAGGAACGCCACATATCTTCACCACACCACAACAGGCGGAGGACTACCTCAAACAGGATAGACGTTCGGCCTCCCGAGAAGAAGCTTCATGCCGCCGCTCGAGTCTCACTCTCCGCTTTCCGTACCAGGTGAAAGACGCCTCACTATACTAGCCTGGCTGCTGTGGGACACTGTCTTTGGACCGTGGGTGGACACTTCGCAGATTGGTGATGTATAACTGCTGAGACATGTTGGAGGGGTATGATCATGTCGCCCGGCCGCTTGCCTCCGTCCCGTCGTAAGACTCCTCGTAACTGAGGGGCCGTAGATGGGTGTGAAGTGAGGTTGAGCGTCTCCGGCGGGAGCCCCTAGCGGCCCCCAATTGAGGGCATTCCCCTATTTGGACATGTTTACTATGGGTACTGTTGAGCTGTCCTTACCCCAGTTGGGCAGGACTGCATGGGGGGGGGGGTTGGGAGGTGTACTAAGTTGGGTTTTCTGGTGTGGGGAGCTTTTCCCGGCAGGTTGGGGATGCCAGTGTGGGTGGTGGGTGGGGGGTATCGAATTGCTTATTTCCTTTTGTGCCGAAGTATCGTTTCTGCTTATCTATTGCTCTAAGACTGGATCAACGTCACTGCTAATTTCACATGTCGAGCCCTTTGCATATGCCTGCCTACAATCCTATGTCATGTCTGCTGCTGTAGGCTATGGGTGATGCGGCTGCGCCCTCGACTCTGGTCACGTGGAATGTCAGGGGCCTCAACAACCCCAGAAAGCGTAGACAAATCCTGGGTTACCTAGATAGACACAGTATAAACATAGCCCTTTCACAGGAAACGCATCTAGCCCCCAGCACCAAGACATTCTTTGCATCTAGATGGGCCAACAACCGCTCCTTCTCGTCTTATTCTTCTTACTCCAGAGGGGTCACTATCCTTATTAAGCGAGGGGTGGCTTTCACACTGTGCGGTGCTGACAATGATAGGGAAGGCAGGTTTTGTCTTATCTGGGGGGATGTTTTGTTTGCTAACTTCTATGGCCCCAATGTGGACGATCCCTCCGCCCTTCTTACATTATGTGGTAAAATCCAGGCATTTGTGCACGTGATCTGGGGGGCGATTTTAACACCGCGCTTCTGCCTAGTATGGATAGGTCACGGCCGCTTCCCTCGCACTACACTACTACTCAGCGCACGCTGCTTGGCATTATCGAGGAGGGGAAACTGACTGACGCTTGGAGACACTTTCACCCTGCCCTCCGAGACGGTACACACTTCTCCACCTTACATTCCACCTGGTCGCGCCTGGACTACATCTTTGTCTCTGCAGGAGTCGCTCCCTGGCTGTCCCACTCATCACATTTGCCACGCACTTTCTCTGATCACTCCCCTGTCCTCTTGAAACTGCAGATCTCTCTGGATTGTTCCCCTTACCTGGCCTGGCGGCTTAACCCTGCTCATCTCCGAGTTGCATTAGAAAATAAGGAACCCGGTCACTGTTTAGTTCTGCCGCTTTTTTTATTTTGAGCAGAATATCACCCTAAGGTAATTAATCCTTGGGCAATGTATATACTTTTTTTTGGAGTAATACAAGTTAGATCACTTTTTTTTAAATTTCTGAAAACAGTCTGAGGTTTGTTCGTTGCCATACAAAAAACATAAAATTTCACATTTACTATAAAACACTTTTTACAATACACGATTGAAATACATTTATGAATTAAACAATACGTTTACCAAACAAACTTTTTTTACAAAACTTCAAGGTTGTACCCTACCAACTACTTCTACTACCAGGCCTACGTTATCCTGATTCCATCTAGTCTAGGTCTGGTCACACAAAGGCAAAAAGCTTAATATGCATTTTTTTCATCTATTGCATTTAAAGAAGTTTTCTAGAGCCTTTTGCGGAAATTGCATTCGTATTTACGACGAATGTGCCAAAGCCGATGCGTTTCCAAGCCCGTGTCTCATTTATCGGGCTTTTCTTCAGGGCTTTTAGTTGGGTACCTGTGTGAAAATAGGGGGACATATTTTAATGTCGGGCCTTTAAGTATAACGTCACTAAAAGGGAGTTATTTGCACTTATTTTTTTACCTTCCTGCGTTGTATGTACAAGTCTGTTGTCATGTGTTCTGACTCTTGACTGGCGTTTTGCTTTGTACTGTAAGGTAGAACACAGAAAATGTATCTATTTTCTTTTTAGGGGACATTGTGTCGCAAGATTTTATTTTACAAAAGAAATTGCCCACAATGTAACTTACATTATTTTTGGTTTCATTCCTGTCGCTACATGTCATCTGATATGGAATTCTACGACTTTGCACGAAGTGGCTCTCAGGGTTCTGCAATATTAAAACAATGCGATTTCCGAGATGCGGCCTTTCAGGCTGAGCTGGAACAGGACGTGAAGGAGTTTTTTGACCGCAACATCTCCTCTGTAGACAGCATTAATACCGTATGGGAGGCCTTCAAGGTTACTGTCCGGGGATGGTGCATAGCCAAGGGGGGGGGTATCCTGAAATCGCTGCGCACTGACCTGCGTAGGTTGGAAACTGATTTGCGCGACTTGGAGGGCTCCCTTAAACGCAATCCGACTGACTTGACGATTAATGCCAACATCCGCAGCAAAGTCTCCGAATATACACAGATTGCTGACAGGGAATGTAAATTCCTTGGCCGCCCGTATATGACCAGAATCTATGGTGAGGGTGACAGACCTGGGAAGGCTCTAGCTAATTCTGTTAAGCCCCCTCGATTTGCCAATTATGTCACTACAATACAAGATGACGCAGGGAATGTTTATAGGAACCTCCCAGATCAGCTTCGCGTCTTTCGGGACCACTACCGGACGCTATACTCCTCGCACAGGACTGACACCCTTGACCTCCCAACTTACTTCGAAGATGTTGCATTGGCGTGGCTGGGGAGTGCTCAACAGAAATTCCTGCACCCAGAACTGGAGATAGACGAAATAACCGATGCCATTATGGGCATGGGTTCTGGCAAGGCTCCCGGCTCAGATGGCCTTCCTATTGAGTTTTATAAACTCTTTGCCTCCATTCTAGCCCCAATACTAAAGCAAGTGTATTATGCCGCTCTTGAGGAGGGCAGCCTCCCCCGTACGATGCGAGAAGCTCTCATTACCTCCCTACTTAAACCTGGTAAGGACCCTACCAGTTGTGACTCCTACCGCCCACTTTCCCTTTTCAATTGCGATACCAAAATCCTAGCTAAGGTGCTGGCCACTCGTTTAAACCTCCTCATGGAGAGACTGGTGCTGCCTGATCAGGCCGGGTTTGTGCCTTACCGAGCGACCTCCCATAATCTCCGCACCCTCCACGCTGTGCTGCAGGACATAAACCCCAAATGTGATGCTGTGGCGGTATTCCTGGAGGCCACCAAAGCATTTAATTCATTAGACGGGGATTACTTGTTCGGCACGTTGCAGTACATGGGTCTGCCTTTCAGCTTTTTAGATTGGATAAAATTGCTCTGCCATCAACCCACGGCTACCGTATTACTCAACGGTGCCAGGTCCACCCCGTTCGATGTTCAGAGGGGCACTCGGCAGGGCTGCCCCCTGTCCCCCGTTCTCTTTGCTATCGCGATTGAGCCACTAGCCGCAATCCTCCATCAAAAGCATAATCCCCGCTCCCTCATTTACCAATCCCGGCAACTTCTTCTTTCACTCTACGTGGACGACATAACGCTTTATATAGACAAGCCCCGAGACAATTTAAATCCCGTATTGCGTGAGATTACGAAGTTTGGAGGAATTGCAGGGGTGCAAATAAATTGGGCCAAGTCTGCAATTTTCCCGCTCACTGACAACACCCCCCCTTTTCAACTTGACTACCCACTAGTTTGGGAACAAGACGAAGTGAAATATCTAGGCATCCGAATCACCAGGGACAGGGATGCACTGATGAGAGCTAACTATGGCACTGCCCTAGACAACATCACGGACAAAGTCACTAGATGGCTGCGTCTCCCCCTCTCTATGGCCGGCCGCATCTCTCTTCTAAAATGGTCCTTTTACCCAAATTGCTATATTTGTTTATTAATATCCCATATAACCCCGGCAGGTTCTTTTTTCGCTCCCTCAACTTCCAAGTTACCAGACTGATTTGGGGTGGGAAGCAGGCACGGCTCAGCCTCGCTACACTTATGCTCCCCTTTCACCAAGGAGGATTTGAAGTGCCCAACTTTGAGAAATATTATGATTGCGCTCAGGCTCACTTTGCCGTCTACTGGTTCCACCCGCCCCCATACATGGCGCACCTAGCTGTTGAAGATGGTTATATGGCCCCTGTGGTCCCCACTGGATACATCCATTCCTCTGTCAGTCACTTGCCTTTAATAAATGACCCACGAGTGCTTGTCACTTGTGAAGTATTATGCCATAAAATGTTCAAGAATTTGGGACTACGCAGTTGGGGTGATCTATATGTACAGGGTACCTTCCGTACTGCGGACCAATTTTTGGGGGAGTCATCTCCTTCTACTATGGACACCTTCCTATTCGCCAGATTGTGGCTAAATGTTCGCGCCCTCACCCAGTCATTCCCTACTGAACCTGACACCTTTGCCCCACTCCATGCAGTGGTGCAACCGACGGCCCCCCGTCACATCGTGTCCTTGCTATACAAGCATTTTTACAGGCCGCTCCTTGCTCCACCCCTCTCCGAGCCCGAGGGAATGGGACAAAGACCTGGCGGAGCCGTTGACTGATGACCAATGGGAGAATAGCTGCACTCACACACACGCGGTTACAGGCAACACTAGACTACGGCTCATACATTATAAATTTCTCCATCGTACATACCACACCCCTGCCAGATTGCACAGATTCCATTTGCTCGAGACAAACTCTTGCGTACGCTGCGGTGCGGAGGGGGCTGACTTTTTCCACTTAGCTTGGTCCTGCCCCCGGGTCGCCACTTACTGGGAACAGGTCTTCGGTAGCCTTACTGAAATGCTGGGAGTTCCCTTGGCCCCGTGTCTGCTCCAGGCGCTACTGGGCCTTACACAGACAGTTGTCACTGTCCACAAGAAATTTCTTGCCCTTATTTTTTTGTTGGCCAAACGCTTAGTTGCTTGTCGCTCGGGTCATGGGAGGGCGCCTAAATTTAAATGCTGGCTCAATTCCATGGCAACTTGGCAGGAGAGACTACATGATTACGCTGACCTACTGCCCTCACGTTCACGGCCGAAAGACATTTGGGCACCGCTTACGGCATACCTTCTTGGTCAGCAGTTGGATGAAGCGGGGGATCGGTGGGGAGGGGAAATGCCTGCCGACTGAGCACCATCATTTCTGTTATGCATACAAAATGTTTTCTGGGCTTGCGCCTCATTCTGTGAGTGACCATTACCTGCTCTGAAGTCCTTGTGGTTTGCCAGTCTGACCAATAATGCTGTACTGTCAGTCTCCTGCGGCCTGTGTTGCATTTCTGAAACAGCCATCAACCCGTATTGCTGGCGTTGTAGTTGGTGAGGCATGTGGTGCTTTTCCTTACGGTCTTCCTGCACGTGTTTAACTTCCTGTTATCTACTTCGGACTATGGACAATTAATATTTGTAATAGAAGTTTTGGGGGGGTGGGAGTTTGGAGATTTTCTCTTGTTTTAGCATTACATGCTGCTGTAATGGATACTTTCTGGGCGAGGACTTGCATGGATGATTGTCATTCTTACTCTGTATTCTATGCCATTGCCATGCCTGCCTCTGTTGAACTACCGTATTTTCCGGCGTATAAGACGACCCGGCGTATAAGACGACCCCCTACTTTTCTTGATAAAATGTAGGTTTCGTGCTAAACTCGCCGTATAAGACTACCCCCACTTCCAACGCAGTGCACAGTGCCACCATCGCCATTATCCACATTAGTATTGTTACGTACTCATATGCATGGTGGTTTGCCATTATCCACATTAGGGTAGTTTTGTTACTCATATGCATGGTGGTTTGCGGTGGAAATTACTTCTGTTCATTAGCATAGCCTGTGGTGGAGCCAGATGATTTCCCCTGTGTCTCGAGAACAATAAATAGGGTGGATATCCTGCTGGATGCATTAAGGAAAATTTGATGTTTTTGGCAGATTACCGGTACCGTAACTGTAATTTATTTCCCTTTTTCAGATCCGCTTTCAGTGGGTTTGCTTTTGATACTTCCACACTGCCACCATCGCCTATCTAACGTTAGTTCTTGTGTTTGAGTGCCCTCCTATACCGTACCTCTACTTGCACACATGTAACTTTTTCCTCCTGTAATGCCCATTTCCTATTGAGAAGCGGTCTGACACCTTCGGGTGAAGTCCGCGCTATGTAAAAACACATGAAAACATACCTTCAAATTTTGTACCCGGCGTATAAGACGACCCCCGACTTTCCAGAACATTTTAAGGGGTTAAAAAGTCGTCTTATACGCCGGAAAATACGGTACTGTACCATGCCATTGAGTCCAATAAAGGCTTTTGAAAAATCAAAAGGCAATAGGGTTATCGCACACTTTGAGGCTTACCGCGAAACCCCAGGTGTTTGTATCTCTGTGGGCCACATCTTATAGAACTACCAGCATGGCGACCTCATGCCCCTTCCCCGTTTGCATGTGTAAAATAGACTCCCATTCAAACATGGCCTCGGACCACCGTGCGTATTGTCGGCCAATAAAATGCAGAGCCATCTGATTTCAGCAGTTTGTATTCCGATTAGGGTGACCAGCCGTCGGTAAATTTCACGGACAGTCCGTCATTTTTACCTCCTGTCCGTTATCCGTGATAATATCTTTAACGGACACCATTTGTCCGTAATTGCGACTATTTTAGTTCACAGCCAAAGAAGTTGTGCCTTTTACTCTCCGACGCTACCTGGGGTTGCCTTGAAAGCTAAAAGCCAATCCTACAGTTTGCTGCTCCACTGCACAACTGTTCTCGCTGGCCCTGATGCTTCAGGACCAATGAGAAAAGCTTTAGGGTTCCCAGACCTGCATAACATTCTTTTGGTCGTTCGTTTCCTATTTACACTACAGGGTCATTGGCTGATAAAGAGAAACGTTCTTAATGAGTGGAACATTGGGTAGAACTGACATTGACGAGTGCACCGGTGGCAGGAAGTGGCATCCTGACTGCAAATCTGTGTGGGCAGAGGGCTGGCCAAGACAAGGAGTGCCGTGTGCTACTAAACAGAACACTCTGTGGCAGTTACTGGATGGTGGATCGCCACTAATAGGTGGGATAGCTCCTTGTTTGGCAGACAACTAGCCTGGGAGTAGTGCCCTGGGTGGTCAAATTACAAGGGGGAATAGTTGACAGGCACTCCAGAAAAGTAGGGAGTTTCCCTTTGTTCTTGAAGCCAGGGAAAGTGTGATCATACTAATAATAGGCTGGTATAAATTGAGACAGAAGAAGCTGTGGGATTGTGCTCTATCAAATGTGTTGAAAAGGATATTGGGCAAAGTGGTGGCGTAATTCAGATAGGCCACAGTGAACAGAGCCTGTATTCCACATATCTACCGATTTGAACATTCAGGAGGAGAATCAGCAGACAAGCAGAACAGTGGTGCAGGCAAATGGTATGCTCGCGGTAGACCCATGCAATGTGACTAACAATCTGAAAAGGTTTGAACGAACGGCTCTAGCCTACATTCTAGTGCTGGAAAGAGTAAGGTGCATACAAACGTAAAGTTCATGAGGTCTTTATTAGGGGATTGCTCACAGTGGGACTACTTTCTATGCACTATTATTGACATGCTGTTACAAGTTGCACCCAAGTTGTTGAATAGGCTGTGGTTGGTTGCCTGTGTGTCTGTGTGTGTGTAAGGGGGCGTTTTTTTGTGGAGTTAGGTTTAGAAGATGCCAGGAGTTGCGGGCAAAGAAAGGGCCAAGGTGATTATAACAGGTGTGGATATCATGCGGGGGCATCATGTTTGGCCAAGGGAGATGGGAAGTAGGGATCAGGTCAGTGGCAATAGGAATACATGGAAGACAGTTACACATAATGTCAAGGGTACGAATAGCTACACAAAAAAGGCACAAGGGTGCACTATTACCAGAAAACAAAAGGAATCGTAATCCCAGTGTTACAAGAGAAGAACATACCTCTAGAAGAAATAGATAAAGTGCGCAAAAAATGGGAACATTTAGTGCATGTTGGGGCTTTCTCTAGTTAAGCATATGGTGTACTTACATGTGGCTGCCCTAGTTTTGCTGCAGATGAGAGAGGGTAAGGTAGACACAAAGGGTAGAGATCTACTGGGACGCTAGGCGGTCAGGAAATATGTCTCATTAAGTTGTATTTCCCAAATGTAGATGCTAGCAATTTTGGGAATCAATTCTAGATTACACTGTTTTATATAGAAACAACACTGGTGTAGGTGGGAAATACAAGTTGTTTTCTGGACAGACATGGGGCTGGATTCCACCAAGAGACAGCGCTAAGCCAGGGGTGGTGAGTTCTTCATAGCAGAATATGGATAAAATAAATCTGATACACTTCTGGAGGGTACAACAACCTGTTAATATTTGTGAATAGATGGCACTCCTAATTACCTGGAATACATCATTATTACGAAGGACTTACTATATAAATATGAGGAGTTTGCATATTAGGCCAAATTCCTGCTGTCCCATTCCAGACCAGAAGTATGGTAAAATCGGGCACAAGGCAGAACTAAGATCCCAACATGGAGATTAACTGTTCGGGCCTCATTAAGAAGGTTGGAGGAGAATGCTAAATAATACAGCGCAAATAAATAGGAGCTATTCAAAGTGATGATCTAAGGAGAGTGCATGGCCAAAAAGTATAGTAACAAAAAATAACTGGGACTGAAGAAATAGAAATAAATTGCAGTTAAGAGAAGCAGCATCTACAATGCAACCGAAAAATGCTAGACTTGTTATATGTATGGGAAACACATGGGATGCCCTTGACAAATCCACTATTGCTATACATAGACAACCCAGTGCAGTGACCACATCAATAGATCATGAACACATGAAATTCCACAAAAAGACCTGTACATTTGCTCAAAGTTTCGTCAAAAACTGAAATTCACAATTGTCTCAACCTTATACAAACATATTTTGACTTACTTATATATTATTGCGGGACCTCCTCTGATGTGTATGTAAAACATACCTTTTGCCCCAAAGATTTTTCCTGAATTTTGACATTCTGTCCTGAATTTTGACCCTTTGTCCTGAATTTTTACACTCACTGTCCTGAATGTTCACCCATGCCAGTTGGTCACCTTAATTCCGATAGATGGAGTGGGGACTGTCTAGAGTAGACTAATCTTTCCTTGCTCAAACTACGTCTCAAAGTAAGCAGCGTAAGTCCACGACTGCATTAAGCTGGCAGGAAGTCAACTGTGTTAACAATTTGCACTCAGAAAACAAACACCTGACAGACCAGGTACAGTACTTCCCATTCAACATTATCACCATGACGTGGTAAAATGAAAGCGGATAAAATTAAATGTTAAGGTTGAATTTTGTGCATATATATTACATCACTCACGTATCCTAATAGAGATGGGATCCGTCCTCCAGTAACAAACTGTCCTCACTTCTGGCGGCTGCTGCAAACAGGGTCACTGACTCCTTCACCGTCGGCTGGGTTAATAACTGAATTTGGCAGGGTGCAGCACAGCTGACAGCATGCTGCAGACCCAGGCCGGTGCCCATAGCTCCAAAGGTTTCAGATTGCTATATGTGACATTTTCATAATTTCTGTGTAATTATGAGTGACATTTCCACATATATGAGTGATACTTTTTTGCGAGCAAAATCAAGTAATGAAGATGAAGGAAACACATAATATCAAAGATTATGGAAATGTCACACATAGCAATCTGCTACCTTGGCAGCTATGCTGTCTGTGTCCAGATGCCTTACCGTTCTGGTCTCGTCCGTTTTCTGAAGCTTTGAGTGCCTGTCACTCTCCATATAAACAAGCTCTGAGGTTAGGATATAAATGACGAACACCCAAGGCTAGCCTGGTGAAGAATATATACATCGCCCTGTGGTCAGAGAAAACTCTGAAACTGACTGCACAATAGATAGCATGCTCTGCGGGAGCTCGCGAAAAAAGGCTACAGAGATGACTTTGAAATATAAGCCCGACCGACTTCCCAGACCGCCAGCCCTATGTAGACATGTGCAGATGAGATAGTGTTGTGCACTGAGAGTTCCTACGAACATGAACTAATATGACTTTATTTAAAGCAGGAAAGTCTCAAAAGCAAGTATAACAGGTTGGTGGGTGACTGGCCATTTTATCTCCTAGGCTTGTCACACACTCGCATAAATAGCCCACACACGAAACTGTATAAAGCAAAATGCGGTGAATATGTTTCTCGTAGTAGGTGTACGTATGTGACCGTGTGTGTGTGTGTGTGTGTGTGTTTGTTGGGCGTGTTTCATGCTTTCGGTGCGTCTGAAAATTTGCTTGTGTGTGTTTGTTTGTTTTAACAGCGTGTGAGTAAAACTGTGTGTTTGGCAGCTTTCGTGTGTGTTTTTGGAGGTGTGTATAGTTGTTATGAATGAGTGTGTAGGTGAGCGAAAAAGCAAATGTTAATGGCAAACCTGTATTTGTGTGATTTCCTCAGTGATAGTCCGTTAAAATTGTCCTGCCAGCAGCTGCAGTGGGACGCTGTGAGCGCCATGATTATGATTGGTTTGGGGGCTCGCAAATTCAACCTCCTGCCTCCTAGTGACGTCCCACGCGCGCCGACGTGTAACACAGCCTGACTGGGCCCGGTGACAGGGGCGTAACAAACGCCCCCGCAGCCCCCACGGTGCGGGGGGGCCACACTCTGTTCAGTTAATTAAGGGGGCCCCCGCCCCCTCAGCTCTTCTGAAAGCTGTGAGAGGCTTGCACTAACGCAACGCCTCTCTCCCTCTGTGACTGAAGCAGGTGCAGCCTGCTGCCTGCTCCGAGCCCCTCACCCCCTCCCTCTGACTAAAGAGAAACAAAGTATCAACATTGTTTCTCTTCAGTCAGAGCAGGAGGCAGGCCGGGACAAGGACGGGGTGGGGGCCCAGAGACAGCAGTCTCCACTGCTCCTCTGAGGCAGCTCAGAGCCCGGCCGCGTCTCTCTCATCTCCACAAGCAAAGCAAGCCCACCCCACAAGAGAAGACAGGGACAAAGGTGGGGCGGGGGCCCCACCCCACAAGAGTAGAGACAGGGACAAAGGTGGGGTGGGGGCCCCACCCCACAAGAGAAGACAGGGACAAAGATGGGGTGGGGCCCCCACCCCACAAGAGAAGACAGGGACAAAGATGGGGTGGGGCCCCCACCCCACAAGAGAAGACAGGGACAAAGGTGAGGTGGGGCCCCTACCCCACAAGAGAAGACAGGGACAAAGGTGGTGTGGGGGCCCCACCCCATAAGAAAAGAGAAGAGACAGGGACAAGGATGGGGTGGGGGCCCTACAAGAGAAGAGACAGGGACAAGGATGGGGTGGGGGCCCTACAAGAGAACAGACAGGGACAGTGATGGGGTGGGGGCCCCACAAGAGAAGAGAAGAGACAGGGACAAGGATGGGGTGGGGGCCCTACAAGAGAACAGACAGGGACAGTGATGGGGTGGGGGCCCCACAAGAGAAGAGAAGAGACAGGGACAAGGATGGCGGTGGGGGTGGGGGCCCCACCCCACAAGAGAAGAGACAGGGACAAGGATGGGGTGGGGGCCCCAGAGACAGCAGTCTCCACTGCTCCTCTGAGGCAGCTCAGAGCCCGGCCGCCACTCTCTCCTCCCCATAAGCAAAGCCCACCCCACAAGAGAAGAGAAGAGACGGGAACAAGCATGGGGTGGGGACCCCAGAGAGTAGGAGGCAGCTCAGAGCACTGCTCAGAGTCAGGACCCTGATAAGGGTGGGGGTGGGGGCCCCCAGAGAGAGCATTCTCAATGGCAAAGCTCATATGAGAAGGGACAAGGCAGCAAAATGGGACCCTCAGGTAAGCACTCTTGTTAGAAGCACTATGGGCGTCCGCGGGGAGAGGGAGGAGGGGCAAGGCAGTGGGGAGAAGGGTTCAAGGCAGAGAGGAGAAGGGTGCAAGGCAGAGAGGAGAAGGGTGCAAGGTATAGGGGAGAAGGGTGCAAGGCAGAGAAGAGAAAGGTGCAAGGCAGAGGCGCGAAGGGTACAAGGCAGAGCGGAGAAGGGTGCAAGGCAGAGAGGAGAAGGGTGCAAGGCAGAGAGGAGAAGGGTGCAAGGCAGAGAGGAGAAGGGTGCAAGGCGGAGGGGAGAAAGGTGCAAGGTAGGGAAGGATGAAAGGCGGAGGGGATAAAGGTACAAGGCAGAGGGGAGAATGGTGCAAGGTAGAAAAGGGTGTAAGGCGGCGGTGGAGTAGGGTGCAAGGCAGAGAGGAGAAGGGTGCAAGGCAGAGGGGAGAAGGGTGCAAGGGGGAGAAGGGTGCAAGGCAGAGGGGGAGAAGGCTGCAAGGCAGAGGGGAGAAGGGTGCAAGGCAGAGGGGAGAAGGGTGAAAGGCAGAGGGGAGAAGGGTGCAAGGCAGAGAAGAGAAAGGTGCAAGGCAGAGGGGCGAAGGGTACAAGGCAGAGCGGAGAAGGGCGCAAGGCAGAGAGGAGAAGGGTGCAAGGTAGAGAAGGGTGCAAGGCGGAGGGGAGAAGGTGCAAGGCGGAGGGGAGAAAGGTGCAAGGTAGGGAAGGATGAAAGGCGGAGGAGAGAAAGGTACAAGGCAGAGGGGAGAATGGTGCAAGGTAGAAAAGGGTGCAAGGCGGAGGTGGAGTAGGGTGCAAGGCAGAGGGGAGAAGGGTGCAAGGCAGAGGGGAGAAGGGTGCAAGGCAGAGGGGAGAAGGGTGCAAGGCAGAGGGGAGAAGGGTGCAAGGCAGAGGGGAGAATGGTGCAAGGCAGAGGGGAGAATGGTGCACGATAGAAAAGGTGCAAGGCAGAGGTGGAGAAGGGTGCAAGGCTGAGAGGAGAAGGGTGCAAGGCAGAGGGGAGAAGGGTACAAGGCAGAGGGGAGAATGGTGCAAGGCAGAGGGGAGAATGGTGTAAGGTAGAAAAGGGGCAAGGCGGAGGTGGAGTAGGGTTCAAGGGGGAGAGGAGAAGGGTGCAAGGGGGAGGGGAGAATGGTGCAAGGCAGAGGGGAGACTGGTGCAAGGTAGAAAAGGGTGCAAGGCGGAGGTGGAGTAGGGTGCAAGGCAGAGAGGAGAAGGGTGCAAGGCAGAGAGGAGAAGGGTGCAAAGCAGAGAGGGGAAGGGTGCAAGGCAGAGGGGAGAAGGGTGCAAGGCAAAGGGGTGAAGGGTACAAGGCAGAGGGTAGAATGCTGCAAGGCAGAGGGGAGAATGGTGCAAGGTAGAAAAGGATGCAAGGCGGAGGTGGAGTAGGGAGTGGGAGAGAGTGAGGGAGAGTGGGAGAGAGTGGAGAGTGGAGAGAGGGAGAGTGGAGAGAGAGAGTGGAGAGAGAGTGTGAGAGAGTGGAGAGAGGGAGAGTGGAGAAAGGGAGAGTGGAGATAGGGAGTGGAGAGAGAGAGAGTGGAGAGAAGGGGAGTTGGAAGAGGGAGTGGAGAGAGAGAGAGAGAGAGGAGAGAGAGTGGAGAGAGAGAGAGAGAGTGGAGAGAAACAGTGGAGAGAGAGTGGAGAGAGAGAGAGAGTGGGAGGGAGAGAGAGAGAGAGTGAAAGAGTGGAGAGAGACAGCGGAGAGAGAGTAGAGAGAGAGAGTGGAGATAGACAGTGGAGAGAGAGAGTGGAGAGATCGTGGAGAGACAGTGGAGAGAGTTAGCGAGAGAGAGAGAGAGTGGAGAGAGAGAGACAGTGGAGAGAGAGTGGAGAGGGAGTGGAGAGAGTTTGGAGAGAGAGAGTGGAGAGATTGGAGAGGGAGTGGAGAGAGAGTGGAGAGAGAGAGTGGAGAGAGAGAGTGGAGAGAGAGAGTGGAGAGAGAGAGAGTGGAGGGAGAGAGTGGAGGGAGAGAGTGGAGGGAGAGAGTGGAGGGAGACAGTGGAGGGAGACAGAGAGTGGAGAGAGAGTAGAGAGAGGGTGGAGAGAGAGAGTGGAGAGAAAGAGAGAGACAGTGGAGAGAGACAGTGGAGAGAGACAGTGGAGAGAGACAGTGGAGTGAGACAGAGAGAGTAGAGAGAGGGTGGAGGGAGACAGTGGAGGGAGACAGTGGAGGGAGAGAGAGAGATTGTGAGAGAGTGGAGAGAGAGTAGAGAGGGAAAGTGGAGAGAGACAGTGGAGAGAGAGTAGAGACCGAGTGGAGAGAGACCGAGTGGAGAGAGACCGAGTGGAGAGAGACCGAGTGGAGAGAGACCGAGTGGAGAGAGACAGAGTGGAGAGAGACAGAGTGGAGGGAGACAGAGCGGAGGGAGACAGAGTGGAGGGAGACAGAGTGGAGGGAGGGAGTGGGAGGGAGAGAGTGGAGGGAGAGAGTGGAGGGAGAGAGTGGAGGGAGAGTGTGGAGGGAGAGTGTGGAGAGAGAGTGTGGAGAGAGAGTGTGGAGAGATAGTGTGGAGAGAGAGTGTGAAGAGAGAGTGTGGAGAGAGAGTGTGGAGAGAGAGAGTGGAGAGAGAGTGTGGAGCGAGAGAGTGGAGAGAGAGAGTGGAGAGAGAGAGTGGAGAGAGAGAGTAGAGAGAGAGAGTGGAGAAAGAGAGTGGAGAGAGAGAGTGGAGAGAGAGAGAGTGGGGAGAGAATAGAGCCAGAGTGGAGAGAGACAGAGAGTGGAGAGAGTGGAGAGAGAGTAGAGAGAGAGAGAAGGGAGAGAGAATAGAGAGAGTAGAGTGAGAGAGAAGGGGGAGAGAGTAGAGAGAGAGAGAAGGGAGAGAGGGTGTAGAGAGAGAGACGGTGAGAGGGTGAAGAGAGAGAGACGGAGAGAGGGTGAAGAGAGAGAGACGGAGAGAGGGTAAAGAGAGAGAGACAGTGGAGAGAGACAGTGGAGAGAGACAGTGAAGAGAGAGAGTGGAGAAAGAGAGAGTGGAGAGAGAGAGAGAGAGAGAGAGAGAGAGAGAGAGAGAGTGTGGAGAAAGAGTGGGGGCAGACAGTGGAGGGAGAGTGGAAAGAGAGACAGTAGAGAGAGAGTGGACAGAGTTGAGAGAGAGAATGAAGATAGACAATGGAGAGAGTGGAGAACAAGTAGAGACTGACTGACTGACTCAGAAACTGAATACTGACTGACCGGGAGACTGACTGACTGAAAAACTGACCGAGAGAGAGAGACTGGCTGACTGAGAGAGTGACTGACTGACAGAGAGACTGATTGAGAGTGAGACTGACTGACAGAGATAGAGAGAGACTAAGTGACTGACAGAGACTGACTGACTGACGTAGAGAGATACTGACTGACAGAGAGAGAGATTGACTGACAGAGAGACTGACAGAGAGAGAGAGAGAGACTGACTGACTGAGAGAGGCTGACTCACTGGGAAAGAGAGAGACTGACTGGGAGAGAGAGAGACTGACTGACAGAGAGAGAGAGACGAAGAGAGAGAGACTGACTGAGAGAGAGAGACTGACAGAGAAAGAGAGACTGACCGACAGAGAGACTGACTGACAGAGAGAAACTAACTGAGAGAGAGAGAGACTCACAGAGAGAGAGTGACTGACAGAGAGAGAGAGACTGACTGACAGAGAGAGAGAGACTGACTGACAGAGAGAGAGACTGACTGACAGAGAGAGTCACTGACTGACAGAGAGAGAGACTGACTGAGAGAGACTGGCTCACTGCGAGAGAGAGAGAATGACTGACTGAGAGAGACTGACAGAGGGAGAGAGACTGTCTGGAATACTGACTGACAGAGAGAGAGAGACTGAGAGAGAGAGGCTGAGAGTGAGAGCCTGACAGAGACTGAGAGAGAGAGGGGCTGACTGAGAGAGAGACTGACTTAGAGAGAGACTGCCAGAGAGAGAGACTGCCAGAGAGAGGGACTAAAAGAGAGAGAGACTGACTAAGAGAGAGACTGACTGACTTAGAGAGACTGATTGAGAGAGAGAGAGACTGACTCAGAGAGAGACTGACTCAGAGAGAGACTGACTGAGAGAGAGACTGACTGAGAGAGAGAGAATGGCAGAGAGAGACTGAGACTCTGACAGAGAGACAGAGAGAGAGACTGACTGACAGAGAGAGAGACTGGCTGACATAGAGAGAGAGACTGACTGATAGAGAGAGACTGACTGATAGAGAGACTGGCTGACTGAAAGAGAGAGACTGACTGACTGAAAGAGAGAGACTGACTGACTGGGAGAAACTGACAGAGAGAGACTGTGGGAGACTGACTGACAGAAAGGGAGAGACTGACTGAGAGAGAGACTGACTAACTGAGAGAGACTGACTAACTGAGAGAGACTGGCAGAAAAAGAGAGATAGAGAGACTGATATAGAGAGGGACTGATAGAGAGACTGACAGACAGAGGGACTGACAGACAGAGGGACTGACAGACAGAGGGACTGACAAACAGAGGGACTGACAGAGAGAGGGACTGACAGAGAGAGGGACTGACTGAGAGAGAGACTGACTGAGAGAGAGACTGACAGAGAGAGACTGACTGACTGAGAGAGAGACTGACTGAGAGAGAGACTGGCTGAGAGAGAGACTGACTGAGAGCGAGAGACTGACTGAGAGAGAGACTGACAGAGAGAGGGACTGATAGAGCGAGAGAGACCGACTGACTGACACAGAGAGAGAGAGACTGACTGACTGACTGACTGACTGACTGACTGAGAGAGACTGACTGAATGAGAGAGACTAAATGACAGAGAGAGATAGACTGACCGACTGACTGACTGAGAGAGAGACTGACTGACAGACTGACAGAGAGAGAGAGACTGACTGACAGACTGACTGACAGAGAGACTGAATGACAGAGAGAGATAGACTGACTGACTAAGAGTGAGACTGACTGACTAAGAGTGAGACTAAGAGAGAGACTGACAGACTGACTGACAGACAGACTGACTGACTGACAGACTGACTGACTGACTGACAGAGAGACTGAATGACAGAGAGAGAGAGACGGACTCACTGAGAGAGAGAGAGAGAGAGAGAGAGAGAGAGAGAGAGACTGTGATGGAATTGGGGTCAAAGTGTGTATGAAGCTATGCAATGCCTCTTAAGATTGCTATTGTCTACTAATAAAAATGTATTATGAGAAATTTGCTCTTTGTAGTTACATCTGCTTTTGAAATACTGCATTGTCGCAATGTCTAATGTTTTAAAACGAAAACGAGAAGGAGCAGTCGATGCACTTTTTTCAAAATGAGTGGGCCCGATGTTGTATATCATGGCAGGAGTCTGCATCAGGAAACCCACCTAACATTGGGCAAACTTCCCCGGTCTACCGATGGCAGGGACCCTGTAATGAACGGACCACCACCTATGATAGCCTGCGGGCAGACTAAGCCCAACCATTGACTCCACCATCGAGTGTTACTTATAACAGGTGCATTGGTGACAGTGGCGTAACAATCGCCCCGCACCCCCTGCAGTATGGCGGGTCGCTGGCCTGTGAGCTCTAGACTGGCACGGAGGATGGGAGGGGGCCCCGTCCATGTAGTTTGCAGGGGGGGCCCCCTCAAGTTTCATTACGCCACTGCCCGGTGACGTCAGGCTGACAACGATCTTGCCCACTAGATGTTCTGAGCCGGAAAGAAGAGCAATCTCTGACAATAAACAATCTCCGCTGGAGCAGCTGATTTCACCACGTGTGGCAGAGCAGGCGCTAGCAAATTGTGCCTGGATGTGGTGGGCCACTCTCTAGACATCCACGGCAGACATGCAGCCTAAGCAGAACAGGTAGGTACATTTATTTAGAATAATTTCTAGGTTCATCGCATACCGGAGCATATTTCAATAGCCCCGGCCCTGTCAAATAAGTGCCGGTGCTAAGCATCGGAAAACACAGGCACAAATTAAGCACTGCTTTTTTTTTATTATTTATGATTATTATTGTTATTATTATTAAATGAGATTTGTAAATCTCACCGTGGGTTTCCTGGCGCTATAGGAAAGAGGTGAAACACAAGCTGGGGGTTTGGCAAGGTTAGCAGGGTGGGGGGAAGAGGAAGGTTTTGAGCAGCTTCCTAAAAAGGAGGAGGGAGCTGCTGGATTTGATGGTCAGGGGGAGAGAGTTCCAAAACTTCGGGGCCAAGAGGGCAAACCTTCGTCCACCGAATTTGTTGGTTCTGGTTTTGGGTACGACAAGCGAGTGAAGATGAGCAGAGCGTAGATTGTGATTTGGGCGGTAAGGAGTGATGAGTGAGATCAGGAAAGCGGGGCTGGTGCAGTGGTGAGCTTTAAACGTAAGGCAGCCCAGCTTGAAGGCCACCCTCTGTTCTATAGGCAGCCAGTGCAATTTGTGCATCAGGGGTTTGGCCGATTGCCATTTTGGAGAATTGAAGATGATGCGGGCTGCCTGGTTCTGGACTACCTGAAGGCGGGAGAGAAGTGTTTTAGGAAGTCCATGATAGATGGAGTTGGAAAAGTCCAAGCGGGAGAGCACAAGAGAGATGATTACTTGGATCAGAGCCGGTGGGGGAAGCAAATGGCTGACCTTTCGAATCTTTCTGAGTTGGAAGGAACAGGATGAGATCACAGAGCCGACATGGGGCCGGAGGGAGAGTTCGGCGTCGATGGTCACGCCGAGACTCTTTACAGAGTTCGAGGGGGTTGGTGGAAGGCCCAGTTCAGTGGGCCAGAACTGGGTACCCCAAAAAGAGGGGCTGGAGCCCGGGAGAAGGAGCTCCGTTTTCCCGGGGTTCAGCTTCAGTTGATTGGAGTTCATCCAATCTTGGATGTGAAGCATAACGGAGTGGAAATTATCTACCGCATTGGGGGAGTTGAGTGGAAAAATGATCTGCAAGTCATCAGCATAGTTATAAACTGTGATGTCCCAGTTACGGAGTGAGTGGAGTAGGGGCCGGAGGTAAAGGTTAAACAGTAAAGGTGACAGGGAGGAGCCCTGGGGAACTCCGCATGACGTGGGGGTCTTGGATGCTGTGTAGGGGCCCAGTCGGACGGCTTGAGTTCTACCAGACAAGAAAGACCGGATCCAGCTGAGGGCGGGGTCCTGGATACCAGCCTGTTCGACACGGTGAAGCAAGATGTTATGATCAACCGTATCGAACGCGGCCGAGAAGTCCAGGAGAACGAGGGCCTGGGGGTCCCCGAGTCGGCGTTTCTCCTCAGCGTGTCCAGAACGGCTAGGATGACAGCTTCAGTGGAAAAGGAAGGCCTGAAGCTGGCCTGATTAGGCTCCAGGAAGCAAGAGGTCTCAATAAAGTTGGAGAGGCATCTAGTGGCATGCGCTTTGAGTAGTTTGGCAAGATAGGGCCGAAGCGATATGGGGCGGTAGTTGGATAATTCAGCTGGGTCCGTGCCAGGTTTCTTCAATAGCCTCTTTGAAGTAGCTGGGGACAGTACCTGTGCTGAGCGAGCCGTTCAGTAAAGGTAAAATGCATTCCGGTAGGGAATGACAGACGCTTCGTAGAACTGAGGGTGGACAGCCATCATTCGGGGAGCCTGATTTAATCCGGGACACAAGCTGTGCTAGGGAGGCAGGGTTGATGGGGGGGAATTCGGTGAAAATGGATGAATTGTTGAGGGGAGTGTCAGAAGTAGTGGTCTGAGGGACAGTGGGGATCGATGCTTTGATTTTATTAATTTTTTCAGTGAAAAAAAGATTGAGAGCGTCACAAGTTTCTTGGGTGGGGGTTTGGCCTGGGAGGGTTCTGTCATCGGATGTGAGTTCATTCATAATTTTAAAAATTTCTTTAGATTTGTTGTCCGAGGTTGAAATTCGGTTGGAGAAGTGGGCTGATTTAGCTGAGGCAATTGCGATTTTGTAGTCTCTGCGAGCCGAGGTGTATTGTAGTCTGTCTGATTCAGAGTAGTTACGTCTCCATGTCCTTTCCAGCTGACGTACCTTCAGTTTAAGTTTTTTGAGGTCGTCCGAGAACCATCTGTGGGAGTTGTGGTGTCTGGTTGGGGGGAATTTGATTAAAGGGGCAAATTGGTCACTGGCTGCCTGCAGCCAGGTGCCTATGTCACTTTCTAGTTTATCGATGTTGGTTCGCGAATCAAGCGCAGGCCAGGTATCTGAGAGAGTAGCAAGAAATTCTTCAGAGTCATATGAACTCCATTTGCGAGAGAGGCCGCCAGCCATCAGTGGGGTAGAAGTTCTGCCACTGACCGTGAGGGTGGTATCTATTAAGTGGTGGTCTGACCAGGTACAGGTGAGACGGTTGGGGGGGAGAGAGTTAGGTTTTTGGTCCATATCTGGTCCAGAATGTGGCCCTTAATGTGAGTAGGCGAGGTGATTTGTTGAGTCAAGTTGAGGTTGGTGAGAGCCTCGAAGACCTCCAAGGCGTGGGGCCCAGCGTTGATGTCGTTAAACCAATAACAAAGGTCACCGAAGAGGGCGAATCTGGGGTTAGAGGTGAGAAGGTTAATCAGCTGATCGGTCAGGGTGGCCGCGAAGGAAGGCATCTGTTGGGGGGGACGATAGAGGAGAAGGAGTATTAAGGCCCCACTGTCCGTCCTTAGGCTGAAGATAAGATTATCTACTCCCAAGAGGGAGATGGACGGAGTGGAGAAGAAGGTGAGGTGTTTAGATAATATGGCCGCTACTCCACCCCCCGAGCGATTGCCTGGTCGATCGGCACGGAGAATGTAATAGTCTGGGGAGGGCTGCCAGGATGTCAGGGAGAGAGTCTGCAGTCAGCCATGTTTCGGTGAGCAGGAGAATGTCCGGTTTCTCGTTGGATAGGAGAATGAAGATGTCGGCGTGATGTTTTACCAGGGAGCGGGTGTTCAAATAGAAGACCCTGATGGTAGTGTTGCTCTCGGTAGTTTGGGTAGGGGGCGCGCTCCTACTAGTGGGGAGCCGATCAGACAAAGTGATACCGGTCATGGAGATGCGTCTAATGGTGGAGGGGGAGGGCGCAAGGTTAGGGAGTTGTAGATCCCTCAGGGAGTCAGCCGAGTATGAGATAGAATAGCCAGCTTGGCTGGCCCCTGTGCCCGGTCTGGCACAGACGGGCGCAGACGGGCTTACCTTTGGCGTGCTGACGGCGCGCCCGCTGCGTTCGCCCGCTGCGCGTCCGGGGAATGCACATTAATATAGGTTGTAGTGGGCGTGGCCTGGCAAGAGTGGGCGCGGCCAAGGTCTTGGCGCGAAATGGCGTTAGTGGCGATCTCAACCCGCGGCAGCGCTAAGTTCCACTGCGTGGGGGAATTTTAGCAGGAGTGCAGAGGTAAAGTGCCCAGAAATGAGTGGCTGTTCAGGTAAAATAAACACAAATACAGTGGTTTTTTAAAAACAAATATCGAGCTCTAACTCCCGGCTGTGCCTCAGGAGTGATCGGTGTCCTATGGCGTGCTATCTATCAGCGCGGCTTATATAGGCGGGGCGGAGTGGGCGTGGCCTGGCAAGAGTGGGCATGGCCAAGGTCTTGGCGCGAAATGGCGTCAGTGGCGATCTCAACCTGCGGCAGCGATAAGTTCCGCTGCGCGGGGGAATTTTAGCAGGAGTGCAGAGGTAAAGTGCCCAGAAATTAGTGGCTGTTCAGGTAAAATAAACACAAATACAGTGGTTTTTTAAAAACAAATATCGAGCGCTAACTCCCGGCTGTGCCTCAGGAGTGATCGGTGTCCTATGGCGTGCTAGCTATCAGCGCGGCTTATATAGGCGGGGCGGAGTGGGCGTGGCCTGGCAAGAGTGGGCGTGGTCAAGGTCTTGGCGCGAAATGGCATCAGTGGCGATCTCAACCCGCGGCAGCGCTAAGTTCCGCTGCACGGGGGAATTTTAGTAGGAGTGCAGAGGTAAAGTGCCCAGAAATGAGTGGCTGTTCAGGTAAAATAAACACATATACAGTGGCTTTTTAAAAACAAATATCGAGCGCTAACTCCCGGCTGTGCCTCAGGAGTGATCGGTGTCCTATGGCGTGCTAGCTATCAGCGCGGCTTATATAGGCGGGGCGGAGTGGGCGTGGCCTGGCAAGAGTGGGCGTGGCCAAGGTCTTGGCGCAAAATGGCGTCAGTGGCGATCTCAACCCGCGGCAGCGCTAAGTTCCGCTGCGCGGGGGAATTTTAGTAGGAGAGCAGAGGTAAAGTGCTCAGAAATGAGTGGCTGTTCAGGTAAAATAAACACAAATACAGTGGTTTTTTAAAAACAAATATCGAGCGCTAACTACCGGCTGTGCCTCAGGAGTGATCGGTGTCCTATCACTGCTTCACCATGAGATCTCAAATTGTATCTGTCATTTCCACCTGCTTCTTCCAATTAAGGAAAATAAAGAAAATCAGCAGGTACCTTACTCAAGAAGCTAAAATTCAGGCAGTCCTTGCCATGGTGATATCACACATTGACTACGCAAACTCCCTATACTATGGCATCCCAGCATATCTCACTCACCGCCTCCAACTGGTACAGAATCAGGCTGCCAGACAGATTCTACAGGAAAACAAATGCCAACATGTCACCCCCTTCTGGAAAAACTTCACTGGCTTCCTATAACACAAAGATGTGCCTACAAACTGGGTTGCATCATTTTCAAATCCTTGAATGGCAGAAATCCTAAATTCATAGACAGCATGATCACAAAATACAACCCAACCCGTAACCTGAGATCCGTCCACTTGCATCTTCTGACAGTACCTTCCTTCAAACAGGAACGATTTGGAGGATCCAGATTCTCCACACTGGCCCCAAGATACTGGAATTCCATGCCGCTAGAGATTAGATACTGCACTGACCTCATGACATTCCGCAAAGTTAAAAAAACATGGCTTTTTAAACAGGCATACAAGTAATTCTAGAATAAATTGCTACACACTCACCTTTCCCAGTAGCGCCAAGAAACCAATATGGTGTACGAGCGCTTTACAAATCAAAGGAAAAAAAATATTAGCATTTTGCTCTTTACTCTTCACAAATTACATTTATACACTGAAAAATATTTTCAATACCAAAAGGTATAAATAATTCATTTAAATGTACACATTCCTTTTTTCCTCCAACATTGACATCAATTGAGATGTAAACAAGACTGTGCTATTTATTTAAAGATATTCATATTGATTTTTATATAATACAATCAACATAAACATATGACATCATAGAATTTGTGACAGTGATAATGAGTAAAAGAGGTGCAAACATGTACACGTGGTATTGAGTTTCTGCGCAGGAGACACAGAAGTCTTAAGTTACTGCACTAGTCTTGGTGCATGCCATGGGTAAGTTGCTGATCATTGTCGTTGTGTCATAACTGGGGCAAAGCTTTGGGGTCAGGGTAAGGAGCTGTCAGGGTGGCTGTGATGACTGGTTATGAAGGGTTAGGCTTGCACAGTGGTGGGGCAAGCTTGCAGCTGCGTTGGATCGCATTATGTATGTGCAAGGGACTAAAGGGGTGCTGCAGGAGCATCTGTGTGGATGACCACAATTGAGGCGCTGTGTATGGCAGATGTGGAAGGTGTTTGGCCTGTTCACGGGTCAGGTCATAATTTCCCACCTCCTGTCAGAAGTGGGTAAGCAAGACTGCCCACTGGGCTACTTGTGTAGTTGTCGCACCACCTTGTAACGGGGGGCATCTTCCTCTGTTGTACCCCATTTGCACATTGCTACCCGCCAAGTCTCTGCCGGGAGAGATGTGGGGGAAAACCAGTGGAGTGTGAGTGTGCATTTGACCAGTAGAAGTGCTAGGGCTGCAAAGCAGGTGTGCACTTTCTGCTGTTTCTTGCACTTGTATATACCCAGGGAGCATGCCTCCCATGTGTTAATGTCCGGTAACTCAGTGAGCTCATGCAGAGTGGTGTGTATCGAGTGCCGGTAGCTTTGGAGAGCATGACAGGACCAAACCATGTATATAAAGTCCATGTTCGGGGTCTGACAGCGCGGGCACTCGACTGCATCATGGGGAAGAAGTGGTGTAGCTGGGCCAGGATTAAGTAGGCCGTGTGGAGAATGAAATATTGTACGTTTTTGAAGCAGGTTGATGGACACCTTTTAGGAGAACTCGAGTGCCTGGTCCCATTCCTTGTCTTGGACTACCCTCCTAAATTTGTCTTCCCATTTTTTGGTGCAGTGCTACAATGGGGGAAGGTGTCAGTTCGCGGATGGCCTTATAAAGCTAGGTAATATGATGGTGGCTGGCTGCCATTGCCAGGATGGTCAGCAGTAGTAGGTGAGTTGTCGACCCCCGCTCCCGGTGAGGTCCCAAAGGATGTGACATGTGTGATTGAGCTGTCTATGTGTGAGGAACTGACCCGGCGGGAGGTCATTTTCCTCTGCAAGTTGTTCGAAGGTTGGAACTGACCTTCGCCAAATAGGTTGCCCATCATGAGTATTGAGTGATCCTACTGTGGTAGTAAAACAACCCAAATCATGAGGAGACAAAGGAGGGTTTGATTTGGGGTGTATAGTGGAGTCCCCAGAGAGAGGCGGCATAACTTTGTCAAGCATGTCCTTGCCATCACTGCCTGTAATGGCCAGGGGAATGTAGGCAGAGCTTTCGGTAGCAGTAAGCTCCAGATCGTGGGGTCCATGTTCAGAGCAGGTTTCATCCAAGTGGCGTACCACAGTCCAGCAGGACAATCATTGGAGTTTTGCTGCAAGGAAATATGCCTTGAAGGTGGGGGCACCCAAACCCCTGGGTCTACCAGCATCTGAAGCTTGGTGAAGGCAACCTCTTGCACCCGGCTCCCAAGACAAACATGCAAAGGAGAGGATCCAGTTCCTTAAACCCTTCTATGCTAATGACAAGGTCAGCTCGTCATGCAGTTTACTGGACCTGTAAATGTAAATGTAAATGTATTTGAACTTGTAAAGCGCACTGCTACCCGTCCGTAGGTTTCCTGGCGCTGTATAACTCTCGGGAACCCGTCCTGGCTTTCCCTGTGGGATGGTCCCTGCTGGGAGTCCCCAAGGTGGAGCCAGGCATCCCCGGAATTGATGGGGCCGTTGTGGAGATTAGGCAAGCTAATGCCCAGAGTTGCCGACTGGAACCCCTGATTAGATTAAGCACCGAAGCGAGAATTATCGAGTCCGCTGACCCAAGTCCACGACCCTGCCGCGTCGCGAATTGAACCCTGGTCCCGGGCCTACTTCTGCTCCCGGGTCTGCCACCTCTAACCAGTGAGCCACACTACTGTGCTTATGACGAGCTGACCTTGTCATGAACAATAAGCTTTTAGGACTTTCAGCACCCAGCGGGAATTGCCTTAGCAGGCAAGCTGTTAAAGAAGGAGCAGGCGGAACCCCTGGGAGGTTCTTGAAGTAATATAACAGGTGAGGAAGGATAACCATTTTTGCTAGAGTGATCTTGCCTATGGGTGTTAACGGAAGTGACTGCCAGAAGTGTACCTGGGCAATAATTCCCGTAAGGGCCTTTCGTAGGCTTCAGTCGCATAGATCCTTGGGGTCATGTTAGAGATAGACACCCAGGTAACCGGTCTCCTGAGCTTGCCAGTTAAGGTGAGCGGTGCCAAGGTATATGTTCTGTGGTTGTTGATCCAGGCAGAGCAGGTACACAGCTTACTTTGTCCAATTGACTCTGAGTCCAGCTGTGGAGGCATAAACAGCACTGCGCTAATATCGCTTTTCAGCACAGTAACGCAGAACATATAAATGTTTATTTAAAAAAAAATTAGTGTGCGCTGAAGTTTGAATATGTAAACAAACTAGCCCCCATTTTGAGTGGTAGTGATGCACTTAACACTCACAAACACACTATTTTGAACTTCTAAAATGGCTTGTGGCTGACCTCGCCAATAGGACGCTTGGAATCAGATGAGCGTGGCGGTAATTGACTGCGTAGTGAGTGGTAAACTTCATTACGGACACACCCATAGGCTCATGTTGGTGAAAGTAACGTACAAAGGCCAATGGCTGTGTCCATTTGTGCTGGCGATTGTGTACATCACTTACATGCGCGCAGAGGCTGGAAAAAAAGCTCACTTGCCTATTAACACTGCTGCCATCAAGACCTCCTTCGGGAAACATCACTTACAACGAAACTTTTACAACACACTACCATTACAACGCGGTCATTACAACGCAAACCATTACAACGCATTGCGCTGGGGGGCGCTCTAGGATAGGGAATAGGTTAATTTACCTTCCAATAACCTTCCCTAGTGTCCACGGGGACTGGAGTTGGAATAGTAAATTAAACTATTCACTATCCAACACCCAAAAGCGCTATGCGTTGTAATGGTATGCGATGTAAAAACCGCGTCGTAAAGGCATGCGATGTAAAAGCATGCGTTGTAAAGTCATACAACCCCTCCACATTTGCTGCTGTTTGTCACCTCTGTGAGAAACTATGCCAGTTTGAGCAGGTGAGAGGTCCCCTGCCTTTTCAGCAGTTGGAGTTGCTGGCACAGGAAATCCTCTCCCTGTATGGTCAGCTCTTTGGCTCACTAGTAGAACAGGAACATGTCCGAAATGTTTATTGGAATCTGTCTAACTGTTTTTTTCCATTAACACAGGCTACAATGTCCCTTTCAGTTCCTGAGTGAACTGTAGTTGATGAAGTGAAGTATCTAATATTTGGTTTCTTACATAGGACAGTGATGTTGGGGAATTCTAAGCACTCAACAATGTTGAAAAACAACAACATTAGTATGTGCTGTGTGTTTAAAGCCCTAGATTCTACTTTGTGTGTATGTAGAAAAATATCTATGTATATGTTAGAACTACATGTGCTAAGTTGAGGACTCACATCGTGGAAATTAGAAAACACATATTATACTCTTTACAACTATACATAAAAATGTTTTTTGTACAAACTAAATTATGTTAGCTACTTGCATCGTCCCACAACTCACTCAGCCTAGGTCAGGGTTCTCCAAGCAGTTGTATGGGAACTACCAGTACCCCCCTGACCACTTCAGGGTAGCACACAGCCTTCAGGTCAGTTGTTAGATGGGCACAAGGTCATCTTTACATGTAAAAAGTATGGGAAGTCTGTGTTCATCATGATCATCAGGCTGGAGATAACAAGACCTGACAATGAGCAGTGCTCAGTCAGAATAATGGGTTAAGCTGGGGCTGAGTCACAGGGACAACAAACTGAAGCACTGAGGTATATTTGTCATAAACAAAGATCCTTGCCAGGTCAAATTTTGAGGTGTGCCTAAAAATATGCTCCTGAATGTTTTAAATGGACAACAATTGAAAGGGAGAGTTACCTAAATTCTTGAGCTAACACTTCATTTCATTTTACTCCCATTTCAAAGTGTGCCATGTCTGAATTGTAGGCCCCTCATTCACAGTGGGCACTATTCACTCTGCCATAAGTATTTATCTTAGCCTTCAGTAGTTAACAGTCTTTTACACTGACCAGAAGTAGGTCACATCACAGAATATTTAGGAGCCCCCGTGGGCTAGATGATGTCATAGGCCTGGACTGGTGAGTTTAGACCATGACATGGGAAAAGTGTTTTCACCAGGTCACTACAAAAGAGCGCATTAAGATATTGGTTTTGGGCAGCCTGTGAAAATACAGATGTTGTATGCTGACGTATGAGTCATGCTAGTGGTAGAATATACACAAATGAAAAGCCACAAAACCAATGCTTTTTCTTTCATTTCTTATGTCCATACTGGTCATTGCCCATTAGAAATGAGCCATTTGAAAGACCACCGCCAGGAAGGTGTGATCCCTGGGTGTCTACATGCGGTGCAGCGTCCATTGCTGCATGAAGGGGGGAGGATCTGCAACGCTGGACCTGAAAGTCAACCAAAAAGCCTAGCTCAGGCAATCTGCCCAACATGGGAAGCGCGTACACTGTACCCTGACCCCACTAGTGGCCCACATTCTTGGGGTTGCCTATCCGGAGTTTGATGGGCAGTTCAAGTCCCACAGCAGTAATAAAGGGGTAAGTTCACATGTTACACGACTAATTTTTTTTACAAGTCCAAAACATTAGGCATATGAGGGGAAGTTTGTAGAGCCCCACAAGATGGGTTTAGATGAAATATCCTTCATTTAAGGTGGATACTGGGTACTTTAGTAGGGAACACGCTATTTGGACAGCGAAAACTGTATTTTTAGGATATAATATAGATATATTTATTCGCTGTACAGGGATCCCAGTGAATAATTGCAGAAACGGGAGGGACGAGTTGACTGGTAATTGAGAACCTTTATCATCTGTATTGTGGCTGAAAGGTTGGATTTGATTTGGTTTAAGAGAGGTATGTATTGAGGTCTTCAACATGGATATTGAGTACGATTTCATGAGGTTCATCTGTTTCAAGACTGAAGGTTGTCATCTTTATTGTCTACAGGTACTGACCCCTCTATTTTATCGCCATTGGCACAGGGTTGTCATTTTTGGAATACACAGGTAACCATTATTTTGATCATGGGCCTGGCTCGGTTTGTTGATATCTATGACGCCCTACTAACAAATGATATGATCTTTTTAGATCTTTTTGAGACAATCTGACCAGAGCAATTGGGTTTCATGTTTTTGGAAGTCCTAGAGTGCATTGAAAATACTCAGGAGCCTGTTTTTGGAAAAATCTGGAAAGGTATTACATCTAATGACTTTTACACCTGGGTGTTCTATAATGAAACTGGTTTGACTGTGGTGGTGAGTTGAAATGACTGTATCATCAGGATATAAATGGTATTTATTAAAATCAGAGGGTGAATAAAATTATTCATAGATTATTTATGTTCTTGTATTCTCCTTTTTTCTTTTTGTATGTGTAATATAGATAATGCAATTCGAAGCTGGGAGGTATCTACATTCCTGAAGAAGGTGGTTGCAATAGACTTCAACCCACCGAAACACATCAATGCCTTTTTATGTATAGACACTAGAGCTCTATGATGTTCGAAAGTCAATGGAAAAACAATATATAAAGCATTTCGACTGTGACAGACAATCCAATTGTGACTGGTTTGTCTGTACAATGATATGAACTTTTTATACTGTTTTCGCCCACTTTTGTGTTAACAATTTGTCAAACCTTTCTGTGTGGTTTTTATGTGACCTTCCTTTGACACAGTATTGGTTTTTAATGCCACCAATCTTTACAAATAACAATTGACTGTGTGAATGAAATGTAATGATTTATTAAAGACCTTTTTTTTTTAGAAAATGTTTTAAATAATTGCAACAAATCATTTTTATAAATCAATGATCTTTAGTATTTTAGACTTGTGAATTTATGTTTTGATGATGCGGTATGGCTAATTTGTGTGGATGCAACTGAATTGATTGACTTTGCCAAAGAGGAAATTTGTTTTTTGACATGTGTCTATTTGGTACCCTACCTCTTTTGGTTTGAAGGAGCCCCTCTCTGTTTTAAGATAAAAAAAATGTACAGCCAGGATTTTTCCTATCACATTAAGCGTGACTACTTGAAGGTGCAAGTATTGTACAATGTGTATGATAATGTGCTTTGTCTATTAATTTTTTGGGAAAGTATCCTACCTGATTCCTGTTCACAGCCAAAGGACTGTTCTGCGCAGACACTTAGCTGCCTAAACTTCACATATACATCAGGTTATTTGATGTCACGAGGGTCAGTTGTACCACACAGGGCAATAGTCTTTATTTGTGTCAGGTGTGATGCTCTTTCACTGCTGTAGATGATGCAAAGGTAGACCTATTCAATATGATATAACATACTCAGCCTCAGCACTTATGATTAACCTTACTTATGATACAGTAGATGTATCAAATGTTACATTGATAAATTGGTATTCTACAGAAACAATAGTGAGCATGTGATCCAAAATGACTAGTGTAATTTGAAATGATGGCTACATTTTGGAATCAAAACATATCCAAATTGTGTTTAGCATCAAACATACTGTTCCATACTTGTTTAAAATTGACTGATTGGCATGATGTCTTACTCTTTCATAAATATGTTTGTAAGTAGGCCTGGGCGGTAAACTCCACTCCGTTCACTGAGTTTTTTTTTTACTCTGCACTGCGCAGAGCTCACAGAGTCCTGAAAAACCCATGGAGGAGAGGTTTTTCATCACTCACCAATGGTAAATTGGTGAAAAAGGAGAATCTGATGCTAGACTGCTTTCCAGAGAGATTTCTCAATGCGGGCAGTCGCGAATGAACGCTACCACTTGTGTTGAGAAATCTTCCTTTCATGCTGAGGAAGCTGCAGCTTGAGTATTTATTTATTTTTATTTAAGAAGTTTTATATAGCGCTGACCAGGCCAGAGGTTATCAGAGCGCTTTACAGCCGGAGGGAGAGAAATCAAATACAGGATATAGATTAAAACATTAGTGTTCCTAAGTGTTCAAAAGTTACAACTGTGCTGAGCGTCCGAGGTGCGCCATTGGGGTAGAGAGGTCTAGGGGTCCGAGGTGCGCCATTGAGGTAGAGAGGTCTAGAGGTAATCTCGATGCATGGACAAAGTCTTAGGCTGAAACTTTCTCTGAGCGGAGGTGACCAAGGCGGTGGGTTGGGGAGAGTGGATGAGGTAAGCAGTGGAGGAGCATTGCCAGGTGACTGCAGAGTGGAGGCTTGTGAGTTACGGATTTCAGATCGGGAAGGAACGGTTGAGGTAGAGGTCTTTTAGGAGACTTTTGAATTTTGCAAAGGAGGGGGTAGTTCTGATGTCAACAGGAATGGAGTTCCAGATTTTGGGTGCGTTTCCTGCGAAGGAGCGGGCTGCAGTTTTTTGTTTGCGCGTTTTCAGGGGGATGAGTAAGAGGGAGTTGGAACTCCTGAGGCTTATAGACTGGCCGGCTTTCTTAAGTTTAGAGGCTAGGTATTCCGGTTTCCCTGTGTGCAGGGTTTTGTGTGTGAGACAGGCAGTTCTGAAGCTGGCACACATTTCCACTTTGAGCCATTTTAGTTCTCTGAGTGCAGGAGATATGTGGTCATATTTTTTTACTCCGGTGACAATTCTGGCAGCTGCATTGAGAGTTGTTTTGAGTGGTGCTAAGTGGGAGAGAGCTGTGCCGGAGAGGACTGCGTTCCCATAGTCCAGTCTAGACAACACCAGTGATTGGGTGGCTTGTTTGAGGTCCATGCATGAAATGTGGGATTTTATTTTATTGAGAAGCTTCAGATTGAGGAAGGCACTCTTTGCGGAGTTCTTGATGTGGTTGGTCAGGGTTAGCTTGTGATCAAGGTTGATTCCAAGTGATTTTACCGAGTTTGCCAGGGTGAGATTACATTGAGAGCATCGATTGCTTTCAGCCATTCTACGATTTCTGGGTTTTCTTCCTTATTGGAAATTAGGAGGATTTCGGTTTTTCCCTGGTTGAGTTTAAGGTGGTTTGCTGATAGCCATTGTTGAACTTCTCTGAGAGTATTGTTGAGTCTTAGAATGTCATTAATGTGGAGGTTTCCAAGTAGATCTGGGTGTCATCTGCATATAGATGGAAGGGGATGTTGGCTTTTTTCAGAATGGTGGTGAGGGGTTCCATGTATATGTTGAACAATTGAGGGGAGAGAACGGATCCTTGGGGGAAACCTCTGTTAACGGGGAGAAGGTCAGACGTAAAGGATTTGATGTTTATCCTTTGGGAGCGATTTTAAAAGAAGGAGGAGAACCATTGAAGGACCACCTCATCTACACCTACACGGTCTTTGAAAGCCTTGATGAGAAGACTGTGATCCACCGTGTCAAAGGCTGCTGACAGGTCTAGGAGGATGAGTCGGCAGCAATGGTCCTAGTCAAGGGAATTGAGGATGTCATCCACGATTTTAAGGATTGCAGTTTCGGTGCTACAGCCTTTTCTAAGGCCCGATTGGTGTTGGTCTAGCAGATTAACACTGTCAATATGTTGGTTCAGTTGTCGGAGAACACATTTTTTGAGGATTTTGGCTAGGAAGGGAAGATTGGAGACAGGTCTGAAGTTGTTCAGGTCATTGGTGTCTAGGTCTGGCTTCTTCAGAAGTTCTTCGACTTGGCCGACTTTGAGGCAATCTGGTATGATGCCGGTTTTTAAGGAGCTGTTTATGATTTTGCACCAAAGTGGTGCAAGGGAGAGTTACAGCTTTTTGGCCATTTGGGAGGGTATAGGGTTGAGGATGTGGGATGAGGGCTTGGAAGAGGACATTAAATTGAGAATCTCAGCTTCAGGGATGGGGTTGAAGGATCTCCAGGTTTTTGTGGGCCACCAGTTAGAGGTAGTTTCGATTGCTGGGGTACAGTTTTTGTCGGCAGGATGGAGGTTGATGGCAAGTGATAGTTCAATTCTGATGATTTTGTTGTTAAAGAAGTTGGCGAAGGGTTTTCGGAAGTCCAGTCCAGATTTTCGAACACATTTGGTCCAGCAACCAGCTGCAGCAGGCAACAGGAGCGGAGCAAAGCAGGAAGAGCAGCGTACCGCGGCCGAAATCGCGGACGAAAAACGCCAGCTTGGGAGTCCGGGAATCAAGGCTGCATGGAAGGAGGGGGGTCGCGGAGCCCGGGTGAGTGCGTGTGGACACTGTGTGTGGCAACAGCGGTAGCAGGCAGAATCTGACGCCCGTAGACTTTACAGCAAATTGCTGCACCCCACCTGCTCTACCTAATGCAAATTTATTCATTTATTTATTTTTAAACAAAATTTGCTGTTAATCTCTTGAAGAAGTCCAGACAGCCCCCAGCACTGCCTCCTAAATTTGTCAGTTAAAATACCCTTGCACCATTGGTTTTGGAGAGGCAAAAAGCTGGGAAAACCGTGTGCTGTGGGGCTGCCGGTATAGGCTACGGTCAGAGGCTGCATTTCCACCGTATTGCGACCGCCACCTCTACCGCCAACAGCAAGCAGGCGTGGGGGCAACGGCAATCTAAAGCCACGAAACCTTAAGTTTAAAAGCAGGAGTAGCAGAGAGCAGTAGCGAGCCAATTACAGTCGCCATTCTCCACTTTTCACTTTCACGAGCAACGAGCAGCGGGCAGTCAGGCGAGAAGAAGGCGAGCAGGCCATCTCCCCCCACCTGAGTTTCAACCGCGACCGGCACCAGGAACCCGGTTTCCCGCACTTTACATTTTTATCTGGCAGCCGGTAAAAAAGCATCCAGGTCTCGGCTCCCGGCAAGTTGGAAGACACCGGGAGCTGGTGGAAGCCAGCAGGGGGGGGCGCGGCATCTCTGCAAAGCCGACGCACATGGAGACTGAGACGGAGCCGGAGTGAGCTCGGGTATTTGCTCTGACCGGGATTAGCTAGCAGCAGACTGCGAATTGCCACACTCACCGCCATAACTACACAAAGCTTCAGTGTTGGAGAACACGGCGGAGAACCTGGTAAGCAGCTATTTTACACCTGGGAAAGCATCGGGAGCATTGGGAGTATCGGGGAGTTGTTCCCGAGAGAGGAGCCATAGACATTGTTTGCTGGTGCCGAGCAGATGGATATTGTGGCTCTGGGCTCTGGGTTCTAGGCGTTGTTTGGTATACGTGGCATACGGGACACACGAGGCAGCACAGATGCACCCAGCCTAGAACGTGCTCCCTCGCACCCCTGCCCCTTACAGTCTGTCTACCCTCTACAAAACACTTAATAAGCAATTAAAAGGGTGCGCCCCAGTTTTCACTACCCCAGGCCCATCTTGGAGTGACTGTTTAGGGCTTTTCGACTCAGCTAACACCAAGTAAACACAACTACAATCAAGCAACCACAGCCAAGCAAACACAATCAAACGCTGCCGGCAATATAGAGAGTGTTAGGAGATCGTTTCCTCTCGTCTAAGCCTATACCTTTACTGGCTTGAACAGTCCCTCGAACAGCCCAACCAACATTAAGAGGATGAGATCAAGGAAAACAAGAAAACCCCCATCCATAACAAAACGGAAGAAACTTAAAAATTCAGAAATCACTGCGGAGCACACATCTGCTGACCCTGTGAGCCCACCGATCGCCAAGGTCACATTGAAGGCCCCCAAATCTCCACAAAACGGATGGCAATACTCCAATAATAAGGGAATGGCCCCCTCATGTGCTCCACCCTCGAAAGGCTCAAAAACCCTCACCCTTTTGGATTACTTTAAGATTTTTAACCCTATCTCTGCTGGCACCCAGGGGAATCCAGAATGGGGTGACTTGGCCCCGGGCTCGGCGGCCATCTTGGGAAACTTCCATACCCACACATTTCTGAAAAGTAGACACCCTTGGGGAGTCCAGTGAGGTATGGCTTGAGTGGGTCCTGCAACATTTTCCTATCCAGAATCCCCTGCAAACCTTAAATTTAGCTGAAAAAATCATTTTTTTCTCAAATTTCCATGCGGGAAAATTCTGGAATCTCCGAGGATCCACAAATTTCCTTCCACCCACCGTCCCCCCCAGTACCCCGATAAAAATGGTACCTCACTTGTGTGGGTAGGCAAAGTGGCTGAAACAGGATATGGCCCAAATCGTATTGTGGAGACTTCAAAATTACCTATAACAAAACTACCTAGTTTTGGGGGAGGGTGCCTAGTGTTTTGGCCCAGGGTTTGCCGCCATCTAGGGAAACCTACCAAATCCACACATTTCTGAAAACTAGACATCCTGGAGAGTCCAATGAGGTATGGCTTGCGTAGATTTACCTACCCAGAGTCCCCTGCAAACCTCAAATTTAGCTGAAAAAACACATTTTCCCCATATTTTTGCGTGGACTCACCGTGCTGGCACAAATGTCCTACCACCCAGCGTTACCCTTGTTCTCCCGAGTAAAATGATACCTCACTTGTGTCGGTTTCCAAAGCAGAATTGGCTAAAAACTTATTTTAAAAGAAATATAGTCCTTAGAATTCTCGGTGCTATACTCTAAATTCCTATGGTTCTGGCTCTTCCTAGCCACAGGCCTTTGGCACACCCACACAAGTGAGGTACCATTTTACTCAGGAAAAAAAGGGGAATGCTGGGTGGTAGGACAATTGTGCTGACACAGTGATCCCACACAAAATGTATGTAAATTTGAGGTTAGCAGGGGATTCTGGGTAGGAAACCGTTGAGGGACCCATGCAAGCCATACCTCGCTGGACTCCCCCAGGTGTCTAGTTTTCAGAAATGGTTGGGCTTGGTAAGTTTCTCTAGATAGCCGCCAAGCTCGTGGTCAAAAACTCATGGGACCCCCCTTGCAAAACCACGTTGTTGGTGATAGGTAATTTTGATGTTGCCTCAATAGGTTTTGGGCCCTTTCCTGTCGCGGGTAGTTGACCCACCCACGCATGTGAGGTATCATTTTTATCGGGAGACCTTGGGGAATGCTGGGTGGCAGGAAATTTGTGGATCACGTAGATTCCAGAAATTTCCCACACATAGATTTGAGAAAAAAGTGATTTATTTTAGCTAAAGTTGAGGTTTGCAGGGGATTCTGGATAGAAAAACGTTAGGGCACCCACGCAAGCCATACCTCTCTGGACTTCCCCGGGTGTCTAGTTTTCAGACATGTGTGGGTTTAGTAGGTTTCCCTATATGGCCGCCGAGCCAGGGGCCAAAAACTCATGGGACCCCCCCTTGAAAAACCAGGTTGTTTTGTGATAGGTAATTTTGATACCGCCTCAATAGGTTTTAGGCCCTTGCCTGTGTTGGGTACTTGACCCACCCACGCGAGTGAGGTATAATTTTTATCGGGAGACCTTGGGGAACGCTGGGTTGGAGGAAATTTGTCAATCCACATAGATTCCAGGGCTTTCCCACACCGAAATTTCTGAAAAAAGTGATTGTTTAAGCTAAATTTGAGGTTTGCAGGGGATTGTGGGTAGGAAAATGTTGGGGGACCCTTGCAAGCTATACATCGCTGGACTCCTCCGGGTATCTAGTTTCCAGAAATGTGTGTGTTTGGTAGATTTCCCTAGATGGTCGCCGAGTCCTGGGCCAAAAACTCATGGGTTTGTAATAGGTAATTTTGATGTCGCCTCAATAGGTTTTGGGCCCTTGCCTGTCACAGGCCCTTGACTCACCCATGCAAGTGAGGTACCATTTTTCTCGGAAGACTTTGCGAAATGCAGAGTGAGTGGAAATTTGTTGATCCATGAAGATTCAAGAACTTTTCACCACAAAAGTGTGAGGAAAATTTGTTTTTTCTGACAATTTGTTTGGTTTGCAAAGGATCCTGGGTAACAGCACCTGGTGAGAGGCAGTCAAGTCACCCCATCCTGTATTCCCCTGGGTGTCTAGTTTTCAAAAATGTATAGGTTTGCTAGGTTTTCCTAGGTGCCGGCAGAGCTAAGGTTAAAAAATTACAGCTAGGCACTTTGCCAAAAAAGGGTCATTTTTCACTGTGAAATTGTGGGGTGTCCACGTTGCATTTTGTGCCATTTCCTGTTGCGAGCACTAGGCCTACCCACAAAATTGAGGTACCATTTGTCTTGGAAGACTTTGGGGAAGGCTGGGTGGGTGGAAATTTGTGGATGCACGCAGATTCTAGAACTTTCCACCACAGAAATGTGAGGAAAATTTGTTTTTTTTGGGCAATTTGTCAGGTTTGCAAGGGATTGTGGATAACAGAACCTGGTGAGAGGCAGTAAAGTCACCCCATCCTAGATTCCCCTGGGTGTCTAGTTTTCAAAAATGCATAGGTTTGCTAGGTTTACTTAGGTGCCAGCAGAGCTAGGGTTCAAAAACTACAGCTAGGTACTTTGGCAAAAAAGGGTCATTTTTCGCTGTGAAATTGTGGTGTGTCCACTTTGCGATTTGCTCCATTTCCTGTCACGGGCTCTAGGCCTACCCACACAAGTGAGGTACCATTCTTTTTGGAAGACTTTGGGAAACACGGGGTGGGTGGAAATTTGTGGATACAGACAGATTCCAGAACTTTCCACCACAGAAATGTGAGGAAAATGTGTTTAAAAAAAAAATTAGGTTTGCAAGGGATTCTGGGTAACAGAACCTGGTGAGAGGCAGTCAATTCACCCCATCCTGGATTCCCCTGGGTGTCTAGTTTTAAAAAATGAATAGGTTTGCTAGGTTTCCCTAGGTGCCGGCAGAGCTAGGGTTAAAAAAACATACAGTTTTGCAAAAAAAGGGTAATTTTTCATTGTGAAAATGTGGTGTGTTCACGTTGCGTTGTGAGCCGTTTCCTTTTGTGGACACTAGGCCTACCCACACAAGGGAGGTACCATTTTTATCGGGAGACTTAGGGTAATTCAGATTTGTAAAGCAATTGTTATTACCTATTGACTTTTGATGCATTTCTGCCTTCCAAATGAAAGACAATGTGTAAAAAGAAGTAATTTTGAAAAATTATCGATAATTCTCATGCTAGTATGAGTAATCCCAATTTCGGAAACGTGCAAATATCTACTGTTTCAAAACTCTACCTTTAGTTCCCATTTCAGAAATACATAGGTGTCTTTCCATGTACACATTTTCCCAGATTAATTGCTATATACATGGTACATAATAAAAAACCATTGCAAGTCGCTGCTTATTTTTTTGCTCTGTGTTCGTCGGGTTCTTGGTGAACCTACAAGTCTTATATATCCCCACAACCAGGAAGGTCCAGCAAATGTAACGGTATATTGCTTTCAAAGAGGTGTCATAATTAGAAGAAGTTACATGTGAAAACGTTGACACAAAAGGCTGTTTTTTTCAACAAATTGTCAATTTTTCCTATATTTAACTGTTAGTTTCTATAAGGAAACCTTGAAGGATCTACACAAATGACCCCTTGCTGAATTCAGAATTTTGTCTACTTATCTAAAATGTATAGATCCATTATTGCTTTCATACCCATTTCTGCCATTAACTGGAAGGAGGTTAAAAGCACAGAAAATAGCAAAAATAGGCAATGTTCCCGAATATATCCAAAAATGTGTAAAAAAAATGTGGTTTTCTGACAAAAGTCTGCTTGTCCCTATATGTTGGGAAGATGGTGATTTAAGCACCACAACCCCTTTTTTGATACCATTTGAAGGGGAAAAAACAGAAGCTTTCATCTTTAGCCCTTTTTTCGCATTCCCCCCCCCCCCCAAAAAAATATTTTGCTGTATTTTGGCTAATTTCCTCCAGGGGGATCCACAAACCCTGGGTACCTTTAGAATCCCCATGATGTTGGAAAAAGGATGCAAATTCGGCGTGGATACCTTATGTTGTCAAAAAGTTACAGGGGCCTAAGCGCAAACTACCCCAAATAGCCAGAAAAAGGCTTAGCACGTGGGAGGAAGGCCTAGCAGCGAAGGCGTTAAGCATTGGTAGTTTCTCTACATGCTGGAACCACGTGTAAGAGAGGAAGAGACTCCCTTTGGAAACAAGTGGATTTACTCAACGCTACAAGAGGATTATCTGCTGCCAAGATAAGTACCTATACATTGACTCCTTGATGGAACATTTTAGTAGTGCCTTGCTACCTAGAGGACTTTCCCAGAGTATCAGTAAGGAAGAATCATCTTGATTTTCCTTTCTTTATTTTTATCTTTTGTGCCTTTTGTGTCTGGATATGTGTGGCAGTATTAACTGTAAGTGCATCACACATAGAGAATTGTTGCTTATGGTGGCATAGGGTGGGGACTTCATGAATGTTGTATTGTGTCTCACCTGCAGGAAACATGGGGCAATCATAGGAGTGAGGTCTACAACTCCAGAAGACATCCCCATTGAGTGTTTTCGCTGCTGCACCTTTATTGTTTCATTTGTCCCTTTTTTCCCTTTCCCCTACTGTGGTGTGACCTGTGGAGGGGGTATATACATATACTCGCAGGTGGTTCCATACAGGGGAAAAACGTTATTTGGCATCTTCCATCGTTCCCCCTGTATCCGGCTTAAGAGGTTAATGGTTAACAGTCCTCTGTTGTGACACATTCCCATTTCGAGTCTGGAAATGGGTAGCAATGTATTTCAGACAATTGCTGTAATACACCCTTTTCCATGGTAGAAAAGGAAATTGAACTACCACATAGTTGGCTGGGCTATAGGTAAATGGGGTTATGCACAAGAGAAAAAAATGAAAAACATGTGAGTTGGCGCAGGAGATTTCATTCCCTCTCTGCAGAGTACTTTGCCACTCAGAACAGCGTACAGAGGGAAATGAATCCCAAAATGGAAATCAATTGTGTTCCATAGATTCCACATTGGAACCTATGCCAGGCACTGCTATGTACATGGATTCCAAAATGGGGTGTGAGAATTCCAGAATGTATTAAAAATAGGCTCAGACCTAGATTTAAAAATCTAAGTGCAGTTTTACTACTTTCTAGGTGAATAGGCCCTCTCACCAATAATGATAAAATAAAAAACTTTATTGAGTTGTTGAAACTTTTCATAATGTTTTAAGTTAGTCGGAAACACACATATAGAAAGCTGGAGTCACTACACAGGTCTTTAGTTTATCATTGACATTTTTGGGGAAGAAAAACCTCATGCAATGGACAGTATGCAACAATTATCTGGTTCCATATACTGGAGGCAGATGGATACTGCAAAGTACGTCTTAGGAATATAATAAACACATGTATGGCAAATATAAGGCTTATCCTATGTAATTCAATGTCCACGCGTTCATCGTTACTACAGGGTTATAAGATCTCTAAACCTGAGACAGTTTTCAGATAACTTTAGTATCTGATAATAATGTACATTATTAAAACGTGTTTGAACAACTCCATAGGGGGAGGCCTAAGAACCATAGTGCACGCAGCAGAAAGAAGCAATAATCACCAGCTGATTCTGAGTCCCAGTGTCTATGGCCTATGCACGTCCTGCCAACCACCACCAGAGTGGGGCTTAAAGGAGCCCAACACATTGAAGCCATCAGGTGGAATTCAAATCCAAGTCTCCATGGCCTGCGTAAGTTGTGCCCACCACCATGTCAGTGGCACTACTAATAGCCCAGCTTAAGACCATACCGGGGCAGCAAAAGGAAGCACGGACTAGCTGGGGAACATGAAGTCACAGAGTCTCTGGCCTGTGCAAGTCCCACACACCACCAAAGCAGCTAAGCACTCCCGCAGCTCAGGACATATCCTGGAAATGCCAGGACAAAATCCAGCCCTAGGATGGTCCATCTGTAATCTGTCAAAGGTTGGAAGAGTTTAGGTGGAGCACCTCCTGCTGGCTGATAAGTCTGAAATGTGACTCAGGACAAAAATGTTTTAAGAGGGTTCACTGGGAGTCACAGTCTCAGGTTATATGTGCTGGGTGACCGTGTTAAAACATCCCCTCTCTCCTTGTTTCCCTTTTCCCACTGTATGTATTTAATTTGCCTTCTGTGTTTGTAGATATTTTTCTCTGATATTAATAGCCATTCCTCAAGTGCCACTACTCTACTCCCTTTGCTTACCTCTCATAAGATTAGTATCCAACACTGGGAAAGACCATTAAGAATAGTAGTCTTTCCTTGTTTAGATATTTTTATTGGCCACTGGCAAATACAAAAGTGAGATATCATCAACCGTAATAATAAAAAACCACACTTGAAAGTAGGTACCAAATGATTTAAACTGGATACTTTATTAGAATAGGTGGAGAAACTACTGGAGAATGTTTAATCAGAAACACAACACTGTGGCTCTAACAGGAAGAGAAAGTTTCTGATCACTTTAAAATATCTATAGGTAAATAATATATCAAGTGTAGTACTGCCAACACTGATGCCATCCCTAATGAAAGAACCCAAAAGGAAGCCCCAGTTCACAAAATCACTTGTAAGCAAACACATTTCCATTTAATCAAGACTTTGAATAATCGGGACAGGCAAAGTTCCATTGAGCTTCCCTACCAAAAGCGATTTGAGATACTGTCTGGTATCAAGAAAGATGCATTGTCACTGAGAACTAGCCCACAGCGTAAAGACCAGCAGTTGAGTATCAGGATCCCTTCTACAATTCTTTCAATGCTTTATTTCAATTGACACAGAACTGTCATGAATTTCTTGGAGAGGAATATAATAGAATTGAGTCAAAGAATAGAATTAAAGACAGTGGAGTAACTCCTAGCCACTCATGCTGTAGCAATCTCAAATACCCATTGATGATCAAGTACGTCATTCTTCTAGAACCCATATTCCCGATGAAAAGACTATGATTATGGTAATTGCAATAGTCACCTAAACACAGTCATGGCTCGCAATTCTGGCTCGGGTCGAGCGGTGGGTATCATGCGGAGGTTACCACAAGGGGGCTGGGGTAAAATAAAACTTACCTGACTGGTGACGCGCGCCACCTATGCTCCGGAGTCCCACGTTTTCCTGCTCCCTTCCATTCTTTAAGCCAATCACAACACTGCAATGGCAGCGTTGTGATTGGTGCGTAGTCCCGGTTAGTGCCCAGCTGGGCACCTGTAGGGAGGCCATTTTCTCTATGAAGGCTGCATGACTGCTTTGGTTGGCCCCAGGGCTGATCAAACAGTTAGGGTACTCAGAGTAGTGCAAGACACTCCTCCTGACTCCCTCAACCAGGCATATCCTTCTGCCCACCCCCAATCCGGCATACCCCTGCCTTCTGCTTTCTCGCAGCGCGAGAAGCAGAAAATAAAATGGTATTTGAAATACCATTTTATTTTCTGCTTCTCACACTGCGAGAAAGCAGTGGGCCGGTGCTCCTCCGCCCTAATGGAGCCTCTGCCTAAACAACTCTGATGTTATAATCAGTCAACTGATGGTTAGGGTAAAGAGTATGGAGAGTATGTATGGGACAATATATAACTTGCCTAAATCATATTTGGATTAAATCAATGGGTTGCCAATAGAGCAAAAGCTAGACTCAGATGTGTTAAGTAAAATGATACCCAAAGTCTGCATTAAGGAAAGTTGCTCTCAAACCATTAAGGTAATCAAGGCTCACAGTGAGGCCTACCACTTCCTGGTGTGAGAACCACAGTATATCAAATCAAGGACATGAATTGAGAAGCAATGCAACAAAGGAATTTTCTGTCGTGCTAGACCCTTAAATAAGGCAGCCCGTAAACTGGTCAGCAAACTTGTAAAATTGTTTAAAGAACAGTATGTCCACAAAATATTCATAGTCATATCAGTGCTTAATCTGAGCTACTGGTTGCAAGTGGGGCCCAGCTGCACTCATTTCTGGGGACCCACACTTATGTTTTCTCTGACAGACTTTGATCCGGAGCAACAGAGAGAAACACACAAAAGAGGAAAAGAAGGAGGAGGAGAAAGATGGAAAATAGTATCAAAATGATTATGCGGGGATGAAAAAGAACCTGTAGGAGTGAGAATAATAGGCAGGAAGTGTCAGCTGGTGTAATAAAGAAGCATCAAGTTGAATCAAGTAACTGAATTCAGCACCCCACCTTTCAGCAGCGCTGACCGCGGGTGTCTGAGTGAAACTATGGGCCAAGGCACATATTCCTTTACAAAATAAATACTGGTCATTATGACCCCCAACTAAGAGAGTGGAGATGGAGCATCATGGTTCAAAGACTCTTCCAGATTCATAGACTGTCTAAATGACTGTTCAGTATTTTCAGCGTGTTTCAGTTTGATTAGTTTGATTAGTGTATCTCTCTGGAAGCAATGGGAGTGGTTGTGTGAGATTTGCAAATCCCACCTGCTATTTTGCAATACAAGGGTATAAATACCACACCCAGGAAGGAAGTGAGAACGAATTTAAATATTCATCTGAAAACAGTTTGTAGTAAAAGTACATTTGCATATAACATTTTGCAGAGAACATACTAAGGGCGTGATTAGGAATACTCTAGGAACAATAATCCGTCACCCTGATGAAGTACCCATACTCCAAATTTCGAAATGTCTGCTGGCCGAGCAGACATTTCTAGTCATTGACAGGAACCTCCTTTGCGACCGTCAATGTGAAACATGAAGGTAGCCTGACAAACTTGTAACTCGTTTTTGTTACTTCAAAAACAAAAACAGAATCCTAAAGCTGGATTTTGTTTTTGATAGAAAAAAAAGGTCATGACCCCTACACCATAGGAGTTTTCTGCCATGGTGTGGGGTGATTTAAACATTTTTACTGTCCCAAACCACCATGTTTGTAACTGCAGTCATGGATGGAGAGTAAAAACTGTCCATTTGCCTGCCTACTTTAAATCAGGAGGGAGTTTGAATGGCCTGACCTCCGATGTCCCTTACTCTGTTCTGTTCGGCCGTCAGAAAAGTATGTAAGAGATGGATTAGCCTCCATTACTAAGATACTTAAAGTCCACCCAGTGGTAAATAAAGTGGCTTGACCTTCAGTTTGTCAGCTCTTCATTCCCATTGGCACAAGAGAAGTTAATATACTTCAACTTGTAAATTAGCAAGGACATTGGCCTAATGGTTTGATTTGACTCTTGCAGGAAACAGAGGGATATTATTGGGAGTGCTGAAAACTCAGCAGGCATTTTCTCGCACCCCCAAGTTATGGGTACAACTGTAGATGTGAACAAGAAAATAAGATAGCAAGCAACACAGACATTTGTGAGATCTTTCAATAACTAAGGCTGTAAGACTGAAGAAAGCTTTGTACTCAATAAATCAAGAATGAGAGGGGAAAATAGGGAGATATGTCTTGTAAGTACATTGTTTAAGAGTTGCTACTATAAGGGTGGCTGATAGCAAAGAGTGATAAAGTTAAGACTTTAGAAAGAGGAAGCACATAACACTATACCCTGCCTTCAACCTATAAACCTTCTAAACTGCAAAACCATCTAACAACGAGAGTTGGCATGAAACAAACATTTTATTTAAAAAAAATGTTTTACATGCAACAATCAATAAAGCAATTTCTTAACATGATACGTTGCAATAGCAATGTTCTTGGACAACATTGTTTTACATTATTTAGCTGATTCATTCCCAGAAGTCCCATAGGCTCATTTCATCCATTCATACCTCACACATTCAGAAAAAACTATATTGACCCAGAGAAAATCCAATAAAGGAGGGTCATACAAATTGTCTCACTCACACAAAATGGGCCTAAGCCAATGGACTATCCACTCTCCTGAACCTAAGAGTATTTTTGTGGGATTTCTCTTTATGCTTTCTAACAGAAAGAGGAAGCCAGCTGCAGCAAAGTCAATGCCAGCAAGTCAAATATGTCTCTCTCTTGTCCTCTTCAGCCCAAACATAGAGCATAGAGCATTTGTACAGAAAACATTCGCCCTGGTTGGTGCTGACGGAGGACCACTTTCATCACTCCTGCTGGGGAACCTTCCATCAGGTCAGTCAAACTGATCATATAATCCCTGAGAACATTTCAATACATAATCAGATCTGACGGGTACACCATGGCTTAAAGCACAGCTTTCCAAACTGTGTGGCGCGACACGTTACAGTGTCGCGCCCCATGCGTAGGTGTGTCGCGGGATGTGATGTGATGATGTCAGGGGCGGCCGGCCGATATAGGAGAAATCGCTCTGAGACCTTCCAGTGGAGTTTGTGCTACAGAAACTCGCACACACTCCGGCGTTGATCGAGGGCTTCCTGCCAGCTGGTGTCTGGCTTCTTTGAAGTTTTGCCGCCCAATGCCCAGGCGACCAGCGGGGAGTGGGGCCATCTCTGGGGGAGGTAGGAGGTGGGATCGAAACTCCTCCACCCCCCTCCTTTGGGAAAGGCTCGCTGCTCTGAGGCCTGGCATGAGCGTTTGGCGCTGCTGTTCTGCTTGGTTCGAGGCCCTGCGTGGGGGGTTTTCGGAGCCAGGGGGTCTTAGGACGGGTGCAGTCTAGTTAGGCTGGGGAGTGTTTCGTTCTAGGGCTGGGCTTCAGGAGTCCGGGGGATCGGGTTGCTATACTGGTGTCTTTCCTACTTCCCCGGGGTTGGTGAGGGCAGAGGCCCGGGTTATATAAAGGGGGCTGCTGGGGAGGGGGGAGGCAGGGGGGGGGGTCAGGGAGAGTAATGTAAGGGGACCGACGCCAAGGGGGCCAGGTCTAACATGGGTAAATAGCATAAACTCCCTGTGTCTAAAAATGGATGTGTCTGTGTTTAATGCAACTGGTGCGCGTGTAAACGCTCTGAGACCTTTATTTATTTATTTATTTATGCGTTTTTATATAGCGCGGACTTTACCCGAAGGTGACAGAGCACTTCACAATAGGAACAGAACTGATACATGAGAACATTACAAGAGAGCAAATTACAAAAGCAAACGTTACCAGGCAGTAGAGATGAGGCATGGGGGAAAGGAGGGGGTGCAGAACATGTGCCCTCTAGTCTTCGGCAGAGACAGGAGGTGACCCTGGAGAGAGGTCCGCCTGAGTGAGAGCTGTAGTGCACCAGGAATGGAAAGGCACACATTCTAAGAGCAGCTTCTGGGAAGAGGCCCTGCACTGAAGGGTGAGCTCTGGGGGCAGAGGTGTAATAGGAGAGGGGAGGGGGTGAAACACAGGAGGAGAAATACAACAAGAGGAAGAGAGCCGGGTGATTAAAGTGAGAGAAAACCACGAGAGAAAGCATAAGAATAGGGGAGAAGTGGTGGCTCTCACTGCAGTGAGGGCAGTGCCCACTGCGAGGAAAAGCAAACCCAGCTGAAGCCAGGATACTAGATCAAAAGTGTGGCCATAAGGAGCAGAGTTTTACGAGACAGAAATCCTCAAAAGAACATGCAACATTCTGGGATTTTAGACCACAGAGATTTAGTCTAGGAGCGAAACTACTGGTGACCTGGTGATCTGTAACTTTTGGTTTTAATTCCAGCTCTGGTGTGTGTGTGTGTGGGGCTGTGTGTGTGGGGTTGTGTGTGTGTGGAGTTGTGTGGGTGTGTGTGTGTGTGGGGGGGTGGGGTTGTGTGTGTGTGGGGGTGGGGTTGTGTGGGTGTGTGTGTGGGGGGTGTTGTGTGGGTGTGTGTGGGTGTCGGTGTCTGTGTGTGGGCGTTGTGTGTGTGGGGGGTTGTGTATGTGGGGTTGTGTGTGGGGTTGTGGGTGGTTCGGGCTAGCTCGCTGCGCTCGCTCGCGTTACCGTGTCCCTGAAAAAAAATTCACAAAAAGGTGTGTCACCAACATGAAAAGTTTGGAAAGCTGTGGCTTAAAGTTTAATT